>NC_080604.1:4495001-9495001 GCF_027887145.1 Ammospiza caudacuta
AGTGGACTGGATGATCTTTGCTCTTATTCATTTCCCACTGTGGTGTCTCAGTCAAAGCCACAATCTGAGCCCTAAAAATCAAAGTTCTCCATGTCTGAAATGTCTCAGTTCAATCCACAATCTGAGCCCTAAAAACCAAAGTTCTCCATGTCTGAAATGTCTCAGTCAAAGCCACAATCTGAGCCCTAAAAACCAAAGTTTACCAATGTCTGAAGTGTGCCCAGCCTTCCTCTGAGCCTGGCACACAGCCATAGATCCCTGACCAGTCAAAATATGTTTTATAGAGGTTTTTAAAGCATTTCTAGCTATAAATCTGGGCAGGAATGTGGGCACATGCATGCAAATCTTGTGTGAGGATGACAGTGAGCCCAGGAATGAACAAATGTGCAAAGCCTACACCAGTAGTAAATGGCTCCACATTTATATTTTTATAGTTAATATTTGTGAAGCCCAGAGGAGCACAATCAGTTAAATTCCTATTTTAAGTCCCGAGGGGCTGTTGCTGCAGGAACCTGCTCCTGTTTTGCTTTCAGCAGTGTTCCCACACTGACCATGGGCAGCTCCAGCCCTGTGTGCAGGAAAATCCAAGTTTGACTTTTTGCTCACACTCAGCCAAGTGTGAGTCCAGCCCTGGACAGCAATTCCCTCCTTTGGACTGCAGGGTAAGAACTCTGTAAAATTATTTACAGCTCTAGCTAAAAACCTGGGCTGAACATGACCTCTGCAATTACATGGTGTCTATTTTCTAAAAAACTCCTCAATTTTACATGGTAGGAACTCTGTAAAATTATTTACAACTCCAGCTAAAAACCTGGGCCAAACGTGACTTCTGCAATTGTATGGTGTCTGTTTTCTAAAAAACTCTTCAAATTAACTCAGGGCAAACACAGAGCAAAATCAGGGCTTGTTTTTGCACCAGTTCTCTCTTGAATTGCTCTTCATCCTCAGCTTTAGAACAACATAACCACGGACCCAAAACTGCAAAGTAATGCATGGCTTTCCTTATTGTTAATTGATTTGAGGGTTGCAATTGTAGCTTCACAAATAATAGGTCTTAATTACATCCATTTTCCCTTAAAAACAGAGGGAAGAGGGGTGGAAAGGTGGAACATTCCCTATGGATTCCCACCAGGGCAGGCATGGCAGAGGGCACGGGATGTGGTGCTGTGCCATAAACAGAGCCCTGCAGAGATTTGTGCCATCCCAAACCTACCCAGGGGATTTTGGGATCACATTTCCAATAAACTGGAAGGGAATGACAAGAATGAACACTGGCAACCCAAATCATGCACCACAACAAAAAAAAATCTCCACAAAAGGCACAGAATTGAATCAAACACTCCATGAGGAGTTTTTCTGTGGTCCCTGCCTCAGACAGTGCACTAAGATAAAAAAAAAAAAAATTTGCAATACAATTTATGATCTAGCAATGTTTTAATTTACACGGAAGACTTCATTGCCCTGCCACAGCAATTTATTTCTCACACATAATTCCTGTACAAATGAAGCTACAGAAAGATTATGGAAATGTTGGTGAGGAAGTGAGAGCTCTGAGGGTTTTGGGTTTTCTTTCAAACCACGTTGCTGTTTCTCAAAGAAGAATGAATTTTCGGTTCAGATGAATTTAGGTAATTAAAAAAGAACAAAAAAAAAAATTAAAGTATTGCAGGAATCACTTTGGAAGCTAAATCTGGACAAAAACTCCTAAACCCTTGAGACCATATTTTAATTTTTGTTATTTTTATTTTTATGAGATTGCCATTATAGTGTACATTTTTGGATGTATACATGCTCAAGGGAGGCCAGAGGCAGCAGAGGAAACACACATTTTTTCCCTTTAAAACCTTTAAAAACTGCAAGCAGCAGCTGGGTAATGCCTAGAAAAACCTTTTACTTCCTTAAATCCAAAGCAGTAAGAAACAACCCATAAAAGTGGCCAAAGATGATGGCTTAGTAATTTCTTAGGGTTATTTTTAGGGTGTAAAATTGAGACATTTTACAGAAAAATTCCAGTAGAGAGCTTCATTTCATTTGCAGTCCTGCTGGGTTGTTATCTGAGGAGAAACAATACATGGAGCTTAGCGCTTCTAATAAAACTAAAACTTTGAGACCTGAGCAGAAAGGTTTTAATTTCATTATTAGGCACAAATCCAAGTGTCCCGGCAATTTCTTTGGGTGCAGCTCTTCAGGGTGACCCAAGCACCACGAGAGAATGGCCTGGTAAAGGTTTAATCAACAAGGCAGAGCATGAACGAGAAGAATGGAGAGAGGAGTTTGCTGAGTTCTCCTGAAAAGGAGGCGTAGAAGCTGCACAAAATCCACAAAATTATCAAAGTAAAGGAGCCCCTCTTTTGGTGCAGCCCAAGGTGAAATTCCAGAGCAGAAAGCCCTGGAAGAGTGTGGGACACTGTGGGATTTTCTGGGGTCCCTCGTGGCAGGAAGGAATGAATCTGACTGCATGTTCTTAGAAGGCTAATTTATTATTATATTACATTATGCATATATTATATATATTATATTATATATATTACATCATATTACATCATATTACATCATATTCATATTTATATATAACATATACTATACTAAAGAATAGAGAAAGGATACCGACAGAAGGTTATAAAGAATGATGATGAAAACTTGTGACTCCTTCCAGAGTCTGACACAGCTGGCTGTGATTGCTCATTAAGTCAAAACAATTCACATGAAACCAATCAAACAATGACATGTTGGATAAACAATCTCCAAACCACATTCCAAAGCAGCAAAACACAGGAGAAGCAAATTAGATAATTGTTGTTTTCATTTTTCTCTGAGCCTTCTCAGTTTCCCAGGAGAAGAAATCCTGGCGAAGGGATTTTTCAGAAAATAGGACTGTGACAGGGCCCAGCACCAGCAGGATAACTCCAGGGACCACCCCAGAGCAGCTGAACCAGCACAGCCCCTCAAAGCCTCTCAAAGTTTATAACCTCTTTTAAATTGTTATTATTTAATACTATGTACTTTCTTATTATTTAATTATTATATTATTAAAATTTTATTATTTAATTATTAAATATTATTTTTATTTTTATTATTATTTGCTTTATATATAATATTTGGTATTTATATACTAATAAATACTTTACCTATTAAATAAGCATTTTTTCCCCTTTTCTCCAAAAAAACCTCTCCCCAAACCAATAAAAAAAAAAAAAAAAAACACCTAAATTTATTTTTCTAAAAAAAAAAAATCTCCTTTCACCAACACCACACAGATAATTAACCTCCAGGCTAACAGAGGGCCTACTTTTATTTGTTTTTCCCCACAAAAGGTGTTTGGAGCATAATTTAGCACAACAAACATCCTGAGCTGCTGCATATTAACCCCCGAACAATCCATTTGGTGAATCCTGCTCCTTTTCTGAGGGCTGATGTAGAACACAGAGTGAGAGCCTTCATCTGCTGTGCTTAAAAGCTTTTGGAATGAAGATTAATTAGCACGTTGAGCACACACCTGGAGCTGCAGAAATCACAGAGGAATTTCTCTGTGCTGGTTCCCTCCCATCTTTTCAAACCATGAATTCACTGAGAGTTCAACCAGGGCCTTCATCCCCACTGGCCAAGAATTCCCAGTCCCTCTTTGGTTATTACCTAACAAAGGTGTTGGGAAGGATGAAAGTTTGACAAGAAAGTCTCACAGATATGTGTGCTGGGCAGAACGATTTTTGCATGTAGAGTCTGATGAAGGAATAGAGATGGAAGCAAGTTTTGATGTAGGAGAAAAGAATTGCTGAGCCAGTTTTACTGGATAAGCAAGGAGGCAAAGGGTGTATTGGTTAGAAGGGGTTTTTATGGCTCAAACCCACCTCAGACAAGAAGATGTTTTTACCAAGCAGAGGGATAGCACAGGCAAACAAGTCAGCAAATGCTGCAAGTAGAAAAAAGGTCTCAGAAATTTCCATTGCAAGGAAACTGAAAAACAACTTCTAGCTTAAACTGTAATGTACTGAATTTTAGTGATTGGAGAACAGTAGCATGAATATGGTAATTATAGCAGTTATGACAGGCTATAGATAAAAGTTAAGGTATAGATTGGTTCTGCTGTATGAAGATGCTCAGCAAAGAAAAGTGTGTAATGCATTGCAACCAAAACCAAAGGGTCTCCAGGCCTGGCTGCAGCTGGAGCTGACAGCTGTGGGCACAGCTCTGTCACCCACAACCCTGGGCTGCTGTAACCTCTTGGATACAATGAACTGCATTTTGGATACAATGAACTGCATTTTGGATGGAATAAACTGCATTTTGAATACAATAAACTGCATTTTGGAGAGCCCCTGGGAGTCTCACATCCCTCATTTCAGCTTTTAAAAGGGAACTGTTGGGTTCCTGTTGCCGATTCCCAAACTTCTGTGACCCCTCTTGGGGGAGACCCTCCTGGAGTGGTTTTGTGCCAGGAAAGAGAGACACACTGCACCTTTTTGATCTTCAAGTTCTTGTTTATTGTTATCTTATCTAGAGTTTTGCACACTGTCCACACCAGGCTCAGCATGCTGGAAAAGCACCACAGAAATGGCCAACAATCTCTTGTTACAAGGCCTTTTAAGACTAAACTATCCAATTAAGGACTGAAACCTGGATTATTTTCCCTTTTAACCCAATAACTGATCCCACAGGGCTGCAATGTGGACTTTTCTGCCCAATTACAAAATGCCACCCAAACCCATGGAGAAGGAGGAAGAAGAAGCATGGAGAAGAAACCCAGGGTGACACCCTGTGCCCTCCATCTTGCTTCCATCCACAACACACTAAAAATCCCAAAACTAAATTTCTCACCAAGTGATACAACTACACTGCTCTCTATAATCTATTTCACACTTTTGTGGATTCTGGTTTATCTTGAAGTCTGGGAAACTTTCTCCATGGATGAGGGTCAAAGTCAGAGCTTCCCTGGGGGTCAGGGCACCCCAGAGCAGACAGAGAAATATTCCCTGTGTGCCCTGGGTTTCCACATGGAACTGACCTCGTTTGGTAGCTGCTGCAATTTGCAGACAAAAAGGAAGAAAAATTTCAAAGAAAAGTTTCTGTTGATGATCCTTAAACCAGAGCAATTCACAGCCCAGGAACTGCTCAGCTCCTGCTTGAAAGATGGATGGATAACTGCCAGGAAGAGCAGTTGTATTTGTTTATTCACACCTGGGAACCAATCACGAGCTCAGAGAACTTTTTCAGACCCAATATTTTGTCAGGATGGAGAAAAGTTCTCCTATTTGTAAATTCATGTCCCCATAAACAACAACAATAATAAAAAAACTGGGCTCAGAGGCAGCCCAGGCTCTAACAAGTGTTGTTAGAAGTTAATTGCATCACTTAGCAGGGAAAGTCTCTTTCATTTTACCTCAAAATAATATCTTTGAATTGTATACTGAATAGAAAGACTTTTTTTTCACGTTTGGATCCCACCAAGCTTGGTTCTTAATTCCAAGCTTGGCGAAAATAGCACCAAAAAAATGATGCCAATGTGAGTCTGATTTTTGGTTTGGAGAAAAGTGAATTTTTCTGTCGATCTCTGGTCTTGACCATAATTTTGATTCTGTGGAATTAAAGCAGAATTGTGTGACTTGACAGAAGGATGAGCCTGGATTCAGGAAGCCTTGCCTCTCTCCCTCGCATTTCATATTTTAGCCAGCTCACGCTGTTGCACAATGAAGGGGAGAGGATGCAGTTGTGTTTTCTGCACCAGAGGATTTTCTCCCCTATTCCCAAATTCTACTGCAAGATATACTGAGCCATAACTGCACTAGAAACCAGAAATACTCCTACTTTTGGAATTTACTTAATTTCCCTCCCACGCTGATGTGAGGAGGAATTACAGAGCTTGATCTGTGACTGAGGGCACATCCAGAGGTGACACAGCTGATGGCAAGTGACACTGCTGAGGACAGGAGCAGAGTGTCAGCCCACACATTTCTGTCCCTCTGCTTCACCTCAGAAATATTTCATAAAGCAAAACAAACTTCCAACAGCAGAAACAACATTAAGAAATGGAGTTTAAGAGCTTTGCTTCCTTTACGAAGGTCTTCCAAGCTACCTCCTCCTCAAATAAAATGTGCACCACAGATGTTTAATATTTATTTAGTGCATGCATTGTGTTCTTTTTACCATTCTGGAAAACTTGAGATTGTGGGATGGAGACTCTTCAGATGGAGGAGAAGTCAAATCAGGGGAATCCACACAGCACTGAGGAAGAAAAATATTTGAAATCACTCCCAGCATTTACTTATCCACAGAAATTATTCCCATTTAAGCTCTGAGCAGGAATAACAACAAAGAAGAGAGAGACTTCATTCTAGCTCTGAGTATGGACATGGAAAATGATTTTGCTACCAGAGAATGGGGTGGTGGAAGAGAAAACCCTGTGGGGTTGTTGGTGTGCTGAAATGCACACAAGGCCCACTGTCCTTTCTCTCCAACTTTATTTTGCTGAATTTTTCCTCTGATATTTTGCTGCACTCCCCAAACCCTTTAAAAGCAGGAACATTTAAAAGCTGGGATATGCCAGATAAGAATAGAATCACGAGCAGCACTCAGCGAGGGTGGGCACGAACAGAAAAATCCCATTGTCTAATTATCAAATCTATTCAGCAGCCTGGGGAAGGTGTCAGAACACTCGGGAAAATTCATCCCAACAGCAGTGCTGCAATTAGGGAGGTGCTCCAAGCACTGGGGAGAGACAACAAAATGGGAATCACAGCAAAGTCCATTTAGGGTGCCAAGTTCTGTCCCCAGATGTTTCTTCTTGGGGTCTTCAGCTGCTCAGAGTGACTCTGAGATGAGTTAGAAAGTCTCTTTTCCCAGCCTGGTGGTCAAAGGAGGAGTCAGAACTCTTTATTTCTCGTTCTCAAGGTTGTTTATTGTTTTTTATCTATAAAATTCTTTCTCCAGACCTGCTGAGGTCTGCTCAGCAGGACAGACAGAGGCACTTCCCGATACCTATCACCTATGTCAGACAGTGAGCTTCTACCCTAAACCAATCCAAAAGTGCCAACATCACAGCAGAAGATGGAGGCCAAGAAGAAGAAGAAGGAGAAAGGCTGGACATGCCCAGATCCCTCCATCTTGCCCCCTGAAACCCCAATCTAAAAATCCCAAAAATCTACTTTTTCACCCTGTGATAAATTTACTATCGTTCTACTTAAACTTTCGTGGCTTGTAATTCTTCATACAATGTTGGCAATTGCTTTTTCAAAGGGCTGAATCAAAGGTCTTGGGTTCTTTGTCAAGGTCTCCGAGCCCCCTGGTAAAGGGCTCAAGTCCTTCAGGGCAATCAGAGGAATTTCCTCTGTTTGTTCCCACAGGTTGTCCCAGCAGGGCTCCTCACCTGCCTGGGTGAGCAGGGCCAGAATAACCAGAAAGGGTCAGGAGAGGCCTCCGGAAAGGGAATATTTGGGAATTCAGATGGATCCCAGCCTGTTCCAAGGAGAAAGGCAGTGGAGGCAGAGCTTTGGGTCGGTTTTCATGGAAGGAGGAAGGATTCCATGAAATTCCTCCTGCCCTCCCACTGGGGCAGCAAAGAGATGGAAATGGTGGGATTGAGCAGCAGCCATCAGGGATCTCCTGGATTCACTCCCAGACCTCCCCAGGCCTCCTGGTGCGCCCCGAGTTTGGCATTTCTGGGGTGGCTCTGGAATCTGCAGGAGCCAAGGGATGGAATCTCAGCCTCCATCAACGACCTGGCGCTGTCACATTTCTGAAAATTCCCTCTGCCAGGATTTCTTCTCCTGGGAAGCTGAGAAGCCTCAGAGAGGAATGAACACAGTAATTATCTGATTGCTCCTCCTGTGTTTGCTGATTTGGAGTGTGGACTGGAGATTGTTTACCAACTGGTCAATGTTTTATTGGTTCCATGTGAATTGCTTTTAATTAATGGCCAATCACCATCAGTTGTGTTGGACTCTGAGGAGTCAGTCATGAGTTTTTATTATTTATTCTTGTTAAGCCTTCCTAATGATGTATCCTTTTTCTTCCTTTAGTATAGTTTTAGTAGAGCATAATATAATATAATATAATATAATATAATATAATATAATATAATATAATATAATATAATGTAATGTAATGTAATGTAATGTAATGTAATGTAATGTAATGTAATATAATATAATATAATATAATATAATATAATATAATATAATATAATATAATATAATATATCAGCCTTCAGAGAACATGGAGTCAAATTCTCATCTCTCCCTTCATCCTGGGGACCTCACAAACTCAGCAAAGACCTGCTATTCATTTCCAACCATGCTAATTGCAATTTAAAAGGTGTGAAAGGAACCTCTTTAAAAACTGCATCCCCCATGAGTCCAGTAGTATTTTTAAAATTATGAACATCAAATTTTTGAGGTGCACATTTTAGGAATTCACGATTTTGAAATTCAAAGAGTGATGCTCTTTTGCCATCTGACACAACCTATTTTTTGTGGCTTAGATTTTTTTTTTTGTTCTATATCCAAATTTTAATTTTAACTATAGAATAGAAATTACCAAATTTATGTATTTTATTTAGAAATAGAAATAGAATTATAGATAAGAAATAGAAAATAGAATAGAAATAGAATTATAATAGAAATTACTGAATTTTAAAATTCTTTTTAAAATAGATTTACCACATTTTGAAAAGAGTTTCATGCTCCTAAGTGTGTCCATGATACTTTTAAAATTATTTTAAAGCTAAATATAAGTCAAAGCCCCTTTTATAATTATCATCTCTTATTCAATGGGGTACAGAGTGGCTGCATGGGATGCATTAAATAATTTTTTTTTCACTTACATGATATCCAGATACAGAAATCAGGAATACTCCTGGTATTTCTCAGATGCAGAACCTGAATTCAGACTCACACACAAGAAATGAAACGAGGCAGCCAGGAGAGAGCAGATAGTGACTCAAGAGAACATTCCTTGAATATTAACCACAATTTTGAATAAAGTCTTTACACTCTTCCAAAATGTTGTTTGCTGTTCCTCGGAGCAAATATTTACAGAAATAACAGAAGGATTTGCTGGGAACAGCACAAAACATTCCCGGCGCGGTGCTGCAAGGAGCAGTAGGAAATTCCTGAGAGCGTTTTCGTGTGTACCTCCAGCTGCAGGCAGAGTGTTCCCACTGCAAACAGCCTCGTGGAGCATTTCAGAGCAAATTCATCTTCTGGGGGCAGTGCAGGAGGGGTTCTCAGCTGGGCCTCCAACAAGTGAAAATGTCATTATTTGTGTGTGTGCAGGAGAGGATCCTGTGCTGGACCAATGGATAATCCAGGGACGTAAATCAGAGATGTCTTGGAATACATAAAAATTAAAAAATGCAGGAATTTCCGTGTTGCAGACACGTATGGAAACAAACTCCCCACAAAGCAGAAAAACAAACAAAAAAATTTCCTTCTGCATTGCCTTGAGGGGATCAATTTCTTAACTGGAATGGCTAGGTAGGAATGGAAACAGCAAAAAGCTACAAATTATACTAAATTAGTTAAGCGCGGTGCCTTTGAAATGGCTTTAAAAGTGGAATTGTGTGGGCAGTATCAGCAGAGAAAAGTGTCCTCAAACTTAAGAGGCCTTTTTTCTGCTTGGATATTGGACACTTAAGAAAATTCATCTTCTCAAGGCAGAAAGGGACCCTCAGCTGGGCCTCAAACAAGTAAAAATATCTTTATTTGTGTGTGTGCAGGAGAGCATCCTGTGCTGGACCAACTGATAATGTAGGGATGTAAATCAGAGATGTCTTGAAATACCCAAAAAATGAAAAATGCAGAATTTCCGTGTTGCTGACATGCATGGAAACCCCACACAGAGCAGAAAAACAACAATTTAGAGAGGACTCCAGTGCCAGACAGGAGAGCAGGAATTCTGCAGTGCTGCTGATGGTGGAAAACTCCCTGTGCAGTTTTATGGGTGAATTAGAGCAATTTTTGGGTAAATTGTTGCATTTTGGGGCTGCAGCCTTTGGGGTTCTTGCTGTGGCCAATGGGGTTAGGCCTTAAAGCTTAAACTTCAGGAAAGTCCAAGATGTTGAAAATATTACATATTTTAGAATAAAGTTTATAACAAGTCAATAATAAATAATTATAAAACAATAAATTTATTACAAATGTCCAATAAATGTTCAATAAATGTACAATAAATTAATAATATTTTAAAAATAAAATGTCCTTTAATATGACAAGTGGCAAAGACCGTAGAGCCCATTGTGGTGACTTATTGCCCTGAATTTTTTTGTCTTGAGGACAATGATTCCTGAGGGTTTGACAGTTTCTAACTCCATCAGAAGCTGCAGGTGTTGCTGCTGCCATTATTCTGATTGGTTACCTTGAACTGTTAAGCAAAAGACAATTTTCATTCCAGCTTTTTTGGATTTTCTGTCAGCCTTTTTGGCCCCATGTTGGCCAAGCTGCCTTGACAAACATCGTCATCTCTTTGATTTATGCTGATCTTAATTAATAAAAATCCTTTTGAGAAATCATAATTCCACCAGCTCCTTCCTTTCACTCCATTCCACTGAAAGGAGACAATTTCATTTTTTATCTGACATTTTAATTCCTATCTTAGCACCCAAACGATACCAAGCTGGTGGAATTGGACAATTTGATGCTGGCCTGTGCTTTTCTGATACCACAAAAACCCCCAAACCAAACATCCTGGGCTGAAAACCCCACGTTATAAAAAATCTGAGAACAGCCCCATTTATTTCATTTTTTCGGTCACAGCTGTCTCACCCTTCCCTTCTTATGCTGACTTGCATAGAAAATGTTCCTGCAAATATTGTGATTTTTGTATTGGGGTTCCAAGGCACAAAATGCACAAGCCCCCTGATTTTGGGGTTTTTTCCCCACTTTCCATCCCAATGTAAAGTTCGTGCTTAGAAAACTCAGTAATTTTGCTTCCCCTGCCTCCCTTCACCTTTAATAGCTGCAAATCTTATTAATTACCAATAACTCACAGCAAGGGGCTGTGGCCACAGACAATTCACCAGCTCAATTTTCCATTAATATTATGAATAAAATTAAAAAAAAAAAAAGACATTAGAAATCTCTTTCAGGTTGCAAAGTCAAGCACCAAACAAAGAGGAAGTGCTGGAATTAAACTTGCCTTCAAAACCTTAATTTGGCCCTTTTATGCACAAGTATTGTGATATAGACTTTAATTACATGAACACAGCCTATTTTTTCCACATCTAAATGCATAGATGTGCAAATTCTCAAGCAGTTGACTTGATTACAAGGATGCATAATATAAAAGTTCAATAGTCTATTGATATTTAGTCAGATTGCAGAAATTCCACATATTCATGGCAGCAGCTGACTATGTTGGGAGACTATGCCAAGAGCTGAACAAATGAAATCAGATTACTGCAAATGACAAGGAACAAATAGCCAGGAAAAAAAAAAAAATAGCAGGGCCACAGGAAAAAAAAAAACAACAAACCCAGCATGGTGAAGAGTAGACAACTGAATTAGGTTCAGCTGAAACAAAGCCAGAATTCTAAAGCAGTCCACAAATAATATTTAGTTTTTTCCTCTGGTCCCAGGAAAACAGAGGAATCAGCACAGCACCACTTGATATTGGCGAAGTCCAGAGACCAAACCATGGAAATGGGGTCAAAGCTGAGCTTTGAAATACACACAAAATATTCGAGCCGACATCTTGGCCCGTAGGTCTTCTTCTGGCTGCAGAAAAAAAATAGAAAAAGGTTAATTTGAAGGTTAGAACTAACCTTGTTCTGGTTTTTTTTTTCCCCCAGAGCCCAAAGCAGAGCTCATGGCCAAGATGCCACCTCGAATATCCTTTACTGTCTCAGCTGTGAGGTTTATATTAACCTTTTCTCCTAAATTTGGCAGTCAGGATGCTCTGAAGGTTTTGCTGCAGTGTGAAGAAGCTTGGCTTGATCTTCTTTTTATCAGTGACCAAACAAGCTCAGAGCTGGAAATGTTGGTGGCAGCGTTGCCCCCCTTTTGCACCTCCCAGAGCATAAACCAAGGCACAGCTGGGCTGGGACCTCTGCAAACAGCAGCCAAGGAGGGAAAATCTTTATTATTCACGGATTTATTTCTCTTTTTGATGTCTGAGGGAAATGTTTGGAGATTGAGGAACATTATCAGGCTCTTTTCCTACGTGCTGCACATTGTTCTGCTCAGTAATTCATGCTTGATCCTCACTTGGTTTGCTGGAGAAAAGTTCAGGACCAGACCTCAAAACGGGCCTGGTAAATTCCATACACTGCATATAGTCTAGAGATAGTCAGATAAGATTGAATATTCAATCCAATTTTCAGCAAAAACAGATTTTCCTTTAACACATCTCTTTTTATTTTTTTTTGGCCACTCTGATTCCAGCTGATTCTCTTCAGCCCCAGCCACATCCCTCCCCATAAACAGGGATACTCAGAGCTAATTCCAACTTAAAAGCTACAAATTGCTCTGAACAACAGCTTTACCCACTGCTTTCCAGTATTTTATTTAAGGTTCTTTCTGTGATGGTATCTTTGGTGATGTGAGTGTTTGGCAGAGCTTTTTATTTTTCATTTCCACCCAGAACTTCCCACATCCCACCTCATTCCCACCCTGATACCCAGAGCAGAGCATCCCATTGCAAAAGCCTGAACCTTTTCCTAGGCTGTTCGATTAATTTTTTTTTTTATTTATAAATGCGGTAATTGAGAAGTGTTTTTTAAAAAAATTTTTTTTTTAGTTTTATGTGAAGGGTGAGATAATATAGGTGTTACAATTTCTGTTATTATTTATTAAACTCCAATATCTCTATAAAAACTAAACCAACTAGAAATCTCTATAAAAAGTCTCTATAAAAACCCTGAAACTGGCGTGAAGCGCTGAAATTATTGTGTGATACTACATAAAGATTAACATAAGAATACTAACTTTCAATAAACAACTAAGCTGGTTTTACAGGAAACATATATTCAGTAAAGTATTTTATATATTAAGCTATTATATTAATAGTCAGCTATTATATTAATATTTTACATATTATTATTTATATATTAAGCTATATATAAGCTATTCTTAATATTATGAAATGGAGACAAAGAAAAGTAAAAGAATAATAGAACAGATGGATTTTTTGCATTTTTTTCTATAAATCCATTTCCCACATTAGCCTTTTCCAGGGCATTTTACAGGACATCCCAGTGGCATCAGGGTTGTTGGAGCAAGCGGCGCTCACCTTTTGTGCCAGGGGTTAAAATGCAAAATAAAAAACCCAAAATAATACAAAATACAAAATAAACAACCCAAAATAATACAAAAAGAAAATAAATAAAAAATCTAGTGCAGCCTGCACGGGTGCACTGCTGTTGGAGTGTCTCCCTGCCTCTTCTTGAAGCAAGATGTGGGAAATTCAGCTTTTAGTTCAAATTACTGAACTGAGCCTTCTGCTAATTTTTCAGTTCTGTGAGAGAGTTAAGGAGAATTTTGCAGCTCCTTCTCAGGGCTCCCAGGCTGCAGTGCACAAATATAGTCCAGAGGGAGGAAGAGCTCCAGGGAGAAGCTGTCCAAGGCAGTGTCAGTGCCCTGCCACAGCAGAGCCGGGCACAGGGGATGCCCAGGGCATTGCTGCCTCCTTGTGCTGCAAGGGGCTTTGATTTGGGGCAATTAAAGCCAGGAAGGAAAGGGATGAAGCTCAGGAAACAGGCAGCAAATCTTGGTACCTAACCGCGTTCCTGTTTTTTGTACGGAAATATCTTATGAAGCTCAGGTTTCTCTGGTTTGAAATGGGGTGTTCTGGGGAGAGCAGCACAAATCCAGGCACAAATCCAGCATAAACAACGTGGAATGAAGAGAGAAAAACAAGAAGGATGTGACTTGATGGGCTAAAGTGGTAATTGGACAATGAACTGCAAGGTGCAAATGGAGCAGAACTGGTCAAAGTGAGAGACCCCGTGCCCAGTTGTGTATTTTGGGAACAAATGGATTCTGTCTTTGCAGGTGACAGAGCAAGAGCAGGAACCATCAGTTTGGCTGTGCTGGGGACAGGACACAGGGCTGGATCTGCTCCACGAGCAGCCTGACAAGCACAGCCTTGTTATTATTATCCTGATTTATTCTTTTCTGAAGCAAATGCAACGAGGACTTTGAGGCTGCGGGAGACGGGATGGCTGCAGGCTGCTGTGACAGAGCTTGGGGCTTGTTCCTGACATGTTCCCTGCAACTGAACCCTCCCTCCTCCCAGGGATATCCAGAGTTCCATGCCCTGACTCAGTCTGGAGCAATCCCACGTTCTCCTGGTGGCAGTCTCATTAGAGACCCCCAGGAGCAAGCTGGGCATGGAGCTGTGCCACAGCCCCCTGGCCAAGCCAGGCCAGCCTCAAAGAGAGAGCAAAGAGAGCACCAGGTGCTCCTGCTGCTCTCCTGAAAAAGGAATGGAGTCAGAAATCACCTTTAATCCATTCTGTGCTGTCTGAGAGGGGGCTCTGTGCCCTGCAGGAACTCTGGGTCCATGGATTGCCAGGCAGGGAATGATGCCTCAGGTTTTGGCTTTTATATTTTCAGGTTCTGTGCTGCTTTAGTGTGTGGGTCTGGGCTTCACATCAGGGATGGTGAGCTCTGTGCACAGAGCAGGGAGACAAAACAATTCCTGCTCCAGCTGGGCACCAAGGATAAATGATCCAAACCTCAGCCCAGGAGCACAAACACCGTGGGCTGGAGAGAGAAAAACAAGCAGGGTGGGACTGCAGGGGCTAAAGCTGGAATGGGACAATGAACTGCAAGGTGCAAATGGAGCAGAACTGATCCCAGGGACAGAGCCCATGACTGCTCGTGCATTTTGGGGCCATTTTGGTTCATCTTGGGTTCATTTTGGGGCCATTTTGGTTCATCTTGGGTGCAGCCCTGGCTGGGCTCTTGTGCTGCCCAAGGTGCATCCATGGAGGAGATCCTTTGAATAAATCCCTGCTTTATTCTGCAACTCTGCCCAGCCTCTGTTCCAGGTCACCCTTCCCAAGGCATCAGGACTGTTCCTTATTCCACCAGGCAAAGCTCTGTCTCTGCAGAGGAAGACATTGCAGCTCCTCTTCACTGGAGCAATGATTTCCAATCTCATTTCAAAGAGCTGGAGTTAAAAGGATGAAGAAGAAAATACCTCAAGTATTCCCAGGTGCTCTTTCTTGTCACCTATAACTCAAATCCTCTGTCCTGCCCGTGGCCTCGCCACTGGTGCCCAGAGGCTGGCACACAATCTTCTTCTCTATATTGCAGCAGGAATTTTATTACTCTTCCAAGACAAGATTTCCCTAACTAGCTTTCCTAACTAGCTGAGAATGACATTTTTATGGGATTAACACTTGCAATAAAATGCAGCCCTGGCTCTAAAACTCAGTTAAGAGCACAGCATAAACGAGATGTGACAGTAGAAAAGATGAGACATTAAAAAGATGAAGAAAAGCTTCAACCTCAGCCTCCCATAGCTCCTTTAAACACTGAGGGCCATGTGATACTCAGTTTCCTGTCCCACAAAACACCAACAGACCTCTTTGGCAGAGGATTTTTAGCACATCACCTCTGATTTCCATGCCAGTCCCATCCTCTGAGGGCCTCAAAGCCACCAGCAAGGGTTGCCTAGTGACAGCACTGAGCCTGGTGGGACCATCCTGCTACTGAGTTCTGCAATGGTAGTTTGGTTCCAAAGGATGCTCTGGAACAACAAAGGACACTAATCAATCACACTGTTTTCTTAATTAATGCTTTTGCTGGTGTGAAAGTCACTGCTTTCCAAAAAATCTAACTATTGGTCAGCTCTCTCAGGGAATCTGGGAGCAGCACATGGCACTGGGTCCAGCAAAAGACCCACAGGTTTCAAACAAACAGCATCTGGAGATCTCTAAATCCACAAAAATGTCATTATTTGCCATGAATTATTGCTGGTGTGACTTCTGAGCCACAGAAACAAAGCATTTCAGGTGGAGGAGATGACTCCAACTCCACCTCAGCTCACTGAAGGTCTTTTTAATTAATTTTATTCCACTCTTGCAATCAGTGTGAGGCCCAGGAGCTGTTTATTACATATAAATGGATTACTTTAAATCTAGACCAAAGGCAAAGGCAGCAGTGATTTGTGTCTTTGAGAAAACACAATAATACTCTTGGGCTAAGTGGTGAATTTCTGTTCCATCCTGCCCCAGCTCAAAGACAGAAATAAAAATCCTTCAATGATTGAGGACAGTACTTTATTCCCCTTTGTTTCTGCTGATCTGAACAGATAAGTCATAGCTGTCGCTATATTAAATATGTTTCTTCTATTAATATTAAAATTTGGGAAAAAATTGGACAAAATTTGGGTAAGAAAATCCTGGGTGTCTTAAATCCCATGGCCAGCACAGTAAGAATCAATGAGACAGAGAATTTATAGACCTGTAAATAAATCAGCAAGGTGTGAAGTACATCCTAGAAATGGGTCTCAATTTGTCTTTGGGGAAAGTTTTAGGATATTCCTACTCCTTCATCTTCTGGTAGATGCTCAGGTAAGAGTCACTTAAAGTTCAGGAGCTGGAGGATTCTTCTTCCAGAAGGTTGAAATCTGCTGGTGCGCAGCTCACACCACACAGGATTTTTAAGCCCCTGCTTTGTGAAGCCTCTGTGCCTGAGCAGGCACTGGGACACAGGGACAGAGAGGGGCTGGGAGAGGCATCTGAGCAGAGTGGCAGGGACGGGGTGGCTCCTTCCAGCACAGTGAGCCAGAGGTCAGTGCTGCTGTTCACAGCGTTTGTGCTCCTGCCATGTGCAGCTCCTGGTGAGCACCACCCTCCTGACTGTCACAGATATTTTCTGAAAAATCCTTTCCTTGGGATTTTTCCTCCTGAGAAGCTGGGAGGCCTCAGGAACAAAATGTAAACAATGGTTATCTGCTGCTGTGGAATGCAACAGGTGCATCTGGGATTGGTCTCATGTGGCTGTTTCTAATTAATGGCCAATCACAGTCAGCTGGCTCAGACTCTCTGGTCAGTCACAAGATTTTATTATCATTCCTTTCTATTCTTAGCTAGCCTTCTGGTGAAATCTTTTTCTCTACTATTTTAGTATAGTTTTAATATAATCTATATCATAAAATAATACATCAGCCTTCTGAAACATGGAGTCAAGATTCTCATCCCTTCCCTCATCCTGGGACCCCCTGAGAACACCACCATAATTGGTGACCCCGAGTGAGGAACATTGCCACACCTGACCCCAGACTAAAGCCCAGACTAAAGTCTGAACCTCTCCCAGATGCTCCTGTACAAGCTGGTGTCAGACTGTCACATTCCCTGGGTACTGCACACCAAAACCCCCCAAAGATCCAGCCCAGACTGGCATTGCAATAGCAGTGATGGAATCATCCCAGGTTTGATGGGAAGCAGGATTCCACTAATTCCACATGGGAATGGATTCATTCCCACTGAAAATTGTCAGTTCTCAGCTTCTTTTCTGCCTCTGTCCAGGTCAGGATTGAAGTGCTCAAGATGGTATTTGGTGTTCAAGCTCAGGTGTTTGTTAGTTTTTATCTCCATCACAGTCTCACAAACCCTGAGTTCTACAGCATTCTACTAACTTGAATTCGCTGGCAACTCCAGCATGGCAAGAGATGAGGATCTGACTCCATGTTTCAGGATCTAAATCCATGTTTCGGATTTATTATTTTATGATATATAATATATTAAAAATATACTGAAAGAATAGAAGAAAGGATTTCATCAGAAGGCTAGCAAGGAAAGAAATGGAATGATAATAAAATCTTGTGACTGCTCGCAGCCTCGACACAGGTGGCTGTCATTGGTTAGTTATCAAGTAAAAACAATTCACATGTTTACCCAAAACAATTCTCCAAATCACATTCCAAAACATGAAGCTGAAGCTTCTCAGCTTCTCAGGAGAAAAGATCCTGGCAAAAGGATTTTTCATCAAATATGTCTGTGACAACTAACAAGCTACAAAATGGCTCACTCATTATCTATCTCTACAAGGCGTTTTTAAGGATAAACTGTCCAATTAAGAAATGACACCTAAATTATTTTTTACTTCTAACCCAATAACCAACCACCCCTGCCTGCAGTGTGGACTTTTTTATCCAATCACACAAAACCACCCAAACCCATGGAGAAGAAGGTGAAGAAGAAGAAGAAGGTGAAGAAGAAGAAGGTGAAGGAGAAGGAGAAGGAGAAGGAGAAGGAGAAGGAGAAGGAGAAGGAGAAGGAGAAGGAGAAAAAGGAGAAGGAGAAGGACCAGCCACTGCCCTAAAACCTCCATCTTGCTTTATATCTATTACTATATTCTAAATCCTTAAACTCTGAGTTTCCCACCCTGTGGTATCACACACTTCTGATCAAACTCCACACCCTCAATCCCCGTTCTGTCATTCCGTTCTGGAAGCTTCTCCACAGCCTCAGGTCAAGGCAGTGTTCTCTTGTGGGTCTTTGCCTTTCTGCACAGAAAGTTTAAAATTCTCATCAGCCAGGGTTCCAGCAGAAAATGCCTGTCCATCCATGCCCCCAGACCTGAATTTCAGCCATCAAGCTCTGCAGAGCTCTCCCCACACAGATTTCTGCCTCCTCTCCTCAAATTCAACTTTTCCTCTCTGCCTCTGCTCTGGCTGCCAGGAAACTGCAATGAGACCTCAAGTGGCTTTGGGGAAGGCTTCAACCTTCATCCCAAAGACATCAGCTGGCACCATTCCCTCTATTTTCATGGCAGAGGCAGCTCTCTTTAACAAGCGAATCCCAAACAGAGCGAGCGCTTTGACAATTATCATTTTGAACAAATATTTCCAGCTCCACGCAAAACACCGTGGCACAAAAAAAAGCAAACTTTCAATAAACAGAAAATAGATGATTGTTCTCAAATGACAGCTTTCATGCTGTTTATCCCAAAGGATCCTCAGAGCTTATGGAGTATGAAATAAATTTGCCACTGGTTAAAAATGTAAATTCTTTAAATACATAAAACCCTAATGAAAAGGCTTGTAACATTTCCCTTTTCCTGATTCCCACTTTTCTCTTTTTATCTTCGTAGAAGAAGACGTTGATTGTAATTACAGTGGGAACTAAAATGTAGGCTTGATTTTGTGTTTAAAAAAAAAAATTGGGAAGTAAAAGGAGCTCTTGGTGTGATTGGGTGTGTGTGTGTGCTTCCACACATGCATGTGTGGCTGAATGGTGTCACGGCATTAAAAAATACATAAAAGACCTGATAAATTCCATATTTAAATGCACATAATTTATGGAGAGCACACAGAAGAGAGGCTCTGCTGATGGAGATGAGAGAGAAAAGCTGCTCTGAGCTTCCAGCCCCTCTTTGGTGCTTGCAGAGTGCACTGGGATGCAGGAGGCAGGGCTGACACTGCTGTCCTTGGGCACAGCGAGGATGGAGGGATCAGATCCCTCTGCAAGAGCTCAGGTTTTGCAACCCAGATCCTTCTTTGCTTCTTTGTCTCTTAGTGAGAAGAGCACAGACACAAGAACCCCCACAACAACATTTAGTTTGTATTTTTAGTGAAATATCTCACAAATACTTTCTGCCTTTTTCCTAAAAAAATACTATTTTTACAATCAAACAAAAAAACAGTGAAAAAAAATGTACCATCACCTTCCTTTAGTTGTGACAGAAGTACAAAAGGAGCTCTAATGCTCACGTGAGCTTGAGTTCAGATTCAAATTGTGCTTTATATAAAATTTAGGCATTCTTCACGTTTTGTAAGTTCCTCACAAGGGAACTTTGACTTACTGGGTTGTCTAAATTTGCTCTGAGCATGAAGCTCGTGCTGACTGTGGGACTAAATCAGGCAGCCCAATAAAGCTCAGTCAGGTCTCACCCCAAGGTTGTGGTAGGGGAAACCCGAGTGCTTGAAAATGCAAACCCACAGCCACATTTCTGTGCCAGATGGGGCATTTTCAGTTTGCATTTTGCATTTGAAAATGCAAACCCACAGCCACATTTCTGTGCTAGATGGGGCATTTTTCACACCACTCTTAGATTGTATGAAATTCATCCAATTTGCCATTGCATTAATGACAAAGGAGTTGGGAAAAGTTTAAAATACTCTGAAGCAGACTAAAATATTGATTGCTCACTTCACATTTTTATGTGGGAGTGGAGATGCTGAAAAGTTCTTTGTTTTTTTTTTTTTCTCTAAGTGATTTACTTATGTGAAGAAGAAGAAGGAAAGAGAAACAGATATTCCCGATCTCCTGCTAATACTGCTTCACAGATTGCAAACAGTGGGAAATTGTCATAGATCTATTACAAAGATTATAGCAATTCCAGGGCTGTGATTTCCAAAGGCCTTGTTCCATCTTTGACTACTTTGAGACCACAAAAGGATTCCAGAGTTTCCCCTGACTGGAAGTTTTCAACACCTTCCTTCCATGTCAATTTTCTTCTGTCAAAATGTGACAGTGCAGCTTTTCCCTCTGGGAGAAAAGAGATTGAATTCCCATAAATGCAGCACCTTTCATAGGTTGGCTCCTCTCTCCTTGGCCACATATTTCCAGAAACCTTTCAGTAATTCATTGTCTCGAGCCCTCTGTTCCCTTCTCTCACACAAGCACAAAGATGCCTGAGGGCACAAGGAGAAATGAGTGTCAAAACCTCCCAAGATTCATTTCCTCAGGATGAAGATAAATCAGCTCTCAGATATTTTCAGCTGAACCCCTGGCTGGAGAATTTGGGAGGATGTGACTCTCCAGCCTTGCCTCTGAGCTCTGCTGGGAGCAGTGCATGTGGAGTTTCTCAGGCTCCTTCTCTTCCCACATCTCATTGTTCTTGTGCCAAAAGAAAAGAACCACAACTCTATTTTTAGAGTAGGTTGCTCCAGCTAAATGCATCCATCATCCTCTGAAGTTATTGTATGTGGGTGAACCTTCTCTTTTCATTCCAAACTGGGCTAAATTTTACAAAATGCAGGCAGGGAGCAGCAGATCTGACTGTTCAGAGAGGGATCTGCACAGGCTGGACCCATGTGCTGGACCCACCTTTGGGAAGCTCCTGCCCTTGGGTCTGCTGAAATCTGGGGGATGAGGAGCTGGAGGTGCTGGGGACAGTGGCTGGACATGAACCCAGCTGTGCCCAGATGTGCAGGAGGCCAAGGGCACCAGGGCTGGGTCAGGCATGGAGAGGCCACAGGAGCAGGGCAGGGATTGTCCCCTGAGCTGGCCCTGCTGAGGCACCACCCCAAACCCTGGGGTCACTTTGGGGCCCCTCACAAGAGGGACCCGGAGGGGCTGGAGGGGTCCAGGGCAGGGAATGGAGCTGGGAAGGGGCTGAGGGAGCTGGGAAGGGGCTGAGCCTGGAGAAAAGGAGGCTCAGGGGGGCCCCTGTGGCTCTGCACAGCTCCTGACAGGAGGGGATGTTGTAAAGTGAAGGAGAAGGTGAAGGAAGAGAAGGAAAAAGGTGAAGGAGAAGGAGAAGGAGAAGGAGAAGGAGAAGGGTGAAGGAGAAGGAGAAGGAGAAGGAGAAGGAGAAGGAGAAGGAGAAGGAGAAGGAGAAGGAGAAGGAGAAGGAGAAGGAGAAGGAGAAGGAGAAGGAGAAGGAGAAGGAGAAGGAGAAGGAGAAGGAGAAGGAGAAGGAGAAGGAGAAGGAGAAGGAGAAGGTGTTCTCCTCTCTCAGGGATCAAGGGGCAGGACAAAAAAATGGCCTCAAGATGCACCAGGTGAGGCTGAAGTTGGATATCAGGAAAAATTACTTCGCTGAAAGGGCGGTCAGACATTGAAAGGAGCTGCCCAGGGCAGTGGAGGAATTGTGGAATCACAATCCCTGGAAATTTTCAAAAGACACCTGGATGTGGCCACAGTGTGGTGGTGCTGGATCCATGACAGGACTCAGCCCTCAAGTCCTTCCCACCCTTTCCCCACTCCATGATTCCATCCCCCAGCACACCCTGGATCCTTCACAAGTCCCAAATTACCTGATTTGCCCTTCCAGTTTCTGTTGTGGATTCAGAGCAAAGAAGCAAAGGGGAGTTTGCACCCTGCTGCTGCTGCTGCTGCTTGGAAGTCTCTGCACGATGGATTTGTCCAAGTTATTTCTGTTAAAGGCATCTATAAATAACCTGCATAATGCCTCAAGAGTGTTACAGAATTATTGGGAGTTTTGCCTGATTAGAAGAAGTAAGAAATAAAAATCTCTGAGGAAGGAGTTGAGGATTTTACCCAGCAATAAAGAACAGAAAGTGAAGGGCCATATATCTATTTGTGGGCTTAAAAATGAAGAATACACTCAAGTGTTTTGCTCAGCTGGAGGTAATTTGGGAAAAAATATTGGTCCTTATTTAGCCAATACAAAAATGGCCACAAGATGTCTTGCGTCACTCCATGTGTGAGTTTCATCTGAACTTTTAACTGCTATAAAATAATTTATTCAGTGTTCTCACCAAAACCTTGTTTGGGTTTCACTTTTCATGCCCATGATCCAGAAGCAATTTCTCAGGAGCTTTCTAGAGAATAAAGGCAATGTTAAGGTGGAGAATAAACTGCCAAAGATTGGCCTTGGGCACTGCCAGGGATCCAAGAGCAGCCACAGCTTCTCTGGGCAGCTGTGCCAGGGCCTGCCCACCCTCACAGGGAAGAGTTTTATATTTAAAATATATTAATTTTATATGTAATATATAAATTATTTTATATTTTATGTATATTAATTTTATTATTATGTATATATATGCCCTAATATTTAATCTAAACCCACTTGAAGCCATTTTGAAGCCATTCCCCCATCCCCTGTCACTATTTCCCCTGTAAATATTATAAAAATGCCCTAAGGAAGGCTGTGTCTTTTTCCTGGAGCCATAATTTTGCTTGATTTTGTTGTCTCCATCCTTCCCAATGCTTTTTGATGGATTCATGGAAAGATGTGTTTGTCCATCTCCTCACTCTCAGGTGAGATTTCTTTGGAAATCCAGGTTGGAGGTGGGACAAGAATGCTCTCATGGATCTTGGGCTGCCACATTCACTGCTGGTTTAATTGATAAACACAAATTTAGGGCTGGATTTATGTGTCTGAAAACCTCTTGGAGTTTCTTTTTCCCAGCACAGAGTTAAAGCTTCTCACATCCCTCCTTTTTCACCTGAGTGATTTCAGTCTGTGATAACAGGATCAGAGGAATCTCTCTTCTTTTCACAAAACCTCAGCCTTTAATTCTCTTTTGCTGCAAAGTCAGGGTGGTGGGAGAAGCTTTTACCACCTGGGCAGTGAGTTGCTGCTCTGCTAATTTAAACTATAAATTTATCTAAAATTATAAATTATCTAAATTAGAAATCTAAATTATAGATTTTCTATAAATAAAGGCTAAATAAATATAAATATAAATAAATATAAATAAATATAAATAAATTATCTAAATTATATTATACTGGATTTTGGGAAGGTGGCTACCTACTGGAATACCTTCCAAAGAGAGTTTTGTATTCCTGTGCCAGAAACCCAGGAATTTTCCTCAGCTGAAAAGCTTCCTGCTAAAAGCCAGGTTTCCACTACCTCCTGCAAATGGGGATTATTGGGAAGAGCTGACCTGGGGCCCTCTGGAGACACTGAGCTGGACCTGTGCCTTCAGTGGGTATTTGATGAGATTCAACCACCCAGCTGTGCTGCAGAGACACAGATTCCAGCTCAGGCACTGATGCAGGAAGATGCCCCGTTACCATGGATAACGTGGTGGTTTTAATATGGTCAAAAATATTACAATTTATAGTTCATCTAAGCCAACCAAGAGCATCAATGGCATAAAAGATTATGACCTCTAGATTTACTCAGATTTCTGAGGTGACCATTGCTCAACCACAGCCTGGTGGACATTTTTCAGTATAAATTTGAACAGTTTATCACCTATCACCAAAAGTCAGAATTCTCCTCTTTTGTTTGACTCAAGGGCAGAACTCAGGAGCTGAGGGACAAGGGAGCACCAAGTACTCCAGAATTGCCCAGGAAATGCCTAGAGAGTGATGCCTCAGGTTTTGGCTTTTATATTTTCAGGTTCTGTGCTGCTTTAGTGTGTGGGTCTGGGCTTTGTATGAGGGGATGGTGAGCTCTGTGCACAGAGCAGGGAGACAAAACAATTCCTGCTCCAGCTGGGCACCAAGGACAAATGATCCAAACCTCAGCCCAGGAGCACAAACACCGTGGGCTGGAGAGAGAAAAACAAGCAGGGTGGGACTGCAGGGGCTAAAGCTGGAATGGGACAATGAACTGCAAGGTGCAAATGGAGCAGAACTGATCCCAGGGACAGACCCCATGACTGCTCGTGCATTTTGGGGCCATTTTGGTTCATCTTGGGTGCAGCCCTGGCTGGGCTCTTGTGCTTCCCAAGGTGGATCCATGGAGGAGTTCCTTTAATAAATCCCTGCTTTATTCTGCAACTCTGCCCAGCCCCTGTTCTAGGGCAGCCTTCCCAAGGTTCCTGAACAGTTTCTTATTCCATCAGGGAATGGATGCACAAGGCACCAAGAGAACAAACTCCACAAGCACCAGCATCCCCTGACCCAAATATTAAGGAATATATAAAATATTAATATTGAAATATTGAGCAATATATAAAATATCTCATTTCCAGACAAGAGGAGTTTGGTTTCCTCACTATGGAAGCCTCCAGAAAGGCTGCCCAAGGACACAGCCACACAATCCCAGTGCTCCCAGTCCCTCAGGAGCTCAGCATTCTGTTACCAAGCAACTGGGGAGGCAATTTGGGAGCAGGCAGCACCCTCAGCACTCTCTCCTTGCAGACCTGTCCCAGCCCCAGCCTCTCAGTGCAAATAATCCTCTGCACAAAGGCTCGAGGTTGATGTAAGAAGATTATACATTTCCAGAAATAAAACTGCTTCAACACTGCTCTAATCTATAGTTAGGGGGTGTTCAGTGTGCAATTTTCCTCACAACCACTGGATATTTAATGCAACAACTGATCAGGCCAGAGCTGTTTCTAGGTCAGAGACACAGTTTTGGGGAAAACTTTGCAGTGAATTCATCTCTTGGTCAGCAATTGTTGTTCTTGCTGCCATAGCTCAGGCTGAGCTGCAGGAGGGCTTTGTCCTACTTGAGAAACTCCCAAAGATCTCAAAAGGTATTTCTGAACACACATTATGTGAGTCTCCATGTTAGATGTTGATGGACTTAATTTAAGAATTTGTATCCCAAAGATCTCAAAAGTTATTCCTGGGCACGTGCTATGTAGATCTCCATGTTAGATATTGATGGATTTAATTTAAGAATTTGAATCCCAAATATCTCAAAAGTTATTCCTGAGCACACATTATGTGGATCTCCATATTTGATATTGATGGATTTAATTTAAGAATTTGAATCCCAAAATCTCAAAAGTTATTCCTGAGCACACATTATGTGGATCTCCATATTTTATATTGATGGATTTAATTTAAGAATTTGGATCCCAAGGATCTCAAAAGTTATTCCTGAACACACATTGTGTGGATCTCCTTGTTTTAGATATTGATGGATTTAGTTTAAGAATTGGCTCACTCTGCATCAGTCATTGAAGATATTATCCAATTTACTGTGGGAAATAGCTGGTTTGTGGTGGGCAGAGGCCACAGGTTTTTTATGGGGAGCTACTGGAATATTTACTATGAGAAGGGAAGAAACCCCTCAAGTATTGAAAGTGAAAACTTACTCAAGTATTGTCAGTGAAAACTGCATAAAACAGCTGGAATTTAGGCACCGACACAAATAAAATTGTATCAAAAATCTGATGGCACTCTGGTCAAAACACTGGCTCAGACAAGTGAAAAAACAAAAAATTTTGGGTCATTAGACAAGTGACCTTTAACTTCTCAAACACTTTTTTACCTGAGCAAAATTTACATAATCTTCTGAGAGGAGACTGGCTAAGCATTTTTTGCTATCTCTTTACTATTAATTTACTATTTTTCACGATTTGTTGCCAATTTTCAATGGTTGGGTGTGCTCAGACATGCAGACATTTAACCAGGTCGGCGCTCAGGCAGTGAGAAGAGCCTGAAGGAACAATTGTCAGCAGAAAAAATTCAAATTACAGGGTGGTGGGGGCTTCAGACAGCAAGCAGGAATCAGCTGAGCATCTCAATTTTACACCATGCAGTCAGTCAAGGTTTTGGAGGCTTTCACTTAAGAAGTGTTAGAAAAGGACAAGAGGTGGCTCCAATCTGTTTCCTCCTCTCAAAAGAAGCTGCTGTAATTGGAAGCGTTCAACAGGATCCCAACAACACCAAGTGCTCTCCCAAAACCAATATTTGTGTCCTGCAAGGGCTCCCTGTGCTGCCAGCCCACCACTGATAAGAGCTGCAGGAAATCTTTATCTAAACCCGCAGATAACTGGGCACTTGTAATGCAGAAATGAAAATATCAGGCAGACAAAACCTAATCTTGCCTGGCTTTGAGTTTAGACTGAAAACCCCTCTCATTTTCTGAGCTGTGTCTCCCATCGGGGACAGCACAATTCAGTGTGAGCAAACCACAGAAGGAAAAAACCAACCCGAACTTTCCACCTGTGCCTAAGCTCTGAGTGATGCTCAGGAAGATTTTAAAAGGATGATGTGTTTTTCCATAGGGACCTAAAAATAAGATATCTCTGCTCCTAATATTGGTAGTTTTCTGCTTTTAGCAGGAAATGGGACATCCAAACATGACAGGGCTGTCCTGGGGTGGGTTGAGCTAACTCAGAAGTGTTCCAGAATTTTTATTTTCATGAAGTTGGTGGAACACAAGATTGCCCAGGGGTTGCAGAGGCTTTGATTGCTGGGAACATCCCAGAGCAGGCTGGATGAGCTCTGGTGGAACTTTCCCTGCCCATGGCAGAAATGACCTTTAGAGCCCCCAGGATTCCTTGTTGCCTTGGTTTGGAAAGCCAGGAGTCTGCTAAGGAAGGCAGGAGCCTCTCCTGAAATGGAGAATGTAAACCCTCCCCACCCCTCCCAATTGCTATGAATTTTAAATTAAGGGGCTCTCAGGCAAAAATATGGGAGCAGGAAATAGCAGTTTTTTAATAGGGAAAGGAAAAAAAGAATAAAGGATAAAATGAACAATGCAGTGCCCTAGAACAGCACTGACAGAGTCAGAACCCAACCTGACACCCTGTGGGTCAGGCTGTTGGTGGCAGTCCCATTGGAAATGTGGCTCAGCCCTCCTGCAGTGTCAGGGGTGGTTCTGCTGGAGCAGGGTTCCTGTAGAGAAGGATGCATTCTTCCTCTGAAGATCCAGTGGAAGGAGAGGCAGCTGCTGTTCCTCTGGGGAATCCCGTGGAGAAGCCGTGCTGGTGTCTCAAACCTCTGGATTATATCCGGGTAGCAATGCTTGGCTCCTCCCTCTGGATTATATCTGGGTAGCAATGCTTGGCTCCTCCCTCTGGATTATATCTGGGTAGCAATGCTTGGCTCCTCCCTCTGGATTATATCTGGGTAGCAATGCTTGGCTCCTCCCTCTGGATTATATCTGGGTAGCAATGCTTGGCTCCTCCCTCTGGGCTCACATCTCCCAATGGGATGCTGTAGTTCTTATCAGCCATGCAGTGACATTCAGTAGCTGTTATCAGCAATGTCCCCTCCTGAGGGAGGAGTGAATGTGGTCACTCAGAGAGAGAGATAAGGCAAACTGCCCACTTGGCAAAGGGAATCTGCCATACAGATGGGAATGGATAACATCTTGCAGTTTTTAACACTTGTGCGCAACAGGCTCTGGGGCTGCGGATCTGCCCCAGATTATTTGACATGATAATGCAAATTTCATTATGAAAAATCTCAATCTGCATGAGTTTAAATAGGCACAAATATACAAAAGTCTTTTGATCACATCAGGTTGAGGGCAAAATTTGCAGCTCCAGGAGAGCTCTTACAAACCCTCCCCAGTCCACTGCAGATACAAAATCAAGCTTAGCCCAGAAGCACCATCTCCCCACTTTAGGAGCTCTGCTGAATTAAGCAGGAATATTCCCATGAAATCTCTTAAGCAGATTTTCCTAAAGTCACCAGAAACTTTTCACAGAAAGCCTTTTCCAGACCGCTCACCCTGCAAATTTCCTTTTTGGGTGTGTTCATCTGGATTTCTGAGGGTTATGAAAGCCCCCAGGTGCAGCAGGACAATCCTCACCTGGTGGGAACCTCACCCCAGTCCTGGTTTTGTTTGGAATCCCAGCTCAGGGGTGTTTTTATGAGCTGCAAAGCTGTTTAGGTGGAGATCGGGGGGATTTAAGGTTTGGTGTAACATTCACCAGAGCAGATTTGAGGCCAAGTTTTAGATAAAAATTCTCAACTTCCTACAGCAGGTGCCAGGAAGAACCACCCCACATCCTGTGAGGTTTTTGCATGGCAAGAATGCCAAAATAATGCAAGGATTGATCCTAAAAGGACTTCCAGCAAGAGCTTTCATTGCTGCTCCAGGAATGTAAATGATGTTTAGGGCCATGGAGCCAGCTGTGCTTGGTTAAACTTGCAGTAAAATGCACCAACAATCAGCCACTGTAATCAAGCTCCTAATCAACCAAAATAGCTTGAAATGCACCACAGCTACCTGTTAGAAATCAGTTTTTATCTTATTTTTATTGCTGTTTTACTCAAAGCTTGGGGAGGTGCAGTAAAAGAAAGACAGAACCAGGCAGGGAGTTGCCAAAGCAAGGTCAGGTATAAATGTATTTATGGCTAATGAGGCCAAAAGTGCCTGGTGAATAAAACAAGACACACGAATAAACAATTGGTGTTAAAACAACCAATAATCCAATGCAAAAGAGGAAATAAAACCCATTCACTGTGTCACCATTGCCTCACAAGGGCTTTTATTTCCCACCCCCATCTCGCCAGTAGTTGAGCATTAACAAATAATTGATAAATTGAAGCATTAATAAATAATTAATAAATGAAAGAGTATCAGAGAACCCCAAAAAAGTATCAGTGGCGTTGGGCTCCTTTCAGAGGAGTTTGCAGCAGCCTCTCATCTCTGCAGGTTCAATTTTGGGGCAGAAGGTGGAAGCACATCACAGCCCCAGTCCCATTTCCTCCCTGGCTCTGCAGAGCTGTGGGGCTGCCTCTTCTCTCTGCAGCCTTTTCTCCCCACAAGCCTGGGTTTGGAGCTGAGCTCAGCACATCCAGCCCTCCTAAAAGGGTGGGAATGGGGTTCTGGCTGTGGCCACACCAACCACAGAGCTCTGTAAGGGGCACCTCATGGCCGTGAGTTGGCACAGCCTCAAAAATAAGAAATAAACTCAGTGGGAATATTTTCAGAATTACAGGCACATCCCCTCTTTGATGACAGCCCTTACATATGAACAGAAAGAGAGAGGATTAGTTGTTTTTTTTTTTTTTTTTTTTTTTTTTTTTTTTTTTTTTTTTTTTTCCTGGGAAGGAGCTCTGTGCATCTTGCATTTTGTATTAATGAGCCTTTGGAAACTTCCAAGGGCTGCATTTTCCTGCCCATTTACATGAACGATAAAGAGGCACACGGGGGAAATGAAGGCCCTTTCCTGACACTTGTTTAAAGGGCTGAGCTATTTATGTGTCACTGGGGAGGCATTCATTGATTTCCCAGAGATGAGCTGGGTAATGGAATTCAGAGATTCTCACTTGGAGTCACTGAGTCAACTGCAGGTCATTACTGCCTCAAAAGAATCAGCCCTTTGCAGCAGGAGCTGGCTGACATCTCTGATCTCACCTCATCTTGTTGCTCCTCTCCCAGAGGAGCCCCAGATTACAATTCCTGGGATGGTCCCTCTGAGATTTCTACTGCCATCAGAATTCCAGAGGAACCTCCACCAGGAACAGATTCCTGTCACAGACATCTTTTATGAAAAATCTTTTCTTTAGGATTTTTCCTCCTGAGAAGCTGGGAGGCCTCAGGAACAAAATGTAAACAATGGTTATCTGCTGCTGTGGAATGCAACAGGTGCATCTGTGATTGGTCTCATGGGGTTGTTTCTAATTAATGGCCAATCACAGTCAGCTGGCTTGGACACAGAGCTGAGCCACAAACCTTTGTTACCCTTCTTTCCTATTCTATTCTTAGCCAGCCTTCTGATGAGATCCTTTCTTCTATTCTTTTGGTATAGTTTTAATATAATATATATCATAAAATAAAAATCAAACCTTCTGAAACATGGAGTCAGATCCTCATCTCTTTCCTCAACCAAAAACCCCTGTGAACACCGTCACAGTTTCCTGCTTGCCAAACCCCTCTAGAGCAGGGCTCGAGTTAAAAGACAAACTTGTGTGACTCAGTCATCTCATTATGTAATTAAAATTTTGCACAGCGCCCTGACATTCCATTCTGTTGTAATAGATGGGGAAATTATCCAGCTTGCCACAGAACTTACATTTTGAACAGCATTTACTGGATTTTCCAGCTATCTGTATCTGGTATTAAACATGTTTTAGGAGTAATTAGCGAGTCTATTTAGATTTTAAGCACTGTCTGCAGCCTCTGTGCAGTTATTTCAGCACCTTTTCTCACACTGGGAGTAAAAGGGTGTGGAAGAGGGAGGGAGAACCAACTACAGTGAATGTGACCAGTGGTTTATAAAAGTTAATCAAGGTGGGACGGGCAGGAGAATCACAGCAACTCTACTCAGAAGAGGTCAGGGTGTCACACCTGCATAATTTAAAATGTGTTACCCAAGTTATTCGTGCAGTAGTCCATGAATGGAGAGGCTCCTCTGGTGCCCTTGATGCTTCTCCACCCTCCCAAGCACCTGAAAGGATCATTCTCTATCTCTTTTAGGAGCACCCACACTCAATTTATAATTTTTGGCTGATTTGTGGCTCAGGTTCTCTGTGCAGCAGCTCAACTCCATCACTTGCTGCTTGTCCTCAGGAAAGTCACTTCTCTGCAGAGACATTTTATGCTTGAATTTTGTAATGGCACCATTCATGGTCCCTGAGCTAAATTAACTTCTGCCTTCTTGTCACTCTTTGAAAATGGAAAGTTGAGGACAGGGTTAGATTTTATTGACTTTTGATTTGATTTGAACACCCAATTTTCACACTGCTCAGAAACTCTCACACTTTCAGGGAAATGGGACAGACAAATAGTCAGAGCTGACATTTTCCTTCTTTCTACACCCCGCAAAAGCCCTGCAGCACTGTGAGGCTCTAGAAAGAAATCCTGAAACATCCAAGATGATACAAAAATCCAAAATGAAACCTGGGATACTTTAGCCTGATACCATGTTTGAGTTATCCACAGGTTCTACATGGGAACTTCTGAATTATTTCACCCCCTTTTGCTGAGGAACCTGGTTTTACAATGGAAATGTAAAGATTTGGATTGCCAAAGCACTTTGAGCTTTGTTACAGTGACATCCAGTGGCATTGAAAGTTTCCTTGCTGGTGGCAGCTTAAAGCAGAGGAATCTCAACTTGAGCAGCAGCAGCTGTGCAAACATTTCTGCTCAGGACCAGATCAGTGACCAGGACAGGAGAAGCAAATGTGTCAGCTGAACTCTCCAGATTAAAGAAGGGCATGGAAACTGGTAATAGATTTATATAAATTACCTGCTGGTGTTGGGAAAAGCAGAACTCTCTGCTGGATTATGGAATTTATGGGAATTTCTGAAGAGCAGGATCTGGAAATCCCAGTTTATTGAGTCCAAAGGCACCTTTAAAACATCACCTCAGCAAACCCCACTAATACAATAACCACATACTCTGCTGCTAAACCTGGGGAAACATTCTCTCTTCTCTCTTTTTAATCCAGATGTGCTGACAGAAAAGGCATCAGAACCAGATCCCTGTGCACATGTGGGCCCCAAGCCCTGCAGAAAGGAGCCCACCTCAATTAATTCTTAAATGGTGACAACACCAACAAGGGCATGAAACACTTCTCCACCCAGGACACACTAAAAGCAGGAAAGGCTCCAATCTGAGGCAGGTGTCACAGCCCAGAAAGGAGATATTGGAACAACTTGGACAAGGCTTTCCATTCCAATATCAGTTCTAACCTGTGCTACAGAAGCCTGCTGCTCCTGCAAGCTCAGGTTCCAGGTTAATTCACTGTTTCATTTATTTCATGTGATCATGCAAGTCTACACCAAGTCCAAGCAGGATGGCAGAGAAAATATCCAGAAAATATTTTCATTTAAATTTTGCATGGATGTGGAGAATCCAGTCCCATCTGAGTCCAGTTCCTTGGTGCAATCTGATCTCCAAAGAGCAGCACAAGAAGGAAAAAGGGGAGGATGTGGCTCAGTTAAAGCCTGGCAGAGGGGAGCCCGTGTTCAGGTTTCAGACATCGCCACCTCCTCTGATCTTTGCAGCTGAGGAGGAGCTCAATGAGATCCCATCTCCCCAGGCTGGTGGGCTGTGCTCCCTGCCCAGCCTGGTCCTAAACCCTCCAAAGAGCATCTTCACCTGGTCCTAAATCCCCCAAAGAGCATCTTCACCTTGTCCCTAAATGCCCCAAAGAGCATCTTCACCTGGTCCCTAAATCCTCCAAAGAGCATCTTCACCTGGTCCCTAAATCCTCCAAACAGCATCTATCTTCACCTTGTCCCTAAATCCCCCAAAGAGCATCTTCACCTGGTCTTAAATCCTTCAAATATCTTGACCTGGTCCCTAAATGCCCCAAAGAGCATCTCCAGCAGCAGCCAGAGGAGCCAAGGGAGCCCAGATGGGAGGAAGGGGCCACTTTGGGGGTCAGGGTGGAAGGCAGATCCAGCTGTGGGGCAGATCCAGCTGTGGGGCTGCCAGAGCCAGCTCTGAGGGGACAATTCCTGAGGCAATTCCTGCTGTGGAGGGGAGAGGAGGGGTCAGCACCAGGCCAGAGGAAATTCAGTGTTTTGAGCACCAACTTTTCCAAAGAAGGAGCCACAAGGAGTGGAGAACCAGAGTTGAGTCAAACAAGGGTGAGACAAAGCTGGAAATTAGCAGCAGAAGAGGCCAATGGATTTCTCTCTGTCCCCCTCCTTCCTTTCCAACACAGTTCTTGGCAAAACAGAGAGAAAAGTATAGAAAAAGTATTGAGGGATGGCAGAATTATCACAGAATTATTTAGGTTGGAAATGCCCCCTAAGACTGAGCCCAGCCACTGTTGGCACATCCAGGTACAAGTGACAGCAGAATTTAGGCTCAGCCTCCCTCAGTCTGCACAAGAAAAGAAAATATTTCTGGTTTAACACTGTCCTCCAGTTGGTGTTTCAGACACTCCTTGTCCTGCAAGTCTAATGGTGCTGAAGAGCTAAAAGTACCACACAAACACAGCTTAGCCCATGCAAAATCTGCTTCAAAAGACAAAATTGCTGAAGCAATTTCCAACATTTTTCCGAAGCAAACGTTGCTCAGACAGACAAATCTGGTTCTGACATGCTCCCCAAAAATAGCCATGTCAGGCTCAGAATTTACATCTACATAAAGAAGGTTAATGAACCAGGCAAATTGTACTGCACAGGAAACAAATGCCAAATATTGCTCTTAGCTTTTTCTTGTGAGTCAGTGGCTGCTCTGGGAATGGGGGCACTGAAATAAATAGTACCACAAAAGCCTCAGTGCAGTTGGAACATTCCAAAATGCCATGGAGCTGTCAGTCTGCATGTCAGAATCGATGTGCAAGCTTGTCAGGAGAAAAGCAGGGGGGATTTGGGGCTTGAAATAGTCACCAGCTTCTAGGGTTTAGTTTAAAAGCTATAATAGTTTAAAAGTTATAATATAAATATATATATATATAAAACAAAACCCATTAAATAAAAATATTTATATCTTAATATATAAATAATTTTATCATTTATATTTTGTATTAAATTATAATATTACTTATGTTTCATATATAGACATTATTATTTTTCTATATAAATAATATATAACAAATAATACATAATATCTACAAATATTTATAACATCCACAATACAACAAAATTAAGTAAAGGTAATAAATCACACACAAAAAAAACCCCCAATAACAACTATCTATTAGTTTAGAAAGTTATATATTACCTTATAACAAAGAAACTTGTAACTACTCCTAACTTATAACCAATTATTTACTGCTTTTAAATCTCACAACCTCTAATATTTATCTAAATAATAAATCATTCTTAACCTAAAAATAATCCCATTCCTTCATTAGAACCAACAACAATAATATTAGTGGTATTAATGGAAGCAAGGTCACCTCAGGATTGTAAATCAGGCTCTTTGTTCAGAACTGTGCTGTAGGAATTTACTTTTCATGTGAAATCATAGGAGATACAAATTTATTCCTGGCTGAAAAAGAAATATTCCTGTCAGAGGTGACAGGACAAATCAGATTATTTGAGGATGTACAGGGCTCCAATCCAAGACTAGACTTGGAAGCATTAACAAGGTTTGGGGAAAGAAGGAATTTGAGAAAGCAGAAGAATTTCCACTGCTATTGACAGAAACTCAGCAATGGATCCCAGAATTCCCAGGGCAAACCCTGAGGGTCCAAGCTGGGATTTCAAAGAATTCCCACAAATTAGAGCTGAATGGCCTTGAGAATGAGAAACCTCCCAGCTGAAGCCTCAGTGTGAATTATTCCTCATTTTCCCCCTTTCAGCCACGTCCTGGCCCATCTCAGGTGTTTTTTTTTCTCTCACACAGCTCTGGTCAAAAAGAACACATAGAGATGGGGAAGCCTTTGCTTTAAATGCAAGCAAAACCACAGTTAAATACAAATTGCACTTTGTTCCTCTTTTCCTTCACCTTTTCTGGTTTCCCTTTGCCTTTCCTATGCTGGTTTTCACCTGCACCTCATCACCTCACACCTGGATACAAAACAGTGGGTGTTAAGTACACCTGCTGCTAATTAAATAGGAGGTTTGCTTCAGCTGTTGATGCTGTGATTCCCAGATATTCAATGAGGAACCTCAGAACCATGGCTGAGGATGGGCTGATAGTGGGGACATTTTAGGTGTGCAGGCTGGATGTTCTGAGATGTTCCTCAGAAATATTGGGCAGGGTTCAGACGGAGCAAGAACAAAAGAAAAGTCAAATGTGAATTTGACTTTCCATTTTCATGTAACCTGGCCTGATCAACAAAACCAGACATGAAATTTATGGGAGTGGCTTTTCCTGCAGGATGTCTTGTCATCATTTTCCCTCACACCACATGTTATTCCCCATAATTTAAACATCTATACCACTCTCAGTGGCAGCTTCAGCCTGAAGATTTATGGATATGTAAGAAAGAAGTTTCATTTTATCTTCTTGTAAGGACTCATTTCATTCTTTGCATCATGATTCAGATCCAAGGAAACCTCTCCTGACCTTCTGTCTTCCAGCTCTGGGGACAAACAGATTTTGTGTTGGCATGTGCTGCCACCTAATGATAGGGAAACCAAGACTTTGGGAGGAAAAACCTCAGAACTGCATTAAAAAAGAAAAAAAAAAGAAAAAGAAAAAAAAAGAAAAGAAAAAAAAAAAAAAAGGAAGAAAAAGCAGCTACAGAAGGGATTTGTACATTTTATCACCTGGTACAGGGAAGGGCAAGTCCATGTATGAAAAGTGAGGGTAGAGCTGGGTGTGAGGTGGGGATTGGATCCAAACCCAGGTTCAGACTGCTTTCTAACCAAAAGGTGTCCCCACAGCACCACAAAAATCCTGTCCAAGGTTCCCTGTGGAGCACCTGCAGCCCGGGGTGAGGTTACCCTGCCCCTGAGGGCAGCTCAGGAACCTTCCCCAGGGAGCTGCTGCCTCCTGCAGCACAGGGCATGCGGAACAAGCAGCTTCCTACCATTCCTGATGTGACATGGGACTTTCAGCTGGGAGAAATCTGATTTTTGAGTCAGCTTTCACTCACTGTGTCCTTGATAAGGAGAATTAATCTGTCTTGGATAATTCCATGGGAATGCTGTGAATGCAGAGTGGTGGCTGCTGCAGGGAGCTGCTGCCTCCTGCACTGCACAGGGCAGGCAGAACAAGCAGCTTCCTACAATTCCTGATCTGAAATGGGACTTTCAGCTGGGAGAAATCTGATTTGTGAGTCAGCTTTCACTCACTGTGTCCTTGATAAGGAGAAATAATCTGTTGTGGATAATTCCATGGGAATGCAGAGTGGTGGCTGCTGCAGGATGCAGAATCCCAGTGTGCAGAGTTCCCTGAGTTTCAGGGTTCCTCAGACAGTTCTATCGGCCCATGAAATACCCACATTTATATATATAATATTTATATCTATATTTACATTTATATTTATATTGTTTATATATATATTTATATTATTTATATTTACATTTAATAACAAGCCCAGGGAAGCAGAACCACATTTCCTGTCCCCAGTGCTGCCTCTTCACTCCATCCTGCCTGCAGATTCCTCCCCAAAACAGAGCTAACAACACAACTTCTCAAAGATTGGATCATTTCACAAAAAAACCCCAAACTCTATAAAAATACAGGTAAATTGAACTAAGCTGAATGGATAAAATTTATTTCACCTTTCTACAACAACTCAAAGGACACATTAATAGGATACACAATAGGATTAGTCCAGACTATGTGTTACATTTCCCAAAAATACCAAACATGGCTTTGTCAATATCTGCTGAAAAAAACCCTTTAATTCCAAACAATTTTAAACCACTTTACTTGAATTAGCCAAATAATTAGGATTTTTTAATTAGCATCAGCACTGTACTACACAGAGCAGGGTTACAATCCAACCTGCAGGGGTGGGGTGGATAAAACAGGGGTTTGAGGAGGCTGAGCTTGCCAAGGGCAGGAATAATTAAGGAAAAACTTGCACATTCAATGAATCTAAAACCTGAAAAAAACCTCTCAATTTGGATCACAAAAAGGCCTCTGAAAACACCCAGAAGCACATGAAAAATATCACAAACTCCAGAAGTAACAACACTCGAAAATGAGTTGAAAAATAAAGGTGCCACCCCTCCTTGCTGCATACTCAAAGAAAGGAGAAACCACAGCTTCATCCCAAAAATCCAACTTCTTCCTGCCTTCTCTCCCCATCACTTCACTCTCCATTCCCAGTCATGGGCATCATGTGCAGCCAAGTTTTTTAATTAATCCAATTAGCTAATAGGCTCTAATAGGCTCCAACAGCCCTTCTCCTTCTGCTCCAGGAGCAGAGGCTGCACTGGCAGCTGAAGATGTTGAAAGGGAAGCTCAGGTGTACAGAAGGACAAAAATGATGCCTACAGGAGATGGAAAGGAGGAATCTGTGCCCCAAGAACCCAAAAAGTTTCCTGTGAAGTCTCAGGAAAGAGCTGGGCAAAAATGCAGAGACTTTTAAGCATAACCTGGGCTTGTTTGCTGGAAATAATATCTAAGAATAAAGAGGAAAAATGAAAAGCTGATTTAAGTGTCCCTTGCACCACATCATGCTTTCATCCCTGCAAACAGCACATAGAGATTCCCTGATCCTGTTTGATCTTAATGGCCTATTCTGCTCTTATTGCTGTTTTCTGAGCTGTTTTTTCCTGGTTTTCTGAGCTGAGTTTTAGGTTCCAAGGTCTTTAGCCTGTGATTTTTGCCTCCATTTCAACCCAGCCAAAAAAGCTGATTTCACTGGGAAAGGAAACCAAAACCAGGCAAGGTGCTAAAGCCCAAAGGAATTCCTGGGCAGGTTTCTGTTGGAGTTTACACATTTGTTCTTCAAAGGTGATGTGGAGCAGGCTGGGGGAGACCTGGGTGTCTCCAGAGCAGGCAGAGCTCAGCTCCTGCTGCTCCACTGAGGGCCGTGAGCCCAGACACAGCCTGACCCCCTGGCACCAGTGAATAACCCACAGAAAGCCTGTTCTTGTCAGGAAAATTAATCCTCAAACACCAGAGGTTTGTGTCCAAAAAGGAGGAGATGAGTCCTGAAACTTGATTTAAATAAAGAGAGAGGCCATGGACATTTCCCATAGGGTCTCTCCATTTGCTAGAGAATGCAGCCTCCTTTTTATCCCAATTTCCTGGCTGCATTTCCCTCTCTCTTTCCACATTGGCTGAGACATGCGACAGGTACAGACTTCCCAAATCACCTAAGACAGACCCCTTCTAATGTACCCCCCTTTTTTCTTTTCCTAAGGAATTTCTGCTTCCTCCCATTGCTTCTTTCACCTCTCAGCTTTGCCCACAGTTTGTTTGTACAGACAGACCCCTCTCATTCCTTTCATGGATCTGTGGAATCCTTCCCATTGTTTCTTTCACCTCTCAGTACCTAATTTCATTTACCAGCAGACCCCCAGATTGTTTTTAAAGCCAGATCTCTCTCATTCCTTTCATGGATCAGTGGAATCTTTCCCATTGTCTCTTCCACCTCTCAGGACCCAGCTTTGTTTACCAGCAGACCCCCAATTTGTTTGTACAGACAGATCTCTCTCATTCCTTTAATTAATAAGTGGAATTCTTCCCTTGTTTCTTCCACCTCTCAGTACCCAGCTTTATTTACCAGACCCCCAGCTTGTTTGTAGACAGATTTCTCTCATTCCTTTCATGGATCTGTAGAATCCTTCCCATTGTTTCTTCTACCTGTCAGTACCTAATTTTATTTACCAGCAGACCCTTCTCATTCCTTTCATGGATCTGTGGAATCCTTCCCATGTTCCTTTCACCTCTCAGTACCTAATTTTATTTACCAGCAGACCCCCAGTTTGTTTGTAGACAGATTTCTCTCATTCCTTTCATGGATCTGTGGAATCCTTCCCATTGTTTCTTCCATCTCTCAGTACCTAGTTTTATTTACCAGACCCCCAGCTTGTTTGTAAAGCCAGAACTCTCTCATTTCTTTCATGGATCTGTAGAATCCTTCCCATTGTTTCTTCCACCTCTCAGTACCCAGTTTTATTTACCAGCAGACCCCCAGCTTGTTTATAAGACAGACCCCTTCTCATTCCTTTCATTGGTCAGTGGAATCCTTCCCATTGTTTCTTCCACTTCTCAGTACCTAATTTTATTTACCAGCAGACCCCTCTCATTCCTTTCATGGATCAGTGGAATCCTTCCCTTGTTTCTTCCGCCTCTCAGTATGCAGCTTTATTTACCAGACCCCCAGCTTGTTTTTGGAGCTGGATCTCCCTCATCCCTTCCCTTCTGAGCCCTGCTGAAGGCACGAGGGGCCATGGCTTGGCTGTGCCCCTGTCCCCTGCCCTCCCCCTGCCCGTGGCTGCCAGGGCTGTGACACCAGTGCTGAGCAGTCCCACGTCACTGCTGCTGCCAAACTTAGCCCTGGCCCTGGAGGTGTCTGCCCAAATAGCTGCTGTGTGCTCCTCTGAGTGTGGCATGCCTCAGCTGCAGACAGCTTCCAGCCCTGTGGCAAGAGGGCAGGGATGATTCATCCTGAGGAGCAGGGCAAGGAAGGGATGGTGTCAGCCCCGGCTCTCAGCGCTCCTCAGAAGATGTTTTACAACAATATTGAAGGAAAAGTGCTGTGCCTTCTCCAGAGTGGAATAGAGGGGGGATTGAGGGGCTGGATTAGCCAGTACACTCCAATATTTTGTCATTAACCACTGCTAGCAAGGAATTCTTGACTATCCTTAGGCTTCTCTTCTTGTTTAATTGGAATACCACAAGGATGGTAATCCCTAATTCTCAAAGCCATGAAGCTCATATAAATTTAAAATAAATATAAATTATAACCATAACTATAAATATTTCCATAAATATAAATTAATTTTATAAATATATGCATTAATATAGTTATAAATATAATTTAAAAATATAAATATAGATAGACCCATTTTATAAATATAAATATAGATATAAATATAAATTTTTAATAGATATAGATATAGATGATATAGATATAGATATAGATATAGATATAGATATAGATATAGATAGATATAGATATAGATATAGATATAGATATAGATATAGATATAGATATAGATATAGATATAGATATAGATATAGATGTAGATAGATATAGATAGATATAAAGCCATGGAGCTCATCACGGTGTGAAAGGAGCCTCTCCATCAGCTGATATCAGCACCTTGGAAGAAACAGGGGCCTGGCTGTTACCCTGGCACAGAGCAAAACAGCACAGGAGTGGCACAGTCAGAGAGGAGTGGAAAGGTTTTGTCAAAATCCACGTTTTCCTTATTAGAGCCAGGCTTGGGTAGTCAAGATGAGAAAGAGCCTTTAAGAAAAGAATTTCATTTCCTGTGTTGCAGGCTGCAGGATAAGAGGGTGCCTCAGGGGCAAGAGCAGAATTTTTCATGAGTGTGTTGTGTGTTAAAGTAAGAATTTCTCCCTGCATGTGGGCCTGAGATATAAGAAAGGGTCATAGAAAAATTTGGGTTGGAAGGGACCTTAAAAGTCACCCAGCTCCACCCCTGCCATGGCAGGGACACCTTCAAAAGTCCCAGGGTGCTCCAAGTCCCAGTGTCCAGCCTGGCCTTGGGCACTGCCAGGGATCCAGGGGCAGCCACAGCTGCCAGGGCCTGCCCACCCTCACAGGGAACAATTCCTGCCAATATCCCATCCATCCCTGCCCTCTGGCAGTGGGAGCCATTCCCTGTGTCCTGTCCCCCCATCCCTTGTCCCCAGTCCCTCTCCAGCTCTCCTGGAGCCTCTTCAGGCCCTGGCAGGGGCTCTGAGCTCTCCCTGGAGCCTTCTTCTCTCCAGGTGAGCTCCAGGGCAGAGGGGTCCAGCCCTCTCATCACTTTTGTGGCCTCCTTTTGACTTATTCCAACAGTTCCACATCCTATTGATGCTGGAGGCTCCAGGGCTGAACACTTCAGGCACCCAGCAGAGCACAAAAATATAAAATCAGAGCCCTGGCTGGGAGGTTCTTTCATTTCATTTCATTTCAGCAGCTGGAAGATGCAATTCCCTCCCTGGAGCATCTCCTGTGGCTGGGCAGGGAGCTGAGGGCACTGGGAGCTTGACTTGGGCAGGGTTTTCATCGCCAGCAGCTCCTGAAGCACTCCCTGCATGGCTCTGACTGTACCAGGGACACAAAGGGGCCCCACCAAACCAGGCATGGGTGGGAAGGAAGGGCCAGCAGCAGGCAAGTGGTGACTGGTCAGCAAAAAATCTATATTTATATTTATATTATATTTATATTATATTTTTATTATATTTATATTTATATTTATACTTATATTTATATTTATATTTATATTTATATTTATATTTATATTTATATTTATATTTATATTTATGCATATATACTTATATACTTATATGCATATTAATATCTACATCCATATAATATCTATTTATATTATTCATATTTAAATTTATTATATTTATATTTATAATTTATATGGTAACTTTTTACAAATTTGAAAATATATTTTAATTTTTTAATTTCTAAAATTTATATTATTATAAATATAATATTATAAATTATACTACTTTATATTATAATTTATAGGTATAATCTTTCTATTTATATTTACTTTTGCTTTATATTTTTATCTATATTTATTTATATCTATATTTTATATATTTAGATATAAATAAATATAGATATATTTATATAGCTAGATATAATATAATATAATATAATATAATATAATATAATATAATATAATATAATATAATATAATATAATATAATATAATATAATATAATTAATATATATGGCTGAGAGAAACTAAAGTTCCCTGGGGTCTATATCTATATTTATTTTTTAATATATATATATTTATACCTAAATATCTATATAAAATACAGATATAAATAGATACAGATATAAATAAATATGGATATAGGCCCCAGGGAACTTCAGTTTCTCTCAGCCACAGATTTGCTGCATGACCTCAAACAAGTTGCTAAACCTCCTTTTGTTTCTCAGTTCTGCACAAGGATTTGTTTGCTCTGCCAGGGTAGCTGGGGTTATTTAATTCATTAAGGGATTGTCATGTCCTGTACATGGATATAAACTAAAATACACAGAATGGAGTTTGCCCATTTCCTTTAATTTTTGAGAACAAAGTCAGTAGATGAAATCTTGTGCCCTTCAAAACCAAACAGAAACACAAATTTCTTTGTGTAAAATGTTACATAAACCTTAGTGGTTGTTCATTTTTATTGTATTATTTTTAATAATTCTGCAGATATTTCAGAAAAGGGCAGATAAAAAAGAGCTGGGTAAACACAGAGCTGGGTTTTTTACATTTTCCCCTCATATAATTTCAAAAATCCCCCAACCACAATTAGGAAATTCACCATCCCACTTCCCTCCCCACAAAAAGAAAAAAAAAAATCTTTTTTTTTTCTTTAAATCAGTAAAGTGTTGAACAAATCAGCAATTAGGAGCACACAGAGCACAGCAGTAAGAGCAGGGATGCTTTAGAGCACAGGTGAAATGTTCACAGCAGCACGGGGAGCAGCTCCTGGGCACAGCACAGCCTTCCTGCATTCACACAAAGCACAGGGAACACTTTTTGTCCTACAGCAGCGTTTATCCTGATCCCTGTCATGCTTTAGGCCTTTAGCTTTTGTATTTTTCAATTCCTGTGCTGCATTAGTGCATAATCTCAACTCCAGACAGAGTGTTATTTACTGCCTTCACATTTTGGTCAGACACAATTCCTCTCTGGGCCTAGAACTCAAGGACACCTCACTGCCTCAGGCCCCAAAAGTGTAAATAAAAATGAGCTGGGGGGAGCAAACTGAGGATAAATGACTTCATTATCTGCAGCTGGAATTGGAGCATTAACCCCTGATCTGTGAATGCCCAAACTGGTAATTGTGTGACAAACTCGTGCCCATGGCCCACCTTGGGCGCAGCCTCTGGAGGCTGTGGCTGCCCAAGCTGTGCCCACTGAAGGCTTTCATAGACCCCCACTTTATTCTCTGAACCCTGCCTGGCCTCTGCTCTGGGGGCCCCTCCAAGGCATCATTTCCTGTCCTATTTGGGGTTCCAAAAACACCAAGGCATCCCCTCAGCCTGTGTGGCGTCACTTTCTGCCCATGAATGGCCCCAGGAGCGGGGTCTGAACCTCTTGGCACTTCCTCAGAATCCTGATTGCCAAGGGAATGACACTGAAATCCAGACTGAGCATGACCTAAAGGTGTTGAGGAGCCTGAAATCCAGGCTGAGCACAACCTAAAGGTTCTCAGGAGTCCCAAATCCAGGCCAAACACAACCTAAAGGTTCTCAGATTCTCTCAGGTTCTCATTTCTTGGCCTGAAATCCATGCCCAGCACAACCTAAAGGTTCCTCAAGTCCAGGCTGAGCACAACCTAAATGTTCTCAGGAGTCTGAAATCCAGGTCAAACACAACCTAAAGGTTCTCAGGAGTCCCAAATCCAGGCCAAAGACAACTTAAAGGTTCTCAAGAGTCCTGAAATCCAGGCTAAGCACAACCTAAAGGTGTTCAGGAGTCTGAAATCCAGGCTGAGGACAACCTAAAGGTTTTCAGGAGTCCTGAAATTCAGGCCCAGAACAACCTGAAGGTTATCAGGTTCTCTCAGGTTCTCATTTCTTGGCCTGAAATCCAGGCCCAGCACAACCTAAAGGTTCTCAGGAGCCTTAAATCCAGGCCTAACACAACATAAATGTTCTCAGGAGTGCTGAAATCCAGGTCAAACACAACCAAAGGTGCATCTCCCTTCACTGATCAGAAAATATCTTCACATTCTCCTTGGGAGTTACCATAACCCACCCCAGGACCCACGTGTGGCTTTGGGGCCTTGGCTCTGCAGCCTGGGTTGGTGGAGAGAAAGCCCAAATCACAAATATTGTTAGAAATAGTCCTGACTTGTTGGGACTTCCAAAAATGTGAATTCCTAGATTTTGGAGTGTCAATGTCAGTTCAGACTTTTCATTTTATATAAATGAATCTGTGGTTTCAATTCTGGAACATTTGTCTCCCAGTTTCCCCATGGGATTGAGTTTTGACTCTCTCTGAGGGAGGCACAAAACCATGCTTCTGTGCCTTCCTAAATCCAGGTTTCTTCCAAATGTCCTGCCCCAAGCACCTCACAGTGGAGACATGCAAACAAGACTTAGAGGATTTGAAGTCCTCTGCTAGGTTTCCACTTTGCCACACACAAAATAAACTCCTACAAAAATAAAGTAAAAATGAAATGGCTCTATTAGATTTAATGAAGTGACTTGAGACAAAGCAGTTCCATAAAAATGCTTTTTTTTTTAAGAAGTAACAGCAAGAGCTCAGAGAAGTGCTGACTGCAGGTACAGTTCTAGCCAATATTAAGATATATTTAGTGATTTCTAGGGAAATATTTCCTTGGGAGAAGGTCAGGAGCCATTTCTGTTGCTTACAACTCCAGGTGCTGTGTCTGAGCTCCGGTGGGTTGGAATTGAAGAGAAGGCAGCAGGTTTTATGATGTTTCTTCTGGGCTGTCTCTTGTCTTTGTCCCCAGATCCTGTGCAGTGCAGGATGCTGTTCCTCCACAGGTTTCTCACACAACCATCAAATAACAAAAACAAGCCAAGAAAAAATTGTCCAGAACAAATAACCATGTTTGGAGTATTATCAGGTAAAAAAACCACATTCTTAGACAAAGTTTAGGAGTTTTCATACTGCGGCATCTGCACACCTCCTGGAACAACCATCCAGCAGCTGGATCCACGTACAAAACCACATTATTTAAAGCCAGGGAGTCAGTCCAGAGCAAGGCCTGACTGACACACTGTGTCTGAGGGGTCACAGGAGCCCTGTGTGAGTCCCCTCCTGCACCACACAGAAGTGACCTCCTGGGGCTCCTCCATGCATAAAGGACATCACCCCAACCTCCTGCTAAAGAAATCCCTGCTCTGACCTCAAACTCCAGCCCAGCAGGGCAGAGGAAGCAGTGCTTGATCTGAGGTGACCTGGGAAGGACCTTGAAGAGGAATCAGAATTGCAAGGATCATCCAGCCCAGCTGCTGGCCCTGCACAGGACACCCCAAAGCCCACCCTGTGCCAGCAGAGGAGCTGGGTAGGGCTGCACTGTAGGATCCCGGATTCCTGTGGAGGGGAAATAGTTGTACAGACAGAGACAGCCCTAAAGCTGGCCTTAAACCTGTTCTTTTCCCCTCAGGACACCTCCAGCTCTGTGAAATAAATTGATCTGTTGGAGGAGCACACACAAACACAGGTCACTCCAGGGAATGGGAAGTGCTGGCCAAAATTCAGGAGCAGCCACTCACATGGGAAAATGGAAAATGTTTGGGAGCACATCCTGACAGAGACCAGGAACTTACAGCAGCAAAATTCAGAGCCCTTCAGAACCAGCCTCTATCCAATCTTCAGGAAAACAGTGGCTCAGGATGGGCCCATTCCACATTTCCAGCCCTGCTGAAGCCAGTGGAGGGTGGAGGGAAGGAGATGGGAGCAGCTGAGGCGCTGTCAGCATCACCAAACTCGCCCTGAAAGGAGATTTCTTCCCAAGCAAACAACAGGACAGGCTGGTCCCCTTTATATACACACATGGACAGCTGAAATGGGCTGAAATGCTTACAGGTTAGAAGGTCTATACAACATTACACCTGCCACAAATCAAAGTAGAAAAGTTTTACAGCACATTATACAGGTCCCTCTAAAAGTCTAAAAAAAAACCAAAAAACATTGACTGGAATCACCATATTACAAGAAGTCATCACTAACAGACCATATAATACTATTTCTTTTTCTTTTACAGAATCATTATGGATAGAGTAATTTAAAAAAATCACTTTTTAAACAAGTATACAATTTTCACTTTAAAATTAACTGGTTAATAAAATTCTGTGCAAAACAAGCCAGCTTCTATAATTAAGTGAATTTATTTATTTCTTTATACAAAAAAAATAAAACAAAGAAAAAAAAAGTTCTTTCAGAAATGTGTCTCCTTTTCTGTGATGGTGGAAATGGTGCCATCTCCTTTCAGTTTGGCATCGCAGTCATTTATTGCTGCAATGTAGGCTCCTCCTCCCAGCTTGCCCCGCATTTTCAGGTCTGAGCTAGGTGTAATCAGCTTCCTGAATTTCTAGAAAATTGGAGAAATTGCAAATCATTATGTTTTTCTTGGTCACAGACACCTCTCTTTAATAGATCCATTAGAAAAGGATTTTCTCCTGCTTTTCTCTTTTATTTCCCTCAGACCTGCAGGCTGCACCATTCTGGATAAATCCAGACCAAAGAAAGCAAAGCTCAAACCAAATTGAATTTTTATGCTAATTTAATCATCCCCTTTCATGAAGACTCTCAGCACTGTCTCTACAGGTACATTTTGTTTCCCATTTTGTCATCCATGATGTCCACTGGAAAAAGCAAATAAACCAGAGACAGCTAAGGTGTATTGAGCTGTGATAGAGCAAAATCTGCTTTCACTTTTCTAGCAATGACATCCACAGCAAGGTTGCTGCTCACAGCAGGAAGTTGGCTCCTCAAGAAGCTCCCAGCTGTGATTCAAAGAATCCTCTTGTCATCCTGGCAGGGAAAAGATAACGACCTGTCTGCAGTGCTGCAGCTCCAGCAAAGTCTTCTCACCAGCAGGGACAAGTGAATTGAGGAGATATTTAATGTTTAGATTTGTGCAGACTTCCTTTTTTGACTCTCTGAGACAACTTAATGATGGAAAATTCAGTTTTAGTTTATCTATCCAGTAAAGATTTCCTAGGCAATCTCCAGGCTGTGTTTAACCAGCTGGACAGAGTCTGCAATGTGGACAAAACGAGGCTTTTTCGCAATGTTAGAACCCAAAATGGTTGAAAAAGTTTTGCATTTTTGTTTCTTCCACTGTTGTTTCCTTCACTACCTTTCTTTGAAGCTCCCACAGAAACGAGCAGCCTTCCAAACTTAAATTTGATAATAACCTCAGTCTAGACCTGAGCTAACCTGACACCAAATGTCAGAAAATTCCACTGAATCTCTATATTTCCCTGAGTTTCTCATTTAGAGAAGTGAAATTAGGAAAATTGTCTAGAAAATAGGAAAATGGGCAGCCCAGCTCCTGGAGAAAATACTGGCAGCACAACAAAAACCATGGAAAAAGGGAATGGCTGATACAAACCTTGAGGGATTTGGGTGATAGGCAGTCTCCAGGCTGTGTTTAACCAGCTGAACAGAGTCTGCAAAGTGGACAAAATGAGGCTTTTCTGCAATGTTAGAATCCCAAATAGCTGAAAAAGTTTTGTATTTTTGTTTCCTCCACTATTGCTTCCTTCACTGCCTTTCTTTGGATGGAGCTCCCACAGAAACGAGCAACTTTCCAAGCTTAAATTTGATAATAACCTTGGCCTAGACCTGAGCTAACCTGACACCAAATCTCTGGATCTATTTATTTGCCTGAGTTTCTCATTTAGAGAACTGAAATTAGGAAAACTTTCCAGAAAATGGGAATGTGGGCAACCAGGCTCCTGGAGAAAATCCTGGCAGCACAACGAAAACCATGGAAAAAGGGAATGGGGGGTACAAACCTTGAGGGATTTGGGTGATAGGCAGTCTCCAGGCTGTGTTTAACCAGCTGAACAGAGTCTGCAAAACGAGGCTTTTCTGCTATGTTGGAATCCCAAATGGCTGAAAAAGGTTTGTATTTTTGTTTCTTCCACTATTGCATCCTTCACTGCCTTTCTTTGGAGCACTCACAGAAACGAGCAACTTCCAAACTTAAATTTGACAACAACCTCAGCCTAGACCTGAGCTAACCTGACACTAAATGTCAGAAAATTCCACTGAATCTCTTTATTTACCTGAGTTTCTCATTTAGAGAACTGAAATTAGGAAAACTTTCCAGAAAATGGGAATGTGGGCAAGGCAGCTCTTGGAGAAAATCCTGGCAGCACAATGAAAACCTTGGAAAAGGGAATGGCTGGTACAAACCTTGAGGTATTTGGGTGATGTTACAACATTTTAAGCTACAAATTATGCTGGGACAGAGCACCTTAAATTGGTTAGTTTACCACTGGCAGCAAAAAACCCAACAGGAGTTCAGAATAAAGCAGAGAAAGTGCAGAATTCTCTTTCCAGCAGTGGCTGAGAGCCCTAACGCAGAGAACAGGGATGTGGCACTGCTGTTCTGATCAAAGGGTGCAGGTGAGTGGTGGAACTCAGGACATCCCTCTGGCTGCCCTGGATGGCTCCAGCCCCTGCCAGGGGGCTCAGAGACCCTGGCACAGAGCCCAAGACCCCTGTGACTTTGATTGTGACCCATGGAAAAAAATTACCAACCTTATATGAGGATCTGCAAGCCACAAAAGTCTAAGTAGAATAATAGTTTGTCATGGGGTGAAAAATGGATTTTTGGGGTTTCTGGAATGGAGGTTCAGGAGGCAAGATGGAGGAATCTGGGCATGTCCTGCCTTTCTCCTTCTCCTTGGCCTCCATCTTCTGCTGTGATGTTGGCACGTTTAGATTGGTTTAGAGTAGAAGCTCACTGTCTAACACAGGTGACAGGTATTGGGAAGTTATGGTAAATAGTGCACACGTAGTTTTAATATAAAAAGATAACACCGCCCTGAGGGCAGTCAGTGTGCCTCTGTCTGACCTGCTGGACGGACCTCAGCAGCCCTGAGAAAGAATTTTATAGATAAGAAACAATAAACAACCTTGAGAAAGAAAATAGAAGAGCTCTGACTCCTTCTTTGACTGCCAGCCTGAGAAAAGACACTTTCTAACACATCTCAGAGTCACTTTGACCAGCAGAACTCCCGAGAGGTGAGGATAACACCCCCCTTCCCAGCTCTTTTTGCAGCATCACTGATCTCTCTGCAGCTCTCTCTCACCTCCATGAAGGTGCCCTCTGTCTTCCAGAGCTTGATGCAGATCCACAGCGGGATGCAGACCATGGAGGAGAGTGCCATCATCCAGCCGATGCCGTAGCCCCAGTCAGGGTAGATGTACACATTGTTGTACTTCAGGGGCTTGTACTTCACCAGGAAAAAGATGAAGATTCCCTGAAACAAGCAGAGATATTTTGTCAGAGGTATCTGGGCAAAGCCTGTGTGTGTAACAAGGATTTGGCTGAGCGTTTAGGCCAGGCTCCCTGAGGAGGGAGAGCAGAGGGAAGCTCTTCACTCACAGCAAAAAACCCACCAGCAACATCCTCTTTTCCGTACAGCTTAAATAACAAATCTCAGAGGCTCCTGCAGGAACGAGCAACCTTTCAAGTTTAATCCTATTTACCTCTTGATGACAATAAACCCAGCACTTTGATGGCAAACAGCACCTGGGCAGGAAAGATTAAGTTTTGCTGCAGTGAACCAGCTGTGATTAAATAACATGAGCTGGGTTGTCTCCAGCCTGTCAGGATGAAAAATGAAAGCCAAATTTTTTGAAGTTGCTTTAATCCAGTGTGTGTATCTGCAGTTCCAATGCTTTCATCCTGCCAAAAACCCTAAAAAATCTGTCTCCATTTCTAATCAAGCAGCTTGGACCATTTCAATGTATGAAACAGAGAAAAGCTACCATGTATTTTTCCCCAAAGTGGTGAAACGAGTGCACATGGTATGGAGACCATTTCAGATTTGGTGCAAATGGGTCAGAAATTTTCCTAAGTTTGCAAATGGGAGCCTGGATGTCGAGGTGCCCCAGCTGCTGTGGTTTGCAGTTGCCATCACTGGAGTGTTGCACAGCTGGAAGGGGTTTTGGCATCTCATCCTCAATTTTAAGGGCAATCAGCTCATGTTGCTTTTGGAACTTTGTCCCTGTGATGCTGTCACATCTCTGCAGAGCTGGCACCAGCTTCCTTCCCCTCCTTGATGCCTGTGGGATGGGCTTTTGGCCTCTCCTGCTACTTTTAAAAGTAAAAAATGTCTTGTCTCCTTTGGAAAATATCCACTCCCCCCCAAAGAGAGAGGAGAAGGGAGGAGAAAGCAGCAAAGGACCCAGCCCAAGTCTGGATGAGCTTGGGCTGTGTGTTGGCACACAAAGTGCACCAAGCACAGAGAAAAACATCTCTTTTGTTCTGGCAAATCTTCATTTCGGGTCCTGGCATTATTTGTGTCCCTATGATTGTACATACTAAGGTTTTTCACAGAATATTTAACAATTTTACAGATATTTAACAATTTTACAGATCCTACAGAGTGTTTTTTATTTGCAATACATGCTATAAATCAACAGGCATTTCTCTCAACTATTAGCAGCAGCAAAAATAGAAAAAAGATTTCCAGAACCCCCTCTTTATATCTAAAACAAGTGTTTTGGACATTCTGTACTTACTGCACAAATACCTGGAGTTAGGACCATCCAGCACCACTTAATCAACGACACAGGTTTGTACCCAATCATGTCTTCAATGTTCTCATAAAAGCGATTGCTGCCTGCCCAAAACCAAAGGAAAAGCAGATGTAGAGTGCACATGGAAGGGGTTGTCCAAGTCAAGATTTAAAGCAGTGAAATACAGACAGGGGAAGGCTGAAGCTGCTCCTCTTTCCCTGTAAAACTCCTCCCTCCCATCTGCCCTGTGTTCATGGCATGGGTTGATCTACAGTTCCTGATGCTATAAAACTTCTGCTGCTATGAAACTTTTATTTCATACAGATCGTTGTATCTCTTATCAGAGAGGGAGGTTTCATTAGTGTGGCACAAGCTGTCACAAAAATATGAACATTTTGCTTGGTCCTACTCTCCTTTTTCCTCCACACCTTGAGTTTTGCTTTCCTTCAGAGCAAGTATAATCCTAATATATTCTGCTTAGTTGGTTTATTCTCTTTGTTGTGGGATCAGGTTGTAAACAGCCCCAGCCAAAGAGTATTTATTTTATATATAAATATAATTTGTATATGTAAATATATTTAGGTGCTCATGTGTGAACCCAAGGATAGCTGGGCACGTGATCTGCAGTTCTATGGCGCTTTACAAAGTGAAATTATGCAGAGTGAGCATCTTTGTGGAGAAAAAGGCATTTATGATTTTTTGGGGGGAATAGGAATGTGGAAGGTCCTATTCCGTAAGGGTACAAGGTTGTCACTTTGTTTTTATGCAAATAGAAAACTTTGATACGAAAAACAGAGGGATTTTCATCACTCACCATACACCCAGCCTATGCAGACACACTCAAATATGGCCACAAAGAGCAGGCACATCCCACTGGCTGCATAGGAGTCAAAGAGCTGGAACACATACATCCCACCCTGGAAGAGAAAATGGGAAAGGGGAAAAAAACCCTGGGTTGGCACCAGTGGGAATATTTCATAGCAAATCTCTTTTAATTACACTGTCATGGTGCTGGCTCCCTGGCAAGCTTCCTATTCAAGTTGGTTCCTTCTTGAACAAAGAATTTTAATTTCTTGGTTTGTTTTTTTAATCTGCACTTCTTTAAGGGTGGTAAATCTGGAGTGGGGAGAAGTATATTTGATTTTTTTTTCCCCAAAAATGCTCTCCCACCTCCCTGCTTTTACCTCTGTTTTTTTTATCACATCAAGCTGTAGATATTCCCAGGTGATTCTGACCTCCAGATCCTGGTTCTGTATCTGTGTTGTTAATATGTAAAATATTTAATTAAAATGTGGGGAAAGAAGGTAAAATCTGTAGCTACAAAAATCCCTCTCTGATGGTGTAGGGATTAAAAATTGAGTAAAGTGACCTAAAAAGTGTGAATGCAGCTTACAGACTTGAAGCCACATGGCTGAAACAAGTCTTTATTATTTGTCACAAAGAAAAAGAAATAAGAATTATCCAATCAATAACATTAGGGTTCAAATAATTAAAGTTTTATGGATAATATTATGCTTTTTATGTAAGACATAATTAAAATTATATGGATAATATTACACTTTTTATGTGAGACACAATCATTTATCACATCTGTATTTAATATTGAAATAATGAGGATCAGGAGTTCACAAGAGAGCATTTCAATGGGAAGGAATTCCAAGGAAGGAAAGAGGGGCTTGAGATGAGCTCCTCAGTTGGAATGTAATATTTTTTGGGGAGCTCATGTGATCCATTACATCTCAGACAACTTTCTGCAGATGGAAGAGAATCATAAAAGTAGGAAAAAAATGAAATTTCTACTGCAAATTCATCATGGCTCAGCAAATACCTGAGCAAATTGCAAATTTAGAAATCAACCAATTAAGACAATACAACGTAAGGAGAACAAAACCCCTGCATGGATATTCCTGCAGTTTGCACCACTTGCTTCCCTTTCACTTCTCAGTTTATATTTTATATTTCTTTTCTTATATTTCTTAGTATATCTTAAAATCTCTGAGTGCTCTCTTCAGCATGTGCCCTGTGGAGGGGTTATTCCAAGATTTCCCATTTTGCATAGCAATGATTTATTTCACTGAGAATAAGAATGATTTACAGGTAAATATAAAGTCAATAAGAATATAAAATTTCTGTTCAATGCATTATTTCACACAGAGCATCATATCTCTTATCAGAGAGGGAGATTTAATTAGTGTAATCAAATATTAATGTTCCAAATTCCAGATTATTCCAAGTTGGAAGGGACACAAAATTTCTGCTCAGAGATTGGCAGCACTGATTGACATGGCTGGTGATCTGGAAACCAAAGATCGTTTGATTTTCTCTTTTCACTTTATCTTTATTGCTCTTTCCATCCAAAATGTGGCTGTTCCTGCCCAGGGCAAGCAAGCAGAAGCCATGATCAGTGTGTCAGTCAGCTGCGCTGATTGACATGCCCTGGTGATCTGGAAACCAAAGATGCTTTGATTTTCTCTTTTCACTTTACTTCATCTTCTTTATTGCTCTTTCCATCCAAAATGTGGTTGCTCCTGCCCAGGGTGAGCAATCAGGAACCACAATCAGTGTGTGTGGCTGGCTGGTGCAAAGCAGATGGAATTTCCTTGGCTGGGCTGTGTATTTCTCATTAAAATATCTCCTGAGCTCAGCTGATAAAACAAAGCCACTTTTCCAATTTCAGATGTTACACAGGAGCTGAGGACAGTCTCTCAAGGATTTTGTGGCCACATTCCTGTCTGTGGCAAAGGTTCTTGTGCTTTATCTGTGGTGGTTGTAACCAAAAGTTCTTTCTCTCTGAGCAGTGCAGGAAAAGCAGGGGAGAAAGTGGGGGAGAAGGCTGTGGGGAGAAAGTGATGCATTCATTGATATCAGAAGGCCAATTAATTACTTTATTGTCATCATGATATTTTCTGAACAATCCCTTTGCCAGGATTTTCTCCTCTGAGAAGCCTCAGAGGAAAATAAAATCAAAACTTATCTGCTGCTGCTGTGGAATGCAACAGGTGCATCTTTGACTGGTCCATGTTGGTTGGTTCTAATTAATGGCCAATCACAGTCAGCTGGCTCTGAGAGTCACAAGATTTTATTATCATTCCTTTCTATTCCTTGCTAGCCTTCTGATGAAATCCTTTCTTCTGTTCTTTTAGTATAGTTTTAATGTAATATATATCATAAAATAATAAACCAGCCTTCTGAAACATGGAGTCAAGATTCTCATCTCTGCCCTCGTCCTGGGGCCCCTGTGAACACCACCACATTTTATTATACTATATTATTCTATATTATATTAGACTACATCTAAACTGAATCTGCACAAGCACCCAGCTCAACTGCACAGAATCCCGTGACTGTCACCCAAGAGTCTCAGCACACACACTTGGCCCTGAAAGGCCAAGGAAATAAAACCCCATCTTTGGGTGAATAATCTCCACACTGCATTCTGCTTTGGCACAGCACAGACACAGCAAAGGAGAAAAGAATTGTTTTGATCATTCTTTTCTCTGCTTCTCTCAGGTTCAGAGGGTGTGAATCCCTCAGAGCTCTCACCTCAGTTAGCATGATGAGGCCGAGGAAGTAGGAGACGACGGAGAGGCCGAGGATGAGCAGCTCCCTCCTGTAGCCCCTGCGGAACACCTTGGGGTACATGTCCACCACGGCTGTCACAATGCTTTCCACACACACAAACTGCAACAAAGGACAGCAAAGATCCAGTCACATCTGTCTCCTCTGCTGCTGCCATTGCCATTTGCCACCTAACACTTTAAATATCCTCCTGTGTTTTCATCACACAGGGTTGGTGATCCCCGGGGATGCTCCATAAGGAGAAGCTCAAGCTGAGGGAACATCTCCAAATTAAAAAGTCCAAAGTTATGGATTTCCACCAAATTCAAACAGTTGGATTCTCTAATATTATCCCAGACTGCATTTACCCTGTAGCAGGTGGACTAAATGAAAATTAAACCTTTCAAATGTGGCTTGAATGGGAATAAATAATGTACAAACCCTTCATTGGGATCATGTCACTCCAGGCACTTTTGCCAGTTTTGCCATGCATCTTCCAACCTGCTAAAGGAGCAGCAGGGTTTGGGGGAAGTTCTCTCCATTTACCAGAAGAGAGAAGTTCCCCAGAGCTGTTGAGTGCCCAAGCCAGGTACCTCTAACAAAGTTCAGTGTCTTTAAGCATCAAAAAAAGCAAAAGCCCTGAGCTTCTGAGTCAGGGCTCTGGAACAAGGTTTCTAAAACAAACTAATTCTAACCTAGTCAGATGTCTATGAAAAGTCAAAAGCATGGTGTTCTTCTTACACAATGGAAATGGAATCAGAGCAACCTATTAGGTACTAGCAACATATTCCTAAAACTTATTACCTTATAAAGAACTATCCCCATTAATCACCATATAGACAGCAACACTATCATTAAAATAGAAGCCCTTTTAGTATCACCACCTGGAAATTTACAACATATATATATATATATATACACACACACATATATATAATTTTACATCAGCTTTTAAACATATATGCCTGAAAAAAACCAAACTCGCCAAAATAGACATTGGAATAGTCAAAAGCAGAATCCAGAAACTGCTCACTTAAAAAAAAAAAAAAAAAGACTTTTAAGAACCTGTTAGATCATTAAAAAGAACAGTTATTAAAACATTAAATTTAAGGATTGGAAATGTCATGCAGAACGAACACTGCTGAGCTTTAGAATCATAAACTTTCTGCACCCAGTGATGCCAAGGGCTGAGCTGCATGCTAAAACTCTCAGGCATTTCACGTTTTTCTTTGAGCAGCTTTTGTAATTTTTACAGTCACACAAGGACAACGACTTCTGTGCTGCCCCTTTGCTGCAGGATATGACTGCACATTCCTTGCTATGGTATCTTGCAGTAAAAATACACCACAGAAAATTACATTATCCCTATCTGATATTCAGCTTCAAAATTCATTGCCAAGTGCTTTAAGAATGGGCTGGTGTTTTACTGAAGCGTGAATTTTAATCAGCCCTGTTGAAGTTCAGACTGATTTCCATGTTAATAATGAGAGCAGGAGTCAGGCTGAGCCAGCCTTTGCAGTGAATCATGAAGGAATATCCAGAATCACGACTGAGATTTAAAATAGCAGAGAATCAAGTTAGGGTTCAGTCTTTCATCAGGCTGATGCTGTTTAGGGGTGATTTCCACCTTTTGGGGAGGTGGAAATAAAAAGCTAAAGCTCATTGCAGTGGTGTTTGTTTCATACCTGACTGTCCAAGCCCAGGAAGATGAGCATCATGAAGAACAGAGCTGCCCACAGAGGAGACAGAGGCATCATGGTGACAGCTTTAGGGTAAGCAATGAATGCAAGCCCTGGTCCTGAAAAGGAGTAAAGAAATTAAAAGTTTATATTTGTGTGGGAGTTTGAGATGGAGTTCAGCTCCTCCAGAGCAGCCTGAGCTGTGGGAGAACAGCACTGCTGACACCAAAAGTGAGCAGGGCTCACTCAGCATCACTTTTTACACTGTTTTATGTAGACACAGCCATTTTCTCACTTTTCTTCTTCCTGCTCCCTTCCCCATCCCCTGTGGAAGCTGAGAGAGTGAGCAGCAGTGTGGATGCCCAGCTGCTGCTCAGGGTCAGCCCACCACAACCTGATCCTTCTGCTGTGGCAGACAAGAGGAACTAAACCCAAGGTTGAACCCTTGGCAAACTCTGCATCTCTCATAGTCTGAACAATTTTATCAGAAATGGCACAGCTCTGGACAAAGGATGCTCAGCTTCTCTTCAGGCATCCCAGTGCTTTCTGTTCCCCTTTTTTGTGTGGATGTGCAGCTCTACAAACATCCCTGAATAAATCATAGCTGTGCTCCTGTGATTGCCTTATATAACTTAGGAACATATCCTGGAGTCTTCATCTATAACTTAGAAACATATCCTGGAGTCTTCATCTATAACTTAGGAACATATCCTGGAGTATTTTTTTTTTCTCCTATTTTTCTTCAGGTTGGTTCCCATCCTGCTCTGTGTTTTGGGGTGCAGCTGCTGCTGCTGTGTGACATCGGCTACATATTTAGAAAAACCTTCAAAATAGAACATTTTTGTAACTGATAACTTCTCAGATCTGCTAAGGCACCTTTTCACCTTGCTCATATTTTTCTGGTTTTATTTATCAGCTGCTGTTTATGAAGCCAGCCAGCTTTCAAAGCAGGGGCACAAAGGCCAGTAAAGGAGAACTCTGTGCTCCTGCTGCAGTAACTTCAGTGCAGATCTGTCACACTCTGCTGCTTCTTCATTTAAAGCAGCATTTACAAGCTCCTATAATAAAGTGGAAGCCAGTTGTATGGATTTTAGGAAAAGGTAAATATTTTCCATGAGAGCATCAGTGAAGCCCTGCTTGTTTTGCACTTTTCCTGGGATTAACTCCATGAGAGTCATTTTTCGTCCTCAACAGCTCAGCATTACATTGGTTTGGTGTTATATTTTTTAAGGGTTTTTTTGTTTTTGTTTTGGTTTGGCTTTTTTTTGGGTTTTTGGGGTTTTTTTGGGGGGCATTTTTGGGTGTTTTCTTTTTGGGGTGCAGCCTCCTGGTGTTTTCTTCTGCTTGAGGATGTTACAGCCACAAAGGTGTAGAGTAACTTCTATTGGATCCCCAGCTCCAATGATGGTTGTGGATGGTTAATTTTTCATAAATCTGGGCCTGTGTGCCCTTCTGATTTCTCATTTTTTTCTTTAATATGCTTTTTCATTTTTTTTTTCCAGAAGGAAGAAATATTTGTGGATTTCAGTCTGTCTCATTGAAAGAAGGTGGAATGCAGATGAGGAGGATTAACACTCTCAACTGAGTTTATCTCTGCTGAACAACATTCTGGATGCTCAGCTGGAGAAAACTTGTGTAATTTGTGACTCCTTGAATTCATGATTTCGGTTCTATGCACAGCAACATTCATCTTTTTCACACACAAATGCGTGGCCACAAAAACAGAGTTCAGAACTCTTCCTGCAGCAGTTATTCCATTGAGTCATCTCATCCACAGACTGTGAACTCTGGCCTCAGCCTCTGGGCAATTTTGTTAACTCAGAAACCTGCTTTTGGAACTCACCTGACTCTGCAACTTCTGCAATGGGCACGCCTTGTTCATAAGCCATAAATCCAAGAACTGAAAAGATAGCAAAACCAGCAACAAAGCTTGTGCCACTGTTCAAGCAGCAGAGCATGATGCAGTCTCTGAAAATATAAATAAAAAACACTGCAGTTGATCTCCAGAGCTGGGGTTTCTTCCATCCACTCAGCCAGAGGACTGACACAACCCTGGGCTGCAGGAATGGAAAGTTCATTAACAATGTTGTTCATTAGCAGTCAGCTCCCAACTCAGATTATTCCTGAGAGAAACCGGGAATTAGGAGGATTATCAGAATATCCTTGCTTGTGTTCTAACTGCTGGGGTTGACTTGTTGCAAGGCCCTTGCAGTTTTCAAGTAAAATCTTTAAAAAACATGTAAAACTATGTCAAACATGTAATAATTGTTAAGAATAATTTCTCCATAATAATTATACTAATAGATTCCAGAGGGTATTAGAACTCATTAATAAACTCTATAAAATGGTAATGTTTGTTTGCTGGGGGAAAAAAACCCAAAATGTGGTCAGATCTCAGCTCCTTCTATCCCTGTTAAAGAACATTGGAAAAATATATCCATGCAATATATTGGCAAAATATATCCATGCAGTTTGATTGCTAGACACATTTAAGAAATGAAAAGTAATAAATAAAATTTAAAAAAATAAAAATAAAAAGAGGCAAAGGCTGTGCAGGACCAGAGATGTCTCAGACAATCATATCCCACACTTCAAACCATGACAAGGACAAGGCCAAGGTGAAGGAGGATTTCTTTGCCCAGGCTGGAAACGTCACCAGAGTAAATCACTTTGCAGAAAGGGAAGATCCTCCTGCAGAAAGGTGTGATTTCCCCCAGAGCCCAAGGAAATATAAATATTGCTGTTCCTGCTGCTCTGACAGCTCTCCAGGAGTGACAGGTGATTGATGCTGACAGTCCCTCCTTGGGGACTGCTTGCAGAGACAGCTGTGTGCTTGAGAGAGTAACAATCCAACCTGGATGTCTGGAGTAAATAAGAGTTCTAACCCACTGAAACACAAGGCAAGCCTGGGCTGTCTGCAGCCCATCCCTTAATCTGCTTTATCCCCATCCCACTGTGGCTCTGAAGCAGATTTTTGTGCAAGTTATCAATAAGAAGAAAGGACCCTGTAAAATCCAGCAGATTCCTAATTCTCAGCTTCAATAATTCAGTAAAGGATCACATCTTTGTCACAGATTTGTTGAGAATCAGAGACAAATCCTACTTCCAAGTCCTGGCAATTATTCCCTCCAAACTTCTCTGCTGATCTCCCTACTAAATATTTGTCTCATTTAGTATTTTTTTCCTGCAACTTCTCATCCATTTTTGGAGCTCAGAATGAGGTGAGCAGTTCCAGCATCTTGTTCCTTCACTGATGAGCGCTGCAGTGGCTCCCAGATGTGCCCAAAGCTCTCCTGCCTGCCCTGGGACTCACTGGGCACCAGGCACACACATTTCCATGGCAGGGAGCACCTGCACCTCCCTCAGCTGCAAAGCCAAGCACCAGCTCAGCCTCTGGGCCATGGGAGGTTTTGGCTCCCTCTCATCACCTCAGCTACACTTCATTTGACCTATTATTTTGGGAAGATTTTATGTTTTCACAACAAATTCAGAGTGAAAATAATCTCTGTGGCATAACATCTACAAATTGCTAAAATATGCCCAGCAATGAAAAAGAATGAACATTCCCATTTGTACTGGAGACTCAGACATGGACAAGTGCAGTGATGTTCACACTTCCTTCATGCCTGGACTCTCTCTCACACTGTTCATTTGCAATGAAACACTTGCTGAAAATACAATTCTAACCTTTATTTATTTGCTTTTCATAAGAAATTCTCCCTGTAGTTGTGACCAGCCAGGCCAGTTCTACACTTGGGACGTTTTAAAGCAAAATAGCAATCCAAAATAAAGGACTGAGGAGCACAGAGGCCGTTGTGCTTAGCAGAAATAAAAAAAAAAAAAAAAAAGAAAAAAAAAAAGAAAAATCAGCCCCTTTTTGACCTTCTGAGTGAATTTCAGCTGTGAAGAGCTCTGGGGGGACTATCACCCCACCTCTCTCACCTCAGCAACTGGTGAGTTCAACACCAAGAAATTGAAACTGAGTCTGATGAAACCCTGTTGATAAGAGAGGTCAGAAAGATGAATTTTATCATCCTCTGGGGGGAAAAGAGAGCTCCTGCTTTGGGAGGATGCAGCCATACGATGCCTCCACTGGGCACGGGCTGTTTGCTTCAGATAAGATTTGCTTTAGATAATTCCCTGCTCCAAATGCAGTCTGAACAAGATATTTCCTTCTGAGGAATGCTGTGGCACAGGGAATTTGAGAGCTGCTGGTTCTGAGTGGGAGATAAAGGCTGAAGCCTCTGGCAGTGATGCTTCAGGTTTTGGCTTTTATATTTTCAGGTTCTGTGCTGCTTTTGGGTCTGAGCTTCATGCGAGGGGACGGTGAGCTCTGTGCACAGAGCAGGGAGACAAAACAATTCCTGCTCCAGCTGGGCACCAAGGATAAATGATCCAAACCTCAGCCCAGGAGCACAAACACCGTGGGCTGGAGAGAGAAAAACAAGCAGGGTGGGACTGCAGGGGCTAAAGCTGGAATGGGACAATGAACTGCAAGGTGCAAATGGAGCAGAACTGATCCCAGTGACAGAGCCCGTGCCTGCTCGTGCATTTTGGGGCCATTTTGGTTCATCTTGGGTGCAGCCCTGGCTGGGCTCTTGTGCTGCCCAAGGTGCATCCATGGAGGAGATCCTTTGAATAAATCCCTGCTGTCACAGACATCTTTTATGAAAAATCCTTTCCTTAGGATTTTTCCTCCTGAGAAGCTGGGAGGCCTCAGGAACAAAATGTAAACAATGATTATCTGCTGCTGTGGAATGCAACAAGTAAATCAAGTAGATCTGTGATTGACCCATGTTGGTTGTTTCTAATTAATGGCCAACCACAGTCAGCTGGCTCGGACAGAGAGTCCAAGCCACAAACCTTTGTTGTCATTCCTTCTTTTTCTATTCTTAGCTAGCCTCCTGATGAAATCTTTTCTTCTATTCTTTTAGTACAGTTTTAATATGATATATATCACAAAATAATAAATCAGCCTTCTGAAACATGGAGTCAGATCCTCATCTCTTCCCTCATCCTCAGAGCCCTGAGGATCTGGATCCATTCATTGTGAAACCAATGAGTTTTAAACCACAAATGCTCAGGAACCAATGAAAGGGCAACATGAATTTTTTATGTCCACCCTTGGCAGGAGGACATCAGAGCCTAACTGAAGCCCAGACTGATTTCAAGTGAAAGGGAAACTTCAAATTTTTATGAAAACTTCACATTCTTCCAAATTAAACTCCTGCCAATCACCTGAATAATTGAAGATGTGCATCACTTCTCCTCTCCCTGTCTGACAGGCAGGACACTTCTGAAAATTCATCCTGCCTTCCTGAGGAGCCTCTCTGAGCCCACAGAGCCCCTGGCATCCCTCCAGTCCCTTCCTTGCCTTTATGGGTTCCTCAAGACCCAATTGAGAAATTCCCATTTCTCTTTTCCTCCTAGGCTAGAAACTTGACAAAGGACAAATCTTCAGGTCTTAAAAGTTTTATCCATGTGAGAAATCCCTCCTTCATCTCCTGCTCCACAGTGGGAACAGGGGAAATGACCCTGCACTTGTACCTGGGAATGGATTTGGGATTCTGAGGTGGAAAAAGATCAGAAGAAACATCAGTACACGTGTGTGTGATCCCTGTGGGGAAACACTGCCAGGGTTTCACCTTCTCAGATCAGTCACTTGGGATCCAAACTCTGGGACACCCAGGGAGGAGCAGTTTTATGTTTTTCAATAAAAAATATGTAAGGATGATAAAAATTAATTTCCCATTCAAAGACATGAAGTGACTTTTGCAATTCATTTACCACATGACTGAATTAAATCAGGTTTAAATCTTTAAATTCTTTAAATTAAAATCTTTACATTCACAAGGCACATGTGCAGTTGAGACTTTCCCAATTCCTGCCATTATTCCAACTCTTGCCATTATTTTCTCCTGCCATTTTCCCTTAGGAAAGGGAAGTAAATGGAGTAAAAAAGAGCAGAAAACAATGATGGTACAATCAGACTGTGAGAATTGTAGCAGAATAGCCCTCCAGCTTGATTTTATTATTTTAAAGTGCTGGTTAGAATAAAATTTGTGGTTTTCACATCAGAGCTCTGTTATATTTTTCAATGACAGTTACGTAAGGATGATAAAAATTCATTTCCCATTCAAAGACATAAAGTGACTTTTGCAATTCATTTACCACATTAACAAATTAAATCAGGTTTAAATCTTTAAATTTTTTAAATTAAAATCTTTACATTCACCAGGCCCATGTGCAGTTCAGACCTTCCCAATTCCCAGCTCTTGCCATTATTTTCTCCTGCAATTTTCCCTGAGGAAAGGGAAGTAAATGGAGTAATAAAGAGCAGAAAACGATGATGTTACAATCAGATTGTGGGAATTGCAGGAGAAAAAAAATCACCTGCTTGATTTTATTATTTTAAAGTGCTGGTTAGAATACAAAATTATTGTTTTCACATCAGAGCTCTGTTTATGTCTTGCCCTGCCCAGCTTGGCCACGTTCTGCTCATCACTGCTGTCCTCCCCCTTCCTTCAGACTCATTAAAAGTCACATGTCAGGACACATTAACATCTGTTTCCTAGCTGGGAAATTTGGGGAATGTTTTGTGAGGGGAATTGTGGAGCCTGGATGGAGTAAAAGGTGTTTGGCTGCAGCATCCTGCTCTGGAGCTTCAGAGCTGAGCCCCAGGGTCAGGGAGAAGGAAAGAAAATTCCATAAATCCAAACTCCTGCTTTTTGTAAAACAAAACAAAAAAACTCAGGAAAAACATTCCTGCACTCCTTGAGGCACTGACAGTTTCTAGCTGGGATACAGCTGGAAAGAAATAGAAATAAATATAAATAAAACTGAATAAGACAGGAGAGGAGTGTGCTTTTGCTAAAGCTTGTGCTAATTAGGGAAAAGGTTCATTAGCAGCAGCTCGGAAGGACTCACACCACTTTTTGCAGCAAAACATTTTGTTTTGCTAAGACATGGAAAGAAGGAGCATTTCCTAAAACTGCCTCCTGAGGTCTCCGAGTCAAACTGTAATTAAGAATTTAAATAAATTTGGGGGTTTGGGGGTGGTTTGTTTAGGATTCTTTCACTTTTGGACTGTGTTATTTTCCTTACAGAAAAATGAAATTTTAATTCTCTGTCTGGAGATCTCAATGGAGTCACTACAACTGAAATTCCTTGTAGGAATTTTAGGAGAACTAATCCAATAGCCATGAATTCCAGAAGAAAAGATTGGTGCTCATATTGCTGCCCATGCCAGAGATGTGGAACAGGGATTTTGTGCAAATCAATCCTTTGGCCATTGACTCAGGAGAGATGAAAACCTCCTGAAGGCATTGGCAATTCCCTCCTTGGGAATACAGAGATAAAACATGAAATGCCCCCCATTCCCTTTGGGTTGGGGACTGTAAACCTCCCAAAAAATGGGGAAAAATGGCAGTCAGAGCATGGACCAAACTGAGGTGATTTTTAATGACAATTTCTGGTAGCACTTTTCAAAGAGCAGCTTAAGTAATGCACACACATTCAATGATACCTGCCTGAAATCCTGTATTTTACATGAAATTTCTATCTCTGTGTGTGCTGAGGGGTTGTGGAAGGCTCAGATTTGACCAAAAGGGATGAAAACATCACATTTTAGAGCAGAGTTCCTCTGGAGCCGTTCCAAAAAACATTACAGATCTCTGTCCTACAAAACCACCTATGGGAATACAGAGATAAAACATGAAATGCCCCCCATTCCCTTTGGGTTGGGGACTGTAAACCTCCCAAAAAATGGGGAAAAATGGCAGTCAGAGCATGGACCAAACTGAGGTGATTTTTATTGACAATTTCTGGTAGCACTTTTCAAAAAGCAGCTTAAGTAGTGCACACAGTGTTGTGGTTTGAGAGGAAGTGAGTTATTCGATGATACCTGCCTGAAATCCTGCATTTTTACATGAAATTTCTATCTCTGTGTGTGCTGAGGGGCTGTGGAAGGCTCGGATTTGACCAAAAGGGATGAAAACATCACATTTTAGAGCAGAGTTCCTCTGGAGCCGTTCCAAGGAACATTACAGATCTCTGTCCCACCAAACCACCTGTGTGTGCTTATGGTTATCCATGGAAGAAGGGGAAGGGAAGTGGTTCCAAATGCCACCCCAGGAGCAGAACTCCAGGCTGGAGGGTGTTACCTGTAGCAGTTGTTGTTGTAGTTGTTGTAGCTCCCCAGGGCTGTCAGGCACCCCAAGCAGATGGCGTAGGAGAAGAAGATCTGTGTGCCAGCATCCACCCACACCTGGGGACAGAGAGCAAGGAGAGCCTCAGAAAGCAGCCAGAGAAATCCCCTCCTGCCAAATATTGTCTGCAAACCTGCACTGGTGGTTCTGCAGGTCTTGGAAAGCTTTTACAAATCATAAACTCCAAAAAAATAATGTGCTGAGAGGGAAATTCCCCTCCCCATCCCAGCTGGCCTTTACAGACTCAACCTAAAGGGACACAGAATTCCTAGAGAAGAGCCTCACCCATTACATTCATTAATTGCTTCTAGATAGTTCTAGTAATTGCAGCCTAAATAGGATCACCTGCATTTATCTCACTCCTGTTGGACAGTTATTTATTCAAATTTTAAAATTTCGCGTGAATAAATGCTCTAAAGACAAAATGCACTATTCCTATATATAGCACATAAATATATATATTATATATAATATACAATAATATATATTTATTACATATAATAAATATATAATAATTATATATTATAATAATATATAATGATATAATATTATAATACAGATAATATATAAATATATTATTTTTATATTAATTAATATATTATAATACAAATAATATATTTATTAGCTATTCCTATAGCACATAAATATATTATCTGTATTATATAATAATATAATACAGATAATACATAAATATATAATATTTATGTATTATCTGTATTTATTAATTATAGCATTATAATTAATATATATTAATTATATATATTAATGTCTATAATATGTATTAATTATAATAGTATAGTTCATAAATATAGATAATGCATAAATTAAGCTGAGGAAAGAAGGGACAATTTATCCAGGGAAAGGATGTTTTCAGCAAAATTTAATGGATCAAACAGGCAAAAAAGTTACAGGTTTGGTCACTGTACAATCAGCAAACAAAAGTTCTGTAGAGCTTAATGAACCAATAACTCTGTAATGCCATAGTGGGAACATTTGTATCCTAAAGTGTGGGAACATTTGTATCCTAAAGTGGTGCAAACAATTTGAAATCAGAGAAAAGCAAGTGCGAGTTGCCACAGTGAGATTCTTCTCCTCAGAGCAGCCTCAGAACATTAATGAGCAGGTTCATTTTACTTTTAAAATATTGCAACAAAGCCATTTATTTCACCTGACCAGTGTGGGTGTGTTCCCACTGAAGGTACCCCTTGAAGTCCTGGATATGGAGATATGGAGACACCAAACCCACAGAGCTGCCATCCAATAAAATCCTGTTTTCCTGGGATAAATGATCTCTTTAAGTCCTTTGTTTTCCTGGGATAAATGATCCCTTTAGGTCCTTTGTTTTCCTGAGATAAATGATCCCTTTAGGTCCTTTGTTTTCCTGGGATAAATTATCTCTTTAGGTCCTTTTTTACTGCAGAGCAACCAAAACACCAAACCCTGAGTGATGCTCAGAGGCAGTGGCTGTGCAGCCATTCCCTGCTGAAGTTGGAGCCAGGGGAGAGGGAGCACAGGAATTATTTCAGTACCAATAACAGCCATCAAACCCTCCTAAACACACCAAGGGGATGTGTTTGTTTTACAGCTGATCAAGTGAGACCTTGCTCTCTGGAGCTGTTGAGTGTTTCTGTTTAGAAATAACATTAAGATCACATTTGATTTACATCAGAGGCTTAAAGGGTTTCGTTGCTGTCACCCCGAATAAGACACAGCTGGTTACATCCCAGAGCTTCACCAGGAAAAGCTGCACACAGAGAGCCTTCTGACAGACAGGCTCTTTAACAGGACTGGAAGCTCCCAAAAAAGCTGTAAGGAGTGTGGGTCAGCTGAAATGCTCCTTCTGCTGGGGCCCACACAAAAGCTGGGAAACTGGATCAGCACACGGATCCTTCCTTTCCCTTTCCCCTTCCCTTTCCCCTTCCCTTTTCCCTTCCCCTTTCCATTCCCTTTTCCCTTTCCCTTTTCCCTTTACCCTTTCCCTTTCCCTTTTCCCTTTCCACTTCCCCTTGCCCTTTTCCCTTTCCCTTTTCCCTTTACCCTTTCCCTTTCCCTTTTCCCTTTCCACTTCCCCTTTCCCTTTTCCCTTTTCCCTTTTCCCTTTTCCCTTTTCCTTTCCCTTCCCTTTTCCCTGGGAAACTGGAATCAGACTCAAGAGAGGTTTTGTTGCACTCTATGACATCAGTCTAGAAATTGCCTCAGAACTTAGAGCTGATGTTTAAATAGGAATGAAGAAGCAATTTTATTTGCTGAATGAAATAATACAGTCTGTATAGCTTCTTTGGGGTTGTATGCTCAGAGGACAAGTGACATTTAATTCTTTCAGGTTTCTAAAATCACAAGAAGTGATCAGCAAAGTGGCAAACATGAACATCCATTTAGAAACCACAGGTAGATTTTCTGTGGTTAAGAAACCACGAGAGCTGGAGTAACCCTGGTGTAAACTGCCAGACACACCAACACTTTCAAGCCCTGAAAATGACATTCCAGATCAGCTCTCCATCCCCTTGCCCAGCAGCCAGGGACCAGCTGACACTTAGCCTCAGATGCAGCGCTCAGTTCATGGCAGGAGGATGTGGTGAGGTCTCAAATTGTTCATTAGTCTGACTGTTCATTAGTCTGACTGTTCATTAGCCTGACTGTTCATTAGCCTGTGTCACCCCAGTTTGCTCATTCCCAAAAGACACCTCAGGGAAGGTGTTCTCATTCCAGCTCAATGGGCTCCTGCAGACACCAATCCCAAATCCAGGTGCCACCCACCCAGCTCACAGCCACCAAACCGCGGTGGGACATTTCTGAGAGTGCTGAGTCTGCCTTAAACCAGGAGCTGTTCTCCTTTCCGTGCAGAGCAGTGACACTCTGAAGGGCAGGGACACAGAGCAGGACCTGGGGCACACCAAAGAGGACATTTGTCTGAAAGGTGACACAGCTCCATGAGGAAAGGACCTGAGAACACCCTGTGGGTGCTTTATGAACTTTGGGCCTTGAAAACCCTTAGGTCAGTGATAATAAATTCAATTTAACACTCACTAACTTGGGATTGGAACAGTTGTCTAGTTTCTATCAGCTCCTACCTTAAAGAAAGTAAATAACTTCTTTAGCTTTATTCAATTCATATTAAAAGTTTCCATGCCAAAACAAGACTAAAATTAAAGCTCAAAAACTTTGATAATTAATGCTGATATTTGAAAAATCACAATTTCAAAGGGCAGAACCTTACAAAAGAATAAACAGGAGCATTTTTTACTAAAAATGGAAAGTGCTGCTCTGCAACATCCAGCTCTCAAGCCTGGAAACGCCCTCAAAATTTAAACTCTGTGTGTGTAACCTCAATTTGGCCTTCTTGTGGCAGGTCTGGGGCACAATCTCCATTTCCATGGGTGTTTTCTGTGCCCAGGGAGATGAATGGAGCTGGCCAAACACAGGATGCTGCTGTCTGGAGGATGCCCTTCCTCCTTTGTAGCTCGTGCCATGAAAGCAGGAGGAGGAAGAAAGAGGAGGGATGTGCTGTAGTGCAGACAACACAGCCCTGCTCTGGAGAATTGGGATCTTTTCATGTCCCTGCCATAAAGTTTCTATGGGATGTTATGTCCATAAATCACTTCAAGCCACCTTTTCTCACATGCTGCTTGACTTGGCTGTGCCCTAATGGGTGTCCAAAGCAAAGGAGAAAGTTACTGCTGCAGATAAAGTGAATTAAAGTCACTTCTTGAATAATTAAAAAACCCCACAGTTTAACAAACCAAACTGAAAATCCCCAGAAGAGTGACAGCTCCTCATTTTAGTCTCAATATAAATGTCTTTCTGTCACTAAGATGGGGTCATGCCATACACTGAAAATAAAATAAATGAGGTGTTCAAGCACATGGCCAGTGCAGAAATAATTCCCTTTGCAAGGCCGAGCCTTGAGGTTTTTTTGTCATGATCAAGCCTTATGCAGTGAATTTAGAGGGCAAGGGGTGAGAGGGATAAACCAAAATATTGCATAAGTGTCCTGAGCTGAGCTCAGTGCCTGAGCAAAGCAGAGACCCCAGGGACAACCTGGGATGTGTTGGTGCTGATTATTTCCATCATGCATGGAAGAAAAACCAATTCCTTCAGGTGGAATAAAGAACAATTCATGGAATTGTTGTTTCTTTTGGAAAATTGAAATCATTGAATAAAGACCAATTCTTTCAGGTGGAATAAAAAAATAATTCATGGAATTGTTGTTTCTTTTGGAAAAAAACCCAAAATAATGGAATAAAAACCAGTTCATTCAGGTGGAATGAAGAACAATTCATGGAATTGTTGTTTCTTTTGGAAAAAAAAATCGTGGAATAAAAAACAATTCATGGAATTGTTGTTTCTTTTGGAAAAAAACAAAATCGTGGAATAAAAAGCAATTCCTTCAGGTGGAATAAAAAAATAATTCATGGAATTTTTTCTTTTGGAAAAAACCAAAGTAATGGAATAAAAAGCAATTCCTTCAGCTGGAATAAAAAATAATTAATGGAATTGTTGTTTCTTTTGGAAAAAAAAACACAAAATCATGGAATAAAAGCCACAATATCTCAAATTCCAAGGGTTTCTCTAACTTTGTACCTTCTCCTTTATTTTCTGTGCCTTATTTTGAACAATCTACAGTGCAGCTGTTATGAACTCTCTCTGTGGATGCAGGAAGCATCTCCCAGGACACTCTGACTTTAACTGGCACTTCCTCCATGACAAACAGCTGAATAACTCCATATTTTGTAGTTGTGTAAAGAAAAATTTGTGTCAAATCATTCCATGTCTGGGCAACATGGGGAAATCAGTCAGCTATTTTCACTCTGATCCTCCCAAAAGACAGGCAGGGCCTTTTTTAAAAAAAGAAAATGTATTCTGTTGTCACCTGAGAAGGTTCATTTGACAGCCCAGGGGCTGATGTGCAGTTTCTCTCGTAGCACACACATCTCCACTTCTATTTTGGCAGCATTTTAAATCCCATTTCACAGGTTTCTGTGAAATTCCCTTTCACAGATGCCTGGGACACTGCCCAGGTGACAATCTGGGGTTCCAGTGTCATTGACGCCTGGTGCCCAGGTGTCAGTCTGGGGGAGCTGCCACATCCAAGGGCTCTCCATGTGAACAGGAACAATGGAACACCAGGAGGCTTCTCCCAGTAAATAAAATCAATATTTTGGTTTTCTCTCTGTGCCTGGCCTTTCCTACAGCCCACACAGCTTTGTTTGCTCCCTTGAGAATTCCTGTCAAAATCAAATGCAATAATTTCACATTGAAGCCCAAGCACTGGCTGGCATCTGCATAAATATCCACTTTTTTTTCCCCCCCTCATTCTTAACAGTGAGGTTGAACACCAAAGCTGAAAGCATCCTTTATTCCAGAGCGGAAATGACAATCCCATCATGAAGCACTGCCTGAGAATATGGGAGAGCTCACAGACCAGTTAAAACCTGTGCTTGCTCTTTAAAACACGATGTTCCAAATGTTGACAGTCATTTATTTCCCATTTTGTTATCAGAGAACAAGCAATCACTCCAGGTTTTCTTTTAATTTAAATTATTCATTACTTTCTGATGAACCTCTGCAGTGCATGTATTTTAAAAAGCAGTTTGCCTTCAGTTTCAAATGAGAATTTTATAAATAAAGCCATGGCTGTCAGGAGACAATAAATGAAATTTCAAGGTTAGGGCATAGAATGACTGCAGAATTTTATCACAAATGCCTGAATAAAGCAACCTGTTGCCAGATAAGTTTAGGTATGACAGAACTGCAGGAAACCAGCAAAATGTGAATGCTTGACCTTGAGGTAACACCTGCACTGAAAGAGTGACCCCCCAGCAGACATGGGGCAACTAGCCACAGGTTTAAGAGCACTAACAGAAGAATAAAAATTTTTGGAGAATAAAAGCATTTCAAAAGTACCTGCCAGAGCTCTCCCTAACAAAACTTCCCTTCCTCTCATGTGGAATGAGGTGGGAGAGTATCACTGGCAGGTGGTTGTGTACAAATCACAAATGGGATGGGACTGCTGGAACGCGCCTTGAGCTGTTTGATTTTCCAGCATCAGCCTCATTCCATGGTGATGGCAATGGGAAGATGCCACCAGCTCCCATCCCAGGCAGCAGACAAAGAACTCAATGTTACAAGTTTATATGTTTTTTGACCAATCATGCAAAGCAAAAGCACATTGACAGTAGTTCCACCCAACCACTATAAGCACACGTACCTTGGCTTAAACAATGCTTGCTTATTTCGAATACAATACCCACTTGTAAGCCTTAAACACAATGCACAGAGCTCCATTATTGAGCTTCAACTTTCCTAATATCTGGCTAGATAAACTGTTCTGTAGCTTAGAGAGTTATTAGAGACAAGTGTTAATACACAGACCATTGTTCTATTTGTCCTTGCTTCTCTACTTTTAAAATAATTTTTCTGCTGACCAATCTCATGGCTGCTGCTTAGCTCTAATCACAGTCCTGCTGTCTCTGAGCTGCCTTTTGCAGCTTTCCCAAACCCCTCTGATTTTATGGATTCCCACAATTCCCCCTCTCTGTTCACTTAAAAAGAAACCTTCATAATTGTGTCATTTATTACTTACATTTCATAGTCTTACTATAATATTTCTGCCTATTACCTGCTTAAAGCATTCTCTTGCTTGCACTAAGCATTGCTATATCACAACACAGCAATTAGATGCTGTGAAAGTCCAGTCAGTTGAAAGGGCATAAATTACACCTGGCAATAGTTACAAGTCATTGTTCAAAAAAGTCATGTCGATTCTAAGGTCATAATTCAAAACATTAATTCAAAATTAGAGGATCAGGTTCTGCAACCGAGCTGTTTAAAAAATTAAAAACATACAAAGCTTTGTTCAGCCTCATCTGTGGTGTGACCTCTGCTCCCCCTCTCTGTTGATCTAAAATGCCCCAAGCACTGCTGGAAGAACTCAGAACAATTTCTGACATAAACTATAGGAAACCCCCAAAATAAATGCTAAAAACAAAAATAGGATTAAAAAATGCAGTTTTTAATAGCTTTGGGAAGAAGGTAAAATCTCAATTCCACCCTGAGCTTTCATCTGCAGCATCCTGGGAAGTTCTTTTCCATCAGTGGATCACTGGAGCTGCTTTCAGTGTCCAGCTGACTGTGAAGCTGGGATTAAAAACCAGAGGGAATTGCTGTTTTCATCCACAGAAAACATGGGGTGCTCGTGCTGAGAACACTCCAAATATTCAGGCTTGGAGAAACAGATCCCATTCTGACCTTGCTGTTATTGCCCTCACAGTGAGCTTTAATATTTCCTATTTACAGCACTCCCTTTTCCAGCCTTACATTCCAGGTCTCTCCAGTAAAGGACAATTTTATCCCCAAGCTGAACTTTTGGTGACACCAGGGAACTAAGAGTCATTCTGCTGTAATGTGCAATGAAAAGAACCATTCCCTAAATTGCATTTCATTACACTCCTCTGCTACAAGCCCCATCTTTATGTAAATGTATAAATATATTTATGTATATATAAAAATATACTTCCAGGAATAATACTAAAATAGATAGCAGTGGAAGACTCAGCATTTTACCTCTGTTCTTATTCCAATAAAGTGATTTTTTTCCTCTGGCTTTTTCATTATAAAGAGCATCCAACCACATCCCAGCCTCCTCTGTTGGGCTTGGTGTGGCAGCAGGGGGAGAGAGGGAGCTGCACACATGGGGAGGGAGAGAGCAGATCCACACCTGGCTGCTTCCTTCAATGCTTTCCCTGTTCCTCAGGCTGAAAATATATATATTATATATCTATTATATATCTATAATATACCACAATTCACTGCCAGCAACACAAATCCCCGTGCAGAGTCAGGAGAATAAAACCAAGCAGTTTGCATTTACTCTCCAGTCACTCTCCTGCAATCAGGAGAAATTTTTTCTTAAATAGCAGCGAACACAGAAATCAGCTGAGTGTCTGGGCTGTGCAGCTGCCAAAATTCAGAATGCAGAGGTCAAGGCTCTGTTCTATTCACAAAATAACCCAAACACTTGGGGGATGCAGACATTCAAAGGGAATAATTCCATTCCTTGCATGCATCCTGCTGTTCCCTGACTAGCAGCACACTGATTTTATCTCATCCCTATCGATCCTGCAGGCAAAACCAAACAGGGAAGAATAAACTTTATTATCTTCATTTTCCCACATTGTCAACACAGTTGTTGTATGTGTATAGTTTACAATAGTTTATTTCAGTTATAGTTTATTATATTTGACTAAAAATAGTTAAATATGAAAATTTGACTAAAAAATAATCTTATTATATGTTTAATTAAAAAAAAAGACTACAAGCCTTCTGAACACAGTTAATTTAAGAGACATTTTGTGTTTAAAACTCAGACAAAAGAAGTTATTCCATAAAATTAAACCAGTTAATCCCTGGGGTCCCAATGAAAACCGTTTTGCTGAGTATGAAAATACAGAACTAGAATCTTGAAACACCCAGTCAGTAAAACAGACTGTTATAATAAAATTTTAAAACAGAATATTGCTTTAGCTACAGACACAGGTTAAAGCCCTGAGAATTTTTAGGATGCTCTTCAGCATAAATGACTCTGGATGTCACTGCCTCAACAAACACAATCTCTGATAAAACTTACTTCTGATATATATATATATTTTCAAATAAATACAGCCCTTTAAAAGTCAGCTTTCAACATCTTTTACCCTCCTGCATTTATTGAACCTCTGCTAGGAGTGTGAATGTGGAAAAACGAGGACATAAATCAGACAAAAATGAGGATTTAAACAGACTATTATAATACAATTTTAAAGCAGAATATTGCTTTAGCTACAGACACAGGTTAAAGCCCTGAGAATTTTAGGAAGCTCTTCACAATAAACAACTCTGGATGTCACTGCCTCAACAAACACAATCTCTGATAAAACTTACTTCGGATATATTTATTTTCCTATGGATACAGCCCTTTAAAAGTCAGCTTTCAACATCTTTTATCCCCTCTGCATTTATTGAACCTCTGCTGGGAGTGTGAATGTGCAAAAACGAGGATATAAATCAGAGTATCCACTGAAGATGTGCCTGGGGCTGCGGGAAGTGGCAGCATTGTGACATCCATCCATGTAGGAGTGTTTGCTGTGATGTTGGCCAAGTGAAGCTCAGCTCCTCCAGGCTCCTCCAGATGGCAAGAAAAGCACAAAAATATCCCTCAGTTATCTCCAAGCAGCCTCAGCTCCAAGGAGTTGTGGCTGAGGGCAAAGCTGAAGAAAATAAAGGGGGAAAAAACCCACTGGATCCATCCAAGCAGCCTGGCACCAACCACGTTACCTAAAATAAATTAAACTCTTTAGCCCCTGCCCCCTGTCCCCAAATGCCTTCTTGGAAACAAAAAAATAAATTAATTTATCTCTCCCAACTCAGTGGGAAATGCCATCAAATGGGGAATTAAACCCAGACAAAATATGAGCTGTGCATTGTGGGGAAGCAGCAAACAGAAATGGAGAGTTTTGGATGCAGGAGTGAGTTTGTGGCTGAAGTTTACTACCCAGGGCTTTCTAAACAACGCAGCTTCTGAAAGCAGAGCCTTCATTAGAGCAGGAAAACAGCACTTAAACGGCCAGGCAGAAAATGGCTGAATTAAGCTCTTTTTTTCCCTCTCTTTAATGGTGGTGATTCTCAAAAGATCCAAAGTAGGTTAGGGGAAGAATAAAACAGCTATGTTTCTAGTGTCTACCTGACAGCAGCTTTTGTAGGGGTGAATAATTACATGAAAATCACTTCCTTTCCACCTCTCTTTGGGGTTTCTGTGGGTTGCTAGGCACTCTCTCTGCTACCTTCTGCTAATGTCACTTCCAGAGGGCTGAATACAGCAAATTCATTGGGAGAATGGAAACTCGGGAGAAGAAGGACCTAAATACTCCGAGGAGTTTTGTTTATTCATTGGTGCCTTTGGAGGCCAGCACTATAGCTGGGATCACTTTCCAGCCATTGAAATGCTGATTTCCCAGGGGGTGCTGTCAGCCAAGAACCACCCAGTTAAAATGGGGCAGCGCCTTCCTCCATACTGGAGCCACGCCAGTTGCATGTTCCTGTGGCAGCGTCCAACTTGGAAAATAAATTTTTCAATTATCAATTATCAAGCAATTCTTTTTCTTCCTCTCACTGCTTTTCAGGAGTAAAATATTCCTACGCTCATTAATGTAAAATTTAGGGGCGTCTTGGTTGTCTTGGTGTGAGGAGGAGGCACAAGGTGCAGTTGTGCTCCCCTGAGCAAATCATGAGGGTGTTCATCACTGAAGGGGCATCAAGACAGCTAAAGGTGATACAGACTCCATCATCAGAAGGCATGAAAAGACACATTATTATTAGAAATCTAATAATTTAGATTTAAAATATCTAATAATTTAGACTTAAGTTCTTCTAGAAACAATGGTGGACTTAGGACCTGATTGGCTTTTAGGAATTTTCTCTCACATTATTGGTGAAATATGAATAGCACACTTTGGAGAACCATATCTATAAAGAATGCTTACAGAAAGAGAGAGAATAATTGTCTGAATTCTTTCCTGAGTTTCTTACAGATTCTACACAGATTCCCAGGATTTTCCTGGCAGAACCATGTCCCTCCTCTCTGTTCAGAGGATATGTAATTACTACAGGTGGTCACAGAGGACAGAAAATCCTGGCACAGGTGCCCAGAGCAGCCGTGGCTGCCCCTGGATCCCTGGCAGTGCCCAAGGCCAGGCTGGATGGAGTTTTGGAGCAACTTGGGACAGTGGGAAGTGTCCTGCCCATGACAGGGGGTGGCACTGGATGATCTGTAAGATCTTTTCCAACCCAAACCACTCCGTGATTGTGCTTAGGTTAAAAAAAAAAAAAAAAAAAATAGGAAGAATAAATAAATTTAGAAAATAATTTATAAATTTATCCAAAGATCCCTCTCCAGTGCAGAGTGCTGGCTGAGCAGGGATGAGTGCCTGTGGGAAGGGCAGAACCAAACCCAGAGCAGGGTCCTGAGGGGTCTGAAAGTGCCTTTGATTTCCACTTTTACCCTCCTGAGCCTGGGATTCTCTTTGATTCATTTTCATCCTCAAAGTTCCCTCACTCAGCCTGGCACAGGGAAATCCAGAGGTTTGAATTCACCTCCCTGTCAGCATTTTCTGAGGGCAGGATTCAAATCCCTTGAAATATCTGTCAGCTTTTCGTTAATTTAATTCTGGAGCATGTGGAAGGAGATACCTGGCAGCATAAAGTACACAGAATATCCCAGAGATATTATTCATATAAAATAATTTCTATCCTTATGACAACATTATTTTGGGCGGGAAAAAAGGTATCTGGAACAATTTTGTGTCTGAGTGATGGGAAACAAAAATTGTCTTCAGTGGATTGATAGCTTGACTTTGGGAAAATGGCAAGCTGAAAACATTTGTAGAAAGGTATTGATATTTAATCACAAAATCTCCTTTTAAAAGGTATTGATAACAGGCCAAATATCATTAAATCCCAATATCTCTTGGGACCAGCACCTTTTTCACTTCTTCATTTCTCTTAAGTGTCAGGGCAGGAGGATGTTTTGTATTATTGTTCTGGGATGTTTTGGGTATGGAAACCATCCCACCCTGTGGGAAGGAAAATCCCTGACTGCTGAGCATGGTCCAGTTTGCTGGGGAGACCTTAAAAACATCAAAAGTTCTCCCTTCTACACTTTCACTCTATAAAGATTCAGGCATTTGGAAATAAAATAATTTTTTTTTTCATTCTGTGAAAAAAATTTCTTTTATGGAAATAATTTTTTTTTCATTCTGTGTATGGTATGGAAAAAGCCCAAAGAATAAATACTGCCTTTCTTTCTCTTTTCATATTTCATATATTTCCATGTATATTTCATATCTTTTCAGCCCCAGAGACACCAGAATTTACCAGGCCTTTTAGGCAGCCTGTTAATGTCATTTCCTATAAATGATAAATAAAGATGCTCAATTTTTTTAAAATATATGCAGGAAGTGCAGTCAACTAATTTTTAAAATGAGGGTGTTGATTAGAGTTCCACTTTACTGAAAAAACACCAACAAGTGCTCTCAGGATGAGAGATCTGGCAGCTCCCACACCCACCAGAATGCACTCACAGGGGTTTCAAAACATTTACACTTAATTCAGCTCAGGCATTGATGGAGAGGTGACCCTGAGTAATTTCTGCACTGCTCTGAATCCAAACCAGCATGGTTTTAAGGTGTTTTTTATTCAAATATTCTATTTGTGTTACATTTACCAGAAATCAGAGCTCTGAAGTGGGTTTTGGTTTTAGGTTTTCAGGGGGATGCAGGAGATTCAGCAAAGACAGTGAGGTTCCATTTCCCCTCACCAAGATGATCAAAATATCCAATTTTTATTACAGATCTGCTCAATTGTAACATCCCATTGACAAAAACCTTTTTCCAATGGCTTTTTTATTAACTCCTCTCACTCTCTTTAGTTTTTTCACCACCCTTGAAGCTTGAGGAACACTGGAGATGCCAAACGCAGCATCCAGCCCTGATATTTGAAATATTTGCAAAGGGGAGATGCTTTGGTCATGATCATTATTCACAGAATTCGTATTTTGGTTATGATCATTATTCACAGAATTGATATTTTGGTTATGATCATTATTCACAGAATTGATATTTTGGTCATGATTATTATTCATAGAATTGATATTTTGGTTATGATTATTATTCACAGGTTTCATTCAGAAATTATGAGGAAGCTGAACTTGGGTTATATAACATCAGGTGAAATGTTATTTAATCTAACTTCTTTAAAAATAATAATTCTCAAAGATTCTTTTTAAGCCACCTGAAGAATACTTATCTATCAACTGAACTCCTAACAAAGGATCTAAAAACCCTGTTCAAAACAGAAGAAAATGCAGTTACAAAAGCTGAAGATTGTTTGATCTTATTTTTTTCTTTTTCTTGAAAGCAGCCTGAGCCTTGTATAAATACCTGACCCCAAAAGATCCTCCCAGAGTGGGTTCAGGTTCTGTGGGGAAAACAGAACTGCTGCCTGCAGAGCAAAGCCCATGCCCCACCACACGGTCACACATCAAAAACATTGGTTTTTCCCCAAAACTCTGCAGTTCCCTCCTTCAGAGGAGCCTGTTTTCTCTGTTTCTGATGTGAGGAATGGAAACCACTCCAGTGGGGTTTTTCCTGCTCTTCAGGAATCCCCAGGGATTTTCAGGGGGCCCTGAAGATCCCAGAGCACTCCAAGTTCTGAAGGATCTGCTCCAGCTCCATATTTCGCCTATTTCCATAATTCATCACATGCAAATGTCTCTGTGTGAGGTAAACTTACATTTAGCACTGTGCTAAATGTACATTTAGCACTCTATTTAAAAAATAGAGAAAAGGCTACTCAGAAAATAAAGTATGAAATGTTTGAAAATTTTGCATTTTTGCATTTGAAACAGGCGAAGCTTCCGCCATGTCAGGGCACAAAATTCAAAGGAAATTTACCCATCAATTTCCAGGAGGCTGGATTTACCTTGCTAGATTTTGCAGAATTAGAATTCATGAAAACAAGAAATGCAACTAAATGCTGATTTATCAGCTTCTTTTGCTTGCAGAAATATTTTTAAGCTAAATTAAATACGTGAAGAGTTAATATATAAATATATCCTTCTACTTCAATGTATCATTTGGCAAATGATGGGCTTGAGGACACAATATGCAGAGTAAAAATTAAAAAAACAAAAATTCATCCTTACATTATAAAGACCTTAAAATTGAGCTGGGTTGGAGTAATCAAAAGTATGCTATAAATACTCATCTAAATAATAAAAACAGCCTGCAGGAATATTATTTTAATTTTCAAGCAGTAAATCAAAATTTGTATCACCTAAGTTTAACTGTGTTCATCACAGCTTTATTCTCCTCAGAAATCCCTCAGAGGACAAAACTGCCAAAGCAGCCCTGAAGGTGGCAGTGGGGTATTAGGCCAGGTGGAGAAAATAGGGAAAAATAAACTAATCCAGAGACTGTCCCCTTGGATAAACTGTCCCAAAGACTGTCAAGTTCCCTGCTTAGATCCCTGCATGACCTTGGGTGTCCTGAGGTGTTAATCGTGACTTCAACAAACATTTCATAACTCCTGATAAAAAGAACTTTTTCCAATGGGGCAGTTTTGTTAAGGGATAGCTGAGGATGGGTTGGTTTTGCATACCAATAATGCAAGTTTTTTCCCTGGGTTGGATCCTGCAGTGAGCTCTGACAACTCTGCTTAATTCCTGGGATGAGGGTGGGACAGGCACCAGCAATGCAGGGTGAGCCCAGCCCTGGTGGAAACAGCTCCCCTAAAATGTGCCCTGGATGCCCTGGGAAGGCTGAGCTAGAACTGACAGAGCTAAAGAATAAAGCAGGGATTTATTCAAAGGATCTCCTCCATGGATGCACCTTGTGCAACACCAGAGCCCAGCCAGGTGTTGAACCAAAATGGTCCCAAAATGAACCCAAGATGAGCCAAAATGGCCCCAAAATGCACAAGCGCTCCCAAGGTCTCTCCCTTGGATCAGTTCTGCTCCATTTGCACCTTGCAGTTCATTGTCCCATTCCAGCTTTAGCCCCTGCAGTCCCACCCTGCTTGTTTTTCTCTCTCCAGCCCACGGTGTTTGTGCTCCTGGGCTGAGGTTTGGATCATTTGTCCTTGGTGCCCAGCTGGAGCAGGAATTGTTTTGTCTCCCTGCTCTGTGCACAGAGCTCACCGTCCCCTCATGTGAACCCAGACCCACACAGTAAAGCAGCACAGAACCTGAAAAATATAAAAGCCAAAACCTGAGCCATCACCCTTCATGGTTAAGCATATCTTTTCTTGGTTGTTTGTTCTCACATGTTCTACAGCAGCAGCTCCAGCACTAAAGGCTGTTTGGGGCAGTAAAAATTCCATTCCCACTTTCTCAGATCAGATCAAAAGCCTCCCTCAGTAGCTCCTCATAGGGAGCTGGGGGTGTTTAGCCTGGAGAAAAGGAAACTCAGAGGTGACCTTATCACTCTACAACTCCCCGAAAGGTGGTTGTAGTCAGGGGGTGTTGGTCTCTTTTTTCAGACAGCAATGGAGAATGAGAGAACAGAGTCTAAGGCTGCATCAAGAGTAATGCAGGTTGGATATTGGTTAAAAGTTTTTCACAGAAAGGATGACAAAGTTCTGGAATGGCTGCTTGGGGAGGTGGTGGAGTCACCATCCCCGGGTGTGTTTAACAAAGCCTGGATGTGGCACTGGGTGCCAGGGTTTAGTTCAGGTGTTGGGACTGGGTAGGATTTGAAGGTCTCTCCCAACCCAGTGATTTTGTGATTCTGTAATTCCTCTGTGTTGGGGAAGATGTCATTGCTACTGAGTTCTATTTGTCCTGCCTGCAGTTTGTGCTCTCACACCTCTGCTGTCAGAGCCTGCAGCCAGCAGGTGATGGTGAGGAAATCTCTGAAGTCTCTGTCTCCTGCCTCTCTGGAAAGCAGAGGAACCCTCCCCAGAGCAGAGGAACCCTCCCCAGAGCACCAAGAGCAGCCCAAGCCCGCAGGCAAACAGAGCTGGATTTGGCAGCGTGGCCCTGCCTGGAGGGCAAGAACAGATTTCCATTCTCAGCTAGCCTGGCACAGTGCCCTGGGTGGGCACCTCCAGGCTGGAGCCTGGCCCAGCTGCTGGAATGGTGCCACTGACAGCTGCATTCTGAAAATGGAGAAACCAATGGGGTTTCTATAGCACCACCAGTGCAGAATTCACCCCGCTCTCTCTGCACAGCCTGCACCTTCTGTGCCTTCTATACTTGGAATTGGAACCAGCACAGAAGCTGCTGGTAAAGCTTAGAAAGTGCAAACAAAAAAGGTAAACTCCCCCCCAAGAGAGATTATTGTTCCTAAAGGGTTTTTTCTAAGTGGTCAGCAACCACGTGGTGGAAGGTGAAGGAAGCCTGGGTTTATACTCAAAATCACTTTGGAAAAAAATCTGTCATTGAAAGCTCTTTAGAATTGAGCAATTGTGGTTTAAGAAAGTCACTGCTGGAAAAATCTCTGGGGAACAACCTCCTGGAAGGTGCCAGGAGGGGACTGGCTGACCATGAGCCAGCAGAGTGCCCTGGAGCAAAGAGCAGCAGCTCCTGGGCTGAGGATGAGGAGGAGGATGAGGATGAGTGGGAGTTACCAGCACCCTTTCCTCTGCCCAACACCACAAATTCAATGCTGGGATCCCAGTTCATGAGGAACAGAGACTTACTGGAGCCCAGTGAAAGGTCACAGATGTGGTTGAGGGGCTGCTGCATCTTGGAAAAGGTGACATTCTTGAGAGGCTGAGAGAGCAGGGACCGCACAGGTTGGAGGAGAGAACTTGGGATTCTTGGGTATAAATAAATGTGTATAAATAAATACCTGGCAGGGAGTAAAGGACGGGGAATCAGAGCCTTCTCAGAAATGCTGACAGAAGGACAAGAGGCACAAACTGAAACACAACAAATCTCATTTAAATTAAGGAAAAACTTGTGGAGAGAGTAGTAAAACCCTGGAACAGGGGGTGACCTGAGAGAGCACCCTTGGAGAGCTCAGAACCTGATGGAATGTGTGATGGAAATTCAGGCTCTCAGGTCCAGGGAATGATTGGTACCTGACTTTAAGGTTTTGGAATGTTGAATACTCATTTTATTAAAACTATATTATATAAAATTATATTTAGGTATACTATATTTATCTATATTATATTTATAAATATATATAATATAAATATAAATACACGTTATATTTATCTATACTATATTTATATTATTAAATTGTGTTAATAATTAAATTAGTATTAATTGTGTTGGAAATTTGGGCTCTCAGGTCCAGGGAATGATTGGTATCTGACTTTAAGGTTTTGGAATGCTGAATACTCATTTTATTAAAACTATATTATATTTACATTATATTTATGTATACTATATTTATCTATACTATATTTATAAATATAGTATATATAATATAAATATAAATATACATTATATTTATCTATACTACATTTATATTACATATTATATACTATATGATATATTATATATCTATATATTATATTATATTATACTATACTATATATGACATTATCTATCCTATATTATTAAGAATACTAAAGAATACTTACTATTAGCTATTGAAAAATTTGTGAAACTTGTCTGCAGAAATACAGTCTACACAGCTTGGACTTGATTGTTTCTATTAATTAACCTATCTCTACTAGAATCTAATTACTAAATTCTTTCAGATAAACAATATTTTCTAACAAATTCTACATGTGCAAAACACTAGGAGCAACAAGTAGAGATAAAAATTGTTTTCTCTCTGTGCTTCTCCAGGAAAAAACTTGAGAGAGAGAATTGTGTCTCTCTCTGTTTAGAGGACATGAGAAAACCAGAGACATGGACTTTGGTGGGGTTTAGGGTTGCACTCGATGGTTTTAAAGGTCTTTTCCAGCCCAAGTGATCCTGGGCTTGTTCTGGTTGAACCTGCTTTGGGGGGCTCTATTCAAGCAGGAATTTTCTGACCTGCTGCCATTTTGCCTCTCTTTAATTTACACTTTATTTTCCAGCAGGGACACTGAGGCTGCCCCAGCAGGGTGGACTCCCCAGGACAGGGAGCCTCCCAATAAAAGCTGCACAGAAAGCAGCCAGAACCCCGAGTTAAATCTGGACTCTTGTGTTTAACAGCTCACAATCGGCCCATCTGTAATTAATTGAATTAATTGATACTTTCAGCCTCCCACATCCTCCAGCAGGGAGTTCCACCATTTAGTCATTCATTGTGTGAAAAAGCACATTCTTTTGTATTTTTCTAAACCCACTACATCTCCATTTTTATAGACTTTTGCCAAAGCCAAGGCAGGGCTCCAGGAGGACCTCCTGAGTTCCTGGCTGGGTGCCACCCAAACAGGGAACGGTGCCTTGGCTGTGGAACCAGGAGGGCTGAGCTCCATTTCCAGGTTTGACAGTGTGTAAAAGCTTTTTTACTTTTTTTTCTTTTTTTTTTTTTTTTGGCCTTTTCACAGAAAAAAAAGCACCAGTGACTGTTGGGTGTATAGTGTCCTACACTGCTATTTAATGAGCATCACAAATAAATACAAACCTCTGAACAGCCACTCCAAATACTCCATTTTCTACAAATGCACCAAAACCGTGGCCTGGCTTCCAGTTATTATCCACTAAGTAACTCTATCATAATTTGATTTATTAAAAAACCTAATTTATTGCCTAAAGACCAAAAGGAAAAAAGGGAAAATGTTTTTAATTTAACAGAAAAAAATCCCTCAAGTAAACCCAGTGTTTAATAAACCCATTAAAAGGGCCAAGTGACAACTTCTGACCCACCATTGTGTCACACAAAGAAAATCCTAATTGAAGGCAGCATTGATTTCCTGCTGCCCACAGAACAGTCTGAATATTGCCCTTCATAAGCAGAATAAAAACTGAGTGCTTAGGCAGGATAAATACTAAAGAATAAATTAAAAGTTAATTATGTTTTCTAAAGTAACCTCAAAACAAAGAAATGAAATCTGGGGCAACACATTGCTTCAGATACTGCTAGTGACAATATGGGTCAACAATCCAAAAGGACAGACAAGGAAGTATTTAATTTTATTCTAATTTAATGCCATTTCACTCAAAGCTACTGATGTGGATAATCCCATGCTAACTCAGCAAAAATTGGCCCAGAAATCTGTGAAAATCCATAAAGCTAACCGAGAGCATTAACCACTTTATTGAAACATCCTTTTTCATTTGAGAGCCATCATTTTCTGTTTAGTAAGGTTTAATAGCATGGAGAGGATTGAAATCACTATCAAGGCATGGAAATAAAACTGTTTTTTCACCTTTGCTAGTGATACTAGCAAAACTAGCAGAAGTGAAACTAGTGTCACTTGCTAGTTTCACTGTAGCAAGGGACTCTCATTAGTTATAAATACACAAAAATGTGTTCAGCCAGTGCAGAGGTCACTCATTGTCCTTTTTTGATTGTTGTCAGAATCCATTGCAGTGACCTCCTCCGAAACGTAGGTCACAAAACCTTATAAATTTACTGGGTGCAGCCTCAAACCTCCATAGTCACCAACACGTGGCATTCACATTCTCTGAACAGAGAAAGATATCATTCTCTCTCCCAGGATTTTTCCTGGAGAAGTACAGAGAGAAGAAAAGAAAGCAATTCTTATCTCTATTCTCTGCTCCTGTTTTTTGGCACATGTGGAATGTGTTATGGAGGCTGTGATTTGGTTATTGGATACCAGTGAAGGTTGTTTTGTTTCCTTGGCCAGTTGGGTCAAAGCTGTGTCCTGGCTGTCTCAGACATGGGTTTTTCTTTAGTGTTCTTTAATAAAATATCTCTTTAGTATGTAATTTAACATAGTATTAGTGTAATATAGAATAGCTTAATAAAGCATTTGCTCAGCCTCCTGAATCATGGAGTCAGAGCACATTATTTCCCTACACTGGGGTCACCCTGAATCAATACAAACACACACTCTGCTCCTTTTTTTTCCCTATAGCCTCACCCTCAAATTCCAGCAATTAAAGTACTGAGCAAGCAACAGTCATTAATTTTGCCATTATACAGAATTATATTATTATATATATTTTGCCATTATACAGAATTGTATTACATTATACATGTTATATGGAATTGTAGAATAACTAAATTAAGTTTAGATTCATCTCTCCCCGGCTCTTAGGGTGGGGATTCCACAAGCACAGCTACGGAGGGTGTGGGACCACAAGCCCCAGGCAGGAATTTGGGGTGGCACGAGGAGAAATCTCAGATTCTGTGGCTGAATGAGCACGAGCCCAGCTCTGGGGCTGCCAGGGCAGGGATGATAACTCAGGGTGGCCCAGCTGCCTCTGCCTCAGAGTTAATTGCTGCTGAATGGTGGCTGGAATTTGCTTGGAACCAAACCAAGAGCTTGGCACCCTCCCAGGATTATGTGCCAAGAATCTCTGAGATTACTCCAACAAGCTCAGGGCAACAATTTGTCCGACCAATCTCTGATTTTAAAAACTAATTTCTTTTTTAAAGAGGCGTTTGGGATTTGCGGTTTCTCTCAGTTACAAGGCATTGAGGGTCCCCCTGACAATTCAGGGAATTTAAGGAGCTACTGACAGCACCCAGGCAGAAAAATCAGAATGAGGTCCCCAAGTAATTTTTATAAATAAATACAGGGAGGGATCAAAAAAGACAAAGCAATAAAGCAAATTTGGTTTTTAGACCTTCAGGCACAAGCTTGTGTTCTCTGCCCTGTGACAGATTTGTCTGGGTGAAGTTAATTAGGAAAACAAACACAGCACTGCTGATGTCCTGGGCTTGTTGTAAAGGTTTATCTGAAGCGTTCAAAGAGTGGTTTAGGGTGGTTTTACCCCAAAACCACCCCTGGTGTGGTGTCTGTCCCTCAGAATCACTCCCTGCATGTTCCCCCTCCATGGGAAGGACCTTTGGCTTCTCTCTGCTCCGTCCAACCTGCTATTTTGGGTGAATCACCCCAGGAATTTAATCTAACCTTACTTTGGTACAAAGTATTAAGGAGAAAGATTACAGGGAAAATATGCTGACAAGTATGAGTGAGTCTTCAAGTGTCTCTGATAGAACAAAACTTTTTCCAGAATAGTTGAAGGAAGAAAAGGGATATCTTACTTTAGGAACAGAAATTTCTTCATTTCCACATAGGTAATTTATTGTGATCCTTTCTTTTAAAGATATACAAATGCAAAAGCAAACTGCATCTCACACCTTAGCCTGCCCGGTTTGCCTTTGCCTGTTTTTTGTAATATTTAAACAGAAATATCCATTCTCTCCCACCAGCCTCCTATGTGATCACTCCCTACACAGAGTGGAAAAATTCAAAAATTCGTGGGTTGGTTTATTTATTTCCTTTCTCACTTGCTGCCAGCTCACTTAGCGTTGCCTTCTTCAGCCCTATATTTTGGAAATATGCAATCATCTCTTACTTTTAGTTGACCATGGACTTGAATTTTAAGCCAGAGCATAAAATTAAAAAAAAAACTCAAACAAAACCCTAAGCAAAGAAACAAACAAACAAACAAGAAAACAAAACCAAACCAACAAAAAGCAAAAGATAAACAAAAAACCAAAACAAACCCTAACAAAAAAAATCCTAAGAGACCATCTCAACTACTTAAAAACTAAATAACTTAATCTGCAGGTAAGTGGAGTTCTAGAAATACAAAAATACATTTACCAGCAATATACCTGTACTGAAAACCACTGTCTGCTCAGTGTCAACATGCACAAGGAAGTCAATTAAGTGTTATTTAATTTCTGCCTGGTTCACTCAAGCTGAGGCATCTCTGCTCTGGCTCTTGGGCATTCCAAGGGCTCCACAGGACCAGGGCAAAGAGGAATTTCTGGGATTGATGATTTCTAGAACCAAACCACACTTTTCCCTCCCCTGTTCCATACAACGGCCCTGAACCACCTCACCCACTTTGTTGCCAAGATCAAATCACCAAACAGAAAATTTAAATTTAAATTTGGAATCCCTCCTCCTCGGGCACATTTCCTGCCCCCATAACCAGTCACTCGCTGAGGGCTGCTTCTCCCCAGTGGAATTTTTGGCGCTGCCATCATTGCCCAGCTCTGCTGTGCTCCCCTTCGTGGCTGGATAAACAAATTCCCTGAGCCCCCCAGGCTGGGAAAGCACCGGGAGCTTTTTGTGAGCATCCCCCAGAGCGCCCATGTTGTTTTATTATTTTACACAGAAGGGATTTGGAGCATTCTAAAAGCCTGAGTTGTTTTTGGAGTGGCAGGAGCTGTGTACCCAAGTGGTGAATTTTAGTAAACAAGCCACTCAACATTCACTGGGATTCTGCTGGGAGCCTGGGCCTCTTTCAAGAGAGCTGGGCAGTGGAAAACCTCGCAATTATGCCACAGAGCTGGCAGAAATATAAAGTAAAACTGAGATTAAGACAAAAAAAAAAAAGTGCTAGGATAAAAAAATGCCATTTAGAAACCATATTCAGGACCTTACTTCTTGTCTTTTGGCCTACTAAATGTACTGACATTGATCAAATGGTTAATTTTGCAGGAAAATGGACCTTCAATTTAATTTTATTTGCAAATTTTTAAGAAACATAAAAGCATTTGGCCAAAAACTGGAGGGTTATTAAAGAAGCCAAATGTTGTTGCTCCATTTTTTAAATTAAGCATTTTCTTTTAAATTCCTAAACAAGATTTTGTTTCAAAATGTAGTAATAAGTAAAAATTAAGGATTCAAATGTTTAAAATAAAAATTCTTCTTAAGGCTCTGGTCTGTGTGAAATGTTTTCTGTTTGTTGTGCTAAAATATCAGTGTGCAAACAGAACTTTAGTGCAGAATCACCAAGAACCAGATCCCATTTCCCATTTTCAGGGGTTCAGCTGCACTTTTTGATTTAAATATTCTCTGGAATTGACCAAAAGTGAGAAATCAGTGAACCCTTACCCCAAACTGCAGCAATATCTGCAGATTTCCTGCCAAACTTGTAACACATTTTCTCAATGCATTTCATTCCCTCTCTGCTTGTGACACCCCAAAATTTTCTTCTCTTTTCCTTAATTACAGACAATTTTACAAGTATTGCAATTTTACAATTTTTCCTTAATTGGAGCAGCGCTGTGGGCTTGGCCCTGGTGGGACAAAACCCATTTTATTATTTTATTTATTTCTGTTCCCCAGTGGCATCAGAAGCTGAATTCTGGGGAGAATTCTGGGGAATACTCAGTTTATTGAGCCTTATTTAGTTTTAAAGCAGCTGCCTATAAAAATCCATATGGGAAAATCAGTTTGCATGTGGAAACTGAGACTGTGTACACAGCTAAAGAAGGTTTTCCTTAAAATATCAATGATCTTTACAGGAATTCCTGTACCACAAAGCTTTCTGGGATTTAATGTTAACACATGACAATTTATCTCTTGAAGGACTCTCAGAGGAGAGACCATGAAGTCACACAATGCACCACAGCCAAATGGGAAATGAGGAAAATGTTCATTTCCCATCCTGTCATTTACCCTCACAGGCACTTTGGTGATATCACATCAGTGTGAATATGTGGCTGTGGTGCCAAATTTATTTTTTACCTCCCATTGCAGAGTTGTTTCTCCCTTCTGCTTCTCCCTTATCAAGTGGAAGGGAGAAACAACTCTGCAATGGGAGGTAAAGAATAAACTTGGGACAATAATCCAACAAATAATTCAACAGTCTTCTCAGGACTCTGGCTGCTCAGAGTGACCCCAAGATGTGTTAGAAAGTCTCTTTTCCAGTTGAAGAAGGAGTCAGAGCTCTTCATTTCTCAGCCTCAAGGTTGTTTATTGTATCTTATCTATAAAATTCTTCCTCCTGACCTGCTGAGGTCCGCTCAGCAAGACAGACAGAGGCACACTGATAACACACACACTAATAACTGGTGTGTTATCTTTTTATACTAAAAACTACGTGTACAATATTTACAATAACTTCCCAATAAGTATCACCTATGTCAGACAGTGAGCTTCTACTCTAAACCAATCCAAAGGTGCCAACATCACAGCAGAAGATGGAGGCCAAGGAGAAGAAGGAGCAAGGCTGGACAAGCCCAGATTCCTCCATCTTGCCCCCCATCCTAAAAACCCCAAAAATCTATTTTTCCACCCCCTGACAAACTATTATTCTACTTAGACTTTCGTGGCTTTCAGATCCTCATATAAGGTTGGTAATTTTTTTCCATGGGTCATAATCAAAGGCACAGGGGTCCCGGGCTCTGTGCCAGGGTCTCTGAGCCCCCTGGCAGGGGCTGGAGCCATCCAGGGCAGCCAGAGGGATGTCCTGAGTTCCAACCAGTCTAAGCCAACCCTACCCCAACACAGTAACTTCATCCATAAGGAAGGAACAGGCAGCAATGCAGTAAATCCCATATTTAAGCAGAAATGTCCCACAGATTTCAGTGGGTACCAAAACCTTGGCAGGGAATGCTGAGGGAAGCACTTTCCAGGCTCCCAGGGCAGCTTTGGGCTGCACACTCCACTTTTCTGCACATTTTTACCCAGCCCTTTTTTGTTGGCTTATTTTGAGAGTTCAGCTGTTACTCCAGTTCTAGGGTGGAAATAAGAAGAGTTTCAGAAATGCCAGGGGGATTAGAAAGCATTTTGTTGTACAGGTCTTGAAAGAATTATCTTTAGGAGCACACAGCTTTGTAAAGAGCAAATTCCAGATTTTCTGCAAGCAGCACATCATTCCACCAGTGCAATAATCTTATCTTTTCCTTTTTTCTTTCATTCCTCTGGAATAATGGGATTAAAAATCCTACTAGCAATTCTTAAAATAGCTCTGGATTTCCAGTGTCTCTATTTATATGGTATCATAAACCCACTTGCAGCACAGAAATAAGATGGAATACTCATTTGCTTCACTTCCTGACCCTCCCATTGTGCGCAATCTCCCTTGTTATTATTTCCTCATTAATATCCATCTGTCACTCAGCATTTTATATTACCAATTCTGAATTTCATCTGAAATATGCACTTTTAACAACAGCTTTTCTCCGCTAGAAGACTGGACTTATAAAGTAGCTGACAGAGTGAAGTCATTAATATTATTTGTAATCCTTTAAATGTTCAAATTTATGCAAAAGAGACTCTCTAAGTTTCTCTTGTATTTCTTTTCAGGCTCCATCATGAAAGCAGAGGGAAATCTCTGGCTGTCATGCCCATACTCTGAGTTAATGTGTGGATCCTGTCTCCCTCCAGTGGCAACTGCACCAGCCATAAATTCTGATATTAAACTGCAATTAAAGCCACTCTGCCAATCCGACGATGCCTCCCCACTGCCAGGCTTGCTAAGGGGCTGCAGGGACAGCTGAGGAGCTAACCCAGAAATCCCAGAGAAATCCCAAAATGAGCCCATTCTCCAGCAAGTCTCATCCCACTGCCCAAACCTGCTCAGCTTGCTGCTGCTTGGGGGCAAGAACAAAAAACACAGGGAGAAACCATGGGGACGAGGAGGCAAATCATTTGTTCAGGGCTTGAAACAACACCCCAGAGCCTTAACTGGAGTTCAGAAAGCACGTCTGGCACATAAAATGAGCAGTCACAACATGATGCTGGTGAATAAACCAGAGTTGTCTGGCGAGCCATGAAAAGGTGACTTAAATGCACTGACACACCCCAAAATTTTGTGTACGGAATTTAGACTGAGCCTTTCCCTCAGAATACTGAAATTTACCCAAACCTTTGCACTGAAAAGGTGCACAATGCACAAAATGCACAAAATACTCTTAAATGCACACAAAACTTTTGCACTTAAGCATTCCCAAAACATTTGCCCAATATAAAACCCAACGTGGTGAGCAAACAAACACGCCAGGCAGCACAGGGGGTTATTCTCTCTGCCCCTGAGTGTCTCCATCCTTTTGGGATGTGTGTTCCCAAGCAAATTCCTGCAGAGAATGGGATGCAGCTGCCTTGGAGCAGGGAAAATGCAATGTGCTCCCGGGCTGGCTCTTCAATTGGGGAAATTAATTCTCTTGATTTGGGGGAAATGGGAAATCCACCCCAGGAGGGAATTTTGCTCTTGTTCAACACCTCTGTCCTTTTTCTGCATTTGGCCACTTAAATGCACAAAAAACTCTTCCACTTCAATGCAGACAAAACTTTTGCAATTAAATGCACAAAAAACTTTTGCACTTAAGCATCCCCAAAACATTTGCCCAATAAAAAACCCAACGTGGTGAGCAAACAAACACCCCAGGCAGCACAGGGGGTTATTTTCTGCCCCAGGAGAAGCCCCTGAGTGTCTCCATCCCATCCTTTTGGAATGTGTGGTCCCAAGCAGAGAATTTTCTTTGGAGCAGGGAAAATGCAATGTGCTCCCAGGCTGGCTGTTAAATTGGGGAAATTCATTCCCTTGATTTGGGGGAAATGGGAAATCCATCCCAGGAAGGATTTCTGCTCTTGTTCAACACCTCTGCCCTTTCTCTACATTTGGGAGTTGTTGCTCTCTCTATTCTTTAAAGCCACATAATCCAAAGTGCAAAATCTGCAGGATATATTAAATGAAATATTCCTCACTTTGGAGGTTATAAACTGCATTGTAGGAAAAATATCTCTAAGCATCACACTGGGCTGTACCCTTGAATTTAATTCCTTACAATTTCAGACCTCAGTAATTTGTAATGGTGGTGCAAACAGCAGACCTGGAGAAGAATTAATTCTTTTCCCAGTTTAAATTTGAAAATTTAAAGTTTAAATTTGGGTAGGGCAAATTTAAACTTTACACAAAACAGCACCACAAGAACCTCACCTCCAGCAGCAAGGCTTTCTCCTTTCACTGAGAGAACACTTTGAAATTTAGATTATTGCTTGTTCAAAGGTCCAGGTAAAGGGGAAGCTGCAGTTATACAGATAATAAATTTGGCTGACAATTTTCATCCTTACAGCTTTTGTATGGATTTCTGACTTTCACTCTTGTTTTAATTTATTTCAACTCACACCTGGTTCAGACTGTGAATACCTGCTGAGGGAAACAATCCAGAGAATGGGAAGAAAGTGGGAGGAAAAACAGCAAATTCCACCCCTTAGCAGAACTGAACAAATGTGAGGGGAGCTGGACATCATCCTCCTCTCATTGCTACTATTTTTTCTCAGTTAATTTCTTCTTTTTTTTTTTTTTTTTTTTTTTTTTTTTTTTAATTGGTGCCCAAACTCTTATAAAAGCCAAAAATGCAGTAAATCACTGAAGGGTTTTCTAACTTATTAGTGCCAAAATTCAGGTAATATTCAGGATGTTTGACCTGTCTCTGAAGCATTTTTCCAAGCACAACCCTTTAAAAACTCACCAATGAGTATTGAAGATATCCTATGGAGTAGTTTCTCATTCCACTGCAAGCTTTTCCCTTAGGGAATCATGGAATTATTAAGGTTGGAAAAGACCTCTAAGGTTATTACCTATCACATTTAAAAAAAATTTTAAAAAGCATCCAAAAATTCTCCAGCAATCAGAGATGATTTCATTGCCAACACCTGAAAATCCCAAGATTTCCATAGTTGAAGGTTTAAATGCAGGGCAGGTCTGAAATCGCTGCTCAGCAACCTGGATTTTCTCAGCCTGAAAGCAGCCAAAAATGAAATCCAAATTTCTTTTACAACCTTTTCTTTTTTGGAAAAAGCAGAGCCCTAACATTTATGTTTGGATGCAGCATTTTGCTCCACTCTCAGAGGCAGAAAAGGGAATTTTCCTCTGCCTGGCAAAAAGGCTTCCCTGGCCTCGAGGTGGCGACAGCATTGTGGATTCCAGGGCTGCAAACCCTAAAATTGACTCAATCTCCTCATTTCTTCTTCCTAGAGCAACTCAGCCCCACTAAATCTTGGAAACAAAAAGGGAAGAGAAGTTCTCAAATGGGAGAATTTCTCTCAAGGGAAGAGGAATTCTCAATGCTTTTGCAGTTTGGGTTTTCAGATCAGGGTTTAGGAAATATCACCTCCACACCGATCCAGTATTCCCAAATTTCTCTTATCTGTATGTATATTATAATTAGACTGATTGGGAAGAAATTGTTTGCGGTTTTGCTGAGCAGCATATTTTTAAAAGAATATTGTTATTTATTTGCTGAACCAGATTAATATTATGTTAAGGAGGGAAAAAACCAGCACAATAAACTCCTGCTAATACAAAAATTACGAAATCTAATGAAAAAATACAATTTCCAGGGGGGAAATAAACAATGTGCATTCATTTTAGAGTGACTTTCTACCAGAAAAAAAGTGTTTTCTCTGAAAGAGAGGTAATAAATGGTTGATTTCTCTACAACTACACATGAAAACGGCATAAATGCCACAGAGGAAAAAGCATTTTTTGATCTAGAGGGCAATGTAAGGAAGAGAGGGGTCTCAGTAAGGAAGAGAGGGATCTCAGCAGTGTAAAATCTACCCAGGATAAGTGGGTTATCAGGTCAAGCCGATGCTCATTGCTCTGCATTCGTGTTTTGGCGCTCATTTTCAAGAAGGAAAATCCAGCTGGATTTCAAAATTCAAGCCAGCCAGCCAAGTCTCAAAGGAAATTGATGTGCAAAGTCCTTCTGGAACCATCTCCCCCTTGTCACCTGCACATCCCAGCTGCCTAAAAGTGAATTCTCCTGGCTGAGCTACCAAAGAATTGCAGAAATATTTCTGCCACCACAAATTTTATTGCTATTTTTTCCCTCCCCCACTGCAAATAAAAGACCTGAGAAACCTAAAACCCATTTACCTGTCATGGCTCTGATTTTCCTGTACCTGATTAATTTGGCTTCGTTCCTCAAGCTCAACATTCACATGAGAGTCTATCAGAGATGAGCTACAACCTGGATTCTTCCCACAGAGAAAAGGAAATTTCTCCAAGATTTTGGAAATCAGCTGTTCAGTGCAATTGTGGCTGTGTTGATAGATGCTCTCATGAATATGTTCATTAAAACATATTTTTAATGACTTTAAAATTTAAAAAAACTTTAAAATTAAAAAACACCTTAAAATTAAAACTTTAAAATAAAAAAACCTTTAAAATTAAACTTTAAAATTAAAAAACCTTTAAAATTAATAAAAACTTTAGATTTAAAATTAAATTTTCAAATTAAAAAACTTTCAAATTAAAAAAAATTAAACTTAAAATTGAACTTTAAAATTAAAAAACTTTCAAATTAAAGAAACTTTAAATTTAAAATTAAACTTTAAAAATAAAAAGAAAATTTAAAATTAAAAAAAAATTAAAAATAAAAAACAAATAAAAACCAAACAAGGAAAAAAAAACCAAATAAAAAAAACCCAAAACCCAGAAATTTGGCCAATTTTTAGCATAAAAACATACAATAGAGAAGAAAGCTTTATTCTTATTTTCCTCCCCTTTTTAACAAGCCACTGTTACAGCAGGGGTTAAATTGATGTGATTTTCCATACAATTATCCATACTGGTACTTCCTGGCCCATCAACCTGCTACATCTGCCCCTCCCTGAACTTCTTCCAGGCACAAATGTTTGCAAAATCCTCTCACAAAGCCCCAAATGGTTAGCCCAGAAGGGCTCAGTGAGCAGCACACACAATGCCAATGACCCCAGATCTGTGCAGGGACAAGCAGAGCCATACTCTGAGTCAGGCTTGCACACAAACCCCAGAACAATCCCATTAACTTGCTTTTGTGTGAGTTACAACCCAGCACAGATCCCTTATTTCGGCTCTAAACAGCACCTGTATCTCCCAGATTAGGGCAGAGGGATCTATTTCAAGCCAATTTGAGCATGAAGATTGTTGAGACCTTTTTGTTGATGAATGAAAACACTTCTGAGGCTTAAACAGAGCTCCAGACTGTTACAGCTTCCACTGACGCAACACAAAGTGATTGGAGTGAGCTGTACACGTGACAAAAAATGGCATTTTCAGAGTGAGGGGATTGGGTCTGCTGGAAAATAAAATACAAAAATGAAATGGAGACCAAAGGCCTTGGAAGCTGAGGGGAGCAGCAAAGATGAATGGCTGCTCACAAAGCTTTAACCCACCATGGAATGCAAATTGCACAAAGACAGAAGAGTCCAGAACTTCAGGCTGAAGTGAGCCTTGAAGAGAAATTTCATTTATTTAATCCCCAGCAAACAGAGCTGGCTCTGGGGCTCAAATACCTCTCTGTTCATGCAGAGCCTGCACCCTCCCTGAAATATTATTGAAACAGGCCTGCAGCTGAAGAGGAAAACAAATCCTGCTGGTCAACATGATTAATGCTCTGGCATTAGGGAGTAAATCCAGTGAAATGAGTAAACATGGAAACTGGAAACACAAATCTCCAGGTAGTGTCAGTGTGTTCCTTGGCAAAAAGCTCCAGAACCAATTGGCAAGAGGTTTATGGATTGGGGGAGGTTCTCCTGATAGCTGTGGGTTTGAACATTGAATTCTGCATTTCCATAAAATGGAGATGCATAATATATTATATATATATACATATAATATATATATACATAAAAATCATAATAATATTATTTCTATATTATATATTATATATTATATATTATATATTATATATTATATATTATATATTATATATTATATATTATATATTATATATTATATATTTACACACATTATAATACACATACTATCACAATCAAAAGTGCCTCTAAATCTATCTTGTTACCTTTAAAAGTTGCACTAAAGCTGGACCAAAATCTCTTTTTAAAACAAAACTAGTTGTGCCAAATTCTAGTTTTAAGTCTGAAGAACTAAGCTTCCTCTGTATCTTGAGAAGTGACTAAAGATTGCACCCATTAGTCTGAAAGCTTTCTTCAAGTATTGAATTAATTATTCTCAAAAACATATTTCAATTTTGGTGGAATGACAGGTTTTTCCTACACAACATTAACTCTATAAAACCAATGAATACTACACATTTCAATTACCTGCATTGGTGTTTGCCATCTCTGTTACGGCACATTTTTTCCTACTAAAAGGTGTTTAAATCCAACCGAAGAACAAGAAGTTGTCAGTGAAAATCTCCCTGAGCCTGAGGAGGATTTGTCTTCTTAAAGCACTCCCAAAAGGAATTCCAGCCCCAAATATGAGGGACAGACAGACACAACCCACATGTCTCCAGCCCTCTGTGCTTCCCAGGCTGCTCCCACCAGCCCATGGGCTTTGCAAATTGTCATGGCAACATGACTTTCTTTTACAAGTACCACCAGGGGAGTAAATAAGCATATAAACCCTCCCTGGAGCTGGCAATCATGTCCCTTAGGTTGGCAATAATGTCCCTTAAGCTGGCGTGCCCTCCCTCAATGACAAACACGAGCAAGGGTGTCAGTGGCACGTGGGAAATCCACAGGCAGGGCAAAATCCTGTTAGGAGGCTCTAGAAAAGCACTGGGCAAGGGAAGGAAGCGGATTTTAAAGAGCAGCACTGAGCCCTGCTCATACAGAGAGCTCAGCTCTGCTGGCACAGCTGGGATTGTTCACCTGGACAGGAGAAGCTTTGGGGTGACTGAATTGTGGCCCTGCAGGGCCTGGAGGGGCTGCAGGGAAGGTGGAGAGGGAGTTTTTACAAGGGATGGAGGGACATGACCAGAGGAAATGGTTTCACATAGACAGAGGACATGGATGGGATGTTGGGAAGGGAGGTGAGCCCTGGCACAGGGTGTGCAGAGAAGCTGTGGCTGCCCCACCCTTGGAAGTGTCCAAGCGCAGGTTGTGATGCCTCAGGTTTTGGCTTTTATATTTTCAGGTTCTGTGCTCCTTTACTGTGTGGGTCTGGGTTCACATGAGGGGACGGTGAGCTCTGTGCACAGAGCAGGGACACAAAACAATTCCTGCTCCAGCTGGGCACCAAGGACAAATGATCCAAACCTCAGCCCAGGAGCACAAACACCGTGGGCTGGAGAGAGAAAAACAAGCAGGGTGGGACTGCAGGGGCTAAAGCTGGAATGGGACAATGAACTGCAAGGTGCAAATGGAGCAGAAATGATCCCAGGGACAGAGCCTGTGCCTGCTCGTGCATTTTGGGGCCATTTTGGTTCATCCTGGGTTCATTTTGGGTCCATTTTGGTTCATCTTGGGTTCATTTTGGGGCCATTTTGGTTCATCTTGGGTTCATTTTGGGGCCATTTTGGTACATCTTGGGTGCAGCCCTGGCTGGGTTCTTATGCTGCCCAAGGTGCATCCATGGAGGAGATCCTTTAATAAATCCCTGCTTTATTCTGTAACTCTGTCTGGTCTCTGTTCTTGGGCATCAGTTCAGCGGGTTTTTTTCTGCTATGGGAAGAAAAACCAGAAGGGGGACCTGGATCCATTGATTGTGAAACCAATGAGTTTTAAACCACAAATGCTCAGGAACCATGGGAAGGACAACATGAATTGTTTATGAGCACCCTTGGCAGGAGGACATCAGTTGGACGGGGCTTGGAGCAGCTTGGGACAGTGAAAGGTGTCTCTGCCATGGTTTGGTTTTTGGTTTTTTTTTCCTTTTGTTTTTTTGTTGGTTTTTTTGAGTTTTTTTTCTACTCTAGAAATATTACTTGTTTAAAGCAAACAACACAGATATTTCAGAAGCCCCAAGGAAATTACCTGAACAAGCCCCTCTATTGTCTTTTATTTTATTTTTTATTCAAAAAACAACATGTCTTAAGTAAGCAGAGATTTTAAAAAAATTATGCTGCCACATCTTCAGTAGGCAGATTAAAAAAAAATCATTTTGACAAATATTCCCAAATTCCTTTCTGTCTGCTTCTCAGGATCCATTTAATAATGGAATAGCCCCAGGAGAAACACTGTGTAATGTCTTTTACAGTGCCAAAGCAGATCAGTAAATGCTGTCTGCAGCCTGTCAGGTTCTACAGAGATTGTGTCACTTTCCGCCTTCAATATCACACAAATGATGGACAATAACTGCTCTATTGTAATCCTCTGTCACTGGAAATTTAAAAAAAACCCAAACTTAATCCATGATTTCCATGTTCTGCTCTACATTGGAAACAACAAAACAGGCAGATTTCCTAGTTTGAGCACTTAATTCCTCCTCAGCTGCATATTCTGCTCTAAAGACAGCAATCATCTGAATAATTTCTCTGTCTGAGATTTAGATTTGGAAGGAGCAAAGAACCAAAAAATGGCAAAATCCCAGATAAATTTGTTCCCACTGAACTGGTGGCAATGTCTCTCAATGGCAGAAGCACCAACTGCAACTGGCTCTGCAAATCCTCATTTATCAACCAAAGTACTTTCCAATTTAAAAACTGATCTGTGCCAACACACAGCATGGCTTTACAGCCCTATCCCCAATTCCACAGCTCCAGTGTAGAGCTGGGTAACTTTCATTGATTGAGTTCTTTGCCACCTATTTTTATTTCCTTGTTCTAATCAATTAAGCAATAAACACATGGGATGGACACGGTCCTGCTCTGAGCCTTAAATTAGGTGGAAAGGATGGAGTGGCCAGCTAATGCTTTTCATTTATTTTGCTCTTTGCCAGCTATTTTTTCCTCCTCATTTTAAATCAAAAGTTGCATTTAACAGAGGGCAGTCAGCAGACACATCCATGTGATGGCACTGAAGGCCTTGTACATGTAATATTTGTAATATCTATAATATTTCCTTGTGTTTCCTTCCAATCCTTTTTTCCTTGCAATCTGCAATATTTCCTTGCATTTCCTTCCTTCTCTGCCCTGCTGTGCAGCACACCCACTGCTTCCTGCACATCCCACATGCCTGGAACCTTCTACCTGAGCAAATACTGGGATGTGCAGAGGCAAATTCCTGTCCAGGTTGCATTGCGAGCATTTTCTCTCTTATCTCCATCAAATAACGGCCAACATTATTAATTTCTGCAGCCAAGAAAGGCCAGGGACAGGGGGTTGGATTAAGCTCTTTTCTGATCCAGAGATGGGGCAACTGAGAGGTGTTTTAAGAACTTTTATCCCATTTTCACTCTCATGAGAAGGGTGAGGCAGATATTATAATATGGACATTATAATCCACACCATCACAATCAGAAGTTAACTATTTCTTAATTACAAGACACTATAAACATTTCTTGGCTATCAGCTTTTTGCCACACCATGCTGTGAATGCCTTAAAGCCAAGTCTAAAATTACCCCTATTGGGTCCTACCACAATGCATCTTTCACAGTTCTATTTCTCCAAAGCATCTACTCTTTGCAAGGCCATTCTTTGAAACTTGTTTCTAGTTCAATTTCTCTCTCAACAATGCCTGTGCTGTTCCATGGCATTTCTCAGTCAGCATTTCTTATCTCCAGGTTTGCACAGAGATGCACACACTGTGTGAGCTCTCTGTCAAGCTCTGAGAATTCCCCACAAATTCATTTCCCGGAGGGATCTGTGCAATCCCCCAGCAATCCCCTGAGTTCAGACTTCAAACCCAAGGGCTCCTGCAGTTTTCCCCGGGCACAAAGGCACACAGGGATGCAGCCATGTCCTACCTGTGGGTCGGAGAGCCGCGAGATGTCGGGGTAAAGGTAGAACTTGATGCCCTCGGAGGCGCCGGGTAGCGTCACCCCCCGGATCAGGAGGATCATCAGCATGATGTAGGGGAAGGTGGCTGTCACATACACAACCTGGGGAGGGAACAAACAGCAGAAAAGGATCTGGTGAATTCTGTGAGTTCTGTGAATTCTCTTCCAGCTGCAGCAAAACCAGCTTCTTTTCACACCCGCTGGAGGAAAAGTGCTTTGGGTGCCTTTGTGCAGGTGGTTTTGTGTCGGGGTCTCCGGCTGGTCAGAGTGACCCTGAGAAATGTTAAAAAGTCTCTTTTCCCAGCCCAGCGCTGGATGAAGGAGTCAGAACTCTTCAGTTCTCATTCTCAAGGTTGTTTATTGTGTCTTATCTATAAAATTCTTTCTCCTGTCCTGCCGAGGTCCGTTCAGCAAGACAGAGGCACTCTGCCTGCCCCAGCCTGGTGTTATCTTTTTATACTAAAAATTACACATATAATATTTACAATTACTTTCCAATACCTATACCTGTATTAGACAGTGAGCTTCTACTCTAAACCAATCCAAAAGTGCCAACATCACAGCAGGAGATGGAGGCCAAGAAGAAGAAGAAGGAGAAAGGCTGGACACGCCCAGATCCCCCCATCTTGCCCCCTGAACCCCCATTTTCAAAACTCCAAAATCTACTTTTTCACTGTCATTCTACCTAAGCTGCCGTGGCTTGCAGATCTTCATCTAAGGTTGCTATTTTGCTCCACGGGTCAGAATCAAACCCACAGGTGTTCTGGGCTCTGTGCCAGGGTCTCTGAGCCCCCTGGCAGTGTCCTGGCCATCCTGGACAGCCAGAGGGATGTTCTGGGTCCTGACAATTTTTGTCCCCCAACCACATTCCCTTCTAAACTCCGCAGGGTCTGTGGGAGATGTCAGCACTTTTTTATAGAGATTAAGTTCTCTGTAAGTGTATGATTTCCAAACACACGATAACAAGTAATTAATTACATTTTTTATAACAAAATAGCAATTGATTCTCAGCCACACCAGAATTACTAAACTGATTTCCCTTCAGACTGCTCTGCCTGCATGACTGGGTTTCAGGGATAAGCATTTCATAAAACCCAAAGGTTAAATTCTGTCCATATCTCTTTGGGATTTGATAGAGAACCCTTATCTCACAAAGAACCTTCAGGCAAAATGTCTGAGGTGCTGAACCCCAGCAATTTCTGTTTTCACAGACATGGCCACACTTTTTTATTTCCAGAAATCAGTTTGTTCTCTGCATGGGCAGCAACAGGAAACCTGCAAGAACTCACATTTTCCAAAGGAAAAATGGAGAAGAATTGGTCCTGTTTCACATTCCCAAACCTGAGAGCAGCACATGGCCACTCAAACTCAGAGAAGGAATAAATAATAAATTCCATCAATATTTTCTTTATGTGACAAACACACTCTCTATAAATTTAACTCTCTATAATTTCCTGTTGCCATTTCCACCAGTGTAACGATTACACCTGCCTTGCACCAGTCAAAATTAGTTAAGCTGCAAGGATGAAAAAAAAAATTGGTAAAAAATACAACCTCAAAAAAATATGTTTTAAACTGAGGAGTCCAGTTTCTGTCTCCTATGTAAATGAAAGGGAGACATCAAAGAATGACCTGTGAAAGGATTCTCAGACTTATTTTTGTAATTATTGAACTGAAATTGGATTTTCAGACTATTTAACCCCAAACATGACATGATCTCATGTGCCTCATCAGGTACCCTCAAAAATGGAGGAACTCTTTTGCTTCAGCAGATGAGTGCACTGTGCTCAGAGAACCATTAATTCCTATTTTATCCCCTTCCCCAGGAGCTCCTAAAGTGAGGCAGGATGGGGAATTTGGGAATCAGTGCCACTATTAGCATCATCATCACATCTGTCAAAATTAGTTCAGCTGCTGGATGGAAAAAAACAATTTGGTGAAAAATACAACCTCAAAAAAAGATGTGTTTTAAACTGAGGAGTCCAATATCTGTCTCCTATGGAAATGAAAGGGAGACATCAAGGAATGACTTGTGAAAGGATTCTCAGACTTATTTTTGTAATTAACTAATGAAAATGGATTTTCAGACTATTTAACCCCAAACATTAAATGCTCTCGTGACTCACCCTCAAAAATGGAGGAACGCTTACTTCAGCAGGTGAGTGCACTGTGCTCAGAGAGAGCCATTAATTCCCATTTTCTCCCCTTCCCCAGGAGCTCCTGAGGTGAGGCAGGATGGGGAATTTAGGAATCAGTGCCACTATTAGCATCATCATCACATCTGCGGGGCATTAAAAGTTTCCTGAATTGTTTTCTTTTCTTTCAACACATCGAACCTCTCTGAATATCAATGTGAACACAACTGTTTCTAATTACACCACATCCTGTTTTAATTGACTTTAATTGCTTGCTATGTTAATTTGCATCCCAATGCTCAAAATGCTTTTTTTAAACCCTTGTCAGAGCCATGCCAATGTTTAAGCAGTTGGAAACAAAAAAAAAAATTTCTGGCAGGCGAGTTTCTGCACCAAGTTCTCCTCTCACAATGTGCTCGAAAGAAAAATTGACAAGGATATTTAGACATACAAGTAGGTGGAAATGCACCCAACAACTCTGAACTACCCTTGGGTGCTTAACTGAAAGTACATTGGAACCAAAGATCCTGAAAATTGATATTTTATTGGCGGCCACCAGCTTTAAGTATCAAAGAATAGGAGATAAATTGAGTAGCAAGGACTCAAATTTAAATTTAAATACCAAAACCTTAAAGAGGCTTAGATGTCACTGAAGGTTAATATAGAGATATCCAGGTAGCAATAAAAGGATTTCATGAGTGAGGCACCATAAAGACTTTGAGAACTGAGCTAGATTTCAGTTTTATCTTTTCACGCCTAAATATCTCAACAGCACAGACATGTGCCTGTGTTCCAGTTTGTCCCCTGGGAGTGCTGAACTTCTTGTCCTCAGTGAAAAGGTGTTTTTGTGAGCACCCCAGGCAGACCATGCTGCAGGGTTAGGGGATCGGGATTTTGAGGAAAAATAGAAGAAATTGAGGATAACCCTGCTGAGATTGAGGAAGATTTCCATGCAGTGAACTGAGCCCTAACCCATGGAGATCTCAAAGCCCTAAATCAGATTTCTTTGGCCAAAGCTCCTGCAGGGCACAGCAGCCTGAAGCAGTGAACTTTCCTCCTTTGCTTGGCTCTTGTTAAGGGCACACAACCAGAATTCCTGAACTAAATATCACTTGAGTTCAGGAAAGTGATGGAATTCTCCCCTGCAAGCTGCAATGTTCAATGTTTGCACTATTAGGAACTATAAGGGTTTTATAAATGGGATAAAATTTATCTTGATGCTTCAGAAAATTACTGTCCCCTGAAATCCTCTATTGCTCCACTGGGCTGTAAACATGAGGAATATCAATGCAGGAATTTGCCAGAACTCACAATTGAAGTGCTTATGGAAAATCAGATCTGCCCCCATGTCCTGCTCATCCTTATTTTTCACATTGTTTTAATCTTGGTGTAATTTATCTTTATTTATTTATTTATGTATTTATTTATTTGAAACCATGAGCATGGAGAACCAGAGTGACACCCCAATTGTGCCCACACTGCACTGCACTCCTTCCTGTGCAGAGAAACTGCTCAGGAACCAAAATTTCACCCAGGGATGCAAGAAGGACAAGAAGGAAAAGAGTAATTTTTTTTATCTAGGGGAACAAATTGGCATAAGTATATATATATATATATATGTGTGTGTGTGTGTGTGTATATACATATATATGTATATATATGTGTATATATATATATGTGTGTACCTGTATATATATATATATATGTGTATATATATATATATATATATAAAAATACATATTGTATGTATCATATATAATTAAGTATAATTATGTATAATTATTTAATTATATATATATATAATATCATTATATATAGAAATATAATATATCCCTGCCTGGCAGCTCAGGGATATATTATATTTCTATATATAATTATAATTAGGGATGAATCCTCAGGATGTTGCTGAGGAGCCACACCCAGGAACCACCAATCTGGGCAGGATTTCCATCAAAAGTTTTCAAATTGTCCCACAAGCCCCAGTCAAACCAGACTTGGTCTCACTGATATTTGCCAGTTTCACAAATTCTAATTTCTTTGATAGTACCAACCTACCTAGATGATAAAAGAGATAAAAGATTTTCTTTTTCAGCTTCCATGGGATAGTGTGAAATATTCCATGCAGCATTGTTGGGAAAAAAGGCTTTTGTTCATCTGACTCTACATCATCTACAGAGCCACAACTGAAAAGGGAGATTTTCCACATTAATTGGATTTACAAGTAAAATGGCGTGAAATGGTATAAAGGAATGACAGCTGATTCACAAGGTTTTTAAAAGGATGTCAAAAGGGAGAAAACATTGGAGATCCACCAACACTTTAAAGGTAAAATTTCATATGTGGAGAAAGAAACACAAGGAAAAACTCAAGAGAACAGCAGGTAAGTGGATTTGTATAATGGAATGAGGGGAGGGGTTAGAATCAGCACAATGGCTGATTTTTCTATTTTCTGTGTGTATTTCATGGATTTATTCAGCATCATCTTCTGTTTGTCATCTTTGTTTATCCACAGAGGGAATCCTGCACCAGAATAATTCTGTAAAACCAACCTTAACCAGATTGCCTATGAACTGCAGAATTCCTTCTGAATTATCACTGAATCATGTGTGAGGGCAGGAATAAATTCAAACCCCAACAGCTAAGAAAATTTAATGAGATTTGAGGTCTGAGGAAAAGGAAAAATCCATTTGGGAATGAAAATGTAATGAGATGAGATACAAAGAGGGGCCAGGAGAGGACGCTGGGTGAAGGGATGGGAGAACCTGAAGGAAACAGAAGTTTCCACACGAAATAATAACTGCAGGAAGGAATAATTCCAGCACCACATCACACTGAGGTCATTGCCTGGGACACAGAAAAATCCCAACCTGGTAGAGCTGTGCAAGTCCAGAATTTTTTCCACACAGTGGTGAAGACAATAAATAAATAAATGAAAGTTTGAGCCCTGCTGGAATGGTTTCCTTCACAATTAAATGGAGACTTCACTCCAAAATTCATTGAGTCAATTAAAAAAATCCAAAAAACCAAATCAGAATGTTCTGCTCAATTTTGGTTTGGCATTCTTTTAACTGAATGGGCAGAAGGGAGTTCTCTCTAGAATGAAAAATGCTTTAACAAGACCAAGTTGTTATTTAGAAGCCTTAATCCCACATTAAAAATAGGTGAAAAAACCTATTTTCCATATATTTTGCAGCACAAATTATTCTTTACATTGGGTCTGACTATATAGACTTTTCAGCACTGCCCAAATTCCACTTCAAATATTCTGCGTTCACAAAACTGCCTGCCTGTGGTCCAAAGTTCCAAAAGAAAGAGAAGTTATGGTGGAAGGCTGAATCCAAAATGCTCTATTAGAAACCCAGGCATGCAGCTAAAATTGGAAAACAATGAGACAGCACCAAGGGCAGACAATATCCATGCACAGCAGCAGCAGCTCATTTTCCCAGCTGAATTGAGGGAACAATTCTCTTCCACGATGAGCTCCTGCTCCCCATAAATATTCCTAAAGCAGCAGCAAGTTTTCTAAATATGTGTAATTTCCCAGCTCCTTCCAACAGCTGGGTTTGCTTCCAGCTTGCCCAGGAGCATTAAAATCAAGATCTGTCTTCTTTCTGCTAAAATTGCTCTTCAGGCTTGCTAGTTCTTTTGATGAGGTCTACAGATCTCTTACTTAATAAGAAAAAATATCAGATTTCCTTGTATTTGAATAAAAATTCTCTTATTACCAGATCTTACCCTAAAACATTTGTTTGTAAGACTACCAAGAACAGAATATGCAGTAAAAAGTCCCAGTCATGGACGCCAGAACACACAGAAGTACCCATAGAAAATGCAGAAACCCAAAGAAAATGTAGAAAAGTACCCATAGAAAATGTAGAAAAAGTGAATTTTATCCCATTATTGGAATCATTTATGTGAGCACCTGTATTTAAACACCATAATAAATTGAATTGTAAAATAAATAAATAGTAATGGCAAGTAAGTTTGTTAAGAATAAATAATTAAAAATAAATAAATAAATAATGGCAAATGGAGATAACCAAATTAATTCTTGGTATATGCATAGGTTAATCAGTGACAAATAATTTGCCAACAGCTTCAAAAAAAAGGGAGAGTGATCATAAATAATGGGCTGGATCCTGAAAAAATGACTTGATGTCACCGTTCCTTTTATTTCAAGGATTAATTTCAACCAGAATAGGCTTGGTCAAGTTCATAGCGCCAAATTCACAGTAAAATTTACACATTGAACAAATCAGTTCAGATTGTGATGACAGCTCTGGAGTGGTTTTAAATGTTCACAAGTGAATCCACTCTAAAAAGGATCAGCTTGAACTAAAAGCTGAGCAACTGCTGGAAATGTTTAATTCATGTCATTACATTTTTGCTGCCATTAAATACCAGAAAGAAAATAATTTATCTATTTCATAGCTCAATATCTATATTAAATACAACTCAGGAGCTCAGTGCCTCCTCCCAGAGCTTCCTCAGGCTCCAAAATTATATTTCCCACACTCAACATTAATTCTCCACTCACCAACTGTTCTTAGAGGAGTTATGATGAAAAAATTGAAGGCTGCAACAACCCTCAACACCAACAGTCCCACAAATGTTCTCTCCATGTGTTGGGAAGTGTGTTCCTCACGTTGGGAACGTGCTGTTGGCACACTGCTCTGACAAAAATCCCAACAGTTGTAAACCCTGCCTGCCCAAAATAGCTCTGGGGGGCAGGGGAAGGCTGGGATTTCTCAAAGGCAGAAATCCTTGAGCATAAAGGAGCACTGCAATTTGGCAATTTCCCAGGGGAAATACAGAAACAGAATCCCAATGCTAAAATCCTAAAATTCTGGTGTTATTGTCCCTAATATTCCAAAAACCTGGATGGTCTTTGTTGAAAGTTTTTCTTTAAAAGCAGTGCATGTTTTGGGGTTGAAGGTTTTTTTACCAAGAAAAGACAATTGATTGAAGTTTATTATCTCCACCACTAATGGTGATGATAAACCAGTGCAATAACAGCACCCTATAAGTGTAATTTGAATTTTTGTTTAACATTCAAGGGTACAAAGAAGATCTGCCCTCTGGTTGTAGGGAAGGGCTGGGCTGGCATTTCTCAAAGGCAGAAATCCTTGAGCATAAAGGAGCACTGCAATTTGGCAATTTCCCAGGGGAAATACAAAAGCAGAATCCCAATGCTAAAATCCTGGTGTTATTGTCTCTAATATACCAAAGACCTGGAATGTCTTTGTTGGAGTGTTTTTATTTTTTTAAAGCAGTGGATGTTTTGGAAGGGTTTTTACCCAGAAAAGAAGAGTGATTGAAGTTTATTATTTTATCTCCACCATAAATGATAAACCAGTGAAATAATGGCATCCTATAGCTAAACCATGATTTTTTTTTTAGCATTCAGGGGCACAAAGAGGAAGAGCTGCCCTCGTGGTGGGGAAGGTCTGCACTGGAATTCTCAAGCAAAATGAGCATGACTACTTGGCAAGAAGACACAGCTCTCCCAGTGGAAATACAAAAGATTTCCAATGCTAAAATCCTGGTGTTATTGTCCCTGGAACCTGGAATATCTTTCTTTAAAAGCACTGAATGTTTTGGGATTGGAGAGGTTTTTACCCAGAAAAAAATTCTTGATTGAAGTTTATTATTTTATCTCCACCATTAATGGTGCTGATAAACCAGCGCAATAATGGCATCCTAGAGCTATAATGTGATTTTTTGTTTAACATTCAGGGGCACAAAGAGGAAGAGCTGCCCTCTGGTTGTGGGGAAGGGCTGTGCTGGAATTCTCAAGGAAAAGGAGCTCTACAATTTGGCAAGCAGACACAGCTCTCCCAGTGGAAATACAAAAGCAGATTTCCAATGCTAAAATCCTGGTGTCATTGTCCCTGACACCTGAAATGTCTTTGTTGGAGGTTTTTTTTCTTTAAAAGCAGTGGATGTTTTGGGTTTTGTGGGGTTTTTACCCAGAAAAGAAGACTGATTGAAGTTTATTACTTCAGCTCTTGACTGAAGTTCTCCACCAATAATGGTGCTGATAAACCAGTGCAATAATGGCATCCTATGGCTACAGTGTGATTTTTTTGATTAACATTCAAGGGCACTGAGAGGAAGAGCTGCCCTCTGGTTGTGGGGAAGGTCTGTGCTGGAATTTCTCAAAGGCAGAAAACCTTGAGCAAAAGGAGCACTACAATTTGGCAAGCAGACACAGCTCTCACAAATACAAAAGCAGATTTTCAATGCTAAAATCCTGGTGTTATTGTCCCTAATATTCCAAAGACCTGGAATGTGGTTGGAGGGGGTTTTTTTTAAGCTTTGGATGTTTTGGGGTTGGAGGGGTTTTTACACAGAAAAGACAATTGATTGAGTTTTATTATTTTAACTCTTGAATGAAGTTTATTATTTTATCTCCACCATTAATGGTGCTGATAAACCAGTGCAATAATGGCATCCTATAGCTGTAATGTGATTTTTTGTTTAACATTCAGGGGCACAAAGAGGAAGAGCTGCCCTCTGGTTGTGGGGAAGGTCTGTGCTGGAATTCTCAAGGAAAAGGAGCTCTACAATTTGGCAAGCAGACACAGCTCTCCCAGTGGAAATACAAAAGCAGATTTCCAATGTTAAAATCCTGGTGTTATTGTCCCTGGAACCTGGAATATCTTTCTTTAAAAGCAGTGAATGTTTTGGGTTTTGTAGTGTTTTTAACCAGAAAAGAAGACTGATTGAAGTTTATTACTTTAGCTCTTGACTGAATTTTATTGTTTTATCTGCACCAATAATAGTGCTGATAAACCAGTGAAATAATGGCATCCCAGAGCTATAACATGATTTTTTTTTTTGTGTAACATTCAAGGTTTTGTGGGGTTTTTACCCAGAAAAGAAGATTGATTGAAGTTTACTATTTCAGCTCTTGACTGAAGTTTTTTATTTTATCTCCACCATTAATGGTGCTGATAAAGCAGTGAAAAAATGGTATCCTATAACTATAATGTGATTTTTTTTTGGTGTAACATTCAAGGGTACCAAGAGGAAGAGCTGCCCCCTGGTTGTGGGCAGGGAGAGGAAGACTGATGGGGAGGAAGCAAATTTCAGCCTCTTGGCTGAGCTCATCACGGCAAGCCAAGTGTTTATGTAGAGCTCCCATCAAGGAGGGAATTTGCAGAGCCACAAATATCTCAGAATTAAAGACTTCTATTTAATCAAGTAAAAGTCAACTTCAAGAATCAATCAGGAAGAATTTTAAATATAAATTAGGACTAATTAATCAACTAAGGGTTGGTGGTTTTTTTCTATTTTTTTAAGGTGTTTAAAATGTACAAGCTTTTATAAAACAAAGCTGTTCTTTTCCAGAACCTTCTAGGATTTTCAGAGCTCTCAATGCCATCTAGTTTACCTTCACAGACAAACCTGATATTGTGAGTTAGACCTACATCCAGAAATTTACATTTTGCTTAAAAAATTATGTAAAATGGGATGGCTATTCCTCATAGCACCCCCATTTCTGTGAAAATAATTCAGAATTATCCCACAGCAGCCCCTGAATTTCCAGTTGTGTCACTGATTTTCCACAGGCAGAAATAGGGGCTCAATAATGCATTAAATGAATTGGAATTTGTAGTTATTCTAGACAGCCTTCCAGTTCTCACTCCTCAGGTCCTGACCCATCATGAAATTGTTTAACCTTCAGCTAAAATGTTTAACCTTTAGCTAGAGATGCAGAGCAGGAGGTGACTTTTCCTGTCGCTTCAAAATGTGTAAGATCATAAATGTGTGCATTGGAATGGACTCAAAATTTTTGGCCAACTCCTTCTCCTGGTTCAGGGTTTGTTTGCTCTCTAACTCTTCCTGGAGAACATGAAACTGGGTTTTCTGCAGGAGTGTTGTCCTCATGGAATTATTATGGATTATATGATTATATAATGGATTTTATGTAATAAATTTACATATATATATATATATATACACACACACACATATATATATACACACATATATATATGTTCTAATTTTATATATATGATTATATATATATATAATTATGTGTAATTTATATATATAGGTATAAATATATATATATAATATATATAATATTTATAATATAATCTATATTTTAGATAATTTATATATTAATTGTTTAAAATTTATGTATTTATAATATATACACATCATTTTAAATATAATATATAATTATATAACATATATCTTTAATATGTATTATATATTTATTTATATTTTTATATATATTATATATTATTCTATTATATCATGGATTCCCTCCAATGATTCGTTTCAGTGAATCAACATTTTCCAATAAAATCAGGATTTACCAGAGCATCCCTTATCATCTCCAGCTTAGATTCCTGCTTGAGTTTCCTCACCTGTCTTTAAAAAGCCCTGAAAATAAAACCAACAACACAAAAACACACTCCCAAATGAACATCAGCACTGAGGTAAAAAAAGAAGCTGGATGAAGTCTGAGAAATGCTATGACCAAAGGATTATAGGGGAGGTTTTCAGAAAAAGGTAAAAAAGGTGGCCTCAAAAGGTGAAAGGTGCCAGCTGGAAAAGATCAATGTGTCAGCCAGACTCTGCTGTCACCAAATAAATTAATAACATTTCAAATAATTGCAAATATTAAAAACACAGAACATTAATTTAATGGTAAGAAAAATTTTCTCTAGAATTTTGCTCCAAAATGAGTCATATGTGAGGCTTTGTTTGAAAATGATCCTATCAATCCTCCAAGCACTCCAGCAGGTTTGGGAATGACCATCTCTAAATCTAGCAGTCACTTCTGCAGTTTTCTGGGCACCACAGCACCATTCAATGTGTTACACTGTAAACAGTGTGAACTATTTATTTATTTGTGCAGTAAAATCTGGGGGGAAAAAAAGATTTCTAAACTGGCAGGCAGAGATATCCTACAGCATAGGAACTCTTTTTTGTCTTTGGATGGTTTTTGTAATCATGGTGTTGAAGGAAAAGGGTCAGACTTCCCCAGGATGAGCAGTGGAGATTTCTGCTCTGGTTTCTGCTCTCTGGGACAGGAGCCAGGGAAGGGCTGGGGCTGGGCTGGGGGGTCAGGGTGGAAATCAGGGAACATTTCTGCCCCAGAGGGTGCTGGCAGTGCCCAGGCTGCCCAGGGAATGGTGACATTCCCAAGGCTGCCAGAGCTCCAGGAGAGCTTGGGCACCACTGCCAGGGGTGCCCAGGGTGGGAGTGTTGGGGGGTCTGAGCAGGGCCAGGAGTGGGGCTGGATGATCCCTGTGGGTCTATCCTTACTCAGGATATTCCCTCAATCCATGGACTGTCCTGTCCCTTCCAACCAAACCATCACAACCCAAATCTGGCAGACCTTGATCTTTCCCTAGGTGATAAATTGTGACCATGTTCACAGGGGTCTGAGGATGAGGGAAGAGACGAGGATCTGACTCCATGTTTCAGAGGGCTGATTTATTATTTTATGGTATATATTATATTAAAACTATACTAAAAGAATAGAAGCAAGGATTTCATCAGAAGGCTAGCTAAGAATAGAAAAAGAAGAAATAATAACAAAAGCTTATGTGTCAGACTCTCTGTCCAAGCCAGCTGACTGTGATTGGCCATTATTTAGAAACAACCACATGAGACCAATCCCAGATGCACCTGTTGCATTCCACAGCAGCAGATAACCATTGTTTATATTTTGTTCCTGAGGCCTCCCAGCTTCTCAGGAGAAAAAATCCTAAGGAAAGGATTTTCCATAAAAGATGTCTGTGACAATAAATCTGTTAAACTGACAGGCCCTGTCTTGGAATGTTCTATTTCTCTGTAATGATTAAAGGGTCATAGAAATTTAGTACAATTCAGGTTGTGAATTATAGGAAGGGCATGTGAATGGCTTATAGAGCATTTCACTGCACAAATCAGGAGGAAAAGATCAGGACTGGCTGGATTTGGAGTATCTCCAAACACAAAAACTCTGTCACCTCTCTGAGCACCTGTTCCAGCATCTGAGCATCCTCAGAGTGAAAAAGTGATGCTGTGCTCCTGTGGGGAGCCCAGGACTTTTGCAGGAGAATCAAGAGCTCCCATTTCTTTGGGGGAAGGTGTGTTTGTGTGCCCCCAGCACGACAGCCCAGCTCCTGCCCGCCCCTGAGCAGCACCAGCTCTTATCTCCATGGTGACAGCTGAGGGATGGATGCACCATGAAGCATTTACAGCACTCCTTGTGCATTAAGTATCATAACAAAAGCACAATAAATGGCCTCAGCACTCAGCCTAACAAGCACCCTTATCATCCTGACCCTGATTCTCCACGTTTCCCTTCCCTGTGGCTACTCCACCCCCCTAAAGCAGTTATCACACCTTGATGAGGGTTTATTGCTCTCTAACTTCCCTCCCTCTCAATGTTGCTGCTCAATCACCCCAAGGCTGCCTTGTAGGACACCAATCTGACAGTGCTGCAATTAATTTGTGGGTTTGAGAAGAAAAGGGGGTGTGATGCATAGAGAAAATGAGAGGGATCACACAATAAAACCCTTGGGCTGAAGAGAGGGTGGGTGAGGAGGCTGTGAGTGCCACAGACTGATTTTCTCCTGATTTTCTCTCTCAGGGAAAGGCTTTGATCTCTCAGCTCTCCCTTCACGCCCTCAGCCCTGCAGACATCCTCTGGGGATGTAAAGGGGCTCTCCCTGGGGAGCACAGACCTCTCCTTGTGCTCATCCTCAGAGAAATAGCAGATTTGTCTTTCCAAACAAGCTGTGGGTCTGCAGGTGGATAAAACCAGCACTGGGAGATAAAATAAACAATGGGAAGGGTTCCACTGATTGATGAATGGAAAAAGATATTTGCTTTTACAAATAAACTGTAGGTTTGCTGGTAAATGAAATTAGACATTGAAAGATGAAAGAAACAATGAGGAAGAAAAACCCCTAAGAATTAAAAATTAAAAGGGAGGGTGATACATCAGAGGGAAATGTTTGGTATCAGGTGTTTTGGGAAGTCTGAACCTCTCAAGTACCTCAGAAATGGGGAAAGAGAGAATGGAAATGTGGCTGGGAAATTGAGATAAAAAGAATTGTGTTATACATTAGAGGGAAAGGGAGGGTTGTGCATTAGAGGGAAATCTCTGGTATCAGACTTTGAGAAGTCTGAACCTCTCAAGTACCTCAGAAATGGGGAAAGAGAGAAGGGAAATGGGGAATCGGGATAAAAAGGAGGCTGCATCCTCCAAAAATGTGAGAGATTCCAGAGGAATGCCCTATGGCCTCTCCTTTATTCAAATAAAGTCAAAGGACTCCTCTGTCTCCTTTTTGGACATAAACCATAAATGGGTTTGTGGGTTAATTTTCCTAACAATCCCACACTTGGAGCACTGAGATTCCACCCTCAGCAAGGCACTCCAGGGACAAGGGACACACAAACCAAAGCACAAAAATCCTCCCTGACCTCAAGAACTGCAATTCTCCCAAACACATTTTACACCCACAGGAAAGAACCCAGAATTTTTTACTCTTTCTGCTTGTATTTCCCAGCAGATGAATCTATTCTCTTATTTTAGGGCCACATGCCAGTGATTTTTGCACGACTGGAAATGACAAGGCCTCAAGAGAGGCTCTGCTATGAGAGGTCCTCAATAAACACAGAGTTACCCCATATCAGAAATATAAGCACTGTTCAATCCTATTTTTTAAAATTGACTTAATTCAGAGTCTTACACTTTCCACAACATCACTATCTACTAATTGTCCAGAGTGTCTGCTTTCCATGACCCAATCCAGCTTCCACAGGATGTTTTGAGTTTCTTCCTTCCTCTTTTTGGAGGTTTTTTGCAGCAGCAGAGTGAATAGCAGGTGCACAGCAGCCAGCTCCCTCCTGGGGATGTGTTTGAGTTTCCAGCCCAGCACCAGCAGCTGCCTGAAGCTGCCTTTGTTGAGGCAATTCATTTATTTATTTCATTGGGCTTTGCCATTCTTGGAAGTGAGTTTGGGTCTGGGCCACAGGAGCTGACACTGGGGTGGGATACAGGACTGCAGTTTGTAAATCTCACAAGAACAGCCTTGTAAACAAAACTTGTACTACAAAGACATCTTCAGGCTGGAGATAAAGGCAGAAATGTGGGCTTGGCTGGCTGCAGAGTGCAGAGCCTGCCTTCCCACTGGCAGGAATTTGGGTTAATATAGCCCTGGCATGCAGGGTATGGGAATGGAGAGCTAAAATTGCAGTTCAGGAGCCAGTCCTAAAGCTGGACAGATCAGCAGGAGCTGAGGACAAAAAACTTGTGTGAAAATAGGGAGTTGTAACTATTCTGTTTCATGGAGAAGAAATATGAAATTGGAGCAGCATTAGGGAACTCAGAGCTATGAATGTTTGTGTATCCCTGTGTGCTCCTGCAGAAGAAAAGGGGCAAATAATATTCTAAATATACAAAGTAAGAATGAAGACATTGCAATTTCTGTGCAGAAATTCTGTGCACACATAGAGACCAGGATGTGGCAACCACAGAGTTTTGGGAAGGGCAGCTTTGGAAACCCCTCAGTTGTAAATCCCACTCAGCAACAGTGCCCTGCACTTGAAGGAATAATATTTTAACCCTGACATGTGCATCAATAATGATAATAAACTGGAAATGTTCTATTTTGGCTATAAATTTGGGGAAGAGGGTGGGTAGGGAAGGGCAGGTTCTGAACAATGAAGAGATCATACTCTGAATAAATATCTATTAATAAGTATATATCAATAAATCTATATTTATTTATTTATTTAAATATATATAATAAATATATATTAATAAATATATACTCATAATAAATGAGTGCAGCTGTCACATTGCTAAAGCCTCTCTGTTGGGTCAGTGTAATTTGGATAATGAGCTAAAAGTTCCTGGTAGCCTCGATGGCAGAAAGAAGCTGAATTTGTTACCTTTGGCCAATCAGGGCATTTTTCCGCCAGGGATTGCTGCGCTCATCTGTGCCCTGGGGCTTTCCCTTGAATTTTGCAGCAATTTTCCCTGCATTGCCACAGCAAATATCCCAGCTGGCTTTCCACCCTCTGCCCCTCCCTGCCCCTTCTGCTCTCTCATATTTAAAGTTCACAGCCCTGGTGATTTCTGTGCCCAGAACCTCTCCCACCTGCCCGTGCCCTGAGCTGTCCCTCAGTGCCCTCAAACACCTTTTACTCTCTTCAGCTGTGGACCAGGGCTTAGATCCACCCTAAATATTCATATGAAAGTGGATTTCCCCACCAAGGTGTAGCTGGGAAGGACCGAAATCATAAAATCACGATTTTGATTGAAATTTCCTACTTATGAAACCTTCCCCAGCTGTCCAACAGGTCAGGAAAACCAACGAGAAGCACAAAAATGAATTTTTTTTTAACAAACCAGAGATGTCCTTAAATGCTCAGAGCACAGGAGAGTGGAGAAAAAAAAATGAGTTTAGAAAGCTCAGGGAGAGGAGGAGGAGAGCAGGAACTCTGCATGCATCTCATGAATGTTCTACTTTCCCCCTCTGAATGCAGACATCAGCCTTGGCCACGGCCAAAGCCTCGCCATGAAGGGCCGTTCTTTGCTGTCACTTCAGCCTCAAACAAAAGACACTTCAGGAGATACAATCCTTGCTGCCCAGTTCCTTTTCCTGGGCTCTTACAATGGACCCTAGTTCTTTCTTTTTTTTTCTTTTTTTTTTTTTTTTTTTTTTTTTTTTTTCCCTTCCACACATCTTTCTCTTTTTTTTTTTTAATTTTTTTGTTTCTGTCCTTTTGCTCCTTCTTTCTGCCTCATTGAATCCATTAAGGCCTTTAGATGGGCTGCTATTGAGAAATAAATTTTCTTTGGGGCTAGTGACTGAGTTTTAACTGCTGGCAAGCAAGGCTTAACTCCTGAGGGGAGAGAAAATGATGGGCAAAATATAGAAAAAAACATTTCTGAGTTTGGGATCTTCAAGCAGAATGGATACTAGCAATGCCTTGCTCCTCAAGGGAAAGGAATAACCCAATCCCAGGAATTTCCCCACTTCTCCTCAAGAAAAAGGAATAACCCAATGCCAGGAATTTCCCCACTTCTCTCACGCATCAATCTTGGCACACTGAGTTATCTTTCTTCTGGTATTTCTCAACAGATTAATATATTCTTTTATTGTTATTTTAGTGAGTGATTTTTGCACACTGGAAATGATAAGGCCTCAAGAGAGGCTCTGCTATAAGAGAGGTCCTCAATTAACACAAAATTACCCCCAGTCAAATATTTTTTGTTCCAGCCTATTTTTTAAAATTATTTTGAAATTTTTTTTTTGTTTTCCATCACAGAATTGTTGGCCCAGCTCCATAAGTGTAAACTGCAGAAACAGAAATCCAAATTTCACCTGATTTTCTTCCTCAGTTTATATCCCAGAAGTAGCAAAGGACACATTAGCTCCCCTTATTAGGGGTTTTTTCTGCTTTGTGACTCAGGGACTGGAGACAGCTACAGAAATTCTGACTTTTTCTGGCTGTTGGTTCAGCCTTGCTGCAAATCTTAACGCAGAATAGAGAGGCTCCAAGCTTTACAGAGAGGTAAGCAATTAAATTCAATCATCTTTAAATTAAGCAATTAAATCCAACCAGCTTTAAATTTTTAAGCTTAAATTTTAAGCTTAAAAAAGATGTTGTTCTTTGGAGAAACCATTGAAACTTACTGCTTGGTATTTGAAATTCTTTGGTTTAGGCAGGAAAAAAAATCACATTTGGAAAGAACAGAGAGAGGGCTGAGTTATTTTGTTCTCCTCATTATATTTTATAATGTTTATTATCAAAATATTACTAATAAAAATAATATTGGACATAATTGGGGGGAACATTATGGTGTGATGGATTATTTCATAGCCACCAACGCTCAGTTCAAACCAAGAGAGCTGAAATTCACCTCAGAACCAGGACAAAAAACCTTAAACCTCAAAGTTCTGAGAGTGATAGAAATAATTCACAAAATATAAAGAAATATGAGCTGGAAGTGTAGGGGGGGGGTGTGCAAAAATAATTTATTATGTCTGGAAAATGAAGTTTTTTGGGGATATTCATCCAGCTCCCCTCCAGGGGGAGGAGGGAGCACAAATATAAAACCAGAGCCAAGGGAGAATATTTTGAATTCAATAGTGAAAGGTAAAACCATACTCAGTCAGCAGGGGCCTGGGAACTCCAGTTTTGCATTTTAAATTGTTCACAAAAATTCTGGGCATTTTCCTCAACAGCAAAATGAAAAATAAATTATAACCAAAACTTAACTACAGTTGCAGCTTTATTTCATGTATTTAATTTAGTAGTGCACAGTGTAGAGCCTAATTTATTGGAATAAACTCCCAACAGGTCAGGGGTCTATTTTATATTGAATTATTCAGAATTGCAGCCTGGGACAGGTGGTCCTCAAAATTGTAGCCATGATATTTTCTGAAAAATCCTTTTGCCGGGATTTTTTCCTCCTGAGAAGCTGAGAGGCCTCAGAAGAAAAGAAAACCAATGGTTATCTGCTGCTGTGGAATGCAGCAGGTGCATCTGGGATTGGTCTCGTGTGGTTGTTTTTAATTAATGGCCAATCACAGTCAGCTGGCTCGGACTCTCTGGTCAGTCCAGAATTTGTTATTAATTCCTTTCCATTCCTTGCTAGCCTTCTGATGAATTCTTTTTTTTTTATTCTTTAGTATAGTTTTAATGTATAATTTTCTTTTAATATAATATATATAATGAAATAATAAATCCGCCTTCTGAAACATGGAGTCAGATCCTCTTCTCTCATCCTGGGACCCCTGTGAACACCACCACATAAAACCATCATAAAATAAGAAAAACCTGAGGTCTCTACCTTTATTTACACCTTGTTAAAATGTGAGTGTGAATTAAGGATTTTTTAGTACATTTCCTTGGCCACCTCAATTATTCATTACAAATGGTCCAGCTTTCAGTGACTGTTTCCTGCCCATCACAGATTAACAATAATGTCAAACCCCTTTTCAGGAGATTTTTCTGTTGTTGTTAACACGAATCTATGTCAAGATGTCCCAGCAAACAGGGTGTACCTGTTGTCTTTCATCTCTGGGGTCCTGACAGATATAATTAATCTAATATAATTAGATTTCCAAAATTTTCCTGACATTTCACTGGCCCTTCAGTGGCACCAGCACAGCAAACCAAAGTGATCCATAGCACTAATTATCAAATGATCCATGGCACTAATTACCACGTGATCCCTGGCACTAATTACCAAGTGAACCGTGGCACTAATTACCAAGTGATCCATGGCACTAATTACTACGTGATCCCTGGCACTAATTACCAAGTGATCCATGGCACTAATTACCAAGTGATCCATGGCACTAATTACCACGTGATCCCTGGCATTAATTACCAACTGATCCATGGCACTAATTACCATGTGATCCATGGCACTAATTACCAAGTGATCCATGGCACTAATTACCACGTGATCCCTGGCACTAATTACCACGTGACCCATGGCACTAATTACCACGTGATCCATAGCACTAATTACCAAATGATCCCTGGCACTCATTACCAAATGATCCCTGGCACTAATTACCAAATTATCCATGGCACTAATTACCACGTGATCCATAGCACTAATTACCAACTGATCCATGGCACTAATTACCAAATGATCCCTGGCACTCATTACCAAATGATCCCTGGCATTAATTACCAACTGATCCATGGCACTAATTACCACGTGAGGAGCAGTGCAGCACAGCAAAGAACAGCAGCTGTGCAGTCAGAACATGAATTTCAGGGAATCACAGAATAATTAAGGCTGGAAAAGACCAACCCCAAACCCAGCTCTGCCAAAGCCACCGCTGTCCCCAAGGGCCACATCCACGTGTCCTTGGAGCCCTTCCAGGGATGGGGATTAAACCACTGCCCTGGGAGCCTCTTGCTGTGGCTCAGCACATTTTCAGGGCAGAAATTTTGAAATTTTTCCCAGTATCCCACCTAAACGTGCTGCAACCTGAGGCCACCTCCTCTCACCCGGTCCCTTGTTCCCTGGGGACAGAGCCCGACCTCACCTGGCAGATTTTAGAGAGCAACAAAGTCTTCCTTGAGCCTCCTTTTCTCCAGGCTGGGCATTCCTTTTGTTCCTTTTTGTTCCTTTGGGAGAAATTTTTCCCACTATCCAACCCAAACCTGCTACAACATGAGGCCACCTCCTCTTATCCGTCCTGTCCCTTGTTCCCTGGGGGCAGAGCCTGAACCCACCTGGCTGCAGCCTCCTGCCAGATCATTATAGAGAGCAATAAAATCCTCCTTGAGCCTCTTTTTCTCCAGACTGGACATTCCTTTTGTTCCTTTTCGTTCCTTTCAGAGAAATTTTTCCCAATATCCAACCCAAACCTGCTGGAACCCAAGGCCACCTCCTGTCCCTTGTTCTCTGGGGGCAGAGCCTGCTCCCTCCTGCCAGATCATTTTAGAGCAATAAGGTTCTCCTTGAGCCTCCTTTTCTCCAGGCTGAACATCCCCAGATCCTTCAGAAATTCATCTTAAACCCCTCAGACTGCTCACAGCTTTAAATGCACTCAGCAGCCTCTGCAGGACTCAGGTATAAGTTTTGTTTGTAAAGCTTAAATTAAATGCTCAAAGCTGGAAATATCTGGGGATCTGAATGGAATCTACCTAATTTTTCTAAATGGAACGTTTAGAAAACATTACAGGTGAAGGCAATAAGCACAATCACAGGGAAAAGAGGAAAAAAATCACTAGCAAAAGAGTAAAACAAGAAATGATGCCCCCATTTGCAAATATTCAACCCCAAATCCTGCTTCTCGTGGTACCTACAGCAGCAGAGCTGTTCCTTTGAGAAAATAAAAACTTCTCTGCTTTGCTCTGGTGTTTGTAACTTTTCCAGTGGGGTTGTGTAGAAAGTGGAAGATTTAATGAATAATGAAGGTGGCAAGGACAGTATCAGAGCCCCTTGTCCTTTTATGTTTATATCCAACAGCTACAAATGATGCCAGGTCATTTCTCAGGGTTTACAACAGTGAGCTGCAAACTGAGCAGTGTCCTAGAGCTGGAGTGATAAATTCCCAGTGATAAATCAGGGGAAAAGAATCCTGTGCAATCATGAATCTGCTATTTTTTTGACTCACAGGAGTATTTAATCATGAATATTGTGGGGTTTTTTTTGACTCACAGGAGTATTTAATCCAGCATTTTAGCTCATGTTTCTGCAGAGAGAGGAGCCACAGCAAACCCTCCCAGCAGAGCTATCTGGGCTGTGGGTGACAGATTCTGCAGGGTGGAAAGGGGTAAAAAGTGTCTGACAGGGCCCCAACATTATCAAAGGCTTGATGAGAGCGTGCTAGACATTTGCAAATTAAATTATGACCTGGAAAGCCAAGCAGATTTATTTTAGAGCAATACCCACAGCCTCTTGGCTATGGGGCTACAACATCCCTGCTCCCAGCTCTCAGCACCTCCCTTTGCATTTAAAATATAAAATATTGAGAGGCAGCTTAAATTCAGCACCTTCAAACATCAGCAGGAAGTGGGAATTCAGGGAACTTAGAGCACAAAGAGGGTGAAAAGATCAAAATATTCAGAAGTCAGAATCAGAATAATATTCAGTGATTATGGCATGCAGAGGAGTTCCAGGAAATGTTGAAGAAAGGATTTCTGTGAGATTTTTCTCTCTTGCAGCTGGTTCTGCACAATGAGAAGGATTTCTCATCGCTTATTAACCAGTAACTAATGTAGAAGTAAAAAATCACTGAGCAAGAACTGTTTGAGTTTAGCTCTGGCAAAAGAATATTTGCATGATGTTAACAAGAACCCATTGAAAAAGACCCAAAATATATGAGAATTCAGTGTTCATACAATCAGTGTGATATTCTAATACTCAATAAATCCAGAGGGAGAATATTTTGCAACACTTCACATCAGAAAATGCTGGCTTGGTGTTGAGTCATACATGACAAAAACTCATCCACACTTTAATTAATGTGCTGTGGGTGGGGTAAAATGCTCTGATATCAATAAATTAAAAATGATACAAAGACTGTGGGGGTTTTAATACTTTTGATTCAGCTTCTCCTCATCTGCAGCACAAAATCCTGAAGCATCTCAGTGCTGATTTGCTCTCATTCCCACTCAAGAGGTCGAGGCAGGAAAGCTAGATTGTTTTTTAACTTGAGTCTATTAATTGAGATTATTAATACAGAAGTCTTTTCAAATCAGTAGTCGGAGACACTCAAACCCCTACTCTGTAGCGACACAGATGATACAAAAAAATAGGCATTGATTTGAGCTAGATAACAGAAATGTAACAAAATAATAAAAAAGAAATAAATTTTAAACAAAATTAAATATTGTAATGAAGCAACATGTAGGGAATAATTGATTAATGGAGGGAAATTAAGGATTGGAAGAGGTTTTCTCAGGACATGAGCAATCCCTGTCCTGGGAGGTTTTTAAGATGCAGCCAAACACCAAGACAACAGTTCCAAGTTCAGTGCTGAACCTTCTTTGACCAAGAGGTTTCACCAGAGACTTTCCAAGGTCCCTCCCAACTTTTACACTTTTATAACTCCAAGTTCCTGCCAGGGCTTCTGACCAGGGATATCAGCACAGGACTGGGATGTGTTGACGCACCCAAAAATTAACCAGGAGCAGGAAAGACAACTTCAAATGCTTTTCTGTTACTTTGAGTCCTGCAGGCTCCTCCCTCCAAAAGGAATGGGACAGAGAGAGCTGAACTCAACGGAATGGTTTGTTTGCAAAAATTCTCATGAAAATAAAAAATAGAAAGGAAAATATTAGGGGTACTACCTTCAGCAAGTAACTTAGGAAAAATGCATTGGCAGCTACTGGGGTTGCTCTCTCAAAGTTTAAATTTAGTTAAATTAATAAATGGATAATCAAGATCCATAAAAGAACAGGTTCCCTTCTACCTGAAGATTGCATTAATGAAATGGGAAGATAAAAAAAATTAGGGAGACTGAGCAGCTCAGTGTACAATATAGAAAAACTGAGAATTTTCATAACCACAAATCAAAAGAAATCAAAAAGTATTTTGGAAATCAAAAGAAACCAGAAATCAAAAGTATTTTGGAAAAATCAGATACTGAACCAAACCTAATGATCAGAGACTGGAATGATAATTTAAATGTTAAAAAAGTTAACTTTCTTCAGACTTCTAGATAGTTCTTACCTTATCTTTGGAAACATTTGATCTCAGCTACTGACAGGTCTTCTCCATGAGGTGGAGATCAGATATTAACAAGAAATTTTCAAAATACAAAATTATGGTAACTGCACTGGCATATTTTTCTCCTTCTGATTTTGAGTTTCTCATTGAAGGATCCTGCATTTTTGCCTATTTTCAACATTTAAAATGTAAAAGCTTGTGCACAAATACCTTCAGATTTAAGATTGGAAGTTCAGGGCAAGAAAAGTTTGAATAATTAAGGGCACAAATCCATTTCACCTGAAAGCTGCCAGAATCACCTGGATTTATTTTGCCGTTTCATAGCTGTTGGAAGGGAAAATGGAAATGCTTTGTGAGAAAGTGATGGATTTCAAGAACAGTAATGGAAAAGTTTGGAACATCCTGTTAACAGTGTAATAGGCACTTCTTCTGGAGTTAAACTTGATGTTAGTCTTAACATATTTAATATCCTGAAATATTAAATATTCATGATCTGTGGTAGTGCTGGTTGGAGAATGATGGAGTTATTTTATAACAGCTTTTAAGGCTTGGACTCTTTTTCCATCATGCATTAGAATGCAGAGTAAAAAAGAGGAAAAGGATGAAGAAACCTCCTGAATATTTCAGAAAGCACAAGTGTGTGGAGAGGACACACCTTCTCCATCTCACCTCTGGCTCCCCTGTCCTCTTTCTCTCCCCTCTCCTGTCCCACAGACACCTCCCTTTGAAAATGTTTCCAAGGTAATAAAACTTTAAGAAGTTTTTTTGCTTTAAATAAATGTATTTTTTTCATTGAAATTATCCAATCCAATTAAAGTATGTAATAAATTTAAAAGACTGTTACATTATTATCATAAAAAACCTCAGAAGTCAATTTTAAATGTTTCCTGGAAATGAGCATATAATAAATTCAATGTAGTGGGAAGGATTATGGATGAGCTTAAATATGAATTTTAGAAATGACATTAGATTTGAAATGGAAACTTCAGCTGAGAAATCTGCTAAACCATTTATATTTCAGAACATTTAATCCATTTATAGCATCCCCACCACCTGAGTGCTGCCTTTGTTTTTAAGCTGGGAAGTTTGCTGCTCTGGGAAGGCAATGCCATGGCCCAGATTCCCAGAGACTGGGCTGGAAAAAGTGGAAGAATATTGAATAAACAGAATTAAAAAATTAAAAATAGTGAATGTATGCCCAGGGAAAAAACCTGCACTGCAGAAACAGAGCTGAAAAAAGGAATTATCAATATTATATCATATAGATTATCAATATGGTATTGAATTATCAATATTGGCTAGAACAAACATTTCATTCATTTATAGCATCCCCACCACCTGAGTGCTGGTTTTGTTTTTAAGCTGGGAAGTTTGTTGCTCTGGGAAGGCAACGACATGGCCTAGAGATTCCCAGAGATTAGGCTGCAAAAAGTAACAAGTGGAAGAATATTGAATAAACACTGCATTAAAAAATTAAAAAAGGTAAATGTATGCCCAGGGGAAAAACCTGCACTGCAGAAACAGAGCTGGAAAAAGGAATTATCAATATTATATCATATCAATTATCAATGTGACATTGGATTATCAATATTGGCTAGGACAGATCCTTACTGAGAGCCATGGAACCTGTGGAAAGGCAGGTTCATGGATACCACAGGCTCTCCTGAGAAATGTGGGATTTACCAGTGCTGAGGAATTCCTCAGGATTCTGGAAACAGATCAGCTGCTCATGGCAAACTGATTTAAATGGTGCAATTATATCATAATTCTGCCTCTTACAGAACCCTGGTCTAAATGTTTTAAGCTTGAGATCTATAAAGCTGAATATTGAGCATGAATTCCCTTCTCTTTGCACTTCTGTTGCAAGACTAGAAGTTATTTCTGCTTGTTGAAATGTTTATTATCCCATTTCTCGTGCCCAAGACAGGCTGTTCTCTCCCAGGCTGACCTCATCAGAGAGGTGCTTCTCAAAATCACACTGAAATAAAATCAATTCATTCCACCTAGCTAAAGCTGAGGGTTTAGCCATCAGAAAAAGAAAAACGCCATCAGAAGCCATCAGAAAAAGGAAAAAGAAAAGGTCAGACAGGTTATCCACCTTCAAAGCGCAAGATCTGATTCTGGGGAAACAGTATAAACTGAAAGAATGGAAGAGCAATAAAATCCTGGATGTAAACTCCAGAAATGTAAAATAAATCCTTTCTAAAGTCACTTCAGCCCCTTCTGAGCCCAGGCTGCTCGCGCTGCTGTGTCTGTGAGTGCCTCTGCCCAGCCTCGCGTGCGTGCACACACCTGCAGCCACAGAGCTTTGCCTGCACCCCTGGGGCGCATTAAACCATGCTAGAATACATTTCCATCCTCAGACATTCCTTCTGATGGAGAAAAAAAATCCAGTTTTGCTCAGTTTCATTTCTTCCCCAGCAGATGCAACCTCTCAGAAAACTCAAAAATGCTCGTGCACCTCCCTGAGCCCACGGCAAAGGTGTGAGGACATGGATCTTGTCATTCCCTTGGATCACTTTGGCTTCTCCAGATCCAAGTCTTTAGGATTTTCCCCTGCCTCTAAACTATTCATTCTCATCCTGATGCTTCAGGTTTGAGCTTTTATATTTTTCAGGTTCTGTGCTGCTTTAGTGTGTGGGCCTGGGCTTTGTATGAGGGGACGGTGAGCTCTGTGCACAGAGCAGGGAGACAAAACAATTCCTGCTCCAGCTGGGCACCAAGGACAAATGATCCAAACCTCAGCCCAGGAGCACAAACACCGTGGGCTGGAGAGAGAAAAACAAGCAGGGTGGGACTGCAGGGGCTAAAGCTGGAATGGGACAATGAACTGCAAGGTGCAAATGGAGCAGAACTGATCCCAGGGACAGACCCTGGGAGCGCTCGAGTGTTTTGGGGCCATTTTGTTCCACCTTGGGTTCATCTTGTGAACATTTTGCTCCACCTTGGCTTCATTTTATGACCATTTTGGTCCAACTTGGGTTCATTCTATGACCATTTTGGTTCATCTTGGGTTCATTTTGTGACCCTTTTGGTTCACCTTGGGTTCATTTTGGGGCCATTTTGGTTCATCTTGGGTGCAGCCCTGGCTGGGCTCTTGTGTTGCCCAAGGTGGATCCAAGGAGGAGATCCTTTTAATAAATCCCTGCTTTATCTCCATCCAGCCCCTGTTTTATGTAAGCCTTCCCAAGGCATCACCCCCTGTCCCTGGCAGCATTCTCAGCAGTGATTTTGTGATTTTCCCTGCACTGGTGAAGGTGGAGCTGCAGGAATCTCTGTGTGTGTGTGTGTGTGGAAATTCTTCTTACGTGTGTGGAAATTTCTTGGGAAATGCAGCAGCAGCTTGAGTGGCACAGTTGGCAAACACACTCAGAATCAGCAACTGGGAACAGCCAAAATGTTGGTAGTATCAAGGATGTGTGCAGTTGACGCAGCTGAAAAATTTCACTCTGGTGTTTTCTAAATTTCAAAATTCCATTACGTGTCAAATATTTCATTTATAAACAGAGGTCACTAAAACAGGAATAAAAATATCCTCAACCACAACCCAAACTACATAAGAAACAATTGAAAATTAGATATTTCAATGCAGCAATTTTGTTCCTGGTTTCCTTTATTTCCAGCATGAGAAACCAGTGATCATTTTTTAGATCCTCCCTCCAGATCTGTGGCTCTTTTCCTCTCTCAGTGTTGTTGATTATTCACAAATTCTACTCAGAGCTGTGGCTGACACCATTCCAGGGGCAGCTTCCCCCTCACCCCATGGCTCCCTGCTCCCAGGATTGAGTGGAATTCACTCAAAAAGTCCTAAATATTTTTATTTTCCCCCGTAACATTCCTGTCTTGGTCCCTCTCTGAGTGCTTTCATTATTTCTGCTCTTGGTGTTCAATATGTATTTTTAAATTCTCCTTTTATGTGCATCAAATCTCTCAGTGACTCTCTTTTGGGGCTGAGAGTTTTGAATCCTGGCGGTTTGGGGCAAAATCCAAATTTTGCAGAATTTACACACAGAAATCAACACAACCTGGTTTCTTTCCAGTAAAGCTCATTGCTAGATTAACAAAAATAAAATGTATTTTAAAATTCTCTTTTTATGTGCATCAAATCTCTCAGTGACTCTCTTGTGGGGCTGACAGTTTTGACTCCTGACCGTTTGGGGCAAAATCCAAATTTTGCAGAATATTTACACAGAAATCAACACAACATGTTGTTTGTTTTTTTTCCAATAAATCTCATTGCTAAATTAACAAAAATAAAACAAAACCACCCAGCCTCACCTAAGAGAATTAGAGAAAAAGCAAATTGCGAAACCAAAAGGACCGAAAAACATGAAGAACTCCTAATTACAATTAATTACAGTTCCTCACACATGTGAAATTCCCCTGTTCTGGTGGAAATAAATATTTCAGGCTCACCTTTCCCGTGGATTTGGTGCCTTTCCAGATGCAGAAGTAGCAAATAGTCCAAGCAGCCAGGAGGCACAGGGCGAGCTCCCAGCGCAGATTCCCAATGTGCTCAATCCCATCGGAAATCGCCAGCACCCTCCGTCTTCCATGGGGGAAAAAAAGGGGGAAAAAATTAGAATATTGAGCTAAAACAGCACTACATGGGAAATACTGGGGTAAAAGTCAATTAATTACAAAAAAAAAAAAAAAAATTGAATATTGAGCTAAAACGCTGCTACATATGAAATGCTAGGATAAGAGTAAATTCATTGCAAAAAAAATTAGAATATTGAGCTAAAAGAGCACTACATGGGAAACACTGGGATAAAAATGAATTAATTGCAAAATAAAAATCAGAATATTGAGTTGAAACAGCACTGCATAGGAAATAGTGGGATAAAAGTGAATTCATTACAGAAAAAAGATGATAATAGCAAAGAAAGCAACATTGCATATGGAATAGTGGGATAAAAGTGAATTCATTACAAAAAAAAACCCCAGATTTTTGATCTAAAACAGCACTACATGGGAAATACTGGGATAAAACTGATTTAATTACAAAAAAAATAAGATTATGATATTGAAGAAAATGGCATTATATACGAAAAAGTAAGATAAAACTGAAATAATTACAAAAAATTCTTAAATGGAGCTTAAATGGCACTACATGTGAAATGGTGAGATAAAACTAAATTAATTACAAAAAAATATTATAATACTGAAGCAAACAGCATTACATATGAAAAAACAGGATAAAACTGAAATAATTATGAAAGAAAATTATAACATTGAAGAAAGCCATCGCTACATATGAAATACTGGGATAAAAGTGAATTAATTACAAAGAAAAGATGATAAAGATGATCATATTTGAAGAAAAGCAACATTACTTGGGAAACAATGGGTTAAAACTGAATTAATTTAATTCAATGACTGCTCTTTACTCACTACTGAAAATACCTCGTGCTACAATAGAGAGAGAGAAAAGCAGAATATTCCAGGTATTTTGTATCCGGTTATAAATGAACAAATGTTTCACTTTTTCAAGTAAGTGACAAAATTTCAATTTTAGAACAACTTTTCTTTAAAGTCAAACAAAAATAATTTATTTTAATTATTTACCAATTTATATGAGCTAAAATAAAAACACTTCCTAAATAAATGGTTTTTCAATTTTATTTGTTTTCCCAAAAAAAATTTCTAACCTTTATTTTTACCTGTTAACCTTAAATTTCATTAATTTCCTCTTGTAATTAGAGCTATAATATTAAAATATTTCTTTTCAAAACATTTTGAAGCAACTTAAAACAACAAATGCACACATAAAGATGTTCACATAAAAAGTTTTTTAACACTATCCTGAAATAAATCATCATAGGAAGAGATTTATTTAAAATCTTTATTTAAAGTAATAAAGAAATAAATAAAAAGATAAATTATAAATTAAAGTTGTAAGTTAATAAATAAATAAATATAAACTACAAATTATTACAACCTCAGACTTGTACTCCTCTCCCTCCCCACTGTGACTGAAAACCAATTAATTGATTTTCACAGGTTTCAATTAATTATATAATTAATATCTACACAGATATACACATAATTTAATTACAATTTAGAAGAAAGGTTAAGTATTAAATCAAACCAAGCAAACTACAGTTAAATATATAAAAGAATTCTTCCTTTTGCATTTGGTTCAGTTATTGTCTGAGTCAATAAATTTAGGGATATAAAGTCTGATCTTGTAATTCCAGCTAATAAAAAATGACAGTTAAAGGATATAGAATATTTATATGAAAAATATAATGTTTATAGGAGATAGAAATATTTAAAGGAAATAAAATGAAATTTTAAAAATGAAATAAAGGAGGAATCTGTGAAGGGAAATTCCTGGAGTGATGGAGTGGGAGGCTGGAGATGCCAAGAAGGAAAATGGAAATATTGAAGCAGCACCTGGGCAAGTTCCACACCTCCAGAGCTGCAGCTGCTGCTCATAAAATATGAGTTTAAAATTCCCTCTTTAGCTGGGGAATGACAGAATTAACAGGGTAAGCAAAAATCACACTTAAAAACCCAAAATCACAGATTTTATCTCCATATTTCCCAATTAATAAAGACAGATCTTCCCATTCAAAAATAAAAGGGGGCAGGAAGTCAACACAAACTTTTTGAGAATTTTCTTCTTAAATTAAAGAAAAATGCTGCCACCTCATCCACATCTCCTCCCCATCCAGGAATTTGTTTTATTCTTCAAATGTTTATTCTTTAAATCTTTATTATTCAAATCTCCACCAGCTTTTCTGGGGGAGATGTGATCCAGCACAGAGCACCCTCAGTTAGCCAAGACCTGCAAAGTGCCTGAAGTTCTCTCATCAAAATGCACCCAAATGAGGAGAGGTGGCTTTTAATGAAGGGTTATTTTAATCAAGAAGAGGAAGGACATAATTAATACCTGCACACAACACCACTGAGACATAATTACACAGAGGGGTGATGAAATGTATCGTTAAAATTCAAATTCTTCTAAGCTGTTTGACTGATGAAGGTGGAATTTTACCTAGGATGGAGTCCACCCTCCTCACAAACCCTCATCAAATCCCAAATGAAGTCCTTGAATTCTTAGATCACCCAGAAGAGGAATTAATTGCAAGAGAACCAGGACAAAATTTGGCATAATACGATAAGAAAATGAATAAATAATACAGGGCAACAAATACTAAAAGGCCTTTTAAAGCAGTACATTTTTAAGATGAAATCTGAGACAAAATATTTATGGTTGGGCCACAATAATAGTGAAATTTCATTTAGCTGTAATTTCACTGTGAACTAATAATGAAAAATTTCCTTATGTTTTAATCAAATCGGCTTTTTTATAGCTGTTTGGATTTATTTATGTACATGTGAACCCAAACATGAGTGAGGTTCCTTTTCCACAATGGGTGTGCAAGTCACTTTAATTCCTACACTGTTCCCTATCTGCAAAACTTCATAAATAAATGTTCTCTCTTTCTCATGATTGAAATATTTCACCCACCAGAAGATGCCTTTGCCTTAAGAACATAATTTTTTCTTTTTTTCATACTTCTTCTTAAGAACATAATTTTTAATGAAGGCTTGGGGTGAAGATTTTGAAAAGCAACCAATTCCTGGGAGCAGAACGAGCTCAGATTTTTCTGGATGCTCTGAAATCCCAAAGAGCAGAGACACCTCCTTCACCCACGCAGGACTCTTGGCCAGATAATTTTGTAAAGTGTCACAATGGCAAATTAATGGGATAACCATAATTAATTATCCCCGCGGGTCCTATTGAGAACAGACACGTGGTGCCAATCAAGGGCAGCTGTCAGCACCATAATGAGGAGTTAATTACCCCAAAGTGCTGTCAAGGCTTTGGATTCCCTTTGTTCCAGCAGAACAAAGGGTTGGTGTTTCCCTCAGAAAGGGAGCAGCAGCAAGTCCAGAAGTGATAATTAATCTGTAACATGAAATGTATGGAAAGAATGGAGCCAAGGAGGGGAAATCCCTCACAGCTCTCCCTAAATTCTGCTGCTGGAACCATCTCAACAGCATCAGGGAATGAAGTTTTGATAGAAGGGAGCAATCAGAATGTGAAATTCTTCTCACAAAGCCTCAATTCAGTCAAATCTGCCCCCATTCTTTTAGTATTCAACTGAAATAACAAGAAAAAGGGAAGCATTTTGAAAATCAATGGTTGTCCCTGTGTCTGAGATGTGAGGTTGATATTCAGGGCTCAGTAGTGCAGCTTCTACCTAAAACCTGCCATAAATCACTGAAAACAACAACAAAACAAGGTTCTGTAGCTTCTTCCAGTCCTTCCTCCTCTTCCCTTGCCTGCAAGAGCCCTGCACTGCCTTGTTCTCCTCAGTTCTTCATGCACAGAGCACAGAAACAAGCAGTAAAATCAGCACTCCATGTGCTCCCTTCTGGTTTGAAGGAGCAAACATTTGAAAAGTTCTGTAGTGAATCTATAGCTCAGCTGCTTCGCATCCCATTTGGGTGAAAAGAAAGAAATAATTTTATCCTGTGTATCAAGACTTGTTAAAGCTGAGCATCTTTAAACCCTCTTAAATCAAATGAGAAATGACAGATGTTTCATTGCAATCTCACTAGAATTCACTGCTGCCACTTCTTTATTTGAAGAAATTATTATCAACAATGTTCATTGACAGATAAAAGCCCAAGAACCTGGGAGATCACATAGCTGGCAGTACAACTGTAGATAACCATTTGATACCCCAGAACACCAAATCCCTGCTTGGTTGAAGCAAAATTTGCTGGCAACAGCTTCAGGCTGTGAGAAACTTTTCTGTGAGAAAGATTTCTCCTGCACTGAAGACACAAATCATTAATTACTGTTGGATCTCATTGAAAACAGCAAGTGATGAGAGTTTGAAAGTTTTTATTGTAGGTTTTGAGCTGTTTGAGGGGAGTGTTGTTTTGTTGTGTGAAAATATTCAGCACTTCAGCCCCTTCAACCCACCCAGAGCCTGGGAGAGAGGCCAAGGGATTGATGGCACTTAAGGTTTTTGGGCAGAATATTGAGGGAAACACATTCCACTGCCTTGGGGGGAGTCTGGGATCAAAGGTTAATGCAAACCAAAGCAAGGTTTTAATTCAGCAGTAGCAAATATTAATTCTCCACAGCATATCTTGCTTGTAAGTAGACTATTAAACCCCAGCCAGAGTGGATTTGGGGTGTCTCACACTGTGCTTGAAGAGTTCATTGCCTCTGATCACACACATTTAAATTGGCTAAATGTTGGTGAAGGTTCTTACATTTCATCCTGTAAATAACACAGAATAAAAGTGGCAAAAGTTCCAGGAATCTAATGAATAAAAGAAAAATTTGGGGGGAGTAATAGGGCACATCTCCAAAGGGGGGCTGTCAGAAATGCTGAGGTCTGGTCACAAGGGTCTGTGCAGTTGGGCTGAACAAAATCATTACAAAATTACTACAGTGTAGGTTAATTCCACTTAGAGTAAAAAATATTGTAAGCCTGGCTTCAAACTCACTTGAATCTAAATATAAATGTGGATTAAAAAGGAAATAAAAATGGATAGTCAGGAACTGTATAAATAGTTAGAACTACAGAACTATAGAGAGAAAAATTTCAGCATATTTTCAGTATGCATAAAAAACCAATAAACCAATAAAATAATAAAACAATAAAATAATAAAAGAATGAAGCCAGGAAGAAATTATGCCTTGTACAAGGATCTGGTGCTCCCCACTTGCCTGGGACACCCCATTGCCAAGGATTACCTCTCTTCCCTCACTTCACATCACTGCACAGGCAAAATTTACACAAAATTTACCCAATAAAATCCCACTGGGAGATGATTTCAACAAGTACCTACTGAAAATTGGACTAATTTGTTTGAGAAAGTAGAAAAACACATTTCCATTTGGTGCCTCAGTTCATGGGAGAGGAAGAAGGGCCCCTCTGTTGTTGGAATTGCTGGAGAGGGGAAGGTTATGAGATAACTGAAAAGCAGCCTTTCCACCCAAATTTGAAAACAAACCTTCTGAAAGCTTACACGCTATTTACTGGCTATGGGAACACGGGATTTTCCTGGGAAAGAGTGTCTTTAATAAAGTTGGAGAAGCTGGAAGAGCCTCTTGAACAGAAAGAGGATTAACAGCTGCCAACGCAGCGTCAAAAGGAACGTCCTGAGGTACTTCTTGAGTTATTTCATGATTTGGGAAGCTGAAGAACAGCTCCAATCTATTTGAGGAAGGTCCCTTCATGTTCCCACTTGCATTTGGAGCAGTTTCCAAGGCTTTGAAAAACCCAACAGCAAACAGCACCCCAAGAGAGGAGCCCCTTGACGTGCCCTGTCCATGGAGATGCGCCCAACCAGAGCATCCTGAGGGCATAAAAACAACAAAATCATGCAGTGCCCCTGTACAGAATCCTTTTTATTTTATATTTATTTTATATTTTATATATTTTATATATTTTATATTTTGGTGCACTTTTATCCCTGCAGTTGTCAAACCCATCCCATATTTACTTTGTGAACCTCATCACTAAGCTCCTTCTTCAAAAATCAGAACACACCTGAGGGTGTGCAGATTTCTCACCAGTTTAGGGGAAAAGGATTGAGATCTTTTAGACACTCTTTATTCCTGTGTGAAAGCAAATTTAAGTTTCTATCTAAAGATATTTCCTTAACTCACATCTTTCTTTCTCTCATTGCACTTTATGCAATTAATATTCACTTATTTCTGTGAAAATTACTTTGAATAATTCACACCCAAATGCATTCAGGTATCCTGTGCAAACTCCTGTGCAGAGTTTCTGACTGAAAAACTTGAGCAGATATAACTGAACTCTAAAAATTCAATATTCCAATTCCAGGCACCAGAATCCTCTGTGGATCTTGAAGTGCCAGGAGCTTTCCCTGCCAAAATACCTGTCAGGAAGGTGGAACATTTCCCTGTGCCTGTCTAATCTGAGCTAATTGCTGTCTAATTTAGAGAGGCAGATCCATGCATCCAGACTGCAGATGGAAAAGAAATAGCTGAGAAGGAACAAGTTGTTTTGCAAGAACCAGAGAACACAAGATATTAAAGATTTGAGATATTCTCCACTGCTTTATCTGCTTAGATGACAACTTTGGAAAACGATACTGATAAACTTAAAAAAAAATCTATGCTGAATGCTAAATATAAAACTGTGAAACCAAAAGGCTGGCAGCTTACTTTGTGAAATTCTTGGATTTTTTTACTTAAGATAAACATGTTTTATATAGATCAAGGTAAAAAAAATCTTTCAATAAACGGAATCTAAAAAGAGTGGTTTTAATTCTTCAGTCAATTCATTACTGGATTTCATGTACTGGTTTGCAAGGTTTCTCTTTTCTGATGTGGTTTGTTATCTTTTGACACTGAAAATGTAAAGAATGGGGCAATCTTGTCCTAGAGAATGGGTATAGAACATTCTATGTCCTGGAAGCATCAAAGCTGAGAAACATTTTTCAGCTTTAACACCTAAATCCTCTTCTGTACATTACAGGACTGTAAAAGATAACTGTCAGATTAGAGACTTTTTGAGTTTCATTGCATAAACAAAAATTAATAGAAGATCACATACCTCTGATGAGGGACTTGGGCAAAAATGTGTGGGAGAGCTCTCCCTTTTCCAGGATAACACATATTTGAGCAGTGATAACCTTCATGAGCTTTAACCCCAGAGCAGCACAGACTCATGGAATGGTTTGGGTTGGAAGGGACCTCCAAAAACACCAAGTTTCACCCCCTGGCATGGCAGGGACATTTTCCACCATCCCAGGTGCTCCCAGCCCTGTCCAGCCTGGCCTTGGGCACTGCCAGGGATGCAGGGCAGCCACAGCTGCTCTGGGCACCTGTGCCAGGGCCTGCCCACCCTCACAGGGAAAAATTCCTTCCCCATACCCCATCTAACCCTGATCTCTGTCAGTCTGAAACTATTCCCAATTTCCTGGCACTCCATGCCCTTGTCCAAAGTCTCTCTGTTGGATGTCTTGTTTGTAGTTCCATTTCTCTCCCAACAATATCTCTCCTATTCTAGAACATTTCTAAATCAACATTTCTTTTCTCAAAGTTTGCATACAAACACACACTACATAAACCTTCTACAAAATTTTAAAATTTTTCTACAACTCCATTTCCCACATCTCTCCATCTTCCCTGCAGCCCTTTCAGGTGATGGAAAGCCACAATTCAGTGACCCCAAAGCTTCTCCTGTGCAGGTGAACAATGCCAGCTGTGCCAGCCTTTGCTCCCAGCAGAGCTGCTCCATCCTCTGCCCATCCTGGAGCCTCCTGTGCTGGCCCAGGGTTGGACACAGCTCCTGCCCTACACAGAGCACACCCTGAATCACTGTCAGAATCCAGAATTCAGCAGGACACGCCTCAGGCTGCACTAAATTGGTTCTGACCTTCCTTCCACCCAAATCCTCCAATGTGGATGAGCAGGAGAGGAGGAGGAGCAGAGACACACTGGGCACTGCCTGACCCTGCTCTGTCTTGTGCCCTGATGTGATGGTGGCATGGGCAGGAGTGGCACAGTGGCAGCATTAACACCCTACAGATGGCAAATAACTGACAGAGATAATGCCTTAAAATGAAATTATTCCTTTCAGACTTTCTTTCCCCTCCTTTAGAGTCTGATATTTGGGAAGAATAACTAAACATGGGCTGGTTGTGCCAGGTGTTTTCCCAGGGCAGTGGTGTGGTAATCACTGAAACACCTCCAGAACAAGCACAGATACAACTGCAAAGTTAAATAAATCCCAGTGGATTTTTTATTTTTTTTCGCACATTTAGTCACTAACTGTGTTTAAAATCAAGGGAGAGTCTGGATGCCAAAGTCTCCCTGCAAGTAAACATGAGCTGACGCTTTGGCTTTTCTGGAATATCCAGAATAAGAGCTCCAGGCTCTGTGTAGTGTCCAAACCTCTCTTTTCAGGATTTACTGGAAAATTTAAAATAGGAAAAATACCCATAGGTTTCTAAAAGAGCTAAAAAGGTTCTTGACAGATACTACTGGATACCCACATGTACTCCCCAGCCATCAGTGCCCAAGGATTGGAAAGAAGGAATTCAGCTTTTAGAAGATAATCCACAGGTTACAGATCGAGAGAAATTTATTGGAAATTCTTTAAAGTGTAAAACTTCATTTCTGGAAATCCACTGAATTCCTTACTTGGCTTGTTTTTCAAAGCAGCAGACAGACAACTCCCTGTGGTCACATTAGCAAGAATCCCTCAGCTACAGCATTATTCTGAAATATTTACCTCTTCGAGCAGTTCTAGTGTGAATTACACATAACAGAATTAATCCTTCCTGTCTGAGTCACATTTGCTCTATCCAGCTCCTTCTCCTTAAATTCCTGCCAGGGTTTAACATTATTCCATTCATTACCCATTTCTACACACCTCCAATTTAAGAGTGAAATTTCCTCTGCAGAATCTTTGTAGCATTCACATTCTCTGGAAAATCCCTTTGCCCAGGGTTTTTCTCCTGGGAAGCTGAGGAGCATCAGAGAAAAGGAAAACAATTCTTATCTCATTTGCTTCTCCTGTGTTGTGCTCATGTGGAATGTGTTTGGGGATTGTTTACCCACAGGTGATTGTTCCATTGCATTCTGCTGGGAATTGTTTTCACTCTTTGGACAATCAGGGCCAAGCTGTGTCAGGACTCTGGAGAGAGTCACGAGTTTTCATTCTTATCTTTTAGAATTCTGTAAATATCCTTTCTGTACTTTTAGTATAATTTAGTATTCTTTACTATATTAAAGTATCATAAAATAATAAATTAGCCTTCTGAGAACATGGAGTCAGATTCCCCCCTTCATCAGGATATTTCCCACCAAATACAATAAATTTTCTCTGAAATTTCTACTACAGGTTGCAAAATATGAAAAGAATGGCACATTTCTTGTGTCAACCCCTCTCTCATTAAGGTCAGTATAGGTTGACTATATAAATAACAATATAATGTACAATAGTGTATATGTGTAGTATAATAATGTATAAATATATGATTTTTTCATTTTTACATGTGTGAGTCTCTCATTTTCATTTTTACATGTGTGTGAGATAGTGAGGGATAAACTCAGAACATCCCATTCCTGACCTATTTTCCTTACTCCTCTTTCACTGAAGTCATGGCAACTTAACCAACCCCAAGGGTTTAATCCTGTTAAATCACTTTTTGTGCTGCTCCACTCACCTCTGCTCTACAGTCTCTTTTCTCAATGTATCCAATGACTCCTCCAGGCTTTTTTTTTTTTTTTTGTAATTTTCCCTCTTCTCCTCTCTGAAGAAGTCATCCAGCAACAAAAATCTCCCTTTTTATTCACCTTGAGTGGTGTAAATTAGCTCAGCACACAGCGCCAGCTGTGAACTGAAAGCACCCAGAAGAAATCAAGTCAAGCTGATGCCTCTCAGAATTTGTGTGGAGCCTTTTAAAAAACCTGTACAGTTGTACTCATCTTTTCACTATTAATTAAATGTTCATCAAATGAGAACTACTGAGCACAAAATATTAAGACCTATTGCATGATTTTGTAAAACAGACCTTCACTGTGAGTTTTTGGCTACAAATTCACATAACAAATGAATGGTGATAAGCTCTTATCTCTTCCTCACAGAACAGGCCAAAAGAAAACCATTACCTGACTGGCAAAAAAATTCTAAAAATTGAAAAAATTCCTCTGTCAACATATTTCTTATCTCACTGGCCTTAAACTCTAGTTACAAAAAAACCCCTAAGATGTAAAAAAGAGCAGGGGCACAAGGAATAAAAAACCACTTACCGCTCAAAAGGGAAAAAAGAAAGCTGTAAATGGACAGGAATTATTTTGGGAGCTCTCAATGCTTTGTCCACATTTGCAGCTCCTGGGTCTTCATAAAATATCACTGCTGTAGCACTCACAAATTACAGATTATTAATTAAATCCAGATTCATTCTACTGGATCAATTTTTCCTGTATGAACTAAAACCTACGGACACCATCTATGGAATAAATAAAGAGGAGCTGTGGAAGGGATCTGGGGGGATTTCAGTGATTTCCTTGGTGCCCAGAGGACAGCAGTGCCCATAGTGATGCTTCAAGGCCTGCACTGATTGGTGTCCTGGAGCCTTTCCAGGAATTCCAGGGCAGTATTTAATAAGTTCCTCAGGAAATCCTCCTGACACAATCAAGCAATTCTGCTGCCATATGAGAATACAGTGCAAAACAGTGAAATTAAAAAAAAAAAAAAAATGTTTCTTCCAGCCTGTGCTTATTATAATTTTTGCACATTAAAAACACTTCATTTATTTTGATTTAAAATCCCAAGCAACCACCCTTTCTGTTAACATCCTGAATGTACAAAGCCATATTTGGGAAATACTCTTAAAAAGTGTCTAAACATTTGATTTTTCTCATTATGATATTTTTCAAGAGCCAAAAGTAGACAGAGGCTTGATGAATTGCATGGAAATCTGTCCTTTACACAGTATCCATGCTGAGCTAGCCAAAAAACCAGAGGAATGTGATTCCTGTTAAATGATATTTTCAGCTACTTGTATATCTCTAAAATCTCTCTAATTCCCAATTCCAAGGCAGGGAGTAAACGTACTGGACACATTCCTGAACAGCTGGAAATAAAAGTCTCTTATTTACTTGGATATTTAAGGGATTACAGAGGTATGAAAAATATGCCATGGAAGAGCTCCATGTGATTTGTTGGCACTTCCAGTCTTGAACATCTCTTTCCTGTGGTCAGCCGGTAAAGAAAATAATTCCTGGAGTGGGCAACTTTGTCAAACATGGATGGGACTTTCCAGCTTGTCCTGTGGGGAGCTACTGGAGGGGACTAATTGGTTTCAGCCAGAAAATGGCACCAGAAGTATCCTACTGTCAGTTTTCCAAATTTAAAAGTTTATCTAGACAGTTCCTAATTTCAGTTCTAGATACTTCCTACTTTGAGTTTTCCGAATTTAAATGTTTGTGTAGACACTTCCTACTTTTACTTTTCTAGAATTGAACGTTTGTGTAGACACTTCCTACTTTCAGTATTCTAGAAGATTTAAAAGTTTGTGTAGGTTATTCCTAGTTTTGGTCTTCCAAATTAAGAAGTTTGTGTAGACACTACCTAATTGCAGTTTTCCAAATTTCAAAGTTTGCGTAGGTTCTTCCTAATTGCAGTCCTCCACTCCAGATTTTAAAGTTTGTGTGGACACTTCCTACTTTCAGTTTTCTAGAAGGTTTAAAAGTTTGTGTAGATATTTTTAGGAGTTTGTGCATAATAAAGAAGAATGTACACAATAAGGAAGTATCCTACTTTCAGTTTTTCAAATTTAAAAGTTAACAAAAGTCAGACAGTTCCTAATTTCGGTTCTAGATATTTCCTACTTTCAGTTTTCTAAATATTAAAAGTTTGTTTACACGCTTCTTATTGTATAGAAGGTTTTAAAGTTTGTGTAGATACTTCCTACTTTCAGTTTTCCAAATTTCAATGTTTCTGTAGACACTTCCTACTTTCAGTTTTCTAGAAGATTTAAAAGTTTCTGTAGATATTCGTAGGAGGCTGTACATAATAAAGAACAATGTACATAATAAAGAAGAAGTAACCTACTTTCAGTTTTTCAAATTCAAAAGTTTATCTAGACAGTTCCTAATTTCAGTTTTAGATACTTCCTACTTTCAGTTTTCTAGAATTAAAAGCTTGCATAGACACTTCTACTTCCAGTTTTCTAGAAAATTTAAAAGGTTATGTAGATACTTATTTCTTTCAGTTTTCCAAATTTCAAAGTTTGTGTAGACACTTCCTATTGTCAGTTTTCTAGAAGATTTAAAAGTTTGTGTAGATATTTGTAGGAGGCTGTACATAATAAAGAAGAATGCACATAATAAAGAAGTATCCCAATTTTAGTTTTTCAAATTTAAAAGTTTATCTAGAAAGTTCTTAATTTCAGTTCTAGATATTTCCTACTTTGAGTTATCCAGATTTAAATGTTTGTGTAGACACTTCCTTTCAGTTTTACAAATTTCAAATTTTGTGCAGGTTCTTCCTAATTTCAGTCTTCCAGATTTAAAAGTTTGATTAGACACTTCCTTTTGTCAGTTTTCTAGAAAATTTTAAAGTTTGTGTAGATACTTCTTACTTTCAATTTTCCAAATTTTAAAAGTTTGTGAAGACACTTCCTACTTTAAGTTCTCTAGAAGATTTAAAAGTTTGTGTAGATATTTGTAGGAGGCTGTACATAATAAAGAAGTATCCCACTTTCAGTTTTTCAAATTTAAAAGTTTATCCAGACAGTTCCTAATTTCAGTTCTAGATACTTCCTATTTTCAGTTTTCCAAATATTAAAAGTTTATGTACACACTTCCTGTTGTACATAAGGTTTTAAAATTTGTGTAGATACTTCCTACTTTCAGTTTTACAAATTTTAAAAGGTTGTGGAGACACTTCCTACTTTCAGTTTTCTGGAAGGCTTAAAAATTTTTAAGATATTTAAAATTTTTTTTCTGTAGATATTTGTAGGAGGCTGTGCATAATAACTCAGGATAAAGGGGATGAGCTGGTTTTATAATTGCATAAAACCAGATATAGCTGAAGGGAGGCCTTTCAATGGAAGACTTTTAATAAAATTTTTTAAATTAAATTATTAAATTTTATTAAATTATTTAATTTTTAAAATTAAAAAATAAATGAATTTTTTTTTTTTTTATAATAAGCAAAAAATAATTTTAAAACTCCACACAAAAAACCCAGCAAACCAGCATGTTATGAGAAACCAATGAACCCCTGACAAAGGCAGAAGAAAAATTATTATTATTTTTCTTGGTTATTTTGGCTTGTGCTGCTCCTGGCTGGTTTGGCCAAGCCCATCATGGCACCACTGAGGTTTTGCTATTTTAAACCTCTCATTTTATATTGATTTCCCCCCTTCAAGCAAAATGTGCTTTTCTCATGTAATTCTTTCCTACAACAGCAAGAAGTGCATATATAGATGTACAAGTCTAAACACACATTCCCATCTTAACCCCAGCAATGAAAAGCCCTTGTTGGTTGCAAATAAAAGAGATTTACCATTTTTCAGCAAAACTGGATATCTAAGCCAGCAGCTTCTAAAGATCATAATTTTCAAGCTCCTCACTCAGTTTCTGTGCATGTTTACCCACCATTAATAGCAATAACAGCATTTCTAGAACTTTAATAATTGTGCAATTAAAGGATATTTTAAGTAGCTCACATATGACCTTTGCTACAAAAATTTAATTTCTGGTTTTGACACTACTGCAAGCCAAAACTCGACTGTGTATTAACACAAGAACCAACCAAATGCTACAAATTCCCAAAGCAATACGAAGTCAGGAGAATTTGCAAACTTGAAGGTTATTTTTTCATCATCCACAGCGAAAGTGTTATGTACAACAAGAAGTGTAGAAATCAAAAACCATGGAAGTTCACCCACTTGGCTTAGGGTCCAGCCTTCAATACAGAAAAAACTGTTGGACAGGAAATGTAAAAATTAAAAACCATGGAAGTTCATCCACCTGACTTAGGGTTCAGCCCACAATACAGGAAAAACTGTTGGACAGGAAACGCAAAAATCAAAAATCATGGAAGTTCATCACCCTGGCTTAGGGTTCAGCCCTCAATACAGGAAAAAATAATTGTCAGCATTTGGACAGGAAATGTAAAAGTCAAAAACCATGAAAGGTCATCACCTGACTCAAGGTTCAGCCCCCAATTAAGGAAAAACTGTTGGACAGGAAATGTAAAAATCAAAACTATGGAAGTTCATCCAGCTGACTTAGGGTTCAACCCTCAATACAAGAAAAATGGGCAGCATTTGGACAGGAAATGTAAAAATCAAAAATTATAGAAGTTCATCCACCTGACTCAGGATTCAGCCCTCAATACAAGAAAAATTGGCAGAATTTGGACAGGAAATGTAAAAATCAAGAACCATGGAAGTTCATCCTCTTGGCTTAGGGTCCAGCCCCCAATACAGGAAAAACTGTTGGACAGGAAATGCAAAAATCAAAATCATGGAAGTTCATCACCTGACTCACGGCTCAGCCCTCAATACAGGAAAAACTGGCAGAATTTGGACAGGAAATATAAAAATCAAAAACAATGGAAGTTCATCCCCCTGGCTTAGGGTTCAGCCCCCAATACAGGAAAAACTGTTGGACAGGAAATGTAAAAATCAAAAATATAGAACTTCATCTACCAGGCTTAGTGTTCAGCCCTCAGTACAAGAAAAACTGGCAGAATTTGGACAGGAAATACAAAAATCATGAAACGTCATCACCTGACTCGGGGTTCAGCCCCCAGTTAAGGAAAAACTGTTGGACAGGAAATATAAAAATCAAAAACCATGATAACTTTATCCACCTGGTTTAGGGTCCAGCCCTCAATAGAGGAAAAATTGGCAGCATTTTGATACCCATCCCATTTGCTTTTTTCGGCTGAAGTCAGGCAAAGTCAGTGATCTTGAGGCAAACCCAGATGGAGAGCTCACGGGGCTCCAAAGAAAAAGGGATTTTCACGCAGCCCCTCATGAGCTGGGCAGCAAGGGGAGGGTCTGGCACTGTTTAATGCCCTACCAGACACCCACAGAGGGGCTGGTTGTGTTTAATATCCTACAAGACACCCACAGAGGGGCTGGTTCTTTTTAATGCCGTACAAGACACCCACAAAGGGGCTGGTTGTGTTTAATGCCCTACCAGACACCCACAGAGGGGCTGGTTGTGTTTAATGCCCTACCAGACACCCAGACACCCACAGAGGGGCTGGTTCTGTTTAATGCCCTACAAGACACCCACAGAGGGGCTGGTTGTGTTTAATATCCTACCAGACACCCACAGAGGGGCTGGTTGTGTTTAATATCCTACCAGACACCCACAGAGGGGCTGGTTGTGTTTAATGCCCTACCAGACACCCACAGAGGGGCTGGTTTGGGGTGCTGCTGGGTCCCCTGGGCACTGAGCAGGCTCAGCTCACCCCTGACTTCTCAGTGTGCTGGGGATTAACCACAATGTGACTCCTGCACTCGTTTGCAGCCTGAATGAAACAGGAAAAAACCTCTTTTTTGACTTTGCAAGGAAAGGGTTTGTGCCTTTTCCTCTTTTTATTTTTTGCTGAGAACAGCCCCTTTTCTTTTAGGCCAGACAAAACCAATGTTTTTTTTTTTTTCTCACTAGGCTTTACTTGGAAAGGCTGGGGATGTGTCACCCCCTCCAGAGAGTGACAGAGCTCCTTGAACAGAGCACCAAGTTGTTGCTACACAGCCAATAAAAACCCATTGAGGTGGAATCAGCCACAAAACCGTGGCTCCTCTGTCTGTCCAGCTCCTTCCCAGGCTCTGGAAAGCTCCAATTCCTGCCCCTGGGGACAGACTGGAGCAGCAGCCAAAAGGGCACAGGGGCAAGGCTGCAGCCCCCACACCTGCCAGGGCAATTTCCTCTCCTAGGAAAGCAGAAAAAGGATGGAGCAGAGCATCTCCCCTCTGCTTGTAAATACACCCTCACGCACAGCCACGGTGATTTTTTCATTTCCTGCTTTAATTTATCAGTAATTAGCAGCTAGCAGTATTAACTATTCAAGTTTTGGAAGCCAAAAAATTCTATGTGCCACGCCTTGAAAGTGTGATTATTGCTTTTTCTTCGAAAATCCTTAAACTATACAAGTGGGATGAGGGCAAGGCCATAGATGGGAGAAAACAGGTCAAGTCTCTGAATGCTGGCACGGGTGTGAAGGGAAAAGTGGAAATTCAGGCTCTTGTCTATCCTTTGGAACACAGCAGCAGTGAGTTTGAAGAATAAAAAGTGAATTTTTATCAGTTTAGCTGCTTCCCTGTACACACGGAGTTTGGAACTTCTCAAGGCTGCAGCTTGCAAGGCCTTCTGGAGTAAGAAATCCTTTAATCCCCTAATTTTGATCAGTTGTCAGTGGTGCCTGCTCACTCAAATGAAGCCTTAAAACACTGACAGAAGCAGATATTTCTAAGCAGGAAAAAAAGAAAAGAGTGTCCAAACTGCCAAGTTTTGCTGTACCTCCAGCAGGGTCAGCCCATTTCCACTGTGCAGCTACAGAAAAGTTGTTGTCAATTACAGCCTCACAAAAATATTTAAGGTTTAATGGGGTTCTTTGGAGCGTGCCAGGAGGAAAACAGCACCTAGGACCTGCTGCAGGATTTCTCTCGGAATCTTTTTTTGGTTGGTTTGTTTTAACAAAGATTTTTAAAATTAAAAATTTTAAAATTTAAAATTTAAAAATTTTAGAATTTAAAAATATTCTAAAATTGGGCTTTCACCCTCTGTGTGAGGCAGTTAGCAAAGCAGGGAGAAAAGATGAATTTTCAGAAGTCAGAGTGTTCCTGCTAAAGGAGCAGCATCCTCTGGGCACAGCTGGGGATGGGAAATGGAAAACCCTCACGGCACTGCCAGGTATCCTCTGCCACCTCTGCCTGACTCCAGCCACAGCTTTAGGACTTGCCAAGGCTGCAGAAGTAGCAAAAGCCACAAATATTTCAGCAGAGAGGCTGGAGTTAGGGTTTGCAATCCTGAAACCAGCTGAGGATTTGGATTTACTTCCAGTCATGAGTAAATAAGGGCAGAGCCTTACAGCCCAGCAGCACCAGGTAAAAGGGAAAAAATTCCTTTCCAAAGCCAGAAATAAAGATGGTTTGGGCCTGGTGTATTCATTGACACGCTTAAATCCAGCTGCTGGCACTTTGAGAATGTAAATCCTGTGTGAAACAACAACCTGAGCCTGCCCAGCACGAGGAGCTCTCAGACCGGGAGCAGCACAGAGCACTGCAAAGCCACTGGGGAATTGCTGAGCCTCTCCTTGCTAGGCTGGATTTAGTTAAAACCATCTGAAGAGAGTGTGAGCATGTAAAAAGCTGTGGGATATGGCTGTGAAAGGGGAGCTGCAGCACCAGCCTGCCACTTTACAGGTGCAGGGCTGAGTTTCACATGTAAACAAACTCACAGAAAGCAGCCAGGATCACTGGGCACAACAATTACCACTCTAATCCACAGATTTAATCAACTGACAAAAAAAAACCCCAAAAACAAAACCAAAAACACCACAAAAAATATCCCACAAACCCCCATTTCCCCCCCCCACAGCCAACCCTTCATGCAATAAATTGTCTTTATGTGGCCACAACTCAGAGGAATTTCAATGGCAGCCTTGGCATTGCAGGGAGCACCAAGTGTGATGGTTCTGAATGGTTCTTCTGGAGCCTCCCCCTTCCCTACTCCAGCAAATCTCCTTTTTTACAATTTGTTTCAACAGGCTTACAATGAGTTTATGACTCCTGGCAGCAGAATTTACCTCATAAAGCAGCATCACAAAACACCACCTCTAGTTGAGGGAAATAACATTGCTGATAACACTTATCTCCACACAAAGTACCTCTTCTAGTGATATTAACTGCTCTGTCATCTGCTCTTGATACAAAAAGACCCTGCTCTGCTTTTATGTTTGATATTTAGGACACAATTTAATTATAATCTTAATTCTAATTAGTTATTTCATAGCAAAATCAATCCTGATTTTTAATAAAGTTCATTCTTCCACTTTGAAACTAGTTTTTCATGTTTGGTTTGTTCTTTGGGTTTTTTTTTAATTTTGAAGCCATGCAACATCATAACTACTTAAATTTCAAACAAGGCAAGCACTTTCCTTAGCAGGAAGAGAGTACATTTATTTCCTGTGTGCAAAACTATGCAACTCCGGTTTTACTTGGACAGAGAAAGTAGAAAAGTTGAATATCTTAAGTTACTTTGGCCAGCAAACTGTTGGTGTTACAAAAAGTTTGTCTGTGACACAATAAAGAAAGGCATTCCAAATAAATAACAGATTATTTAATTTACCTTTTTTTTTCTTTCCTTCTTTTTTTTTTTTTTGTGATTTTAAAAGGTTTGGAGTGTGTATTTTCAACTTTTTATTGACAAGACTGTAAAACCAGCTAGAGAAAAGGCTAAATCTGATTCTCCCTTCTAGTTGCATAATTTATTCCAGATTTAACAAATACCAGGTAGGGAAATATGCCCCAAAACTGAAGGGTTTAAAACCCACTTCAACCTGATTGCAAGTGGAGCTGAAGAATCTTGTTTAGCTTCATTTTCAGAGATCTCTGAGAAGGGACATCCTTAAAATGGATTTGTGTGTGCTTCAAAATAACACTGAGCCAGGAATTGAGGCACTCCAGAGATGAGCACTGACACAAAACCCACAAAACCACAGAAATATGAGGGTAAAACCACACAAATATGAGAGTGTAAAGCCACAGGAATATGAGAATATGAGAGTGTAAAACTTACTCTGTGCTCTCCATAGAATTGAGCTAAACATTTCCTACTTCTCTGGATAACCAGAGTCACCATCAGTGGCAGAGTTGGGAATTTTGTTGAAAAATCATATAAATGCAGGGGGTAAGTTGGCTAATACATGAGAAAATATATTGTTCATTTATTCCACTGATGTTAAGTCTTAATTCTCCTTATCCCAAAGAACCATATGATATTTTTTGCTAAAATAAAATAAAGTTGTAGCATTAAGTGATGCCACCTGAGAAACTCTTGCTTATTCTGAGATATTATCTGTGGGTAGTTATGTTTTGATTTAAGATGTTAGGTGTTCAGATTACTGAAAATTTTAACAGAAAATAAAATTTCAGTTTTACCCAGAGAGTGCATATGTCGCTCATATTATTCAGGTTTAATTTAGTGTTTGGGGGGTTTTATTTTTAAATAAAACAGTATTATTTGCTGAAATAACTAATGAAATCTAAGTTTACTGATGTAGCAAGAAAAAGACATTCAGGCAGACAATAGCAAGTCCTAAGATTGAAGGAAATTATGTCAATGTAGAGTTTTCCCTTCAAGAAGTTTTAATTCCTGTTTCTTTAAAGTGTAGCTGTTGCTGTCCTGAACACAAAACAGCCTCAAAATAAAATCAATGGGTCCTCAAGAAATTGTAGTAACCCAGAATTGTGTAACTGGCTTTGAATTGTGAAATCACTCAGAATTCAAAGTAACACTGCATTTCTCTGATTGGCTTAGCACACACTACACCCTGCAAGGAACAAATGGGAGGCTGCACTGCACTGATTAAATATTTATAGCCAGAAGAAATATGTCACCACAAAAGCAGCTCATCTTGTGCAAACATCTGATTTCCTTCCCTTAGTCTAGCAAGAAATCAGAGTCAGGGGGAGAGGACAGAGTTAAAGTCTGCTGTTATTCTAGCTGAATAACTAACACACAGTCCTTTAAAAAATAATGAGATCCAGAAGCCAGAGTATTAGTTAGCTGAAACAAGGATGAGGATTTAGCTCTCCAACTCCTAAGGGAAGAAATATTTAGGGGGGAAAAAAAAAAAAAAAAAAAAAGGGAAAAAAGGAATATTGTAAATCATTTTCTTTCTTTCACCTTTGCCTCCTCATTAGTATGGGCTGGAGGCTCTTTCCTCCAGCAACAGGAGCCAAGCTCCCAAGCAAGTGGCACACTTTGTTCTGTGTCCTTTCAGGATATGGAATTCCTTTCCTTGTGTCCTCTTAAAAAAGAGTTAAAAACTCTCATTCTGACCGTGGCAGGGTAAGAAAATTTCCAGCTGAACTCGCTCCCTAAGTGCTACAGGGTTACGAGGTGTAAATGGTCAAATCATTGCAAGGTAATGAAGAGTCTGATCAAATATAAAGGCAGTGAACAGTCTGATCAAATATAAAGGTAGAAAACAGTCTGATCAAATATAAAGGTTTTTGTGCACTTACTCCCAGAATTCCATCACTGGAGAAGTGGCATTTTGTAAAGAGACTTGACTGCAGTTGCTCATGTTGAGTTTTTGAAATTCCACACAGTTTTCTAGAAAAGAAGCACAAAAGTAAGGAGTTTGCTATGTTGACATGCAAGCACAGCTCTTGTTCATGTCCCACTTTGTGCACCTTGGGAAGCCCACACATTTTATGGGTGGGTTAAAGGGTTTTTGGGGGCACTAAGGGCCACAGCTGCTACTTCTGCAGCAGCTATCAGCTATTGTTATCATAACCCAGAGAAACATCCATGAGGACTCTCCTAAAACACTTCCCAGAGGCACAGGGCCAAAAAATCACCTCAGGCAGAAGGAAGAAACATTCAGGCAATGGATTGGGAATTTAAATTACAACGTGCTCCAACTCCAGCTGCTGGTTCAGTGGTTTATGGCTACCAAGGGAACATGGCCAGCCATAAACTGCCACTTTTTCCTGATAAGGAGAGTGGGTATTTCCTCTGGCTTATCACTATTATAATCATTATTATTACTATTGTTATTATCTCTAACACAAAGGCCAAAGCAGCTCAGCCCTGTGGAGCATTTGAGCACTGATAACACTGGCCAAGCTCCTTGGCAGGGCTGTCAAAATTGGTACCAAAGCCTTCCACATCCACTGGGCCCAAAATTACCTCCCCAAGATTTCAGAAATTAAGGTTTCAGGCAAATTTAGGTGTGCTCAAAGAACACCAAAAATGGCCAACTAGTGCAAACTATGAAAGACAACATGCTGGGTGCTTGATTTGAAACTGGATTGTACATAAGGGATGAATGCAAAATTTCAGGAATAAGGACAGTGGGATGAGATCCTCCCCATGGATGTTTGGGATCTAGAGACTCAAAGAGCAGAGAATGACAGATATTTATATAAATGAGAAGACAGATGCAGAGCCCTGCCCTGCAAACCCTCCTGAATACCTCATCCTGCATGCAGGAGGCTCCTTTACATGCACAGCAAGGATTATTTATGAGACTACATTTCCAGAAGTAGCTTGATGAACATTATCCCTCAACATCTGGCATTTAAAAGAGCAATTCCAAAGATCCACATTTAACATTTTTCCCTCTCCATTCAAACTCCTCCTGACTTCATTAGAGTGAAAGAGCAAGAATGCAACCTGTCATCAGGTCATTCTCTGCTGCAGAATTCACTCAGTGTGCTCAGGGAGAAGAGATATGATTGCAAATGAGAGTCTTGGGATTTAGCCAGAAGATCTTACAGAATTAACAAATCCATAGTCTTTTTCTGCTGACATTCTATTCTAGAGGAGTAAATGCTTTACAATGACCTAACCCGAAAAGGCAGTTTCACTCCAGGTTTCCTTTTTTTTGGCTGTAGTGGGATGAGATTGGCCCATTTGCACAGATTTTGCTACACACATAGCTTTGTTCAGGACATTTCAATATAATAATCAATCATTTGGAAGGATTTTATAGTGGCAATCCCTGCTGAGGTCATACCTGTATTCCATTCGTGGCCACAGGAAGCCCAGGGAAGCTCTGTAGTAAAGCAGTTGAACAAATAGAAGATAGCCCATGCTAAAATGATGATGTAATATACATTTAGGTGTGCCTCTATGACTTGGGTAGCATAGCCAATGCCTGGAGGAGCAAAATAAAAAGTGAGATACAAAAGAAAACTTCTGCTTTTCAGGCTGTATTTAATTTAAAAACAAAAGCTTACTCTTAAGTATATCTTAACTTCAGTTTTGCTACAATTAATTTCATTTTACTTCAAATGGAATGCTTTCTTTTGCAGTAGAACACAGAATTGTTACCTTCAAAGAGAGGGCAAACTTTCCTCCAGCATGTGATGCCTCCTTCACTTGTGAACTGTCCCAAGGCCGTCTCCAAGAAAAATACTGGGATTCCACAGCAGATAAAAAACACCACGTAGGGGATGAGGAAAGCACCTGGGGGTGAACATTGAGGGGGTGTTGGTTAGAATGAACAGGGCTCCTCAGGAGCACAGGGAGGATTTTTCCATTAAAGGAAGGATCTTGAGCTGGGAGCCATCAGTGCAGTGCAGGAAGGGTTTAATTCCTGCCCCAAATATCCAAAGTTAACCTGCAAACCAGGGACATGGGCTAAAACAGAGCAGATCAACGTTCCTCAGCCTAAAGTCAGTCTCTCAAACACAGAAAAGATCCCAGCCATGCTCAGCTCAAAGTTCTGCTCTGCCCAGCACTATCCTCCTTGCTTTTCTCAGCAGTGAGGAAGTGTTACAGATATTAAATCTGAGAAACCCATTTCATGTTATTTATATTATAAGGATTGCAGAAAGAGAATGAGGAAAAAAACTTCAGAACTACTCGCAAGGACAAGAAAGCAGGACCTGGCCTTATCAGCCAGAAACATTGGTGTGAAATTCTAGGAAAATAACAAAGCATCCACATTTTTGCTGGGTGCTGACAGTGAACTCCAGCACAGGTGGTGAAGCACAGCAAACCCAACCACAGCACACCCCCACCCTGCGACAGCTGCTGGGTTTCAGTCACCCTGGTGAGAAAATTGAGACAACTACATCCACCTGCTCTGAGTGAGTTTCCTTCATCTCATCACCAAGAGTTCCTTCCCTCAGCCAGGAAATTTCCCTAGGGGTGAATCCCAGGTGCCTCTCAAGCAATCCATAGGGATTCCACAAAACATGGAATATTTCCCTGGATAATTTACTGGCCAGTATTATCACACACACTCTCACAGCGAGCTGAACAATGCAACTTGTGGAAACCCAAAGTACCAGCTTGTTTTTCCAACAGGAACATTAGAAAACATCAGGATTCCCAGCTTACAAAAAGATCATATTACAAGAAATACCTCATTCTAAACACACAAAGAAATTATTTTTCCTCAAAACCTGAACATCCACAGCCCAAACTTCCAGATGATTTTTCCTACACTCCCTGTTATGACTTGGAGTAAGTGCCAGAGAGGTCAACCTCACAAGTTCCAAACTACAGCTTCTAGATTTGTTCTGTTAAAAGCAATTTATTTCACAACTAGCTCAGATATTTACCACTGTCTTCCCCCAGCACACACCAAGGAGTTGGATGCATCAGATTTAAGCACTGAAAACAAACCCTGGTCTAATTCCAGCAGGGGGTTACACAAGCTCACAGACTGAGCCTCCATTGACTAAAACTGGTCAATGGCAAATGTCCCATGGTGCCAGGACACGAGCAATTAAATCACACCCACTTATTCTATTCTTAAAGAGTACAGTGGTGATTTAATATGATATTTAGGTAATTACTTTTTCATCAAATCACCCAAAACAATGATGGAAATTCTTTCTACCTCATGTTACAGCCTTTAAAATAATAGCAAGCTGGCACACACTCACAAATGGGCACGTAAAGCTGCAGGAACCAAAAAACTACACAGCAAATATATATTCCTGTCATTTCCTCTGCCAAAAGTTCTCTGGGAGCACTTTGACCATCAACAAAAAAGGCTTGTGTATATGATGTGCAGCATGTTAACATTCAGGATCTGGTAGCAGCACTCTCCAAAGAGCTGAACTCTTGTTGCCTAAGTTTGGCCAAAATACAGAGACATAAAGAAAGGAACTCCCAACAATAAAAACAATTTGCACAGCAGGGCTTGTCTTGTAGGAACAGCACACAAAATGGGCTAAAAACCATCCCTGAGTTCAGATAAGGAGGGACAAGGAATAGAAGTTTGGCGCAGCAAACCAACCCATCAAGGAGCAGATCAGTGCTTATCAGCCCTCAACATCCTATTTTTCTTCCAGCCTCTGTGTTTACACTGCCACTGTCTCAGGCCTTAAGTGGGAAGAATGTTGAACCCAGTCCACAGAATTCTAAACTGAGTTTGTAATTTACTTTCCTTTCTTCCCTGCTGCCCAAGCTGATGTGCTTATTCTCAGCTGTCATTTATCTTACACAGTTTACAGTTGGCTATAACCAATACGTGCCACATGTTATACTCTGGAGAAGTTGAGTCTGCTCTTTCCTCTCTCAAATAACATTCACTATGTTGTATTTATTAGGGCTTGCTCTCTTCAACCTGTAATTTTACATCTTTTCTGCCTTGTAGGAATTGGAGAAGTATGAGGGGAAAAAAAGAACATTGAGGTATAAAAAATTTCATGAGACAAAGAAAATTAATTTAGTCTTTGTGGCATTGTTAGGGAAAAAACATATTCATCCTCTCCAAAGTACACTGCTGTGACAAATGAAGTGCTGCCTTCTTTTCTGTGTCAGACAAACTTAGTTAAGTATGCCTGGGTGTGTATTCACATGCAGAAGACAGAGTGTACTACTATAACTGAATGCTGGCTTCTCCTGCATGAAAAATGCTCCTGAAAAAAAGATGTCAATTTACTAACGTAACAGCAACTTGTAAAAATAAACCACACAGTGTTTGGAGAGAGGGAAAGGGAAACACAACGATTTTTCTCAGTTGTCAGATGTTAATGCTTCCCTGTCTGCACATGCACTGAAACCCTGAACACGTCTCTCTTACTAGTGCAATAAATCACAGCAAGGCACTCTTAACTGTTTAATTCCCATGTTTAATTCCCATCTAAATCTACATGTGATGCCATCTTACCTCCTCCATTCTTGTAGCAAAGGTATGGGAATCTCCAGACGTTTCCCAGCCCAATAATCTCCCCTGCCACAGAAAGCACAAATTCAACCTTGTTGTTCCAGTGCCCTCTTTCATGAACTTTCTTATCATTGCTGTGGACGAGGTTGGTACTTGAGGCTTCTGGGTCCAAAGCATCTTCTGGCTTGCCATTAATTATAGGAATAGTCTTTTCAGCTGTCATGACTTTTCAGCCTGGTGGAGAACAAAAGAGGAACACACAGGTGTGTTAGGACACTTGCTGGCACTGATCTTCAACCTCTGAAATCTCCCAGGGTGGCACTGGCCTCTTGTTACCTCTGGAAATCTGCGGGTGAAAATGAGGGAGGCAACTCCACAAGGCTGGAAAAGTTGTAAAGCAGGGGAAAAAGGAGAAGAAAGGGGTGGGAGTGAGAGAGAAGGTTCTGTGCAAGGGAAGGAGTAATTCCAAGTGGTGACAGCTAACTTGCTAGCGGACAAGGAAACCTTTCAAAAATCCCTCCCCAGGCAAGGATGCCATCCTTGCTGACCTACCAGAGGCCGAGGATGCGCCGCACCTGCCGGGCTCACACCTGAGGGCCGGGATGGCTGTGGCCTGCCCGCGGGAGCTGCGGGATTACTCACCCAGGGCTGTGCCCGTGCCTGCCTGCGCGCCGGGGCCGGGGGCCGGGCTGTGCTAGCGCTGCCTGCGGGCGATGCTGCGGCTCCGGCGGCGCGGGCAGGGCACAGCCAGGAGGGGAGGAGGCGTTCGGGATCCCCGCGAGCCGGGAAGCCTCGTCCTGCCCCGCCGCTGCTGGCGGCCCGGCGTGGGTTGGAGGATGCTCCCCGCGCTCTGGATGGAGCCGCAATTTGCAAATGCTCAGCCCTCCCCGGAGCGATGGTTTAACACCCGCCTCCCCCCTCCGCCCACCTCAGGCTGTCCCGCCAGCTCCCCCCTCCTTCTCCTCCTTCTCCTCCTCCTCCTCCTTCTCCTCCACCCAGCATCACCACCGAGCATCACCAGCGAGCGGAGAGCAGAGCATCCCCGGCTGCGCTCCCCGCCCGCGGCCAGGGCCGAGCCCGCCAGGTTGGCAGCCGCGTTCTGCATCCCCATCCCCGGCAGTCCCGTTCCCGCTGAGCAGTCCTCGGCAGGGATGGTACCCGCGGGCCCGGCAGGTTGGCAGCCGCGTTCTGCATCCCCATCCCCGGCAGTCCCGTTCCCGCTGAGCAGTCCTCGGCAGGGATGGTACCCGCGGGCCCGGCAGGTTGGCAGCCGCGTTCTGCATCCCCATCCCCGGCAGTCCCAGCCCTGCTGCACATCCCTCGGCAGGGATGGGATGGCGGACAGGGCAGGGCCGAGCCCGTCAGGCTTGCACCCGCATCCCCATCCCCGGCGGGTCCTGGCCCCGCTGTGCAGTCCTCGGCAGGGATGGTACCTGCGGGCCCGCCAGGTTGGCAGCCGCGTTCTGCATCCCCATCCCCGGTGGCCGGCCCCGCTGGGCATCCCTCCGGCGGGGATGGGACCGTGGGCAGGGCCGAGCCCCGCAGGCTGGCAGCCACATCCCCCTCCCCAGTGGGTCCCATCTCTGCTCCGTAGCCTCGGGCAGGGATGGTATCATGGGCCCGGCAGTTTGGCAGCCGTGTTCCCATCCCCATCGCCGGTGGGTCCCGGCCCGACTGTGCAGCCCTCGGGCAGGGATGGGAGCCGGGGGCCCGCCAGGTTGGCAGCCGTATTCCCCTCCCATCCCCGGCAGCCCCATCCCTGCTCTGCAGCCTCTGGCAGTACCAGCCGTGCAGGCTGGCAGCCGGGTTCTGCATCCCCATCCATCCCCGGCAGTGCCATCCTTGCCCTGCATCCCTCAGGCAGGGACGGCACCACAGGCAGACCCAGCCCCGCACCTGCCTCGCTCGGGGGCTGGCACAGACCCCACAAGTTAAAAAAAGGAGCCCGGCGGGAACAGATGACACAAACTTGAGCTGGAAAGGGCGGTGGGGAGAGCCGGGGGACAGACGGGATGAAAAAATAAACGGAGGGGGAACATTTGGGAAGTGTGGAAACAATGTGGGCGCTTTCGAGTTGCAGCAGGGAAATGCAGAAGCAAGCAGCCCATGAGGGCATTGCTGGCTGGGGCTTGGCTTAAAATTCAAGCTGTAAAAGAGGCGAGAAGAGGGAAAAAAATATTACAAATGGTTTTGTTTCAGGTTGAATCAAATATTGTGAATAGAGATTTTTTTTTCCATCTAACCCTCTCCTTTTTAAATTTTTTTTGTAGGTCAGTCATTTTCACCCTAAGTTTCCAAAGCCAAATTAAATACCTCTTCTTTCTTCATCTCTGCAGGTTCTCCTTGGCAAATGGCAGCACCCAAGCCAGGTTCTTGCTTCAGAACCCAAGCCAGGTTCTTCCACACTCTGCTGCAGTTATGATCAGCAAGGCCTTGCTCTGCAGCTCCAGGGGATGCACTTTGGAACTCACAGCTCCTAAATCCAGCAGTCTGTGCTGGAAATGTCCCAGGGACAGTCAGATCTTGTTCCATGTGAATCCTCTCCCTCTCGCCCTCCATCTCCAGGGGCTTTTCCCACTGCCTGGCCACCTGTTAGCAGTGCTCCTGGAAGACAATGGAAAGATAGATTTTAAATTAACTCGAGCTGACTTTGTACCCTGCTTGCACATTACCCACTGGAGCTTCTGCTGTGGTTAAAGTTTGCAGGATTTTGCATTTCAGTGATGCCTGTCACAGGAGTGGGTGCTGGGGCCTCACCCTGTCAGCTCTCTGTCACATCAACCCTTGCACCTAACAGGGGCAGGATGAGCCTCTCTCTTTTCTTCTTGATGCCAGCATTTAGAGTTCTACTCAAACTTATCTTGGGAAAGGAGATCTGCCAGTGGGAAAACCGAAAAAAAATGGCAAAATTCTTATCTTTTTAATTTTTTTAAAGCATCCTTACCACAGAGCTAGGTTTGATTTTGAGTGCTGTATTTGTGGCTTTGTTTTCAATGCAGCTGGTATTCATTAATTGAGGATAGAATAGATTCATTTTTCCCAAGCTGACTTTGCACAAACTAAACTCAACTTGGAGGGCTTTTTTGTTGATTTATTTTTACCTCCTCCTTCATCTTGTTTTCAGCAGGGATCAAAACAGACCCTGCTTTTCTGTCTCCCGGCCAGGCCTAGCAAACTCAACAGGATACACTTAAACATCAAAGCTGACAGTGAATTCTCATTTTATTCCTGAGAGTAATTCTAAAAACAGAGGGAAGCTGAGGGACAGTAAACATTTGATGATTCAATAGAGAGGAGAGACCAGCCTTCACCAAAGAGATTGATGATCCCAAATTGAAGGGCCTGCTGCAAGGGGCAGTCTGCAGGCCGATGCTGAAGGTGTTTATTTGCTGATTTGTTCAGTATTTTAAACGATTCATTCCTGCTGTCAAGTGTTTTATCCACTGCTGTATTCCTGCACCAATTCCCATTCAGCCTCCTCCCAGCTGAAGTGTTTATTGAAGTAATTGCTGGCTGCTAATCCTTGTGAGCACTCCTCAGTGTCTGCAACAAAAATTGACAAATTTTAGAGCAGGTTGAGAACCCTTTTTATTTAAATTCTGGTGGAGCCTTTGCTGTTGCAATGAGGGAAATTCCCTAGTGTCAGTTCATGCTCTCACTGTGTCTCTGGTGCTCCTCATCAGGAATTCCTGCCTGTTCCTCTCAGCCCGTTGGGACACCCTGGCCATTAAAATGATGTGCCCTAAAAAAGCAATTCAAGTTCTGCTTTATTCAGGTTTATCTCCACGCTCCCAAGGAACCCTTTACAACTCTGTGCAGAAAGTGCAGGGGTGGGGGTGGAAATCAGATGTTTCTGCTCACCAGAGAATGGAGCTGTGAAGTACCAAATGTTCCAAGGCTGCATTTATTTAGATTTATAAACTAAAATTAATCAGGAGAAGCCATTCATACCTAGAGCAACTTGGGAAAACAACCTCCGAGAAAAATCCACATGTCCACAGGATTCCGCCAGGCTGCCAAAATTAATGTCAGCTCATGTGATGTAGCTTTGGAAATTTAAATCTGGGGCTTGGCTCATTTCTTCCCCTTATTGTAACTCTGAATTTCTGTGTTGTTCCTGCAATAGAAAATCCTGTGACAATATAACTAGGGGGGAAACAACAATCCTCTCCAGATTTAAAACCTTCAATTTAGATTTGCTATAAGCATGATGTGCACAAGCCTTCTATAAAGATTTCATAAAGCTGGACTCTTTGTGGGAAATAGCTACACAAAAGCAAAGAAATACAATCAGAATTTCAGCAGTGATAACAATCTGACAATATTTTGGATCAAAAGCCTAAAATCACAAAGCCATTTGTGAACAGGACCAACACATTTAGCTGTTTTATTAGAGGCTGACTTCAATCAAAAATAGGCTGATTTGTGCCTAATCAGTTTTCTGTAATGGGAAAAAATATATTTCTTTGCTGCAGATAACTTTAAGTAAAGCAACACCTGATTGTTTGGCTCCTGTTTAGAAAGGCTTAACCCCTATCATTGGAGGTATCTCTCCATCCAATTTATTGCCTCACAATGGGTGAGATGTTGAGTTTGGGGCTGAGGAGAGCTGCAAAAATCACTTTTCCATCTATTGATGTTGCCCTTCCCTTGTCAATCCGAGACCTGTATTTTGTTACCTGTATTTTATCTTCCATCCCCTCCTCTGGACAGGAGTGGGTGAGAATATTCCAAATAGGAGATTTCTGCTGCTGATCCCCTGGAAAAAGTGGCACAAATTGGGGTTTCCTTGAGTTAATTCATCCATTCCTACCGTGCTTTAGGGACACATCCCTCTGCTAATGGGTAATGGTACCTTGAGTTTCTTAAACATGAATTTTATACACAGACAACACTTAGAGAGAACCTCCAATCCTGGGTAATCCACAGCTTCCAAGAGTTAGCTGTCACCTATCCTAGTGAACTGAAATCCATGAACTAGCAAATAAATGACAGCACTGAATGAGAAGACACTTTTGAAAGGTTTTAGTGGGACTTACAAGCGAGAAATAAAAGAATAACAAAAATAAAATAAATAAAGATAAATTTAAAATAAATAAAAGAAATACCAAAGAGACCTGAGCAGAACTCAATGCATAACACCACAACTGCCTGTAGACAATCATTGTTCCAAGTTAAAGCTGAATTTGCAGTCCTCATGCAGATACAGATGTTATCAGCATGCCCAGCTCAGCTACTGGGATCTGCTCCAGCCTGGAATAGGAATGAACTCTGAGGGGAGTTTTTGCTCAGCTTTCTGGATACATTTTCAACTCTATTAAAATATTTTAATAATTATATTATATATATTATATAAATATTATGTACTATAAATATTATGTATTATATAAATATTATATTTTTATATAAATATTTTAATATTTGTCATAATTAACATTATTAAAGGTACTCAATGAACAATGTTAGAATTCAATTCAGGTTACAGAAGCTCTCTGCAAGCTCGTAGAATCTTTCATTTTATCCCAGACACTCTTTCTTCCCTGTTGTAAAGCAAGATAAGGGGTTGATTTGGGCACTGGATGCTCCAGGTCAGTATGAGAAGATTGTTTGGAATTAAATTTCAAGGAATTGAATGACTCTCACACCTCTGGTAGGAAGAGGCATCTCCCCCCAGCCTTGCTCTTTGTTTCTACAAGCAGCCCACTGAGCCAGGCTTTGGGTTAATCCTGGAATTTCACAAAACCAACTTACCTTTGGGTTGAGTTCATAGCACAGTAATTAAAAAATGAAATTCCAGCTTGTAAATGATCATTCCATGCTATGAGGAGTCATGCTCAGCAGTAAAAATTGGGACCAAGAGGGAGGGAGGATGATAATTTGAGTGATGGCATTTTTATTCCCAAATATCCCATGGGATGAAGTGCTGCCCTCCTGGAAATGGCTGAACACCCAGCTGCTGATGGGAAATAGGGAATTCATTCTTTGTTTGGCTTTGCTTTACATGTTAAACTGCCTCATCTCAGCCCCTGGGCTTTCTCATCCCTTGAGTTTTCCCACTTTTCCCTCTCTGATTCTCTACCCTGCCAACACAGGAACCTGTGCAATATTCAGGTTCAGTGAGGGGTGGCAGCAATACTGCACACTCTGCCAAGTGTTGCTGTAAAATACAATAAAATCCAAAGCAAGTTACCATTAGAAACACAATGATGGGTGTGAATGAGGGAGTGGTTTGGTTCTGTGTCAGACCTGAAATAGGAAAAAAGCTCCAAAATCAACCCAGAATGAAGATAATTCATTTTTCTCCCCAGTGCAAAATAATAAGAATTATATATAACCCCCTAAAATTTCAACTCAATCACATTTTACTATGAACTAGAGAGCAACAGCAATATATTGCTTCAAAATTTCAGAAGAGCTCCCATATTTTCAGAACATTTCCTTTATTGAAGTCTTTTTGGCTGAAGTTGCATGTCAGTAAAGCAAAGTAATTGCCTGGAAAATATTGATTAGCTCTTGTCAAACACCCCTGTGCTATTGAGGATTTCCATTTCAGCACTGTCAGCATTCAGGCGCTGGATTTAACTCTGTGTGTCGAGTTCTCTAAAGCAGCCCCAGTGCAGTCCCACAGACACTGAGCCCTGCAAGGGCTCTGCCACATAAATTACATGTGACAACTCCAACCAACTCAGCAAACAATCCTGTCCTGAGCTGGCTGCTGGCACATCGCTAATTAACAATTAATTGCCTTCCACAAGACTCCTGCAGAGCAGATGATGTGATACTGCAGATGTTCCAGCCAACTTGTGCTTCTCTGCAGTGTTCAAAATGCCCAAAGATTTCTTCTACTCTTTTTGCTTTTTGTAATGGTATTTTTAATCAAATACATGCATTCCTTTTGTTATTTAAAATGTATTTTGCAGTATTTTAATGCTGAAACTCCTCTCAATAAAATATTTTCTTTACAGCTGTGAATCATCAGTTGTTGGTTGACACCTGTAGGTTTATAACCTGAAAATTGGGTCAAAATAGAACTTAGCTGGCAGACCAGGAAAATTAATTATTGTGAAACCCCACCCAATTATGCCCAGCAAAAGCAACATCTGTTCTTCAAGAGCTAAACGAGAAAATACTCGAATTTTATTACATCCACTTACTAAAAATGCATGGACTTCTTCTTTCCCAGCTAAAAGAGGAATATTTTATTACAGGCCAATCCACTGGGAAGGCAAATGGAGAAGACACAAAGATTATCCAGAATTTCATCTCTGCTGGACAATGATTTTTCCCGATGACTGGTTAAAGGTGAACAAAGAAACTCTGTGAGAGAAGAACCCTCCAGTAAGGAGGCAAAAATCACATTTAGGTGCACAAAGAGCAGCAGGGAGATGCTGACTTGGCTGGCACAGATTGCAGGAGCCTGACAAAGGCTGTGCTGGGAGGGCAGCAGGAGAGGTGGGGATTGCTGAATTGCTACTGCACTGCTCTGGAAATGGATGAACAATTCAGGCACAGAGAACAAACCAGGCAGATTGCTGTCAGTGGGAAAAGCCTTCCTGGAAATTGTCAGATTTAGGTTCTTCTTTAGGTTCTTCTTCTCCTCCAGAGGGTGCTGGGCACTGTCCAGGCTCCCCAGGGAATGATGACATTCCCAAGGCTGCCAAATCCCAAGGAGAGTTTGGACAACGTTGCCAGGCATGCCCAGGTGGGATGTGTTGGAATGTCTGGACTGGATAATCCTTGTGGGTCCCTTTCAACTTAGGATATTCCACAATTATTTTTATATTTCAGGATATTTCTGACCATTCCTACTCCCTCTCATCTCAGTTCCTTTCCTACTCACAGGAAAACTGAAACAGATCCTCCAGGGTTTGACTATGTTGTAAAGAAAACCTTAAAATGCATTTGTCTCCAATTCTTTTCCAAGTTTTGGGAGCTGAGGAGAATCATCACTCTACCAGAAACACAGAGCCTAATCCATGGAAAACTGAATTCAGGAGAAGAGAAGAATTTTACTGGAGGTCATTTCATGCATAAATTCTGCCTAATTTTGACTCCCTCAACACCCTGATGTTTGTAGAGTAAGTTATAGGTAATAAATCAGGAGACATCCCCTATTACCTGAGACATAGAGCTCTGGCTTCACAACAGCAAGAAAAAGAAGTTGGGCTTGTTTCTTTTTGCAGTCTGTAATAAGGAAGGCAGTAGTGGAAATAATCAGTTGAGATTCTGTCTTCCCATCATGTTCTAATTTAAGCACAATATCTGGTGAATGGAATTCCCAAAGCAGCACTTATTTCTTAAACTCTTTCTCTAAAATTTACTTGCAAGTTTTTAATAGGAAAAAAATCCCTAGGCTGAGGAAGGCTAGGCATATTTTTTTTAAAAAACTCAATTTTCTAGAAGTTCAACTTTTTCTGAATATTGTCCTAGCCATCATTTCCTCATGATTAGAAGTGTGTAGTTAACTAAAACAGGAAGAACACAAAGATCTCTTTATTCAATGTCACTTTTATTTTTCCCACTGGGAAAGGAAGACTTTGCTGGTGGAGTCAAGGCAAATAAGGCTCCCCTAAAATGTCAGAGCATGAGTGACAGTGACACATCCCCAAATATCACACCTTTACCAGCCCTGGTATCACAACCATACAATTTTGGGGAGCATCATTCTGTGCTTTGCAGTCAACTTCTCCAGCTGCTCCTGAGATTAAATATCTTTTAAGAGTAGAAAAATTGTACCCAGAAGAGGAAGATTTCCTTTGCAGAGGTCTCCATAATGACAACCTTTTAACTTCTTACAGGCTACAGAACATGCTGCAAATAAACACAATAAAATTTTCCACCAGTGCATCATTTACAAAACTTTCAGCATATTCAGCCTGAAGTTAATTTCTAAAGATACTTTGCAAATTTGGGGCTTAAAGGTAAAATTTTCAGGAGTTAAATTACCGAGGTGGCCTTTTCTGCTGAAGAGGGGCAGAATATGGCACTTGGTTCATTGTTTGCAGTTCAAAAGGGGTTTGTGCCCCTTGCACATTGATTGTTTTGATGATTAAATAGCTGAGACTGAGGAGTTATGGCTTTATATCTGTAAGTGCTTTTATCTCTCCAGAAAGTGTGAGTTTTCTCAGTTCATTACCGACTTCCCACACAGAATAAATGCTGTAAGCCACATAGCAATAGAAATAAAGGTTTTAAATCAGGCAAGGTTCCCTTCTGAGGTTTGTTTTTAAACCAAGCAGGGAGGGTGTGGAGCAGCCAGCTCTTAGTGCAATTAATTTCAGGTCCTTGTTAGCAATGATAAGAAAGTATTACATCTCAGATGATAAGAAAGCATTACATTGCAGCTGCTTGTGTTACATGGATTTTTGACTCCAACTTGATTCCTATTTTAAGTCTCTTTAAGCTTATTAAGAGTTTCCCAGTTCAGCCCTGGGTTTTACAAGAGCCTTGAGCAAGGAGCAGAGCAAAGTCTCTCTCCTTGGACACAGGGATGGTTCAGCTGCTTCCAATGAAGGCAGAACTTACAGGTGAAAGAGCTGAGTTTATACAGAGACAGCAGATGCTCTGGAAACTTTCTCCTGTGCTGTTGCACACTCAGAAACAACAATTGGTTTTCATTTGCTGCATGGCCAATTAATCTACAACAGCCCATACTTGTTAAACGTGCGGTTTGTGAGCTGTAACACAAATCATTATCTACCAAAAATTTCTATACTCTGTAATGTTTCTGCACCCTGGGGTTTGTGCACTGACCTTTTGGCAGGGCTTTGGCTGTGTCACAGCACACTGACCCATGGAAGGCACCACCATCCATCAGCAGGAGGACACAGTCTGAATTTGGTGTTGATTCATGAGGGGCAGTCATGGAAACATGGAATATCCTGAGCTGGAGGGACCCTCAGGGATCAGAGAACATCCTGAGCTGGAGGGGGACCCTCAGGCATCAGAGAACATCCTGAGCTCAGGGGACCCTCAGGGATCAGAGAACATCCTGAGCTCAGGGGACCCTCAGGGATCAGAGAACATCCTGAGCTCAGGGGACCATCAGGGATGGATCAGAGAACATCCTGAGCTGGAGGAACCCTCATGGATGGATCAGAGAACATCCTGAGCTCAGGGGACCCTCAGGGATCAGAGAACATCCTGAGCTGGAGGGACCCTCAGGGATGGATCAGAGAACATCCTGAGCTAAAGGGACCATCAGGGATGGATCAGAGAACATCCTGAGCTGGAGGAACCCTCAGGGGTCAGAGAACATCCTGAGCTCAGGGGACCCTCAGGGATCAGAGAACATCCTGAGCTAAAGGGACCATCAGGGATGGATCAGAGAACATCCTGAGCTGGAGGGACCCTCAGGGATGGATCAGGGAGCATTCTTCGCTGGAGGGGACCCTCAGGGATCACTGGGTCCCATCCCTGCACAGACCCCCCAACAATCCCACCCTGGGCGTCCCTGGCAGCACTTTCCAAACTCTCCTGGAGCTCTGGCAGCCTTGGGAATGTCACCACTCCCTGGGGAGTGCCCAGCACTTTCCTTTCCCTGATCTCCACCCCAAACCTGCCCTGGCACAGCTCCAACCCCTAAAACTCCCTGTTCACACTTTATACCCTTGTGCATACAGAATTTTCTAAGCACAGAGGCTCTCCATGATTTCTTGAACTGTTTCAGTGCCTCTTTGCTAACAGCATCCTGAAGTCCTGAGTCCCCTTTTCTATTTGCAAATCAGAATCCTGGCCAGACACAGAAAACAACCCATCTATGAGTCCATTTGATTAAAACAAAATTTGGCTGCTGCCTAATGGCTTGCTCAGGAAGCATTTGGGTTGCATTAAAATGAAGAGGCCAAAGCAAGTTCCTGAGCTGCATTCCAAATCCAATGTTAAAGGTCAAAACACCAGAGTGAATGGCACCTAATCTGTGCAACAGCTTTCAGGAACTCTTTTTGCCACCTTCAACATTTACCCCTCTATTCTTAGCTGAAGCAGATGTAAATTATGGTCTCCTATTAAAATAAATGAGATATTCAAGAAAACTTCTTTGAGGAAACTGGAATAATTAAATGCTATAAACTTAAGACACAATTGAGTGCTATAATAAATCTTATTTTCTCATAAGTAATTCAATCTTAATGAAGATTGTTGTTTTACAAGATATTATTCTAACATAGATGTTATTATTACTCTTTGTCAGGTGCACTAAAATATCTGAAAATCCGCCCAAATTACCATTTCAACTTTACAAACATCATCCTATTCCAATTCTAGGCTGAAAATAAATTCTCACTCTGCATCTACAACTATGAAGAATCAAAAATAATTCATAGTGCTAAACATATATTGTAAAATTTTGGGGGGGAAAGTATTTAAGTATTTATTATGTCCCAATTTCTAATTTAGATTTTTTAGGAGAAGTAAATGCATCTTTCATCTATGTTTGTTTTTTAGGGTTACATTTCTTTAACAGTGTATGTTAGTTTTATAGGGTTACATTTTAGTGCATGTTACTTACAGTTGGTTTCTTCACGTCTTCCTCTTATGTTTGCAGGCTGTAAGATTATTTAAAAATGCCTTTTCCCAAATGATTCCTCATCAGTTGTTCCTGCAAACCCTTTACAGCAGGGCCTTACCCAAATGGAAGGACTTCCACACAATTACAGCAAGTCGATATTCTTGTTTTATTTAAGGACTTGGGGTGGAGTGTTTAAAAAGCAGCTCCTGGTGAAATTCCCTTTCAGTAATAATAATGGGCTTTCCTTTCTCATTGGTGCATCCCTAAAATATGGAAAAATGAGTCCCTGCAAACTGCAGCCCAGTCCTGAATATGACACTGGAAACTAAACAGCAAAAGTAGGACATTTTAAAATATTCCTAAAACTTTGCAGAGTATTTCCATCCCTGTTATAGAAGTCAATCCTTATTTTCCTGGGATTTTCTACAGCAAGACATCAAAACCCTTGCACACCTAAAACTCTCCTGACAAATTAAGGCTCATTTCTCTTCTGCTTTGAATTCATTTTCCTCAAAGCTGTTGGGTTTTTTTCAAAGTAATAACTTCCATGATTTCTCAGTTCACTTTTTTAAACTAAATGGTTTGAATGGAATAGTCCAGCTGGATTGCCCTGTCAGCATTTTGGCTTTATTTCTCTTAATGCTTGATAAAGCCTCCCTAAAACAATTTTTGTTATCAGTTTGCAAGGCAGAATTACCTGAATGTAATCAGATACAGCTTTTCCATTAACTGAAATCTATCCCTGGGCCATCAAGAGCTCTCTGTGGTTTTATAACATTATTTTAATTTATTATTTAACGTATTTAATGCTAATTAATGTATTATTTCATGCATTATTTAATATTTTAATATATTAATTAATGTTATTTAACATATTACTTAACGTGAGAATAACTTTGCTTATAAATATAATCCATAAGTATTTTATAGGCCATTTTAACTCTAGCATTATAATTTTGATATTATTGTTCAAGTTGCATTTTGCATTTAGTGCCTTCACTCTAGATTACCTTAAAATATAATCACAAATTTTAAAATATATATTAATTTTTATTAATATTAAAATATATTAATTAAAATATATTATCCTACATTAAAACATCCTGTATTAAAACATCCTACATTTAGGCATGATTAATGACTTAAAGTTTCCTGCTCATGGCAGGGGGAAAGCACAAGGTAATTTCTAAGGTCCTTTCCAAGCCAAACCATTCTGGAATTCTCTGAAAATGGGCCTCCCATTCCCACTGTCCTTTTTATTATTATTGACTGATTTTCTAAATCATGTTCCTAATCAGGCTGTGTTTGCTCCACCTCTGGATGAAACAGGTAACTATTTATATAGAACATTTCTAATTTTCTATATTGTCCCATGCTGCTTCTACAGGTGTTTCTAAAGATTGTAAAAAATGCCACAAACAGCAAAAATTCCTTGCTAAGGAATGGACTTCCTCCATTAATTTCTGCCATTAACTTGGGAGCACCGTGCCTAATTGCTGCAAGGAGGGATCCACAGAGCTGAACAAAATCTTGGCAATTCAAAAAGCAGCAGAGCCAGGCTTGCCTGTTTTCCTGAGCAGCTCTGAGCTCTGCCCAGATGTGCTGTGATCCAATAAACTCCTGAGGGATCCCTGCAAACAGAACATTCTGCCACCAGTGCTTCACCCACTGCAGTGGCTGGAGCTGTTCTCACAGCACTGCTTGGATTCTGGCAGATAAACTGATTTTAAAACATCACCTGGACAGAAATGGGTGATAGAAATGTAGATCCAGAATTCTTAATTCATCAGGGATGATGTGCAGCAGTAGATTCATGAGAGAGGCAGCAGCAAGGAGGAGAGAGAATTCCCACAGGAATTTTTTAACTGGGTGAACCATGAGAGTCCCAACATTACCTCAAGGAGGGAGAGAAAAAATTCCTGTGGGATTTTTATCTGGGTGAACTATGAGTGTCCCAATATTACATTGAGGAGGAGAGAGAATTCCCCCAGGAATTTTTTATCTGGGTAAGCCATGAGTGCCCCAACATTACATGAAGGAAGAAAGAAAAATCCCCCAGGAATTTTTTGTCTGGGTGAACCATGAGAGTCCCAACATTACATCAAGGAGGGAGAGAAAAAATTCCTGTGGGATTTTTATCTGGGTGAACTATGAGTGCCCCAATATTACATCAAGGAGGAGAGAAAAATCCTACAGGAACTTTTTATCTGGATGAACCATGAGAGCCCCAACATGACATCAAGGAGGAGAAAAAAAAATCCCACAGAAATTTTTCATCTGGGTGAACTGAGTGCCCCAGCATTACATCAAGGAGGAGAGAGAAATCTCCTGCTTGATTCCTCCCTGATTTTTTATCTGTGTTGAACCACGGGTGCCCCAGTGCTACATCCCTGTTTTATTAAGCTTGGTTCAATCTCCCACTGACTCTAAGAACAGCTTAGAAAATTTTTTGTACGACTACTCCCCCAAAGGCTTGAGATCTGTGATTTATAGCTGAATCTCCATGGAATGAGCTCTTTTTGAAAGAAAAGCCTGCTGTTGTCACCTTGTCCTGTGTTGGCAGAACAGAAAGGTACTGGGGTTTTTGATCTGCAGCAGTGAATTTGAGCTCTCAGCTATAAAAGCTGCTCCTGTCTCTCTGAAACCTGCTTGCTGCAGCTCTGACAGGTACCCCAGACTGCTGGAAATGCACAAATTCCCCTGAACTTGCAGCTATTGAAGGAGAGACCTTTCCAAGGAGCAGCTTTACTCCACCCCCTCCCACCCTCGAGTGGGCTCTCTGTTATTACAAAATGGGTTTCCCAGCAGGAGCTGCTCGACAACAAAATGAGCCCTTGGCTCAGCCACCCGATGTTGTCAGAGCTGAATTTCTGCCTGGAACAGGACTTGATATTCCTTAAAATCAGTTCATTAACTGTTTGACCTTTTCTACTTCCTAGGAAGATAAAAGTATCAATGCTGAGCCAAAGCACAGCCCTGGACCACCTAGGATGCTGTGACATGGTTTATAAGCAGGGAGGTGGGTGAGAGCGGAGCCGGGGCTGCCCAGAGAGGGCAGGGCTCCAGTGAAACTGCTAAAAGTCATTAACATTCTCCAGGACTGTGCTGGGAGCCTCAGTGCCTCGGAAATGCCCTGGCTGCTGAGGCAGGGCACAGGCAGTCCCTGTGCCCAAACATCCCCCCCTGCTGCAGTGCCCAGCTGCCTCTGTGCCCATCACTTTTACTGGTGAACAAAATGACTGGAAAACAGCAAGAATCCTGCTCATGCTCCAATAATGCACATTTGGTTGCTGCTGTTAATCTCAGCAACAGGTTATTGTACTTGAGTTCCCTCCAGATGAAGGGAGGAATGATGAATCTGACTCCATGTTCTCAGAAGGCTCATTTATTACTTTATGATACTATATTACATTAAAGAATACTATACTAGACTATACTAAAGAGTACAGAAAGGATACTTACAGAATGCTAAAAGATAATAATGAAAACTTCTGACTCTCTCCAGAGTCCTGACACAGCTTGGCCCTGATTGGCCAAAGAGTGAAAACAACTCCCAGCAGAATCCAATGGAACAATCACCTGTGGGCAAACAATCTCCAAACACATTCCACATGAGCACAACACAGGAGAAGCAAATGAGATAAGAATTGTTTTTCTTTTCTCTTGAGGCCTCTCGCTGCCTTTCAGCTTCCCAGGAGAAAAATCCTGGGCGAAGAAATCACGTTCAGGGAATGTGAATGCCACATCAATCCTCCCCCACTCTGGTGATTCCTTGTGCAACGCCTCAAACCCAGCCAGGTGGGTGGGTAACACCCAGCAAGGTGTCTGAGGCGAAAGCTAGAAATTCAGGATATATTTCCTTCCTGACCTCAGCGTACCTCAAAATTGTATTTGCTGGGAATGTCCCAAAGAAGGCAGGAATGATGAATCTGACTCCATGTTCTCAGAAAGCCAATTTATTATTTTATAATACTATATTATATTGAAGAATACTAAACTAAACTATACTAAAGAATACAGCAAGGATACTTATAGAATGCTAAAAGATAATAATGAAAAATCCTAACTCTCTCCAGAGTCCTGACACAGCTTGGCCCTGACTGGCCAAAGAGTGAAAACAACTCACAGCGGAATGCAATGGAACAATCACCTGTGGGTAAACAATCTCCAAACACATTCCACATGAGCACAACACAGGAGAAGCAAATGAGATAAGAATTGTTTTCCTTTTTTCTCTGAGGCTTCTCAGCTTCCCAGGAGAAAAATCCTGGGTGAAGGGTTTTTTCAGAGAATGTGAATGCTACAACAGGGTAAACTGAGCAACTGTAAATCTGGTGAGTTCATTAACTATAGTGCAATAATGTCAATTATTATGTTCATAACTTCATTCAGAGCATTTTCACATCCAATGACATCACTCATATATGAACAAAAAAGTGAAAAAATTATTTTTGCTCTGACTGCTTTCTTGGATTATTTTCTTGGATTATTGTGGGAGCAACCAAATGACTGTGTGGCCTTGCTCTGTACAAATCTCATCTTTCCTCTGCCTGCTCATCAGCAGTATTCCCTAAAATATCAGCAACTGCAGCCTCAGGCCTCCAAGGCGTAACCCATGCTTAGCTTCAAGCATTTAAGAATTCCAAATAGCAACATCTCTTAACAACCAAAATGCAAAATTCTGTTTTTACACGATGATTACGCACAGACCAGTTCTGACCACCCACAGACAACAGATTCTCCTTTAGCCTCTGGAGCCACTCTGCTGAAACAAACAGAAAATGAGTTTTTACTGGTGGCAAATTGTGTCATTTTGATCTCATTTCAAGTTGAGGAAGAGATTATTTTCATCCTGTGCAAAGTCTGAATGATTAAACATTTACAGTTCCAGAAAGACTTGAGAATAACTTCTTCCAGCATAACAAAAACAAAACCAGGTTTTGGATGAGTGTCAGTTCAATGACAATTGAGAGGGTCCTGGAGTTGAAAATGACAATTGAAAGCATCCTGGAGTTAAAAATACTTTGGATACAAATATTAGGGTTGTAATAGATGCTGATCTACCAGACTCTTGCAGCCTAAAGTCATTGATTTGGCAAATTTGTGTTGTGCAAATACCATTGAGAAAAAAAGGGAACATTTTTTTAAATCCACAATGCTATTGATTTCAAATGCTATTATACACAGAGGAGTTAGGAACTGGGGTCTGGATTTTACCTAGTAAAATGAATTTGTGAAAAGGCCATGTGGGTAAAGCTGGAGTCTCCTACAGCATTTTCATCTCTGATGCAAGGGCAATTCTGCAGCACAGAAGACCAACTGTGGAGTGCTACAATACCAATACAATAAAATATCAATACAATATCAGCCAACAAAATCATGAGATCCTGCCTGTGCTTACAAATAATTAGAGAGAGCCTAACTCCACTCCTGGATTTGGTATATAAAAAATTGCAAAACCAACTTTAAACTAAATTCAAAGGAAGAACAGCCAGGAATTCTGCAGCACTGCCAGAGCTGTGAGTCTTGGTGGCATCCCTGGGTTTCATTGCAAAGGGAGGGGTCAGAGCAGGTGATCAAACCAGTTCCCCTGGATTAATTCAGTGATTTAAATCAGGTGTGATGGCCTTACCCCAGCTGGCAGATATATATTGCTGTATTACCTTGATAAACTCCATTTGCATGCCAAAGAAATCATCTTTTTCTTCACAAACTCCTCTACTCTCAGAAAATGTATTTTTATTAACAGGTTTAAACTGACTTCATGATATTGTGGTTTATGGGTAAAAAAAATACATCCATTCTACCTCTAGAAGGCTGAAATATATTTTTTCCATCAGAAGAGGAAACAGGCAGAACAAAGTTACTTCTCAAGCAGAAAATTACAAAATAAAAAATGCCAAGCAAAGCCAAACTCCAAACATGATATGTATATCAAGCATTGCTCAGAAATACCACCTGATGGAAGGACAGGGATTCATATCCTCTACTAATTTTGTCTATTTATCTTTCAGGATAAGCATCTTGTTTTCATTTGCTCTGGAAAACAGAAAGGTTGAACTAAAAATATGTTAATTCTTATATAGAATAAATATAAGAATAAAATAAATAGAATGAAACCAGTCATAGCCAAGGCAAGTGAGTGCCTTTATTTCCCCACACACCGAGCAGTCAGTGCTTTGGAGCCTCTTTTTCTTTGAAAAAGGACATTTCTGCTCCGTCATGGAGTGTTTGCCCAGTAAAAGGGCAAACACAGCAGTAACACTCAGTAGAAATAAAATAAAAAAAATATTGACAATTACAATGTGACAGACTCAGTTAGCTTGATCCTTCAGAAAATGGCAGCTTTGCCTGGCCAATTCAAGGAGAAAAAAAGGATTTGGTTTTCTCTAATCTTTGGAACATGTTGAGTACTAATCCTGCTATGCTGAGCAGGACTTGGGGGATGTTTTCTCTCTAAATCCACGCATTTGCTGTTGTAATCTCAGCCCTTTTATTGTACATTTGAGTAGTTTGCTGGGGTTTGCAAGTAAGTATTCCCTGGACCAAACTCTATCAAGCTCAATTCTCCATAGGACAATAAGGGACTATTTTTGGTCAATAAAAATAATTTTATTTGTTTATAATTTCATTGCATTGCCCCATTTATCTCCTTACATCCCAGTCAAGATGATTTTTGACTGTTGCAATTGGTTTAATTCTTTTGGTAATAGTCTTCTGAGTTATCAAAACTTATTTTTCTGCAGCACAACCATTTGAAATCCACAGGAATCTAAGAATGCATGCAGTTTTAAAATATGTAATATATTTTTAACATATATCCTAAAAAAATAACAATATGTGGATAAAATAGCCTAAAGAAGAAATGGAATTTGGGGGTCTTTGCCTTTTATAAACATGATTGAATGCAGCAATTGTTTAGTGAACATTTACTGGGTTTTGTGGCTTTTAGAACACAGATTTTCTACACATTTGGTGGAGAAATAACAGCAAAATAAACTGCTTTGAAAAGTTTAGCTGAGGTCTATTGAAGGCAGTTAATTTTATGGTTTGGCTGATGAACACCTCATGAAAGATAAAGACCCTGAGTTTTCTATAACAGATTTCAGTCTAGATCTGCACACAAACTGCAGGAGAGATTTTTAATAATTCATCTGTAATTTCACATCCCTGCAGAAATATTTCTAAATGCTGTTGCTGTCCACAAAGAAAAATGTTATCACCACCCTCATAATGTTCTTTACAGGTTATAATTTTCCTTGCAGCCAATAAATAAAGGCTATAATAAGCAGTGGGTGATAGGAAGGCAAAGAGAGTTTTATTTGCATTTATTTATAGCATATTTAGACACTGGTTAGAGCAAGCTAGGAAAGGATAACTTGGTAAGGCAGCACTATATCACAGATAAACATTTTGGAGGAGAAAGGATGTGGGAAATTGTGTTTAATTTAAAAAACTCACTGAATGTGGTGGCACTGCTGAGCTTTAAGGAGTTAAAACACCCCACTATTGATTGCTTTGGAAATCCATCATATTCCACTGCAGTAGCAGCAGAAAATCTGTGGGTGGAGGTGCAATATCAACTGCGATAAAAGAGAATAGCCACCACAAAAAACACAGGAGATTATAAACCAAAGCCTGGTCAAATGTGTGCACAATGGAGGAGCCTCATTTCACCTCTTTGGAGCATCTATATGTTGCTTTAAAATATTCAGCACGCTATGATTTCACCTGCAGCTTTTGCTGTGAATCTCAAATAATCCTGACCTCAATCTGGGCTTGAGCAAGCAGCTTTCATGTTCTGGATTTTAATTGCCTCTAAGAAAAATGAAATTTTTTTTACTTTTACTGACTAGAAAGAGCTTCTTCCCTCTCTGTTTTTTCTCTGAAGCTGCTGGTGCTCATTTAGGAGACCACTGTTACAATCACAACATATCATCTTTTTCAGATTTCATTAACAGGATTTTAGTCTTGCTAATAATTAAGCATTTTGCTTAATTATTTTCTAAGTTGCTCTCCTCATGCCCAGGGAAGAGCAGGTTTGTCTTGTGGGAATTACTCTGTGGTAATAGATAGTGTGCAGATCAAGGTTCTCAGAATTTATCTAACATTTATTTTCCAGTTTTCTCCTGCAAAAATATTTTGAAATTAGCTATCGCACTACACAGATATATTCATATTTTCCTTGTGGTTCAGTTGTGTCTTTGAGCACCAGCACCCCAAACCAAAGGGATTCTCCAAAAGGAAAAATAAAGGGTAAAGATCATTGTGGAAGTAGAAATCAACACTTTTAAAATATAGACTCTGCAAGGAAATGCTACATTTCATATGAATCTTCTCTTTGGGAGACCAAAGCAGTGTGAAGCCATTTGAAAAACAATTTAGGTGGACAGGGGAAAATCGGAAAGGATAAAATTCACAACCAAAGTTACCCACACTATGGAAAAACCCACATGTGGTGACCTTATGGGAAAGATACATGCATCTAGCACAAAAGAGATATCTTCCAATAGTCCTTGTGGAATAACCTGATCTTTAAATGTGAGAAACATGGAAATCAAGAGCTGCAGCCTTATAAAAAAAATTTTAAAAATTAGGAATCATCAGGGAAACACAGAAGTTTGTGAGAGGGCACATTCACTATGAGAAGTGAATTATTGCTTAGCCTTGGTACACATGACCAGACTATAGAACTTCAATCCCAATGAATCAATTAAGATTTGTTATTTCTCCATAATTTTAAAAAAAAAAGTGTGTGGAAACTTGTATTACCACACTGAATCCAAAGACAGTGTCTGGAAAACACACAAAAAATTACTCAATGTTAAAAAGAAAAGAATGGTATTGTTCATAACTTCCAGAATTTTTTGTTCCCAGTCTGGTCAACAGTTTGTTTTACAGCCATGAGACACATGAAGTAATCTATATTACATGCACTCATTTTTAATTAAAAACTAATTGAGTCACGGAGTTCAAAAATATCTGTTACAAACAGAAATACCTTGAAGGAAATAATTGAAAATTTAAAAAATTATTCCTTGTCAAGAAGGTAGAGCTATATCCATCTTTATATTTTTTTCTTTCCCCATATCATTCTCCTTTCCCAAAAGGAGAAATGGAGCAGTGCAGTCTGCCACCGTGTTCTTGAGCCTTGGAAAGGGACTGCTAGCTACCTGCTGGGGTTATTTTTAGGAGCTGAATACATCACCAGAGTCTGTTGTGCACTCCCAGAGCCAGGCCCAGGTGTCACACGGAGACTGGATGCGTTCCTGAAGCCTGCGGGCAGGGATCCAACGGTGACGGTGCAGATCAGGCTGACACGGAGCAGGAGGGCTGCAGTGCTCCCTGAGAAACTGCTCCAGGCAGCCACAAAACATGCCAGAGAAAGGAGAATGTTGGAATGGCTTCCTTTGTGTGCATCCCTGTATTTCTTAGCAAGAAAGGAGGAATGGGAACACACTACTGAGTTTAATCTCTGGGATAAAAGCACAGAAGCTTAATGGGGCTGATTAGAGGAACAGAAGCTCACACACATTTTGTCCTCTGAGCAAGAAGAGCAGTGCTCATCCAGAGGGCAGCCAACATCACTGAAAGGTATTAAAATAACTTTTAAAAATTAACTTGTGAGGCCTTGCACTCATGTTACAGTTCAGGCACTCCAATAGTGCCGAGAGAGCAGTGTTGGTTCCTGAGAAGAGAACAACATCAAGGACAACAGAAACATCTTCAAGTGCTGCCACCAGGACACCAACTGTGCCACAGAGCATCCTGAGTGGGGAGGAAGGCACAAGGGTCATCCAGTCCAAGCCCTGGCCCTGCACAGACACCCCAACAATCCCACCCAAGTGCTGTCCAAGCTCTCCTGGAGCTCTGGCAGCCTCAGGGCCACGCCTGTTCCCTGGGGAGCCCTAGCACCCTCTGGGGTCAAACTTTTTGCTGATATGCAACCTGAACCTCTCCTGACACAATTCCAGGTCATTCCTCCTTGTTGTCTTATATATCAAGAGTTCTATTATCATTATAGTGCAAGGATTCCATATCTCCATAGTTTCGCACCTCCTCAATGTTTCTCACAGGCATCTCCTCTAAGCACTGATGCTTCCTGGTCCTTGCAGTAACCATCTGACTCCAGATCCCACCAATCCACTCTTTTATACCACTTTTTCTTGTTTGCTACAGGTGTGGCCTGTTAACATCAGGCCTGCTCCTAATCTTTAGTAATTGGTACAGCTGCAACTCGTCTGGGGATAAGATTACATTCTATACCACCTTCATTCTCCCATGCTGTATCCCCCTACACCTCCTGGTCCTTCCCAGGAGGAAGCTGCAGATCCCTGAGGCCTCCCCTCGCCCCCTCCAGATGAACAGCCCGAGTGCCCTCAGCCGCTCCTCACACGGTTTCCCCTCACGGCCCTCCGCCATCTTTGTGTTCTTCCTCTGGACAATCTCTAATAGTTTAATATTCTGTTTATATTTTGGCACTCAAAACTTCACACAGTACTCAAGGTGAGGCTGTCCTAATGAGACATGGGAGGTCATAAAATTAACTTAGACTAGAGCAGGACAATGCCCGCCCTGGCCTGGCCGGCCATGCTGGGCCTTGGGCTGTGATATTTTCTGAAAAATCCCTTTGCCAGTATTTTTCTCCTGAGAAGCTGAGAAGCCTCAGAGGAAAAGAAAACCAATAATTATTTGCTGCTGTGGAATGCAACAGGGGCATCTTTGATTGGTCTCATGTGGTTGTTTTAAATTAATGGCCAATCACAGTCCAGCTGTCTCGGACTGTCTCGGTCAGTCACAAGATTTTGTTATTCATTCCTTTCTATTCTTTGCAAGCCTTCTGATGAATCCTTTCTTCTATTCTTTAGTATAGTTTTAATATATCATTTTCTTTTAATATAATATATATCATAAAGTAACAAATCAGCCTTTTGAATCATGGAGTCACAACTCTCATCTCTTTCCTCGTCCTAGGACCCCTGTGAACACCGTCACATTTGGTGAGCCCAGAGTGAGGAACATTGCCACAGGGCCTGGTGCCCTCAGGACACTGATGTCCCCCCAGCTGCCAGGACACTCAGCTAGAGCCTCAAGAGAAATATTTGCACCTCAAACCCCATCCAAAATACTGATTGTACTCACAGCTCTCCTCTGGGACCTTTGCTAAGTTGCCTCTCTCCCTCATCCTTGGGATTTTTGGTTCAAGTGTCAGTCCTGTTATGAGCAAAGCCTTTTCCTTCTATCAGAAGCTCATTGGGATGAGGCTTTGCTCCAGACACACGCTGGGTTTTGGGGAGGAATCTTCTCTCTCCCAGCACAAGCTCAGCCTGTCCCAGAGAGTGGGAGACCCTACGAGCATCCATGCAGTGCCACTCTCTTCAAAAGGCAAACTGGAAGAGTATCAAAGCCATATTGTTTGTGGCAAGATGAAAGGAAGTCTAATTTAGTATAAAATGTTGCTATTTGACAATAGTTAATTAATCTCAGCACTTATGAATGTGAAGATAAATTGTTTGACTGTCTGCTCTGTCCACAGTACTGGTAGTCTTAGATGAGATGCTCTGGAATTGCCTTTTTATGGAGATGATCCTGATAGATCTGGTGGAGTGAATTTGTGAAGAAATTATTCACACCAAACATTACATTAACTGCTGTAGCCACATTAAAAGGATAACTACAAGGGTAGAGGCACAGTACTGTGGTGTTTGAGGGTCCCCAGGATGAGGGAAGAGATGAGAATCTTGACTTCATGTTTTGGAAGGCTGATTTATTATTTTATGATATTATATTAAAAATGATGTACTAAAACTATACTAAAAGAATAGAAGAAAAGATTTCATTAGAAAGCTAGACAGGAATGAATAATAAAACCTCATGACTGACCAGAGAGTCTAACACAACTGGATTGGGATTGGTCATCAAGTAAAAACAATCTACATGGAACTAATCAAAGTTGCACCTGTTGGTGAGCAACTTCCAAACCACATTCCAAGCAATCAGATAATTATTGTTTACATTTCATTTCTGAGGCTTCTCAGGAGAAAAATCCTGGCAAAGGTATTTTTCAGAAAATATGTCAGTGACACAGTACCATTCCAAATCACAGCTAACACTTCTTGAGCCTTGAAATTCAATTATCTTCAGTACAAATATGTGAATGAAGCACAAGATTACAGGTTACCTCTGTATCCTCCACTCCACAAAACCACACTAACAATTTATGGCCACATACTCACATTTAACAAGAATTTAAGTTTTTATATAGTGAAATTCGTTGTGCACGATATAGTCTAAATTTTTCAGTCAACCAGTACTAAAAACTGCATTTCCTATGAATGAACTGTACAACAAAGCTTTCCAAACTCAAAAAGGCTGTAGCTCTATTACATTCTAGGACTTGCTCTTCCATTTGTTTTCAAGAAATTTATAAAAAAATACTGATTTAGCTTTCATACCCCAGAGTTTGTTTGAATGCAGTAAATTGGTTTCAAACCACTGGGGCAGTGATTGACTCCTGTCAATCACACGAGCATAGACAGTGCCGGAGGATGAGAGAGGAGCAGGTCTCCAGAGGGCAGGAGCTGAGATGGTGAGGATTAGCAGACTTGAGGGTTTTCTGCTGTTTTCCTGATTTTAGCATTGCAACCCCCCTGAAACAGATGAAATATTTGCCCTTGGAAGCAAAGCAGAGAAACTAATGAGGTGTTAACGAGGCAGTAAAAGCAGCAAGGTAAATTGCAGACCTACAGACAAGGGCAGTGCTATCCCATTCCAAGAGCTACCAAAGAGTAACAGGCAAGATGTCCAACAAAAATTCCTTTCCTGACTGCCCTCCAGATTACAGTGATCTACTCTGTGGGCTACAGAAATACTTCCTCTGCTCACCTCTGGCTCCAGGTCACTTGCTCACTGTCGGTTTCTCGGCTGTTTAGGTGACCTGGAAAGGCCCGGGGTGGTCTTGGACAGCCCGCGCTTCAAAGGACGAGAAGAGGCTCCAGATCTTTTCTCGGTCTCGGTGTTTATTAATTGTTTATGTACAAGATTTTCTCTTGGCCCGACAGAGGTCTGCACAGCAGCCAGCCATGAGCACACTGCGAGCCCCCGAGGTGGTCACCTATCTTTATACTCAAAGTTACGTGTACAATATTTATCATTTTTCCCCAATACCTTTTACCCTTATTAACGAGTGCACTTTTAGTAATAACCAATCCCAAAGTGCCAACATCACCACAGAAGATGGAGGCCGAGAAGAAGAAGAAGAAGAACAGGACACGCCCCAATTCCTCCATCTTACTTCTTTAGACCCCCCTATACAGAAATCCTAAACCCTGTGTTTCACTCTAATTAACCTATCCCTTCACCATTTACCCCAGTGAAATCCTCCCATCCTCATACAGGTGTCGTCTCCCGTGCAGGATCAAAGTCCAGCCACCAGACACTTCTGGCAATGTTCCAGGACTCCCGAGCCCCCCAAGGGTGGTCTCGGTCACTCTGCACCTCAGTCCTGAGGTGCTGAGATCCCACAGCTCACCCAGCACAGTGTTAAAAATAAATCAAACAAAAGTGAACAATCAAACCACTATATTTCCAAATCCCTGTGGTTTTTGTTAAGTGGCTATGATATTTAAATCTCAGTTAATGATCAGGAAGCCTTGCTGGACAGGGCTATCTAACAATTTATAACTCAAAAACAAAGGCCAAACCACTTGTCAGAGGTCCTGTGCACAATTGAGTGATCAGAGTCTCTCAAATTCTAAAAATGTTGTGGAGAACAAAAGATCTCTCACTCACAGAGAGATAGGCAGCTCTTGGCAGTCCTCACCATCATTTATAGCAGCAGTAGAATCCCAGCAACCACGCTTAGAAAACCACGTGCTGAATTTAGTGAGAAGTTCCAGCATTATTTCAAACTGCTATGAAAATGGAAGGGCTCATCTGCCTCATTTGCACGTGCAGTGGAACCTCAGTGGGTCTTCCTAGAAAAGGCTGATTTTACCCGAACTTTAGAAACCTAAAACACACAGAGTAATCCTCAGCCTCCCTTTGATGTTTGTCTTGGGGTACCAGCCTAGGAGATTCAGCATTTTCAGTTCTGGGGCAGGAGAGGGGAGGCCCATTGTTTATCTAGTCAGACCAGGATCCCTGTTTGGTTTGGATGAATTACATAATGACTATAATCACAATTTGGGGATGGTTCATAGACAAGAAAACATAGGCAGGAGCTTTTGTGCAGCAGTAAGTGCTGGTAATTAAGTATCACCCGTTCTTCTCTTTATTTGGTGAAACTACACACAGAATATTAATTAAAATTCCCAAAGTTACCACCATGGAATTCAGTCCTCCCCCTTCAACCAAGGTGACCTAGTTTGACTCATCTCAGTTTTACTTTAATCTCCTCAGTGCAACCAAATCCATCCAGCAAATGGGGCAGGACATCTGTTCACACAGGAACATGTATGAAACCCAAACTCATGGCAGGTGTTCACATGCCAGGTGTCTTTTTGTAGCAGGGTTAGGAAGAGGTTTCCTTACACAACTCATAAAGGTTTTTACTGATGAAAATAAAGGTGCCTGAGGAGCTGCTGGACAAACGTGAACTGACAGGGGCTTTTGGGAAACGTTGTTCAGGTATTTGGCTTAAAGAACAGAAAGGGAAAGTTGGATTATGCTGAAAGTTTTCCTGGAAAATCCTCACCTTGGGAATGAGAGGAGACTCCTCCTGTTGGGGAAATGCTTCCCCAGTCCCAAATCCCTGCCCGATTTACTGGGAGTGGGCTTGGGAAGCAGAATTTTGCTTGTACCCACTCTGCAGGTACAGGTATTTAAGAGCCAAAATGAGAGATGTGGGACTCCAGAGGCTCTCCAAAATGCAATTTATTATATCCAAAATGCAGTTTACTGTATCCAAAATGCAGTTTATTCCATCCAAGAGGTTACAGCAGTCCAGGGTTGTGGGTGACAGAGCTGTGCCCACACCTGTCAGCTCCAGCTGCAGCCAGGCCTGGAGACCCTTTGGTTTTGGTTACAATGCATTTCACACTTTTCTTTGCTGAGCATCTTCATACAGCAGAACCAATCTATACCTTAACTTTTATCTATAGCCTATCATAACTACTATAATTACCATATTCATGCTACTGTTCTCCAATCACTAACAGTTACTACATTACAGTTTAAGCTAGAAGTTGTTTTTCAGTTTCCTTGCAGTGGAAAATTCTGAGACCTTTTTTCTACTTGCAGCTTTGCTGACTTGTTTGCCTGTGCTATCCTTCTGCTTGGTAAAAACATCTTCTTGTTTGAGGTGGGTTCATCTTTTGCTCTAAGTCATAAAAACCCCTTCTTACTAACACACCCTTTCCCTTCTTAGTTATCCAGTCAGACTGGCTCAGCAATTCTTTTCTGCTATAACAAAACTTGCTTCCATCTCTATTCCTTCATCAGACTACATTTAAAAATCTTTCTGCCAAGCACACATATCTGTGAGACTTTCTTGTCAAACTTTCATCCTTCCCAACAGGTATTTATTCAGGGTAAAGTTTTCTCTTGGCTCCTTGAGTCCTTCTCACCTCAGAGGGGCCTTGGCAACACTTCCCTGGGCACAGCTGGGTGGGAGCTGCTCCCTGGGGCTGTGTGAGCCTGAGAAAAGAGAGACACAACCCCAACCTCAGCTTTTATCTCCTCCTCACATGTGTTTTTAAGCACAGGTGTTGTGTTTTAAGGATAACAAGGAGCTGTCCCTGTGCTCCCACCCCACAGTCCCCTCTGTGCTCCATTTTCAGCTGTCTGATTAAAATTACACCAATTAACCTCAGGAAAAAGATGAAGGCTTGCTGGGGCTGGGGGGTAATTTTTCTGAAGCCCCAATGTAAAGGTGTGACTTTGGTAGTCTCTTATATTTGATGTACCCCTCTGTGTTCTCACAATTTACCAGCTTTGCAGCAAAGGAGTTTTGAGCTCTAGGACAGCAAATGGATCATGGATGGAACAAGCCCTTTAAAAAAGCTTCTCAGTGCAACCCTCTTTTGCTGTAGTCTTTATTAAATATAACCTGTGTATTAAACATAGAAATGAAACTCATTGCCATTAAATATAAACCCATTAAATATATAAATGTAACCCCTGGCATAGCTGTATCAAGGCGTTCCTGCACTCCTTTCATCTAAAAGATACCTTGAAGAATATGGAGGGGAGGTTTCCCAAACCCCTCCTGGCCCTGGCTGCTGCTCCGAACTAGTTTTCCATAGAATTTCCAGGAGGCTGAGGGACAGACTATGAACAGCCCTGTTCCAGGAAAGCAGAAAATCCAGAGCATCCAGGAAACACAGGATAGAAATGTGGGGGGAACAGAGCAGTGGGGCTCGTTCCTGATGGTGCCACTTGTTTCACCAGCTGAGAAAGGCAGAAATGTAAACTGGGAATAAAAAAGGGACAATTATCCAACTTTCTATCACCAAAAACTGAAACTGTCTGCTGCTGAAGTTGTCAGTTTGTAGCAGGGGTGTGCAGTCAGCGTGGGAAGCATATTTAACACAAATCCATTGAGCTGAGAGCAAAACTGGTTTGCTTTGGGGGGCTTTTTTGTGTTTTGTTTGGGGTATTTTCCTTTTTGGTTTGGGGGAGGTTTTTGTTTGTTTTTTGTTTGTTTGTTTTGATTTGAGTTTGGTTTTGGTTTTTTGTGGGTTTTTTTGTGGGTTTTTTTTTGTTTGTTTGTTTGTTTTGGTTTGGTTTGTTTTGGTTTGGTCTTTTGGGGTTTTTTGTGGGTTTGTTTTTTTTTTTTTTTTTTTTTGTTTGTTTGTTTGGGGTTTTTATGGTGCTTTGGGTTTGAAGTTCCTAGAGGAGCACATCTGTACCAGCACAGGAACAGGCTCCCTCTGGTGGCTCATTCCCATAAATGACATTTTTTCCCCAAAAAAGCCGTTCCGCGCCGGAGCTGGCCGGATGAGGTGGAACCTGTTTGGGAGCACGTAGGTTCAGGAAGCTCTAAGGTTTTTTGTAAAGCACTGAACAATTAATTCTTTTATAAGAAGTAAAGACTTGGGGGTTGTACAGGCTCTTTGTTGTTGCTATGCAGGCTGTGAAAGCCTAGAGGAATCTTCATTTTTAAAAAATAAAAGCCTTTTAAAACAAGTATATTAACTGCGAAACAGTGTAATTTTATTTAATAACGCTTAAAACTGCTGATTATTAATTCCACCCCGGCTTTATTTGAAAAATTATATTCTTGTGGTTACTTCAAATTCGATATTTGCTACTTTTTGGAGGTACAGGAATAGAATGAGGCTTAGAATAGAAGATTGAAAAACTTTAAAAAACAAACTTGTAAGAGCTGATATCAGACATGTACATATATTTTAGCTCAACAAGATATCAAAATAATTAAATAAATAAATAAAATTTAAAAACCCAAACCACATCCTGCTTTAAAAAGAAAAACCCAAAGGCCCTGTGGTTGTATAATCAACATCACTGCACAGCTTCCAGCACTTGCACTCTGCTATTCAGCCTTGATCCCATGTGGTCCTACCCAAGATTTTGACTGAAGTAGTTAAAATTTCATATGTGGCTAAATATAACCTGCCAGTCAGGAAATGCTGCATGGATGGAACCTTCCAGCAGGGCAGGAGCAGGTGTGGAGCTGGAACAGGTAACCCGAGCACATCCAGAACATTTTACACCAGACTAGAACTAACTCTTGTGGTGTTGTGAGGGTCCCCAGGATGAGGGGAGAGATGAAAATTTGACTCCATGTTCTCAGAAGGCTGATTTATTATTTTATGATATTATGTTATGTTATGTTATATATTATATTATATTATATTATATTATATTATATTATATTATATTATATTATATTATATTATATTATATTATATTACATTATATTATATTATATTATATTATATTACATCATATAATATCAGATTATCATTACATTATTATGCTATACCAAAACTATACTAAAGAAAGAGAAAGGATACATCAGAAAGCTCAATAAGAAGAATGGTAATAAAAATTCATTACTGACTCAGAGTCCAACACAGCTGGCTGTGATTGGTTATTAATTAAAAACAATTCACATGGCACCAAACATTCACCTGTTGGTAAACAATGCCCAAGCCACATTCCAAAGCAGCAAACACAGGAGCAGCAATCAGCAATAATCAATAATTATTGTTTTCATTCCTCTCTGAGGCTTCTCAGCCTTCCAGGAGAAAATCCTGGGCAAAGAGGATTTTTCAGAAAATATCATTGTGACAAACTCTGGTCGTGTCTGACAGCTCCTGGGGCTGCACCTGCAGTGAGCAGGAAATGGTTTCTGTTCACACCAGCCCCATGGTGTGTTACTGATGTAAATCTCATCCAGGAGAACTTTGAGGGTTCCTAATTCTGGCTGGAAATATTTTGGCTGCAGCAGAACAAACTCTGGGTTTGAATAGGCTTCAACAATTTTTGGTTGCTTCAAGTTTTCACCTCACCAAATATTTGAATTTGTCCCTGAGTCTCCACAGGGAATGATCCCTAGTGCTGAGGTTGCCCTTTGTGAAGCATAAACCCTTCTTCAATTTAATATTTCACAGAGCTAAAAACTGTTGGAAATTACTCCAGGATTGTTCTTCTGCTTCTTGTCCCTTTTCCCTTAAAACCTGTCGGAATTGTCAGAATGGTACTAAAGAAAATTGTGCCTTTAAGAAATGTTCTTCTGTCAGTTTGTTTTATATTTTAGGTCAATCTCTCCAGAATCCTTACCTAACCTTTGCAGTGCTGGAGAAAGGGGAGGGGAAAAAAAAGGTTGCTAGGATACTTGCAAAAAGGCAAATTAGCTGCACTAGAAATAAAACAAAAGGATTAAAAATCTCTAACCTTTTGAGTTAAACACCCAGTTCCAGCCACTGCCAAAATTTCATGGTCCTTCTCTTTGAGACAAAGCAATGCAGAATGTCACAGAGCCCCAATTTCACAGGCATATGGGATTTTAAAGTATTGCCTCACTGCATTAAGGTTGGGATATGATGAACTCTATGGTAAGTTTCTCCTGCTGTTGGCAGAAAATTTAATAATTATTTATAAATTTATATATTTCTATTTCTATCCATGTTTGGAAGTGGAACTTTGGAGTTTTAGATATTCCATAACACACTGAGCTCAGCTGGGCAAAGCTGAGTTCCTAAAACCAGGTAGAATGTAAGGCTTCAATGAAAGACTTTTGTACAGAGCTGTGGAGTTCTCATTTGGTATCACTTTAGTTCTACTGAACTTTTCTCCATTTATAGCTTTGGCAGCAAAAAATCCACAAGAAAATAAAGCTGAAGATGGAGATTCCTTCCCTTCACTAAAATATGCACCACTGATTGAAACACTGACAAGAAATCAACCCTTGCATATTTTGCTTCATCTTCAGCGTAGTAAAAAATTCTGCTTATTTCAAGGAAATCTCATTTTACATATTCAAATGCACTGCAGCAGAGAGCTCCAACTGCCTGCATGAACCCTGAGGCAGAGCCAGCACTCATGGAGAGCTGCTGGGATTATCAAAGCACTTCATTTCATCATTTCCAGGGCTCTCCATTCCACTGAGCTGAGCAGGTTCTGATCAGATCCAGGCAAAGGATGAAGCCATCATTGCTCTGCTCCCTCCAGAATTTGGGTGCAGCTGTGATTTGTAGGCCATCTGCTTTGATGGCTCTTTCTGCCTCCCTTTTTGGCCTGAATAAAACTCCTGTGTGCATGGGAGATCTTCAGGAACACTCCAGAGCTGGGGCATGTTTGGTGTTTTGGTCCAGAGAGATTCTACATGACATTATTAAGAGGAACCACAAGGCAGAGCAGTGTTGGGCTTTAATAAATCAATATTCTGGATGAAAATGGAGCAGGATTTGCCCCTTGTTCATCCTCAGGTGGGAGGATGGCTAGCCTGGGTGCAGGATTGAGGGGGTCAGTCCTGCCAGCTCTCTGCTCTGCAGATGCTCAGCAATAAAGTCACCTCTGCCTCTTCCCTTGGCAAAAATTGTCAGAATTCCCTTTATCTGGACAGCCAGGGAGAACTCTAAAATCTTCCTGTGAGGAAGAACACTGCCAGTTTCACAATCAATTCCCATGACTTTACCATTCCCGTGGCTGATGCCAGCAAGGATTTGTTCTGCACCCCTCCTGATGCCACACAAGTCACAGATGGAATACTGGGGCTCCCTTATTTACGGGAGGGGTTGGAGATCATACTATTGCTCTGGCTTCACTATTTCCTTTCTCCAGCTGAGGCAATTCAAATATTTCAGACAAGAAAAATGTGTACCAGGATCCTTCGCTTGAAGGAAATACATCCCTTGATGTATTTTCTTATTTTTCTCTTTGACCCTTTTAAACCATGGAATTTATTTCTTCTTCTTCCTCTCGCCCTCACAAGAATGAGTTTGCAGGTTTGGTTTTTTAGTTGTTTTGTTGGGTTTTTTAAAATTAAAAACAAAAATGTATAATCTTTGCATGCATAAATGGAACTGGAGTAGTGACAATCTGAGATGCAAATTGGGAAGAATCCGAATGCAGCTGCATAAAGAGAGAAAACAGCAAATTGGAATGGAAACTCATTTGGATAATTACAAACTTGCCAAATCAGGACATGTAAATCTCCTTTAGAAGAAAAAAAGGTAAAAAATGTAATACTGTTGTGTTTCTGCAGTGCTTACTGAATTAAAAATGCAGAGGCTGTAATAGTACAGAGCTCAAGATTTACAAAGGAAAATGAGCTGTAGGAATTAAGAATTACTGAGGTCTAACAGGTCATTTTAAAAGAACTCCAGAAGAGCAGAGCCAGGGCATTCCATGGGCTCACTGCTCCCTCAGGGATGGGAAGCAAAGAGCAGCAGCAGCCAGAGCCCTGCCCAGAGCAGACACGGGAGGCAAGAACAGCCCCAGAGATGGTCCCAGGCTCAGCCAGAAAGCCAGGGCTGCAGGCAAGCCATGGAACCCTGGAGTGAAAGATCCCAGAATAAGCTATGGAATCCTGGAGTGAAAGATCCCAGAATAAACCATGGAATCCTGGAGTGAAAGATCCCAGAATAAACCATGGAATCCTGGAGTGAAAGATCCCAGAATAAACCATGGAATCCTGGAGTGAAAGATCCCAGAATAAGCCATGGAACCCTAGACTGAAAGAACCCAGAATAAGCCATGGAACCCTAGAGTGAAAGGTTTACAAAATAAGCAATGGAATCCTAGAATGAAAGGATCCCAGAATAAGCCATGGAGTTCTAGACTCAAAGATCCCGGAATAAACCATGGAATCCTAGAGTTAAAGATTAAACCACGGAATCCTAGAGTGAAAGATTCCAGAATAAGCCATGGAATCCTAGAGTGAAAGATTCCAGAATAAACTATTGAATCCTAGACTAAAAAAAAACCAGAATAAACCATGGAATCCTAGAGTGAAAGATCCCAGAATAAGCCATGGAATCCTAGAGTGAAATGATCTCAGTTTAAACCATGGAATCCTGGAGTAAAAGGATCCCAGATTAAAACATAGAATCCTTGACTCAGAGATTAAACCATGGAATTTTAGACTGAAAGATCCCAGATTAAACTATGGAATCTTAGATTGAAAGACCCCAGAATAAACCATGGAATCCTAGACTGAAAGAACCCAGAATAAACTATTGAATCCTAGAGTGAAAGTATCACAGATTAAACCATAGGATCCTAGAGTGACAGATCCCAGAATAAACCACTGAATCCTAGACTGAAAAAAACCAGAATAAACCATGGAATCCTAGATTGAAAGATCCCAGAATAAGCCATGGAATCCTAGAGTGAAAGGATCTCACTTTAAACCCTGGAATCCTAAAGTAAAAGGATCCCAGATTAAAACATGGGGTCCTAGAGTAAAAGATTAAACCATGGAATCTTAGATTGAAAGATCCCAGAATAAGCCATGGAATCTTAGATTGAAAGATCTCACAATAAGCCATGGAATCCTAGACTGAAAGAACCCAGAATAAACCATGGAATCCTAGACTGAAAGAACCCAGAATAAACCATGGAATCCTAGACTGAAAGAACCCAGAATAAACCATGGAATCCTAGACTGAAAGAACCCAGAATAAACCATGGAGTTCTAGCCTGAAAGGATCCCAGAAAAAGCCATGGAACCTTAGTCTCAAATCACTGAGGTTGGAAAAGTTCTCCAAGGCTACCAAGGCCCAGCTGTGCCCACCTTGTCCCCAGCCCAGAGCACTGAGTGCCACATCCAGGAATTCCTTGGGCACTCCAGGTTTGGGCACTCCAAACCCCCCTGGGAAGTTCCAATTCCTGAGCTCCCTTTCCATGGGGAAATTCCTGCTGCTGTCTGTGACAGGACTGACACCCTGCCTCTTCCCCAGGCTCACCTTTCTCAGGAACTCAACAATCTTAGGAAAAATATGAAGGCAATTTAGAAACCATTGGATAAAAAGCAAAACTTAATTAATTCTTCTATTCTAAAGTCCATAAAATGCCTTTTTTTTTCTTTTTTTTCCTTTTTTTTTTAATTTTAATAAGGGCACATATGGTGCAAGATGCTGGTTCCTGGAATACTTTGTTTAATATTTTTGTGTGATGATCCTCATTTCATTGACCATGCTTTTGAGAGGACATTAAATATAATATATATTCTTTAAAGGCTAAATAAACTTTTAATATGCCAGACTTTTATTTTTTGGAAGGATGAGGGGATAAATATTAATAATTCAAGCCATCATAGTACTTGATTAAGCCTCTAGGAATTTCCAATTATTTGTTAGGTAGCTGGAGTATTCCTTCAGAATATCTGTTTCTATTTAAGAATCTTAAGATTCAAATGACTGGTGTCTATCTTGTTCACTCAAAAAGATTGAAATATTAATTTGAATTAATTTGCTTTTATTCAAGCATATAGGAACCTGCTGGAGAAAAGAAAAAATTGAGAAAATATAGTAAGCATGCCCATAGATAAGCTCTTAGTAATAATTGTGTTTGGGAGAAAAAAATTCAAAATTAGGCATGTCTTGGGGTAAAAAAAAATTGCATTTATAGTGGGAATCTGTTTTCCAGCATTGAATTCCTGATATTACAGCTTTATGAAGATTACAGTGAAATTCAAAAGTGAAATAAGGTCTGGGAGGACCCAGCACTTTGGATTTGTGTAAATGAGAATATTAGGAACCTAACAGGAAGCATAATTCAGGAATCTGATTGCTTTGTTGTTTTGTTGGTTTTTTTCCTGTTAAAATTCCTCCCGTTTTTAATCACCCTTTAAATCTTCTCAGGGTAATTAGTGAGGGCACTGATCCCTGAGGGAGGCAGGTTGCAGTCCCACTTCTCCAGAGGGATCATCATTGGCTGCACCATTGTCTTAATCCACATTTAACTTTAATAGAAAATGACAAATTTCACTAATTTACACCAAAATTGCTTTTTACAATTGCTTTTTACTTCCCAAAACTGTGCAGCACAGCCACTGAGCCTCACTTAAATTTCAAAGCACAGCCCAAGGGTTGTAAACACCTTGTTGAGCAAACTCTGACAGGTGAATAATGTGAGTACATCCTCCCCCAGGAGAGGCATTTTCAGGGTGTTGAAAGCTTCACACTTCAGTTCAAAAAGTAAAACCTGGGTTTCTCTGAGGAGCTGCTATTTTGTACAGCCTGTGCAGAAATAATGCATTAAACCACTTCAAAACATGGGGCAGTGATCCCACAGCTCTGCACTATAAAGAGTTTTTATGCTGTAATCAGAATGGGAAGCAAAACAACTCCTTAGTGATATTTTTAGAGGTTTTGGTGGCTGAAATTCAGGTTTTATAGGCTGAAATGTTTTAAGAGAGGCTAATAAAACATTTTTTGCTTTTTCCAGTCATATGCTCACAGTCAAGAGTGATGGGGAAAGGGGAAATGCCTGCTGGGAGTTTAGAATTTATAGCACAATCTAAAAAAATATAGAATTCTCTGATAGAGACAACTCTGGAATTCCTACTAAGCTGATACCTTCCCATTCCCCAGAATGCAGTTAAATTATTAAATACAGCTTAAATATAGAAATAAATGTATTTCTATAACATCTGTAGCAACAGGGAAAGTATTAACACTAATCTGGTCTCAGTGTTTTGTGTTTCCAGCAGGAATTAATTCCATTTTTATTGAGTAAATAATTAGATTAATTAATTCCATTTTTATTCTCTTTATAAGTTGGTATTAGAACCTTGCAAAGGTCTGAACAAGTTCTGTAAAGTGTTTTCAGGAGTTTCTTCTTCAGGGACGGAAATTTTTTTTTTTTTTTTTTGCCTTCTATGGCCAAACAGGAGTTTTCTGTCCTTTTCCCCCTGAAACAGGAGAGCTGCAAAATGCAAATGGCATCAGGCTGTCACCTCAGTCCCTGTTCCATGTGGGCTGCACATCCTGTGCACTTCCAGCAGGGATCAAATCTGCACACTGAGGAGTCTGTTCAAGCCTCCCCTGGGCTTGTTGTGACTCCCAGCACCTGCCAAGCTTTGGTTCCCAATCCCTGCTCCCAGTCCCTCTCCTGAATTCCCCTGGCAGGTTCATCACAGGACAAGCTGCTAAATTCCTCCTGTCTCACTGGAATATTCTCATTATAACCACGCCACAGGGCCAGGATAAATGCATTAATACCTCCACATCTCTCTTGTTTAGGAGATGGAGCTATGCAAGCAAAATATAAAATAAATATTTCACGGGGGCAGTTAAGAGGCGGAGCGTGTAAGACATGAAACTTCCGCTGATTTCCTTCCAGAGACTTTTAAAAACATCCTTCTTCCTCTAACAACATATTTAACTTGTTCGTCCCCTCTGTGTTTGCTGGTGATTTTGCATAATGCAGTGTCACTAGAAACTTTCTGTCTAGCTGAATTAAGAACCACCAAAAGTCTCTCTAGAATGGAGTTCCTGAGTGAAACTGAAAGGACTAAAAGTGGCTGAATAACTTTTTTTAATTAAAAAAAAAAAAGAGGATATGGCCAGTTGCTTTGGAAAAAAGGCCATTCACTTGCCAGAGGACTTGGAGATCTTCAGACCACCCAGAAAGCAAGGACCCTGCCAAATCAAAACCCCAAGGACATCATGCAGAAAGGGCTGCACTTGGCTCCCAGCACTATTGGGATTTTACTTTTTACACTTCAGTGCTTAGAGCCATAAAGGAGATATTGCCGCTGAAACTTTGTATTTTATCATTAATTAATAAGTCCCACCTGTGTGAAAAAATGGGTAAGAGCAGAAGTAGGAATGAGGTGATCACTGGAAAAATCAGTTTTGCAGCTGAATGGGATGGGGAATGCCAGGAGGGCTGAGATCTCCTGCTCCAGGAATGCCCTACACACACCCACGGGAAGCTGAAACAGGTGGAAAAAGAGGCCACAAACCCAAACTTTTGTACCAAACAGGGGCATCACTGGCGCCACTCAGTGAATTTTGGGAGCTGGCACATGATGGCACCCAGAGCCGAGACTTCAGCTTGGGGTTTTGCACTTGTCATCCCTGAATTTCCAGCCAGCCCATTACTCTGGCCCTAATTAAACCTCAAATGATGAATATTTGTCAGGCTTTAGAGGTATTTGTTGTGAAACCAGCTGCACCTCCTAATAAATGGGGGAGTAGCACTGCCAGGAATGTAGCAGTGTAAATAATGATGGCAGTGGTTGATTCTGCTAAAATCAATATTAAATTGAGGAATATTAGAGTGATGCCTTGTCAGAGCCATCTAAATCAGAGGCCAGACAGAATTAAGGGAATAAAAAGCAGTTTTGTTTATTGAAGGGCCTGCAGGTACATTTAGGGCAAAGCCCCCAAGGCCTACACCCAAAATGAACCATGGGTCAGGGGTTTTTATACTTTTATAAGTTTGGTCCATTTATTGGGGGTGAATCTGCCAATCCCAGCTGCAGGTAATGAAGTCATTGAGCCCAAGTTTGCTCCCCCCAAGTCCCTTTTGTTCCCATCTCTGGGCCCTGAGGCAGTGAGGTGTCCTTGATTGCCAGGCCTGGAGAGGAATTGTTGTGTCTGCCCAAAATGGGAAAGCTGCAGCTGGCGCTGGCTGTGGGGTTTGGAGTTACACACTAAAGAAATGCAGGAGTGCAAATAAATGAAAAATATAAAAGCTAAAATCCCAAGGCATCAAGAGCATAGCACACACTTGCACTTTAAGATGTGATAATCAGATAAAAAACTCTGTACTGTTTATAAATGAGCATTCTGTGCCCATGAGAAGTGGAAAAGCATTTCTGAGTTTTCATGGCTGGGGGATGCAGCTTGCCCCGTGTGCTGTGACAGCAGGGCAGCACAGCCTGGCACTGCCAGCTGGGACTGTGTGGCAGCACCTGCTCAGCAGCACCAACCTGCCAAAAACCAGGCACAGTCCATGGCATGGGCCTGAACCCCCATTATTCCAGTTTGTGCTGAATTAGAGCAGTGCCAGCCACAAGAACTGCACAAAAATGCAATTTTAGCCATTTGGACGTGCTGGTGATAACTCAGATTTACACATTCTTTTACTAGACTTGAAAAATGTATTAAGTGAAGGTCATGGCAGGGAAATTCCCTGCTCTGAGGGAAGGCTGAGCCTCCACCATCTGCACAGCACCTCAGTCAACCGCGTCAGCAGCAACAAGGCATCCACCAGAAATAAATTATAATTCCTCCCAAAAATATTCCTGGAAGGTTTCCAAGAGTGAAAACATTCCTCCCTCAAGTTTGTTATTTGAATGCTCTATTTATATAGTGGAGTGTTAAAATAATTAAACTTTTTGGCCAGATTAGGATAATCTCTTTTGACAACCTTAGTGGGTAGCACAGTCATACATTTGTTTTTCCTGGTAATTATTTGAGTTCTAAACCAGCTTTCAGAAAAAAATCTAATTAAGATTATTATTTATTATTCAAATTCTATACGATTATTATCTATTCCAATTAAGAAATGCAGGTGTAAGAGAGGTAGAACTTTAGGAATTTGTCCCAGGTGAGGTAAAATGTGACTGGAAAGTTGTGCTTTTATTTGACTGCAGGATTTTGGCAGCCACAAATTTAGATTTTGATTAACAATAAATTTATTTTCCTCAGGAGTAAGTTCCAGTATAATATTTCTGAATGCAGAGAAAACCTGACCACCCCCTAAAAACCAAGGAGGAGGGAAAGATTAAACCTCTGTGTGAAGCAGATAGGAAATAAGTTTTTAAATATTTTTAAACCATATTTTGGGGGAGGGGTAATATTTTTTCAAGTAAATACATAATTTATTTTTACAATATATGATGACCTGACTTGTTAAGCTTATTTTTTGCTAGTCCTAATTCTAAATTATTAACTCTAGTCTGAGCATTCAGTAGAATAATCATTGAGTAAAATAGAGAAAGGTTTTCCCAATATTTTTGTAAGATATGTGATGAGGAAAAGGAAAGTATTTTAAGATCTTAAATATCTTTAAGATATCTAAATATCTTAAAAAGATATTTATAAATTGAGGCAGATTTGTACATTTGCAGAGAAGGTCCCAAGCGTGGGCCCTGTATTTCACACAGTGGCACTCTGCAGAACTTTGAGGTGACTGAGCAGGCCAATAAATGAAAAGAAAAAATTAAATTATTCTAAAATAATTGGTTTTTGTAAAGTGGACACAAAGAGGTGTAAAAGGGGTTCCGAAAGTTCCTATACCATAGAAGGATTTATGGGTTTTGGTTGAGATAATACTTCTATACAATAAAATTTCATCCTTAAAGGAATCTCTGTTACCTCATTGTGTACATGATGCTTTCAGCCGGATAATACAAATATTTGGGGATAATAAAAAACTTTGTGGCTGTTCCTCTAGTACAGCCACAAAGTTAATTTTTGTCACAGCACCATTGATTCTGTCTCTTGTGTCTGCTTTTCACAAGATCACAGAATAATCTGGCTTTTCCTTGTTTTTTGTTACTCTATTCCAAGATGATTTACAAGGAAAAGCTGCTCTCTCCTTCACTCTGAAAAGGCAATGAAGCTTCTTTGGATATTCCTTGTGCACAGGTGTAAAACCCATCAGAAATTGGGAAAGATTTTCTTCACAGCATCAGGAGGTTGGAATAACTTAGAGGAAAAATTATATTGCACAAATGACTTGCACAAATCACACTTTATTTTAAAATATATTAAATTTGCTTTACAAATGCAAGTCCTAATTCTAGTGTTATTTAGTGCAAAACCAGGTGCTTTGGGTAGAATTGAGATAAAACAAGTCACTTAGCTCTAATTGCTGAATATTCTTCTTGAAAGCTGGACTTAAAAAGCCCAAAAAAGACCAAATTGTTATTTGAAAACTGAAAACGTTTGATTATTCAACTGGCTAAATTCTCTTAGACTGAGACAAGGCTGGAATGAAGTGCAGATATGTCTAAAACTCCCTGAGAGCAGGCAGTGACCGTTCCATTAACTCAGCTGTTGTGCCTCTCATTCTCAACAATCCCTTCCATTTTCCTTTGCTCTCTGTTTGATGCAGGGGAGATCACAGCCCTCCAACATGTGCAATTTCAGTTTCCAGTGCTGATGACAAGTCCAAATTGAAAGCAGTTTTGTAAAATTACCAATGTCAGTGCAGACAGAACAGAACAATGTAATTAACTGCAGAGCAAGTCATTAAAAAGAGAGAGAAGAAATGAAGCTGCAAATCAGCTGCAGAGGCAGACCCTGAACTTTTGGCACCACAAATTGCTAATTCATTATCAGCATTGTTGTTATCAGCCCCCTGAAATATTTGGCGACCTTTAAGTTTAGAAATGGAGCTTTAATGGGAGTTTGAGAAACTGAGGAAACCACTAAAAATGTCCCTTTTCTTTTTGTTGAATTGAAAGAGGGTTCTACAGATCAGGATTTCTATTTAAACACAGCAGCTGTGCCCTTCTGACAATCAATGCATAAATTCACAGAAGGCCACTACAAACTGCATGGAGCAAATCCATAAATATGGTTGGGAAGTGTTTTGAGCCATCACAGGCAGAAATTTTTTAACCAGAATCTATAATTGCTTCTAAAGTTATGAGTTTGTAATGCTAGAGCAGTAATTATTATTTTTTAAAATCTGGAAATGGACAGAAACTAAACCAAACAAAACCATTTGGTTCCTCGTAGGAAAAAAAGAAAAAATTTAAAATATTGTGTTTGACCATAGATAGTTCACGTCAATAAAATGCTTTAAATAAGGGCACAAAGGGAATTATGGGCTCATTTCTCAGTATTTACAGAATTTGCCAAGGAGAGTTGCAAACTCCCCTACCTAGGGAGATAAAATCATGCAAGAAGTCACAAATTCACAGAAGTGCACTTTGTACAAACAGACACTGCTGCATTTAGGGCCAGAAATCACAAATTTCCCCTCCCAGGAGCGAGTGCAGCCAGAAATGCTGCAAGGACTTTGTGCATTTGCTGTGCCCAAGACAGAGATAAATGGTTATAAAATGGGAGAGAACTCCAGCAGAGAGTTTAGAGCTTCTCCATGAGCAGAAAAAATGGGAATTCCAGCACCCAGGAAAAAGAAAAGTGGGAATTCCAGCAATAGGATCCTGTGGTGCTGGAGTTGCAGCACCCACATTTATGATTATTATCTTTACTCCTCTCTGTCAGCAATTCTAGGATTTTGTTTAGGGGTGGATTTGTACAGCTTGATGTTTTAGATGAAATTTATTAGGAATTTTAAGTCTGGAAAAAGTATTAGAATAAATCTTATTTTCTTGCAAATATTCCCATTGTCTCTATTAGTTATTGGGAATAGAAAGAAAAACACTCAGAATTTCCCTCAAATACTTTAATTCTGGTGTATATTTAATCTATAAAACTGCTCTTTTTGCATCCAGCTGGAGAGCAAATATTTTAAGGTCCAAGGAAAAAAATTGAAGAACAACAGGAATTATCTGTCAAGTAAAACAAAACTGTTTCAGGAGTTCCTTCTTAATTTCTTTATTATAATCCAAGCAGAAGAAATGGCAATTTTAAGAGTTAGAAAAGAGTAGCAACAACAGCAACACCGCCATGAACTAAGGGCAAAGAAACCCTGACCTCAATCTTATGTTGTTTTTTAATTTTTTTTTAATGTACTTTTGTAACCTGCGTGTTATTGACATAAAAAACTTATCTTTATTTTTATATTATTTATAGTCCCTGTTTGGGCTATTTTTAAAAGCCCATCCACCTCTAGTCAGCAATGAAAAACAAGTGTGATTCAAGAGAGCTCCAACAGAGGTCTTATTCTTCAGGGGAATCAGATTGAGTATGGGCCTGAATAAATTCAGGCTGCAGCCCCAGCAGCCTGTGGGTGTCTGTGAATGGCTCATTTTGTATTCCAGACACACGGTGAGCTACAAATGCCAACCACCAGAGCTGCACCGCACAGAGCAGGCTCCTTCTCCATCTTAAAGCAGCCACTTCCTTTCTGAAAACACACTTGAAAATCCTGTAAGGACAGAGTGATTCATTTCAGGAATTTTTCCTCATCAGTGTTGGGGTTTTTTTTCTGATTTCATCTCAAATACTGTCCCAATGCAAGGTTGTAAACAAGGAAGAGCAGCAGCTCACGAGCAGAGCTGAAATGGGGGAGAAAAATTGAGTTTATCTGTTTTGGCAGATAAGAGCTTGTTGCTGTGATCTGTCATTTGGGTCATTTTCCCCTTCAGAGTGGGAACTGAAATTCATTTTGCTGAGATTTCCTTTGAAACTCTGTGTGTAGGAGGGCAGAGTTTTCGCACAGGACAAACGGGAATTATTTCACCCCATGTTGATCAAGATTCCAGGTGAGAAGGCTGCCCTAGAACAGGGGCTGGGCAGAGTTGCAGAATAAAGCAGGGATTTATTCAAAGGATCTCCTCCATGGATGCACCTTGGGCAGCACAAGAGCCCAGCCAGGGCTGCACCCAAGATGAACCAAAATGGTCCCAAAATGAACCCAAGATTGTGCTGGTGTTCACAGGGGGTTCCGGATGAGGGAAGAGACGAGGATCTGACTCCATGTTTCAGAAGTTTTGATTTATTATTTTATGATATATATTACATGAAAACTATACTAAAAGAATAGAAGAAAAGGTTTCATCAGGAGGCTGGCTAAGAATAGAATCAGAAAGAATGATAACAAAGGCTTCTGTCTCAGGCTCTCTGTCCGAGCCAGCTGACTGTGATTGGCCATTAATTAGAAACATCCAACATGGGCCAGTCACAGATGCACCTGTTGAATTCCACAGCAGCAGATAACCATTGTTTACATTTTGTTCCTGAGGCCTCCCAGCTTCTCAGGAGCAAAAATCCTAAGGAAAGGATTTTCCAAAAAAAATGTCTGCATCACAAGAGGAACCAAAATGGTCCCAAAATGAACACAAGATGAACCAAAATGGCCCCAAAATGCACGAGCAGGCACGGGCTCTGTCACTGGGATCAGCTCTGCTCCGTTTGCACCTTGCAGTTCATTGTCCCATTCCAGCTTTAGCCCCTGCAGTCCCACCCTGCTTGTTTTTCTCTCTCCAGCCCACGGTGTTTGTGCTCCTGGGCTGAGGTTTGGATCATTTGTCCTTGGTGCCCAGCTGGAGCAGGAATTGTTTTGTCTCCCTGCTCTGTGCACGGAGCTCACTGTCCCCTCACATGAAGCTCAGACCCACACAGTAAAGCAGCACAGAACCTGAAAAAAAATATAATAACCAAAACCTGAGGCATCACCTCCCTCTGCCCATCACCTGGACTCACACACGAGACAAAGCTTTCCCAGCAGCAAACCTGGGCTGGGTTTCAGAACAAAAGGAGAAAAATCTGATTTATTCCTGCCCTGAGCACGCTCCTCCAGCTCTGGGCATCATGTGGCTCCTTGTTTCCAAGGAAACAACTCTGATGCTGAGCACATCCTCTCCTATCGTGATCTGCAGGAGGGTTTGGGGATTTTTTTTCCTTCCCCCTCTGAGAATTTTTTGAAGACATCAATCTGAAATAATTTGCTGCACTTGATTGGCGTTGATTTCTATTTACAAATATGTAATTCTTCCCACGAGTAGAGGAGATTATCCAAATCTACACTGAAATGAACTGCAGGAAATACACGGCACAGGCAAATTAATTTAATTATATTTGGGATGGGATTGCCACAGTTGACAAGGGAATGAAGATGTTACACAATTGTGATCCCTTGCTGGGGCTTTTACTTTGATTCTTTGGAGGCATAATTTGAATTATGGCTGATTTGTCATTTAAAAAAAAAGAGATTGACAGAGCAGTGATCATGTCTGGAGCACCTGGAAATAACTGAGGAAAACAAGGAGGAAATGGGGGAAAATGGGAACAAATCTGAACGAGTGGCACACCTGAGAGAAGTGATGCTTCTGCCTATCAGTGGATTGGCAAAATAAAGAAAAAATTGATTTATAGATTAACAGGAGCTACAGAAAACCCTTCAGTACAATGATAAGGGATTCCTGAAGGATTCGCTTTCCCTTCTTTTTAGAGGCATGGACTTTATCACCCAGGACAGTTTTTGTGGCATCAAAACTTGGTCAATATGACTGGAGAGTTGCAGCAGTTAGTTAGATTTCCAACTTGAATCCACATTCTAAGTTATGGCCTGCAAGTTTTCATTTCTTCATTTCTTTGTGTGAACAACACTAGTAGAAAAAAATGACATTATTAAATCCCCCACAGAGTATCAAATTAAGTTCTAATTAAAGTGAAGAAATCCAATGAAACAGAAATAGGAAGTGCAAATAACCCCTTATTAAATCTATAAATCCAAAATGATACAAATTCAGGTAATTTCTAATGTCTACTATTAGGAGTGTTTGTAAGAGGTATGCAGACATTAATTCTTTTTAATGAAAACAAATACTCAGGAGATCACCAAAGCACCAAGAAAGGGGCCAAGCAGGCAGGAATTTTTCCAAAAACCACAGAGATTTTATGAGGCTGAGCTGGTTCTGTTTGGATATTTAATGAAAATAACATAATTTCCTCTGCCATGTTAAAAATCAAGCAAAACACTGCAGAGTTTGTGGGGGTCTGTTGACACCTGCCAGGCCTAAAAGAGAATTTCCAGTTTTTTTGGAGATGAAATTGGGCTGCAAGTACTTTCTGCCTTATCTCCAGTGGGAAAATTGATAACATGGCCAATATGAACTGTCCCCTATCAACAGGCAGGGAAAGAGAGAATTGGATCTGTGCTTTAGGAAGGGACCTTTAAGTGACGGGATTGAAGCAGGTAATTTAATTTAAACACACTTAATTTGTCATGCTGAGTAAAGAAAATCAGCATTGAAAAAAGCAACTTACTCAAATCCTTCTGTCCTGAGCAGAGAATCCCTGTGCAAGGCCATTGCCTGTTTTACAGCCCTTGTGATAAGTTACAAAATCTTGCCCAGAAAAACCTCTTTCTTTATTGTGTTCTATTCAAAAGCACAGAAATATTCACAGAAGGGAAACAGCTCTGTGGAGGTTTCCAGACAAAATTATTACTCCAGCTTCCATCAACTGGTTTTACTGGAGGTCGGGAGTGAGCCTCAAAAATAAGAGCCTTAGCAAAAAAAAGGGGGCCTTAAGCAGGCAATTTAATCTAAGCACACTTAATTTGTGCTGAGTAAAGAGAATCAGCATTGAGAAAGGTAATTTTCTTAAATCTTTCTATCCTGAGAAAAGAATCCTTGCACGAGGATTATTGCCTATTTACTGTCTTTGTGCTGAGTTATAAAACCTTCCCCAGAAAAACCTCTGTTTATTGTGTTCTGTTGAAAAGCCCAGAAATATTCACATATTCCTCAAAAGGAATAGATATCCTTAATATTCCTTTTGGAAAATAGCTCTGTGGAGGTTTCCAGACAAAAATATTACTCCAGCTTCAAGCAACTGGTTTTACTGGAGGTTGGAAGTAAAGCTCAAAAATAAGAACCTTTAGCAAAAAAAGAGCCCCCAGCAGGTAAATTAATCTAAACACACTTAATTTGTGCTGATTAAAAAGAATCAGCATTGAAAAAGGCAATTTACTTAAATCTTTGTATCCTGAGAAAAGAATCCTTGCACAAGGCCATTTCCTATTTACTGCCTTAGTGGTGAGTTATAAAACCTTTCCCCGAAAAGTGTTCTGTTCCAAAGCACAGAAATATTCACATATTCCTCAAAAGAAATGGATATCCTTTACACTCCTTTTGGAACACAGCTCTGTGGAGGCTTTCAGACAAGAATCAACTGGTTTTTACTCCAGCTTCAATCAACTGGTTTTACTGGAGGTTGGAAGTGAGCCTCAAAATAAGAGCCTTTAGCAAAAGAAAGGGCCTTCAGCAGGTAAATTTAATCTAAACACACTTAATTTGTGCTGAGTAAAGAGAATAAGCACTGAAAAAGGCAATTTACTTGAATCTTTCTATCCTGAGAAAAGAATCCTTGCACAAGGCCATTTCCTATTTACTGCCTTAGTGGTGAGTTATAAAACCTTTCCCAGAGAAGTGTTCTGTTCCAAAGCACAGAAGTATTCACATATTCCTCAAAAGGAATAGATATCCTTTATATTCCTTTTGGAAAGTACCTCTGTGGAGGTTTCCAGACAAAATTATTACTCCAGCTTCCATCAACTGGTTTTACTGGAGGTTGGAAGTGATCCATAAAAAAAAAGAGCTTTAGCAGTGAGGACTCCCTGAATTCAATTTAGCTGCAAAATACTTGGAATTTTCCTCATGAATGGAAATTAAAATTAAGAGCACTTTTTTCAAGTTGAAACCATCAAAGATTGATCAGACTCCAGATTTGAAAGCAAACAGGTGGAATTTTGGTAGTTTTTTTACAGAAATTGAGGACATTTGAAAGACAAACCCAAGGCATGGTGAGTCCCACACTCTTCATTGATGACTCTGTTAGAAAGGGTAGAGTTGATGAGTTTTTACTCTGAATTCCTTCCTATGCAATTCTCTATTAAAATAGAATTAAAAGGAGCAGAATTACTATTTACATTTATATCACACAAATAAAAATTTAATTGAAAGAAGTTTTTTAAGCAGCAGCATGAAAAGCAGAAATCTTCAAAGTTTGAAATTCTTTTCCAGCTTTATTTTCTGCTTACAAATTCAGAAACTGATACTTGCAAGTTAAAACCTCCACAGGAAACCTCAGGGAGTTTAAGATAAAGTTTTTCTGCTCAAAATTTATTTGGAGGGGGAAATTGAAATTTATTTGTCCATGCATAGTGTAATATTTTGAAAAATAATATTCTCTTTAGAAGGTCTCATGCACGATGTAAAAAGAAAACTTGAGAAATTAAAACTCCCTTCCTCCTGGGACATATATTTTGTTTTGGCTTCCACTTTCTGACATCCAGTTGTACTTAAATTTAGAAGGAATAAAACACTATCCTGAGTATTACAATCAAAGATGTCCCTTATTAACCAACAAACAAAGATCTATTGCAAAAATCAAAATTTTAAAATAGAGCATGTGATCTTAGCTCTGATTGAACTCATTAAATACTGATTAGTTCCTTTTTCAGTACTGAAGACAACAATTAGTCCAAGTTTAGAATATCATAGCTAGAAAATTAATTTTACTTTGGTTTAAAAAAAAAAAACCTCTGTTAAAAATATTCTCCTGTTGAGTGTTTTCCTGACAAAGCCTCGATCTACAGAATAGAGGAGCTGAACCTGGGTTTATTTTAAAGCACAGATTAGGGACAAAACTGGCAAGAAAACAGTGCTGCACAGCAATTTTCCCTTTAAAAATCCACATTTTTGGGGCATTGGTCTTGCCTGAAAGCTGCTAATTCATTTTTTCTGTGTGTTCAATGCTATTTTGTTGAACATAAATACATTAGAAAATAATTTACTTTTGGTCTTCCTTACAATATTTTCCTCTTTGTAAACATTTTAAACTTCTTTTAATGTATTTTCTATTCTACTTGTATCTTTCAAAGCTCAAAAAGCCTGATTTTGCAGACTTAAAAATGATCACTCTTTCAAGATTTTCTTATCTAAATCTAGATCTTAATCTAAATTTAATTTCATTTAATCTGTAGATCTAAATCTGGACACCACCAGCTTCATTTGAAATGAAAGCTCTACGGGGAAAGCCCAGGAATATAAATCAATTTTAATTTCAAATAATTTCAGAAATGAATTAGAAGGGATTCCGACAGGAGGTTTTGCTTTGGGACCACTTCTGAAGCATCACTGGAGTCATTTATTGGAGTCAAGCTGAAGGGCTGTGCTTTTTCTGAGCCCTATGTTATGCCTTCAAACCCTAAATTACATTTTTAAAGTTTGGGAAAATTCTGCTTTTGACAGGAAATCCCCAGGAATCACAGAGAGCAGACCTAGAATGTTCTCTGGACACCTGCAGAGTGCAGAGGCCAAGCTGCCAGACAGACAGGAGAGCACAGAGCCCTGTGCTGATGGCAATTAGCACCAATAATGAGGTGCCCAAAATTCCAGCAACACATGGGCAGCACGGCTGCCTTCAGAGGTGTTATAGGGTGAAATAGATTCACTTGGGAAGCTTGATAATTTATTTAGAAGCAGGAAGCTTTTCCCAGCCTATTCCCAGGCTGGGATTTGGTTGAGTGCCTCTCGTTAGGCTGTGTGATGGTCTAGGGTGACACTTGGTGGCTAATCCGAGCACTGAAATATCAATTGCAAGTCAGCTCTTGGGAGAATTCAGGGAGAAACTGATCTCAGCTCCTGATTAAAATCCTGACAGGCACGTGTGCAGCTTCTCAGGTTTTTGGAGTATGTAATGTGTAGTGGTGAGCATGTCTGAGCTGCTGTTCTCAACTTAAACCTGCCAGAAATCCCTGAAACAAGGGAATGATCTCACTGGAAGTGCCTTTAACAAGGACAGATGAGTTTGGCCATGGGATAGAAAGGGAAAAATGACTGATGGAATTTCTTTGTCAGTGTCCTCTTGATGCCTCATATTTTAACTTTTATATTTTTCACATTCTGGGCTGCTTTAGTGTGTGGGCCTGGGCTTCACGTGAGGGGACGGTGAGCTCTGTGCACAGAGCAGGGAGACAAAACAATTCCTGCTCCAGCTGGGCACCAAGGACAAATGATCCCAATCTCAGCCCAGGAGCACAAACACCGTGGGCTGGAGAGAGAAAAACAAGCAGGGTGGGACTGCAGGGGCTAAAGCTGGAATGGGACAATGAACTGCAAGGTGCAAATGGAGCAGAACTGAAAAAAATGTGAGATTTTGTCAACAAGGCCTCTTTTGCTTCCATCTTGGAGCCATCTGGGCAGAGCCATGGCTGTGGCTCTGGTACTGCCAGGGTGTGGCCTTTGAAGGCACCTCAATAAATATCCACTTTATTCACTTTGAAGCCTCTTAAATATCCACTTTATTCCCCTTAACCCCATCCAGCCTCTGTTCCAGCTCCTCGAGGCATCATTTTGGTGACTCAGAAGGGACAGTGAGGCATCTGGCAATCCCTGGGACCTGGCACTCCCAGAGAGGCCCAGCTGAGCTCCAGAGGCCCTCAAGGCGTCACTGTTTATCTGCCATCAGCTGGCTTTTCCTGGGGGTGCTGGGGAGCAAGGAGCAGGGAATGCTCCCAGACCTTCACCTTGACCTCTCTGCTGCTGGCCTCAGCTCAGTTTGGTGTCCTGGCTCACTTTGGTTTCCTGGTTCCACCCTCCCCTCCTCTTCCCCCATCCCTGCTCCTGGCTCACCTTCCCACGTGGAGCTGCAGTTTATTGTGCAGATAACACCAAACCTCGCCGTTCCCATGGATTCTCCTTCATGCCTGCAGCTCATGGCTGGCCTCACACAGCTGTGGGGACAGCTGATTTCAGCTCATACATCTTGAGGGGAATGTAGCTCAGAATTGCACAGATTTCAGCACAGCTTCACCAGTTCTACCCTCAGCAATCCAAAGTCATCAACTTGTGAATTTATGCAAGGAAAAATCCCTTTGCAGGAGTCAGGGGTGGGTGCAGCCATAACTTTTAATACTGCAAATACACCAGTTCCTATGGAAATTTTCCAGCATGCACCCAGCTGGGAAAAACAATCCCACTTTGACACTTTGTGCTAGTGAGGGGCTCAGCCTGACAGAAACCACCCCTCTGAATTGCACTTCCATGCTTTGAGAGCATCCTTTGCTGTTCTTCAGCTGCAGCTCCATTTGCAGGTGTAGGATTTAGGGCAAAAAAGAGTTTGAGGCTGTTGCAATGTGCAGGCCTCATCTATTGCAGCAATGAGTGAGGGCTTTCATAATTAGTTCAAGCATTTTTGGATAATCTCTACTTGATTAGATTAGATTAGATGAGTACATTTGCAGGTACTCACCTGTAGGATTTAGTTAGAAAAGGGTATGAGGCTGTTACAATGTGCAGGCCTCATCTATTGCAGCAATGAGTAATGGATTTCATAATTTGTTCAAGCATTTCTGGATAACCTGTACATAATTAGAACCTGCTTTGCTCTTGATTTAAACTGTGAGTGAAGCTGTTTTAGCAGTGTTTACACTGGAATTTCTCATCCCAGTTTGCAGCAGGGTTTCCCTCAGAGCTGGAGTGAGTCTGGCTGGATTCAGAGACCATCCTAAAGCAGATTTATGTCCTTGGCTGCTCTGCTCATACTGAAACCCACAGCAGGAACAAATCTCATTGTGCTTCTGGGACAGGTCCTCCTTGGGCTCACAATTCTTAATCCATCCATCCATCCATCCATCCATCCATCCATCCATCCATCCATCCATCCATCCATCCCTCTGCAGAACCCTGGAGGTTTTGCTGGGTAATTCTCACCTGAGACATCTCAGATTTCAGCCCCTTCCTGAGCTTCCCCTGGAATCTCCATCCCAAGAGATCACTTTGACAGCAGAAATGTCCTTTCCCAATAATTTCTGTTCAAAAGGAATCTCTAGTTATTTCCCTAGACAATTTTCCTTTCTTTTATTACATAGTGCAAACCAACCTGACAATTTTGGTTTTCCCTCACTTGAATTTAACATTAAGCTGCTAATTTCCCTCAATTCCTTCATGGACTGTGTCACTGTTGAGACATGAGTGCCCCAGTGAGTTTTCCACTGCCAGGATGCTGCAGCGTCCCTCTGTTCCCTTGCCACAAAGGTTTCAGCAAACAGAGCAGCCTGATTGCCTCCTCCAAGGTGTGAAATCATGGCAAAGCTGGTTTTATCTGCATAAATTGTGGCTAGATTTGAAAGTCTGCATTTAAAACTGTGATAAGAAAATACAGTTAAAAGATCAGAAGGGATTTAATCTGTTTAAATGATTAGAAATTCATTCAGACCTGCTGGGAGGTGTTGCTCCCCTGCTTGAAAAGGGCTCAGCAGAGCTCCCAGTCTGAGTTTAGCCCTGCATTTATCAAATATGTGAAGAATTGAGTTCTTGTACCTGGGGCACAGAGCTCTGATTATAAAACCCAACTTCCAGTTTGAATTCCTGCACACTCTGCAATCCCATAAAGAATTCTCCATTTTCAGCTCGCCAAACCCCTGGGTCCACCCTCCCTATTAAGCTCTGAGTGTTCTTGTGTCCTTTGGCCTGTGAGATCAGCAGGGAGGTGACAGAATTCCCTCTCTGGAGTGAGATTTGTGATGTGTGAGATGCTCATCTGTGCTTCCAGCAGATCCTACACAATGCTGGGAATTCCACACAGGAGCTGCTGGGTCTGGAAAAGCCTCCTCTTTCAGCTCAGTGGGAAAAGAAAAAAATACTGGATGAACTTTTTCATGTTTACTATCCTTAACCTGAATTATTTAATTCAGCCTTGTGTGGAAAAGTTTTAAGCATGATTTCTTATAGATTTAAAATTATATTACTCAGTCATTAGACTATCATCAACCTTTTCTGCAGCCACATTGAAGCCACAAGTGGAAAAGAAGAACCCCAAAAAAGAAACAAAATCAAAGAATTTGGATCAGCCTGTGCATTGCTATTGAGCATGGTTTGGGGTTTTTTTTAAAAAAACCCTCCTGAATAAGACCATAATCTACTGGTATGATTTTTGCTTGTCCTACTTTGATAAACCAAAATCAAAATTCCGCCCACAGCAGTTAAAAAAAAAAATAAAAAACAAAAACAAAAACCCCGACCCCAACAAAAAAAAGTAAAATGAAAAGAAAAGAAGGAAAACTGATCAGAAAGCAAAAGCAAGTCTTAGAAGCAGCTCTTCCTTTTGATCAGAATAACTTCACATGGAAGAGACTGCTTCAAAGCCCAGCAGTTTTCTGGGAATTATTGAAGCTTGAGGAGAGTGTTTCAAGTGATAATCTGCTCTTTTGGTGCTGTGGACTGCACAAAATGGCCCTAATGAGATTCAGTTCTAATGTCACAGGTCTTTCAGAGCTGCATTTTAATCTCTGCTGAGGGCATCCAGGATGGCTGAATGAACAGCATTGCTATTCTACAGAAATAAAAATTCCATTTGAAGATGAGCTTGAGATAATTTGTGCATTTCTCCTCCTCACAGGAGTGCTGCTGTGGGGGAAGGAGCAGGAATGGGATGTCAGGGTCCTCATTAACCCCTCACAGGGACACACAGGGGTGGCACTTTGGTGACAGAGCTGTGCAGTATGGGCAGGAGTGGTGGGGAATTGAGTGATGCCTTAGCATTTTAGCTTTTTAAAAATATATATTTGCACTCCTGCAGTTCTTTAGTGTGTAACTCCAAACCCCACACCCAGCACCAGCTGCAGCTTTCCCATTTTTGGCAGACACAACAATTCCTCTCCAGGCCTGGCAATCAAGGACACCTCACTGCCTCAGGGCCCAGAGATGGGAACAAAAGGGACTTGGAGGGAGCAAACTTGGGCTCAATGACTTCATTACCTGCAGCTGGGATTGGCAGATTAACCCCCAATGTGCAAATGGATCAAATTTATAAAAGTATAAAAACCCGTGAGCCCTCATCCATTTTTGGGTGTAGGCCGTGAGGGGTTTTGTCTGCCCTAAATATACTTGAAGGCCCTTCAATAAACAGAACTACTTTTTATTCCCTTAATTCTGTCTGGCCTCTGTTTTTAGGAAGGCAAAAAAGTGATCAGGAATCCCCACTGACTTCACACTTTTGCCCTCTGTTGTTATTACTGACACATTCTTCCAACCTGGCATGTCTCAGCTCCATGTGAAGGAGATTTTCTCCCAGCCTGGGCCACTGGCAGGGTGACAAATGCCCTGTCCCCTCAGTGGTGGCACTGCCAGGGGCTGCAGCATGAGGGGAGTCTGGGGAACCACCCCAGTGTTCATCACACACAGACCGTGCAGCACTCAGCCTGCCTGGGCAGGACTCAAACAAAAGCAGCTTCTGATGGTTAAAATCCCCTCACTGTGGCTCTGCCACAGAATGTTCCTTCCTGTGGCTCTCAGACCCAAGCCCAGCCTCTCTGGGACATCAGGAATTACAGCAATCCAAATGTTGTGTGTGAGGGATGCTGCTTTAATTCAAACTCTGCCCTCCTGCCATCCCTCTGCAGCAAATGTTTCTCTGTTAAGATTTTGCACTGGGGTTAGTGGCCATGCCTCAGAGCTGACAGCTTTACAAGCTGTCTCTGTGGCTCACTGCTCCTGTACAAGATCAGATCTTCCAATCCAGAGCCCCTGAGGGTTCCTCAGAGGTTGGCAGGACAAGAACAGATCACCATCCTTTCTGACATGTGCCATTGCTGTTTATTTTTTATTCAGTTTTCCATATCAAACAGCACATCTGTGTGCTCTGGCTGGAAATCAGCTGGTTTTCATTCAGAAACCTGGGCCTGGCATTTCCCTGGGGCTGAATCCAGAACATACAAACCTCGTGCCCACAATTTGTTGCATTTCTATGGCATCATCTCAATCTTTAATGCCACAAGAAGCACACAAAAATTATTTTTTATATATACTTGTTTTCTTTCAGTATTATAATCTGAGGAACACATTGAAGCCTAACACATAAATTACTCCAAGATATAATAAAACAAGGGACTATAATTAAAGAGGTATCACTGTAATGAGAAACCCACTATGAGGAGGTTCTAAAAAACCAAACCCCCCAAACCTCTCTTAAATCTAAACCAACACATTCATATCCTTTCTCTGCATGAACAGATTTAAAAATATTTAACATCAATCCTAAATAAAAATACTGCTTGCATTGCCAGTGACAGATTAAGCACAAGAATGAGCAATAAGAGTCTGATGAGATCAGGTTTTTTCAGGAAATTTTAAGATATAGCAGCAGAATCTTTGAAATCTGATATTGATTTCCACTGTGGGTAATTCCTATCTGAATTCTGCCTCCCTGTTTAGTCAGAAATAAATCATTAATGTTAATCTGTGCCATGCCTCAGAATTGTTTTTAATCACTGACCATGGCTTCCCATCAGTGGAGAGATCCTAAAACACCAAAGATTTAAAGAATTAAAGTGCAAACCCACAGTTCCTGTGCAGCCTTCCCTGGCCTGGTTTTCTGTTACACAGCACCCATGGCCACTGATGGGAAATTAGGGATGGTAAAGAGGAAAACCTGGGAGAACTCCTGAAATCAAAGATATCTGTGCTCTGCCAGCTGAAATGTGAAGCAAAGATTAACTGAGTTATCAAAAGCTGCAGAACAATGCATTAACTTTGGAAGACTGGAATTTTTCATGGTTTATTGAAATTTTTCCAATTCTAGGTCTCTAGTGCAGTTTCAAACCAGAAAAAAATGGTTAGAACTGATTAGAAGCAAAACCCAGCACCAATAACCAGAATAATATTCCAGAGAACTGAAATAACGTTTGAGGATCCAGACTGCAAGGTTGCAAACATCTCTCATTGCCATCAAAGGTAATCATGATTTTGGGAGGAGAGAAGAAAAGCAGGATTTCCTCACTTGGGCTTTGCTGTGCTATTCTGCCCCATAAAAACCAAAATCTTTCCAAAGTCTCTAATGGCAAAGAGCAGAATAAAGGCAAAAAAGAAAACTAAAAATAGCAAGGATGTGCCAGATTATAACTCCCAGCAGGGTGGGTGGGGAATGCAGCACACAACCCTCACTATCCCCCCCAAACTCCATTAGCAACACCCTGCAGGACACAACAGCTGAGCAGAAGGGAAAGATTCCCTCCCTTCACCCCTGCTCAGCTCCTTCCTTTTCCTTGCCAGCACTGCAGGCTGAGCTCTACAGTTTGTCCCGGAGCTTCCCTCACCTGCTGCAGCCTCTCTGACCTTTAATGCCTTTAATTTGGGTTTGCTGCTCCTTGGAGATGCGAATGAGACAGACCTGTCACAGAGAGCAGCAGAGGTGCTGCAGCTCTGAGCTCAAGATTTAATTGCTTACATACATTAGAATTTCTAGAATTTCTGCCAAAAGATTCCCTTTTGGCACCTGCTGTTCCCTTTATCTGCCCAGCACTTCCCTCAGCACAAGATTTCAAACACTTGTTCTGCTTTTTGGCTTAGCCTGGAGTTGAGCTTCAGCTGCTCAAACCTTGAAAACTTTTGAAATGGTGTCACCTTCTTTAAAGAATGGATATTTTTCCTGTGTTGAAATTACTTGATCAATGTTTCATTATTTGGACTTTTCTGCCATTCTGACGCCATTTAGTTGCAGCCTGAGGAGAAAAATCAGTAATTTTTAAAACTACTATTGAAAAAGGCAGGATTTTTGCTCTTTTCCCTTCCAATATTGCCTGCAAAGTCTTGACATCAAAAGTAGGCATTTTCTGAGCCCAGGACAATTCAATGACCAGTAATTAATTTTTTTTATACCAGCCAGATTTTTTCTACTTTGACAGCATTTATGGAATGATAGTCTGTGGAACTAATTCACAAGGAGAGATCATTGAGGATGTTTAAGTACCTGCCTGTTTTCCCTACTAAATCTCAGATTGCTGGGAAACCTAAAGAATGTTTTTTTGATTTGTTTTTTTTAATAAATCCATGATTTGTAAAATGTAACATGAACTCAAATTGTGACCACAGCTTTGAGCTTTGTCCCATTTCAATGACACAACCAAACCCTTCAGTGTGGTGAGACTGCAGAGGTTCTGCATTGATGGAGAAATTCAATTAATTCTTGACTATAGGTAGCAAAGCTTTCCTCCGGTGTGAGGTGATTCAGGGCTGTCCCAGCCATTATTTGCAGTGTCTGCTCTTTGGAGGGATGGCAAATTTCCACCAGGCTCACCATTAGCATGAGGATGCTCTGATCATTGATCAGCCTCCAAATTTTCATGAACAAAATGTCCTGGCAGGAACGCTGAGGAGACAAAATGCTTTGGCATTATTGGGGAGTGCATCTGTCCTGCTACATGGAAATGAAAAGAAAGGCAATTGGATCATCCCTGCAGCCTGCTCAGCCAAACTGGGTTTTCTCATCCAGTGAAAATACAATTTCTATCCAGGAGTTGTGGGGTACAGGAGACTGTGGAGTTTAATACAAGGAAAGAATTCAGAAGGAATATTTCACTATGGCCACTTTTATCACCTCAGGCTTACAGAAAACAGCCCAGAAAATGTAATAGAGAAGCACTGAAACCTTCCAAATGCCTCCCAAGCACAGACAGCAGGATAATAAAACCAGCTGGAAGGGACTTTATTCCTTGCTAGTAGAATAAAACCTCAAAAAATTCCCTATGGCACCAGGACCAGCTTCCCAAGGAGCAGCCAGAGCTCCTTCTCCCTTCCCAGGAAATGTGATGGGTTTGGCACAGGTGAGGCCCTGCCTGGCAGGAATCCCTCCTCCCTGCAGAAGTTTGCTCTGCTGGGGAGCTCTTTAATTCCCTTTTTTGTTTTTTTGTAGGTTGGTAGAACAGCCATTTTACCCTGAATGCATTATGGCTTCATTCCCTGAGCAGGCACCACTCCCCAGCAAACCATGCAGTGAGACCAGGCCTGGAACTGGAGAGAAAGCCACTGAAATGTCCAGAAACATCCCAAACAAACAAACAAGAGGGAAAGCAGCCTGTCCCAGGGCAGGAACTGCAGTTCTCTCCCCATTTAGTGATTTTGGGGAGCAGCAGGGCTGGCACAGGCCCTGCAGCAGTGCTGGGCACTCAGCAGGTTCATTTGATTTGAAGGTTTCTGTTTGGTTCCCTTCCTTACCACAGAGCACCATTTATGTGCACAGCAACATCTCCTAGAACTCCTGGAATCTTTGTCTTCTAGAGAATAATTCCATCCAATTATTTTATCAAATAAAAATTGTAATTAACTCTCCCTATGCGAAGAAGCATGAGAGAGCTTTCCCATTTGATGTGCTATGGTGAGACAGTGTGAGTAACTCATTCCTGTGACTTATTATCCCATCATCCTCATTAAATTTTCTTCAATAATTTTAGATAATTATTTTAAATGCTTCTTTTGAAACTCGAAGCTGGAATAATTTTAAATATCTCCCTGATGGAAGCACTAGGAGGGTTTATAAATCCATGTGTCACCTTCTCAGAGACATTCCAGAGCCACCTGGGGGTGTTCCTGTGTCACCTGCTCCAGGTGACCCTGCCTGGGTGGGGGTGATCGCCAGAGGTCCCTTCCAGCCCTGGCTGCTCTGGGATTCTGGGATAAAGGGCAGATCAGAATTTAGATAAAGGGCAGGTTGGCATGGATTGAGCAGGTGCTCTGTGAAACTTTCAGAGAAAGCTGCATAACTCCCTTTCCTGATTCTCACAATCTTGTAAAGCTGTTTGCTGTGCACCAACAACACTGATTTTATACCAGCTCAACTCCTAGAGATTCTTAAATACCCACACAGAAGGGGTAGAGGGAGGTGCTTTGGAATTTGCTGGAAAATCAACCAAACCCATCAGAGGAAGGAGTGAAGTACATTCCCTTACTTGGGATTTAACACTTCACTTATTACCAGGCAAAGATGGGCTCCCTGATAGACAGAAAATCATTTTGTCTGAGCATTTGGGAGAAAATGTTATTGTAAATATTTCCTTGGGTTTGTGTTTGTCAACAGCCTGCCCTGTTTAATAAATGAGTTGTTTAACCATCCTTCTCTTCAGTTCCCATCAGGATAGATCATAATGTTTCTGTTAAAAGCTGCTTGTAGAAATAAAAACAGAATCAAACACTTCCCTATTTTTCCCAGCACCTCCTACAGCAGAGTGCTGGTGATCAAACCTGAGCATTCCCTGCATGGATTTCATAAAATCAGAAATATGGATTTGAAGTTCATAGCCCAGGGTGATGTACACATGGACCTTATTTGGATCTGAGCCAGGAACACATTATTATTATTATTATTATTATTGTTGTTATTATTATTATTATTATTATTATTATTATTATTATTATTATTATTATTATTATATTTTTATTATTATGATGTTCCATTCTGCCAATGTCTCACACAGCTGCAGGAATACAAGCACAAATGGCAAATACCCAGTGCTTACCTTCAGTGGTTGCTCAAAAGCCCCTCTAAAAGTGCTGGAATGCCAAGAGGAAGGGGGAAGAGCAGAGCCCTGGAGCTCCCCCCGTGCCCACAGCGGCTGCCCCAGGGAGGAGCAGCTCCCCAGGCGGTGCCAGCCCTCCTGGTGCCATGGGGCAGCAGCAGACACCCAGGGTCACCTGCTCCCTGCTGCCCTGGGACCTCTTTGGGAAGGGGTTTCAGACAGGGAGTTCCCTTGGGTTGGCACTCAGTGCCAGATCAAGCCAGTAACCAGCAGTACTCCATTTCATTTCAGTAGATATATATATTTATTTATGCACCTGCATTTTCTTCCTCCTTCTCTCTTCTATTATAATATTTATAATTGTAAATATTATAATATAATATTTATATTATAGGTGCACCTGCATTTTCTTCCAAATTACAGATTACCTTCATTTTCTTCCTCTTTCTCCCTCATTTTCCCCTTTTCCCTCTCCTTTCTCTGCTATTTATTCACCATTTCCCTCTTCTTTATCAGCGCAGCACCTCAGCAAATCACCACCTGGTCACAATGTTTACCCTCGTGGTCTTGGCATAAAACAGCTGAAAACTTCCAGCATGGCTATTTTGATTTAGAGTATCAGCCCTGGTCCTCTCTCATGGATGAATAGCCTCAAACTTGTGCCTTTCTGCTGCCTCAGTTTGCTGCACAGAGCAGGAATTCAGCGTTGTGGGGAATTTCATTCCTGCTTTTCCTCCCAATTTGCACCTACAGCTCACATCCATCCCATATTTCACAAACTCTCCTGCAGAGGTGAAGCTCCTAAAGCACACCTCTGGGGCAGCAGCATTCCCAGAGTGCCCAAATCACACTGGACAACAACTCCAGAGCTTTTTCCTCCCAGCACCTCCTCACAGGAGCTTCTCTGCAGAGATGGAGAGTCCTGCCCAAAGCACTCAGGCTAACACTGCAAATAAACTTATGTGTGTAAGGAGGAGGGAAATGACTGACAGGGAATTAAAGTAAAATATTTTCTGATTATTACCTGCCCTGAGCTCCCAAAATCAAAGCAGAAAACACTTCCATTCCAAAGTAGCTGTAAAGCTGCATTAGTCCAAGAAATCTGCTGTCTGAATAGTTGTTTTCTCCTGGGGATTTGTTGAATTCACTGTGCTGAGTACATTTTTATTTGTGGGTAACTTTCCTCACAGTGTAGCACTATTTCATTTTGGCCTCTATCAAGTATAACTTCTGACAGAGAATTGGTGAATAAATGCTTGAAATCTAGGTGAGAAGACAGGAAAATCTGTAATCTGAAGCATTTTACCTTTACAAATGAAATGATCTGACAGCCACTCACCTCATACCTGGCCTGCCTGGCTAACTCCTATAGCAAAAATAGTTTATGAGCACAACTGCATCAATCTAAGCTGGAAAAAAAAAGGGAAGGAACTTTGGGCTCAGGGCCTGAGCACTGGGATGAGAATTCCCTCTTTTTCCCTAGATCTTCAGTGTCAGGATGAGTCCTGGACTGAATTCCCCAATTCTGATTCTCCTGGCTGAGAGTCCTGATGCACTCCCCAGTTCTAAAAATTCAAAGTTCATTTTTCTCACTCTGACAGAGGGAGAAAGAGCTGAAAAAAAAATCAGGCTAAGTGCAGAGCTGTCATGAATGGCAGGGAACGCTCAGCTTAGAGAGGAGTTGTTCTTAGGGCCAAGATTAGGATTGTTGTTCCCTAAGCAAATTCATTCATGATTTGGCTTTCCTGAGCACTCCCTGCAGCCATTTCGAATTATCTGACAGCCGCTCACCTCATACCTGGCCTGCCTGGCTAACTCCTATAGCAGCAATATTTTATGAGCACAACTGCATCAATCTAAGCTGGGGAAGGAACTTTGGGCTCAGGGCTTGAGCCCTGGAATGAGAATTCCCTCCTTTTTCCCTAGATCTTCAGTGGCAGGATGAGTCCTGCACTGAACTCCCCAATTCTGATTATCCTGGCTGAGAGTCCTGCTGCACTCCCCAATTCTAAAAATTCATTTTTCTCACTCTGACAGAGGCAGAAAGAGCTGAAAAACAATTAGTGTAAATGCAGAGCTGTCATGAACGACAGGAAAAGACATCACTGACAGCCTCAGAGAGCTGCTGTTCTCAGGGCCAGGATTAAGATTTTTGTTCCCTAAGCAAATTCACTTCATGGTTTGGCTCTCCTGAGCACTCCCTGCAGCTCTCCCAGCACCATTCCCACCTCCAGGCTGCCCAGCCCAGGCAGGAATGAAACCCTGGGGGCTGCTCAGCCCCTGGGCAAGGAGAGCGAAGTGTGCCTGGGGAGCAGGGTCCTCTCTGCCAGTCCGGGTTTGCATCCATCCAAACATCCCAGCAGGAATCCAGAGCTGCACCTCGGGAGTTCAGGTGAGAATAAAGAAAGCTGTTACATTCAGACCATTATTGTTCATGCTGCTTTGTGAATTTATTTCTTTAAATTTTCCACTTGTGCTCCTGCCGAGAGAGATCTATTAGACAGAAAGCAGCAAGAGTAAATCTTTATCATTTTGTTTCAAACTATAAAATAATTTACATCACATATTTTACTTACTTTTGTCTTTTTTGTTTGTTTTTTTTTTGAAACCACAAACATTCCAGCATCACACTGTAGGAATAAGAATAACAATAGAAAGCATAACCTTTTGCATAGTATTAAATGAACAGACAGAGTAAGTTCTTTATTTACAATTATTGTCTAGATAAAAAAATTCATAAAAACAGATGAATGAACATATATTAATAACCCCTAGTGGGATGGTTTGCCAATGTACCACTGTATTGTTGTCCACAAATCTCATGCTGCTAAGTACAGTACGTAGAGAGCGAGCATTTATATATTGCAGGGAATTTTAACAAACTGATCATTTTGGTTTTTGATCCATTGTTCCCATCACAGAGAGGTCAAGCAATAAAAGAAAGGAATTGTGATGCACGACTTGTAGTTGAAAGGTCATAGCTATTCTGCTTTAAAAAAAAAAAAAGTCTATCATTTATCATATACATAAAGCACAGTCTCTGCTCACAAAAGCCCAAGTTTTCTATGCATCTCAGTTTATATATGTTTTACTATATATACACAGAATGCAGTGTTCATTTTCTTATAACAGTTTTCAAGTCTGCGAATGGTACCTTAGGGAGGGGTACTCCTACAGGAAAAAATTCCAAAATAATTAAAAAAAAAAAAAAAACAAAAACGGAACCGAGAAAAAACATGAAGAGTGTTGGGAAACAAAAAGGCAAACAGTCAGTGTGTTAAGATGCTGAAAAGAAACTGTTCCAGTATTAATAGCTTCTGTAGATGTTCAAGTCCAAAGCTAGAGGCTTCCCTGTAAATACAGATACCACTTTTGTCTTCTGGCCCCAGGGAGCCCATGGGTGGTGGAGTCCCCATGACAGAGCACCTTCCTGCCTGGGCTGGGGCACAGCTGGGGCTGCTGCAGGTGCCACCGCTGCCCGGGCACCCTGCCTGCCCCTGGGGCTGCTGCAGGTGCCACCGCTGCCCGGGCACCCTGCCTGCCCCTGGGGCTGCTGCAGGTGCCACCGCTGCCCGGGCACCCTGCCTGCCCCTGGGGCTGGGCACCAGGCACAGCCAGCAGAGCTCCCAGCCCCGAGTCCCGCAGCTGGCAAGGGAAGCTGCTCAGAGCTTTACCTGGCTGAGGGTCCTGATGCACCCTGAAAACATCAGTCTGCAGTTTGGCCATGAGTCTAAGCTTGGTTTGGAGAGTTCTGGCTTGGTTAAAAGCTGCTGGGACTGCAGAGATGCACCACTGTTATGGAGCCAACCAGAAAAAAACACCTTAACAACTCAACGGATCGAGATGGTTGGAGGGTGTTTTTGTTCCAACAACGCCTGGCATAATCGATTGTGGAATTCCAAATGTCTTTTTGCACTGTACAGTTATGGAAAAAATCATATGCTGAAAAGTCTCCAAGCAAACTTTATATTAAATACAAAAATTAGTTATGAAAAATCTGTGATCCACAAAGTGCTTAGCATTCAAGTGGTTGACATAGCAATTGTATAAGCTCATAATTTTTTACTTTTCTAGGGCTGTTACCATCTTGAAAAATGTTTCTCGCCTTCCATACTGCAGGTTTTCAAAGCAGCTTTCTTGGGAGAAAGCTGAAGGTAAAATAATTTTATTACTGTGTTACTGCAGGAACACAAGCTTGATTTAAAAAAAATCACACAAAGCACATCTCAATACACAATTAATAAAGATTTGTTCAGTCCTAATAGTGCAGAAATTATATTTTTCTTTTAAAAAGAAATCAATGCAACAACCTACAGTGATTTTAATCCAAAATGCCAACAGCCCATACTTTGCAAATAATAAGGAAATAAATGCCTAAAGTACTAATTGAAAAGGATTAACACAGTATATCACAAGATTTTAACATTTCTTTTATCTCCATATAGACAAACCGAATATAACTTATTTTAAATTATAAACTCATTTAATGTCTCTCTAAAAATAGTTTCCGAAGCCATTGCTGTATGTCTGAAGAATGAAATAGCCTCCATTATTGTTATGTTGCACCAAAAGGAGTTCAAGCAGATCATCAGAGGGAAGGAAGGAAAAAAAAGGAGAGAACCTGATCATTTTGATTTTTATTTGAAACAAAGGAAGCCTGGTTTACCTCCCTGTATATAGGATCACAATGCTACATCCAATGTGTTATATTTTGGCTTCTTTTGTTATTTACTAGCAGTATCTACATTATTAACAAAAAAAAAAAAAAAAAGACCAAAATAAAAACCCAAAAAGGAAATCAGGCAGAAATCAGAGCACGGTTGTAATAAAATATCCAGGGTGAGAGAGTACAGATATTTTCAATGAGCTGAGCTGAGCCATTTTTATACTACTTCGGCAGGAAGTGCTTTCTTAACCCTACAAATAGTTAAGGATATTATCTACAGGTTTGTAAACAAATTACATTCTTTTTTAGGACATAAATAAGTTAAAATAGTCAGAGCAATTTGAGCAGAAACAAGGCAACATGCCAACAAAGAAACTTTATATATATATAACTATATATATATAGATAGATATATACATATATATAATTAATTATCTATGTACTTATATGTATATATCTCTATATATAGTCTCATAAATGTTTAAGTTCCTCTGTCCAACTGGTGCAAATCTACTGTGCAAGTTAAGCTTTGCAACTTCAAAAAAGTTATTTAAATTAATCTATACAATTGAGTCCATGCCACACAAGCATTTCAAAAACTCACAGACCAGTGAATTGGATAAATAGCCTCAGAAAGAAGTCCTCTGCAGTTCCTGCTTAAGGAGGAAAAAAACAACAACAAAAAAAAAAAAAGAACCAAAAAGGAAATAAAAACAAACAAAAAGAGAGAAAGAAGGGCCAGCAGTGTACAGTACATTCATGCAGGAGGATTTTTTTTTGTTTTTGTTTTTCTGAAAGGGAACGGGGGGGTATGTAAATCAGCCATTCATTCTTTCCCCAAAACCATTGTGATCAACAATTCATTCACTTGTCTCAGAGTGAATAAGAGTTCAAACAGCTTTTCAGCCAGCAATGTTTTTAATATATATATTTATATATCTCGGTTGCTGTGGGGTTTCTTATTTTATTTTACTTTAACTCTTTAATATTTCTTTTGTTTGTTTGTTTTCCTTTTTGCAGTGACCTTTTCAGCTAAAGTGATGTCTCCAGGCTATGTATTGGGCTTCCTGGACTAGAAGAGGTAGCTGATTTACTTGTATCAGTTGTAAGATTGATTCCACTGTCGATAGCACTGTTGTTCTTGTTCAGCGAGGACGGTGGACTCGAGTTTTTCTTGAGAGCAGGGTCTTCTTCTAGGTCTGTGTCATCAATGAGTGGGATGTGGGGCTGGGAATCTTCTATCCTAAATTCAGGATGAGTCATAAAGTTGTGAATAGAGGTTCTAGATTCTGGTTTTTCTAAACCTTCATAGAGAGAGCTACGGAATGCCTTCACGACGCGGATCTGGGGGGAGAAAAGGAAAGGGCTGTCAGAGGGCACCTCCCCAGGGCACAGCAGGGCAGAGAACACTTGGTGAAAAATGTAGCACATGGTTAGGGCAGTGCAGGCAGCTGGAGTCCAAAGTCTCTGGATGTTATATGCATAAACGAGTGGCTCAGTTATGTGCATTTTGAATGTCTGTACCAACTGCAATATTAAAATAAACCAAGGTTTAAAGCCATCAAAGAACTGATGGGGAGGAGTGGTTAAAGAAAGCCAAGGTCCACTCGTGTGGTACATCCCTAGTAAAAGACAAGCCATGTTAATTGTAATGCAAATGTCAAACCATGCATGTTGATAGATTTTTTTTTTTTGTTTTTGCAGTGAGTAAGTAGAAAGGCTTTTTTTAAATTAAAAAGTCTCTTTTGTATTGTTGTTAAAAAAACCATTACACATAACATATCACACTTCACAAACAGAAAAGCACGGAACACGGACACGGTTGGATGGGTACGTATGAGACACACACAGGAGCCAAGTGTAAAAACTAGAATATCAATGTTTTAAAGCAAAATCTAAATGGATGCAGCCAAGAGCACAAAAAGCCAAGCAGACAAAGTACTAAGCGCAATCATGCTACCACAGGGGGGAAAAAAAATAAAAATCACAGTTACCACATGAACAGAGATAACTTGCACACAACAACTACACTTGGAAGCCTGGATAATGTGAACATAGTATCGTTGAACCAACTTTTATTTGTCCTTCATGCAGATGTGAGGTAAACACTCGAGTATAGACCCACTGTTCTAGCCATTCAGCTTGTTAATAAAATAGAAGAACATGTAATAAAATGATGGGTTGGTTGTTGGGTTGAATTGAGTCCCATTGTTAACAGCGAGCTGTTTGATTTTGGTGTCTCAGTCGTGCAGTTAAATGCTGAAAGCCACATGATTTATGCCATTTATGCAGTCTTTAAAGCAGGTCAGTGACCTGGGCCAGGGGCCACCTAATGCCAGAAAGCACCTGGCAGGAAGAACAGAGGTGAAAATCAACTCAAGACTCAGCCCAGCGATTCTCAGAGATGGTGCCCACCGTTTTCCCAGTAGGAAATAGGAGGAGTAGAGCAAGAGTGGGGATGCTACATGCTCTGTGGGTGGGCAAAGGGAGGGATGCTCTCTAGTCCCAGGGACCTACCAGTTCTCAAAAGAAGTGAAGGGTTGTGCTGGGTTACTGCTGAAAAAAACAGAACTCTTTGGAAGGGGGTGGAGGGGCAGAGAGGAAAAAACAGAATGGCAAAACGTGATCTGTTGGCAAATGTGTCATGACTAAGTATGAGTTCTATCCCTCTACTTCCATGTAGTCCATGAGCAAACCTTGAGCATTTCTCAGGGGGAAGACTAAAACACAGGCAGAGGCAGAAAAGGTGCAAGCAGGTACTGTGAAAGCTTCTCCACACACGTTTGAAATGGTTTGGTGGTTGGCATGTGGATCTTTTTACATGTAAATATGCTGCACATTGTTGGTTGGCCTGATACACCACTGCTTTGGAAAGCTTTAATTCCTCTTTGCCTTGGCAGACTGCACTTCAGTAATGGCACAGGGCCACAGGGGTCCAGCTGTGGGTCCAGCTGATCCCATGCTTGGAGCTGGCCAAGCTGTAGAGAATTTCAGAACATTTCAGGAGGAGGTTGACTTGGTTTGGTTTTGGTGTTTTTTCTCTTTGATCTCGGTCCTTGTTTATGCTCTCTAAATTTGGATATTTGCCATCTTTTAAAATCTTAACAGCCGAAGTCCTGTCATGTTCAGATCATTGGGTCAGCCCAAATGCTCTCCCTTCCCTCCACAGGTGCATTTGGTAACAGCAGGGCACAGTACAAAAAGTAGTTCAGGTGACTGTTTATGCTCCAGGTAAGAGATTTGAGTGGCACAGGATGGCTCAGCCAGACCTTGGGGTGGGAGAACATGTGAGGTTGGCAGAGGTGCAAGAGGGAAGATTGTCTTGCACAAAAAAATATCAACAAATAAATTTCACCCTCTGCAATCACACAGTGTGCCTAAGAGAGCTCCTGGAAATAAAAACCCGGGGTTTATGAGAGCTGAATCTGAGCTGTGTGAGGGCTCTGTAGATCAACAGAGTGGGGTAAGGGATTCCTCTGCCTTGCTAAAGCCAGAAAAGGTGACAAATCCCTTCACTACCTGTACCCTTCTAATTTGTCTTTTCAAGTGCAGAGTAATTAGTCTAAATGAGGAAAAAAATGGTATGGCTGTCGAGGCAGCCTTAAAACCACATTCCCATATTGCCCTAGCTTAAATCAGGAAACTTTTTGTACCGTGGGTACTTTACAGGATGGGCTGATGAGGTGATATTTCTGCAAACCTCCCCATTCTTTCTGCTTTCTAAACACAAATACCAGTCACCTCTTCAGCTGCAGCTGGATGCTAGGGCTTATCAATTAACAAGATAATTCTATTATCTTGGGAACAGCCACTCCTTATGGCACAAACTTAGGTTCTATTTGCCAGCTGGATCTTTATGGTGAAGATAAATTTTTACTTAAATAAAAAGGTTTGATATTATCCTGAACAGATCCAGCAGAATCCAAAGAAAGGAAAGTTTTTCTTCATCACACAAACTGTATTTAAGTCTGCAAGACTTAGCAGGGCAGGAACTGATGTCAATTTGTGAGCTCCAGGTCCCATAGTAGGGAAAGCATCTGTATTGCTTTAATACCAACATTTGGCATCTCTTTTGGATTTAATTCCCAGCCCTTATTCAGAGCAGGGCAAACTGCAAATTCCAGCTGTGTTTGACAGGCAGCCCTGCAAACGTGACTGCCATGACTTGGATTTGGGGCTCTGCGGTGACGCTGCAATTAATTAACGAGCCATTGCAGGGGAGCAATAATGACTTTGAGCTGTGGTCTGAAGATAGAACATCAGCCTCTCACTTTGGGTGAAGGTATGTGCCAAAATTTTTGGCCTGGAGTGTTTGGGTCTTGTAAGAACATTGAGATGTTTCTAGAATGGCTTCTGCTTTTTCACACTGGTTTGTACTGGAAATATTAGCTCAGACCTGCTTCAGCTCTGCTGACACCTGAGGTAATTCACCTTCTGAAGGCAATGGGAATGGAAGGGCCAAACTGGGCAAGTCCCTCAAGGTAACAATAAATCAAATCAGATTTCCAAAGAGTTTTCTTCACAAGGGAGCTGTAGAAGCCCATAACTTCACTTAAAATCTCTCTACAGAGATGTATATTAGTTTTCCATTGATTTTTCATTTTAGAAGCAACTCCCTCCTCAACTTAAAATCTTGCATACTGAGCTTGGCATCCAGAAGAAAACTTTTTTTTTAATGTCACACATCATTCAGTGACAGAATATCTGCATTGCAATAAAATTCAAAATCTCCTTCAAAGCCTGTCCCCCAATGGATCAAATTATTGCTTTCAGGGACAAAACTTAGTGGAAACAAAGGCAGAGGGTTTGTTGCATATTAAAGTGGCATTTTAATTTCTCTACCATAGTACTACAATATTTAATCTACCTCAGTGACAGAATTTCTGCATTGCAATAAAATTCAAAATCTCCTTCAAAGCCTGTCCCCCAATGGATCAAATTATTGCTTGCAGGGACAAAACTTAGTGGAAACAAAGGCAGAGGGTTTGTTGCATATAAAGGGGGAATTTTAATTTCTCTATCATAATACTACAATATTTCATCTATCTATCTATCTATCTATCTATCTATCTATCTATCTATCTATCTATCTATTATAGCTGATCCAACTCCCAGATTTAAAAATATTATTTACCCAGAGTTACATGGCCCAACAGCAACAAATTCATTTGTACATGCTTAAATTCAAGATTTGAGGTAATATCTGGTGTAAAAATGTTTGGGGGCTCTGCTGAAACAAAGCCCAGCCGGTTTTGGTTTTTTTTGACGATAAAATAAAGCAGATGAACTTGGGATGTTGTTATGGCTGTAAAAGCATGGAAAAGCAGGGACATCCGTGATGGATAGAACCTGGGAAGTGTTGGTTTAGTATGAACTATGTAGAGTTCATGTAATGGTGTTTCTTTATGAGACTGACAATGCCAAGGGAAGACAAACAGTGAGATACAGCTCCCTTTTCTCACAGTAATGGAGACAACAGAAAAAAATGAACTGCTTTTAACAAAAGACTGCGGGGACAACACTTCAGGACATTTTTGACATTGCTATAAGTTTCCACTTCTTTCTTCTCTGGAGCTGTAACAGAAAAAAACTCTTCAGCTTCATCCCACCTTGAAAGTCAGATTTATTATACTGCATCAGGCAAGAAAAAAATAAAAAACAAAAACAATAAAAAAAAAAGAAATAGAATTTTAGATACTACAATTTTTTTTTTTCCCATCAGAAGAAAAAGGTGATATTCAGAATGTCAGTCCTAAATACAACCATCTAGGCAAAATCTGCAAAGCCTGGTGAGCACCAAGAGCTGTGTTCTGGTTGGTTGTGTGTGGGCTTATACTCGAATGTTTACCTGGCTTCATCTAAGCCAAGTATCTGGAGTTTGGTTCACATTCATTTCAGGCTCAAGGTTAAAGACTCACAACCTCTTTTTATTTCACTCTCTCCTGCTGAACCCTTTTGTCCAATGTTCTCTAGCCCTCTGGGAAAACAAACACATTTAATATTCAGACAGTAGAGAGTAGGGCACTGCAACAGCAAATAAATTCAATACTGAAAGGTCAGTAAGGTGATTAGTATAAAATTGTAAACAAGAGGTCAATTTTGCAAAGAGATGCCAACTCTTAGGTGTAACTGAGACTATTCTAGGTCAAGACTAAACTGTACAAAGGTAAAGGAGTTTGGTCAAGGACTATTGCATATGGAAAGCTTTGAAAGAGAAAACATCTTCAGTATATTGGGATTTCTTTTGGAATCCTCCCAGTTTTAGGTGAGTAAAATCAGATGAGGAGATGCTGCTTGAATTGGGGTCACCTGTAAATGTTGTACCTCATATATTCTGGGGAATAGGACGCAGAAGTTGAGCAAATTCAAATATAAAGTTAAAAAAACATGTATAAAACTTAGAAATTCTAATTTTCTGCTTTAATGAGTGAAACAGATGCATAACATTATCTATGCTACTCTTTTCCCACATAAAGATGCAGCAAATGCTGCAAGTGCTGCTCAAAATTCAAACCACGGGCAGCAATGAAAGCAGAGCACCCACATAGGCCTGGTTCTCATTTCCAAAATTGCTGAATTCCACTGTATTTTAGAGCAAAAGCAGAGCCGTGTGCAGGGCTTCCACTTTCCACAGTAGGATTGCTGCAAAATTATGGAGTTGAACATTTTTGTATCAGATTTAAATAACTCACACAAACCTTTAAAAGAAACCGTTTGTGCATTAGGATCTAACCCTTCCTGCCATGGCACATCTCCACTTGAGGGCTTGGGTTTATATTTAGGCTCTAAATCTGCTTAATTATCCTTCAGGGAGGAGATCCAGGAGTTGATTTTGATTTTTTGCATATCCCAGGAGGGTTTTGTCAAACCTTGGTCACAGCCAGTGGGAAGTCCCAGACTTTAGTATGGAACTCCAGCCTCTGGTTCAATGGTGCAACTTTTAGAAACATAATTTTAGCTGTGGGTTTGATTGATGTTCTGCTTGTTCCATTTCCTCCTGTGATGGTTAAACCTTCCTGTACAGAAATTGCCCACTGGGCTTGGTCTGTGATCTGAATGTAAATTGATACTGGAGCAGCAATCTTTGCCTCAACATTTATTAATACAGATGATTTCTTTAAAAGAAATGAGTTCCCATTTTTCTTCATGAAATAATTCCATCCAAACAAATTTTAACTCTGAATTCTGAATTATTTTCCTTCACAGAAAATTAAATATGTGAGAAATATAAAAGCCCTTCATACACAACAGCTTGCAAACAGTTAGATGGACTCTTTAAGATGCTCTCTTGGGATATGGGCTGTGAGAGCCAATGGAGCTGAGCTTGCTGAGTGCCTCACCTGGGTGTGACACAATTTGCAGATGCTCCTGGCCTCAACAAAGCCCTGGGTGACACCTCCATCTTTGCCTCAATATTTATTAAAATAGATGATTTCTTTAAATGAAATTAGTTCCTATTTTTTCCTCATGAAAAAATTCCATCCAAACAAGACTTTACCTCAAGTTTTAACTCTGAATTCTGAATTATTTCCTTTCCACAACAGTTCCTGCCCTCGTGCCACCCCAGCAAATGCTGAGTGTTCTACACAGGACACGTTCCTGGCACATCTCAGAACCATATTTGATTAAAGGGGAATGGGAAAGGTTCTTGCCCAGCAAGTGAAGCCCCAATTCTGGAGGCTGTGGCCCCTTCAAGGGAGGCAGAGCCCAAATTCAGTCTTAAGGGCGCCGTGCTCTGCTCCTGCACCAAGACACTTCTTAAAAACCAACCAATCAACCAGACAGAAAAACCTTCTGGGATTTGTATACAAACACCTCTGAGAGGATTTTGTGGTTGATTGGTGAGGTTTTCAGTGCTGCTATAAAATTTGGAGTCATGACTCTGTGTTTTCTCCTGTCTCACCATACATTTGAGGCCACTGCTGCTGGGGTTCATGTAGTAAGAAGTTTCAAGTGATTGATTTAAATATTCACTTCTAAAAACCTCTGACAAGACAGTTCTCATCAGAACCAAGAAAAGGAACTCTGGGAGGTCTGTTTTGCTGGGGTTTTGGTTTGGTTTGTTTGTTGTTTCTCCAATGCTTCCTAAACTTAAAAATCAGAATATTTTCTGAAAGAAAGGAGAGATTTGTTTCAGGGACCTGCAGCTCCTGACTGATTCCACTTGGGAAGAGCAAGTACAAAGGAATATTAAATGTGTGTCTGTGTTGGGAAATCTGCAACTGTGTTCTTGTAGAGGGGTTACCTATTGCTACCATGAACATCTGAAACCAGGAATGCACAGAGTAGGATAAAGACTTGTTTACTTTGTGTACAGTTAGATATTCTCACCCTCTACCTAAATAAAAAATCTAGTGGTAAAGACTTTAATCACATACTCCGTTTTAAGCACAAGATAATTTTTGGTGTTACTAATTCTGAGTTTCAAAAGGAAAACAAAAGATGCTTCACTTCCCCAAGGTTCTGGGGTTTTTTCCCCCAAATAAAACATAGAAAGAAATGTATATAAAACACAAAAAATCCACCAAGGTTGTACCTGAACCCACCCTTAACTCTGCAGTAGCACAGCTTTCAAATGGTGGAAATTTGTGAGTGTAAATCTGTGTCTGAGAAGATCTGAGACCACCTTGCTTAACATCCCCATGTTTTCATTTTCAGTAGCTTAAAGGTTTGCATATTAAACAGGTGCACATATTTAGTGTGCATTTAAATGCATTTCATCATTTTAACAGAATAAACAAAATGCCAGGTTTTCATTTGCAGGAATTTTTCCTCTATTTAAAGCTGCAATGTCTTTCAAACAAGATAAGAGACTCACAGACCTCACTGTCATCCATTAATGGTGACGTACAAAAATTTGTAATTTGTTATTACAAATAACACCCTGATGGCTCACTAGGAAACTTTAATATTGTATTAAATATTCTAGTATAAATTGCTTTTAATTAAGGGATTTCACAACTCTGAATGGGCCATATTTGTAAATAGCTGCTAATTACATGTAATAACTTGCTGACCTGTTTCACAAACCACTCTAGAGGTGGATGCATTCCACAGGCAGATTTCTCTTTAGCAAGCACTAAGCTTTGAATCAAACATGAATTTGCCCAAAAATACCAGAAAAACTTTCCATCAAAAAAAAATCCAAAATTTTACTATAAACCTGCAGGAGACAGCTCACAGATTGGCAAGGTGACACAATGAACTTTATATTAAAAGTTAGTAACAAAATTAGTAAAGAGTTTCATAAATGCTCAGTTAAATTAGACTGACATACCAATAGACCATCATGTAATTCCTATTTTTTTAATTAAGCATTTATTGATATCAGACCCTCTCCACTTTGGGGTCCCAAAATGCCACCTGAAATGTCCCAATTGTTGCAACATCCTGAGCAAGTTTCAACAACTAAACCCTGTTCCCCTCCTATACTCTCAAGGCTTTCCCTTGATACTCCCCATAAGATATTTGCATATATTTATAACAGTCCTGAAGACTGGGAAAGCCTTCAAAATCAGAAGCACAATTATTCCATTATTCCCTTCCACCTCATAGGAAGAAGGAAATGGGGTTTGAGCTGTTCTGGGGAAAGCAGCCAGTCCTGTGTGCCCACACACAGAGCTGGAGAGCAGCCCTAGGTGAACATTTTGCAACTGGGATTTCCTCAAATAATGCCAATTCACAAAACCATCCCCCTTTCTGTAAAATTTGTATTAGGAAAAGTTTTCCACAGTTCTTGAATTTGAGCAACCCACTGTAAATACCCCATTTAAAAATAAAAACCATTGGGGTTTTACTTGATGGGGTTTTTTTCACTGCCATCCATAAATTTGTGTCTTTGTATGAATAAATCCAAACTGTCCCTAAGTGTTACAATTTCTGATTTAATACCAGCAGACATTCTGCTGTGGTAGTAAAACACCAACAGTCCAGAACAAGCACTTTAAAATCCCAATCTCTGATTGCCCTCTGCCACAGAGATCCTTATCTCTGGGAAGTTTAACAAATCAATCATTGGTTTTTATTTAAGTGAAGAAACGTGGCAGTAACCACAAGGAGCTCTGGACACCTGTTTTATTTCTCCAAATGAAAGGTGACAAAGGCTGGAGCAGATTCTGCTCTCTCCTATTAATTAACTTCAGCCCATAAACGAGTGAGGCCCTTGTTAAGACACAATAACACTCAATTCTTGCTTTGCTGCAGTGGAGAGTGGAGAGGGAAGATAAATTGTCTATTTAAATTTTATTAGATCTTTCCTCCCAGAGTGCTGGCTGCAGCATGTGAAGGGAACATTTAGCACAGCACAATGAGCTGCTGCCAGTTTCCTGCTGAAATGGAGAAATTCTATCCCAGGCAATCATTCCCTGGATGAAAAGCTGCTTTGGTATTTTGGGGGTTTGTGCCCTGCTCAGTGTGGGAATGAGGGAACCTGGGCTCAGGAACCTCCATGGCTTCAATTCCCCTGATCCTGATACTGATCCTGATCCTGGAATAGTTGGGGTTGTTGGGGTGAAACTTCTCAGGCCAAACTTCCCAAGACAAAAATAGGAAAATATAGAAAAATCTCCAAGAAGCAACTGCCAAAGTTGGAACCTAATAGCTTCACCAAAAATGAAGTTTCCCCTTTAAATCCAACAAAACTTCTGCTCTGCTCTTGCTTGAAAACACTTTAAAAACCAACCAACCAGTCAACAAGACATGAAAAAAGCAAAAATACCCTTCAGAGACATGTCTGATGGACAAATACTTCTGAGACTATTTGTGATTGTTCGATAAGATTTTAATTGCTGCTATAAAAGTCATGTCTGAATGTTTGGTGTGCACATACTGAGGGGGTTTGCACTCAAACAGGATGGAAAGGTCAAACTTCTTTTTTCCTGCAGGAGTTCTGGAATTTTACCCCCTTCTCTTGTCTGCCTTTGCTCTGTCTGCTTTCCCTTTCTCTGTTGGCCAGACAGATAAGAGCAGTTTCTTCTCTGCTTGGCCAACTACTAAAACCTGCATAAGGAATATACCCAATTATCTCCTGAAGTGTGTGACAGGCTTGTAAACTGAGTTCTACACATTTAAATATTCTTTTAATGCTGTCATAAAAGAGCTGCTCACAGTCCTGAATAAGTAAAAATCTAGAAACAGAGTTAGCTCCTTCTGAGCAACTGGAATTTTTCTGTTACTGAAGCCCTTCCTTATCAGCTGCCTCAAAGATTTTCATTCACTTCAAGACTACTTCAGTAGATATTTTGCATCTTAAACCAAACTGTGTCAGGATATTAGGATTCAGAAATCTGTTTCTTCTAAAATATTTGTTACCACACCAATTTGTTGTTTCAACACTGTCCTTTAACTTGTCTAGGTCCCTCCTGCTTCAATGCTTTCCTGCCAGTGAATTTAGAAATAAAATATCTACATCTAAATAAAATAGAGATAATGAATCTAAATAAGATAGAATAAATCTAAATCTAAATAAGACAGAGATAGTAAATCTAAATCTAACTAGGATAGAGAGAAGAAATGTAAAGTAAAATAAAACAGAGATAATATATCTAAAACTATATCTATATATCCAATATCAATATATCTATATATATCTATAACTATATCAATATATCTAAAATATATCTAAGATGGAGAGAACAAACTTAAAGAAGTCTTTCATCTTTCATGTAAAGTTTAAGCCTGGGATCATAAACTAGATTTCCTCTTTCTTGTTCCTTCATTTCCATGTCTTTCCTGGACTAGTTACAGAGAGTCTTCCTGCTGGAATGGTGTCACAGGCATCTTTCATGAAAAATCTTTTCTTCAGGATTTTTCCTCCTGAGAAGCTGAGAAGCCTCAGGAACAAAATGTAAACATTGATTATCTGCTGCTGTGGAATGCAACAGGTGGATCTGTGATTGTTCTCATGTGGTTGTTTTGAATTAATGGCCAACCACAGCCCAGCTGGCTTGAACAGAGAGTCTGAGCCACAAACCTTTGTTATCATTCTTTCTTTTTCTATTCTTAGCTAGCTTTCTGATTAAATCCTTTCTTCTATTCTTTTACTATAGTTTTAATATAATATATATCATAAAATAATAAATCAAGCCTTGTGAAACATGGAGTCAGATCCTCGTCCCTTTCCTCATCCTCAGACCCCTGTGAACACGGTCACAGAATGCTCTGATATCTGAAAAGCTTTAGAATCATTAAAAGTCTGTATTTTAGAAACAGTAGAAAATAAAACCTGACAGGGAACCCTCAAATAAAATTAAAATCTCCTCACAATAAAAAATAACCCTAAAATTCCTGTCCCTACTGTGAGTTAGCAAAGAGACAAGGAGAGCACAACTCTTGGGGAGCATCTACTGTACACAAAGCAACCAGGTCACGGGGTTTGGAGCGGAGTGAGGTGGGAGCAGAGCCTGGGGAGGGGCACAGGAGCTGAGTCTGAGGCGACTCTGGCTAAGTTGGCATCTCTGAGGGTCGGGTGCAGTAAGAATTCACACTCACGCCCAGCCGCAGCAGCAGAGGTGCTGGTAGGAGAGGAAAGAGCATTGGATAACGATACGTGACTAGGGCTAGAAATATTGGTTACATCCTGGGTCTGGCTTGTGACGGAGGACTGTCTCCTGAGAGCCCCCTGAAAGGAAGTGCCACTCTTGAAAGTATTGACTACTTCGATCTGTAACGGAGGAAAGAACGAGACAAGTTGCTTAAAGTATGGACACAGTTGCATAAGTGACAGGAATAATCATGAAAAACAACAAATCAACCGTGCGCGCGCTTCTACTCCAGCTGGAATCCAGGTGCCCACTTTGTAGGGTTTTTAGAAATTATTCAAATTTTCTGTCTGGATAAAATGAGGCAGCTCTGTAGGAGGCAGTGGAGCTGCATCACTTTAAACAAGTAGAAGATTTGAAATAACAGGGTTTTTCTTAAAGTTGAAACCGTTTTATTTAGAGGTAAATAAAATCAGCTGGAAGACTTGATGTAACTAATCTCCACTCTTTTTTTTCCTACTGAGATTCAAATTATGCTGTTATGTCTCTCCAGGGGGAGAAAAATTCAGTCATTCAGTTGGAATTTGGGGGATGGGGTTGGGGATGACACTCAAGCAAAACAGAAAAACTTTAAAATTCAATATATTACTCTATTTTGTCTACAAACTCAGGGCTGTCAGTGCACTAGTTTGATAAAATAATTCTTCCATTATTTTATCTGACTTTTTCTGTAATGAAAATTTGTAAAAATTTAGCATTGTGATAAAGAACGTTGGGGTTTTGTAACTGGAGATTTAAAAGTATTAATATTTTATCTTTATACAGAGCACTTAAAAGCACCTAGAAAATTATGTGGAACTGGATTGACTATTGCAGCAAATAACATGACAATTTTCCACTTATTTTCATATTCCTGCTGTATTCCCTGTTTGACAGACCCATCCTGAGCACCTTCCTTTTCCTCCCCACCACAGAGGAGGAGTTAAAAACAGAGCTGAGGATTTCAAGGCATCCTTTGGCACCAGTATAAACCCATAAAAAGCAGGCTCTGGGTACAGATGGAAAGCCAGGAGTAAATCCCAAAAATCCCTACACCCCAAAATGTCCCCTGTGTTTCATCAGCGCAACCACAACAGACAAAGCAGTGGAATATCCACGGGAGGAATTCAACCAACCACTTGTTTGAAGTAACCCACTGGTACCAGACCATGCCACCCACATTTCTGGAGATTCCCAGCCTAGAAAGAGGTAAATTGGTGGCATTTTTATCAATTTAAACAGCACACATCTTGGTGAAAACCCTCCTAAATTTTCCAAGTGGGAAGCACTAGAATGAATTTATTATTTTCGGCTGTGGTCAGACTTAGAATAAACCAAATTGTATCTTTAATAATATGGATGTTTTCACTCCCTTAATCTTGTCTTTGGCAATCATCATTTATTTTCCTGTGTGTTTTTATGGGAATAATCTACCACAGCCAGCTGGAAAAGGGATGCCATGTTACTTTTGTGCAATTATCGCAGTGAATTTTCCTCCACAAAGCCCAGGTTTGTTCTGTCTGAGCCCTGGTGCCATTTCTCTGTGCACACCCAGGGCTGGGCAGTGTTCAGCAGTCCCCAAAAGGTTGGAGAGCTTTGGTTTTGGCAGCAGAATTACATGTCCAGTGCAAATCTCACAGTGAATCCGAGGTAAATCACAGCAAATAAAATGTGAGGTGAGTTTGCACGTGGGGCAGGGCACGAGGGGATCCTCAGCTCAGGCTCATGGAAACACCACATGGCTCAAACCACTGGTGATGTGGCACAGTAAATACTCACCTGGAATGCTCTACAAAAGTGGAATTAAATACAGATCTTGGCTTCTCAGGGTCTAACCCATGTGACAGAGCACTCTTCAAGAGAGACCATTCAAAAAAGACTCTAAAGACTCTCACTGAGGGCATGAAATGAGTATTTCTGTGCTAAACCCTGAGATGTGCAAAAGCCTTCCTGAGCAATTGAGAGCCTTTGGTGCAAGAGTGAAAAGATGAGGGAAGATCTGTATTTAATGGTTTCTTCAGAGAAGAAGAATTACAGCCATGTAATTTGCTTTTCTCCTGAAGAAATGAACTCCAGCTGTTCATGGATATAATTCCTGGTGGGAGGATGACAACCTCCCCAGAATCCTAAAAGCTGAACATACAGGGCTGTGCTCTGCCTGAAGCCAAGGAAGAAGAGAAGTACTTGGCCCAAAAGTTTATCCTCTCCAAGCAGAAAATAACAAAGAAAAGAACTCATGGAAATAAATAGTGCATTTTGAATTAAGATGGAACCTTTTCATGACAAAGGAATGCATTTATTTAGAACAATTCAAGCTGCTCAAGAGGAGAAAGGAAATAAAAATTCATAAGTTTAAAAAATTTCCAACACAGTATAAGATGCAATCATGTTTTGATTATAGGCCTTCAGGTAGAGAAAAAATACTGTCCTACATTTGAAGCTTATCCATAAGGTTGACATTTTTCACAGCTGTCTCATTTTTATCTATGTTTTATACTCTAGAAGATCCAATGTTTTAGGTGTGCACAGCAAATAAAAACATCAGTGATTAGCAATTAAAAAAAAAAAAATCTGATAGTAGCAGAATAGTCCTGGCAGAACAGATACTTCTTCCTGATTTTTAACACAGAACAGATTTGCAGAAGCATTTCTGTTGTCATTTATGTGAGTAGGACCCAGGTATCATTCCCCTAATCTCCAAGCAGGATATTAATTTAAAAATTAAAAAAAAAAAATTAAAAAGTGAAAAAAGAAAAGCCACCTTTCTGTAAGAAATACAACAGTTTTCATTCCAGTTAGATGGGGCTACTATGAGGTTTTCTATATTAAAAGATACATGGAAACCATAAGATGAGGTGCTGGCTTTTTATGCAAATTCATAACCTCTTGCCAGGAGTGACTTTCACTGCTGTAAGGTCTGAATTGGTTCAAAAGAAAAGTTTTCATGTTTTCTACATGAAAACTGAAGGGTGAAAAATGCAGTCCAGCACCTCTCTGTGGTTTTTAGCATCTGAAAAGGAACAATCTTTAAGCAGCAGTTACCCTGCCACCTGTATTTTTTTCAGATTTTCCTTTTATTCTCAGAACATTCCAGGCATTTGTTTCCCACCTGGAGCAGATAAAGCAAACTGAATTTCAGGATGAATGAAGCAGAAGAGGAAAGAATCAGGCTGGGGGTGTAAAATTCTGACAAACATAAGAAGTTTTTGAGCCTCCACTTCAGAATGTTTCCACTCTCAGATGTGAGGGAAGTAGAGAATCTTTCAATACACAATCAAAAGAGGTGAGATGCATTTTTTTTCTCTGTTTTTTTACTCAGATTATCAGGTCTGGCCTGAAGGTGAACTTGGTGAACTTCCCAAAGGCTGTTACACCTGCCAAGAGGGTGTGATCACTTTTGTCTTCCTTCAGAACAAAGAATTTCTGAGAAAGGCCACAAAAACTTGGGGAAAATTGCAGAAAACTGTTGGAAAGTCCCATCTTTATGCAATTTTAGATCCTCCTCGAACTTGCATCTCTAAGCTAAAACATTTGTGAAGTTTCACCACTCAGTGGCCATCTGAGAGAGCTTTCCAGGAAGGAAACTCTTCCATTCAGAGAGGGGGAGCTCACATCCCTCCAGAGATGCCCTACTGGATATTTATCAGAGATTCCTTATTGGATATTTATAAGACAACAAAACATTTAAATGAACAAAAGGAGGCCAAAAAGAGCATCAGAAGTTGATAGCCAGTCTCTGGCATAGTTTTGTGCATTTTTCATACACCTTTCTTTCAAAGATGCATGTCTTCACAGAAACAGAAAATTCCCAGTGGAAATCCCTCCTCTGGTGCCTTGGGTTGAACCTTCTGTTTGAGAGAGGATGTAGATGAAAAATCTCTTTGACACTGCAACATCTCTTTTCAGTTTGGATGGGTTTCAAAGGGAGCACTCCAAGGAAGAAGTGTTGGTTGTCTGAAAACAACACCCAGCCTGTTGTGGGTTCTTTGCTTCAGCAGTGAAGGCTTTGCTGGGAGCTGGGGCCACGTGTCCAAGAGTGACTGAAGAGAAAATAAGGACAAATAATCCAATTTACAGCACAAGTGTGGAAACTGGCGTTGTTAGGATTGAATGACCAATCAGAGTGCCATCCTAATCTGCCATCCCCAGAGATATAAAATGAGGGGATGCTCTACCTTCTTCTTCCCATCTCCAGGAGTGCATCAGACAGCAGAGGATTCCTGTAAATCCTCCCAGGGATGCTAAAGGCATCCCAAACTTTTCCAGGATATCTTCTTTTGCTGGCCTCCTGAGAAATGTGTTATAAGGGAATGAATCCACCTGGATGGGCCCCACACACAGCAAGGATCAAATTTGATCTTAGTCCATCACTCTCCACTGCACACCTGGGCACTGCTTTGGAATCTGTTGGCCCATTTTCTTTTTTTTTTTCTTTTTTTTTTCTTTTTTTTTTTTTTTTTTTATCCCACAAATGTGAAATGGATGCAAAAAATTCAAAGTCATTGAGTAAATAAAATGAGAAGAAAAATCACAGAGGTCTCTTGGCAGAGATGAGGGAGACATCCTACCAGAGGTGCTTCTACAACTAAGAGCAGAAAGGAAACCAAGATGGATGTTAGCAAAGAGACATAATTAATGTTCATTTGGGTTTAAGTAGCGGAAAACAATCATTTCTCTGTGAATTAAGTGGACAAAGAGATGCAGAACTAAAAACTACCTCTCAGACTAGAAAGAGAACTGGAATGTTGTCATTTGCTTTGTGTTGCTCCAAGTTGTTTACACTCACCCCAACCAGAAAGACATCCTGACAGAAGTGCCAACAGGCAACACTCCTCCTACAGCCACCAGGGAGAAAAGAATGCACATTTAGAGGTCATCTTGCCCTGAAGATCACCTGCACCTGGGCACTTTTGTCACAACTGAAATTTGAATTTTCTCTAGTGATGAGCGCTCTTGACTCAATGGAGTCAAGACACACAAGCTCAAAGCTGAAGATCCATATTTAATCACTTAGCACAGAACCCTGGGAACTCCCCCAGCTTTTAATCTCTCTACATTTTATGCTCTGCAGATGCAGCCAAGAGACCCCACTGCCCTAATTTGGCTTCTTTCCATCATTTTTTTCCTAAATTCATGGCTGCATCTTCCCCCCTCCCAAAAAAAAAGTATCAATTTGTAGATGTGAAAAAGCAGAATGTGCTGTTTATTTCGGATGAAGACAAAAACCCCAAATCTTCTGAGACAAAAATGTTCTTTAGAAGATTCTTTCAAGAAAAAAAGAGATCATTTCCTTAATTATTCACCTCTTTTTCTTGTCAGGCTCATGTAAAACACGCACATCTGATGTGGTGATAGCTGTTCTCTGCTGCAAGCTGCCAGAAATACTTGATCTTAGAAAGATCAAGCAGAGCACACCTGAGTGCAATGAAACACTTCACTGCAATGGAAAAGGCAAAATACTTCACATGATTTTCTTCAGCACTCCAGGACAAATTTCACAGCTCCTTAACCTGCACTATATTTAGCACCAGGATTCACTGCAAAGGTCTGGTATATTAAAAAATGCCGTGGATTTTTGAGTTTGGCAAAAGTTAGGGGAAGATATTTCTCAGGAATCATTCCAAATAGCCAACTCTTACATCTCAATATTTAATGGCTGCTTAATTCGTACTAAAATCCAGAACCACATTTTTCATTACCTAATGGGAAATAAAATCAATCCCTTTTAATCGTGATCGATGTGTGGCAGTGCCAGAACTGAACAGATTTATATTTTTAATCAAATTGTGCATCATACTTCAAACTCAATTTCAATTATTCTGTTAGTGCAGCAATGGCAGTAACAATGGTTTGTTGGGTTTTTTTTGGAGCAAATCAAGCAATACATTTTAGAAAGCTTTCATAACATTCTGCGAGCTGACGTTGGCCAAGCAGCACAATTTCATGAGCTTTCATCTCTCTGGGAGAAAAAGAACATCCAGTCATGGTATTCCCAAATCACAGATCCCTGGTTTTGCATTTTATCCCTTTATATCTTTGCAGTTTATCTCTTCTGCTGCACACACCCCCTTTGCTCAGTTCCCTTATTTTGTTTTTCATGTTTTTCCTTCGAGAGCAATTAACCAGTGCCATCCTCCACACACACAAACACTCTGTGGCTTTCCTTTTAATGTTATTTTGCCTTGATCCCACATTAATAATTTCTTTGGCTGTTTCTAGACCTTGTGGGCATTCATTTTTAGCATACCTGGGTTTGGATTCTGTTGAGCCCTCGGAACCAGAGGATTTGTCCACGTCGGAGTTCTCTCTCTGCATGATCTATTTCTTCAACATCTTCATTGAGCTCTTCCTCAGGGACCTCCTCCTTCTCAGTGAGCCTCCCTGCCTCCTTTAAAAACTTTAGCCTACTTGTTGGGATGGTTGCAATTACCTAAAATTATAAAAAAGTACTGAAAACATAAGCCTCATGCAAGAGCAACAGCATAACAATCTGCTAATTACAGAGTAATTAGAGTAATCATATTTTAGTAAGGTCTATAAAGGTGAGCTAAGCCTGCTCCTAACAGCACTTTGTACTTGGACAACTCCATTTTGGTCCCAAAAACATTTAATTTACTTTGTAAACAATTAGCATGACTTGCACCACTAAACCACAGTGTGGAGCAGGTTTCCCAAGGCTGGGAAAAGACTTATCAATAAAAGAAATTGAAAATAAAACAAGATGGATATATTTCAGTGTAAAAAAACTTAAGCAAATTGATAGCTCTGCAATTAGAGTCTGGGAATTTGTATGGTAATGGGAGGTGAAAAATCATTGCATCTCCTGCTGATAAACCTTCTCACCATCCCTTGGTTCATGGATTCAGCTTCCCTTTGTTCCAGCAGCTGGAATGCTTTCCTGGCATTTATCAAAATTGAGATTTCTGAAAGGTGTGAATCTGGTGGATGGATTTCTCACAGGGCTGTCTCTCACTCTGTGTCCTTACCACCAATAAATTCTGATTAACTTAACCCCTCTCCTCATTCTGCTTGCCCACCCAAGTGGTCCTTGGAAGTAACTAATGCAGGTGAATAATCTTTAAAAATTGCAGAAACTGTAGCTGGACAATTATTTTAAATCCATTTCACTGTTACCCTGTTGGGCAGTCATTTTCTCTTTGTTCTGATTCCTTGCATAAAACCAGGAGCAAATCATGGCAATTTAAACAAGACATTACCTGGAACACACTGAATGCTTAAATCAAATCTCCTGCAAAGCAAATTTTTAAACCCACTTAGCAAAAAAACTGCCGCAATTTTCTTTTTTGTCTTCATTTCAGCAGCGAGCAACCACAACTGTGAAGCTCAGATGTATGAAAAATGAAGAGAGAACCAAGACAGCTGCCAGAAAATTGGTGAGGAGGGCTTTGGAAAACTGGAATGGATGCAGTGAAGACACATGGAAATGTTCTGGATATTTTGAGGGTGAAAGCAAACCTCTGGGTTTGCTGAGGGTCTCCTTGAGCTTCACAATCCACAAGGCAAATTTTATTATAATGTTTTAAAGACAGATTTAAAAAAAAAAAATATAACCAAATCAAACCCAGTTTCTACACTACTATAAAACTTTTTTAAAGGGGAGTTGAAAAACAAGATGCAAACCTGGATAATTAATGGTGTGGCACGAGCAAAGACAGAACAGGAGAGAAAAAAAGGGGGAAATGCTCATCAATTAAATACTTACTGAAAGTCCTTCAGCCTCCCAGCTTTCAAACTACAATGCCAGCACTCTACAGAGAGAAACTACTGCAAACTCTGGGATCTGATGAAAGTGATGGTGATAAAGGATTTTTAAACCAATATTCATAAAAATAACTCATCTGGGTCAGAATTGTGTGTGACAGAATGTTCCTCTCTTGCAGCACCTCGAGCCAATGATGAGACTCTGCTTTAATTCTTTCCTTAAGGTGTTTACATGGCTTTTTTATTATTTATTTATTTTCTGTATCTGCCAACACCCACCCAGTTCAGGACACAGACTCAACAGATGCAGATTAAAGAACTAGATAATATTCCCAGAAAAATGATCACAGTTTTAATAAGTGATCAATAATTCTGGGATGGGATATGAAATACTTTAGAAAGCCTTGGTTTTCAGAAGGGATGGGAGCTGCTAGAAAACCGTCCCTCAAATTGACTTGCTGAAAACTTCTCCTTAAATTCCTTTCAGAAGTGCCTGCTTTGACACCCAAACTCTGAAATCTTGATTGCCTTTCATGGCTCACCAGAACAGCGGGTTCAGCACATGGATTAAAAAAAAAATACGAATAACAAATTTGTTTTTTGCTGAATGAGTCAGAGCAGCAAAGAAAAGGCTGAGACAGAAGAGAAGCATCACTACTAAAGGAAAAGAATTCTCTCTCACTGAAGAGCTCCATGAAAAAGGCCTTGCCACAGACTGTAAATCATGTAAATATGGACATAATTGATTGGTTTTAGCCTCCTATTTTCTTTTCTTGTCACTAAATATTGACCACAAGACAGATATTTTTTCCCTCTGTATTTGCTGTCTTTGCAGCATTAAAACTGTGGAGGTGTTCCAATACCAGATTTAATTTAATGTCTAAGGTCTCACAATAAACCTGGGAAACCTGGGGCAAGTAAAGTGAAAAAAAGATGCTGATATTAGTATTAGTTCTTGGTGGTTATGTAATAACCATGGATAACAAAATTTAGAAGCCAAAAAATTTGATCAAAGGCTGTGGGAAATTGCCACGGCTGAATGAAGCAGTTTAGATTCTTCTCCCTCTTCCTGTTTGACTTCCCCTTTCTCCAAAAATTAGTATATTTTCCAAGCAGTAAGGAAAAAAACACCCAATAAATCCTTCCTTTTTGAGATTATCAAACTGATTTTAGGTCTTCCTCCTGCAAGGCCTTAAGTAAAATCCTGACCACTAGTAATAATTACAGCAGAATCATCTAATTTCAGCCAGATATGCACTAAAAGCTGTTCTGATTCTGAGCTTATTTCTAAGAAAACTGAGGCCAAACTGCCAAAAAAAGTTGGGGTTTTTTTCCCGGAAGAGAACAAATAATCAGAATTGCAAGCAAGCATTTATTCACTACAATTCCAGTAGAACCACAGCAGAATTCAATTGCAGTGAGCAATTTCTTGACTCTTCATAGAGGCAAACTGTGGATCTACAAATGTCTTTACATCTGAGAGAAAAAAAATGTAACTTCACATTTCTCTTTACTGCACCAGGTGGCAACAACTTAAATATCATTAGTGCATTCAGAGGTGAAAAAATATTGTTATTATGAACTTTGCAACCTGTGTTTGTACATAAAAGAACAATGTAGAATGTTAACAATGCTGATTGTTCCTGTATTATCACTTCCAGAGTGTTAATCACAATTTGTTTAATATCATCTCATTGATATTTGTTTCTTCATCAATATATAATTCTATATTAGGCAATAATGACAGAGGATATGGCAGAAATTGAAAAGGACATATTAATTTAATTGCCATTTTCTACAAGTATTAAAGGCAAAAATTTTTTTTTTTGTGCACTCCCTCTTTCATCCTTCACACAGAATTAGGTGGATGGAGAATCAGAGCAGAAATATTTTGAAGGCACTGGAATTTTTCCTATGACCATAGCCAGAATGACAATTTCAGCAAGGGAATGAGTTGCTTGACCTAGAACTGGAACTTCATTTCAGCTCCAAAACTTTGCCACATCCTACAGGAGGAATTCTGTTCCAGGAAAGGTCACAGTGCATTTGCCTTTGCTGCCATTTTTTTTTTTTTTTTTTGTGACTAAAAGGCTGAAGTTGTGACTCAACATCCTTCACAAAAAGGCCTAACTGAAGATGGCCCTGGTGACAGCACACCCTGCTAGAAAGGAAAGATTTGAAAATTAACAAAAACCCCCAAAGGAACAGAGGGATAAATTATCCTCTCTAATAAATATCTCCTTGAAGCTCTCAGAAAGCACCTTGGGTTTCAGTGAGGGCTGCACTGAGAAAGGAAATCACAGGAATATCAGCAATATCACACCTTTGAATGTGCAGCTTCCTGAATGCTTACCTGACCCCACACCAGCTCTCCTAATCCAATAAATACACACCACATCCACTGGTCCAGCTGCAGGGGAGAACAGCTGAAGGGTTTTCCTCCAAACTGGACAATCACTATCTACAAAGAGAAGCACAAGGGAAAAGGGGTCAATTTTTCAGGGAAAAAAGGCAACAAACCGAAAGCAAACACAACCAGATCAAAAAAAAAAAAAAAAAAAAAAAAAGAAAAAAGCTGCATCATTTTTGGTCCTAAAGAAACCCCATCAAACCCCACAAACCTCTGCATCCCCAATTAGAAGTGAGAGAAAGAAATAGCAGTTCAGGCTGAATTTCCTCAGCCTCATATTTTACAGTGGTCAGATATGAATGGTCAGGAAAAAAGAGAAAAAGAGAACAGGACAGTCCCCATGTGCTCTCCCAGCTCCTGATTTTTTGGATTTATTGACTCTGATCCAGTTCATTTTGGAATGTCCATTGCAAGAGAGGCTTTTCCCTCTGAGTAACATTTTATTGTGTATTTACAGATGTGCATCAAGGAGAGACAGAGGGTACAGAAAATTCTAGATCTGTTGGAGGAAAGGGGTGGAAAAACCCCACACCTTCAGCAAGATGGCTACACACAGAGTCTGAGCAGACTGAAAAGGTCTTGCTAACTGAAAATCAGGTATTACTGATATTTCTTGTTAATATTGCTGCTACAAAACTGGGGACCTGAAAATCACATCCAGAGATTTAAATTGCCCAAGTTTAAATTGTCCAAGTGATCATGATTTTGAATTAGATGTTAAAGACAATCACTGTGAAGTTCTGCTCCTATCACTGCTGCTCTTCCTCCAATATTCAATTTATTGAGGAGTTTCCCTTTTTAAATCACTGTAGTTCAAGCTCAAACTGCTCTTTCCTCCTCCTTCCTCCTCCCAGGAGAAAGGTGCCAATGCTGAGCTGCCACTGCAGAGCTGAGCAATAACAACAAGATAAAAATAGATTTCCAAATTATAATATAAAATTGTATCAAGTACAGGATGGATGCCAGAAAAAGAATGGATGCAGGAGCAGAAGGAGGAATTCTTAATGAAGAAAAATTTGGGGGAAATGTGTATTACTGTGTTCAGCAAAGTCAGGAGGAACATGAGGAATCACAGTCCAGGGGCATCATTGCTGGGAATATTGAGCAGCATTGGGCAGTGACATTGAACAGAAGAACAGTTCAGCATCCGCTGTTTGAAGGTAATTTGTCTTTTCAAGGAGTAATAAATAATTGTAAAATGCTTTGTTGGAATGGTATTAAACAATTTCTTCTTTAAAAAACAGTTACAATATCAATGATGGCTGTTATTATTGTACATGCTAAGATTAATTTAAGAATTAACCCAGTTGTAAGGATCAAAATTTCTGTTTTATTAGCATGGCTACATAACATTTTCCATTACTAACACTTGCATTGATTGAGAAAATGCACAAAACCAGGTGGTTTACTCTTAAATGGGCCTCCTGCAGCACTTAGATTTAAAATTAAAGAAAAAAAAGAAAACATGGAGAAAAAAATCCCCAACAACTTTGTGTTTGATTTTTTTGAGTGGATTTGTGATGATTTGAGATGAACAGCAAGTGATTCTTGCCCAGAGCTTTACCTGAATAGCAAAGGTGCCCAGGACAATAGTGCAAAAGATGGGGTTTCTGAAGATGCCGTCGAAGACGTTCCTCTCGCCGTGGATCTTGCGGGCGTTGATCTCGTTGAAGAGCTGCATCATGACAAAGGTGTTGAAGATGATGGTGTAGTGCTCAGAAGGAGGAGAGTGAAGAGGGGCGTTCCTCCCACTGTCAATCTTAAACATTTTCTCACCTAGGTGTAAGACAGAAAGAAAAGTTTCCTCTAGAATGAATCAAACCAATTTGTATTCCACTTGTAATCTTCAGCCTGTTGCCTTCTCTGCTCTGCTTTTTCTAGATAAAACTTTTCTTGCACCAATGAGCAAATCACATCTCAACTGAGCAAGAAGCTGTTCAAATGCTGACTTTTACCTAACAATACCTAACTGCTATCTAACACCTACACAACGCTGTCAGTCCCACTCTTACCTTTCCAAGCAGGAATTACTCTAAGCACTCAATTCTTTCAGGTGTAACAAAATCTTAATGTCATTGCCAGAGTGTTTCAATTTTCTACAGCGGTTAGAAGCCACCCCTCTTCATCAGGTTTTACCCATTTACTAGTCCAATAACTACTCCCAAGCATTGAAGGATATCAGTCACAAAATACACAGATTTTAAAGAGATTTGGGGTTGATCAGGAGCAGGCACTGCTGTTTAGTTTGGTAATTTGGCTTTCACTCATAGATCTGACCAAACAAAAAGCAAGACACAACCCATGATGAGTAACTAAAAATGTGGTGAGCTTTGAAAAAATAAAGATTTTTTTTTTTAATGCCACAGCCTGACAGGACCAGACAGGGAATTCTGCATTTTTGATGTCTCAAAGACATTTATGTTTTGTATGTTAAAACACAGTGTATTTCTAAAAATAAAAAAGATAAAAATTTGATGTACTGGTCTCTGAAGAAACCTCCTACAAAAGAAAGGAATTATTATTTGACCAAAATAAAAATAATTCTCATTAATTTGAAATTTAATTATGGAGGCACTGAGTTTTGCACATCATGTCACTGCAAAGCTGAGTCTTGTGGAGTTTAGAAAGGAAAAGATTATTTCCAAGGCTTATCAGAAAATTGTCTGGGATGTGTCCTTCAAGGTACGCAGGAGTTTTCCAAAGAATCACAGGAGCAATTAGAATAGGGGAGGAAAGCCTGATTTGCTTTTCATCTGGCTCAGTATAAAATATTTTAAACCATAAAATTCATCAAAAAGCCATTCTAACTCTCCATAAAGTTCACAGCAATTCTTGTTCCAGGATGCATATCACATGAATTACCAAGAGTTTCTTCACCTGTTTTAGAGAACCTGAAATTCCAATTATCTAATGCAGATATTCTCAAAATTCACTGTAAATCTAACAATGTTAGAGATCACCTCACTTCAGAAACCTGGCTATTCTTTTGGTTTAATTCCATTCTGAACAGACCATTGCCTCCTCTGAGCATCCTAAATAAGCTGCCAGATGGCCATGAAGTGGACAAAGCTTTCACAATGGAGCTCAAAAACCTCCAAAAAAATCATAAATTTACATTTGCAGCTTTTCTGGAAGTCTGTGTATAAGAAAAAAAAAAAAGCCTGAAAGACAACACACGTGACTTAACAGCAACTACAAAGTGACAAGAAGACAATACCCAACTGAAAAAATCATCTGTCCTTTGAGAGGGTTCAGTTATTATTGTGGAGCAACAGAATCTATTATTAGCTCCTACTATTCCCTGCAGCAAGAAACATTTCTCCTCCTTCCCTGCCCTCTCCAAAATACAACCTATAAAAAGCATCCATTGCCAGCAAGGCCTGAAGAAGAATCCAGTAATCCAATAAATTAGACTTTTCGCCCCCTTTTAATATCCATTCCAGAAATTAAATGTCAAAGCACAGTATTATTTGTATCACTTAACACTGATTACTTACTTTCCATACCACTTAAGATCAACATTATTTCTGGACTGTGGACAACATTTTGCTCTTGGTAAAATGGATCTTGATTTTTATTGTGGTTTGTTTTAAGGGTTTTTTTAAATTTGCTTTTACATCCTTACTCACCACGACAAGCCTCACAACGAAATTTCAGTATAGAAGCAGCAGGGTGGACACTCCTATTACAGCATAACCTTCTATGCTGTATTTGGATACAAACTTCTGTCAAAGCCCAAACCTGTATTTTATGAGGGGAAAAAATCTCACTGAGGTCATTCCCAAGGTAACAATATATGGAAAGTGACTACAACATGACACCTTCTGTGCTTCCCATCCCATCAACCAGGATTCATAGAATGACAGAGTGACTGGGTTGGAAGAGAACTTCAAGATCATGGAGTCCAACCCAGCCTCAACACCTCAACTAAACCATGGCACCCTAACACCTCAGCTAAACCCTGGCACCCATGGAACAGGCCCTAACATCTCAAATAAACCCTGGCACCCATGGAACAGGCCCTAACATCTCAAATAAACCCTGGCACCCATGGAACAGGCCCTAACACCTCAAATAAACCATGCCACACATGGAACAGGCCCTAATACCTCAGCTAAACCATGGCACCCATGGAACAGGCCCTAACACCTCAATTAAACCATGGCACACATGGAACAGGCCCTAATAACTCAAATAAACCATGGCACCCATGTAGCAGGCCCTAACACCTCAGCTAAACCATGGCACACATGGAGCAGGCCCTAAAACCTCAAATAAACTATGGCAACCATGGAACAGGCCCTAACACCTCAATTAAACCATGGCAACCAGTGCCACATCCAGGCTTTTTTAAACACATCCAGGGATGGTGACTCCACCACCTCCCTGGGCAAGCCATTCCAGTACTTTATCACTCTTTCTGTGAAGAACTTTTTCCTGATATCCAAAATGAAGTTTAAGGATCACAAAGGCAGGCAATAAGCGCACATAAATTCATTACATTTAAAGCATTTTGACACTTCAGCCATCCAACCCAGCCCCTCGTGAGCTGAGCACCGAGTGTGGGCGAGCTCCTCACCAACAAAGAGCAGGGTGAAGATGAGGGTGAGCTGGTAGACGGCGTGGCCCAGGATGTTTTTCATCATGGTGCGGGAGATGAGCGGCTTGTTGCGGCCGTAGGGTTTGCGCAGCAGCAGCGCCTCGGTCGGCGGCTCCGTGGCCAGCGCCAGAGAGGCAAACGTGTCCATGATCAGGTTCACCCACAGCATCTGCACGGCCTTCAGGGGAGAGTCCTGAGGGGAAAAATCAAAAATGTTTGTATTTCCCAGGAAAAGCCTGGCTGGGGGTTCATTTTTTTCATGGGGCTCAGAAATCCCTGCACTGAGGAGCCTTCTTCTGTTGCTGGGACCCTTCTCCCTTTTGTATTTCCTTCTGCAGGACCAGGAGCACCCGAGCAGAGAGGAGAAATTATCTCCCTGAAGGCATTTCATCAGCACCATTTGCAACCACAAAACTCATACCAAGCATGGCAGTAACTCCTTCTAACACCTATTGCAATGCTCTCCTTTCCTTCATGCGTCGTGCTTGAATTTTCAGCTGAAATTAGATATAACTAGAGACCCCAAATTTCTCTCGTGGAAGAATCATTATATTATTAAACAGATTAAAAAGTAACATTTCCTTTATACTAAAACCTACCTTTCTTTCATTTTTTCAGAGACAGCTTGAAATTATAAAAAATTTATGGAACAATTATGGTGACATTGTGATACATTACACTTAAATAAGAGCATTAAAAGTAGTGACATAATTTAAAAAAAAAATTTGATTTAAAAAAATCTGAAACTTATTAAACTATATCAAATGTGCAAAAGCAAGACAACCTATTCTTTTTTACTAAAAGGAAAGCCTATTTGGCACTATAGAAATGGGATGAAAAACCCCAAATACCGGTATTTGATGCAGGCTGTGGTTTTGGAAGCAGCTCTCCAGTCACTAGAAGGAGCTCTTTCCTCACACAATCCCATAAAGTCTGTGGTCATAATACAGAGGACTGCAGGTCATGTTTAAAAACCCCAAAATTAACTAAATAAAGCAAAGTTACACAGATCTCAGGAGAATGCTGGACAATCCTTAATGAAGTAATGATGTGTAACTCTCTGGGGCAGCTGTGAGGAGACAGCAATGTTTCAAGGAGCCAGGGGAGGAAAACCAAAAAAAAACCAAACTCCTGTGCCTTTAGACTGTATAAAACAGGCAGCATTAGCAAGGTCTGCTTCCTGTTCCAAACAGACAATTTTTATGAGGGAAAAAAGAATCACCAAAGTAATAAGGCATCAACATGACAAATTTCATCATGAAATTGAGTTACTCTGCTGTGTGAAAGCTGGGAGAGGCAGCACTATTTTTATGTACTTCATTACCATGGTGCTGCAGCAATGAAACCAAAACAATGTAGAGGACAGGATACAAACAAGAGAAAAGCCAACAAAACTCCCTGAGAACTCTGCCCATTTCTTCAAAGGGTTAAATGTTCATTTTTAATGAAATACCATAAAAGAACATGCATTCAGTATCCCAAGGACTGATAGAAAACAAGAGTAAGTGCTTTGGTCTCTTGAGCATCTGGTTTAGATTTCAACTCTCCCTTGAGATAAAATATCATTTGCCCTTAAAAACACATTTCTAACACATTTACACAGATTTTGACGCATTTCATTCATTAAAAAAAAAAAAAAAACAACAACAATTTTTTGGGTTATTCAAAGGGATGGAGAAAAGCAACCACCCGTTTCTCAGTCTTACAGGTTGGGCTCATCACAGCAAGGAGGACAATTAGCATTAATAGATTCTTGACCTCTTGGTTATGGGTTGCATTAACTGAGCTTATGTGGAGAGCTCAGCTCACTCATTTGAAATGCAGCTGCAGAAACAGGAAATGTCTTTGTCTTTAGAGGTGACTAAAAAACTAAAGGTGATCAGGACAAACTTCATCCCAAATTGAGGCTTCATTCATTTTTATTAACACTAATGGCTCCAACAAAGAGAGTACTTGCAGTAAAAAGCAGTTTGTGGCTGGGGCTCACAGACCCTCGAAGGGACACAGGTAAAAAGGAAAACATCTTTTCTGCTGAAGAATTTTCCTTATCATGTTTTTGCCTGTCTCATTCATAAGTTTGAGCAAGCTCCTCTGCTTTGATCTGTTACAAAAACTCAATTTCCACTTCACACGCTGAATTCTCTGTCAATAAAACCAAATTTCCCTGTTAGATTTAATAGATGGAGTCAGAGATTCAGGTGTCTATCAGAGCCTGCCATATTCCCAGCAGAACAGGAAAAGCAGGGTATTTCAGTCTCTAAATCACACAACTGTAATTGGCAGTCATCAGTTTTGGCAACAACATGTTCTCACCATTTCACACTGCCAATCACCTTGGGTGGCTGTGGTGCCCCTAATAATTATCTATTATTGGCAGTGCTACACTGCTCAGTGGAGTGTGAGAGCTCATTCCAGGCTGAAGCCAAAACATTAAATACACATTAGTCTGGGCAGGCAGTGGAATGAAATTTCCACTGTAACTCTATCTGATTTCTGATTAGTTGGTGGAAACTGAGGGAAATACACATCAGCTAAGGAGCTTAGGCTTCCACTGCAGATTTTAGTCACTCATGCAAGTGGGATGCAAATCAACCTTCTTTTCTTTGTTTTTTAGCCACTAACTGACCAACCAATAATTCTTCATTCCCTCTCTGAAAACTTTGGGGATGTGAACCACCCAAAATCACCACTTATTCATCAAATTCCTTTCACTTGACCTTGGAATAGGTTAGCCTTGGCCTAGAGGTAAAAGGAAAATGTCCCTTAAATCAAGTGATGTTACACTTCATCTTGGAAACACTTAAAAGTACAAATTGCCAAAGGCTGGAAATAAACTACAAATCTTTTGTGACATGCAGAGCCTCACAAATTTTAGAGCTTGTTACTTTTGATTTAGATGACAAGCTGCAAGGGAACAAAAAGGTATTTTCACCCTTACCTTTTTACTCCTGTTTGCCACAGAACACATGCAGGTATTCAGAAAAATGAGCATTTCTGGGAGTTGCCTTTCTATACATTAATGCAAAAAAAGTCCCTGTGCAGTAAGATCACACTGTCTGCTAATTGTATGGAAGTGGCATCCTCAATTCCATCCCCATGCCTTGCCAAAATAAAGCTAAACAGTACAGACTTTGATTTTACATTACAGCTTTTTCAAGTTTGCCTGTGCTATTATTTTAGAATTTGCCAAGTACAGTTCTGCAGTAAAACATTATAACCACATAAATTACTCCCTTTTACATGTAAGTATAGATCATCCTCATTTTTTTGAACAAGATCTGTAAAAACAATCAGTGATTCATGCAGCAGTTCATTGCTACAGTGCCTTTTAATTAACATTTAATTTTCCAAACATAATGTCCTATGGAGTCACTGTTTTCAGCTCCTAATGTCTGCTAAAACACCAAGTCTCTCTCAAAGTGCAAGAATAATAATTTGAATGTAAAATGTTAAAACACAGCCTTTGTCTTCCCTTTTTTCAGTGCAAGCCTTTTGAAGAGTTACAATTGCCTCAACAGTTGGAGCCACAGACCGAACCTGGCACGGAGATAAACCCTCTTGTTTCATGGCTCCAGTAAAAAAAATGTTTCCATTTGACTGAGCTGCATTTTAAAATCTTCATTTTGTTCATAGCCAGATCACTGTGGACAGCTCCAAATGTAATGAGCTGATATCCTCTGGGTGCTGTGTGGTTTTTAGGGACAGGGAGAGGGGTGAGCCCATCCAGGGCCCTACAGGACACCCAGAGATGTGGAGCAGTGACTCACTGCAAGAACAAAACTCACAAGAATCGTAGGCAGAGCTCCAAAGAACCACCCTCACTGCATCAATCAGGGGCTCTGCAAAACTGTTATTCAGAGAATGAAGTCAGAATATAAAAGTTTGTAGCTCATAAATCCGCTGGAAAAACAAACAATGGGTTTGAGCTGAGGCAGTGGCTGCAGAAGAGAAAGAACAATTCTGCACAAATTGGTCAAGACCACCACACCCTGACCACACTAAAAGTGTGCAGTGGGCACCACAGGGAAGGCAGCAAGACGGAACTGAGTTGGATTAATTAAAAATAAGGTGAAGGAGCCACACAAACCTCTCTGGGAGCAAGCCGAGGTGTGAACTCCTCTGGGGTCTGTGCACACACACAGACAGAGCTAAAACCACCCCTGCACCACAGACTGAGGCTCCTGAGTCACCTTCCCACCAGGGACTTCTCCAAGCTCTGCTTTCCTGGGTGACCCAGATCTCAGAGCCCCTTACATAATTACAGCCTCACAACACAGAAGTCCATTATTAGCTGAAAATTCAGATCTTATGGCTTACAGATTGAGCTGCTGTAAACTGAAACAGGGCCCCATGTAAGTGAGATCTCTTGGAAGGGTGGTTGTGGCAGCAGCTGTGCTAGGCTTGTCAGCAGGTGACACTGGATCTGTAATTCTTATGCTGCTCAGAATATGGTTGCTGTCACCTTAACATGACTTCATGCTGGGAGCCAGGGGAGACAAGAGAAACTACCTTTTGCATTGGTCCTGTGCATAATGAATTCTTTGACAGCCCGCTGTTTGTCCTGCATAAGCTTTATCTGGCACTGGAGCAGTACAGAGACATTTTGTACACATCACTATCCACTGGAACAGCAAACCAGAACAAAACAGAAATCTCAGATATGGCAGATATTCTCTAACAGCAGCATCTTCGTGAAGCAGGCATTGGGTAGTGAAAAATAAAATTATATTTGCTTAAAATTAACAGTATTGAACTAAACAGCAGTTCCCTGAAGTGGAATTGGCAAGGACCTTCATTTCATTAATCTACTTGAGGAAAAAAGCAGCAGATTATTAAAATGGCCACTAATGGTCCCAGGTTCTGCCTAAAGTTTTTCTTAAGCCTCTCCATGGGCTTCCCAAGGTGCCCTGGACCAAACAAATCATCTCCTGCGTGGGCAATGCACTCTCTGGGTGCCCCTTGGAGGGCTGGCTGCACTCCCACCACACTCACATAGCCATTAATTAATTCATTAATGCAGAATTGCAGTGCTTTCACTTGGAGTTCTGCAGGGAGATGATCACATCCTCATACTTACATGTACATCAGAGCAAGTGCAGGATCAAGACTGAATAAAATTAAGCCCATTATGCTGCAAAGCACAAGCCAAGTATTAAAAAAAGATTAGTCCAAGCAAAGATTTTATTATCTCTGTACTTCCTTTAGGCACAAACCAAAAAGAGTAGATGAGTGTGCTGGTCCCAAACTGCAGAACAGATTGCTTGAGAGGTGGCATGAGGAAGAACAGAATAAATGTTATTACCTACAGAGAATTTTTCTCATTCTAGATATGAAATGTCACCAAAAGAACAGCCTGTGTCATGTTCATCAACCTGAATCCTAATGATGGACTGAAATTATATTCTGTGTGTCAGAGAAAGACAAACTGACCACCTAAATCAAAGGGAAACTCACTCCAGTGAAGATTTCCTTTGTGTTCATTTTGAAGGTCACAGGAAGTTGTGCTGCCTTTTGGAAAAGACAGATTTAAGCTCTGTTTGTTTGCTTGCTTTTTTGTTAAGGATTGAAACATTTCAGTCAAAATCTTTCATTCAGACCTGTGCACAGTTCTGCAGATTTGGATGTACATGTGTGCTCCTAGACTGTTGTAGCAGGATTTTTTCGGGAGAGTCCTGCACTTTGTGCTGGAGCTATTTTCATAGCAACCAGAGGGTACAGCATGTTCCCAAGTGCAATTTTTAGCAAAGCTTTCAAGCCAAACAGAATGTCCTTTGGCTGGCTGCAGTCAAAGCCGAACACAATAATGTGCATTTGTGAGGCAAAATCCTTCTTGAATGAGACAGAACCGGGAGCAGCTCGGGATTATTCACACTGAGTGTAAACAGTGGCAAAGGACAGACCTGCTGCCTTTCTGCTTCCATCTCCACCTCAGCTTCCCCCACACCTTTCCTTTGGGTTTGCACCTTTACTGCCAAATTAAGGAATTGCACAAGAGTCTGCAAAGCAACCCAGGAGTTGCAGGTGTCCATTAAAAGCTGTGAGCAGGGACAACAGGCCCAGGGATGGTCTCACAGACCTCAGGGGCAAGAGAAATGCACTGGGCCTGATACAAATCCTTCTAGAAGCCAAAGGAATGATTCAAAGGATGAAAAAAGCTCCAGAATTAAAAAGGGGGTTATGCTTGTACTGATCATGCACTTCACATCCACTTAACTTGATTTAAAATGGTCCTTGCACTGATCTAGCAACGTTTAACCTCCTCAGGGATAAAAAATTATTTGGTTAACAAATAGAATGAGTTTGCCTTTGTGCTTCCACAAAAACTTGAAGAATTGCTGAGCGTTGATCAAGAAATTTCACCTTAAACAGATGTTTCTAGTCAGACACTGATTGTCAATAAAGTCAGTTCCAGCAATGGTGCTGCTGTCAGCACCTTGTTCTGGCTGGGTTTGTACCACGTGTAAAAACCTCCCAGAGTTTCCGTCCTCATTCCTGTGTTACCAGCCACAATCATTTCACAGCTGGGCATTTCCTCAATATGCTGGGAAATATTTCCAAAGGGAAACGCATCCTACTTTGCTGCAACACCACAAATTTTGTCCCTCAGCAGAGGCTCAGTGGTGACAAGAAGGGACCTCCAAGGCCTCTGAATGTCAGCCAGGGCACAGGAGAAGTTTGACCTCATGGGTTTGTTAAGGTACCTGGGTTTCTGGTTGCAAGGATCAATTCCATGATTCCAATGTAAGTTTAGCCTGGAGCAGAGATGATGATTTATTCATTGCTTTGCTCAGGTGTGCCTGGGCTGAAATGTACCTGCTGAAACAGGTATGGGCATCTGGGTGATGCACCAGGAGGGAAGCATCAGCTTTCTCACAGTGCATCCCAATCCAGGGAGGCACTTTGTGACAGCACCTGTCTGCAGCATCTAAAATATACATTATTTTAGGGACTGATAGCACTAAAAACCACATTTTGTTATTTTCTCATTTAAACAAAAACCTTACACTGTACTGCATATATCCTGTTTACTCTCTAGAGGGAAAAAAAAGTGCAATTTTTTCCTTTTGCCCAAAAACTTACAATTTGAGAAAAAAAGATGCTTGCTTTGAGATATGCTTCTTGCAAATGACCTGGATAAGTTGCATTTGCACCAGGATTGCAATGAAGGATTAATGGAGTGCAAGAAAGAGAGGTCTAAGTCCAACTCTATGTGTCATTTAATTGGTTTGTCATTTGCTTCTGGAATTAAAAATAACTGCCTGAAAGCAACAAAATAATTTTATCAGTCAAAAAGATTGGGGTTACTTCCATGGGTCAGCACTGCTGTCTTGAAAATAACCTCATTCCACAATGCATTAAAAAATATGTATTCATTGGTGAGGTATTCTGAGAGGAAAACATTCACATAACCTGCTCCTTTCCCAAACCATGGTGTTTTCAGTCTGACCGCCACAGGCTCAGGGATGGCAACATTGAAGGAGGCACAAAAGCTCCTAAAAGTGAGTTCCTTTGGGAAAAAAAAGGAATTAATCCAGCCTGACGTCAGCAGCTCTTTAACCCTCAGCAGCCTGATTCTTGGAATGCTCAGGAGAATTTCCAAAGGTTTTGATGCCACAACAATTTATTGTCTTTTCTTTTTTATATCTTTTATGTATTCTCAGTGCCCTTAGCATGCATACCTGTAATTCCTCAAGTCTGATAACTTAGCATAGTCCTGATATTCTATTAAGCCAGAAAGCCAAACATCCTAAAGGCCTCACAGACAGAGGCCAGAAAGCCCTAAGCCCCCTTGAGAAACCAAGGTCTCCTCTCAAATACATCCTGTAAACTAAGATTAAGCTCATTCAGGGAAAAATACTTCAAGATAAAAAGATACCACACTATTTATTCAAACATCTCATCTCTTTGTTAGATATGCTAATTTGCAAGGTCTATAAAATTGCACACACAATCTATCGTGTGCACCCATTTCAGTGTCCCCCACCATGATGAGGTGTTACACCACAAAAATGCTTATTAAATACCAAGGTAAAAACCCTTTAACCCTTAACCATGCCTAGTTCTTCATTTTAGGACCAAGGAAAAGGCATCCTCATAGTACCTGTAATTACTCCAGTCTGATAACTTAGCATAGTCCTGGTATTCTATTAGGCCAGAAACCCAAACATCCTACAGGCCTCACAGATAGAGGCCAGAAAGCCCTACGCTATCTTGAGAAACCAAGGTCTCCTCTCAAATACATCCTGTAAACTAAGATTAAGCTCATTCAGGGAAAAATACTTCAAGATAAAAAGATACCACGCTATTCATTCAAACATCTCATTGGGGCATTTTTGTAATATATACAAGGTGTATAAAATCGCACACGTGCGTACGCATTTCAGCATGCTCCACCTTAGTGAAGTGTTACATCACAAAATTCCTTACTAAATACCAAGGTAAAACCCCTTTAACCCTTAACCATGCCTAGCTCTTAATTTTAGCACCAAGGAAAAGGCATCAAGTGCTGTGTACCAAGCAGGAATCAAATGCAAGGCCCCATCCACTGGAAGCGTGGATCGCGGTGGGATTGCGGCGGGATTGCAGCAAGATTTCAGCAGGATCCCAGCAGGATTTGCTCACCTGGGTGATGCAGGCTCCGGTGAAGGCCACGATGACGGCCACGATGTTGACGGTGAGCTGGAACTGCAGGAACTTGGAGATGCTGTCGTAGACGTTGCGGCCCCACATGACGGCCTTGACGATGCTGCTGAAGTTGTCGTCCGTCAGGATGATGTCCGAGGCCTCCTTGGCCACGTCTGTGCCTGCGATGCCCTGGGGAGAGGGGTTGGGAATGAGATTCCCTGCTGGACAGCACAAATCTCCATAGTCAAAGCCCACAGGTTTTTATATTTCCTGGAATTTCGTTAATTCGGCCTGGTTTTGATGTGTTGAGTTAGGCCGCAAAAAGGGAATTGACAGAGAGCAGAGAATTCATGTGGTGATGGCTCTGAGTGTTTTATCAGCTTAAAGACTGCTGATTATCTGAGGTATTTTTGTCATTGATGATGGTTTTTTATTATCCATGAACAGAATTGGTAACAAAAATGAGAATTATGTGTCTTTATACACAGTCAGAGTACACATGGAGGACACCTTTCCAATTATGGTGGATTTTACCACAGCAAAAGAGAACTCCAGTATTGTGAAGAAAAAGTTCTTTTTTCTGTATGGGCAAAGGATTCTGCATAAAGCCAATAATTAATTAGACAAAATCCTGAAGAAGTATCAAAACAATGCCAGTGAATCCAAGTGAATTAAAGGATTCTGAGTCAACATAACTCATTCCCACCAATATATTCCTTCACTGACAAGTTATTACTTGCAGCTTATATAACTTATAGTGCTTATAACTAAGCAACTTCACATTCAATTAAAGGAAAAGCTCTTACAGCAAATTCATAATGGCACAAACATCAAGATTATACCATTGCAAAGCCAACATCAGCTTTTTTAAGTGCTGGTCCATCGTTGGTTCCATCCCCAGTCACAGCTACCACCTGCCTCTGTTCCACCTGTGTGCTGTCAATAATACCTGCAAAAAATGTATGTATGGGTGTGTGTTTACAGACATTTATGGGCAATAATTAGCTAGATAAAACATCCCTGTAAAAAAGCAGGGTCTGTATAATACAGATTGGATAACACCACACAGTTTTACAGAGATTAAAAAGGCAGATCTTTAAGGAAAATAATGATGAAAGCTGTAGCATCACCACCATCCACTACTAAACATCCCCATTAGGATTTACATGGAAAGTTCTGATCCTGTATCATCAACACATCAACACAACCTGCTCAGGCTTCAAAGGCAATGAGAGCAGCTCATTATGTCCTTCTGGCAGATTCCTGCTATTTAAAGTTTTGTGTCACAGCCCAGCACTGATCAAACATCGATGGAAAGGATTTGCCAAAACCTTAAGTTCATGTTTAGGGCTCTCCTAAACTGGGATCCAGCTGTAATATCAGCTTTACTAAGAGGCCTTCTTAACCTAGAGATAACAAAAGCCATTGATGAATTTTATGTAGCTGGAGAATTTTAGCAGCCATGTTCAATTTTGCCAAACAATGATTAAGGAGATACAACTAATTCTTTAAATTGTGGAACCAAGCATTTTAATAAATAGAGTAAAATAATTTTTACTTTCATTTTGAGATCATTTGAGAGAAATAAAAACCACTTTTCACTTGGTGAATCAAGTTTTTCACACAACAAGGCTGCAGGGAATTATTTTCCACTTATGCAGATCATGAAAGTCAGGAAAATAATGAAGAATTTTTCAGAGGTTACAGAAGCAGCCCAGGTTTTTATAGGAAGAAGATCATTCGCGATTCTTGTTTCTATTTCCATGTCAGGGTCCATTTGAGCACAAGTCCAGAACACAAGATTGTTGTGTAGGATACAAGAACACCTTTCCATATTGATAACTCAGGGGAGGAAAATGACAGAATTCCTTTTGCTAACACATTTTGCACAAAGTCATTACCTTCAAAAACAATTATCCAAACCTACCCAGTGTGAAAAGCTTTCACTCTGCTCTGAAAAAAATTCTCTTCCATATCAGATAACCAAGGAGAAATAGGAAATTGCAGATTACAGAGCAATAGCTGCCTCTTGGCAAGGTTCAGGCTTATCAGGCACCAGAAGATTGCAGTGCCCTGTGCAAGCAGTTAGTGCCCTGTATTTTTCAGAGTTATGAAAATGAGAAAAAGAATCCCTATTCACTTTCCACTGGTAGAATGATTTCAAAAAATGGCAATTACTCTGATAAGATCTCACAATTAGAGCCTTCAGTTTGTTGGGGTGATTTGCCTTTGGTATTACTAAATAAACAGGAACATCATCTGTCACTACTGTTAAAAGCATTTACTTTGTCTTGTTATTAACACATCCTTTGATGTTAAATTAATAGTTTAAGCTTCTGAAAAAAAAAAAAAAGTCATTAAAATCTCTGGCTCATTAAGGTATTAATTGCTCCAAAGAGGTCGATAGTATCTGCTCACAACTGGGCTCCAAGTGGGAGCACAACCCAAATCAAGTTGAAGAGGCTCAAACAAATGACCTCCTAATAGAGATAAATGGATATAAATAGTGACTGTGCTGATGACTGTGCCACCAACTGCCCTCCATCAGCCAACTCCTGGGTGCTGCCAACTCATTCACAAGGTTTAGGAGACATTTTTATCCCAAAATCCAAACTGTGCAGCCAGGATGAGCCCAGAGCACAGAGCTGAATGCAGCCATGGAAATCCAGACGTGAAAAGGTCTCAGGTGCCACCAGCACCTGAGCCCCAGACCTTCCCCACAGTGCCCACAGGAAAGATGTGGAATTCTGGGGATGGATTTCAGTGCTACCCATGGAGGAGAGAAGGACTTTGCAAAACACCCATCTGTACGTCAGACAAATTTCTAAAATGGAGCAGCCACGATTATTTGGGATTCAGAGGATTTATCACAGCTCTGCCAACACTCCCTGACTTCTGCCTGCTCTTTTTAATCTCTTCCTCCTCCCATTGCTGAATGTTTGCCTTCTTCCCAGCATGTGCCTCCCTCCAAACACATTAAGGTTTGTTTTTAATATTCTGTCAATGGCTGTGATAAGGTTTCACCTGAAGAATTCTCTTCAGTACTGAGAAATGTGCACAGATTAAATTCACAGTGTGAGGAGAGCAAAGAGAAGAAGGATGCCCAGGAAGGGCTCTCCCTCTGAGCTGTGGGGATTAATCTCTGATGTGATCAGGGAAAAATGTGACTGAGGGCATGAGCTGACAGGCTGCCAGTAAAGAGAACATTCCCTGGCCTTTGCACTCAGTCCAAGTGGCTGAAAAGAAGCTCCAGTAATAATCAATCATGTCTAACAACCAGGAAATTTTTTCCAACTATACAGCTTTACTCCAGCTGAATGCTTACATACAGAATTTTAATAAAAGCAGGTTTTCACAGGGAATTCTTCTACTCTCAGCAAAGCTTCCTGCCAAAACCGCCTTTGCTCTTTCACTGGCCTCTTCCCTCTGTTGAGCTGTTTGGCCATGACTTTCTCCTATCAGAAAGAATTTCATTCAACAGCCCCAGGAGCACACCTCGAGCAGAACATGACAGTGTGCTCCACACAGGGATCCCGCTGATGTGGCAGGAATTTGGGCAGGAAATTTGGACAGGAATTTGTCCTGTGTCTTGCATAAGACACAAGTTTCTCCGAGCAAGCAGCTTGTGTCAGATGAGGGCAAAGATCAGATTTAAAACAATCATGCAGACCTGTCAAGAAGGGCTCTAAGCCTGCCGTAAAAAGCACAAAATACAAGATACAAAACTGAAATTTATCCTACATCTCCCACCTTCCTCCCATCTAACACTAAGCAAGCATTAAATCAAATCCACTCAGGATAATAACTCAGGGAATATCAAAGAACAATGTCTCTTCTGCACCCATGGCTCAGCTCAGACCCATCACAGACAGGTTCTCCCTTTGTCACAGGACAAGTGCTGCTCTATTTAACCAATCCTTGCTCGTCACCCTTAGAGTTACATCTCCTGGAAGAAAAAAAAAAATCCTGTTTTAGAGATTTCTTTCTGTCTCAACTGCTTAAAACAGGCAGGAAAATTCAGCTGCAGCTGAGGATTTCAGAGCTGAAGCCCAGTTCAGGGTTAGAGAGGCAGGAAAGCTGATCCTCCCCCAGGATCACACAGATTTGTGTTTCTTTGACAAGCTAAACAGAGGTACAGCCATGTATTTTCATAAACACGTCCTCTTCAGGTTAGTTTTTAATATTTTCAAACTTATGGAAGCTCCCTGTTAACGTAACAAGAATTTGCAAAATCTGTCTGAAGGAGAAAGCTCAAATCTATTTCAGTTACATGCTTGGGTACCTGCCTGGATAGAAGTTTAAAGGTTTTTTATATAAAAATGTTCTATATGACATTACAGACAGCATTGGGAATTAACTGAAAATTCCTCCACAAAGTTCAGAATATCAATTAATAACATTTTCTGTATTTTGATTATTGTACCCATCTCACAGCTTTCCACATTAATGAGGTTATGAACATACTACCATGCCATGAAATTATAGTTGAAATATTTGAGTAATTAAGGGTAATTACTAAAAATCTTTTTTTCTTAAAGTTCCCTTTCTGTTTGATAACAAATTAGCCCTGCATGAGAATAGATGTTTTTAATATCACGAAAAAAAAAAAAATTCCAGTCTAATTTAAATATTTTGGAAGGTACCACTTGTTTAATTGGTTAACAGAGTATTTCTTTGATCTTTTCTTCTGATGATATATTCTCATCAGTGTTAAACAATTGTTTCCTGCAGCGTTTTCAAAAGATAAACTGACAATTTTGAATTATTTCAGCAATAGCACTGTAACCTTACATCAGTATAAATGATATGTAATTTTACTTGTTATATTTGGAAATAGAGTTAAAAATATGGAATTTTTAATTTGACAAATAATAATATGAAATATGAAATTTTTAAAATATGAAAAGGTGTCTTAAAACCCATCCCAAATTGTATTTCAGCGGGACTGAGATTTTGGTTTCACTGAAGGGCTTTGTGAGGATAAACCATTCTGATGGGCGTTTTTCCAATCTACCTCTACTTCAAAGCCATAAATGTTTGACTGCAAGTGTCTGCCCAGGCTGAAATGCTGAACCATGCCTTTCTCTGGTCCCTGAGCAGCACTGAAAACAAAAGTGAAAAATAAAAATGATCCTTTGCTGGGTGGGATTGTGCTATGTTAAGGGGAAAAAAGATTCCCTCCAGCAGCTGTATGTCATTAAAAATTAAATATAAAAAAAGTTTATTTTCTGATGTGTGTTTTTAGCCTAGAGCAGATAGAATACATCAAAGGGGAGAAAATCCTCTCAATCCCTCAAGTGTCTGAGAAAAAACATAACATTTTAATAAGAGGCCCAAAACTAGTGAACATTTAAATAGTTTCTTGTAACTTTTAATGGCCCTTGGAGTATTACCAGCCAAAAAATTCCATCATGATTTCCACAGACTCATTCTTGAACTTTGTTAAGACACTTAATTACTCTCTCGACCTTGTCACATCTTTGAAACATTAATTGTGGTACTTGCACATGGCATTCAGTAGGAGTAAATATCTTTTGGGCTGTCCAAGTGCTTATGCTACAAACCATCAACAATTTGCTGTTCCTTTTCTCTACAGCTCTCTATTGACTTCAATTTCCCTGGCAAAGGTTTCCTGCTCCTCTTGAGGGAAAATCCTGAATGATTCAGACGAGCACTCCCGAGGGACTTGGTTAATCCACTTAATGAAACACAAATTGTTGTGTTTCTGCAACAAATCAGCTGCTGGGATGAACAAGGGCTGTTCTCTGAGAACAGGATCCTGGAGCACAGGGTTTAAGATGCACTGCTCAGGAGAATTCAGCTGACCTTGGGCAGGTCTAACACTGACCCATGGAGATAAAAATGCCCTCCAAACCTTTCCAATCCTGAACAAACCCCTACTGGAAAACCATTTTGGAGCACACCTCCCCAAGGAATGTGTATTATTTGTTAATTACACATAGGTACTACCATACTAATAAATGGTGTACATTATAAAATATACATGTAAAAGGGGGGAATGAAGATGATACATTCTGTCTCCATCTGCCCCATCCAGTGCCCCATCCAGCACCATCCATTTGCACCTTGTCTCAAGCCCAAAGAACCCAACTGATCCAGTCTTCAAATTCACAATGGGACTTCTGCTCTAGAAGACATTTAGGCATTTTAAAAATTTGCATGAAGCTCAAATGCCTTTGCAATCAGTCATGTATGGAATCACAGAAACAAAACCTAAAGGATTTCCTACCTAAATGTGGATTAATATTGGAGCCGTCAACAGCTGAAAACAGGTATGTGATCAGCTGGATCTTAGCCTGAACTTAGCTGCTCCAAGAATTGCTAAAAGGGGCTCTCCAGACTTTCCAGGGCCTTAGCAAAATATTCCAGCTCTTTCCTCATCAGGAAACAGCAACCTGCTGACAGGGTTTCTACCTGAGCATGGCCAAAAATGATGTTATTCCTGCCCAGAAACTGCCTGATTTCACCAGCCATGAAGTGTGAGCCTCCAAGTCAACTGAATAAGATGTCAAGTCCTCAAAAGAAAGAAGGAAACTGCAAACCAAACCATCTTTAATGGCAGCATTCCATCTGCAGACAGTGTGGGGAGAGAATGGAGTTTGTATGGGGCACTTCCTACAGGGCAGACTCTAAAAATACAGGAATCTAAAGGGAGCCAATGCAAATCAAACAGTTAATTAGCTCATAGGAAAAATGGAATTGGCTGAAATCCCCATCTCCACTGGGCAGCTCCCAGTCTCACCATCCCTTGCTGCTGTGACAGGAATAGGTTTTTTCCTCTTGGAATACTCTTTAGGACAAGTCTGGGAGAAGAGATGCATGGAGTGACTGGATTCACTCTGAATGAGATTGCTTTTGCTTCCCTCATAAAGCAGTGCAGGCAAAGACAAAAAAATCTACATCCCTTCTTGTTTATATCTTGTTTCCCAGCAATATTTTCTTTCTGCCCTCCAAATGCACATTTTCCCTCCCAGCTCGAGTCTCATTCCAATTAAAAGTCACAAGGCAAATATGAGATTGCCTAAATGCACTTGCCAGGCATCTTGTTGCTATTTCTATTATTCCTGCCAAGGAGTTTCCTATTATTTTCCATGTCAAGGCTGAGGTAGAACACAAACACAAGAGCGCAAGAAAACTTCCTTGTGTGGTGTAGGGATGTGCAGTTAAAGATGATAGCTCAGGTGGATTTGTAACAGTGAAATCAAATCAGATTATGTCATTTAACATCTTTCTCATTGATTTCCAGCCCCCCACAAGCAGTTTGCACCCACCTTTCACCAAAGTGTGTTTGTCCGTGGGGGAAGAGCGAGCAAGCACCCGGAGCTTTGGCCAGATTTTGTCAATCCGCTCCTGCTCGATCTGCAGGGGGAAAAGACAAAAAAAGAAACCAAACAGTAAAACCTCCAGCCTTGTGATAAGGAGACTTTATGTCATAGTGTCAGAAAATTCCCATCATTGCTCAAACCTGTAACTTTTCTCCAGAAAAATTCCATGCTGCAAGTGAAGACAAGGCCAGTACTAACAGGGCTCAACTGCTGGCCAACACAGGTAAATTTTTCCACAATATCTAACCAGCCTTTCCTATCTTCTTTATGGGTAATTCCACCCAGAATCATCACTCTAGATAAAGGATACTGGAGTTTCTCAAAGCTGATCAAACCTGTTCCCAAGTTTGTTGTTCTACTCCACAGGAGAACCCAAATCCTTCATTTAATACCAATAATGGCAAGCTTTTCTTGTGTAGCAACAGGAGCAAAGCCAAGCTTGTTGCATTTACCAACATTTCCAGGATTCCACCCATCCATGCAGGGAGCACATGACTGTGTCCACTCGTTTAAGATGGACTCGAGAGCCAGCATAGATTTTTAGTTTTTGGAACTGTGTGTGAGCTCCTGTCGCAGACATCTTTTCATGAAAATTTTTTTCTTTAGGATTTTTCCTCCTGAGAAGCTGGGAGGCCTCAGGAACAAAATGTAAACATTGATTATCTGCTGCTGTGGAATGCAACAAGTAGATCTGAGATTGGTCTCGTGGTTGTTTGTAATTAATGGCCAATCACAGCCCAGCTAGCTTAGACACAGAGCCCAAGCCACAAACCTTTCTTACCATTCTTTCCTTTCTATTCTTAGCTAGCCTTCTGATGAAATCCTTTTCTTCTATTCTTTTAGTATAGTTTTAATTTAATATATATCATAAAATAATAAATCAAGCCTTCTGAAACATGGAGTTAGATCCTTCATCTCTTCCGTCATCCAAGAACCCCTGTGAACACGGTCACAAGCTCCATCTTTGATGAGGAGTTAAAAACCTTCCACAGGATGAAATTTTTTAATGCAAATCATTGCTGTGAGTACATTAGAGAAAGTGGAATAAATTAAAAAAATGAGAGGAGCTGGTTCTCAGTAGAGATTGCATTTTAGGAGCAAAATTGCTGTTGAGTTCCTCCTCCTCCTTGCCATAAACCTGCAAGATTCTTTCTCCTCCTTGCCTTAAACTCCTGCCTTAATGGACTTCGTTTTGATTTCTTGTGGAGCAGTGCAGTGGTTCTAAAAACTGCAGAATTAGGCCTGTACTAAACTGATACTGTAAGAGCAAACACTGGAATTTCACCACTGTTTTGAATTACAAATATTTAGCAGGAGAAAAAAGCAGGAATGTTTCCAAGTGGTCTTTACAAGGCGCACACCAGCGCAGGAGAATATTTTGGTGTTTTCACCGGGTTTTGTTTACCTCTCCCTTCTCATTTCGGATCCTCCTGTTGAACTCCTTGCCCTCAAGGCAGAGGAAGTCCTCTCCGGGGTGGATGATGCCGCATTTGATGGCGATGGCACGCGCAGTGTTGATGTTGTCCCCGGTGACCATGCGCACGGTGATCCCGGCTCGCTGGCACTTCCGGATGGCTTCTGGCACCTGCAGAGACCCCTCAGGGCTTTAGCTTTTGTATTTTTCAAATCCTGTACTGTAACTCTAAACTCCACATAGAGTGCTAGTTAACCGTCTTCACATTTTGGTCAGATAAAATTATTGATTACAGACAGGTGCTGCCATGCTAATAAATTGTGCACATTATAAGATATACAACAATTCCTCTCTGGGCCTGGAACTCAAGGACACCTCACTGCCTAAGGCCCCAAAAAGAACAACCAAAAGTGAGTTAGGGGGAGCAAACTGGGGGTGAATGACTGCATTCCCTGCAGCTGGAATTGGAGCATAAACCCCTGATCTGTGAATGCCCAAACTGACAATTGTGTGACAAACTCGTGCCCATGGCCCACCTTGGGTGCAGCCTCTGGAGGCTGTGGCTGCCCAAGCTGTGCCCACTGAAGGCTTTCATAGACCCCCACTTTATTCTCTGAACCCTGCCTGGCCTCTGCTCCAGGGGCAACTCCAAGGAATCACAGAAACAAGGCAAGGGCAAAGAAAACTCCTGGATCAGAGATAAAATACAAGGCAGGTGTTTCCATCCAGAAAAATTAAGGAATGCCTGAAGCAGGAAGAGGAATCAGATGTATTTTATTGTTACTTGACTGTTCTGGAGTTGTGGTCACTCCACAAGCAAGGTAAATCTTGTATCAAGAAGTAAAAAATATCTTCGAGATCAGTTCCTTCAACTTTCTCCTGGCTTGAAAAAAAATGAGTGCTCTGCAGCTTTTTTGACCTTTAGCAAGCTGAACATAACTACTCAACACGTGCAAATATGGACAATATAAACATTCTATACAGAAAATTACTTTACTTCTGATCCAAACCGTCCTTTCAACAAGATTTTAAAAGTTTTTGTGATTTAGCAGTACTTAATTCATGCTTATCAACAGGTGGAATTCCTAAATACAGGAGTTTAAAATTAACATTTTACATATTTCAAAATCATTAAAGTGAAGCTTATTTTACAAATGCCTTTTCATGCATGAGATAAACTTCTGCTGCACAGGAAATGTATCAGGGAGAGAGAAATATTCAGGGTATAACAGAGATTGTGAGATTAATGTGGGAGCTCCATTGTGACTTGGCAACATATACATCTTATTTTAAAAAAATAAAATCAGGAATTAAAAGAAAAGATTGATTCCTAATAGTTAAATAAAGCTGTTTTAATACAGTACTTCAGTAAATGAAGGCTTTAGAAAGGTTCCATGTTTTTAGCTCAGTTTCAGATAGGGAAAAAAAATTATGTTCCCTTAAACTACATCCTAATTAATTATAATTTCTAAGTAACTATCACTAACCAATTAATTCAGTCTCATCAGATTTTTGCATTATTTTGCATTATTCTTATGAAAGCATTATTTCTTCAAGAGAAAAACAGCAATATGATTTAAAGTGGGAGAATAAGGAATGTGTTTAACATGTCCAGAACCGCCTGGATGTCACTCTTCAGCACAGCATCACTTCTCTAAATTTCATTTTTACCTACAAGAGTCTAGAGCCCCCCAGGATTCATCATGAAGGCTGAAGCCCTTCACATAGCTACGGGGAAGTGAACTGCCCTACTCAGAAGATGGCAATGCACAATTATTAAAAAATGTTTTAAAACCACACAACTATTTAGGAAAAGGTATCAAAATAGATATTACTGTCTATATTCAGTGCACAACCTCCAGCACAGATATACGTGTTGTGCAACTCAATGCCAGTTTGAGTGGATTCATCTCATCCATTAGTGCAGAAAATGCTGAGAAAAGGAAAAACCATCTCCAACATTACACTGCTAATTTTATGCATTTCTAGATATTTTCATTTCCTCTGTAGCAACAAGTAGGGGACACCAGTGAGTATGTGTTTTATTATATAATATAATATATATTATATTATTATATAGCTATTACAAATACTTTACACATACACCACTGAGTGTGTATGTGTAAATCATTTATGACAATCCTTGCTCTGAACCAGTGTGGCAAACCTTGGGCTCAAAGGGATTTCCTGGGGCCAGGAAAGCACTGAAAACCCTAAACTCCTCCACCACACCACAGATAATGGTTCTCCCAACCTGGGAATAATTTCACACCAGGTTTGGGAATATTTATTAAAGGCATTTTGTGGAGTTCCCGTTTTCCAAAATGCCTCCCTAAACCAACACTTCAGTGATGACCAGAGCAGCATTTTCCCAGGATTCCCAGGAAAATCCCTCCACCCTGAGTGTGTCCACAAGACATGTTGTTTGCCGGGCTCTGTCAATACAGATCACAAAACCAAGGGCAGAATTCAGCAACAGAGCTTTATCTTCTTATTTCCTCACCTCTAACTGGGAATATTTTCCCCACAAATTGTACACCCTGGAAAAATCATTTCCACCTGAAGCCTTGTAGTGATGTGAAACAGGTTTCTGTAGGGGAATGAATGATCAGGTCCAGTCTGTTCCTTAAGCAAATGACCCCTGATCTCCCCTGTTTCCACATTCATAATCCTGCCTAAATCCCATTTGTCAATTGGAAATGCTTTTGGTACCCACTTGGAGCTGTGGTGACCCTCATGCATAGGACAGGACAGATTTAGATAGAAATCTGGAAAACCAGCCCAATGGATGGACTGTGAAGGAGAAAAATAAATTGCAGTGCAAGCAGCAAAAAAAGGATATTCCCATGAAAGGTCAGTCCCATTGAACGAGGTCAGGGGAGGACAGTCCCACTTGCAAACACATCTCAAACTCACATCTAACTGGAGAAATCATCCTGTTTCCCTCTCCTGTCATTTTCTGGACAGCTGGTGGGTGGTATCTGATTTAATAGTGTGTACAGTAATTACAGTTAAAATATTGTTCATATTTTTTTATTGCTGTAAGGGAGAAAGAGTGTTGGCAGACTGAGTGGGCAGAGGAAGCAGATATTTTCCATCAGTTTTGCAGAGCTTAAGTACACATTTCACAATTTTTTGGGGTTTATTTTCCCTCTGCGAAGCAAAATTTCCAATGCAAGCACGCATGCACCAAGTATCCAACGCAGGAATATCTTTCCCAATCAGGTGACAAATAAATAGGAGATATTTGGAAGGGATTTACGTTCATCTCCCAGAAATAACAGACTGGAGGCGTTTTCTGGCAGATCAGTGTGAGCCAGTTCAGGCTCATTAAAATCAAGCCAGAAAGAGTGTCAGGATCAACAGAGAATCTCTGCAGGAGAAGGGCATCACTCTGTTTGTTCTCTTCCTGTGTATTTATCAAAGAAAAATAAAAAACACACCCACAAAATATAAATATCAACCAAGTAGTTCAGTGTTTGCTAAATCCAGCAGCTGCTGGTGTCTGAATTAACCTGGGAATATGGAAAAGCCACGGGTGTCCATGGTGGGCATTCCAGAGAAAACTCAACGCTTGCTGGACATCAGTGATAAATAACTCGTTCAAACTGGGTTTTTTAGTGTATGAGGGAGATGTGAGTGCCAGAAAGCTCCCTGAGTATCCCAAGAATACCCCTGGAAGCAGGAGGGAGGGAGGATTTCTCCAAAACAGCTGGTGTTCCCACATGGGATCATTCCTGGATGCACAGGAGCCATGTCCCACAGGATCCACAGCACAACAGGGAAAAGGAGAATCTTGATTCTTCCCCAGAAAACACAGGAATGTAACTGAAGGGAAGGTAAAGCCTGCCAGGACTGGGACAATTTTATCAGAATTACCTGAATTATAACCTCCATCCAAATAAATCCTGACACCAGTGAATATTGAGAATCTGATAAAACAGCACTTTTAGTAAGAATTCTTACTTTTGTGTTCTTTTTTTCCCCCTGCAGAAAGCACTTTGAAAATCCATAAGCTCCAGTGGGGAGTCAATTTAATGAGCAGATTTCATTCTGGCAAAATATTCCCTATAACTGCTCAACATCTTGCTATTTCCATCAGCAATGGAGATTTCACACATGCACATTACAATATTCCAACCAAGTCAGATATTCCAAACTTACAGAGTTTTCTGAACTTTATGTTTTTCTCCTGGCTCGGAGTTTATTGGTTCATTTATTTCCCCTAAAGTACTGCTTCTTATAATGTGCAGAGTAGTAATAATTTAAATATTGGTTTAAATATTTTCATGATGTTATTGCCACTCTGAAGCAGTCAAAAGAAACAAGGTGGAAAAAAACAAAAACCCAAGTCCCAAATGTCCAAAATTTGCTAAAATCCTGAAATTGCAAGTATTTTATTGTGTGACTTGCACTAAAATAGAAATGTTCCTGCATGTTCTGGTGCTAACCTACAAGAAATTCAATACAATATTCAAGTGTTTGTTTAGAAATAAGATGTTTTCCTGCCTTCATCTCTTTGATTCTTTACATATAAGTCAGATTTGCCTTCTATTTTTAGCAGAATTATTCACTTTTACCTCAAGCTCCCAAAAAATTATTCCCTGCAAGATAAGAGCAGCTCTCTTACAAAACACCCTCCTAACAACCACATGAAAGGAGAGTTTGCAGCTATTTTCCATAATAACTGCAAATCCCACTGCTCCCCAATCCCTCAGTCTGTCACACCACACGGAACCTGACTTAAAGCTGTTTTCTAACGTGGATCATGATTTAATTTAGGAGGGGGAGAGGATTGATTCACAGTTCCAGTGGCCACTGACAAAATATTTCTGAAAATATCTATATTTCTGAAAAATATTTTCTGAAAAATATCCGTCTATGTGAGCTGGAGCATTAAAGGAGCACTGCAGACAGAACTTCTAAAGGACATTTTCCAACATTTTGAAAGCCTTTCAATGTCAGCCGTGGGGACAGATGGATTAGCAGCATGAGACCATCTGATGACAGATAAAGTGGATGCTGTTTATCTGCTTTTCGTGGAGATAAGGAGTTTATCATCCAGTTGTCACCTACACAAGATTTACTTTTTATTTTAACCTTCCTATTGAGGAGAAAAACCCAATAAAATCCATTCTGAGGCAAGGCACAGTCGTGCAGTTGGTACCTGGGGTTGTGTTGTGCAGTTCCAAAGTTACTGTCACCATTTTCAAACCCTAGCATGGAATTAATAATTCTCCGTTAATTATCAAGCACCAAATAGAGAGATCAGAATTCTCTAACTCAACCCTTTGTGTAATTTACAAGTGTAGAAGCAGGGGTGTGTTTCCCATGTGCACACCTACTACTGATTTACTCTGAAGTTGTATATATATTTGTACAAGCCTTGTAAATGTGATATCCATGACAACTGCAGCCTTTCCTTCTTCAAGTACAATATTAAAAACAAGTTTTCCTGAGTAGTCACCAGGTACAATCTTAAGTAAAGTGACAACTATTACAATAAATGGCAAAAACTCCAGTTTCTCTGGAAACTGTCATTATAATCATGACAATTTTAATGACTGCACTTGTCTTCCCTTCTTTCAGAGTTGTACATCACTACACTGCTTAAAGGAAAATTCTTTAACATGTGGGAGCATTACAAAACCTCTGCTGATCATTTCAGTCTGGCACTGCAGAAAGCCCTGTATTCCTTTATTTAAATAGAGTTGAATTTTATCACCTTAATTATTTGGGTTTTTATCAAGTAAAACCCATTTCTAGAGCTAATTTTCAGCTTCTTTGAAAGAGCTAATTTAAAAAAGAGATAAAACCTGTAAGAAACCATTCAGGTTATGTCCAGTTTTACAAAAGATAAAAATTGGACGTACCTCTGGCCTTACTGGGTCTTCAATGCCAACGACACAGATGCAAGTCAGGTCGGATAAGATGTCGTTCTCGTTGTCCCAGTCAGGCTCAGGGCTGCTGGGGAAGTCTCTGAAGGCCACACAGATGGTTCTCAGCCCATCACAGGCCATGGGCTCAATCACCTTCTTCACCATCTCGTCCCTGTCGCGGGGCCTGAAGATGCGCGGTTCCCCGGCGGCGTTGAGGATCCTGGAACACCTGGTTTGGGCAGGGAAAAGAGAATAAAATCTGAGTGTGATGCCTTGGGATTTTAGTTCGTATGTTTTTCATCTATTTGTACTCCTGCAGTTCTTTAGTGTGTAACTCCAAACCCCACACCCAGTGCCAGCTGCAGCTTTCCCATTTTGGGCAGACACAACAATTCCTCTCCAGGCCTGGCAATCAAGGACACCTCACTGCCTCAGGGCCCAGAGATGGCAACAAAAGGGACTTTTGGGGTCGATGACTTCATTACCTGATGCTGGGATTGGCAGATTAACCCCCAATGTGCAAATGGACCAAACTTATAAAAGTATAAAAACCTGTGAGCCATTGTCCATTTTGGGTGTAGGCCCTGGGGGGCTTCATCGGCCCTAAATGTACTTGCAGGCCCTTCAATAAATATTCTTTTATTTATCTTTTAAGGGAATAAATATGCTTTTATTCCCTTAATTCTGTCTGGTGTCTGTTTTTCAGTAGCTCCAAAAAGGCATCAAGTATGCATGACTTTGTGCATGACTGCCAAAGTATTTCCTGTATAAGCTCATTTCAGTCAATACTTTCCTCTTCTGATGTCAGGTTTTAAGTTTCTAATGTAAATTTCTAGAAGATTCACTACTGAAATATCAGAGAGAATTTGTAATTTATTGCACAGACACCAAGAGACCTTCATGCATTATTTTCTCAATAATCAATGAGCTGGCAGCTTAGTGTGAAATTGAAAAGTGCTTATTTTCCAAATGGGTTGAACATAAAGAATCCATTTATAAATTACCAAAGGCAGACCCAGTTCTTTGGTAAGAAAAACACACCAATTTCCCAGAAACACTTTAAAAAATTAAAAAACAATAGTAGTGCCTCATGCTGCTAAGGTGTGTCACATTTCTGGTGCAGGCAGCAAACTCCAAACACCAGAAATTCCACATTTTAGTGCCAGGATGCTTTGAATTTTGGAAAAAATGAGGCCTTCACTCACTTCTTGAGAACAATCTCGGAGGCTCCCTTGCTGTACATGCGGAAGCTGCCGTCGGGCATTTTGATGACCGTGCTCATGGACTTCCTCACGGAGTTGAAGGTGTAAACCTTGTAGAGCTTCTCCTCAGGGATGAGGCTGCGCACGGGCTCGTAGTCCTGCTTCAGATCCAGCACAAAGCCCAGGAGCCCACACTCCGTCTTGTTGCCCACCTGGCGAGGCAGCCCGCCCTCTTTTTCTGGTGGCTGGAGAGAAGAGAAAAGAAATTGGAGATTAATTTCTCTCATTTCTCTCACAGTTCTTAAGTTTAACATCTGAGCTGTGCAGCCACGAGTCTTCCAGTTCTTAAAATCAAGGTAAAAATTCCATAGAGCTCCAACAGACCTGAAGCATCTCCTCACGAGAAGAAACATTTCTCTAGACAATATTTGCCACATTTGGTCTCTTGCATTTCTTTTTTCTTAAATTAGCCATTGGCAGCTTGTGATGGTTGGGCAATCCATTAAAAAGGAAGTAACTTTCCTTAGGCTGAAAACCAAGCAATTCTCACTTGTCACGAACAGAGGATTTCCTTTTCTCTCTTGCTTAGAATTTGCTGATTTTCACAGCTTTAAAAGTGAGTTAAAGAAAGCTCTATCTTTTTCTTTTTTTTTTTCCTGCCAGGCATTTTTATATAAAAATAAATCTCCTTCCAACCATAACAACAAATCTCAGTGAAAAAAAATCTATGAAATAATAGTCCTGTATCTAAATGTACTTGTTTCTAGAATTACTTTAGTCTGCTGCTTCAGACAAATAAATTCTATGTGTGTTACAGAAAATGGAGTAGGTTGAACACTGTGCAACTTCTACCAATTTTTAGTCCTTCTGAAGGAGAGAAGGAAGGACAAGGAGAACTTTAAATTCCCTTTCAAAACAGAAATAAACAGTTAATTTACAAACTTTCTTGGGAGTGTTGTACACCCCAAACAAAATATTCCTCTGCCAGGACTCCAGACTTCCAGTGGCCAATGTGTGAACTATAAACTAATGATAACTTGCAGTTTCTTATGCTCAGTAGAATTAAAAAGTGTTCCTTAAGCCATGGCTATACTGCCCTTATGGGAAGAAAAACAGGAAATCATCTCACAGCTTTACTTTGCACTGAAAACAGATTTTGATTTGGCTCAAGCCAAGACTCTACGTCATCATTTTCAATGTGAGTTTAACATTTACCTCACATTTTGCAAAATTAGGACTGCAGGACTGTATTCAGAATCCGTGTTTAATTTCACTTTAAAATCCAGTTTACTTCAGCAATGGGATTCCTAATAGATGGAACTTCCTACATTGTCCATCACTGGGATGAAGGCACACAAAGGAAATTATTAAAGCTGCAAATCAACCACCCTACTGGATCTGAATTCATGTAACAAGTATGGCCACCAAAAGGGAAAATGAGGCCTTTTTAATGAGCATTAGGAATTAATTATCCCAGAAAACCACCAATTGCAGCTGGTTTGAAAATGAAGGTCAGATAGATAACAGATTTCTAGAACTGAAGCAAACAAATAAACATTAATTTTTCCAAAAGAATCATGTCCCTATTAGCAGGAAGACTGATACCTGGTGACAGGTAGATGAATGTTTTTTTTTTTTTTTTTTCAGAGAGAAGCAGCTACAAAGAACAACACAGAATAACCCAAAACTCTCTGTCTGAAAGAAATTTATCCTTCCAAAAAGGATTGTAACATCTTTCTTTTATGTGAACCATCATTTTTACTGACTAATATGGGTCAGTCTGGTGCTGCTGTGACATTTTAACATCACTCCAGGGTCACTGTAAAACACTGACATTCAGCAAAAATGCCAGTGAGATACATTAATTTTATTACCTGCTATAACAACTTGTCCTGCTGTAACCTCATTATACTGTGATGTAACTTCCCGCTGGATTCTCAAATTCATTTAAGAATCCCTAATTCAAAATGGAAGTGCTCGTAGTGAGGTGTATCTGGAATTCAGTGGAGTCAAAAAATACCTTTTAAAATCCAGTTTTGTTTACTTAAATAAGTTTTGTGTTCCTGGCATTGCAGGCACAGAGTTCCTGAAATCTGCCAGGAACTTCAGGTTTCTCAAAGCAACAGAGGAACCAAATTCAGTGCCTGGGTAGTGATGGGTACCAGGGAAGATCCATTCCTCTGGGCACATTAAATCCAACTCCTCTCATTTTAGATCTAAATCCTCATTTATGCTTCTCTTTGCCACTGAACTCAATGAAAATTGTCATTGAATTAAATGTGAATGTGGTCAGGCCACTGGAACACTCCTGGAACCCAAAGAAAAACAAAGTTTTCCGTCAAAGCCAGACAATTCTAGACAATAATTAATTTATAGATATGATTTCATCATGCCCTGATGCCAATGGAAATCAAGAAAATAAAAACCTGCTCACAATTCTCAAAACAAAAAACTATCAGAGTCCTTCCAAAATCATCTTTATTTCAACAAAAAGTAGATCACACTCCCCTGTTCTTACCACAGCCTAAAAATAGATTCCTTTCAGGGAACATCTTTTGAATGCAAATACGTAAGCAAGGGGGAGAAAAAAAATCCCCATGAAAAGAAAAGGAACAGACACTTCAGAAGGGTTTCAAAACCTAACAAGTGGCCACCTCCCTGCAGAGCAGCTGCTGTCTCCATATTCTTTGTGCATTACATTAGGGGCAAGCATATGGTGCTGAGAGCTGGCACGGAGCACTTCCTTCCCTGCACTGTTCCAGCTCAAAATCTATATGCCAGGAGCAGCCTCCTTGCAGATTGTTCTTGACAATCCCTTTGCAGAAGCTGCTGCCTCTGAAACTTCCTGCTGGGCTGGAGCTAAATTTATTTCTCGCTGAATTCTGCGGTTCATGGCACCTGGAAAACAAGGACAGCCCGATGGGGTTGCTCTGCAAGGGTTCACTGGGAGCAGCTTCAGTGACCCCTCAGAGCATGGAACTGATACCTTAGCATTTTAGCTTGTATATATTTAATTTATTGGTACTCCTGCAGCTCTTTAGTGTGTAACTCCAAACCCCACAGCCAGTGCCAGCTGCAGCTTTCCCATTTTGGGCAGACACAACAATTCCTCTCCAGGCCTGGCAATCAAGGACACCTCACTGCCTCAGGGCCCAGAGATGGGAACAAAAGGGACTTGGGGGGAGCAAACTTGGGCTCAATGACCTCATTACCTGGAGCTGGAATTGGCAGATTCACCCCCAATGTGCAAATGGACCAAACTTATAAAAGTCTAAAAACCCCTGACCCCTGGTCCATTTTGGTGTAGCTCCTGCCCAAAATGTACCTGCAGGCTCTCCAGCTAACAGAACTGCTTTTTATTCCCTTAATTCTGCCTGGCCTCTGATTTAGATAGCCCTGACACAGCATCACTCTAATATTCCTCAATTTAATATTGATTTTAGCAGAATGGGAGTTCTGAACAACCACTGCCATCATTATTTACACTGCTACATTCCTGGCAGTGCTACTCCCCCATTTATGAACAGGTGCAGCTGGTTTCACAACAAATATCTCAAAAGCCTGACAAATATTCATCATTTGAGTTTAATTAGAGACAGAGTAATGGGCTGGCTGGAAATTCAAGGATGACAAGTGCAAAACCCCAAGCAGAACCCCCAATATGCAAAATGGACCAAACTTATAAAAGTATAAAAACCTGTGAAACACGGTCCATTTTTGGGTGTAGCCCCTGAGGGTTTCATCTGCCCTAAATGTACCTGCAGGCCCTTCAATAAACAGAACTGCTTTTTATTCCCTTAATTCTGTCTGGCCTCTGGTTTTAGGCAGTCCCACAAAGGCACCATAACCCTTGGAAGTGGGAAGAGGGAAAGGCTTTGAGCTGAGATTTACCACAGGGAGCTCCAGCAAGGACCTTCTGCTCCCCACAGGTCACCTGCAATCTGTTCCATCACCTGCTTGCAAGGGACCGAGCCAGGATCCTCCCCCAGTCATGACCCTTGCAAAATTTTTTTCAAACATCTCTCCCAAGCCTTTGGATTATTTCCCCACAACATTTCGATTGCAAGCAGCTTCTCACATGCAGAAGAACCCCCAGACAGATGTTTAAAAAGCCCTGGTTACACCCAGCAGATCAAAATAGGTTTCTAGGTCAAACTACAGCTGCATTACCAAGGCTTAAAAATACCAATCCAAAGCCAGTATTGACCTGGTACTGAGTTTGGATTACAAAGGGAATTTTCAGAATTGTTGCACTGGGAAATAATTGACTAATAAAAGGTTTTAAGAAGAAAGATAACATTCTGGGAATAACTTAAAGAGGTGATTCAACTTGTAAAATTAGATTAGGAAATAATTCCCATTTTTGACCTACTCTTTGCTAAATCTCCCTTTTTTCTCTGCAAGAAGACCCAAGAAGTCCTTCTACATAAAAATGTCAGGATTTTCCATATTATCTGAAGCCTTAATTTGTAGGAAACTCTCCTGTGTTCTACAGGTTGAACTACTCCTTTAGAATAACAATGACATTAAATATTCTAATTTGTTAACATTGTAAATGAGCCTTGCTAGAATAACATATCACTATTGAGTGTTCTATTTCAGCCCAACGTCTCAACAGGAAAACAGAGGAAACCAAAAACTTTTTAAAATTAAATTGCAAAAGATTTCCACTTCATACTCTACTTACTCAAACAAAAGACAAAATGGACCAGGATGCACAGGAATTTTTCTCTGTATAATTAAAAATTTAATATGTAAAATTTAAAACAACCAACAAGGTTGAATGCTGTTCAAACCACATGATATTTTTATTTTTGAATTCCTAATACTGCAGAAAGAACTACTAAAGAACTGTGGTCCTATCAGAGAGATTCCCTTGCTACATAATTTTAATCAATATTTTAATGTAAGACATCTAAAGCAAGATTAAAACATCCAAATTTACACCCAAATGTTCCAGCTTTTTGCAGATATAGCTTTCTTCCACTGACTTCAAGCTCAAACAACAGAGATTTTGCCTGTTTTTCTTAGAGAAAAGCTGCGAAATGAAAGGGGTGAGTCTTTTTTAGCCAAGGTTAAGAACTGAAAACTTTGTTTGACTAAATACATTTTCCCATTACAAAATTGGAAACGGTTCTAGAAGCTCTGTTGGCAAGAGGAAGGCAGTGAAATACCAGCCCTCAGCTGGTTTGGAATTTGTGTTTAGAATTTCTCTGGGATTCTGGAGCCAGAGCAATGGTTTAACCCCAGCTGGAAACCACAAAAGGAGCCTTGTTGCTCACTACCCCTTCCCCCTGAGATGATATGGGGAGGAAAATCAGAAATCCATCAACCCCTGGAGTGGGATAAGAACAGATTCCCTGCTAACACCTGGCAGCAGCTGTGTGTCACAGACACATTTTATGAAAAATCCTTTCCTTTGGATTTTTTCTCCTGAGAAGCTGAAAGGCCTCAGGAACAAAATGTAAACAATGGTTATCTGCTGCTGTGGAATGCAACAGGTGCATCTGGGATTGGTCTCATGTGGCTGTTTCTAATTCATGGCCAATCACAGCCAGCTGGCTCAGACAGAGAGTCTGAGACACAAACCTTTGCTATCATTCCATTCCTTTTCTATTCTTAGCCAGCCCTCTGATGAAATCCTTGCTTCTATTCTTTTAGTATAGTTTTAATATACTATATATCATAAAATAATAAATCAGCCTTCTGAAACATGGAGTCAGATCCTCATCTCTTCCCTGTTCCTCGGACCCTGTGAACACAGACACAGCTGTGCACCCTTAAAATGCTGTGAATTTATTTCCACAAGGTCTCTATGTAGGAATAAAAATCAGCTTTTCTATCTGTATAGACTGGGATCCTTGCAACTTCGAGGGCAGACGTGGAATAATATCATTGGTGACAATTTGTCCTTGCACAGTTTGGAAGTTTCTGTGAGGTTTCCATGCTCATGGTGAACAAGGTGCCTGTTTTTTACACAGAGCAGGATGATTTGTGGTACCACACAGCTGCTCCCCAGCTCACAACCAGCACTGCTGAAATTCAGTTGAAATAAAGTCAAAAGTCAGCTTGAATTGGGGTCAGCAGAAGGGATTGGAGAAGAGCAGTTATGAACTTGGGGCTGGTTGTGTAACCTCCCTGGCACCAGGGACTGCAGGACTTCCACACTGCCCTGAGCTCCCTCACTGCATTTAAAGCCCAACACTTCAAAACTTTGAAGCTTTGGTGGTTTTTTCCTGTTCTTTTGCACAGTGCTGAGTAGCTTCACATCAGTGTTGTCATTAACTTATATTTATATTCACTTATATTTATATTCATTTATATTCATATTCACCTATATTTATATTCATTTATATTCATATTCACTTATATTTATATTCACTTATATTCATGTTCACTTATATCACCTGTTCATCAGAAAGTAAATTGATCTCCTTTTAACCTTCAAAAAATTAAACATATTTTTACACTGAGCAGATACAGATCTCTCCCTTCACTTCAATTCCCAAGACCTCGAGGTCCACAACCCTTAAGGAGAATGAGCTTCTGAATCCCTGACTTTGACAAGTTTGCACCATTTTTGGGTCCAATGATTGCACATCCAGAATTTCAAAGCCCTATGTCTCATACATTTGGAAATAAGCTCAAAACCAGAAAACAAAAAAATGTTTGGAAAGCCTTTAGCAGATGCTTTACATGCCCTGGTACCTGAGATTGGATATATTTTCCAAATATTCTTGGATTTGTTACATGTGGTACATAATGGTGTTACACAGTGCTAGCACAGGAGACAGAAAAATATTAAATGTTTTTAGCAGTGTTAATACAGCTTCTCTAAAATAAAATCATTACAGGCTTAACCAGGCCCTTGATTGTAAAGAGCTTCTGACAGAGAAGAGGAAAAAAAAGACAACATTCACCTCTCACAGTGCCAGGAATTTTCAGAGAGAGAATCAAACAGAAGGTGATGGGAGAGGGAAAAGTGGTTTTTGCTAATTCCCCCTGGATTGCCAGTTCTCTCCCTTTCCTCCTGATATATTTCCTGCATGATTTAAACACTTAAACATCTCTGAAGCAGACAGGAGGGCACGGGGCTGTTGTAACATGAGAAAGTTTGAACTCAAAATTGGAGGAAGGAAGAGGATCGAGAGAAAAAAATGGGTTTTAGTGATTGTATCAGTAATCCAGCTCATCAGCAGCATTCCCAGGAATCAAACAGGACTGAACCAAAGCAGAAGCAGAGAGGTAAATTATAAATAATCACCTAAATAAATAAATGGGTAAAATTTCACCAGAGCTGCCCTTTATTGGTGGTGTTCCCCATATTTCACGTCTGAAAACACAAAAACTGGGATTTAGAAGCTAATTCCTTCTGCTTCCCATCACCCACAAAACCCCAAGATCCACAGCAGCTCCATCTCTGGGGAAAATGGCACCAAACAAATCACCTCGAGTTCTCACTATTTCCTTTAGGCACCTGCAGCCACCACTAAAAACTCTCAAAACCAAGGGAATTTATTCCAAACCCTGGCTGGCAGGGAAGGAATTGCCAGCTCATCCCGCACCTAGACAAACTAAAATGAAAGCACAATGAAACATCCACAGGGGATGCAAAATCTGAAGACTGGAATCAAAAATGTAAACAAGATTATTTCATAAGAACAGAGTTCTACATTAAGAGGTTGCTCTAGTATGACTGTTTTGGTTTAGTATTTGATGGTTTTTGGGTGGAATGTATTAGTACTGAATGGTTATAATTGATTCGTAGTTTAATATATTGTGGTAAAATAGTTAATATTATAGGTATTATTACATATAGGTGTAATTATATATAGATATAATTATAATATTAATATTACAGGTATGTTGGATATTGGTGTAGATGGTTTTATAATTTTTTATGTGTTTTGGTTGAGTGATTGGAATTTAGTAGTACTTATGGGTGTTTTATAGGAATTGGAGGAGTTATATTGTGTTTGTAAAGTGAATTTATGATTACTGTTATATTTGTGAAGGGAAGATTGTGTGTATTTAGGTTTTTTGCGGTGTAAAGACTTATAATATGAAGGAGAGATGCATTGTTTTAATGAGGAATAAAAATAAAAGTGAGTTTTGATGGGAGCTATGGTGGCATGCTGTGAAAAATGCACTGTAGCAGGACCACTTGAGAAAAAAATATGGGTGATTGGTATAAGAAACAATAGCAGCATCATTTGGCAAAAGCTAATAGGGAAAAACATTTCTAAGGGATTGTAACCAAGAAATGGGTTGGTTCTGATGGAATGGCATTGAGTTTGTGTCTCACTCTTTATCGAGACTGATAATGGAATAAAATCTTTTAAAATGCCTCTCAGTTGCCTCATCTCTAGGAAAACCAACATTAGTGGCTGGTGAGACTCCTGAATTCCCTCAGGTTTAATATCCCTCATGGTTATCTAACCTATTTAAATATCAGATCTGCCCAAACTGCCTAGGAAAAGGGTAGCAGGAATTTTTGCCTCATTCCTGCACCAGTTTAAGAACAGGTTCATGTGTGATGGAATTATCCAGGTACAACTGATGGTACAACTCCGTCACACCATCAGCTCTCCCACAGTTGGAGGATATTCAAAGGCTTCCTCCCTCAGATTAGCTGGGATGCAGGGTAATTATTTCATTTTTGGGGGGATAATTTGAATGTTTTTCCCTATTATCAGAAATGGTTTTCCCTATTATCTGAAAACGATGCCCAAACCAAGGGAACGTTTTGCACCACATCATTCTCCTGCTGCTGCTCGAGGCGGGGCCAAGTTTGGTCAGCTATAAATTGATATAAAAACTGAGCTTTTCAGCATCTTGCCTGCAACTCCAGCAAGGCAATGCTCCCCTGAGAGGGGGCCAGCTGGAATTATGCAATGGATCAGGGTGACATTTCCCAGCAGCGAGGCTGAGGGAGCAGCGCTGATGTGGCTCAGTGAATATGGACTCGTGCTCCTTTCAGCTCACAGAACAGGGACAGGGAAAAAAGGATGCAGCCCATGAATTCCCCCACGAGTGGCTCTGCAAGAAAGGGAAATCAGGCATGAAGAACAGACTGAGAGGCTGGTGTCACAGTCCCCACTCCCCCTCTCTTTGAAGCTCACCTATTTTTACATTCACAGAGTTTTTTAATAAAAACCCCGCCATTTTAATAGCAAATCATTTAATTGTCCTTTTAATTTAAGGATCCATCTGCCTTTGTTTCACTTTAAAAAAAAGGGCAAAAAAATACTTCCACAAACATGAAAATTTTTAATTCTTCTCACTGGTTTAAGATGGACATGTCAGGTTTATACACAATTTTTGAAAAATTAGAGAGTTGCTCTGGGCTGTGTCCAGTGGGATTCTGAATATCTGCAGAGAAGGAGACTCCACAACTTCTGTGAGCAACCTGTGCCAATGTTTGACCACCCTCATCACTAATTCAAACAAAAATTACTATTTCTTTCAGTTTCACAACCAGATAAATAGAGGGATAGCTCTAGCAGAAGTAGTTAACAAAGCTTAATTTAACTGCATTTATTGATGTAATTAATTTAATTTGGACCAGAGCAAGGTTTTCTGGTTTCAAACTATAAACAAAACAACCGATAACTTTTAAAAATTAAGAATATCTATTTATAAGGTCCTGCACATGTAATTTAACAATACCTATTGTAAGGAAGCAAACAGTGACAGAGATGTTACATTTTTATGCATCACAGTTCAGCAGTGAATCCATAACATAAAGATATGAATTATTCCTCTCCATCTCCTAATCCTTTCTGGTTCTCTCATTTGAACTTTTTCCTTTTGTAATAAATTGTCAAATTATTTTCAAGACAAAAATAATTAAAACAGAAGGCTGGGAGTCTTTTAATTTAAAAACCAAAACTAATTATGAAAAACCTCTCCATTCCAAATGACAATAATTCGTGGCTGGGTTTAACCAGGGGTACATTAACGCACCACACCACAGTGCAAAGAAGGAACTCTGCCTTGTTATGACACTACTGATCAATTCCTAATTATGATTAGGATCCTCCAGCCTTGCTGTTTCCAGATGAAATTCAACTGAATTTTACTGGCACAGATTTTTCTCCACATTTCCCTCAGAGGAGTCTTGGCATATTTTTTGCACTATAAGATATTATTCATCTGTGTTATTTAGGGATCTTCCTATTGTTATTGATCAAACCCATTTCTACAGTCCCTTAAAATGTGCCATTTCATGACAATTTAGCTCTAAATTTGGAACATTCCCTATTCTCTTTCCAGACAAGGCCACTAAAAACCTGCACTCCTGTCCTTTTGTGCAGCCCCAGGGAACTGGCAATGGTTGGATTTATCCTGGCACCATCCCAGCTTTAAGAGCAACAAGAACTGTTGACAAGTAACCTATATAATCAAAGTAATTAGGCACAGCAATTGTTACTAACTTACTTTAATCAACAAATAATTGACTTTAAATACAGTCTAAATACAAGGATTCTGTTTGAGTTTGCTGTAAAGAAAGCCTCAGCACTTCTGTCACCAATATCAGCAGAACTCAGACCACAGTGACAAAGGGACAATTTCTAAACCAAACTGGCAAAAATAGGAGCAGATTAAGAGATTTTATAAATTGCTAATGAATTCTTCAGTAGTTTGGCAAACACTCCCCAAATTGTCACAAGCAACAACCAAGCTGAGCGTTTTTCATTTCAAAGGAGAAATTGCACTTAATGGCAGGGCTGTAATTAATGACACCCAAGAGCTGCTGCCTTGGGTTGGATCTGTTAAACTCAGGTTTTTCTGCCTGTTGGGCCTGGTTAGATCTGTTGGGTAAATCCCAGTGTTAGATCTGTTAAACTCAGGTTGGATCTGTTAAACTCAGGTTTTACTGCCTGTTGGGCCTGGGCTGGCTCTGTGAGAGCTGCAGGCAGAGCAAACAGGACAGAAACTGCCTGGATTATGTAGGGAAACTCCAGTTCCAAGGCAATGTCCCCAGTTCCAAAAGCATATTTCCAAATTAGACCCAACACTGGGATTTACATGGGGTTGACCAACAGTAAAAGCCTTCAAGCAACTGCTTTAGGGCTGAAACCTCACCTTTTAGGTTTAAGGAAGCAGAGTTACATTTTCTTCAGTCTAAGCAGCATCTGTACGTTTGGAAAATGTCCTTGGAGCCACTCTACTACACATTTAAATCATTTATCAACAGATTTTTCCCTCACATCTCAATCCTTTCTCCCACCAAGCCAATAGTAATATTCAATAATTCTGACCATGTGATGCTCAAATCTTATCACCTTTTGTCAACTATTTTACTCTTTTAATCAAAATTAATAACATTTTTTAAAAACACCTCCACTGGTAGCCTGAGTTGCCTCTCGTGCCGGTTTTTGCCTGGCAATCCTGCATGAATTTCAACCACAAAGTGTAAAACCCATCACCTATTCCATGGTATCTACCCACTCTCATTTCTATTTGTATTGCCTCCTCTATACTTCTGTTAGCTAATTAGGAGTGGAAAAACCAATCAACCAACCATCCCCTTGCACAAAAATCCACCATCTGAAAAATATGAACTGTGACAATAATCATAATGCACAAGAATTTCATCAAAAATCCACCAAAACCCAGTCCCACCATCTGAAAAATATGAACTGTGATAATAACCATAATGTACAAGCATTTAATCATGCATTAAATAACAGAAAATGCCTGACCTTTAAAGATGTGCAGCAAAAACCTGAATTTCCATAAATGAAAGAGAATTTACAGGAATCAAAAACCTGAATTTCCATAAAAGAAAGAGAATTTACAGGTGGCTGATCTGTCCATCCAGTTTTCACATGCAGAAAACTTATCAATACTCTGGGGATTGTCTGTTTTGCTATTAAATAGAACCAGATGGGGAAATAAATTTCTAGAAAGACCAAACCAAAGCAAAGATTAATCTTAATCCTTGCTGCCTTTCTGGTGACACCACAGCTACAAACAATTAGTACAGTGGAAGGAGCTAAATTTAGTGAGTGCAAAGCAAATGTAGCCACATGGAAAAGGAAGTTTTTTCACTTGATTGAAGCTCCTGATTATAGCCCGTCATAATTACAGATCTCTGTTAATAGTACTCATTTCCAGAGTAAGGAGAAGGGTTCTTCAAGCACCCATCTCCAAAGGAGTCCAAAACCACCAAGAGCAGAAATTTCACTGCTGATACAAAATGTGCTCCTCTTTAGCAGCACGTATCAGCTGCGACTATTTTTAAATTGGTTTGGGTCTGTTCCATTTGGGGTTTGGGAGGCAAATGGATGAGCTCAAGTGGAGATAATCTGTCAGAGCCATGCTTGGCTAATATATTTTCTCAGAGGGATTTTTTTTGCATGATTGGTGGGATAATGTTTGGGATGCATTGTGAATTCAGTCCTGTGGCCGGGCCCTCTCCTTGTCAGGACACCAGGAGTGATGCCTTGACTGGGCAGAGCAGCAGACGGAGGCTGCGGCCAATTTGTGCCTGATTATTCATTCAGGAGGAAACGGGACAGCACTGATGGAGAGCTGGAACATCCTGTCCTTCTTTTAGAGAAAAAATTCTCCCAGAAAAAAATCTCATTTCTCACCTCTTCCAAATGCACAGCCCCTATCACACCAGCACTGAGCACTGCCAGCCTTTGGAGTGAGGGGAAATGGAGGGGGATGGAATAAATGGAAAAGAGAGAAAAATAACAGTGGCATAAAATAAAAAATTCTGCCGTGGAGCTGTTTAACATGCTCAAAGCTTTCCTTGGTGCTATGGCCAATGAGCCACATCCTCTGCCTAACTCTCATCTAGAATTTCCCAAGGAAAAGGTGTCCCAGTGTCCCCACAAGGACTCACCAGGAGCCAGGCACACTCTGCTGCTCTGTGTGTTTGCACCTGCACAGGTAAGGCAGGCTCACAGGTTTATTCCATTTACCCCATTCCATTTCTTCCATTTTTTAAGATTTATTCCATTTACCCCATTCCATTTCTTCCATTTATTCCACTTACCCCATTCCATTTCTTCCATTGATTACGGCAGGCTCACAGATTTCTTCAATTTATCCCATTCAATTTATTTAAGGCAGGCTCACAGTGCTTATTCCCTTTATCTTAATTTTTATAATTTTTTATAATTTCTAGAAGATTCTTTTCCATGCAAGGTGTCTGCACAGCAGCTCTGCCATTTTTTCAGTGATGCTAAGGGACTAGATGGCTAAGTTAAAATAATCCTTATAAAATTTGAAAACTTCCTGTTTCCTCTGCAAGGCTCCAGCTGGGAAAAGGATTTTGTGGGACACACATCCTGCCTGCTCCCTGTCAGTCCCATGGCCCTGGGAATGTGGACCCATCACAGCCACATGCCTTTGGGAAGCCAGAGCCCCTCCTGGATCCCTGGGAACAATTCTCCAAGTTTCCACCCATCCTAGAGCTTTTGCTGTCCTAAAAGCAGAAATGCCCAGGATTTTTGGACACCTTCCCACACCCACAAATAACCCAGACGTAAAATTGGTTGTATCCCAAAGGAGCCAAAAGCTTCACACACAAGAAGAGAAAACTGCAAGCTTGACAGAAAAATGGGCTTTACCTGCAGGAGAAAGCAGGAACTGGAAATGGAAGCATTGATTTTACTTATCATACATTTAATACCCATTTTCTAAGCTATCTGTGACTCAAAAAGAATATAATTTTGCTTACATTAAAAGCAAATTAATAGATCTTGTGAAGTGCAAGGTCAGTCACAAAGAACATCAATGAAAGTCCATTTAGAGATGTGTTCAAGACTGGAAATAACTCCTGCATTTATTTCCCTGAAATCAACACATTTCCTGTCAGACTTTATTCCTGATCCATTGCACTTCAGATCTTGTACCATTTGCAGTTTTTGGTGATTCTTGATTTTTTATCCCAGAGGAATAAACCACATTGGAGCTCTGAGAGTAAAAAGAAAACATACTAAACCTGCATTGTATATAAACTATATATTTACGCAACATAAATGTGAAAGGGAATTAATTTCCTATTTCATTAGGAGGTGATTCACCCACCACATTGATTTCTAATCAGCCTGTTTGTGTACCTCATAAAAGCACCCCCATTTTCTGTGAAATTGGGATTAAATCATCGCATTGGAAGGTATTATCTTCCTGTCCCTACGACTGAGAGCACAAAGAAAACTCACATTAAACCAAAATGTGCCTGAAGTAATTGGTTTACACCAACTCATGTGAAAACAAAAGCTCCCAGCAGGAAAACGTTCACTGAGAATATTCCCTGAAAAGTGCTACCAGCACACCCCCACCAGCACATCCATCAGCTCCATCAGGTGGGATGGCTTCACCTCAGCAGGGTGAAAAGGAGCCCAACACACTCCAGTCATTCATTGTGCATCATTTTTGTGGAAAATAAAAGAAAAAAGGAGTCCTAAAATGCTCAGCCAAGAAGCAATATTTATAAACCCCTATGAAAATACTGTGGAAACACTGATTTTTAAAGGCTGCACTTTTGGAGGTTATCCCCACAGGTGAATTTTCTCATGGCAAGACAAGATTTGTGCAGAATAAGAATGTGAGTATAAGATAAATTACATAAAATAAAATTCTATTTTGGAAAACATTTGTTGCATCATAGCAAGTTCAAAATCTAATTTATTCATTTGCATACCAGCGAGAAGGGGGGGGGGGAAAACCAAATGTATAAAATGATATTATAATAAATAAAGAGCTTCCAAGTGATTTTAGACTGCTTAAAAGCTTGCAGTGAATATTGATCCATCAGGAACTGATGGAATCTGCAATGACCAAACTGAAGGCAACGGAGGCCAGGATGAAGGAGGTGTTTGTTACCCTGGGCTCTGTCACTTGAGGAAATAAAGGTGATGAAATCTTCTGCCCCAAAACCCCTCTTCTGCTCCCAGATCCTCCTCTTCTGTCCCCAAATACCCTCTTTTTCTCACAAATGCCCTCTTCTGCTCCCAAATCCCCCTCCTCTTCTCCCACATCCTCCTCTTCTGCTCCCAAAATCACCTCCTCTCCCAAATCCCCCATCCCTGCTCCCCAGTCCCCCTCTTCTGCTCCTAAATTCTCCTCTTCTGTTCCCAAATCCCCTCTTTTTCTCCCAAATCCTTTCTTCTGCTCCCAAATACCCCTGTTCTGCCCCAAATCCCCATCTCTGCTCCCAAATGTCCCTCTTCTGCCCCCAAATCCGCTTTTTCTCCCAAAATTCACCTCTTCTGCTCCCAAATTCTCCTCTTCTGCTCCCAAATCCCCTCTTTTTCTCCACAATACCCCTCTTCTGCCCCCAAATCTCCCTCTTCTTCTCCCAAATCCCCTCTTCTGCCCCAAATCCCCCTCTTCTGCCCCCAAATCTCCTCTTTTTCTCCCCAAATCCCCATCCCTGCTCCCAAATGTCCCTCTTCTGCCTCCAAATCCGCTTTTTCTCCCAAAATCACCTCTTCTGCTCCCAAATTCTCCTCTTCTGCTCCCAAATCCCCTCTTTTTCTCCAAAATCTCCTTCTTCTGCCCCCAAATCTCCCTCTTCTTCTCCCAAATCCCCTCTTCTGTCCCCAAAATCACCTCCCCTTTTCCCAAATGCCCCTTTTCTGCCCCAACTCCCCTCTTCTGCCCCCAAATCTCCTCTTTTTCTCCCCAAATCCCCCATCCCTGCTCCCAAATTCTCCTCTTCTGCTCCCAAATCCCCTCTTTTTCTCCACAATCCCCCTCTTCTGCTCCCAAATCCCCTCTTTTTCTCCCAAATCTCCCTATTCTGCCCCAAATTCTCCTCTTCTCCCCCCAAATTCCCCTCTTCCTTGGCCGCTGACCCCATCCCAGCCCTCCCAACTCACAAGAAAAGGAGATTCCATTCAAGCCCAGCTTTTTTGCCAACCCAAACCCTCCTGCCCCTGCCAGAAAGGTCAGGGCTGGATCAGGAGCTGTGCTGGCTTCCCACAGCCCAGCCCTGCCTAAACACAATGATTTCAATTATGGAGTCAGCTGCTAATTTAGGGAGAAAAGCTGGTTCTGTGCCTCCCATTCCACACAACTCCAATGGCAAGTGATGTGTGAAGATCATTACTTTGCTGCTAATTACCACCACAATTAACTGCATCATCCATTATCCCTAATAATTATTATTCACACAGTAAATAAGATGGACACTATAGGTTGAGGGTTTTTTTTTTTTTTTTCCCTGCTTAATTTATCCTGAGAAAATGCTTAGCAAGGGCTTTAGGAAAAGTTTTCAATATGTTGGGGGGATTTTTTTGGGTGATGATTGTCTTGCTTATATTTAGAAAGATTCTCTGGCCTGCATTGTCTGTTCCCATCCATAATTTACAACTGCTTACACAGTTGTGTAACACTGGGAACAAAATACAAAAAAAAATCAGATTAAGATAGAAATTTACCCAAAATAGGAATTTTTTTGCCTAGGAAATCAAACTTCTTACAGAATATATAGATTTTTAATATTCAGTTCAATCCATTTTCAACCAAATCAACCAAATTTTTCATTTTGAATGGCTCAAATGCACCATTTAGCTGGAATAAACAAAATATTGTATCTGTTATATTGTATAACAGATACAATATTTTTTATTGTATCTGCTAATACAATAAAAATATTGTATTAACAAACAATATTTTAACTCTGTCACCTGAGCTCTTCAAAAAGAAAATTTTCACAAATTTCCAGCCCAAACTAATGTGCTGAAAGCAGCCAATAAATTACTTGCAGCACTATCCAGAAGCTGTTTGATAACTGGGATGCCTTTTCTGATGCAAAGCCACCCTGAAAATCACACAGGGTTTCAGAGGCAGGAAAAGAAGCTCAACACAGTCAAATCATTCACTGTCCCAACATATTTTGTTAGAAAAAGGAAAAGGAAAAGGAAATGGGAAAAGGAAAAGAAAAAGAAAAAGGGAAAGGGAAAGGGAAAGGAAAAGGAAAAGGAAAAGGAAAAGGAAAAGGAAAAGGAAAAGGAAAAGGAAAAGGAAAAGGAAAAGGAAAAGGAAAAGGAAAAGGAAAAGGAAAAGGAAAAGGAAAACTCAGACAACAAGAAGCAATATTTAAAAATCCAAATGAAAACACTGTGGAGCATCTTGCAGGAAACAGTGATTTTTAAAGCCTTCACTTTTGGGAAAGAGCTGGAGGTTATCCCCATAAGTGAATCTGATTTTCTGCTAAGCAGATTTTCCTCTGTGTTTCTCCTGATATCCCATATTTAGTAATTTATTGTACCCCTAAGGCTGCAGGATCCCAACTATAAAACCTGGTTTTTTATGAGTTTTATGAGTTGCCCAAAATTCCCTTGGTGTTTCTCAGACAGGGAATGAAACAGGATCTTGAATTTCTCCACCAGTTCCTCCCAGTACATTTTTCTGAGCCATTTTCAGGAAGGAGAGGATTTTAGGGCTCCAAATGTATTCCACAGTCCAGGAAGGTGATTCCAGCCCATTTCTCCTCCCTCATCCAAAACCAGTGGCACCAATGTGCTGCTCCAATGTCATTACATGGGCTAAGATGAAAACATTAATATTTCTTACTGTTTACTGATTTCCTGTGAGGATAAAACCTTGGACAGACCTCTCCTTCCATAAAATACCTGTCAAATAGCACTTCTCCTCCTCACCAGCCTTAAACACAAATTATGAAATCGTGACAGAGTGTCTGAAGGGAGAATTTGCTTTTGAGCATTGCCTGAGGAAAGGAAGCAGAGATAAACAAACATGCTGAAGGATGGTCACTGCTGAATTGCCACCAAAACTCCCTCAAGCCCTTCTCTGCCAACACCAGCACTGCAGAGCTCCCTCTGGACAGAGCTTGGGATTGTGGGGCACACACGGTGCAGAAAAACAGGAAAAGCACCCTGTAAATAGAGGAGCGCAATGGGGAGAACTGCAAACCCTTCTGCTACCAATTCACAATTTCCTTTTTCCCTTTTCTTTCCTTTCTTGAAATTTCCTGAAATTTCATTTCCTTTCCTGAAATTTCCTATTTCCTTTCCTTCCCTGAAATTTCCTTTCCTAAAATTTCCTTTCCATTTCCTTGATATTTCCTTTCCTTGAAATTACCTTTCCTTGAAATTTCCTTGGAATTTCCTTTCCTTGAGATTTCCTTTCCCCTTTTCTTTTTCCTTTTCTTTTCCCCTTTTCTTTTTTCTTTTCCTTCCCTTCCCCCTTCCCTTCCTTTCTTCCTTCCCTTTTTCCTTCTCTTTTCCTCTCCTTTTCCCTTCCCTCCCCTTTTCCGTTCCCAGTTTTTCGTTTTCCCCCTCAATTTACCCACCCTACAACTCTGTTTTTCCTTTTCCCATCCCCTCTTCTGCCCCCACAGCTCTGGCCCAGGCAGCTCAGCCTGGACTGGCCACTTGACCCCCCGATAAATAAATGACTGATCTTTGCCAAACACTTCCAGTCAACAGCTGGAGATGCCACTTGTGCTTTGATGTCAGTGGCAGAAGGAAAAAACAACATTTAGGCCATGCCAGAGACTCTGTTGTCATTGAAATTATCATAAATTAAATCTTTCCTCAATCTATCCTTACTAATTTATTTTTTTTACCACTTTTGTGGCCATTTCTGTCCTCATGTTTTGTGTCTAGAGTTTTTTTTTCAAGGATTTATTTTGATTTATTAAAGTATTTTTTATTTATTTGTAATATTTATTTTATTTTAAGTATTTATCATTTTTAGTAGAAATGAGGAAATTGAGCTGGATAAAATATGAGATGGCTTCAATCTTCACCTGCAGCAAAAATGAATGGGAAAATCATCTGTTCTTTAGCACAAGAAACAAAGAGCTTGAGAACAGATTTTAAGCAAACCCTGTGAGTAAAAATATCTTTGCAATTCCATATGCCAAAATAACTCAAAAAGGCAGTTTGGAGGTCAAAAGCTGTTTCTTTATGGTTCTCCTTGGAATAAAAAAGGGAATTGTCGTGGGTTGACAGACAGAATTCTAGTGACATAGAACAGCAATTTCATTTAGCAGAGAGCCCCTGGCAGACAGCTCTGCTGCTGTAGCCTCAGGGCACAGAAATTCCCTGATTTTCTCTTGATAGGTGAGACCTGTTGGGGATGGAGCTTTTTTAAAAATGAAATTAAAAAAACCTTTCCTAGACACTCAGGGTCTACATCTTCCTTTCTATTTGCAAAACCAAACTGTAAATAAGTACAGAGACACATAAAAAAAATTATATATATATATATACATATAAAGATAGATGATAGATAGATAGATAGATAGATAGATAGATAGATAGATAGATAAAGGTAAAGTCTATTCTGTGTCAGATAAGCCACAAGCAACCATTGTTTAAAAAGTGACATTTCAATCCTCCTTCTCATCATGAAAAACTTTACACATAACGTGGGGAAATGTATGGAAAAATCCTTAAATATACCTGCTACATCTCAAGTTTTGAAATTATTGCTAGGAAACTTCCAAATATCTATATTCCCAAAAATGTTTAAAGTTGGTTTTTTTAGAAGACCTTACTATATTGAAATTATGAATGGTAAAAGGAAATGCCAGGAATTATATATATATATATATATATATATATATATATGTATGTATGTATGTATATGTATATGTGTATATATATATGTGTATATATATACACATATATATACACATACATATACATATATATATACACATATATACATACATATATACATATACATACATATATATATATACACATATATATATAATTATTATTGGGACTATTTTTTATCTGATTAAAATTTTTAAAAAATTCAAATTATTCAAGTACTTGATGAATAAAATTCAGTCTTTGAATAACAAAATAAATACATTATCTTTATAAAGTCAAGATTATCCAAGTACTTGATGAATAAAATTCAGTCTTTGAATAAAAAAAAAAATAAATCTCAAAGAAAGAGACATATTTTGCACTTTGCACACCTTCTCAAAGGCCGTTCCTGACAGGAACATTGTGTCTCCCAACAATCAGAGAGCTGATCTTGCTTGGGATGCAAATATATTCTCCCAAATAAAAAAAACTTTCACCTGGCTACCACATCCATGTTCCCAATACCAGCAACAGATTTCCATCAATCCTAGCAAAGCAGCAAGATTGTGCTAAAATTTTGGTTTTTTCTCCTTTCAACATTTCACCTTTGTAGGATGTCATTGCTTCTTACGGCTTTTGTATATTATGGGTGTCCAATATATTATCATCTACCTGCTCTGCCTTTCAGCTGCAATAAAATTGCCTGTATTCTTTGTGTTTTATTTCATTTTCTCCTTTAGGTTTTATCCAACAGCAGCATTTTTGTACCAAAAGCTTTCCCAGCTCACATTTATAAATTGATGAATATTTACTAACATATAGACCAAACTATTTTTATTTTATTTCCTCTGAGAAAAGGGAGTGAATATGGAAGGGAGTGAATGTTTGTACTTTCCTGTGACGTTTCTTCCTTCGGGTCAAGGTTTGCCACCAGATCCTGCCCCACTCTGTGCAAATGCACCAAATCACAGCCAGAACAGCACTAAAAATTCAAATATTCACCCAGCACAGGCAAAAGGAGCCTTTTATCCCTCACACCCATCAAGCAGCAAATGAAAAGTCGGTGTCAGATCCTCACAGTAACAGCTCCAGCTGGGACTTTTCCACTGGTGCTGAAAATCCCTCAGCTAAACCCTAATTGTGGTGTCGTCTTAATCAGGCACATCACACCCAGCCAGGAAATTAAAAGAAGAAATTCCTCTCTAATTAAAACTGGAATTATGAAAGCAAGAGCTGCACAGGAAAGTTGGAATCAGTGGTTTTGGTTCATCACTGCTCCTTGGCATCCAAGATCAATGTACTCCTGCTCCGAGAGCAATCAAAGGATTCCCAAAATGCAGATTTTGCTCTCAGAGCCTTTGCTGTCCCCACCACAGCTCTCAGGCAGAATGCACAAAGCCTGATTTGATTTCCAGGTGGAAACAGGAATGTTGAACACCAAGGTTTGCTGGAGAACAGCTTCACACAAACATGCTGAAGGATGGTCACTGCTGAATTGTCACCAAAACTCCCTCAAGCCCTTCTCTGCCAACACCAGCACTGCAGAGCTCTCTGTGGACAGAGCTTGGGATTGTGGGGCACACACGGTGCAGAAAAACAGGGAAAAGCACCCTGTAAATAGAGGAGCACAATGTGGAGAACTCCTGCAAACCCTTCTGCTGCCAATTCACAATTTCCCCTTTCCTTTCCTTTCCTTTCCTTTCCTTTCCTTTCCTTTCCTTTCCTTTCCTTTCCTTTCCTTTCCTTTCCTTTCCTTTCCTTTCCTTTCCTTTCCTTTCCTTTCCTTTCCTTTCCTTTCCTTTCCTTTCCTTTCCTGAAATTTCCTTTCCTGAAATTTCCTTTCCTGAAATTTCCTTTCCTGAAATTTCCTTTCCTGAAATTTCCTTTCCTGAAATTTCCTTTCCTGAAATTTCCTTTCCTGAAATTTCCTTTCCTTTCCTGAAATTTCCTTTCCTGAAATTTCCTTTCCTTTCCCCTCTTTCCTGAAATTTCTTCTCCTGAAATTTCCTTCTTTCCTTTCTCCTTTTCTTTCCCACCAACAGCAGAAAAGTTGCTCTGAAGCTAAAGGGATGCAAAATCAGCTCACCCAGCAACTTAATCTTGGAAAGCAGTAAAAAGAGCTATATTTAATGATGCTATTGTTCAGTTGGAATAAATTGTGTTTAATTTCTCAGGGAAATTCAAATCTTTTATGCCAAGCACTGATATTATTCCCTTTTTATATTTTTATCAATGGTTCAGTTGCCCCTTAATCAAAAGACAATGCAAGAGGGAATATTTCTCATTCAGCAGAGCATCTTGACTAATTTTATGGTCCCATATGTGATCCTTGTGAACAGAAGTTCACACAAAGAGCAATTTACAGCACACATGTAGCTGGAGAGCTAAAAATAGAATATGCAAAACTCACTCTTGGCGACAGAACCCTTCCAATGCCCTTTGGGTTTCAGCTGAAATTCACAATTTGATTAAACATGCTGCAAGAACGAGCGCACGAGCGTGCATTCTGTATTAGCAGGAAGGAAAAGAATTCTGTCTATTTATCCTGGAAACAACTCCCTCAGGTGCTTTTTACTGTATTTATTTGGGATGCAAAATGGGCTATGGAACAATATCCTGCATCTTAAAGGTCAGCTTGTTATAAACTGTGAATAAAATGAAATCCCCTGAGATTGGAGCTGTGTTCTCGTGGAGTCCATGTTGCAAAGCTTTAGCTCATAAGATCTAAAAGATCTCCATTAATTTTAAACAGATAAATTCAAGCAGTCACTGATCTGCATCCAGAGGATTTCACCCCTTTATCAACTTAGAATCAGTCTCTGCAAATTTTAAAAAGCACTGAAATGCTGAAATATTGACTCTTTTAAATAAGAACATAGAACTAATTCCAACAAGGAACAATGAAGCCAAGTCAGAATAAAAGATAATTATATTGAGACCATTTTAGAACTAGTATTGACAAGAAATGTTTCAATAAACCACAAGAAAAAGACAGATTAATAAACTTAATGCTGCAGATATGGAGGTCTGATGATTTCCTCTGGATTCAGAGGGGTGAACTGGTGTGGAAGGTGAGCAGAAACACTTTGGTACTAGCTTTGATCTCAGAATGAACAGCAAAATATAAAACTCTGTATAAGTCTCTGCCAGTCACACCTGACTGAAAAACCAACCCCCTGCCTGCCCTGCTGCTCCCTGGGAATGAGGAAAATTCTGCTGACACTGGGAATGTTCTCCCAAAGCCTTCCCAAAGTCAAACCCCTTGCCTTGTCCTGATCCTGCCTCTTCAGGGTGTTTTATTCTCTTTCTCCAGGAGGAAGCACCTGAGCTGACTGAGGCTGTAACAACATTGAAATAACCAAGGTGCTTTTTCCTCTCCCCAGCGATCAAATATTACATTGATTTGTGAGAGCAGGAATTACCCAGGAAAAACAAACTGTTCTTGCTGGTTTGGAAATGAACAAATGAAATTTAAGGAGCTGCTGCCATAAAATATCCACTCTGAGTTATCACACAGGATTTGTTTTCTCTGATTGCATTTTAAGAGAACACTTATAAAACAAACATCACCTACATGCCTGACTTTATTCTGTAGCTCAGCACAGACCTATGAAAAGGACAATACTCGTATTCATAAACTAGAAAGAAAAAAATCTATTTGTACAGCAACAGTAACATTCAGCTTGACCTTTCAAAGAACAAATCTATTGGAATTGCAAAAAAATTCAGTCTCTTAATTAGTTCTGCACAAAAGAAGCCAATGCCACAAGCAATCAGGATATGTTCCACTCTGGCCTCCTGCACAGAGTGAATAAAATACCTTAGGATGTAACTCACCTGAAACCAGAATGGATAAAGGTCATTGACCTCACTGATTTACCAATCCAATTTGTGCTTTCTGAGCATTAATTGAAATTTCTTAGACACATAAAAATCATTTTGCACATATGAAGACTCAGTGAAAACCAGATGTGTTATCAACATATTTGTGTTCCGAAGTTTATCTGCACCAAAACTGAGCTACCCAATCTAATGACAGCAGGAGGTTTTTTTTAATTTCTCATGGTCTTGCACTCTTAAATAAATCCCTGTCCTTGAAAAAAACAATAAAATATACAGTTTTTAGAGCACCTGTTCTCGTTTTGAAGACCTCAACAGTATTTAATGCTTCATCATTTACAATAACACATTAGGGAATTAACACTTTAAAAAAAAATTACACCTCTTTCTGCTGATACCTGAGGTTTTAGCTTTTATATTTTTCAGATTCTGTGCTGCTTTCATTTGTGGATCTGGGTTAGAATCCTAGATGCTGAAAATTTTAAACTTTCTGTGCTGAAAGGTACAGACACAAGAAAACACTACATTTAACCTGAAGCTGTAGGAAAGACTTCCAGAATTAATTAATAGCACTAAGATTACAAGTGTGTAGTTAGTTAAAAGCGTGTAATATCACAAAGTAACAAACTTAAACCCTCCTTTTAGAATATAAAAATAAATATGAAGCAAGATAAAAGATTTAGAGTAGAAGCAAGTTACTCTTCACTTCCTTCTTCTTCATGAGTTTAAGTAGTATTTTATAATAAAACATAAAAGTCTGCATTGCAAGCTTCAAAAGATCAGTTATTAAGTTAAAAAAGAAAATTATCTAAGTGTCATTTCTTAATTAGACTGTTTAGTCTTAAAAGACCTTGTAACAAAATATAGTTAAGTAATTAGTAAGGCATTTTGTGCCTTTCTAATAAAAAGCTACCAAACTCAGAGCTGTAAGACTGTTTCACTGATAAATAATGAACACCTATGTCCAAACATAAAATACTTTCTCAAGTGCCTTCAATCCCAACCTTAATAAAAGTAGAAAATACAAACAAAAAATTCACAGGTCTGGGCTTTATATAAAAGAATAGTAAACTTTCTTCACAGAGTAGGGAGACAAAAAAATTCCTTCTCTAGCTGGGACCAAGGACAAATGATCCAAATCTCAGCCCAAGAGCACAAACAACATGGCCTGAAGAGAGAAAAACAAAAAGGATGAGATTCATAACCTAAAGCTGTAATTGGACAATTAATTCCAATAAGCTAATAGACCAAAATTAAAGAAAGTGAGAGAACCTGTGACCAGATGACCATTTTGGGACCATTTTGGTTCATCTTGGGTGCAGCTCTGGCTGGGCTCCTGTGCTGCCCAAGGTGCATCCATTGAGGAGACCATTTTAATAAATCCCTGCTTTATTCTGTAACTCTGCCCAGCCTCTGTTCTAGCTCAGCCCTCACAAAGCATCACTGCTAGGCCTCACTTAACCGCCCAAAAAACCCAAGCACCTACTCACCAGAATTTTGGTAGTGTAAGCACTGTTGATAGCGATTGCATTGACCAGCAGCTCCATGGTTTTGGCAGGGATGGAGTCGGGGTCAGGGATCTCCTTGTAGTGGACGTCGCCCACGTAGGCCTGCACCACGGTCATGCGGTTGGTGGTCAGCGTGCCCGTCTTGTCCGAGCAGATGGCCGTGGCGTTGCCCATGGTCTCGCAGGCGTCCAGGTGCCGCACCAGGTTGTTGTCCCTCATCATTTTCTGAGGGGAAAACCCACCAAAAGCCAAGTAAGGAACCCTTCAATGTCGGCTTTGACAGGATTTTAGTCGTAAAAAGCAACACAGCCCACAGTTTGTATTGCTGGTGAGAACGTTCCCTAAAGCAGAGTTTTGGTGAGGGTCAATAACCCCAAATCCCACTTGCAGACAACCAAGCTGTGCCTATCCCTGAGGTAATTTTGTCTTTGATAACCTAAAAGAGTTGCATCATTTTCCTGCAGTAGGTTTGCATTCTAAGGAACAGCTGAAACAGGTTGTTATCCCTCATCATTTTCTGAGGGGAAAACCCATCAAAAACCCAAGTAAGAAACCCTTTGATGCTGGGTTTTGAGGTTTTTAGCCATTAAAAGGAAAGCAGCCCATGGTTACTCGTGCTGGTGAGAATATGATGTCCCCTAAATCAGAGCTTTGGTGAGGGCCAATAACCCCAAATCCCAGTTATAGACAGCAAAGCTGTGCCTATCCCTGAGGTAACTTTGCCTTTCCCTGAGGTAATCTTGCCTTTGATAACCTAAAAGAAATGCATCATTTTCCTGCAGTAGGTTTGAATTTTAAGGAATAGCTGAAACAGGTTGTTATCCCTCATCATTTTCTGAGGGGAAAACCCACCAAAAGCCAAGTAAGAAACCCTTCAATGCCAGCTTTTGAGGTTTTTAGCCATTAAAAGGAAATCAGCCCATGGTTAGTCCTGCTGGTGAGAACATGACGTCCCCTAAATCAGAGCTTTGGTGAGGGCCAATAACCTCAAATCCCAGTTACAGACAGCAAAGCTGTGCCTATCCCTGAGGTAACTTTGCCTTTGATAAACTTTTAAAAGAGTTGCATAATTTTCTTGCAGTAGGTTTGCATTTTAAGGAATAGCTGGAACAGCAAAAATGAGCTAAAGGAATGAGAGATTTTAAACATTATTGTTATAGCAAATATTTTGGATTTTGTTCTTTACACTGCTTGGAATGCCAGGATGCTATCTGGCAGCACACAGAAGCACCACACGTTTTGGGGGAAAAGCACAAGAGAAAGGAAGAGAAAAAGGATGGCAGAGGAAGGACATCAGGAAAATGAGAATACGTTTTCAAAGCAGCTACATTCTTCATTAACAAAACCCCATATTCGAGCCTTGCTCCTTTTTTAAATAATTGTGATATTTGGCTGCACAGATGCTAAGAGATTCCTTCCTAAACTTCCTAAGTGAATTTGTTTACATGGTAAATGGAAATCAATTTTACACCATCTTCATCTAAGATTCCCAGAATGTTTAAATCATCTAATTAAATTGCTCAAGTAATCCTGAAGTCCAGAATGTTAATCCTCTTTAATTTCCTAATAGAACCATTTACATTGACTTCAAAGAACTGCAACTGCATTTAAGAAAAGTACATGAAAGCTACAGTGAAACTCTTAATTTCTTTGAGAAGCTCCAGTTTCTCTGAGAAGTGTTCCTGAAGACTTCAAATCCTTGTCAAAACTTTGTACAGTTGCACAAGAAAATTTGAATACAAAATTATTCTATATCAAAAGACTGGACTATTTTCAGAGTACATTCTGCTCAATAAATTCCTGGTTCCTTGCAAATTAAGTAGGTATTTCTACTGCTTGATATTCCTGCACTGTGCAGTTTTAAGGAGATGTGCTGAAAGATGTATTGGCATTTTTGTTAGAAATACTTTCAATATAAGTGTTCTTTAAAGCAATTTCATGAACATTTTGAGCACATAATTTTCAGACCATTTTTCATCCCATCTGATAAAACCTGAGGACCAGCTCAGTGGTGAACTCAAGCAAACAGCACTGTTCTCCCTGGATTATTTTGAATGTCTCTTACCTTTACAGAATAAGCCAGAGAAATAGTGACAGCAAGTGGGAGTCCCTCAGGAACAGCAACCACGAGCACAGTAACACCAATAATGAAGAATTTAACAAAATACTGAACGTAGACAGGAGTGCACTCAGGCAACCACTGCTTCTTGTTGACCACAAAGGTGTCAATGGCAAAATACAGTACCAAGATGATGACAGTGATGGCAGACATCACCAGACCTGGGAGGAGAAATCACAAGTTACCATAAACCCAAACATCACTGAGAACACAATCAATTAGAAATTGGGATTTGATAGGAAATTCTTTCTTTCTTTGTGACATTTTTCACCAGTACCAATAGCAATAAACCATACAATGAAGAAAAAACATTGCCATAATATATTTACAGTGCACAAGGATTTCTAGGAATTCATTTTCAAGCACTTACTGCTGCCTTTACAACTTCCCAGGCAGTGCAGGAGCTCTTCTGTCACTTAAGTTAAGCTTATTCAATTTAGCACATTACTTTGCCTGGTACAACATTTAGCTGTCCTTTTAACCCCCACCTTTTACAAATTACTTGTCTATCTATATTTAAACACCTTTCTTCTAAGTAAGTACATCTTTAGAGGCTTGAGCAAAGGAGCCTCCCATGTTGCTGTATAAAATCCTGTAGAAAAGTCCTACAGATGAGGCTGGGTGAATATGAAGATGCAATAATGCAGAATTATCCACAGGACAGTTTTTCACTGGGTTTCTTTAAAATGTAACTAATACTGGTGTTTCTAAGGTGTCCCTTTTCAAGGGAACATCTGCAGAGCGTGCATTTTCATGAGCAGAGGTTCCAAAGAGACAGAGCCACCAATAAATATTTCACAGAATTGACAAAATGTTCCAAGCATTCCATCCACTCTCCCAACTGCTGGGATAGCAGTCCTGCTCCACAGTTTTGTCCCTGGGTTTGAGTATACAAATAAAAATTTCCACTATAGCCTCAGCTTTGCCTTGCTCTGACAGCCCTGTTTGGCAGGTTTGTGTGAAGGAATTAAGCCTGCATTTTGGAATAAATTAATTTCTCCCTAATGAGATCATAGAGTAGAAGGAGAATGCTGTGAACTTCATGTCTTAACTGCAGTTTTTGAAAAATTGGTAAAGTTGAAGGATGTTAAGTTTGACAGGAAACCGATGAGTCAGGAAGATCACTCTGTGCCAGAGGATAAAGGAAAATCTATTCAAATATTGCACAGGCAAATACTCCTGACAACACAAGACATCCCCATAGGCTGCTCAACACCAAAGAAAAACCAAATGAGGCAATGATAATTAATTTAATTCCTGTTGCTTGCCACATTCTGGTCAGAAACCCCTATACAATTACTTCAAGAGTGATGTTCACGTGCCAGAGCAGAAGTCAAGGCAGTGCAGAAAGGTATTTAATCCAAGGAATTAATCATCAGGGGGAACAAAGGAGAGGAGCTGGAGGAATATGAACTGGGGCAAGGCATGAAATTGGATATCAGGGATGATAATCCTGGATTTGGTCACACTCTGCTCAGGCAAAGGGAATTGGCATCGAGGGGTTATGAGATCAACTCCTGTGATGAGCTCACAGGGGGATGGGAAGGGGAAAACCCAAACTGGGGGAGAAGGCTGAGGGAGATGGAGCAGGAGTAAATGGATCTGGGAGGGCCTCCACCAAGGAGCTGAGATCAAAATCCCTTTTAGAAGATCAAAATCTCTTTATCACCACGAGAAAAGCAAGTTTAAGGAACTTTAGGCCCTTATGGAAGGTTTCCACTCTCTGCCCACATGTTGGAGAAGTGCTGCTTCCAACCCCAGGGGCCAGATGGTTCTGGATACAGGACCCCAGAGATGTGTCATGCTTGGGGGGAAGGCAGGAATGTGGATATTTGAGGAGAACAGAATGATTTCAGAATCCATGAGAGGGAAATACTGTGTGAGTGATATTTTGAGATGGTATTAGAGATTCTGAAACTGTGCACTCCCAAGTTCTGAGGGGAGAGGAAATTAAATACGTAATTACTGCACTTGGGAATATTAACTCTGAGAAAAGCTGCATTTCATTTTGATTCAAATATTCATTACAATCCAAGTTGCCCAAAGCTCCTTGACAGTCAAAGCTGATTTTTAGGAGAATAAAAGATCTCCAGCACCACATATTCTCCTTAGAAGAGCTTTGTGATGACCCATTTCCAAATCTTGCAGTAAAAACAGGGCCTGTCCCTTCTCAGAACCATTTGCTTTGCAGCTCTTTGCCTCCTGCGCCCCAGAGGGCTTTGGTGTCACCCAGCCATACCTGCTTTGCCAATCTGCACTGCCAGCTTGGTCAGCTTTCCCTGCAGGACGGATTTTTCTTTCTTGTGCATGTTGGATTTCTTCTTGTCCTTGTCGTCTCCCTCTCCCCCTTCCGCGCTCTTCAGCGGCTGCATCTCCATGGCAGCAGCCCCGTCCTGCTGCTTGGCTGATAATGCAGAACAAAACTGTTACTCCAGAACTTCATCCCTTCCTTTCCTCCGTGTTCATCCTCTCTGAACCAGCCAGCACCACAGGGGCTGCCTGGGACAGTCTGTGCCAGGGACACCCTCGGCTCCCTGGAGAGCCAGCGGGGCTCTGCAGGACACAGCTGTGCCAGCACATCCCTCAGGACACGTGGCCATTTGGGCTGGAAAGCACTGATTGGGGTTTATCCCTCATTTGGGCCCCCACCCATGACGCCCTGGGCCATACACGTATATGTCACTGAATGTCTTGCAGGTGACTTGGCAGGTGACAGCACCAGCACTGCAGCATTCCCTGCAACAGCAGAGCTCCCCATTCCTCTGGGATTTTGGGGTGCCTCTTAGAATGCAATGCACATTTCCAATGCAAATATTTTGAGGTTGCACAGGTCACTCCTGTGTCACCTCTCTGGGCTGCAGGGGCACCTCAGTGACCAGGGGACCACCCTCTGTCATCCACCCTTCCAGAAAATCCCTCAGTTATAAAGTTTCCTCAGCATTCCGTGATCAAGGTGCTCAGCCCTCGGGTCTGGTGGTGGTGGTGGCATCACCATTCCCCCACAAAACCCACACACAGTTTCAGGCCTGATCCCTCCTTTCCTGACAGAATGCCAGCAGAAGGAAACTTTATTTTTACCTGTTTCTGAAAAGCAATGACATTGCAGTGGATATATGTGCATGTGTCTGGTTTGTACTGAGCACAATAAATAAAATAGGATGAGATGAAACAGCTTTGCCTTCGTGAAGAGATTGTACAAGACCGTGCTTGTTTGACCTGGAAATCTAATTTATCTACCTAGCCTGAATGCTTATTATTTAATAGCATTTTATTTGGTACTTTTGTACCATGAACCACTGAGTTTCTCTATCCAGTTTCTGAGCCATCACCTTTACAATGTTCAATATTATCTGAGAAGAGAAAATTGTCGTTTAATTTGGTATAACCCAAAGAGCTCTTGATAGCTGTGTCTTATAATAAAAAGGGAACCATAACTTTGCTTCAGAGAAAGCAAAATATTGATTCCAATTTCTTCCTGACATGGTATATTAAATAAGAAACACCTAGGACTCTCAATCTTTCTGTTGTTTACCCTCATAAAGGCTTTTACACTGCTAGATAACACCTTGGCTTTAAGGTTTCCTTTTTTTATTGCTTTGCCTTTCCCCTGCAAATGAAGAGATGTCCAGACAATGCCATCAGACACCAGAGACGATGAGACATAAAAAAACTGGGCTGGAAAATCACTAACAACACACAGGATACACAACTTGCACAGGAACAATTAATCCAAATGAGCTTTGTGAGATGAAAGCAACATCTATAAATGGTCCCCTTAAAATGCTCCTCTCCTAAACCTCTGCAGCTTGTGGGAGTTACAATCTCTCGGGCTGGGGTTGGCTGTTTGGGGTTTTTTTGGACATTCTGAACAATTAGGGCCAGTTTCACACACAGGCACAGACCACAGGTTCTCACTGTACTTTGGGACAGGGTTGAACTACATGCTAACAATACAATCCACAACCTCCTGAATAGCAAAGAAGATTACCTTTGTTCTGGTTGTTCTCCATATTCCCATCCTGCATCTTGCCTAAATGATGAAAAATTCCAACAGACAACAGACAGTAAACAACCTTCAGCCGAGACAGAACACGAAAATGGGGATTTATAAAAATGGGAGACAAAATACCATGAGCACACCACGGGCACCTGGGCACCATCCCCTGCCCTCACATCTGCACTCACAGAGGGGCCAAGGAACTCCAGCCGAGCTCAGGGCTGGAACACCTCAAATGCTGAATATCACCACGTATTTTTGAGGAATCTGCATCAATTCAGAGGGGAAAACCAATAAAGTGGTTCTGGTGGAAAGAAGAATTGGAATAATATTCCTGAGCTGATGTTTCAGAGGGCTGGGACTTAAAAATTCTGGCACACACATAGAGTTTGTCTTTCCTAATGTATTCCAGAATTAAATTAATCATGTTACTAAATTGACAAAAATAGAAACAATGGTGTTAATAAATCTAAATTAATAAATAAAAAATGTAAATCAGATAGGATTTTAAAATTATGTCTTCTTCACTTGGTTGTACTAATTAGCAAATTTCTCCTGGAAATACAAGTGCCAGGTGACCTAAATTCAGATTTATCCTGACATGGATTTACCATGTGCCTCTTTAATTTCCAGCTTGACATTTTATCCACCAACAGTTTTACCACAGCAAAGTCCTTATTCTTTTGTGCCTTTTTCAAGTGGAAATGTCATTTGAAAGTGTGCATGAGATAAAAATGGCAAAAATGCACAAATCAGATACAAAACTTTGGTATTCAGAATTACAGCTAAATATTTTCAAAAGAATTAAAATTTTATTGGTGGGATTTCTTACAAAACTTGCACAGTAATTATATAAATTTATGGAAAAGGTTACAACAAACATTATCTCAGAATGGATGACAATGTCTTTTGGTAGTTATGTAAAATGCACAATAAAAAATGATGCTAAGGAAAATTCAGTTAAAATACCATTACAGGATTGTTGACACATTCTAATAAGAAATGTACCATCAGGATTTATTAAAAAATGTGCCAGCAGGTACATCTTGTTCTTCTGACTGCCATGTGGATTAATTTTCTCACTCTGCTGTGAATAAATCATAACAGAATGGAAAAGCTAAGATGCATCTCTTGCACGTTTTCTTTGCATTAAGTGGGAGAGCAAAAGTGACGAAATTAGTGTTATATTTGTCAAATATGGGCCCCAGTGCCACACTGGGAAATTCCAAAGCCCAGAAACAGAGCCAGGGAAAGGCTTTCATGTCCTAAAATCATCTCAGAGCTCAGGTGAATTACTGCAATGAACCACTGACCATCAACTGCATGTCTGTATTTCTAATTCTATTCCTACCCTGGCAATAACAGGACTTTTAAAAATTCAGAATCCACCTTCCAGAGCTTTACACTTTGCACAAGGGAGGAATCCATGAACCTGAGCAAACCAAGCTCCTTTCCACAGTGAAATTCCCTATAAAACCTTGGCCTGGGGGCACAGTTGGACTCAGTACCTGCCTGGTGGCTGTTTTTCTTAGAAGGGCTTTTAATAAAGTTACTGGAAGACACAAAATATCCCTGGAGATTTGGATTTCTGGCTGGAGCATAAAGCCATCCCTAAGAATTGGAAGGCATTAATTTAGAGCAGGCAGTCTGCCCCATTTCCTGCTCTGGAGATCCTTTTTGCAGAGTGCAATTCCAAACCTCAGAGTGGCAAAAAAATGGAACAATATTCAACCTTCAAAATGATAAAAATCACCAGCAAAACTCAAATGTGACTGTCTCAACTGGCAGACAAATCACAGAGATTTTTTTTCTTAATTAAAATATGTACTTTTAGGACGTATATTTGCTATTTGATAGCACAATTATCATAAAAAATTACACCAACAATTAACTGGCTACCTGAAAATAGCAGTACACAAAATAAACAATCATTAACGACATTTTAAACTCAGGTATTTTAAAAATACATTCTTAATATTCTTAATCTACTGCATTCATGTTATTGAGTGGGGGAAGTCATCAGAGGTAGTTACAGTTCAGTTATTTAGACAGAAAAACAAAGAGAAGTTAATTTGGGTAATCAAGATAAAGAAAAGGAAGCTGTAAACTCTTTATATCCTCCTGTGCCAAATAATTTTAAGGCTGCACTTTGGTATAAAATATGAACAAGGAAATGAAGGCAGAAAGAAAGGTGATAGAATCACCACTGCTGAGAGATCCTTCCTCCTTCCAGGCACAAATACTCCCCCATCCTTCTCTCCTGGGTGCATCATTTAGAATTGTCAAAAGGAGGAGTATTTATTGATATTTTGATAGCATCATGTGAAATAATTCTTTAAAAAGACAATATTTTTTTATGTAATTCTGAAAATACTTTCTTCTTTTCTGTTTGGAATGATAAATAAAATAAATGTTGTTTGGGCTGGAGAAATCCATCTGAGTTTTTTATCATTTTTCTAAGCAAGGATAAAAAAATCAGAAAGTTTAGAATAGCATTTCTAATATCTGCATTCTGAAGCTGATTTGAAAGTTCTGAATTTAAATATAAGTATTTTTTCACATGCTTTTGCCTCACTACGATTCTTGTATTTTGGAAAGGACTCGTGGCACCTTTACTGACTAAATTCTTACTATGAAAGTCATGGACTTCACCAAACAAAATTCCCAAGAAAAGCCTCCCCTTTATCTGCTGCAGGCCTTGAGGAAGAGCCAACGACACAGAATAACAAAGTCCTATCACTATTTTGGAAATTATTTCCCTCATTTGGAAATATTTATAATTGGAAGAAGTGTTTGGAATCAACCAAAGAAAATAATGGAATTATGTTGCAAGTGCTGAGAGGGAACCACTGTGCTAAACAGGAAGTTTTAGATAATCCTTCTATGCATTCAATAAATAACTTCACTTACAATTCAGAAATGGATTAAAACATAAATTTAAAAATGTATTTAAAATAGAAAAATAATATTTTTAAAAGAGTTCAAACTGCAAATTGCTTTGCAGGAGCAGAAGTAGCTCAGTACCTGCACTGGGATTAGCTGTAGATGTGAAATATTCCAGCAGAGATTTCTCTGAGTCTGGTCAGCCATTTCTATGCCTTTTCTATATTTTTTAAACGCACATTTAAGTAGAAAATTCTCTAGCTCACAAATGCCAAAAAACCCCAACAACCCACCCTGGAAATCCTGATTTAGGAAGGTGGCAGTGCTCTACTGGAAGGAAATCAAATTTGGGGTAATTTGAGCTACTAGAAGGAAATCAAATTTGGGGTAAACAAGCTGTAAACAGTGATTGCTGCTTCCCTGATTTTCATTTTTCCAAGTTACCTTTACTAAATATAATACTTTGGAATGAGATTATTTTTCCTAAATTACTACATTTCTGCAAAAATTTTCTGCTCTGTTTATGGCCTTAACTTGCAACCTTTCAAAAACTTAATGTATTGTCTATAGTTCTGATAATGAGATCAGCAACAATTCTCTATTTTGATCTCAACTACTAAAACTCAACATTTATAAAAATTTATAAGAGTTCCTTTAGTACAGCACATAATACACAGGCTGGGTCACAAAGTAAATGATTTTATCACTACAGGGTCATAGGCTGACAACAAACTCTTTTGTGTCAATTGTTTATTGATAATTAAGAATGAAAATATTTTATCTGAAATGTAATTGGTTAATTTTTCAAGCAACAGCATTTCCTGAGCTTGCTACTTATTCAAGTATATAATTATTAAATCTTATTTTAAGATATTTTCTACACAAAGACTGTAGGTAAAATTCTTGTTTCCAGTCATACCTCAGGAATAATTTTCAGACTTTAAAAAAATATTCATTTAAATATTTTTATTTTTTTATTTATTTTTAAATGAATATAAAAATATTCATTTAAAAATGCAGCTATTGTGCATTTCATCCAGACCAAAGGAATATGCAGATGAATTTGGGGTCCTTGCTTTGTAACTTATCCTGTCTCCTTTCTCCCTTCCACTCCATATCTACATTTTCACAATTTCACTTCAGGACAGCAGTATTTCATATATATGCAGTATTTAATTTCAGTATAGCACTCACCAGCAGTGCTAAAATTGAGAAACTACTGAGAAATTACCAGAAATCTGGCATTGCCCATTTCCCAGATAATTCCAAAGCACTCAGACCTATGTTTGCCTGCCTGTGTTCTCTGAGCAGTTGAACTGTGGAAAGCATCTCCTGCCCTTGTTGATCAAAGACCAGCAGAATTATTGACCTGCCCCATCTCAGAGGAACTAAAATCCAAAACATTCTTAACTGCACAAAAAAATTCACTCCACACTGCAAAGGCCCGAGCTTGTATCCCTCAGCTCCAGGATAAACATGGGCAGTAACTGTTGTTCCTGACTGGAGAGAGGATGATGGAAAATCACATCCCTAATTCCGACACTGATCTCCTCATTAAGCTCAGCATTAAGCCCAAACTCAACAGGGATTTACCAGGCAGCCCCAGCTCTGAGCAGAGCCCAGGGCTCGTTCTGCACCTGCAGGGCACCAGCAAAGAGGGGCTGAACTCTGCTCCCATCCCTCCTCTGCAGCTGGCAGGGATTTTACACTCACCAAAGTGGAATTATCACAGAACCATCACAGGATGGTTTGGGTTGGAACCTTAAAGCTCACCCAGTGCCACCCCTGCCATGGCAGGGACACCTCCCACTGTCCCAGGGTGCTCCAAGCCCCAGTGTCCAACCTGGCCTTGGACATTCCAGGGATCCAGGGGCAGCCACAGCTGCTCTGTGTCAGGACCTCAGCACCGTCACATCAATGGAGAATAAAACACAATTCATTCTCTGGTTCTTGCCCTCTAGGGAATCTGGAACCAGGGTGATGGAGGTCCCTGCCATGCAAGGAGATGTAGGGATTGTAAATCCTAGTTTTCCAGAATGGGTTTTAAATCTGGTTATATGTTTCTGTTAAATTATTTGATAATAGGCTTAAAGATTTCCTGTGTCACTGTTTTAAATAAGATCCTACAGCAGTAAATCCTGTTCCTTGTTTAGCACATGATATTGCTGTCAGAAACTCTCATTCCACACGTGAAATGCAACCTGCATGGAAAAAAACTTTTCACCAATGTGATGAAAAGTAGAATGACTTTACTCAGTATTTTTGGCTCTGCACAAGAAGGAAAGGCTGCTTGGCAAATCAAGGCTCATGCATCTGATTAACAGCAAAATACAGCTGATGCCTACACTAATATTGACCCATTCAATCCAATTTAACACTGGAATTTCACTGTTAGGAGAGCCACTGAAATATCTGCGGGCTAACAAGCAGGGTCAGGAATCTGTCCTGGGACACAGTCAAAACTGGCTGCAGGAATGGTTTGCTCTGGGTTTAGTTTACACAGGCAGGCTCAGGAGAAAGTCACTGAGGGCTCACACAAATATCCACAAAACTTCTCAGTCCCTCCTGAAAACAGCAAAAGTTGTTCCTAACACGGTGTTGGTTGAAATAGAGACAGATCCCTGATCCCAGCCTTCTCTCAGAACTGTGTGAGAATTATGAGTGAAAAGGAGGAGAAGCAGAGAGAATCCCTTTCTCATGGTGCTCTCCTCCAGATCTATGCTGAATAATGAAACTTTATGATAAAACATCAGGTGAATCTGCCTGAAAGTTTTGAAACTGGCCTGACATAACTGCTTCTTTTAACTGCAAATAAATGGCGAATAAATCACGATTCCAAACTCTGCCTCTGCCAGGCTGAATTCTGGGGGGATGAAGCTGCAGCATCCCTGTGGCCCCTGTGCCAAGCTCCTGCAGAGCGTGGGGAGCAGGATCTCTCAGAGTGCAGTCACACAAACACAACATCTGTGCAGGTCAGCGAGGGGAGAGGGAATTTGACACAGTCAGGAGAGAAATCCATCAAATCACACAAGCCGGGGGTTGTGACGTACCATTGACTAAGCTGGCATTTGCATTATCAGTGGCATTTGCACCTGCTGCACCATCTGTGGCTGGAGGAGGGTGGGAGGAGGGATGGGAAGAATCTACTGAGCAATAATGGATAAAAAAAAATAATAATAAATAAACAAAAAAGCACAACAACAAAACAGCAAATAATAAATAAATAATAACAGCAACGCAAACGAATGCACGTGACAGAGCGAAAAGCCTTCGTGGCTTTGTTTGCTCTCAAAATCAAAGAGTTTGAAATTAATTAACACAAATTTCCAAAGCAATGTGGCATTGGGAAGGTGTCACAAAGTAAGCTGAAAACTCAAATAGTAACAACAACAATAATAATAACAATAATAATAACAAAAGATAAATATGAAACACATTTAGCAAAGTTAAAGGAGCTGGTGAGAACTGGCTGTACACAGTTCTGTGTACCTTGCTTTAGTCCTTTTATGTGTTATTTTTCTGTACTTTAATGTAATTTATGCATTTTTAGAGGGGTTGAAATGTTTCCTTTGGAGTTAATTTACACAATGCATGTGTAGCTTTAAAATTTGCATTTTAAAATGCATTATATCTACATCTATACATACTTCTACATAGGACAAGGGTAAATATTTTATGTTTTAAATAATTTTGCCCATTTTGATTTATCATCACTGATGCATCCCAGTCTAACAGGGCTCAATCCATGTCCTGTCATCACCCAGGTAAAATGATTATTGATCTGAGTAGAAACATGGAATTTTCCTATATTTTATGTGGAAAAGGCAAATATAGCCTTGAGGAGAATAAGGGGTTATTTTAAATCCAGATAACGGACATGAGACATTTCCTGGTTTGTGATGGCATGAAAGAAGAATCAGAAAAGAAAACCTCTTCTTCTTTTCAGTCACTATCCACATATTAGAAAAAACTGGACAAGAAATCTTTCCTAACAGGAAATTGAAAAACTTGAAGAAGGTTTTATCATTTTACTATGTTTTTTATAGTGAAGTTCAATAAAATAGTCTCTGCAAATAATAGCTAAAATTTATTTTGTTTTGTTTCTGGTGGTTAGTTGCTCACAACAGAACCAAGTCCTCCCATGGATCCTGACTGAGACTTCAAACTGCTCCAGTCCTTGCCCCACAGGGATTATTTCATGCTGTACTGGGCTGGTACTGCAGAAGAATGGGCTGATTTTATTTACAAATGGTAAATTGGGAGAAGAAAATAAACAGCTCCCAGGATTTAAAAACACACCCTGTGCTACTGCATGGAGGAAAATTTCAATTGCAAATTTGATTACTGTGGTGGCAACGACTTAAACTGTTTTGGTGACTCGTGCTCGCTCTTTATTCCGTTCGGATCCCCACCCCAACCAGCACAGCGTGAGCTGCTAACAGCAAATCAAGTATTCCACATGAAATACTTTGCAATTTGCTTCTGGAGAACAGCTGATTATTCCAGCTGAACGGGAAGATTTGCAACACCAACAATGCCTGCTCACCAAAAGATTTGGCACCAGCAATCTTGTTGATTTGAAATATTTTTTTTAATTTCAACTTGACTGATTCAAAGATGATTATTTCAATCAGCAGTTGCCCCCTGATTTGCACCATTGGATGGGGTACAATTCTTACTCTACCTGGAAGCTGCTGTTCCTCCTCCTGTTTCACACCTGCATGATGATTTTTAAAGTGTTAATGAACAATAAAAGCACACACCCACACAGACTGAAAGGGGCAGGGTTTCTGAGAACTGCAGGTTTATGTTCCAGAGGTTTTCATTTGAGCTGGTGCCTCCATCTGCCACCAGCTCTGCCCAGGCACGAGCACAAAGTTTCATCAGAAAATGTGGAGGAATTCTCTATATTATGGATTATTTATATTTTAGGTGTTTATACAGAGCCATGTTCAATTAAATTCTGTGTCTGCATCCAAATCCTAACACACTTCTGTAAGAATCTCTGTCTCTGAGTAAGTTACAGCCACAATGTGGGGAAAACTCCCTGATTTCTCTTTTCCTGCCTTTCCAGGCTCTTCCCTGTGAAACCTGAAATAACCAGCAGTGTCCTGAGCAGAGCCCAGGGAGCCCAGCCCAGTTAAACCCAGCACAGGGAGCTCTCAATCCCACAGGGCTGAAGCTGCTCCTCCTCTCCCCCAGATCTGAACGACAGCAAGAGCAAACTCCAAGGTGCTGCTCCAAACTGGTCTGGCATAAAAGAGTTTTCCTTTGTGAAGTTTCAGTCTTTTCTCCTTTTAATTCTCCTGGAGCCCCGCCCCCCCCCCCCCCCCCTTACCCATGCCTGGCAGCTATGCTGTATTTCTGTGCAGAAATGAAATGGTAAACATTTCATTTAGTAAAAAGGGATTTCCTCTAAGCAGCAAAGAGTCAAAGGGAGACACTGAACATGCTCAGAAATGGAAATTGTAGTCCTGAAAACCATTTTAATTTGGCCTTCCTATCTGCAGTTTCATATAAAATGATGGAAACAAAAAAAAAAAAAAAAGGTGGAATCATATTGCCTGAGAGATAGCAAATAAAATGTTCAGTAAAGCTTTAACTGCTTTTTTTTTTAATTAATAGCGACCACTAGAAAGAGCAAAAATGTCTGAAAAACCTGTATTAATTGGCCCTTAATCATGTCTGAAAGACAACTATTCTTAGGACAGACTTGGAATGAAATTGTGGAAGCAGAACAATTTACAAGACTGCACAAAGAAAAACTGGCAAGGACAGACATTAAATCACGTTTCTGCTTAGTGTGCAGCTCATAAATTAGCAAATGCTTATGACATCACACTGTAATAAGGTGAAAAGCCCAAAGAGGCTTCTTGATTTCATTAACTGATGCAGGACATGAAAGTAAAACTGTCTGCTAACATTTACTGCTACATTCTTGGCTTTTACTATTCTTAGCTCGACCTTTACACCTGAAGAAATTAAAATGCCTCTCAAGTCAGCCACTGACATTAAACAACCAGGCTAGCAAAGAGCCACAGCTTATCTTTATTTTAATCCTGCAGCTCCAAGACAGATGCTATTTCCATGGCCAAAGGGTTTTTTTTTCCTGGGGAAAAAATATTGACTTGATAGAAAAGCACAAAATCTTAGCACACTGTAGGTGAGCATGGATTCATGTAGAGAAGCCACAGCAACTGGAGCATGCCCAGGTATCCCCTTGCAATTCAGTATGGACTGGGAGCCTGCAGTTTCACACTGGAAAAACATCTTGTTATCCAATGGATTTATTGGTTAACAGCTTCTGCTGTTTTTCTGTGTGACATGTGATGATAAAAATGTGTCATAAAAACAAAAAAAAGGCAGTTTGAAAAGTCCCATGTATTTGTCAAGAGCGGAGGAGAGCTCTGGCTGCACAAAGCCCAGGAGCTTTCTCTGGAGCATCCTGGTGATGGGAAATTTACCTTTCTTGTCTTTCTTCTCCTCCTCTTCTCCCCCAGCTCCCAGCAGAGTGAAGATGATGCCAGTCTGAGAATTCACCCCCACAGCAGTCACCAGCATCCGCCCAGAGCCTTCCATGACATGGGTGCCTGAAAAGAGGCAAGACAGGTTACAAAGAGCTAAAAATAAATGTAAAAAATTATGCAAGGCTTTTCTGAAAGTATTTGAGTATTTGAGAGAGATTTGCTACACTTTATAAACCTATATTGAGGGGTATATTACCACATAACCAAAATAAACCCTGTTGTGCATTATTCTCAACCAAGAATTAATGCTTAAGCACAAACCTCAGGCTGCACATCCATCACCATCAGACTCTTTTTTTTAAAAGAAAAATTGTCACCAACCAAGTTTATCTTCTGCAAGAAAACAGTTTCAGCAAAGCATCACAAATACACAAATTAGGTTAAGAAAACTACCCCAAAATAAATTTCATTCAAACCTAAAATCAGAAAATATCTTTAAAAGCCAGCAGAGATTTGGTTGGTTCAGTTGGAAAGGGAAAGCGCTGCAACCTCGCTCAGAAATTTATCAGAGCCTCCTTTAAGATGTGTCACTATTTCCAAATACCTTTTAATTAAGAACTTGCTATTTGTATCCCTGTGTTTTGTTCTGAGGGAATCTTCTCCTGAATTGGATGACAAAGGTGGATAAAAATATCCTCCAAAAAGTGCTCTTGGCTCCTGGGCTCCCAGAGCAGATTTGGCAGGCAAAGAGGAACCCAGCACAGCTCAGGCTGAGCTCTGCACACCTGGAGAGGGCAGAGCAGGCAGAGGGGATGGGATGGGGTGTGGGGGGGTCCCAGTTGTGGGTTTCTCTGGGTCTGGATTGAAGGCATTTGAATGGTAGTTCATGTTCAGACTCAGGTGTTTATTATTTCTTATCAGTAAAAGTCTCACTGCTGGGAGTTCAGCAGCTTTTCATTAGAAGGCACAAAATGGCCAACAATCTCTTGTTACAAGGTCTTTTAAGACTAAACTATCCAATTAAGAACTGACACCTGGATTATTTTCCCTTTTAACCCAATAACTGATTCCAAAGAGCTGCAATGTGGACTTTTCTGCCCAATTACAAAATGCCACCCAAACCCATGGAGAAGGAGGAAGAAGAAGCATGGAGAAGAAACCCAGGGTGACACCCTGTGCCCTCCATCTTGCTTTCATCCACAACACACTAAAAATCCCAAAACTAAATTTCTCACCAAGTGATACAACTACACTGCTCTCTATAATCTATTTCACACTTTTGTGGATTCTGGTTTATCTTGAAGTCTGGGAAACTTTCTCCATGAATGAGGGTCAAAGTCAGAGCTTCCCTGGGGGTCAGAGCACCCCAGAGCAGACAGAGAAATATTCCCTGTGTGCCCTGGGTTTCCACAGTGGGGCAGATCTTACCTGACAGCAGCATTGGGTCTTTGTCCACGGATTTGCGGACCTGGTCGGACTCTCCAGTCAAGGAGCTCTCATCGATTTTCAGGTCATTGCCTTGAATAAATATCCCATCAGCAGGTAGAAGGTCACCTGTGGTCAGAACAGGGCAACGGAAAACCTCCATGAGATTGTTTTTATAATCACACTATGGTTTTGTTATAAAATCACAATTAATTGCATGAAAAGGTGAAATGAAAGAAGAAAGGAAGGAATTACTCCTGATTGTGTCCACATGAGCCACAGTAATGCAGTCCAGCCAGGAAAGGCCTTTATTGCAAAAATGTTCTGCTTCATGCTAACCCAAAATTCAAATTTATCACATTTGCCTCACAATGGACATCTCCATCATGGCGGTTTGCCAGGGAAGTGCTCCTCACATCACCTGAAGGTTTGTCCATCAGAGTTCATAGGAATTAACAGCAACTAATGAATAGCTGAGCTGCCCTTTCCCCTTCCCCCTCAGGAAGCCCTTAGGTAAGTCCAGGAGAAATGTGATGGCTGATGGAAGGGGGATATTGCTGGAATTAACAAATTCTTCCAGAGCACACAGAGTGTGCAGGAGTTCCTGCTGGAGTCTCTCACTCCACTGGAGCACAGGGCTTTCCCTATGGCATGGAATTATCAGGCACCTCATTTGGGGGATCAATCTGGATCTGAAGCAACTCATGAGGTGATCACAGAGGCCCAATTCCCTTCTACACAACATTTAAAAACACTTCCTCTTGCCCCTAACTGGACAGAAATAAAAATAAATTAATCTGAATAATGTAATCCTCTGTGATAATTACCTTTGTATGAATAAATAGAGAAAACCAGAAGGACAAATACAGAAAACTGGAAGAACAAACACAGAAAACTGGAAGGAACTGGAAATCTGACCAGTCCTTGCCAGTGAAAGAAATTTCCATCAATTGAATTGATTTCCTAGTGCAACTTTACAGCAGGTCTTCATGTTCTCCTTTTGCCCTGACAGCTCAGGTGTCACCTCAGCATGGCCAACTCTGATTTTCTGTCCTATAACCCTGCCAGGGAAGTGTGTCCAGAAGGGCCAGCAGAGCAAGCCAAGGCTCCAAAGGCCGTGCACTCACCATATTTGACTTGTGCGATGTCCCCAACCACGATCTCTGCCACGGGGATCTGGATGACCTGTCCCCCTCGCACCACGGTGAACTTCTGCTCCTGCTCGATGCGGCTCTGCAGCCCCCGGAACTGCTTCTCCTTGCTCCAGTCGTTGAAGGCAGTGACCAGGACCACGCAGATGACAGACAGGAGGATGGCAGCACCCTCAATCCAGCCGGCTTCGGCCTCCCCCTCATCCTCAGCTCCTCCTGTTGCAGTACCACACCCTGCGGAGATGGTAAGGATCGCTTTAGGGAAGGTCGGGTGCACCACAAGAAATGAAATTTGCTGTGATGTGACAAGGTGAGGGGACGGAGCTGCTTTTCCAAGCCCTGCCTGCTGATGAAACGTGGCAGAATGGAGGAAAAGGACAAATAAAGAGATCTGTGAAAAAGAGGAAATAAATAAATCAACAGAAATCTTTGTCCTTTTGATTTTTCTTCTGAGCTACCCATCCTTGGTGAACCCAAATGGAAGGAGAAAGCACCAATTCTGTTTTAGATAGAGGACTCAGAGCTTCACCTGAGCCACCAAAACCTGCAGGGTAAGAATAAGAATAATACTGAAGAATATGAATAATACTGAAAAATAATACTGAAGAATAAGAATACTACTGAAGAATATGAATAATACTGAATAAGAATACTAAAGAATGTGAATAATATTGAAGAATATTAATAATACTGAGAGTAATATTTAAGAGTAAGAATAATACTGAATAAGAATAATGCTAAAGGTGACAAGAAGGACTAAAACAATAAATGACATTAAGTAATGCAAAGCAATGGCATTAAATTCATATTAACACCCTGCCAGATTAAATTAAACAATTTTAACACAAATTTTTTAAACAATTTTCAACACAATTTCTGAATGTTCTGAACTAAACACACTTAAAGGGAGCACTCCTTAAAAAAATACTGGGGTCAACTGAGTTTATGAGCATTTCAATTTGATAATGAATATATTAAGGAACACTGAGTAAAAACAATTCCCTGATATTAATTCATCAGTCTTCCCTACAGAGAAATGCACTGGGATGCTTCTAGAACTGCAAGTCCATTATTCTGCCAAAAGCAAAACAGCATTAAGAGAACCACTCTGTTCTGAACTGTTAATTCTGAATTACTTTATATACATCTGCTAATTATTTATTTCAATTAAAATTTAAATGGATAATATTCACCAAAAGAAAGTGAATAGCTCTCCTTCTTACTGGGAGAAATACTGGGCAGCCAAGGGCACATTCCAGAGCCACAATCCAGAGAAATTCCAGCTGGTGGGAGACAGGAGAACTCAGCCTGGCCAGCAGAGCCTCCTCTCCTGGGGGATCTGGGAAGAATTGTTCCCATTTTCCATGAAGGATGGGACCAGGCAGGGATTTGACATCACTTCTCCACCTCACCCAGGTACCAGCGGGTTCAGCAACTCCGCTCCCTCCCCTGACTGAAGTTTAATTTGGTTTATTCATCACCTCTCACTGGAGAGAATTAACAGCCAGGTTGATTCCTGTATTTAAATTACAAACTGCAGCATCATAATCCATTAACCAGCTGAGTAATTACTCTTGCATGTGAACAATAACAAAACTACCAAAAGTCAAAGGAAGTAAGATGAGCCTGAACAGCCAATAAGAGAGGAAGAAAATGAAAACAAAGGGAGTTTTTAGCCAAGTTCTCTGTAGTTTACACTGAGTTTCTAAGGGCAAGGCAAAGGCTGCTCCCAAGGGCAGGGATGTCCTTCCACTGTTGGCCCACCCGAACCTGCAGCACAAGAACCTCACCAAAACCACTTTTACAGCACTCGAGGAAGAAATTAAAAAACTTTTTTAAGTCCAGTACCTTCAGCTGCTCATTGCCAGCCTAAAATGCAACTCAGAAACCAACCCTGCAACTTCCTCCTGCAGCACAATGGAGGTTTTGGGAAGGAATTATGAATTTTGCTTTGTTTAACCTTAATAATCTCAGCTGGGCTCTGTTGGATTTTAGATTCCTTTTCCAAATCAGCAGATTCACTTTTGTCTTGATTGTTTTAAATTAGTGCAAGTAATTCTGTTTCAGCAAATGTAACACCAGAATTCACTCTCCTTTTTTTCATTAAATATGACTTAGAATTAAATATGATGAATATTCTGTTTTTTTAACAGCAAACCTCCTCTTCTATTTCTCACAAAAGACACATGGCCTGGTCTAGCCACAGTCAAACACTGATTTTATTTCCTTTTCAGATGGTTGAAATTTAACCCAGCTTGTACAAAATTTAAAAAAATCTGCTGCAGAGTAATATTTCCAAGACCCTTCAATGTAAAAAAAAAAAACAAAAAAACCCACCTTGATAAAGAAAAATCAGGTAAAAAATAAATATATTCCTTTACTTGAGCAGTGAGGTTAATTTTGAGTTTGATCTCCATGTTGACATAAATGGTATCATGGAGCATGCAAATAATACAAAATATTATCATTAACATAAAAGGAATTACCTGTAGATACCTTGTAGACTAAGCACAACCAAACAAAAGAATTCATTTTTCAGCTGAAAATTTTGTTTTTATTCCAGCTGAAAAAAATTGTTTGTAGCAATGGAAGAAAATCTGAAGGAAACAGATTGAACTGAGATCAAGTTCTTGGAAAACGTCCCTAAATCTGACAAGCTTCCACACTGAATAAAAAATTATGTTTATGACTTAAAATCATGAGACAATCATCCACAACCCAATGAAAACAACAAAATTTTAAATGCATTTAATTTTCTTTTCTGTTCCTTTCAGCTGACCATGATAAATTCGGGTGGAGCAGAGGTGGTTGAAGGGAGGAGGGAATTTTAGGAGTAGAGGAATTTATTGCCAGACCTCATTAAAACCTTTGAGAGGATGGAGGAAATTCTGAGTTGATTTTTGAGTTGTTAATTGTTGAGATTCAATGTGGCCTCCCTCAAACCCCAGGGCCCAGGCGAGAAGTTGATCAGACCAAGAGAATTTCCCCAAATTTTGCTTTTGCATTTTACACTCTGCAGAAAGGAGAGGTGATAAAAGTGCTACATAAATTAATGCAAAATGTTCTTTTTTTAGGAATAAACTCTAGCAAAAAAACTGCCTGCTTCTTACAAGAGCAAAATTTGAGCAGATTTTTTTTAAAAAAATATGAAAAGCAAGATTTTAAAATCCATCCTCTGCCCTTTACAACATCATCCATCTGTCAGGGAACATTTACTTGAATTATGTGGAGTTCTTGCTTCCAAACTGTTTTAGAGGTGTCCTTTTGATATGGAAAAAAAATAAAGGAAACCTGCATCTCCATTGGTTTGAGTTTGTCTAATGTTTTCTTATATACTTACAGGAAAACAATTGGGTTTTTAGGGTTTTTTTTCTGCTGTTATGGTTTTCTAGAAATTATAGATAGACTTACATGGATTTACAGAAAGAAACTTTATGTATTTATAGGGGGAAAAGACACAAACATCTTAACTCTATATTTAGATTATCTGTCCCTATAGCAGTGGAAAGTGACCCAGCACTGACCTTACACATAAGGAAAAAATATGAAATATTAATAAAATACATCATACTATTACACCTAAGTAGCAAAATTGAATTTAAAGCACCTAATTTATCTAAAATGTTCATATAAACTTGAAAAATTCATGTTGAGGTATAAGATTGGTGTTCTGCCTTCACAGAGAGCACGTGGCTCCCAATGCTACCCAAAAATCTGCCTGAGCTTTTATTGAAATGCACAGAGTGAAAAGCAGCACAAAAGAGTTCTTAACATGCAGATGTGGTTTGTGGCAGGGTTTCATTCCACGACAGCAAATTGTGATGTTCTCATCTTAAATTCACTTTAACAGAAGCTCTATCTGTCAGAAAACCCAAATGCAGAGAGGTAAAAAAGTTTAAAACATGGAGCTCTTTTTTCGCACAATTTTGAATGTGCCTTGGCCAAAGTCACAGAAATTGTGCAGGGCTTAAAACTGAGATGCTGAAAACCAACAAGTCAAGGCTGCAAAGGGCTGGGACTCCTTTGGCACAAAAAAAAAAGCTGATGGAGCCCTAAAATGGATCAATTTATCCCAAAAGGAACACCCGGGTGAGCTGGAGCTCCCCAGGAGAGGGAGAACCTGGCAGCACAGCCTCAAAAAAGGCTCAGAAACACAAAAAGGGACCAAGGGGACCCTTGTGCCCATAAAATACCTGAAAGGACGTTTCTAGAACTTTGTGGAAGGAGAACAGAACTTTAAAAAGCTTAAAAGTGGGCCAGAAATAGATCAGCAAAGCTGATGGAAAAGTGTTCTACCGGGGGGGATGAAAGGAAGGAAAAATCCAAAGGAAAGGAAAGAATAGGGAAGAGAAAGAATGGAAAAGGAAGAATGGAAAAGGAAGAATAGGGAACCCATCACAGGCAGGGAGCCCAGCTGAGGCAGCAGCAGCTGGATTTCCATCTCTGCAGGGAATGGAGAGCTCCAAACCTGCCCAGAATTTCCATTCTCAGCCCAGCTGAGGCGGCAGCAGCTGGATTTCCATCTCTGCAAGGATTGGAGGGCTCCAAACCTGCCCAGAATTTCCATTCTCAGCCCAGCTGAGGTGGCAGCAGCTGGATTTCCATCTCTGCAGGGACTGCTGGGCTCCAAACCAGCCAGGAGTCTGGAGGGCTGAGCAAACACCCAGATACTCACCTGGGCTGCACTTCATCTCAAGAAAATTCAAAACTGGCCTGAGAAACCTCCTCTGCATGAATAGAATTTAATTATATGGAAGGGTTTAGAAAGAAAAAATTGAAAATAAAAAAGGGAAGAGAGGCATAGGTTATTAAAGGGAAAGTTAGAAAAAATTTGAATGTGCTTGCAGTGAAAAGGGGAAGAAGGAGAGGAGGAGGCACAAGAACAGGTTAAAGCACTTCAGGAACAGTGAGCAAGAGGCAGCATGAGGTAATATCTGTGGCTGTTATTAATAATTTCAACTTAGTGAAAGCTAGCAAGCAGGAAAGGGAATTAATAGAAGTCCACAAAAAGCCAGACAGCATCACCTGACAGCTTGGCAGGCTCATGTCCTGTTGGATCTGGAGTGCTTTTACACCATTTCAATGTACATTTCTCCCGATATCACCCAAATCTGGGCACATACAGGAGGAGGCACACGGGCTCAGTGCAGCTAAAAAGAAATATCTGCTTAAAATTTCCAACAGCTATCAGGAGATTCTTTAAGCTGCTTTGAATAACATAATGATTATAATTACAAACTATACAATCCTGAGCTGCAGCACAGTAATTTTTAAATCAGAAAAAGTACATTTTTAAAAATCTGGGAACATCTGTATTCCTAAATCCCAACCTACAGCACATACCTCTCAGCTACTCATTTCAACCTACACACTGCTATTTTTAAGCTGAGAATACCTTGTGGCATTTAAATTCCCTAGGAAAATCTCCTCACACCCCCAGAGGTAATTTTTTAAGTCAGTCAAACTGGTTTTGTCACCAGAAAGACAACAGCTCCCCGGTAAAAACTTTTTATTGAATCTCTTTCTCTCTAAAGACATTTTTTCCCTCGCTGCAGCTCCAGCACTGATGTTATTAAAGCAAATTGAGCAGCACAAAGTTACAGCTCTGTCATCAGCTCTGCTTCCCAACAGCACCACTGATGATTCTAACTTTCCAAATGTATTTAGCTGTGTAAGAAAAGGAACAATAACCCAAAAATTACGTGATAAAACCCATAAATTCCCCTCCTTAACAAGGCTTCTCGAGCTGTAACAAACACTGCAGCGTTCATTTCTGCAGATCCCTCCTGGTGTCTTGTCTTTTGCTCCACAAGGAGTCCCAGGAGCGATTGGCACCACCACTCCTGCCCCAAATCCTCCTCGGCACGACGATGCATCAGCAGATGTTGAATCACTGCCCACGAGGGCAGAGCAGCACTGGGCTGGCTCCGAGTCACAGCCCAGGCACAGGGGCAGAAATCTCTGCAATTTCACCCATTTCTGCCTTTCCCTCGCTCCCCCCAAAGGTTCAGGCAGCCTGACCAACATTTCCAAGTGAGAGGAATGGTGGATTTGTCTTTCCAAACAAGCTGGTAGATAAAACCAGCGCTGAGAGAGAAAAGAAACGATGGGGAGGATTCCTTGTTTGATGAATGGAAAAAGATATTTGTTTTTACAAATAAACTGTAGGTTTGCTGATAAATGAAATTAGACATTGAAAGAAGGAAGAAACAATAGGGAAGAAAACCCCCTAAATTTTGTAAGAATTAACAATGAAAAGGGAGGGTTGTGCATTAGAAGGAAATGTTTGGTATCAGGTGTTTTGGGAAGTCTGAAGCTCTCAAGTACCTCGGAAATGGGGAAACAGAAAGGAAATGTGGCTGGGAAATTGGGATAAAAAGAATTGAGTTATACTTTAGAGGGAAAGGGAGGGTTATACATTAGAGGGAAATCTTTGGGATCAGGTGTTCTGGGAAGTCTGAAGCTCTCAAGTACCTCAGAAATAGGGAAAGAGAGAAGGGAAATATGACTGAGAAATTGGGATAAAAAGGAAGCTGTGCCCTCCAAAAATTTGAGAGATTCCAGAGGAATGCCCCATGGCCTCTCCCTTTATTCAAATAAAGTAAAAGGACTCCTCTGTCTCCTTTTGGACATAAACCCCTGGTGTTTGTGGGTTAATTTTCCTAACACAAGCAACCTGCAGGATCAGTGTTCTCCAAACCCACAGAAGGGATTTATGAGGGTGACAAAATTACCCCACAAACATCAGCATTCAGGGGGTTTGTTCACTCATTAAAAGCTACTTTTGGACACGTATTTGAAGCCAATATGAGAATTCCTGGCTTTGTGATCCACCAGTTTGTTATGTAAGGGCTCCAGGGGGGCAGGGAGGGGGAAGCAAAGAGCTGCTGTCCCTGTGGGTTTGTTACGTAACTGCCAGCTCCAGAGCTTCCTATTAAATATTTACACTTTCTTGGCATCTATATGCAAGGAAACAAATCTGGAGGTCCTGTAAGCATAGAAGGATATAGATATAGATTATATTGATTATAGATATAGATGTAGATATAGATATAGATGATATAGATATAGATATATAGATGTAGATGATATAGATATAAAGATATAGAAATAGAAATATATCTAGATTATATAGATAAAGATATAGATGATATAGATATATAGATTATATAGATGATATAGGTATGGATATAGATATAGATAAGATATAGATAAATATAGATGAGGTAGATATAGATATAAATATAGAATTAGATAGATATAGATTATATAGATATAAAGATGTAGATATATAGATATAGATATATATATACAATAAAGATATAGAAATACATATAGATATATAGATGACATACATATAGATCGATATAGATATAAATACAAATATAAATATGCCTAAACATAAATAAAAATATACCTATAAAATATAAGAATATGATATAGTTAGAGTTATAGATATAGATAGATATAGATACACATATATCTATTTATCTCTCTCTCTACCTATATATATATATATATGTATTTTCACACATTCTTCAACCTGATCACAAACTCATGAGCACAGTTCACTGAAATATTCCCTCCATTTCAGGAGCTGGGGTGTGTCAAGCACGATTCTTCTGCCTGGCATCTCCAAGGAAATTCATTTTGGAGAGATCAGGCAAAGGGATGGGTCCTCACTCCACCAAAAGACCAAGCAAATACTTCTACAGTGTTTATATTCAGTTTTGTTTCCTTTTTTTGCCAGAGAAAAAAGAGAGAAATGCAAGGAATAAAAAAAAAAATAAAAAAGAAAAGGAATTTTCATCACAAGTCCTGTTCTAAGGGATTGCAAGAGACAAAGCTTGATGTTGGGTTGTTGTAGCTTCACTTATATTGCTCCAAGCTAGGCATGTCAGGTAAATAAAACCTCATATTCTAAAGGTAAAACACGGTCTCCAAATGCAGGAATCAGACCTTGAAAAGTTGCTCTGTGTTTATTAACAAGGATTCAAGCGCAGTTATTCAACCACTTGACTTGCAAGGGCACGTCCTAGCCGGGTCCTACTTGCAGAATTAATATTTCTGGAGGATCTCTTCCTGGGAAATATGTGAGAAGACTTTTTATGCTGTCCCAAAGTGCTAAATCTCATTGCCTCTTCCCCAGCAGAAAGCTGAGTCGTGCCTGGCACCCTGGCCATGTGTGATGAGCAAGATCCAAGAGTTTTGTCAGAGATCTGCACATCTCTCATGAAGGGAAGGCAGCTGGGGGACCTCAGAATTTGCAGCCCAACACAGATTTGTACAAAGCAGATGTAGGACACTTTGCACTAGGAAATAATTATTTAATCTGCAGGTCCCACGTGACAAAAAAGGGCACATTTTGCACTCTACGAGTCCTCAATGTCTTGTTACTCACACCAGCTTGAGACTAAACTTCTGTCAGGAATTGGCTCCCAAAGCTGATCTGGTGTGGGGAACCCCACAGATTGCAATAAATAAAAACCAATATAAAATAAATGGAAATAAATGAAAAATTAAACTAAATAAAAACCAATTTAAAATAAATGAAAATTTTAAAACTCCACATTGCAATACAAATATCAATTGACTCAAAAAACCCCAGGCAGTGCTGGATGAGCAGGATCTCCTTTGCTCTCTCATTCCAAAGGTGATGGGTTCAAAGTAGAGGAAAGACAAAGTCATAAAGACAGACAGACTGGCTGGATATCCAGCCAGGAAAGCAGGAAATTAAGAATCAAGGATTTTATAATAGGAGGTTTCAGAAAAGACAATTTCTACTAATAAAATTTCATGCACTCTCAGTCTACAAGCAGCGCCTTGCAAGCATTTTAGAATATGGCAAAAATCAAGACAGGTGTATTCTAAAATGACCAGTGGAAAATATCTTCATCAAAACACCTAGAAAAGAGCCATTGCATTCACTTAAATTTCTGCAGCCCTGTACGAACTTGCAGAAAAAGTCTTTCACAAGAATTTTACTTCTGTAAGAACAAACAATTATAAACAGCCTCACAGGCACTGCTAAACAAACAAAAAATACTTTATATTCAAAAAAGACAAAATAATTAAATTAAAAAATCATTCCTCTTTAAAATTCTGCAAGTAATAATTATTTAAGGGATTAATTGAGAGTCTGTGAGCCAAAATTACAGGACAATATATTCCACAGTGCAAGGAAGGCTGTGCTGGGATATTTGCTACAGTAACCTTCTCCCAAAAAGAAAAAGCTCCTAGTATGAACTACAACTATTCCATAAAGAAATATACTTAATATTGTTTAACTCTCTCTGTAGAAACAGTAAAAAAAAAAAAAATCAAATATAGAAATAAATTTGTCAGTAACAAGTGATTCTGACATTTCTCTTCATTTCAGCACAAATATTAATGTCCACAAGGAAAATTCTGGTGCAAGTTGAAGCTTTCTTTGTATTCATGCAGGATATATAAAAATAGAGCTACAAAATTCCCCACATTTAAGTCACTGTTCCAAGAATGCAGAACAGGTGCACATGGTCTTAACCTTAAATAGTTTTGCTCAGTTTAGAAAAAACCCTTTTTTCTCAGGGTTTTTCATGGAAAAAAGCTGGACAGCTTCAGCTCAGAATAAAAATACATTGAGAAATCTGGTTCAGCTGCCAGCCTTGATATCCCCAGGAACTCTACCAGGAAAATGTTTTAAATTCAGACTCCATCAAAAACCAATTTACAGCAATGAAGAACACATAGCACAAACAAGGGATCCCCTTCAGATTAAGTTGTTTAAATGTCATAACTATGAAAAAAAATATATCAATGGAAAACACAAATTCTGTTAGAAGGATGTATGGAGTAAATTGAATTAGCAACATGGGGAACTGTGATCCCGGGGCTTTGGATGGAACACTAATAAATATCATGGGTTAATTCAGAGTAAAAGAAGGAGGGAAATAAATCCCTTTTTTTTCACGATCACATGTTGCAAGACCACATTTAGAATGGGCTATTGTGCCAATGCAAACAAATCATTAGGAATAAAACCAATTAGAAATTAGAATTTCTGTTAGCTTGATATTAGCAGGGAAGTGGCTGTCCATATGCTGGCATTTACTCACTTGGAAAAGTTTAATTAAGTTTGATTTAGAATTCCAACCTTGCTATTAGAAAAAAAATAAAAAATGGCAAAGGGAACGCTGCAGGTCCTGGGATAAAATTGTCCTTTTGAACACGAATGGATGAAGGAAAAAATATATGTAATATCCGGATAATCTGCTAAATTTGGAGCTGCAGCCATGTCAGAGGTAAAGGTGCAGCTGGGTTCTAAAAACAGGAAGAAAGCTCCCATTTCTCATGGAGCAATCCCTGATGACTTGTGGTGCCCTGGGATTTTAGCTTTTATATCTTTCATTTATTTAAAAAAAATTTAGTGTGTAACTCCAAACCCCACAGCCAGTGCCAGCTGCAGCTTTCCCATTTTGGGCAGACACAACAATTCCTCTCCAGGCCTGGCAATCAAGGACACCTCACTGCCTCAGGGCCCAGAGATGGGAACAAAAGGGACTTGGGGGGAGCAAACTTGGGCTCAATGACTTCATTACCTGCAGCTGGGATTGGCAGATTCACCCCAATGTGCAAATGGACCAAACTTATAAAAATTTGAAACTTCTGATCTGTCATTTATTTTGGGTGTAGGCCGTGAGGGGGTTTTGTCTGCCCTAAATGTACCTGCAGGCCCTTCAATAAACAGAACTGCTTTTTATTCCCTTAATTCTGTCTGGCCTCTGATTTTAGGTAGCCCAAAAAGGCCTCACTTCCAGCACTTGGGAAATGCAGCTGGAGGGAGAGGAGGCTCTGAGCACTTCCTCAGCTCCCACTCCGATCACTGAGAGCCCCAGGAAACACAGAAACCCGGGCAAACAAAGAAATGTTTCCCAAAAAGCAGCTCTCAACGGGGCACTCAGCTTTAAATAGAGCCCTGCAGAACGTTTCACATTGACAGAGAGCAACAAATAGCTGAGAAATGCAGGAGCAGAAATGAGAGATGTCTGTCCTGTGCCCATCCACAGAGCCTCTTCCCTTTCTGTCTGAAGCACGGGGATGAAAAGAGCAAATCACTGCAAAAAGGGTTTTGGGGTGGCATCTGCCTCAGTGATGGGTGCTTGTGCTCTTCCATCCCTCTCTGACTGGGTTCTGATAGAAATGAAATGTGTTTGCTTCCAAAAATATTCTCCTCTTTTGGGGGTTTTTGATGCTTTAAAACAAGGCGTTTTAACAGGGAGGATTTAACAGAAATAATACCAAAAATCTACCTGCAAAAACAAAATTGAAAAATGGTTGGCTTTGCCTGGAAATCTTGACAGATGTTTTGAAGTGATACGCACAATAAATAAACTTATCTGGGCTTTTTGTATCTCTTGGTCTTCTCTGGTATTGTTCTTCATGCAAGAAACTTCAGAAATTTGCATTTTCCTATGCCCTTTGTACCATGGCAGAGATTTCTTAAATAAAAAAGTTAACATTCAACACATAGTTCTACAGGCTAAACTTTAACTGCTTAATTCATATTGCTAACTTAAGTGAACTCCAAAAATCTCTATTTCAATGTCACTGGAGCTTCTAAAACCCCAAGAGGAGCAGGGGATGGAGTGGGGATGCCTGACCACACTCACACAAACATTTCTGTAGATGATTGCAGTTGCTCTGGCTGTGTTCTGTGCTAGCAAAAGCTTTTTCCAAGGTCTGATACACTTCACACACCCAGACAATTTAGAGAGAATTTGCCAGCTTCTTCCACCCTGCAGAGAGAGGTTACTGAGGAAAGGTGACTGATTTAACAGGTCCCCAAAGAGTAATTCAGAGTTTTCAGAGCTTCAGGGCTGGAAAGGCACTGATAAGGAGAATTTGCAATTGAGGAGCTTAAACAGAAAAACCCTGCAACCCCAGAAAATTCCAGATTGCCCTTGGAGCCAGTCCTGGAGCACCTGGGCCTCTCCTGATGCTGTCCCTGCCTCGCTCAGGATAAGGAGAAAACCTGGCCAAAGGAGATGGGGAAGATTTGTAGAGCTGAGCCACAAAACCCCCTCATAACCTGCAGTGTTTATTCAGACTTCAGCAAAAACCATTTCTCATCTCCATTCCTTCGTGCTGGAAAGCTTTAGGAGGCGAGGAATGAGCTCAGTAAAAGATTAAAATTCTGTCAGAATGTCTGACAGCAGCAGGCATCAAAAAGTTCTCCCAATATTAGCATGGCCCTATAAAAGCAGTTTAACAGTGCAGGAAATGTGTCCTGAACTGTGGGGCTCAGTTTATTTTCACCCCAAAGGATGGGATGAAATCCCCCCTGAATTCACATCCAAAACCCCCTTCAGTGTGAGCCCCACTGGGACAGGCAGGAGATGGGATTTCTGAGACAAATTCTAAACTGAAATGTTCACCTGGATCCATCCAAAGCTGCAGGAAATTAGCATTCTATATTTTCTGCATATTAATTATCCACACTGAACTGAAACAAGAGGAGCGAAAAGGCAGAGCTTGTGCAAAAAATAAATCAAAATTACTTGTTTAAATGCTACTTTTCTAATAGGAGAGAGATGTGTGTGTTTATATATATCCATGAAAATATGCATATATGCAAAGTGCCTTCCTGTTCAAAAAGATATTTCTGGTTTGTTTCTGTGCTTAAATATTTTTTTTCCAGGTAATAATTTTTCATTCTAATTCAAGCCCACCAACAGGGAGGAACTGTTAGCACAGGCAGATTTTGGGATGCAGCACAGTTTGTCTCAACTCCAACTGTAAAATAATCCTAGAAGCAGATCCAGAAATACTTCATCTTTAAAAAGTCACATCATAAAGATTTTGCAAATTTGAATGCTAATTGGTATCTTAAAGCTGCCAAATTAAAAATTATTTTTAAATCATGATGAGATAAGAAAACATTCCATATTCCTGTATTTTATACTGTTAATTTTATTCCATAAGCTATTAACTTTTGGTAATAAAGATGTTTTCAGAGCTTTTGGGTTCCCATTGATTTGAAGGAATTTTGATTTATTTTTTTTTAAAAGCAGGTAAATATCTTTAAGGTAATATTTTAGCTCCCTTTGTCAACTTCACTGCAATATTTGCATTTTCTGTACTACTGCCACGCTGCTCAAATTTCAAATCCCCAAAGAAAAAGATAGGGAAGTCTTCACAAACAGCTATTCCCCAGTATTTATAATCAGGCTGTCTTCAAGCACACAAAATATGGCTGGAAATAAAACACCACAAATTGGTCTTTACATCCTTCTAAAACACAAAACTCAGCGTTGAGTTTAAATTCTTACAAGATGTAACCAGGTAATTCTTACCCTGGTTACACACCAGGAATTAATGTCTGTGTACAGGGACACTCAGATTATCCTGGGAATTCAGGGAATTTCCATCACTGGAATCTTTTAGAGATAACTCTGATAAATGTCTGTCAGAGAGGGTTGAAGTATTAAGTGTTTGTCAGGGAGGGCTGAAGCTTTTGAGTGTGGGACGGACTAAATCCCCTCCAGCACCCCCTCAGGTGGGTTTGCTCATCATCTCCTGTCTCCCTGGCCTTAGGCTGGTGTAGCCAGGCTGGGATTAGCCAGGCCAGGCTGGAGAGCTCTCTGATTTACCCACCCAGCATTCCTCCTGGCATCATTCTCAATTTAGGGAACCTTGGGGAGCTCTGGGGAAGCCCAGCCTGGCTGTTCTGCCTTCCTGACCTTCCTGGGCTCAGGACCATGGCCAGGTGAGCCCTGCACCCCCTTGTTCAGCACCCTCAAACAGCCCCCAAACCCACAAAACCAGCCAGAACCTCACATTTACCCTCTCCCAGCACCACCCAGCTGGGAGGAACCAGGGTGGCTGCTTGGCCCTGGGGCTCTCTCCAGGAGCATCATCCCAAAGCCCAGGACAGGCTCAGGCTGAGTCCGGCCTGGCCCCTCTCCACGAGGAGACTCCCCATGACCCCATAGCACAAAGGACTCTCACCCATTCACCCATGGAGGAGCCCCCAACCTAAACCTGTCCCTTCTTTTGAGACTAACACCAAAGCAAAGATGTTTCAGAAATTCAGCAGTGTCTCCAGGGAATGACCACCCAAAGGGGCACAATCTCCTCCCCATGAGCTCAGCCTTGTACTGGTGACAATGAGGGTTGGGACACACAGCGCACACACACCCCAACCTGTCTTGCTCTCTGCTCGTGGCTACTTAGACCTGGCATTGAACTAATACTTAGAACAAGAATTAAAAAAAGCAAATTCTTACAAGCACTAAATTTCCTTAGCCAAACAGACTGTGGTAATGTCTCTAGAAGCCATATGCTGCTTCACCTCATCCCTGCTTTGGGAGGAAGGAGGTTAAATGGGGGTTTTGGCAGAACAAGCTGTTTTTAAGAGGGCAAATACTACTGTTTCTCCTGTTTTCCAGGCTGCCAACTGCTTCGTCCCCTTCCTGCTCACAGACTCCTTAGACTGGTTTAAAAAATCCTGGGGGGATCTCACAGTTTAATTTTTATGGTGAATGAGAAAAGAATTTTGAGTGTGTGCAGCAACACTCCTTAAAAGCTGGTTTGCTCACTCTGACAATCAACTCTGCTTTTCAGATTAATCTATTTTATATGAAAAAAATGCTATTTTCTAATAGCTCAGCTTCTCTTGAGAATGCTCCTCCCTGGGCAGCACAATAAAACTGGATCAGTGGGATCTGTTTAGCAGCAAAGATGGTGAAGGATTCCTATTAGGACACATCAGCTTTTAAGGCTCTGTGGTCCTTATACCCCCGATATCCATGATTTCCCATTGATCTCTAATTGCTCAGTGCCGAGAGAACATTATGTAACAGTTTCTGTGCACACTTACAGAATGAAACAAAACCAGCAGAAGCTGGAAGATGTTCACCACTTGTTGTTTTCAGCATCTGCAGCAAAGTTTTGGGAATATTTTCAGTTCTTGTAGGGGCTTTGTACCAACACAGGCCATGAAATGGGGTGTCATTTAGGCTTCAAAGCATTGCAAAGTGTTTAAACAAACTAATTTTGGCTCGTTTTCTTCATATTTTCCCCAATATTTTTTGTTTAATGGAGAGGACTTGAAGAGAGGACAGATTTACAGTGTCCCAAAAAATGTTACTGGGAGACATTGGTTAAAGTGCACACACACAAACTGGGGAGTCAGATTTTCATCTTGATCTTGGGTTTATAACTGGGAGAGCTGGCAAAAGACTTACAGTTGTTTATTTCTGTGTGCTGCTATGATTTTAGGAGGGTTGCAAAACACCTTTAACATTGGCCTCACAAAATAGATTTTTGCGCTGCCTACGTTTGTGCATTTTTAATGCAATCTACATTATCACATTAAAAAAAAATTAAGATGTAAAGCTGCCACAAAAGACTGGAGAATTAACTTTGGTTCAGCTGACTCATATCTGACATTTCTTAGTTTTTCACTCATTAATCAAATTGATTAACTGCATATTAATGAACCTCAGGGTGGCAGATTTTTAGAGACAGGGAGATGCATGCAATGTTTTCCTGTGGAAAATGTCCTGCAATCTTGGATGGGCCCTGCAAGACCCTCAGGATGGAAAGGTCTGGCAAGGGATTTAAAAAATGAATGTGCTTCACTTCACATTCAATAGCCCTCCTGAACTGATATGCTAAGGGAAATGGAGGCTGGGCTGAAAAGGTGAAGACAAGGTAAAAAAAATTGATAAATGCTGCATTAAAACATTGAGTTTCAATCCAATTGTGCCTCACTAGGAAGCAAATGAACCGAATTCCTCAGAGGATGGCACCAGACCTTCATGTGGCTATTTATCTCAGGTTACTTTTAATTCAGTTTAATTAAATTTGCTTCGAGTTCCTCAGCAATCAGTGCTCCCCCTTTCTCAAACCAACTGTTTATTCCCCTGGGCCATTTAATCCAGGGGGCACAGGAGAATTCCTTGTTCCAACCAACTCCAATGAGCCGCGTTCATTTCAATGCCTAAAACAACAGAAACGCTCGGCAGCGACAACGCCAAACCCAACAGCCCCGAGGTGGCCGCCCTTGGCAGGAGCTGAACGCTCTCCCCAGGGGCTGTCACAGCTCCCAGTGCCATTTCCCAGGGGCTTTCACAGCTCCCAGTGCCATTTCCCAGAGCAGATGGGGTGGCAGAGCCCCTGCAGGGCCGGTGCTGCCGCGCCTGGTGCATCCAAGGGTGGCCTCCTGAGACAAACACAGCAGAAGCTGGAAGATGTTCACCACTTGTTGCTCTCAGCATCTGCAGCAAAGTTTTGGGAATATTTTCAGTACTTGCAGGGGCTTTGTACTGACACAGGTCCTGAAATGGGGTGTCATTTAGGCTTCAAAGCACTGCAAAGTGTTAAAACAAATGAATTTTGGCTCACTTTCTTCTGAAAAGGCTTCATGTTTTCTCCAATATGTTTTGTTTAATGGAGAGAACTTGAAGAGGTGACAGATTCACAGTGTCCCAAAAAACGTTACTGGGAGACATTGGTTAAAGTGCTCACACACAAATTGTGGAGTCAGTTTTTCGTCTTGATCTTGGCTTCGTAACTGGGAGAGCTGCCCAACAGCCCTGAGGTGGCCACCCTTGGCAGGAGCTGAAGGCTCTCCCCAGAGGCTTTCACAGCTCCCAGTGCCATTTCCCAGAGCAGATGAGGTGGCAGAGCCCCTGCAGGGCCGGTGCTGCCGCGCCTGGTGCATCCAAGGGTGGCCTCCTGCCCGCCCACACCTGCGCGCGGCTGCGAGCCAAGCGCGGCTCCATTTCCAGCCTTCCCCACCAGGCATCTGCCGTGTTTATACAATCTAAGAACAAGATGATTTCATCACAGAGATGGAAAGGTTTTTAGAATCCCCAGGAAAAAAAAAAAATATCCACTAGACCCATTTCCTGAGACGCGGCGCTTCTCGGAAAGGGAGTAGAAGGAGTTTTGTGATCTGGGGCAGTGAGTGTGAGAAAGAAAAATGTTGCTGGGAGAGTGGGAAGAAAATTGTTGAGAGTTGGATATGGAAGGAGTGAGAAATTCCAAATATCACCTGCCTGAAATTACTCAAATGAGAGCAGTTCTGCCACAACTATTGGCAAAGAAACTGAAGGGATGAAAATCACAGTTTAAAAACTGGGGCAAAAAGAGAAGAATTTTATCCAATATCTGGTCAAGCAGTCCTGACACACATGGCAACACAGAAAGGGGATTCTCCCATCTGTTTCACCTCCCCTAAAACCCTGAAATTCTCTGTAGCAGCCTAAAGCAGGAAACCACAAAGTGACCCAAAGAAAGGTGAGAGCTGGAACCACAAAATGACACAGCACAAAAACAACATTTTCAAGTGTTTTGAGGGAGCAATGGCTCAATTTCACGTTATTCCAATGGGTTGTAATTTGTTTTTGAATACCCAGAGTGAGTTCTGGGGGACTGGGACAGACATCCCATCTTTAGAATGTTGTACCTGAGCCTTGCACACACACTAGTGTAGCTGTTCTGCTCCAGCAGAACTCCAAGGTAAGGAATTTACATGGAGGAGAATTAGACTGTCCAAATTTATGGGAATAGCTTTTTTAATGTACATCAGCACAAACTGCACAGAAATTCAAGCTACCTGATGTTACATTCGACATTTTTACTCCTAACTAAGAAAAAGAAGCTCGCTGCCAACTGCTCTGTATTTTTTTCATATCTAAATATTCTCTTTTATAGGTATTCTTTCTAATATCAATAAAACTTTTTACTTTTTTTTACTTTCTCCCAGAGATACCCAAACTAACAGCTGGTCAAATCTTCCTCACTGTGACTTATTTCCAGAGCTGCTAAAGAGATGAAATGCCAAAAGACACATCTTGGGCTGTGCTCCACAGGCAGGAGCCTGGGAGAAGATGAGAACAGCACAGCAAAGACCTGGACAAGGGGATGGGGAAGTTCTTTGTTTGGCTTTGGGTTTTTTCTCCCCTCTGATTGATTTTTACAGAGTTTTTTAATCTGAACGCCCCTTGGCTTCTGCAGGGAGAGTTTTCCTGCTGCCTGGTGCCTCAGGCACTGCTGCCAGGTTGGCTCCTGCCTCTCCCTGGCTGTTTGTGTCCTGCTGTCCATCCCACACGAGCAGGGATTTGACATTCCCACAACAGTTGTGCCACGAGTCTGAGCAAGTGCTGTCTCCACAGGGAGGCTCAGCACAGGATCAGGGTAAGGCAGCATCCTCACATTCCCTCCAGATTCTGGAAGTCCTTTCTGGTTCAAATCTCCAGTTTGAGTCCCCACTGAGCAATGCGGCACATTAGAAAAATGATAAGAAAACCCCTGAGTGGTGAACCCCATGAAACAAAGTCTCTTTTGTTTATAAAATATGAAATCAAATATCTTTTAGGTCATGGAAGGCCAGCAGAAACCCCAGCTCTAGCCCTGGGCAGCAGCAGCAGCATAAAACCACCCACATCTCAAAGCAAGTGGCTTGGGAGGCCCAAATTTCAGGGGACCATGTCCTGTTCCTGTGTTTTTCCAACTTGTTGTATGAGTAAAGGGGAAGGGTAACCCAGCCAAAGCCCTGCTGAGCAGCAGTGAGCAATGTAACTGATCATTTCACTTTGTTTTCAATCCAGACCTTTGCCTTGGGAATTTTAACAGAAGCTGCCTGAACCAAAAAGGCTTTTCCTTTTTTATTCCACCTTTAAGCTGCTAAAAGCTGTACACTGGAAAATAGATATCCTGCCTGGGGCTCCCTGCTAAACACTGGGATGTTAAACATCTTACCTCAGGCTGCTTTCTCCCCCCTTTGCAACCCACAGAAGGAAAGAGAGCTCAAGGAAGAAGAGTTAAAATATTTGTTACACTCCTGTAAACAGCAGATGATTGGCAGGGCTTGGCATCAGCAGTTTTTGCAATAAGATCCACATGTGATGCAGGGGCTGGAGATGGAAACAAGGACTCAGAAATTGCTGCTGAAGGTGTTTGCAGAAGGATCTGGGAATGTTTGGACCAAAGGTGCAGAATCCTGCTGGGGGACTGGGGAAAGCAGCCCCAGAAAGGGACAGAGCTGCAAATGCCACCAGGGCATTTCTGCCAGGAGGGGCTGCTCCAGCAGAGCTCTGACGGAAAACAGTGGGGAAATACCAAAGCAAACCAGCCAAACAAACAAAAAAACCACCCTAAAACTCCACAAACAAACAAAAGAACAAAACCCCACCAAAAATAACAAAATGTCAGGTGGAAAAGGAGATTCTTGCATTTCTACAGACACAATATGACAGATTTGGGAATGGCCAAGAGAAGCCATTTCCCATTCCCTTGCTGAGTTTCTGAGTCCAAGCATTCTTTCCTAAAGGATGTCCTGTTTCCTCAAGCAATGTGATGGTTTGAGTCCATTGCTTGCTCTCTTTCTACTCATACACTGTCTTTAAAAACAGGGAAAAGCATTTCTTTACAAACTGCATAAAAATCATTTCACCATATACTGATATACAAACATTTCCATTTTAGTCCTGGACTACCTCCAATCTACCTTCCAAAAAAAATAATGTGAATTAAATTATTTCACACTTTCATCAAATCCTCTGAGCTACCACAGAGTATGGCCAGGGAACGCTGAAATCCACAAACCATGGGCACAGAAGGGATTTTCCTGAGGAAGAAAATATTCTTACCCTGCCCCTTTTCAATTTTAGTCCTGGACTACCTCCAATCTACCTTACAAAAAAAATAAAAAAAATAATGTGAATTAAATTATTTCACACTTTCATCAAATCCTCTGAGTTATCACAGACCCCCTGCTCTGCATGGCCAGGGAACACTGAAATCCACAAACCACAGAAGGGATTTTCCTGAGGAGCAAATATTCTTACCCTGCCCCTGAGTGATCCTGACTGCCCTGGAGGCCCCACCTGCGCTGGGAATTTTCTCTCAAGATGCATTTGCTGAAATCCAGCCTCAGTTTTGCACTTTTTAGAAAGGGCAGCAAACGAAATCTCGTGTGGCTCAGTAATGAGAGCAGTAATTGCCACGGGGCCGACAATGATTTATGCAGAAGTTCTCAACTGCTTCTCATGGCCTGTCAGATGGTGAAAGGGAATGCAAAGCCCGTCATCAAAACCACTCCTGAGAGCAACATTCCTGAAAGCTGCACTCCTGCTAAAGAATATGGAAAGAAAGAACTGGGGTGGCTTCTGGAGAAGCAATAAAACTGCATTTTTATCCAGAGATTCCTCTAGATCAGATTCCCTGATTGCACCAGACATGGAAATCATGTTCTCCAAGACTCACCAGATCTGAAATGAAGATATGAACACTCACATCCCTACAACAAGGCTCCTGAGCACTCTAATATTTGTTGGAAGTGTGGATTTTATCCTGCTTTTCTCCTTCAAAAGCCTCAGGAGAAATATATTTTGCACTTCAACTGCAGACAGCAGTTAAATGCTAATGCTGTTACAGCATCAAAAGTTACAAGTAGGTTTCAAGAGTCAAGAAAAGAAAGAGTTATACTATTTTTTAAATTAGATGAGTTCAACTTATACTAACCAGTAATGCCATTGGTAGATATAAATTCTGGATGTGGGAGAGGCAGATATAGATATATTAAATAAAGGCATAGAAATGCTCAATTTACAAGTGGTGTTTTCCTGACATTGTGTTCTAAAGTTTCTTCTTTCCATATTACAAGACTGTCACTTCTGGGGGGTGACAACTTTTCAAGTTACTCCAAGCAAGAAGTTAATGAGCTCCGAATATTGGCAGTGGTGGTTGAATAAATTAGTGTGGAAAGAAAACTCCTCTTAGCTCATTTTCAAAATGAAAATGCATTTCATTTGGAAAAACAAAATTTAAAAGTTAGAATTTTAAAGAGGAGGCAAGAGCAAGAATAAAGAACAACATGTGCCAGCTCTCCTTTCTAACCCCTGGCTGTAATTTCAGAAATAAATATATTATTTTCAAGGGAAAAAAACTAACATAAAAGTTGCCAATAAGTGCATATTTCAATGAAATTTTCGTTCTGGGGAGAATGAGGAAACTACTGAAGTCAAACCCATTAAAATCAATTACAAGTGGAAATATTCCCAAGCTCACCAAGGTAAAATCAAGGTTAACATGTCCATTTTCCAGAGATTGGGACTCTTCAAAAAGTCATCTACCAATCAATTAAAGGTACCCTTGGCAGTAATTTATGATATACTAATTTTAAAATTAAAGGGAATTATTTATACAACTGCCCAAAGAAAGATTTTTTTTAAAAAGTGTGGAAGACCTTCACAATGTGGTCCACAAATTGGATTACAACATGTTCACTAATTTGATTTTTCTTCTTGTGTAAACCAGGGCAAAAGCTTTCAGGAAAACAATTTAAAGCAGGGAAAGCAGTGACTATTGAATAGAATGCTGTGCTGTGGGAAAACACAACCACATTTTCCCAGGCTGTGCTGCTGAGCTTTCCAGACTCCCTCACAATCTCAGCTGGCTCCTGTCTTCCCATGGGAAAAGAAACGTTTTAAATGCACGATCAAAATAAGAAGAATAACAATTTGAAAAAGAAAGGAACAAGCCTCCCCTTGCCTGATGACACAGCTCCCCTAAAACCTGGAGAAATTATGATTTCAAAATTCTTTTCCTGCAAGATAAAACAAAACAAAATAAAATAGGGCAATCGGCACATTTAGTCTAAGCTAAATCTTAATTTTGTCAAGGATCTCTCATGGTTTATAATGTCCCCAAGGTATCCCACTAGTTAGATGAGGTAATTCCAATACATAATATTTTCTTCAGTTAAAAAAAAAAAATAAAGCAATGACTCCTTTATCTTTTCATGCCTAAATCGAGCACCTGCTGAATCAATAGCCAAGCATTCAAAATGCAGTGAGGGAGCAATGAAAGGCTCCCAATGATTTCCAAAGGATGAAAAAAGCCCCGGCAGGAGGCAGGAGCTGTGCAGGGCTACGTGCTGATTGTGCTGCTGAATGGCAAGGCAAGGAGGAAGGGGCTGCAAGGAAAAGCAGCCAAAGGAAACTGCAGCAAATGTACAAAGCATTTCAGGGCTATATTTAGAGGAAGACATTCTTCCTACATTTGCCAAGCTGCTCACGTCATTTCACACAGCATGTTTGATCCAGCTTTAGAAGTCTGGGAGGGAGCAGGAGAGAGGGGGGGGAGGAAAAAAAATCTGGATCAGCTGCCAGAAATGGAAATCTTGCATTTATGGAGAGGAACAAATATTTTAAGCATGTGAATTCAAGAGTGCTTTCCAAAGAGGGTGGGGGGGGGGAAATGGGAAAAAAGGAAGGGGGGCAGGCAGGGTGGTAAAACTTCCTGCAGCCAGAAAGGCTCTGCAGAATATGGGGAATATTTATCAGGAACAGGACTTTGCTCCAATATTCCCTATGGAGCCAGGCTCATGAGCCTGAGCTGCACCACTAAAAATACTGAGATGTGTGAATCTCACTGAGTTCAAGCCTTCATCTGGTGTAAACTGGAGATCTGTGCTCCTGCCATGGGATCCAGCAGTTACATAAGCAATTACATATTCCTCATCCATAATACGTGATAAACAACCACAAAGGATGAATCAAGCACCCTCCAAATGCAGGCTCAAAGGTGCAAACTGTATCAAAACCCCTCCAGTTTCACAGGAAAAGTTATGATTTTCCTTTAACTCACGTCAAGAGGTTCAGGATTTGCATAAAGAAACGTCAAGATGAAAAGAAAAATATGTCAGGAGCAGATGTAATGGGATCAGGAACAAACCACGTGGAAGTTTCCTGTTAGTGACCTTCTGGAGGCTGGGGATGGAATTGATTTGAGATTTAGGACATGCTTTGCTTAAACTGAGATGACTTTTGTGAAAAGTTTTTACCTTCATTCCCTTCTCCAGGTGGCTGATAAAAGGAAAGCCCCAAAGATATGATGGCTGCAATTTCCAAGATGATAAGAGTCACGTCCTGCAACGCTTCCCAAACTAGCTGTATGAATGTTTTTGGCTTCTTTGGAGGTATAAAATTTTTTCCAAAAATAAGCTTTCTTTTTTCTAGGTCTGCAGCAGTTCCAGCTAATCCTGTAAAGAAAATAAAATAAAATCAAATCAGGTCAAATTGCCATGAAATAGAAAATACATCCCTATAAATTACTTCTTAAAGAAAAATTCCAAGCTGTGGCACCTATGGCATATAGACAAATGTAAAAATTACACTTCAATTGTGCCTTCATGAGAGGATTTGTCCTGATATTCTGAACAGAATTCTCATGAGCTCCATTTAGTACTAATTCCTGCCAGGTTTCATCATTAAAAAGCCTTTGAATTAAAGGTTTGTATTAATAAGACCTATGTATATACATATGTACAAGCAATGACTTCTGAAAATAGATCCTAAACAAAAAGAAATTATTTTTGGGATGAAGCTGGAATAGCTGATGGAAACTTTTGGTAATACCTGTAGCAGATCACACAAATCTTTGTTCTGAATGCAAGGATAAATCAATAAAGCCTCTGTTGTGCTACTTCAAAGCAACCTCTGGCTGCAAATGGACTTCAGCACATCCCTGGAATGAGCTGCATCACATTTTTGTCACAGGAAAAAGACAAAGTGACAAGTTAAATATGCACAGAAGGGCAAAAGGAAACAACATGGCTCCATGTATTTTACATGATGCTTCAATTTAAGAGCATTTCAATTTAAGGACACAGGATAACAATGGGTGGTTGTGCTGAACAATCCACTGGGGTGCTTTTTTACCCTCCTTTTTAATTATATTAAAGGATGCATGTCTGGTGCCTTTCCAGAAAAGCAAAACAAAACAAAAAAAACCCCAAAACCAAATTAAAAACCCCAAAACTTGCAAGCATCAAGGTAAAATAACTGAGCCCAAATATCTCCCTGAGCAGCATAAAAAACTGCAAGAATTGTTCAATGTTTCTGTCAAACAATTCCTGATATCATTGGTTGGATTGGAAAAGACCTTTGGGATCATCAAGTCCAGCTGCTCCCCCAGCACTCCCAATCCCACATATACACATCCCTTAAATCCCCTGAGGACTGGAACATTGGAACAGCCTGTTCCAATGCTGGTCACCCCTTCCAATGGAGAAACGTTTCCTAATATTCAATTTATACCTCCCTTGGTGCACCTGGAGCAGTTTCCTCTTGTCTTACTTAAAGAAGAGACCAAACCAGCTGGAACAGTTACAGAACTTTAGGTTTTGAACATGATCAGCAACATATTTATGGTTATTTAGGATTATTTATGGCTATTTAGGATTATTTATGGCTATATATCGTTATCCATTCTTACATGACACCAGGAAAACACCAAAGATGAGGAACAGAAGGTGGCTGTGAGGGAGGAAACCACCAACCCCACACCATGAGGATTCCTGAGTTCAGGAGGTTCAGGGCAAATCCCTGCCTTCCCCAAAGCCTGTGGGATACCTCAGGGATGGGAAACCCTGCAAATATCCTCTCTAAGCAGTGAGGGAATGCCAGGAGTCCCCACTCTGTGCCTGGTTCCCCCAGTCCCTCTGGGGTGGTTCCTCCATTTCCTCAGGACGAAAGCGATGCTCCCCTGGTCTGGATCTATCCCTGCCTCACTGCAGGCACATCCTGACTCACCTTTCCCTTCAGGTGTCTCCTTACAGCTGCTGGGAGCCTTCTGGCTCTTGGTTAACTCATCAAAGTTTCATTTCCCCCTCAGCTGCAGAGAAACACGAGCCCCTCCTGTGGATCAGGGTTATTATTACCTCACCCCGGTTGATTTGCAGGGCCTGTGCTCAGTGATATGGGACAGGTTCCAGCCACCAGCATCCAAACTCCTCTCAGAGCTCCCAAGGAAGCTCCCAAGGCTGGGAAAATCTTTTCCTCTGTGCCACAGGAGCTGCTGCCTTTTTGTGAGCCCACAGAAATTTGGGCAAGGCGGGTGAGGGATGAGGCCCTCACAGGGCCCACCCCAGCACACACCAAACAGGGCACTCTGAGCAACACCAGAGGGCTGCCAAAAGGAAGGATTTACTCTAACAATCAGAGACTCATGGGATCACTATGGTTGGAAAAGATCTCCAAGATCATTGAATACAACTTTGAAGCCAATGCTGTCAAGTCCACCAGGTCCCCAGGCCCCACATCTGCATGTTTCTGAGTGCTTCCAGGGACAGTGACCCCACCACCCCCCTGGAGAGCCTCTTCCAGTGCTTGACAGCCCTTCCATGGATAAATTTCTCCTAATATTCCATCTAAACCTCCCCTGGAACATTTTGAGGCCATTTTCTCTTGTGGACCTTGTTCCCCGGAGCAGAGCCCAACATCCCCAGCTGTACCCTCCTGTCAGGAGTTGTGCAGAGCCAGAAATCCTCCCTGAGCCTCCTTTTCTCCAGTCTAAGCCCCTTTCCAGCTCCTCCTCATGGGGCTTGTGCCAAAGGCACACACAATTTGCATCACACTCCCAAAACTCAACCAATTCAACCTCACTTGTGAAGGGGAAATTCCATGGGCACCACTGACAGGGATTCTAAATGCTTGTTTCTAAATACTTGTTTCTAAATGCTTCCAGGGGTGGTGACTCCACCACCCCCCTGGAGAGCCTCTTCCAGTGCTTGACAGCCCTTCCATGGAGAAATTTCTCCTAATGTTCAACCTAAACCTCCCTGGAATACCTCAAGGCCATTTCCCCTTGTGGGCCTTGTTCCCTGGGAGCAGAGCCCAACACCCTCTGCCTGTCCCCTCCTGTCAGGAGTTGTGCAGAGCCAGAAATCCTCCCTTTGATCCAGGCTGAGCCCCTTTCCAGCTCCTCCTCACGGGGCTTGTACCAAAGGCACCCACAATTTGCATCACACCCCCAAAACTCATCCATGTGAGGGAGAAATTCCATGGGCACCACTGACAGGGATTTTGAGCAGGAATTTTGATCTGATGCAGCTTCAGGCAGCAACACAAAACTCTTGAAGGAAAAACTCAAAGAAAGGAAGGAGCAGATATGTGAACAATGTCCTTTTCCACCACAGAACATTGGTGCTCAGTGGTGGGGCAGCTCCAGCATGGCAGGGATGGCTGGGACAGCACAGGGAAAAGCTGCAGGGATTTCAATAATCCCAATCACAGTTACCAGGATGTGCTGGATTCCTGAGTCTGAAGTGATGCCCAGGAGGGCACACATAGGACAGCTCCTGTCCTGGGTGTCTGATTCATGTAAAATACACCTGAGGAGCCTCCAAAGCCAAGGAGAGACTGCAACTCCAAGAGCTGTTTTTTCTCTAATATAAAATTTGTCCATTTAGACACCATAAGGCTGAGGAACAGACTGTCTAAAGCATCCATGGCCATCCTTATTTTCCTGATCAAAGTCCACATAAAGCTGGAATTCAGACATCAGTCATTCAGACTCCTCCATTTTTGTTAATATTTTCCTTAAGTACCACAAACAAGGGTAAATTATACAGATGATTTTATTCTTTTCTCTAAGTCCTGGTGAAATTACTCACCCACTCAGTCTCATCTAAAAACCAGAGTATATTCATCATTAATAATGAAATTTATTTCCTTGTAAATCGTTTAGAAATCCTGGAAAATGACATCCAGTGTTCAGTTCAAACCAAAAGGTTTCCCTCCTCTTTTGACCCAGCCATCACTCAGAATCCTGCCCAGCAAAAATTTGTTTTGTTTTAACTCCCACTGAACGCCAGAAATGAACAGACTCTTCTAATGAGAGAGAGAAAGAAGGAGAAGGAGAAGGAGAAGGAGAAGGAGAAGGAGAAGGAGAAGGAGAAGGAGAAGGAGAAGACAACAAGGAAAGTGATAAAATTGGATTTTAAGAGGGCCAGAAAAGTGCATGGAAATGATGAAGATGTGGGGAAAGGGGCTGAGGCAAGAGGTTTGCTCTGCCAAACTCCCATAAATCCTCATAATGCACAGGAAGGTACAAGAAGGGTCCTCTTTATCTCTCCCAAGTCAGCTGCTCTGCTCTGAAAGGTTATTTTGATTATTCCTGGGGGTTCTGGGCTTGGCCAGGCTGGAGGGGGCTGGTGGTGCCCCGATTGAGCACAGCCAGGGCAGCATAGCACACCTGCCCCCAGCAGCACCTGATCCTGGGGACGCCTCTCCTGCTGCCCCAGGCATGTTGGGTTTTTATCATGTTTAACACACCCACTCCATCTCCTGAATATCATTGTTTTATTCCTCCCTGGAGCCCCGTGACAACAATGAAAGAGCCTTGCAGATGAAGGCAATTTAAAACATCGTTTCTGTGTGAGGATATGAAACATCCAAGGACGTGGAGAGGAACCAATGGGGACTAAAAAACATGAATGGAAATAGGAGCTCAGCAGGACTTCAGATTTCACATATCCCCAGCACAAGCAGCAGCCTCCCATCTTGTGTTCAGCGTGGCAATAAAAGGCACAGACTGCCTGGGTTTAGGTTCATTTCTCCACACGAGCATGAATATTTTATTTGAGCGCTTTTCTAGGTCAAAGCTGCGCAGTACAACTTTGCTTGACCTGGGTGTTCAGAACAGATGTGCAGATTCGGGTTAAATTTACATACAAATATTGCACACAGGTTCAGGAAGCACTGTGAAAATTTACTGATGCTTCCAGCACTTGAGTAATTTCTTAAGGGTTCATTTTCCAAAAGTTTTCACCAAAATCTGTGGGAGAATGAAAGTGATTGCATACAAAACTTTTCCTACAATGTCGTGCAGTATATTAAATTCATTTATGATTTAATCTGGCATTGTTGCCTTTTTGGAGGGAGAAAAAGAACGCAGAACTGGAGAAATGCCACTTAGTGAATTTTCTCTGTTCCTTATCTACATCTGCCAGTTCCTGCACGTTGAATATAAAGCCATTTTTTCAATTAATGCCTGGAAAATTGTATTTCTCTGACAGTCATCTCCACTGCAACCAAATGGAGCATGACAAACACAGAATGATTCTGATGCTGCAAAAATAGCAAAAGCACAGCACATCTAACACAACAATGAAAAAAAAAACCATAAAACTTTTAAGAGAATGTTTGAAATTGGCTCAAATTAGGAGCTGAAGAATGAAGAATTTACATTTGCATTAATTGAACAAATAAATCAGTCATTGCTTATTAAATTCCTTCTGTGCTTTTTCTGATGCAGCCAGAAAAAAAAATAAGAAAATTCAAATGGCAAAACCTGTAAATGGTATTTTAAAACTGAAATGTGAGATTTGTTCAGCATGGAAGGGAAAGGCTTCCAGGGACGTTGTAGAAATGAAGGGAGAGAGGAAAGGCAACTATTTTGATTAGAGATAATTAAAAATTAGGTATGACACACCTGAGTTCTTCCTGTGAGAACCCATGGTTTTCTCTCTGAAGCCAAAATCCCCTCGGCCTCAAACTCTTTTTTCCCACAATGAGCCCTCCCACCATCACAGAAATTGAAAAACACCCCAAGAGTCCCTGGACAGTTATTTCATTTTCCTAGCCTGGTTTCACCATTGCATGTATTTCCCATGGAGCTCCCTGCCATTCCTGCTGCCCCACAACAATTCAGGAAACCCTGCCCCAGGCCCACAGAGCTCTTGCAGTCTCTCACATCTTCCTGATGAACATTAATTACAAATATCAGCTGGGGTAACAAGGACAATTCAAGTCCCTCACTAAATATTTTTAGTGGGATTTGACTCTGTCTTTGCCAGCAGAATTTTGATCTGCTTTTCCCTCTCCAACAAGCAAGAAATAGCTTGGCTTTTTTCCTTCCATCTCCTCAGCAGCAATCTAAGCAGCTTCATCTCTGTACCAGTGACTGAAGGAGCTGGAAATGTCACATTTTCAATTCAAATGAAGAGCTTGGAACCAACAGATTCAGTTCCTGAGGTCTGCCTTAGGAAACTGCCCCAACCTAGCTGGGGAAGGCAGGGGGACACTCCCAGTAAACTGTTCTGGTTTGGATCAAATGCTCAGGAAGGTCTGGTTTGTCCCTAAGGTGTAAAGATGTCACCACTGTGATGTAATCCAGCATCAGCCTCCCTTATTTCCCACTGGAAAGTGGGACTGGGGGAAAGAAAACATTACATTCTCTCATTTTCTGTCTATCCCTTCCTAAAAGCCCCAACACCATTCAGGAATTCTTCATTAATTTCCTTGTTTATCCAAGGAAAACAGGTCAGGAATTGTTCATGACCCTCATTTATCCAAGGAAAACAAACTCCTGGAAAACCACAAAACCACAGCTTGCATCAAACTGACACAATAGGATTGGTTTCCAAGTGAAAACTACCCCAAAGATGGGAAACACAAAGTGGAAATATTCACCCTTGGAATGGGTGCCTCCCAGTTTTACCAAGATTTTCCATGCAGTACATTGAAATTCTGTTCAGGTCATATTAAAATAAAGTCAATTGAGAGAATGCTGTCCATCAGTAGGAGAGAGTTTAATGAGAGCATCATCTAATTCCAGCAAGGTGAATTGGAATTTCACTACTGAATGAACCTCAACAAATAATAATTTCCTTCTAATCTCAGGACTACAAAGCTGTCTCTAAGTGTAATGAATCTCATTACTCTTTTTCATTAATATCACTTGAATACTTTTTCTTTATAAAGGTTAAGAAATACATCCAAAAATTAAAAGCCTTTGGCATTACAGTTATCTAAGCACGTGTCCTGTAAGCTTTATGGGATTATTCCTGTGGGCAGAACTTTGCAGGGCCTAGACCCTCCTGGACTCAAATTCTTTACAGCCACATCCAGACAGCCAGCATGGAGAAAAGAGGGCACAGAAACAGAAGATTAATTACCTCCCTCTCCACTTCCTCATTAACCATCCTCCCTCTTCACATCTGACAGCAACGAGTGGCCCTGGCACCCTGTGCTGCCCTCTGAGCCCTGCCACCCCTCAGCACCCCAAATCCAACAACCAGACCCCAAAAACCTCCTAGAAACCTTCCCTCTGACAGGGTGCAACCCCAGCTATCACCTGAGCCACACAAAGTATGCAAATTCCTCTCTAATTCCGTGACCTTTCAAAAATAAAGGAACTGAAGAGTTTAACAATTGTTCTTACAGACTGATTGTCTAATGCAAATGTTAAGACAGGTACAGCTGTTAGGAACAGGTACAGAACAACTTGCACTTGTGCCATGAATTCCCATCCCTCAATCTGCAGAAATTCCAGAAAACTTTATCTCAATGGATGAGGCAGGGAAGGGCTGAGGTTCCTGCCCCAGACAGGTTGGGGGCAGTTCAGGGCAGTGAATCCACATCATCTGGGATTGCTGATTTACATTTACACCAGGCAAGGTTTGTTACTGCCCAGAAGCACTGAATGCTCCATGACATCTCTAATTCCCCATCAGCCATTCAGGGTTTTATTTCTTCCATCATCTTTTAATTCCTTTTTAAAGTCGAATTGCCCTGAAATGAAGCCATTGAGCAGGAACAAACAGTTTACATAAGATGAGTAATAACAGCAGCACCAGAAATGGTTCTTGAGAGTGGCTGAAAACAGCCCCAAAAAAGCCACTCATGTGAAAGACATGCCATGATTTCATAATAATCTAATGACTGGACTTCTGTGCAGCACAGGAACATGAGCCAGGGCTGGGGCAACAGATGAGACATCAAATATTAAAGGCAAGACATGCACTGTAGCAGATGACTCATGGTTTTCTGGCCCAAACAGAGAGCAAGAAGCTTTCTGCAAAGGCTGATAAAGCATTCAGTGAGAGCTCAAGGTCTGGGATGAAGAAAGAGGAATCAGGATTTTTTTTTTTTTTTTAATGTTCTGCTGTTATTGGGAGTGCGGCTGCTGAGAGGGAAGAGAATTATCCCAGCAGAAATCATTCCTTCAGCTCTTACCCAACCTGGTCATCATGAAACCATCCACACATCTCTCACCTCGGTACCTCAGGCTCCTGGAAACATTTTTCTTTTGCTTTATCATGATATATTATCAAGTACAATAAAGCCACTAGATTCAGGGCAAGGATTGTAAGAAATACTCATAATCTAGAATAAATACTAATAACCTAGAATTAATACCCATCATCTCAACTAAATAATAAAAAGCCAATAAAAATCCATTTTTGTGTTACATACTTAAATACCAGAGCAGATCACAGATCTTCACCGAGCACTGAGACACAAAGAAACTGAAGGTTGTGGAAGGGTTTGGCAGCCAAACCAAACAATCCCAGTGCACTGGGATACCCACAGGCACTGGATCCTCCAGGTTTGTTCAGCACCACAGACCCTCAGCTTCTGCACGGTGTCGGGGCTTTTAGGAAGGGATAGAGGGAAAATGAGGGAATGTAAGGTTTTCTTTCCCCCAGTCTCACTTTCCAGGTACTCAAAGCCTTGAGAATCACTCTTTAAATATATATATTTTTTAGTTATTAAAACCAAGCCAAGATTTTCCTCCCACAGAAGGAGGAACATTAGGATTTGAAGTGGACCATACAAATGGCCTCTGCACATTTTTTATCACCCACAAAACCCTGACTTCCTACTGAAACACAGATGTGGCATCACTAAAATGATGTTGCTGAGAGTATACAGGAAATAGAATCAAAAATGTGGAGCGTTTTTTATACTATTTCACAGTATCATTCACAGTACTGAATTATAGCGATATAATTATTCTAGATAATGTGAAATACTTTTCTTGCTCTTGATATTTAAGTTAAATCAACATCCCTGGGTTGACTTAACTTAAATTGTTGTTCTTGTTGTTCTGTAGGTCAGGCTTGGAAAGCATTAACACATAAATCAGGTCATGGCAAGGAGCACCCATGGAAGTTTAACAGGTCCAAGGTGATTGTCAAGAAAACAATCACAGAATGAATGTCTCTGCCTGTCCCCCGTCCCACCTCCTTCAGATCCTCCTTGTCACCATCACATTTTCTGGAAAAAATCCCTTTGCTGAGATTCCTTCTCCTGGGAATCTGAGAAGCCTCAGAGGAAAATGAAAACAATAATTATCTGATTTGCTTCTCCTGTGTTTTGCTGCTTTGGAATGCGGTTTGGAGATTGTTTACCAACTGGTCATTATTTGATTGGTGTCATGTGAATTGTTTTTACTTAATGACCAATCACCATCAGCTGTGTTGGACTCTGGAGAGTCACAGGTTTTCATTGATATCTTGTTAAACCTTCTGTAAGTACCCTTTCTCTATTCTTTAGTATAGTTTAGTATAGTATTCTATCATATCATATCATATCATATCCTATGATATCATATCATATCATATCTCATATATCTCATATCATAAAATATTAAATCAGCTTTCTAAGAACATGGAGTCAGATTCATTTCCTTCCTGCCGCAGAGGACCCCAAAAATGCCACACCTCCTCACCTAGGAGGACATCAAAAGGGCCTCCATTCCCTGGGCAAATTGTAAAATATTGGGGTGTACATTTAATCCTGAGTGGAAAGGTACCTAACATTACAGAACAAATTTCTCTCTTAATTTTAGAGATGCCTCTAGAAATCGGAACTATTTGACTCCAGGCAAATTTTGGCCCAAGAGCATTTCCTACTTTCCAAAAGAAACCTGGACTAAAAATAAATACCCAGGGGATGAAAAATGCCATCAATATATAGTTAAACTTTATTTAAAACACCTTTTTGAGGCTGGCATCCTGCACAGACAAGAATCTACACATGCTATGTGCCATGAAGGTCCTACCTACAGTACAGCTGAGGGTTCCATGGAGACCCTCACCTGCCCTCTCACACCAGAAGGTGCTGTCAGGGTAATTTGGCCTAAATTGCTGAAGATTTCTCAAGATTTTGTGTGCCCACTGAGGGTGACACTCCTGGCAGCCAGAAAACAGCAAAGGAATAAAGGAATCAAAGACATGAGCCTGGGAAAGCATGGCCTGAGTGAGGGAAACATTCTGCAGGACACATCAGACAGACTTTTAAATCCAGCACGAGGCTCTTATGCAGTATCCTGAGAGTCGCTTTTCCAGAAAGTGGAAAGAATCTCTGCTCTTCCATTAAGAATCTTTCCTATTATTATTTCTCACTGCGATCACCACAGTTTCCGTGGCATCAGCAGTTCTGAGGGTCTGGAGCTCAATTTATTTGATGGAATCTATTGAAAAGGTTAAAAGTGACATAGCATAACAACAGATGCTCTGACAACAACAACAGTGAGGCCAGGCATGTGCAGGGTAGGCAGCTGATTCCTCACAGGGTGCTTTCATCTTTAACATATAAACACAAAAATAAATTTATATTATGATGGGACACATCTTGGTGAGGTCAGTACGGAAGTTGAAATGAAATCTCAAAATCCACTTTGCCCAGGCTGCTTCTTTGGCATGGCTCTTTCCCAGCTGGCTTAGATAAAACAGCAAATAAAGCAAACTGCATTTTCCTGAGGTGTTATCTCCACTTGGCAGCTCCCAATGTCCCTGTCAGTGTCACCCAGTGCTCCTGTGAGCAATGTCACCGTGTCACCCACACAGTGCTGGCCTCTCCAGCTCTGCAGGGCTGAGCATCCCTGCTGTGCATCCAGGGCAGCTAAAAATGAGTGGGAAGGCTGAAGGAAGCACAGTGCTGTGATCATGATGTCACCTGCAAGCAACACTCAGCATTGCTCTGACCCCGCAGTGACAGTGATTTCCCTCTGAACACACTGCCCAGCCTGGGAGGTGATTTGGGAGCATCCAAAGGGAGAACTCCCCCAACCCAGGAGCACCTGGCAGCCCTCAGAGCACTGCCACTGCTCCCTCTGTGACTCTGCACTCATCATTTCCCACCCAGCCCATCCTCTCCTGGCACCTTGTGTGTGCCTGCTCCCAAATTCCACCCTGTGGCATAGTGGCACTAACCACCATTGAACTTCTCCAGGTTGTGTTCCAGGGCAAATCAAAGATTAAATTAAATTACAAAGTCAGCCAAAGGCTCCATGGGTTTTTTAATGGCCTCAGGAGGGACCTGGCTCCAGCAGCACCTTGGAGATGCTCAGGTCAAAGCGAGCTCAGCAAACTCAGGCTGAGGGATTCACCTGTTCTCAGGTGAATTTTTATTTATTTATTCTGGATAGCTGTTATTTATTCTGGGATAGCTGTTCCCCAGTACCCACCATGGATTACCTCCTTCTGGGCAGTTCCTGCTCTGCATTCAGAGGCCCCTCCCAGGATGAAGCACAGCAATGAGTGAATGGGCTGAAGTCAAATGAAATGGGTGGCACAACATAAACAGGGAATTGCTGGGCAAGGAAAAGCTTCCAGGCCATGAATGGAGTCAATGACTTCTCACTGGAGACCTCCTTTCCACTAAAAACCTGAACTTCCCAATGTACAATGAAGGTTAGTTAATTACTTAATAACTGTTGGGGTTATTTGGCCTGCATTAAGAAAATGCAACATTTGTTTTTTCAGTAAACCTGTCCAAGGTTGTCTCTTAAGAGGAATTTGGTGCTCCTACTATGATAAAATACAATAGTTTGATTTCTGCTGATGTGTCTCACACAAATTCATGAACATTTGCAATGTGAGCAGACTTCTGCCAGAGCTTTGATCAATGTGCACTGGCCAAAGGACACACAGGATGTTCAACTTCTCAAACCAAAGTGCTGTTGGGGTTAATTGGTGGGCATTAAGAATATTTGTTTACTCAGTGAAGCTGCCGAAGGACGGTTGTTGATGAGAACTTGGTGCTTCTACTATGACACAAAATAATACTTTGTTTTCTGCTGATGTGTCTCACACAAATTTGTAAATATTTGCACATCCTTCAGATCACCCTCTGCCTTTCCTGCAGAGTTAAATACAGATTTAGAGGAGAAGTGGAAGAGGCTGTAAAATTCCATGCAAGGATGCCAACATGAGCTCTGCTCCAGCCACCAGCCCAAAACTGAGCACAGATGTGCACTCCAAGCTGGGAGTCACTGGGCACTGATATTTCAGCAAGGCAAACAAGCTCCCTCTCGCCCCATTTTGCAGATTAAATGGAGAAAAGATGCAAGCAGAGCCTCTGGACCTTCATGTCCTGTGGTAATGAGTTCATTCAGACACAAAAGGTGTTCAAGAGTCCCAGAGCAGGGGATTCACCAGGAGCAGCAGTGTTCTACTTGGGAAGATGGCCCCACTGGAAACAATAGAATTTTATTATACCAAAGAGCTCTCAGCCTCATTTAAAGCTAATACAAATAGCAGGAAAAGTGACAATGTTTTCTCCACTCCTGCTTTAATTTTGAGTGATGACAAAACAGAAGCTATGACCAAAGCAATCCCAAGATGTACTGAGGAATAGAACATTATTTTAATTCCTATACCCCCGTGCAGCAGAGCTCCACCAGGAGCACAACACCCACAGACATCTCCCAATTTAGCACACAAAAAGCCCAGAAGAATAGATTGTCTCTTCCATGAAGCACAAATTGTCAATCACCTTGATTAGCCCTCCACACAATTAACAGAATCTGAATGCACTAATCACCACTGAACTTCTCCAGGTTGTGTTCCAGGGCAAATCAAAGATTAAATTAAATTACAAAGTCAGCCAAGGGCTCCATGGGTTTTTTATGGCCACCAAACTGGGCCCACCTCAAGCCTTCCCAGTTCACAGCCATGACAAAAACAAAAGTGGGAAACACTTTTGGGGTACAAAAGATGGAGTTCCAGCAACCCAAAAAGTCCCTGAGAATCACTCGGCCACCATGGAATTCCATTTGGGGTGACAAAAGGGGGGGAAGTGTCTCTGCTCAAATCTCTTCACTTTTTTGGTCACAATATCTATATGATTGTGTTCTTTCCATTATGAATGACTTTTGCCTCCATTTTAATTTTCTGCTCTGTGGTTTGAGAAGTTGAACATTCTGTATGTCCTTTGCCCAGTGCACGTTGAGGATTAGAGGATGCAGTTCTGATCAAAGCTCTGGCAGAACTCTGCTCACATTGCAAATGTTCATGAATATGTGTGAGACACATCAGCAGAAATCAAACTATTGTATTTTATCATAGTAGGAGCACCAAATTCCTCTTAAGAGACAATCTTGGACAGGTTTACTGAATAAACAAATGTTGCATTTTCTTAATGCAGGCCAAATAACCCCAACAGTTATTAATTAATAATAAACTTTCATTATACTTCTTCCACTTCTCTTCTTCCTCTAAGTCTGTATTTAAGTCTGCAGGAAAGGCAGAGGATGAGCAAATATTTACAAATTTGTGTGAGACACATCAGCAGAAAACAAAGTATTATTTTGTGTCATAGTAGAAGCCCCAAGTTCTCATCAACAACCATCCTTGGACAGCTTCACTGAGTAAATAAATATTGCATTTTCTTAATGCCCACCAATTAACCCCAACAGTTGTTAATTAACCTTCATTGTATGTTGGGAAGTTCAGGTTTTTAGTAGAAAGGAGGTCTCCAGTGAGAAGCCTCCATTTTGAGACACATCAGCAGAAATCAAACTATTGTATTTTATCATAGTAGAAGCACCAAATTCCTCTTAAGAGACAACCTTGGACAGGTTTACTGAGAAAACAAATGTTGCATTTTCTTAATGCAGGCCAAATAACCCCAACAGTTATTAAGTAATTAACTAACCTTCATTGTACATTGGGAAGTTCAGGTTTTTAGTGGAAAGGAGGTCTCCAGTGAGAAGTCATTGACTCCATTCATGGCCTGGAAGCTTTTCCTTGCCCAGCAATTCCCTGTTTATGTTGAGCCACCCATTTCATTTGACTTCAGCCCATTCACTCATTGCTGTGCTTCATCCTGGGAGGGGCCTCTGAATGCAGAGCAGGAACTGCCCAGAAGGAGGTAATCCATGGTGGGTGCTGGGGAACAGCTATCCCAGAACAAATAAATAAATAAAAATAAATCCACCTGAGAACAGGTGAATCCTTCAGCCTGAGCCCACTTTGACCTGAGCATCTCCAAGGTGCTGCTGGATCCAGGCCCCTCCTCATCCCACAGCATGGAATTTGGGGGCAGATCCACACAATAATTTATGTTTTAACCAATATAATTTATTTTGTTGAAATAACACAATAATTTATGTTGTTAAATTAGAAACAAATTCCTGCAAGTAAAAAGAAACAAAAAAGACTAAGAAGCAAAAAATTAATTAAAAAAGGCAACTAAACCCAAAATTCTTATTATAGCAAAAGGGAGCAGAATTTTAGGCACTTAAGTACTCTTATCATGTAACACAGAGGCATAGATTTAGATAACAAGCACTTAACGAATTAATTACATTCTTTACACCAAAAGAGATGGAAAAAATGAAGTTATCCCAGTTATGCTCACCCCAAGGAAAGGAACACTTAAAACATTTTCTGAACTTAGCACAGAATTGTTCACTTGTCTCATTAGTAACTTAATTGGAAATTCTATTTTTGATTTTCAGTGAGAGTAGGTTTTGCTCTGCTCTGTTCCTTGACTTGTCAGGTTATTTTTTTCTTGTGCAGTTCCTGCCTCTCACAAAATGTTTTGGGGAAAGTCAGTCCAAATTCACAGTCCAAAATCTTATGCAAATTACTACGAGCCAACTGCTGTACAAATATTATGAAACAGAAGTCTCCCCAAGTCCTTTTCAATGGCTGCTGAACACAGCAGGATCAGACACTTTCTATTTTTATTGAAGCTCAGGTTTCCAAGTTGGTAGAATAAAAGGCATTGGAATAAGTCTTTCTGAAATAGCAGAAAAAAAAAAAAAAGATTCTGTGCCTAAGAAAAAATGCTTTGGGAAACTGGCAATCATCCTAAAACCCAAAATGTTCCAGAAACACAGCCTGTGATTCAAAGGCACTTTGTCATCTGTACAGTTTTGCTTATAGCTGCATTGCAGCATTCTCTTCAGGACTGCTCGCTGCTCTTGGAGGATAAAATGACCCAAGTGCCTCCTCTGTTCCATCATTACTCATTAATGAAGGGCCTGGGCCTAGAGATTGGCATTGCAGGAGAGGAGGAAGCTTCATTAGCACATCCCTTCAGCACCACACACACCAAACCAGCACCAACCAGGAGGCAAGAAAATCAGGATTTCAGTGGCTGCTTCAGCAGCACTCAGAGGCTGTTAGCAGTGTTCAAATGGCACTGAAAATGCTGCTCTGCTCTGAAATCATCCTGGAGAAGGCAGGAAGTGCAGAGAACCAACAGGGCTGAGGATGAAGTCATTGCTTTCAGCAGACATCTTGAGCATGCATCTGTTTTCTCCAGGTTATGTAAATGATGAGCAGAGAGGAGCTGAATGCTGAAATACTCAGGGTGCTCCAAGGCAGACTTTGTGTGTCTGTGTGTGTCCTGCCTAATTCCAATATCCCTTTTGTTGAACAAATTTATGTTTTTCTCTGCTTCCCCATGCACCTTCAGTGCCCACTGCTCTTCCTAAACACCACCTGAAGAGATCTTCCCTCCCTTCCTTTTCCATGTTCCTCAATTTCCCCTTCATTTTATCTCAGAGAATCTGATAAATAGCAGACAGCTCTTCCTCCTTCCCTCTGAGCTCCCACTGATCACCCTCTCTTTTTAATCCCTGCACTCTGTCCTCTGAGTCACAGCTCTGATTTAACATCACACACCCCTTTGAGAGGGTTTTTTCCTTCTTTGCCCCTTTAATCAAGAAGCAGGAGCACAAAATAAGCAAAATTTTGGGAGATCAGCACGGAGCAATATCCATACCCTGTCTGCAAAGACAACCATGAGTACCACACACTCTGCAGGCTCATTTCTTCAATGAAGAAGAAAAGTCCTCTCAAGGAAACAAAATATTCCTCACATTGCAAGACTTTGAGAATCTTAAAAAAAAAAATCTTCTATTCATTTAATGATTAGGAAAACCAGCAGACAACAGAAAAATTCAGAAGTAATTACGTGAGCCTATTAATAGCAAGTGCCAATAAGTTTCCATTTCTGTGCCCCTCATTAGGAAAATGAACAATTTCTGGAATTGTGGAAACAGGCTTGCAGAACATAAAAAGACTGTAACAGCATTAATCTTTTAGCTTCCTGAGCTTTGTCTGCAGCACAGACTTTATTTGCAATTAAGCTTAGTGCATATGAAGTTCACTGCCTGCCAGCCCTCAGTGCCTGATCCAGCCTTGGTGGGTAATTCAAGCTCCTTCTCACTGACCTACCAAACTCTGACCTGTTGGACCTGGCTGGTAAAAGTGAGAAGGGATTACAGTTTCATTCAGATGGTGATATCTGAGCAATTCATTCAACAAGGGGACCAATTATGTCTGATCCCCTCACCTTTCCCCCTGCTTCTGCACCGGACTGATTTGCCAGGAGAAGGTAATCCTGAGTCAGGGGGAATTTGATCACAGTGACCTCAGATGAAAAGTGCTGGATCTTGAAAATGATCTCAAATCCATCCAGTTTGTTCAGCTGTGGTAGAGTGATGAAAGCAGAGGTTCTTTGCCTGGAGATAAATATCCTCCACACTCTTTTTTATTTACATGCAGTGGGGATGATGCACACGAGACCATCATGCGCAAAATGATGGGGAAAAAAAAACCCAGGGAATGTTTCACAGTGGTGCTGTGCCCTGACAGAACCAGGGAATGTTTCACAGTGGTGTGAATGTTTTAATGCTCTGCTGTGCCAGAACATTAAATCTACAAAACATGGCATCCTCTGCCACTGCTTGAAGGCCACAGGTGATTCATTAACTGATGCCAAGCCATCAGTCCAGTCCACCTAATACACTGTTCTCTCCTGAACACAAAGTTAATTAATTAATAACGATGTTCTATAACCAAATATAGCCACTAATGCAGTCAGCATCTAACCAGAACCAACAGAGAGCAAACACCTGCACAAATGATGCTTGGAAAGTTGTTGGGTGCCTTGGTTCCCTCACCAGAAAGGGCTTTGCTCCGCCTCTTACAGCACTGGGCACTTGATTCCTCTGATTTCCCCATGCACAGAACTCACCAAACCTCCCCAGCCCAGCCATGGGAGGAAGGATGGCAAAGCCACAGGACCTGGGGTGCAGCCCCAGCCCCCCAAGCCTCAGCAGGGCCCTGTCCCTGCCCCACAGGCTGGCACCCAGAGCTGGCACCCAGCTCCACCATGCAGAAAAGCAACAACACCTGCTGCCAGCAGGGATTTCCAGCTGCTGTGAGGATGCAGACGCCTCCAGGACGAGATTACTTTATCAACACCTAATTTAGAGCCTGATCCGCCTCTGAGGGCAGCAGCAGTTTTGCTGCAGAGGGTTCAGAGCCCAGGGATGCTGTCCAGCAGCAGCTCTGGCTCCAGAGGTGACCCTTTCCTCCCCAAAAGAGCCACCACACTCTGCACTCCCCAGGGCTACCACTCCACAGCTACCAGATGCAATTGCCCGCTTGTAAACACTATTGAAAATCTCCTTACACACTGAAAACAAGCAATGCTAGCCATTAAGCTCCATGCCTTTTTGGGCAGCTTTTTTCATCCATCCAAAGGCAATTTCCAGACAGAATTCTACTGTTAACAAAAATCCTTAAGGATTCCATGTCCCCCTTGGGAATTCCTTATAGTATTCCTTTAGAACATCTCTCTGGGCTCTGGCACTCTGCTCTGGCTGGGCCACGCTGTCCCCCTGCCCCTGAATGCAGACTGCAGCTGCTGTGCTTTATGTAACTCTGTTTGATGCACCACCACAGCACCCAAACACAGCATTTCCACACAGAACCGCATCCAAAAATTTGCCTTCTGCTGATTTTGGGTGAGTAGCTGCCCTCCCAAGGCCTCAGCTCCTTCAAGCCATGTTCCTTGGGGCTGGAAAGCCCTGGATGCTGGCTTTTATCAAGCTGCTGCCTCCAACACCCTTGGCTTGCCCTTGAAAAGGCTTTCTGCAGCCATGAGTCACTGCTACAGCACAAAACCCAGCCCAGCGCCAGGGAGCTCATCAGGGAGGGACATTTCCTTGAGAGAGGGACAGCAGGGACCTTGCTGGGGCAGGAGTGGGGACACTGAGCACCCAGATCAATGCTCTTGCTGTTAAAAACAGAAAAAAAGAGGCATCTACTGCTCAATTTCCCTGGCTCCAAAGGCACTTTCTGGGTTCGCAGCTTCATTCAGGAAATAAAATGGCACAGCCAAGCTTGGGCCTTGCAAGGAACCACTTAAAGGGGGGAAAAGTGCCCAGCAGGAAGGGTTTGAATCATAGAAGTATTGGAAGAAAACAAGAAATGGCAAAGGGGCAGGTAATGAAGCTGTTTGCAGCCAAGTTTGATTTTCAAAGCCCACATCACTGGATGTTTGCCCTTCAGAACAAAACTCCTTTCATACTACATGTATTTCTGGAAACTTCCAGGTATAATTTTCCTAATGGCATAAAATAGAGCCCCAAGTGTTCTGGTGCTGCAACAGAGCGTGAGGATTTTTGTTAACAGCAGAATTCTGTCTGGAAATTGCCTTTGGATGGATGAAGCAAGCTGCCCAAAAAGCTGCAATTCCAGGAAGGATAACACAGGATGCTTTCTGGAACATATTTATTTACCTGAAGACCATGTGTGGTCATTAGGCTGCTTGTTTCCCAATAAATAGGAATAATCTGTGATCTGTGGGATATCAGCTGAGCTTTCCATATTCTCCCCCTCTCCTGTGCCCACTCAGTGCTTACAAATTATGGTGAGACATTACTGCACTCTCTGGCACAGTGGGGATTTGAATTCTGATTGAAGACCAGAAAAACACAAACATATGGAAAAATGAAGCCATTTACATCTCAACTTGGCATATCCCATGCTCTATACAACTAATTATGGACCTCTGAGCTCATTAATTTTCCCTGGAATTCCCATGCAGTGGTGGCACCGAAGCCAAGTGTGAAATACCCCGTGGCCAGTCCCAAGGCAGCCAGGCAGGATTCCAGATGTATTTCCCAGCAGAGTCACACAACCAGCTGTGCTGACAGTGGAGAGGGTGACAACAGCCCCAACTTGGAGCATCCAAAGTCTTAAAAAAAATAACAAAAAAAATTAAATATAAAAAAAAAGGCACAAGTGCTGTCCCAAAGAGTGCACAAGCACCCACCTAATGAAGGAGCAGGGCTGTAAAAATCCCCCAAACCCAAAGGATTTTTCCCCAGCAGTGCAGTGGCAGGCAGAGGTTCACATGTTAATGGCCTGTACAAAAGCCAGTGATGGTCAAAAGGTTGTGTTTATCCTCGTAGCAAGGATTGTTTATCCTCACAGCACACCCTGGGCTTTTACAGCTCCAGTGTTTGCATAACATAATGCTCAAGCCATTAACAGCAGAATCCTTCTTGACCCTTGCATGCCCAGGTATTGCCAGTGTTTGGCTTCTCATTAATCCCAGGAAGTTTTATTCCTGGAGAAAAGAGGAGAAGCTGATCCAGCATGGATTACACATGGCTTGTGCAACAAATGTCACACCACGGATCAGGAGTGTTTGCTCTTGCTCAGCTCGCACATATCTGTCACATAATTGTGCCTTTATGTAAACAGAGGCAGAAAGAATGTACACACAAATAATATCCACAGATGTAGGAACCATGTCAGGAATACCACAGGGAAGGGTAGAGCTGGGAATGTGAGCACTGATGAGAAACATGAAACACAAAGCTCTGGTGCAGGCTCAAAAGGTAAAATGCACATGAGTGCATTTAACTTCTTTTTTTCCCTTCTTTTTTTCAATATGATCTCTTTGCAACAAAGGACCAGAGTGATGGAAACCCATCTGCAGAGAGTGGAGCTGCCCTGTGGGACTCACACTGGTTGAAATCAGCTTTTCCTGAGCCCTGAGATTCCCTGGCTCCCTGTCAGCACAGGAATTTCATGGAGAAATCCAAAGCAGGCTATTCCAAATGAACAGGCACATGCAAGGAGTGGGGTTTGGAAAATTCTCCTTTCCAACATGCAACACAAAATTAGGGATGAGTAAAGGCACTGTTTTCATGGCCATGCTGGATCCAGTTTGTCACTTCTGTTGTGGACGGGAAGGATTTCAGAAAATTAAATGTATTCCAACTTCCAGTCACTTCTAAAATTACACACATTTGAAAGATCACATTAAAGGTCCTTTATTTTAGATCTCCGCATGCCATAAATCTCCAGATCTGGAAAAAAACCTCAGACCTCCAGGAATAAGTGCAAAAGAATTATCTCTAAATAGTGTCAGAAAATAAATAACCACTGACTTGTGGACCTGAAGCTGAGAAAACAACAGGCATGGAAACAGGGATTTAAGCAATTGTGGGAGGATTTTAAATGTTGTAGGGGGCTTGTATTAATTTCAGTCTTGTTGTAAATCTTATTGCAGTGATAATGAAGATTTCTAATGACTCCAATATTTCACTGATTGCTCTTGGGCACAGCTCACAATCACTTTTATGGCAAGAAACAAAACGTTGCAAAAGCAACATTATTTTTTTCCTTGAAAAAACCACAAATAACCTGGTCTGACAATAATTTTCTTTTATCATCAGCAAACTAACAAAATGCAGCCATCTCAAGCATTCTTGGCAGTTTGCAATATAGAAAAAAACCACCAGAAAATACCATGGGGACGCTTTAGATTTAGATTTCCTACTCTCACACACAGAAGTCACAACCTGATCTCAGGCACAGGAAAGCAAACAGGCTCCTCTCACTGATGCTCCCCAGTTGTTTGGGTTTTACCCCCTCAGCTATTTTCAAATGTCCTGTTCCTGCCTGAAGCGACACAGGAAGGATGGAGAGGGAGTTTTTACAAATCACAGCGCAAAGGGGAATGGCTTCACACTGAGAGTGGGTTTAGATGGGAAATTCGGAAGAAATTCTCCCCTGTGAGGGTGCTGAGGCCCTGGCACAGCACAGAGCAGCTGTGGCTGCCCCTGGATCCCTGGCAGTGCCCAAGGCCAGGCTGGACAGAGCTTGGAACAACCTGGGATAATGGAAAATGTCCCTACCATGGATGGGGGTGGCACTGGACAGACTTTGAGGTCCCTCCCAATCAAATCCACTCTGGAATTCCATAATTATCTTTCTTTTTAGTTAACTATTAAATCCTAGTGTTTCAATTCTCAATTTCTAACACAGCAATTTAACTTCAAATATGATCTCGAAGTTAACTTCAATTGAGCTTCAAGTATGGTCTGCTCTGCAGCCAGAAATTCTCAGTGCTGCTTTAACTATAACCTTACAGATTCCAATAAAAACAACTTTGGAAAACACAAGTTGCACTTACAAGTTACCAAATTGTCCTGCATGACTAAGCTGATTTCTAAATAATGACCATTCACTCTTTTTTAAATAAAGGCAATTACATGGTTGGATTAAAATATTTTTGTAGGCAAGGCAAAAAGCTGCAACTGACAAGTAAATTATTCATCTATTCTAATTGCACTGCCTGCAAAAATTGGCTGAAAAAATTAAAATAATAAAATAGTTTCTAACAAAAAACCCTGAGAAGTACTTAAAAGTTAAAAGAGTTGTGGTGTAAAGTTCACTTCTGATCTTTCTTACCACTCAGTTTTGGTCCCAATGCCTGGGAAGATTTCTCTAAGATGTTGTAACTTGTCTCACATCGGCTTGTAAAAGTTGTAGTGCCAGGGAAAAAATGTCATTTCCTAGGATGTTACAAGCTGAATATAACAGTAAAGTCTTGCAGAGCCCAGAAAGGAGGGTGCTGAGTTCTGCAGCTGTGAGTCTGCACAGAGGCACAACCAACACACCAACACTACAATTCTGGAATGCAGAGAACTCACTCACTCCTGCCACTTAAATCCATGGGCAAGTGGCCTTAAAACCACAGCAAATCAAAAATGACAATGAGAGCCACCTAATGTTTGGGGAGCTTCATTTGTTCCAGCTCATTTTTTCCAGCCAACAGAAGGGATTTGAGATATTTTTGTCAGAACTCCGACTGATATTGACTTTTCTTTGCCTTCCCAGCACTAACTGTGGCAATCAAACCTGGAAGAAAGGAAAGCCAAATTCTCTAGTGCTTGAACAGTGATAAATGTCAGAGAACTCTTTAAACTGGGGGTCAGATTTCCCAGAATATGTTACACCAAGTGTCACTGCCACAAAATCTCCCAGAAATCCAGGATGTATCAAAACAGCAAAAATTAAAGACTCCTGCACTGAATCATTTGGGTTCCTTGGGGCAGACAGGAGTGGTGAAAGGAGAAAGAAAGGAAATGCAGATGAAGGAATAAACCCACCTTATTTATAATGGAAAAGAAATACCCTTTAACAGGTTTAAGTTCTCATACAGATGTTATTTTTACTAGGTGTTTTATCAGTCAATTTGAGTTCAACTTTTCCATTAAAAACACAAGACATGAGCAGCTGATTTAGACACTTTGATTTCCAAGCTAAGCATGATTACTTGATCATGGGAGGAAGAAGTGCATATGAAGAGGAACCAGTGGAGGTGCAAAGCCAGAGATTCCCCCAAAGATGCTCAGGGCACACAGGGAAGAGGGGAATGTGTTGGAGCAGAGGCAGGCACCCTTCACAGCACCCAAAAAAGGGGAGAAAAACCCTGGCAGATCTCCTGGGGTTGAATCAGCATCCCTGGAGATGCCTGAGCTCCCTCCTCATTTCCAGCACACCCTCCAGCACTTGCACTTTAAAGGCTTTTATCGTTATTAAGGATATTCCTGTATATTCATCCCCTTCATTCAACCCCCAGAGCTGATGGAAGGGTGGAAGATGATCCCTGAATGCAGAAGCAGGTAAGTTACACCTGCTTCCCAGAGTGACAGCAATACTCCCCAGAGCTGCTGCAGCCCCAGCAGAGCAGGCAGAGGCTGTTATTGACACATTGTCTTGGCTCATGCGAGCTCCCTTTGATGTTTCATAATCCCAAGGGTGTAGAAAACTCAGTGAAAAACACATTCCTCCTCCTACAGATCTGTCTCATCCTCCAGGCACCTCCTCTGCACAGAAAATTGATCCCCAAGAGAAGGGAATGATGATGGATGGCTTTAAAAGGGTGGCAGGAGGAGTGGCCAGAGCCAAGGACAGCAGAGTGTCCATGCTCTGGGTCACTGTGGTCACCCCTCTGGGATTGCTCAGCACTGATCTTGGTACTCTCCCAACCAATCATTTCAACTGCTCTGGTTATAATTAGTGACAAATAACTCACAAATTATGAGAGAGAGCTCATCGCCAGCACTCCCTGCTCTCAGGACTGCCAGGAGAGGTAAATCACACTGCACATATGCACATAAACACAAACTTCCAAAGCCAAAACCATTCCAAAACCAGACAGAAGTTCTCCAATGATGCAAACATGACCTTTCTGCACACATCTGTTTATATTCCTACAAACATAAACTGGGGAGAAAACCCCAAACCATTGGGGGGTATCACCTACAGCACTGACAGGGCAGTGTTTGCTCAACTGGAAATAACATACATTTATATGTGTGCATAAAATGCTTTTATACTGAAAGCCAGACTGGACTTCCATGTTAGAGGGGCTGCTGATGGGAAATGTGAAGAATGCCGAGATGTGGGCAAGTCTGAGAGCTCCATTCTGTTTGATTCCACACCTTGAGCTGAGATGGGGAAGCAAGGAAGTGGCTCCAACTGGGAGCCAAACACCCACCCCCTTCAAACACCCCCACACCCGTTTGGAAAGGATGCAAAAGGATAGGAACAACTTAGGGTGAAAGTAATTCCTCAGCTGAACCTGATGCCTTGGTTTTCCACCCTCTGGAGATAGCAAAGGCTGTGGAAGTTAAAGCAGGTCACTGCTGGAGGAGAAGGTCACCAGCTCCAACCTCAACAACCAACACCCTCAAGATTTATCTCATGGAAACCAGAGATTTCCAAGACTTCTCCTGCAGGGAGAGAGGCCAGCAGGGAACAAACTCTGAGTTGTGGTGGTGGGAGGCAGCAGACAGGGGCAGTGAGGGCTGGCAGTGTCTCCATGAGCCCACGGGGCCGGATAGCGTTACCCTGCACCACGGGGATGGTAAACAGAGACACGGCTGGAACCTGAGCTCTGGAAATTTCTGCTGCTGCCTTGAATTGCCCAGGTTTTGCTGGAGAAGAAAACTTCAGCACAGCCATTTCCTGAGCCACCATTTCAGAGGTGTTTGGTGCATCCATTCAAATTCCAGCAAAATCTGAGGAAACTACACGTGAGTATTCAAATGTTCAGGTGGTTTCCACACGTGATTCCATGTTAAGGAATTTATGGAAGATGCAAGGATGGAGAGGGCTGCTCTGCCAGCAACACTCCCAGCAAAGGATTCACAGTTTGCAGATGAGATCTTGAGGAGAATTCGTGCAGTTTTAATTCCTTCCAGCGGAGGACAGTGGTTTACAACAGAAGGAACTGGCTGGCTGCCTTTCATCTGGAATTGTGTTTCCCATGGTGGCAGTGCAGGGAAATCACCTTGCCCCTGCTTGGCCTCTACCCGTGTTGCTCCCAACACCAAATTTTGCTTTAAAATTCCCCTGGAGCTTTAAAATTCCCCCTTGATCCAAATGATCCCTGCAAGAGTGAGCTGATGTCAAAACCACAACTTATCATCACATTCCTAAACAGGGACAACTGGAACCAGTACTCAGAATGCTGAAATATTTTAACAACTTTTCTAGAATTACTTGTAGGATTCAGGATGTATCAATTTAACTGTACAATACAGTGATTTTCTGGCTGAGACTGCACTTCTTTAAAGGCTTGATTTCCACAGGGGGAAAAAATCTCTTATGTAATATTTAATATTTGAAATAAAATGCTGAGAAGGCATGTATCTTAATTATTTAGTTTCTGACACATACCCTGCCTTTAAAAATTCAGTGTCTGACTGCAGATCTGAAAGACTTTCCTATAAATAAGTTATCTTCTCTGAAGCTGTAACAAATTTTAAAAAGTATTGCCAACAGTTCTTAGCTGATCAGAGGAAGCACAGGACTATTAAAATGTAAATACCCATATATTTGAATATTATTTTAAGGCAGAAAGCCCTTCCAGGTTGCTGGAATTCTGCAAAAAAGGCTCAGGGAGAGCAGCTTGAACAAAAGGAAATTAATTTCCCTGCTCCCAAGTACACTCTGTCCAACAAGTAAGGCACAAGATTGAGTCAGTAGTTACAGTTTCTCTTATCTCCAACAGACCTGTTTCTGCAGCAAGTATCTTCTAAATGGAAAGCATTCTAAATTAATTAAACAAACCTCAAGAGACAGTAAACTAATTATTCTGGGCATACATAAGATGCTGTTGAGTTAATCTCTATGAACACAAGTGAGTTAAGTTTGTATTGACATATTGGGCCAAATTTATTGTCAGAGAAATTAACTTCAGGGGAGTTAAGCCAAGAGTGAATTTTTCCTCATTAAGGAGAAATAGGCCTATTGTCTGAAGTGTGAGGATTTAGAGCCTCTTGGGAAAATCACAGTGCACTTGAGTTTTATAAGTGATGAACTCTTGCCCAGAGTTGTGCTTCAAAATGCACAGAATTCTGTTTAACCACCTCGGAGCTGGGCTGTCACATGGGACCCCTCTCATGTGAGCCCTGACCTGAGCGCTGAGGATGCAAAGTGCTCTGCTAAGCTGTGGAAATAATTATTCCTGAAGCTTCCCAGCAGCATTCAAAGTGCTTGTACAAGCAGGAGACACAGCCCTCATACCTAAATTTAACACAAAGTTCATTTAGTTACCACAAAATGTCTTTGTTGTCTGCACTTAACCTAAGCGAGATATTTTTGAATGAACGACTCAGAGAAAATTTCATCCAGTGCAATTTTTTCCTATTGAAAAAACAATCATTCACCTAAATTTTATAATTACTGTGCTCTACACAGGGGCACATATTAGTATTTAAATTATTTTGTGCAACGGAGCAGAACTCAAGGAAGTAATTGCTAAACACTAATTAAGAAATAGATATAGGAAGGACCCAAAATGGCACAAAAATCATGTCTGGAGATGAGCAGTGCAAACCCCAGCTGCTCAGGAGATGGTCCCCAAACTCCTTCAGCTCTAAAAGTTCACCCAAGGTAACCCCAGAGTCCTTCCCTGTGCTAATGGGACAAATCCCATCACAAATGGGATTCCCAGCATCCTGGGGTACTCTGTACCATCCTTCGTGCCCCTTAGCATCACCCTTTCTTACACACCTCTTCTCCAATTAATGGTTTTCTTAGAGCTTTCCAGCTCCACAATTCAGGGCTACAACTCAGCCCTGCACACTAAAGGCAAAGCATGATTCTTGTTTAATTTATTCTCTTCTCTTTCCACCAACCCCTGGTTCACACGAGCATCCCAAAGAGAAATCTATTTTCAGCATGGCCAAGAGAAACTCAAGAAGTGCCTGAGGGTGGAGTGAAGCAAGCTTTGGATCAGGCTGGAACTATTGGGAAACATTTGTGAGAACTGGCACAGCTCCACGGAACCAAGGGAACTCCCTCGACACGAGGCAGAGGCCTCAAAGTCCCCTGAATATTTTCTGAAGTGATAACAGTTCACCTCTTCTCCTGGAGACATCTGTACTAAGTGCTATTAGTGCTGTCACCTCGACTTGGTTTTCAAGAGCCCTTCCCACAATGTGAGACAGAAAAACGAATCAGAACTCAGCCTGAGCTGGGTCAGGAGGGCACACAGCAATTACCGACCTGCACCTCCCAGAACGAGCAGCAGAGAGGAGAGCTCGGGCAGGGAGGTTCATCCCACTGGCCCTGGGATCACAGCCTGGCACCTGCACCTCCTCTGGCCCCACACTTTGTGAGCTCCACTCAACAGCAGTGCAAACACCAAGTTTCAATCTTATTTAGGCTTTCTCACCGTTATCTTGGCAAAGGCAGCCTGAGCGAGGCTTTAAATACCTCTGGAAAAAACCACGTTAAATTACATTAGGGAAACATCCAAAATTACTGGTTTTAAAATCAAAACCCCCAGTGCAGAGTATTATGGTAATGACTAAGAAAATTGCTATAAAAGCCAGGAGGTTGTTTTCTTAGCAATACCAAGAGGATCTTTCCCATTGTTCTGCCAAGACTCGCAGCAGTGCCAGAGATGCTCGGCTTTCCTGAGGTTCATCTCTGCACTACAGCTGCTGCTTCAGCCACTGAAGAGTGGCAGCCTCCTGGAGAGCCTTAATTAAATAAAAGGCAATTTTAGAGGGTGGGGGGGAGCATCACTGCTATTTGGACGTCAATTGACATAAAGCTATATTTGCTCTTTGATTATGTTTATAAATGGCATTCAAATCAAAAGCAAAATTATCCCTGAATGATTCCACTTAAATTATTTATCACCAGAGTTTTGGCTGAGGTGGTCACTAATTTAGGTTATTTTTCAGCACATTTCCTCCAGGAAAGAGTAAATCTCAAAACTTCAAGTATGGAATCCTTTTCTCTTGGATGAGTATCTGATGTGTTGGATGTGTCTCTAGTCTGTTCCTAACCAGGATGAAGCACAGCACCCATTTTCCAGGGATAACACTAAAGAGAAACTGGAAGAGGGTTCCCATTTCCCAGGATTGACACAGAGGAGGAATTGGAAGGTGATACCATTTCCCAGGGACAATATGGAGGAGGATGAGATGGAAGATGGTGCCCCTTTTCCAGGGATGACACAGAGGAGAAACTGGAAGTTGGAGCCCATATTCCAGGAATAACACAGAGGAGGAACTGGAGGATGGTTATTCCAACAGGAATAACATGGAGGAGGAACTGTAAGGTGGTGCAATTTTCCAGGGATGCCATGAAAGAGGAACTGGAAGATGGTGCCCATTTTCTAGGGATAACATGGAGGAAGAACTGGAAGATGGTGCCCATTTTCCAGGATTGACATAGAGGAGGAACTGGAAAAGGGTGCCCATTTTCCAGGCATAACATGGAGGAGGAACTGGAAGATGACGCCCATTTTCCAGGACTGACACAGAGGAGGAACTGGAAGGTGATGCCATTTTCCAGGGATAATATGGAGGAGGATGAGATGGAGGATGGTGCCCCTTTTCCAGAGATAACACAGAGGAGGAACTGGAAGATGGTGCCCATTTTCCAGGGATAACACTAAAGAGGAAGAACTAGAAATTATGTCCATTTTCCAGAAATAACATGAAGGAGAAACTGAAAGAGGGCGCCCATTTTCCAGGGCTGCCATGAAGGAAGGACTGGATGACAGTGCCCATTTTCCAGGGATGACTTTCAGGAGGACCTGGAAGCTCCTGCTGCTCACGAAGAAGAACTGAGGCCTAAGGCAAGGGCTGCCCTCACCCAAGAAGCAGCAGCAATCCAATCAGAGTTTATTAAGGGAAATGCTCCCAATTAGAGCATTTCTAAGTGAGCACCAGGACCAAAACCTTTCCCCCTCTGTGATGTGTCAGAGCTCTAAGTGCCAGTTGACTGTACAAAATGACAGCTATCCAGGCTCATCCCATGCAACAACTGGCATCTGCTCTGGAGTCGTTTGAGTTGGTTTGAATGGCACTAATTAGGAGCAGTTACACATAAATGACATCCCAAAGACTTGACACAATAAACATTGCTATCTAGTGCCATTCATTTGCTCTCCCCATTCAAGCACACACAGTATTTACGATAATTTCCATGTTCACTGCCACCTTTATCCCACAAATAAGGTCAGGAGACAGACAAACAACAAATATGGGAAGAACCACATGGAAGTTGAATACATAATAAGTTATCAACTGCTCTTTAAAGCGTGTGGGCCAGGGTTTTGATTGCTCCTGGAAGGTGGATGAGAAGGCTGCCTCCTTGCTTGACCTTGCAGAGAAGCCATTAGGATTCCTCACAAGCACCAGGCAGCTTTATAAACACCATCAGAATTCCTTATCTTCCTCTGCTCTGCAGGCAGAGAACAGCACTAGTGGAAAATAAAGATATTTTTATTGTCTCGTGGCTACAGACAGCTGGGAAAGATGATGGAGCTCTGAGCTACCAACAAGAAACTTCTCCATTTTCCTTTTGCTGACCAAAAGCCCTCTGTTTCTGCCTCAAGAAAAGGCAGCAACCACTAAGTGATTTTCTTTGATTCCCACCCTACATTTTTAGCATCTCACTGCCTGTTTCAGCCTTACAGCTTTTCTTTATTCCCATGCCATTGCACGTGCCTTCAACACCTCATACAAACTCTCTCACAGCCATAGTGGCACAATGTTATTTTCAAGCACCTTTAAATAGTGCTGCTGATTAAATAACTCGTCACTGATGTGATTTCAGGAATCCAGAGCATCTCCTTAGGTGTAACCTTTACCACTAATTGCAAATACAGAACAGAAAATTAAGTCAGGCTGACAGAATTAAATCAGGAGCTTTCAATGCTATGTCAAATTTCTGACAAACTGCATATTACCAAAGAACAAACTATTTACCAAGTGATCAGGAATTTAAATTTTCTTAAGGATGTTTTTGGGCAGCACATTTTGTGTACAGCTTTGAGGAAGATGGAAGGAGAATAATCCCAGTGGATCAAGAACAGAATGCTCATCAAAGACTACCGGGACCTGTCAAATTCTGAATCCTTTCCACCACCTTTGAAAACCTGGAATGTGCAACTTCATTTCCATTGTTTCAGCTCTCAGGCAATAAATGCAGATTCTTTTTTTTTCCTAACTTCTGCCATTCCCAGCTTTACATGTGCACACACTTGCAACAACCCGACAGGAAGGCTTTGGAGTCTTCATTTGTTGGATCCACAGCATAAAAGCCAAACTCCCTGTGCACTGAGCACATCAGCACAGAACAAAGAGGATGAATAGAGACTTGATTTTGTGTCCCTGCTCATATCACAGAGCACAGGAGGCTCAAACAAAACCTCCACAGATGAACCATTGCTCAGGCACTAATTAATTCTTTTCCAGAGCAGAGCCACTTAACACACAACCTTCTTTTTACTTAACAGCCTGTTTAACTCTCCCCGTGGATGACCCAACTCCAGTTGAGCTATTTGAGCACACACACATCTCCTGGAAATGCTCTAAATGACAAAAATGCTCAAAACCTTTCTGAGGGTCCCCCAAGGTGAGACACGTCCAGTGTGTCCAAGGCACTGCAGAGGGATGGGCCGTACCTGAGAGATTCCAGAGGTCTGGGAAACATTCCCAAGGACAGATTTTCATTGTTTTGAAAATCTGTCATGGTTCTGTCCCACAAAGGCCATGCTGCCTTCAGCACAAAGACATGTGGGAGTGTTTGACAAAAGCCACTGTGTCCCCCTGCCTTTCACCAGGTGAAAATGCTGCTCTCAACTATGTTTTGCTTGTGTCAGCTTTTTATAAAGGAGATTTTGAATCAATTTTCACTAAAACTGTGTAACCTCTATAGTATCAAACTTATGAAATCTCAGGAGAAAAGATTTTCCATGTAAAGATTGTCCTGTCATGCACTATGAGATGAAACCCACTTTTATAAACTCAGCACTACAAATACCTACCAGACCATATTGACATTTCCAAAACCAGACAGGTACCTGGGCTCCTGCCTCAACACTGGTGAATATGCTCAGAACTTCAGTATATTTTACCAAAGCAGAAGTCAAAGCAGGCTAAAAATTATGCAACATTCTTTTTCATTCAACTTGATGATTATATAATCAGATGCTTTTCAATATCCCAGCAGTACCTCCGTGGATGGTCCCTGAAAAAGACATTCTCAGTCCATCCCTGCCCACAGCAGCTGCCTATTCTTTCCTTCCATTAAAAGACCAGTCTGGAGAAAATGGATGTGTCTTTCCCCTCAAGATACTCTGTTTTGACAAAGCAGTGCCATTCCCCAGGCACAGCTCCCCAAGTCTATAATAATCATTATTTCGTTAAAGCAGCTGCTGGGCTGAAAAGTCATATCTAGGTTATTTCCTTTTTTAACTTGTTACCTTAAAAGTTCTCTCATCTAACCAACTAGAAAGTTATTTATCACAAATGCACAAATTACTTCTGAGATGTGTAAGAATATTCTTAGTAGCAGCATTATATTTTAGGAAATAGTGGGTCATCTCAGAGTTTTATGTCTGTATTCACCAACCTGTTCCAAAGATGGAATTTTATTAAAGAAATTATTTTATTCACTACATCACTTGTAGCAGCCTAACTGTTAGGAATTATATAAAGATAAATAAATTTTAAAATCTTTTGCTTTCATTAGAGATGGCCAAAGGAGCAAGTGAATCAAGGAGCAGTTGCAGCACACAATAGAATGGAAATGTTAAGGAAATAGAGCAAAGTGTCACCCAACAGGGCACAGGAGTTATGCATTTCTTTTTATCACTAGGAAATGTGTAGAAGTTCCAGAAAAATCTTTGGAACTGCGAAATATTCAGAGGGTTCATTTGCACAGCAACCCCATCATACCTACATGTAATCCCAAAAAACCTGCTCCACACCTGCTCTGTGTGCAATCAGCACTTTGCTCCCTGACAAAAGGTTGGGAACCAGTTAAGAGCCAGAGCATTCTGTTCCACATTGATTATTCACCCACACAAATACAATAAGTGCTAAAGAATATCCAAATGTAAGTGTGAATGACCACATTTCACTCTAGCATGAATTTTTTAATTGCACTTCAAATTGTGGAGCTGCTGTTCTGAAAAGCAGAATAAAAGCACCAGGCTTGAGGTTAAGCTGCAGACATCACCCCAAATTCTACAGAGTAATTTCCATATGGACACACAATGTCCTGCACTGCTTTTCAGACCAGTCCATCCAGAACAGACATACCTACAAAATGGTTGTTTTTCAAGCAATTGCCACTTACTCTGATTAACCCCTAACACGCTGCCTTTCTTTGTGCTCTGCATGAATCAAATCCTAAGATAAAATTAAGTAGGACTCAGAGTAAAGCATGCCTGTGATCAACCCCAACACTTCCAGGCACAAATATCTTTCTTACACTGCAGCCTAGCAGCACCTTCCTGGGGTTTGGCTTTGTTGGTTTTTTGGGGGTTCCTTTTGTGTTTCAAGCAGGATCTGTGGAGTTAGATTGTTTAGAACCACCACGCAAGTGTTTCCCAAGAGACCTTGGAGATAACTCCAGACTCCTGCACACACACAGCACCTCCTTTCTATTCCTAAAAGCAGCTGGATTTCCTAGGCCAACGTTCCCTCACTGGCAGTCAGGCTCTGGAGCCCCCTGGACGTGTTCAGCTGTGAATTATGGCTGGAACACCCCCATCCTTCTGCATCCTGCACTCACAACAGGGAACGAGGCTCTGACCTTGCCACTGCACTGAATAAACTCTAAATATAGCTGGATTTCTAAGTATTCCAATGTTCCCTCACCTGTTAACTGTTAACTCATGACAACAGGCAAGTTTTGTCCCCAGGCACGCGTTTTTCCTTTGTTGTCCTCTTGTTCCAGGTTAGAATAAAACTGGTAAAGAGTCAAGATGACATTCAAGTTGTTTCTCCAGGCAGCTGCTTGATGGCTTCAGGGGGGAAAGGCAAAATGCACCCGGGACAAGAGATGCACCAACAGCTTGGATTTTGTGAGTCAGATCTTATTTATCACTCCCTGGGCCTGTGCTTTGGTTTTGTAACTCACCACAGAGGTGGCATCAGGATATTTGAACTCAAATGTATGGATGTTTCTGTGGAAAGACCTGCAGAATTGGTTTGGTCTCCTGTCCAAAAAATCCTAATTGAGAGAGATGGAAGGAGGGAGAGGGAGGAGCTGAGGAGCTCTGCTTATCAGAGCCCTGCAGAGAAGCAGTCAGGAGAGCTTTGCACATATTCAATCCCACATTTCAGCACAGCATTTACCCAAGGAGACAAACACAATCACTTCCCTCTCCCTCAGCCTCTGCACAGATTTAAAAGAACCTCAGCTCTGCTTGAAGAAATTTCTAATATTTCCTCCTATGTTGGAAAGCTTTAGAGACATTGAAATAAAATTTTTCTCTTCACCCCTCAGCTGTTGCAGAACACACCTAGAATACTGTGAACACTGGAGGAGCCCAGTATAAAATAATGGCTGGCCTTGGACATAACTGCTCTTTCCCTGTGTAACTATGAATTCTGAGGGGAGAAAATCCATCTCCTTCACCATTTTGCAACATTTAATTGTCCTCAACAAACAGCTCTTCTTTGAGGCCCAGTTCTACCACATCTTCCCTTATGAGTATCCCTAAAAGCTCCATTAGGAAACACCTCCTCAAGCCATGTCCAACCTGCTGGAGCCTCTCCCACTGCTGTTTTCTGCCATGGGCAGGACTTTTCCATGCTCACCTGCACTTCAGCTTCCTTTTGGGAGCTCTGCTTTTCTTTTACTCATTCAGCATTCAAAGCTAAACTCTCCTGTTACACTTAGGCCTGGATATAAAGTTGGTTTGGATGAAAACTTCAGTAGCAAGCAGATAATTCCCTGTTTCCTTCATGCAGAGGCTCAGCTGGTGCCTTTGCTTCCCCTGTCAAATGCCTTGGAGCACTATTTATTTATTTATCAATATTTATCCAGGAGTGCTCCAGCACAGGACACCTGAGCTGCCTTCCCTGGCCTAGTTCAGGTATTTATAGCATGGCTGGGCAAGGCACTCTGAGGTGAATATGCAGATATTTCAGATTCCTTGAGGATTCTCCCAGCCTGGGAAGGAGCCTCAGGTTTGTGCTGGATCAGGCACAAATCCCTCACAGTGCCCAAATGGGAAGAGCAGGACCTGACCCCAACACAACCAGGCCCCAGATACTCACTATTTGTACTAAAAGTGTCCTTTAACAACTGAGCAAAAACACTGAAAGGAATAAAAATTACAAAGTCCTGGAATATTGCAATTCCACAAAAAGAATCCCCTCAGGAAATATTGTGCTGCCTGCTCTGTACTGATCTCTCAGAGTTTCCAGTTCCATGATTCAGGATTACAACTGGAATTCTCTATTATTTTAGCCCACATTTTAGTATCAGCATGGGGGCACTAAAAGTACCACATCAGAGGTTGCTTTAAATGAGGATTTAAGGAGGGCGATAAATCAAAAGGTATAACAAGGAAATTTAATAAAGATAACATTGTTATGTCAAATGCAACATGGATTCTAATACACAAAGAGCAATATTTTTTCCACATAAAAAGCTCTCAGCAAGAATTTTGCACACAGTGTGAAGCTAAGAATTACTAGAATAATAGCAAGTTGTTCTTGGAAATTAATTGAACAAATAATCTTTTTTATTATGAAGTCTACAAAAGATAAATACCCATGTACTGACACAGAGTCTTTAACTTTCTTCACCTTTTTACCACATTGTAGGCATTTGCTTTGCCTCTTGCCTATAAACAATGAGGATTTGGGGAATATATCACAGAATAAAAGCAGAATATTATTACAGGGTTCATCAGAATTGCATCTTACACATGTCTACAGAGTTAAAACTGTAAAGCAAAATCAAGTGCCAGAACAGGAACTGCCATCTGATCCTGTCTTAATTTGTTGGTAACTGTGATGATGCTGGATATGTTATGGAAAAAATTCACTTTTCCTGTACATATCATGGCTAATAATAATAATTAATAATAATACACAAGGATTCTATTCCTCACTCATTTTCAATGCTGCCAAGGGGAGTTCTTGAAAGTAATTCCATATTTTGTAGTAAAATGTAAATCTATGGTTCTCTTTTTCACTGAGCAACATGTTGAGGCATGTTTGTGTGAAAGAAGGCAACATTTATGTCTCCTGTCTTAACAGATAAATGGCTCCATTAGTTCAAGGGAAAATGTGGCATTTCTACTTTCCCTCCAAAACCACCCACAACCGGAGTTTAAGACACAAACATAAAGTTTTTCACATAAGTTACTGAAAATGCTGATGTCCCCAAATCAAATATTAATGGAGGAATATAACCTGATTAAAAACCAGCAAAAAGCTCAAACAAAGCAGCTGTAGACAACCTGAAGAGGCACTAAAAACCCTTTGCTGTTCCCACATGAGATCCCTGGTTCCAGAGCAATCCCTGTGGTACCACACACTGGATTCCCAGTTTCAGGCAGTAACCACCTGCAATCTGTGGATATTCTGAAAAAACTTCACCAAAAACCAGTTTTGCCTTCTTCCAGGAGATTCCTGCAGCTTTTCCCTCAGGTGGGTTCAGGGGGAAGATATCCAGGACATGCCCTGCCATCCAGCAATGACATTGATGTTCTGCACACAAGGACACCTCATGCCCAACCCAGCCTCCTAAATTATTAAAGGCACCATTTACTTCAAGCAACTTTTTAATCAGAAAATTCTGGGAACAGACACCTCAGCGCTCTCAGGTGCTCTTATCTATAATTCACCATCCCAGGTTCCAGCTCACAGAACATTTACAGGGAAAACCACAACTTGGCAGAGTCTTTGTGCAAGAAAACTGACAGAGGCTGAGGGCACCACATCAGGGGCAATTTTGGCTGAGCAGAGGCAGCTGGTACAGAGAAAAGCAGGACATTCAAACATGAAGATCTGAAACTCTCTTCATAAAAAATGTAATTTAAAATTCCAGCAACTAATCAGTTACTTGGAATAAAGAGGGAAGCAAAGCTGCTTGGAGTTTTGAAACAACAGATGAAAAACATCATTTCCAATATGATGTGAACAAAACAGTCAAAATACAAGATTCTTCTTCCAGGAAAGTCTCTTGGGAGTAATTTCCAATCACCACACTGCTGAGTTTGTCTGTTGTAACAGCTAGCATCTATGAAAGCTGGAAAACTTCAACATTTTCCATCACTTTTCTTATTCCCTACAAAACCACAAAGTAAAAATGACAACATCTTGGAAAGTGATGCCATACACATCTTCTGGTCATGCAGATGTGTAATTTGACCATTTTTCCTTTGAAGTCTTTTCAGATAGAAAGCATCAAAGACCAGTCCTACACAGCTGGGGTGACTCTAAAAACCTATTCCTGGATGTGTAGTGGATTTTTCCAGACCCTCAGCACCACAACTGCCCCATCCCTGTTGACCCCATGTGAGGAAAATCTCATCTGTAAATGGCAGAAAAGTCCCTTTTCTGTGTGGGACAAGCAGGAGCAGCCATGCACTGATCCATGTCTGCTCCTCCCCAGCCAGGCCAGAGGTGCCTGAGGTGGGCTCACCCCAGTTTGGGAACTGGGATCACCCCAAAGATCCAGGCTGCTCTGCAGCTGAAAGCACAGCACTCACATGAGGGCTGCTGTGGATTTTATAAATGAGTCTGGCTTCCATTTACAGGGCAATGAAGTGCACCTGGAAATTAAAATAGCCCCAGACAGCCAGAATTTGGTTATTCAGTGATGAGTATCCCCTCAAACCCTCCCTGTGCTGGGTCCTGCTCAGAGCAGGAGATTGCTGAGTTATTACACCAGCTTGGAAATTCACTGCAGGAACCCATGGCTCAGGAGCCTCAAGGCCCCTCAGATGTGATCTGATTCACAGCCCACACCCAGAACTCCTCCTTACCATGGAAATCCATGTTTGCACCCGGTGCTTGATGCAGGTTTACGTATTTTAAACCCCAGATGTCAGTTTAACTCTCCTACACTTTACAGCTGGTCCAGAATTTTTGTGGTCTGTTATAAAATCTCTAATTCTTGCTCTAATTCCCTTCAGCCTTTTTTAATTTTTTTTTTTTCAATTGCAGGATCACCTCCAATATTTCCATGACAGAAAAGCTCATTCAGAGCCGTGCTCAAGGAAGCTGCTGTATGTCAGAGCGAAAAACACAACAGTGAAAAATATGTTCCCTCCTGTGTAGAGCAGCTCAAGCTTCTGAAGTACAAGCAGTTAAATTAGGAGCAAGTGCTACTTTATAAAATCAGGGCAATACTTCCAGCATTTGAAATGCACATTGCTGTCTCTGTTTTGGCAGAAACAATCTCTGCACTGTTCAAAACTAAGTTCATTATTAAAACTGAACCAGATAAGATTCAAAATTAAATCCATCTCTGCCTTTCTCTGTACACCTGAAATTTTGTAGGCAATTCCTTCAAATGTGGTATTCCCCAAATGAGGTTAATTTTGTTAACACAGTCTTCTAAATAGCCCAAGTTCCTTTGAAAAGCTGTGGTTCATGGTTTTCCACTAAAGAAAATAGTTTGGGAATCCACTGTATCCTATGAACTATGTCCTGCCTTCCTTCTCCTTCTGCAAGCTTCGAAAAAAATAAAAATATATATCTTCCAGGTTTTTAGTCAGTTGGAAATGGTAACATGCTTCGTTGATTGATTGATCACCCCATATTTTTACATATATTTTAATAAGATCTCTTTTAAATTTTGGATCCCAGAAGTTCTTAAGTACTTCAGTAATTTCCTTTTTTAAAAGTATTATTGCTACTGCAGATTCTGGGTGGATTTTTGCCAGAGAATGGGTGGAAAGAGATGAGTAACTGCAATCAAATTCACTTTAAAGTGTTCCTTCTCAGAATTAGATACTATAAAAAAATATCATATATACAACATTAACAGCACTGTAAGTGTTTACAGAAGATATTCTGAGGGAAAGATTAAATTTTCCCTCCATCTAAACATAAACACCTGGATTGAAGAAAAAAATATGCTTCTATTTTGGGACATCAGAAGTCACACTGGAAGCAAGAGAGAATTTTCAAGGCTGTTTGGCAGCACATTAAATTGCAGGGAGTAGAACATGCAAAATTAAGTCAATGTGACACTGAGGAAGGGCTTTTTACCCCTGCCAGACAATTTCTGATACAATTAAACCACACCTACCAATTTTCATCTAAGCCTGCTGCCTTACCACTCCTATTTAGGCTTTATTTAGGCAAATAAATATTTGTTTAGAATTGTTTTATTAGAAGTGAAATAAAGTTGTCAGCTGGTGATGTCAAGGTGTTGTTTATCAGTTGCTGCTTCAGATTTAGGGAAAGGTGAAATCTTTGAGTATTTCTGCAGACTGAAACTTCCATATTTCAAAAGGATTAGGGGGAAACTCCAAGCACACCTCCCAAAAGGATGAGTACGAGCAGCAGACTCCAGCTGGAAATCCAACAGATTTCCAGCTCAAAAGTAGATTCAAGTTAATGAATTCTTTGGTAAGTTCAAGCAATATAAACAGAGCTGTTCATGAAGGACCAGGCCTCCTTGGTTCCTTTACTTAACAATTAACCCTCCTGGAAAAGGAAACTCTCTCATCCCTAGGGAACCACTGGCACCTTGGGCCCAGCCCTGTGGTACAGAGGAGTTAATTTTAATAAAAACTGGGCAATATGCTGCCAGTTTAGAGCAGTGATTACTGGGTTGAGATCTGCTCACTCTTCAGGACGCTGCTGTCCCAAAGCTGACCATGCTTACAAACCCACAGGCAGACCTGGATCTTTAGCTGGCTGTACCTGGGAATGCAATTGTGCCTTAAACATTACACTAAAAAACCCCAAAATAAACACAAAAATCCCAAATCAACCCAAGCCCCAACAAGTTTGCCTCTGTGAATTCCACCTGTAGTAGAGAAGACCACACAAGTGATGGGGTTTATCTGCATAATCTGGGCTGCTTTTACCCCATAAAACACAGCCAAACAGGAACCTAAACTGGCACCAGGTGAACTTGGCCATTCCATTTCCTAAAATCTCCCAGTGCAGCACTGTCACAGACACATTTTATGAAAAATCCTTTGGCCAGGATCTTTTCTCCTGAGGAGCTTCAGCTTCTCCCTGTTTTGCTGCTTTGGAATGTGATCTGGATAATTGTTTACCCAGCATGTGAAATTGTTTTTACTTGATGACCAACAACAGCCACCTGTGTCGAGGCTCTGAGCAGCCACAAGATTATATTATCATTCCATTCCTTTCCTTACAAGCCTTCTGATGAAATCCTTTCTTCTATTCTTTTAGTATAGTTTTAATATGTAATTATTTTTTAATATAATATAAATCATAAAATAATAAATCAGCCTCCCGAAACACGGAGTTAAGAATCTTAACTCTTCCCTCGTCCTGGGACCCCTGTGAACACCACCACACAGCACGAGCCGTACAACAGCACCTTTGCTAAGGTGGGTGCATTAATTAATGGGATGGGTGCATTAATTAATTTTTCCTGCCAGCTCACCTTACTCTCCCACAATACTGAGCAACACGTCAGGTGCTCACCTCTGAAGAGACAGGGCTTTGCTCGTTAATTAGCGCCACTTGCCAGCTCCCGTTAACGAGCTGTTGGTTACTGAGTAAACCAGGGCTTGGCTCTCCATGAGGAAACTGTGTCCTGAGCCTCCCACTCCACTGCCATGCCCTTATCTGCTCCTGACTCTGCCAACACCTCCAGTAACCCTCCCTCAGCTCCTGCTGATTAGAAACGTGCCTGAACCCAGGGATTATCCTCACATTTCACTTTCACTTCCTAACACTTCCTTTGCTGCCTCCCCAGCCCTTATAATACCTCCAGGCTGTGGGGTTTTAAAACATTTTTTTGCTATTTTAAATTGATATTTTTTTCATTTCTCTTTATCTGTTTTTGAGGATTAGGTGCAATCAGTCTTTTGTGGTGTGGGGAAAGCAGGAGCATTGCTGTAAACTTGGATTTGTAAAGAGAGAATGGGAGAATGTCCCTGGCTTCCTTGGCTTTACACACTCAACTCAGCAAAATTAATTAAGGTTCTATAAATTGCCATGCCAGAGTTCCTCCCAGTTCTCAAACCAAAATTACCTTGAGCGCTTTTCAAGTCTTAAGTAAGGAACAGTTGAATTTAAATAAAGATAATTTAAACAGAAGAGTATCTGCTAATATTATACCTTATCACACCCAATCTTTTCCTATGAAAACCAATTATCATGATATGAAAGCATTTTAACAACTAATTTTTTTTTAATAATTACATCTTGATTTCTTAGTCTGGATAGATTATTGCAGCTGGCCAAAGAGTCAAAGCACCAAAATCCATTAATTTAAACAATATTATAAAAGTTTATCACTTAAAAAGACTTTGTCATAAACCCTAAATGTTAAATTAATAATGTCTTTTCTAGAAAGTATTGAAAACTCTTGGGATATGCCCAAAAGGAAAAAACTTAATTTATCTTAAGGAAGAAACAGAATTTTCATCTTTGATGTGAATAAAATAAGGGTTAAGTCAGGGGACAGAATGAAACAAAACCCAATTCTTGCAAGTCTGGAAACACAAACACAAGTAGCCAATCTTCCCTGTCATTTAAAATACTGAGTTTCAGCCAGTAACTTTTACATTTAATTATCTCACCCAGTGAAAACAGGCAGAAGTTTTCAAAATTAATTTCTTATATAAATACTTGTCTTGACAGCCTTTCCAGCAAAGAGCAACCTAAATTTTTTTCAAAGATTCAGAAACAAAACCTGATCTCATTTTAAATGGTATGAAAATCACTGTGCAATTTGGGTTTGGGGTGGGTTTGGGGTAGATTTGGTTGGTTTTTTTTTTCTTTTTAAAGCCACAAGCCCAGTTTGAAGATCACTGCTGGCCTTAAAATAGTTTCAACTGGAAACTGGTCCATCCATTTACAGAAGACCATCTAGTTCATCGCTCAATGCACCTAGCTTGTAATCATCAACTGATTAAATATCTCAAGTAGATTTATTTCAAGTCATCTTGAACTATTTGTCTTTAACAGTCAGCCACGAATCTGCTGCCAAGAATTAATGTAGCCACAATCTCCCAGTTGCACAAAGGGACATTTGACTGATGCCACCATCCTGCAGAACAACCTCAGAGATAAGGGAGAGACAGCCCTCCCAAAAGGGCCCAGTTCAAACAGGAAAAACAGGCCAGAGCAAATAAAGGAGGTGAATTCTGCCAAAAGGGCCAAGTTCAAACAGGAGAGAGCTCAGCATGACCTGATCAATACTTGATAGCACAGGGTCACCTCCAAAGGCTTGGGATGGTTAGAGAAAGGGGAGCTACCTGAGGCCACAAGGGTGATTTCACTACCATTTCAAAATCAGAGATATTTAACACCATTAGGAAGCAGAAAAATAAAAATTAAAAAAAAAAATGCAAAGCACCAAACAAATAGAGATCATAAAGCAAATGAACAATAAAGGAAAAGTGTATCTGCAAAGAAATTGTAATCAATGGGCAATGGAAGAAAGTAAATAAAATTGAAGCAAGAATGGTTTGGTCTGAAATCACAACAGAACAGAATTTCAATATTTGTTTTTTAAGGTTGTCTATAAGCATAAATTCAGACATGGAAGAGTCCACAAGAGGGAACAATACACTGAATTTTAAATGTGGAAAATACAGATATTCATAGTTGGGCAGCTAGATTACTTAAATTTATCAGGGAAACATTTCTATCATTGCTGACCACTCACACCAGCACCTGCATTTGTTCAATACCACAAGAAAACATGGATAATTTACAAGATGAATAAATACCTCCTAGGCATTTCATAGTTTAATATTTTTTGTTGTTCCTGTCAGCCACTACCAGTCCTTGCAATCCACCAAAGTTACAACATTCCTGGGCAGTCTCAGGCAGATGTGTTATCAATTTTTAATAATGGAATGAACTTTTGCAAAATATTTCAAAATTAAAACAGGCTTAAGCCTATTCCCCTCCTTCCACCCCCCAAATTTAAATGAAGTTGGCAAAAATTTCTCATATGACTGAACCTTTTAAGGAAAATTTAAGCAAGACTGAAGAAGCCCTCCAAATAAAATTCAGGACTTTCAAGAAACAATGCAAGTTAAGAGGCTGAAAATAAAGGCAAGAGACGAGGAAAGTCTCCCTAAACCACCATGAAACGGTGACAAATAATGAGAAATGGTGATAAATAATGAGAAATCCAGGGGGATTCCAAACTGGGTCCCAGGTTTGGGGCACGGATTCCAAATCCCTCATGTAAAATGGAGTTTGCTGGACAGAAGAGATGCCGGAGGCCTGCAGGAGCAGCAGTGGGTTCTGCAGGGAAGGATGGCAGCAGTGCCCCCTGCACCCAGAGCAGGGCTGGATGTCCCCAAGGGACATCTCCCACCCACACAGGAGGTGAGGTGTCCCTCAGCAGCTGCTGAGCTTGGGGACATTGGCAGGAGAGAGCAGAGGAGCAGACACAGAGCTCTCCCCACGCAGGGAACCCTGTGGGTTGTCACCCCACAGCCAGTCCCACCCGATTTTTCTCCGCAGTTTGAAGCTGTGAGCTGCAGAGACATTCGTGTCAGCATCAATACTTTGGGAAAAGTGGGGCAGCAAAAAGAACTGCCAGCACTTCATGGCAAAACATGCCACGCTGATAGCCTTGTTAAATAGGATTAACATCAGGAATTAAAAAAAAAAAACATCTAGGTTTGGTGGAAAAAAAAGAAAAAAAACTACTGATTTTACGTTAAGAGTCCTCATCTATTGCAAACACTAAAAGTTATTTTCAAGTCTTTACAAACTCTGTAGATCCCTTACCAAGCCCCACTGTTCAGGGCTGAAGGCACAAAATCTGTTTCTTCGAAGCCATTTATTTAACCAGCCCAACCATTTATTATCCAGCCCAAAGGTGAGCCCAGCTCACTCTCAGCTTGCCCAGGATGGTATTTTGTAGCAGTGTGCACACACAATTTAACAAGCTGGGTGTATTTGTCCTCTGCTCACTTCAAAACAGTGAATAAGACAATTTGAGCTTGATGGCTTCTGCCATCTGATATTTCTTATTGAAGGAAATTAGCTCAGCTGTGCTGTGGCATTGAACACAACCAAAACAGCTCATGGAAGGAAACACCACTGACCTGTGGCACTTTCTCAGCAGCTAAAACAGCTCCACTTCTGTGCTAACACAACCAATTGTGCACATCCCTCAGCGTGCACCGTGGGCTTGGGTGGAAAAGAGAGAAAAGAATGATCATTCCTTTAAAACTCACTTCTGAGGGTTCTGGGATTTACCTCAGGGGTTGCAGCACATGACAGGAGGTGTAACACAACCACTGAGACTTCCTTGGGAAAAAACCCAGCAACTCTTTTTCCTTAGCTATCTGTAAATTTTAAAAATTCATTGGTAGAGTCCTTCAACACCTGGAGCTTGGAATCATCTGATGGACAAGGCAGCAAAAATAAGCAGATTTATCAAGCTAGGGCCAACTACAACTCTCATGTAACAGCCTCATGTAGCACTGAATTGTTGGAAATTATGTGACACTAACTAATTTTTAACTAGTTGTTTTAATTAATTGTAAGTAGTGCCCACTTTTAGCCAGCATTAGTTAAGTTTCTTCACAGACTCTTGTTGGAGTAACCAAAGATACAGGGGAGATTAAGGCCTGCAAAGCTGGAGAAAAAGGTGATAAAAGGACTAAAGAATAGGGACCAAATTAGCATGAAGAGGAAAAGATCAATAACCAACAGAGGACAGAATATTAATAGAGAGAATCATGTCACTTGGAACCAATGAATATCAATTTCTTTGCTAAAAATGCATAAATAAGTGAAAAAGTTTTGTACCAGCATTGCTGTGGTGGCTGGAACTTTGTCAGCCACTCACCTCTGGGCCAAGAATGAAGTAATGCCTTGCTAACACTAAAAAGACAGTGTTAGAGAGGGTTCTTTTTGCCCATTTTGGGAGGATTTTGGTCCCATCATGGCTCCTGTTGGATGCGCCTGTGCCACCGACAACCTGCTCCAATGATCTCCCCAGATGATTGTGTCTGCAGTCTGGAAAGCGAATTGCTCTGAACACTCCATTGGGCACCAGCTCCAGAGCCAGGCGGGCAGGGTGAGCTCTGTCACACCGTCCCTGCAGTGCCCCACACACCCAAAAACTCACTGGCTTGAGAAAACAATGGAACAAAGGAGCAGCCCAGGGAGAGCTGCACAAAGCCAAGCAGGGGAGCACACCTGGATGCTTCCAGAATGTTCCAAGTTTGCACCATATTTCTGCAGCAAACAGCAGGGGGCTTTAAAGCATCTTGAGGTTTTCCTCTCAGTAAAAACTCAACAATTTGAGGAGTGAAAATCACAGGTTCTAACCTGGCCAGCGTCTTCACTCTTATTATTCAGCACCCCAAACAAGGAGGGATTTTCTCCAGGGTTTCTGGAGGCTAAAAGTCACCTGTAACAGAGATTTTGGCTGCAGATGCCAAGCTGGATGACCTCTGCTGTCCACAGAAAACCATGGAACAGCCACGACCCCACTGGCAAAGCAGAATGCTGATGTAATGCAGCAATTCCTATTGCTGTAGGATTTTTAATGAAAGTAAAACAATCTCAGGGTGTAATTAAAAAGCAAAGAAAAGCAAACTAGAAAAGATAAAATGGAATGGCTCAGAAAAGAATGAGCATTCCTCTAAAACTGAGCTCCTGTGCCAGGGAAAGGGAGGGGGCCAGCACATGACTGGAGTGAGGCAAACCCAAGGAAACCCCTGGTGCCACCCAAGCTTCCAAACTGAGGCAAACACTTGAGACTGCCAGGAAAAATGCAAAAAATCCAAGTGGATTTGCTGTATTGTTTAGGGAAAGAATTAACTTTGGTGCCCAGACTAATGCTAAGATTATAACTGCACAGCTGCCCTGCAGTTCCCATATTTTTTTTCCCACATTAATGCTGCCACAAGCAGCACTCAGCTTTTAGCATCCAAGGAGCTGCGGCCTCAGTCATGGAGGCAAAGTGAAATCCTGCTGCAATTCCCTGGATGCTCCAAGAAAATTCTCCTCTTTTATTCTGTACTACCTTCTAGGGTAAGCTCACCTTTTACAAGTGGGCTATTCCCTCTTTTCCAGAGGAAAAGAATCATGACAGCTTCTGAACTACCCCATAAATTTGATCAGTTTTCCTTCCCAATACTCATTTTTTCAGACTTTTTGTACCTCAGAGGACTGTACCTACCTAAGCTGCCCTCACAGTGAAAGAGACTGTGGAAAGTGCTGGGGAGGAGAGACTGACACAAAATGCAAAAGGAATAATCAAAGGAGCAGCACAGCCTGTGGAAGCTCAGGTTTGTGAGTCTTAGCAGAACTGACTCAGCTCACAATCCACACAGGAAAAGAGTATCTGCAGTCCCTGAAGAATTTCATTTGAAAGCAAAGAGGAAACAAGGGCTAGTAAATGCTATTGTTACAGAAATAGCAGCTCCATACACCCAGCTATTTCTATGACACAACTGAAATGCTCTGCATTTAATAGAATCCGTGGCTGCTTTGCCAAGTCCTGGACTGGCAATTAGGATGGGACATTGAAATGCATTGTTTTACCAGCTCCAAGCCAAGGACAAGGAATGGGATTTACAATGAGCATTCAGAAAGGGATCCTTCCTTCTTTAAAAGTTAAAAAGGAAGTTACTATACCCTGCTGAAAGCTGTGCCAGAGAATGTCATCTATTATCTGTGAAAACAGGTTCTTTATGTCTGAGGTAATCATCAGCTTTTCAGGATGTTGGGGAGGCTGCTTTCTCCTTACACCTTGCAGGATCTCAAGCACAGTTTCCAGAACACCTACACAGATGTGAAAAAAAAAACTCCTGGAGCTAGAGGAGAAATAATTTCTAGAGATACTTCGAAGGCAAGTCAGAAACTATGAGTGTACCACATTAAAGGAAGTCAGCACTGAGGGAGTGCAGATATGTTTGTCTTGGAAGCACATTGAGCTGACTGCCAAAAATACATATTTGGCTTTATTTTCCATTCACCTTTATAAATAACAGACATGTCAAACACCAACCTCTGACTTCTTGGAAAACAAATGGAAACAGTAAATTTGAACAGTCTAGATTTGAAGGGTGAGTAGTAATTGCAAAAGGGACAGGAGGCAGGAAATCATTACTGCACCTAACACTGTTCTTACCCCAGGTCTGTTGATATAAGCTATCTTCAAAAGAAAAATGAACATTTCATCATACTAATTCTTCTTGCAGGGCTGCTGAGCTTACACTCAGTGAAGCCACTGCCTCATTTTATCAAAAAAAAATATAGCACAATTCACTTTCATGAAAACACAGAAATGCAATGCTGAATAAAAGAAAACCAAAATTCAGCATTTCATTATTGTGAGGAATGGCATTTTCATGACCTGTCAAATCCAGTGATGATCCTTACAAAGACTTTAGCAGCAGAATTTTCCAATTTCCATGGTTCAGCTGGAAGCAGCATCACTGCTAGCAGTGACACTTGGCAAAATGTCTGAGAACACCTAACAGAGATTCAATTGTTTTATCTCTACATTTTAAGGTGACACTTTAAAGGAAGCAGGTTTTTGCACCCCTGTAAGTGCCAGCTGAGACAATGAATTAAGAGCTGTGCTCTTGCAGCAGGGCCAGTCCCACCAGGACAAAGCCACAGCACCGACAAAATCAGGCAAAAACCCTTCTCTGTTTCTGATACACTGCAAAGGCAAAGCTTAATTCCATCAAGGGCACACTGGCTCCATCGATTGGATTATTCATTTGGTGTAATGGACTTTGCTTTCTTCCTGCAGCCTTCTCAAAACAAGAACAAAATGAAGATAAATCAGCTCTCACTCAAGGCTGGCAGTCTATAGATATTTATGGATTTCTGAGCCCTGCAGTACAACAGGAGGGAGGCATTCCCCAAGGATGTTTTCCTCTGCAGTCCTGTCACCCTCCCAGCAGCTGCCCAGCACAGGGACACACCAAGGAAAGGCTGCAGCCACCTCTCCCCTTCAGGTCCATCATTGACCCAGCACAGGAGCCACTCTGACCCCACAGCCCAGAACAATCCCTGTTTGATCCTCCAAGCAAAGGCCTAATTGCCACTTTCCAAGGGAGCAGCACCAACGCAATCCCAGTTTGCCACTGGGCCAGCTGACGTGGCCTCCATGGATCACAAAGATCATTTCTCCCCTCGTTACACTCTGTCCATTATGTTGCAGGCCTGGCCTCATCCTTTTCTCACATAATGAATGAGCTGATTATGCCAACAAACTCAAACCACTACTCCTACGAATGAGATTACAGGGTTATCAACTGCCCCATAAAATGGCAACACTTTCCGTTTCTTTTTAATTCAGCAAAAAAGTGTTTGACTCATTGTATTGCATCACTGCATTCAGATCAAGGAGAAACTCGGGGCACAACACGTTATGGAGAACGTTGACCTGTGATAAGCTCTTTGCAAAGAAGGAAAGAATAACAGAAAGTTGCTGGGCCAGGTTTTCCTTTGACTTACGACACATTGTAGTTGTAAATGAGGTAACTACACTGAACAAACACAAGTCCTGTGCAGAATGAGTACAAAAAAAATTTCATGTCCATTTATTACCCTGTTATTTAAATCTGAGGTACAAGAGCAGAATGTATGTCTGTGGTCATTACACCCTGCCTGCATGTATTTAATGTCTTACAGGGAAAAGGGATTTCAGCTTGCATGAAAAGTGCCTCCTTTGTAAGCATTGCACCTGCTGAGGTAAGATAATCGTTGAGAGGAAGATGATGTCCTGAGTAATCACATAAATAAATCAGCACTGACCCCAGAAAATCTCTGATGCTGCCTCAGAAAAAGCAGAAGACACTCACTCACTTTCTGCCCTTCCTGGTCTTACTTTAAAGCACTGCTTGTAACCCAGAGAAAATCTTTTTGCAAGCCATTTAGGATCCTCAAAGGGCCAGGTATCTCTTTTATTTTTTAAGCTTTATGGAGAAAATACATCATGCAATATGTCTCTAGTTCTCCACAAGTAACTGAACAAAGCCAAAGTAAATCAGCAAGTGGCACGACATGCAAGAACCCAGAAACAAAATGAGCAATGAAATTGGACTTATCACAGAGAAAAATCTGAGCCATTCATTTGAGATTTTTATGTTTGGGTAACCTTTGGAAGAATGTTTGCTGTTCCATTATACAAACAATGGAAATATTAGATAAGGAAAAGAAACACCATTGCCAAGAAAGCTCCACACACCCCTTCCAAATCACGAAACATGGAGATGTGATTTTATGGAACTGTAACATGCTGCCTGCAGCAGGAGTGTCAGAGGTACAGAGCCATTCCTGCCAAGCCCGGTGGGCCCAGGGAGGGCAGCTCAGGAACCCCTGGGGCAGCACATCTGCCTGGCACTGCCCCACAGACACATGGGGACCCAGGAGCCAAATTCAACCTCCCTGAGGCCAAGCCTTGCAGCTGGGCCAGGCCTGCTGAGCAGGACTGAGACAGCCCAAAGTGTGCCAAAGCAAAGCTGCCACGAGTTATTCACACACAGCCATCCCTGCTGCAGCCTTTCCCAGCCCGCCAGGCGCCCCGTGGCAATGGCGCTCCTGGGACAGGCCCAGAGCTTCCCACAGGGCTCAGCTGCAAAGGGCCACCAACAGGAGCCAGAGCTTGTCCCTGTGCAGAGAAGGGACAGCAGGAGTGCCTGGGTGCCACAGGGGAGGCTGCAGAAGGGAAGCCCCTGTGCACACTCTGTGCTGCCCACTCTTCCCACAGCCAGGGACGCCTCCGGCTCCCACAGAGATAAAGGCAATAAAGGCACAGAATCATGGAATTATTTGGGTGGGAAAGGACCTTTAAATCCTACCCAGTCCAACCTCTGCAGAGAGCAGGGACATCTACAGCTAGGTCAGGTTCCTCAGAGTCCCATCCAACCTGGAGTTAAACATTTCCAGGGGTGAGCATTCCCCACCTCTGTGGGCAGCCTGATCCAGTGTTTCACCAGCCTCATTGTATGAAATTCCCCCCTTATATCCAATCTATATCAACCTTCCTTCACTTTAAATCCATTACCTCGCCTCCTATCACAACAAGTCCTGCTAAAACATTTTTCCCTAACTTTATTACAGGCCTCCTGCAAATACTGAGGGACTGCAATGGCCTCTCCTCGGGGTGTTCTCTTCCCAAGGGAGAACAAACCCAGCTGGAATATGCACATGAGGGGTTCTGCAACTGCAACTTCCAAGTGAAGGAGCATCCAGGACCCCCTTCCTTCCTTGCCAGTCCCTCATGGACACAATCCAGCCCCTCATGGACACAATCCAGCCCCTTGGCCAAGCACAGGTCCTTGGGGGCAGCCAGTGCCCACTGATGGAACGACAGGAAAATGTCAAGCTACCTAACCTCTCTCTAGCTCAGCCACACCTGGCACTGCTTGAACAGCCAGGTGAAATATGAGTTTAAAGTTCCTCCATGGGGTTTTTCCATGGAAGGTAGGAAAAGGCCTGGCAAGGCCTCGGCCCTGCCGGTGCTGAGGGGATTTTTTCATGGCCAGGGCTGATTTCATTGTTCAAACCAAACCTTCCATGTGGGGAGAACGTGTACAGATAAGGGCTGGATGAGGACTTGGAGCTTGGCTGCTGCCTGGGGGGTTGGCTAATGGGCCTGAGCTACAAGAGATGTTTTGATAGCACAAATAAGGATGAGGAATTAGGCAGTGTGGTGATCCGGAGAGAGGATGAGCGGGTCTGCTGCTACAGGGCTCTTAAGGTGCTCCTTTGAAGGTTTCCAAAGTATTTCAGCTCAACATCACAAAGAAATTCCTCAAATTTACTTTCAGACATCTGGCAATGTTCCTTTTAAAGAGATTATAAAATCAATCAAATATTATCCATCCTTACCTAAATGTAAAATAATGTAAGAAGATCTTGAATTTATGGATAATATTTAATGGTTTATACATGACCAAGTGTATTCTTTTAACAATGAAAATTATGCTATCACCAATTTCTTTACATTCATAGTCTGTTTTGACAGTGCGTTAAAATAAAGCTCAGTCTCTAACAGTCGTAGAATAATTATTCTATATTTCTATTTTAAACTTATATTTGTCTGAATCAAGTATTTTTCATTCCTTTCTCAATTTCCTTTCCAAATTCTTTGCATCTCTGTAGCTGATTGAACACAGTAGTGCACCTGACTGCAATTCAGTGTGAACCAGCACGAGCAGCTCCCAAACAGACTATTAAGTTATTAAAGGTGCATTTTCATAGAAACAAGTGTGAAGAACCAAAACTAATGAGTATTAAAAGCAGCTGGTAAATTTTGTTACATTCAATCTTTCTTCATCTTCTACCTCATTGTTAAAATTGTGAAAGGCTTTTTAGATTGCAATAATGAAAAATAAACACACCTCCCCAGTTGATTCTCAGTCTGTATCCCCACACACATTTGAAAAGAGAGAACTTCTCTGGTAGCACAACTAAGGGCAGTTGTGATGATTAAAAAGTCAACTTCTACAGCAGAAATATTATCAGTTAACTGTTAATTGATATTGTGACTTTGCATAAAACCTTTTCATGGTATCCTGAGACCTACAGCCAGAAAAAAAACCCACAAAATGTAGCTGAAATGCTCTCTCCCAGTGGACTCCACCAGACCATTTCTAGAACAAAGTACCAACAGAAAGACTTCTTCTGTCCTGCTGTAACGTCATCACTAACATGTAACACCTCGCGGAGTGCCTGTTTGGGGGGTGGTTGCACAGATACCTCCATGGAAAGGTTCTTCCTTCATATCAAAATTTTAAAAGCTTCACTCTACTGTGCTGGGGCATGGCCCCAAGGTGCCAGACCTCCAGGAGCATTTGGACAACACTGTCAGGGATGCACCAGGTGGGATTGTTGGGGTGTCTGTGCAGGGCCAGGGATGGGATCAATGATCCTTTTGGATCCCTTCCCGCTCAGGGTATTCATCATCCTACACACAGTGAATTCTTCACTTTTTACATGCACTGGAAATGGCAGCATCCAAGTATTTTTAGTAAGAAATCGGGGAATTTAATTCACTGACATACTCCTATAAGAAGTAAACATTTTTATAAGAGAAAGTAGATGAAAAATTTGTTGTAAATTGGTGGGTACTATATAAAATTGTGGGTAAATATAGTTAAGTATTGGAGAGAGTGGATTCCAGTCTCATTTGGTATTCATCCAACTAACTCATCCCATTTTACCAGCTGTCCTTTATAAGGTATCACTGATGCTCCAGTGGGCCTCAGAGACTCCAATTGCATGGAAAATTCTACAACTGTCAGCACAGCTCTGCCCAAGGGGGGATTCGGCATTGTTTTGCAAAGTGACAGGGCTAGATACTGCCTATATGTGGTATTTCTGGGATAATGAAAGTGAAACTAATCTGAACATAAATATTTTTAAAGCAAATTCAAGTTGACACGTATGTCTATTTTTTTCTATGTAAATTATTTCCATAGATTTTTGGGAGGTTCTTTTCATGAGCACTTAAATGGGAGCTTTTCATTATAATATAATCACTTTTGGGCAGGAAATCCCTCAGGCATAACTGAGAGCTGGGATCTCTACTGCATCTATAGCTAAAGGAGCAATCAAAGAAAATTTAAAGGAGAGACTGAAGTCTCGTAACCCATAATAATATTATTAATTCATTCAGCATACAAAAATATTATTCTACTCAACATTTAGCAGACTTCCCCAGCTCCATGCTGAATTCAGATAGGGGTTCACTGGGAAATGAGCCTCACAGCAGAGTCAATGGCATCTGAGTTACAAATATGATGCCTTAACTTGAGAAGTTCAGGGCCTTTAAAACAGTCTGAGAAAGCACTTGCAAGTGCGATTGATCCTGCCAATCCATAGGTGAGACATCAAATATTAACATGGGAAATGAATTGAGTCAGCTCTGAGCTCATTACTACTTCTTGCTTTCTAAATAAACCAGTAAATTCAGTTTAGGCGACATTCTACCAAATTATCGTGTCCCTGCTGCCAGGAAACATTTTTTTCCTCTGCTCTGGTATCTGTTTCAGCCCTTATCCCACAATATTACAAGGACCTTATCCAGCTAAATTCTGGAAGATCTTACAAGGCAAGGAAGAACCAAGTTCTACAGTCAGGTCCTTTTACTGTTTCACAGTCACTCAGGACTCCTGCTCAGCCATTTGGTTTTTTCAGAGAAGTGCCCTGCAGTAATTCTTATTTTGTATTTCCAATAAAAGCCTGTGAGAAGTGCAGCACACCAAAGTATGAACAACAAAGTTGTTCAGGGAACTGTGCTTCACCAAAAACGATGCCTGGTTGGAAAAGTGATTTTCAGGCACTGTAGCAAATTGTGGTTTTTCACAAAGGTATTCAATGAGGAATCCACAGTTTGCTGCAGATACGATAAAGCTAAGCATGTCTACAATTAATTTTCCAATCACGTCTGCTTGATGTTAGGATTCCATTTCCATGTAAGAAATTATTTTTTTTTCCTCTAAGAATAGTCATGTCTCCAAGAATATCCTCTTCACTGAGCTTGGAATCAAGAAAAACAATGGCTTGGGACTTAGAACTAAATATAAGCTTATATTTGCCATAAGCCTTTTAAGTTTCTCTGTGATGGATAATTTCTCTCCAGTGAAAGTTTCCAGAGTTTGACAAGATATATTTCAGAGAATTTTTCCAAAGAAAACAATTAAAAATAAGACGTAAGCTTCGTGTGACTGGGAATTCCTATTATGTGATCTACTTGAAAATTAAAACCCAGCAGAGCCTTCATGATTCCAAGGCTATGCTGATTGCCATTTGAAGCTGGAAAGGTTTTTCCCTAATGCACAAGTGATGAAGTGCACGTAATGCTTGGAGGAAAGTTACCTTATCTGCAGTATCAGATATAGATTACTGCTGGAGTCAGTGTGCCACGCTGCTGGATCCATACACTCTGTTCCAACATGAGGAATTGAGTTTCCCTGATGTCATAAATTGAACACATAATGCAATTAACATCTCCTTTGAAGTTCACATTGACCAGGTAACCACCAGAATGAGTTGGCAAAACTTGACTGAAGTCGCTGCCACGAGCTCGGCTGAGACGGAGACCTCAGCTCTGACTTTCTGCAAGTGTGGAACTCTTGAGGCTGAGACATTGATAGCTGATCCTTTGGGACCCCTCAGCTGGGGTAATTTATGGTATCACACTACAACTGACATGTTTATGATCACACCAATAATCCCAGACTTTGAGGTATTTAAACACTGGAGGTAACTAAATGATTAATTTTAGAAAGAAGAGAATGGAACAAAGCCAAGACTTCTATCTTCGTGAAAAAGAAAAGAACTTGAAATGAACATCTTGGCTACTTTACAAGACTGCAGAAACATTATAGACTGAAAGACTGTGTAATTTCCAAAAGTGTTAATACTCCTTGGAGATGAAAATACAGTAACAAAAATAGAATTCTTAGAATAAAACAGAATTTCACTTGCACTTAAAGAGAAAGAAAATTGTATGAGGAGAGGGAAACATTACACCATTGTCAATGCTTTATGGGGAGCTATTCAGTTTGAGCATTGAAAACCAGACTAATAAATGATCAAGTAGAAGTCTAAAAAGACTTAGGAAAATAGATACTGGAAGGTTATGATTGATAGTATTAAACATAAGAAAGCATGGAGCTTAATGTAACACACAACAGAAGTGCAACTACTAAAAACATCGATACAATCACAGATTGATGATTTCAGCAAAATTATCTATGGTAATATAATAAGTGAAGATTAGTAACCTATATATAAATATTAAAAAATATATTGATCTACACAGTAACATAATGTGCATCTCAGAAGGTCATTTCATACTCTCAAGATGTCCAAATACTTAGAAGCTGTTTTGAAGCAACTATTTTGCACCTTCTTACCCCCAGAAGCAGAGAGATTCAAGTCTCTTTGCAATGCCTGAAACATGTGCAGATTTTTTTGTGTCATTTTAAGGAAAAATTAATGCATTTAGCTGTTAAAACAAGAAGCACTCTTTTCACCCTCATGCCAGCTTTAGCTATAGCTGGACTGGTTTGCCTTCTTTCTTAGAAGACTCTTGTTTATTGTTGGGAATAATGGCAGCATCATGAGAATTCTGTTCAGGTAGGAATCAAAACCTCTTTTTTCACTGTCTGGAGAGCATTTATGCAAATTCCCCTAATTCAACTGAAATAAGAAGTGCTTACCTTCTGTTGGTGATGTCTTCAGATGTCTGCAGAGCCCCTCTGTTTCCCCATAAGTCTCTTTAATTTTTACTACTGCTTCTGTCCCTCGGAGTTCCATGAGGGAGCGCAGTTCCTGCAGCGTGCACCCAAACTCTCCTGCATGGTTGGCCTCATTTCTTTGGTTCTTGGAATAAAAATCGCTATTCGTCATGTCACCCATCGTGGCTGGTTTATATTGCTCCACTCGTTGTAGTTGGATACAACCTTAAAACTGTTTTAAAAACTGGAGGACAGGAACCTCGAATTCCAAATCGGAGAAATTAAAAAGAATCCCGCGTGTGTCCGGCGAGCGACGTGGAGGATGCCCCTGGCGTGGAGGTTGTCCCTGACAGGCTGGAGGTCACAGAACGGCTGCTCTCAAGGCTGCAGACCAGCTCCACTCCATTCACCATTTCCCATTATGCTGCACCCAAGCTGTAGAATCTACATGGTCATTTCTTCCTCTGGACCTTTGGGAAGAAGCAGAAAGGACTCATTACAAGAGGGATGGCGTCAGACAGGTGGTGGCATCCCAGAGGAGCTGCGCAGCACCGTGGTGGGGTGTCCTGGAGGTGCTGCAGGTGGGCAGCATCCACCCAGGACAACACTGGCCCTGCCTTTGATAAAGCTCTCCAGAGCTAGAGCACCAATAGCAGCGCTGCTCCAGTCCAAAGAGCAGCCGCTAAATGAGATGAGTCATGAATATTAATTAGTGATCGATTAGCCCGGCGTGCAGGATGCACCCCCAGTAGGTGCTCCGCTCCATACAGCCACCCTGAGCTGTCCTCTGAGCACAACAAAGGCTCCCTGATAAGGCTCTGAGCTTAACAACAGCTTAAACCCCACCAATTTTCATTATGGGTTAAAACAAAACTGGCTTTTAGCACAAAAGCGGTGAAACTTGGGGGAAAACGATAGAGCCACCATCAGAAATGCAGAATATATTTAAATACATTACATCTTACAGCCTTGCCTTCTGTGCAAGCGAGCACAGCGTGGATGCAATGGGATGGCTGGGTTGGAAGAGGCAGAGCTCTGTATGAGGAGCCCTTTCCCCTGAGCCCAGTCACCACACACACACAGGATGCTGCTGGGCTCTCTCTTTTTCCTTCTTTTTCCCTTTGTTTTATTCTCTTTTCTATGTGCAGTGTTGAATGAGTCCCGTTTGGACCATCTGGGAGACAGTTGATTACATGCTAAAGCCAGCCTTTAAAACCTGTTTCCCCTTCCCATATTCTAATGAAGTTGGTTTAAATACTGCTGAAACCAGCTATTATATTTGGCACGCAGAGTTTTAACAGAGATTAAAGGTTTCTTTTTTGCCTCAAGCGGGTTAGTGCGAGTGCACTGTCTAATCTAGAGGTCTCAGAATCGTTTTCATAATAAAAAAGATCTTTCAAAGGGCACCCCAGCAGCCTAATAACTGACCAACCTGTCACAGGCAAAGGTCACACATTGAACTTTCTAGGCACAGCATTCCCCAGTGGAAATCATATATAAATGCCCAGATAAAGCACATCAAGAGGAACCCAGTGCCTTTCAAGTCCCGGGTTTATATTTGTGCAATAATTTTAATCTCCCACCCAGCTACAGCTGATGTAACATGTAGGGTTTGCTATTTCCACTCTCTAAGGATGTTGCCATTGCTCTGCAGTGACAAAGATCAGGCCTGTGTGAGCACTAATTTGGAGTTACCTTGCTCAATTAACAAAACTGAACCTCTACCAGCCCTCTCCTTTACAGCTGCAAACCTCAACATTCCTTTGATTTCTGTGGAGGAAAATGTTAAACAAAAAGAAAAAAAAAAACAAAAAGGAATTTCAAGTTTCACTATGATATCACAGCCCAAAATTCAAATACCAGCCAGCTGCTACACATTTCTTCCACCCATCCTATTTACTGATGTATCTTCTAGTGCTGAGAACTTCTGCCACCCTCGACTTCACATATTGCTTTCCACATTCACGAGATGAGAATTTCAGCACAAAATGGTTTTTGTGCTGAAACAACAAAGAGGAATTTGAAGTAGCAATTAAAAAGGGTTTTTATTTTCCAAGCAGGAGATGGTGAACCACATTCTGCTCTCCATGGCTGCATCCTGGGCACTGCTCAGCCTCAAGCCATCCCCAGGTACTCCCCTATATCCAGCAGGAAGAAAAGGCCTTACTCACACTACTGCTTTGTCTTTTTGTAAACAGGATGGATCAGAATTCTGAACAGAAACAGCATCAGCCTGCAGCATTATTTGGGGAAAAAATTGCAGGCCAGAAATGTCACAGATGCCCAGTGAAACAGGCTTCATCCCAGGAGGCAGCACAGGGCTCCTCCTCCCTACCAGCAGCATCCCAGGCTCAGCCTGCTGCCAGCCACAGCAAAATGCAGATTGAGATCTGATTGGCAGAAAGGCTACAGTGATGATAACAAATAGCTGAAATAACAGGCTTCTCTTTACTTCCAGTGGTTAAAAAAAAAAATAAATAAAATCTGTTCTTAAGTGCAGTTCAGGGTTTTGAAAGCTGGGCATCTCAAGCAGCCATGATTTTAAGAGAAAAGAAGATGGAAAAAAAACACTGCTTAATAAAAAAAAATTAAATGTTGCTCCAGAATAAAAAAATTGTTCTTAAACTGTTCCATAACACCACAGAGAAAAGACAATTTTGAATGTTTTCTGAGAAGAACCATCTACCAATTTCATTTCTGATGCACAGGTTACTAAACACAGCATCAAAGACATTTTCTCCATGATCATTCTGTGGGATGTGTCCACTCCTCTCAATCAAAGCATCTCTTTAGGCTCCCTGTGCTATAAATTAATTTCTTTTCTTCCATTCTTAGAAATTCATTGTCATTTGTCAGCCACAGCGCTGACAAGACAGTGCTGCTGCTTTTCAGCATGACTCATTTGCCTGCTTAATTTTTAATTTCGCCTCCAATTAAATATTAACCAATAAATAACAAATATGAAGTTTACACTTCCTTCAGAGCTCCAAAACCAAATCTCTGGCAGTCTGTGCTGCTCATGACTCACCTAATGCTGTGCCACCAGGGAAACACCACCTCATGGTTCTGAGGGGCAGATGGAGAAACACAGCAGGCCCTGAGCGTGACTGACGTTATTCCCTGCTCATGCAGCTCCCCAATCCCCTGGAACAGGATCCTCAGGCTCCGTCCTATCCAAAATCTCTCCTAGTCAAAGCCCAGGCTCCTCACCGGGCTGGCAGGACTGACACACCACCACCTCATCCCTCTTAATGGTGAATATTGAATATTTCTTCAACAAAAGCTGAGGAATAGAAAAATTGTAGCTGGCACGTGGCAATATTCCCATCATGGGGCTTTGCATCTCCAAAATACGTCCAGTTACCACAAATGGGGAAATGAAGAGTCTCATCCACAAGAAATCCCATTATTACGCTGGGTGGGGAGTTTTTTGTTTGCTGGTTTTTCTGGGTGGAGGTGAAAGAGGGAACTATTTTACAAAAACCTCACAATATTGATATTTTCAAGATGTTCTAAGTGAACTACCAAGAAATTCTGATTCAAGGAGGTGATACTGGCACATTTTTCAATCAAAATTATCTAGCATGCTAATGACCCAATGAATAAAGTGAGCTGGATTTCATGCTCTGGATGCTGCTTTCACTGCTCTGTCCATGGTGGGCTTCAGTGGGGTTTAATCCATAACCAAAACCTTCCTGGAGCATAAAGAGGCACCATCCCCAAGCCCTGAGAGCACAGGGTTTGCTTTCCACACAATCCTAGAACAAGGAACCTCCTCCAAATCCTCCAGATTTGGTCTCATCATTCCCTGTGAGAAGAACTTCTGAGGAAAATGTCCCTACTCAGACACATTCAACAAAGAGAAATAAAAACTCCAGTAAATTAATTTCACACACAACAGTAGCTGGTTTTCCCAGACTAAAGCAGTCACTTTTAATGAAGGTTATTTGGCTTTACTTATTCTTCCCAATGCTTCTGAAACTAGAAAACTGAGTAAAAGAAGTCCCAAAGTGCAGTTTGTAAACAACAGATTGCTGTGGAGCAGAGATAAAATCCCAGCCCACTTAGATACAACTCAGGTAATAAAAGACTTCACACACAGAACACCTGAGTAAAAAAAAAAAAGACACCATCCTTATTTTCCTCATTTAAAAGTCAGAATATCAGTCTGGTTCTTGGTCTGGAATCTTGTCAAAGATGGATTTTTATTGTAAAAATGCAATATAAACTTGAGCTGGCTGTTTAGTTGGGTTTGTTTTTTTTAATTTTTTTTCCAGAATTGCTGTGTCTGGGGGAAGAGGCTTCCAGTCCTGTAGAGCCCAAGTCAAATATTTTTAATCTCCTAGCTGCTAAGAAGAAATGCATGCCAATTAAAACAGAAGCAATTTGGATGAGCTAACTGCAGGCCTGCTGGGAAAACTATTCTTTGATTTCCCTAATCAGGAAAAGTCTCATCTTGGAAGCTTGTAAATATTTTCACAGTGTGTTAGAATGTAGATATCATCCCCAAGTATTCTGACATCTGATTTCATTCAGGCTTCTACTGGCAGGGAAGTTAGCAGCAACTTAATGAACCAGATTTCACCAGAACAGAATCCCAAGGGTTGCATTTCACCATCCCAAAGGTCTGGACAAATAATGGATTCATCATGAGTCAAAAAAAAAAAAAAAAAAAAAAAAAAAAGGTTATATTTTTAATTTTTCTGTTTTCTCTAAAATTCTGGCAAGCCTGATTTCAGAGTTTGCTGTGAGGAGCTGTTTGAATTACAGGTGAAATGGTGATTCCCTCTCACTCCTCGTGCAGCTGGAAGGTGGCACACACAGCTGCTGCTCCAGGAATTAAACTGAACTAAACTCAGGGAATTAGCAGTTCCCACCCCTCCATGGGGAGCATTTCAGCCCCACTCGGACTTTATTTGGCAGGAGATAAAATTCCAGCTGAACCCTATAGACAGCCCCTGAGTAAGGGCTGAAATACACATTTTAGTGGGTGCATAATCAGATTCTTCTGTATTCACTGATCCTGCCACATTTTTCAATCAAAATTATCTAACATGCTAATGACCCAATAAATAAAGTGAGCTGGATTTCATGCTCTGGGTGCTGCTTTCACTGCTCTATCCATGGTGGGCTTCAGTGGGTTTAATTCATAACCAAAACCTTAATAAAGCAGGACTGGAAGCAGATTTAAGGGAATTTTCCCTTGAATCTGAGCAAAATCATCTGAGATATTTTGAGACTACAGTTCCTGGGAGCAGCAGAGGATGCAAACCTTACAGCTGACCTCTGCAAGGGGAAAAGAGTTGAGAAGGAAAGCCAAAACCTGCTCTGTGGAGGCCTGCAGGTATGTGAAATAAATCAGGTGTGGCCCAGCTGTGACATCTTTGCACGGCAAACCCAAAATGCCCGTCCATTTGGGAACACAATCTTCATGGAGCAGAATGAGGAAAGGATTCTCTATCCAGCAGCCAAAAAAGCTGATTAAATGTACCCAGCAATGCCTAAACTCACACTCTCTTAAAAAAAAGTCAACCATGCTGACTTTGAAGTTCAATTATCAGCAATGCACAAGATGCAGAAGGAGCTAAGGAAAAACACCATCTGAATAAAAGCTGGTTGGCACCTCACAAAGTGTGAAATTTTCGTTTAATGCCAGGAAGCCAAGAGCAGATAAAGAAAGAGAAACTGAACTTTGTCACTGAAGTGTTCTCCGAAAATATTCCTGACTTCATGCCTCCATTTCCTCATGAATTTCAAGTTGATTTAAGTTAATCTCTCCATCTATAAGGAGGCTGTGGCTGCCCCTGGATCCCTGGAAGTGCCCAAGAACAGGTCGGACAGGGCTTGGAGCCCCCTGGGATAGTGGAAGGTGTCCCTGCCCATGGAAGGAGCTGGAATAAAATGGTCATGAGGGTCATTTCCAACCCAAACCAGTCTGTGATTCTGTGCTCATTCATTCACTTGTTGTTTTCAGAGAGAAATGTATTTCCCCTGATAATGGGATGACATTAAGACAATTAAGTTAAAGTATTATTTTAAAAATATTGCAAAATGAAAGCATTAAAAAAAAGAAAAATCACAGGCAACTGCCTGTTACAATCCCTTAACAGCTGTTCCAGCCTTTCAGCATGAACCTGAGCCTCCAGTCAACACCAGTTTCATTATCAGGTAGGATAAATAAAAAGGATTCCATGCCTCCTGTATACCCTGTTGAATATTTCAAGGCAACAAAAGCCTTGTCACAAGAGAAATTTTTATTAAAGAGACACAAACTATCATTAATTTCAGCTCTAAAATAAGCATATTTACCTAGGATTTCTACCAAACAGAATCTTGCACAAATGGGCTGATTTCTTTTTTTTCCATGTTGTAATGAGGAGAGCTAAAATGAGGGCTGTGAATTAAAGTCCCTGCAGCCCCTGCTGCAGTGCACAGCTATTCAGCCACATCTGATCCCAAGCCTTTCCTCTGCTCCTCGTGGAAATGGCTCCAGCAAAGCCAAATGAACTCCTGACAGCAACAAAACTGCTTTAAGGGAATCAATTCAGGCCCATTAAATAACAAAATGACTCCATCAGTGACTTCTGGGGGACTGCAGCAGCTCCTGCAGATGAAATCCTTCCTCCCCTGGTGCCAGAGCGTCCCTCTCTGCCTGCAGAGGTGGGATCTGCCCTGAAAATGAGATTTTCCCACTAAAGGCTGTCCCAGCCATCAGTTTTCAAAACTCTCTCTCATGCTCTGCTGGTGCTAACATGATTTTATGATGTTTTGCTTCCAGTGCACAAATGAAAGTTTATTTTCCATCAACCATTTATTCTCTTGAGGCTCCAATTCCCCACTGCAAAAGGTTTGGGGTTTCTTTCATTCACTGCCTTCCTACACACCCCATATCCCCACACTTTGGGGTTGTGTTTCTGGCACTGAAAAAACCCATTCTACACCTCTATAAACTTTAGAAAATTTTAATTCTACATGTTTCCATGTAGAATTGATTTTACACAGCACAGTTGTTGCAAGGAGTGTCAACTTCCAAACTGCGTTATCAGTTTAATCAAAAACACAGCCGGTAAAAAAAGGATATTTGGACTTCAGACAGCATTAAATAAAGCAGATGTGGAAAAAAAAATCTAAATGAAATGCTCTAAAAGCAGTAGGTGATCAGGTAAGGAACATTTCCCAGCACTGATTCCTTTTTTGTAGCAGAAACACCCAAAAGATGTACTACAGTGATGCTACATCACAGAGGGATGTTAGAGAGCAGCTCCTCACCATCATCAGAGAAAATATTCAAAATTTCTTCCTTGGGCTGAGGTGCCTTTCTTTTCTACCCCAAAACTATGGTTCTGTCCAGTCATTACAGTTTCAGACCCAAGGAACAAGGATAAAAAAAATCCATAAAAGAGGAGCCCAAACTCAGCAGGCTAAAATTCAGATCTTTGCTTCACTAAAAGCAAATTATTGGCACATGAACACTAAAAAGATGAGGCATTCTACGTCTGTCCTTCATCTGTGTGTTTCACAGAGTACCAGATTTCTTAAGTCTAGAATTTGAGTTACCATGTGACCTTTAGCTGATTATCACCTCTGTGCACACAATTTCAGGGAGTTCCAGAGTCTGTGTGCCTAAAATACCTAATTATAGCTCATTTTATCATGAAACTCTCCAGAACACCTTAAAAGAAATAGATTTTCCAGCTCCTTCCAACCTAAAATTCCATTCTAACCTTTTCCTGCTCCATCCCACCTAAAATTTTTTTGCTTTTGTTCAGTCTCTGAGTTTGGGTCCTAATTATTACTTTTTTTAGTCTATTACTAATTATTTCATTATTAAAAAAAATTAAATGGCCTCTCTAATCTTCACACCTTGAAACTAACCCAAATATTTAATACTTTGGTAGAAATTGCCATTTCTCCTGATTGGTCACATCCATCTTGACCTCTTTTCACTTTTTTTCCTCAGATTTTCTAACAATATTTTACAGCACTTTCCATCCTAAAAATTGAGATTAATGAAGATAATCTCACCTATATCTGAAGCACCTATCAGGCTTTTAATCAATAAACTGCAATTTCATTTCATTATTCCTCTGTGCTCCCAGCTCTGCCTTGAAGGCTGCATCAGCCCATGACTGGTTTGAGAGCTGTGAAATGGGACTTGAAATATTTCCAGTCCTGGACAGGATTTTGTCATAACAGCAAACTCAAAGACTTAAAGGAGGCCTGGACTTGATTACTTTTTAAATAAACTAGAGATAAATTGAAGCATTTTCCTGCCTTCTTAGGAGCACAAGGATGAGGAATTGCAGCAGAAGTGCACTCATTAATGTGAAATAGAATTTTGATGGATTGCTTTTACTAAAAAGTTGACAGGTATGATGTTTTCCATAAATATGGATCTATGGGATAACAGAGAGAATAAAAACCTGGGGAAATCCATAACTGGCCAGCTGTAGAGAAAATAATTTTGTTGTGTCATGATCTGAGCTCTGGAGGTTAAAGCACCTTTCCACTTTTAACATCCGTGCTATTGTAGCACGATCAGTGTTGACACTCATATCCCTGAGAAAGAAACTCCAATTTCTACACAACAACCCAAGGGAGACGATTAAGGAAAAAGAAAAAGAAAAAAATAAAAGGAAAAGAAAGGAAAAAAAAAAAGGAAAAACAAACCCTGGCCTTGTTCTCTCTGTCCTTCTGTCAGCATCCATCGCATAAATCACCCAGCCATTAGCAGGGAAAGGACTGCCTGACTGCTGCTGTCTATAAAAGTCAAGAAAATCTAAGCAGATCTAACAGACCTTTAGCCAAAGACAGGAGACCAAATCACACAGAAATGGAATCACACAGAAATGCTGTGTTTAGCCAAAAATGCAATAATTTCAGAGTTATACATACAAAGTCTTCTATCTACGAGATCCTTCAAGACTGACAGCAGAAAAATCCAATTTTCCGGGAGTTACTCTTGTTTTTCAGGTGTGTGATTGCTCAGCAGCTGAAATGCTGAGCATCAAGCAGATCATGAGAAACAGCTGGTCCGGGGGAAAAAAAAGAATAAAAAAACAAAAAAGAAGAAGGATAAAACCACCCTCCCTAAACAAACTAAATCTACTCCAGTCTTAATTTGCAGATCTCTTTTCTGCCACCTTGGTTTCACTATCTGAGGAATTTTATCATAACATTAATTAAATGAAGCCAAATACTGAAGCTCTTAGTGCAGCACCATTGGTTGTTAATGAGATCCAGAAAATGGAGCTTCCATGCAAAATAAGTGCAGGCAGAAAAATAAAAGAGGAAGGAAACAAAATATAAAAGTAAATCATTTGGTTGTTAAAAAACCCCAAAAATATTTAATGGCTGAAGAGAAATATATATTTTGCCTCCTATATATATATATACATACAAGTCGAATTGGAAGAGGCACACTTTTCCCTTGCACCATTCCCACAAAGGCTGAAAAAGCAAATTGCAACCTATAATCTCCTTTTGTGAACATATATCTACATTTTCTTTTCGTCAACAGTGAAAAGAACTTTTGCATCTTTTTCTTAAAAAAAAAAATAAAAAAATTCTTACATAAGGGTAAACTATTTTATTCTTGGGATGAGATGCTGTTCTCTAAAATGAGAATAGAGAGACCAAATTATAACTAACAGAGACCATCTCAGAAAGATTTTTGCTGCCACCTGCACATTTGATGGCAGGAGATCGTTTTAGTTAACCAAGGGCATAATGCCAAGCCTGTCCTGCTGTGTGCCCGCACACTACAGAGAATTCCTATCCCACCTCACCTATTTATCAGCATTAAAAAAGCAGCAGGTGAAAGTATAACAAATTTAAAATCAAGATTTAATAGGTAATAAACTGCTAAAAATAAACTGCCAGTAGTTTACCACCAGCAGTACACAGAGTTCAGATCCTGTAAAAGTTGGCATCTCTTCAAGTTTCTTCGTGCTACTGAACTATCAGACAATCATTATGCAAGGTCCAGAAGTAAAGAAAAATAACTTTTTAGCTTTGCTGCATCTTATACAAGAGAAGTTATGGGGTAAAAGAAAAAAGCTTTTTCCCTTCAAAAGATGAATTTGCTTCAAGCATATTCTGTTATTTTTTTGCTAAAAAAAAAACCCATCTAAGTTTTTTTTTACTGTCACAGTTTTAGAAATTTTTCTTATAAACCAACCCATCTTTGCCACTAAAGAGAGATCCAAACCTGGCCAGCTTTGAACTCCAGCTCCACATCCTCAGCCACGAGCTCGCAGGTAACAAAAAGCCAGAACAATGAATTGCAACTGAAGTGATGGTTTGGGCAGAATTCCTTTGCAGTTTTGCAGAGAGTGGAAGGCAGAGAACATCCAGCTCGTCTGTCCCCGGCTGAAATGAAAGCCAAGAGGCCCCAGCCCTCCCCAGCTGGCTGATTCCTCTCACCTGCCAGGAAAACCACAGGTGATTCTGATTCCCTTTAATCAGGGGAGAAGAAAGGGAAGCACTCGGATAGGATGGAACCCAACAGCCCCCTTTGCATTTTTAACTGCTAAGAAAATCAAATATAAACACATTTTCTCCCCTGTGATTCAGAAGATCGTGCCCTGTGAGGCAAGAGGAGCAGGGCTGCTGGGGAGGTGATTCTGCACCACAAAAATCTGTGTGAAAGGAGGAGAGGGGAAAAAAATCCATCCCTGCAGGACTCGGGTGTACAATGGGAACTGGCAGCCAAGGTCACTCCTGAGAAAGAGAGCAGCCAAAAAGGAGGTTTTAAATCTCAGTGGGCATTAGCTGAAAGACACACAGTGATGTTCTGCAGAGCTTTTAAATAGGACATGCACAAAGGATTCCAAGGAGATGGCTATCAGGCAGACCTATCAAAATACCCTTTTTTTTTTTTTTTTTTTTTTTGCCCAGGTTATTGTCATCCACGGACAGTCACAAAATCATTTTGGAGCAGAAATGAATAAGTGCAATTTGACAGGAATCACAGCCAGGCCCTGCATAAATACCTGACCAAAATGCCAGCAGCATCCGAGGGGGATGAGGAACATCTGAGAGCCCCCAAGCAGAAGGAAGGAGGGAGAGGGCCCTGCCCAGGAGCTGCCAGGGACACTTGCAGAGGGCACTGGGCACCGTGGGACTCCAGCTCCTCTCCCTGGCACCAGCTCACACCACCTGGCCCACGGGAAGGCACTTTGGGGACAGGCACATGCAGGCAAAATGGCACATTAATGATAAAAACTGGCTCAGTAAACCTAAACATCCAACAGGAAGAATAAAATAAAATAAAAATAATAATAAAATAAAATAGAGTTTGGGAAGGCAAATTTCCAAAGCCAAGTGTTCTCTGCGTTCAGCTTGAGGGAAAGCATCAATTTTAGCAGAGGGAAAATAAAATAAAAAAAACCATTCTTCCCTCAAAAACATACATGAGTACAGACGTTACTCTCTTTCTGCTTCACAGAAGCAACATTTGGAGAACGACTTAACCTTTCTATTTTTATCTGGGTGCATTCAAATTACCAATAATGTACAACATGCTGTAACCAAACCACTGATGTAGGGTATAATTTTCCCTCAAGCACATTATCCTAGCTGGTGGCTCAGAAAAATAAGCTGATAAAACAGCAGCAGACATCAATTGATGGATAAAAAGCCATCACAGCTATGTAGAATGCTGCTGCCCAACCTTAAAATCATACAATTAGCCAAAAAATACAAGCTGTAGGACAGGACATACCAACAACCATGCATTAGCTATGGGGTCATCCCAAAAATCCTCCTACAAACACATTTTTAGGCAGACCAGCAGATTATCGCCTCATAATTTAGCTATTAACACACAGATTTATTTTAAAGCCATCATCATGCCTGGTACTTTTATTAAATATCTTCTTCCCTGTCAAGTTCAATCGGGATCTCATCCTAACCATGATGAGCTTTTAATTTTCTGTGCTATTAATAGCAACTTAAAAATAAAATGTTCTCTTTTGAAGCTATAAAGCTGTAACTTTCTTTAGGAGCTGCAAGGGGGAAGAGAGATTAATCTTCCTACTCTGCATCTCTTAAGCTACATTAGTTATCTGCATATATGGGAAAAAACCCAGGAGAACAGGGAAGAAACAGGAATTTTCTCTAAGAATCCCTTAATATAACTCCTTGTAAGGATTTCACATGGCTGCAGCACAGAAATGAAGAATTACCAATATATAAAAGGAATAAATATTTTAATTGCCAGGTAGGTTCTGCATCCTTCTCAGTGACCCTCATCAAGAGATAACAGATTAATGAATGACATAATTAGCTGCGGGATGCACAGAGTCCTGTCCAGCAAAGCTCTTCAGCAGCTTCTCAAATTTCAGCACAATTGGGGTCCTCATTAATTGCCCGGCAAATGAAGAAAGATGGGAAGCTGGAGATGAGGCTCGTGGGCCTCTGTGACCATCTGACACAGGGATCAGACGCTTCCAGCTGCTCTTCCTCAGCTGCCTCCTCCCAGCAAGGGCAGAAGGGAAGGTACGAAGCTGTTCCAACCCTCTCTGGGTCTGTAAGAGCAGAATTAAAGCAGAGGGTTGCGCAGTCCCTTTCAGCATCCTGCTGCAGTGCTGCTGGCACTCACAAGGAGTGACACCAGCAAGGTCAGCTCCAAGGCTTCCATCAGAACCACAGGGCTGCAGAAAAGTCCAGAGAAGGCTCCAGGGAGAGCTCAGAGCCCTTCCAGTGCCTAAAGAGGCTCCAGGAGAGCTGGAGAGGATGGGGGACAAGGCATGGAGGGACAGGACAAGGGGAAATGGCCTAAAGCTGGAGAAAGGCAGATTTGGATTGGATTTAGGAAGGAATTTTCCCCTGTGAGGGTGGGCAGGCCCTGGCACAGGTGCCCAGAGCAGCTGTGGCTGCCCCTGGATCCCTGGCACTGCCCAAACCAGGCTGGACATTGTAGCTATGATATTTCCTGAAAAATCTTTTCTTTAAGATATTTTTATCTTGAGAAGCTGAGAAGCCTCAAGAACAAAATGTAAACAATGTTTATCTGTTGCTGTGGGATGCAACAGGTGCATCTGTGATTGGTCTCATGCAGTTGTTTCTAATTAATGGCCAATCACAGTCAGCTGGCTCGGACTCTCTGTCCGAGACACAAGCTTTTGTTACTCATTCTTCTTGTTTTTTCTATTCTTAGCCAGCCTTCTGATGAAATCCTTTCTTCTATTCTTTTAGTATATTTTTAATTTAATATATATCATAAAATAATAAATCAGCCCTCTGAAACATGGAGTCAGATCCTCATCTGTTCCCTCATACTCAGACCCCTGTGAACACCAGCACAGGACATTGGGGTTTGGAGCACCCTGGGACAGTGGAAGGTGTCCCTGCCATAGCAGGAGTGGAATGAGATGCTCTTTAATGTCCCTTTCCACCCACATCACTCTGGATTTGCTGATTCCATGACCCTGGGACACAACCCAGGCCCTGGGCTGCTGTGGGATGTATTCTCTGTCAGTGCCTCCATGCTTGTGTCCTCTCTTTAGGATATGGGCCCTGCCACAGCCACTGAGGCCTATCTTTATCTAAAGATTGGAACACTGAAGTGTGTTTTAATGAGGGATAAACTGAGACCATCTGGATGTCTCAGCTGCTACATAGCATGATTGTTTGCTGATTTTAACCATGGCTCTTGCAGAGAACATAGACCTGTGTTGCACAAAGTGCACGAGCTCAGCTTGATTTCTCCTCGTAATCAAATGTGTTGACCTAAAATCTGTTTCCAGCAAATTACTTGTCTGTTTTGGGAACAGCTCCTTCCTCATCTCCTCAGTGATGGGGATAAGCAGAGACAATTGAGTCGAAAAGGTATTTTTTTGAGGGGCTGACAGAATGAAATCTTCCATTTTGGAACACGACCACCATTTACTCACAAACTACATACCAGGTGCCAACTCAAATTAAAATCTGGAATTTTCTTTTCTTTTTTTAAATTTTTTCTTTTCTTCAAGGGTTTTTGTTCATTGTTGTTGTTGAGTTTGTTTGTTGATTTTTTTTTTTTTTCTTTACAGAGATTTGTTGCAAAAAAATTGGTAATTAATTGATCCCATTTGAATGGTGGTGGCATGGGGACAATCTGCATTTCTTCATGTACATATTTCAATGGTTAAGTGTTCTGAGTACTGGATAACCATATTGCAATTAAGCCGCAATGGATCATTTGTTGATCCTGCACATATCCTGCAAGATAAATAATGAGTTGCTTTGGGAAGGTAAAGTGAGAAGCTACTCAAAACCACCACAAAATTAATGGTGAGCAAAAGAAACTGTGAAAATAATTCTGCAGATTAATTATTAGAATATTGTCTAGACAGCTGAGGTTTCTGTCAATTCTCAAATTAAACAGAACCAATAGGGATCAAATCCAAATTTCCCATGTTCCCACAGATTTTTTTCCATGTTAGAAGACTACAGGAAACATCCAAATTCTAAAACCTTCAGCAAGCTTCTCAACTACTTTTCAAGAGAGCAGGCCTGGGTCTGGAAGTGGGGATGGAGTGAGTCTGCAGTGACTTCCTCCCAAACACCTCAGCCAGCAGGCACCATTAACAATTCCAGATTAGAACATTCTGTTTCACTTAGTTTAAGTGCTGTTAATTATGCATTCACCAGGAATGACACCTGTGACTTCAAATTCCAAGCAGATCCGAAAATTAAAAAACTAAAAGCAACAACTGTTCTTGTAAGAAGAGCTACTCCAGGGATACTGAGATCAGAAGTAATTTAGCATATTTTAGCATGGTTTTTTCACCCTTTTTTAATCTAAATAAAGTTTCTGAAAAAGAAATTTCTATCTGTTGCTTTTACCTCCCAAAAAGTGATCCAACACAGAATGTTCTGGCTGTTGAATATAAAGTGATTATTTGAAAATGAAATCCTATCCTGTGTTCTTTTCCTATCAGAGTATCAATAAATGCCTAAAAGGGAATTTCTGGCTGAGGTATCTTGAGATGCTTGGGAGAAATGCCCCCCAAAACACCAAGATAAGCTGACTATTCCCATTTATTAGGCTCCATCTGGTACCAGGAGACATTGCTTTATTCATTTGTTGGGCTCAAAACCCTTTCAGGGACAACACATAAATACCTATAAAGGTTTCTGTTGGCAACTTCTTTGATTCCCACTTCTAAACCCAAATGATTTGGATCACTGGAATTCATGTCACCCATCACCAACGGCCATCCCAGATGTGCTGGAAAGTCACATCCTTTCCTCTGACACCAGGCCCACAAATATTTCACACTGAAGGATTCCCAAAGAAATTAATTCTGGCATTAGAGGTGTGGAGGCATCCAATGGACCAATAACGTTAAATCTCTCCCTCTACAGGTTGAAGTGATAGTGAGGAATCACCAAATTCTCCAAAGGTCCAGGCTAGTGCTGAACATGCCTAAAACAACTAAAGCTTTTAACCACAATATTATTAACCTGAAATATTATTGGTCATATCAGTGTCTTGCTGTATTCAAGGTGTACCAAGTTTTAAAACAAGTTTTAAACACTGGGATTTCCATGATTAATCTGTTTGAATCAAACCCTCTGCATTGACATAACACCTGAAATGTGCAAGTAAACAAAAGACAAAATCCAGCTGTTTCCAAGGTTTTCACACCCATCAACTCTTACATATTTCCTAGAGAAGCAAACTCACACCTCCTGCAACAGCTTTGGGTTTCTTTGTCATGTTTTGTGAATCCATCTGAAATAATTCAGACATCAGAGAATTGAAATTACCATGCCTCTAATAGCATTCAGCAATCTCCCAATCTGTTACAATCAGAAATCTTACAGAGAGAGCACCCCCACAACAATCTCCAGAATAAAAGGGAATTGTCAATCCTTACATGCTTAACTGCAACACCCAAAAAATAAAAATACGAGCTTATCTCAGAAAATTAAGCAAAACTGATCAAAGCAGAGCCCACATCTCTGATTTGCATGCACCTAACCCACATGCCATCACAAAATGCAGATCCAGCCCACTCCTGATGGCAGTGAGCAACTCTGCCAGGTTGGGGATTAAAAAAACAAGATCCCATCTCTTGCTTCAGCCCATCTCAATCTGGTGCTCCCCATGTAAATCAATGCAGGTTTTTTAGCATTTTAAATCAAGACAACTTTTGTTCACATATGCTCCTGTGATTATTGTTTTGCCTTCTTTGAAAATGAACAGAAAACACTTCCTCAGATGTGTTCCTTTATCACCTTATGTTTATCTTGCTTTTTGTCACTTCTTGCAAGAACAAAACTTCCCAAGTTCTAACGCAGCCATTTTAAAAAAGACATTCCCACTGTCAAAAATTATTTGTGGAAATAGAGGAGTGGAACAGACCCTTCCCATCCCTGTAACAGCAACTCCAGTGACCTTGAGGAAAACAGACAAATAGGAAAAACACAGAGCTGCCATCTAAACCTCTTTAACTCTTCCTGGAAGCTGCAGGTACCCAGTGTCACCCTGAGACTGCCAAGAGCATGTACACCTCATTTGGAGGGGCTGATGCCTTTTGGACTACCTAAAACCAGAGGCCAGTCATAATTAAGGGAATAAAAAGCAGTTCTATTTATTGGAGGGCTTGCAGGTACATTTTGGGCTACACCCAAAAATGGATAATGGGTCTTTATTTTTATAAGTTTGGTCCATTTGCATTTTGGGGGTTAATGTGCCAATTCCAGCTGCAGGTAACGAAGTCATTGAGCCCAAGTTTGCTCCCCCCAAGTCCCTTTTGTTCCCATCTCTGGGCCCTGAGGCAGTGAGGTGTCCTTGATTGCCAGGCCTGGAGAGGAATTGTTGTGTCTGCCCAAAATGGGAAAGCTGCAGCTGGCACTGGGTGTGGGGTTTGGAGTTACACACCAAAGAACTGCAGGAGTGCAAATAGATGGAAAATAGAAAAGCATAAATGCTAAGGCCCCATGGGAGCACTCCTGTGGCCCTGTGTGTGCCCAGGCTGTGCATTTCCACCCCAGTCAGGCGGCAGTGACACAGGCAAAGCTCTGTGTGTTTGCTCCTGTTCAGCTGCTGCTCTGCTTGACCTGATCTGCCACAGGCAGCAGAGTTTATTTGCTGAATCTGTTTACCCCACTGTCAGTCAAGATGTAGGATATGCTTAAACAGGGAACAGTCAGATTAATATAATTGAGCTGCAGCTCAGAGCAGCCAGGGAGCCGTGCTGGAATGGCAAAGCACTTATTCCCTTCTGATTAAAACCTCCCCAGGGCTGCATCAGTGTAAAGACACCAAACCAGGGATGCACAGGGGACCCAGAGATGGGAGCCTTTCCTTTTGGGAGCAGCTCACCAGCTGGAGAGGAAGGAACACGGATCACACAGAGATAAGTTGCCATTTTAATTGCAGAAGGAGCACTGGTGGGTTTGTCATTCCTTGTGACAGAGTTTTCTCCCCAGAGTCACATTGTGAGCCCAGCTCTGCTGCTATTGTGTTAGACATTTCATGCAGCAGGGTGACAGCCCAGCACACAGATCCAGAGAGCCTCATAAACAGCTTGTTCTCATTGACTCCAGGGAGAGATCCCTCTCTGCTCTTCCACAACAGATCTGCTTCTGCCCTCCCTGTCCAAACACAACAAAAGGAGCAAATCAGTGGCTGAAAAGGAGCTCAAGTCCTCAGCACCATCAGACCAACTAAAAACCACACATTTCTTTGCGCTGGCAGTGCAGGGCAAAACAGACAGGCAGCTTGCAGGTGGCATCCTCCTGCAGGGACCAACACTGCTGGCACAGATGGCACAGGAAAAAGGGAAATGCTGGTGCTAAATCCATTTGCTGAAGCCTTTAGGAGCCTTTGCACTTAAACTCTTCAGTACCTCAGCACTACAAATCCCAAAGTTGGAAGGGCTTGTCCTGACTCACATGTTGTGAGGGAAGTCACAGAGAGAGTGAGGTTCTCGTGGTGGCAGAGGGTTCCTCAAGGCCTGGCACCACAGCTGTGGCTGTGGCTGGGAGCAGAATGTCCCCAGGGAGAAATGCTGTGTGCAGCTGGAGCTGCACCACACCAGCATCCCACAGCTGGGAAACAATGACCTGGTGTCACCACTGACCTGGTGTCACCACTGACCTGGTGCCACCACCGACCTGGTGCAGTGATTTCAGTGACATTTGCCCTAGAAATGAGCCCTCCAACTCCACACAGGAGCCACCAGTGGCACAGCACACAGGAACTATTTCTGTATCTGTGCAGAGCTGATCTTTGCCTTTTCTCTAGCCTAGATTTTGATTTCCCCTAAGTGATCAGTGCTGGCCTAATTCTACTCCCATTTACATCAGTCAAAGCTTTACCATCAACTTCAAAGAAAATGGATTTAACCCAATATAGTTCATTTTGATAAATTCTCCTTTAAGAGAGAAGGACCTCTGCTTCTCCAGCAGAGGATAAGATGATGTATTTTTACACCAGGCTTCAGAGCCAGATGACTTTGCTGTGCCCTACATTCACATTTTGGGTTTGAGCAGCACTGCAGCTCACAGCAGCTCGGCTCTGGCTGCGTCTCAGCCAGGCAGGAGATTTCTCTGTGAGAAAACATCAGGAGCCCCAGTGCAGGTTCACACTCAGCACACCCAGGGCAGGAACAATCAGAAGGCTCTGGAAAGCTTCCAGCCCCAGCAGGAGCACTTTGAGGCCAAAGGCTCAGACTGAATCCAGTCAGACACGAGAGCTGCACAGAGCCAGGGCTGCTCCCCACCATTGATCTGCCTCTAATGCACCCAGTGCCTGCTGATGGTGACATTGCAAACTCCACTCCTACCTCTTATCTCTAGCATCTTTTCATTTCCCATCCCTTCCTAAATAATTCACTCAGCATAACTGGTCTGTGTCTTATCCTCAGATTCTTATTTCAGTTGCATAAATTTGGATTTAGACCTTTTGGATTATAGCCTTGGAGCTGTGCCTCCCTCTTACAGGGACCTGACTGCAATTGTTAAAAATTCCCTCCCAGAATGAACCTTCCAAGACACTTTGTTTAACATTGCATTAACCAGCAACTTCTTATCAAGAAAACATCCCTTGGAAACAAGATTCTGTAACAAATTATCTGACACATTAGGCATAGGAAGTTCAGTCCAACTTAGGCAGCAGCAAATCCACTATCAGAATAAAATACTGAAAAGGAACACTACAAAAACCCTTCAAATGAAACTCAAAATTCAAAATGAGAGCATTTAACTAGCAGGAACCTCAGTGGTTTAGGCTTTTCAGCTTTTACAGACTGTTGCAAAAGGTATCTCAGCAAACACCACAGTGGCAGGAAAAGGAGCAGCACTGAAGGACTTCAGAAGGAATTTCTTCACAGAAATGGTGGTTAGATATTGGAAGGGGCTGCCCAGGGAGGTGGTGGAGTCGCCATCCCTGGAGATGTTTAAGGAAAGCCTGGATGTGGCACTAGGTGCCACTTGGTTGATAGGGTGGTGATCAGTGATAGCTGGGGCTTGATGATCTCAGAGGACTTTTCCAACCTAAATGATCCTGTGATTCTGTGCCTTATTAGAAAACATCTTATCAGAGCAAGAGCAACCCCAACACAGTTCAGCACAGATACTTAGCAGGAAGGGAAGACAGATACTGTTGTAAATGCAATTCAAATATTTCAGCCTTTATCCAGCTAGAATCCCCTTTAACAACTATATCCTATAATTGTTGGAAACCCTCTGTCTGCAGGACTATCTCACTCTGCCTTTATACACAATGATTTCTTTCCATTCTTTCCCCCCTATATCCCAAGATGGGGGCAGAACCCTCCTGACTGTCAGATCTTTTGGGGTGACACTGCAGCCACCCCAACCTGGGCTGGCTCATCTGCTTCTATCCTTCCTGATCTGCTTCTCTCTCCCTGATCTGCTTCTGCTCTCCCTGATCATCTTCTGCTCTCCCTGATCATCTTCTGCCCTCCCTGATCTGCTTCTGCCCTCCCTGATCTGCTTCTGCCCTCCCTGATCTGCCTTTGTCTTTCCTGATCTACTTCTGCCCTCCCTGATCTGCTTCTACCCTCCCTGATCATCTTCTGCTCTCCCTGATCTGCCTCTCCCCTCCCTGCCCATCCTGTCCCTCAAGCCCTCTCAGGGATAAAGGGACATCTCTAAGGCCACAGAATGATGGTGACACTTTCCTCTAGCAATTTTCCTTTAAACCAGAGTGGGGGTAGAAGTTTCCAACCAGTTTTCATCCCTGTAACCTCATCGAGCCCACCCTACATTTCAGAAGCGATGCCTTGTGTTAATTGAGCATGTTTTAATCATAACTCATTTTCCTCTTTACTCACATCTCCCCCTCAGACACAGTCCTTTATCAAGATGATTATCAGATGCATTATTTACTATTTTATGGTGCAGGAAGAACTCACCCAAAGGAAGGTGACACTCACAGGAAAGGTGCTTTAACAAGAGACATTAATTAGCAACTACTGTAATAACACCACAGCAACAAGCGTCAAACCTCCCTGCATGGACTCAAGCAGTCAAGATTAAGTTAACATTTTTTCCTTATTACCCTGACTTTTATATAATTTCACACCATAAATGGAAAAGTCATCTAGAAATTTGGGGCAGGTCATTTATCACTGTTGAAAGCAACTGCATAAAAATGTCTGAGATGGAAGAATTTCAGTAATGTTTTCTGAATTCCCAGCACAGGACAAGACTGTGCTGCTTTCACTCCTCGTGGTTCAGCACTTTGGTCTTACCTGTATGAATACTACTTGCTGAGATCAATTAAAGCAGCAGAAAATCACAAATCTATCATGGAAAGATGTAAAAGTCTCATAAAGAGTGGCCAGTAACAGCCCATAATAACAGCTAAACCTGAGCTGCCATTGTAAATCAGAGCTCCAGAACTGCCAGAGGATTCAGTGACTCCACAGGACAGCACCCACAGAGGTCCCATCACACTAAAAGTTGTCCATGACTCACAAAAGCACAGGCTCAGGCTTCCCTGCATTCCTGCTTGGAAAACCAACTTCAAATCAAACAGCTCCCTTTTGGCTTGGGGGTTGGTTTTTGTCCCAGTGTTCTCAAGAAAACCATAGGATGATTTAGATTGGAAAGGAGCTTTGAAGGTCATCTAGCCCAACTCAGTGCCAACTTCAAATGTGGAACAGCTTGCTCAGGGTCATGCCCAGCTGAGCTTGAGCCTCCCCAAGGATGGAGATTCCCACCCCTGTCTGGGCCACTGCTCCCATGTTGGAACACCCTCCTGGTGAGAAAGCTATTTATATTTGACCAGAATTCCCCTCACTGGAATTACAGCTTTTACCTCAAATCCTTTTGCTGTGCACCTCGGGGACGAGTCTGGATTTTCCTTCTTTTATGACCTCCACTGGGGTAAGTGAAGAAAGGAATAGAAGCACATCCAGCTCTTCTCCTGAGTGAGGAACACTGACATTGCCAAGCTCTCCCTGTGTGCCCCGTGCTCCCACCTTGGTGCCCTGCTCTGGACTCCCACAGTCACCAGAACCTCTCCTGTACTGGGCAGACTGGGCACAACTCTCCAGAAGCAATAGCACAGAGCAAGGAAGTTAAAAGGAGTGGAGAGGGCAATTTTTGACAATTATTGAAGAGATCAATGCCCAAATCTTGGCTCAGGTATCTCAGATAAAGCAGTTAATGTGCACCATAAAGCAGTTAATGTGCACCTGCCATTCCAGAGTGCTTTCCCTGAGCTCACAACACCTCCACTCACCCAGAGCTGCTGAGAGCAAAGGAAGAGTTGGGATGAAATTTGCCAAGTCCCTGGGAAAAGAATTTAATTTTCAGAATCAAGAATAAGTCTTCACAACCAGCACTGGAGGAGGGGAAAAAAGTTTCCATACAGTGAAGGCCATCCATTTAATCAAAACATTAATCCTAGAGTGAATTTTCTCAACATATTTGAACCTCAAGGTCAAAAGTTGAAAATGCAGATTAAATACATTTCTTATATATAGGATTAGTCACAAAAAGAGATTGTTTTAAAACTTGTTTTCCTTCAGTCCACAAAGTATTGGAATTAAGGGACTTGAAAAATCAGCAAAGGAGTTTGATACATTTACAAATCTTCATTCACAGCCCTATCAAGATAGCCTTGCTAAAAAGAATTAATTCTGATTATCGGGGGGAAAAATTGTTTGCCTGCTTTAGCAGGTTACATAATTCCCAAAAATACTTAGAGCAATATTAAATGCTGCTCTATTGGAAGTTTTACATTGTAAAAAATAATGCAATACCTAAAACTGAACAGGACCATTTAGGATCAGAGCAAGACAGTGGCAGATTATTAATCACTTCTGCCTTTGTTTCATAAACACAGTTTGAAGAGTGAGGCTTTGGTAAAGGCATATACTGAGAAACAAAAGGAAATCAGAGCAGAATTCAGAGATTAACAACTCAACCAACTCCCTAAAGGCCAAAATGTATCCAGAGGAGCTCTGCTGAGGGAAAGGTGCACTGGGGGGTGGGCAGGGATCCTGTACAGTGGTGGGAAAACAAAGGACTAAAATAATCAGCATTTCAGTGGGGCCACAGAGTCAGTAAAGAGAGAACCTGTGCATGGAGGCTGTGGCTGTGATCTTTAACCAAAATCAAACCAGCACACACCCAGAAAAAGCAACAGGGAGGCAGGCGGCAGCACAGGTAACACGTGGTGGCACCTGCTGGCGTGGGAGAGGATTTGAATTGAGCTCTGAAACATCTTCCAGCATCCCCTGGGGCTCAGGGCAGCGGGGACGGAGCAGCCCCAGCAGGCTGAGATGAGCTCTGTGGAGAGGGGAGCTCTGCCCATGGCCCCAGTGGAGGCACTGCTGTGTCAGGAGGGGCAGGCAAGCAGGAAAACTGAGAAAGGAGGAGTCAGCAAAGTGGCTAAAGAGCAAGAGATGCATTTAAGGCTTTGCCAAGTATCTGCAACCCGAGGGAGAAGGCAGGGGAGGAGTGGGATGGATACAGGCCTTCACCCTGGGATTCAGGAGGAAGGAAAGCTGCCAGCAGTGCTCTGCAGCACACATTTCTCATGGGTTAGAAACAAACACCCTCATTTCTGCTCCCCAGATGTATTATATTACATTATATAGCCATGCTCCCCAGGAACAGAGCACTCTGGCTGTGCTGTGCACTGACACCTTGCTGGCCAAACCCAGCCTGGGTGCTCACAAGAAGTGAGGACAGGGAAGCTCAGAGCAGGGCTCTTCTAAAGGCAAAGCCAACTTGGGCAACTTGAAGTCATCCCAAGTGTCAGAAATAAAGGCTGTACAGCTTTCTGAAGCACATTTTTTGCTGGGTGAATGTGGATTTTGCAACACTTGCAAATCCCATTAGCAGCAAGGAGAGCTGTAGGACTCGGTGCACGCAATGCATTATCACTGAAGTGACCCCTATTTAATTACTGAGGAAAACGCAAACACTTCCCAGCTGACTTTTACAGTGTTAAATAGCTTACAAATTGTTGCAGAGATGCTTTTCCTGGCATGCATCAGGTCCAGCACTTGAGCAAAGTCATTCCTTCACCTCAGCTGAAACCTGGGCCCTCAGTGATCAGCAACTGCTAAGAAATTACACTGCCCTTGATCCCCACAAAAACTGTGCTCATTCTTTAGGATTTCACATTTTCACTTTAAAAACCAGGCAATTACAGCTCCTTCATGTTCTATTTTATGGTTCCAGCAGTTTTCTTAATCTTGAGAAAATTTGGCACTGTTATTCTAATTATGAGAAGTGGGAGTACGTGAAATCTTTCCAGCAAAGGAGAATCTGAGCTGGCAGATGCATGAAATTCTATCCTGCAAAATGACAGAAGGGGAAGTAATGGGACATTAGACCTGTCACTTACCCAGGTAAGTGCTGTAAATAAAAAACTACATTCTTTTAAGCTCATTCAGCTCCTGATAAATTGACACCAAGTATGGATATTGTTACAAAATGCAGCTGCAGTAACTCAAATTGCTTATTTACAAAACCTGTTGTCACTATAACACAAAGACAAGCAGTGTGTGTGTGTGTGTGTGTGTTTGTGGTACATTTAAAGCCCCAAACTCCAGAAAGGAAAGACTCCCATGTGTGTCCTGACACAGCATCATAGATGAAAAATGCATGCACTTTGCTACTGAGCTCACAAGTTGGGTTACAGCCCCATGGGAGGATTGGGGATTTAAATACCCCACTGGGCATTTTCCATCTCCATCACTGCCCTGGAACCCAACATGCACAAGTCCCAGATGCCATGAAGGCTTTGTAGCCATCACTCCCTAAAATTTGGAGAAAACTGAAGCACTTTACATTTTAACAATTTCCCATTAAAATCCTCTAGTTTATTAAGGTCTCTGTGCTAAAAATACTCAAAAGCTTTCATTCCAATAAAAGACACCATTCCACAAGGTCTCCTCAAGCACAGGGAAGCTCAGTGAAAGGCAGGAAGGGCCTCCCAGCCATTCCTGTTCCAGAGGGCAGAACTGAGCTCTCAGTGATCCCCTCCTCAGCAGAAACCTTCAGAGATCCATGCATGTCCTCACACACATTTCAAACCAGGCTTCAATCCCTGCTGCATCCCTCTCTGTGCTGTACTTGGCTAACCCCTTACATAATCCCAGGACTTCCTTCTTTTAAAAAAGCACACATAAAACAGTCTGAGTTCAAGCACGGAGATAACAAAGTCGTCAAACAAATCTGAACGCTTCCAAAACCTACTTTTCTCTTTTGAAAACTCCCTGAGAACAGAGAGTGCAGAGAGCTGTTCCTCCTTTAAATTTAGCTTCAGCCTCTGTGAAAATCCCTCCCAATGCTCCAGCATTTGCTGCCTGGTCTTTCCATTCAAGTGGAATGGGGCAACGAACCCAAATTTGCTGACCCATTCCCGTGGCTGGGGGATTACAGAAGGGAAAAAGTGAACATGTGTCTGAACAGAAAACCCATTTTTTTACATTTACATTTTTTTTTTTACATCTAAGGTTGGTGCGTGTCTGGGACAGCTGCTGCACCTCTGTTTGGCACAGCTCTGTGTGCCAGGGCAGGAGCTGGGGCTGGTGCTGCCCTCGCAGCCACGTGAGCTCTGGAGCTGCTCAGATGTCTGCCTGACATGGGATTGCTCTGAAATTAGAACATTGCCCCATTTTCCATAAAGCCTCCAACATCCCAGGGTTGTCCCTGTTAGCAAGGGATGTCCTTGAAAACGAGGACAGCTGATGACCTTAAAGAAGGAGGGTAATTAGTCACAGCCCTGCAACCTTTTCTCCCAAAGAAACAGCGATAAAAGTAAACTCCTATTAGAATATCATTAAATGCATTATTATGCAATACTGGTTACATAACCATGCTTTACCAACTCGGGGTATTTTCAGGCAGAATTCAGTTTCACAGAATTGCCCACACAGAAAGGTTTTTTAAAGTATGAATTGTCTCTCTGGAGGGGATGGAAAAAGCTCAGGTAAACTGATGAATGGCAGATTGGCTGCCAATATTTCACATCCAACTTGAACCCTTAAAGTCTTTTTAAGAATCCTTTTTCAGCTAATTCCTCCCAGAGAAGTGATAAAATTCATAGAAGCATTTGCAACTCCAAATATATCACCCTATCCAGACATTCAGTACCATTTGAATTTCAGCTAAAAATTCACTGTGAATCCATGCAAAAATCAAGGATAAGCAAAATTAGACTACATTAAGCATGGCAGCTTGAAAAATGCTGCTGCATTTTATAAAAATTAATATTGTCATCTATTTTCCTCTATCCCTGCTTCCAATAACAAGCAGGAATAGTGATGCATTCTGTGTTTTACTAAAATATTTCATCTAATTCTACTCATTTAACAGCTTTAGTTAGTTCAGGAATGTTCTAACCTCCAAAGTAAATACCTGAATATTGTTCTTATTGGTGCCTGAGCCCAAGTTAAATAAAATTCACAGCTATTAAAAAGTCTAAAAGCAAGAAAAGAATGAAACAGGAATGCATGTGAAATTCTGACAAGGCAAAAGCTGGTGCTGAATGGATTTTTAAAAGATCAGGTTTAAAAAGACAAGATGTACATTTTCAACACAGAAATCTACATGAAATATAAGCATTATTATTATTATTATTTAAAGTTCATCAGTAAGCTGCTTATTTTCTTGCCAAACATTTCCTTGCAATATCAGCCATTTACTGCTATCTATGAAAGTCATCCCAAAACACTGCATTTGTACTGGGCTACAGTGACAATTGTTAAAGAGAAAATAAACAGCTGATGAATATTTCAGGTACAGCATCATCTCTAGGCAATAAATCCAGCATAGTTACGTTTTTCTTTCACAAGGCTCCATTCTAATGAATCATTTCTACTCCCATCCTTCCCAAAAGCCAAATGCAGGGGACACTTTGGAAGCAATTACCATTTGCCTTCTGGCTGTGCAAACTAATAATGGACATTCTGCCTCTGTCACCAAGCCACATTTTGTGCCTCACGCCTTCCCACTCAGGGCACACACAACTTGGGAGTGCCTGGAACCCAAAACCAGAACCCAAAACTGGGCTGATTATTCTGGGTCCAGAATAACCCTGCTGGGCAGCAAAGCTCAGAGCTGCTGTGCCATCCTTCTGCCACACCTGGAACACAAAAACAGACCCTAAAACCCTCCAGGCAGCCCAAAATAACCCAGCTGGGCAGCAAAGCCCGGAGCTGCCATGCCGAGCATCCCTGTGCTGCACCTGGAACCCAAAACCAGAGCCCAAAACCATCCAGCCAGCATCAGAATAACCCTGCTGGGCAGCAAAACCTGGAGTTGCCGTGCAGAGCATCCCTGTGCCATACCTGGAACCCAGAAGCAGAACCCAAAACTGAGCTGATTATTCTGGGCTGGTCCAGGCAGCCCAGAATAACCTTGCCATGCAGAGCGTCCCTGTGCCATAGCTGAAACCCAAAACCAGAACCCAAAACCAGAACCCAAAACCAGAACCCAAAAGCAGAGCCCAAACCCCTCAATCCAGCCCAGAATAGCGCTGCAGGGCAGCAGAGCCCGGAGGTGCCATGCAGAGCATCCCTGTGCCGTACCTGAAACCCAAAACCAGAACGCAAAAGCAGAACGCAGAAGCAGAGCCCAAAACCCTCCAGGCAGCCCAGAATAACCCTGCAGGGCAGCAGAGGTGCCGTGCAGAGCATCCCTGTGCCGTACCTGGGGCGCTGCAGCCCCGCAGGGCTGGCCGGGCAGGGATGAGCGGCGCAGGTGAGCCCCGCTCCCGGAGCAGCGCTGGCCATGCGATGAGAGAGGCGTTCCCCAGCTCAGCCCGGGGTGTGGCGGCAGGGACACACCTTTCCTGCTTCTCTCCACCCCCTGCAATGCCTGCATCGCCGGGATCGCTGTTTCCTTCCCCGCCGGCGGCACAGGGAAGAGAGGCAGGAGCGGGGAGCGCTCCGGGGAGGAGGCGATGCTTTCCCTCCCTGCCACATCCTGAACAGCAAAATTTCGATCCCACGGCTTCCCCGGAACGCCGAGGGGCCCTGGCAGAGTTCAGCAGCTTGCAGGAAGGTGGATTCCTGTGAGCAGTCGGTTTCTGTGTCCCCAATTCCCGAACGCAGCGTGCCCACCCCTGGGCTGGGAGCGCACCCCGGGACAGCTCCACACACCCCAAACCATCGGGAACGGCTAAAAAGAGCATCTGCAGCACTCCAGGCTTCAATAAGGACTGTTCAATACCACTCAGTCAGTTCCAGCCACCACCTTTTACCTTTTGAGTTATTTATTGAAGTGCTGAAAGGAAAGCCTTCACACCAACCCAGAGCGCCTGGCTCGTTATGTGGTACGGGAATATTTGGGGAAATGAGAGGGGGTGGATTAAAGCAGAGGATGAAACTGAATCCCAGCCTCCCTCTCTGAGCCCTCAACCACTAAAATATCCCAAAAGAGGGGAGGCAGCAAAGCCATGGCTGCAATTTTCAGCTTTTCTGCCCAGGGTTGGACACCAGGGGTAAGCCTGGCCCTCTGCTTTTGAACAGCTTGCTCAAATTGAACTCTAACAAGTTTTTTTTCCATAATCAACACAAATATATTGAAGTACTATTCTCAGCTTCAGAGGAAATCAAGAAATAGAGGAAAGGAAAAGAAAGTTCCTACTACCTCCAAATTTTTTAAATGTCCACACAAAAATAAGTGGGATGAGTGGGATGATCCACATTAAAAAACAAACCAATATTTTTATGGAAGAGATATACACACACATCAAGTTCCTACTACTACTACTACTACTACTATTATTATTATTATTATTATTACTGTCCTCAGGCACTTTCTCACAGGTAAACATTTTCTCTCATCAATAAAAGACAGAATTGTCATTAGAAAAAGAAAATAATGATAAAATACCCAAAAGTAAGAAACTTTAGTGCAGCTTTTTTAACTATTGTCTCGTTTTCTCAGGAAACATTATATTATATTTTACATTATTATATTTACATTGTTATATTTTAATGGTGCAAATTAGGTTTATCACTGTCATACTATGGAAATTAACTTCTGATTGCTTTAAATTACAGACTTTTGTTTCTGTAAAGAGTAACATTTTCTCCTATAAAAGTATAAGGACTTTTAATAAAGTCTAGAAGGATTATACTGTGATATTTAAAAATAAATATGGTCAGACTTACCTGAGAAAATCAAATCCTGTGAGTTAATGCATTTTTGACTGGACAGAATTTTAAAAGATTATTTCACATATCCTGACCCTCCATGTGAAGAAACCAACAGTCCCAGGTCTTTAAATTTTGGGACTGTAAAAAGAGACGCCAAAAACACTCAAGATGATTTCCCCCAACTATTAAAATAAGTGGTTAAAACCTAGGTAATTTAGAAATTTAAAAATATGAAGAACAAAATACAGCACTAAGCTGTTAGAAAAGGACATTCGTGGCATGCAAATGTGTCAAGATAAAACCAAATTACACCTGAACAGGAAAGCAGCGTGTGCAACCTAACAAAACATTATTCTTAAGCACTGAGAAGCGATTGCTGCTGGTGAGAGGATTCATTTCTTGAGTGGAAGTGATAAAGATGATAAAGATCTATTAGTTATGTATTTTAAATAATTTTTATACATATTCCAGGTCCAAATAAGAGTCTGAGAAAGCTCTGGAACTGCTGAGCTGCTGGGTTTCAGATTGTTGCTAACCCCAAACCCTGGAGTTTGCTGTGGCACAATGAAACACTCTCAGCTCACCTTTCCCTGGAGCCCTGCAGGCGCTTTACACCAATTTCTCCAGAAATAAACCCACATTTCCATCCCTGCAGCCCAGCCCAGGCTCTGCCACCCCACCTGAGCACCAGGGAAGCTGCCAGGGCTCTGCACACTTTGTGCCCGGGGCAGGGCTGGCACAGCTCTCAGAGCCCCGGTGGCACCGTGACCTGCAGGAGCACAGGGCACACCTGGCACGGCACAAACCCCACCCTGGCCCTGCCTGGGAATCTCCAGTGCCTGCAGCTGGCAGGAAAAGGCACAAAATTAAAAATCTTTTAATTTGTTGTGAAGGGGAAAATCGCTTCAAAGCAGGCTCTGTATCTGTGCGATCTCAGCACCTCAGGACTGAGGTGCAGAGTGACCGAGACCACCCTTGGGGGGCTCGGGGGTCCTGGAACATTGCCAGAAGCGTCTGGTGGCTGGACTTTGATCCTGCACGGGAGACGACACCTGTATGAGGATAGGAGGATTTCACTGGGGTAAATGGTGAAGGGATAAGTTAATTAGAGTGAAACACAGGGTTTAGGATTTCTGTACAGGGGGGTCTAAAGAAGTAAGATGGAGGAATTGGGGCGTGTCCTCTTCTTCTTCTTCTTCTTCTCGGCCTCCATCTTCTGTGGTGATGTTGGCACTTTGGGATTGGTTATTACTAAAAGTGCACTGGTCAATAAGGGTAAAAGGTATTGGGGAAAAATGATAAATATTGTACACGTAACTTTGAGTATAAAGATAGGTGACCGCCCCGGGGACTCGCAGTGTGCTCATGGCTGGCTGCTGTGCAGACCTCTGTCGGGCCAAGAGAAAATCTTTTAGATAAACAATTAATAAACACCGAGACCGAGAAAAGATCTGGAGCCTCTTCTCGTCCTTTGAAGCGCGGGCTGTCCAAGGCCACCCCGGGCCTTTCCAGGTCACCTAAACAGCCGAGAAACCGACATGTATCTTTATACAAATAAATGGTTTTTCCCCCATTTCCCACAAGGTAAATGTTCACCAGCAGCCGCTCCCAGCCTGAGAGCAGCGGGCTAAATTAAAGAATTAAAGGAATTTATTTCCCTTGCCTTTGTGATACTTTCCATTCGGAATAACTCTGAAGTTGTTTTATCTAAATTTACAGAGGGGGAAAAAATAAAATAAAAAAGGTGATTGGGGTGGGGAGTGTTTAAAAATTACAGAAACCAAAGGGGAGAAGTTTGGTTCACAGCACAGGAAAAGGACATTCAAGATATTATTTTGGGAAAGTCACTTTTGCCACTGCTCTAAAATTTGCATGAAGTTCAGGGTAAATGAATATTTTCTTCACATTATATTATATAATTGTCTTTTTTACACATTTTCCTGTACATAATTGTAACTTTCTGGCCTAGATCAATCTGCAAACAGAAAAAGTATTGCTTCTTAACCAGGTAGCTTTTAGGAAATCTCTAACAGTAAAACCAGATTTTAATTTTTTTAAGAGTTATATGTAAGATAAGAGATAAGAAATCTGTATTGAATCATTTTATCAAAGCATAGGCACAAGGCTAAAGGAGAGAGAGGAATTTCAAGGAATGAGAAAGGAGGACTGGAGATGATGGAATTTATATGTGGGGATGAAGAACATATTAAGTAACAAAATACTATGAAAAATAGTAATAAAAATGGTGAAGGGTAATATAAAAACTAGATTAATTTAGTTAATTAATTTTAAACTTTACCTGCTTTTCCATTAATTTAGAAATGTCATTTCAAATTCAAGAATACAACAGCTCATTTAAAAGAAACTACTACTTTAAAACAAAAACTGTCTACCAAAAACCTGAAATTAAAATAAAATTTTAAAAAAAAGTGTGCCTGATCCAATCAATACAATCCTATCCATTACAGTTTCAGGGGTGACCTTTACATCAGATCTTTGCCTCTTTGGAGAAACTCTGTGTAAGCAGAGCTGGAAAAGGTGTAAGAGATATGAATTCTGACAAAAGGTGGTGTAGACCTTTTACACCACAGGTGTAAAATCTGTGAAGGAGTAAGAGCTCTGAATTCTGACCAAAGCTACAAAGTAGGGACCCCATAACTGAACCCTGATCCCCCAAAAACCCAGAGTCTGCTGGAGCCCAGCATTCCACCGGCTCCCCTGTTTGGAGGTCCCCAGGATGAGGGAAGAGATGAGAATCTGACTCCATGCTCTTCAGAAGGCTTATATTATATTATATTATATTATATTATATTATATTTGCTATAAATATATAGTATATATACTATATATACTATAAATGGTATAAATATTATACTATTACAAGTATATATTATTTATTTATGTATTTAATATTATATTATTAAATATATATTATTTATAGTATAAATATATATACTATAAATATATATTTATACTATAAATAGCACAAATATATACTATATATACTATAAATAGTATACTAGTATAGTTATATATTATAAATAGTTTAATAGTGAAAATAATACATCAGAAGGCGAGAAGAGAAAATGATAATGAAAACTTGTGACAGACTCAGCGAGTCCAACACAGCTGGCTTTGATTGGTCATTAAGTTAAAACAATTCACATGGATGGACCTGTTGGTAAACAATTTTCAGACCACATCCCAAAGCAATCAGACAATTATCATTTACATTTCTTTTCTGAGGTTTCTCAGCTTCTCAGGAGAAAAATCCTGGCAGAGGGATTTTTTATGAAATACCACAGTGACACCCCTGAACAAAACCCACGTGTGTGCAGCAAACTCAGCCTCACCTCCAGCAGGGTAAAACCAGCCCCAAGAGCAGAGATTTTTGTGCTGCTGCTGCAGTACCCAGCACATTTTTCAGACACTGGGCACTAATGTTTCATGAAGGTGTCACGTTACTGCCCCCACAGGGAAGTGAGGCACGTGAGGCAGACCTGGCGTCTCCAGATTTCAGAGATAATTGCACAAACCCGTCCCAGAGTGCTGACCATCACTGCAATGCAGCTCGTGTGCACATACAGATGTTAGAACTGCACTTTTTAATGCAGGTTGGGCATATTTCTCATAATGGATGGTGACTCTGAATCCCCACAGCAGGGTGTGGCACTGGAGGAGCTGTAAGGTCCCTTCCAGCCCAAACCATTCTGGGATGTGTTACAGGAACACAGGGCAGGGAGAGAAGTTTGGGAGTTTTTGCCATAAACCGAGGTGAATAAGCAAAGCAAAACAATTTTGCTCCACTGACGTCTAAAGAGTTGTCAACCAGAACCCAAAAATTGACCCAACACTCTCTTGTTACAATTTATCAATCTTTTTATCCATTCTTTTTACTTGTCCAATGTCCATACCACTGTTTGGTTTGTGTCCCATCAAACATTCCCTTAAGCAATGTTATTAATCTAAATTCATCCAAATGCATCTGCCATGACCAACCTTTCTGCAATGTAAGAACAGAAATCTTGATTGAGTAGAAATTTTTAAAAGTAGACGTTTGCTACTTTCTAAGGCTCTGGAAAAACAATGTTATTTTTCAGAAGAACCAGTCTTTTAAAGCAATTAATCTGCTTTTTAAAGTAGGTAGAAGAGCAGAAGCCCAAACTGCAATACCCCTTTCAACCTCAGTAAATATAATTTAATCCCATGCTGTGTTGTATCTCCTACAGCAAGAGAACAGGATTTAAAGATTGCATTTGTGCACTTTTGGGCCTGTTCTCACAGTCCCAATCCATCCCCCACCACGCTTTTTCCATAATTATGACAATGAAAATATGCAAACTATAATAAGCACGTCCCAAATGTTTGACCCAAACATAAACATGGCTTTAAAAATATCCTCATCCCATTTCACTGACTAATCCCAGATAACAAACCTTGCCCAGATAGAATTAAGTGGTTATTTCCCATCATTTTCCTGTCAGAGCTGCCATGCCCCGATCCCAGCTGTAGATCCAGCACCACATGGACAATGCTCTGAGGCACAGGGTGGGATTATTGGGATGTCCTGGGTTCAGTGATCCCTGTGGGTCCCTTCCAGCTCAGGATATTCCATATATCCATAAGGAGATATATATATATATATTTTTCCATATATCCAAAAGGATATGTATATATTCCACATATCCATAAGGATATATATATATGCCATATATTCATATGTATATATTCCACATATCCATAAGGAGATATATATATATATTCCATATATTCATAAGTATATGTATATATTCCATATATCTATAAGAAAAATATATATATATTCCATATATCCATAAGGATATGTACATATTCCATGTATCCATAAGGATATATATATTATTTTTCCATATATCCAAAAGGATATGTATATATTCCACATATCCATAAGGAGATATATATATATTCCATATATTCATAAGTATATGTATATATTCCATATATCTATAAGGAAATATATATATATTCCACATATCCTTAAGGACATATATATATTCCATATATCCATCAGGATATATTTTTTTCCATATATCCATAAGGATATTTTATATATATATATATATATATCCCATATATCCATAAGGATATGTGTGTATATGTGTATATGTGTGTGTATATATATATATATATATATATATATATTCCATATATCCATAAGGATTTCTACAGCAGGAAATGCAGAGTGAGGCTCCATAATCCAAACACGAGCAGGGCTGGCAAGGGCTGAGCACAGAAAAATCAGAATAATCAGAATGATCAGAGCCCCAGCAGACACCTGGCAGCCCCCATCCTGCATTTCCAGAGCAGGGGCAGGAGTGAGGCTGCACTTCCAGAGCAGCTGCAGCTCCTGGAAGCTCTCAGGCTCCTCTTGGAGCTCCCGCAGACACAGCAGCCACACAGCTCCCAAAGCCCAGAAGCTCTGGAGCATGGACTGGCAAAAAATCCTCTCCCAAGAAACCTCAACAGCAGCTCTGACTTGTCCAATTATCCAGCTAAGTCAATGTGGAAAAGATCCTGCATCCTTCAGCATCTGCTTTGGGGATGAAGGCCAGCTCTATTATATGATAGAAATCCTGCTCTTAATAAAAAATTTTAAAACCCCACAGAATTCACAGAATGACCAGGTTGGAAGAGACCTTCAAGGTCATCGAGTCCAACCCATCCTCAACCCCTCAACTGAACCCTGGCACCCAGTGCCACATCCAGGCTTTGTTAAACACACCCGGGGATGGTGAACCCACCACCTCTCTGGGCAGCCATTCCAGAAGTTTATCATTATTTCTGTAAAAAACTTTTTCCTGATATCCAACCTGTATTTCCCTTGGCACAGCTCGAGGCTGTGTGCTCTGGGTGTGTCAGTGCTGCCTGGAGAAAGAGCCCAGCCCCAGCTGAGCACAGGCACCTTTCAGGAGCTGCAGAGAGCAATAAGATCACCCCTGAGTCTCCTTCTCTCCAGGCTCAGCACCCCCAGCTCCCTCAGGGGTTCCTCACAGGCTTTGTGTTCCCAGCCCCTCTCCAGCCTCGTTGCCCACACACACGGAATTAAAAAACTAAGGCAAATTTTTAATGAACCATTCAGCAAAAGAGAATTTTCAGCCAGTTCTAGCGCTGGTGATTACAGCCCTCAGCACAGGTCATTTCTAGGAAGGTGTGTTTCCCTGCAATGGTTTTAAATATTTATATTTGATTGCTCCTGGAGCCTAATGCTGCTCAGCCTTTAGCAAGGGCAGCACAACCCCAGCTCTCCCCAGTCTCTGCAGGGAAGTTTAGCCCTCAGTCAGCAGATCAGGTAAAACCAACACCTGTGTCCCTGTGATGGACCTTTATTTTTTACAGATTGAGGGTGACTACTGGTTAATAAATCCTTGTGCTTCTCTGAAAGTCACTAAAATCAATAAATAAAAGTCATCACAATAAAAATTTCTCTCTTTTTGTTCCTCAGAGCACCAAGAGCTGCAGAGATCCCAAAGATCCCTCTGCCTTCACAGGGTGCTTCCCTGAATTCCTGCAGAAGGAATAAAAGCATGACCCCCATCAGGGCAAAGCACTTTCTAAAATGAAACGGGACCTGCAGAATCCTCCTTTTAGTCCACAAAAACCCACAGAAACACAAAGGTTTTTCAGGAGATGATGCAGGAACACAAAAGAACAAACAATTTGCCCTCACCCAAAGCTCTTGGGTTATAAAAGCACAAAGTGAAACAGGCATTGCTTCCTAAACTGAGGAATGTTTCACGCAGGCAAACAGGCATCCAGGCACTGCCTCATCCCCCTGCCACAACTGCTGAAATTGCAGAACATTTCTCCAGAGCCACTTTGCCAACCATTCCTTGTAAACGAGAAGTGAGCTGAGAGCCAGGGAATGGATTGGGGGACGCAATTCTGCCCCAGTGACACATTAATGCAAATCAGGGGGAGGAGAGATGCATTTCCCATTCCCTGCCAGGGTCTTATCCTGCATCCAACCATTCAGCTGGAAGATGGGAGCCACTGAGCAGCTTGAAAATTGGAGTTTTATTGGTCCAGAAGAGCAGAAAGTGTAAATATAAATATATATAAACACAGAATTAAAGCATTACCTCCCTTAAGGATGGAACGGTGCAAAGAAAAGTCACTGCCCATTCAGACTGACTCGGCCTGAAGATGAAAAACCTCTGTAAAACCCCCCCAGCCCCTGCTGGCAGCAATTCCCACCCAGCTGGGGCTCAGAAACAAGCAGGGCATGTAATAAGCTTTCAGTAGTTGCATTCTGAACAAATGAGTTCATTTTCACTTCACCAGGTGGAATTCAGATATTCTCAAGACAGCCTTTTGTTGTTGAGATTCGAGATTAGTATGAAACCAATCATTCCATATTAAAAATTCAATATGTTAATAATAATAATGCAGTTTATTTTGCTTCTCTTTATCCCCCCAGATTAAATTTAATCTGTGTTTGTATTGGTTGCCTGAGCATCTGAGCAAAAAAAAATTAAAAATCTAGAATTAGGAAATAAAATGCTGACCACTGTGATTTTAAAATAATCTTGAAAATCTCAAAATAATCTGTTTCCAGTAGAATGAGAAAAATGTTGATACTTAGAAAGCATTAAAACATTACAAAAATACAAGCTAGCAATCATCAAAAACTGCCTTCACTTTTCATGCAGCATTTTATATTTTTGTGAAAATTAGTTTTAGAACAGCTTAAGATGTCACAAAAATTTAAGTGCCACATTTAGCTTGGACAATGGAAAGTCATACTGAAAAGTAGAAGCTTCAATACTACCAAGAAAGCTTAAACATAAAACATCTGTAAATATCTTAAACTTTATAAATAAAGTATTGTGGGTGACTTTGATAAGGAAAACTTCTGCAAGTGTCAGTGAACTGTATTAATGGTTTTTTCTATTTAACCTTATGCACAAAAAAAGGACATAAATTAGGAGAATGGTGCAGAACAAGAAAATCTATTTCTAAATACATTTTTCTGTTAGAATCACAAGCTCAACATGAGAAGTTCAGGCCAATCCATCCAGGTCTGTGTCACTTCCACAGAGGAAGTTCAAAATTCTCTTAGGATGGCCCCAAAGAACCCTCTGCACAATTCCAAGGATCAGGATGGATTTTGCTCCATTGAAAGTAAATTTTAGAACAGAGAAACAGATTTAAAATGCGCTGAGATCTCCGATGGTCACCCCAGGACAGAAAAAGTTAACTTTTCCAACTCTTGGGTTTGAAATAATCTTCACTGAAACAATGCAAAAAAATATCCCAAGACGTGATTGAGATTTGGTTTCGTTGGTCATGGGACAAATTTCTGGGCCTGGCCATAGGATTCTCAGTTTCTCACTTGGGCTCTGGACCAGCAATTTGCTCCTGCTGCAAGGAAATGCTGCAAAGGCTGAAGCAGAAGCTGTCCCTGCTGCTGGGAGCTGCCCTGTGACACACAGGGTGACACAGGGGGTGATGTCCCTGCTCCTCACACCTCTGCCCCTGCTGCCAGCTGTGCACCTTCCACCCAACCCCAGCCACTCCTCCAGAGCCACAGGGAGCTTCTGGAGGATGCAAGTGCTGCAATCCCTCCTGCTCCTCCTCCTCCTCCTAACCCCAGCCACATCTCCAAAGCCATGGGGAGCATCTGGAGGATGGAGATGCTGCAATCCCTCCTCCTCCTCCTCCTCCCTCCACCTAACCCAATCCATATCTCCAAAGCCACGGGGAGCTTCTGGAGGATGGAGATGCTGCAATCCCTCCTGCTCTTCCTCCTCCTCCCATCTAACCTGAGCCACATCTCCAAAGCCACAGGGAGCTTCTGGAGGATGAAGGTGCGGGAAGCCTTCCTGCTCTTCCTCCTCCTCCTCCTTCCACGTAACTAACCCTAGCCATGCCTCCAGAGCCACGGGCAGCTTCTGAAGGATGGAGATGCTGCAATCCTTCCTGCTCCTCCTCCTCCTTCCACCCAATACCAGCCACATCTCCAGAACCACGGGGAGCTTCTGGAGGGTGGAGGTGCTGCAATCCCTCCTGCTGTCCTTCCTCCTCCTCCTTCCACCTAATCCCAGCCACATCTCCAGAGCCATGGGGAGCAGGGAGCTTCTGGAAGATGGAGATGCTGCAATCCCTCCTCCTCCTTCCACCTAACCCAACCCATATCTCCAGAGCCATGGGGAACTTCTGGAGGACGGAGATGCTGCAATCCCTCCTGCTCTTCCTCCTGCTCTTCCTCCTCCTCCCATCTAACCTGAGCCACATCTCCAAAGCCACAGGGATCTTCTGGAGGATGAAGGTGCGGGAAGCCTTCCTGCTCTTCCTCCTCCTCCTCCTTCCACATAACTAACCCCAGCCACATCTCCAGAGCCACGGGCAGCTTCTGGAGGATGGAGATGCTGCAATCCCTCCTGCTCCTCCTCCTCCTCCTCCTTCCACCTAAACCAACCCACATCTCCAGAGCCATGGGGGGCTTCTGGAGGATGGAGGTGCTGCAGTCCCTCCTCCTCCTCCTCCTTTCACCTAACCTGAGCCACATCTCCAGAGCCACGGGCAGCTTCTGGAGGATGGGGATGCTGCAATCCCTCCTGCTCCTGGTCCCGCAGTGAGTCAGGATGAGCTGACAGATTCCCAGGTGTCACCTGGAGCCGTGTCCCTGCCGGGCAGTGGCCCCGGGGGCACCGAGGAGCTGGGATCAGCTATTCCAAGCTCATTACAATATCAATGGCAAGCTCAAAGGAACTGCCGAGTCCCCCTAATCCCCGGTGCTCCAAACACACCTTCCAAAGGCTCGGCGTGTTTATCTCCGTCCTCCTTCAGCCAGGCTGGCTTCTCCTCCTCCTCAGAGGAATCTCTGCACTTATTGCTCCGTTAACTCAGAACTGCTCAGCGCACAGCACCTCTTCATTTCCCCTCCGTTAATGGTCCCTGCAGTCCCCACATCAGAAGGAATTCCCAATAAACACTGCTGTAATGTGTTTACTGCATCCTGATGATCCCGTTTAGGCTGTACTAAGCATCCCCAGCAGCTTAGACCTGCTTTATGTAATAGGGCTGGGCCAGCAGCTCTGCCAGCCCCAGAGCTGCTCCTCCTCTCCCCCTCCTCCCTCTTCAGCTTCGTTTCAATAAATTGATTTAAAACTTCCTAAATGTAGGGATTCACCTTCCGGGTGTTCACCATTCTTGCAGGAATATAAACCATGGATTTTATATCTATTTCTGTGATTTAAGCATAGCACTGAGCTTTGATCCTCCTCTCAAAGGGCCTGGCTAATATGAAAATGAAGGCACAATAATGGATCTTGTCTCTGGCTGGAAAAGCCATTCAGGCACAGTTGTTTATTATTCCAGGGAAATTGTAGCCACAGACACTTGAAGGAATTGTAGCCACTGCTCAGAGAGGTGGATTTACTGAAGGAACAAGCAAATAGATTTACTGCACTTGTCTCTCACACAGCCTTTGGGTACTTGCAGCATCCACATGGGGCTCACTGAGGGGTGAAAAACCACCCTGATCCCTGCACTCCCCTGCTCTGCTGGATCAATTTCTTAAATTCAGGGTGTTTGGGGCTTTTTCCTGTGACCAATACCGCTACACATCACAACAGCAGCCTGATTTTATTTTCAGTAGTCCAGGAAGGCCCAGCTGGAGCTGGGCCTTCTCAATATAAAGGCCCAGCTTTTATATTGAGAAGCTGGGGCTTCTCAATATCAAAATTTGGTTTAAAAGAGAGGGACTTTTACCAAGTCCTGTAGTAACAAGACAAGGGCGATGTTTCCAAACTGAACAAAGGAATGTTTTATTGAATATTGAGAAGAAATTTTTCCCTGTGAGGGTGGGCAGGCCCTGGCACAGGTGCCCAGAGCAGCTGTGGCTGCCCCTGCATCCCTGGCAGTGCCCAAGGCCAGGCTGGATGGAGTTTGGAGCACCCTGGGATGGTGGAAGGTGTCCCTGCCATGGCTGGGGGTAGAACAGGATGAGCCTTAAGGTCCCTCCCAATCCAAACCATTCCATGATTCCAGCTCCTGCATGAACTCTGTGATGACATTTCCACACAGAGAAGAGGAAAAGAAAAAGGAAAAGCTGAACAAAGCAACCAAATAAAATTAAAACGTATTTCGGAAAATTTGAAGTTGAAATCATGGCTAAACCCAAACTGTTACAGTTGGAGGCCAAAAGAAGTAAAGCCCAAGTGTCGAACCACCTCCTTAAACCTGCCATTATCCATCCACAGGTGCAGAAAAGTAACCACAGTACACTGTGGTGCCATGGCTGCTGCTCCTCCAAGGAAATCCTCACTTGGGAATCTTGAGAAATTCTTTAAGAAAAGAACAGAAATCCCTCAGGAGAAAACAGACCTGAAGACTGAAACCTGTATCAACCCTCATAAATTACACCAGTCTTTGCTGAATTATTCCACCAATAAGCCTGCAAAGGCAACAGAGAGTGTTTAGGAGGGAAAGGTCAGTGATTCCAAATGCAATCACAGTGATCTGACAAACAATTCTGTTGCTGAACGCTTTAGAAATATTGGTCTCTAAACAGCTGAAATCCAGCAGCTTTGGATGGGCAGACAGGTCACAGCTTTATTTTTTCCACTATCTCTCCTGCTGCCACTTTGACCTTTGTTTGCAATCAGAAAAGGACAGAATTTAAACCCAGTCTGGTGGAAGTCCAATAAAATCAGAACTCTTTAGCTCCCCTCTCTACATAAAATCTGCAGGGAGTTCACTGTGTGTTTTTAGTCTCTTTAATAAAATATCGGACAACCAATCCTAAAAGTTTTTAAATGCTATTATTAATTCCATTACCGCCAGGCAATCTGGGCTGAAATTTGGAAGTAGCAAGGTCTGGCTTGAGGGAGAAGCTCAGAAAAGAAGTTGGGAAGGGAATTCAGCGAGCTAGACAGAAAAATAATACACTGTCTTGTCAGGAGTTAGCTGCAAGCTTTCAAACACACACCACAAAATGGAACCATGGAGAAAGGGCACAAATGGAAGAATATTCCCAAGGGGATCAACAGGCAGGTGCAGCACCTCCATTCCCCACCCTGTGCTGATTTTAGCACAGCTGTTACACAAAACAGGACATCACAAAGAGCCTGTTTCCCTCCAGCCAGGTTTCGTTGGTCTTTCTAAAACCCCTAACTCCACGTTTCTACTCTGTGACATCACACACTTCTAATCAACTACACACCCGTAATCTCAGTGTTATCAATCCATTTGGGAAGTTTTTGCTACAGCCTCAGGTCAAATGCAGTGTTCTCCTGGGGGTCAGAGTCTGTCAGCACAGAAAGTCTGAAATTCTCAGCATCCAGAACTCCAACATCATGTGAAAAATGCATATTTTTTGACTGGCTTTTCACAAATGTTAAAATTATTATGTGTGTTATGTTAGAAAGTTATGCTGTATTAATTTTCTTAAGTAGTGTGTTAAATATAGTTTTAACATAAGGTTAAAATAGAGACTATGCTATGTAGGATACTTTTTTTAAAGAAAGGACTAGCAGCGAGATAGCAACCACAGGACACCTGAATCTTTCAGAGAAAAATAATTTATTGCCCATTATCAGAAGAAACTAAATTCTTCCTGCCTTGCTCAGCTCTGAAGACTCTGTTAGGATGAAGAGGGAGAAGCTGACACTGACCAGACAGAATCCTGTGTTTGAATGGAATTTATGCATCATGTATGATGTATGAATATGCATCAGGTTATTAAGGGTTAATCCTCTGTTAACATGGGTCCTTTTTCAGACTCATTTTACCCAGATGTCTGCAACTTTTTGTTTCTATTGTCTCATATTGTCCTAATCCAAACTGTCCAAATTCTTATTACTCTAATTATGTTACTATTTTCAAAACCATTTTATTACTATTAAACTTTTAAAATTCCAAAAACAAGTGATTGGAGTTTTTCACAACCGTTTCTCACACAAAGCTGGGAAATTTTCAAACACTCCTTCCCTGTCTTTCCCCCTCAGCTGCACAAGGATCTGACTGGCAGGACCACAAAGATTCAGGATCAATCCAGGCCAAAAGCAAACCTCAGGAGTCAGGGATTTTGCTCGTAGGACAAGTTCTCTAAAGAGAAAAGTTTGGTAAACCCTGAAGCAGAAGTGGGACCATTTGAAGGCTTCACCACAGCTGCTGCAAGAGGCAGGAGCCCAGGGATGAGACAGCAAGGTGGAGAAGGAGCAGCTGTGTCTGCAGCGCTGATCTCCACAGGAATCCCTTCATTCCATATGCTGGGAGTGGAATTTAGGTCCCTCAAGCCCATCCATCTCCTGCACCCCTTATGCTGCTGCCCATTCCTGCTCTGAATGACCTGAGGAGGAGTTTTTTTGTACATTCTGCACAGGATCACTGCTCAGAAGAGGCTGCAGGAGCTGAGCTGACAGGGTTTGCCCCTGTCCCTCCTGGTAAAAATTCCATTTTCCCTGGAACTGCTGCACCTGCAGGTGGGACATCCTTGGTGGGCACAGCAAGTTCCAGCATGCTGGCACAAGGATTTTAGGGCATTTTCCTGCTAAACAGAGCTGCATCCTCCCATATACAGCATCAGGGAAGATGCTAAATGCACAGAAAATCAGAGTGTTCAGTTCAAACCTCGCTGCCCACGGCTGCCCTTCCCCTGACCTTACACTGAGCACAGCAGCAGCAGGCTGGTCCAAAGGCAGGGTACCCATGGCAGCTTTTTCCATGAGCAGCTTTGTGAGGTAATCACACAGTTACCAGCCCCTAAAGGCCTATTTTCAGTGCTGTATTCAGCAAAGGTATTTTGAAAGGCAAATACCCCACAGCAGAAAGGTGAGTGAAGAGTATTGCAGTTCCACACCAATGCAGATGGTCCTGCAGATCATTTACCCCTCAAAATAATTCCCCCAAACTGGCACTGTTAACAAGCTTAATTACCAGTCCTATTATTCTTAAGGCTTTTCTTTCCCACTTGCAGACAGGATATTTTTCATCAAGTGATTTAAAATAGAGATTTTATGCCTACAGGAGTGGTCTCCCAGTTTATAACTGAAATTATAATTTAGCACTCAAATCTGAGAAAAACATCTCAAACTTTTAGGGCAGGCAGAGGAGAAGAGGACTACACCTCACTCACAGTTTATTGCTGGTGTATTTGCTATTTTAGGCAGAAAAAAGTGAGTCCATGTTTCTGTTCTAGTCCAGCAGTCAACTCTCCACAGGTGCACAGGAAAAGGATAAAATACTCCTGTGACTACACTGAGACTGAATTCAAACATTTCACCATGGCAGCTGCACCCTGATTTCATAGCTCAGCTTCCCCTGAGTGAGAGATCCCTACAGGCAAAACATTAAAAAGCTCATTGGCAGAAAACATCATTTAAGGATTGTATTAAATATTAAGTAAGGCTCTCTAAACACAAACTCTTTCCATTTTCCATGCTATTGTTTTACAAGCTCAGGGCTGAGCAGAACTGCACCATGGCCAGTTATCCAAACCCAGTCCATTCATTGGAGTGGCTCCCATTAGATCTCCCCTGAATATCAATAAATAGAGTAAATTCAGTACAAAACAGGAGGTTACAGGGGAATCTTGCAGTCAGTTATTTCTCTGCATGCTCAAGGTTAATTAAATCAAGCAGATATTTACAGAAATCATATCATTCAGGGGCTTTAGCAACTCATTACTCACAGTTGTAATCCATTTTCCTAATCCAGTGATTGGTATTGAGCAATAAAACATTTTGGTCATCTGCTGCAAAAATGTCTCAGAAGTGATTATTTTATTTGCTGGCACTATAAAAACTGAAGTAATGCACAGTTAAATTAAATTATTTGGGGCCCAGCATAAGTAGCATCATTTGGGATGTTTCATTTTGAACCAGTGGACTCTGATGTCCATGATGGATCTGAAAGCACTGCACACTTCTGCATTTAACACTGCCAAGCACAGGCTGTCTGTAAGAACTCCAGGAGATTTCCTGTGACATAGGGCTGACATTTCACTGTAGGAGATGTTGTATTTATTATCAACACACTGGCAAAATTCAGAATTATGCCCACAAAGCAAGTTTCCTTCTCCATCACTTGATCCAAAGGCCTTTCCCTTGCAGTCCAGCCTGCTCTCCCCAGGACAGGAGGAATTTCTAACTCTGCCCATCCCCACCTCCCCTGACAAATCCCAAATTCATCTTCATGTTACAACTATTTTCATGAAGTGGAAAGAACTCACAAGGTCTGACAACTGTCCTGAACATTTGAATCCCTCTCTGGGTCTGATGAGAAGGAACACAAGCCTTTAGCACGGGTACTGATGGAAAAGTCTCTCAGAGCTTCTTCCAAGCAATTTCAGAAGCTGCTTTGCTTGTAGAACTGCTTGTTTAGCCACATGTTTATGTGAAATAACAGCTCTGTCAAACCAGCACACTGAGAATCAACCACAGATAAAAACACAAAAGAAACAGAACTGCTATTGAAATGTTCTGAATGCTCCTCTCATGAGTTGAAAGACAATAATGTGATTGGCAACAGAAAAACCCTGGATGGAGCTTCAGCAAGTCAATTTAAGCCAAACAGCTCCTTAGCTTTGGTTTCAATGGACAAGACTCTGCTTAGCTGCAATTTGGAGCACTCTGTTATCTTGTTTAGATTTTTCCAGACTGGTTTACCCATCCCTAATGAATGATAGATTTGTCTAATTAGCCTTTAACCCTTCACTTAGAATATATCTGATATGAAGTAATGAAAAATAATACAATAAAAAATAATACAATATCAGAACTCCAACCAAACCCTCTGCATCACCTGCTCCTTCCCCCACCACCTTTCATGGCATTCAGAAGCACCAAGTGTTTTCAGCTCATGCTCAAACTGAATAAATAAAATTATTTTTAAAAAACAAAAACAAAACAACCCCAAAATCCCCATTGCTGCTCATCAAGCCTAAACAAAGGAAGAAAATTGCTGAGCAGCAGCTGTCACCAAGTAGGAACTGAGAGAAGAAACCACCAAGACATTTTAATGTCTCCTTCTTTAAGAAAATCCCTCTCTTCTCTCAAAGCTGTTATTTCAGCCTTTTAGACTCCAAATAACTGCCTGACAATTTATCACTATATTTTCCTTGCCTGGGGGGGTCTCTCAAAGGTTTGCATCACAAAAATCTTTCCAAGCCGCGTCGAAAGCCCCCCCTGCCCAAGCAGAGCCTTGCTGCACCCAGAGGGAGACACAAAACCACACCTGGACCTGGAGCTCCTCCCCAGGCCCTAAAATAACTTCTGAAGCCAATTTGGGACAAATTCTGCTGTTCACAACCTCATTCCTGTCTATTAAAAAAAAAATGGCATAACAATGGTGCCTGGTGGGTTCCCAACACTTTGCTAAACAAGTTTTGCTTAATAATTCATTCTATTTTAGCTGGTTAATGTTTGAATCAGCATCCAATAAAACACACCTCAAGGCTGGTCAGGTAATTCAGAAAGCATTCCTTAAAAAACCCCAAAGCTTTTAGACATATTTATAAATGTAAATATGAATACACACACTGTCAAGAAATGTTTTGGGAATGTTAAGAGTGCAAAACTCCGTGCTCAAAGTTGGCCGAGCACCGTTATTCAATATTCTGTTATAAATTACCTGTGCTCAAACTATCATAAGGTGTTGGCTACACTTGTCCATGCTTCTGATTTTCAAAAATATCTGCATAAATAAATATATAGTTCTTAAAAATATATTAAAATTAGCTTTATAGGATTCCCAGTTCTATGTCCAACATACATTCTGGGTTTTCCCTTTTCTCTGTTGTTTACTGGCCATACAAAACTTGGATTAACTTAGATTTTGACAACTGTCCCACATTTTAAAATTCAATTTCTAGTTGAATCTTCATAAGCATGAGAAAGAGCCTTTTTTGGACGGAAAATAAAGAGAAAAGTAAAATATGAGACGAAATGTGATATTAGAAGAATGTGTATTACCACTTTGCTTGATCTCCTAGGTACTGAGTTACCTGAAGCAGAACATAAATAAAATCAAGATCAAAGAAAAGAAAAATATTCACTTGCTACTTCTGTAATAAACTATATACTTAAAGGCTGTAGTCTGAATTTGCATGAAATGAAATGGAGAATGGTCCAAAAGTCCATTATTATTTGCCTAGTTGGTTTTCCACAGGTTTTTTTCCATAGCTGAAATGCATGTGGTAGTGATATTTTTTTTGTCCAGAAAATATTGTTGAAAATAAATAACTTTAAAGAGGTATCTGATAGCCAGCTCATGTATGTTTTAAAAAAAAATTAGCATTTTTTTTTGTCTTTAGTAGAAATATAATATGTATCCAAATATTCAGAAAAGGGTTAAAGCCAAGAGCAAACACATGAAAATACTTGGGTGGATTTCAGATTCTGTGTGGAGCTTTGGAAGATCTTCACATGCAGAGAAGTGATACCTCAAGATCATATCCAGATTATTTCTCACTGTTCGACTTTGCCCAAAAAATAAAGTTTCAATCAACTGCTTTAAAGGGAAAAGTGAGCATAAGGAGTCCTTCAGCACCTGAAAAAGGTTTTCAATAGAACAGAAATTCCTAAGAATTCCCAGTGCACCTCCATTTATTCCCCAGGCAACAAGCACTTCATTCCCTCTTGGAATGAGTCTGGTAGTTCTGTGTTTGATCCCATCTTTGCTGGGGGCTTGGCCCCACAAGATCCAGCCCTTTCCTATTCCCTGACACCCATTTACAAGCAAGATTTATTTCATGTACAGGCTCTGCATGTCACACACAAACTCCTCAAAACCAGCAGAGTACCAGGGCTGCTAACAATATTCAATATCAATACTTAATATTCAATAAAAATATTCAATAACAATACTCAATAAAAATATTCAATAATATTCAATAACAATACTCAATAACAATGTTCAATAACAATATTTGGTAACAATATCCAATAGCAACATTCAATATCAATATTTAATGACAATATTCAAAAACAATCCTCAATAACAATAATCAAACAGGCCCAGCCACTCCAAACCAAGGCACTGCACAAATTTTTATCATTACCATAGAAAAGTTGCAAAGAAAGTCCATGAACAGTGGAGGACATGACAAAAGGTTTTTATGAAGCACATGCAATGAACTCCAGCTGTGCTGGTTCTCTTTAGTTTAGAGATAAACCTAAAACACAGAGTTATTTCCCTCTCTCTCCATCATCCAGTTTCTTTAACAAAGACTTTTTTTAATGAATAACCTGCAAATCTGCCACTCAGAATTATTTTGGCTATTTTTATACACATCTATGTCCAATGCCTCATCTAGTGTAGCTGCACTACAAAGATAATTGAGGTTAAATAAAAATAATTTAGGTTAAAACTCTGGAAAACAGATTGAAAAAAAACATAGCATAACAAACAGTTAGTAAATGGTACATGAAAATAAAAGGGTGAAATGCTTTAGATAGACCTAATTAAAAATTCATATAAAATAAGCAATTCTAATAAATTCAGGTTTGGGAGTTCTTTCTTTAACCTCTGATTAATTTACTGGTCATGATCCTAATTACAATGTAGGGCACTGCCAAGTGCTGCCAATGATATCTATTCCTTTGTAGCACAAATGACTGCTCAAAAGCTGAGGTAAGATGTCTCAGAATGAATGAAGCTTTTGGGGAGGCCGCAGGGTTAATGGGATCATTTAAGAAAAATATTCTGACTCAGCTTATCATTAGGATTTCCACTTTTGCTCAGCTTTGGGAACATTTTCTCCAGAACAGGATAGAACTGTTTAGGTTGGAAAAGCCCTGGGAGAGCACTGAATCCAAGAGTTATCACCACCCAAACATGTCCCCAAGTGCCACAACTAGATGCTCTGTGAAAATGACCAGGAATGGTGACTCCACCATTTCCCTGGGCAGCTGTCCCGAGGCCTGACCACTCTTTTAGTGACTTTTTTTTTCCAATTCCCCAATCTAAACCTCCCCTGGCCCAGCCTGGGAGCCTAAACCTCCTCCTGTCCCTGTTCCTGGGTATGCACAGCCCGACCCTGGCTGTCCCCTCCTGTCAGGAGCTGTGCAGAGCCACAGGGTCCCCCCTGAGCCTCCTTTTCTCCAGGCTCAGCCCCTTCCCAGCTCCCTCAGCCCCTTCCCAGCTCCATTCCCCGCCCTGGACCCCTCCAGCCCCTCCGGGTCCCTCTTGTGAGGGGCCCCAAAGTGACCCCAGGGTTTGGGGTGGTGCCTCAGCAGGGCCAGCTCCGGGGACAATCCCTGCCCTGCTCCTGTGGCCTCTCCATGCCTGACCCAGCCCTGGGCCTCCTGCACATCTGGGCACCCCTGGACTCGTGTCCAGCACCCCCAGGGTCTTTCCCACCTTTCCAGCTGCTCATGCCCAGCCTGGAGCTGCAGGGATTGCTGTGGTCCCATGGCAGGACTCCACACTTGGCCTTGTTGTCCCTCACCCAGCTGTCCCCATCCCTCTGCAGAGCCCTCAGCATCCCCCTGGACAGCAAGCAAGGAATATTCCACAAGGTCTACACTGAATATTTCCCTCCAGAACAGCCTGCTGATGCCAGGTTTCAGTGACAGCACAGGAGTGACAGGCACAGAGCTCCCAGCACAGCCACAATCCCAGCCTGACACTGATCCTGGCATTCCCTCCTGCTGCCTTTTACCCCCCTGATCCCAGTAAAGGCACCAGGCAGCACCACCCTCACCAGTGGCTTTGTCAGAATTCCTGCAGGAGCCTCACCAAGCCCCCAAAAAACACAGGTAAAAATATTCCTTGCACAACTCTGGCCAACCATTCTGCAGCATCATGCCAGGCCACTTCCCCTTGATTAGAAACATTTGCTCAAATGAGGTTATTTTGAGTTGCAAGTACATTACCTTGTGTCAGGGAATGATTCATGCATACAGATTTCAATAAAATAATTAACATTTTGTGCATAAGACAGTATTTAATGTTCTAGACCAAGATGTCAGTCTGAATTCTAGGCAGCACCACACATGCCTGAATTATTCAAATATCAAATCCTTGTCATGCTGTAGAAAACAGCTGTTTGAGAAGAATCATTTTTAAATGATATTGAGAAGATATATTTAAATATATTTATATCATTTTTGAGAAGAATAATTTTTAAAATTATATATTTAAATATATTTATATAATTTAAAAATTATTCTTCTTAATATTATTTTTAAATTATATTGAGAAGAATCATTTTTAAATGATATAAATATATTTTATACGTAGAATGGTGACTAAATCACTAAAGGTCAGACTATATTTTGTCTATCAAAGAAATACAGGGATTTATCGGCCTTTTTTATTTGTAAGCAATGTTTAGAAGGTCTGAACGTGCAAAAATCTGTTCTTGCACCTAACAGTTGATGGATAGGATCTAATCATGTCCAGAACAACAGGTGTGTTCATAAAGACTGGGATGCAGGACTTTGGTGGCCAGGGAACAATTGTAGCCCATAGGAGAAGAGTCAAAATATTGTTTTGACAATTTGCATTAAATTATGCTCTCACATTTCTTTCTCTGCCAGGAGAGGCACTACCAAAAATTACCAAACTTTTTATGCCACATTTTTGCTTTGCAAGAATTATCAAAATCTAGTTAGAGCTATTTGCAGAAAATCCTTCTCATTTAATGTTCTTTACACATTTCCCATTGCAGCTGACCTCTCCACTGGCCCCAGCCTGAGGAGCACATAATTTGTCACCAGCACATAACCTGGGGACAAGCACTTGATTATTTGTGATATTTCCAAGATGCAGGACTGTTGGAACATTTCGCTTGCAAAATGTCTTTGTGCAGCTCTTGAACCACTCCTTGCTGCATTCTTTTATTAAAATTATCCCTCCTCTTATCTCACCATCCCTGCAAACTCACTCAGGACATCCTGAAAATGTGGAGCAGCACTGCTCAGGAACCTCCCTCTATCCAGGGCTGCACCTTTCACCAGGGAAATGGAATTTCCTTGGATTTCAGCAGGACCTGCCTGCACTTAGAACCAACAGGAGCATTTTTGTCATTTGCTACATGACAAAATTCCCAGCCAGGAGTTTTTATTTGTGATGAAAGATGGAAAAAACAGCAGCAGCCTAAATTTCCTCACCTTATTCCTGGCTGCTTTGTATTCTGAAGAGCAAACCCAGCCATTCCAATCCTCCCATTAATCTACAATCCCAAAGCTCTACTCCATTGCTGCTACACACAGCACATGCTCACATCAACCACTGGGAAAACCTGTGTTCAACAATTCCCAGAAAAATCTAACTGTGGTAGGAAAAGTAGAATTTTTACCCAAACTAACCATTTTAATGATTTTATTATGAAAATAAATCTTACCTGAAAGATTTTTTGACCTTTATATAAAATTTCATAAATAAATGACTCAATATTAAAACCAGAAAAATTATGCAGATTTATGTCACTTTTCTTGTTTTGTCCTGTCTTCAAAATATTAGATGAAAACCAGTTCTTGGAAACTTTACATCTGATTTACTTAGAAATTAAGTATTTTTGGAAAGCCCTGTTAAGAATTTTCAGCCCCTGAAGTCATTGGACAGGTCAGTTCTGCAAACTGCACGTAGTGATTGAATGAACATGCAGAATGAACTGCATTTAAGCAATTTCTGGAAAATGGCTTTTGATTGTGGTTTGTAGACAGAACACAGGGTGGACTGAAATTATATTTCAGCTTTGAAACATCCTATGAAACATTTAACAAGAATTCTTCAACCTTATCACCAATTTTTTTCTTTAACAAAAGGCTCTTCTTGCCTAGTAAGATGATTGATGAAGCGCATTTCCAATCTCACAGTGACATATTTGGGGGGATTGAAATTCTCCCAGTTCCAGGAATCAGTTCTGCAGTAAACCAGCCCTTCCATCAGGAATTCCAACTGGAATTTGCTCACAATCCAGACCAGCTGGGCAACTCTTGAAGCACCACAGTTTCTGCATCAATTATCCCTGAGGAAATTTATAGATTTCTAATCATCTATTGCTTCCTTTTGAACGATGCAAAAGGGATTTATGGAAAGGATTTTTCAGGCACGCCATCAGTCAGAGAGCTTTAGAGACAAATACTGGGTTCTGCAAAAGCATTTTTACACTACTTGGACACTCACAAATGCAATCCCTCCCTCCTGCCAACTCCCAGATTATTATGTAATATACCCAAGCTTTTACATTTATTCAGTATACACAACTGTGGATCAATTTGGCACATTTTTGGTTTTTAAATATGAATAAGAATGCTTCAAAGAATAAAAATGGAGTTGGGAAATATTTATACAAGAAGCTGAGTATGGATTAAAATTGCTTGGCTTCAAAAGTAAAATTAGATGATGTTTAATTTAGTTTATTTATGAAGTTGTATTTGTTCAATTTAAATACGTAATCTCCTTTGAGAGAATTCAGCTTTGCAAAATGATAATCTGTTCCTATATTTCTATTAGTTGTGATTTATTCTGATTCATTCCTTTGTTCAAAAATGCTAATGAAAGCAGATGATGCCGAAGAAGATCCACAAGCAACAACCAATATATCCATCAGTCTGAAAAGCAGGGAGAGAGAGGCTGCTCCACACAGTCAGGCAAAAATCCCAGACAAAAGATTTCCAGGGAGTCACTGGCTGTGGAGAAACACAAGCACAGGCTCAACCAGCACCACCTGAATTCTCAAACCTCATCTCAAAATGTCCTGCAAAGGCACACAGCAAATCCCCTCCCTCATCTGGGGAGCCATGGAAGAGAAATGAATGCTAACAATCAGCTTTGCTGGGCTGTGATGGGGAGGCCCCAGGGAGGAAAAGCTGCCCAAAGCTCTGGGGACTTGGGGATTGCATGCATGGGACAGATTGACAGCAGCTCTGCCACTCTGGAAGCGTTCTGAGAAGGCACCAAAGAGATTTTCCCATGGGACATCAGGTTTGGAGTGGTTTTTCACAGAAATAATGATAAAGTTCTGGAATGGCTGCCCAAGGAGGTATTGGATTCACCATCCCTGGGTGTGTTTAACAAAGCCTGGATGTGGTACCAGGGTTTGGTTGAGGTGCTGGGGCTGGGTTGGACTCGATTTTGAAGGCCTCTTCCAGCCTGGTGATTCTGTGAATTCTGTGGATTTGCCTGTCACCAGCTGTGGTGTGTTCACTGCACTCCTTGGGTAAGAGCCTGGCAGTGCTGGGGTGTCTGCACAGGCCATAAACCCTTCTTCCATCACTGGCTCCTACAACTGCACCCAGAAACTCCCACAGAAACAACCCAGGGTCAAGACCTGTTTGCAGACAAAATGATTTGCCACTGATAACAGAGATCCTCAGAAATACCTTAATTACGAGATTTTTTTCCATCCTCCACGTGGATTAAAAACCCTCCAAACCACTGTCTCTGGCCTACATACCTTTTCCTTACAAGGCTATTTCTTATGGGCGCATATGGAATATCCCACCTCCTGCCTTTCCCATGGATGGATCTTCAGTTTAAGCCATGTAATAATATGGTTTGAGGGAATAATAAATAATAATAATAACAGGTTTGAGGGGATTCCCTATTTCTATGCTCGTATTTGCTTTGCTCTCCCCACAAAGAGGTAAAAAAGAGTAGGATCTCCTCCCTCTTCCTTCCCGAACTAAAAGCAGCTTCATGGAGCCCTTATGGCCATCTCCACAGATGTTTGGTGCTCTGTGATTTAATGGAGCATTTGGTTCATTCCCTGGTCTGTTCAGTCCTCTGCAGGAATGAACTCCACAGCTCCCAAGGAGAAATTTTTATCTCAAGTAATCACAAGCATTCCTGTACTTGTTTTCTTACTGCTGTGGTGGAACTTGGGGGCTGTAAAAAAGCAGAGTCATGGGAGAGAAAGTCAAATCCATAGAAAATTTTGAATTAAGTAAGGCCTCGAGCTTTGAGGCTCTGTGTTCACTACAGAAGAAGCACAAAAGCCAGACCAAGATGGAAATGTGCTGCTGCTCCTGAGGGTAACTCCTGAATAGAAATATCTGGCAGCTGGGAGGAAAGTTTCTGGAGAACCAGCTGTGAGGTCAAACAAGAATTACTGAGGAAGGGAGTGGATCTGGTGTGTGGGAGGCAGCACAAAATTGGTATTGTTTTCAAGTGAACCACTGCAAGATTAACTTTGAATGGAATTAAACTCCACAGCAAACCAAAGAGCAAGAAGGATTTGAGAGCCACTGCTCTCTCCTTGGGCGCTTTGAGAGATGCATACGTGCACATGTGTACATCCACACAGACACTGATTTTCTGCTCGATGGGCAGGGATTTATCCCTTCCCCAGGACTCTGCCCAAGCCTCCCTGTGAGTGTGCCCTCCTTGAGGAGCCTTTGCCCTCTGCAGGGTCAGTGGGAGCCCTTCCAGCCCTCTCTGATTTGCTGCCACGGCCCCGGGTCATGCTCTGCCCAGAGGCAGCAGGGCCAGCTCTCTGATGGGATAAATCCAGCACAGAGGCTTTCCAGAGGATCCCAGAGCCTAATCCTCTCTGATTCCCAATGCCCACAACAGCACTGAGCTCACCAGCACTGTCTCCCACTATAAAGTGCCTTCTTTAAAAGGAATATGCTTGGATGTTTCTACTTAATTTAATATTTGTTCTTTCACAGCATCCTAATTCAGGTATAATTTAAATACTGCAATTATTTTTCTCTCAGGGTTTGGCAATTAAAGCTCAGAAAGCACTGCTGCTTACCTGATTGATCCTAAAAATTTAACATGTCCTTTATCTGCAGGTTTCATCTGTTCCAGATAAGGTAAAGGAGGGGAACAAGATTTCCTTAGAAGGAAGCTGGACCCAATTAAGAAATTGTATGTTAGTTTTCTAACAAAAAAAAAATCCCAAAAATACTTTCCTAGCAATATTTTTCAACATCTCCTCCTAATCCTAAAGCAGATATGTAAATGAGACTTGTATGTTAAGACCTCATGCACTCAATTTTAAGTCTTAAAAAGGTTCAAGAAAAAAAAAAAAAACACTTCAGATGTCTCCCGTTTTCCCTTTCATTCCTTTCTATCCTCAGTTCTGGTACCAGAATTGTGTTTTCAGATTAAAACTTCCAAGTGTGTTTCTAAACTAGAAAAAGGAGGACAAGGGCAGGGACGAGGACGTTTAATTTATTATCTTTTCACATTAGAGTTACAGGGAACCTTAATGATATACCAAGCTATAAACCCTGTAGCTGGTGCTGTATTAATCATCTGTCTACATGAGAACTCAGATAAATATATAATCCTATTTCTGCATTGCAGATTTTATATGTGCCTTCCTCAGATTGCTGCTTCTTTTTTTTCATTATTTTGAAAACATTGCTGGAGGGGAGGATCCATCCCAAGGTAGGGAATGGCATCCTAGCTGTACTTGCTTCAATTGAACAGCCATATTAAGATTTATAAGAAGATAACCCAAGCAATAGGCAGCAATTCAAGCTTTGCAGCAGAGTCCCTTTTTTTTTTTTTTTTTTTTAACAGTCTGAGCACAGTTTGTCTCTCTCAACACATCCTCCCTTCTCCAAGGTCAAGTCTGTTGCCAGCCACAGGCAGCAGCTGGCCCACCCAGGCTTCCCCAGCTTGGGGAAGAGCCAGAGCCCACCTGCATATCCAAACCAGTTCATTTCAGACAGGTCCCTGTCCATGTCACCTCTTGTTGTTCACATAGTCCTGAAAAAAAAAATCATATTCTCCTTTTCTGTCTTCCCAAGAAGAAAATATTTATTTCCATGCTTGACTTCAGCCCAAGCATGGAAATAAACTCAACCCCTCCACATTCTGTAATATTCAGGCATCACACAGGACAGAGAGAGGTACCCAGGTCCTATTTAAGATGAACCAAAACAAGATTTAAACCAAATAGACCAAAGATTCTGCAAACAGTGGTGCAAACTCACCCACACAGTGCCCTGGGAGTAACAGCTCCCCACAAACACTCAGGATAAAGCATCACTTCCAAACCTCTGTGCCCTGAAGGGGAGTTCTGGATGCTGCAGAAATATCAGGGCAGTCCTTCCACATCCTTTTGGGCACCCCTGAGCCTTTCCCCTCCATGGCAGGAGCTCTGTCCTGCCTGCTGCAGGGGGATGCAGTGTGGGCATTAGGGAGGCACCAAACACTCAGGAAGAGCCATGGAAATTACCTGCAGAGCCCAAAGCTTGTCCCCAAGAAAGCTGGGAGCTGTCCTGCATTGGGATTTGGGCATCTCATCCCTCCTGTAATCCTCCTGCTCCCACAGTTTGTTTTCCTGGCATTTTCAGCCATCTTATTCAGCACTGCTGATTTAGCAGTACCATTTTATCCTGCAGTTCTCTGCATAACAATCACCACGACAGCATCACAGAGACAACCAGTCCTACCATCATGCAAATGTCCTCCATGGGTACTGCAACAATTTGCATTGCATCTCAGGAGCTGTCTGCAATTCTTCTTGGAATTTCCCAGGTTAGCTCAACTACTCATAAATAGGTATTGCTTCAAGCACTGGGAGGAAGGAGGATGACAATCTCATCGTGAAAAACACCATGAAATCATCATTTCATTGTAATTGCATTTCGCTGGTCCCTTAATATCAAACATCATTTGGAGGTATTTTTAGAACAATGTGCGAAATGTTCATTACAATGCAAGCAGAGGGAAGGGACATGGGAAGCCTGCAGTGCAAATTGAGCAGCTGTCCTCAGCCAGGACAACAGCTTCTTCTCCAGCTGACTTCCAGAGGACACAGATCAATGCTGCCTCCTGACAGTTGGGACTGCACTTTTCCCAAGGAGACTGGAAGGGTTTATTGGGAACGCTGTCCCCTTCTAATGACCTGCGTGACACGAGCTGTGCCACTGTGAAAGACAAGTCAGATCGGTGGCAGAGCATTTTATTGTGCTCCATCAGCACCCGGGGGGGCCAAAGTTAGTGAGATGCTGAGCACAACCATTGCAATGAGTTCATCCAGCCCCAAGACAAACAGTGCACGTGCCAAAGAGCCACCACCCCTCAGGAAGTGTCCCTCTTCCCTCAAGGCCAACTGAGGCACAGGAAGGTGACTAAAAAGAGAGTGTGGATGGCAGGAGCTGTGCTTGGGATGCTGAGGCAGCCAGGGGAATGGGGATGGAGGTCCCCTCATGTCAGAGCCCAAGACATCCGTCTGACTGCCCTAGGTGACTCGAGACCTTGGCACAGAGTCAAAACCACCTGTGCCTTAAATCAAGCCCATGGAAACAATTACCAACTTTATGTGAGTATTTAGAAGCCATGAGAGTTTAAGTAGAATGGTAGTTAATTTGTCACAAGACAGAAAAGCAGAATTTTGGGTTTTTAGAATGGAGGTTCAGAAGCAAAGATGGAAGGATTGAAGCAGCAACCTGATACCGACACTTCGTAGATGTCGTATGATTATGCCTCTACATTTCTATCTACTGATGAGGATCTTACTCTTCTAGTATATTAATTACAATCGACTTCCAATCCTTAGAATCTGGTTTAGACCCAGAGAAGATTAATAAACATAATCCTATTCACGATGGCCCTGTCACTGACCCTAAGCATCCTCCTAACTGCACAAGGCACTGGGTGTGCCTTGTTCTTCTTCTTTCTTCTTCTTGGCCTCCATCTTCTGGGTGATGGTGGCAGTTTTGGATTGGTTTAGAGTAGAAACTCGCTGTCTAACATAGGTGATAGGTATTGGGAAATTATTGTAAATAATTTAAATGTAGTTCTTAGTATAAAAAACTAACACCACGTCTGGGGCAGGCAGTGTGCCACAATCCAACCTGCTGGACAGACCTCAGCAGGTCAGAGAAAGAATTCTATAAGTAACAGAGAATAAACAATCTTGAAAACCCCAGCCAAAGAATCCTGACTCTTCCTTCAATCCCAGGACTGGGAAAAAGAGATTTTTTTCTAAAGCCTTGGGGTCACCTTGACCACAGAGACTCTGAGACCCCCACTCCAGTCCCAGGTGACAGATGGCTTCAGAGCAGAGCGCAGCAGACCCCAGGACGTGTGTGAGGCTGTGAAGGGGTCCCAGACTGTTCCACCCTCCTGCATGAACCTGCTCCTTGCTGGTTCCAGCCCCACTGTGCTGGCTGCAGGTTTTGAGGATACCTGGACTAAAAACAGTGGCACATGGAATTAGTGCAGAGGGATGAGACAGCACCACCAAAGGCACTGAGCATGGCAGGGGTTCTGAGGTTTGGAAAACTGAGGCCTCTTGAGCTCCAGAAAGAAGATGAGGCTGAACAAAAAGTGATCTCTGAGAAAACAAGGGTATCCAGGATAAAAAAGTGGAGATTGGACAGAAGACCAAGGGGAGTTTGGAAAGACAAGTAAGGGGAGATCCTGGAATACTGAAATGCATGGATATAAATGACTAGGACAGCCTGAGTGTGAGATCAAGCAGGGTAAAAGCCCAAAACTTGTTGGATCTTGGACAAACTCCATCACCCAATCCCAGCATGGGCTGTCATTCCCTGCCTCACGTGGGACAGCTGGTGGGAATTGTCATATGAGACTTTAGCTGAGGGATGAAGAAGGAGGGATCCCAAATCCCAAATCCTGTTTAAAATGCTGCATCTCACCCTAAAGAGCGGCCCAAAGTCTGCACAGATTTATGCTGTTGAACACAATCCAAACCAAAGCACCGAAGATAACTTATCAGACTAAGACAGCTCTTGTCTAAGTTAAAATCTCCTCAGATGGAGCATGTGTATGAGGAGTGTCATTTTCTCCAAATGCCCAGCTAATTTCCAGAGGTCAGGAGCTGGAAGGTCAGTGAACTGGACAGGCCAGGACTACAGAAATAGCTCTTTGCCCAACATCCCACAGATAAGCATCTTCCCTATCCTGTTTCCTCATTCTGTGCGACAGATTTTTCAGCAAGATCCAAATCAGATTGGACTAAATCTCATTTTATTTTTAATTCATTTCATATGGTTTTATTTTTAACTCACTTTAATTGAAATGCAGCAAGTGAAATTATCAATTGAAATTACTTCATCAGCTGTGAGTCTTCATTCTTTAATATATAAAATAAGCTCTTAGTAAATCTGAATCACTGATTTTCCTGTTTCATCCTCAAACCCTGGGATGCTGATGCAATGCATTGGGCATCCAATACTGCAAATTCCATGCTCTCAACCATAAACGTATTCAGGATATTGACCAATTTTTTGGCATTTTTAATAACACAGCACTTCAATTCTGGCCTAAATCTTGAAATTGCAGTTCCAGCTCTAATCCTCTCTTCCAAGGGATTTCTTTTGATGCAATAGCCAAGTGTTTTATTAATGGCATGGATGGAGGAACAGAGCACCCTACTCAAGGGCACAGAGTGGGCAAAGGGGAGGGGTGGCCGTGCCACCAGATGGATGAGCTGCCTCTCAGAGGCCAAGAGGAATCCCAGCATGGCCAACAAAGGAAAGGCAAGGTTGTGCCCCTGAGGCAGGGCAGGCTGGGGGCCAGCTGGCTGGCAAGCAGCTCTGCAGAAAGGCCTTGGGGTTCCTGTTGGACCCGAGGCTGAGCAGGAGCCAGCAGAGTGTCCTCACAGCACAGGGCTGCCTCCCTTCCCACCAGCACCCTGGGGCATGCCAGTGCTCCCACCTGGGCTGGATTTCCTGGAGAGAGCCCTCCAAAGGCCTGCAGAGGGGAGGAAAGGACTGGAGCACCTGACACGCAGGTAGGAGGGTCAGAAAACTGGGAATGCTCAGCCCAGAGAGGAGAAGGCTCAGAGGAACCTTATCAATGAACAGCTGATGGGAGAAAGTGAGGAAGATGGAGCCAGACTCCTCTCAATGGTCTCGAAAAGGCCAGGAGAGCAAAGGTAGAAAATTCCATTTAAAGGTCAAAAAGCTGTGAGGGTAGCCAAACACTGGCACAGAGAAGTTGGGAAGTCTCCATCCTTTGGGATCCTGAAACCCTGACTGGACATTGCCCTGCTATAGGAGACTCTACCCGGGGCAGGAGGGGTTGGGTTGGACCATCTCTACTTGCCAAGCTCAACCACTCTGTGCCTCTGAAATCAGCTTTCTGCAGCCATTTCACCTTCACCGTGTGGGCAAAGGAGACTAAAGGTAAAAAATGCACAGACTCTTCCATAGGAATTCCAGTTTTACTGCTGGGCCTCTTCTAGCTTTTCCCATTAACTGTTTCTAGGATTCTCTGAGAGCCTGGTGCACAGCCCTCAGATGCTTTAACTGTGTCATGAATATTTTAAAAACAAGGGAAAACAAGTTACCAGCAGGATGAACTTGCTCATACACGGCGTGGTAGAAAGGAAGTATTTTGCAACTTGGTTACCATTTCCCAACTCTGCCAACTCTGGTACCTAAGTAAGAATTCCACATCCCTTCTGAAGCCCCATGTTTCACCCATCTGCAGCATTCAGAGGGAACACGTCCTGCCTTTCACAGAGCTGACGGCCTCTTAAATTTATTAAAATACGCCTCATTCCCAACCCCTGTCTTATATGTTGGTTCTTCAACTGCAAATCTCCAGGTTTAACGCAAAAGCCGAGGTTATTTATCAAAAATACAACAGTAAAACCATGCTTTTTAACCTAAAACTTGAACCAAAAAGCCTAGAGCTCTTAAAATTGTACTGCATGGTTACATTTCCTACAAAAGGGCACCGAACTTCCCACTGAAGATCACAATAAAATGCTACTTGTCCTCTCTGTTGTTTCACAGGTGAAATTCAAGCCTATACATTTACATAACCTCCTCAATGCCCTTTATTTATTTCTGTTGGCACACCAAAAACCATCCAGCGTGCAGAGCACAACCTACCTAGAGAGAAAGACTCTTCTCTTATGCAACTGCTCCACTAAGGCTCGGTTACCTCGGAGCACCGGGGAGGGAGGGCTGGATCCCGGCGAGCATCCGAGCATCCCTGCTGGGATCGCTCCAGGGCAGCGGGGCTGAGCCTGCCCGGACCGCAGGGGCTGCGGAGCGATCCCAGCACACACGGAGGGATGCTCTGCCGGAGCGATCCCGGCACACACACACAGAAGGATGCTGCTCTGCTCAGCGATCCTGGCACACACGGAGGGATGGAGCTCTGCCGGAGCGATCCCGGCACACACACACAGAAGGATGCTGCTCTGCTCAGCGATCCTGGCACACACGGAGGGATGGAGCTCTGCCGGAGCGATCCCGGCACACACACACAGAAGGATGCTGCTCTGCTGAGCGATCCTGGCACACACGGAGGGATGGAGCTCTGCTGGAGCGATCCCGGCACACACACACAGAAGGATGCTGCTCTGCTGAGCGATCCCAGCACACACGGAGGGATGCTCTGCCGGAGCGATCCCGGCACACACACACAGAAGGATGCTGCTGAGGCTCCATTCAGAGCGGAGTCGTCGCTCCCTGCCTGCCTCAGCACAGGAATGATCCCACAGAGGGGCTGGCTGGAGCTTTAGCATCATGTTTTAATAGCTACATCAAACAAAAACACCTCTCCGATCCTTAGCTGTTGGGTTTCTTTAACCCCCTTTTTAACCCCTTTTTCAACCTCTTTTTTTTAAACCCCTTTTTAAGTGAATGAAAAATAACTTAATATTGCCAGTTGAAAAAGGGGTTAAAATTAAGTAATCTAAAATTAATCAGAAATGTGTGGTTTTATTCGTGGTGGGGGGGAGAGGCTGACATTTGATCAGATCATGTATAATGATCTGGACGGAATTAATCAGAGCGGTACTTGCTAAATTTCACATCCTTCATTGTGTCTCCTTGAAAACAGAATGGAAAAAAAAAAAGGTGGCAAAAAGGCAGCTTGTTCTCCACAAGGTTTCCCAGTCAGGTTAATCAAATGAACCGCTTTCTTCCCTTCAGAAGATGATTTTAGGTGCAAGCTGTAAAAGTATTTCCATTTCTCAAGAGAGGTGGGGTCCCTTTGGAGAACCCCCACTGCTGGAGTCCTGCTGCAGTGCAATGGGCTCTCGGTGAGTGGGAGAGGGAGTTACAAGGTCAAGACTTCTACATTTATTCCAAAATGTAACCAGGAATTACTACCTACACAACTGGCATTTGACAATGTGAACTCCAGGAGGAAAATGAAAAAAAAAAGATTTATAAAAGCAAGAACACTTTTAACATTTTCATATGCTAGCAGGATGTAAGCTCGCAGTTGCTGTATTCAGACAGGAAGATTTATAAATATATATTGAGTAGGATTCAAAAAATGTTGCATCCCTAATCCAACAGCACTGGGTAAGATAAGCTGTACATTTTAAATGCTGGGGGAAGACGAAAGGGGAAAAGAAAATCTTTCCAAGCTGTTTCCTGGATACATGGTATGAAATTTAAAAGGAAAAAAGCACTCACAAAAGTGACTTCACGGCAGCTCTTAGAAGAACAGTATGATACCTAGTTCATCATTACCATGTCCTCTGCAACCTGGAATCCTGCTGGGAAGCATGAAACTCTTCCAAGCTGTTCCAGTATACATGCATGCAACCTTTTTATATATGCAGAAAGCATGAGGGATATCACGCCGATTTGGTTTGCAGCAGAGAAGAAAATTGACCTTTTCCATGAAAATGAATGTATATTTAGCATTGATGCGGGCCAAAATCAATTCTCTATAGAAATGAAGACAGGCACACAAAAAGGATGAAAAGGGGGGCAGGCAGAGAAAAATAAATAAATAAAAGGGAAAAACCTTCATGCTGCATTGCTCTACACAACTTAGCTACGAGCCTTATTTTATTGCCTTATTCACAAACTTGCTCATTTTACCAGCACTACAGGGAAAATGTGAACCACCTCTTCACAGGTAGCAATTTGGATTAAAATGAGAGGAGCACGAACAAAGTAGAAGCTGTCTGTGATCAAAGACCTGCTGGATACCTGAGTCAAACAGTTATTCCAGAGCAAGGTACAAGAGCCAGTCATGCATATGGATGACCTCTCACAAATTAAATGCTAATCAGGAATGCATCTCAGCAGTAAGAAAAAAACATGTGGACGATCTGTAATCCCTTCTCTAAGCAAATACCTAACAAAACACCCCCGTTACCAATTTCATACCTCGAACATCTAACATCAGCCTCAGATCCCAATAAAAGCGCAGTTTTCCAATGCTGGACGTGCCAGCTCTCCTCCGGGCACCCCAACTTGTGTCACATCCCTGCAATCCTTCCCCAGCCCCACAACAGAGAGCAACCGGGGGGTCAAAGCCCAGAAACCCCGAGGAGCAGGGATGTGCAAGGTTTCTCCTGAATCAGAGCCATTCCCTTGGAGCCCCTCCAGCACTCACCTTGCAGAAGGAGCAGGAGCAGCGGGCTAAGCATCCGCTGGTGGCTGCCTGGGAGCCCCGGGGCTGCCCACAGCCATGGCCCCGGCAGCCCTGGGGATGCTCAGGGAAGTGCCCCGGCTGGGACAGGACGAGCCCGAGGTGGGGACTGGGGAGGCTGGGGCAGAGCCCGGCTGCCGGCGGAGCGCAGGAGCTGCCAGCGCCGCAGGCGCGGATCGAACGCACAGAATCTCCCTTTACATAATCGGAAATGACTCCCGGAATCTCAGGGCTTCTCTTAAAGCCTTGGGTGCCTCGCCAACAGCCAAAAAAGCTTTTTTCCATGCAGCGTTCATGGTGGGTTTAAACCTGATTCTTCTTTTGATTAAGTAGATAATTAAATAAATAAATAATGAAAGTCTATCTGTCAGAAGTCTTAATTAATATACCATACACCTCAGGAAAGCCTTTCCCCATCTTCCCACAGGAAGCACCATGCATGGTAAGAAGGAATTACAGAAAATTCCCACTTTCTTCCCCATTATTTTCTAGTCCATCTCAATACAAAGGCAATGCTTGGGGGTTTTAACCTGCTTGCCCTTTACTCTCAAACAAACGCACTAAAAACTATAAACAGCTCTATAAAGGAACCCAGCTGAAGATTACAGATTTTTCTAACATGAAATAGCTTTGCCTATCACAAGAGAACATTAAAGTTAGAAAAATACAACAGTCAAAGTGTACTGCTCACATTTTAGTGAAATGTGAGCTTCTGAAAGAAAAAAAAAAAAAAGGCACATCCGATTCTTACCAGCAATGATAAAAGCAAAATCCCATCCACGTGTTTTCCTCATCACTAAAGAACTGATTTAATCAAAATCAAGCCCATACGTTTCAAAAACAACAAGATCATGCTGAATTCTCAACCTACCGAAGCCCAGCAAACGCTTTCTGATGCAAGAGAGCCTTTTAGCTATGCAGTTTCTCTTTGACCTTACAGAATAATCTGCACGAGTCGCAGCATTACCTTTGCAGAGACTCCCAGGGCACGAACCAAAACCTAACGCATCACTCAGCCTCATTCCCCACACCATCTTCCCATCAGCTCGCGCCTTTCCCCGGCAGCAAAATGCCAAATAAACGAGCTCAGGAACGGAAAGGGGGAAATATATATTTTTTTTATTATTATTATTATTATCATCATCACCACCACCACCATCGCTATTGCTCCCGTGCTGTGGATGTCGCTACTTACTCGGCTAAGACATGCTCTCCCCAGCGCAGCGGCGGCAGCCTGCTGGCGGCTAGCGGGCGGAGGGCTCGGGGCTCGGCATGGGCGCGGGCAGGCGCGCAGCGGCCGCGGAGCCGCTCTGCAGACCGTACCACCAGCGCCGAGGGGAGGCAGCGCCCGCAGCAGCATCCCCGCACCGCGCCGCTCCGCGGGGACACCGCCGCCGCACCGCCACCGCGGCCACGCGCGGAACCAGCCGAAAAACATAGAATCATAATTTAGAAAATAATAAAAAATATATAATAATATGGACTGAACCACCATGTTTGTTGTTTGCGATTTTTTTTTTTTTTTTTTAATGCTTCCCCCTGGGATAATGACAAAAACGGAAGATGGCAAGCGACCAGGAATATGCCACTTACTCAGAAACGGGAGAAACCTTCAAGGACAAGGGCTGTCAAGTCCTATCAGTGTCGCTGGAGGAGGAGAGGGGGGGATGGAGGGCTGTGGAGCGCATCCCCGGCGCCCCCCGAGCAGGCGCAGGATGCGGCGGGGCTGAGCCCGCAGTGCCCGGCGAGGCTCGGGCTGTGCCCGCCGATGACAGCCCGGCACGGCGGCGTGGCCGTGCTGCAAATTACTTCGTAATCACCCTCTGCAAAGATCCGGCTCCTCGCTCGCCCTCCTCCTCCCCTGCTCTTTCTGTTTATGTAAGAACAATGGGGATTCTAAGGAAAATAGGGGAAAAAAAAAAAAAAAAAAAAAAAAAAAAAAAGAAAAAAAAAAAAGAAAAAAAGGCAGCCTTGCAGCGCTGTGGGGTTTGTGTTGTGTTTGTGTCCCTGCCATGCCTGCCAGAAATCCAAACCCGGACAGAAGGAACAGTGAAATATCCCCGTTTAATCTGATCTGGTCACATCAGCATGTGCTGCAAAACCACACACACATGCCAGAGCAGCTCTCTGCCCTTCTCTTCCTCTTCCTCACAGCCCTGCACTTTGGGGAATTACTGCGTTTTATCTACAGCTTCTCACCGTCCATTCTGAGTTGTTATTATGTGTCTGCTATTTTGAATTATTAGCACATAGAGGATTTAGAAATGTAAAAGGCTTTTCCAATGGGATACCATGTTAAGGCAGTGCTAAACAAACCCAAACACCAAAAATAAGACGGAGACATCAGTCCTTTGAAAAGCAGAACATTTTCTGTGTAATAGTTTATTTTTTTCAAAGGAAACTGTGATCAGTACATGTACCATGTCCAAACTACAACTACCAATTCCCTACCTCAAACCATTCAATCCTGAGAGTGACTGAATGCAAGAAAATACCTCTCTCCTTTTTTTATTCTTTTTTTCTTTTTTTCCCCCCCTTTTTTTTTTGTGAAGAATGTGTAAAAGAGCACAGATAAAAGTTGGGATATGTTCTGTAGCATCCTAGGACAGCTCAAGCCTGTGCCTTGGCCAGGGTGGGTAGGAGCACCTCCCTGAGCAATAATAGGAGTAGCTGTGCTGATGCTCTGTCATCCTGCCTTACTCGCTGCTCAGAATATCAATTCAGCCAGTTAAACCAAAAGTCTGCACTGCACCAAAATGGAAGCTATTAAAAAAAAAAAAAAAAAAAAAAAAGTGCTGGGATCATTGATCAGGAGTTTTATCTATGCTGATCAATTTTTTCTTAACGAAGTAAAATGTAAATCAGGGCTAGGATCAATGCAGAATTTTCTCATGTGAGACTGCCTTTATCATTAGGAAGCTACAGGCGATTACATGCATGCCAGGACACCAGATGCAGTGACTTTGGGTTATATTAAGCAGAGAGACGTGTCCCCTTTTCAGAACAAGTTTTCAGTACAAACTGCAGCTGTGAGGAGTTTGCAGTGCAGCTCAAACTGAATCCCAGCTCTGAACAAAGCAGTGCTCCAGTTAAATGTCTTGTGCTGAGGTCCCAGACCCATAAATGTTGGTGACCTCTACTGCTCTGTCAGGAAAGCAGGAAGATACTGAGACATCTGCAATTATCTGGCTACTGACATTCTTTTTTTTTTTTTTTTTTTTTGATAGAAATTTTGAAGATAATTTGAAAAGCAATAGAAGGTTGATTGACACAATACCAAAATATATTAAAGAAGACTTTTTTCTTACTCTGTCTTTCCTGAAGGAAGAGAGGACTGGCTTAAAGAAATTCAGCACAGCATAAAAAGCTTGTTCCACACATTTGGCTGTTGCCAGTTTGAGGAGGGCTGCTCCCAAAGACTTTGTGTCATACTACAGGAACTTCAGGCCACAGGCAGGACCATGAGGTCTATATCAGAAAAAACTCTAATTCTTATTTTTAATTAACAGAAAACGCAAGGGAGTAAGAGGAGGAGAAAAATTACCCAAAAAAAAGGTGTTCAAAAGGGAAAGAAAACCTTAGTTTGAACATTTCATTATCTAACAAATCCAAGGAACTTTGCACATGGACATTCCCAGTGCTCACTCACCGCAGGCCTCCAAAGCCCCAGAGCACGTGAGGAGATGGACAAGCCAGGAGGATTTGGGGAGGTTTGTTTGGAGCCTGCTCACAGGGCTGTGTTGGTGCTACCTCCACCACAACTCTGCCATCCTGCAGCCAAGGCCAAGCTTTAATGCTGATCTCCATCCTAGAGGATGCAAATCCTGCAGTGTGAGCTGAGTTCCCCAGCCTTGGATCCAGGCACACGCTGGAGTTTGCATCAAGGAGCTTGGAATAAAGAGACAACCTCATGTTTGCCCTCATTTCAAGCTCCCAAGTGAAAACTCTTCAGCAATGGCCAAAGCTGAGCCCCAGCACTGCTGAGACAGGGCCAGGAGTTCTCTGGTTCCAGGCTGACACCTGCTCCCTGCCCTCAGTTACAAGAGCACAATCCCAGGGAATACCTGCTACCCTCCAACCAGATCTAAAAACAGCAATTCCCCCCCTGAAATGGGTCAGCCAGTAAACAGCACCTCTAGGAACACTCTGAGCTCGGATTTTAAAGGGTTGGGGGGTTTATTATTATTACTTTCTGGACACAATATGAAAATATTAACATTTTCCAGCCTGGCTTCCAGCACATGCAGCTCAAAATGGCTGCAACATTGGCTGATGTTTTTTTGAGATATTTCATCATCAAATTTAATAGCAAAGCCCTGCAAAGCAAGACACCATCCCAAATGAGGGTTTGTCAGCACATCTTCATGCCTATTAAAGCATCCAGCAGCATGTTATTTAGCTCTGACAGAAAAACAATTTAACACCTTAACTTGGGGGCAAGGAGTGGAAATGGAGCAGAAAAATGGAATGGAAAATAGAAAGATGCTCTTTGGGAGTAAGTTTAAAAAACACAACAACCCTTACGGGGTATAGAAGGAATGAGACTTTAGCTGTTGAGCTTGAGCTGCAACTTGAAAAAATTGTTTCCCCAGTAAAACTTCAACTGACAATTTATATTCGGAGGCAAAAGAGCCTACCTAATCTATTTGGAGAAAATTTTCATTCTCTATGTGCTGGTGATAGACATCACAAGCGCATTTCAAGGTCTCTATGAGATAATTTATGACAGGAAACACAGGAACATAATTTTAATTCCTCTTTCAGGATCTTGGGGACCAAGACCTCCTTTCCAGTGAGGTTGTCCAATTAGAGGAACAGCACTGGAAAGCAGGAGCAGATTTCTAATATTTTCCTAATCACAACCCAGATACTTAAACTAGAACAGCAGACTGGCAGCCTCTCATATTTTTAAACCTCATTTGCTGCATTTTTTCAAAACAAGAATTAAATCTGTTTTCAGATTCGGTGTCTCTCCAGTTTGGGAACACAGAGCAGTAATATTTCTGCAAGGAAACAGCTTGTGCTCCCAAACTGTGCAAACATGTTGTTATCCTGGGAAGCAACACGACCTAATAAAAGGAGTGGAGGAGAGGGACCTCAGAACAGTCACATTCAAGGACTTGCCCTGCTGTTTCCTGACTGGGAGATGTTAGTAGGTCACTTGATCCCACTGTGCTTCAATTTCCCTAACTATAAAGTCAGTGTATTCCCGAGTTTAAATTACAGCTGTCTGGAGCTGGTTGCTTGGTTAACCCTTCCCTGCCCTTGGGGGAAGGTGTTGGGCACACCTGGCTGTGTTGGGGGAGGTTCTGGAGCTAATCCAGGCACAGGGTTTGGGTTGGGAGAGCCCCAGAGCTCCCAGCCAAGCCCAGCCATTCGCTGTGAGATTTAAACTTCAGAAGCTTGCTGTTGCCTTGAACTCTTTGTTTTATCTGCCACATTTATTTTCCTGTACAAATTGCCACTTGCTCTGGCTGATAAATTATTGCAGCTCACTTCCTTGACCAGCAGCCCAACTTTCTCAATATCTGAAAGGAAAACTACCAGCCAGCCAGAACTGCAGTTCCCCCCTCCCCTTCAATCTCCACCAGCTGATATCTACAAATATCCCCATTTTTCTTCTTTCACCATCCAAAAGCCATGCCCACAAAGAGCAGGTGCCTGCAAGGCTGGGCTGCCATTGCTGTCCCCTCCTTGTCACAGGTTTAAAGCTCAGAAAACAACACCAGGCTCCCAGGATCACCCAAGCAGGAAGGGAAATCTTTAGGCTCTTGCAACAACAATAAAAACCCCAAAAATCGAGGAAGAAGCATTAATTAGCCTGAGCTTCCCAGTAAAGCTTAAGTAAACCTGGCTCACTGCCACAGCTCAAGCACAGCAACGACAGAGAAACATCTTAGCAGCCTCCTCCAAAGGGATCTGCCCTGGCCAGAGTGAGGACCTGCAGCATCTGACACAGCTGAACCTGAACCCGCTGCTCAAATCAGCTTCTCAACAGCCTAGGACAGGCCTAAGAATACAAAACCTGTCTTATACCAGCACTCAACCCTCTTTCTGCTTACAGACAGGATCTGCCCTCTCACATGCACATTTGTCAACACTCAGAACAAATCTTAGACCAACCAATAGAGTGGCCTGGCAAGAGCTTGGTGAGCCACCTTGTGAGGGTGCCACAGCTTCTGGGACTGTGGATAGGCAGCAAAGGAATCCCTCCTTCATTCTGTGGGCATTTAAACCCCATAACCTGCCAGTTCCCAAACCAGAACTTGTGCCAGCTGCCTTCCAGCATTAATCTGTTTACTTAACGTAACTCAGTGATGCTGGCAGGGAGATTCCAGCCCTTTGTGGTTTCCACCACAGGAATTCCCTTCCCTGGGTTCTGGAAGGGAATTTTACTCTCCCCCTGCAGTTCCTATCACTGGTCCTTATGGAGATTAGAAATGTAATCCAAAGTCAATTAAACTCAAATTATAGGATTGTACAATTTATAGGGGTCACACCAGCTCATATCAAACTGCAGATTTCAGACAACCTGACTCTGAAGAATGTTTGGAAATAGGGGTGAAAGTGCACAAGTAGATGGCTTATATGGACTCATCCCTCTATTGCATCAAAACTATTCTCCCAGAAAAAACAGAGTTTGGAATCAGAATTTTGGTTCAGTACCTTCTTCTGATATCACTGATGTTAAATACCACCACAATGTTCTAAAAGTTGTTTTTCCTTCTTATTTGCTAAATTTCTGTACAGGAAATTCTCTTCCATTTGGAAAGAATATCCCCAGCAGATGGGTTTGCAGGAGCACCCTTTGCCATGAAATTGTGCATGAGTGTGCTATAGATGTGACCCTCAAGTGCCCCCTTTACACAGCCAGGCCACACCATGACCCTGCACTGCACCTTGGAGAAGAAACCCACCATTGTTCTACTGAAACTGCTCAACCCTCTCAGCCATACTCCAGATTAGAGAGTAAGAAATAACAGCAGAGAATTCCATGACAAATATGGGCTGTTATTAATATTATTAAGGAAATGCATGTTCCTTTGAAAATTTAAAGCTTTCATTCTTCAATATATGAACTTTTCCTACATACCTGGATCTCCTGACAGGAAATCTCATTAACTGACACAGTAGCTCTCATTGTGGCATTTTTGTCAAATGGCTCAGAATGGGAGCCTGGACCAGCCTTATTTATTACTCTAATAAAGGCAAATTATTAACACAAAGGGAAAGAATGGTGGGACAAGGCTCAATCACTCTCAACAACTCAAACAGGAGAACAGAATTTGAACAAACCATGAAAAAAAAAGGACTTTTGATATCTCAGCAAACAATCCAACTCCCATCCACATTTCCTAGCAATTAATCACCTGCAGGGATTGCCTCCTGTTGAGGAAAGGGTTTTCCCAATCTAATGAGATAAAAGGCTATGTTTAGCTTAGTGGGCAAAGCAATCTGACCCATTAAGCTTTGCTAAGCCCTGGGTATCTGTGCCCTGCTGATCATCCTGCCTGAGGAACGTGCACACACAGGCGCCCACAGGGGGCCAGAGCCACTCCTGGGAATGCCAGGGCCACCCCAGAGCCATCTCCTCCCGAGGGTGAACTCAGAGTCCAGAGCCACCTCCTCCAGAGGGTGTCCCCACAGTCCACAGCCCCATCCTGGGAATGTCAGGGCCACCCCAGAGCCACCTCCTCCAGAGGGTGTCCCCACAGCCCCATCCTGGGAATGTCAGGGCCACCCCAGAGCCATCTCCTCCAGAGGGTGAACTCAGAGTCCAGAGCCACCTCCTCCAAAGGATGTCCCCACAGCCCAGAGCCCATTCTGGGAGTCTCAGGGCCATCCCAGAGCCACGAGGGTGTCCCCACAGCCCAGGGCCTCATCCTGGAAATCTCAGGGCCACCCCAGAGCCATCTCCTCCAGAAGGTGTCCATCCCCACAGCCCATCCTAGGAATGTCAGGGCCACCTCTTTCAGAGGATGTCCAGGTCCCATCTGGGAGTCTCAGGGCCACTCTAGAGCCATCTCCTCCAGAGGGTGTCCCCAGAGCCCAGCACCAGGGCCTCTCCTCACTGCAGGCCCCAAAGCCATGCAGATCTTGGTGCTCCTCTGGGTGAAGGAGGAGCTGGAGCTCACCCACCCATCCATCACAGAAATCACTGAGAACCTCCAATGTCCTTCCCTGGGCCACACCGTCCGGCCTAGCCAAAGCTTTGTTTTCACTCTGTGCTGCTGATGTCACCGAGGCTGGCAGTGCCACCCCAGTGGCTGTGGGAACCCAGCCTGGTCCCAGGGCCTTGGGAGGGTTCACTGGTGCTGGCTGGAACGTTCTGGTACAGCCCAAAGTGTTTCACACCAGTGCTGCCCCTTCCCTGCATGGCAGCGTTTGACAGAATGGCTCTCCACTCCAGCCAAAACAAACAAAAAATGTGTGAGCTTCAGTAAGTCAGTTCTTTCCATGCCACTGCAACAGCTTGGAAAAACTCTCACAAAAGCCAATGCAAGGCTTCAAGCAAGCATAGAGTCAAACCTGATCTGAAATTATCACAATGGATGTTTGTAGCTTTTCGGTATAAATATTCTTTTGTAAAGACTCAGAATTTGTATTCGCAACTACATCTAGATTTGAAATAAATGTTCAAATTCTTCAGCAAAGAATGAGCTTTACAATAAGAAAGCTTCAAGAATTATTGCTATAGAAAACTTACTCAGAGGTGTAAGGTATAATTTGCACAAAAATACTTATTCATATTATTCAATATTAAACTAAATACAAGACCCAAATGTTATTGCAATAAATATAGTCGGTATAGGAAATAAAAATACACTCTAAATGAAAATTAGGTGGGTGTCAGGCTTGGCTTCCAGATTGAGCCATGTCCTGAAGATCCATGAGCTGTTCCTTAACCCCAGATGCAGCACTATGAAGCAATAGTTATGAAAATTTTGCCAAAATATCAGAACTTTTTGAAGCAACTGAGCTTAGGGCTTGCCAAAACATTGTTGTAGAGTGCAAGAGTCTGTCCAGCACAGAATAGTGAACATGTGAACAAAAATGTTATTGGAGAAAAAAATCCCACCAATATTTAGTCTAGAATAATCAACCATCCAAACAAAATTGGCTCATTTTATGGTATTTCCCTTAGCTAAATAACCCTTCAAACTCTCCATTATTTTAAAATTATCCTTCTGCAACAGCACAGATTCCTCACTGAGAGGAAAGATTCCATTCCTTCAGGAAGCGTTTTAAAAAAAGGAAAAACCCAAACAAACAAAATCAAAAAACCACCCCAAAACAACACAAAAGAACCCCCCACAAAACTCATTTAGTTTGGTCAGAAAGGAGTCAAGAAAGGATTTAGGGGCAAACAAGGCACAGTAATACCTCTCCTACCCCCCATAAAAGAGCCAGGAAATGCAAGAAACAAAAGACCAAGCAGAAGGAACCAGAACCAGTCATTGTAGACTTTGTAGAATCCCAGAATATCCTGAGAGGGACTCTCAAGGGGCACTGAACCCAACTCCTGGCCATGGTTGGGTCACAGCCAGGTTTAACCTAGCAGAGAGCACAGCCTGGGAGGTTTGAATGATCTCCTAATTACATCCTGAGTGATTTAGTGACTGCATTTTCACCTCCCTTTCTTCAGAGCCAGAATTGTTCTTTTCTGCACCAGCAACGATTGGTTTTAGGTGCTGAGAACAGGATGCAACATTGTGCAGAGGAAATAGAAGTCTGGTTATTTATTTCACTGGGGGTCATTTGTCAGCTCCCATCCCAAGCCCAGCCAAATTCCCCTCCACAGGGACCACCAGGAAGTGCTCCAGGACCAGCAGGCAAATTCCAGAGCCCAGAACTCAAGGTCTCATCCAGAACTTCTCCATCTGGATGACCAACATCATCATCATCTCCCTTTCCCAGGGCTAACTCACAGACATTATCTCTTAGCAAGGTTTTTGCTCCAAATAAATCTTTTGGATGTCTTAACGTCCAGTAATAAACCAGCAGATTATGGTGATAAAATCCCAACAGCCTCCTCCTGTTGGAGGCAAGCAGAAACCACCCCTCCTCCTCCTCACCTTACCAACCACACACATCCTGATCTCCATAAACAGAATTAATGGGTGAAAATAATTAAGGGGGGGAAAAAGTAATTTACTGGTGAATAAATACAAAAGCCTTACTGGGAGGTTGAGAAAATAAATCTGCAAAGCTTACTTAAATCACTCCAAAAAAGGGAAGATAAGAGGGAGAGTTTGAAGCACTTGTAAACCAGTAAAAAGCCAGGACAGCATCTTTTTTTTTCCTCCTCTTTAAAGTGTTACAAGGTGGTTTATGCATGGGCTGATAATTTAATACCATTAAGAATTCATCTGCCATTACAGCACAGTAATTTTGAAAGTGTCCAGCACCATCAGATAAGCACAAATTCTACTTCAATCCACATTTCTTCTTGGAATTCCCATATTTAGAAGGATTCCTTAATTTCTTTATACAAATAGCCTTTTTTTCTCTAACACAGCACTGTCCTACAAAGATCAACTTCATAGCTCTGTTACATATCTTGGAGTTTTGCTCTCTAAATCAGACATTCCAGCTGTATATAAAAATATACAGCTTTTATTTTCAAAAGCCCAAGGAAAAAGATAATCAGTAATGCATATACTGTGTACATATGTAATGTATACAGGGAAATTCCTAACCTTGAAGGGAACCATATTTCTTGAACACTGATGTCAGTGCTCAAAGATGTTTCTTGACCTTGAGGATAAAAATAAATTGTGCAGCCCTGCATCGTGTCCTCGGCTTAGTCCACTAAAGACATCTAAATGTTCCGTGCTCACATACCATAAAACAGTTAAACACAGATATTCCATATTAATTATATTTAATACTCCTAACTTCGATTTGTGGAGAGGAAAATTGGGTTTCCCAGGAGCTGCTGCAGCTTCCAAACATCCTCTAATTCACCAGCAGCAGAGATGCTCACACTGTTATATTTAGATAAAGTAGTGATGAGAACCGTCAGCACATTATCTGCAAAATTAAATCCCACTGAGGTTTTTTTCCCTCTTGCCATTTCATTAATTCCAGCTCAGGAGCAACAATGGAAGATCATAATATGTGGAAGAGATAAAATAATAAAATATATAATGAAACATCATTCGGAATTCTACGTTTCCTGCTTTTAAAATAATGGGATTTTTGGTAATTTCTGTGACTGGGAAAGAAGACTCACAGAGAAGCTTCCTGAAGCTGCTGAGATGATGTCTGCTAGCACTGATCTTCAAGTAATTAATTCTCTAAAGAAACATCTGAATGCCAAGCTCAAGTATCCTTTAAAAATGCAATGGTTTCTCAAGGAAACATTTCAGAGAAGCTGACAGCCTATGATTTCCCATTTTACAGAAATCCTGGGCTCCCCCTTCAGGAATGATGCCCTGGTGCCCCCAGCACTGGCACAGCCCAGGTGCCACCCGAGGTGTCCCCTGCTGGTGCTGCCTGGGGTCCGTGGAGCTGTGCCACAGCTGCCCAGATGTTCCTCCCCAGGCTCCTGATCCCACCCAGGGCTCTCAGCAGGGCCAGGGACAGCACCCTCAGCTCCCAGAGGGAACCTCACTCACTGAGAAGGAATCTGAGTGTGCATCCCCTGGCCTGGCTGGGAAAACACTCACAGGGACTGGACACAGCCACAGCTCAACTGGTAATTAATACATTAATTAACAGAGGTACAGAGCCCTCCAGGTGTCCAAAGAAGTTGGTCCCAAGAGAAAAAGGTATCCCTTGGTTGACACACAGACCCTTGCACAGCTAAACAAGTTCATACAAAATCCCAAAACAGCAATCCCACAGCACATCTTTGGCCAACCCCTCACTGATGTCACCTGAAGTTGTGCCACTGACACCAGCAGAGCCCTCCCCAGAGCCCAGGGGAGCTTCATTCCAACAAAAAAAACCCTATAATTTGTTAACAGGGGAATTAAAAATAACCATTTTCTTTGTCTATCCTCAAAAATAGTTGGGAAAGCATCTTTGGGATGCCTCTTCTTCCTCCCTGCAGGATGACAAAAAAAACCTGATGAAACAGAACTTTATTTTACATCATTTGCTTCCTCTCAGCCTAAACTAAGTTAAATATAATCACACAGAAATTAAGTCAATCACATTATTAAGAAAAGAAGAAGTTAATTTCTCTTAGGTGATAAAATTTTGATGGGTGTAAAAAGAGGTACTTCTAAACCAGCTGAGGAGAGAAACTCAGTGCATGCCCTGGAAGGAAGGATGGCCAGGTTTTATGAAGGACCACCTAAAATCCTTCAATACGGAACCCAATGGAAAAGCATGAATTATACAAATCAAATATGACAGCATTTGAGAGTCTACACCAGGATATTTAATTTATACAAGTTTTGGATCCTGTGTTTCCTGGAAGGCAAAAACAATAATAAATGCTGAAATCACTGTCTGTAAAGAGCAAGATTACCTCACTTGTAAGAAAATCTGGCTTCTTTTCTCCTGGTTTATGAGAAAACCTAAACACATGGTTTATTTGGGCACCATGAATAGGGAAAGTGATTGCACTGGTGTTCCAGCAGTGAAAGACTCTGGGTGTGTTTGCAGAATCAGCACGAGAGCAGCAAGGCAGGGATTTCAATCTCTAGGAAGGGAATGTTTAACCAGTGCAAGGCAATAAACATTATTCTGGCACATTATTCTATCCCTCACAGAACCAATCCAAGTAATTATTTTAAAACACCATTTCTGACTTGTGCATCCAATGAGAGCAACTAAAAAATTTGTTGGACAGCAAAACCAGCATCCAGTTAAGCTAAAGTAATACAGTTTTACAAAGATTTAGTGATAACCTTAAAGAACTCTGGAATTTTTTTTTTTTTTTTTTAAGAGCTTGAAACCTCAAGATTGAAAGCGACTTTAGAAATTTAATTTTCAAACCAATAGCCCATCGTTTATAAATATGGCACCCAATGAAATCAGGCATCAATTTTAGTCTATACTGAGCAAATGGTGTGATACTGAGCACTGCCCTGGAGATGCTGTAACAGTGAGATCCAGATCCTTTATCCCTTCCTCTCTCACCCCAAACTTCAGCTGTAAATAACTGATCCCACATTTACAAGCTCCAATGTGATCCCTATGGAGATCTCTCTCAGATCTCCTACACACGCCTTACATAAAGCCTTGTCTCTCCATCACCACACAATCAGCTCAAGCCCCACCAGACTCCAGAGATGTATATTTAGCTGGAAGAGAATGAGAGCTAGCACAGCTTATGCTCAGTTATATCATCCTGGAAAATCCTGGAGTGAGGAGCTGAGCGATTTCCCTGTGCTGAGCTCCACGCTGCCCCAGTTCTGTGATCAGTTCTCAAGGCACACACTCAAAAACCAAATATGAGACACTCAAAAGCCAAATTTTAGACATTCAAAAGCCAAATTTGAGACCTCCGCAGGCTTCTCCTCCCCTCTGGTGGCAGTGCCTGGCACCAAGGTCTGGGCCAGCACCTCCAAATTGCCAGCCCAGCTCCACTCCTGCTGCTCCAAGATATTTTCTGGGAATGCCACCTGGAATGTAGTGCTTCCTCTCACTCAACTGAGCCATTAACTGAGGCTCTCCTGAGCTCTCAGCTTGCAGAACAACTGGGAATTCCTCCAGGAGGAGGGGTTCTCCCCTCTGCCCAGCAGCTGGGATGGGGGGACAGGGGCTGCTGGTTCTGCAGGGTCCCCCACTTGGGTTCCACAGACACTCTGTGGCTGCAGCAAACTCAGCCAAACCCACAAACAAGCTGTGATGACAGAAGAGATTTCAAATAGAGGGTGACCATGCTGCAAGAGGATTAGCTCAGGGCTAGGAAGATCCAGGCTTAATTTCAACATCCATCTCAAATTCTCCCCGTAACCTTGACCAAGTGATTTAATTTCACCGTGTCCGCTTCCTAAATATATCCAGGATAGATCACCTCCCAAATGTGCAGTGAGGACAAACAGAAGATTGCTAAATACTCTGATAAACTCTCAGTATTGAGGGCCTTCCACAGGCAGATAAAATCTACTGGGCAAACACAAAGTAAATATTAAGTAGCCAGATCGCTGGGGAATTTATTGCACTCTATTACATTGCAGCACAAATTCAGAGGAGTAAATTCAATATTCCATGTTTTACTGAACATAACACAGAGCTGAGGAGGACTACGGACTTTTTCCTGTGAGTTCTTAAAAATCTTGAATACTTTCTCTTATTTTCACAGACTAAAGATCTTCAAAAATGTTCAGGGGACCTTTCTCCCAGTTTTTAACCTACATATATTCTGGTCAAATCTCAGAACACTGATTTATCAAGCATAAAAGTCAACACAAGACATCTCTGAAGAAATCTCGAGCCCAGCTCTTCTGGGGAACCAGCTCCTGTTTTTCTGGCTTACTTTCCACGCCTCATATTCTTTCCTCCTTGCATTAAAATTACACTTGTTAATTTAATTGTACTTTCAGATCTCTTCAGATATAAGACTGAATTCCTCCTTCCTCAGCTTTTAACTGGGATATCTTCTAAAAAACCCAAACCAAACAACAAAAACCCGACAGTCTTCAGAACACACATATCATTTTTGTGAGATGTGGATGCAAAACTTCTGTATTCACACCCGGAGCAGCTCCTCAAAGCTCCCCACACAGAATGATTTAGGTTGGAAAAGACCTTCTGAATGCCATAAACCTCTCCAGTATTTAGGGGTTTTTTGCTAATAGTGCTTCTTTCTGTCTTCTCTGAGCTCCTAGTAATGAGCACACTCTGAAGACTTTGTTTTATCCATGTTGAAATGTTTGAAATCCGTTTGAAATCTGCTTGAAATCTGAAAAACAGTAGCAATGTTGCCAGCCCTGCTTTCTGCAGGAAGAACTTCCAAACTTCCTTTCCTTATCCATGAATACTGATAGAAAGACCTCTCCCTCTGCACCTCCAGAACCTTCACTGTTTGCTCCACAAATCCCAAATCCCAGAGCACTCCTGCATCCCTGCCCAAGGGCTCCCTGGCCCAGCTGGAGGAGCTGCCCATGGTCAAGAACTGGTGGCCCCCCCTACCAGCAAGGTCCAGCAGGATAAAGGGGGAAAAACAGGGATCCTGCTGAGGGATAGCATCAAAGCAGGCAGAGCCACCAGGCACCAACTCACACTAGCACTGCCACAGCTGGAAAACCTCTGCTCCAAAAACATGAAATCCTCCATAAAAAGTGAGTGGGACAAATCTATTAAACATTCTGACATGGAAACTCTGTGGAAAAGGCTGAAATGCCATTGCCCAGATTGCTGGTGTCACTGTATTTCTCCACATAATTTGAATTTGCAGGCTAAGGAACACAGCCTTTAATTTATTAGGATGAATTATCCAAACATAACATCTCACAATCCTGGCTGCAAGAGCCTGCTTAAAGCAGAAACAGACAAAAGCAGAGAATCTCAATCCCAGACAAAGGATTAAGGAATGCTAAAGTGTCCGAGAAGCAGCTGGACACAGAACTCAGGCCATGGTCTGGCTGACAAGGGGATGCTCAAGGTTTGGACTCCGTGATCTTGGAGCTCTTTTCCAACCTTAATGATCCTGTGATTCTAAGCAGGAAGCAGAAACAAGGTGAAAGCTTTCAGAGCTGTGTCAGTGCAGACTCCAGCAGGAAGATCCAGGCTGAATGCTTAGAAAAAATAAGAGATTGGAAAGAAAATGCTCCTCCTCCTCCTGCTCCCTGCACTTTCCCAATGTGGCAGCATGTCCTATTTCCCAAAAGCTCACTCTATTGTCTCTCTTTCACCTCTGTAAACAGAGTTGAAATCAAAGAACGCTGCTATTCTTCCTGTTCTACAAAAGCAGGCATTACTGTTACAGGTGTGTTCTGCTTGGAATGATTTTATTTGCTTTTTTTCCATTTCCTTTCTCATTCTGGGTATCCTCACTGCAAGCACAGGGAGTGTCCAAGGGTATATCAACTGTGGAACAAGAAAATTGAATTTTTCCTCCTTTTTTTCTCTCATGCTTAACCTGCACTTGTCTCAGCTCTACCTAAACCTCAGCCCTACCCAAAGCTCATCTCTCCCCATTGTTTAGCCCTACCCAAAGCTGCCAGAGCTCCTGACGTCAGGTGGGATTAGGTCAGCACCCACCAAGGCTCTGCTGAGGAGGAATCACATCCTGGATCTCATTTCTCTCCTTGAAGCACCAACCAAATCAGGGCATTATTTTCCAGCTCCCATCCTGGATGGCTGCCGTAATTTGGATTTTCTTCTACTTAGCTGAGCAAGCATGAGGGAGGAGGAGGAGGAGGAGGAGGAGGAGGAAAAGGTACTTAATCTCTTTAGAAAGCAGCACTTGACACCCAGTGTGTAGGTGATAATGAGCACTTCTAGGGAGCTGACATAATACCCAGCATTTACAGGAGGGAAACTTTGCTGTGAGAGGAGCCAAGGTCCTCTGAAGAGATTGATTCATGATTTCTCTTCTCTCACAGCGTAAAAAAAAAAACCCAACACGATTAACTCTAAAGCAATTCTACAGTTGTTCCAAAATGCACAACAAGAGGTGATAGTGGTATCACAGCTCTCTTGGATGCCTGGAAAAGAAGCTACAGTTCACCTTAATTAATACTCCAGAAAAAAAATGAAAATACCACCTATTAGATTAAAACCAGAAGGAAAAAATGGAAAAGAAAAGAATGGAAGAGAGAAGAGAAGAGAAGAGAAGAGAAGAGAAGAGAAGAGAAGAGAAGAGAAGAGAAGAGAAGAGAAGAGAAGAGAAGAGAAGAGAAGAGAAGAGAAGAGAAGACGAGAAGCCCAACTAAATTAAGTGTAGCAAGTAGCAAATAAATAGGAAGCAAATTTAAAATTAATCACAAGGTGAACATTCCCCAGCTCCCCACACATCTCTCTCTGGTAATTAAGCTACAACTGTCCTTACAGAGGGAAAGAAAGATGCAATAGCTTTATTTACATATAAACAATTATTCAGCTGTAAAGAGAACTCACACACACAGGAGTTAATGGAGAAATCATCAACACAGCTATCGACTACACTTAGATCTCCTCTTCAGGTGCCAGGTAGCAATTACAGACCCCTTCACCTTGGGAATTCTTAAATATTCCCCTCTTTATCTGGACTAACCTGTGCCACTCCTATTTCAAATACACTAAAGACTGCCTCAGGTTGGGGTTTGGGGATATTAGCCTCTATCAAAGCATATTTGCACAAAGTGTGTCTGAGCCACAGAACAAAACTAAAAATTAACCAGGCACATGTAACTTTATAGAGCCTGCCATAAAATGCCACCAAAGGCCCGGAGATACTGCCTGAACCATGGCCTCTTTGGAAATCCACAAATGTTTGCTGGAGAATTGGACACGTCTCGCCACAGCAAATCTCAGTTTATCACTAAAAATCCCCATGCAAGGCTTGTTTTGAGGCAAAAATTTCCACCTACTCCTGCATATTTTCCTGTCCAAATACTGCTTTTGCCCCAGACACTGGCCTCCATTCCCTGCTCCAAGTTTTTATTGTACAATTGTGTTATTTGGAACATGGAGAATGAGGTTGAGTGTTAAATTATTACTTTATCTTTGCGAGATGAATTAGGGCTACACACAAAGGTGCCGAAGGTAATTATCACATTGATGAGGCTCGGCCAGAATCTCAAAGTTAACCTCTGCACAGCTCTGCCCTGTGGAGCTCAGAGTTTGCTCCTTCTCTGGAGTCTCTGACCACACAGATTTCTCACCCAGAGGTGATAAATGAACCTCGTGGTCCAAATTAATGTTTCTGTGAGAGCCACGCTGCTCCCATATCCAGAACAATCTCACGATAGAACAACTGTGAATTTTTCTTTCTGCTTGAATACAGATTCTACAGGTTGTTTGCAATGCTCTTTGACAATGCAAACCATGCAATATTTCATTTTGGAAGGTGAGCATCTCTTAGAGGCAGAATGGAACACATCCAAGCAGATCCAAGAGCTGTGGCAAATCCTCATCCTCCTCCTCTCCCTGCTCCCTGTGTGGGACCACTGGAGTTTGTTTTCACCTCAGAGACTTCATTTCAGAGAGCTGGGTTTACAGAAATTTCATTTCTGTCTTCCTGAAACTCGGCTTTTTCTTCGTTTCTGCTTTTTTTCCTTCCCAAGCTAGCTCTTTGCAGGGTTAACTGCAGGAAAGTGATGCTCAAGGAGAAGGGAATGGGATTTCTGCTTTTGTCAACAAATATTCCTTCATGGATCTTAATTTCAATTGCTACTCCCTCCATTGGGCCATTGTCACTGCCCAAGGAAAGTGTGCTGGGATTCCATCAGCTCCAGGAACAAGAAAATCCCAACTGGAAGCCAACTGGTACAACAGCTCAAATGCAAATTTAAGTTCACAAAGACGCACAAGTTTTGATTTTGCTTTCTGTAATAATGACTCCTCTTAAAAAAAAATAAAAATATTAAAAGAGGATGAGAGACACTATGAAGAGCTAAAGCTTTTCCTTTTAATGCAAATGTAGCTGGAAGTGCATTAACCACAGAACATACATTGGGCATTAATTCCAATGCTAGAATGACCTCTGGTCCTATGGAATGTCTGCTGTGCCTGGGAAGGATGGAGCACACATTGAGGAGTTCATACAGAACCAGCTCCATCCTAGCTTTTAAAGAATGAAACTCTTCTCTAGGTGCTTTTCCTTCAGCTCCAGAGCTTTAGGTGTTGGATGGGCTGTTCCCACCATGGGCTCCTCAAAGTTCCAGCAGGACCTGGATCAGCTCCAGGTGAGTGCAGGAGCAGAGCAGGGCAGGACTGGGCCCATGGAGGTGAAACCAAAAGGGCCAAACCCCAATTTTGCATCAGCTGAAGCTGTGCTGCAACAACCATGTGTCCCAGTCCCACCAAACCTCACAGAGGTCAATGATCTCTTCCACAAGAGGGAATTGTGCCATGGATGGTGATTCCTCACTGACCACAAAGTGGCTCTGATTTCAAGCTGTTAAACTCAACTGAAGTGTCCCAGTGGAGAACATCTATATCTAGTGTGCATATTCGCTGTGCAAAACCAAACATAGACCCCTTCTGCCCAGGACACTCCATGGTGTGCACAAAAAGAGAATTCTCTGTACCCCTCAGAAGTTACAGCTGCTTTTTGTAGTTACTTCTCACAGCTTTTCACTAATATTTCCCACAACAGCAAACAGAACATGCATGGGCACAGTCACAACTGCAAAGTTATTCCTTCATGTGCTCCCAGTTATTAATATGTTCTTCTCTGCATCTTATGGACCATATATTCACAGCAACCATATGGATCAGTTAAAAACAAACAAACAAACCCAAAGGAAAACAGGTGGCTGCAAACTCCAGAGTGGTTTTCATCAGGGCTATGAAAATATTTACAAATTTCCCTAAATTCCAGTCTAAAAATCCTATTTTAAAATCTCCACATTAATCAGTGGCAGTGAAGCAGTTTCCCAGAAGCCATTTTGATTAAAATCAAAGCAGTGAAGCTGTCACAGAGAATCTGGGGAGGAGCCAGGAGGACTGAAGGTGTTGTGCCTGCTTTTCTAAGAGCAGCTGCTGAAGGTCCTTGTTGGAATTCTGGATGCTGAGGAATTCAGACTTTCTGTGCTGACAGACCCTGACCCCCAAGAGAACACTGCATTGACCTGAGGCTGTGGAGAAGCTTCCAAAATTGAATGATAGCACTGGGATTGTGGGTGTGGAGTTGATTAGAAATATGTGATGTCACAGGGTGGAAAACTTAGAATTTAAGGTTTTAGAATACAGTAATAGATACAGAGCAAGATAGAAGTGCCTGTCCCAGAGGTGCCTGGAGAACCCAGTCCCACTGCCCTGGAATGATGCCAGTTACTCTGGGCAGCTCCTCCCCACAGGTGACATCAACAATTTGACATTTGGACCCCACAGACCCATTCACTGTGAGATTTGTGACACATTTTGTGTGGATCTTGCATCCAGGCACTGTAGGAATTCCGTGAATGCTGCTCCATTGTGCTGCTGAACAGACCGGAGGCAAAGGATTTTCAGGTGGCAGGAGGGACTTAAAAGCAGAGAGCAGAAAAAAAAAAAGGATGAGTTCCTAAAGCTTCTGTTTCTTGGGTTGGACAGAGTTAAACTGCTTTAATGAATTAAAGAATATTGTATTTTGTACACACATATTGTGAAGGAGCAGCCTGCACAAATTCCCAGACACTGAAATTAATCTGTCATCTTGCAAGGTCACCATCACCAGGGAGCAGCTCTGGCAAAATGATGGGTGATGGAAAGGCAGAGTGAGTAACTAAATCAATGACTCAATATTGCTCTCTAGGAAATGATATTTTGGGTTGGAGGATACTCTGCTGTGAGATCTCTCTTCAGCAGGGAACAAGGTCAGGAATAATATTGCACTAACCAGGAGCAAATAAACAGGGGGATCTGGCATTGTAGATGGAAAAAATTCACTAAAAATGTTTTTCCTACATCACTCACTAATTATTGCTCATAATTAAAGTTTATAAATATTTCCTCATACCCCATCCCTCTGAGTCCAAATCTTTTCCAATATGCATTTTCCATTCTAAAAATATTTTCTGTTTCAGCACTCGGCCATCAGCTGAATCCTCCCCCTAATCCTTTCCAGGTAAAAATTAAAATCAAAATGAAAAATGCAATTTCTACAAAGCCCCAAGAGCCCTTCTGAAATGTGATGTGCTGACAGGTGGGTTGCCAAACCACATTAGGACATTTTTGACCTTTTGCACTTTCAAATCAGTTGCAGTAAAGATATCGGGCATTTTGCAATAGGAGCTCTCCACAAAGAGTTGCTTCTAGGAAAATTTCCTTCTATTTCAGAATATGAGTGACAGGACTACTTTGGAAAAAGGTAAAAAATCACAAAGATGAAATTTTAGTGATCTGTTAGAAGGAGCTGTTAAATCCTGGATGGCAGAGTTACTCCAGATATAGAAATGATATTATGGTGAATAATGTCTTGTCTATCAAAACTCACACAACCAGAGGACTCCAGCACCAAACAATTTCTAGTCTAATGTACTGCACCACCTTATAAATTCATTTACCAAACAATCAGAGGTAGAAAATTAGCAGAATAATCCCAGGGAATGTACTTTTGGATGGAAAGAATCATTAAGGTTTCATGGCAGAGTCATTTTTTCTTCATTCTGAGTTGCTTTGGTTCCCTGTCCTCAATTTGAAGGATAATTAACAGGTGTGATGTTTAATGAAGTTCTATAAATACTGTGGATTGCATTGCCTTAGAGCTCCATGGGACTGGCATTGTAAAATTACTGGCAAGAATTCCTTGGCTTTATTAAAGCTTTATGAGGATAAAACCTTTCTTTTACAGCAATGCAGGATTTAGGTGGGAATAACTCGTTTCTTGGTGGTAAAGCTGAGCACAAAGTTGCTCAGACCCTGCTTTCCACCCAGAAAACCTGAATCCAAAATTCTGAGTTCAAATTTCCTTTTGTCCAGGTAGGAATCCCCACTCAGAGCACAGGAGCACACCCAGAATGTGTCAGGCATTCTCAGAGTGTGGAGAAGACAAACTTCTGCCACTCTCCCTTTGTTCACCTCTCAATATTTTGTCAGAACACAGATTTCCCACACCAAACATGTCCCAAGTGGAAGGAGAGCTGTGAAAAGAACTGGAACATGAGAAGTACAAAAGGAAATACTTCTGACAGGATTTCTGCACACACTTGGAATCCCATCTGCTCACAAAACCAGTGAATATTCATCACTGACTGGTCAAACTGGGCATGTGTAATATTGCAGGACTTTTGCCTGGGTTAAATTACAGCTCCAGTCTATAAACAAAGAAAAAAAAACAAACAAAAACAAAACCCAAAAAACACTGCATGGAGATGAAACAAAACCCTTAAACTATATTATTCATAGCTTGCATGAAAAATATTATTAATATTGTATTTTTTATACATGATTTCTTCCTGCATTGAGGAATATGGATTATTTCTCATTAATCCACAAGGAACCAAGCTCAGTGTAACAAAGTTTCACTAAATTCACTGCTCATTCAAAACTGCAATAAACCTTCTCAATACACTACTGCATTTTGATTGTATATGAGCAAAAGTGCATTTTGTTTCTGTGCTTCAGAAATAGTCATAAAAATACTGTCACAGTATTTCATTTGCTCATAATACTGAATTTCACAGGCTACAGAACAGACTGGCAGCCACTTCAAACCAGGAGCCACTGCCACGAAAATGACACGACTGTTACTCAGTGCAAAATTTTGAAATCTTTTTTTAAAATCCCACTTTATAAAACATCTGACTCCTCTCTTTGGGAAGTGACCTTCTCTGGTTATCTTTTAGAGCTCTAATGGCACAGCTGTCTTCTCCCTCCCTCCTCCATCCTTCCCAAGCAGTGACAAACAGCCCCAAACCCCTTTTGGGAGCAAATCCTTCTGCCTCGATGTGTGAGAGCACAAGCAGAGCCTCTCTCCTGCCTGGCTGCAGTTTTAATTTCACTGGAGCTGCTCTGGCTGATTTTCTCTGCAAACATCTGTGACTAGAAGCCAAGTGTGACTTTGGATACTGCCCACAGGATTTCCTCCATTTCCCACCATCCCTGGGATCCTGCCTTGGTTTTTTTCCCTGCTGTATTTTTAAAGCCTGTTCTTCCCAAAAAGATCCCAGGGACAGTCTCCTGCTCAAGTGTTATGGATTTTCATTTAAATTGCCAGGTGGAGGAGGGAGATCAACTCCCATTTTCCCATCCATTTCATGTGGAGCTGCATCCAAGATGATGTGAGTACCCCCAAAATAGCTGCTCAAAATGAATCATTCAAACCAGTTTCCAGCTCCTAACAGACAAAGACTGAGCCACCATCACAAAAACTTAAAATGTCATATAATGAGAGAGTGCTTTGTGAGCAAAACAGGCATTTTGTAAGCAAAATGAAAAATAAAAATCTAAATTAGGTGCTTTTTAAATTTGTAGTATGAAAATTAGCTGTTTTACTCAAATTTGACCACAGAAATAACAAAAGTCTCGTCATGTACAAAATAGATGGAAAAATAAATAACACCATTACAAAGGTCAAGGCTTCTGCAGCCAAATCCAAGGATTCAAATGAGCCTCCAGATGGGAAACAAGTGAAGCTTTTCACAGGTTTAAATCTTGCTGTACCTTGGGGCTGCTGCTGAGCTCCAGCAGTGCATGTATGAGCAGGCACACCAACCCCCTGTGTATTCACACACACTCAGCTGCAAAAAAATCCAGTGCATTACAGCCCTTTCTGTATCCTCAATATTCAAAGTGTAATCATGATTTGGAGGGGTTTCTGTTTCTGCCATTTTTCTTTCAGATACAGATTACAATAACTTTTTTTTCAGGTTCTCCTTTTTTTTCAATTTTTGCTCTTTACCCATCTGTATCTTACCAAAATTAATTTAAACTCCATGAAGACAAGATAGAAATTCTCTGATCCTTAATAACCTCATTTTTGAGCTCTTGCAGTCTCCTCCTTTAGCCTTTGCAATCTCAATTTACCATCCTTTAGTCTGAAACACTACAACAGTTGGGCTGGGGCTGTAATTTGATTGCCTCAGGTTGGTTTTTCCTTTTCCTTTCCTTGAAATTTCCTTTCCTTTCCATCAGAGGACCCTGCCATGGGCTGTTGAGCTGGAGCACTCACTCTTTGTTTGACAGGACCTCACTGGCTGCCCATTCACCAGATTTCCCAAAAATCATGACCTGCTCTAATCTGTTCACACAAAAGCAACCCCACTACCTGCAAAATCCACCAACCAGCTTCTCTCCACAATTCCCTGAATCATCCCTACAAAGGACCCACTCTTAGTGGTTCCAAGCTCTGGTTCAGATGCCACTTCTAATCCAGAAAGTCTGAAACTGGACATGGAAAAAGAAGTTTCCTTGTTAAACTCTCGCCATAAAGAAAGAACCTGCTGCTAGCTCTCCTCAAACTACACATTGCTAATTTTCAAGGATGCTACTTGATGGGATTTCAGAAAAATTTTGAAAGGCTTGTGAGGAAATGAGGATTCAGCAGCTCCCTGAGTCTCCCATGCTCCATGGCCATGTCATTTCCCCAGGAATCACACTGAAGGGAGAAATGCTTGCAGGCCAAAATGAAGAGTTCAATTGGTATGGGCACTGGTTAAATTCCCATTTTGGTGCTGTTTCTCCAGCACCACTGACAGAGAGGTTCACAGGGGAGGACTGGGCACTCTGGGGACCTGTGAGATGATAGGGAAAGGCAAGATTCCTCAGCAGTGAGGTTTGGAGGAAAAAACCCCAAACCAAGCAATGAAACAAAAACCCAAAGGAACCAATCAAAGAAGCTCAAAGGCCATCAGCCAGAGCAGCCCAGAGGGTGGCAGAGGCACTTGGGAGAAGGATGACACCCTTTTGGGTCATCCTTACAGCTTTTCCAGCAGTGCCAGGGGTCACTTCATGGCCAGGCTTTTAGGGTTCTCCAGTCTAACACAAATTCCTACAGACTAACACAGACTCATCTCCCTCCAAGCTGGAATTCACATCCAGCGGCTCAGTAAGGTTAGAAAGTGCAAAGATAAAAATGCCAATAAAGATTAGAGGGGATGATTCTTCTCCTTTTCCCTCAGCAGTCCCCCAGGGCAGAATCTGCTGGATCATTGCATCCCAGACAGAGCAGCAGCTTCACCGCCGGCGCCGCCTCAGCGCCGCTGCAGCGCTCACCCAGCTGCTCCAGCAGAGCTCAGCACAAAGGAACAAAACCCTTCCTTCCCTCTCCTCCTACTGTGTTTAAGCCACACATCTGCACTTGCCAAGTTCTCCTTTTGATGCTGGAAATTTACATTTGCCTTCATACACACACATGCTCCTTTTATCACACTCTGATAAGCTCAGTTTTTATCCTCATCCCAGATGATGCTGGTGGAGAGAAGAAGCTACCTGCTACAGAAGAGAAGCTGGACAGCTGTTCCTGCAATAAAAAGTGTGTTTTTTTAAAAACTGAATCCATAAAAAAAACATTTAATGGACAAGAACAAGATCCATGTTGGGATTTATAAAGCCAGGAGCTCACGTAATTTATGCTCTCTTCTTTTTGGTTTTGGGCAGAAAGATTCACAGCACATCATTCCCAGAAGATTTTACAGCAAGTGGCAAACCTCTGCTAAACATTGTCATTTACAAAGAGATACTTGAAATTATAACAGATTCTAAAACAGAGGTGTAAAGTTGCTGCAAATAAGATTAAGAAAATGTTCACCACATTCCAACTATAAAGTTGTGATCTCTGCTAAATTCCAGCACAGCTCAGGTAAGTCACTGATCCCAGACTAGGAATTTCCAGCATTCTTTCACTTTAAGGAAAGGGGGGAAAAAATCACGACCACAAATCCCAAATAAACCCTACAAAACCCAGCCTTCCACCACATTCTCTCACACTGGATTTAGCATCAGCTCAGGTCAGTGCTGGCTCCAGAACTGGCACTAAATGATCTGGGCTAACAGAAGCTGGAAGCAGCAATTTTCATATTTATCAGAAAATCAAGTTTTGCAGGACAAGTGATGATGATGTGTAAAAGTTCCATAGCAGCTAATCAAAGACAAAACTTGAGGAAGCAGCAAAAAGCTCATAATGAAGAAATATATTCCACCACAGGTGGCAGGAAATTGTAGCTACTGATAACAAGTGCTAAGGGGCTCTGGCAAAGAAAGACAATCAGCATAAGCATGAAGGCAAAGTAGTGATAGCACCAATAAAAAAAAGCCTCAGAGCACTCTCCAGAAATCTATGGTGAGAATCAAGAGACAAGTAATAAATTTGCATTTTCTGTAAGACCTTGCATTTAAACGCATTCTTAAATACTTTGTGAGTTTCAGGAGCTGGCTGCAGACCATGTGTTGCTTGAGAACATAAAAAGCAAAGCATCACTTCACTGAGCACTGAAGCACCAACATCTGCAGGGAGAGATTATGGGGAAATCTCAAACGAGATTCAGGAACAAGCTGCTCAATCCATCCAAATGGTGCAAAGCATGGAGAAGCCAAAGAATTCAAGGTTTGGTTTTTTAACTCCTAATTTTATTCCATTAAGATTCCAATTTTTTTTTTTTTTTTTTTTTTTTTTTTTGCTCTTGGTGTTTTCACATTTTATTAATCTATGCCTGTGCTGTGGAATATGACAGGGACAAGTAAGTGACAAAGCAGGAGCCTGAAGTCAGGGCCAAAACTGAAGCTGGCCAAGGTGTCCCATCCTGGAGCAGTCACAAACTCCTCTCCAGCTGCATTTGAAGGAATTTCCAGCTCAGGAAAAGCCCTGCAGGAAGGGCAGTGGATCACAGAACCCTGCAAAAGCTGGGCAGAAGCAAATACCCATTCAGGATAGGCATTCATATCCCTGGCTCAGATCAGTTCTCCAGGGGAAAAATGGATTGCAATGGGAAATGATTGGCTCAGCAAACAGGGAATTCACCCACTGGGCTGCTGTGAGAGAGCACAACTCCTGAATTCAAGGGAATTCCAGCAGCCACAGCCAAGAGCAGGCAAAACACAGAGATGGGCAGCATCTCTGAGCTCAATGCACATTCCAATAAGGATCAGGTGAAAAAAGGAACTTGTGTTTTGTCTGAAAGGAGCTCGGGCTGATTTACTGGCAGGGAAAACTGGAAAAGAGAGGAAAGAACACCAAAGTCAAGGAGAGACTTCCCAGCACCCAGGAAAGCAATAGAATCAGCTAAGGGGGGAAAAAATCCCTTATCCAGACTCTGTTGGATATATGCAGCTCAGTTTCTCCCTTAAAAGGGGAAATTTAACACTGAAATGCAAGAGAAAGTGGAGGAATCAGCAAAGCAGGCTCAGGTGGGGTCACATAAGGAAAAATTCACTTTCCTTGGGGTCAAAAGACTTAAACTATGCAAAAAGGAAATGCTTCTCTCTGCTTTTCAGGGGTGAACTTGTACAGTGTAAAGTGCTCTGAGTGTCAGGGAAGGCTTGGCACACATCCTTTGAAATAGAGTGTGAATAAAGACAAATGTTAACACACTCCTTTGTGAGATTTGATTTCTACATATTAGCATTTGAATTGTGCTCAGCCCTCTGTGTGTGTCACATTAAGAAAATTCCCATTTCTATGCTCTGCATTAGGAGAAACCAGCAGAAATGTGGGCTCCGGGAAGAGCCAGAAGCCAGTAAAAATCCAGGAACACATCTACAAACCCTGCACCATCAAAGAGCCTGCCAAGGAAAACCCTACAGCACAAACAGCACACAGGAATTTCCCTTTGTAGGCAGCAGCTCCTTATTGATCACAAGCAATTTATTGATATCACCAAGGGTTGCTCCCAAGTCAGGAGGAATTTCTCCTCTGCAGCTGCTCCCTGGAGCTTTTTGTCTTTCCTCAGAGAGGGAAATGTGTCCAAAAGCTCCTACAAGGAGCTCCCATTGTGCCTATAGAGGTGGCCAGTGCAGAAATCCTGAAAATGCCTTTTTTCAAAAAGAAACACTCAGAACATACAATTAACACTTCCTGACAATCCTCAAAGCAGCTCTTCTGGTGAGAGTGAAGCAAAGCCACTAAAAAAGCAGGAAAAATAAATATCCTCAACATGCAAAACTAATATATATATATATATATATATATATATATATATAAATTATAATAAAATGAATACTATAAAAGTACTGTCATTACTATGAGCTCTTATCTTTTAAGTTACATTCAACATTTCCAAAGATTTTTAAATCAGAAAGGTGTTTCAAAAGTAGTAACAAAGAAAAAAATAATAATGACACAGTACTTAGTAAGAGAGTATGAAAATGTGATTTAAAAAATAAAATCTTTCAATCATGTCCTACTGTGCAGGAAAATTCCATGGAAACTTTACTTGCTAGACATGGCAGGAATTATCCTGCCTGGCTCCCAGAGCCACACAGAACTCAAACCAGGGCCAGCCTGGCATTTATAAACTGATATAAATCAAATACATTTCCTCCTGTCCCTTGAACGGGCACTGAAGTCTCACCTGACTTTTCCTCCCCAAAGTTGCTCAATTCCTTGGAATCCTGGGGAGCACAAACACTCTGTTCCCTCTGCCAGAGAGGGAAAGGAAAAGCAGCCCCTGACACTGAGGCTCTTTGCCATTTTTAACACTCAGGTCACACCAAAATAGGTGAGAATTACTCAAATCCCAGGGTAACACTCATTAATTAGAAAATTAACTGACATTATGTAATAACTTCATGTTAATCTGTCCAAGAGATGATTTGAACCAAATCAGAATACAGAATTCAGAAAGAATATGTTCAATTTTTTCAGGTTTTTTTCTTTTAAATCCTAATTTTATTCCGTTAATTTTTTTTGCTCTTGTGTTTCCACATTGTATTTTAACATATTGCTCAGGAGTCTGCTGGGATGTTGAGGCACTAAAACACATGGAGAGGTTTGCACAGCCATGCTGGGCAGCCTCAGAGGGCCACAGTTCCCATCACCTTTAAAACAGGGATAAAAATCCATATTTTTCTAATGCACTTCAAGATCTACTGATGAGAACCCCGTGCAAGAACTCCTGTCAGCTGTTACCCTCTCACTGAGTATGGTTATGTTGGAATATCACCCTTCCTGACCTCTGAAAATAACATAAAATTGAAATGAAGCAGTAATTGTATGATTATAAATGTCACTAACATCAGACAGTAGGGAAAGACTAATTAAAGGAAGTTTGCTCTTCAAAGGAGGAAGAGTTCAGATTCATTCACAGATATTTATATATTTAATTTAGTTGTGCACAGAGAAAATGAATGTACAGGTAGCTCTAGGGAAGAGCTCAGATTCATTCACAGATATTTATATATTTAATTTATTTGTGCACAGAGAAGCTGAATGTGCAGGTTTTTGTAGGCACAGATCTGCTCTGCTTCTGCACAAGCCCTCTGAAGGAGCATGACCACATTCACAAGTGCCAGAAAAAAGGAACAGGCTCTTCTTCCCCTTGAAATGCAGGGACTGGATGGGTGCATGGATGGATGGATGGATGCATGCATGGATGGATGCATGGATGGATGGATGGGTGGATGGATTGGATGGATGGGTGGATGGATGGATGGATGGGTGGAATCCATGGATGAGGGATGGAGGGATGGATGGAAGGATGGATGGTGCTGTCTCTGACATCCCACCTGCAAACCAGGCTTTGCTGACATCTCTCATTGTTTGGGATGAGCTGCTGGGAATTGCAGTGGGGGGAGCCCCATGCTTCACTGTTTGCCCCCAGTGGAGGTGTAGAAGTGACAAAAGCTGTTTGCCAAAGGTGTCCTCACTACTGGAAAAGTCTCAGCGCCTTGCCAGTGCCCTGCAATTACAGGCCAGGAGGGGAAAGCAGGTGCAGCTACACAAGATAAAACCACTCCTTCAGCTTTCCATCCCCAGCTCCAGCTGGCATTTCAGTGCTGAGCAGCACAGAAATAACAGCACAGCCCAAAGCATCTCCTTAATAACTCAAATAAATCACAGGGATGACAAAACAAATCCAGGAAGGATGGGAACGTCTTTAGGAGAGGACAACACCTGCAGCTGCCTTGGAGAAGAGCAAATCCTTGTGGGCTCCTGAGCTCAGCAGACACGTTCCCAGAGCATTCCCAGAGCACTGGGACCTCCTGGCTCTTGTCTGCAGCTCCTGCCAAGGTCTGACCACAGCAGGTGCTCCGTGTTCATCAGTGCAAACAGAAACCCCTTCCATGTGTGCAGCCTCAGCTCTGGCTGGGAGGGAAGTTAAAATGAGCAATCCAGGGATTCAGCCCCTTTTACCCTGGAATGGGATGGGAGAGACTGAAGGCTCTAGGAAGGTTTGTTTTGGTGGGGAGTTACAATTTTTTTATCTCCACAAGCTCACTGAACTGTGTGGTTGTGCCTGGCAGCTTGCCTTCCACAACAGGAATTGAAACTATTATACTGAGAAATAGAGAAAATTACAGTATTTCAAACTCTGCTTATTTCTCTGCAAAAAAAAAAAAAGGGGGGACAAAAACCTTGGGAGGCTTTTCTTTTTTAATAGCTGAATGACTAAGAAAGTTCCCTCTCTAGTAAGTCTGTCTTTGCTTTTCAGTCTCTAACAGACATTTAAATGTCTGACAAATAGATTATAGACTACTTGTTTTAAGAGTTTGGGAGGGAAATGAAGCTCAAATCCATATTGCTTTGAAAGACAAGCACAATATTTGGTCTGCACAGCTTGTGGCACCTATTAAAACCTTCATTAAAGCACCAGTGACAAACTGCTGCTGTCAGGGAGAAGTGATGCTGAGCACGCTGCAATATTTGATGGCACAGTTGCCCACACAGTCATTATGACCATGTTTTCATTCTGCTCTATACTGAAAAAATATAGGCACCCATTAGAACATTTTGATAGAAGTTGGGTTGGTTTTAGCTAGAAGAGACTATCAAACATTTACATGGAGGTGAGAACTATAGGTACACTCATCACCTGAGTGGAAATCCATCTGGAAATCAGCAGTGGAAAAAGAGAGCAAACCTTTGTGAAATTTCTCTCCACATTTACATTACATAATATTTTGAATGCATTGAATCTGTGCAAGTGCCACTTTGTATAATATAATTTTTTTATCAACTTCCTAACAGGTTTCTCAATATACAATATAGAAAAATTAATCTAAAACAAGTTTGTGCAGTATTCTGCAGAGCAGCTACCCAGAACTTAGAGCTCTAATCTATGGAGAGTTTCCTTCATTACCCACAGAAAACCAGCAAAGCCTTTTAATCTGAGTTATTCATTTCTTTGTGCTTCTCCTATTGAGCTTTAAGTCTGTTCCACACACATCATAGGAGAGGGAGAGTTCTGTGAGCAGACACCCAAAGCAACAGGGTGCAATTGTTATCTCTCTGTTCTCCATATTTACTTGCTGAAAAAAAGAGTCTGATTCTCTCTTCCCTGATAACTTGCTAATAATCTCAATATTTTTGGAATATATTTATTGTTGTCATAAAGCAAATTTGCTCAGACGTCTCCTTGCAATCATAAAAATGAATACTAAGCTTATACTTCACTCTACAAAATTCCATTTCACTGTTAATACTTACTAATTTTTCTTTATTATTGGTTCTGCTATTTCATAAGCCCAAAACTCACTTGCTGGTGAGTGCTATTTTCCCTTTTTTTCTCTAATAGTTTGACCATTATACCTCATTTTTCCTCCTTGGTTAATGAACCTTCAGCAACAAGAAAGGCAACAAATGAAAATGCAGATTGTACATGCACTTGCAAGTCACAAGAATCACTTGCTATTCAAGAGGAAATTCAGAATAAATACCAGCTTGTACAAAACAGTGGAATTTTTTTACATTCAGTGGCAGTTGGGCAAAGCCATTTTAACAAGATTATGAAGTTCAGCCAACCCAGCCTGCCTGGCTTTCAGTGCAGTTATAACTAAAGAAGAGCTGGAGATAATGTGGTGCTGCCCCACACCTAATAGCACTGGCTGGAGTCCTGCTCATCTAAGCAGAACATCCTGTAAATGTATGGCTTCAAAATTCAATAATTGAACCCCCCACCACCTGGTTACAGAAATTAAAGTCTCATCACTGCTAAGGCAGAGCATTTCCACACAAGTGAAAAATGGTAAATTAGATCCACACCACACCAAACATGGTGACAAATGTATCAGTACTCCACCTGGCTCTAATAATTTGATTAGGTTGAGCTTATAAAACATGGCTCATGATATAGATTTAAAAAAATAATTAAGCCATGCACTGTTACTGCTGGAACTTTCATTTCTGCATTCCAGACTATAACTGATACTTTACCTGAGAAATTCCAGTTTGAGTAAAATTGAGGGTTTGCTTTATGAATAAAAAAATTTTAAAAAATTCATAATTGTGGGAAAACACCTGTCTACATCAAGTACAGAGAAATGATTTTTTAGTCCAAATCTCCAGGGTCTGGTGGCCTGGGAGAATGCAGAATTCTGCCAGAGGTACCCGTTTACAGAGGAGCCAACTCCTCCTGCACCACTGCCATGCTGGGATTCAGCATCTCCTCACACAACCCACAGCAGAGCCCTCCAAACAGGTTTGTCACATTCCCTGATCCCACATGTCACATAGCACAACGTATAGAGACAGCAGATTGATCTTCCCAACCAAGGGAATCTCTCCTTAAACAATTCAAAAATGTAAAACCATCACTATGTGAGAAAAAAAGCTCTGGTAAAGTGAATAGAGCACGTCTGGTCCTTGCCTGGCATCACCAAGCCAAAATTCAAGATTTTACCAATCAAAATGAATTCCTCAAGAATGTTCCAGAATTTCTATGAGGTTACAACAGTTGATTTTTTAATTTGATAGAGGAAAAGAAAAAGAAGCAACTTACAGTTGTCTTGTAAAAACAAGCAAGTGCCTCATGAACAGGGTTCTGAGTCACATAACCAGCTGGGTCTTCTGCTGTTGGCTAATCAATCTTGATTTCAAAACTGGAAGAAAGAAAGAAGATAATTAGACTTGACAAACCCCAGAGAATTAAGCAAATTAATAGAACAAACAAGGATTGATCTAAAGGATGCCCCACAGGAGAAACAGATCCAAGAGCAAACATCCAGTGTCATAAATAGTTAGGGACATCTTGCAGTAAAATCAAGTGATTAAAAAGTTCCAACTCTGTGACCAAAGATGTGAATTAAAAGCTTGAAAACAGTCCCAATGATATCTGGTTTACCCAATTATCAGAGCTGTAGCACTCTGGCCTCTCATATTTGTAAATAAATGAGATTTTTAATGTTTTTGGAGGCTGAAAACTCCATGTGTGAGGGAAAGGCCAGCAGAGAGGGCAGGAGCAGAGGGGAGACATTCCCCTGCTCTTCCTTGCATGACATAAGAACTTGGAAGGGAATAATTGAGAGGTCTTAGGGTCATCACAGAGATGTCATGGTGAATAAGTGACATTCTGGCTGCTTTCATAAGGAGACTATGAAAGTCTCCCTGCTCAAGAAGGTGCAGGGAATGAGGGGCAAGGAGAGGCCCTCCTTGGACAGGATGAGGGAACACATCCTTACACTATAAGGACAGACAGAAATAAATCCATTTTTCATGTTTTGATACTAAAAGGGATTGCTGTGCTCCAGCAGGATGCCATGTCTGACCCAAGCACAGAATTACATTGGGTTCCTCTGGTGTCAAACCACAGCATCTGGCAGAGCTGGAGGGGACCCTCCTGGGAGAGCAAACATCCACTTCTGCCTTGTGAGCTCCAGCTAATGACCAATTCATCACACCCCTCAGTAAATCATGAGTGGTTTCAGCTTGCAAAAACTGGATTGTTTAAGGCCCTTTGAACACCATGTGAAAACATCTTTCATTATAAATGAGGATTTCCCTGCAGACACCAGTAGGATCACATCTGCTTCAGCTTGGATTAGCATAAAGGAGTGACTCCCTCCCATGGTCCTGCCACTGTGTCAGCTCTGCCAGGTTTGGCACGTCATGGGCTTTATTCAGCCTTCACCTCGTGCCCAAATGAACATTCCAACTATCCAAACACATTTCAGTTCCATATTGATGGCATTTGTTTGAGGCATAGCAACATCCTTTAAATATTCTCACTCTAATTTAGCTCAGTTCAGTTTGTGCAATTTACCTGGGACTTGCAGGACATGGACACCATTCCCTTATAAACCACATTTCAAATGTATTGTGAATGTTAATGCATAACAGAGTTCCAGGACCACAAAATATCCCCAGCCATGTCTGGGACCCCAAATCCCCTGCCCTGCTCAGCCCAGGGCAGGGGGGATTCTGCAGAGCTGCCCCAGCCCTGGGCCAGCACAGGAGGGACCTGGAGGCACCAGAGGAGGCCCCAGGATGGGCAGAGGATGGAGCAGCTCTGCTGGGAGGAAAGGCTGGCACAGCTGGGATTGTTCACCTGCACAGGAGAAGCTTTGGGGTGATGGAATTGTGGCCTTGCAGGGCCTGGAGGGGCTGCAGGAAAGATGGAGATAGATGATTTACAAGTGAGAGAACATAGGGAATAGCTTTACATTGTCAGACATTATGGTTAGATGGGACATTAGGGAAAAAATCCTTCCCAGTGAGGGTGGGCAGGCCCTGGCACAGGTGCCCAGAGCAGCTGTGGCTGCCCCTGCATCCCTGGCAGTGCCCAAGGCCAGGCTGGACAGGGCTGGGAGCACCCTGGGACAGTGGAAGGTGTCCCTGCCATGGCAGGGATGGAATGGGATGAGCTTTAAGGTCCCATCCAAGACAAGGCAGCCTCTGATGTGACTCTGTGCTATTGAATGCCAAGGGATGCACAGCCTTGCGCTGCCCCACACAGTGGAGGAGGAACACCCTGAACCGGCCTGTTACAAACAGGACCCTGTGTAGGACCCAGTCTGAAATCCCAGTCTCAACACCCTGTCTACCAAAGAAAAGATGACTTTTGGAACAGGTTTCTAACCTAATATTTATTATCAGGCTATACCACCAGGTGGCAAGATTGCAAAATAAAGGAATTTTTTAAATTGTTCCTAAAACCCATTCAGTCAGGGCTGCTCCAAGGACCCCTGGCTGGGCCATGGTGATTGTTTTGGGCAGGTATTTAACATGTACCCACATGGTCTGTAAAATAAACTATTTTAAGGTTTCTCTGTTGCTCCTCATGTAGTCAACAGCCAAATGCAACAGGAGATTCCCAGTACATGAAAAAGGAATTTGTGGCCACCAGCTGCACTCCTGTGAAGAACTTGGGTTTCCCACTCTTTTCATCCTCTATCCCTGATAACCAATTTAACTTTTTCAAAAGAGCCTAAAACCTGACATGACTGCAGGGAACCACATAATAAATGGGAATATGACTCAAAAAGATGAATAAAATTACTTTGCAAAGGGAGAGTAAGGACTTTACACAGAGTGTACTTACATTCATTTGGGTAATTTTTTTGCCATATATTTTCATTTATCTGGTTATATCCCAATTATCTATAAACCAAGACACAGTTCTAAGTTCTACACTAAAAGTGTGCCACGGACACATGAGCTCAGTTTAAAGGGCTGAAATTTATGTTATTTTAATTCAAAATTTAGGGAAAATATAAATCTCCAGTAACAACTTGGGAAACTCTCTCTCTAATTCCTTGCCCCTATATCACAAAGGACACCATGTGAGCACCCAGTCCACATTATTTGATTTATTTATATCTATACACACACAGATAGGCATATGGCTAAATAACAGGATATGAAATATTAGTAAAGCTAATACTGGTAACCACACCAAGCTGGTGAGAAACTCTACCTGACCCTGAGATATGCAACACAAAAGAAACAATGATTCCAGAAATAGTTTAGGGACTTTTTCCTTCCATTTGTAGCCTTGCACCTGCTCCATAACACACAGCTACACTTCACAGATGCTTAAAATATTGTCATTATCCCTGGAGCTAGAAGAAATTAGGTAGGTGTAAAATAATCAGAATGTCAAGCACATTAAATGTCAAGCATAAATAAGAACCAAAATTGGAATCTTTCAAAGATGCTGGTACTCCCACAGTTGGGCAAAAAGTGTTAACTTCAATAACTGCCACCATTTGGGACTTGTATTATTATACAAACCACAAAATTCTCTGCCTTAATGGCATCAGCCTGAAAGATGATTTGGCATTAGAAAGTAGAAGTAAATGTTATCCAAAACATCAAGAAAACTTCCTGCCCCAAAATAGATTTTTATTTGAGACTCTTCAATTCAAACACTCCAGGGTATTGAAATTAAAAAGAGAAATAAAAAATCCAAAAGGCTTTGCAGGAGAAGGGAAGGATGAGTAATACACAAGCCTGTGTTACGTGAGATGGCACCAAAAATATAAACTGCAAAATAAACTGCCGAGTTATGTTCCCTCAACCAATAAACCAAAATAACTTCTTCAATCAACTTTTAGTTCCATAATCCAATCATCATGAAAATTAAAATCAAACACTCTTTCCCTAGTGAGTATATACTAACTAAATATTTTAATGTGAAGATACCTAAAAACTAAATTAGATTGGAAATTCTTTCAAGAGAGATTTGCTTTCATCTAAGTTCATAGAACCCCAGCATAAAGTCCAGAAATCTAAACTGTAGTTTACTAAAATTTAAGCTTGGAAAAAAAAATATTAAAAGCCACAAAGCACATTATGCCATGCTTAGAGAGTAGCACCTCCTGTGAAATGTCCAATGAAATCTACACAAGTGTTTTGGGGGTTTTTTCTGGAATCAACATCTCCTTTTCCTTCCACATTTCCTATTTAACTTTCTATATAAACCACATGACCAAAGCAGCTTTACAGGAGATTCAGAGCTTGGGAATGGGCTTTGCTTTGAGGGCTTCAGATGGGAAATTCCCTGGAAAAGAAAAAGACTGGATATGGCACTTGGTGCCATGATCTAGTTGAGGTGTTAGAACATGGGTTGGACTCGATGATCTCAAAGGTCTCTTCCAACCTAGAAATTCTGTGATTCTGTGAAAAGTCTGGGGCCATGGAGAAGGCCACAGAGAAGGCCACGGAGAAGGCCACGGAGAAGGCCATGGAGAAGGCCACGGAGAAGGCCATGAGCCCATCACAGAGATGTTCCCATGGCCAGAACACAAAATCCTGAGTATTTGGATGTTCACGTGGGAGAGATTCACACTCTTGGACAGAGGCAGGATGGAAACTTTTCTCATCCTTTCAGCCTTGGGGCAAGAGATCTTCTCTTTCTGGGGAGAGCAGGAGCAGAATCCATGGACTGACAGGAGGATCCAGAGGAGCAGGGCTGAGGTCAGCGGAGCATTTGGCCTCATCCAGAGGAGGCCAAGGATAGGGGAGCAAGGACATGGAGTTGATTTGCAGCAAGAGAGCATCAAGGTTGGAACCCCTCCACAGAACCTGAGGAGGGAAAATATCCCAGAATCCCAAACTTCCTGTAAAGCTCCAGAACACCCCACACACATCAAACCTCACCATCATGGGCTGTGCTGCGCTTCACATTTCCGGAGCCTGAGAGAAAACAAACTCACAAACTTGTCCAATTTTACAATGAATTGATAGAATTAGGGCAAGGCAGATTTACTCCCCTGCTTTAAGGAATAAAGGCTCTCTGCACTGTTTGGGACTTGTTAACGTGCACTGCCAGGATTACCATGCCAGCTTAAGCCTCTGCTTCAAATCCCAAACTAACAAGAAAATACAAAGTATAAAGGTATTATTAACTGGAGTTTAAATTACATTAAAGGCTTTGCTGGCTTTCTTCATTGCCTTGTTAAACAGTAAGAAAATAGAAAAAACAATCCAAAATTTTATAAGTAAAATGAGGCAGTGCCATATAGGTGAGCATTCTTCCTTAAGGTCTTCATGAAAATAACACTTTCTCTTCCTAGAGAGTACTGTGATCCAGCCACAGACTCAGGCAACTGAAGTACGTGTTCACATTTAAAAAAAATAATAAAATCAAATCCTCTTCATGTTCAAGATGACTCTCTAAAGCACTTACTCTATAAAAAGAAATCTGAGAGAGTACATACACCTGATTTATTTCAGGAGCCAAACAAAAATAACAAGAGTGCCACCTATCCTTCATTAGGAATAACAGAACTTCCTGTGGACTGACCTTGCTGCTAAAAACCCTGCACAACAAAACCTGACTGCTGAGAACATATAAAACTCTCCATCTGGGCAGAAACTTGAGGGAAAAAATGCAAAGGAGTGTTGCTTGGAAAAGCAGGATTAAAAAGAAATACAGGAGAAGGAGGAGGACTTGGGAAAAATAAACCTGTTAGGTATCAAAAGTATAAAATCCAAAAGATTAAATCCAGCAAAACTCAGGATGTTTTTCAGCCTGAGGCCACATTTAGGGTTTCAGTAATGACTTTATGAAAATAAGTTTGCATGTAACATGCAAGGAGCAAACTTGGTGTAGAAGAAGCTGCTGTACAGAGGCAGCAGCTGCCACTGAACAGGAGACGGGATATTTATTCAGTGCAGACAACTGGAGCAGCAGAGAGAGGTGGGAGGTCCATTATTTTCTTTTCTTTTAAGTTATAGCAGATATAGAAGTATTATATACTATATTATATAGTAATATGTTCTATATATTGCTCATACAGATGAGCAATCCCAGCACCTATACCAGGAAAATAAAAAGAAATCATTGCACCTAGTGATAAACACATTAATATATTCATTATTTAAAACAGATAGGAATAAATACAAATATATAAATGTTATGTCTATAAATACATATTTTCTCTACCATTTTATATGTTTTGATATTTTATTTATTTGTATTTATATATTATATAATACATATTTAGATAATAAATAATATATTGTATAGTATATTTTAATACATTTATAATAAATATTTAGAATATTAATAATAAATATATTATACAATATATTTATTTTAAATTATAATATATATATATAATAAATAATGTATTCTATAATATATATTTAGATAAATATATTTTATTCATAAAAAAGGAGAAAACTTTTTCTTTCTGGTAAAGGGAAGTCATGGCTCAAAACCTGCTACATGTGATGAGGGAAAATCCATATATTTCCTTCTATTAAAATCCAATAGATATTTGTAGGCTTTTCAAACTGTCACCCACAAAGGGAGTCACATGAAAACTAAGGCACTATGAGATAATACAGAAGGCCTTTGCTTTTCAGAAAAATCTGTGAAAATATTTGGGGAACCAGAGCTCATTTCTCCCTGCCGAGAGGGAAGAACATTGCACGTTCTCCAGGGAATTTGACATGGAAAAGGGAAAAGCAGCAGAGCCAAGGGAAGGGCAAAGTTCTTCCTGTGAAGTGAGGAGAGGCAGCCATGGAGAAGAGTGAAAAGGCCTTTCCAGCTGTGGGTGGACATTAAGGCAGGAGATGAATTTCAACACAAGTCCCCACAATACAATAAACACCTGAAAAAACAAATTTACTACATTTACTGCTCAAATAGGGGAGCTCTGAGCTGATCGCCTCCCCTCAGAAGTGAGGCTGGGATAAAATGTGACACAAAACATGGCCTGACATGGGACAACATCCCTCTCATTTTCACACAACAACACAGAGCAAAAAACAGTCAAATATTTGTCACCTCTTCTATGGAGACAGCCTGGAGAAGGCTCCAGGGAGAGCTCAGAGCCACTTCCAGGGACTAAAGGGGCCCAGGAGAGTTGAAGAGGGACGGGGAACAAGAGGGAAGGGCTGCAAACCAACAGAGGCAAAGGTAAATTGGATATTGGGAAGGAATTACTGGCTGTGAGGGTGGGCAGGCCCTGGCACAGGTGCCCAGAGCAGCTGTGCCTGCCCCTGGATCCCTGGCAGTGCCCAAGGCCAGGCTGGACGGGGCTGGGAGCACCCTGGGATGGTGGATAGTGGAGTGAGATGATCTTAAGGTCCCTCCCGACCCCAACCATCCCTAACCCACAATCCACTGCCTATAGGTTGGTCAGAAACCTCTCGAGGGTGAAGCAATATTTTTAAAATCAAGTGGACAGCCAATGCTGACAGCTAAACAATCATCTGCACTAAATTTCCCAGGAAACCAAGGTGTGAGACACCAAGCTCCAGGAAGCATTGCTTGCCAAGCAGATCTTCCTCGGAGGCATGATTTACAGGATAAACAAAATGCAGTGTCGCGTTGGAAAGTAATGGAGGTTACCTCAAACCTGTCAAAATTCACAACTTCAACCTCCCCTAAAGTATTGCAACTGCTTCACCGTAGGAAAAAGGTGGGAAGGAGTCCAAATGAGAGCTGCAACCTCTCCAAAGAGCACAATGTGAACTCAAATAAAAATCACTCCATCAAGCTCCCCAGCAGAAGCTCCACAGTGAGAAGCCCTTATGGATTGATTTACACATAAACCAGCAAATGATGGTTTATGTATGGAGGGAGCTTTGCTCCAGTGGTTTATATAATATCAGTCCCTAAGTATAATTACAGCTATATAATCAATCAAGGACTGCATGTTATTTTACTCTTGTACAGCTCTGTTTGGAATCACATCCAAGACATTTAAAATTGTACTCCAGTTACAGCTTCAAAAAAATCTGCTGTATGGTCTCATCAGAGAAGTTTCAGAAGGATGCTATTAATAAGTATTTAGACAAATACAAAGAATGGCAAAAAAGCAGAAGTGTGAAAAATATTTCCCATTAACATGTGCATATGGTTTCACTCAAAACAAATTTTCTTGCAGGAAACATGTTTATATAACAATATTAAGTTGTTACATTACCAAACTGGCTATAAGTTTATAATGGGGCCATTTTGATTTAGGCACCGTAAAAATTTCAGCTGGAAGGCATAAATTTTGAATGGATATGGAAATAATGGAAGTAAAGTCCTGGAGGAAAACTATTTGAGAGAAAAATGATCAAGACAAAAGAAACAAAACATTGTTTCTGAGCTCTGATGCCAAAAGCCCAAGGAAGGAGGAGGGAGATTGGGATTCGGCCTCTACCTCACACAAAGATGTTTAAGACAGTTCCATTAATTGCTGCCAGTGCAGTTAATCTTAAATTCTTTCTGCAAACTTTCTGTTTTAAGTGATTTTAAGAAGCCCATCAAGCAGCAGGGGCCACCTGTCCCCAGGCATTGTTTGAGCACCCAAGTCCTTGTCAGCCTTACCAAAGCATTATTTGAGTAGCCAGCTGCAACAGGATTTTTAAGCAATTTTTAATCCAGCTCCATGCTTGGACGAAATAAACAATTTGTATAGAAGATTCTGTTGTAACTGTCAATTTTTTTTTTAATTGGCATTGACTTGCTTTTGGGATCTGAATTAGCTTTCAGGCTTAGCAGGACCAAAGCCGAACTGATACATGATAATGCTAAAAATGTAATAATGCAGGAATTTCTGCGTGTGAGCATTAACAGGAGAGACTCACCCAGGGGAACCACCCAAACTCTGTGAGTTTAACACTTCTCATGCACCAAAGGAGAGACCAACACAGGTATGAGTGTCCCCATCCTGGGAAAGTTTGGAGTTACTTCTGATGGAGGAACAAAACTCCCACAGCAGGGCTGGTTGGGTGGGGAGCCCCTGGCACAGGTTGAGGCTGCTCCATGATCCCTGGAAGTGTCCAAGGCCAGGTTGGATGGGGCTTGGAGCCACCTGGGATGGTGGAAGTTGTCCCTGCCCATGGATGGCATGGCACTGGATGAGCTTTCATGTCCTCCCAAGCCAGGGAAGCTCAGGGGTTTTAAAGGCACCTCCCTGCTTGGACAGGTAAAGCCCAGAACCATGTGTACATGCTGGTGTTTAAAGCCCTGCCCTGAGGGGCTAACCCAGCCTTGTAGCAGTGTAATTCTGCAGTTTATGGCAATTAAGGGAAGAGCAGGTGGGAAAATGAGGCAGTGGCTGGGTGGCAGGAATGTTCTTGGGGCTGTGGATTGGAGGAAGCACAACGGCACACCCACGCTGCTCAGGGCAGAGTGACACTCTCTTTGGGGATGCTGAGAAAAAGTCAAAGAGAGAAAACTCTCCAGGAGGAAAAGCTGATGCACAAACCCTCCCAGCAGGTGTTCAGGGATGGGAGAAAGACAGGTGCTCTCAGAATTGTCTTCTACCAGGGGTAAATGAGATTGCAAGAGTATTTTTCATTATTTTCAGAGACTGAGAGGATAAATATGAAACCAGTGTGACAACTTGTTACTCTGGGAAACAAAAGGGGTACATTTGTCAGCAGCTATATGTGTACATTATCATTTCAGCAGTGACACATTAAATATGGATTATTATGCTGGGAAGGAGCAGCACCATCCTGCAGCACCATCCATATTGAAGCCTTGCAGGAGGGCATCTGAGTAACTGCAGCCAAAACATCATAAGGAAAAATCCAAACCCATTATATTCAGTATTTATACTTGTTTATCACATTAAATATTTACTCTTTGCTCTCTGATTTGAAAATATCAGATGCAGCGCTTGTTGCTTCTTATCTAGCAAATACATAAGAATAAAAATAGATAAGATAAATCGCTCAATAGCATCCAGAGCAGCTAAAGAAAGAGGACAGACTCTCCATATATGTAAGAAGAAGCAGGCACAGAGTTTAAAACTCATCTCCCTCCAACTCCAGTCAAGTGAACTGAAAAGGCCACTTGGAGGAGGGAGCCCCACATGAGTTGATTTGCACTGTGGATTGTTGTCACTCTCACATATTCTGAAAAATCCCCTTGCCCAGGATTATTCTCCTGGGAAGCCGAGAAACCTCAGAAAAAAAGGAAAAACAATAATTATCTCATTTTGCTTCTCCTGTGTTTTGTTTCTCTGGAATGTGGTTTGGAGATTGTTTATCCAACATGTCATTGTTTGATTGGTTTCATGTGAATTGTTTTGACTTAATGACCAATCACAGCCAGCTGCGTCAGGACTCTGGAAGGAGTCATGAGTTTTCATCATTATTCTTTGTAGCCTTCTGTCTGTATCCTTTCTCTATTCTTTAACATAGTTTTAGTATAGCATTCTTTTAATATAATACCATAAAATAATAAATTATAATATAATATAATAATAAATTAGCCTTCTAAGAACATGGAGTCAGATTAATCAATTCCTCCTTCATCCTGGGGTCCCAGAAAATACCACAGATTGCAGGAAGGGTTTGACACCATTTCCCTGGCAAAGCAGGGCACTCTCCCAGCCCTGAGCAGCAGCATCCTCCCAGAGAGCTGAGAGCTCACCCATTTTCAGAGAGTCAGCCCAGAGTCACCCTGGTTGTGGTGCTTTTCCAGCCTTTGCCACCGTGGGTGTCTAAAGCAGCACATCCTGGACACTGCAGCACCAGCAGTGTGTGAATAACTGTGATAGATGGGTTTAAAAGGTTCTCTGCAAAGCTTCCTTGAGACCAAGGCAGTTTTCATTGTCTCCTCCCTCTTTGCAGCCATTTCTGTGTGCTCTCCAACCCTTCTTTCCCTCACACAATTACCCAAAGCCACCAATAAAGCACCAACTGCTCAGTGAGCTGCTGCAGATTGCTAAATGATGGCCTTGCACAGAGCTCATCAGCCTGACTTGGATATTGCAATCACTGATAATCATTTAGATATTTCATGCAAAATGCCATCCTATTCCTCTCTCAGAATTACCAGCCTTCAAAATCTCCTTCCTAAGCCCATCTGAATCAGTCAGAAATAATGGGTTCATTTCTTTCCAATTAATTCAACCTGGCTTAGGAAAAAAACCCCAGATTTTATTTGCCTCTGAAACAGTGGCAGTTCCAGATTTCTTGTACTTGAAAGAGTCTCTGTACAAGTTATAATACCTGCTCAAATGTCTGTTCCTTTAAAATTAGCACCTAAAATTAAAAAAAAAAAAAAATCTTCCATATCCTGCAGGATTTCCTTATCTGCTTAACTCCTCAAGGGTTTGCTGTAAATGAGGTGAAGAAATCTAATAATGGGGCATATGAAAAAATAACCCTCCTGACCTTGTTCCAGGAGGAAAAGACATTTGAAAGGTACATGCAAGGTACAAAAAGGCACCCTGAGAGCAGCAGTGGGAGGTGTGTCAGCTCCCCCAGGCAGGACACAGAGCTGTGGTCTACCTGCAGGGAGCAGACAGGAAGGTCCCCAAACCATCATGGTTAATTTATCCCATGGCACATGGAATATCCAGCTTGGCACAGCAAAACCAGTGAGAACCAGGCTGTGGCTTTGCCCTGTCCCTTGCAGCCTGCTGGGAAGAAGCTGCAGCTCTGTCTGGGCACAGGAATTCCCATGGTTATCAGCCCAGCGTGGCTGGAGAGCAGGGGGAGTGTGACAGCGGTCACAGGGGTTTTCAGATGAGGGAAGAGATGAGAATGCTGGCTCCATGTTCAGAAGGCTTGATTTATTATTTTATGATATACATTACACTAAAACTATACTAAAAAGAATAGAAGGAAAAGTTTCATCTCAGAAGGCTAGCTAAGCTAAGAATAAAAAGGAAATAATGAAAACAAAGGTCTGTGGCTCGGACAGAGAGAGAGAGCCAGCTCTAAATCCTAAAGAAAAGATTTTTCATAAAAGATGTCTGCATCAGTCACACATCAGGGGGTTATTGAGTCCCTCACAGGCAGCTCCAACAGCAGCTCCAGGATTTGCTCTTGAAGCAATTCTTGAAGTAATCCCATGTTTTTTACAGAGGAAGTTTTGGCTGGAAGTGTCAGGCCTACGTTTCTCTGCAAAGATTTTATAGCTGGGAAGGAAAGGCAGGAAGGTCATGAAGAAATTCTGCTCTACTGAAGGTACCCAGACACCAAGCAGCTATTTGGGAAGAAGGAAAAACTGAAATTAAATGGAATTTTGTCCCTGTGAGGGTGGGCAGGCCCTGGCTCAGGGTGCCCAGAGAGCTGTGGCTGCCCCTGGATCCCTGAAATGTCCAAGGCCAGGTTGGACAGGGCTGGGAGCACCCTGGGACAGTGGAAGGTGTCCCTGCCCCATTCTAGCATTCTATATATTCTATTTATTGATTCTATAAACTCCCCTCCTGAGCAGGAACATCTCAATGCCAAGATTTGCCCTTAGAAGGAAAATTCTGTTGAGGAGAAACCTTCTCTCATCACCATTTATTGTCCCTAACTCCAGTCTGCTCTCAAAGCTTGGACCTAGAGAAGAGAGATTTCAAATAAGAGTGAAAGCTGTAATGGAAATAACCCTTTGTAAATGATGGATGTGCATTACACCCTGAAAATTCCTCTTGGAAAATGACAGACAGCTCCAGCTACAGTCTGAGGCATTGGATGGATTGTGTGAGTGCAGCGAAATGCAGAGAACTCAAAAGGTCAGGACAAAGACCTAGAAGGAAGACGAGGAGGCAATCACATTCCTCCTCAATTTTCAACAAAATGGGAATTTTTAAAGTACATAGGATGCATTAATAATTTTCAACTTAAAGACCATGCAAATACTCAGGAAAACAGGTCTAGTAATAAAAATCACTTTGCTCTTTACAGCATTAAAGTAACCAAACACTGGAGCCCTCATGCTCTGTCCTAACCCCAACACTGACCTGGAGAACAACCTGAGACATTCACCATTTTATTCACAAGATTGTCTTAAAATCACTGTTAAACTCACTTAATGCAAGGATTTTTTTTTTTTTGAGCTCCTAATTTTCCCTTATCAAGGTTCCAGAGAATGATTTAAAACAATTGTACAAATAGAAGAATAGCTTATTTAAAACCAGAACAAAATTGACAAAACATTCCCATCTAATTGAGAGTGGCAGGAATAACCATCATGGAAAGAAAGCAAGGCTTGGTTTGTTTATCAGTAAATAAAGCAACTTACCAAACATCTGAAAACACAAAAAATGCATTGTGAATGCTACGAAAAAAATTATCTTAATTGAAAAATAATGGCTTGTCTGAATTTTATTTTCTTTGCATCTTTTAAAAGAAAATTCAGACAGCTCTGCTCTCACACTGAATCTGAATATAATTGCAGTGGATCATGATGGTTCTCACAGCAGAGATGACATATCAGTGGCAAGCAGAGCCTGATGTGGATCAGGATAAGGGGGAAGAGCAGAGCTCTCTCCTGCACAGCATTTTTCATGCACACTCTACATGCCCACAATCAAACAGCACAGTCACCTTGCTGAATAATGAATGGCAAAATGAAAAGAAAATTAAGGAGCAGCGAGCAAAGGAGAGGAGATTGAAGCTGACATTTGCAAGGAGAGGAAGTCACAGAGAGGTTCCCAGTGGCTGCTCCAGATGGCTGCAGCTATTTTGGCCAGACTACCTGGCCAGGACTGAGCTGAGCACAAGGGGACAGGAGGAAGGGAAGGAACAAAGGGACAAAAACAAGCACTGAAAATGGGATTTGGAGCCCGCAGGCCGCCTAATGCTGGAGCTTGTGAAGAAGAGAAAGTTACAAAATAAAATAGTAACCATTTAGGAAAAGGAAACCAATTACCACTCTGGATTAGACAGAAGTTTCTTTCGGCCACTGTATGGATTCATTATCTCTCCCATGCCTGGCTTTCCATAAACATAATTAAATTGACTATTTCTTATGAGTAAATCTTACATGTGCTTTAGGCCACATAAAGCATCTTGCCATCTAATTGTATTTTTCATCTGCACTTTCCCCCATCAACCTCCCTTACAGAACTGGGAAAAAAGGAAAAGCTCTTCTGTATAGATTCATCTTTTTTTTTTTTTGTTTGTTTGTTTGCTTGCCTCAAGGTCCAATGCATATTCTAGCTGTCAAAAGTGATTTCCCTGCTCACTGAGCAAATATTCTCAACAAGGATTTTCTTTTTTATTTCCTACTATTAAACAATGATTTTACAGACACAGGTAATAGAAATGCAGGCAGGCCAGAGTGCATCAAAGATTTATTTCTGGGCAGGAAGTCAAGTTTCATTAAATATAAAAATGATGTTTATGTAAGTGGAATGCAGGGTTGCTGTGAGTTGGCTTTGGGACATAGGTGACAAAGTTGCAGCAAAATTATGAAAAACACAACAAAAGCCAGTAGGAACCTCACATGACCCCAAGCCTGTATGGTAGGTGGATATTCCATTTCCAGAAGACTGTTTTAACAAAATATCGAAATATATTTAAAGATCTGAAACTGGATTAAATCTTAAGTCCTGATGCCTGATAAAACCAAATCTTTTGTACTCTCTAGCACTGGGCATAAGATGAGAAATAAACCACAAAGAAAAAAACAAGTGGAGCAAGTGCAGAAGTGGTGTGAAGCCGGTTTGTGGCTGGCAGCAAGGTGTGAGCTGTGTGCCAGTGCAGGTGGAGCCCAGGGCAGAGCCAGGGATTTGTCTCCAGAGCACCCAACCCAACCCAAGGCCTTTCCCCAGGGCTGTACTCAGGGGCCTGAGTGGAAATGGTGCCAGGGTTCTTCTCACAAACCTGCTGGAGAGTGGAAATGGTGCCAGGGTTCTCACAAACCTGCTGGAGCCCAGACACAGCCTGGCATTAAAAAAGGGTAAAGCCTTGGGTAGCTCCTGCCAGGGCAGCTGATGTCCTGCTAAGACGTGTCCTGGTGAGCAGGAACAGCGTTTACAGAGCTGAAAAACCCAGCACATCAGAGTTTTAAATTATCAAAGCAGATAACAAGGACCAGAGGATTAGTGCAGAGGCGAAACTGAGCTGGAGGATATTCCTGTAAATGCAGCCAGGAGAAACTCAATCACGTTTTCATTTAGGAATTCAAGCACTTGTGGCCTTCAGTAGTCCTTAGGAACCCAATACTGGGTACTGGAGGTATTTAGGTCCAAATAAGCACTGATTACCACTTCAAAAAATCCCTGTATTTCTTATTCTGAACACCAGGTATCAGCATCTGATGTAGCTGAATGCCATTACTTGTCACAGTGTGGGGTCCCTACTACAAAACCCCCCTAAACTTGATGTATTTTACAAGTGCTAAATGTACATGAAAGTTAATCAAGAGAGAGGTCTTTACAAAATGTCTAAAGCTTCTTTAAAATCCTTGCAATGTCTGAACAGTTGTGAGTGAACTGCTGAACAGAATTAAAATTCAAGCAAGATCAGATACCAGGAAGGATTATATTCCCTAAAAAGGTCAAATAGAAAACTCTGAAATATTTCAGGCAACTGTTTCCATGTTCAAAGCACCATGACAAAACAATAAACCAGAATATGGAAAGCAAACATCAGGACAGTTTAGAAAATTGGGGATGGAACATGAAGACAAACAACTTGTCAAGCAACAGACATCTCCCCCACATGAACAAACCTCCAAACTCCATGATGTGATGCAATTTGGAAAAAATTTTTTGGATGCCAAAAGATACCAATAAGTAGGAAACTGGGTGTTTGTTTAATGGATATGAGAGAAATTCAGGCGATGTCATCCCATCACTGGGAAAATAATGGTCTAAGTACAAGAACAAGGAAAGCACACACCAAACATGGATAATTCATGGCTGCTGCCAGTGTGTCAGAAACATGAGTATAAAAACATGGCTTTCTGTTTCTTTAATTAATTAAAAATAATTAATCCATAAACAAAAGCCTGAGGGCTTTTTTGTTCTTTTTTTTTTTTTTTTAATTAAGCCATGTCTTGGGGTTAAACAATTTTAAATACAAAACAAAGTCAAATCAGGTTTGTCAAAAGAACTAAAAGATATCTGTGTTAAAAAATGAAAAATAACAAGGCTTCATTTTCTCATTATTAACAGAAAACATTAAGTGTAAACTACAGAAGAAGAAAAAGTTGCTTCCTAATAGACAAAAGAATCATTAAGATTATTAAAGGAATCCAAATTTGTACAAAAAACAAGCTTTTGCAATTAAAGGCCAATGTGTACTCCAGAACCCATGGATAAGATAACAGAAGATCTGGAATAAGAAAAAATATAGGAGAACACAAGACAAAGTCCAAGCTTTCAATGCAAAAAAGAAGTAAAATTCTGATTTCCAATATTGTCAAGATTTCCTGATTATTAGGGAAGCTCCAGACCTTGCGTGGCTCTTGCTGCTGAGGGCTCACAGCTCTGCACTCTGCTGCCACAGCAGCAAGAGGCCAAAGAAATTAAAGCAAGCTAAGTTAAAAGTTCAGGCAGACAGGAGCGCCAGTGATGAGAAGGCACTGAGAAGGGACCACGAATGGAGAATGGTTGCACAACAGAGAGGGGCAGAAATCAAGGAACCCCCTCTGTGAGTGGCTGAGCTAATGAGGCCTCGCTGGCTTCTCTGCCGTCTAACTGCATGCAAGATGAAAATGGAGCTTTCTTCCCCAGTTAGTGACCTCTCAGGAGATCTCATTCCCCAGCAGCTCCTTGGAGTTCAGCAGGGATCATCAGCCTTTTTTCTTAGGGCTTTCTTTCCCCTCAGCCTGGTCATCCGCTCTCCCTGCTGGCAGGAGCTCCCTGTTCTCTGTCCCTACCTGCCAAACACTGACCCTGGCCCAAGGACGCAGGAAATATTGAACTGTGGGGGGAGAAAAAAGGGATGAATGCAGAGACACACCAAGAGATTTGGTCTGAATGTTTCCGAGGGGAGCTGCTGCCAAATCTTGGCAGCCCCTCCTCGGTCACTTCAGCTCCTCAGGTTTGCATTTTCCCCTCTCCTACCCCCACTCCAAGTCAGGAGAAGGAATCTGGGTTTTGGGGATGAATCACCTTCTCAACACTTCTCTTCATGAGACTCTTTCCTCTTTGGAAACTCAGCAAGAAATCATACATATGCAACAGAAAACCCAACAAAGTCAATTTATTTTAAGCCCAGGAAAAGGGAATTAAAAGACAAACACTTTGCAGGAGTTAAAACTGAGCCGTTTGCTGGTTTATTAGCAATGAGGACAAAGAAGGCAAATGGCCACAATAAACCTGTCAAGCCTTCCCAGCACCTCCTCGTGGGGGAAGCTACCCTACTTTCCTGAGCAGTTTTCCTCAGACTCATCACTTTCTGCTAACAGATGGGAAGCTGAAGATAGAAAGAGGCATAGTTTATGCCTAGCACCAAGGGGAGGGAAAAAATTATCTCAGCAGGAGATTCTTTAAAAAAAAAAATTAAAAAATCAGAAACTGTCCTTCTCTTCAGAAACCAGAGAAGGGGGAAGTGTTGAAGACAAAGGATCACAGACTTTGTCTGGTGCTGCCCATGTTCTGAATGCCCAGCCCAGCTCCTCCAGCCTCTTCTGATATCCTTGCTCCTTTTCCTAAATCACCCATCAGTGCTCCCATGAGAGCAGTAGGAGAAAAAAAGCTCCTTCAGAAGTCTAACATAAGGAGTTATATGATCAAAAAGCTTCCTCATACTCTATAAATTGGAAATACATTTTTTCTGTAAGACTTAGAACTTTTCAGCTCATCCTTAATCCTGAATTCGTATCTGGATTAGTTTCTTCACCAAGCAGTCAGGATTTCCCTAACTCAGAGATGGCAAAACCCTCTGCAATGATCCAGCAGCAGGGCAAATCCTGGATTCACATTGAAATATTGTGCAGTGAAATGCTGGGATGTACACTAAAATAACTCTCTGAGGCAGATGGGAGTTTATAATTTGCCATTGAGACCTACAGATTTCCTGAAATTGTGATGATACAGTAAAAATGTCACTGGTCTTAAGTCACTTAACGTTTTCTTCCTTTCCACCACTATGGAATTGTGAGAACATTCATCAGTAGTGGTATTAAAAAGGAAAAAAAGCTCAAACACCATCCCAACAACCACACACAACCAACCACAACAAATTAAGCCAAACTAAGCCCCTATAGATTGTGATACCTTAATACTCAAGGGGAGAAAGATCTTCTACTAATTCAGCAAGCTTACCTAGTGCTGGAAAGGACAAAGTGCTAACAATTCTTAGCACCATTTATCATCATTTTCTAGATGCCAGCACACATTCCACTTACATTTGCATGTGTTTGTGTGTGCATGTTTGCCTTTTGTGTGGCAAACATGCACGCACAAACACATGCATGTTTGTGGGAGAGGGAAATACATAAAAATGCATACACTTTTTGGAGACCATGGCACCAGAAGCATTAACACCACATTATCTACACACAACTTTAAATTCAGATTGAAACCTAAAGCGAGGAATTTGGGAGTGGTTATTTCATTTTCCTGTCAGTGATTTATCAATTAAGTTGAGTAGGGAAAGGGCTGGTTTGCTCCAGTGCTAACATTCACTGAGGAACGTGAATCTTGCCCAAACCCTTAGCAGGTTGGGGCAGAAGGAACAGCATTTGCACAATACTGATTTTAGATTTTTTTTAGATTTCTCCCCCGTAAGGATGGGCAGGCCCTGGCACAGGTGCTCAGAGCAGCTGTGGCTGCCCCTGGATCCTGGCAGTGCCCAAGGCCAGGCTGGACATTGGAACTTGGAGCAGCCTGGGACAGTGGAAGGTGTCCCTGCCCATGGTAGCATGTATAATGAGATGATCTTTAAGGTCCTTCCAAGCCAAACCATTCTGTGATTTCTCTTTAGTTCCAATTTCCAAAGCTAGCTGAGAGAATGCAGGGATTTAAAAAAAATTATTGTGTGTATAGTTCTTCAAGGGAAAAGCTTCCATTTCTGTCTTCCCTAAGAGAAAAGAGGTCACCAGAATCAGGGTGAGAATGTTTCCAAGGTTTGCCTTTGACAGGGCAGGCATGGAATTGCATGAGTGGTTCTTACATAGGAGTGTGAAGATTATAATCAAGCTCTAAGAAGGCTGAAATTCCCAGGAAATCTATACACACATATAAACCCTAAAATAATGAAAGATAAAGGTTTGGTAAAAGTATCAATCCCTCTGTTATTTCTGAGCAGATCCCAGGTGCTTAATAGAAAAACAGAATACAAATGTAGAGCCACACACACCCAGTTACACACAAAACCAGAAGTGAACCAGAATGGTTTATGAGAGACATCAAAATATCATCAACTAATTAAGAGCATCTTCTCCCTTTTGGGAAGATAACTGCAGCCTCTGTAGACTTGAAAAAATCTACATGGATTTGGATAAATATGGAAAATGGAAGCAGAGCAGCCTCTTTAAATGCTGAGTGATTATAGGAGGGTATTTCTTTGGGGTTTTTTTGGGTCCATAATGTGACCATAGAAGAAACTGCAGCACAGCAAGTTCCCTGCCATGGGCAGCAAGCACCATTTTACCTTGGAATGTCATTAGACCATCAATTGAGACAAGCACTGACTGAACAAATCAAAGAGAGCTATTTATCTACAAGCAGTGTAACAGATTAGGCTACCAATAATTACAGATATAAAATAATGCAGACTAGTCTACAATGTGGTTTTGTGAGCTTCTATTTTGTTGGAGTTCAATTTTGTACCATTCTTATAGACTGTTCTGTAGTGTCATCATAAAGAAAATTTAAACCAGTTTCTGTCATTTCCCTAAATCTTTCTGACTAGCCTGATACATGCCTTGATTTATAAAGTCTATGGTTATTTACAGATTTGCCCTCCATCATTCTGAAATGAATTTTCCTTGAACGTTCATTTCCTGGCTGAAATTTTCTAAGACAAAGTAATACAGGGAGAACTTTCAAGGGTAACCTTGGCTATGAAATAAGTTAGGGAGCCTTTAGTCCAGAGGATCCTTGGGAGAAAAAAAAAAAAAAAAAGTGAGAAAAGCCTGAAGTGGTTTCATTTGGCCAAAGAAGGATGCTTGATATGCAGATGTTTCATTTCTTATTAAATGAAAATTGAACTCTGTTCAGGTGGGAGTTGGAAGATAAAGCTAACCTGAGTTACCAACACCACCAACCCAAGATAATTTCACATAAAGCTTGAGGAAATTTTATCAAAACTATGAAAAGAAGATTTAAATATTGAAAACAAAAAAAAAACCTCTTGTTAGCTAGTCTGCCATACCTTATGTTCCAGTGCTTAGTTTATATGTTAGCAAAACAGAGGTAATTAGGTTGGCATTAAATTCCAGTACATAAAAGCTGCTGAAATTTTCATTTGCAGAGATGTTTAGCCATCATTTTCTTCACACTTTGAAAGTGAATATAGACAGTCTGCCTAATGTCCTCTTATGTAACATGCACCAAATGCAACAGAAAGCAATATGGAATAAAACATATCTGGGCACTTTCAATTTTACTTGTATTTCATACATAACACATTTAACCTGACAAGAAGAAAGGTAATAAGAATGAAAGTCATCAATTTGAAATAGTATTTTTTGGTTCTAATCCTTAAGCTATGAAAGAAAGTCTAAGTTTCCATGGAAAACGTTCTATTACTAAAAAACAGACAAACAATATTCAGATAATAAATCCTGAGCAATAGACTTTTTAGCTGCTAGTAGGTGAAAAAATACTGCTGTCAAGTGACTAAAATAAGCATTCAATTCTCTAACAGTCTGAAATATAACAGATTTCACTACAATATCAACGTGCACTCAGGTACATGAAATACATGACACAAAGGACATCCACAACCACATTAGAAAGATTTTTAAATTTACAGTCCCAATAATAAACCTCCTTTTTCATGTGCTTGATAGAGAGGGCAGATATATGGAACTGCTGCTCCTCTGCAGCTTGGCACAAGCCATTCCCAAGAGGGAGAAAAACCAGGATATTGGGAAGTGCTGTTTAGAGTTCTGGTGAGAAGCATTTTTGTCTGTAATGTAGTGACCCTGCATCACCAGAGGCACATGCAAATTCCTAACACCTCCGTTCCCTTAAATAAATGAGAATATTCAATATAGCTATGCAATAAAAAGGCTTTTTCCACTACTGAACTTGTATGCCCAGTTATGGGGATTGGGGGACAAACCATAAAAATATCCAACAGGTTTGGCTGCTCCTCCTGGACTGGGAAATTTGCTGTTCTGTCAGGATGGTGGGTGCCCATTTCACCCATTTCAGGACAGACTCAAGAGGAACCACAGCAAACTTCCACACTGGAATCCCTGTAGCAACATCATCTCCACTTGGATCTTCTAAAGTCAAAGCTTGTCATGGAAAATGGATTTTCTTTAGGACATGATGCATAAACAGTCATTTTTTTCCCCATTTCTACTCTGGAGAAATACCTGCATTGTCCATAGCACTTTAATGTATGTCTGCCTACTGCCTTAAAGATACTTTAATAGATTTACTAGCAGCTATCATACCTGGATTTGACTTATTTTAATTTCCAGCCTCAAAACCAAACTATAATAAAATAGCTGTTGGACCTGTCACAGCCTGAACATAGCAAGAACTAAATGCCATGTTTTCAGCTAGTCAGAAAATTCTCTTTAAATAGAGAGATGATGATCATACCAGAAGACATCATCAGCTTTCATAATTCAAAATTCCTTTGTGTTGGTTGCAGCATATTACATGGCAAAACAAGGGGGATAAATATAAAAAAATATGTATATAAGAATATATATATGAGTTAGGTCTGGAATGGGGTAGCCAAGGAAAATTCAGGAAGACATAGAAGTAAAAGGAAGCCCTTTTAAGTTAATTTACTATTATTTTACACATTCTCCTCCCAGGTCATCCTGTCTGAAAACTAAGGTGGTCTCAGGACCACATTTCCAAAGCTGTCAGAGACTAAAGATAACTTGACAGCTGACAATTTACTGCCACTAATTTTAAAAATATCACATAGATCAGCTCCAAGAAGAGTACCATGACCCACTATAGGAATGCAAAAGGAGGCATGAAAAAAAAAATCTAAATTCTCTCAAAATATATCTCAAAGTTCCTTTTTCGGTACAATAAAAAAGCTGCCAACTTGTTTCTTCTTAATTTTTTTTTCTTCTTACTTTTGTTTCTCCTTTTCCTTCTTGCCTTTGGATATTCAAGAATCAAATGTGATTCAAGAATCGCAAAGAAGAAAAAAAATATTAAGCCACATATAAAAATATAATTTAAAAACCATAATAATTATTTTGAAAATATAATTTTAAAGGCAACTTAACGATATTTACAATCACACTTGCAATATTCATTTTCCATGCTGGATCTCCAAGCACTTGGATCTTAACACCATTACTGGTCCATGCAGACATCTGCAGCGAGTATTTTGGAAAGAACATATATTTGATTCTGTCTGCTGCCTCAGGATGGAGAAGACAGGAAGGCAGTGATAATTCCATTAGAAACACCAAACTTCCTTGTCGCCACATTTCTCTTCACAGAGAAAAGCAAGGCACAGTTCTTCCCAAGCATATTTCTGGGTTTCACATTCTCTGAACCTCAGAGAAAGGAAAAACAATTCTTATCTCATTTGCTGTGCCTGTGTTTGCACCAAAGTAGAATGCAATGTGGAGATTGTTTACCCTAAGGGATGGGGTTTTGTTTCTTTGGTCCATCAGGGCCAGGTGTGTGTGTTGGGACTGTTGGGTGACAGCCACGAGATTCTGTGCAGTTGAGTGCTTGGCAGATTCAGGTTAGATGTAATGTAATACAATGTAATATAGTATAGGATAATATAGTATAATAAAGTCATTCATTAACCTTCTGATAAGATGGAGTCAGATGCATTATTCTCTCCCCCTTGTCAGAGGCAAAAATATCCTCTATACTTGCTCATGTGAAAACCTAATTTTTGTCTCTAAAATCTCAAAAACTTACCTAAAAAAAAAAGTTGAAGCATGCATTAAATGCTGTTGCTCATCTCAAGGCCTGCTATGTACAAGCTGGTTTGCCAGTCCCCCCTCAGGGAGAGGGAAATGCAGTTTAGGAGGTGCCAAAACAGCATTTTCTTGCACTTCTCAGAGTGGTGGCCAACACATTTGGGCCAGCTCCCTTCCCTGGGTGACTGGCAAGGGCCTGGCTGAGCTGTAATTACTGCTGGCAGCAGGAGCTGCCTGCTCCTCTCCACAGCTTTTGGAGAACCAGTTCATTTCTTTCCCCTGGTTCAGGCCATAAAAGTGAATTCCAAGTATCCCACCTCCTGTTTTATGTTCGCTGTCCGTGTGCATGGACAAAATCCTGACATCCCGTTAAGGATCTGAGTCACAAGGCACAGGAAGAGGCTTTAGAGGTTCTGCTTCATCCCTGGGCTCTTCCTACAAGTATTTATGGCAAAAGCAAGCTGCTAAAATGGTAATGGAAAAGGGAGGGATTTAATGTGGGACATAACCTAGGCAGTGCTATAACCACGCCGTAAAAATTTCAGCAGGAACCTTTCCTGTGCAGACATTTCGAGGAGCCTTTTTTGGGTTCACATATTTGCTCCAGCTGAAATATCAGGCACATAAAACATGGAGACAATGCCACCACCAGAAGCATAATTAGAGATTTGGAGGAAGAGCTTCATCAGTTGTCCATTTAATTCTCTCTCCTGGCTCCAAGAGTGGAGATGTACCAAATGCTTTGGAGCAAAGACGCTCCAAAAAAGAGGAATCAGAGCACTTTGCAATCTGGTAAAATCCTTCTGCATGGAAAGGTTCCCTGAACTCCTCTCTAGCTCTTCTTATAGAATATAAACAAGTCAAACTTTAATTACTGTAAGCTTTCACATACTAATGGAATATAAGGAGATTTAAAGAAATTTGGAAAGCAGCAATTTGCTTTGGAGTGATGTAATTTTACTTAATTGCTTCTAATTAAAATTATTCTACAAATGTAAAACAAAAATGTCTATTAATTCTCTGCATAAACTAAATTTAGGTATCAACTGAGTAGCTTATTCACAGTATTTACTATAATTACTGCAAGACTTTTGTAACTTTGATGATTTAAAAGTTTGGAGGCTTGATACCAAATAATGGTTTCTGCTGCATAAAGCAAAATAATCTTTCAAACTCCCAGTGCCTTTGTACTTTGACTGTGACTCACTAAATTTACATTGTGTGAAAGTACATGTAGGAGTAAAAGCACTTATGTATTATCAAGAAATATGACATTATAATCCCATGAAGTTACTACTTTTAGAAAAAAATAAAACTGTTCCCATTCTCTTCCACACCTAAGTGTAAAGTGAATACCTTCCATTAATTTTACCTTGGATTAACTTTAGAAAGAAAAAGGACACAATATTTTTTGCATGTATTTTAAACTTCACTTTTAACACAAAGTTTTGAAATCGGCCATGAAACATAAAAATTGGAAATATCTTTCCAAGAAATTTAACTCATCTGAAAATAATTATTGTATTTTAAACTATCCTGTGATTTGTGTCAATCTGACAAAAAGTTGCGGCCAAAGTTGGGGTGGAAAATTAAACAAAAAAATATGTGAGATCATGTTGCAAACTTTCATATTTTAGAAATAGAACAAATTAGATCCAAATACAGTATTTTTAAATGTTTTTATCTTCTTTTATCTTCCTTATTCTCTCTCCACGTTTTTGCTGCCTGGATTTTAATTTGGTTCTTCAAACAGCCCAACAAAGCCAATGCACCAGGGTCAATGCGCCATTTTGAGGTGAAATTTGCTAACGTGAGTAAAACCAGTACTAAATGCTATTTTCCTCCTACAGATAAGCAATTTTCTTCTCCAAATTCTTCCATACTCCAAAGTCAGTGCATCAAGAGAGCCGTGCCTGATTTATTCCATGGGGAGTTTGCATTACCACTGTATGGAGCTCACCCCACCAACACCTGAGCATGGACCTCTGACAGCAAACAGAGAATCAGGAGGAAACAACCACACTCAGAGCTCCTCTTGCTGTTGGAATCATGGAATGGTTTTGGTTGGAAGGGATCTTAAAGCCATCCAGTGCCACCCCTGACATGGCAGGGACATTTCCACTGTCCCAGGTTGCTCCAAGCCTCATCCAGCCTGGCCTTGGGCACTGCCAGGGATCCAGGGGCAGCCACAGCTGCTCTGGGCACCTGTGCCAGGGCCTCAGAGGGAAGAGTTTCATCCTGATATCCAACCTAAATCTCCCCTCTTTCAATGTGTACCCATTCCTCCCTGTCGTGTCACTCCAGTTCCTGACAAAGAGCCCTTCTCGGGTTCCCTGTAGCTCCTTCAGACACTGGAAAGGGCTGGGAGGTGTCCACACGAGCTTCTCTTCTCCAGGGTGAGCAGCCCCAGCTCTCCCAGCCTGTCTCCTTAGGGGAGGTGCCTCCACACCCTTATCAACACCCTGGACTCTCTCCAACAGTTTTTATGTTGGAGGCACCATCTGAAGACACTTCCAGAACCTGGCAAACCATGGAGTGTGGAAATCCAGACCCTGGATTTGTTTTTAAACTTGGGGGGCGGAGAAGAAAACAGATTTCTCTCAGCCAACAATTTTGGCACTGTATTACCATTGCTTTCCTCCAAAACAAAACCAATTCCAAGAGCCTCCTAAGGAAGTCACAGGCTGCCACCTTTGGGCCCAGCTGTGTCACAGAAACATCTGTGCAGTGCAGGGTCAGCATTTCACCACTTCAGCAAGGTGGAATCTCTCCATGAGTGCATTTCCCTCTGCCTAATGAAGTTCAAGCCAAATCACCACCAAGGCCCAGAATGAGATTGTTGATGTCATGGCAAAGCGACAAGCAAAATAAAATTAAATTGTAGTGGCAGCAGCACCCAGGAAACAATTCCTCTCAGCAATTTACTTCTCACATCACTCTGTGGCACTGACTACATTCCCTCACTGCATGGATGCCATGGGAAGCAGATGGTTACACATTTTTAACACCAAGCTCCCCAAATCTAATAACAGACTCTTAATTAAGGAAAAATCAGGGAAAATAGGCTTTAATAAACAAATGGGTTACATGAATACAAAATGCAGAGGGCATGTTTAAAAATTGGCAAAGACCAAAAGCAGGAACAATGAGTTAAATTACAAAAGCAGTTATTAAAACGTCTGTTTTGAATATCTAAAAAAAAAGAAAACCTTGAAAATGCACTATTCCAGGGAAAATTCTGCAGTGGCAGGAAGAGATTCCCAGTGCAACTTGAAGTTTTTTCTTAAATTCAGCAATTCACTAACAAATAATCATTAAAGCCTTGATCCCCAGGGCATCCTAAAAGCACTTTTGCAGCATTAGTAATAGGCCATTTAATTCCCCCACTTTATTTCTAATTTCTAATTAGGCTTTAATTCATCATATATCTTATCCTCTCATTGTGATAGCCTGTATTCCTAAGGAAATGGGAATTTATCTTTCTGAGCTAAAAGTTTTTACACTCAGGATTGCTGGATCATGGTGTTCCTTCTGCTTGTTTGCCATCTCCCTCAAACTATCCTAAAATAAATCTGAGTGTTTATTATTGAAAAATCCTACTTTCCCTTATCTGCTTATGCTGCTCAGCTGGCATTTTGGAAATGCAAGAATTGGTGACATTCCATGTATCACCACCTCAAACCACATCAAAAAGTCCTCTGTACCAGCAGCCTTGTCTTAAAATAACCTTGAAGAGCTTCACCATGGAACACTGATTAAACATCTGGTCCCACTGCATGTCACCAGACAAGGGATGGTGCCAGGGGCTCCTCGTCCTGCTTGGATTTCTCCAACCTATGGATTGCTGCACTACTTGACTATCTAAAATGTTCTACTGGACAGCTTCTTTTATTGTCAATCTGAAAAATAAAAACAAAAAAAAAAAAAACAAAAAAAAAAAACAAAAAAAAAAAAACCCACACCAAAAACCCATCCCCAAATCAACTGCTTTTCCTTGTGACTCTTCCTCCATTTTCTCCTGCCCCAGGTATAAGGTTATCAGCATGTTACATCTAACGCCAAAATATCTTTGTGATCTTAAGCAAAACAGAAGCACTGGAATGAGGGTAGAGCAAGTGGAGTGGAGCAGAACAAGGGGAGAATTGGGGTGAGCTTAGAGCAGAGCAGACCCAAATTCCTGCACCTGCAATGCAGCACATCCCAGCTCTGCCTCGGTGACTCCAGCAGCAGCAGGAATCTGCTCGGGGAGAGGGATCAGCTGCACCTCAGGAATCACTCCTAGACCCACAAATTCTGACACTGGGGAGACATTTCAGGACCCTCCCAAGTGCCTGTGCTGGGGACAGGAGTGAGACCCCAGGAAATGCTATTCCTCTGCTTCTTTGTCAGTGGGAAGTCTGAGTTTGTAGCTGATGCCCAACAGATTTTCCTGTTGTGGTTCAGTTTAATTTGTTTGGTTCTAAATATCAGCAAAAGATGGAGTTGAGAGGAAAAGGAATTTTTAAAAAAATGTGTTCGTGACGTACAGCAGAGCCTGGGTGGGGCTGCCAGGTGATCCCACACTCAGACAGTCACCTGAGGCTGAAAAGCACTGCAGCACTGCAGGGTCTGCATTTCCTCCCAAACCCTCACAGCAACACCAGCACCCAAAACAATCCAGTTCCTTCTGCTGATACTTTCTGAAGGAGCAGCATGCATAGATCATGCTGAGAGAGAGGCTGCTTTTCTTTAGCCTGCTGATCTCATTATAAGCAAATACGAGGGCAATCTAATTTTATCGGCCACAAAACAAAGAGCGTGTTTAAATTTTAACATCCAGCCAAAACCTCTTCTGCTTATAATTTGAGTTTAAACTTATACAGCATGTTCATTACCATAAACAATCTGCAAAATGGCCAGAAAACAAACTCCCCCCTTGTAATCTGCTGTCAGAAAACCACAAAGAAATAAACATTGGCATCTCAGCTTTGCTTTCACTTTGCTCTCAAGGCTTTGGAAAGACCAGCTGAGAAGTTTTCCTTCCAAATAAACTGAAAATTTTAAACAAACCAAAGAATGCTTCCAGATGTTTTTTCTTTCAAGCATACCTTAATAAATGACCCTGAATAAAGAAAACTTCAAGGTAGATAAATAGTGTCTTGGAGGATAATGAATTAAGGAAGGGCTCTAAGTATTACAAAATTATACTCATGTTTCATCTCAATTGATTTTGTCCACCTAATCAGTAAAATCAACAACAACAATTTGACTTTCTTCTTTGTGAAAGAGAACAAAATACTATTTTAAAATATGAGATAATTTCAATTTAATAAATACTACATGTGCAGATAATGGGATTTCCATGAAAAATTCAAAGAGCATTGCTCTTCATCATTAAATTCAAGTTAATCAGCATATTCTTCTGCAGATTCAATTAAAAACCAATATTCTAAATTTATTACTCAGTTGTAAATATCAATTTGGTTTCCAAGCAAAACAATATGAATCTGCAGTAAACAGCTCAATCATTCTGGAAGTTGTCTAAACACCAACCCCAATAGCAACAGAGAAAATAAACAAGAGAAAAGCCACAACAGCAACTTCTCCAAAATCCAGAATACGTGGTACAACATATTGTACCTTAACAAACCAAGAGAATTGACAAAAAGTGGTGATAACCAACAGGAACAAAGACTGCTATTTGCTTATCAAACGTTACAAATTATTGTTTTAAACAGATGTTCATTTTGAATGCCATATGGGAGATGGGAAGGATCTGTCAAAGCACAATCTTGATGGAAATCTCCTAATCTAACCTGACAGAAAACCAAACCAACAGATCGACAGCCAGGAACTGCAGATGCCTCATTTGCTTTGGAAACCCAGCCTGAAAGGAAGGGCTCACTAACAACAACCACCACATCCCTTCCAGAGCTGGTGGCAGCGCCCACAAACCCCAGCATGACAATATTTAATGGGAAAACAATTTATCCAGAGAGCACAACCCTGGAGAACCCTGGGGGATGGATCCAAGAGGAGCTTTGCCTCCCCTCCCTGTGTGACTGCCCCAATTCCCTACAGGGGTGTCCTGCCTGCCCAGGAGAGGAGCCGCCACAGCTCCTGGAGGAGTGAGTGAGCTCCCTGGCATGGAGGGAAAAGGACAGAAGCACAAGGATGGGCACAGAATGAAGGCAGGCTGAGAAAACCTGGCCTGGTTAGGCCTGGCTTTCCAAACCCAAGCCCAGCAGCTGCTCTGAAACTCTGCCATGGGGAACAGGCGGGTTTGGCCAAGCTGGAGAGAGCAGGAGCTGAGGGAACCCTGGAGAGAGCAGGAGCTGAGGGAACCCTGGAGAGAGCAGGAGCTGAGGGAACCCTGGAGAGAGCAGGAGCTGAGGGAATGTTGGAGAGAGCAGGAGCTGAGGGAATGTTGGAGAGAGCAGGAGCTGAGGGAATGTTGGAGAGAGCAGGAGCTGAGGGAACGCTGGAGAAAGCAGGAGATGAGGGAACATTGGAGATAGCAGGAGATGAGGGAATGCTGGAGAAAGCAGGAGCTGAGGGAATGTTGGAGAGAGCAGGAGCTGAGGGAACGTTGGAGAGAGCAGGAGCTGAGGGAATGTTGGAGAGAGCAGGAGCTGAGGGAATGTTGGAGAGAGCAGGAGCTGAGGGAACGTTGGAGAAAGGGAACACTGAGCTCCACAGCCTGAGGAGGCCCTCAGGACCATCACTTCCATGTCTGAAAGGTGCCCTAAGTAGTTGCAGACTCCACTTTAATGTTTCCCTCTCCTCTCCCATAAGTTCCTGTTCATTATTTTCATATTTTCTGTTTGGCATATAGAAACAGGATAATTCCAAGTTTGAACTAAATTTCTCCATGACTATAAAAATATATTTGATTAAACAGATGTCAGCAAAATTTTATGGAGTGAAAATTGACTAACAGATGGTGAGGTCTGTGGAGTTCAAAGAGGCTGTATTTTATTAAATAGGAAATTTGACGAAAAGAATTATTTTGCTGGAAATACTGATGCAGTGTTTAGGCAAATGTAATACCATTCTTACTTGATAGAAAACAGTAAGTTTGAAAAAAACTTAAAATAGATAAATTCATACCATGAACCTCACTCAGACCATTAAAAGAGGGGATTTTATTCCAAATTCTTTTTACTGATTACAGCACATCAAGGTTCTCAAAGAAAAATAATGGAGAAGAAAAAAACGCTGCTACCAAACCAAAAAGAACTATGACCTTGATTAAGCATCCTGAGCAAAATACATCCTTTGTCTGATACACAAATATTGTGAAAACAAGTCTAGAAGTACAAGACCATGGGATAATAAACAGTTATACCAAACTTACATTATAAGCATTAAATAAAATTGCAAATAATGGCTTATATGCTGTGGGAAATGAGACAGAGGGATTATAACTCCTGAATGCCATTAATATACCACCCCTATTCCAGCTTTACTGCTTGGAGTGGTAGAAGAACATTGCCACCAGTGGAACATAGACAGAGAGTCAATGAAATGAAAAGAACACCATAAATGTAATTATTATTGCATAAAATGATTTCTCTCCCCATTCCAATGGCTCTCAAGTCTTTTCTTCAAGCTGATAGTTTAAACATTTTATTACATCATTGGGAAAAAAAAAAATTCAAAGGGCAAAAGTAGTTTCAAATTCATGACCAGGCTCCTTCTGCATCAAAGAGAAAGCTACAGTACCCTGTGGAATAGCAGTCAGGGAGCTGCCTCACATGTCCAGGGGGAAGAACTGGAGTAATCCAATAGTTCCAGAGCATTCAGCCGTGCTGAGAGCTGCCTGTTGTCCAAAGCAGCCTTGTGCTGGATCACAGGCAGGAGACCCCTGTGATTCCCCCACAGGGAGGAACTCTGAGGAGGAGATAATTGGAGCTTTGTGAGCTGACAGAGCCCCTCTGACATGCAAGAGGCACCAGCACAGCCCAGCTCCATCAGAGAGCTCTGCTCCCTCCAAAATCCTGCTGGGAGCTGCTCCTGCTCTGATCCCACCCAGCACAGCTCAGGGCTTGGTGCTCCCGTGGATCAGAGCTTCAAGTGCTGATGCCACCAGGAGTGAAACCATCACAAACACGTAACAGACATCTCTGAGCTCGTGTCTTCATTTCTCAGGGACATCCCCCATCAGGTGTTTGGCTGTGCTGTCAGGGCTGCTGATGTGAGCAGCCCCAGGGCTGTGGGAGCCGCTCCATGCTCACAGTGGGAAATGCTGCTGCTGCTTTTTCAGAGTGGGGCAGTGAACTGAGCCCCCCCAGACTGTGAATGCACAAACAGAGCTTACAGCACACCAGTATTTATGGTTTATTATCTAAGATCATGTCTTATTAGTGGGTTTAAACCTTGATACCAGCACCACAAGAAACATTTTCCCACAAAGACTGTATTTTAGGAGAGAAACAGTCAGATAATGTTTGACAGACTGATAAAAGAACCGACTAATTCAAGCCTCCACAAAGCAAAATACCCTCCTTGAGTTTGCACTTCAGGGTTTTGAACAAGAACAAGCTCTTGAGGAGCAATGCTCAGCTTTCCAGCCCATCCATCCTTCCTCCCTCTCTATTGATCCATTTATCAGTCACATCCAGGTATCTGGGCTGCTCACAGGCTCCAAATAAACACATGAGATTGTTCCTGGGTTTATATCACTACCAGAGTAATTTAGGTCATGTTTAGCACAGTCCTGCAGCCTTCCCAAGGAAGAACTGACTGGATTCAAGCATGTTGAAACCACATATATGTTGTCTGAACTATCTTCACATGCTTTTAGACCTAGAAATCCTGTATTTAAATTAGCAGGAAAAGGAAACGTTGGAGGTGGGTGTTAATTACTCCTATTTACAGGCTTTTTAGCAGTTTCCCATATTGGTTAAAACAGAAGCTGTATCTTATTTTCAGTGATTCAAAAATCAAGGCAAGAGACAGAAATTCATCAGAAAAATCAGAGACTACTTTTCCAGAGATATAAAAGAAAATGCAGCTTACAGATCTCAGGCATCAGCCTTTAGATCTATCCTTTATCTTCCTAAGGCAAACATGATTATCAATCTATAAAAAAATCCTGAAATAGTCACCAAAAAAACTCCTCTTAATCTTCAGCCGTTCAAGGATTCTGCAGTTTTCAAAAGAACTCTTAAGCACAAGACATTTTGGGGTTTGAAGTATTCAGTGTTAAGGGCATGAAAAATATCACTCAAAATGTTTAAAAGGGATTTCAAAGCTTGACCCAAGTTGATAACCCTGGTTAAGATTTTCATTTCTGGATATTTAAGATAAAATGGCTGAAGACTTACAGAGAGCAGAAAGCAGTTTTACAGCAGCATTTTAAGTTGCAATAAGATTCCTAAATATAAATGCCCAAAGCTGATGTGCCAGAATGTTCATTGGGTATTTTTTAAGTGAAGGCACAAGGAATGATCTTAAACTTGTATTTAACCTCTACACAAGAGGCAGTTGAGCATTTAGGGAGATCTGAAGGAAGGTCTTGTTCTCATCAGATCATCTTTCTTCAGCTTTGGAAGAAGAAGTGCTAATTTCCATTCTTCCCCATTTTCTGACGTGCTTTAGGACTCATTGTGGATGTGGGAAAAGAAATTATTTGACCTCTTGAATAGAAGGAAAAGGGAAGCGGGAGGGCCGTGTCTGGAGAGAGATCTCTGCCCCCTATTCCATGTCAGCATTCTGGGGCCTCAGGGAAATTTCTCAGGGCCAAATCTGACAGCTACCAGAGAGGTTTATTGTGAAATGAATGAGGAAAAGTACTCTTGGGATAATATTATGGAAACCTCTTTTTATTCCTGCAGTGAAAGGCAGGAAAAGTCCACCTAAAAATACCAAATAATTTACAAATGGAATCAGAAGAACAAAAAAAAAAGTGTCAATATTCATAATGCTCCCCCAACTGGGTAAACTCAATTAGAATAAAAACAACTTGTTAGAATCATCATTCTAAGGTGGTTTTAAATACCTTTAAGATAATTGTTACCATACTGGAGCCAGAAGTTCCTGAGGAGCTGCCTATTGATCCCTTTCACTGACAAGTTACTGGTTAGATAAAATCTCATGCCCACTGTTGGTGCTTTTTTGTTGGTATTTTCACAGAGAATGCTGAACACTTAAAAAAATTATTTGGTTGAGAGGAGGCTGCTCTGTGCCTTGGGAATGCCAATGGATCCCTGATGGTGCCACCTTACACACAGGGGTGACAGGGACACAAGGAGGGAAGGGTCTCCCCAAGCACAGCCTTGCACTCAGTGTCTTCTTTAATGCAAGCTGAAAGCAAAGTGCTCCAGCTGATAACCAAAAAATAGAAACCAAACAGTTAAGCCCTGTCTGATTAATTGCTCTACTTAGCTAATTTGATAAGCCCTCCATCAGTTTTCCATGCCTCCTTCATTGGCTTGATCTACTCTGCAAATTAATCTAATTATGAACACCTGCAATCCACAGCCCATCTCTGCAGAAGTTCAAAAGCTCCTATTTATACTCAGTGTTTCTCTAAAGGTCAGTTCTGAGCCCCATCCTGCCACAAGAAGCCAAGGAAAGGGCACAGCAAGGGGAATGTGCAGTAGAGGAACCACTCTGCCTCAGCAATGCTTTATTCCCTCTGTATTCAGCAATATAAACTGCATTTTACAAGAAAAATCTGATAACAATTTACAGCAGACAAAAGATGACAAAGTCATCACAGTGCCCACATTGATCAGATCAGCCTCACACCAGGAGGGGAATGACAATGCCAGCTCAAATTCAGGGTGCCATGGGATCCCCTAAGAAACCAGGGACTGCACAAAGAAAGTGCCAACTTGACCTGATAAAACTATTTTGAAAAATTCAGGATCACCTAGAGTGAATATATGTTAGATAATAAAAGATTAACTGTGTGTTTATGGTGTAGATGTGTGGCTTTCCCTTGATTCCCTGAAAAGCCATTTCTATTTGCACCAGTTCTTCACACAGGACAGAACTCTGCCAATAGAATCCAATCACAAAACTTGGGCTGCAGTATTTCCAAAAGCATGGACGGGTAACTGATTTAAAACCAATTGTATTGATAGTTTTAATTGATGTCTCTGATTGCTACTTTATCCTCATTCATTATTGTGAATATAAATTAGAAACAAAAGGAAGCCCCAAGCAGTTTTATCTGGCTATAAAGATTTCTTGCCACTGGATTTGCAATTCCTTTTCACAAATTATTTTGTGGGCAGAATTTTTAATACTCTGTTTTAATCATAATTTTCTCCCTCTCAACATCATTACAGAAAGATTGAACATCATAAAATGGTTTTTTTTTTTCATCAAAATCAGAAAAAGTTGTAGTTCAATTCATGTGGGGGTTTGTGCTAGCCTTGATAAAATGTATTTTTAAAAGACAAACAATAACACTGTTAGACTTGCCTGACTCAGAAGCAATTTGCATTACTAAAATTTAACTGTAAGCCCTTGAGATGCCAATGGTTTATTGTATTTGTTGTAAAAAATATTTTAGCCAAGCAATGCCAAACTTGGGGTCTTCTGCAGTAACTGTGGCAAGGAAAATGAGGAAACTGTGCTTCAGAGAACATCTGCAGGGCTTGCAGGGGACCCCAAAATGAAGGACACTCCTAACCTACCTCAAAATACTGGTCCAATATTTTAAACATGAGAGTATGAGGAAGTTATTGATGGAGCCATTAACTGTCTCTCTGGGGCTCCCAGATTAATTAAATTCAGAGTCAGTTCTGGATCCTCAGAGCCTTTCCAAACCTCCAGCAAGCACCTGCAGAACTGCTCCAAAGATCACCATGGACAGCACAATGTGGGAGAAAAGTCATGAATTACATGGAAAAGCTGCTAGAATGTCAGAAAAATGTAGAAAACTACACCAAAAAGAAAAAAAAATAATGTTGGCATTAAAAGCCCTGACAGATGTTAAGCTTTTGTTCTTGAATCATCTCCCTTTGCAGAGCTCTGAGTAATTAAATGTGATGAGTTGCAATGTATTTGCAAGGGTTAGGCCACAGTGTGCACCAGCCAGCCTGCTTCTAAGTTTGTTGTCAAAGCCTCAAGAATTCATCAAGGCTATTAGAACATAAATTGTTCTAAATTTCTGTACTAAATTAAGGAAGAAGTGGCTGAGAAACTGAATGCCAAGACCACAAGAACTAGATAACAGAGGACTGTGAAACACCTGGACTGTAACCAATCATTACTCTGAGAAATACAGGCAGAAAATGAGTGAAAAAGACTAAAGCAGTAATCAGAAAGTGTGTACTTAGTACTTAGTATCTATAAATATGTGTATAATGTAAACAATAAACAACTTCTACTTAATCACATTAGCCAGCTATTCAAAACCCCTCAATTTCCCACACTAGTGATGTGCAACTGAGCAAGGGCTTGTCCCTGCCATGACCCCAAAGCTGCCCAGAGCCCCTCACCAGGGGAAAGGATTCCTCTGGGAGCTGAGCATGGTTCCTGACACCCCAATGGATGTCCCAGGATGCCACAGCACACTGATGGCTCCCAGAAACACCAGGAATCTCAGCTGAACGTGGCCACTGATTACCCCAACATCTCCATGAGGCAGATCCCAATGGAGGACTCAGCTGAGGTGAACTGGGGAAGAATATTAAAAATCCGTGTCCCTTAAAGCCTTGGCCACTCCTCTGCCATCCCCAATCCCATCAGCAAGGGAAAGCTGTTTATTAACTTCTGCTCTCAGAGGTGGAGGTCACCAAGCAGCTCAAACATCCTGAGGCATATGTAAGGGAGAACTTAGGAAATAAAAAAAATTTAAATGGAGAAAAAAAAAAAAAAAAGAAGAAAAGAACACTGGAGCCACATGAAGATCACTTATTTCCAGTTAAAACCATGAGGGAAAATAATCAATTTAAAAATATGTATCAATAAACCCAGAAACACAGCAGAAGGTGTTTGCTACTTAACCCCTCAAAAAAAGACCAAAAAAAAGAAAGCAGAACACAGTAGGAAACCTTTTGATAAATGTGAGGCCTAATCCCAAAAGCTGGTTTATTTTCATATCATTATAAAAGGGGCAGTTTGCTAATATTTTGAGAAGAAGGGAAGGAGAAGGAACATGTGCTGCTGAGGAGCAGCACAGGGGCTTCTTTTGCCTATACAAAATGAGTTTATGAAATATATTTAACTGAGTTATTTTAAGAAGTGCCAAAAAGTTGGCAGCCACAGAGAATTCCTTAGCATAGCTAAAGAGCCTGGGGGTTTGGAACCAGGACAAAATGGGATTCACTGGACCCAGGCTGGGCCTGTTGTGTTGCTGTTTGCAGATCTCCTCATGGAGAGGAAATCTGCAGGAATTCTGATTCCTGGCAGGAATTCTGATGTCACTGATTGCTTGAAACTACAAAACTGGCCCCATCCTGCCTTATCTGCAATTTTGACCAAGACCACTGGAACTTTGAGGCCATTATCAGATCCTTCTCAGGTTCTTAAAACTCATTTTGCACTGGATGTTGTAGAAAACTGGAGATTTGTCACTAGTTCAGCAAAAAACAAAGACTAAACTCATTCCCATGTGTTTATGATGATTTCAAATGATTAGTTGCTAAAATAACATGATACCCCTTTGATATAATAATCCCTGGAATGGCAACATGAACAACAGGAGGAGATCAGGCTCACCATGAACATAGTGCACCAGGCGAGGAGATCTTTGTGTCACAGCATGCAAGACCTGTTAAAAACAAAGAAAAAAAACCCGTTTATGTTTGGGAAATTTAAATAATAATCATTATAATGAATGCGAAATCAAAGAGAAAGGCAGTTCAATCATTGAAAAGCAGCTCCATTTAAATCCAAATGCATTTATTGCACAATTAATAAAATTAAGCTCATCTCTCTTGTGTTATTCCATAACAGAAAATTTAAAAGTGACTCTTAAAAAAATCAAGTATAACACACCTTAAAAAAAATAATATATTACACACCTTCCAATAGAATTGAAGCATTTAGTATTGCTTAATTCCAGAAAATTCTAACTAACAATACACACAAAAGCCATCATGCTTGTTAGCACTTACAATTATTTTGTAGTAGCATTCAGGTCTACAAGCATTCAACAAAACTGATAACCACAATTTTTCTCAGAATTAAATATCTTGAGGGGAAAATGTTTACTGAATAAATACAAGCATGAATCAGGGCACATGAAAGTTTTCCTCCCTTCCTGTTGGAGATGAAAACAAACATCTCTTCCAAGAATTACATCAGGACAAACTCGCAGGTGTCACAAATCTAATGCCAGGATGAAATTTTCAACAAAGATTCTATTTCAAGCCCTTCTGGGGGTGATTTCACGTCAGCAGAGACAGAATCCTGTGTGCAGCACATTTGTCAAGACACAACTTGCCAAACAATGAGTTCAGCAGAGCTCCTCGCGCTGCCTGGGGAATGTCTCCCTCCCAAACCAGCAGATTGATGCAGGAACACAGCAGTGCCAGCCCTCCCAGAGCTCCAGGACACAGGGATTCAACAGCAGTTTCTCTCCCAACCCCTCAAAGCACTTCAGAGCATCAGAGGGATGCACAAACAGAATGGACCTCGTGTTATTAAGAGCCAGAAAGGAATTCCCAGTCTCTGGGTTCTGCCGCGCAAATGCCCGGCCAGAAATGAAAAGGACAACACGACTTATCTGGGAGGCAAAGCTGACTTAGGGAGGTGATACATCATGAATTAAATTGGAATCTGGCCAGAACAAAACCAAACCAAGCCTAACCCACTTGATTGAAGTGCTGTGTAAGCGCTACAAGCGATAAAAATACCTCTCTGCCATCCCAAGCTGACAGAAGTGCTTGCAGGAGTTCCAAGCCAAACATCTTGTTCCACCACCTGGGCTACCAACATCTCTTTAGCACATTTATCCCAGAGATTCCCCATTGTGGGAACACATGAAAACAGCTAAAAACCAGAGCTCTCTCACTCTGAATTGCACACACAAGACTGGAGCTGAGCAAACAGCAAGTCCATCTTGTCCAGGAGCTGAGAATGCAATCCCTCTACTGGATACCAGTCCCAAAAATCAGCAGGTGACTCCAGGAATCAAACAGCAAACAAGGAGACACAGCAGGGGGAAATACCCAAATACCCAAAGGCTTTGGAGTACAGCAAGTCAGAACATCTCTGCCAGAGGGGATGGAAATGGCACAAAGTTGATTAAATGAATGAGAAGGGGACTCCCAGCAGGATTGGATGCAGGCAGAGATGGGAACACGGCTCTGTCCTGGCTAAATCCAGTTCCAACTCCCACCCTTGGAGGCCTAAGCTGTAAAAACTGTGCCCAGCAGCACAGGTGTGTCCTTAAACCTCCTGCTCCCCTTTGCCTCAGCAGTAAAGTTGTCCCACTTCTGTGAGATTGATTTTGTGTATAAATTCAGAGGATAACATAAAAGTGCTCAAACACTGGGGTGATAAAATAAAATAAATGTCTCATTGGTATTCTCAATATATTTCTCTGACTCTGTAAAGACTCAACATTTTCAGCCTGGGAAGGATAACAAAACCAGAGTCCAGGAGTAATCAATGCTACTTTTAAAATGCATTTTTACTTTAATCAGGGATTACTTAAACCCCAGCCAGATCAATATTTATTTATTCTTTCATCTGGCTTTCCCAGAGTTTTAGAAAATTATAATTGTCAAAGGTACTGCCTATTGCTGTAAAATTCCCTGTGAAGGAGTTTGATGTAAGAAAGCCAGTCACTCATGAAAAAAAATTAAAGTCATACAAAATTTATAGTTAAATAAAAACCTTTGTGCTTCATTCATTTCCCTAAATAGCTTAAACCCTTGCTGGAGCAGAAATTCAGTGTGCCTGCAAATCTGTCATTTGCTGCAGCTGCCTAAAAATATGAATAACCATATAGAAATGGATAATCAAAGAATTTGCTAGAAAGAAAAGAATCTTAGTGATTTTTAAGACTAGTTTTGATGAGGGAAAGGTTTCACCTTCCTAAAGCGAAGATGGAATAATAACAAAAATATGTGACAAAATTATAACAAAATAGATGAGTTCCAATTTCTCCAATAGCCAGAAATCTGGAAGAGTCACATAGGTAGCAATTGTGGGTTCTTCATCAACAAACTCATTTCCTATGAAAAGGAAAATAGATTCTCTTTGGGGTACAAGGGCATGGGGGAAACTTGATTAAGCATTAAAAGAAACTTCTAAAAGGGGAGGGAAACAAAAGGATCACTTCTCCGTCTGTCAGTCAGCTCTGGGATGCTCAGCTGCTGCCAAACATCCTGAGAACTTCTTATTTACTTTAAAAACAAATTCACAGATACTTTTCTTTATATTTGGGGCTACTGGACAAATTCTTTTCTTTACAAGGTAAGTCAGAGCAGTTCCAGCCTTTCCCAGCCCAGAGCTGCAGCCCTGCCAGGTGTTTCCACACAACCAGAACCCAAAGTGACACAAGAACAGAACTACAACAGCTCCAAGTAGAATCTGATGGTGACTGTTTGCTTCATTTTTAACTGCTGATGACCAAGGTCTAGCAAATATCATCTTTGAGAACCCACATGTCATGCTGCAGTCAAACATTTAAAGTCAATTTTGTGCTGCTGAAATGGGATCATTTCCCCAGGATTCTGTGGCAATTAGGAGCAGCACTCAGTAGGGTTATTTTTAGCAAGTGCACCTCATTCACACATTTCACAGTGCTGCTCAGGGATCACTGATCTATATGCATGACTGCAGTGATAAAATCTGGCAACACTCTTTAATAAAGTTTAAACTGTTCTAGGCGTGTTTCGAGCAACATACAATTATTCCAACACCTAAAAAGAGCTTTTCCACTTGCAGGATTTTCCACTACTCAGTATGTGCACCCTTGCAGTCGGATAGTTAAGATTTTCCATTATTTCCTTTATTTGATTTGCACCTTTTCAGCCAGTGGACAAAGAAGGTGTCCCTGCCCATGGAAGGGGGCTGGAAATGGATGGTCTTAAAGGTCCCTTCCAACCCAAATTATTCTGCTCACAAAAGATACCTAAGATGGGATTTGCAAAGGCTGGAATGAGAGATTCTTATCCTGATTCACAAATTGATGAGGTACAGCTGGAAAACATGTGTCATTCATCAACACAACATTTATATAAATATTGAGAATGATCACTAAGATCTGTATGATTTTGTTAAATTTTAGTGAGCATAATGTATTTGGCATAACACTGAACAAAGCCAAAATTAAAACTGTAGCTTGGTTAGTTTGCTGGGTTTTTCAATTTACAGCAAATTCCAGAAACATGTTCACTGCATCACCACTGAATTTCTTTATATTTTCTAAATGTCCTCAAGTGCTGCTGCTGTACAGTACCATTTCTTAAGATAAACAAAACAAATTGAATTTATTAAAATGAGCATGGATGGAGATTTTGAATCAAGCATAGCACTTTTGTTAATATAAAAGCTGGCAGACCTTTGGGTGAAGGAGGGATAAATAAAAGTCAGCTGTGTTAGGACATCTCCAGGAGGAAAAGTGTCCTGCTGGCCCTGCTTCCATCCTGCGCAGTGCAAGAGACCTCAAAGCCCTGCTCCACCTGGCCCTGGCTTCCCAGGACAAAGTTCACTCATGTTTGAAGATGGAATGAGTGTGGAATCAGCAAAAAGCCCATCATGAACTGCCCAGTTTCAATTCAAGCTGGTGGAGAAATGAAGTCACAAGGGTTGAATGCCAGAGACAGGACAACAGGAGAGAAACCACAGTGATCTTGGCAAATGCATCACAAACGATGCATGGAAGGAGGACAAATCACTGCTTTTAAATTAAATGGTCACTTTGAGGGCTTTGTCTTCCCCTAAACCGCCCTGCAATAGTGGCACACACCTCTGCCACACCTTCAAACGCTCCCATCTTTCACAAGGGCAGCATTATTCCGAGTTCAGCTCCCAGTGTGAAATGCATCCCATTCTCCCTATAGTTCCCCAGGATCTCAGAATCTGTAGTTACAGCACAACAAAACAAACCTGACAGCCACCGTGGCAGCTCTTTTTGTCAGGCAGAAAGGCACAAAGCCTCTCAGGGGCTGTGCCACATCCTCTGTCAGCTCTCATCAGGTGGAGAGCTGAAAATCAGCAGGGATGGCTTCCTTTGTTCTACCAAAAGATGTTCTTTTGAAGGGTTCTTCTGACCCTCAGTCAAGTCCTCACTGGAAATGGGAGCTGGAAATGTTTCCCCACAGCACTCAGATTTTGGAACATGCAAACCTTTTATCAAACTTACTGACATTAAAGTAAAAGTGGCATCCCAGGCACCTTGAGTCACTCTTGGAGCTAGAAAAGGGTTGTAGGCACCAAACAGACGACACAGCTTTTCTGCTTGGTGATGGAAGTTCTGGATGGTTATTTCAAACCATCCCATGTGTTCTGTTTGCACACTGACGTGAGTGATGCCCTCCCTCCACCAATGGCCTGGGCTGGTGGGAACGAGGGACCAGCAGAGCTGCGGATAAAAATGTTCTGTGCCATGTCCCAGCAGCGCCTCTGTCACACAGCAGTCCTGACTGACACACCCCAGTGTGCTGGGGACTTTCTCTGGGGAACTTTGGGCAATGAAAATGTTACTCTGATGGTGGAAAGGGCAAAAAAAATTTAGGATTGGGTTTTGGCTTGGGGTTTTCTGTTGGGTGGGGTTTCCCCTCTTTTTGTATTTCTTTACCTTGTTTTTATTTTAGAGGCGCAGAGTTTGGATGATAAAAAAAGGTATTCTCCACTTAAGAAACTTCAGTGACTTCAGTCCCCAAGTATTTAATAAAATGACTATTGTGTATGTTAATTGAACATAAAATACATTAAGAAGCAACTCTACCAAAATCACATAATAAATCCAGACAAATTTGGTTCAAATTTCTTTAGGTACAGTGTGATTTAGATGTTGATCTGCACTGTCTTTGGTGTGGTTAATGGCTTAAGATGTGCTGGTGCACCTATTTTATCCTAAGGTCAACTATTATAGATTTAAAACAGGAAAAATAAAACCACCATGTAAGGGTCTATCAGGCAATAAACATTTTGTTCCCTAGAGGTATTCCGCTTCAAAATAAATAATGAAACAGGGATTTAAGATTTTAAGTGCTGGAATCAAAGCTATTTCAAAGGACTCTGGGTGATGTTCAGCCTTCGTTTGCCTGCACACTGCTCATATCCCAGGAGATGGGACTTTTGTTCTTCTGAAATTGTTTTGGTTATAAGAAAATGCAGTGGCTCAAAAGGCACAGTAATAGCTTTCCCTCAGTCATATTAGACATAAATTTTCTAAATATTCTCTTTATTTCTAACAAATGGGGCTGGATTTGTAGCAGAACTTGACTATCAAAGACTGTGATACAATTATGAGCCAGCTTATCTGCAAGCTCCTTCACAGTTTGTTTTTACCAGCTCTTCAGAAACTGCAGTTATTGCCAATTCCTTTAATAATTTGGCTTTCTGATTCTAGGATATTATCTGGGCCAGAAGAATCCTCAGATAATAAGTCTGTGATGTTACAGAGCTTTACAGCTGTATTCAATATATGTGAATCTTTTCTCCCAGAGATCAGCTCCAGGATCCAATAACACTTTTGGACAGTTTAAGGCTGTGCAATAAACACCCCATAAAAACTGATTCAAAACCAAATCATCTTATAAAATCTGAGAAAACATAAATCATGCTTGAAAAACGGGGGGGTTATTTGGGAAAACCACATCTTTTCCTAGATCTGAGAGCAGGAGTCAAGAGCTGACACCATGCTGCTTTTCCAGCATTCCCAGCAGTGATCCCTCACTGCTGTCCCTGCAGAGCCACTGGAAATGGGATTTGTGTGCCTGCTTTAGGAACAGCAGAGCCTCCAAGGCAGGGGCTCCTCCTGGCGATGAGCAAACCCACAAGGCAAAGAACTTCATTTAGCCCAAAATACAAGTTGCTCACTTGCACCAGTGAATGACAGGTTTAGTGAGCAGAGGCACCAACAGGTATCTGCTTTTAGGCAGCATTTTGGAATGAAACTGGCTCTGGGAAGGAGGAGTCCATCATTCTCCCTCAGTGGCCTTAAACTCAGCAGCCAGGAACAGTTCCATTATCCCAGCCCTGTGCAGAAGCTGTTTCAACTCATTTATAACCCTTCACATCTTCCCAAAGAGCAGAACAATCACACCAGAGCCCAAACACTCATTCCACTGTAGCCATTATGAAATAGCAAATATTTCTGCCACCACTTGCCACTGGTACTGCTGAGCTTAAATTCCTCAACTTTCTAATGAACATGGCCCCATTCTCTCCCTAATATATGCAAATGCACTACAAGACTTTTCAAAGCACCGAACAAAACTTGATATCAATTTCTAATTAGAAATCTCTGCAGCAGCTCTGGAAATCTCAGCCTCCTCTCTGTGATTTTGTTTTAAAAAAAAATCCACATAAGTGGTCATAGAAATGTGTATTGTATGAATGTATATTTTTTAATTTATTCATGAAGAAATATTTTTAAAGGCTGCTCGGTGACAGAGGATTTAACACAGTGTTATGCAATAACTGGTTCAACAGCTTCCCCCACCATGTACTTTTCTCTGCATGTAAATTTTTTTGAAGTTATTTCTAAGGCAATAACTCGATATCAAAAGTTTAATTTCAGAGTGTGACAGATGACAAATATCTTCTCTCTATTTAAGTGCTCCCCCCACAGCACTATTCTAGTCTGTGCAGAATATAAATGACCCACTGAAGGCAAAATAAAAAAAAAAAAAAAAAAAGCCAAAAGCATTTCTCAAGGTTTTTCATTAAAATCTACATGTAAGAGAGAATTAATGAGGGAGAAAGAAGCTACCCTCCCTGAATGATGCTGATCAAAGTACATTTCTTCAGATTTGCTGAGCAGTACATCACTCATGTCCCCTCCCAAGGAAAAACCAAATTGTGTATTGAAAATTTGGGTTAGCTACAGTTCACTGTAAATACATTTATGACACTGCAACAAAGGAATGCTGCCGTGTGCACAGGAAGGAAAATTCCTGCAGCATTCTTCTTGTGAAAAGGACTGCACTGACTTTAACACCACAGTTCAGTGTGAGCTTAGGTGCTGAACTTGGCCACATCTCAAAAGCTTGCAGAGAAAGATGAATCAGCCTTAAATTAAGCCCAGAGTGTGCAGTGAGGCTGTGAACTTTCTCAGAAATGCAGAGAGAGAGAGGTTTCAGCTCACACAGCCATCCACTGTGCCAGCAGGGACTTGGGCTTCTGCTGCTGCTTTTCCACGTGCTAAACAACAACACGAATTTTCCTTTCTGTGCCTCTTTCTGCTCCTTCACTCTCAGGTGATGCACACAGGAAAATAACTTCATTCAAGAGGAAATCTCCCTGAAGCACCAGAGACAGATGTGTGTTTGCTCTGAGCCAAGCCCAGCAAGAAGAGGGCTCTGGGTGTGCTCCCATCTCATTTTGCTGGGCAGCAGAGTGTGCATCCTGCATTGGAAAGGGCACATCCACGGGCAAGGCCTGCCCAGGGCTGACCTGCAGCTCAGCTAAACACCTCTCACAGGAAAAGAGCCATAAAAACACAGATTGCAGCAGTTTGCCAGATCCCCACCATGAGCACCTTGCTGGGAATTCAGAGAATGAGCAGCATTCCCAGCATTTCCCACAAAGCTTTAACACTTCTGCTTTTTGTTTTATCCATATCCCTTCCTTCAGGGGTGGGTACAAGTGCATCCAAACCTCCTGGATCTGACAGAGGGTTTAACACCTCCCTGGTCACACAGCTGTGGTTAAACTGCTTTTCTGACAAAGCTTTATCTGCAATTTCATTAATTTTCCCTATTGAGGTCTTCCAAAGCACCAGCAAAGTACACTGACAGCACTGCCAGGCAAGGTGACTTATGCAAAGATGCTTTCCAACATTTTCCCAAACTAACTTCAAGGTAGTTGTCATGGCTGGTTTGCCCATCACTTCTAGTAAGCACACACATTAATTATTCATTACAAATTGTTATCAATTACACACGTTACAACCTGAACTATTGCAAGGTACCTTGCAAGTTAAAAAAAAAAAGGTCAATTTAAATTTTCTCTGATTAAATAACACACTGAAATTATTTCCATGGCACATCCAGAAGTGGTTCAAGGTGAATTCTTTTGATCCAAAAGCAATTAGGACATTTTTTCAAATTCAATAAATTCAAATATAATGAGATGCCAGTGAAAAAACTTCCAGGGGATTGACAGGTGACTCCATTCCTAAACTATTACTGTGACCTCCAGTGGATGGGCCTATGAAAAAAGGCTTATAAAGGCTGTTTGGAAAAAATTTTGGTTTGTTACTGGGATTTTGAGTTGTGTCAAACTATCTCCTGCAAGATGGTCCTAAAAGAATTCCCTGGAGCACAGCAGGGAATTTACAGAGCAGGTGATCAGAACCTGTCCAAAGGCAGAGCAGGGCTCTTTCAGCACAGTGTGAAGGAGAAGTATTTTAAACTAAATATTTTAAACCATTCCTTAGCTCCTGAGCCTTCTCCTGCACAGCTTTCCCCCACCCCATCGTCACAAAAGGCAGCACTGACAGCTCTGCAGGCTCCAGCAGGAGCCACCCACACACAGCTCCAGAAAAGCTCTGCCTGGCTGAGCCGGGCTCTCCTGGCCAGGCCCAGGCCCAGGCCCAAGTGACATCTCTGGTGGCACTGCCCCTGTCTCTTTGTGACACGCCCCAAGATGCGTCAGAGTTTCTTTTCTCAGCTCAGCAGCTGAATAAGGAGTCAGGATTCTTCTGGTTTGGTTTTCAAGGTTATTTTCTGTTATCTACAACATTCTTTTTTTGATCTACTGTGGTCTGTTCAGCAGGTCAGTTTGTGGCACAGTCACCACCCTCAGGGCAGTATTGCTTTTTTATACTTAAAACTACACGTGCAATGTTTACAATCACTTCCCAGTACCTATCACCTATGTTAGGCAGTGAGCTTCTACTCTAAACCAATCCAAAAGTGCCACTATCACCTAAAAGATGGAGGCTAGGAAGAAGGAGAAAGGAGGACAAGGGACATCCAAATTCCTCCATCTTGGGCCTCTGAGTTCCTATTCTAAAAAACCTCAAAATTCTACTTTTCACCTTGTGACAAACTATCATTCTACTTAAAACTTCGTGGCTTCTGATTCTTCATATAAGGTTGGTAATTTTTTCTATGGGTCAAAATCAAAGGCACAGGGGTCAGGACAGCCAGAGAGAGGTCCTGGGTTCTGTCACCCCTGGAGCTGCCCCTGAGCCCAGGATGCAGGAGCAGGGTGGCTCCAGCTCCTTCCATCCCACTCCAGCTCCTCCCTGGCTGCCCCCAAAACACATCCTGCTCTCTGGAGGTGTTCCCAACGTGTCCCAGCAGCCAAAAGTAGGACAACTGTGCTGCTTCCCCTCTGCTGGGGGTTTGCTAGATGTAAAAAATTTGTATTTTATGATTGGCTTTTCGCAAATATTAAAATGATTATATGTGTTCTGTTAGAAAGTAATGCTGTATTAATTTTCTTAAGTAGCGTGTTAAAAATAGATTTAGGTTATAATATAAGGTTAAAATAGAAACGATGCTATGAAAGATACTTTTTTTAAAGAGAGGACTTGCAGTGAGATAGCAGCCACAGGACACCTAAATCTTTCAGAGAAAGAGAATTTATTGCTCCATTATCAGAAGAAATGAACTTCTTCCTACCTTGCTCAGCCCTGAAGATGCCGGTTAGGATTAAGAGGAAGAAGCTGGCACTGCCCAGACAGAATCCTGGGTTTGAATGGAATTTGTGCATCATGTATGAGGTGTATGAACATGCAACAGGTTATTGTTTCAAAGGGTTAATCCTCTGTTAACATGTGTCCTTTTTGGGCTTATTTTGCCCAGAAAAAGGTACCTGGACTGTCCATAACTCTTTGTTTCTATTGTCTCATATTGTCCTAAATCCTAATTGTCTAAATTTTTATTACTCTAATTATATTGCTATTTTTATAACCATTTTATAACTATTAAGCTTTTAAAATTTTAAAACCTAGTGATTGGTGTTTTTCACACTATACTGAAAAAGAGAGGAAGATGGAAAAAGACAACTTTATTCCTTAATGTAGTAGTGCAAAAGATGATTACACTATCTTAGATTTTCCCAAAAATTACCTTATCTCAAGATACCCAACAGGCACCACTATTTTCACAGACATTAGGATATATTTCAGCTTAAATTTGCTCTGACAAGGGGGTTTTACATCTGTAAAATGTCTCAGTTTAAATGAAAATTCCCTTATTATAGATTATGGGAAAAAATCACACACACACAAAAAAAAAAACCCAAAACGACAAACAGAAAAGCTCAGAACTGCTCAAGTTATTTAAGAGAAAACCATAAGTACAAATTGCCATGGCAAAAATCCACAAAATTTGCAATATTTTCAATCTTAGCAGACTTTCATAATCAGTCACCACTATTTTCACAACCATCAAAAGATATTTCAGCTCAAATTTCCTCTGACAAGGGTTTTTTTACCTCTGTAAAATGTCTTGGTTTTTTTAAAAAAAGTTCCCTTATTAGGGATTAGAGACTCTTGGTTTTACTGACTTTCTATGCAGAGGAAACAAGACTAGAATTCCTTGCTATGGATTAGAGATTTTGAGGTTTAGTGAATTCCTTTCTGTGCAGAGAAAACTCTAGTTCAGAGCACACAGCAGCATAAACCATTGTTCAAGATAATTTCCAACCACATGAACAAGTGCTTGAGGAAATACAGGCATAAAATGATCCTGTTTAAAATGTTCCAACTCTGTAATATATTTGTCTTCTTGTTCTGATAAAGTATGCATGTTGACAAGAGAAAAATGAAAGAGAGATCCAAGGGAATAAAACCCCTGCTATCAACTACAGCAAATGTAACATGATTTCTGTTGTACCAGAGATTAGAGGTATTAAATGCAAATACATGCAAAAATGCTACTCATAAAGTGATTTGGAGGCCTTGAATAACCTTTTTTGGTAAAATGTGTCATTCACAGAATAAATGCAGATATATCACATTGTGAGATGTGATTTAAAGAATTGTAAAAGTGACATATTACATTTTTGAGGGATTTTTGGCCCTCATTTGAGACCATCAACATCCACATCCTCAGAGGCTTCAGCATTCACAGACTCTAGAAAGGCTTGCACAGGGTGCTCAGAGAAATTTAGCAGTGATGATTAAATGATGAAAATGCTTTAGGATTACTGCAAATTCCTCTTGATGGCAAATATTTAACTTGACACAACAAGCACCCACATACCAAATTAAAGAAGCTGCAAACCAAGATAAAACTTCATTATTAGTCTTCACAACATGGAGAAATGAGACAACAAATACAAGCTGGCAAAGCATCAGAACTATTTTTCAGCAACTGCAGGCAAAGGTAGAAATGCATCAGGCTTGCAGCAAGTGAAATAAACTGGAATCAAGAGCTGCCACCAGAACTCAGCCTAAACCCCTGCAGATGCTGCTTGTGTCAGTATGAGTGGGCATTACCTATTATTTATAAGTAATGGCATCATTATTATCCCAGGTTTCCCCACATGGATCCCCCCAGACAACAATTTCCCCACTGCTGTCACCGTTCCTGCAGTTAACGAGCACTGGGAAATGCCCCACTCCCTCCCAGGTACCTCTAATCCCGGCAATGTGCAGCACAAGCAAGGTTTGGTTTTGATTTACTGCCTGAACTGAAGATGACTCCTCAGACACCTGCAGCACTCCCAGAAAAGCCATTTCTGCAGCCTCTAACAGGGCTGCAAAGAGCCCCCAAAGAGCTGCTTTTCCAGGCAGCTGTGACACCACTGCAAGCTGTGGCTGAAAAGCAAGCACGGCCCTTCTTCCCTTCCACCAAAAGTCATTTACTCCTCTCTAACTCAGCTCTCATCTCCATCTGGGAGCTGGGAAATATCTCTGTGCATCACCCTTGGCTGGGAGCAGTCTCACAAAATAAAAGAGCAGGATGCTGTTGGTGGGTTGTGACCGTGTTCACAGGGGTCCAAGGATGAGGGAAGAGATAAGGATCTGACTCCATGTTTCAGAAGGCTGATTTATTATTTTATTATATATATTATATTAAAACTATACTAAAAGAATAGAAGCAAGGATTTCATCAGAAGGCAAGCCAAGAAGAGCATAGGAAAGAATGATAACAAAGGTTTGTGGCTCAGGCTCTCTGTCCGAGCCAGCTGTGATTGGCCATTAATTACAAACACCCAACATGGGCCAATCCCAGATGCACCTGTTGCATTCCACAGCAGCAGATAATCAATGTTTACATTTTGTGCCTGAGGCCTCCCAGCTTCTCAGGAAGGAAAAATCCTAAAGAAAGGATTTTTCATAAAAGATGTCTCTGACAGTGGGCTCTGCTCCCCCAACCAGGCCAGAGCAGCACTCACCAGCCATGGTCTGTCCTCAGAAAGGTCAGATGAGCATCAGGATGGAATCACAGAAAGGGTTGGGTTGGAAAAGACCTTAAAAATCACCAAGTTCCAATAAGTCCCACCCCCTGCCATGGGCAGGGACATCTTCCATGACTTCAGGTTGCTCCAAGTCCTGTCCAGCCTGGCCTTGGGCACTGCCAGGGATTCTCTGGGCACCTGTACCAGGGCCTGCCCACCCTGACAGGGAACAATTCCTGCCCAATCTCCCATCCATCCCTGCCCTCTGGCAGTGGGAGCCATTCCCTGTGTTCTGTCCCTCCATCCCTCGTGAAAAGTCTCTCTCCATCTTCCTTGTGGGCTCCTTCAGGCACTGGAAGAGCCCAGTTGGGTCTCCTGGCAGCTTCTCTGTTTGGTTTGGGGTACAACTTTAAAAGAAAAACCGAACCACCAACAGAAAAGCACAAGACTGCTCAAGTTGTTTAAGGGAAAACCATAAATACAAATTGCTGTGGCAAAAAGCAACAAAATTTGTAATATTTTCAATCTTAGCAGACTTTCATAATTACTTGTTCCCTTAGCAGTAAATCTCACTCCCAAACAGAACTTCCTATACTGTGTTGTGCCAAGGGCTCCAAAGAACATATTCCCCCAAATATTTCTCATGTGAATAGCACATTATATTTACTATTTGATACATTTATAGTGGCACACTAAATATACACTTATGGAACAGGCTGGATTTATTTCCAGCATATAAAAGGCCATAAAGTTTTCCATCCATAGGGGACCAAGCTAATGATAGCCCATTCAACCATTGGACTCCAAACATTTCTGTCAGACAGTTTGGTTATTTCCCACTGAGGACACATGGCCCTTGGCTCCAGATAAATCTCCAACATGAATTTAAGGTGTAAAAGGGTTAACAAGGACCCAGGTATTCTGACACAGAGACATATTTCTTCACCAGTCCTATTTCCACAGGCCAAAGTTATATATCAAATTTCCCACCAGAGTCACACACAACAGCATGCCCCACATTTCAAAGCAAGGATGCATTAACTTCATTTAAAATTTCTCCACTCCCCATTTTAGGTACCTACATGTTTAGCCTAAGAGTGGACATTTTGTCTTGCTACACTCCACTCTCACTGCTTGAGACTGAGCTTCACTCATAAATGGACAAAATGGCCAATTTTTGGATGAGCAGGGGAGGTGGTGATTGTTTGGGGGTTTTAAGCAAGTCCATTTTCAACTGTCTCAAAATGACCATTTCAAATCAGTAACAAGCTTTACAGCAGGCTTGCTCTTCACCTTTTCATTTACTTGCTTTCATTCCCCTTAAGCTAGCAAAATAAAAAGCTTTCAGGGATTTCCAGAGTGACCAATACTCATTGCTGCCAAATAGAAAATGTGGATTTTATTGTAGTATCCTATAAGCAGGATCCTGTTGCAGAGGAATACTCTGTATGAAGCAGACATTTTCCCTTGGAAGTGGAAAAAGGATTCCTCTTTTTTTTTTCCTTTATATTTTAATGAAATCTGCTTCCTTACAGTCCACACACCTAATTTGTGTGATGTAATAATAAATGTTGGCTTCTCAGAGAGCAAGTTTATAATCAAAATAAACTGTTCTGGAGCATCTGAAGATGCTTTTAATCATTCATTGCAATATGCTGTGTTTTTAGAACATATGTAAATGTAATATAACCAAACCCAGCCTCCAGGTTTTCACCCCCAGTGGAACACAAGGGACACAAAATTTCTCGCTCTAGTGGCAGCACAGCTTCCTCAACACCTGAAATTTGTGACAGAAACTGTTCACTGAGAGTGTAGAAATGAACAGTCTAGCTTTTCAGACATGGAGATTAGGGACAAGAAACCAACAGGACTCACAGAATAGTTGGAAAACCCTCCCAAGGTCATTGGATCCAGCTGTTAATGCAGCGCTGCCACGTCCACCACCGAGCCGTGTCCCCAAGTGCCACATCCACAGGGCTTGATGGAATGATGGATGATCCAGCCACAGCCCTGGGCAGCCTGTTCCAGTGCCTGGCTGCTCTTTCAGTGAAGAAATCTTCCCCAATATCCAACAGAAACCTGCCCTGGTGCAACCTGAGGCCATTCCCCTTGTTCTATCCCATGTTATCTGGGAGCAGAGACCAACCCCACCTGGCTGTGAGCTCCTGGCAGGGAGCTGTGGAACCAAACTGTCATTTATCATGGGAAGGCTTTAACACTGCAAACACAAAGACAAAGCAGGGATTCTCAGAGCAGCAAACTGCTCTCCAAGCCAGTAATTTCTAATTCTACAGGACACAGATCAATACTCTTCAGCTTTACGAGCTGATTCGCTCGAGTTATTGTTCCTGCTGCACCTTTAGTGCACAGCAGAGAGGTTTAAATCAGAGCCAGGGAACAAAGGAGGGCTGATGTGCCCGTGGGGAGGTCTGGATGAGATGCAGGCTCTGCTCAGGAGTGCTCAGCACCACAATGGAGCAATCAGACACACACAGCCCTGCCAGCAGCATCGCTGCCACAGCATCAGCAGGTGACTCACCTGGCCACCCACTGCTGCACAAGGGAGTTTGGTAGGCAGTGAAGAAGACAAAGGAAAGAGGAGAGCACCTGAAATCTCAGAATTCCTTTAGGAATGCCAACATTTGCATGGATCACTGCCCTGCACACACAGGAACACACAAAGCCTGGGTAGTTTGCACACAGCCCAAAGACAAAGGAGCAGCACAAGCTCCTGGGAAAAGCTGCTGAACAGGGAAAGGGAAATGGCAAAATTAAACATTATCTTAGATAATCTGGGCTGAATATTGTTAAAATCTTCTTTCAGCTTTACAGTCGCTTGCTTTTTTTTTTTTTTTATTTCAATGGCAGCTTGCAAATCTCACAGAAGTGCAATAAAAATCATAGTGCTTCATGAACATAAACTATTAAAAAAGCTACCATTTATTACTTCAGTGAAACAAGAAATGGAAACTCTAATGTATCCCATCTGTCTCAATGGTAATGAGCCCATGCAAAACTCATTGCAGGGTCAGAATCCAATATTTCCCTTTGGATCATTCAGTGCAAACAAAGTTCATGTCAGCTCTGGTTCCAACAGCAGAAAGAGGCAAAATGAGCTGCAGCTCCCAAGATTTTGTTATGGTGATCAGATATTTCTCAGGGTTTGAAGGCTCTTTGGTGCACAATCTGATTTCACACACTCAGAATTTGCACTGGACCTTGTTTGCAGCTCTTGTTTCTCAGAATCTGCTCCACCTGCCTGGAGAGCTTCTCCTGAGGCACACGGGCTCCACTCACTCTGCAGTGGGAATATTGGGGCACTCAAGACTGGGATTGACTTCAAAATTCAAAGCACATAGCTTTGGCAGAGCATTTTATGTCTTTATAAAGCTTTTTTAAACCTGAATGTACATTTAAACACGTAGTTTACTAACACTAGCTGGAAGCTTTTTTGAAATAAAAATAGCAATTTTTGAGTTGTGAAGATTTGGTGGCCAAAGCTGAATGATCGGGGCACAGTAACTACCTGTGTGTTTATCTTAATACAACTGACAGAGATCCAAGCAGCTCCATTCAAACGAAACAAAAAGCAAAAAAAAAAGGAAGAAAGAAAACCAAGTAGACAATGTTCAACATCTTCCTTTAAAAAAATAACAAACAACGAAAGGCAGAAAAATCTTCACATATTTTCCTACAGTACCTGACTCTAAACTGATTTTGAAGCTCAGCTCCAACATGCAGGTTTACAGAGCCTGAAAGCAAACTGAGTATTATTTGTTTTCCTTTGCAGCGCTGCAGAACCAGCAGCCAGAGCGGAGCTAAGCTTTGGCTCGGGTTTCTTTGATCCTGGAAAACCAAGTTCTGCCAAAACTGTGCAAACAGCCCTGCAGGCTTAAGGCTAACGAGCAAGGGAGGCTCATCCATATTCAGCGGAGCTGAAGGGTTCTGGTGCTGGGAGCCCAGAGCAAACCTCCACAGATGCTTTCATGGCCCACACCTCTTGTGATGCAGCCACCCACACTGGGCTTGCATGATAAGCACCAGCATATCAATGTATGATCAATTAATTTATGAGTATTTAATATGCTAGGGAAAGGTCAGCTCACTCCCTCACTGAGATTTAGAGACTTTTCAGCACTAGTGGCAGCTACAGGTACATCTGTGTCCTGCAGCTCAAACACATTTTCAGCCCCTAGGCACAAGCATCCACCAAAGCTGCTCACAGAAGGATGATTTATCTTTTCACACTCGCTTCCCACTAATTTTGTTACTGACATACCAGTAATTACTGTTTCTAAATGCCTTCCCTACCTTCTTCAATTTTAATTATACTGTGTCAGCGCCTAAAAATGTACAAACCATGCAGAAGACAAAAAAGATGCATTTCCTACAGGGGCTACAGAGCTTTCAAAAGAAGCAATACAAGAGCAAGGCCCCAGTAGGCAGAAGTCACCAGCTTTGCATAAGGAGTCCCAGGTAGGGATAAAAATAAACTTGAAGGGCTGAAATAGAGGGCAAAAAGAGAACTACAAAAGATTTTTCCTCACTTTTACTTGTCATTCTTCTGAGACTCTTTTCTTCCTAAGAAATGGCCAAAGAAAAGGTTTGCTTGTCACACCAAATAATACAAAAGCAAGGCTCCCAGTCAGCTTTTAAAAGCTTGTTCTGTCCTGTCCCCTCCAGCACTTCTACCACACCTGTATTACTCCCTAGGGCTCATTCCAATAACAGTACATCATAATTTACAAAAGAAGCAACTTTTCCCTGCAGACCACTTTCCTAAAGAGAAACACATCATTTAGGGATTTATCCCACAACCAGCTCCACCTCCAGCCACCTTCCCCACTGCTAAAGGAGCAGGAGACACGTGCAGGCTCCTGTGATCTGCAATGGTCCATAAATCAATGCAGAACAATCTCCCTGTGAGGGGTTCCTGATGAGGGGGACATGAAATAATGCCCAAGAAGGATTCTGCTGGATCAATAATGATTTGTCTTTAAAGGTAAGCTGAGAGCCAGAGCCAAGAGGAAGACGGAATGCCGTGATTTAAGTTTCTCAGCTGTGGTTAAGTTCATGAAAACATTCTCAATCAGACTCTCACCTGCTTCCCACCTCCAGAAAACACTGTGACAAGCCAGGGGGTCTGACAGGGCCTTTTGGGAGCCTGTTTTCCCCTTGCCTGGTAAATAAGGTTGCCTTCCAGTACTCTGATATTAAGAATTCGTTCCTCTTCTCGGGTGAGAGGGAATCACCTAATTCATCACAGCTCAACCTTTCTCTCATAATATCACCCACACTCAGGGTTTGTGTCTGCAATACCCTCAGCAAGTTAACCCTTCTCCTCCCAATCCTCAGTCTCAAGGGAAAAGTCACTAAAGCTGTGAAAAGGAAAATGCTGGAGGTTGGATCCAAAAGGGAACTGAAATCCCACTGGGCAAGGCACAGAACCTGCACCAGGTTTTACCTCCTTTCTTCATTCCCTCCTTTCTGCTCCCCAACACCAGCCCAGGTCCTGGTTTAAGGACAGATTCCCTATGGACGCAAATCAGGGTACTTCAAGAGACAAGATCCACCAGGAAAACACACAAGTGTCTGCACCTGGAGTCCCTTCTCACATCTTAGGAACTTCCTAGGAAGGGGCATTTCCTTTTCTAAGGGTTTGTAAAACCTTCCACACCCAAGGGAACATTCCCCAGACTAATTTATCAGATAAAAGAAGCAAGGCCTCAACTATTGCCTTCAGCCCCTGCTATTGCAGCTCCCACAGCTTTGTCCAGTGCTTTGTTAACTTCCATTTATCTGGAAGATAAATGGCATTGTTCTTACTGAAGCAATGCTGATGCATGAAAGACAGTGCAGAGAACTCCTGCAATGATGTTTTTGTCCCATCCAGCTGATGAAAGGTATAACCCAATATACCGCTATTTTACAAATAAAAACCAAAACTGGTTATTCTACTTCCCTCTACTTTACATTCTTCCATGTCTCACTAAGGAGCTTTTTTTTACCTAAGAGATCTCTGATGGGCATCTGCAGGTCACAAAACAGCATTTATAGGCAAAGTGAAATTTACTGCTTTGCCAACCAGTGACATTCAGTACTTGCACTGTTCATTATTTATTTATAAAAGATTCCTGAGGAAAGAGGGTAAATATTTTGGTCTAATGCCATTTAACATAATTTTAAAATTCTGCTGGGATGGTAACTTGTTGGCTTACACACTAATTGAGGACACATCAATTACTTAAGAGATTATACCAAAAATATCTTGCTGGGAGACTTTCTGTCATCTAATGAAGAAAAAAAACCTATTTTTTTAAGCACCACGATCACCTTTTAAAATAAAAAACAAGCCCCTGTCTCATTAGGAGTATATTATACAACAACAATTTCAAAACTAACTTCCAGTTTCCCACCTTAGGTCTTAAAACAAGGAAAATTTAAGTATTTCTTAAAGCCTGGGGATAATTTAGGAAGTGTTTTAGACTAGCATCCTTTAGACTAGCATCATTTTTGGGAAGGGTTTTAGCAGCTAAGACTTTAGTAAAGTATCAATTAAACTTTCCTCTATCGCATTTAAAAATATGCAGAACCCAGCCCCTGTTCTGACTTCACAAACATCCCAACAGGACAGCTCTAGAAATAAAACTGTTGCTGCCTTAGAAAAAGTGAATTTTTCCTGCAGGGCTTCAGCAGTGACACACAGGAAGTCAAAGGCTTTTGCTGGAGGGTTTTGCTCCACAACAAATCAAAGCAGGCCCCAGTTCTCATCTCCCTCAGGACCCTGCAAATGCAGCTCCATTAACATTCAACACACTTGAGCTCAGAAAAGGAGAATTTTGTATAAGTATTAATTATGCAAATTAAATAAGTATGCTTTTAAATATATCTAATGTATGGAAATGACCCACAGTTATATCTTCACTTGAATTACTGTCTAATAATAGAGAGCTGCTGTTGCTGCAGAGCACTGTGCTGCAGGTACAGCCTGTGGGGTGACATCTTCATTTTGGCCAGCATTTTCAATGAAGGGAAAAGAGGAAGAAAGGGGAGAGGAGCAAGAACATTTTTCTTTGCTGGTTTGGCATCAAACCTGAGATAAATCGAGCTGAAATCTGTGTGTTATTGACCAACACTTGCACAAGTAGCTGTGATAAATGCAGATATAAATATTCTCTAGGCATCATCCTGGAGCACATTCCTGGGTTTAGGTGTCTGATTCATTCATTTGACCTGCAACTTCAACCCCACCAAGATCAATCTGTGCAGCTCTGATGCCTCTCCGGCAAAATCCTACTGAGAAGGGGAGGAAAGAAAGGAAGAGAAGAAGAAAGAAAGGAGAAAGGAGAAAGGGAAGAAAATAGGAAAGAAGAAAGGAGAAGAAAGGAGAAGAAAGGAGAAGAAAGGAGAAGAAAGGAGAAGAAAGGAGAAGAAAGGAGAAGAAAGGAGAAGAAAGGAGAAGAAAGGAGAAGAAAGGAGAAGAAAGGAGAAGAAAGGAGAAGAAAGGAGAAGAAAGGAGAAGAAAGGAGAAGAAAGGAGAAGAAAGGAGAAGAAAGGAGAAGAAAGGAGAAGAAAGGAGAAGAAAGGAGAAGAAAGGAGAAGAAAGGAGAAGAAAGGAGAAGAAAGGAGAAGAAAGGAGAAGAAAGGAGAAGAAAGGAGAAGAAAGGAGAAGAAAGGAGAAGAAAGGAGAAGAAAGGAGAAGAAAGGAGAAGAAAGGAGAAGAAAGGAGAAGAAAGGAGAAGAAAGGAGAAGAAAGGAGAATAACGGAAAGGGGCTGGTGCAATGGAGAAAGGAAAGAACTGAATAGTTGAACAGTTTCTATGAGAGAAATAGGAGATTCAGATCATAAACTTCTTATTCTGTTGAGAATTCAGCTGTAGGCACTGCAAGTGGCTTTATTATCCAATTATTGGTATTCTCCAGTGTCCAACCAGACCTGAGCAGAACAAAACCTATGATGAGAGAACATAATTGAACTCAAGAAATATATGAATGAGGGGAAAATTAATGTTTTTGCCTTAAACCCTTTAATGGCACTGAAAGAATTTTAAAATTAAAACTAAAACAAACTACTTTTAGTGACTCAAACTAGAAACCCTTTCTAGAACACATAAATTGATTAACCCATCATACTGCCATTGAAAAAAACATAATGGAACACCAAAAAATCTGGTTTAAAAGTTTGCTTTTAAATTACTAATGAGATAGCTCCTTGTATTTACCTCTAACTTTCAGGAATGGGTTGATTTTAAAACCAAAAATGCAGGCATACAGAGAGAAACATCTGCTTGGGATGACTTCATTACCACCACCCTGACTGGCTCCACAAAGCTGTGCCACAAGTGTCACGTTTTTGGCATTTCTTGCCATGCCAAGCTCACTGTTCATCAGGATTGCATGAACATCTCCCTGCCTTGCTGACAAACTCTCTGCTGCCAGGATGCCACACTTGGTGGGTGGAAAGCAAATTTTTTCTCCTTCACACTTTTCTGGTGATAAAGGCCAAAATGAAATTTTTGAAAATTCCCCTTCTGTTTTCTCCAGCACCATCATTCCTGAACTTCATGGTCCAATTATCCTGCCAGAATCCTTTCTCTTCCAAGTTTGGCAGCAAACTCCATGAGCAGCATCCCTCTCACTGCAGCTTCTGTCACACAGCTCCAAGGCCCAGGCAAGTTTGATCAGCCAAAACAATTTGACAGCAGGAGGAGACACCTCATTTGTTGGATGAAGATGTGCTGTGCTGAACACCACAAAGCTTAGATATCTCCATCAAAAAGCACAATCTGGGGGAGAACAGTTTCTCATCCACGAATAAGAGGATAACTCATTGCTGTAACCTGTTTTGTGTTTTTCAAACAGTGCTTTCTGCTGGAAAAATGAGAGCTCTTTCTCCAAAAATCAGGGGAAATGTAGTAAAGAAAAAAAGCACCTCACTTTTCTCAGGGGGAGAAAAAAGAGCCCAGTGCCTTAAAACAGATCTGAATTCTGGTTGATTAAAAATGTCACAATACCTTGGCTGTTACACAACTGCTAGGAAAATGAAATGGCAATGCTGTGGGATTACTCACATGGAACAACCAATCCCCTGCTCTCTGAGAGAAAATATTAAACTTAGTTGTAAGCTAAATAAAAATGTGTTCTGAGGCAACGGTGCACTGATATAACAGCAGGAGTGGAGAGACACTGTTGGAGGTATTTGTGTGGATTTCACTCTGGTTCAGATTTGCTTTTGCATCAGTTGGGCTTCCAAATGTGCCCATGAAACATGAGACCTCTGTGACTCACATCAGGACAGCTCCTGAGAGAAGGAATGCCAGGAACTAAATGCCTTTGGCAAAGGGACCTCCTGAGCAGGACAGACACATCAAAGGGGCAGGGGGAGGTGAACTTACAGCCTTGCAGCATTGTTCCAGTGCCTGGGAAAAGCCTTTGTTTTGTCTCTGACAGGGATTGCTGAATCACTGCACCCCCACACAGAATAAAGCTGTGTTCCCTGGCTGCTCCCAGCCAGGGGGTTTCAGGTTCACCTGAGCTAAATGAGTCCAGGCAGCTCTGGCTCCAGCACCCAGCCCCTCTCCAGCTGTGTGACACTTTGGATAATTGACTTCCAAAGCAGAATGGAACGGCACAGCAACATCAGCCAAATCTCTCAGCAGCCAAAAAATCAGCCACTAAACTGCTGTCAACATACAGCAATAACCACCCCAGCTGTGCACAGGCACCGAGCTGCTGGGCTGGCCAAGAAATTTTCAGTTTGAATTTTGCCATGACGACAACCCCTGCATGGAGCAGCAAATGACAGACAGGCCCTTCTGACCCTGCTAATTTTTTGGTTTCAATGAGGCAAGGTAAAAAGTTGGGCTATCACACACAACCCATCCTTCTTCCTAAAGAGCTGGAGCCAAGGCTGGAGCTGCAGGGAAGTGGTGGAGCATGAGCCAGACCTGGGACAACCTGGAGAACCACCCAGGGGTTGCCTTCAATTTCTGCACATGGCTGCAAATGTTCAGTGATGCCACAGAAAAAGTGGTGGAGGACAGCACAAAACTGCATTGGGAACAAAATTGGATTTTTTTGCTTTCATCCTTAAGTATCTGACAGAAGGCTTCTCAGAAGAACAGAGCTGCATCCACCCTCTTCAGCACTAACAACAAATTCAAGCTTGAACTTCTGCTGAAGGTTATTTTGCCAGAAAAAGCAACAGGCTTGCCTTGTTTGGTTTGCTTTTGTTTGGTTTGGGGTTTAGGTCAATATGGTCTGCAAATAGTACAGCAAAAAAATTAAATAGTTCTAAAGGAAAAGGAAAGCTCTTTTAAAAGCCAACAGCATTCAATACTCTGACTTTACCTCAAGGCTCCTTGAGCTGTCTGTGAAATAACAGGGCACGAGGGCTGGGGCTGACAGATGGATCCACCTTGAAGTATTATTAAACTCCAAAGAGCTGCCTCAACAAAGACATTTTCTAAAGCAGTACAAGCATTCCGCTGATGTGGGCTATCAGATCATATAGAAAGTGTTACACACTTCAAAGGAAAGCCCTTCATGTTTTCTCTTATAATAATAATAATTATTGCTTTTCTTATAAGACATTTGGAAGCTACAGATATCTGTGAAATTTCAAACCTGCCTGCTAATAGAGAAGTGCTCTACACCAGAGAGGTAAAAGCAGTTCTGAGAGAGAGGTCCTGGAGAAAACACCTGTTTTATGAGAGCTCTTCAAAGATTTATCATCTCTGCTGGTTTTTTCCCTGGGTTAAAACCTCAGTGTTACGTCTCCAGTACAGATGCATAACACATTTCAGTTTTAAAGGTGGAAATGAAAACTGATGGAAATTGATTTTAAACTGTTCTCAGGCTGACTTAACTGAAGTCACCAAGGCTTTTAAACAAGAGCAATGAAAAAAATGAACCCAAACAAAAGCAACAAAAAGGTGATTCACCAGGAAAGGTATTTCCTAATCAAGCACCACTGAAGTATGTTCAGGACACTCACATTAATTTTTCCTCCATCAGACTCCACTATTTTTCAAAATGCATAACCAAGTCTAATATTGAAGCACTTCCATGATCCCTGTGAAGAAGCTGGTAAAGTTTAATTTGCCAAAATAAAACTGAAAAAAGAAATCTAGCAAAACATTGAAAGAAGCAGTCACAAACAATTATAACTGCTGGAACGTGTAATAATGAGGGAAAGAAACAGGCTGACAACATGACAGAATTTAGAGAAAGCAATTAAATCCTAAATATTAAACTCTCTTTACTTATCTTGGGATGCCTTGCAATTTCTGTTCAACAATATCAACAATAACTACACTCAAGATAAATGTTCATTATCTGAGTTCTACAGTCAGGCACCTGTATTTGCTACCTGCACTGTGACATGTTCCTGTTTCCATATGCAAAAACCTGAAAGAAACAAGGCTGTACAATATTTTCACATAAATGAACCTCTACACCTGGTAAAAATACTACTTCAAGTGATAAAACCCCCTTGGAACTCCTAATGCCTAAAGCACTGGAAAGTTTAGAAAATTTTAGAAAAAATTATTCATATAACCATAAAAGTTTTCCCAAAACCTCTCAGCTTCTTGCTTTACACAAAGCAGGTCACATTCACCCTTGTCTGTCTCTTTATTAAAAAAAAAAATTCCAAACAGAAGCCACTAAAGGAGCACCTTCCAGCTGGGACTTTTCCAGTGACAACATCAAATATTCATCAAATATTCAGAGCAGAAACGCTCACTTTGTTACATTGAGCCTGGTGCAAAATCAAGTTAAAACAGCAGAAGGTGCTGGACACCCTGAGAAGGTGAGTGTTTAGAAAACTTACTCAAAATTTCCAGAAACACATCACTCCAGGACAAAAGGGTGTTTCTGCACAAATAGGAATGGGTTTGGGTTCTCTGAACAAAATTTCTGCGTGGTTAAATATCATTGGCAAGGGACATAACTCCAGTCCATGTGATTCTGGCTTTAGAACCTTTTCATGGAGTTCAACCTTCAAATAATGAATTCTGAATAACTGGGAACAATGCTACTTTTATGCACTTCAGTCACACACTCTGCAAGGAATAAGGTGAAATTATTGTGATTCAGGGCCAAGGATGGAGCTGTCACCTGCCCACTGCCTTGTGTCACTGCAAGTGGCCCCACAGGTCACTCCTGCTCCAGCTACCCAAAACAGAGCTCTGCATGTGGCTGAATTATATGATAAGGGACAAAAAATTGACATAACTCAGCTAAGTCAGCCCTGATAGCACAAGTGTTGTCACTCCCCCCCCCCCCCCCCTCATTTATTGACAGGATTTGCAAAAGAAGGAACAAAATTTTGCTACAAGAAATTCTGAAAAACAGAAGACTGATACTGCAAAACTTCCCAAAGGAGAGGGAAATCAAAATAGTTTTTGAAATCTATGACAATCAAGGCTTGGTTTCTAAGAGTCACCAGGGGCTTCTGCACACTCGTGGCTCTCCAAAAGGATCAAGAAAGGCAGGGTGACAGCAGAGGAGGCTCAGGTTTGGGAGGTGCTGCTGGGAACCAGGAGCCCTGTCCTGACACCTCCAGCCCAGACTGGGACCACAGCAGGGCCATGGAGGCTCCGTGTGCCCCTGCCAAGCCAGGCTGGGCCAGCAGGAAACCAGCAGCTCCCAAAGGTCTCCTTCATTACCCTTCCAAAAGGACACATTTCCACAAACACTTGAGACTCCAGTGAATTGGAATTTTTCAGCCAAAAGTGTTTTGTCACAAGTCCCCGCCGTTCCTGCCACCAAACGAAAAGCCATTAAAAGAATGAATTTGTTGTGCAATTCTGGCCAGCTGGATTCTTCCTCTGCAGCTATTGCAGAATTCTTACATGACCTGGATCCAACACAATTTTTCAGTGATGCTCACAGGTCAGGTGCTGTGCATTTTGTGTGCCCAGCCCAAAACTGCCAGATGAAGCTCCCTGCAAGGTGGGTGCTGGAGCCCAGAGCAGACAAAGTTCTGTCAACACAAAAAAACTTTGCAAATGCCTGGCAGCATTGCAACTTAATGCTCTTGACAAGGTGACATTGTTGTGCACAGAAACATTAGATTCTCTTTCTTGGCTACCTGGTGGTTAAAGATGAAGAGAGGTGTGCTGTCACTGACCTGGTGGCACCCCAGCACACAAGCCCAGGTTCCCTGGCTTTGATGCTGCACAACACCCACACAACAGAGCCACATCAAGCTACAATTAATCTAAGATGAAAATTACAAACTCACACACCCTCCCCAGACCCTACTAGAGAAAGTGTTACTGCAACTTCCAATAATTACTCCTTGCTGCTGAAGCCATTTCAGAAACAAACTAATTCCTTTCACTAACACCATTGATTAGGTTTTTGCAGGAGGAATCAATGCAGGTGTGGCTGTACCTGCATGGAAACAGCTCAGCTACTCACTCACTCCCCAAAGACTGATTATTTGCCAAGAGAAGGAAAGGAAGGAGAAGGAGGAGAAAGGAGAAAGGAGAAAGGAGAAAGGAGAAAGGAGAAAGGAGAAAGGAGAAAGGAGAAAGGAGAAAGGAGAAAGGAGAAAGGAGAAAGGAGAAAGGAGAAAGGAGGGCTGTGCATTTTACACAAATCAAGCTTCACAGAAGCTCCTCCAAGCTGATACTGAACGTGGTCTCTCCCCAGCCTCTTCCCATGCACCACCCAACCAGGAGCACAGGGAAACACACTGAGTAATTATTGGAAGAAAAACTTCATTCCCTCCATCCCACCATATTTTCTCAGTCTCTAACAGCTTTCCCATTAGGGAAGGGATGTCAAGTGGAATATAAACCATTATGACACACCACAGTTTGGTGGAACAAGGATTTGAAAAGATTAGTCTTGATTCTGGCAAGCATGAAGTATGGGAGTAATTAGTTCTTCTCGGGGTAATTGGTGTCAGTGAGACCCCAGCTGGAGCCCTGTGTCCAGCTCTGGGGCTCCAAACAAAAACAGGGCTTGGAGCTCTGGGAGTGGGGCCATGGAAGAGCCACAGAGATGCTCAGAGAGGAGAAGGCTCCAGGGAGAGCTCAGAGCCCCTTCCAGGGCCTGAAGGGGCTCCAGAAGAGCTGCAGAGGGACTGGGGACAAGGGATGGAGGGACAGGACACAGGGAATGGCTCCCACTGCCAGAGGGCAGGAATGGAAGGGATATTGGCAGGAATTCCTGGTATGAAGGTGGGAAGGCCCTGGCACAGGTGCCCAGAGAGCTGTGGCTGCCCCTGCATCCCTGGCAGTGCCCAAGGCCAGGCTGGACAGGGCTGGGAACACCTGGGACAGTGGAAGGTGTCCCTGCCCATGACAGGGTTGGAATGAGCTGAACTTTAGGTTGCCTTTCAATCCAAACTATTCAAGGACTGCTAGCCTCACTTGGAGGCTACAGCTGATGCACAAAACTGCAGCACATTTCAAAACAAAAAGATCCCTTCTCTCTTTGTAGGAGTTAAATGGATCTCCCACTTGAAGCAAATATGATTTATTAAAGCATTTAATATTTGGAGTAGCATTTATGCTTTCACCTTATATGTAATATTGACATTCCAATAAGACAACTGAAAGCAACAATAAAACAGAAATATAACTGCATTTTCTTATCTGCACTAACACAGAAGAAAACTAATGTTGCCATCCCTGACACTCCATAATGTATTTTTTTAGTGTATTCTTTTGGCTTTAAATTAATAATGATGCTTCCTTTCAGGAAAATCTACCCATACAGAAAATAGGATTTTACAGAGATTTTCAGATACTGAGTCTATTTTCATTCTAATTCATGTACAGATAAAGTAAAACAAACTTGCCTATAACAGTAATAATCAAAAATGCATCAGTGTGATGTCTGGGATCTCTAGGTGCCAAATCCAACTGGGGACATTGGACAGAGCATTTGGGTCCTACCTTGGAACAGGACAATGCATTTGGATCTAACTGCAGTTCTTTGGAAGTGTCTGAGACTAAAAGAACAGAACCAGTGGCTCAGGATTGTGCTGAAGAGCTCAATTCCTGCTCCAATCCCTGCTCCAGATTCTGATCACAAACCAGCAGCTCCTCCCTGATGCTCCATCACACAACTTCTGCAACAAAGGGGATCCTATCCTCAAAAGACCTCTCAGCTTCTCCTTCTTCCCAAACTAAGGTGGTCTGAAACACCAAGGAAAACAGTTTTTAAAAAATGGAAATTTCTGTCAGAAACTCAAATAAGTCAATTTTTCATGAGCAGAAACTCACATTTTCTGTAACAAAACATCCTCTGGAGAATGTTTTGACTTTTGAGCACCAGCTGCAAGCAGGGAAGACGTGAGGGTTTCATTCTGGACTGCAGGATCTGGGGGGAACACTGGGTGACATTAGCAACTGGATTTCACACAGATTCTATTGTGAGTGCTCATTCCCCACCAAGCTGGGCTCCCTGCTTCCTTCCTGGCCCTGCTTTCCAAAACCAGCACTGCCATAAGGAAGAAATGAAGAAGGGGGTGGTGCTCAATCAGGATGTTTTTCCATGAAGGGAGTAACAATAGAGCTATTTTTACTTTTATTCATTTAATAAAATGTTGGTAATTAAGAGAAATAAATAATCAAAACCAACCACCTTCAGTGACATTTTAGATGAGTTAGGGACAGCCACTCCCTCTCTGCTCACTTCATCCCAATGGTAAAATTGCAGATTCTGTCTCAGGAAGAGAACACTGTTTGGAATATTTCCTTTCAGCAACTCAGACTTTTAGACAATACAATAATAATTTCATTTAACTTTTTTTTATTGGAAAGAAAACAAGATTATGGGCTAACACACAGCAGAAATAGGGCTGTGAATGCAGCTGGGCTGTGTTGTGCTGCTCATGGTGCTGTGTCCCCCCAGTGCTGCAGCACCCCTGGCCCAGGGAATGACTCTGCCCTGCTCCATGAGATGTCCCAGTTTTTCAGTCATTGAGTGATTCATTTTGTCTTTGTAGACAGGACTGAGTCCCTATTTCTCAGAGTTATTGAGACAAGATGTCACAATATTATGGGAGTCCCATAAATACTGGTGCAAATAGCACAAAATACAACAGAGTGCTAACACATTTCCACCCCAGGGTCTCCCAAAGGATCCAGCTCTGTGCTGGAGAATTCCCTAAGGAATTAGTTTCAGTTTTCTGCAGAATTCCACCGCAGGAAATTTTCTCTAATTTATTGAGGTACGTGGTCCAGCTTCCTGAAAGGGATGGATTGAGCTGGAGACAAATCCACAAATTCCATTGTGGACCAGGCCTACCCTCAATGAAATCCAGGCCTTCTTCTAAGTCAGATCCTAGATACAATTCTCTTGTTTTAAAAGCAATAATTAGACCCTCAACAAAAATATTCTACTCATTTTTACATTGCCAGAAGTCAGAACCATTTGAATGCCTCCTACTCTCAGGTCTGCCTGAAGCCATTGCTTTTTGTGTGGGTTTTGAAACACAAGTGTCATCTTCATCTCCCCAAATCTACTGAATAACCATTCTTTTGGAAGTTTTTGAATTTTTCCAGAAGCTTGCCTTTATGCAAAAAGGGTGGTTATGAAAAGGTCTTCTACCTAAAAGAAGCAGTCAAATTATCAAAATTATCTGCACACCCATTTTATGTGCATGGACTGTTGGCATGAACTGCCCCAAACACTTCTAGAATCCAGTGCTGCCGAAAAGAGTTGTGTCACATTTTTCACATTTCAGGCTGATTCTGAAGCTACTTCAAAAACTACACTTCCATATTATGTAATGGCCCCTTTTGGAGACTTTTGATGTTTATACCTACAATGCAGAAAAAGGGGGAAAAAAAAAGCTCATTTTTTGGATCATCTTTTTAACGCCTTTGGCTTCGCACACTTTAAACGCTCAAAGTGCGGCGTGGAGGAAAAGCTCAGAGAATGTGCCAGGGCCAGGAATGCACAGGATTAACACAAGCACTGCAAAATCATGCCTGCCAACATGTTTCTAGGGGAAACAGCTCTGAACAAACTTGACTCAACCTTCAGCAGCTCTGCTGTAAAATGAGGTCCTCCAAAGACAAAGGACAAGCTTTAAAAGCAGCTGAGACAGTCACCTCTGAAAACAGCAACTCAGCGTTCAGAACTGACCTTCCCAGACTTGTCTTATAAATCCTTTTGCCTCTGGATGCCAAAAATCTCTGGATTCAACACTTAAGGGTACCTGCTGTCAAGGAAGAAATACCAACAGCTTTATGAAGTGCAGTGTTAAAGGGAATTCTCTGAAATGTCTCCTAAAGCTTCAGAGCAGCGAGTAAACAACCTTGTTTCACTGCTTGAAAATCCCAGGTACAACCCCTGAATTTGAATATATTATGGTCACTGACTCCATAAGAAGATTATAAACAATTAGAATCCTTAAAATCTATTTCAACTAACTAGTATTTGTTTAGCTTGAGACAGAAAGGCAGCAGCACATCACATGCAAAGCATGATGTGCAGGGAGAGGAAATATCTTTAGTGAGAAGAAATTATATACTTTGGAATATAGGGTACAAGTATCTTTCCTTTCAGCTGCTGATGAGACATGCAATTACAATATCAGTAGGGATTTTTCTCCCCTCAGAGGGGAAAGCAATCAATGTTTTTCCAACCAGATCAAAGCAAGGTTCATGGTATTTTCAATGTTAGCGTTCAACTAACACAAGGTTCACAATATTCCCCAATAAGAGACAGGGAGCAAAATAGAATTTATGAAAAGAGAACTGAAGAAGTCAATTTGACACCATATTTCTGTGACCTGCACTCAGAGCACTCTCAGCCCAGCACACCCCCTACAAAGGGTTAATAGCAGACAAATTTTAAGCCATCCAATGCTTAAAGTGCTTTCAAGCCATCCAGTGCTTTAAGCCAACCAGTGCTGGTTTTATCCAGCAGTATTAATAACAAATACACAAAATATATATTACCCACAACGAACAGCAGTGTCTAATGTTCCTGCATTTCAAAAGAACAGGGAAGAAATTGTTTTGGACAATAAGCTAAGCCTTCACAGTTAAATCTAAGATTTGTGGGGGAAGCATTAGCTACTGGTACTAGTACAAAACTGGAGAAAGCTAAAAACAAAAACCAGCATATGCCAATTAATCTTGCAGCGTGACGACATAGTGCTAAAATCAGACCACTAAGACACAAGTGTAGGCAGAGAAATAATTTGTCTTCTCTGCAGAGGCTTTTTTATCTTGGGGGAGGGAAAAAGGAGAAAGAGATGCAAGAGCCCAAATAGAAATAAAAAAAAAATCTTCCCATGCCCTTTTTCATCCAAGGTTGGAAGTATCCCACAATCTTCAAAATAAGTAGAATCTGCTAGCATGAGCTAAATTTAGTTGCATATGTTTTTCACAACATATGCAAGTATCACTTCCCCCCTTCCTCCTGGGGGCACACACTTTGCTAAGCTGTGGTTCTCTCATTAATCCACACTCACTGCAAAACTCCTGAGGACTATTCCATCAAAGGAACAGAGAATTCATCTGTGATTAAGCCTTTGAACAACACTCAAATCAAGAAAGCAAAACCTTTCTCCTCACTGTGCCCATGACTTTCCCACCCTGGTGGGAATCAGATCAGAAATTCCCTGAGATTGCAGCTGTGGCTGAGACAGGGCATAAGCACAGCACAAACCCTGTCCCTCTCTGCAGGATGATTTCTGCTGCAATTCCACTTCTCACTTGGTTCACTTGGCATGAACCATTTTCCTATTCCACCACTGAATAAAGACAATTAGTATTTCCTTCTGATATGTGCTTTCTGCCTTCCAAGGATAACAACAACATAATTATTCTTTCTCCCCTCTTTTCCAGGATGTTGTTCACCATCTTTTTTTAAATATAAAACTGAAATTCTACCTGTAAAATATTTCAACTGCATTAATTAACATTACTAGAATTACAACAACACAAACTTCTCTCTCTTTGACTTCTAGCTCTCCTTACCTCTTTGTGATTTCCTGCTCTTGTCCCCTGTGTTAATGAAACAAAGCAAAGTTTCACCTTCTGGAAACCCTTCAGTGCTGTGTCTCAGCACAGCTCCAACTGTCTCAGGGTTTCAGTGCAGCATCACCTTCCCCTGGAAATGCTGACACAACCAAAGGCAGGCAAGCACAATTCCTTCAAATAAACCCTTCCATGGACAGTGGGGGTTGAACTCGGTAACACCATCGTGAGCAAGAAATCAATTTAATCCAAAAGTGACTTTCAGAGCTACTCAAGAAAGTAATTTCACATTGTAGTCCCACTGCCATCATTGAAAAAATAACTATATGTTCTTTACACAATCATGGTTTTGCAAGATAATAATGAAAAAATGCACAAATCAGCAGTAGCAACAACTATGCTTACCTTTGTCAAGTCCTACAGGTTAAATTTGAGGGACTCCATAGTAAATACAACAGAAAGGGTACTTCATTAAGACTAATTTTAAGCAATACTGAACATAATACTCATCAGTGGGATCATACACGAAAATAGCATTTGAGAAGATGAGACCATAACCATTGCTTCAAAATGTTGCTTATAAGGAAAAAATTCTGCCCTAAAGAGCACAAAAAGATGGAAGCAGTAAGCAGTGAAAATACAGGCAGCACTGTAAGGCCTTCAAGGCTGCCCAGCAGGAAGGGAACCCCTCCTGATCCAAGGATTCTACCCCAGACCTGAAAATCTGTGCTCAGAAAGAACATCACTATCAGTACTTTATGCAAGGCCAGTATTTAATGCTGTAGAGCAGAGCTGGAGCTGCTTTCCTATCATTACCCAAGCTAGAGGAGGCCATTTTATTTATTTGTAAATTCTGCAAATGGTAAAATAATTCTGCTGGGCCTCATCCATAGGCACAACACTGACATCACAGCTTTCACAGCAAGGTTGGCACAAATCTCTGCCTGCCCCTTTAGGCCAGTCTGTGGTGTTTTTTCCTTGGATTCTTGATCTCAACTCACAGGACGAGAGACCAGAAAAAGTAAAATAAAGTGTGAGGGAACACTCAAGCTTCCAGGCTTGACTCAATCTCTCAGCCTGTTGAGCAAAGCTGATACGAGTTCATATTTTATCCACAAACCTTTCCCCCTTCTCTTTCACACGTTCTCTGGAAGTGAAAAAATGTTATTAATGACTTCTGAGTGCTCCCAGTCAGGCCAGGTTTCTCTGACCTCACAGAAGTGCCCTGTAGATTTACAGAATTATTCAGGCTGGGACAGACTGTTTCCATCTCCTGCAGAGAGCCAAGAACGAGGTTAATGTGCAAAATGTACCTGGGAGTGTGTGGGGAAATGCAGAAAAAGCAACAATTTCTGCTGCCTCGGTGGCTCCTACAGCACATTGACCAGAACAAAATCAACCACGTCTAAATACCAATTTCTAACTGAACTCTACAAATTCAGTAGAGTTCAATTCTCCAAATGCACAGTTTGGGAACACCACCACGATCAAACCCTCCTCAGTTACCCAAAGTGAAAACCAGCCCCATTCCTGCCAGTAATGCACATTAAAACTTGCAAGTCTGAGACAACAGCACCCTCCAAGCACAGTTGTAATTAAATGTACATTTTCACCCCACATCCAACAAATAAGACTACTACATTTGTGTCCTTTATGCTCTAGTAAGGAAAAAAAAATATGGCCAAGTAGGAAATTACAAGGAAACAATAAAAAGATGTAAAGAAAACAAGGATGCAAGAAAACAATAAAAAACATAAATAGAGCTGAAATTGAGTCCTCCACGTTTCAAGTCTTGAGGAAATATCACCTCTACTGCAGCCTAAGCTGTTGAGGTTTTGTTTTGTTTTGTTTTTTAATTCAGACAACTGCAAAATCTTTGTTTTGAATGGTACAGAGTCTGGCTTAAACAAAACCTGTGTAACCTGAAAGCTGAGATTAATTTTTACTTAACCAACAAATATATTGCAAAATGTCTAAAAGAAATTATTTAAAAAGCCCTGTTGGGAAATTTTCTTTCAACTTTACATTTTATTTGTAGGCCAAATTTTATCTGCAGATAAGAAGGCACTTTTGCAATTTTATGGGGTTCGGTGTCTGATGTTTATAGGTCTCCAACACTGGAACAGAAAAAGTATAAAAAAATTTTTGAGGCCAATATTGACTTCTTTGCAAAAGAGATTTTGGGAATTGTGGGAAAAGAGGAGCATCTTCAAACAAAGAATTTAAGAACAACCATAAATAATTTGCTGTGAATAAAGGGAAAATAATCTATGTGTATATACACATACAAAACATTTAGACCATACCTACACAAGCACCCACAAACAATGATAACCAAAGCTTCAGGAAAGAAAGTAAAAGCTTTGTTTCAGAAAGGATGAGTTGAAAAATAAAACTGCAATAGCCATTCACCTGCAGATTTTATTAAACCATTCCCAAAAAAAAATCTTTTTTTAAAAATTTTCTATTCTATTTAGGAAAGTCACACCAAAATTAGTCCTGGTCTTTCAATATTCCCAAAAAGATCAGAGAATTTTGAAAAGGAATACCCAGAATAGCTGTTTCTGTTATTATTAGTTTTAACCAAGACAGGGAGTCTAAGTTTATGTGATTTGCAGACCAATTAGGACAAGCTCAAATGAGAAATGTTATAAGACAGAAAATGCTTGAGAAGATTCATTTTCAATAATGCTGACCACACACATCCAGCCCTGGGCTTTTTGCAATACTAAATTTTTTCAATAATAATTACAGTTAAGAAATATTATCATCATTAACTAAGAGTAAATACAGCCCCCACACACATATCAGAAATATTTTGACAGAATAGATAATTTCTATGGTTCTTACAGTGACATCCCAGCGAGGTGAAAACCAAAGGAATCATAAAATTTCTATGTCCTTTAGCTGAGCAGCAGATCCCTGATCTTTCCTCAGAAAAATGAAAGGTTGTGTAAAGCAAGGAGATTCTGCCTTCCTCCAGAGGCACCTTGGAAAAGCTTCCCTCTTCCCTCAGAAAATGCAGATGATAAAGAGCACTGGATATTATTTAAATAAAATTACACATAAACACTTAAAAAGCTATAAATTTGCTTACTGAGTGGTCTATCACTGTTTATCAATTATTTTTATTGCCCTCTTCCATCAGCACTCTTGGCAATTTATTTCTGACAATGTCTTTAGGAGGAATGGGACACTAACAGGAACAGGTGGTGACTTATATGGTGAACCTACCCCAAAATGTAATTTAGCCTGAAAAATCCCACACACACTTTTATTATTACTGGGAAAAATGCCTCCTCCCAGAATTCATGAAAACATTTCTGCCTCACAGGACTGATGTACATCAAATATATGGAAAGGATTTATTCCTTTCTGATACTTGTTGATATTTTGTACATTTAAATAGCTCTGAGATTGCTGGCAGCTCCTACTTGTGTCCACAGCAAACCCAGAACACTGATTTTATTTTTAATTTTTCTTCATTTAGTTCATTGGTCGGGTTTTTTTCCCCAAAGTGTTACCCTCCACCCTTGCCAGACACTAAATGCTGAATATTCCCTGAGCCTCCTCAGAAAACTGGAGGGAAAGCATTCCTTTGGAAAGTCTGAAAATTCCAAATGGGAAAAAAACCCCTATAAATATAAAACAGTTCAAGACTGCTGCCTCAGAGAATTCCAAAGGACAAAGGCAATCCACTCACAGAAATGCATTTTTCATTTATATTTTTAACCACTGCAAAGGGAAAGAAGCACATTTTATTTAACGTCGAACTCTCAACTCTTAGCATTGAACCCTGTAAAAAACATAAATAGAGCTGAAATTGAGTCCTCCACGTTTCAAGCATTGGTCTTCTCACTGCTTGCCATTCTCCAGGGGTGAGGATCAAGCACAGCACTCGAGCATCCATTGTCTGCAGGGTTTGCACAAGAACCTGCTGGGAACTATTGCAGGTTTTACAAAAGCCTGGGGAGCCAAAGGACACCAGGCAGCTCTCAGGGTGCTGCTCCTTCTCAGGAATGCAGAGATACTTGAGAGAACTACAACCAATCTGCGTCCATCCTCTTAACACCAAGGGCACATTTCCACAGAGCTGATATGTTTTCTTCACATTCCTAAGTTTGTCTTTAAGAGAATTTGCTGAGCACAAAATAAGAATTTTCTATTTGTTAACATTTTGCCAATCAAAGCCTTTGTCACGGTCCCAAACCAAAATCCCCAGGAATAACTCCAAATACCGGGCATTTATTTCCAGGAACAACTCCAAATATTGGGTACTTGTTTCCAGGAATAACTCCAGATATTGGGCACTTGTTTGCTCTCTCCTCCTCCCTGTTCCTCTCTTTCTCCACGAGTCCCTTTCCTTCAGATGCAGCACGCGAGCAGGATTACGCTTAATTTAACAAGATCCCTGAAAACAGACTTTCCACTTGGTCCTAAAGCACAACATGCAAAGGCAAAAGGCCAAGTCACAATCACATGAGAGATTTTAAATGTGAAAGTAGTAAACATAAGGGTAACTTGAAATAAATAGTTTACTTTGAGTCGTTAAGCTGTCTAATTAATTTTTGTTTGACATTATTAGTATATAGCAGCAAGCAGCCATTTAAGCAGCTGCTTAAACACAGATCATACAAATATATGAGTGTAGGCTAATGGAAAGAATGGCATATTTATTTAGATTAAACATTCCTGAATGATTTAAATAAAAAAAAATGCTCAGATCACGAGAACTGTGTGGCTTTCTGAAATATGCTGCAGAAAAACCTGGCTTGGCTGCTTTGCATGAGGGAGAGCAGCAAATGGAACGTGGCGAGTCCAAGCAAGATTGTGAATTTGTTATAAGCTGTTAACAGACCTCATTTGAAAAGACTTACATTAAAAATAATTCCTCAGCTTGCTCCTTTTTTTAAGTACATAACCTTTTTTTTATTACTCAGACTAATTTTCATCACCGAAAGGCATTGCAGCTTGCTTTGATGCTGTATAATGCTGCTCCTTTCTGTTAAGTGGTACATAATTATATTCCTCCCCTTCCCCCAGCAGAGATCATAAATTCGTTATCTCCTGACAGCTTCAAACAATTCAGCTTCAAAATATGCAGGTGAGGCAGATGGGTGAGGAGTCATGTGAAGCTGCTAAGCTCTCAGATGACAGAGGGGGTCTGAGTGTTATTTAGTGCTTAACTCCCAAGCTCTGAGGATCTGAGCAAAGTGTCAGAGCCACCTTTGGTTGCTCCAATATCTGGAGACAATCCACATAAATCTGAGGCAATATCAGCACTCAACTCTCTGACCTTTCAGAGCAGCAGCAGTGTGAACAGACTCACAGAAACTTCACGTGGATCTGCTGTCTCATCATGTTGGCTGATCTTGGGTTTTGAAAGTGAAATAACACAACTGTTGGATGCAACAGCACTTCTCAAATCTGCAGAGAACATTCTAGGTCTGGGCAAAATCCAGAGCATGCCTGAGGCTTTCCCACTGTGCCCATGCAGAGCCTGTACAGGCAGGATCAGGGTGCCCAGATCTGTGGGGACCTGTTTTTGTGCTCCAGAACAAAAGAGACAGAGGGGACAGATGGCTCCCACCTCAGGGAAAGTTCCTTTCCTATTCCCTTCCTTTCCTCAAAGCCCACCCCAAAATGATGGCAGCCAAAGGGGCAATGCAGGACATGCCAGGTGAGGTTTGCTTGTCACAGACACGTTTTCTGAAAAATCCTTTCCTTAAGATTTTTTTCTCCTGAGAAGCCTCAAGAACAAAATGTAAACACTGCTTATTTGCTGCTGTGGAATGCAACAGGTGGATCCGTGATTGGTCTCATGTGGTTGCTTCTAATTAATGGCCAATCACAGTCAGCTGTCCGGACTGTCTCGGTCAGTCACAAGCCTTTATCATTCTTTTTCTATTCTTAGCCAGCCTTCTGATAAAATCCTTTCTCCTATTCTTTTAGTACAGTTTTAATATAATATATATCATAAAATAATAAATCAAGCCTTCTGAAACATGGAGTCAGATCCTCATCTGTTCCCTCATGCTAAGACTCCTGCAAACACCATCACATTTGCTCACCTGGAAAAGCCAGGCTGGGAGGACCCTGAGTCCTTTCCCAGGGTTGGGAGCTCCCTGGAGCTGTGTCCTGGTCCCAGTCCCAGCCCAGATGTCCCAGTGCAGCTCCACTCTCACCTCTCCCCCAGCACCATCCCACTGAAATCCCCCTTTACTGGGGATGGCTTTTGCTGCTTTGCTTCTGGGAGCACAGGGAACAACTGATCCCCATCCTCTTTTCACAATCCTTTCTTTAAAGCATCATGTTCCCAGCTGATGGCCTTCCAATTCTCTCAGAGTTTTCTTCCTCCCAGAGCACTTTCTCAAAAGATTTTATTTTTCCCTTATCTACCCTACTCATCACAACTTCTCCTTTGCTTTAACTTCCCTTTGACATTTTTTTTAAGTGCTCAAATTAGAAGCTAAGTGGGTCTCCATGAGCTCTGAGGGTGAGCTCAGAGCTGGTGCACATTACAAAGGTAACCCCAAACATCCCAGATTAAAAAAATCTGTAAAACACAATCCTGTCATGTTCAAAGTCTGATATAATCGTACACCCTGCTCTAAACCCCAATTCCTTCCCACCTACTAAATTGTCTCTTATTTTAGATTTTTGCTTGTAGTAGTAAATAATACATTTCCCTTTTTAATTTGTTCTTCAATGGTTTTAATTCCACACCTTTTTGTAAATATCAGTTTTAATTTCACTACTGCCCTGCAAAATGTTTTTGAAATGCATTTATCCTGAAAACACTAAACTTTGCACATGTTTTTGTATTCTAGAGCCAACCTGTTAATAAAAAAATGACACATAAGAATCAGAATCTGATCTTATTCTTGAGTGACCCATTCCAAAGAAGGAATGAATGAATAACTGAGAACTCTGAATATTCTTCTGAACTGGCCTAATTGTTTCGCAGTCATTTCGCCTAAATCAGATTTTTCTTCTGCAAATATCCCAACAGACCATGTCAAATGCCCTCCTGAAGCCACATTTTTGTGTCTCCCCTCTTTTGGTATCCCTTGCAGGGCCATACAGGAGGTGGGTTCTCAGTAAAACCTGACCACTCTTTAATGAAATCCGTTAAAAACCTATTCTGAATCTTTCCCAATACCCAGTCAGGCCCTCTTTACCCTCCTACAAAGCAAAGTAATCTTGCTTCCCACCCACCCACAGCATCCAGCTCTCTGGGAATGCTTCCTCCTAACAAATCCTCTGTGTCAAAAGGCACTAAATCATACATTGCTTTCAAGAATTCCTTAAATAGCACAGAACGTGTTCTCACTGTGCCTGACCAAGTGGAATTCTTCTAAATCACCCAAATATTTTCTAGCATGTTCTTACCTTCAGGCATGCAGTGCTATTTTGAAATTGCATCAAGCATCTGATTCTAGATAATCTTTTTTGGATTGGTTAAGGAAATAGATATTCCCTGCTTCAGCTTTGTCCAAATCATCTGCTCCTTTCTTACACTCACCACCTCCTTCTCCGTGGGACTAAAAACAGCAATCACTCTGCTTTGACCAGACAGTGCCCATGGAAAAAATCCCAATTACCCTCTCCAGCCTTTTTAATTGGAGCACAGTTTTCTCAAGTTAATTAACAGCTTGTAGGGAACCAAAACTGTTGAACCTAATTTTGAAGCAGATCACTATAACTCAGAACAACACACACTGTCAGTTAAGGGCCTCTAATATGTTAATTTTGCCTTTTGGCTAACATTGTCTGCAGCTATTTACACTACATTGCCTGAATGAGATTTCAGTTTCTCCTTTTGACAAGCTAATACACACAGAGTTTCTAGAAATATCTGATTTATTTTCTTGAGTATTTTACAGTAATCTCCCATCAGGTCCTAATGCAAATGGTCCCCAGCCACCAGTGTGAAAAAAACACCCTTTCTCAGGTATCTCTAAAAGTATCTTGAAATTATGAAGCCAAGACAGAAATTTCATGATTAACACAAGTTACTCATGGCCAACAGCAAGAGAGAATTTATTTTTCCTGAAATTCTTACAAGCTGAAAATTCAAGGACCTATGTATCGAAATTACTAAAAATACTGTCAAAGTTCAGGAAGGTTTGTAATTATTCAGAGTGATGGGTCAGAACAATTCATAATCTGTTTTTACCTGCTCATATCACTACTCTGTTGAAAAAAAAAATACACAAAAGACAGACAAAACCTTAAAATAATGCAGATGGTAATTACAGTTTTTTCATACCACTGAACTTTTTCTTTGCTCAGACAAACTGCCCAACAGACAGAAATTCCAGGCAAGAGCACCATTGCAACCCAGTTAATTCATTTAGAAAAGCAGCTCTGAGTGGAGCTCTCAGGGAGCCCCAGATGCAGGCTCTGAACTTTCCCAGCAGTGGGATGGAGCTGCAGCTATTTGAGCAATGTTTGGCACTTCAAACAATTTCTTATCAGAGATAAAAATCAGGGATGTCTCTTTCCTGCTTGCCTTTTGCATCTGACTTCTGAATTTACAGCCTGGAGCCCTTTATCACTTGTACTTCACTTACAAATCATTTTTCATAAATGCTACAGAATAGTTTTAAATCCTGACAATTTAACTTCATCTGAAGCCTCTCGGATCCTCCCCAGTGAAGGAAGGCTGGAGTCTCATCCTCAGCAAAACCAGAACCAGCAGAACTGTTGCTGTGCATGGAGCTGAAAATTCATGTTTTCACAAAAAGCAGACAATCCAGATCATTATTTTTAAATTATCAATCCAAGGCAAACTGCTCTAGCACTGGCAGTGCGGTGTCAGCTCCTCTCTCCTTTCCACTACAACATTAATTTGGTTCCAAAGGATTGAAGCTCAAGTGCCTCTTCCATGCTGTTCAATATTTAAAATATCAGGGTACACACAGTTTTGGGAAATTTATTGAAATAAATAGTATTTGTTCTTTATGCCAAGTTTGGTACCCTGTCTTTAGATGGTTTGAATATCCACTCAGTTATTTTTTGCTGGCTTCTTTGCTAAGGAATGAAACTGAGCTCAGTAACTCTCTTCAGTTTATCTGCACTGAATATACCACCTCACTGTAAAAACAGGCTCTTTAAAATGTGCAATTAAAAACATAATAATAATTTTAACCCCCCCCCCCTTGCCAGCACTTTTTTTCATTTGTTCCAGAACTCATTCCAACTTCTATGCACTCATAATGCATTCCCTGCACAGCAAAAAGTGATGTCCAACCTCAGCAGACTTTTTAAGAGGACAGCTTCAAATTTGGAATCAGACTAACACTTAGCATTTAGTCAGACAAGAAAATCTCTTTTCAAAAGCATTATAAATCTCTTAGAGCGCTTTAGTCTGTGCAGCTGGATTGCTATGGAGAAAGAAAGTCATTATTTATTAGCAAGTTAGATTATAATATATATAATTTGAATTACATTAAATTCCTCCCAATGTAAAATGGTTTTAAAAAAGAGTATTTATCTAGAGTACATAAAGGAATAATCCATGGATTAATTCATGTTCTATGTGCCTTTTCTGGTCCCTTCTGGGTGGATACAGGAGCTGGTATTAACCAATAACTGGCAGGAGCCTCACAGAGAAAAATCCATTTGCTTAAGCTTCATATTCTGGAATTTGGAGTTTAAAAATGCCATATATTGGTAAGGGTGCTGCTGTGGAAGCCCTCAGGAGTTCTGGGTTTGTACCTCCTGAAGAGATTTTTGCAAACGGAGCAGTCAGTGATGTGCAGGTGTGGTGGCAGCTCAGGAGCTCCCGTGTCCCCTGCACAGGTGACAGAGGGGTGTCCTGTGCCAGCACTGGATTGTATCCAGGGTCAGAAGTGAAACCTCAGTGGGAAAAGCCTCAGTTCCACCCTGTGACACTGCAAAGGCTGAAAATAGAAACCCAAAGCATCATCAGGGAGAGGGATCAGCTCAGCGAGCCTGAGGACATGGGGCAGGCCCAGTGAAATTGTGCTGCTCACAGCTCTGCTCCTTTCCATTAATCTTTATTTCCAGCTGCATGAAATCCCCAGAAGCACATAAAGTATTTTAGGACTCTCTCTTCCAGACTGTCAGAAACAAGAGGAGAAAAGAGAAATGCCTCTAAACAGATTTTCAGGATAAAAACCATCAAATACATGATTGACTACAAACTGTAATACTTTATGATCTTCCCCTACAGCTTCCCAGCAGGAGCTATGATAATGCTGTTTCCTTTTGAACTTCACTGGGTTGGAACCTCACAGTGAATGCAGCTGCAAGGGTTGGAAATACAAATCCATCCTCCCACCCCTGCATTACTCAATAACCTCAGTGGGGACAGAAAATGGATCCCAAATTCTTCCTCCCGGCCTCGAGGGTTGAGCAGCCAGAACACCCCCAGGTTGTCTGCAAGGCTGTGTGTGTGATTATCAGTTTGGTGAGAAGTTTATAACTCACGGGATAAGACTCCTGAATCCTGAGATAAACTGCAAAATGGAAACACTGAGCAAACAGAAAATAGATCTTATGGTTTCAATGGGAGCCTCAACAAATGGGCATTCCTCTTGAACAGAAATCCACTGGAAATGAGGAAGCACATGAGAGAAATGGCTCAAGACACAGAAACACGGGACAAAAATCAATGCAGAAGATCAAAATCAATGAAGAAAATCATTGAGAACACCCAGTCTGACAGCAAAACCTCATGGTCATCTTTGGTGAAGATGTGGAGATTATGGTTCTACTGATCCTTTTAATGTCTTGCAATGAATAGAAAAACACTGAAAACACTGCTCTTACCAAATCTGAGCTGGAGCAGAAAAAAAAAGGCAGGAGAGAGTTGAGGAGGGATCATGGCCTGATGCTATGAGCAGTTTCTGCACAGCCCTGCCAGGTGTAAACTTCACTTGAGTTTAACCCTGACACACTCAAAACACTTCTAACATTTCAGAAGCACATTGAAATAAGCATAGACACAGAAAACTCAGTCAAAAGGCACCCTCAGCTGCCTCAAAAATAATTTATAAACCTTCTGATGATTATTGCAAGTGATTTAAATGGACAACCAAAAGTAATAAACTGGCAGGTATAGAAGTGTCTCCAAAGAGAGCCAGTGCTGTGTCAAACTGTGAATCATTACATTTGTTTAGGTCAGAAAGTCCTTTACACCTCCATGTATGTTCTGTTGTTGTTCAAATACAAATACACAGACATTGCAAGCCACAATTTCCCCCATTTTATGCAAATAAAGAGATCAATGGAATGTGATACTGAAAACGAGAAAAATGGGCTTCCCTTTTAGTGCCTGAACAAAGGATTTGGTGCCCAAGGACAGGAATCCCAATATTTACACCCTCAATCATTTAATAGCTGAGCATCAGGGAGAGATTTGAAGCTACAGATCCCAAAAACAAGGGAACACTCAAAATCTAATTTTGCCATATATAAGGACTTGAAAACCAACCAAATCCTTTTACCATAAATCCAGCCAGAGATGTCCAGGAGAAACCAAGCTAGGCAGTCCAAGTTGTTCATTTAATAGCAAACTGACTTCACAGAGCACATTTCACTTCACCATAATGTGGCAAAACTCAAAGATAAATCTGGATATTGTTAGCAAAAAGACCATTAAAACCTGATGAAGAAAAAGCTAAAAATTCTTCTTTTCTTACAAAGCAAATGGGTTTTTTTCCTCCTGAGCTGGCCAGGTTCAGGCTGGACTACAGTTTTCCTCAGGTGGAGCTTGCAGAGAGCGCAGACATCCATCCCAGGGTATTTGGGATTAATTCCCAGTGCTCCTGCAGCTGCCAGCGGAGCCAAGGGAGTGACAGCAGATGACGAGCAGGGAGAGGGTGAGGCAGGAGCAGGGGAAGCCAGGGATCACATTACACACATCCTGACAGCATCAAAGCATCAGGTGCAAACCTACACAAACACAAATTGCACACACAGCCTGGCACCACTGCCAAGCACGAGGCAAGTAAATATTTGACAATTTGAAATGACAGCCTGTGAAACAGAAGAGTATCTGAACCAAATGCAGCAAAGCCCCTCTAATTTCATTGATAATGAAGGGAGGAAAATCACTGTTTAAATTACTGTAGGCAGAAATGGTTGCCATAATTTAAATCCTGTAACCCTAGTCCTTGCCAGAAGGCTGGCAAAAAATTCTACATTCATGATTTTCCAGATAAAATATTTCTGGCCTTTTACCCTGAACTATTTCAGTTCAACAGCACCTAATTCCAAACATTTTCAAAGCCCACAGTCTGTTTGTCCCAGCATGCAGTGACTTGAGCTTGTGATGGGAAATGCAAGAGGGGGAAGGAGCACGAGGTGCCTTCACATTAATTCAGTGCTTCAAAAAAATTGAGCCAAACAGAACTCAAAGTACAGAAGTGTCCTCTGTTGTCTCTTGATTGTGGGGTAAGAGCAGCTATAACATCCACAATGATACCAGTGCTTGAGCTGAGGTTATGAAATCCCACATGGATTCAGTACTAAACACACTTTTGGGAAGGGTAAGAAAGATTACAGGCACTTTTCTCACCTTTTCTTAAGGGAATTTGTTAATGCACAAAAGATAAGACAGTGCTATGGAAATCTTAGCAAAACACAGTGCCAAGAATTAAAGTTCATTAAATGGTGGGAGATTTTTCAGAAGTTCAGGAAAAATTTCCTCTCAAAATAGCTGATTTTGATGAACCACACAGAATTCCAGACACATTCTCTTCAGCACCATCCCCATTCCAATCCCACTAAAATGGTGGGAAACTCTCACGTCACAAGCTGAATTTTACAGAATTATTGAACTAAGAGACAATAAAGAAATGGATCCTAAAGCACAGTCTGGGTGAAAAGGTTCTTTTTTCCTCCAGTGTAATTGGAAATACAAGCAAAGACACAATTATGTGCTTGTCAGCACCTCTCCAGTCAGAGGCATCACTCCCCAGTGTTCACAGAAGGGAATCACCAGCAGCACCTGTAACCCTGTCACTGCTCATTCTGTCAAATCCAAGGGAATATTCCCCCAGAAACAACAGGCTCCTTCCAAGAATTATGGAATAATGGCAAGCCACTGATGCTCTGTGGAATGAGAAATAATTTCCAAAAGACAATGGGGGGAAAAATGGGACAGAGAAAAGCATCAAGATCCTTCACATCATCCCCTGCTTCCTGTTTAGTATTCCCAACACCAGGGTCCCTAAATGCCTATCAGAAATATGTACATCAAATTAGAGCCTCCAATTAACACTTCATACCTAAGTGAAGCCAGCACAGAAAATGCATTTTCATCTGTGAAAGGAGGATAACTTCCTTCCATATTGCTGAAGAGGAGGTTGCAGCATCCTCCATATCCAAAAAAAAACCTCATCTGAATTGTAACACAGAATTAAAACATTCTGTGGAGAGGAATTTAAACCTCCTTTATTGAGTTTTAAATAAAAATACCTGGGAAATATGCCAGGTCTTTAAAATATCTTACAATGTAAGAATGTGGGGCAAAACCAGACAGAAAAAAAATTTAAAAATACTATTTTACAATCATTTAAGAACAGATTGGTGAAATTAAGTTTATCTGATGGAGCATGTTTTGCAGCTATTTGGTTTAGATGCTCTTGATCAATAAAAAAAATATTTATGCAACTGATTCTTAAGCAGTCAAGGAAGATAAACTGAAGAATTCTCAGCAAGGCAAATTCTGCAGACTGGAGGTGGTCAATCAGATTTCAGGTACAAGGCACAAACCCAGGGGAAAATCCAAATGTTCACAAAAGTCACATTCCTCTGTACTAAACATTATTCTAAACATTATTTCTCATTGAATCTGAAGCACTCCAAGAGTGGTTAGATTTTAAAAAAACAATTTAAAAATTCAAACAAAGCAGCCCAGGACACTGAATATCCCTAAAAGACAAAAAAGTTCTACTTGATTAAACCAAAGAGTATCAGGAGGATTTGGAAGAACACACTGGATCTATTTCTGACTGCTTTAAAATTAAAGATTCAAATTATACTTGAAAAATATTTTCAGATTGGAGGTATTTCAGCAATATTCTCCATGTACACCCTCCCCAGTGAACACTCACCACTGCCCTCTGTACCACAGGCACTGTGTGAAACCACAGGTTCCCTTCCAGCTCCCCAAATCCCAATCCCACAGGAAATCAGGAGACAGCATTCAATACCAATTAAGCCAATTAAAAACCATCAGGGTCTTCATGTTAGTGAATTTACTCTGTGTTTTGGGAAATCAGGAGGGATGGCACAGGGCTGGATTTAATGCCATATCTGTACAGTCCCCAGAGCAGCAAGACCCACTATTTACCAAAAATTTCAATTTTTCCCCCTCACTCGTCAAACTTGGAAAGGAAATAATTAAAAAATAAATAAATAAAAAAATGTTACCAGACCTTTATAGCTAGTAAGAAAATAAAATATATCTGGTTTGGCCTTATAAGTGTCTTGTCTATGAGGAAAAAATTATTGCTTCTGTGGTTTTTCTACCAGGTTGGTTTCTAAGTGACTGAGGTCACAACTTCTAACTCATTCTGGAATCAGCTTTTCAATTTTTGCCTTCAGCAAGCTCCCAAGAGCTCTGCTTGGTTTCCATGCCCTCAATCTCTCCCTTTAAAATGGAAATCAGCTTGGAATTTCAGCCTTCCCTGTGACACAGGCAGGACCATCCCAACAGAATCATTATTAAACACAAGATGCTGGCTGCTCACACAGGGATGCAGCTTTAGCTCTCATTTTCTAAGCTTTATGAGCTATACTAGAAAAAGGGAATTATGGTTTAAATTTCAATTCAAAATTAAATTTTAGCAACCACCAGTGACAAATCTGTTCTCACCTCCATGTGTTCCTGAGCACATCCATGTGTAATTCAGGAGCTGGGGCTCTTTGTGACCTCTGCTCCTTCAGCAGAAATGCCCTGGCTCACTGAATCACTCTGAGATCTTTAATAAACAAAGTTCTCTGTTATCCCAGCTCAGGGAGAGCAACAGAGGGGAAATGCCTGCAGGAATTGTCTGCAGTGTCCCAGCTGCACTGAAGTTCCTCCTCTGGCCTTGGCAGAGCTGGCACTGCCCTTCAGCCCTTCTCTCCCACCCCTAAGGACACTTTACATGGGGTCAGCCAGGAAAACAGCCCCGTGGGGGTGGCACAATGAAAGCAGGAGCTGAGAAAGATTTAAAATTGATGCTCTCCAAGTCTCCCAAGAGCACATCCTCAGGATCTGAGTAGGAGACTCCTCTGCTAAAATGACATCGAAAGCTCAGGCTCAGAATTAAAATAGGTGTAATAAATGGCTGCCCTCGTGCCAGATAGCTCCTTATAACCACAATAAATCTGCCATTATTGTCATGTTACCCTGTGATGGAGAAGAAGCTGAGCCCCATCACACCCAGTCCAAACAGGGGTTTCTCCAGTGGCCATGGTTCATCAGCCCCCATCCCCTGCACACTCCAGGACACACAGCAACTCAGAACCTTTCGCTGAAGGCTGAAATCCCTTCACACTCCAGGAGGTCAAATTAAAGTCAGTCATTTGTACAAATCCTGCAGCAGGCAGGCAGAGAGTGGCTGCCTGTTAATTAAAATGAATGGCTGTGTGGGCACGGGGAGCAGAGCTGAGCACAGGAGGCAACACAACGTCCCCTCCACTGCCACCAAGGGACACAGCATCAGGATTTCCCATCAAGGGAGGCAGGACAGCAAGAAAAGCAATGTTCAGTCACATCAACCTTCAGGAAACACCAAAATCCCACCCAGCAGCGCTGAGAGCTGCTCACCCTGGCCAGGCTTTGCACTGTAAGGCTAAATTAATCTTAATTTCAGGACACTTTTCTCTGCAATGGCAATAAAAGCAGATTTTAGTAATTTCCAGGTGTAGTTTGCATGCCAAGGTGTGAAAGCCACCACAGAACTGCAATATTTTTTTAAAGGATGCAGAATTAATGCAAATTATTATAACTATGCAACCTGTGGTTGGGAGGTAAATTTCCAGCACACCTTGGCAAATCATCCTTGTGATCTTCCTTATCTCTGACCCCCATTCCATTCTAAATTCCATTTTGCTTCTCAGCCTTATTTCAGAAGCATGTGAGGAAAATCTCTTCATTTTCTTAGGTTGCAGTTGATCACTTCATTAAACCTGCAGAGTTGGCACTGTCCTGTTTCTCAGGCGTTTTAGCATCCCTAAAACTCAGTGATGCAGAGTCAGAGAGAAACGCTGCAGGACACCATCTAGGGCCAAGGAAATGCCCTACAGGTGCTTTTGCTCAAGCCTGACCTTCTTGGTAGCTTTGCCACCACTCCCAGGTGGGATGGAAAGTGGCAGTGCCATCGCTGGTCACTGACCTTGTCTCTGGGAGCTCCATATTTCCATTTAGGGTTGAATATTCAGCTTTCCCTGGGGTTTGTGGAGGGTTAGCAGCTGCTGGCTCTTTGAAGTATCTACCACAGGAGAAGGGACAGAAATGGATGGTGTCTCATGAGGGAGAATCCAGCAACCCTTAACACTGAGCAAGAAACAGACACTCTCACTGGGCAATTTCTGTTGGCCAAACTGATTTTATCACAAATCATGGAATGGTTTTGTTGGAAAAGACCTTAAAAATCAGCTTATTCCATCCTTAAAAATCAGCTTATTCCATCCCCTGCCATGGGCAGGGACCCCTTTCCCTATCCCAGGGTGCTCCCAGCCCTGTTCAGCCTGGCCTTGGGCACTGCCAGGGATCCAGGGGCACTCACAGCTTCTCTGGGCACCCTCATTGGGAAGGATTTATTCCCAATATCCACTCTTAACTTATTCCCTGCCACTGTGAAGCCATTTTCCCTGTCCTGTCACTCCAGACTCTTATAAAAAGCCTGTCTTTCTTGTTGGCTCCATCAGGCCACAATTCAGTCACCCCTAAGCTTCTCCTCTCCAGGCTGAACAAACCCAATTCTTGCCTTATTTTGAACTAAGCATTAAAAGCACCATTAAATTAAGTGAATAAAACAAGAAATGCAAGCAATACAAATTCCTCTCCTCCAAACTTACTGCAGCATACAGGCTCTGCTTGCACACAGCCATCTGTCAAGCCTCAGAGTACAATCTTTGGGCTCAACATGGTCCACCCAAAGATAAGTTTAATTATGACAGAATAAATCAAGCATATCTGTTAAAGGGGGAAAAAATATATCAGAAAAAAAGAGTTATTTTTTCCTACTGAAAAAATAGCTCTGGATAGATATATCAACTGCACACAGCCCTGCAACCTCCTCCACCTCAACTGCAGTGTTGGCAGCAGGCTAAAGGTTCTCAGCTAAAGCAGCAGATTCTGTCACTGCAAGGCTTGCTTTGATTTGGATCATGAAAAGGAGTTTGATCCAATGGTCAGTGAAAGGGCAGCATTACCATATTACAACAGCTCCAGCCACATTTCTCCATCTCAACAGCAATAAACACAAATCTTGCCTTGCATCTCAGACTCAGCTATGGCAAGTTATCATGTTCTGCATTCTTCACTTGCATCCACCAAGGGCTCAGGCATACCAGGAAGATTCAAGCTGTCAAAATGCTGGAGTAAAGGAACAGGTGTTTCTGAGGAAAATATCATAAGACATCTAAAAGCCTTAAAGAAAAATGCATCTTTGTTTATTTCTTCCATATTTAAAACAATAAAGCAACCAACCACAATCCTCTCTATGTAACGCTTGACCTTGATGAATAATTCCCATTTCAGAAATAAAGAGGAAAAAAAAGTGAAAAGATTGCCTGATCACCTAATAATTGTCTCTGTAAATCCCTACCAGTGTGGCTGCATGATCCCAGCAATGTTCATTAATGTCAAACACAGGTCTGGGAGCACAAGTGGAGGGTAAGGAAGAATTAAATCCATTTAGTTGTGCTGTGCATATTCTGATGAATGTTTTTAAAGAAGCTAAACAGTGCAGAGGTCAGTCAGAAATAAACAGAACATTAAGTAAATAACCTCTTAAAATAATAAGATAGATGAATTTATTTAAAATAAAGTTTAAAATAGATGGCTTTTCTGACTACTGCACTTGCTTTCCCTGGCAAAGGAAATGGGAATAATTAATGGATTTGGCTGCTTCTCCTCAGGGACAAAGATAATCAGTCTGTGGGGGAAGGCCTTTATCTAGCACAGAGATAGTGCAGGAACAGCAGGAGGAAGAGGGGGGAGAGGTGTTGGAGATCTTTTCCTGGCACACCTTCAGAGCTGTTATCAGCCCTTGCTGCTCAAACTAACTCAGCTCCAGGTATCTGAAATGCTGAAACGCTGCCAACAGAAATATTCTTTCTTTTCTGAACCAGAATGAAAGGGGGGTGTCCCTATTGTTATTACAACAAGAAAACCTCAGAATTAATCCAGGAGCACTAAACAGACTCCTTCTTCCTTTCTGGCAAATGCAGCCCTTGAAGGACCTTTTTTATTTTTTATTCATGTATTACTGGAAGGTGTTCCTGCCTGTGGCAGGGGGTTGGGACCAGATGATCTTTTCTGGTCCCTTCCAAACCAAACCCCTCCACAATTCTGTGCAGTTACAGGAGGAGTGCAATAATTGCCTGACAACACAAACTGCAGGTTCATCAGAATTAAATGGGTTTGGGTTTCAGTTATTTATTTTACAATAGCTTGGTTCATTGTCTACTCCACAGCTGAGTAGTTCTTGAAACACAAACCTCTTTTTCAGTGCACAAGAGATGCAAGTTAATTCATCCCTGCAGGCAGGGAGCAGTGTGACTGAGAGCTCCAACCTGCCCACCTCTTCTAGAGCCCCAAAATCTGCACAAACCTCTAGGAATGATCATTTCAGAAACCTCATTCTCAACAACTCTTCCAATGGTTTGACCTTGTCTTCAATTTCAAGATTGACATTGTCTTCATTTTCTGGAACAAACTAACAGTGACTATTTTTTTTCCCCAAAAAAATTTTCATTATTTAGGATTAAATAAAATAATTCCATCAGCCCAAAATGAGCTCAAAATTCATCCTTCATGTTTGTGATAATCTGGCAGAAAAAGAGGGACATGAAAGAAGGTGGTGGGGTTTTTAATACATTCTTAGATAATCACATGGCACTGCTCAAAATAGCATGAGTTGAAAACCTCTCAGAACATGCAGGAACTCACATTTTTTTAAATGACTCACCCAAAGTCATTTAAAAAAAAAAATAAAATACCTTGAAAGGAATCAGATTCTCCAGGAATGCAGAGACCTCCTTCCTTGGAGGAGGCTAGAACTGAGCTTATTAAAAATCCCTGTACAAGTGGGCTGGAACCCAACCAGGAGAGCTACAAGTGGCTGAACAAATACCACCATAAGGAGCCTAGATTTTCACAGGAAGTAAAACACTTCTGATCTCCTTTCCAAATTACCATCTAGCTTTCCCTTGTGAGCTGGGGGGGAGTAGAGTGTGACAGTATTTCATCTATCACCAGAAATAATCTGGATTCCCACTGTCAATCACATGGTGCTGATTAACTCAAATTATTTCAAATCAGCACAAACAAATGAAAAGCTCCTAAAAAAAAAATCTAGTCCTACTGGTTTGTCAGAAATATGGTGACTTAGACTAATGTGGAAAAGAAAACAGACACATGATCTGCCTGATGTAAACAAGAGTTTACTCAGGAAAGGTCAAGTCCTCACCTCACACAGTTATGAGAACCAGCAATGGCTGAAAGCTCCATAAAATTTGGAAAGAAAACAAAATGGGAAGAGGGGTTGTTCTCTGGTGCTTAGTCTCTATCACAGGGTGAATTCTGCAGGAAAACAAGCAGAAAGCAAACAAGTGCTCAGCGACACATTCTTAATCAATCCAAAATACAAAATCTATCCTTGTCATCTCCCTTATCTCTGACCCCCATTTGATACTACACATTTTGCTTCTCAGCCTTATGTCAGAAGCATGTGAGGAAAATCTCTTCATTTTCTTAAGGTGCAGCTGATCACTTCATTAAACCTTTTGTCTCCAACTCTTTCAGGAGCAGATAAATTATTTAGCAGCAGGCAGCTAAAAATCAAAGTTTGGTTTAACATTTATTCTTGCAGTACATCATAACTACATGCTCAAAGCTCCCTGACTTTCCAGTGAATGTTTCAGCAATTAAATTCCAAATTACACCTACTTTTCTTCCTTTTTAGAAGTAATTAGAACAAGAGGAAAATATTCTAAGAAAAATAAAATTTCAAGTCTAGATCTCAACATGAATAAATTGGTTCATTTGGGGCTAGAGAGGAAATTAATTTCTGACCTACATAAGGATGAGTTCTGGACAGGAATGTCAAACCACCCTGATAAAATTCCTGCTGTCAGCAGAGTGATTACACCAAGCAGTGTGCAATAGTGGATATGATTTTTTTTCCCCAAGCACACCAGGGTTTATGTCGCAGCTCTGGTCCTTCCTACCCTTTCCCACATGGAATTGTCTCAGTGACAGCACTGCTGGGGCACAGCTGCAGAGACTCCAGCTGCCGGCAGGGACAAGGGGAAAATAAAGTTGCAGGGTTGAAATAAAGTGGCTGGGTTAAAATAAAGGGGTTGGGTTAAAATAAAGGGGCTTTTACAGGTGGGAACATCCTGAGCAATGCAGCCTGTCCCTGTCACACACCTGCACACCCTGGGCAAGGCAGGCTGGCCCTGTCACACACCTGCACACCCTGGGCAAGGCAGGCTGGCCCTGTCACACACCTGCACACCCTGGGCACTGCAGCCTGGGCCTGTCACACACTTGCACACCGTGGGCAAGGCAGGCTGTCCCTGTCACACACCTGCACACCCTGGTAAATGCAGGCTGTCCCTGTCACACACCTGCACACCCTGGGCAAGGCAGCCTGGCACTGCAGCCTGGGCAGGTCACACACCTGCACCCCCAAAGCCAAGGAAGCACCAAGTGTCCATCAGAGCAGCTGCTGCTCCAGAGCACCAACCAGACATTGTTCACTGAATAAACTTGAAGGTGCATTGCATGAAATCTGGAAAAATGTTATTATTACACCCCCAGCACCATTTTACCTTCTGGGCTGAAAGCAGCCTAAACAAAGTCATTGGAAACCATTCCCTTCCCAGGACCGAAATCATCTGGATTTAATGGGCAGCTCAGTCATCATTAAGTGCTTTATGAAACTTGGAAGGGCAGGGACAAAGTTCAGCTCAAGCAACCATTCATCTCCTCCTAAGCTGGGTAAATGTTCCATTGACCCAGCTGTGCTCAGGTCCCACTTGCTGCACTCCCTGGAACACCCACAGGAGCTGCAGCTCCCACATCCCATCCTCGTTTTCCATAGCCAGGAAATGCACACACATCCAAAACAGGAGCAGGAGAGGGCACAGAACCCTGGAGCTGAGTGGCTGCAGGAGATCCCTGGGCAGGAGAAGTGCAGAGGCAGCAGGAACATCCCAGCACGTCCTCTAGGCTTTTGGGGCAAGATTTAATATACACACCATGACAAAGGAAACTCTCTCAGCACACTAAACAACTGATGTGGAGCTCTCTCCTGGCAAAAATTCCACATCAAACTAAAAACTGTTTCATGCATTTCAGCTGTAATGAAAGCACAAAAAAAATCACTATTTGATATTGGATTTAGAGCACTTAAATTACACAGGAAAATTAATGGCAAAATGCAAAGTCATTTTCAGAGTAACAAAATCATTACCACTCCCCCCTTTAATTTTTATTCTTTTTTCCCTGTCTTCCTGCCATCCCAGGCTTTTTAACAGACATTTCATGTCACATTTTAAACAATATACTTAGGCTGACACTTAGTTTTGTGAAAACTGAAATAATTAATTGCTGGCTATTGGAAATAAACTTTGTTGGAATTTACTACCACATTTGGAAATAACTGTGTATGGCCTTTGGTTGATGTTCAGCAGATATTCCAGAACCATCAACCCCTCTCTTTGACTCTCCAATGCTTTTCTGCAGTCTCATTTCTCATCTTGATACTACAGAAAATAAAGCAAATAAAGAAATCACTTCCCTTCCCTAATCTCCAGTTTTATTTCACTAAAACACTGCTAGTTTGGATCAAATAAATTACTTTGAGAAGTCTTAAAATGTTCTCCTTTTTTTCCCCTTTACATTTCCAATATCCTGAGTCTGTTAAGTGAAATTATTCTGTGGCCTTCAGCCATTCAGATGTGAACATCAACCCATGGGAAGAAGCAAACTCAGCCACACTTAGGGATACTCCACCTTTCCAAGAGCATTGGAGATCAGCCATTAATGGAACAGGTGTCACCAGCACAAATATTATCTGCCATTTACTAACACATCACAAATTATTTGGCCAGCTTGCCAGAGAGCTCCTGTGATCTACCACAAAATCCCCAAAGATTGAGCATCAGCAGATTGGGGGCAAAAAATACACAAAATACAAATGAGCACAAAATACTCATAAACATTAGAGCCAAACAGTTTGGCTCTAATCCAGCAAAGCATTTAATTATTATGAGACAATCTATTGCTAAGCATGACTTCAGCACTTCCATAAATATCTATTTTTAGTGCCTACTTTTTAATTTCCAGGAATAATTAAGCAGTTGACTTCAAAATAAAAAAAAAAACATTTACAAATCTGATATTATCATAATTATTTCTTCCAAACACAGGTTCAGGAATTGCAAAGCTTTAGGATCCACGGGCAGGTTTTGAGTGGTGGTTTGATTTAGGGGTTTTTGTGGTTACTTTTCCTCCCCACAAAATAATTCCCAATTCCACACAGCCAGTAAGACACATCTCTCAAGTCAAATTAAAAAAAGCCAAATCTATTTCGGTACAAGTTTATTCAGAGTGTCAGTGGCTACAGGTACTTATTTGGAAAGCTCTCCTACTGCATTAAATTTCCTGGGAAAATTACCATGTTAAGGCTGAGAAAAGCTCAGCAGAGCAGCCCACCTCTCTCTATATATACATCTCTCCATGGCCCATCAGAAATGAAGACAACTTCCAAGTCAGGGTGCAGAAGCCTGTGCTATATGCAGCTCTTCTTTGCTGCCTGCTGCATGCAAATGCTCTGGCTATTCTCTATTAATATTTCCAATTACCATATGACCTATTATTCTGACAGCTCAGCAAAAGGCTGAAGGACCAGCAACAGCAAAAAAAAAAAAAAAAAAAAAAAAAAAAAAAACAAAAAAAAACCACAAAATAAAGGGGGGAAAAAATAAAAACAAAACAATGATTGCTGTACTGTTGGCAAAGGCTCTCTCTTGGTATTTCATTGTTTCTTCTACTCTACATTTAAACAATTCCAGGGTTCTGCTCTGCTGAAGCTTCCACCAATCATCGTTACAGCACTGCTTAAATAACAATTCTGCCTCTACAACAGAGCAGAAGTATCAAGTATCATTATTTTATATGAAAGCCCTATCATAAGAAAGATAAAAACCTCTATGGTTTTCTATTAAGTGTAACTCCAAATAAAACAAATTTTTATCTATTTATTTGTGTCCATATATATAAAGGCACATTCCCATGCCAAGGTTTCAGAATGTTTCTTTCCAAAGCCACACCTGGAGGAGTCTGGCACACACCAGGCCATGAACACACATAATTCACAGCCAGGAATGTTCCAGAAAGCAAATACCCATTCTCTTGGTGCTTTAGCCCCAGACCTATTTTGGTTTGGGGTTTTTTTTAACCTCTTTCACAGACAATATTTCAGACACCATCTTGCTTCATAATGAAGACCTGAATTGCAGACAAAGCAAAAGCAGCAAAGCAGAACAAACAGCTTTGATTATCTTCTTCAAATATTGCTATGTTGGCATAAAAGTGTTTGGCTCTCACAATGCCTTTTTTTATTGTTTGAAACATGAATGGGTTCAGAGGAGCAGCAGCACAATGAGGACAATTCAGGACCTGTTTCACAGAGACACAAATGCATTGTCAGAGCAAACATTGATTTCTGCATTCACCAGAGCAGAGGTCGAGCAGGAGCCCTCACTGCAGACACCTCCCCAGCCCACAGCAGCCACCACCACTATTCCTCCAGCAAGAAATCAGCTCAAAAGGAAAAACCAACCAAAAAAAACCCAAAAAACTTGCCTATATATATACACACACACAAAATGATGTTGTCTCCTGAATATTTATTCTGTCAGCACACACAGTTTAAAACAACGATCCCATAAAACAGCAGGCATTTGCTTTTCTGGCTGAGACGGATCCAACAAAAGCAGGAAAAAGAACTTCTCAATTTAAAAAATACTGCACAACTGGTACCATTAAAATTGTTTATTAGAAGTCTTTGAGGGATTAACAGGCAGGGAAGTACCAGGCCAAAATTCACAAGAACATTATAAACGTGTCAATTGTATTTTGCATTCTGCTGCCATTCATTTATTCAACAATGCAAGAGGAAAAAATAGTCTTTGACTAGGGCATTACATCTAAATAACAACAAAAAAAAATCCATTTTAAAGGTGTTTTCTCTCTTGATTGACCAGCTTTCCTTTATATGGTGTGTGCCAGTTTAATCCTACCAGTTTGCCTCAACAGCTTTCTAAAATAATTCTGCTCCTTGCTCAAGAAGAGCTCAGTGAGTATCACACGTTCCCCGCAGTGCCCTTGAAATAGAGCCTTGCTATTCCATCTGAGCAGGAAACCCAGAATATCAAAGATCCTAAACTGCAAGGGAAAAGCAAACACTTGGGTTTGCACCACTGATCCAAGGGAAAAGGGAGAGCTTTGAACAGCATCAAAGGGATCCTGATGATCTCTTGCCACTCAGAATCTTCAGGCAACTGAAGTGAGCACATTTTAAACAATGTTTGGTGTGTTAATGCTCATTCCAGAAATGGGCAGGTGACAATTATGTGACCCTGGAGCACTGAGAGATGGACCCAGAGCCCAGGGAAGATGTGGAAGTGGAAATTGCAGACAGAGCTTTGCCAACCATTCACCTGCAGTGCTTCTCCCCTGCTCTACAACCAGAACGTTGCTTCCTAAAATAAAAACACAACCCCCAGCTTAACAAACCTTCCCCATGTCCGTCTGCCATTCTCACACTTGAGGCCAGAGAGGAGTTCAAATACAATATTCAGTAAAACACCGCTAAACCTGCCCTAATCCAAAGTGTCTCTCTCTAATTCTCCTTCAATTTTATTTATGTGTGCTCACTGAGGAAAAATAAAGAAGCACCCATGCAGCACAATTATCTTAAATATCAGTTACCATCCCCAAAATGTGCTACTACTGAAACTTGACATTTCCAGGAAGGAAACTGCTTAACTAAAATTGTTCAGCTGAAATATATACACTGTCAATACAACAAGTTCTCTGCTCTGGGAAGATGCCAATTCAATTCAATCATACACTGCTCCACTGCTGCAGGAGAGTCTTTATTTTCCTAGGGGAACAGGAAATAAATAAGCTGAAAGCTCATCTTTAAAGTGTTGCTGGAATTCCTGTATCTAGTTCCCTGACTATGAGCTCTGTCCCATCTCACCAGTCCTGATTCCACTCCACTGTTGGAAATCCCATTTGTTAGAGACATCTGACAGAACATTATTCACCCACATTCATTTTTTAACTTCCACTGTGCTTTACAAAAAGAGTAAGTAGATTTTGACAAGGGATGAGATGGCACATCTATTGATCCAACACACAGGTCCACTCCTCTTTAGTCTTCTCCATTCATAAGAAATCTTTTCTAGTCTCAATTTTTTTTTTACAAGTGAGCTTTACAAAGAAAGATTTTAAACAATTGCCTTGTCATACTTCATGCACACTTGTAGAGATTTTCTATACATGACATTCCTTTCTACAAGGGATTTTGAAGAAATGGGGGTTTTTCCTACATGAAATAGTACAAGCAGGTGACTCAGTCAAACGCTAAGACATGAGGTCAGAAAACAAAATATTTTGAGCTTTGTATTCCAATAATGATTACTGAGAGCTGGTCAAAACAAAATGCTGATGTTACAGCCAGAAATAGCAAAACTCTAAACAAGAAAGGTGATCCAGCTTCTCCAGTGACAGAACCCTCCACATGTAAAGCAGCTGGAAATTTACTGCCTGCTGGTTTGGAACCTGAGGAGTTCCCACCACAGCTGACTTTGGCATTTTCATCCCATTGACAACACTGTGGCTAAACAGTTACCAAACACAAAAATACAGGCACACAGCTTGGCCCTCCCAAAAGAGTCTGTGCCAAAACACCTTTTTAACAATACACACAAAAGACTTAAAACTTGGCAGGAGAACATAAGGAAAAGGTGAACATTTCTATTCAAATGTCCAAAACCCCAAGAATATTCATTATTCCATGATAGAAAGAGAAGCAATAAAGAAGTGGAAATTAGTTAAACAATGCACAGGCTGCAGCCAATTACCTCTCCAAAATGAGTTAGCAGCATCTATTATATTTTATGTTAATATGCATTTTCTTCCAGCAGTTCCTAACTCCATTCAATGTCAAAGCTTTCCCAGCATCTCAACCAAGCATCACAAGAAAAATATGCACATTACTACGAGTATTTCTTTGCTCATTCTCAAAAGAACATGGCCAGGTGCAGTCTGTGAAGCAATTCAACATGCTGAGCCCTTCCCTTAAATTCTCATTTCCCACTGCCTACCTCAGCACCAGAATTGTCCACAGAAAATCATCCCACAGTTCTAGCAGCCTTTCATAGCAGGTATTACCATCTTAAAAACTCTTGTAGGGATAAAAAAAACCACCAAAATAACAACAAATAAAGAAAGAATAAAATATTTACAAAGGTATCCTTTCATTGCTGTGAATTTTTAATCGCTGAATAATAATGCAGGTCCTAAAAAGCATTGCCTGACAAATGATCGCTGCCCACTACAGAGCCTCTCAAGTGTCACATCTGTTAAAATTTCATGGAGGCAGAAGTTTTAATGATGGTTGAAAAATATCTAATTTTGAACACCAAGATTAAATGGAAAAAGAAAAACATTATGAAGAAATTTGGAAAAAATAATAATTTGGAAAAGAGGGTGGATAAAATCCAAAGCCTCAATAAGTTGGTATTACAAAAGAACTGATGGAAATGTCCATTGGTGACCTACAACTCCAGCACCAGAGCTGCCATCCTGCAGCACAGCAGCAGAACTCTTCATGCAGAGCCTGCTGGCACCAGCTCCTGCTGCAGAACCAGCTGGAGCTCTGTCTGTCCACAGGGACAGCCTTCCCTCAAAGACATTTGTTTGTCTCAGCCACTCCTGGCACTAAAACTGAAACCAAGGACTTTGTGATGGATGTTCACAGGCTGGGAGAGCTGGGGGTGCTCACCTGGAGGGGAGAAGGCTTCAGGGAGAGCTCAGAACCCCTCCAGGGCCTGAGGGACAGGGGACAAGGGATGGAGGGACAGGGCACAGGGAATGGCTCCCACTGCCAGAGGGCAGGGATGGATGGGACATTGGGAAGGAATTCATGGTAGAAAGGTGCTGAGGCCCTGGCACAGGGTGCCCAGAGCAGCTGTGGCTGCCCCTGGATTCCTGGTGGTGCCCAAGGCCAGGTTGGACAGGGCTTGGAGCAGCCTGGGACAGTTGAAGGTGTCCCTGCCATGGCAGGGGTGCAATGAGATGAAGCTTCCCTTTCAATCCAAACTATTCAAGGACTGCTAGCCTCACCTGGGCCTGAAGGGGCTCCAGGAGAGCTGGAGAGGGACTGGGGACAAGGCCTGGAGGAGCAGGACACAGGGAATGGCTTCCAGTGCCAGAGGGCAGGGATGGATGGGATATTGGGCAGGAATTGTTCCCTGAGAGGGTGGGCAGGCCCTGGCACAGGTGCCCAGAGAATCCCTGGCAGTGCCCAAGGCCAGGCTGGACATTGGGGCCTGGAGCAGCCTGGGACAGTGGGAAATGTCTCTGTCCAGGGCAGGGGTGGCTTGGGATGGGGTTTAAGGTCCCTTCCAGCCAGATCAACCCTGTGACACTGAGGCCAAGCAGGACAAGGGCTGTGATCCCAGAACCTGGACAGAGCAGAGCAGCCCCATTGTGCACATCCTGCAGGGGACAGACACAGCTCAGTGTCCCCACATCCCAATGTCACTAAGTAATGCCACAGCTCTCCCCACTCCCTTCCCCAAAGCATGGCTTGGGGTGCTTTTTTCCATTAAACTCGTCTCAGACTGCCAGTGTTTAATCCCATTTTATAGATACAACACTTCACAAGGAAGGTGCTCCCACATGCAGCACAGTTTTTTATTTTCCTCTCCAAATTAACTGTCTTTCATGGCTTCATAACCTCTCCTGATAGAACAACAGCCTAAGCAAATGACTCCTCACCCCAACATAACAAAATTAATTCTGTAGCCCAAGGCAAAGGAAAAGGAAATGTTAGAAAACAAATGGCTAAAAAAAGCAACTTAACTGCCAAAATCAGCTTCTCTTATGAGGTTTTAATAACTACTAGCTTTTCCAAATGAACATATTTGTAAAACATGAGAATCAACTTGAAAATCAGAAAAATAAAGTGAGAAAAAAACAATAACTTTTTATTAATGGAAAAACCTCTTCAGAAAAAAAATAAATCAAAAAATTGTGACACAACACCACTTACAGAGTTTGCATAAATCCTATATAACTTCCCATTTAATAGGATGTGTATTTTTATGAGAAAATTGTGGTTTAGAATTAAACTTTGAATAATTTTCTTCTGGAGAAAAGGTAACAACGAAAGGAAAAAGAAAACAAAACCATAAACATTGTAGGAAAGAGATGACATAACACTACTTCAAGAATTAGTTGTTACCTTTGCTGCAAATGGTTATCACAGAAAATACTATTAAAAAATAAACAAAATAATCAAAAGCAAGCCTAATGAGATGTCTATCAAATACCTGTGACCTGATAGGGAATTTTAAAAAACCAACATTACAGCCATAAAACAAACTCAATCCAATCTCAGAATAACCAAGTCAAATAATGGTTACAAAAATAAATCTTTAAATGCTCTTAAAAATTTCAATATTTGACATTAACAATATGCTCCATCATTCCAGCAAAACAGTAAACTGCTGCTTGGGAAATGTTCTGCATTCTAAATTAAGTCTGCAGATCTCAGGGATTATTTTATTTTGTGTTTGCCTCTGAGGTCATGTACAGTTTTGCTGTGAGTTATTTTCCTCTAGAACCTATAAAGCTGAAGCACCTCAAACTTTCTGACCTTGAAATACAAACATCTGCAATCAAACACAGAAAACCTTATTAAAGTGGGCAGCAGAAACCATGGAATTAAATAGTAGAAATGTATCTAAAGTATAGAAACGATACTAGAGATTTCTAAATTTTTTCCTTTTGTGCTTTACCTGCACATAGGAATCATAATGTGTCTACACCAGCAAATTGAATTTTTCCTTTTGCCCTGCTTTATATCCACTCACTACTCCCAGGTTTGCTTTATTTTGCTTGTTTCTCTTTTTACAGCCCTTCCTGCCTTTTTAGAGAGAAAACTTTTCATCTCTCCTGATTCCTCCTGCATTATTGTGTTGGGGCTCCCAGTGCCAGGAGCTCTGCCAGCCACCCACAGACCCTGCCCTTGTCAGCAGGATGAGCTCTGACCTCAGATTGAGGTGCATTCCACATTTTCACACCCACTGGTGTGAGAACCATCTCCTCCAACCCCGTGGGACAAGGGAGGAGGTGCCCATTCCCTCTGGCTTTGGGCACAAGCTTCAAGGTGCTCAGGAAAACGGGAGAGAAGAAAGTGATTTGTTTGTCACACGGTTTTAATCAACACAGCAGTTCTAGCTTAAGTCCAAGCACAGGATTGTTACAGGGAAACATAAGAACACAAAAAAGCTTTTGAGATACTGTTGGACTCATTCAGGGTGGGAAAAATATGTTTAATAAAGAAAATTGTTACAATTATTCCTTCAAATGTGGAGTTGAAAATCTATCTGGTGACCACCTAGCAGCACAAAATCCGTGGAGAGAAGCACATTTGAAAAGAATTTCCTCTCTGAAACTTCAGCAGGTGGAGCTCACAAGAAATGGCAAAGCCCAGGAGAGGAGGGAATGTCCCTTCCCCACCTGTTCTCAGCCCTTAGCTGGGGCCAACCCATCACACCAGGGCAGGATGCCAAGGACCCTGTGGTCACTTCATCTGCCCCAGCCCATGGTACCACCATCTCCATCATTAACAGAGGGGAATTTTAATGACATGGCCCAGCCTGGAAGGCACCAAGGACATGAGAAAGCCCAGCTGTGATTTGCTTTGCTTACAGAAATAACTGTTCAGGTAGCACAAGCCCCATTCCCAAACTGCAACAGAATATTCTGTACTAGTTTGGAACTCTTCTCCCAAGTGCATGTGCCACTCCTGTTCCCTTCCAGCAGGATTCAGGTCTTGTTTACCTTAACCCATACCAATGACTCTTACTTGGAGGATTTCAAACTTTTTCCTTTAATATCTTCAGCTCAAAGCTTTCAGAGAACCCCAGAGCAGTCAGGGACCTCTGGAGAGGATCTAGTCCAGCCCTCCTGCCAAGGCAGGGTCACCTGGAGCAGCTTCCAAGCGAGACCACCAGCTTTTGCAAACTGTACTATCTCCCCACTTGGTTGCCTTATTTACCTTTTTACAGCAATAAAAAATAGAGCCAAGTCCTTTGCTCAAGGGGATGACAGCATCAGTAATACTGCTGCAGTTCGCATTCTCCAATTTTAAACTTTCATTAAAGAATTCATATTACTCACGAGCCTATGCAATATTCTAATCATGCTGTATTATTACTTTTTTCCATTAAGGAGTCAGTAAATTCAGAGTACGAAATCTTTTCATTCTCCTGACAGCTAGCAGGGACAAAAATACATCTCCTGCAGATCTGTCTTGTAGGTTTTATCTACAGACCAACACCATAAGTATAAATCATTTCTGAGCAAGTCCAGGAAGCTCTTTTTTCCAGTATCTTGCTGGAAATCAGAATCTAACCTTTTCCCTGAAAATTCATCAAGGGTGGATGACATAAAGCATATGTCATCATTTTACCTGCATTTAACCTTGTCCAAATGTAACTGTGGCCAGCCATGAACACACAGGCCACAGTTCAGATTTTTGCTGATAAATGGGAATTGCAAACTTTATGTATAAAGCACGCAGCCAAACTTGGAAGCTGAATGCAAAATGGTTGCATGCATCTTCATTTCTGACTTTGCAAGTCTTAACCTTCCTCATATTTACCATCAATTTTTCCAAAGAGCAAACAACCAAAAGCAAACCACTTTGTTGTGTCAGCACAGCCTCAGTTGGAGGGTTAAGATTCAATTCACAGAAAGACAATGGATGGGTGATAACAGGAAAAAAAATTGTTAAATTATTTTTTGTTTGTTTGTCTTAACTTTTAAAAAGCATCCTTGAAAACTGCTCAGAGAAAGAATCAGCCTCCAGAAATAATAATCTTGTTTTATTTATAGTCAGGGTCGTGGGAAATCTGTCCTGAAACATAAAAAAAATACAGCCTCCCAGATTAGTTTGGGTATGGGAATTCAAAGAATGAACAGCTATGGGAAAGTTTAAATTCTCATCAAATACACCTGAGTGTCCCTGTTCAGAATGGTTTGTACTTTCTGCCACTCAGAGAGCACAAAGGCAATTGTAATTTCTGGAACACCCAGGACTAATTATTGGTAACCCAGAGTTTACCAAAAGTAGGAGCATCTCTCATGTCTACAGACTAGAGTCTGTGATCATGGGTAATCACTGCATGATTAGGATATTATTTGAATGATTATATTTGACAAGGAAAAATCTATAAAAACACTTTATTAGACTAATAAAAGCAATCACTAAACTTTTGTTAAATACCCCATATATCAAAGTCTGGTATACATACTAGTGAATTAATTGTACCAAGCAGCACTTCTTATCCCTAAAAAATAAAACACTGATGGCAAGAGGATGCCTTCTTTCCGCACTTATTGCTCAGTTTGGTGCTTGCACAGCAAAATTTATCCTCTGTCCCTTGTGCTCCAGAGTTTAAAACATCGTTTGTTCTGAGCACTGCATCAACAAAGTACAACAGGACAAACAAAACCCCACAGAGCAGAGCCTGAGCCCAGGACAGCCTCTGACCCTGAGGAAATGATCCTGGCTGAGCTCAGGCTGAGCTCAGGCATTCACCCTGCTGCTCTGCCCATGCCAGAACTGCAGGGACAGCTCTGTGTTGTCACCACAGCACCAGCTGCACAGCCACAGCTTGTCACTCCAGACACTCCACAGAAATGCCACCAGACCCGAGCTATCTACACCTCAGAACTTTGGATTGCCCTCAAAGAAATAGCACCTTACTGAAGAATCATGCTCATTTTTAAATTTCTCTGTGATAAATGTGTGCTTTGGGGGTCAATCCTTTCAGGAAATCAGTCAGGACCTGAATGTCAGCAGTAAATCCACAGAGTGCCATATTCCCCAAGGCATCCCAGCCACAGGCTCATCACTTCTGGGGGCAGCTTTGTGCCAGCCCCTGCACAGTCTGCCAGGCTGCAACCAGAGCCCCAAAACATTCATTTAAAACAGCACAGGTTATTGTATTTGTGGAGTGCCCCAATGAAGGAAGGAATGATGAATCTGACTCCATGTTCTCAGAAGGCTAATTTATTATTTTATGATACTATGTTATATTAAAGAACACTATACTAAACTATACTGGAGAATACAGCAAGGATACTTACAGAATGCTAAAAGATAATAATGAAAACTCCTGACTCTCTCCAGTGTCCTGACACAGCCTGGCCCTGATTGGCCAAAGAGTGAAAACAACTCCCAGCAGAATGCAATGGAACAATCACCTGTGGGTAAACAATCTCCAAACACATTCCACATGAGCACAACACAGGAGAAGCAAATGCGATAAGAATTGTTTTCCTTTTCTCTGAGGCTTCTCAGCTTCCCAGGAGAAAAACCCTGGGCAAAGGGATTTTCCAGAGAATGTGAATGTGACAAGAGGTGACATCAGCACCTGCCCTGCTGGCCCCTGATGTCCCACACCACGAGCAGGGGAGTGAGGAACCCTTTGCATTTTTGCCAAGCAGAATCACTCTGTTCTCTGCAGCACCTTCAATCACCCACTCTGTTCCTGCTGCTGCAGGAGCTGAGCAGCCCTGGGTGACAATGCCAACCCTGGGTGACAATGCCAAGCTGTCACACAGCTCTGCCCCAGGCACCCCCTGCCCTGAGTGCCTCAGGAAGGAATCCCCCTGGAGCTCACTGCCATCAGGCTGGATTTTGTTCTGTCTCCAGAAACGCTGCAATTATCTTTGTCAACACTGCAGGCAGGTGAAGTGTGGGTGCCAGGTGCCTGCCAGCTGGAATGCAGCCTGGAATGCAGCACCCATGGTCCCAGCTGCTCTGCACCTCGTCCATCACACCCTCAGAGACACAGGGCTGGCCCCCAAAAGTCAATAAATCTTCTGGTAAAGTACATTCATTAACCAGTGTGAGACTGCAGCAGTACTCAGGGAAATGTGGGCTCAGATTCCCACAGACACACACAAACACCTGCCTGCAGCTCTGATTTCCTTCATTATTATGGTTTCTATTTACCCTTTCTAGCCCATTTCTGTTCCCATTTCCTTACCTTTAATAATAAAATATAAAATAATATAACATATAAAATCTAAAAAAATATAAAATCTAAAAAAACCTAAAAAATATTAAATCTAAAAAATATTTTATGTATAAAATATAGAATATATTTAATATATAAAATACATAAAAATATAAACAATATTTCCTTACTTTTTATAATAAAGTATACCTGTTATAATAAAATTACAATACTTTGATTTGATTGAGTGTATATCACTATTCTATTTATATATATGCTGTTTACCTGTAGATTCTCAAATACAGATATATTATAGGCACTTTCAATTCACAAATGCTCTCTAGGAACTGCTGTCATAATGACAAAATTTCCATTTTTATTTGCCACTACCTAAACTCACTATTATTTTATTGTGCCTGCAGTTACCCAGATTCAGGGAGCACTGGGGTTTTTCACTGAATCAGTTATTTGGGGTTTTCTGTTGTTGTTGGGGGTTTTGGGGGCATTTTTTTGTTTTGAGGTTTTTTTTGGTTGGTTGGGGTTTTTGGGGGTGGTTGTTATCTGGGGTTGAGGGAGGTTGACTCTGTTTTAATTTTTTGCTTGTTTCATTTTTAATGATGAATTTCCTTAAAAGAAAAGCACAGAAGAAAAAGAAAAACAGAAAAGAAAAGAAAAGTCATTTAAAGCACACAGATAAACTCCATTTCCCTGAACAAAACCAAAACCACACCAGGGGAAATCTCCTCTGTGGACAGAGCAGGGTGTGTTCCATGCAGTTCTCTGCTCCTTTCCCTCCATCACCAGATCCCAGGGTACTTTCTACTTCCCTCCCTGCACACAGAGCCTCACCAAATTAAGTAATTCCAGGATCTATATTAGAAGGAAATAAGAGCACTGCATCTCAACAGAGATATGAATGCACAGTGGAGTTGGTTCCATAACATGGTCACTGGCACTCTGGCCAGGACCAGAACATTCCAGACTTTGTCTGTAATGCTCTCCAGGAGAACCCAAACCCACCTGAGAAAAGTTCTGATCACTTCATTGAGGAGAAGCATCCACATTAATCAATTAAACATTTCCTAAGCACACAGAGCTGAAGGGCTCATACACTTTGTTACTTCAATATTCAGGCTGACAGATAGCAGAGGTTATCCCAGCTCCTGACACTCTATCAGTCCCACAGGAGACTGACACCAAACTGAACATTCATTTTCATCAGTTGCTCCTATTTACAGCATAAGAAATTCACACAAACTGCTCCTCCTTAACAATAACTATCTGGTCTTATCAACAAGGGAGCCAGAGTAGCAAATGCTGCGATGTGAGCACTAATTAATTTCCTCTTTGTCACTCCCACCATGCAGTGAGCTGAGTTCCTGATTTCCATCACCATTTTCCCATACACCTTCATCAGTTCTGCCCTTCACACTGCTGGAATGCCACACAAGGCAGAGGATCTCTCTGGTTCTTGCAGCTGGTTCAGGACAGTTCACTGAGCAAAACCTCTTATCACCTCCTGCTCTGCACTGCTCACACCCCAGGGGACTGCACAGAGCCCATGGATTTTCTGCCATCAGCAAAGTCTGGCCTCTCCTGGTGACACACAGAAAGCTTCCTCAGCTCTGCAGTGAGCTGGAAATCACCTGTAGAAGTACCTGTGTTACAAAACAAGGCAAGCAGAAACACAACTGAGGTGAATGCAAAGCCTCTCTCAGTCCAGCCAAGCCTTCAGGCTCCAAAAAAGGAGGAACAGACCCATTTCTTCTTGGATGAAATGAATGGGCAGGAAATCCAGTGGTGCCCTGCAGCAAAGCAACCTCTCAGCTTACACTGGTAGGCTAAAACTTGGACATTCAAGCCTGGGCCTTTAAAGCAGAACATTTTGTGAGAGGTGGATCATGTAAAATAAAGTACATTCATTAACCAGTGTGAGACTCTGCAGCAGCACTCAGGGACACATGGGCCTCACAGACACACACAAACACCTGCCTGCAGCTCTTATTTCCTTCATTATTAGGGTTTCTATCTACCCTTTCTATCCCATTTCCAGAACTCCAGATTCAGATTTCCTAAGGAGATCATCTGGGATAATGAACACAGCCATGTCCAGTCTGACCCTCCTTTCTAAAGGTTTGTTCTATGTACGTTCAGAGAGCCCTTAGAAGAACACACTTCTACTTGCTTAAAGTATTCTAAAAATATTACTTCCTAATGAGGGTCTCATTTGCATGACAAATTCTCTGTGCAGTGTCAGAAACATCTTGAAATTAAGATGTCATGCTTACAGGAATTATTCTGCACGCAGATGAGTTCTCACCAAACTTTGCTTCTGACAAGTTAATTTCATTTTCCTCATCATGTGCTTTGACAGCAAGATAAGGGAATCAAAGCCTTTCCCCAGTGAGAATCCTTTGCTCCTGCATTAATTGGAACCAGGGAATATCATCCACTTCAATTCATCCCTACTTTTCTGGCCAAATATTTAAAATCAATCATTTACTAAGTTAACAGTACATATATCACCCATGCTTTCCACTGCAATTCTTGCAGGAGGAAATGCAACCGTTAAGGAGAAATATTAATAAAACAAGTAAAGGTTTTTCCTGTCACCCTGATTTTTTAAGATTTTCTAAGCCTTCTGATGTTTATATTCTTGCAATGAACTTTCTCACACACTTTATGTAAATAACTTATTGTTTTGCATTATTTTATGGAGGAGGAGAAATTTGATGGACTGTTGGTTTGTCCAGTGTCATTGGAGAGGTGGCACTGTCACCCTCCAATCCACTGTCACTTTTGGAGATCTATAAGTGTTGGAGTCAGAAAAATAAAGGTCCCTTTTTTACCTTGGAAAGAGCAGCGATTCCACATCATGTTGTTTTGTGTCCTACAGCGACATTTCCTACCTCTACACAATATATTTAAATTAAAACGGAACATAAAAGCCTCAAGCCTTTAAAATTGGGGATAAATAAGATCAACCTCTCATTTTAAAACAAATTTTAAAAAAAGAACTTTAAAAAAATCCTGAAGCAAATATTCTCTGCAGCACGCAAAGAAACCCATGCACGTGCACTGAGAGACAGAGCTAGGTACAAATCCTCTGCCTGGAGAGAAAACAAACTCAGGAGCTGCTTCCAAGGCATCCAGGAACATCCAGCAGGGAAAGCTCTGCCCAGGCTCAGGGAGCAGAAAGCAGCACAACTCCAGCCACAGCCTGCAAAACTGCTTTAAAACTGTTCACATCACACATTGTGCTTTCCTGTAGAGCTCCTTGGCACGGCAGAAGGACCCTGCAGGATTCCAGCATCCCCTGGCAGGAGGGGGCGCAGGAGATTTCAGCCACACCTCCCTGGAAAAAGCTTCACTGGATCCTCACACCCTGTGACCGAAGCTTGATGGAGAAAATAAAAGATATTTCTTCCTCTACCTGGAGTCTGAGAATATGTGAGAGCTCTGCACCACAAAGATCAGACCCTGTACACTTCTTTTCTCTCCTCAGCCTGGAAACTTTGGGAATTAATGGTGAAGTCATGAAGGAAACCTTAAATAGATTCTGTTTTCCACCATCACCAGGCTCACTTTCTCAGATTTTATCTGCTTCAGTTTCCCACTCAAATCTTATATTAGATTTTTTTTTCCTCTTTTTTCTCCACCTCCAAGCTTTTCCATTTTCTTACATAATACTGAATAAATATTTTATAGCCAAAGAGGATTTCTACCTGTTACGTAACTCACATTTTTTGAAGGCAGCTTCCCTTCTCATTTTTACTGATAGAGCCTTTGGTGGAACCAGGAGCTGTACTGATGCAAACAGAATGTGCCTAAACTTAAACAAACAGCTCTGTTTCTGCCACATTAAAAATGCTAAATGGGGTGAAATCTCATTTCATCGACATGCAGAGGGGGGTGACGATGCTGAGGAAAATATTACCATATGTACATAAACATCAACAAAACTATTAATTGTCACATAATGAGGCAGCAATTTAAGCATGCTGAGCAGATGCATCCCAGCTAAACTGGAAGGAACAGCCACATTTTAATTCTGAACCAGGCTGGGATCCATGGCTGGCTTTTGGATGTCCAGTCACAGATGCTTCCCACAGCCAGAGAAATTTTTGAACAATCCCCTCTAAAAACTGCTCTGAGCAGAGCTCTCAAAAACCTTGGATAAACTTGGCAGATCTTGGACAATATCTGTCCAAAAGTTAAAACTCTTTCTTTAGCTCTGGCTACAACTTAAAAAAAAAAAAGATAATTCCACTTTTTTTTTTTTCTGGCCACCCACCTGTTTGTTTACACCATAATGCTGGATAGAGCAGGAAGGTGCCTCAATTATCAAAAAATGTCTGCGCTCATCAATAGACAATCAGGTCACCTGCAGAGGATGGCAGCAATTCTGTGTAGCATTAAATAAATGGCAATGCTGGGCAGAGCAAATTTGGGGTTTCAACACAACATTGGGACAGAATTCTGGGGCTTGCATTCTACAAAAAGAGGCAGAAGCTCTTTGCTCAGCACTAAGGGCTTTATTATACACCAGGAAAAGCAGGTGTCTGGGAACCTGGGAGGTTACCGATACAAACCTCTGTAAAGGTAGTACCAGAAAGATTTATGAACAGAGCAGGAGGGACCTTGAAACGTCTCCTTTAATTCTGGATTCCTTGGAAATGTTCCCTTCCTCTGGGCACCCAAACCCCCGGGCTTGGGGTCACAGCTCTGCCACCCGAGCTCGGGGATCGCTTGGGCTGAGGGGGGAACCCCAAAACACAGAGGGTCAGAGACTGCAGCCAGCGGGAAAGGGGGAGAGGGGAATGGGAAACGGAGGGAGAGGAAACAGAGTGGGAAAACAGGAGTGGGAAACGGAGAGAGAACAGAAAAGGAACTGGAGAGAGAGAATGGAGAGAAAGAGAACGGAGAGGAAAACAGAGAGAGAGAGAATAGAGAGGGAAACAGAGAGAGAGAACGGAGCGGGGAACAGAGAGAGGGCAAACAGAGCAAGAAAACGGGAATGGGAAACGGGGAGAGAGAGAGAGAACAGAGAGGGAAACGGGAGCGGGAAACAGAGGGAGAACGGAGTGGGAAACAGAGAGCGAGAGAGAGAACGGAGTGGGAAAACGGGAGTGGGAAACGGGGAGACGGAGAGAGAATGGAGCGGGAAACAGAGACAGAGAGAGAAAGAGAGAACGGAGTGGGAAATGGAGAGAGAACGGAGCGAGAAACGCAGAAAGAGAGAACGGAGCGGGGAACGGAGCGGGAAACGCAGGGAGCGGAATGGGGAACGGAGAGATAACGGAGCGGGAATCGCAGAGAATGCGGCTGTGCGCGGGTGATAACGCCGGCACTGGAACGGCCCCGCAGCACCGGGAGGATGCAGAGGCGCCCGCGGTACCCGGAGGATGGGGCAGAACCCAAAGGGGCCGGGACCGGGGTCAGGACCGGGGTCGGTACCGGGACAGCCCCGGGGCTGCTCTGCCCGCCCGGCGCCCCCTGGCGGCCGCGGGCGGTGCAGCCCCAGCGAACACCGCGGGCTCCGGAGCATCCCCGGGAGGGGACGGAAAGGAGCTCATCCATCCATCCATCCATCCATGGGCTCCCCCGCACCGCCCCGAACCCAGCAGCGCCCCAGGAGCAGCAGAGCTGGGATTTACCCCGCTGTCGGTATCTCAGACACTGTCTGAGCGCAGTGAGCAGTAAAGCCACAGCTGCTGCAGCCCTCAGAGGAGCAGCATCCAATAAACGCTGAGAGCCCCAGCAGCATTGAAAACAGAAAAATACATCTCTACAGCAAATAGTACAGGGGACAGGCTGCTGACAGAGCCTGGGTGTCTTATCTTCATTTATCCTGAACAGATCGCATTATCAGCTGCTGAATGAATTCTCTGCAAGAGAGGGAGGTTTAACATCCAGTCTTTTGTCCTGGATTTTAAAACCTCCTTTTTAACAATAATAGCTCAAAAGACATATTCCTTCTGTCTTAAATAGATGTCAACTCAATAGCTGAAGTTTGAATACAGTTTTCAATGAAAGGTAATTCAGAACTGAAGATAAGGCAAAGGATGAGGGAAGTGTTCCGTGCCTCCCTTGTGAGTGCCCTATCACAACACAAGGACTTGCTTGAGAAAAATGCCATTAAATGGAGAAAGGGGAGTGAGACATTTATTGGCACTCACACACACAGAAGATATACATAAGGAGGCTGCTTGGCCGAAGAAATAGAATTTAGCAGCTCAGAAAACCTGGCCATCAAGCTCAGGGACAAAACCTGTTCCTAACCTGTTTCTTTAACCCGAGGTTAAAGGAATGACAAACATGCACCAACAACCAAAAGTGTGATCACCCAGTGCACACAAACTCATTGGCCACTGATGGTGAGCACAGAAACACCAAGACTGGAGTATCATTAAATCATTAACAGGGATTTGGAGCATCTGTTTGGACAAGACATTCAGTTTCTTGAATCCTCAAAAAAAAAAAAAAAATAGAAAGCAGCCCAAGTTTCTGTATTAGTTTCCCACTGCAGAAAGAGGATGTCTCTGGTCTCTGAGCAAACACCAGCATGGAAACAAACCAGACAGTGCTGATGGACTGAGCCAAAGTCAGCACTGCGTGGGGTGGCACCAGTCTCTCATTCAGGATAGGGTTTTTTTTCTTGTAAAGGAAGAATTTTCCAAATAACTTTGAGCATCTCTAAACAACAATTTGTAATCAAGTGTTGAGACTGCCTGTGCTGCAGCACGAATCAGAGCTGCAGAGTTCAGCACAGATCTGATAATCTCAGCTGGCTCCTGGTGCCACAGCCTTTGCATCCTACGTCAGCACGAGCAGAGCGAGCTTACGCTGGTCCAGACACACATCCAGGGATTTCTGGGTGCTGGCTGGGGCAGGACAGGCCAAAGCCATGGAGCAGAGCCAGCCCAGCACTCCAGGCAGCAGTGCCAGCCCCAGGGGTGACAGCTGGGCACAGGCTCTGCCTAAGAAGGGCAATGTCCAGGGGATCTGACAGCCTCAAATACAAAAACAAGTTTGGTGGCATAGCTCTGTGCATGTGAGTGTAAAAAACCTCTGTGGTGCATGCCTTGATAGCAGGTGGTTGTGCTTTCTCACACCACAGGTGACTCTTCTGTACCAACAACTGCACAGAAATAGAAATCAACCTCCCAGCTCAGCAAAGATGGGCTTTGATTACTTATAAACAGTCACTGGTGCTTCAAGACAAATTTTACCTCTTCAAACACCTTTTGGTTCATGCGCACAGAGAGCCAGGCAGCGATGGTTGATAAAATAACTGATGTACAAATATAACAATAAAATCCCATTAACTCTTCACAGAAAGAGCTAAGTATCATTTATATCCTAAGGAGTGTTTGGTGTGAACTCCTGGCCACCCTCTCCTGCTCACCCTGTACCTTTTGAGCATCATAAAAACACTGGAAAAGCAGCAAATTCAGTGCTTTGAATTAGAATTTCCCAGGTTAGGAGGAACACTGGCGGGGAAGTCTCAAATTACACAAAGTTGGCAAAGTTGGTACATTATCACTGCTGAGCAAAATGCAACAAAGATTCTGACTAGTCATGTGTATAAGGCCGGCACCAAAGAACTGGAAGCTCATACAAATGGTACTTTGGTCCTTTTTAAGTGCCACTTTTTGGGGTTTTATTCTAAGAGAAGACAAACTGCACTATAACTAAAAATATTTGGTCCATAATAGAAATTTAAAAAACAGATTATAGGTAAAAGTCAAGAAGAAACATTGAAAGATCTTTCAAAGCTACAGAAATGAGGGTTTTAATCTGTCTTGCTCTAGTCTGCTTCTATGAGGAAAAAAAATATTCTCAGCATGAAGTGTTTCACAGACTATACTCCTGAGAGTTAAATTTTGCTCTGGTTTTTTTGTTGGTTTTTGGGGTTTTTTTAAGGCCAGCTCTATGCTCTATTTAGTTCTGCCTTCCCACTCACACACAACACTTTAAAATTTACAAGTTCCAGTGATACCAACTGCTTTCATAAAATTCAATCCTTCTCCTGACAGATTTTGCCGTTCTTGAACCTCCAGCCATTACCATAATCCACTGCTCTCAGGTTTCTCACACGTCCAGCAGAGTGCACAGAAAAGGTCATTTTGAGAGTTTTGGGAGCAGAACAAAACCAGGAGGTGCTGCCAGCCTGGCAGGGGAAGCTTTGCCCACGAGATTTGAGATTCCAGGACTCACTGGGACCTCTCAGACGCAGCAGCTCCTGCAGCCAGAGACCCCCAGAAAAGGCTGCTGGAACCGGCACTCAGATGTTTGGGCAGAGAATTCAATTCTTGACAAGGTTTTAAGGGTATTGTATGGGAAGCTGAGGTGTTAAAGTGAGATATTTGTGATGTTCATATCTTGATGTAAGAGCAGTGCTATCCCAGCTTTTTCCAACCCAATATTCCCACAGCCAGACCAGAGGAGGTCTGTAGGGCAGCACCTGAAATTGCACACATGGGGAAAAGGAGCAGAAGAGGAGCAGAAAGTAGTCAAGACAGAAAAAGGCTTTGCTTTGTATTTCTGTGTTCCAAGGAACACTCTTGAAGTATTCATTCTTTCAGAAATTACACCAACAGGCAGCTTGGAGTTGCCCTTGTGAAATGTGGGCTAACTTTAGGACAACAGGACATGCTATAAAGTCAAATGAAATTATGCCCATTTACATCAAAAGTGAAATAAAATGTGCTATTTTAGGGTTTTCAAGCAAATATTTGGTTAAACTGATTTACAATGATACAGTAAAAGACAGCATAAAATAACAACCCATCGCTTTGGTCACCTACAGTATCCATTTAAATTATTTCACATAAATAAAAGTGCCTGAAAATACCTGCAGCCGTCCTTGCTTAGAGGGGTTTGAGGCATCCATAACCATGCAAAGTAAAAAATATTTACTTTTTTTCAGGCAAGGCTCCTGCATTATGTATGGCCAGCAGAAATACCTTTTGCCTGAAATCAATTGAAACCATCCATCTGGAGCAAACAAGAAAATTAAGCACTCAAGAAAAACTTTACAGCTTACCACCCTCAACCCAGGGAGCCTAAACCTTATTTTACACAATAATTCTCAAGTATTAATGTTGTCCAGTAGCATTCTATAAGAGCAACTAATCTCCTTAACTGAAATCCACTGAGTGGAAACATATTGAATATACTGTGGGAACAGCCTGAAATTACAACCTAAGCTGCCCAGGAAAACAATGGCAGCCCCATAAAACATCCTGGGAGCAGAGAGCCGGACAGGAACAGCACGGGCTGGGCCAAAATGAGAATTTAAAAAGTGAGTTTCAGGAATTTTAACACATCCTGGTCATCTCCCATCCCTTGGGAAAAGGAAGACAGCATCTTCTGCTCGTCCTACTTTCATCTTCTTCAGCTTGCACCCAAGCAGCTCCAAGTTTTGCCTGTTCTTTTGAAATGGCCACCAAAATTGGCTGCAAATTGTGCAGGCTGTGAATGACTCTGCTGGAACTCAGCATAGGGACTGTTCTGCCCCTGCTGGGTGCCAAAGCCTTTTCTCTCCACTCAGAGCACCACAAACAGGGGCAAGGGAACCAGCGGGAGAGGGAAAAGCAGCCTGGGTGAAATTCTGAGCCAAATCAACTCAGCTCTGATTGATTTAAATCACTAATGAGTGAAAGCAACAAGCCTGCTTCCCTATTCTAGATCACTCAGCGAAATAAAGTCTTTTACCACCTAGATTTGAAGAATTTTGGAGTGTTTTGATTTTTCATGGCAGTTCCTTGCCTCAGAAGCCAGATATGAGCACTGGTAGCAAGTGCTTGCTCATGTATCAGTGAATAAACACATGGCCTGCCAAACACTGCCTCCATGGCTTTGCCCTGGTATTTCAAATGTTATTTTCCCATGTTCTGAGCAATTACCCCTCTGATAGACCCCAGCAGCTCACCAGGCTGGTTCTGCTCACCATGATGACTCAAATTCCTGTTCTAGGGGTTAAAGGCAAATCCTCCCCAGGCACAGGTACTCTGTGCTTTAGTGCCCTGGCTGACACCTGTGTGGGGCTGGAAATGCTGCTGCTCTCTGCCCATGCCCTGTTTGCTCTCTGAACATCCCAGGGAGCATTTCCAGAGAAGCACATGGCACTGCATGGCTGCTTTACCCTCAGCTCTCTCCCCTCTGCCCACATTGCTGGCCAGGTCTCACCTTCAATCTGCTGCACAGGAAACCTGTTCATACACAGGATCTTAATTACTGCTCCTTTTCTTTAGCATCCTCAGTTTTCAAACCATAGGAGAGCACAGCATGGCCCTGCTGTTGGCCTGAGAGACAAATTAAATCTAATTTGGCTCTGCCCTCCCTCCAGGGCAGTGAGGGCTCTCAGGTCTGAGCCCTCAAACACCCCAACCTGTGTCTCCCTCCAGTTCAGCATCACTTCTCCACTACAAAATAAAAAACATTTCAACTGGGACTTCTAGCTGTCACCCTTATAAAAAATGCTGCAGTCCTATTTGTTCTTTGTAGGAAGAGTAAGGAAAGCTTCAGTATTTGTAGGGTTTGAAAAAGTTTCCCGTTGGTTGTGTGAAGTCCATCTGAATGGATGTGATTAAACTCACAGCTGATGGCACTGAGATCAATGCAAATAAACCTTTCCTGCCTCTGGAAATCAGTCATATCTACCCAAAAAGAAAAATGTTCAAGGCAGAGCCACCAAGAGATTTATAGCTGGTGGCATTACTTCATTTAAATAAAACACTCATTTAGCATCCCAGCAGTGATTCTTTCAAGCTGAACTCACTTTTCTGTAAGAATTATTAACCAGAGAAAACATTTTTCCCTTTTTAACCATACTGCCTCAATCCACTTTTTTATTTGTATTTTGTTTCTGGTGAAAAAAAAAAATTCTCCTATAGACTAAAATTGTAGAAAAATAGACATTTTCCTATAGAAAAAATATTGCATCAGCAAAATAGCAGCTATCAGGTAATGATAGGAGAAGAACTCAAGAGGAACATTAACTTTCACTGTCTCTGAGAGTAGATTTCAGAAGACATCACCTTCCATCTGCTGTGGTGTTGCCTTAGCACCAGAGACAAGGCAAAACAACAGATTATTCAGATTATGAATGACTAGAAAACAACAAGAAGCTGTGCAAAGAGTTTCACAGAGTTTAGGAGAGTGTGGTAAAATGCACTAGGAAAAAAAAAAATCACATCGCCATCAGAGTATTATTTCTTTCACATTAAAAAAGTTTCCAAGTTGAATCCTTGGTAGTGCAAGTGAAAATTGAATTTGGGGAAGGAAAAGGCACCCAGGGAGTGTTTTTTTGTAATGTGGACTTTTGTCACATTGGAAGTGGCCCAAAAGGCCAGGTACAAGCTGTAAGGAATGGTTATGGCTTGTGTCCCTGCTTGGATGCCAGGCTCTGAGAGAAGAATTCAGTGCTGGGATTACCATTTTCATCCAGGGGTTAAAACAGAATTTGCCTTATGGGGCTGAGAGTCCTGCATTTTCTCCTGTTTCTTCTGAGCCCAATCTGAGACATGTTTGACCAGAATGTTCTTTGGTCACTCCCAGTGTGAGCCAGGACCACAAACACAGCAGAACAGCTCAGCTCTCTCAATTACAGAGACAGGACACCGAGGAGCAGGTGAGTGTGCCCTGCAGAACATTTTCAACCACAATGCCTGGAAGTCCTCAGAGTGCTGCCATCCATTCATTTCTCCTCAGAAAGATTCTGAGGAGGGGAAGGAATCAGCACACAAACCCTACACAGGTTGTGCTGGAGAGAATCCAAGTGCAGAGAAGGGAGCAGAACGGCTGTTGTGGCACCTTTACCACTGACCCCAAATCCACCCGAGCTCTGACCCTGTGCAAAACCTGAGTGCCTTCAACAGCTGCCACAGGGCTCAGCACTCAGGCAGCACTGGGACAATTACCCCTCTGAAAAAACCTTTCCATGAGAAATTTGCCACTTGACTTCTGCTATCCCTGACTGCATTATCTAGACCAGCTCCAACAGGACTGACAACCCACACTGAGCAACCTGGGGAAACAGAATGTGGGGGGGTTTATGCCTCCTTTGAATAAGCTGAAGCAGTAAACTTTATGCCAGGCAAGCCCCAGGTTTATAAAAACACCAAGAAAAACCAACGAGCAGCCTGTTAACACAAACCACTCCTGAGCCCAAAGGCACAGAGCACTCCTTTGGAGAATAGAGCAGTGAGAAGAGCTGAGCCCCAGGAAATGCTCTGTATCCTTCATTCCTTCTTGTGCTCAGCCCAGCAAACACTGAGCACTCTGCAGGTGCTGCTGGCCATGGATCCAGCCCTCCACACACTCCTGGATGGGGACAATTATTCAAAGAGTCTGCAAGGAAATGACGGAAGGGGCTGTGCAGCTCCCATATACAAACAAATCTCATTCTCTCCAGCCACTCTCCCCAGGATCAGACTTTTCAAACTCATCTTCACTATGGCAGCTCCTCATTTTCCCTGTGCTTTGTCACTCCCTGATGGAGCTGCAGCAGTGGCACACGCTGCACCTGGTGTTAGAGCCCACAAATCAACACACATCCCCCTAAACAAGAAAAGAACAACTCACTGTTCAAAGAAAACACACGTGCAGCCAAATTAGGAGAGTATTTGCCATATTCCCACTCCAGCCCTCTTGCAATAATTGTATTTCATGTTCTGCAAGAACCTAAGGAAATTGAGCTCCTTATCTATAAAAACTACTGTACTTCTTTTCTCCAAGATTTGTCTCCAACAACAACCAAACATCACATGAGTGAAAGTCGGAATGATATTGCACTCATGTGATTCTGTTTCTATGCAGGCTAAACCTCTCTTTTCTGTTTTGCATGACTCCACAAGCTTTTTTGAGATTTAAGAACTAATCCTATTTCACCAAAACATTTTTTTTTGCCTCAGATCCAGTTCTCCCCTCTCTCCTATATTGGCAGTGAAATTTTGGATTCTTTTCAGTTTGCAGGCAGAGGAATATGAGGAAATGCATTTACGTTTTTCAAGAACTTCTGCAGAATAAGTAAAGGACATTGGTTAAAGCTCTTATGAGAATTTTAGGTCTTTAAATCTGCCTCTGTAGGTGTTGTGTTTTGGAGATAGGCACTTCCAGCAGGATGGCACATTAGAGGAGGGTTATTTCCAATACTCATGGAAAAGAAGCGTATCAGAATTTACTAGAGCAAGCTCTCACTGCCCACCACACACTCATGCCAGGGATTTTTTCTGACTGCTTCCCCTGTTTGACTGTGGGGTTTGGGGAGATTACACAACTCCTCTACACTTCCCTTACAATCCTGTTGCTCCATTCTCTGTAATTGCCTTCCAACACAGAGGCAATGGCAGCAGCACTTTGCCATGGCATTTTCTGGGTTATCTGATAGAGCTGGCAGTCATTCCTCCTCTCTGTCAGGCCTAGAGGTGTCTGGGAAATATTTCCTGAAGTCAATTCTAATTCGGTCTTCTAGAAAAGTAATTTATCCTTTGCCTTTCTTGTGATAGTTCAAATATGAAAAAATAAAAATCCTTTTCCTTTTGGATCTCGGTGTAAAACATACCTGCAGAGTCTGCAGGTACCAGCAAAACTCTGGTCTCATTTCTCCCATGTATCACTGGGAGGCAAAGTTAATTGGAAGGCTGGGTAAAAGAACCCTGATAGACAATATTGATCACCTGCAGGAGTTAGTCAGGGGGCTCCAAGGGGTGTGGAGAATTCCCAGCAGAACTTTCTCTATATAATTCAAACTATTTCTCCTTTCTTTCATATTTGGAGACCTTGAGCAGATCCAAGGATGAATCATTCTTAGAGTTGCAGCTACATTACAAGACTGTGGCAATCAGTGATGCCATTTCAGTGATTTACACAGGCAATTCTTCCCCAGAAGGAACAGGGAGAGGAGAAGTGCTGTGATGAGCTCATTGCACAGCAGAAGATTTTAATGAAAGGAAAAGAACGAGAAGCCCAGGCTGAGCCAGGAATATGCCCAGATGAATATGCAAACGAGAAACTTGTGGGCAGACATTTTCTCTTGATTTTTTGACAAATCGTATCTGGCCTGTGAAAAGCCTGCTCAAGAGCAATGCTAGGCAGGGCTGTGGGAGAGTCTGGAGATCAAAGCAGGAAGATTTTGCATTTAAAACCAGGAATGATGATTAAAATTAACAGATGAGCATTAACATAGAAGTCTCCAGAGCAAATGACAGAAATGCCACCAAGCACTGTGGTCACTGGTGCACAAGAGGAGCCTGAAGCTCTGTACATGCACCTCTCCCCATCCTCTACCACCTGAAATTTAATTCCAGCCACTTTTCATTAAGTATTTCTTCCAAAATTAAGCAATTTTAATCCAAGTCTGCAACAGCAGAATTTCTAACTACTGTAAAGCAAACAAACAAAGCTTTTAGACTATTTATCAGATAAAAGCACATATGTTGCTTGTCCTATACACATCATAAATAGCACATACAGCTACTGCAATAACAGCTGGTGGGAAATGTCCTGCATGAAGAAATAGCTGCACTTATTTCAGATTAAAGCCCCTGCCACAGAGCACAGGTCTGCTCTAATCTGAATTATGGATGTGTGCTTTGCTTGATGAACCTAAAAATAATACACTCTTTAGACTTTTAATCCATTTAGAGAATTAGAATATGAACAAGCAGATACAGACATCTTCGATTTTCCTTCTTTCACTACTTAGGGCAGGGGCTGTCCATATCACTTATCTAGCAGCCTGCTGGAAGCAAATGGGCTGAGCTGTCTTAAGAAGTCCAGCTGCAGACGACTGAAAACCTCAGCAGAGAGCAAGTCACTCCCCAAATGGCATCCACTTAGCACAGGAACGTTTTGCACAAGTCAGGGGGATCAGTGATAACACAGCCAGCAGGAAAAAACAGGGTTGTCTTGGGGAGAGCAGGAGCAGGGGAGAGAGGTCATGGCTAGAACCAATTTCCCCTTTAAGTTGTATTTGAGCAAGAGGCTAAGCTGGAAAAAATGTGAAAGCAAAAGTTTCAGAATGTAAAAGATCTCACTTTGAAATCCAAGCAAAATGCTTCTTTTTTGACAATTTAATATTTTATGTTAAAATCTTTTACCGTGTTTTCATTTCAAAATTCACCTAAAATCAAGGAAGCTGGAAAACATTTCATTTTAATTGAGCTGGTAAATATTTTAAGCTGAAAAGCAAATCCTTATGCAGCATTTTGCCAACAACCCTGTAATTGTCATTTCAGTTCAATTCTGGTTTTGTTTCTTTCAAAATTTTTGTTTCAATCACTACGAATATGAAAGCAGACAAATTTACCAACTTTATCTGAGGGATAATTCACAGGGATTTCAGTCCAGTGTGGAGTGCAAGTCTGCTCCTCACAGCTGGGTAAAATCATCCACTGACATCCTGCAGGGGCCCATAGAGAGCACAGGAGCATGGTCAGTAGCTGGGACCTGTGCTGGCAGGAAAAACCCAAATTCCAGGACAAACCAAATTCCAGGACAAACCAAATTCCAGGACAAACCAAATTCCAGGACAAACCAAATTCCAGGACAAACCAAATTCCAGGACTCGGGAGCATTCACCTTCTCAAACCCAAAGCTTCAGCAGGGATAACTAAGGTGAAGGACTTCCATTATTAAGAACAGCCATTCTTAAATAGTTATAGTAGTGAAAGGGCAAAATATAAAGGTTCCAGTCTCTGAGCTCTTAGTGAGGAATCCAGAGGAAAAAAGGGCCAAAGAAACAGCTAAAGAAGGGACAAGAAAATAACCAACACTGCTGTAGGTTTGCATGGTGTAGAAAGTTCTGAGCTCTTCTCTCACAGCCTCCTCCTTCCCCGACAATTAGCATTTGTACTTTGGTTCCTTTGTGCATAGTCTGGAATGCTGAAGAGAATTAATATTTCAGCAAGGCTAAAAGGTTGTAGAGCCTGCAGTCTCCTGCTTACCCAGAGCAGGGGCAGTCCCCAGAGGGCAGGAGTTCCACAAAGAGCCCCCAGCCCAGCAGGGGAAGGGCCCCTCCAAGGATGAGAAAGCAGCTCAGTCATTACTCATTTTTATTGCAGTGGTACTCAGGCACCACAGAAATATTATTTTTGTCTCTGTAGTCTCTTGCTCAGCCTACAGGATGCCCATTAGTGATCACTTTCTAATCTTATTTTTAGTTCTCTGCTTTAAACATCTATTTACTGGTAAACTGGCCAAGGTCCCTTTACCCACTGAATGGGCCAAACTTGGCATTTCATAAGAGATTATTATATTTAGTCTTTCTGTTAATAGCCTTGAAACAAAAATGTGAAAACCCAAAACAGATAAGAAAAACAGAAATCTAGATACACATATACAAAAGTCTGCATGCCCACACGCAAACAATAAATATGCACAATATTTCTATAGTGTCTAGGCAAGATAACATTTTTAATCATGGTGCTGTATATATAAATGCCAAGCATTTAGCAGGATGCAAGGGAGACACACAAATCAATCTCATACAAAACAAAATATTCAAATGCCAAGAAAGTGTAATGTATTGCTAATTTCCACAGTCACTTCCACTATGTTTCTGTGCTCAGACATGAAATGACATCTTCCAGAAAAACACTTAGCCTACTGCCCCCAAAACAAACCAAAAGAAGAAAACATTCCTTTTGTGCCCCAGGGCACAGAAAACAGGAAGATTATTTGCTCTGGGTAGTAATTAGAGGATACTGAGGACAGCATGTGTGTGTTTATGTGCATGTACACATCCACCACTCACCCTGAGTGGTAATTAAATGATTTTGTCTTTCTGTGCACACACACTTATCTTGGCCAAATCAAAGAGCTCTGAAAACCAGATCAAACAGACAGGGAAAATCAGCTAAGAGCAAGACCCAATGCACCAGGTTCTAGGCTCTCCTAAATCTGTCACGGTTGAGAAGTTTGCAATTAATACTTGGTAACTCTTCAAACAGCACAGTCCTGCCTTGGCAGCTGTAATTCATAAGGCCTTTGGGTCATTTGAACACTTCCATAGAGGTTTATCCCCTCTGCTCATACAAGCCATAACTCTTCTCATTCCCATCATTTCCTTGAAAATTTGGCATTTCTAAATTTGCCCGCGATGCCGTGAAACATTTTGAATTATTGCCGTGGGGTTAACAATGGGACTGGAGCAGCACTAAACCAAAGTAAGGTTACAAACTTTGCTAAAAGGCACTGACAGATTTACAGCAACCCCTAAAGCTTTGCTGTGCTGGGACTGGTTGCACTTCTGAGCCAGTTGCTCCTACCCAGAAAATCAATTTGAGAGTCAACGCACACCATAAGTGACTCCATGGAGAATTCTTGTGTCTGTCTTCAAACCCATTTATTTATACAGCAATTAAACGTCTCTATAATTACATTTTATAAATGTTTATAGCTCATCTTGCAAAACAGCTACATAAAGAGGAACTACACTGAAAAGTAAAGGTACTTAATGCACTCTAAACAGCAGAAATTGAAAGGAGTTTATTTTTGCAAGAACTGTTAAGGAGGGAGAAACAGGCTGTCCATCATACAGACTCAGATCAGGTCACCATGAGAGATAAGATGTATGAAAATTCTGGTTATATATTCAATAGCTTGGAATTGCATTCAGCCCTGATTGCCATGTTCCCACCCTACTGCTGTTGAATAATTGTTTTCTTCTCTGCTTCTTTGTGGGAACTACAGAAGATCTCATCATCAGGAGGGTGGGCAAAAGGAGAACAACACACTGAAGTTCCCTAAAAGCCATTTGTAATTAAGATGTTATTTTGACACACACTACTAATGTCTCTGCCTGACAATATCAATGTTCTTGGTAACAGTGCTTATTTTCAGGTAAATATTTTGTCCATTTTATACTTTATATACTAATTAATTGTCAAAGATAACATTTATTCCTATTACTTTTCATTTCTCTAACGCAAGAACATGGCAGTAGATTGTTAATTGATGCTGCAGACCTTCTGATGACTTTATAAACTACCAGATTAGAAAAACACTTCTGCTTTTCTGATGAAAAGCACTGATTTATCAGAAACACCAAAGCACATGAACAGTGAGGAGACATCAAGCATGCCCACCCAGTTCAAAGGCACTCAGGAATGTGCCTTTATCTGCATTTTGCCTGCAGTCCCCAGAGCACTGAAGAAATGGAAAACCATACCTGGAGCAGGTCTGGACACACAGACAGAAGAGAAACTGCAATGCACACATTTCAGCTCTGTTTGTCATTCTCCCCACAAAGGTCTCTGAAGCAGTTGCCCATCTTCAGTTACACAGGAAAAAGAAAACCCAGCCCAAAAACAGCTGCAGATAAACCTCTGCCACTCCCCTCTGCTTCTGTGAGGGATTTTTGTGGAGTTTTAGGCATGATGGCCAGAGAAGGCTTTGCCTCATCAGCTGCCTCTTCCTCAGAATTCACTCATGTCAACAATTCCATAAAGATATTTTCAAACAATTCTCAACATCTATGACCTTATTTTTCTTTTCATCCAGTTATTGGAGTAATTGGGCTATCTTCTATCTGAGTTGAGATTTAAAAAAAAAAAAACAACAAAAACAAAGAACATTTTCCACCCATCTTACATCACCAATTTTCTCTTGGTCGGGGCATCTCCCTCACTTGCCCTGGCTGCCTCAGGTAAATACTCAGCTCCTGTTCAATCCCAGCTTTCCAAATCCTGATTTTTTTTTCCCAGTTTCCAGTGCTGCAGGTCAGGGGCAGTGAAGCTGGATGCTGAGGGATACTCATCCCTCACCTGGGAGGAACTGCAGGCTCGAGGATTTCCCTGCACACTCCTCTGAAGGAGCACAATTCATTTCTTATTCCTTCATCCACCTCACACATCAGAGCTGAAACTTCTCCCAGTGCAAAGACCCCCATGCACTGATCCTCTGCAGGGATCCTTGTGGTGTTTGTGGCACAAGCCCACACAGAAATCATCCAGGCTGTGCTGGAAAACCAGCTCAGCTGGGATCTGCCACCCTCCAGGCTGCCCAGAACATAGTCCCTATAGTATCTATCTAATTTATACCCTTATTGCTCCCTAAAAGGCATTTTGCATATAGAAAATGTTATTTTTAAAAGGTGAATCCTCTGAAAGTTTAAGAGTTACTGTTCGGAGGATTTATTCCAGCTCCAGTTTCTGCTCACCATAATCCCACTGAAATTCCCTGTAATACAGCTGATAAGAATGGTTTATTCATGGGGCTTCAATACTAAGTTTGAGATTATCTAACAGAACTTGGGATTTAATTTCTATAGAAAAGAGCTCTCTTTTTTTCTTTTTAAATACAGGAAAATTCTGAATGCTCCTACTTGATTTCTGTAATCTGCTCTAGTACAACAGCACCACAGAGCACACCAAGGATTCAACTCCATGTGCAGATTTTTCATTTTCAGCTACTTTTGTCAAGTTTATTATTTGACACAGATTCTGTGTCTGCAAACCTGCTGGCAACTGGATACTCCACCTTCCTGCACTTCCTGCCCCGGTGAGTTTAAATGCTATTTTTCACTCTCAATTGAACACTAAAAGGGCAATGATACACTCTAGGAATTTCATGCATCTGTATTAATGCTGACTACTGTAGCAGAGAACTGACTTCCAAAGCAGCCCCAGAATTATCTTGTAAAGACATTATTACCAAGAAATTTTAAAAAATTCCTAATCTGATCATTCCTTATAAAAATGAGGAAGAAGGAGGAAAAAATTATGGTTTGTTTCTTTTTAAGTCAACATCTGAGGCATTTCAAAACATTTTTCTACACAATTACAAAGGATTTTTTAAAAGGAAAGTTAAATTTAAAAAAATAAAAATATGTTTTTTGCAGTATTATCTGACTCCAGGAACTACAACTTACAGGAAAACATCACATATGATGGAGATGATGCAGACAAAAATCTTGTGCCAGAAACAGAAAATTAATCAATTTAGTAATCTGTGTGTGTCATCAGGGCCAAATACCCATCTATAAAAAGCATCTCTTTGGTGCCTCATTGGCTCCAGAGCCCCAGCACCATCCCCACTGAATCTGGCGTCTCCTAAGATCACATCTCCAGCCTGCCTTCCTATTTATAGCTGGACAGGGTTTCACAAGTATTTATAGATAGGAAGTGCTTCACAGAACTTCCTTGTAGTTCCTGTTTCAACACACACAAAAACTTATCTGCCCTCAGAAAGCCAAGACATTATTGTGCATATTAATAAGCATCTTAGGAAGCATATATTTAATGTATAATGGATTTAAATATAAGTTTTGACCTTATTTATATGAATATTTGTATGAGATCATTATAACAAATGTTATTTATATGAATAGCTATTTAGATATATGAATGTTTTATATGAATAGTTATTTATGACAAATGTTATTTATATTAATAGTTATTTAGATATATGAAGGTTTTATATGAATAGTTATTTATAACAAATGTTATTTATATGGGCCTGTTATTTAACAACAACAGTGTTGTGTTATTTCTATGAATCCAGCAAAGATTTCCACAGCTGGACTAATCTGTGAAGAACTTCAATTCCTACCATCCCTGGTGGTGCTAAAAGAGCATCTTGGATAACAGAACAGAAAAAAATATATTAAAGAGAGAGAGAGAGAGAATGAAAACAACTTGAAAATACACTGAGTTTTTCAGACCAAAGCTATTTTGAGCATCGTCACTGCACCTTCAACATCTACAAAGCTGCTGGGTGAGGATGAGAAAATGAGTACAAACAGCTGCCGTCCATCCTAAACCCCAAAGCACGACACAGGCACACAGGAGCCGTGAGTGTGGCCAGAGGAAACCTGCCTTCCACGCTCAAGAGGAATTGGGAATGAGCACATAAATTGCTCTGAGCTGACAGAACCATTTTTCCTCTCTCAGAACTCTTTGCCCGCTGTTGCCATGCTCAGCCCTGGGTGTGCATTTCCAGATTCCCTTGTAGGTTTGTCTGGGACAGAAGGGAAGGATGGAGGGAGAAGCCACAGCCCTGGATTTGGGGCAGAGGAGCACTCAGAGCCAAGCCCCAGCTCAGCACTGCCCTGCAAGCTGATCACTGAACCCACCCCTAATCTGCTGCACAATGCAATTGGATTCCAATTTCCCCAGGAGCTGGAGGATGGATCCAGGTGATGAAGCCTTGCTTAGGTTAAAGTCAGCTGAAAGCTTTCTGCAGAAAAAAATGCACATAAGGCACTGCAAAGGAATTAATGACTGATCATGTTTCCCCAATGCTTTTTCCTTTATTAAATATTTTTGTTAACTAAATTAGCATGACCATTTTGTTCAGCTTTGTTCACAATACTACCTAATATATAAAAAATTCTGTCTTTGAAAAATGGGGTTTTTCCTTAAAAGGAACAGAAGGCAATTCCATTTCTTGGATAATTTTTCTTGATAAAAATTATGAACTTTTTTTTGTATTGAAAATTAGTTATGGTCCTTTATATACAGCTTAAAATATTTTCCCTTCTCCTGGAGGCAAGACTTGAAGGCCTCTGGCCCCACCATTGACCAAACAATGAAAGAATTTATTTGCCATGAAGCTTTAACAAAACAGCTCCAGAACATTTAATTAAAAATGCTGCAGTTCTTTTCAGCAAAGAGGAAGCCTGACAGAATTATACTTTGCAGAACTCCTTTGCTTCATTGCATGCACATTTCAACATCAGACCATCAAACACTTCATCAGTTTATTTCCATTCTAATCTGTCATTTCCCTGGCAATATCCTACTTGGATGGAAGTTACTCTCTCTGCATATTTCACCAAGATCAGCTCATTAGCTTCTTGTCCACCAACCTGCTTAATTACATCTCATAGTGAAAGTGCATTAATTTTAACAGAAGTTGTGTGTCATTCTGCAGCCTGATTTGGGTGTTTTGATCCCGTTTCTAACAGACATTTTCATCCCTGGTACAGAGAGTGCCACTCACCCCGTTTGAAGCTCACAGGGATAAAGCCCATTTTGTGTAATTCAAAGTGCCAAGGGCAGCCCATGGAGCCAGAGCCCATCCTGGCACTGATGGGGTTTGTACCAGCCCAAAATGGCCCTTCCTCAACCTGCCCTAATCAAACAGAACGCAAAGCAACCAGGGACTTTCAACTCAAATATTTACAGAGGGGTGTTTTTAATTATAGAATTGAAAAATTTTCAACTATTACACTGGGGAGATTTACATGAGCTTATTATGACTTTATAGACTTGATCTGGTTTAAATTATGAAAGCCTTTTATAACTTCCTACATAAGGATCCAGATTAGAATTTCTTTAATCAGCTCAAACATATAACATTTGAATTAACCATTCTTACGGTGTGCTTTTCCTGGTGGAGATTTAGAGAACCCCCACAAAACAGGTACACAGATTTGCTCAACAGAGAAACAGTGAAGCAAACAAAGCCCTCGCACCGTGAGTAACAATCAGCACCAGGTATGACTTGGGCTCTACAGACTTCTTTTTAAACAGCCACAATTCTTCCAAGAATATTTTTGCAAGTGGTCTTCCAGGTCCATTTGACAGATATGTGTGTGTGTGTATATATATATATATATATATATATATATATATATATATATATATATATATATATCTCCACTAAATCATTGTGGTAGCTCTATTTTATCAAAACATTTTTTAGTCAAACCTTTGCTTTATCAAAAGTCCAACCACTCATTAGTTCAACCAGATTTCCACTGGAAAGAAAATTTTTAAGAATTATCCCAGGTGCGAAGGTGAAAGATAACCAATATTCTGAAATTCATTTGGGGAATCTTGGGCTGATTAACTTGGAGTGATCTGAGATGTGAAAGCTGCACTGTCAGTCAGAGCAGGGACTCAGGGCAGGTTTTTTCTCAAAAGCCAATCTGCACCTCAGAATCCCTGATGAGGGACTGACACACTGAAGCTTCCATCTCAGTGGAAATCTAAGTTTTAGAACCTTCTTATTCCTACAAATGGAAAAAAAAATTGTCTGTTTCGCTGTAAATGTCCATGCTGTTAAAAAAACAGGATATATTGTATTTTCATTATTTTCACATGATTGAGATACAGTTTTTAATTCTCACTTTTTGATGGATCCAGCCAGCCACAACAACCACTGTGGAATTTATGTGGAGCGTTTCCAGAGATAAGATGACTAAAAATAGCTGTCAATAGTCAGGATCCCTGTAGAATAGTGGGCAATACTGAAATGGTAAACTGGATTTCCTTATAAGAAAAGAGATGGTGTGTTTTGTGAAATTAGGCCTTTGTAAGAGATCTTGTGAAGGTAACTTTAAAACTGAGATACAAATGGTTTTTAGAAGTACCTGCAGACTCCTTGTGAGTGCTAACTGGGATACCTGGATGGAGAAACCCAGTTCTGAACTCCTGAGTGCAGCTGCTTCTGATGTCAGGAGGAAAATCCTCACTGCACCGGTTGTGCAAAGAAAATGGAAATTCACTTCAGTGGATCATACAGGTCCTACTATCACAAAAGCAGCAGTTGTCATTAACTCTGATCAACTGGCAAACAACACAAGAACACAATTGTTGGAATATCAGAACACAATTGCTCTGCAACACTTTCATTCTCCAAGTTAATTGGTCAGTATACGGTGTCAGGAATTCCCTATAAAGCACTGACCCACAAAGGCTCCCAGCACACCAGGGGCTGTGGGGGAAAGCATCCTTCTCTGGGGTCAGAAATGCCCTATAAAAAGCCACCCTTCTCTGGGTCTGTGTGCCCCCACAGCCCCAAATCCCACCCAGCGCTCCGGCCTGATGTCCACTGCTTGATTCCAGCAGAACTCAAGTGCACATGTAAGTGCTTTGTTGAACAAGGAGGGATTTAGGCATGTGCTTAAGTACTTCACTGAGCTGGGACCAGGCTGCTATTTATAGTGAGCTTTTTGTTCCGGTTTTATTGTTCCACACTTAAAGCCATCCTATGGCTTTTCCTGCTCTATGCCCCCCCCCCCAGCAAACCTTTTAGGGCTGCAATCTCCTTCCAGAAGTCACAGGTTTCAAATCAGAATGGGTATTATAAGCTCCTCCACAATTACATATTTTTTTCCATCATATTTACACAGAAATATGCCAAAAAAGAAAACAAAGTTAGGCTGAATGGTAGCAAAGCCATGAAGCCAGAAGTTGTATGGAATAACAGGATGAAAAATCCCACCCCACTCCAGGACTGAAACACCCACAGAGGAACCAAACACTGATGTGTGCACCCAGAAATGTTCATTCCAACTTCCCGAAGTGTCCTTTGCTGTGCAATCCTCTGTTCCACAGAGAAATTCGGGCAGAGTCAGGTCTGAGGCAGGATTTCACTGAGCTTGAGAAGCCATCAGTGCTGAGCAGCCCGTGCTGCTGCAGAGGCAGACTGCGAGCAGCACCGAGTGAAAACACTGAAACACTTCCCAATGACTCCAGTGCAACGCCAGCACCTCTGTGCTTTCACTTGGAAAAATAAATTTCTCCACTGCAGAGGCATCCGGACCTATCAGCTCATCTTTCAGTGTTAATGAACGTGTTTACACCAATCCTCATTTTGATTAATTAATGTCTTTTCACAGATATTGGTATAAAGACAAAAAATCCACATCTCAGAAATCTCACAATACTCCATCTGCTTTTTTAAAAACACTATATATATAGTGTTTATATAAAATTTTGTATAAATGTATATATATATGTTGTCGTTTTACAGATCTTATGTTCCCCATAAAAACACACACAGGTTCTCAGTATTTACACACAGATAACCCAAAGCTGTGCTCCTGGGATCCCTGAAAACCCGGCTGGAGAAAAGCGGCGGGGTCAGCCGGCAGCCCTGGTTTAGCGCAGCCGGGAACGGAGGGTGAGGAATGGAAATGGATAACAGGGAAAGGATCCGTGCCGATTGTGTGGAGAACGGAGGGACAGAGGAGAGGCAGACGGGGAAGGATGGAGAAGGAGCGGTGCGAGCCAGCGGCGGCTGCGGCTGTGCCGGGGAGGGGCTGCGGGAACGGGATGGGGAATGCGGGAATGCGGGGAGATGGGACGGGATAGGGGAAATGCGGGGAATGAGGGAATGGGATGGGGGGAATGCGGGAAATGAGGGAATGGGACGAGATGGGATGGGGGGAATGCAGGGAGATGGGACAAGATGGGATGGGGGGAATGTGGGAATGCAGGGAGATGGGATGAGGCTGCGAGGATGGGACGGGAAGGGATGGATGCAGGAAGAGGAGGGGGATGCAGGGAGGGTTGAGATTACAGGGAGAGCAGAGATTACAGGGCTGTGGGATGCAGAACTTGTGCCGCACAGCAGGAACAGCCACTTCCCAAGGAAATCCACTGCCAAGCTCTGCCTGTGGAAATCTTCCACTGAGGAACTCGCTCTGCCTGACTCCTCCCGAGCTCAGGGGGACAGGATCTTACACATCCCTTAAAATATTGGCATGTGAACAGCACTAAAGGAGGCTCCAGCATCCATTTCTCCTGTAATTCGTGACTTTCCGTTCTGACTGCCAAGATGCATTGAAAGGGGCAAAATCATCCCTCAAAAGCACATTATTTCATCAGAGTGCCCAATAACCCAAAGCCACTAAAATCACAGAGAGAAGCTTTTCACCATTTTCAGGAGGTACTGAGCCCAACTGCAATAACCTCCAGCTGAATTATTAATGGTAACTTGTAAGCCATTATCATGGAAAGATCTCTATTAGTCACCAATTTGCAGCATTATTTTCAAAAACATCCAACTGAGGGATGCACAAATCCCATTGACAAGCCAACAAGACTTAAAATTCCATTTGGCTTCCATTTCTCGTCTTTTTAAAAATCCTGCCCTTAATGTATTAAGCCTTCCCACTGCATTATCAATAACTTATTTGACAATCAGGCCATAAATGTTACTTGACAAGAACACAGCCCTTGGTACTAAGTCTAGACATTCTCTCCCTAGGACTGGATGAAATTTTAGCTACAGGGCATTTGATTCTAGGCAGGTTCTCCTACTTGAAATGCAAAGGTTCTCAGAAAGGTGTCCTCAAGAACAGCAGCAAAAAACCTGATATTTTGATGTACAGAATAGACTTGGTTGTGTATGTGTAGAACACATCACACTTCACTTATACATAAGTAAATGGCTTTAATGCTCTTATTGAATAACACTACAAATATCTTACACATACAACCAGAGCTTTGTGCTTACAGCAGCATTTTCTATCCAAAATTCCCAGCAGCTTTACAAGTAGTGATTAATTAACCCTTGAAGCAGGCAGGTTATGTGCACTCTGTAACAGCTGAATGTTAAATCTGAAACAACAGCCCACGAGGACAAGTAAATAGTACGGAGGCACAAATGTCCCCTAACAAAGCAGGTAACACACACAATTTGTACTCCCATCCCACGCCACAGCCCTCACACACCTGCATTTTTTCAGTCTTTCCTTGAGGAGGAAACCCACGATATCACCAAGTTGGAGCTGTGCTAACAAGATAAAGGGCTGAGCATGGAAGTGCTGCTAAGGCTGCAGCTGCATTTTATTCTGATTTAAGGGAAAGCATTGGCTGGGATCTTAAGGGCAGCAATACATTTCAAGTGAGCATCATCACAAGCAAAGAGAACTGACCAGTGACACACTGAAAGGAAGCACAAGAAAGAAGTGGAATTCAGGGCAGCAACTTCAGCAAACTCAGTCAAATGATTTGTGACATCTCTTAAAGGGAGGATCAAGGAATTCAGGAAAACTGACAATGACCAATGAAAAGTGTATAATATAGTGCAGGGGGAATATAGGAAACACTGGGAGAGGCTGTTACACCCAGAACCTTCAAAGGCTTTGACTTGCAGAAGAGATTGTACAAAAGGTGAAACAAGAACATTCAACAAAGAACAAGAATTAGAATGGCACAAACTGCTCAGTTCTGATCCAGATGAGCCAACACACAAAAGGATCAACAACTAATGAGGGACATAAAAAGGCAACAGGAAAAGGATCTATAAATACAACAGAAGTAAGTGGGAGAAAAGAATAAGCAGAGGCTCTAGTATTTAATGGGAAAGGAGAGAAAATAACAGATGGCAAAGAGAAAGCTGAAGCATTCAGTACTTCCTTCATATTCTTTTATGTTTCCTTCTAAAGGATAATGAAAAGCAAAAATGTTTCTAAAGTGATTTTCACGGGGAAGACAGGACCAGAGGCCTGAAGAAAGAATAGGCTAAAAAGTATCAAAAGCAGCCAGACACACTCAGTCTGCTAGAGAATGATGAAGTTCACCCCAGAGTACTTAAGGAATTACCCAAAGCCATCCCCAAACATTAGCTATTATATTCAATAATGCACAGGGGGAGGGCAGAGCTCCCAAAGGACAGTGCAGAGGCAAAAACTCCAAGTGTGCAGCTCCAAAAGGAGAAGCAAAGCTAAACTGAAGAAACTGCAAACTCAACCACCTCCCTTTTACACCACAGAGGACACTGGAACAAGTTAAATCACCATGGAGGTACCTCAAGGATTAAGCGCCTGAAAATAATCAGAACATCAAAGCAATGACATTTCCTTTTTGATAAGGTGACTGGGCTACTACAGAGGGAAACCCCAGTACCAGACTGGCTGCAGTAAGGCTTTCTGTAACTGGCCAACATGGTATTTTCATGGGGTGCAAGGACTGATAGGAAATTGCAGTTTAGTGGGTGTGGTTTCTTAAAAAAAAAATAATCAAAAACCAAACAACCACCCAAATTAAAAGTGATTGCTAAAACTCACTGCCAATGGAATTCATCTCACAACTCAGTGCATACATTAAAAAATGCTAGGAGAGAAAAACGTTTGTGAAGGAAACAGGTAGGGTTCATATCATCTCCAACCACAAGAAAACAAGATCAAAATTCAAACTAGAATGAAATTCAAACTTGAAGCATTGAAGGACTTGTTGAAAAGTGAAGTGCAAGCAGAACAAGTGCAAATCTTAACATCAAGAAAAACACTAAACACAAATCAGCTGAGTTCTGTTGGAAGGGTTCTAAAAGCCACAGGTGACTATAAGTAAAAAACAGTATAATGGTGTTTTTAAAAATGCCATATTTCGTGCCAGGATGTCTAACAGGGCTGCCACTCACACAGTAACCTTTCCATTCTTCTCCACTGTCCAGAAACTTGCAGAACATGAGTGGTAAAAAAAAAATCACAAGAAAATTCACAGTAAATGTAACTCTGTCTTGTCATCCTATGTAGCTGGGGAGCAATAAATGTCAGCAGTGCCAAGGGGAAATATGAGGGGAGCAGCGCTGGGTGACACAAAAAGCAGTGTAATGGTGTATCTTTGCAGGGAACACACCCATTAACACCAGCCTTCACAGCCCATAATGGCATTTCCCTGTTCCTGCTGCTCTCCAATCCTCTAGCACTTGACACAGAACTACCAGGGCTGCTGTAGATAACACATTAATTTTTCAGAGTATTTAACCTTTCTAGAAGAATCATTCTACATCTTCCAGATTGATTCTTGTGACATTTTCAAGCTTAACTTTAAAATGGGCCTAGCTCTTGTCTGGGCTTTTGGACACCTCCTATAATTAAGAAAAACCCAATGATGTGGAATAGATCTTTTCCAGGTAGAATTTTAACATTTCGTCTTCATGTAATTATTTTCTACTGTTTATAGGCTAAAACTCAGGCCAGTCTTCTATTTTTACTTCACATAAACTGATTTAAGGCTTGTAAAATACTTCACACATGAGAAAAATGCTGGTGAGCATGAAGATTTTGTAGACTAAAGTAAAGCATTAACACTGCATTTGAACCTAAGGCCACAAATTCAATGAAGTTGTAAATAAACTTAATAACATCATCAATTAGCTTTAAATAATGAAATTTCTTCTCAAAACTTCCATTGTGCTTTTCCTGTAACTGCAGGCCAGCACCTAAAAATGCACATATCCTTTTCATCAGATGACAAAAAACGTAATTCTTAATTTTTCTGCTAATTACTTTAAGCTTCAGCAATTGCAAAAAAAACCTGATGATAGCATATCTTGATTATCATAAATCTCCTCATTCATACTTCTGCTTAAAAATATTCTGGAATGCCGATTGGGATAATTTCTAGGAACCCATCATCAACCTATTGGGAGTTTCCAGTATGGGTTACAGAGAACATTCCCTGAAAACACAATTCCTATTATTTCAATCCTCTTACACAGTATTAACCTCTTTAAATAACAACAGCAGTACAAAAAACTTTAAAATATTAACAAATTACCCGAGTCACAAAAAATGGAATGCTGGATCATCTAAAATATTGCCATGTTTTGTCTGTATTTTCAGCTGTTCTGAACGCAATCACACCTTCCAGGATGGAAGATTTCCCATCAGTGGGAATTACTGCCCCTAATGAAGAATGGCTGTTCAATAAGCAGGACAGAATCCACAGGATCAGCAAATGCTTTCAAGGTGACTCTTTCTGCACAGGAAAGCTATCCAGGGGTTTGGAATCTTCTGCTCGTCATGAGATAACAAAAGGAATGTGCTGGGCATGAGGATCACTGATAAAGCATCAGGAGAAATCCTGTTCACCAGTAAACTCCTGAATCCTAAAGGATTCCATGAAGAGATGCAGCTGGAGTGGGCAGCAGCAGCTGCAATGTCTTGGAGCAATCTTCATCCCTGATGGATGATTTTAGAGAAGGTATAATTTTCATAAGTTCAATACAAGCTATTTGAGCCTTTTTAATAAATAAGTCAGGCTAAAGGCAATTCCCCAAACACTGTGGAATTAATGATTTATCAATCTTTGAGATAGAAACTCTGAACAGAGACAGCTGCATTATTTTGGCTTCACAACACACACAAGGTTTTCAAAATTTGAAATGTGCATCCAAGGTCACTCTGCTGGAGTGTGAGGGGAAAATGTGATTCAGCCTTGCAGCTCCAAACCCCATCCCTTCAACAATTAGCATCACTCCTTGATGAACATGCAAGCCCCTGTGCCAGTTTCTGTGTTTACACAATCCCACAGCAGAAACACCTCAGAGCACCAATGAAATCAGGCAGGTCTGGCTCTGAACACCCTCCCTGCTGAGACCTTTTAAAGGCATTCCACCACCCAGGGAATAAACAGAGGTCCCTGTATTATGGCAACTGGGCAACCCCACACACAGCCCCACTGCCGCTGCTCCCTCATGGCACCCCAACCTTGCCTTCCCAAGCCTTTGGCACCCCAAACGGGGCAGCCTCAAGCAGTTCTGGGGGTGTGAATGGGAGCAGGAGTGATGGAGGGACTGTAAAACCCAGCAGTGCAAGGCTTTGGGTCAGGGGAGAGAGAGGCTGGGAGCAGATAAATGAGCATTCACAGGAGAATTGCTCTGCAGGCACCGAGGGCATTAACCTGAGCAGGCTCTTCAGAAATGCCTTTTCTGCACAGCTAAAGGTGTTCAATGAACTCTCCAAACACACCTCCTATTGCACTAATTAAAGCTGTAGCAACCTCTGCCTCCCAGAAATATTTAAAGCTTTTTTGGTTTACATTCCAGTGTGTGGAGGGCGCCCCTGCAGCACACCAGTTGTTTTATTTAGATGTTACAAAAGAGTCAAGGATTCTGAGCGTAACTTCCAAAAGAGGTGAAAAAACAGCCTTTTACATGATGACCCTTGGATACAAGCCCATGCTGCTGGATCTGGGGCCATCAGCAATATGGGAGTCACACACCCCTTAGGAAATGCTGCCTCAGATAACATAGATGTGAAAAATTGGTCACACCCATAAAATGGAAATCTGAAATATTTCACTGCTAAATAAGTCCATTTATAAACATTTTTTTTCAGAGTAGGCTTTAGCAATAAATAAGTCATTCTGATTTAACCAAAAATTTTGTAGCACGAGTATACTGAGACCAAGCTGGATCTTAGCAATTGTGACACTCATTGCTGTCACCTCTGCCGTCCCGTTACACACAAATCTTTCTTGTTCATTCTCACTTTTCCTTTCTCAAATATCTTATATTTTTCTTCTCAGATAATTAAAACTACTTGTCCTCTTGCATTTGCCACTTCTATTCATAAAATTTTTATTTAACTTACTTTTTACAAACTTTTTCTTTCCAAGGACAGTTTAAGTTCCACTCTGAACTTTGCAAATTGCAACCATTTACTGCACAGTGTACATTAAATGTAAAGCTGTTTGGAAACTGAATTCTTATGCCTGACACACACATTCCAAGGATAAGCATCACCAGAAGTTTGAGCTTTGTTCAGACATTTGTTTCAAAAGATTTCAGCAGCCACACAATTTTGTTTAAATGTAAACATTCATTCTGTTCCCAATTATCTCCTTTGCTATCATCTCCCATCAGATTGCCACTAAAACAATCATTTATCTCTTGTACAATTACTCTGCTTTTTCCTCTGGTCAATGCAGATGACTTTTCCCCATCTGCAGTCCTGAACCTATCCTTAAGTTACAATCCAAGTTTTAGAGGGTTTTGAGTATCAGAAAGTCCTTTTTAAATTCATGTGCTCCCCTTTAAACTGCCTACAATAACCAGAATACACAGGTTTTGTTGATGCAGATAAACTCCAAGCACTTTGAGGGTTATCAATATTCAGACAACCAGCCCAACTTCCCAGTCACATCACAAGGTTTTTGTGGTGAATGACCTAAGGTGCTTTATTGTTGGATAACCAAGGATAAGGAGCCAGACAAATGCACCAGGTTTGACTCAGGCAGCTCCAAAAAGGCAGCTAACACCGTCAGAGGTGCCTGGTATGTGACATGGGACATAGAGGAGGCTCAGAGCCTTCTGAAACAGTGACAAAGGCCAGGAAAGGAGACCTGAGGCATCTCCAGTAACACCCAACACCTCTTTGGGGAAGCCAAACCAACCCCAACCCACTGGCTATGATAGTTCTCCATCCAGCCTCCTCCCTGCACTCCTCCAAACCAAACCCATGGAGGTCACAGCACCACAGGACACCAATACAAATGTCCCCATTATCTCCCTATGGAGCTTGGCAAAAACATTAAAAATATATTTAGCATGATCAGAAAGCAAGCAATTGAATGGTTAAAGAATAAGGTTGGGATAATGTTGCAGCAGAGATGGCCACAATACACAGAGTATCTCCAAAAAAACTCAGAAAGTTTCAACCCAAACAGAGTAACAGCTCACCACTTCAGAAGGCTTCAGGGGTCTGCCCACACACAGTAACATCATTCCACTTCAGAAGGCTGCAAGTAACTGCCCTTCTTGTTCTCAGCCCAGCCTTTTATCCCCTCGTGTTAATGCATTGCACCTGTGTGCCCTCTGCTCCCTTCCCTGGTTGGGCAGTGCCCCTGCCTCGTTACCTTCAATGCTGCTCACCTGCTGCTCACAGCTGTGCCCATTGGGGGTGAGGATGGGGCACAGCCACAGCTGCAGCTCATTGGGGATGAGGATGGGGCAGAGCCACAGCTGTGCCCATTGGGGATGAGGATGGGGCAGAGCCACAGCTGTGCCCATTGGGGATGAGGATGGGGCACAGCCACAGCTACAGCTCATTGGGGGTGAGGATGGGGCGCAGCCCCACTCCCAACCACCCCAAACTGTGTGCCTACAGGACAGAGAGACGTGCCAGACATTTGGATCAATGTCACACCCAACAGCCTGGATAATCAAGGGGTTGCGGTCCTGGATTTACAGCATGCGGGCAAAGGACAGTGCTGGTGATGGTATCAAATAGGAATTCAAGGTAACAGAATATCCTGCATTCGTTCCACGAAGTGTTAAAGTGATTATGTTATATTGACACTAAACTGAGCATTTAATCCATATTATTTTGCTTTAGGAAGAGCAATGCTCACTTTGAAAACTGAGCTTAACGTCAGACCATGAAGCCACTGCAGAGAATGCTGAGCTGCTTTCTTAGCGAGATACCACAGACAAACCACTTTTTCTCCACAGAAAAGTCATGAAAATGCTGAATGCTGCTTGAGTCAGCACATGAAAATCAGTCCCATGTAGGTGAGGGGACAGGGTCAGAAGCAAAGTGCTGCTGAGAACATGACAGCGTGTGTGTGTGCAGAGCCACTCAAAGCACTGCTTACATAACCAGGGCTCACAGTATCTACAGCCACACTCAGAATTCCTTAAAAGATTCCCTTTTACTCTTGGGGAGTTGAGTTACAGCACTATCAACTTTCACGCCGGTTAAAAACTTACATTTTAGCTTAATTTGGGAGCAGTCAAGCCCTACTCTACGTTGCTTTCAGCTTGCCTATCTTCCCAGCACCTTATCTTGGTACCCATGCTTCTCAAATAGCACTTTACTACAAAATACGCTTTAATTAAAGAGAAAGTAAAGAAAGTATTAGCACAGAATCGGGTTGGTGTAATGTGATAAAACTGAACAGTAAGATGGAAAAAAAAAAAAAAAAACCGCCAGCGAAAAGAGTCAGCAAGAAATACACAGAAAGAAATAAACTTTGGCACAATTTAATTCAGCAAACAAGAGATTTTCTCCGCCTACAATACAGGAGGCCTTTCAAAGGTACAGAACGGAGACAGTGCCCCTCATTTCACGTTTCCAGTACAGTCTCCACACCAGGATTTCAGCAGAGGAGCCGATTCTGTCGGTGGCGGTAGGAAAGCACATCCTGACGGCATCCATGCCCAGGTGGAGGCGGCCGGGGCTGCAGCGGCCACCCCAGCCCGCATCCCGGGCACCTGGGCGGGCAAAGTTCCCTCCCGCCGCCTTCTCCTCGGGCTTTCCACCGCTCCAGACGCTCCGCTGGAGTACTGCCAGGCTTTGGAAACTACTGCTTGTGAAACATTTCAATCCCCCCGTGGAAAAGAAGAAGAAAAACCCAAAAAGCCTCAGCGCGGCCGCAGCGGAGCTCAGCGGCGCGGCAGGAGCTGGGCGCTCCCGGGAGGGTTTCTCCTTCCATCAGCCCGCCGGGCAGCGGGGCTGCGGGCAAACACCTCATTATGACTCTCTCCAATTCATATTTCTGTGAGCAGCGGCGGGGGCAGCGCGGGGCTCCACGGCCGCCTCCCAGCCCCCGGCCGGGGCACAGCGCGGCCACCGCCGCCTCCCGACCCGCTCCCATTCCCGTCCCTGAGAGCCCTCCGGGCTCGGGCCGGACGGAGAGCAGAGGTTTCCCGCAGCCGCTGCCCGACCCGCCCGCCCCGCCGAGCCGCCTCCATCCCCGCCCGAGCGCATCCTGCGGCCGCATCCCGGTACCCCGGCCCCGCTGTGCCGGGATGGGCTCGGCCCCGGCCCCGCTCCCGCCGCCCCCTCAAGGTCACCGCGGCTCGGGGCAGCCCCGGGGGCGCCGCTGCCGCTCCTACCTGGGTCGGCGAGCGGAGCGAGCCGCCGGGAGCGCGGGGCCGGCGCTGTCCCCTCACCGGCGGCAGCGCCCGGGGACTCGGGCCGCGCACGGCGCCTCCTCCTGCGCCGGGGCCGCTGCGCTGCGCCGGGAGGCGGCGGCTCCGTCACACTTAGCGGGGAAGCCCCGGGGGGGGCGGGCAGCGCCGCTCTCCCCACCCCGCGAGGTGCCGGAGCCGAGCCGAGCCTCCCCCGGCGGGGCTGGGGCTCCCCTCAGCGGGGAGAGGCTGCGCCGCGCCCCGCTCCGCTCCGCAGGGCTCCTCAGAGCTCCCTCAGGGCTCCGCAGGTGCGCGGCCGCCGCGCGGGCTCGGGGGATGCGCGCAGGTGAGCGCGGCTCTGGGGCGCCCCGCGTCTGTTCAGCACCCAGCGTTTGACACCAGCACCTTCCTCTCGCTTTTATTTTTGCTCAACACGCGGCGGTTTTCTGACAGAATTCTGTAAAAATCTGAAGGGGAAAGCCTGGCGCGGATTCTGAGATGGAGAGTGCCGCCCTGGGACACAGCACCTGGGGAAGTACAAAAAATGGGATTGTGATGTACGGGTGATGTGCATTGCACAGACTGAGCATCAGCACTCCAGATTTAGAAAATTAGTAATAAAACCCCACCCTGTGACTTAGATTTGAAGATACTAGTTCTGTTTGCAAAGAGGGTGGCATCTTTGAAATGCTCCCAGAGGAGTTAATGCCGGGTATTTAACCAACACGTTCTGGTTTTACACATGGGCTTAAGTTAGATTTCATAACAGTTCTCTTGTGTCACATAATCTTTTCACCTTGAGAGTTAAAACCCGTTACCAAATGTTCCCAAAGCTGAACGGAGACAGAGGGGATTTGAAGAGCAGAAATGTGTGTTTGGTAGGTGGGATGGGAGTTGTGTGGTGTGAGGGATACACACACATCACACAGCACCTGCAGACTGCTACAGTGAACAACACCAGCATTTTACTTGGAAAACTGGAAGTATTCCACCACTTTCTATTGGTGAATATCAGCGCTGCCCAGCCCTGGTTGTTTGACAAATGATACACTGTTAATTATATTCTGATTACTATCTTGGCTTCTTCCTTAACACCATTTAAATTCCAGTTTTAACCTTATCTCAGCAAGGACTAAAGGGAAAAGTAGGACAGGCAACATGAAAGTACAAATCCCTCCACATCTTTTAAAACTCTTTCTAACTTATTGAGAGCCAGGAGAAGATGTTACAGTATATTTGTAGAGCTTTCAGACAAGCTGTTAACAAAATCCAGACTTGTAGGTCTCACCAAGTTCAGTTCCCAGCTTTGAAAGAAAATCAGAAACCTGTAAGTATTCTGCAAATATCTAGATTGGTTTTCTCATCTGATCTTAAACCACATGCCTACTGTCGAGTGAGAGTGAACAAGGGAGGGAGCTTTCCCCTGCTACATTTCCCTGGGTCATGAGGAAGATCAAACCAACTGAGAAAAACTAATCAAGCAGCAGTTTTTTGTTTTGACAATGCTTAGAAAGATGGCAGAGAAAGCCTGAATGAAAAGTTTACAAAAATAATCATGCAAACATTAGGTAAATGCAGTGCTATTTTCAGCTCGTGCTTATTAATCATTTAAAGCAGATGATTGGAGTGCCATTTGAAAAGCATTAGATGTGCATCCTTACTAGCTGCCTGCAAATGCATTTCACTGGCAGTTCTGTGCTGCACAAAAACACGACATCCCCCAGACTGTTTTCACAGAAATCCTGAATTCCACACCCAGCTCCACCTGTTAAACCCCCAGGCTCCCAGAGCAGAGCTCAGGGTTGAAATCTCCCACACAAGGGCAGTCTCCATCATGTGATTCTCACATCAGAGCATCCTCAGAAGGTCAGCTACTGCAGCTGGAATTAATAGCACCAGCAGCACAAACAAATGATTGCTTTCCTTGCTTGCTCTCCATCTTGAGATGTTTTTAGCCCCCACAACTGATTTTGTCAATCATGGTGAAATAGCAGAAGTGTCTGGCTGTTTATCACTTCTGATAATCAATGAATGACAGAGCAGATTTCTTCATTTCAACATTTCCTGCCTATGGAAATCTCTCCCCATGCAGACAGTGAAGAAGAATTTTGTACATTTCTGCCAGCTTTAGAAGCTGTCCCCATGTGTTTTATAAACATGACAGGGGCCTCAGCACATCTTTCCTGTTACTACAGCATTTCTAGGAACTCAACCTCTTGCATACAGGTTTTAAAAACACTTAAAGTGTGATGTTAACAGTAACAACATCAACTAATGACTAAATGTAACACTTCTTATTATATTTTAGAGATTAGGACTGTTTGTGTGGTGTTTTTCCCTAAATTCCTTGCACCTCCTCTCACCTAAGGTGATGCTTAGAGATTCCTTTAAATTCTTCTCATTTTCCTGGTTAAAGGGGGAATGTGTGCATAGCGGGGGGGCATCTCCTTCACCAAAAGAATGAAAAGGAGCAGAGATCATGTAATCACTAAACTCTGGCACTGTGCTTGCCTCAAGTCTGAATAACCCAACAGTGACTTATCCTTCTAAGGTTTTAGCTTCACATCATTTTCACAACCTGCAGCTTAATTTCCACACCAACAAAACAGGAGAGGATTTTCAAGGAAATTTCAGAAAGGAAGTGACAATGGGTGCCAGTTGAGCTTGGATTTTGGCTGAATTATGTGAGAATGGAGCAGCTATTGGTGTTTCAGCCTCCTTTGGGAAATTTCTACAACTAGATGTGTGTGTGAAAGGACACAACTGTGATGTCTGGATGCCACATATAAACAGAGCATCTTCCATCCCACGAGCCCTCCTGCACGCACAGTTTATCTTTGAACTGCTGCTGGTGCCAAGAGGCAGCACTGAGAATGAAGAACTCTGAATCTGCCAAAAACAGCAATTTGTGCATCAAGAGAGCAAAGTGCAGCCCTGAAAGCTGTGCTCACCCTTCAGGCACAGAGGTGCTGCCTCCAGGAGTGGTGACCCAGCCCTGAGTGCAACACGAGCAGCAGGGAGGACATTTGGGGCGCCCACACTGCACTCCCAGCCACCAAACTGGGGCTTTTCCAACAAATTGGGACATTTCATTGGGGCTTTTCCAACAAATTGGGGCCTTTCATCTGCAGAATGTTCAGGCCCAGCCATGGCTTCTATTGAGGAAAAACTCCCATGGTATCAAATGCCACCAAAATGTGGCACGAGTCCAGTATCTGATAGAGTAGAAAATGTATCCCTGTGAATCGCCAGTGAGATCTCCTGCAGTAATTTCACACCCTCACACCAGCCTGCCAGTGAAAAGCCAAGCAGTCCTAAATATCTGCTGGCTTTAAGAGCAAAAGTAATGCCAGACAAAGGCTGTGTCAGTGAAACACTCTGTGATACTGCCATGATGTCTTGTAGCAACCAGCGTGAGGAAACTGATTTTTGCATTTAATGTTTCAACAGGAGAAGATAACAAAAACATGCCCTCCGCTTTGTTTGGAAAAAATACAGATTGACCAGAGGATTATTAGGTATACTGGGATATTCTGGATCCATCCTTTTGCTGTTCTAATTCAGTATCAAAGCAAAAAGGGTCAAGTGCAAAGGGCACATTTTGTTTGCACTGACATGAAATGACCTTGCTGTGGCCCAGGTCCAGCCCCACAAAAAGCAGAGACGTTTCCACTTCTACCTGATGCTCAGCAATTCCTCAGGTCACACACAGAGCTCCCAGGCTGCTGGTACTGCTGACCCTGACAGAAATAAAACTGACTAAAAGTTACCAGTGGATTTCTCTATCAATGCTAACAAATATCAAAACAAATCTGGTGCTTCCCTGGCAGAAGCAATTCTCCAGCTGTAATTTGTTAAATATGACCTAAAGTTGATGATCTTGCAACCAAAAGCAGGAACAGCATAAAAGGCCATTTTCTCCCACATTTAGAACTCAATGGATGGAGGTGTCCACAACACCTTTATTCTAAAAAAAAAAAAAAATTAAAATTAAATTTAAAATCTCCCTCATTTAGAACTCAATGGATGAAGGTGTCCACAACACCTTTACTCTAAATTTTTTTAAATTAAATTAAAAACCCTGACCAGTCAACCTGAAGCCACCACAACATAAAAGTCAGAAGAATATGGTGGATAGTGACAACATGATATTACAATTATATCTTTTCTGAAAGGGCCACAAGTTAGTTTTTCCAGATGCATAATCTGACTTGGTTTGTCATAATCTGCTAATTATATGTATATAAAAGGGGGCAGGATAACATTTTTGACCCCTGCACTCCTTAGCAGTCACACAGTTCTTTTACATACAGAGGGTAAATTGTGCAAAAGAGCTTTTTGCAATATCCAAACCTTTTTGCCACACACCTGGACAATCCTCTTAAGTGATGCAGCAAGACTGCTGTAAAAAAATCCCAAATTTTATATACCACTCATCCCACAGATTATTGTGAGAAAGCAGCTGGCAAAAGCAAAAGCTTTAGTAAGGATGACATTGATTTGAGAACAACTTAGATATTTTGGTTTATTTCTTTATTAACATTGAAGTACACGAGGGAAAATGCTCAAGTGTTGGATTAAAAACTCTGACAATACTCTGAGAGGCAAAAGATGGTGAATTACCAAATGTTAAGTCACAGTACTGTTATTTTACAGTTAAGAACAGAAAAGACAACTTCAAATTGCATAATAATCACAAATAATCTCAAACATGTCCCTCTCTTTTTGATTTTTCTATCAAAAATTTTTTTACTTTCTTTTCCAAGAAAAATCCTGATTGACTGAAATAGGCACCAGTTTGCAAAATTAGTGCAAGTACCAAGGATCCTGGAAGTGGCAGAGCATTAAATCCTTGGACATGGGGCATAGAGCATTTCAGAAGCAAGAGAAAAATCAAATTTAAAAAAAACAAAGCAGTGAAAACAAAGCAGCAACTAAAGGTCAGTGCTGGAAAACCTGCTGAGTATTGGCAAATTTGTCTCAACATTCCTATAAATTTACAAGTCAGTCCTTGCTTTCTACAGCAGCTTCCCAAGGGGGAGCAGAATAATTGATTTAAATACTTTTCGTCACCAATGGTAGCAGCAGAAGTTCCCAGAAAAAATACTACACAAAAATACCTAAAATATTTATCAATAGCATAAAATTTATATTGCAAATAAAGTGAATTTAGCAAGGCAAACCAACCTAGATGTGGTCTCAGATTAATTTCATAAATGCCAGATTTCACTTGCTGCTGTTTGAGGAAGAATAATTCACTGGCTTGGAGAATTACAACATTTCACAACATCTCCTTTGGACTGAAGGCTGGAAATTACAATCCTGCTCTTTTTTTAGGAAGCCCCCTTACCTTTCATACTTCAAGTCTTAATTAACACCAGCACCAGGGCAAGGCAGATCTGTCAGCATGCATTTTAGTGATTCCTTCAAGCCATAGATACCAGGAAAAACCATCAGGAAGCCCTTGGAGGCACTCAGAAGAGCCACGGCACTGCAGAAGGAAGTTAACAATGCTGTTAGGCTGCTCTGCAATTTATCACCAGTGAAATCTGCTTTTTCACTTCTCCAGCTTCTGGCCAAACCTCCTGCTAATGAGCCCAGGGCTTATTTCTCACTGCATTTTATAAAAAATCACCTTGGATCTCCTCACAGCCACTGCCAGCCAGCCCTGAGGTGAGATGAACAGGTCAGACTCAGGTACAAAACATCCCCAAATTAACCCTACAATCACCCAGCACTCCCAAATTAACCCCAGAATTACCCAAGCCCTGGTGGGATGAGCTGTCCCAGGGGCTGGTGAGGTTTAACTCACCTTAAACAGCAGCACAGAGGCCTTGCATGGCTCAGCAGGGACAGATCTGAATTTGTGTGGCCTCACCTGCAGCCTTCAGTTCTGCAAAGAGTGGGATACATTTATATTTATATTGTTTATATTTATATTTATGCTTGTATTTATATTATTTGTATTTATATTGTTGATATTTATGTATGCTCACAGACCTAAAACAATGAAAACAGAAATAAGCACACCCAGCTGGCAATTCCAGATCTCCTTCAGTCTCCCCCCTTCCACCTCTCCATTATCTGCAGAGAGAATTTAAGGTGCCTACACACTTAAATTATGCACTTAAGGATTAATTAAGAATTAACCTCTGATATTGTTTTATAATTAAATCCATATATCTGTCTAATGATCCTGGGCATAAATTACACTGATGAGTGCAAACAGCAGAAAGGCAAAAGTGTGCATGTGGATTACATTACAGATGGAGGAATTACAAACCTTCCCTTATTTTTCATTCAACCTTCGAATTATAGCATTTCAGCAACATATTGATTTATATTGATCTAGAGCTTTTAGACAAAAAACTACTCCCAGTTAAAAACTACTTGCTTTTTTTTTCTCAGCCAATAAATTCTGATTCTTTTTTATTCCTGTAGATATTAAAATTGTCATTTAAAGCTTTAAACCTGAACTTTGTCAACAATACACTGACAGTTTTTCTCTCAGTATAACTTTCTACACAACTTTTAATTAACCATGGATAAACACTGGCATCAATTTTATTTTAAAATGCTTTTCTGGAGTGGTCTGAATTTCTGCAGTTATTGATCTTGAAAATCCTCCCTTATCTTTAGTGTTTCCCATTGACAGTTGGATCAAAATTACCTTGGGAATAGTGTTTGACACAGAATGCCAGTGCATTGTACAAAAATGTTCCCCCAGTCCCTGAAATTTTAAGATTCAATTACCTCTTAGAAATGGTTTAAACTTTTTGCTATATGTAAGTGAAATCCCAGCACAAACAAGTTCTTGGGAGAAGTGTTATTCTCTTACAATGGGATTATATATGTGTATATATATATGTATATATATGTATATGTATATATATGTATGTGTATATGTATATATGTATGTATGTGTATAAATTTATATTTTATATATGTGTAAATGTATATATTTATGTTTATGTTTATTGTAGATAATATCTATTTAATAGATCATATAATATATAATGTATATTCATATAGTATAATAATATATAATATAGAATATATATTAGTATCTAATATTTATTTATCTATTTATTTGTTCATTTATTTATTTTATATATATCTAGGAATGGTTCAGGCTTCAGTGCAAATGGTCTTGTCCTGCTGGGCTGCTCTCAATCCCAGGCTGATGCACACCCTGTCCTCACTCACAAACACTTCCTAATGAGGCAAACATCACTTTTATGTATCATATTTCCATTTAAAACTCTCTACCAAAATAAACCATTTTTGATTGAGTAGGAGAATTTAAAATGAAAGAAATAAACCTGATGTCCCATCTCTCCTGAATGTGGAAGGACAAACGTTCCTGCTCACAGGCAGTGTCCCAGTTCTGCTCAGGAATCTTGGAGTTCAGCAGAGGACTGAGCTGGGGTGTGCTGGAAAACAAAAGCTGGGACAACCCTTGAAAAGCTCCTGGTGGGTGTGAGCACTGACCAGAACAGCTCTGGGGTGACTGCTCAGACTGAAATCTCCCTGGCTCTTTCAGAAATCCCTTCAGAAATCCTCCCCTTTGCAGCTCCATCGTTTGTTTTTGCCTGGGATAAGCACCATCACTTTCCCCCCAGCAGCTCTGCTTTCTCCAGCCTTTTTCCTTTCTGAGCTCTTTGCACAGAGGGAGGTCCCAAAGATGGACTGTGCCGTTCCCACAGGAAGGAGGCAGCCAGGCCTTGGTCCTGCAAATTAAGTTTATCTCTGTTTCCTCTTTCAGTTCTCTCCTGTCTCTGGTTTATTTCTTGGTTAAACCAATGCTCATTAGTTGTGTCTGTATTTAGTCTCCAACAATTGGCAAAATTGAAAATACACGTTTGAGTCAGCGTTAGGGGAGCTTCCGTAGGGAAAATCCAGGAATTTCTGCACTGAGGCAAATGTTCAAGGTTTAGATGAGGCAGCAAATCAACTCACAGAGGGCAGAGCAGCACCTGCCCAGAGGTTACACCCTTCCTGTAACCTGCCTTTATGCACAGAGGACAGGCTTAAGGGTGTACTCAGTTATTTCAGATCAAAGAAAGCAAACCTGGGTATGAAGATACAATATTTTTTAAAAGGTTGCTTTATTTCACAGGAGTAAACCTACATCAGAAAACAACCACCTTCCATAGCCCAGCAAAAAAACCCCCAAAGACAAAAAAAAAAAAAAAACAAAAAAACCCCCACAACCAACAAAGAAAATGAAAAAAATGAAAAATTTAAAAACAAAAAAGGAAAAACCCCCAAACCAACACAAAAAAAACCCCAGAAAATCTTCATCTACTCCTTAGAAATTCTCTCAGACTACATACACGTTACTTACTTTTAATGGGCTGCACTGACATATATTAATCAGAGTCTCTGCTAAAGCAGTAATTATTGCAGTTCTAAGGGGGTGTTGAGGTAGATGTGCTTAGTACAGATTAATATTCCTTTAATTATGTAACTAACTGGGGTCTGTGAGCTGGCAGGGCTGGTTGTTCCTCAGTGCCAGGCATACATGACAAAGCTTCACCAGTCTCTCATCTTTTCCCCCCTCTCCTCTTCATTTATCATAGGGTTAGATAAAAACAGCAGGGAAATGAATTATTCATGGTTTTTAGCACACTGAGGAGTTAATAAAAAGTTACATACAACTCACATGTGTGATTGCACAAAGCACTGATGTGACCTTGCTAAGCTGGAACAGGCACTCCAAGATTAGCCTGGCATGGATTTCAAGCGTATGAAAAACACAAAATTGCTTCTTAAAGCACTAGTACAGACTGTTTCATGCCTAAATCCTTGTTATGAGCAGTGTATTTATAGGACATGACTCAAGTTTGAAGTGTGCAAAGACAAGTAATCTCTCCTTGCTCATGGCAAAGTGGGGCTCCTGTGTTCAGATGCTCAGCCAACAATAAATCCTGGTCTGCACAGGGAAGAGCAAAGACAAACAAAGGTTTCCAGATAGCAATTTTTGGCATAATGACTGTGAAATATTGCAGCATTTTATAGTTGAGTAAAGGGCAGGGACAGGACAGAAGGAGGTGAAAAAGGGGAAGGAAAACCCCAACCCTCTGCACCTTTGCACACAAACCTGAGGCTTCTCCAGCTCACTTTGCCTTTCCACCATTGGTTACATCTCACTTTAACAGGGCAAAGCAAAAAGTAAGTGAATAAAGATACCAAGGACAGAATAAATGCCCATCCCAGCACCACACAGAGAATGTTTTATTCATTCTTCGTTCCCTGTCCTTGTGTAGCAATGGAGAACGTGACAGTGCATGATCTGACACAGCATGAACCAACTCTCCATGCCCACAAGGAACACCATGGTAAGAGTTGTTTCTGTTCATCCATTTGTGAAAGAGACAATAGTTTAAGGAGTTTAAAAAAATCACATTCTCCTTTAGCAATACCTGAAAAAAAGTTAAATAAAATATTAAAAAGTATAAACTAATAAAAGAAAATAAATATATTGTATGAATATTTAATATTCAATATAGAATAATTAATATAAAATAATATAAAATTTAATAACATTTTAAAATTTAATATAATATATTTAATACAAAATATTTGATGAAATATTTAAAAGTTACTTCAGTAACTGAGTTCTGCTAAGAACTCCTGGACAATGGTTCACCCTCAGCTGACAGAAGCAGGTCAGGTTTAAGTTTTCCTTACAAATTGATGCAAACAATTAAAAGATGAAGGATGTTAGATGGTTTTCTCCCAAAATGGTAATTACAGGTAAGCTGTGAGAAGTGATTTTTAATACCATTCTTATATTGGGGAAAACAGACTATGGAACAGAAAACCATCCATGACACTCAGACAAGTACACATGTACCAGTAACCACAGCTCTCAAGTCCTTCACCTTTAATCCTTAATTTTAAAATATTTTTAATTTGTGGAACTATTGATTTTCTTTGACTTAATGTCTCCTCACCTGCACAGTCTCTTTGTTTGTACACGTTACTGTGTTGTGTTGCATTATTACAGAGCTCCTGATTCCCAAAGGGTAAACTCCTGGTTAACTTATGTAGGTCTGACCAACAGTTATAAAAAATTATTCCTCCAAATGCACTTCTTTGTATCATGCTCTCTATTCTTGTCATGTCTGAATTAATATAACACACTGCAGCTTTTCCATGCTTTTACTGCTGGGGAATAATACATTTTTTTCAAAGTGATTATTCCATGCAAGGGAAGGCTTTAAACTGGCAATACTTTAGGCATGTTATTACAAAGGTGTATAAAACCTGTTTGAAATTATTGCCCCATATAAATTACTTTGGCCTCTTGCAACTCTTAATACCTTAAAAAAAGAGCTTAAGGAGACAACCTTGCAAGGAAGAGACTCCATGCACTCTGTGTTTGGTGCCCTTATCTTCCCTTTCTCTTTATTATATACACCTGCATGAAAATCTCTCACTTTGCCACCACTTCACTCCTTTTCCCTTCCCTCTCCTATTGTGATGGAAATTATTCAAGAATTAAGCTGCTGCCACTGACTCCTGGGTCAGTTTCTCTGTTGCCGTTTTTACATCATCTAACAAAGATTAATTTGGATCCAGGCTCTGAATGGCAGCTCTGGGAGGATCCAGCAGCCAGAGCCTGCACTCTGCTACTGAGCTAAGGAAAAACAGGACAAGTCTCACAGGCTTCAAGCTCTTGTGCTCACTTCTAAAAATGCAAACCTACAAAATAATCAGTGTATTTAAAGAGAAATCCTGGGTTTGGATATTTTCCCCCTCAATGAGTTCACTGTTTATGATGTAATTAATGAGTTTATCAACTTTTCCTCTGCACATCACAAAAGAAATCTGAGAGTGGGAATTGCCTTGGGACAAACCAAGAGCCTGGTCTTCAAGGAGACACTTCAATGTTTAAAAATCTAAATACACATTATTGAACTCTCAGCTGCAGCATGCCTTTCTGGAAAACAGCAAAGGAAAATAAGTACCAGCCTTAAGAAGTTCAAGTGTGTCCCTGATGGTGGGGAGAAAAAAAAAAACAAGTGGCAACGTTTGTGCCTCTCTGCGTCAGCACAGACAAGTCCTGCTTGGCAAATGAAGCTTTGAGTGAGCATCCCTGGAGTCCACACACAAGAAATTGGAATGGAAAGGCAGGAATGAAAATCCAGTGTGCCAAAAGCAGCTCAAAGAACATTCCCAGGTGCAGCCAGAGAAACAGGGAGCAGGGAAACAACGCTGTGGGATGCTCAGGGCTGTGCTGTGCAGCCCCAGGTTAGCACATCTATCACATCTACCCAAGACATGCCTGTGCATCCACCAAGAGAGCAGCTGAAAGCAGAGTTTCACACAATAATCCAAGTCAAACAAAATATTTCAGAATTTTGTGCAGCTCTGTTTTCTGAGACTGCTCTTGCTCTTCCCAGTTTGTGTCTTCTGTGTGATGGTACCGACAGCAAAATGGGATTTGGAAACAGACCATTAAGTCTCTATTTGCAGTATCTCTTTGTATGTTTTTCCATTTTTAAAATGATGGATGTTCCTGGTTCTTTGCTGTTTTCCTCAGGGGAAGGAAGGCATCTCTTTGGAATATGTACAGCCTGAAATAGCCAGTGTTTTTGGCTAATATACACAAGTGCTAAAAGCTGATGTCTTAGCATTTTAGCTTGTCTATTTTTCATTTATTTGTACTCCTGCAGCTCTTTAGTGTGTAACTCCAAACCCCACAGCCAGTGCCAGCTGCAGCTTTCCCATTTTGGGCAGACACAACAATTCCTCTCCAGGCCTGGCAATCAAGGACACCTCACTGCCTCAGGGCCCAGAGATGGGAACAAAAGGGACTTGGGGGGAGCAAACTTGGGCTCAATGACTTCATTACCTGGAGCTGGGATTGGCAGATTAACCCCCAGTATGCAAATGAACCAAACTTATAAAAGTATAAAAACCTGTGAAACATTGTCCATTTTTGGGTGTAGCCCCTGGGGGGCTTCATCTGCCCTAAGTGTACCTGCAGGCCCTTCAATGAATAGAACTGCTTTTTATTCCCTTAATTCTGGCTGGCCTCTGAATTTAGGTCGTCCCAAAAAGGCATCAAAGCAAAGGCACAGGTTTGCAGAGCCATGGAGGGGAAGAGGTTCAAGGCATTCTGTAGAACTGAGATTCAGAACTCTGCATTGTAAAAATCAGGCAGTGGAGCAGCAAAGAGAGGTGAGAAAAGAATCCAAGTGCTGCCCATCAATAGAGCTGGAGCAAGTCAATAGGGATGTGCTGGTACCATGGCACCAGTGCTTACAGCCATGGCTGTGGCACACACACTACACAGCTGCTTTGGGACTTTCTTCCTCAAAGAAATACTCAATTACTCCTTAATTTAATTTTAGGTGGTGGAAATAGAAACACCTGTGGCTGTTTACCAGCTCATCTCCTCTGTTAGTATTGAACTGTGAGTTTATGTCCCTGAGACGAGGGCAAAGCAGCAGGGAAAGGCATTTTTTACAAAGACCATTAAAAAGGGGAAACCTGGGACACTTTTCTAATTAATTTGCAGAATTAAGATCAGGAGTAAGCTCCTGCCAAATCCACAAACTAACAGGATCATCCAGGGATTTGCAGCATAAGGTGAATGCTTCAGTTTGGGTTTGTCCCCTCCACTGCCCTTTGGGGCAAGCAGTCATCACACACAGAAATAAATATAATCTGTGCTGTTCTGGGGTTTTAATCCCCTTTCTGTGCTTTATTTCTGTTACTTTGACTCCTCTTACAGAGCTGGTCTAAGTTGCATGGTGTTTAACACCAAGTGAATGGCAGAATCCTGAAGGTACCCAAATATTGCCAGCAAAATCCATTTTTGCATCTGGCTTGTACATCCACTAGGGTGATGAGGATGCCACAGGGTGCACAGAGGAGTTCAGATATCAATGTGATCAACACATTATTGTAGATATCCAAACAAAACCACATTTAGAACTAACAACCAGATTCTTTCCTTGTACTCACTAATTTTTATGGGTGAGACTAATATCAGGCTGAAATTTGTCAGGAATATTTTTTGCAAATCTATCATTTCCTTAAGTGACAAAATAAATTTTAAAAGTGAGTCAGAAAAACCCTGTCAGTTTCTCAGGCCACCCATCCTAGGATTAATTCTTAGGCAGCTTCCCCTCATGTGTGGCCTAAATTCCCATCCCATTTCACTGCAAGCCTCTTGAAAACTTGTTCATTACTATTCTCTTTGCAATTAGTATTTATTTACTGGAAGACTCCTCACATCTCACCCTCAGACTTCCCCGCTGCAGAATCAACATGCCAACTCTTGCAATCCTTCCCAAGCCATCTTTGCCAGACCTTATTCCTGATTCTCCTCACAGGCCTCCCTCCAAATTGTCAACATCCTCCTCACGGCAGGGCTCCCAAAATTGGACACAGGGATGCAGGAGGAGCCTTATCAGCAACTGAGTGGAAAGATTACTTCACCATCTCACAGACAATCATGTTTATGCAGCACAGCACTTGCTTTTTTTTGGTACTTGTGTTCTTTGGCAAGAAGATGGAATTACTGGTCCTTGTTTAATTACTAATCCGTGGCAGATCCCTTTGCTGTAAAGCTCTTGCTTTCCAAGAGCCTGAGCTTGGCTTTTGGCTCATTCAGCTGACACAGTGAGCAACTTCTCTTTTTCGTCTCACAAACACTGCCTTCAGGAATATTCAAGATCCTTCATCCTTGTTTAGATTGTATCACCAGCAAGATTTGCAGTCTAAGATCTCAATTTTTCCACGTTGCCTCATCTCCTCCCACTTCCCTGCCAGGCACACACAGCCAGAAGAAATGCAGTCCCAAAGATCCCATGATTTTGGGGGTTGCCAGCACATTAATCACAGAACACAAGTCCTAGGTCTATATTTTGATAGTCTTCACCTCTGCAAAGCTGCTGCCTTGCAAACAGAAGGATGTTTGTCCCCTTCAGGCAGAGCACAAAGGATATCCCATGGCAGCACCCCCTGCACAGCTGCCCAGCTGTCACACCTGATCAAACACAGCAAATATTAACTGCCAGGCTACATTTTGCTTGTCTGCAAGGTTTCAGCTGTTTTCACTGGTTTGAACACTAAAGACAACTAGAACAAATTGCAGAATTAGGACAGTGTTTACAGAATTCCCAAGAAAGTCTTGAAAATTAAATATCTTTAGGAACAGTTTTAATTCCATCTACAAGGAACTTCAGAAGTCTTCTGAGGAGCTTTGTGACCCCCTAATTAGAACTTTGTACAGACACAGACTGGAAATTAACTGAAATATCCAGACATACTGAAATAGGAACATTTTCCCCCCCTCAATTACATAAAAGCTATAATTATATTTGTTACATAAACATTTTAACTGGGGAAAACATTAGATAATTGATGACAGTCCCTCCCTCCAACCCCAGCTGCCCACCACTCACAGCACAGCAAGAGCAAAATTAACTCAGCAAAGTTGTGTTCCCCCTGCAAAGCTTCTCCTGTGTGTGGATGGTGCTGTGGAAAAAAGATGTGAAAGGAAATTATCTGAGGCTCTTTTGCGGGCCACTTTTTGTAATGCAGCTGCAGACAGTGTATTTTCAATCTGTTTAATCAGTGTTAAGAGTCCAGCTTGTAAGAAATCACATAAAGAGCAAGAAATTATTTAACAGACTGAATAATTGCCCTGTGCTTAACCAGTAATGATGAGGACACTGAACTCCACTGCTGCTGGCAGAAATCAGAAAGATTCTGAGCTGCAAAAGGGCTGAAAGGTTGATCTGCTGCCACTCAACTCATTGCAGGATTGAGTGGAGAGGAACAGAAACCTGTTTATCTTTTCTCTCCTTAAAACCATTCTTCTCTCTGGAAGTTACCTGCAGAAGGACACCTACAGTCACCTGGGCAGGGCAGAAATGCAGCTGTGAGTGCTGCACCCACTCTGGGGAGGGCAGAAATGCAGCTCTGAGTGCTGTATCCACCTTGAGCAGGGCAGAAATGCAGCTGTGAGTGCTGTATCCACCCTGGGCAGGGCAGAAATGCAGCTCTGAGTGCTGTACCCACCTTGAGCAGGGCAGAAATGCAGCTCTGAGTGCTGTACCCACCTTGAGCAGGGCAGAAATGCAGCTCTGAGTGCTGCACCCACCCTGGGGAGGGCAGAAATGCAGCTGTGAGTGCTGCACCCACTCTGGGGAGGCAGGGGGGTGACTCTGGGCTGGACCAGCCTGGCCACACTCAGTGATGGCTCCTGAGGGGTGACAGGGACTGCATTGACACGAGCAGTGCTGCTGCCCTCCTGTCACAGAATTTGCTGGTTCAGCTCAGCCAAGCCTGAGGATTTCCTGCCCTCAGGCTTGCTCAGTGCCAGGCCCTGCCCTTGCCAAGGATGACAACAGAATCCCAGCCTGGTGGAACTGGGGCAGAACAAACCTCTTGGAGCTCAAAGCAGCTCCCAGAGATTCAATGGGCAGGGACACAACTCTGTGCACGTGTTTTGGGGGATGTTCCCATTTTGCAGAGCTGCAGCACTGGGATTTTTGGATACAACAATGGATCTGGGTTGTGTCAGTACCTCCTGCTCCCCAGCAGCCCAGCTCCTGCAGGCTGCACACATTCCAGGCAGAAGGAGAGCTGGAATGCCACCAGGTGAGAGGCAGCAACACCAGGATTCAAGGCTCCAAAGTCCTCCAGGGACAGCAAATGCTGTGACACAGCTCTGGAGTGCCCTGCTCATGGCTCCTCTATGCAGCAGTGGTCTGGGACCTCATTTGTGTAACAAGCTATTTAAGAGGGAAGCTAATTGAGGTACATAAATCCTGAAGACTATCACATCAAGCCAAGAGACTATTATTAGCCCAACCTAGATAATGTTATAGAAGTGCATTAAGAAACCTCAATAAAAAAATTACTAGAAAACATTCCCCCCCGCTTCAAGATCCCAAGAGATAAATTCTCTCATGCAATGATTAGATATTATCCAAAATAAAAAAAGAAATACTAAAAATGGAGAAGGAAGATAGAGACAGCACAAGACCAAATGGGTCACAGCCTGTTCCTAACGTCCATGGCTGTGCAGGTAAGAGATCACAGCCATCCAACAGTGGCACCTGAAAGGAAAATTAAACCCTAATTCTGCCTCCAGAATTAAAAATTATTTTTTTTAATTCCATGCTACTTATGTTGATGTAAATGTTGATGCAAAGTTAATGGACCCAGAAGCATTTCCAGCAGTGTCCTCTGATCAGCTCTGGTCTTGTTCTTCCATTACATGTCCTAAGTATATTGAATTTTACTTTCTGCTAGTTTCTACTGATCCTACCACACAGAAAGAGCATCCATGGGCATTTCCATCCTTGTGATGTGAGCAGGCTGGAGCACACCTGGGTTTCTGTCATCACAACCCATAAGGACTGTGCTGATGGGGAGAGAAAGTAGACCAAGTTAAACAAACAAACAAAAACAAGACAAACAAAACCAACCACACATACACAAAAAAAAAAAAGGAGAAAAAGGAAGAGTGACATGGTGAAGTGTGTGCAGTGAATAAAGGAGAGTGAGATGAAACAGGACAAAACGCTAAATCCCAAATAAGTCTCTAAAAATCCAAGTGTTGTGACCTTAGACTGGGTCATTAAGAATGAGATTAGGTTGCAATCATCTACCATCTGCCTTTATTCTCCATCAGCAATAAAACAAAGTTCCTTTAGGAACAGCAATCTTGCTTTCACAGATGAAACCTGGACATCTTTGATGTGACAAAGAAACCTCACAAACCAATACAAATTGAATTTCCATGTCCCTGTGTCACTACAACCCAGTTGACTTCCAGGTAAAAGTAGAGGGCAATGTCCAGTATTCATTAACCTGAACAGGAACCTGAACAGGCCAGTGATTCAGGAGGCACAGCCATTTTTAATACTGATAAAATAATTTTCTGTAAGCTGAGTGCCAGGAAGTTGGTTCACTTCAAAGAGTCTTTACAATTTTGGTCCAGTCCACCAGTGCACAGGAGTTACACAGAACAGCTATTTATAGTTATTCCAACTAACACAGAGTTATCATGAACCAGCTCTGGGTTTTGCTCCTAGTGTAAAGATGAAACTCACAGAGCAATGGAAAAAGGTGCTCAGAAGCCTCTGCTCTGCCAGGCTGCTGCTCCACTGTTTGCAGTGTGTGTCCTGCTGCTCCCAGCACAGCCAGGGCTCACTCTGCCTGCCCCAGGGAGGTGCAGAACCCCCAGGTGTGCTCAAAGCTCCAGCTGAACCAGGCAGAAACACCCCAGCACTGCCAAAGGGGGGCTCTGCCTTCCCCTTCCTTCCAGCAGGTACACGAGTGAACACTGAAACACTGACAAGCTACAAAAACTAAAACCCCAACTGTTTTCAGTCTGAAACTGCTTCTGCATCAAAACAAGCCCCCAAACCTGTCAGCAGCACAATGCAAACAGCCACTGGTGCTCAGCACTGTCACATCTCAGGTGGCTCTGGCTGCTCCTGATCCATAGGGAACTCTAAAATGTCTCTTCTTCAGAAATCCTGAGGAAGCAAAATACTCTGAAGTCAGGGAAGCAAAAGCCAGGAGATGAAGCAAATTTATTGTTCCAAGTGTTGAAATTAGAGGGTATTTGAAATCAACAGCCACACACTTGATGAAAACCCAGCGAGTATGAATGAACAAATCCAGATAACCCTTAAATAAGTCACAAAGCTGTTGTGGGAGGGTGGGAATACATCAGAGAGCCTTGTAGGTAAGCCATGGTTTAGAAAAGATGCCCTCTGCACAAAGGACAGGCAGAGAACAGCATCACTGAGGTACAAGTCCCATTTCTCTCAGGCAAATTACTGCATAGATATCTAAGGTTTCTGAACAGCTTTTACAGCATATTGAGATAACAAAATGAAAATACACTGTATTTGAAACCAAAGAGCAGCATATTAGACATGCACTGGTAGAAAACATCCTGTGTGCCACTAGAGATGTTAAAAGTACCATACACAACTTGGATGTTCATCTAAAAGCATAATAACTTCCTTTGACTTCATTTTTTGTGGAAAAAAGTCTACATGGTCATAAATCTGGAATTCTCAACATTCAGCTGTGGTGGGTATGACATGAACATAGAGGGTCTTCATGTTCAGGTTCTTCATAGAAACATCTTTTGTGATCTCTGAAAGAAGGAAGGAAGAGAGAAACAACAGAGTTAGTGTTCTTTCTTACCATGAGAACTATGAACTTTAAAAAAAAATTTGCTTTATTCAGACATTTTTGCTGTGGGACTGGGACAGAAACTGCTCAGCTCAAAATTCCTTCCTCTTAAAGCCCAGGGCATGAAAGGAAGGGTCACCACATGTCACCAGTGTCCCTGCAAGAGCAGGAGAGCCTGTTTTATGTTCCAAAGTAGAAATTTTTGGAAGTCTACATCAGCCCACAGCTCTCACCTTCACATCCTGACAGAGCAGCACCTAATTCAGAAAACTCTAACACCATGATATGAAGTCAATATGAACAGCCCCTCATACACAGTTTATATGTAAAGTAATGATTGTACCAGTACCTGCTGAAGAACTACTGCTGGAATCTTGTTGAGTATGCCTGAAGACTTTCTGACCATACAGGACAATTCCCTAAGTCTTCTCACAGCTGCATGCCCAGAGTTTGGAACAGGGACAGGATAAAATCCCAACAAACCTCTGAAGGACAGAGCACGCTTCCAACAGGCTGACTCAGGGGTTGTAATTACTCAAGAAACACAAACACTGAGTAATCCCACTTGTGTCTAGGGAAAGTCACCTGCAAACTTGCAGGAGCTGGAAATCTTTCACCATTACCTTGTGAAATGTGAATTTTTTTCCCAAGCAGCCTGGTGCTTGCTGACTTTGCTTCCAGCAGCCATCAGCTGCCCCACTGAGAGCAGAGTGTTTGGAATACTGGGAGCTACAGCCTTGGAACAAAAGTCAGCCCAGTATCAAACACCCTGAGGCCTCTGCACTGAGAAAGCTCAGAGAGATAAGAAACTTGGCAGGTGTAAGCAGAGAACACTGGTGAAACCCAGATTAACAAGGACTGGGGTCACAGTGTCACTCTCACCCCAGAACCCTGCAGACAACCCAGCAAACACAAGATATTATAAAGGTCTGCCACCAGTCTTAGCACAAAGGACACATTAATAACACCCAGACTGGCCGGGGGTTTTCAGGAGGAACCCTTCTGCAGTGTCCTGCCCCATCCTGCTTTGAAAAATGTTTCATTTTTAGCCTAAACACACAGAATCTGCACTGATATTAAAAGCCATCTGTCAATGAGAGAACTGAGAAGTCCTCATGGGTCACAGTGCTTTCCAGGAGTTCTCTTCCATTGTAATACCACCCTTTAAGCAGCTGAATATGCATCCACAGAGCTATAAACCAATACAGCAATCAGGGCTGTATTCCTTCACTAACCTTCCTTCCCAGGAATGTGTTCCACCAGGATGTGAAAGAGTCTGGTCTGCAGAAGCAGCCAAACCAATTGTGAACTTGGCTCTCCAAGTCTCTAATTACATATTTATTTATAAGATCCTGAAAAATGAGGAACTTACATGAACCTATTTCCTACAGTATTTATCACAACAATTAGTTTTAAGAACTGGAAATTTGATTTATCAACAGAGTGTAGGGACACCTTCCTTTCTGTGCCAATGGCTCCAGGGAAGGGCTGCAGGGAGCACCTGGAGTGTCCCCACCATCCCCAGTATGGAACCATCAGGTACCTGGAGCCTCTGTCTCTCCAGCTCAGGAATAAGCAACACTCACCACCTGAACATTTCTTTTTGGAATGTTTTCCAACATTACAAAGGGGAGTGAAAAGCACGTTTGTTTCTGAAAAGCTGCTGAGTTTCTGTGCAATAGACAGCAGATGCCCAACTGCCTGGATGACAACATTTACAAAAATAACTCTTCAAAACCAATAATTCATTTTCCACCAAGTGATTGTTTTTCCTTTTTATTGAACAGGCACCAACCTTCCAATTCCTGGGTTATTTTCATCAAACACTTCAAACTGTTAACAGCAAATACATTTTTATTTTTAGAATAAAGCACACAAAACCTACTCAAGAGACTGAACTTTGCTGTTCTGAAGGTAAGACCTTGAACAGATTGATCAGAAGATGAATGGGAGATTACAAAGCTGCAACAATACAGATAAACACTAATTGACCTAATGTTTTCTAGAGGCATCAAAGTGTTTTATATGCAGCCCTCATTTGTCATACAAAGAGATGTGAAGATAAAACACAGCTATGCCAGTGTTTAAACTTAAAAAATGTTATTCAAGGAGCTGAATGCTGAGAATTAAATCTGAGATAGCAGAAGTGTGGCTACAAGGCATTAGCTGCACAAATAAACCTCTGGGACCAAGCTCTCTGTGTTCTGAGTTTTAAAAGAGACCAAATCTGTTGTTTTGGCCTTGGAGGAGTTATCAAATCTGATCTTTCACATCACTGTGAATTGTCACTTCATACACTTTAGTTAAAGTTTAAAGAGTTCTAGAGAATCCATGCTACAAATGTTACAGTGATTTAACCCATTTCCCTTTTAGGTGAAGGCATTTTAAAATTCCTCACTTCAACTGAGCCTTAAAAGCTGTTTTGCCAGTCTGTACATTTTCCTGTCCTGTCAGCTCCTTGCCTCTTTCAAAGCTCTGCAGTTTCCTACAGTGGTTATTTCAGTGTCTGAACAGAATCATCTGGGGCTGAACCAAAGAGGAACTGTGCCTAACATCCCTTGTTTCTGAGTGCCTGAATCCCTGAGTCCCCAGGTGGGCAAGGCTGCACACAAAAATACCTTTCAGTTTATGCAAACCAAGTGTGGTTCATCTTCTTGGTTTTTACCCCTTGTGCTGAAACACTCCAGGCTCCAGTTCTCTGTTAACACCACTCAGCACATTATTTTTGGCATTTGCTTAAACTATCACTAGAAAGTTTCATCAACATCTGAGATCCATTTGAATTACAAAAATGGCTTTTAAATAAATACACTTAAGGTCATATGAAGTAAAAGCTAAAAAAAAAAACCAAACCAAGAAACCCCCTTCCCACGACCACTCCTTGCTCAGATTTCAATATATCCCACCTAAATCCTCATGGGCAGCTGAGTGACCCCAGCTCTCAGCAGCTGCACCAGAGCTGCCCCCTCCTGCCCTCCCCACTGACAGCACCTCCTGAGGAAGCTCAGCCACCCTGAAAGGGGCAGTTTGAGCAGGATGTCCAACTTCTGGACAGGTAATGAGTGATAAGCCAGTAACTGTCATGGATCCCTCCCAAACAGCCTGTAAACCACATCACTGTGACACACTGCAGACAGAAACCTCAGCATCATTCCACTCAGCTGAATTCTCCAAGAATCCCTGTTTGGAGTTGTTTGGGTTTTTACCATGTAGTTTGCAATCCATTTTCTTTGTCAAATGAAGTCCCAAATCACCCTGGTCCAATTTTTTAGCACCACAGAAGCTTCAGTCACACCTTCCTCATGAATCAGAGATTTTTGTTTCCCATCTGTCAGTGGGTTTGGGGGGCTCTTTAGCATTTCAGACCTTCCTGCTTCCCAGGTATCCCAAATGGCTGTGTCCTACCTCACTCCTCTAACAGAGATCCACTCTTTTCCACCCACTCCAATCCTCCAAGACAATGCAGCAATATGAATGCTAAAAGTTTGAACAGATTCTTAAAATATTCCTGCTGTAGACTCAGTTCCAGGAGGAGATTCCCTGTTCATCACTCAGCAGGGCACTGCTGACTGACCTTTACTGCAGGAGGAAAAAACTTTCACAACGCCTTGCCTTGGCCATTTCATGAGGGGAATGCATTACAGCTTAGAGCTTCTACATCTGGATGTTTGCTTAAAGGATTCTGTTATGCTAATATTGAATTACTGGGCAAAATTACAAACCAGTGTGTGAACAGCATGGATTTAGTAATTAAACTGGATCTCAGGTTACATGAGCTGCTCCTCAACAATAAATTCCAAGGATCCTCAGACGGCAAACCAAAAGTTTGTGCTTACCATGAGTTAGTGCGTCATCCAGGAACAGCTTTAGCCTCCTGCTTCTGAGCCCAAAAACTTTTGCTGTCTCATGCAGAAGAGCTTTGTAGGTTAATCCATTCTGACCAACAGGGTTTTCCATTAGCAGAGTTCCCACTGTTCCTTTCTGGCATTCTGGACAAGATAAAACAGCTGAGTCACTATTGGTGAGAAATCAAATTACTTCATTTATCTGAGTAAATTGAAATTTAGGATTTCTTCTTCCATTTTACCTCTATTTCTTCATGGTACTGAGAGACAAATTAGCAATACCAACCTACAGATATTCTCTTAAGTTCATTAATTACAGAGCCAGAAATGTAAGTGATGACTGACAGCTTGACCAACAGAAGAAAACTTCTTTACATGGGCCAACAGGATGACACAGAGTTTGGGAAACATGAAACATTTCAACAGGACATAGAAACCACTACGTGCAGAAGCTCACCAAGCATGTACTGATGATCAAATCCCTTGTAAAAAAACCACATTTTTGGCTCCTGCAAGCTCTCAGTAGTGTCAGAAAGGGCTCATACCAGGGCACAGGCTAAGAGCAAGTTACTGAAACAACTCAGCTGCTCCCATGTGAGCTCTCAAAGTGCCAGAATGGCAGGTGGGAAACAGAATTACACACACATATATTTATACTCCAGACCAGATGAATAACACAATTCACTTGGCTTTTAGATAGCACTAAGAGCTGCTTCACAGGCTGTTTCCAGTGTTCAAACTTGGTCTGTTTTACGCTCAGCCTTTTACAATAAACTGCACAGGTGAGCTGATGGTCAGAAACAGGGAAACAATGCCCAGGGGCTCATGTTCAACTGCTGCCCCTTATCTCAAACTGGCACTCCTTTTGCTCTCAGGAGAAGAGGGAAGATTGTTTTTATAAGAAAGTACACACTAGGAAAAAAAATAACCAAAATCTCCATGCAGCAATGGAAAGCTGCAGCTGAGCAGCAGAAGCTGCTGTGAGGAGCAGCCCAGCAGCCCCCATACCTTGTGGCTTGGCATTGATGAGCTGCAGGTTGATGTACTGGCAGAGCAGGGCACTGGGGGAGCTGGGCAGGCCAGGGGCTGACCCTGCTGTCACGTGCAGAGTCCTCCCACTGAGCCCCAGCAGGTCTGTGTGCTTCAGCAGCTCTGCAACACAAAGGGACACCAGTCAGGCCAGCCCAGGAGCTTCTCACTCCTGCCCCACTGTCTCCTCTTGCACCATCCTGTCCTCCAGAAAGAGCTTCTCTGCTGGAAAAATGGGATTTGTGCAGGAATATTTGGGTTTCATAATAACACAAAGAGAGTGCTTGGTTTGCTGTGGAAATTAGCTCCTATATAACATTTCTTATGCATATAGTGATTTATGCAATAAAAATAGGTAGCTAACTTCAAACAAGCAAGAAATTATTCACCCAAGCCAACCATTCAGCAGCCATTATGGGCTACTTGTATGAAAACTGAGTGCAAGTCTACAAGTTTCCCAAACAAGAAGCTTAAGAGAGTTTTCAGCAGTCTAGAGGAAAATAAAGTCACAGAAAACTTTTTTACCATCTGACTTGAGCCCAGCTTCCTCCCTTTGAATTTTATTTTTTTTAATGTAGCAAAGGACAAATTTTATTTTTTATTTTCTATTCCTATCTCATTATATGAAAAGCTGTGATCTTTGATTGCACCCAGACTTCCCCGGACAAAGCAGCACCGGGAATGCATTACTATGCAACAACAGGCTATTTATTAATAATAAATATTAAATATAGTAAATTATCATATTAATAACAAATTAATTAATACATTAATAATAAATTATATATTGATATTAAATATATTAAACTCCATAAAAAAACAAACAAAAAAATTTCAAGTCATGGCTCATGAATAATGCCCCCTACAGGAGTATCTGTATGGCCAAAGCAGCACTGGGAATGTGTCACTATGCAACATCAGGATATGAATTTTACCTTTTTCTAATGTAGAAAAAGACAAATTTTTTATTTTCTATTCCTATCTCATTATATGAAAAGCTGTTATCTTTGCTTGCACCCAGACTTCCCTGGCCAAAGCAGCACTGGCAATGTGTTACTATGCAACATCAGGCTATTTATTAAGAACAAATATTAAATATAGTAAATTATTATCATATTAATAACAAATTAATTAATACAATAATAAGAAATTATATATTGATATTAAATATATTAAACTCCAGAAAAAACAAACCAAAAAATTTCAAGTCATGGCCCGTGAATAAAGCCCCCTATAGGAGTATCTGTGTGCAATGCCAGCACAGCTCATGATCCAGCACATGACTCCAGGAAGGCAGATGGAGAGAATGGGGGAAAGCCAGACCCAAACCAGCAGCCCCATCTCCAAGGACATCAGAAGCAATCCCTGGAAGATCTGGGAGGAGAAGCTGATGAGGTTTCTGTGACAAAAATGAATCCTGCAGCACTGCCTGAGCCTTGAGGTCAGAGCCACTGATGGGCATGATATTAAAATACACAGGAATAACATAACTCTGTGCTGCAAAGAGCTCCAGAAATCAAATCATCAAACCCAGGGACAGCTGATGCATTTAATTTCTTGTCAGAACTGTGTGTTCCTGTACATATGGAACAGGCACACCTGTCAGCTCCAGCCAACAGGTTTTCATTCCACAGCAGCCTTATCCACATGTCAGGCAGCCTAAGCTGTACAAAGCTCATTTTATATAGGTCACCTGAAAATCTCAAGGGAAATAATTTATAAATGTATACTTTTTGTAGGTTTATAAACTTATAAATAAAAAGCCTCTAAACCAACCACCCAGCTCCCAAAAAAAGTCCCTAACCCCACAAAAAGATGAACAGCAATCACAAGTTCTCAAAATTCTGTCAAGTGCCACAGAACAGAGTGAGATGCACTGGGAGTGTTTACAAGATTGCTCAAGGAGGCAAAAAGACCTCAGGCTGCACCTAAGATTCTAAAATGTGTATTTTAAACATCAACTTTTATATATTTGTATATAAATATATACAAATTTAAATTTAACAGTTTAAAGAAAAAAGAAACCAAAAGTCAAGCACTGTTCCGGCCTGTCTCAAGCACAGGAAGGGGATTTGCTTTTGAAAGCAAGAAAACAACTGAATCAACAAGTGGAGAGGAATTACCAAGGTTCCATCCAAAGGAAGGGAGGCAGGGGCAGGTTTTTCCCAAACCAGCACCATTTCAGGCCACAGAAGAGAGAGCACAGGGGGTGACAGAGTGGGAACACCTGGCCCCAGCAACTCCCAGTTTGCCATTCCCCAGCTGGCAGCACTCCTGGGGATCCATGCAGGGCAGGGAGGCAGAGCTGCAGTGATGGGGGTTTGCCCAATTAACAAATGAGCATTTGGCATTCCAGGAGCACTGACATTTGCCAGGGAAGAGCTCAGGCTGACAGAGGAGTCTGTTCACAGAGCCCACTCACAAGAGCAAGAAAAAATGGATCATTTCTTCCTGGATATCAATAGACTTGAAGGCAAGCAGGTATTACAAGTGCTCATCAAAATCACTTTAAAAGTCAGTTCTCCCTGCAGTGGGGTTTAAGTGCTAATGCTCTGCCCTAAAGTACCTTACAGCCTCACAGCCTTTTAAAAATTGAAGATTAAAAAAATCAGCCATCCGAAAATTATAAAGATGGAATAAGGCATGGATCAAAAGCTTGTAGGAGATTTTTACCCCACCTTCTTTGCCCCTCTCTTTTTTTTTAAGCCCTACAGATGCATTTCTTCCCATAAACATATTGAAAGTGTTTTAAATAAATCTTTTTCATTAAGGGCTACTTGCATGAAAGCTGAGTGCAAGTCTACAAGCTTCCCAAACAAGAAGCTTAGAGAGTTTTCAGCAGTTTAGAGGAAAAAAAGTCACAGGCAACTTTTTTTAGCATCTGACTTGAGCCCAGCTTCTTCCCTTTGAATTTTATTTTTTTTTATGTAGAAAGAGACAAATTCTATTTTCTGAAGGTCAGTACAAGTCCCAGAGCCTTGTTTGGGGGGTGCAGTTCCTCAAAATACCTTGACACACTATTGGGGAGGAAATGTTCATCCCATTATTCCAATGCTGCACTGAAAAGCAGGGACATGACCCATCTGAGAAGAACTGCCTGATCCTGTGCCACAGTACAACCGTAAGGAAACCCTCATTACAATTAGAGAACAAGATCATAAATTACTGCAAGTACAATGGACAGCCCTAGAAACCAGAGGAAGGGAATGAGGAGCCAGAAATTTGGTTTTGCTGGGTCCCAATTTTATTAACACACGTGGGAACAATTCAGAAATTACTTGTCTGGAGTGCACAACCTTTCTCTGCAATTCCTCTGGGACACAGCAGCTGATTCCAAGCCCTGGAGTCACCATGAGACCTCACCTGAGGTTACCCACACCAGAGCAGATGGATTGTATCCAAAGCAAACACTGGGATTCTGTTCTGTCCTCTGACACCTTTCAGGATGTTTTCCTGGCACATGCCTTGAGCTGGGACTCCCCATGGAGCCACATCTGCTGACCAATGCTTGTTTGAGATGTGACACACTGCCACAAATGCCAATTTGATGATCTGATCTTTCCAAGGGAATTTTCATATGGTGAATAAGTGGGCAGGGAAAATACCCTGCTCTGCTCAGACCACTGACACTGAAAGGTGAAAATCAGCATGGCAAGAAATGATTCCTAAGGAGCAGAAGTGACAAGGAGAGAAGGAAAGGAGGAGAAGGAAAGGAGGAGAAGGAAAGGAGAAAAAGGAGAGGAGAAAAAGGAGAGGAGGAGAAGGAAAGGAGAAAAAGGAGAGGAGGAGAAGGAAAGGAGAAAAAGGAAAGGAGAAAAAGGAGAGGAGGAAAAGGAAAGGAGAAAAAGGAAAGGAGAAAAAGGAGAGGAGAAAAAGGAAAGGAGAAAAAGGAAAGGAGAAAAAGGAAAGGAGAAAAAGGAAAGGAGAAAAAGGAAAGGAGAAAAAGGAAAGGAGAAAAAGGAAAGGAGAAAAAGGAAAGGAGGAAAAGGAAAGGAGGAAAAGGAAAGGAGGAAAAGGAAAGGAGAAAAAGGAAAGGAGAAAAAGGAGAGGAGAAAAAGGAGAGGAGAAAAAGGAGAGGAGAAAAAGGAGAGGAGAAAAAGGAGAGGAGAAAAAGGAGAGGAGAAAAAGGAGAGGAGAAAAAGGAGAGGAGAAAAAGGAAAGGAGAAAAAGGAAAGGAGAAAAAGGAGAAAAAGGAAAGGAGAAAAAGGAGAAAAAGGAAAGGAGAAAAAGGAGAAAAAGGAGAGGAGAAAAAGGAGAGGAGAAAAAGGAAAGGAGAAAAAGGAAAGGAGAAAAAGGAAAGGAGAAAAAGGAAAGGAGAAAAAGGAGAGGAGAAAAAGGAGAGGAGAAAAAGGAGAGGAGAAAAAGGAGAGGAGAAAAAGGAGAGGAGAAAAAGGAGAGGAGAAAAAGGAGAGGAGAAAAAGGAGAGGAGGAAAAGGAAAGGAGGAAAAGGAAAGGAGGAAAAGGAAAGGAGGAAAAGGAAAGGAGGAAAAGGAAAGGAGGAAAAGGAAAGGAGGAAAAGGAAAGGAGGAAAAGGAAAGGACGAAAAGGAAAGGACGAAAAGGAAAGGAGGAAAAGGAAAGGAGGAAAAGGAAAGGAGGAAAAGGAAAGGAGGAAAAGGAAAGGAGGAAAAGGAAAGGAGGAAAAGGAAAGGAGGAAAAGGAAAGGAGGAAAAGGAAAAGGAGGAAAAGGAAAAGGGCCTTTGTTACTACAGCAGAAGAAGAGGGAAGGTTTCAACTTTTTCCACCACTTCCTTTTGGGATTTCAGCATTAATGGATTTGTGCTGCATATTTTTGTCCCATAAATGGCAGAAAAACCCCAAATATGGAGTCAAATTACTTCTAAACTTAATGAGATGGGAGTTTCCCAACTTTTCTGGGCCTTTTGAAAGTCATCTCTTACTATCTGTAATGACATTGAACAATACAGGTACAGACTCCCCTCTGCAGGCACAGACCACACTGTCATCCCTCCTACTTGGAAAAGGATTTCAAGGAAAACCATTTCCTTCTCCAAAACACAACTGGAACTTGAGGAAGATACTGAAGGATTTCCCCTAAATCCCCTCTGACTGAAAGCAAAGATTAATCCTTTTGTATGACAGGACTGAGGACTGTGTTCAGCTGAGCCGAGCACAACTTGAAAGATTTATCACAGGGAGTTAATGGATGACACCAGATGGGAAACCCCCAAAATCCTCCTAGAAATATTCTCAGGAGAGGACAAGAAGGAAACTAAGGACTGAGATGGCAGCAGTGACACATAAACTATTTCTTTATGGATGTCACTGGTGGACATGAACTGGTGATCCTCAGCAGCCCTGGGGGCACCTCAAATCAGCCAACTCAAGCACCTCCCCCTCAGATGTGCCTCAGTAATATTCCCATTAAAACACTAATAAAAGGTTTTGTAGCCATCCAATTATCATTTTTACAGTTTTCTGGGGTTGTTTTTTACATTCTTTTGCCTTAAAGTTCAAGCTGCAAAGATTATTCAATAGGTTTTTCTAAAAAAAGAAGAAATGTAGAGCTCCTCAAGGTTCTCTAGGGTGGAAAGGCAACATTTTTCTTCTACAGATCACAGTTTGCATTCAGCTTAGGTTCTCACCCTGCCTACTGAGGCATTAGGGAAAGCAGGGAAAGGCTGATGGCAGCTCGCCATGGAGATCCAGCACAGCCTGGGCCCAGTGCAAACACTGAAATAAATCACATTTTGTCCTGATGAGAACTGCAATGGAAGCAAGATAACAGATGAGCACCATTCAGCAGCAGCTTTTGGAAACATGTTGATGTGACTATAAACACAGTCTCATAAGCTAAGGACTATAAAATGGAATACCCATTTTCTTGTCAATTTGATATAGCTAGCTAGATAGATATAAATTACACAGTAAATAATTATACAGTAAATTACTCCTAGCTGGTGCAAGAAAGACTTTCAATTTTCCTTGTCATACTCCATTTACCTGTGTTTCCATTAAAAACTGTCAGTTTGGAATTTTTAAGACCAAAAATGCAGGAGACAGCATCTACAAGTCCAGTGAAGTTCAAGGTATTATCTCCTTTTGGATTTTCCAGCAGCAACACACCATCTAAAACCAAAATTAAGACATTAAAATGGAGTTTGGAAGCAATATCCAAGTTCTAATGATTTTCTAATGATTACTTCCAGTGAGTTTCTAAGCCAATTTAAAACTGACAACACTGCGTCTTTCCAGATTTTTTTTAGTGGGAAAGGGGAAAGAAAACAGAGAAACAAACTGATGTGTACTTCAGATTTATGGTGCAGAAGTTCTATTTGCCTTTATTAACAAGGCAGTCCCATTTGTGTGTTACTAAGGTACAACCCAGCCTATAATTTAATATTATAGGTAATATATTGGTTAAAAGCTGAGACTGTGCCCTCTGAGATGGTCACCAGCTTTCCCAGCTGGATTCCTTCTCACTCAGGGAGCAGCTCTGTGACCATGTCCAACAAGGAACAATTATTTCCATACATAAATTGGCAGTACATGCAAGAAAAAAACCTCCCCAAGTGCATTTAGTTTTCTCCCTTCTTAATATCTAACTCACCCTTGTAACAACATCACTGCACCCATGTCCACTGCCCAAGATACAGTCAGGCCATTATCTGGTTTAAAGTATGATTTTCATCTCTGGAATTCATATCTGAGCTTTTCAATGTTCCCCACATCCAGGCCTCACCTCCTGCACAGAGCTGCAGCAGGGATTACAAATCCTCAAGCACAGCCCAAACCCAGAGAGTGCAGACCCCACACAGATACTGACACACAAACTCTCCCTGCAGCAGGAGTGACAACTCCTGTGCACCCAGGAGAGTTTCCCTCAGAAGGAATCATGGACAGCTGTGGTTTTGCTTTGAATAAACTTATTTTCAAGAATTATTTCACCTGCACCACCTTTCAAATGAATTCAGGCTCCAGCCTTCACCACTCCATTTCCAAACTCTCCCTCCCAGCAGCCCTGCCAAAGCAAGCTGGGGATGTTCATTCCTACCTTGCTCTGTCCCATTGACACAAACTTTGAGGTTGACATAGGCACAGGCTGGGCCAGCAGGCTGGCACACCCCCCCTCTGACCAGGGTGATTTCCAGCTCTGATCCCTTCAGCTGGGGAAAGACAGAGATTGGCATTATTTCAATACTGCTTATTAAACAAACACAGCAAAATGTTTTCCTTCAATAAACAACACTAAGATATTGCTTTATACTAAATGTGATTTATCATAAAGCAGGGATTTTTCCTACATCTGCCTTCAGTGACAGTGCTTCAGACATCAATCTGCCTGTACCACATGTCGGGAAAGGAGGGAACAAACAGCCTGATTTTCACAAGTGATGAGCAGTGAGGACACCCTCCCAAAATACAATCCCAAAGCAAATCTGCCTGAGAGGAACACTCTTCCAGAGAAATTCAGGTTACTGACCAGGGCCCTGCTCTCAGTCACTGCCTGGAGAAGCCCCCACTCTCCCTGGGGGAGCACTGAGAACCCCCTGGGTCACACTGCCTTGGTACCACCAGCCTTTGAGTGTCTCCCCAGGAGGCACCAGTGACCCTGTCAGACCTGAATCCAACACGGATCTTGCAAAAAAGATCCAGAAATCACTCATATGAATAACTGGTACAAAAAGACCATTTAAGCCATTTTGTTTTGTAAATTTGGAGATGGTCTTTGGCAAGAGATACAGTCCAAAGGGTGACAGACAAATTTGGAAGTGTCATTCTTTGCTCTAGTCCTATTACAAAGTAGGGAAAAACACTTATGCAGCAACAAATGCCATTCTGTGTTTATCCATTCTACCAACAACTCTAAATTCATTTTTCAAGTACCTACTTTTCTGCCCCAATAGTTTCTGAGAAACTGCTTTGGTTTTTTTGTTGTTGTGGCTTGGAGCAAGTCTTTGGGAAAGGAGCTCAGAATTAAAGCCTTGTAGCAAAAATTGATCCAGGATAATTTCCCAGAAGTAATGACTTTAATGTAATCACAATAAATATAAAAAGAACAGAGTGCATTTCATTTTTGTTCCAATTCTCACATATATTCAACAGCAAGCAGATTCCTGTTACTCCTCTGAGTAACTTCCAGAAATTTGATGCAATGATCCTGCCACAGCTGGCTTAACTTACACACTCCTATGAAGGATTTCTCAGGAAGGGCTTTCTCATGTCACTGCTCTGGATGTGACAAAGGAGCTGCAGCAGAGCAGAGTCAAGCACCTGCCCTAAGCAATCCACCTCTGCAGGCCCAGAACACCAACTCCCAAGGAGCACTTGACAGTGGCACTGCAATCTCAGTCATCTGGTTCTCTCTGCAACATCCACTCTGAAGTCTGAGTGTGTGACAAACAGTTCAGAGGCACAGCAAAGGCTGCAGCAGGCACAGAGCTCCTCCACAAGGAGTTCCCTGGGGTTACTGTCCCTGTCCATGGTAGGGCTGGAACTACATAATCTTCAAGGTCCCTCCCAAACCAAACCCATTCTGTGATCCTGTAACTGAGACTCCTTAAAATAAATAACAGTGAACAAGTGCATTGCTTCTGTTCTTCTGTGCCTCCATGTCCCACACACAGACTGTACCCCCTCAGGACTGGCAGCATTGTGTAGGATCCTAGGGTGGCTTGGTTGGAAGGTGCTTTACCTTGGTGACCATCTCATTTCACTCTTCCTGCCATGGGCAGGGACACCTCCCACTGTCCCAGGGTGCTCCAAACCCCATCCAGCCTGGGCTTGGGCACTGCCAGGGATGCAGGGGCAGCCACAGCTGCTCTGGGAACCTGTGTCAGGACCTCCTCACCTTCCCAGGGAACAATCCTTTCCCAAAATCCCATCCAGCCCTGCCCTCTGGCAGTGGGAGCCATTCCCTGTGTCCTGTCCCTCCATCCCTTGTCCCCAGTCCCTCTCCAGCTCTCCTGGAGCCCCTTTAGGCACTGGAAGGGCTCTGAGCTCTCCCTGGAGCCTTCTCTCCTCCAGAGAGAACATCAAGCCCAATTCGCTGCTCATGGTTTTGTGTGAAACCCTCTCCCTCCAAGGTTTCAGGGTGGCAGGAGGCCCACTCAGCTGGATGCCCACAATGAGACAACTGCACTTCTCTGAACTGAGCTATCAACACCCCACCGACCTGGCTGCCAGAACATTGCCATTTAGTGAAGATTTCTGTAGATTTTCTCTGTCTGAAATTCAACATTTGTGCAAATGCATGGCCTGACCCAAAACCTCTCCCAGGGTCACACACTAGCTCCTCATCTCCACAACTGAAAGGACTGCCTGGTTTTTGCTGACATTTAGATGACAGCCATCAGTTCTAGCCATAAAAACCAGGTCAGGTGCCTGCTGGCAGGGGAGGATTTCTTCTCTACACACAGAGCAGTGTTTATGACTAAACCAGTACACTCATCTTTCCACAATGGTTTTCTTCATTAAAATATACTAAATTAGATTTCAGTAAGAGCAAAATAAGTGGGGGGGAGCCATACTTGCACAGGCATTAAAGTTTTCATGGAAAGCAACAGTGACCAGCACTAAAGCTCCGGTTCAGGGGATTTGAGGCAGGCAATCACACAGGTGATTCCCAGCACTGTATTTCCAGCTTTTACATTCCAATTCAGATTTGATGTTGTCCAATTCAGATTTGATGCTGTCCATCAGAAGTATCAAATAAGCACTTAGAAGAAACTTAAAGATTTTCAGTGATTTCTCAACCACAGTATTTACTTAGTGTTTACCCCCTGTCTGTCACTAGATGAAACTGATAGTTTTGAAAAAGGCCAAACAGGGCTTTGTTTCAAATCTGTACAACTTCAGAAGTGCCATTAATAACTATAAAACATTTCCTTTACACACACTATTAAGATGGATGAAATGTGCCCTTTCCTTTCAGCTATTCCCTGCCTTCCCAGTCATCCTGTAAATCAAATCTCAAGCCTGATGGATCCTACACTCTTGTGTGAATTAATCTTTGTGGTCCAGCAGGACATTTATAGTGAAGAATAGCTCATTCACAGTTCTGCTAGGAATGTCTTTTGAATAGAGTAAGTTTCAGTAAAACCATGGCAAAACTATCATCAAGTATGTCAGAAGCAGCAATCAAAGAAAACAACAGAAATTGCTGCTGATTTGAAATATGAAACTACACTTTTACAACAGACAACTTCAGCAACACAGGGCAGAGGAAAAAACATCCTTAAATATTAAACAAGTTGGTCTTAAGCCAAATTCAGCCTCAAAGGAGTAGTTCTAGTACAAAAGACTATTAATCTAAGAAAATCAGAGCAACAACATTTTGGCTGTTCAAACAACACACTAATCCAAATACAAATAACTGTGTATTAAGTTCAGACAAACAACTGCCTTAGTTATTTACTCTGGTATCCAAGCAGCTTCATTCTCAAAATCACCACGCATACAGAAACCAACTCCTTTCTTGGATAAACCAAGAAAGACTAATACAAAAAGTCATAAATAGAAAACAATATCTGCTCTATCCCACAAACAAATATTGACACCATTACTCTTTAATTGGAGCAGCTTGTTGGGTTAAAAGCAAATAAGATGAACTATGCAAGCAGTGCTTTTCCTCCTTACTTGTGTTGTTTCCTGGATGAGAACTTCCCTTGAGGTAGGCACTGGGTAAGGCTTCAGGTCTGCCTTTATTGTGGCAAAAATGAACTCAGCGTGCTGCTGGATGACAGTGTCCAGGTATTCCCCCTCTGGCAGGGCCCTGTAGTACACTGTGATCTCATCTGTGGGCACCAGGTTCCTCTGCAGGACACACAGACACCATTACTGACAGAAAAACCACACACCAAGACAGCAATACTTGTCAAGTTAAAAAAAAATAAATTATCAAGCAGTTGTTAAAAGCTTCCACAAAAGACTTGGAAGAAAACAATCCTTGTACAAAAACATAAAGAATCTTAAAAGATGGGAGTTTAGGCAAGATTAAGTATATTAATATTCATTATAGTGAAAATAAATTATGAACAGAACTGAATTTAAATGCAGTAACACATGGGAGAGTTTTCATGGCCACAATCCTTCCTGGTTATATTTTATACAGAAATAAATCCTCAAGTTTTATTTCTCTACACATCCTTTAGAGCTCTTGTAAGGGAATCCAATCAGAAAGCCATACATGAGGAGTAAATGATACAGGGCTCCATGTTTAATTAAAAATGCAGTCTGTGCATACTGCCCAGACTGCTGGAAAGGGAATGGCAGTGCCTTGTCCCACCCCACTGAGTGCTCACCTTCTTGCGAAGCTTCTGGATGCGGTTGATCACCTCCCGGGCCACGCCTTCATCCACCATGGACTGGTCTGGGGTCACATCCAGCAGCACCAAAACCTGAGCAAAGGCACAAAACATTGATGAACAGGTGACAAACTGGACACAAGGTGGGAGTAATATTGTCAGGAGCTCAGGATGCCTTTAGAGAGCTCCTCATGTACAAAATATGACGGTGGAGAGAATGTCGAACAGCTCCAGGATTCACACACCCCTGGAATGTGCTGTGCTACCTGAACTAACAAACCCAAGCCAGCTTTTACCTCCCCATTTTCCTACTGCTTCCTGAGGAACTCTTCCCTCAATCAAAAAAAGAGAGAGAGGAAATAACCAATAACATACCTGAGCATCGGAGTGTGCCTCGAACTGGGCAGATCCCTCTGTCATCTGATACATGAGACGCAGATCCTCCCCATGGAGCTCGTGTCCTTCCACAACAATGCTGCCTGCAGGGTTGGCAGATGGAGAGCAGCTCTTACCATCCAAGTAAAACCCCCAATTTTAAATTCAGAAAGCTTTAACCAAGCATCAGCCTTCAAACATGTGCCATGTATATATTTGCAATGCAGTCAGACAGCAGTTAAGCACTAGTAAGCAGCAGTGAATTATCCCACATTTCCATTTTTCACAGAAGCACTTCTCCAGGCAGCAGAGCCCACTAAAACACAGGCACTTCAGCAACTGTTTGTGTGGAACCATCTGAATGGAATAAAACTTAAAAATAACCTGTATACCCCACCAACTCCAAACTTCCATTTAAGCAGTTTGCTAAACAGATATAGCTGCAAAATTCACACCCACTTGTAACTCTGGAATCAAAGGAATGCTTTTGGAATAAAAGCTACTGCACAAAAACTCAGTTCCAATCTGATTCAATCTCACAGAAAGCTTGTTCTCTGCTTCATCTGGGCTTTACAGAAGCACTTAAAATCAGAGAACATCCTGAGATGGAAGGGACCCAAGGAATCACGGGGTCCAAATTCTGCACAGACATCCCAACAATTCCACCCTGTCCAAACTCTCCTGGAGCTCTGGCAGCCTCAGAGCTGTGACCATTCCCTGAAGAATCTGCCCAGTGCTCGACACCTCTGGGGAAGAACTTTTTCCTATTATCAACCCTAAACCTCCTCTGACAGGAAGGAACAATTCACAGAAGAACAGTTTAAAATCAGTGTCCACAATCATTTCTAAACTTTTTTTTTTGCAAAAAAAAAAAACCAAAAAAACATGGAAATAATAAACACAAATTTCCTCCTCATAACAGGTGAAGAGGGATAACAAGAGGGAAGCAGGCCTTAAGCTCCCTTAAGCCAAGGGCATCCTGGCCTGGATCAGGAATGGTGAGGCCAGCAGGAGCAGGGAGACCGTTCTGCCCCTGCACTGGGCACTGCTGAGGGCACACCCTGAGTGCTGTGCCCAGCTCTGGTGCCTCAGTTCGGGAAGGACCTTGGGACACTGAGCACATCCAGAGGGGACAATGAGGCTGGAGAGGGGCTGGGAACACAAACCCTGTGAGGAACATTTGAAGGAGCTGGGGGTGTTGAGCCTGGAGGAGGCTTTGAGGTGAGCTTATTGCTCTCTACAACTCCCTGAAGGGAGGTTGAAGGCAGGTGGGGGTCGGTGTCTGACAGAGCCAGAGGACACAGTCTCAAGCTGCATCAGGGAAGGTATACGTTGGATATTAAGAAAAAGTTTTTCACCAAAAGAATAACAAAGTACTGGAATGCTCTTCCCAGGGAGGTGGTAGAATCACCATCTCTGGATGTGTTTAAAAAAAGACTGGACATGGTTCTTGGTGCTACAGTATAGTTGAGGTGTTAGGGCACAGGCTGGATTCGATGATCTTAGAGGTCTCTTCCAGCCTCATTATTCCATGATTCTGCAAGCCTACAGAAGGACACCCTGCCACCCCTGAGGGCTCTGTCCCACTACAGACCTGTCTCCTGGAACCTCTCCAGCTGCTCGCTGCTGAGCTCCTTGATGGCAGCCATGACGGGCTTGAAGGCGCCCTTGAGGCGGCGGCCCAGCACGGTGTGCTCGGGCTCGGCCCTCAGCCGCACGTCATACCGGGCCTTGTCCGCAGAGAGTGTCAGTGCCCGCACATTCAGCTCCTGCAGGGACACACAGCACACAGATCAGCTCCTGATGTCAACGTGAGAGGTTTGTACAGGGCTATCTCTATGGACAGAATAACTGGGAGAGCAAACAAACCCAACCCTGAGCCCACCTTCAGCAGCAGAGCCCGTCCCCACCCTCAGCCTCCAGGGTGTGTGGCTATTAACAGGCAGCTCCCGCCTCTAATCAGCCCCTTTAACTTTCTTTATGTCCAACCTCCACCTAAGCTTCTACCCAGCCTTCGCCCTAAGCAGCCTAGGCCTAGCCTTCCACCGAACCCACCTCATCTCAGCCCTACTATGTTTAGAAACTCAGCAGCCCTCTTGATTTCCCCCTCACAGCTGCCCAAGAGCTGAACCCATTCCCTCTGTGTGCAGTGGCCTGGCAGAGCTCAGGAGAGGAAATTCTGTTGGAACAGAATTTGTGTCCTTTCAGAACACACAGAGCCAGGAAATCATTACCAACCATTTTATGGTTGAGGTTGTACAAAATGGCCTCATTTTGTGTCCTCCTTACCTGTTTGTTCCAGCTCCTCACTGCACAGAAAACCACCCTGCTCAGAAAAGCTCCTGCAGCCAAAACAGCTTTATAAAACCTGCATGAACTTTAGGAGGGGCCCCAGACACTGCAGGAAGGTGTGTACCCATTTTTCTGAGCTGCACATGCAGATTTTGTTCCCATATCTGAAGGGAACATGGTGGTGCTGTGGGAAGTTTTACACAACTGATTGAGAGGACAAAGTTGTTTTCACATGAGGAAAGACCAAGGCTGGAACTCTTTGGAGATAATATGGCTGGGGTTGGAAAACATGAGGCACAGACCTGCACAAACATTTCACTGCAATCCAGCAGGTCCTGCCTGCCAGGCTGCCCAGCACTTGGAGCATTTGGTGTTTAATGCCCACTGGATGGTGGTGAGAGCTCCCATCACCATCCTACAGCATCCTCAGGTGCACTTGGCAAACAAGCAAGGCATTTAGGAAGCAGAAGTAAATGGCAGCATCAGCATGACAGGACTAGCAAGTAGCCAAACATTTGGATTGAGAAATAACGTTTAAATACAACCTCTGAGCTGCAGCCTAATTCCCTAGGAAGTCCTACTGACATGAGGAGCCAAGAACACAACTGAATCTAATTTTATTTAATAAATCTTTTAGGAAATCTAATGAAAATTATGCACTTCAGAAATTCGGTTTCAATGGGGTGCTGCTGGAAATGAGCCCACGAGTTGTAAATGACAACCTCGTGGGGGAAAAGAAATAATAATCCAAAAAATAGCACAAATTGAAAAATTACTTTGGGCCTGATTAGATAAATCAGAGAAGCCAACTCCATCAGGACAAGTTTTCTGTACTAATTAGATTAGGAAATTATTCTTTCCACATATTATCCATTTAAAAACCCAGAATGAGTCTTAGAAAAACAGGCAAATCTGTATCTTAGGTCTGTTTACACCAGTCTCAGAGCTTTGACTTAAAATAATTCTTAATTTTATCTTCCTAATTACTCAAAATTAGCTCCTTAACACATCTTTCAAGTCTCATGGGGACATAGTGAGGCAACCAGCCCTTCCCATGACCAGCTGAAGAGCTGAACACGGAATGCCTGAACATGTAAGAGCCTTCAGCTGGTGCCATGTGCCCCAGCTATGGCCAGTCCTCAGAACAGAGACAGAAATATCAGAAATGCTGTGCTTCAGCTGGGCTCTCTAAGCAGGCAGCCTAAAAAGGAAAATAAGTACTCATTATGTCATAGTGTAAGAAATGAAAAACTGCTGGGCCCTCCAGCCACAGCTCCTGTCAGATAATTCAGCCCTGTCACAGGCTCACTCCCTGGGTTTGATGGAGAAGTCAATTTTCTGTTTTACAGCAGCTCTGCACAGGGCTGGGGGTTGGAGGGAATGCAAAGGCTGGATGGAAACAAGATTCTGACTGTGCAGAGTCAAATTTACACAGAGAAAACCTTTCCCTGGAAGCAGCTGGGAAGAAAAGTCCTGACCCAGGCTTGTAAAAGGCCTCAAATAGAAATGAATAAAATGCAACTGTGTCCAGTTGCTAAAAGCCTTCTGGGTTTATTTCATTTCATCAGCTTGGCTATTTTTGCATGACAACCCTACAATCTGGCAAGTTCTAATATTAAAATCAATTTATTTAAATGACTTGCTGTGTTCTGAAGATGAGAGAGGAGCACTGCAGATCAAAGACTACAGCTCTTTCTGCAAAAGCAATGAATGAAATTTCTGAAGAATTGACAAGTATATTTTCCCCACTCTTTTGTCAGCAGCTACACGAAATTAAATGGTGTAATTCTCCTTACCCATTACCTCTGGCATCTGCAAATTTACTCCTGGCAATCACTGAAGGTTCTAAAGCTCTGAATAGGCAGGAGGTTGATGAACAAAGCTGCAAATGCAGCCCAAGCAATGCTGCCCAGCCTGCCTGTAATCACTGACCTCTTTAGCTCTGCACCATCCAGTAAACAACAGGATTGATTGCCATGCAGTACAATAAAACACACTCTAAGCTCCAGCAGCAGCTTGTTGAATTTTAAGACACATAATAAAACCAGGACAATAGACAGCACTTTGTGTTTGTGCTTCCACAAAGGCATCTGAGTTTGTTTTAACTCATCTCTCCAGAAGAGACACTTTTGTCTGCAGGAGGAAACGAATGCTAATCAAAACATACTAATGTACAATCCAATTATGTAATAATTTAAAAATTGTTAGCTTCTTTTGTTACCTTTCATTAGCTGTAGAAGCTGACAAAAATTCTAGCAACCACTCTTTTGGAAGTAATTTGAGGAAGCAAACCTCATGTCTCTTAAAACTGGATTATCTAGAATTTAAAATCCATTTTTCAGATCCAAAAAATGGGACAGACATTAGCCTGAATTTCACAGAATTCTGCTGTTGAAGAGATTTGGATATTGAAATTATTATAATTAATAATAACAGCAATACTGAAGCAAGGGATCATAACTGCCAAGTCTAAGAGCAATAATCAATAAGTTAACATGTCAGAAAAGCTTTACAGTGCCCCTTGCAAATCAATTACTATTTTTTAATTTAAAATTCCTCTAGTTAGTAATTCTTGGGCATTTAACTCCCACAGTAACTAAAAGCAAGCTGCATACAGCACTGATGTAGAGGTCCTGTGCACTGAGCTGTGACTTCCTGAGCCAGTGCTCATTCCCCCAGCAGAATTTTCAGAGATTTTCATAGATGTGTATTTAGGCTTGGGGAAAGCTCATGTTGATGGAGTTATATGTAACACAAGTTTCAGAGTCCCTCCTGTGCTTCATCTCCTGAATTCCCTGACTGACATGGCTGCCCTCACCAAGCCAAGTGAGGTGAGCTGATCCTCTTTGGGAAGATGCACATTTTTGTTCTCTTTGTCAAGGTAAAGCAGCTGCCCTTGACAATGGCAACCTCAACCACAACAGAATGGCATATTTTAGGCACATGAGCAGATGTGCTGTTACCGTGAAGGGAAGAAAGGATCCTTAAGCTGCCAAGAACAGGCACAGGATAATGAAAAGGCACAGAAATGGCCACACCATTTGCACAAGAGAAAACCCCTCAGATCCTGTAGTGCTAGTGCTCAGTGGAAACAGAACAAGAATTTTGTGTCACTGACCCTTGAAGATGGATTTCATGGCTTTAAAGAATGCAAACAGGTCAGATTCTAGCAGCCTCTCAGTCCAGAGTGGCCAGTTTGTAGGATTAAGTATTTCTCAACACTGAATGCCTTTGGCACATGACCCACTGCCACCCCTTTCATTACAGCTCTCCTGGAAATTCATTTCACCTGGGAGTTGTTAATATGATCAACAGGGAGGTTGTTCAGGAAACCAACAGACCCAATCCCCTTAAACATGATGTTCTTACCTCGAGTACATACTTCTCTAAAGATCTGATGTTCTCCAGAGCCTCTGGATCCTGGTGGATAACTACCACTTCTTTCAAAGGGTACTGGGGGAAAAAACAAAAAAAAACCAAAAACAGAAACTTAACTATTCAGTTTCCCCAGGTTCATCCCAAAGTTACAAAGCTGTTACACATTCGCAAGGTTTGACAGGAGATGTGAGGAGCTCTAACCTTGACTGGGATGGTTTTTCTGTCTCTGATCACTCGTCCCAGCTCAATCACAGACTGCAAACAAGAAACGGCACTTTCAATTTTTTTGTCGATGAGATCCTCCCTAGATTAGAAAGGAAACATTATAATTGATGCATTTTCATCACATCTCTTTGAGCAGATGCAAAACATTTTACCCCTTTCTCTGACATTTCCTGCAACAGACTCAATTATGCCCTGGTTGGGGCAATCAGGCTTTTCCTCTGTCTTTGTGGAGCAGATGAGGAGGAAATAACTTGCTAAAAACAAATAGCAGAGCTATTTTTACATCTTTTGTTAGCACCTCTCACAAGGTGCAGAGGATTGACTCATACAACCTGTTCTAGTAATAGCCAATAAAAAATACAATTCACATTAATAATATCATAAGAAGATGCAGAAAGATATTATAAAGAGGGTACTTATAGCCACAATGAATTCCCTGTAACAACAATTCACTGGATCTCAATTTATCCTCTTTTCCAAAAACTGCAGATATTTGAGCTTGATGTTTTAGAGTTTTAACATCTTTCTGAGCTCTTTTAACACCCTTCCATGTTGAGGCTAGGCAGGGTTGGGTGTTTTTTTGCCTTTTGGGGTTTTTTTGGGGGTGGGGTGGAGAGAGGATTGGGCTTGAATTTTTTGGCCTTTTTTTCCTTTTTTTTTTTTTTTTTGAGGCAATTGACATTTACATCTTGTTTCAAATGTACAAGCAGTGAAATGTTCTGAAAATGTGTTTCTCCTGATTTGTTGAGTAGATGCACTAATTGGGCATCTCCTTTAAAACCACTCAGGTATCAAAGCAAGAGCAGAGGTATTGGTTAAAAAGACAGATATGAATAAAATTAAATGAACACAGATACTTGCTGTAATCTAAGGAGCAGAAGTACTGGGATGAAAACCACAACTCCAGTAAGGACTGGCCAGAAAAAACAGAGCTGCTGAAGCAAAACTTACAACTGAAATACGCCCATTGCAGCATTAAAGCTTTGAGTTGCTTCTACCTCTTTTGAAGCTTTTGTTCTTCCAAAAGCCAGTCCCTGAGGATGATCCTCCAACAAGTTGGAAATGTGGAAATTACAAGATGGAATATTTTGTCCCAGAAAGCTTCATACAGGATTATGTGACACTATTTCAATATCACTGAACAAGATTGCAGAGCCACAACACGAGAGTATTTTTCAAAGACTGAATGCAAATCCACAAAATTTAGTGCAATCCATCTGCTCAGACACTGAGCAACCAAGCAGGACCTCAGTGGGGTTTAACACAGGTGTTGAGTCAAGCTCAGCTGTGAATGTGGCCAAGCCCAAGTCCTTCAGCTTTATCTGCACTCCCCATACTGGTAAAGTGGTATTTTCTGTAACTGCATCCAAAAATCTCTCTTCCTATTAATTGACAATATTGTCCTTGTGCTGTATCAGAAAACTTTCCAAGTAAATGCAGTGATGTGCCTTGCAACTCCAGGTGAAACTCCAACAATATTCTGGATTTGAAAAGGCTTTTTCAAACTGATACACAGGGGATCCAATAAATTCCACAAACTAGTAACAGACAAAAACCCAAACAAAATGCAATACAGAGAAAAGTGGTGCAAGCCTCAAACACATCCCACATTTGCACACTGCAGCAGCAAGTCAGCACTAACTGCAGTGAAGAGTGACTAAGCCACTTTTAAATGCTCGTGCTACACCCATGCCTGAACTGAGTCCCTGCAAACAGCTCCCCATCCTTCCCTGACTCCCTTCCACAGGAGCCCAAACCAATCCTGGCAGCTCCCTGATGAGGGTGGCATTCCTTGATTATACATTCTTCACAGCACTTGCCCGGGGGGACAGAAAATCAGCACCATCCTGATGCCAATCTCCAGCTCCCTGTTGCAGTAACTCTCACTATTAAAGCTCTCACAAAGACCATCCACCCTCCTCAAAGCATGCAGCAAGCCATAAAAAGACTCACCATTAGAGAAGGCTTAAATTTTTAAACTGTCAAGGACCAAGGTCAGGTCCCCTGTCCTTGAGGGTTTTCATACTGAGCTGCAATGCTGAAGGGAAGGTTTTTCTCCTATTTTCAGATACCCAGAGCAGACAGTGCTGCAGGAATTAAATCCACTGCAATAGCAGTGATCTCTCTGATCCTTCAGGGCCCTTCACAGTGAGGCACTACAGCTTTGAGCCAACACACATTTTGAGGAGTTAAAAAGGATATATCTGCCCACCATAAGAAAATATTATGAATTGGGAACATGCATTCCGCCTAATTACTTTCCTTCCTATCTCCAGTCCTTTAAGCTAACACAAATCTACTGCCTAAATATGGAGGGAAAATTCTCAGCTAAAATTGAGGGTGGAGTGTGAAGAGCACTGCAAGGAAAATGTTCTCCTACAGCAAAGAGATTAAAATTGATCAGATCTTAATCAAAATATAAACATTCTGTGCTCATAGAAAAGAACATATTCACTAGCATCCCAAAGTTTTTCAGAGAAAAAGGAATATTTACATTAATAAAGTAGTTGGGTTTCTTGTTATGCAGTTTTAAACACAAAAGTGAGAAAGCACTGTTCTGTGAAATCAAAATTTAAAAAAAAAAAAACAACCAACAACAAACCCACAAACCCCAAAAATTAACAAAAATCCCCCAACAAACAACCAAATCCCAATTTTGCCACCTAGGAGCTGCCTCTTACCTGACTTGGGGGAGCATGAGGTAGTGAATGCTGTCAGTGTTCTTCTCCTGGACCGAGGCTGGATCAATGAGGGTTTTCAGATTCTGGTACATCAACTCAGTGATAAATGGAGTATATGGTGCCTGTAATGTTGCATTCAATCACCAGCTTGCCTTTATTGCTTGGACATTATGAATCAGTCATACCATGAATTACATAAGGGCAGTTCAGCAAAAACAATGCTTGCACAGTGTCTGCAACTGGGATGTTATTCAAAATGCAGACTGAAATAAACAATGGAATTCAGACTACCTATTTACCTCCTGCCTGATATTTAAATGTTATTTTTGGGCATCAGGGAAGAAATTATGATGTGTCCTTATAAATAAGGTGATACAGGCCTTTTTACTACCATGGGGCAGATAAAGAAAAGGTAAGATGGAAAATGAACTGTCCTATAAAGATGCTTTTGTATAAACTGCTTTAAAGTGTTATTGAGGGTGGGGCATAATTCCCTTACCATGAGTCTGCACATGGAGAATAAGACACTAAACAAAGTTTCCAAGGCCATAATGCAGTCCTCAGTCCCATTCTCGCCCTAAATGAAGAATTCACCAAGAAAAATAGACATTTTAGGATCAGGAAATGCACTTCAATAGGCTTCCAAAGTTTCCTGTCTTACTACAATACACTTGTTTTCCAAACTGTATTAACTTAGGTCCATTCCACTGAGCAAGTCTGTCACAGACATCTTTTATGAAAAATCCTTTTGCCAGGATTTTTTCTCCTGAGAAGCTGAGAGACCTCAGGAACAAAATGTAAACAATAATTATCTGCTGCTGTGGAATGCAGCAGGTGCATCTGTGATTGGTCTCATGTGGTTGTTTTTAATTAATGGCCAATCACAGTCCAGCTGTCTCAGACTCTGGTCAGTCACAAGATTTTATTATCATTCCATTCCTAGCTGGCCTTCTGATGAAATCCTTTCTCTATTCTTTTAGTATAGTTTTAATATATCATTTTCTTTTAATATAATATATATCATAATATAATAAATCAGCCTTCTGAAACATGGAGTCAAGATTCTCATCTCTTCCCTCATTCTGGGACCCCTGCGAACACCACCACACAAGTTCAACACAATTATTGGGCATTTTGGTGGTTCTTCCCACAAAGCACAGAGGAGAGAGAACAGTTCATTTTGGTGCCACTCTCAGGCACAAAGTGACAGCATTTCAAGCCAAGATTTTATGTGGAGCTGCCATGAAAGCCATTGCCAGGGGCTGCCAGGACTCTGCAGCAGGGCAGGAGTGCAGCACTGATCCCTACCTTGAGCCTCCTGCGGTTCATTCTGACGTACCAGTTGGTCAGAACATCCACAAACTTCACCAGCCGGGGCACCACCGTGTACAGCCTGTAAGCTGCAAGGGAAAATGGGTCCTGCAGGTCAAATAAGCTCCTCACTTAGAAACCACATCATCCTCTACAGTCCTGGGGTTAAACACAGCAGAAAGCTCCAAAAAGTGACTAAATATTGATCATTTTACAGCTGTATTTTGAATATGCACAGCATTGTTCTCATGCTCAAGACAAACATTTTCCCCCCTCCCAAACTGCTTCCCTAATCCCACACAAACAGACATTATGGGAGCCTTATGCTTTTTTCTGACTGGTAAAGAGGATAGTGGATAAGAGACTATTAATGGCAGGGGATTGGGCAAATCCTCCCTTTGCACATGCTGCAAACACAGCCAAGGCACTGCAAGTTGAACAGAAATTATTGCAGAACCAGAAAATAAAATTTTCTTAATTACTGCCAGCGCTTCCTCCTTTTGCTCAGCTGATTTAAAATGAGACACCTACTTCAACCAAGTCTCCCTGAATTAATTACAGCTTTTCACTATTATTTAAGTAACAGGGTAAGCTAAAATGTGAAGTAGCAGCAAGGCTGATGAGGTAAGAGATAAACAGAGCTGTATTTTCAAGTTCTGTGTAAATGAAATCATGGAAATCTGCCAGCACCAAGGTCATCCCAACATCACTATGCAACAGGGAAACAAATTTCAGCTGTTCCTGAGAAAACTGGGGGATAAGGGGGACAGACCTTACACAGGACTCAATTTTCTAAGCAAAACCTTCTATTTAACTTCCCTAAAAGCCAAGAGCTTCTGGAGCTCCATTCTGAGGCAGTTTCATTAATCAAGCAGCTGCTGAGTAAAACGGATCTTGGCTTTAAAAGCTCCACCACACTTTTCACTGTGTTTTGTAGAGCAGAAGTGTTTTTAAAGGCAAAGAATAGGGATTTAAACCTAAAAAGGAAATGCCCAGAAGATTCACACCATGGTGAGGAAGACATTATTCATGGGGGAATCTGTATTTCTAAAAAATCCTAACCTTTCTTCTAGCTATGCATTATTCAGTTAGGAGGACTGTTATAAACAAAATTTTAAACAATCAAAAATCCCACCCTTCAGGGATAGTGTATCTTTAACAACAAATACAGTATTAGCCTGGAAAAATGTATTTCTGTTCTCAACAGCTGTGACCAAATTGTGAAATCTACTTTTTTGTGAGTCAGGAAAAAGCCATGGACGTACATTGAGACACTACAGACTTCTTTTCATTTCAGTCATCAGGAGAAAAGATGCTTTACTAAAATAAGTGTTTGTATTGGGTACTTTAGTAGAAAATAAAAGCTTAATAAAGCTTATTAATTTTTAATACAGAATTTTAACACCCCTGAAACACATCAGGTTTCAACACAATGTAACTTGTGCCATTTTCCAGGAATATTGGGAATGGGGCTGGGTCTCCTCTCCTCCAGCTGCACACACTCCTGGGAGGCAGAGCCCTCCCCAGGCAGGACCAGCAGAGCTTTTCCCCCTCCCTGGAGTTTCTCCAGGCTCTCCCAAGCACCCAGAGCTGGAGGGGGCACAGGCTGAGCCCCTTCCCTGCCCCTCAGCCCCTGCAGGGGAGTCAATCCCACACTGACCCCACGCTGCCACCTCTCCAAGTGCCAGCAGAAACTGGGACAGAATTACCACAAGTTGGACTTAATGGAAGCATTTCTCCAGAGGCAGGAACTGGGTGTAAAATTCAGCTCCATTCTAAGACACTGGATGAAATGGAAGAGGCAGAGCCCAGCTGCAGCATTTCCCTGGTCACTGGGGTCTCCTCAGCACTGCCAGGTTCAAACCTGTGTGTTCTTACACCCCATGACCTCCAGCTACAGGAATTTATATTTTTATTTATCTCATTTATTGAGCATTTGATAGTATCAGTCACCATTGTAATCTTTCCTTGTCTCTCCCTAACATTTTTCCTACTTGAAGTGATACAAAGTAGAAAATATTTTCAAAAAAAAATAAATCCCAAAATAGGTTTGCAAAAGAGATTAGAGTATCATGTCACAGTACACAAATTCACTTCATCTCATTAAAATCTGCCTGACTGAATCCACAGTTTATGCAGAAAAATAAATTGAAAAATTCTGTTTATTAATCCCTTCCACATGAGACTGCCACTCATTTGCTGAGCACAGGATGTTATCTTCATCTAACACAAGAAAACAGTATTTCCTACCAACACTATTGTCTTGGAAGTCTTGGCATTGCCATTTTCCAGCAGAAACTCTTTGCTCCCCTTGGAAGGATCTTATTTTATAAAGATGGCCACTGACACATCTCTTTTTCTCAGCTTCATCTTCCTCTCAGAAATCCAGAGCAGGTAATTCAGGTTTCTACCCCCATATTCACCTTCCTACAAACTATGTATGTTTAAACTATGCACTGATCCAAGATCCCAGGTTCAAAAACTCACAAATGAATTTTCTGCTGTCCCTCAGAGTTATTTTCTGTTCACAAGCAGCACATAAACTTGCATAGGCTCTGCTTATTTCTGCTTGGCAACACTTGAAGCTCAACACAAACCACCATCAAATTTCAAGGACAACAACTTGCAGGAAAAGAAGCCACATTTCCATCAATGAGAGCCAGCTTTTATCATATTGCTAGGCTGGGTAGCTTGAGGATTCCTTCCTCCTTTAATGAAATGTTCTTAGATGAGCTCAGTGAATTCTGCAGGTACCAATGAGCTGGTTCCCCTGTCACAGTCAGATAAACTGCTCTGCTCCTGGTGACAGTGACCATCACACCAGCCAGGGGGACAACAAGAGATCAGGACAGTGCAGGACTGTCCTGTGTCCTGCTGAACTCACATGTGCCAATCAGAAATTTCCTTATTGCCTGTTATCCCACTTAACACCTTCCTTCCCAAGCCCAAGGCTGCTAAAAAATTCTTCTGGGGGCAACTTAAGATCACAGGTATTGAGGGGGTTATTTGTTTATTCATGAACAGGAGTGACAATGGCCAAAGCCACCTTCTCTCCAATAGCTGGGCTTCCACTGCCCTCAAATGCACCAAAACCTCTTCAAATCCCATCTGCAGGTTTCTCAGCTACTTCAGGGGGTTCTTGCAGCATCTCCTCTTTGCAATTAAGTGTCCCAATGGAATGTGAGCATCAAGAGGTATGGGATGATGAAAAAAACATCATAAAGGAAAAAAACCTGCACAGTATCTTCTTACAGCTATCCTAATGCCATCCACTCTGCTGCACAGATTCCCACAGCATGATTCCAAAGAAACCCTCTCCATGGAACCACACCATGGAAGAATTTATTGCCAGTGCTCATGTACCCATCAAAATTATTTTATTCAGCTGACTTCAGCACTGCCCATTTTATCCCTTTTTTTACAGCTTCTCCAAATTCTATTTGGCTTCCTTTTCAGTGCTGTCTTTCAGTGACTATTATAAAATTATTAATTGCTCCAAGCACTGCAGACGTCGTTACAGCAACAAGCTCCATCCCTGAGCTCACAGGATTAGCTGTGACAAAAAAAGCTTCATCATTTTTTGAAATCTCATGAACAAGCATAGCAAAATCAGACTTCACACCCATGAAAGAAGCATTCCATGGATTATTGCAGCTGGTTAAAGATTTCCTTCCTTTTATCAAAGACTCTCACAGAATTTGGGAATCTCTGTATGGAAAGACAAGTTCTGCAAACCAACATGAAACACCCCCAGACCCCCTGAGCAAAAATGCATACCTGCCATTTCAGCTTTGAAGAACTGGATGAGGGACTGGGTGAAAGAAAGAATCCATTTATCCATGATGTTATTGCTCTCCTTAACTGTGTTCTCATTGTAAAGGAATTCTCTTCCCTCATCCTATCATCAAAACACAAAGCAAATTTCCAAGTCATCAGGGTATATAATCAAACCTCTGTATCCAATTACCTGTCAGCTAGCAGTACTTTGGCATCTTCCCTGGGTTCCACTGGTTTCCCAGCAGCAAACATTAAATTCCAGACACAGCTATGTAAGAGGAGCTGTGCAAAACCTGTGTCTCACTGCTGCCTCTCCAGCACCTTTAACTGCAAAGGAGGCTGGTGATTTGGGCTGTTAAAGCAGATAAAAAGCAGCACCAAACCTTTCCCAGGCTCCAGACACAGGCCAGGATCCTGGAATTTACACAGCTCCTTCATCCAGGAGGGTCTGAGGCATTTCTAAGGAATTCACTGAGCAGATGGATTCTGTTTGGAGAGCAGGCCTAGAAACAAGACCATTACTTTTTTAAGAACATGGGACAATCTCAACACACTGAAAAACAGATGAATGAAGCAACCTGAAAAAACAGGTGGAAATTTTAGCATCCAACATGCACACAGGGCATTTCTGCTGCTTTCCAGAGCACTGATGTTTGCAGCCATCTGAGAAATGGCATCACCTCGCTGGTTCTGCAGGGCTTTGCAAGCAGGACCATGTCTGACTCCTTCCCACATTCTTACAACAGGTTGGAAACAGGTTTTGGTTTTTTGTTTTTTTTTTTTTTTTTTTTTTTTTTTTTTTTTTTTTTTTAATTAACAAACAGTATTTAATAGCTGGTTTTAAAAGCCTTCAGACTTTCCCTTCCCTCAGAGTCCAGATGAAAAAATCTGTCTGGATTATTAAACCCAGATCCTACAGATGCACTTTCACAGTACAAAGAAGAAGATTCATAGGAAAGAAATGCAGAAGAGGAACAATCCCAGTGTGAGGTCAGCAGTCATTAACCAACTACAATTAAAGGGGGAATCACAGTAAGCATTAAATCATTATTATACCTGATCCAGGACACTGGGATTTTACTTGCACTCTTGCAGGAAGCAGAACACAATGAAGTTGCTTAAACCTAATGAAATCTAATTTAAGCATTATCACATCCAATAGCACATTCTTTTGCCTAATATGGTGCATAGGAAGGATTTCACTATTTAGAAAGAGAAAATCCTGAAAATACTGAATTACCAAACCTATCTCCTCAAGTACCTGGATTTTCCACTGGGGTTTTCCATCCCCAACTGAGCTGACTGCAAGACTTAATGGGATCACAGCAAAAAGCTATAAAGGTCACTTTAGACAATTCAAAGGTCACACAGGATAAACAGGTGTATTTTGGGGGTAACATCTAAATTTGTCTGATGAATGCTGTCTAGGGATCCTGAAAATAAGACTTGTTGAATAATAGGATCTGGAGTTAGCAAACTTTCTTCCCCAAAGAGGTTGCTGAAACAGATAAATCCAATAGTTTAAGTCAGCTGTTTACTGTACTGATTTGTGACTTGAGCTGCCTTTATTGATTCAAATGGCAGCTCCACAGTGCCCAGGCTGGCACAGCAAGTGCAAGGTTTGGACTCTTCATTCAGCTCCCACTCTCCCATAAAAGTCTGCACTAAACCTGCTGTCATTAATTTCAGCTAAAAGACTAAAATTGGTTTCAATAGAAACTGTACAAAATACACATCAAATCTTCAATTTTAATGAAAAATTACTATAAGAAAGAAATTTTAATCTTGCTTCCACACTCAAAGTGTAGAAACTCCTGTCACTCATCCAGCATTTTTAGCAGACTTCAAATGTAATCTACAAGTCTAAAGCATTATTGCTTTTGTGATTTGCCTTTCTTTCCATTCCATTTCTGAATCTTTTTTCTAAGTTGCATTTAAATATAACTTTTTAAAAAATTACTGTCATATTACAGAAGACAATCTCCTTGCTGTGGCTAATGTATTCAGGACTGAGTATTCCCAAGTTAAGCATTTTAATGCAGATTCATAATTAAAGTTCCTGTAAATGAGTTAGCTCAAAAAACTGTCACAGCAGCCACTACTGCAAATAACTTTGCTGACTGATTTGCAGTTCTGCACAGTGTGTGTGGTGCTGAGCACTGCTCTCAGTGCAGAGGAACCTGCAGCCCAAGTGACAGATGCTGCTGGACAGGAGCTGTGCTGGCCACACCACACAGGGAACAGCAAGAAAAAAGCAGCAGCTCTAAGGCAGGATCAGTGGGAACCCACCCATGTTCAGCAGGGACATCTCAGGAGGATCCCCTGAAGCACACGCAGCTTTAACTGGTGTTCCCAGGGGTGAGGAGCAGCAGGTAATTGCTCAGTGTGCCCTGACCCCACAAACACCAGGTCTGGAACTCCTATTTCACAAGTCTGAATGCAGCAGCAGCATCCCACAGATGTGAAATAAAAGGGACTCAACAGCACTCTGATCTGAGAAATGAGAGCTGTCATGTCTTGGCAGTCCCTCACTTTCCTCTCCTCCTTTCTATTTAATAAGCTTGGTCAAGAATACAAAGATGCAGGTGGTTACAACTTTATAAAGCGTGGTACAATGAGCAAATAACAGATTAGGAGCAAGTATAATAAACAGTCTGATTTAACTCAGATCAAGGAGTAAAGACCAGATGACCTCCAGAGCCCAGACCTCCCTCCCAATGTGAATTTCCCTGCCATGGTGATTCCCTGAGCCCTGAAGGAGCAGAGCCCAGAATTTCCCTGCCATGGTGACTCCAGAGTCCCCTGCCCTGAGCCCTGCCCCGTACCTTGTGCTGCAGGACCTGCACGTTCTGCACCAGGAAGCGATAGGCGTTGTACCAGGGCAGGAACACATCCTTCAGGATATCCCTCACCCCCTCCTCCTTAAACCTCAGATTTTCTGCTCTTACCACGGGAGAATTGATCAGGTACAACCTGCAAAATAAGAGCACAATAGTTCAAAGCTTAAATCTGCAAATACTGATAGGGTTTCACAGGAAAAACTCCAAAGATGGGTGTACTGTAGGCATGTAACAAACTGAACATAAAACCATTTACTAGTAACTGCTGCAGGAGTTTTTCTAAGATGCTGCACACAGAATTTGAATTGAAATTTTCTTTTTCACTCTCTGTGCTAACACATGCTCAGGTGCCATCACAGTGTAAAACAAGCAGAGGTTGTGTGGCTCATCTTTAGGATTGTTGTGGTAATATTTTGAATTCCTTAACCACTAGTATCTTTCTTTCTATTCAATCCTATTCACCTCCTCAATTATGAAAAACTTTGGCAGAACTAAGGAGCAAAACAAACCAGGCAGATCCAAGGAAAAGACCAGAAATCAACATTTTCAAGGACAGCCCCAGAAGGGAACAAAGGCTGTACCTCCTGCAATACAAATCTTGTATCCAAAGGCAGCTCTGAGGGACCAAAGCAGAGGATCCAGGTGACACCAACTACTGATACAAGGGACAGAAATGTCCCTCAGCTTCTTTGCTGCCTCTCAGTTAAAAAATAAAAAAAATCCCACCTTCTTCCCCAAATAAACATTCTGTCTTCAGAAATAAACTGGAATCTATCAAGTTCAATCAAAGAGAAACCAAGCCTTACTCAGGTGTCAGAAAAACGTGAACCCAAGCTTGATTTAGACACATTTCATTTAATTTTCCAAATATGAAAACCAAACCAAACATTTTTTCGTTTTAAAGATTATGGCATTTTTCAATCCAAATTTATTAACCCATTTTCTCACATTTTTAAACTTTTAAAGTCATGATTCTAAACTAATATAACTTTACAGGCACTTCCTTTAAGAGGCTTTAAAATCTTAATGGGGTTTGACACAGCACATTCAAGAATACCAGACCATAAATTCTTCAGGAGAGAGGGATTCTTGCATTAAAACTAATAGATAAAAATAGAGCTGCCAGAATAAACAGACAGTAATGCAGCACAGAAATGGGCTTTTTCAGTACTGGATTAAAAAAAAAATTAAAAATATTGAAAAATAAAAACCAACAACATTTTTTACATTTTTTAACACAGATTCATAGAATGGTTTGGGTGGGAACAGACCCCAAAGATCACCCAAGTGAATTCATACCTGAATTCAAATTATAAATTTACACAAGAACAGAACAATTAATGGCAATGAATAGTAAGTCCTTAAATGAAACTGGAGTTTAGGTCTGTCCTTAAACCACACCTTCCTTCTACCACGATTATTTATGTGCTACAGTTTGGTGGTGATGTAGCTTTGGTTTTTTTTGGGGAGGGTTGTTGTTTTAATAAAGCAGCCCTACCCTGCCTTACAATATGTAAATGTTACAAGAAGAGCAATTTCCTCAATTACTCTAATTCAAAGATCCATTTATTGTATGGACAGAGAAATAAGGTCCACAGAAAAACCAGAGTTCCATCAGTTTAGTTACAGCCATTCAGTTACCCACTGGGCAGAAATAAAATCTTCCTCAGATCAAGCCAGTGTTACTGAGTTTGCTGACAATGCATGAGAAAAAAGTGAATTATCTCTTCACCCCTCAAACCAGCAGCTTGTTGCATTATTGCTCTTGCATTTGAAGACCAGGTTGAGAGGAGGATGCAACTGCTCCCTTCTAACAGCAATCCTCACCCAGCACAGAGGAAAGCAAAGGCTGGAAATACCAGGACCAGCAAATTCCTTCTGACACAGCTCAGCTTGGACAGGTCACCAGCCCAGGTCTCAGCAATATTGAAATGTAACTGGTTTGGCCTTTCTAAAAGATTTCACTCAGGATTCAAATTTCACAAAGCCTCAAGTTGAGTTGTTAAATTTACTGTGCTGTTATTTCTGCTGTTTGCTCAATTCCATATTCATTTCACCAACTTATATCTATATTTTCCACTGATCTATTTATCAAGCTACTGCTGAGAATACTTCAAAGCTGGAGTTAGAATATACATATATATTTGTGTACTGCAAAAGCTGAAGTAACTCTGCAGGGAAACAGTGCCAAGGAAAAAACCTCAGTTGTAGCTTTTGCTATAAACAGAGAACATCAAGCACCTCAGCAAAAGGCAGAGAACTGAATTGCAGAGCTCCTTCCAGAAATGAGCCCAGGCTGCAATGCTTTTTTACTCTCTGTGTGGGTGTAGGTATAAATAAATGTGACATTAAAGAATGAGTACACTGGCAGAAAAATGAATTAGCTTCTTAGAAATTTCAAAAAAAAACATGAATAATGGAAGTGTAACTTCTGGTGTTTGAGATTTTTTTGGTTTGTTTATAAAAAAGGCAGGGTTGTTTTTTTTTTTTCAACAGAAACATCACCTGTGATTTAAAAATCTCCAGTATGAGTAACTCCAACCCTTTTCACTCTTATTATTGCAGCTACCAGCTCAGTGCTACCCTGCCACCACACCTTGTTGATTTGTAAAGAGCAACCTTGATTAAATGGAAGAATTCCACTCAACTCTTCATTGTAAACATGCTAAAGCTTGAAACAATTAGAACTTCACATTGATTCTGTTAAATTATCTAGAAGCAACAACCACCTTCCCCAAACAAACACTCAGCTCCCATTCAGCCCATCAGTTCTGTGTGCAGCTGTAAAACACAATGTGTGAGAGCTGAAGGGTTTCTCGTATACACAAGAATTACAGGGCTCCAGAGAACTGCCCAAGTGGTGCATTCCTGCAGTAATTAAAATGTCTTTTATGTAGCTTTACCTCAAGGTACCACCTGATGCATGCAGTCAGTGCACCAAGTGACTCTGTAATCACTTCAAGTGGTTCATTAAAATTACAGGAGCACATGAACTGTGTTTAATCTCTGTTTGACCAGGATAATTTATCCACACACATTAGGCTGCTCCACTTCTGCTCTTGTGGTGCCACTACTATTAGGTGCAAATGATGTACTTACATCCACAAGCACAAAGCACTTTCTCTCTAGAAAATGTATAGTGCAAACAGGAAACAAATGTTTTGTGCATCATGCATAGAACCTCCTCTAAGCCAATGACTTAACAGTGACTTGTAGTGTTGTTATCAAATATTTTATTCCCATTTTCAGTGGCTCAGCTCAGACTATCAGTGCTGGAAGAAGCAGATCCCCTGGCCTTTAGGGAGGGACACATGCACTGCATCCATTGCCAGTTCTTTGCAGTCATCCACTCGTGCAGCTACTTCTGTCACAGTGGTCTAGAAGCTTCTAAAATGAACTTTCTTCCTGCTGCTAACTGTCAAACCACCCAAGCAGCCTCTTGGTATGGATCTGCCATGAGCAGGGAGCCAACACATCCCACAGAACATCCAGCAGAGATACCCCACCTGAGTGCATCAGCTCCATAACTGTTCACAATGTGCATTGGATCAGGGTAGTTCTTCTTCCTTTTGCTCATCTTCTGGCCATCACTAGAAAACATCAGAATGTAGGCATCAATTCTCAGAACTTTTTTAACACTTTTAACACTTATTTTGATGGATAAAGAAAAATGGACCTTCAAATCCTGCTCAGTTTTTCTGGCCTAGTACATTCCTGGTGGCACAGACATAATAATAAATATCTATATATTAGCACATCCTTTCTGTAGGACTGTTGAACCTAAAAAACAACTGAAAATACCAAAGCCCACCCAGGAGGCTCCCAAGTTACAAATCTAAGCAGGAAATCTGTCCTTCCTACCCAAGCTGAGGAAAGATGCACTTGTTTTGAATCAATCCCTCCACCCTACTGATTTTTTTAAAAATTTTCATTGGAAAATAAAGGGAAACAAATATAATTAACTTTAAATTACATCTAAAACTACATTTATCATCCCCTTTACTCTGCATAACAGGTACAATTTCTTTCCTGTTCTTGCTATTCATTTTCTCTCTCCAGGCAGGACTGGCCCTGCTGGGAAGAGCCCAGTGCAGCAGATGCTGGGATGTGTGAGCCTCTCACTCTCAGATGCCTCTTATCTCCTACAGCACAGCTATCACCCTGGCAAGTCTTAACAGCTCCAAAGCCCATTTCACATTCCATTTACAATTTGCAGGTCTTATCTGAAACATTTTTTGACTAAAAAGCTGCTCAGGAAGCAGCTGATTGACACCAACCTGGCAAGGACAAGGCCGTTGACAATGACATTCTTGAAAGGAGGCCTCCCAAAAAGAGCAGTGGACAGCACCAGCAAAGTGTAGAACCTGAAACAAGAGACAACACAAATGGGACTTTATAAATACACCAAACCAAAGCCTGCATGTCTTCATTATAAAATAAATGTGTCATTATGCTCCTTTCTTCTGGCAAAGGTAAATTTTAAGTCTGGGGAACATTTATGTGGCAAAGAGTAAGAAAAGGAGCTCATGGAAAGTAGATCTTCCTACCCGAAGCATATCATGCTGTTTGCTCAGCTGGGATCTACTAGTTCAGGAAGGCAGAAAAATTCTAATATGAAGCACTAGGAAGATCATGAGGAAGAAAACTACAGCATTTTCCCTCTTTAGCAGAAAAAAGGGAATTCTGCCCCTGAACAAGTTTCCTATTTGCTCATTGCAAACCTGTGATCAGTCAGAATCAAACAGAGCACTCAGGACCAGCACACTTGTGTGTGTTTGTGTGTTAATTGTGTGTTCTTCAGCCTGGAACAATGGAACATAGTATAAAAGTATAAAAACAAGTTACCAAAAATCAGAGAAGCCTCCTTCCAATGCTGCCAAAGGTTTGATTGGAAGGAGGTTGTGGCTGTCTGCTTTAATCAGCCATCACTAGGAAATAAGAGAATGTTCCCCCAACAAAGGGCAGCAGTGGTTCCTTCCCATTCTATTTCATGTGTTTATAATCACTCCATAAACTTGGACAGTCTGGAAATCAGTGCTGGAGCAAGCACAGGCACCTATTGTTCACAGGCTGATCTACGATTATATCTGGGAAATTAAGTGGAAGTGCAGGATGATGTGATAATTTCACACTCAGGAGCCAGAGCCTTCACCAAAGGAGGGCTGTGTGAGCTGCTGGAACTGCACTGTTGGTAATTACTTTAAAGAAAGCAACTGGAGGGTGGGCCACAGCTTTCCTGGTTCAAAACAGGCATCACACTGACAACTGCTTAGCAACCTTCAAAGAGAAGGTGATTATAAAAAAGCTATAATAAGGCACAGGAGGTTATGTCTCAGAACTATGTATTTGCATGAAGATTTAGGGGAGAAACACTTCATGGGGGGGAAAAAAATCCATCTGTATGTTCCAAAGTTGTTTTTATCAAAAAGCAGCCTGTAATTGCAAAAGCATTATTCTGACACTTGAGGGTCCTCTGCAGAGGTTGCTGTGTGCATTTATTAAGTGACTTCCATGACAACTCTGATGTTTATCTCATCCAGACCCCAAACTCTCAAAATCACCTCAACTCAGACTGCAGGATACAAATTCTCTTTATTAAACTGCACTTTAATTTCATTAATTTTAAACAATACTCCTCCATCTGCACACAAACATGTGCATTCAAAATCCCTGTATTGATTTTTTTAAAAAAACCCCAAAACACAAATATCTGACTATTTACTCAGGTGACTGACACCTCAAGCCTACAGGGCTGAAAGTTCATTACAAACACAGCAGTTTTTCCTCTGTACTTACTAAAAAGTTCTTCATTGACAAACTCCCAGCACTTTCTGCAAACTGGTCACAAATTCTCCTATTAGAGCACCTGAATTTGCAGGTAAAAATCACAAAGCAGAACCAACTAGGAGAGATTTCAATGTTCTTCAGGAATTCCTAATTCTCTGTGTTAGAAAAGTTGTACAGGCAGACTGTGGGCACTGAAAAAATGCATCCAAGGATACATCACAAATTTTATGTTCAAATTGTCAAACCCAAAGAGCCTCAGCATGAGGTGCCTTAGCTGATGACAGCTACAAGACTGTCTCTGAAAACCTGTGATCCACATATTCTGATGGAACTCTTCAGATTCTTCCTCAGGTTGTGCTTTTAGAATTCACCTCATTCACTCTGAATATTTTAAAGCAGTGTCTTTCTGCACCTATTTTTGAAATATGTTGTCAACAGACACACTTGTTTCTTGAAAACTTCCTCAATTTCTCTGCTGCTTCACCTTCCATTCACCAAATCTCAGATTGTTCCTAGGTATGTCCTTGCAGATAAATACCTGCCACTCAACCAACAGTAAAAAAGCCATAACAGGGACAGGATTTCACTCCTTTGCTCTACTTTCCACCGAGGAGAAAACAGGGAGAAAAACTTTGCTCCTTTTTTTTCTTGAACATCTGTGGATAAATTCATGATCCTGTGGTTCATGCCAAACCCTCCAGATTTGAACTCCCTATGGGCCACCACATTCTGACCACAACCATAAATCTTTGCTACATTTCCCTGTACAGAGGCAGAGTCTTTCCTACCACTCTGCCTGGACTGCCAGTCTTGCAACCCAACTACTCTGAGATTTTGTCCCGTGGCTTTAACAAATATAATTCAGCTGGTACTCTATCCATGCAGAAAGTCATCAAAAATATCACTTTCCTGGACAATCACCTTCTTCACATTAATTTTCCCCTTGTCTCCCTTGATTTTTTTTTCTCCTCTTCTGTGGAGTGAACCAGAAGCCACCAGACCTGCACCTCCTGAGCCTTTCCCCACCTCCCAGTCCTCACTCCACAGCAGCTGCAGATTCTGACCTGACACAAAACCAATCTCCATTCTCAATCTTCACACTTCTAACAGGATGTGCCAAACACAAATCACATCATCCTGTGCTCCCAGCACTTCAGAACTCACCCCTGCTCCTTGTTCTTAGACCTCACATCTTAATTCCTCCTGTCTCTCACAAATCACAAGTGCTCTACTACAAATCACCCAACACTTGCTGGTAGCAAAGCCCCAGCTCATTAGCAACCTGGGAGAGGTGGGAGCAGCAGGAATTGAGGAGGGTGTTTTGATTTCCCACCACAAACAGGTGAAACACACCTGGCTCTGGCTAAGAGTCCCAGGAACTCTTACACTGATGTTAAGAACAAAAAGCCCCAGACTGAAAAGGGAAAGGCTCCTCTTGCACCCTGATTATGGCACACAAGTCTGAGGGCTCACACCAAATATCTTCATCCTGAGTTCCTCCATTAAAAAATAAATTATTTCTAATTTTTCCAGATGAAAAGAATAAAGAGAGAAAACTAACTTGTTATTCTCCTTTTGCTACCCAACAGTATTTGATTGTTTACTGAGGTACTAGATCATTTTTTGCGTCACAATAAAGGGGTTGAAAAATGAAGACATTTCACTACAGTCATGAAATTTAGTTGTATTTGGCATCCTGCCTGCTTTGGTTGCTTGGTTTGTTGGGGGGTAGAGGAGTGGGCAAAGGGAAGTGCCAACTGTATTGCAGAGGAATTTATTTAGCTCTAATACCTCAAGTTACTGGATGGAAAAGTTCTGCTTGGACAGAGTCAAATTCACTAATCCAGAAAATACAAAAATTCATCTTCCTCTGTCAATTTTTACAGTCAACCTCAAACTTCAGACATGGACTAAACACTTTGCAATGCTAGAATTAAAGCTGTATGCAGGCATACAAGTATGTATGAGAACACTAACCACAGAAAATCAGACAAAATTTTTCATGGATGATTGAAAAGGATTTATCCAGAGTGAAAGAAGCAGATGTAGTTTACAGCTGAAAGCTTTGACTTTTTTTGTAAACTATACAATCTTTACAACATAAGGTTTGATTTAGTTTTTTTCTGCACTCATATAAACCCCAAACTCAATCTTAGAGTAAAAGTTATCAGGCTATACATTGGCTTGAAATCCTCAACACATTGACTTCCATTTCAACCAACTCAACTGCAGCTCTGTCTCTAGTAGATAACTCAAGTTCTGTGATCATTCAGCTGCTGAGATTTTTGCTTACCAGGCCTAAGATGTGCCCTATTACCTACTGATGTCTTCCATAACAGCTGGGAAGTTTTCTTGCTAATACTGTATTTCTACAACAACTTTTTCATCACCAAGTTTTAGACCACCTTGTGTTTTAGTTTAAAAAATTAATTAGACACTTACCTGTACAGAAACAGTCAAGTTATCTGTACAGCATTACCCAAAGATATGGAAGTATTGAAGCCATGACAGTTTAAGTAGAATGATAGTGAATTTATCATGGGGTGAAAAATAGATTTTTGGGGTTTTTAGAATGGGAGTTCAGGGGGCAAGACTGAAGAATCTGGCTGTGTCAAGTCCTTCTTCTTCTTGGCCTCCATCTTCTGCTGTGATGTTGGCACTTTTAGATTGGTTGAGAGTAGAAGCTCACTGTCTAAATAGGTGATAGGTATTGGGAAGTTATTGTAAATATTGTACACATAGTTTTTAGTATAAAAAGATAACACTGCCCTGAGGGTAGCCAGTGTGCCTCTGACTGTCTTGCTGAGCAGACCTCAGCAGGTCAGAGAAAGAATTCTACAGATAAGAAACAATAAACAACCTTGAGACCAAGAAACGAAGAGCTCTGACTCCTCCTTTGACCGCCAGGCTGGGAAAAGAGACTTTCTAACACATCTTGGGGTCACTGTGACCAGCTAGAGTCCCGAGGCCCCCAGAGCTAATAAGGCAGGAATTACCATCCCCGCGTCTGGTCGATGCCCTCGGCGATGAAGTCGGCAGGGAAGGCGTCCTCGAGCTCCCTCCTGCTCTCGAAGGGGTAGTGCACCTGCGCGTAGGGCATGCTGCCGCTCTCGAACCAGCAGTCAAACACCTCGGGCACGCGGCGCAGCGCGCCCTTCCCGCGGCGCGACGGGATGTGCAGCGCGTCAATGCTGCAAAAGGGACACGCCCACCTTTAAAAACCCCCTTTAAAATTCAAATGGTTTATTCAACCTTAACAGAAATACAACAGAAAGACTCAGTCATCTTTGTTTCAGGTGTGCTATGTATCTCTGGGTTGTCATTGCTGCCATGTCACGGATGTATTTTATGAAAAATCCTTTTGTTAGGATTTTTTTCTCCTGAGAAGCTGAAAGGCCTCAGAAATTAAATATAAACAATAATTATCTGCTGCTGTGGAATGCAACATGTGCATATGTGATTGGTCTCATGCCGTCGTTTTTAATTCATGGCCAATCACAGTCCAACTGTCTCAGACTCTTTGGTCAGTCACAAGATTTTATTATCATCCCTTTCCATTCCTTGCTAGCCTTCTGATGAAATCATTTCTTCTATTCTTTAGTATAGTTTTAATATATCATTTTCTTTTAATATATCATTTTCTTTCAATATAATATATATCATAAAATAATAAATCAGCCTTCTGAAACATGGGGTCAAGATTCTCATCTCTTCCCATGTCAGGGTTGCCTGCAAATTCAACACCATCAGAAAGAAGATCTGAATTAAATAATATTCTCCCTCAGACATATTCGTTCCTATGTCTATTGAACAGAAGTGATCTAACATTTAGTTTAAAGTGAATCAGTAAAGGAAAATAGCTCTTGGTCACGTCAACAAATCCTCTGAAGAATAAAACGTGCAATGATGTCCTAAGCTGACTTGATTTCCCTGAACCCAAACAAGTGCACTTGCTGTCTCATTTCACCAGGGTTTAATTTCATGCAGATTTAGTCTTATAGATGGATAATGAGATGACTGGCTCTCACAATTAATATTGTGTGAATATTAAAAAAAGCTTTAGTGATGTATAGTTATGTTATTGTAGTTTAGATATCCTCTGTTCTCCCCATAGTTCCCTTTCCCCCCAGTACTGTTACCATCAGACAAAGTGTTTCCTTTAACAGTCTCTGTAATTTTTTGTATTAACAGTGTTCAACAAGTGTTTTTCAACAGAAAAAAAAGAACCTGACATTTATATGTGTTAATCACAAGTCCTGTTACAACTTGTCTATTCCCTAAATCTGTTTCCCAGGGTTCTGGCAAAAAAAAAAATCAAGGTTTTTTTATGTCTGCTTATCTATTTCTAATACCCAGTAGAGTCTGTGACCCACCTTTCTCGATGTAGATCTGTCACTTTGACTCCAGTCAGCTCCTCCAGTTCTGCCATTGAACCAACACAAACCACCTGCAGGAGAAATTACAGAAATTTAGCCAGTTATTTGTACACAGCAGGTTTGGTTTTTTGTTGTTTTGGGTGTTTTTGGTTTTTTTTTTTTAATATCAGACAGGAGACTTGCACTATCTCCTGTAGCAGTTTACAGAGCTGAAAAAAAACCAATACAAATTTTTTACAAGGCTCTCCTTCCTCAAATGATGTTAAAGACCACTGCCCTGATTTAATACAATTCATGTCACAGGAACTGGAGACTTGGAAGCAGCAGCATCTTGGCAGGTTATCAAAAAATGTGGGGGGCTTCTCCAAACCAAACACAACCAAAAACCTCTGAAAATTCAATGACTGACTTTACACAAACAGGAGTTTCAGACCCCAGGTTCCTCCCCTAAAGTAAGCAGATCACTATCCATAAGGGTTCCATTCCAGGCAAACAAAACTGTACATGTTAAAAGGCTTTTTATTTAAAGCAAAGAAAGCATCACAGCTACCAAAGGGGCTGCTAAGAAAGACTTTTCTTGTGCACCAACATGCTATTAGGAAAAATGCTGATTTCCACATCAGATTTGCACTGACATCATGAAACAATGATTCTAAAAACTGTATGAGAAAGCAGAAAAGCAAAGGTTTTACTTTATGTTTTACTGCAATGAGCCCTCCCAGACCCTGTGGCCTCTCTCATCTGCCAGGACTCAGGAGCCACAAGCTGCAGCACAGGCCTGGATTCTGGAGATGCTGTCCCACATGCCATCTTTTCCATTTAGACTAGCAACAGAAAAACCCCAGGGTCTGATAGATCTGACAGGGAAGGAGTTAAATGTAGCACCATAAAGAAGCTGTAAATAGGCCAGACGTTTTTCACATGAAATAACTTTGGAAGTTGCTCTTAAGATACAAAAAATCAGAGCACTGCTCAATTCCTTGAGCAAGTCTTAAACATATGCATATGTATACACATGGAAATTGTGACTAACTGAAAGGTTTTGGTGTATTTCATTCCAAAAAATTGTCATGAATTACAGAAAAGACAGAAACTCAGTCTGATTTGGGTTTTAAGACATGATCTTCCCCGTCTGATTCAAGTGCTGATCTGCATTACTAATCACCATTTGCTATTGTTAAAGTACTTTGGAAATGTGATGTTTTCATTCTTATCTTTTTTTTCTGTAGGCAATGAGGCAGGACAATGATTCCACTAGCCAGGTACAAGAGGCTGCAGAATGCACACAAACTACTCCAGGGGATTGATTCCAGGTGAAAATACATCAACAAACTATTTTAAACCCAGATCTGTTCTTCATTCATGTGGCCCCACAAGTAAACACAGAGTCTCAAGTGAGCAGCAGCAGGTGCTTAGTTCAGCACTGCTGGAGGAAGAAAAAGTATTCATAGAGAAATGGCTAAAAAAATGCCCTTGGATACAACCTCACCTTCACTAACCTATGTATTTGAAAATACTTTCACACTAAGCTCTGGGAGAAAAGCTGCTCATTATTTGGTGCTTTTTGAACAAGTTCTTCAATGCCAAAGCAAAATTCTGAATATTGATGCACAACTGCACCCAGAAATCACTCATGGAAGAAATGAAAAATCCACCAACCCCCAGAGTAACACAGATCTCCCCCACTGAGTCAGACTGCCTCTGTCCAAGGCAGAAGGAAGGAGCTCCTGTGTCCCAACGGGAGCTCATTAGACACTGAAAGGCAAGAGGAGAAAGCAGCAAAGAGATGCTAATCAAATTCCATCCCTCATTAGGCCCACCCCCTCGTTTCTGCAAGGAGCACACACAGGCTGATGCTCCCCAATTAAATTCCTCAATTAGATGGATCCTGCTCCGGATCCATCCCTTCAGGAGCCATGGCTGCCCCAGCAGCCTGGGCCCTCTGCTCTGCCCACCAGACATTTGCTCCTCCTCCATTTTATGGTTCACAACAGCTACAGAAGCAGCTCCACCACATCCAGCAGCAGCTCAGGCTGCAGCAGATGGGACCCAACAAGAACCCACAGGTCAAGGTTAACCCCTGCCAACAAAATGAACATCAGATCCAGGATTATCCATGTCCACAGGAGCACAGATCCATCCAGCACCAGCCGTGGACCTCAATGCTCCTGTAGCACAGCCCTGCAGTCCCTGCTGGATAAAAATGTTTGTCTATGTGGGTTTGCCATTTCAGCTGTGCCCAGGACCACAGCTGGAGGAAGGAGTGCCCACGGAAAGGAAGAAGCCTGCAGGGTGTATCAGAGAGATCTCCACAAAGCATCTCTCATGAATATTCAACAGGGGAAGAAATGACTGCTACAGTGGGCCAGAAGTGGCCCAGAAATGCACCAGGAGAGGTTCCCTCACCCTCAGGAGAGCAGAGGCAGAGCCCTCTCCTTGTGCTGGGCCAGACTAAGGGCACGCAGCCCGGGGCAGGGTTACCATGAGTGACAAGCCAGGAAATAATCAGGGAACCTTCACAACATCACTGAATACTGAACACTATCATTTGTATGCAAGGCCTATCAAGTGAGCCCATATCTGCTTTACCAACTTGGGTGTTATATTAAAAAATTTTATTATCTAATCCAAATGAGATGTTTTCCTCCACTGGGGAAATGGTTGGAATTTGAAAGCTTAAAATGATAAACTGCCTGCAAAAATGTGGCAATAAACACAAGCTTCAGAATTTAACTTCCATTATGTGTCTCTACCTGATAATTATGCTAAAAGAAAACTAAAATAAAACTGTGCAAAACCAGTTATTGATCTGTAATAAAATTCACTTTAATACCAATTAATTCACCTTACTGTATATTAAATAAGGAATTGTTATTACTTCTCCAGGATTTAATATGCAAAGCATAATTGCATGCAACAAAGTGTTCCTCTGAGAGCAAGACATGAAGAGGCTGCTGTGCAATCCCACACCAGGCTGCAGTAACACTGGAGTCAGGAATTCTGAGGGAATATCATTACTGAGAGAGCAGATGTCACCCAGGCTCTAAGTTCCACATCAGTTCCAGCCCTATTTGTTTTTCAAGCCATATCTCACACACACAAAAAGATAAAATACTTTTCAAAAAACCCTTAACTTGAAATTTAGCTCTGTTCAGAAGCTGTACTCAGCTATTAAAGCACAATATTCAGGCTCTGGAGCAAACAGAAATGTGTAACATCTATGGATAGAAATAATAGACCTGTTGGTATTTCCATCATTATTCAGAACACTGAGCCCTGAGGAATATTTGCAGCTCGTTTCAAAGGAAAGGTCAATCTTCCAAGTTAGACATCATTTTGTTATTAAAAACTAACAAATCAAACCTAGAAAAGCAAAAAAATCAGTACACACAGGAATACAGATATGGGGAGACTGGACAGAAAATGAAATATTATTAGAGGCAAGGAGTGGAAATAATGAAACCTTTACACAATTTTTTTCAGCTGTAGAATGAAACACTCAGCCACAACACTGAAAGCCTTTTTATTACCTAAAAGAAATTATTATATCAAACAAGGGACTGAGCAATGTTGGATGAATGTGAAAAAAAGTGTGTATAAATTGTCAGTCCTCAAACTAAACTGGAACTGTTATATGAGAGACAGAAGCACTGGGTTTGTCAGTAATTTACAAACACACTCACAGCACAAGCAGAATCCAAATGCCAAGGCTTTCTTAGATACTTAAATCCTAATTGCAGGAGTATCTCCCTATCTTACCAAGATTCCCACTGAAGAGGAAATAAAAAATGCTTTATGGTGCACATCTAAGCAATGGCAAGTTGAAGATCATAAAATACTTCTCTAGCAGAGGTTTTCCTACTTGAGGTCTTTCAGGTCTAAAATGAAGAGTAAAACTTTTTCAAATTGAGAGAGAGAAAAATAAAGGCTTGGGGTAGTGCCATCAGTGTTTACCTTCCCTGCACACCCTGACACTGATTACCATTTTCTACTTCTTGCATGAGGAAGGCTTTTCTTTGTGTGTCTAGTGGAACTAACCCAATTCAAAAAAAAACCAACAAAAACCCCCACAAAAAACCCAAAACCCACTCTACCTTCAGAAAGAATTTTAAAACCATCAAAATTCTGTTAAGTGTTCACTTGTGCCCTCTGCATCTTGCTACCAATGCAGGGTACCTTACAGCTTGACAAAGCTCATTTCTAGCATTACCATTATACATTTTCATCATTCCACTAGATTCATATTTTTACAGTCTGCTACATTCACATTTGTGGCACTACAAATATGTATCTTTGCTGTTCTGCTGTGGTGGACTGGCTTTTATGCCTTCAGCAACTCATTTGGCTTGAACTAACCAACCACCAGAATATCAAAAGCAGACTTAAAGGAGTTCCAAAAAAAAAAAAAAAAAAAAAAAAACCCACAAAAAAAAAAAAGCACAAACAAAAAAAAACCTCCTCCTTGCCATTTTCTCACTGCATTTATTATTTCCTTTAGATTTGCCATCACTGCAAATTCTTCTGGGAAAGACAAGATTAATTTTAATGTAAAAACCAAGAAAAATTGCTTGCAGTTCTCAAGCAAAAACAGGGAATACCTGTACAGGCACACCAAGGCACCCATAAATATGCACAGATCTATCACCTATTACACACACACAAATGGGTTATACAGATTTACTGTTCAAACATGTAAACAGCACTTCAGGCTGCAGTAGTCAAAGATAGAGCAAAACAGGCAAACAACAAGTACAGGCAGGGTTTCTGCCAGCTGGAAGCTTTCATGTTCCTCACTCACCTCCTCCAAATCCTCGCTGACCCACAGGGGGATGGGGGTGCCCCAGTAGCGGTTCCGAGAGATGGCCCAGTCGCGAGCGTCCTTCAGCCAGTTCCCAAAGCGCTTCTCCCGCACAAAATCTGGAACCCTGGGCCAAAAAACCAACAGTATTCATGTATCACTACTGCCACTTCAGAGAAAGCTGGTAAGAATTGGTTCTATTTGATTTTATCCACCAAGAAGTTCATTTCAGCATTGATTGACTTGGAGCACGTTCATGTTACAGCTCTGGTTGCTGCAAGGCCTGAGGAGGTGCTGCCAAAAAACACAACATTGCCTTCTTCTGACCTCAGGTGAGCTGCAGAAGTGACAAACACCAGGTTCATTTTACCATAAAGTAACTCAGGAAAACACGGCAACATAAAATAGATTCATTAGGGGTGAAAGACAGCCAAAGTGCTCAGGACAGTCCAACACTGGAGGGTTATGGCTAAGGGTGATCACAACACTGCTGCTTAAATTACATATAGAAAAAAGATTTTGAGGTTCAATGAAATTCCCATTATTAGCTTTTTAGCCTGGAGCAACAGCATCAAAAGGCACCTTGGATTATGTGTGGGCATCCAGGTACACGAACATTAATCAGGCTGATAGATCATACAAAAAATCCTTTCCAAGCTATTTATCATCTCACTTTGACTTACCCAATTAAGAAACAAAACACGCCCCGAACCACAGAACCCTATCAAGGCTTGCTAAAACCTCATTTTGAGCACTAATGGGCACTGAGGGATGGTAGAGACAAATTTTCATTGTATGAAAGTGTCTTGGAGCTCAAAGGTTAAGGCCAGAACCCAATGTTCCTGGTTGTGCTAAGTGGCCTGGTGCCTTGATCAGAACCATTTTCTCCCACAATATAAACAATTAACTATTTACCCAATGATTATATGCAGATGAAGGAAAGCAATGGATTTCACAGTCAACAATATGCTCCCCTCATGCCTAAAGGTGCATTTCAAAAGACCAAATTGAAATTAAACTCACAGAAAGAGCAACCTTAAGCCAGTGTCAGACACACAGAAGCTGTGAATGAGCAGCTCACAACAATAAAGCAGCTCTGGAACTGACATTTTAGCAACCCAAGGCAGGTTTTGCTGGGTTTGTTTTCCCAGTCTAACTAGAAAGGCCCTTTCCAAAGTCTGAGCTGGATTAGGAGAGCCACAGTTTCCAAAGGGGGAGCAGCCAAGCTACAAAGCACACAGGGTCTCTTCCACCTTTTCTTTCTGAAGCTCTTGGTCCTCTTGTCAAGTATTTCTTTTTAAAGAAGATTTTTAATCACAGGTCAGTCCCAAGAGTAACAAAGATGAAAGGCTCCATTAGAGGACAAATTGAAAGAATGGATTCATATGACACATTGAGGTAGGATTTGGCCCATAGCAGGAGATTTATGAAACAAGTGTGAACAAAAAAAAAAAAAAAAGGCAAACTATTGATGAAAATAAAAGCCACTCTCTTTTAAAAGTTTTATCCATGATGATGCCATGTGGAGATCTAAAGACTCCTTGATGGCAGTGTTGTCTCAAGTGGATAAAAAGTACCCTTAAAAGCCTCACTAAATATCAGCCTGGGGTTCCAGAGCTTCCCTTGCTATTTCTGGAGTTACTTTCAGCCGCAGAGTTGTCTCCTGTAACACTTCTCCAACAAAAATCTAATATAAAACAATTTCAAACAAACTCAGTGAGTCATGTTTCACATGACATGTGCAGCCCTGCTTTGAAATGTAGAATGTATACAGGCTTTCCCAATTTGGTTCAGCGTGGGACTCATTACTGTTAACTCTCTGCACTGACCTTAGGAGACCCTCTCTCCAAACACAAGTGGAAACTGTACAAAGTTCATTAGCATTTGCCCAACGTTCCACTAATGTGGAAAACTTCTCTTTACATCACTCCTAAACTAGTTTCCATTTTTCAGAAGTTGCTAGACACTGATTAGATGAAATTATTAGTCCCATTTAACATAGCTAGAGGCTGAGACAATCCCCCAATGACATTAAAATGCTAAGAGTTTCAACTCTGCCTCCTCAAAACACGCCTGAAAAGTTAATTTTATCCCAAAAGTGGACATTAACCACAAAAATGTATGTGGTGTGATCTCTCTCTCTGAGCTATGAAAGCATATAATTTACCTCTTCTGGTAAAATTGTCTGACCCTGCTGCCAGTTTTCAGTGGAACGTGAAACACAAACCACTTCATCTCCTACCAACCAATTTTGGAACAATGATCTGTGGCTCTTCAGAGGTACAAGGCAGGAATAACAGTGGCACAGGCATCAAGTCAAACAGAAAGAGCCTGTACCTAACCCATTCTGAGCCCATCACTCAAAGCAAGTGTTACTCAGAGCAGTTGGGTTTTGCCTGTGCAGAGATGCTGCCCATGGGTGCTGCCCAGGGCAGGCACAGCCTCCAGCTGGGATCAGGCTGGAAAAGGGATCTGCAGCAGGAACAGCCATGCCAGGCACAGCCCTTCCAGTCTGGAGCCCATTTCTTCTACTTATTCTCACTAGGTTTAGCTCCAGAGAGCTCAGCTTAACACATACCTACATATCACAGGGGAAAAAATAAAATCAGAGGCACCTTCTACTGAAATGTTTCCCTAATACTTAAATATTAAATATTAGGCTGGAAAAAAGAGTATTCTCAGTGATGTTGTTATAAACACCTGATCTTTATTTAAACCAATTCCAGGTTAGTGTTCTTATAGAGTTTTTCAGTTTCTTTTCATCCTACTCTTAGATATTTTCTTGGTATATTTCTCCTGTTAAATTTTCATAAAGACACCATCCTGCAACAGGCATGTATTAGTTGAGGGAGCATTTTTTACTCTTCCATCTACACAAAGCAGCTGGAGGATAAATGAAAAGCCCTCTCCCATATAGCAATGCACACATTTTTCATGTTTAACCCCACATCCATCACAAACCCCTTCAGGCTGACAGACAAAGCTCAGGTTCCTGCTGGTGACCCCTGAGCTTGGCTGTGCCCAGTTGTGCCTGTTCAGAGCCCTGGACTGGCACTGGACACCTTCACACCTCAGAGAGGATCAAACCCCAGCACCCAACTGCTCCATGAGGCTGCAAGTGAAAAATCAAAACAGCCCCATCTCTCCCAAAGCCATGGTGCTGCAGCTCCTCAAACTGAGCTGTGAGAAATGGGTTTTTTGGGTTGGTTTTTTTTTTTTTTTATTTCCCAACTGGCCTACAATTTGTTTGACCTTCAAATTTCTCTGCAAAAGTACACAGATAGGATTTCATACTTCTTTCTGTGACATTTAGCAAGGTTAAGGAGACTGCTGCCTCAGCAGGTCAGGGAGCTCTTGATTCATGGCTGTGGAACAGTGTGGGACAATTGCAATTTCTCCTCTTGGCACCCAGGACAGGGCACTAAATAAACTTCAGCATGCAGACACTGCAGCAGCTGGAAAGTTCAGGGAACTGAACTCCACAACACAAAGGAATAAATACTGTTTTGCCAAATCATACATTAAAAAGATTCTGAATCAAAGTACATCAGTTCCAACCTGTTTGAATGCTCATGTCTATCTTACTTTCCCACCATCAAAACTCTATCATATAAGTTAGAGATAATGAAAATTATTCATTTGCTGCAAATTTCCGTGTCCATTTTTGACTGTTTGTTCCTGTTTTTGAAGCAGATGTGGGGTTTTGCTTAATTCATGCATTGCTAAGTCCTCTGCACAGTCAACTCCCACATCCTTTCTTGGTAGCTACTCATTTTCTTCGTGTCTAAAATAAAAATTCCATTTGACAAGCCAAAAAAACCCATGAAGAGCAAAGCAAAACCCAGCCTTTTAACAGCATTTATTAACTTATTACAACAGGAACCATCTTCTTTGCCTTCTCAGCCTATGCACCACTCAGCACCCAAGTCACACAAGCAATGTGGGCATGGGTTTGAAAACAGCAAATATTGACCACCCTCAATCCCAGAGCAGAACTGAGTCCGCTGACAGTGAGCTACCACAGGCTGAGCCAGTGGGCTCTCAGCATCAATAAAATGCAAGGAACAGCATCAATTAAATATAGAAATTTGCTTTCTGACTCTTGTCTCCAGAGGAAAAATGTACAGGATGCAAATAAAAAAATATTCTAAATTATCATATTATCCAGAAGGAAACTTATTAAAAGGATGCAGACATCTGCTCCTTTTCTGTAGATATATTCTGAGGTGTATTTCTTGTGCTCATAACACAACTGCAAATACTGAACTGAGCTCCTTATTTCATCTGAGAGCTCAGGTGTGCTCTGAGCTGCCTCTCCATGCCCCAGTCACAGGATGCAGGAACTGCCTGAAAGCAGCACCATCCCTCTGTTCTGTAAACACAAACAGCACTGCCAAAATAAAACACTGCCCCTGCACAAGCCTCGTGTTTTAGCATCAGCTCAACATGAAAAGCTGTTTCAGATATTACATAAAGATAGACTAATCCTTTCTCACTCTTCATTGTCATGATATTCTCTGCAAAACCACAGCACCTTTATGTATTGGGTAAGATTTACTTCATAATTGCTAATTAAAGGAGTTAAGACTGTAAAGTTGATAAACAAAATACTACCTTAAGCAGTGGGAATTAGGGGACCTAATACCAGATTAAGAACTCTAATACAGCTTTGGTTCTGAGAGGATGGTCCCAGGTCTGTCCTTCTTTGGCAAGCTGGTAACTTTTTAAGTGCCACCTGAAATCAGGAATCAGTTGTAAGCCTGGAAAAGAGAAAGTTTTTAGCAGCAGATAGCTGACTTGTATCAGCAAACTCAAAGGTGATGAAGAAGTTATTCTAGGTCATCTAACTAAATATGTACAGATTTATTTAAATTCCTAGCATACCAACTGGGGGGTTTATTTTAGGTGTAGAATTTGGCTGTCTTTTTAAACATTAACCAACCCTTAGAAGACAAAGGCTTAAATTCCATTATGTTAATTTACTCTAATAACAAGCCTCCTTCAGCATGCCCTCAAATTGATTTTTAATGGTTTTTAATTCAAAGAGATAAAATAAGCAACTATTCATGGCCTTTTGACACTTTAATTAGCACCAATCTATATCATGGACCTAATTAAACATGGGGGGAGGGAGGAAAGGTCAGTGTGTGCCAGGCAGAATTTCCACTGCAGCAGCTCTGCTCCTCAGCCCAGGAGAGCTGCAGTGGTGCAAGCCCACAAACCCTGCTCATGGTGCAGCTCACAGGGGCTAGCTGAGCTGTGCTTTCCATCATTTTCATCTCCCAATGTTTCTCTTGGCTCCTTTCTCCTGGTTCCCATGGCAACCCCCACGTTTGGTGTGCCTGCAATGCTGCTGCAGCCCCGTCAGCGGCACAGCTCCGGACGCAGCCGTGACCTCCAAGGCTGGCACACACACACACCCCTGACACCCTGCTGCACCTCCCTGCCACAGCCAGGCACCTGCTCACTGTGATACACTCCTTATCTCATCAACAACCCCTGCAGCCACAAGCCACGGAGTTCCCTTGGGAATGTTCTAACATTTGCTGGCACAAAGTATTTTGTAGGGCATCAGCACCCAGGATCCATCTCAATGCACATCTATCAATGCATTTGCATTCCTGTGACAGGGGCAGATATTCTACACACTGCTCATGTCACAGATTTATCAGATGCCCAAGGAAATAGTGCTGGAGTTGCTCTGTGAACTGGCATTTGGGGGGTTTATTTCAGCAGCTTTTCCTTGTGGCCCTTCAGTGGGGCTGGAGAGGTGCCTCTGCATTCATGGCATCAGCAGCAAGCCCTGCACAAGAGCCTCAGAGAGCAAACAGCAAAACTGAGGCACAGCAGAACAGTAGCCATCAAAATCCAGTGAACAATCCTCCAAATTCACTTCTAATCCTCAGCCATGTCTGATAACAGACAGTAATAAAACCCTCTCTAAATCAGACAAACACAAGGCTAACCCTGCAGCAATTTTTTCCACCTCCTGCTGTAGGCAATGGCAGTAATTTGGATTTTTCCTCGGGAAATGTTGCCATCTAGTGACTCCTCGTTGCTGTACACATCACAATTGCTACTAGAGGGAGGATCTCATTTGTAGTCACAATTCCCCAGTAAGAAAAGTGTGACTGATGACTCAAAAAGAAGAGCTACAACTGCATGGTGATGCTAAAGAAAATTAAAAAAAAAAAAAAAAGAAAAAAATATACACACAGCATACATTTCAAACTGTTCAGATGAAATGTATTACTATTAACAAACTAAGAAAAAAATGTCCTGAGACTTTCTATAAAACAAAAATAAGCAGCAAAAGAAGGAAAAAGGACTCACTGATTTTCTTCCACTGCTCTACAATCCTGTTATGACTTAAAATTCTGTTGCCCTGCTACAGACTCAGATTCCCACGTGAGCAAAAATGACAAGTTCAGTAAAATAAACATTTGCTTTCTATTGTGGCTCCACAGCCCATCCCTGCACAGCACACAAACAGGCATCATTCCTGATCACATCTCACCTTTCCACAGCTGGGACACTGTTTTGTGCTCAAAGATTAAAATGACCAGGGTGAAAAGCCTCTCCAAAGCTTGATGTGCTTGATGACACCTGGGCTGGAGCTGCAGGGAGTGAGTGCAAAACTCTCATTTTAATTTCACTACAGAAATGTGCTGTGGGTGGCATTTCCAGCAAGAACTAACAGCTTAAGTGATGGAAGTCAGGAAAATAATACCTTCAACCATACATCAAGCTCTTTATTACAGCACCTGAGTTCTTCAGTGGTGAGAAGATGCCAGAACAAAAGGTTTGGCTGCTTTGAAGTCCCTGACTGTCTCCCATCACTGCTTTCCTTCCACTGATGCTCATTTTTCCACTCCTGCAAGTGCTGCACATCTTATGCAAACAATGTCAGAACTGCACAATGTCTTTAACATCAGAAACTTGGCAACAGCTACAGGTCAATGTTTCAGGAGTTACTGAAGGAGAACTTTAAGTGAGGGAGGTTTAAAAGAAAGAAAAAAAGAGTTCAAAGTGAAAATTTAAACAGAATCTTTTCTATCAGTCTGCAAGAATGGAAATAAAACATCCAGTGCCAGAAGGATGAGCTACAACAGTTTGGAATTCTCATTAGAAGTTGTACAGATTTATTGCTTTCAGTAACTTGTAAATTTTCAATTTACACCAACTTTGAACACTGATGACAGGAATTAGTCCTATATTGTAATTATAATCTAACATGGCCTGGTTTAGTCTGTGGGTACATAAAAAATGCTCTTTCAACAAACCATTTGAGAAAATGATGGTGACAACATTCAAGGCTGAAATCCAGACAGCACCTTGGTGCTGCATCCAACTCTCCTTATCAAGAGAATAGAAAGCCAAGATCTGACAAATCTGGATTTTACAGCAGCCAAACCTGCCCCTCCTCATCTCAAATACAGCAGCACTGGGTGCCTGAATGCCAAACAGAAGAGAATCTTTTTAATTTAAATTTTCTTTAAATAAGATCTCAGTTACACAGTAAAGAACATTCAGTAAGGGAACTTCAATTAAAGGCTAAAGCACAGCCCCCTAAATACTGTTCCAATTGTGCATTTTCATCAACATCCAGCACAAGTTAATTCCCAGTCTGACTGAAATAAGGATGCAACAGAGCAGAGAGGGTTTCTTGGCTTCTGGTTTTACAAAAATGCTGGCACATTACTCATGCAGCCATTATTGGAAGTGATAGTTAAATTCATTTTGAAAAATGAAAACAGACTCACTGGTTTTAATAAATTTTGAATGACTGTGGCCTTATAAGTTGGGTAATTCACTAAAAAACTAATTAGAAATGCAATCAGGTTGCAAAGTTTGTCCAAGTATATTTAATCTATTTCATCAGAAAGGATATCTATCAAGAGGGCAGCTATTCTTAAGGGACAATATACCTATCAGTCATTTGGAGGAATAAAAAAAGCAATGCAGTCAAACCCATTTTGTAAAGGTTAATATAGTTGGAAAAGCATTTATCCCAAATTTTCTCATTTTCAGGACAAGCTGAAGCCCCAGAGAGTCCAAAAATAAATTTTTTAAAAGCTACATATTATTCCTGTGACACTTTCAGAGATCAAGTCTCTTCAAAAGCAGAAAAAGTAGGTTTGGGGAAGGAAGGAGTTCCCAAAATTTAAATAAATGAATACTGCAGAAGGCCAGCAGTCTCAATGCCAACTTCAGAAGCTACAAGCCCAAACAAAACTGGCATCAATGGAGAACACATGAAGAAAACCTCAAAAACACTCCCTTATTCTTTACAAAAGCTGGATTTTAAAAGCCAACTTCCAGATTACCCAGTATTCAAATTACTGTGAATTCACATACGGGAAATACATATTATTTATTAATAATTCTGTGATCATACATCTCTACTTGTAGCTACATTCCCAACAAAAAGCTTCCCAAAATCTTTAAGACCACATGGTTTTAAGAGGAGTCCTGAGGAACCAGTTTTATGTTTGATGATGGAATTGTGTTCAGATTCAGGAACTGCCTAAAGGACAAATGGTTGCTGTAATTCCAGGCATTTTGGAAATTGCCAAATGATGGCATTGTCTGCTCTTCTCACTCAACCTTTGCAACAGCAGCTCCAACATTTGCTTCCACTGATATCCCCCCTATCAGCACTTACAAAAGCACCACTGAAATCCCAAATATGTGCATGAGGCTCAAACTGAGCAGTAATTCTCACTAATTAGTGTCTCCTGGATGAATGGAGGTCACTCAGCAGCTCCTTCCTGAAGCTCTGCTTCTGGAAAAGCAAAACCCATCCATTCAAGCCCTTCTTAACAGGATCATTACATTTTTTCTTCTGTTCATGTGAAAATTAAGTATGCAGGTCTACTGTCATCCCAACAGTGAAAGCATCTTGAGGAAGCTAATTAAAGCTAAGAACAAACACTTTCACCCCCTCTCCAGCTTATTTTTGCCCCAAAGGAGGATCACAGTATGTTCTGCTGTGGAAAACAGAAAACAGCACTCCCTAATCTCTAAACTCTCCTGACACAGGCAGACTGGGCTTGTGCTGCAGCATTTTTGGGCAGGCTCCATTCTGGATCACTGACTTCTCCCTCACATCCCAGGATTTACACTGCCTGCACCACGTCAGCACTTATGCAAAAGCTGCTCATGGAGAATTTAATTGCCAGCTACTGTCCATGAAAAAAAGGCAGCACAAGCTGTAATTGCTCACTGAAGGTTGAGTCACCTTCTTTCCAAGAGGCAAAAGAGGTGGGAGAGGGGTGGAATCCCAACTCTCCCTGCAGCCCTCAGAAGAAAAGACTGAATGAGGTTGGAATCTCCAAGTTTTCCTCGCTCACTGGGAGGTCTCAGCCTCCCAGGCACAAGTGATGGATGACAGGAAGGGAAATAAAAATGCAGCTTTTAAAAGTGCAGAAGATAAGGTCTTTTGTTACTAACACACCACAAACCCAGGACTGACTCCCTAAAAGGCCACCAGCACCAAGAGTCCCTTTTTACTGTAATTAATAATGCATTTAAGTTCTTATCTAAAGCTCATCTGCTGTTTTCTACACAAATCACACAATATAGGGAGTATTTTTCACACTCCCTATATACATGTCAAGATTTCATTTTTGCCATTAATAGAATTTTTTTCTTTAAAACTGTAGCTGAGTTTACCTACAACAATTAAGGCAGCTGGGTTGAGCTTTTTGTGGCTGTTCAGGGGGAGAGTGGGTGTGGATTTTTCTTCAAATGCACCTATGATGAAGTAATCAACCTTATCTGTAATAACTAGATGAAAAAACCACAACTTGTCTAAAAATTGGTTTAATTTGGAACAATATATACACAGCCCTAAGCTGCCTCTATTACTGCCTCAGGTGGAACCTTTTGGGAAGCACATCTCTGCTTCTGCAGGATAATTCTCCTCTGCAGTTTCTCTCATGCTGAATTGTTTAGGTTTGCATACCATGATTGGATGGCACTTTTAATGACCCTGTAGTGTATTTCTCTGTAAATGACTAGGGAATATTCATTCTTGATAGAACTGAGATAAAACTCTGTTTAGAACTGGTCCCAGCAGCACTGGCTGAAAAGGAGTGGAAATATGAAGCAGAGTGAGCATGGGAACAGGGGAATGGCTTTGGAGAGCTCCAGCACACACAACCCCCAGCTCCAGGGAAAGGAATAAATCAGATTTCTGCAGGACACATTACCAGTAGCACTGGGCATTGTTCTCCAGCAGCTTCTCCACCATGTGCTCCACCCTGACAAACCAGCTGGGCACAGCTTTGTAGATCAGCGGGGTATCTGACCTGTGCAGGGAAGGGAATAAAAGAAACAAACACATTTTCAAATGCTACATTATTTATAAAGTGCTCTTTAATATTTATTTTTGCACATGACAGTCTCCTTTTCACAGGGTGCTGCTGAAATATTATCACAGTTAAAGGTTGGGGTTTGTTTGGTTTGTTAAATTACATAAACTGTTACACTTATGTGAGCTACTATTTTGAAATCCAGTCCTGAAAAAATATTTTACAGCCTTCAAACCCAGTAATTCAAGGGATTTGTATAGCAAGAGCAATCATGAGAGTGTTCAAACGATACTTGAATTTGAAATTTGTGCTCCTACATAGTACAACATGATGAACTTCAGCAACTATTAAAATGAGTCATGTTTCAGTCTTCCACATGAGCTCATTCTGCATCGCTTTTTATGTGTCCATGAGCTTGAAAAGTCAGGGAACATTATGCTGTGCTTTTACTACTAAATAATAATCCCAAATCATAAAGTAACAGCACCTAGGGTTAACCAGAAGAAAGTTCTATTCTAGGAGGAGAGGGTAAGCAAGAAATCCAGATAAGCAAATAAAAGAAGTTTCAAATATATCTTAACATATTCCTTACTTCAATAAGCAATAAAAGAAAATTCTTATGGGAGGAGAGCAGTTTCACAACTTGGGATTGCTTAGAAATGGAAACACAATTGGCCAGAGCACAGATTGAGCAATTTCCTAAATTGCTTGGGAAAATCAGTATCTCCAAGCATCTGACTGCAGTGTCCCAACCCAGTCTCTGATTTATCAGTTCCACAATAACTGCTTAAGGTCTTGAATAACTGTTCAGGCAGCACATCCTTCTGAAGGATCCTGGGATCCAGCAGTGGGCACAGGTCACTAGCAGGGCTCAGACATTTCTAATCCTTTCCCATCCATCCCATTACTCCATTTTGAGGAGGGAGAAGAGCCCTAGGGGATAGGATCTGTGGGTACAGAGGAGAAAACACTGAGACAAGAACCTCATTCTCCTTTAGCATCATTCCACTCTACAAAATGTTTCTGAAAAATATTACTTTTGTTTGAGTCACTTTGGTTCAGAACTTGGCAATACACAAAAGTTCACCTGAGAAACTCCTGTTATCTCCCATGTGCAGTGAGCACTACAAACAGCCAAAGTTTAATTCATTTTACTTATACCCACAGCAATAACACATTTGAAATCCACCAACTACTGCTGGTTATGATGTAAATTCAAGCTGCTACTGTGCCAGCACTTGCTAAAGGTGCACCTGCCTGGCCCACAAAAGAAAGGAAACCCACAGCAAAGGTTGTTCAGACCTTAAAAGCTGAACTCACAGTGCACAAAGCCCAACAATAAAAAACACATTGTTTCTTTTAACACTACACTTCAAAGGACTTTCCATTTTAACTATAGCTGTATGTTTCCATGTGCTTAAGTGTTAAACTACCTATAACCTTAAAGGAAGTGGTGAAAGCTCAAAGTAACAATAATGTAGTTGTGTCCTAGCTATTAAAGGCAAACCTGCTGATGGTTTGCTACAAATTTAATTTAATTTTAAAAATGGGAACAGTTGAGTTCACTGCTCACACAGTAAAAAAGAAAACATTCCCCAAGCTACAAGGTGTTTTGATTTCACTGAGTATCTTGTTCCAGATATGCTGAAGAATGATGATCACAAGATCTTGAGTAAGTGCAAACAAGGAGAATAAAATATTGATATTAAAAATTTATATTTAAATTTCTCACATGATCTTCACATGTTGGAAAAGGAAGGTTGGGACAATGGTGAGGAGAGCACCAGGTGGGGCTGGCTGAGAGATCTGTACCAAAGGCCCAGCAGGGGAACATTTCCCACCCAATACAGAGGTTATAACACCTGATAACCACTCCAAGAACCCCCAGGGCTCTGCTCCTCCTACAACAACAATAAATGGGAGAGGACAAAGTTTTCCTGAATATTTTTCTTCTGGTACTACCAAGCAGTGCCTCAGCAGGAGACTGCAGAGAACAAAACAGTAATATCTGCCCAAGCAGTGACACCTCCCATGTTTATACCCCTCATGACTGGTGAGGAGGTTGAGGAATCCAGATCCAAGTGGATTTTACTGTAGAATCAAATGAGAAATACTCATTGCTATCAAATGAGAAATACTCACTGCTGGGTTTGTTTTCCATCAACACAAGGGGAAAAACACCCAGACAGACCTTAAATCAAAGTCTAATGCTCACAAAGTTCCTGCCTTACCATTCCTCTCTGTCCCAACTGAACAAAGTCTTGTTCCCCTTACAGACAGATCCTTTGGAAACACATCACAAGAATCAAATCACATTAATTGTGATCCTATTCCATTTTCTTGTCATTTAGGAACGAAATGATCAATAATTGAGTCCAGGCTATAAAGATGCTTCTTGGCTTTGCCTTACTGGTTTGGAAAAGTCAAAGCTCCACATCTGCCAGTGGAGGAGCTTCCCAACACTGTTCCCAAAGGAATGGCAGCAGGAGCTGTGAGGGACACCCAAGATCTCAAGACTCCCAAGATCTCCAGTTCTGACCAATGTCTTCCATTTTCACCAGTTCTAATAAAGACAAATTCTAACTGAAAATTATCTACTCTGTCCTTACCAAGCTGTTGTGTTTTTCATACTTTAAAGTTTAGTTTACAGAAAGTTACTTAACAGAGAAGGATCCTGATTTCATGATATGTGAAAAGAGAAGGCAAATTTCTCAACATCCCAAGGATTCAACAACTGCTTGGTTTCAGGGAAAAGCAGGAGTACATTAAGAAGAATCTGATTGCAAAGTTTTCTTCCATTAATCAATATAACTTATAACTATGTTCAAAGTTAAGAACTACTCTTCTACTTTTAGCATATTCCAATTATGGTTTGATTTGTGATGGCAGTGAAATGAGCTTTTCAAGTAGAATCCATTGTTCGGTTCTTCCCACCGGATAATTTGCTGCTAGGTGCTGCCTGCAACTTATCATCCATCAACAAAAATGTCAACAGAGTGGCAGGATTAAGGATCTTCTACAGAATCAGCACTTCTGCATCCCTGCTTTTCTCTCAGAAGGCCATGACTGGATATTTGAGTTGCTGCACAAGAAAAACACAAGCCTTGCTTGATTTTGGGCCTGCCATTTTTCAAAAGCTGTCCCAAATCATCAAGGACGTAACACTTGAAGAGCAATTTCCCTTCTTCCTCCAGGCAGCTGCTAGAAACAAACCAATCCTGCTGCTCAAGAGCAAGCAAAGGTTATTTTTGCTATAAATTAAAGATAAATGTACCCTGCTAGAACACTTCACCTGGCAGAGTCAGAGCCAGACAGAGAGATGAGCTTTTATCACAGCTATTTCAGTACAGGTGCTGTATACATCAGATAAGACTTAAAATCTTCAAGCCATTTCATGTAATTAAATTAGATATTTTAATTTAAGTCTGTCTTTGCTCATAATAAGAATTTAATACTCTACTAAAAGGTTACTGAAGGTTCTTTTTCTTTTAATTTGATATTGTTTGGTGATTTTTTACAACAGCAACCATGGAAATTTCAAACCAGGGAGGACACTAATAAAAACAAGCTTCATTTCTAGATTAAATCTGTCTAGCCCTGTATTCCTCAGAACCAAAACTTGTTTGTTCACTGATACTGAAGGCCCATGGAGAATTCCACATGGAGACTTCACCCAGAGACCTCCACCTAGGGAGATGTTTCCACATTTTTAGCAACTGGGCTTCTTTCAAAGAAATAAGTCATTCTACAAGGTTCAAAAGAGCTATATTTTAGCCATTTTATTCAAAACATACAAAGCTTTAACACCAACATCTAAAGACCTTCTGTGATATGCTTATTTGGATACAATTCAAAGGGTATCAAAAAAATCCTTTCCCATCACTCAGCTGCTTAAAAAATAACCTTTTTACAAGAGGTGGTTGGTTTGGAGTTCTACATTGAGAAATGAGCAACACAAACTACAAAACACACATTTAAAACCATAAATAGAAACTAAATTTCAGCACTACACCTAAATTCATCAGTTTTATGGCAAAAAAAAAAGAAAAATTTCTTGATGACTAAACCAAAACTGGAGCTCGCCTGAATTAATAACCTCGGTTTGTGTTACTTTTAGTTTTGGCAGGAAAATTTAGTAAAAGAGGGGAAAATATGGGAGAAAGCTGAAGAATCTTTGTGTTAGGAAGCTGTGCTGAAGGCAGGTGCAGGGGTGAGCTTACCTCCAGCAGAAGGGGTAGCTGTGCTGGAAGGTGGTGCTGTGGATGAGCCGGCCCTTCTCCTTCAGCCATTTGATGATGTGCTTATCTGCATCCTGAAACACACATTGGCCTTGGAATGCACACTGCTCTAAGCTGCCACAGGGTTTGTCTCAGATATTCAAATTATTTTATAAAAAATCTATGCATAACCCAGCATTTACACACACACACACACACAAAGTTGCTATCAAGTTTATACATTTCCTGCAGGGGCACTGTAAAACACTAAATTTGCAAAGTTATTTGCTCTCCAAACCCTATTTATTTACAGTGTCTTCAATGTGTCTCTGCTATATGGATAAATTAAAATTTATAAATTAAAGCATCAGTCTTTTTATACCCTTAACTCTCTTTCCATATACTCACAACTGTGTGTAAAATTCAGATTTTCTGAAGCATCAATACAAGCCAGAAACCCCATTGTTTAATATCCTAATGACTGAGTCTTCTAATTTTGTGTCAGGAAATCACACAGTGCTTTTTACCTAATATTTAAACTTTCTGATACCACATTCCTCTAAAATGACTGATTTTCAGAATTTGAAGCATATTTCACAGTACCTCCCTAACTAACTGGGATTTCATGCTAAGCTGGAAATTTGATAATTGATAATTCCATCAATTTCATGTATTGATAATTCAAGACAATCTACTGAACATACAAGTGTCAATATGACATTAAGGAAAAAAAATATCCACGAGTGAAAAATTCAGTATCATAAGATAATTTTCCAAGAGCCTTGCATTCAGATTTTTACCAGCAAGAAGCTAAACATGGAGCCTCCAGTGTCCTCTTGTTTGCCTTAATGCATAAAGCAGGAAGGAAAGACAGCTGATTGAATCCTCAACTTAATTGGAAAAGACTGTAAAATCTTGCATGGCATTTGTTTCCAGAACTTGCTTTGCTATCAAACTGGAGCAGCAGGGCTAAAAGCAATTTGTTTTCTCAGGACATGGAATTTAAGAGGCACTCCCTGCTCGGGATTTGTATCTGCAGCAATGTGGAGTTCCTGGGGGTTCCTTTTCCAGGGATTCTCCTGCATCTGCTGCAAGTAAATTCCCACTGCAGCACAGCCCACAAGTGGGGAAATGATGGAATTTCTCTTTTCTAGGGAGTCACATTACATTAACTGGCTGGGAGAAACTTAGTGATGGCACCTGGAAATCCAGAGTCATCCAGAGGTGAGGGAGGCCCTGCAGATGTGCCTGGAGACTCTGGACATGACACGTGTGTCAGGAGAAAGCTCAGAGTGAGTGAGAGTCTGCAAACAGGATCCTCCTCTGCCCTCTCACCACAACATCACTTGCATTTCAACTTTTTTCTCAGCTGCTTAATAAACAAATTAAACAAATGTTAAAACAAATTTTAATTTATCCAGATACCAGTCACACATTGAAAACAAGCCCACACAGGGAAAGAAAAGAAAGCTCTTACTATATATAAAATGTCTTGAATTAAGTATTTCAGGCCCACTGACCTTCACATACTGCCCAGCAAAGTCAGTCACTTCTGCTGTGAAGCAGCCTGATGCATCCACAGGACACACAGGCACAGAGTCCTTCTGAATGATATTAAAATCCATGCAGACTCTGTAATCATCCTGCAAAAGAGACAAGCAGCAAGCTGTAAGAATACAAAATACTGGCTAAGATATCCATCCCTCGAAACAGAAATGAAATATTCAACAGAAAATGTGATGACTGGACAAGAATAGCAAAATACTCAGGCTTCACTAATCCCAAGTGCTTATGAAAAAGTCCTTTTGTACAGGATTGTAGTTTTATTCATGCAGAAAATTATGATTTCTTCAGGCTGTGCCCTAGTACAGGGGATATGTGGATGTGTTTCTCTGCACATCAGTGCATATACACACATGTATTTTATGTGTCTGAGCACACACAAACCCATGGAGTGAACAGCTTCAGGCAACCCTTGCATGGCAAAGGAATCCATCACTCCATCCTGAGCCTGGATCTGCCCAGCTCTCCAGCCAACAGGGCATGGTTCAGAAAGCAGGTTGTTTTAATCAATCTAATTCTGGCATTTCACGTAAGCAATCCCATTTTCTGAATGTCTTAACGATCCAAAGCCTTTAAACCTGTATTTCTCAATAATTTTTGGCCCATAGGCAATGCCACTGACCAAGAACCACATATGGACAACATCATAGTTTTTTTTCCTGGCCAGTCTCCATTTAAATTTTTAATTTCCTGTAGCAGTAAGGGGAAAAAAAAAAAAAAAAAAAAAAAAAGGGTTGCTTCAGACTTTCCTGAACATGACCGAACAACAATGGTATCGGAGAAAAGATTAAAACAAAATCAGTAGGGGGATAGAAAAGTTTAGATTTTAGCTTCCAGGCTGAAGTGACAGTAAATCTGTATCTTACCCAAGATACACAGCAGCTGTTTCACAGGAGCTGCACCTACAGCACCCTCTGAGGCTGCCCAAGGACAGGGTGTAAAAGCACGTTTCACATGCAGGGCTCCACAGCTCCCTGAGCTCTCCTTCCCTGGCCCTGACCAACCCAGGTGAGCCAGCTCTGGGGTGCCAGGGCAGGGCTCCCATGTCCTTTGTGGCCTCACCCAGCCCCTCCAGCTCTCCCCACTACCCCTGAGGCTCCCATTCTCCTAAGCCAGACCTGCTGTGTTTTACAAGGATGAAATCCATCTACAGATGGGGAATGTGGCCGCTTCATGGACCAAACCCTTACACATAGAAACAACAAATCCAAAGTTTTACACACAGAAACAACAAATCCCTGCAGCCCCAGCACTCCCAGCAGAGCACAGCCCTGTTGTCCTAGGGTCATGTTATGATGCTTGTATTCCCATTCCTGTGTTCTGTTTATGGTGGATATCATGTTCTGTGCCTTCAAGACTGGCTCTGAAGAGTGAAAGTTTTGGTTTGGTTTCTTATCAGAAAGACATACAGACAGGACAATACATGGTGCTGCTTTTGCTTTTTGCTTTCCTTTTCACTTTGCTTCTGCTTCCTCTTGCTTCTGCTCATTAGCTAGTTTACCTAAACAGTCCAAATTTCTTCCTGGATTGTTTCTCCTTTCCTTTTTTGGACCTACTCAAACCTGCTCCAGTCTGAACCTGGGAAACACCGAGAATTTGCACCTTGTGGCTGCAGCAGCTGCCCCAGCACCAGAGGGACTGATAACAGAGCAACCACTCCCAAGAGAGACTTTCTAAATTTGTCATCTTTTTCAGAGTGGTGTCACCTGGTATTGTTCATTCAGTGTGCTTGGGGTGCTGTGCCTGTTAAATAAACAGGTTCTTTCCACTTCTCTCTGAGGAATCCTTCCCAAACCAGTTGGGTTTGCTATCTGGAGGGGCCCCCTTTGGAGATTCTCTCCCAAATTTGCCCTAAACCAGGACACCTGTCCAGCAGCTGCAGAAAGCATCCCCTAATTATTGCCCCTGCCCTTGTGACCCAGAAGAGCCTCTCCAACAGTGAGGACAGTTTCTGGCACAAAACACTACTGCTCACATAAAAGCCAAGATCAACATCAGGTTTTTCCAGGATAGGAGTTACTCCTGCACTATTCCAAGATAGTGCTCACTCCTGCACCCCAAAATCCCTCCAAAGATAACACACAGAAGTTGTAATATACAAAATTAATAAGTACAGCTCATTTGTGAGAAATCAAAAGCTTTTTATGTGAAATTTTAACAAAATAACAGGAACACGAAGTCAAATGTTCACCTTCAGCACCTCTTAGCAAAAACAAACATCACTTTTGCCAAAAGTGTCAGGCACTGAAAAAAAAGTGCATCAGTAACAGATCTATGAAAGTTGTGTGTCACAGCCTGAGCAGGCACTAGCAGTATTGCAAATTAAAAACTTGTATGCAAATTCAAGTGTTACTAAAGCTTTTGACTGCACGTACATCTACATATGATGAAATACCTGAGCAGCTGAATTTCAGTGTCATGTTAATCTGGAGGTACAATGAGTTTACAGCATTTTTAATACAGGTTTGTCTTGTTCTGTGAGCTTTAATTTTGATGTCTTTTGAACTGAAATAACAGAGTGCTCTGATATGGTGTGGCAGCTTGCATTTGGCAAAGGCATCACACAAGACAATGAAACAACACCTGGAACTAAATGGAAGTGAATTTTTACTTTCTATTTTTTTGGAGAAGGATGCACTGCTGAGCTATCAGCAATACAGAATATGTATCATGTAGGATTTTAGGATAAGTAGGATTTTAAATGAATAAGTAAATAAAACCCTGTCTTTCCAAATTTATTTATCAAAGGGACTCACTTATATTGATGGGAAGGGACAGAGACAAGACTCAAGGCTTGCTGTGAAGGACTGTGCTTTGTTTCCTCACCTCTGACCATCCTGGTGCAGTTATTCCTTTTTTATTCACCTTCACCTCAACAGGAAGGTGCAGAGGAGCCAATTAAGCAGGAACAGAACCCTGCCTGCTACCATGAACCATCTCCCTTCAGCAAAGCCTGTCTGAAGGCCAACAAGCAATACCAGCAGGATTCTGCACAGAGCCTGCTGTGTAATAATGAAATCCTGAGCTTACACCAGCACCTCTGGGAGCTTTTCTGAACAGAAATAATCCAGGGGCTGTCAAAACTGAATTACATGCACCCCAAAAAGAAGGCAGCAGCTTTAAGTGCAACACACACTGTGCACTTTCCTTGTGAAGGCAGCACAGCCCATTGACTCAGGCACCAAAATTATCAAACCTCTCCTTAGCTATGACTGCAAGGTTTTGTTTGTGATGTCTGTGCACTTTTTCCTCACACAATGTTTTATGTATTCTTTTCTTTGTGAAGCATTTAACTGTTACTCTCAGGTTTTTTTCATAAAAAAATGTTTTACAAGTAATTGCTGATTTCCCAGAGGAGAGAGAGAGTAAAATATTTTTTCCTCTGTGTTTACAAAACTCAGTGAGCTTATTAAAAAAATCAAATAATAGAGGGCAGATAATCTTTGCTCTAAGAGGCCAGTCAAGGTTTCCAACAAGCTGTTTCCAATAAATTTAACTGGACTGTGCAAATACACAATCCACTCTTAGGGATTTTGTGATTCTTTCCTGTCCAGGGAAAGCTTCTTCCAGAGCTCCTTCCCCTCCATCTCCCACAGCAAGAGCTCCTGACTCTAAATCAACTCCCACCCTCTGGAACACCCAGGATTCAGCTGCAGGGGAGAGTCTGAGGAGCAGAAGTGGGACAGGATTTGCCCTCCTGAGGACACTGACCAGCCACCACCATTTCCTTCATTAACTGCTAACACAACCCACTCTAATTTGCTTTATTCAGAGCTATATTAAGCTGGAACATCTTTTCATATCAACCATCACCCTGACAAGGGAAACACCACCACAATGGATGTTCCCTTCAGCAATATGCAGGGCCAAAAGGATGGAAGAGGATGGGCTATTTCACATGAATACAAAGAGGCCTGTTGCTAATGCCAAGTTTCTCTGGAAATTATGACAGAGCTCGTGGTCCAGGGATTGCTAATTGCTAGGCACTGCAAGTTTTTTGAGGGCATCTTTGGATAATGGCTGAAGACAGGACACTCTACAGAAAGGACAATGAGCCTAAAACAGTGCATTTAATTCAAGTGTCTAAAAACTGAAATGATTAAATCCATGACAAATTATTCCTCTTAGCCTGAAAAAAGAACAGACTGAGAGAAGGGACAATAAAGACAGGAAAAAAAAAAAAAAGAATGGAGTGCAACAAAATCCTTTCACACCAAGGGATAAAGTCTCAGGACAAAAGCAGTGAAAGCATTTTCTCATTCTCTAAAAGCCCAGTGAGTAATGACATTGAAACACTGAGCAGAACTGCTGTTCCCAACCAAAATCATCACTTAGCAAAGCCAGTTTTCACTACCAATGCCACAGACCAGCCCTTCCCAAAGCTCCAGCTTCAGACTGAGAAAAGCTGAGCTCAGTGACACCCCCAAAAGATCCAGTGGTGAGTTCAGCTCACACAACACAAACTCCAGAGGGGGACACAAAAATCTCCAGCCTAGCACAGGCACTAAGTGGAAGAGCTCATGAGAATACAAAGCTACATGATATTCTTACACTTTTAAGCAGCAAATGGGAAGATTGTTGAACATCACTCACCCTGAGAGAGTCCCCAGGAGCTGGAAAACCAAGCAATGTGTGCTGGCTAAAATTCACATCACAGATACACTACAGTGTACTTGATACTTACAGCACCAAAATAGGGAGCCTGATGGACAACCCCTGTGCCTTCCTCCTCCTTCACATAACCATCCACCACCACAGTAAAAGCACCGTTTTCTTTGCACTGTAACACAAAAATATCATTTTATATATTATTTACTATCTATTTACTCATTGATTATTTATTATAAATATAATTTATAGATATATAATATATATCATATATCATGTCATATATCATGTCATATCATATATTATATATTATATTTATTCATTTTTAATATTTTTATTTTTCTATTTTGATATTCATTAACACACATACAGCAAAACAGAGTAGCTCAGAACCTGGCAGAGCCACAAGCCACACAAAAGAGGAAAGAAGTGCATCAAAAATCAGTGACACAGTAAAATGTGACATCCCTGCCATGACTTAATGACTTCCCATAGCCCAGACACCTGTGTACTTCATTTAAAGAGTGTCAAGTGTGATTAAATCTCACACCTCTCCAGAAGGCCTCCAAGTCAATTACTCCTCAAGCCACAGATCTTCACACAGTTCTGTGCTTAACAGACTGCAAATCAATACACTCCTGAATGTGGGGAAACCAAGAAAGGTACAAAAGTTTCTCTGCATTTTTGTATGTCCCCTATACCTCTGAATTAAATAAAATTTTGATTTTATAGTCACACATTTTCCTTATTTCCTCCAGAGAATAAGAGCATGGTAAATACCAACTAAAAACAGAGAGAAGAGAAAATCCAGGAAAAAAAATGCTAAGAAAAGATATGAGAATTTTCAGTGTGTTCAGTATAAAGATAATGAAAAATAAAGGGTTATTTACTATTCCCTAAAACAAAAATAGTAAAATAAATACTGCAGTCACAGCTGAACCAAATATGTTACAAAATATTAAGTTTGGCTTGTTCTGAAGGGAGCTATTTTGAGATAAGATCTCCATTCTAAATAAAAATTGTAGATGCCCCCATCTGCTCCTTACAACTACAGCAGGACTCACAAAATTTATCCATTCCAACCCTCAGATGCACAGTCCAATATTCCACATTCAGCTGTGTTTGACTTTCCTCTAGAAAGATCAGAGATTGCTCCCTGCAGAGGTTTTCCCACCTTTGCTGACTCCTGCACATCTTTCAGAACAGGAAATGTCTCAAATGGCCAAATCCCTCACAGCAGTTCCCAGCAGCCTGGCCAGCAGTGCTGCACCTCTTCATCAGATTTTAATCACCTTTTAATCAGATTTTTTTTTAAAAATTAGAAAAATTCTCTAGGAACTCTCCTGTTTCTAGATATTCTTTTATCATCTATGATGCCAGACTTAATGCAGCTGAAAAGCTGCATCCAGATAAATCTGATACATCAGTAGGGTTGTAGCAAAGGATTTTAAATTTTCAGTGGGAAATGACAATGACATGTCTGTGGCTGTTATCCAAGTAATTCCCTTGTGAAGACAAAGCTGGGCTTAGGAGGAAGACAACACTCACCAGATGAGAAAAGGAGAGAATATTTGTTAATATGTACTGGTTAATATGTATTGAAGTTTCTCTTCAATCTGAAATCAAACTTCTATTTATCAACCAGTGTTTACTCTGAGTATATTTAAAACTTAAAGGAAAAAATTAGAGAAAAAAGTCAACACTGTTTTTCAAACTTTCACTATTTAATACAATCTGGAGTTTGTTATTAGAACCCAAGATCTTTTTATAATATGAACAAGGAATACTCAGAATGGGTTTTATTTTTGTCTTTATATCCTGTATCAAACACCAAACTGGTTCATCTTACCTGAATAAAATATTCAAAGAGTGGTTTGTATTTCTTGCCTTTAAGAACAATACCAGGAAACCTGAGGAGAAGGATTTACAAGAACATAAATTAACAACTTTAAAAACTGGTTTTTTCTATTTGCTTCTTCACCTCCCTGACAGAATTTGATTTCAGAAGAAGAAAATAATTTCCTTAAATTTACTTCCCACCTCTGTGGTAAACTGGAGAAAAACCAATGTCTTTTATGCATCTCTGCTACCCTACCAGTCAACAACTTGTACCTGATGGGCTTCAATCAAACAATCAGTGTAAATTAATAAAGGAATTAAGCATTAATGACAAGCTCTTTATGGTAAAGCTGGGCAAGAATCTTCTGGATCAAACACAATAATCATAGCAACAAAGCCCTAAAGCTCAGCATGTCCAAGAGCAATAAATAATGATCCTGAAGTTTTATGTACAGGAGATTGTGACACAGGGTATTGCAGCCTGTGAAGCTCAGGTATCTCATTCCTTATTCCAAACTGGGCATCCAAACTCTCCAGAGGGATCTCAGGGAATGACCCCACACAGGCAGGGCTGCCTGGGGAGCAGCTGAGCCAAACAAGGCACAGGAGCAGAGATGGAGCCTGGCTCCCTCAGCCCCTGACAGCAGCTGACAAAGGCAGGGCTTAGGTTGGGATTTGCAGCTCAGAACTCCCCTGGAAGTGCTTAAATTGTCCAACTTCAGGGGGAAAATCCACTTAAAACATAACTTAATCTAAGAGATGGGCTGGCTCTCTGACTGTGTCCCAGCTGTGGTCTCTCTCTGCTCTGGCCTTGATCTACAACTTCCAAACAATGGCCAAACCATAAAACACTTGACTCTTTCAAAGTGGGGGACTTTCCAAAGCTGTTTCCCTGCACAGGGAGGACCTGCAGCAGTTCAAGAAAACAAGCCCACACAGGGAAAGGAAAGTAGTCTAGCTTACAAAAATATTCATGTATCTTTTCTAATTGGTTTCGATGCTTTGTCTTCTTCCTTGCTATAGATACACTTGAAAGTCATCAATTGTTAATTCTTCTATTAATTTCTTCTATTAACTCAGCTTTGCTTGCAGGCCAGCTGTCAAGCCCCTCCATACCAGCTCAGCACACACAATATATCCTCTAGGAATAGGGGAGATTTCTATTTTAAACCTCAGCTTTGCAGATGGTTTATATGTTTTTACATTACAAACAGCTTTAGGAATGCTTGAGGTGCTTAATCAGGATCAGATGAGAGAGAAGCATCCCAGTGCTCAGCCACACAGATACAGAATGTGAAGCACCAAAATTGGCTTAAAAAAAAAAAAAAAGTAGTTATATTTTTTTAACACAAGTCAGACAAAGGTAAAGGTTGTGGATCATATTCCTGATTTTCATTTTGGGATCTGAAGTGCTTTGTTTCTCAAAGTCCTGGACTTCAGGTTGAAAATTTATACAACGGTGCCTTCTTGTGACCTAAGGTGTAGCAGTAAGGTTTCTTTAAAATCACTTCAGCAATCCTTCACTCTCAGGAGATCAGAAATCTCTGGTTTGGATTCTTTAGAATCCAGAAAGAGACAACCAGGGAAAACAGTGTGAAGAAATTAAATGTTTAATATGCCAAAGGACTGAAATCTAACACAAGGGGAGAGAAATGCTCAACAATCACATCCCACCTCTGCTAAATAAAACAGGAATCCACTGAATGGCCAAAATTGGGTTTATACATCCAGACACACTCATGAGGGCAAAGCAGCCAGTTCAGGGGACTTCAGACACTGAACATTTTCATCAGACCATTCCTGACCTCAGCCTGATCCTGCTACAGATTTTGTTCTATCAATTTCTCCCTCAAGGGCCTGACTTCTTGAGAATTTAAAAGTGAGCTGAAGGAAGAAAACGTTAAAAGAAGAAGTGGTAAATTTCATTTCCATGAATTTAGATACTTGTAGATCTAAATCTTTCACAGAACCATTCAACTACCAGCTACCTTTTAACTGTCTCACATTTGGGAAAATTAATTTTTACATAACAGAAAAACTGGAGCATGACCAAAACCAGAAAAGAAATCAGCTTGAGAACAGACCATAGCACTAATACAAAAAGAATTAAAATATACTGTTCTGCAAAGAGATTTGCTAGCAGCCTTATAGATTGGCAGAGGTTAAAAAAAATAAGTTTAAAAATAATCAGAGATTGGAGAGGGTGAGTGGTGGTGTTAGGGACATAAATACAACACCTGAAATGTTCATGATTGCCTTAAAGAGCAGGATCTTCCAATTTCTGATGAAGACACCACATCAAAAGAAGGCCAAAATGTTCTGTGCACTCCTGATACAGAATGACTGCAGTCACACTGAAGTTAAATGTGCAGTATTGCATTAAAAGAAGAGTTTGGAAACAAAAGACAAGAGATCAACAAATTTAATCTATGAGCTACCTTGCTTCTTTTTTAAGCCTAAAGCTAATGTATTTGAAAATACTTAAGAACATAAAATGGTTTTGATAGAAGTTTTTAGACACTCTGAACAGGTTTCAAAAGACCAAAAAGGAACAGAGTATCTGTATTTCCCAAGAGAACTGAAGCACTGATGGACCTAAAAACCACTGAGACAGATCTAACAACCTGATTCAACTTCAAGTGATGGACAGTTTCTAGTAAGAGAAGTGCTAAAGAATATAAAATGTGGATTTGTCAAGAACAAGGCACACAAAGCCAAAATTTTTGGGGCAGAATTGCCAGCTTAGACAGCAAGCAATCAGATCAAATTTAGGTCTCAATGTTAGTGAGAGCTTTGACACTTTATCATTCCAACACACAGAGATATGGAACTGGAGGATACCCCAGCACTTCAAGAGAAAGTTGCTGTTAATTCAGTATCAGACCAACAGAAAATCCCCAGTGGGGCCTGGCACGACCAGCCTGACACTGTTCAGTGATTCCACTGATGACTCAGAGGGGAGGGAAAAACTCCAGAGATCACAAGTTCAGCCAAGCCTGAAGAATGAGAGCACTGAACATCATCCTCAGAAACTGAACACCAGCTTAAATTGGTACAGACCAAGTGACAGATTAAGAGCATTCTCAGAGAGGGGGGAAGGGCAGAAATCAATGCAGAAATCTAAAATTATTCAACTGTCACAGTATGAACCATCAGAACAGGAAACATCTTAAACATTCCAGCTCTGCATTTCCCTAATTTAATGATTACATGTAACTGCTTAGCTGAAATATCCTCTACTTTTTCAATTTACAGCTTTCAAATGCTTGATAAAAAGACTAAAATAGAAATAACTGATGCCAGTGAAGAAGGGTGTTATTCTCAAAACCATTTCTAGTCTTTATTTTTTTATTGTGGTTATGTGGGGTTTTATAGGGTTTCCTGGTTTGTTTGTTTGTTTGAATAAAGTGAACAAACAAATATTTGTTGTATTTGACCTCTTCAACAGGCTGCTGGTTTATATAAAATGTTTAAGAGAAGCCAAGGCAGACATTTTGTCTAAAGAGCTACAGAATTTAATATCTACACCCCCTGCCCAGCCTGACTTCTCAAATAATTCCTCTTTTTCCACCTAATCAAGATGAGTAAGCAGCCTACAGAAAGCAATGGCTGCCACTAATTAGAGAAGTAATATTTATTTGCTAAAACCAATGGGATTGCTTTGCCCATTTCCCTTTAAATCTTTACATCATGTGTAGAAGAAGGAAGAAGGCACCTGGACCACACCTCCAGCATTTTCTCAAACTTTTACCTTTATCTAAACACAAAGGAGAAGGGTGGACTATGGAACCTTTATTCCCCACTACAATACAGGGACCCAATGAAACTTTTTTTCTATTTGTAGCTTCACGTACAAGACCAATCTGTTCCAGCAAATTTCAATTCCTTTTATAGATTTTTGAAATATAAACACAGATGCAGGGAAATCCATCTTCTTAACATTTAGAAAAACACTGAAAGCTAGCAAGTATAATAATTTATGTACTTGCCTGTCAAGTATCTGATATTCACTGTCAGATTTGTACAGTGCCACCAGCCTGGACTCCATCAAAATGTAAATCTTCCCTGTGGCTTTATCTAGAATATAAAATAAAACAGGAGTTTAACAAATCTCAGTTTAATCCCCTCATTTGCACCATTATGAAACCTTTCAATGTATGCAAGATATTGTAACAATAAAACTGCCCAAATAATCCTTTACTACTTTCCAGCTACTTTTTCTCCACTCAGCCAGTTAAGGAACACTTTCCAAAGGCTAAGTTTAAACAGAAACCACAGGATAAAACCCAGGCCACTGATTTTCAGTGTGTTTTGTTGTTGCAGAGGCAGAAATAGCTTGTCTATTATTGCTGAGTCAAGTAAAAAAGCAATTGAGAAGTTTCAGTAAATTGTAACTGAAACTGGAAAATGGACAATGACTGCATAAAATCAATATTATTAAGTTGTGAGGTAATGATTGCACTTCATGCAGCCTTCCTGAGATTTGCTATTTCAATTACATGCTTGCATTTCTTTATAAAATAAGTATATACCAACAAAGAAAGTTAACATCAAATTTGAGTGAAATGTTATGAAGAAAACTCATTTTCTATCCCAAACCAGCCTGATTTCCTAACTTCAATGACAAATTTTATTCAGGCTGCTAACTTAGGGTCACTGTCCCACAGCAGTGAGCCAGAGACATCCAAACCCAGCTCAGGGCCTCAGGGAAATGAGGTTATTATTTCTGAAAATACCCAGTATTCTTTTTAAGATGACCAAATTTATGTTAAAACTTTTGAAAACTGAAACATACTTAGTTCTCTTCAAAGAAAGAAAACCCAAACAGGTGGAGTTCACTGCAAAGGCCTGCACAACCTCATGTTTAACACACAACAGATTCATGAGGTTATGTTGAAACTGGAAATTCCTACTCACTATTTTACTTTATAAAAAAAGGGGGAGATGTGTTTGTAGATGAAGGTATAATTAAAGACTACAAACACACACACCTTTATTTATTATTCTTTATTTCATCTATCTGCATTTTGTAAGGAAGAGTCCTCTCAATTCATGTTAAATAACAAGAGCAGAGCAGCTGCAAATCATCAGCCACATCCAAAGTGGATCTCATCCTTCACACTATCACTGGTTCAACCCCAGAAAGTTCTGTAGATTTCACATAAACCAGACTAAAATACAAAACATAAATACATGTCCACAGGCCCTGAAGGAAGAGGTGTTCCACACTTGCCTCTGAGTTTTACATACTGCAGTTCTGGGTTAACACACAGGGCCAGGTTGCTGGGCAAGGTCCAGGGAGTCGTGGTCCAGGCAACAAGAGAAACACTTGGATCTTCCTCCAGAGGGAAACTCACAGTCACTGAGGGATCCTGAACATCCTGAAACACAATTTAACATGCCATGTTCATCTGGGATGGAAAAGGTGAAGTGGGAACATTAAAGTCAGAATAAAGCAATCACTGAGCTCCTCATTACACCAGCGCAGCCTGCCAGTCCAACCAGGCCACAGGGTTAAAATCCCCCATTAGCAGGGAGATTTGGGAGATTTGCTGCCAAAACACCAAAGAAAGACGAGTGCAGTTCCTATAGGCACCTCTCATGACCCCATTTTCAAAGTTCAGAACCAATCTCAAGGGTCAGGAAAATGAGGAGTTTCTCAGATACTGAGAAATACTTAGATACTGCTAAAAAAAGCCTTTTCCACATTTTCTTCTGCAGCCAGGGATTAGGAAGAACGGCCATCACATAAAATGATTCATCTCTAATTAAGAAGCTGTTGTTAACAAGGGGGGAAAACATTTGGGGTATTTAAAAAACAAGGGTATGTCAATATTTAAGAGTAAAAAACCTCAGGGAAGGAGACCTTTGTCAGCTACACTATAAAACTTCACCTTTAAATGAATCCTAAAAATCCCCTGAAAAGAAATTTTTCTTTCAGCCAACTACAACCTTATTCAGTCACTTCACATTTCACATATGATGAAAAGCTGCTTGTAGAAAACAAGTCTAGGCCTGTAAATGTGAAATTTTCCCTTTGGAATCCCACATGCCAGCTCAGAGGGTGCCATGCACAGCGACCCTCAGCCCTAAATTGGTGCTGTGGCCAGGGCTCTGCTCTCCATTCAGCATCATGGAACACTCACTGGCATCATGGGACAGGCAGCTATTTCTGTCTGAGCTGAGGGCTGCTCCAGAGGGAATTTGCTGTGAACATCTGGTGCAGTCAACAGTAAAACATAAATATTACATAAGCCATGGCCCAGGCTCAGTACCAGGCAGAGATGGAGCCCTCGGTTCTGGTGAGGCAGCACTGCAGGCTCCTCACTGATCTCACCAAGGAGATAAAAACAACTGGGAAAGTATAAAAATACCCTCCAGGCTGGCAGGTAATGTGTTGTGTAGGGTTTTAGCTGTTAGAATTTCACCTGCAGACACCATTTCCTCAGTTTAACGCAGTAGCAGCTGCTGGCATTGACAACTCCAGTGTGCCTTGGACACCCAGCTCTGGCTCTGAAGGTGCTTTTTGTGCTCCTGATCTGTGTCCCAGCTCTCAGAGGATCAATAAACAGCAGCCAAAGGCTGCTTTCCACTGAGAGAAAGGCAACAGCTGCCTCACACCCAGGAATGACTGTGCTCACAAACAATACATCCTGCCAGCTCACAGACCCACAACTTCCAAACATCACTTCTGGCAGATGAGAAAGGTAATTTGTGCATAGAGTGGCAGAGCAGCATCCCACCCACACACACCTCTGGTTCTAGAGTAAGAAACAGCATCTAAATATTTCATTAAGACTCAAGAAGAGAAAAGAGCTTCAAGCTTTATTATGGAAAAAGAGAACATAGATACACATACAAACTTTCAAAAAAGTATTTTTCCTAAAGAAATCTCATTTATCTGAGCCTGTATGAAATGTCAGCCAATAAGAGCAAGAAAAGTAATTATTTCAGTTGTCAGTCACAAATATCAAGATCTCTTTGCAAATCTCTCTTTCATAAATCACAAACCATTTTTTCTTCAGTACAAATGCCCTCCAGCAACACTGAAAGCTCTGGTATCTCTCTGGTATCTGTGGGCTGCATTGTACTCCAAGTCTATTTAAACATTTGTTTTAAAACCACTATTTTTGGCCAGAAAACTGGCCTTTTTTAGGCAAGATATAGAGACCAGATGTACAATCTGTGCTAGCTCTCTGCTCTCACAATGCAAGTGGAAGATTTACAAGGTGAGGATGTGGAGGCCTGGGTCAGGATTGGAGGGGATACAAAACCTCTGTCTACAAACTAACATGGAATTTGGAAAATTGGGACACAAGTTCTGCCTTCACATACATGAACATGAGTTTGTTGCAAGTGAGAAGCTGCACTTGCTTCATCTTGTCACTCATTTTTAAAGGAACATTTTATAAACCACAGTAAATCCTGCATTATATTGGGTAGAACATTTTCTGGTGTTTCCCAATGTAAATTAATGATTTTTAGAAGAACCATTATCCTACAGCTACAGAGTCTTTGACATTCCTTACAAATTTCCTCACAGAAGATTCAAACCCTGCCAAAGATCCTCTTCAGATGTGCACAGACAGGGACAATGCAGCTCTGCTCTGAAAATCCACCACTGCAACAAAGCCTTGAGAGCACAGAGAGGGAGGAGTTTGCCACAACAAAAAAAGTGGGTACTTTAAACATCTGTAAGTAGTAACCAAGGAAAAAGTCTAAGATCAACTGATCCAATCAAATACATCAAAATATGACTAAAAAAACCAATTTACCTAGATTTTACCACCAATTTGGAGTGTAATGACATGTTTAGGAACCACCAAGTGAAAAGAACAAAAGCTTTACAGAAGAAAATAGAGAAATCTGATTGCAACTTACCTTGTAGTTCTGATGGGACTCAAAGTTGGACAGGGGGGTGTTGCATGCAGTAGAAAAAGGCATGACCTTAACCCCTCTATACACCAGGCCTTTGTCATAGAGCTGCTTGAAAACCCACCTGGAAGTACACAAGGAACAAGGAATGACTTGGTGTTTCACATTTAGTAAATAAACTGTAACATTGATTTTACAATTTCTGCTCTAGCTGGAGTTTCTTTCTGAATGACACTTAAAAAAAAAAAAAACACCATAAACTAAAGACAATATTTGCAAGTCAAAAGGCAGAGAGATAATTGATACAACAACTGCATTTCTGGCAGATTTTGGCTTTGGATGGTACTAGCAGCTTGGTATTCCATGCAGTGGTGCACAGCACAAGGATTAACCAGCAATATGGATTTGTGTTCCATGTAAATCCCTTCTCATATTTCCTGAATACAAAGATCACCTGAAATTTGAACATTTAACAAGGCTGAAATCAGTCATAACTTATAGAAGAGCTGTAGTGACATGGCTGCTCACCTCTCACATGATCTTAATTTTCTGCTGCAGCAACCAGAGCTGCAGCAGAGACACAGACACAAATCAGAGTCATCTCAAGTAAATCCTGCTCATCTGAGAGCATTTCCACAGGAGACCACAGTTAACCATGAACTCAGTGCTGCAATTTAATGTTCTACTTTGAACTCAGATCCTCACCAAGACATCAGTCTCACACCAAGGTCTAACTCTGCTTAGGAAATCATCAGTTCAGCCTGGAGCATAGCTGGAGCCTTATGTTTTCTTGAAATAATCAAGACAGCAATATTAATATTGCAAGTGACAAAGTGAGTCAGTGTTCAAGGTGAATGGAAGCTGGCAGAGAAACTCTTCACACAACTCAAGGTGTCCATGTGATGGAGAAACCCTGAATGCCCAGGGTTTCCTCAAGGATCATCAGCATTTATCAGCTTCTCCCATCCTGCTGACTTGCACACTCAGTGGCACAGCCTGCAGGCTGTAAGGCAGGAGAGGCCAAGCCTTAAATAATCCTGCCAGCTTCAACTCACAAATCAGAGCTGCTGCAGAGCCTCCTCGTTTGGAATTTCACAGCAAAACTGTTAAACTCTGCTGACTTTAAAAGCTCCTTTATTCAAACTATGTTTTCAAACCATCCTGATCCCTTTTCTGGGTCCCTTTGCAGATAAATAGCTCATTGCTAAGCAACCAACCCAGTCCTGGCAAGCAGCACTTCTTTCTGCAGGCTGTCATTTTGTGCTTGAGAATCTGGACCTGTGTTTCAGTCAGTGTCTTGTCTTCTGTGCTTGAAATTATCATCTTCAACAAAAACCACAAGTAGACTATTGCACTGATTTTATCTGTGGCCCAAAATAAGAATACCAAGAGACATGCCCTGGCTTGCTGACATGGAATTCCTGTGATGCTTTAATCAGAATAATTATTACACTGCAGATTAGGCAGCTGGAGAAAATAGTGAATGTAACACAGAAAAGATGTGCAGTCCAAACAAATTCATCCATGGACCTCCAATAGAAGTCAAAAACTCTGCTATGAGTGGTCATTAACATCAGAAAATTTATATAATCCAAAGTCTGAGATGGAAAAAGCCTCTGAGACCTTCAGCAGCATCAAGTTCTGCCACAGAGGAGCCAAAGCCAGGAGTCTCTCAGAGCTGTGCACTCCTACAAAGGTGCCCCTACCTTACACACAGCTCCAAAGAAACCTTGTTCAAACAAGAAATGTCACCAACAGCAAGATGTGGCTGCCTGACCCCCAACCTAAATCTGAAACACAGCAGTGAGTGACTATTTTAAGGTGGAGATTTTAAATTTATCAACTTAGACTTGTATAAATCCAGATCAGTCTTTTATAAAAATGATCCCTGAATATAGTTTCACCAGCTTTCAGCATATAAATTTGAGCTGGCTAACTGCACAAGTTTTTGTGGGAGTTAAAGTAACTTTAAATGCATGCTTACCCCCTCAGAGCATAATTAATGCAGCCTGTGACAAGTGACAGCATTCCTACTGAAGGTGTTCTATTTGCCTTTCAAAAACAGTAACTGAAACACCTATAGAAAAAGGCTCCACTTGCCTTTCTATAGAACACTGCCTACAGCACACAAAAACTACCCAGAGAAACACTGAATATTTAATTCAGCTGTAAATATAACTGTAAACTCAGGGAGCTGCTCAGCAAAGGTGAGCACTAGTGGAGCTGCCAAGCTCCCAATGCAGGCCAGCATCTCCCTCCTGTGGCAATCCCACCCCACTGCACAGCCCAGGCTCCAGCTGTGCCCTCCGAGCAGGGGTGGGCTCTGAGGGAATCCCTGCCCTGAGCACAGCCCTGTCCTAGGTCCACCATCCCTGCCTGTGACCATGTTCACAGGGGTCTTAGGATGAGGGAAGAGATAAGGATTTGACTCCATATTTCAGAAGGCTTGATTTATTATTTTATGATACATATTAAAACTATACTAGAAGAATAAAAGAAAGGATTTCATAAGAAGGCTGGCTAAGAATAGAAAAAGAAGAATGATAACAAAAGCTTGTGTCTCAGACAGCCTGAGCCAGCTGACTGTGATTGGCCATTAATTAGGAACAACCACATGAGACCAATCACAGATGCACCTGTTGCATTTCACAGCAGCAGATAATCATTGTTTACACTTTGTTCCTGAGGCCTCCAGCTTCTCAGGAGAAAAAATCCTAAGGAAAGGATTTTTCAGAAAGTATCATGGCTACACCTGCCCTGAGCTTCATCCCTGCCCTGAGCTCCTCCATCCCTCCTGCCCTCTTTGGAGTTTGTCACAATCTGTCCCCTCATACAACCATTCCAGCAGAACAAACAGAATTCTAGTTGAGTCAAGTCTGCTGTTTGATGTTATAGCCCTCATTACCACTACACAAATTCTTTTGTTATCTTAAAAAGCACCTAAAATGGTTTCCTTAACAAAAAAGCTGCTGGTGTGTGACCAGCAGAGCTGATTCCCAAAGAGCTCCCTGCAGCAGAGCCCACCTGCCAAAGATGAGATGGTCCTGACAGTAAGAGTCACTGACAGGTAGAGATCATACTTTGATTAAAATCATCACAATATTTTAGGCAATTACCTCACAAAACATAGTGAAAATACATAAGGTTTAACCCTTATGTTTGAAAAATGTTGACACTTTGCAACAAAGGGACCCAGGTTTGTAAGCCAAAATTGAAAATGCAGTGCCTTCTGAAAAAAAAATAATAAACTAAGAAAACCACAGAGCTCCTTTCCAGTAACAAACAAAGCATTTATTCACAGAAATGAGAAATTAAATCCTGTTCCTCTAATTCTGCTACATTTCTCCTCACACATAAATAAATTTAGTTGCATCCTCTTGGCTGTGGGAGCAGCACTCAGACTTTTACCGAAGAAAAATGCAGTTTGGGAAAAGGCACAATTCAAGATGCATATTTCAGCTTCTTGTTCAAAGAGAATCTGGTCCCTAAAGGTGCAAGGAGTGTTTAACTTCCAAAGTGGTAAGAGTTTGTTGTTCCTGAAGTGTCATGGGGGTCAAGCCCAGTCAATAACAAAGCCTTGCTCTCCCCAGAACTCCCAAAAATCCAGAACCTTCCTGCAGAATTTGTTCAACCAAGTCACACACACAGCACACAAACAGCACATGGATACAACCAAACTCCTGCAAATGGAAGTTTTGCTTCTAAAAAATACTGAATCAGTCAATGCAGCACTGCAAACAGCCCTGGCATCCCACATCCAGCACCCCTCATACCCAAAAGCAAGCTGCACTTCTCAGATACCTCCATCCAGCTCACGTCAAAGAGAAGGTTTGATCTTGGAGCTCCCCAAGCCCTTCATGCCATTCCTTTGAGGGATCAAGGGGCTCTGTCTGCAATGATCAGTATCTGAGGGTTTTCTAAGGGTTTGAGAACTCCAATCTTTCCACAAAACTACCTCATAACTGAGATTTATTTTCAAACACATAAAGTGCTTTCCCCCCTTTTTTCCTCTGTAAAGAGCTCTGTAGCCATTAGGACAGCAGGATCCAGAGGTCTATGATTTCAACATATCCATGGTACTTCAGGTAAATGGACAAAATTATTGCTGTGTGACCTCACATCAGTTCACACCAAGATAAAAGCACAATTTTATAACCTCTGTAGACCCACCAAACAAATCCAGGCACAAACACCACACTATGTAAGAAGCCTGTCATTTTAAATTCAGCAAACACTGCATCCTAACAGCACCATGGGAAGCAGAAATCCTGAGGAAAAGGTTTTCCTACAACTCATGGACAACACTTGAAAAACAAGAGGAAATTAAAAGTAAAGCAACATGCACAAACGGATGCTTAGGGACAAAAAAAAAAAAAAGAAGTACTCAAAAAACACTGGATGTGAATCAGAAAAATCATAAGCCTAAGTGGAACATGAATTCCAATAACAAACACAACCTATCTTTAGAATAGCAGCTTGGAAAGACAGCTCCTGAAGAAAGGCATGAAAAGTATTTCTTTGTTCCAAGGCCTAGGAATTGTTGAGTACAGAAGTTGTTAAATTCTGTGTTAAACTAGCACTGAAAGCTTTAAAATCCTGGCATACAGAGATCATCCTGTTCCAGGTCTACCCTCCAAGCTGTAACCTTCAGAGGTGTGTGTTTGTTGAGAGATTCTGGGTGAAGCCAGAAATGCAAAATACCTGCATAACAGTAAATCTGAATATCTAAAACTGATGCTAGACTTATCCCAAAGGTCAGCCATAGGGCTGCAGTTTTCCTCCTCCAAAATACAGGTAAGGAGATACAACAAGACTGGAATGGTGAGAAGGTAACAACAAGGAGACTAGAGAACTTAATGCACAAAAGAAACACAAGAATGAGGGGAAAAAATACAGATAACTCATGGAAAAGTGGGCAAACCACACTTCTTATCACCAGTATCTCTCTAGAGAATCGTTAGTCATGGAATACACAATACAACAGGGATTTCTATTAGGAGAAATCTATTTCTAGAAATCTACTGGGAGAATTTCTATTCAGAGATCTGTTGCTCTGACATCATTCTGGTTTAGTGCTGGGTGCTGGGCCTGTCTCAGGGTGTGAGCCCAGCTCTCCAGGGCAGCTCCTCCCACAGCTCTGTCACCAAGGGCTGTCTCTACCAGCTCAGCCCGCAGTTGCTCGTTTGGGCACTAGATGGTGACAGGAATCTGCTCGAGCCACCCTTCAGAGGAGCAGGAGGAGAGGAAAAGCCCTGACATCACCTGGGGATGCAGAACATCCCCTCATCCCACCTGGGTTGCTTTTCCCAGGGGTGAACCCACACCCAGCACTGAGGACAATCATTTACAGTTATTCCAACTCCCAAAGGTTTCTTTCAGACACCTCAGTGAGAAGTTTAAGCTCCCATCAAACTCCTCTCCATTTCACTGGATGTGCCTTGTGGCTGTATGAAGAAAAGGCAAGAAGATATTCCATGTTTGTGCCATGCCAGCTCAAGAACATCACTCACTGCACTGTTCCAGTGAAGGGCACTTCTTAATTGAGATCCAGCTGGCTGCAGGACAAGTTGTACAGAGCTTTTAAGTTCTAATTCTATTTAAGTTATTCAGTATGTGCAGAGCTGATTGGATCTTAACATGCAAAACCAGTGCAGTATCACCTCTCACTGACACCAACCTTCAATCCTCCCCTGAAAAATTCTGCCAGGATACCACAATTCTACCAGTGAATGTTTTGTTTTAAGTCAAAATTTAGCAGGCTAAAAATTCAGTTTAGTCAGTCATCATATGACAGCATCAAAATGCCAACAAAGTAGTCATTTCCACCAGACCAATTATAAAGATAAAGAAATGCTCTCCAACATTCTGAGCTTATTAAGATTGTTTTGTAGTGATACCATACAACAGATGTATTTGGTGTCTGAGTCCTAAATACTCCAAATCTAAAGGATTTGGATCAAATCAGCCACCACTGAAAACAACATTTATTACCAGTATTAGATTTTCTCCCTGAACTCAACAGAAACAAGGAAGAAAACACCACATGTCACAAAGAAATTCCAGAGTTGCAGGAAAAGCTACAGACTAGAAAAAAAAACAACCTAAACAGACTGGTTGAGCTGATTATATGACTAAAGAGAAACTCCTCACCATATTTTAACCACAAAACCTACAGATGCTAAGCCCACTCCCATTTTCATAACCAGGTTATTTTTTCTGGACCTAAAATCATCATTGTACTCCCACAGACAGAACAACAGCAAGGTCAAACCACTGGACAGGGCAACATGGTCTCCAGGGCAGCCAATGCAGAAATTAAGCTACAGTTTCTCCATTGTACATAGCTGGACACTAAATTTAAAACTTTCAGGGATTTCAAAAGGAGCACAGAAAAAATTGAATCAATTGTGAGAGAAGCATTCTAGAACCTACAGCTCAAATTAACACTCCTGAGGGACGTGCAAAGTAACTTCAGTAACACCTTGTGGGTCTGATGATTGCCTGGCTAACCATTTAATTTGTTTAATTTTTAGGAAATAGGGCATTACCCTGCCAAAAGCACCACTCTAAGTGCAGTGACAGAGCTCTCTTTAAGCATCTTCTGCTTCAGCCCTGTGAGAGTCCTAGGAGACTTCCCAAAAAAACCCCAATTTTTAAAACAGAAAATGTTTCATTACAGGATTTAACAGAAACTTAACAGTATCAGGAAGCAAAAAAAGTACAAAATTAAGAGGCTGTCTGCCTACATGCTTCCTGAAATCTCACTGAGTTTTCAGATCCAATATAATGTAGAGTTTGTATCAAATCAGGCATTAGAGGAGGTGATCTCTGTAACACAGGTCAAAGACCAGAAATTGCCTTTTGAAGAGGTGGTGGGATAAAAAAGTCACCAAAAAAAGGCTCGGGCTGCTGAGAGAGACCCTGCACCTAGCTAAAGGCAGGTTTGGTTTTTAAGCTGCCCGTTAAACAGGATTTGAGGTGCCACTAAGTATTTCTGTAATTTACAAAATGAAGGTTTCTTGTCAGTTTTGGCTTTATAATTATGCAGGGTTTCTTCAGCTGAGTGAGTTAAACATCTGCTGCCTTCCCACCATCTCTCCACTGCTCACTGAAATCTCACTGGCACCTCAGTCTCTGCAGTGGCTTCTTTTAGATGTCTCTGCAGGGACATCTAAAAGCTCTGTCAATCCAGTGGCAGCACTTTATGAAACTACACAATTAAAGCTGATTAATAATGCTAACATTACCAAATATTCAATACTTCATTATGCACATAATTTGCTTTTCAATGGATGTTGAATTCACCTTGTGATTCTATCACCCAAAGGATTCACAGCTGCCATTTCTTCACTGTGTTAAACCAACCTGCTCATCCTTAACCTGGAAGGTTTTCTTGTCTTCTGAAATCCCAACAGAACCTGAACACATTGCCAAAATACCCAAATTTTATTAAGCTCTGCACCAGGAGTCCACGGCAGTTGTCAAACTGTGCTGCCAAGAAAAAGATAACAGCAGATTCACAGCCTCTAAAATCAGGCTTGAAGGAGAGGTTTGGAGCTAAACTGAGCTTGGACAGTTTGCCATTTACAGCTGACAGTGTGAAGAACATCAAGAATGCAGAGCTAGAATGTAATTTCCTAAACCAACCAAGGACCATATTAATAGATCTTCAGAAGTGCTTTGAAGCTGGCATGGAGCAGTAAGATTTCAGGGCAGTGTTGGTGCACTTTATTTTGCAAAGCCCTGCTATCCTGGAGAAGGAAAAAAATGGGAAAATTCATTCCATCACTTGGACATCAAGAGATTTCACATCACTTTAATTCCTCTGCCTGATGTTTTAGAAAATGCATTTGGCATTTTCTGAGCAGTTCCAGTGACACATGGACCAATACATGTTTGCAATGAGTGAAGCCTTTCTCACATTTCAAATCCCCAAAGCAGTGAGTGTTCACTTACCACACAGACTCCATGAACTCAGGGTAAAGAGTTTTATAGTCATTTTCAAAGTCAATCCAGCGTCCTAATCTGGTAACACTGAACTGTTAAGACACAAAAACAGATGGAAAGGCATCTTAATAATGCATCAGCAGGATACATTACAAATATTTATTCTGTAAAATAAAAATCAGCTGGATTTTAAGTGCAGTGTTGTCCCATCTCAATGAAATACATCTACAAAGTATTTTAGCCTGATAATAGTTCCAAACAATGTACTCATACAGGCAGAAGTAAGGAAGGAATGAAACCATGAGCATGGTTATTTAGAACCAAGGTCACACATCAGGTAAATGTGTTCAACACAGCAAGAACAGTAGATCATTGGACCATCCATCAGATAGAAATGGTGGATCCCCTCAAGGTTCAGCCAAGGTTCAAATGCCTGAAAATTGCTTTTCATGACAGTGGTCACACTTCTATTTTTAAGACTACTTGTTGCAGAGACAGTGAAAACCCAGAACTCTCTCAGCTTTCAGCTCCATCCAAACATGATGTAACTTGAAGACAAAGCAATGCTGAGAGAAATTGATACATGACAAGTTCTCAAACCCTTCCAGGGCCAGCTGCCTTCTGTGCCTGCCCAGAGCCATGAGAGGGCTGCCAGAGCCCCAGCAGTGACAGGTGCCACCCCTGGCTCAGGACAGGCCATGGTCACACTCAGACACTGATGAGGAATGAGCCAGCTGTGGGATTCACTGGGACAAGTGGGATTTCACAGCCACCCAAACCCCCCAGCACTGCAGAGAGCCAAGGCAGGGACAGCTGTCCTGACTCTGCTAACAGAGCCCACACGGAATGGCAGACCAGCCGAGGGAACACAAAACATTCACTCCCTCAGCTCTGCATTTTCATACCACACCTGAGCTCTGACATGGATCAGTTTCCATCCTGACCTTTAAGCCACTCTGACATTCCTCTATAAGATCCACAGCCTAGGATTGATTAGCACAAGGATTCACAGAGTTGGAGCAGTATGTCTGGTCACAGCACTGTGAGATCTCACACAGCCAAGGAACCTTTACTATTTTTTCATAAAGGCTCAAATATTTGCTAACCACTCCAGGCAGAAAACAAATGATCCAACAGGAATGCTGGTAATTCCTCTCACAGCACTATTCCAAAATATTTCAGTTTAAACAAATTTCGTTATTTTTATTTATCATCTAAAATACACATACACACAAGTTTATGAACAAAACAAAAAAAATCCATTCACCACCCAAAAGATCAAGTGCTTGCACTAACCAGCACTGCAAAAACACCAGCTGCTGAAGCACAGCAAGTTAAAAGGTATGGAAAATGAACCACAAATGTTCCAGGTGTGGCTGGGACAAAATTAACTTTCTTCTTCATAGCTGTCCAGTGCTGTGTTCTGGATTTAGGATGGGAATAATGTTGTTAACCCACTGCTGGCTTAGGTGCTGCTGAGTCTTGCTTGTCCCAAACAAGGAGTTCTCAGTTTCCCAGGCTGTGCCAGCCAGGAGCTGCACAAGGAGCTGGGTGGGAGAAGAGCCAGGACAAAGAAAAGCCAGGACAGCTGATCCCAGCTGGCCAAAGGGACATTCCACAGCACAGGACATCATGCCCAGCAGAGAACTGGGGGGACTTGGCCAGGAGCTGTGAATCACTGGGCTGGCCATCACTCGGTTTTCCTGGCTTTTATTCCTCCCTCTGTCCTCTTTTATAATTATTATTATAATTCTAATATTTTATTTTGTTTCAATTAAACTGTTCTTATCTCCACTCTTTGGTACTTGGCTGCCAGCTGGGGTTAAACCACCACAACAAACCAGAATGAATCTTGCTGTTTTTATTTCTAAAAGCAATAAAGAATTATCAATGATGGGCTTGAAATACAACATTTCAGAGTGTAATTTGAAAAAAACAAACTGTCTGCTTTTCATCCAGCCCCTCACTGAGGTTTAGACCACAGTTACTCTACCCAAGGCACCTCTGGTGTCTTCATGCTCCCAAGGGCAAGAGGCAAGTGATACTCAAGTAAGAAACTCCTATTTCCTTGAAAAGAAATACAGCAGGACTAGAAACATGCAGAGGAGTGGGATGTAGTAGAAGAGCCTTTGCAGGAGGAAAAAATTAAACGAATTAGGACTGTTCTGCCTAGGAAAAAAAATTATGGTTAAGATGAAGCTTTATTGGAAATCTTTTTAGAGAACTACCATTCTTCAAACTTGGAGACACCAACACTCTCCCTGTATTCCTGGGATGAAAAACTGACACCAATATTCTCTGGGAAGACTGAGGGTTTACCCACACCTCTCGTGACAAAATCAGATGTGAGAATTTCTGTTATTCCAAAAACACAAGCTGCTGCCCTGCACTCTGGCAGTGAAAAGACTGTGGGGAAGGAGGAGCAGAAAAGCAGTGAGGGTAATGGTAATTTTCTTTAATGGCTCCATTAGAAAACCAGACAGATCTTTCAATTTTCTATACAAGAGAAGACACAAAGAAAGAGACAATGCTCAACATATCTGTTATTTGTTCAGTGTAGCTCATCAGACACTTTCAGCTCCAGGTAACCTGCCAGTAACCTTCTCCTGACAGCACAGCAGTGTCTGTTCCAAGCCACAAAGGGCCTCTTTTTGTTCCCTTTCAGGATCACAGGGGAGAAACACAGGAGCTTAAAGGCATGAGATTTATGCACACAATCACAGAAAATGATGAAGTTCCCCCCACCTGAAACACTTCTGCACAAACACATTTAGAAATGCTCAGCAGTACATGGACTGAGCCTGCACTCACCTCCCACTCCTTGGCATATCTCATGACAATCCCTCTGCACTCTTTGTTGTAAGCTTCAATGCCCATCTTTGCCACGTCCTCTGGCCCTTTAATGCCCAAAGTCTTGTCAATCTCATATTCCTGGAGCATGGAAAACAGCCAAACAAAACAGCCTGTTAGCAAAAGCCTTCAGGAGTCTCCTGGATACTCTGTGTCCTGTGCATTCTAATAAGGCTCAGGGGCCTCCTTTAACCTTTTGGGATTTCATGGGAGCTGCACCTGAACTAGGCAGGGATTTCACAGGCTCACTCTGGTGTGACTGTTTCTTTAGTTTCTTTAGAAAAATAAACAAAACACCACTTTCTGAAATATGAGCCAAATAAATACAGGTTCATAGCAATGACCAGAAGGAAGCTCCTGAACTCACCACACACAAAAGCCAGAGAAACACACTGGACAAGGAACTTCCATTTCTCTTTTAGCAACAATGTCAGGCATAAAAGCAACAGAAATATGAGTGATAAGCAGGGAACAACAGGGAGAGAAGAACCTACAGAAGTATCTGCAGTAAATTCATGACACATACCACAGGCAAGCCATGGCAATCCCAGCCAAACCTCCTCTCAACATGGAAACCACTCTGATGAGCAAATCTGGTCACAATGTCTTTGATGGTTCCTGCAAGAATGTGGCCATAGTGGGGGAGCCCCGTGGCAAACGGGGGGCCGTCGTAGAAGTTGAACCTACAACACAAAACATTCCTCATAAAAACTGCAAAAACTGAGCAGCAGGTCAGTGACAGGTGACTCCATGCTTGCACTACTTGTGTTTCACTTGGAAAATGTCCATTCCTTCCTCCTCCATCATCAGGTGCTGGCAGTGGCACTGCAGGGAACATCCCAGCCTGTTCCATGGCACACCCAGCACAGTGGGAAGAGCTCCTTGCTTCCCTCCCCATTTCTCTTACCAACCCACAAGGCAGGAAATTACAGGTTCATTACAAGGGTTTGAACACTGATCTTCACCAAGTGAAATATAAAGCGACAGCAGAAAGAGCCAGGCTTGCTGCTGGCAAAGGGAGCAGCTGCTGTTTACAGAATCAAGGAAAAACAAAGAGTAACCACAGCCAAGGCAGCCCTGCACTGCCACACACAATTGCTGCAGCTTTTAACAATTCTTACCTAGGTCTGTTCTTTGATTGCTTCAGGCATTCCTTGAAACAATTTAGATTTTTCCAGAGTGTCAAGATCTTCTCTTCCTCGTTTGGAAAGTTTATGTTTTCTGGGACTTGTTGAACCATTCTTTCCCAACAAAGATCGATAAGAGAAAAAGACACATTGAACAGAAGTGAGAAAAAATAACTCTACAAATACAGCTTTTATCTTTCAAACCCACATCACCAATCCGAAGAGCCTGATTCATTGCAGGCATGGAAGCAAGCACTCCATTCTAAAAAAAGCCTAATTTTGACTGACTCACACCAAAGTTTTGGAACAGGAAAAGGATTCTCCATTCATTCAACTAGGATTGTTCCCTTTTTTATCGTGTTTTTATTTCTGTTTCCCAGAGAAAACAGTCAAAGGGAAAATTATGTTTTGGTTACAGGGGTTTTCTTCAGGAAAAGCCTCTGAGTTCAAACTGACCCTTCAGCACCAGTTTTTATCAGAGTTTCACTTTCAACTACTGAAGAAAGAGCAACTTTTCCTTGTTCATCTATTCACAAACTTTTTAGATGTTTAAAGGAGCATTTTCCATCAGGCTGTGCCAGCAATCTCAGATGCCCATAAAAGCAGCCAGACTGCAGAGAGCACAGCTGAAAAACTGCAAAGATGAACATGAGTTTTATAAGTACATAAAAACTTGTACAGGCCACTTGTGTACAAGCAACACAGGGAAGAGGAATTCTCAACACTATTAGGAACACACAGCAGTTGCCTGGTTCCAGAGCTGCTATGAGGTAGAAAGGGGTCAGATGTCAATAAAATGCCACAGCAAGAACTAAACAAAGCTCTGTTTTAAGACAGCAGCTCCCTATAAGGAGAAAATTGGTTATGAAGGTTGTAACAGATGATGCTAAAGGATAAAAGGGTTCTTCCACCTCTCACTTCAGTGCTGCTGTTCCTGAGCACATTTACACCAGAAGTAGCTACTACAGCTTGAGTTGCACTCAGCATTAGAGAATTACAAGTAACAGCACAAGGCCTGAGTTTTGGGATTTACTCAGATTTGTAAATACTGACCATAAAGCAGCAAAGGCAAATGCATGAAGACAATTCTTCCAGATACAGCTGGAGCTCCAAAACATTTCCTTAAACAGAACCCAGAACACCACAAAAACTGCCAGCTCAAGGCTTCAACCCCTATGAAAAAATGTGCTACAGACCAACTCCATCACTTTTGTATTCATGACAAATCATTCTCTCCACTAACAAACCCAAATTATCCTTTATCACATTATTATAATTGAGAATCCCACGACCTGGAGCACAGGCAACACAGCATTTGGAGGGGAAATCAGAGGCTGACAAGGAACATGTGGACATGGCCTGGATGTATTTTGAAAGGTAACAACCAGCCTGAGCACAGTGAGTTACTCTACACAACCTGGAGTTTTCACCATTCTGCCTCAGAGCACTGATTAGACTGTGACTTGATCACAGAGACAATGGAACTGATAAAATAATTCAGCCTTAAAGCTTTTATCTCCCACAAGCCAGCTGACCTGAGGTTTAAGGATCTGCATGTTCTACTCAGCTCCATGTCACATTTTTTCAAAAAATCCCTTTGCCCAGGATTTTTCTCCTGGGAAGCTGAGAAGCCTCAGAGAAAAGGGAAACAATCCTTATCTCATTTGCTTCTCCTGTGTTTTGCTAGTCTGGAATGTGTTTGGAGATTGTGTACCCACAGGTGATTGTTCCATTGCATTCTGCTGGGAGTTGTTTTCACTCTCTGGCCAGTCAGGGCCAAGCTGTGTCAGGACTCTGGAGAGAGTCACAAGTTTTCATTATTATCTTTTTAGCATTCTGTAAGTATCCTTTCTGTACTCTTTAGTATAGTTTAGCATTCTTTAATATAATATAGTAACATAAAACAATAAATGAGCCTTCTGAGAACATGGGAGTCAGATTCACCATTCCTCCCTTTGTCTGGGGCAGCTCAAATACAAACTCAGCTCAGGGATCTGCATGTTCTGCTCAGCCCCAGCTCAGTATAAATCAGCGTAACTCCCAAATCAGTGTAGCTACAAAGTGTCTGGAGCCTGGCCAGCTGCGAGGAAGCAGAGGCAGGCTGGTTCGGGGTGTGCCTGGGGCAGGGCTGAGGAGGCTGCTCAGGGCTCACAGCCTCCCTGCGTTGCCCCAGGGTCACTGTGGGCCCATTCTCCAACTGAAGCACTGCACAGGCACAGCAGTGTCCAGCAACCACAGGGCACAAACCACCACACCCTCAGCAACAGCAGCACTTCACTGCATCAGGAGCGGGGGGGGAAATACTGCTGGGAATTAATGCGCAACCATCACTCCCCGTTATATTTTACAAAATACAAACCAGAATTTTATGGAGATTTAGAATTTTAAACAGAATTTTAAACAGACTGACTTAAAAGGCAAAAAGCACATTGAAAATCTTGCCATGGCTCAAGCTCAGCTGAGAAAAAAAGCCAAAGTACAACAATCATTCTATAGACAGAGGTATGAATACCCCTACAGCACAGAAAAAAAAAGCTTGTTATAAGCAATCTAGTTATTTTCAATCACAAAATAATGGAGAATAACTTCATTACTTTGAACACAGTGTGAGCAAAAACATCACAAACCATATTACAAAAATTATACAAACACATCTAGTAAACCCCACTTTCATACAACACCACATCTACAGAGATCAGAAAACACATGAAGCAGACAAGAAGTGTTAAAGTTTAAGACAATGCACCATTAACTAACTTTTTATTAAGTACACTCACTTTTTTAGAGGATAACAACATTCACTAGCAAAGGTGTCAAAATTTGGAGATTGTGCTACAGCAGTCAGAGACTTAAGCTGGGCTTCTTATCTACAAGCAAAAAAAAACATACATTAAAACCATAAAAGCAAGTTCCCATTAACTTTTTTTAAATATTAATTTTTTAAGAAACAATAAAAATTCAGTTAAAACACCACTATGAATAAAGTGAACCCACATCTGAGAAATATTGCTGTACTTCCCATACATCAGATATGTGATTAAAACAAAGTGGATTTCATTATATTAATCATTTTGTCGCCTGAGAAATGATAAATATAAAAACACAGGATGAACTAAAGGTGAACAAAAGGTTTCTGATTTCCAGGGGTTTATGATCAGTCTCTTATTCTTGTTCCAGTCACCTTCTCCCACAAACTATTCTATAAAAGAGACCAAAGCTCCCTCCAAAGACAAGGAGCTTCCTTTCTCCACATACAGCTGCTTTCTCCAAAGTCAAACAATGCTCCATTTTCCATATTTTCCACATCTAGCACCCATTTCTGTCTTTTCAGGTCCTGTTCTGGAGTAACATCAGTCTAAACCATTCACCTGATCATCAAAATTCTCCATTTCAAGAAGGGGTGCAAACAGCAAAGTTTAAAACAAAAGGAAGGAAGGATGGGAACAGAACACTGAACTACAGAACAAACATTACTTCTGAAAACCTTGTGTCTTATCCAGGGAATAAAACTGCAACACCAGCCCAGCTGTCCCCCTGCAAGGATTTGCTTTAACATTGAGAGGCCAATTAAAACATTGCTAAAACAATAAGCACACTCATCAATTAATGCTGTCCTTAGATACAAACATTTCATACTATGCAAGAGCCCAGTTTTACACTGTATCTTGTGCTGGCTTAGGAAATGTTTGTTGTCATCCTGCTACATTGATTAAAAATGTAACATCATTGGGAACAAAGGAAATCTAGGTTATCTTGAAATAACTTTGAACTACATCTTTTTAATAAAAACTCAGAAACCAGCATCAGCTGAGTTACTGAACACTGCTTTCATGTGACAAATTAATTCTATCACCTGACAGCTGCTTTCTAAAGGTGTCACCACCAAACCGAATTAAAGCCTCAGAAAGGGCGTGGAAGCCAAAGTTTGCTGGAGATATCAAAATCACTGCAGCTGCAGCAATAAAAAGGGTGCATTCATCAACCCCCCAGTTAAAAGGATATTGAAGGGAATGCTTAAGGTATTACACATTGTAAGGGACTGTAAGTTCTTTGTACAAATAACTAAGGAAACCAAGACTTGCTAAGCATGAAGCCCTGCAATACAAATAACTAATGAACTCAAGCCTTGCTAAGCATGAAGCCCTGCAATACAAATAACTGATGAACCCAAGCCTTGCTAAGCATGAAGCCCTGCAATAAGGCACCAGGCTACCCTTTAATAAGCACCTCCTCTAAGTAATCCCTAAATTGCCGAAAAAGCAATAAATCCGCACAGCACCCAGGCAGTAAATCACGCACATGAACGGGACGCTGTACACTCAGAACACACGAGCTAACAACGCCCAAGGCCGCAGGGAGCCGCAAGCCCGGCCGCAGCCGCTCCCGCCGTGACAGCACCGGCACTGCCGGCCCGGGAGCCGCCGCCTCCCGGGACACCCTGAAGGAGCCGCTCCCCGGCACGGCGCTGGAGCCGGCCCGCTCTGGTGTGTCGGACCGGCCGCACGGAGCTCAGCCCGGCCGGGCCGTGAGGGACCGAGGCTCCGGCCGGGCCCCCCCCGCTCACCTCCGTCCCGCCATGATGCAATCGCGCCCGGCGCAGCATGGCCGGAAGCGCCTCCAGGGCCACGGCCAATCGGCGCGCGGCTCTGTGTGGCCGCACAACGGCGCTTTGTAAGGCGGCCACCCATTGGGTGTGAGCTCACTCGGGGCGGCGCGTCACGGCGGCGCGAGGCAGCTCGGGAAATCCTGATTGGGCGGGGCGAGGAGGGGCGGGGCTTGGGGAAGGGGTCGGGCGGGGCAGGGGCGGGGCCGGCAGTTCCCCTCACGGCACGGGGGTGAAAGGAGCTCGGTCCGTCGCAGGGCAGCCGAGCCCAAACCTGGGCAGGAGCTGTGCTGGGCGTCCTGAGAACCCCGCCCGGCTCTGACCCACCGAGAGCAGGACGCTGGGCTTCCCCCAGTAACTGGATACCAAGGGCCTCCACTGAATCCCTCTTGGGAGCTCGACCTTACCTCCGTTAAAGGGATTCTCTTAAATACCTCAAAATATCAATTCTTAAGGTTGTAGCTACAACAGAAGTCCCTCCTTTGCTGCTAAATAAATAAATAAATAAATAAATTTTTAAAACCAAACTTGTAGATGGGTTCTCCCATGTCAAAGAAAACGGTTTGAAAAAATATTATTGCTGGCTGGCAACCACTGAGAAATTACAAAACGTTTCATGATACATCAAAAAAACATTTCCTCCACTTTTCCAGTGGTGAAATCAGCTGTGAAAAGGCTCTGGAAAGGGAAAAATAGAAGTGAGGCAGGAAGGTGAGGGAAGGAGATTTCCCAGCCTGCACACCTGAACCCTGCCCAGAACAGAGCCTGGGGAATGAAGGCCAGGTCAATAATGGCACAAATAGTTCAGCTGTAATGATTTCAAATTGCTCAAAAAATTTATTTACTTATAGAGATGTAGGTACCAATAAAGGTTTCAATAAAAGCTTTATGTTTTGATTTGCAGGACTGGGTGCAGGATGAATTCAGTGGTCTGTGCAGGGCAGTGTCAGTGTGTGGATTAGAGATAATCCAGATGTGAAGGGAGGCACATTAACTGGAATTCTCTCCTGCACAAAGTAGCACAAGGCTCCTTTCTACACACAATTTCCTACATCCTTCTAGAACAGCTAAAAGAAATGCAGACTCAATCTGCACCAAAATGAGAGAAACAGAAGAGAAAATGGGAACTGAGGCCAGACTGAGCTGGGCTGACCAGCCAGACAGGAGAGACTGGCTGCATGTGGTTGCCAGGGCAGAGTCCCCTGTACAAACACAGAATTCTGGCATGTTCTGTATCCAGGAGAGAAGTTTGGAGTGGCAGAAGTTTATTCAAGCCACACTGCTGCCTAATACATCTATGAAAAAGCCTGTGACAACTGGAGATGTGGATTCTACCCCATGATGTGGATTTCTTTATAAACATCCTCAGAGGCTGCACATTTTAGACAGCTGCTGCTTGCTCCAGTGCCAAGCCCTTCTATTTTGGCCTTTAGTTTGTAAAACACACAGGTGATAACACCAGCTGAGTTTAAATGGAACACCATATAATTCCTGAATGGAATTTGAAACAAACACTGAATTAGAAATACATACTGTAATGCAGTGAAACAGACAAACGTGGGCAATTTGGTTTGGGCAAGGTTCATTCCATGTTTAGCTCAAATCCAGACTTTTACCTTGTCTCCCTCAGTTTATTTGGTACTTCTTTGCCCTTCACTGTTAAATTGTAATAAAATGTTACCCGCATGGGAGTTGCTGCCCTTGTTCATGCACAGCTTTTACTTGGGAGCCTTTGGGCAACACTGAGCTTGTTTTCCATGAACAGATTGGGAAGGAGTGGGGAGGGGGGGAACGGGGAAGTCACAGTCAGATTAGTTACATGCAGGGCAGAAAAACGCCACCCAAAACAGATTGGAAAATCAGGGGAAATTTGTGGTAGAGGGACCAAGGCCCAGCACAAGTAACTGGGACATTCCCCAAATTACAAAAATGAATGTCTCTGCTCTTGTTTTTCACTCTAGACTGATGAAAAAGCACCGATTCAGCCGGAGAGGTTAAAGGGAAGAAAAAAAAAAAAAAAAAAAAACAAAAAGTGAAGCCTCAGGAGGGGACCCCCCTGGCGTGAAGCGGCTGAGGGGGAAGGTGCGGGCACCATTTTGTGGGACCCGCGGGAAGGTCACCGCTGCCCGGCGGTGGCGCCGGCCGCAGCCTGGAGCTGCAGAGGAAAGGCGGCCGCGGGCACTGGCACTGAGGGCCGCGGCTTCTCTAGCGCCCGTTGCCGGCCTCAGGCTGCCCCTTCTCCCTCCCCGCTGCTCCCGCGGCCATTTCACCGCCATCCCCCCACCCCAGAGCCCCTCACGGGCGGCATACGCTGTTTGCGTAGCGGTTGGCGTAGCGCCGCTGCTAGGTACAGGCGTCGTACGCGGTTTGCGTAGCGGTTTGCGTGGCGCCACTGCAAGGGCCGGGCGCCGTACGCGGTTTGCGTAGCGCTGCTGCAAGAAACGGGCGGGCAACGGTGCTTGCGCGGCGAGCTGAGCGTAAACGGCCTTCGTGAATAGGAGATGAACAAAATGCGCCCGCAGCTCTGGGCCAAGCCAAAGCGCGCCCAAGGGGGAAGAGATCCCGGGATAACCCGGGATAACACGGGAGATACGAGCGTGCGGGCTGCGGTGCCGCGGAGCCCTCGCACTCCCCGGGCGCGGAGAGCCAAGTTTGGCGGGGACAGGCCAGCTGAGGAGCGGCTGTGCCGCCCCGGCTCCCCCCGCGGCGCGGCGGCCGTTGGACTGCGCCGGAGGTGATAACTAGGGGCTGCGCGGGAGCGCGTCGGCAGTGGGCGCGGGGCGGCGGGCGGTGCGCGCGCTCCCTGTGCGGTCCCTGAGCCTCGGCGCCTTCCCCTCACCTCGCTCGCTTCGCTCCCGGGCCCTGCCCCGGCCCGCCGTGCCCGGCGCAGCGCTGACAGCCCGGCAGCGCCCGGCCGGGGAGTAGGCGAGACCATCTCCGAAGAGGCGGCTTGGAACCCGTCAAGCTGCCCCGCAGCCCGCAGCCGTTCAGCCAGGCTATGCGCTGCCAACGGGCTCCGCTCAAGAAAAAAACAGAGCGGATCGTGAAAAGGTAGAGGCGTCCGCAGAGGCCCCCGCAGGGCTCTTGGGAAGCGGCCGCTCAGCCCGGAGAGAAGCTGAGGACGCGCCGGAGAGACGACGGCGCAGGAGCAGCGCGGCGGGGGCGTCCCGGCGGCTCGGAGCATGTGAGAGGCCGGGGGGCCGCGATGTTGCGACGCACGGAGTTCATCGTGTGCCCGCCCTGGGAGCCCGCCCGCGGCGAGGGGGTGCCGGGGGGCGCCTCCCCGACACCGCTGAAGGGCGGCGAGCCCCGGCGGGGCGGCAGCCGCTCCCGTTGGCCGCCCGGGCGGCGCGGCAGGGTCCCCGGTGGGGCGCGGAAGCTGCTGGGCAGCCGCACGCACAGCCACTTCCAGCACTACCAGCAGCTGCAGCAGCAGCACTGCCGCGCCTTCCGCCGCTGCCACCGCCCGGCGCGGCCGCGGGTGCTGCTCTCCCTGCGGCCCGTCAATGTGCTGGGCCGGCGGGCGCCGGGCATGCGGGCGCCCCGCAACACCAACCAGTTCCTGATGCGGGAGAAGTACCAGCTCATGCACCTGCGCTCGGACTCGGTGGGCACCGAGAGCGGCGGGTCGGACTGCGAGATGGACCCGCTGGACATGGACTCGTACCTGGGGGTGCTGGAGAACGCCCGCGGGGCGCTGATGGAGTGCGCGGGGGATCCCGTAGCCGCCGCCCGCTCCCCGCCCGCCCGGGCCGGGGCCGATGCGGCCGCGGGCTCCCCGCAGGAGGAGAGCCAGCAGTACTTCCCCTCGGAGGACGATGTGATCGAGAGCGAGCTCTTCATGGAGAGGGACTTCGACGAGTTCTGCAGCAGGATCGCCTGAGCCCCGGGCCTGGGGGGAGCAGAGCCCCGCTGGCTTGGAGCCTTTCCGCCTCGGAGGGGGGGGAGAGGTTTATTTATTTCTCAGCCATTCCTTTGCGTTTTTGTCAGGGGGGTCGGCTAATTTTACAAATGGGCGCGTGTAAACAGGGGGGAGCCCCCCTTGTAAATAAAGTGAACTTTTCTGAAGGCGACATCAAAGCGGATCGCGCTTTTTGGGTTTTGGGGGAGAGCGGGGACAGCCGGAGCCGCCGTCGGGGGCAGTGCAGAGACCGGCAGGGAGGGAGGGACGGGCAGGGACCGGGCCCGGGGGCGGTGACGGCCAAAGTCACGGCGGAAAAGTTTCACGCCTCCCTGGCACTCGCCCCGATTGTGGTTTACGACGGCAAAGTCGTTTAATGACCGCGGAGGGCGGCCGAGGAAGCGGCCCTTGACACACGGACACGGGGGGAGCGGCAGCACAGAGAGACAACAGCTCGAAACTCGGCAGCCCTGCCCGGCCCGGCTCGGCTCGGCTCGGTGCGAGCACAGCGGGAAGGGAAACACCAAAGCCACTGACCGGCCCTGCAGGTCTTTATTGACCCTCCCTCGCTGGGGGCACTTTGGCCGAAGCTTCCACGGCTGCCCGTGCTCCTGACAGCAGGTTTCTTTCTATTTTACCAACTACAGACATTTTACCAACAAATGTCTGGAAAGAGGTTTAAAGGGCCACCAGCTGAAACAACTGAGCCAGAGGCAGTCAGGGTTAAGTTTAAGTACCGTGCAGGGAGCAGATCTGATCAAAATGAAACTGACCAGTTCCCTGAGAAGGGAAAGAGGAGGCATCAATTCCACTAGAAACGGTTAAAAATTCCAGCAGGTAGCTGGAACGTTCCTGGCACTTGTTGCCAGGGGAGAAGAGAGGGACATTGTTTTAACAGGTCTGAAACAGGAGATGCGGGGCCATAATTTCTCATGGTGCCTCCCTCGGCTCCCTGTCAGGACCTTGTGCTTTCCCCCAGTGCAGACACGCTGAAATCAGAGTGTGCCAGGAGGACAAATGGGAGATGAATTTGCAGATAAAGGTGTCCCTGCCCATGGCAGGGGGTTGGAACTGGATGATTTTTAGGGACCCTTCCAACCCAAACCATTCTGGGCTTCTGTGGGATGTTTCTTGCAATTACATAGACACGAGTTAACTGTTATCCTTCCAAAAGAAACTATTTTAAGACAAAATATTCAAAATTTGCTGTACCTCAGTTGTAATCCCATGGAAAGAAATGTCCAAAGACACAATTTTCTTCATTCTTCTTAAGAAACAAAGCTGCTGAACACATTAAGACCAACATCGTGTTTATTTTCTTTGGAATTAGCCAAGTGGTCTATACACACAAACTTCAGTTTGTTTGATGCAGGGTTGCATTACAGCCATGCTTATTCTGGGAATTTCACTCCATGGGAACTTCCAGGAGGGGCACAGGGAGAAATAAACCTCTCACACGGGTAAATAAACCTAAGTTTGCACTGGTTTGGTCATCAGCAAGTTTGTATTTTATTAATGAATCCAGATCTGCACTAACATGTTAAATTAATGACTTGAATGCATGTTTCCTTTTTTTTTTCCTGACTCGTGATTTGAACAAGTATGACAAAAACTCCCTTAGGAACACTTACTTGGAGCTTGGCCTTCATGCTGCTGCTGAATTTGCATCATAATATGGATGTGCTTGGACACAAGCAAAGCAAAGTAGGAGTGTAAATTAATAAAAGAGCACAGGGCCATAATTACAGGTCACACAGAGCCTGACAGAATTACAGAGATTTTCCACTGGGGAAGGTTTTCTCCCCCAGACAGAGACTTTCCTTTAATGATCCATTCCTGTTGAAACCCTGGAAGTTCCTCCAGGCACCAGCCTTGCTCCCCTCCCAAAGGGAATTCTCTTACAGACCTTTCCCTGGTGTGTTACTTGTGTTACTCAGATCTGGCTTAACTGTCTTTTTTTTTTTTTTCCTGTTTCCTTCCCTTCTCACTTGAATTAGGAATTTCCTGAATGTTTGGAAAGTGTCTGCCTTGCAATAGCTGCAGACACAACACCTTCCTACTAGATTTGAAAATACTTAACAAAGCTGAAATTCAAAATATAACCAAGTTCCTCAACATCAAGGCTGGGAAAAGAAACCAAAAGCTGTTGGTCCAGAAGATCACCCATCAACCCAGTGGCCAACAAACTTGCTCAACTCAAACCTTACAAAAACAAGTTTTATAAATTCCTAGGTTTCCCCGTTATAGACACACTTCTCATACAGGTGAGCTTTACACATTTAAGCAAATGTGATGACCAGAACCTTATATATCAAGTCTTTACTTTGGTGAATTTTTGTTAGGGGTCCAGCTGGAAGTCACGTATAAATAAATACAAACGACTGGGAAGTCCAAGGCAAACAGAAGAAAAATTAAAGCCTTTGTTCCAACACAAAGGGTTCTGTTGTAACCTGTGTAAGGGATTTTTATGGCCACTCTGGGCACAGGATGACTTAGGATTTTGTAAACGTTCCTGGAGAAAAGAAGGGTTTGGTAATGTTCTGAAGGAGGCAGCAGCATTTATTATTCATTATTGCCATTTCAGCACACTGCTGAGCAGGTGCAGTAGCAGTTTGTGGGGCTGTTTGAAGCCTCCAGCATGGCAGAAATGCTGATTTTTGCTGAGGAACAGTAATGCTACACAGCTCTGAAAGGTTTTCAGCCACATTCCTGGAGGAAAAGTAACCATGAGTGGAAGAAAATGATCAGCCTGTCACCCCTCATTTCCAACTGTGCATTTGTCATGGATCTGAGGATGTTCAATTCAACATGGGGTAATAAAAATAATTTTTGAACTGTTTGCTGTAAAAGCAGTGACCATTTTGCTGTTATATGTTCCAATTACATTCAAATGTCTCTGGTTATTTTTTCTTAGCTCTTGTATTCTTTTCAAGGCAAAAATTAATGGCTAATAAAATTCACATTAGGTGCAATTTATTTTAGCTGGGTGGGGATACCCTTTTTCACCATGCAGAAAAAACAAAAATAAAAACTTCAATCAAACTGGGTGCAGCTCATGACCCCTCCTGGCTGTAGTGCTGCTACATCACAGCCAGCCACAACAGGCCATTTTTAGTTTGGAAACAAGAAAATAAAGTATCACATGAAAAGAAGCTTCTATCTCCTCTTCAACAAACACTTTTGCATTTCATATTATCTTTAATCACAGAATCACAGAATCACAGAAGTTCAAGACTGGAAGAGACCTATAAGATCATCAAGTCCAGCCGATGTTCTAACTGATCCCTTTATCCTGAAATTTCATAGTGAAGAAAGATCAAATGTTTTATGCAATTCAGTATAAGGAAAGGAGTTCAGGAAAAAATTTTAATTTATGTGCCACTCCTCCCCGTGTTTCTTCAGGAAAAGAAACCCAAAGTGTAACAGTAGCAGATTGAAACTGAAATAAATAAACACCCCATTCATTTATAATAACTGGCTGTTATTCCCAGCCAGTTAAAGGTCTTTTCCAGATGATTAATCCTTTATTTAATAGCAACAATTTAATCAAAAGTTGATTCAAAATAATTAAAATTCCAGGCTCCAGAATAGTTCCTTTCAATATAACCAGCAACTTCTGCCAAGAAAAAAAAGAGCCTGAGCACTCCAGGCAGGGTGAGGAGACTGAAGGAGGGAAGTGCTACAGGAGCTCTGCCCCACCAACATCCCCAGAGCCCACCCAGCTGGACACTGAGCCACTGATCTTTGCTTCACTAAGTGTCCAAGGCCCCAGAACATCAAGGAAATGTGGATTTCCTTCCATAAAGGAAATGTGGATTTCCTTCCATCAAGGAAATGGGCTCATTTTGTTGTTTCCAGGGTTCTTGCAAGGGTTAAGTCAGGGGTAAGAAGTGTGCCAGACCCTCACCTGTGGTGGTGTTCACAGGGGTCCCAGGATGAGGGAAGAGATGAGGATCTGACTCAATGTTTCAGAAGGCTTGATTTATTATATTTTGATATATATTATATTAAAACTATACTAAAAGAATAGAAGAAAGGATTTCATCAGAAGGCTAGCCAAGAATAGAATAGGAAAGAATGATAACAAAGGTTTGTGGCTCTGCTCTCTGTCCAAGCCAGCTGACTGTGATTGGCCATTAATTTGAAACAGCCACATGAGACCAATCACAGATGCACCTGTTGCATTCCACAGCAGCAGATAATCATTGTTTACATTTTGTTCCTGAGGCCCCTCAGCTTCTCAGGAGAAAAAACCCTAAGGAAAGGATTTTCATAAAACATGTCTGTGACACTGACCAGTGAGTCAGGGCAGCAGTGCTGCTGCTGCTGCCAGGAGCAGGGCACAGCAGAGTTTCCTCCTGGCTGCTACCACAGACACTTGTCCAGGCCAGCATTTCCCAGTTATGGTGCTCCACTCCTTTTCCCTCCACAAGTGAACCCTGTCATGCAGTTGCTGTCCTTACCAGCCCCAAAGCAGGAATCCTGCAGGCACACTGTGCTGCTCCAGCCCCAGGCCTGCTCCCCGCCTCGGGCCATCTCCAGCCAGGTGTGCCCCACAGAGAACATCCTCTGCCTCCTGTGTTTGCACAGCTTGCTGCCACAGGATCCTCAGCACGGCTCTGCATGGAGCAGGGCTGTCAGCTGAGCTCATTTCCCAGGTCAGTGAAAGGTTCTGCTGTTCCCCTGCCAGCACAGTGAAACCATCCCTGTCACCCTGCAGTGCCCACCCTTGCCCATGGAATCTGTCAGGGCAGCAGGGAGATGGATGAGCACTCCCCAGCTATGTGGCACCTACTTGAAGTCTCACTGTGTTTACTGCAGGTCAAATGCCCAGCAGTCTTTCTGCACAGCAAAACCAACCAAACCATGCTCCCCATCAGCTGTGTCCTCAGCACATTTCTATTTCCTCTAACACCTCACTCCCTCAAAGCAAGGAGACTTTGAGGTCCTTTGGGAACAAGCTCCCCAATGTGAAAAAATGCATATTTTATGATTGGATTTTTGCAAATATTAGAGTGAGTATTATATGTGTTGTGTTAGAAAGTGATGCTGTATTAATTCTCTTAAGTAGTGTGGTAAATATAGTTTTGGGTTATAAAAAAATGTTAAAATAGAAACGATGCTATGTAGGATATTTTTTTAACGAAAGGACTCGCAGCAAGACAGCAGCCGCAGGACACCTAAATCTTTCAGAGAAAAAGAATTTATTGCTCCATTATCAGAAGAAATTAACTTCTTCCTGCCTTGAAGGCACTGTTAAGATTCAGAGGAAGAAGCTGACAATGACCAGACAAAATCCTGTGTTTGAATGGAATTTATACGTCATGTATGAGGTGTATGAATATGCAACAGCCTGTTGTTTTTAAGGGTTAATCCTTTGTTAAAAGGTGTCCTTTTCCAGGCTTATTTTGCCCAGAAAAAGGTACCCAGATGTCTGTACCTCTTTCTCTCTATTGTCTCATATTGTCCTAATCCAAATTGTCCAAATTATCATTAATCTATTTGTATTACTATTTTTATAACCATTTTATTACTATTAAACTTTTGAAATTAAAAAAAAAAAAAAAACAACAAACAAGTGATTGGTGTTTTTCACACCAAGTTCACCCTGGATTCCCCCACACACTGACTCCATCAGGCTTGTGCAATGCCTCCAGAGCTCTTGTATTAGATCTGCTGAACAGCCAGTCTTTATCTCATCTCACTGAGGGTTTTATAACCTCTCCTGCATTCCAGGTTGTCTCTTCTCTGACCTGAAGGTTTCTGCAATAATCATCTCTTCCTCACACTGGGATCCACACAGAATTGTTGCATCTCCTCTTGCAGCCTCTCTAATCAGTTTCTCTCTGAGTCACTGATGCTATCTAAACATTCATTATCTACAAATGCAATCTTTGTGTTTTGGCTTGTAAAAGTAGAGGTGACTTGTACCTGAAAATGTCTTGCTCCTAGGAAGGTCATATTTTATAACTGAGATCACCTCATTCCAACCAAAAGTTACTTGGTTGTTAAATTAGTTTTACCTACCTAGTTTTAATTGATCTATGGATCAATTACAATAAATAAATGTTTCCGTTTTTTAAAATTGTATCCAAGAAAATACAATTAAATGCAATTCTAAATAGAGAGAATTTTTGTTCAGTATTGGGAAGGAAGGAATATTTCAAATGTTGCATGCTTGCCAGGTGGAAAACTTCTTGTGGTTAACTGAATGTAGGTGCTCAGTTGGATTTACCATCTTCTACTTAACAGCATAAAACTGGACCCAGCAGTTTGTAAACAAGCAAAAAGTACTTGCTTCCAAATTGAAAAAAAAAACAAAACAGGAAGGAAAATCAGATTACAGCTCTCAGGTACTCCTTATCAATACCCAGTACAGAGAGAAAACCCATTTATGATTTGAGAAGCCAGAGGGGGAATGGGGAAGGGAGGGCAACAATTCCTTGTCACACTGCAGTCCTGGAGTCACATCACCCCAAGCTCAGCTGCTGGAAGAAATGCTGAGCAGAGTTGCAGCTAAAATCCACCCCTTGGATTGGGGCAGCTTTCCAGCAGGCTCGTGCCTGGTTGTCGGCTGAATTATTTTCAATGTTTTTATCACAAATGTTTCTGCATCACCAGTTCATCCCTCTCTGATGACCGTCTGAAAACTGACAGAGAGGAGAAGCTTTAACTGGGAGGAAAATCTGGGGCTTTCTTTTGTGGGTCCTTTGATGCACAGGTTGGGCTCATGCTGCATTCTTTAATGCAGCACCAGGCTGTGTATTTCCCTGTACAGAAAAATGACTGATGTGTCCTACCTTTGAGATCTCTACACTTGGCTCCATAAATTATTATAAGGGACGGATGAAAAGACAGCAGCATGATCCCTAAGAGACAAAGCTAGGAAAGAAAAATAATAATACACATTTCAAAACATCTGCACAAGTGTTATTATCCTGTAGCTTGTGGTAAAGTACTTCCAGTGTTCAGCTTTAGAGCACACACAGGAAGGTGCCATCGCTACTGAAACCTGCTTTTTCCATGGATTATTCCATTACTTAGTCCTGATCCATCTACACCATCACTGAGTACCAGAGCAGTTGCATGAGCACAGGGACACCACACACAGGAGTAAAGAAACATTCAGAGTGGGTCTCACAAATACCAAGGAAATATTGGATTAAAAGAGATTATTTTATGCTGCTGACATCAGTTTTCCTGCATCACTATTTCATTGACACGTTATGAGAAAAGACAAATCATACTTCCAGAACTGCTTCAATCCATTTTGCAGATAAGAAAAGCCCAGTTGCACATTTCACACCATCAAGAAATTCTCTCTGGGCACAAGAGAACACACTTTTCTCCCTTCTGTAACCAATTACTACAAAATCCAGCAAGTATCAGATATCCACCTAAGAACATTTACATGAGAGAGCAGGGTAAAGCTACCAGAACATCAGACAGCCTCACACAGAGGTTTGATATTTCCCATTTTTGTTCAGAGAGGAGAAATGAGTCAGGCACACTTGACTCTGGTTTGCCTTTGGATCTCAGACATACTATTTAATTATCATTAAAGTCATGCAAGCATGAAAGAATCCATAAGCATGCATGGATTATTTCTTTGCTAACACTTGCATGAGGAAAGTTGGTCCTAAAAGGCTTGGAAGAGTAAAGCCAGATATTTATTCTACCTTTGCCATTCACACAATGCAAGTGTTCTTGTGTTCTGATCCCCTTATAGGCCAGAATTCAGCATATCAATCAAAATCCTATTAATTACAAAAAAACCCTGAGTTGGACACTAACAAAATTAGAAGATTTCCTTTTAGTACTGATTTTACTCATTGATTATTGGGGGGTACACTTGATTATTGATTATTTTGGGGTACACTTGAAGAGGAAGCTTAGAAGTAAATTACCCCATTTTCAGGGCTCTCTTGAGGGATAGCTGCCCAAATGTGTGCCATTGTAGGGGTACAAATCCAGCCTTAGAAAGCTGAAGCAAGCCTTCTCATAGTGATCAGAAGGAATTCCTCACGTCTCTGATTTCTGGAAATTACTTCTTGTGTTCACATTACTCCATTTGCTTGAGCATCCTCCTGCTCCAGCCTTCTCCTTTCCCTTCTCTTCTTAAAGTCCCCATTTCTCCCCTTTCCTTCAGATCTCTCCTTGTCTTGCCCTCCTTACAGTTCCTACACACTAAACCCTTCTCTCAGTGGGACTGTAAGAGAGACTGATCATCAGAACAAGAAACAGCTTCCCCTTCCCACTGCTTGGATGTGAGGACCAAAAACAATCACAAGGCAGCCAAGTTTAAGCTGGAAACATCACTGGTGAGAGCAGGGCTCCTTCCAGCTGCTGTCTGCACACATCTGCTTCCTACCATTTGTCCCCTCACATCCCCCCAACATGCACATTGTTATGCTAAATGTTCCCATTCGTTTATGGATCTGTCATCACAAATGGGGCTCATCCCTGATGCAATCTGTCCCACCTCTCTTCCTGGGCTCTGTGTGTACACTGCTTTCTCTGAATTAGTCTAAATTTAAGCCTTCACTCTGTTCTGCTGTTTTAGGATTTAAGCCACCTGATATTTCATAGAGGAAACACAAGAAACATTTAACAAGTACCAAAAATATGGAACTATTCTAAAGCTGCTTCAGTATCACCCATTTTCCCTCAGTTCCTTGGGCCAGGAAAGCTTCAGCAGTCCTGCAGCACAACCTCATGCAAGGCAGGTCTGCACTGGTGCCAGGGCAGCCTCACAGCAGCACTCTGGAGCTGGTTCAGCTCTGCCAGAGCCAGGCAGAGCAGCAGGAGCTGTGTCTGCACTTGTCAGGACAGAGCCCTGTGCTCCTGCAGCTCTGCAGAGCCCTCTGAAATCCTCTGGGGTGGAACAAACTCCACTGCAGAGCTCTACTTGGTCAAAGAATATACAACTAACTTCTGCTAGACTTTTTTCCTCTTTTTAGAAATATATCCATACTTTCATTACATTCCCAACCCCTCAGGTTCTACTTCAACATATTTTGGATTGTCCTGCATTCAAGAAATATAAAAACTAACAAAAAGTTTACTTGTGCAATAGTATAGCAAGAAAGGGAAAAAGTTAGAAAAAAACTTCTGCTAGACAGTCTTTTTCTATTTTTAGAAATAAATCCATACTTTCATTACATTCCCAAGCCCTCATGTTCTACTTCAACATATTTTGTATTGCTCTCACATTCAGGAAATACAAGAACTAACAAAAATAAGAGCTGAATTGTGCAGTAGTATAGCAGGAAAGGAAAAAAGTTAGAGGTTTACATTTAAGCACTTTCAGCTTTTCTGAGAAACTTTTTTAAACCAAAATCCTTGTACAAATGAGTTTCTTGCTTGATTATGATTCCTCTGAATATTATATGTGTTGTGTTAGAAAGTAATGCTTTAAAATTAATGTATTAATTTTCTTAGGTAGTGTGTTAAATATAGTTTTGGGTTATAAAAAAAATGTTAAAATAGAAACGATGCTATGTAGGATATTTTTTTTTAAAGAAAGGACTCGCAGCGAGATAGCAGCCACAGGGCACCTGAATCTTTCAGAGAAAAAGAATTTATTGCCCCATTATCAGAAGAAATGAACTTCTTCCCGCTTCGAAGGCGCTGTTAGGATTCAGAGGAAGAAGTTGACAATGACCAGACAGAATCCTGTTTGAATGGAATTTATGCATCATGTATGAGGTGTATGAATATGCAACAGGTTACTGCTTTTAAGGGTTAATCCTCTGTAAACGTGTGTGTCCTTTTTCGCGCTCAGAAAAATGTACCCAGGCTGTCTGTAACTCTTTCTCTCTATTGTCTCATATTGTCCTAATCCAAATTGTCCAAATTATTATTACTCTAATTGTATTACTATTTTATAACCATTTTATTACTATTAAACTTTTAAAATTTTAAAATCAATTGATTGGTGTTTTTCACAAACACAACCTCTCATTTTAGAAGGCGGCTTGCATGGGGCCTGCCCACGCTCCTGAGAGCTGACCTGCTTTCTGTGTGCTGGGCTGGTGTTCCCTGAGCCCTGGATGTTGTTTTGGAAAGTTTTTAGACACTGAACTGAGATGGCACAGACCGAGCTGAGGATGGGAAGGGGGATCTGCTCCCCCAGGAGCTGCAGCTCTGTGCCCTCCATGCTGAGCACATCCTCCAGACCTGCTGGGAAAAGGGGAAAAATATCCACAGTGCTTTAACTTCCATTAAAATACAGCTTTAAAATCTAGCTAAGCACGAGCAAGAAACAGTTAAGCTCACAGAGAAAAAAAAAAAAAAAAAAAAAAAAAAGTTGGCTTCTGATCAGAAGGAGGAGCTTGGCTTTCAGTGACTTTGAATGAGCAGTAAATCCAGGCTATGGTGAAGCTTCCTGCCCGAGCCTGGCTGCCTCAGGGTGCCCTCAGCAGCCCCAGGGTGGGTCCAGCACCCCTCTTTAGGAGCCAGCACCCCTCTTTAGCTGCCAGCACCCCTCTTTAGTATCCAGCACCCTTCATTTCCATGGCCAGGGGACACAGTGAGCCCCCCAGCAATCCTCACTGCCCCAGGCAGAGGAACATTTTCAAGCCATTAAGGCTTCGATCACTAATTTATTTGAGTTGTGTAAATTGTGAGGGGATTGTCTGTGCTGTAAGAGGGGCTGGGGAGCCTGCACAGAGTCCCCCACCTTGCCAAAGCTCCCAGGATGGCATTCTGTGGGACACAGAGGGAGCACAAGTTTTGGAAGAGTCCAACAGGTGCCAAAGGGCCTTTGCAGAGGGGCCATTGCGGATTTGTGGAACCACCGAGGTTGGAAAACACCTCTGAGGTCAAGTGCAGCCACTTAACCCCTGCAGATGTGACCCCAGTGAAGCTCAGCTGCAGATGTGGGGTCAGGAGCCTTGATATGGGTCAGGGCAGCTCCAGGGGTAGCAAAGGCTGCTCTGGCTGCTCCAGGGGAACTGAAATCCATAGGGATTCCTGTCTCACACACAGAATGCAGCAGAGCTCAGTGCCATACCCCATTTCACCTCCTGCCTCGCTGCCTGTGCCCTCACACCGGTGTGACCAGATCTGTTAATGTTTGAGGGTGTTTTTTCTAGAAATAACTCCTGTTCCTGCTGAGCAGCGTTACCCTTTGAACTCCTGCCCTCACCCTCTCCTCCCTCAGTAACTCTGTGTTTTTCACTCTCACATCTTCATTCCTTTTACTCTTTTTGATTTTTCAGTCATTAGCCTCTGCACTGGGTTGTTCTTTTGGTTTTGGTTTCTTTTTCTTTTTTTTCCCTTCTGTTATTTTGTGAGGACATGAAAGCCAATGCATGAGAGGTTTACAATACAAATGGCTAAACAACCTGAACCTGATGTTTTGCCTCTGATTTAGTGGTGAAAAAGGGAAGGCGGGACATAGACCCAGTAGGGCCAGAAGGAGGATGCTCATCAGCTGAGACACAACAGAGGAAAGTCACACTTACTGAGACCTGAGCTCTTTAACCTTCCTGAGGTACTGAGAAATGCTCCCCAGCACTAACTTTCTATTGCCTGTTTATTTCTCACATTGTGGCCATTATTTTGACTGCCCCATTATTCAATAATCTACAGTTCCTCTCCTTGCATTAGCCTGGATTCTACTTTGAAAAAATACTTTTGGGTATCAGAAAAAAATGGCATGGAAAAAAAGGGTTAAAATTTAGGCAGAGCAAATGTTTAAAAGCTTCAGGAACCATTTCCTTTCTAGTGAAAGAAAAAAAAAGCACAAAAAAAGAAGAGTTTTCTGCTTGTTTCTCTGACTTAAGGTTTATTTTCTATTTCTCCAGTTTTCCAGGATTCCAATAGCTCTAGAGGGTTCAGTAATCCAGATCTGCCTTAGGTGCACAGAAAGTCTATTTTGACCTTCCAGTACCTACAAGAAGCCCACAAGAAAGATGGAAATAAACTTTTTACAGGGGCCTGGAGAGACAGAGCAAGGGGGAATGTTTTCAGACTGACAGAAGGTAAGTTTAGTTAAGATATTGGGAAAAAATTCTCCCAGTTTGGGAGTAAGGCCCTGGCATAGGTTGCTCAGAGCTGCTGTGGCTGCCCTGGATCCCTGGCAGTGCCCAAGGCCAGGCTGGACAGGGCTGGGAGCACCTGGGATGGTGGAAGGGGTCACTGCCATGGCAGGAGGGTGGGAATGAGATGAGCTTTAAGGTCCCCTCCAACCCAGGCCATTCTAGGATTGTCCAGTTCTGTGCTGGCTGTGAAGAGATGCCTCATGCCAGGGAATCTCTCCAGTTCTGAAGTCCTGGCCCCTGCCACTTCCCCCCCAGAAGGGTTTTGTTCAGGAACACTTACAGAGAGCAGCAGCCCTTCTCAGGCTGCAGTGTTTGCACAGCAGCTGGTATTTGTATGGCATTTTTACAGGCACCAGAGCTGCTGCACACCTGTCCCTGACGCAGGTGAGGGTGTTCCTGCAGGGAAGGGCTGCACGTGTGGCACTCCTGCTCCAGGGTGGGCACTGCCAGCTCCTGCCAGAGGCACCAGCCTGCTGCTCCTGCCCCACACAGCTCCTCTGCTCACCCTCCTGCAAATTCACTTCTGTGCACGTGATCTGTTCCAATACCTCTGCACTCAACAATTTTAGAAAGTTGAATTTTAACTCAAACCTGTAAGAATAATTCAAAAGTAACAATGAATTAACCTGATCAAGTTTGCAAGCGTATATTCTCCCTCATTTTTCAAGGTTTGTTGTAATTATCCATCAGGAATGAATGTGCTCCAGAGAGTTTAAAAATATTGGAAATTCAGGGCTGCAGGACAAAAGGGTTGTGCTCAGAAAGCAGCATAAGAAAGATTTTGTCATTAATGCTACAAGTGATTAGGTAACAAGTGGCATCAAATTCAGTGTATTGTAAAAAATCAGAATCCCATGTTTCCAGGTGTTCTGGACTGGACAGCAAAGTATGGAGTACTCAGAGACTGAGAGTCAGTTGTTTCCATCTCTGCACCCTGTGTTCAAACATTAGGTCTACAGTAAAAGTCATAAAAATATCCCCTGAGTGTCTCTCTCTCTTCACTAAGGAGGAGATGTGCATGTCTGAACACAGCCCCAGGAATCCAGAATTAATGAATATTTTATAGTCACATTCTAAGGACACACACATAAATAAGAGGCTGGCCTAACTGATATTTATTCAGAGCTGCTGCCATAATAAGAAACCAAATTAATGAAAACCATCAGCAACTACAGCTAACAGGAGAAGGGGAACAGATAAATACAAAATGTACACAACTGTTACTGCAAACTTTCACTGGGACAAAGAGAAGCACTACTTTTCCAGCCTAAAACATTTTGATGTGGATTAATTTACCCATCACTAAAAATCAAATTAATTTGCTCAGCTGTTAGTAGTTTGATCAAAATGTTAACAAAACCCTGTTAATAGATCAATTCAGGAGGGACCTATAGCTCCCTGGCACAGTAACAAAAGCCAGAATTCCAGCTTAGGTTAGAAACTGGAGTTTTGTGACAATTTACATTGCCAGTGTTGCCTCAGATGGTATTTGTGACCCTTAAACATCTCCCTTAGCCTCCCCAGCCCCAGCTGTAAGGAATGGAAGAGGTTATTTCTGAGGAAGTAACACTTGTTCCAAGCTGGGATCTCTGAATGATTATTTGTGAAAGGCTTTTTTTTTAATAGGTTTGGATTAAAGCTATTCTCACTTTTTAGTCCATTCCAACGCACCTATGAAACAAGTCTGAAAAATGCACTCAGAATTACAATGCAGTAATTTGTGACAGAGCTAAAAAAGATTCTCAGGTGACAAAAGAAGGGGGAAATAGGGAAAACACAAGTTCCCTGCTGGATAACTATTTCTAAGATATTTTCCCTCGGTGATCATGGCACAGACCTTGCTATTGCAGAGCAGGAACCTGCCTCCTAGAACAGCCACTATAAATATGACATCACAGTAATTAACCTTTCTTTAATTCCTCTGCATGAGTGACATTACAGTGGAAAGTCTAAGATAATGTGCTCATTAACTTTTCCATTCTTTGAAGCAGTAAACTGAAACACTCAAGCAGAAGTACTTGAAACAAGCTCCACTTGTCTCATTTTTTCCTGGATTATCTGCTCAGCATAAGAGACAGCTTGTTTCTCATGCATGAAGCAACAATAACCTGAAATGTTCTTTTCTGTACCTGTTTCACCCTGAAGCGGCTCATTCACTCACAGGGGGCTTTTGAGCAGACAGTGGAGCTGCAGCCATGACTAAGTGACAATAACGAGACCAGACAGTTTAAAACCTTGATATTGTTTCTGCCTCGTACCCAAGCTGGCACCCCACTGAGATCCTTCCACATTTGCCTCCCTTTGTGGTACTGCAAAAGGCACAGCTCATCAGAAACAACGGCATTAATGAGATTTCTATTGGGATTGCAATACATTTTTCTATTGGGACCATTTGGACACTACTATTTGCTTAATTATTCCTCTCCTAATTAATTCTGCTGGCAGTTGCAGATCTTCAGTTACGTAAATACTCTCCTGTGTTTGTTCAATTAAGTGGAAAGATTCCTGTAACCTAATATGTTAACATTAGGATAAAACAGCCTCATAACCTCCCCCCAATACAGAAAATCCTGGAGTTCTCTGAAGGAAAAGCCTCTCAAAGCTCCTTAGACCTCTTAATTTTTTCCCCTGTAGTTTCCCATGATTTTTAGAAGTATATTCCAAATATTTTTTTCTATTCTTCAGAGCTGGTAAAAGATATTAGACTACCAGTGAATAAAAAATTGTATTTCTTTGGAGAGCGACATGGCAAAGAGCTTTACTACAACTTTACTATACAAATGATACTACTTAAATCTTAAAAGGCTTAAGGAGTAAGAGTTCAGCACTCTGCTACATTATCCATCACCCACACACAGAGCTGGGGATGACAACAAAAGGTCCTGGTGCATTTTGTTTTCCTGGCTTCCATTCCAGTGGGGATGGAGAGTGGACTCTGTCCCCAACTGGGGACTCATTCACCCAATTCTTTGGAGGAGCCACTGTCAGTCCTGTCTCAGCAAATGGGGCCAAAATCCACTAAAGGAGACCCACAGAAAAATGGAATTTTTCCAGCAGGAAAAATAATTTAATTGTGCAAAAGGACAAACTCTCTGCAAGTGCCCACGTGGCCCATGTCACTGTTCCCTGACTGCTCCATTCCTGTGCTGACAGGACACTTCCCATGCCAAGTTTTCCTACCCAGACTCTTCCCACCTCCAACTTCAAGCTACTTCAGACTGGCACCTTTTTAAACAATCACAAATAACGTAGAAGGACATCCTCAGTAATTGCACGTCAGTGTTTCTGTGCTTTGCAGTGCGTGCACAGCAGCCTGATTGCTTTGGTTTATGGCCAGTGATTTACACTGAAAATTGCTTTTCAGGGCATGAAGGACATGCCAGCAGGTAAGCACTCAGCACTACAGGCAGAATTAGCTTTTAGGAGATGGCAATCTCATATTTAGGGATGTGTTTAGGACAGCCAGAGTTACACAGAGTGTTTCAGGAGGCAGAATTAGCTTTTAGGAAATGACAATCTCAAATTTAGGGATGTGTTTAGGACAGCCAGAGTTGCACAGAGTGTGTCAGGGGGCCAGGTGATGGCTGCAATTCAGTTATAACCATGGATTTGGTATCTAAATGTTCTTATCAGGGAGGTCTGCCATTTCAGCAAGGTAAAAGTAGAACAAGTGTTTTAACTCCAGTGGATTTTGACAGTTCTCGTGATTATGCACTTCTAAAACAAACACCTCAGGGCACATGACAGGCTCTGCTCACAATGTCTGCATTGGCTCTCCCTTATCACAGACTTATTTAAGTTTCCAGTTGGAAGTCATCAGCTTGGAGAGAGCTGGTTTGGGGGTATTTTAATGAGCTGCTGACTTGGAACCCAATTCTAATACTCAGAAGGAGCAACAGCTGGTAAGCACCAGCCTTCAAGGCTACATGACACACATTACTTTTTCAGACTATAAACAGGATTATTGAGTGTTACAAAACAGAATTAGACTTTTCATTCTCTAGGACTGTAAAATTATTTCAGTGTGGATTAGCTCTAGGTTTTTCAAACATTATCAATGTTATCAATTCTATTCAATGCAAGAACTTCCAGCTGTGTTAATTAAGACAGCAATTAATACAAAATCATGCCAATTAACCAAAGAGCCTCACAAGATAAAGATGACTCTGACTTCTTTCCAAAAGACACATCCCAGTTAATATAAAACTCCTGTTTAATTGTTCAGCAATGAAGTGCCTCCCATGACTTGGCATTCCTGCTTATTTGGAGTTGTACAAAGATAACCACTCCACAGTAGGTTTGGCATGGATTTGACATTAGTAAACAATATATGTTAAATATTGAATAGAGATGCAGCAGATTGTACTCACAATCACAAAAAGAAAGCCTTGGGTTTTTATCTCACTAGTTCTGAAGCAGGAGAAAACTGTGATAGGAGAAGGATCAGGATCCTTACAACCAGATGGCAGTGAAAATATGGTGGTGGGTCAGATGGTTCAGAATGTCCTTTGGTCTGTCTTCACAAAGATGCAACCTTAGTTCCTAAATCCGGGTGTAGACACTTCCTTCCCCCACACCTAATCTGATCCCTGGTGTTCAGGACACCAAGAGAGCTTCTCTGCAGAGTTCCTTTGCACACCTTTTAACTTCTGCAACCACATTTTTCCTTCCCGTTCCTCATGTTTGGAACACAGCAGGTTTCCAGTGCAGTGCAGAGCACAGGCTGGTGCCCTACATGCCAACTTCAGCCTTCCCCCAGAACACAAACCCCCTCTTGAACCTCTTCCCTCCACCCACATCAGCACACAATCCTCCCAACACATTTCAGCAGGAATGACAAAATTCAAACTCAGCTGGAAATTTTAAATTAGAAGGCTTATGGCAAACACCTGTATACTGTATTAAAATCTGCACCTTTCCTGGCAGCCTCATCTATGTGCCTGAGATACTCTGACTGGTGTACATCTAAATAAATACTGTACACCAGTCTGACTGGAGTACATCTAAATAAAATGAGCTCAAATTGGATTTGATCTCACCTATTACTTAACTTTTAAGTAATACAGAACCACAGAAGGGGCTGGGTTGGGAAGGACCTTAAATACCATCCAGTGCCACCCCCTGCCATGGGCAGGGACCCCTTCCACTATCCCAGGTTGCTCCAAGCCCTGTCCAGCCTGGCTTTGAACACTCCCAGGGATGGAGTGCTCCCACTCCCAGCTTCTCTGGGCACCCTGTGTCAGGGCCTTACCACCCTCACAAGGAAGAATTTTTTTCTAATATCTAATCTAAACCTCCTCTCTCTCAGTTTGAAGCCACTTCCCCCTATTCTGTACCTCTAGGCTCTTGTAAAAAGTCTCTCCTTTCTTGTAGGCTCCCTTCAGGTACTGAAAGGTCACAGTTCAATCACCCTGAGGCTTCTCTTCTCCAGGCTAAAGTATACTGATTTTGTTTAAGAGTGGAAGGGCTGAGGGAGGTGGATATAAGAAGACATTGGTGTGTTTTTCTAATTATATCAGCTGATTTTCTTTTTCCAAAGACATATCTCTAATTTTAGAAAATGTTGTCTCCCCCGTACATGCACTGGACATGTAGTCAGTGAATAAATAAGTACCTGGGCTTGCCTCATTCACTACTGAGGCAGAAGAGGCAAGGATCTTCCCTTGTGCTGTAAAACTTCAACCTGAAAACTGCAATTCAATACAGTTCTTCTTCCTTAAAGGAAAAAGAAGAAAACTCATTCATCTGATGACCAGGAAAGAGACCAGCAATTTGTGCTGGGATAAAACCATAGGAAACACTCAGATATATCCTGAATTGGAGCTCCTGCTGTCCCAATCATCAAAATGAAAACATGCATGCTCCCAAAAGTGCAGTTCTTCTCCAACCCCAAAATATGTCCTGTCCTACCCCATCTCCTCTGAAGAACAGAGGACAATCAGTGGTTAAAACAAGCATGGGTAAAATGTAGTAGCACTGCTATAAAACAAGCTTTAGCATAGTCTGCTGATAAATCTGCTGTAATACAAGATGTAAGAATAGCCCTTGTCCTAAAACCACTGAACAAGTGGATCTAAATCTTGTATAGAGTGAAGCTGAATTAGAAAACAACATTAACCACTTGAACTTGCCACCTGCCTCTGGCCCAGGCCCTGCCAGCTGCACCTCAGAGGCAGCAGAAGAGCCCTGTCTCATCCCTCAGACTCACCAAGTTAGCTCAGATCCCCAATTTAAGTCACAAAGCTGCTCTGGCTCACTGTGCCCACAGCAGGACACTCACATCATCCCTCTGGATGCAAAAGGCAGCTGTTCCCAATGGGGACAGGATTAGGGGAAGCTGCAAGTCAGGGGGAAACAAACATCCAATTCCAGCTTTATGTACCAAATGAACATTTCCATAGCAACCACTGACTCCATCAGCCCAATTTGCAGGGTTGGATTTGTATTTATTAAAGAAAAGAAGCATAAAATGTTAATTTGAGGCTGTTACAAAAGGGAAATACTCAGCCTGTTGCTGGAAAGTGCTGGGCCATAAATTAAGAACTACAGTAGATTAAAGTGTTTGTATTTGTGCATTTCTTTGGGGCTCTACATTCGTTCACTCGTGGGGATGTGATCTGTTCAAATACCTCTGCACTCAAAAATTTTTAAAAGTTGAATTTTAACTAAAAACTGTAAGAATAATTGAAAAGTAACAATGAATTAGCCTGATAGAGTTTGCAAGCATATATTCTCCCTCATTTTTCAAGGTTTGTTGTAATTATCCATCAGGAATGAATGTGCTCCACAGAGTTTAAAAATATTGGGGGTTGGACTTGATGCCTTCCAGAGGTCCCTTCCAACCATCTTCTCTAGAGCTAAAGGAGAGAACTGACTGGTTTGTATTTTGTCCAGCTATTTGTTAATTAAAATACATACTAATAACAACATATTAATCAAACTTCCATTGTCCCATACTTCAGTAACCACCATTAAAACAGGTGATTTACACATTAAATTTTAAAACACTTCAAGGCCATAAAATTTCTGGCAATCCAAGTATTACCAAACTTTATATTCCTAGAACTACAGAAGATGATATGAGAGCAAAGCAAACTCTACAGATCAGATTCCACTCCCAGACAATCAGATGAAGGCAGGGAATCAAACCATCACAGCATCAATAAGTCTTCAGCTGACTTTCTGCCATTTATATGCAGCCAAAGGAAAAAGTCAGAGAGGGCAATGCAAAAAAGAGATAAAAATGAAGATTCCATAATTAGCTGATAATGCAGCTGAAATGAGATGCCACTAGCAACTGTTAGGTGTTTAGTTTTGCAATCTTCCCTTTTATCAGCAGCACAAAAGTCAGCATTTCAACAGCTGCTGTATTTTCTGTCTGAAACCTGGCTCCAGAAAGGATTGCAGGGCAATGATGGCTGTTTGCTGGGCTCCAGAACAACTGGTATTCCACAGAATCCTTGGAAGCTCTGGAGTAAGTGGGTAATGAGCACATCCCTGAAGGCTGTCTGGGACGTTTTAAAGCTTTTTCGCATGCTGCAGGAGAGAAGTTGGACTGTGAAATAGACTAGGACTGTGTTTGTGGCTGTCACTGTAAGAGGTGATATTGTAAATATTCTGTGTGTATTCTGAGTGTCAATGCCTCTTAATTTCAATGCCAGCAGTCATAAGGTTCAGTGGATCAACATCTTGTCCATTTATTTGTGAAATAAGCAGCTGGAACAACCCCTTGATTCTGATTGCTTCTCCAATAAGAAGGCTGGCAACCTGCTCATGCAAAAGATCTGCTCATTTCCAGTATTGGCACATTTTTGGGGCAGTCACTGGAGCTGTTATTTGTGGCTTGTCACCCTGGTCTGGGATGGCAGGATGAGCAGTAAATTGATTCAGGCTCCTGTTTATAAAATAAACTCTTACCAAAACTTAAATGGGGGGAGGCCTGATATGAAATAGTTACAGTACTTGTGATAAATGAACAAAATTACAAAACTGACGCTATCTTCTAAGGGGTCAAGGCTGGCACCTCTGCTTTTCCTACAGGACAATTTTCACTTTCTGATAATATTTTTTTTTAACTAACCAGCAGAAGAATAAGATAGAAATCAGGGACTTCAGATTGCAGAGGATGGGTCAGATAATCCTACTAATTATTTTCTAGATTAAGCAATAGGAAATGCTATTGAGATAAACAGCTCTCTGTTGTAGTGTGTTCTCTCTAGGTTTTATTAGCATGCCTAGTGTTTATTTGTAATTATATAATCCCTTTATGTTGTCCTCCCCCTACCTCCTGGAGTGGGGCAGATTCTCTATTTTGTATCCAGTGTTCTAAAATCAGACTTGCACCCTCATTGTTATTCAGCTCTGTTAAGTGTCAGTCCTGTTTGTTCCCCCTCCCCTCCCCAGCTGTCAATCCCCTCTATCCCTACCCTTTTCTCCAGAACCTTCCTTGCTCCTCCTGCCATTAGATGTCAATCCTTCCCTGAACCTGCCCTCTCTCCAGAAATTCCCCTGTCAATTTGGTATCCCTTAGAACCTTATTGGTTTACTCAAGTTATTCCGTTCCCTGGTGTCCCTCCACATAAAATACCCCTCCTCAGACCCCTCCCCAACCATACCCCTGTAGGTTTGCTGCCCTAAACCCTTCCTCCCAAGACATGTTATGAAAACCTCTGGAAGCCTCGAGTCTAGGTCTTGGGTGTCTTGGGATTTTGGTCTTGGGGAGGCTGTTATCAAATAAAATCACCCCAGTTCCACCCCGAGAGCCGTGCTGCTGTTCCTTTGTTCCCTGCTGGACCATCTCTGGTAGCTGGGATCAGCAGAGCTTGCCAGGGGCTCTGCTGTGCCCCTGTTGTCACCAAGCTGGGTCACTTTAACCTCAGCACAGCACGACAGCTGTTATAAATGAGAAGCTTGACTAGGCCAATATTCAAGCAGCAATCAATTTATTAATTAATATGGTAAAGTATGAGCAATACAGCGCTGGGTACAGTGGGGGAAGTTTTCCCTCCAACTGCACACCCATAGTTGAGGCTTACAGGTATTTATAGGGGTACTCATCAGCTTTCTCAGAAGTTTCTATTCCCAATTTTTACATCACAATTCTATACACTATTGTGATTTAGTTTTTCTCAGGATGTATCCCAAAAGGAGTATCCCCTACTCCTCCCCAGATGCTGGTGGTCCGGTTTCTGAAAGAAGGAAGGAGTATCCCATCTGGTGAGGTCCAGATTCCAAATATGGGTCCACCTTTGATTGCAAGGACTATAAATCTCATAACAGTGATGCCCAGCTTCCCTTGGGCAAAACTATTAATCCTGGAGTTGATGTTCATTTTCCTTTCTCAAGCTGCTTTTCTCTGTTTTGTTAAGGTGTGAGATAAGCATGTTTCCTTTTTATATATTCTAAAGCTGTAGTTTCAAAGATCCTTACTATAGGCAATATTCTAAAATTATACTTCAGAAGGTTATTATTGCAAAACTCTTTAAGGCTTAGCTACAAACAGAAAGTTCCTGTCAAAAAGCAACATCCTTAAAGCTTTAATTCAAATGCTCCTAAATCAACTTAAGATCTATAAAGGTTAATTGCAAACAAAGGATAAGTTCAAAGGCCTTCTTCCATGCTTTACTTTCCTCAGTTATTGTCATAATTCATCTTTATAACTGTCCCATGGTCGGTTTCCACACATATTACAATCACTAATACACACACTGCCTGTATGTACCTGACACGAAACACAGCTTGGTATTTCACACAGCTCTCTTTTCTTTTCCCCTTAACAGCAGAGATTAGGAAGAACTTAAAAAAAAAAAAAAAAAACAGTAAAAAGGGAAACCAAGAAGGGCAGTTGGGCACAAAAGTCCACTGACAGCCTGCAGGAGCCTGACACCTCAGTTTTATTTGTTATTCTTAAAATATTCTCCTGCTGCCAAGGCTACAGAGTTGATGTGCTCTGTTTACAGCAGGAGAAGCCAGAGCCCAGGACAAGTGCAGCCCTGCCAGGCCTGGAGGTGAAGGCACTGCTTTGTTCCAGGGGCATTCAATGCCCGAATCCTCAGCGAAGGAAGAGAATCACCAATGGCTACGGCTGAATAAACACAAAGCACATTTCAATGGGCAGCTGAAGTGCCCAGGGAAGACAGACATTAACCACCCTCACACTCATCCTCGGGACACTCTTGTGTCCACATTTGACAGTTCTTCCCTTGAATGTTGTTTGGTTTGTTATAACTCAGAAGCTTAAAGTAACAGTGCCCAGTGTAGTTATTAAACCTCAAAACAGCCCTCTAACAATTGCTTAATTTATTTCCCACTGTCATGTCCCAAGACTTTTATCTTAGTTCAGAACAAAAGAATTCCAGCGTCCTGCCCACGTTAGACAGAGAGAGATTTTGAAAGGATATAAGGACAAGCATTATTTGTTGGGAGGTTATTTATGAAGAACAGGAAGTTCAGGGGAGATGGAAAGAAGTCAAATTGCTTTCCAAGAACAGAAAGAAAAGCTTTTTAAAACCTTTGTATAGTTTGCCACTTTATCTTTGCTTCTGTCCCAATACAAAAGATTTTCATTTGTGACTTTACCACAATTAGTTTTGTATCTAGAAAATAAAATGTCACTGTTCTCTAAAATGATAAAGCTGCAAAATCTAAAATTTAAAAAAAAAAAAAAAAAAAAAACCAAAAAAAAAAACAAACCAAAAGAAACAAAGTATTTGTCAATTCAACTGCAATATAGATAAAATGCTCCTGGCAGGTTCTGCCAGGGTGCAAAGGCTTCCAAACCAGCCTTGAAAGAGTCCTGTGCAGATTCATCACAGCAGAGAAGTTTAGCAGGACCTGAGCAAATACAAAGATCATCCTTTCAGAAATCAGACACAGGAAACAATTCCTTCAAAGCTCTCTGCTACAGTTTCAGTTCATGATCTACCAGAAGAAAAAAAAAGGTAAATCAGGCCTTTAAAACAGACTATCAAACCAATAGTGGAGTTTTCAAGAATGAGTAATTTTCTCTACTCTATGGGACTGAAGCAGATCCCACCATTGAAAGGAGCCTAGGAGCACAAATACAGAACAGGCAATTCCACCCTGTCAGGAAGAGGAGCTGCTCTTTCCACTCTCTGTGGTCATACAGTTTGTCTTTTCCAGACTGAGAAGTTGGAAATTTGTTGTTAAATTACACTTCTAACACATTTAGGAGCTCTAGATATTGCTTCAATAAAAACTATTTTTATTACATCTCCTTTCCTATATAAAAATTATTGTCTTTAAAATTAAGTTTAAAGCACTACTGCAATATAAAAGAAACGTTTTTTAAAAAATACTTTATCCCCCAGAATTCAAATAAGGTTATATAAATAGACACGCATTTGTTACCATACAGAATCTAAGAAGCCTTTTGTCTCAGTTATTGTCTAATTTTTTTTTCTTTTGGTGTAAAATGCTGACACATTTGGTAGGTGCCAACAGGTTGAGTAATCCAACTCTTTTCACTACCCACCATTCCCTTCACACCATGAAGACTGCTTTTTGTCAAAATAAATGAGGCTATTCCATATGACAACACATTTTCCCCCACTAACTCCAACAGCTGTAACCTGAAAACAGAAAAAAATACTTAACTGCCAACTTAACCTCAAAACTTTTTATTCATTTAGAATTTAAAACAGTGACTGCACCTCTTGTTTTTATGCTTTTTTCTCCCTAATGTTCTTGTCAGTACAAAACACATACAATGCATGCTTAGAACCTGGTATGTTCCCAGTTAAATCAAAGAACATGGCAGCATCCAAGCATCCACAATTACCTGCATTGAGACATAAATGGATCATCATTTATCAGTCACTTTGCTTATGCAAAGGTATTGAAGGAGTGTGTGCAGAAGGTGTCTAGGAGATAAAAATCTATGTGGATCTAAGGCAGAAAACATGCTTTTAACCTAAAAAAAAAAATCAAACCTCACAGCTGCCTTTGGGAAACGACAGCACATCAAATTCAGCTTTGCTTTCGCTTACATCATCTCTCTTGGAAAGGCTGTAGATGTTGGGGGGGGTTTTCTTCAAATTTAAGATTTTTCTAAAACTGGGCTAGGAAAAAACTGAGACTGCTCTTTGAGTAGAATTTCCTAGAGGAAACAACTTCATGTGAGAAGCCTGTGAAGATGATGTTGAAATCAATGGCTTCCCTTCGTGCTGTGCCCTTTCCCTCCACCATGACTGCACTTCATTTACCTGTATTGACAGCACAGAGGAGAGCCAAGATAAGAGAAGGAATTTAAAAAGCTGTGATGGTTTCTATGCCATTACTTCAAGTGCCACATGCAAACCTAAGCTAACAGCCCTCTCTACACACAGGGGAACTAAAATAAGATCTTGCACCCTGCATGTCAGGTAGGAGTGAATGTATTTGTGAAAATTACTGTAGAACAGGTACTGCATCACAAGTGGCAAAAATTCCTTCCCGGGAAGATTCCAGCAGGGAGAAGGTTGCAGACACTTGAATTTGGTTTTCAGGTACTGTGCAGTTCGTTGGCATCTGACCCAAGGGCACAGCTCCCACACACAAATACTTTGGAATATCTAAGCATGGGAATAAGTGCTCTGGCTTGCTAAAGAACTCAGTGTTCAGTGGCTTGCAGTGGGGGGTGTTCTTAGGGTGCACTCAGAAATAAACCAAAATTAGGCCCATTATGGCTTTGGGGGTTAGTGTTTCTTGGTGTTTGTTTTGTTCTTTCGGGGGTGGCTTTTTAAAGATGTGTAGAGAAGTTCTAGTGGTAAGCACTTTACATTATTAGACCACACTAGTTGTCTTACCACTGAGCACAATGAAAAATTTATTATTTTTATCCGGCATTATTGGTGATTCAAGATGTGACAACACAAATATCGTAGCCTTACAAAAACAATGTGGGTTTTTTTCACATTCAGGTGAAACAAACCCCCACAAATATTCTATTTATAGAAATGAATGATAAGTTCAACATTTGCACACTTGTTTTTAAAAAATCAAAGGGGCAAAGGACTAACTTTCAACTGATACTCCCCATTCTAAAAAGAAAAAAGTTACCAAAGGACAAATGTAACGCTGACCATTAAACAAAGTAAAGGTTCCACCTTTCTTCAGATAAGCACTGGAAACACCACACATAATCAATCTCCCAGTGAGCTTATTCTTTGGGAAGGAGACTCCTCATTCCCCAAGGGTGCCATGGCCTGCTGTGTGCCCACAGGTCAGTGTTCTCACCTGCCTCACAGCCTGGCAGCTGAGCAACAGGGCTTCTGGCTTTGGGTAAGGCAATGTTTGAAATACAGAGGCAAACAAGGCTGCAGGATATGAAACACCATAAAGCTAAGTTCAGGAACTTGTCAGACACAGCAGGTCAAGTTACTGAGCAGGACAAAGGGTTCTGAGCTTAAGAACCTGGCTTGAAAGAGACACCACGTGTGTCTTACCTGGAACTCAGCTGCTGGTACGGGACATTGGACTTAGTCACCAAAGCAGAGCCTGCCTGCCACCACACTCTCAAATGAACTTGAGAGCTGGGCTGGAGATGGAAGGAGGGGTGAACAATTAACCATTTGCTTAGCAAATGAGAATTGAATTTAAACAATTTTTTTGCCTTTTCCTCTGTTCCAAAACACAGAGTAATAGAGAGGAGATTCAGAGATCCCTTTCTTCCATTGTGGTATTATGCAGCTGTTTTAGATACCTGGAAGGTGGGGCCAGAGTTCAGGTCCTCAGTTTTTGTGAATTACATTCACTGCTCAACCTCTTTCCAATTCCTTAGGGTGCCCCAGGCTGCCTGGCAGGATGCTCACTCCAGCCCAGCATCCACACTGACACCAGCGTTAGCCACTTCTGATTGTGCAGCCACAGCTCAGCACCATTTGATGCAGCTCTCCAGCTCTCCTGTCCCCCTCTACTCCAGCCTCACTAATCAAAATGGATGTTGGCAAACTGCAGTAAATGCCAATGAAATTTCTTCAGTGTCTCCTAAGTCCGCTTGAAAACTGTGTACGTGGAAATTCAGACGTTTCACTGAGCTGCACTGCACAGCTGACCCTGCAGCACAGCTTTTGAGAAATGCAAAGGAAAACAAAATACAGAACCTTCTCCTGGCATAAACAGGTCACAGCTAAATGATTGAACAGAAAATGTTTGGTTTAACCAAGTTCTACTGCACAAACCAGAGTGAAAGCATCAGGACATCACCTTATGTGGTGGGGAGGGAAAAACATATTAAAAATAAAAGCAGAGGAAGTGCCACAAATGCTTCCAGTGCGCCGAGCATCTCTGCAATTGGCCAGGAGAGCTGCTGCTGCACAAACTCTGCCTGCTCCTGCCCACAGAGTAAGCCCTGCTCCCTGTTACAGCAGGCTGAAGCACAGCACGGCAAGCTGTCCCCAGCTGCTATCCCTGATGGCCATCCCCACTCAAGCTAACAACAGTAACAGGTTTGCCCAAGATCCTAAAAATCCCTCAAATTGAGCTGTGTGTGGGTGGAAAATTGTAGTCCACAAATGTTTCATGCTAAGCCCAGCAAACTTGTCTTCTGTAACTTCTGGTTTCCAAAGCAACAGAACATGGTTCAAATCCCTGCTGGGGTATTGTCCGATAAAAATCCCTTTCAAGTGCGTCATCACTGTAAGAAGGAAAGCAGGGAAACAAAGGTGAGGCAATTTCAAAAGGTACTAAACTCAAGGCAGAAAGTAAATTAAACCCCCTCCTCAAAGAAAACAAGCCTTGATTTTACAACTAAAATACCTTTACAGGGGATTATTTTCAATTTTTAAATAAGAAAAGTTTTCCCTTTTGTGGGACCCGTGTATTAAAATCAACACAGACAAAACTGTACCTGAGTGTCTAAAAGTCTCACCTGTCCCAGGTGTAACTCTTTGTATTGGAAATCAAAGGTGTGCCATAGCCTGGGGAAAAGTGCTGTAAAAATACCTGCTGCTTTAAGATATGAAATGGAAAAGCTAACATCCTACCTCTTCAGCTCCTACTCTAATGCAAAGCAATGTTGAATTTGGAACAAACCCCAGAAACTTAATAAAATTACCAGCTTTAATGTCCTGACAACTGATATGCTGGAGCAAGCCCTGAAGGGCCCATGGGATTCAGTAATACACTTTGATCATATAAAGGGGTAGCAAAGTGAATTATCCCAAATAGCAGGCCAAGCTCCTGAGAAAATTCCCAACATATAATTAAAAAGACTGAATTACTAAGGATGTTGAATTAACTCAGGTCCATCAATAAAACAACTCTAACAGCTTTAGGTATCATCTTCAAAACCAGCATGTGGAAGTGTTCAGCAGAAAGTCAGACTTAAATAGCCAGCACTAGAACGTGATTTATTTGTGGTGAATAGGAAATTTATTCTGCAATTACAAAAATTAACTGGCCAAGATGTCACAAGTCCCTTATCACAGGAATCACACATGGAAATTACAGGATGTGCCTTTTTTGGGAATTGCAACAATACACAAGAGGTATATAATAAATAAGAGCATGTACAAACAGGTTGCCAATAAAACTGAATTCTGTAGTTCTGGTTTGAAGAGTATTCTCACTCCTCAGTCACATCACAAAGTTTTATTCCTACAAAAAGGCACAGCAAAATGGCTATAGCAGCCAGGCTAGGGCCAGATTTGACTGCTTCAAGCTTTAGAAGCCTCTTGGGAAACAGGGACACTTGCTCAGTTTGTAAACCCACTCCAAACTCTGTGTTTCTATTTGGGTACTGTTGTACTCAGTCCAGCTGGATTAAAGCTAAGCAGAGAAATGCCTTCTGAACATAGCAAAGCCATAGCCTCAGGCTCCCTGGACCTGTAGGGAGCATGTCCTCACTCCCTAGCTGAACAAGCTATTTTTAGATTACACAAAATGGATATCAACAGACCTGCTGTAATCAAACACTGGTTAAAAACAGCACCTGTCTTCAGCAAAGAGATGGCTCGTGATGGCTCCCACAAATGTTCCTAAAATGCTGTGCTGCCCTAGTCAGTTTTCCAAAGGTTCTTCATGCATCAAGGTCTTGGGATGTGCACATGTCAGAGTGACATCAGGTGAAGAAGGAGAAGAAAACACTGTTACATAACAGAGAGCTGGCTTTTGAATCTGGACGCAACTGGTCTCTCGTTTGGCATCTTTCTATTGTCACCATCTTTCACACCCACCAGCTTAGACTCCAAGGTCTGGAAGCACACGGTGCCAGCATGACACACAGCACAGTGCAACACTCAACTCAGTGGCGGTGTGGCACACGCCACCAGTGTGACACTGTGCAGCACTAGTGTCACATGCAAAACACTGCCAGTGTGACAGAGCTGGGACACAGAGCGGGGTGGGGGGTCTCTGTGTGCAGCTGACACATGCCAGCTGAGGTGCAGAAAACCACAGTTGTCTGTGCAAACAAGTGAGTTCTTTATCCTGCGTGAACACAGACCTTGGACACGAACAGTTGGCTGAAAGGCAGGGGCATTGCTTTACCCCCAAAATGGTGCAGGCATGGTGCAGATGTGTAGGAAGGCCTGCCTGGAATGCTGAGCTTGGGCACAGAAAGTCAAAGCTCGATAAGCACAGCTCTGTCAAAAAATGCCATGAAAGGGCAGAAGGAGTGGGGCGATATTAAACGCCGTGTTCAATTTGGCTGCACCAGCTCCCTCCATCCAGCTCGGTCTGTGCAACACCAACCGTCTCACGCGGGAGTTTGCACCGCCCTGAGGAAAACCGGCCATGGAGCGGGGCTGGGACTGTGACACCTCCGGGAAACCGGCCATGGAGCTGGGCTGGGGCTGTCAGTTCTCAGGGAACTCACCATGGCAGCCACCTCCCGAGATTTTGAAGTACTTGTTTCTTGGTTTAATGCCCTTCCAAGATCAATCTAGCATCTTTGCATATGAACCTGACATACAAGGGTATTTAAAATTGAGTCTGATCCAATCATCAAAGACAATGGATGTTACCTCTAAACTTACCTTTTCATGATTGTCAAACAATATGGAACTTTTCTTATGTCTGACTTAAAATATTCAGAATGCAAAATTCATTCTCAAGACAGGAAAAAAGAAAACAATGAAAATAGGATATAGGCAGTCTTCAAAAGGCACAGAGAAGAAAATAAACATTAGAAAACCTTAGAAAAATTAGGTTTTCTTCTTCATCTTCTCAGTATGTGTTGTTTGAACATTGGTTGTCTTACTTGTCCCTCGCAAAACAAGGCATGTTACAGCTTTATTGTCTCAGTGCTGCATTTCCCCAATCGCTGACTTGCCATTTAGGCTCTGCTTTTTTGGAAATATACAACAAGGGACTCTCTATGGAAGAGAGTTGCACAAGCCTCTGGATTCCTGACCGTTCACCTCTGCCAATGCTCACAGTATTCTCCTAACACACCTGAGCTTCCTGTCTTTCAGAGAGAGAAAGATTCAGCTAAAGTCAAGCAAACAGGGCAGGGCAGATGGAAACCTTCCCTTGAGATGCTTTTGGGAAGGCCTGCAAGCACCCTGCCTTCCCTTGGCACAGAGGTGGTCACCTCAATGCATGGCGTTGCCTGACTTGCCCGAGGTGCCCCTCTATTCCAGAAGGACTTTTGCCCGCTTCATCACTTGTCTGTCCCTCCAGTTCCAGGGCCTCAAACCTGCTCTGTAAGGCACTAAACCTTTTAGTCAGCTGTAAGTTTTCAGAATAAGGCACTGACTGTGGCTCGAACTAGTTTTTTTAGTCAGGTTTACAATATATATTGAGAAAAAGAAGGAGCAGAGAAGGTGTGGAAAATGCATATTATATGATTGGCTTTTCGCAAATATTAAAATTAATACTATATGTGTGATGTTGGAAAGTTATGTTGTATTCATCCTTTTTTGTAGTGCTATCCTAATCTTTTAAAGTAGTGTGGTGAATATAGTTTTAGGCTACAGAAACTCTGTGATGTAAGATACTTTTTCTAAATAGCTCATGGAGAGATAACAGTAACAAGACACCAAAACTCTGAGAAAAGAAATATTGCCTCCTTATCGGGAAGAACCAGACTTTGAGGGACCAAGACAATTGATTTACAAGATGAAGGAGGGGTTGACAAGAACAAGAAAACACCCATTGTTTGAAAAGAATTTTGGCATCATGTATGAGATATATGAATAGGCAACAGGCTATTACTTTTAAGGGTTAATCCTTTGTTAGCAAAGTGTCTTCTGAGGCAGAGCAGAGCACCCAGACATCTGCAATTCTTTGCTTTTTTAATTGCCCTTTATTGTCCTACCTCTAATTGTCCAAATTATTTTTTCTCTAATTTTTATTCTTATTTTTATAACTAATTTATTACTATTAAACTTTTAAAATTTTAAAGCAAGTGAAATTCTGCATCCTTTGTGTCCACTATCAGTGGGAATCCCTCTTCCCAAGCTTTGTCAACCCCCCTCTGGGTTTGAGATCAGTGAAACGTGCCCAGCCTGGAGTCTTGGAAGACAATTCTAGCAACAAGTACTTTGCTTTTCTAACCCCTGGCCATCACTTCGAGCTTGTAGGCTGCTATGTGTGTCACAGGTTAAACGTCTCTTCCTGTTGATCAGGCTTGGAAGTGCGTAAAGCCCAGGCATGACAGGACATGTTTTCTTCAGGAAATGGGACGTAGGGCCCAGTTTGCAACGGGTCCGGGCCCGCGCCTTCCAGAGCGCCAGAAGGTTCGCGGCGCCGTTGCAGGGCTCAGGGCGCCGCCTTGTGGGCGAGAGCCGCCATGACAGCGCGGGCGCCGCGCGGCGGGGCCGGAGGGCGGGAAGGGGCGGGCGGGTGTGAGGGGCGGGGCGGTTCGTGCCCAGAGCCGAGCCCGCGCTGTTCCTGGGCGCATTCCCGGCTCGGTGTTGGGAGCGTGCAGCCGCTGCTCGGGCTCTGGGAGAAGCGTGCGGCCGCTGCGGGGTCCCAGCCCTCAGAGCTGGCTGCCGGCCGAGGCTGCAGTGCCAGAGCTGCCGTGCGCCGTGGCAGTGCCAGAGTCCCTGGCAGAGCCGGGCTGGCACTGCCAGCTCCTGAGGGAAGCCCTGCCATGGCCGTGCCGGGCTGGCAGTGCCGACAGGTGAGGGGAGCCCGGCCATGGCAGCGCCGGGCTGGCAGTGCCGACAGCTGAGGGGAGCCCGGCCATGGCAGCGCCGGGGCCGCTCCTGCCCCGCGGCCGCCCGAAGGAGCGACCTCTGGGACCTGCGGGCAGACTGGCACTGCTTGGCCCTCTTCAGTAGATCGACGGAGTGGCAGCACAGATAGCAAAATATTAAAACATCTGATTTAAAACACCGGAGGGAAACCATAGAATTGAAAAGAAAATGAAGATGTACCAAAATACTCAGGGCATGAATGGGAAAACTGAAAAGATACAGATTCTAATTATTTATATAATCTCAACTATATCATCAGAAACATGAGGGTGAAAATACCTTCTAAAAGTTTTGACAATATAATGGTTCAGCTGTGTAGTTTTGCTAGTACATTAAAGTCTTAAAAAGCAGTCATGTATTCCTTTGTCCAGTGCTATGAATTTAATAATGGGATTTGTTACAGTTGTCCCTCAAATACCCCTCATAAAGAGAGTTGAGTGCTTAGATTCGATGGAAGCCATCAGTTAGTAAATGTAGTGTTGTGGTTTTTAGTAGTTCTGTAGTAAGTAGTTAGTTAAAGAAGTGATCATTCTGCCAATGGATGCTGATCCCTGATGCGTTTGTGCTGGTTCAATGGAAAGGCAAATTTTTAGTAATAGGCTATTGGAAAACATGTCTTTTCTGCTGGTAGCAGGCACAAACACATTGCTTTTACTGGTAGAAACTGAAGCAACTTGAGATGCCTGCTCCTTCTTCTCCACCTATGTTTAAAGGAGATCCATGCAGGTTAAAACATGAACCAAACCTCGAGGCTCTGGGCCTGTCCTGCTGGCTCAACTGCCTCACCCAACAATCAGCAGAGGAACAGCAAGAGGACACTGCAGTGTTCCTCAATGCAACAAGGGGAGGAGAAGGTGGGCAGGAGCAGGGGGCACATAGACAGAGAGGATCAGCACCTCAAAGTGACCACATCATTCAAGGGACAGGGACTGACTGCTGACAGCTGCCCTGTGAAACAGCAAGCAGGAGGGCGCTGGTGCCAGGGAGCCAGGTGAGGGCAAAGCAGCCCTCTGACAGCCTGGCCCAGGGCCTCTTGTGGCAGCAGGCAGCGTGGGGATCAGAGCAGAGGCAGGGGGAGGCAGGAGCTGCTCGGCCATGCCGGGGCTGGGAGCCTCCTTCCTGCCCAAGTGGGGCCCAGCTGGGCCAGGGGGCAGCTCCTGGGACAGCCGTGCCCACAATGGCCCCTGCTCTGCAAGGCCTCCAGCCCTGCCCATCAGCCAGGCAGGGACAGAGCAGCCCTGGGGCCAAGGCTGCTGCAAGCTCTGAGCCCCACAGAGCTGCTCGTGCCCCGTGCCATTGGCTCTGTCCCCTGCAGCCTGCATGCTGTGTCGCCGTGCCGAGGCTGAGCCCTGTGCCTCCCCAGGCCCTGGCCACTGCTCCTGTGCTGCTCCTGCACAGCCCAGAGCACCCACGGGCCCTGCTCAGGCCTCACGAAGACCAGAACCAGCTGGGGCTGTGACAGCTCTGCTGCTCTGGGCCCAGCCCTCGGGCAAAACACCCGCCTGTCCCTGGGCTGGGGGCAGTGCCCAGGCTGGGCTTGGCAGAGCCCGTCCGCTCCTGGAGGGCTGGGGGCACTGCTCTGGCCTGGCCTGGCCCGGCCCTGGGCTCCCTTGGCATTCCTGCTTGCCCTTGCATCCACCAGGGATGGGCTGCAGCTCAATGGCCCCGGCCTGGCCGCACACTCAGGCCTGGAGCCTTCCCGTGGCTCCCCAGGGCACGAGAGCCTCAGCCCCAGCTCCCAAACACGGCCTAACAGGCTTTGCTGATATTGATCCCTGTCAGAGCTTTGAAAGCATTTTCAGAGTAACCTTGTTTGGCAACACTTTCAAGGAACAAACGGGACTCGCTTCTCATTGGTAAAAACTTTATTGGTTTGCTTGCACTTCCTATAGGGTATCCTAATGCTTCCTTTGGCGTTCCAGAAAATAATGAAAATCTAACAAATTCTAAAGAGAAGTTCCTGAATCCACTATGAGGAGAAGTCTCTACATTCACTGTCCTTACATACAGTTAAGAAGCTGCTCCTGTAACACACAAAGATGGAGTGGTTTACCTGACTGGACCACACAACATGATGTTTTATACACACCGCTACACTACAAAACTTCTCGTCCCTGTTCATTACAAATTTGAAGCTCTTCTCGAGGTCCTGACTTATTTTTGCATGCACATTCATACCTGCAATCCCTCCCCATGCTCAGCTTTCACCTAGACTTACCAGGGAACAGATGTTCCATACTCACCTCAAGCAATAATCTACGTCTGTCTTCCTAACCCTCTTTTTCTTCACTGACTTCTGCTAATCTACAAAATAACTGCGGACCCTCTGCACAAAAGAAACATCCAATTAATAGCCTTAAACACTTGTGATTGTGCTGCTGCTTCTAACAATCATGTCCAACGCAGCACTAAAATCAGAAATCAATTCTCACACCCTTCCTATTCTCCTGCCCCCACCACACCTTGGCTCCAGCAGAAATGTTCCCTACTGCAGCCTGGTGTGCTAAGAACAATCAAAGGCAGCAGCACTTTCCCTCAACATGCTGCAATCTGAATTGCACTGAAATTGCAGCTGTTGCATTAGAAGCTCAGCACCAGCACCCCCAGAACTGAGGCCTGAGCTCTCCATTTCAACACACCCTGTGAATCAGGCTGCCTGGAAGATTGCAGGCCGGGAACTGTGTGAACACAGCAGTGCATTTCAGCAGAGTTATGGAATCAATCTCATGGAAGGCACATCCTTTAAGCTTGTCTTAATATTCTATTCTACAAAATCTAACCAGCAATTGTTTTGGTGGCCTGTGCAGGTTTTGGGGACTGTGCATGTTTCCTTTGGATGTTGTTTTCTTTGTTTCTAAATACAAAATTCACTGCATTCAGAAGACAAAGCCCCAGATTCATTAGGACAAAGAACCACAGGGACATATGTGGCTGACAAGAACACTCAACATTCCTAACGGTAACACCAGAAAGAGAGGAAAAAGACAAAGATGATTTAAATACCTGAAAGGATCCAAAATGTCTATGTAAGCTGTCAAGTGACTAAGTTTTTGGTAAACTCTAAAAGTCCAGATTCCTATTGGGTAATTGTCTGAAAGAAAAGAAAGCCAGAAATCTGCTTGACCTTCATTTTGCCAGGACTTTCTCACAGGATTCTGCCACAACTTGGATCACAAGTGAGGGTGGCAAATTTTGACTAGAAAACTTGGATAACTAGGCAGCATTTTTTTCCTCCTCACTGAATTACAGGAAGGGTTTAAAAGGAAAAACAAAATATTAAACATGGTAAAGAAATTCTGTCATACCTCTAAGGCGTTCATCATCTTTGGAGAAGAAAAAAAAAACTCTAGCACTTCCTGTGCGTGGTAAAAAAAAGAAACCTAGAAAAGGAAAAAAGGGATTTGAGCATCCTAAATTGTACTATCAAATTCCATGAACACAAGTTAAACCTGTAGTGCTTCAGAGAAATGGCATCCATTGAAAAGCTTTATTCCCTAGGAACCAAATAGAGCTTTTTATTTTACAAAACCCTCTTTTAAAGAGAAAACTGACTGTGTCTTGGGCTTTTGGCCAAACTCAGTTTGGAGTTGGTCAAAGCAAAATGACCCTGTTAGTTTCTTGTGCTCTACTCTTTCTTTCCATATTCACATTCACATCCAATGGGCTGCTGGGAGTTTTGACTCTGTGCAGCACACACGGTTTTCCAAGACGACTTTCATTGCTCAGAGGTGTGCAATGTCACTTTCCCATTCCCTGAGTGCTGCTATTAATATTCCCACAGCATCCAACTACTACAGCCAAGTAGACAGCAAAGAGAAATGCAACTTGCATTTCTTGGTCCTGTTCCATTTCTGTCATCTCAGGCTCATCGTCACCCTCAGAACTGCTGTCCTGGAAACGTGGATCCTCTTGCCACGTGGCTTTTACCGGCTTTATTGTCCCAAGCGCGTGAGGCTCTGCAATGACAGCACCAATAGAGAAAAAAAGCCAAAACCAGATTATTCCTCTACTCGTCAGGAAAAATTCTTCCTTTCACGTGAAATACTTACAGTGGAGAAGAGAGATTTAGGAAGGACAGAATCTGACCCTGCCAGATTTTCTAAGCTACATTTCTGCTCCAGTATTTTCCAGTTTGTTCCAGGGATCCCTTATGTTGCATTCAGAAGACAGTGAATACCTTCTCAGTTCAGCACAAGTCTGGGGAGCTCGTTGCTTTGTGCTGTTGCACTGGGTTTTTTAATATTTTGGATAACTTCACGGGGTTTCTTTTCTCTCCTACATGACTGGGACTAGAGTCAATGTTGTTTCATCTTCATTTCAGACGGCCTCATTTTATCTAAGGTTAGGACACCCCAATGATCATGTGTCATTCCATTTCCTTTTTCTAAAGGTCCAAGAGTAGAATTCAGTAACAAACAGAATATTCATGGATCTTGGGGGCAGCTCTCGGACTTTGCTCCTCCCCCTACATTAACGCACATTTCCTTAAAAGCCTTGTGAGGTCCTATGAAACTTGATATGACTGGTGTGTCACCTTTTTCCCTGTTTGAGGAATTCAGGGCATGAGAACAAGCTTTTTCACCACTCAGCAAAAACCCCAATGCCTTCTCAAAGCGTGCCTTTCAGAATTCCTGAGATGCAAGCATGTGGCACCTCTCATTAATCTACCACAGCCCTGGCAAGCAGAAATGAAGATCAAAATGCTTCTGCCTAATTACTGACTTCTGTTGCTGAAAATCCCCTGCACCCTGACCTTCTTTACACCATATTGCCCTACAGTGCCTGCCAGAAGCTCTTCCTTAGCAATGGCACTGTTAGAAGGGTTCTGCTGTTACCTTCTTTGATGCCCAACTCCTCTGTGCCTCCATAGAAGGAAAACTTGAAAGAACTCATCTCCTGAGCTGCGTCGTTCTCAGGCAAAGGTCCCAAATGGTCATCTGGGGCAGAGTGCTGTGCATCCTCTTTGTCCCAGGGTTTTTCCTCAGTCTGTTCTGGTTTGTTCTTTGAAGGTCTTTCAAAGAAGAAACCAGAATAGACGGAGGAAATACCGTCTATTCTGGTTTGTTCTTTGAAAGGCCTCTTTCAAATCCGCAGCAATGCTGTAGAAGTTGTCTTCAGACACTTGAGGCAGTGTCTCACTCTCTTTCTTCTTATTTTGGCTCTACTGAAATGAGATTGTTCAAGGATAGCAACACAGCACACGTCCTTTTCAGACACAGCTTCCCTAAGAGCCACCTTGCTCTGAATGTCTCCCTAAGAATATCCAAGCCCATTAAGGAGTGGTTCATAATCAAGGGTAAGCACTGGGGAAACATCTGAGGTTGGAGTGTAAAGGCAGGACCAAGAGTCCTTTTTAATTAGCCACATCCTTAACTGACGTTTCACTGACTACACGGTTACACAGATATCAAGGTATTTAGCCCAGACTTCTTCCTGCCAGTAGAAACATCAAGAGCTAATCGGGTTTGCTTACAGAGCTGCACATCTCAGGGTCCCTGCACTGACCGTTCTCACCTTCACTTCCGGCAAGGAACACACGGCCTAGAAAGAAAAGATGACGGCGCTACGTGCTGCTGTTGGAGGTCCCAGTTGAGGTCCGACGTCGCTGGTGGGAGCGGCTGCTCCTGCGCGATGTCCCCGACCACGTCCCCCTACGCCTGGGCCTCTCAGCTCTGGCTGCTGTCGTCCTGCTCCTGTCCTGGCGACTCCTGGACCGCACAGTTTGAGCCGAGGCCCGGCGCTGCTGGCGGGAGCGGCTGCGTCTGGGGGACGTCCCCGATGATGTGTCCCTTCGCCTGGGCCTCTCAGCTCTTGGCCTTGTCCTGCTGCTGCTGCCACGGCGACTCCTGGAGCGGACAGGTGGACTCTGGGCCCAGCCTTGCTGGCGGGAGCGCCTGCGTCTGGGGGATGGCCCTGACCATGTCCCCCTACGCCTGGGCCTCTCAGTCCTTGGCCCTGTCCCACTGCTCCTGTCACAGACACTCCTGGAGCGGACAGGTGGACCCTGGGCCCAGATTTGCTGACGGGAGCGCCTGCGTCTTGGGGATGGCCCAGGCCATGTCCCCCTACGCCTGAGCCTCTCAGTGCTTGGCCCTGTCCCACTGCTCCTGTCATGGCAGCTCCTGGAGCAGACGGGTGGACTCTGGGCCCAGCCTTGCTGGCGGGAGCGCCTGCGTCTGGGGGATGGCCCTGGCCACGTCCCCCTACGCCTGAGCCTCTCAGTGCTTGGCCCTGTCCCTCTGTTCCTGTCATGGCAGCTCCTGGAGCGGACGGGTGGACTCTGGGCCCAGCCTTGCTGGTGGGAGCACCTGCGTCTGGGGGATGTCCGTGATGGTGTCTCCCTTCGCCTGGGCCTCTCAGCCCTTGGCCCTCTCCCGCTGCTCCTGTCACTGTGACTCCTGGAGCGGACAGGTGGACTCTGGGCACGACTTTGCCGGCGAGAGCAGCTTCGCCTGCGGCTGGGCCCAGCACGTCTGGAACGGACCCTGTCCTCAGGGTCAGGGGACGTGCTGCGTGTTGCCCTTGGTCTGCTGATGCTGCTGGTGTCCAGTGAGGAAGATGGCAGCGCCTGCTGCCATGCTGCGTGGTGGGGCCTGCTGTGGCTGCCCGTCTCTGGAGATGGAGACGGGGAAACCAGCACCAATGGCACAGGGCTGTGGGAGCTGGGGCTGATGGCCTCAGATTCTGACCAGCCATGAGCAGATTGCAGTCCTGACTGTCTGGCCGGCCTGGGGCCATTGAGCTCTGTCTCATCCCTGGCGGCTGTAAGGGCAAGCAGGAATGTCAAAGATCGCCCAGGTCCCGGCCAGGCCAGGCCAGAGCAGTGCCCCCAGCCCTCCAGCAGTGGATGCTGCGCTCTGCCAAGCCCGGCCTGGGCACTGCCCCCAGCCCAGGGACACTGGGGACTTTGACTCATACATGTTCCGAGCCCAGCACAGCTGTCACACTCCCATCTCTGTGTGCTGTTCCTCAGGCCAGAGCAGCGCCGGTGGGTGCCCTCAGCAGCACAGGAGGAGCACAGGAGCAATTGCCAGGGCCTGGGGAGGCAAACAGGCTCATAGCACTGAGAACAAAGTGTACCAGCACGTGGTTGTCTGGCCAAGCACTTCCGGTTTTCCCGCTTTGAGCCCTTGCCGAGACACAGGTTCCCTGCAGAGCCCCAGGTGCAGCTTCCCAACTTACCCCTGTTCCTCTGCCTCCTCCCTGCCCCCAGGGTAAAGGCAATCCCTGGCGTTGCACTGGCTGTGCCTCACTCCTAGATCTGCGAAGGCATCGTTGTCCTCCCATGTTGGGTCTCTGATGGAGAAAGGAAGATATGAAGAATTTCTGCTGCCCTACCCTCATGGAGATCCAAGGTGTCCCAGCTCTTTCTCCAGCACTTTTCCAAGTTGGGGGTGAAGCTGAAGCCCAGACTGATGGGACAGGACAGGGCCAGGGCTCCTGGGGCAGGGCCTGGCACAGCACAGCACTTGCACCCTCCTGTCTGGTGGGCCAGGCAGAAGGACACCAACCTGAAGGGGACTCGGATCCCCAAGATGAGCATTTCAACAGGGAATTCCTCACTATCTCTGCACAGGGGGCACTGGAAATACAAAGCACCAGCGCACAAGGCCTGTCCCTGCAGGGCAAACAGAGGCAGGCTGAGCGAGGCCCTGCTGCTGCTGCTGCTGAGCACCTGCTGTGCCCCGGGGCTGAGGGGAGGGCTCCTACCTGGATGCAGTCCCTGTGGAACCAGGCCCTTTTGCACGTTGGGCACACCAGGGTTGTGAAGGTCTTTCTGTCCTCCACAGGCTCCAGGCAGATGAGGCAGATGGTGTCCGGCTCAGGAGTGGCCTCCACCTCCTGCTCTGGACGGTGCTCAGGGCAGAAGGACCTGGAGGAAAATGGATGGGGAAAGTGAGAAATGCTGGATCATTCCCCAGGGATGGCCATAAAGAGAGATGAGGTACCTGAACGGAGTAATGTATACATTGACACAGCCGCCCTCCTTGGCACAGGGCAGGTGGAACCATCTGTCACAGTCCGGCACACAGCACATGATGGTTGCCCCGCTCTGGCCGCAGACGCAGCAGCGCTGGAAAGAGCCAAGCAGCCGCGTCAGCAGCAGCAGCAGCAGCCTCGAGGCCTCCCCGGGCAGCCGCAGGGCTCCGGGCAGGGCGCAGGACGTGGCCGCTGCCGGCTCCCAGCCCACAGAGCCGCCTGCTGGAGGAGGGAGGCTCCTGTGCCAGGGCCTCTGTGCCACAGCTGCTGGGAGCCAGACTTTGTCCCAGCTGTTGGGCCGGCCTTTCTTTCCTGCACTCTGGGCTAAGTTCTGGCAAACCTCGCCAGGCACAAATCTCCCTGCTCTTGTAAGGCTCTCACCTTCTGTGCCGCCCGACAGGCCGCAATTTGGAGATCTCGTGGGAGAAATCCCAGGAGTCCATCGTAGCGGTTCTCTTGCCGAAATAGAAGAGTGGCGAAGAGCTGCAGGCAAGGGGAGGAGCTGATGAGGAGAGGGCGGCAGGAGCTGCCCATTGCAAAGGTGGAGGGAGCGCCTGGAGCCACTCACCATGCAGAACCTGTGAGCACAGAACGCACCCATCTGCAGTTTGTCACCGCACATGTCCGGGTCAGCCTCGGCACGGCGACACAGCATGCAGGCTGCAGGGGACAGAGCCAATGGCACGGGGCATGAGCAGCTCTGTGGGGCTCAGAGCCTGCAGCAGCATCGGCCCCAAGGCCGCTCTGTCCCTGCCTGGCTGATGGGCAGGGCTGGAGGCCTTGCAGAGCAGGGGCCATTGTGGGCACGGCTGTCCCAGGAGCTGCCCCCTGGCCCAGCTGGGCCCCACTTGGGCAGGAAGGAGGCTCCCAGCCCCAGCATGGCCGAGCAGCTCCTGCCTCCCCCTGCCTCTGCTCTGATCCCCACGCTGCCTGCTGCCACCAGAGCCCCTGGGCCAGGCTGTCAGAGGGCTGCTTTGCCCTCACCTGGCTCCCTGGCACCAGGGCCCTCCTGCTTGCTCCCAGACATGGCGTCACTCTGCGGTGAGTCCGTGTCCTTGAGGCACGTTGTCACTGCGAGGTGCAGATAATCTCTGTCTAGGGGAGAAAGAAGGGGGGGGAGTTTGCAGGAGAGGCCCAGAGCCACGAGGCTCTACTCCCTGCTCAGGCCTGCGTGAGCCCTGCTCCTGTCCACTTTCTCCTCCTGTTGTCGCGCTGAGGAACACCGCAGTGTCCTGGCTGTTCCTCCGCTGATTCTGGGAAGGGAGAGGCAGGTGAGACTGCAGCACAGGCCCAGAGCCCCGAGGTGTGGGGCCCCTCTGATCCCTGGGCAGCGGTCCCCGCCCTACCTTCTCCTCCCGGTGTCAGGTCGCACTGACGCTCGAACTGAGCCCAGCGTCCCCCTTTGTGGCCTTGGTGGCACAGGTCACAATGGCCACTCTGACATCAGAGCCGTGTACCCAAAATCGGGCAGCCATGGCCTCAGGTCCCTGGCAACCACTTGTGGCGGCTCCCTCGGGCACCGAGCTTCTGAGATGGGTCCGAGCGTTTGCTCAGGGTGGAAGCACAGCCGGGAATCCGGCAGCAAGTGCAGGGTCAAATGCCAGGCCCTGGGGCAGCCATCCGGGGTGGCACTGTGGGCAGGGAGGTGCTGTTCAGGCACTGCCACGCCAGGGCTCTGGCCCCGGCCAAGGGAAATCTCTGCTCCTGCCCCTGGCAAGCAGTGGCCCAGAGAGCCCGTGCGGAGGCAGCTGCACTGCAGGGATTCAAACCCTGCTCTTGGTGAACTGTTGTTTTCCTCAACACCTGTCTGCAGAAAACTAAGATGAACCTGATTTGATGCTGCTGCTGATCACCACTGGGTACTGGAGATAAACCTGGACACCACCACAGCTGCCTCCAGACCTCAGTTATCTGTCATCTTATGAACTAACAACTTTCACATTTCATATAAATGGAAAAATTAGTATTAAACTTCTGAGAAAGGTCATCTTTTATACTGACTCATTGGGAAGACACAAAATGCACTGAGAATTTTGTGTGTACATTTGACAGGAGAGCTTGCAACTGTCCTCAACTCGAGTCAAATACAGGAGGATGCTTTTCCTACATTATATAAACTTTGCCAGTTTGGTCCGTGCTTTCCTACTAGAAAATACATTGGAAAAATTCAGCAAGAGAAGCACAAACAATTCTTGTCAATTTTTCTCTTTCGTGTCTTTGCAAACATGCTCCTGGAAATCCAGATCCATGACTTCTAGAACAATCAGTGGCATCTCTGGGAAGCAGGGCAGGGGCTGACAGGCAGGGACACCCTGCAGCTGCCTGATGCTGGGGCAGCAGGAGTTTGTCCATTTTCCTGTCTCCATGGCAGAGCCACCTTGGCTGGGAAACAATCCCTTCCCTGCTCTAGGAGGGAGGCACAGCCAGTGCAATGCCAGGGAGTGCCTTTACCCTGGAGGCAGGGAGGAGGCAGAGGGGGAAGTTGGGAAGCTGCACCCGGGGCTCTGCAGGGCTCCCAGCCAGGGCTCGAAGCACAAGGAGCCAGAAGAGCTTGGCCGGACAATCCCGAGCTCTGGACACCGTGTCCTCAGCACCGGGAACCCGTTTGCTTCTCCAGGCCCTGGGCACTGCTCCCGTGCTGCTCATGCCAGTTACACACAGACACAGAGCTACCTGCTCTGTCTCAACCCTCTTCAGCACTGGACAGCACAACACAGTAACATGTTCTCTTCAGTGCATGGTCTAATTATTAATAGTCCTGCAAAGACTCACATTCAAAGCACACACACACAAAAACCCAAGCACTGGTACACACCTTGCATCAACACAAAATGCATGTTGCTGTTCAGAAACACAGGGCAGCACTTTGGCCAATGCTTTTTCCTGCAAGATTTTTCAAAGGATTGCAAAAGTGACTTTGTTTGGCAACTTCTTCAAGGAACAAACAGGAGAGGCTTCTGAGTTTTTAAAGATTTATTGATTTGCTTTCACTTCCTTTTTTTTGCCATCCTTACACTTATCCCTGCATTCCAGAAAATTGTGAAAATCCAAAATAATATCAGGGGAAGTTTCTGAATTCTTTCATGTTTCTCTCAAAGACTTTCTTGACGTACATACAAGGGACTGGTTCGATAACATACAGAGAAGCAGTGGTTTCCCTCACTGGACATTACAAGACAACGTTATAGACTCCACTACACTAAAACACTTCTGTTGCCTGGTCATTACAAAGCCTGAAGCTCTTCTAGAGGCTTTTCCCAGTGCAACTTCATTAGGTTCCTCTCTGCTCAACTCTCGAGCCTGTCCAGGTCTCACTGAAGGGCAGCAGAGCCTTGTGGTGCCTCAGGCCCTGCTCCCAGTTCTGTCCCATCAGCAAACACTGAGGGAGCACTCCGTCCCTTCTGCCAGGTCCCTGGGGAATAAGGCAAACAGGGCTGGGCCCAGCACGGCCCCCTGAGCTCACAGCTACCTGAGTTTGGAGCTCCTCTGTCCACTTCTCTGCCCCACTGTCCCTGAGCTGCCTCGGGCCTGTTATGGGAGGCAGGGACAAAGCCTTGCTGAAGTCCCAGCTGACAACAGCCACTGCTCTCCCCTCACAAGCCCAACCAGGCACTGCAGCACAGGTGCCTATGGGATTGGTCAAGCATGGTTTCCATTCCTGTTATTCCACAGGCTTAGAGATGGCATCCAAGAGGAGCTGTTCTGTCTCCTTTCTGGGGATGGAGCTGAGGCTTATGGGCCTGCAGTTTCCTGGCTCCTTCTTGGTGTCCTTTTGCAAGACTGCAGTGATGCTGGCTTTCCTCCACTGCTCATGCCTCTCTCCGGGGCTGTCTCCTTCCCTGACTGGCTGGCAGAGCGCCCTGTGCCAGAGGCAGGAGCAGAGATTTCCCTTGGCCCCAAAAGGGAACGCTGGGCTCAGGCCAAGTGTCAGTGCGACCTGACAACTGGAGGAGAAAGTAGGGCAGGGACATGGCTGCCCAGGGACAAGAGGGGCCCCACACCTCGGGGCTCTGGGCCAGGGGCAGTGCCCAGGCTGGGCTTGGCAGAGCCCGTCCGCTCCTGGAGGGCTGGGGGCACTGCTCTGGCCTGGCCTGGCCCGGCCCTGGGCTCCCTTGGCATTCCTGCTTGCCCTTGCATCCACCAGGGATGGGCTGCAGCTCAATGGCCCCGGCCTGGCCGCACACTCAGGCCTGGAGCCTTCCCGTGGCTCCCCAGGGCACGAGAGCCTCAGCCCCAGCTCCCAAACACGGCCTAACAGGCTTTGCTGATATTGATCCCTGTCAGAGCTTTGAAAGCATTTTCAGAGTAACCTTGTTTGGCAACACTTTCAAGGAACAAACGGGACTCGCTTCTCATTGGTAAAAACTTTATTGGTTTGCTTGCACTTCCTATAGGGTATCCTAATGCTTCCTTTGGCGTTCCAGAAAATAATGAAAATCTAACAAATTCTAAAGAGAAGTTCCTGAATCCACTATGAGGAGAAGTCTCTACATTCACTGTCCTTACATACAGTTAAGAAGCTGCTCCTGTAACACACAAAGATGGAGTGGTTTACCTGACTGGACCACACAACATGATGTTTTATACACACCGCTACACTACAAAACTTCTCGTCCCTGTTCATTACAAATTTGAAGCTCTTCTCGAGGTCCTGACTTATTTTTGCATGCACATTCATACCTGCAATCCCTCCCCATGCTCAGCTTTCACCTAGACTTACCAGGGAACAGATGTTCCATACTCACCTCAAGCAATAATCTACGTCTGTCTTCCTAACCCTCTTTTTCTTCACTGACTTCTGCTAATCTACAAAATAACTGCGGACCCTCTGCACAAAAGAAACATCCAATTAATAGCCTTAAACACTTGTGATTGTGCTGCTGCTTCTAACAATCATGTCCAACGCAGCACTAAAATCAGAAATCAATTCTTACACCCTTCCTATTCTCCTGCCCCCACCACACCTTGGCTCCAGCAGAAATGTTCCCTACTGCAGCCTGGTGTGCTAAGAACAATCAAAGGCAGCAGCACTTTCCCTCAACATGCTGCAATCTGAATTGCACTGAAATTGCAGCTGTTGCATTAGAAGCTCAGCACCAGCACCCCCAGAACTGAGGCCTGAGCTCTCCATTTCAACACACCCTGTGAATCAGGCTGCCTGGAAGATTGCAGGCCGGGAACTGTGTGAACACAGCAGTGCATTTCAGCAGAGTTATGGAATCAATCTCATGGAAGGCACATCCTTTAAGCTTGTCTTAATATTCTATTCTACAAAATCTAACCAGCAATTGTTTTGGTGGCCTGTGCAGGTTTTGGGGACTGTGCATGTTTCCTTTGGATGTTGTTTTCTTTGTTTCTAAATACAAAATTCACTGCATTCAGAAGACAAAGCCCCAGATTCATTAGGACAAAGAACCACAGGGACATATGTGGCTGACAAGAACACTCAACATTCCTAACGGTAACACCAGAAAGAGAGGAAAAAGACAAAGATGATTTAAATACCTGAAAGGATCCAAAATGTCTATGTAAGCTGTCAAGTGACTAAGTTTTTGGTAAACTCTAAAAGTCCAGATTCCTATTGGGTAATTGTCTGAAAGAAAAGAAAGCCAGAAATCTGCTTGACCTTCATTTTGCCAGGACTTTCTCACAGGATTCTGCCACAACTTGGATCACAAGTGAGGGTGGCAAATTTTGACTAGAAAACTTGGATAACTAGGCAGCGTTTTTTCAACCTCACTGAATTACAGGAAGGGTTTAAAAGGAAAAACAAAATATTAAACATGGTAAAGAAATTCTGTCATACCTCTAAGGCGTTCATCATCTTTGGAGAAGAAAAAAAAACTCTAGCACTTCCTGTGCGTGGTAAAAAAAAGAAACCTAGAAAAGGAAAAAAGGGATTTGAGCATCCTAAATTGTACTATCAAATTCCATGAACACAAGTTAAACCTGTAGTGCTTCAGAGAAATGCCATCCATTGAAAAGCTTTATTCCCTAGGAACCCAACAGAGCTTTTTATTTTACAAAACCCTCTTTTAAAGAGAAAACTGACTGTGTCTTGGGCTTTTGGCCAAACTCAGTTTGGAGTTGGTCAAAGCAAAATGACCCTGTTAGTTTCTTGTGCTCTACTCTTTCTTTCCATATTCACATTCACATCCAATGGGCTGCTGGGAGTTTTGACTCTGTGCAGCACACACGGTTTTCCAAGACGACTTTCATTGCTCAGAGGTGTGCAATGTCACTTTCCCATTCCCTGAGTGCTGCTATTAATATTCCCACAGCATCCAACTACTACAGCCAAGTAGACAGCAAAGAGAAATGCAACTTGCATTTCTTGGTCCTGTTCCATTTCTGTCATCTCAGGCTCATCGTCACCCTCAGAACTGCTGTCCTGGAAACGTGGATCCTCTTGCCACGTGGCTTTTACCGGCTTTATTGTCCCAAGCGCGTGAGGCTCTGCAATGACAGCACCAATAGAGAAAAAAAGCCAAAACCAGATTATTCCTCTACTCGTCAGGAAAAATTCTTCCTTTCACGTGAAATACTTACAGTGGAGAAGAGAGATTTAGGAAGGACAGAATCTGACCCTGCCAGATTTTCTAAGCTACATCTCTGCTCCAGTATTTTCCAGTTTGTTCCAGGAATCCCTTATGTATTCTTAAACATTTCTCATTGCATTCAGAAGACACTGAATACCTTCTCAGTTCAGCACAAGTCTGGGGGGCTCGTTGCTTTGTGCTGTTGCACTGGGTTTTTTAATATTTTGGATAACTTCACGGGGTTTCTTTTCTCTCCTACATGACTGGGACTAGAGTTAATGTTGTTTCATCTTCATTTCAGACGGCCTCATTTTATCTAAGGTTAGGACACCCCAATGATCATGTGTCATTCCATTTCCTTTTTCTAAAGGTCCAAGAGTAGAATTCAGTAACAAACAGAATATTCATGGATCTTGGGGGCAGCTCTCGGACTTTGCTCCTCCCCCTACATTAACGCACATTTCCTTAAAAGCCTTGTGAGGTCCTATGAAACTTGATATGACTGGTGTGTCACCTTTTTCCCTGTTTGAGGAATTCAGGGCATGAGAACAAGCTTTTTCACCGCGCAGCAAAAACCCCAATGCCTTCTCAAAGCGTGCCTTTCAGAATTCCTGAGATGCAAGCATGAGGCACCTCTCATTAATCTACCACAGCCCTGGCAAGCAGAAATGAAGATCAAAATGCTTCTGCCTAATTACTGACTTCTGTTGCTGAAAATCCCCTGCATCCTGACCTTCTTTACACCATATTGCCCTACAGTGCCTGCCAGAAGCTCTTCCTTAGCAATGGCACTGTTAGAAGGGTTCTGCTGTTACCTTCTTTGATGCCCAACTCCTCCGTGCCTCCAAAGAAGGAAAACTTGAAAGAACTCATCTCCTGAGCTGCGTCGTTCTCAGGCAAAGGCCCCAAATGGTCATCTGGGGCAGAGTGCTGTGCATCCTCTTTGTCCCAGGGTTTTTCCTCCGTCTGTTCTGGTTTGTTCTTTGAAGGTCTTTCAAAGAAGAAACCAGAATGGACGGAGGAAATACCGTCTATTCTGGTTTGTTCTTTGAAAGGCCTCTTTCAAATCCGCAGCAATGCTGTAGAAGTTGTCTTCAGACACTTGAGGCAATGTCTCACTCTCTTTCTTCATTTTTTGGCTTTACTGAAATGAGATTGTTCAAGGATAGCAACACAGCACACGTCCTTTTCAGACACAGCTTCCCTAAGAGCCACCTTGCTCTGAATGTCTCCCTAAGCATATCCAAGCCCATTAAGGAGTGGTTCATAATCAAGGGTAAGCACTGGGGAAACATCTGAGGTTGGAGTGTAAAGGCAGGAACCAGAGTCCTTTTTAATTAGCCACATCCTTAAGTGACTTTTCACTGACTACCCGGTTACACAGAAATGAAGGTATTTAGCCCAGACTTCTTCCTGCCAGTAGAAACATCAAGAGCTAATCGGGTTTGCTTACAGAGCTGCACATCTCAGGGTCCCTGCACTGACCATTCTCACCTTCACTTCCGGCAAGGAACACACGGCCTAGAAAGAAAAGATGACGGCGCTACGTGCTGCTGTTGGAGGTCCCAGTTGAGGTCCGACGTCGCTGGTGGGAGCGGCTGCTCCTGCGCGATGTCCCCGACCACGTCCCCCTACGCCTGGGCCTCTCAGCTCTGGCTGCTGTCGTCCTGCTCCTGTCCTGGCGACTCCTGGACCGCACAGTTTGAGCCGAGGCCCGGCGCTGCTGGCGGGAGCGGCTGCGTCTGGGGGACGTCCCCGATGATGTGTCCCTTCGCCTGGGCCTCTCAGCTCTTGGCCTTGTCCTGCTGCTGCTGCCACGGCGACTCCTGGAGCGGACAGGTGGACTCTGGGCCCAGCCTTGCTGGCGGGAGCGCCTGCGTCTGGGGGATGGCCCTGACCATGTCCCCCTACGCCTGGGCCTCTCAGTGCTTGGCCCTGTCCCACTGCTCCTGTCACAGACACTCCTGGAGCGGACAGGTGGACCCTGGGCCCAGATTTGCTGACGGGAGCGCCTGCGTCTTGGGGATGGCCCAGGCCATGTCCCCCTACGCCTGAGCCTCTCAGTGCTTGGCCCTGTCCCACTGTTCCTGTCATGGCAGCTCCTGGAGCAGACGGGTGGACTCTGGGCCCAGCCTTGCTGGCGGGAGCGCCTGCGTCTGGGGGATGGCCCTGGCCACGTCCCCCTACGCCTGAGCCTCTCAGTGCTTGGCCCTGTCCCTCTGTTCCTGTCATGGCAGCTCCTGGAGCGGACGGGTGGACTCTGGGCCCAGCCTTGCTGGTGGGAGCACCTGCGTCTGGGGGATGTCCGTGATGGTGTCTCCCTTCGCCTGGGCCTCTCAGCCCTTGGCCCTGTCCCGCTGCTCCTGTCACTGTGACTCCTGGAGCGGACAGGTGGACTCTGGGCACGACTTTGCCGGCGAGAGCAGCTTCGCCTGCGGCTGGGCCCAGCACGTCTGGAACGGACCCTGTCCTCAGGGTCAGGGGACGTGCTGCGTGTTGCCCTTGGTCTGCTGATGCTGCTGGTGTCCAGTGAGGAAGATGGCAGCGCCTGCTGCCATGCTGCGTGGTGGGGCCTGCTGTGGCTGCCCGTCTCTGGAGATGGAGACGGGGAAACCAGCACCAATGGCACAGGGCTGTGGGAGCTGGGGCTGATGGCCTCAGATTCTGACCAGCCATGAGCAGATTGCAGTCCTGACTGTCTGGCCGGCCTGGGGCCATTGAGCTCTGTCTCATCCCTGGCGGCTGTAAGGGCAAGCAGGAATGTCAAAGATCGCCCAGGTCCCGGCCAGGCCAGGCCAGAGCAGTGCCCCCAGCCCTCCAGCAGTGGATGCTGCGCTCTGCCAAGCCCGGCCTGGGCACTGCCCCCAGCCCAGGGACACTGGGGACTTTGACTCATACATGTTCCGAGCCCAGCACAGCTGTCACACTCCCATCTCTGTGTGCTGTTCCTCAGGCCAGAGCAGCGCCGGTGGGTGCCTTCAGCAGCACAGGAGGAGCACAGGAGCAATTGCCAGGGCCTGGGGAGGCAAACAGGCTCATAGCACTGAGAACAAAGTGTACCAGCACGTGGTTGTTTGGCCAAGCACTTCCGGTTTTCCCGCTTTGAGCCCTTGCCGAGACACAGGTTCCCTGCAGAGCCCCAGGTGCAGCTTCCCAACTTACCCCTGTTCCTCTGCCTCCTCCCTGCCCCCAGGGTAAAGGCAATCCCTGGCGTTGCACTGGCTGTGCCTCACTCCTAGATCTGCGAAGGCATCGTTGTCCTCCCATGTTGGGTCTCTGATGGAGAAAGGAAGATATGAAGAATTTCTGCTGCCCTACCCTCATGGAGATCCAAGGTGTCCCAGCTCTTTCTCCAGCACTTTTCCAAGTTGGGGGTGAAGCTGAAGCCCAGACTGATGGGACAGGACAGGGCCAGGGCTCCTGGGGCAGGGCCTGGCACAGCACAGCACTTGCACCCTCCTGTCTGGTGGGCCAGGCAGAAGGACACCAACCTGAAGGGGACTCGGATCCCCAAGATGAGCATTTCAAAAGGGAATTCCTCACTATCTCTGCACAGGGGGCACTGGAAATACAAAGCACCAGCGCACAAGGCCTGTCCCTGCAGGGCAAACAGAGGCAGGCTGAGCGAGGCCCTGCTGCTGCTGCTGCTGAGCACCTGCTGTGCCCCGGGGCTGAGGGGAGGGCTCCTACCTGGATGCAGTCCCTGTGGAACCAGGCCCTTTTGCACGTTGGGCACACCAGGGTTGTGAAGGTCTTTCTGTCCTCCACAGGCTCCAGGCAGATGAGGCAGACGGTGTCCGGCTCAGGAGTGGCCTCCACCTCCTGCTCTGGACGGTGCTCAGGGCAGAAGGACCTGGAGGAAAATGGATGGGGAAAGTGAGAAATGCTGGATCATTCCCCAGGGATGGCCATAAAGAGAGATGAGGTACCTGAACGGAGTAATGTATACATTGACACAGCCGCCCTCCTTGGCACAGGGCAGGTGGAACCATCTGTCACAGTCCGGCACACAGCACATGATGGTTGCCCCGCTCTGGCCGCAGACGCAGCAGCGCTGGAAAGAGCCAAGCAGCCGCGTCAGCAGCAGCAGCAGCAGCCTCGAGGCCTCCCCGGGCAGCCGCAGGGCTCCGGGCAGGGCGCAGGACGTGGCCGCTGCCGGCTCCCAGCCCACAGAGCCGCCTGCTGGAGGAGGGAGGCTCCTGTGCCAGGGCCTCTGTGCCACAGCTGCTGGGAGCCAGACTTTGTCCCAGCTGTTGGGCCGGCCTTTCTTTCCTGCACTCTGGGCTAAGCTCTGGCAAACCTCGCCAGGCACAAATCTCCCTGCTCTTGTCAGGCTCTCACCTTCTGTGCCGCCCGACAGGCCGCAATTTGGAGATCTCGTGGGAGAAATCCCAGGAGTCCATCGTAGCGGTTCTCTTGCCGAAATAGAAGAGTGGCGAAGAGCTGCAGGCAAGGGGAGGAGCTGATGAGGAGAGGGCGGCAGGAGCTGCCCATTGCAAAGGTGGAGGGAGCGCCTGGAGCCACTCACCATGCAGAACCTGTGAGCACAGAACGCACCCATCTGCAGTTTGTCACCGCACATGTCCGGGTCAGCCTCGGCACGGCGACACAGCATGCAGGCTGCAGGGGACAGAGCCAATGGCACGGGGCACGAGCAGCTCTGTGGGGCTCAGAGCCTGCAGCAGCCTTGGCCCCAGGGCTGCTCTGTCCCTGCCTGGCTGATGGGCAGGGCTGGAGGCCTTGCAGAGCAGGGGCCATTGTGGGCACGGCTGTCCCAGGAGCTGCCCCCTGGCCCAGCTGTGCCCCACTTGGGCAGGAAGGAGGCTCCCAGCCCCAGCATGGCCGAGCAGCTCCTGCCTCCCCCTGCCTCTGCTCTGATCCCCACGCTGCCTGCTGCCACAAGAGCCCCTGGGCCAGGCTGTCAGAGGGCTGCTTTGCCCTCACCTGGCTCCCTGGCACCAGGGCCCTCCTGCTTGCTCCCAGACATGGCGTCACTCTGCGGTGAGTCCGTGTCCTTGAGGCACGTTGTCACTGCGAGGTGCAGATAATCTCTGTCTAGGGGAGAAAGAAGGGGGGGGAGTTTGCAGGAGAGACCCAGAGCCACGAGGCTCTACTCCCTGCTCAGGCCTGCGTGAGCCCTGCTCCTGTCCACTTTCTCCTCCCGTTGTCGCGCTGAGGAACACCGCAGTGTCCTGGCTGTTCCTCCGCTGATTCTGGGAAGGGAGAGGCAGGTGAGACTGCAGCACAGGCCCAGAGCCCCGAGGTGTGGGGCCCCTCTGGTCCCTGGGCAGCCACGTCCCCACCCTACCTTCTCCTCCCGGTGTCAGGTTGCACTGACGCTCGGCCTGAGCCCAACGTCCCCTTTTGTGGCCTTGGTGGCACAGGTCACAATGGCCACTCTGACATCAGAGCCGTGTACCCAAAATCGGGCAGCCATGGCCTCAAGTCCCTGGCAACCACTTGTGGTGGCCCCCTCGGGCACCGAGCTTCTGAGATGGGTCCGAGCGTTTGCTCGGGGTGGAAGCACGGCCGGGAATCCGGCAGCAAGTGCAGGGTCAAATGCCAGGCCCTGGGGCAGCCATCCGGGGTGGCACTGTGGGCAGGGAGGTGCTGTTCAGGCACCGCCACGCCAGGGCTCTGGCCCCGGCCAAGGGAAATCTCTGCTCCTGCCCCTGGCAGGCGGTGGCCCAGAGAGCCCTTGCGGAGGCAGCTGCACTGCAGGGATTCAAATCCTGCTCTAGGTGAACTGATGTTTTCCTCTAGACCTGTCTGCAGAAAACTAAGATGAACCTGATTTGATGCTGCTGCTGATCACCATTGGGTACTGGAGATAAACCTGGACACCACCACAGCTGCCTCCAGACCTCAGTTATCTGTCATCCTATGAACTAACAACTTTCACATTTCATATAAATGGAAAAATTAGTATTAAGCATCTGAGAAAGGTCATCTTTTAGACTGACTCAGTGGAAAGAACACAAAATGCACTGAGAATTTTGTGTGTACATTTGACAGGAGAGCTTGCAACTGTCCTCCACTCAAGTCAAATACAGGAGGATGTTTTTCCTACATTATATAAACTTTGCCAGTTTGGTCCGTGCTTTCCTACTAGAAAATACATTGGAAAAATTCAGCAAGAGAAGCACAAACAATTCTTGTCAATTTTTCTCTTTCGTGTCTTTGCAAACATGCTCCTGGAAATCCAGATCCATGACTTCTAGAACAATCAGTGGCATCTCTGGGAAGCAGGGCAGGGGCTGACAGGCAGGGACACCCTGCAGCTGCCTGATGCTGGGGCAGCAGGAGTTTGTCCATTTTCCTGTCTCCATGGCAGAGTCACCTTGGCTGGGAAATGATCCCTTCCCTGCTCTAGGAGGGAGGCACAGCCAGTGCAATGCCAGGGAGTGCCTTTACCCTGGAGGCAGGGAGGAGGCAGAGGGGGAAGTTGGGAAGCTGCACCCGGGGCTCTGCAGGGCTCCCGGCCAGGGCTCGAAGCACAAGGAGCCAGAAGAGCTTGGCCGGACAATCCCGAGCTCTGGACACCGTGTCCTCAGCACCGGGAACCCGTTTGCTTCTCCAGGCCCTGGGCACTGCTCCCGTGCTGCTCATGCAAGTCACACACAGACACAGAGCTACCTGCTCTGTCTCAACCCTCTTCAGCACTGGACAGCACAACACAGTAACATGTTCTCTTCAGTGCATGGTCTAATTATTAATAGTCCTGCAAAGACTCACATTCAAAGCACACACACACAAAAACCCAAGCCCTAGTACACACTTTGCATGAAGCCTTGGTACAGACCTTGCATCAACACAAAATGCATGTTGCTGTTCAGAAACACAGGGCAGCACTTTTGGCCAATGCTTTTTTCCTGCAAGATCTTTCAAAGGATTGCAAAAGTGACTTTGTTTGGCAACTTCTTCAAGGAGCAAACAGGAGAGGCTTCTGAGTTTTTAAAGATTTATTGATTTGCTTTCACTTTTTTTTTTTTTTTTTTTGGCATCCTTACACTTATCCCTGCATTCCAGAAAATCGTGAAGATCCAAAAAAATATCAGGGCAGGTTTCTGAATTCTTTCATGTTTCTCTCAAAGACTTTCTTGACGTACATACAAGGGACTGGTTCGATAACATACAGAGAAGCAGTGGTTTCCCTCATTGGACATTACAAGACAACGTTATAGACTCCACTACACTAAAACACTTCTGTTGCCTGGTCATTACAAAGCCTGAAGCTCTTCTAGAGGCTTTTCCCAGTGCAACTTCATTAGGTTCCTCTCTGCTCAACTCTCGAGCCTGTCCAGGTCTCACTGAAGGGCAGCAGAGCCTTGTGGTGCCTCAAGCCCTGCTCCCAGTTCTGTCCCATCAGCAAACACTGAGGGAGCACTCCGTCCCTTCTGCCAGGTCCCTGGGGAATAAGGCAAACAGGGCTGGGCCCAGCACGGCCCCCTGAGCTCACAGCTACCTGAGTTTGGAGCTCCCCTGTCCACTTCTCTGCCCCACTGTCCCTGAGCTGCCTCAGGGGCCTGTTATGGGAGGCAGGGACAAAGCCTTGCTGAAGTCCCAGCTGACAACAGCCACTGCTCTCCCCTCACAAGCCCAACCAGGCACTGCAGCACAGGTGCCTATGGGATTGGTCAAGCATGGTTTCCATTCCTGTTATTCCACAGGCTTAAAGATGGCGTCCAAGAGGAGTTGTTCTGTCTCCTTTCTGGGGATGGAGCTGAGGCTTATGGGCCTGCAGTTTCCTGGCTCCTTCTTGGTGTCCTTTTGCAAGACTGCAGTGATGCTGGCTTTCCTCCACTGCTCATGCCTCTCTCCGGGGCTGTCTCCTTCCCTGACCTGCTGGCAGAGCGCCCGGTGCCAGAGGCAGGAGCAGAGATTTCCCTTGGCCCCAAAAGGGAACGCTGGGCTCAGGCCGAGTGTCAGTGCGACCTGACAACGGGAGGAGAAGGAGGGAAGGAGCAGGGCTGACACAGGGCTGAGCAGGGAGTAGAGCCCTCGTGTCTCTGGGCCTACTCTGCAAGCTCCCTGGCCTGTACTTTCTCCACAGAGAGAGAGCAACAGCACCTCGAAGTGACCAGGAAACCCGGCCATGGAGCGGGTCTGGGGCTGTCAGCCCTCAGGGACACCGGCCATGGAGCGGGGCTGGGGCTGTGACACCTCAGGGAAACCGGCCATGGAGCGGGTCTGGGGCCGTGACACCTCAGGGACACCGGCCATGGAGCGGGTCTGGGGCTGTCAGCCCTCAGGGAAACCGGCCATGGAGCAAGACTGGGGCTGTGACACCTCAGGGACACCGGCCATGGAGCGGGGCTGGGGCCGTGACACCTCATGGAACTCACCATGGCAGCCACCTCCCGAGATTTTGAAGTACTTGTTTCTTGGTTTAATGCCCTTCCAAGATCAATCTAGCATCTTTGCATATGAGCCTGACATACAAGGGTATTTAAAATTGAGTCTGATCCAGTCATCAAAGACAATGGATGTTACCTCTAAACTTACCTTTTCATGATTGTCAAACAATATGGAACTTTTCTTATGTCTGACTTAAAATATCCAGAATGCAAAATTCATTCTCAAGACAGGAAAAAAGAAAACAATGAAAATAGGATATAGGCAGTCTTCAAAAGGCACAGAGAAGAAAATAAACATTAGAAAACCTTAGAAAAATTAGGTTTTCTTCTTCATCTTCTCAGTATGTGTTGTTTGAACATTGGTTGTCTTACTTGTCCCTCGCAAAACAAGGCATGTTACAGCTTTATTGTCTCAGTGCTGCATTTCCCCAATCGCTGACTTGCCATTTAGGCTCTGCTTTTTTGGAAATATACAACAAGGGACTCTCTATGGAAGAGAGTTGCACAAGCCTCTGGATTCCTGACCGTTCACCTCTGCCAATGCTCACAGTATTCTCCTAACACACCTGAGCTTCCTGTCTTTCAGAGAGAGAAAGATTCAGCTAAAGTCAAGCAAACAGGGCAGGGCAGATGGAAACCTTCCCTTGAGATGCTTTTGGGAAGGCCTGCAAGCACCCTGCCTTCCCTTGGCACAGAGGTGGTCACCTCAATGCATGGCGTTGCCTGACTTGCCCGAGGTGCCCCTCTATTCCAGAAGGACTTTTGCCCGCTTCATCACTTGTCTGTCCCTCCAGTTCCAGGGCCTCAAACCTGCTCTGTAAGGCACTAAACCTTTTAGTCAGCTGTAAGTTTTCAGAATAAGGCACTGACTGTGGCTCGAACTAGTTTTTTTAGTCAGGTTTACAATATATATTGAGAAAAAGAAGGAGCAGAGAAGGTGTGGAAAATGCATATTATATGATTGGCTTTTCGCAAATATTAAAATTAATACTATATGTGTGATGTTGGAAAGTTATGTTGTATTCATCCTTTTTTGTAGTGCTATCCTAATCTTTTAAAGTAGTGTGGTGAATATAGTTTTAGGCTACAGAAACTCTGTGATGTAAGATACTTTTTCTAAATAGCTCATGGAGAGATAACAGTAACAAGACACCAAAACTCTGAGAAAAGAAATATTGCCTCCTTATCGGGAAGAACCAGACTTTGAGGGACCAAGACAATTGATTTACAAGATGAAGGAGGGGTTGACAAGAACAAGAAAACACCCATTGTTTGAAAAGAATTTTGGCATCATGTATGAGATATATGAATAGGCAACAGGCTATTACTTTTAAGGGTTAATCCTTTGTTAGCAAAGTGTCTTCTGAGGCAGAGCAGAGCACCCAGACATCTGCAATTCTTTGCTTTTTTAATTGCCCTTTATTGTCCTACCTCTAATTGTCCAAATTATTTTTTCTCTAATTTTTATTCTTATTTTTATAACTAATTTATTACTATTAAACTTTTAAAATTTTAAAGCAAGTGAAATTCTGCATCCTTTGTGTCCACTATCAGTGGGAATCCCTCTTCCCAAGCTTTGTCAACCCCCCTCTGGGTTTGAGATCAGTGAAACGTGCCCAGCCTGGAGTCTTGGAAGACAATTCTAGCAACAAGTACTTTGCTTTTCTAACCCCTGGCCATCACTTCGAGCTTGTAGGCTGCTATGTGTGTCACAGGTTAAACGTCTCTTCCTGTTGATCAGGCTTGGAAGTGCGTAAAGCCCAGGCATGACAGGACATGTTTTCTTCAGGAAATGGGACGTAGGGCCCAGTTTGCAACGGGTCCGGGCCCGCGCCTTCCAGAGCGCCAGAAGGTTCGCGGCGCCGTTGCAGGGCTCAGGGCGCCGCCTTGTGGGCGAGAGCCGCCATGACAGCGCGGGCGCCGCGCGGCGGGGCCGGAGGGCGGGAAGGGGCGGGCGGGTGTGAGGGGCGGGGCGGTTCGTGCCCAGAGCCGAGCCCGCGCTGTTCCTGGGCGCATTCCCGGCTCGGTGTTGGGAGCGTGCAGCCGCTGCTCGGGCTCTGGGAGAAGCGTGCGGCCGCTGCGGGGTCCCAGCCCTCAGAGCTGGCTGCCGGCCGAGGCTGCAGTGCCAGAGCTGCCGTGCGCCGTGGCAGTGCCAGAATCCCTGGCAGAGCCGGGCTGGCACTGCCAGCTCCTGAGGGAAGCCCGGCCATGGCAGCGCCGGGCTGGCAGTGCCGACAGCTGAGGGGAGCCCGGCCATGGCAGCGCCGGGCTGGCAGTGCCGACAGCTGAGGGGAGCCCGGCCATGGCAGCGCCGGGGCCGCTCCTGCCCCGCGGCCGCCCGAAGGAGCGACCTCTGGGACCTGCCGGCAGACTGGCACTGCTTGGCCCTCTTCAGTAGATCGACGGAGTGGCAGCACAGATAGCAAAATATTAAAACATCTGATTTAAAACACCGGAGGGAAACCATAGAATTGAAAAGAAAATGAAGGTGTACCAAAATACTCAGGGCATGAATGGGAAAACTGAAAAGATACAGATTCTAATTATTTATATAATCTCAACTATATCATCAGAAACATGAGGGTGAAAATACCTTCTAAAAGTTTTGACAATATAATGGTTCAGCTGTGTAGTTTTGCTAGTACATTAAAGTCTTAAAAAGCAGTCATGTATTCCTTTGTCCAGTGCTATGAATTTAATAATGGGATTTGTTACAGTTGTCCCTCAAATACCCCTCATAAAGAGAGTTGAGTGCTTAGATTCGATGGAAGCCATCAGTTAGTAAATGTAGTGTTGTGGTTTTTAGTAGTTCTGTAGTAAGTAGTTAGTTAAAGAAGTGATCATTCTGCCAATGGATGCTGATCCCGGATGCGTTTGTGCTGGTTCAATGGAAAGGCAAATTTTTAGTAATAGGCTATTGGAAAACATGTCTTTTCTGCTGGTAGCAGGCACAAACACATTGCTTTTACTGGTAGAAACTGAAGCAACTTGAGATGCCTGCTCCTTCTTCTCCACCTATGTTTAAAGGAGATCCATGCAGGTTAAAATATGAACCAAACCTCGAGGCTCTGGGCCTGTCCTGCTGGCTCACCGGCCTCACCCAACAATCAGCAGAGGAACAGCAAGAGGACACTGCAGTGTTCCTCAATGCAACAAGGGGAGGAGAAGGTGGGCAGGAGCAGGGCTCACATAGACAGAGAGGATCAGCACCTCAAAGTGACCACATCATTCAAGGGACAGGGACTGACTGCTGACAGCTGCCCTGTGAAACAGCAAGCAGGAGGGCGCTGGTGCCAGGGAGCCAGGTGAGGGCAAAGCCGCCCTCTGACAGCCTGGCCCAGGGCCTCTTGTGGCAGCAGGCAGCGTGGGGATCAGAGCAGAGGCAGGGGGAGGCAGGAGCTGCTCGGCCATGCCGGGGGTTGGGAGCCTCCTTCCTGCCCAAGTGGGGCCCAGCTGGGCCAGGGGGCAGCTCCTGGGACAGCCGTGCCCACAATGGCCCCTGCTCTGCAAGGCCTCCAGCCCTGCCCATCAGCCAGGCAGGGACAGAGCAGCCCTGGGGCCAAGGCTGCTGCAAGCTCTGAGCCCCACAGAGCTGCTCGTGCCCCGTGCCATTGGCTCTGTCCCCTGCAGCCTGCATGCTGTGTCACCGTGCCGAGGCTGACCCGGACATGTGCGGTGACAAACAGCAGAAGAGTGGGCTCTGTGCCCACAGGTTCTGCATGGTGAGGGGCTCCGGGTGCTCCCTCCACCTTTGCAATGGGCAGCTCCTGCTGCCCTCTCCTCATCAGCTCCTCCCCTTGCCTGCAGCTCTTTGCCAGTCTGCAATTTCGGCAAGAGAAACGCCACGTTAGACTCGTGGAGTTTCTCCTGTGAGATCTCCTTATTGCAGTGAGGCAGGCAGCACAGAAGGTGGGCAGGGAGCTTTGTGCCTGGGGAGGTTTGCCAGAGCTTAGCCCAGACTGCAGGAAAGAAAGGCTGGCCCAGCAGCCGGTACAAAGTCTGGCTCCCAGCGGCTCTGGCACAGAGGCCCTGGCACAGGAGCCTCCCTCCTCCAGCAGGCAGCTCTGTGGGCTGGGAGCCGGCAGCGGCTCTGGGCCTGTCCTGCAAAATCCCCCCCTCAATTCCTTCTCCCCTAGACAGAGAGTATCTGCACCTCGCAGCAACAACGTCCCTCGAGGACAGCGACTCACTCCAGAGTGACGCCATGTCTGACAGCAAGCAGGAGGGCGCTGGTGCCAGGGAGCCAGGTGAGGGCAAAGCCGCCCTCTGACAGCCTGGCCCAGGGCCTCTTGTGGCAGCAGGCAGCGTGGGGATCAGAGCAGAGGCAGGGGGAGGCAGGAGCTGCTCGGCCATGCCGGGGGTTGGGAGCCTCCTTCCTGCCCAAGTGGGGCCCAGCTGGGCCAGGGGGCAGCTCCTGGGACAGCCGTGCCCACAATGGCCCCTGCTCTGCAAGGCCTCCAGCCCTGCCCATCAGCCAGGCAGGGACAGAGCAGCCCTGGGGCCAAGGCTGCTGCAAGCTCTGAGCCCCACAGAGCTGCTCGTGCCCCGTGCCATTGGCTCTGTCCCCTGCAGCCTGCATGCTGTGTCGCCGTGCCGAGGCTGAGCCCTGTGCCTCCCCAGGCCCTGGCCACTGCTCCTGTGCTGCTCCTGCACAGCCCAGAGCACCCACGGGCCCTGCTCAGGCCTCACGAAGACCAGAACCAGCTGGGGCTGTGACAGCTCTGCTGCTCTGGGCCCAGCCCTCGGGCAAAGCACCCGCCTGTCCCTGGGCTGGGGGCAGTGCCCAGGCTGGGCTTGGCAGAGCCCGTCCGCTCCTGGAGGGCTGGGGGCACTGCTCTGGCCTGGCCTGGCCCGGCCCTGGGCTCCCTTGGCATTCCTGCTTGCCCTTGCATCCACCAGGGATGGGCTGCAGCTCAATGGCCCCGGCCTGGCCGCACACTCAGGCCTGGAGCCTTCCCGTGGCTCCCCAGGGCACGAGAGCCTCAGCCCCAGCTCCCAAACACGGCCTAACAGGCTTTGCTGATATTGATCCCTGTCAGAGCTTTGAAAGCATTTTCAAAGTAACCTTGTTTGGCAACACTTTCAAGGAACAAACGGGACTCGCTTCTCATCGGTAAAAACTTTATTGGTTTGCTTGCACTTCCTATAGGGTATCCTAATGCTTCCTTTGGCGTTCCAGAAAATAATGAAAATCTAACAAATTCTAAAGAGAAGTTCCTGAATCCACTATGAGGAGAAGTCTCTACATTCACTGTCCTTACATACAGTTAAGAAGCTGCTCCTGTAACACACAAAGATGGAGTGGTTTACCTGACTGGACCACACAACATGATGTTTTATACACACCGCTACACTACAAAACTTCTCGTCCCTGTTCATTACAAATTTGAAGCTCTTCTCGAGGTCCTGACTTATTTTTGCATGCACATTCATACCTGCAATCCCTCCCCATGCTCAGCTTTCACCTAGACTTACCAGGGAACAGATGTTCCATACTCACCTCAAGCAATAATCTACGTCTGTCTTCCTAACCCTCTTTTTCTTCACTGACTTCTGCTAATCTACAAAATAACTGCGGACCCTCTGCACAAAAGAAACATCCAATTAATAGCCTTAAACACTTGTGATTGTGCTGCTGCTTCTAACAATCATGTCCAACGCAGCACTAAAATCAGAAATCAATTCTCACACCCTTCCTATTCTCCTGCCCCCACCACACCTTGGCTCCAGCAGAAATGTTCCCTACTGCAGCCTGGTGTGCTAAGAACAATCAAAGGCAGCAGCACTTTCCCTCAACATGCTGCAATCTGAATTGCACTGAAATTGCAGCTGTTGCATTAGAAGCTCAGCACCAGCACCCCCAGAACTGAGGCCTGAGCTCTCCATTTCAACACACCCTGTGAATCAGGCTGCCTGGAAGATTGCAGGCCGGGAACTGTGTGAACACAGCAGTGCATTTCAGCAGAGTTATGGAATCAATCTCATGGAAGGCACATCCTTTAAGCTTGTCTTAATATTCTATTCTACAAAATCTAACCAGCAATTGTTTTGGTGGCCTGTGCAGGTTTTGGGGACTGTGCATGTTTCCTTTGGATGTTGTTTTCTTTGTTTCTAAATACAAAATTCACTGGATTCAGAAGACAAAGCCCCAGATTCATTAGGACAAAGAACCACAGGGACATATGTGGCTGACAAGAACACTCAACATTCCTAACGGTAACACCAGAAAGAGAGGAAAAAGACAAAGATGATTTAAATACCTGAAAGGATCCAAAATGTCTATGTAAGCTGTCAAGTGACTAAGTTTTTGGTAAACTCTAAAAGTCCAGATTCCTATTGGGTAATTGTCTGAAAGAAAAGAAAGCCAGAAATCTGCTTGACCTTCATTTTGCCAGGACTTTCTCACAGGATTCTGCCACAACTTGGATCACAAGTGAGGGTGGCAAATTTTGACTAGAAAACTTGGATAACTAGGCAGCATTTTTTTCCTCCTCACTGAATTACAGGAAGGGTTTAAAAGGAAAAACAAAATATTAAACATGGTAAAGAAATTCTGTCATACCTCTAAGGCGTTCATCATCTTTGGAGAAGAAAAAAAAAAACTCTAGCACTTCCTGTGCGTGGTAAAAAAAAGAAACCTAGAAAAGGAAAAAAGGGATTTGAGCATCCTAAATTGTACTATCAAATTCCATGAACACAAGTTAAACCTGTAGTGCTTCAGAGAAATGGCATCCATTGAAAAGCTTTATTCCCTAGGAACCAAATAGAGCTTTTTATTTTACAAAACCCTCTTTTAAAGAGAAAACTGACTGTGTCTTGGGCTTTTGGCCAAACTCAGTTTGGAGTTGGTCAAAGCAAAATGACCCTGTTAGTTTCTTGTGCTCTACTCTTTCTTTCCATATTCACATTCACATCCAATGGGCTGCTGGGAGTTTTGACTCTGTGCAGCACACACGGTTTTCCAAGACGACTTTCATTGCTCAGAGGTGTGCAATGTCACTTTCCCATTCCCTGAGTGCTGCTATTAATATTCCCACAGCATCCAACTACTACAGCCAAGTAGACAGCAAAGAGAAATGCAACTTGCATTTCTTGGTCCTGTTCCATTTCTGTCATCTCAGGCTCATCGTCACCCTCAGAACTGCTGTCCTGGAAACGTGGATCCTCTTGCCACGTGGCTTTTACCGGCTTTATTGTCCCAAGCGCTTGAGGCTCTGCAATGACAGCACCAATAGAGAAAAAAATCCAAAACCAGATTATTCCTCTACTCGTCAGGAAAAATTCTTCCTTTCACGTGAAATACTTACAGTGGAGAAGAGAGATTTAGGAAGGACAGAATCTGACCCTGCCAGATTTTCTAAGCTACATTTCTGCTCCAGTATTTTCCAGTTTGTTCCAGGGATCCCTTATGTTGCATTCAGAAGACAGTGAATACCTTCTCAGTTCAGCACAAGTCTGGGGAGCTCGTTGCTTTGTGCTGTTGCACTGGGTTTTTTAATATTTTGGATAACTTCACGGGGTTTCTTTTCTCTCCTACATGACTGGGACTAGAGTCAATGTTGTTTCATCTTCATTTCAGACGGCCTCATTTTATCTAAGGTTAGGACACCCCAATGATCATGTGTCATTCCATTTCCTTTTTCTAAAGGTCCAAGAGTAGAATTCAGTAACAAACAGAATATTCATGGATCTTGGGGGCAGCTCTCGGACTTTGCTCCTCCCCCTACATTAACGCACATTTCCTTAAAAGCCTTGTGAGGTCCTATGAAACTTGATATGACTGGTGTGTCACCTTTTTCCCTGTTTGAGGAATTCAGGGCATGAGAACAAGCTTTTTCACCACTCAGCAAAAACCCCAATGCCTTCTCAAAGCGTGCCTTTCAGAATTCCTGAGATGCAAGCATGTGGCACCTCTCATTAATCTACCACAGCCCTGGCAAGCAGAAATGAAGATCAAAATGCTTCTGCCTAATTACTGACTTCTGTTGCTGAAAATCCCCTGCATCCTGACCTTCTTTACACCATATTGCCCTACAGTGCCTGCCAGAAGCTCTTCCTTAGCAATGGCACTGTTAGAAGGGTTCTGCTGTTACCTTCTTTGATGCCCAACTCCTCTGTGCCTCCATAGAAGGAAAACTTGAAAGAACTCATCTCCTGAGCTGCGTCGTTCTCAGGCAAAGGTCCCAAATGGTCATCTGGGGCAGAGTGCTGTGCATCCTCTTTGTCCCAGGGTTTTTCCTCAGTCTGTTCTGGTTTGTTCTTTGAAGGTCTTTCAAAGAAGAAACCAGAATAGACGGAGGAAATACCGTCTATTCTGGTTTGTTCTTTGAAAGGCCTCTTTCAAATCCGCAGCAATGCTGTAGAAGTTGTCTTCAGACACTTGAGGCAGTGTCTCACTCTCTTTCTTCTTATTTTGGCTCTACTGAAATGAGATTGTTCAAGGATAGCAACACAGCACACGTCCTTTTCAGACACAGCTTCCCTAAGAGCCACCTTGCTCTGAATGTCTCCCTAAGAATATCCAAGCCCATTAAGGAGTGGTTCATAATCAAGGGTAAGCACTGGGGAAACATCTGAGGTTGGAGTGTAAAGGCAGGACCAAGAGTCCTTTTTAATTAGCCACATCCTTAACTGACGTTTCACTGACTACACGGTTACACAGATATCAAGGTATTTAGCCCAGACTTCTTCCTGCCAGTAGAAACATCAAGAGCTAATCGGGTTTGCTTACAGAGCTGCACATCTCAGGGTCCCTGCACTGACCGTTCTCACCTTCACTTCCGGCAAGGAACACACGGCCTAGAAAGAAAAGATGACGGCGCTACGTGCTGCTGTTGGAGGTCCCAGTTGAGGTCCGACGTCGCTGGTGGGAGCGGCTGCTCCTGCGCGATGTCCCCGACCACGTCCCCCTACGCCTGGGCCTCTCAGCTCTGGCTGCTGTCGTCCTGCTCCTGTCCTGGCGACTCCTGGACCGCACAGTTTGAGCCGAGGCCCGGCGCTGCTGGCGGGAGCGGCTGCGTCTGGGGGACGTCCCCGATGATGTGTCCCTTCGCCTGGGCCTCTCAGCTCTTGGCCTTGTCCTGCTGCTGCTGCCACGGCGACTCCTGGAGCGGACAGGTGGACTCTGGGCCCAGCCTTGCTGGCGGGAGCGCCTGCGTCTGGGGGATGGCCCTGACCATGTCCCCCTACGCCTGGGCCTCTCAGTGCTTGGCCCTGTCCCACTGCTCCTGTCACAGACACTCCTGGAGCGGACAGGTGGACCCTGGGCCCAGATTTGCTGACGGGAGCGCCTGCGTCTTGGGGATGGCCCAGGCCATGTCCCCCTACGCCTGAGCCTCTCAGTGCTTGGCCCTGTCCCACTGTTCCTGTCATGGCAGCTCCTGGAGCAGACGGGTGGACTCTGGGCCCAGCCTTGCTGGCGGGAGCGCCTGCGTCTGGGGGATGGCCCTGGCCACGTCCCCCTACGCCTGAGCCTCTCAGTGCTTGGCCCTGTCCCTCTGTTCCTGTCATGGCAGCTCCTGGAGCGGACGGGTGGACTCTGGGCCCAGCCTTGCTGGTGGGAGCACCTGCGTCTGGGGGATGTCCGTGATGGTGTCTCCCTTCGCCTGGGCCTCTCAGCCCTTGGCCCTCTCCCGCTGCTCCTGTCACCGTGACTCCTGGAGCGGACAGGTGGACTCTGGGCACGACTTTGCCGGCGAGAGCAGCTTCGCCTGCGGCTGGGCCCAGCACGTCTGGAACGGACCCTGTCCTCAGGGTCAGGGGACGTGCTGCGTGTTGCCCTTGGTCTGCTGATGCTGCTGGTGTCCAGTGAGGAAGATGGCAGCGCCTGCTGCCATGCTGCGTGGTGGGGCCTGCTGTGGCTGCCCGTCTCTGGAGATGGAGACGGGGAAACCAGCACCAATGGCACAGGGCTGTGGGAGCTGGGGCTGATGGCCTCAGATTCTGACCAGCCATGAGCAGATTGCAGTCCTGACTGTCTGGCCGGCCTGGGGCCATTGAGCTCTGTCTCATCCCTGGCGGCTGTAAGGGCAAGCAGGAATGTCAAAGATCGCCCAGGCCCCGGCCAGGCCAGGCCAGAGCAGTGCCCCCAGCCCTCCAGCAGTGGATGCTGCGCTCTGCCAAGCCCAGCCTGGGCACTGCCCCCAGCCCAGGGACACTGGGGACTTTGACTCATACATGTTCCGAGCCCAGCACAGCTGTCACACTCCCATCTCTGTGTGCTGTTCCTCAGGCCAGAGCAGCGCCGGTGGGTGCCCTCAGCAGCACAGGAGGAGCACAGGAGCAATTGCCAGGGCCTGGGGAGGCAAACAGGCTCATAGCACTGAGAACAAAGTGTACCAGCACGTGGTTGTCTGGCCAAGCACTTCCGGTTTTCCCGCTTTGAGCCCTTGCCGAGACACAGGTTCCCTGCAGAGCCCCAGGTGCAGCTTCCCAACTTACCCCCGTTCCTCTGCCTCCTCCCTGCCCCCAGGGTAAAGGCAATCCCTGGCGTTGCACTGGCTGTGCCTCACTCCTAGATCTGCGAAGGCATCGTTGTCCTCCCATGTTGGGTCTCTGATGGAGAAAGGAAGATATGAAGAATTTCTGCTGCCCTACCCTCATGGAGATCCAAGGTGTCCCAGCTCTTTCTCCAGCACTTTTCCAAGTTGGGGGTGAAGCTGAAGCCCAGACTGATGGGACAGGACAGGGCCAGGGCTCCTGGGGCAGGGCCTGGCACAGCACAGCACTTGCACCCTCCTGTCTGGTGGGCCAGGCAGAAGGACACCAACCTGAAGGGGACTCGGATCCCCAAGATGAGCATTTCAACAGGGAATTCCTCACTATCTCTGCACAGGGGGCACTGGAAATACAAAGCACCAGCGCACAAGGCCTGTCCCTGCAGGGCAAACAGAGGCAGGCTGAGCGAGGCCCTGCTGCTGCTGCTGCTGAGCACCTGCTGTGCCCCGGGGCTGAGGGGAGGGCTCCTACCTGGATGCAGTCCCTGTGGAACCAGGCCCTTTTGCACGTTGGGCACACCAGGGTTGTGAAGGTCTTTCTGTCCTCCACAGGCTCCAGGCAGATGAGGCAGATGGTGTCCGGCTCAGGAGTGGCCTCCACCTCCTGCTCTGGACGGTGCTCAGGGCAGAAGGACCTGGAGGAAAATGGATGGGGAAAGTGAGAAATGCTGGATCATTCCCCAGGGATGGCCATAAAGAGAGATGAGGTACCTGAACGGAGTAATGTATACATTGACACAGCCGCCCTCCTTGGCACAGGGCAGGTGGAACCATCTGTCACAGTCCGGCACACAGCACATGATGGTTGCCCCGCTCTGGCCGCAGACGCAGCAGCGCTGGAAAGAGCCAAGCAGCCGCGTCAGCAGCAGCAGCAGCAGCCTCGAGGCCTCCCCGGGCAGCCGCAGGGCTCCGGGCAGGGCGCAGGACGTGGCCGCTGCCGGCTCCCAGCCCACAGAGCCGCCTGCTGGAGGAGGGAGGCTCCTGTGCCAGGGCCTCTGTGCCACAGCTGCTGGGAGCCAGACTTTGTCCCAGCTGTTGGGCCGGCCTTTCTTTCCTGCACTCTGGGCTAAGTTCTGGCAAACCTCGCCAGGCACAAATCTCCCTGCTCTTGTAAGGCTCTCACCTTCTGTGCCGCCCGACAGGCCGCAATTTGGAGATCTCGTGGGAGAAATCCCAGGAGTCCATCGTAGCGGTTCTCTTGCCGAAATAGAAGAGTGGCGAAGAGCTGCAGGCAAGGGGAGGAGCTGATGAGGAGAGGGCGGCAGGAGCTGCCCATTGCAAAGGTGGAGGGAGCGCCTGGAGCCACTCACCATGCAGAACCTGTGAGCACAGAACGCACCCATCTGCAGTTTGTCACCGCACATGTCCGGGTCAGCCTCGGCACGGCGACACAGCATGCAGGCTGCAGGGGACAGAGCCAATGGCACGGGGCACGAGCAGCTCTGTGGGGCTCAGAGCCTGCAGCAGCATCGGCCCCAGGGCTGCTCTGTCCCTGCCTGGCTGATGGGCAGGGCTGGAGGCCTTGCAGAGCAGGGGCCATTGTGGGCACGGCTGTCCCAGGAGCTGCCCCCTGGCCCAGCTGGGCCCCACTTGGGCAGGAAGGAGGCTCCCAGCCCCAGCATGGCCGAGCAGCTCCTGCCTCCCCCTGCCTCTGCTCTGATCCCCACGCTGCCTGCTGCCACCAGAGCCCCTGGGCCAGGCTGTCAGAGGGCTGCTTTGCCCTCACCTGGCTCCCTGGCACCAGGGCCCTCCTGCTTGCTCCCAGACATGGCGTCACTCTGCGGTGAGTCCGTGTCCTTGAGGCACGTTGTCACTGCGAGGTGCAGATAATCTCTGTCTAGGGGAGAAAGAAGGGGGGGGAGTTTGCAGGAGAGGCCCAGAGCCACGAGGCTCTACTCCCTGCTCAGGCCTGCGTGAGCCCTGCTCCTGTCCACTTTCTCCTCCTGTTGTCGCGCTGAGGAACACCGCAGTGTCCTGGCTGTTCCTCCGCTGATTCTGGGAAGGGAGAGGCAGGTGAGACTGCAGCACAGGCCCAGAGCCCCGAGGTGTGGGGCCCCTCTGATCCCTGGGCAGCGGTCCCCGCCCTACCTTCTCCTCCCGGTGTCAGGTCGCACTGACGCTCGAACTGAGCCCAGCGTCCCCCTTTGTGGCCTTGGTGGCACAGGTCACAATGGCCACTCTGACATCAGAGCCGTGTACCCAAAATCGGGCAGCCATGGCCTCAGGTCCCTGGCAACCACTTGTGGCGGCTCCCTCGGGCACCGAGCTTCTGAGATGGGTCCGAGCGTTTGCTCAGGGTGGAAGCACAGCCGGGAATCCGGCAGCAAGTGCAGGGTCAAATGCCAGGCCCTGGGGCAGCCATCCGGGGTGGCACTGTGGGCAGGGAGGTGCTGTTCAGGCACTGCCACGCCAGGGCTCTGGCCCCGGCCAAGGGAAATCTCTGCTCCTGCCCCTGGCAAGCAGTGGCCCAGAGAGCCCGTGCGGAGGCAGCTGCACTGCAGGGATTCAAACCCTGCTCTTGGTGAACTGTTGTTTTCCTCAACACCTGTCTGCAGAAAACTAAGATGAACCTGATTTGATGCTGCTGCTGATCACCACTGGGTACTGGAGATAAACCTGGACACCACCACAGCTGCCTCCAGACCTCAGTTATCTGTCATCTTATGAACTAACAACTTTCACATTTCATATAAATGGAAAAATTAGTATTAAACTTCTGAGAAAGGTCATCTTTTATACTGACTCATTGGGAAGACACAAAATGCACTGAGAATTTTGTGTGTACATTTGACAGGAGAGCTTGCAACTGTCCTCAACTCGAGTCAAATACAGGAGGATGCTTTTCCTACATTATATAAACTTTGCCAGTTTGGTCCGTGCTTTCCTACTAGAAAATACATTGGAAAAATTCAGCAAGAGAAGCACAAACAATTCTTGTCAATTTTTCTCTTTCGTGTCTTTGCAAACATGCTCCTGGAAATCCAGATCCATGACTTCTAGAACAATCAGTGGCATCTCTGGGAAGCAGGGCAGGGGCTGACAGGCAGGGACACCCTGCAGCTGCCTGATGCTGGGGCAGCAGGAGTTTGTCCATTTTCCTGTCTCCATGGCAGAGCCACCTTGGCTGGGAAACAATCCCTTCCCTGCTCTAGGAGGGAGGCACAGCCAGTGCAATGCCAGGGAGTGCCTTTACCCTGGAGGCAGGGAGGAGGCAGAGGGGGAAGTTGGGAAGCTGCACCCGGGGCTCTGCAGGGCTCCCAGCCAGGGCTCGAAGCACAAGGAGCCAGAAGAGCTTGGCCGGACAATCCCGAGCTCTGGACACCGTGTCCTCAGCACCGGGAACCCGTTTGCTTCTCCAGGCCCTGGGCACTGCTCCCGTGCTGCTCATGCAAGTCACACACAGACACAGAGCTACCTGCTCTGTCTCAACCCTCTTCAGCACTGGACAGCGCAACACAGTAACATGTTCTCTTCAGTGCATGGTCTAATTATTAATAGTCCTGCAAAGACTCACATTCAAAGCACACACACACAAAAACCCAAGCACTGGTACACACCTTGCATCAACACAAAATGCATGTTGCTGTTCAGAAACACAGGGCAGCACTTTGGCCAATGCTTTTTCCTGCAAGATTTTTCAAAGGATTGCAAAAGTGACTTTGGCAACTTCTTCAAGGAACAAACAGGAGAGGCTTCTGAGTTTTTAAAGATTTATTGATTTGCTTTCACTTCCTTTTTTTTGCCATCCTTACACTTATCCCTGCATTCCAGAAAATTGTGAAAATCCAAAATAATATCAGGGGAAGTTTCTGAATTCTTTCATGTTTCTCTCAAAGACTTTCTTGACGTACATACAAGGGACTGGTTCGATAACATACAGAGAAGCAGTGGTTTCCCTCACTGGACATTACAAGACAACGTTATAGACTCCACTACACTAAAACACTTCTGTTGCCTGGTCATTACAAAGCCTGAAGCTCTTCTAGAGGCTTTTCCCAGTGCAACTTCATTAGGTTCCTCTCTGCTCAACTCTCGAGCCTGTCCAGGTCTCACTGAAGGGCAGCAGAGCCTTGTGGTGCCTCAGGCCCTGCTCCCAGTTCTGTCCCATCAGCAAACACTGAGGGAGCACTCCGTCCCTTCTGCCAGGTCCCTGGGGAATAAGGCAAACAAGGCTGGGCCCAGCACGGCCCCCTGAGCTCACAGCTACCTGAGTTTGGAGCTCCTCTGTCCACTTCTCTGCCCCACTGTCCCTGAGCTGCCTCGGGCCTGTTATGGCAGGCAGGGACAAAGCCTTGCTGAAGTCCCAGCTGACAACAGCCACTGCTCTCCCCTCACAAGCCCAACCAGGCACTGCAGCACAGGTGCCTATGGGATTGGTCAAGCATGGTTTCCATTCCTGTTATTCCACAGGCTTAGAGATGGCATCCAAGAGGAGCTGTTCTGTCTCCTTTCTGGGGATTGAGCTGAGGCTTATGGGCCTGCAGTTTCCTGGCTCCTTCTTGGTGTCCTTTTGCAAGACTGCAGTGATGCTGGCTTTCCTCCACTGCTCATGCCTCTCTCCGGGGCTGTCTCCTTCCCTGACTGGCTGGCAGAGCGCCCTGTGCCAGAGGCAGGAGCAGAGATTTCCCTTGGCCCCAAAAGGGAACGCTGGGCTCAGGCCAAGTGTCAGTGCGACCTGACAACTGGAGGAGAAAGTAGGGCAGGGACATGGCTGCCCAGGGACAAGAGGGGCCCCACACCTCGGGGCTCTGGGCCAGGGGCAGTGCCCAGGCTGGGCTTGGCAGAGCCCGTCCGCTCCTGGAGGGCTGGGGGCACTGCTGTGGCCTGGCCTGGCCCGGCCCTGGGCTCCCTTGGCATTCCTGCTTGCCCTTGCATCCACCAGGGATGGGCTGCAGCTCAATGGCCCCGGCCTGGCCGCACACTCAGGCCTGGAGCCTTCCCGTGGCTCCCCAGGGCACGAGAGCCTCAGCCCCAGCTCCCAAACACGGCCTAACAGGCTTTGCTGATATTGATCCCTGTCAGAGCTTTGAAAGCATTTTCAGAGTAACCTTGTTTGGCAACACTTTCAAGGAACAAACGGGACTCGCTTCTCATTGGTAAAAACTTTATTGGTTTGCTTGCACTTCCTATAGGGTATCCTAATGCTTCCTTTGGCGTTCCAGAAAATAATGAAAATCTAACAAATTCTAAAGAGAAGTTCCTGAATCCACTATGAGGAGAAGTCTCTACATTCACTGTCCTTACATACAGTTAAGAAGCTGCTCCTGTAACACACAAAGATGGAGTGGTTTACCTGACTGGACCACACAACATGATGTTTTATACACACCGCTACACTACAAAACTTCTCGTCCCTGTTCATTACAAATTTGAAGCTCTTCTCGAGGTCCTGACTTATTTTTGCATGCACATTCATACCTGCAATCCCTCCCCATGCTCAGCTTTCACCTAGACTTACCAGGGAACAGATGTTCCATACTCACCTCAAGCAATAATCTACGTCTGTCTTCCTAACCCTCTTTTTCTTCACTGACTTCTGCTAATCTACAAAATAACTGCGGACCCTCTGCACAAAAGAAACATCCAATTAATAGCCTTAAACACTTGTGATTGTGCTGCTGCTTCTAACAATCATGTCCAACGCAGCACTAAAATCAGAAATCAATTCTCACACCCTTCCTATTCTCCTGCCCCCACCACACCTTGGCTCCAGCAGAAATGTTCCCTACTGCAGCCTGGTGTGCTAAGAACAATCAAAGGCAGCAGCACTTTCCCTCAACATGCTGCAATCTGAATTGCACTGAAATTGCAGCTGTTGCATTAGAAGCTCAGCACCAGCACCCCCAGAACTGAGGCCTGAGCTCTCCATTTCAACACACCCTGTGAATCAGGCTGCCTGGAAGATTGCAGGCCGGGAACTGTGTGAACACAGCAGTGCATTTCAGCAGAGTTATGGAATCAATCTCATGGAAGGCACATCCTTTAAGCTTGTCTTAATATTCTATTCTACAAAATCTAACCAGCAATTGTTTTGGTGGCCTGTGCAGGTTTTGGGGACTGTGCATGTTTCCTTTGGATGTTGTTTTCTTTGTTTCTAAATACAAAATTCACTGCATTCAGAAGACAAAGCCCCAGATTCATTAGGACAAAGAACCACAGGGACATATGTGGCTGACAAGAACACTCAACATTCCTAACGGTAACACCAGAAAGAGAGGAAAAAGACAAAGATGATTTAAATACCTGAAAGGATCCAAAATGTCTATGTAAGCTGTCAAGTGACTAAGTTTTTGGTAAACTCTAAAAGTCCAGATTCCTATTGGGTAATTGTCTGAAAGAAAAGAAAGCCAGAAATCTGCTTGACCTTCATTTTGCCAGGACTTTCTCACAGGATTCTGCCACAACTTGGATCACAAGTGAGGGTGGCAAATTTTGACTAGAAAACTTGGATAACTAGGCAGCGTTTTTTCAACCTCACTGAATTACAGGAAGGGTTTAAAAGGAAAAACAAAATATTAAACATGGTAAAGAAATTCTGTCATACCTCTAAGGCGTTCATCATCTTTGGAGAAGAAAAAAAAAACTCTAGCACTTCCTGTGCGTGGTAAAAAAAAGAAACCTAGAAAAGGAAAAAAGGGATTTGAGCATCCTAAATTGTACTATCAAATTCCATGAACACAAGTTAAACCTGTAGTGCTTCAGAGAAATGCCATCCATTGAAAAGCTTTATTCCCTAGGAACCCAACAGAGCTTTTTATTTTACAAAACCCTCTTTTAAAGAGAAAACTGACTGTGTCTTGGGCTTTTGGCCAAACTCAGTTTGGAGTTGGTCAAAGCAAAATGACCCTGTTAGTTTCTTGTGCTCTACTCTTTCTTTCCATATTCACATTCACATCCAATGGGCTGCTGGGAGTTTTGACTCTGTGCAGCACACACGGTTTTCCAAGACGACTTTCATTGCTCAGAGGTGTGCAATGTCACTTTCCCATTCCCTGAGTGCTGCTATTAATATTCCCACAGCATCCAACTACTACAGCCAAGTAGACAGCAAAGAGAAATGCAACTTGCATTTCTTGGTCCTGTTCCATTTCTGTCATCTCAGGCTCATCGTCACCCTCAGAACTGCTGTCCTGGAAACGTGGATCCTCTTGCCACGTGGCTTTTACCGGCTTTATTGTCCCAAGCGCGTGAGGCTCTGCAATGACAGCACCAATAGAGAAAAAAAGCCAAAACCAGATTATTCCTCTACTCGTCAGGAAAAATTCCTCCTTTCACGTGAAATACTTACAGTGGAGAAGAGAGATTTAGGAAGGACAGAATCTGACCCTGCCAGATTTTCTAAGCTACATCTCTGCTCCAGTATTTTCCAGTTTGTTCCAGGAATCCCTTATGTATTCTTAAACATTTCTCATTGCATTCAGAAGACACTGAATACCTTCTCAGTTCAGCACAAGTCTGGGGGGCTCGTTGCTTTGTGCTGTTGCACTGGGTTTTTTAATATTTTGGATAACTTCACGGGGTTTCTTTTCTCTCCTACATGACTGGGACTAGAGTTAATGTTGTTTCATCTTCATTTCAGACGGCCTCATTTTATCTAAGGTTAGGACACCCCAATGATCATGTGTCATTCCATTTCCTTTTTCTAAAGGTCCAAGAGTAGAATTCAGTAACAAACAGAATATTCATGGATCTTGGGGGCAGCTCTCGGACTTTGCTCCTCCCCCTACATTAACGCACATTTCCTTAAAAGCCTTGTGAGGTCCTATGAAACTTGATATGACTGGTGTGTCACCTTTTTCCCTGTTTGAGGAATTCAGGGCATGAGAACAAGCTTTTTCACCGCGCAGCAAAAACCCCAATGCCTTCTCAAAGCGTGCCTTTCAGAATTCCTGAGATGCAAGCATGAGGCAACTCTCATTAATCTACCACAGCCCTGGCAAGCAGAAATGAAGATCAAAATGCTTCTGCCTAATTACTGACTTCTGTTGCTGAAAATCCCCTGCATCCTGACCTTCTTTACACCATATTGCCCTACAGTGCCTGCCAGAAGCTCTTCCTTAGCAATGGCACTGTTAGAAGGGTTCTGCTCTTACCTTCTTTGATGCCCAACTCCTCCGTGCCTCCAAAGAAGGAAAACTTGAAAGAACTCATCTCCTGAGCTGCGTCGTTCTCAGGCAAAGGCCCCAAATGGTCATCTGGGGCAGAGTGCTGTGCATCCTCTTTGTCCCAGGGTTTTTCCTCCGTCTGTTCTGGTTTGTTCTTTGAAGGTCTTTCAAAGAAGAAACCAGAATGGACGGAGGAAATACCGTCTATTCTGGTTTGTTCTTTGAAAGGCCTCTTTCAAATCCGCAGCAATGCTGTAGAAGTTGTCTTCAGACACTTGAGGCAATGTCTCACTCTCTTTCTTCATTTTTTGGCTTTACTGAAATGAGATTGTTCAAGGATAGCAACACAGCACACGTCCTTTTCAGACACAGCTTCCCTAAGAGCCACCTTGCTCTGAATGTCTCCCTAAGCATATCCAAGCCCATTAAGGAGTGGTTCATAATCAAGGGTAAGCACTGGGGAAACATCTGAGGTTGGAGTGTAAAGGCAGGAACCAGAGTCCTTTTTAATTAGCCACATCCTTAAGTGACTTTTCACTGACTACCCGGTTACACAGAAATGAAGGTATTTAGCCCAGACTTCTTCCTGCCAGTAGAAACATCAAGAGCTAATCGGGTTTGCTTACAGAGCTGCACATCTCAGGGTCCCTGCACTGACCGTTCTCACCTTCACTTCCGGCAAGGAACACACGGCCTAGAAAGAAAAGATGACGGCGCTACGTGCTGCTGTTGGAGGTCCCAGTTGAGGTCCGACGTCGCTGGTGGGAGCGGCTGCTCCTGCGCGATGTCCCCGACCACGTCCCCCTACGCCTGGGCCTCTCAGCTCTGGCTGCTGTCGTCCTGCTCCTGTCCTGGCGACTCCTGGACCGCACAGTTTGAGCCGAGGCCCGGCGCTGCTGGCGGGAGCGGCTGCGTCTGGGGGACGTCCCCGATGATGTGTCCCTTCGCCTGGGCCTCTCAGCTCTTGGCCTTGTCCTGCTGCTGCTGCCACGGCGACTCCTGGAGCGGACAGGTGGACTCTGGGCCCAGCCTTGCTGGCGGGAGCGCCTGCGTCTGGGGGATGGCCCTGACCATGTCCCCCTACGCCTGGGCCTCTCAGTCCTTGGCCCTGTCCCACTGCTCCTGTCACAGACACTCCTGGAGCGGACAGGTGGACCCTGGGCCCAGATTTGCTGACGGGAGCGCCTGCGTCTTGGGGATGGCCCAGGCCATGTCCCCCTACGCCTGAGCCTCTCAGTGCTTGGCCCTGTCCCACTGTTCCTGTCATGGCAGCTCCTGGAGCAGACGGGTGGACTCTGGGCCCAGCCTTGCTGGCGGGAGCGCCTGCGTCTGGGGGATGGCCCTGGCCACGTCCCCCTACGCCTGAGCCTCTCAGTGCTTGGCCCTGTCCCTCTGTTCCTGTCATGGCAGCTCCTGGAGCGGACGGGTGGACTCTGGGCCCAGCCTTGCTGGTGGGAGCACCTGCGTCTGGGGGATGTCCGTGATGGTGTCTCCCTTCGCCTGGGCCTCTCAGCCCTTGGCCCTCTCCCGCTGCTCCTGTCACCGTGACTCCTGGAGCGGACAGGTGGACTCTGGGCACGACTTTGCCGGCGAGAGCAGCTTCGCCTGCGGCTGGGCCCAGCACGTCTGGAACGGACCCTGTCCTCAGGGTCAGGGGACGTGCTGCGTGTTGCCCTTGGTCTGCTGATGCTGCTGGTGTCCAGTGAGGAAGATGGCAGCGCCTGCTGCCATGCTGCGTGGTGGGGCCTGCTGTGGCTGCCCGTCTCTGGAGATGGAGACGGGGAAACCAGCACCAATGGCACAGGGCTGTGGGAGCTGGGGCTGATGGCCTCAGATTCTGACCAGCCATGAGCAGATTGCAGTCCTGACTGTCTGGCCGGCCTGGGGCCATTGAGCTCTGTCTCATCCCTGGCGGCTGTAAGGGCAAGCAGGAATGTCAAAGATCGCCCAGGTCCCGGCCAGGCCAGGCCAGAGCAGTGCCCCCAGCCCTCCAGCAGTGGATGCTGCGCTCTGCCAAGCCCGGCCTGGGCACTGCCCCCAGCCCAGGGACACTGGGGACTTTGACTCATACATGTTCCGAGCCCAGCACAGCTGTCACACTCCCATCTCTGTGTGCTGTTCCTCAGGCCAGAGCAGCGCCGGTGGGTGCCCTCAGCAGCACAGGAGGAGCACAGGAGCAATTGCCAGGGCCTGGGGAGGCAAACAGGCTCATAGCACTGAGAACAAAGTGTACCAGCACGTGGTTGTTTGGCCAAGCACTTCCGGTTTTCCCGCTTTGAGCCCTTGCCGAGACACAGGTTCCCTGCAGAGCCCCAGGTGCAGCTTCCCAACTTACCCCTGTTCCTCTGCCTCCTCCCTGCCCCCAGGGTAAAGGCAATCCCTGGCGTTGCACTGGCTGTGCCTCACTCCTAGATCTGCGAAGGCATCGTTGTCCTCCCATGTTGGGTCTCTGATGGAGAAAGGAAGATATGAAGAATTTCTGCTGCCCTACCCTCATGGAGATCCAAGGTGTCCCAGCTCTTTCTCCAGCACTTTTCCAAGTTGGGGGTGAAGCTGAAGCCCAGACTGATGGGACAGGACAGGGCCAGGGCTCCTGGGGCAGGGCCTGGCACAGCACAGCACTTGCACCCTCCTGCCTGGTGGGCCAGGCAGAAGGACACCAACCTGAAGGGGACTCGGATCCCCAAGATGAGCATTTCAAAAGGGAATTCCTCACTATCTCTGCACAGGGGGCACTGGAAATACAAAGCACCAGCGCACAAGGCCTGTCCCTGCAGGGCAAACAGAGGCAGGCTGAGCGAGGCCCTGCTGCTGCTGCTGCTGAGCACCTGCTGTGCCCCGGGGCTGAGGGGAGGGCTCCTACCTGGATGCAGTCCCTGTGGAACCAGGCCCTTTTGCACGTTGGGCACACCAGGGTTGTGAAGGTCTTTCTGTCCTCCACAGGCTCCAGGCAGATGAGGCAGACGGTGTCCGGCTCAGGAGTGGCCTCCACCTCCTGCTCTGGACGGTGCTCAGGGCAGAAGGACCTGGAGGAAAATGGATGGGGAAAGTGAGAAATGCTGGATCATTCCCCAGGGATGGCCATAAAGAGAGATGAGGTACCTGAACGGAGTAATGTATACATTGACACAGCCGCCCTCCTTGGCACAGGGCAGGTGGAACCATCTGTCACAGTCCGGCACACAGCACATGATGGTTGCCCCGCTCTGGCCGCAGACGCAGCAGCGCTGGAAAGAGCCAAGCAGCCGCGTCAGCAGCAGCAACAGCAGCCTCGAGGCCTCCCCGGGCAGCCGCAGGGCTCCGGGCAGGGCGCAGGACGTGGCCGCTGCCGGCTCCCAGCCCACAGAGCCGCCTGCTGGAGGAGGGAGGCTCCTGTGCCAGGGCCTCTGTGCCACAGCTGCTGGGAGCCAGACTTTGTCCCAGCTGTTGGGCCGGCCTTTCTTTCCTGCACTCTGGGCTAAGCTCTGGCAAACCTCGCCAGGCACAAATCTCCCTGCTCTTGTAAGGCTCTCACCTTCTGTGCCGCCCGACAGGCCGCAATTTGGAGATCTCGTGGGAGAAATCCCAGGAGTCCATCGTAGCGGTTCTCTTGCCGAAATAGAAGAGTGGCGAAGAGCTGCAGGCAAGGGGAGGAGCTGATGAGGAGAGGGCGGCAGGAGCTGCCCATTGCAAAGGTGGAGGGAGCGCCTGGAGCCACTCACCATGCAGAACCTGTGAGCACAGAACGCACCCATCTGCAGTTTGTCACCGCACATGTCCGGGTCAGCCTCGGCACGGCGACACAGCATGCAGGCTGCAGGGGACAGAGCCAATGGCACGGGGCACGAGCAGCTCTGTGGGGCTCAGAGCCTGCAGCAGCCTTGGCCCCAGGGCTGCTCTGTCCCTGCCTGGCTGATGGGCAGGGCTGGAGGCCTTGCAGAGCAGGGGCCATTGTGGGCACGGCTGTCCCAGGAGCTGCCCCCTGGCCCAGCTGGGCCCCACTTGGGCAGGAAGGAGGCTCCCAGCCCCAGCATGGCCGAGCAGCTCCTGCCTCCCCCTGCCTCTGCTCTGATCCCCACGCTGCCTGCTGCCACAAGAGCCCCTGGGCCAGGCTGTCAGAGGGCTGCTTTGCCCTCACCTGGCTCCCTGGCACCAGGGCCCTCCTGCTTGCTCCCAGACATGGCGTCACTCTGCGGTGAGTCCGTGTCCTTGAGGCACGTTGTCACTGCGAGGTGCAGATAATCTCTGTCTAGGGGAGAAAGAAGGGGGGGGGAGTTTGCAGGAGAGACCCAGAGCCACGAGGCTCTACTCCCTGCTCAGGCCTGCGTGAGCCCTGCTCCTGTCCACTTTCTCCTCCCGTTGTCGCGCTGAGGAACACCGCAGTGTCCTGGCTGTTCCTCCGCTGATTCTGGGAAGGGAGAGGCAGGTGAGACTGCAGCACAGGCCCAGAGCCCCGAGGTGTGGGGCCCCTCTGGTCCCTGGGCAGCCACGTCCCCACCCTACCTTCTCCTCCCTGTGTCAGGTTGCACTGACGCTCGGCCTGAGCCCAACGTCCCCTTTTGTGGCCTTGGTGGCACAGGTCACAATGGCCACTCTGACATCAGAGCCGTGTACCCAAAATCGGGCAGCCATGGCCTCAAGTCCCTGGCAACCACTTGTGGTGGCCCCCTCGGGCACCGAGCTTCTGAGATGGGTCCGAGCGTTTGCTCGGGGTGGAAGCACGGCCGGGAATCCGGCAGCAAGTGCAGGGTCAAATGCCAGGCCCTGGGGCAGCCATCCGGGGTGGCACTGTGGGCAGGGAGGTGCTGTTCAGGCACCGCCACGCCAGGGCTCTGGCCCCGGCCAAGGGAAATCTCTGCTCCTGCCCCTGGCAGGCGGTGGCCCAGAGAGCCCTTGCGGAGGCAGCTGCACTGCAGGGATTCAAATCCTGCTCTAGGTGAACTGATGTTTTCCTCTAGACCTGTCTGCAGAAAACTAAGATGAACCTGATTTGATGCTGCTGCTGATCACCATTGGGTACTGGAGATAAACCTGGACACCACCACAGCTGCCTCCAGACCTCAGTTATCTGTCATCCTATGAACTAACAACTTTCACATTTCATATAAATGGAAAAATTAGTATTAAGCTTCTGAGAAAGGTCATCTTTTAGACTGACTCAGTGGAAAGAACACAAAATGCACTGAGAATTTTGTGTGTACATTTGACAGGAGAGCTTGCAACTGTCCTCCACTCAAGTCAAATACAGGAGGATGTTTTTCCTACATTATATAAACTTTGCCAGTTTGGTCCGTGCTTTCCTACTAGAAAATACATTGGAAAAATTCAGCAAGAGAAGCACAAACAATTCTTGTCAATTTTTCTCTTTCGTGTCTTTGCAAACATGCTCCTGGAAATCCAGATCCATGACTTCTAGAACAATCAGTGGCATCTCTGGGAAGCAGGGCAGGGGCTGACAGGCAGGGACACCCTGCAGCTGCCTGATGCTGGGGCAGCAGGAGTTTGTCCATTTTCCTGTCTCCATGGCAGAGTCACCTTGGCTGGGAAATGATCCCTTCCCTGCTCTAGGAGGGAGGCACAGCCAGTGCAATGCCAGGGAGTGCCTTTACCCTGGAGGCAGGGAGGAGGCAGAGGGGGAAGTTGGGAAGCTGCACCCGGGGCTCTGCAGGGCTCCCGGCCAGGGCTCGAAGCACAAGGAGCCAGAAGAGCTTGGCCGGACAATCCCGAGCTCTGGACACCGTGTCCTCAGCACCGGGAACCCGTTTGCTTCTCCAGGCCCTGGGCACTGCTCCCGTGCTGCTCATGCAAGTCACACACAGACACAGAGCTACCTGCTCTGTCTCAACCCTCTTCAGCACTGGACAGCACAACACAGTAACATGTTCTCTTCAGTGCATGGTCTAATTATTAATAGTCCTGCAAAGACTCACATTCAAAGCACACACACACAAAAACCCAAGCCCTAGTACACACTTTGCATGAAGCCTTGGTACAGACCTTGCATCAACACAAAATGCATGTTGCTGTTCAGAAACACAGGGCAGCACTTTTGGCCAATGCTTTTTTCCTGCAAGATCTTTCAAAGGATTGCAAAAGTGACTTTGTTTGGCAACTTCTTCAAGGAGCAAACAGGAGAGGCTTCTGAGTTTTTAAAGATTTATTGATTTGCTTTCACTTTTTTTTTTTTTTTTTTTGGCATCCTTACACTTATCCCTGCATTCCAGAAAATCGTGAAGATCCAAAAAAATATCAGGGCAGGTTTCTGAATTCTTTCATGTTTCTCTCAAAGACTTTCTTGACGTACATACAAGGGACTGGTTCGATAACATACAGAGAAGCAGTGGTTTCCCTCATTGGACATTACAAGACAACGTTATAGACTCCACTACACTAAAACACTTCTGTTGCCTGGTCATTACAAAGCCTGAAGCTCTTCTAGAGGCTTTTCCCAGTGCAACTTCATTAGGTTCCTCTCTGCTCAACTCTCGAGCCTGTCCAGGTCTCACTGAAGGGCAGCAGAGCCTTGTGGTGCCTCAAGCCCTGCTCCCAGTTCTGTCCCATCAGCAAACACTGAGGGAGCGCTCCATCCCTTCTGCCAGGTCCCTGGGGAATAAGGCAAACAAGGCTGGGCCCAGCACGGCCCCCTGAGCTCACAGCTACCTGAGTTTGGAGCTCCCCTGTCCACTTCTCTGCCCCACTGTCCCTGAGCTGCCTCAGGGGCCTGTTATGGGAGGCAGGGACAAAGCCTTGCTGAAGTCCCAGCTGACAACAGCCACTGCTCTCCCCTCACAAGCCCAACCAGGCACTGCAGCACAGGTGCCTATGGGATTGGTCAAGCATGGTTTCCATTCCTGTTATTCCACAGGCTTAAAGATGGCGTCCAAGAGGAGTTGTTCTGTCTCCTTTCTGGGGATGGAGCTGAGGCTTATGGGCCTGCAGTTTCCTGGCTCCTTCTTGGTGTCCTTTTGCAAGACTGCAGTGATGCTGGCTTTCCTCCACTGCTCATGCCTCTCTCCGGGGCTGTCTCCTTCCCTGACCTGCTGGCAGAGCGCCCGGTGCCAGAGGCAGGAGCAGAGATTTCCCTTGGCCCCAAAAGGGAACGCTGGGCTCAGGCCGAGTGTCAGTGCGACCTGACAACGGGAGGAGAAGGAGGGAAGGAGCAGGGCTGACACAGGGCTGAGCAGGGAGTAGAGCCCTCGTGTCTCTGGGCCTACTCTGCAAGCTCCCTGGCCTGTACTTTCTCCACAGAGAGAGAGCAACAGCACCTCGAAGTGACCAGGAAACCCGGCCATGGAGCGGGTCTGGGGCTGTCAGCCCTCAGGGACACCGGCCATGGAGCGGGTCTGGGGCCGTGACACCTCAGGGACACCGGCCATGGAGCGGGTCTGGGGCTGTCAGCCCTCAGGGAAACCGGCCATGGAGCAAGACTGGGGCTGTGACACCTCAGGGACACCGGCCATGGAGCGGGGCTGGGGCCGTGACACCTCATGGAACTCACCATGGCAGCCACCTCCCGAGATTTTGAAGTACTTGTTTCTTGGTTTAATGCCCTTCCAAGATCAATCTAGCATCTTTGCATATGAGCCTGACATACAAGGGTATTTAAAATTGAGTCTGATCCAGTCATCAAAGACAATGGATGTTACCTCTAAACTTACCTTTTCATGATTGTCAAACAATATGGAACTTTTCTTATGTCTGACTTAAAATATCCAGAATGCAAAATTCATTCTCAAGACAGGAAAAAAGAAAACAATGAAAATAGGATATAGGCAGTCTTCAAAAGGCACAGAGAAGAAAATAAACATTAGAAAACCTTAGAAAAATTAGGTTTTCTTCTTCATCTTCTCAGTATGTGTTGTTTGAACATTGGTTGTCTTACTTGTCCCTCGCAAAACAAGGCATGTTACAGCTTTATTGTCTCAGTGCTGCATTTCCCCAATCGCTGACTTGCCATTTAGGCTCTGCTTTTTTGGAAATATACAACAAGGGACTCTCTATGGAAGAGAGTTGCACAAGCCTCTGGATTCCTGACCGTTCACCTCTGCCAATGCTCACAGTATTCTCCTAACACACCTGAGCTTCCTGTCTTTCAGAGAGAGAAAGATTCAGCTAAAGTCAAGCAAACAGGGCAGGGCAGATGGAAACCTTCCCTTGAGATGCTTTTGGGAAGGCCTGCAAGCACCCTGCCTTCCCTTGGCACAGAGGTGGTCACCTCAATGCATGGCGTTGCCTGACTTGCCCGAGGTGCCCCTCTATTCCAGAAGGACTTTTGCCCGCTTCATCACTTGTCTGTCCCTCCAGTTCCAGGGCCTCAAACCTGCTCTGTAAGGCACTAAACCTTTTAGTCAGCTGTAAGTTTTCAGAATAAGGCACTGACTGTGGCTCGAACTAGTTTTTTTAGTCAGGTTTACAATATATATTGAGAAAAAGAAGGAGCAGAGAAGGTGTGGAAAATGCATATTATATGATTGGCTTTTCGCAAATATTAAAATTAATACTATATGTGTGATGTTGGAAAGTTATGTTGTATTCATCCTTTTTTGTAGTGCTATCCTAATCTTTTAAAGTAGTGTGGTGAATATAGTTTTAGGCTACAGAAACTCTGTGATGTAAGATACTTTTTCTAAATAGCTCATGGAGAGATAACAGTAACAAGACACCAAAACTCTGAGAAAAGAAATATTGCCTCCTTATCGGGAAGAACCAGACTTTGAGGGACCAAGACAATTGATTTACAAGATGAAGGAGGGGTTGACAAGAACAAGAAAACACCCATTGTTTGAAAAGAATTTTGGCATCATGTATGAGATATATGAATAGGCAACAGGCTATTACTTTTAAGGGTTAATCCTTTGTTAGCAAAGTGTCTTCTGAGGCAGAGCAGAGCACCCAGACATCTGCAATTCTTTGCTTTTTTAATTGCCCTTTATTGTCCTACCTCTAATTGTCCAAATTATTTTTTCTCTAATTTTTATTCTTATTTTTATAACTAATTTATTACTATTAAACTTTTAAAATTTTAAAGCAAGTGAAATTCTGCATCCTTTGTGTCCACTATCAGTGGGAATCCCTCTTCCCAAGCTTTGTCAACCCCCCTCTGGGTTTGAGATCAGTGAAACGTGCCCAGCCTGGAGTCTTGGAAGACAATTCTAGCAACAAGTACTTTGCTTTTCTAACCCCTGGCCATCACTTCGAGCTTGTAGGCTGCTATGTGTGTCACAGGTTAAACGTCTCTTCCTGTTGATCAGGCTTGGAAGTGCGTAAAGCCCAGGCATGACAGGACATGTTTTCTTCAGGAAATGGGACGTAGGGCCCAGTTTGCAACGGGTCCGGGCCCGCGCCTTCCAGAGCGCCAGAAGGTTCGCGGCGCCGTTGCAGGGCTCAGGGCGCCGCCTTGTGGGCGAGAGCCGCCATGACAGCGCGGGCGCCGCGCGGCGGGGCCGGAGGGCGGGAAGGGGCGGGCGGGTGTGAGGGGCGGGGCGGTTCGTGCCCAGAGCCGAGCCCGCGCTGTTCCTGGGCGCATTCCCGGCTCGGTGTTGGGAGCGTGCAGCCGCTGCTCGGGCTCTGGGAGAAGCGTGCGGCCGCTGCGGGGTCCCAGCCCTCAGAGCTGGCTGCCGGCCGAGGCTGCAGTGCCAGAGCTGCCGTGCGCCGTGGCAGTGCCAGAATCCCTGGCAGAGCCGGGCTGGCACTGCCAGCTCCTGAGGGAAGCCCGGCCATGGCAGCGCCGGGCTGGCAGTGCCGACAGCTGAGGGGAGCCCGGCCATGGCAGCGCCGGGCTGGCAGTGCCGACAGCTGAGGGGAGCCCGGCCATGGCAGCGCCGGGGCCGCTCCTGCCCCGCGGCCGCCCGAAGGAGCGACCTCTGGGACCTGCGGGCAGACTGGCACTGCTTGGCCCTCTTCAGTAGATCGACGGAGTGGCAGCACAGATAGCAAAATATTAAAACATCTGATTTAAAACACCGGAGGGAAACCATAGAATTGAAAAGAAAATGAAGGTGTACCAAAATACTCAGGGCATGAATGGGAAAACTGAAAAGATACAGATTCTAATTATTTATATAATCTCAACTATATCATCAGAAACATGAGGGTGAAAATACCTTCTAAAAGTTTTGACAATATAATGGTTCAGCTGTGTAGTTTTGCTAGTACATTAAAGTCTTAAAAAGCAGTCATGTATTCCTTTGTCCAGTGCTATGAATTTAATAATGGGATTTGTTACAGTTGTCCCTCAAATACCCCTCATAAAGAGAGTTGAGTGCTTAGATTCGATGGAAGCCATCAGTTAGTAAATGTAGTGTTGTGGTTTTTAGTAGTTCTGTAGTAAGTAGTTAGTTAAAGAAGTGATCATTCTGCCAATGGATGCTGATCCCTGATGCGTTTGTGCTGGTTCAATGGAAAGGCAAATTTTTAGTAATAGGCTATTGGAAAACATGTCTTTTCTGCTGGTAGCAGGCACAAACACATTGCTTTTACTGGTAGAAACTGAAGCAACTTGAGATGCCTGCTCCTTCTTCTCCACCTATGTTTAAAGGAGATCCATGCAGGTTAAAATATGAACCAAACCTCGAGGCTCTGGGCCTGTCCTGCTGGCTCACCGGCCTCACCCAACAATCAGCAGAGGAACAGCAAGAGGACACTGCAGTGTTCCTCAATGCAACAAGGGGAGGAGAAGGTGGGCAGGAGCAGGGCTCACATAGACAGAGAGGATCAGCACCTCAAAGTGACCACATCATTCAAGGGACAGGGACTGACTGCTGACAGCTGCCCTGTGAAACAGCAAGCAGGAGGGCGCTGGTGCCAGGGAGCCAGGTGACAAAAGCAAAGCCGCCCTCTGACAGCCTGGCCCAGGGCCTCTTGTGGCAGCAGGCAGCGTGGGGATCAGAGCAGAGGCAGGGGGAGGCAGGAGCTGCTCGGCCATGCCGGGGGTTGGGAGCCTCCTTCCTGCCCAAGTGGGGCCCAGCTGGGCCAGGGGGCAGCTCCTGGGACAGCCGTGCCCACAATGGCCCCTGCTCTGCAAGGCCTCCAGCCCTGCCCATCAGCCAGGCAGGGACAGAGCAGCCCTGGGGCCAAGGCTGCTGCAAGCTCTGAGCCCCACAGAGCTGCTCGTGCCCCGTGCCATTGGCTCTGTCCCCTGCAGCCTGCATGCTGTGTCACCGTGCCGAGGCTGACCCGGACATGTGCGGTGACAAACAGCAGAAGAGTGGGCTCTGTGCCCACAGGTTCTGCATGGTGAGGGGCTCCGGGTGCTCCCTCCACCTTTGCAATGGGCAGCTCCTGCCGCCCTCTCCTCATCAGCTCCTCCCCTTGCCTGCAGCTCTTTGCCAGTCTCCTATTTCGGCAAGAGAAACGCCACGTTAGACTCGTGGAGTTTCTCCTGTGAGATCTCCTTATTGCAGTGAGGCAGGCAGCACAGAAGGTGAGCAGGGAGCTTTGTGCCTGGGGAGGTTTGCCAGAGCTTAGCCCAGACTGCAGGAAAGAAAGGCTGGCCCAGCAGCCGGGACAAAGTCTGGCTCCCAGCGGCTCTGGCACAGAGGCCCTGGCACAGGAGCCTCCCTCCTCCAGCAGGCAGCTCTGTGGGCTGGGAGCCGGCAGCGGCTCTGGGCCTGTCCTGCAAAATCCCCCCCTCAATTCCTTCTCCCCTAGACAGAGAGTATCTGCACCTCGCAGCAACAACGTCCCTCGAGGACAGCGACTCACTCCAGAGTGACGCCATGTCTGACAGCAAGCAGGAGGGCGCTGGTGCCAGGGAGCCAGGTGAGGGCAAAGCCGCCCTCTGACAGCCTGGCCCAGGGCCTCTTGTGGCAGCAGGCAGCGTGGGGATCAGAGCAGAGGCAGGGGGAGGCAGGAGCTGCTCGGCCATGCCGGGGGTTGGGAGCCTCCTTCCTGCCCAAGTGGGGCCCAGCTGGGCCAGGGGGCAGCTCCTGGGACAGCCGTGCCCACAATGGCCCCTGCTCTGCAAGGCCTCCAGCCCTGCCCATCAGCCAGGCAGGGACAGAGCAGCCCTGGGGCCAAGGCTGCTGCAAGCTCTGAGCCCCACAGAGCTGCTCGTGCCCCGTGCCATTGGCTCTGTCCCCTGCAGCCTGCATGCTGTGTCGCCGTGCCGAGGCTGAGCCCTGTGCCTCCCCAGGCCCTGGCCACTGCTCCTGTGCTGCTCCTGCACAGCCCAGAGCACCCACGGGCCCTGCTCAGGCCTCACGAAGACCAGAACCAGCTGGGGCTGTGACAGCTCTGCTGCTCTGGGCCCAGCCCTCGGGCAAAGCACCCGCCTGTCCCTGGGCTGGGGGCAGTGCCCAGGCTGGGCTTGGCAGAGCCCGTCCGCTCCTGGAGGGCTGGGGGCACTGCTCTGGCCTGGCCTGGCCCGGCCCTGGGCTCCCTTGGCATTCCTGCTTGCCCTTGCATCCACCAGGGATGGGCTGCAGCTCAATGGCCCCGGCCTGGCCGCACACTCAGGCCTGGAGCCTTCCCGTGGCTCCCCAGGGCACGAGAGCCTCAGCCCCAGCTCCCAAACACGGCCTAACAGGCTTTGCTGATATTGATCCCTGTCAGAGCTTTGAAAGCATTTTCAGAGTAACCTTGTTTGGCAACACTTTCAAGGAACAAACGGGACTCGCTTCTCATTGGTAAAAACTTTATTGGTTTGCTTGCACTTCCTATAGGGTATCCTAATGCTTCCTTTGGCGTTCCAGAAAATAATGAAAATCTAACAAATTCTAAAGAGAAGTTCCTGAATCCACTATGAGGAGAAGTCTCTACATTCACTGTCCTTACATACAGTTAAGAAGCTGCTCCTGTAACACACAAAGATGGAGTGGTTTACCTGACTGGACCACACAACATGATGTTTTATACACACCGCTACACTACAAAACTTCTCGTCCCTGTTCATTACAAATTTGAAGCTCTTCTCGAGGTCCTGACTTATTTTTGCATGCACATTCATACCTGCAATCCCTCCCCATGCTCAGCTTTCACCTAGACTTACCAGGGAACAGATGTTCCATACTCACCTCAAGCAATAATCTACGTCTGTCTTCCTAACCCTCTTTTTCTTCACTGACTTCTGCTAATCTACAAAATAACTGCGGACCCTCTGCACAAAAGAAACATCCAATTAATAGCCTTAAACACTTGTGATTGTGCTGCTGCTTCTAACAATCATGTCCAACGCAGCACTAAAATCAGAAATCAATTCTCACACCCTTCCTATTCTCCTGCCCCCACCACACCTTGGCTCCAGCAGAAATGTTCCCTACTGCAGCCTGGTGTGCTAAGAACAATCAAAGGCAGCAGCACTTTCCCTCAACATGCTGCAATCTGAATTGCACTGAAATTGCAGCTGTTGCATTAGAAGCTCAGCACCAGCACCCCCAGAACTGAGGCCTGAGCTCTCCATTTCAACACACCCTGTGAATCAGGCTGCCTGGAAGATTGCAGGCCGGGAACTGTGTGAACACAGCAGTGCATTTCAGCAGAGTTATGGAATCAATCTCATGGAAGGCACATCCTTTAAGCTTGTCTTAATATTCTATTCTACAAAATCTAACCAGCAATTGTTTTGGTGGCCTGTGCAGGTTTTGGGGACTGTGCATGTTTCCTTTGGATGTTGTTTTCTTTGTTTCTAAATACAAAATTCACTGGATTCAGAAGACAAAGCCCCAGATTCATTAGGACAAAGAACCACAGGGACATATGTGGCTGACAAGAACACTCAACATTCCTAACGGTAACACCAGAAAGAGAGGAAAAAGACAAAGATGATTTAAATACCTGAAAGGATCCAAAATGTCTATGTAAGCTGTCAAGTGACTAAGTTTTTGGTAAACTCTAAAAGTCCAGATTCCTATTGGGTAATTGTCTGAAAGAAAAGAAAGCCAGAAATCTGCTTGACCTTCATTTTGCCAGGACTTTCTCACAGGATTCTGCCACAACTTGGATCACAAGTGAGGGTGGCAAATTTTGACTAGAAAACTTGGATAACTAGGCAGCGTTTTTTCAACCTCACTGAATTACAGGAAGGGTTTAAAAGGAAAAACAAAATATTAAACATGGTAAAGAAATTCTGTCATACCTCTAAGGCGTTCATCATCTTTGGAGAAGAAAAAAAAAACTCTAGCACTTCCTGTGCGTGGTAAAAAAAAGAAACCTAGAAAAGGAAAAAAGGGATTTGAGCATCCTAAATTGTACTATCAAATTCCATGAACACAAGTTAAACCTGTAGTGCTTCAGAGAAATGCCATCCATTGAAAAGCTTTATTCCCTAGGAACCCAACAGAGCTTTTTATTTTACAAAACCCTCTTTTAAAGAGAAAACTGACTGTGTCTTGGGCTTTTGGCCAAACTCAGTTTGGAGTTGGTCAAAGCAAAATGACCCTGTTAGTTTCTTGTGCTCTACTCTTTCTTTCCATATTCACATTCACATCCAATGGGCTGCTGGGAGTTTTGACTCTGTGCAGCACAAACGGTTTTCCAAGACGACTTTCATTGCTCAGAGGTGTGCAATGTCACTTTCCCATTCCCTGAGTGCTGCTATTAATATTCCCACAGCATCCAACTACTACAGCCAAGTAGACAGCAAAGAGAAATGCAACTTGCATTTCTTGGTCCTGTTCCATTTCTGTCATCTCAGGCTCATCGTCACCCTCAGAACTGCTGTCCTGGAAACGTGGATCCTCTTGCCACGTGGCTTTTACCGGCTTTATTGTCCCAAGCGCGTGAGGCTCTGCAATGACAGCACCAATAGAGAATAAAAGCCAAAACCAGATTATTCCTCTACTCGTCAGGAAAAATTCCTCCTTTCACGTGAAATACTTACAGTGGAGAAGAGAGATTTAGGAAGGACAGAATCTGACCCTGCCAGATTTTCTAAGCTACATCTCTGCTCCAGTATTTTCCAGTTTGTTCCAGGAATCCCTTATGTATTCTTAAACATTTCTCATTGCATTCAGAAGACACTGAATACCTTCTCAGTTCAGCACAAGTCTGGGGGGCTCGTTGCTTTGTGCTGTTGCACTGGGTTTTTTAATATTTTGGATAACTTCACGGGGTTTCTTTTCTCTCCTACATGACTGGGACTAGAGTCAATGTTGTTTCATCTTCATTTCAGACGGCCTCATTTTATCTAAGGTTAGGACACCCCAATGATCATGTGTCATTCCATTTCCTTTTTCTAAAGGTCCAAGAGTAGAATTCAGTAACAAACAGAATATTCATGGATCTTGGGGGCAGCTCTCGGACTTTGCTCCTCCCCCTACATTAACGCACATTTCCTTAAAAGCCTTGTGAGGTCCTATGAAACTTGATATGACTGGTGTGTCACCTTTTTCCCTGTTTGAGGAATTCAGGGCATGAGAACAAGCTTTTTCACCGCTCAGCAAAAACCCCAATGCCTTCTCAAAGCGTGCCTTTCAGAATTCCTGAGATGCAAGCATGAGACAACTCTCATTAATCTACCACAGCCCTGGCAAGCAGAAATAGAGATCAAAATGCTTCTGCCTAATTACTGACTTCTGTTGCTGAAAATCCCCTGCATCCTGACCTTCTTTACACCATATTGCCCTACAGTGCCTGCCAGAAGCTCTTCCTTAGCAATGGCACTGTTAGAAGGGTTCTGCTGTTACCTTCTTTGATGCCCAACTCCTCTGTGCCTCCATAGAAGGAAAACTTGAAAGAACTCATCTCCTGAGCTGCGTCGTTCTCAGGCAAAGGTCCCAAATGGTCATCTGGGGCAGAGTGCTGTGTATCCTCTTTGTCCCATGGTTTTTCCTCAGTCTGTTCTGGTTTGTTCTTTGAAGGTCTTTCAAAGAAGAAACCAGAATAGACGGAGGAAATACCGTCTATTCTGGTTTGTTCTTTGAAAGGCCTCTTTCAAATCCGCAGCAATGCTGTAGAAGTTGTCTTCAGACACTTGAGGCAGTGTCTCACTCTCTTTCTTCTTATTTTGGCTCTACTGAAATGAGATTGTTCAAGGATAGCAACACAGCACACGTCCTTTTCAGACACAGCTTCCCTAAGAGCCACCTTGCTCTGAATGTCTCCCTAAGCATATCCAAGCCCATTAAGGAGTGGTTCATAATCAAGGGTAAGCACTGGGGAAACACTGGGTTGGAGTGTAAAGGCAGGAACCAGAGTCCTTTTTAATTAGCCACATCCTTAAGTGACTTTTCACTGACTACACGGTTACACAGAAATGAAGGTATTTAGCCCAGACTTCTTCCTGCCAGTAGAAACATCAAGAGCTAATCGGGTTTGCTTACAGAGCTGCACATCTCAGGGTCCCTGCACTGACCGTTCTCACCTTCACTTCCGGCAAGGAACACACGGCCTAGAAAGAAAAGATGACGGCGCTACGTGCTGCTGTTGGAGGTCCCAGTTGAGGTCCGACGTCGCTGGTGGGAGCGGCTGCTCCTGCGCGATGTCCCCGACCACGTCCCCCTACGCCTGGGCCTCTCAGCTCTGGCTGCTGTCGTCCTGCTCCTGTCCTTGCGACTCCTGGACCGCACAGTTTGAGCCGAGGCCCGGCGCTGCTGGCGGGAGCGGCTGCGTCTGGGGGCCGTCCCCGATGATGTGTCCCTTCGCCTGGGCCTCTCAGCTCTTGGCCTTGTCCTGCTGCTGCTGCCACGGCGACTCCTGGAGCGGACAGGTGGACTCTGGGCCCAGCCTTGCTGGCGGGAGCGCCTGCGTCTGGGGGATGGCCAGGACCATGTCCCCCTACGCCTGGGCCTCTCAGTCCTTTTCCCTGTCCCACTGCCTCTGTCACAGACACTCCTGGAGCGGACAGGTGGACTCTGGGCCCAGCCTTGCTGGCGGGAGCGCCTGCGTCTGGGGGATGGCCCTGACCATGTCTCCCTTCGCCTGGGCCTCTCCGTCCTTGGCCCTGTCCCTCTGTTCCTGTCATGGCAGCTCCTGGAGCGGACGGGTGGACTCTGGGCCCAGCCTTGCTGGCGGGAGCACCTGCGTCTGGGGGATGTCCGTGATGGTGTCTCCCTTCGCCTGGGCCTCTCAGCCCTTGGCCCTGTCCCGCTGCTCCTGTCACGGCGACTCCTGGAGCGGACAGGTGGACTCTGGGCACGACTTTGCTGGCGAGAGCAGCTTCGCCTGCGGCTGGGCCCAGCGCGTCTGGAACGGACCCTGTCCTCAGGGTCAGGGGACGTGCTGCGTGTTGCCCTTGATCTGCTGATGCTGCTGGTGTCCAGTGAGGAAGATGGCAGCGCCTGCTGCCATGCTGCGTGGTGGGGCCTGCTGTGGCTGCCCGTCTCTGGAGATGGAGACGGGGAAACCAGCACCAATGGCACAGGGCTGTGGGAGCTGGGGCTGATGGCCTCAGATTCTGACCAGCCATGAGCAGATTGTAGTCCTGACTGTCTGGCCGGCCTGGGGCCATTGAGCTCTGTCTCATCCCTGGCGGCTGTAAGGGCAAGCAGGAATGTCAAAGATCGCCCAGGCCCCGGCCAGGCCAGGCCAGAGCAGTGCCCCCAGCCCTCCAGCAGTGGATGCTGCGCTCTGCCAAGCCCGGCCTGGGCACTGCCCCCAGCCCAGGGACACCGGGGACTTTGACTCATACATGTTCCGAGCCCAGCACAGCTGTCACACTCCCATCTCTGTGTGCTGTTCCTCAGGCCAGAGCAGCGCCGGTGGGTGCCCTCAGCAGCACAGGAGGAGCACAGGAGCAATTGCCAGGGCCTGGGGAGGCAAACAGGCTCATAGCACTGAGAACAAAGTGTACCCAGCACGTGGTTGTCTGGCCAAGCGCTTCCGGTTCTTCCCGCTCTGAGCCCTTGCCGAGACACAGGTTCCCTGCAGAGCCCCAGGTGCAGCTTCCCAACTTACCCCTGTTCCTCTGCCTCCTCCCTGCCCCCAGGGTAAAGGCAATCCCTGGCGTTGCACTGGCCGTGCCTCACTCCTAGATCTGCGAAAGCATCATTGTCCTCCCATGTTGGGTCTCTGATGGAGAAAGGAAGTGATGATGAATTTCTGCTGCTCTCCCTCACGGAGCTCCATGGTGTATCAGCTCTTTCTCCAGAGCTTTTCCAAGTTGGGGGTGAAGCTGAAGCCCAGACTGATGGGACAGGACAGGGCCAGGGCTCCTGGGGCAGGGCCTGGCACAGCACAGCACTTGCACCCTCCTGCCTGGTGGGCCAGGCAGAAGGACACCAACCTGAAGGGGACTCGGATCCCCAAGATGAGCATTTCAACAGGGAATTCCCCACTGTCTCTGCACAGGGGGCACTGGAAATACAAAGCACCAGCGCACAAGGCCTGTCCCTGCAGGGCAAACAGAGGCAGGCTGAGCGAGGCCCTGCTGCTGCTGCTGCTGAGCACCTGCTGTGCCCCGGTGCTGAGGGGAGGGCTCCTACCTGGATGCAGTCCCTGTGGAACCAGGCCCTTTTGCACGTTGGGCACACCAGGGTTGTGAAGGTCTTTCTGTCCTCCACAGGCTCCAGGCAGATGAGGCAGACGGTGTCCGGCTCAGGAGTCGCCTCCACCACCTGCTCTGGACGGTGCTCAGGGCAGAAGGACCTGGAGGAAAATGGATGGGGAAAGTGAGAAATGCTGGATCATTCCCCAGGGATGGCCATAAAGAGAGATGAGGTACCTGAACGGAATAAGGTATACATTGACACAGCCGCCCTCCTTGGCACAGGGCAGGTGGAACCATCTGTCACAGTCCGGCACACAGCACATGATGGTTGCCCCGCTCTGGCCGCAGACGCAGCAGTGCTGGAAAGAGCCAAGCAGCCGCGTCAGCAGCAGCAGCAGCAGCCTCGAGGCCTCCCCAGGCAGCCGCAGGGCTCCGGGCAGGGCGCAGGACGTGGCCGCTGCCGGCTCCCAGCCCACAGAGCCGCCTGCTGGAGGAGGGAGGCTCCTGTGCCAGGGCCTCTGTGCCACAGCTGCTGGGAGCCAGACTTTGTTCCGGCTGCTGGGCCGGCCTTTCTTTCCTGCACTCTGGGCTAAGCTCTGGCAAACCTCGCCAGGCACAAATCTTCCTGCTCTTGTCAGGCTCTCACCTTCTGTGCCGCCCGCCGCACTGCAATTAGGAGGTCTCGTGGGAGAAAGTCCATCACTCCAACGTGGCGTTTCTCTTGCCGAAATAGGAGACTGGCAAAGAGCTGCAGGCAAGGGGAGGAGCTGATGAGGAAAGGGTGACAGGAGCTGCCCATTGCAATGGTGGAGGGAGCGCCCAGAGCCACTCACCATGCAGAACCTGTGGGCACAGAGCCCACCCATCTGCAGTTTTTCACCGCACATGTCCGGGTCAGCCTCGGCACGGCGACACAGCATGCAGGCTGCAGGGGACAGAGCCAATGGCACGGGGCATGAGCAGCTCTGTGGGGCTCAGAGCCTGCAGCAGCATCGGCCCCAGGGCTGCTCTGTCCCTGCCTGGCTGATGGGCAGGGCTGGAGGCCTTGCAGAGCAGGGGCCATTGTGGGCACGGCTGTCCCAGGAGCTGCCCCCTGGCCCAGCTGGGCCCCACTTGGGCAGGAAGGAGGCTCCCAGCCCCGGCATGGCCGAGCAGCTCCTGCCTCCCCCTGCCTCTGCTCTGATCCCCACGCTGCCTGCTGCCACAAGAGCCCCTGGGCCAGGCTGTCAGAGGGCTGCTTTGCCCTCACCTGGCTCCCTGGCACCAGGGCCCTCCTGCTTGCTCCCAGACATGGCGACTGTCTGTCCTTCGTCTCTGTCCTCGAGGGACTTCGTCTCTGTCCTTGAGGGACCGTACTCTCGGTCCTGGGGAGAAAGAAGGGGGGGGAGTTTGCAGAACAGGCCCAGAGCCACGAGGCTCTACTCCCTGCTCAGGCCTGCGTGAGCCCTGCTCCTGTCCGCTTTCTCCTCCCGTTGTCGCGCTGAGGAACACCGCAGTGTCCTGGCTGTTCCTCCGCTGATTCTGGGAAGGGAGAGGCAGGTGAGACTGCAGCACAGGCCTAGAGCCCCGAGGTGTGGGGCCCCTCTGATCCCTGGGCAGCCACTCTGATCCCTGGGCAGCCACGTCCCCGCCCTACCTTCTCCTCCCGGTGTCAGGTTGCACTGACGCTCGGCCTGAGCCCAGCGTCCCCTTTTGTGGCCTTCGTGGCACAGGTCACAATGGCCACTCTGACATCAGAGCCGTGTTCCCAAAATCGGGCAGCCATGGCCTCAAGTCCCTGGCAACCACTTGTGGCGGCCCCCTCGGGCACCGAGCTTCTGAGCTGGGTCCGAGCGTTTGCTCGGGGTGGAAGCACGGCCGGGAATCCGGCAGCAAGTGCAGGGTCAAATGCCAGGCCCTGGGGCAGCCATCCGGGGTGGCACTGTGGGCAGGGAGGTGCTGTTCAGGCACCGCCACGCCAGGGCTCTGGCCCCGGCCAAGGGAAATCTCTGCTCCTGCCCCTGGCAGGCGGTGGCCCAGAGAGCCCGTGCGGAGGCAGCTGCACTGCAGGGATTCAAACCCTGCTCTTGGTGAACTGATGTTTTCCTCTAGACCTGTCTGCAGAAAACTAAGATGAACCTGATTTGATGCTGCTGCTGATCACCATTGGGTACTGGAGATAAACCTGGACACCACCACAGCTGCCTCCAGACCTCAGTTATCTGTCATCCTATGAACTAACAACTTTCACATTTCATATAAATGGAAAAATTAGTATTAAGCTTCTGAGAAAGGTCATCTTTTAGACTGACTCAGTGGAAAGAACACAAAATGCACTGAGAATTTTGTGTGTACATTTGACAGGAGAGCTTGCAACTGTCCTCCACTCGAGTCAAATACAGGAGGATGTTTTTCCTACATTATATAAACTTTGCCAGTTTGGTCCGTGCTTTCCTACTAGAAAATACATTGGAAAAATTCAGCAAGAGAAGCACAAACAATTCTTGTCAATTTTTCTCTTTCGTGTCTTTGCAAACATGCTCCTGGAAATCCAGATCCATGACTTCTAGAACAATCAGTGGCATCTCTGGGAAGCAGGGCAGGGGCTGACAGGCAGGGACACCCTGCAGCTGCCTGATGCTGGGGCAGCAGGAGTTTGTCCATTTTCCTGTCTCCATGGCAGAGTCACCTTGGCTGGGAAATGATCCCTTCCCTGCTCTAGGAGGGAGGCACAGCCAGTGCAATGCCAGGGAGTGCCTTTACCCTGGAGGCAGGGAGGAGGCAGAGGGGGAAGTTGGGAAGCTGCACCCGGGGCTCTGCAGGGCTCCCGGCCAGGGCTCGAAGCACAAGGAGCCAGAAGAGCTTGGCCGGACAATCCCGAGCTCTGGACACCGTGTCCTCAGCACCGGGAACCCGTTTGCTTCTCCAGGCCCTGGGCACTGCTCCCGTGCTGCTCATGCAAGTCACACACAGACACAGAGCTACCTGCTCTGTCTCAACCCTCTTCAGCACTGGACAGCGCAACACAGTAACATGTTCTCTTCAGTGCATGGTCTAATTATTAATAGTCCTGCAAAGACTCACATTCAAAGCACACACACACAAAAACCCAAGCCCTAGTACACACTTTGCATGAAGCCTTGGTACAGACCTTGCATCAACACAAAATGCATGTTGCTGTTCAGAAACACAGGGCAGCACTTTTGGCCAATGCTTTTTTCCTGCAAGATCTTTCAAAGGATTGCAAAAGTGACTTTGTTTGGCAACTTCTTCAAGGAGCAAACAGGAGAGGCTTCTGAGTTTTTAAAGATTTATTGATTTGCTTTCACTTTTTTTTTTTTTTTTGGCATCCTTACACTTATCCCTGCATTCCAGAAAATCGTGAAGATCCAAAAAAATATCAGGGCAGGTTTCTGAATTCTTTCATGTTTCTCTCAAAGACTTTCTTGACGTACATACAAGGGACTGGTTCGATAACATACAGAGAAGCAGTGGTTTCCCTCATTGGACATTACAAGACAACGTTATAGACTCCACTACACTAAAACACTTCTGTTGCCTGGTCATTACAAAGCCTGAAGCTCTTCTAGAGGCTTTTCCCAGTGCAACTTCATTAGGTTCCTCTCTGCTCAACTCTCGAGCCTGTCCAGGTCTCACTGAAGGGCAGCAGAGCCTTGTGGTGCCTCAAGCCCTGCTCCCAGTTCTGTCCCATCAGCAAACACTGAGGGAGCGCTCCATCCCTTCTGCCAGGTCCCTGGGGAATAAGGCAAACAAGGCTGGGCCCAGCACGGCCCCCTGAGCTCACAGCTACCTGAGTTTGGAGCTCCCCTGTCCACTTCTCTGCCCCACTGTCCCTGAGCTGCCTCAGGGGCCTGTTATGGGAGGCAGGGACAAAGCCTTGCTGAAGTCCCAGCTGACAACAGCCACTGCTCTCCCCTCACAAGCCCAACCAGGCACTGCAGCACAGGTGCCTATGGGATTGGTCAAGCATGGTTTCCATTCCTGTTATTCCACAGGCTTAAAGATGGCGTCCAAGAGGAGCTGTTCTGTCTCCTTTCTGGGGATGGAGCTGAGGCTTATGGGCCTGCAGTTTCCCGGCTCCTTCTTGGTGTCCTTTTGCAAGACTGCAGTGATGCTGGCTTTCCTCCACTGCTCATGCCTCTCTCCGGGGCTGTCTCCTTCCCTGACCTGCTGGCAGAGCGCCCTGTGCCAGAGGCAGGAGCAGAGATTTCCCTTGGCCCCAAAAGGGAACGCTGGGCTCAGGCCGAGTGTCAGTGCGACCTGACAACGGGAGGAGAAGGAGGGAAGGAGCAGGGCTGACACAGGGCTGAGCAGGGAGTAGAGCCCTCGTGTCTCTGGGCCTACTCTGCAAGCTCCCTGGCCTGTACTTTCTCCACAGAGAGAGAGCAACAGCACCTCGAAGTGACCAGGAAACCCGGCCATGGAGCGGGTCTGGGGCTGTCAGCCCTCAGGGACACCGGCCATGGAGCGGGGCTGGGGCTGTGACACCTCAGGGACACCGGCCATGGAGCGGGTCTGGGGCTGTCAGCCCTCAGGGAAACCGGCCATGGAGCAAGACTGGGGCTGTGACACCTCAGGGACACCGGCCATGGAGCGGGGCTGGGGCCGTGACACCTCATGGAACTCACCATGGCAGCCACCTCCCGAGATTTTGAAGTACTTGTTTCTTGGTTTAATGCCCTTCCAAGATCAATCTAGCATCTTTGCATATGAGCCTGACATACAAGGGTATTTAAAATTGAGTCTGATCCAGTCATCAAAGACAATGGATGTTACCTCTAAACTTACCTTTTCATGATTGTCAAACAATATGGAACTTTTCTTATGTCTGACTTAAAATATCCAGAATGCAAAATTCATTCTCAAGACAGGAAAAAAGAAAACAATGAAAATAGGATATAGGCAGTCTTCAAAAGGCACAGAGAAGAAAATAAACATTAGAAAACCTTAGAAAAATTAGGTTTTCTTCTTCATCTTCTCAGTATGTGTTGTTTGAACATTGGTTGTCTTACTTGTCCCTCGCAAAACAAGGCATGTTACAGCTTTATTGTCTCAGTGCTGCATTTCCCCAATCGCTGACTTGCCATTTAGGCTCTGCTTTTTTGGAAATATACAACAAGGGACTCTCTATGGAAGAGAGTTGCACGAGCCTCTGGATTCCTGACCGTTCACCTCTGCCAATGCTCACAGTATTCTCCTAACACACCTGAGCTTCCTGTCTTTCAGAGAGAGAAAGATTCAGCTAAAGTCAAGCAAACAGGGCAGGGCAGATGGAAACCTTCCCTTGAGATGCTTTTGGGAAGGCCTGCAAGCACCCTGCCTTCCCTTGGCACAGAGGTGGTCACCTCAATGCATGGCGTTGCCTGACTTGCCCGAGGTGCCCCTCTATTCCAGAAGGACTTTTGCCCGCTTCATCACTTGTCTGTCCCTCCAGTTCCAGGGCCTCAAACCTGCTCTGTAAGGCACTAAACCTTTTAGTCAGCTGTAAGTTTTCAGAATAAGGCACTGACTGTGGCTCGAACTAGTTTTTTTAGTCAGGTTTACAATATATATTGAGAAAAAGAAGGAGCAGAGAAGGTGTGGAAAATGCATATTATATGATTGGCTTTTCGCAAATATTAAAATTAATACTATATGTGTGATGTTGGAAAGTTATGTTGTATTCATCCTTTTTTGTAGTGCTATCCTAATCTTTTAAAGTAGTGTGGTGAATATAGTTTTAGGCTACAGAAACTCTGTGATGTAAGATACTTTTTCTAAATAGCTCATGGAGAGATAACAGTAACAAGACACCAAAACTCTGAGAAAAGAAATATTGCCTCCTTATCGGGAAGAACCAGACTTTGAGGGACCAAGACAATTGATTTACAAGATGAAGGAGGGGTTGACAAGAACAAGAAAACACCCATTGTTTGAAAAGAATTTTGGCATCATGTATGAGATATATGAATAGGCAACAGGCTATTACTTTTAAGGGTTAATCCTTTGTTAGCAAAGTGTCTTCTGAGGCAGAGCAGAGCACCCAGACATCTGCAATTCTTTGCTTTTTTAATTGCCCTTTATTGTCCTACCTCTAATTGTCCAAATTATTTTTTCTCTAATTTTTATTCTTATTTTTATAACTAATTTATTACTATTAAACTTTTAAAATTTTAAAGCAAGTGAAATTCTGCATCCTTTGTGTCCACTATCAGTGGGAATCCCTCTTCCCAAGCTTTGTCAACCCCCCTCTGGGTTTGAGATCAGTGAAACGTGCCCAGCCTGGAGTCTTGGAAGACAATTCTAGCAACAAGTACTTTGCTTTTCTAACCCCTGGCCATCACTTCGAGCTTGTAGGCTGCTATGTGTGTCACAGGTTAAACGTCTCTTCCTGTTGATCAGGCTTGGAAGTGCGTAAAGCCCAGGCATGACAGGACATGTTTTCTTCAGGAAATGGGACGTAGGGCCCAGTTTGCAACGGGTCCGGGCCCGCGCCTTCCAGAGCGCCAGAAGGTTCGCGGCGCCGTTGCAGGGCTCAGGGCGCCGCCTTGTGGGCGAGAGCCGCCATGACAGCGCGGGCGCCGCGCGGCGGGGCCGGAGGGCGGGAAGGGGCGGGCGGGTGTGAGGGGCGGGGCGGTTCGTGCCCAGAGCCGAGCCCGCGCTGTTCCTGGGCGCATTCCCGGCTCGGTGTTGGGAGCGTGCAGCCGCTGCTCGGGCTCTGGGAGAAGCGTGCGGCCGCTGCGGGGTCCCAGCCCTCAGAGCTGGCTGCCGGCCGAGGCTGCAGTGCCAGAGCTGCCGTGCGCCGTGGCAGTGCCAGAGTCCCTGGCAGAGCCGGGCTGGCACTGCCAGCTCCTGAGGGAAGCCCGGCCATGGCAGCGCCGGGCTGGCAGTGCCGACAGCTGAGGGGAGCCCGGCCATGGCAGCGCCGGGCTGGCAGTGCCGACAGCTGAGGGGAGCCCGGCTATGGCAGCGCCGGGGCCGCTCCTGCCCCGCGGCCGCCCGAAGGAGCGACCTCTGGGACCTGCCGGCAGACTGGCACTGCTTGGCCCTCTTCAGTAGATCGACGGAGTGGCAGCACAGATAGCAAAATATTAAAACATCTGATTTAAAACACCGGAGGGAAACCATAGAATTGAAAAGAAAATGAAGATGTACCAAAATACTCAGGGCATGAATGGGAAAACTGAAAAGATACAGATTCTAATTATTTATATAATCTCAACTATATCATCAGAAACATGAGGGTGAAAATACCTTCTAAAAGTTTTGACAATATAATGGTTCAGCTGTGTAGTTTTGCTAGTACATTAAAGTCTTAAAAAGCAGTCATGTATTCCTTTGTCCAGTGCTATGAATTTAATAATGGGATTTGTTACAGTTGTCCCTCAAATACCCCTCATAAAGAGAGTTGAGTGCTTAGATTCGATGGAAGCCATCAGTTAGTAAATGTAGTGTTGTGGTTTTTAGTAGTTCTGTAGTAAGTAGTTAGTTAAAGAAGTGATCATTCTGCCAATGGATGCTGATCCCTGATGCGTTTGTGCTGGTTCAATGGAAAGGCAAATTTTTAGTAATAGGCTATTGGAAAACATGTCTTTTCTGCTGGTAGCAGGCACAAACACATTGCTTTTACTGGTAGAAACTGAAGCAACTTGAGATGCCTGCTCCTTCTTCTCCACCTATGTTTAAAGGAGATCCATGCAGGTTAAAACATGAACCAAACCTTGAGGCTCTGGGCCTGTCCTGCTGGCTCACCTGCCTCACCCAACAATCAGCAGAGGAACAGCAAGAGGACACTGCAGTGTTCCTCAATGCAACAAGGGGAGGAGAAGGTGGGCAGGAGCAGGGCTCACATAGACAGAGAGGATCAGCACCTCAAAGTGACCACATCATTCAAGGGACAGGGACTGACTGCTGACAGCTGCCCTGTGAAACAGCAAGCAGGAGGGCGCTGGTGCCAGGGAGCCAGGTGAGGGCAAAGCAGCCCTCTGACAGCCTGGCCCAGGGCCTCTTGTGGCAGCAGGCAGCGTGGGGATCAGAGCAGAGGCAGGGGGAGGCAGGAGCTGCTCGGCCATGCCGGGGCTGGGAGCCTCCTTCCTGCCCAAGTGGGGCCCAGCTGGGCCAGGGGGCAGCTCCTGGGACAGCCGTGCCCACAATGGCCCCTGCTCTGCAAGGCCTCCAGCCCTGCCCATCAGCCAGGCAGGGACAGAGCAGCCCTGGGGCCAAGGCTGCTGCAAGCTCTGAGCCCCACAGAGCTGCTCGTGCCCCGTGCCATTGGCTCTGTCCCCTGCAGCCTGCATGCTGTGTCACCGTGCCGAGGCTGACCCGGACATGTGCGGTGACAAACAGCAGAAGAGTGGGCTCTGTGCCCACAGGTTCTGCATGGTGAGGGGCTCCGGGCGCTCCCTCCACCTTTGCAATGGGCAGCTCCTGCCGCCCTCTCCTCACCAGCTCCTCCCCTTGCCTGCAGCTCTTTGCCAGTCTGCAATTTCGGCAAGAGAAACGCCACGTTAGACTCGTGGAGTTTCTCCTGTGAGATCTCCTTATTGCAGTGAGGCAGGCAGCACAGAAGGTGGGCAGGGAGCTTTGTGCCTGGGGAGGTTTGCCAGAGCTTAGCCCAGACTGCAGGAAAGAAAGGCTGGCCCAGCAGCCGGGACAAAGTCTGGCTCCCAGCGGCTCTGGCACAGAGGCCCTGGCACAGGAGCCTCCCTCCTCCAGCAGGCAGCTCTGTGGGCTGGGAGCCGGCAGCGGCTTTGGGCCTGTCCTGCAAAATCCCCCCCTCAATTCCTTCTCCCCTAGACAGAGAGTATCTGCACCTCGCAGCAACAACGTCCCTCGAGACAGCGACTCACTCCAGAGTGACGCCATGTCTGACAGCAAGCAGGAGGGCGCTGGTGCCAGGGAGCCAGGTGAGGGCAAAGCCGCCCTCTGACAGCCTGGCCCAGGGCCTCTTGTGGCAGCAGGCAGCGTGGGGATCAGAGCAGAGGCAGGGGGAGGCAGGAGCTGCTCGGCCATGCCGGGGCTGGGAGCCTCCTTCCTGCCCAAGTGGGGCCCAGCTGGGCCAGGGGGCAGCTCCTGGGACAGCCGTGCCCACAATGGCCCCTGCTCTGCAAGGCCTCCAGCCCTGCCCATCAGCCAGGCAGGGACAGAGCAGCCCTGGGGCCAAGGCTGCTGCAAGCTCTGAGCCCCACAGAGCTGCTCGTGCCCCGTGCCATTGGCTCTGTCCCCTGCAGCCTGCATGCTGTGTCGCCGTGCCGAGGCTGAGCCCTGTGCCTCCCCAGGCCCTGGCCACTGCTCCTGTGCTGCTCCTGCACAGCCCAGAGCACCCACGGGCCCTGCTCAGGCCTCACGAAGACCAGAACCAGCTGGGGCTGTGACAGCTCTGCTGCTCTGGGCCCAGCCCTCGGGCAAAGCACCCGCCTGTCCCTGGGCTGGGGGCAGTGCCCAGGCTGGGCTTGGCAGAGCCCGTCCGCTCCTGGAGGGCTGGGGGCACTGCTCTGGCCTGGCCTGGCCCGGCCCTGGGCTCCCTTGGCATTCCTGCTTGCCCTTGCATCCACCAGGGATGGGCTGCAGCTCAATGGCCCCGGCCTGGCCGCACACTCAGGCCTGGAGCCTTCCCGTGGCTCCCCAGGGCACGAGAGCCTCAGCCCCAGCTCCCAAACACGGCCTAACAGGCTTTGCCGATATTGATCCCTGTCAGAGCTTTGAAAGCATTTTCAAAGTAACCTTGTTTGGCAACACTTTCAAGGAACAAACGGGACTCGCTTCTCATCGGTAAAAACTTTATTGGTTTGCTTGCACTTCCTATAGGGTATCCTAATGCTTCCTTTGGCGTTCCAGAAAATAATGAAAATCTAACAAATTCTAAAGAGAAGTTCCTGAATCCACTATGAGGAGAAGTCTCTACATTCACTGTCCTTACATACAGTTAAGAAGCTGCTCCTGTAACACACAAAGATGGAGTGGTTTACCTGACTGGACCACACAACATGATGTTTTATACACACCGCTACACTACAAAACTTCTCGTCCCTGTTCATTACAAATTTGAAGCTCTTCTCGAGGTCCTGACTTATTTTTGCATGCACATTCATACCTGCAATCCCTCCCCATGCTCAGCTTTCACCTAGACTTACCAGGGAACAGATGTTCCATACTCACCTCAAGCAATCATCTACATCTGTCTTCCTAACCCTCTTTTTCTTCACTGACTTCTACTAATCTACAAAATACCTGTGGACCCTCTGCACAAAAGAAACATCCAATTAATAGCCTTAAACACATGTGATTGTGCTGCTGCTTCTAACAATCTTGACCAACACAGCACTAAAATCAGAAATCAATTCTCACATCCTTCCTATTCTCCTGCCCCCATCACACCTTGGCTCCAGCAGAAATGTTCCCTACTGCAGCCTGGTGTGCTAAGAACAATCAAAGGCAGCAGCACTTTCCCTCAACATGCTGCAATCTGAATTGCACTGAAATTGCAGCTGTTGCATTAGAAGCTCAGCACCAGCACCCCCAGAACTGAGGCCTGAGCTCTCCATTTCAACACACCCTGTGAATCAGGCTGCCTGGAAGATTGCAGGCCGGGAGCTGTGTGAACACAGCAGTGCATTTCAGCAGAGTTATGGAATCAATCTCATGGAAGGCACATCCTTTATGCTTGTCTTAATATTCTATTCTACAAAATCTAACCAGCAATTGTTTTGGTGGCCTGTGCAGGTTTTGGGGACTGTGCATGTTTCCTTTGGATGTTGTTTTCTTTGTTTCTAAATACAAAATTCACTGCATTCAGAAGACAAAGCCCCAGATTCATTAGGACAAAGAACCACAGGGATATATGTGGCTGACAAGAACACTCAACATTCCTAACGGTAACATCAGAAAGAGAGGAAAAATACAAAGATGATTTAAATACCTGAAAGGATCCAAAATGTCTATGTAAGCTGTCAAGTGACTAAGTTTTTGGTAAACTCTAAAAGTCCAGATTCCTATTGGGTAATTGTCTGAAAGAAAAGAAAGCCAGAAATCTGCTTGACCTTCATTTTGCCAGGACTTTCTCACAGGATTCTGCCACAACTTGGATCACAAGTGAGGGTGGCAAATTTTGACTAGAAAACTTGGATAACTAAGCAGCATTTTTTTCCTCCTCACTGAATTACAGGAAGGGTTTAAAAGGAAAAACAAAATATTAAACATGGTAAAGAAATTCTGTCATACCTCTAAGGCGTTCATCATCTTTGGAGAAGAAAAAAAAAACTCTAGCACTTCCTGTGCGTGGTAAAAAAAAGAAACCTAGAAAAGGAAAAAAGGGATTTGAGCATCCTAAATTGTACTATCAAATTCCATGAACACAATTTAAACCTGTAGTGCTTCAGAGAAATGGCATCCATTGAAAAGCTTTATTCCCTAGGAACCCAACAGAGCTTTTTATTTTACAAAACCCTCTTTTAAAGAGAAAACTGACTGTGTCTTGGGCTTTTGGCCAAACTCAGTTTGGAGTTGGTCAAAGCAAAATGACCCTGTTAGTTTCTTGTGCTCTACTCTTTCTTTCCATATTCACATTCACATCCAATGGGCTGCTGGGAGTTTTGACTCTGTGCAGCACAAACGGTTTTCCAAGACGACTTTCATTGCTCAGAGGTGTGCAATGTCACTTTCCCATTCCCTGAGTGCTGCTATTAATATTCCCACAGCATCCAACTACTACAGCCAAGTAGACAGCAAAGAGAAATGCAACTTGCATTTCTTGGTCCTGTTCCATTTCTGTCATCTCAGGCTCATCGTCACCCTCAGAACTGCTGTCCTGGAAACGTGGATCCTCTTGCCATGTGGCTTTTACCGGCTTTATTGTCCCAAGCGCTTGAGGCTCTGCAATGACAGCACCAATAGAGAAAAAAAGCCAAAACCAGATTATTCCTCTACTCGTCAGGAAAAATTCTTCCTTTCACGTGAAATACTTACAGTGGAGAAGAGAGATTTAGGAAGGACAGAATCTGACCCTGCCAGATTTTCTAAGCTACATTTCTGCTCCAGTATTTTCCAGTTTGTTCCAGGGATCCCTTATGTTGCATTCAGAAGACAGTGAATACCTTCTCAGTTCAGCACAAGTCTGGGGAGCTCGTTGCTTTGTGCTGTTGCATTGGGTTTTTTAATATTTTGGATAACTTCACGGGGTTTCTTTTCTCTCCTACATGACTGGGACTAGAGTCAATGTTGTTTCATCTTCATTTCAGACGGCCTCATTTTATCTAAGGTTAGGACACCCCAATGATCATGTGTCATTCCATTTCCTTTTTCTAAAGGTCCAAGAGTAGAATTCAGTAACAAACAGAATATTCATGGATCTTGGGGGCAGCTCTCGGACTTTGCTCCTCCCCCTACATTAACGCACATTTCCTTAAAAGCCTTGTGAGGTCCTATGAAACTTGATATGACTGGTGTGTCACCTTTTTCCCTGTTTGAGGAATTCAGGGCATGAGAACAAGCTTTTTCACCACTCAGCAAAAACCCCAGTGCCTTCTCAAAGCGTGCCTTTCAGAATTCCTGAGATGCAAGCATGTGGCACCTCTCATTAATCTACCACAACCCTGGCAAGCAGAAATGAAGATCAAAATGCTTCTGCCTAATTACTGACTTCTGTTGCTGAAAATCCCCTGCATCCTGACCTTCTTTACACCATATTGCCCTACAGTGCCTGCCAGAAGCTCTTCCTTAGCAATGGCACTGTTAGAAGGGTTCTGCTGTTACCTTCTTTGATGCCCAACTCCTCCGTGCCTCCAAAGAAGGAAAACTTGAAAGAACTCACCTCCTGAGCCGCGTCGTTCTCAGGCAAAGGTCCCAAATGGTCATCTGGGGCAGAGTGCTGTGCATCCTCTTTGTCCCAGGGTTTTTCCTAAGTCTGTTCTGGTTTGTTCTTTGAAGGTCTTTCAAAGAAGAAACCAGAATAGATGGAGGAAATACCGTCTATTCTGGTTTGTTCTTTGAAAGGCCTCTTTCAAATCCGCAGCAATGCTGTAGTTGTCTTCAGACACTTGAGGCAGTGTCTCACTCTCTTTCTTCTTATTTTGGCTCTACTGAAATGAGATTGTTCAAGGATAGCAACACAGCACACGTCCTTTTCAGACACAGCTTCCCTAAGAGCCACCTTGCTCTGAATGTCTCCCTAAGAATATCCAAGCCCATTAAGGAGTGGTTCATAATCAAGGGTAAGCACTGGGGAAACATCTGTGGTTGGAGTGTAAAGGCAGGACCAAGAGTCCTTTTTAATTAGCCACATCCTTAACTGACATTTCACTGACTACACGGTTACACAGATATCAAGGTATTTAGCCCAGACTTCTTCCTGCCAGTAGAAACATCAAGAGCTAATCGGGTTTGCTTACAGAGCTGCACATCTCAGGGTCCCTGCACTGACCGTTCTCACCTTCACTTCCGGCAAGGAACACACGGCCTAGAAAGAAAAGATGACGGCGCTACGTGCTGCTGTTGGAGGTCCCAGTTGAGGTCCGACGTCGCTGGTGGGAGCGGCTGCTCCTGCGCGATGTCCCCGACCACGTCCCCCTACGCCTGGGCCTCTCAGCTCTGGCTGCTGTCGTCCTGCTCCTGTCCTTGCGACTCCTAGACCGCACAGTTTGAGCCGAGGCCCGGCGCTGCTGGCGGGAGCGGCTGCATCTGGGGGACGTCCCCGATGATGTGTCCCTTCGCCTGGGCCTCTCAGCTCTTGGCCTTGTCCTGCTGCTGCTGCCACGGCGACTCCTGGAGCGGACAGGTGGACTCTGGGCCCAGCCTTGCTGGCGGGAGCGCCTGCGTCTGGGGGATGGCCCTGACCATGTCCCCCTACGCCTGGGCCTCTCAGTGCTTGGCCCTGTCCCACTGCTCCTGTCACAGACACTCCTGGAGCGGACAGGTGGACCCTGGGCCCAGATTTGCTGACGGGAGCGCCTGCGTCTTGGGGATGGCCCAGGCCATGTCCCCCTACGCCTGAGCCTCTCAGTGCTTGGCCCTGTCCCACTGCTCCTGTCATGGCAGCTCCTGGAGCAGACGGGTGGACTCTGGGCCCAGCCTTGCTGGCGGGAGCGCCTGCGTCTGGGGGATGGCCCTGGCCACGTCCCCCTACGCCTGAGCCTCTCAGTGCTTGGCCCTGTCCCTCTGTTCCTGTCATGGCAGCTCCTGGAGCGGACGGGTGGACTCTGGGCCCAGCCTTGCTGGTGGGAGCACCTGCGTCTGGGGGATGTCCGTGATGGTGTCTCCCTTCGCCTGGGCCTCTCAGCCCTTGGCCCTCTCCCGCTGCTCCTGTCACTGTGACTCCTGGAGCGGACAGGTGGACTCTGGGCACGACTTTGCCGGCGAGAGCAGCTTCGCCTGCGGCTGGGCCCAGCACGTCTGGAACGGACCCTGTCCTCAGGGTCAGGGGACGTGCTGCGTGTTGCCCTTGGTCTGCTGATGCTGCTGGTGTCCAGTGAGGAAGATGGCAGCGCCTGCTGCCATGCTGCGTGGTGGGGCCTGCTGTGGCTGCCCGTCTCTGGAGATGGAGACGGGGAAACCAGCACCAATGGCACAGGGCTGTGGGAGCTGGGGCTGATGGCCTCAGATTCTGACCAGCCATGAGCAGATTGCAGTCCTGACTGTCTGGCCGGCCTGGGGCCATTGAGCTCTGTCTCATCCCTGGCGGCTGTAAGGGCAAGCAGGAATGTCAAAGATCGCCCAGGCCCCGGCCAGGCCAGGCCAGAGCAGTGCCCCCAGCCCTCCAGCAGTGGATGCTGCGCTCTGCCAAGCCCGGCCTGGGCACTGCCCCCAGCCCAGGGACACTGGGGACTTTGACTCATACATGTTCCGAGCCCAGCACAGCTGTCACACTCCCATCTCTGTGTGCTGTTCCTCAGGCCAGAGCAGCGCCGGTGGGTGCCTTCAGCAGCACAGGAGGAGCACAGGAGCAATTGCCAGGGCCTGGGGAGGCAAACAGGCTCATAGCACTGAGAACAAAGTGTACCAGCACGTGGTTGTCTGGCCAAGCGCTTCCGGTTTTTCCGCTTTGAGCCCTTGCCGAGACACAGGTTCCCTGCAGAGCCCCAGGTGCAGCTTCCCAACTTACCCCCGTTCCTCTGCCTCCTCCCTGCCCCCAGGGTAAAGGCAATCCCTGGCGTTGCACTGGCCGTGCCTCACTCCTAGATCTGCGAAGGCATCGTTGTCCTCCCATGTTGGGTCTCTGATGGAGAAAGGAAGATATGAAGAATTTCTGCTGCCCTACCCTCATGGAGATCCAAGGTGTCCCAGCTCTTTCTCCAGCACTTTTCCAAGTTGGGGGTGAAGCTGAAGCCCAGACTGATGGGACAGGACAGGGCCAGGGCTCCTGGGGCAGGGCCTGGCACAGCACAGCACTTGCACCCTCCTGTCTGGTGGGCCAGGCAGAAGGACACCAACCTGAAGGGGACTCGGATCCCCAAGATGAGCATTTCAACAGGGAATTCCCCACTGTCTCTGCACAGGGGGCACTGGAAATACAAAGCACCAGCGCACAAGGCCTGTCCCTGCAGGGCAAACAGAGGCAGGCTGAGCGAGGCCCTGCTGCTGCTGCTGCTGAGCACCTGCTGTGCCCCGGTGCTGAGGGGAGGGCTCCTACCTGGATGCAGTCCCTGTGGAACCAGGCCCTTTTGCACGTTGGGCACACCAGGGTTGTGAAGGTCTTTCTGTCCTCCACAGGCTCCAGGCAGATGAGGCAAACGGTGTCCGGCTCAGGAGTCGCCTCCACCACCTGCTCTGGACGGTGCTCAGGGCAGAAGGACCTGGAGGAAAATGGATGGGGAAAGTGAGAAATGCTGGATCATTCCCCAGGGGTGGTCATAAAGAGAGACGAGGTACCTGAACGGAATAAGGTATACATTGACACAGCCGCCCTCCTTGGCACAGGGCAGGTGGAACCATCTGTCACAGTCCTCCGTGCAGCACATGATGGTTGCCCCGCTCTGGCCGCAGACGCAGCAGCGCTGGAAAGAGCCAAGCAGCCGCGTCAGCAGCAGCAGCAGCAGCCTCGAGGCCTCCCCAGGCAGCCGCAGGGCTCCGGGCAGGGCGCAGGACATGGCTGCTGCCGGCTCCCAGCCCACAGAGCCGCCTGCTGGAGGTGGGAGGCTCCTGTGCCAGGGCCTCTGTGCCACAGCTGCTGGGAGCCAGACTTTGTTCCGGCTGCTGGGCCGGCCTTTCTTTCCTGCACTCTGGGCTAAGCTCTGGCAAACCTCGCCAGGCACAAATCTTCCTGCTCTTGTCAGGCTCTCACCTTCTGTGCCGCCCGCCGCACTGCAATTAGGAGGTCTCGTGGGAGAAAGTCCATCACTCCAACGTGGCGTTTCTCTTGCCGAAATAGGAGACTGGCAAAGAGCTGCAGGCAAGGGGAGGAGCTGATGAGGAGAGGGTGACAGGAGCTGCCCATTGCAATGGTGGAGGAAGCGCCCAGAGCCACTCACCATGCAGAACACGTGGGCACAGAGCCCACCCTTCTGCAGTTTTTCACCGCACATGTCCGGGTCAGCCTCGGCACGGCGACACAGCATGCAGGCTGCAGGGGACAGAGCCAATGGCACGGGGCATGAGCAGCTCTGCGGGGCTCAGAGCCTGCAGCAGCATCGGCCCCAAGGCTGCTCTGTCCCTGCCTGGCTGATGGGCAGGGCTGGAGGCCTTGCAGAGCAGGGGCCATTGTGGGCACGGCTGTCCCAGGAGCTGCCCCCTGGCCCAGCTGGGCCCCACTTGGGCAGGAAGGAGGCTCCCAGCCCCGGCATGGCCGAGCAGCTCCTGCCTCCCCCTGCCTCTGCTCTGATCCCCACGCTGCCTGCTGCCACAAGAGCCCCTGGGCCAGGCTGTCAGAGGGCTGCTTTGCCCTCACCTGGCTCCCTGGCACCAGGGCCCTCCTGCTTGCTCCCAGACATGGCGACTGTCTGTCCTTCGTCTCTGTCCTCGAGGGACTTCGTCTCTGTCCTTGAGGGACCGTACTCTCGGTCTAGGGGAGAAAGAAGGGGGGGGAGTTTGCAGAACAGGCCCAGAGCCACGAGGCTCTACTCCCTGCTCAGGCCTGCGTGAGCCCTGCTCCTGTCCGCTTTCTCCTCCCGTTGTCGCGCTGAGGAACACCGCAGTGTCCTGGCTGTTCCTCCGCTGATTCTGGGAAGGGAGAGGCAGGTGAGACTGCAGCACAGGCCTAGAGCCCCGAGGTGTGGGGCCCCTCTGATCCCTGGGCAGCCACTCTGATCCCTGGGCAGCCACGTCCCCGCCCTACCTTCTCCTCCCGGTGTCAGGTTGCACTGACGCTCGGCCTGAGCCCAGCGTCCCCTTTTGTGGCCTTCGTGGCACAGGTCACAATGGCCACTCTGACATCAGAGCCGTGTTCCCAAAATCGGGCAGCCATGGCCTCAAGTCCCTGGCAACCACTTGTGGCGGCCCCCTCGGGCACCGAGCTTCTGAGCTGGGTCCGAGCGTTTGCTCGGGGTGGAAGCACGGCCGGGAATCCGGCAGCAAGTGCAGGGTCAAATGCCAGGCCCTGGGGCAGCCATCCGGGGTGGCACTGTGGGCAGGGAGGTGCTGTTCAGGCACCGCCACGCCAGGGCTCTGGCCCCGGCCAAGGGAAATCTCTGCTCCTGCCCCTGGCAGGCGGTGGCCCAGAGAGCCCTTGCGGAGGCAGCTGCACTGCAGGGATTCAAACCCTGCTCTTGGTGAACTGATGTTTTCCTCTAGACCTGTCTGCAGAAAACTAAGATGAACCTGATTTGATGCTGCTGCTGATCACCATTGGGTACTGGAGATAAACCTGGACACCACCACAGCTGCCTCCAGACCTCAGTTATCTGTCATCCTATGAACTAACAACTTTCACATTTCATATAAATGGAAAAATTAGTATTAAGCTTCTGAGAAAGGTCATCTTTTAGACTGACTCAGTGGAAAGAACACAAAATGCACTGAGAATTTTGTGTGTACATTTGACAGGAGAGCTTGCAACTGTCCTCCACTCGAGTCAAATACAGGAGGATGTTTTTCCTACATTATATAAACTTTGCCAGTTTGGTCCGTGCTTTCCTACTAGAAAATACATTGGAAAAATTCAGCAAGAGAAGCACAAACAATTCTTGTCAATTTTTCTCTTTCGTGTCTTTGCAAACATGCTCCTGGAAATCCAGATCCATGACTTCTAGAACAATCAGTGGCATCTCTGGGAAGCAGGGCAGGGGCTGACAGGCAGGGACACCCTGCAGCTGCCTGATGCTGGGGCAGCAGGAGTTTGTCCATTTTCCTGTCTCCATGGCAGAGTCACCTTGGCTGGGAAATGATCCCTTCCCTGCTCTAGGAGGGAGGCACAGCCAGTGCAATGCCAGGGAGTGCCTTTACCCTGGAGGCAGGGAGGAGGCAGAGGGGGAAGTTGGGAAGCTGCACCCGGGGCTCTGCAGGGCTCCCGGCCAGGGCTCGAAGCACAAGGAGCCAGAAGAGCTTGGCCGGACAATCCCGAGCTCTGGACACCGTGTCCTCAGCACCGGGAACCCGTTTGCTTCTCCAGGCCCTGGGCACTGCTCCCGTGCTGCTCATGCAAGTCACACACAGACACAGAGCTACCTGCTCTGTCTCAACCCTCTTCAGCACTGGACAGCGCAACACAGTAACATGTTCTCTTCAGTGCATGGTCTAATTATTAATAGTCCTGCAAAGACTCACATTCAAAGCACACACACACAAAAACCCAAGCCCTAGTACACACTTTGCATGAAGCCTTGGTACAGACCTTGCATCAACACAAAATGCATGTTGCTGTTCAGAAACACAGGGCAGCACTTTTGGCCAATGCTTTTTTCCTGCAAGATCTTTCAAAGGATTGCAAAAGTGACTTTGTTTGGCAACTTCTTCAAGGAGCAAACAGGAGAGGCTTCTGAGTTTTTAAAGATTTATTGATTTGCTTTCACTTTTTTTTTTTTTTTTGGCATCCTTACACTTATCCCTGCATTCCAGAAAATCGTGAAGATCCAAAAAAATATCAGGGCAGGTTTCTGAATTCTTTCATGTTTCTCTCAAAGACTTTCTTGACGTACATACAAGGGACTGGTTCGATAACATACAGAGAAGCAGTGGTTTCCCTCATTGGACATTACAAGACAACGTTATAGACTCCACTACACTAAAACACTTCTGTTGCCTGGTCATTACAAAGCCTGAAGCTCTTCTAGAGGCTTTTCCCAGTGCAACTTCATTAGGTTCCTCTCTGCTCAACTCTCGAGCCTGTCCAGGTCTCACTGAAGGGCAGCAGAGCCTTGTGGTGCCTCAAGCCCTGCTCCCAGTTCTGTCCCATCAGCAAACACTGAGGGAGCGCTCCATCCCTTCTGCCAGGTCCCTGGGGAATAAGGCAAACAAGGCTGGGCCCAGCACGGCCCCCTGAGCTCACAGCTACCTGAGTTTGGAGCTCCCCTGTCCACTTCTCTGCCCCACTGTCCCTGAGCTGCCTCAGGGGCCTGTTATGGGAGGCAGGGACAAAGCCTTGCTGAAGTCCCAGCTGACAACAGCTACTGCTCTCCCCTCACAAGCCCAACCAGGCACTGCAGCACAGGTGCCTATGGGATTGGTCAAGCATGGTTTCCATTCCTGTTATTCCACAGGCTTAAAGATGGCGTCCAAGAGGAGCTGTTCTGTCTCCTTTCTGGGGATGGAGCTGAGGCTTATGGGCCTGCAGTTTCCCGGCTCCTTCTTGGTGTCCTTTTGCAAGACTGCAGTGATGCTGGCTTTCCTCCACTGCTCATGCCTCTCTCCGGGGCTGTCTCCTTCCCTGACCTGCTGGCAGAGCGCCCTGTGCCAGAGGCAGGAGCAGAGATTTCCCTTGGCCCCAAAAGGGAACGCTGGGCTCAGGCCGAGTGTCAGTGCGACCTGACAACGGGAGGAGAAGGAGGGAAGGAGCAGGGCTGACACAGGGCTGAGCAGGGAGTAGAGCCCTCGTGTCTCTGGGCCTACTCTGCAAGCTCCCTGGCCTGTACTTTCTCCACAGAGAGAGAGCAACAGCACCTCGAAGTGACCAGGAAACCCGGCCATGGAGCGGGTCTGGGGCTGTCAGCCCTCAGGGACACCGGCCATGGAGCGGGGCTGGGGCTGTGACACCTCAGGGACACCGGCCATGGAGCGGGTCTGGGGCTGTCAGCCCTCAGGGAAACCGGCCATGGAGCAAGACTGGGGCTGTGACACCTCAGGGACACCGGCCATGGAGCGGGGCTGGGGCCGTGACACCTCATGGAACTCACCATGGCAGCCACCTCCCGAGATTTTGAAGTACTTGTTTCTTGGTTTAATGCCCTTCCAAGATCAATCTAGCATCTTTGCATATGAGCCTGACATACAAGGGTATTTAAAATTGAGTCTGATCCAGTCATCAAAGACAATGGATGTTACCTCTAAACTTACCTTTTCATGATTGTCAAACAATATGGAACTTTTCTTATGTCTGACTTAAAATATCCAGAATGCAAAATTCATTCTCAAGACAGGAAAAAAGAAAACAATGAAAATAGGATATAGGCAGTCTTCAAAAGGCACAGAGAAGAAAATAAACATTAGAAAACCTTAGAAAAATTAGGTTTTCTTCTTCATCTTCTCAGTATGTGTTGTTTGAACATTGGTTGTCTTACTTGTCCCTCGCAAAACAAGGCATGTTACAGCTTTATTGTCTCAGTGCTGCATTTCCCCAATCGCTGACTTGCCATTTAGGCTCTGCTTTTTTGGAAATATACAACAAGGGACTCTCTATGGAAGAGAGTTGCACGAGCCTCTGGATTCCTGACCGTTCACCTCTGCCAATGCTCACAGTATTCTCCTAACACACCTGAGCTTCCTGTCTTTCAGAGAGAGAAAGATTCAGCTAAAGTCAAGCAAACAGGGCAGGGCAGATGGAAACCTTCCCTTGAGATGCTTTTGGGAAGGCCTGCAAGCACCCTGCCTTCCCTTGGCACAGAGGTGGTCACCTCAATGCATGGCGTTGCCTGACTTGCCCGAGGTGCCCCTCTATTCCAGAAGGACTTTTGCCCGCTTCATCACTTGTCTGTCCCTCCAGTTCCAGGGCCTCAAACCTGCTCTGTAAGGCACTAAACCTTTTAGTCAGCTGTAAGTTTTCAGAATAAGGCACTGACTGTGGCTCGAACTAGTTTTTTTAGTCAGGTTTACAATATATATTGAGAAAAAGAAGGAGCAGAGAAGGTGTGGAAAATGCATATTATATGATTGGCTTTTCGCAAATATTAAAATTAATACTATATGTGTGATGTTGGAAAGTTATGTTGTATTCATCCTTTTTTGTAGTGCTATCCTAATCTTTTAAAGTAGTGTGGTGAATATAGTTTTAGGCTACAGAAACTCTGTGATGTAAGATACTTTTTCTAAATAGCTCATGGAGAGATAACAGTAACAAGACACCAAAACTCTGAGAAAAGAAATATTGCCTCCTTATCGGGAAGAACCAGACTTTGAGGGACCAAGACAATTGATTTACAAGATGAAGGAGGGGTTGACAAGAACAAGAAAACACCCATTGTTTGAAAAGAATTTTGGCATCATGTATGAGATATATGAATAGGCAACAGGCTATTACTTTTAAGGGTTAATCCTTTGTTAGCAAAGTGTCTTCTGAGGCAGAGCAGAGCACCCAGACATCTGCAATTCTTTGCTTTTTTAATTGCCCTTTATTGTCCTACCTCTAATTGTCCAAATTATTTTTTCTCTAATTTTTATTCTTATTTTTATAACTAATTTATTACTATTAAACTTTTAAAATTTTAAAGCAAGTGAAATTCTGCATCCTTTGTGTCCACTATCAGTGGGAATCCCTCTTCCCAAGCTTTGTCAACCCCCCTCTGGGTTTGAGATCAGTGAAACGTGCCCAGCCTGGAGTCTTGGAAGACAATTCTAGCAACAAGTACTTTGCTTTTCTAACCCCTGGCCATCACTTCGAGCTTGTAGGCTGCTATGTGTGTCACAGGTTAAACGTCTCTTCCTGTTGATCAGGCTTGGAAGTGCGTAAAGCCCAGGCATGACAGGACATGTTTTCTTCAGGAAATGGGACGTAGGGCCCAGTTTGCAACGGGTCCGGGCCCGCGCCTTCCAGAGCGCCAGAAGGTTCGCGGCGCCGTTGCAGGGCTCAGGGCGCCGCCTTGTGGGCGAGAGCCGCCATGACAGCGCGGGCGCCGCGCGGCGGGGCCGGAGGGCGGGAAGGGGCGGGCGGGTGTGAGGGGCGGGGCGGTTCGTGCCCAGAGCCGAGCCCGCGCTGTTCCTGGGCGCATTCCCGGCTCGGTGTTGGGAGCGTGCAGCCGCTGCTCGGGCTCTGGGAGAAGCGTGCGGCCGCTGCGGGGTCCCAGCCCTCAGAGCTGGCTGCCGGCCGAGGCTGCAGTGCCAGAGCTGCCGTGCGCCGTGGCAGTGCCAGAGTCCCTGGCAGAGCCGGGCTGGCACTGCCAGCTCCTGAGGGAAGCCCGGCCATGGCAGCGCCGGGCTGGCAGTGCCGACAGCTGAGGGGAGCCCGGCCATGGCAGCGCCGGGCTGGCAGTGCCGACAGCTGAGGGGAGCCCGGCCATGGCAGCGCCGGGGCCGCTCCTGCCCCGCGGCCGCCCGAAGGAGCGACCTCTGGGACCTGCCGGCAGACTGGCACTGCTTGGCCCTCTTCAGTAGATCGACGGAGTGGCAGCACAGATAGCAAAATATTAAAACATCTGATTTAAAACACCGGAGGGAAACCATAGAATTGAAAAGAAAATGAAGATGTACCAAAATACTCAGGGCATGAATGGGAAAACTGAAAAGATACAGATTCTAATTATTTATATAATCTCAACTATATCATCAGAAACATGAGGGTGAAAATACCTTCTAAAAGTTTTGACAATATAATGGTTCAGCTGTGTAGTTTTGCTAGTACATTAAAGTCTTAAAAAGCAGTCATGTATTCCTTTGTCCAGTGCTATGAATTTAATAATGGGATTTGTTACAGTTGTCCCTCAAATACCCCTCATAAAGAGAGTTGAGTGCTTAGATTCGATGGAAGCCATCAGTTAGTAAATGTAGTGTTGTGGTTTTTAGTAGTTCTGTAGTAAGTAGTTAGTTAAAGAAGTGATCATTCTGCCAATGGATGCTGATCCCGGATGCGTTTGTGCTGGTTCAATGGAAAGGCAAATTTTTAGTAATAGGCTATTGGAAAACATGTCTTTTCTGCTGGTAGCAGGCACAAACACATTGCTTTTACTGGTAGAAACTGAAGCAACTTGAGATGCCTGCTCCTTCTTCTCCACCTATGTTTAAAGGAGATCCATGCAGGTTAAAACATGAACCAAACCTTGAGGCTCTGGGCCTGTCCTGCTGGCTCACCTGCCTCACCCAACAATCAGCAGAGGAACAGCAAGAGGACACTGCAGTGTTCCTCAATGCAACAAGGGGAGGAGAAGGTGGGCAGGAGCAGGGCTCACATAGACAGAGAGGATCAGCACCTCAAAGTGACCACATCATTCAAGGGACAGGGACTGACTGCTGACAGCTGCCCTGTGAAACAGCAAGCAGGAGGGCGCTGGTGCCAGGGAGCCAGGTGAGGGCAAAGCAGCCCTCTGACAGCCTGGCCCAGGGCCTCTTGTGGCAGCAGGCAGCGTGGGGATCAGAGCAGAGGCAGGGGGAGGCAGGAGCTGCTCGGCCATGCCGGGGCTGGGAGCCTCCTTCCTGCCCAAGTGGGGCCCAGCTGGGCCAGGGGGCAGCTCCTGGGACAGCCGTGCCCACAATGGCCCCTGCTCTGCAAGGCCTCCAGCCCTGCCCATCAGCCAGGCAGGGACAGAGCAGCCCTGGGGCCAAGGCTGCTGCAAGCTCTGAGCCCCACAGAGCTGCTCGTGCCCCGTGCCATTGGCTCTGTCCCCTGCAGCCTGCATGCTGTGTCACCGTGCCGAGGCTGACCCGACATGTGCGGTGACAAACAGCAGAAGAGTGGGCTCTGTGCCCACAGGTTCTGCATGGTGAGGGGCTCCGGGCGCTCCCTCCACCTTTGCAATGGGCAGCTCCTGCCGCCCTCTCCTCACCAGCTCCTCCCCTTGCCTGCAGCTCTTTGCCAGTCTGCAATTTCGGCAAGAGAAACGCCACGTTAGACTCGTGGAGTTTCTCCTGTGAGATCTCCTTATTGCAGTGAGGCAGGCAGCACAGAAGGTGGGCAGGGAGCTTTGTGCCTGGGGAGGTTTGCCAGAGCTTAGCCCAGACTGCAGGAAAGAAAGGCTGGCCCAGCAGCCGGGACAAAGTCTGGCTCCCAGCGGCTCTGGCACAGAGGCCCTGGCACAGGAGCCTCCCTCCTCCAGCAGGCAGCTCTGTGGGCTGGGAGCCGGCAGCGGCTTTGGGCCTGTCCTGCAAAATCCCCCCCTCAATTCCTTCTCCCCTAGACAGAGAGTATCTGCACCTCGCAGCAACAACGTCCCTCGAGACAGCGACTCACTCCAGAGTGACGCCATGTCTGACAGCAAGCAGGAGGGCGCTGGTGCCAGGGAGCCAGGTGAGGGCAAAGCCGCCCTCTGACAGCCTGGCCCAGGGCCTCTTGTGGCAGCAGGCAGCGTGGGGATCAGAGCAGAGGCAGGGGGAGGCAGGAGCTGCTCGGCCATGCCGGGGCTGGGAGCCTCCTTCCTGCCCAAGTGGGGCCCAGCTGGGCCAGGGGGCAGCTCCTGGGACAGCCGTGCCCACAATGGCCCCTGCTCTGCAAGGCCTCCAGCCCTGCCCATCAGCCAGGCAGGGACAGAGCAGCCCTGGGGCCAAGGCTGCTGCAAGCTCTGAGCCCCACAGAGCTGCTCGTGCCCCGTGCCATTGGCTCTGTCCCCTGCAGCCTGCATGCTGTGTCGCCGTGCCGAGGCTGAGCCCTGTGCCTCCCCAGGCCCTGGCCACTGCTCCTGTGCTGCTCCTGCACAGCCCAGAGCACCCACGGGCCCTGCTCAGGCCTCACGAAGACCAGAACCAGCTGGGGCTGTGACAGCTCTGCTGCTCTGGGCCCAGCCCTCGGGCAAAGCACCCGCCTGTCCCTGGGCTGGGGGCAGTGCCCAGGCTGGGCTTGGCAGAGCCCGTCCGCTCCTGGAGGGCTGGGGGCACTGCTCTGGCCTGGCCTGGCCCGGCCCTGGGCTCCCTTGGCATTCCTGCTTGCCCTTGCATCCACCAGGGATGGGCTGCAGCTCAATGGCCCCGGCCTGGCCGCACACTCAGGCCTGGAGCCTTCCCGTGGCTCCCCAGGGCACGAGAGCCTCAGCCCCAGCTCCCAAACACGGCCTAACAGGCTTTGCCGATATTGATCCCTGTCAGAGCTTTGAAAGCATTTTCAAAGTAACCTTGTTTGGCAACACTTTCAAGGAACAAACGGGACTCGCTTCTCATCGGTAAAAACTTTATTGGTTTGCTTGCACTTCCTATAGGGTATCCTAATGCTTCCTTTGGCGTTCCAGAAAATAATGAAAATCTAACAAATTCTAAAGAGAAGTTCCTGAATCCACTATGAGGAGAAGTCTCTACATTCACTGTCCTTACATACAGTTAAGAAGCTGCTCCTGTAACACACAAAGATGGAGTGGTTTACCTGACTGGACCACACAACATGATGTTTTATACACACCGCTACACTACAAAACTTCTCGTCCCTGTTCATTACAAATTTGAAGCTCTTCTCGAGGTCCTGACTTATTTTTGCATGCACATTCATACCTGCAATCCCTCCCCATGCTCAGCTTTCACCTAGACTTACCAGGGAACAGATGTTCCATACTCACCTCAAGCAATCATCTACATCTGTCTTCCTAACCCTCTTTTTCTTCACTGACTTCTACTAATCTACAAAATACCTGTGGACCCTCTGCACAAAAGAAACATCCAATTAATAGCCTTAAACACATGTGATTGTGCTGCTGCTTCTAACAATCTTGACCAACACAGCACTAAAATCAGAAATCAATTCTCACATCCTTCCTATTCTCCTGCCCCCATCACACCTTGGCTCCAGCAGAAATGTTCCCTACTGCAGCCTGGTGTGCTAAGAACAATCAAAGGCAGCAGCACTTTCCCTCAACATGCTGCAATCTGAATTGCACTGAAATTGCAGCTGTTGCATTAGAAGCTCAGCACCAGCACCCCCAGAACTGAGGCCTGAGCTCTCCATTTCAACACACCCTGTGAATCAGGCTGCCTGGAAGATTGCAGGCCGGGAGCTGTGTGAACACAGCAGTGCATTTCAGCAGAGTTATGGAATCAATCTCATGGAAGGCACATCCTTTATGCTTGTCTTAATATTCTATTCTACAAAATCTAACCAGCAATTGTTTTGGTGGCCTGTGCAGGTTTTGGGGACTGTGCATGTTTCCTTTGGATGTTGTTTTCTTTGTTTCTAAATACAAAATTCACTGCATTCAGAAGACAAAGCCCCAGATTCATTAGGACAAAGAACCACAGGGATATATGTGGCTGACAAGAACACTCAACATTCCTAACGGTAACATCAGAAAGAGAGGAAAAATACAAAGATGATTTAAATACCTGAAAGGATCCAAAATGTCTATGTAAGCTGTCAAGTGACTAAGTTTTTGGTAAACTCTAAAAGTCCAGATTCCTATTGGGTAATTGTCTGAAAGAAAAGAAAGCCAGAAATCTGCTTGACCTTCATTTTGCCAGGACTTTCTCACAGGATTCTGCCACAACTTGGATCACAAGTGAGGGTGGCAAATTTTGACTAGAAAACTTGGATAACTAAGCAGCATTTTTTTCCTCCTCACTGAATTACAGGAAGGGTTTAAAAGGAAAAACAAAATATTAAACATGGTAAAGAAATTCTGTCATACCTCTAAGGCGTTCATCATCTTTGGAGAAGAAAAAAAAAACTCTAGCACTTCCTGTGCGTGGTAAAAAAAAGAAACCTAGAAAAGGAAAAAAGGGATTTGAGCATCCTAAATTGTACTATCAAATTCCATGAACACAATTTAAACCTGTAGTGCTTCAGAGAAATGGCATCCATTGAAAAGCTTTATTCCCTAGGAACCCAACAGAGCTTTTTATTTTACAAAACCCTCTTTTAAAGAGAAAACTGACTGTGTCTTGGGCTTTTGGCCAAACTCAATTTGGAGTTGGTCAAAGCAAAATGACCCTGTTAGTTTCTTGTGCTCTACTCTTTCTTTCCATATTCACATTCACATCCAATGGGCTGCTGGGAGTTTTGACTCTGTGCAGCACAAACGGTTTTCCAAGACGACTTTCATTGCTCAGAGGTGTGCAATGTCACTTTCCCATTCCCTGAGTGCTGCTATTAATATTCCCACAGCATCCAACTACTACAGCCAAGTAGACAGCAAAGAGAAATGCAACTTGCATTTCTTGGTCCTGTTCCATTTCTGTCATCTCAGGCTCATCGTCACCCTCAGAACTGCTGTCCTGGAAACGTGGATCCTCTTGCCATGTGGCTTTTACCGGCTTTATTGTCCCAAGCGCTTGAGGCTCTGCAATGACAGCACCAATAGAGAAAAAAAGCCAAAACCAGATTATTCCTCTACTCGTCAGGAAAAATTCTTCCTTTCACGTGAAATACTTACAGTGGAGAAGAGAGATTTAGGAAGGACAGAATCTGACCCTGCCAGATTTTCTAAGCTACATTTCTGCTCCAGTATTTTCCAGTTTGTTCCAGGGATCCCTTATGTTGCATTCAGAAGACGGTGAATACCTTCTCAGTTCAGCACAAGTCTGGGGAGCTCGTTGCTTTGTGCTGTTGCATTGGGTTTTTTAATATTTTGGATAACTTCACGGGGTTTCTTTTCTCTCCTACATGACTGGGACTAGAGTCAATGTTGTTTCATCTTCATTTCAGACGGCCTCATTTTATCTAAGGTTAGGACACCCCAATGATCATGTGTCATTCCATTTCCTTTTTCTAAAGGTCCAAGAGTAGAATTCAGTAACAAACAGAATATTCATGGATCTTGGGGGCAGCTCTCGGACTTTGCTCCTCCCCCTACATTAACGCACATTTCCTTAAAAGCCTTGTGAGGTCCTATGAAACTTGATATGACTGGTGTGTCACCTTTTTCCCTGTTTGAGGAATTCAGGGCATGAGAACAAGCTTTTTCACCACTCAGCAAAAACCCCAATGCCTTCTCAAAGCGTGCCTTTCAGAATTCCTGAGATGCAAGCATGTGGCACCTCTCATTAATCTACCACAACCCTGGCAAGCAGAAATGAAGATCAAAATGCTTCTGCCTAATTACTGACTTCTGTTGCTGAAAATCCCCTGCATCCTGACCTTCTTTACACCATATTGCCCTACAGTGCCTGCCAGAAGCTCTTCCTTAGCAATGGCACTGTTAGAAGGGTTCTGCTGTTACCTTCTTTGATGCCCAACTCCTCCGTGCCTCCAAAGAAGGAAAACTTGAAAGAACTCACCTCCTGAGCCGCGTCGTTCTCAGGCAAAGGTCCCAAATGGTCATCTGGGGCAGAGTGCTGTGCATCCTCTTTGTCCCAGGGTTTTTCCTCAGTCTGTTCTGGTTTGTTCTTTGAAGGTCTTTCAAAGAAGAAACCAGAATAGATGGAGGAAATACCGTCTATTCTGGTTTGTTCTTTGAAAGGCCTCTTTCAAATCCGCAGCAATGCTGTAGTTGTCTTCAGACACTTGAGGCAGTGTCTCACTCTCTTTCTTCTTATTTTGGCTCTACTGAAATGAGATTGTTCAAGGATAGCAACACAGCACACGTCCTTTTCAGACACAGCTTCCCTAAGAGCCACCTTGCTCTGAATGTCTCCCTAAGCATATCCAAGCCCATTAAGGAGTGGTTCATAATCAAGGGTAAGCACTGGGGAAACATCTGTGGTTGGAGTGTAAAGGCAGGACCAAGAGTCCTTTTTAATTAGCCACATCCTTAACTGACATTTCACTGACTACACGGTTACACAGATATCAAGGTATTTAGCCCAGACTTCTTCCTGCCAGTAGAAACATCAAGAGCTAATCGGGTTTGCTTACAGAGCTGCACATCTCAGGGTCCCTGCACTGACCGTTCTCACCTTCACTTCCGGCAAGGAACACACGGCCTAGAAAGAAAAGATGACGGCGCTACGTGCTGCTGTTGGAGGTCCCAGTTGAGGTCCGACGTCGCTGGTGGGAGCGGCTGCTCCTGCGCGATGTCCCCGACCACGTCCCCCTACGCCTGGGCCTCTCAGCTCTGGCTGCTGTCGTCCTGCTCCTGTCCTTGCGACTCCTAGACCGCACAGTTTGAGCCGAGGCCCGGCGCTGCTGGCGGGAGCGGCTGCATCTGGGGGACGTCCCCGATGATGTGTCCCTTCGCCTGGGCCTCTCAGCTCTTGGCCTTGTCCTGCTGCTGCTGCCACGGCGACTCCTGGAGCGGACAGGTGGACTCTGGGCCCAGCCTTGCTGGCGGGAGCGCCTGCGTCTGGGGGATGGCCCTGACCATGTCCCCCTACGCCTGGGCCTCTCAGTGCTTGGCCCTGTCCCACTGCTCCTGTCACAGACACTCCTGGAGCGGACAGGTGGACCCTGGGCCCAGATTTGCTGACGGGAGCGCCTGCGTCTTGGGGATGGCCCAGGCCATGTCCCCCTACGCCTGAGCCTCTCAGTGCTTGGCCCTGTCCCACTGCTCCTGTCATGGCAGCTCCTGGAGCAGACGGGTGGACTCTGGGCCCAGCCTTGCTGGCGGGAGCGCCTGCGTCTGGGGGATGGCCCTGGCCACGTCCCCCTACGCCTGAGCCTCTCAGTGCTTGGCCCTGTCCCTCTGTTCCTGTCATGGCAGCTCCTGGAGCGGACGGGTGGACTCTGGGCCCAGCCTTGCTGGTGGGAGCACCTGCGTCTGGGGGATGTCCGTGATGGTGTCTCCCTTCGCCTGGGCCTCTCAGCCCTTGGCCCTGTCCCGCTGCTCCTGTCACTGTGACTCCTGGAGCGGACAGGTGGACTCTGGGCACGACTTTGCCGGCGAGAGCAGCTTCGCCTGCGGCTGGGCCCAGCACGTCTGGAACGGACCCTGTCCTCAGGGTCAGGGGACGTGCTGCGTGTTGCCCTTGGTCTGCTGATGCTGCTGGTGTCCAGTGAGGAAGATGGCAGCGCCTGCTGCCATGCTGCGTGGTGGGGCCTGCTGTGGCTGCCCGTCTCTGGAGATGGAGACGGGGAAACCAGCACCAATGGCACAGGGCTGTGGGAGCTGGGGCTGATGGCCTCAGATTCTGACCAGCCATGAGCAGATTGCAGTCCTGACTGTCTGGCCGGCCTGGGGCCATTGAGCTCTGTCTCATCCCTGGCGGCTGTAAGGGCAAGCAGGAATGTCAAAGATCGCCCAGGCCCCGGCCAGGCCAGGCCAGAGCAGTGCCCCCAGCCCTCCAGCAGTGGATGCTGCGCTCTGCCAAGCCCGGCCTGGGCACTGCCCCCAGCCCAGGGACACTGGGGACTTTGACTCATACATGTTCCGAGCCCAGCACAGCTGTCACACTCCCATCTCTGTGTGCTGTTCCTCAGGCCAGAGCAGCGCCGGTGGGTGCCTTCAGCAGCACAGGAGGAGCACAGGAGCAATTGCCAGGGCCTGGGGAGGCAAACAGGCTCATAGCACTGAGAACAAAGTGTACCAGCACGTGGTTGTCTGGCCAAGCGCTTCCGGTTTTTCCGCTTTGAGCCCTTGCCGAGACACAGGTTCCCTGCAGAGCCCCAGGTGCAGCTTCCCAACTTACCCCCGTTCCTCTGCCTCCTCCCTGCCCCCAGGGTAAAGGCAATCCCTGGCGTTGCACTGGCCGTGCCTCACTCCTAGATCTGCGAAGGCATCGTTGTCCTCCCATGTTGGGTCTCTGATGGAGAAAGGAAGATATGAAGAATTTCTGCTGCCCTACCCTCATGGAGATCCAAGGTGTCCCAGCTCTTTCTCCAGCACTTTTCCAAGTTGGGGGTGAAGCTGAAGCCCAGACTGATGGGACAGGACAGGGCCAGGGCTCCTGGGGCAGGGCCTGGCACAGCACAGCACTTGCACCCTCCTGTCTGGTGGGCCAGGCAGAAGGACACCAACCTGAAGGGGACTCGGATCCCCAAGATGAGCATTTCAACAGGGAATTCCCCACTGTCTCTGCACAGGGGGCACTGGAAATACAAAGCACCAGCGCACAAGGCCTGTCCCTGCAGGGCAAACAGAGGCAGGCTGAGCGAGGCCCTGCTGCTGCTGCTGCTGAGCACCTGCTGTGCCCCGGTGCTGAGGGGAGGGCTCCTACCTGGATGCAGTCCCTGTGGAACCAGGCCCTTTTGCACGTTGGGCACACCAGGGTTGTGAAGGTCTTTCTGTCCTCCACAGGCTCCAGGCAGATGAGGCAAACGGTGTCCGGCTCAGGAGTCGCCTCCACCACCTGCTCTGGACGGTGCTCAGGGCAGAAGGACCTGGAGGAAAATGGATGGGGAAAGTGAGAAATGCTGGATCATTCCCCAGGGGTGGTCATAAAGAGAGACGAGGTACCTGAACGGAATAAGGTATACATTGACACAGCCGCCCTCCTTGGCACAGGGCAGGTGGAACCATCTGTCACAGTCCTCCGTGCAGCACATGATGGTTGCCCCGCTCTGGCCGCAGACGCAGCAGCGCTGGAAAGAGCCAAGCAGCCGCGTCAGCAGCAGCAGCAGCAGCCTCGAGGCCTCCCCAGGCAGCCGCAGGGCTCCGGGCAGGGCGCAGGACGTGGCCGCTGCCGGCTCCCAGCCCACAGAGCCGCCTGCTGGAGGAGGGAGGCTCCTGTGCCAGGGCCTCTGTGCCACAGCTGCTGGGAGCCAGACTTTGTTCCGGCTGCTGGGCCGGCCTTTCTTTCCTGCACTCTGGGCTAAGCTCTGGCAAACCTCGCCAGGCACAAATCTTCCTGCTCTTGTCAGGCTCTCACCTTCTGTGCCGCCCGCCGCACTGCAATTAGGAGGTCTCGTGGGAGAAAGTCCATCACTCCAACGTGGCGTTTCTCTTGCCGAAATAGCAGACTGGCAAAGAGCTGCAGGCAAGGGGAGGAGCTGATGAGGAGAGGGTGACAGGAGCTGCCCATTGCAATGGTGGAGGAAGCGCCCAGAGCCACTCACCATGCAGAACACGTGGGCACAGAGCCCACCCTTCTGCAGTTTTTCACCGCACATGTCCGGGTCAGCCTCGGCACGGCGACACAGCATGCAGGCTGCAGGGGACAGAGCCAATGGCACGGGGCATGAGCAGCTCTGCGGGGCTCAGAGCCTGCAGCAGCATCGGCCCCAAGGCTGCTCTGTCCCTGCCTGGCTGATGGGCAGGGCTGGAGGCCTTGCAGAGCAGGGGCCATTGTGGGCACGGCTGTCCCAGGAGCTGCCCCCTGGCCCAGCTGGGCCCCACTTGGGCAGGAAGGAGGCTCCCAGCCCCGGCATGGCCGAGCAGCTCCTGCCTCCCCCTGCCTCTGCTCTGATCCCCACGCTGCCTGCTGCCACAAGAGCCCCTGGGCCAGGCTGTCAGAGGGCTGCTTTGCCCTCACCTGGCTCCCTGGCACCAGGGCCCTCCTGCTTGCTCCCAGACATGGCGACTGTCTGTCCTTCGTCTCTGTCCTCGAGGGACTTCGTCTCTTTCCTTGAGGGACCGTACTCTCGGTCCTGGGGAGAAAGAAGGGGGGGGAGTTTGCAGAACAGGCCCAGAGCCACGAGGCTCTACTCCCTGCTCAGGCCTGCGTGAGCCCTGCTCCTGTCCGCTTTCTCCTCCCGTTGTCGCGCTGAGGAACACCGCAGTGTCCTGGCTGTTCCTCCGCTGATTCTGGGAAGGGAGAGGCAGGTGAGACTGCAGCACAGGCCTAGAGCCCCGAGGTGTGGGGCCCCTCTGATCCCTGGGCAGCCACTCTGATCCCTGGGCAGCCACGTCCCCGCCCTACCTTCTCCTCCCGGTGTCAGGTTGCACTGACGCTCGGCCTGAGCCCAGCGTCCCCTTTTGTGGCCTTCGTGGCACAGGTCACAATGGCCACTCTGACATCAGAGCCGTGTACCCAAAATCGGGCAGCCATGGCCTCAAGTCCCTGGCAACCACTTGTGGCGGCCCCCTCGGGCACCGAGCTTCTGAGCTGGGTCCGAGCGTTTGCTCGGGGTGGAAGCACGGCCGGGAATCCGGCAGCAAGTGCAGGGTCAAATGCCAGGCCCTGGGGCAGCCATCCGGGGTGGCACTGTGGGCAGGGAGGTGCTGTTCAGGCACCGCCACGCCAGGGCTCTGGCCCCGGCCAAGGGAAATCTCTGCTCCTGCCCCTGGCAGGCGGTGGCCCAGAGAGCCCTTGCGGAGGCAGCTGCACTGCAGGGATTCAAATCCTGCTCTAGGTGAACTGATGTTTTCCTCTAGACCTGTCTGCAGAAAACTAAGATGAACCTGATTTGATGCTGCTGCTGATCACCATTGGGTACTGGAGATAAACCTGGACACCACCACAGCTGCCTCCAGACCTCAGTTATCTGTCATCCTATGAACTAACAACTTTCACATTTCATATAAATGGAAAAATTAGTATTAAGCTTCTGAGAAAGGTCATCTTTTAGACTGACTCAGTGGAAAGAACACAAAATGCACTGAGAATTTTGTGTGTACATTTGACAGGAGAGCTTGCAACTGTCCTCCACTCGAGTCAAATACAGGAGGATGTTTTTCCTACATTATATAAACTTTGCCAGTTTGGTCCGTGCTTTCCTACTAGAAAATACATTGGAAAAATTCAGCAAGAGAAGCACAAACAATTCTTGTCAATTTTTCTCTTTCGTGTCTTTGCAAACATGCTCCTGGAAATCCAGATCCATGACTTCTAGAACAATCAGTGGCATCTCTGGGAAGCAGGGCAGGGGCTGACAGGCAGGGACACCCTGCAGCTGCCTGATGCTGGGGCAGCAGGAGTTTGTCCATTTTCCTGTCTCCATGGCAGAGTCACCTTGGCTGGGAAATGATCCCTTCCCTGCTCTAGGAGGGAGGCACAGCCAGTGCAATGCCAGGGAGTGCCTTTACCCTGGAGGCAGGGAGGAGGCAGAGGGGGAAGTTGGGAAGCTGCACACGGGGCTCTGCAGGGCTCCCGGCCAGGGCTCGAAGCACAAGGAGCCAGAAGAGCTTGGCCGGACAATCCCGAGCTCTGGACACCGTGTCCTCAGCACCGGGAACCCGTTTGCTTCTCCAGGCCCTGGGCACTGCTCCCGTGCTGCTCATGCCAGTTACACACAGACACAGAGCTACCTGCTCTGTCTCAACCCTCTTCAGCACTGGACAGCACAACACAGTAACATGTTCTCTTCAGTGCATGGTCTAATTATTAATAGTCCTGCAAAGACTCACATTCAAAGCACACACACACAAAAACCCAAGCCCTAGTACACACTTTGCATGAAGCCTTGGTACAGACCTTGCATCAACACAAAATGCATGTTGCTGTTCAGAAACACAGGGCAGCACTTTTGGCCAATGCTTTTTTCCTGCAAGATCTTTCAAAGGATTGCAAAAGTGACTTTGTTTGGCAACTTCTTCAAGGAGCAAACAGGAGAGGCTTCTGAGTTTTTAAAGATTTATTGATTTGCTTTCACTTTTTTTTTTTTTTTTTTTGGCATCCTTACACTTATCCCTGCATTCCAGAAAATCGTGAAGATCCAAAAAAATATCAGGGCAGGTTTCTGAATTCTTTCATGTTTCTCTCAAAGACTTTCTTGACGTACATACAAGGGACTGGTTCGATAACATACAGAGAAGCAGTGGTTTCCCTCATTGGACATTACAAGACAACGTTATAGACTCCACTACACTAAAACACTTCTGTTGCCTGGTCATTACAAAGCCTGAAGCTCTTCTAGAGGCTTTTCCCAGTGCAACTTCATTAGGTTCCTCTCTGCTCAACTCTCGAGCCTGTCCAGGTCTCACTGAAGGGCAGCAGAGCCTTGTGGTGCCTCAGGCCCTGCTCCCAGTTCTGTCCCATCAGCAAACACTGAGGGAGCGCTCCATCCCTTCTGCCAGGTCCCTGGGGAATAAGGCAAACAAGGCTGGGCCCAGCACGGCCCCCTGAGCTCACAGCTACCTGAGTTTGGAGCTCCCCTGTCCACTTCTCTGCCCCACTGTCCCTGAGCTGCCTCAGGGGCCTGTTATGGGAGGCAGGGACAAAGCCTTGCTGAAGTCCCAGCTGACAACAGCCACTGCTCTCCCCTCACAAGCCCAACCAGGCACTGCAGCACAGGTGCCTATGGGATTGGTCAAGCATGGTTTCCATTCCTGTTATTCCACAGGCTTAAAGATGGCGTCCAAGAGGAGCTGTTCTGTCTCCTTTCTGGGGATGGAGCTGAGGCTTATGGGCCTGCAGTTTCCCGGCTCCTTCTTGGTGTCCTTTTGCAAGACTGCAGTGATGCTGGCTTTCCTCCACTGCTCATGCCTCTCTCCGGGGCTGTCTCCTTCCCTGACCTGCTGGCAGAGCGCCCTGTGCCAGAGGCAGGAGCAGAGATTTCCCTTGGCCCCAAAAGGGAACGCTGGGCTCAGGCCGAGTGTCAGTGCGACCTGACAACGGGAGGAGAAGGAGGGAAGGAGCAGGGCTGACACAGGGCTGAGCAGGGAGTAGAGCCCTCGTGTCTCTGGGCCTACTCTGCAAGCTCCCTGGCCTGTACTTTCTCCACAGAGAGAGAGCAACAGCACCTCGAAGTGACCAGGAAACCCGGCCATGGAGCGGGTCTGGGGCTGTCAGCCCTCAGGGACACCGGCCATGGAGCGGGGCTGGGGCTGTGACACCTCAGGGAAACCGGCCATGGAGCGGGTCTGGGGCCGTGACACCTCAGGGACACCGGCCATGGAGCGGGTCTGGGGCTGTCAGCCCTCAGGGAAACCGGCCATGGAGCAAGACTGGGGCTGTGACACCTCAGGGACACCGGCCATGGAGCGGGGCTGGGGCCGTGACACCTCATGGAACTCACCATGGCAGCCACCTCCCGAGATTTTGAAGTACTTGTTTCTTGGTTTAATGCCCTTCCAAGATCAATCTAGCATCTTTGCATATGAGCCTGACATACAAGGGTATTTAAAATTGAGTCTGATCCAGTCATCAAAGACAATGGATGTTACCTCTAAACTTACCTTTTCATGATTGTCAAACAATATGGAACTTTTCTTATGTCTGACTTAAAATATCCAGAATGCAAAATTCATTCTCAAGACAGGAAAAAAGAAAACAATGAAAATAGGATATAGGCAGTCTTCAAAAGGCACAGAGAAGAAAATAAACATTAGAAAACCTTAGAAAAATTAGGTTTTCTTCTTCATCTTCTCAGTATGTGTTGTTTGAACATTGGTTGTCTTACTTGTCCCTCGCAAAACAAGGCATGTTACAGCTTTATTGTCTCAGTGCTGCATTTCCCCAATCGCTGACTTGCCATTTAGGCTCTGCTTTTTTGGAAATATACAACAAGGGACTCTCTATGGAAGAGAGTTGCACGAGCCTCTGGATTCCTGACCGTTCACCTCTGCCAATGCTCACAGTATTCTCCTAACACACCTGAGCTTCCTGTCTTTCAGAGAGAGAAAGATTCAGCTAAAGTCAAGCAAACAGGGCAGGGCAGATGGAAACCTTCCCTTGAGATGCTTTTGGGAAGGCCTGCAAGCACCCTGCCTTCCCTTGGCACAGAGGTGGTCACCTCAATGCATGGCGTTGCCTGACTTGCCCGAGGTGCCCCTCTATTCCAGAAGGACTTTTGCCCGCTTCATCACTTGTCTGTCCCTCCAGTTCCAGGGCCTCAAACCTGCTCTGTAAGGCACTAAACCTTTTAGTCAGCTGTAAGTTTTCAGAATAAGGCACTGACTGTGGCTCGAACTAGTTTTTTTAGTCAGGTTTACAATATATATTGAGAAAAAGAAGGAGCAGAGAAGGTGTGGAAAATGCATATTATATGATTGGCTTTTCGCAAATATTAAAATTAATACTATATGTGTGATGTTGGAAAGTTATGTTGTATTCATCCTTTTTTGTAGTGCTATCCTAATCTTTTAAAGTAGTGTGGTGAATATAGTTTTAGGCTACAGAAACTCTGTGATGTAAGATACTTTTTCTAAATAGCTCATGGAGAGATAACAGTAACAAGACACCAAAACTCTGAGAAAAGAAATATTGCCTCCTTATCGGGAAGAACCAGACTTTGAGGGACCAAGACAATTGATTTACAAGATGAAGGAGGGGTTGACAAGAACAAGAAAACACCCATTGTTTGAAAAGAATTTTGGCATCATGTATGAGATATATGAATAGGCAACAGGCTATTACTTTTAAGGGTTAATCCTTTGTTAGCAAAGTGTCTTCTGAGGCAGAGCAGAGCACCCAGACATCTGCAATTCTTTGCTTTTTTAATTGCCCTTTATTGTCCTACCTCTAATTGTCCAAATTATTTTTTCTCTAATTTTTATTCTTATTTTTATAACTAATTTATTACTATTAAACTTTTAAAATTTTAAAGCAAGTGAAATTCTGCATCCTTTGTGTCCACTATCAGTGGGAATCCCTCTTCCCAAGCTTTGTCAACCCCCCTCTGGGTTTGAGATCAGTGAAACGTGCCCAGCCTGGAGTCTTGGAAGACAATTCTAGCAACAAGTACTTTGCTTTTCTAACCCCTGGCCATCACTTCGAGCTTGTAGGCTGCTATGTGTGTCACAGGTTAAACGTCTCTTCCTGTTGATCAGGCTTGGAAGTGCGTAAAGCCCAGGCATGACAGGACATGTTTTCTTCAGGAAATGGGACGTAGGGCCCAGTTTGCAACGGGTCCGGGCCCGCGCCTTCCAGAGCGCCAGAAGGTTCGCGGCGCCGTTGCAGGGCTCAGGGCGCCGCCTTGTGGGCGAGAGCCGCCATGACAGCGCGGGCGCCGCGCGGCGGGGCCGGAGGGCGGGAAGGGGCGGGCGGGTGTGAGGGGCGGGGCGGTTCGTGCCCAGAGCCGAGCCCGCGCTGTTCCTGGGCGCATTCCCGGCTCGGTGTTGGGAGCGTGCAGCCGCTGCTCGGGCTCTGGGAGAAGCGTGCGGCCGCTGCGGGGTCCCAGCCCTCAGAGCTGGCTGCCGGCCGAGGCTGCAGTGCCAGAGCTGCCGTGCGCCGTGGCAGTGCCAGAGTCCCTGGCAGAGCCGGGCTGGCACTGCCAGCTCCTGAGGGAAGCCCGGCCATGGCAGCGCCGGGCTGGCAGTGCCGACAGCTGAGGGGAGCCCGGCCATGGCAGCGCCGGGCTGGCAGTGCCGACAGCTGAGGGGAGCCCGGCCATGGCAGCGCCGGGGCCGCTCCTGCCCCGCGGCCGCCCGAAGGAGCGACCTCTGGGACCTGCGGGCAGACTGGCACTGCTTGGCCCTCTTCAGTAGATCGACGGAGTGGCAGCACAGATAGCAAAATATTAAAACATCTGATTTAAAACACCGGAGGGAAACCATAGAATTGAAAAGAAAATGAAGGTGTACCAAAATACTCAGGGCATGAATGGGAAAACTGAAAAGATACAGATTCTAATTATTTATATAATCTCAACTATATCATCAGAAACATGAGGGTGAAAATACCTTCTAAAAGTTTTGACAATATAATGGTTCAGCTGTGTAGTTTTGCTAGTACATTAAAGTCTTAAAAAGCAGTCATGTATTCCTTTGTCCAGTGCTATGAATTTAATAATGGGATTTGTTACAGTTGTCCCTCAAATACCCCTCATAAAGAGAGTTGAGTGCTTAGATTCGATGGAAGCCATCAGTTAGTAAATGTAGTGTTGTGGTTTTTAGTAGTTCTGTAGTAAGTAGTTAGTTAAAGAAGTGATCATTCTGCCAATGGATGCTGATCCCGGATGCGTTTGTGCTGGTTCAATGGAAAGGCAAATTTTTAGTAATAGGCTATTGGAAAACATGTCTTTTCTGCTGGTAGCAGGCACAAACACATTGATTTTACTGGTAGAAACTGAAGCAACTTGAGATGCCTGCTCCTTCTTCTCCACCTATGTTTAAAGGAGATCCATGCAGGTTAAAACATGAACCAAACCTCGAGCCTCTGGGCCTGTCCTGCTGGCTCACCGGCCTCACCCAACAATCAGCAGAGGAACAGCAAGAGGACACTGCAGTGTTCCTCAATGCAACAAGGGGAGGAGAAGGTGGGCAGGAGCAGGGCTCACATAGACAGAGAGGATCAGCACCTCAAAGTGACCACATCATTCAAGGGACAGGGACTGACTGCTGACAGCTGCCCTGTGAAACAGCAAGCAGGAGGGCGCTGGTGCCAGGGAGCCAGGTGAGGGCAAAGCCGCCCTCTGACAGCCTGGCCCAGGGCCTCTTGTGGCAGCAGGCAGCGTGGGGATCAGAGCAGAGGCAGGGGGAGGCAGGAGCTGCTCGGCCATGCCGGGGCTGGGAGCCTCCTTCCTGCCCAAGTGGGGCCCAGCTGGGCCAGGGGGCAGCTCCTGGGACAGCCGTGCCCACAATGGCCCCTGCTCTGCAAGGCCTCCAGCCCTGCCCATCAGCCAGGCAGGGACAGAGCAGCCCTGGGGCCAAGGCTGCTGCAGGCTCTGAGCCCCACAGAGCTGCTCGTGCCCCGTGCCATTGGCTCTGTCCCCTGCAGCCTGCATGCTGTGTCGCCGTGCCGAGGCTGACCCGGACATGTGCGGTGACAAACAGCAGAAGAGTGGGCTCTGTGCCCACAGGTTCTGCATGGTGAGGGGCTCCGGGTGCTCCCTCCACCTTTGCAATGGGCAGCTCCTGCCGCCCTCTCCTCACCAGCTCCTCCCCTTGCCTGCAGCTCTTTGCCAGTCTGCAATTTCGGCAAGAGAAACGCCACGTTAGACTCGTGGAGTTTCTCCTGTGAGATCTCCTTATTGCAGTGAGGCAGGCAGCACAGAAGGTGGGCAGGGAGCTTTGTGCCTGGGGAGGTTTGCCAGAGCTTAGCCCAGACTGCAGGAAAGAAAGGCTGGCCCAGCAGCCGGGACAAAGTCTGGCTCCCAGCGGCTCTGGCACAGAGGCCCTGGCACAGGAGCCTCCCTCCTCCAGCAGGCAGCTCTGTGGGCTGGGAGCCGGCAGCGGCTTTGGGCCCGTCCTGCAAAATCCCCCCCTCAATTCCTTCTCCCCTAGACAGAGAGTATCTGCACCTCGCAGCAACAACGTCCCTCGAGGACAGCGACTCACTCCAGAGTGACGCCATGTCTGACAGCAAGCAGGAGGGCCCTGGTGCCAGGGAGCCAGGTGAGGGCAAAGCCGCCCTCTGACAGCCTGGCCCAGGGCCTCTTGTGGCAGCAGGCAGCGTGGGGATCAGAGCAGAGGCAGGGGGAGGCAGGAGCTGCTCGGCCATGCCGGGGGTTGGGAGCCTCCTTCCTGCCCAAGTGGGGCCCAGCTGGGCCAGGGGGCAGCTCCTGGGACAGCCGTGCCCACAATGGCCCCTGCTCTGCAAGGCCTCCAGCCCTGCCCATCAGCCAGGCAGGGACAGAGCAGCCCTGGGGCCAAGGCTGCTGCAGGCTCTGAGCCCCACAGAGCTGCTCGTGCCCCGTGCCATTGGCTCTGTCCCCTGCAGCCTGCATGCTGTGTCGCCGTGCCGAGGCTGAGCCCTGTGCCTCCCCAGGCCCTGGCCACTGCTCCTGTGCTGCTCCTGCACAGCCCAGAGCACCCACGGGCCCTGCTCAGGCCTCACGAAGACCAGAACCAGCTGGGGCTGTGACAGCTCTGCTGCTCTGGGCCCAGCCCTCGGGCAAAGCACCCGCCTGTCCCTGGGCTGGGGGCAGTGCCCAGGCTGGGCTTGGCAGAGCCCGTCCGCTCCTGGAGGGCTGGGGGCACTGCTCTGGCCTGGCCTGGCCCGGCCCTGGGCTCCCTTGGCATTCCTGCTTGCCCTTGCATCCACCAGGGATGGGCTGCAGCTCAATGGCCCCGGCCTGGCCGCACACTCAGGCCTGGAGCCTTCCCGTGGCTCCCCAGGGCACGAGAGCCTCAGCCCCAGCTCCCAAACACGGCCTAACAGGCTTTGCTGATATTGATCCCTGTCAGAGCTTTGAAAGCATTTTCAAAGTAACCTTGTTTGGCAACACTTTCAAGGAACAATAAAGGAAAAGGTTTTGATCTGTGAAAGAAAATTTATTGTTTTGCTCTCACTTTTCTTTTGGCATCCTTGTGCTTCTTCCTGCATTCCTGTAAGTGATAAGTATACAACATAGTATTAGAAGTTTTTGAATTCACTGTATCTCTTAAAATACATTCATTATATACAGTTAAGTAGCTGCTGCTTTAACATACAGAGAAGCAGTGGTTTACCTGACTGGACAACACAACATGATGTTATGCACAGCAGTAGAGTAAAAAATATTTGTAGTTGGTCGTTAAAAACTTTCAAGCACGTCTTGAGGTCCTGAATTAATTTTGCATGCACATTCATACCTGCAATCCCTCCCCCCGCTCATTTTCACCTTGACTTACCAGGGAACAGACGTTCCATACTCACCTCAAGCAATAATCTACGTTTGTCTTCCCAACCCTCTTTTTCTTCACTGAGCTCTTCAGATCTACAGAATAACTTCGGGCCTTCTGCACAACAGAAACGTCCAATTAATAGCCTTAAACACATGTGATTGTGCTGCTGCTTCTAACAATCATGTCCAACGCAGCACTAAAATCAGAAATCAATTCTCACACCCTTCCTGTTCTCCTGCCCCCACCACACCTTGGCTCCAGCAGAAATGTTCCCTACTGCAGCCTGGTGTGCTAAGAACAATCAAAGGCAGCAGCACTTTCCCTCAACAGGCTGCAGTCTGAATTGCACTGAAATTGCAGCTGTTGCATTAGAAGCTCAGCACCAGCACCCCACATCTTCCCCCAGAAATGAGGCCTGCTGAGGCCTGAGCTCTCCATTTCAACACACTCTGTAAAGCAGGCTGGAAGACTGCAGTTCACTAAGATACGCTGGCAAGAAACCAAAACGTGTAGGTAACCTGTCAAGTGACTAAGTTTTTGGTAAACTCTAAAAGTCCAGATTCCTATTCGGTAATTGTCTGAAAGAAAAGAAAGCCAGAAATTTGCTTGACCTTCATTTTGCCAGGACTTTCTCACAGGATTCTGCCACAACTTGGATCACAAGTGAGGGTGGCAAATTTTGACTAGAAAACTTGGATAACTAGGCAGCATTTTTTCCTCCTCACTCAATTCCATTAATAGAAAATACAAAAAGGGATAAAGAAATTCTGTCGTACCTCTAAGGCGTTCATCATCTTTGGAGAAGAAAAAAGCTCTAGCACTTTCTGTGCGTGGTAAAGAAAGAAACCTAGAAAAGGAAAAAAGGGATTTGAGCATCCTAAATTGTACTATCAAATTCCATGAACACAAGTTAAACCTGTAGTGCTTCAGAGAAATGGCATCCATTGAAAAGCTTTATTCCCTAGGAACCCAACAGAGCTTTTTATTTTACAAAACCCTCTTTTAAAGAGAAAACTGACTGTGTCTTGGGCTTTTGGCCAAACTCAGTTTGGAGTTGGTCAAAGCAAAATGACCCTGTTAGTTTCTTGTGCTCTACTCTTTCTTTCCATATTCACATTCACATCCAATGGGCTGCTGGGAGTTTTGACTCTGTGCAGCACACACGGTTTTCCAAGACGACTTTCATTGCTCAGAGGTGTGCAATGTCACTTTCCCATTCCGAGTGCTGCTATTAATATTCCCACAGCATCCAACTACTACAGCCAAGTAGACAGCAAAGAGAAATGCAACTTGCATTTCTTGGTCCTGTTCCATTTCTGTCATCTCAGGCTCATCGTCACCCTCAGAACTGCTGTCCTGGAAACGTGGATCCTCTTGCCACGTGGCTTTTACCGGCTTTATTGTCCCAAGCGCGTAAGGCTCTGCAATGACAGCACCAATAGAGAAAAAAAGCCAAAACCAGATTATTCCTCTACTCGTCAGGAAAAATTCCTCCTTTCACGTGAAATACTTACAGTGGAGAAGACAGATTTAGGAAGGACAGAATCTGACCCTGCCAGATTTTCTAAGCTACATCTCTGCTCCAGTATTTTCTACTTTGTTCTAGGGATCTCAGACATTTTGGTCTTACCTTCTTTGATGCCCAACTCCTCCGTGTCTCCAAAGAAGGAAAACTTGAAAGCACTCGTCTCCAGAGCAGCGTCATTATCAGGCAAAGGTCCCAAATGGTCATCTGGGGCAGAGTGCTGTGCATCCTCTTTGTCCCAGGGTATTTCCTCCATCTTTTCTGGTGTTTTCTTTGAAGATCCAAACAAGTCTTTCAAGTCGGCAGCAATATCATAATAGATTTTTTCAGACACTTGAGGCAGTGTCTCACTCTCTTCTTTCATCTTCCTTTTGGCTTTACTGAAATGAGATTGTTCAAGGATAGCAACACAGCACACGTCCTTTTCAGACACAGCTTCCCTAAGAGCCACCTTGCTCTGAATATCTCCCTAAGCATATCCAAGCCCATTAAGGAGTGGTTCATAATCAAGGGTAAGCACTGGGGAAACATCTGAGGTTGGAGTGTAAAGGCAGGAACCAGAGTCCTTTTTAATTAGCCACATCCTTAAGTGACTTTTCACTGACTACACGGTTACACAGAAATCACGGTAGCACAGATTTCCTAATCTGATCAAATCTTTAGTATAGATTTGTTAAGCTTTTCCCACAGACCTGCAAATCTCCAAGTTCCTGAATTGACCTTTCTGACCTTCAGTGAGAACAGAAAATGGCATCCAGAAAGTAGATGGAGTAGGAAGGAAAGATGACACTACATGTTGGTTTTAGTAGTCAGAGTTCCTATTATATCTTGATTTTAGCAACCGGAGAGAGAACTAAATTAGAATCAGATCTATCTGCATGGTTTCAAACTCAGTCTGTTGGTATAACCATCTTTCCATGGGAAGAAACACAACTTAGTTACCAAGCTGTAATACTACCTCTCCTTTTCTGTAGCACTTGGTTTCCTTTCAAAAACTGCATGGTCCTCTCTTGTTGGATCATAACGGAGGGCATTAATATCTCTGTAAAAATAGAAAGAAAAAGAAACACCAGTGTGCAATCTAAATGCCAAAATGAAAGCTATCTCAAAACTTTACAGTCAGAGCAAGATTCACATTAGTTCCTTTACCAAACAAGGTCTGAATTGATCCAAAATGTAACTGGCAGTTAGAAAGCACCCTCTAGTCAGTGTCTGGGTCAGGAAACATATAAGAAATGGATTTAATCAAATTGTGATGCTTCCGATTAAACACAGCCCTCACGTTTTTGTTATGTATTGAGGACCTGCACTTGATCATCTCTTGAGGAGCTGCATAAATACAGCTATCCATACAGATGTGGATATATTTCTTCTAGTACCAAACACTGCATAGATTCAAATGGTCTAGTGGAGTAAGAAACCTAAAACAACACACAAGAACCCTTTATGCCTATCTTCCAAAATTCAAAGATTCCAGGATCTTTCAGCTTCCTTCCTAAGCCTTCCTAAATCTCCTTCTTTACTGATAGCAGATGATTCATACTTGAATTTCTTCACACTTGTGGCTGTTTTATTTGGCTTGGGCTGCTCCAAGTTGATATTCAGGAGGCTTCCCAGTATTTGCAGATTTTTCTTTTTCTCTGCAGCAAGCTCCTCTTCTTCATCTGCCTTTACGCTGTTTGTCTCTGCTAAGAGAAAAAGAAATACATTCTCTATTTACTCTGCTAAGCCTGTCATGTGGGATGCATAACATTTACTATAGCACTAGTAGAGCTCACACCTATGAACACATCACTTCCTTGTATCTTGAAGCTACTTGAAGGTTTCCTGCCTTGCACAGTAGAAAATCTTTCATTAGAAATGTCACAAGCCTCTATTTCATGGCAAAGTCAGAGCATTTATTTAACAACTGTGCAACCCTGACACTGACAGATGCTCTACACAAGATCCCAGTACAGCAAGAAAGGCTGCTGGAAGGTTCTGTGGCCAGTAGTAACAGAAGGAAATGTGATCAGCTTTACCTTCTTCCTCACTATCACTCTCAAGGAATCGAGCATCCATTCGGAACCTTTCATCGTTGCCAAAGCGAGATTGCAGCTGCAGGAGCTGAACAAATGAAACAGATGCATTAAGCACTGGAGAAGAAAGTCATAATTCAGTAACTTTTTTTTACTATAACAATGGCAACATACTCTTTATGTTTAGCTTTTGATGCCTTTGTCAGTAATTTCTTTGTATATGAAGATGACAGTGTCAGAGAAATGCCTCCCACTCCCCACCACACATTATGTCGTTCCTTATGGGAATTCTGGTTTAAGTTAATCAAAATCATATTCAGAGAGAATGAAAAGACAAATTATGTTCTCCTGAAGAGGTGCTATGGAGACCTAGAGGAAAACTAAATTACAGTAATGGCTTCACTCACTTTTTCACCAGCTTTGCCTTCAAACTGGGGCTTAATTTTGAATCGCTCATCATCCGTATCCTCTTGCTCATCCTCACTGCTCTCAAACAGTCTGCCCGAAGGTTTGGGAGCTGCCTTATCCTTTGTCACACAAACAGAAAAGAAGAAAAAAGCAGCTGTTCACATCAGTGAGACAATGTAAATCAGTACCAACTTTGTTCATGTGCTCTCCAGTTCAGCTGAAAAAGCAGATTTCTTGCACAACCAGCTTCCTTCTTGATCGTTGTGCTTCAAATCTTACATGTCCACACACCTTGTACAATTCTGCTTTACAGCTACAACTATTGAGTTTAACCATAGGCAAAATACCCATGCAAAGGGAAACTCAGGTGTTACAATATGAGATAGTTTGGTATAAAAATTCAGCTTTCTGATTATGTCATACTGATTTTTTTCCCAGTAACACTTACTTCTCCATGCCCATTTCCCAAACTTCCATCCTTTTTCAACACCTCATCCACTTCAGCTTCATCTTCCACATCAGAATCGAATATGATGTGTTTGTGCTGTCCTGCTGGCTGCCTGTCCTAGGAAAGAGTCAGCTGTCAAGTCAAACACATCAAATACCTGCTGTGCTCTGCTCAGACACAACTATCTGAAAGATGTTTTCATGATACAAAAAGAGGAACCCACTATTCCTCTTGCAACTCTACAGGTATTGCAGGGAGGGGTATGCAGCATTTTGTATACTCTGAAAAGAAAACTGGCAACATCATTAGAAATTCCAGATTATGATTTTAAAACATCTTATCCCACATGTATTAATTACCCACTTCCTTGTATTGTGTACTATTCAGGTAGAAGTTGTAATTAATTACCAGATTTGAAAGAGCTCCTTGAATGAGTTTCTTCTGTAATTCCCTTTCTTTGTGTCTCTGTTCCAGAGCTGCCAGTCTCCTCTGGTTATCCTGGAGCTGTTTTTCTGTTGTACTGGGCTCCCTTGATGCAGCAGCTCGAAGACAAAGCTCCTTATCTTCCCGAGGGCTGGTGTTCTCATTCCCACCTTTATTACCTTCACATTCTGGGCTTTTTTGGCTTGTATTCCTCTTTAATGTTTTGGAAAGCGGTTTTGGGCTCTTCAGCTGCTGTTTAAGGTGCTCCTGGGCCCCTGCAGCATCACTGTCCATGTCACTGCTCCCATCACCATGATCAGTTCTGGCAGCAGCAGCTCTGTGCTCTGAATTTTGATCTTTGGAACTCACACCTTTGTTCTTCCCTTGCAAATGAGGCCTGGAACCAGGCTGAAGGCTCTGAGCAGCTGAGGAGGCATCAGCTGACAGCTCCTCATGGTGTTCAAAAGGCACTTTGTGTCTCTTTTTGCTGCTGACTTCAAGTGAACTCAAGGGATGGTCCTCTGGCCGATTTTTGGATGACTTCTCCCCAAAATGAGATGTACAAGCTTCACCTCCCAAACTTTCTACAGACTTCTTCTTTAAGCCAGTGCTGTCCTTACTTGACTCTTTTACACAAAGGGACCCTAGTCCTCTGAAGGGCTGGTATTTCAAATGTGAATTATTCTGTCCCTTGCAGCTTTCCTCAACAGCATCCTCCTCCCCTGCTAAAATATCAGCCAGCACATCTTCAGGACAGATGTTGTTTTTTTTAACTGCAGGGTGAGATTTAGAAAGTTTTGGTTTATTTACAGTATTACCCTTGGGATTATCTTCAGCACTGGTCTGACAAGGACTCTGTTCACTGCCTGACCCCTCTGCAGGTGTCCCAGTGTTTTCTGTGGCCAGTGCTTTTAAGTCATCCAAGGTAAGGTCTAGGTGGTAACAGTTTTGCATCATGGACTCATAATCAGAGCTGGTTTCAGACTCTGAACAAGAGCTGTCACTGTCACATGTCTCTGCTGTACTCTGCAAGGCAGCAATTCTGGATTTTTTGCTTTTCCCTTTTCCTTCGGTGTGCTCTTCTTTTAAACTGCAAGGTTTCAATGAGGAGCTTTTTACCAAACCACTTTTTTTTTTAGCTGATATTTCTTTATTTTTCATCCTCCCCTGTTTCGAGTCTTCTGGAGTTTTACTTTCAGCAATAATTTCATCTGTATCTGCTGAATCATAACCATTATCACATTCCATTGCCTCTTTCTCTTTGTTACTTCCTTTGATAGCTTTCTTCATGGCATCCGAATTGCTTAAGGACCAGTGGCTACTGTATTTTAATTCAAAATCATCCCCAACAATTTCCAAGTGCTCACTTTCAGTCTCAACATTTTCAGCTTTCTGTCTTTGTGCCTCTTTCTTCACCATTGCTCTGATCTCCTCTTCAGAATCAATGTCACTATCAGAAACACTGCTATTATTTTTGGCTCTAACTCCATTAGCATTTTTAGATATTTTCCCATCCACTCTCCTTGCTGGAGACAATTCCAGCTCCTCAGCAGGTTTGGGTTTTGATCTTTGGCCGAGCCGGGGTGAGTCTGTGTGTCTGGGCCGTGAGGGGCACCCAGAGGGCAGAGCTGCTCCATCCAGGGGCTGCCTCCGTTTCCCTGGAGCTTTCCTGGGGGATTCTCCTCTCCTCTTCCTGCTGCCATCCCCCCCTGGCAGGCTCCAGGTGAGCTGGGCCACAGGGGCTGCAGGTGCCAGCTCTGCCTCCAGCTTCCTCAGGTTGTGGCAGTACTTGGAGGGGTCGTACTTCACCACGTGAGAATGAGTTAAGGATCTCAAAGGCCCCAGTTCTTCCTGCAGACCCAGGGCTTTATGAGGAGGCTGAATTCTGCAGGGAAGGACAGCAAAGAATCTTTCCTCATGCTATGAACATAAGGCTTTAAGCAACTACATGCAGTGTGAAACAACTGCTCAAGTCACACAAACTTACTGCAGGGTTTTCAGTAAATTAAGCTTGACAGAGGGGTAAAAATTAGGACTGTCAAGTAATGTTTTCCCATAAGACAAAAGAAGGAAGGGAATTGTGTTCAAGGGCAAACAATCAGAAAAGGATATTTTATTTTTTTGTTGATTCCTGAGGTGCAGGATAGGCAAGACTCTGCCAAATTTTCCAACAACCCATTTCTGAAAGAAAAGAAAAATAGTCAGTGTTAAATAAAGGAGTAGAAGTAACTCTGAAATAAAACAAATGTTTATTCTTGAATAACGAAAACACTAATAAAGAACCACATGCGATTAATTCTTTATTCTCTCTAGTGAACCCTACCATGCAACTTGACCAGCCTTCTCAAAAACAAAACAAAACAAAATCAACCAAAAAATAAATTTCTACAACCTACAAATAAAGAGACATAATAAAGAACTAAATTTCTTTACAAGTGTTTTCAGCACGGTGTTTCTGGTTTATGAATTGACAAGGGTACCTACAAAGACAGGATCACTATTATTTTGCTCTTTTCTCGCTTCTCACAAAAAATATTTTAAAAACCACTCTGTGCTTAGCAAACAGTTTTGAAAACTTTGTAATAAATATCAATATTGTTGCCTAAATTTGCATGTCAGGTGACTTCATTCTTACTTTTGTAACCACGGCCAGACCCTGATCCTGTGCTGAAGCCCAACCCAGCCACCAAAAGCTGTGTGGTGCATGGAAATAATTCCCTTTAGAAGCTTTTAAGGGTGACACAAGCATATTCCCAGCATAAATGAGGAACAGGGCAGTGGACAGTACGACCATGATCATTTCCACTCATTGCAAAGAATGACAGGAGCCCTCTTCTGTCCACACACAAGCTATTTCCTCAGAGTACTTTCCACAGCTTGGACTGTCACTCTTAATCATGAAGTTTCTTTACATAAATCATAAATTTGGCATGAATTTAGATGCAATGAGCTTGGTTTTTGTTGTTTTATTTCTCTTGCACATCTACCCCACCATACCTTATGGTCTGGCACCTCTGTACCTGGTACTGCTCTCATGTGGAAATCCACAATTCCCTTTTGTTTCAGTGATTCCAACAGGCACATTTGGTCATTTCTCTGTGGTTTTTCTTTCTGCAGCTTTGCTTCCTCCCTCTCTGTGGCCAGCCTGTACCAGAAAGCACATCACCCATGGAAAAAGGTGCAGGATTGGAGCTGGCAGTGATCCCCTCCCACAGAACAGCAATTCCCCCCCTCAGGGGATGAACCCCATCACCTCTGAGGGAGCATCAAAGGTAAAGCAAAAGCCCAGAGATTCCATCAAAATTGAAACAATAAGAGTGTACAAAATGAAACTACAGCCATGACATTATCAGAAAAGCAGAAAAAAGGCAGTTTTAGCAACAACATAAAATACTGGTTTCTACCTGTGCAAAAAGCTTTCTTTGGCCAACTCAATTTGCAGGGTCCCCCCTTTCCATTTTGTTTTATTTAAAACTGACATGCCTGCAAAACAAAGATGGGAAATGAATATTTTCTACATCAAAAAAAAGCACTCAGAGTTCACTGGGTCTCCTTGTATGACAGCCTGAGGCTCCCTCAGCACCACCTTGTACCTGACTGCTCACTTGGGTCAGTGCTGCATCTGAAAGGGCCAAAATCCAAATAAACCAGCAGATGTACAGCCAAAGCTGAAGTTCTCCCTTCAGAAGTGCCCAATGCAGCATTCCCCAGAGGCAGGGCACACTGCAGAAGGAGCTTTACATCAGCTCTCCTTTGGGTGTCCTCTCACAGAAATCAATTTCAGTGTTTCATAGATCTGATGAAAGCTCATGAGGCATAAAAGGCTTAGAACAAACAAAGAGGGTGCCCAGAGCAGCTGTCCCTGGATCCCTGGCAGTGTCCCAGGCCAGGCTGGACAGGGCTTGGAGCCGCCTGGACAGTGGAAGGAGTCCCTGCTGTGGACTCATCCATCATGAGATGATCATTAAGGTCCCTTCCATGCAGACCATTCCCTGAGGCTCTGAAACTCACAAATACCTCCTTCAGTCACAAGGGATCTTTTCCATCTGCTCACAGCAATTTCTGAAAACTTCAGCTTCCACAAAGCTGCAGCTTACAGAAACTAAAATCAACCTGACAGCAACATGAAAGAGGCTCTCCCATGACCACAGCTGGATGTGACAATATAAGATGAGCTATCAGCAATGTAACTTGGCTCAAAAACATAGCTAAGGAAAAAAAAAAAAAAACCAAAACCAAAAAAGTACTTACACTTTTTCAGATCTGCATCAGAAATGTTGACACTGATGTAAGCAAAAGTTTTCGTAGGATTCCCTGATCAATGACAAACATTAAGTTAGCTTGATGCAGTTTCATTATTTCCTTTAAAACTGAAATGTCTCTAAAGCAAAAATTCCATTTCATGCTCCAAACAGAAAAGCAAATAACTTTTAAAAACTGAAAGAAAACTTTACCCTGATCATCTTTCCTAGTAATAATCTCTGCCTCCAAAACATGCCCAAATTTGCCAAATCTTTCTTCCAGCTCAGCCTTGGAAACCGTGTGGCCGAGCCCTCCAACATAGAGACGTTTGGAAACCTGCTCCTTCTCCATGCTGCCGAGGCACGGTGTCACACCAGAACACACCCTCTGTTCCTCTGCGGGGAGACAAAACACTTCAGCGACACGCAAATTAACGCGATTAGAACAGCGAATCGGGGACAAATCAGTGCATTAAAAGCCGCGAAGAACCTTATGAGCAGAGCGCTCCTTTGAGTTGCAGTGGGTAACACAGCAAACCCCGCGCTGCTGCAGGAAACCGGAGCTCAGGGGCTTTTTAAACCACATAACCCTATAACTGAGCCATATAACTGAGCTATATAAACGTATGCACATACAGCGTAAGAGCAGATGCACATACAGCACAGAGAATAAGCACAAACGGCTCTTTATAATATAACCCAAGGGTTCCCGAGGGTGGGAACACAGCCCACAGCCCAACCCTCCCCTCCCAGGAAATGTCGAGGGATCCCCACCCTGAGGGACCCCGGCCCCGGCTGTGTCCCCGGCCCGGCCTCACCGCCGCCATGTGCGAACCTCAGAGCGCCACCGCTTTACCTTCCCCCCCGCAACTTTTCCCAACCCTCACTCGAAAAAAAGGGTTCCGCCTCCTCGTGCCGCTGGATTCCGATCGGCCGCTCGCCTCCGCTGGGTTCCTGTTTCCGGCCGGTCAGGTGTGCTGGGAACACGGGGGCTGGCTCCCGTGGCAGCGGACGCTTTGAAAGTGACAAACCAGGAAGAAGAGCGGGGGAGTTTTCCGGAACGCGCGAGCAGAAATTGACGTGAACAAAGGAACAGCAGACAAAGCAAGGCTTTTTTACTTTTATTTATGATAGAGAGCTCGGGAATTATTTCCCAGCGGCTGTTGTTCGACAGGGAGGGGAAGGAAGGCGCAGCCGGCGCCACCCGCTGGGGCAGCAGCTGTGGTAGCGCCCGGGCTCGCGAGTTGGCGCGCGGTTCGAAAAGTGCGGGGCGCGCGCGCCGCGACTGAGCGCTCCATTCCCCTCAGAGCCCTCAGCGCCGGCTCCCATTGCTCACTGCCTTCCCCTCAGAGCCCTCAGCGCCCGCTCCCATTGCTCACTGCCTTCCCTTCAGCGCCCTCAGCGCCGGGACTGAGCGCTCCATTCCCCTCAGCACCGGCTCCCCCCGCTCACTGCCTTCCCCTCAGCGTCCGCTCCCATCGCTCACTGCCCTGCCCTCAGAGCCCTCAGCGCCGGCTTCCCCCGCTCACTGCCTTCCCCTCCACGCCGGGAGTGAGCGCTCCCTTCCCCTCCACGCCGGGTCTGAGCGCTCCATTCCCCTCAGCGCCGGCTCCCATCGCTCACTGCCTTCCCCTCAGCGCCGGGTTTGAGCTCTCCCTTCCCCTCAGAGCCCTCAGCGCCGGCTCCCACCGCTCACCGCCCTCCCCTCAGCGCCGGCTCCCTCCGCTCCTCTCTCAGGGCCGGCTGCCGGGGCTCCCCGGGCTCCGCACTGCCCTGCTCGGACACCCGTTCCTCCCCAGGGCGCCTCTGTCACCCCCGAGCCTCGGCGCGGGTCAGCCCCGGCTCCTCGGGCGAGTCGCGATTTCAGCATCGCCCTGCGAGGGTCCGAAACTCCGCAGGGAAGCAGCGTGCACGGAACGCACCGGTTCGGTTCTCACAAAGGCTCCAAAGCGCTTCCCAGCTCCTCCTGGGGCAGCATAAAGTCAAATACTCGGAGCTGTAAACGGGCAGGTACGTCAAAATGTGAAAGATGTGATATTAATGCACAGATACTTGTAAATATACACGTGTGATATATAAGAGGAGAACTGTTTGTAAAAGTTCTGTTTTACTTGATTCAAGTGTAGGTATTTTTTTCTAGATATAAAATCTTTGAAGTCATAATTAGTGTTTGAGTCTTCTGCTGCCTAGTGAAATCCTTGATTTTAAGTAGCTCTAAGTAGTTTATGTTTCCCGTTACTGTTGTTAAAAGAGGCATCAGCTGTCCTGGGGTAACATTCTGGCTGTGGTAATGTTTTCCTTTTTCACACCGTACTCTTTATTGTGACCATGACTTTCTTCACCATATCCAGTCCAAAAAAATCTGGTGAGCACTGGGTGATTATTTAATTGCATATGCTTCCTTTACTCACATAAAAAACCAAGTTTCTAAAGCAAAGCGTGCTTTTGATGTTGTTTTCTTATGTGTGTTATAAAGGCACTGCTTCCTAGAAAATAAATAAAATGCAATTTCCCCCTCATCCCCTTTGACTGAATGATGTTAGTGTGGAAATGCACACCACATAGAGCAGGGGTGGTTTAAAAACACACAAAACTAAATGTTGGGTTTTTCCTGGTCAAAGTATTAGCACATTAATTCTGAGCTGCATATATCTTCCACATGCTTCTGAATGTGTTGTAGCTAGGCTGAATGTCAGATTATTATTTTTCCTGAAAACTGAGGGGTTTTTTTTAAATTATTGGAAACGTGTTTGCAGTGTTGCTGTACTGCTGCTTACTCTGTGTTAGGAGCTGTGCCTGGTCTGCCCAGGTGAGTCATTAGGGCAATTGGCCAAAGCTGGGTTCTGATTGCAATTGGTTTTTACCTGTGGAGCAGCTTGTTGTTCTGTTACAGCAAATGTAAAACAGCTGAGTGCACTCCTGGATCAAATCATGACTAATTAAACAGTTCTTAAAGCCTTTGACTCCATTAGATCCCTAATTTAGCTTCTGTCTCTGCAGTGCTCTGTATCTTGCAACAATTGCCTAATGTTATATTTGTGATTTTAGAAAATTGATTGTTCCTGAGAAAAATCCTTATTTTATGCAGTGATTCTGAGAAATGGACAAGGGTGTTTTTGAAGCTTATGAAAAGGAAATCCAGGCACTGGAAGAAGAAATAAGGCTGCTGACAGAAAAGTATGAAGATTTGCGACAAGAATCCGCCTTCTTTTCTGAAGAGGAGATACTGAAGGCAATGTATGCTTTTTTTTCATTTGTTAGATTAACAGAATTTCTTTGTCAAAATTGTTTGGGATGTTAGGACTTTGTAAATGTAAACTCCATGGATAAAATAAGTCACTTATATGAGTAAAGGCATCTTAGCTCCCTTTGCTTGGATGTTTTTGCACATATCTCTAAGTGGGCATTTGTACCTCCAGACTTGGAGTAAAAGCTGTGTCTACCTGGCAGTGAATGGAAAGAGTTTATTTAAGTTAGAATAGGTTTATTGTTTCCAGCAATGTGATCCAACTGAAACTTTACTTCTTAGAAACTGATTTGGGTCTGAAAACCATCAGATCCCATTACTAATGCCTTTTATTTAATGATATTGCTGTACTAGTATGTTAGGTCTGGGTATTTTGACCTTTTGGGTTTTTTTTCTTCCATTCTAGAAAATCACTCCAAGAAGAAACTGAGGGGGAAACCAAGGGACATGAATCTCCATCAGACCTGAAAGCTCAGCTTGAAAGCCTAGAATCAGATCTCTCATTTTTAATGGAATTTACTGGGTTTCATTTCACAAGTCATTCCAAGAAAACAGTGGAAAAGAGTAAGCAGTGTTGTGCCCTTTACTGAGCATACTGGTTGCAGTTCATCTGCAAACCTCTCTTCTAATTCCCTGTTAGCAGAAAGACAATTACTTTGAAATACAGTAAGATTTGGTTCATTGACAGAATAGTTTCTGAGTCAATATTGTCCTTTCCTTGATGGGAAAGGGACGGACTACTATTGTGCTTTGCACAGGGGGAAAGTGGAGTTTGTTGTTGGTATTTTTTAGCACATTAAACTTCTTTACATGAGGAGTGGTAACAGTGGGTACTCTAAATATGACTAAAGGAAGAAATGCAGTAGTTATTGAATAGAAGTGTAATTGATTGTTTTGCTAACTTGGTTTTATAACAGCTCTAAACAGGACAGTGCAGAAGCACAGCTTATCAGGGAAGTGTCACTCCATACCTTTTCAAGTGAAATTCCAGCTTCTTGAAATGCAGGTAAGGGTCAATGTAAGCTTTAAAAAAAAAAAAAAAAAACAACTACCAAACAACACTTCAAATGGACCAATATCCCTGCTTCCTTTTCTAGCTGAAACCTTCAATTGTTTTATCTGAGATTCAATGTGTTCTTTTGGCTCTTTAACATCTGGAGCCGACTTAGGAATTCTGTGTGCATCTGAGCAAGGTAGTTGATGGTTGATAGAAGGTCAGGTTTATTGTTGAGCCACAAAGTGGTTGCCATAGAATTATTTTGGTTGGAAAAAACCTTCACGATCAAGCCCAACTGTTAACCCAGTACTGCCAAGCCTGTATCACCTTCCCTTCCCAAAGGGTGCTCCCTGCAGGATGCTCTTGCAGCCTGACACTGAGGTAATGCCCTGAGAGCACTTGGGGTCCTTCAGCTCTGCCAGGTGCCCACTGGGGCCTGGCCCAGCACAGCTTTCATCCCACACAGCACATTCTATTGTCTCATTTCTTATTCTGGAAGTTGGAAGATGCCACATGTTACCTCTCTGGAAGGAACAGCAAAAGCTAAAACACTACAAACTTCAGCAGCTCTTTTTGTTGGTTTGGGTTGGTTTTTTTTTTCCCTTTGATTATATTTGTGTGTGCTTCATTAGTGTGAATAGTCATTGCACTGCCACAAGTTACACCAATGATTGCAGATTTTCTGGGAGGGAGCTCTTGGAGCTCTTTTATAAGACTCTATTCTTTGCACAGAATTCAAGATGCTAAGCAAAGGAAAACAGCTTCCACCCCAATTTGCAATAGCATTTTTCTAACACTTGTACTTTGTAATGGTATTTCTAACATCATGAAAACTTGATTTTTCAGCTCAGCTTTAAAGTTGTTAGGTTTTTGGGTTTTTTTTTTAATTTAATGAGATAGGACTGAGAGTGAGCAGTAAAAATGTCTTTCCTATTCCATATTATGAATTTGGGAATTGAATATTTAGGTAGCCCCACATGGATTTTTATCCTTTGAAACTGCAAGAGTTCAGCTGAATGGCAACTTATGAAGTCCATTTGTGACTTAAAACTTGTGATCTTCATGATGCCTCTTTACATTTGCTTGTCTAAAACTGCACTTAGAATGTTTCTCAGCTGCATCTCCTGCAGCATGATGGCATCTTTGGGGCTCAGAGGGGTTACTGGGTGTTAAACTCACTGCTGATGGTATTGGTGCTTAAAGCCGTTGCACCACTGAGCGGCAGCACTTGGCTGCCGAATGTCTCAAATTTGGGCTACTTTGAATGCTGATGGGATAGGGAGTACCAGGTGTGTATATACTTAAACCCTCACTTCAGCTGTAAAAGTATAATTTTGAGCTGATTTTTTGCATGAGTGTTTTTTTTTTTTTTTTTTTTTTGTTTGCTGGAAGTGATCATACATACAAAATAACCTGTCCTGACATTAGCATGGACAAGGCAGTGCAGTTATAACCAGTTTCACCTGTCCTGAGGAGCAAAAGCTGTTTTTGGGAAGTGCCCAGCAGGTAACAGGTCTGTTGGTATGCACAGAAGGTCGGGAATAATTTTTTCACACTGTTAACTGTAGCTATTTATTCTAGTAGTGAAGTCACAATAGAAGTTAGCTCAGCTTCATGATATTATGAGGAGAGGAGAGGAGCTTGAAAATCAGCCAAAACAAGTCTGAGCCTTTTGGGAAAGCAATGATTTAAAAAGAATTTTTCTTGCCCAAAGATTTCCTTGTAAATATTTTTATTTGGCCTCACAAAGGCATTTTGGCAGGTTAGTAACCCCCCCCATTGGCACACCAGTCCCTTCAGAAGGTGGCATGTCAGCTTGTGACTGCTGGCAGCTTCTCCACAGCTCCATCCCCCTACTGAACCTTGTGCTCTAAACCTGAAATGATTTTTCTTGATGTCATTTAGTGCATCCACCAATCTCTGTAGTGCCTGGCTGTGCTTTTCCCATCTTTAGTGATGGCAGTGTCAGCAGAGCTTCTGTCCAGGCAGCACAGGGGCTGCTGAGATGGGTGTGCAGCCCTCTCTTACCATTCCCATCTGCTTCTAGTGACTTAGTAAAAGAAGTTTAAAGTGAGACATTTCTGTGGTTTTCAAAACATGATTTTAAGCTTTTTCATTCACTGTTATCGAATCCATTTCTTTGGTGTGCTCAAGAATGCATAGAAAAGAGATTTAACTTATTTTGTGGCTTTCTTTCTACTCTGACCACCTTTTCTCATTCTTTTACAGCTTATTAATTAATTTAGAATAACTTTATTATCCCACACATATTTCTGAGTAACAGTGATTGTAAAAAAGGACAATATTTTGAGACAAAACTATAAGGTTTAAAATTAAAAAACCAGCACAAAATGAGCAGATTAAAACTTTATATGTTAACTTTCTGGTGTATGTGGCAGCTCAAGGTTGTGTTGGAATATGAACAGAATCTTAAAGTGGGATTGATGTGAAAAGAAGTAATGAACCTTCCTTAATAACTCAGGTGTTATTCCAAAAGCCTTGTGTGGATAATAGTGCTACTCTTGAAATGAAAGAAACTGTTCACACACACAAACCGTAGTTTCAAAAATGCTATTTTAAGGATTATAGTAGTTAGCATTAATATCTACTTTTTTCTATATTTTTATATGCAAATAGACACAGTTTTCTCCTCACTTGAGCAATTTCTAAAATATTTTGTTGTTACTTCTCCAATCTAGAAGGATGAGAAAGTGTCTGCTGTTGTTAGTGATCTCAGCATCAAAGTGGAATCCAGAGAAGATTCAAATATGAGCAAGTTTGTGTCACGGTAAGATGGAATTTTTTGTTCAAGGGTAGTTATTGTGTGGGATATGGGACAGTAAATGCAGTACTGAGTTTTCATGTGAATTGCTGGCAGCCAGTGTCTTTATGTGATGTGTCCTTAGCCCAGCCTAAACACTTCCATCCCTTTCTGTATCCTGGAGAGAAGATGGCAGGCATGTGATTTTTAAGCTCTGCAAGGACCTTTACAAGTTCGTGTTATGTAATTGTTCCTCAGACTCTGTGTGAGCTGCACTGTGGGTAATGCCTGAAATGCACATCCAGAACCCCTCTCCAGTGTTTGCCTGTTTCTGATTCTCAGCTCTCAGTTCTATTTCTCTTATTGGTAACAGGATTTATTTCACTGATATCTTTAAAAAATGTAATTTAAAAACATGCACTAGTGTATTTGTGCAATAGCTTAAGAAAATTAACACACTGGAACTTAAATGTATGAATGAATGCTGTTTCTTATTATTTTCTGGAGTATGCCAACTTCTTGTGGTAACATGAGGAGTAAATGATCAAATTATTTGTCTGCAGTATTCCACTGAATTGTGCTCGCAAGCTGTTCTGAGAACAAATCCATCATCACTGAGTCATTGATTTAATTCTTTTTTTTCAGTTGCTTCTTTTGCTTTCTGTTATTTTTTTGGTCTTGGGGAGGGAGAAGGGCCAACAGGGGTCTGTTGAGTTACCTCAGGCTTCAGTAGTCTCTACTGAAAACTGTTTTACTTAAAGGCTTTGAGATTTCCATAAAAATCTGCTAAAGCTTGTGGTGAAACTGGGAAGAACACTTGACTGCTCTCAAGAAGTGGGATTCAGAAGAGGAAATTGCCCTGTTTTATTCATGACTATTTTATGACAGCAGAAGTGTATTGGAACTTCATAGTCACACTGGAAAGGAATGTGTTGAAGTAGTGGCAGACTTTATTTCATCCTGGCTGCAGCCCTGCTCTCTTATCCCTGTCTCTTCTCCTTTTCACCTTGTGCCAGTAGTCACAAATAAGCACAAGTTTTCATGAATGATAGGAGATGTCAGCAAAGCAGGCAGTGCTGGCTGCTGAGTGCCACCTTGGCCTTGTGACTGTGGATACCCCTGCAGCCAATAGGATCAATGGGGTCAGCAGGTTGAAAAATCCTTCTGGGGGTAGGGAACAACCCAAACTTGTTCCCCCATAACACCTTCAAATGTCACATTTCCTGTGTGCCCTGTGCTGTGCAGTGTGAGGCAGTGAGCCCAGGGCTGATGCTGGCAGGTTCTGTTTGAGAGCACCCCCTGCTCCATTGAGTCTGTCATGTCCCATCAGGGCCTGTTTTCTCAATCCCCTTGTTGGGCTACTCCTCATTTCTTTTTCCAAGTTGTAATCCCCTCATGTCCAGTTTCAGACTTTTCCCAACTAGCTCTTTGTTTTTTAGTCTGCTCCTGAAATTCCTACTTCTTCCCTTCTTTTCCCTCCATTCCTGACCAGCTGAGTCTGGTCTCCTGCTGTTTTGTTCATTTTCAGCCTCCCTACCAGTTTTTCTTCTCTTGCTTCCTTGGCCCAGTCTTGCCAAATCCATTGTCTACTTCTGTTCTGTTTTGTCTCCTGGCAGGGATTTTTTTTCCTCCCTAGTTTTAAAATTTTTTGGGGGTATGTTTTTTTTTTTTCATAATACATGTCAGAAAATAGTCTTTAAGAACAGCAGAGTTAAAAACCTGGCATTCAGTTCCTGCTTTGGAAGAAAATAGGGGAATGCTAGAACACTTGAACAATATCTTTTTAAATGAAACAAAAAATTCAGCAGTCTGCAGGTACTGCTGTAATATATAAATGGTACATCTCTATATAAGAATTGTACATTTTTAAAAAGTGGTTATATTTTTATATAATTTCTTAATTATTTTGTAATGATAGGAGATGTATGCAAATGAAATCACAATATTTAGTTGTCTTTTTTGGGTTTCACATGTGTCCCCTTTGGACCACTTACACTTTATTAATGTTGAGAACCACAACATCTAAAAAAACTCTTGTCAGTCAGTTTTCCTTTTTTAGACTTGGCACCCCATTAATTATTGGGGGAGTTACCTTTGCATGGGTTGCTTAGGCAAATAGAGATTTTAAGCAGTATGAAAATTGCTCTTTCTTTTTACTAACTAGTTAGAATCTATAAGTCAGAGTGCAGGATTTAGAAAATGTGCATTATATTAAAGGCTGCACGGGCAAAGTCCTCTGCAAATGAAGGGAAGCAGGAATTCTCCCCCCAGCTTTGAGTCTGCTTTGGTTTTCTATGCTAATGTAGGAAGTCTTGCATTGTGCAGTGAGTCAAAATTGATTTTCTCCCTTAAAATACATAAAGGAACACATTAAAGGAGGATTAGGTACTCTTACAACAGGTAAATTTCCTATATACCTCTGTGTTTTGTTGAAATTTTCTGAAAGTGTGTTTGGATGGACAGCCCATGATTTTCAGCTGAGAGTCACTCTCTGCCTGAATATCCTTTTCAGTGGTTTTGGATGACTTCTCTGTAACACGGATGTTGGCATTGGAGACAGATGTTTTCTGCTCCAAGTGGATTTTTGTAATGCTAAATTCCTTCAAAATAAAAAAAGACTTGAATTTTTACCATCCACGCTCTTACTACCTTGTTATTGTATACCATGTTTCCTTGGTATTTCAATATTTGGTGTAGTTGACTTCAGGAGGAGGAATTAGGCTAATTTGGGCTAATTAGGAATTACTGCTTATGGGTAGATTCAATGCTGTGGCAGTTCACTGAAGTGGTGAACTCTTACTCCTTTGCCATTATGCATTCACATACAGCTGTTCTTGCCAACAGATTCCCCTTTCTAAACACTGAGTTCAGTTTTCTATCTTGAATTTAGCCAGTGCTATGTGAGAAAAGTGCATCCTCAGATATATTGGTTGACTAACTTCTACATTGGAAACTGGTTCTTTGAACTTCTGCCCAAAGCTTTTTCTTTCTGTTGATGATCCAGCCTTGAAAATTATCTGCTGCCTTACCTAAAAACAATTTTGAGGCAAAAAGGAAATAAACTAATAACCATGTTAAACCAAGGTCACAGTGTTTGTGATAGTATTTTAAATAGCCTAAATGTGGATTTTATAAACACTGCCAAGTTCTTCAAAAAGAATTCCAAGTGTGTAGTTTGGTACCAAAGCTTTGTGTTCCCTTTCCCACGAGTGGAGATTAAGGAAGCCCAGAGCAGTTTGTGTGGGATCTGTTCTCCAGGCCTGGATGTGGGCAGTTGTTACCAAGGCCCACAGTTCCTATAGAATGAGTGGAGTTGGACATGTACAACTCAGAGCTGTGGTTCAAACCAGCTCCCAGAGCAGGGCTAATGAGCTATTGTAAAGCAGTGTCTGTGTCCTTCCAGGGACTCACTTCTCCCACTGCTGCCAGCAATTTTCATCTTGGCCTGATTTTGTTGGCAGCTGTGACTGCTGTGGTAACTTCCTTTAATGATGCTGTTCTTTCCAGGCTGGGATAAAACTTGTTTGGCTTTTCTTTCACATTTTCAATATCTGAATGACCTTAATGTATTTTTTTTCAGTTTCTTTGTGTAGCTGGTTAAGGTTTGCTGTTCTGTATATTAAATAGAGCAGGATTGAAAACACAGCTCTCCCTGGGAAGGCTGAACTGACTGGGTAATTCACTGTTGCAGCCATTCTGTGAGTGCCTCAAGTCTGAAAATCCAAAAAAGAATAGCTAATCTCAGGATGTTAGAAGTGAAATTTACATTAGAATTTAAATACTCTAACTTCCTGAAATATTCTCAAACATCAGTCAGGTATCTTCCTCAGTCAGGTTTTGTAAACGTGTGAAATCCTATCTTAGTAACCAAAATAAATATTTGTACTTCCAAAACAGTGTTTGCCAGGTGTGTTTTGATGATGGCTAGTAGTCTGTGGCTCATATCAACAATGGCATGAAGCCTTTCACCCTTATGTTTAAATAATTGTGTCACTTCAGCTATCCTGATGTGGTTTTTGTGGAGTTCTGCATCCTTTGCATTCTGGCTGCATTTGTGCAGTGAAAACTGCACACCCTTGATGAGTTTTTTCCCCCAACAAACCCTGCATGTGTGGTTTGCTGCCTGACAGTTTGTCACCTTCTATTGTCTCTTTTCCTTTCTCTTTCCTGATTCATACTAGAAATTTGAAAAATCAACATTTATATCTATCTTTCCCTCCCATTCTCCCCTCCTCAGCATAAGAAGGAACATGGACATGTTAGAGCAGATCCAGAGGAGAGTGAGGAAGGTGTTCAGAGGGCTGGAGCCCCTCTGCTCTGGAGACAAGATCACATCAAGCTTTAACTGTCTGACCAAAGTTTTGATTTAGATGCCCTGTGTCATCAGGCCTCCCTTCCTAGTGAAGCTGCAAGGGTAATCTTGGAAAGTTGAATTAATCTTGAAAAGCAGAGGCAGGTAACATGTCATGTAGAGTTAGTTGGCTAGGACAAAGATTTTGGGAATATTTGAATGTTAGTGACACAATTTGGGAAATGTTACCATTTTGCAGGTTTGGCTTTTACTATGCAACATCTTAGAATTTATTTAGAAAATGAGTTAAACAAGAATAAAACCAAACTAAGATTTTGCAGGTGACTGCTTTGTTGCCATATTTTACATATAAGACAAACACTGGAAACACTGGTTTAGGAAAGTGTTCTTCAACCTCTTTTTCAATCATTACACTACAGCTTTTTTTCAGCTTTGTAATTGTTATTTTGGGTGATTTCTACTTCATATTCAAACAATAGTAATGAAATTTTTTTAAGTGTGAATTTTAGGCCATCAGATTGATAGCTCTGATTATGAGTGGGTTAAACAGTATATTTTTGTTTTATAGCATTGAAGAATGTGGAGATCTTATAACATTTTTCAGAAGCCTTTCAACCTATGCTGAGTGGTATGAGCATCGTAGACACACCTTCCTGCATTTCAAGGTAGTGCCTATCCACCCTTTATTTATTAGTACAATATTTATTGGTTTAAGAAGTTTAGTAAGACAGAGCATTGGAAGTGGAACTGGCTTAGCAGAATGTAGGATCTTAATTTTGTATGTGGTGATGAAGAGAATAGGAGCTAAAAATTTGCTGTGTTCAAGGGGCAATTGAGCAGCAATTGCTGTGTTCCTCATGGGTGGAGGAAAATAAGACTCTGCCTTTCTGTGAAGGAGTATTTGGTTTGCTTTGGTATTCTATTTTATTTTGATTTACAAAAAAAGAAATTAAAAGAAAATAACACTTGTAGTCCTTGGCATATAAATGTTGGTTTTGAAGGATTAGATCTGTTTCTCTTGAAGATGTGTCAGTGTGTGTTTGGATGACAGCACTTTCAGTTCTGGAGTGTTTTACTTGCGTGGGAAATAAACTGTTCCTCCCTCCTAACTGGAAAATAGCATTTGAGCTTAGTTTTAAATTACCACTATTTGCCTCGTTTGTTTTGGCTTTGTGCTGGTTTTAAGATAAACAACTAATCCTTGGAGTAAAAATACTGCAGTCTTACAGACACAAAACATCTTACATGATACTTTATGTAGGAGATGAATGTTTAGCTGCTTAATTGTTTGTGGTTTCTTGGCTGAGTGCTACATACCTCAAGAATTTACTGTCATTAAACTTGACACCATCTTTACTTTTCAGCTGTAGTATCATGTGGGAGCTGCACCTTTTCCTATTTTTTCAGCCTTTTAGGCCTTTGAGTTCTGTGCTGAATGAATCAATTTCTATTATCAATCAGAAAATTACTTCCATTTTCTGATTGCACTAAAAAAAAATCCAGTCCTCAGCTGAGCAATGAACTGGCATTGCCTAATCCTGTTGGCTTTTGTCTTAGGGCTTTTCTCTAATCCCTCCACAGAAAAGGTAGAGCACCAAGAGCTTTAGGGCTCTGCAATTGTTTTTTCCAGCTTCCTTTGATGCTTTCTGATCCTTAGATCAGCAGTCACTGTGGTTTCTGGGACAGTGATTTGGTTGTTGTAAATATTTCTCATTTTAAAATATAATAACAAGGGAAAAAAAGGAAAGAGTTTTGGAGAAATCTTCAAATTGTTGTTATATAAGCAGTTTTTAAAAATGTTTGTTTAGATGTTGAGTATAAACAATGAAATTATCTACTAATTGCTAGAAGATGTGTGAAGATAATTCATTGAAGACACTACAAGTTTGTCAGTATTACAGATGTTCTTTCTAAAGGTAGTTTTATTTCCATGGTCAAAGACAAAGGTAAAGTTGAAAGACAAACCAATTTGGGAGAGTATTTACCAAATATGACTGACTGTTCTTAAGAAGAGTATTTTAGACCTTCTTATTTTTGTTAGCATTGCTAATAATTTAATGTTGAAACAGAAGACTTTCTCAGGTAAGAGAATTAATAAAAGGTTCAAATCTGGCAATTCAAATAACTGGATTGCCAAGGAGAATGTATATTTGTAGTTTAATGTTTCAGTAATTTGTGGGAAAGCAATTAGATATATGTTAATATATGCATAATACCAACTCAAGAGTCTATCCTGTTAATATTCACACTTACAAAGATTACAGACTCCTTTTTAATTTTGTGTATTTATTTTTTCCCCCTACCTGTTCTCTAGACTCTCCTGTTTTGGAGAGAAAACTCCTGGGGGGGAGTCTTGGGTTTATAGCTTTTCTATTAATGTGAGTTTTTTTTAAAGAAAACAAGTGCCAAGGCTTTTATGTAGAAATAAAATAGTTTCTGATACTTTCCTCAGAGTGTGGAGTAAAAACACCAAAGGTAGTTTATTTTTTCTTTCCTGTTTTGGTACCTGAGAAGAAAGGGATAATGTACAAGTGGGTGAGTACTTCAAGTAATATTGGATGTTTTGAGATTTGTGGCAATTCAAGGTCAATTCAAAATAGGTTTTGAAGGAGCAAGTGGGATGTTCACCAAGTATTCTGTATGGCAGGATTTGCTATTGTCACAATAAATATGTCTGTAAAATGGATTTACCTCTGCAAATAACCTCCTAACCTTAGTCTGCTGTGAGGCTGAACAACTGAGACATGTTGGCAAGGCTGGAAAAGCAGATTGTGGAAGCTGATACTGATAAACAAGAACAAACATTCAAGTTTTATTGGAATTTCAGAACAGAAATGAGTGATAGGAAAAAAATAAAATGGTTTCATTCAGCTTGATATTAGTACAGGTCACAGAAATAGGAGGTGGAAATCCTCCCTGCTGAAGCCTTTCTCACTTCATGTTTTGATTAACTTGCTGTGAATGGGGAAAATAAAGGAAAACACATCAGAGAACTTGGTGCCTGCATGAGACATTCAGGAGGTTCCACTTGTCTACTTTGGTTTGCTCACAAAGTGTTTAGAGCATTAATCAGTGTTACTGATGATAATTAGTATGTTTCAGAAATATATACAACATTTTAATGTGAAATTAATTGTGTGGTAGTAGGGAGGTCTTGGAATGTTTACATGTGTGTATATATTACAAAAACATGCATTTATTTGTGTATACACATTTTTGGTGATATTTACTGGTATTTATTTATTTTGGTGATTTACTGAAAAGAGTTTTAGTAGCAGTGATTTGTGATGAGAATAAGATCAGGGGCTGCTGCTTATGTAACATTATTACACTTACAGCTGTGTTTTTTTCCATCTTGGGCATTTATCACAAGAGATGGGAGAGAATTGATGGGTTTATTTTTTTCCAAATAGAAATTTGGCTTGACATTGGAATGTATTTTTATATGCTTTGAAGTTGTTTTTCATGTTTTGATAAAGACCTGGGAACATCAAAGTTTTATGATTTATGTGGAAAAATGAAAACCAAGTATTGCTGCCGGACTTGGTTTTGTTCTCAATTAAGACAATGGAATTTCCTTCTTGTTACACTAAATAACTTTAAATGGAAAATATTGGGGGTTGCTGTTTTTCTTGGGAAATGGGTTCAGGGCAAAAATATCTGTTCAGAATTAAGCGCCATCAATTCCCCATAGCACAAGCACTAACAAATTAAGGCTTAGCTAAATAAGATAAATAAAACTAATACAAAATATTTTGTAAAATCAATATTTTAGATGTAGTGATACGTCATCATGCATTTGATGCTTAACTATTTCTACTAATTAGGAATCTATACTAGCTTCAAAATTAGTACAAAGTGGATGTGGTAATAATAACTAGCACACCTTTGGCATTCATTTGTCTGGAGGCTTTCCACCTGCGGTAGCTATTGGAAGGGAGAAACTGGATGTCAGAAATGTACAGTTGAGGAATTAAAAGCATTGTACCCTTTATCAGTGATAAACTGAGTGTCAAGGCCTGCACAAGTCAATTTGTGTTTTTAATACACTGCATAGGTTCAAGGCATTGAGTGAAATGGTTGAAGTTACCTCTGATTTCAGATTAATGATGGAATTAACTTTTCTTTGTAGCTTCCAAGTCTGATTTGATTTTTCCCTAATGATCAGAAGTATTGTTGCAGAAGGGTAAATCTCTTTCTTTGCTCTGACATCTAGATGAAATCATACTTATTTACAGATAAACACATGAATTCAGCTTTGCTTTTAACTGTATTGTCACATTTCCTGTCAGGAGGAGCTGTGGAACCAGGGCTTGGTTGACATCATTAGTTAATAACAAAGGTATTTGAGTCTGTTATGCTGTATGTAGACTGTTCTTTTAAAATAGGAAGCTGATGTTGCAAAAACAGCTCTTGTGAGAACAGCTCAGCAAAACATATATATTTCACTTAAAAATACATTGTGTAAAAATAAAACACATGTTAATTTCAAAGTAGAATAGTAGAAGGAAATCTAAAACATCTTTGCAAAGTTCTAGTTGCTATGTTGCTTGGTGTACTAAACCTAAATAGGAGTTATTCTCATTTAACACAAATCAAGTTTTTGAAAAATGTTAATGAATTTAAGCTTTGAGAAGTTCTGTTTCTAAACATAACTTTCTCTCATCTGCATCTTCATCCAATACACTTTTGAAGGTCAGCTGAAAAGATCTCACTGCAGATTAAAAGAGTGGGATTAGAATTCAGAAATATTTTTCCCCTTTGGTTTGCTCATAGAAAATCCTGCATTTATCTGAAAGTAAAGTGTGGTGGTTGTTCTGAGTGCTGGTAAAGAATGAGAATAAGCAGTTTTGTGTGATTTTATCTAAAGAGTATGTGGTGAAATAAAAATTGAGATAATGTGTGTGCATGTATATATATTTTTACACTTTCATTAACAGAAAAGATTCTGAAAGCATGAGGGACACCATAAGTAGTAAAGTAACTGAAATGGTTATTTCAGAGAACGGTGCAACCTAGCAGGAGCTCCTGGGTAAGCAGGGAAAAGAGCATTAGTAAGGGAGAGGATATGAGCTTGTAAACAGAGGAAGAAGTGATCCTTGTTGGATGCCTGGCTGGCACCAGCAGGGTTAGTAGTAGGTGCCCACGGGCAGCATCCTCAGGCAGGAGAAGGCGTTGACGTGCTTGGCCAGCACGATGGGGTTGCCCTCCATCCTGATCTCGTCCATGCGCGTGCGGATGTAGCGCGTGTTGTTGGACTTGCAGAACGTGTCATCCGTGATGCTCGTGATGTTGTTGTACTGCAAATCAAAACATTCTCATAAATAAATCCATACAGGCATTGTTGATAAAAGATTAGAGGTTCTTTTGGCCATTTCCTATCCCTGATGTACAGAAACTAATAATAAATCCTTGCATGGCAATTGGCATCTTCTGAGTTTCTAGATGGTCATGGCCATACACATTGGCATGGTAAATGGTTTTATTGAGGTGCAGTGAAAAACTGTAGTGGGAGCTGTTTTAAAATAGAATAAGTTTGATTGAAGTGTATAACTCCTGGGGTGTTTCCTAAGAGAATGTTAAGGAAATGCTTTGGGAATACCTGAAGGTGAAGAATGCGCAGACTCTCCGGTAAGTTCAGGGGCACAGATTCCAGTGCGTTGTGTCCTAAGTAGAGGTAGGCCAAATTTGTGAGCTTCTGTTGAACAGAAAGAGAGGTTACTGATGCTGGTACTACCTGAGGTTAAGTAACTCATGCCTGTTACAAGAAATCAGTAATTTTTTCTGATCACATAACCTGTGAACTGATGTAACAAAAGCCATTCTTTTGCTGTGAATGTTGAATTCTTTTTTATCAAGAAATTCATAGAACAAACCTTCTATGTTTGGGAAATTTCAGTGTCAGCATGTTGGTTTTAAAAGTTGAGATCACTATAAAGTACTATATGTGTATTGTTTATTAGTATTTCTGCAGTCTTCAGAACTCTAAGCCATCAATTTCTGGATATTTTTTCTTTACATGTTAGAGAGAAAGCAAGCAGGTGAGATATTTCATAGAAAATTCTTTCCTATATGGAGGACATGAGAGACTGAGTGCACAAATGACTGATATTCCAGAGTGCCTTAAAAGCAAAGCAAAAGCTGAAAAGCTGCTTCATCTTAGTTTGTTTCTTAGATTACAAAAAAAAAATAATAATTTTTGCAGACTGAATAGTCTGGTTAGTAATTGTGGTTACTTCGATTACCTAGATTATTGGGTTTTTCCTTACCTTGAAAGCATTTGCTTTGATTCCTCTGCTCTTGATTCTGTTTTGGTTTACATTAAGTGATGTTAGTTTGGGAGGTAGAACAGGAAGTTTTACAAGTCGATTTTCAGCAAGAGAAAGTTCTTCCAACAGCAGAAGCTTTGAAAAGGCTCCATCTTCTATTTCTTCTATCCTATTTCCACTAAAATCAATTCTTCTCAAGGTAGCTTTACACAAAAGAAATTAAAATCTAAGTATCGACTTTATAATTACATGGCATGTGAAATGTGTATGGCTGTATATGCTAAATGTTGTACTTTTGGCTGCAGCATCTAAATTGTGATCTGCAAATGCTATTAAAATTGACATCTGGGTTTTTTCCTGGTCTTAAATTAGAAAAAATTATAAAGGGAAATACTCTGCATCCTTCTTTTTGTCTTAGAGATAACATGATTTCAGCTATTCACAGAATTTCTCATGCTGTGGAGTGAGATAGCTGGCAGAGCTGTCCCTGGAGCATTTGAAGGAAAAATAACACCTGCTCATTTAAGACTGTCTGGGATACGGAGCTGAATTTTACTTTTAGCAATCTGCTCTTTACCTGATGTTTGGGAATATTAAGATGTTTACAGGATCCAAAATGCATGTTCATTGTGCCTTTCCATTTTGTGTTCTAAAGCAGAGACAGAAAGTGGGGTGTCACTCACTGATGTCAGCGAAGTCTGAGGCTGCAATCCTCTTGATCTTGTTGAAGCGGGCGTAGAGATACGCGGTTTCCTTGGGCAGGGGGGGCACGGCCTCGATGTCGATCTCCTCGCAGTACACGGAGCCGCTCAGGCACACGCACAGCAAACACGTGGGCAGGTCTGCCAGCAGGGCACAGCACACTTACAGCATGCTCAACTCGCTTCAGCCTGCTTACTCAAAATATGCTTTTTTCTAGTGTCTTTTAAGATTTCCTGTTGTTAGGTTTTCAAAAAAATTCTATTTGCATCAAGTTCTGAGAAGATTTATCTTCTCAACTGTTTGGAGTTTTTTGTTCTTTTCATTGTGTATGATTTCTCTGTGTATAATCTCTGTTCTTACCTGAGCATGTGACATGCTATTAATTGGCCTGAATTCAGTTTAAATCTTTAGATGGCTGAGAGCATGGTGAATGTGACAATTGCAAGTTTGACCATGTTAAATATCACATTTGGAACCAAACCCACAAGGAGAAACACCTGGCAGTGCATTGGAGCATTTCTGGCAGGCCACACAATAGCCTGTGTTATTCCTAGCTACTCTTCTGTCTAAACATTTTGATCAAAACTCCAGCAATTATGTTTATATATCACATATGGTTTAGGTTGGAAGGGACATTAGAGATCATCTCATTCCAACCCACAGACAGGGACTCCTTCCACTAGACCAGGTTGCTCAGAGCCCTGTGCACAATCTCTATCTCTCTATCGGTTTTATACTGAGGTTTTTGCAGCTGTTGTTTTAAGTAGAGAAAGTTTTTGTAATGTAGTTTGAGACCTTTCTGGCTTGTGCTAGTCCTCATGGACAGTAGTAAAGTATCAGTAACTTCTGCTTTGCTCTAGTCTTTTCTGCCAGCAATATTCAAATACATGTAATGAATGTGGCTTTGAATCCTGTTTCATCTCCACTGTTGTCTTGTGCTGTGTTCTCTATATTTTGAGAGTTTTGGTTGGCTTCCACCCTGGAGTGAGTGCAGTGCAGACAGCAGGGTCATTCCATGGGGTAGTTGTCACCACACAGCAAAACAGGACCTTCTGCAAGCAGTGAGGAGTTACAAAAGCAGCAGGTCAATACTGGGAAGCCAGTACATAAGAGTAATTCTTTTTCTTACAGCAGCACTGCAGAGAACAGAATGAAGATTTTGAGGTTTAGCTTGTGAATATCATAATTTTTAGGCTGCAGAGTTCTGCCCTGTTTGGTGATTTGGGGCTTTTTTATTTAGTGGCTTGTTTTCATGTTTGTGTAGGAAATGGAAAATGTCAAACAACGTTGTCACTGTTAAAAAGGCAATGTCTAGAAGCTCTGATGTTCTTGGAGACTTGCTCAGTTTTGATGAGGCCTTGCTGACAGGTGCTGTTTGGCAATAATTAACCTTGAATTAGCACTTTGGTAGACACTGACAGTCCACTGGTCTTGCTGAATCATCACTTATTTTTGGAAGTTTATATCATAGACACACAAAATAAGTGTTTCTTTTTCTGTCTGCTCTGTTTGGCAGAAAAACTGTCCTTTTTGTGTTCAGAGAGCAGTGGGGTTTGTTAGGAGAAATCTGGACAGTGTACCCAGAGCCTGTAGGAAGCTTTGACAAGGGAAGAACATTCCTGATGTATTTTAAACATTGACCTCCCTGATCATCAGATGTAAACTTTGAGAATAGCCAATTGTTCAAATAAATCTGTTGAAATAATTTAAGCACATAGTATTTCATCATCACTTGGGTTAAACTGTGGAACTTACTGGGGGATGTATTTTCTATTTCTTTGTCGTCTTGTCTAACTTATTTAACTTGGGTGCATCTCAATGGCAAATATGACTGGGCAAGTCTGTGGAGATGCTTACAAGCTGTGCTTTGTGTATTCAGAGTTTACCTGAGGATCCTTTAAATTTTTCAGCCTGCTCCATCAGAAGTTACAAGGTTTTCCACGGGAGATATGAAAGATATTCATAAACAAAAACATTAATTCTGTAGCCTTTATCCTTTGCACTTTAGATTTGTATGTTAAAACATTCTTTTGGATATCTTAGACATCACATTATTCATATCAGTTAACTTACTTGTGTCCTTTGTTGGTGGGACATCAAGTTGGCTGTCATCACTTTGTAGCATTAGGGAGGTGTGAAGAGAAACATTTGTTCCAGCCTTTTTGAAAGAACAATTGATGTTTTAAAACACAAACCACAGACAAAAAGCCACAGAGCATTACAAGGATTTGAAATAACATCTTTTTAAAGTGAACTTCATACAATATACCTACTTATCATACTTACTTTTTAAAATGCTTTTATAGGTTGGATGACTAAGGTGATGTATTGTTACTTTTACACACAAACTACTCACTTTAAAAGGCAAGAAGGGAAGGTGCTGCCAGTGCTCTTTAGAAAACTCAAGTTCTTTAGGAAAGAACAGTAGACACAAAATAGAAATAGAAAATATAGTCTATATGGTGGGAAGGAATATCTAAGTGGTGGATGTTTACAAACAGAGTTTTGAAGATCAAGATTTTGCATATAATGCAAAACTCAGTAGGATTCTTGTGAGTCTAAGTTGTATTTTGTCGTTATTTTACCCAAATAATCTCAGTAAAATGACTGAGATGTCCTTGCATTTCAAGTTATTCAAAATTCCTCCTGGAGATAGTCATCACATCTTTTCAGTTGCAGGACAACTTAGTTTATAAATACATTCCTTGCAGGTATTGGCTGAAATTGAGTTTCCATTATCTGCATGTTAGTCTGTTTTAAGGTGTGGGCTGCTCACAGAAAGGGCCTCTTCACACAGAATCACTAGGTTGGAAGAGACCTTCAAGATGGAGTCATCAAGGGATGGTGACTCCACCATCTCCCTGGGCAGGCCATTCCAGAACTTTATCATCCTTTCTGTAAAAAACTTTTTCCTAACGTCCAACCTGAATTTCCCTTGGCACAGCTTGAGGCTGTGTGCTCTGATTCTGTCAGGGCTGCCTGGAGAAAGAGCCCAGCTCCACCTGAGCACAGGCACCTTTCAGGAGCTGTGCAGAGTGATAAGGTCACCTCTAAGCCTCCTTTTCTCCAGGCTGAGCACCCCCAGCTCCTTCAAATGTTCCTCACAGGGTTTGTGTTCCCAGCCCCTCTCCAGCCTCATTGTCCCCTCTGGATGTGCTCAGTGTCCCAAGGTCCTTCCCCAACTGAGGGGCCAGAGCTGGGCACAGCACTCAGGGTGTGCCCTCAGCAGTGCCCAGTGCAGGGGCAGAACGACCTCCCTGCTCCTGCTGGCCTCACCATTCCTGATGCAGGCCAGGAGCCATTGGCCTCCTTGGCACTCTGCTGGCTCATGGTCATTTCAACCAGCACCCCCACGTCCCTTTGTGCCTGGGCACTGTCCAGCCACACCATCCTCAGCCTATAATGCTGCAGGAGGTTTTGTGGCCTCTTGTGATGTAGGGAACAGCAGTCAGGTTTTCATTAGGCATTGGAGCAATTTTAGAGAAATACCTATTATTACTGTATTTACAGTATAGATACAGTGCCTTATACTGTCATTTGCATGAGGTAATGTTAAGGGGATTTCAGTTTGACTGTGGTGGTTGTTTTTGGCTTGCATAATTTGTTTGTTGGTTTGGTTTTTTTTTTAAATGGGGAATATTTGTAGGACAGAACAACCCAATATGTTTTTTGGTGTGTGTGGCTATTGGAAACACATGCAGGAAAGAGCATTGTGAGATGTGGAAGATGTTTTGCTTTAAACATGCTTAAGGATCAGGCCCTGGCAGGAGTGCTCTGTGGAAGAGCTGCTTGCACACTGGGGGTGCTGACAAATGAACCCCTTTTAGTTTTCTTAATCCCCCCACTCTCCCCTCCTTCTGGGACACAGGTGGTTCACCTGTAAGTGCAATGTGCAGGTAAGAGCATCCAGGCTCCTTCTGATACTGTGTTTTATTTGGTATTTAGGTGCCTGAGTGTACTTTACTTGTGGGAATTTTTTTTATTCTGCAAAACAAACCCCTCAGGCTTGACAGAAAGCCTGAGAAACAAATATCTTGGCCAGCCTCTGTCATTTTGACCCTTTTGTAGCCTGTGAATCATCTGTCCCTTGGCTCTTCCCTGCCTCTCCAGGCTCTGGCTCTGGTTTGGGCTAGCTTGGTTTGTCCTAGTGAAATTTTTGGGTTCTCAGTTAGGAAGTTTAAGGTTCTCAGTAGGATTCTGGCAGCAGTTTGGCCAGAATGCTGGGTGGAGGGAAGCTGGGGGTGTCAGCTTACCAGCTACACTCCAGCAAACAGCAAATCTCCCAGAAGCTTTCTGCAGGAGTTAGCTCACAAAGATAGGTTGATTAGGCACATGAAGACGTGGCCCTTGAGGTATCTGTGCCAGCAGAAATTTCTGAGTGCATGGACTGCTCATGGAACAAGTGGACTTGTATGGCTGCAGCTGGTTTGGCTCCTGAGGGACATTTACTAACGTTTGCTGGCACAGCTTATCTGTCCCAGTCTCCTACTTGAGCCATCAAAGTAGTCTTTGGTGGGAGTTCTTAGCTTAATGCAATGTACTCCTAATCTCTGCCAGTGGGAAGTGTCATTGAAATTAAAACTGGTAATTTGCAGAATACCATTAAATTCCTAAAATTAAAAAGTATTTGCTGATCAGCCATAAAAATTCCTCACTATGGAGTATCAGTGCACAAGATTGTTTGGATTATAACCACAAGTTCATTACTTGCCTATGTAAGGAATGCACTGAAGGAATATTGGCCTACTCACGTACATAAATTCCACCTGCCTCTTCCACTTTACTGTACAGACACATTAACACTTTACATCTAAATACTCCAACCATCTTCAAATTTCTGCATTATAATTTATTCATCTTATAACACAAAGGTCTGATAGTTTATGCTCAATGAAATGATTTAGTCCACATGTGAGACAGCATCTAAATGAGTGGTTCTGTTCTGTTGTGGAAATTAAGATTTTGTGCTTTAAATTGCTCAAATTTTATTCAAGACTGGTATGACTGTGGTTTCAAATAATCATAGTAATAAATTTCTTGTGATGTTTTACTAAAAACACTTTTTTCTAACAGTGTGTTCAAGCATACAGTAAGGAGTTAAATTTGTATGCAAGACAGATTTCTGACTGGGCATGCTTGAGGAAAGATTTGGCATGCATTTCAGTTCCAGTTAACACTTGGAATATTCGGGGAGTAAAATCAGTGCAATAAATGAATAGAAGATCTGTTTGTGCACCCCATGATGTAAACTGGGAACACTGGCACTTGTGTCAATGTAGTTGTTGCACATAAGGAACTCATTTATTATTTTGCAATGAAAACATGTCAATAGAGACCCGACCTGATGGAAATAATGACTGACTACATTCCTAGAATTATCCTAAGCAGAACTGTTGGCCTTCAGAAGACCTGCAGCTTATAGCACTGCCAGGAGGACTTTGATTTGTCTGTGGCACATCTGTTGGCACCATTTCCATGTAGGTAAACTCCTTTTTCCTTTACTGAAGCAGCAGCAATCTTCTGTAAGCAACTTATTGATCAGTGTAATCTGATGCTCTGCCTAACTGGTTAAAGTTAATAGGTTTAGTATTTTTTAAAGACTCACTTCTGAGTGGATAGTCAGGAATTAGTTAAGAGTCATTTATGTAGTCCCTTTTTCATGGATTTATGAAAACATGTTACTTCATCACTGTGGCAAATGTCAGATTTAAAAATACCTTAGACGTTTATTTGCCATAAATATGTAGCTGATTGTTTTCATCAACAGTAGAGAGCTGTAATTTAAGTAAATTTGGGAAATATTAAAAACTATACAAAAGGGATTTTTCTGTATTTAGACTGCAATTTTTTACTTACTATCTTTTGCTGTTTTATTTTTCTTGCTTATCAGGCTAAGTTATTGTAACAAGTACAGTTAATATTAATGAAAACCTCCTTGAGCTGTTCATACTGGGCTGTTACCACTTGGTTTGGATCTGTGGTATTTTCCTTGGCAACTACTCTTGGTACAGTTGCTGCTGTTTTTTCTCCCTGATCAGTGTTGTATCTCCTTCTCTCTTGGTGTGTACTGGTTAGGACTGAATGGGGGTGTGACATTTGTAACTGTCCCTGGCAGCTGAGGTTGTGGCACTTCACTTAATTCTGCCCTGGCTTTGTGTCTTCTGCTGTTGTCTTGAAATTCAGAGGCAGGAATGTGGAGCACCCAACAAAAACATTCTGTTGGGAGATGCTGAGAGTGCCCTGAGATGTAGGGGATATTCTTTTTACTAAGACCCTCAAAGTGTTAATGCGTAAGTGGCTCCTCCAGCACTGGGCATTCCATAGAATTCTATAGAAGTTTGGGAGTGCTGAACTGTTGAGCTGTAAAAAACCCAAACCACAGACCCCTGAAAAACTAAGGAAGAAACTTGATAGTTTGGCAGGTCAAAGGAGGAACTGTGGTTTATACTGGCAGATTATGTTCCATAAAAGGGGGGGGGTTCCAATTATTGCATTGGTAGTTAAAAAAAAAAAAAATCACCTTCCTTATTCTTAAGCAAACTCACTGAGTTAATACAACATAGTTAAAACTGTTGAGCTAGTAATTAATGCATCCTGCTCTTGAAACTCTTATGACTGCAGGCACATAAGAACAGCAGAGTTAAAATGATGCTTTAGCCTTATTTGTGCAAGCCTGCCTTCTTGGCTTACTCAGACTGTAGCAAGGGTAATTTTTTTTTTTGTGGTTTTAGTTTGAGTGGCTTTCCCTATGTCTGAACACATTGTATGTTTCCCTGTTATTTTAGAACTTTTCCATAAAACTCACATGCATGCACATAACACCTTTTTCATATAATGCTTATTTTAGTTTAAAATATTAAAAGGAAAATATAAATAAAATACCTTTCTTATATCCTTGGATTGCATTTCATAATCTTGTTGGGTCAGGCTTCCCATGGAAACATCTGTATCATACTCATAGAGTGATTCTTGCTGTAGAGGTGGTGCTGCATTTACCAAAGGTACAAACACAAACAAAAAAAAAGTAGCCTGCAAAGTCTCCATTCTTGCGCAGAACGATGTATGAGGCTTTCAGGGAGCTGGTGAAGATCTGCTCGTGCCTGGACTCTGGAGAACACTTTCTTTGGGACTGGAAATGAAAATGCAATCCGTCAAAACAATATTTAAAGCCTAGAGTACTTGTTGGCAGTGGTTTCTCACACATAAGGAACATGGAACAACTTTTAACTCTTGGTATCCTTTAATTAACTCTAACTTTATAAAACCTGTTCTTAACATGAGAAGAAACTGGGAAATAATAAACATTTTATAATAAATAGGAAAATATTCTCTTAATTGCATTTGTTTGTTTCCCAGTTTATTTTTGTTAAAAACAAGACAATTTTGTTAATATTAAGTATTTGGCATATATATAGATTAACTAATTAAAATATTTGAGGTTCAAATGCATTTTTCTTTATTGTCAAAATAAGGGGTTTCAAACCCAAATGCTCTATAACAAAAGCCTCTCATTGTCTTTTACTTTACATGTGAGACTAAACAAGAGAAGATAACTTAATACCCTCAGGATATTACACAGGATGGGCACTTTTCAGGCAGGAAAGGGGAAGAGGCTGCAAACATGATCTTTGAAACATTACAAATATGCATGCAATATTTGAAAAAATAAATCTTTGCACAGCATTTCTCTCCTCTTTACTCTAGTTTTATTTAAGCTCTGAGTTAATCTACTTTTAGGAAAAAAGTCCACCTACCTTTTTAGCAGATTCCAAGCTCTTCACTGAAACACCAGATATCCTTATCTATAGTTACTCTTTTGTCAGTGTACTTTAGGTTCAAGTTATGCATTACATCCAAATTGTTGAACTGAATGCTCTCTCAAAGTTTGAGTCTGAAAAGTGCTTTCTATGGGGTAGAAATGCTTTACCAGCATTCTCTCCCAGGGTGAGAGGTAATATCCTGGAGCAGGGGGTTGTACTTTGCATAACATTTGCAAATGCTAAGCCCGTGTAGCTCATCCTACTCTTGGTAATCCTTGTTAAAATGGCAGCTTTCTGCTTTGCTCTTTATATGTGCGAAGCCTTTTTCTGTAAATGAAATATTAATTGTGCAAACTGGAGGTCTCTAATAAGGCATGTGTTATCCATTTTGTGAAATGCTTCAGCCTAGAGACAAAGCAGCTGCTTTCTGAGACAGAGGTAGAGCCAAAACACACGTCTGTTGTATTAGTCACATTTTGTGAATAGTGAAATGTTTTATTATGAGTTGTATATGTTTAGAGAAGTTTTACCTATCTATGAAATGGAAACTTTTCAGTCTCAAGAGCTCTGGAAAAATGTTATTTAGAATTTCATGTATTTGTGTTGAGATTTTCAGACAATGTGTCTAAATCCTTCATTAATTAACTTATTAGAAAGTTTATTGAAAAACTAATTTCACAAAAAATACTTGGTTTGAGTAAAGTTCTACTTCAGTTTTACAGATAACTCAGTGAACACTGTCCAGGTGTAGAATTTCCATCTGAGCTATGAGCAGCAGTTTTCTGGATTTGTAATGCATTTCTTCCTCCCCCATCCTTTTCCTCATTATGAATTTTTGGCAGTCAGCACAAATGGGAGACAGATGACCAACTTTGAACGTTTATAGAGTAGCTTTCTCAAGTCTTTAAAAAGTATGTAGCAATAAAATCTAGTGGGAATATATCCAAATTTACATTTCTCTTTTATTGTCATACCTTTTTCTTTTTTTTTCCCCTAGAGTAATCCTGGTGATAAACTGTGGACCTTTTGGTTAAGTTTTCTTTTAAATGCTGCCTTGTTTAGCAGCCAAATGTCTGTAGGAAATCTGCAGAGTGACTAGAGCCAGTTGCTGTCTAAAATTTTTTTGGGTTTACAATACCACCGGTTTCTGAACTCATTTGGATTTTATTAAAACGTTTGTAGCTAGTTCATATGCAAATTTAACAATGGGATAGTTTGGATTTGAAGCTTGCTCTGGGATAATGCTGTGATGATAAAATGAGATGTGAAGGGAAGAGGCTCAGTAATAATGGAAACTGGGCCCTGAATCCCATTGATTGCTCTCTGCTGGAGCAATGACACCAGGAGTTTGGAAGGGGTGAAATTGCAGTGTCAGTACCAGCTTTGCATCCCTCCTGCCTGTCTGGGAAGTAATGACACAGCTCTGCTTTGTACTCACCCCTTCCAGCTGCCACCCATCTGCCAAACATCCACATTAGGATTTCCTCTGTCTCTGGGGCATCCAAATGTTTCCAGAGCTTAAATGTAACCAAAGGATAGCTATTCTAATGGAAAAAAACTACTAAGTGTTGAAGCTGAAAGCAAGATATAAAATATTAAATATATTTGTTATAGTTTTATGATAATTTATTTTCTGAGTACTGAAATCCTAGATTTCACAGCTACATAGAAAGTTTTAGGAATAGCTTTATCTTTTCCTTACATATGACAACTTTCAAAAATGAGAGAAAACTACTAGATAAATGAGGCCTTGAAAATGTAGGAAGTCTTCATTCAAGGAAAGATGTGTTTGTTTTGATCTCCAAGAGGAGAAGAGGCTCTGAATTTTTAGACAACTTCAGGAACAGCTTCTGCACAAAATGTGAAAAATCTGTGTTCATCAAGATCGCAAGATTTTGATTGTGTGCTTATCACAAAAAGGTTGTCATGTGTGTACTCTCTGCAATAGAGGCACCTCTCAGAAGCTCATCAATACTCCCTTACAAATATATTCAAGGAGGGAGATGTTAAGTAGTTCATTTGGTGTGATGTCATGAAGGAGTAGCTCACAGTGCCAAATAAAGCTGTAACCTTGTCCCATAGTTTGTCAGCATTGTCATGAAAGAAGAAAATGCATCAGCAAATATTGTCAGATAAAACCAGTTTTTGTCTGAACATGTAGCAGATGCTCAGAGCAGCACAATGATGGGGGTGGCATGGGTGGCTGCAAACAAGGAAGGGGAGTATTGCTCCCTTCAACTGCTTTTTTCCTGCTCAGAGTGAATAGAAATAACCAAAATATCCAAATCATGTGAGATGAAATATGTGGTTCATATGCATTGGCAGTAGGGGAGCTCACAGGAAGCAGCCTGGCAAGCAGGGAGTGCTTTCTAGGCACTGTTAGTGCTTGGAAATTGGATGTATAAGTGTCTCTTGCTTGGACTCTGGTTACAAGTATCCATGTACTTGGAAGGAGGTTTTTTTTCTGGAAACCTAAGCCTGCTCTGCTGTTAACTCATTGAGCTCCAGTTTTTGATGATTGTGTCCATGACGTATTTCTTGATTTCCCTATGATGTCTCATTTGCACTGACTGATTTCCCCACAAAATACTTTCAGCTGTACTGGATGTTAGTAATTTTAAAAGGTAATTTTTCCTAATTTTGTTGACATGGAATCGTGACTTCAATTTGAACAGTAGTCAAATTGTCATTTTGTAAGGATATAAAGTGTAGCTGAAGGTGTAAATGAACCACAAGACTTCTTGTAGTGGATAGAACCCAGGCAAGATTAATGGGATTGGATTCTGGTCTCTGGATTCTGCTGTCAGGAAAACTTAGCTTTAGGTGAAAAGGGTTGCATACAGAATAGGTGTAACATTTGTTCCCCAAGGTTTTCTTCTGTCATGTTAGACAACAAAGACTAGGAGGAGAAAAAGTGAGAAGCTGGGTGGGTGTGGATGGCAGAGGTAGCAAAAGCATAGGAGAGCACTACAGAAATTAGGGTAGCTATCCAAACTATCCATGTTGCTGACTAAATCTTTAGCATCTGGGAAATAATCTAGAATTCAGTTTATATGTCAATACAGAGGGGGTAGACTTTGCTCTGTACAAGACAGGTTGGAAATTACTTCTCCAAGGTGCCTGGAGGAATTGCATGGGGGCAGGGGCTGGCACTGCCTGTGTGAGGACTTGTGCTTGTGCAGTGAGAGGCAGAACACTGGGAAAAGAAAAATGGGGAGGAAAAACCACAGGGCCTTACATGTGCTGTGCTGAGGCAGCACTAGGAAGAGTCCCATAAAGCTGCTATCAAGATATTCCTTATGAAATAAACCAAAGCTGATATTCTTTTTAATAACTTGGGTTTTCTCCATGTTTAGGCAGAGGAAGTGCATTTTGCAGCTGCTTAAAGACCTTGGCTTTCATTTTGTATCCCAGTCTCTAAAGGATGATATTGGCAACTTCTGCCATTTCTGAGTTTTACTGTTTATAAGTGTTCTTGAAAAAAAATACTTTGGATTATTACTCAGCTGACCTGTGCTTGTGGTGGGTGCTGGGAATCCCTTTGAGAATGCTCAAAGTCGGTGTCTTCTCTTGGCCAGACATCTGTGCAAGACAGAATGAGATGAGGACAAATTAGGAAAGCTTTTAAAGATTTTTGGGTATTTAGAGACCTGGGCACAATGCTGGATTTTCTTTTGTGTGTGATATTTCTGCTTCATGTGGAAGGCAACGTTGGAGGTTCCTTGGCATAACTTGTGTGGAGTGTGATTTAAACACCTCACAATGTTGACCAGCTGTTCTGGATTGGAGTAATTATAATAGAAAAGGTTTTATGGAGGAAAAGGCAGTTATTGCAGCAGCCTGATAACATGTACATAATCTGCAAACAGTGAGAGATTGGCTGTTAAAGAGGGCAAAAGCATTGTGTTAGAACTTAACTTGATGGCTCTATTTTTATTTTCTCCTTTTGTAACCTAAAAGAAATAACTTTTTGGAATGGTTCTCTACACAAGCTTTATTTTCTAAAACACAAGCCTTTTCTTTTGATATTTATGTGGGATTAATTCTAGTTTCTAAAACTACTTTTATCTCTTTGCTGCTGCATAAATGTATGATATGAAACATCTGAGACTCCTTCATTCCCTTCTGCTTTTTGTTAAGGTCCTGATAGAGGGTGTAAAAATAGTTTTTAAGCTAGTTTAATGTCAGTAATGATGATGGAGTTGTATTTATTCTGGGAACTAAAAGTATCCCAGAGGGAGGAGGGAGCAATCTCCTGGTTTCTTTGCTGCTTTGAGAACTGAAGGTGGTGCTACAGAAGAGTTGTGTAAAGCAAAGTCAATTCCAACTCAGCACCCTTGAAGGAGGGAGGAGGGTTCAGAGGTAGTGTTAGATCTAAAATAAGTGTCTTCATGTCCTAGACAGAAAATGTAGAACATTCTTCAAGATTCAGAATCACTAAAGAAGTACGTGAAATGAAATGCATAAACACCTCCAGATTTTTATGAAAAGTTGCAACTATTTCCAAGACTCAGTGAATGAAATCAGTTTAGGTCGCTGTTAGGGCCACCAGCTGCAAAATGAAGACAGCTGAAAAATGACCTAGTGATTGTATGAACATACTTCCATATGTTTCTGATTTATAATCAGAATTTTTTAAGGCTGAAGACATTACCTTTATTTCTTGCATTTCTGGAAGAGAAAAACTTTTATCAGTTACTATGTTATAAATGAATAAAGCACATTGCAAAAATCATGCATAATATTAAACAGAAATCAAACTATGGTTAACAAATAGAAATAACCAGAGTAACAGTGCTATTTACCCAGACCTCTCTGTTGAACACATGTTCTCCTGAGCTTTGCTGTGTGACATCAGTTACATCCTGAACCAAAAGCCAACCTACTGCAATTTATTACAATTTCTTAGAATTCCTTCCAGAATTGGCATTACTTCCTTATGACAATACCATCATTTGTTGAGAGCTGTTACTATGTCCACAGGGACATTTGAGTCAGGGCTCCAAGAATCATTTGCCTTATCCATATTTTACTTCAGTGTTCCAGGCATCTGTTCCTTGTGTTGTTCATAGCATCTGCTTTACTGCGTTCATGGCTCATCCTCACATTTATCTGCTTTCCTTGTGTTGTACTTGTAGAATAGGGGAATTGATTTTTTTTCCTCTGTGGATGATGAATTAATGCAATTAATTACAAGGTTGTGTTTCTATTTATTTTCCTTTTAAATTAGTTAGGTTGTTAGAAATATAAATTTTGGGCGAAACAGTTAAAACATTTAAAATGTTTGTATTTGTGGGATTCCATAAGCTGCAATAGTGTATGCGCAAATTGGCTTATAGCTGAATAGTTCATACTCTTGCAGCAGTATTGGAAAATGATAGTGAAATCTCTTCAATGTGTACTTTTTTGGTTAAAAATATAGTATATTGCCCTTTCCTGCTTTTCAGGTAGGAAATGCCTATGCTTATAGCTCACAATGATCAGGTTAGACAACAAAGAAGGAAATGGATTTGTATTGTAAAAGTGGAATGTGAATATGTTAAACTAAGGCAGAAAATGTGAACTGTAAAACATCTGTTTTTTCTAAAGGAGTTTCTGTGCTCACCCACATAACTTTTATTATCAAAGCATTGAAGCAAAGTGTAAAAAATATTTATCAGGAAAAAGCAAAGTATATTCCCACTTTTTTGAGGCTAAAGAAAGGAGTATAAACAGTTGAATTAAACTACTTCTATTTCTTTTCTTGTGATTTTTATAATAACTTCTGGTGGTTGGCACTTTACCGGTATTGTTCATGGAGATGCAGAGTTAAAACTCAGATCAAGCTTTGTTTCTGTATTTTCTGGCTGTGCTGTAAACAAACTCATTAAGCTGTTTCATTGTTAGGTTTTGCTGTTACTGATGAAATCAATAGCATGTTTAGTTCTTCGTTTATGAACCTATTTCCTGCTTTAAAAACACTGTATATTTTGTCAGTAGGTACCAGAGCAAACATGAAGCAGGTGTGTTTTACATTGTCTCAAGGCAGTGGTAGTGAGGAGCAGAACCAGCACATTACCATGGTTCAGGATAGTGACAACACAGAACTGGTGTGGAATTAATAATAAAGGTTAGTGCACAATATTCTGTGTGCAGCAGTGCCCATGAACAGATGCTTTGGGAAGACAGAGAACAGAACAATGATGTATGGTCCTTGTCTCTGTCCTGTCTTCAAATGTTCTTTCATTCCCCAGCTCTTTTCAGCTCAGCACTTTAGTCCCTACTGTGTTTCCTTAAGCAACCTTTAATGGGTGTCTTCCAAGGAACACAATTACTGTGTCTTTTCTCAACACCATGTCTGAAATTGCTGCTGCACCCACTGTGTCCTTGGGTACAGGGAACACATGAGCTTCATTTGGTGGCTCCTTCCCTGGTACTGGAGCAGATCCCAGACCCTTGCTGTCAGTCCAACCCATAATTTTGTGGGTATCTCCTGTACCCCCTCAACTATCTCTGTGCTGAGCCCTAGTGCATGCATTCCATGTTGTTGATATAGAAGCCAATCCTTACCTTGGGTGACCTTGCTCTAATAATTTCCAATCATGCCCTGTGTAATTCCACCAGCTACCTGAGCCTTAGGAAATCAATACTGCATTCAATGTCTGGGTGAGGCACAGATTTATGGCAGTGTCTGGGTGTCTCCTGTTTTCCATTTGTCTCTGCATACTCTCTACATGTGAGTTTCCTTTTTGTGACTCCTGGGTGCTGAGCCAGTTCTCACTGAACACCTTTTGCTACTGGAGCACTTCTGAGTCTTGCTCCCTGAGTGGTGTTGGTGAGGTCACCCTTCATTAGTTTTAATGTGGAACCAAGATCATAATTTCCATGCACTTCACTTCTCATTTACCTGTGATGAGCTCCCCTGGCTGTTTTAGCATCCTGAGGACTTTTGCAGCCATTCTCCAGCAACACTTAGCACTCAATGCTGGCATCTCACTTCTCAGCCTGGTTTGTCTATCTCTTGCTAGCATTTTAAATGGAATAAATCCCAGCACAGGCCCTCTGCAAAGTTCCCACCAGTGGGATTCCCTCCACAGCAAGAGCTGACCATTTATTCTTAAGCTGTTTCTCATATTTTATTAGAATTTTGTTCGTGATGTTGCTTTTAATCTGTGGCAATTTAATTTCCTTAATGACCTTTAGGAATTTTTGTAGGCTGTTTGGACCAGGATCTCCCTTTTCCATATCCTTCATGATTCCCTCAGAGAACTCCAAGATATTTGGAAGGCAAAAACATCATGGCTTTTACAGACAGCATCCCCTGTGTTACCAGAGCAAATTTCACTCAGCTAGATATCCATTAATCCAGTACTTTATTATAATTGTCATTTCTCTAAGGCTACCAAGTCTTTAGGTCTCTGTCCACTGTAAAAGCCTTTCTGAAATAAGTGTCCTATGTGCTACAGATTATGTGATAATATTCATTGAAAGAAAAGTGAATTATAATAGTTCTGCTTGTAATATAAATTTCATGTTCCACCTGAATGAGTCAAGTGTAATAAGACAGTTCTGAAGTTTTCAATAATTTCCAGTCTGACTCTGAGAAATGTATACATCAATATTTTGACTTCTACTTTAAAACTAAAGCCAAGCTTTTTTCATAAATGTCTTTAAAAAGCAAAAAGTTTGTGATAAAAGATGTAATATTCACTATAGCAGGATAGTGTTCTTTTATTTTTAAAGCTGAGCAAGCCTTTCAAAAAAGCCTCTTATTTTAGATTTGCATTTTGTGCACCATTCACTTAAAATCTGTAGTAGTTGAAAAGTTAATATACTACATGTATGTATTAAGAAAGCAATAAAGTTGTAGATATATCTAAATTCTTGTATATAGTGTACATAAATTATATTGAGTACTTAAGGAATGAATACATGTATATGTTCCTTTTTCAGAAACCCAGAGGTGTTTGAGTGATAAACATTAATAATAATTTTTTTAAAGCAGACATTCTGTAGCACTGTGAATTTGTGAGATGACCATAAAATAGTTTGCTATGAATGCTGGATCTGCTCAGAATGCAGATAAGAAAAAGGGGAAGGAGAGAGGAGCAGATTTCTCGATTTAGTTGACTGAAGATCCACAAATTAATAACAATAGAATAAATTTTGTACCCACAAATTCTTACAACCAGTTGTCCTTAAAGTATATATATATTCTTAATTTTTATATTCATAGCTTTACAGTTAATCTCTCTCTTAAAAAGAAGTAATTAAGTATTTTCATTTCCTAATATTTCAGTTGATACATCAGAAACCATAAATATTACTATGGGCCTAAAAAAGCCCTGAAATTCAAAGAGGAAAAAAATGAAACCTGCCTATATTCTAATAGAAATCTGATTATATTGTACTTGAAGTGTAGGACAACTACATAACATTATGCCAAGTTGATAGTATGATGTATGGATCTATCACTTGCAAAAATTTCATTTTGCTGTTGAAAATAGGGATTTTTTTTTTTCCTCACAGCTAGCAAAGCTTAATCAGGGAAAAAGTGCTGAAAAACTAAGTGATAAAAAAAGGCAATAAAGTGCTTTATAATGTTATCTTTCCCTGTAGTTATCTGGATCTGTTTCTAGGCATAAGATATAACAAAAGTTTGCATAGCTCAAAGTTTTCTTCAGGTTTCTTAAAGCAATGTTGATTGTCCTTTGAAGCAGAATACAGCTAACTGGGATAGATCAATAGTTAAATTAATAGTTAAAGTAGCCTGCAATGCTTTTCTTTGTAACTGTCCTACTTGATGAATAATTCTAAATGCAAAGATTCCGTTACATTTCTACAATGTCTTCTAAAATAACATGGGCTGAAGCATAGGGAAATTATAAATGCTAATGGTTCAGTTGTGTTAATGCAGATGCTTTTCCCTAGATCCCAGCAGCTTGGTGAAAGATTATTTATTGCCTGTGTTAGTAATAAGCTGAAATCTCCTTTGAAAGACTGTGATAGTTAAAGGACATCCAAAGAAGTGAATATTAGAATACAGCTTGGCAGGACACTTGAAACCTAATGTGGGGAAGGTTTGCAGCTCTGTATTTGTGATGTCCTTCTCCAGTTAGAAATTGGAAGAAGAAATATCTGGATTTCTGGGAGATATGGAGGAACCTTTTGGAAGTATTTTGAAATCTCAGTCTCTTGTCCTTTTCTCTAGTGCATCTTTTTGCTACTGCTGTTAGCAGTAGGATGTAGAGCTGGATGGATTTTGGGCCTTAATCACTTGTTCCTATTGAATTATGACACTGATTTATATTTTAGTCATTTTGCAATTGGATCACTTTAGAACAGAATTTCAAGTCAATTTTCATTCACTTTGGCTGCTTACCCAAAGGTGAGCCCATCATCAACCCAGGTCAGGTTATGTGTCAGACCTGTATCTAATGCTCAGGTGAGTGCTCTTTGTTCCTAGTATTGTTTTTTACTACACCAATAATAGGACATTTACCTACTTTAAACTCCTATCTCCACTTTATAGATTCATCTTGAATATCCCAAACTGCCCAGTTTTCTATCACAGATATGAATAACCCAGACTAACGAGAAGTTTCCATATATACCTATTAACACTGATTACTTCAGTGATAGTAAGGATGAAAATAGCTGTCCTCTGCTTCCTGATTTTCTTCGGTTTCTTGGTTCACCGTTTCCTGATTGTCTTCTGCTTCCTGGAATTCCTCTGGTGTCAGGAACCGCCGGAACACCGGTGTTCTGAGCTGGCTTGGCCTGCTGACAGTGACATTTTGCTCTCCATAATAAATGGTTCTGATGAGAGGGAAGCAGAAGAAGGCATAGGTGCTGATGGGGCTCGTGAGCTTGTTCTGGTCCACCCGTATGTAGGTCAGCTGCTTGATGTTCAGTGGGTCCAGAGTTGGGCACATCACGGTAACATTGATGTCTGTGAGGGAGTGAAAAATATGAATTAAAATGCAAAAAGTGGTTATGTTTTTCACTATTGCAAAGTGAAACTTATGTTTTAAAATCTAAAATGGAAAAAAAAATGGTTTTGTGGTGCACAGTAATATAACCCTTCTCTGTTTTAAATCATTTCTCAGCTGACAATGGTACCAGTTTGGGGGGTTGCAAAAGATAAGGTTGTGAGGTAAGGGATTTGTAATTACTCTTTTATGAGAATGAAATATTTTCATAATTCCTTTTTTCTGTATGTTTTTATCAGTTGCTAAAGCAGAAGCAATTAAAAAAATTACCTGTTACATGAAAAACTGGTATTAACTTTTACAAAGAACTGTGACTTAGAGGAAAGCTTCAAAAATTAAATCCTCTCTAATTTCAAATTGATCTCAATTGACTGAGGATGTGTTTATATTGCATCCCAGAGAATATAGGATGATATTCTCCCCACACTCCTTCCACAACCAATGCCAAAATCCACTAAGTTTATTGCTTTTTACAAAGTTTAACCATCAACCTACTTTCAATTTCATTGTCTTCAATGTACAAATGCTGCAAACTTCTTGGAATATAGAACACTTGTTTCAATTTGTTGTGTCCAAGATTAAGTTCTAGAAGGTTGGGTAGATTAAAGGTGTTGTGTGAAATGTCCTGCAGGTTATTGTGGGACATTCTTAGAGCAATGATGTGGGGGAGTCTGTGGAAATAATTTTCTGGAATATGAGAAATGGAGTTATTTTCAAGAGAAAGATGCCGAAGTGATGGTGGCAGGTCAGGAGGCATTGTCTGTAATTTGTTGTTGCATAAGTTGAGCTGCATTAAATTTTTCATGTTTGAGAAGGGTTTTTCTTTGAGTACTGAGTCATCCAGTAAGTTATTGCAAAGGTCAAGGGTGGTCACGTTGGGCAATCCTTCCAATGCGTTTGCAGGTAACCGGGAAATGTTATTGAAACCAAGGAGGAGCCTCTCCAGAGAGCTGGGCAGAGGGAATGGAAATTCTTCCAATTCATTGTGTTGTAAATGAAGTTGCACTAGGTGTGAAAGTTTGGCAAAAACACCGTGGTCAATCATATGAAATTTAATATTGTTGTAGCTGAGGTTAATTTCCCTTATGAAGGTAACATTAGTGAATGGTCCTGCAGGCACAGCTTCAATGTTGTTGTTTTGCAGGTAAAGTTGTTGGACGTGATTGGGGATGTTTGGTATTGTCTTGAGTTTCCTGTGATCACAGTACATGGATAAGGGAAAAGCTGGTGGACAGAAGCATTCCTTGGCACACTCAACTGGGAAAGGAAAACGAGCTTCAACTTGAGCATCTGGGTTAAAATAATATGGAACTTGATGATCTGGCTCCCCACCATATTCATCCTCAAAATCATAGTCTTCATACTGACAAAAGACCAAAGCAGCCCAGAGGAGGTGGAGGATCAATAGGTGGCTCAGAATCCTCATATTTAAATTGATATGTTGTGACCTGTTGATGAGAAGAAACATTAAGTTTTAGATAGTTGTAAAATAAATAGCACAGAAGTTTTAAGTAGCAGCAATATCTAATGGAGTTTGTAGAATAATGTCTTTTTTTGGCAACACTGTCTGTGACATTACTAGGAAACCCAAGTTCTGATCTGTACCTTCCACATTAAAAATTTACTGTCCTTGAAGGTTTACTGGTCTGACTTCAGGCAAGTCTGAAGTCAGCTGTCCACCTGTGCTCTGCTTGGTACTGAGGGGTACCATAACAGGATTGTTTCTATAAAAAGAATATTGAAGTAGATTACTTGGAAATATTGTATGTTATGTAAAGTAGAAAGCTATGTGGCTTTGCAAATTTTATGTTCTGTGGCATTTTATGGTGTTTTTCTATTTTGTACAAAACATAACTAACTTAGTACTGTGTTGAGGATGATGTGATTTTTCTGTTCCATCATTTATTTAAAGCCAGTGCAATTCAACCATCGTGCACTGCACATGGTATAAATCTTTAGTAGTAACTTACTTTGTGGTCTTCTTCTGCTTCTGTAATCATATGTTCTTTATAGCTGTGAACTAATTTACTTCCCAAATACCCTTCTCAGATGAAATCCTAATGTTGTGAAACGCAAATCATTTTGCAGGTCAAATTTCTGATGCTCAAAGCCAGTCTAACTTTTTAGAGCACTTTATGCAGTCAAAGGAATCATGTTATTTGGCAGAATGGGAGTTGTGAATCGTGTCAAGCTGTTCAATTTAAGCAGCAGTGAGTCAAAATGTTACACTGCAAGTCAAAGCACAGAAGTCATGGAAAAATTTAAGAGACTTTGCTCAGTATACCCTGAAGCAGAGAGAGAAAAGCAGTTATTCTCTTTATGTTTTTCATATATGTTCCATACCCAAGGGACTCTGTCAATATTTGTTTACTGAACACTCTCAGTAACAAAGGAGATGAGACAAGCAGTCATTTCTGGTGATTCCTAGTGGTGATTACCTAATGGGTGATGTATGCTATGAACTGAACAGCACAGAGAGAATTCTAAGGAGAAAAGTAGTAACAAACAATTGGAATTTGCTGCATCCTTGCAATTGTGCTCTGTGCCACAGCCTGTGTGTGCCAGTGGCTGGTGTCACCATGGGGCATTGCCTAACCTGCACATCTAACTTTGCATTTGAGTGCAGTTGAGTTTGATAACTGATGAAAACCTTAAACCAGGTCTGACTGGAGCCAGGATCTGCTCTCCAGGTAGGTCCTTTGCAAAGCCAGGGACTCCATATCCCTGCAGCAGTGTGGGATGTCTGAGCTAATTACCAATTAGCAGAGACACAGAGCAGCCTGGCACCACAGTGCTGCATAAATGCACTGTGCTGGGGTGGGAAGGAATTCTGTGCTTCAGGAGGAATTTGCTGGGTTTCACATTTCAGGCAGTGATATCAAAATATCTTCTAATCAGTCCAGTTGGTGTCTATCTAAAATCTATTTCTAACTCCCACAGCTGCCTTCTGGTTTTGTGGGACAGACCCCAGTCTGTCCCCCTTGCCTATTTCATGTTCTTTGTTTCCTTTTGATTCCTCCCTCTTCAGTTGCAGTCCAGAACTTGAGCTTCACCTTCTGGTTCTATTCTCTCATATCACAAAACTTCCAATTAATAATTTTTGTTCTTGATGCCACAATTGTCCTTAGAAACGAGGAAGGACAACTCAGGTAAATCTTCTCACTCTGAGGAATAAGGCCATTGTGGGATTGATCTACTTGCAATGTGAAGAGAGCTCCCATCAGATGAAATGACAAATAAAAAGTAATGTGTACCAAAGTCTCCCACAGGTTTAATGGAGAGGGAGGAGCTGGTTTTGGGGAGACATTTTGGTATTTTGGCTGTAGCTGTGTGTCTTACTGATAGAATAGTAACTGTCCTGCCAGGCTTGCAGGTGATGTCTCAGAGCACTGGGACACGGACACCTCTTCATGAAATATTTCTAAGAACTTAACTAGATTTAAAACACTCATGAAACTTGATAAAAGGAAATGCAGGTCAGAACACAATATGATAAAACATAATTACAAAGTTGAAAAACAATAGAAAAATCTTAAAAGCTTGATTCTTTACCATCTGTAATCAAGTCAGAGCTCAGTAATTGTATTTGCAAGCAGAAAACTAAATATTATATAACATGCATGAATCACTCTTCACTGAAACATAACACAATCAGTTCATTTTATTCCTGCTTACCAAGAAAACTTACTCTTTGGATGTCTGAGAAGTTCAAGTTGTAGAGGGCAGCAAGTTCTTGTGCTGGTGAAATCATCTAAGACATAGCCTACTCCAGCTGGAGGAACAAAAGGTTTGTCTAAGCCATATTTTGTGGGAAGGAGCCTTGTGGGAAGGCAACACAAAATAACAGCCTTGTGGCCTCACTTCTGATTTGCCAGTAAAATCTAAAAAACTGCTTTGTGCCACATCATCACTTGCTGTAGATGCTGTGTCATAAGGCTGTGAAGCAATTTCTCCTTTTGTTCAAATCCCTTCAATGTAATTGGCAAGATTCTTTCAGTTACTAACTCCCATTAAACAAAAAAAAAAAAAAAAAAAAAAGGAGAATAAGGCTTCAAAAATGATTACAGAGGTTATTAGTTCATTGTGTGGGTTCAGCTGCAGTGATTCACTTCTGTGAAGGGTTTGTCCTCTGAGGATGAAGTTAAGAAACAGTAAAAAAATTAACCTTACCAAAATCAAGGGGAAGCATGTGCTGTAAATAAGCTCTATAAACATCTTCCTTATTTTGCCCTCACAATGTCCATGTCCTGTCTCCTTCCTGCAAAGGATTTGTTCTATACAGTGCTGTTGGTGTGGTGGGGTTCAAGTTGAGCATTCACAGTAACTCTCCAACATCTTTTTTGCTAAGTTGCATAGACAGAGCATAAATCTTGTGCAAAGGGTAATTAGGACACGAAACATAAACCATTTTACTCAAGACAAATATTTATCTTAGGTTTTAAGAGGAATTAAAGAAAGAAGGTACAGTTATCTGCCTTTGCTGCTGTATGATACCTAAATACCTGTGATATATTAAAAAAATGGAGGAAATGGAATTTTTTTTTGTGATGTGGTTTAAGTGTATGATTTATCCAAAGCATTTCATTATGCTTTTGGCTTAGTAAGAGAATTACTTTATTTCAAAATCTGTTCACAAGGAAGAATCTGGTTCTTAAAAATTCTTCTTAAAAAGTGCCTTAGAAGTATCATAACTTTTTTTAAAATGCAGTGGTAAGTTTACATCTTTTGTCTTTGAGCTTCATGAAGCTGATGATTTGCTCAGCCTTTTCAAGTTTCTTCTCTAATATTGATGACAAGAATACATATAAGAAGGTAATTCATATGTAATTCTAACATTCAGAAAAGCACCATGACCAAATTGATATCGTAGGAGTTGGCAAAACTGGAAATAAACTAAAGCAGTCATGGTAAGAAATGCAGAATACAAGGGAGAGGTTGAAAGAGAGAAATTAAAACTCCCTAGTCCTTGAGTAATGGTGCCACAAATAGTTGAATTGTAGCACTAAATCAAAACCAGTAATTATTTTTTTCTTAAATAATTAATAGAATACATACACAGTGAGAGATGAAAAAAGCCCCACCAAGTTTTTTATGACCAGTTGGTAAAATGTTACTGGCTGCTACAAAGTTTGGCTGTTTTTTAAGCACAAGACAAAGAACATGGCACATATTTTTGGAAGCTTTGTTCTAATAACAGTTATAAGTAAAGCATACATAAAACTATTTTATCCAAAGATAAAAATTAGAGTTCTAATTTCATACCTGATATTTTTGTATTGTTTTCTACTACTGATTGTGTCCCAAAATCTCTTAAGCTCTTAGGAGATCTAAAATCTCATGCTGAATTTAAAAAGTCATGTTGGCAGGACAGAAGAGTCTGTCCTTTGAAAAGTTGTGGTGAAGCTCTTGATTTGAAGCACATTGAGCTTCAGAGGCTGATGCAGCTGTAGCCATGGAATATATTAAGATTCAGTTCCTGTTTTGTGGCAAGAGCTGTTTTGGAGACAAACAAGTCTATACTTTGTGATCTTGGTCAAATTGTGTGGTTTGGTCTTCATTTTCATTTATGGTGTGGCAGGAATTTCCTTACAAGGCAGATAATGAGGGGATTAAATTTAGCATCCTTCATGTAAGACTTCTTGTTTCAAAGGCTGTGAAAATTTATTGGGTTTCTGCATGTTTTGTTTTTTAGTTTTAAGAATGCTTTGGAAGGAATTATTTTTAATGTTGATTTGTAATTTCTTCATCATTTTATTCATGCAGTTGTGTTGCAAAGTGGGATGTATGGCAAGCTAGAAGTCTGAGTTGTCTTCAAGCTGTTTTATTTTCTTTAGCTAAACTTGGATGGATCCTTTACATCAATTAAAATCTTTGCAATTTCACCATCTCCATTAACTGTATTCAACTTATTAGACTTGTCAGCTTTTCCAATTTTATTCCTGAGCTGAAGACACAAGAAAGGCTATTCTATTATTTTATTAATTTAAGGGGTTTTAGCTAGTTGAGTATGGTCTACTGAACACATTTAAAATTCCCAGATTTTAGTCAAAATGTTCTTGGGATAAAGTAGAAAAGATCACCAGTGGCCATGAGGTGAGTGGCCCTGATAATAAGAAAGTATAAATTACTTTCAGTTATTTAGCCTTTTCCTTATATTCACTGTCTGACTGTAAAAGATTCTTAGGTTTCTTTGTGTTTGGTGGGTTTTCCTTGGTAAGTTATTTTTTCCTTTCCCTTTATAATAGTCCTTATAAAGTATAAAAGGGGAAAAAAAAGTGCATTTTGTTTATAAAGAGTTTAGGGAACTCAAATGAAGCCATGCTGAGGAAGTTAGGCCTGAGGTCTGTGTTGGACACATGATCTTAATAGAATTGCAAAAGTCTGGGCCTGTTATCAGATGTCTGAAAAGGCCTCAAGCTCAGAATGTAAAAGTCTTCAGTTGACAATTTTGAAGGAATTCTGTGGTTTAGATAAGAATTGGTGATGTTTGTTGCTGTGAGTGAGGGCCCAGTAAAAAAGGCAGTGCACAGTCAGATATAACCAGGAACTGAGGGCTGTAATTTGGTTCCTTGTAAAGCCTGTGGGTAGCAAACAGCTGGAGGCAATGTCACTGAGGCTGGGCTGCACTTCAGTCACACTGTAGGCACAGGAGCTCTTGGCATCCCAATTTTCAGGCCTTAACTGGCAGCCCAGCTCTGCTGTCAGCAGCCACTGCAGCCTCTGGGAATTCCAGAGGCGCTTCTTACCTGTGCTTGCCTTCAGCAGAGCTGGCTGAACATTGTAGTGGCTGCTGGATTTATTCACCCTGTGCCAGAACCCCTCTGAAAAGTCAGACTGCAGTGTAGAGCTCAGCAAATTGAGATGCTGAAGGTGTTGTTCTTGCAGAGCCTCCAGCCCAGCCCGAGCCCTCCCAGGCTTTGGTGGTGCTCTGCTCTTCATGGAATGGAAATTCCAGAGAAGTGTCCCTGTGGGAAAGTGTGTTTTTAAAGGTTATGGAAAAGGGGCCATCAAATCATATCAACAGAGCTGAGACAAGGCCTGATCTGTTTAAAAAAGTCAAGGAGGACAGAGCTGTGCCCTGTGTGGTGCTTTCTGTTGCCTCTGACCTGAACCTTGTTGTGTGGTCCCTATTTATTTCCCATTTAGTAGGTGGTATTATGAGATCCAAACTCTGGCAATCCACATCTTGTGCAGCCTGTTTTCAATGTTTTGCTTTGTTTTGCTAAGAGCTCCTGGGAAGAACATGTTGAGCAACTTAAAACAGTTGAGCTTATTGACCTTGTAGCATGGGAATTAATTATAATCTCATAGGAAATTATTGAGTAACTTCTACTAATGAAGAGTGATACACTGAATTTTAGGGCTGAATTCACTGGAAGCATCTCTGCATCTAGAAACAATACATTAGGAGCTCTGATCTCATTAGAGATTGGTTACACGTGGGCATGAACATGTGCAAGGAACAATTGGTACTGCAAAAGCAAAGTATCAAATTTCCTGGCATGTTCAAATTTATAATATGTGAGGTTTTCTGTATGACAATTTCAGTTTATGGTAGTGGACAGTTGACTTTGAAGGACTGACAGAAGAAGAGGGATGTAACATTTTTCTGAATATATTGCTGGATTAGAACTCTTAGAAGGATTTAATAGTGTATTGGGAGAGGTTATGGTTTTTTGAAATAGATTTTACTTTCTACAGAAGAGGCTTCTAAATAGGGTTGTAGTGTACTCATCATGTTTCTACTAACACAGTAACAAGTAGTCATAAACAATTTACACTGGAATAATAAAACAAGCTGAAAATTGATGTAAGCAATATTATCTGTAGCAAACAGTGTCTGGTTACTCTAAAATACCCTGAACTGTATGAAATTATAAATATCTGCTGAGGAGAGTTGCTGTTGTCAGCTGACACTTGTGTTTCTAGTAATTGAGTACCTTGTTTAATAAATATGCCTTGTGTTATACTCTGTATTTTTATACAGCCTGCTTTGGTTGTTCCAAGATGACTTTGGGCTGTGTTTTCCTCCCATGTGGAGTTCTGGGAATATTTGTCTGGTTTTGCAACCACTGTTTACTGGTGCAGGTATATTCATTTTCTGCAGTATTAGCAGTTGGACCTCAAACTTTAACAGAGTCTTTAGTTTGTCTGATTTGTGTCTTATATAAAATCATATCAGTGATCACAGTATATGACAGGGGTCTTGCACTCACAAATAAACATTTTAAATAAAAGAACACAGTGTTCTGGAAGGGAAGAAAGTGAGGAAGGTAACGGAGCTGTGTCTATTCCAAAGCAGGCACTTCTTATTTATTTTGAGCAGAACTGGTGACTTAGTGCCCTAAACTGGTAAATGTCTACAAGAGATCATGTGAATTCTACCATAATAATTTATATTTATACCTTACTCATTAGCTTGCTTCATTCATTTATGGCTAAGGACTTCCTGCAGTTTTGGTTAAAGAGTTAGAAAATGTGCTTGCAACTTCAGATTGTTCTCAGGTTTGTATCCAGTCTGAAAATCATATGTTTATAAGGGTTTTTTAGGCACTTCCAGGCAAGGATAAAGGATAGTTGTCTAAGTTATTTGCCAAAGCATTCCTGAATGATCATGAGTAGGAAAATGTTTTGCATTAGCAGAAATTTTCCCCTTGTACGTGATGGAAAGTGCTTCCTATTTACTCTTTGGAGTGTGTTTAAAAGTGATGGTCTTTGATTTTACAATGACTACAGAATGTGTTTCTTTTCTTAAATACCTATTGCTCTAGAAATATTCTAACAAATACAACTGTCCTGCCTGGTGGTGCAGAGGGTTCTGCCAGGAGCTGCTCAGCTCTCTCCTATAGTCTGGAAATGGAACATCGGCTGTAAAATGGTTCTTAATTTTTATTATCCCTTTTTTCTTAAAGAGAATAAATCCTCTCCTTTTAGCAGAAACCTTATAAAGCTGGCACCACATTGCCTTTGTGGCCTGCAGTGCAGTTCTAATGCAGCCAGAATCTGTGACTTGGAAGCTTTCACAGAAACACCAGGTGTTATTACACATCATTCTGTACCCTGGCAAATTGTCTTATAAGGAAAGATATAATCTCTCTACTCTTGATTTCCTTTGCTTACTCTCCATTTTGATCTCCATTTTGCTTGGGCTTTCTTTAATATTAATGGTCCTTTGGAAGCAATGCTTGTGCTTCACATATAAAATAAATGTGTGTTTTGATTTATGGGATTTAATCAAATCAAAAGGGTTTCTCTGTGGTTTGAGTATTTTGTGAGTCACAGCTCCTCCTTGGCAGAGCTCTGGGGGGGTCTTATTTTGATCCAATCACTCTGGCTGGAAGTTGTTTCTTCTCTTACCTGTTGTGGGATCCTTAAAAGGCCTTATTGGGAAGGCTTGAGCAAGGCTCACACTTAAACCAGCACTCAGAGAATCACAGAATGATGAAAGCACATCCAGCTCCAGCCCCTGCCATGGGCAGGGACCATCCCCTATCCCAGGCTCCTTCTCAAGCCTTGTCCAACCTGGCCTTGGCCGCTGCCAGGGATGGGGCAGCCACAGCTGCTCTTTCCATTTCATTAAGGAGGAAAAGTTGATCTGGACATTATAGATTTTCCATAGTAATCTGGCAAGTGTGTCCTTGTTCTGTCTTGCTTCCAACACTTTCTCTTGCCTTTCCTATTGCTTTTTGAAGAGTGGAGTAAATGCCTAAAGCTGTTTGTAGCCAAAATATAAGCATCCATGATGTTTTTGTTCTAAAAAAAATCAATTATGAAAAACATATTAATTGGGTCTTAGTAAGGGAATGGCATGAAATCAGTGCTTTGAGTGATTAAACTTTAACAGGACTGAGCTGATAGTAGTAGTTCCCTTTAAAAATGTCACTTTTAATGCAAGATAGCTGTCCAGATCTCCCTTCACATCTTTGCCAAACACTTGGCTTAATGCTGAAACTTCTAAATAAGTCTGTGTGTTGTGAAAGCAGCCCCAGAATGGGGACTGGGATAGTTGTTTTGAGCTGCTAATGACTGAAGTAGATACTGGGTTTAGCCATGGTGAGATGTTTGAGGGGAAAGGTGCCTTTTAGAAGGACAGAGCAGTGCCTTTACAAAGCAGCTGCACATCTGACAGATGTGTTTTCCATGCTCACATTTTCTCCTCTTCTCAGGTTCCTGTGCATTCTGCTTTTGGGAGGGAACTATTCAAGTGGGAAGCATACATTACCCTTTCTGTCCCAAGCACAAGGCACTAGAAGTAGTATGAATCCATAAAACACAGTGTTGCTAAGGCAAAGCATTCCTGAAACAGGAGTAATAAAATATTGCCTTACACATGTGTGCTCCAATGGAACGCGCTCAAGGAAAACAGCACCAAGAGTTGTAGTTAGTTTATGGTAAGAAACATTTTATATTTTTAAAATACTCACTTTGTTTGTGACTTTCGTATAAATAATGATAAAAGGGCTTTTATAAAGCGTGACTACTTTTTTTCTTCCATCTATTAGAGGGAAGCAATAAGAAGGATATTGAAGATTGGGTTTAGATCAGACTTACTTTTCTGAAATAAAAAAATTGTGGGTTTATAAATGCTCATTGTTAACTGTGGTCCTGACAGGGGAAACAAGGGATCTCTTGGCATGCTGGTTAAGAAAGTGCTTTTGGGGTCTGGTGTGATAATGGTGGTGAGAGGTTTGAAGTGTTTTCTTCCGTGTGGCATCACAACAGATTTTATCTTCATATCAAACATCTCAAATTTCCAGGCCACTGTACAGGAGCATAGTTTGTCAGAGAGATCATTAACTGCCCAGGTTAGGTAGGTGCTTGCATGGAAAATGGCTTCTAAAAGTGCCCTGATTCTTTCATCTCAAAATTCATCCTATTACATGATGATCCTGCTGGTTCCTATTAAAGGACAGCATTATGCAGCCAGGGACTATGGGGGTAAAATATTCTACTTTTGTACTGACACTTAGTTTTGCTGTTTTTCTGAAAGTTATCTGACTTTCTTTTTCTATGTTAGTAATTTTTTAATGGAGTTAAGTCAAAAGGCTTTTTCCTTGCAAAATCTAGTATCTGAGGAAATATAAGATACCAGTAATATTAATTTAAAGGAGGGTAACATCTAAATAAAAACTGAATGTATTAGCTTAAACTATAAATGAAAAATATGCATTCCAAAAAGCCAAGCTTTCCTGAAGTTATTAATTTGTAGGTATTAATCACTAAATTTTTCTAAAGCAAGTAATAATTAAGCTGCATCACAATATTGCTGCTGGAGAAATGAGTATAGACAATTGCTTTTATTATTCTTGCAGAATACTAGATGATTCTGTCATTTCCTGAATCTGGACATCTTCTTATGAGATTAATACAAAAGTGTTTTCTTCATGCTTAAAATTAGGCCCTTTTTACCAACTGGTAACTCCCTCATTCAGTCTGTTCCTTGTTTTGCCCTGGAGAATAGAAAGGAGATAAGATAGAGCTGACAGAAGGATAATAATGGTGACTGGATGTTCTTGGTGGCCTAAATAAGATATAAATTTTGGTAAAATGCTATCTTTTAGAACGGCAGGCCAGTTGGGGTTTTTTTCCACAAATGAGTTAAAGTGTTCTGTGAAGAGTGTTTCTGGAAGAAAAATATTTTCATTGGTCTTTATGTTTAAACAGCTTTTGGAAATAACACCAGCTGAAGAATTAAGAGGCAAGTCTATGCTTGTGTCTGTGACTTGCTCCTTCTCTGTCCCGCTGGAAATTTTCCATCCTCTGGCAGCCTGACAGCTGAGATTTTTTCCATTCTTAGCAGAGACTGTAACACTGTAATAGTTCCTGCAAATGTAATTGTGAGGAGAAACTGTTGATTGCAGTGTTTCTGCCTGATTCTGATAGAAACCTTTGTGCAGGTGCTGGGTAGCACAGGTGGGATGAACCAGGTGTGTGAATCACTTCTCCAGGGGGTCTTTGTTTATCTGCTTACTCTGGTGCATCCAGGCTTGTTCAATTCCCTGCTGCACAGGGAGTGTGGGCAAAGCTTGGCTGCCTGTGGAAATGTGTGAGATTCTCATCAAAACTGAGTCCCCAGTGCTGCTCTGCCAGAAATCTCATTTTGTCACATTGAAATTGTCACATTTCCCCTGGACAGGGATTTGGGACAGGAAAGTGTTCATGCATAGGAGAACCTGGCTGTGTGGGGTTCCCACTGCAACCTCAGCAGCCCAGTGGTTAAATGCAGAGCCTGACTGTTCACTTGGGTAGGAATGTTCACATTTTCTGTGAAAATCTGCAGCAAGGCTGTCTGCAGCAGGGCAGCATGTTCCATTGCGCCAATCTTTTACTGGCTCACATGGGCTTTGAGAAACATCCCAACTCACTTCAAAATATTGATTAGTTTTGGAAATCTCTTTAATATCATGCAAGTCTGGTTTTGTTTATTTCATACATAACCTTGTCTTCCATCTCACATGATTCACTGAGTATGGAGGGTAAATCTTGCATTTATCTTAGCAGATAATTTAGACCGTGGTATGTGATACGTGGCATTTGGAATTCAAGTCAGATTTTCATTTACTCCAGAACTTTTCCATATGTTTCCTATTAGCAGCTTTGTTCTCAAGTCTCTGGTCTCCCCAGAAAGGAGGGAAAAAGTCCCAACACAAGCCCAAGAAGCAATGTTAAATTCTAAACATAGAGAATGAGGAAAAATAATAGAGCCTTCAGAACACAATTTCATTATTTTTAGTTTAGTACTGCTTTTATTATCATGCTGCTGTTAAATTCTCATCAAAATGAAATGAAAATATTAATATTTATTTGGTCTGTTGCAGTGTACCATAGTTTTTCTGGATAAATAGTGCAATATTTTAAATGGCAATGGAATGAATATGGAGTATCTTCAAGAGATAACAGCAGTTTCTTTTTAGGACATGGTAAATGATTTTTGAGATTATAGTAAATTATTCTGAAGTTGCTTAACAGTGAAGTCATATCTGATTTTCTATGCACAACCTGGTTTAGGTACCTGAGATTTTGCTGCTTTAGCAAACAGATATGAAGGGTTAAAAATTGCACTTCTTAGTTTACATTTTTCAACTGCTCTGGTCTGAGTCATTTCACTCACTTTTGAAAAATGCAGGTGCAGGAATTCCTAATGGGATACTCATGAAACATTCTGGAAATTTCCATTCTGTTTAAAATAGCCAAACTTTCCCTTCTTGATTTTTTTTTTTTAAAGAAAATAACCTTTTATCTTTGTCACTTATTTCACTCAGTATCTTTTAATCCTTACTACCAATTATAACCAATTTTGACACAGGATAGAGAGAAATATTTATGTGCTTGTTATTAATTTGTGGAAAATAGCAGCTGGGCAGAGGAAAGTGCTCCAGAGAGGTCCTTCAGCTGGGAAGGGACAGTTCCAAATCCTGCTTAGGAGCAGATGGAAGGCAGGAGAGGACAGAGCTGTGAGTGACCCCTTGGCACACACAGCTCTGGCCTTCGGCAGCACAGAGGTGCTGTGGTGTGAGCTGGAGAGCAGCTGCAGGGACTGAGGCTTGCACCACTCAAATCCATAGGACTCCAGACAAACGATAACTTAGTGACAGCCACACTGGGAATGAGGAGTTGTCCTTATTCCTTTAAAGCAGCCCAGGATACTGGGAGTGTGAAAAATGCCAATCACTTGCTTTTACAATTTTAAAAGTTTAATAGTAATAAAATGGTTATATAAATAGTAATACAATAAGAGTAATAATAATTTGGACAATTTGAATTAGGACAATATGAGACAATAGAGACAAAGAGTTACAGACATCCAGGTACCTTTTCTGGGCAGCATGAGCCTGAGAAAGGACCCCCATTAACAGAGGATTAACCCTTAAAAACAACAGCCTTTTGCATATTCATACATTTCATATGTGATGCATAAATTCCATTCAAATACAGGATTCTATCTGTTCAGTGTCAGCTTCTTCCTTTTAATCATAACAGCACCCTTGAGATGGGAAGTTTGTTTCTTTGACAAAAGGACAGTAAATTCTCTTTCTCTGAAAGATTTAAGTGTCTTGGGGCTGCTATCTGGTGTGAGTCCCTCATTCCTTTCTTAAAAAAATCCCACTAACACAGTTCTTATTTTAACTACAAAAGTTACCTTTTAACTACAAGACTACATTTGTCATATTATTAAAATGTTAATACAGCACTACTGATCAATACATCAAAATACATATGGTAAATATCTGCATAGAGACATACAATATACACTTTTCACAGGGAGCCATCCTTCCACAAGGACACATTGCTGGCTCATGTTCAGTTTGTCCAGCGGGACCCACAGATCCTTTCCTGAAAAGCTGCTGTCCAGGTCAGCCATCAGCCACCAGTGCAGGGGGTTATTCCTCACCAGGGACAAGATTTTGGGCTTCCCTAAACTGAACTACACTGCTGGCCATTTCTCCAGCAGCATAACCCCAGAGAGTCACGTATCAGTCAGCAGTGACCTTGTGAGGGTGCTCTGCCCTGTCAGGCAGATGGATGATGGAGCCTGGGAGCAGAGCTGGAGCCAGCACTGACCCCTGGCACTTCCTGACCTCCAGCTGGAATTCACCTCGTGCCTCTCTGTGCTCGCTGCCCTCCAGCCCATGTCTGTCCACCTCACTGCCTGCTCATCCACCCAAACTTCACTGTGCCTTTAGGAATTTGCAACTCTTTGTTCTTAAGACCAGGCAGTGAGATCCAAAAGCTGTGCTCCTTTTCTGTCCATCCTTCCTGACACTTCTAGCCAGCTTGTCTGATACACTGAATTCCTGCAGGCTTCATCCTGGGCAGAGTAGGAAGACACTATTAATACTGGAAAAAGGAAATAAAATAAACCTTCACCTTCTTTAACTCAGTCTAGCAGCAGGAGAAAGCACCTGGATCATAGGAAAGAAAATTTGTTTTATTGAAGGTATGTTTTGATTTATATTGTGTATATTTGCCACAGCTAATGGTGGAAGTTGAAATAATGATTTAGTAGTATCTTCTTTAAGCTTTTGTACCTTATGAAGTTTGCTTCTCTTTGTCTACTAATGCTGCAATAGTCTTTGTATTGCTGTGTTTGAAGTGCTGCATTAAGAAGGTTGATATTGGGAAAAGGGATGGGGAGAAGACTTGGAAAAATGAGACTATTTCATCCCTTGGTAATTTAAGGGTAGAATAGGGTTTAGCAGCAGTACTTTAGTACTCAAACGGGCCCCTCTACTTAATCAATGTTTGTGAGGTTTACTGGGCTCTTCCAGTGCTCTGACAGTCTTTGTCATTCATTCTTTAGAATGATTTTTCCTTCTATTCCTAGCAGCAGGCTGCCACCCTCTGGTGAAATTTGTTAACTGTTGTGTAGGGACCTGGCAGATTTTCAGAGTAGAGAAGTCCTTTAAAGTTTGAAAATCTTAGATGGAATAAATTTTTTTTTTAATTAGACAAATGTAGATAGTTGTACAAGGAATAAGTAATGAGAAGGATTTATATCAAGTTTCTCTTTCTCCCTTTCCTTTTCCAGTAACATTTGTAGAGAATGTAAATGTGGAATTGATTTCTTGACAGATTTTCTTCCTATCTGCCAATACTGAAATGCCTTGTTCTGTGGGAAGATCGTTGAACACCAGTGTGGTATCATCAGTTAATTAATATTCTGTTAATTACATTTTTGTCCATGTTCAGAAACCATGGCTGAAACTGTGTAAGGTGCATTTTATATCATAATGCTTGTGTGCCTGACAAATCCACCTGTCTGTGTTAAAGCAGGCCAAAGATGCAAGGTGTGGAAGTTATTAATTATTATTACCACAAATGCCAGCTGAAGAATGATATCTGAAAATAGTAGAGGGTCATTGAGCATAGTCTTTTTTCCTTTTAAGTGAAAGGCATCCTATCAATTTGAGGTGATCTAGGAAATTAATTAAAAATAAAATCTACAGGAAATTGTTACAATGAACCATTTGATGCTTCCCTGTTGTAATGCAAAATTTTCAGTGGTTTTTAAGTCACAGATGAAGTTTTTTTAAGCTTCTAAGCTGGCTGAATTTGCCCAGAAGATAGTGCAAACCTAAGCAGTTGATAAAATCGTTTGGAGATTATTTATTAAGAGTGAGGGTAGAGGTAGTTTCTTCAAAAGTAGTGCTGCAGCTATTTCTGTGAATGTTCTATGAATCTATGGGTGCTGACTGGAGAAAGAGGTTTCTAAGTCTGGATGCACAGCCAGAGGAAGGAGTGAGAAGGCAAGAGAGTTTTTAAGGCTCTGGAAGGACAAGATCAAGACTGTATGGACTTAGGACTTTACTATATTTTTTCAAAGCTTTTCCATTATAGTAGGAGTTCAGTAGCAGACTTAAATTTGGTGAAATTCTTACACAAATACCTGTACAGAATTCATAGGCTTAGAGAGCATGAGGGTTCCTGTTGTCCATTGCATTAACCCTGATTATATAAGGAATTGTTTGCATTCTCTGTGCTTCCTTTTAAACCTTACCAGTGAATTAGTGTAGAAAAATCTACTATACAATATTGTTTGTTCTTTCAGTTAAGCTACAGATTGAAATCAGCTTTTCTGCTGATGTTGACATTGCTGAAATGATGTAACCAGTACAGCAGGATATCAACCAGTGATTCATAAAAATGTAATGATTTTTCAGTTATCTGTTGTATTTACTAACATTGCATGGAGTTAGGAGTTGTTTATGGTACTGTAAGGCAGGGGAGTCTCTCCCTAAGGGAATGTTGATGTTTGCTAGGAAATGCACTCCTTAGAAACATCTCCAGAAGCCAGGAATAGAAAGATGCGCGGTCATCAGCAGATTTCAATTTTGTGTTCTGTTTAGTCTTTTGATTTTGTTTTGCTTTGAAGTGTGTTACAGAATTTCTATTTGCAAATATTGTTCTTCAGTAAAAGCCTCCCAGGTCTGCTCTGCCTCCTCTCTTCACATAGTTTCTCTCATGAGCAGAGTGATGCTAACAAAATATTAACTACCAGGAGATACAGCAGATGAAAAGAACTCAGACTTGATGCTAATTGTGTAGTGTACTTGGGAGGATGGTAGGAGGGCTGAGAGATTGGGAATTGAGTTCTGTGTAGTATTTTCTTCTACAAGTGTGTGCCATTTCCCAAAGTGTTGGATTTTGAACTTTGCAAATCAGCAGCAATTAATTTCCTGTAAGCTCTGTCGGCTTGGAAAAAGGAGCACTAGAGGAAGTGTCTAGAGAAGAGTCACAAAGATGCTTGGTTAGAATCTCAGAACATTTTGACATGAGCAACCACGTAATAAAGGAAACACGTGCAGGTATTCTGTAAGTTTATTTAATTTATTTTGAATCCCAATAGCAAATATACACTAAATAGATATCTAAAATATCCATTTGATACAGTACTGTCAGAATTGAGAGTTCTGTGTGCTGCCCTGCACAGGAAGGCAGGGCAGGCAAGTTCCAGCTGCTTGGTTTTGGCAATTGTAAGGGAATTCCATTAAGGAGAGATCCTTAACCCGTGTGATATCAAAATATAAAGAGGAAAAGAATAAAATGAAAAACACTATTACAGTTGTTATAGATAAAAGAAAAATGTTTGTGCTGGCTAAAGGGAGTTTAATAGTCATTCCTATTAAGCTTGAAGCATATCATAAATCTTGAATCCTACTTTTAATGTTCAGACTGCATCCAATTCTATCAATAGCAAAACATCGAAGGACATTTTCTTCTTGAAGTTGAAAGGAAAAATTGCCAACAGCTTTTAAAGACTTTTCATCTGTTCTCGACATGAAACTTGTCTTTATCTCACTTAAAAGATTGTAAGAATATATTCTAGCTTAGAGACAACTACCTGACAATATTGTAGCTTTTTATTGCATCTCTGCTCATTATCAAAAGTGGCACAAGGAATTGCCCTTGAAGTCTGGTAATTTTTGGTTTTGCAACTTTTCTTACAACACTTTCTGGGAGAGAATCTAGGTCTCTGTTTCCTAACTGTGGAAAAAGTCACTTCCACATGATTTTTAGGATTTATTTGAAAGAAAGAATATGTCCAAATGATGTGATTTAAGGCAGGCATTGAACATCTATAATAGGAAACATCAAATACAGTTTCCAGTTCCACTTCTAAGAGTCCTTCTGTAAGCTATCAAAACTTTTGTTTAAATTATTCAAATGTAGATTGAACATTGTCAAATACTACAACAGATCCTACTTAACATATTGTTTCTAATTAATTACCTCTGAAATAGCAAATACTTTGTAAACGGTTAAATAGCGTAAAATCCGCATTTTCCTGCAAATTTCAAGTATTGTAAAACTGATTTGGACGAGTTGCTTTTTGAAACGACCAACTTGAGTCTCACTTGAGGAAGTTGCCAAGCTGGACACTGTTCCTGGCTAAGATGCAGCGGAAGGTGGAAGGCTGCACCTCCCAGTACTTGACGGGGTTGTTGAAGAGGCTGATGCCGCTGTACAGAGCTTTCTTCTTCCTCCGTCCTGTGGGACAGAAATCGTTCACTCCCAGCTTGGCAATGTGGTTGGAATGGAGGAAAACCACCTGCAGCAGTAGGAACAGAAAAATACTGGAGTTGAATGAAAGTGGGAAAAATATTCCTTAGCGTGTAGGTGACTGAGGTTTGCTAAAACATCAGTTCCATGCAGACCTTGAGAGTTATAAGACCTTAACACTTAGATTAAATCTTTTTTAAAAAGTCTTCCTTCTGCCCCAGTCTCTCCCACAAAAAGAAGTCATATGGCATTTTGTGTGTTTTTAGAAGAATTGGACTCTATTCTTACAGAATTTGGTTCTAAAATGCAACTTTATATTCTCTTGTAGTAAGAATTATAATGAGGTAGTAAAAACTATAATTCTTGATTACAATGAAGAATATAGTAGTATTAAATTCTCATTTCTGGAAATATTTTTTGGGTGTAGCAGTTTCTTGTCCTTTTTTTTTTTCCTAGGAAATGTTCCTGCAATTTGATTTTGTTTATTTCTTTAATAAACTTTTATGATTTCTGGCTCTCTTAGTAGGAGAGTCATGGCAAAAATATGTGTCAATTAATTGTGCTTTTTGATTGTGACCTAATCAGTGTGACAGTGGGAAAGCCAAACAACTCAGAACTCCCAGAGCTGTCTGATAAGTTCAGTGTCTGACCTGCAGATATTTCAGTTCAGGTAATCCAGGAGGAACCTTCTTCAGCTTGTTTTTTTCCAGGTGGATTTCGCGTATACTTGGGATGTTGGCAAAACTTCCATTTTCCACGTCTTTGATTTTATTATTGCCAAGGCCTAGCCTAGAAATAGTACAAGGAACATTTAATTAAAGACTAATTGAGATTCACAACAGCATTGAAGAGCTTTTTTTTAAGATTGAAATACACAGGAGTAAATACAGGGGGAGAAAGGAACTGTAAAAACATGATGAAATCTTCTCTTTGATAAGAAAAAATCACCATTGACCTAACGTAATTTGAACTCCACTTAAAGATTGGCTTAAAGCAGTTATCAGTTATCTGATGTAAGCAAATGTTCAGTTTTGCATGCAGTTTTTGTAATTATAGCGGCAAGTATTTCAATTATAAACATCAAGCTGCTTGTGAGGTTAATCATATCATTTTACCAAGTAGTACTGCTGCAAAGTGTAGTAATAAGTTCTAATAAATAAGTAATAAGTTCTAATAAATAGCCAAATAGCAAGTCTTGTCTAGAAAGGTGGTTTTAATGTGTAGCCCATTTTTAAAATATAAAGGTTTTTTACTAAGCAGGACTACCTTCTTTCCTATTTCCAGATTTTCCTTCTATTTTTTTCTCTAGCCTCAGGTCATTCAGAATTGCTCTTTCTGCCCATCCTGCCATCTCCTTTTTCTCCATTCTTTCCTGATTGCTTCAGAAGCTGAATTTGGTATCTAAAGGCAGTTCAGTAATTTCTGTTACCAAATCCAGTCCTGCTCAGCCATATTTTCAGAGTTCTTAACTGAGCTTTACAGAGAGAACTTCCGTCTCTCCTATTTCAGTGATACATTCCTCAGAAACACAGATTTTTCTTTAAACCTCATTGCATTTGAAAGCTGTTGTTTCCTTCACCAACTGCTGTATTTACAAGAGTAATTTTTTAAGAATTAGAAGAACTTAGGATAGTTAATTTTGTTCTTATTCTATGTTTCTGTTGCAGACTGTTGGCAAAACATGTAATAACAAGACTTATGTGGGGCTTTGGGGGTGTGTTTGGGTTTTAAAGTTGGGTCTTATTTAGAGCAATTCTTAACAAAACACCTACAATTTTTATTCTTTTTTCTCTCATTAACAAGAGAAGTATCAAAAATGAGATCTTGCTGGGCATGACATTTTAGCAAATAAAAGGATTCAGCCTGGGAATTTTACCTTTGTAGGTCTTTGTAGCGGTTAAAATCCTCAACTTCAATTCCTGTGATCTTATTGTCATCTAAGTGAAGCTCCAGAAGACTGGAGGGCAAACCTGATGAAAAAAATGCACAGTGTGAAAAAAACAAGTCAACTTATCCAAAATCTTATTTCCTTTGTGTTTAGAATTGGGTTAGAAGAATCCAATAGAAGAATCTTGGGGTGGTTGTCTGCATCAAAGAAATCTGTATTAGATATAATGGCGTACATTATATTACATATATGTATATATGTATAATATGTATGCATATATATGTATATATTACATATATACACATATATATGTATATGTGTAATATATGTATACATGTAATATCTATAGTATGTATTACATATATATAAAATATATTACCTATATATAAAATTATACATAATGTAATTATATTACATATAAGTATGTTAATTAAGAAAATCACCTATATAATTTGGTTTAAATAATAACTTTTCAAAAAATAAGCTGTGGAAAAGCATATGCTAATTAAGAGATATAAGAGTTCCAAAATTTGGTACTTTTTCTGGCTTCCTTGATAACAACTCTCATGGTTACATTGTCAAAGATGTTGATCCTGTGATTTGTGCATTTATCTCAGAGTCTGTAGTGAAAGGCTGTGGAACCAGGGACAGTTTTTTGAAGATCTGTAATTTTTTTTTTCTACATGATGTAGCAGTTGTGCTGTTACAGCTGCTAGGATGTGACTGGAAGGAAAGGTTTTGGAGTACTCTAAGCAGAACTGTGCTATTTGATAGCTCTTTCCCATGCCAGAGTATTTACTCTTGCATTTCCAAAATTCCAAATCCAGACTGGTGGACCAGGAGGTGGCGAATCTTTCCACAACATCCTCTTAGCGAGGGCAAGGGCAGCTCATCCCAGGCTGGATTTGTTTGCTGGTGCTGGGCTCAGTTACCCGAGCCTCGGTGGGGATGGCCCCGGCACCGAGCGGGTCCCGCTGCCCTCGGGGGCTGCCGGAGCTCCCGGCTCTGCAGGGATGGGGCTGCTCCCAGCCTGCCTTTATCCTTTATCCCTTTATTCTATTTGCAATACAGGAGCGCTGCTCCCGGCTCTGCAGGGACGGGGCTGCTCCCAGCCTGCCTTTATTCCCCTTGCAATAAAGTTTATTTGTTTGGGCTCCGCTCCAGTTTGCGTTCCAGCCCGCAGTTCCGGGTGCCTGAGTGACAATATCCAGAGGAAGGCCACCCACCTGTCCACTGCACATTTTTAGTACCTTTTATAAACTACATTTTTTTAAACCTTTGTGCCATTGTAGCATTTGCAGAGAGAAGCATCTGCAAACTCAGCTTGCATTTGTGGCGAAGGAGTTCACCATGAAATCATGTTTGGTTTGGTTTGTTTATGTATCTGACACCGCATTTTGGATCTCGTGCTGTATGTCTTTATAGGAGATTTCTCTCTAACAAAGACAAAACTGGAATCATTTTACATTGGGATGTTTTTTGTGCTAAGTGACAGGAGCTTATATTAGATGGGTTTTGTTTTTTCGGGTTTTTTTGTTAGGCAGACAGAGACCTTCTGATTTTAAAGTTATCTGAACAGTTGGGGTGAGTTGGTTTTGATTATTGTTGAGGGTTTTTTAGTGTTCTCTTCTACAAGGTTTTTTTTGTTCTCTTTGTCTCTCCTGTATATCTATATGTACACATATATATGCACGTGTATATGTATATGCATATACGTATGCATATATACGTGTGGATATATATGCATCTATATATATACACATATATGTGTGTATGTATATATATGCATATATACAGGAAGAGATTAATAAGAAGCAAGTTCTTTATCTGAATGATCAGAAATAAATACAGGGGCCAACATTGTTTCCCTGGGAGTTAGAGCACAGAACACAGTGTTTTGCTTTGTTTCCTTCCTTGTTTTCTTAGCTGGTAATTTTGAGTGGTTGAAAATCATGAGAGTTTGGTTCAATACCACGCTGACCTGCAGAAAAAGCAGATGGAATGTTGTACTGAACTCTTTTATGCTACATTTGAGTGTGTGGAGGTCAGCAATTCATCAAATTAGTGGTTTAATTTAGTTTTATCTCCAAATTTCAAGGTTGGGGTTTTTTTACATGGAAAAGTGATTTGATTTTGTATTTATGTTGTATTTTGTATATGGCAAATTTAATTAAATATTAAGTTTTACTTAGCAAAACTACATTGAACATTGTATTTGAGGTTCAGTGTGATGTGAAATATTCAAAAGTAAATTTAGAAATTTTGGGGTTACATTTTAAATCTGTAAAGGAATTTTGCGTCCCTTATATCCCTGATCAAATATCAGGGAGTTTATCCTTTCTCTGTGAGGATTTTTGAGAGGCTGACATGTGAAAGATGTGAAGTGACATCAAATTAAGAATTTCTTTGTATTGTTACTCCTAAGACAAGTGTGTGGACATTCTGTGAGAGGAGTGGATGTGCTGACAGGGAGAAGGTGGGAGAGGGTGTGCACTGCACTGTGTTTGTGCTGTTTGTGCATAAACTCTTCTGGGATGGGGAATTGGATATAAAGTTCAAAAAGAAAAGGTAGAAGGTGGTCTGGTAGTAATGAGGATAGAAAAGAATTTATGAATTTAATAATCCTTCAGATGTTAAAGCGTTTTATTAAGGAGTGTGCTGGTGTAAGTAAATTAGAAAAGGGAAAGCAGACCTACCTTTAGGAATTGAAGTTAACTTGGCCTCTGCAATTCGTATGTGGTAGATATTCACCCCTTCAAATGCCCCTGGCTCAATTCCATCATTGTTAAGAGGATTTGCACTCATTTCTGCCCAAGGGGGAAAAGGAAAAACATTTATGGCATAGGAATTTTTTTGTAGGTTCGACTAAGTTATGAAGAGCTGATTTAAATTTATTTTTGATCTCTGATATTCCAAGCACTCATTAATGTTTAGCTTTGATTGTGTGTTCTGAGGGGTGTCTCAGCTCTCAGGGAATTTAGGCTGTGTTACTTGGCTTGCAGGATTATCCAAAATTTAACCTTTGCAGCAACTTCACATAGAAACTAAATTGTGGAGGGTATTCCCACAGCATGGATATCTCTTTAAGAGGAAGCTGTGCCTTGGGGAAATGTTTGAATGGAAATGATGTATAATATGCTCCATCTTTGGTAAAGAAATTTTCTGTTCTGCTTAATCAGGCTTACCTAAAACATGTAGAGACTTCATTCCTTTAAATACATCCTTGGGGATTTTCTTAACCTTATTAGCATGAATTCTGAGCTCTACCAGAGTTCTGGGCAGATTTGTTGGAATCTCTGTCAGTTGGTTGTGGGACAAGTACAGTCGTCGTAGCCTCTTTGTTGGTTGAAAGGCCTTGGGATGGATCTTGTAAATTTTATTGTTGTTCAAAGCCAGTGCCTAGGAGAGATGGAAAGAGCAATTAGAAAGCTTTATTTATCCAGGACTGTTATGACTATGACTTTGAAGGCATGAATTTGAAATGTAATCTAGCAATTAAGTGTTTAAACTATTTTATTTTTCCATCCTACCAAACTTCAGCACTTTGTAGATGCTTTGGGCATTTCAGTTGATTATGAAAAACAAAGAACAACCTGGATCATTAACCTGAAGGTAGAGCTGCCAAGGTGCCAATGAATCATGAGAACTGGCAAAACAATATGTTTGTATTCAAATATTTAGTGGGATTGTATGGGCTTATATACCTCACTGCTATTGTTCCTTAATGCAGACAGATTCTTAAAACTCAGAATCTCATCTTTTATTTTAACATAATGCTGCAAAGTAAAAGTGAAGTTTTTTTTTAATCTGAGTTTCTTAGATGTTAGAATCTTTATATGACACATGAATTTGTTTTATTTGGCTTTTCCAGCTCCTGTGAACTTCAGTGTCTCTCTTCTATACAGTACATGAATCTTTTGGCAGCAGCTTCTACCTCATTGCTATGTGTTATCAGAGAGCTTGTAATGAGTTACTACAGACAGGAAAATACACACTATCTGAAATGATTCTGCATGTCAAGTCACATCTCTGCATTTCCATACTTAAGCTATTAATTTCTGTTCCTTTTTTATTTCTTGGAGTCATCTCTTCTTAGGAATTGTGTGGGGGAAAACGTAGAGCAAACAAGATTTATTTTTTCCCCAGAAAAAAATGAGGTTAGCTCAAGGAAATAAACAGGAAATGCTCCTTCCTAATCCAAGTTGCCATCTGTGCCTTTGCTAAGCAGATTCCAGGACTGAGCCAAGTTGTACAAAGTAAACTTTGCTCTCAGTGAAAATGTTGTTTGGCCTTGCCACAAATGAACCGAGGAGGAAAAGCAAATCAGCTTGGTGTGCTCAGCTATCACATAATTCACAAAAATTACAAAAGTGGTGACTCTGGTCTTTAATGTGATTGCTGATGGATTCCAGTGGCTTTCTCAGTCATTGGAGATAAGAGACTCTTAGGTCTTTTACACAGAATATAAACCACAGTTTGTGCAGTTACCTTTTGCTTGCTGCTGAGACCATTCTGCACCCAGACACAAGAGAATAGGAAATGCTTTGTTGCCAACTCTGAATTTATAGAGTTCCTGGTTTTTCTGTCCTGTCCTAGGCCATAATAATTAACAAACTCATTCATAAACACTTAGATCTTGTAAATTTTCAGATCTTGCTCAGAAACCAAATATGAATGAAAGGATTTGTTTTATAGAATCACAGAATGATTTTGGGTTGGCAAAGATCTTAAATCCATCCAGTGCCACCTCTGCCATGGGTGGGGACACCTCCCACTATCCCAGGGTGCTCCAAGCCCCATCCAGCCTGGCCTTGGGCACTGCCAGGGATGCAGGGGCAGCCACAGCTGCTCTGGGAACCTGTGCCAGGGCCTGCCCACCCTCACAGGGGAGAATTCCTTCCTACTGTGTTGGGAGCAGTCCTTATGTTAGTTTGTGTGTCTTGTGTCTTTCTAAGGGAGAATAGAATGTACTTAATTTGCTGTCAGTTATGGAACAGATTTGGGTTTTAGAGAGAAAAATTTTAAATGGTCAGTATTTGTTAGTGGAACTAGATCTGGATACTGGATCTGTGGTGACATCCAATAGAAATAAATATTCTAAAGCAGAATTAATCTACTTCCCAGCCCTCTGGGACTCTCATTTCCTTTCATCATCAAAAGGGATTATTGCATACTGTAAACATCTAGATTTATCAGTTGCCAGGGATATTTGTTTCAAAGCCTGTCACCACATGCATAATTGAGCATGGTAACAAATTAGGGGTAAAACCCCTGACTTTTCCAGTAATTCAGTTTTTTTCTGTTTTCTGTTCAGGTCAGCTGGATTTGTATCTTTTGTTTCAGTGCTGTATGAGTTAGCTGTATGTTCTGTTCTTTTGAAAATACCCTCAGAAAATGTGGTTAAATTCTTTCTGCTATTTTCCATCTAAGCAGATAAAAAGGGGAACTTGCCTTGCAGCCTTTGAAATGTAGGGAATGTTTCTGTGCATGCTAAGAACTGAAAATTCTTGAGAATCTTTTTGGTTAGATCTATTTTCTGAGTGTTGTAGAAAGTAGCTTTTACAACTCAAAGTATTTGCTTCTTACTATGTGGAAGCTCTCAAATATGCAGGCATTAGACTTCTTAAATCTATATGATTGGAAAAGAAAATAACATTTATATTTTAACTGGGAAACTTGGGAAATAGCAAGCTTACATAAAGTGATGTGAGTCCTTGGAGATCGTTCTCCTTGACCTCTTTGATTTTGTTGTTCTGAAGATCAATCATCCGAGTATCTGGTGGGATGTTGCGAGGAATTGATGTCAAACCTACATGAGTATGTGACATAAACAGAAACATCATGTGCTGTGCTTAAGTCCAAAGAAATTAACTGCCAAACATCAAAACACAATAAGATTGTTAATGAATATGGTGGGGAAGAAAATATGAGCAGCCGTAAAGCAAAGGGTAGAAGTGAATTTTTGATAGTGGGAAAATCTAAAGATGTAAGAATGTACCACAAACGTGTGCATGGTTTTGGGAGCAATTGCTTCTGCCCCTGACCATGAAAGCTTAATGGGGACTGCTCACTGTGGACTCTTTGCATCTGTGAAATAATCCTCAGAGCATGGATTGTCCTACAGAGCAACTGTTTAGTGTCTGGAGAAAGGATCCCTCAGGAATCCAGGGCAGTGGTTCCCTGTTGAGGAGCAGGGCTGTGGATTCAGGGGTCTCTGCTTAGTGCTCCTTTGGGCCTCTGCCCTGCCCTGTCCATGGCACTGGGGCAGCTGCTGAGGGTTCATTCAGGTCATGGCAGGGCTGAGAAGCCTGTTCTTGGTGTGGGCAGAGGGGCGTCTCCACTGCCAGTGCTTCAGTACCAGTAGTCATTAACATAAATCAGTACCAGTACCAGCAGTCATTAACACAAATCAAAACCAGTACCAGAAACCATTAACACAAAGCAGTACCAGTACCAGAAACCATTAACACAAATCAGTACCAGTACCAGAAACCATTAACACAAATCAGTACCAGAAGTCATTAACATAACACATTACAAGTACCATAGATCATTAACATAAATCAGTACCAGTAGCATTATTCCCCCATCCCAGTTTTCTGTTCAGTTACAAACCACTGCAGTTCAGGCCATCTGAGATCCTGAATCAGCAGAAAAGGCTCAACAGGGACAGTAACTTTCTTTTGAGTGGAAATGCTGATGCATTAAATGCTAAATGCTGTCCAATTTATTAACAATTATTCTCTAATTAATAGATTGCAGTTATCTAAAGCTGAAGTGTACTAATGTGGGATTTTTCTATGTGTGAACTCATGTGAAGTGGTTTGAAATCTGTAGACCAGATACATTAACCACAGTTTGCTGCTGTCACCAAAAGTTTCTGATTCCCTAATAATAACACATTTTTAAAACCCCAGCAATTTATGTATGGAGACTGTTTCTAAGACATGAGAGTCCAGGATGAAGCTCAGGAAGGTGGCAGGGCTGTGATGAGGACAAATGTCATTGTCACTGTGCTGGTGGTGGGAGCACAGTCCTTTGGCTGCCTTGAATGATAGGAAAACTTCAGTGAGCAATAATTGAAATTGCCACAATTAATAATGAACTCACTTTTAGGGACTGGGATGTACCTGCATCACTGACAGGAGCACATTTGCCTTTGGCTAAGTGGTTACCAGGGGTGCTGACTTTGATGGAAGTTCAGCTGAGGGAATACTTTGCATCCCATTTATGTGCCCACATAATAATTCATCCTTTAAAAGACAAATCCTCCAAAGGAGAATCCAGTGGAGGACAGACACACAAATTCATTCTTACCTAGGTCAGAGCAATGGACAACTCTCACATAGCACTGGCATCCAAAGGGGCACGTTGGGAACAGATCAAAAGGAATCAGTGGTAGAATGGGTTCAGTGGTTGGAAATAGAGAATTGTCGTCATCGTCATCATCATCGTCGTCTTCCATATCTTGGAGCATCATGTTCTTCAGTGTAAAATATGAAGGACCAGTGAGAGATTTGGCAGAGCACAAAGCCAAGAAGAGGAGGAGTGTGTATTCTTTCATATCTTCTTAATCAGGATAACCAATCTTGGAAAGTGAACAAACAAACAAAAAAACAAACACCAGAATCAGTGAATAGGGAGCAGCAAATGAAGTTATTGAACTGTTTACTTCATTCACTACCACACCATCTAGTCCTGAAAAAAAGCCTGTTGTGAACATTGAGGTTCATTTAGTATATGAAGGATATAAAAATCCTTTAAATATAAATTAATACTATAAAATTACCCATAATATTAACTTAAATTCATTGGGCATTAATATAATATCAAAGTATTTTATTTTTGTTTACAAATAACATCATCATTTGCTTCAAGCTTTGAAGTGGAATTTTTGTAGTAAACTTTACCAGAATTTGGAATATGATTTCTTTTATTTGCTCTCTATGAAAAAATATTTTTAGTCGGATATATTAACCTATGTGCATTGATTATGAAATTGGGAAGGACTTGATTAGCAGTGCATAAAATGCACTCAGCAGGACACTTCCTAAACACTCAATATTCCACTCCCTAAACACTTTAATTAAACTCTTCCTAGTCTAATCTGAAGTTTTCAGTCCTGAGCTTTTCCCATGTTCCAGTCATTTGTTATTGACATTGATAGAAGTTCACCTCTGCATGCAATGCATCTCACAGAGTTGTAGAATCTCAGAACACTTTTGGTGGGAAGGGACCTTAAAGCTCATCTCATTCCACCCCTGCCATGGCAGGCACTCCTTCCACTGTCCCAGGGGGTTCCCAGCCCTGTCCAGCTCAGCCTTGGGCACTGCCAGGGATCCAAGGGCAGCCACAGCTGCTCTGGGCACCTGTGCCAGGGCCTGCCCACCCTCACTGGGAAGGAGTTCTTCCCAATATCCAGTCTAAACCTATTCCCTGCCAGTGTGAAGCCATTCCCCCTGTCCTGTCACTCCAGACTCTTGGAAAAAGTCTCTCTCTGTCTTTCTTGTTGGCTCCTTCAGGCACTGGAAGGCCACAATTCAGTCACCCCAAAATTTCTCTTTTCTAGACTGACCAAACCCAATTCTTTCTTGATGCTGTTTGAGGAGGGCTCTTTTCTCTGGGAAGGACTTGCCTATTAGAAATCCATGTCAGTGGAAATCAGTGACTTCATTTACATCCAGAAGAAAAGCTATCTCGTAGTTTTGTATGTGAATTTTTCAACATAGGTAGGGGCTTTTCTGTTTGTTGGGGTTTTTTTTCCCTTGCTCCCACAGAACTATGTGCACAGGAGAATGGAGATTGTAAGAATTCCCAAAAATGCTACAAACTCTGAGAAAATGTTGTAGATTCAGCTCTCAGCTTGACATTGTTTCCCTTCAACTCCCAATTCCAGAAGTCATTTGGAAGCGAAAAATGTTCTCTACAAACCAAGAGAGACTGCAGGAAATTTTATTGTGCATGTCCTGGTTATAAAAATGTTTCTATTTAGACTATTATAGGCCTCTTTAAGGAAATACTAAAAGGGTGTCAGTTCTTGTTTGATCACCTAATGAAATGCTTGCTGATCTGTTTGGAGGTGAAAAATGCCTCTATGTTGGCATTTTGTCATTGGTCCTCCACTGCAGGAAAAGGAGTGCTCTGCTTTGTACCAGGGTTTGACTTGGCTTATTCAAAATGAGGTTTTGTTTATACAACTTTTGTCTGTGCAGAGTCATTTTGATGTTTATTAGAGGGGACTCATAACATCACTAAATGCAAATATCCTGCATACCTTGCTGCTTCTATATCTGTGTCTGTTTCAGGGCGTTTAAAAAGAAGAAAGCTAACAGTGTTCAGATAACATAAAAAGAATGCAGTGAACTTCTTTCCCCCAAATATATGCCTGAAATCAGAATCACAAAGTACTTTGTATCTTGTAGGTAAACAGCATATAGCTAAATTTGATATTTCCCATAATATTTCAGTTGCATGCCCATTCAGGTAGTGCATGTACTTTTACTGATGGTAAAAGGATCTTTCTCTTGAAAGAATCTTCACATGTATTTTTCCCATATATTTTCCTTTGTGTTCATAGTAATGTTTTCTTGCAATGCTCCTAGAAAGAATTTTGTGGTTGTTCTTGCAATCCCTTACAATGCCTGTCCTTGAAAGACTCTTTGGATATAAACAGTGTTGGGAAGAAGGTGTGAAACCTCTGTTTGTTTTTTTGGAGAGAATTGTTGTCATCTCTGGCTGTGCACCTTTGGAATATTTGGCCTTTTCGGTCTTCAATTTCAGCTTCAGAAAAAGGCCAAAATCTTCAGTACTTTAGTCATACCATCAGTTAAGAGATGAGGAATTGGAAGCCTTTCAGACTTTCAAGTTCTTCTTCTTCTTGGACAAGTGCTTTAATGGCTGGGCTGCCACACCTGAGCTCTCTGGCCCTCTGTTCTTCCCTGGCAGTTTAGGTCCCAAGTGCCAAAATGCCCTGTGGACCACCAGTGATAAGACACCATTTCCATATGCAGGATATCAAGTGTGATGATGTCTTGGGACATGGACTTCCCAAGTCCCTGCTGACTTCAATTTCTGAGAGACTGTGTAGTTTTACTGGATCTAAAAGATAAACTTGCATGTATGTTCCTAAAATGTTCTTTTGGATCTGCTGCTAGAAAGTTCTCTTATGAAACAACCTAAAAATCTGCTCCCACACTTGCATCTGTAGCAAATGGATTGCACATTTCCTTCCACATAGCCAAAAATTAGGCTTTCAAAGTATTATAAGATTAAGGCTGCAATTGGAGTAGTGGCCAATTTGAACTCTTGAGAAACATGTGTTGCTCACAAAGCTCTAGAAAAGTAGTGTTGAAATGTGTCACTGGTGACATATATCAGTTCTGTGAGTTAAATCTATTGAAAACAGTCCCTTTATGTAAGGAAACCTGAGTTGGGATTTTTTTCATTTTAAAGAAACAAGTCCTTGCTTCATCTTCTCATCTTGCCCTTAAGAAATTGTTATTGGCTTTGTAGTTAGGAATGATCATCAAGCTTGACTCCAGGTTTGCACAGGCCAAAGAAATGCCAAGGAATGGATCCTAAAGAACTGAGTTTTATGAAGGTGTGGGAATGGTTCTTCCCTGCCTGAGGTTTTGAGCTTCCCAGTAAATAGGTGCTGATATGACTAAAAATGCTCTGACTCTTCAGTGCTTCTCAGAGAACTTATACAAACTTTTTGCATGCTTAAACCTCAAGAATAAGATAATTAAAAGAAAGCCTAAAATCTGAGATCCAAGGGATCTTTCTGAAAATACTGTCATGAAGATTTTATAAAACACTGTTTCAGAAGGTGTAGGTGCAGCTGTGCTCATGGTCCTCTGCTGCCACTTGAGCCTGACTGTGCTCCTTGCCAGCTCTCTGGTACCAGCCCTTCCACTCAGGCTGTTCACTGAGCTAGTTGAACTCACCACACCAGCACAAAACTAATGTGAACAACAAAAATCTCCATCATTATTTTCAAATGAAGAAACTGAGTCACTTTGGAGTACAAGAACCAGCACAATAGAAAGGGTGGAACAGCCTTGTTGACAGGGCTGGAACATGAAATGGAAAGAGAAGGAAGGAGGAGCAATGGGGGAGCCATTCCTGACATATTCAAGCTGTTAGGCAGATTTAAGTGCTCTGTTAAATGATCCCTGAGCAGCTGGTTGTCACTTGGACAAAGCCTGGCTTTGTCCATTCTTGTTTTAACAGACAGAACATTGAGAATGAGTTTGACAAGGACTGTGGTGAATTCAAGCTCCATTGTTCCTTCTTTATGTCAATCCTTCTTATCCTTGAGGACAAAAAGCTTTTGAGCATGTTCTCCCTGGAACATGAGCCACCCCAAGGTGAGGTGACTGAATGTGGAGTGCACTTCACATGGAGAGATGCTCTAAGTGCTTTCCTGAGGTGTGTAACTGTCCAAAAATCATTACACTGGTTGTTTGGGACACACTTGTCCTCACTAATGTGGTCATCTATACCCAAACTACACATGGAACACAGGCACTTTTTATGCTACTAATTATAATTTATAAATTGTTAAATACAGGTGATGTCACAGTATAATTTAAGATGATTAAAAGCCTTAAGGTTTTATGTGGGAAATTCCCATATTTCTGTGACGTGAAAATTCCAAACATGAGTTATGGGAAGAAAATCCCTTTCAGTGAGAACAGAAGTTGTGTTGCTAGCGTGGGAAGAGGGCACAAAGAGACCCAACAACAAATAACTCTGAATTGTTTGGCAGCTGCAAACCAGTCCAGCACTGTAGACTTTGCTGTCTTATCAGTTATGATACTGAAGGAGTTAATACATGAAGTTTTTAAATCTTGAAAAGACTCTAAATTATATTTAGAAATCACTCCTGTTACCGAGGTACAGAGACAAATTTCCCATGGCATTATTTCTAAAAAGGAAATGCTTAAATGACCCAGTGGTGGTCTTTGCAGAGGCAAAGAAAAGTCCCTGTGTTCATTAATAACACAAATCATTGCTCTGTGCACAGATTTTGTCCAAAGAAAGGCAAGACCATAAGTGTTTTGAAATCTATATTTAAAAATAGTTCTGGTTCTATTAGTCATTGTCCCAATCCAGAAATAAAAGGAGTTTATGTTTAACTCTTTATCTACTCCATTGATTTACTTAAATTGCTGAAGAAAAACAGGAGGAAGGTTTTTTGTTCGTAAGATTACTGCAGAAATGTCTGTTGACAGAAATAGCCCAATATTGAAGTTGAGCAGTAATAATTAAGAGGATGTTTATAAAATAGGTTGTGTTTACAGAGTATTTACTTTTTATGGAGAGCTGCTTGACTCTTGTTACTGAATGATCTATGAGGATTTTTAGCTTGTAGTTCATCTACAGTTCATTTTTCCTGGGTTGTTTTTAATTACTTTGCTGATATGTACTTAAGAACCCCCACCAACTTGAATACCAAATTACAGAAAGTTGACACTGAGTGATTACTGTAGAGTTGTTGTTGTTGTTGTAGAGTAGATTTTCATACATGGTTATAACTGAGAAAAAGTGTTATGGTCAACTGTAACATTTTTCTGACAAGTCTTTGACAGTTAAATAATTCACTATAGCTCTATTTGTTTTTTCAGCTCACATGTAGTAAACACACAAGTATTTCAGCAAGTAAATTTTCAAATGTTCCATGTAAAAAATGGTATTTCTAATTCTAAATTATCTGATATTACTAATCTGCACATAGCGACTGCCAGCTTAACTCTCTGCTGCTGTTTATATAGAATAGGTATTCAAACTGGACATACCTTGCAGGTTTGGAAGTTCTTCCAGAAGCACTGGGATAATCCACCTAACGTCCTTATGTCCAGTTATTTCATATTACCAAAAAGCAGGGAAAAAGGAAGCTAGAGTGAGTTCTGTGAAATGCAAAGCATATAGAAAGAAAAATCCACTTCCAAGCTTCTTGATCCTTCTGGCACCGTGGGTGATACCAGAGTAAAGTGCTGCTTCAGATTAGCCCATCTTAGTACTGCAGAATGATATTGAGGCGACTTGTTACCACTCATATGTTTTTCATCACTGCCTGTATTAGAGCCAAAACTTCTGGCTTAACTCTAGACGTCTAGTGGAAGACTTTATAAAACCTGTAGTTTAATAATAGTTGACATCAGGCCATTGGAAGTACAGTGAGGTCCATTTCAGGTCATTCCTGCTGTGGAATCCCACTTATTTATGATTTCACTAGCCATTATTCTTTTAAAAGTGTGACATGAGTAAAGCTATAAAACTTCAGCCAGTGGCAGTGTAAACCAGTAGCCTGCAGTGACCTGCAGGCTGCCAAACCTTTCTAAAGTTAGAAAATTAGGATTTTATTGTGTAGCTGTGTATAAATTTTAGCTCTGCTCTCAAGGGCAGCAATCTGGCTGGGTACAAGGGTTCAAGAATGTAAACTGATCTAAAGATTTTTATCAATATAGCTAATTTCTGTCCCCTGTGTGTGGGAAATAAAGCATATCTATTAATGAAAATAGAGACAAGATTTGCAGTATTCTGTGATTGAAGTTGAGGGTTTAAAACCAAGTCTTTGAGAATTTGCCCCGTTACAAAGTTTGTACTGACGAGTGCATCACAGTATTTAGAAACTGGGTTATTCTTTGTTTACTTTTCATGGGCCTCTGTTTATGTAAACTTCAAAAATGTTTAATTAATGGAGTTTACCTAAAGCAAGTTTCATAGTCAGGGAAGCATTTTGTGTCTTTAAATTTCCAGTACATTATACCCGGTTCTGTGCACATCTGACTTCATCTGTTTCTTTAATTAGCTGCATTCTATGTTAAAAGTCTCATCTTGCTTTGGGAAAAAAAAAAAAGCCTGGAAATTTTACTTGGGATATTTTTTTTATTATACATGTAATGTGTTGTTTGCAAAATGCCTGTATGTTGCATAATAGCTATTTTGTCTACTGTTACTTTCTTAGGGAAAAAAAAAGATTCTGTGCCAAAACTTAAAACTTTGGTGCTGTGATATCAACCAAGACAAGACTTGTGTTACCTGCAGCACTGCTTTTGATGTGTTCCAGTTTCAGTAGCACAGATGGATCATGATAAAGTGTCTCCCTATCACTTTTCCCAAGGAATAAAATTACAATTTCAAAAGCAATCACGTTCCCACAGAAAAATCTTAAGGGTGATCTTAAGCTTTTTTGAAATCTCAAATTGCATATATCTGCTTTCTCTTGCCTGCTTGTAGAAACCAAAGCTTCCTAAGCAAACACTCCCCTGTGTTTTCAATAGCTTGGTTTGGATGAGTTTACTTGAGGAAATTAGTATTAAATTGCTGTTTTAAAAAACCCTCCAACATTTTCTTGGCTGTTCAATAGAGGAGAGCAGGGCCTGAGGGTTGTGATATAAATGTACTGGTTTCTTTTTTCACTTCATTCAGTAACAAAGTGTTGAATCAGCAGTTTCAGCTCACTCTGGTTTTGCAGCAAACTATTTTTGAGGTTTAGTAACATCTCAATTTTGGATGAATGCTCAGGGGTTTTATTATTATTTTCTCTTTTTAGTTGCTTCTGGTGGTAGGAACACATTCCTCTGTGTATAAAGTTTGTCCTAGCCAGTTACATAATAAAGGTGACACACAAAGTGGTAGTATCTGGAAAAAAATAGAACAGTCTTACCTTAAAGTGGATTATCCATCAATTCTGTCCAGTATATAGTATTAGTAGAGAAGAAATAAATATAGTTCACATGCTGGTCTTATAATGCAACTGTTTAATATCTCAAGACATGGATCCAGTATTTTGGTGTGAATACAATTGCAATCTAGGATAAAATGCCCAGAAATCACCTTCTCACGTCTCTTGTCTGCTCAACTCTCAACTTCAGATGTTACTCTTGACAGCAGTACTTAAAACTTAACCAGTGGTTCTCAATCCACTTTATGAGCCTGTTCATTTAAACATTTGCAGCACATTTTCAATGTCTTGGGTTTTCAATGCATGTTGTTGGGGGCTTAATGAAGAGAGATACTTAAGCTAGTAGTCTGAGAGTATTTTCTTTGCAGGCAAATGTTGGTATGTTTTCCAAAGAAAGATTATGTGTTTAAATAACAAATAGATTATACAAGGTCAGACTGTTTGCTCAGAACTTTTCAGCGATTTCTTTTTCCACCAACGAGACAATCGGTTGAAAATTAGAATTCTGTTTTGCCTTAAAATACTTATGTAACGTTTATGAGTACTGGGGATTGATTTTTGAGCAAAGAATAGAAGTATATCCAACACATATGTGGTTCAGAATACTGTCTCATGATGGTGAAATATGCAGATGAAAAAGAATTTGGATGGTGTTTTCTATTTGAAATTATCTCATCAGTGATACAAACTGCTACCTTTCATTTCTTTTTGAAAATGACTGTATTTTGTATTACTTGATATGTCTGAGAGAGCAAACATATGCTGCCACATGTGGTTAATGCTTCCATTGCAATCTGTTTTAAGCCAGTCCTGTATACATTTGTTATCGTAAAGCAAACTAAGTACTTTTTCATTTTCTAGCACTGTTTATAAATGTGGTTTACATAATGTGATGAATCTAACATCAACTGCACAAAGCTGCCTTGGAGCCTGCCCATCACATTTTAATAACATGACATATTCATTTCGTGCTCACAACCGCTCCATGTGCGGTGTGGTCACATATTTTGGTTTTAGCTAAATTCTGGCTCCTCTCAGGCTGGACTACACCATTTACCCAGCTGAGTATACAAAATCTGCCCTTCAGCTTCTTGTAGTACAGTTTGATTCTTCAGTATCTATATATAAATATAGTAAAAATCTTATTTTATCATCACACATGATGATAAAACAATTTTTGCTTGTTAATAGCTTTTAGCATGTTGTTGGCAGCTGACTTAAAAACTACATCAAAAATACAGTTTCCTTTGCAGTAAAAGTCCTCAGTCCCTGATGTTTTGTTTGTTAGCAACACAGCAATATTGCAGGGCGGGTCATAACTTGCAATATTGAGAGCTTGTGTACAAAAAGAGCCGTAAAGTCACGTGTACATGTCTGTACATCCATGGCGCTGTCAGGCTCCTCATGGCTTTCATGGATGCAAGGATGGGCTGACCTGGAATGACTGGAAAGGCAAAACATCACCTGAAGGGTTTTTCACCTTGCAGACAGTTTCTGTTGCCTCTGGAGCATCACTTAACTTTGTTCTGTCTCAGGCTACAGATTAATACAAATCCCTCAGTGTAGGAATGCCAATTTCAGAAGCTCCCACCTGGCTTATTTCCACCTTGATGCTCTTCTTCTTGGTCCTGTGGAAAGGTTTATGCACAAAACTGGAACAGGAAACTGCTTTGTCTGATCACTGAAGGTCTTGAAATGAGTTTGGGTGTCAGTATGTGTCAATTGTCAGTCGTGCTTGTGATGCTGCTCACAGCTTTGGATAATGTGACATGGCATTTTTATGGAATATGGGTATTTATCTGCCTTAGAGACATTGAAAACAGCAGACATTCTTTCACGGAAAATCAAACAGTAGTTAAAATCAAAAACTCTGCAACCAGTGCCAAACCACTGAATCACTCCAACAATGAGTTCTAAAGGAAAATTTTCTGTTCCGGAATACAAGCTGGACTGAGAACAACATTTCCTCACAGGGTACTGAGCATTTACTCTGCTAAAGTTCAACAATGCCTTAAACCCCAAATCTTGATCACCTCAAATGCTCAATTTTCCCTTAGGTTTTACCAAAGAGGATGGATGATATGGAATGTAAATGATTTCATGTTCTTAGACAGCCTTTGGTAGATTCCTATTGTTCAGACCATAAAAAAACTCTTAAAATGGGGACTGTCATCAACTTCCTGTGAGTTGTTAGTTTTAAGAAAAAATAAATGTTACCATCTAATCCAGAAAAAAAAATTAATTTAAAGCATGTTAGAGTGAAAAGAGAATATAGTTTAATTTGGAAGTAGATTTTCTGAACTTTACTTATCAACTTAAGTAATATATATTAATTAAAAATCCAAAGGCCCAAAAGAAGAAGACTTTGACTCAGTTTGTGATTGACTGCTAGAAGTGGAAGCAGTGAATATCACATTCCTGAGACAGTAATTAACTACAATTTACACTTCTTTGTCTAATGAAGAACCCAGGTCTGTAAATGTTTGCATGTACTTCGAGCACATCTGTTTTGTAGATGGAAAGAGTAACAAAGTCTCTAGGAAGGTCTCCAAACTCAATTTGTTTGCAAGTTTTGAAGCACACAGTTTTTCACTTTGGAATAGCAGAAATGAAAGCATTTATTTAGTTTCTGATCATTAGTATCATTACTAATAATAAGGAAGGTACACTCTGATTCAAGAAGTGATTTCCCTGTCACATTAATTAGTTCAGCCTGTGTTCAGATGTATGTTTTCATCCGTGGGAATTTTCTGAGAGGGCTTCATTTGTTTCTCATCAACACAAAAGCAGTAAATCTGTCATGAAGGGTTGGGTCTAGTTCTAAATACTCCCAAGAAATTGGGAGCCTTCTGAAAAAGTCTGATTTACTTTTAGCTAATGACTACTGCTGGTGCAGTTTTAGTATTACTTTCTCATAATTTACTTTTAAATTGTAGGTAACATGTAATCTATATTATGTTTCAGCGGGCATTTTTTAAAAGGCAATTAAATTTGCTTTAATTGTTTCTATACCATAAGGTGTTTTGTTGATTTTTAGCATTCATATTTTCCTCTTCCATCTGTAGGGGAAAATCACTAATAAGTCCTATCACTATATTTTTTTTAATGAAAAATGAAAAAATAGGGAGATAAAGACTCCTAAATTAAGCCAAAAGAGCATGTAGAAACTAGTTGAGAAGGGTTGTCATAAAGATGTCGTAATACACTATTTCCAAAGGTACTTTTTTGCAAATACAGGAGTGAGTTAGTTAAGAAGCTTGTTTCCCTGGGTGGGTTTGCACTGCTTTTTGTCAGAGACAGAAATCCACCGGATGACAGAAGCTCCTTTTACCACCCAGTGGAAATATTTATGTAAATTGAAAGAAAACATATGTCATAATTGCATATTAGCTTGTGGTATGGAAAAAGAGATCCTTTTGTAGAGCAATTTGTAAAGTAGACAGTATTATTTTCTTTTTGAACACTTGTGTTCTACAAAGGATGATTTCCATTTGGTTTTACCACAGCAGAACAAAGGAGCCTTGACTTTAGAAAGTAACATTTTAATGAATAACTTTTATTTTGTTTAACAGGCAATTTCATAGAATCATAGAATGGTTTGGGCTTGAAAGCATCTTAAAAACTATCTAGTTCCAGCCTCCTGCCATGGGCATTTCTCAGCATTTAATTCATACTGTGACTATACTTTTGCTTCATGGTTGTTAGAATTTCTATTTTTTCCAATTAATGCATAAGATGTACATCTCCTCACATAAAACCAGAGAATGTTCTTTGCTCGGGTTGGAAAGAATTAAATTCAGCTAAAATGGGAATTAATCACTGTTTCTGTAATTTAAGGTTTTACCAGAGGCTCTCAAAATCGCCTTCAAAACAAATACAGAATACAGGCAATGCAGATTAATTTGGACCCATATGTTGTCAAGTAATTATTTGATATTTCCAATGCTAAAACTAGACCAACACTAAAGAAATCAATGGGTGGCAGGTTCACAATAGAAGGAAATACTTCATGAAACATTTATAGTTCAGCTGAAATGTGCAAGAAGGTGAAGTGGATTTTAATGTTTCATATAGACCCAAAAAATAATTGGTCTAATTGAAAGAGGAAAAGTCTTGTTTCCTGAGTTCTTTGTAATGAGAGCCAAAGTGAGCTGGAAAAGGGAGAGTTTTCCCTGGAAGACTTGTAGGGAATAACCTGAGTAAGTCCAGAGCCATCCTGCATTAGAGGGAAGCCATAGATGTTTATATAGAACTGTCAGTGATAAGGGGGTGAGAACCACAAAATGTTCTCAAGGGCTGTTCCCTGTCAGTTTTTAAGGAACAGAATTTGTGAGGCCAGAGGGTGAGGATGAGAGATATGCATAGCCAACTTTCAGGGGTTTGGAGAAATTGCTGTGAAAAAAATAGTGTGTTTTAATCCTTTTTCCTAATTTTAATCCTTTAAAAATACCATTACATAACTCACTTAGAAGATTCTTGTCTTTGTTGATAGTGTTGTTGAAGATCTAATATTTCCACAGCTGTGTTCAGTATTACTCCTTTGAGAAAAATATCTGTCTTGTGGAAAAAATAAGTCAGCTTTTATGCATTACTATCATATGAAAAATTCTCACAGAGAAACATAGATTTGTTTCAGTAATATTGCATGGAAAACCTACAGATTTCTGTGTATATATTCATAATACTGCACACTTGGAATGAAAATTATTTTCACTGAATTAACAGAACTGCTTCAAAGTGCATTGTAGGAAACAGTGTTTTATGAGCTGGTCTGAATAACTCACTTTATCAAAGTTACATTAATATAAATAACAGCCTAAAACACAAGTAATGAATCAGAATTTTGCATTCAGTAGCTGTGTGGAAATCTGCATCCTGCACAAAGAATTAAACACCAAACAAATGGAAATTCTGCCAAACTACAGTAATTGTTTACTTAGTGGCTGTAGGAAGTTCCTTACATAACAGACTATTGGGGAAGAAATTACAAGGTAAATGGTTTTTAAATGAACCTTTTAAATAATCCAACTCTGAATGCTTTAATTTACTTTAATCCTTAAATCCTTGGGGGAAAAAGACTATTTATTGAATGGAGCCAGGATGGCTCAGGCAGACTGGAAGGATATTGTTGGGGGGATTCTCTCAACTCTTGAGTATTTGCTCACTTGTAGAGGCTACAGGGAATGTTTGTTTGGCAAAGCCACAGGAATGGACATGGAGCCCTGGGCAGGGACATCACTGCCTTTATGGGAGACTGAAGAGCACAGCCTCTGTACCTCCCAAGCACCAGGTGATGTTTTGAGTCCATCCTAAGGTTATTGGACTTTATAAATAATCAGGCATTCCCCCCAATTGCTTTGCTCCTAATAGCCAGAGTAGCTCTGCAGAATTTATGCTCTTGTAGAAAAGAAAGGTTTATGAAGGAAGCTGCAGTCTGAGGAAGAGACATTGTTCCTTTTCGTTGACATTAACATGGTCTTCAAATTAATTGTTATGCACAACATTTCTCCAGCTGAAAAAATTGCAGTTCCTGAATACAGAGCTTTGAAGTCACTGCCCCAGATAAACCTTATTACCCATAGAACTCCCAAATAAAAATAAGTGAAAATTGCTGATTTTAGTCACCAGGACAGTTGATTTGGAGGTAACACTCTGGATTCCCACAGAGAAGCATCCATGAAGGACAGACCTGTGGGAAATACAGCTCAAACTCTGCTGCTGGTTTTAGTTGAGGGGCTGAAATGGGATGGTTTGTGTGAGCTTATTCACCAATGTTCAGCTAATGGGCTGTGGCAAGAGGTGAAGTTGCCCTCAGCCTTCAGCCCATCTATCTCTCTGTTCAAATGAGATTCCCCTTTGTATCCTGTATTATTATTATTGTTGTTATTATCATTATTCCCCTTATTATCCTGTATTACCCTGCCACACCCCACTGTGGGAATTTTTACCAGACGTGACTGCAGAGCAGAGGCAGTTGTGTGCTGCTCCAAGGAACTCCAGAGCAGTGACCAGATTGTGTGTTGGGAAACTTTATGAACTGTTCACAGGCTGATAAAGTCAGGGAATACTTATGGAAATGTGCAGGATTCTGTGCAGCAGCAGTTAGGCAGGATGAGGCTGGCTCTATGGGAAATGCATAAGCAGAACTGTCCTAGCCAGGTCAGAGCCCAGCTAGGCCAGTCCCCAGCTTGGACAGTGGCATTTCTGCTGAGAAAGGGCATTGCTGTTTCTGGGCTTCCTTTGCTTCCATTCTCCTTGAGGCAAAGTAAAGCTGTGGTTTTGGGACAGATGTTTCATTTAGAGATTCACCCTGAGGTAGTTTGGCTTTTTTCTGCCGTTCCCAAGGGAGTGGCTGGAGCTGTGTCAGGGGAGGTTCAGGCTGGTATCAGGAAGGTTCAGGAATCAGGAATGTGGATGCTGGGCACTGCCCAGGCTCCCCAGGGAAAGGGCACTGCCCCAAGGCTGCCAGAGCTCCAGGAATGTCTGGACAACACTCCCAGGCACAGGGTGGGGTTGGGGATTGTTGAGTGTCTGTGCAGGGGTTGGATCAAGGATCCCAATGGATCCCTTCCAGCTTAGAATATTCTGGGATCCTTTTAAAACTGATCAAACATTATCCAGTTGAGAGAAGCACATTTACTGAGTGAAAAAGTTGACAAAATAGAGATAGTAAATCTATTGGTTTACTTTTGCTTTACTAACTGGAGTATTTCATATCATAAAAGGGATGATAATTTATTGTTCATTGGTTTCTGGTGTGGTCAAAATGTTCTATGCAGTACTCAAGTCTGTAAATTCTTTCAGAGACACACAATGGTGCAGAATGTGTTCTTAAAGGTAATTTAGTGACCCAGTAATTCTTGCATCATGTAGAACGGGAGATTTTTATAAAAAGTTCTGCTTGATGTTCGCTTTTCACTTCTTAAATTGAAAATAACAGAGCAGTGCTGTGTCTTTATGGATCTCTCCTGATGGAATTGTAATGTAGAACAGGGTGTCTGTTAGCAAGGAACATTGCATCTGTAATGAGACTTTGTAACCTGGTTATTGGGAACATTAAACACCATATTTCCATTGAATTTCATTATAGCAGTTGTAACAAAATTGTTCAAATTGTACTTGCAGGCATTTGAACATAGCTTCTTGGTACCTGAAGTGGTATAAAACTCAGGAGTAGGATGTTAATTTATTGGGAAAATAAAAAGCTAGGTTCATTTTGATCATATGATTGTTTCTTAATGTGGAAAAGGAGCTCTGTTTAATACATTTTAGAGGCTTTTAAGTGACGTCTTCGCTACTTTTAGATGGAAAAAGTGTTCCAACATTTTTCCACAATACTTTGGGACCTTGAGACTGAACAGCAGTTGTTGACATCTTTAAATCAGAGCTCTTATTTCACGTCTGCTGTTTTTTCCCCATTTAAAATGGTCTTCAGTCTGCCAAGAGAAGTAAAATTAAAGCCTTGAAATAGAGTTTGGGATTCAATGGTAACTAACTGTAAGAGAGGGGTCATGTTACTAAAGATGCAATAAAAGCAGGGATCTCTTTTGTTCATTAGGAAACAGAAATGTGTGTCTGCTGAGCAAGTCCAACATGTTATTATAAATTTTTTTACATGGATGTTTGTACCTTTTTCACTTTACAAGAAGACAGTGAGACTGTTATGCAGGGCTTCTTCCAGGTGAGGGTTGGTTACACAGTTCACTAAACCTCTAAATGCTTCCTGCAGCCAAAACCAGCTTTAAAAGAAATGTCTTTAAAAACATTCACTATTTCCAGAGGGTTGGCTTCACCTCTGTGGTTGGGATGTGCTACAAGGTGGCCATGGTGTGGTTCTGACCCCTTAGGGCACTGATTTGACCTGAGGTTTGGGCTTCCAAAACCTGATCCATGACTTCAGTGAGGAGAAGTGGTGTAGAAGTTGTATCAGATGTTGGTACCTCAAGTTCTTTGTTGTTTTGACATTGGTTGGTTGGGTGTAACCCCTCACTCCCTGGGGTTACACTTCCAACTGAGGAGAGATTTTGAAGCTTCCTGAGGAACCTTCCAGAAGACAAGAAATTGCATTGGTCTGCAAACCCACAGTGAGCAGACTTGTTCTCTGCAAACTGCTTCATGCAGAAAGTTATCAGGAATATTGTGTGAAATTATTTTGGTAGCATTTACTCATAATTTTACTATTTTTCTGCCTGTAGACTTTTCTGAAAATTGTATACATTGGAATATAAACATAGTACTTAAATGAGAAAATGTTTTCTCAGATGAGTTTCCACCAGTTAAGGCTGGTATTACCACATGACACAGATGATAAACTGTTTATTTTCTTGCTGTGATGTAACTGTTTATAAAGCTGTGACTTGAAAGAGCTTTAAAGTTCATCGATTTCTTTCAGTAAAAGCACAAATTTTTAGTAGAAAAATGTTAACATTCTGTTTCCTAGTTCTGATAGGTATTTTCTTTTAGTGTTCTAAGGGGTTTTGCAGTAATTGCAAGCATGATGGGTATTTCAGAATCGAAATTCAGAAATTACATCAACCACTTTCTGTAGTGTTACTGTGAGAGTGAATTAGCTGAGTGAAATTCACTTTGTCACAGGCAAATAGAAACCAAGCAGTCACACAGCAACTCCTTTTTGGGGCAGAGTTGAGTGATTTGTAGCTTTGTTATGGAGGGATCTCTATTAAATTGAATAGGAAAGTGGAGAAGGGTAGATAGTGTGAACTCAACATTTTTGGGGTCTCAGTGATTCTAATAACCTCAACACATGGACATTAATAATGAAAATCTCATTTTGGGAGATATTCGGTGCCTTTATTTTTCTGAGGCTTTTGCATGGTTTTTGTTGAGTTTTTTCCCTAAGAAAGCTCTTTTAGCTTGCTTAGAGAAAACATTACCTCTAATTGTTCCTTCAAATTCAGAAATCTACCCAAGCTTCCATGGAAGCAACATTATTTTTTTGGAGACCTCCACAGTTTTTATCATACCAGAAGTGCCTGTACATGGTCAGGCAGATCCTCCAAGTTCCATCATCATTTACTCACTAAAAACAACATCTATACCTTTTATATTAATTTGTTGATGACCAAAGGATGTCTTCTGCTCTGTTTCAATTTATAATGAGATTTAGCCAGTCTTGTCAAAATTTTGTTGTGAGATACTCGAGTCTACAATGCAAGTCAGAACTTAGAAATCTAATAGAGGAATTCTAAACTCCCAAAAATCCTCTTAGGCCACATAGCACTGTGGGTCTGGAATTGCTGTGGCTATTGAATCCTAACCTCTCCTATCCTGGTCTCTTACTGACTGTAAAATATCTTTCCCTCTTGTAGTTTCAACATTCACACCTTCAGATCTCTGGTTGGGTTACTGAAAACATCATATTCAGGGTTTTGCTGTACTATAAGCAGTTTCCTCTCTGAAATGTTTGTAAAATTCTAATGGGGCATCTCAGCAGTCTTAGAAAGTTGCAGCTGGTTCACTCTTGAATTTATCTGTGAGTAGAAGTCATCTGTGTGTGGAGAACAGGAGAAATGAGAATGCTGCTGTGCATCCCCCGGATCCCATTGCCTAGCAGAAATGTTACTGGCTTGGCTTAGCAGGATCTCCCTCATAGCAATTCTCATCAGGGACTTGCTGTGAAAGCTCTCACAGTATTTATTTTTATATATATGATATATACACTATTTAATAAGATTTCTGAGTCTGATAACACTTAGCAAAACTATTATTCCACTCTCAATCCCATGGCCTTCTCAAAGTAAATTCATTTCCAATGTAAACCTACAAAAATTAATTATTTGCTCAAATATATTTTAGAGAATAAACTAACTACAGTGGTTTTATGATGAGCTGTCCTTGCATATTTTTACCATACTGGTGGCCAAAGATTCCAAACTTGTTCCCATGTTTATCTTGACCAAGAATTCTCAGGTCACTGTGTCCTGGAGTCACAAGCTGTAAAATGGTGACAATCCCATTTACTTGGTTCATAAAATTCTTTCAAGCTCTGTTTAGAAGTGATGAGAGTTTTATAGTAAAGCCCATTCCACTTCCAAAATAATTGGTAATTTTGAAGAGTGGATTTGAGCTGCTTCCATTTCCATAGGGAAATGTTGTGCAAGTGTAATTGCTATGTATTTCTGAAGTGAGCACCCACCCATTTGTTGTGTCCTTCATCCCTTGGCTTCTTTCTCCTGCTTGTTCTCCTGCCTCTGCTACTCTTGTGCTCCATTTTGAGAACATTTTCCCTTCATTCTCTGTCTCACTACTGGGGCTTTACTTTGGTGCTGTAACTTCACTTTAGGTCACATCCCACTGCTGAGAGCTTCTCATAGGAACAACTTCCACAGAGCGATGCCAGGCAAGCTTGGTACTCATTGTACTAAACCCCCACAGGAATAATCTTAGTCACATCACTTGCATAAAATTCACTTTTATGGTATCTTAATAGTGAAAAGCACACCTTGGAGAAAAAATATGAATAAATCTCAATTAATCTGTATTTTAGTGGTGTTATCCCATGCAAACACAGTGGAGAATTTCTTTTGGGTCTTAGGAGTCTGAATGTTTGATAAGAGAAGAATTCTACTTAAAAGAAAATATTTGCAGCAATAGGTGGTGTTTTGCTTAAATTTATTATAAGACTACACATCCTGTACAGTATAAAAATCTAACAAACTAACTATGATACAAATGAATGGAACCTATTACTGTGACTTTAAAAATAATTTTAAAAATTTAAAATATGCTTTGCTTAAAAAAAAAACATCCAGACAGAAATGAATTTTTCATTCCTCTAGGTCATCAGAATCTGTGCTTGAATACAGGAAGTTTTTAGGGCCATCTAAAACAAATAATTTAATTTTTTTTCTTAAAATTTCACTTGGAAGAGAGCTTAACACCGCAAAATGTTTGGTAGAAAATCCAATCCTGTGTATGTTTCAAGAAATTTGATTCCTGCATTGCTAGAACGTTCATAGCTCAAGGATTTTTATCTCTTATATACAATTTTTGCACTTGATGGTACCATTTAAAATGTTTTAAATTCAGTTAAATAAGATAGAACCAAGCTGAGGGTTTAGTTATATTCTTAAATCATAAAATCTGATCTTACAGAGGGTGTTCCTGGGGGCACAGTTTGACCTGTTGTGTTTAAGCAGAATGCTGTTAATAGAAATAAAAATAGATCTCATAGTCTTAAGCTTCAATTTTTACATTTAATGGTTTTATAATGAAACAATATGAAGAAACACACTGCTACCTTACTTCAGTAGATAATATACAGTATCATATTTATGGCAGGAAGGGTTTAAATCAAAAATAAGCAGACCAGTGAGTAGAGAGAATAAATAAAACTGCTTTGCTAGAGATGGGGGTTGCAGTGCAGGTTTGGGGGGGTTTATTTGGTCTTCTGTGGTTTAAGAACAACACTGCAATAGGATCTTATGCATGAAAATGAATGTGGGGAGAGCTGCCTTGTGTTGATGTAGTTGTTTTCAAGGTGAACATGTTCCAGGTGGGAATCTTCATGCTCCTCCTCGCTGTGGTCATGCTCGTCCTCGTGGTGGCTCTGAGTCCTGCAGATGCGTTCTGGGGGCACCCTCCTGTGACACAAGGGAGGAACCATGTTCTAATCATGTTCTAAATCATTGCAGAGAACTCTCAACTTCATCTTTTATTTTAGAGTTGCTGTCTATTTAGATATTTGAAAATTTTAACTTCCTCAGTACATTAAATTTTCTCAATTACATATTTACTGAGGACTTTGAAAAGCCATTCTTTTGAACATTCTCTCTGCATTGTTTTCTCATTTATATACTGAGTTTTCCTGAGGAAAATATTGCTATGTGTTGCTGAATGAAAACCTTTTCTGACACATGGGAATTCTCTCTTTGCCATTTCTTTGTTTTACAAAACAGCACAGAGAGCCTGGATGGAGCACGTGGCTCCAGAGCTGGGGCTGGTGGAACCTGCTCACTAGGTGACCCCAGCTGCTGACTCCTCTCATTATTTTGTTATCACTTGGAGATCTGCTCCAGGAGCAGAAAAGCTGGTGATTGCTAGTGATGAGCATTTTCAGTAACTGTGAGAAAGGGGGAAATCTCACTTCTAGTATATTAAGAAATATTGTAAAAGAAAACTCAGTATTCAGCTCCTTCTTCAGTTTTTTTTAACAAATATTTACTTTAAAATAACAAATTCCTAAAGCAAAGCATATCTGATTTATTTTAATGTCATTAATGTAAAAAGAGTTTGGAAATTACCTTATTTTATTGTTGTTGAGTCTTAGAAAACGTAGTTTTCTCATTTCATCAATGCCAAAGGGTACAGCCTTCAATTCATTGTGATCCAAAAAGAGCTCCCTCAGGGAGTGATAAGCTCCAAAAAACGACACTGGGTCAATGCCATCATCAGTGAGTTTGTTAAAGGACAGGTAGAGATACTCCAGCCCAGGCCTCATGTGGCCAAACACATAGCCTGGAATTCTCTCAATCTGATTCCCGATAAGCACCAGATGGAGTAAAGATTTGGGCAGGTAGGAGGGAACATGATACAGCTTATTGTAAGAGAGGTCAATTGATTCCAAGTTCCTGCATTAAAGGAGAAAACAAAAAGAAGCTGAAACCCCTCTGAGCTCCTGGCCTGGCAGTGCTGTGTCTGTGCAAGGCTCTGCTTCAGGGCATTGCCAGGGAATGACATTTCCAAGGGAAATTTGATCCTGATAATGGGGCAAAATGTGTTTATGGAATATGATCGTGCATAATTACTCTGGGAATAGAAATAATTAAGTCATGAATTACCAATCAAGCACAAGAATTTTGTTGATGGGAAGAGGTCTCCAGTAATAAGGGCGGGGGGGGTCAGTACAGGGCAATCCCATGGGACTAATCTGGGATTGCTGCAATAATGAGTTACACTGAAGAGCTGGAATAACCTTGGGATTTCAGTCATTATCTCATTAACAGGGAGTTTTAAGCTTTGTTCTGAAGCCCATGTGAAATGGAATTGTCTGAATGAATCAGTCCCCTGTGCTGCATTTCCAGGCATGAGAGATGCTGTCAGTAGTAGCAGCATGGTTGTTTTCAGCTTCAGGAATTCACAGGTTCAGGAATCAAGGAATAGGGCTGCAGTGCCAGTGATGGTCAAGTACCCTGCTCAGCTTGGCAAATTATTTAGCAGGAAAATCAAAAGCACTATCATCTTTTACTGCTTGCATTCTCATTGCTCACTGTGCTAATATTCTGCTCTTAGACAATGCAGCTGAACAATCTTCCCTTCATCTTATTGACTTTTATAGTTTTTAATCCAATGGGAAATAAGGCTAGGATAGTATTAAATTATTTTTAAATTACCTTTGAGATAATTATGTATCAATACTAAATTACCATATAATTGTATATAGTATTATTTATAATTAATGTTCATCTTTGAATGGGTGGTCAGAAAAAAATATTGACTTTTATGTTAATATGGTACAGATTTGAGGTAGAAGATCTTTCTATTTGACAGCTGACTGAGTATCTTCTAGATTATATAATTAGGCAAAGGAAATTTAGAAAAATTAGCAAAGGAAAATAAATCAAAGCATAATTACAACTCTAAGTTAAAAATAATGAAGTGCAGATATTTATTTGATTATTTGACCCACTAAAAACAGAGAAAAATTAAATAAATGTATTCTAAATGTTTGGTACTTACTCTTGGTTTATCCAAGCCAAAGGTGCTATCCTGTGCTCTTCTAATTTGTTATGCTTTAGGCCAATGATGTTGATGTTTCTGGTATGGTTAAAACAAATTTCTGACACTTCTTCAATTTGATTATGTTCAAGATATAACTCCTGTAAGTGCATTTGGGAAGAAAATTTGTGAGATCAGAATGGGCTGAGTTTTCCCATTGCAAATTCCAAGCGCAGCAATCACCTGTCCCCTGTATTCCCTGGTCTATGTTAATTCTGAATCTGAACCAGGCAGTTTGTACCTGGAGCGGGACCCTCAGAAACACAATTCCTCAGAGCAATTGTTTTGTTTTCTCATTTGTGAGAATACATATTGCTTTGAAAGGGCAAACAGAAGGAATTACATCCCTTTGGGTGTTTGTTGGGGGGTTGTTGGGGGGTTGTTGTTGTTAGTATTGGGTTGTTTTGGGGTTTTTTACCTCAAGAGTGGCAGGAAGACCTTGTGGTATAATTCTAAATTTATTTCTTCCCAGTCGCAAATAAGAAAGGCTTTTCAAGGGATAAAAGGCCAAAGGACTGACATTTGCTTCACTAAGTTTATTTCCTTCTAATTCCAGAGTGACCAAGTTCTTTAAACCTAAGGAGAAAAAGTTTCATTTCAGTTAATTAATGCCATCTTATATCTTGTTAAAATACATGTTCATAATTTAACAGTCTTAAACATTACCCAGATCAGTTCACAGCAATGAAAAATAAAAATGAACTGATTTTATTATCTCATAATCTTGGACTTGTTCATAGGTTTGTAGAGCTTTAGAGATTGACCACAGCTTTATTTACATTTTCCTCTCCCAATCCAAATGGAAAGGGCAGCAGCTGATCCAGTTTAGATGGGACCCTTTTGGCAGGAGAGGAAAACAAGCAAAAAAGTCCATCAAATTCTGACCTGGATGGTACCTTTTCCTTTTTTTTTTCTCTTTTTTCTATCAGCCTGTGTTTAAACTGGCTTCAAATTATCATGGTTGACTCCAATTATATTCTCCTTTATTTTGCATGGGCATCAAATTCTGTTCACTTCCATGCAATTTGAAATTAACTAAAATGGTTCCACCACACAAAAAGCCATCAGGTTAAAGGTGGGGATAGTTGGTGTCTTCAACATGCTTCAAATTCACCTCCACTCAGTGACCTTAAATATAAACTGCTTTGGGAGAGGAGCAGTTGCATAAGGGAAAATGTAATTTTTAAATACTTTGTCATGCAAGTCTTTCAGCTTGTGCTGCTTTTAAAGACATGGCACTTTAAAGCTAGCAATTATTTTTCTATGTCAAACCAGGTTCAACATTCAGCCTTCCAAATTTATTTTTGACTTTTCATATGATTTTCATTTTTTAAAATACCTTTTAAGCCGTCTTCATCAATGGCATGAAGTTGGTTGTCATTTATTTTTATTTCTTCCAAAGCTGATGGCAATTCAGAGGGAATAAGTGCCAGCATATTTCCATCCAAATACAAACGTTTCAGCTTTTTCAGGATCTTATCACAGGGAGGAAGAGCATTTATATTATCAAGGAGAAATATATGCAGATAAATATTGAGTTAAGAGTTTCTTTAATACACACTCTGTAAGGTTTTTCAGCAGCAGTGCAGTAGTATCCAGTGTTCTGAATTAAAAACTATTTTTTCCTGTCAATCTAATTAATAAGTTACTTTCTGCTAAATATTAACAAAAGTGCAGTTAATGTGACATGTGACTCAAAGAGCTTCCCCACAGCCCTGCTGTGGTTCCCCGGGATCATTGTTTGCATTCCTGCTGCTCTCTGTGAATTGTGGAAGAACTGCCTGACTACGCTGGGCAGTATTTAGGACTTCAAAGTACATGCATTTAGAAATTACATGCTTATCCTCTTAATCTGTGAGCAAACTGATCATTTTCTGTAGGTCAGCAAATTTCCTCAGACAGAAGGAGAACAGCTTTCAGTAACTGAGGGTTATTATGCTTAAGCTAGCTTAAAAGATTGGTATGAAAAATTATCATATCTCAATTTTAATTCTTGATTATGGTGAGAGATTTCTCAAAGTAGCTATTGAATTATACAATGCTTATTATACAAGGTGCAAAGTAGTTTAGATCCATAAACTGAAAAGCAAAAACATTATTTTAAGCAGCAATTACTGAGAGGGTAGCAGAGGAGCCATGCTTTCTTACTTTGAATGCTTTGGGACCTATGCCAGGAGAGGTAATGTTATTTTTACTCAGATCAATCCATTCCAAATTAGGTACCCCATTGAATGCTTCATCTGAGATAGTAGTGATGCTATTTCCTGGGGCAGAAGGCAAGAAAAAAGTTTCAGTAATGAAATACAGTCTGCACCTGAGGTGTGTAATACTGCATCTAGAAAATATATCACAAAAATAGCATTATGGACAGTAATTTTGTGTAGATGTATTTATCTTAGTATTTAAACACTGGCATGCAAATCTAATGCTTTTCATTTCTTGTTTTAAAGGCATAGCTGTAAATTTAGTTCTAAAACTTGTCTATATTAAGGAATGACAAAGCATTGACAGTGCTGTTGACTGCATTTTAGGGTGGATGATGTTAGAGAAGTCATGCAAATTAGATCCATTAATTACCTGTGAGGTCTAAACTCGTTAGGTCTGGATCTGAGATGGGAGGTATTTGTGTAAGTTTGGCATTAATGCAGCTTACTGTGGTGTCTGAGGTGGAACATCCAGATGGCAAAGGAGGAGTTTCTATGGGTGGAACAGGAATTGGGAAATGAGATGGAATTCTGAAAGCACCATCATCTTCATCACTGTCATCCTGCTCATCTCCTGCAGCTCCCGTTCTGGGCACAGGCAGCCTCCCTCTGTGCCGCCCTTTGTGCCTCCGGCGATTCTTTCTGCCTTTCCTTTTTCTTTTCTTCTCCCCTTTCCTGTGCCCCTCCTTGTCTCTGCCCTCTGTCACTGCTGTTGGGAGCAGCTCATCCTTCTCCATGTGAGTCTGTGCTGAGGGCAGAACATTGGTGGTGTCGAGGTCCTTGGGCTCTGGGGAGTCACCAGACATCTCACTGATGGCATCCAGTGCAATTATACTGGAGTCCAGCGAGGAGGCTGATGAGGGAAAAAATAAAACAAGACAAGAGAGTCTGATGAAACTAAAAGATTAGTGAGCACTGTTTCCCACATACTGTAGAAAATTATGACTATAGATTATTCCTCTTAGAATACGATTCGAAGAATAAAAATGTGGTCTTAAATTGCTGCTTGAGAAAAGAGACACTTGACTGAGAAATTATGAAGGTAACCATACAGAAGAGTTTGTACACAGCTGCAATTCCTGAGAACTCCAGACAAAAAGGTGGAAAAATTAATATAGCTTTCATTATCTTCCTCTTTTGACTTACTATTAATTATGAGGTTTGTGTTGATGGAGGTGTCTAAAGAGGAAAAATAATGTGTCTGGAAGTGGGAGCTAATTTGGAAAAAATTCACAAAGGTCAAGACTTGTTCTCCAAAAGGGATTGTCAGGGGAGGAGTTGGCTGCAGGTGGGGATCTCACCAGGGAAATGCATTAACTCCATTACCAAAATGCAGTTTTTACTTCCATAACAGGACAATTCTAATAAAAGGAGTTTAAATGTCTCAGTCAACGTGATTTTTACAGTTCTACAGAGAATTCCTATGATGTCTCATCTCAGAGTGTCACATGCATATACACATGAGGATAAATAGTTCTTACAGTAGGAGAAGATTGAGTTCAGTACTTTGCAGATATAAAATACTGGGAGTGTGGGAAGGAAAGGAAGGGAATCCCATCTCATGTTTATCTCCTCCATTCCTTTTCTTTTTAAAGGTACCAGTTTTATTTAAATTATTGTGAAATACCAAAATTGTAGTTCTGGAGCTTCTCTTGGGAATTGACTTTCTTCTCTTGATTTACATGAAACTGCTGCAGGTTTTTGCACTTCTAACAAAGAATTACCACTCTGTATGTGTAATACATCAGTAATGACCAGTAGTTATTGATTGATCCTTTGTAAATGGAAGTGGGATAGAAAATATAAATAGATGTTATTTCTTTGTACATTTACAAAGTTCTGTAAAGGTAGGGGGGAAGTAAAAAAAGAAATACAATTATCTTTACTATTGCATATTTAGCATCATCTTTTCTTTAAATGCTGAATCAAAATCATCTAACGTAGCACTCAGAGAAACCAAGATCAACTTGAGTAGAAACTCTGAAGAGCTGCTTTAACCATGGAATTCAGGATAATGTGTGCCTTGTAACTCTTGAGATCATTAAATGTGGTGTTTATGGAAGGTTTTAAATATCTGTGGTGTCCCATACCGGTGTCAGAACACACTGGGCAGCACTCTCCTGCAGGGATGACGGTGTGGGGACATGTCAGAGGGTGGCACATGGCGGTGTCACAGATCACCTGGCCCTGGGAGCACAGGCAGGTGACGCAGGGCTGGGGAGACCACACGGCCTTGTCGAACATGATCATCCCGTTGGCTGTGCACTGCCCCTTCTTCCCTGGGAACACAAAATGGGACATGGCAGGTAAACAGCTTACAGTGAACCAACAGGGCTCATTTACAGCTCTGGAAAGAAGCACTACTATTTTGTTCTCATTTTGAAAATATGTAAAATACACCCTATTCAAAGGATCTTATCATTATTCCTTACTTTTCATAGCTATATTTTCTTCAGCTTATTGGTAATCTCCACTTATGGAAAGCTTCAATATTTTTTCCAGACTTTCTTCTATTCCTCTCTTGTGCACTACAGATCTTTTCTAGTATCTTGCACATTAAATGAGAAAATTTTATTAAGGCCCTGCAGAACTGGGAGGGTAACAATATTCAGTTTATAGTGACAGTTCATAGGCTTGGTGGAAGTAAAGTTCCATTCCAGGATGACTGATAAGATGGCAAAAATCTCCACTTCCCTGTAACTTGCTTTATTTGAAAAACAAAAAACCAAAAATCCCTCTTTGCTATAAAAGCAGTAATCTAGAACAACTTGTGCTATGAAATACTCTGTCTCCCAAATTTCTGGATATGTATCTACAAAAGATTGAGATTTCCCCAGGGTATACAGTTCAAATTTTCAGAAAGAAATGTAATTTTGTAAGCTCTGGTCAGATATTCAGTAGGGGGGTGATCTGGAGAGCACAGAGACTGGGGAAGGAAAGTAATCCCAGTCTCCCTTTCCTTCCAGTGGTGGAGTTCACTTCAGAATCTTCCCTGGGCAGTTCTCACCCAGACCCCAGGCTAAACATTGCACTTTAGCACGTTGCTTTTTTATTTTTGGTCTTTTGAGAGAAGGAAAACCAAGGCTGAGATTCTTCATCCCATGCAAATATTCCTATTTTTGTGTGTACCTCTAAATGTTGTTGAGAAGCTGAACTCCCTCACACCTTCCTTTTCCTCTTTCTAACTGACCTGAGAATGCATTGCTGAAGTGTTGCTTTGAGATGAGAACCCATTTCTAAGTTAACTTTGTGCTTCCCTGCATATAAAGAAGAAGAAATTTCCTCTCTTCCTATTCAGTTTGACTTCCTCCTTAAAATGAAACTTAATACAGGGGAAAAATCTTTTCTCACCTGAATCTGCATGCCAAGAGACTTTCGCTTGTGGTGCACAAATTGTCTTTGGAGGGTTCTTTGCAGGGTTTGTTTTCCCATACTCTGCCCTGCTCCATGCCTGGGTGTTTAATTCTAATAAGAGTATTCGGGATAGCCTCCTAATAACCTTGTAAGACTATTGTAAATATTTGGTTTTAAATGTCTCTGGTATTAATATTTGTTTCAAAATGAGGCATTTTGCATAGTCTTTCAAGGTAGTCCTACTTCATAACAAAAGTTCTTTTTCCTTCTACTCAAAGACCACTGGATATCAATCTGCTTTCTACAGTAAAAATTAATTACCAGAATCATCCAGTTTGGTTGATCTCTATATTCCATATTTTTTTAATGCTTTGATTTAAATTGCTCTTATGATGACAAAAACAAGAAATTGAAGTTTTGAGTAGTTGCATCTTGTTTTTTCAAAAGTCTGGGACATCTCTGCCTCGTTTCAGCTGCATAAAGTTGTGCTCTAAGCAACTCCAGCCATGTCAACTGGAGGAGAGGAATTAACCCAGGCCAAGTGTTAGTTGGCTTTAAGTCCCTTGTCATTCCACCCAGGTATCTGCAATCCAGCTGTTTGCTGGATCCTGACTTTGGGGTTTATGTGCTTGCCAGTACACCACAATACTTCTTTTAAATAACCTCCAAAAGAAACACAAAAAGAATCCTGCACTTTCTCATGTTAAACAATAAAACAATGACTGTTCCAGAAGAGCATAATCTGGCCTGAGAAGGAAATTCTTCCGTGCTTCCTAAAATTCTTTCTTTTGTTTTAGCTACCAGAGTGTATCAGAAGTCAAAGCAAATCTTGTCTGAATAAGCATAAAGATCTGAGTTATCAGGCTTGGCCTTTGCAGGTTTCTTTAACAAATGATCCTTTGTTTCCCTGTGTACATTAGAGTTGCATAAAAGGCAGGAGCAGTGTGTGCTCAGACAAAGGTTTTCCCCTTTTTGGGTGCATTGCAGAGCTGCCGTCTGGCACTGTTGGGATTCCCAGAACCCCTGTGAGACACAAAGGCTGTGCTGAGATGCTCCTCACATTTGCTGACCACTGAGTCACTTCAGCTTGGTGGGGTGAGAGGGATCAGAGATGGGGCAGCAGTGAACATCCTACTCTGCTCTGCCTAATGGACAACTGCAAATTACCTCATGCTGTGGCCAACTGTTTGATTTAATTTGAATGTTCACATGGTTCTAGTCTGGAGGAATTACATGTCTGGTTACTGTTAAACCTCCATTTAGCTGCTAATTTTCATCCTGCATATATCTGTAAATTTGGGTGGGTTTGGGTTTTTTTTAGTCTACTAAGAGCAAAACAAGTAGCTAAGAGAATGGAAATTAATGTTTGGATTGCATTTTCTTCTATTCTGAAGCATGATTAATAATAGTGTTATATTATTTAATAGGCTCTGTTTTTTCCAAATCTGACATTAACTTGAAAAAATTTTGAACTTTAAAAGCTAGACTAAAAAATACCTTGTGGTTCCAGTCTTTGGCAGATGAGCACAGGACTTTTAACCTTTGGAAATATGGTGTAAATTCAGCATGGAGTTCCAAATAAAATGAGTTCAGTGGTTTGAGCTCAGCTTTTGGATGCAAGTCCAGATAGAAAGAAACAAGCGGGGTGGGGAGGGGGAAGAGCTGTGCATTATTTCAGCATGACTGATGGTCCTGACAGAAACCCTGGAATATCTTACATGAAGTGTATGCTACTTACATGGTATTTTCCTCTGTTTAACTTTAAAAATATTTGTAAATTAGATGTTTGACATTAGTAATATGTATAATGTTGTAATACACACTGAAAATGCCATAGTCCAGAGTTTTGCTAGTTTTCCTATTCTAACCCCTTTCTTCAAATACTTGATTTGAAATGGTTCAGCCTTTCTGAAGTAAGGACTCACAACAAACAGTAATTGTGGAGAAACTGTGGCTGATTTATGTTTGGCCATTTGAGACCTCTTAACCCAGTGGTCATGTCTGTTGTGTGACACACTGAAAGGCTTTAATTCTTGCTTATAAAAATAGATAATTATTATTTATATATAGAATATGGGAATCAGAGCATTCTGTTTTGATTTTTTTCTATAAAATTCATTAAACTGCATATAAATATTTTAGTGTGTGATATCTTGATGGAGGAATGGAAATATCTGTATCCATAAATACAGATATCATATTATTTATGGATACAGAAATACAGAGGTGAAAATCTCTGGATCACCAAAAAGGCAAGTTAGGTATAAATCATACTACTGAACTTCTGTTAAATAAATCTGGGTTGTCAATATAGATGGAGCATAAGAGTGGTCTTGTGTTGAATGAGTAGGATTTTTTTCTCTTTTAACTCAGTTTTCCATCATAAGGGTCTTGTTTATAGTGTAACTTCCATATTGCAGCCACTACCAAGTGTTATTTACAAAATCAAGAAATATTCCTGAAGGTTTGCATATGCAATTTGCTTTTCAAAAATGCAACCCATAAAGTAAAAATAAAAATCTGAATCTATTTTAATTAACACTGTTGTTACTGCTGTTGAAGCCTCAGTGAAATGTTAATTGGCTTAGGAGATATATTGAGCAATAAATTCTTCAAAATGGCCTTCAAACTTGGAACACAAGTTTGGAACTCATTGGGAATTATGAAAATACCCCAACAAATTTCTTGTTCATTAAGATAAAAAATAATGCAGAAAACTTGTGGGAAATATTGCTGTTATCTGGCAAAGCAGGGTTTGATAAAAAGCCTCATAATGCCTACTGCAGAATCACTGCAGAAGCAGCAGGAATGTGTGGAAGTAGAGTGTCACCATGATATTTTCTGAAAAATTCCTTTTGCCAGGATTTTTCTCCTGAGAAGCTGAGAGGCCTCAGGAACAAAATGTAAACAATGTTTATCTGCTGCTGTGGAATGCAACAGGTGCATCTGGGATTGGTCTCATGTGGTTGTTTCTAATTAATGGCTAATCACAGTCAGCTGGCTCAGACTCTCTGAGAGTCACGAGCTTTTGTTATCATCCTTTTCTTTCCATGCTAGACTTCTGATGAAGTTCTTTCCCTCTATTATTTTAGTATAGTTCTAATATAATATAGTATAATTTTAATATAGTATTTCTCATAAAATAATAAATCAGCCTTCTGAAACATGGAGTCAAGATTCTCATCTCTTCCCTGGTCATGGGACTCCTGCAAACATTAGAGCTAAAATAAAGCTTTAAAGAGTTGATCTGTCTGAAATGAGGAGCAGAGCAGAGGGGCTGTGTTCTCACCTGGTAAGACACTGTAGGTGCTCTCATGCTGGCCCAGCCCCACCAGGGAGTCGAAGACGCCCATGACGTTGTCATCGATGGTGAGGAGCGGGATCCTGGGCCCCGGGCGCTGCAGCCCCGCTGCCCTGGGGCTCCTGTGCCCTGCCCTGGAGGAAATCCTCCTCCTCTGCCTCCTGCCAGTGCCTCCTTCAGCTGGGCACAGATCCCTGCACAGCCACAGGAGCAGGAAGTAACAGAGCAGGGATGGTGCCTGCATCGTCTATGGGTCCCACAGAGTGCCCTGGAATGGGGAAAAAAAGAGGGAAATCAGAGCTTTTAGGGCCATGTCAGTCACACAGCACTTTTCAAGGCAGATGAACTAAGAAATGGTAGGTCACTATGACCAAGGTTCCCCTTGGAAAGAAGTTGCCCTCTGAGAGCTCCAATGACCAATTTGATTGTAGTGATTCTCAACAGTCACCATCAAACAGGTGCTGGTTTGTGTTTGGGGTTGCACTTGCAGAGGTGGTTTAGATTTTCAGTGCCAGAGCACTGGCTGTTCAGTAATTGTTGCTGCTCCCAGCAAGGGACTTCCTGAGAGTTCTGTAAAGTGTGTCTTCCTTTTTTTATTTCTTCCAGAGTGTTATAAGTTCTGGGTGTAGGAGTGGAAAGGTAACCAAAAAATGCCAATTCATTTGTGATGTGCTGCCCCAAATGCTCTTGGGTTGGCATTTCTGTGCAAGGTGTTTTTTCACTGTAAATGAAGAGATGTTGCTTTTCCATCCATCTCTGGCCATCCTCTTCTCTAACAGGATCTGCTTGGTTCTTCAGAGGAGACCTTCAGGAAGTTTGTGCTATTTGTGACATCCCACAACTGCTTTTCCAGTGGAAGTTTTTATGAAGTGTAGGCTCTAGTATGGGTTGTGTTCTGCATTTACTTATTAAAAAATTCAAAATAATTGAGCCTTCTTATGATCATGACAGAAAAATTACATTTACTGTCACCAATAGGTGGCATTCCAAAACAGAGCAGTCAGGATTCAGGAGCACACACAAGGAAGGAAATCCAGCAGTGGATTGCTGTACCGGTGTAGAAATAAGAGCCTGTACAACCAAGGTCATTAATGATCTGTGTTGCAAAATCCTTGCAAAAAGGAAATGCTGCTGTCCTGTGGCCTGTTTTAACTGAGACAGCACAGACAGGAGACATTTGTGTTCTTGGGAAAGTGGGAATTAGTGAAGGACTTGGAGCTCTTGGGCTTTGTGGCCAAGACAAGGCTTAGAGCATGGCCGTGGCTTTTCTCTGAGGAAGTTTGAGGGGATTCAAAAATGCTTTTTCTTCATGTTCATCAGTCTGGCTTTGCATGTCATCTTTCACTTTGGAGTTAATCTTATTATAATTATATTGTGTAAATATTGGACAGTATTATTTCAGGAACTTGAACTGTGGCTTTGCCTGAATTAGATTTTGTTTAAAAGCTTGTTCATCTTGGTATTTTCTGATTTATAGAACAGGTCACATTTTTGGTACAAGTTGTCTAACTGTTCTTTAATATAAGCCATGTGATTGATTGCTTGTTTTCCATGCTTTCCACATCATAATTCTCATATATTTTTTTATTCTCGTGTTTTAAAATGAGAAGTTGGCAATAAATCAGCTTAAGAGTATGTATTTTACTTTTGTTTAATAATGTAGTTTCTGTGTTCAACTATTTTAAAATTAAAATGGTTTCATAAGTTTAGGTATTCATTTGCAGGATTTGAAGTTAATATTTTTACTTCTATATGAAGGGAATTTGAGATGCAAGTGTCTCACACAAATCCTCACAGCAGCTCCTGGAATATCAGGTTTTGAAATTAATCCAAACTTTACATTGCTGCTTTCTGCCCCTCAGAAATCATGTATTCCAAAATGCTGTATAGACTCTATGGCTTTTTATTTACAGCAATTACTGCTAGTTAACATCTCAGATAGATGCAGAAGCTTGCCCTCTGCACTGGAAATGCCTGATCTTGTTGAGAAAGTGCTCATTTCTGAGTGCCTCAGGAGGAATGAGCCAAAGCCTTTGGTGTCTGCCTTGCGTGGTAATGAGTGGCTGTAAAATTACACAGGAAACTTCTGTTCCACAGGCTGGGCTGAGACACACTGAGAGCCCTCAGGGAAAACTGGATGTACAAAGGAAAGGCTTGGCCATGTGTGTTCATTCTGTCAAGTTTCTGACATCTTAATTATGGTTCCATTTTTCTGGGATACTCTATAATAACACCAGAGCTGTGCAGCTACAATGCTGCTACGTTGCACTTGGGCTTTTCTAACATTTAACCATTTCTTCCTGTGGTCAGAGGCACATAATGGCATGACTGAAACACTTTTCCATTCTTCATTTCTTTTTAAAAGTCAGGAATAATATAGAGTAAATTATATTACATTAACTGTACTGATGTTAATGTACATTAAAAGATGTTTTGCTAGGAACTTGAAGAGTAAAATTCTATAGAAAAGCAAATTATTATAAAGTGAAACTTGGTTTCATAAAGTACTTTATAAACACAAATTTTTTAAAATCAGAAACAAAACAACAAAAAGCACACCACACCCCCCCCAAAAAAAAAGTCTTTATAAACTAATTCTGTTCATATATGTGAGTTAATAAGCTCATTTTTAACACCAATTTAACTCTTCAGCACTGAAAGCTTAATAGTGCTATTTTCAACTAAATTATGTTCTTTGCATGCAAAACACTGGGCTACTGGGTTCCTTTCCTTGGCTTAGTTGATAAGTGCTGCCTCACATTTTAAGGCCCAAATTGTGAAAGGCCTTGGGTGCTTTGGGCCTTTCCTGCCCATGTCTGGGATCCTCAGATTTCTCTCAGGAGGCTGTATTTTGTGTAGTGCCAGCCAAATTTTAATTTGGGGGAAATTCAGACTATTCAATTTATGACTTTCATAATAAATCATTGCATAGTAAAATACAGTTATAGATAGCCACTGTAATGAAATCATTAACTGTTTGTGTTGCCAGATAGTTTCAACATGGCTGCATTGCTGTGCCTTTTTTCATTTCACCCACAAATATTTAGATCAGGAACAGTATGTGAAAGCATTTACTTTTACTTTGTAACGTGTTCAGTAATTTGTACCTTTATCTTCAGTACCTGTCAGTTTCCTATTATGCTAACAGACAGAGTTAATTTTTAAAGGAGAGACCCTTTAGAAATGCCAGAGTATCAGAATTTATTAAATAATCTATCTTCATCCATTCAGTCAAAATTCAAACACATTTCTAAGTCAGTGTTCTCCTGACACACAGGGGTTAAAGTGCTTTACCAAGATTTTTCCCTCATCCTTTTTAAATGCATTGCACAGAAATTAATTACATTTATCCACAGCAGCCAGACCAGTTGCACACTCTGTTAGTTTCAGTTGGATGTGAGTGGCAAACATTCAGACAGAACAAAAAGCAGCTCAACGGGTATTGCACACTTTATCTAGAAAGGCATTTCTCTTCAGTATTGCTAAAAATAGCCCACATCATTTCATTTCAAATATTACATATTTGCAAAGTTAACATGAAGTTTAAGCCATTCAACACCATGCTTTAAGCAGTAATTTAAAATGGAAAACATTTTACCTTGTAATCTAACCTAACAGCAGATTCTGCTTGCTGTCATTTAGTCTCCCGCTGCAAATGAAACAAAATCTCAGTGATATCTTTAAAACAAACAGAGAAACTGTAGGGATTGTTGAAACATGTGAGCTGATTCCTTAGTTAAGCCTGGAATAGCTTCTTCCCCAGGGGAGCCAGGGCTGAGCTCTGTGAGCAGAGCCCGTGCTGGTGCTGGAACCTCGCTCGGGCAAATGAGGAGCAGCACAATGCCTCTGGTCCCGAGGCTGACAAGGCACAGCTGGAAATCCTTTTCCAGGGCTTTCAGTCACATAAGGAACAAGGAAATGGAGTGTTTGCACAAGAAACAAAAAATGTGTGTTTTATTCAGTGCTGCTTTATGTATTTGGAAGTTTCGTTTCCAGGTGGCGCGACTTTAATGTAGATTTAAATAAAATAAGAAGATCTAATACACTTTGGCAGATGTAGCCTTTTCATAAAAACATTTATTAAAATTATAATTTTTTTTTCAATTCATGTTTTCCTAATCCCCTCCTGCACTTAAAGCCTGTCATCTATAAGCAGCAAGCCTTTTTGTTGAGGTTTTAGCATGGAAAGTTTTTCTTTTGTCCATTTACAGCAATGATTTCACTGCAAGTTGCAGCTTATGCATGGAAAATAAAACGACTGAAGCACTTTCCCTTCATTTTTTCTCTTTGTAAGGCTAATTACATCCTGAAACATGATCCTGGAGCTCAGTCCTGCAGAAGCTGCAGGGAAGTTGGTGATCCAGAGAGGAGAAGGGAGGGAGTTAAGGATACATTACCACAAGTCCTGTGTGTGCCAGCAGAGCCTTTTCCTGCATCCCCAGCTCGCTCCGAGGGTCCAGGGGGTGTGGGATGGGTCTGCTGAGCTTCAAAATGACAAACTCACCTGGGACACCAAGTTTTCTGAGTTCTGCTGACATTAAACATCTGTAGTTTCCTTGAACTCGCAGTCTGAGGAATATTTAGACAGATACTCATGGAATGGTGTAACCATTGAGTTAACCATAATTGTTAACTGGTGTGTGGTGGAAAGATACTGGGAGAACACATTGTCTCTTAAAATAGGCATCCAGTCCCTACTGTGCTCTGCTTTGCAAAGGCAAAAGAAGAAATATTAAACTTTGGTAATTAATCTGAAGCTGTTTGAAAGGAAAGGAGACAGTCACATAAAAAATGGAGTGAAAATCTGGATGGAAGGACCTTAAAGTTTATCCCATTATCAGGGACACCTTCCACCATCCCGGGCTGCTCCAAGCCCCAGTGTCCAGCCTGGCCTTGGACACTTCCAGGGGTCCAGGGGCAGCCACAGCTTCTCTGGGAACCTGTGCCAGGGCCCTCACAGGGAAGAATTCCTTCCCAATCTCATCTAACCCTGCCCTTCTTCACCTTAAGGCCTTTCCCCCATGTCCTGTCACTCCAGGTCCTTGTCCCCAGCCCCTCTCCCACTCTCTGGGAGCCCCTTCAGGCTCTGGAAAGGCCCTGAGGTGTCCCCTAAGCCTTCTCTTCTTCAGGCTGAACTGCCCCAAGTCTTCATTAGTGAGGTGTAGCTTCAGACACACCTTAAGAGATCCTTCAGGCAGCTTAGGGCATTTAGGATTTTCACTGCATGTCTGTGAGGCCCTTGCTTATCTTCTCAACTTCCATTCAGAAAATAAAGACAGCCTGAGGGATCTGCAGAGATACAGATCCCTCTTCATGAAAATGGCATTGCACCTTCCTGCAATGAGCAGTAACACTTGGAAATTGTAGGAGCTGGTAAAGAATGGCCTGTGGCTGCCTGGTATCAAGAAGGTTTAGAAATTTTAACTGGAAAAATAATGTGTCTGAGAATGGACATCAGCTGCTGCCTTTCAATAAGATTTGAATCTATGTAAGAGTAATAATTAGATTTGCTTTAATATTGTTATTTACATTAAAATGTGCCACATAATCTTGCCTGTCATAATAACTAAAGAAAAAATGCTGTATATTCTGCTAAAAGTTCAGACTAGGATGGCAAATTCTTTCAGACATGCACAATTCAGCTGGGTTTCTATGTGAGTGCAAACACTGCTGTGTCCTCACAGATCTGATATTGACTGGTTTTATGGGAATGGTTCATCCAAAAGTACAGAGCAAGCTGCCAATCTCTGCTTCATCTGCAATTTGTGTTATGCCTGTCCGTCCCATGGCCAGTTGTTGGGCTGAGTTGTGCAATGGGAGTGCTTTGGTGTGTTAAAGTACCTCAATGTGGAACTGTGTCCTTTGAGGAGAGAAGAGGCAGACTAAACAGCAATGAAAAATAATTAGAATAACTTTTTATGATTTTATATCTGAGGGCAAACTGCCACTGTTGGTTTGTGTCTTGAGCAAGAGCCATAGGAGGTGAGAAATGGCTGTGGAAGGCTGGAGCCTCTGGCACGGATTCTTCTCTTTTCCTCTCACAACAAGAACTGTTAGTCAGTGTACAATAATACTGCTGTTGTTTTCCTTTTTATCAATTTTGCGTCTTTCTGTAGGAGGCAATGGAGGGAGGAAAAACATTCACTATTGTGCCCCTGTTCTAAACCTCAGAGGAGGCCAAATTAATGTATAAATTAACAGAATTGTGATGCTGAGAAGAGCTTATAGATTTTCATCTTCTGTTTGAAAGGCTACTTCAATACATGGAGAATGGTGAAACAGGAGGAAAAACTGTTTCTCAAAAGCCTTCAAGGTGCCTGCAGTGTAATATCTTTGTCATCAAAGAAAGCCAGCAGGCTGAAGGAGTAGAAGAAGGATATCTTGAAAATAAAAATTATTAGACCAACTTAAGTGTAGAAAGTATAGAAGAGTCCAGAGTACTGGTTATGGTCACAGCATACAGAGACCATGAAACTCAGTTCTGTATCATCCCTTTCAGAAATGGAATCTTTTATCTGCAGAATGGCCAGACCAGGTGGGATGGGAGCAGGAATTGCCTTCACTGAGGCAGTGGATGACAGGAGTAGCCTGGCTGAGCAGAGCAGAGGAAATCAAAGGTTCACTTCAGCCAGGCCTGACCATTCTGTGGTGCTGGAATCTCCTGCCCACCTTTCCCCTGGCTGCACTCAGGAGCTCAGGCAGGCCAGTGAGTCCAGCCTGGGAGCAGGGCAGGGGCCAGAGCAGGGCTTTGTCCTGCTGGTTGGAAAGGCAGCAAGGACAGGGGTGACTCCTCTTGGCTACCCAGATCTCATGATTTGCTTTATCTTCTATTCCTTTATTCCCTCTCCTCCCCTTTCACCCTCACAGGTTCTTTTCTCAGCCATTTCAAAATACTCAGCCAAGGTTTACAACTTCCTTACTGACTCCATTTTGCAGGATTATACCTTTATTTAATAATTACAATCTGGTTGTCCTATCCTCTTTGTTTTGAGCATCAAAGGAAAACTGATACTTCCCATCCTCCCTTTTTAACTCTGCAATATTCTGCCTTTGCATGTTACAGCAACCCTTTGTGGTATCTCCCTTATGTTGCCATAGGTGAGCAGTAGCCATATGCTGACCTCTGATAATTTTATATGCTTGCAAAATATCCATTTCCTTGGTGGGAACTCCAGACCTTTGTACCTGTTGCCATGTCTCACCTGGCACCAAAAGAACATTCTATGGATTTAAATGTTCCACAGTCATCCTTATTTTTAACAACTTTCTCTCACATTATATCATTAATAGATATTTTACTTATGCCTCTTGGCTTGCTGTGTTATTTACAGAAGGGCTGTGTTGAAGTTGGATCTGTTATTTAATTAAAACATTGATCATAATATCATTTCCATGAGTCAAAAAAACACATCCACATTCAGGAATGTGAGGTTATTTCTGCTTTGTTCAAGAATTGGAATAAAAAGAGACAACTGAAAATTACTGCAGCAGTTTTTTAACCTGCCAATGAAATATAAGAAAGTAATTACATTTTTAAATTGCTTTACTCTTAGTTGTCATGTTGAACCCATGCAGGTTGCTGCCTGGTTTTGATCAGAGACAAAGACAGAATCCTAAACTTTGCAATTGCTTATGTGGTTTACTCTTTTTAACATCAAACACACAAGTTTATAGTTGGAAAAAAGTAGCAATGGGGAAAAAATGTTCTAACTGTTAAAGTCAGCACAAAACATGAGATGGGGAATTTGGGATTGGCAGCACAGTGCATTTCTGAAACCTGTACCAGTTACTGCATTCCTTCTGCAATCTGTGGTCACAAATATCCTTATGGAAAAAATATAGGAAAAGATGAAATACTGCTGGTAAACCTTGAGATATTAAGCACAGATTTCCTTCACATATTTACAAATATTAACAATACATTGCAAAAAGCATGGGATACATCGTTATGTGGGAATAAACCTAAAATTGCAATGGGAGATGTGTGTGGCTGGGAGGTATTTACATTTTAAAAAGCTTAATTTTCAACTGTAACTGAATCCTAATTGCAGAATATTAATATTCATTAGTATAACTTTCTGAGGACACTAATTATTGCCACAACTCATTGTCTCTTGGTTAGGTTCCTGTTCAATCCCACAGCATCAGTTTTAATTTGTGGTATGTTTTTTTCACACTGTATCTGAAATGCCAGTGACCAGACAGATGAAGTGAGATTTGTAAAGCCTTTCTTCAGAGCTACCTGAAATTTAAGCTTTTACATATTGCCTCTATGTGCATTAGTGAAGAAATGTACAGAAATCTTTATTATATCATTACCTGGAGCTGTTCCCTATGGTGGTCCAAAGCAAGGTGCCCACCTACCCTGAATAAATACAGCTTTATACCGCTTTAAACCCCATTGGAAGGAAACATGGAAGCTTTCCCCTGTCCTCCTGCCTTTCTGTCAAATAACATCACTTCTTTTTTGGGGTTCAAATGGTGACACTTCCCTGTGTGTTGGGTAGTTCTATTTCAGCTATGTGCTGACTCATGTTTTTACAAAATACTGAACTCAGCACATCCTCTGTGTGTGAAACAGCACAAAGAGCTCAGCCTGGGTTTGGTTCCCTCCTGTGCCAGTAATGAGCATTTTTACTCATCGATAGGACTTGGAGGTTTCCAACTTTTTTCTGAAATAATTGTGTTTTGCAGCAGTTGTTCAGTTTCCAGCATGAGCCATAAGCCTCCATAGATTTTCATTGATGTTTTTACTTCTCATACCCAGTTCCATTTCTTCAAAGGGCAGCTACATCCCACCAGAGCAAAGGGACAGTGTTTCTCTTAAATAAAGATTGGGCTATAGGGAGCAGCGAGAAAATTCTGTTTTAAATAACTCTATCTAGAAATATGTCATTTATATATAGGAAATACTGAAAAAATTAAATATAGAGAAGTTTGCATTTTAAATATATTAATTATCGAAAGTAAGAATATGTAATTATTCTAGTGGTCTTTCTCTATTTGCTTGCTCTTCTCATCTGGTTTCCATTTTCTTCCTCGTGCTTGGTTGCACTTTCCATTTCCATATAAAACACTATGTACTTCTCTAAAAAGTGAATGCATCTTTTTTTTAAGCTTCTCTTGTGCACTATTTCCATCTCAGACTGTATCAGAACTGACATGTGAAAATTGAGCTTGATCTTACAGATAAAACTGGTGCTTTGAAATGTCAATGGGGATACAGGGCTGGGTTCCTGTGACTTGCTGCTGATATCCCTGTTGTTTGGGGCCTCAGATGTTTTCCCCTTGGTTTTAAATTTAAGCAGGAATTAGTAACAGGATGCCTGTCCACTGAGAGACTGTCTCAGGAAGGAGATGTAAACTGAGGACACAAATATTTTGAAGTATTTTAGTCAAAACGAAGGATTTGTTGGCAGCTGGGACAAGAAGACACTTTGAGGACAATTACAAAGTTTGCTGTGGTTTCCTTTTAGATTTAAAAATGAGATGTCTTTGCCTGTTGATTCATGTTTTTCCCATTACAAACAGTAGCATCAAATGGTTTGTTGGGTGAATTGGTGGACAATGACAAAAATTATTTGTACAGCAGTTCTGCAGTGAGAGTCTGGAGGGACAGAATGGCAGAATACATTTGTGTATGTGTCTGTACAGATATCTAATTTTTGAATGTAACTATTAATACCATATTGGTATTTCTGATTATCACCTTTCTGGAGATTTATAATTCCAGAGTGCACAAAATTCAGAATTGACTGCAAGTTGAAAACACCCATTAAGTGATTAATTATGTTTTCTTTATGGTCTGATGGGCATTCGTGGCCAAACTTTGGCCACTCCAAACAAACAGGAGTTGTGTGTCTCCTGACACTCCAGCACAGTTCCCCTGTTATCTTCCAGGAGGGAAATGTTAAAAACAAACAAAAAAGACCTCTGAGCAGGTTCTGTTTTTCTGGATGGCTCTGGGTATAGTTTATAAACATGTCTTGTTGAAGGAGAACATTGGTGTGGTTTGGGTTTTTCCCAGGATCAGACAGACTTTGCCAATCATTTTTATTATGATTTCTCTCTGTTCTTCACATTAAATGCTGCATGTTCCCTTGCCTTTGGGAACTGGGGGAATCATCAAATGGCTGGAGAACAAGTAGAGTTATTTCTGAAACACTGAGTTTTGTTTTTGTGATACAGGATGAGAAGTTTGGGGCTGGGGGCAGAACTGAGTTCCCTTGTAATTCCTGTTCTGCCAAGACAATCCCAGCTTCCCTGTTGGACTATCCCTGTGGAAATGCTTGCACAGGCTTTGATATCAATGATCCCTGTGAGTCCCAGCCCTGGATATTATACTTTTCTATTATTTATTTGCTATTTCTTCTGTATTTCATGGCCTTTGCTTCTATTACACAATGTGAATTGTCCAAGGTGGAATAAACTGATTTTGTTTCAGTGAGCTGGGACATTTTATGAGGTCCATTCCCAGCAAGTACTTGGGGAACCAAATGTTATGGTATTTTTGTCTCATGGGAATTAGCAGGAAAGATCCTGTGAGTTAATAAGGATTGAACAGTTAGACAATAACTCTGAATTCATAGGGATATGCTAGAGATCAGAAATGTGATTTTGGAGGTTTAGGGGCTGTGCAGCTACAATTGGAATTATTTTAAGAGGTTTTAGGAGGCACAAATATGTGCATAGTCTAGACAGTGCTACTTCTGCACTGGCAGGGGCAGCTGCAAGAAATGTTAATGCAGGAGCTGAGTCCAAAACAGGGAGGGGGGAAATAGGAAAAGCCAAAGGTGAAGAATATGCTGGAGGCCTCAGATGTTAGAGCTCAGTGTGTTTGGGAAGAGTCATCCAGAGGTCTTTCTACAGGAAAAATGAATATTGAAGTAATCCAGAACTCCATTTTAAACGTTATGATGCTTGCCTTTCTTCTCGAGTTTTCCATGGGAATGTCTGGATATTCCTTTTAGTTCCTGCTCTGGGACTGGGCCTGGCTTTGGGAATGGAGACTGAGTGTTACAGCCTTGTTTTTTACATGAGCTGGGGGTAGCTTCATGTTTAAATTCTGGGAATGGAAATCTTCCTTCTATCTGTTGCTTTAATTTCCTTTTTCTTGAACTGTTTTTACTCGAGAGGGTTGAGGGCTCCTTCCTCAGATCAGTCTGTGTGAAAGGCTGGGAAAGGTTGGTGCTCCAGGATCCAGGCTGCAGCAGGCATTATTCCTCAGCTTCTAGGACCAAGCTCCTGCTTTGTACATAAGGAAAACTTGAAACATTCACCACGTTTGCACACAGGAATGTTTGGGTCACTTTACTTCCTTTGAGATTTAAAAACACAGGAGAGCTGAACTGATTGCTTGGGAAACTGAAGAAGGAAAAAGAGAAAGTTTTAATATTAACAGCTTTCCTTTCAACTGGGCCTCTACCAGAACAGAACATATTGTTACCAACAGTTTTGAAATGTTTCTGCAAGGCCAGCAATTGAAATTCAAATTATGAAATGCCTGAAGTTTGCATTGAGAGTGAATGAAATGCACTGGCAGCTGCACTGGTATTGTCAGTGAGTGCTCTTTGTGTTGTTGCAGTACCTAAGCAATGAAACAAATATTTATCCACATGCATCACACAACATTCCTGGGCAGTGCAGCCTTGGCCTTTATAAACCAAATAAGGTGGAGCATAAGGAGATGTTTTTGCCTGGCAGCTGCCTCTGATTTCTCCTCCTGGACGCACTAAAGAATTCTCCCTGCCCTAAATTCGTTTCTACACAAATATTTGAGTCAAAATAAGGAAGACTGAAAACCTGTAGCACTGTATGTGTGCAGACTTTGTTATAATTTTGACCAAATCTCTAATTTGTTGTGAGAGATTTGGTCAAAAGTATAACAAAGTTTGCACACATACAGTGCTACAGGTTTTCAGTATTCCTTATTTTTGCTTCTGTTTTGGTTTTTTGGGGAGGTTTTGTGGCTTTCTTATGGAATTGATTGAGTAGATCAAAGTTTGAGGATAGATGACCAATTTTGCAAGCCTGTTATTCAGGAGTGGATTGACAACTTTACCCTCACACACATACAATAATTATAAATTGGTGGATCTCTTCTTGCAGATGTTTGTGTCTTCTCAAGAATATTTCCTGTGTCCCTCTTGTTTGTGCTAAGGATGTGTTTGGAAATCTGAAATGTGTTGTTGACACACAGATCTGAAGGGCTGTGTTTGGGTATGACATGAAAAGAATTCAGGGGGTTCAAAGCTTCCAAGGGCTTTTCAGCTGGACCCGTTCCTGCCCTTGTTGATAGCAACAGGCACTTCAGCACTGCATGCTGATATTTATTTTCACATAAGCAGCTGAGAATTGTAAATAACCAGACAAATGAAAGCTACTGGGTGGCAAATTTCTGTGGAGTCTGTCCAAAGTGTAATGCTTTGTAGAACCATTAAAAGAGGTTGGATGTCTTGTGGGAAGGATTTCAGTGTGTCTGCAGTATGTGTTTTATAGGAAATATAGATTTATAGGTAAAGCTTCACTTTTTACCTAATGCAGGTGTTAAACCTTTTTGTAAAGCTCAGGAAGAATAATAGAAATACTGCAGAGGTGTTTGTGAAAGGAGGATGCACATGGACAGAGCTGTGTAAGTTAAAGGAAAATCTGATTTTCTGGAGCTGGTGGGTGATTGTTGTGCACATTCAGGAGGAGCTGTGCTGTGGACTCTGCCATTCCTCACTGAGAGCAAATCCTGGTGGGGCTGCAGCTGGAGCTCAGCTTTCCTGGAGTGCCAGTCCCACAGGGGTTTGGGCTGTGTTCTGCCAGCCCAGGTTCCTCCTGTGGGCAGGGCAGGGCAGGGCTGCTCCTTAACACCCACAGGACAGCACAGGCAGATTTTGGCCAAATCCCCTCTGCTGTGGGACAGTTTGCTCTGAGTGATAGACTGACCTCTCAATCAGTTTAGAGCTCCTGGTGAGAAATGAAAATGGTATTTTGGATGTTCCAGGTGGGTCTATGGATGTATCTCTGTTTACCAGGTAAGATAAATTTGCCCACACAGAAGCAAATAACTCGTGAGACCTTCAAGAAAGATTAAAAAACCACAACAGTAAATGATGGACATAAGCTGAGTACCTTGTTTAAAAACTTCCTTTAATCACACTTTTTTAAAAGTAAATGTCTAACCTTGAGCTAATTTAGATGAACTAGATGTTCTTCATTATATCCTATGGTTTATTTTTTAAATTAATCTGCCTACTTGGGAAAAAACTAACACAGTGTTGTAGCCAAGTCATTAACTAAATTCAGATGCTTTTATTTAGCTGATGTTTAAATTGCGCTGTCTGGGTGAGCTTGATAATGTAAACTACAAAAGCAAGTTGGGCCACATTTGATAATCAACTTTTGTGTGGTATTTCAAATCCAAATTGCTTTATGCAATTCTGGATCCTTTTATTGAAACTTCAAAAAGGCTTACAGAGAATCTTGCAGCAACTTTTATACAGAAAAAAAATAAAGATCTGTGAGGTATCTGGCTTCTGTTGTAATGGAAGAAAACACAAACTTGGCTTAATTTGTCTCCTAAAAATGCCTTTCCTGCAGTCTACTTCCTTCAGATTATTGAAAATTTGACTCACAATTCTTTCTTCACAAATTGTTGATGCTTCATGCTGCTCTGCAATATGACATCTTTTTTCCTTCCATAATTTTTCATCTCTCTATTGTCCTTGGCTGCTCATCATCTCTTGCTAAATTTGACATCTCTGCTACTTCCAAATGGTGCTGTTCATGAAGTTTATCATCAAAAATATTTAATCATACCTAACTGCAGAGGGAGGGCAGGGGACTCAAAATAAACAGAATGAAAACTGATATGTCCGTGAAGTTGTGGAGGGAGAACAGAACTGCTGAGCTCTGCTGGTTTTCTGGGTATATCCCCCAAAATAAATGTCCTGGGGCAGGGTCAGTGCCCTCCCACAGCATCCCAAGGAGTTTCTGTGCCCTGGGCTTGGAGCTGGGCCAGGCCCTGCCTCTACTGCCAGCTCAGTGTATTTTAAAATTTAAATAAAATGCCTAAAAAACCCAAGAATTTTAAGCTGGAAAATGTAGGGCTTAAAACATTCATAAACTAGTGAACAATTTTAAAGAGAAATACTGGAGAGAAGATTTGTCTCTTGCCCAGCAAGAAAAAAAGTGGAAAAAAAAGCATCTGCAGCCTCTGTGTTCTCTGTTTATTATCTACCCCTTCCTGTTCTTCCTGAGGTTTCATATTCATTTAATTCTATTTTTCCTCACAAAAATAAACCTCCAGTATGTATTTTAATTTATTCCCAGTCTGCTGTAATTAAGTTGCAGATAAACACATGGTTGCCAAATGACAAAGTGATATTGAAAGGAAATGAGACACAGAATTTTGTGTACTCAGGCCTTGGTTATGCTGGGTTGGCTCTTCTGTAGACCTACAGCCTAGATCCAATTAGGAAAAATACAAAAATTATGGAAAATTATTGGTCACATTGTGAGCATAGTGACAAACTGAATCATGTAAACTCAGGGGAGTCAAGCACGAAAAATAATAATGTTATGGAAATATGGAAGGAGGAAAATAAATGGCAATGGAAATAGAGCAGGGGCCAAAAAAGAGAGGCTGTAATCAACAGGAAAGGAAAGGAAAGGAAAGGAAAGGAAAGGAAAGGAAAGGAAAGGAAAGGAAAGGAAAGGAAAGGAAAGGAAAGGAAAGGAAAGGAAAGGAAAGGAAAGGAAAGGAAAGGAAAGGAAAGGAAAGGAAAGGAAAGGAAAGGAAAGGAAAGGAAAGGAAAGGAAAGGAAAGAAGAATAAAGTAGAGGGATTTCACTGACAGTGAGCACAGGCTCTAGTGTGACATGATTTCTCCAATTTTCTGTTGTTTAAAGGTTTATCAGCTGTTGCAGACTCTGAAATGACAGTTCAGTGTTGTGTGCTTGGTAATGGTATGATTTCAGATGTGTTATTGGTTATGTGGATTATCTGATTGATTCCTAATTGCTGATATCTTCCATTTCCCTATGCAGTATTGCATAGAGACTGAAACAGAACTGAGCAATGTTTTATTTTCACATCAGAACCTCTGAGATTTTGAGAAAATCCTCCAGTCCCTGCGGGGACGTGGATTTGTTTGTGTTTTAGCACCCTAGATTTGGGGCTGCTGGTCAGTGCTTTCAGGTACCTGTGCAGGGCTGATCTGCAAAACTGAATCTTGGCAAAGGGATCAAGGACCCAAATCACAGATCTGGGCAGGTCTGAACCAGGGGGGTGCAGAGCAGTTTTTATCCCAGTAACCAACCAGCTGTGCCTGTGCTGCAGGAGGGAACCAGGCATGTCCTGAGCCTGGGAGAGATTCTGGTCAATGTTTGCAAAGATTTGCCCTGTCCAGGGTGGCATTCAGACTGTCATGCATAGAATCCCAGGATGGCTGGGGTTGGAAGGGACCTTTAAAGATCCTCTCATCCCTCTGTCCCAGGGTGCTCCAACCCCATCCAGCCTGGCCTTGGGCACTGCCAGGGATCCACAGCTGCTCTGGGCACCCTGTGCCAGGGGCTCCTCCCCTCACAGGGAATTAATCCTTCCCAATGCCCCATCTGTCCCTGCCTCTGGCAGGGGGAAGCAATTCCCTGTGTGCTGTCACTACTTGCCATTGTCAGACTTTCTAATAGGCCCTCAAATCTGCTCCCAAAATTCTCCTTCCCTCTTCTAAAAAGTGACACTTGCATGCTGGTCGTGTCACTTGTGATTTTAGTTTTAAAAGCAGAGGGCTGAGCCTGGCTGAGGATGGGGGGTGGGCTGGGACTGCCACGGGGACAAAATCACTTTATCATTTTGGACAAAATCACTTTATCATTTTGGACAAAACCACTTTATCATTTTGGACAAAACCACTTTGCCCTCGTGCCCTTCTCGTCCTTTGGTTCCGCTGGCGCCAGAGGTTTGGGTGGTTGGCAGCTCAGGGATCACCAGCAGGACTGGTTTGCTTGAGGAACTTTCCCTCAAGATGGGAAGAGGGGAGCTGTATTTATTCTGAGACTTAATTATGAGTGGTGAAGCTTCGTAAATCCAGTCCAATCCATACAATGTTTCTATGGGGTGTAATTTAGTTGAAGGGTTCTTGGTTACAGTTCCCTTAGTTGCACAAAGTGAGAAACTTCCACTTTTTAAATGTGCCTTTATTGCTTTAGTGAAATTCATTCAAAAATTACTGGTGCTATAGCTGTGCTGGGATTTGAGGTCTTGGTGTTCCCAGCCTTGTGTGATTTCAGTGGGTGATAACGTGGCCCTAGCTGAGCAAACCATACAGAGAAATCACCCAAATCAGAGCCCAGTCAGAGCCTCCTGGGCAGGTTTAGAAATTGCTTCTCTCTATAGAGGAACTCTGGTACCATAACTCTTTATATGCATCCTCCTGCCAGAGCAGCAATTTCAGAATTACCAGTAAAAGGGAGCTGTAGGTCCAGCTGGGAGCAGTTGTGTGTTTTCTTGCTAAGTGGGACAGAAGCAATTTATCTGCTTTTATCTGGCATCTCTCTTGCCAATTTTGCTTTGTATTTGTAGCTACAGCTTTGAAGCTGAACACATTTATAACGTTTTCCTTAGCAGAGATTTTGTGTGCAGAAAATTGCAGTGCAGCTGCAGAATAATGTATGTTGTTGAGAAATAGCTGCTACAAGTGTATTCCCTGGGATGGCTTGGTGTGTGTGTAAAATCTGTCATGGGAGCAAGGCAAAGCTGTGCATTCCATCAGCACAGTCACTTTGTGGTTTGAGACGAAAGTTCCCATAAGATTCCCTGCTTGGACTCCTGGAGGAGCTGGAAAAGCAATTTCCGTCTAGGAGTAATAATAGCTTGAACTTTTGGTTTTGATCATAAGCTGACATTTAAGAGTCATCTGAGGAAAGCTATTTCTTGATGAAAGTCAGGTTTTGCTTGATGCAGTTGAGCTGATCCTTCCCATCTGCTATTGTGTCCTTGATGGGATCTCTTTCCCTGGTTTACGAGATCCCTCAGGAGCTCCTGACTTTCCCAAGAGACCTTTCAGTGGCTCAGCTCATTCTGTTACTCTGGTTTTATTGCTCAGCTTTTCTTTTCCTCAAGGAAAACTTGGAAAGTTGCTCAGCAGAGAAGAGGTGGTGATGTGGTACCCAGGGAGAGTTTGGGATCTGCCCATGCCCACTCTGTGCCTGGCTGTGCAGTCACTGCCAGATCCCCACATTTTTAACTTTGTGATTCAGAGCCTGTACTCAGTATTTTCTGTGTGGAGTTGGAGGCAGATTGCATGACTGCATTTCCCAGAGTTCATCCTGGAGCTGTCATGTTTGAGGTGCTGCTTGATGCTGGGTGTGGTGCTTTGCTCCTGCCCCCGTGGGTGTTGGTGGAAGGTGGGAATGGCAGCGGGATCCTCGCACAGATCCGGGGCTGCCTCACCACTGCCAGGGCTGGGTTACAGCAAACAGGCATGTAGGTATTTGTGGTTTGGCTTTTTGTGTGTTTTGTAGATAGCTCAAATATGACCTTTCCCACTGAAAAGCTGGATTTTATCCCAAATCCTGAATTTCACACAGGATTGGCTTCTCACAGCATTCAGGTTGGTTGCCAGAACCCCGGCACTAAGGGAAGGCACAGAACGGCCCTGGCTGTGTGCAGAACTCACTGAGCTCCCTCTCCCAGGTACAGGGAAGCTCTGCCACAGAAAATCATGCACTGGGCTTTCCTTGAGTTGCCTCTGGCTTCTATGGAACATAAATATTCCCCCCCAAGCTTTGGGGGAACACGTCAGCTGCACAGGAATGCCTGAGACAGCCCTGGAAGGATTTAATTTTGTTTTGGCCATTGTAGCTCTTATCTGGTTCCTCTGCTCTGTTTTCTGTGCTGGTTGCCAATGTGTGGGTGGGTGAGGTGAAGTGTGACTCGGTGTTCAGCTATGGGATACTCAGGATCCCTTGTCAATGAGAGATGCACAAGCTGAGTCCCAGGTAGAAGCTAATCCTGCATTTCCAGTATCTACAGCTTGGAGCTAAAGGATCCCTGGATCCTCCCAGGCCCCTGACACCAGGCAAGGAGAGGCTCATGGTGGAAATCAGGCTTGGGTTATTGAGGAGGAAAGCCTGGAAAACTTTTGTTATCAAATGGGCATAATTCCATCGGGACTAAAGCTGGAAGAGGATCCCTGCTGTGCTGGATGAGTGACCCTTGATCAGCCACACTTCTGACCCTGGAACTGCCCTGCTCAGAGTCCTCCCTTCGGTGTCTGTGTTCCCAGCATAGATCATGGTTGTTATCCCCACAGTCAATACAGTACTGGATCCTGGGTTGAAATGAAAATGAGCAAATTCCATGTGCTGTATGTCATTTGGCATCCTGCACAGCCCCCTTCAGTTTGTCAGAAATTCCTAAACCAGAGCAAGGTCACATCTGGTAGCAATTTTGCTCTGCCAGATGAGGCGTAATCCCATAAAACCAAACTCATTTTCTCCAGTGCTGCTCCAAGCTGAGCTCTCCTGCTCCTTTTCCACAAGAGCTGCTGCTTGTGCTGGGAGCTCTGGGAATGATTCAGGCTGAGACTTTTCACACTTTATAAACTGCAGGGTTTGGAACACAGCTTTGTGTCCAGCACACGAGGCAGGACAAGCAGCACAGCCCTGCAGTCTGTGGCTCCATTCTGCTTCCTTTTCCAGCAGCAATCCCTGTAGGATGCTGTTCCTTGGTGCTGGGGGTCTGGGCATGCCCCATTCTCTGGGTAACCTGGCACCTGCAGCACCCATGCAGAGCTGGGAGTGCTTTTGAAAGAGCTCTGAACTTCTGAGGCTTTCACAAGACATGTGGAACACATGAGATGGACTAACAAAGTAATGGAGCAACCATCAACCTTTGCACATTGTAGTAACTGAAAATAATTCCCAGAAACATGGAATTTTAATAGGGGCCAGTACTTTTATGTTTGATCATGTGCTGTTGTCCCATTTGTTGCTAACATTGGTATTTTGGTATTTCATTGGCTCAATTACTCTTTCAAAGTTTGGTATCCATCTCAAAGCAGAGTGTACCAGCAACCTGTCATCGCTCACAGAGGCAAGGGGTGACATGATGATGTATTATAAACTGTTATTAAATCCAATTAACAAATTTAGTTAAAATAAAAATTTTCTTTCCAAGATTTCCTGGGTTTTATGTAAGGATCTTTAAAAAAAAAAAGAAACCAACAGGTCAGAATTTCAGAGAATGAATGTTGTTACTCTTAACTTAGTGCAACCCACTGTGGCTGGGTAGGAACCACCTTATCTGCTGTGATTTTTATTAATCAATTGAACTTTTTTGTTCACAGGCCAAGTATCCTGACATTGTGACCCTTCCAGAAGGACTGCTGGGAGATTTTATAATTCTAAAGAACCCCAAAGTTCCTGGGTAAGCCAATAAATGCATTTCTATATTTACACAGGTGAGGGATTGCACAGGCAGGGCAGCAGCCTTGTGCTGTGGCAGGAGGTGCAGGGATCCCATCCCAGCAAAGCCCAGCTCCTCACCATTGCCTTGGTGTCCTGCCATTAAAGAACAGAAGGAAAAAGGCATTTACTGTGCAATGGAAGCAAAGCAGCTGTGGCTCCACTTTTCCATTGTTTTAGAAGGAAATCAGTTAGATAAGGAATTATTACCTACCAGGTACATGGGATTTATTTGGCCTCCCCATGAGAGATGTTCATTTGGGATTTTCAGCAGGGGAAAAAAATCCTTACAGTTAAATGGTCTAACTATCAGTGTCAGTGTCATGAAAAGTAAGTATTTTGTGACAGGATCAGACCATTCCCTTCTCCTGTTACACCTTGCTTTAACATGCTTTCATTTACATGGAAATAAGGCACAGCTCCCTTCATTTTGTTTGTGTGTAGAATTAGCAAACAAACCCTAAGAGATGATGCTGCTTCATTCAGCCAAACTTGCCCTTTAAAACTAAATGCTTTAACTTGGGGATGCAGGAATGAATTGTTCTTAAACTATCCCACATAGGGTAGAACTTGCTTTATTTTACACTTTCTCCTCTGGTGCCAGGTGCCAGTCCCATTATCCTCATTCCCTCTCACCCACAGTCATGAAACACAGCAATATAAAAGTCATTTCAGTGGCTTGGTAGAAACCAGACTGGCATAGAAATTTGTTTGCAAAATCCCAGAACAAGCTGTGCACAAATTCCCAAAGGATTTGTAAAAATGAAGTAGCAAAAGGCTGACAAATCACATTGGAAGGAAACTCTTAGAATCATGATGGGCTGAGAAAGGGACCTTGCTCCTCACAGTGACTCAGCGTGCAGACAGCTTTGGATTGGGAAAGCCTTTCCTCCAGTAAGGGAGGTGAGGGGTGGAGGGAACAAAGGGAGCTCTAAAGCAGCAGCTCTGCTGTGGGTGCTGTTCTGGACTCAGCTCCTGCCTCACTGTTCCCTCAGGATGGTGCAGGGATCCCATCCCACTGTGACAGCTGGGAATCGTGGCTGGCTTTGCACAACCAGCACTATTCCTGGAGAAGGAATGATGTCCAGCTTTCTTTTTTAAGCAAAGAACTGCAGGAAGGCAGTGTAGGCCTTGGACAGATTCTACCTGCCATTAGTCTAACAAGGCCATGAGTAGCAGGGTAGCCCTTATTCCAAACCCAGCACATCACCATTTATGCCAGCACTTCTGAAACAAGTTTCCTGTTCTCAGCACCTGATCCTGAGTGCAGATATTACATGAGGGGTAGAGCCAGGGGACACTCAGTGCTCTCTCTTCTTTGCTTTCCTCTCACTTTTATTGCCCTGTGCACATCTGGATGTAGCCAGAGCCTTTCCTTGTCATTGGATTGATGTGCTGCTGCTTCCCAAATCCAGAGATGGTTTGTGGCATTATGTGAGGTGGATTTTGTTGCAGAGCACGAGGTTGAGCCTCTTGACTGCTGCACTTTTGGCTTTGAAGGAACCTCAAAGCAGCACCTGGTTAACCTGAGCTGCCTTTGCTGTGCACCTGCTACAGGTTTGAACTGGTGATCGTCTGGAAGATCCATCTTGATGAAGAAGGGACCACTACACCTGTCCTGGACCTGCTGCCCAAAGTACCAGAGCAAGGTAATCCAAATCACTTCAGGGACTGTTCCTGAACTGCCTGGCCCTGGTTTTGGCCATGGAACTCCAGCTCCCAGAGCCCAGCCACACAAACCCACCCCAATTCAGCACAGTTCACCTCCTGTGCAATCTCCAGGGGCTCACAAAGGCTGTCTGCCTGCAGGCTCCTGCTTCACCCCCTGCTGCCGTAACCTGCCGTGCTGTGTTTGTTCTGCAGTGCTGGAGCAGAGGATGAGGAGCGTGGAAAGCATCCCCAGCAGCTTCCGCAGCGCGCTCCGGCTCTTCGGCATCGAGGCGGCCATGGAGAACCTGATCCGAGTGCTGGGCTCAGGACAGTGAAGGCCAGCACTGCTTACACCAGGTAGCAATTTCAAAAGTAGTTTTAATTAAGATATTGTGTTACACGGTCTGTAATTTTATTGAATATAAACATTAAGTTATTTTCCATTTAGAAACCATACTCATAAAACATGCTATCTGTACAATTATGGCACGTTATATATAAATTGTCATGACATGAAAATAAATACAGCCATTTAAATACAAAAATGCCAAATAAAATAGTTACATGTACAGAGTGATTTCATTATAAATTTATCTTTCTGAATCATTAATGTACCAGAGTGGTTTATCTTCTTAACATTTTCTAGATACCTGGAAATTGTTAAAAGATCATGCACTGTCAAAATCAAGTCCATAAAAATCCAATTCATTTCACAGCTCTGTAAAAGTACAGTGATTTTTAAATGACAAAAGAACAGTAAGAGACTCCTAGAACAAAGAGTTAAACAGCTTTCTCATTAAATTAGGGTGGAAGAAGACAATTTGAAGATTTCAAAGACATACAGTGCTAAAAAACCCGAAGGTAACTGTATGAAGTAACTTTGTTCCACAATGTGTGTTGAGACAGCATCAATCTAACCCAGAGGGGGCCATGCCAGCCCTGGGAACAGGTGAGCCAGTCACCCCCTGCTCCCTGCAGCCCTTCCTTTGCATCTCTGATTGCAGGAGGAAATCCTGACAACACATTACCAAAGCATCACCTCTCACACATTCACCCCTGAAGAAATAAAACAGATCAGACAAATGTCTTGCCTCTCCCTTCACTTCCATCAGATGTGCCATGAGCCCATCTGGGAACTCTCAGTGTTTGCAGGAGTTCCTGCTCTGCACTAGCACTGTACCCAGCCAGATTGATGTGACTGAAGTCAGGAACTTCTCAGGTGGGGAGGAACAGTTGCTGGAACAAGAGCCCAAACCCAGCAGCTCCGGGCCCTCCTTTCCAAGGCCAGAGCTGCTGGAGCACAACCACCCACCCCATGCAGCAATGGGGAAAGAGGTGAAGTCTGAACTAAAGCAACAGTGTGTTTCTAATCCCATAAATGTAATCATCCACTATTTGATCACTGAAATGGTGTCCCACTGTTCTGGTAGGTTAGGAGGAACTGACAGACCAGATCAACACCAGAGATGGGGCTTTGATGAATTGCAGCTCTATCTTGTCAGATAAGGCAGGCTCGCTTCAAGTTTGGAATCCAGTACTCAGGCAAAATTCCTTCCCACTTCTCCACTGCCATGGAACTGGTTGAGCCAGTTTTGTGTAACCTTCAGTTCATCTTTAGCTCCCTCCTCCTGGCCTGAAAACGAAACTGTTTGCTCAGCACAGACACTGCTGTTTGCATATGAATTGTGTGTAAAGTTACAGCATAAAAACCTGGAAACTTCCCAGCTGTGCAGGGTCCTTCCTTCCTCCTCTTTCTAATAGCTGGAGGGTTTCTGGATTTGTAAGGAGCTCTCCTCCTCCAGGTTTTCTTTGGGAAGAAGGGGTTATTCCTGCCCATTGCACTGTTGGAGTCTCACAGCTCAGGCCCTGCCCCAGAAGGGCTCCTGGCACTGGGTGCCAGCACTGTCAGCTCAGCTCTCTGGCACAGGGGGACAGTGGTGGCTCTGTGTTTCACTTTTCTTTCTTGAGTTGTGCCAAGATCCAGGGGTCCTATTTTTGAATTTCAGGTAAAGCGGAACAATTCAAAGGTTACAGTTGGATCCCAATATAAATCTGTTTTTAGGACCCTGAACACCATTGCTGGTAAGCACAGGCTGTATCCAGGTAAGAGCTGTTCACTGGGGCTGGGATCCTTGAGGGATCCTTGAGGGAAACAGAGCTGCAGATTTTATCAATGCACCCTCAGGTTTGGACATAGCCTTCAGTTCCAGCTCAGGATCTGCCCCAAGGATGGCTTTGCTGCAGCAGCTCCCCAGCCTTGAGCTGCACAGAGCACTGCTCATCTGCAGCACTGGCACAAGACTGACCCACTGCAGGGAAGAAAATGGGGTTCTGTCACCTTTTTCCTGTGTCATTCCAGCAAAGGAGCCTGAAAGCAGCTGCTCAGGCTAGGCAGTGTGTGGGGCATCAGTGTAATAGTGCCAATGTTTGACACAATCTGAAGGACCTGAAATGATCTGTAAAACTCAGAACATATTCTTCTTAGAGCTCAATTTAAATCAGGCAAGAGCAAGCTGTGGTTTCACCTCCAATAGCAGCATATCATGTATAGAGACAATAAAAACCAGCATGGCAGGTGAGTTAAGCCCAACTATCATGTAAAACTCAAGGTTGCTTACCTTAACCCTTTGCACTTTGTTTCAGAAGCTTTAGGTCGATACAAGGTGATCACACAGCTCCTGGAGGCAGCCTGGTGTTCCTAGTGCATGCATTAGTACTGAAATGTTCTGCAGTGCCAGGGCAGTTCCAGAGCAGCCTCTGCATGGTTGCATTTCCAGTGGATTAATGCTAAAGTGTTGTACAGGCTGTGCCAGAGCATTCCCTCCTTTAGTGGGGATGAGGGACACTCAAAGCACAGGGTCCAAGGTAATTCTCTTGTTAGTAATTAGGCTTTCTATGTTAGTGCAATACTTGAGGAAACCTTTCATTCTGTGCTCTTTCAATTCTAAGGAAGTAGACTTTCCATATTAATTTGATCTGTCCTCTAGTTCCAAGGTATGGCACATTACCTGTTCTGTCACATTAAATACATTCATTAAGGTTATCTAGCAAACATGTGGCTTAGTGCTATCCCAGCTCTCTGAGAAGGCATTACCCATTAGAAATCATTTCATAAAGCAAAAACATTCACAGCTGAAAAATGCACTGAACACAACAGAAAAGGGGAAAAAAAATCACCATAACTGTATTCCAATAATCTTTCACTTTCTCATGTGTTTGAATAAAAATAACCTTAAGGGAACGGTTACACTTTATGGAGAACTAATGTGCAGTCTTCATTCTCCTTGAAGAGGTTGGACATAACTGGGTCCTCTTTGGCCTGTACATTTTTCAGGTAATAATTGACTATTTCTCCATCGAGTTTGTACTGGTGGGGGATGCTTTCATAGGGCTTCAGGTCCAGGTCCAGCACAGAAACAGAGAAGGTGAATCTGGATTTGGATGTCAGTACCACAGGTCTTTGCTCAGAGCTGGAAAATAAAACCACATCTGAGTCACTGAAACCAGTACTTGTAATTTATGTGTCCCTTTACAGAAGTGACTCTAATGTTTATCTTAGAACTTTTGTGGGAGCCCAAGAAAATAAACTGCAGCTAATGTAGCCCTTAGGAAACTCCAGCTTTACCAGTCCTGATGGACCTTGCTGGCACCTCTTCATTTTCCTTTCAGCTCCCACACAGCTGAAGGCAAACATTGCTCTCATTTACTGTATTTAGCAAATCTAAGCTGTTTCTAGGTGGTGCATGCAAAGCAACAGCCTCATTAACAGCAAAAGCAGAAAAGGGACTGCAACTCCTACTGAGGCTCAAGGTAATAAAACATTCAGTGTGCTGTCCAAGCATGCTGAGGGATGGAGGAGTTCTGAAGTCAGCCATTGCACAAGTCATGTCCATCACTAACACTGCTCTGGAGAACTGCAGGACAAATGCAGAAAACAGCATTCTCTAAAAATAAAAGGGCTCTGCTGAAGCAAAGGCCCCTGCAGAAGAACAGATTTGTGCTGACACAAACCAAAAGGGACAATATTGTGGCAAAGCCTCCTGCCTGACAGCCAAAGCTGTCACCTCTTGATTATTGCTTTGGTTTTATTCTAACTAGGCCATTAAAGGCAACTCAGCTTGAAAAATCTCTCCTATGAGAGCACCGAGGCAGAAAAACTGTACCTAGTAAAAACCATCCAGAGCTGCTATGAACAGTCAATTCAAAGTTTAAGAAGGGAATAAAACTTTTGATCTTTTTGATCAACTTAAAACTCTTTAGAAAGAGACACTGGTCCTAAATGTCTTAAATCAGAACTATAGTAAAATGCTCACAGCCAAATATTTGGACAAACCACCCCCCACACACATCCCACAATTTTCTAAAGTGATTGAATTGCCTGAGCAGTACAAACATCCCAATTTCTAAACAACTGGAGCCATTCCAAAGCAGGTACAGGCAGCTCTTACCATTCATCTTGCAGGCAGGGGGAAAGGGCAATCATGATGGAGCAGTCTTTAGCAGTCATTGCTATTCTGTACTGCTGCACCTGTACAACAGAACATAAGACACATTTTCTCTCAGATTGCTGTTTTCCTGAGTAAAGCATCCTGTTCCTTACAAAAAGCAGCACTGCACTCCCTGACTTGGTATGTTGGCACTTTAAGAGCAGGAAATTCTCTCTGGAACAGAAGGTTGGCAGGAGCAGGTGCTTTTGCAGCATCCTGTATAACAGTCAGGTTTATTTCCTGCAGATCATGCTCCTAAAGGCCAAGCAGCACCAGTTCCTGCAAATGCTTCCTCAGTTTAAAAAGTAAATAAACAGTTTTATTTTTCTCTCAGGAACTGGTGCTACAAGCTTGTTTTTAACTGCTTCTGCTGTAAAGATGAACCCTTTAACTGCAATGAAGCACTTTAACTGCACAGACCCCAACAAACCAGCAGTGCTGCCTCCAGCCATCATCCAGCCCTTTCAGTGAGACTGAATAATTAACAATGACAGACCAAAAAATGTCAGAAGTTGAGAAGTACCTTTGTTAATGCAAATGCCACTGTCCCATCATCTTCCAGGGAAAGGTCCAGCAGCTTCTCATAGAACGCCTCATTGTAAGGTCCATCTATCTGCAATGTACTTCTAAATAAATGTTAAAAGAAGATTTACAGACAGCCAAAATGATGTGCTGGTTTTCAGTGTGAGCTTTCCTCAGCAGCCCAGACACTCAGATTAGAGCAGCCCAACAAGGACACTGATAAACATATCCAAGAATTAACCCACTGCCAGCCAACATCACAACAGTCCCTGCTATTCTCAAATCACTCAAGATTTGCTGCTGCTTAGGATCTGGGTAGTGTGGGGTTTTAGAAACATGAATCATTCTTAATCCACTGCCATCTCTGCCACTGCAAAATTATGGGGTTTTGGCAAAAAAATGGGTAAGTTTCAAAATTTGTAGCAGTCTGCAGGAGCTCCAGAATCCTTGCTGAAAATACATATATGAGAAATATATAATATATTGATATCTATTTTTATATGTATATTATTTTGTATGTAAGAAGTATAAACTGGGGGCAGAGGCATATCTGACAGGGCCCTGCTCCAACACCATGTGCTAATGGGGGTGTCCTGGGCTCCCCCTTTTTCCCCCCTTTGAACAGCTGAGGCCCTGCTGAGCAGCTGAACCCTCCCAGGGCAGTCTGTGCCACACAAACCCCCACAGAGCCAGGAACTCATTTCCCAGTGCTCTGCACAAGCAGCAGCAGCTCCTGAGTGAAGCCAGAGTGCCCTCGTGTGAGCACAGGAGAGGAACAGCAGCCCAGTGGAGGCTGCTTGCAGCAATTATAATTACACTAATAAGCCTTATTTGAGAAAAAACCACAGCAGCTTGCATTCATCATTCAGAACATCATTATCCCTGCAGACTCTCCCAGCTCTGCAGGTACTGGAGACAGGAGGAACCACCCCTTCCACTGCACCTTTCTGCAAATACACAACCCCCAGTACTGAGAGAGTGTTCTCCTCTCTCAGCCTGTTGTGAACTTTCCATAATAATTACTTTAAAATTCAGGCCAAAGTGGCCAACATGAGCTGCAAGTTCAGGTAGAAATTCAGAACATGCAGTGCCATGAAGGAAGGTACAGCAGAACAGAGTGTGCACAGAGCCAATCCTGCCTGCAGCCCTGGTTACTCAGGACTGCAAAGAAAAGCCACCAAGTCTTACCTCTCCTCAGGAAATTCCTCCAAGTACTGCTCAACTCTACTGTACAAAGGATAGAGTCCTTCAATATCCAGCATGTCGAGCATCTGAGCCTGAAGGGTTTTATAAAGGAGACAACCCCTCGGTAAACCAGAGCTTTCCAACTTATGTTTACCTAGAAGAAAATGCATTTTAAAATAAGGCAGACACAAGCCTTAACTTCAATTTGCCATTACATATGCTTGTTTAAAAGTCTAAATACTTTTTTGTCCAGTCACAGGTAGGGGGAAACCTCAAAACACTTCAGTTACCAAGCAAAAGTGCGAGGTGCAGCTGCTGACCTGCACATTTACACAGCTCATCTGGGACTGAAAACACCTGAAACTCTACAAACTACCTAAAAAAACAAACACCAAAACACACCCACATCCACTGCAATCTACTCATTCTGAGTCCACAAGAGAAATTTCTCATCTGAGTTTGAAGCCACCACAAGTGCACTTTGAGCACTATCAACTGCTGACAGTAATTCAGCATTTCAGCTCTGGGGTCTTTTCTATACAGTGTAATGAATTGTATTTGCTGTAATTTCTCTAGGACAGCTCCTCCTCCAGCACTACAACAAACCATGGGCAGTGAAAAAGGTCTTCCTCAAAAGCAGAGAAAGAAATGTGCTGTTTGTATAATTAGGACAACTGGCAGCATCTTGAATAATTAGAGCTTTACAGAATTTATGCACTGAGGAATTAACATAATTAACAATTTTCCTGCTCTCACTTCCCATTCCTCTTCCCTCTGGTATTCAGACCTCTCTTCACCAGGAGAAGAGCAGCTGAAGAAAAGAACATGAGCTGTGCCCTGGTGAGGGTTGACAGGAGCAGCAGAGAAAGGCAAAGTACAGGAGTTGTAATAAACCAGCCAAAGCAGCCCAACTTCATCACATACAACATGAAAATTCCTCAGTCATTTGGAATACCTATGATTGTTATCAGCTCAAACTGCTGTTTTCTTCCCTTTTTGCTGTACCACCTCCTGAATTTATTTTTATTTATTTGTTAGATATTATTAGATACAGTGCTGTAAGTGTTCACTACAATGCCACATTATTTTAACAACAATTATCTGGCAGCTACGCAGCTCAGAACTCTTTTTTTAAATGCCACCAGAATTCCCCTGTTTCCATTCTCATATCAGTATTGATAACCAAGAGACAAAGATCTGAATTGTTACATCAGGCAGGGCTCTGAGAAAGCTGCTCCGGTGGGAAGTGTTCCTGCCCATGGCAGGGGCTGGACTGGGTGGCCTGTGCAGTTCCCTTCCAGCCCTCACCACGCTGGGATTCCACCAACAGTAAATGATGGACAGTTTTTACACCACTATCCCTTACCATTCCTTACTAGCTCCTTATTAAAAGCACTTGCTTCACAGTAGCTCCTCCCCTGTGAGATGGGAACTGTTTTCATGTCCCCTGCCCTGCAGGAGTCGGTGCTGCTCAGCAGGGCCATGGTGATGACGTGGATCAGCTCCTTCACCACGGTCCTGGTGCACTGGGGGCCGCTGGCCAGCCCGTTGCACGGGAAAAAGAAAGGCTTGAGGTGACGAGCAAGTTCATTCCAGTCACACACACAGTCCTGGTCATCCTTACAGCCATAAATTAGCTCCCCATTCTGCAACAAGGAGAAAAAGAAGCTTTTAGGCACATCAGGAAGTCAGGTTATTCATACTGAGCTATTCAGAGCATCAGGTCTAGTATTTTAAGCATAGGAAAGTGTTATTATCTTAATAATCTGCACATAGACACACAACATTCCCAATCTCCTAAAGATTTGGGATCTCAGTCTCCTCTTAAGTCTAATCAGAGCCTGCAGTAACAACCCCTGAATGAAAACCAAAACTGCTTAAATCAAGTGCTACCTTCCCAACTCAATGGCCTGTGAGGAATCAGAACAATACAGGGGAATGATCCTTGGCACATTTTCCTATCACTTCTTTCTGAATAATGTTAGCAGTGAAGAAGCACCGTGTCAAACACCCTTTTTTACCAGCCCAGACCAGCAAAGGGAAGGCTGTGAAAGGGGACAGAAAAGGTATGATAGTAGTACAAAAAGAGGGCAGATCATAGAAGTTTAAGTAATTCAAATAGTTGATTTAATATTGGAAATAAATTGAAGTAATCTTGTTTCCTAGAATTAATCTGAAAATCTCCACAAATCATCAGTTACTGCTTCATATTTTTCCTACGTGACTGTCATGGGATGCCACTTTTTCCTTCCTCAGTGAGGTCTGCATCAGTGCTCTAACAGGAATCTACAACAAAGTATTTGCAACAGCATGCCAAGTTCTCCATTTCCTTCTTCCTGAAGCAGTACATAAAGTTTTAAAACTTTGGTCACCTTAAGAGTCCTTTTCTGTTAATTGCTCCTCAGTGATTCCTTCCCATTAATTCATTCCCCAGGGAATGGTCACCGCCCCAAGGCTGCCAGAGCTTCAGGAGCATTTGGAAAATGCTCTCAGCCACAGGGTGGGATTGTTGGAGTGTCTGTGCAGGGCCAGGAGCTGGACTTGGACAATCCCATATTCTGAGTCTGTGAATTCTGGGTTATTATTAATTTTCTGTCCTCATCTGAAATCTAAGAACTTCCCCATTTCCTTCTCTTGATGGGGTCCAACAGTGATGGTCTGACTAGGTAGGTTTGTAAGAAGATCTTGACTGCTGAGATGCTCAAGTCAAATTGTTTAAAATCCAAGGCAAAAAAAGCAAGCAGAGAACATTTAACTTTACCTTAAATATTTTCAGGTTGTTCTGTGCCTCCTGTAATAAGCTCTTCAAAGCAAAGTGCATTCTTTGTTTATTTCTAGGGAAAACAAAGCCAAGAATGTTTCATCACAGCCTTTGGATGTTCACACCTGGCATGAGCACATGCACTGAACACATTACTCACACTGAGGTCATGGCAAAGGCAAAGTGAACTTCAGATCTGAGTACACTAAACAGTTCTTGGGTGAAATGTTATGCTGCAAAAGGCAGCTCTGATTGCTGAGATGGGTGTAAGGGGGAAACAGCAGATTATATAATCACTGTAAAGGTCCAGACAAGCCAGCATTGATCACCCATAACACCTCAGTGAAAGGCAAAGTAATCCAAGCAAGAAATCTGTAATGCAGATTTTTTCTGGGGGGGAGGGGGGCAAAATTACAGAATCCTTACCCTGAGAAGAGATCCAACGGGCAATATTTACTTGGTCGTTTCCATTTTCCATTGGCTACCTGTGGGAAAGCCAGAGCACTTCTGTTACCCTCCCTGCCTGGAACGGCTGCCCCCCATTTTAACAGCCAGCTCTGTGCCACTGACATCCTGCCTTCAGAGGTCAGGACATTTAAACCACTTTGAACACAAAATTCAGGACCACTGTGGGTGCTTCCCAGTCATTTTTAACTCAAGTCACTCAAACTGCATTCACAAGGTGTAAGAGCCTGAATGAGAGATGTGGGACCCAGGGGCTCTCCAAAAGGCAGTTTATTGTATCCAAAATGCAGTTTATTGTATCCAAAATGCAGTTTATTCCATCCAAGAGGTTACAGCAGTCCAGGGTTGTGGGTGACAGAGCTGTGCCCACAGCTTCAGCTCCAGCTGCAGCCACGCCTGGAGACCCTTTGGTTTTGGTTACAATGCATTTCACACTTTTCTTTGCTGAGCATCTTCATACAGTAGAACCAATCTATACCTTAACTTTTATCTATAGCCTATCATAACTGCTATAATTACCATATTCATGTTACTGTTCTCCAATCACTAACAGTTAGTACATTACAGTCTAAGCTAGAAGTTGTTATTCAGTTTTCTTGCAGTGGAAAATTCTGAGACCTTTTTTCTACTTGCAGCTTTGCTGACTTGTTTGCCTGTGCTGTCTTTCTGCTTGGTAAAAACATCTTCTTGTTTGAGGTGGGTTTATCCTTTGCTCTAAGCCATAAAATCCCCTTCTAACTAACACATCCTTTGCCTCCTTGGTTATCCAGTCAGACTGGCTCAGCAATTCTTTTCTGCTATATCAAAACTTGCTTCCATCTCTATTCCTTCATCAGACTCTACATTTAAAAATCTTTCTGCTAAGCATCCGTATCTGTGAGACTTTCTTGTCAAACTTTCATCCTTCCCAACAACAAAGGAGAAAGGGTCACATTAAATCCCAGGGAGCCACAGTCACTCCATTCCAGAGTCCCAGCAGGCACAGCTCCACGAACTCCCTGCCTGTTAAGTGCTGTTTGTTCTCAGTCACAGAATGCACTTGGGGAGCTCAGCTGGGAAGGAAGTTCCACATCACAGCTGACCCAATCCCAGCGTTCATAGTCCCCAAAGGCTGAGATTGTATTTGTTTGCTTCCAGCTTCCCACAGAACTTGTTCCATCTCTCACTAAATAAATTCACACCCAGCAACTCAGCTGTGTATCCTCCTACCAGCTTTAGTCATATCAGAGATTTGAGCAAGTTTCAACAGGAAAGCAAGCCTGGAACAGCAAATAGAGCACAGTACAGCCAAAGGGAAGCAGGGTGACTTAATAATTACCTTTAGATGCTGATGCATACAGTAACGACACACCTTGTGCTTTATCTCCTGTGAAACATGGCTGGAAAAGGGAATGAAGCCACACTTTGGCTAAAACAAACAAACAAAACAAGATTGTAAATACAAATGTCTCTATAAAAATATAAAGGCAATATGCAAATATTTCCAGTTAAAGGAAAATGTTTTAAAATTATAAAAAATTCCAGCACTTAAAAGCTGAATTATTTTTTAAAATAACGACATGCCAAACTGCTGTGGCCCACAGAAAAGCCTGTATGTAATACCTGGGAATTTCCCAGGTTTCAAAAGACGGGAATTGGAAGAGAGAGGGAGCTGTTCCCTCCCGTGGGTGCCAGTGAAGCAGGAGCTCCGCCCTCCCGCGCCCTCCCGCGGGCCAGAGCGCGGTGCAGGAGCACAAACGCGGCCCGGGCCGCCCCGCACACCTTGATCTCGATGCACAGGATGGGCCGGTGCTCGGCGAAGCGGAAGGGCTGCAGCCGCGTCAGGTTGGGAAGGCACATGGCGTAACCGCTCAGCGTGTCCATGTCCTTGTCACAGCGACACTCTGCCACAGCAGGGGACAAACACCACAGGGAGATCAGCGCCGGGGCGTTTGCTCGGTCACCGCGTGGGAACGAGCGGGGAAGGACAGGACGCGATTTGCACAAAGCTGCATTTGCACAATTATGCATTTGCACAAAGTTGCCCTCCCCATTATCAACCCTGGTTTCAGTTCCCTCAAAACTGTCCCAAGAGCTGCTGGTAATGGCCAGCTCCCAGCTCAGCCCAGGAAAGGTGAGGTCTGAAACAGCAAGGAAATGGATTGGCCAACAACAGGTGAAGTGACTCATTCATGTATTTATTCAAAGATGTGATCTCCCCTTTGCTTACTATGCATGACCTACCAACCCTCAGCTGAGTCAAAAGGATCTGAGAACTGGCAGGAATATCATAAACCCAAGAGGTATTCTGCATAAAAATCCTCTGAATAACCTCTCTCCATGTGCATCCCTTGGGACACAGAAAGGTCTGTGAGGTTGTAGCTCAAAGTTAACCAGAGCACACAGCCCCAGATTTCCAAGTACCTGTTATTAAACAGACACACAGAACACACATTCCTGCTACAGTTTCCACTGTAAGAAAAATGAAAAATATACTGCAATAGAAAAAATAAATCTGAGAAACCAAAGCCTCAGGCACCAGCCTGTCATGCCATACTGCTTCACCAGGATGAGCAAGAAGCCTTCTGTCTCCAACCAAATGTTGAGGTTTGTTTTCTTTTTCTAAATTTAAGCAAAAGTACATCCTTCACACCTTCACAGCTGAAAGCCACTTGCCAAATCAGAAAGGCACAGGAATCTGAAGTATTAGAGAAGCTCTTTTGTATGTTACACAGGCTTATGTGAAGAGTAACATTGAAAAAAAAATCCTTGAGGTTTCAAAAAAAAAATTCCTCCTAAAAATGGACAGTGAGATTCATTGCTGTGAAGCACCTGGACACTTCCCCACAAGCACACTGCAATCCCCAGCAGCTGTGGGCACACAAAGGTTAACTTGGAAAAATAAAACTAAATTCTATCATTCCCTTCCACCACACTTTTATTAGACACTATTTACTTTCCTCACTGGTTCCTGGCACTGTGGACCTGTGCTCACTATATGTAAATTAATTCCTTTTTTTTTCCTGGATTAAAGGCATCGAAGCACTTGACTACAGTACTTTGATTTAAAACTGTATTTATCTTCAAGGAGTTCTGCTAAAGCAGGAGTTTCTGGCCATTCTCAGGAACTTTTGGGAACATAAGACACCACAGGGCCAATCTCTTTGCCTATTTTAGAGCTATCACAGACTACTTTTCACTCCAGAACAGAATCCATTTTTTCCACAACAAATTTTCAACTTATCATTGTCTGGATATTAAAAAAAGTTTCCTTATATTCAGTAGTGTGATGCTTTTTTTACTTTAGAACAAAGGAAAATGTTTTACAGCTTGAGGAAGCCCCTTTCTAATCCCACCCCTGGCACTTACCTGGCCTCTCTGGCTGGATTTTCAAACAGAGCTGCCTTACAAAGTCTAAAGGCAGTTGAATAATTTCCTATTGGGGAACAAAAAAGTAAACATTTTAATGCAAAAATTAATACCCAGTTTGAGAATCTTGAAATGGAGCAGCAAAGTTCAGTGGGTTACACAAAGCACACTGAAGTGCGCAGTCAGCAGCTTTCCCTCTGATTCACTGTCTGTGAACACCTGCTCCTCTATAAAACCCAAGCACTGATTTCAATAAATGCATGGCAAAGAGCATTTTCAGTGCAAGTTTGATGTGTGAGAAGGAACCTGCAGCACTTTGTCCTTTCCACAAGTGGAAAAGTCCCATGTGTCACATCCCAACCATGTGTAACTCAGTTCCAGGTGCAGCTGTAACTTTTTCACTGATCTGGTGTTCAGTGAACAAGATCTGGCTGCCCTGAAGAACAGAGCAAGGGAAATGGCGATCTCTGACTGCACAGAAACCTCAACAATTTAGATGAACCAGGTTTCTCTCCCTGTTTTGCAGTTAAAAATCTCTCTCACACACACCCCTCTTGCAGAGCAGAGCAATGACCACACTTCTCAGCCAAAGCCCTGAGTACAATCCAATCACCTCAGCACAGAGCAGGTTCCTGTTTGCATCCCAATGCTTCCTGTGTGTGTGCAAACCCTGTTAGTTCCTTTCACTGGCACTCTGTGTTCCCCCAAACACTTCAGTGTTTACAATGCCTAAGCCATTTATTTAAAAACAAATCATTTACCCCATGGTGAACATAGTTCTCCCCAAAGAACTGCTTCATCACATGCTTTCCAAAGTCCACGATGTTTTGCAGATGGTGTAGTATTTCCTCTGGAGTCTGGAAGACACAAATGCAGTGACTGAACTCCAAAATAACAATAAAAACCCTGCAGAACACACACACATCCTGGTCAGTGATTCAACAAATAACTGCATTGCTGGGCTTGGCAGTTCAGTGCACACTGAAGTCAAACAGACACATCAAAGGTGCTGAATTTGTGTCCCTACTGCCACCTCAGGGCTGGGACACACAGAAAAATGGTCACAAAAGATGATTCTGCTTCAGGAGACAAAGGGGAGAGAAAGTGACAAAGATGGAAGAAGGGGAGACTGCTCAACACCTACTCTGACCATTATTCTCAAAAGAGCTCAGAGAACTCCAGCTGCCCAAAGTTGCAGAGCAGAAGAGGCTTGGAGTGTTACAAAACACATCCTGGAGATTGGGAAGAGAACAGCTACAAAGACTGAGCCATATTCCAGCCCTTGGCATGAACAGGTACAGAACTCTCCATCTGTCCCAAATCCTGCCCCACACAGGGAAAAATCTTACCCTACTGTGATATTCTGTAATTTCATAAGGAAAGGTTTTCTGTGACACAAGATGCCAAAAGCCAGAAAGGAAACTCACGAGAACTGGAAGCAGGACAGGGACAAGTGCACAGTGAGACCTGGACACGCTCCCAGCAAAGGAGCTGTACAGCAGCATGATCCCATTGCCTGCACTCAGCACACTCTGCCTCTCTGCTGGGTATTTTAGTGTTACCACAGAGAACCTCAAAGCTGCTCTGTCCTTTTGTAACACACACACAAACCCTCTTCAAACCTCACAATAAGAGTAAGTGGAGGAAAAGAAAGTGCAACACTTGGGTACATGTTAGCAAATCAAAGGGGAAAAACGAGAGCAGGAGGAAAATATATAAACAGAGCAGAGTAAGAGGAAATAAAATACTAGAGGACAACACCCAGACACTGACATAGCCTAGAGAAAGGAGGAAAGACCACATCCAGCACTAATCACAAATGACAACAGCCTCTTCCTTAACTTACACAAATGACAAAAGTCCCTTCCTTAACCTACACAAATCCTGGGTGGTGAGAGGGAACATGACATCATCCCATCAGGAACAGAAATCTCAGCTCATTCCCATTCACAGATGGTTCTGGCCTGGTTTGCTGACGTACACAGCACCCCAGGTTTGTGTTTGGTTGGGGTTAACACAGACACACAGACTCTCAGACTGAGAAATAAACATCTCATTAAAATTTACTGCTGTCACTTTTACTACATGGAGAGACTCACCAATTGAAAATATCAATACAACCATAAAATTATAAGTCAAGCTTAAGATGTCTTTTAAGAGCAAGTATATTTGATATACCTAAATGAAACAAAAAACAACTAACAGGCTACTTGGGCATCACCTTTTAACATCAAAAACCACTAAGATGAAAAGCTTTTGAAGGACCCATAATTACTGCCAGCTCACTCACCAAAACTCAAATAGGCTTTACACAATAACTTTAATTCCTTCATGAAGAAGATCACACACTAACATAGCAATATGCAATTAAAAGCACTCCCTGAGGCTGACACTTGACTTTCTATTCAAGCAATGCAAGCTCTGCAGTTACATTGAGTGTTTTTCAATCATAACAACAAGGTTACAATGCACAATAATACCAACTTGTTCAACTACTGGATTATCTAATCCCAAATTCATAATTAAACAGATAATTAAATGTACAAAGCAGCATCCAGACTTCTTTACCCTTCCCAAAGGAGTTAGGCAGAAGAGACTGAGACCTATTTGTTCACATCTGAATTTCAGTGTGTGTATTACTAGAAAATATTTTGCTTGAACTGCTTCCTTCAGCATTGTTTACCTTGCATGACCTGTGATGTCATGCACAGACAGAACAGAACATTTCTGAACCTAACTCACTTTGTTTAAGTCAGGAATACAGATTATTCCTAAAAAAATAAACCAAAACATTTTCCCTGTCATTCTTGCTATGTGCAAGTTTATCCCAAAACTGATTCTCCAGGCTTTGTTTACTGATCTGATGCTAAAATATTTATTCTGTTCCGCTCCAAGAAAAAATGGCCCTTTAAAAAAATCAATCACCAGAATAAGTAAATATATTCAAATTACAAAACCTTCTGGTTTTGTGCATCACCAAGTCCACACACTCCCAATGCAAGGCAAGTGCAGAGCTGGAGCCAGCTCTCCCCAGAATGCAGCCCTGGAATCACATTCCAGCCTCACTGCCCAGCCCCAGTGCTGTGGAAACTGAGCAGTCACTTCCTGCCTTCCTCTGTGACTCTCTCATACTCTGTCAATTTGTTAAATACAATTACTGTGCAACAATCTCTTTGAAGTTAAAATTAAAAAATTGGAAAACTAGCAAGGAAAAGGGGCAGGCATTCAGGGTTCTGTTTTCTTAAATAAACTCCAACAGACTGGCTTTTTACATAAAGTTGTGGTCTAGTCCTCTCCTGCTATACTAAAAGTTGAGATAAGCACTGTTTCCTTTCTTGTGGTGCTCTGGGCTCATCACTGCTCTTGTTAACACTAAACATTATTATCTTGGGCTACTACCAAAGCACAAGATACATTTTTGAAATCCTGCCAATAGAAGCAGCTCAAAAATCTACTTGAATCATACTTTTTTTTACCAGGCCTTTTTTCAAGTTAAGTAGCAGCAGAAAGACCATCAAGTAACTCATACATATGCTGTGTTCACCAACTTTGCCTTCCTCTGCTTTAGCAACTTGTCCCTTGTAAAACTGGATGCTTTTCACATTTATCTCCCTGATTTAAAGCAATAAAATGCCCTTTCTAGATATTTACTTTGCATTCATCCCTGTTTCTATTTTCCTAAAATGAGGCACACAGCAGTTCCCATAGAGCCCAATGCTTTCAGGATGTCCCTCCTCAGAACAACGTGTCCCTGTGCCTCACACAGCCATGGCTCAGGGCTGCTGGAACTCAAGCCATGCCCTGCATCTCCCAGGTAACACACCCTAAAGACTCCTCTCAAGGTTGAGAAAATGAAACAATTTGAACCTTGCGCTCTCTTTTCTCATTTTTCTTCTTTGGAACACTGTGTTTATGCTCCACCTTTGGTTTTTGATCATCTTTTATCCCTGTTAAAAGAAATCTAAAGTAACTCACTTCAGCTCCTTCTCAAGCAGCAAAACCTTGCTATTGTACCATGGAAGAAACTGGGAGATTGTCACAGCTAGGACACTCAGTCACTCACTGACAAAGGAATTCTGTGAACATTTCATGTCTTTGCTCCCATTCCATGGCTTTTTAGCTCCTGAACGGGTGGTGAACAGCAGACCCTGACCGTGGCACCAGCTATGTGCAGCTCCTGTTCTGTCCCACCTGCCCACAGCCAGGAAAATTCCTTTCTTGCTCAGCATCCCTGAGCTCCCACAGGTGGATTTGGAACATTTACACTGAAAGCTCTGCCCTGCCCCACACAGAGCCCGTGCTATGAGCACTCACATCAGCCCAGTTACACAAGGCAACCTCAGATTTCCTCCTGTTGCCAAAGCCCCTGAAACACAGGCACATTTCAAAACAGCCATTTGTTCTCACCCCTGCCAGCCACAGCTCTTTCACAGGTTTCTTGTTTCTCCTCACCCTGGCTATTAGCTTACCCAAGGGCATTCAGGACAGGTTTAAATCTTACCTTGTTCTGGTTGGGAGGGGACTTCAGGAACCGTAGCACCACACAGCGCTGAGGAAAACAGCAAAGAACAGGGATCCATTAGCATCTATTAACACCACCATTGTCTGACTCCCCAGTGCACCCCTCTGAGAAATTAAGGGAAAAAACCAAACAGAAAAGCACATTTTAGATGGTTATTTCACTCACCTTGAAATCAAATCCACCAGCTGAAATCAAACCCAGCAATGCCATCAGCTGAACAAGGCAGCCACTCTGCATTCCCAGTCACTGATTACAGCAGGGAAATGTTCCCTCAGCTTACAGCACTGCCCTGAAAGTCTGGGAAAGCTCACATGGAGCCACAAACACCCCCACCCTGGTATTTGTGCACCAAAGCTCCCCAAAAGGGACACAAGGCCCATTGCACTCACAGCATCAGCAGAGCATTACAAATTATTAAGGACACACAAGTTACCAGCAGCAGCTACACAACCCTAAACTACACCCTGCTGTGGAGTAAATATCTAACACAGGAACAAATATAGCAGGTGTCCAAATATTTTACCTTAAAACCACAGAAAAACTCCCTAATTTTTTGTAATTTTTACAATTGTTATCAGTTTTGTAACAATTCAAAAACTTGACATGTTACAAATTAAAATCAAAGTCTGACACAGTGTCAAGGCACCTGCAGCCTTAAAAGGCAACACACAGCCCTGCCTCTGGTCTGCCTGAATAGCTGATATTAGAGATATTTACTTCCACTGTAAATATGGATGCAGTTCAGCCTATCCAGGTACACTGGGTACAATACCAACAACTGGGCACCACAGAAGGTAGAGACAAACTCTGTTTTCCAGAGTTACCTCTCAGCCAGTCTGTCTCCATTTGGGCCTTCCCAATATACTCCAAAAAGGATTAAATCCATTTAAAGCACTCCCACAGAAGTACATTCAGATTTGCTGACAAAGACAATGCAGACAAAATGTCTGGTTTATGGAATCCAAGCTTTTTCCCTTCCAAATGATTTGCCATTAAAAAACTCCCCACAGCATGACAGCACCAGATCTGTTCCATGTTTCAGAGCTGAAAGCTGTTTCTGTAAGGGCTGAGGGACAGAGCTGCAGATATCTTTAATTACTAACATGGAGAGAAAGAGGAAACAAGCAAAACTAATGACAATGTGGCATCCAAAACAATAACAAAACTGGGTCCAGGTTCAGACACTGCCACTGAAAGCCAGACAAGGCCCCTTCCAGATCTATGAAGCCTCACACCACCACAACGTCTGGAAAACACTCTTACATGAAAGGATACTTTGCTGTTAATTTGATTTGTCCTGCAAGATGAGTGCCCCAAGAGCAAAGGAGATGCCACCAGAGTGGGAATCACAGTCCCCTGGATTGGACAAGGTGCTGGTGACACTTCCTCTCCTCTGTCATGATGAGCACAGGCCTGGTGAGCCCGTGGCTCTGTGGGCAGTGTGTTATTCTTACAGTGTTTCAACCATCTGGGCCTCCTGCTTTAATTATTCATTAGTAAGTGGATCAGTGATGGAGTGATCTGATTATCACTTCTAATCCATTGAGAAACATGATTCTGTAATCTTTCAAGGCTAGTGTAGATATTTATCTTTTAATCAGTTCCCAGCCATGATTCCAAGCAGTGGTCTGGAAAACCTGACTCAGGACAGTATTTGTTCATCAGCAAGTTATTTCTGATTTGGCAAAATGACCGAAATTACATATGGCAAAAGAAGAACATGTTGCTGGCCTACAGATGTCAAAAGGAAACACAGCACTGTTCAAACAAACTTCACAGATGCACTTAGACCAGCCAGCCCAGACTACATTTCAGTAAGACTATTAGATGGTTAGAGGAAATAAAAAAACAAAACCATCACCAAACAAACAAAAACCCACCCCAAAACCAAACATCAAAAAACCCTCCAAGCACTTCTTTCCTATTTTGAGGCAAGTTTCCAGCCAGCTACATCCCTTTGTGCATTTCAATAGCAGCTCCACAGCACCAAGGTTAATCCATCAGATGCCACAGGTGCCAACAGCTTCAGAAGCATCACCACCAAAAATATTGGCCCACATTTTTCATGCTATTGCATTTCTGATTCACTTGGCTGATTCTTTACTTGGAAATATTGTGGGTGGTTGTTGCCATGAGGTTTTTTAGTCAGTTATCTTAAAATGCCTTCAATTTTTTTTATATTTACAGATTGAACATCAAATATGTGCCATACTTATCTGCATGCACAAGAATGACCCAAATTCCAAAGGATCTCTGAGGAGGCTGCCACTACTCCTCAGCACTTTGAGAATCAGCTCAACTAGATCCTAATGCTCCCTGCATTTCCTTCTCCTGAAACAGTGGAAGGGCTCACAGAGGCACCTGGCACCAGCACAGCATTCAGTGAGCTGGGTAACAGCCCCAGAGAGATAAAAAGATGAAAAAAGCAGGCTGCAAGCAAAGGAGAAAAAAAGAAACAGTGCATGGATGTAGGCAAATGTAACACATACAACATTAAAAGGCTTAATATCTTATGATGTAAGATAAGTTAGAAAAATGATGAATTCAAAGGAAGAATTCTCTACAATTTTTTTTTAATCCCTGCATATGTTCAGTCTCCATTTAGTGACAAAAGACTAAAAATAACGCACCCATCAGAACATCACACACTGCAGCTCTCACTCTCAAATAAGGAATTTAAGGACAACTCTCACATGGGAGCAGAGCAGCCTGATGGCAGATAACAATGTTCTCAGTGGCTCCGGGCCCTACTAGGCTACAACAACAACAACCCTTCCCAATTGTTATGGAAAACTGAAAACAAACATTAGCAACGAGGATACAAAACTTGTGTCTCTAAAACACATCCACAAGGCTGGGGCTGAGGTGATGTAACCAGAGGTGTTGGGGCAGCTCCATCGCAGACCACAGCGTTTGGAGTTACAGCCCCACCAAGAAGGGCAAACCCCTCTTTGACACCCATCAGCGAACCATTGCTGGGCTTAGAGGAACCAAGTCAAGGACTGCCAATGAGGAGAGAAGGAGCTGTGAAAATGCTCCAAATCAGTGGCAAGCACAGCTCTTGTCCTCGTGTGTCCTGGGCCTGGCCCCCAAAAGCTCACCTGTAAAAATTTTTATTCTCTAGAGCAGTTACTATAGCTATTATATTAATCTTACCCAATAAAATCCAAAAAATAAAGTAATCCTTGGTAGCTCGGCCAAAATATGACTGGAATCAATCCAGGTACTTTGGATTAGGCAGCAGAATTATGAAACCAGGATAAAAGCTTACATTTGTTTCTTTACAGCTTGGTGTTTGATAATGACCTTATTCTATGACCTCACTAACATAAAATGCAGGCCTCCTGAACTGGAGGGTTTTGAAAAGTTGAACACAACTGGGGCAAATCTATAATCTTGATATTCCCCCTCAGGGAACAACCTCGTGTGCGTCATGGTTTTTTTCAGGTCTCTTGCTACATGAGTAACAAAAATCTAGATAAGAGTTGGTGGCAGTGAAAGAAATGGGAAAAAAATTAGCTCAACTGCTGATAAAAGTGCTCAGATATACAGAAAGATGTGTATTTTCCCTCTGCTCACTCAGGTTTAGAATAAGTTTCTGTACAAAAACACAAAGAATTGGCCTGTCCAAACACAAAGCCTGGGAAACATCAGCTGCTCCTTCTCTAAATAAGCAGGTTCACGTCATTTGTTATGACTCTGTTATTATTCTGAGCAGATCACATTAACTGCTTTTGTCTGGAGGCACAGCCCTACTCTGACATCTCCTTCCCAACTGGAAAAGATTCTCATCTCCTCCATTCCCAACTTGGGCTCACAAATGCAAGATCCACTGGTAGAGAACAGGACTCTGAGATGCAACTTTTTAATTCCCAAAAGGAACTGCTCCCCCCTTCCCACAGCCATCATCCCCCTCACTCCACAACACCTCATAAATTCTGGCATCTAAAAACTCACCAGTGTTTTTGCAGGCTCTGTTTGCAATTTCACATGACAAAGTTACCTACCTGCTGCTTAAAACGGCCCAAAATACAGAAACAGAGTAACTAAACACATCTTTCTTTAAAAGTTGTGCATATTAAAGTCACAAGTTTCCAATTATAAACAAGGTGTGAAACACTCTCCAAGACTGGTAACAAATCTTCTCTACAATTCTTACTCTGCTATTTTTTGCAACTAATTTCACACACCACCACCAGCCACTGCCAAAGGAGATGAAGATACAAAGTCAAACACTTTTGGAGAAAATAGTGTCTGTGAAGGCTCTGAATTTCTTTATACCTGGTTATTTAATTCACTGTTTTGCTGACCCTGAAGAGCTACCAAGAACTTACCAAACTCAGCTCCAAGGATGCCAGAGCTACCCCTGTGCTTATTCAGTGCCACCCAATCATTGAGGGTTTACAACAACCTGCAGCAATGGCACCTACAGAAAGCACATTCTGATTGTCAGCCCAAGGGAGGGAGGCAAACTGAACACAGTGATAAGCAAATATTGATTATTGACAGTTCCAAGGGTGCTCAACATGAACTGTGGAATTGTTTAGCTGATATTAAGCAATTCCTGCAGTGGCACACTGCAGCTGCATGCACTATTTCCCAAGTAAAAAAATTATTCTGACTTTTTAAATTCCACAACCCCTTCAATTCCAATTCTAGCTTCAGGGGTTTGAACAGAAAACAATGGTTTTCTATTCAGAAAATGCAACTTCTGGGAAGGAGAAAAATGGACAAAGAAGTGTTATCTTCACATCTCAGAAAAGCCAGTGACAGGGAGAGTTTGTCCTTCTGAGAAATGGTGGAACTCAGTGGAAACATGCCCACCACAGTGCCCAGGCACTTCAGCCAAAGCTTACCTTCATGGCACTCAACACAAGACATTTTTAAAGGTCTCTCCATCCAGGGTCAGTGTGCTGTGTAATGTGAAGGGTTATGAGAGATGGAAACAAACTAAGAACTAGAAAATTTTGCAGCTTTTGAATGAAATACACGGGTAGCATCATGCACAATTGTTTTCCAACTCAGTTTTGTTCTACACAAGGTGGATAAGATCACACAAAACAAAGTGAGGAAAGCTACATTTCCTGCCAGTATGGAGGAAGTTTAGCAATTGCTCACACATAGTGCAAAGAAGCATTCAGAAATAGGAACAATACTCTTTTATTTAGCACAGGAGTCCTTGAAGAACAATGGTTTTATTTCTTAACATGAATAAAGGATTTCTGGCATGGCATCTGGCTTTACACCATTCAATATGGCAAACCCTTATTTGAAAGCAAACCCCCCATGACACTTGTTTTCTTTAGCACACAGCTCACAGCTTGCATCAGAATTCAGGTGCTCATTACAATTTATTTTCCTGCTTGGTTATAATCTTGATTCCCATGAGAGTCAAGCACTACCTCAGGTTTCACTTTATAGCTAAGCCTCTGTAACCTTGCAACGCACAGATGGTACCAATTCTGAGAGAATTTAATGATTGCACTCTGCAAGAGTGAGAAGGAAATGTCTGCCCTTCAGCCACAGCAGCTAATCAGATCACCTGAAGTGATATCAAGTGATACACCACTGCTATGAGGTGCAAACACCTACCAGAGAGAGAGCAGGATGAATAAACCCATTGATGCCTGACCCTCATGTGCACTGGCACTGCCTGGGGAGCACAGCACATGGAAACAAGGAAAAATGCTCCTTAACATTTAAAAGCACATGAAATGCCTCATCCATCTGTCAGACAGGTGAGTTGTAGCAATCAGAACATAAAAACACACCCTGAGCTCCCTCCCTTTCAGCTGCTCTGAATCCCCCTCTATCAGCAGCACACTCACCCCAGCTTTAAGCTGCCAAGTCATCTGACGGCATGCAGGGGAAAGCAGGCATTCCAGGAAATTATTAATGGGGGCAGGAAATACAGAGTCAAACAGTAAAAGGGATTAGAACGGAGTTAAATAATTAAATGGACAGTTAGAACAAGTGAATAATCCTCAGCATCCAGAACAAGCCAAGCAGAAGGCAGCTAAGCCACTTTGTGCTCATGCAGAACCCAGTGACTGCTCCTTCCCAAAAAAAGGCAGGTTGGGGAGGACACTTGAAGGGGGTCAGGACACCTCCCTGACACTTTATTCCATGTCACAGACACATCCACTGAAAGGCTGGGAGGGAGGAAGAACCAAAAGAGTGAATGAAGCAGGCTCAGACTGAGCACTCCTACACAGCTTTGGGTCAGCCAGGCTGCTTTACTCAACCCACAGCCACTGTCAGTGAGGGCAGATACAGAAAAGGCACAGAAACTCCAGCACTGCATTGCAAGCACCTGCTACAGACACAAAAGAAATATTTTTGAGACAACAACTTGATCTCAACTGCAAAAGGAACTCATTCAAGTTTGAGCCAGCACTGAATCCAACCAGAAAAAAACAGGATCATTTTTAATCAAGGCTAATGACCTCCTGAGTTTGACTGCAAGACTGGGATTGGTTTTACATTTTAATGATATTGCCTTCCTTCAGCATTCTCAAAAGTCACACCAAAAAAAGGAAAAAAACTGACCCACAGTAGAGTTGAATTTCCAAAGAAGGTCACCAAAAGACAAGTCTGCTCCAACCCTCATTATTAGCAAAAGAGAGCACCTCTGAAATAAATAAGTATTCTGCAGGGAGGAGCGAGGTGCTGCTGCTGCTGCAGGTAAATGATTGCTGTCATTTGGGATTAGTGTTGGAGCAGAGCTTCTGTCTCCCATCTCCATCCACACTCAGGCTGTGCTTCCCCATCTGCATCTACAAAACTTAAGGCACTCTTACAAGAAAAGTTTTAATTGCTGCTTTTCTGCTCTCTCTCCTCTCCACATGCAGCCCTGCCACCCAGTGCCACCTTCCCTTGCACTCCATGGAAGGCACTGAACCACTCTGCATTCAGAGCATCCTTGCACTGCAGAAACCTGGGAAACACAAGAAAAATTTACAGTTAACCACTGGTACAATATTGAATTGAAATCCTGACACAGAATTAAAATTCCTTGATGTTGACTCAATCTAATAACTTTGGAGAAGTGTGTGTCAATAAAAAGCTTCACAGCTAATTCACAGAACTGGAAGTACTTTCAACTTTTAATTCTTTGTTTACAGTAAAACCTTTGCAGATTGTACTCAAGTAGAGTTAGGTCAATTAGTTATGGCATCCACAGTCACATTGTACCTGTTTAGCCAAAGAATTAAACACAAACAAATACAAAACTTTTTTTTCTCATCCACTGACCATAGATGTGCATGTAAATATCAATTAGCCAAGGTCAATGCAAGGAATCCAACAGTTTAATGCAGGTGTCACAAAGGTTCCCAAATTCCACCTCAAACTGGTGATTGCCCTCTGTTCATAAAATCCTCATTGTTGTTCCCAGCAGGACAGGCATCTCTTCCTCTCTTTTCACTGATTACACACCCTGATTACACACTTGGCTTTTTCAACTGGTTTTCAGAGCTGCTTCAGTCAATTTGGGCAGAAGCTCCTCCACTTGTTTGCAATAAGTAAATAAAATGCTAAAAAATCATCTAAGAAAGAAGGACTATTCCCTTCAGTCATCAAACTGTCCTCCTGTCCTTTGTCTAAGCAGGCAAAAGGGGTGCAGGTGTGGGGGTTTTGTTAAACACTGTTTTGTTAGACACTGCTGAGATACACACACACCCAAAAAAACAACAATGCTGGAGAGTCCAGGTCAAAGAAATGCCCTATGAAATTAAAAAATAACAAACAAAACCCAAACATCGAACAGAAGAGACAGAAAATTCTACAGAATCAGATGCAGAACTCCTCCCTACATTACATGATTGCCAAATGCATCAGAAGCAGGCATCAGCACAGGTTTGGAATGTAAACACCAGAATCTCATCAAGGAGACAAAGATGTTTAAGTTCAAGTCTTACCATAACTGTGCCTTTCCCAATTAGTCAAATTAAAATTCAATAAATACAAGTTGCATTTTACTCTTTCTGGTAATATCTTTCTGTAAAAGAACTAAGAGACCAGAATGTAGCCATGTTTAATCAGAGCAAAATTCAGAGAGGCCATTATTAATTAACTATTGTATTTATATCCACGGGAACAGCAAAATTTCCCTAACTGAAGATTCTTTAATACAGAAATAATCATCCTGTTCTATATTTTCATGAAATCAAGACATTTATAGATATTAATGAAAAGAAAAAAACAATCAGAACACAACTGAACAGAAAACAGAACACAGCTGAAAAAAAAATTGCTTTCTAGTCAGGGATCTGGAATTTTTCAGGAACAATTCAGAAGTTTGGGGGGGCATCAGTACTTACACAAACTTCAATAGCACAAACAGATTCAGGCAGCTCCACACAGAAAAACAAGAGAAGAAACAGGCCACACGAGTTTTGGGCCTTGTACAAAATGACATCATCAGAAAAAGCACCTTAAGAAGATTCCCTCAACGACAGCAAGTAATGATCAGCATCATCCCTTTCTGCCAAACAAGAGCAGAGGAAAGCTGCACATAATGAAGTCATTCCAACCAGAAGCTTTCAACTCTTTCAGCAACACCCTTCTGTCTAAACACACAATCCCGTCCTCTCCTCAAGTCAGTTCATTGCAACAGAACTGAACTTGTCATTACTCTTATAAACAAAACAACCAACAGCCACAGAAAAACTCTTTCATAATGCAAAGGCATTATGAGGAACAATTATCTACCCTGATTTGACACAAATCCCTTTCTCAGAGTTATTGCAAAGTCCCAAACCCAATGCCTCTCTGCAGACAGTGACCTCCTGCCCTGCTGTGCAGCCATCACAATGCAGGTGCCAGCAGAAGCAGCTGCACACACAGTGAGAGCAGAGACTGCTGCTAAAACACCAGATCCCTTCTCTCCCTGCTCCTCTGCAGGCCCCTGTGCAGCCAGCACAAGGATTGGGAAGGATTCTAAAGCAGCACTGGACATCCTGCATCTTCACTACAGGTCCTGAAGGGAAAATAAATATCACAAAGAGACATATTATTTGTCTAATACAGGCACAAATTTGAGAATCTTCTGTGAGCTTCACTACCTGCCTTGACTCCCTCATCCAGACTCCTCAGCTGCTTCCCTCACCTTCTCCATCTCTTCTCCTTTCCCTACCTGTAAGCTCACAGATGCTGTGGAGATGGTTCACGTTTTTCTAATTAAGTCCTGTACCAAAACCCAAAGAAATCTGCTGGAGCTGCAAACATTCCAAGACACAAAGCAGATGAACACTAACAATCCAGGCATCTGAAGCCATAAACCACAACCTTTTGCAACAGCATGACAAGGCTGTTCTAGACCATCTCACTGAATAAAAACCAAGCTGGGGGGAAAAGCCTCCTACTTTCCACTTCCCCATACTCACCCTGAAACACAAGTTTAATGTTCAAATGTATTTCAAAATGAGGGTTTTGGTTAGCACAATATCCCAACACACAAGAAGTAAAAGAGAGGCCAGGAGGAATGTACATACTCCACGTCATACAGCAGCTACTGCAGACCACCAGCACATGTTTCAACAGCAGAAGGAAATCCAAGTTATTACTCCTCGAGCTGCTTACACTACTTTCTACAAACATCTCCTGAAGCCTTTTGAAATGAAGTGTTAAGTGTTCCATAAGAGCAAGCAACTGACCCAAGTGCAGAACTCCAGAGGAGGATTTCCAGCTCTGATCTGTGCTGCAGAAAGACACAACAGCTAACCAGGAGATAACAGCCCTGCAGCAGCTCCTCTGAACCCTCTCTGCTGCTCATGAGGAGGGAGGAGGAGGGAAAGCACTGTTTTGCTCTCTTTCTAATAAAATCTGAAGCCAAATCTGAAGCAGAAGGAGTGACTCTCCACTAAAAAACTCTGTGAAAAAGAAACCTCCTTTCTAAAGCACCTGGATGGCTGTGATGGTGCTTGGTTGAGGGTTTGTGGAGCTGTATCTGTATCTGTCCTGCAGCACAGATGTCTCACCAACACCTCACAGTCACCAGCTTTATTTCACACTAGAATCATGAGGCAGGAAAGTTGTCTGATCATTCTAGCACTTCAGCAGACTGCAAGACTACACAAAGGCCTTTTGACCACAACTCAGTTTCAATTTGAATTCATTCATTCACAGCTTCAATAAAAACCAAAAGGAAAAGCCTGACTACCAGAGACATTTATACCATAGTTCTGTACATCCTCTGGAACTTTAGAGTCTCCAGAACTGAAACTTTAAAAACTCATTAAAGCAGAAGTTTGAGTGCTCATCAAGCAAACGAGCACAGAGCTCCAGTGATAACAATGGGAACTGGAAATGCTGGGCAGGCATTCCATCTTCACTCCCCGGATCACTGCCTAAATGCTGCCAAACTAATTAAAGTAACTCTGTAAAGCTACCACTGTAAGAAGAGATGTGTTGCACAGCCCCTGGTGTGCCTCAGGATCCTTATCCTGCACTGCAGGGACAGGGAGCAGAGATGCACTTGCAGTGATTTCAGCACACAGTGACACTCCTGTCACTGTTACACCCTGCAGGATTAATAACCAGCAAGAGGAAAAAGCACAGAGAGCACTGACAGCACTTTCATGGAAAGAGCAGAGCCCGTTCCATAGGATGCCAGCACATCCCAGTGCCAGACAAAGCTGGAAAGTGGCTGCGTGTCGCCGGTGTCCAGGGCTTGCCAGCTCCTGCCAGCAGAGCTGTGTGCTGGCCATGTGACTTTTCCATGACCAACTTTTTCATTTGGTACTCTCTGGATTAACAATGCCTTACATTCAAGTCTTAAAGGGCACCTACAGGGAATGGAGCAACCCCAGGAACTGAGCAGAGCCCTAAGCCCAGGAGAGCTCCCTGTGACAGCACGGGCCCCACAGCCCTGCCTGTCCATGCCCAGGCCAGCACAGCCCCACAGGCTGCAGCAGGAGGGTCCAGCCAGGCTGCCCACCCAGCCCACACAGCCTGCACTGCTGTTCTCAGCTCCAAGGCACGGGGCAGAGAGCAGCAGCTCAAACACAACAGCCCAGACCTCGTCTCAGGACAGGCCAAGCAGCTCATGCCCTCTTCTCCAAAAGGATAGGGATTCACTTTTTTGTTGTAGTTTAAAAAGTAAAACTTCTCAAATTTTCCAAAAGCAAGGAAGAGAGGCTTAGACACAGAGAGGCAAGGAGCAGCTTTCTCTCCACATTTCAAAACACCACATCAGAACATGGGAACCACAAGCACATGCACGGCTCCAATCTGGCCTCTCACTTGTATCTGAGCATCCATTCACGTCTCTCCCACCACCACCAAATCCCTGTCCCTTCCTCCTGCACTGATACACAAAAAACATGAACTGGGAAGCTACAGGATGAAGTGAGAACAGTCAAAATGTCTTAGCTGTGCTGCTGATCCCTCCACACTGGTGATCACAAGCACGATGATTAATGGTGCAAGCATATCCTGTTCCTAAGAGACACAAAGTTACAATTAACATCTAAATAGTATTTATAGGCTTCAGGTTTACCAGACCTTGTCATCAATAGACACAAAGATCCAAAATGTAAGCTCTCCTGTTTCAAAGTTGTGTATAAAGGAAAAAATGTATCTATTTCACTTTCACTCTAACTTTAAAAAGTTTTAGCATCTTGTTAAAGAGAGAACTGGCACGCTCAGCAGCTATTCTGAATCACTGGCTGACTTCCTCACTTTCCACGTCTTTAAAGATAATCACAATTACATCACTAATAATCCATTATTTATCCTGGTTCCCGTCATCCAGTGACTGAGAAGTTTCTACACTGCCTTTTTCAAGGTTCAATGTGACAGGAAACAAAATCACACATGTTCTTCTTCCACAAAAATAGCTTATAAATAGTGTTTGATATAAAGAAAAAGAGGGGGAAAAAGCCGGAGCCACAGAAGTGCCCTCCTAAAGTTTGGAGAGCACCACAAGATTTCTAGCATTTTCTCAGGCTTGGTATTTGTTAATATTTTACATCTAATTCATACTTATAACACAGAAAACAGACATTAAAATAATCCATCCTTTACAGTCATTCATTTAGACATAATTTTAAAAAATTATTTTCAAGATTCAACTCTTATTATAGATCTTTTTCTACAAAAATCCTACATTTCAACATTCTGGTTTTGCTGAGTTTTGATCTATGAGTCATCAAGAACATTCTGTGGCAAATCCATACCAGCTTTTAAACTAAAATACAAATACATCTTTAAAGCACAAACACAGCCACAGGCACTTTTTAGAAAAGGAATAAACTCCTTTAAGGGTCATGTATTCCACTGTATTAAGTAAATAATGCACATGTAAGGGGGGCACGAATACACTGTCAGCATAAACTGACACAGAGTCTGCTCGATTGGATTCAGCTTTGTTTAATCATTTCTGCTTCAAGTGTTGAATCTATTTTACTGGTATTTTTAAATAAAATACACGTCCATTCCCCTCCCACCTCCCAAAAAAAACCCCAGACAAAAAGGGGAAAAAATCAACAAAACAAAAAACCAGCCCAACAGGTACACGGGAGAATGGGGATGAAGTGCCCGGCGGGGTCACGGCACGGCAGCTCCGTGGCAAAGCCAAAAACCTCAATGAGAGTCGGAGCCCGGCCCAGCACTGCAGCGAGGGCTCAAACTCCTCACCGAGCCACAGTCGGTGACAAAGGGAAAAACACGCCTTCAGCAGCTCGCTTTCTCCTGTCACATCACCCACACCCGGGAATGATGGTGGAAGAGGCGAATTTTTAGCACTTTTCCCCACAGCTCCCATCTCCAGGCGGCAGCTGCCCGGCCACCGGCTGCTCTCGCTGCCATCCTTGCTGGCCGTGACGGAGGGCCCGGGGAAACGCCGGCTCATCCTCCCCACGGGACGGGCCCGATCTCCCCGGGACAGAAAACTGCTCCGGCAAAGAAAGCAGCGAGGGCGGGCGCCGGGGCCGAGCGGCCGCTCCCGCCGGGCCGCCCCCCTCACGCGGGCCCGGCTCGGGGCTGCCCCGTACCTGGCAGTGTGAGACGACGAGGCTCTGGTTGCCTTCCCCGTGGTACTTCCATTCATTCTCATCCATCTTCTCCACTTCCATGCCCGGCCCGGGCCGCGCGGAGGGCAGGAGCAGCCGCCGGCCCCGCCGCCTCACGCCGCCACCATCGCGGCTGCGCCGCCCGCCCTCGGCCGCGGGAAGTCCCGCCCGCCGCGGGCGCCATCTTGGAGCCGGGCAGCGCCGCCGGGGCCGCCATGGCGGGGCCGGGCAGCGCTGCCGGAGCAGCGGGAGCCCTCAGGCACCGCCCGGGCAGGACCGGCGGCGGAAAATCATCTTCTGCCTCCGGGAACGGCCGGTCAAAGGAGAGCGTGGTCCCGCTCTGCTCTGCAGGGCTCTCACCTCCACCTGTGTGTAGTTTTGGGCGCCACACTGTAAAAAAACGGACTAAGTTGTTGGTGAGCATCCTAAGGATGCAGAAAGACCGGGAGGGAAAGGCTTATGAGGAACAGCTGAGGGCACTTGGTTTGTTCAGCCTGGAGAGAAGGAGGCTGGAGAGAGACCTCATCTTTGTCAGGAACCCACCCAGAGCAGGGTCGGGCACTGAGCAGCATCCCTCGGTCACAGCCCCGAGCTGACAGAGCTCCGGCAGAGTTCGGACACTGCTCTCAGGGGCAGGGTGGGATTTTGGGCTGTCCAGGAGCTGGACTCTGGTCCCGATGGGTCCCTCCAGCTCCGAGTGTTCTGCGGTGTGGGGTGCACACACAACGTGCTCACTGTGGGGAAGATGAGCTGTGGCAGAGGCTCTGTGCATGGTCCAACATCCAACATAGGGCAGGATTTGAGCCCTTTGGGATTGCATTTCACAGAATCAATAGGCTGGAAAAGACCTCCAAGACCATCAAGTCCAATTTACAACCAGTCACCGCCTTTAAACCCGACACTAAGTGCCACATCCAGTCTTTCCTTATACACCTCCAGTGACTCCAGCATCCCCCTGGGCAGTCCCTTCCATGTCTGTTCAGCCACAGTTTCCAGTCACGCTGGTTTGAGTTTTACAGATGTTTTCTCTTGCAGTCAAGTGTCTGTTTAATTAGCCTTGTGCTCCAATATACCAAGTCATTCAAATACCCAATGTTAGAAGCAGAAAGATGAACATCTGTGTAACATTCTTTAAAAATTAAACACTAAGCTGTTTTCCCAAGTATGAATATACACATACATGATTTACAATAAATAGAAAACAATTAAAAATCCAAACTCCCTATCACAAGCACAGGATTAAATTTTAGAACCCTTAATCCAGTAATTTTTATGACTATGAGTTTTGACCACAAGCAGCGAAACTTTACCCTTCAATGACCATTTTAAAACAATCCCTAAGGGCTCTCTGAAATTCCCTCTTTTCTTTCCTGTGTCCTCACAAGGCTCTTCATGACAGGGGCCAGGCTGGCACAAAAAGAGGTAATTAACACTCCAAAGCTTTCCTCTGTATAATGAACATTTGTATAATTTGGATAGTACCCAAACTTGTCTCTCTATTGTAGCTTTTCAAAAGGAAGTCAAAGTGAAGTAAACAGTGCCTTTTTTATGGAGAGAGAAAATGCACCTAGAAGGCTGAAAATAAAACTTGCATAAATCTACAATGAGTCACTGATCATTTTTTTAAATGTGTGTGGTATAATTAAACACATCATCCAATTTCACTAAAATTTAAAAATTTCACTAAAACTTAAAAAACAGGAGTTAAACAAAATATGTGCTAAAATACTAACTGATGACTTTTCCTTTTTTTAGCATACTATACATGCCTACATGAAAAATTAACCTTGCTCCTTTGACTATTTGATAAAGATTAAAACAATGACAGTGATTTCTTTAAAGTAGGCTTCTGTCATCTGTGTTTGCAAAGTTTCTCTATGCTGTGTTACTAGAAATGCACATCTAAAATACAAGAATTAACCATACTATTCTGATTTCTAAGAGTATTATAAAGAAGTTTCACTCAGGACTGAAAGACTATGGTATTTATGATGCTATCATTAAAAAATTACTGTACTTCAGGGAAACAGTATTTGAACACTTATTAGGCTTACACTGAGAAATATGTAGGGAAATAATACCAATGTATTGTCTTGCAATGGCAAAACTAATTTGTCTCAATTTTAAAAGGAACTCTACACAGCACATTTTTTCATAGTTCTGAAAAGTGCACACCAAAGTGGAGGTTTGAGTGCCCAGGTAAGCAACACTGAGGACACCAAGTTTTAACATACTTCTCTCCAGCAGGGCATTTCCCTCCCCTCCTTTTCCTCCAGCATTCCAAGGTGCAGAACTACCACCTGGGCAATTTGAGGCAGTGCTCTGAAAATACACAGGTGAAACTAAAACCTGCAGGGACAAAAGCCCATTTAACACATGTTATTTCTCCCTGCTTTATCAGGTCTTATTACTCATTCCAGGTATTATCTACAACGTGCTTGGACTGAACTATCAGAAGTTTTGGTGCCATTAATGCCATTCAGGTATTGCTTAACTGGAATTCCCCTGTCAGGTGGTGAAACTGCAGCTGGTGTGGACACACCTGGATGGGTTTTAATTAGGTGCCCTGAGGTCTGCACAGAGCTCAGTGACCTGCAATACCCACACAGGGATCTCAGCAGATGGCCAGGTATCCTGTGGTATTTCAGTATGTAAATAAATGAGTTTAAACTGCAGCAGGAATGCAAAGTGTAAGAGTACCTTCAGTTCTGCAGCCCCCACTTCATCCTCTCAGCAGTTCTTTTTTGATGTTTGAAGGAGTCAGAAGAGCACCACTGGCCTGAAATCTCTGTTCCTCAGAGAGCTGTAACTGCATTGTGCTTTATGGCACAATCCCTGTTTCTTGGGATACTTTGGTATTGGGAAGCCATTAACACTGGACTCTCATTTGCCATCTTTTGCAATTTGTAAGTTCACCAGGGAATGAGAATGAAATTGTAAGAACAATCCACAGTTCACATATTCTGTTTGAGGAGGAAAAAAGTATCAGGCAAGTATTTAATGTTAACATTCTTTGCTATAAAAAGTTCATTAAATCCACATCTGAGGGGGGAAAAAATAGCATTACCTCAGACTCATGATAAAATTGAGTGCCAATAATACAAAGGTCTTGTAAGTTCATGAGAAGGATTTTTGCTATAATAGGTACATCTTAATTCTCCTGGTTCCTGAAATGAAAGAGGCTTCTGTATAAAAGAAGGGATATTTTGTTCTTTATGAAAAGAGTAATCATGACACAAAAGATCCTATCCTGTGACCTAGAAACATCTGCCTGGAGAAATCAGGTTTAAAAATCACAAATTCAAGGCAATGAGTCCAAAAATATTAAATGGACTTGATAATACAACAGTGAAATTGCACTACAAAATACCATTACTGTTTGTTTTAAACTACTGCACCGTTTTCAGTTTCAAAAGATAGAATTCTGTTTAAATAGGATCAAGTTTCATACTTTTATTTTACTCAGAGCAGCAGAAATGGAATATACTTATGTAACTCATCATTCAAATGTTCAAGCTTTGTCTTTTTTCTCATATCAGGCTGCACCATGCCATTGTTATTTCTCAAATCCCTGGGTTTTCTACATAATTTCACACACATACTAGAAGTGCAGGAAATTTCATGCTCCAACTGTCATTTCACCATCTCACCCTGACTAAGAATCACTGACCCTACAAAGAAAAACAGATTACAATAGGACTTCAGTGTGTAATTTGGTGGCTTTTTTAGAAACCATGTGGTGCTTTGAACCACAGTAAAATATTATAGAAATAAAGGAAGTCACAGCTTCAGGAGTAAGGCTGTAAGTAACAGGAAAGGTGACTTTATATGAATAAAGCCACATCTATGCTGTTAGCAGATAAGAGCTTGCACAAACTTACCACAGATATGGAAAAACAGACATTATAACTATCAAGAACTTTATTGCTGCATACAGTCTGAGAGAGTTATAAAGTTATAGACACAGCATAAAGAAGAACTCTGTACTGTATGTCTAACTGCAAAGAATTTCCAGCACAGACAACATTTTTTACACGTAGACAAGACAATTCAAAACATTTCCTGTACACAGGAAGCTGTACATTTATTGAAAAGAAAAACAACTATTTACCAGTGAGACATGACCCAAAACACAAACAAATGAAAAAAGGTGCTGTGATTTTTTTTGACTGGTAAGAGAAAACATGATAAACTGCCGGAGGTCATTAAAGCAAAAATCTATGGTGAAATCCTGGTAGCTTTGACAGGGTATTAAGGCAGAAAGGAACAAGTCCAACCCCATCTAAGCACCTCCCTAAAGTCTGTTTTTACAGCCTCTAATCTGCAGGCAAGGAAGGAAAGATGAAGGGATAAAGAGCTTTTAGGTCTTGCCTAAAAGGATATATTTAAGGATATCTAAGGACGCATTAAAGGACATACCAGCAACTAAAACTCAAAATATTCTTTCCATAAGGAGGTGAATGCAGAGCAGTTCTGCAGCCTGGACAGAACTCGGGTTGCCACAGGACTTGTGGTGCTTTCAGGCCAGGCCAACACTCCTCAGTGCAGGTACTTGCTGTTAATGTTGCACTGTTTGCTCACCATCAAACACCTCTCACAACTGCTCCTGTGAAAACATTTATTGTGTCCTATCACAAATATTCCCCAGCCTTGTGCCCAGCCCTTGGACCTGTTAATGGTTAAAGGACAGCATTCAACTTCTTTTTTACCCGTTTTAAAAGACCTTCTCTTTAAACAGGGAAGAGAGTGCGTAGATTAACCTGGATTTCAGCTAAATCTCCAACATTTGGCAACACTTCCGTAGGAAACCTTGAAACCTTCCCCATCAGAACTTTCAGTTCTCTGAGTACAAGGTCTCCTGAAGATAAATTACTCATTTATGTGTAAACTGGTCACATGTTAACATTTCAGTTTATACACAGAAACACCAATCTATAACAGATGGAAAACACCAAACAGCAATATATAGAATAGTACAGACAGACTGGGCAGCATTTTCTTTGTACTCACTGAGAAATTCAGATTTATATTCATTGGCATAGCTATTGAATACTTTCAAAGATAGAGATCCTTCAATCCATTTGCACTGTATTTTTTTAAATTATTTTTATTAGCACTGTAGTATTAATGATTTTGGAGCGATCTCTTTATGCAAATGGCCTCATAAAATTCAGTGTTCCCCCTGACCAGCTCCCTTGAAGAACCCAATTTACTGGAATTATCATGATTGATACCAACAAACAGAGCTGATAAATAGCCAAGAGACACTTTCTCAAATTCTAAGCCTCACATTATCTGTAATTTCCATTACATGAACACAGATATAATGCAGTTCCCAAGCAGAGACACCAATATAAACGTTATGGACTCTCAAAAGGGTGATGTTGTTCTCCATCCCCAGTCTGGCCATGTGTTCCCATGCCTCTCTCACATCACCCTTGTCACACGGTCACCTCAGAGTCACACCCATGAGTCACCTCATTGGATTATTCATAAATGAATGGCTGAGTTTTCTCTGGTGGGATTTTTTCCCAGCAAGTTGTTTATTTGGCTCAGCAAAGCAGCGTGACAGGGCACACAGCCGTCCCTGGAGGAGGAGGAAGAGGAGGGCAGGATTTGCCGTTCTGCCAGCAGCTCCCTCTCAGCACAGAGCTCATTGTGAAACTGCACTTCGAGCAGCTGCTGAACCTCCTGGCAGGGCAAGCACGGGGGCCCTTCCAAGGAAAGGAGAGAAGGAACAGATAGCGCTGGGTGTGCTCTGAGAAAGCAGCAGAGAGCACAACAGCGAGGAAATGTTATGGGAGAGAGAATTATGGCTCACTCAGCAGCACAGGAGCTGATACTGACGGGGGGGGTTGCATTGTTTTTTTCTTTCTCCCCCAGAAAAACACAAGAATCTGAGTTCTCCCATGGCCTCACTGCTCCATCTACCCAGGTTATAAAAGAGAATTGAAGGGAACTGTGCACCATCAGAGGATCACTGATAACACATTCCACTAAACTTTATTGATTTAAGACAGCTATTTCAAAGGTGACAATACACAACTCTCTTGATTAAGGTGGAATGAAGTGGATATTTAACAGATCTCTCTGACTGATGTCTGCCAATAACAAGTGCAATATCCTTTGCAATTAAAAACTTTATGATGGCATCTCACTTGTGTAGTCATTACTCATATTTATGCTTTTGTTTCATATCAGTGGGAATATTTCTACATGCACACACACAGATCTCTCGGGTCAAGCTTTTTAGCAAGGAATTAAATTTAAGATGATTGAGTGAGCAAAATTCTGGATCAAATTCTACATCTCACCCAAAGCTTGGCACCTTGGAAGGTACCAACCCATCTGGCAGGAATTTATAGATTAAAAAGATATACCTCCATGATCCACTGGATAGCTGGTTCCGAACCTGCCTAAGAATCTGTGACACTGTGTTACAGTGAAAAAAAAAAGGCAGAGGGAGGCATTTCCATTTACCAAATCACCCCTGGACACAGGCATTTAATTGCAGTAACAGGTTTCCAGGGGATTACAGTGTTGCAAAATAGATAAAATAGGAAACAGCCTCATCTGCTGGTTTCAGGAGACACTGCCAGGTGCATTACTTTATTTTTCCTCACCATGTACATCTCCCAGATCTCACAGAATAAAATCTATAGGATTGAAATTTGGGGTTGTTTGTTTGTTTGTTTTTCAGTAGCAAAGCCATTTGCACACACTCCTCATATGATTGGAGATCCCAGGTAATTCAGTGAAAGGAGCAGCTCTGAATCTCCTTTCTGGTTCCAGGTTGTTAATACAGACAGACACATCTAAAGAGATTGCTCAGAAGCTTCCCATTCTTTAAGTTTCTTGTGATGAAGCTCCACAGTATTCCTAAATCAGCTATTTCATGGCACTGTTTGTTTCAGACAGAAGTGTTTGATGGACATTTTTGCTGTTGAGTTTTTTCTTGTTTGTTTAAAAATTTTAAACAACCTTTTTAAATGAAATTATTGAAAAATATGCCAATTTATCTTATTGAATTTTTATTAAAAAGCTTTAGCATTGAAACAATAATGAAGAAATTAGTATGGAATAGCAGGTCACCCTGAGCTTAAGGATGTTTTTTTTTTTTTGCTGTATTTTTAGTCTCAATGCACCAGAAGAGGTTCAAAGTCAATGGAAAATAATAAAAGGAAAAACTTAAAATAGGAGGTGAGGATTACAGATGTAAAGCTGCAGTCAAAAAGTAGAAGAAAGGAAGACAAAAGCAAATAATACAAGAAAAGTGCAGAATATCAAAGGTCCTAAGCATGAACTGTTATTTTTTTAAGCAAATTGCATTTCAGAGTTTAGTCCTAGAACATAACTTATCATGATGTGAAAATCATACCATAACTATTCTTTATCCAGGACACAGCACTAAACCAAAATTGCATAAAGAGGCTTTAGAGGAGATTAGATTCACACAGACTCAAAGGGACAAAATGCCATTTCAGAATAACCATGGTATCTGCCAAAATCTGGCTCACCAGAAATTGCTCACAGGCTCAAAAAAGGAGCCTAACCAGACCTTACTTGTTCTCTGTACAGTTGTACAAATATTAACCTTCCTGGACAACTCAGCCTTCCTGAGAGGTGGAAAAAATATTTATAAGAAAATCTTTGTACAAGAATCACTCTGTGATCATTTAGAGTAAAGGACAAAGATACAGATTTTCTCCTCTACGCTTTTAGCCTTCCTCCAAATGCATTTTCTTCCACTCTGTAAACATTTCCCAAGGGCCCTCCTGAATCCTGAGAAAACCCTGAATTTCCCTTTTATTTCCCATTGCCCTCACTCCCCTCATGTGCCCACAGGCATCATTCTACCACTCTGGGCTCTTCCCACAGGGGGATTTTGCAGCATGTTTTGGTGGAATGCCAAATAATCCTGCTCATGCATTATCTCTTTACTGAGACAAGAGATCATTGGAACACTGGGACAGAGCAAAGACCTCACTGGAATAAAAAACCCCACACATGAAGAGCTTGATCTATCAGGAATTTCCCTTTACCAGCAGTAGATTTGGGAAGTGCGGCTTTATTTCATAACCAGAGATACTGCACTTTATTTCTATAAAGAAGAGCTGTAATTTCCTTCCTGCAGGAGCATTCCTGCTGTACTATGTTCTACCAGGACAGGTGTAGCTTAGAGGTTTTTGGTTACCCCTGTACACAGATAAGCTTTACAAGGTCTTGATGATATTCACCAGATCTTCAAAGCAGGCACACCCATGCACGTGTTAGGAATAAAGTGAAATGGTAGCCAAGTTTCACAAGCATCATACTGTCCTTTTGAACCATGGTGCATGATATAAAGGGAATTGTTATTTCTTGCTATCAAGGTTTCAGGCCCACTCCTTCACATTACTGCCAACTTGAAATACCCATTTGGTTTCACATATATTTTAGTTTTTAACTCTGGCAGAAACAAACTAGAATATTTGGTTGTAACAAATATTTGCCTTTAGCAAAAGTAACCACTCCTCTGCCACTGATTTCCTAAATCAATTATTCCAATAAGATGTCTAAAGTAAAGGAAGTGTTACTGATTAGTCATTCCAATTACAACAAATGCATAGAAACCCTTTTATATGAATGGGGTGTTTATATAATACATGAGAGAAAGAACACTGACCTACTGCTTTATTTGGTTTTATATGGAGATATCCACAAAGGCAACAAGTGGGCATAAAAATATAAAAAATAGTCTCTTTCCAAAAAGTATAAAGAAAGATGCAAATAGCAGGTCCATGAATAAACCACAAGGGTAGGAAAAAAAAATTCAAGACTCTTAATCATTAAAAAGGTCAGCCTTGTCCTTTTATAAAAAGGCAACTACCTTTAGGTTTGGCATACAAGTATTTTTTGTTCCTCTGTTTTTCTGCAGCACAGTGAAAGGTCTGTCAGAGCACAGGAGCACAGCTGTAAATGGTAACCTGCCTTTCAGTGTCTCTTGGGGGACAGGGGTCCCATTCCTCTGAAGCAGGGAAAACACTCAGCAGCTACTGGGAAATGGTGGTGGAATGAGGTGAGAGCCATCACTGATGTGGCACATGTAGGAAAGAAGAATATTGGAAAAAAACTAGAGAACAGTTTGGCTGCATCCACATGGATCCCACTGTGAAAACAGTGCTTACAAATTTAGGGGGAACAGAAGGAAGGAAAAACACTCAATGATTTTCAAACCAAAATAAACAAATACCAATTAAAGCCATCAACATGCACTCAGGGGGGAAAAGGTTAGCAATTGCAAATTGGGCATGAAACAGGAGCCAACAGTATAAATGAAGAATACTTACTGCTGTCACAGTTTAACAATATATTTCATTGGCAATTTTAAACAAGAATAAAACCAGCTGTGAATAGGCATAAAGCTGAGATGCTGAAAATGGAACTCCAGCTTTAACTTGTCTTATTATGTGCCTGAAGCAGTGGAAATAATTCACCACAGCCACACGTGAAATATTTAGTTTACAAGCAGTTACCCACACTGGGAGATAGGTTACAAAAAGGACAATAAGCCAGCACTGTCACCCCCAAAAATCCAATCTTTAAAAATACTGAAGTAACCACCAAAGGAAAAAAATGCTGTAAAATTGCAAGGGTTCTAAAAGTGATTAGCAGAAAGTATATGAAAAAAAAGGATGTAAGTAGTAGTTAAGATGCTGTCTGATGTGCTGAATATGTTACAGGTAAGTTTTTCCAAAAGTATCATTGCTTGCCCCCACAATAGCTAACACAGCTGATACCAGATTTCAGTATTCCCAAGCACAGTTCCCTGTGAAGTGATAGTGGGACAGAAAATTCTCTTTGCAAAAGGAGCTCCCAGGCCATTTAAAATCCTGGTGCCAGTTAGAACAGAGCACAAAAGGCTCACTGCAATATAGTGTTACACTGACCAGTCTGCTACAAAAACAGGAGCTGGAATAGGGCTGGAAAGAAATGCCTCTGCATTCACCTTCCCTTTTTATCCATGCTGGTTACTGCCCAGTTCATCATCAAGCTGTGCTCTCCACCAATAAACAAACATTCATTTCTCTTCATTTCATGTTGATGCAAATGTTTAACAATTTAATGAGAAAAGATGATGTGAAAGACAGATTCTGAAAGGGAAGCAGGGAAGGGGAAAGGACAAGCCCTGGTAGGTGCTTTTCTGCTGATTTCTAGTCACAAACTGAGACAGCCTCCTCTGGATCACAGCTAAAATAAAGCCCTTTGGGGATGTTCAATGTCCAGTGGTTTAGAAATTAGAAATTTAGAATAAGAATCATTTAGAAAAAGAATCAGTATTAAAGGTTTGTGTAAAGAAAAGGAAATATTTTAGAAGTCACACACACACAGCTTTCCTGAATACACCATCAAGCCATATGGTGCACACTTACAGTTGTGACACAACACTGATAAATTATTCTCCTTTCTGCTGAGGTGACTCACAGAACAGCTCAGGTTTCAGCTACAATTAAATCTTCATTGGATCCTTCAGCAATTGGAAGCAGCTCGATGAATCTAACCCAGGGCTCAATTAAACAGTGCAAGTGCCTCAAGTGTTCATCCAGCCCTGAGCCAAAAGGCTTTTAATGCTAAACACAGGAGGAATTCCACTGACTCCTACAGAGCAACAACCTAAAAAGCATAGCACTGAGTCATTGAACAAGGCCTGTCAGAGACATGAGCTAAACATCAGTGAAAAGACTAATGACAAAATCAAGTCTTGCATAAATATCACAGTTCATGACTCTGAATTAATTTTGTTCAGCAAAACCTCCATCCATCAAAACACCTAATTCCACATCAAATGTTCAGCACTTCTACTAAATTCAAGTACATATTTAATTACTCTTAACTGGTGACTTAGCATGCGCACATCAATTCAAAAATTAGCTCACAAGCCACATCAAAATATCCAATGGTTTCAGTGTCAGCCTATCACACTGTGAGGCACAAAGAACAAAACAACCCTCTCCCACAACATTTGTGCATCTTTTTCCAATCCACAGGAAAAATTCCTTTCCAAAACTCTGGCATCATCCCTTAACTTGCAGGAGAGATGTGACCTCTGGTACATACAGAAAAAACCCAGAAGAGAGGAGTTGTATGAGTAATACATTATTTTGAGCCCTAAATAAAACATTATCTCATCATACACATTAAGAGAATTCTGATCCCATTTATTCTTGATAATCCAAATGCACAGAGTGAGATAAGACAAAGTCTAAGGGGTCAGCTTTTGTAGTAATCCATTCCAAGAATGTATAAAAGCCAAATCACAGTAGTAGTTTATGTTCTTTTCCATCACTCCTACATGTGTCTTTATGCAAATTTAACCCTCAGGCTGCACATTTGCAACAGAAACATTCACAGAAGGTTGTTTTGATGCTAATGATGCTGTATAATGTGTAGGGGACTAGTGCAAAGTGGTGGCTGCATATTTGTATCATAAATATGAACAATTATTAAAGTAGAATTGCATCTAAAAATGCACAACACTAGGAATTCTCATTAGTGTTTTAATCACCAGCATGCAAAATAAAGTTTAGGTCTTGTAGGTGATGTAATTTTTAAGTATTTGTAAATATTTGAAATATTATAAATAAAATTGTACATATTTGTAAATATGCTAAATAAATTTGTAAATGTTTGTAAATATTCCAAATATTTATAAATAACAGGAAAGTTCCTTTCCCTCCTCAGAGTCCCAGTGGAGAAAAGTTCCCTGGTGGCAGTCTGTAAAATGAAGTTTGGTAGTTTGAGGATACAATAATCTTGCTTCTGTGCAGCATTCTCTTCTGACTGCCCAAAAGTTCTGCAGCCAGGGCCCAGACAGATCATGGAGTATTTTCTTTTTCCCCAGTTTCTTGTGTGTTTGTCCATTTTTCCAGTCATGTAGCAGAAAAGCCTGGAGTTACACAAGTGCCATCAGTCATCTGAGGCCAAAGTTAGTAACTGATCATTGAAATGATCAATTTAGGCCCAGTTTGCATGACTGGGCTCTTGCCTCACCCCAAACATCATCCTGCAGCCACAACAGCTCCACAGCAAAACTGCTTTATCAAGTTCACTGTACTCACTACTACTCAACTACAAATAAAGTTGATAAGAATTTCCCCTCTAAGAAATTCATATTGAAATGTGCTGCATCACAGCATCTACAAAGACTGAATTTGCTTTTATAGATCCATTTTTCTTTTAAAAATATGTTTTGTTTCAGACTTGAATTTTCATATTTGGCATATCTCCAGAATTACAAATTTATTTCTCTAAGATGGGTATTCATTTAGCACTAGAGGTTTGAGTGAAACATTATCAAACATTTTGATGATTTAATATTTCTTCTTCCTTCTGTTTTGAAATTGTTTTATCAAGACAGAAATTTGCAGCTTTGTCTTTCAGTGACTTAAGGCTGATTTGCAATTTAGTTTAGCTGAACAGACATTTATTGTCTTTGCCAGCTTTTATTTCTTTGGATTTTTAAGAACCACTGTGAAAAATAACATCTTACATAACAGCTAACGAGGTTATACAAATATTACCATCAATAATCCAGAGCCCAGGAGTTTAAAGCAATGATAATACCAAGGTGGGCACAAATCACAATTAATTTGCCCTCTCATTGCCTCCTGACACTTGGTAGACATTGATTGTCCTGCTGATTGCAAACAAGGGGCAACTGAATCTCCCAAGCAGATGAAAAATCCTTCCATGCAATTCCATCTCAAAATACATTGCCCACCAAAGTTACCCAAATTAGAAGCTAAAATCAGCAGTTTAATTCTCAATGAAAATTTTACATACCCTTCTAACAGAAAGCAAAATATCACCTGTTATTACTGGAATAAATTCACTCCCCAGCAAGAAAACCATGAAAATAAACAAGTCTATTACTCCTATAGGTTATATATTACTAAGAGTGACTCTGGAACCATGAGAAAAATAATTTATAAGAAGTATCAACTTTATTAGTCAGAAATCAGCACATCTCTATTACACAAGGATACAAAATTCCCACTCTGCCATGGCAATGTGGATCAGCCTGGAGAATCACACACAGCCAAAGGATGACTGAGGGCTGCTACGCTGAGACAACACAAGGCACAAGATAAATTTAAATCCAAATTCTCAGATTTGGATTTAATTTAAATCCAAATTCTCCAGTTAAAATTAAATCCAAATTCTCATAATTAAAGAAAATCAAGGTGAAACAGAAAAAAGCTGACTTATGCAAATTATTGTGAAGTTAGAAACCAGTCTGAAGGAAGCTAAAAATACAAGAGGAAAATCCATGGTTCAAATGGCTAAGAAAACCAGTTACACAAAGGTAAAGACCTTTTAAGGCACATCAGCACTTAAATGAATTCTATTTCTAAAAAGAGTAAGATGGTCAAATTACTAAAGTGATCAGCAAAAAGCTGGGAGTGATCAGTAAACATTGCCTACCTGTATTTGGTAATGTGGATAACTTTGTACTGCACGAAATATACTTATGACTAGACCAGATAATATAAAAATAACAGATTTTAGGGTTTCATAAGGAAAAAAATAACCACAAAGTCTAGAAAATGCCCAAGAGAGCTGCCTTAGGATATCAGTGGGACCCCAATGTCTATCTCCAGTGTATGTAGGAACAGATAGAAAGTTTCTCTAGAGTAAGTGTCCCAATGTAAAAAAAGTTAACAACTAATAAATGCAGGAGATTTACAAGACTTTTAATCATGGATTAAAAGTAAAAAGAAGGTAAATTTATCAGGTATTAATTCACTTCATAATAAGTGTATCATTCAAAGGAGAAAATTTCATTAATGCAAATCAACCCAGCTGTACAATAAGCTACTAAAGAAACCTGGGATTTGTCCTTTGATTGAGAAATCACAAACTCCTTATTTAAGTTTTTTACTTCACCTAAAACGTGTGGCATTATAGAGAAAATAACAGTGAAGAACACATTACAGGAATTAAAATGAGTTAATTTCAGCATGATTTTAGTAATTCTGTCAGGACTTGTGCATTGTTCTCAGTGGAGTGAAGCTCAGCACTGTCAGTGCTGGTGAGCAGCAAACCGTGGTGGGAATGGAGTGATCTGGATCAGTTGGTTCACTGCACTCAGTCCCTGGGAACACATTCTCAGGCACACATTAAAAATGGAACAAGTGTTGGCAAAAAGCATGTATGTAAATCCCAGTTAAAAGAAAATCATTTATGCTCAAACTTTAAGAGCTTGATCTTTTAAATCCTTTAAATATGAAAACCAGGCTTAATTTGATGGCAGTATAAAGTGCTACACACTGCAAAAGCCTTTCATCATGAGGATAAGGAAATGAGGACAGTGGTTAGAAACTAAAGCTAAACACCCAAAATCTCATATTTTAATTCACCTAGCTGTAAAGGCAATAGAACCTGAAACAAGTACAAACATTCCCCTTATCTCCTGAAGTTCTCACAGCAAAGCCATCCATCCCTGTGCTGTCAGGCCCAGCTATTGAGTCAGGGGGTGATACCCCATAACTGCAGCACACAAGTGGTCAGGCTGTATAAACTAGCAGGACCTTCTGTCTCAGCTGGATTTTACCACTCAGACAAATGCTATGTAAATAATTTGGCAGCAAGGCAATATTTTGAAGAAACAGGCAAAAGCATGATTTTTCCTCCCCTATTTCAGCTTTAGTTATCCAACAGTTAACCCCTCCTCATCCAAATAAGCACATACTGCTTCTTCTCCATTATTTTTACTGCTTCAAGGAGGCCAGCATGCACTAATCCCTCCTGCAGAATCCAAACCAGTCTGTTCTAAGCCATGACCAATGATTTGTGGTCAGCCTTGTGTGATAAATACATTACTTTAAAGATGTTAAGATTTTGCCTTTTTTGTTGCAACAGCAGAACACAAAGCTTATCACCTTTCAGGGAAAACACAAAGTTGATTTTCTTTCCCTCCTCCAAATAACTGCCTCCCTGGCTTCCTACCAAGCAGTCTATTCCCTCAGAACAGCTTTTGTGCTGTCAGTACATCTCTGACGTTTGTTAAAGCACTGGAATGCAGCTCTAGATGGCACAGATATCACAGGGTGTTCTTGCAGCTCAAGTGTTTGCTTTGCTTCAGTGGGTTTTGTTCAACTCCTCCTGTCCCCCACCTGTTTGTCTGCAGAGAGACTTCAACTCTTGGCCAGTAGCTTAAATACATCACATCTAACTTGCATTAAAGTGCCCATCCAATGATAGACATCAAACCTACAGAGAGCATTGGACACTGGAGATGTGGGATTATATAACATCTGAAACATCCCATTGCTGAGGGAAGGATTAACAAAAGCAGCAGAATCCATCATGGCTGGGTTAGCCCAGGCTCCTCTCTGCTCATACATGGACAGACACTGAAGAGCCTGCTGTACCTTCCTGCACCTCAAAGCACACCCAGCAGCTGGAAATCACATCCTGACTCCCAAGTCATCTTCAATTCCACTTCAAGTGTCTCCTGCTATGGAAAACCTCCTGTTAAGCTAAAGATTTCACATCTATCTTTTCCAGTGGACTGTTAACATAATGTGCAGCAAGGCCAATTACCCTTCAAATGAAATTTAATCAAAGGAGGCACCTCACCCTTAGCAGATTTAAAGTTATTCTGTTCAATTACTGACAAATGTGTCAAATACATCCCTTAGAGGTCCCAAGGAAATAGGATTACCCACACTGAATATTCAGAGACGAAAAGGAAAGTGTTACTGCCTCGAGAGAACACAACAACGTCATGAAAACCGATTTCCAATCTTATCTAATAAAAAGGCAATTTGCCAGCAGACCTTTAACATCCATTTGTTAAAGTAACCCAGAAACTTATTTATTGGAGTGATAGACTAGAAACACAATCAATTTTTAGAGTTTTAATTACTAAGAAAATGGCACCATACATTTCCCCCAGATTAAACAAATACCACCAGACAAGCCTGCCTCCAAGATAATAAGCAAACAGCAAGAAGCAAGCCACAGCTTTTTCTAAGGCAAACAAAGAAAAAACCTCTTTGTGAGCTGGAGTTCTGCCCTTTCCAGTTTGCCCAGACTTGCCCCTTCCCTCGCTCTGTGTTCTGCCATGGTATTGACATAGCCCAAGGAGGGTTTTTTTGCTGACATGCTCACACCAGACAAAGCTCCCTTTCATCAAGTGTTCCACTGTGCTCCAACACCAGGCTCCAGAAATCAGCAATGCCAGGCAGCCTTCTGTGGCTGAATTAGAAACCACTGCTGCTTAGAATAGGAACCACAATATCTGTAAATTGGATCCTTTACTGGGATATCAACACTAAGAGTATCCACATAAACCAGCAACAAAAACTTTTGTTATTACATCAAATCTACTGTGTTTGATACCTTCACTAAAACTTGTATCCATCTGGTATTAGAGACCCTGACAAAAATAAGGAGCTCAAAGCCAGAAACAGCAGGATTTACCTTCCAGAAAAGCCAAGGCAGTTACAGCATTGATGAAAATTTTCACTCCAGCTTCCTACATGGTGCAAGTTGCAGTTTTAAACCCAAACTCCATTTCCTTATAAACTCAAGCTTTTTTTTTCTGCAACAGAGCAAATATTAGAAGAATACTTTTGCTTCCATTCAGTACCAAAAAAACCCACCCAGCTCTCCCCAGATTATTCAGCTGAAGACAGGCAGCCAGCAAGCTTTCCCAAAACTCAGTGTTTTGTTGTGATCTGAAATAAAGATGGATGTTCACTGCTACACCTCTTTAACTACAAAGATTTCTGCAATTATTAGAAATAGACAGAATAAGCTTTAAGAGCAATGTTAAAAGCCTGGGGGGAAAAGAAAACCAAACCAAACAAAAACCCCAAACAAACAAACAAACGCACACTACCAAAACAAGTCAGAAGCATTTTAAGCAAGTTTTTATTTTTCTACTCCCACAACTAGAAATAACCAGACAACTAATTCCCCATTTCTTTTTGCTAAAATATTGGGGTGTGATGGAACCCAGCCCACAAATAAATGCATGCTTTGAAGAAGGAAAAATAAAGAGTTAGTTCTGTGATTTGTGCCTCACAGTCAAACTTGAATGACCCTGAGAGAAGTCTGTGCAGACAAATCACTGGAAAGATTTATGTGCAGTTTGCTAGATCTGTTTCCCACCCCCCCCCCCCTTTGTGTTATTGCTCTGCAAATTAGAGATTGTTTTTTAGCAAGTATCAATTTTGACTAAAACCCATCATAAAGAGTGCTACAATATTGGTTTTTATTACAAATATGCAGAATTTTTTTGAAAATATAAATGTGTAAAACAATCCACCAACTGTACAGTGCATTTACAGGACACAGCCCAGAAAGGAACATGCAGTGTAAAGAACTGCTTTATACATTTAGCCCTTGGCCACAAAGAACTTGGTAGTACTACCACGACTTTAATGACTATAGGGTGAAAAAAAAAAAAATAAAAACATAAAAAGCTCAGTTATACATCTAACTTTACCATGAGGTTGGGATACATACAACATCGTACAGGGAAGAGTTGTTTTTAACTAGAAACCGTCATCATGTTGTAACTCTTGGAAGGGCTGGATGTGCCAATCCTCCACTCCTCCTTGCAGCTGGTCCTGCTCTCCAGCTGTTTGGCCGCCTTCCCCCCAGGCTGGGGGCTTTCGTACAGCACACAGATAGACCCATCCTCACCTATGCGATAGGACACTTCGAAAGGGTCGACCCACAGCGTTAATTCGCTGGGTAAGAGCTGGAAGAGCCTCTCGTGGCTCAGTCCGATCATCCCCGCCGCCTTTCCTATCAAGGGGTCCATCTTATGGTTGATCCTGATGCAGCGGTAGCCGGAGCCCTTGGAGGGCACCAGGGGGAACCAGTGGTGCCTGTAGTGCTCTGCGGGAGGGAATAAAGAGGAGGCTCTGCGCGGGGCTGCGCTCCGCCGGAGCCCGCGGGGTGCGGGAGGGATGCGGGGGATGGAAAGAGGGGATGGAAAGAGCGGATGGAAAGAGGGGATGCCCCCTCGGCACTCACCGCGCATCGCCTCCTGCAGGCACTCGCGGAAGCACCGCAGCTGCTCCTCGCCGACCCCGCCGGCGGCCCGCAGGAGGCGGGTGACGAACGCGGCCGCCGTGGAGATCTCGGTCCTCATGTCCGCCCCGGCCCCGCTGCCAGCGCCGCCCGGCCCGGCCCCCGCGCCCGGGGGCGGCTCCGCGCAACAGCCGCACGGCGCGGGCGGGACGGGGCGGGTTTGTTGTGCCGGCCGCGGGGGGGCGGCACCGGCGCGGACGCACGGACGGCCCGACACACGGACGGCCCGACCCGCCGGGACGCGCTCGGGGGCACCGGCCGGACGCGGCCCCGCCGCTCATTCAGCCCAACGGAATTAACGGGTGCGACGCGCGGCCGCGCTCCCGGCCCGGCGCTCCCCTCATGGCCAGCCCCGCTCATCCCTCCCTCGGCTCCATCGCCCGCTGCCTCGTTCACTTTCTCTCTCTTTTACAGGACGCAATACAAGCACAGACTAAAATCCCCCTCCGTTTCAAACACACAGCCCCGAGGTGCGCCCTGACGTGCCGGATTTCCTTTCCCTCTACCAGCAAATGAGGAAACTCCTGACATTTGCCCAAAACCCAGACTACTCCTCTCCTAACCAGCTCTCAGGTCTGGATCAAGATGCGGTTTTGTTAGAACAAGTTTTCACCGAAGTGCCATTTGCATGTCAGTACCTCATACTTTAGCAGCTGCTGGTACCTCGTCTGATTCAGTCACCCATTTCAGTTTTGTTTTACTCGTTGTTCTGAGAATCAGAATACAAAATACATTCACATCCACCTTCGTTGTAACAAGGAACACAGAAACACCACTTGCATTGGAGTTACAGAACTCTTGCTAGCATTTAGAATAAACATACCATTAGCAGCACTGAGAACTGTCCAAATCCACACATAAATTGTTAACCTCAATGCTAGATTATGCTAAAGAGCTCCCCGCTTCCACAATGTGTGCACCCAAATGAATAAATGCACAAAGTCCCTGTTATCCCAGTGATTTTACTCTTAAGTCAGTAAAACAAGATACTGCTAAAGCCAGGACAGACATTAAGGGCCCAGATTTTAACTTGCTAGTGAGAAATTAAAGTAATGGTAAGAGTAGAAAGCAAATGAATCAAGCAAATGAAAGGGAGCCAAAAGTATTGCAAGAGTCAAATGGTAATGCTAAAACTGCCCTCATGGATTGAGGGCTGACACCTGGACCCATTAGTCCTAAGTGGAATATTCAAATAAAACAAGAAATTCTGGCTATAAAATATCAAAAGATGCCACAGTTGTCAGGTAGTGCTAAGGTCGCACTTTGGTTTCTTGTGTTCTCCTCAGGGAGTTTCAGGTTTAAGACTCAATGTAAGCAAGACAAAAAAGTGAGAAATCAGCAGATATGTAACTGTGTTACTTTCATCCCCCTGCCAAAAATGCTTCCATGAGTATTTAAAGCAAATTCTACATCTCAGACTTACCTTGTTGTTATTCTAATCCCCTGCAAGTCATTTTCTTTAGCAGGAACTCCTGGAATAGAGGAAAACCAAGATACTGACTTTTTTTATCTTGTTAAAAATAAAGTCTGTGCAAGTGTTCTACCATTCAATTTTTCCTCAACTTCAGCTAGAGGAAGAGGAGAAAGTAAAACTGAAGATATACCACTCAAACAATATATTGTTATTTAAAAGCAGCAATAATAAAAACCAGTAATACTAGCACAATCTATTAGTTTATTAAACAACAGCAAAAGAACCCCAAACAAACAAAAAGCAAAAACCCAAACAAAACCCACCCAGAATTAAGAACACTTTACTTCAAGTGTTTCCTTGAAAAAGTAAAGTCTAACTCCAGTTCCTTTTAGATTACTTGAATTAAGCTCTCAAATGTCACTGGAAACATAAGCAGTAGAAACAGAGCACTAGAAATTGCCAGGAGAGGTTTTAAACTAAACAAGAAATTTTGGTTTTATGCCATCTCCTCAAAGCATCTCTCTCTCTAAACACAAAGAGATAAAACCATTCTTAAAAGCAAGAAGAAACTTTTCTTTATGGCAAGACAACAAAGACAAACATTAAGTTACCATTCCCACTAGAGAAAGAAAAATAATTCCAACCATAAATAATGGTACCTTCAGTGCTTAGAGCATCAAACTCTTCCACAATTTCCCCAGTCTGGCACATAATTGAGAAAACAACTTTTTGGAGAAACAAAAACGAAATCTTCAAGCAGCACCTCAAAACTAAAGTGCTGCATGTGCAGTTTCCATCTGAAACCACCCCTTTTGTGTGCACCTGAGCTGAGCAATAATCCCAGCTGCTGGCTCCATTGGGATCACCTGCAGCCAGTTCAGCACGGCTGGGAGCAATGACCCTCAGGGCTTTCCTTGGGCCTCACTGCTCCTCACAGGCTGATCCTGCAGCGCAGGGATAAAGAAAATTATTCCCTGATAATCGAATTTCCCTGCATGTAATGGGCAATGGGGAAATGAACAAGAGAAATCAGAATTCCCTAACAGAATTGGTTTTTGCTTAAAAGACCATCAAGGGATTTGTAAACTGATTTGTAGAAATGAAAATAATTTGAAATCCTGTTTTAAAAATGTGCTGCAAGACTATGGTCGCATCTCCTCTTAACAGGTTTATCAACATAGCTGTGGCCTCACACCCGCCTGAGTTATACAGAGCTGGAAACTCCATTTTTCAGTCCATTTTAAAACAGGCCAAATACGATGACAAGAGATGTTAACGGCAGGAATGTAACAGTGGAGGTTCAGCTCGGGACTTTTGCAAATACCGCATTTCCCTGACTCTCAGGGGCCCCAGTCTATCGAGGGCACTCGTGCCTGCGGCCGCACAGGACAGGTCGCAGCCGCCCTCCAGCTGCCAGGTGTGACGCCACCGTGCCGGGATGAAGCCAGGTGTGACATCAGCGGGACAACCCTCACAGTGACGTCACCGTTCAGTCTGACATCATCGCTCGAAAGGCTGACGTCAGCGCCTCCCCTCACACCGCTGAGGGCACGATCCTTCCCGCCTCCCTCCCTTCCAATCAGCGAGGCGCTTGCCTGTCGGCTGTCCGCGACCAATCACAAGGGCTCTTACAACCGGCTCCGAGGCCGCCGCCATCCCATTGGCTGTGCGGGGAGAGCTGCCCGGCGGTGATTGGCGGGCGGCGCGGCGCGCGGGGTGGGCGTGGCCGTGGCGGCTCCGCGGCGTGTGGGCCCCGCGGGTCCCGGTCCCGCCATGGCGGCTCTGCCCGGGCCGCGCAAGCGGAGCGGCCCCGCGCTCTGCGGGGACAGCGGAGCCGCGGCCGCCCCGCCCGCGCTCCGCAACGTCCTTCCCCCGCACAAGCGCCCCAAGAGCGCCGTGACCGGCATCGTGGACCCCTTCGGGGACAGCGATGACTTCACGGCGGACGACCTGGAGCAGATCGACATCCTGGCCTCGCAGGCGCTGTCGCAGGATCCGCCCGCGGGACACGCGTGGCGAGCCCCGGAGCTGCCCCGGGCCGGGCGGCAAGGTCGGTGTGTCCCGGCGGTTGCCCCTCACTGCCCGCGGCTGCGGCGGGGTTTGCTGTCCTTTTAGGATGGCCTGGGTTGGCAGGGACCTCAAAGCGCATCCAGTGCCACCCTGCCATGGCAGGGACACCTTCCCCTGTCCCAGGCTGCTCCCAGCCCTGTCCAGCCTGGCCTTGGGCACTGCCAGGGATCCAGGGGCAGCCACAGCTCTCTGGGCACCTGTGCCAGGGCCTCAACACCCTCACAGGGGAGAACTTCTTCCTAATACCCAACCTAAATCTCCATCAGCGTGAAGCCCCTCCCTCTAATCCTGTCACTACAGGCTCTTGTAAATAGACTTGCTCCATCTTTCTTGTAAGTCCCCTTAATGGAATGGTTCCTGCCTGTTCCCCTGGGCAGCAGCACCTCACGGTGTCAGAGGGATGGTTGGGATTCAAGGAATAACGAGAATAACAATCCCAGCAGGAACATTGCATTGATCTCATGGCTCCAGGAGCCCGTGCCTGGGGTGTGTGTGAGACGAGGGTGCTGCATGTTAAACCTGCCAGATAAAAAACCCGAGTTTCCTAAACTTTTAGCATGCTTTAGGTATCATATTCTGGTAGCATGTTGGCTTTCAGAAGTTTTTCCCCTGTTAATTTCCACTAATAAATGCATAGCATGCTTTGTATTAACAGCTGACTTTCAGTTTTACTTTGAAAGAAACGAAAGCAGGGGTTTCCTCACAATGAACCTTAGAGATCTTGAATAATCCAAGTATGTTGTAGCAACCCTGACATCTGTCACCTCTCCAGGTGAATAAGTTTTCAGTGAACACTTGTTTTTTCATTAACTGAAGTTATCTCAGAACAAATGCTTGCTTTTGCTGTGGGTCATCTTGCTGGTTTAAGATAAGAGATGATCTTTAAGGTCCCTTTCAACCCAAACCATTCTGTAATTAGAAATTTGAAGGGGCAGGGGTTCTTCTGTTGTAAGAATTGATGCACAAGCACTAGCAATGTTCCTGTGGTGGCTGGGTGGGGCAGTTTACCTGTTTGTAATTGTAATAAAATACTAAGATATTCAGATGTATGCAATGACAAATATCAAAACCTAGGTGTTGAGTCACCAGTGATGCACATTCATCATCTGTGCTTCAGATTTTGGCTTTTCCCTGCAGCAGGAAGCAGAGCAGAAGATGGTCTGATGAGAGATGCATTCCAGTTTGAAGTGCTGCAGACACAGCATGAAGAAGTCAAACAGAAGGTTGGCAATATCCTCCCTTCTCCTCTAAATATCATATTTTTGATAAAAAGGTGGGATAAATCCAGTCCCAAGCATTTAATTCTAATCAAGGTGATGTAATCTTTGTAATCCAGGGGTGTGTTAAAATAATTGTGCTAGAAACAGCTCTACTAATAGTAAATTTTATTTCTTGGTCATTTCAGATTAGCAAATGCTAATTTTTCAGTTTTATTTGTTCCCTATCAAATAATTTCTCTGCCCTGTCAGCCAGAGTTGTTTTGTTCAACTGAAAAGGTTTGAGACGTGACTTTCAAGTGATTTGTTACTTTACCTTCTGGTGGTCATTTATGCAAAGATACTCTGTTTCCCTTCCTCCCTTCTCTGTATCTTTCCTAGCTCTATTTTATCCACCTGTATCAGGGAGTTTCCTACCTGTACACCACATTAAATCATAATTTTACAGTTGCAGAGAAGTGTCTTTCTGATGTTTTCTTCTTGCTTTTCTGAGTAACTTCTTTATTACCCCCAAAGTCTTGTCTCTGAGTGGTAGTGGCTGCTCAGGGAGTATTAGAGACACAATGTCATGAAGATTCTGTCTGTCTTAGAGTGCTTGCTGGCTGTCCTGATGGATGTAGTAGTATAATTAAATTATCACTGTTATCATCCAAATAATTAATAAATTATTGATGTGTGTGACTACAACACTTTTTTTTTTAAAAAAACCCAAAAATAATTGCAGAGAAGGGGAAAGAGAAGAATGATTTTGTCATTTTTAATTATTTTAAAGAAAACAGTAGCTGAGAATGATTTAATTAATAAAAGATTAGAGGCAACATGTGTGGAATTTCTAAGCTGGATTACCAGGAGTATTTTTCTCCCTAGAAATTACAAATACACATAATTTTCAACCATATACTGATGCAAATGCATACTTTTGGCTATATTCATCCTTAAATGTAATTCCTCTGTTTGCAGCTGAAAGAAATGCAGGATGAAATTCTCACTAAAAATGGAGAAATTAAAATTCTGCGTGACTCAATGCAGCAGATGGAGCATGCTATGGAGGAACAGAAAAAATCCTACCTGCTACTGGAACAGCAGAAATCTCAGATTTTGAGTGAAAAAGAAAAAGAGTTCTCCAAAAAGGTTGGTAAATATATCAGTTAACTGCAGATGCTGATTTATGACTTAATGATGTCCCAAAGCATTTAGTCAAACGAAGAACATTTGTGTGAAATTTGTGTGAAACTTACACAATGTTTGCTTTTATTTTCTTCCCTAGAAGAAAATATTTGTAAGAACTTGTTGAGGGTTTTCCCCTGCCAAAATAAAGGAGTAAATTCAGGTGGTGGAAGTTTTCATTTCCTTATGGTTTCTTGAAGCCATCCTGAGAACCTTGCAATTGGGATGTATGTTGGAGTGGGAAAAGTGACAGAACATGCTTTGTGGCTGTGATGAGATTGCTGCTCTGGTTGCAATCATCTCTGAGCAGCCCTGGAGAGGACAGGGGCTGCTCTGCAGCCTCACTGGAGCCATGCTCTGCATGGCACTTGCTCTGTCTTAGCCACTCACAAAGGCTTCCTGCCTCAACTCCTGGCTTTTAGACAGTGTTTACTGGGCTAACATTCCTAAAAATGGAGATGTGGGAGTTCCCATAAAGCAGATGGTGACCTGGAGCTCCCTGGTAACTCAGTTGCACCACTCCTGAACTGGTGACAGTGAAATGCCCTGAACTCCCTTTCAGGTACAGTCCCTGCATTCAGAGCTGCAGTTCAAGGATGCAGAAATGAATGAATTAAGAACACGACTTCAGAACTGTGAGAGAAACAAACACCTTCAGGCAGTTCCAGCAACAAGGTAGGGGGGTTGGAAAAGGAATTTGTGTTCATTTTTGCAATATATGTGTTTAAACTATTGAAGAGGTTTTATTCATGTGATCTAAGATCTAAGATCTATTCTCTTTAAAAAATACAACAAAAAAGTCTGATGACATCTGTGGAATTTGCTCAAAAATGAGCCTTCCTTGTATCTGTGACAGAAATTCAAAGAGTTTATAGTGAAGTATCTCTAAAACATCAAACAGTGCAAAGAAAACAGATTGTTATTTAATAAAATAATTACAAAAGAAATACTGATTTGTCTTTTTATCTTAGCCCTAAAAAGAATCTTGCAGTACAAGTGAAATCAGGAGGATGTTCTCCACAGCCAGAAAGAAGATCTTTTCCTACAAAGGAATCCTTCAATGCTGAAACATCCACTAGGCCATCAAGTTCTTCAGGAAATTTGATGGCCCCGACTACTTCAAACAAAGAAGGTAAACCCATGTACAGCTTGCAGCATTTTTAGTTACATGTAAACATTCTACATTGGAGAAGTATTTTGTGACTGAACAGTTGCAGTCAGTTCACAGTTATTTATTTTGGTTTTGGTTAGGTTTTTTTTTCCACTTTATACCAACTGGAGTTAAATAGCCATGACTGAAATTTGCATGAAGTTCATTTAATTCATACCTCAGTACCAGATGCCAAGGTGACAGTGATGAAGTGGCCAGTGGCTGCAATAAAAAACTTTATTGTGTGATGAACAAAAACATCCAAATTGTTGATCTGTCTTTCCTCATTGCACAAAGAACAGGAAATAATTTGCTTATTTCTTGGTCTGTTAGTCAGCTAATGCATGTTTTGTATTCTTGCTCTAGCTTTTTGGGGATTGGATTTTAAAGGGTACATATTTAGCCCTATTGAAAGAAGCAACTGAAACAATGTACTCATTTCCTCTTTTCTGTGTAGGGCAATAATTCTCACAAAATTCGGTCTTAAAATTCATTGAGTAAACCTTAGGAAATTAATACCTGCATATGGTTGAAGATAGCTATAATATGAAGCAAAAATAGTAGTTTTTTAATAGCAATGGGAAATAATAAATGTTAGAAATGTGGATGTCATCAACTAATGCTTACTGGAAGAGACATGAAAAATCTGAGATGCTGCTGTCAGTTACAATGTTCATGCTAAAAATATGGGCAGTGGGAACTCCAGCAAAAAGAAAAAAATGCAGTAGCCTGAAAGCATTAGTATTGCTATTGTTTGTTGCTATTAGCATTATTATTGCTATTGTAACAACACTCAATATGCTATTTGTTTGAAAAAATACATTTGTTTACTTTTTTCCTGAACTCTGCAAGGCTTGGCCTTGGTTTGCTTGGTAATTGTGAGAAATAGAGATGATTAAAAGATTATCTAACACTGTGGCTGTGTGTACAGATCTGTGTTCTCCCAATCCCTGTTTGTTTCAGACAGGAAGATAACCCAGCCTGAAGTTTCATCCCTGAAGCAGCACAAAGCAACAGGAAAAAATGGTTCCTACAACTCTGTCCTCAAACAAAAAACACAAGGTAATATCATTCTGGTAATGCAGAGATAAAACCAGGGAACATGTACCTTAAAAAAACCACTATAAAGCATTTTCAGCAGTCAGCTCCAAGTATTCTTTAGGGTACTGTCTTAGTGGAATTGCATCACATAATTTCAATGTCTGGAGTAGAAAATGGAGGGCAAGTCACCAGAACACCTGGGATATGTGATCACTCTGCTCAAGCTATTTTGCTAATATGGGATCATAATTAAAAGACCTCTAAATATAACTTGGTTTGTATTTAAATATCTAAAATTAATTTTTCTGAAAATCATCCTCCTGTTAAGAAACAACATTCATAATGAAAAAACCAAACCAAAGTTGAGGTTGTGAGCACTCTCACAATAAGGCTGATCTTCTGAAATACTGTTTTTTTTGTTGTTGTTGGTGATGGCAAATCTTCTCCAAAGAAAATTTTGTGTCCTTCCAGGTTCTATCTTGCTGAATGCACTGATGAAGCAGCCCATAGTCCCTGGGTCACTTCTGGGTTTCTGCCACCTTCTCAGCAACTCTGAGCCTCTGTCTGGAGCTGTGTCGCCCCCCAACTCTTTGGATCCGTAAGTTTTATTTTCTTTTTTAAACTGTATCTGCCACATTCAGCACAGTGGCATTCTCTGTACTAAGAAACACTTGGTCATGCAGGACAGCTCATTCCCTGTGGTAAATTATGCTCTGCTTAGGCCATTTAGTGCAAAATTTGGAACATCATTCTGTATCTTTGATTATCACACATACCAAACACTGGAGCATCCTTAAAAAATAAATTAAATTAGGTTAATTATCAGTTAGGGGAAGGCACAGAACTAAAGTAAAGCTGTGAGCAGCCTTGCATTGCAATGAGGGAAGCACAGAAACATCATGGGTTAAGGGGGAAGAAAATGCTGAAGATGTGATTAAAAAGTTGGTTTTATATCTTCAAAATATAAACTGTGTTCAAATTGTAATGTACAATTGGTGTGCAACCTTTCAAGATATATTTGTATTTCCTGGTAAAGCATTTTAAATATGAAGATTGGATATGAATTATAATAGTTCTTCACTTTACAGAATTAGTACCTGAAATACCTTTGCTTTTCAGATAGGTTATTTTATTGGTGATGAAACCTGGAATGCTTTGAAATTACTCTTCCATGCAGGCATCAAGGAGTAGGATGATGTTTTTCCCCCTTTATTTCCTATGTTGGAAACAGACATCTCTTAGTTCTCTGGCTTTTCTATTATTCAATTCATATTATGGATAACTTGGATTTCAAGTCTGTTCTTGTGAAGCATTTCCCTTTTACTTTTATTTGGACAGGAAGCCCACACAACTCCCCAGCAGCAGGACAACTCAAGAAGGAATCGCTCCTCTTGTATTCCTGCAAGAAGCTCAAAAACTGGCAATGACAGGACTGAACTTGATTGCTCTGGATGAAGGATTATGTGAGGGAAGGCCAGCAGAAGGCCAGGGAGGGCTCCTGCCCCTCACACAGAGCAGGATCCCAGGTGCTGTGCACCTCCTGCCCTTGCTGGAGCACCACATCGGTGCCTTCTGCCGAGCGGAGCAGCTCGGGGACACGCCAGGGAATGGAGCCTGTGGCACCCACCCAACTGCTGCTTCCAGAGCCAGCACAAACACGGGCCCAGGCAAGGAGGACTGCAGGCTAAACCTTGAAGAAACTACTCTTGTGTCACTGGGGATCCTCTATTATCTGGTGTTCTACAGCTGGGATGTTGTCCACACGTTGCTGTCTGCTGAAATGGAGAACAGTTCTGCTGCTGGAGATGAACAGGTTTCCAAGATTGACAAAAATGTGTTGTGTGACAATCAGTGTGACAATAAAGAAGAGAGCAGGACACAAGGAGGGCTGGCTGCTCCACAGGATCCTCCCAATACTGATGGAGCTCAACATTCTTTGTTTAAAAAGCTGCTTCAGATTTTAGCTTTTTCTGCTGCAAGGGGTTCCCAGACTGACAATATCCTGTGCCAAAGCCTAAAGGTTTTGGTAAAATTAGCTGAAAATTCAACTATGGACTTATTAATAAAGTAAGTCAGTAATAGCTTTAAAATTATTTCAGAGTCTGTTGTTAAGTAGTTTTCATTCTCTGTTAAAACTCATCTGGGCAACTTCTACTAAAAGTTGTGCTATGTATGAGAGAAATCACATCTCAGATCATATTTGAGAAGCAGCTGAGGATCTTGCTACTGCCTTTGCTGTTAATGAGTGTAATAATCATCCCTGATCAGTAACGAGGTTTGCTGATGATATTCATATGAAGCAGATGCTGTTGCCTCATTGAAAGTGAAGAAGCTTTGTAACACTGATTTTGGGGTTTTTGTGATTGCTGGGAGGTGCATAAGGAAGAAAAGCACAGGATCTCATTCTGGCAGGTATAACTGCCAGAGTGAACTGCAGAGTGACTGCCAAAGTAACAATGTTTTCCAGCATACTTTTTATGTTCTGAATAGCTTAAAATGCACAAATTATGATACTGTCTACAGGAAAGTAGTGTATTTCCAACTTGTGACTGCACTTCCCTTTTCTAACCCAGTTTTGTTTTGAAGTTTCCAGCACTTAGTGAGCTCTCAGGTGCTGCAGCGCTGCCTGCGGCCCGAGACCCCTGTGCCTGCCGTGCTTCTGACTGTGAGGCTGCTGGGAGCCCTTGCTCAGCACCACCTGCTGGCTGCTCAGCTCTGCTCCCATTCAGGTAAACCCTGCAGCAGACACAGAACTGTTACCATGACCCACAGTAATGCTAACAGGCCTTGCTCCAAGGTGCTGAAACCTCAGAAGGCCACAAGCTTGCTCTGTTACCTGAAAACTTGTTTTCTGCTTATGATTTGGAGAGTGTTTGTGTTGTGGTGTCTGTCTAAAAGCAGTGCTTTTGATAGCCATTTTAAAATCACTTTCTAGAATGTGTATTTAAGGTTGATGAGGAGAAAGGGGCTTTGAGGAGTTTTGAAGTTAAATTTATCTGTGCTCATGGCACTGCTCAGAGATTCCAGTACTCTGCATGACAGATGATCTCTCTTCAATTCCTTATGAATGAACCAGGACAGGATTACCACAAAGGCAAAGATAAGGTTTAGGGGTACCAATTTCCTCAGCACTGCTGAAGATGTGGCAAGTAAAACAAGAAGCTGAGCCTGTACTATGAGCCCTAGGACAGAACTCAAAATGTTTTCTTGCCTGATAGCATTAATTTTTGTCATGAACAAGTGGCTGGCTGGAAAAAGAACAAAGTTCTCTCTGTTTCAGACACCTGCCTTCTCCTTGCACTCTACATGTACATAACATCAAGACCAGACAAATCAGCATCTGAAATGCTTTGGCTTCAGCTGGAGCAAGAGGTAACCATGGCTGAGTGTCCATGTGCTCTTTCCTTCTTCTTCCAGTTGGGGGAGTGGGAGGAGCAGGATTGTGCACAAATTGTCTGAAAACAAGTTCTTCTCTAGCTGAAATACAAAACTGCCAGTATGGGCTTGCAGTAAGGGATTACATTGATTTTTGAAAGGACCTGCCTGAAACTGAATCAGTAACTATCCTTGAAGAGACCATTGCTCATAAAAGCCTTTCAAGTCACTGAAAAAACCAAGGGAGACCCTAGGATGGCTGTAGATGTTCAGCACTAAGCTTTATTTTCCTTTTAGAGCAATAGAAGAGTAAAAAGAAGCAAGATTTGCATTTCAGTTTGATTGTATTTATAGCATTTAAAGGCATTCTGTTAGGAATCTAATTATTAGGATTTATATTCCTTGCAATGAATGGAAATGCTACCTTGCTGTTTTAACAGTCATGATTATATATAGAAAGAATACCTTTTAAACCTAATTTGTGTTGTTTGTACAGACAGAAGTGACAACAGACTTGTTTGAGGTTCTATTTGCTCTACTTCTCTCATTTTAAAGAATTTGGAACCCTTTCCATTACCCCCAGCTGCACTGTTATAGTAAGTGTAAACACATTATTTGTATGCAGTGAATTAGAGGCCCCTGACCTTGTCAGCTTTGCTCATAAGAAAGTTGAGGTTTCTGTGCAAGGCAAACTCTGTCTATGAAGTGTTACAGGGAAAAAAACCTGTACAACTTTGAGGATAAAAGACATCAGCTGTTAAGAGAAAAAAATACCCCAAGCCTATTTGAAACTAGGAATGAATTATCCTAAGCTGGCTCTGACTCTAACCCAGCCTGTGTTTGTAACAGACTCTGAGGCTCCTGACACGCTGCATGTGGTGCTCCAGAGCAGTTTTATTTCCTGGCACAGACTGTCAGTGCTACCTCGAGGTATGTTCCCCCAATTTACCCTGCTGACAAATTCCCAGTACTCAATGCTGAAATTGCTTTTTGCCCTTTTTATTTTTTTGCTGTAGAGAAACAGAAGTGTTGTGTACTTTAGAGGAAGCTGGCTTTGTCTTGTTAGAAAATATCCTGACATTTGAAAGTTTGAAGAGATTAAGCAATAAAGTTCATATTGAAATTTCTGCTCCTATATTTTTGCTTTGTGTGTTGAGGCACTGTTTTTCCTTGCAGGTGGTGAAGACACTAATTGTGATGCTGCACAGACAGTGGATGAAGATCAGATCTGAGAGCAGCTTGTGTGCACACAGGGAACGAGTTATTCAGTTTTTAAGGGATGCTGTTTTACTGCTGCACAGCCTGTCTCAAAAAGATAAACTGTTCCATGAGCACTGTTTGGAAGTTCTCCATCAATATGACCAAGCCATGCCAGGCATAAGAGCCATTCTCAAAAAGACTCAAAAACTGAGTGCCTCTGAAGGTAAAAATGTGTCACATGTTGGCTTTTTTCCATGTTGCAGAAATAAAAAAAATCACTTTTCTCTTTTAACAAGTACCACAGCTGGTTGTTGCTCAGACCTCTAGAGGGAGTTTAGACTGGATATTAGGAAGAAATTCTTCCCTGTGAGGGTGGGGATGCCCTGGCACAGTTGCCCAGAGCAGCTGCTCTGTTCCTGGAAGTGTCCAAGGCAAGCTTGGATGGGGCTTGGAGCAACCTGGGATAGTGGAATGTGTCCCTAAAAAAGGCATTAAAGGAAAGAAGGGGAGATGTTTGTGTGACAAACCCAAAGACCTGTTTGCATGGAACCTTCAAGAATGTTATTTGCTGTGGTCTTCTACCATCAGTATGTTCTAAAATGCAGATACCAGCTATAATTACACTGTATGAAGCAGGGAAAAAATCATCCTCTGAAACATTATTATTTTTTGTTGCAGAGCTGATTTTGGATGAATTGTATCCTCCTGAGCCAGAAGAGCAAGGAACAGACTCCAGCTAGCCAACAGCAAAGATCTCTGTCCTTCCTCATCTGAATCATCATTGCCAATGTAAATGTGAACTTTGAATCATCCTTTCAAGTGCTAATCTTGGGCTGCACTCAAACACAGCACAACTAAGACACTTTTCACTGTTGCAATTATTTCAGTGCTATCTAAATGTAGCTGAAAGCAAAGGAATTCTGATGAGAGTGATACTGCTGTGCAAACTCACTCAATGGTTTATGACTGGTTCTGGTAATGAATTCCATCCTGTATGAAACCACTGTGAATGGAATGGAAATTTCTCTCTATTCTCCATTTTCCTGTGACTACAGCTGAACTTGTGGTGCTGAGGTGTTTGGCATCACTGCATTCATATATGAAAGCCTTTTGAAAACCCTTGTGCCTTTTGTAGCTGTACCACTTCTTCCTTGTGTGACTTCCAAAATTTTCATATTGTTGATATTAGTAAACAGTTTATAGTGATTTTAAAAATCCTTCTAGAAACAACTTAAGAATTGGCAGTTCACTACAGGGCTTTGAATTTCTTGCTGAGGATTGATGAAATTGAGGTCAGATGACCAATCTCCTGAAAGAGGAATTACTGAGATGCCAAACCAAACAATACTAGAACTTACATTTTACAATTCACCTTAAAAGAGATGGCACTGTTGAGGGTTGCATCCTAGGCAATAGAAGGATATTTAAATGTGTGCACAATGCCTGGGATTTTTGGTCATGATGAAATGGAAGAGCCTCCCATCCATTGCTAGGATTCAGCAGCAAAGGTTGGAGGAAGAGCTGCTGCCCCACCTTTGAAGTGTGCATGACCCTCACTCACTGTCCCACTGGGCTGCAGGTCACCAGCTGGGCCTCAGACCCTAAAAAGGGAAGTGAGTTATTAAAATGAGCCCAGACCTGTGTTTAGATGGGAGAGCTCTTTTCCATTTTCAGCAGGGGCTTGGTTAAGAACAAGCCTGGATCCAGCAACCAGGAGAACAAGAGATTGCATGAGAGTGAGAAGGAAGCCTTTGGAAAATTGGGAGACATTCTATTCTCTGGTCATTGCCAAAGAGGCTGTGCCCTGCCCTGCAGCAGAGAGCCCGCTCCAGGGTGCTCAGCAAGCTCCTGGCTTGGCTCAAAAACTGGGATAATAATCCTGCACCTCCAGAGGCCCAAAGCTCCTTCCTCCCCTCAGCCTGGGCTCAGCCTCCTCCTCTCTGAGCAGCAGCTGCAGCAGGCAGGGCCAGGTCATTTCTGTGAAACACAAGCTGCCAGCTGCTCCTCTCAGTAACAGGTTTCAGGTCCCTGGTAGCATCTGGAAAACTGCCATGTTCCTGCTGAGATGCACCAAGGAAGGATGCACAGGCACAGAGCAGCAAAGCCTTCCAAGCCCCTGTGTGTGCTTGCATGGTCACAAACCTGGAAGTGTCACCAGGCACTGGACAAGACAAGCTGCATTTATTGGTGTGACAAAAAACATTTCACTTGTCTATGTAAAATAAATAAGCAAATAAACAAAGCAACTCAAAAAAAAAAAAAAAAAAAAAAAAAAAAGAAAAACAACCACCAAACAACATTTCCTGGTCTTCAGGATTAGAGGGAAGGCCTGGAAAGTGCATGTAAAAGCCCTTTCCTTCCTCAAAACCAAAAAAAACCATTAGGATAATACCTTAAGAACAGCCCAATGAGCAGGAGCTGTGGTAAAGCAGTATCTGGCCATGAGCCTGCTGTGAGGGGCAAGCTTAGAGCTGTCCTCACAAAGATATGACAGTCACAGTTCCTCAGATATCCTAAAATGCAGTGATCTTCAGTTTTCAACAGTTGTCATCACTTAATTTTTCTAAACAATTTGAGTTTATAGAGATAAGAGATGTTTAACCCATCTGGGTGAACAGACCAAATGAACTGTTAAGAACTTGGACAAAAAACAGTTCCCTAAAGAATCCCAAACTGCTGGAGCAATCCAGTTCTAAAAAGTTGTTTTAAAAAAATCCTGGCTTCATCTAAAGGGTGTGTGTATGGCAACTTGGAAAAAAGGAGAAGTAGATTATTGCTAAACTTTATATAAACAGAAGAGTTATCTCTGGAAAAAACTGGTAGGAAAACTCTTAACTGTTCCCTCCTGGCTCTGCATCCCTTCCCATCCACCCCCTCTTACAGACAACACCCAAACATGCACATTTACATTCTCATTTTCTCCCAACTCTGGACTTTAAAGTAGTACAACCCAGGCTCCATACACCAAACAGACCCAATCTCCTACACTCTGACTGGCAGGAATCACAGTAACATCATGTTATTGTGAAATTAAACCACAGCTTTTGAAATTGAATGCATTGTCTGTTCACATTCCTAAGGAAAAATGAGGCTGTACTCCTAAAGAGCAAAGGCAAAAAGAAATATACTTACAGAACCACCAGAATTATTTCAGACATTTACAGTGATCAACCTTGTCAGGATTATTTTAAGATTGTGCTGACTTTCAGCAATTCTTCACTTTTTACTTTCTCCTGGAATTTTTCTCAGGATTCAAAAGGTCCAATCATGTATGCAACAGCTCATCATCCCTGATGATCAGTTCTTCAGTGCCTGAAGAATTCCCACCATAGCAGCTTTTCATTTCCCCACCATGTTACAGATAAGCTGTGCCTCTGTATTAACTGAGAAAAGCAATTTCCTCTGGCATCGGGCACAGGCACAGGACTGAACAATGAAGTGCTGAGCACAGGAAAGCCACTAGGCATCTTCTACACATGATTATCACATTCCTCAGCAGCAGCACCCATCTGCTTCCCTGCCCCTGGGGATGGCAACCAGGGTTTCCCCTTGGCTGGAAGCTGAGCTCACCACAGCTGCTTTTCCCTGCTCAATGAAACCTTGCTCAATTCTACACCTTGCACATCATTGACTTGGTGAGGTTGGAAGGGCCCTCTGCAGCTCATCCAGCCCCCAAACTGAAACAAACTCCCACAGAAAAGCCAAAGAGCTGCTTTGTGTCATGTCAGGCCTCAAACCTCCATCTTTTTAAACCAAGCTGGCATGGGTGAAGATTGCAAATACAAAATGCATTGTTCTGTAGCACACAACATCCCTGACCTGAGTTTATTCACATTAATCCCACAAATGAGCTACAGCTTAAAAGCCTGTGCTAGACAATTACAACAAAGTCATCCTAAGCACTGAATGTTTTTGTTACAGCCTGCAGTGTTAGTTATGGCTAGAATAGCCAAATGGTTACAATTAGGGTCAAATGCAGCAGTTCTGCCTGCAGAGACTGTGTTATCTCTGTGAATGTAACAGCAAATGCCAGCTTCCAATGTAAATTGTTAAAAAATGTACATTGTTGATTGTAATTTAGCAGACTGATAAGAAAAGGTGATATGTGATATCTACAAAGATTTACAAACCCACTGTGGCTGAAGTTTATCAAAGTGCTTCTAAGACCTTCACACCTGAAGGTGACTGCCAGCACTGCTGAGCGTGAACTGATTTGAAAACTTAATCCTAAAGCTTGTCAGTGTAATAGTTGCTCAAAGGCTAACCTGCTTTTGAGAATATCCAGAGGAAACTGCCACTTTATGTTCATATATGGCCAGAATGTAATAACCAGTGCCTGTATTGTCCTAACAGAGGTAACACAAACAGTGATGTTTTAATCTATGCATTAATCATGTTGTAGGTTGGTGTGTTGAGAATGAACAATTTGTTTTGCTTAAGAACCTCAGCACAGCTGAGCTACAGCCCCTGTCCAGCAGTGTGAGAATGACATCCTACCTGATTCCAGGGGCAAGGGACCATCAGAGAGTGAGTCACAAATCCCATTGCAGGAACAAGAAGTGTTAGAGTGAAAAGGCTGCAGTAGCTGGTTTAAAAGTTATTTTGAGTGCAGTAAGGGAAATGGGATATCAAAGGTTATTTTATAATGGCTAACTGGCTCTGAGGGGGGCCTGCTTTTGCAGACGACTCAATTCCATCAGTGCAGAAGCCTGAGCTCTTGGACAAAATAACATTTCCTTCAGCTTTTTCTCACTTTTCAGGTTTAACTCATGCACTTTCCCCCCCCTCCTATATGGCTCACTGAAAAGCTGTAAATGTGACCAGGTTCCTGTGGTACAGGCTGCAAAAACAACTAGATAAAGTCAAATAATAAGCAGAGAGAAAAAACCAGGCCCCAAACCACTGGCTACAGCAAATCTGGTGAGTTACTACAAGTGCTGAGATATGATACTGAGTTTCCATACTTGGAAAAAATAAAACAAGCAAGAATTGCTTGTTTGGCAATAATTGAAGTTTTTCCCTCCTGTGTGTCCAGCTCTTCCCACACAATCCTACCATGAGTTTTAAATGCATGCAAAGTTTAGTTCTGGAAAAATTCACACTACCATGGACAACTGCTGATTTAACATCATGAAAACACAACCAGCAATATTCCTCACCTAACCCTGGGCTCCCAGTTTTCAGTTCAGCCATTTGCTCTCCTATACAACCATTAACTGCAATAATAAAGGGTGAAGGTACCTTTGAAACCCTATGTGGTCCTTAAGGGAATCTGCAGGTTTTAATCAAACCCCAGGTTCTGCTCCTCAGCCCTGTGTGCAGAGAGGGGAAAGCACACAGCTTTCCTTTGAGCATTTCTCTGCCTGTCACTTCTCAAACTCAGCCATACCGGACAGGTGCACCTGCTAAGAGTAATGGGAAAAGAGAAACAGATGAACTATTATGAAACTATAAAAGCAGTGCCAACAGAATCATCACAAATAACTGCAATTTCCTGGTGTCACTTCTAGCCCAAACGTTGATTATATGTTTTCTAGATTTAGGTTTTTAGGAACATGCATTTTGTCTGCTGCCCCCAGTCAACTAAGAGAAAATATGAAATAAAACTAGAAGTGAAATTATTTGTATTGCACCTCCAACACACTATCAGCCTGTAGCTGAGACTCCAACAAATTCAAGGAATAACACTACAAAACTACCCAATTATGGGGTTTTGATTTGGTGTGGGTTTTTTTTTTTTATTTCTGTGTTTCGCCCTTTGTTTTTCTTTTAAATGCTACATTAGAATGTAGCTGGCAATTCAAGGTAATAATGCTGATACACTAAACAATTCACTGCTGTGTGGTGTCATATAAAGAATACTCTTGACCTGCTCAAAGAAAATATTTTCAAGTGAAAGACTAATGAGTTAGGAGTGTGAATACAACCTTTCCAAAACATTTTTATCAAAACTATTAAATACACAAAACACTTCAGCAAAACCATTTTCAGACAGAGTAGAAAGCACCACTTACCTCATGCTGAATTTGTCAATTTGATGAATGAGGCACAATACTCAACACCCAAGTCTAAACAGGTTGAGAAGATATTTTTAATGAAATTACAGACTTCCTTAGAATCAATCCTTTTGGACTTGCTTGGCAGCAGCCTGTCAGAGGATCATTCAGCAGCTTACACTGTCCTTGCTTTATTCTGTGATCTGTAATTTTGGTTAGGCTTCAGTCTCCACCACCAAAAGTGGTATTCATGATACAAGGAGACCCGAAGGACACTCAGTAACACCAGCTGTCAAACACATGAAAGAAAATGTAGCTTTGCAGACACACCCCTAAATAATACTCAAAATAAGGCTAAGAAAACCAAGTTGACAGAATGTACTTCAAACACTGAATTTATTACAAAGGTGCATAGAGTTTATGCCATTTGGTTTGAATACTTATGTTTAACCTACAAACAACATACAAAGCAAGGTTACAGTATGTAACAAAAGCAACAATGATTATCTAGTAAATTCAATATTCTACTGTCTTTAATTTCACATAACATTTCTGAAACAAAGGCACTTACAGAATTAAAAAAAAAAAGATATATCAACATTTAAAGTCTTAGCTCCCTCCCCCCTCCCTAGAGCACTGTGGAGAACAAGTGTGATGTGAAGGCAACAGCTACTGGGACTGACACATCAGCAGTGCTTAAACTGAAAACTTCTGGATCATCTCCACCTTTTCTGTAACCATCCCATTCTTGTCAGTATCTGAAAACAAGCTTCAACAAGTATGCAGGGCAAGAACCAAATAAAATTTGGTCCTACACCTCATTGTTAATGATGATTAATGCACTAACAATAAGAAATTAATCACAATCTGATTAATTTTGAACTGGACTATTTTCTCTTCTTTCAGTAAGTTTTGTAAGTGAATTAGTAATAGTACTGCTAAGGCAGCTCCTTGTACATTAATGACTGATCTCTTCCCTTGTACACAGCCATCATTTGCACATGTCCACTGATGGAAAGGTGTCCATTTTCAGGCTCCTTAACCCTCATCTCCCACAGAGAGCAGTGGCAATTCAGGACCATCTGTTTGGTCTGTACAACCTCCACCCCAAAGCCTCCTATTTGAGAATGTCCCTTACTGCTGCCTCCTTCCTTTGCTCCCATCTCCTCAGGGATGAGGACTGAGGCATCCTGCCATGAAACTGCAGACTTCCCTCTCCCAACCCAAACAGGACACTGTGATGCTCCCTTTGTCACACCAGGTGGGGGACAGGAAGAGCAGGGCACAATGACAACCTCAGGAACCCCACACTGAGTGCTGTACCTGCTCTCCCTGGCTCCACACAGGCTAACAAAGGTGCTGGAACAATCTCTGCCCTCCTTCTCCATGAATAAGCACCAGGGGTAGGATCTGCAGCATGGGATTTATTTCTGCAGTTCCTCAGTGCTCTCCCACAGAAACATTCCAGATTTCTAAGGCAATACTTCCTCCTCCATACAGAAGACACCATCCTTTTTTGGTTGGTTCCATGTAACATCTGACAGTGTCAGGAAGTTTTGCCCAATTTCTCAGCTGACATGGCAGGAAAGAGGAGGAACACAGACACAGGATACACAGATAAACGTTCTGTAAGTGCCTCTTGGCACCATTTAATGCTATTAACTTCAACACTCAGAAAGGTGTAACAGAGGGGCACAGGTTGTCATGAACCCCAGTGTAAAAACTTTCAACAAGTTTCTTCTGAAATGCCCTGAAAACTTTCTTAAAAAAAGAATTGTAATAATCCAGAAATAGACTCAAAAAATCAGGAAGGGGAACAAGGCTGCCTTTGACAACAGCAACTTCCACCCACTCTGTGAGGTAAAACAATGCCACCAAACAATAATATACCCCAAATGTAGAATGATAGGGCAAATGGCTCAATGGCCTCTCTAAAAAAGTAAAATCAGTTTAAAAAATATGTTAAAATTATTTCAGTGATTATGTCACAGTGATACATGCAAATAACTACATAGTTCTATGAGGCTTAACAACAAATTGCATTTCAATGTTGGAAAAGACAGAATTGTTGAGGACAGTGAAAAAACCCCCCACCTTATTTGTTTGAGCAATGAAAGATTCATAAGCCTAAAGCCCAAGCAGTGTCACCAGCCATGAGATGTCTCAAGATGTTTCATGACTGAAGGCATTACCTTCTTAAATAAAAATACATTACCTGCCTGTGACAAATCCTTCCTCTCCCTGACTTCTCATTCTGCTCAGCTTTCTGGGAATGCTAAAGACAAAGGGGAGGTGTAATGCTCACTGTGGTCCCTCACCCAGCACACTGTTACTCCACTGCAGACTGGATTTATAAAGCTCTGCAATTCTTAGGTTCCTGCCACCTACAGTTCCCACTAGAGACAGTGGAAAACCCCTGAGCATTTGAAAACCCCAATCTTCTGCTGATATCCCATCCCTCCTGTACAAGAATTCCTTCTCTGTGATGAGGCTGCCAAGGTACCTCTGTTAATGTGTCATTAAGGGGCTGATTTTAATTCCAAACTCATCAACAAGCTCAATTAAGTTTGTCCAATACTAGCTGAACAAGAAATACTCATCCAATAACTTTTATGGAGAATTTTCAGGGTTTCAGCTTTTGATCTATTTGGTCCTTTAAGTGGCAGAGTGTCTGTTGATTTCTAGCTATAACATCCAGTGGAGGCACAGTTTATAAACCTTAAAATTGGGACAGAAAACAAGGAAACAACCAACTCATGCTATTTAGAACTAGCTCAAAGGCAATTAAACATGGTGCACTACCCCTTACCAAAGGCAAATGTGATGCAAAAAAGGAAAATTCCCTTTTAAATGACAAATGAAATGTATTAAATTGTAGCTTACCTAACAATAGTAGCTTCAAAACAGGCAGAACTTACATAACATGTATCAGGTAGTTTCTTAGAGGTTAAGATTTTACATTTTAATACTGTGCAAAAGATTGCTACAGCTTTGGGTATTTGACAATGCTCATATTAGACCATTCCTCTCAAAATTATTGCACAGCAAATGGTATTGTGGTTGTGTATTTATGAAATACTCCTTCTTCTTGCTTCTCTCATTGGATCTAGAGCAAAATCTCTTTTTGTATTTGCCTGAGGTATAAATCAACTTCTGCAAGAAAAATACTCCTTCCTTGGAGCATTAAAAAAAAGAAGATAAAAGAAGATACTGAACTGATTTTCACTCTACTTTAACAAAAAATTGTTGTCTTCCAGAAAAATATAGTACATGAACATGGTGTAAACAGAACAAATGATATTTTGAAAAGTTTTGTATGCAGAAGCACAGCAGAAGCTTTTCAATAGGTGGGCTTCTGAGGATCCATGTAAGCAGGGTTGTAAGGGGGCTGGGTGGGGTAAGGAGCTCCAGCACCAGCTGCAAAAGCAAAACACAAGAAAAAAAACAGATTTGTAAAAGGTATATTCTGAACTCTACATATAAAATGGCAATTTCTGCTTTGAGTGCACAGTTAAGAGGTTCAACCTAGCCAGCATCTTAATTGGAGACTTGAAAACAGCTTGTCACAAAACATCTGCATTTCAGAAGTAAGGGCACAAAAACTTTTGTTCTTGTTGGCTTTGGGGCTTTTTTGATGCTGAGTGTACATGAGCAGCCTTTAGGGGAGAACCTAGCCTAAAAAAAAGGAACAGATCTGGCTCAAAAAAAGAGCCAGTGGAAGTAAGGGGTGCACATACAAGAGGATATACCTGACAGTGTGCTGAGGAAAAAACAAACACTGGTAAAAGGACTAGACAAATCATATTAGGATTCCTGCAAGGAAAATGCTTTCCTGCTAAGTGTCAAAAAATTAATAAAGGAAGTAACATAAACGGGAAAAAATATCCCACCACTACAAGCACATGAAAGAGTTTGACTTATATACCAGATGTGCATCCCTTGGAAGAGATTCTTATTTTCTACTGTTCTGAGAAAAGCTGCTCTCAAGTGGCATCTCCATTTTCAGCTCTGTCAAACAGCACAAGTTTGTTCAAGCAGCACCTGATCAGATCCCTGGAAAGTGCAAGTGTGGTTATCTTGTGCTGATCTCTAAAGTGAGTGGGCTTGGCTCCTGTGTGGCAGAGCAGGTATTCTCCCCTGGCACATGACACAATTAACAGCCTGCCCTTGGTTAACAGGCAGGAGAAATGAAGGGAACAACTCTCACTGTGAGGCATTTTCAGCTGCCAACATTGAAAGTGTCTTGGTGTGTTCCCAGAAAGAAAAAAATCAAAAAAAACCCAAAACAAAACAACTGTTTTAAAACTAAAAACCAGCAACAGCCTGAGAAACCAGAGAGCAGGAGAAGTGAAATGACTAATTTACTGGCTCCCTCATATGAAAAAGATGAAGCCAAAGCACTCTGGCATAATCCTGTAAAAGCCACAGCTTCTTTGGCATTTATAACAGAAAAACAGAGTCAACAGTCCTGCCAAGTCAGTGTTTTCACATGTGGGACTGGTTTGCACATTATTAATATACAATTTCTAACTGTTTGCAAATCTTTCACACCATTAAAAGCCATTTTATATCCAAGTTGTCCTGGAAGTTACTTCCTAAGGGCATTATCTACTAGTCAGGGCTATACTTTGTTATGTAAAAGGATGACCAGTGAGGTTTGTAAGAGAACTTGAATATCCTGCAGGTAAAAGCCCAGTTTTGGCCTCTCTGAGCAATCTGGAGCCAATTGCTCAGAGAACAGCTATTACCAGCAGAAATGAGAATTAGTCATTACAACAATAAGGCTGCATGAAAACAATGCTGTGAAAGAAGGAAAGCTGAAGAAAAAAGATTCTGATAATTTTAACTGCAAGTTGTCAACAGACTTCTCCTTTCAATCCCTTTGTCATGGGAGACTTCTCCTTTCAATCCCTTTGTCATGGGCAGGGACACCTTCCATGAGACCAGGTTGTTCAGGATTCCATCCAAACTGGCCTTGGACACTTCTGATGTGTCCACAGCTTCTCTGGCCAACTTGTGCCAGGGCCTCACAAACCTCACAGTAAACATTTTTTTCCTAATAACTATTCTAATAACTAGTGTTATATATATATATATATATATATATATATAAATTAATAACTATTCTAAACTTGCTGTCCTTTAGTTTGAACCCATTCCTCCTTGTCCTATCACTACATACTCTTATAGAATAGAGCTCACAGATACAAGATTAGAAAGGGAATGTGGAAACATCCAACTCATGTATGCATATATATGTATGTATGTATGTATGTAAATTGACTTTGATTTTAATATTAAATGTCAGCTGAATTAGTAAAATGTTCTACTGGATCTGCTGACAGTCCCACACACTGCCAAACTTTGCCATACAGCTCCAGCTCACACCTCCTCTGGCAATGCTTAACACAGAAACAGTGAGAGGGAAATTTCCACCAGGGTGAGTAACATCATCCACCACAACCTGAGCTTTACAAAATTTGTTTACATTTGTATTAACACAGCCATAGACAATAATAAATGTAAATAACATAAGATCTTCTCCAGAGCAGCTGTCTCTGAGCTGTTCAGGGGATGAGAAGCACTTGGTGCTGCCTTACCTGCCACAGTTTCATGGTAAGCTGGGGGTCCTGCAGGCTGGGTGGGGTAAGGGGGAGGGTACTGGGCAGGGTAGGGAGCCACGGGCATGCCTGGCTGGGGCTGCACAGCCACGGGCTGGTAGCCTTGGTACGGAGCTGCTGCGTAGCTGGGTGGCACTGCTGGCTGCTGGGGATAGGCAGAGTGAACCACGGTCGTGGTGGTGGCAGTGGTCACCACAGCTACAGCAAGGAAAAGGAACATGGTTAGTGCTGGTGGTCCCTAAAGAAAAACCCCCAACAACTCCCAGACCCCCCACATGGTGGGATGGAAGAGAACTTCTAAATGCTCAGGAAATATTCCAAAACATCCCTCTGCAACCTCACATTCTGAAGCTGCTTAAATGCTGATTTTTAATATTTAGGTATTGCAACTTCTGAGCAGAGTATTTTCACCTCTTACAGGAACACAATTTTCCAGGAGGGATAAAAAAAAAAAATCATTTTCAAAGATGTGAAGAAGAAAATAAATCCAGAGCTACTCACGGCGTGGTCGTCGACATGCTTTGTACAGACAGCAACAGGAGCAGGTGAGGCACAGAATAATAGTGACAACAATCACTGCAAAAACAGTAACTCCAATGGCAATGAGGGTTCCAAAACTGCAAGACAGAGACCACAGAACTGGTAAGTGTCACTCCTTAACCAAACCTGCAGCAAACACATTGCTCCCCCTCCAATCTCTCAGTCCTTATTGGACTAAGAAACAACTGTGCAAGGCAGCGCTGCAGGAGGTCACGTCTGCTGAGGCAGAGAAGCTGAACCACCCCTGATAAGGGGTCTTTGGTCCCTCTCATTTTAGTCTGTGACTGTTGTTGTTTTAGTGTGAACACACAGGCTCAGAGCAAGCCCACAAGTTCTTCCCACATTCCCTAAGACCTCCCAGTCCCAAACTGACAACTGAAGACAATCTCAGCCCTGAAGAGATTCCTGGCAGGTTCCTTGGCCTCTGTAAGCAGTTATTTTAGAATCCATGTTTCATACAGTTAGAAAGAACTGAAATCCTGACTTTAGTGCAATAGCAAGTATGCCAGGTTACCTTATAGGATACAGAAACACTGCCTAAAACTCCCACATTTATTTTGGGAAGACCAGAGATTACAACAGCTTTGACTCCTGTGATGAGCACCAAATGATGGAGGCAGACAAAACCAGTCACCTCTCAAAGCTTTACAAGTTCTATTTACCACACAGGGGAGAAAAGATATCACAGCAAAGCCAGTGCCAATCCCCTTAAAGTGCTAAATGAAATGATCTGTTTCCTACTGTCTGAAATCAATAAAGCCCATCTTCCATGGAAGCCAAAATCTCCAGCACCCTTATTTCTTAGAAAACACACCATGCATTGGTTTTGGGACAATTGCAGGAAGTCAGTTTTAAAGAACAATCAGCTATAAAATAAAGACTAGAGAGCCATTTTCACATCCATCCTGTTTTTGTTTGTTGGTAGAGATTTTGGCTAAAGAGTTGTCTTTGGTTTTTTCCCCCAGCTCAGTTTCCTGTCAACAGCTTTAAAGAAAAAAACATCTCCATTGCATCCAGCAATTTTCACTTGGCTACCAAACACCCGCCAAATGTGAAAATTGCATTTGAGTATCAGTGACACTGGAAGGTTAAAAAACTGACAAAAAGAATTGCAAAATGCTTTGCCCTAGCCCAAATTTAAAAGATCTCACCCCAGTGTCTTCTAGAGCAACTTAACCCTTAGTAAGCTGAGCACTGACAAATAGAAAGGCTCAATTTAAAATGCATTCTTTCACCTTAAGAGAGGGTGCATCAATTTTATTCTGTTTCTGCAAAAGCTAGAAGAATAAGCTTGAGTCAAATCTCTTCCAAAACACTGACTTTATGAAACTGTAACTGTATCTGGCTGAGCACTGATTCTGTGAAGCACTAAATGCAGCACTATGGATACAACCATGGAGTACTGAATGGGATACAGGAAGCAGGAAATGCTGCAGCCTCCTGAAGTAACAGTGTCAGAAACACTGCCAGGAAAATAAATGGATTACTGCAACACAACCACAGAATGTAAAGGTGAAAATAATGTGTTGAGGAAAACATGCGTGTTTTGCCCCATTTATTTGCACAGAACATTTTTGAGATGCTGACCCAAACACACACTCCTAAACACTCAGCTTTAAGTGGCCTCTCATCCTCATGAGCATTATCTTCACTTCAGCACAGTAAGTTCACAGCCAGCTCATCACCATCCAAAAAATCCCATTTCTTTCCAGCCTGGTCTAAAAAGCTAAATACAAATGTGATTTCAAGAGAAGAAAAGAGAGAAAACTGCACTCAATGGATTCATACACTGAATCACAATCCTGATTCCAATGTTCTCAAGAAACAGCAAGAACACCTGTGACAAACTACAGACACCTTCAGAAACTGCAGGACAAGAAATGTCAACTGCAATTTCTGATACTTGCAGAGCAGCCAAGAGCTTTTTCTTTTTCTCTTGTTTCCACTTTGGACCAGCCCTGAAAGAGCTCTCTCACTAGGGAAGCTGACATTACTTCCATTATACACAGATATTCTCCAGCAACAGCAGCACAGACAAAGCAAAGAAGTTTTCCAGATTCTTCCTTGGGTTTTTTCCCCAGAAAGGGAAAAACACCTTCTTTGTAGTGAACTATGCTAAGGAAAGAAATTCTTGTGTCAAGGAGAGAGATTAGGGCTAACAAAGACAACTAAAATTCTTCACTTGTACAGACAATGAGCTTCTTAGAACTTTAGCAAAGGCTGGGGAGAATCAAAGGTATCAGAAAAACTGAGAAAGTGGAGAAATATTTACTCATCATAAATTACCAAGAACAGCAGGAAACTGGAATTGCCCCATCATCTTTCACAACCAAATCAATTTCTGATACAAGGAGAGAAAACAGCACAAGCCCATCTGCAGCCAAGCTGAGGGCCATCAACAGATAAAAACACTGACCATGGGCTCCATTTGTTAGTTTTTAATAAAGTTTTCTGCTCAATGAAGCAGATATCTCCTATTTGCCACCTCTAATAAGGAACACAACAAAAGCAAAGTTAAAAAACCAACAAACCATGCCCTCGCCTTCACCAAGTCGTGAGAGACACCCTGGGCATTTGGATCACTTGTGTCCTTGGCAAAATGACACAGCCAGGACACAAGGACAGGACATTCTGCACCCATCTTCAGAAGGGTTAAATGCAGACACATGTTTGAGGTGCAGGTGTGTCAGGTGTACAGGCTGGAGTTCTGTGTTTGTGTGTGCAAACACTGTGATCCACTCCTGCCCACTGAAACACTGCCTGATAGCTGCAGACCAAATTATGAACTTTCAGAGACAGCCCAGCAAGTCAAATAACAGAGAGGAGTTAGCTCTTCTCAGTTCTTTAAGGAGTGCAACAACTGGTTACTGGCAGGCATTTTTATCATCTACTGCACAGCAGATAATTTTCCTGCCAGTGCCTGGGCTCATGCAGGCTAATGTGTTAGAACAATGTAAAGTAGGGAGATATTTACAGAAAAATCAGTAAGTGCTGTGAACTTGTAATTCATGTCATCAACACTCTCTTTTAACACTGGAGTTCTTCAACAATTTTTTTTCCTAAGTATTTATACTGACAACCAAAACCAGCAATACTCTTTTGGAATTTCTGCATGGTCAGTCACTACTGTAATAATGTCTTTTTTACTGCCCAAGGAGTACTGGTCTCAGCACTTCTTTAGCATTTAAGTGATATCCCACTACTGAAAAAGGTGCAGGAGGGCTGCCACTAACAGATGATGGTCAAGTGAAGTCAGAATGGTGCTCAACATACTCAGTGAACCTTGTAACCTTTAGGAGACAATATAATCCAGGTGCTGTATAAATACTCCCTTGCAGTGTGCTAACTGCCTTCTCAGACAAAAATTGCTTCATTTGATTGCTTTCACCTGATGAATCTGCCTTAAGGAGACACATCAGGTGCCTAAAGGGCGCTAAAATATTTGGAACACACCATATTCACACTAAATGATAATTTAATTACCGTTAGCATTGTACATAAATGAAAAAGAAACGTGAGGGATTGTTGCTTACAGATTCTTCCCCTGAATGGTTAACCATGAGAAAACAAAGGCCAACGAAACCAAAAGCACACCTGAGCCTGCACTCTGCAAACAAACGTCAGAGTGCAGCAATCAGGGTGGCCACAGCAGCAGTTCAGTGCTCTGCTGGTGTCAGTCACATCCAGCTTTCCAGACTCCCACATTCTATAGACCATAGGCTAAATAAAGCACGGTTATAAACAGCTTGAGCTCATTCACTGACATTTCCTGCTTCTTTCTCTTCACAGGAAAGTGAACTTTTGCCAATGATTTCATAAAAAACAAAATCAAACCTAACAGCAGTTTTACTGCAGCAATAACAAACTACAAATTCTCATAAAATGTACAGAAAAGCAAATATGGAGAGATTTATTCTATTTATAAAAATGGAGAGATAACATCTTGCCCTTTCCTATCACCACCTCTCTCCTGCCTTGCCCTACCTCCACTTCTACCCCATCCTCTCACCACTGAAGTGTATCTGTAACGAGAATGTCTCTCAGACTCACTTTAAAACTGTCTAATTATTCAATATATCTATCAGCTCACATCAAGGGAGTTACTTGCCTATTTTACCCCTTTCAGAACTGAATGAAATGCAACAGACATATTAAAATGTGAGAACCAAGACCAGGATCTAAATAATTCTATTTGTAGAAGTTAATTCTCAAGGCAGTTGCTCATGTTGGAGATCTTGAACAGTCAAATGGAAAAAAAAATGTAGAGTTTATTTAAAGCATTTTCAAATATCAAAGTTCTGATTCCAGCAATGTATTTTTAACTCTTCTTAATAGTTTGAATCACTTAAGTCAGTGACATTTTGTAAGCTGATACAAAGGAAGTTTTCACATATCTATGCCTTCATGTGAGTAGGACACACCAAAAATTTTGTCTTAAAACAGAAAAAAATATCCAAATTAACAATCAGACCACCTAGTAATGAAAAATTAGCTTAAGCAGCCTTTTTATTGTGCAAGTTTTAATCTATTCCAAGATTTGTTCCATGCGTCGAGAAACACATTGGCAAAGCTCTTTTCAAAAGCACTGCTGCTTTTCAAAACAAACATTTACAAATAGTGAGTTATGGCTGTAACACGGGGTGGTCTGGAAAAACTTCAAAAGATAATTTAGGCCATTCCTAAAAGTAAAATAAAAAATTGAGTATATGCATGTCATTCCTTAGTGCTCCAGAAAAGGATCCAATTCCCAGAAATGGAAAATATCCACATGAATACCCTGACTCAGGTGTAGGGCAGGCCCAAACAAGTCCCCAGACAGAGATGCCTAACTAACATTTCAGTCACTGCCACACAGTGCCACATACTGCCTGTGAAGTTCAGCAGGAAAATAAGGCTTTTTTTTGAGCCTTTCAGAGGGATTAGTTTTTAAAATTTTACTAGCAACACACTTGCTCAGTTTAATGTTTTAGCATAAAAATTCAAAACATAAGAACCACTTTCCTAAAGATGAAACGAAAATAATTTACTATTACTCAGAAAGCAAACTTACAGGGAAACATCAGCTTGATTTTAACACTTGCAAGAGGGAGCAGCCTAATTTAGCAGAGCCAGGAGCTTCAGCACAAGCAGACAATCAGAACCCACACCAGAGTGAAGCCTCCTGGTGCAGGAGCAATCACAGTAATTGCTGGTGCAGCCTTGGCCACCTCCCCAGAACAGGATCTCTACATGATCAGGAAGTTTCCAAGTGATTCTTGTGGCAGGCAACAGGCAGCCAAAGACTCAGCCTGGGCAGCATGGTTTCAATTCTGCAAAATCTTGGTTGTTTCATCAGACTGGCAGCTTTGAGAAACTGCACAGTCATTTTAGGAGCCCTGCAATGCAGTGAAGTGAGGATTGGAATTGTGATGTCTGGTGTTTCAGACAAATGTTAACTCAATCAGCACTTCAGAGTGTCTCTCCTGGGGTTCAGTCCCTTAATGTTGTTAAAAGGGTTTTTGCACTTTATTTTGACTAACCCCTCAGAGCAGCAGCAGCTCAAGCCATCACTGACTGCAAACTGCTCTAGCAGGGACACAGATTAAATGAAAACCCCTAAAACTCAGCACCACTTTCCATAATTCTTTCTGGGTAGTCCCAAAAGGAGTTTGCAAGGGGAGCCCCAGCAAAACAACCCCTTTGTTTACCTGCAGTATAAACAGCCCTGAGCTGCATCCCCAGAGCCCAAACTGAGCACAGCCCAGGGACCCAGCTCTGCCCTGAGAAACGAGCTAAAACAACAATAATGCCATGGGAAGCAAGAAACTCTAAAACTGCCAGAGTGCTACAGAAAAGAGAAGGCAAGAACCTTACAGGAAGAAGTTTGCTAAGTATGTGCTGAATGGAGCCTTTAGCTGTTTGTGCAAATAAGAGTCTGATGTGGATTACCTTGAGCCCAAAATAATAAACTTCAATTTTATACACAACGACCTACTGGAATTAAGCTAACTACTATTTTTTAATATTATATTTACATTATTGTTTTTTAATTCTCAATTTTTTAAAAATAACATGTTTAGCACAACATGTTCTTAAGCAGCCTTTATGAGAAAGTGGCAGGGAGGGAACTTCCTGCAGTTTGTGGTCTCACTCAGACATCTGACACCCTGATCCAACAGGTTATTATGGAATATGTATACAAGCATCTTTTCTTGGTCCTTAAAGAGTGCACTTGTACTAAATATGTCTATGTATATAAATCCCTTTGTAATACATCCTAAAAATACGATTTTCTGGTGAAGTTTGCCAGGAAATCTATCATTGTACACTTTGTAGAAAACAGAGTAATTTCTCTAAGTAACTGATGCATTAAAATATGCACATAACAAGGGGAAAAGTCAAGGCTGCATTCAGAGGGACTGAAGTTTTTCATCAGCAGTGCAAGAACTAACAATGCAGCTTCAGGCAGGCCCCAAGATAATTTTCACTCCACTGTACTCAGCATAACAAACTGCCCTTAAACAGAATTAAAGGCATTTTCTTCTGCAGGTGGGAAATAAATTTCAAATGTTCCCTTAGTGGCAAAAAGAGAATGTAGCATGATTACAGATATTTAAGGCAAACAACATGAGTCAGTTCCCTTCCTACCACCCACTTCAAGGACACAGGATGTTACCCCCACACCCAAATTCAAATCTGGCAATGGGAAGGATTTTTCTTAGATGGTTAACTGAATTAGCAGAACAAGTTTAACTGAAAAAACTCCAAACCAAACGAAAAAACTATTAAGTGCTACAAAAAAAACTTCCCCACAAAAACTGCAATATTATGAATTTGCTACTGCCAGTATCATACTAATTCTAGCAGCAGATTTAAACAACTAATTAGAAACTAACTTGGCCAAAGAGTTAAAGTTTTTTTTTTTTCCTGGCAAATTGAAGTCTGGTGCATGACTTGCCAAACAGACTGGAACTGCAGTAAAAGGAAGTTTGGACTGGGTTACACCCACCTGCTTTGCCTGCCTCATAAACCAGCTTTTATAGGAAACACACCTTTTTCTTTACCCACATTACTCATGTATCATCACACATATAAAATTTCCAAATACTGTGTTCAAGCAGGAGCAAAGTTTGAATTACATCAATTAATTATCCTGCACTGCTATGAAGAGACATCCTGCCCCACATTCCCCCTCTCTTCTGGAATATTAGTTAGCACAACAAGGATCATCAAGGAAAATCCAACACTGTACAAACAAGAACAGACCACTGCAGCAGAGGTCACATCTGGCCAACCACTACTTCTTTTAAATGGCATTGATTATTAATGAGACCTTCACCAAAGAGTCACAAAAGTGACCCTGATGACTAGTGCCTTTCACACCCTAAAAAAACCAAAAGGAGGTTTTTAAATTTACTTCTCAATGGAATTGAGAGCCAGAGATCATGCTAATAAAAACAGAGGTGTATCACATCAAAAATGAATGGTATAAAATGTTTTGAATACAAAGCTTCTGTCAAAAGGCCAATTTCTACACAACTGCTAATTTCCTGAAATTAAACCAATTTGTTTATTTCACAGAAGACCCTTCAGCTGCAGTTTTAAAAAGCTGGGCAATTTGAGGGTATTCTCCTCCTCCCATAGTACATCCACAAACACAATCTGTGGCAAATATATCCAGCTACACCTCAGGCCATGGCTTTTTTTATGGCAGTATATGAAAAAGCAGAGTTGGTGCTCAAAATGCTCAAATTTTTACAGATTCTAATAAATAGCCATCATGGTCTTTTAAACATGTTTTTAAAGGATTCTCTGTTTATTGGGTTATAAGATCCTTCTCTGAGGGCTACCCCACCTGCAACCTCTTCCACAAGCTCTCTCCAGAGCCAGCATGTATGTTAAAAATTTACTGTTTTCAGAGCTACACAGAGGCACAGGAGCACCCACAGGCACAGGGAACACTCCACCCTGCTAGGTAGCTACAGTCAATGAAGCACAAAGCCACAGGAAAATGAACTCCTGCACAGAATCCAAGTGATCAATCTTGCTGTGTCCCTGTGTGCTCAGGCTGTTCTGTCACCCAGCCCTCTGTGGTTAGCAGGGCACACTAACCCAGCCATGCACATCTGCCTCTTGCAGCATTTTTCAACCTCTCCTTCCTGCCTGGCTTCTGAGGAAACGAAACCTGAAGTGCCTACAGCAGCAGAGACCTCAGCTCAGAACCCTCTGCCACCTTCAAGCTGTTTCTTCACCAAGAACACACTGAACACAAAACCAAAGGCAATGCAAGTTCCCACTGCTAATTGTGCAAGCTGATGTTTACTTTTCAGGCTAGTAAAAAGCATGAAACATTTCTTTAAGTAGTTTAAAATCCAAGTCTCAGTTGTTTCCAGGCAAGAAGCTTACATTCCTTGGTGAGATTAGCCTGTGCTTGAGCACAAGCCTCACAGAACAGGCTGGATGCAGTTTAACTCATTTAGTACAGAAAATATCAAGGACCAGCACTGGAAAAGAAATCCTCTGCTCATTAAACAGAGACTGCTTACATTTCTGCAAGCTTTTTCCCAATTTTTATGCAGTCTTCCCTCTGGAAACATTCCACATCCACCTGGACACATCCCTGTGTATCCTGCTCCAGGTGACCCTGCCTTGGAGTGGGGATTGGACTAGATGATCTCCAGAGGTTCCTTCCAACCCTAACAATTCTGTGACTCTGTAATTATCTTCATTATTTACTTTCTTACCTATTACAGATCCTGGAGTATCCAAATATACCAGAAAGTTTAAACTGGAGTCCCTGTTAGTGTGATAGCAGGGGAGAAGAATCAGGGCATAGTTCAATATCATTTTTGACCTTGTCTGTGGAGAAAATATGGGCTTGAAAATATCTAAACCAGACAAAGAAAACCAGGATAAACACTTTCACTGTTACAAAGACGCTGGTTTTACCATGTTAGCCTGTAGCAACCTCTTGTAGATGCCACATTGCAACCAGGCATGGATTTTCTCTGTATCACAAAAGGACAAGGAAGCCACAAGACAACATAGCTCAAACCCCAAATGAGCACATCCCCATCCAACAAGGCTGGTCTGCCTCTGCTGGCCAAAGCTTCCCAGGAAAATGGAAATTCTGCCTTCCCCTTCTCATAAGGAGGAACAGCCTTGCCTCAGGCATTACTGTACCTGTTACAAAATCTGCTGTAACTTACAGGCAGAAATTCATTCAGAAACAGAGCCAAATTAACTGTGTACACAGACAGTGTGAAGTTTTGTTTCCAGTATCAGCTGCCCCAACTACATTATTTTCTTCTGTAACTGATACAGATGTTCTGAACTGCTCCACCTCCTTAAACACTCAAATACTTCACAATTAGCTGAATTGTGGATATGAGTCATCTAATTTCCTTTTCCAGTAAGGGTCACTATTGGAAAATTGGCATACCAAGGCTAAGTAATCACACTACCAATGAAAATAATAACAAGTTCTGACCTGGTGAATCAGTGCTCTGCTTTTTCCACAGTTTCCCAAAATGAGAATACTCCGTACAGCAGAATGAAAAGGGGAAACCAACTAAATTAACCTTACTACTCACAATCCATCTTTGAAAGCAGAGTAAAGCAGGGGAAAACTCAGTAATCCAATTAAAACTGGGAGGGAGGGGGAATCCTGAAACACCTTCCAGTAAACCTTTGCCACAACACATTCACTAACAGGAGAAATTGGAGAAACCACTTATGGTCAAGGAAAAATGGTGACAAATGTATCAAGTTCAGCACTATGAAACCTATGCCTACACCCTGACCTAAAAGCCCCACATGATCTTTAAGGACTGATCAACAAAATAAAAGGCCTGAATTTGAGTTAATCCTGACTTTTGTACTTTTCCTAGAATGCTTACATTTGCTTCCAAATGCAGCATTCTGGGAAGCAAAATGCTTTCAAGTACTTAGAAGTGCATTATTAACACACTCTAATGGAGTGTAATTCACTGTCTTTGAAATGTCCAAAGATTACAGCATATGGACCACTTGCAATGTGAAATGCCCAAAATGCACACCTGCCTCAAGAGCACCTGATACTCAATATAAATACTGAAATACATAAATATCAAAGGATGGCACTAAAAAGAAACCTATTGAAAGCTGGTGCTTTGCTTGCATTTCTGCAGATCTCAGAATAAACACAGCAAACAAGCAAAAGTACAGACAAACTAGAAATTGCTCAGCCGGGCATGAAACCAAAGAACAAACAAACATTCCACCAGTAGCCCTTCCCTAACCCTGTCCTTAGAATTAGGGTGTAATTGTGGCAGGATTACCAAGCAGAGAGAAGAAACACCCAGACCACAGAGTCCAGTGGCAAGTCCACAGGTAGTCTGTAACTCACGCTCAGCAAGGGGAAGTTCTCTTAACAAGACAGGATTTGTGAGCAGTGTGCCAGGGTGGCAACTTGATCTAGAAATCAGCCTGATGCAAGAATGGGGAACTAAACACTTTCTGACCCAAAAGGCCAGGAAATCATCACCTCCTCCTCAAGGGCAGTGTCAAAGGTAGTATTTGTAACTCCTAAGAGAGAACAGGGCACTAAAGGAAGTTGCCCTTTTTGCTTCCTGTCATGTTACAAACTGTTCAAAGAGAACGATGGTCTTACTGGAGATACAAAGAAATATTCTGACATCAGCCCTTCTCTCACCACAGTGAAGAATTAAACTAACATAGTCATCAAGAAACAAGGCAAAACCTGCCTTTTAAAAGAAATTGGCACAGAGAGAGAGGGTGGAAAATACCTTGCAGGCAAGGAAGCAGTACAGCTCTCCAGAAGGAATTCAGCTTACTACTCGGTTAAAAAAGCACAGAAACCTCAACATACACAACACCAAATCTCAGGCACTGTCTGTAACCAAACAAAAACTACTTGGTGTCCCACTGGCTGCAGTCACAGACAGTGCCACTCACTGCAATTCCCAATATTGAAACACCCTAAATGGGACAGCTCAGTCATAAGTCATTTTGGAAAGTTCTAACATGTGGGTTTTTTCCAGAGTCATATCCAGGTGGCTTTTAAAGGACAGTATTCCTATGAGTAATTACCACCTTTCTAATAAAATTGCCTAACAAGAAGTTTGATGTCAGATCGAGGCCTTTGCACAATACTAATTTTTCAAAGCTGCAATGTAATTGAAAAGGAAAAGAGAAGGAAGAAGAAATGTCTCTTCTTATGCTGAGACATCCACGGTTCTCTTTTAAAACATTCCACAGCCGAAAACAAAGATAATTCAAACTATTTAACTGCCCCTTCCTAAATGCTTTTTTCTGTCATTTACAAAGAGCAAGCCGACTTCAAGATAAGGCTGTACTGGAACCACACATCTGAACACACAAGATCAGCCTAGCTGAGAAGGGGCGTCCCTCCTCCAAAATATTTGTTACATTAAATCCTCCTCCTTGTCGCAGAGACCAAGGCTCCAAGACATTCACAGCCCCATGCCCGTGCCTATCGCCTTTAGCGCGGCTCCTTCTTCCCCCGCAGGTGAAGATGTGCCCGGACCAACACAGCGCGGCCCCGCCGCCCGCCCGGCCCCGCTGGCAGCCGGTACTGAGCCCGCTCCGCCGGAGGTGCCGGGAAGGCCGGGCGGGCTCCCCGTGCAGCTGTCGGTCCCGTCCCGAGCCCCCCGAGCCCCGCGCTTACCCCATGCTCGCCGCCGCCGCCGCTGGCCCCGCGCCCGCCGCCCGGCCCCGCGCACGTCACGGCGGCCGCACCGCCCCTTAAAGGGGAGCCCCGGCACCGCCGCGATCCCCAGCGCACAAAGCTGCGCGGAGACATCCGAGAGCCAGAGCTCCGTCACTGCCCGGCACTGCAAGGACAGGGAGTGTTGGAGCGAGTCCGGGAGTGCTGATAAGATATGCAAGATGTTGATAAGGAGACAGGCTGGGAGAGCTGGGGCTGCTCACCCCGGAGAAGAGAAGCTCGTGTGGACACCTCCCAGCACTTTCTGAAGGAGCTACAGGGAACCGGAGAGGAGCTCTTTGTCAGGAACTGGAGTGACAAGACAGGGAGGAATGGGTACAGATTGAAAGAGGGGAGATTTAGGTTGGCTGTTAGGAAGGAAGTTTTTACTGTCAGGGTGGTGATGCACTAGAACAGGTTGCCAATGGAAGCTGTGGATGCCCCAGTCCTGGTAGTGCTCAAGGCCAGGCTGGATGGGCCCTCAGTAAGTGGGACATGTGTCCCTGGCCATGGCAGGGAATAATGCATCATCCTTAATGTCCATTCCAACCCTGTAACATTCTGTGATCAATCCCTGCCCTCTCTTCATCATCTTCTGCACTGTGAAAAACTGACACATTTTTCCTGTCATCACCAATATAGGCTTAAAGGAATTTACTTCTTCCCAAGATTGAAAGAGACAGAGAAATATTGATAGAAACTAAAAAAGATGCTAGAACACCAAGGAGATACTTCAAACAACAGCAGATTTTCTTCAGAGCCACTATGGATTTTCTAAGAGTACAGAGAAGTAAACTAAAACAGAGGATGTTCCACCTCATTGTGAGGAAGAACTTTTTAATGTTAAGAATGGCAGAGTCCTGGAAGAGGCTGCCCAGGGAGTGAGTGGGGTGTCCCCTCTGAAGACAATCAAGTCACACCTGGACACATTCCTGTGTCACCTGCTCCAGGTGACCCTGCCTCGGCAGGAGGGTTGGACTGGATCTCCAGAGGTCCCTTCCAAGCCCAACTATTCTGTGACTCTGTGCTAATGTGCTAATGCTTCAACCTCCTGTTCAGCAGGGAGGATGCAGGTTATTATATACAGAGACTGTTATGGTCTAAATAGCAACATCCAGCTTCTTCCTCATGTCTCTTCTTCTTCCAACACCCACACAGATTTTGAGGGCTCCACACATTTAAGACACAAACTAGTATTTCTATTTTTGTATTCTAGCAGCACAGAATCATGGAATTGTTTAGGCTGGAAGAGATCTTTAAGATCACTGAATCCAACTGTTAACCCAGCACCACCAGGTCCACATGTCCTGATTACACAATGAAGAATCTCTACACAAATCCCATTTTAAAAGCTTGCATGGCTTACCCGGGGCCAAAGTCCAAATCAGGATCCTGAAATATGTCCGAGTCAGAGATCCTGTAACAAGAGAATTCATCTCAAAAAATGGAATTTATTACTTATTAAAGTTACCTAGCCAAGTTTCAAGTGCTTATGAAAGGTAATGTACACTAAAAGGAGAGGTCCTTTTTGTTGCCTCTGGTGCTAAAAGTATGGATTTGACAATAGCCTGAGAGCACTGTTCCAAGGCTGTTTTGCAACATCCAAAACCAAATAAACCATACATAGATTTGCAGCAGCTGTAGATAAATGCTTTTACTGCATTAGCCCTAAGTAGCTAAAGTTAGTCAGTGATTAACAACAAAAACCAACAAATACAGCTTTTTACTAAGCTCACCTTCTCCACTAACTAAGCTTAGTTTCACTCAGGTATGCTCTGACAGGCATCCCTGCTCTGGGGAGGAGAGGAGCAAGCACAGCAATTTGTCCACCAAGTGGGGCCATATGCTCATCCTCTACATGGAGAAAACCAAACACCAATTTTAAGAGGGTTTCTGTTACCTTCAGTCAAACTGAACCAAAGTGTGACATTTCAATGTCACAGCGTCCTCCAGCTGGCTAAAGGATCTCTGACAGTCTTTGCTCCCACACTCCAACTCACATCATCATGGCCTGCAAGGAGCAGCTCTGTACTTTGAACAAGCCCTCTTTGCCTGGGTAAGGGGAGTGATGCTCACCTTCCCTGCAGGGATGTGGCTTCTGTGCTCCAGAGACAACATGGAGCTCAGGCCAGTGTTTCACTCCAAAAACCCTGCAGTGGTTAAGCCCTGCCTGAGCCAGGGGCAAGATAAGCAAGTGGCTCAGCTCAGGTGTGAGCTCAACCAGCCTTGTTCATTCTCCACAGCAAGCCTGGCAATTTTCCACATTACCCACTCTGTGACTACAGTAATAACTCCACAAAAGGGGGTTTTAGAGTGTGTCCTCTCTGCTCCTTGGGATGCCTTTCACTTGGTAACATTCTCCATCTGGAGCAGGTAGCAGTGGTACCTTTCTGGTGTCCTTGAGCATCCTAAAGTGGGAAGTTAAGCTTTCAATAACAAGGACTTTCCACATGATATGGTAATACTGACACAACAATCATTTTAACAAGCATCAATGCATATTGTATCAGGCCTAGAAGCCCTCCCACAAAGGTAAAAACAAAATCATATTAAAGCTTCATCCCAACCAGTTGGTGGATGCAGTTTACCTAATTTTCTCGGCGAGATTCTTTAAAGTTTCCAGAGGGTCTTCTGCATCAGGAGACCTTCAGAAAAATTAAACAAAGTATTTGAAAATTATCAAGAAGACATACGTCAGTTTATGCATTAACTTATCCAGCTCATTGTTCCCTTTTTACAGTTAAGTAACAAGCATTAATGTAGATCCCTGATAGAGATCTAGAAGAGAAAGGTCTTTTAGGAAGATTTAACCATTAAACACTATGTTTTTATCATTTGATGACAGAATTGCAATGTGTTGTATACATTCAATTTGCCTCAATAACTTTCATTAAGCTGACTGCACTGGAATTTTCGTTCATCAAATTTTAGGAATACATTAGAGCAGCAGTGTCGATCCAGACAAGATCCACAGCAGAAATCAGGACAGGATTGTGCAAGTTGTACTTCACCAAAATAACCACTATATGCCTGACAATCCTCACCCAGACTGAGAAGAGTTACAAACCAATAGCTAGTAAGTAAAGGAATAATCATACAAAGTCTTTTCCTCATCCCGATCAGATCACCTAAATTAACATTTAAATATGCTGAAAGTACTTGGGTAAGGTCTTACAAACCAAGAATTTCCTTTTGTGTATAGCAGAGGCAAATACTCACTTCAGACATGCAGAGCAGCTCATCTTCATTAAGCACTTCTATCCAAATGTTCACACAGGCATAAGCACTAAACTGCACAAAAATATGAGATGCTGGTGTTAGTTTCTTCACTGTATCTGATAGAAGCTACCAAATTATTGTAAAGACTCAAAGAGCAACATGAGTTGCCAAAAATGTTAAAAATACCAAAAGGCCCAAAAATCAGTTAGAATAAAATGTTAAATTTTCCTAGAGATTTGACTTGATGGAAAAGATGCAACACCACTGTGTTCACTGTGGGTTTAGATTTCCCTGTGACTTGGTTGCTTGCACCTGTTGCTTTGTTTACTTTGCAGAAAATCCTAATCCTGATAATCCACTGCAGAAAACAGAGATATCATACAACAGATTCTTAGAACTAAAATCAGTCCAGCAGCATTCCCACTGCAAGCATCACCTGAATACCCAGTGGTAATCAGTGGGGATGTTCATGTACCAGAATGGCTCCCTTAGGGAACATCTCACACTTTTCAGAACTTCATTGGGCTGACACATTCCTTAAGAGACTGGCTGTTTTCTCTGCCCTTGCCCTCCCAAGCCTGAGTAAGTGCACCATAAGAATGGCAAATTAAAAGCTTTTAACTGCCACCAAAAAATACTTCCCAAAGGTTAAGCGAAGCCATTTCCCAAGAAGGGTATTATTTCATTTTTCAGTGACAAATTCTGCAGTCAGCTGGTTTCTAGTCATCATTTTCCTTCCTATCAAGACATAGCCTGATATCTTGCTCCTAAACCACACTCCATCCAAAAAACTCAAAATCCTTCAGGTGTAGTTGTTCAGAAAAAGCAAACAAAAAAAGGCAAAGACAATATGTAAACTGACTTCAACATCTGAAAATTCAGTCTTCACTCTCTGGCATCAAGAAATACCTGAATGCTGTTGCCTGGAATAAAACACAAAACTTTTCCAAACAGTGTTAAAATGATAATAAAAACGCAAGTCTTTAATTGACAGCCTTAATGGTGCACAATATGGTGATATGCACACACAGTACACTATTTCTCCAATTTTGCTAAGATTGATTAGTATACCTACGAATGCTATCCAGTAAGAAGAGCAGTTGGTTAGGTAATTTCCCCCTGGATTCTGCCCCATTGGAGCCTCCCCCCAATCTTTTTCAGCCCTACACTTTACTGTGTCTACAATACAGGCTGCAAAACAAAAGTGTCCTTGCTACACTAAAGTCAAGACTAAACAGAATTTCAAGAATGTATTAATAAGGGTTTGGTATACTATGAAGGAAGACAGGAAAAGTACTACAAGTTAGAACTTTGTATTAACAGCCTACAACGTTACAAATACATGAAAAATATATAAAAGCTAAAAATATTTAGGCGTCACAGCCAACAATAAAAAGAAAAACAAAAATCTTCTAAAGGTTTCAATATGGAGGTTCATTAAATAGAAACAAAGAGGAACTTCTGCACCCATAGCACAGTACATTTTACAGCTTTACATATGCTTACACGTGGTCGATCAATTTTTTCTTCTGCAGACACCTAATGCCACCTGACCCCTCCCTCCTTCCTCTGTCCCTAACAAGGAAATGGCAGGTAGCTAAACCAACTCCAAAACACTTTGTGAAATTACACAGCAGGGCAGCCAACAAAATTCCTCCCTGCACCTCACAATTGTACTATTTCAGCACAATAAAGTAGCGAGCAAAACCAAAGGCCGAGGCCAGCTCTCAGGTGGCTGAACTGAGCCAACCAGGGCCCAGCACACAAAAGAATAATCTGGTGCCTCTGCTTTGTTCCTCTCTTCTTCCATCAGCTGTGGCATCCATGAGACTTCCTCAACTGACTGAATTCTCCAGCTCATCTAACTGATGGCACTTTTTCCCCCCGTCGGTCTTCTGATGGTTTGATTATTTGAATTACCTGAGAACGGGTACAGCCCTCATCCAACCCAACACAATCCGGTTACTGAGGGGTTCCCCCTATCCCGCAGGGCATCACCGTGATGGTTTCATACCATCAGTACCACACAAAACCTTTAAACACTGACCAAGTTCCATCTCAAGAGCAGAGCTGCCAGACTCTTCCCTCCCAGTCCCCAATCACTGCAATAAGCACTAACTTACACCCCTATTTATTCAAGAGCCGCTTGCATACAGTTACAGCTATAGCACCTTGGTGGTGAGTCAGCTTAAAGAATCCTTCTTCTGGTGCTCATACCTTGAAGTACTTACAGATAAAACTCTGACAATGTCAGGCACACTGATTTCAGCTCAGCCCCCGAACAAACTGTGATCCTGGATTACTCTGACCAAGTCAAATGTCTTCTTGTATATCACAGGCAACTTTTCTGCACAGGTTTGTGCAGAATTTGATCTCTTTGATCAAGTGATACCACTGATATATAAAATACAAAGAGAGTTTCTCCTTCTCTGAGACCCCACCAGCTAAGTTCTGTGATCACATCCGCTCTTTCTGACGACAAAGTTGGGGAAGACCACACGGCCCATCCTCTAAGCACAATAACAAATTAGCAACCGATAGGGCTGCTGCAAAAAAACCCGATAATCAATAACAGCATTTGATGTATGAACACAATCATCAAACAAGTTTACATAAGTATGCTTTTAATATGATATCATCACTGAGCACTTCAGTGTTTATACTATGTTCCAGTAAATGGGAAGAATTTACTGTGTCGAGGGTGAAAAGGTGAAGGTTTTTGATTGGATGCTTCAAGAATAACCCGCAGCCACTTCACTACATCATTACCTCACCTTAGTTACCAGCAGCTCGTATCATCAGGCCACTGCTGGCCGACACCACGGCTCAAAACAAATCCACCGAACTTCAGCAGAACTTTTCCCTCAGCAGAACTTTTCCTTCGACGAACCCAAATGCGCGCCAAAACAGCTGAGCGCGTGTGGGCGCCTCCCGCCGCCGGGACCACGTGCCCCCAACACCGCGGCTCCTCAGCCCCCAAAACACGACTCCACGGCCTCCCAAAACACCGTTCCACAGCCCCCAAAACCACGGTTCCACGGCCTCCCAAAACACGGTTCCACAGTTCCCAAAATCACGGTTCCTCGGCCCCCAAAACATAGTTCCACAGTTCCCAAAATCACGGTTCCACAGCTCCCAAAACCACGCGTTCCTCAGCCCCCAACACCAAGGTTCCTCAGCCCCCAAAATCACGCGTTCCTCAGTCCCCGCCCCGGCACGGGCGGCAGAGCTGAGGGGGCCGAGCTCGCAGCCTGGGGCTTCCCACGCCGTGGGCTTCGGCCGGGCCTCCCCGGGGGATGTGATCACCGCTTCCGAAAGCGCCGCCGGAGCCCCCAAAGCCCCCTGAGCACCGAAGCACCCCCGCTCGCCGCTCCCGCACCTTCCCGCGCTCACCGGCGGCCGGCAACAGCAGGACGAGCAGGAGGAGGAGGAGGAGGAAGAGGCAGAGGCCGAGCACGCCCCGACACCGCGGCGGCAGGGCGGCCGCGCCCCGGGGGCTGCAGGGAGGGGGCGGCCCGCGGGAAGCGGCGGCGGCGGCGGCAGCGGGCGGGACGGGGCGGGGCGGCCCCGGCACGGGAGAGCGCTGAGGCGATCCCGGAGCCCCGATCTCAGTTCCCCACACCTCGATCTCAGTTCTCCGTTCCCTGTTCCCCCGGCTGCGGCTCCCGTTCCCCAGCGCGGTTGCTGCAGTACCAGCTGAAGGCTTCTTTCTCCCTGAGGGGACACCTCACCGCAGGATCGCAGAATCATTCAGGGTGGAAAGGACCTCTGAAGATCATCGAGTCCTGCCTGTGACTGATCACCACCATGTCAACCAGACTGTCAAAAATAGGTTAGAAACGGTTGTAAAATAGTTCATAATTGCTAAGCATGTACTGTTAAAAAGTTTGGTTATTATATTGTAAAAGCGATTAAAGAGTAGATGTAAGAAATACGGTACTCAGTGTACCGTATTACACCTAAGTAAAGTGCACCTCCCTCCAAGCCAGCCTGGACAGAGCTGTAATGGCCCAATCGAGCGCCTTAAACCTTCATGCAAATGAAGGATCCAAAAATAAACCAATCCAAAGGAACAAAAAAAACAGTATAAAAAGGGGGCATCCGAGCCAGTGGGATCGTGTGCCCCTCCACCTGGAACATCAGGAACATCTCTGCTCAAGAAAAGAAGATCCAGCACCGGCTCTGCAGCATCCTCACTCATCAGGAGCACTCCTGCTCGACCCTCCAAGCTTTAGACCTTATAATAAAAGCTGAAATCATTTTAGCTGCGGGAGTGTGTTCCCGTTCATAACAAGACCATGGCACCAAGTGCCACATCCAAGCTTGCCAAGGTGCTTGTTCCCTGAATGAATCACTTCTGTCAGCATCTACCTAATGGAGTTGTGTCATGCCCCAGCCTTGGAAGGCCAAGCAAAATACAGAAAGGCTGGTGAGAAAATCCCAAGCACCAGAGTTTGGCTTGCAAGGTGGTTGGTAAAAGAGGATCTCTGGAAACACTCTAAAGGCAGGAGCTGAAGGAAGCAGTCACTCCCAGCAAGGTCCCACACCTACTATTGTAGGACTTCTGGGAAGTCCAAGTTTCTATCCTGATCCTGAATTGCGTTTCAGACCTGAATTCTTCAAGGCTGAATTTCATATTCCTTTTCCCTATTCTGGTTGTACCTGAGCCATTGTCTGGTTGTTGTCCAGGCAGGTTCCCTAGTGGACTCTGATGCTGGCTGAGGAAACATTCCAGCTGCCTGGGCACTCCATAGCCAGGTCTGCCTTCCCCTAGGGACTGCTCCTGCCTCTGGATCAAAACCTGTGCTACAGCACTGTTGCTAAAGAACACCAGAACTGATGAAGCAGTACCCTTCTCAGTAAGCTTCTGAGGGTAAATGGTCTCTGCTCTATACTTCCCTCTGGTTGCCCTTTTTCCTTCACAAGACATCCTCACAGGCTTCCAGAAGGTGTCTCAAGGAGAGGTTTCAGTCTCCCCTACCCTACCTGCTTCCTAGCATACTACAGAATCTCTCACTCACTGGAGAGGAAGCTCAGGTGTGTTAGGAGATGTCCTGGGAGCACTGGCAGAGGTAAATGGTCAGCAGTCCAGAGGCTGGCACAGGCCTCTTCCACACAGAATCCCTTGTTCATTTCAGGTAAATTCTTCAGTCTGTTTGGGTCTAGTTGAAGAGCCAGGACAGTTTCTTGACCATGTCTTAGATAACAGTGCAGTGTATGCCAGAGTCTTGGGTAGGTCCAGACTTGTGACTAGAAGGAAGACTTGCCAAGTTCAAGAGCTTTCCCAAGGTGGTTTCTAGGAAAAGGCTATTTCTTGAGCTCCACCAATGCTATAACCAAATGCATGTGTGAATTGTGGATTGTTTCCCGTACCTGACCTGAAGGTTGTATGTGAGTTCAAGTACTGTATCAAGTAGATTGTTGTCATATTTGCACACAAGTAAACATTGACAAAAGTGGAGAAATTCTGTTGCATTCCAGAAGTTCAGCAAGTCTACATCTCCACTGTGCCCCAGGGTCTGGTGTAAAGATGGAAAAAGTGACTGAATTGTGTGGTGTTGTGATTTCCCCATACCTCAGGAGAGTGAAAGACTGCCAAGTTATTGTTTCTCAGGCAGAAACCTTTACATTTCAATGAGTCTCCTGTGAGACGCCTGGGTTTAATAGCAAGGAGAAGCCGCACAAGGTCAAACTTCAGGACAAAGAGCATTTTGTTCCCAGTGGTCCTATAGCCAGATACTTTTGTCAGGCCTGAGAGAGCCTCCAGTGCATTTTATTGTGCTGGTGAAGTGGGGTCAGGGCCAGAACTGGGGCACGGTGCATGGCAGGTCCTGCAGTGGCATCTGGGCTGCCTGTGGGGATTCTGGCCCAACGCTGCAGGCCGGAGCAGCCTTGGATCCACACGGGCCCAGGGGTGCTGGAGCAAAGTCTGGCATTTTCTGGATCTGGGGAGACACAAGAGGACCCTGATGGTTGCTGGCTGGTGGTGCTGGGGCTGCTGGAGCTGGGTACTAGCGAGCTGTGGGGGCCCTGGCACAATTTGCCCAGAGAAGCTGTGACTGCTCCATCCCTGGAAGTGTTCAAGGCCAGACTGAATGGGGTTTGGAGCAGCCTGGTCTCGTGGGAGGTGTCCCTGCCCATGGCAGGGAGGTGGAATTAGATTATTTTTCAGATTCTTTACAACTCAAATCATTCTGTGACCCTATGTTTCTATCTTGAAAGTGTCAGACGCTCCAGTCCAGATGCTCCCTGGGCCCTTGTGGATCCAAGACTGCTCCCATTTGCAATGCTGGACCCAGAATCCCCACAGCCAGCCGGGACACCGTCACAGGACCTGCTGTGGACCGTCCCCCAGTACACTGATCCCGCTCCACAGGCACAATAAAGCACCCACGTTCATGTGTGGGCTCCCTCCTCCTGCTCTCTCTCCGAGGGCAGGTGCGGCTCTGGCCCACAGGGTCGTTATGTCCCTGGGCGTGGGCAGCGCCGGCCCGGGCCTCCCTCGTGCGGACTGGCCTTAGCCGCTTGCCACCTCCGTGCCGAGAGCTTCGCGTCTCGGCGGCCCCAACCCTGCTCGGTTTCCTCCGGAGAAGTTCACACAAGCACCGGGAGGGCTCTGCCGCCGGTCCTTCCCCGGGGCAGGGCACCGCGGCCCGGCCCTGCCCGAGCGCGGAGAGAGTCCCGCCCGTCTCCCGGCAACGCGTCCCGCCCGCCCGCCATGGCCCTCGCGGGTCGCCGTAGCGGCGGCGGCGGCGGCGCGGCCGGGCCGGCGGTGAGTGCGGCGGCCGCGGGGCCCGGTGCCGGCAGCGCGGGGGCTCCCCCGGGGCCGCGGGGGACTCGGGCCGCGGCCGGCTCGGGGAGTGGCGTCCGGCTGTGCGGGAGGCGCCCGATCGGGGGGTGGCCGCCGCGCCTCACGGCTCGTAGGCAGGTGTAGGGGGTTCTCGGCTTTGGGGTGTTCGTGGGCACGGAGAGCCCTTCCGGGTTTGGGGGTGTCTGTGGCTGCCGGCAGTGCCGCCCGCTCTAGGGCTGGCTCTGGGTTACGGGGCGCCGCTGGCTGCGGGGGGAGTCCGGCTTTGGGGCAGGCTGCTGGGTGTGAGCACGGCAGTGCTGCCCGGTGCTTGTGGGCTGGGGTGCCCGCAGGTTGGGGTGCCACGGGGACCCACGGCTGGGATGAGGGCAGGGCAGTTCTGTGATCCGCGCCGGGCTCTGCTGTTTCCCTTTGCCTGCTGCGAGTCCCAGGGCTCGGCCGGCGGCTGCCACACAAAGTTGTGTTGGCCGGCCTGGCTTCTCGGCCTCCTCGTCTGCCGCCAGTCGCCTCCACTTCAGCTCTGGCTGCTCCTGTGCTGTGTGTTCTGCCCTGCTGCTGGCAGCTGCTTGCTCTTGCCCAGAGAAGGGAGTTCAGCCCGGGGCCAGGCTCAGAGCAGGGCGTCTTTGCTTCTGTGAATCGCACATGGGGCAGATGTGTGTCCCCCTGCTTTCCCAGACCTGTTGAAAGCAACATCTGCTCCAGCTGTGCAAACACCCTGGCACTGCAGCAGTGCCAGCACTGCATCCCATGTGGTGCCAGTGTGGAGGGGCTTCGTGCTCTGCCTTGGGCATTCAGGCTTACCAGAGTGGCTGACTTTAGGAGAGCCGTGGGCACTCCTGACTGCCCTCGGGTGTTTTTAACTTGTTCTGACAGAGGTGAAGTCATGTCATGTGTCGAATACTTTTAGGATAGTACACACTGTGCTGTCTGCTCTGCTTTGGTAGTAAACTATGAGTTTCTCATTATTGTTTTATCTCTTGTTTTGAGTTCCTGACGCATCATTCAGGGCCTTTGATCCAGGCTGGTCTTTGCTTTGTTCCCGCTATTTTGCTCAGCAGTGCTGCAGGAGGGAGGCCAGGCAGTGTTGCTCCACTGCTGAGTGCTGGGGTGGTCCTGAGGAAAGGGGTTTTAGGCAACCCTTTCCCAAGTCTAGCTGAAGCCAATGTGATTTTGTGTTGGTGTGGCACTTGTGGCACTTGGCACTCCTTTTCTTGGGTTCACCTTAGTTTCTGCTCTGCATGAGATTGCCAACAAGCATTTCATTCCTGCAGTCTTTGCTCCTGTTGCATCTTCCTATTGCTCTGTGTGTCATAAAGTGCTTTGACAGATGGATGTCCAGGGAGAGTCTTCCAGTGAGGGTTGGCTATTGGGGCAGTTGGAAGCAGGAAAGGGGTATAGCTGGATGGAACTAGCCACTTGAATGTATTCTTTTTGTCCTGGCACATGTCAGCTCTGATAGCATTCTAGTGATTCTAGAAGGTTCCTGAATCTGTAGTCTCATGGTAGATTTTCACTTGTAAAAACTATTGTATATTACCTGTGTCTGCTTTTGTCGCCGTGTCTCTGGGCCTTTCACTTTGTAGTCAGTGATATTCTATTGTAGCCCAGTCCATCTGCATTTGTCTCATTCCTTTTTCCTTTCTCTTTGTTTTGAGTAGTGGAATAATCTAAACACCTGCTAAACAGAAGATTAACCAGGCTTATGTTGCTGTCCTAAAGAGTACAGAGCAGGAGGGAAAGGCAGAAGTGTTTGTCAGGACACAAGCAGCAGTGCAGTTCCCACTCTCAGCAGTGTTTGGCAGTGGGGTGGTTTGGCCCTGTGCTGGCCCAGTGCTTCTGGCCCAGGCTTGGTGTGAAGGTTGCCTGTGTTTCCGGCTTGGTTGTGCCTGTGTCTTTCTTTGGAGTGGGGTTTGTGTGGCTGCCTGGAGTGTGGCTTCATGGTTCATCTGCATTGGGAAGATTTTGAGCTGTTGGACAGCAGTGGGACTGAGAGCAGGGTCGACAGGTAGTTGTTTTGGGGCTCTTGTGTAATGTCATTGGGACATGCAAGGACTGTGGCTATTTTTTGGCTTATCCCTGTTGTTTAATTCAGGTAAACCAGCCTCCAAGAAAGGGAGAAGTATAAAGGCAGCATCCTCCCCAGAAGGGTTTGTTCTAGGCGTCTGCCCATCTTATGTCTGCTCTGGAAGCGGTGCCTGTGAAGAATGACATCGAGAGGTGCTGGGACTGCTTTCTCAAGGAAGAATTACAGGCTGAGCACTGAGCCAGAGAAGTCCAAGGTCACAGGTAGGGTCCTGTACATGCCCTGTGGGAACAGGAGCACTGTGGATCCAGGAGCATCCCTTGCCTTGCTGCAGTTACCTTGGTAGTGTGAGGTGTAGGGGTCTGAAACGGAGTAAATCCTCAAAGTGAGATGAGATTTTGGATGGGACATTCCTGTAGTACTAATGACTCCAGAAACTCAGGTCACAGAGCCTTTTCTTCAGCACACAGCCCTGCCTCATAAAGCTGGGGAATGTTTTGTTGCCTGCCTGCCGTCTGATTTAGGGAGCTCCCCTTCCAGGATGTCAAATTCTCAAAGGAATCCTTTTCTGGGAAATTCTTCTACCTGCCAGGCAGTCTGTTTTTTTTCTTGGCGTCACCAATCCAGCACAAGTGTGCTTATGAGACCACAAACCTGGCATTTGAGGGCACTGTTGCACTCAGAAACAAGGAATGCTGCATCAGTGTGACACTAAGGATTGTTTAGTGAAGGTGAGGCACACATCATTAAAGAGGGTTCTGGGTTACATGAGGTGAGCTCCTCCTGCAGCCTTTCCATCTCAGCATCTTTTATGTGGTTAAGAGACATCCTGGGTATGAATAGGACACCAGGAATTGCAGTGGTGTTAGGTTTTAGGTTTTTTTTTAATGAAATTGGATCCCTGCTTTCAGCTTTTGGAGTTACTTTAGCACAGCAGGATTCCTGAAGATGCACTTCCACCTGTGTGGAGCAATTATAGGCTCCCAGTTGCTATGGCAGAGCAGCTCAAATTGGAAAGAGTCTTTTTTGGGGAGATGCACTCAATAATGCTGGACTCTGGCTCTGCTAGTGAGGACAGTAAGGTGATAAATGACTGCTTGAAGCTGCATTTTTCGTTGTGTTGATCAGCAAACATGAACATAATTTACCCATAGTTACCAGTTTCTTGCTTGTACATGAAATTCATGTTTGAGTTTCCCCCAGACTCTGTAAGCTTATTTCCTTTCTGTTTCTCCCAAGGGATTGTGAACAGCAGGCTGCTGAATGATTACCTGCACCGAGTCTTTACCAGTGCTGATGGGAACCAGCCTGCAGCTGCTTACAGGTATCAGACTTCTCACTGCCCAGGTGGCCAGTGATGCCACCTCCAGATAAACAGCACTGTGTGAAAGGAAAGATCTTCTAGTGCCACACAGTGATCTTTGTTAAAAACACAGCAGCTCCATGTTACAGAAACAACTCTGAGGTCTGCTCTTTTAATAGCTTTTTCAAACTGCAGGGCTTGTGAGGAAGGATTCTTTTTTGCATGAAAAATCCCATATACCAGCACACTAGGCAATAGTTTTGAAATAAGTGGGCATTCACGTGGTTGTTCCTGTTCCCCCTTTGCTTGTAAGGAAGTGCAAAATTCACATGTGTCAGGTGCAGGAATTAAAAATAGTGCCCTGTAACCTAAAGGCAAGACTGTTACTGACCCATGCAATTCCATACATTTTCCAGGCTGTGAAACTGCTGGTACTTTAATTAGGAGTCACCAAAGGAAGAGAAACACAAAATTCCTGTTTAGTGACTGCTTTTTTCCTATTTATTTTCAGTTCTCCTCCACCTTTTAATCCCAGAAACCTGTAGTGTTGGATGAAAAGAATTCCTCTTGCATCTCTTTTGCCAGAGGCAAGTCAGGCAGGTTCAGGGCAGGTAGGAGTGTGGCAGAGTGAGGCAGGCCTGTGCTCCTGCTGGCTGGCAGTGCTGCAGCATGGCTGGGGTCACATTCCAAGGCTATACTTAGGACTGCCAGCTCCAACGTGAGCTCAGAGCTGCTATAAATAGTTCTTGGCCCTCTGGCTCTTGGTGAGCCGGGGTGATGGTGCGGGGGAGGCAAAGTGGGTCATGTTACTTTACCACGAGCTCTCCTGCCAGAAAGCCTTGGAACACTCCATCTGCCTGAGCATTTTGGTTTTCAATATTTCTGATTTCTTTGTCTGGTGATTAATGACTTGAATGCACAGAACTGATAGTTTGTTGGACTGGCTTCTCTTTTTTCCTGCCTTCCACCCTTCTTCCCTGGACGTGGCTACTTGGTAGAAAGCCCAGTAGCAGTCAAAGAGGTCTTGGAAATAACATTTGCCATAAGAGAGCAACTTTTATGGTATGACATCTTGCCTTCAGAGGCCTGAATTCTTTATAGAGGAGCTCACTGCAGACATCTCTCTGCCTGCCTCATGCTCTTCCACTCTCCTTCCACAACTCCTCCTTCATGCCAGTGCTGATTAAGCAGCTTTGCTGAAGCCACCCTTCTCGTGCCAACCAAAGCTGATTCTTTGATTTCACTTCTGTGCATCTTTCACACCCATCAGGCTTTCATAAGGCTCTCACCATTAGGGTGAGAGGGAAATCCCTAATCCTGGAGAAGTGAAAAGTTTCCCAGATGGCTTTGGAAGTGGGAAGCAGGGATAGGAGCAACTAGTGGTTCTCACAGTAAAAGGAGAATCTTGTGCAAGGATTAGCTAAGTGAACTATCCTTGAAAGGAGAGAACCAAGGAAAGGCAGTAAGTTCTCTAGAACAGTGGCCCAAAGGGGATGCATGAGAGAATTTTCAGTATGAAAACAAAATGCTTTTAGCTGTTTTCACAGAGAGAGGATGCTGGACTAGCCTGACCTTTGTCTGAACTGCTACAGCTGCTGCTGTGATCCTCTCTCTTCTTTTGTATTGCAAAATACTTTGGGGAAAAAACAAATCCTGACTTAGGCCACGTTTGTATGATGGTGATTGCAGCAAAGTCGTGTCCATAGTTATTGGTAGCACAGCTGGTTTCTTGCTGCCTTGTACCACAGTTTCTTATTGCCATAATACACTCCTGAGCAGACTGAAGACTGTAAGATTCTTTGTTAACTACTTGGCTTGTTTGTGCTGTGTTTGGTCCTTCCTTCATTCTTGTCTCAACACAATGGGCAACAAATTCCTTAGATTCATGACTTGAAACAGATCAATGACAGAACTTCCTGGCTCATGTCTCAGCATAGGACACTGGTCTGGGCTGCAACTCTTGAAATATTGAAGTTTTTTGTAAGAGCTGCTGTGTGTTTATTCCCTAGGAAGCACCTGACTTTCCAGAACCTGCAGGAGCACCTTGAGAGATTGCTGGCAGAGGAGAATGGCTCTGAAGACAGCAGAGGTAGGAGATACTGCCTGTCCAATTTGTGCTTCTTGCCTTTGCTGCTTCATTGGGAAGGACAAGTTGTATCATGATAGGCATTTCTGAGTGAGTGCTGTTGTGCCTTCCTGTGCTCTTAATTTGTTGTGCTTTTAAATCCTGCCTGTGAGAGGCTCATCAGCCAGCCTTGCAAAAGGTTTGTTTGCAGATGGAGGCAGATTTCCAGGCTAAAATGTCTGGAAAAGCAGTTTTGGGGATATTTTACTGATAATGATATGCAGAGCCATTGCTTTGCCCAGGAGTGTGCAGTGCTATCATCAGTGAAAGGTGCAGAGGCTTGTTGACAATTCCTGCATGCTGGTCTCCACTGCAGGTATTCACTTTGGGCCTCAGGCTGTACCCTGTGCTCTTACTACCATCGTTTCTCTGAGTGAATCAGGATGTGGCAAGATACAGCCTTGCTCCCCTCCTAGAAAGCCAAATTTTTCTTGCTGGCTTCAATCAAAGTGTGACATGTTGGCCAAATATTTGGCACTGAGTTTAGCCTTCGAATTTTGTCAAAGTAAAATTTTCAGGTGATGTGGAAAACTTAATGTGTCCTGAATGCTGCATAGCTGAGTTGCTGTGAAGACTTCCTTTTAAATCTTCCTCGCCTGCAGCAGAATCCAGGTGCTGTTGCAGTCTGGCTAGAGGTACCCAGTGGGTGAGCTGTTCAACCCTGCACAGTTCTCCCCAACAGGTTTTCTGCAACTCTTGTTTCAGATCAGGTGGCAGAGGGCCGGCTCGGTCCCTCCACTGTGGTTTTGGACCACACCAGCGGCTTTGAGGGGCTCCTGCTGGTCGATGATGACTTACTTGGGGTGAGTGTGTTGCTGGACACAGCAGAAAATAATTTTGTGGGACTAAAAGCACTCGGGGTTTGTTGGTTTGTTCTTTGTAGTAGATCCCTGTCAGTGGCTTTGTAGGGTGTGTAAATGGAGTTTGCCTGGAAGGTGCAGGATCCTGCAGGAAATGAGCTCTCCTGGGAGAAAGTCTGGCAGTGCCACTCAGTGTCAGCAAGGTTTGAGTGGGGCTGTGAGGATGTGAAAGGACTGCCCTGGCCAGGGGCTCCCTTGGATAAGCAGCCAGCTTTCCTGTCCCTCCCTCCAGCAGGCTGCCTCTTCCTTCCTTCTGGTCTTCTTGAAAGGGGAGAAAGAGGCTGAAGCTGAGGTTTTCCTTTCTCCTTTGTTTCCACTAATTACCTGCTTGCTCCTTGGCTGATGTTCCCCTTGCAAAAAGTCAGCTGAAAGCATCCACTGGAATTTAACTCTTTCCTACTTCAGTAATTTCTGCACTCCTTTCACCCCTTCATGAGCAAGCACATCCCCTGCTCTTGAGCTGATTTCCCCTTAATCTATGCCTGCTTTTTAGCCTCTAACAAATCAGGCTGCCCTGGTCTCCCATTTCCCTTTAATCACTTGCTGTGGGTTACTTTGGCTGTAGCTAGAATTGACCCACAGAATGGATTGGACTGACTTGCCTGTGAATTCCTTGTTCCTGCTTTCATTTCCTCTTCGTGGTCTGTCCCAAGATAGCAAGAGTCAGGATTTAACACAGCTCAGTTCCTAGGCACCATGTTACCTGCCTGCCCTGGCCTTTGGTCTGGACACCTGGAATCTACAGTTTTGTTCTAACTTGTCCAGCATTCATTTATCTTTCCCATATCATAATCACTTTTGTGCCAATTCACTGGGAACCTGTCTGTCACCATGTTGTCCTTGTACTGCTGCCATGCTGGGTGCTTCACTGGGGTATATCAAGTACAGATGAGCCCCAGGGAAGGACCTGAATGATTCCCTGGGGCCAGCTGGCTCCAAGTACAGCTGCTGGGGTGGGGAGGATGTCCCTTCTTGTCCGTATGCTGTCCTTGTGAATAGCTCTCCATTTTGCTTTGGCATGGCAGGGACAGAGGGAATGGAAAGGACTGCACAAGCCTCTTTTTTTGCCTGACATTAAAATATCTTTTGTTTGTTGGTCCAGGTGATTGGCCACAGTAACTTTGGGTCCATCAGGGCCACAACATGTGTGTATAAAGGTAAGGAGATAAACCAGTGCTGCTTTGAGAGAAGACCCTGGGAGGGGTGTATGGGATGTTAGACAGCTGTAGAGCTCAGGAAATCTTGAATATGTTCCAGATCTCGAACACCCTCTTCCCCAGTTCATTCACTGAACCTCTCCAAAGAATGAGAAGGATGGGGAATTGTGTGATGCCAGAATAAAGGGGAATCCTGGGGATGTCCTGAAACTCCTTTATGTGCCACATATATTTCTGTGGAGCAATGTCGGGTTCACCTTTTCCAACAACAAGCCAGGGGACAAGAATTCACCTTGTGGCATCTCTTTTTCTTTCAGGGAAATGGATTTATGAGGTGCTCATCTCCTCCCAGGGACTCATGCAGATTGGCTGGTGTACTCTCAACTGCAGATTTAATCAGGAGGTAGTATAGCTAATCTGGAGAATTCTCCTTCTCTGCTTTTTTGGTCAGTGTAGAGCATTGCATTGGTGCTGTGCCCTGCTGGCATTCACACCAGAAATGCCACACACACACACAAAATGCCAGGCTTGCTATTTTAAGAGTCTTTACGAGACTCTCTGGTCTGTGTCCACAGAGGGGTGCTCAGTGGGAAAGTCTGTGCTGGGTATGTTGGTGTGGTCTTGTTGCACGTAGAACTGCTAGATATTGACTTTCAGCTGGTAACTTCCCCAGAAAGTGTGTGTCTGCAGTGCTGGCAGCCTGTCCTTTGGGATGGGCTTCAGCAGCTGCTGCTACAGGGCTCCTTTTGCCCAGGGGAGGGTGAGATTTGTTTCATCTGGGTGGGATGTTTGGTGTTGGAAAGAGGTGTCAGCTGCAGAATTTCACTAACTTGTCACTCTGCAGTATGTGAGAGGGGAAGTGATGGGCATCCCAGGGGGCTGCTTTGATAGAAATGAGAAGTGTCAGATGCCAGTACTCTTCTTCTGACCCAAAAATAAGTAGGGAGTGGTGCATTTCTCTGAACCAAAGATCACAGGCCACTGGATTCATTCCTAGAGTGAGGATTTTTCCCAGGCAGAGCATGTGTGCTGTCAGCTGCTCTCCCTGTCTACTGGTCTCCCCCTTAAAGGTTCTCTTGCAGTGAGAGGAATCCTCTGTGCCTGCTCTGAGTGTTCTCTTTGATGCTTTGCTGCAGGAGGGTGTTGGGGACACGCCAGATTCCTATGCCTACGATGGGAACAGGGTGCGCAAGTGGAACGTGACTACCACAAACTATGGCAAAGTGAGTAGCTGTGCCCCAGGGATGGAGCACAAAGCAGGTGACTCCTTCTGCTCACTCTGTCTGCTGGGCCTTGTGAAGTGCCCTCAAGCCTTTCTCCCTGCCTCAGGCTGTGTGCCAGCACTTGTCTGCATTTTAGGGGTGCTGGATGTGCTGGCTTTGTTTAGCAGCCCCAGCAGACTGATTGCCAGCACAGTGCTGCTGTTGGTCCCTGGGAGGCTCTGGTTCCCTGTAGTACATCAGAGCTGGTGCATTGTTGGGATAAATGTACATTCCTACTGCCAGAGGGGAAAAAGATCCCAACTGGGCTTTAGAAGTGTCTGAAAATGATGTGAGCTGCTGGGAGAAGGAACTCTCTCTTCTTTAACCCTGAATCACAAGGGGTTGGTTGGGTTGCAGTCTTTCTTGTGATGAGGGAAAACCCTGGAAATATATGTTTAACCTCTTCTCTCCCTCTCTTGCAGTCCTGGGCAGCAGGAGACATCGTCAGCTGTCTGATAGACCTTGATGAGGGCACCATTGCTTTCTGCTTGTAAGCATCTTTGTCCCATTCCCTGCTTTGTTTATGTCTGTGTGTAATAAAAAGGTTGCTGAGCCCTATTTCTGCTCTCTCCCCTTTATGTTCCTTGGTAGTTGTGGCCTTTGTTTCTCTGTCTTGTGTTCAGAAACCATCTGAATAGGGTGTTGGGTCCCAGTTCAGTTTAGTTGAAAACATTTGGCAGGAAGATGTTCAAGCTACAAAATCTTTGTAAAGTTTGCCAGGATTTTAGAGGGAAGGGCATCTCTTGTGATGTTTAATGCCACACTTGGCTTTAATTGATTGCTTTTGTAGCCAGTGTAAGACCTTGCCTGTCCTAAATTCACAAGGAGCTGTGAAAAGGTTGATAAATCTCCAGTTTCCAGCTCCCATGCACAATGAGAATTGTTCTCTAGCCCTGGCCTGCAGCATGTCAGTTGCAGTTAAAAAACTGTTAGATGGTTGGTGTCATCTTTTATGGAGGAGTAGATTGAAAGCATTATCCTTGATTGCCACCAGCATCAAATAGATGAGGCCAAAAAATCATATGCTTTAAAATGTCCTGCTGCTTTAGTTATCTCACAGATTTGGGTTGCCCTTGAAGCTGAGTGGGCTCTGCATGTTGTGTAGACCCCAGTGCCTTCCCATGCTGGTATGAAAATGGGAGTGGCCCTGTGCTTCCTGTGGCTGTCACTCAGCAGAGCTGTGACATTTGCATGTGTGCCAGGTTAGGAATGACAGGAGGCATGACTGATGGGTGTGTCCGTGTTGGCAAGCTGATATCTGTGTTGCCCAGCTGACCTCACACCCCTCCTGCTGTGACTAAAACCTTGTGTGTTTTCCTTCTTTCAGGAATGGCATATCTCTGGGAACTGCCTTTGATAACATCACAAGGGGTGCTGGGATGGCCTATTTCCCTGCCATCAGCCTCTCCTTCAAAGAGTCTGTGGCTTTTAACTTCGGAAGCCGTCCGCTCCGATATCCTTTAGGTGTGGGGAGAGGAGCTCTGAAGGGGGAAGAGCCTGTCCTGAGACCATCTTTGGAGGCTGTAGAATATACACACCTGACTGCAGTTCACTTTCTGCTGTCAGCACTTGTGTGCAGAGCTGAGTCAGGGAGAGAAGAGCCAAATGCCTCCTTAGCTGAAGCAGAACTACAGGACACAAACACAAGTTTCTGAAATGAGAGTTGCTTTCAGCTCTGAGACAGCAGCTGCTCTACAACTGGGAGATGCCTGCTCCCAGACACTCAGATCCTGCAAAATTCTCGCTCAGCAGTATTGGAAACCCTAATGCTGATGTGCTGCTGAGCCATTTGGTCACTCATCTCTTTTACCTCCCAGCCATATGGGACTTCTGACATGGTATTAGTGTTGCCTGTTGCTGTGAGAATGCTGAAGCCTGGAGCTCCTGTCAGAGCAGTCCTGGCTGTGCCTGTTGATGGCTGTAGTGGGAGCTCTAGTTGGTCTTTCTGATGAAAAAAGTATTTCACACCAAGAAGAAGTGAAAGACTTTCTGCTTGCAGCATGGAGGAAGTGGAGATGAGAGCTTGTGGCTTATCATCCATATAGAAGGTTTGAACTGGGACTGGGTACAAAATAAAGCAGACAGAGTCTTTTCCTTGCACAGACAAAAGGAGTCCCAAAAGGATCAGATTGCATTTTCCCTTAACACTCCCTACTTATCCAGTGGAAGGTTACCGGCCCCTGCAGGATCCTCCTGTGGCAGACCTGCTGAAGGCTCGGAAGCTGCTGGGCTACCTGAAGAATGTGATCCATATTGGAATAGATGTGACGGTAGGCTGGCATCAGGGGGTGCATCTGAGGGCATCATGCTGGGAAAGGGGGTTCTGCTCTCCCTGCACGTGCTGCCAGCTCAGATGTTTCCATGCACCTGAGAGTCTGAATGCTTGCATGGGGCCTGCCTGTCCCTGGAGCTCTCTGGCTTGCAAAATGGCCCTCCTGATAGTTCCAGGACTTCATTTAAGTCATACTGGGCTTTGTTGTTCTCAGTCCTGTAAAGTTTCATTGCCAATATTCAAGAAGTGATGTTTGACAGGCTCACAACTGCTGCATTTGATTTTGCACCCTTGAAATGAATTTGTTCATATCCTAAGCTTTTTACTGATGTCCTGTTCAGTAATGTGATGGAATTCTGGCAGGTTTGCCTTGAGGATTGTTTTGGCTGTGGCACTGTTTGCTGGAAACACTGTTTTCCACTAGGATGAGGGATGATCTGTTGATGCCCAAAGCATAGGAAATGCCATATGCTATGGCATATGCTATGGTCTTGGCTCAAATGAAGGCCTGATTTGCTATTTCTCCTCCTCTGTAGGTGTTCCCATTTACAAATTATCATGTAAACTAGAGTCCTTTTGTAATAGAATGTTGTCAAAGTGCCTGCATGTGGTTGATAGTGACATCTGGACTGCACTACAGCCTTCCAGAGGAATAGGCCTGGCTTCTTTGGCATTCTGAATTCCCATGTTCAAGGTTTTTGGTGCAGTCAGGCATGGGACAGCAGCAGGGCTGCTCCAGGCATGTGGTTCATTCAGTTGGTGTACAGGTGGATTGGGCTGGATCCAAGCTATGTGTCTCTCTGGGTTTGTCATTGCAGGAGGGGAAGCTGGTGGAGAAAGACACATCCATGTGGCAGCTGCAGGGAGAACCCACGGTATTGATTACACTAGCTCACATCTTCAATTATTTCTCCCCTCTTATGGTGAGTTTTGCCTGCCCATTGCCAGGTTCTGTAGTGCTTGTTACTGCTCTTGCAAGGCAAAATAATCCCCAGCTTTTGCTGGGAAGTGACTGTGCCTTGGAGGAACGTTGACCTGCCTCTCTGTCTGCAGTGCAAGGTGTACCTGGTGGAAGATGTGCTCATGACCTTCCTGCTGAGCATCCTGGAGCGAGGAGGGGCAGTGGAGGCCCACCCCCTCATTCAGCAGCTGCTGGATCTCATGTGGCTTCTGATGGAGGTGAGTTGCTAGCGTGCTGGTTCCTCCCTAGGGATCCCTGGGAGATGCTGAGGACAGGAGCCTGCCCTACAAAATGCTGGTAGTGTTCAGTGTCTCTCTCTTCTTTTTTCTTTGTGGTAGACCACCCTCTCAATTAGCTCATCTGGCTGCTGCTGCACACCCAGGCACTGAGGGTTGAATGCAGACACTGGCAATGAGTTAACCAGGCATTTCTAAGCTTCTCCTACTGCTAAAGGAACTGATGATGGTGAATAACTTCCTGTTTCTGGAAACATCACATTTATCAATAAGAATAATCTTCTGATTGTTAGTAATGTGTATTTGACTGTGGAGGTCTCAAGTGCTGCTGTGTGCTGAAGAGATGGATCAGAGTGTGTGGGACTAGGGTAGAGGTGTGCAGTGCACTCTCACCATCTCCAGCACTACCTCCTCCAACTTCCCTTCCTGTCCATGCTGGATGAGCTTACTCCTTCCTGGGACACATGTTTGAGGGGAAGCTGCTGCTGCTGGAGTGCTTGGGTGGTTACACAGAGCCAGTCCCTGCCAGGGATCTGCTTGGAGACAGCACGTCTGCCCTTTGGGGTAACAGTTTACAGATGTGGGCACTGGCCCAGCCAGCTGCCATGAGAAGTTTAATAGAAAAATGTCATGACTCCTTGAGGGCCACCATCTTAGCAGAGAAACTGCACCCTCTGGTAGCACTGCTGTGTTTGTGGAAGAGTTGGCTCTCATCCTGCTGGTTGGCTATGGAGTTGAATTCAAACAGACAACTCTTCTCTCATCACATTTACCCAAGGCTTACTTCTTTCTCTTCTGGTTGGTTGTACCAATACTGTGTCTTGGGTAGAGTCAGGGAATAAGAGGACTGGTGACTGCCCAACAAATAGGGCCTGGGACTTTGGCTTTTTGTAGGTGACTTGTGGGTTGGACTTCCTGCAGAGACTTGTTTCCCTGTAGCAAAGCACTGGCACCAGCTTCTGCTTGGACTCTCTCCTGTGGAGTCAGAGGGACGCTGTGGGTTCAGAGCACCTGCTTTTTCAGTTCAGAAATGAATGCTTCCTTCCAAGATCTCAGTCTGGGAGCTATAGCTGTTCCTGACTCCTTGCTGTTATTCTTAAATGTGTTTCTTATTTTCTCAGGAGTATGAAGTGCATGAGTGCCTCAAGCAGCTCCTGATGTCCCTGCTGCGGGCTTACAGGTTCTCCCCCATCATCCCAGACCTGGGATTACAAGTGAGTTTGCACTTCTGAATCCCCAGGAATCTGTCCCCATGTCCAAAGGTACAGGATGTTTGGGATCCTGTAGTTGTTTGATCCAAAGATGGCAGTTTTGTCACACTGTGCCCATTGGAGAGTTGTGCATTCTGCAGATGGAGTTACTTTTGCTTCTCCTGTTTTCCTAGATCCACTACCTCCGGCTCACCATTGCAGTCCTGAAGCATGAGAAATCTAGGAAATACCTACTCAGCAATGTTCTGTATCCTTTGTGTCTCCTCCTGTCTCAGTTTTCCCTTCCCTCAGTAATGCAGCCGAGGACACTTCAAGGACCTGTAGGTCCAGGAAGGCAGAAGCCACCATGTCTTGAGAGCTCATTTCTCAGGTCTCCTCTGCCTGACACCATTTCCTATAAATGCTTTGAGGGCAGGCAGCAGTGTTGTATAGTTCACATCCTGGTAACACCCAGGAGCTCATTTCTACCTGACTGACCTCTGAAATCCCTACAGCAAAACCACTTTCAGAGCAGTCCAGCCCTATGGTAGCATTTGTGCAGCTGCTGTGACGGCTGTGTGGGGCTTCTCCAGAGGCCTCTGGATCTTGCAGTGATAGTTTGGAAAGGAATCTGTCACTACAGCTCTGGAGACATGCCCTGTCCCTTCTCCCACCGTAGCTTCTGTGCTTGCTTTAACTCCAGCACAGCTTCGACGTGCTCCGTTCCGTTGTGTTCTTCTACATCAAGAGCCCCCTGCGTGTGGAGGAGGCAGGTCTGCAGGAGCTCATTCCCACCACGTGGTGGCCAAACCGCTTCACCAAGGAGGTGAGTACAGGCACTTACCAAGAGTGCTGAGGAAGTGTTCTTGCCTGCCATTTGCATCTTTTTCTGGCTGAGGAAGTTGGGTGGCCCCTATTTCCAGCTGTGTTAGCACTGGTGGATCTTACTATTTGAGAGCTGGAGCTTTTCCATTCCCCTGTCATCTTTTTTGTCCCCTTAGAGAGTATGTTTGAGGTGTGACGCTCACCCAGGGAAGGGGGGACAGTTTTCTGTGGCAACAGATTTGGAAGGGAACCTCACGTATTTAGGAATTGACTGGGGTGTCCTCAAAAGATGTCCTGCCATTATTCATTACAAGGCTGGAGCAGACCTGTTTAGGTGTCCTGCCAGCTGCAGTCACACACTGGCACATTGTTTCAGGGAGTCTCTGCTCTCCATTTTGCATTGTTTGAGGGCATTTCTGGCAGGATATTTTCCCTGTGCAGTGCTCTCCTACTAATCAGTGTCTGTGCCCCAAGCAGGGCAAGGAGAGTAAGGAGGTGAAGGAGGAGAGTGCTGAGGAGAGGCTGAGGCGTCGGGCGTATGAGAGAGGCTGCCAGCGGCTCAAGAAGCGCATTGAAGGTTTGTGGGGAGGGAGGGAAGTTGCCAAGATCCCACACTTTTTGTGCAGCCAGGGGCTTTCTAAATCTTATTCATATGTGAAGTACAGCCAGGACAGGCTGTGGTGCAGAGGTGGGGGCCAGCCATGCCCTGTTCTGATGGGACCCCACTGCAGAGACCTGCAGCCCCCCAGGATGGGGCAGGAGCAAACCTCTGCATTGGTTTTTAGCTATGGATGAATTTCCTGCTAGGTAGTGGAGGAGAAGATTCTCAGTGGTGGGATTGGCTTTCTGCTGTCACTGGTTCTTCCTGGGCCCCCTGTGCTGGGGAGGGAACCTTTCTCCTGGGGACACGGTACTGCAGCTGGGGTTAAGAGGGGGAGTTGCTCTCCAGTGCTGGTTTTCTGATGGCAGATTTGTGTCCCCCTTTTAGTGGTGGAAGGTCTCCAGGTTCAGATTCTGAAGTTGCTGCTGAACAATAAGGACAGAGGAGGGGTAAGCACTCTGTAGGTCTTTTGGGACAATATCTTCATGTGATGTGCTTTGTAAATCCTGGATTTACCACCTGTTTTTTCTTCTTTTGCCAGGGGGAAGCCTCCAGATACATCTTCCTAAACAAATTCCGCAAGTTTCTTCAGGAAAATGCCAGCAACAGAGGGGTAAGTCAGAGGGGCCAACCTTCCTGCAAGTCTGACCCTGGGGGCTTTCTGCACCTTCAGGCTGGGAACTCTGCCCTTCTGGCCAGGCTGCTGCCAGTAGTTGATCCACTGAGGTGTAACTATGACAGGGAATGAGGAGGGGGAGATCTGGAAACCAGGCAAGTTAGGTAAGTCCTGTGCAGTGATTTATAGGAAAGTGGTCCTTGGGAAGTCTTAGGTGGGAGCTGAATATCCTCCTATGGCCTCTCAGAGAGTGTGGCTGTGGAATGTTCTGCCACAATGGGGCTGCTGGCTTTGGCATCCTCCTTCCTCACTCCTGGGTGAGGATTGTTCCTCTGACCCTGGGTCAGGCTGTTGCCTGAGGTTTTGGGAGCCAGGCATCTGCCGTGTAGGAAACCCTTTCTTCACCTGCATCCCTGTGTTCATCCCCATCTTTCATGATGGATTGTGTGTTATCCCTCATCCTCTGTCAGACCAGTGACAGAGGTGTCCCAGAGGTGGAAACTGATGCCCACCGTCAGGTCTGGGCTCTCTGCCAGAGCTGTAAGCTAGAGATGCTAGCAAGGCTGAGAACACAAAAGTTTCTGCCTGCTCCATGTAGCCCTTTGGCCTGAGATGCACTTTCACACCTGGCCTGATGCTGGATTCTCATTCTTGCCCTAGAACCTGGCTGTGCTGTGCCCACCAGAGTACATGGTGTGCTTCCTGCACCGGCTCATTGCTGCCCTGCGCTACTTCTGGGATGGCCACAAAGCAAAGACCCCAGCTGCCCTGAGCAGTGAAGGTGAGGCCTGGGGGAGAGGCTTTGCAGGCTTTCCTGTGGTTAGGACAAGGTTTGCCTCTTGGCAGTGCTTCCAGGATGTTGAAAATGTTGTCTCTAATGGGTGCCTGAGCCTTCTGTCACCTTGGGGAGTTCCTGTGTGCAGATCTATTGCAGTCAACATCCAGATGTGAGACTTGCAGAAGGATACCTGGACTGTTTGCTATTCCCCCATCTGCTCTGGAGCAGAGTCCACTATTGTCTGTGGGGCTGTGAAGGGCAGCTCAGTGATCCATTGGTCAGAGTTTTGGGAAGATATTTTTCTCGTTTTGGAATTCCCAAACTGTGGAAATAAGGGGAAACTAAAGCAGTGCCAGTTGTTTTCCCACCCTTAGACCCCATTGGTATTCCCTCTCCTTACTTTAGGCTGACCTTTTCTCTAGACTCAGCAAGTGCCTTGCTGTCCCTGTGGGACTAAGTGGCAGAGCTGGAGTAGCCAGGTGGAGAGCTGCCAAGGTATCTGATGATCCAGTTTGCCCCGTGACTGTGGCTGGAGGGAGGAAGTGCTGGCACTCTAGTTGATAGCCATTGGTTGCTCCTCTTTCTGCATGGATCTAATACTTGCTCCATTGTGGAAATCACCTCTGCCTTAATGGCCTGTGCTTTTATTACAACAAAACTTGTCCCTAAATATTAGTCCTAACTGTGGGTCATGGGGTCTGCTTTAGGAGCCCTTACATGACTTTGTGCATCCTGTGCATGGAAAAAAACAAAACTCCTCCTCTGTTTTAGAGGCCTATGTCCCTCCTCAACTCTTCTATAATGGGAAGGTGGATTATTTTGACCTTCAGCGACTTGGAGGTCTTTTGTCTCATCTTAAGAAGACTCTGAAAGGTAAGTGCTCTCATTGCCAATACCTGAATCCAGGTCTTGGATAGAATTCATGCAAGGCATTCCAGGGAGGGAGCTGTGGGTAATGAATTTTGATTAAATTCAGGGAGAGGAAAGTTGAATTTTAATGAGATTCAAATTACTTTGAAGAAAACACCACGCCTCTTAGGTGGAGTGTCCTTTAAGTTACAGTTTACTGCTTGTATCCCTGAATTGGGCATGTGGCAGTTGGAGGAAGGGAATAGTCTGGGAATATCTGGTATGGTGTTCTTGCTGCAGCACAGCCAGAGGCTGGGACCTGTCAAAGCCCTGACCATCAGCTGAGCTCTGCTGGGTGTGAAGGATGCCCAGGATTTAGTTGGAGCCTTACTCTGTGCAGGGAGGAGCAGCCCTGTGTACCTACTGCAGCTGTGTGTTTGTGTGCAGCACATTCCTCTGGCACTGGGCTCCCAAAGCCTGCCTTGTGCAGGGTTAGAAACCCTTTGGCATTCCCTTGGACTTGGTTTGTCTCACCTCTGAGCCAAAGGTGCTTGCCTTTGGCTCTGATGTCTCTTCTCCTCCCCCAGTGTGTTTGCAAGGTGAGGACCATTTTCTCTGTCTCATGTTGATCCCTGACTGTTCAAGATTAGATTACTTAGCTTGAGAGCCACATTATCTCCTCTGGTTTCTTACCAAGTTGTCCTGGCCAGCTGTAAAGACAGAGCTGTGGACTAAAGAACACATTCTTCAGGCTTTGTACAGCATAGCCATCAGCATAGGCTTCCTCTGGGTGTGACTCTCAGTCCTGGTGACTTTGGGACACATCATGGGACAGCATTGAAGAACTGGAGGCTTAAAATATGGTCTCAGGCAGAGAGTTGCCATTCCTGCTCTAGTCCAGTTTGGCCCTGGTGGTTGTCTCCTGGTTCCTCAGTTATCCTATTTGTAGCTGGTAGGACCAGGAGCTGAAATGGGTCCTGGGAGGGCAGCACCTGCTGCTGCTTGGTTTCTGTTCTTTTTGTAAGGGCAGATCTGTTCCTTGCAAGGAAGCTTGGGACAGGTCAGCTTGTTCTGACAGAGCATCCAACTTTTCTGGCTGTTTCTCTACTGCTGAGAAGCAGGAAAGAGGATGAGTCTTCCTCATGGTGAGTGAAGAGTGACTCCTGCATTCATCACTGCTTTGGTGTGCTCTGTGCAGATGACCTGGCTGCAAAAGCCAACATCCTGATCGACCCTGCAGAGCTGCAGGCAGTGACTATGGATGATCTTGACGAAGATGAGGAATCAGCAACATCAGCAGCACAGGTGAGTTGGGTTATTCACCTGCAGGGGCCCTGATGCTGGGGCAGTAAGTTGGGCCTCTGGCTGGAAAGGTTTTACTTTACAGCAAGGCAGGGTTGGGCCAGGACTGTCACCAGTCCATGGGCAAGCAGATAAACAGCTGCACTTGGATGAGAGTCACTGGAGATCAGTGAGGTCCTGGCTGCACCAAGTTTGAGCAGCAAAATTTTCTGTGCCCTTCTCTCTCACTGCCACTGATCTGATTGTGCTGCCTCCCCTCCATGGCAGCTCTTGGTGCTTGCATTTGGAAAGGTGCAAGACAACTGTGGACAGAGCAGGTCTGCTGTTTGTGCCTGGCATGTGCCCTTGGAGGAAGGATTTACCCATTGCTGCCCTGCCTGCTCATCTTCCAGTGGCCACTGTGCATCTCTGCCAAGGTCCTTGCAGGGTCAAGGGAGGAGCAGCAGGCAGCCAAGCACAGCTGGAACTGTTTCTCCCTTCATTTCCTTGCAGTCCCAGCGCCCCTCTGCCGCCCTGGCCATCGGTGGAGCTCTCGCCAGGCCTGCCTGGCTCAGCTCCCCCACCCTGGGCCGGGCCAACCGGTTCCTGAGCACGGCAGCCGTGAGCCTGATGAACCCGCGGCGCCCCCTGGGAGCCCTGGAGAAGATCAAAGTGCTGTCACTGCGTGCAGAGCAGCGCACACGGGAGGACAGTGAGTACTGCTGCCACAGCTGGACCCTGCCCTGCAACAATGGCATCCTCCAACTCCCCAGAGGAACCAATCTCCTTACTGCCAGCATTGCTCCTGCCCCTTCCCAGGGCGTGCTGACACCCTTTGCCATCCTGAGCATGACACTGGTGATGTTTTTACCCTCTGTGTGTAAGGAGATGCTGCCTTGGTTTCTCTAAATGCAGTGAGACTTTGTAGGAAGGCAGTTCAGATGCAGCTGTAGCCACACTTGCTCTGAAGACAGGCTTGCGTGGTCCACCCAAACAGTAACAGTGCTTGCAGCAGCACTGTTACTGTTTGGGTGAACCAAGCAGGCCTCTGAAGCATGTACAGGGCTTGAGGAAGTGGAATTTGCATGACTTGAGTCAGTCTGAACAGATCTGACAGGTCAGCCTGATGGAGGCAGCAAGATGAGAATGCTGTGGTAGTGTGGTATCTAGACAATCCCATGGGCTGGGAAGAATCTCCATGTTACAGAGGCACAACAGGGCTTTGGTTTTAGAGAGGAGCAGGCAGAAGCTGAGGTGCCAAAATGCCTTGCTAAGAACTCTTTTCCTGTCTTGGAAATGCATTGCAGTTGAAGGCACCCATGGAAACGATGGTCTCTTACTGGGCAGACCCCCAGAGGAGCCAGACCAGCCCATCACTGAGAACTCCCTGCTGGAAGTCCTGGATGGGATAGTGATGATGTACAACCTCAGTGTCCACCAGCAGCTGGGGAAGGTAAGTGGTACATGCTGTGCAGGAATCCATTTCCCCAATGCCCATGCTTGTACACAGACTCTGGTTTCTGCTTATTTAGTGACTGTGTGTGCCCTGTCCTTCTGCCAACCTCCACTGGAGTTCTGGTTGCATGCTTGTATGTTTAGAGGGAAAAAAACCCTTATTTACTGCTGAGATCTGCTGCTTTTCAGATGGTTGGTGTGTCAGATGATGTGAATGAGTATGCCATGGCACTGAAAGACACAGAGGAAAAAATCAGCCGCTGCCCAAAGAGGGTGAGTGTCTCTGGATTCCCAGCTCTTACCAGATTCCAGCTTCCTTCTCTGGCAGGGTGAAGTCCTGCTGCCCAGCTGTACCAGCATCTGCGTCAGGCCTTGTGGGCTTCAGCTGAGACTGATAAGTGCTTTTTATAGCACTGATTCCCACTCCCTCCACAGAAACGCTGCTGACTCCTTTCCCCCCTGCCAGTGCTCCCCAGCTAGCCCCAAGGTGGTATAGGCTCTTGCATTGTTTGTTCAGCACTGAAATAAATGCTATAAATGGCAGTGACATTCTGCCCTCACATCTCTGCACTCTTTTCAGAGGAGAGACATCCATGAGGAGCTGCTGAAGAGCCAAAAGGTCTTCTCTGAGAAGCTCAACCACCTGAGCCGGCGCCTGGCTTGGATAAATGTCACCATTTATTCAAAGGTGGGCAGGAGCATAACATGAGCAGCTGAAAGGAGAGCAGTGAGCCTCTGCCTCTCTGCTGCTTGGCTCACATGTCACAGGTGTCATTTTCCTGGTGTTGAAGCAATGTCAGTGATCTCTGGGGCTGCTTTTTCCCTTGTTGTGTATCAGAGACTCCTTTCTAGGCTTAGCCCCTCTCCTGTCCCCCAGTGTCCCATAGTGATCAGCCCAGTCTGATCTGAGCTGTGCATGGTGCTCTAGGCTTTCCCTTAGGGCACTGCAGACAAAAGGGTGCAGATCAAAGGGAGATTCAGCCCTCAAGACATGTCAGAGGATAGAGGCTGCTGTGAATCATTTCCCTGAGCTGTGCTGTGTCACAGGGGATCTCACTACTGCAGCTCTTCTTGGAATCTGTGGAATCAAAGTCAAGGGAGTTCTTGTTCAGGTGTTCTCCCCTTCTTCACTTGGTTCCCATACAGAGTGTGTATTCCACATTTACTAATGCAGTGGCTATTTGCAGAGGTTATCCCCTTTCCCCCAAGTTCACCATTTTGTATAAAAGCTCTGGTCTGTTTTCCCACAAGCAGTTCTGCTGATTTTTTCCTGACTTCCATTGCCTTGCCCTATCTCTCTTTGTGGCTTTTGTGTGTCCCAGGATGTAAACAGGGAGGGGAAGAAGAGTTCTTACGAACACATCTGGCAGAAGTGCAGTGGCTGATCCTGACTCATGAGCTCTTTGCTCATCTCCTCCTTCCCTCTCAAGCAGGATTGCAAGGTGAAAGCTCTCCAGCTGCATTAGCATAGCCTATGGCTGCCAGAAAACAATCCTTTCTTCCCAGGCTGCTCTGGAAGGGCTGAGGGGCATCACCAGGGTGCACTGCAGGTATCACTGTGCTGGCCCACGCAGAAACACTGTTCATGTCTCTAGATGATCCATTGTCATACTAAACCAGGACTGCAGTGTCACCTTTCCTGATGAATCAGCAACATCTGGGACTGAAGGTTACAGCCTTCCCTGTCTGTGGTTTGTGCTGCTGTCCTGGCCTGCATGGCCCACAGGGAGAGCAGGAAGGTGCCCCAGGTGAGCTTGCAGAATGTGGCAGCACTGAGGAACCTGTGCCTTCAGGGCTCCAGCTCACAGTCAGCTCAAGTCCCTGCTCTTTCCCAATGGGGGCATCCATCCAGCAGCTCCTGCTTCTCTGGGAATTGTGTGTGCACTGGAGGCTCTCATCTGTATGATCAGAGCTGCTGCTGTTGGAGAGAAGGAGCCTGGCTCTGTCTAGGGGTGCAGTCCTGCTCTGTGCTGAGGTGTCAGAGCATGGCAGAAGCTGCTCCTTCCTGGAGGGAATTGGCCACTGGTTTATTCTGGGGGATTCAAAGTTAGACAAAGGGAGTGCTTAAAAACACTCATAGTTTTAAAGCACATAATTCTGCCTTCAAAACGTCCCAGTAGGAATTACAGTTTATTTTATTACAGCTTATTTTACTACAACACTGTATTTATCTATCTCACTGGCTAATCACATCTTTGTATCCTCTTGGTGTAGGCTTTCTTCTAGCTTGGCAATACGTGAAATTATGTTTGAGGTTGTCAAGTCTTAAAGCCAAATGCAGCTTTTTCAACCTTAGTGTTGTGCTGCACAGTTGTTTTTTATCTTGAAAGTAACACTTTGGCTGAGATGTGGGTCAGTGTTGAGAAAAAGATGTGTGTTAGTCAGTTTAGTTGATTTGTACTAGTTCAGGCTAATTTACAGAATAAACCCATGAAAATCTCCCAAAGATGGTAACAACATACTTTAGAAAAGACATTAGGCAAGTGAAATGCCTTATCTGCACCTCTGAATTTAATTTTTTCTTAAATTAGAAGTATAACCCTTCTCCATCTATTTTTATGCAAGTAGCTATTGCTTATGCTATTTCTTGGCATTGCAGGATATGAAATAATATTTCCTCTTTTTATGGCTTTGGTGGCGCCCATTTTTATGGCTTAAAGTTATGTAGATGACCTTAAATTTCCTGTTTTTAATTTAGGACCCTCTGATTTTTGTTTAGCGAGACAAGAGGCTGATGTTCCTCAGGACAGTAAATCTGGTTGAATGGCTGGCACAGAACCTGAAGGGCTGTGGCTGCCTCTTGCAAAGATCTGAGCTGGTGTGAGCTTTTCAGGCTGTTCCCATTTAATCCCCACAATGGACCAGCTTTGTTTCCAGCAGATTTCTGGAAAGTGCCAGTGCCTGCTTTCCTTTAGCAGTGTCCTTGGAATCAAAAGTCACACGCTTGTTTGCCAGGCCTGTGTGGTTGCACATGCCCTGGTAAGGAGTAATGCTTGGAGGGTCTCAAGGCTTGGTGAAAAAAAACCATCACACTGGTGAGAGCCATGCTGTGTGCTGGAGGTTGGTGTAGAGATCTCTGGTTGTTTCTTCCAGCTGCCACTTCTGTGGCTTTGTGGAAAGACCAAATAGCACAGCTGTGGTTGTGAACTTAGAGCAGTAAGATGTCTGAGCAAGATCTCCAATATGGGGATGTTTCTGAGTGTGATGCTGGTGGTTGTTTCTCCCAAGAGGAGCTGTCAGCTGACTGGAAGCTGTGTTCTTCCTGGCAGGAGAAGATGCAGGATATCTACTGGCTGCTGCGCGTGTGCATCCGCACCATCGAGCACGGCGACAGGACGGGCTCGCTTTTCGCTTTCATGCCAGAATTCTACCTCAGCGTGGCTATGAACAGCTACAGTGCACTCAAGAACTACTTCAGCCCTGTCAACAGCATGGAGGAACTTCCAGGTGAGGGGATGGGGTCAGCTTCTTGATTCTGGCCTGATAAAATCTAAAGCAAGACACATGACACATCCTTGTGGTGAAGCGGTAGTTGGGCATCTTCCTTTCTGGGTCTGTTCCTGGTTGTGGTGTGCTGCCCCAGTGTGTTGTCTGAGCTTGGGGCAGGTGGTGAGCTGTGGTCACTGTGCTCAGGTAGGGAGCCCATGCCTTGTCTGAAGCTGTCACAGGGCTGGCTGTAGTGAAAATCACTGGCAGCTATGGATTGTGTTTCCAAGGAGGTATCAAGAATGGGCTGGGGTGCTGTAAGATGTAATTTCTACCACAGCCTTCTGCTTTCTGGGTGGGAGAGGATGTTCCATGAGTGCAGAAATTGGGACTGCTTTTGAATTCCCCTGGGATTTGAAGATGTTCCTATGGAGATGATCATCCACTTGATGCCAAGAGTCTGTGTTTAGGTGGATTCTGTCTGTGCACATTCTGTACTTTTCTGGCTAAATGACCTCTCTGAGCTCTTAGCAAATAGTTCTGTGTTTTCCAGAGCCCATGGAGGTAAGTAAAGCTTCTGTTCCCACCAACAGGACATAGCTGAAGTGCTCTTGTTTGGGCAAGAGCAGACTTGAGCAGTAGCAATTTCTGCAGTGCATGCAGGCTGAACATGGCTTTTCTGCATAGACCTAGGGTGTTCTTTGTGTTGCTCAGCCTCTTCAGCACCAGACACTTCTCCCTTGCCATCCAACTCTGTTGCATGGTTTTATCTTTCCCTGAATAACTATTTCAGTCTCTGCTCTTCTGGAAGTGAATGTGTCTTCCCAGCTCTCTGTTTTGACAGCTGGACACTCAGCTAAGCTGCAGGGAGCTGTAGCAGAAATTCATTCCATGGCCTGTCCCATGTTCCCAGGAGCACTGGGACCCAGGGCTGCCCCTCAGGCTGTTGCCATGACCCTGCTCCCTCCTTCTCTTGCAGGCTATGAAGAGACCCTCATGCGCCTCGCTGCCATCCTGGCCAAGCATTTTGCTGACTCGAGGATTGTGGGCACAGGTGAGGCTGCCTTCCTGTGCTTTTGGGGTGGTAATGCCACAGGTCTGGCCAGTGCCAATGCCAGTGGCTCAGCAGGCTTCTGCTGGGATCTGTCTGCTGAATCTGTTCAGTGCCTATGCCTCCACATTGAAAGTGAGGCTGGGTACTGTCCTTACCCTGCTTGTGTCAGGGTAGACACATGACCTAGGACACCCTTTTGAGAGTAGGACTCGTGTCCCAGCCACCTGCATATCCAGTCTGGGCTTCCTTCCTAGCTGCTTGAGCCTGAGCATGCTCTCCATGTCAGCAGGGACAGTGTGCCTCCCCATGAGGGCCAGTGCCTCCCAGGCAGTGGCATTGAGGTGCTCCCTGGCGTGCTGTGTGTCCCTGGGAGCCTGGCCTAGTCCCTTGTCATTCCTCCCCAGACATCCGGGACTCGCTGATGCAGGCGTTGGCCAGCTACGTCTGCTACCCCCACTCGCTGCGTGCTGTGGAGAGGATCCCAGAAGAGCAGTAAGTGCTGCCCTGCCTGTTCCTGGGGAGCTGGGGCAGGGCTGGGGTGGTGGCAGGGCTGGGTGAGCAAGCAGGAGGGCTGCCAAGCACCGCTGAGGGTCCACGAGTTGCCAGCAGGGGGGTGGAGTTGATTTGAGAGCCTTCTGTCACCCTTTTACCAGAGTGGCTTTGCTCTGCCCCAGCTGCACGGGTCCTACTGTGAGTGCTGCTCAATCTCCTGTTCCCAAACCCTATGGGCTGACCTGTGTCCCTGTCTGGCAGGAGGATCTCCATGATGAAGAACCTCCTGGCTCCCTATGAGCAGCGACCCTGGGCACAGACCAACTGGATCCTTGTCAGGCTGTGGCGGGTGAGCATCCTGCATCCCTGCCCCTCTCAGCACCTGGGGCTGCTGAGACACTGACCATTTCACTTCCCAGTAGCAGCAAAACTGTTTTTCAGCCTCTAAGATCTTTCCTTCCCTCTTTTGCCAGGGCTGTGGCTTTGGGTACAGATACACACGGCTCCCACACCTGCTGAAAACCAAGCCTGAGGATGCCAGCCTCCCCAGCCTGCAGAGTGAGTGGGGCAGGGATTGGCACTCAGGGCTGTCATGGGGGCTCAGGCAGTTCCAGCCTCTTCCTTAGCAGCTTTCCCTGTGGGCCAGGCCAAGCTATTGGGACAGTTATCAGAGGGTGTTCCTGGCCAAATATCCAGGCCTGGTTTTTACAGCCTGGTCGTCCCCAGCCTCTCTACTGCTGATTTGGGCATGCCAAATGATGAGTTACATCCATCATAAATAGGGGTTCTGCCCTCCAAAGGAGAGGAGAGAGGCCCAGGACTGCATCCTTATCAGAGTTTTAGCCTGAGAGCAAGCTCTGCCATGTGCACAGTGAAGAGCTGCTGTGGGGGAGAGCTGCCACATTTGTCAAGCAGCAGTGCCCTGTGAGAGGGAGGGGGTGCCCAAAGAGACAGGGCACTGTGTGAGTTTGCAGTCAGGGAGTGTTTTATCCTGGCATCTCTCAGATGCCTGTCCTGCCTTGGGCACTGCAGTTTGCTTCTCAGCACTGTCACTGAGCTGAGGGGTTTCTCAGCTCTGTTGTGGCTGAGAAAGATGTGGGGAGAAGTTCCCTTTCTTGAGCTGAAGAACATGTCCCCAGCTTTACCCTCCCAGGTTCTGGGCTTGTGTGGATCCATTCCTGATGCCCCTCTGCTGTGGAAAAGGCTTTGTGCCAGACCTTGTTCCTGGAGAGCTGCTCAGGAGTGGGGGACAGAAGGACAGGTGGCATATGGAGGTGTATGCTGAGCCCTGTCCAGGGAGCTGCCTGTCTGTTCTAACAGAACTCTTGTTCTCTTTTCTCTCTCCTGCCCATGGTGCCCAGGGGATCTCTCTGTTGCTAGTTTCCAGAGTAAGTTTGTTGTGTGACCTTCTCTTGTCTGGTTGAGTAGCTTTAGAGAGCTCCCTGCTTCCCCTCTTCTGCCTAGAGAGACCCTTTGTAGGCAGAGAGCTTCACAAGGGATTGTTTTCCTCAGTTCCATCCCTGGGAGAAGCCAGGGGCGCTGTGCCCATGTGTCAGTCTCTGGGGCTGCATCATGGACCTGCTCTTGCACCTGTGTTAGCAGGGTTACCTCTGGGGTCAGAGCCCTGCTGGAGGGGTTCCTCTCATCCTGAGATGAGATGGAGCAGCCCTGGCACACATGCAGGAGGGATCTCATGGCTGTCCCTCATTCTCCTACTGCACAATCAAGGTATTGAGTGGCTGTCACCAGTCCTGTGGGGTGGGAATCAAGCTCAGCCCATCCTGGGGAGCTCTGGGGCAGCAGCAGAGCTGCTCAGCTCTCCAGGCCTTGCTCCACATGTTGTGTGGCTCCACAGAGTCTGAGCCTGAGCCCAGAGTGGCCCTGCTGCCTGCTGGGGACTTACTCTTGGGAGGGCTATTTTAAGGCTCAACCAAATCAATAATGAATGCTGATTTAATTGAGGAGGGACAGGGGACTCAGAGGTGTCCTTGAGATGTTGCCCAGGGAAGGAGGAGGAGGTGACCCCCCTCCCCTTCACACCCATCAGTCTTCACCTTGTTGCAATTTGAGCACTGGCAGAGTCAATGGGACAAACTGCTGAGCTGAGGAAATCCCTGCTTGTCTGGGTCTGCTGCTGCAGGCCAGGCTGAAGGGAGTGTGGGCAAATGCCTCTTCTCTGGTGCTCCAGCCTTGTCCTGCTTTTGGGATGCTTCCTTGGAGGGCTGCACAGGATGGGGAGGTTTCCCAGGCTGCCTCACTCATCCATGAAACACCCAGAGCACAGAGTACCTGGTCTCCTCTGCTGCCTCTTGCCTGGGCTCACTGAGGGCCAGCAGTGGATGTTGCCTGGCTTACCCAGGGGGGACAGAGGCTCAGAAAGGTCATCCGTGTCCCTGCTTGTTCCTAGAGTTATTCCTCAGCTCCACTGGCACTGAACTGCTCTCATGAAGCAGAGCCCTCCCTCAGTTTGGCTCCTGAGAGCAGACAGGGGTAGTTGTGCTCAGTGGTGCTGCAGGGATTTGTTTTGCTTTCACCATGCCGTGTTGGCAGCACCAGGTGCTGCTCTGGCACACACAGGTGCTGCAGGGACTTGTTTTGGTTTCACCAGGACGTGTTGACAGGGCCAGGTGCTGCCCTGGCACACACAGCAGGAGCAGGGACTTATTTTAGTTTCACCAGGATGTGTTGGCAGGGCCTGGCACACACACAGGTGCTGCAGGGACTTGTTTTGGTTTCACCATGATGTGTTGGCGGGGCCAGGTGCTGCCCTGGCACACACAGAGGGAGCAGGGATTTGTTTTGCTTTCACCATGCCGTGTTGGCAGCACCAGGTGCTGCCCTGGCACACACAGGTGCTGCAGGGACTTGTTTTGGTTTCACCATGATGTGTTGGCAGCACCAGGTGCTGCCCTGGCACACACAGCAGGAGCAGCAGCGGTGGCTCTGTGTTGGGCCCAGCCTGGCTTGGGAAAGCAAGAGCTGCAGGATGGCTTCAGATTGCATCACAGGGCTGCTCTGCCCCAGCCTTCTGCCCACACAGCCCCAGGTGGAGGGAGGGTCGGTGGGACCATGAGATCATCGAGCTGAGATGTTGTGCAACACAGGACAGAGAGTTCACTCATGTCCCCTTCCCAAGTCCAGCAAATTGCCTAAACTGAAGAGGACTTTCAGGAGGAAATCCCACCTTGATCTGACAACACCAAAACCATCAGCTGCTGGTAGTTGAGCTGTCCAAGCCCTTCTGATGGTGGTTGTTCACCCTCAGAAATAAATCCATGGCTTATGATTCCTGATGAGAGTCTTAGCATAGTTTGGATTGGAAGGAACCTTAAAGCTCATTCTTGTTCCACCCCCCTGCCATGAGCAGGGACACTTTCCACTAGACCAGGTTGCTCCAAGCCCTGTCCATCCTGGCTCTCAACACTTCCAGGGATGGGGCGTCCAGAACTTCTTGGGGCAACCTGTGCCAGGGCCTCACCACCCTCACACAGTAAAGAATTTTTTCCTGATATCTAATCTAAACCTGCTCTCTCTCAGTTTGAAGCCATTTCCCCTACCTAACCTCACCTTCTGCCTTCCACTTCTGCTGCCTTTCTCTGCTTTACAGCATTTTATTCTTCAGAAGCACTTGTGTACCAGGGTAAACTCATTTCTTGCTCCTTTTCTGTGAGCCCTGTGGGGTGTTCACTCTTGCCATGTTTTTAGCAGCCCCAGAGGTTTTGGTGCCATGCAGGTGGGAACTTTCCCTGATGTGCTGGTGATGGAGCCAAAACTCACATTAGCCTGTTTGCCAGGGCTTTGCTTTGGAGGCACACAGGATCCCAGGAGCCCTGGGCCATCCTGATGCCTCACACCCAACCTCATGGATGTCTCATCCCCCAGGTGCTGCCTGCTTCCCTTTGCTCCCCTCTCAGTGTGTCTCTGAACAGGCACTGAGCTCACAGATATAGCTGGAGCCTTTCAAAATCTCACATTGCTCTTGGGTGGAGCTGCTTTCCTTTGGAATCTGATCCATTTGGGGCTTTCCTCTTCTGTGCTCAAGCTCTACTGTAAATGCTGCTGTGTCCAGAGACCCCTCGGGCTGCTGACCAGAGGTCTCCCAATTAGCCCTGTTAGAAATCTTGCTGGGTCATTAGCAAACTATAAAAGTACATAATTACATTCCTGTAATGAAAGTATGTGACTGCTTCTTTACCATTATCTAGTAGGAGCACTTATTGAAGGCTTCCACTTTGCCTGCTTTATTAATTTTTAACTCTCTCTAATAATGGGCTTCTGCTACTATTATATTTTCTGCCATTACTACTTCTATTAAATAATTCTGCTATATTTTTTCCCTATACTTGAAAAAACTTTGCATTACTATGGTCAGTCAAGGATGTTTTTTATGTCTTCTCCATTTATTACACCTTTTTCTCCTTGCTTTTGCCTACCATTTCCTATGTTTGATTATGTTCACTTTGCCTCCTATGTTTTAACTTAGGTCTTTGCTTCATCATGCTCTCAGTGACCCTTTTAACCCAGATGCTTGCTGGAGCACTGGGGCTTCTGGCTCCCTCATAAACTTCTTCAAGAACTCGGTGTTTTAATTCACCATTTCCCTACCTAGATTTCCTTTTCCTCTATTCTGTTTATATTTTTGCAGGAAAGTTTCTGTTGTGGAAACATCAGATGTATCTCCAATCCCTTGGTTCCATGCTCTGTTGCCCACATTAAATATATTGAGGTCAAAACTTCTGGCCTTGAAAAACTGCCAATTTATGTTCCAATGACTGATGCTTATCTGCCATAATGCAGGCTAAGCCTTGATTGAGTGGCTTTTGTGTTAGGGAGGTGCAGATTTTGAAGCATTGATGACTTCCTAGTGCCAGGATCAAGATAGTTTCCCCGTCACTGAGTATCCACAGGCTCCCTGTGAAATGCCATCCCTGCCTGCAGTGGCACATAAGGCATGTGGCATTGCCCAGGAGGGCAGTGGTAACTCAGGTGGGTGAGAATGTCCCAGCAGAGATGAAATATTGCAAATAAAGATGGGCACAGCACCAGGACTGGGGTTTGCATACCAGTAATAATTACCTCTTCTGGGAACTTGTGCAAGGAGTGAAGCTGTTTGTGCTGTGTTCCAGGGCTTGTTCCTTACATTGCTTTCAAAGAGTAGCAGTGATCTTAGCATCTTTAGATTCAGAATCCTCTTGGGATCAACAAAAGCCAAGGAAATAATTGTTTCCTGGTGTTAGGTTTAAAACCTTCAATAAACCTATTTACCTGTGGAGAGGTTTGACAAAAGGCACCAGTTTTCAATGCTCTTATAGTCTGGCACAGTCTGCCAGCACCAGGAAAAGTATTTAAGGACCCAGAATTGCAGAATCACACCACTCTTTGAAAAAAGACTATGAGGAAATAGTCATTGACTAAAAATCAGGATAAAGCAAGTTATTACAAGCATGGGGCCATCCTTCAAAAACCCAAAGCTGCCTTCAAATGAGGTAGACTTTGGCTGGGCAGCTCATCCTGGAATCTGTCCTGACTTGCAGTGTTAGTAAAAGAGGCTTTGGCAGCAGACCAGCAGGACAACAGGCAGAGTTCCTCCATGAGGAGTGGTGATCTCTGCCTAGAACTGCTTTGGTGCTTGAAGGCTGGAAAGGGACTAACACATCAGCAGTTTTAACAAAAAGCAGTTTTTACATGCTGAAGGGAGGCTGGGAAAAGAAGGCACTGAAAACTTAACCCTGTTAAGAAGACTTTTCAATTCTGAATGACTGGGAGAGAAAACATGGATAGAATTCAGCATCACCAAGTGTAGAGAGGTGGAGTAAGAGTGTGCTGTGCCCCTTCACCCATCACTGACAGAGAAGTCAAGGTTTGCCCCAGCATTGACTCCTGGGCTTCTCTTGTGCCTCAGGACAGTTCCTGAGGGTTATCCTTGAACTGACAACCTATTGTAATCTTTTAGAGAAGAGCAGCTTGATGTTCAGTCCAAGGATGAATTACACAACAGGAATTGTGAGGAAAGCAAACCAGAACAAAACCAAAACCACATTATGCCTTTGTGCAAATCTGCCACGTGGTTGTGGTTTGGATGCTGTGTGTGCCTCTGACTGCACCTCTCCAAGGAAAACCTGGGAGAGGTGTTGGGCTTCAGGGAGGTGTGGCAAAAGGGACAAAGATGGGACAGTTTCAATGGGAGAAACTGCACTGCCTGGGGCTGATCCTGTACAAAGGACTGTCATGAGGATATGGAATCACAGCTTGCTGGAGGAAGTGACTGGAGAGGAGCATCTTGCTGTCTCTACCACCAGAAGGAAGGGGTTACTGAGAATAAATATTAACAAATAAAGCGAGTAGGAGCCAAGCTCCAATCTGAATTCCTCCTGCTACACACAGCTGAACTGTGGAATGTTGCTCTGAGACATGTTTAATGCTAAAGGCTTACACAGTTTCAGAGGACTCTGGGCAAGAAATCCCCAGAGGAGCAATAAATATGTAAAAAGGATGTCTGGCTTGGCCTGTCCCTGAGCCACGTGTAGCCAAAGGCTGGGAAAGTACATGTGGGTGGGAGCAGGACATCAAAGACATTTGTTGTGATGAAATCCCTCCCAAAAATGAGCTTTTAGGCAGGATCAAAGCTGGGGCACTGGCCTGCTTGGGGTTATTATGCACTGTGAGATTCAGTGAGTGCCCTCCATAATAACAGAAGTTCACTGCACTTGCTAGTGGGTATTCACAGAATAATTTGTCCTGTTTCCATTTCAGATGACAGCCTCCTGTCATCCCTCCCTGGCTTTGCTAATCCCAGCTAGCAATCTGCCTGTAGTTATGCCTTGCTCCTTGATCCCTGTGGATGTGGTGGAAATTGTGCTGTGTTTGCTTTGCCACGCTGGCCCTTCAAGAAGGCTGCAACCCCAGAGAGCTTCTGCAGTCACAGCACAGCTTGTTCCTCCAGGCATGGCACTCCTGGTGCTGCCAGGGTTTCCACCTGCTGTTTCTAATAGCCTCTAGTAGAGGAAAATGTGATTAGACTGGGGTTTTTCCTTATAGCTGGTAAATCTGCTGATTTCTCTTTCCAAGCCCTGAGTTTTGGGGTGAGCTCCAATACCCTTCCCTTGTAGTGCTGAATGTTCTGTGAGCCTCTTGCTGACAGTGGGTCCTTCTGCTGGTGAGCAGCATCTGTCCCATTTGTGCCCCCTTCTTTTCCCTGCCCATCCATGGGGGCTGGTGTCCCACACAGCCTTGACTGCGCTTCCCAGATGCTGGGCCTCACCTCATCTGTGGTCTTGATAATGAGGAAGTCCAGAAACGAGATGCCACAAAACCGAGGGGATGTGTCTGTGCTTGGGCTGAACCTGGCTGGGGAGTGTGGGCAGCTCTGCCTGAGCCTGCTAAGGGCAGAACCAGCCTCAGCTCCCTACAGAAGCCTCTCAGGAGTGGGATTTACTGGATACCTTCCTCCCCACACACAGGCAGACAGACACAGCTATGTGAGGCTGTGCTGGCTCCAGGCAGCTGCTGCCACACTGGTATCAGGAGCAATTAATGCTGAGCTGACCATGGGCCTCTGCAGAGCTGAGCAAGAGGGATGCTGAGCTGCAGGGCAGTGCTCCTGTGCATGTGGGCAGCAGCAAGCACAGAGGGCTCTTCCCTGCCTAATTCAGGTTGGCATTGGAAAGAAGTGCTGGGAGGCCCAACAGGCACGATCTCTGCTCAGAATAGTCCTTGTGCCAGCTCCCAGTGTCCTGCCATGTCTGCTTACTGAAAGGTGTAGCAAGCTCTGAGCTGGCTAGGGCCCCATGGGGGGCCAAGGCTTAACTATAGGAATTGCTAAATCACGATGAAATAGCAAAAGAAGCCCCTCTCTTCCACCTTTCAGACCCCAACTTATCTCTGTAACCCCACAGGTTACTTTTCCTTAACCCCTACTATTGGACAAGTTTGGATCCCCTCATACCCCATAAAAAGGGCTGGTTTAGCCCATTCTGGTTAGAGAAGCCATCACTGGAACCCTTCACAGACCCCTCAATAAAACCATCACTGTGGAACCCCAGGACATTTTTCTTCTCCTCTCTCACATCTGCTTCCCCACTAGCCTGGGCACCTTAGCAAGCAAAGAGCTGGAATCCTAAGGGAGCTGATAATCACTAAAGAGCTGATAACCATTGGGCTTGCTAAGGTAGCCAGGGGCTGAGAGCAGCCTGGGTACTTGGATGCTCTGTCCCTGTGAAGGACTGAGCTATCTGCCCCTGCTGCCTGCTTGGGGGCAAATCAGCCCAGCAGGATTAGTAAGGCACAAGCCAACACTTCCCAAGCCCAGGGCTGGTCTCTCAGCCTGCCCTTGCCCCTGGCTCGTGGCTGCCCTGTGCCCAGGCCCTGAAGCTGTGTCTGTGTGGTTTCAGAGCCGTGTCCCTCCACCCTGCTGCAGCGGCACATGGCAGACCTGCTCCGCAGCGACCGGGACCTGGCCCCCAGCTTCCTCAACAGCGTCCTGAACCAGCTCAACTGGGCCTTCTCTGAGTTCATTGGCATGATCCAGGAGGTGGGTGTGCCCAGGGCTGTGGGCTGCAGCACTCCATGGGTGCTGTGCCCTGCACACACAGGGGCTCAGGGCACAACTCACTGGGCTGGGGGTGGCAGCCCTCCTTTGGGAAGGGGCTCCTTTTGAAGCTGTCTCCGTTGCTTGGCAGATCCAGCAGGCAGCAGAGCGCCTGGAGAGGAACTTTGTGGACAGCAGGCAGCTGAAGGTGTGTGCCACCTGCTTTGACCTGTCGGTGAGCCTGCTCAGGGTGCTGGAAATGACTGTCACACTGGCCCCAGAGATCTTCCTCGACTGGAACCGCCCCTCCTCAGAGCTGCTGCTCCGCAGGCTCGCCCAGGTACCCTCTTGTGTGGAGAAGCAGCATCTGGAGGGGCGTGGGGACCCCTCTGCCCTCCCTGTGGATGTGTGCTGAACCAGGGGCTCCTCTTGCAAGTGCTGTAGTTCTTAGAGGTGCTGCAGAACAGGTGGTGTTCCCTAAAATCTCTGAATATCGCTAAAATCTCTGAATAGCCCTAAAATCTCTGCATATCAACTGCTCCCCTCCTTTGCAACTGCTCTGGTCACAGCTGATTTGTACCTCTGCTGGGAGGGAGGGTGACAGCTGCTTAAATCTTCCTTACGAGGGGCCAGTAAATGCTGAATTCTCCTGTGACAAGCAGTGCCATGAAATGTGGAGAGAAGGTGTGATATATCTGGGTAAGGAGCTGTGGAGAGTGTAGCTGGTTTCACAGGGCACACACTCCAGTGTTTGGGCAGGCATCTTGGTCCTTTATCCTTCAGTCCTAGAATTTGGTGCTAAATGTCTCCACTTTCCTGCCACAGTGACTGGGACAGCCCCATTCCAACTCACAGCACCCCTTAGGCTTCAGTAAATTCATTTATTTTCTAAAGCATGAGCAATCCTGGAGAGCCCTGAGGGCAGCCTGCCCTTGTACACACTGGGTTGGTGCAGAGCAGTCAGATGTACCTTGGCAGTACCACAGAGGTTCATCTTTGGGCTCAGGGCTCTGAGCAGATGAAACAGAGCAAGAGGTAGCAGGGTCTGGTACCATAATCATGAGGGAAGTGCTCAGCTGAGTGAGGAGGAAAGTGAGAGGCCCTTAGCAGGTGGCTTTGGCAAGCTGGGGAATGTGCAGCAGAGAGTGGGGTGCTGCAGCTTCCTCCTTGCTTTCCTGCTGCTGTTATGAAGCCATGCCCCAGCACTGACCAGGCCCACAGAGGGGTGCAATGTTCTGCTGTTGTGCATTGGGGCAGCAGGAAGAGGGATTTTGCATTTTAGAGATGGAGCTCAGCTTGCAGCAGTTCTTCAAGCCTGGAACAGTCCCTGCTTGTCCCACTGGGGGTTTGGGTGAGAGCTAATGGTGGCTAATGAATTGTGGTCACAGCTGATTCCATCTCTGCAGTTGCTCTCTGCACTCACCCCATGCTTCAGAGCTGTAGGTCCATCCTGCTGCCAGCTCCAGGCAGGGCAGGACCTGGGCTGTGCTTCACCCTGCTGACTCTGCTTCTGCCCAGGGCTGCCAGCTCACCCTTCACAGGCTCTGGCTGTCCTGGGGACTATGGCTTCTGCTTGCCAGGGGCTTTTCTCTGCAGAAGTAGCTCAGCTTCTGCAGGTGGGAATTCAGATTGAGGTGGGAGGTGACATTCAGGTGTCTTGACCTCAGACTGACTCTTGTCTGGGAGGTTTTGGTTTGGTACAACCACTGTGATGTGGTACCAGTCCTTCCATGCCAGGGCCAAGCTAGGTGTGTGCTGTGAACCTCCCGCTGTGCATCCACCAGCTCTCAGGCACTGAGTCCAGACTATAGGGACATGCTGCCCCAAAGCTCTTCGGATGCTGCTCACAGGAAGGCCCGTCCAGAAAATACAAACCCTCTCTGCTTTTCCCTCCACAGCTCCTGAACCAGGTGCTGAATCGTGTGACAGCTGAGAGGAACTTGTTTGACAGAGTGGTCAACCTCCGTCTGCCAGGTGAGTGAGTGCCCTCTGTGGGAGTGTGCCTTGGGGAGGGAGGGAGAGGTGCCTTGGGCTGAGGGTTAGTGCAGAGCTGGGTGGGATCAGACCTCACACCTGCCTGCTCTGCCTGTCACACAGTGACAGAAGCTCTGACCTTTCCCTTTTGCTCCCACAGGGCTGGAGAGCGTGGACCATTACCCAATCCTTGTGGCTGTGACAGGGATCCTGGTCCGGCTGCTGGTGGACACTGATGTTCAGGGGTGAGTGCCTTTTGCCTTCCAAAGCACGGGGTCTCTGTGTGTGGTACTGCTCTGGGTGCTGCAGTGGGGCATGGGAGGTGTTGCAGGAGCAGCATGGGGTATGGAGACTAAAGTGAGGTGAAGCTGATGAGTGTGGAGCAGGCAGAAACCAAAGAGCCACATTCCCAGTCTTGCTACTGCTGGGTGCAAAGCTCCTTCCTGTGGTGGTGGAAAACCCTTGTGAGAGGTGGCTATGGTGGAAAACCCTTGTGAGAGGTGGCTGTGGTGGAAAACCCTTGTAAAAGGTGGCTGTGAGATGCTGTACTGCCAGCACATGTGCACCTTCCTCCTTGGGATGGGGCTGGCACTGTGTGACAGGACAGCTGCTGGGGGAAGGTGTGGGTGCTGCGTGTGACAGGGCTGTGCTGATGTGGTGACACATCACAGTGCTGCAGCACACAGGGATGGCTGGAGGGGAGCTCATTGGAGCTCCTTCACCCTGGGCCCCTCTTAGGAAGGCATCACAATGTGTGCAGAGCTCTCTGGCTGCCCAGACCTGTGAGATGGTCACCTCACACAAAGGCAAGACAAGTCTTCTCCCGGCACTTGGGTGATGCTGATTTTAAGATTAAACAAATCTTGTCTTCACAGTAGCCAATTATTCAGAGAGGCAGCACTAGGGGAGTGTTGTGGCTGGACAAAGCCACAGCTGACCTGATCATTTATGTGTCTGTGTCTGCTTGTACTGAGCACTGCAAATAGACTTATTCAGACACTCTGCAGCCCGGCCCTTGCTGTCTCCCAGTGTCATTTGCAGGTGTTTTGCCTGGTCACTGTTTGCTGCAGGCTGCTGTGGGAGATGGGGCTGTTCTGTCTGTGCTGCACACCCTGCTTGTTTTCATGTTTGGAGCACACAATAGTGTCTGGCTTTGCAGGGAGCAGAGTCCCAGCTGGCCGAGCAGCTCAGCCCTGCAGCCACTCTTTCAGCTCCTTCTCTCAAGGACTCAAAGATGTACACAAATATATCTAATTATAACCTGCCTCCCGTGGCTGCTGCACCACTCTTACAGCCCCAAGTGTGACAGTGGCAGAACCTGGGCACAAGGGCATTGATCAGTGGCCTTTCTGGGCTCTGAACAGAGGTGGGTTTTGCTTGCCCTCAGAGCCTTGCTCTGTGGAAAGGGCAAACATCATGAATTTGCTGCCACAACTAGACACTTCTTCCTGAAGGGAAGGGAGAAGTGATAAAACCCTTCCCTGCATGCCAGCATGAGAAGTCCTTCCCTGCCTGTCTCTCCATTGAGCATGTGTCCCAGGTCAGGTCACTTGTCAGCTCAAAATGGGGAAGTGGAAGGATTGTTCCTCAGTTTATCACACTCCAAAGAGCACTGGGAAGATGGCAGTGGGATATCAGTCACATCCTTCCTAGCCTGCAGGGAGTCCTGAAGAGACAGAAAGCTTCCAGACTGTTCTTCCCCTGAAAAGCCTGTTGTGCTTTGGGTTTGTGAATTCCAGGCAGGCAGTGTCATCACCAAGAGGCACTGTCCCCTGTGTGCCAACAGCATCCTTCATGCCTCAGGCTGCACCATCACAAACCAGAGACACTGTGCTCCAGGGAACTGGCAAGTCTCTGATGTTCAAGGGCTTTGTAGTCACTTCCCTGAGCTCTGGAAAGGAGAAATAAATGCAAAATAGTGGAATGATGTGTGAAAAGCATCGTGTCCTTAAGGTGGACCTGAGTGAGCAGAGAAGCAGAAGGTGGAACAGGAGGAAGCCCAGGGAAAAATATCCATGAAGCAAAATTCTTCTGTGTGATTTTGCAAAGCCATCACTAAACCTGAGGTTTGATATGTCAGTGATCTATAAAAGGCAAGCAAATGTTGCAGGGGAGCCACTGAGGTCAATCAAGACAAAAGAACCAAGGCAGGCAGTGTGGAGACCCTCTAGTGAGCAGAGGGGATGGCAGAGACCAGGCAGAGATCACAGGCAGTGTCAGGGGAAGGGATCACTGAGCCCCCACACCCTTGGCAGCACTCTGAACTGAGGCCTGGGTGTTGCACCCCTATTACAGAGCTGTCCTGCTCTGTGCAGCCACACTGGGAAATGGCAAACAGAGGTGGGATGGACAGAACCAAAACACTGAGGCTTTTCTGCTTAGCCCTGCTTTCATCCTCTGTCCAAGGCACCATCACCACAGGCTGCTGAAACCTGGGAGGTACAGCTGGGGTAGGAATCACCCAAAACCCAGGGAATGGTGCCTGTCCATGGTGCCTGGCCCAGAGCACAGCAATGGAAGCCTGTGTATCCAGGTGCAAGAGTAAGGAATGGAACAGGAGAATTCAGACCTTTCTATTCACACTCTCATGAGAGATGATTGCCATGGCTGAAATGATTTAAAGGGTCATGTGTGTAACCAGGCTCTCCAGAGCAGACCCATTCACATCAACTCATCTGTACACAGCTTTCCTTTTTCCTTTCTCGGTGCAGCAAGCAGGATAATAGGACAGGCTTTAGTCCTTCCCCAGAAGCACTCAGCCTGGGCAGTGCTGCAAGCTGGTAGAAATCTCTCCCAGGCGCCATTTGGTAACTCCCAGATTGAGAGAAATCATTAACAGAGAGATTTTCCAACCCACATTTGCATGTAGGAACGTCCCTGTGGGAATTACCAGGGACAGGGTGACCCTGACTGGATCCCTGAGAGGAGGCTGTGCCCCAGAGAATGAGGGCAGGGACAGGACCCTGGGAGACCTCCTTGCCTTGGCTGTGCATTTTCTGGTTGCCTCTAACCCAGTAAGCAGACACTGTGCCAGGCCCTTGGTTGGAAGGTGCTGCAAACATCTGGGACATGGGGAATGGGCTCATCTGGTGCTGAAGGAATGAACTCTCATTTATGGGACGAGAACATTGCAGTGGGGAAGTTCAGTAAGTGAGAGCCAGGGCCCTGCCAGCTCATCCAGTCGTGTTCTCAGGCTGCAATCAGATGCCTCAGCTGCTCCTTTCCCAGCACAGGACACTCATCCAGGCATTGAGTCCTCCTGCTGAGGACTCCTGGCATCAAGCAGAGCCATTAAAGCACAAGGAAAGGGAGCATTGCCCAGGCTGGGCTGTGGGGAGAGCTGATCCATCATCCCCGTGGTCCCTGGATGGAGCAGGCTGTGCTTTTGAGGGAGCAGAGGTGCATTTCCTCCCTGGCTCGGGCAGGATGGGCTGTGCTGCTCCTGGGGAGTGCCTCCTCCCACCCTCAGCTCTGAGAGCAGCACTGGGAGTGCCAGGGGCTGGCAGGGCCGAGGGCAAGGATGTCCCTTTGCCCCTTTGCTCCCTCTGCAGCCTTAATGACTGAGCAGGGAGGAGAGGAGATCTGCCAGGCTGAGCCAGGAGCTGGGCTGGATCCACACCACAGACCCTGGCTGTCTTCAGGCAGTATCAGCCCTCTCTTTGTCTGCTTGCTAAATAATTGAGCAGATTTTCTATTAAGCCTCTTTGAGAGTGAGCTAATGGAGCAGTGCTGGCCAGAGCTGGTGTCAGATCCTGGTAAGAGGCAGGGGAAGGAGTGAGGCCCTGAGGTGAGGCTGTGCTCTCCTGGGTGTGAGGGCAGGCTGTAACCAGGACTGCCTTTGTGGGAAGTGAGAGGCCATCCCAGAGTGGAAATGGGCTGGGTTGTGTCAGGGCAGGGCCACTGCTCTGCTCCTTAGGTTAAAAAAGGAGTGTGGTCAGTGTTTCACAAGCTGCCAGCTCCAAGTGCTGCATCCTGAGTGATGGGACTGCCAGGGCTCTCCCAGCCCCTTGGGGCTGCCAGGCACATGCTGGGAGGCTGGAGCAGCCTTGCTGATTTGACCTCTCTGGAAAACTGTGAGCATCATAAGGGAAGGATCCAGGCCCTGCCGTGTCCATCCTTAGTGATAGGGGACAGGATGGGACTGGCAGTCAGTGCTCCCCCATTGTCCTGGCTGAGGTGTGAGGTGCCAGAGGAGACAGGAGGCAGTGTTGGACACTGGTCCCCAAAGCCAGTCCTTACCCCAAAGCCATCCTTATCCCAGAGCCATCCTTATCCCAGAGCCAGTCCTTATCCCAAGGCCAGCCCTTATCCCAAGGCCAGCCCTTATCCCAAGGCCAGTCCTTATCCCAAGGCCATCCTTATCCCAGAGCCATCCTTATCCCAGAGCCATCCTTATCCCAAAGCCAGTCCTTATCCCAGAGCCATCCCTATCCCAAAGCCAGTCCTTATCCCAAGGCCAGCCCTTATCCCAAGGCCAGTCCTTATCCCAAAGCCATCCTTATCCCAAAGCCATCCTTATCCCAGAGCCATCCTTATCCCAAGGCCAGTCCTTATCCCAAAGCCAGTCCTTATCCCAAAGCCATCCTTATCCCAGAGCCATCCTTATCCCAGAGCCATCCTTGTCCCCACACACGCTGGCACAGGTCCCTGTGTGCCAGGGCCAGGCAGATTTTGCTGACCCATTCCTTTGCCCTGCAGAGTCCAGGAGCAGGAGGGAGGTTTGGCAGGGGGCCAGGGCTGTAATGGTGGAGGTGGCTGCCAGGAGAGGACAGTGAATTCCTTGGGGAAGATCCATTAGGTTTCCCAGCTCCTGCCTGTCAGAGAGGCTTTGCTCCTGGCTGTTTTTCCTTGCTGAGATGTTCTGCCTTTCAGGCTGCTTAATGAACAGTTCAAACCACCTCCCAGTGCTCATTGGAGCAGTGTGGTGGTGTGGCATCCTTCCTGAGCACCAGGAACGTGTGAAAAGCAGCAGCAGGACTTTCCTGGGGAGAGGCAGAGGGATCCCTTGAGGGCAGCACGGATACAAATCTCAGAGGAAGGCCCTGGAGAACAAGCCTCAGCTTTCCTGAAGGGATAGAGAATTGCAGCCAGCCTAGGAGAGCTCTTCTGGGCTCTTCCAGGCTGATGTGTCCCTGGAAAGGCCCCTGGGAGCTTTTCTTACACTCCCTGAGCTTTCCCCAATCTTCAGTCATTATCCTCAGCTGAGGATGCAGGTTTGCAGGAGCACTAATGCCTGGTGTTGGCAGTGGGGAAGGGGAAGATTTTTGGGGAGACAGACAAGAATGGTGATAAAGGGTGAGTAACACCCACTCTGGGTGCTGGGGCCCAGAGCAGCACTTCATCTTTCCTTCTGGAGGAAGGTGTGCTTAGAGGTGGCACATGCTCTGCCTGGGCCTGGCTGCAGTCAGCTGGGTCTCTCCTTTTCCCAGACATTCCCAGGTTAAATTCAGACCTTCCCTCCCATGGGATCCCTGCCATCAGCCAGGGGTGATGGCAGCACCTCGGCTCCACCCTCAAGGTGCCGCTCACCTCTGAGTCTGACACTGCCACACCTCGGCAGCCCCCGTGTGGCTGGCACGGCGGCCTGGCCCGTCAGGACACTGCACAAACACGAGGTGACAGGGCCAGCGAGGGCACGGCCAGCGGGGCTGTCGCTGTGCATCCGTCACCCCCGGCTGCCGCGGGGCAGGAGCTGCACAAAGGCATGGCAGGAGCGGCCTGGAAGGCCAGGCTGCCTCAGGAGAGCTGCTCTCCCAGGCACTCACCCCTCCCTGGATGGGGGGAGGAAAATTGACAATTTATTTGGGCACAAAGTTGATGTTTTGCTGGGAAGAAAGCTGCTTGTTTCCTAGGCAGAGAAGTTGAGAGGATGTGTGCTAGTGTGGTCCCAATGCCACAGGGTTCTTCCCCTCCTGCCAGTCACCAGGCTGCCAGCAGTTCCTGGGACCAGAGCTCAGCCATGGGAGGGGGCTGCAGGTGTCTGAAGGGTCCTGGTCCCCCCTGTGCTGCATGTGATGGCCACACGCTCCTGCTCCAGCTGTGGATGGGACACTGGTGACTGGCAGAGGGGTAGGATACCCTTAGCCCTCTGTGGGATCAGACAAGCATGTTGGGGGGACAGAACCACTCCCTGTTTCAGGAAGAGGGAAGAGTGGGTGCCAGGGAAGGCAGTGTAGGTGAAATGAATGGGGGGGTTCCATCTGCAGGGAGCACCAGGGCTTTGCCAAAGGCATATCCCATCCCTAGTGGTTTCTTTCCCCTGTATCTAAAAGCCTGCTTGTTCCTTTTGGGGTCTGGATGTGCCCTTTTGTCAGTCAGTGCTGCTCCTTCCCCAGCTCCCAGGCATCATTTAGGGGCCCTGCCCTCCCAAGGACAAACCACTGTGTGCTTCTCTCTCACCAGCAGCACACCAGCAGCACATTTAACCCCCTTGCCAAGGCCACCTGAAGGCCATTTGATGGGAACAGGATGCTCCCTGTGCCAGGCCTGCAGGAATTCAGGGCTCCCTCAGCCTTCCACCGCTGTGCCTGTGAGCTGCACATTGCTGCAAGGGCAAGGAGACACTCAGCCTAGCGTGAGCTTAAAAAAATAGGCATTTTTATTCCAATGGAACTAGAGAATTACGGCCCAGGAGAGGGGAGGATTACTCACATTTATCGATAGGCTGATTGGGTTACTGCCTAAATAGCTGTGCTCGGGCAGCGTGTCCGCCTCAAGGAGAAGCAGCGGGGAGCGCGTGGCGCATCGGGGACTTCGGTGTCCTTGGTGGCACTGAGCAGTGCGGGCTGGGGCGCTGTGGCTCGTCACCTTGTCCTGCCTGGATGATTTACAGCTTCTCGGGAAGCAAAAGCTTGGAAGGTTTGCTTGGCTGCGTGGCTGGTCGGGCGCTGAGCTCCATCCCTCCTGCACGGCCATGTCTGGGGAGGGCTGTGGGGGTGTGTACCCCCGTTTGTGACAGGGTCACACTCCCCTGCTCTCAGCCATGACATGCTGATGGCGCGTGCTGGGAGAGGACAGTGGCATCACCAATCCTGAGGACCTGGCATGAGCCAGGACAGTGTCCCACTTGTCACAGCTATTCCTTTGCCTGGGGGGTCTGTGGCAGTGATGTCAGGTTGGGCATCTCCTGCCTGGGGACATGACAGACCCCCAGGCCTGGTGTCACATTAGCAAGGGCAGGTGCCCAAATGAAGGGGTGTTTCTCCAGCATGCTGGGTTCATCAGCATTACCAATGTGCTAACAAGGCCATTGCCAGCAGATTATGCAAGGTGCTCGTGCTGGGCACCAATGTGCCCGTGGCCCAGAACCCACCAGGAGCCCGTGGCTGAAGCAGTTGTGGGTGATGTCAGTCACTCCCGTGGGTCATGGTCAAGCCAGGAATTCAGGATTCCCAATAATCCTGATCTAGCAGCAGATGGAGCAGACCAGCTCTCAGGAGGCCTCTGCTCTGCTCCCAGCTCTGTCCCACTAAGATACAATGGGGGTGTCAGAAAAGACAGAGCTGATGGACTCTGAGTCCGACTTGAGCTGCAGGACCTTGGGGTGCTTGGGGTCGGGGAAGTCCTCACCGAGGGCCAGGCGGATCTTGCCGTTCTGTGTCTCCCTGATGGGCTCCAGGAACACGACGTGTTTGTTGGCGCTGGCCTTGCGGTGCGGCCCGTCGGTGGCCGGGGGAGTGGTGCTCAGGATGGAGGACTGGGCGCTGCACTCCTGTGGGGGGCTCCGCGGCGCCGGCCTCCTGCAGCAGCCCAGGCAGCGGCACGGCGTCAGGTACAGGTAGATGATCACCAGCACCAGGCTCACGATGCAGCCCAGCAGGGTCGTGAGGCCAGTGCTGAAGGTCTCCCCAGCTGCCTTGGGGTAGAGGACGGTCACGTTGAACTCGCACATCCTGCTGAAGTTGTAGGGGCTATTCATGGCCAAGCCCACGTAGACCCCCGAGAGCCAGGGCTTGGCTGCGGCGATCCTCAGGCTGCCGTTGCGATAGACCTCCAGGGAGCGATTGCTGTTCCCTGGGTGTTTGATGGGCTCGTGGCGAGGGGTGATCCACATGGAGGTGCTGGCAGCGTGGGGCAGGCTGCTGTTACTGCTGTTACAGGCGAGCAGGACGGGCTGGCCCACCACCACCTCCAGGTGCGAGAGGTGTGGGTCTTCAGTGCTCGCCGAGCAGTTCTCAAACATATCTCTGTGCTTGAGGAACTTGATCAGGGACCGGGGCACGTGGTCAGACACCTTGCAGGTGTGCTCCTCTGAGAAATCTTTCACGGAGCTGAAACCTCGCTGATTCCAGCGCTGAAGCATCAGGTAGAGCTGGCAGCTGCACCTGATGGGGTTGTTGTGCAGGTACAAGCCATTGCCGATGTTTTCGGGCAGGGCTGCCAGCACCTCCACGGGGATGCTGCTCAGGCTGTTGGAGGAGAGGTCCAGCGTGCGGAGCTTGTGGATTCCCAGTCCCTGCACAGCATGGAAGGGGAAGGTGGTCAGGTTGTTCCAGCTCAGGTAGACTTTCCTCAGATCGCTCAGCTTGGCAAAGGCATTTTCATCCACCCGCTTGATGTGGTTGTCGTAGAGCAGCAGCTCCTCCAGGCTCACCAGCGCCTCGAAGTAGTGCCTCTCCACAGCTTGCAGGTGGTTGGAGGACATGTCCAGGTGCCGCAGGAAGGAGGCGTTGTGGAAAGCCCGCGGAGAAAGGTCCCGAATCTGGTTGTGGCTGATGTGGAGGGCCTCGAGGTGCGGGAGGGCGGCCAGCCAGTGGTCGTGGAGCTGGCTGAGGGCGTTGTGGCTGAGGTCTAGCGTGGTGGTGGTGGGCGGCAGTGCCTGGGGCACCCACCGCAGCGTCTGCCGGCTGCAGCTCAGCAGGTCGGAGGTGCAGATGCAGGTGTTGGGGCAGCGGTGGGGCTGCGGGGAGGCTCGGGGGGCGCACAGCTGGAGCAGCAGCAGGAACAGCTTTGCCGCCCGCGGCCACACCGACTCCGCGGTCGCCGGCGAGGACATTGTGGCGGGCAGGAGCCTCCGTACAGCCCCGCGGCACGGCCAGGCTCGATGAGACGCGAGAAAAATCTGCCGCCGTCTTTCGTCTCTCCCTCAGCGCTGCCTTGGCTCTACCAAGCATCCACAGGCGCCCTTTTGCACCCCGCGAAAGAGGATCCCGATTCCAGCCGTGGGGCTTGAGGAGACCCAAAGGGCGGCATCGCCCTGCCCGGCCGTGCCGCGGCTCACCCGAGGCTGCCTCGTACCTGCGCTGCCGGCGGCCGGGCGCTGCCGGGGCTCGGCTGGGCGCCGCCGATCAGCACCGGGGGGCTGGGGCGCTCGGGCTGTGTCTGTGTCGGGCTGGGCGGGCGCCTCGCTGCCTCTCGGAGCTGCTCATCCCTGGAGTGCGAAGTTTCTCAGGGCTCAGCGCCGCCGGGGCACATCCGCACGCTGCGACCTCCGGGGAGCCTGGTGCGGCTCCGTCCCGGGCAGCATCTCCGGGAGCTCCGGGAGCCGATCCCGCTCCTGCCCCTATTTACGGGCGGGCGGTGCGCGGCGAGGGGGCCGGGCGGGATCTCATTGGCCCCGGCGCGGGGAGTGGTGGCCCTGGCCGGTCCCTGTCCCCTTCCCTGGCCGCGGCCCTCCCTGCGGGTGGGCAGAGGATGCGCAGCCAGCACCGACCCTGCGTGGTCGCTCGTCCCCAGGGGAGCCGAGGACCACTGGCCGCACCGGTGTGCAGCCGCCGGGGAGCTGAGGATGGAGGCTGTAATCCATAGAGCGGCTTCTCCGCCGCTGCCCAGCCGCTGGCAGAATGCTGGAATAAACCCGTCACCTCTGGGAGCCCCTCGTGTCACATCCTGCACCACGCTGCGAGTGGGGATGGCGGTCGTCTCCCCCCAGTGCTGCTTGTCTGCCAGCCGCGGTCCGTCCTGCTCCCTAATCCTCATCACCCCACGGGCTGGGGACCCCCCAGCACCCCCGGCCCTGGGCTGAGCGGGGGGCTCAGCCCGGTGGGGTCCCCACGGCAGAGGGGGTGCCGCGGGCTGCTGACGGGGGTGGAGTGGCCACAGGGTGAAGGACATGCAGGAATGTCATTATCCAGAGCTCAGGCGGTTTAGTGGGAAGAGGAGAGCTGGGGAATTGTTTTCCATTAGGGCAGCAAAAAGCTAATTTGGCGGCTGCGGCTGCTGCGAGTCAAGGGGCTGTTAACCCCCTGTGCCCTGGCTCAGCCTGTGCTGGCTGGCTGCTCCTTTGCCCCTCCTGCCGCTGGGGCTGCTCTGCTTGCCCCTGGGCCAGCCACGGAGCAGCTCTGCTCCTGCCCGGGACTGTTACCAGGCACTGGTGCCCGAGGGAGACACTTATTAAGGCGACCTTCATCCGTCCTGGCTGTGCCCACTGAAATCAGGGAGGGCCGTGACTCCTCCCTCCTGCCTTTTGGGGGGACCCGTTTGCCCTGAGCACATCCTGAGCTGTCCTGTCGGTGCAGGACGGCCCCAGTCTCCATGTGAGGCTCTGCAGAGCATCTCCCTTGAGGTGCTGTGACCAAGGGCAGCGCTGGATGCCTCAGCTGCCCTGCAGCAACCCCAGGCTCAGGCACTGGCCCGAGGGCTGCAGCCTCAGCAAGTGCAGAAGCACCGCATCGATCTCTGAGCCTCTGAGTCGGGGTGCCAGAGGGGGAGGAGGAGGATGGCTGCTGCTCTTTGGCTGCATCTGAGCATGGAGCAGGGGGACACTGGCTGGGGATGCTGGTGTGGGAGCACAGGGGGGTTGTCAGAGCTCTGTGTTCCCCGGCAGGACCGAGCGCGCCACGGTGGTGCTGCTGGCAGATCCCTGCTTCCAGCTGCGCTCCATCCAGTACCTGCTGGGCCACGCCGAGCCCTCGGCCCTGGCAGCAGCTGCCCCGGCCACGGACAAGCGCCACTTCTCCCTGCACACCTGTAAGTGTTGGCACTGCACTGGAGCTGGGCTCTGCTCACCTCCCAGCCACAGCTGGGGAGGGGGAATGGGGCTGCTGGTGTCTGTGTCCCCTGCAACATCCCAGCCCTTTTAGTCTCTGGGCACAGGTGTCTATGCCCTCCTCCACCACGCACCTTAAGCAGCACTTTGGATGGGGATGTATCCAGTGCCAGCCAGTTGTTCTGCCCTTCTCAGTGTCTGGTGCTCCCTGTCCTGCTGGTCCCCAAGGGCAGCTGCAGCCCCTGTGCATCACTGAGCAGCCTCAGGACAGCCTGAGGGTCCCATTCACCCCAAAAACACTCACTTTCCTCCCCAGACACAGAGTACATCAGTACTGAGGAGCTGACAAAGGTGGAAAAGATGCTGAACCATCTGAGTGAGGAGTCCAAGCAGGCAGCTGCAACCACACTGGTGAGTCCTGCCCCTGCCCCAGCCCTGTCCCAGTCCTTGACAGCAGGCCTGGGACACGGGACTTTGGATGGCCCTGCTAACTCCTGGTAACCCACACAGCCCACCAGCGAGGAAGACCTGTGCCCCATCTGCTACGCACACCCCATCTCGGCCATCTTCAGGCCCTGCTCCCACAAGTCATGCAAGTGAGTAGCTCCCATGTGTGACCTCCACCAGGATGACTTCAGCCCCTGGCCCTGCCCTGTGCCACGTGGGTGGGGGCTGATGCTCTTTCCTCCTCTGTCCCAGAGCCTGCATCAACCAGCACCTGATGAACAACAAGGACTGCTTCTTCTGTAAGGCCACCATCACAGGGGTGGACGACTTCACCAAGCCAGCCAGCTCGTAGAGCCCAGCCCCACGGGCTCCCCCAGCGGAGCGGGGCAGCCCCCCCGCCTCACACTGCCTTCTCCCCAAACCTTGCCCTGCTCAGGCTGTGGCACCCTCGCCCAGAGGGTCAGGAGCCAGCACGGGGCAGCAGCGTGAGGCGGGAGGGCTGCAGGGTGGGAAAGGCAGGTGCCCAGCAGCCTCCCTGCCCCAGGGGCCGTTCTCAGGCAGGGGAGCCCAAGGCCTCGGCTCTGCGGCAGTGCTGGGAACACACGGCAGCCCCGGGGCCAGGGCAGGGGGCTGGGCTGGGCATTTGGGCTGTTAACTTGCCCCTGGCTGGGGGCTGACTTCATGAAAAGCAGCATTAAATTATTCTTCCTTATGTGGTACCCTGAAAGATGGGAAAGGGAAGGCCCCCGCTGTTGGGGCCGCACTCAGGTGATGCTTAACAGTAAATGGAAATATAAATATTTAATCCAAGGAGAGCTGGGAGCACAGGGCCTGCTGGGGGCTGCTACATGATGATGCGTGGCTCTGGCACAGACTCGGCGATGGATTTGTGTGGCAGCACATTGGCCCCGTTGAGGTAGAGCTCGTCGTTGACGATGACGTCCTCGCCCAGCACAGTCACGTTCTCCATGCGCACCTGCCCAGAGAGGCCCTGTCACACCCCTGGGCTCGGGCTGCTGCTCCTGCCTGCAGGGACCACAGCCCGAGGAGGTGGGAGGGCAAGAGCTGAGTCCCCATCCCCTGCAGGGCACCCGTGTCCTCACCCACTGCCCCACGGAGCAGCTCCAGCCCACGATGCAGGACTCCAGCCAGGAGTGGGAGCGGATGCGGGCCCCTTCCAGCACAGTGCAGCGCTTGATGCGCACCCCGTCCTCCACCACCACGCCGGCCCCGATCGTCACGTTGGGGCCGATGACACAGTTTGCCCCAATCTTGGCACTGGGGTCCTGGAAGGAAGAGGGCCCATGCCAGGGTCGGGAGGGCAGACAGCTCTTGGCATAGCCCATGCCACTTGGCCAGCCAGGGGAGAGGAGGGCACAGCTTGAGGATGGCAGCGAGGACAGTGGTGGGACAATGCAGAGAGCTCATGAAGTGCCCGGGGCTGGTGTGCTGGGGGCTGGCACTTACCACCAGCACATTCCCCACGACACCAGGCCCCGAGTGCAGCTTCTCAGGGTGCTGAGCCCGCAGCGCTTGCAGGTACATGCACATGCCCGTAAGGAAATCCTTGGGCTGCCCAATGTCCATCCAGAAGCCTGTGGAGACAAAGCCACGGTGACAGCCCCCAGCGTGAGGGTGGCAGCGCAGGCAAGACCCCCGATGCTGCCTGCACTGTGCACGGGGCCTTACCCTGTAGCTCCATGGCGTAGAGCTGCCCGTCCTGTGCCATGGCTGGGAAGATCTCCTTCTCGATAGAGGTGGGGCGCAGCTGCGAGGACGGGGCACAGGGCTGAGCAGGGGGCACAGCCCGTCAGCCCAGCCCAGCCTGGCACCCCGGCTTGTACCTGGATGCGTTGCAAGATGCCAGGGTTAAATATGTAGAGGCCAGCGTTGATCTTGTTGGACACAAAGACGCGCGGCTTCTCCACGAAGCGGCAGATGCGGCCGGTGTCGGCCTCGCACACCACCACGCCATACTTGGCCGGCTCCTCCACGCGGGTCACCACCAGGGAGCCCTCACCGCCGTGCTGCCGGTGGAAACGGGCCAGCGCCGCGAAGGGGAACTCGCAGATCACGTCGCTGTTGAGGACAAAGAAGGGCTCCCCGTCCTCGGCCAGCAGGTCCCGCGCCAGCGCCAGCGGCCCCGCTGCGCGGCCGTGAGTGAGGCCGCAGGGACAGGGTGAGCCCGGGTCCTGCTGGCCCCACCTCTGCCCGGCCCAGGATCCCTCCCGAGTCCCCAGTACCTCTGGATCCTCACCCGACCCGCTGTCCCTGGTCCTGCCCGTGTCCATCCTGGCATACCCCTCCTGATTCCCCTGCTCCTGCCAGCCCTACCCATCCACAGTCATGCTGCTGCCCATGGTGTCCCACTGCCGGTGTCCCCCAGCCCTACCCGTCCATACCCACCCTCATGCCCACGATGTCCCCCAGCCCTACCCATCCATACCCACCCTCATGCCCACGGTGCCCCCTCCCAGCATCTCTAGCCGTGCCGTATCCATCCCGGTGTCCCCCCGTAGCACCCGCCCTGCTGTCCCTGGATCTCCTCCATCCCGCCTGCGCCCGCCCTCCAGCCCCAAGCTCCCGCCCGAATCCTACCTGTGCCCAGCGGCTCCTTCTCGTGGGACATGGAGATGCGGATGCCGAGCTGCGGGCACAAGGTGAGCGGCGGGACAGGCCGGGTAACGGGGGGAGGAGGGAGGACTCGGAAGGGCTCTTACCCGTTGTTCCTGCTCCCGCATAGCGGCCTCCAGCGCGTCGGACATGTAGCTCACCGCCAGCACCACATGGCTGACGCCCGCCTGCGGGAGCGCGGGTCAGCCGGCGGCGGGGCGGCCCCCGCGCCCCCCGCGCCCCGCGCCCCCACCTGCCGGAGAGCTTCGAGCTGGTGGAGCAGCACCGCCTTGTTGCAGAACTCCACCAGCGGCTTCGGCCGGCTCAGGGTCAGCGGCCGAAGCCGCGTCCCGAAGCCGCCAACCAAGATCAGCGCCCGCATCCCCCGCGTCCCGCGTCTCACGCCAGCGACCGCACCGACACGTCAGCGCCGGGCGCACCGGGCGCGTCACCGCCGCGCAGCAGCGCCCCGCCCAGGCCGTGCCTCCGCCGGGCCCTACCGCCCGCCCCGACACACTGCCTTCCTGCCCGGGCCCTACCGCCCGCCCCGATACACCGCCCCGCCCGGGCCCTGCCTCCGCCGGCTCCTACCGCCCGCCCGGTCCTACAGCCCGCCCCGATACACCGCCCCGCCCGCCCGGGCCTTACCGCCCGCCCCCGTACACCGCCCCGCCCGGGCCCTGCCTCCGACGGCTCCTACCGCCCGCCCGGGCACTGCCTCCGCTGGGCCCTACCGCCCGTTGCCGACACACCGCCCGCTCCGCACACTCCCCCGCCCAGCCGGCTCTGAAGGCCCGCCCGGGGCCCATGGCCGTACGGCCGGGTCGTTGCTGCAGCCACCGCACCCTGCCCGGGGCGCCCTCGGGCCGCAGCAGCCGCGGGGCGACCCTGATGAGAGGAGAGCAGCGGCAGCGGCCGCAGCCGCAGCGGGCGGGGACGTTCATCCAAACCCCCTAAACCCGTCCCCAAGGTTCAGACGGCGGGAGAGGCAGGCACGGCACGCCGCGGACAAAAACAGATCCTTTAATGGTTTTTGGTTCTCTGTGAAGCACAAACAGGGTGGTTATTCATGTAAAAACAAACGGGGCCAAGGCTATGTACAAGCTGTGGAGTCCCACCGCGGTGGTCCGAAGGGAGGGAGGCGGCTCCCACTGAGCACCGGCAGCGTGGCCCGTCCGTCACGGCCCGGTGAGGCGGGGAAAGGCAGGAATGAGAGCGGGGGACAGCAAGGGGCTCTGCCGGCCTGGCTCACCCGAGCACAGCCCGCGGGGACAAGGACATGCAGAGGTGGGCGGCGACAGGGCCAGGGAATAATGCGGCTCTTGTGGGTACCTACACCCCTGCACTCACCCAGCCTCGCTGCCTCCTGCAAACCTGCTCCCTGAAAATCCTGCGAGTCCCGGCAAGGTAGGGACCCGCAGGAGCAATGAAGTAACCCAGTGCAGGGCAGCGTGCCATGGATTAAGGTCCTTGTCCAGAGGATGGAAGGGGAGCAGTGGCTTGGGCACGCTTTGAGAAGCTGGGAGACAGGCAGAGAAATGGGGCAGCTCTCCTGTCCCGTTCCACACCAGTGCCACAGACCTGTGCCTGAGATGTGGCAGCCGTGCTTTCCGAGCGGCCTCTGCACACATGGAGTCGGCACACATGCGACATGCGAGTATTCCCCAAACAAGCATCCCTGAAGTAATTAAAAAAAACTCCAACCCTGGCCTTGTGGGTACACAGAGTCATGGTAATGCCATGGAGCAAGTCAGTGAGAGCAGGAGGGAGCAGCCAGGGCCCCAGCACAGAAACAGGAGCTGAGGTGGAGCAGGGTTCGGTCCGGTACCACCAGGCCACAGTATCAAATGTTAATTCCTCATCAAAGGAGGCTGGGGACATTTATTCTGGGAGACACTGACTCCATGAAGCAAAGCTGAACAGTCAGGCAGTGGTACTGAACAGTCAAGACAGTGGCTCTCACTGCTCAGCCGGGTCACCCCCTCACCTGGCCTCTAGAGACCCTCAGGGAGGGGATGGGGATCAGCCCTAAGCCTCAGCCTCCCCTTCCACCACCTCCAGACCTGTTGGAGAGCAGGGCCTGGGGGCAGAGGGTCCCCAGGGAAAGAGGGCAGCTTTGTGCTGGAGGGACATACTCTGTACTTTACAGGAGGGGAAGGGTTGAAATGGTCCAAAATGCCCCACTGCAGCTGGGGTCATGTTAACTGCTACAGATACTATTGCTAGCCCACGAGCTGAGCGCTTTCAAGTCAGTGGTCCAGGGCAGAGTCACTCCTGCAGAGCCCTGTGCCTGCCCATGCCATGCCATGCCATCAGGGAGCGCACAGACCCCAGGCTCAAGCACAGCTCCACGTGTGTGGCATTCCCTCCGGGCCACAGCTCTGCCGGGGATTGCATTTGGTCATTTCATTTCCGTGTTTGGGGTAGATACTCACAGTGCCCAAACAGCAGAAAAAGGCAGCATCAAAAGCAAAGCCCCATTGGCAAAACCCAGGGCAGAGCCAGCAACACCAAACACAGGGACTGGCACCTGACTGCTCACCGGGGGCCTCACAGACGCTGCCAACCTCAGGCAAACGCCCTTTCCAACTCAGGAGAAATTCAAAGGGGAAGCTCCTGAGACAGAAGGCTCCTCACACCAGAGCTCCAGCCTCATCAAGAGCCCTGGGCTCTCCTGCTTTCTCCTCCCTATGTCCAGGTCCTCCCTCCAGAACGCACATATGACGAGCAAAGAACCGGGACACCTGACACCCAGCAGACACCTACAGAGCCTCCTGCAGAAGGCAGAGCAAGTGCGGTCAGAACCATCCGGGCAGCACGAGGAGTTCTTCCATCCTGCCTCACCTCAGCTCTTCTATCCAAGTACATTTAAAAAACAACAGAGCGATACAGTTGTTTAAAACCAAATTTGTCTGTGTTTTTCCTGTGGTAGTGGGTGGTCTTGTCTGCTCCTGCCACCAGGACAAGAATAAGAGGCCACAGCTCAGAGCTACTGGTTTTCCTCCCGCATCTGTTCCATGATGTTGATGAGGCTCTCCAGCCCAAACACGTAGCCCATGTCGGGTCCGTCGTGCACGGTGGGGTCGTCACGGAAGCCCTTGAAGGTGCTGTGAGCAAAGTCAATCATGCGCACGTCCACCTTGGGCTGGGCCGAGGAGCCGGGCTCCGAGCTGCCGCCCTCCTGGAGGCTCTCCGGGCCCGGGCCCTCCCCGCGCTTCAGGCGCGCCTCGGGCCGGCGCTCCAGCGGGGTCCCCGCGCGGCTGTCCTTGCCGTCGTAGATGATGAGCAGGGAGCTGGAGTAGAAGCGGTAGGAGGCCTGTCTCTCCAGAACCGCCTTCAGGCTGCGCAGCTTGGCCAGGACAGGCTCAAAGAGGTCCTTGCGCAGCTCGATGCCGTTGTGCAGATACTGGTAGAGGGCGTTGCGGAAGCCTTCGATGGAAAGGCCGCGCCCATAGTATTTATTCCTGCATAAGTAATGCCCCGTGTCCAGCTGATAGACCTGGAACACCAAAGGAAATGCACATCAAGTGGGAGCAATGGGGTATGGCCACACAGAGAGCCCTGAGCTGTCCTGCACATTGACAGGGCAGAGGGAACTCATCCTATCCCCATTATGATTGAGTGGGAGCAGGAGACAGCTCTGCCCATTCCCTGCATCCCAGAGCAGCTCATAGGTGCTGCCCAGGGACAGACTCAGGATGCCTGAGCACTAATCCTCTTCCAGGACACCCAAAAGGGGCTCACGAGTCCCAGTGCCCCAAAAAGGCATGACACAACTGACCCCAAGAGTTAAAAAGCCAAGTCTTACAGCAACTCAGACAATGCTCTGGCAGCAGGAGCTGCTGACACCTATTGCCAGTGATCACAGGGCAAGTGATTAATGAGGAGCCCTCATTGCTTCAGAGTCTGTGGGCAGAGATTTGGGTTTACAAGATCTGGTTCCTTCAGCAGGTGGGGAAAGGAGCGATTATTGCACAATAGCAAATCCTTGTGCACAGGCCCAGGCACAGCAAAGCAACTTTTTAACAATCAGTGCAGTATAGAAGGAAATGCCAGACACTTCCATTCCCAGGCATTGTGATTCTAGCTGAACACCAAGCAACAAAAATAATTTTATTAGAAAATCCCCTAACTGTCTGTGAACAAAGGAGCTCTGCACAAAGGAGGCTATCTCAGAGAACACAGGTTCATTTGTTTTAGGCTTAGAAATGAAGACAAAAATAGCATGAATGCTGCTGTACCTACCTGCAGAGGGAGGTTCAAATTCAGTGCTCAGCAGGAAACACTAACTGGGAGGCTTAATGCAGCTGTGAAAAGGAAGGTACAGCATCTGCAGCCTGGGGGATCCCTACCTGCATCCCACACACACGCACACCCAAGGTGGCAGAAGTGCTCTGTTCACACTTCTTCATCTGCCGAGCAGCCTTCTCCTCAGAGGCATCATCTCCGTGCTGTCTGGTCCCCATCTTCAGATCAAGCACACAGGGAAGCTTGAAGTGATGCACCACATTCTCCAGCAGCAGGAACTCTGGGATATGTGTCAAGGAGAGCTCACCCACCACAGACACCCGAGGGCCACCACAGACAGGGACCTGGGCCAGCAGGAGATAGGGATGGACAACAAATGTGCAAATGCTCATTCTATTTGGTTCATATAGGAACCAAAGAGCAGACAAGACAAACAGCCTGGTGAGCCGAAGAAAAGGACAAAACCCAAACAGTGGACTCAGACTTTCACAGCTGGGAGGAGGAAACAGCCTAGAAAGTGGAACAGCCAACAGCAGGAAGGTCACATGCAGTTGTACTGGAAATTCAGAGGGGAAACTGAAAAGCAAAACATTGGTGTCAGGAAGGACATAGTATGCCAGTAGGAACTGCTGATCCATTAAGAGAGAGCTTAAAGTCTAATCAAATTAGCCATTTGACCATATGGATAAACAATACAAAGCCCACAGACTGAAAACTCAAGGGCCAATTAATGGCAGGGTTGGCCTGTCCAGAACAGCAGCACTGCCCAACACACAGGGGGGAGCTGGGGAGGTGACAAAGCCAGGAAACAGAACAGTAACAGGAGCCCTCTGTCACCAGCACACAATGGGCAAGCCCCTGCACTGGGGCACAGCACTGAGAACACACCCCAGGCACTCTGTACACCAACCTGATCCAAAAGGGGGAAAACACCCCAAAAGTTTGCCCTAAGGAGTCTCACAGGGCAGAGATCAACATGTAAAATCTGAAATGGCAACCAGGGCACAGCTGGATTAAACGTGCAAGAGCGGAACTGTGTTTGGTTTAGAAAGAGGAACTTCATAAAAGTAAGGAAGTGTGCTTAAAAAGGAGAGGGCAGCCAAAGAGAATGACTTCTCTGCAAGTGATGCAAGCTATTTAAAAATAAAATCTGGAGTCTCCAAGCCAACACTTGAGAATTGGAGAAGAAAGCCCAGGCAGTTAAAATGATGAATACAGCTATTAAAAGTAAGCTTGTTTCTATGTGAGGAAAACAGAATCCAGGTGAAACAAAATAACCCTGCAAGCTGGCAAGTTTAGCAAAGGCAGGAGGAGTCATTTGTGAAGGCACAGAAAACAAACCCATCTTCAACCATATGAAGAGGTCAGTCAGACTGCCTGAAGATGGACTGAGATCTTTAGGGCCCCTTCCAATCCAAACCATTCTATGACTCATCAGTGTCACAGTATGGGAAGCAGGAAGGAACAGCTGAAAGGAACATGTAACTCAACTGTGGCTGAGCACAGAAATGCCAAGGGAGATGCAGGCCTGGCTGCCTCAGGCACAAACGGGTAAGGGCAGGGCAGCAGCAGCCTGACCCACCCAGCTGTGCCTCCCAAAGGATACTGTACAGCTTCCTGTCCTTGGACTCAGAGCGCATGCGGCTCAGCTGCTGCTTGTGGCAGCGCAGGCTCCAGGGGTTATAGCTGATCTTCTCAGAGCTCAGCCCGCTGTTCCCATCCAACATCTGAAATGGAACATCTGAGTGGATGTGCAAGTCCACCCTGGGACTCTTCGTTTCCTGGATGCTGCTGGTGTAAAGACAGAACAAACCTGCCGGTTAGAATCCATCAGTTCTTCACACACAACTGTCACATCCTCCCCTGGCACGCAACCATCTCCTGTTCCTTCTCCTGCTGCACACAATGCAAATCTAACAGCAAATCCTCACCAATACCCTGGGCTGTGGACCCATGGTCTATTTAATATCTCTGCTATCTCTGCTAATAGAGCAAACAGGAACACTTGCTCTGGTCTATTTAATATCCCTACTAATAGAGCAAACAGGAACACTTGCTCCTCTGGAAGCTCTGGCTGGGTGAGGTAGAGGACCCATATTCAGAATATCCTGGGAATAAATCCCTGGGTTAATAACCAGGTGGACTGAAGAGTGTTCAAATCTGCTCTGTATGCTTTGGTTCCACATCTGATACACTGCCAACACTTACCCTGTATCAGAAGCATTTCATATGGATGAATTAGTCCTGAACCCAGCAAAACTCCCGATAAACTCTGCAGTGCCAAAATCTGCTGGGCTAGCAAGTGCACAACAGCCTGGCCACCTTAAGGAATTGCAGAACATCCTCAACTAAAGGAATAAGGAAGAGAGATCTCCCAATATTCGTGTTGTCACTGGGCCCTCCAAGCTTTACCTTTCGGTGCTGTCACTGGCCAGGCCAGGCTTCTCCTCCTTGTGCTCGGTGCCGCTGCTTGACCTGTGGAGGCTGCGGCGCGAGTGCTTGCGCCGTGGCTGGTCCCTCTCGGGCAGATCATCCTGCTCCAGAGCCTCGTTCTCAACGTAGGGGTAGGCCACCAGGTTAATGTAGCCATCACTGTCTCCCTCAAAACACACAGACACCACACCTGCCAGGGAGAAGCAACACGTCAGTGCTCCTGGAGGAGGGAATGCACAACCATTATGAACCAAATGTTCTGCAGGAGAGAGGAAAACACAGCTCACAGTGAAGCAAAGCAAGCCCAGAGCAATGGAAGAGGGGGAAGCTCTGCCACCACAGGAAATAAGGACAAAAGTGCAGCTGGTAGGCTGAGGGTGTGATTTATTTCCTTCCTTCAGTCTTGCAGCAAATGTCAAACTGGAGAGAGTCAAGTACAGTCTGCCAAGATGCTGAGGGGAGCAAAGCATGTAAAATAAAATCTGCTTTGTTTGGGTAAGTACCTACGTCCTGCAGAAGCGTTCCTGCTGTGGACAGGGACATCACTGGCCAAGCAGGACTGTGCTTTCTCTGCTAAAGGAGCTTTCCAGCAGCAGAGCAATGAAGTACAGAGCCCTAAGGCTGAGGTGACAACTGCCACTCTTATCACAAGCCAGCCAGTCTCACAAAAAAGGGATCTGCAAGGGCCCAGGCCTTCCTAGCAATAAAAACAGGGGACCCTGGAAGCATAACTACCTCTGCCAAGAGCAGGCAAGCAGGACCATGTGTCCTGTCCAGTTTCATCTTCTGAAGGCTCCTGGAAAGCACCACAGTCCAAGGGAAGTTACAGATCATCCCCAGCACAGACTCAGAATGTATCTGGCCAGCCACAGAGCAGGACTGCTGACACTTCCAGTTAGGGCTGACATCTTCATTTCTGGGACTACTGCCCCAGCCTGAAAATGAGGCCATCAGCCCATCTCCTGATGTGCAATGACAAAATGTTTCATTATCTTGTCACTAGTATTGACTAGCTGCCAGGAGTTTCAAATGACAGATGCACTGAATCAAATTTCTCACAAACATGAGGAAACCTTGCCCTGCCCAGCTGATGCAGGCCATCCTGTTCTCATCCTTCTTTTCTCCTTATCTGCACAGGACAATGCTAAGAAGGTTCAGGTGGCTGAAACACGACTCCAGAGTGTCACTACATAAATGCTACTCCAAGTGCTGCCTGGATGTGCCCAAGATACCTCTGTGAAGTCTTACAGTAACATCCAAGAGTTCAGACAGAAAATATCATACCCAGTGTTCCTCTCCCCCAGATCAGTAGGAAAGATTTCCAGGACTATGAGATTTCATCCTGTGCAGTTTCCTCACACTGAGAAGGACATGCACATCCATGCCATTAGGGTACCAGGAAGTAGTGACCTCAAGAAGACAAGAGTCCATCTGCACTATCAGCTTCATCAGTTTTAAACACACCTCCCAAAGAAAAACTCCCATCATATGGACTCTAGGAACTACACAGGCTTCAGTGGGATTTCTGATGGGACACTAGAGCACTGTGTGCCCCCAGAATGGCTGGAGGGTTAAGAGAGGACCCATCTGTTGCAGACTGCTCCCCTCACTCATGACAACCTGTGTGCAGACACCGGGAGGGAAGCTGATCAGGCTGCAGCCAGATGCAAAGGCAAGACCCTGAACAGATGGTGGTCCCAGCTGTCTGTAAAGCCTCACCTTCCTAGTGCCACAGGGAGACAAAGCAGCAGAGGGAACAGGAGCACTGAGCCCCCCAGAAGCCTACCTGATCATCACCCTGAGCACAAACACACAAGGCTGGAAGCCTATCAAGCTTCTCAAAGACACAGCTGAGCTGCCAACCTCCTACAATGACACAGGCACTGGAAAATTCCACTCCTTCAAAGCAGCTGGGGACAAGGTTGCACCTCAGCACTGGGAAAGCCATACTTCCTGCTTCAGCAGCTTGCTGCTATGGCTCCATAAAAGAGATGGGATGAGGAAGCAATAAATTACAGAACTGGAACGTGCAAATGCTCATTCTGTGATCTGGCTTCATTAGCTCAAGGTCAAGGCTGTAATTGACAATAACTTGGTAATAAAACTGCTTCAGTTACACATCCATAACCTTACACTTTGGACTACAACTGTCACACTGCATATTCTCTGTCTAGAAAGAGGAGAACATTCAAGTCAGTGTGCCTCCCAAAAAAACACCAAGACTTCCTCCTTTCCAAGTGCTGCTATCAAATTGCCAGCCCGCAAAATGGAGTTTATAAAAAGCAATATGACCCCAAAAGACAGCAAGACAGCAGCAGCTGCAGGAAAATGGAAGGGCAGTTTCTTCAAGGCTGTAACCTCACCTTTGTACTCAGGTGTGAACTCCTTCATTTCTGGGGGCAGGGACTCGTAGAAGCGCTGCTCCCGGGTGATGAGGGGCTTGCAGACGGTGTGGTCGTCGTAGCGCATCATGCTGCTGTGCCCGCCCACCTGGTGGATGAAAGGCTCCAGCAGGACCCCCCGGTCTCCAGAGCGAGTGGCATTCTTGCCATACTTGCCCACTTCCATGGTTTGACAAACACACATTGCGTTGGGCACCCGTTGCACTCCTGGAGCATGGGGAGAGCCACATGGGCTGGGAGGGGTAGCTCAGCACTGGCAATTCACTTCCTTGCAGTGATCTGAAAGAGCAAGAGATTCCTGTTAGTAAAGGACTACTTACACTCACTCCTTGTTCGCTTGGAGAAGTTTATGGTATTCTGCTTTCTGTTTGTATCCTGCTTGCTCCAGCACGCTCCTCACCACCTCTTTAATCCTACAGGTAAACACACACTAATTAAGAGGCAGTCCCATCCAGAGCTCCTCCAATAGGATTGACTGCAGACAGGGAAAGGAGGAAATAGAGCTATTTTAAGCCTCCCATCTTTATAAAATATTATTTCCTTCCCTGTTCATTTTATTACTAAGGCAATGGAGCAGACTGTGAGCTATAGCCCACACCTGCCTATCAGTATTGGTGACTGACACAGGTAGTACAAACACTTCCAGAATCTGAAATCTCCTTCTCATGCCTCTACATTTTTAACATCTAAGTAATTCCTGTTCACCTGCTACTGTCACAATGTTTCCTCCCTTAGTGCTCACTTCTCTTCAGGCACTGACATGAAAGATGCAGAGTAAGACAGTCATTCTGTCACTCTGTGTGCTGGAACTGAATGGATTCTGCTCACATTCTCTCCTTTATTACTCTCAGCTTTTCAGGACAATTTTCTAATGCTTTCACAACACCTATATGCACAACAAGGCCCTGATCTCCAGAGGTAAGCAAGATATACCACTAAATCCAAATGAGATTACAAGTGCTTAAGAAAAGCAGATGGTCTTTTAGTGTTTGCAGAGTGCCCAGCACAGCCACAGGATGATGGAAAAGTAAAGCTGCGCAAATTCTCTCAGATGACTTGCCCTTTTTCCAGCTTAGATCACAGCTGCCCCCGAGGCTGCTGGGGAAATGTCACAGGATTTCCTCACAACGATGGGTTATCCAAATGTTGGTACAAGACCCAAGTGGTGACTACAGTTTCCGAATGCACCGAATTTCCAGTTTCTTCACACAGTGTCAGCCAAGGGCAGTAATTTAAGAACTGAGGGATCCTGGAGGCCTGAGCAGGGGACACGGCTCAGGCTGTTCCTCAGCTGGCCACGGGATGTCTCTGCAGCTACACAGCACTGCCAGGCCGGGGGAATTCTGATGAACACGAGCTCATCTCCCCGCTCCAATTCGGCCATTTCAGAGATGAAGCTCAAGAGATTCAAAAGGAGGGGTGATGATACTTCATAACACGTTTAACCCAATCTAACCCAAATTCCCCACAGCAGGACAATGCTTCTCTCTCCTTGTCTGCTCACTCCTGCTTGCTCCCTCACCCTGGGTTTTTGGGATAGCATGAGTGTACGTACATTTGAGTTGAATCACCTCGCTGATCCCGTGGAAAACATTTCCTTTTGTGGTTACATGACCACACCACCACATTCAGTGCAAGGGGAATAATGTGAATATTTAGCTGGCTTTTAAGGCAGGGGTCAGGAAATAGGAGGGGAAAACCCCACAACACAGATAGTCCCTCTCTGTAGTAACTCATGTCAAAGTCTGTTCAAGGCATCCCTCAAACTCTGTCTCCAAAACTCACTCAGAGTCTAAGCTGGATCACAAACAAAAACATGCTGGGGATTTCTCTCCTCCCTCTTATTTGCTTTATCAACAAGAAGAAATTTCAGCAACAGACACACACGTTTTAGTTGGGTTTAACACAGTTAATATCCAAGAACAAGTGAGGTACCACCATCTGCAAGAGGTCAGCATGTCACAGATTCCAGACAAATCTTTCACAGACTCAAGTCTCCCTTTCCTAATGCAGTTTCTTGGATTCAATTTCTTTTATTTTGCCAATGACTAAAGCAGAGCTTTCAGCTATTCCAAACAATACAGAGGACAAACTTAACTTCACACCTTCCTGTAGTTTAAACTTCACAGGAAAGAGAAATACAAAATTTATCTGTGACAGTTGCTGTGCTCAGGAGACATGCACATGATGCTCAGGACTGCAGTCATCCAAGGGCTGCTGGGAAATGGCTGTGGCCACAAAGTGTCCTGGGCTCACAGCCAAGTACCCCAGCACCCCCAGGAAACCCCAACATGACAAATGTGGGTGTGCAGGCTGCCTGGGAGGAAGTGAAAGCCATAAAACCAAAACATTGAGGCTGTGACACAAGAGAAGGAGCTGGGCATCAGGTGAGGGGGGGTCCAAAGCCAGATACAACTGCTCTGCACATGCATCCACACACTCTAGACAAACAGTCCTACAGGCAGTATTTTCCCATGTTCAAGTGAATGTGAGAAAAAAATATTTTGTGGCAAGCAGCATTTTGGAGGCATTTGTAAAGACAAAGATTCCCATAGGGCTTGAGAAAGAGACACTTCATAGCTCAGATCCAGCTTAGTGTTTTTCATCAAACTAACTCAAAGTAAAGGGTTACTACTAAATATGGACACTATCCACAAAGACAGAAGAATCCCAGCCGTTTCAAATGAATATAAAGCAGAAAACTATTTGAAGTCCTAAATATTACTCACCCTTTGTCTGTTAAACAAAAGCATGAGCTCAACTATTTTAGCTGGCTTATAAAATTCAAAGTCCTTCCAATTAAACTGCAAAACACAGTGCACAGTCTAAGAAACAGCTTCAGGGAGACCAGTTCATTTAGGGAGATCCTTTGGTATCTCCCACCACCACCACGGCAGCTCAAGCAGCAGTGAAACACCCAGGCCAGTTGAGCATCCCCTTCCAACAGAATGATCTCTCCTAAAAAAGACAAAGTCTCCACTGAGCTGGAGTCAGGAAAGGTGGGGGGTGGGGTTTAGGAGCACAGTTATCTGTGACTACACAGACATACAACCCCCCATATTTCATTATCCTCCCCAGTAACAGACTCTTGCACTGGAACAGAATTTGCTCTACAATATTTACGTCTAGACATCTCTTTGTCAGTGTATCTGCTCCAAGTCTGATCTGCATACCTCACTGTTTAAACACTTCCTGGCAATAAGATCTGCTTTCTTGTAGTAACACATTTCCAAACAAAACTCACTAGGACATCCAATATAACTCTGCTCTTCCTAACCCATTAAGTGGGGTAAACCCTGTCCTCAAAACTAGGAGATGGGAATCACCCTCCAGCAGGGAATACATCCCTTTGTAGAAACAATGCTGTGTTCTTGAAGACCCAGAGATCTCTAAAACATTACTGAACCTGGCTGAAGACTACAGGTGTCTTACCAGACCAGCACCAGACCCAAGGAGATGCTCCTGCCAGTTCACAGCACCAGAGAACAAGAACAGCAATGTCTCCTCTGAGGGTGCCACTTAAAGGAGACAGAAAAATGAGCCTTGGAGGTCGCCACATGATGAGAGGTGAGGGCAGGGAGCTGCAGTGCCATGGCTGTGAGAATTACAGCTGAGCACCCCACGATGCTCGCTGATGTCCCTGCTCTCTGTAAGCCATCTTGTACAGGAACACTGGCAACGCTTCACGACTCACTGGTGAAGCTACTTCCCTAAATAAAAGGAGAACAAAAGCTTTAAATTGTGATGAATCACACAGCAGAACACTGCCTGCCCTCAGCACCTCCACTCCGACTCCGGCCCCAGGCCCTGCCATAACCAGGGCTCAGGCAGATGGCCACTGATGGCTCTGGAGAGAGGCCACGGGCAAGGGATAAATACAGACCTCAACGCCACCATGACACAAGCTGGACTTTCCCTGAACAGCCCCAGAGCACTCAGGAGCAAAGCACAAGAATAGAAAATACCAGTATAGCAAACAAGAGGAGCACAGCATTTGGTCAATTGGTTCCTGGTGAGCTAGACTCATTAGCAAAGAAAAGCAGAAGAATCTGTGCTGAAAAGCAGAATTGTTTCTACTCATGCTGGATTGGATGAGGTATGAGAAGAAAATCCAGTCTAAGAAAGTAAACAAAATAAGTGTTTCCCACTGTGCTATGAGATCAACTTCCCAGCACAAAAGCAGGTTTGAAACATGTCTGTCTAGTCAGCAGTAAATGGAGATGAGCCCTGGGACCTGGGCAGAGAACACAACTCTCCAGGAACCTGCAGCAACACTTGGGAGGTAACCAGAAACATTTGGCCTTGGTGACATGCAGGAAGCTACAAATTTTCCTAGCTTACTTAAGCACATAGCTTTGAATCCTCAGCCTTCTCATGCATCTTGTCCAACTCTTGAACTACTACCAAATATCCTTTTTGGACAGGCTGCTCTCACCATGACAAGTGTGGCTCGTCAGACTGAGGCCAGGAAGTGGAACACAATCTACATACATGCATCCAAAGTGGAACAGAAGTCTTAGGAAAAGCTGCTCAAGAATGCCAGCTGAGGAGGAGAATGCAAACAGGGAGGAAGTGCAGTGAACAGGGGCTTGGAGAGGACAAAAGCCACAACACGCATGCTCCACCCTGTGCCATGAGCTGAGCTTCCTTCACCAATCCTCTTTCTTCCTCATCAACAGGGCACATATGCACCAACTGCTAAGTATTCACAAGGAAAGAGCCTGATCTACTTAAGATAGAGCTTGTCTGAACCTCACTAAAGGGAAATAAAATTAGGCTTATAGTACAAGTCCTTAGACATAGCCTGTGTTTCTGGCTCCTAAAGATCTGAAGGAAGACTTTGCAGGTTTTAGGTGGGAGAGTTAATTTTCTTCCTTATAACTTGTATGGGGCTGTGGTTTGGATTTGTGCTGAAAACAATCTTGATAATAGAGATGTTTTAATGGTGGTGAGCAGGGCTAGCTGAATCAAGGCTTTTTCTGCTTCTGACACTGCCCCACCAGTGAGGAAGCTGGGGGTGCAAAAGAAGCTGGGAGGCAGCACCCCAACTGGCCCCAGGGATACCCCAGACCATATGGTGTCAAGTGTAGCATACACAGCTGGGGAAAGAAAAAGGAAGCAGAGATGTCTGGAGTGATGGGCTTCTTTTCCAAGTCACTGCTCCTGTGATGGATCCCTGCCTTCCTGGGGACAGCTGAACACTTGCCTGCCCATGGGAGGTGGGCAATGAGCTCCTTGTTTTACCTCCCTTGTGCCTGCAGTTTGCTTTACCTGTTAAACTGCCTTTATCCCAGCCCACAAGTTTTGTCACTTTTACCCTTCAATTCTCTCCCTCATTACACCAGGAGGAAGTGAGTGAGTGGCTGTGTGGGGCTGGGCTGCCAGCTGAGGTAAAACCACAGACTACTTGTGCCATACTTCTATCACACTGATCACAAAGCTTCAGCACTTCTGCCAGCAGCCTTGCAAGACCAAGAATTTTCTCCTCTTCTTTTGCTAAGAAAGGAGCGGAAGCAAAGCCTTTTCAGCTCCTTCAGAGAAAAGAGAGGCTGAGCCATGTACTTGTAACTCTGGCTGGGCTGCTGAAACCACTCACTAAAACCAATGCGGAGATCTGGGCTTAAACAAGGCTTTTTCTTCTTAGAGGCCAGATTAGCAAGAATTGCAAAGGCCCTTCTGCTGTCACCTACACACAAAGCATGGCAAGCTGTAGGGAGGGATGAGGTACTGGGAGTCCCTGTCAGGGATTCAGACCCAGGACACAGACAATACCCCTTTTCTCACACTGGCACACTACTGTGGTAGCCTCTCTCTCTGTTTTTATCTTCTTTTAAGCCAACTCTTAGCAAACAGCCATTAACAGGGAAGGTCTGTCACATTCAGCAACATATGGAGCAGGTACTCTGCAACATTTTGTGAACACCTGCCATGCAGCTGTCTGTACACAGGGGTAACCCAAGCTGGGGCTCAAATGGCCTCTTCCAGCTTGCATTCCTGTCTGGCCTGATGCTGGACAAGCTGCCACTGCTGTGGTAAGATCATACTGGGGAGCAGTGGAGGACTGTACATAACAGGGATGATATGATCTAATTCCCTTGCTGCTCTTTTCTCCAGGCTTCCCCTTCCTCACTGGAGAAATGCACCACACTGGCAGGAGGGCACAGGGACCTGTCACTCCTTGTCACTGCAAAGGCTGCAAGGAGGGCCAGCCCTGGTCTGGTCATCACCACTCTTTCCTCTCCAGTAGGAGGGGGGGATGAGCAAGAGGGAGCAGAGCTGCTGACTCCTCCTGCTGCACCTTGCCACAAATACACCCTGCCTTGGTGGAGAAGGGCACCTTCCTTCTCTGTTCCAAAGCACTGGCTGCAGTCCAAGCCTGAGAGCTTCCACAGCAGCAAGACCTGACAGAATATGTACAACAAAAGGTTGCTTTATCAGTACCAGCCCAGAAGACTTTTTTCCAAGCCTGTGCCTAAGAGAGCAGGGTCATCCAATATCGGCTTTGCATTTTATAGGAGAAATGAGATTATGACAAATGCTTTCTAGAGAGGGGCTTAGGGAAGATCAATGCTTGTGAGGCCTCATTGCTCAGCTTTCTGTGAGCTAATTTCTGGCTTCACATCATTTACAAAGAGGAAGAAGTCTCCACAGGTTACCTTTAAATTATTCCATTGCAAAAGCTGGCTGTTCAGCACAGCTTTCCAATCCAATGGTCACACACACTTAGAAAGGAACATATTTTCAACAGTTAAAAGCCACAATGAATCAACCTAACCCACCAAGAAAAGACATTTTTTAAAACTTACATTAGTGCAGGGACTCAGAAACTCATCAACAGGCAGAAAATTGTCCCTGCATTGTCAGCATGACAAGGAGAAAGGAAAAAAGATTCATGCCATTCCCACTGAAGAAGCCTGGCTCAAGGACTAACTCAGAATTTGTAACTCAATTTATGAGCTGAATAAGCAGAGGGAACAATTTTACCTCCTGTCTCAAAAATCTTATGCTTAAACTTTTCATCTAAAATAAAGTATACCTACTCTTCATCTAAAATAAAGTATACCTACGCTTTAGCCACGGACCTTGGCCCCTTCCCTGACAGCGAGGCTTAAATAAGGCAGCCACAACCCTAAGGAAGTCCTGCACAGTCATCCAAGTAACCACCCACACACCTCCCCAGCAGGAAGATGATGGAATGACTATGCTGAGTGCATCATGAGGAGGAGTCCATTCAGAAACTGCACTTTCATGTCAGCTGTGGGTACCAAACGCTACAATCTCAACAGCATCAGAAGGCAGGATGGAGGAGCAGCTGAATGCAGCACAGCTGCTGACAGCAAGAGAGTGAGTCAGAGCTGGGGACGGCTCTGCTGAACCAGAGCACAAATGCACAGTGAGCACTGCTGGCAGGAAAAGGGAGGTGTGAGATTTTGTGGGAGCATGGACACAGCTCAGCCAGATGGGTGGCACAGGGAAGGGCTGCTCAGCACTGGGGAGCTGCCCCACCAAACTGAGGAGAACCCACTGCAGGCAGGCAAGCAGGTCCAGGTTTGTGTTACAGCAGGGGTGAAGAGAACAACTGGCACCTCCTAAGTTCTCACCTCATCTTCTCCTCTCTTAAAATGCCCTAGAGAAGACCTTTAAGGCATCACACCAGAGCCAAGGAAAACAATCTGGCCTAATCTCCTACAGAGTAACTGCTGGCCTCTGAGCTGAAAGGTGCTGTCATCACCCACATGTGCCAACACCTCTGGAGCCTGAGCTCCCACTCCCACCTCCACATGGACAGGACAAGGAGAAATAAATGGTTGTGCACCTCAGTCTTGTGTCCCTCAGACTCCTAGCCAGTACAGACACCTGGAAAGATGGTGGAAAGATAGGGCAAGATCCTTCCAGCTTCTGTAGAGAGGAAACAACAGGAAACTTCCAGCAAAAGCACCAAAATCCCAGAAAAAGGAAGTACTTGTGCAGCAATAAGAGCAGTTTTTTTCAGGCTTCAGAGGGTGGTTGACAGGAACTGAAAGAAACAATCAATGTGCTGCACCTCACATTTGTCACCCAGAGCAAGCAAAGCACAGGTGCCAAAGTGAGGATTCTGCAACAGGAAAAACAGTCAACTCCCCCAACTCAACAGCAAGGGCACACACAGTTTCAGACCTTACATGAGCAACAAAAAAAGGTGTGTTTCTGGCTCTTTGCCCTCCACAATCTTATAAAAAATAAGGGAAGATAAAGGAAAACAGAGATTTTATAGTTTGTTTTTTTCTGGTATTTGAAGATAAAAGTCAAGAAATAATTTAATCTCTTTTTTTTTTCCTGCTTTCAGAATGTGTAAAACCAGTGATTTAACGAAGAAAACCCAGGTGAACACTTAGGCTTCCAGCTCTGACAGGGAAATGACAGTGAAAACACATACATCAAAAGTTTGGTCTGCAGAAGTAAAAAAAAGCACATTGATACTTCATTCATCCACCATGTTCTCTTTAGGCTGGTAACACAGGAAGATTTTGGGTTGGAAAAAGCTTGCTCGTGTTGGTTGCTCTATGAAGTGATCCTCCACAATGGAACCAAGGCCATCCAAATGCCTGGCTTTAAAAAACCACCCAATATTATGTTGAGATTCCTTCTGGCACTGACTGAAGTCAGTTTCTAACTCCTCCTTCAGTTATTTCTTCAGACAATGGTTGCACAGGCAATCCTTTGACATCTGGAACAGCACTAACAGCACCCTCCCACTCAACTCTGCTGCACTGGTACAACTGTTTGCAGCCTCACCATGAATCAAACTGGGGAAGTGATCACAGTTAAAAATAAACCAGCACTTGGTTTTGTTTTTTTTAAGGATTACTTTTCAACCAGGTCAGATCCCCAATCTATTGTGCAGCTGTACAAACAGTTGTATCAGCACAAGGTGCCTGAACTGCTGATGGTTATCCTGGTGCCTAAAGCCAACGTTTGCACTCCCAGCTCACCTCATTGCACGGCTGCTGTAGAACAGGATCTCTGTCCAAACAACACACAGGGGACTTGACTGCCACTGCTGCCAAGCATGGAGGGTCCCTCCAGTGAGACAAAATGAGGTCACACTGATGTCCACCCTACAGCTAAGGCATGGCTACTGAGCTCCCTCAAGCTGTTGCTTGTCCAAAATTATATGTCATTTTTGCAGCCTGCATGCTGAAATAAACATCAAAACATGACTAACCAAGTCATTAATGAGAATGAACAGCTTTGGGCCAAGTTCTGAAACAAAACTCTCCCAGAAATTGCATAACCACTATCTTGGTGATCTTCCATTCAAGAAACACAAGCCTACGTGATGTGCAGATTCCCACTAATTTGAAGACTGTGACATTCAAAGAGTGAACAGGGGAGGCAATCTTCAGTTTTGGCAACTCTTCAAATTGCAGTTGAATTTTTATTTGAACATGGAAATACATACAGAAATACTGACAATCAGAATAAGCACTAAGCAATGATGTCATGTTAGCACACTTTAGAAACAACTATGAGAGACTGAAGGTTTTTCCAAAATTACCAGCTCAAATACTGTTGGGAACAAAAGCAACTGAAAATATCTCCTTTTTGATGGCTGCCTGGGAACCTACTGGGAAATACCTGGATCTCTGTATTCAGCTGGTGACAGCTACCTGCATCAGACACACACCATTGTGAGAGGCATTCTCATTGAAAACCAGGCACAAAAGACTGAATAACCATAAAGATCGGACTTCTAGCATAGGGCAGGAGGAGGCACATTAATGAAACAGCTTCAGGAAACCAGCTTTCTACAGTTTCTGTTGTGTCTGCTCTAGAAGACAAAAAAATGAGTCTCTAAGCTGTTCAGCAGCCTTTTTTGTAGATGTCACCACATCAATCCATGAAGACACAAAACTGAAAAAATTGCTAACTGGTAAACTTTACCCTTTGTTACTTAGCATGCATCTCAGGCTATAGTTTCATGACATCTTAAGTAAATCTAAGTCAGCATTCTTCAAACCCATCCTCTCTCCTGAGTCAGCACTGGCACTCACTGATCCTGCTCAGAAACCAGCCTGGCAAACAAGTTAACCCGGAAAAAAAGAAAAGTTGTTTTCGCCAATGTGGCTTCCTGAACTGGTTTACTGCCAGTGCCCAACGAAAGTAAAAGGGACAATCAGTGAGCAGGGCAAGGGCAGGCACAAGGGGAGCAGAGCCAATTCCATTCAGCTCCAGCTGCCCTGCAAACACGCTCAGAGAACAGTCTCACCCCCTGACTTTAAAGAGACGTGAGTTCTCACTTGCAGCAGAAACATCATTTGACTTTTTCACCTCTCCAGACACCTCCTTCACACCAGCATCAGCACCCCTGCAGACAGCCACATTAAGTACCCAATCTGGTAGGAAAACAAAGCAGCAATATATAAAACAGAACAAAAAGCCTTCAGTTTTCAGTTGGATCAGGTCCCTAATACATCTGGCCAACAATCCCCCAGCATCAAAACATGGGAGAAAGTGGGAACCAAGGCATAGCAAAGCTCCACCTCCAAGCAACTGTGAAGCTGCTCTCTTACTCAACATAGATAAAATATCACAACATAACTACCTAATAGTTGTACAAAACCACTTTGGTTCAAAAGATTTAAACAGTACATTAAAAAATATGCAATCTAATACTTCATGTTTTCATCTTCCAAACACACCATTAATATTTAAAATGCCCTATTTCCTCAAAAATAAATCTTTAATTTATTTGATACCAGCATTATTTTCAGAGCAAAAGAGCTGCTAAAATATATAGAGGAGAGTGAGGAAAGCCTGTTGTGATTAAATAGGGCATGACAAACAGCAGCAGCATGCACAAGCAGTACTGGGGAGCAAAGCCAGGGGGAACAGTGAAAACAACATTATACAAACAACACTGATTCATGAACAACAAAGAATTCTTAGAAACTGCTGCCTGGGTTACATCCAAGGTTCTCTTTACCTTGGTTAAACTATTAAGAAAGTCACTTCAGAAAGCTGACCACTTCTGCACAACGAAGCTTTTTAGGAAGGAAGAGCTGATCCATCTAAAGGGCTCTGTGTAGGAAACCACTGCAGCAGTTCCTGGGAAGCAATGGAGCTGCAACAACACTGAAGGTGACACGAAGCTGGAACAGGTCATTTGTCCCCTGCCCCACCATGAAAGGGCTCCTGTGCTAACACAGGTCCGAAAGCTGTGTCTGTGTATGTGCCCCTCAGCTGCTGGGGAGCAGAATGTCACCCTTGGCTGTGCACAGCAATTCCTCAGTGACAGGGACATCCCAGGGTCTCCTCAGGAGAATTTCACTAAGGTATGTTTCATCACTTTAGCCTCACACCCATTTCTTCACAGTCAACATCTGCTATAGCAAACTCTCACCACTGTCTGTAACACCTCACTCTGGACACTGCATCCATCAAAGTAGGGATTCCTGGAAGGCCCAGCTTTGCTTCAGAGATGCAGAAAATTCAGTTTTTACTTGCCATCTTGCTGCCATGTGGAGGAAAGCACACTTACAGAACAGTCTGGGCCACTGCCATGCAGAATTCACTCCTCCAAAGTTCAGAGATTAAGCTGAGGCTGCTGCTTGAAAAAGCAGCAAGTTTCCATTCTATTTGGACAACCTTGCAAAAAAAGTAGGTCTTTAAAAGAAAACACTAAATTCATGAGCAAATGCTAGATCTCTGTCCCAACACAACACTAAAATATAAATCACAAGCAAGAAGTCAATAAATTTCTAGCTTCTGACAGGCACTAACATTGAACATACTGCACTTTAAACATCAAATACACATATCACAGGGTTTTTAAGCACTAAGGAAATTTAGTAAAGTAGTCATTTGGGACTGCATTTAGACATCTGAATTTCTCACAACTCTCCAACACAAGCAAAATACAGGTGCAACACAATAAGGCAAAGGTAAAACTGTGGTGAAGCTGCAAAGCACTAAGCAGAAGCACATGGCTGTCCCCTTTAGATCAAAGTGTCTCATGGGGAACACACACTATCTCTATACAGTGAGACTTCATAACCCTGTCACACAAGATTATCAACCCATATACACACAGCTGTCTTTTGGCAGGTAGTCAAACCTGAGGCAGTGGGAGTTTTACAGGGGTCAAGACTCTTGCAGGATTCATCTAGATCTATTTTCTGTTGCTGTGAGATGAAATATGAAAATGGGAGAGGAATTGATCACAGAGGCAACAGAGCTTTGCACAGGGAATGTTTCTCACCCCGCAAAAGGTGACCTTCCAAAGCCTCTGATTCTCCTCTCCTCTAAGAGGATTATGAATCCTACCCTTGGGAGACTTCTGCTCAGCTACCAGCCCACTGCTATTACACATTAACACTATGTCTTGTGTCCTCATTTCTATCAGCAGAGATATTAGAAAAATTTATAAGATGACTGCTCAAAGACCAAACTTCTAATGGAATCTCTAATGCAAGTAGGGAAAGCCACAGCCAGTGATGTTTGGAGGGGACTCTTTGTGCTGTCACACACCCAGCTGCAGATCTGCTTAGTGCTTCCCTGCTCAAATCCCAATTCAGCTTATCTGCACATGCAGGCTGCTGACTACCCTGGAAGCAGACATTTCATCAAGGAAAGACTGAAAGGCAGAGATCACCATATGCTAGAAAATGAGGGCAAGTGTGGTGAGTGCAGCTCACAGCTCCTCCGCCCGGGCAGCGAGGCAGAGCCTCGGCAGGCACCAAGCCCAGGTGGGCTGTCAGGAAGTGAGAGCAGCACTGCCCTGCAAGAACATGCTGGCACCTCAGAGGGAGAGCCAAGGAGCAGAATGCAGCACATTCAGTTACATAAATCCTTCTTTTTCAGACATCAGACACCAAGAATTTGAGGACAACTTTTCCCCTGTTCTTTTGGGGTTTTTTCACCTTTCAACGAGGCACCATTTGGACACTTCTGAATGGAGTCTACAAAGAATCTTCCCTAGACAACATAACCAGGAATTATTCCTGTTGCCACTTAACAGTGCACAGATGTAAAGCAATCCATGCTGCTATAGAGGTGACCATATATATTTTTTTATTCATAAGGTAATTAAAGTTACAATGCATTATGAATTCCACAATGAGAAAAAAGAAAAAAAAAGCAGGGCTAGACATGAAGGGAAACCTCAACAGGAAGGAACACACTTCCAGCAACTCTGTGAATGGAGATTTAGGATGAGATTAGACACACATACAGGCCAAATCTAATGGACACAGTTCCCATTTGGGACAAATGGCAAAGTGTCCTCAGAAGGAAAAAAAGTACTGGCTAACACAACAGATCTCAGATGCATCTGTAAGAACACTCCATGGTTTTGGCTGTTTCAGAATACACAATGCAATAGCAAAGTGCAGCCAAGGGTTAAAGAGTTTTAACCAGTAACTGTACAGAGAAACTACAGGGTTAACCACAGACACACAAAAGCCACAAGGAGCTGAACCCATGAAGAATAACTACAAAAGCCATAAACCCAGAGGAGCTAAAATTACATTCCTTAGGCAGTTCTGATAAAATAAGGATGATCTATAGCTTTCCAAGAGACCACTAACTGAAAGACAAATGTAAGCAGCTTGTGGTGAACTGGTATTTTTAATACTGTTCTCAAGTTTTAAATTATGATGCTTTTAAAACAGAAAAACAGCCTTGATTAGAAAGTCAGTTGCTGCAGATAATTGATCCCCACAGAAAAATACACAACTAGGACAAAAAATGAACTCCTAATTGCTATTTTTGATTCTGCAGTGGCAAAAAACCTCAAGACCAACGTTATGTAAGACCATTAACCTCTCTGCTCATAACTGGCACCTTAATTTAGCACACTACCACACTAGAAAGCTTAAACTGAATTCTTAATTCCAATGCATACCACTGGCTGCAGCAAGCCAGTAATAGCAATATTGGAAAGGGAAAAAAAAAAAAAAAAAAGCAAACACCACACACTGAATTTTGCAATTACACTTCCTTGGGCATAAATATTTATACCTTAGCCTGACCAGATCTAATGACAGCATTCTTATCAGACCGGCAATCCTGAAAAGATTATCAGATGCTTCACAGTATCTAAGGAACACTGAAGAGAATTTAAAGTACACATTAGGTAAAGAAAACCTCCAGATCACCTTTTATAACAGCAAGTTTGTCAAAGTTTGTAAGTTTGTTACAGCAAAGAAGCTGTAACCCATTGAAAACAAAATTGCTTTGTTTTGACTGATTATTTTTCTTCTTCTCAAACTAACCTCACAGCATTCCAAACACATCCTCCCTAGGTATGACTGAAATCCTCAAAACTACCATGTATTTTATTTAACTATAGTTCAGTGGCAATCACACATACACGTGACTGAATGAAAAACAAAACAAGGTAATCTTGAAGAACATTCATGTGAACCTCCCCACTTCTTCCCAAGAAAAGACAGATTAATCTTCTACACTGATAATGAGCCAGACTGATGAATTTCAACCAGACAGCCTCTTAAATACTGTCTTCCATCCACTCTTATCACATTGTGGCAAAGGATGACATTCAGGAGGGAAAAAAAAGGCTGATTAAGAGCCTACTTTCAGAAGCTAATGTCCTGTGGAAAGAGCTCTATGAATCACTCTTTCATCTGCCTCCGACTCCATTTACTCCTCAGAATTCCCTGATGTGCTTGAATTCATACTCCACCCATCCAGTCTGTAATGTCCCAACATGCACACAAGAATACTGTAAAACACTAAATGGCCCCTAGTGCTCTTCCCCATCCACAAATCCGATTATTTTATCACAGAAGACAATGAGGTGCGTCAGACACAACTTAGAGTCAGTAAATCCACACTAACTGCTCCCAGTCACATTCCTGCACATGTTTCACACAGGTGTACCAAAGGACCTAAGCCATGACTGTGCCCAGGAGTCAAGTGAGATCGGCCACCCTGGATTATCCTGTGGGCCTAAGTTTGAAAATAAGTGATCAGAGATGTGCCAGCAGCACAAGGCTGGCACTGCAGCACCATCAGTCCTGCGGGCTCCCATGGCTCCAGTTCTCTCAAGTAATCCCCCACTCTGTCTCCATCTGCTTCTGACTGCTGGTTCCTCTTTCAACCTTGTCTCTAGACACAAGAGCCAGGAGACCTTGCAACTTAAGACCCACTCAGGCATAAAAACCACCAAATACCTCAAGGAAGTCTGTGCATCACTCATCCAGCCCCCTTATTCAGCAGAGTCTTTGTTTACCCCTTCACTGCCAGTGTAGAGGTAGATGTTATGTCAAAATTATCAGGAATGTTGCAAAAAGCACTTCCTGTGAGAAAGTAGCTGCTTCCCCCATTCAAAGACAGAAATGCACACTAACATGGCCAAGTTTGTTCTGTCTGTATTCCAGGCTGTCAAAGAAATCCCAGGTCATTTTGCAGACATAAAACAAACTTGCTGGAGTTGCATGACCCCATTTCTAAAACATTTGGCAAAACAGTCTCCTTCTCACTCTTGGCCAGGCTGTATTTAGCAAATGGAAGTCAGGTCTGTAAAGAGCAAACCCAGACTCCCCATAAAATCCTGAAGAAAGCTGCACAGAGAAGCTTCTTTCCAGCTTTAATTAGGAATAAAAATCTAGATGACAGAATAAGGGAAGAGGGAACTAAGATTTTCACACACCTAGATGCCAACTGTCCAGATTGCTCTGAGTATAGAAATAGGGATGTTTTATGATGACTCCATCCTCTCATGGCTTTAACACACATATCATTTCAGTGTATCAAATAAGAGAGAAGTGCAGGAGAGAGCTCTCAGCTGTTGCAATGCTCCCCAAGAGAGAAAGGAGAGGCAAGGCAGGCAAGGCTTGCAGCCCAGGTCCCTGCTGCAGGCTCCTGGCACTGAGCAGGGGTCTCATGGTGCCACACTCCCGCTGCCAGGGCGGCAGGAGTGCCCGCTGGGCCTCAAAGCCAGCACGGAAGTGTCACCAAACCAAACAAAAGTACTTTTTATCAAACTCCACAACTCACAAGTCTCCCCTGCCCCCTTCTGGGAACAACATGGATTTGAAAACTTCAGTATCTTCTTCCAATGATAAAACTGTTTACTCGGGTAAATAAAAAAAAAACAGAGAGAGCTTTTGCCTCAAGCATGAGTCCCTTCATCAAAGACATGGATGTTATTAAATGCATCTCCTGCAGCAGCAGAGGCAGACTCAAACTGGATTTTCCTCACCCATACACTGAAGACACTGTCAGGAACTCCTGCCTGCCAGAAAATGGCCGGACAGCTCATTCCAGCTCAACTCTTCTGACTGAGCTGATTCACTCCCCAGGTCACGATGCAGATGCACAATGCAGGCTCCCTGTCCTCTACCCCAATAACTCAGCACCTTACTTCCCCAAAATAAAAAAATAATAAAAGAAGAAAGCATAGAAAAAATAGCAAATGCAGCAAAACTTGCATGATACACAGTAACTGCTCAAAAACCTTCTCCACAAGTTATAGAAACCACATTCAATTAAGCTGCTGACTGTGACCTGACTTAAGCAAAAATCCCTTTGCAGTGACTTATTTATGTTGATACTTTAAATGCTAAAGACAAACCAGCTTCATTAGGGCCAGAGGCAAAAAGTTCCCCCACGTACCTCTTCCTACCACTCCTAACAAGAAAAACATCACTCTGCTGTTTATATGTACAGTTTTCCATTTCACAATGCTTAAGAGAAAAGTTTCTCTTTCCTCTTTACCTTCAGAGTACAGTCCTGCAATACTCTGCTTCTCATAAAACTTACACAGATACTCAAACACTACTCCTTTGTCTTTGCTTTGCATGTAGACTACAGAGGAAAGCTAAGCCAAGACCCCACATCCCATCCCCACCTGAAACAAGAAGGGAATTTTCAAAACATGGCTACTGGTAAGCAGCCATTTAGGATCTGTGAGGGGAAATGCTTCTCATCTTGAAGAGACTGACCCCACAGTCAAGATCCAGACACTCCATCCAAACAGCAAATTGTGAACAACAACACGTCCTGTGCAAAGGGAGGGGAGAGCAAACTCAGCTGCTAAGGAGCAGAAGCTGGCTCCAGTACTCAGGAAGCAGCACAAATGTTTTGTTTCCTTAGGAATTATGACAACATATAGATTTAAACCCATCAAGTCTAAGAATTATACATCAAAACCAAACACAGGCTTGCCACAAAGAACCATCACAAGCCAGCAAATCTCACCCTTAGGGCCTCTGTAAACCAGTGTTTGATTTGGTTCACTTCAAGCTCACTGTAAAGCAGCTTTACAATTCCTATCATACACTGTGGGCTGTGACACCACTCTGATCCATCTCCTCCTCAGATCTATACATTGCCCTTTTTCTGAGCTGCCTGAGAATTAATTATATGGAAATGAACAGTGTTAGATAAGGGCATGCCAAGCAACTGGCTCTCTTAAAGGAGCTGGGGACTGCAGGATCTCTGCCTTCAGGAAATGTTTGGCAATGCCCATTCAGTACAATTCCTGTTGTTAAAAAATTACTTTAAGACCCAAACAAGCAAACTCTCATCTTCTCACTTCTGTGGTTAGAAACAAACATCTGCTCAGCCATGGCTTGGGCTCTACCTCTGCCTCTTGTCACCACCAGATCACATCAGAGCAGCATCCTGACTGAGGATGTCCTGCCAAAATTGTAGGTGATGCACAAGCAGCAGCTCTGAACAAAAAGATTAGCAGTCTGACTTTTAATGTGTTGTCTGCATAAGCTCCACCCGTCCCTCCATGGAATGCAAGGCACTGACAGCTTCACAGCCTCATGTGAGCTGGAATTTCAGTACCCAAGAGGACTTTAATCTCACATATGCAGACAGAGATACACCAGGGCATTTTGGCAGTTACAACAGCATTTGAGATGACTGGAGGGGCACACACATCAGAATTTTCTCTAACTGTGAAGATAAAGCTAAACAAACATTTTGCCTCAGCTACACTCCTCTTTTTCTACACAGGGAAGCAGAAAACACTTACATTTGGCAGCTCCTTAATGACATCCTGCAGTTTTATCAGACAGCACAACTTCTGTCTGAACACTGGTAAAACACTCAAAGCCATGAGAAATGCAGCAATTCTTACATCTCTCTGCTGAAACTTGACAAGTCAGCAAAGCACTCAGTTGATTTGGTTAACAGATTCTTTAGATATCTTTTAGATAACCATAATCTACCTGAGTTTACCCAAATGGAAAGGAAAGAACCAGGAATAGGCTACTGGTTTTGATATTTCCACTGAATGTTTCCATGATCTTGGTAAAACCATTCAGTTGTGGTGAACTTCAGCCAGCAGAAATACAGCTTTTCAGAAAGGAACAATTTACTTGACTACCTTGCTACTTTTAAACCATTTTTTAAAGCCAAAAGTCTGGCAATCATTTTGCTTTTCCTGATCCCCTTGCACTTCATTTCAACTTAGTCTTGCCTGTTAATTAAAATTCTCAAAATCTAAAGAATTTGTGTCCCAGTACATGAACAACTGAATTGGTTTTGTTAATATGGACTCAAATTAGGGCATCTCTTTCAAATGAATGTGGTGCTGCTTGGCCAAAAATCCAAATCCTTGAGCAACTTTTCTGTTTATATGGCAGAAACAGAAAGACAATCTAGGAGCACATCAGTCCAACAGAAAGACTTAGGGGAATAAAAGCAAGATTATCCAAACAAGCTCACTTCACCCTGGTAAACAAATTCTTGTGCCAAAAGCACAAGGAGCAGTTGTTATCTGGTGGTTTGTTCTGCTACTGTAATTCTGAGACATTGATACTAAACAAATTTGGGCCTGTCCTAAATATCTGAAAAGGCTCAGAGAAATGCAAGGCAGTCAGTTATACAGTACTCCAGATGATACCATTGCTCAGGACACCACTTAATTTACTGTATGAGAAAATGGAACTGCAGATTGCCCTGTAATTTCAAGTAGACACCCATGCTACAATAAATATATCAAGGTTTGTACAGATAGGTAAAATTTTCTATGCCCAACTGAGAGATGCCCTCCTCTCTCACTGCAACTCCTTCTAACTTCACGTTGCCAAAGAAAAAATTAATTCAGCTGGAAAAGGCATATTTTGGGCCCCCACTTTTTTAGCTATTTTTTTTCCCTTGAAAAAAGTGCCAAACACAATGACAAATAAAGCATTCCTCACTCTTTACCTTCTCAACACCTCCAGCAAAACAAGCTTTACCTTACAAGTGTCATTTTATCACTATCAGTGCCTCTACATTAAGGGATTCCACTGGCAGAGCTTCACTAGGTAAGGATGAACATGCTGATTAATGCAGCTGTCCCAAACAGTTATGGCAGAAACAACATTATAAGCACGTCCATAGGAGTTCCAGTCACATAATCACGTTGCAAATCCATGCCCCCCACTTGATACCAGTTTAATTTCCCTAAGCAGGTGACCCTTGAGGCTCACAGGCAAGAAATCATGAGCTGTAACTTCTCAACTAAGACTTCACTGTGATTTTTTTCTCCACAAGGAAGTACCAAAGGAAGGTACATTCTCATATGCAGTATATTCTCTTGTACTGTCAACCTAATACAAAAAAAAAACCTTAAAAATGTTGAAAAGGAAAGAGAAAAATCTGAGCTCTGCATTAGGGGAAAAAAAATCTCAATACAGGTGCTACAAGAAAGTAAATAATGCCATGAAAATTCAAGGATAAAGGGCAACATTTCATTTTTGAGGTTTGGAATGGGAAATAACAAGGTCTGTCATGGCAAATATACTTTAGACAAAGACAGTGCACTAAATCTGGTACTTAATTTAAGTAGAATATATGACACAGTATCTGATGGGGTGAAAGCTAAGGTAGTCATTTCATTTGAAACCAGATAAAACTCTAAACTCAATTTCATACAAGGATACTCTCATCCCTTCAATATGGCAGAACACACATGACACACAACCCAGGGTCATGGAAGGGATTTTGATCTGGGCCTGATGTTATCCTGTAACTCTCCTGAGGATCAGCATAAGCTGCAAGGCTTTCAATCACTCCTACTGAAAATCTTAAAGCTGTTGAAACACCTTGGAGCTGTTTTGTGGCTTGCAGCATGTTCTGGAAGGTAAAAGACAAAGAATTAACAGGAGGCCCAGCCAGCTGAGTGGAAATGAAAGGCAATCTGAACTTGAGGCTGTCTCCTCAGGAGACACATGCATCAGTCAGACAATCACAACTTCAAGCTTGGCAAGGTGCTACATTTTTTGAAAGACAAAACCTGGCACTTAATGTCTGCAAGATTATTTTACCCAATCAGGAGCCAATACAACCATCCTTTGGTACCCTCTAGCAAACCTCACACTTCCAAGGTATCCAGTGCAACTTGGGTTTACAAAAGGAAATATCCAAGAAGGGAGCTCAGAACACCGTTCACTCCACTGTATTTCTCAAGCACCTTCCAAAGTGACCTTTAATACTCCAAATCTTCATTATTACTCTCCTATACACTAACCTGGGCAGCAGGCCCCTTGAAATGCTTTCCCACACCAACCAGCTCTGTTTGAGGGTTTGAAACGAGGAACTTCTCCTCTTCATTTGAAGTGAAGAATCAGACAAACAAGCCTATATTTAACTTCCTTTCACTGAAGCAGTCATAAACAAGTCCCTGTAAACACTCTACAGGTCACAAACTCCCAACATCTTATCTAAATGTTAAGCTGCTGAAGTGGATCTCAAAGCTCCTTCCAACAGGCTTTCTAGTGTGCCACTTACAACAGAGGCCACTGGTTATGTAAGAGATGTAAAGCCAAAGCAAAAAGAAAGTATGTTAAACCTCATATGTCAAATTGGTTTGGAGATGATTAGATGCAGCACCTGCATATACATAAAAAAATCTCCTTCTCCATACACTAAAAAAGCACAGCACACTCATCTGGAAGTCACACAAATTGTGGCAAGTTTGTTTTTAACAGCAAACCTCTCTCAAGTGTACTACAGCTACCTTGGTTTTTCACATTTTAAGTTCTTCTGAAGACACTGCCAGGCCATGCTGCAGGTTGGTTTGGGTTGGGATTTTTCCTACAAAATAACAGTCTGCTAAATCACATGTATTCTCACAGCCACAACACATCACAGGCTGTATATAGCTAGGGAAAGCCAATTTCCCTTTCATTTTCTCTTCCAGATCAATACAGTGTCATAACATGTGCCAAAAGCATATCATCTCAGGCTGCAAAACACAAAATAACAAGCATAATGGGTGGAAAATAACTCAGTTCTCTTCCTTGAGAATCATAAAAAAACTGCAAATGACAGGAAACCTGAAACAAAGTGCTTTGCACTCATACAAGATTCAGCCTGGCAAGCTCACTACCATGGGACATTGATCCTTGGCAGAATTCTTAAAAGGTTTTGAATTTTCTTCTGGTTGTCATATCACAATGGGATGAACTCCAAAAAACATAAAGTCTCAAACACTTAACCATCTAACCTGTGATCTTTAATTGCCAGGTTTAAAGAAGGTATTTTAATTGCAGTGAATAAAAACCTTTGTTCACTTTTGGCTGGTGAATGAAACAATACCATTAACTATTTTAACTAAGAATGTTTGAGTCAAGCTGCATTCACAAATCAGAACTAATTTTTAAGACAACTGGTTTTTGTCATTAAGTGAACCAAATTGTCAATAGGCTCAGTTTTCTAAGCTGCTGAAATTCATTGGAAGTGTCAGTGCTAAGCATGCTACAAATTTCTGTGATCATACTTAACTAAAGCTAATAATAATTAAGGGGAAAAACAGAAACCCCCAAGTGTTGTTATTACACCCAAAAAAAAAAAAAAAAAAAAAAAAAAAAAAACACAAAAACAAAAAACCAGTGTGCAGAGCACCTGAAGTGAAAACTATTCAACTCTGCACGATGCACAGCAGTGATACCTACTCAGTCTGACTAAAATAGAGTTAGAGGTTTTTCCTCAGTTCTATAAAAACAAAAGATGCATAAAGCAAGCTTGATAGTGCTTATTGGTTCACATTTAGTTTACTGTCAAATTTTAATACGTGTATTCAGGTCAACACTTGTGGTAAGAACTGTGAAGTATTAAGACCTCAATTACATAAAGAAGATTTATGCCCAAGTAAAGGAAATGCCACTTGCACAGCATAAGAAAACACATTTACAATATCTGCTTCTAATGCAAAATAAAGTAAACCACTCCATTATTTGCAAAAGTAAAGAGATCCATAAACCTTTTATACAGTGTAACACTTAATCTAAGTAAAATCCACATCTCTGAGACAAACATGATGTGGATTTTATTACAGGAAGCGTGGGAGTGTTTAAGAAACTATCTAAAAAAACCCTGCATATGTATTGTTTCAACACAAACTGAGCTTCAGACTGCTTCAACAATTCTTCTGGGACTGACTCAAAAGACTCAAGTTAAAAGTTCTTTTTATTTCAGTATTTGTGGTATGAGAGTCAACCCCAGTGAATTCAACAGGTCTATTCCTCAAATGTGTCACACAGCTTTACACAAAGGCCACAGCTTGGAAAAGTGCAATAAACCTTTCAGCAATCAGCAGTGTTGTGAGGGTCTTCCAAAGCTCCAGGACTTTACCATGTTTTTAACCAACAAACCAAAGCAAGAGCAGCATCTCTCATCTCCTGCAAGAGCTCCAGCAATTTCATGGAGTTACTCGATGGTTTGATTCAGACACTGAGTAAGACATAGGACTATGCAGCCCCCAGGCTTCTCTCCCAAATCCTTCCTGCTTTAAATAACTCCCTGACATCTGCACTCCGTGGTGCGCTGATTTTGGTGCTCAAAGCTGCTTATCACCTATAGTTAGCTGTAATGAGATCATGGCTGCTCCCTACACGTGCTTAAGCTGCTCAGACAGTACTGTCAAAGGACACTGAACAAACAGCCAGCCCTATCTTCTTGTGCCCTTTTTAAGATTTCTGAACTCACTTTTGGAAATGCTTAACAATACTTTGATACCAACAATGGAATAACATTAATTGGAATTAAAGATCACATGATATTTTGCATTAACGCACTCTGGAAGTTTAAAAAATTGGGGGAAATGCAGCTCAGCATAGAACCATGGTGGGGGGGAGAAAAAGAGAAATGTCAAAATATATAAGCTATACAGTTGTATAGCTCTAGATCAGCACTCAAGTCAGCAGTGACAGACACAGGAGCATGCCCTGAAGAGAAGGCAGCACGTGTCTCCTCTCCCTATCCCAGGAAGGTACTTGTGGAGCTCAGCTTCTCTGGTCATTACCTTCTGCACTTCAAACTAAGAAAAACCATCACCTACCAGGTCAGGGGCTTCCCCACCAGGAAACTGAACTGTGTGACAACCACTACTTAAACACACCATGTCTAAAGAAAATAAGGTCATTTGAGTTTGTTTATACCACAGGTATACTGAGTCATATCTTTGTTGATAAAGAGCTGGGGGAAAACAAATATGATTGACTTTCTTCCAAATTCAGGACAGCGCGAAGTAACCTCTGTGAAACTGAAAGACTATCATATCAGCCTTATCAACTTTCAGCAAACTAATCTCTGAAGAGAAAGAAAAAAGCACACAATGATAAGAATTCTGAAATCATCATAAGGTGATTCAGCTGCAAATCAGCCACCTGAATGGCCAGAATTAGTAGAGCATGAGTGAGCCTCCAGTTCTTGGAATTTTAGTTCTTATCACGAAGAACTGACACCAATTTGGTCAATGAACAGGACTAAATTTTTCAGTCTGTGCTACTGCACTTACCTGGGTGTTCCTGTAGTATCCTTCAAAAATAAGAGCAAAACTCCCACAAACTGTATTTACACATCCTTACTTGAAGGGTAAAATTCCAAAGGGAGAGGTAAAAAGCAAGCAGTTTATTCCTCTTTGCATCTCTAAGATGGCTGCATATGTATTCTGAACAAAACAGAAAAAAGTTACCTTGGAGATGTCACCCAAGCTCCTTTGGCTGAGCAGTCACTGGAATATGGAGCCAACTTCTCACAATCAAGAGGGAGCAGGACCCCAGAAGCAAGCCAGCCTGTGAAATGATGTATGGAAACGAGTTAGCAAGTCCTAAATTAGCTTTTATTTAGAACTTTACTTGCTTGTCAATTCAGAATGTTTGAGAGCATGCCTTCCCTAGAGACTGGGACTGGAATGCACAAGTTCCTTTCAGGAAGCAAATGCTCTCACTCATTCCTGTGGGCTCTGGCAGATGCTCTTTACCAAAGCCACCAGTTGGGCTGAGGGGACACACTGTCCCCAGTTGCCTCAGCCACCCTTAGCTGAAAATTCCCAGGCAGGGTGGAACAGAGCAGGATCCATGACTGTTCCTCACCAGGCAGGGATGGGCACCAGGGAAGAAAGGCTGGAGCAGAGTATATTAAAGCCCAGCAGCTGAACAGGCCTGGTTGTAGGCCCCAGCACAGGGGAGGCAGCGTTTGGCAAAGCAGCAGGACAGCTGGTGAAGGAGATAACCTTTCTAACTACAAAAGCTAAATCAGAGACAGCTTATCTACTGCAGCTCCCAAGCAAGTGCGGTGACGTCCTGCCAGGACAGTCACATCCACATCACAACCTCTTTTATCAGATTTGGTTGATGGATCTCCTACTAATATAATTATGGCAGCTACGTCCATGTGATTTTTTAACAAAACAACTGTACCCATTTTAACTACTGTGGACACATTATACAGCTAGAGAGACACCCTGTAATAGCAAAGCTTATTCCTTGACTCACAAAAAGGGGTTCAAACTCACATACTGATGGGGTGATGCAAAATAAATGCAAGCTTAAGAAGCTTGTCTTTTACACACAGTGAATGCCACTCAAAATGCATACAGAGGAGCCTGTGGAGATGAATGAAAGCAAAGGACCTGCACCTCAGTACCATCTGCAGAGTGGCTCACACCAGCATGGACTACACAGGCAGCACAGGCAGCCCAACACACTGATTAAGAGAACTGCATCTCTTAGGAAGCACATCCACCCGAAGAGCACACTGGGAACACCAGAAATCAGAACGGCACAACACCGCGCACAGGCGGTGCTGCAAAACAGAAACCAAGCAGCCATGCACACACACTTCCTCTTCCTCCCCCACCTCCCCTACGACAGCAGCCACAAACCTGATATTAAACACTGGCCAGCATCCTGCTCTGCATTCCTGTCACATCAGGAATAGAAATGAGGGACACTGCTAGCTGCTCCTCCATAGAGCTGAAGGGCTCCTTCAGTTTACAGCACGTAATACAAACACTCCACATGACTCTTGCAGAGGGTTCTGTCACACTTTCTGTTCTTTTGCTCCTTTTCTCGAGCTCACTGGGGACCCTCTGTACTTACTAGACTTGTTTTTGATACATTCCCTCTCAAAGACTGAGAGGTCAGAAGCAAAAGCAGTTGTTCCTAGGCATGTCACACTATATAAACAAGCAAGCAGAGAGCCACACACAAACTCTGCAAGTCAAGTTCAATGCTAAACCCTGCCCAGCACCAATGTGACACTGCCAAATTCAAGAGCAAACAAATCAGGCTGCAGCTTTTTGTCAATACTAACTTCTGAGACTACAAATCCCAGCACTAACACTCCACTGAGATGCTCACATCTCCAACATGTTATGAGCTAATCCCTGATGGACAGATTGGGGAATCTACTGACAGCGAGTGAAGTGCCTGGGTTACACTGCAATAATCAAGGCCTCTGTCAGATTTTCCATGGCTTCAGTATCTGCATTTCAACCACAGATGGATGGAAGAAACATACCTCCTCTAGAGCATGGGTTCTGGATATCCAATTCAAACTTAGCACCTACATTTCTTATCCTAGCGGAAGGCACAGTGAGTGCTATCCCATACCCAGCGTGCCAGTCAGAATCCACCAGATCCACAAAAACCTTTAGGCACAGAGAAACTAACTCAACACTGACATCTGAAAAGTGATCAAACCTTTTCACAAACATTTGGTGACCCACTGGACCAAAGAGACTGAGCTCTGTAAGCAGATGGTCAACAAACAGCCCCGAGCTTGTACAGGGCTCCTCATCTCACACCAGCCAAGCTCAATAAGGTCACATTTCAGAGTTTGATCATTTTATACAAAAGGAATGAGCTCTGTATTTGTGGGAGAAAAGGAAAGAAACAAACCAGGCAGCTCAGATGGGATGAGTAGAGCATACAACTGCCTGATGAAGAAGAAATCCCAACAGTTGTTTAAAAGGCCAATTAGCTGATTAAGGACACAGGTACAACTCCAGCCTGGGCACTTTTCTGACCTCTGAGTGCTTGCTACTCTAACCTTGACTTTTCACTACGTGCAATGCAAGGCAGAATAACTTCCAAGTCAGGTGACTTGCACAATCTGCCAAGAGAGGGGATCTCAAAGCACATCTAACTTTTCCTTCTATAATATTTTTATAAGAAGGACACATCCAGTGCTCTCCACCTGATGAGCAGTCACACAATGATTCGCATATGTAGAAGAGAAGCATGGGCACTATTGTTTCATTTAAATTTTGATTATATGCAAAAATGTGGTTTAAAATTATATTTTATGCAAGAACATAGATAATGTAAAAATAAACTGTCGAACTCTTTACACAGTCACACTGCAGATTACCCTGAACTCAGATAAGACCCCATTCCAGCACCAGTCCCATTTCCCTTGCACCTGCAAAATCATTCATGCACTCACAAAGCTGGGTAGAAAAACAGACAGTTTGTCTTTAGTTTGGTCAGTCTGTAAGTCAGGGAACCCTGATTCTCACCTGCACAGGCATAAGCAACAAGGCAAGAACCTCCCATGGGTCGCAGTCTATACTTACACGAGCTGAAGCACCTGTGAAACCACACATGGAATGTGAAAGTGGTGATCAGAAGCAGATCTTAAAAACTGTCCCCTTTCTTATCTCCACAGATAATCGTGCTCACTTCCTCTTCTTCTTTGCAAGAAACATGCAAAACTGCCACAAAGTGCCTCACGAAAAACCAGAGGGCCCGGGAGAGTGTCCCACCAGCATATCCTCTCTTTCCATCAAGGATTCCTACACTAATAACCTTGTGTACATCAACTTCCCCTCCAGGAGCTAAGGATCACTTCCCCTGTTCTCCCAAAAGTCCTTACTAGACAGGAAGCAAAGGCAAGGCCATGGAAAAGGACATTTCACATCACCCTAACAGGCTCTAACCAGGATAGCATAGGCTGTTCATCCATGCACCTGGAAATGGTTGTGCTGAAAAAGCTGAGAGAGTATGAAACACCTCCAAGAAAGGAAAAGAAAAAATAGCATTAGGACAATTCAATACATTGACCAAACAAGGATTTGATGCAGTTGAAAAAGCAACCCAATGTTATCTTGTTTTATGAAGCTCACAACTAAATCTTTTCATAACCTACCACTTTCCTTCCAGCTCCAAAACAAAGCACTTACCTTAGGTCAGAGCTAAACTAACCCAGAAAAATACTTCACAATCAAAATAATAAGAAATTGTTACATGGGACTAAGAGAGACCTATTTAGGATTACAGTGACAACATGCAATAATGATACACCTAATTCTAAAACACTTTAAATCTCCCAACAGAATTTCTATAAAAAGGAAATCAGAATCTTAGTTCAGTGATAAACCACAAGAATACCATTATTTTTCTCCATCAAAAGCCTGACCAAACACACAAGTGTTAGCATATCAGCTGCAGGTGACAGTTCACTACAATGAGACTTTCGCAACACACTACTGCATATTATTTTGTGAGACAAGCCACTAACCATGTTTACACAGCCCTAAGGATCACAGAAACATTACACTAAAAATGAACAGAGACCCAAGCCCCCATCATTCCTGCACCACTCTGTGTTTCGTTAGCAAAGGCCAATTATTGGAATCCAGCTCTGGAAGCCCTGAACACCAAGTTAAGCCAGGTGAACCTGAAGGGAGGAAAAGCAGATGGAGCGAAAAAAGAGCAAGACAGGTTGAAATGACAAAAGCAGCACATACTAAAGCATATTGCTAGGGAGAGGAAAAAAAAAACCAAAAAACAAAGAAAAGAGCAGATGCTGAGCTTAAAACTGAAGGAATATGGACCCAGTACCACCTACCCTAATTCATAATTTAACCCTCCCCTAGGAAAGCCCGGGAAAGGCTGGTCCCGGTCCAGGACTGCAGCCCCAGGAGCACACCTGCCCCGGGGACTGCCAGGCACTCCGGGTGTCCCCAGCGGGGCAGCCAGCGCTCCCGGGCAACCCACACCCTCCCGGGCCGGGGGCAGCGCGGACGGGCCCCCAGCCCCACCGGCCTGCTCACCATGTTAGTTTCATGTTACCGCCGCCGGTTCCGAGCTCCTTCCTGCGCGCAGCTCCTGTGGAAGGGAAGGAAAGGCACAAAGGGAGGGGACGCTCGCTCTGCCCGCTAGGCACGGCCCTGCCCCGGCACCGCGCTGCCCAGCCCGGGGAACCCCGCCCCGGCCGTGCCCCAGGCGGGTCTCGCAGCGGAAAGCTCCCGGCTCTCACCCACGCACACACGGGGACGAACCGAGCTCTCCCAGCCACTCCTCACGGGGCCGCGCACGGACCCCTCCACTCCAGGCCCATCCCGGTGCTCGCTACCCCCTCGCCTGGGCTGCTCACGGGGCCGTGCCTGTGTACCCCCGCTCCCTTCACGGGGCCGCACCCGGGGCTCCCCTCACGGCAGCGCGCCCGGCTCAGCCCCCCGCCCAGCAGCCTGGCCAGTCTCTGCCCGCCGCGGCTCACCGGGGCCGGCGCTGCCTGCCCGGCCGGGACACCGGAACGCGGAGCCCCAGCGCCGCCGCTCCCCGCCGCCCGAATCAACAACAAGATGGCGGCGCCCGGGCGGGCGTGGCCCGGCGCTGGCCGTCATAGCAACCGCGCCGTCCAAAGCCCGCCCCTTGGCCCTGCGCGCCAGTCCGCACCCGCGTCCCGCCCCACGGGGGCCCTCTCGGGACGCTGATAGGTCAAACTCTGTGTCACTCAAGCGCAGAGCCGCCCCGCCCTCTCCCGAGTGCGGACGACAGCGCACGTTAGGCACACGTGACGCACGCCAGAGCCCCGCCCCCTCGCTGGAAGCGCCGTCTGATTGGCTGTCTACGGAGAAGGGGGAGCGCTCGGCCAATGGGCGGGGCCCGTGGCTCCGCGCTCCGAGCGGCGCTCCCCGGTCAGAACCGCCGCCCGGCCGCCCTGCGGCCCGTGTTCCCCGGTACAAACCCACACCCGGCCGGTGTGCACCCCCTGTTTCCCGGTACAAACCCACACCCGGCCGTCCCGCCGTCCCACACTCTGAGCTCCCCGCCCCGAGCCCCCGGGGCCGCTCCGCATCCCACTCCGGCCGCCGCTCCGAGCGGGATCTCGCCAATGGGACGGGCTCAGGCACCACTCCTATACCGCAAAGGGTTAAATTCCCGGACGGTCACGGTTCCAGTGGGTTCAGGGCAAAAGGGACCTTTCAGGCAAAGTCACACCGGTGACCCCTCTCACTGTGAAATTTCACGGCTGCCCCTGTTCCCCTTCCCTCCCCTTAGTCACCTACTCCCCAAATTAGTCTCTTCCCTCTTATCCCGCCAGTGCTTCATTTCCCCGGGAGCTGCCGGGGAGGCGTCCCGTGGCGCGCTCCTTTGAAATTCAAATCACCGCTTTCCCACCTCCCGCTGGCTGACGCCTTCAAAGCCTCCCGCCGCTCCCAGCTCCTCCTGCGGCGTCCCTCTCACCTGCACCCACGCTAATTCACTTTTCCTCCCAATTATCAACCCATCCCCTCTGCCCACCAGCTGCTCATCCCAGCCGTTCGCGCCTGCGAGCGCTGTAACAAAGCAGAGCTTGAGGGGGACACGGGACTCGGGGCAAAAGTGGCTCAAAATTACCCGTGGCTGAGTTTTCTGGCCCCGGATAACCTCCCTGTGGACTGCTCCGGCTGGGTCACATCCAGAGGCTACAGAGATGCTTCTGTGAGCGAAGCAGACTTGGCCAAAGCTCTCGCAACCTTTTTCTCAGTGCCAAACCAGCTGCTAATCCTTGTCCCGGGTCACGGCACCCACATGGCTGACGAGACAGTGCTAATGACCCCCGCAGCAGGACAGCCACAGCAGCGCTGCCCTGCTCCGGGACCCCCTGAGGCAATCACAGCCGCCTGTGCAATCTCTGACACATTTATTAGCTCCGCACCGGCTGAGGCGGCTCAGGGTGTGGCTGCACCCCGTGTGCAGCAGGTTTGACCACACAGGATGGGTCTCCTCGGGGCTGCGCCAGCTGTGTGCCAGTGCCCGGTGCTCTGCCCAGCACTGCTCCGGGTGCTACGGGGCACAAGGAGCCCCCTTCAGATCCAGCGCCGAGCCCCGGTCACGCTGCGGAAGAGATAATCCCTGCCGGCGCCTGGGATGGAGGCAGCGCTCAGTCACTGCCCTGTGGGCCTGGTCCCCGTCCCTGCTGTCCCCAAACTCCCCTGCCCTGGGGGGCACAACGAGAGCCGGCTGGTGGGGCTGTGGGACAGGGCACTCACGTGGGTCCTGAGCGTGGCCATCGAGCTGCCCCTGTGGGGAGGAGACGGGAGAGGCTGCTCAGGGCCACAGGGCTCCTCTGCCCCCCTGGCAGGGCACCCACCCTCGCTGCCACACACTCACTGGGCTGCTGGCATGTGGGTGTCCCTGTTCCTCCTTGTCCCTGCCGTGCTCCACCACACCCCAGGAGCTGCAGAAGGAAGAGGGGAAGGCAGGGAATGCTGCCAGTGATGGGCTGCCAGCCTCAGCCCCAAGAGATGCTGCTGGGAGAGGCTTGCCAGCCAGGTTTTGCCCTGCCAGCTGCACCCTGTTAAGCCCATCGTCCACCTACCTGATTGTCCCCTGGCACAGGAGGGGACTGTGACAGCGCTGTGCTCCCCCAAGCACCACCACCTTTCACCAGTGCCTGAGCACCAAGCAGATCTGCCACCACATCTGCTTGTTTGCCATGTGCCGGCACGCATCACTTTTGTGTTGGAGGATGCTGTGCTGGGGGAGCTGCCAGGGCCACCCACAGGGGCTGACCCTGGGTCTTCTCCCTTGCATGGTCACTACAGTCCCAGTGTCACCAAGCACTGCATCCCCAACCTTGCCAATGAACCTGGATCCTGCTATGCATCGCCTCGGGGCAGTTATGCCACTGCAGGTGACCTGCCATGGGCCTGCATGTCCCCTCTTTGCTGTGCAGACACTTGGCACAGGCTGCTCTAGCATCTGCCCAGGCTGTCCTCTGTCCTCTGTCACCATCACTCATCCTCCAGGGGTTGTGCAGCCTGCTCAGCTCTTCCCTGGGAGCTTTCCCTGACAAATGGGGCTCATTTGAGCCAAACAGGGGCTCCTCTGGTGAGCTGCAGTGACTTCAGCCCTGGTGACAGGACCCAGCCTTGCACCAGCACTGTGCCATCCCACCCTGTCCACTGCAGAGTTTGTGCCCCAACATCATGGTCTACTGACCAAATTGCTCTCTCTGCTTCCATAGCCCCCATCAGGGCTGCACCCTTGCCCTGGGCAGAGAAAGCTCCCTGGCACAGCAAGCCACAGCCAAATGCAGAGAATATTAAACACACCCTGTGTGCTGTGTCTCCCCGGCTGCCTGCAAGGACAATACAACCACCAATGTGACCACCCTGGCCATGCAGCACTCACCTCTTGGCCGGGAACAGCTTGCCAGGGGCCCGCTTGCTGTGGGAGGAGCAGAAGGCAGCCGTGAGCCCTCAGCCCTGCTCACTGAGCCGTGCCATGAGGAGGGCTGGGGCTCACCTGCACAGCAGGCTCCGGGCTGTGCAGCCCAGGGTGGCCAGCAGCAGGACACCAGAGATGGTCAGCACGGCCACAAACCAGGCTGGCGGGTGCCACACTGCCTCCGTGTGCAGGACAACCAGAGGCTCCTTCTGCAGCGTCTGTGGAGGCAGGGGGTGAGGGGCCATGGGAAGGTGCTCCAAGGGACCCTGGAGCTCCTCCCGGTCACGGGCTGTGCTCACCGTGTGCTGGGTGGTGGTGCTGGCTGGCACCGGGGTGCTCCGGGGGGTCACCTGCACCACCAGGGCCACCAGGCTGCTGCGGCGGCGGCCACCAGAGCCGCCCCCCACCTCCACCAGCAGGACAGAGGGCTGGGGCTCGGCTCGGGCACTGGGCAGGTAGACAAGGGTGTTCCCCTCCATCCGAAAGCGCCCGTCCTCATTGCCTGGGCGAGAGGGTCTGCTCAGTGTCACAGCACGGCGAGGGCTGGTTTGTGCCGTGCCTTGGCCGCTCCTCACCTCCAACAATGGTGTAGGTCAGCGGGGCGCTGTCGGGGCCGCCGTGGCACAGCAGGCGGGTGACAGGCTGGCGGCTGCCCGGGGACCCGGCCGTGATCCGCAGCTCCTGCACCTCGGGGGTGCACTCCGGCAGCTGGTCCGGCACAGCCTGCCGGGAGCAGGGGGAAGCGGTGGGGTGGGCACCCCCAATCCTGGCCCCCACCACAGCCCACCCAGCGGGCTGCCCTCACACCTGCAGGCGCACAGACACATCGCACAGACGGCTCTGCCTCTTCCTCGGGTCCAGGTCATGGTGGGTGTCCGTCAGCCGCACCACCAGCCTGTAGCTCTTGTGCTGCTGCGAGTGCAGGGCTCCCACCACGCGGATCTCGCCTGTGGGACCCGTGAGCTGCTGGGAGCCCGTGGGTGCCATGGGTGTGCGGGGCTGGGGAAGGGGCAGGGGGCTCACCAGTGCGCCTGTCGATGGAGAAGGGCTGTGCGGGGCCAGGGCCCCCCTCCAGGCTGTACTCCAGGCTGTCCTGGGGGTAGTCACGGTCAGTGGCAGCCACACGCCCCACCACGCTGCCGAAAGCTGCTGTCTCTGGCACGGTGAAGGTGGCGCTGCTGGGGCACGCCGGTCTGAATTCATTGACAGGTGTCACCGTCACCAGCACGGGCACACGGGCTGTGTGGCACACAGCTGCTCAGCCAGGCTGGCACCACCCCACAGTCCGTGCCAGGCTGGGTGACATGGGGACGGAGGCACCACTTCTGGGGTGGGCATCTCTGGGGCAGCAGGGAAGGAATGTTTCCTCCGTGATCTGCTGGTTTGGGGATTGGGAGAGGTGTTTTCCCACCATAGAGACATGGGCACTCACTGCTCTGTCGGGGCTGCCCTCCCACTGTCACCACAATGGTGGCTGTGAACTGGAAGCCCAGAGCAGCCACGGCCTCCGAGTCATAGTCCAGGGTGGTGTTGACCTGCCAAGCCAGGAGGGGAGACTCAGGCTGAGCTGAGGCACTCTGCAAAGCTCAGATGATCTGCAAAGCTCAGATGATCTGCAAAGCCAGAGTGTCCCACAAAGCCTGGCTGTCCCACAAGGCTGTGATGCCAGGGGAAAAGGAAGGAGTAAGTGAGGAGAACAAGCAGGACTTGGGGAGAGGGAGCCCTGACTCAGAACCTGGCATGACAGCACATGTCACAGGGTCCCATTGTCCCACTGGGCTTCATGGTCTAGCCTTGTTGTCCACCTGGGCACTGCCCGTGGCCCCACTCACCTTCAGCTGTGGCCCCTCCATGCAGAAGTGGGAGAGGGAGGAGGGAGGCCCCTCGAGAGCATAGTGCAGACACCCATCAGTGCTGGTGGAGCCGGTGCACCTCAATGTCACCAACGTGCTGCCAGGGAACATGGTTTCGGGCACCTGGGACCTGTGGCGGGGCAGCCAGCAGCTCAGCCTCTGTCCCATGTCCTGGATTTAGCAGACTCCACGCACCCTGCTCCTCCCTGAACCGTACACGAAGATGGCTGGGACACATCTCGGTGCCAGGCGGTCTGTCCCCTGCACGGTGACATTGACCGTGGCGGTGGCGTGGTCGTCGGGGTGCAGCGCGTTGTAAGCCCGGATGAGCAGGTGGGCACGGCTCGCCGGCAGCCGCCGGGTGCTGCGGATCTCCCCTGTCTCTGCAGGAGCAGCCATGGCCTCGCACTGGGCACAGTGACACCGACAGGGTGTCACTGGGGATCCCTGCTGCCCTGCTCACCCTCGTCAATGGCAAAGAGCACGGGAGCCACGGGAGCCAGGATGGCATAGCGGACATTGTTCCCTCTGGCATGAACCTGTGTGACCACCTCCCTGGGGCCAATGCCTTCTGTCACCGTCACAGCCCGGTGTGGCTCACTGCAGGCGAAATGGGCATTGTGGCACGGCCTGGTGCCACCAGCACCCCCCTCCTGGGCCAGCCCCACTCACGGGAAGGTGACGCGGGGACGGCGTGATGGCAGCACTTCCACCCTCAGAGCCCTGCTGCAGTTGTGCCCGTGACGATCCATCACCTCAATGTCCAATAGGAATGTCTGTGGGCCAGCACCAGGGCAGCTGTGGGACAGCCCTGGGTGGGGATGGGGATGGGGATGGGGACGGGGACAGGAATAGTGATGGGATGGGAACAGAAACAGGAACAGAGACAAAGGAGAGGGGGCAAGAGATGAGAATGGGGCTTGGAGTAGGAACAGAGGTGGGAAGAGACATGGAGATGGAGATAAGTATGAGCTGAAGACTAGAATGAACAGGAATACAGACAGGGATGAGGACATGGACAGGACTTGATATGCAGAAGGGGATGGGGACAGGGCTGAAGCACTTGTGGGTCCTGGGGGAGACAGGGGGCAGAGCAGGATGTGGAGAGCTGTGGCCAGGGAGGGGCTAAGCCCCAGTGGACTGAGAGGTGGCTGTGACCAGCCTGGCAGTGCTGGTGCCCACCTGGGTGTCCTTGCTGGGATCAAAACCATTGTCAGGTGCCAGGACCAGGCCCCGGTGGGTGAGCGTGAGTGGTGTGTTGTGGTTTCGGAGCCTGAACTGCAGAAAGGAGGGTGATGGGAACCCCTGTCCCACTCCTCCATACCTGGGGTTCTGCTGTCCCCAAGGCTGCTCCCTTCTGTGGGGGTGTGGCCCCCAGGGAGCTGCCACTCACCGTCAGCCCACCGAGTGGCTGTGGCAGCACCACGTACAGGGGTGTCTGGGGCGCCACATCTGCCAGCACCTGCACCACATCAGCCTCTGGAGCAGAGCACAGCTGTGGGAGCTCAGTGCTGGCTGGCACCCACAGCCCCCACTGCCCTGTGCCCCCTGTTCCTACCTGGGCTGGCAAAGAGGGTGTCACAGCGCAGCACGTGCCCTGCTGTCACCCGGACAAAGAGCCGCTCCTCCACCTCATCCTCACCAGGACAAGCAGCCCGCAGGATCAGTGTGTACTGGTTCACCCGGCGGGCATCGAGCTCTGCGCCAGCACGCAGTGTCACCTGCCATGGGGACACAGGCACTCAGCAGGGCGCCTGCCAGCTCCTGCCCCCCTCCCATTCCCCAGCCACACCTCTGCCCGGAACGTGGTGGAATCCGTGGGGTCAGAGCTGATGGCGATGGAGTTGAAGGGGTGCTCGGGCTCGATGCTATGCAGGGTGACATTGGGACTGCTGCTTGAGTTGCTGCAGGACACGGTCGCCTCAGCGACGCGGGTGCCTGGCACTGTGTCCTCACTCAGGGTCACCACACGTGGCAGGTCAGGCAGGACTGGTGGAAGACCCCAGGGAGCACTGATGGCTCATCCAGCTGTGCTTACGGAGCTCTGCTCCTGCAGCCAAGCACCAGTGCAGGCACAGCTTTCCCTGGCAGACACGGCTGGGTCCAAAGCACCCCGCTCTTACCTGTTGCTCTGACGAAAGTCCCTGCAAAGAGGAGAGTGTCACCACAGCCTGCCAGGTGTGCCCTAGGAATCCCCTGGGGAGGCCTCAGAATTCCCTCTGAGATGCTCTGATGAAACCCCACTGGTGTCTGGATATGCCACAGTGATGCCACAAAGAAGCCCCAGTAACATCCTGGCAATGCTGGGGACACCCTGAGGACACCTGGGCAATGTCCTGAGCATGCTCGTGTGATGCCCCCTCCCCGTCTCAACCCAGTCAGACAGCTGCCAACCCCTCTGCCCATCCTGCGGTCAGCCCCAGGAATGTGGGAGCAACCGAGGAGAGCCTCTTCCCTTCCTCTCAGTCATCCACCCACACCCAGAGGTGTCCCGAACACTGCGACCTTGAAGCACCTACCCGGGGCACAGAGGCTGAGGAGGAGGAAGGTGAGGTGTCCGTGCATGCCCATGGCTCGCTGTGTGTTTGGGACAAGCTGCAGCCGGTTGCCAGGGCTGCTGGGCACCACCCCAGCCCGGCGTCATGCCGTCCATCCCCACCCGTGGTGGCCGGCCCGGCCAGGGGAGGGACAGGGCACGGCTCCAGTGCCCCCGGCTCTGCACACCGCCGTTCCCAGCCCCTCCGTGCCGCTCGCAGCTCCGTGGGGTTCGGCTGCCACCCCACGCGGCACGCTCGGGAACCGGGAAAATTAGCTGGGAGGTAATTTTTGGCCGTGTTCTCGTTCATTTGCAAACCAGTGGCGCTTCTCCCGGGATCCCCATTAAGCGCTATTAGTTCCCAATTAACGGGCACGGCGGCCCGGGTCACTCTTCCCTTCCCGCTTCCAGCGCCCAGCCCGGCTCTGGCAGCCCGGTGGCGCGGGGTGCCGGCGGGGATGCCTCCACCAGGACTCTGTACCGGGGCTGCCCTCCTTCCCAGCGGGGCGTACCGAGCTGCGGGCCCCCCGGTGCCTGAGGGTGCCGCCGGCCGGGACACGGACCCCGCCTGGCCCGGCGGTGCCCGGGTGGTGCCCGGCGCGGGGCCCGGGGGCGGCGGGGAGGGGTCCGTGGGCGGGGCGGGGCCCCGGGGCGGTGGTGCCCGTGCGGGCCGGGCTCACGTTACGGCGGCCCCATTGGCCGGGGCGGGGCGGGGCGGGGCCGCCGGGCAGCGCCGGGAGGCGGCGGGCACGGCCGGGCGCTCCGTCCGCTGTCGCTGCTGCTGCTGCTCCGCCACCGGCACCGGCGGCTCTGGGAGCGGGGCCGGGAGCGGCGCCGGCGGAGCAGGACCGGGCATGCACAACGCCCGCCCAGACGAGCTCGGCGCCGACCGGGTGAGTGCCGCCGCGGGCACGGGGAGGGAACGGGACGGGACGGGACGGGACCACCGCGCCCCGCCGCCCCGGGACTGCGGGACTGCCGTGACGTCCGGGCGCTGCCGGTGACATCAAGGCCGTGACATTACAGGAGAGGCCAAAGGCGGCGCGGGGACGTGTGCGCCCGGTGGGACCCTGGCGGTGCGGGGGCACGGGTGGCCAGCGGGCACAGTGTGCAGCTGTCAAGGTGCCAGCGGCACCGTGCCCCCGGAGCTGCCACTCTGCCTCCCACCTGGGCTGCCCCGAGGGACGGCGGTGACAGGGTGGCCCTTCGGCTCTCCTGGGCCTGCCACATGCTTACCCAGCACCTCACAACCGGCTGCCCCGGTGTTCCCGGCCAGCGGCAGGACTGGGCGGCTCGGAGTGGTGGCACATTGCCACTAGGGCTGGATGAGAGGGTCCCAGCCAGCGGGGAGGGGGACAGGGATTTGCACGGGGACGCGGAGAGGGACAAGGACAGTCCTGCAGCTGTGTCAGGGCCAGGCAGAGAGGACGGAATTATCGGTCCTGGAAGCAATCCCTCCTGCACACTCAGCTTCCCGCGACTCCAACGCGGAAAGGAAAGCGGACGTAACACCCTGCTTTTGGGTTCAGACAATAGGAATTCAAGAGCGAGGAGCGGCCCGGCTGCGGGAGCCAGCAGTCCCTTCCAGCGCCTGCCCGGCCGTGCCTTGGTCCCCGTATTTCCCGGCGTTTGGGGGGTCCCGGGCCTTGGGCGCAGGCCGGGCTGCACCCTGACGTCACCTGGGGTGTCCCCAGCTGGAGGGCGCAGGGTGGGTGGGTGGCCCTGCCGAGGCGCGGGGGCAGAGCCCCACCCCAGCACCCGCGGGTGCCCCGGGGCTGCCGCTGGCCCCGTGCCACGAGTGGGGCTCTGCCGGAGGGGTGTCCCGGCCGCCTCCCCGCCGAGAAGGAGGCACTCGAGGGGCTCTCGGGGGGGCAGTGCAGCGCCCGCTCCTACGTGCCGTGGCCCTCTGTCATTTCCCGCAGGCACGGCCGGGGCTGGGTACCTGCTTGCTCACCCGACAAGCCGCTGCACGCCGGCCGGCTCCGCGCAGGAGCCGCAGGAAAGCGGGGCCCGGGGCTGGAGGCAAGCCGGGACCTGCGGCCCGCTCTCCGCACCCTGCCGCACGCCCATTGCGCCAGCGGAGCCCCCACCAGCCGGGGCGGGGGGGCGCGGGGTGCCGATGGGGATGGGGACGGGATGGGGATGGCGGTGCTGGCCCTGTGCTGATCTCCCTTTCCCTGCAGTGGTGCCGGCGGGACGCGGGCCCGACGCCGCGGGCGCACATGCACGGCACGCGGCAGACACCGCCCCAGCCCGGCAGGGCCTCGGGACCGGCCCCCCGCGCCCCGCGCCCCGCCTCGGCGGCGGACTCGGCCTGCAGCCTGGACCCCGGCGGCGAGGAGGAGGAAGGAGGCGGCCCGGCCGCTCGCTCCCCCCCGGCCAGCGAGCGCAGCCTGGAGTTCGACTCGGGCTACTCGGAGGCGTCGGGGGGCACGTGGAGGGAAGAGGAGGCGCCCGTGCGGCGCCGGCATCTGCTGCCCTGCCAACGGGCACACCGGCTCTCCGCCGGCCCCGCCGCCCCGCCGCCCGCCCCCGCCCGCCGTGTGCGCCCCAAATCCACCTCGGACGCCTGCCTGGAGCAGTGGCGGGCCCTGGAGCCCGCCGACACGCAGGACTGGACCGTAGCGCTGCTGTCGCAGAGCCGGAACCGGCAGCCTCTGGTGCTGGGCGACAACTGCTTCGCTGACCTGGTGGAGAACTGGATGGACCTGCCCGAGGTGGGCGCCGAGCCGCGCCGCCGGGCCCCCGCCGAGCCCTCCCGCCGGCTGGCCAAGCCTCCCGCCTTCCTGCTCAGCCTCTCGGGCAACGTGCGCCGCAAGCTGGCCAGCATGGCCCGGCCCCGGGGCACCGACGGTGCCCGGCCGGGGGGCCGCGACGCCACCAAGCGTTTCTCCTGCCCGCTGGGGCTGGGGGGACAGCCCAAGGGCGCCTGCTTCCACCAGTCGCACAGCAACATCGCCCAGCTGGCCACGGACTTCCACCGCTTCACCGCCTTGATGAACAGCCGCAGCCGCCAGCCCATCATCTGCAACGACGTTATCGGCTACATTTAGCCCGGCTGCTGCGGCGGCCCGCACCCCCACCCTGTAAATAAACCCCCGTTTTATACGGTCTGGGCGCCGCAGCGTTTATCAAAGGGAGTGCCTGTGCCCCGACTCCAGGCAGGGGCAAGCAGGAGCGTTTTGCAAGGAGGGCTATTGCAGCCTGCAGCGTTTATTGCATGGGACAGGAGGGGTTGGGCCCTTGCTCAAGGCAGGGAGCACAGGAGAGGGGGACGGCTATCTTCAGCCTCAGCATCCTCTCCCTCGCACATATACAGCAGCTCCAGGTCCTGCTGCTGCGGCATCCTGGCATCCTCCAAGCTCTCAGATAACCTGTAGCAGAAGAAGGGGGTTTTGGGGACACTGGCTTGTCCCCCAAGGCTGGCTGAGTGCTCCGGGGGTGCCCTGGGCCCCTCAGGGGTGTCCGGCCAGGCTGGTGAGATGCAGGGGCCGACAGCAAGGGGCCGGGCAGGGGTCCCGCCACGGGAAGTGCTGCCGGCAGGATGTTTATCCAGCAGCTGGCTGGGAGCTGCACTGCAGCTGGAATGGCTCAGGATTGAGGCAGTGGGGGCTGGAAGCCCCCCCCGGGTCAGGATTGGGCCCTGGAGCTCTGGACCTACCTCTGTGCCTGCTGCCGGGCCCGGGTCTCTGCATCTGCCTTGCTGTCATAGAGCACGGTGTCACCACACAGGAGCATGGTCACGGTCCAGCCATGTATCCTCTGCAAAAGGTGGGTGTCAGGATCTGTCCTTGCATCCCCCAGGGTGACCTGACTGAGCTCTGACAGCGCTGGGCTCACCTGCAGCCAGTCCAGCACCTCCTGCACCGTCATGGCCTGTCCATCTGCGCCGACTGCCCGCAGCTCCAGCCGGTCCCAGCAGCTCCACTCCCGCCCGCCGTACTGCCAGGGGGTGGCAGCCAGCACTGGCACCCCAGCTCCTGCCTGCCCAGCCCCGTGGGGCAGCGACTGCTGCAGGACAACGGCTGGGGACACCAGGGCAGGCAAATGGGCAGGGTGATGGGGGCACCATGGTGGTGCAGGGGAAATGAGGGACACAGCTATCCCCCCAGCACTGCAGGGGTCCACTTAAGGGTCAGTGTCAGTGTGGGGCCAGCACTGCCCCTAGCCCTGGGCCAGGACAGCGCACAAAAGGCCATTGAGGCATTGCCCAGCCCCACACAATCACCTCTTCTCATGCCTGTGGCCCCACGACCCCTGCTCCGGCCCAAGGAGGCTGCTGTGGTGCCAAGCCCGGGGCCGTCTGGCAGGGCTGCTCGGCCATCTGCCCTCGCTGCAGGCAGCGCCAGCACTGCCCGCCTGGCCCCAGCCCCGCTTGGGAGGGGTGCTCACACCTGGTCACTCTCCCTCCTGCTCTCTGCTGCCTTCTCACCTCCGCCTTCTGCTGCCTGCACTTATCCCACTGGTGCAGAGAAGGGCTTAACCCCCTCCTCACCGGGGCAGCAACTGCTCAGCACAAAGGGAAAGCCATGGCCTGGCCCTCCACCAAAGTGCATTGCTCTGGCCCTGGGAAACATATTCCTCTGGACAAGGCTGGCCCCCAGCATGGGCTCCCCAGGTCCCCATGGGGACATAGGTCACACCAAGCAAGCCCTGGGGACATGTGTTCCCACCACAGCCAAGCAGCCGGGTGTGAAATGTCACACCGGGTGTCCTCGCCCTGGCACATGGAGGTGTTGGGTGCTGCTGCAGGGACCTGAGGGCACGGCCAGACCCAGCAGCATCCTCCATCCAGGGACGATGCCAACCCAGGGACACTGCAGCCAGGATGGCACAGGGATGGGCATAGGGTTTGAGGGGGCCGTGGGGCAGCCATCAGCCCGAGGTGGTGCTGGAGCCGGCGCAAGGCAGTGGAGTCGCCTCCCTCTCTCCCTCCCTCCCCCTCTTCCTGCCCCTGGCCCTGGGCCCCCCGGGCCAATCTGGTTCCAATCGGCGCTTCCTGCCGTGCCGGAAGGGCTGCCTTGCCTCGCACGCCATAAACCCCCAGACAAAGGGGCCTCTATAGCCCAGACGGTCCCAATCTGGGCCTGCCCCCACCCCCGCCCTCCCTCCCTGGTTCCCCAGCGCCGGGACCCCCGGCCCCGCTCCCCTGGGCGGCCCTTCCCGGCCCGGTGCCAGCTGCTCTCTGCCTGCCGCAGCTGGTTTCCATAAGCCAGATGAGTGCGGCTGCAGCGGCTCCCAGCCCGGCTGTGGGGCTCAGCGTGGGGCCTGCCATGGGGCACTGGGGCTGTCCCAGCCCCATGGGCACCTAGAGCATCACAGCATCCCAATGGGACAGTGGCAGTGTCTCAGTGCTGGGGGGGGCATGCAGGGGAAGGAGCTGGTTGGAGCCTTGGAGCATTCCGAGCCCACTGCAGCATGCAGATCCATTTCTGGAGTGCTATGGCCAGGGCTGCCCTTGCTGCGTGGCCACCTCCTTTCCTTTCCCCTGGCTCCCTCTGACATTGTCCCACAGAGGTGCCACTGGCCCCTGGGTGTCCCCACCTGCAGTTTCCCAGGGAAGAGGGTCCTACCCGGTAGGTGTGGGCTGGCGGGGGCTGCACACGGAGCAGCAGGCAGGCAGACAGGCTGATGTTGCTGTTGCGGTAGCAGCCGAGCTCCTGGCAGCCCCACACCAGCTTGTAGAGCTCCAGGCACGCCAGCCCAGCCACGGCTGCCGTGGTGGTGATGATGGCGGGCACGATCCGCCCAGCAATCCGCTTGCTCTGAGGACAGCGGGGTGTCACCAGCTGCCCCACACGGGACAGGGACTCCTGACCCCACAGGCTGCCCCTCTCACCTTCTGCCATTTGGCAGGGGAGATGCCATAGTTCTCTGCACGCAGGTTGGACGCTGCTGTGATAAAGTCTATGTGGACATCGTTGTCCTGTGGGGAAGAGTGGGGGGACATCTGCATCCCATGGGGACATCAGCCCCCCCAGGCTGAGCAGGGCAACCTGCCTGGCTCTGTTACCTTCTCAAAGTGGATGGGCTCCATCAAGGGTGCTTGTGTGTCCTCATCTCCCACCAGCTCCTGTCTCCACTGCACCAGGTCCTGGGTAAGCTCTGTCAGCTGCCTGTGATCTGGGGGCACAGGGATGCGATATTCCTGCTCTGTGGCACTGCTGGGTGCCCCCACCTTGGTCTGGGTCATCTTGGGTGCTGAAGCAGGGACAAGAAGCCACAGCCCCACCACCACCAGGCTGGACACAGGAACATACCTGGGAACCTCACCTGTGGGAACTTGTACCTCCTCTGTGGGTTCCTCTGTGAGGGGGATCTGGAGCCCCTCCTGGGGTGCAAAGGGTGGCAGGACCACATCACGGAGCATGGCCTGGATGGCCGCCCGGTCCCTGCATGGTGGCACCCTGTGCACTTGGGCAAAGAGGTGGGCAGCAGCCAGGACATAATCCAGGTGGGTGTCCTGTGAAGTATAACAGGGGTGGCCATGGGGTGCCTTGCTGGGGTGGTCCCACATAGCCAAGGGCTGCCAGCACTGCCCCGAGCTGGTAGAACTGCCTGGCTTTGCCCCAGAGTGGAGGTGGAGGAGCCTCTCCTCCTCCTCTGGCCACACAGCATGTGCAAGCTGTCCCCTGCCGTGCCCTCACTGAGGGGACAGGGACAGACCCAGCCCAGGACCTGGCAGCCCTGCACAGGCTGTGGCAGACATAGCAGTTCAGTATTCCCAGTATGAAAACACAACTACAGTTCAGTATTCCCAGTATGCCCAGCACAGGCTTGGCTCCCCCTCTGCCCACAGCTCTTCCTCCCTGCACTCACATTGTCAGGGTTGAATGTCAGCGGATGGGGACAGCTCCTGTCCCCTGCCCAGAAGGGGACACCCGGGCTGGTTTCCTGGCACAGGGAGAGAAGAGTCAGGCCCAGCAGTGCGTGCCCCTGGCTGCAGCGAGGTGGCTGCTGGAGGGACGGGCGTGCAGGGGGTGCCAGCCCTGTGCTGCTGGGCTCACATGCTCCGGGGGGTAGATGTGCAGCAGCTGGGCGATGGCATCGTGGTAGCAGCGCTGCCAGCGCCGCCGTGCCCAGCGCACGCAGTCCCGCCAGTCCCGTGGCTGCTCCCGCAGGCTCTCCCACACCTGCTCCAGGACCTTCCCGGGCAGCTGCTGCTCCAGGAAAGCTTGGTCCCTGCAAATACAGGCAGCTGCTCGTGCTGGCCCAAGAGCAATCCTGTGATTGGGTGGGATGTGGCATCTGGCACCCTCTCCCCATTCCCAGCAGTGCCCTGGCAGAGCTGGAAGCTCCTCTCCCAGTGTCACTGCCCCTAAAGTCCACTCACTCCATGAACTGGTTGACTTGTTCTGCAGGTAGCTGGAAAAGCCCCTCAAACTCATCACGGGCCCACTGTGGAGGAGAAACGGGTGTTGAGCACTGGGACCTCCCCCTTATGCCCCCAAGCCCAGGGGAGGGGGAGGCTCTGGCAGGGCCAGCAGCAGTACTCAGGCTGCCAGCAGGAAGCAGCTGGGGCCATATCCTGCCCATGGCTCACCACTGGAGGGGACAAGGGGAAGACAAAGATCCCGGTGCCTCCTCGCTGGGTGCTGTGGCTGGGGCAGCTCAGCCTACCTGCAGGGTGTGCTGGATGGTGCGGGGGAAGTGCCGCAGTGTACACATGGGGAAGGCGCCATCCCTGGGGGCGCTGGCTGGCCTCAGAGGCTCAGTCAGGGACGGTACCATGGCCAGCACGTTCCCCCGTGTCCCCTCCGTGCCCGAGTCCAGCAGTGGTGTGCGACAGCGCAGACAGCGTCTCTCCAAATAGGTGCCTGCAGGGAGCCAGGAGTGCTGGGGCCCCAGGCAGCAGGTCCAGAGGCTTGGCCCCCTCGCCCTTCCTGGCACTCACGAGCCTCTATGGTGTCCAGGGCGCTGGCAACGCCATCCAGGCGCTGGAAGAAGTTGTCCCCATAGAGCATCTCGGTAGCAGGTCCCACCTGGTTCTGGTGAGCGGTCACTCTGACATCAGGGTTCATGCGCTGCACGGCTGCTGCGGCCACCACCGACTTGGGCTCCTGCCAGGGCAGAGAAGGGGTGGGCAGCCCTAGGGAGCCCCTGGAACAGCCAGGATGCCCTTTGGGGTGAGCTCAGCCCCTGGGTCATGCTGCCTCACTGATATATCTGCTGAGCGATACAGAAACTGCCGATGGAGGTTGGAGAGGGCAACAGTGTCCATGTCGGTGACGATGAGCTCCCCATCCGGCCCCGCCGCCAGCCCCATCATGGCAAAGTTTTTCAGCAGCTCGCAACCGATGGCACCAGCTCCCACCTGTCAGGACAGAGATGCTGCAGCTCCCTGCGTGCCTGTTGGATGCTCCGCAGCCTCCCAGTCCCACGGCCCGTCCCCACGCACCACCAGGTACTTCTGGTGACCCAGCTTCTCCTGGAAATTGGCCCCGAAGACGGCAATCTGGCCATCGTAGCGAGAGCCTCTCTGCCGGGACAAGGAGCTGTGTGAGCACAGCAGGCTCGGCACCCCAGCAGCCGGGAGGGGCTGGACACGGGGTCTCACCGGGGCACAGTCCACCTCTGTCAGGTGCGCAGCCCCCGCCAGCGCCAGGCACTCCAGGGCATCGAAGTACAACCACTGGTCCAGGGGCACGAACTTCCTCGTGATGGCCTGGAGCGAACAGCCCGTGGGCAGGGCAGGGGGCCGGCGGGCGCTCCCCTCACCCCGCCGCAGCCCTGCCGCCGGACCCGCCGTCCCCAGGCGGGCAGGAGGTGCCCTCTCGTGGCCACGAAACGCCACCGGACAGCCATGGCCAGCGGGACCCCGCCCCGCTCACCTTCAGCACCTCCTGCGCCGCCAGCGCCCCGACCACGGCGGCCACGGGGCACAGGTCCCCGGCGCTGACGGTGGCGAAGGCGCGCACGATGTCCTCGTCCAGGGGACCCTGCTGTGCCCGCAGGCTCCGCGCCAGCTCCAGCAGCCGCTCGGCATCCGCCTGCGGGCAGAGGGGAGAGGCAGTGCCCGGCAGGGCGGGGCGGCTCGGCAGGGCCGGCGGGAGCAGGACAGGGACTCACGGGTGCCCTGGGCCGGGGCAGGCGGCCCCGCTCCCTGCGGAAAGCGTGGAGGGCCTGGAAGGCGGCGTGCAGGCTGCGGCTGCGGGGCAGATCCTCGGGACTGGCCACCTGGATTTTGGGCTCCGCCAGTGCCTGGCACAGGGACTTCTGCCAGCACAGCACCAAGGACTGGGTGAGTGCTTTCCTGGGGCCCAGTGTGGCACAGCAGTGCTCCAGCACGGGTGGCAGCACCGTGGGGCCGAGAAGGACTCACATGAGAACACTCCTGGCGCTGCTGCACCTGTGAAACCAGACCCCCACAGCGGTAGGGCGAGAAGGAGCTGGTGTCGCTGATCTCCAGCCTGAAGGCATCTGGGGACAAGAGGAGCACAGATGTCACATCAAGGTCACTGCCAAGGACCCGTGAGTTGCTCAAACCTGAGCTAGGGCAGCCAGGATCCCCCTGGAGGTCTCACCAAGCACATGCACAGCGACAGGCACATGGCCGTTGAGCTCTGTCATCCCCTGCACGCCAGAAAATGTCACCAGGTCACCGTCGTGGAAGAGCTGGCCATGGCTGTTCTCTGTCCCCATGTGTGTCACCACTCCTGGGTTGCCCTGAGGAGGGGAAGGCTACGTGAGAGTGGGGCACTGGATTAGGGTGGCATACAGCCAGTGGAGGAGGCAGCAATTTTGGGAGACTTGCAGGGGCTGCCGTCCCTCCTACCTGGGAGATGTGCTCCACAGCAGCAGACACTGGATCCCCTTCTGCTGGGTCATCAACGACAAAGTGCTCCCCGAAGTCACAGAACAGCTGCCTGGAGAGAACAGGCGAGGTTTGGCCAGAGGAAGTGCCCCACCAAGCTGCCCCAGCACTGCCATGTCCTGCCCAGGCCCAGCAGCACTGCCAGAGGGCTATGGGGGACAAGGGCTGCAGTGCAGGGCTGGGGCTCTGGGGACAAGGTGACCCACAGTGAGTGCAGGACCCCATGAGACCCCTTACCCTGCCAGCCCCTTGGTGTCAGCCACAATGAAGCAGATGCCCCGAGCATGGCACAAGTCCCCGACGCGGAGCTGCTCCTCCAGCGGGGACTCGGTCAGCACCACCACCTGTGCCAGGTGTGTCAGCGAGCGCTGCCATCCTGGGGCTCCCCCCAGTGCCAGCATGCAGGCTCACCTTGAAGGAGGCAAGGAAAGCCTCCGAGAGCTCCCCGGTGTGAGCCTTGACCACCACATGGGGGTTCAGCTCAGCCAGGGCCCGCTGGGACGCCTTGGCACGGTTCTGGCCCAGATCGCTCTCTTTCAGGAGGAACTGCAAAGTGGACACATGGTGGGACACCCTATGGGTCTGGGGTGCAGGTCACCACTGTGGGGTGCTCCACAGGCCCTGTCTGCAGTGGGGAGGAGGCCTCTGCTAAGGACCTTACCTGTGACAATGAAGGGCACCCTGTGCTTTACCAGCCTCCCCAGCTTGTACTGGTGATTGGAAGCCCCTCACCCCAAACCCATACCTGCAAACAGTGATTCTCCCACCTGCACCTGTTACTGTGACACCCAGGCACATCTATACCTGTTACTGGGACTCCCACTGAGTGTGCACCTGCACCAAGATCCTTGTACGTACCTGTCTGTGTATGTTATGGGCCCTTCCCATCCATTCCTGTGCCTGTTACTGGGATTGCTGCCAGTACCCATTATTGGGGTTCCCCTCCATACTCATACCTGATACTGAGACCCCCATATAAGTCTGTACCTATTACCAGGACCCTTATCAATACCTATACACATTATGTGGCCCCTCATCCATACCAGTACTCTGGGACCTGTGCCCATACCCGTTACTGGGACACCTGCCTGTACCTCTGCCTGTTACTGGGGCCCCTGCCTGTACCTCTGCCTGTTACTGGGGCCCCTGACTGTACCTATTATTGGGATCCCCACCCATATCTGCACCCACTGCCGGCATCCTCGCTAGTTCCTGTTATGAGATCCTCACCTGTGAACCTCACCCGTACCTGTCCCCAGGAGCCCCGCCCGGCCCCGCCGGTACCTGCTGGGTGCGGTCGGCGACACAGACGGTACCGCAGTCGTGCAGGACGACGCAGCCGGTCCCCGCCAGCACCAGCGCCGTCGCCACCTGCGCTCCGGTCCCGCGCAGCCCCGACACCAGCACCGCCGATTCGGGCAGCCGCCGGGCGCCGCCGCCCAGCACATACCTGCGGGTACCGGCGGGGGCCGTCAGCGGAGGCCGACACCGCTGCACCGCGCCCTGCCCCGACCCTGTGGCGCTCCGGTGCCGGTGCCCGCACTCACAGCTGCCGCGAGTACCGCGCCTCCTCCTCGCTTCCCGCCATGACAGCCCCACCCATCGACCGGCCACACCCCGGGGCGGAGCCAACCCCGCAATGCCCCGCCCCCACAGCGCAGCATGGCGGCGGGTACGGGGCAGGCCACGCCCCCAAACTGGCGCTCTGAGGCTCCGCCCCGAGGCCACGCCCCACATCACAGGCGGCAGGGGAGGCCCCGCCCCCGAGGCCACGCCCCACATCACAGGCGGCAGGGGAGGCCCCGCCCCCGGGGTCCGCGCTGTGGCGGCGGTGCGGGCGGGCAGAGGCTCCGCCTCCCCGGCAGCCTCGCCCGGTACCCCGCGGCCATGGCGGCGGTGGCGGCGGGCTGGCTGCCGCCGTGGCGGGCGCTGGCCGCGCTAGGCCGGGAGCTGGCGGCCGAGTGGGCGGCGCAGGACGTGCGGGCCGCGCTGTGCCAGCTGCTGCTGCTCTGGCTGGGCATCAGCCTGCTGGGCGTCCGCCTGGCCTGGCGCGCCTACGGCGGGGCGGTGGCCGCGCTCTGCTACCGCACCGGCCCCTCCGGCCGCCGCTCCCCCGGCACCGCTCCCGGGGCCTCGCCCTCCCGGCCCCGCGCGCACTCCCTGTCCCCCGCCGGCCCGGCGGGACGCAACGGCGCCGCCGAGCGGCACTGCCCGCCCCGGTGAGTCCCGGCCGCTACCGGGCCCAAACCCGCTGACTCCCCGCTGACCCCCGCGGGCCTGCCCGGCTCCCTCCCCCGCGCCCGGCCAGCGCTCTCGGGGCGCAGCCCGGTGAGCGGCCCCTGCCCAGTGCCACCCAGTGAGCGTTCCCCCAGCTGCACCCTGCACCAGTACAGCCCAGTGACCGCTCGCCTGCCCGGTATGCTCCGGATGGGGCCTCTGCGACACCGGCCCCGGTCAGCCCCCCCAGCTGTGGCTTCTGACAAGTGTCCCCCAAGCTGTGCCCCCGACCTTTGAGCTCCCCACCCTGCCCAGCTGCACCCCAGAGCAGTGTGCCCCAGTGAGGGCCCCCAGCCCTGCCCACCCACACGGACAGGCCGGTGCCTGCCTCAGTGCCCGGGTGCTGTGCTGGTGCTGCCCCGGCTGTGCTCACGCTGCTTCTCTCTCTTGCAGGGATGGCCCCGCGACAGAGCCCATGAAGACACACCGGGAGTGAGCAGCACCAGGACCGCCAGCTGGGTATTGCCAACACCATTAAAGTGCTGTGCCCATCTGCTGCTCCTTGTTTTGGCATTGCCACCATAAACAGAGAGGGGGCCAGGGAAATGGGACAGGGTGTTTATTGGAGACACTGTGCCCACAGCAAGGGCTGGCCTCACTTCGCCATGTAGTACTGGGTGGGCACGAAGGGCATCTTGGTGATGACTGCAGGGTGCTGCTTCTTCCGCACCTCGACGGTGAGCTCGGTGCCAGCCCGGCTGTGCGCTGCCTCCACGTAGCCCATGGCGATGTTCTTGCCCAGGCAGGGAGAGGGACATCCACTGGTCACTGTGCCTGGGATGTGAGGATACAGGGAGGTGAATGGGGCCTGGCCAGCCCCTGTCAGTGCCATGGCCCCAGCTCAGGATCATGCCAGCCCCAGTGCCCCCACCTACCCACAGGCCTGCCTTCAGGGCCCAGGATGGCCATGTGGGGCCGGATGGCGGGTCCCACCGACGTCAGCCCCACACGCCTGCGCCTTGGCTTCTCCTTCACTTGTGCCATGATGACAGCAGCACCAGGGAAGTCCATGGCCACACGCCGGCGCTTCCCTGCAGGGTAGAGATGGGTGAGGGTTGGTGATGCCTGACTGGTCCCCTTGTACCCACTGGGGACACCCTGCTGCTCTGCCTGCCCCAAGGAGGAGGTGGAGGTGGACATACCCAGAGTCCACATCAGCCCGGCCTCAGCAGGGGTGACAGTCTCGTCGATGTCATTGCCGTAGAGGCAGAGCCCGGCCTCCAGGCGCAGGCTGTCCCTGGCTGCCAGCCCTGCTAGCCACACATTGGGGACACCCAGGAGCTGCTCGGCCAGCTCCACTGCCCGCGCCGCGGGCACCGAGATCTAGGGCAGGACACGGGCAGGGTCAGTGGGGCACGGCCCTCCCCTGCCTTGGTACCACAGCAGGGATGCTGGCACAGTTCCCTGGGTACCTCCACGCCATCCTCGCCAGTGTAACCACAGCGCGTGACCCGGCAGCCCGGCACGCCGAACACGGTTGTGGAGATGCTATTCATAAAGGACAGCTTGGCCAGGTCATCCGACAGCCCTGCCTGCAGAACCCGTGCCATGGAGGGACCTGGGGAGGCAGGTGGTGGGAAGTGCCCAGGGAAGGGGGGCAGGTGGGGAGGGTGGTGACAGGGAGGGCAGGAGGAGGGCAGGCCTGCGTGGGGCCCCCACTACCTTGCAGAGCCAGCAGCGCATTGTCTGACACCTCCAGGTGCACATCACTGCCCGTGGCCTGCAGCTGCGCCGCTCTGTCCTGCCAGGGTGACAGTGGCTGCTAGCACGGGGGCCAGGCCAGTGCCAGCCCCACGCGTGGCCATGGCCACCTCACCCTGCGCAACACCGGTGTCACCAAAAGGCAGAAGGACTCATTCCCACTGAGTCCTTCTCCCTGTCCCACCTCCCGCGGGGCTCAGGCAGCCCATACCCTCAAGATGGCCAAGTCCTTGTCAGCACAGGCGGCGTTGGACACCACGTAGAGGTGATCTTCTGACGTGTTTGTGACGATGAGGTCGTCCGTGATGCCGCCCTTGTCGTTGGTGAGCAGCGTCAGGGTGCCCTGCGGGTCACGGCGGCATTGGCAGGCTGCCTGCACCCTCCCAGGGCATCCCGGGCACCTCCGACCCCACCGGATGCCGGGTGCCTGCCCAGTGCCCCCTACCTGTCCTGGCTTCAGCTCGGCGATGTCCCCCACCACCAGGCTCTCCATGAACCTGATGCGGTCCCGGCCGTACACCAGGGTCTGCAAGGGGCCAGGGGGGTTGTGAGGTGGCGCGGCCGCCCCCCTGCTCCAGCCCCTCATCCCGACCCCGCTACCTGCAGCATATGGGAGACGTCGAAGAGGGAGCAGTGGCGGCGGGTGTGCAGGTGTGACTGCAGGTGGCCCTGCCCGTAGTGCAGCGGAAGGCTCCAGCCGGCGAACGGCACCATCCGCCCGCCGCGGTCCCGGTGCAGGGCATGCAGCGGCGTCTGCTTCAGCCGCGCCTCGCCGGCCCCGGTACCCCCGGCCCCGCTGCCCCCGGCCCCGGTACCCCCGGCCTCTCTCCGCGGCGCCGAGCCCGGGGGGCGGCGGGACAGCGCGGCGCGGCAGCCCGCCCGCAGCATCTTCCTCTTCCTCCTCCCTCCCGGCACGGCTCGGACCGGCCCCGGGGCGCCTGGGACATGGAGTCCGCCCGGCCCTGGCCCCGGCCCCCGCCCCTGGCCCGGCCCGCCCTCGGCACCGCCTCCCCGGGGCTGCCGGCACGGCCACCCCCATCCCCCAGAGACAGGCGGGCACAGGCAGGGCCAACGTAGCAGCTTTTAGTGGTGACCCCTCAGCAGCCCCGCACCCCTCGGTCCCCCCGCACGCCCTTGCAATGTCCGGGCTCTGCCCACGGGACGTGCCCAGGAGAGGCTCCCAGGGGTCTCTGGAGTGGCAGCGCTGCCCCTCGTGGCTGGGCAGAGCAGAGGGAGTCAGGGAAGGGGCACAGGGAGGGCTTGGGAGACCCGCGGGGTCAATGGCCGAGGCGGGAACGCAGGAGTCCACTCAGGCCCCGGGAGCACGGAAGGGGCACTTCTCCCCAGCTGGCACCAGCACCAGCGGGCTCAGGTGTAGGAAAGCAGGTTGACATCGTAGCAGCCATCCACCTGGGGAAGAGAGCGACTGTCACTGTCTGCACAGCACTGCTGGGATGCTCCAGCCCCTTTGGGAGGGCTCCTGAGCCCTGTGGCAAGGCCAGGCCCCTGTCAGCAGGGTGGTGGGACTCACGTCGAAGCGCCCGATGCGGGCAGCTGCCTGGCGAGCCCGGATCACCTCTGTCAGCACCCACATTTGCTGCACCTCTGTCGACACCTTCTCTGGATCGGGGAGCTCCTGGAAAGAAGTGGGCACAATGCTGTGGAGCAGTGATGGCCCGGATGGGCTGGATGATCCTGAGTTTGGGCAATGGTGTGGCTGGATGGCTTTGCCTCCCAGGGAGACAGGCACGTGATGGTGCCCACATTCCTGAGCTGCAGGTGGTTTCCCAACATGAGGTGAGCAGGGCCCCTCTCTAGGAAAACAAACCACTGGGGACATGGGTGAGTGACCCTGATCTCTGGGCGGCGTGGGGCCAACACAGCCCACCTCTGCTGGCAGGTGGCCAGGATGGGGACAGAAAGCTGATTGCTGGCTAATCATTAAAAACATAATCACGCAGTCCAGAGTTTCCCAACAGCCTCACTATGTGACGCTCCCTGGGCTTGAGGGCAGAATCCTGGGCACACGGGCTGGCTCACCCCAGGGACCTTTAGCCAGGTGGGACGTGTGGGCTCAGCAGCAGCTCTCCTGGCTGGGGCACAGCTCCCATGGGGGCACAGCTCCGTCACACTGGGCTGAGGGGTGCTTCGTGGTGATGTTGGGAAGAGCCAATCTCAGAGCAACCTCTGGCAGCTGCCTCGGATACTCCTTGCCAAGGGGAACATGATCCAAGCAATCAGCGAGGGACTGAGGTGCCCTCCCCAAACTGTGACACAGCTGGGCAAGGATTGGGAACAGCAGGTTCACTGCTGGTGCAGTGTGAGCACCGTAGCATGGAAGCCCAGCAGCAGAACTGCCCGGGCAGGTGTGGGCTGTGTGCCACCCTCCTGCAGGCAGCCCCTCCAGCTGATTCAGCAGGTTCCCACAGGCGAGCCAGCTCCCATCCTGGCCCTGCTCTGCCCGGACTTTGCCACCAAAGGTCACCATCTGCCAGGCAGATGTGGCTGGCAATCTGTAAACACGTGCCGTGGCTGTGATGCCCCTCTGCGCACATGCTGTCCTGGCTGGGCAATGTGTTCCCCAGAGCACACCCTCTGCACAGTACTGGGAACCAGCCCTGTCCCCACACGTTCCACCCAGCCTGAGCGATGCTGTGCACCCACTGCTCCCCCAGTGATGTCGTCCCTGTCCCTGTTCCCACACATCCCACCTGCCACTGCACCATGCTGTGCACCCACTGCTCCCACGGGGATGTTCTTGTTCCTGTCCCATCCCTGTGCATCCCACCCATCGGCTGAGTGGCACTGTGCACCCACTTCTCCCTTGGTGACGTTCCTGTCCCCAGACTAGAGGGCAAATAGACTCAAATGTCACCTCAAATAGCACATCCCCACGGAGATATTTTTCTTCTTAGTACTGCAAACTACTTCCAGCACAAGGCGGGTTATTTCAGGGCTCCACAGCTATTCCTGGTGAAAGCCTGGAGCCAACAAGGCAGGCATGGGCCTGGCAGCCTCCTGATGGATGCTCATGGCTGTCACCCCACAGAAGCCCCTCCTTCCCCCAGAACCTCAGCAGTGATTACTCACCCCGTGCAGGCTGGCTGGCTGCTCCGGAGGGGTCAGCTGGGAGAGCCAGGAGGGAAAATCCTTCTGAGGACTCTGAAACAGATCCAGAAGGTCACACAGGATGTTCCCAACCCTATCTCCATCCTTTACACCAGGCAGCGTGCTGGGGCTTAGAGCCTACCCCTTGTGATACTGCTTTGGAAATGTCACTTTACTATCTTTAAAGACAATTTTGTAGGGAATTCTGTGTTTTGAGTGGCTGCTGGAGCAGTCCCTTCCCCAGCACCACTGGAGCACAAGTGGATCCCAAGTGCCCCAGCAAAGGACGAGGACTTGGAGGCACATCCCTGTGTGTGCTCCCCAGAGCTGTAGGGGGAAATGCAGGCATAGAGCAGGACAGTGGCTTGTCCAGGCCCTCTGCCCATGCCTGGCAGTGGGGCAGCTCTGGCACCTGCTCACCTTCTGCCCAGGGGGGAAAATCTGCAGGTCCTCGATGGTGAAGTGGAGCCAGACTGGGGAGGGCTGTCGCAGGATGAACCGCATTGCTGTCACCTGGTCCACGTCACACAGCATCTGCAGGGCAAGGGACAGGGAGAGTAACCACAGGGGCTGGCACTGAATTTTGGGGTATCCTTCCAAAATTCCCAACCCACCCCAGGTGGAAGAAGCCCAAGGGAAGCATTGTCGCACGAGGGCTGGCTGGGCTGAGTGGGGCACAGGGACTCTGGCAGCCATGGGGGTCAGTGGGACACGGGCACTGGAGCAGGAGCCAACCTGGGGTGTGGGCAAAGAGGGGTGAGCCCCGGGCGGGGGTTGATGCCACGGGCCCATCCGGACATGCTGACCTGGTGCCGATGGAGGCAGAAGTAGTCCTGGGAGCCCTCCTCGGTGTGCGGGCAAGGCATCAGGCACAGGTCCCGCAGGCAGGTCACCCAGCGCCGGGAGCCGCCGGGGCCGGGCCGCTGCACCCGCACGCTCAGGAACGCCGTGTAGAAGTTCCTGAACACGATCTCCTGCACCTGCGGAACCGGCGACCTCAGCCCCACAACAGCATCACTCCATGTACCTGCACCGGCATCTCCCTCCAGTACTGGGACGGGCACCGGCAGTCCCCCTCCCACAGGGAGATCAGCACGCCCCCGTACCCGCACCAGCAGAGCCCCATATCGGGACCCGCACGGGCATCCCCTACTCTATTGGGATGGGCACTGCATCCCCAGCATCCCGCCCAGCATCGCTAAGGGAGGTACCCCAGCACCGGCATCCAGCCGGTTACCGGCATCCCCTCCGCCCCAGGACCGCCCCTCACATGTTCCCCATCCCGCCCACGGCATCCCTTCTGCCCTGGGACCGCCCCCGGCCTGTCCCCATACCGGCACCGGCATCCCCACCCACCCCGCCCCGCCGCTGCCCCCGGCATCCCCCGTCCCACCCCGGGAGCGACACCGCACCCGGCCCTGCACCGTCCCCGGCACGGTCCCTGTCTTCCTCCGCACCACCCCAGCACGGCCCCCGCCGGTACCGCCCCCGGCATCCCCCCGTGACTCCACGGGACCACCCCGGTACCCCCCCGCCGGTACCGCGGCGGGCGCGGCCGCACTCACATCGGCGGCAGCGCCGCGGGGGAAGCGGAGGTCGATGACGGCGACGCCGGGCCGTGCGGGCTCGGCCCCCCCGGCCAGCTGCAGGGGGGCGGCGGGGCGGGGGGCGCAGGGCAGCGGGGAGCGGCCCGGCCCGGCGGGCGGACCCGGCCCCGCCGCTCCCGACATGGCGGCGCCGCGCGGCCGCCGCTCCGGGGCGGGGCCGGCCGGGGATGGCGTCACCGCCCGCGGCCGCCGCCAGGGGGCGCCCCCGCCCCGCCGCCGCCCCGGGGCGGCCCCGCCGCGATGGGAACGGGAGAGCGGGACCGGGGGCGGGACCGGGGGCGGGGCCGCGCGGGCTCCGGGCATCCCCCGCACCGGGACCACCCCAGCGCCTCCCCACACCGGCACCGCCATCCCCGGGCGGGTTTATTTTTGTCTCGGCCCCGCGGCGCCGAGACCGGAGCTGGGGGTTGAGCACCCCCACACCACCGCTGCCCTCCCGGGGCCACCCCGGTGCCCGGGCAGCGCCGTCCCGGAGTGAAGCGGCGGGTCCGGCCCCGGAGTGCGGGGTCAGCCCTCCACCCGGGGCGCACACGGGCAAATCCCGGCTGGGGATGCCGGGGCTCGGAGCAGACGGGATGGGGACGGTACCGGTACCGTGGCGGGTCCCCCGGGGCCGGCCCGAGGGGGCTGAGCCCGTACAAACTGCTGGCAGCCGCACACCGGTTTTTAAGTCTTTTTTTTTTTAATAAAACAATCGGAGTCTGTATCAAAAATTTAGTAAAAAATTAGATTTGAGAGTTCACCGATTTTTTTTAAACTATTAACTATTCCTGGCGCTCTTTTTTTCTTTTCTTTTTCTTTTTATTATTTTTTTAAAACTTTTTTATCTTTTCCAACAGTGTCCAGGCTGGAGTGCCAGCGTGAGGCCAGCGAGGCCATTCCTGCACAGTCCCAGGGAGCAGCCGGGACAGAGAACACACCCTACTCTCATCAAAACACCCCACGGGGAGGGGGTTTTGCTTCAAATCGACCCCCCCAACCCTGGTGCTCGCTGGGAAGCAGAGAAGTTGGTCGTGGCACAGGGCTCGGCTCATCCTTCCGAGAGCATTCCCTACCCTGCTCAGCCATGGGCACCCCAGGCCAGGCTGACCCAACTCATGACTATTTTATGATGCGTGAGAAAGATAGGATTTCTTTGATTAAAAATAAAATAAAAATGATAAAAGAATCAAACCCCAAACCAAGAAGCTGATCCACCCCAAGTGGAGGAGGAAGGGGCTGGCTGGCCCCGCTGACCAGCCCGTGGAGCTCGCCTGCAGCACAGCACTGCCCTCCCCCTCCCCAAAAACTACACATCCCAGTTTAGGTAAACAGCAGATTAAATGTAAAAACTTAAACCATCAACTTCAGAAAGTCCCTTGAATTTAATTATTTTTAGGCTACCTTTCATGTTACGTCCTGTAGCTAGACACACGTGAATAGAAAAAACAGTACAGTTAGTGTTAAAGGCAAACAGCGGAGACCCAGAGTGCTACCCCAGTGCTGCCTGCTCCTCCCGACCCGGCCCGGCCCGACCCGTCCCGACCCCCCTCCCTGCCCACCGCCCGGCCCCGGCCGAAGCCCAGCCGCCGGGAAGGCGTCTTGGAGCCGAGAAATTTTTTTTTTCTATGAATAAAATAAAACCAAAGCTTGTTAGGCAAAAATAAAACAAGTGTCCCCCCGAGTCCCGCGAGCGCTGCGGTGCGGCGGGCGCAGCCGGGGAGAGCCTGCTGGGGAGCGGGCTGGGCTTTCGTGTTCCCGGCTGGCGAGGGGGCTGCCGGCCCACAGACAGCACCGGTGTGGAGCTGGAGGCCCCTTCTCCCCCGAGAGCCTCCTGTTTGTTAAGGGGGCACGTAGGGCGGTGGGGACCTGTACGGGGTCATGTTCTTCGGGCGGGAGCCTTTCCCCTCCATGGGGGCGGTGAAGGGGGGGGGAGGCTGGTAGGGCGGCGCGTTGGGGTCCTCGTCCCGCAGCGGAGTGTACTCCCCGATGGTGTCCTGGTTCAGCGGCGTGGTCTCCGGCATGCTCTGGTTGGGGTACTCTGGAGGGGGCAGTGGGGCTTTCTCCTCCTGGAGGATGAGGGGCATGCTGGAGGACGGTGGGGGCTTGGAGTCATCCAGCTCGTCGGCGAAGATGATGGGCACGCCTTTCTTAATGAAGGTGGCCTGGTCTTCGATGGTCAGCTTGCCTTTCCTCTTCTTGCGGTAGCAGATCATGGCGATGATGCCAGCCACGAGCAGGATGGCGGCCACCACCACGGCAGGGATGACGGTATGCAGGTACACATCGTCCTCGCTGCTCTTCTCGGGGTCTTTGCCTGCTGCCACCGTTGGCGTGGCCTCTGAGATCACCCTGCCATCCTTGGTCACGGGGACAAACTGGATGTGCCTGCAGCTGCCGGAACCAACCACAGACACATTCAGAGGCTTGAACTCGGGCTGCAGGACATTGGAGAAAGCTGGGCTCGGCCTGCCGGAGTCGTCCGCAATTTTTTTGCTCAAAGTCCGGATCTGCTCCCGAGGGCAAGGCTCCAGGGGCAGTGTGTTGTTGGTCCACTCCACTACGATGGAGCCTTTGGCGATGTCCTGCACTGTGATTGTGCTGCTGTTCCTGTCGCCAAATGCCAGAGCCAGCTTCTTCACCAGCATGATCTTCTTATGGATGTCATTCACCACTGCATTATGGTCCCCTTCCAGCCTGGCCTTGAACTTCACCGGAGCCTTGTCTCCATGTGGGCGCTTGTGGACATGGATTTCAAAGGCATCCACGGCAAAAAGCCCGCCCTTGTCAGTGGCATACATGAAGTACTCGTGCTTCCCAATGTGGTTGTGGTCTGGCATGCCATACATGAGCTGGCTGGTGCTGTTGAACTGCACCCATGAATTCTCCTCGATCATCTGCTGCTCCTTCAGCTTCAAGGTCAGCTGCAGCTTGTCAGTGGTAGTGTCCTCCTTGTCGTAGAAGGTATCTGACGGTATCTTAACCTCAAAGTAGGTGCCCTCCCACGCATCGACCCTGTCGATGTGGTTAGTGAGCTTGGGTGGCTCGTTGGGCTCCCAGGGCCGGGGCAGCCCGCTGGCGGTGGTGCGCACGCGGGATGGCGGAGAGGCCGTTGTCAGCTTGGAGATGGGCGATCTGGTTGTGCTGGGGGGCTTTGTTGGACGGGGCGTTTTGGGCCTGCGAGTGGGCCTTCGTGTTATTGCCGTGGAGGAATCTGTCGTGGACGGGGTGGCTGGCTTCAGGGTGGAGACTCTTGGCTTCTTGGTGGTCGTTGAGGGTGGTGTGATCACTGCTGTGGGCTCTACGTACCCAGGCATGGTGGGGCGAATCGGCACGGTGGCAGTGCCCGTGCCTTCTGCCACCCTGGTTGGCTGGATTGGCCCCAGCGTGGGCGTCTGGACAATGGGGCCTCTGGTTCTGATGGTGACCGTCGGCTTCCTCGGCAGCGGGATGGGCTCCCGGACAGGGGGTGCCATTGTCTCTGTGGGAGGCGCGATGGCGGGTGACGTCGGCGTGGGGACAATCCTGGTGGGTGGCTCTTGTGCGGCAGTGGTGGGCGGCCCGATGGCAGTCAGAGGCGTGGGGGTGGCGTTGATTTGCCGCCGCATCCTCTTTGGGAGGTGAGGTTTCTTGTTAGCAATGTGCCAGCCAACAACAGGGTAGCCAAGGCGGGCAGACATGGTTCCTTCCTTAGCTGGAGCCTCCACCTTGCTGATGTTGGGGACGCTGTTTTGGCTCAGGGAACATCCCAGTTTCCATGAGAGTAAGGCCCCGTTTTCCACCACCTTCTTTGCATTTCCTGGTCCAGCCATGAAGGCCGACATATCAAAGAGTCTGTTATTTACAACAGGAACCAACTTCATGTTGTGAAGTTCCACCTCTGAAAAGCTTCTCATTCTGTTTAAGAGTTCAATCCTCTGCTTTGGTGTCATTTTTGTTAAGTCGGCATCCAGAATGACAGTCAGGATGGTGACTGGCTCTTCCGAGCCGCACACAAAGGGCGCCGTGTCACTCGTGTCCTGCACGGCCGCTCGCACCGACTGAGGCTCGTTGTGGTCCTCCTGGTGGACCTCCACGGAGAAGACGTTCGTGGTCTGTGGCACATAGCTCCCATTGGGGAAGGGCTGCAGAGTGGTCACTGAGATGTAGTGGACACCCTTGTCTGTGTCAAGGGGCAGCCCTTCCAGGGAGCTGCTCTCTGCATTCCAGTGCAACCAAGAAGGCAAGGAGTCCTTCCCAGCTTCCGAGATCTACCAAACAAACAAACAAAAAAAAGGCTTTTAGAAGTACAGCATGAGGACAGGTTCTATCAGCAGTAACGCTTAATTTCAAGGACTAAAGAAAAAAATCTGAGGTGTAACAACTGGGGAAGGAACATCCTGGCCAGAGTATGGCAGCCGTTGCCTCCTCCTCCACATGTTGGCAAGGATGAGCTCTGCAGGGGGCACCGGACCCAAAGGGCTTAAGGAGCCACAAGAGGTCATAAAGTCCCACAAGGCCCCCTGGCCTGCAAGTGCTCCAACACTTGCTGTGCAACTGCCAAGCACAAGTGGTTCATTTTCTCTGAGGGCAGACGGGGAGTTTACGTCATGGGGACAGTGACAAAGCTGAGGGTGAAGTTATGCTGTACAGCAGAGCTGATCTAACAACTACCCCCTTCCCACTCCTTCCTCTCCCAGCTTGGCCATCTTGCTCCTTTTCTGAACCCCATCACACCCTGCCCACCCCACACACATCAAGTTCAGCAGAACATGTATTTTTTCCACTTATTTTCAGCTTGTCTCACTGTCCCCAGAGCCAGGATGACCCAGAGGGGCTGGAAGCTGGCCAGCTATGGTTCTGAGTCCCTGGCCTGGCTGGAGCACAGCAGCTCTCAACAAGCAGCAGGAAATCCTGAGAGCTACCTGGTGTTGTCCTGCTCTGCCAGAGGAACTGCAGCTGAGGATAAAGGAAGGGAGCAGACCCAGTGTAAGGGCCAGTATGGGCAGGCAGGGATGTGGCACATGGGCTGAGGAATTGCTAGACATGACACAGGACAGCATGGCAGCCTGGCTTCACCCCCAGGCTAGCTAAAAAATGAAGCATTTCACTTTCACATAGTAACTTGCTGCTGCAAGGGAAGGCTTTGTCTCAGAACACAGGCACCTCAGGACTCCAGCACACTCTTTACTACCTCCTTCAGCCCATGGGACTCTGTCTCCTGCCCTGGGTTGTAGCTGAGGCGGGTGCAAACCCCAGTTCCCAGCAGCTGACATCCCTCTGCTCTACACAGCAGAGCCGCTCAGGCTGTGCGCTGGAAGGGCGAGGCTGCCAGCTCGGCGGGCTGTGACATTTCCCGGGGTGCAGGTACTCCTGAGTGAGTAACCCGAGCTTCATCACCTCCCAGGCCCGGGGGCGTTTGGCAAGTGCGCTGGCTGGGCTTTCCAGAACTCCACGAGGCATCTCCCTGACACTCAGAGCAAACAGGATGCTTTGGGGCTCATGGAGACACATTTAGCAGCCTGGTCCTGGGTCTGGGCTCACTGCAGTCCAACACAGAGCCAGGCTCTAGCTCTCTTCCTGAAAGGGTGCTTTGGTTCTCTGCAGTTCTGTAAAGCTTATACATATTTCATAGTTTACCCAAATGCAAAGCTGGGAGAGGAGCTTTGCAAGGAAACCTGCCTGGCAGGAGCATCCCTGTATCCAGCAGCAGGTGCAGAGCCAGGGCTGGACTGCAGTGAGCCCTGGACTGCAGGTCCTGCTGGGGAAAGCCCCTGGATGGGCACACTGTGAGTGCTGGGTGCAGGCAGGATGCAGGCAGCACCTGGGGCTCACCCCCACGCTGTGGGTTCCAGCACTCTGAAGGGTCTGGGTGCACAGCTCTGCCAGAATAACGCAGGACCCAAAAGTCTTTTGGCAAGAGCAGCACAAAAAGCTTTTGTGCAAGAGCTGCAGAGGGTTTCAGCCAGCCTGGACAAGCTGGAGAGCACAGCATGAGCCACACGCTGGGCACAGCTTATAGAGCAGAGTTTAAAGCTCTCAGCACAGCTTTAGTTAACTCCTCACCAGCAACATCCCAGAGCAGAGAGTTCAGATTCCTGCTTACAGCAGCTGGAGGAAGCTGTCCCAAGGGCCCTGTCCCTCCATATATGCACCAACATGTGAGCATCCTTCCCCTGGCCTTGCTGTACCCACGTGTCTGGCAGAGGACAGGGTGTTTTGGCAGTGCTGTGGCTGTGTTCTCTCCTCCTCCACTGCAAGAACAGGAGCTGCTTTTAGCCCAGACATCCCAAAGGAAAGGCAGCCCTTCACCTGAGCTGGGCACAGGGAGCCAAGCCTTGCTCATGCAGGAACAAAGGAACGAATTGTCCTTCCTTGGCATTTCTTCTTCCAAAAGGGAACAAAGGCAGGGTCTGCTCCTGCCCAGCCAGAAGCACCGACCTGCCCCCATGTTCCTTTAAAAAAGTGTGATTTCATCACACCCTCTAAAAACTGAGATGCCAGGACAATGCTCAGTGCAATAAAGCATTTACAGTAGCAGGAGCTGGATCGTTCCACTCTTTATCCTCTTGTGCCAAAATTAGCCACTAACCTGCCCACTGTGGAGGAGGGCTGGGCTGGGCACACATAAGGAACAGAAACAGGGGGAGCCAGGACAAAGCCACAGCATTATTGAGGCTTACACAATCAAGAAGAATAAAAACTTTAATAGTGAGTGGTTAAATTCACTCTGAGTGTGTAATTTTAGGCTACATTTGGAACAAATCTTCCCCTTCTGTGCACTCTGCAAAAGCCCTTAATTACAGGATCACACACTCCACAGAGCTTTCCTGAGAGCTGGAGTTCTCTGCTGCTGCCTCCCCCTGGGCACTGCCATGACTTGAGGAGAAAACCTACAAGCAGCAGTATTTTACCCAGTCTCATGCCACAAGGTGATTCTTCCTTCAGACATCTCTGCTCCTACTTCTGACAGCCAAACTCACTTCAGAGAGGTGCCTGACCCCACATGCAGAAATGATGGTGAGGGAGGCACAGGCCAATCTGAGCATTTCCTGCTTGGAAAACCATTTTTAACCTACAGTTCACATGTAGGGCCCATGCTAGAAAAGGAAACTGCAGCCAGACAGATTCACACAAAAAACTAGGCTCTCCTGAAAAACAAAAGCAGGCCAAGCAATCACTGACTGGGATGACTTGTTCTAGCAGGGATGCGACAGTTGCAAAACATTTATAAACCCACTTAAACTTGATTTAAAAAGAGCTGAGCTAGTTCAGCTGTATTCAGCCTGTGAGGAGATGTGGACTGTTTCTAAAGGCTCTGCAAGAGATGATTAAGAAAATCAAATTTATGTGGATTACTCCTATGAAGCCTGTGCCTCCACTGGGAAATCTTGGAGAAGGCAACAAGTCACAAGCATGCCATTTCTCTGCACTGCTTTAAACACAGCTACTGACCTGATAGCAGAAATCATCCATGTTCATGTGACAAAGGAAGAGCCCAGAAAGATTAGAATGGATAAAAAAAAGTTATTAGCATGATGGATAAAAATCTTGCTCCTAAACAAATGCTGACCAGCCTTGGCGTGGGTCTGTCCTGTCCACGTCACTGCTGTTTTTGCAGTGCTGTGAACTGTGAGGAGGGAGACCTGGACTCTGTTCCAGTAATGTTTCCTTCAAATATTGCTTCAAAGGGTATTTGTTAAGGCTACACATAGTTAATGATTTGGGATCTCTAGTTTTCATGTTAAAAGTTTTCCACTTTTCTATGTATGCAATAAGTATCAGCCTTAAGCCCTGCCATTTCCTTCAAGGGGTCTGGTTTCAAAATAACTCTTCCATTGCCCAAGTTTAAAAAAAAAGGCTGTCTTTGTTTTCTCATTATTTGAGATAATTGTAAATGAATGCTTATTGGCTAAAGATTACACAAGCCTGGCAGTGTATCGAAGACCATTAAAAAATAAGCCATGATTGTGATTTAAAATACATACAGTGAGTGGTCTGGCTGGTTTTGAAGACCTTGTTCACAAAATCCTTTCAGATAGACATGGCCTGTTATTTTTAGGCCAGCCAAGAGCAGTCAGCTCATGAAAGAAGATAGCTCAGTTTGACTTGTTTTTTTAAACTTGGATCTTAAAGCCCTGTAGCCAACAAGACAAAGATAAGCAAAGGAGCAGTGAGCAAAACTGCTGCCTCGAGGGAATTCAGTCAAAAACTGCATTCTTACTTACAAGAGGGCCCTTTAATCCTCCAGGTATTTAGTCCTCCTCCTTCTGATGAATCCCCTGAAGAGAAGGCAGTGAGCCCTTCGCCAGGAGACAGGAACCAGAGGATCCTGCCACAGGTCTCCACTATGGCACACCACTATGAAATCTTCCCAGTCCTGGAAGTACCCAGTGGGATCTGCCCTGTCTGTGCTGACAGACCCTCACACAGGCAGCAGCAGCAGCTGGGAGTCAGCTCCTTTCAAATGAGTCCTAAAACCCCCCTGATGACTGTTTTTGGGCAGGGTCAGCATGGACATCCTGCAGCTCTGCCAGATCTCCCACTGCCCCTTCCCCTCCCTGTGTTCAGCAGCTGCTGAGAGACAGACCCTGTGCCAGGGTTTTATCTGGGGTGCAATTACTGATGGCAATTTACTGTAGCCAGGCTCCCTCAGCATCATCACCCCAACACACATGGCCAGCAATGAGGAATATCCCAGCTGGGCCCTCCAGAAGGTGAACTGAGCTGAGCTGAGCCCAAATGACTGACCCAGCCAGTCACACCAAGTCTGCAGGCTCAGGCTCCTGCAAGCAATTAACCAGCAGGCAGGGGAGGAAAATGGAAATTCAAATGCAATTCAAATGCAAATATAACTGCAGAGAAAGAGTCAAGTCTAAGCTGTTTGCCTAAGCCCAAGCTTTATCTTAACTCCCCTGCTAGTGCTGCAGCATGGGCAGTGCTGGCAGCAGAAGCAACAGGCAACCTCAGCCCCAATGAGATCCATGGGCAGGCAGATTCTCATTGCCTTGTCCCACACAAACTGGGGGAGGGACACTGGCTTCAGAGCCACCCCAGTGCTGCTGGAACTGTGGGCACTGCAAGGAGCACAGGAGTCAGAAGTGATGGGCATGGGGCCTGCAGGCTCCAGCTCACAGGACAGTCCTTGTTTTGGGAGGCAGGTTCTGCCTGTGGATCCATCAGGTGCTCTCCTCAGCTGGCACAAAGGCTGCACTGTGCCTGCACACCAAGCTGTCCAGGAACCACAGCCCCAGGCAGGTCCCAGAGGCTGGAATGGAATGTGATGGTGCAAGGCAGGGGCTGGACAGCCCTCAGCACACAGCTGCCAGAGCCTGCCGGAGTTCAAGTGTTTGGACAAAGTGGACAAAGCTTTTAGACATATGGCAACTCTTCATGTTGTTCTGTGCTGGGCCAGGGCTTGGAATTGGTGGTCCTTGTGGGTCCCTTCCAACTGTGAATATCCTGTGATCCTATGAAGCTGTGAGGCTTTGGCCCCAAGGAACAGTCCTGCCAGGGAGGTTGGCCTGTGTGCATCCAGGAGAGGTCCTGTGAAGGAGCCTCCAACCTTACTTGGCACCTCCTTTTCTCAAACACAACACAACTGCAAATTAGGACACTAGAAGACCATATCTAGAAACACAAGGCCCAGAAAACAGTGGTGCAAGGAGGATGGGCACCTCTCAGAGCCTTCTGCTCACTGGGCACAGCTTACTGTGCTGCTGCAGTGCTGTGCTATGGGAAAGCTCAGGCTGGAGACAGGAAAGTTGTGCTTGGCACAGCGAGCAGGAAGGACTTGCAACACAGATTGCTTCCCTGTGGAGGAGACTGCCTTACCTGCCAAGGTTTTTGGGTATCCTCAGCAGACACTGCTCCTCTGGGCTGCTGTGTACCTTGCTCAAAAGACCCAGGAACTCACGGACAAAACAAGCACAGGACATCTCATGCAGATGTCTCTGCCCCTGGAAGTCTAAAAACAGCCCAGAGACTGGACTGGCTCTCAGAAGTACGTCAGCCTCGGTGACCCGAGCCTTCATTACCAGCAGGAGCTCACCGCCTCTGCTCAGAGACCAAAAGCTACACAAGAACAGCCAGTAATTGGTGCTTCCTTTGTGCACAGGTAGGTCAGGATGCTTGAGCTAACCCCACATTCTGGTCCCAGCCAAAGCCCTGCAAAGCCCCTCCTGTATGTCTCCATGCAATGAAGCTGCTGCTTTAGAAAAACAAATCAAACCCAACCCAGAAAGCTGAGCTAAGGGAGAATAAGGCTTGCAGAGGCCACATCACTGGTCCTGGCCCTCATCTTCAAGTTCAAACCTCAACCTCTCAAGGACCAGGCAGCAAAGCTACTCAAAGTAGCTGCTCTACTTTTATGTGCTCATGACAACCTGAATGGGAAGTTTACATGTCTCCTGCTAATCTGCATTTTCCAGCCATTCAAGGAGCGAGTGAAGCCTCACGCACAGAAAGCAGCCCCCTCCTATGTGGATGTGGGCTCAGCCTGCCCTCCACAGGAGCTGGGCTTTGTCTGAGCAGCTCCTTTACTATCAGTGAAATGGCTCTGCAAAGGTGCAGGCTGAGCAGCTACGCCCAGCTCATGCCACCCTCGCATACCCCTTCCATGACGGCTTCTTTTCCAGCTGCGCCTCTGTGCTGGCTATAAGGACACCATTCAGCGTCCCACTCTGCCTGGGCAAGGGAACACAACAGCTGTTTCACTGGGAGGTCACTACAAAACATTGAGTGTCCCAAGAAATCCTCCTTTCATCGGCCCATGCAAGCAGCTTGGAAGGATTTGTTTGGCCTTATTGTTGGAGCGGGCAGGCGCAGCCCGCCCGCGCCAGGGCTGGGGTCAGCACGGGCTGCCCACACCCAGCTCTGTCCCTTGCCCAGGGGGCGAGCACGGGGCAGGAAAAGCCTCAAACAGCTTTAAAAAAAAAAGTTTGGTCGGGCTCTTCTTTCAGCGCCACTTTTTATAAGCGAAAGGCCAAAGGGAAGCAAAAATACCACAGAGCTGGGATGCCAAGTGCTGGGGGTTTAGTGCTGCCACCGCACAGCTAACCAGCCCTGGCAATTTATTCCTCCCATCAGCAGATTGCTGGAAAGCTGGCTTTCAAGAGCGTGGCAAGGAAAGGCAGACCAGATCTTGCAGCCTCAGGTCTGCTCCTTTGCAGGATTCTCATTATTGTCACATTCCTCTGTCTCCTTGGATGCTCAAAGCAACAACCTGTAAGAGCAGGACAAAACAAGGAACCTCCCAGCCCGTCTGAAAAGCCAGTTTATAATTAGATCGAGTCACATTTTCCACTCCTCCAAATTCAGAGTTTGTTACTAAGCGTGCACTGAAAATACCAAATTCTCTGACTCGGTCACTCCCTGCAGGAAAAAGATAAGCCCCCTCAGCCTCCCCCCAGGAATCTTATCAGCTCATCTTATCACTCAGATTGCAGCGTGGCAACCAAGCAAAACTCTGCCCAAGTCTTCCTTTGCCTGGACCTGTTCCAGGCACTGCCATTTATCCCCCGTGTGCTGCCTGTAAATAGCGGCTGTTGCTGCACCTCCCAGTTAGTCCAAGGAAACCAGGGACCCCAGGGAGGAGGTGAAGCTCAAATGCCTTGACAGAGAGAGCCTTTTAAGATACCCAGCTTGATGACACAGCCCCTCGGGAGTGCTCTTTGCTTCTCTTCTTCCTTTGAGAAATGCCACTTTAATAAATCTCACATTCAGTTAAAATGCTTTGAAATAAAGATCATTGCAAGAGGAGAAAAAACCCAAACCTCAGTATTTTGTGGTTTTCTTCCCTGAAAGCAAGTGTGTCCTGGCACTGAGGCTGGCTGTCAACATCCAGCCCTTGGCTTTGGGGTTGGAGCAGGACTGAGGTGAGCAGCACAGCCCTGACAGTAGATACCCATGTCAGGACTCCTGCAACCCAATCTCTGTGGATCCTGTTTATAAATCAAGGTCCCTGACATCTGATGAGAGCAAAGCTGTTCAATAAAAGCTGCTTCAGCAGATGACAAATAGAACAACCATTGGAAACTCAGCCTCCTGCCTGGAAAGTTTAGTGGTGGACTTGGCAGTGCTGGGTTAATGGTTGGGCTGGATAATCTAAAAGCTATTTTCCAACCTAAACAACTCTGTGATTCTATGAAAGCAAGACTCCCTTTTTCCCAGATGGATATCCAGTCTCTGATAACCTCCAAACCCGCTCCATAGCTGCACTGTGCAATTAATCTGAGTGAATTCTGTTCTAATCACTTTCCCACCAGCTGTGTTTGCTTACAGAGACAGCTTCTCAGGGCCTCTGCTGTGCGTTTTACCTGTCTTCCCAACAAAGCCCTGTGGAAACCATGCACTTCAAACCAAAAAAGAATGAGGGGCTAAGACACAGCTGGGAATGCTCACCTGTGCTCACCTGAGCTCCTCAGCACTGGCTACAAACCCACCCCACAGTGAACACTCTCAGGACTGAAGGCAGGTCAGCAGCTTTGCACAACCTCCAAGGAAGACACAGCAAATCTCCTGCTCTGGCAGGGATGTGCCTTGGGAAGCAGTACACACCAGGACTTTCTCTCCTTCCAGCATGCTTTATAGAGCCTTCTTGAAATAAAAGTTATTTGATAGTGTCTCTGTGTATTGCAGGTATATGCATTTAGGATATCAGGTTGTGCAAGGGCTCAATTCCCCTTGTGGGGACAGCATACCCTGGCTGGTGGGATGAGTGCAGACCCATGTCTGTGGTGGCAGCAGCCACCACACCAAGTCATGCACCTCACCTTTTGTCCTCTTCTGGGACTCAACAACTGGAAGCAGCAAAAACTACAGACCAGGATATTTCAGCTGATAGGAAGATGTCCAAACCAAAGCAAAGCAGACATGGAAAAGCAAACGATTGTAGGATATATCAAACAAAGTTATTTATAGAAGAGAAAAGGAAGTTTGATGCTTTTATAAAAGGTTCTGGTAAAATTTCATCTGGAATGTTTTGTAACACTGTGGTCATGCAAACATAAGAAAAATAAACTCAAAGTGGAGGAGGTGCAGAAGACAGCTGCAAAGTTTAGGGGAAGGAAAGAAAGCTTATTTTATGAGAAAGACTAAAGAGGTTGGCTTGTTTAACCTAATAAAATCAAGATGGGGAATATGCCTGTCACCTATAAATACATAAGGGAAGTAAATATTATGAAGGTAGAATTGATTTAGGCTAAAGGGCAGCACATATAAATATTTCTAGCCATCTCTAAATTTAGGCTAGAAGCTGCATTTTTAATCAGAGCAGCCAAATTCTGGAGCAGCTTCAAATGGAAGTGGCAGGAACAGGAAATCCAACTGGTCTTTGACTGGAGCCTGATCTGTTCTCTGACAGGACACAGCTGAGAGGTAACAGGTCACACTCCACACAGCCCTCATGGAAATGGGGTTAAGAAGATGATGACTGGTGAAGGTACCAGCACTAATGCCCATGTTTACTCTGTCCTAGTCAGCATCTGCCAGGAGCCAGTGGCAACCCACCCATACATTGTCTGTATGGCAAGGGGGCTGTAGGATATGGGGAAATTGGCTGTTTTAACCCAAACCTCTTAAAAATACCAATGTTTTGGTGTCAGATGTGACAGAAAGGGCTGCAAGATGTCTTTTAGGAAGCCACAGCAAGGAATTTGAATTCCCAGCCACGTCCAGACAGCAGGAGAGCAGTCTTACAGCCAGAAGCCCTGCTGTAGTGAGGAAGCGAGAGGACAACATCTGGACTGACCTGCTGCCAAACCCAACAGCTGGAATACCTGCAAGCTCCAGCTGCTTTTCAGAGGCCATGATACTGCCTGACCAAGGCACTTGCTTGGGAACACAAGGCACAGGGGAAGGGTGTTACCACAGCCTCAGTGCCTTGCAGGCAGCTGGCCCTGAGCAACATGAAAACAGACTCTGAATTTCAGACACGTGGTAGTTTTTTACTTCTTTTCTCTGCAGCTTGAGCACATTCAAATAAAGTTGCTTTTGTCCTTAGCCACAGAACTCTCACCTGTTGCTCAGCAGCTCTGGGGGTGGCAGGGAAAGGCTGGGGGCTGCTCCAGGAGCACATACCTGACTGTGCAGGAGTGCATGCCTGCGGGGCACTCCTCCGCCACCGCTGCACATGCCTGGCGTTGTTTCCATCCCACAACCCAGCTTGCAGATAAAAGTATTTTGTCTACAGCTGGCTGGAATCTGCTAACAAGCAGGGAGAGGATCTGAGAAGGAGCTTCAAGGCGATCCCCACCACAATCCTTGAAATAATCAGTGGGAATCATCTAGAAATTAAGCAATCACACTTACTCCAGGCTCCAGTGGGAGTATGGGGACAGGAACTGTCAGCAATTTTTTAAAAATAAAATATTGTAGACAATTTCTTTGAAATTAAAGAGGAAAAAATACAGGTAACCATATCTCACTGTAAACCCTTCTCCATCTTAGAAGGCACAGAAGTCCTTATTCTTTCTTAGCAGGGTTTAAGTACACCAGAGACCAAGATTCACAAGTATTATGCTTTTACTGCTTCAGCTGAGAAATGCCAGGCAGCCTGAGAAAAAGACCAGAGCACTCTGCCCAGAAACTTACCAGTAAAACAAAAATGCATCCTAGCACCCAAAATTGCCCACGCAGTTCTCACTAGCCAGGGATCAAATCCCCATAGCAAAGGTCAGCTGTGCTCAGCAGCCAGCATGCATTCTCTGCAAGGAGAGCCTTTCCAGAGACAGCAGCTCGGTGAGAGCCTGCTGCACTTTTAAAATCAATTTCAAGGTGAACAGATGCAACAAGCACTCGGGTAAACCCAGGGATAAGCATGAAAATCGCTCCCAGAGTTTGCTGAACTCCACACAACCAGCAGCTGCTGGGTCCTGCTGAGCCCAGGCCTGTCCAGGCTCTCCAGGAGTGTTGGTGATGGTCAACACACCTCACACCTACATGGCAGAGGCAGAATTTGAAGCCATCAGGTGGGGTGGAAATAATCCATCAGTATTTTCCTGCAGCTACTTGAGCTATCACAGACGACTTTTGTGCCAGGAAAAGATGACAGAGGAAGCTGTGGTGTTATATAAATACTGACACTTATTCTTGCCATCAAAACAGCTATTAGACAACACCAGAACAAGCCACTTGGATGCAAAATCCCAACCCAAAGTTATCATTTCTGTAACATGAGATCTGGGGCTCACCACAGGCTCTGGCAGCCTGGTGCTGTACAGGTGGGTGAGGCTGGCAGGGACCTTTCCATGGGTCAGCACAGAGGCACCAAGCCCAGCCTGGCCCCTTCCCTGACTCCTATGGCCAGGGGCTCACCCGCTGCCCTCCTCCCCCTGTCTGACCCTCTGTCCATAACAGCTGCATTCTTCAGATTTTCTGCCCACCCTGGCACATTGTGGTCTGGCACCCTTGCTGGAGCCAGCAGGATCACGTATCAGGATTGGGATAACTGTGGGACTGTACACAGAGCTAAACCAAACCTGCCTTCCAGGAGAAACTGAGATGTCAGACTTGCTCCTGACTTGCTCTCCATCTCCCTCTGATCTTCTAAGACACACCAGAAGCTTGTATTTTTCTAATGCTTTATAATGCTCTTTGAAAAGAAATCCTGAGACTGGAAGGCAGTTCTTCTTTTTAAGGAGAGAATTTTCTGAATTCCATGTGATCCAAGCAAACCCTTCCAGGAAAGGACTAACAATGAGCACACCTGTGTTTGGCCATGTCCCTACCTTCCTCTGGGCTATTCTAACCCTCTCCTGCACTCAGGACGGATTCCAAACTCAGTTTTCAGGTCCTTGCAGTGCCTTGTATGAGTTTAATTCAGATAAGGGGAAAGGCTACCATCTTTCCCAAGGGGACTTAGAGGCAAGGTCAGGACAGACAGTGTCACAGGCAGCCCAAAGCCCCGCTGGCAAGACAGGGTCTGTTTGTCTGGCAATGTTTTGTTACCACAGTGAAGCAAACTCCCTGAGCCTGAGCAGCAGTCCCAGGGAATCTGCAGCTCCCCAGATCCCACAGCAGGATCTCCTCATGGATGTGCCCATCATTCCAGGGGCAGAGCATCTCACAGTTTAAATACAGCCAACAATCTCAATTAGTCATCTCTGAGAAGTCTTCTCTGTTACAGAAGAGAGAAACTTTGCAATGAGATGAGACTAATTTTTTATAAAAATCCTTCTGTAGTCCTACAAAACTGTAAGGCTGCTTCCCAGCCAGGCTCATGACCCAGCCTGTTAGTGGGTGACCCGTGTCACAGACATCTTTTATGAAAAATCTTTTATTAGTATTTTTCCTCCTGAGAAGCTGGAGGCCTCAGGAACAAAATGTAAACAATGGTTATCTGCTGCTGTGGAATGCAACAGGTGCATCTGTGATTGGTCCCATGTTGGTTGTTTCTAATTAACGGCCAATCACAGTGAGCTGGCCCGGACAGAGAGCTGAGCCACAAGCCTTTGTTATTTTTCTTTCTATTCTATTCTTAGCAAGCCTTCTGATGAAATCCTTTCTTCTGTTCTTTTAGTATAGTTTTAATATAATATATATCATAAAATAATAAATCAGCCTTCTGAAACATGGAGTCAGATCCTCGTCCCTGCCCTCATCCTAAGGCCCCTGTGAACACTGTCCCAGACCCGCTCCATCCTGCATGAATGTAACCAAAACCAATCCTTGGGGAGTGGTGTTTCTCACCTGGACAACCTCTCCATTGGAAGCAATTAACTCCGTGGGGATGGAGACTCTGAAATAGCGTCCCACCACGGCAGAGCTGTCGGGGATGCCCACCACGGCCGGCACCGCCTCGCGCAGCTCCGACAGCGCCGAGTGCATGGAGGCCTCCAGCTGGTTCTCCCAGTCCCGAACCACCTCTGCCGGCTCGCTGGGCCAGTGGCAGTGAGCAGAGGCTGCCAGCAGCAGCACAGGGAGCCAAGTCCTCCCCAGGACAGGGGCTTGCAGTAGGCATCCAACAGTCATTCTTCCCAGCAGCCTTGGCAACGGTGCTCCAGCTGGAAAGGGGATCGCGGGCAATCTGCAGGCACCACAGCACGGGCAGGGGATCCACCAGTCCTTCACAGCAGCCTCATCCTAGGAGTCCTGGGAACCTGGCTGGACACAGGAAATCCAATCAGCACATTAATTCAGATACCCAATCCAGCCAGCCAACTCACAGTGACCTTGCAACAGGCAGAGGGTACTGGCCATGTTATTCTCTGTGCCTCAGCTTTTGATTTAACTGCAAGTTACCACAACCATCAGAGAGCACTCTCAGCTCTTCTTCTGACATACAGCATCTCCCAAGAAACAAGATCCTCCTGCTTTTCTACGCACACAGCCATGCTCCTGCTGCTCTAGAGGCACAGCATCCTGAGATAGTCACAGGTAGGCAGACAAGGGAGATAAAACCAAAGCTGAGACTGAGCACAACACCAATAGTTGACCTTTCAAGGCAAGCTGCAGCCAGGCTGGAATATCAGTGGATTTAAATGCCAGTTACCCAGTAGGAAAGATATCAAGAAACATTTGGAACTCCAAAGCTGCCATCCTAATGGCTTGACACATGACAGATGCTTCTGCTCCTCTGATCCATGAGCTTGGTTTTCAAGCCAGGTCTCCTCTCAGGTCCAGCTTTTTGTATTAGAGTGCTCAGAGTTTACCTGGGGGCCTGCAACATGCAGCCCCAAATCAGACTGAAGTGAGCAATGCACACACAGTGGTTTATACTCTATCCAGCTCTCTCCTGCTTGCACAGCTCACCTGTGCCCACACTCTGCCAAGACACATCTCCAGCTCTCCCTCACTTTGTTGTTATGTTCTTTCACTTCATCCCCATCATTACCACCTCCCTGCTTCCCTGGATCCCCTTTCTCTCTCTTCCTTTGGCCATGGTTTCCTTTGTTTCCCCAGCCACTTCTCCCTCCAGACTGCCTTCAGCCATGGCAGTCACAGATCTGTGCCACCATGTTCCTCTTCACAGACTGCTTGCAGGAGACCAATGGATCCCTGGAGTAGGACAGAGCCATTTGGGACCCCAGGGAAGTTGTGCTGGTATGGCAGTTTGCAGCCAGCACAGCCCCTGGTAACTGATCTGCACTGATGAGCGGAATGGTGGGTTACACAGGATGGCAGGACAGACACACAGACCAAGCAGACATTGTTCAATGCCAGGAGCACACAAGACTGGGTTCCCTAATGCCTTGAACCAACTCCTTTTTCCCAGGCTGAGAGAGAAGCGGCTCCAAATTCCCAGAGCAAATCAGCACAGCTTCCAACCACTGGCTCCCAGTTGGATTTATTTTAGCCTGTTCTGTCTGCACCATATGATGCACATCAGGCTGTCCCAAGAGAGCCTGGAGCCAGTCTGTGTGGGAAGGGAATTCCCACTGCTTCTTGCCCTTGCAGAGCTCCCAGAGCAGCACAACAGGGCTCAGCTGTGCTGTGGCCAGGCAGGGTGTGCTGCCCACCAGAGGCCTGCAGAAGCAGGCAGAGGAGTGCCCATGCAGGCACCCAAGCCCAAGGCTACCTCAGCAGGCTCTAGGAATAACAGGAAAGATAAGGTCTGGTGGCTCACCCTAAATCCTGAGCTCTAGGGAAGCTGAGAGGCAGTAAGGATCTGCACATCTGCACCCCTCCATGGGCCTTTCACAATAAACCCCACACAGAGAAGGGCTGACACCTCCCATATCAAGGTAACAGGCCCAGGGCACAGCACAGGGGGCTGTGGGCAGAGGAATGAGGAGCTGAATGCAATAACCTCTGGCTACAGGATCCACCAGGCAGATACCTGATCTGACCGCTGCTCTGTGGAGAACCTGTCTCAAGTGAAAGGCACAGGAGACAGCAGAGGCAGGATAATACTGCTGGGAACCACAAGACAGATGGGAGGATGGCTGCTAAGAAGGTCAGTGCTACAGAAAAGCCACTCCCTGCTGCTCCTGTGCTTCCAGCTGTCTGAGCTGACTGGGAGGGGAATATACCAGATGAAACAACAAGGAAAGCAAAGCCAGGCTCTTCCCAAAGGCAAAGGAACACAGACCCATACTCTGCTGAGCTGGAAGGGGCCCATCAGGATGATCAAGTCTAACTCCTGGCAGTGCACAAGACACTCAAGTATCCCATATGTGCCTGAGAGCCTTGCAAAATGCCTCTTGAGCTCTGTCAGCCTTGGGGCTGTGACCATCCCTTGGGGAGCCCATTCAGTGCCCCACCACTCTCTGGGTGAAAAACCACCAGCACAGGATGGCCTTCACCCAGAGAGAGGAGCCTGAGCCAGAGTTTATCCTCAGGAAGTGGCTGCTGGGTAAGGACAAGTCACAATCCCTGTAGGGCACAACTCTCCTACCAGCTCCCTGTGTGGCCAGAGGAGGATCTGACACACTGCAATTGATTTCAGATGAGCACAGAGTTATCTCAGCAGGTAAATGAGTACCACAGTAGATGTCTGGTGGAGAATATCCAACAGGCCATGTGAATGAGCTACAGAGATGATGCAGACTCCTGCAAGGGGTCCTGAGGAAGTCACTGCTCATCACAGCGGGAAATCAGGGGGCTCTGTCCCTGCACTGTGCCTTACAGAGCTGAAGGAACTACCTGCACGCTCCATGGAGCCTGGAGCATGGTGACTGCAGTGATGGCACCTTGTCCCTGAGCTACTTCTCCTGAAGCCTGCTCGTTGGAAAGCCCTGATGGCAAGCACAGGCAGGATCAGAGACCTGTGGCTGGGGGAGGATTGTGGCAGCAGCCCTGTGGCTGCCTCTCACTGCTGCACTGAGCATCCACACCTAGCAGAGGACAGACACCCCAGACAGCCAGACACACAGTGTACAACTGCACAAGGCTGTAAAACACCTGTAGAGGTGCTTCAGGCCAGCCCCTGCCCTGTCACACTGCAGTGCAGCTCGTGCATGAGCGTGGCACAGCTCTGTGCTGCTCAGCCAAATGATGTGATCCAGCCTGGGGCGTTTTTGTTGGATGGAGAGGAGCATTTGGGCAGAAAGGAGCTGGTTCTTGATATCTGTGGTGAGCAGGAGAGGAAGATGAAGTCATCACCTATTTCAGAAATACTTATCAAAGCAGTCAACAAACACTGCCCCATATGCGCCCCCTGGCCCAGCAGCTGGCCATTATGTGGTCCTGTGACACTTGCAGGCTGCAAATTCAGAGTTTCATTTTAGGGAAAATATGGAAGAACAGGCTCAGCATATAGGAGTGGAGCACACAGGAGGTACAGGAGGAATTCAGTAGCTGATAACAAAGAACAAACAGAAGAGCTGAGAACAAACTTGCGCCACCAAAAAAAAAAAAAAACACCTCTTAACACAGCTCCACCTCAGCACACAATGGACAGAAGCTGAAACACTGCCAGCCTCTCCCAGTGTGTGAAGGAGGAAAAGCAGGGTGGTTGCAGCTATCAGCAGAGCTGTACAAGGCATTGCCCTGCAGTGCTGCAGGGCACATGGACTATCAGTGCAAGGTGAATACCTTTTGGGATAGGAGATCCCCTGCCTAAAGCCACTAGTGCTGCTCTGCAAGTCTACTGGCCACCAGCACTGTGGGTCTGGATGCAGCTGCAGAAGAGTGAATGTTACCTGCAGCAAGGCTGGAATAAGCACTGGGACCTGCCTGGTGCCTCTGGTCTGAGAGCCCACACCACCTCACATGGCACTACCATGGGCACAACCCTGACTCAGCAGAGAAACCATCCCAGGTGTATTTGGAAAAGTCCATGTTCTAGGTCACTGTCCATGACCAGTGAGTGGCACAGAACTGGAGCCCTCCAGGAGCAAAAACCTCAGTGCTTCACAGTTTCCAACAAATTCAAAACAGGGCCAAGACCCAAACACAGATGGAATTCTGCAGGCGGTTCTCTGCTGATCTCTGGGAAGCACCAGGCCATAGAGCTGACTGACTTAGGCAGCACTTCCCAGTCATGAGGGAAGGCCAGACCACCCCAGCTTCTCTACATGGCACTGTGCTCCTCCTTCCAGCAGGATCTGCACTGCCCAGTCTCGCAGAACAAACACAAAGGTTCAGGTTAGTCCTGAATTTCAGGATGTTTCCTTCTGTCTGATTTTCTGAAAGAACTGACTTTCTCTTTATTCTTGTGCTTCTGTGAGAGCTCTTTTGGTCTCAAGTTCAAGCCTTCAGAGTGTTGGATGAAACATCAAAGTCAGTATCAACATCTGCTTCAGTCCTAGTGCTTGCTGCATGTGCCAAGGTTGATTCCTGATCTCCAGTGCCAAACCCCCTCACAGAGCCACGAACTGGGCCTGCTTGGTGAAGTTATGATGCTGCATTTGATATGATGCTGACTTGTCAAGGCAATGCTGGAATTTGCTCCCTCTCCATGCAGCTCTGAGACCCACTGACGCGGTAAGGACATGCTGTACCTTTGTTATCCAGGAACGCTGAACAGCGCAGGCAGAAGATGGGACTGAAAGGAAAGACTGAGAGCAGGACAAAGTAGCTTTTCCTAGCCACACATTTTCCCAGAGACCTTTCCTTCTGCCCATCAGGACCCAGGTGTGGAGCCAGGGGAAGCACCCCAGCCAGAGGACGGTGGCTGTCCTAGAAATGACTCTTCCTCTGTGGCCGATTACGACACCACTTCAGCAAGAACCAGTGAAAGTGAAGTCTCTGTCCAGCTGCATCTAATCCAATTGCTCAAGCACACAATCACATCACTGGGCTGCGGTAATTAATCACCACCAGCATATTAATGCCACTGAGCCCAGCGTGCAGAAAGCTCAAGTAACTGCTGTGCAATTCTTGACTCTGGTTAAGAAGATATTTAGGAGTTAGGAGGAATCCCACTTACCTGATTGCTTATTTACCAATATCCTCATTAAAGACAGCATTAAACAAGTGGCCTTTCTCTAAGGAAGCAAACTCAGCTCTAAAGACTTGGTGCACCTTTGCAGAGCAGAGCTATTGTCTGTGCAGAGATCTCGTGCATGTTTCCACAGGAGATCTCCGGGCAAGCCCCGTCAGCTCTCGCACGCCGGCGAGTCAGGGCAGCGAGCAGAGGAATGATGAAATGCTGAAATGCAGCGTCCCCGGCCAGGCACACAAAGATGGCACTCTGCCGGCCCTGCTGCCCGCTCCCAAACACCACAGCGGGCACCCCTGGTGCCAGCCTGGCGGCACGGCCGGGCACAGGCGGGCAGGGCTCCCGAGGGCTGCGCTGTGCCCAAGGAGCCCGGGAAGGGAGGATGGGGGGCAGGAGGGACAGACAGCCTGCAGGCAGTGTGTCTGGGCACAGCAGCCCATCACCAAGCCATGAACTGACAGTCTCCTCAAGCCCAAGGGCGTGCTAGCCTGCAAGCCTGGCATGCAGTATGTGCAAAGAACAGCCTGGAGGGTGAAATGTAGGGAATGGTCAGAGTTTCTGTGCCTGTCCTGCTCCGGACGTACCCTGAAACAAAGGCAGCAGCCCTTCCAACAGACTGTGTTAAAGGCTATGGAGAGTGCAGCAAATGCCTCTGGGAGTTATTTCCAACCTCAGTGGCTTCTGCCATGGACATTCACAAAGACGCAAGCTCCAGACACTGCTGTGCACAGGATGAGCTACAGACAGGGATGTACAGCAGAAAACACACACACACACACAGACACACTAGTCACACACAGGCTCAGGGCAGGCATCTGCCATGAGGAATAGGCCAGGAAGAGGACAGAAGATTCACCACCAGACACAGCTCTCCCCACTCCACACTGCTCAGAGGGACAGCATCCTGTCCTGCACAACACTAACCAGGCACATCTGGGGGTGGTGGCCTTACTTACATGGAGGCTGGAGGACAAGCTCTTGCAATTTCTGGCTTAATGCTGCACTCACAGCTGCCTGCTCAAAGCCACGTGTGCACCAAAACCAAAACAGCAGCATAATGATCAGAGATCAGACCCTGAGGGACCTGCCTGAGTTGGGATGCCCCAGATCAGTGCTCCTGAGGCCCCTGGAGCCCCTTCCACCCTCTCTCCCCACAGCCATCAACAGCTGATCACCCCAAACACCATCAGCTCAGGAGGTACCAACCTGTACTCAATTCTTCACCCCAAAGCTTCATTTCAACATGGTGTGCCCACTGTGTATTGTCACCACATCAAAGGTGGTGAAGGTGCCCAGAAGTGACACCCAGCCAGCCCAAATGACATAGGCACAAGAAGAGGTGCTTTTTTTCATCCTCCTCCCTTCTTGTATTTCTGCACTGCTCGTCTCCAGCACATCTGGTGTCAGTAACAGGAAACCCTGACGCTGAAAAACAATCTAGGGGAAAAAAAACAAACTCAAACCCGAAACAGCAGTGCTAAAAATGTGTGCTGGGCAGGGAAATAAGCAGCACCCTCCTGCTGATGGGGAACTCGCCTGCAAGCTGTCACCAACTTGTTGCGCTCAAGTTCCAGAAGCCACAGGCAGTTTCGTGACACTTGTGCAGGAAGTGGTCACTGCCATTGACACCTTGCAGCAGTTTTTATTCTGCTAGAGCAAGCACTGAGATATTTAACTTTCCTGTAGCTGACAGGAAGCTTTCTGCTACCTTCATTACCACTCTGTGAGAGTGACAAAGGATGCAAAGAGACTAGTTTTCCTTTTTGCCCCATCTGTTTGTCCAGAAGTTGGGCTACTACACTGTCCTCCCCAATTCCCAATTAGGGACTCCATTACCAGAAAAACTTCTTCTCCTGGCAGAGGTAAGCACTGAGGACATGCTCCAGTAAGCACTTCAGCAAGTGCTGTGCAGGGGAGGAGGCAGCCTGGCAGTCCCAAAGCCCCCAGCCAGGGCACTCCTGCTGAGGTACATGCAAGGGGCACTGCAGAGCAGCAGCAGCAGCACAAAGGACACCAGATCCCTTTTGGCAGCTGGAGCATGTTTTTTCTTCCCTGCAGAGCACACTTCCTCTGCAAGATGCTGTGGCAAGTCTTGCTCTGGAGGCAGCACCTTCCCCAGCCTCCAGCAGGAGGGATGAGTATGGTACCCACAGGTGCCTCTCGACTACACACTTCCACTCTGACCTGACAGACTTGCTGGAAAACCACCTGGATGTGCCCCTGCTCATCCACCCTGCTGGACTGGCCCCTTGCAGGCTCTGTGTGCTCCCTGCCCTGTGCTCAAGCCATGTCTGAGTGTCCACTGTGCTGGACCAGCAGCTGCAGATTCTGGCTAGGCAACACTCCTGACTCTTTGATGAAAGTTTCAGCAACCACAATCAATCCCTTCCTCCACTTTTGTTATTCCCAGACAGCCAACTCAGATCGTATCTTCAAGTGCATTCAGTTGAAAGGAAACTCAGATATTATCTTCCCAAGTATTTAGAAGGCCTCAGAAATCTTTTTTTCCCCTGTAATTACAAACACTGCAGCCAGGTAGAACTGCCATTTGCTTGCTGCCAGCAGACAGGAAAAATGAGGATATAAACATCCACCAACAAGCCAAAGCAGAGGGACAGCTTCAACAATGGCACTCCACACCTCCTGCATCCTGTGAGCCGGGTCCATCCCAAGGGAAAGCTGGCAGAGAAAAGTGATGACAATCCAAGGTATAAATTGGATCCTTCCTGGATGAAGCTCAAAGAGAACAAAGTGGGATGCACTAGGGCACTGGGGAGATGGGAAACAAGAGCCCACGCTCTCCTCTAATAAAAGGACCAGAAGCCAAACTAACTCAAACAAATTGGGTTTTCTTAAGGATCCAGTAGGGTCATAAACTTCACATGGGTTTAAAAAAAAAAATAAAAAGGGTGGGGCAGAAAATTTTATAGAAGGCAGAGTTACCAAGGCAGTGTTCCTGGCTCAGGCATCACTTGATCCCGGGATGGCATTCAGGGAAATGATGACTCGCATTCCTCCCCAGGCATCCTCTCCTGGCTGTTACTGGAAAGGGCATATAGGCTAAATATACAGCTGCACAGGGCAGAGCAAGGGTCTGCTTGCCTCAGGGCATGCACTGTAATGTGGCTTTCGATCCACTTGTGTTCCCAGTGCACAGCCAGCCACAGCAAGCCCCTAAAAATTCTGCTTATAACTCCTGGTTTTGTCTGAAAACAGAGCGACAGTGTGCAAAAACCTGAATATTTAATTCTGTGTTTAAGGGAATGTAAGCTAAAGGTAGTACTAAAATCCACAGGAAATTAAACTAGAAAAGTTTATGGAAAAAAAAAAAAGATGGGACTAAGATCTCCTTGCATACAAATGCCATAAAAATGCATATTTTGAAGATAAACACAACAGATGTGTGTACATATATCTATATATACATGCACACACACACGCACAATTGTTTTATAAGTTCCCAAGGTTTAATAAAAACCAGAACTCAAGGCACCAAGATAAAAGAGGGAGTTCTGACTCCAACTTTCTCTTTAATAAGGAAAGTTTTGTATCATGCTGAACTTGTCACTCATTCTGCAATGAAGACCTTGGCAATAAAGTAAAGCATTTTAGCAGAAGCCATCCCATCCTACAGGAGAGGTGGGACAGAGAACACTGGGCTGGCAGCTGGGGCACCTGGAGACAAGGCAAGAAAGCACATGGACACAAGAAGTAAAACACAAGATGTCACTTTTTAAATGTGAGGACTACAAGGGATGAGAGCCTGACCTTGTGTTCCTGGGCAGGCAGGTTGTTCCCAGCAAGTGCCAAAGGACATGTGCAGGAGCAGCTGCTGTGACAGTCACCACTGTGTGTCCTGTCCCCTGGTATCACTCACCATCCACCAGCTGTTCTGAGTCTAATTCACACCCCTTAATGACCTTTGATAGAAGTCACCGAGCTGGAAAGTGGGTTTCTATCAAAGAGGAGGCTTCTGCTGCTTCAGAAACAGGTTTAAACCAAGCCACCATCACTGACTGCAGCTTTTCCTCTGCCCCTTGCTACAAAGGGACAAAATCATCCACAAAGCTCCAGCAGCACTTGAAATCTCAGCCTGTAAAAACACTCCCTCCCTTAAGCTGCTCAGCTGCACCGTGCAGGAGATGTTCTTTACAGCTGTAGTCATGAGCACCGAAACCAATGAGCCTAAAAAGATTTACATCACTTGCTTGATTTCTTAATTGAATTAAAGGCTGAACAAAACCCCTTTTGAGGCTTCAGAGAATCCACATGGAAAAGAAACAACGAATATCCTAATTGGAGAGGAAGCTTTCACTGGACATTCTATCTTAACAACTACTAAAGAGTCCCTACAAAAAGAGAAAGACCCCGAGGGATAAACTCCTAGGCTGAGCAAGGCACGAAATCTGGAGTTTTGGAGTACATCACACGTTGAATGGGTCACACAGAGGAGGGAGGTGAGCTTCAGGGTCATTTTAGCCAAAACTCTTCCACCTACCAGCTGTCTATTTTTTATCTATTTAATTTATATAAACATGGTACAAAATGCCTTCTGCCAAATTAGCAAGCAGAAGCTGTAAGAGGGGTGAAAGACATGAAAGACACACTGACAGGAGAGGGCAGCTCTGTAAATCACCTTCTTAGGAAACGATCAACCTTCAAATCTTGTTCTGAAGGAAACCCTTCTGAGGCTGCACCTCTGGCCTTACACTTGAGTCAGAAGGCTCATGGCAGAACCCTTGCCTGTGCTTTGACACCTTCTCTTCACCCCTAGAACAGCTTTGGGGCCCCCCAGGACAGGCTGGCACTGCGGGCACCAGGCAAGCACTGGCTCTGTTAATGGTACTGAGAGGAGCACCCAAGCGTGGGTGGCTTGGGCAGGGACAGGAACACACAGCCTGAGGGCTGCAGGCACCAAACCCAAATCTGGAAAGAAGAAAGGGTCAGTGGAGGTTTCAGTGTCACCTCCAAATGCTGTTTGGCCGGAGTGCTTTGTGGAGACACGGCCACATTCCAAGGTTTATAATCACCTTCTGGGTATTCCACAAAATTCCTCAGATAATGAAATATTTCTAGCAGGTCCTTGAAAGTGCTCAAGCACTATAATTTCCTACAGGTTGGTGTCACAGTGCCAGGATTTAGGCACTAAGCAGAGGAATGGAGGCAAACTTTGGATCTCTCCCCTACCTGTTGCTGCTGCCACGGGGAGGCAAAGCACCGAGAGCTGACAGTGAGCGGAGACAGGAACCAAGGAAAGCAACACCAACAAAAAGCCATTTCCAGCACTTCAGCTGTGTATGCAGCAGTATTTATGTTCTCTGTGGCAGTGTAACTAAGGGCAGGCACATTCTGTTTAGAAACATCCCACCATTCCATCAGCTTTACCACCCCACCCTGCAACTCCCAGCCAAGGCATTAAGATTCAGCTTCATGGAGTTTCTCAGCCCTGATTTATTACTCAGCTAGCAAGACTGCCACAGCTCTTCATTTAAATACATTTACCCCCCAGTGACTAATGCAGAGCAGGCAGGGCATCAGCTGTGGACCTCCAACTTTTAATGTTTCTCATGAAAACTGCTCTAAACGCTTCTTGGCAGAAGGAGATAGAAATGTTCCAACTTTAACCATCAACCATAAAATGGGAAAGCTGTGAAATGAAGCAGCATTGCTCCCATGTCACAGAGGCAGAGAGAGCTTCTGGAGGAAGAATTAACTCCCTAAAGATCAGCAGCTTCCAGCTGGGCAACACACTGCCCTTAAACCTCCAGAAATTCAGGAGTCACTAAGAGCCATCAAACGACCAGCCTCTTCCTTTTCTTGGAGACCAGGACTGAAGGGCAGTGACACTCTGCTCCCCACAGTCACCTCTGGCCCAAGCTGGCCACCCTTTCCTCCAAAAGCAGGAGATCTCCAAGAGCCCAGGCTGACCAAGGCAGAAGAGGACAGTGCATGGCTTCACAGGTCCATCTCCTCCCCAGATGCTCTGGTGCAGGAAGACTGATTTAAATTACAAAGCACCAGACACTAACAGAGCCTGCACTGCATTCCTGCTGCATTCATGTCACTAAATTATATTTGAACTAAATTATGTTGTTTAACTGTGTAATTATAAAATAAGCCTCATCTGGTTTTGACCATGGCCACAATGGCTTCAACCAGGAGCAGGGAAGACTGGAGCTGCTCATCACAGCTCCCCTGGCACAGAGACAGCTCCAGCTTTTCTCCCCACCCTGCTCTGGAATTGAAAAATCAAGAGACAAGTTCAATTATTTCAAAGCGAGACCGGACTTACTCACTGCAGTATCAGTGAGATTTAGGCTTTTTTTAAAACACTGACATTCTGCCCCATCCATACACATAACAGGACACATTCAGCCATAGCTCAAGCTCATTCCTTAAACCAGGAATCATGCATTCAGGATCTGGGCAAGAAGGGCCATAGAGACCACCCTGACAGCACAAAGCCAGGGTAACTAAATACCAGGTTAACTAACTAACTAATAACCTGCTTCTCTCTCATACAAAGCAGTTTAAAGGGCTGCTCTGAGCAATCCCCCTGCAGCAATTCCAAAATAAACATCCTGCCATTCCCTGTTCCCGAATTCCACAGACAAAAAAGTCCAGAGGACTCAAAAATAGGATCAAACTGTCCTGCTCAGACACCAGACAAGTTATTCAAAACTGGGACCCAAGGACAAAGTGGGTAAAGAGCATTCACAGGAAAAGGGGAGGCAGAGAGACTGCAAGGACAAGGCAAGGTAAACTTCTGCTTTCCTTCTATAAGCAGCCACAGAGCCTGTGCAGTGTAACACAATTGCAACAGTTAACTAGCTGGCATGGGATCTGGAATCAGACCTCAAAAAATGGCCCTGAGGTTTAGCCACAGCAGAAAAAATCCAGTAATTTTTCCCTCCTCCATCTTGTACAGGTCAGAGATGTTGAAAGCAAGGTCTGAATGTTTATGAGGAAAAAACCCTAAACTGCGGTGTATTTCAAATAATGTGAGCACAGGCTGCATCCCTCTATTTTGACTTGCAATGCAATTTTTACACGGGAGACCAAAGCTGGTTGCCCAGCCCACTGACACAGTGTCCCACAGCTCCCTAGGTGACATCTGGATGGCTGTGAGGGGACAGCAGCACACACTCACAGCTGCACACTGACTTGCAAGATGGCAGCAGCTGTGGCAACTGAAGTGGGCACATCAAAATATGAGTTTAAGTTATAAAGAGAAAAAACTGGAGGAAGATGGGGCAGATCCTGTACTGACTTCTTCCCCAGTGCAAAGAAACACTGTGGAGCATGGGATGACTCCTTCTGCAAGAATCCCAAGAATGGGGGCAAAGTCATCACAGCTCCAATGCTTGGATGCCATTCTAAGGCAACAAGGTAAATTAAACCAGCACTCAGCTGGGTTTTGTAATAGTTTGATCCTCTCCAAGCCAAGCATCACCTTTTCTTGCTCACTGTGTGTGCTCTGGACACCCAGAAACCACTCTCCCCTTCACCTCTCAGCCAAGTTAGAGGTACCCCGTGTAACCCTTTTGTAACAGCCGTGCCTCTAATGCCCCTTTTCCCACTGCTTGGGGCTCTGCTCCCACAGAACCCCTTTTTCTGCCTTGGGGCACCCAGAAGAGAGCACAGCCCAGCCCCAGGCACAGTCTGTGCTGCTGACCTCGGGAGAGAAACGAGAGCAGCCCCACTTCCCAGCCAGCAGCCACCCACAGCAGCCCTAAGTGTTCCCGAAGCTGTGCAACAGCAGACAAATGCATTAATCACTCTGAATCCACCCCCCAAGTCACTCTCACTTTGATTGCGGCTCAGCACTCCCTGACCTTCAGCTAATGCGATGGCCAAACCCCAGTAATTAGTTTAAGAGGGCATCCTGTTACTCAGCACCCCCTGGACTATCCTTGCTGTGCTCACATTCACATTCCTAGGGCTGCACCTCTATCCCAACAAGCCTCAAACACTTCCCAGAAAAACCTGAGGGCTCTCTGCTATCAAATAGCACAGGAGAACATAAACAGTGTAGCAAAAGCATATGGGCTCTACAGAGAGATGCACAAGCACTGCAGGAAAAGGCAGTCCTGGAGCTGCAGGGAGGCTGTGGAGCTCTGAAGGTGTGCTCAGCCTGCCTGTGCTTTACTGAGCTGCTGCAGATGTGGGGAGACAATGAAACTGCTTATCACAGTACATCCCATTCAGGTTCCAGAGAGCAATTCCAATCCCCAGGTGGCAGGCACAGCAATTAGGTACCCCACGACACGCACCAAAGCTCTGCTTTGCTTGTGTTAACTTCAGTGGTTATACAGGGTTTCCCTGGCTCACTGTCTTTAGCAGATTGTTGGTTCAGGGACGAGATCAGGTCAGTCCTGCAGGACCTTCCTGCACCTTGTACAGCATTTGGAGCATGCAGAATGGTCCATATGTATACACAGAACTTAGAAGTAATTCAGTTGAGCCAGCTACAATGGAATGGTCGCAACTCCCATTCCCTTACCTGGAGGGGCTGGGCTTAGAGCTCAAAAATAAAAACCTAATTACACCACAGCCAGGATCTCTACAACAGCCCACCTCTGAAGAGCAGCTCTGGATTGGCCTCTTCTGAGCTTCATAATGGGTTGTAGGGGGAAAAGGTGGTTCATGTAAGTCCATCCCTTACAAACAGAGACACTATGCCAAAAATAACCTGGCTTACTGGTTACAGTCACCAAGCACTCACTTAGCAGCTCTCTGATCAGGGACCATACTGTCCACACCACAGCATCACCAGAGTCAACTGCTCAGAGCAAACAAATCCAGGTTACAGATCTGAAACACCTTCCACACACCATCAAAAAACACTCTCAAAGGTAACAAAGATGCCTCCTACTGCAGGCAGCAGCAGCCAGACTGCCTCTCACTTATTCCTCAAGACCTTATGTCAGCCAGGAGCTTTGCTTACTGCTGTAGACTGAGCCTAAACCCCCCTCTCCCAACAGAGTATGATGCTGCTCTAGGTGATAAAGGCAACATCTAAAACCTCAAGGCTGCAAATAATGAGGTAAAAAGTCACAATACCTGAGAATTAAGGTTGTCTGTGAGCTGGTCCCAGCAAGTAGCACAGTTCACTGCTTTTCTCCACCTCTATTCCAGCTTCTGCCTTTGAGACAGGTGAGCCCATCACCCCCCCAAGAGAGTCAGCAAGCAGCCCAGGAGAGACTGGCTCCTGCTCCCAGCTCTGGGATAGCACAGAGGCAGCACCTCCCTCCCACTGATTCAGTCCCTCTGGCCCCGGGCTGGAGGAGGTCCTGGATGGACAGGATCCATGAAAACCAGTCTACAAAGCACTGGTGAACTGGAAGCCTTGCAGACGCCTGTAACCGGATAAGATCCATAAGATACAGGGCATTCAGCTGGGAGGGGAGGTGGCACAGGTATTGCAAGCAGAGCCTGGGGCTGCCAACCTTCCATAAGCCTTTGTGCCACCCCAGCACCTCTCAATGCAAGCAGTTAGGGGCTGTTTGGTTTTTAAATACTGACAAAATAAAAATTAAAAAAAAAAAATCTTTTAACCCTTGGAAATGGCCGAACTGCTTCTGCTGAAAAGCTGAAACAAAGCCTGAGGCAGGGACACAGCATGGAAATTCGGCATGGGAAATTCCAGGGAGCAGTTAAGCTCAAGAGTTAAATTCCACTCCAAGCAGTCTGTGTGGCAGGCAGTGTGACCGGTGTCACCCAGCCACCGCTGCTCCAGCAGAACTGCCCCAGCAGCTACAGCAGGGCACCCCACACCCAGGGCTGGGCCTGGATCCACCCCAAACGGGAGCTGGCTGGGGAAAATCCTGCACGAGGGAGCTCTGCCCAAGGGTCTGCAAGTGGGAGGCAGCCCCTGGGGAATGTGCTGAGGGGCTGGAGGCATCGGGATGTGCTGCTCCCTGCTCACTGCCCTGCACCTGCTCGGTGCCGGCCCTGCAGGGCAGCTCCAGGAAGGAGCACCGCTCACCAGCTGAGCCATTTCCAGCCAGGAGCAGGCTGCCAGCCAGGGTGCACAGGCCAGGGCAAGCTGCTCCAGGCAGGTGCACTCAGGTAGCACTGGGAATGGCACTGTGACCAGAATTGTTGCTTCAGCTGCTGCTGAACTGCTCTCTAAAACCTGAAGGGAGCAACTCCCAACACAAGCCCCCCATAAGCCAAGACGGTGCCCTGTGAGCAGAATTTGAAAAGAGCATTTTGCTGCTGGAAAAAGGGATGTTTCTGAGATCTTTATTCTGTGCCTGCTTTATTCTATACCCCTGCTTGCTCCCTTATCCTCACTGTGCTTATTCCTTGGGAGAGCTATTTCTCTCTTCCACTGCTCTTTCACAAAACCAAGCAACAATCTGAAGAAAAACTGATAAGAAGGCTTGGGGCACATGTGCCTTCATTTTTCTTAAAGATAACTATCAACATCAGCAACGCCCCTGCAAAGGCAAATCACTGCGAACTGGAGCTGAGTGCCTGGGGCACTGCAGACAACAGCAACATCCACACCAGCTGAAGTAGCCAGGGAAAAACCTGCAAGCCACTGAAGGAGAGGTCTGACCACATCACCTGCAAGCCCATGGCTTATCCCAGGCGTTGCACCAGCGCACAGAAATGGAGTGCATCCAAAGCACTGGGATAACACATGAATTCTGACACAAGCACAGCAGCCAGAATGAAAGCTTGGAGGGAAAAGCATCCACAATGTCGTTTGGGATGGCAGGTTTGCTCTGCTTGTAACATACACTGCCAACACTCCCGGGAAAGCTGCTTAGAGATCAACAGATAAAGGCTTTTCGCCATTTAGCCTGTTATTTCATGTAAATTGGGTTGCCCTGCTACAAAGAGGCATTTCCATATGAAGTGAATGGTGCTCAAAGAATCAGGAGCAGCCACACCAAACCATGGCTCAATCCCTCTGAAGCTCCAGCACCAGAGGACCCTGCTCCCCTTTTCACAGGTCCAGATCTGCAATCCAGAGTGTCAGTCTTCTCACTCAAAAATGCAAGTGATCTCAAAGCACCACTTCCTTAATATGGGGTTTTGTCCACTGAAATAACTCCAGACTCCTCCGAGATATGAAGTCATGTTTTGAAAAGCAACAGTGCAGAAAATTCAATTAACTAATCGAGTCTGTCTTCTGCTTGGACACCACAGAAGCAAGACTTCCCAAATCCCATCCCTGAGATGTGGTATGTTATTGATGAGCTCTGCTGCTGCAACCCTTCCAGTGGGGTTTACAGGGTCTGCCCCCACCCTGCCCTTCTGGTTTTGGAGCAGGGAGTCCTGCACCAAGCACGGCATGCTCCAGAGAACCAGGAAATCTACCCTGCTCTTAATTTGAACCTTGGTAGAGGCTGGAGGGAGTTGGAGAGGACAGGAGTAAACCAAGCTGGAGGCAAACAGTAGCTCTTTAGAGGAATAAACCACTCGTCAGCCTGTCCTGATTGATAAGTACATCTGCCAGTCCCCACCTGCTGTTCACATTCCTGGCATTTCTTTCTGCAGCATTTTTTTCCCCCAACTGCTGCAGAGGAGATTTAAAGGAAGGGAAACAGGCCCCAGCTTAAACAGAATGAGGAGATATCAGGCCAGTTTTCTTGCATTACATTGGGCAATCTGCTGAAGGGGTTTATTGCAGGAGCCCTAGCAAGTTCAGAAACTTCTAATGGGCGTTACGTGCTCACCTTTGCTCTTTCCCGCCATCATACCTCTATTAAATTCCTGGCAGATAAAGCAGGGGGCTCCAAAAAGGTCTCTGCAGCCTCCAACCACACAGCCAAAGTAATTTTATGCACTGGTCAAACACTCCCTAGAGCACAAGGGAGATAAGGGTGAAAACACAGCAACTTCTCCAAAACAGGGAGGGCTCTGCTGCCTTCCCTGCAGCTGATGAGCACAGGCAGCTGGGAGAGCAGGCAGGACAGCTGTTAGGAGCAGCAGCAGACACTGCTGGGAGAGCAGGAGCAGGAGTTTTAGTTCTGGCTTTCAGTCCTGCACATGGGTTAGAAGTTTCTCCTTGTTATCATTAGTTTTAACACGGTGAGAAGGTGATGGAAAATAAACCAGTACAATTATAGCAGAGGGTGGAACATGAGCCTGCTTGTTGTCGGAACAGGAAAAAGCAGCTCTGAGGAGGTCTCAAGAGATTCAGTGTCTAAGTTCCCAACCTCTGTCTCAAACTAGATCAAAATTAGCTATTAGGATCAAGTTTATTAGAGCACATACCCATAGTGAAATCCTATCAGGCTGGTTGCTGCAGGGAGCCAGGGCAAAGCTGCATTTCTGGAGCTCGGGTGCCCCAGCACCCATCTAAAGTGATTTCCTTTCACCGAAAGATGAACTTGGACACAACTGCAAACAAACCTATGAGGTTTTACTTATTTGCAGTCTTTGGGGAAGGAGGGAGGAGGCAGCAGGAAACAATCACAGCTTTCCCCACGCCTGGAAGAGAAACAAAATGTGAACAAAGTTTTTATTTCAGCCCAGGGTGGATATTTCCATGGCAGGCAGCACCACTCCTTAGGGCAGAGAGCACAGCAGAGTCTTTATAACTCAGGGAGAGTGCGATACGAAATCTGACTGACCCTGCATGCTCCTGTGGAGCAGCACAGTCCCAAAGGACACCCCAAACCCTGGCAGCACCAGCCACTCCTCTGCAGGACATTTCAGAGTATATTTCCCAAAGCTGCCACACTCACTCATATGAAGGAGCCCGAAGTTAGTGGTGGTGAGGAGCAGGGGAGGGCAAGCCAGGGGTGAGCAGTGTTTGATTAGCCAGCTAATGCGTGCAGCTGTCCTCCGGTTTTATGGCCTTGGAGGAAATTTAAACAGGAACTTTCTATAAATTAACTGCCCATAAAATGAGCATGTTTTCTCAGTGCACCAGAAGGTCGGGAAAGGTCTGCTCAGCCCCCTGTTCCCAGGACATGGCCAGCAGCCTCCACAGTTGCTGTTTCTCCTTGTGAAGCAGAACGTGAATTCAGCCCGTGAGCACTGAGCTGGCAAAAGCACGCTCTCAGAGCAATCAGAGTCACTCTCCATTCACAGCAAACTAATAATTTATCTTTCCCCTAAAATCCCCAATCCAATCCAGATGTCTAAGCAGTCTTTGTCCCAAAAAGCAAACTATACCATGGCCTCAGAGAGACAGTGGCTCTCCTCGCAAGGCTGTTTGTTCTGCAGGAGCAATGCACACGCCGATTTCAGTGCCTGCCAGGTCCCAGGCTGCCAGTGATAACGTGGTTAGAGACACTCTACCCCAACCCTTCTGGCTTCCTCCTCATCCAGAGGATTATTGAAAAGTTGCCCTTAGGGAGATTCTGTTGAAGAAATGCACCTGACATGTTCCCAGTTTTGAGGAAATCAGGAGGATGGGAGAAGCCAGGGTGAAGGCAGTGCAGCAAACACAGGAAATAAAAGAAATAAAGTAACTTGCTCAAGGGTACATGAGGAGGACAAGTGTGGGTGGTCACCGTGAGCCACAGGAGGAGAAGCCTCGTCACACAGGACCCTGGGAAGGGCTGTTTCAGCAGGGGACAGGCTGGATCATCCCAGGAAAGGAAGAATGAGGCATTTGGCAGAAGGACTGAATTCCTCTGGCAACAAAGGTTAAGCACACAGCTGCACCTGTCCTGGGGAAAGGGACCCGTGCCAGGTGGGGAAGGAGGTCACAGCCCCCCCAGCATCCTGCTGTGGGACTGTTGGGGAAGAGCAGCAGGTTTCCCATGCTGGGGGGCTCAGCACAGAGCCCTTCTGTCACACTGGCTCTCCGGTGTGCTGGCAGCAGCCATGGGCTGCAGCACGCCAGGGAAAAGCTGTCCAAAACACCTATGGAAACACTTGGAAGAGCTGAAAATAGAGTTTGGAAAACAAATGCTGACCAGCCACACAACTCTTCCAGGAATATATTAAGTGTTAGTGTAGTTGCATTCCAGTCCCTGAGTATATTTTCAATAAATAAATATTTTAAACCACTTTGTTTCAAAATTTATTATATTATTCAAGTACTGTGCAATGCTTCACATTTTACATCTGCAGGCTGCCAGGCAAAATTGCTGCTGATTTTTAAAACTCTGCTGTGCTGCCTAGGGTATCACTTTTAGGTTTTTTTCATGTACTTTTCTACAAACACATTTATCCTGCATAATAACATTGGGTCTCTACCAATACACCAAATCCTGTTTTAATCGTGGATTAAAACATCTTTATTCACAAACCAACAACAATGGGTTTATTTTCACATCTATCTTCCCCCCTGTTTTAACAGCCCAAAAGAAAATACACCAGTAACTCTGTATGCAAAGGAACTCTCTCAAGAAGTAGGTATTTTTGCCATTGACAAAGCCACAGTGCGTTCCACTGGCAGCAGTTTCTGGGAGCTCCATTTGAGCAGGGCTGCCAGGACACAAGGACTGCACGTAACAAGCCAACTCCACTGCAGACATGCCAGAGCTCCCCCACGGCCCTGCTCCTCTACAGACACAGCAAGGAAGCATCAACAGGGAAAATGGATCAGCCTGTGTCCTAACCTGGGCATCCCCTCTGCACACAGACTCAATCCATGCCCTTCAACCCAAACTGCATCCACAGGGACACTGAGCCCTCCTGCAGAAGGGAAAACCCAGACACAGCAGCTGTGTTTTTGGAAGGTCCAAAGCACAGCACACAGCAGAGTGTGGCTATGGCAGATCCTGCTCCCCAGCACCCATCCCATCACTGACACAGGTCCTTGAGCACCAGATATCAACTAAACACAGCTTAACCTTCAGAGCACAGACTTCCACTGGCGCTGTACAGCACACAAATATTAATATTGACAAATAAATTCAGGCCTGCTTAATCCAAAACACACAGCGCTGTCGCCAGGCTTGTGTTTTGTTTGGAGAACAGAGCAGACACTCCGAGCCTGGCTGCCTTACCTATTTCTGAAAGCCAGACTTAACTCAACCCAACAGATAACAACCAAGCTGAAAGCCCAATCCTCACCACAAACCCCTCCTGCTCATCAAGCTCTTGAAACTGAGAGGGGGAAAACAGCCCCGGGGTGCTGCAGTTATCTCCATCAGTGCTGTGGGGAGCTGGGGAGAGAGAACACATGCCTGCCAGGCCAGGCACCTGGGGCAGGTAAGTGCCTGCCAGTGTTCCTCACCACTATCAGCTCAATCAGCTTAGAGGAGCTCTGGGACTGCTCAGCACAACAGGGCTACATGACCCCTCTATCTCCTTTTCCATCCTTACAGCTTAGGCTGTAAATTCTTCAGGGACAGCTATAAAGCAGGAGGTCCTCATGGAGCACTGCTGGCCATGGCTAGCTGGGACTCTGCAGGGAGCCATGGCAGCAGTTCCAACAGCCCCCAGGTAAAGATGCTGGGTAAGCCTAAAAACTGTGAAAAATGTTAATTTCTTGCACTGGTATGCAGACTGCACCTAAGAAACTGCTTAATTGGACACGGAGAGAGGAATCAAGGCTGAAGTACAGTAATTTACATTAGGGATTTTTGTCTTTGGTGCAGGGTAGCCAACACACACCACGTAATTGTAGGGGAGCTTTGGGGTGGGGAGACTTGTGAGGCCACCGAGGTGACATCGAGTCAGACAAGGCTGAGAGATGAAACCTCCTATGCAGCACAGACACCAGGTTTGGGTATGGATGCAGCATTAAAGTGATGAGCAGAAAGTAATACAGGGCTGTTACCTGGGAATCTGGAGGGATATGGGCAAGGAAGAGATGGGTTCTGAAATAGGAAAAAATGGTCAACAAGATGTAGGATAGAGAAAAAAGGAGGGCCGACCTTCCTGTTGTAGGAGCAGGGGCACCTACAGACAGCCATGACCCCAAAGAACAGACTGAACCGCCAGGGTGCCAGGGAATGCCCCAGACAACCTGGACTCCCCATTCGGTCTGTGGCCAAAAGGCTTGCTGTGGGAGGGCAAAGGGGGTGCACTTGCACACTAACACAGAGTGCCATGGCAGGGAAGGGTGACAGATCTGCCACTCAGAAGCAGAGCCATTTGCCAGATTTAACAGTGATAACTATGAGCTTTAGAATACTAAGTGTGTAAAATGCTCTAACTGGAAATTAGTACCAGTGCTGTTTACTAGTGAATCTCATAATAAACTCTGCAGCACTGCAGCCTGTGGGGTGAGCTGCCTGCACCCCAAAGGGGCTGGATCAGCCCAGGGCTCACAGGATGCCCCCAGCTCTGGTCCCTGGCTGCTGCCCAGGCTCCTCAGTGGAGAGGTTAAGCCTGCGTGGGCAGAGGATCTGGGCTGCTTGTGTTACATTTGCACAACACTGACCCATCACTGAACACCGTGCACACCACCACCACGGAGTGAGCACACCTGTGGCCACACTTTCAATTACTGCTAATAATAAACCGGGATAAAGAGCTTAGAAGTTGGAAGTGCCTGTGCAAAACACACCTGCAATTAAAGGGGCACTCCTCAACCACACCACATCAGCAGGAGCAGAGAGCTGGCCATGCAGGGACAGGAATAGGGCCCTCCATGCATCCTCCCACTCTTTGAGCAGGACTGACCTAAATCCTTCCCTTTTCAGACTCCAGTGGCAGGAGGAAAACGAGCCGGTCTCATTAATTTCCCCTCCTGCTGCCTGGTGAACTTGTCTACAGCAAAAAAAAATTATTCAAAGCTATGCTGGCGACCTGGCAACTCAAACTCAAATGACCTGCTGCAGCATTGCTCACCTCATGGCCAAGCTCTGCTCTGGCCCCCCGAGCTCCTCAAGTTATTCAGCTGTGGACATTTTACAGATGCAGGGAAGACACCCAGCAAGGGAACTGTTCCTCTGCAGGGCAGTTGATGCGAGAAGGGCACGTAGTCCATGGACAGCTGGTGGCTCAGAAAAGACTTCTCTGCTATGCAGGAGACCCTGAGACTGGCACAGTGCACAACACAGGCGACTCCTCGCTGCAGCTTCCTCAGAGCCTCACTGCAGCCAAGTACACCGGGGCACCCTATTTTCCTGTGATTTCCAGAGTTCAAGTTGATTTTTTAATCTGACAGGAACAGTAGAAGACTATAAAAAACCCCACAGTGGCCTGAGCAGCTCCGGAGTCTAAAATAAACATGCCAAGCCCTATTTGTGATGGAGTAAAAATAGCTTGTTTCTCATACCTTCCCAGGACCTCTGCTTCGTACACAAAAGCTTCACAGGTTAACTGCAAAAATATCAGATGTGCAAGGAATGGCTTGATTTGAGCTTTGCACTGTTTGAGGAGTTCAGAAAACCACCTTGACCCTGCAGCAAAGGGATGAGCCCTCAAAGCTCATCTCCCGCCCAGGGCTAAAGGCCAGGCACTGCCAATTCCCTTTAATAGAAACCACTGTCCTTCTGGAGGAAAAAAATCCAAACAAAAAAAATCCACAAACGTCACTGGAATTACATCTTGTGCTCTTTCTTGGCTGGATACTTTTAAAATGACACTTATTGCACAGAGCAGTAACTATAAAATCTAGTGCAGAGCTGTGCTGCAGCCGGGACGGGCTCCCTGGGAAGCAGAGCGAGCACAATCAGTGTCTGCATCAAAAGGAGAAGACAGACTGTGGCTGGGCTGTCTCATCCTAAGAAACGCCACTTCATAGCGAGTTCTGCTAAATTAACTTTTTTCCAGGCTCTAAATGTATCTCACCTGGCCCCTGTGATGGTCCTGAAGAGAACAGAAAAATAAGCCCTGGGAGGGAAGCTCGGCAGGAAAGCCGAGTTTAATCATTACATCATTCCTAGGGACAGCTCTGCTGGACCCACAAGTGAGCACCAACCTATTTATGACTTGGGTTTAAAAAAAGGGCCAGAATTTGCAATGCATCTGAAGCTTGCTGGTATTTATACAGGCACTAAAAGGCACCCAGGGGAAAGGCCAGGCTTGCAGGAGCCACCAGCTCCAGGAGCCTTCTAAGAAGCAGCCGGCACATGTCCCTACAAGGCAGTGCTGGCAGGGGCACATGCAGCTGTCCATCTGCCTCAGCCCAGCAGCACACAGCAGCCTCAGGCCAGCCCAGACAGCACAGGGCAGGACACTGGTGATGGGGGACCCCAGGGAGCACCTTCACCAGCCACACACACCACTGACCACCCTGCTCCTCCTCCAGGGTCACTGCTGGAATTCATCTCCAGAAACCTGGGCTCACATTGAGGAGGCATAAATTAAGCAGCAACCTGGGGCTTTGGGTGAGATGCAGAGGCATCTCCAAAGAGCTCTTAGCACAGTCCCGCTCATTTTAAGTGAGAGGTACAAGAATAATGAATTTTCTTGCTAAATACTCATTTAGTTTAGCAGGTCACATTGAAAAGCTCAACATTTGTACTTTAGATTATGTTCTTAACCATGCCCACATCATACTGAAGGCCAGCATCTACTGAGAACTGATCACAGGTCCCTGAAGTTTCCACTTCTTTATGAAAGTCACTTTTGCACTTTGTCTTGAGCCAAAGGCTTCAAGAGATGGAAAAGACATAAGTTTCCCCTCAGTTACTTATTTCCATTATTAAGCACTCTAGCAAGTAAACAAGGAAACCCACACACCTTTCCCAGGTTTCACATTGTCTGGCTGCTTCCTGCTCGTTAGACACAGACATTCATCATTTATGGTCATAACTGTTTCAGAGAACAAGGAGAGCAACCTGCAGCTTTCCAGCCCCTTGTACCACCTGCCTACACACTGTCACTGAATGGTCACCTCACCAGATGCTCCAAGGTAAAAATCACAGCTTATCTTATATGAATATTTGGTGCTAGCTGTTATGTAAACACTACTGTTTTTAGAGGAGGCTTCTCTCAAGTCCCTTGCTCTCTTCACTTGTATTTGCTTCCCATTCTTTCAGCTTATTCTGAAAGGGCAGGACTCCTGGAAAAAATGTTCTTCATATCTGGTAGGCAGGGGTATGACAGCCCAGCCACCAAACACCTGAAACACCAATAACCTCACCCACACGTGCACCCCAGGATGTCAGCTCATACCTCCACCCTCCAATGCACTGCATCATGCTTCCTTCCTACACCAGTGAACTCTTCCTCCTATTCAGTGGCCCACAGAGATCTCAAGGGATCATGCACCATGGGGCCTGCAAGCTGTAATCCATCCTCCCATGCTGGCAAAGACTTGGAAAATCTGTAGAGAGAGGAATGGCTGGGCTTTCTCCCTGCCTCTTCCTCACAGGGCAGATGTGCCGCAGCCTGCCTGAAGACCCACAGCAGCATCACAGGCAGCCCCATCATCATTGTAATCATTGTAACTGTCCAAGGAAACATTTCCATCTCTCCCATCCCAGCCCTCTCCTCCCTTTGTGCTGGTACAAGAGTTACAGTGCACAGAGAAGTGGATGTGGGAAGTGACACACATTAAAGGAATGCAACAAGAGACAAACAAGAGGCCAGTTCCCATCTGGTCAGTCTCCAGGCTGGATGTGGGGTCTGCAGGATCACTTCTCTTTTCCTTTTCACAAGGGAAAGGTGGGAATTCTTCTGCCAGCAGCACCTGCTCAAACCAACTGAGAAGCTGAGCACACCAAGTCTGAACCCTGCAACAAACTGTGCCAGGCAAGAGCCCTGCACAGAGACACCAAGGAAAACCCAGACAATTCCAAAGATAAAGAGAAATTAAACTGGGTTCAGCTGGACATCTCCCATTCATTTCCCACTATTGTCCTACCCAGCATCTGAGCAGCACACACCGAGAGCTACGGTCACCTCCCACAGCAGCTGCATCCTGGTGCAGGCACAGCAATTCCCTCAGAGCAGGAGGCTCCAATGGGATCCACTCCACACTAACAGTCCTCTCCAGCACTCCTGGGCAAACTGCAGCAAGGCCAGTGACCTGATGCAGGTCTCTTTTCAGCCACTAAGCCACTTTAAAAGACATCTAAAAATACATGAAATGCTTTTCTCATGTGACTTTTCTAAGTGAGGGACTGCTCTAAAGCCTGCAACCACAAATGGAACAAGAGGTGGCTGCAAGATCTCTTTTCCTGCACCAACAGCCTCTACACTGGCCACCTGTTGAGGCCAAGAGACCAGCTGAAGATAAAAACCTGGAGCATTGTGCTTGGCAGGATCAGCTCCTGAGGTAGCAGCATTCTCCCCAAGGGCTGTGCTTCCGTTCAGGAGCACCACACAGATGGGGAGCTGCAATGTTTTAATGTGCTTCTGCTCCAGAAGGATCTTTAGCTACACCCAGAAGAGTTCAAATTTATACTCCTCCCCACCAAGCCTGAAATAAAAAATAACTTCTCAGCTCTGCTGACACAGGTAATTCCTCTCCACAGAGGAGAGGAGGTAAATAGGACAACTGTTTGCCTTTGAAAGTGCTTTGCAAATCAGCTCAGATGGCTGCTGCCACAAAGCCCAAGCAGGAGGCACTGGCCACTTCAGCTGATCCTCAAGCTCTTTAAGAGTAGATTTACATTAAGTTTCCCATCAAGACTCTTCCTCCACTCCCAGACTGGAGCAGAAAAACTCTTCTGAGATGCAGACCCGTGTGCTTACAAGCTCCTGTACATGCCAGCAGACACTGACACTGGGCAGTGAGAGGTGTCTGCTCCTGGATGGGCTCAGGCTGCAGAGCTGAGCCATCTGCTTCTGCTGAAGCTGAGGGTGGCTCTTCCTTGCTCCAAAGCAGACACCTCACTGTGTGCCCAGGCAGCTCCAAGCTTCAGCTGACCTTTTCCAGTTGGCACAGCCTACAACTGCTGGTCCCAAACAGGGCTCAGAGTCAGCTGTGCAGAATTCACTAATAATCATCTTAGTCACTGCTTAAAGAAGAATCTCACCCCTAAACACTTGCCTAGGGAGTCAGCCCAGCCAGCCTTAATTCCCATATATGACCAGAAATGAGGACTTCAGCATGTGGAGCAATCTTTGCTGGGCTCCCAGCTGGAGTGACCAAGGCACACACCACACCAGTCCAGAAGACACTCCCAGGGCAGAGCTCTGCACCCAGCCTTGCTCTCCATGATCTCCCTCGTGCTGGTGGCAGATTGCTCTTCCAGCAGGATGTGAGCTGACCAACTCATCCCAAAACACAGGTAGGTGTGGCCAAGGTGTGCCTTCAGAACTGCCCCTGTATGCAGTATCTCAACTTCATTTTAACTTCAGAAAAAATCAAACCCTAAATCTCACTGCCTCCTCTGCTCTCTGCCTTTCTTTGTGGCACAGGGGAGAAGCTGCCTCAAAGGATTTCCTGAAGCATCATATCAAGGCAAAGGTTTTGAACCAGCATGTGAACAGACTGTAAGAAATCCATAAAAAGTGCCAAGAGGCTTACCTGGAGTCAGCAGGATTAAGTTTCCTATACAGAGTTATGCACCTCCAGGGGAGGCTTTAGGAGCCTGCCATTCAGGGAAGAGAAAAAGGCTGGAGGCTGCTGAGCTGGGTCACGCTGGAGCAAAGCACACAGCACCAGGATGCAGCACAGAGGTCTGCAGGAAACAGCTTCTTCCTGTGACAGCAGGACAGCACCACGAGCCCTCTCCCCTGGGACACCAGGGCCAGGCACAGCCACTGCCAGAGCAGGGACACCCAGGGCAGGCACAGCCACTGCCAGAGCAGGGACACCCAGGGCAGGCACAGCCACTGCCAGAGCAGGGACACCCAGGGCAGGCACAGCCACTGCCAGAGCAGGGACACCCAGGGCAGGCACAGCCACTGCCAGAGCAGGGACACCCAGGGCAGGCACAGCCACTGCCAGAGCAGGGACACCCAGGGCAGGCACAGCCACTGCCAGAGCAGGGACACCCAGGGCAGGCACAGCCACTGCCAGAGCAGGGACACCCAGGGCAGGCACAGCCACTGCCAGAGCAGGCTGGGACACACAGCAACATTCAGCCACCGAGGTGTGTGACAGATGCACGGTCCCACCTGTCCCTGTCCCAGCAGCACCCGGCTCCAGCAGGGAAAGCAGGAGGAGGAGGAGGCCAGCAGCACTTGGACCACTCCCACCTGAGCCAATGACTAACAGATTGGAGGAGCTTTGGTGGAGCAGCACAAACAAGAGGAGGGTCAGCACTCCAGTTTTCAGGAATAATGGGTGTGCAGTGCGATGGTGCTGGGACGCTGGTTTGAGGGAGGGTGGGGACTGAACCACATCTCAGTGCTTCCAGAGGGCAGGAGCTCATCCACCTCTGGCTGAGGCTTCAGTAAGCAAACCTCACACCCAAATTAGCCATGGCAATCATGGAGTATTTCCCTCTGCCACATTCAGCACACAGAATCACACACAACTTTTATCCTGGCTTTTCACCGTTACTGCACAGGGAGCACCACTGCCTTCTCAAAGCTTTAATCCCTCAATATACAATTTTACATCACTGCCAGTAGCAAGTGAAGTCCTTTTTCATGTTAGCTTTGACTACAAAGTTTTCATGAGGCTGTAAAGCCCCATTCCTACACTTTTCCTACAGTTTAGTGCTAAGGGTTCATGGGCTTTGCATGCAGTACTGTTACAACATGTTGCTTTAGTTTTCTCTCGATATTTCTGAAGATTTGTGTTTATCTCGGCAATTGTCATTCTCAGATCAAATTTCTTACCTCCCTAGAGGCTGACCCCTGCTATTCAAACAAAATCTGACTCTAAGATGTGGTAACTCTTTCTTGAAAGAGCAACCAGCACAGGGCACAAAGACAAACAGAGCACTGACTTTATAAACACCACTGGAAGCACAAAATTCCCCGGGTAGAGGACACAAAGTTTCACGTTTTGGCCACACAGCTCACCCTGGAGAAGTGAACTGATACCATGGAAACACATACAGCACCATGGCACAGACCTTTATGCTAGATTACCTGACAATCTCAGTCCAATCACTCACAATTACTGCCATCAACACAAACGTTAATGCCCAGCCTGAAAAACACCTGATCTGACCCAGACACTCATTAAAATAAGGCTGACTGCCCCATTCCTGATGCTCTGTCCCGTTCAGGATGGGCAGATCTGCATTGTGACCATGCTGCAGAACTTGCAGGACCTCTTACACATCCCATACAACAGCTATTCTGTGCACAAACACCACACTGCGGGAGCTTTCAATGAACTGAAACTGAGAATTAATGAAACAAATCAATTATACGAGTTGCTTGTGCCCATTAAGTTCAGTTGATGCCAGTACCTCTGCAATTACACTTTCCCACAGGTCTTAAAGCTTTTGCTATGGTAGGAAAGATGCCAAGGAATTTCAGAAGATAGGCAAAGGACGTTTTGAATTTTAGGAAAAATACTGGCAGAAGATTCTCTCTTGGAACTGGCATAGTCCTACCCTTGTCTCCAGCCAGCCTTTACCTGTACCTGAAGAGGCAGAAATCTGATTTTTAGAGAAAAAGACACATAGCTACACTGATCCTGTGTAGCTTCCTGGTAGGATCCTATGAAGCTGAATTCAGAGAGGGTTTTAGAATAACCACCTTTTATCCCCTTAATGTAGGCCCCCAGGCACTATCATAAAAATTCCACTAGAAATATTTCCTTTGGGGTGGGGAAACACCATGCATGGTCTGTCATGCAGGAATCAGCTCCTACAGCACACAGAGCTCACACTCCACAGAGGTCAAGACCTGAGCAGAAAGCCTAGGGAACATGAACAGGGAATCTCTGCAGCCTCAAACATGCCTCTCATTCCCCACCTAGAAGCCCACACCTGTGTAAAGCCTTCCTGCAAGAATCCCAAGTGCCACAGCACGAAGGTCACACCTCACATTTCAGCAATACTCAGAGAAGATCTGATGAAATCTCTTGCTGTACAGGGAACTCCCAGCTAGAGACCAATACTGAAGAGCTGCTTTAGAAAAAGGTTCACACTGGAAAAACTCACAACTATTTCCACCCTGATTAAAGTGGAATCTGTACAGTATCCTGGACTGCTGAATAACTGAGCACTACAGACAGGAATCTTGGTCCCTCTCTGCTGAAACTGAAAATTCCCAAAGAAGCCATGCACACAAGGAAATCTTGGAAGCTCTGGAAAGAGATGTGACTCCCAAAGAGGATGGGAGAATCCATTTGGGGGCAAGAGGGAAGAGGCAATTAGGGCCAGTCTAGCAAGGACTAGCAGCACACAGTCCCCACACTGCAATCTGAGGTTGTGACAGTGGCACAAGGCTTTCACATCACCTGCCATGATTCAACACTCCAGTGGAAAACTGCTGGTTCAAACCATCACTCAAGCTCATCCAAAAATCAATCCCTAGCCTTTGGGACTGATATAAAATGATCCGTATCTGCTACTGGAAACTCTCATCAAAACTACTGAATGCTAATCCCCACCCTTAAGGAACACACTTCACAGAAGATTAAGCTTCCTGAAGTCGAAATGCACAGTCTAGCTCCAAAAAAGAGAGAAGCCCGTGTGAATTCAGCACACACATCCAGCACTCCTGTGACCTGTAACCACGTGAGATTGAACTGGAGCCTCTCTGGAACCACCTCTCCACCCCAGAGGAGGGAGGGCAGGAATGCTGCCTGTCAGGTCCCCATGAGCAGGATCCACCAAGGACTGCAGGAACGGGCTTCTGAGCCAGCCAGCACACAAAATATTTTAGAATCTGCCCATGGAAACCCTCTACAAATTAAGCCCTTCTCAGAAAGTACAGCAGGAAAGACACACCATATCCTTACTGGGGTTGCAGTGACGGCAAAAGCACCGTGGTGAGACCACAAGGTGAGAAGAGCAGAGAGGAGAGAGCACGAGCGGAAACCTTCACTCAGATACATTTTTACAGGTCAGATGAGGCTGTGAGCCTGGTTTTCTAAAGAAAAACCCTAAACAAAGTCAAACCCAGTGGGGCTGGGAAAATTTTTATTGCAGTTTCCAAGCCTCACCCTCTTGCATGTCAAAGTCACACAGTCCTTTGAATCCCACCAAGAATCACTCTCCAGGCCCAGAGGATACCTGCAGGACAGTGAAACAGGGGGGACAACTCAACCCTGAGAAAGTAAATATCTGTTATGGCCAAGAGCACCATTATAAAGGGAGAGCTCTGCTGATACAATGGCTCCCTGCCTTCAAGGATGGTCTAACACCCTTTCCTTGCAAAGGGAATAAAGGGTCAAGCCGATAAAAACCACCAACTTTACACCAAATCAGCAGAATCAACTGCTCCATGCATTAGCTCAGCAGCACAGCTGGCTCCTGGGAGGAGGCAAGAGGGCACAGCTGAAAGCAGAGAAAGAGAAGGGCCCTTTTAAGAGCATCAAACCATGAGGGTGGCTGAGGTGACCACTTGCCCTGATCTAACCCACCACAGGGACCATGCCCACCTCCTCCTCCTCCTCCAGGCTGAACCTCACTGCTTTTCCCTCTGCAGCACTGAGCTGCTGACAAACTCCTTCTGGTTAGGGATTCACAAGCTCCCTCCATGGAAAATCCAGGTTACTAAACTGCAGAAAGTTAACCCAGGGACAAAACAGGTCAACTGAGCAAAATGACTGCAGGCACAATGGCATGCCTGGGGTCTGACCCCTCTGCTCCAAAGGCAGTGAGGCTTACCCAGCTCAGCCCTCCCACACAACCCTCTGCTATCTCACCCCGGGACCAGCACAGTGCCACTGGCATGGCCTGACAGTGACACAGCCAGGGGCCACAGAGCTGAGCTCCATTTGTGTTGGGGGTTTGGCAGCCACTGTGAGCTCTCCACAGACAGGGGAGAGGGCCACAGTAAGGAGATGAGGGAGCACAGGGTAGCCCTGCAGCCCCCTCTGGCTCTTGGTTCCCACAACATTGTCCAGGGACAGGACCCCAGATTTGGAAACTGCTGCCATGGGCAGAGATTCCAGGGAATCTCCTAGGGTGCCTCAAGGCTCTGAAAAAACAGCACTGAGGTGACCTTGAGCAGGACATGGCATTCAGGAAAACAGGAGGCCCCTGCTGCCCGCCCAGCTCCAATCAAAGCCATGCCACTCACCTCGCCCCATCTCCTCCTCCTCTCTGACCCAGAACAGCTCCCAAACCAGGGATCTTTCTGCTGGTCTCCAGGTGACCAGCTCAGGCACTGCACAGGGACAGGGCCTGCCTGACATGGGGACTTGGACCATCTCCTTCAGACACTGCTGCATCAGCAGAGCAGTTCAGATGCTCATGAAAAACCCACTGACAAAAATCTGGTAACATCAAACATACACAACCATCTTTCTTGCTGGCAAGCTAAAATTTTATCTCAGAAAAGCTGAACCAGAGACAGTTTCAGTCAACAGATAAACAGAGAGAGATACACAGACAGAAGGCACCAGACTAGGATGTGCACCTATGTAGAGTGTTCACATAGGTTAATACATTAACTTTCCATCCAGCAGCACCTTAGTAGTTTGCTCAAATTCAATCTCACAGAACAAACCCTAAAAGCACAGGTTCTTCGGGTTGATATTTTATTTTTCACAGCTTAAACATGGTCACAGTCCTTTGCAAACTGGGTTTAAGGTACAGAGCTCTCCAGACTGCACAAACATTCTAAGAACAAACATTTTCAGCATACCAAGAGCTCAGATACACTAGGTCAATCCAACTGTGTTTATTTGTATTTCACCCAAATCACCGCCAAAGTACTCGGAGCTCAAGGAGCAACAGCCTCCCACTGATTCAGCAAGAGACCAGAAGTAATTGGTAGACAGTCTGCAAGCACCACAAAGAATGCCAGAGGCATTTATTTACATGACCCCTGTTTGCCTAAGAAGAATTCAGCGTTTGCATTTTCCTCACTCAAATTAATCATCACTAGACTTCACTCCTCAGTACTATTCCTCAGCTAACAGGAGTAAAGGCACAAACCACCCAAAATCATCTCCACAAAACTTTTCAGATAGAGTCTGAACGGGAGAGTAAAGGCAGATCTTTATTCCATCAGCTGGAATTCCTCCCCAGACTGGCACAGCACCCTTGGAGATATCTCTCCAGGACAATTTGTCTCACTGTCTCTCCAAGGAACATGGAAAAGGCAAGGAGACACCATTCCTACTGGTGAGCAGCACCACTCCTGCCAGGGCAGAACCATCACACCTTCTCTGCTAAGCTGACAACGCACTGCACCTCACAGCTGTGCTGCAGACACCAAAGCACGAAACTTGCCCAGGATCTGGCTGCTGCAACCACACAGTTCTCTTCCCCCTCAGTGCAGAGCCCCAGAGCACTCCCAGGCCTGTCTGCTGGCACGCTCACACAAGCCAGGACGCAGCCGGGCTCCCTCCAACACCATCCCCTCACAGTCAGAGCATGGCTCTGCCCAGGACAGGCAGCCAGAATTCCTCCAGAGCAGCCACCCATGGAACACAAACCATGCCCAGAGCACTGGGCCAGCTCTGACCAGGAGCTGCACGGCTGGGGCTGGCAAAGACTCCCACTCTGTGGGTCCCACACCCTCCTTTGCCCCCACTCTGCCTGTCACACACCCTCCTTCCCTCCTGAGAGCAGCCAGCTCAGCACTCCAGGCTGGGACACGAGGAGAGCAGAGTGGGTAAGTTACCAACAAGTACCAGTGTTTCCAACAGCAGACAAGTGCTTGAGGCCAACAAATCCCATACATACAAAACCTACTGGTACAGAGTGAGAGCAGAACACCTTACTGCTATCACCACCATAATTCATACTGATTCTCCAGGTGTGATGCCAACAATCAAGCAGAATTTACAACTCTATTTACACAATGCTTATAGAAATGGGTATGCCTGAGCCAGCAGGTGCTGTCAGCAACATCTCCCAGTTATTGGAGCATTTGTGCCAGCTCCCAGAGAAGTGAGCCTGAACTGCAGCGAGGAGTCAGTGCGACCTGGAATCAGCCAGGCTTTGCTGATTACTCCTCTGAGTAAACAGTGGTGTTCCCAGCACTTCAGCCTGCTCTCAAGCTCCTTCTGTTGGCATACTACCCTATATTTAGGAGAGAAGAGTGCAATGACAAGCATTGGGAAGAATGAATAAGTGGTTTTGGATGCTTGGTATAGCAGCAGAGACTGTGTGAGAAAAACCTAAGAATTAGAAACTCCTAAAGTGACGAAAGGAATCTGTAAAGCTAAAGGTGGAACCAGACAGCACTCCATTTGGAAAGTTAAACAGCAAGTTTTGTTAAGAACAGTACTCACAAGGCAAGAGGCATTAGCAGTCAACCCTGTAACAGAAATGGGTGGTAGAAATAAGCTCCTGCTTGGAAGGGCTAAGAGAAAACAGGCAAATTCTTGGGTTTTTTTTTTACACAAAAACCAGATTTTAATTTCATTTTGGACAGGTGAATGCCAGTGGTGTTTTCCCAAGCCTAGGAGCCCAAAGCTCCAGGACCAAGGGAGATACACCTCAGGGAGTGACAGCGATCCCTACAGCCAGGTCCTACATCCCCCTGCCCACACCTTCCCCAGAGCAACAGGACCCAGTTACACTCCAAAAACACGCATTTGCCAACTTCAAACCTGTGGCAAAACTCAGTAAACCCAGGCCTGTTGACTTGATGGGCATTGGAAACTTGTGTGAGCCACTTTGCAGCCTGTTGCTTCCAAGGAACCAGGGAAGTCACAAGTAATATCTGAGTAATATTTGCCATTTAGACCTTTTTGGGCGGTAGGACCAATAACGTGCCTTTAGTCACCTGCCCCGGGGAGTGCAGATAAAGTCAGCCTGTGGCTCTGTGCCTCCCGGAACAGCCGCCGCCGTTAGTCACGCTCGCGGTGCCCGGAGCCAAGGTCAGCCCCGGGAAGCGGCGGGGCCCAGGGAGCCCCACAGGGCCCCGCTGCCCGGGACAGCCGCCGCTCCCTGAGGAACGCACAGCTCCGCCACTACCGGGCACCCACCTGTGCTCCCACGGCGCCGGGCCGGTCCCGGTGAGCGGGGAGACCCCGGGACGCCCACATGGGGTTTGTCACAACCGGAGCCGCCTGCCGCCACCGACAGCACCTGGGCCGCTCCCGGCGAAGGCCCGAGACTCACCCGCTAGAGCCCGGGCCGCCCCAGCCGCTTGAAGCCCCGGGCCCGCTCCGCCTCCCGCCGGCCCCGCCGAGCACTCCCGGGCGCGGCGCCCACCCAGGGCCGAGGGCGGCGGCGGGAAAGCGGCGCGGAGGGAGCGCGGCCCGGGGGGAAGGCGGCACGGGGCCGGTCCCGCAGGCCGCGGAGGGCGCGCTGGGCTGAGGCGGCGCCGCGCCGGGAAAGCCAACCCGCCGCCCGCTCTCCGCCAGGCCCGGGCCCGCCGCGCCTCTGCCCAGGCCGCGCCGCCGCCGCCAGCCCCGCTCCCCGCCGCCAAGGGCAGGGCGGCCCGGCAGGTGCCGCCGCAGCCCCGCTCCGACCGGTGGCGGTTCCTCCGTCCCCGCTCTCACCGTGCACGCCGGGCCCGGCCCCGCTCCCGCCGGCTCCGCGGCCCCGACGCACCGAGCGGGCGGCGCGGCGCGAGCGCGACCCCGCGCGGGCACGTACCCGGGGGCGGGGCCGGCGCGCGCGCGCGGCGCCTGGCAACCGGCGGCACGAGCGCGCCGCGGCCAATCGGCGCCCGGCTACAGCGCCGGCCGCGCCCCCCCCCCCACGCCCCGCCCCACCAAGCTGCCCCGTGCGGCCACGCCCCGCCCCAGAGCCCCGCCCCAGAGCCCGCCCTCTCCCGTGGGGCCCGTCGCACAACCCCGCCCCTGCCCCGCCTCCAGGGCCCCACCCCGTCCCCCGGCCCCGCCTCACTGGCGCAGGACCCGTCCCCGCTGCTCCGGGCCCGCCCCCTGCGCCCAGGCCCCACCCACGCCCCTGGCGGGTCCGCCGCGGGGTGACCCCGGCCCCGCCAGAACCCGCCCCGCCGCTCAGGCCCCGCCCCGCCCTGCACGTGCCCGCCCCGGGGTGACCCCGGGCCCGCCTGGCCCCGCCCCGCCGCTCAGGCCCCGCCCCGCCGCCCTTGGCCCCGCCCCGCCCCACGCGTGCCCGCTGCGGGGTGACCCCGGGCCCGCCTGGCCCCGAGCCTGGCCGCAAATATTTGCTCGGGGCCGTCCCGGAGCTCCAGCGGCCCCGGGACGCGCGGCCGCCGCCATGCAGCCCGTGCTGGGGGTCCTGTTCGCCCTGGCCGCGGCTCTGGGCTCAGGTAGGGCCCCAGGCTGGGTCGCCGAGGGGCTGGAGGGCGCGGGGCAGTGCGGGGCCCAAGGCAGGGCCGGCGGCCGGGCCGGGAGCCTGCAGGCCATGCCCTGTCCCACGGCGGTGCCGGAAGCAGCGGGTGATGTAGGGCAGGGACCCTCCTGCTCCAGGGCACATGGGTCAGGACATAGGACAGGGATCCCCTGCTCCATATTCCATGGATCCCATAGTACGTAGGACAGTTCCCCTCCTCCATGGGACACGGGTCCCATGTTCTGTGGGACAGAGATATCCTGCTCCATGGGGCGGGGATCCAACACTCCACAGGGCGCCGGTACTCATGCTGTGCCCCCATGGGCACGCTGAGCTCCTGCCACATTCCCCAGGCCACCGCTCACCCCTCAATGACTTCCAGCGCCTGCGAGCCACCGAGCTGCTGGCAGCGCCTGTGGACTCACCGCCACCGCTGCCGGAGCAGGGCACTGCGGAGCAGTGTGCCCAGCGCTGTGCCACCAGCCTGGCTTGCCGGTGAGCAGGACACGGTGCCACCCCAGGGCAGGTGGGAGTGTACGGGCCACAACACCGGGTCACTGCACTTGGACACTGGGTGCTCACGTGTGTGACCCAGGTCCTGCTGGCCCTGGCTTCACACGGTGCCATGCCAGACTCCTGCTGTGCCTCCCAGGGCTTTCCACCATGACCAGCAGAGCAAGTTGTGCCAGCTGCTGCCCTGGACCCAGCACTCACCCCGCATCCAGCTGCAGAAGAACATCCGCTATGACCTGTACCAGAAGAAAGGTGGGCTGGTGCCATGGGTGGGCATGGGGACACCTCAGACTGGGCACAGGCCACTCGGCACAGGACTCCTCATTGCCCATGTGCCTGGGGCTCTGAAGAGGTGCCTGGCTCTGCTCAGACTACCTGCGGGACTGCATCGTGGGCGATGGCTCCAGCTACCGCAGCACACGGGCCATGACGGAGAAGGGGCTGCGCTGCCAGCATTGGCAAGCCACAACACCACATGATCACAGGTGCCCCCGTGTCCCTGGCTGTCCCGTGGCACCTACCCTGGGCAGCATGGGGCAATGGGGAATGGGGTGGGAGCAGTGTGGGATAGCACGGGAGCAATGGGGACAGCTTGGGGGCAATGGCACTGACAGGGGTAGAGCATCATCCTTGCTGTGCCTGCTCCAGGGCAAAGGATTCCTGTCAGCCCTCCTACCCACTCTGCTGCCAGCAGGTTTCTGCCATCCCCTCGCAATGGGCTGGAGGAGAATTACTGCCGAAACCCTGACCGGGACAAGCGGGGCCCATGGTGTTACACTGTTGATCCCAATGTCCGGCACCAGAGCTGTGGCATAAAGAAGTGTGAGGATGGTGAGTTTCACATCCCAGGATCTCCCTGTGCTCTGTGTTTCCCCCACACTGAGCCCTGCAGTTGTTGGCAGCTGTCTGCATGACCTGCAATGGGGAGGATTACCGTGGCACCGTGGACCACACTGAATCAGGGACGGAGTGCCAGCGCTGGGACCTGCAGCACCCACACAAACACCCCTACCACCCCAACAAGTACTGGCCCCCAGTCCCCAGCTGTGCATTGCCCTCGAGTGCCATGTGCTGGGGAGATGGTGCCACCCCAACTGCTGCTCCCTGTCTCTGGCCCAGGTACCCTGACAAGGGGCTAGATGACAACTACTGTCGCAACCCTGACAGCTCCGAGCGGCCCTGGTGCTACACCACCGACCCTGAGCGGGAGCGCGAGTACTGCCGCATCCGCGTCTGCAGTAAGTCCCCACCAGCATCGTGCACAGGGTCCTGGTGCCACTCCTGACCCTGCTACTGTGCCCCTCTCTCTGGCCACACAAGCAGAAAAACGCCCACGGCCTGTCAACATCACCACTGGCTGCTTCAGGGGCAAGGGTGAAGGCTACCGTGGCAGAGTGAATGTCACCGTGTCGGGGATCCCCTGCCAGCGCTGGGACTCCCAGGTGCCCCATAAGCACCACTTCGTGCCCGAGAAGTACCCGTGCAAGTAAGGGGATGGCTGTGCACCCCAGGAGGGTGGTGCTGGGCAGCACCCATGAGTGTGGGATTGAGAGGGGACAGCCATGTGCCCCCTCCTCCAGGGACCTGCAGGAGAACTACTGCCGCAACCCCGATGGATCAGAGGCACCGTGGTGCTTCACCTCCCGCCCCACTGTCCGCATCGCCTTCTGCTTCCACATCCGCCGCTGCCCTGACGAGCAGGATGCCCAAGGTGAGCCACCCCAGGCACCTGTCCCTGGGTGCCCAACCCTGTGCCCCTGTGAGGGGTGCCAGCTGTCCCTGCCTATCTCCAGAGTGCTACCACGGCCACGGCAAGCACTACCACGGCCACGTCAGCAAGACCCGCAAGGGAATCACCTGCCAGCCCTGGGCTGTCCAGACACCCCACGTGCCCCAGTGAGTGTGTGAGGGGGGGTGGTGGGTACACGGATGGGGATGGAGATGGGATTGGGGTGGGGTTGGAGATGAGGATGGGGATGGTGACAGTGATGGTGACTGCCTCCTGGCAGGATCTCACCTGCCACCCACCCTGAGGCACACCTGGAGGAGAACTACTGCCGCAACCCTGATGATGACAGCCATGGCCCCTGGTGCTACACCATGGACCCCCGTACCCCCTTTGATTATTGTGCCATCAAGCCCTGTTGTGAGCCCCTGCCCACATCCCTGCAGAGCTAGAGGGGACCCTGGCCACACACAGGGTAGTCTTGGTCCCCTCAGGGTGGCTGAATCCTGTGTCAGTGCTACCCTCTGTTTTCTCTCCGCAGCTGGCAGCACGGTGCCCTCCATCATGGAGAATACAGGTGGCGCCCCACGGGTCCTGGGTGGGCACGCTGGGGTGGGTGCTGGTGGTACAGCCCCAGCTGATGCCCACCCTGCCCACAGACACAGTGACATTTGAGCAGTGTGGTCAGCGGGAGGAGAGGCTGCAGCAGAAGGGGCGCATCGTTGGTGGCCAGCCTGGCAACTCGCCCTGGACTGTCAGCATCCGCAACCGGTGAGGGGGTGTCCCACGTGCGCTGCCATGTACTCAGTGTCCCCCCAGAGCTCACCCCCTGTCCCCACAGGGAGGGTGTGCACTTCTGCGGGGGATCCCTGGTGAAGGAGCAGTGGGTGATCAGCACACGCCAGTGCTTCTTCTCCTGGTAAGGCTGGGCTGGGGCGTGGGGTGGTGGGACCCCCCTGTGCCCTCATGTCCCTGTCCCACAGTGATGCCGACCTGACGGGCTATGAGGTGCAGCTGGGGACGCTCTTCAAGGACCCTGGCCCTGGGGATCCTGACCAACAGACCATCCCCATCGTGCGGATTGTCTGCGGCCCCTCTGAGTCCCAGCTGGTGATGCTGAAGCTAGCGAGGTGAGTGCCTGTGCCTTGGCCTCTGCCATGCTCCACTGCTGGCCAGGCTGGCACTGTCCCACTGCCCTTTTGCCACAGGCCAGCTGCTCTGACCAGGCGTGTGGCCCTGATCTGCCTGCCCCCCGAGCGCTATGTTGTGCCTGTGGGCACTGTCTGCGAGATCGCCGGCTGGGGGGAAACCAGAGGTACCTGCCACAGGCAGCCCCTGCTGGGGATTCCCTGTTCAATACAGCCCCTGCCAAAGCCATTCCATCCCCTCTGCCTGCAGCATCCATGTCTATGGCATGTCCCTGCTCACAGCATCCCTTGCTTGAAGTATCCCCTGCCTGCAGCAAGCCCCACATCCCTCGCATACCCCTGCTCACAGCATCTCCCTTCCATGGTGTTTTCCTGCCCATTCCATCCCCCTGCCTACAGCATCTCTTGCCCCTGCTATCACCCTGTCCATAGCATCCCTCTTCCACATTATCTCCCTTCCACATCCCCCTGCAATGACATTACTGCCATGCCATCCTCCTGTCCATGCACTCCCTGCCCACAGCATCCCCTGCCCGTGCCATTGCCCTGTATCCCTGCACACACGGTGCTCCCTGTCTCCCGTGCCCGCTGCCCCGCGCTCTCTGCCCGCAGGCACGGGGGACAGCAGCGTGCTGAACGTGGCACGGCTGCCAGTGCTGGCCCACGGCGAGTGCGACAGGGCACTGCGGGGGCGCCTCAAGGAGAGCGAGCTGTGCACTGCCCCCCTGCGTGCCGGTGTGGGCGCCTGCGAGGTGAGCTGGGCTGGGGACACCCAGCCCTGGGTGAGGGAAGGTGGTGGCACCAGGGTGACACCACTCTCTTCGTGCCACAGGGCGATTATGGCGGACCACTGGCTTGCCTCACCGCTAACTGCTGGGTGCTGGAGGGGGTGATCACCCCCTCCCGTGTGTGTGCCCGCACTGACCTGCCCGCCCTCTTCATCCGTGTTTCCCTCTATGTTGACTGGATCTACAAGGTGATGAAGATGGGCTGAGGTGGCATTCCCAGCCTGGCACAGCTGCCACTGCACAATAAAGGCACGCCCTTGGCCACAGGGGTCGGCACTGCACACGGTGTCACTTTTATTTAACACCAAACTCCAGCCCACATCCCTGCCCCTGGCTGCACTCACTCCATCTGCCTCTGGTGCTGGTGTGCTCCCCAGGGCCAGCAGTCACCCCAGGGCTGACCAGGACCACTGTGGGCACTAGGAGCTGTGCCAGCCTGTCTCATCCCGCCTGGGCTGCCCCAGGTGCTGGAGGAACCAGTGGGCACAGTTCTTGAAGACATCGGCCTCCGTCTCCACACCAGCCAGTGCATGGCCACCCTCTGGGTACCACAGCAGCCTGTGGGGAGGGGCAGGATGGGAAGATGCCCATCCAGCACCCCAGAGCTCCCTCCCAGCTCCCACCTGCACCCCACTCACCGTGCTGGCACACCCCTGACCCGCAGCACCCGGTACAGCTCCAGCGCCTGTGTGGGGCTGACGCGCCGGTCCCGGGCACCCACGCACAGCAACACCGGTGTCTGTACCTACAGCACTGCCCTCAGTGGGTGCCTGACACCCCACACACCTGGCACCCCGCACCTGGCACCCCACACCCATCCTCACCCTGCCCTACCTGGGCTGCCTGGGCGATGGGTGAGCGCAGTAGCATGGTGGCCACGTCCTCAGCACATGGCACTCGCTCAAAGGAGTAGGGCAGCCCCAGGGAGGTGTAGCGCCTGCAGCACAGAGACACCAGTAGGTATCACAGGGACATGGCATGGCACAGCACAGGATGGGGGTAGCACTCACCAGTCAGGGATGTCAGAGGTGCCCAGCAGTGCGGGCAGGTTGGAGACAGGGCTGCGCAGGGCACAGGCTTGGTAACGCTCAGGCTCACAGGTGAGGAGGTGGAGGGCGATGAAGGCTCCGTGGGAGCCAGCCAGCAGAGCCAGGCGGTGTGGGTCCAGGGGCTCTCTGTGCAGCGCCTGCTCCACTGCCAGCTGCACCCGTGGGGCACCCACCATTGGCACCCAAACAGCAGCATCCTCCCAGCAGCATCCTCCCAGCACCCTCAGCCCAGCACCCCTCACCTGGGTGTCTGCCACATCCTGCTCACCCACACGGGAAAGCAGGGAGCTGATGCTGGCCTGGCCGAAGCCCAGGGAGCCACGATAGTTCACTGAGGAGACAGGTCCGTGGGTGCCATGTCTCACTGGGACACAGGGCCACATGTCCCCGAGCCCCACAGCACTCACCCAGGAGCACGGCGAAGCCCAGCTGGCACAGCGCAGCCATGCTCGGACGCCAGCGGGCATCAAAGACAGCATGGGGGCCACCTGGGGCCAGCATGGGCATCACCTGGGCTGCCACCAGCACTGCCAGGGTGTCCCCACTGTCCCCACACTCACCATGGGGGCACACAACAAGGGGGTGCGGTGGTGTGCCATCTGAGGGGCTCAGCAGCAGGGCCTCAAAAGCCTGGGTATCTGTGCCAGGGAAAGGGTCCCATTCAGCAGCCACCACCCTGGGCACCCAGCATCCTGCCCCCCACCACTCCCAAGGGTTCCTGGCACCCAGGCAGCACCAAGGTGCAGCAGGGGCACCCTGTACAGGGGCTCACCCTGTACATCAGGACCTTGCTCGCTGCAGGGTGGCTGGATCGTCAGGGTCTTCCAGGTGACACCAGGAACGGTTGGGGTCTCCTCCACTGGCACCCAGCCAAGGGGCAGCTCCTGGCCTGCTGGTGGCAGCACGGCCACCACCTGGGCACAGGCAATGGATGACACTGGGGCTGTGCCGTGGCAAGGCTGTGATATATTGGATCTGGCTGTGCCACACCACACTGTGCCTCCCTATGCCACACCACACCATGGCATGTGTGCCACACTGTGCTGTGTCTGGCTGCACATTGCTGTGCCATATCCCACTGTGCCACATGGTGCCAGGGCACTGCTCACCAGGCTGGGGGGGTGGTGGGGGGCTGAGCAGGTGGCCACCAGCAGGTCCCACTGGAGAGTGAGCAGCTCCCAACACCCTTCAGATGACCCTGGGGACAGAACATGTGTTGGTGACCACAGCTGCTCACTAGAGCACCACGGGTGGCCGGTACCATGTACCTGCTGTGAGGTTGGTGACAGTGCACGCCTTGGTATCCACGAGCAGCAGGTCCTGTGGAGATGCAGAGCACAGGCAGTGGTGTCACCATGGGCTGTGTGGTCACGTCCCTGCCCTGCCATGCCCTGCACTCACCGTGCGGCTGCGCTGAGGGGTGCCCAGCACGGCTCGCCGGCTGTCAGCTGCCCAGCACCGTGGGGGCAGCACCTCCGTGTAGAGCCCGGCAAAGGCTGCAAGTGGGGCAAGGTCATGGGCACCTGGCAGGGAGTGGCACCAGCCCCCCATCAGAACCCAGCTCTGCCCACCATGCCGTGCTCACCCTCCGTGGGCTCCTGAACCATGTCGAGCACTGTCACTGTCTGCCTTGTCTGCCAGGTGAGCTGGGGAGAGCTAGTGTTCAGGGATGGACCCATGCCAGGGGAAACTGAGGCAGCAGGGAGGCTTGGGGACACCCCCACCCCAGCCAGGCACTGCGAGAGGCTGTGACACCTGGGCACTGTGCTGGCAGCACAAGGTGGCACAGCCGTGCCTGGTGCCCAACTCACCATGCGCAGGCGCAGACACTGCCGGTGGGGCCCCCCCACAGCCCCCTCCAGGTAGAGCAGGCGCTGGCCATCAGGGCTCAGCCGGGGGGAGCAGACAGAACCCTCCTCTGCTGACAGCAACTCTGTGGGCACCAAGGGGTCAGCATCCCAGGGATGCCCAGGCACCCCCCCAGCACCCCAGCACTCACCGCAGCACCCACTGGCAAGGTCCAAGTAGAAAATCCCTGACCTGGGAGGAAAAAGTGGGTCAGGTTGGACCCCCACTGTGCTGACACTGCATGGACATCCTGGCACGGTGCTGGTTGCTGGCTGGGACCCACCTCCTGTTGGAGCAGGCGTTCAGCCCCAGGCGGAAGGGCTTGTGCCACCAGCCCACGAACACCACACCACGGTCATCCGGGGACCACAGGGCCTGTGTGACAGTCAGGCTCATCCCACAGCCCCAGGCTGGGTCCCCTGGACGTTCCCTGCACCCCATCCTGACCTGGCCAGGGGAGAGGTGCTCTGGGATTCCCTCCAGCACTGACAGGCTGAGGCCCTGCAGGTCCAGGACGCAGAGGACTGGCATGCTGCGTGTGCTCAGGGCCTCCCCCCAGTCCTCGTGGTACACAAACTGCTTGCCCTGTGGCACAGACCCATCAGCCCCATGGCCGGTGCCCCCAGGCACGCAGCTCTGTCCATGACACGCTCATGGGATGTACGGCACACTCACGGGGTGCACAGCACGTTCAGGGGGTGCCTGGTGTGCCCAAGGGGCTTGTGCCATGTTCGCAGTGCGCATGGCATGCTTGGGGGTGCACTGAACACACTCATGGGGCACCTACCTCCTCATCCTCATCCTCTGCTGCTGGCCAGGCTGCTCCAGGCACATCCCAGGGGCAGGGGGGCTGCGGTTTGGGCCGGCTCTTCTCAGCCACATAGAGGAGCCGTGTCTCCGAGTGCGACCAGGCCAGGCAGGCAAAAGGCCCTGGCATGGCAAAGGAGTGCCAAAGCCCAGCCTGGTACAGGCACAACTGGGCACCAGGTAGCCACCAGGGCTGCCGGCCACACCAATTCAGCCCTGCTGTGGGCGGGAACCGCGGGGAAGAGGCCCTACCCTCCGTGTAGACGTCCCCATGCTTCCCCAGCGCCGTGAGATCCACGCTGTGGCTGCATCCCCCGCCGTCCCACACCTGGGGGACGGGCGGCACACGGTGTACACGGTGCCCACCGCCCTGCACCGGCACCCGGCCCGCCCCGTGAGGGGCCGGCACAGCCGCGTTACCTCCAGCAGCTCGCGGCCCTGCGGCGGGCAGCGTTTGAGCGCGGCGCGGCGCTGGCCCGTGGGCGAGTCCTGGCTGAGGAGCCTGAGGGCGGGAGGGACGGCGGCTGCGGCGGGCCGTGCGCTGTGGGCAGCGGCCGCGGCACAGACACAGCGCCCCAGCCCGCACCCGCCCGTGCCCTACTGGTTGTGGATCTCAGCGCTGAGCGCGGTCCGGCTGACGGCGAGGCCCTGGCGGCCGGCTGTGCGCTGCAGGCTGTAGTGGCGGCCGAAGCACAGGAGCCGCCGGCGGGCCAGGTCGGGGCGGCTGCACTCTGAGGGACGGGACCGTCAGCGCCCGCTCACACCGACCGGCACAAAGGCGCGGGAGCGGCCGGGTCCGCCACTCACCGGTGTAGAGCTGGAAGGTCTGGCCCCCAGCCGCGGCCCTGAGGGCGGCACGGGTGACGGCAGGGAACCGGCTCAGCTCCCGGTAGCAGGCAGCGGGGCCGTGGGCCGCCTGGATGAGGGAAGGGACGTGCTGGACGGCGGTAAGCTCACCCCCCTGTCCATGCCCCCCGCCTGAAGCGGGGCTGTGCCCACCCACACGCCCCTGAGCCCCCTGCCCACCTCCACACCCTTCTCGGTCGCTGTGGCCATGGGGCTGTTCTCTGCCGGGCCGGGCCTGCCGCCCGCACTGGGACGGCTGCCAAAGCAGGCGGGAGGAGCCCGGCGGCAGCGCCCGGCCGGTGCCAGCCCTCCGGCCGCTCCCTCCATGGCCAGGCCGGGGTCACCCTTCCCATGGCCCAACACATCCCCATGGCACAACCGCACACCCGGGCAGCTGAAAGGTCCAGTGGCCACCAGCCCCTGGAGCTCTGGGAGTGGAAATGACACCGGTACCAGCACAACCACTAGAGACACTGGGGTGCTGAACTACATCGTTTATTGAGGGTCAGCAGCAGGGGTCAGCAGCCTTAGCACTGCAGGTGCTTGAGCAGCCACAGCGCCATGTTCATAAAGCCATCAGCTTCGGCTTCGACACCAGCCAGCGCATGGTTGTTCCCTGGGTACCAGAGCAGCCTAGAGGTGAAACAGGGATTAGTGCTGTGTCTGCACGCCACAGCTCAAGCCCTCAGCACCCCACTCACCGTGTGGGCACCCCCCGGACCTTGAGGGCACGGTAATACTCCAGACCCTGCTTGGGGGGCACACGCCGGTCATCCTCCCCCAGCATCAGCAGCACGGGTGCACGGACCTGCAGGAGCAGCACAGCCTCAGCAGTGGCACTGCTGTTGGGGACAGGGATGGGGATGGGGACAGTGACATACCTGGTCAGCATAGCGTATGGGTGACTTGTGCAGCATCTCTGTCCACTGGGCTGGGTCTGGCAGAGCATCAGGTTTGTAGGGCAGCCCTGTCTCTGTCAGGCACCTGCGGGCAAGAGAGTTGGGGGCACATGTATGGCTGGGATGGCAAGGAGCCTGGGAAGCTGGGGTAGCAGTACTCACCAGTCCGGGATGTCGGTGGTGGCCACCATGGAGGCGATGTTCACCACGGGGTTGCGGACCACGCAGGCACGGTAGGTGTCAGGGAACTGCCCGATGAGGTGGCACGCCAGGAAGCCCCCATGCGAGCCACCGACCAGTGCCACCCGGGTAGCATCCAGCATCTCCTCCTGTAGCACCCGCTCCACACAGAGCTGCCACCACGGGGAACACCCACTGAGCAGGCAGCCCCACTTTCCCTTCTCAGGGCACCTGCAGGAGCACACAGTGCCCCAGGACCATGTGCCAGGCCATACCTGCACATCGCGTACGTCCTGCGTGCCCACGTTGCCTGGCAGGGAGGCCACGCTGTCCTGGCCAAAGCCCAGTGAGCCACGGTAATTCACTGTGTGGGGAGCAGTGTCAGAGCCCTTCCTCCTTCATGCCCCCACCCTGCCCCTCCATGGGTGCTGTGCCACCAGAGCCCTGGTGTCACTCACCCAGCAGCACAGCAAAGCCCGCACGGCACAGCGCCGCCGGGTACAGCATCCACCCGGCCGTGAAGACGGAGTGAGGACCACCTGCAAATGGCAAAAGCAAAAGGGGGGTGACACTGCCTGGCTGGGGTACAGTGGGATGGGGACAAGCTCTTACCATGGGGCATCACGACCAAGGGGGGCTTCTGGCCAGCGGGACCCTTGCTTGGGCGCATCAGGATGGCATCGAAGTCCAGGCCCCCTGTGGAGGCAGGGAGGGGGTGTCAGGGAGCAGTGAGGATGGTGGAGCACAGCCTGACCCCACCTCAGGCACTCACTGTACTGGGGATGCTCCTGCTCTGGTGTGGGCTGCAGGGTGCGGATGCCCCAGCTGATGCCAGGCATGGGGGGGGCATCCTGCAGGCAGATCCACTGTGTCTGTGCCTCATGGCCAGCAGCGGGCAGGACTGCCACTTTCTGTGCAGGGAGAGGAGTCAGTGCCTGTGCCAAAGGGCTGGTGGGCATGGGGGAGAGGGCTCAGTGCCCATGCCAAGGAGCTGGTGGGCACTGGGGACATGACTTTACCAACATGGGGGGGCAGCTAGGGGTGGAAAACCTGGCCACCAAGAGGTCCCGGTCAATGGTGAGGACAGACCAGCTTCCCTGGGGAGAATCTGGGGAGGAGGGGGTCAGACCTGCAGGTGTGACCCTCTCCCCACCCCTGGCACCACATGGCCCCATTGGCCTGTCACTCACCAGCTGTCAGCGAAGTTGTGGTGCCTGTTGCCGTGTCCACCACGAACACATCCTAGGGGCAGGAGAGCAGAGTTCAGTGGAGCCCTGACCCAGCCAGGCCCCCCCTGTGTCCCCCAGCACCCCCTCACCTGCTGGCTGCGCTGGGCCGTGTCCAGCAGGATCCTGCGGCTGTCGGCCGCCCAGCACATCCCTGGCAGCGCGCCACAGTAGATTCCCGGGAAGGCACCTGTGATCAGAGTGCTGGTACTCAGCATCCCCCTGAGTCTCCCCCAACACCCCCAGAGCTGTACTCACCCCATGCTTGCCGTGGCACAACCTCCAGCACCGTGCTGGTGTGTTTGGTGTACCAGTCGTACTGCAGGAGACATTGGGCAAGTTTTGGAGGGTCTCAGCCTGCCTGCCCCCACTGCAGCCCAAGGAGGGGACATTGCTGCCCTCCTGCCAGCCCCACCCCAGCATGGGCACCCTGGCACCTCCTTGGTGCCTGCCAGTGTCCCCCTGGTGCTGCTCACCATGCGGAGCTGGCTGCACTGCTGGTGGGGGCCCAGGACATTGTTTTCCAGGTAGACGATGCGGCAGCCATCGGGGCTGAGTCGTGGTGACCACACAGCCTTGGTGTCCTCAGAGAGCAGCTCTGCGTGGGCACGAGGGGATGGTGAGGGGTGGCAGGGGAGCCAGGGCACCAGCAGGATTGGGGCATACACTGCTTACCGCATCTCCCCCCTGTCAGGTCCACGTAGAAGAGCGCTGACCTGCCAGCACAGAGGGGTGTCACAGTGGGGTCAGGGGGCCAGGCTGTGGGGTTGGTGCCCTGCAGGGCCCACCAGCAGGGCTGGGCTGTGGGGTGCCCTGCAGGGACTCACCGGCGGTTCGTGCAGTACCGCAGCCCCAGGCGGAAGGGGTCGTGCCACCAGCCCACGAACACCACGCCGGTGTCCTCAGGTGACCAGAAAGCCTGTGGGGAGAGGGGAGATACTCAACACAAAATGCTGCTGGCTTCTGAAACCTCCCTTCTCTGGTTCCCTGCTGCTCCCCATCCTGACCTGGCCGGGAGAGAGGTGCTCTGGGATGCCCTCCAGCACCGAGATGCTGTTGCCCTCGATGTCCAGGACGCAGAGGACGGGCACACTGCGGGTGCTCAGCGTCTCTCCCCAGTCCTCGTGGTACACGAACTGCTCGCCCTGTGGCACAGTCTGGTCAGCCCCACAGCCACACAGCCAGCCCCCAGCTGACCCAGGGTGGGGGGACCCCACCTTGATGGGTGCATCCTCCTTCTTGGGGTGCCCTGTGTCCTCATCAGAGGTGCCCAGCTCGGGGGCTTTGCTCTGGAAGAAGGACTCAGCCTTGGGACGCTTCTTCTCCGCCACATAGAGCAGGTGGGTCTCCGAGTGAGACCAGGCAAGGCACCCAAACTGGTCTGCGGGGGCAGGTCAGCATTGGCCACCCTGCCCCCTGAAAACCCACATTCCCTGGCATCCCCCAGCCCCTCACCATCATCATAGACGCTGCCATGCTTGTCCAGCGCTGTCAGGTCGATGCTTTTCACCTTCCGGTTCTGATCCCAGACCTGGGGGCAGAGATGCCAGGGCATCACCAGGTGCCAAGACACGGTGTGGTCCCAGCCCCGAACCCCAGTGAATAAATATCCATTTTCCCTCAGAACCCTCCTTACCTCCAGGAACTGCTTTTCTTTCTCCTTCTCCTTGGCAGGGACCTTGCGCAGGACGGCCTTCAGCATCCCACTGGGGGACTCCCGGCTCAGCAGCCTGAGGGTGAGTGGGTGAGTGCCCACCAGCCCCCACTTACTGCTTCCCCCAGGACGTGTGAGGGGCAGGATGGGACTTACTCGTCCTTGATCTCAGAGCAGGTGCCAGCGGGCCCCGAGTAGACAATGGAGGCTCCATCGTGGAAGATGAGATACTGACGGCAGAACTTGATGTTCTCAGCCCTCGCCAGGTCCCGCTGTGACCACTCTGCGGGGAGCAGGGTGAGGCACCAGCTGCATCACTACCAGCCAGGCAAGGACTCCCCGGACCCCTCTTTCCCTCCCAGTCCTCCCCATCCCCGTACCGGTGTAGAGGCTGCAGTACTTGCCCCCGTACTGGGTGGTGAGGTCGGGGCCGAGGCAGGCGGTGCTGAGCCCCGGGTGCTGGCTCAGCTCTCGGTACAGCTCCGACAGCTCCTCCGCACGTGGCTGTACCTGCGGGACACGCCGCGGCTGGAGGGGAGGGGGGCCGGACCGGGGAGTAACGGGGCACAGGGGCACTTAATGGGGCTCCAGTATAGACGGGGGGGATTTTGGGGGGTACTGGGGGCAGCGCTTGAAGAGGAGGAGAACATGGGGGAGGAGAACAGCGCAGGACTGGGGCAATACCGGGGGTGCAGAGCCAGGACACTACTGGGGCACCAGGGACCAGGAAGGCACTGGAGAGCAGATCCTGGGGTACATAGCCGGGACCAGGAGGGCACTGGGACAGTTGCGGGGGTACCCGTGACCACCAGGATCCTGAGTGCAGGTCCTGGGGTGCAAAGGAGCCTAGGAGGGTGCTGCAGCAGTTGGAGTCTATGGAGGAAGTGGAAGGGTACGGGGGTGGTGCCGAGCCGGAGAGCCGGCGGAGCAGCGGGGTCGGGGGGCGCGGGGGCGCTGCGGGACGGGATCCCGGGGGACGGACGGGGGGGGCAGCGGGGGAGGGTCCCGGGGCTCTGACGTCACTCCCCCCATTCCCTCACCGGCGGCTCCATGTCCTCGCGACGGGGGGCGGGGCCAGGCTCGGCACTTCCGGGATGGGGCGGGGCCTCAGGCCTGCGGCACCTCCCATTGGCTGCGGTGCTCGGGGCACCTCCCGCTTTGAGGCGCCCCCCGGTGGGCGCGGGCGGCGCTGCAGCCGCATGCAGGACAGTCCCCGGTACTCCCGACGCGTCCCGGCGGCCGTCCCCTGCCGCCGATCGCCCCCGGGGCCCTCTGAGGCGGCAGCCGGGGGACAGACCGCGGCCCCGTGTGGTAGTCAGGGAGAGGCGCTGCGGAAGATTGTCGCGATGTTACGGAAAGGCAGGACCCTCTGTTCCCCATAGATAGGACCTTCTGTTCCCCATAGATAAGACCCTCAGTTACTCATAGATAAGAAATTAACATAGGAATGTGGCCCCACTAACAGTAGGAATGTTGCCCCACTGAAGCCAGTAACTTTCCACTCCTTACCCAGTACTTTTCCATTCCCTACTAACCATAGATAAGAAAGACAAACCCCTTTTTGACGTAGAGACCCCTTAGACTATAAGACCCCACGAGAAGAAGTAATAAACGCCTTTTGACCGTCCACCACATTGGTGTCTGCGTGTGTCATTGGCCCGAACGGCCCTGGAGAGTGGGCTGTCGAGCTGTACCTCAGAACCAGGTCGCCTGCCTTGGTATAGAAGGCAACAGCCCCGCAGCCTCTGGATCGTCCCGGGGTGGTTTGCCCACCGGGTGGTTGCAGAACAGGGGCTCTATGCGCAGGACCGGGTGGATCGGACTCGAGAGGCACAGGGATCCCAGCCCCGCAGCCTGGCTGGGGGGTATCGGGCCATCGGGGGCCCACGGGACTGAGCAGCCTGCTCAGGGGGGTGGGATTGAGTCATTGGCGCCCGCAGCAGCTCTGCCAACGGGGATTGGGCCCTTGGGAGCCCACCAGAGCCAGCAGCCTGGCCAGGCAGGTGAGATCGGGTCCTTGATGCCCACAGGGACCCCCTATCCCTGCAGCCCAGCTGTGAGTGGTAGAGCTCAACAGTGCTTGGTGACAACCAGATCCATTCCAGCTACCCCCACCACGGCAGGGGTCCCGATCCCCCGTCCCCCACACTGCAGGCAGGCAAGAATCTGGGCCAGTCCGTGGTTTGTGTCAAGTCCTTTTTATTCTGTTCCCACAGAAACACCTGGTGAGGGGGCAGCTTCTGGGAGGGAGTCACGACACAGCGGCGGGGGTGGTACGGCACGGTACGGCACGGTACGGCACGGTACGGGGTCACTACGGGTGGCACAGAGCACAGCAGACACGCACACCGTCACAATGTTCAGAGGGAGCGCACCCGGCATCGCACTTACCGCTGGAAAGGGCGCCCAGCCGCGCTCGGCCCTCGCTCTTTGCACGCCCCGTCCCCCCGCCCTGTCCAGCAGATCGCCACACCTGGGGCTGGGGGCCCGGCCCTGCGGGGGCTGCGCGCTCCCGCTCCTGGCAGGCACGAAGGCAAGGTGGCGGATGTGCTCGGGCGGCGACACTGGCCCCGGCGGGGGTCTCGGTCCCGCGTGCGGTTGACACACTGTACAAGTATTTACAGCGCGGGGAGCGGCGGGGCCGGCGGCCCGCGGGAGGCGCCCCCGGGCTCTGCACTTGTCACGGGCCGGGAGAGGCGGCGGCGGAGCGCGGGGCCGGGGCTCTCCTCCCGCGTGCCACAGCCGCCGGCCTGCCCCCAGCCCTGGGCACCGGACCGGCAGAGCTCCCGGCCAGGGATCCGCCACAAAGCGTGGGCTTCCCGCGGCAGCCGGGTCCTCGATCACAAGTGCATAAATCTGCTAAGAGCTTTCAGTACAGCGATGGACTGATGGAGAAGAAAAAAAGAAAAGTCCAGGCAAAGAACAGCAAGCACTGAAAGGCGGGTGGAACCGTGCAGAGAAGTAGCAAGCCATGCTCTAGGACGGGACAGACGGTCACGGGCGCTAGGGCTGCCCTTTGGCAAAGTGGCCCTCCGTGGGTCGAACATGCCACGAATTCATACGCACGGGTGGTCGGTACTGAATAGTTCTCGGGTCGCTCGGCGGCACGCTTTGCGATGGAACCCTTAGGCGCGACATTGAACTGATTAGCTATTCACAGGTCTTGTTCTGGAGTCGTGTTATTTCGTTGCATAGAACATCAGGCGGGGGAGCGGGCGGCTGCCCCACGCCACGGGGGTGTCGGCGGGGCGCTGCCAGCGCGGGGAGGCGGCGGGGCGCGGGCGAGCCCCCTCCTCGGGCTGCCTCCCCCCCTGGGAATCCCCTCCTGGCAGGGCGAGTGGGCTTTGGCCGCCGGCCGCTGCGCCGGCCGTCCCCGCAAAATGGCTTGAGAAGGACTTGGATTGCACAGTAAAAGGAAGGATACTGCCGGAGGCAAAGCTCTCCTGATCTTGTTCCACGGGATTTGTGCTCTTTTGTAGCCTCCTGCACTCTATTGCTTCTACAGACGACAGCCCGTGTGCTAACTCATCGCACAAAGCAAAGAGGGAAGAGGATTTGGTATAAACTTTAGAAAAATAAAACCCCGAAACCAAAAGAAAATGAACCCAAAGAAACCGAGGAAAAAAGGACCCCCCTGACGACGCCCCGTGCCCCCCCCCCCCACCCCCCGGTGCGGATGAGGTATACACAGAAATCAAAGTGGGATGATTAAGGCTGTTCTTGAAAGAAAAGGGGTGCCCGGCGGCAGGCGCGCTGGCTGCGTGGCGAGGGCGAGCGCGGCCCTTTCAATGCTTCCAATGGCTTCGGGACAAGCGCCCAGCCGGCCGCGCCGCCTGTCAGAGTCCTATGGCCTCGTATTTCGGTAGTGAACAGTGTTAGGTCCTAGCTGACGCGCCCCGGGCTCCCCGGCGCAGTGCGGGGGGCGCGGGGACGGCCCCGGCGGGGCGGGTGGGGTCGGGAAGGAGGAGCGGCGCCCACGGCGCCCAGCCCTCGGCTCGCGGGGGGGAAAAACCTATGAAGAGGCCAGAGCTGGGGTTCAGAGGGAACAACTCTGCGTATAATCTTGAGAAAGGGCCGCAGCCGACCTACGGGGCCTGACCCGACGGTCCGGACCAGGCCCATCCCCTCGGGGCAGCTGCCGGGGCTCGCCGAGTGCCGCGCCGGAGCTGCTCGCCAGGCGTGGGGGGCACCCGCCCCGGGGCGTCCGCCGGGCCCCTGCTCGGCCGTCGTTTGGTCCAGCATCCAGGGATCGCCCTGTTTTCAAAAGCTTGCGGGAGACAGAGAGGGAGAGAGAGAGAAAGAAAGAGAGAGAGAGACAGAGAGAGAGAGAGCGAGAGAGAGAGGCGTTAGTCCGAGCAGCCTCTCCCCGCGGAAGGGTCCCCGCCGAGCGGCAGCGCTGGCCCGAGCAAAAAGGCCCCAGAGAGCCAAGAGGCACTGCCAGCGGAGCAGCTGCCGCCGCCTCCGCCCGCCCCCGCGCTGGACGGGCTCCCGGAGCAGAGCCCGGACCACCCAAAGCTTCCCTGGAAACCCAGGGTCTGCACCAGCGCTGCCGAGACTGTGGAACAAGGCCAAGCCTCCACGCCTCGGCCTGGGGCCAGCACCTGGGGATGAAGATGGCGATGAGTGACCCAGCATGAAGGGGATGGGTCCATGCTGTGTCTTTCCCAGCCTGGGGGCTGAGAGTATGGCAAAGCAGGGCTCAGCAGGTGCTCAGGGGACAGTGGTGCTGCTGGAACCTCAGAGGTGGCACAGCAGAGGGGAGCTGTGTGCTGGTGTGCCCTGTACACTCACCGTTATACTCAGAGTCTGGCGCCGCGTGCTGAATTCATTGGCTTCTTCATAGGTTTTTCCACTGCAACGACTCAAATCTCCACTCACTTCCCAAACTCCTGCAGTGGAAGGGAGGAGGAGGGCATCAGGCACGGCCGGGGCAGGGAGAGCCCATGGCAAAGTGCCCACTGCTGGCTGCACTCACCTTGTGCCGTTCTCTCACCAGAACGAAGTGAACTTCTTGCCGAAAGCTGACACCGCTGTGGGGAAGGCAGGACAGGTGTCAGGATGGTGTAGTGACCCTGGTCCCCCACCTCCCTGGGCCCCAAACTGTGGGAGCACTGCATCCCACTGGCTGCACCCAGCCATCCCCAAGGTGCCCGACTCTGTCTCGGTGCAGAAGAGCACCATCGCCCTGTCCCCATCCCGGGAGCAGCCCTCACCTTCAGTTAGTTTGCCTGCTTGTTCCGCTGCCCCCCCTGGCAGGATTTTGGAGAAGACACTCTCTCCTTCCCCGCCGGGCTGCCCTGTGGCCATGCCTGCGGGACCACGTGGCCCAGCCGCCCTTGGACCGGCCTTGCTGTCTGCTGGGGGACAAACGAAGCCACTGTTAGCAGGGGACAGGCCCGGCTGGCAGAGCTCAGCCGAGCTTTGGGGTGCCAAGCAGCTGGCATGGGATGGGACAGATGGCACAGTGCCACTAGGGCTCACTGACCTGCTGCTCCCAGGGGCTGTGCTGATGGTGCTCTCCCCGGCTGCTGTGGCACTTTTGCTGCAGGTTTGGACGTGTCTGTCGGCTCCACTTTTGTCTGGAAAGGAGAAAACAGTTCTCAGGGCTCACCCTCCCAACAGAGCATCTGCTAGGGGTGGCACAGTCTGGGAGGTGACACTGAAACCCCCAAACACTGCTCCACAACCCCAGAAGACGAGCAAAGCATCCAGGACAGAGTGTTGTCCCCTCCTGGGTCCCCTCGAGGGGATGGCAGCTTCCACAGCACCTATGGGTGTCTGTATTGGGTGTGTGAGTGGGATACACTTTACTCCATGGCTCCCATTCCCAACACTTCCCCTGCCAGCCCCTGGCCGCAGCCAGCTGTGCCGATTCCAGGCCGAGCTGTGGGGTCAGGATGCAGCCTGGCCAGCTAAGCCTGTACTTACCGCCGGTGCTGGGTGCCCGCCCGGCTGTGCATGGAGTGTGGCCGGTGCCTTCCCTGCTGCCTGGGCCGGCCCTGGCTGCTGCTGCGGTGGCCGGGACGAGGGGGGTCCCTGTGTCCTGCCCCTGGTCTCAGGCTGTGCCGAGCTTGCTGGCTGGGCAGCCTGGCGTGCTGCCGGCTGCTGCCGCGCTGCCGGCTGCCCTGCCTGCTGCTGCCTGGCCGCCGGCTGCTGTGGGTGCGTGAGGGGCTCCTGCTTCGGCGCTGGCGCGGCCGGCCCGTGCGGCTGGGAAGGTTTCTGTGCCTTGGGGGTCTCAGTGCCGTGGTGGTGAGCAGCGGGGCGGGATGATGGGGCGTAATCAGCGGAGCTGGGGCCGTAAGACGCGCGGGACTCGGGCTGCTGCGCCTTCTTGGGGCCGGCTGAAGGCCCGTGGCCACGGGGCTCATGGCGGCCAGATTCTCGTGGGTGCTGCTTCGATGAGCGGCGTGGGGGCTCGTCGCTGGCGTGCCGGGAGGAGCCAGCGTGGCGATCGTAGTCCCTGTGGTGCCGGTGCTCGCGGTGTTGGGGGTAGTCGTCATGCTGCCACGGGTCTTCATCGGGGGGCTCGTCATAATCGTGGTAGGTGTGCTTAACTGGGGGTCTCTTCTGTGAGGAAGAGTGGCCACCGTAGTGCCTGACCCTCTCTGCCCGCGCCTCCCTGGGCTTATCAAACCAGTCTGTTTCCTCCTGACCCAAATGATAGGCTTCGGAAACCAAAAACAAACCACAGTCAATCTCTCGCTCGAGGCTGCGCGGGCGGAAGCCATGCAATGAAGTGGGAGGGACAAGCAGCGGGCACGCGCGCGGGGGACAGCACGTGCCGGTGGGGACGGGACGCGGCGCAGCAGGGCACCGTGCAGGACCGGCTAACACCGAACACCCAGGGCAGGGGGAGGAAGGCACGTGTCAAGCAAACTGAGGCGGTGAGAGTGTCTCTGCGTACGAGCGGACGGGCATGCCCCGGGGAAGTGCCATGCTCTGGGGTGGTCACCACGGGGAGCTGTTACCTTCGCTGTCCGAGACAACGCAATGGGCATCATCCATGCCGTAGCCCTCCTCGTGCTTGTACGAGTGACTCCTTGGCACATCTTTGATGTGCTTTTGCACATCAGGCAACGAGTGGCTGGAGCAGAACTGGGAGCAGGGGTCCCCTGCTGACTGGGGGCCCGGCCCTCCTGCAGTGCGTGACCCCCCCATTGACTTCCCCATGGGACTGACAGGACTCTCCTCCTCCGAGTGCTGCGAGCGCATGGGCGCCCGCCCACGGCTCTGGCTCATGCTGAGGGATGAGGGCTTGGAGCTGACTTTCTGGGAGCGCTCCATGCTCTCCCGCTCATAGGACTTGCTCCGGCCGCCCATCTCCCGGCTGGAGGACTTTTCTACCCCATAGCCAGAGGAGCGAGTTCTGCTGCTGGAAGAGTAGACCCGCTCCTCCTCATCCACCAGATCCCGGCTGGAGACACCGTAGTACTTTTGCTGCTCATAGACGTTCTTCTTCAGGCCGTAGGTGATCTCATCCTGCAGCTTCTTGGCCCTGGAGGCCACATTGCTGCTGCCAATTGAGGTGGTTGTTGAGTAGGAGGCCAGGTCTGACTCTACATCTTTGGCTTCTTCAATGGGGGAGAACTTGGAGATCTTCTGCTCCATGCCCTGCTTCCTGTGCTTGCTGCGCTTGGAGGAGATGACAGCAGGTGCCAGGTTCTTGGATGAATGCTTCGGTAGTGGTGTGCCAGAGCTGTGCTTGTCCATCCGTGAGGAGTGCCGGTACTCACTGTCCCCATAGTAGTAGCTCGAGCTGGTGGAGCTCCCTGACACCCTGCCATTGCTTTCTGTGCCCCGGTAGTAGCTGTTCTTCCCACGATGGTCGGGGCCATGGTGATCATACATGTCCTCCTCAGACTCCTCCTCAGCTTTGGTGTAGCAGCAGGGACGGCTGGAGCCCTCGGTGTCCCCTAGATCACTCTTCTCTCTGCTGTGGCGGCTATCGGCGCTCGTGCCCACTGGCTCTGCTTTCTGCCCGTCCACTGCCGGACTCTCCTTGGTGAGCTCGCTGATGTCCTCGATCATCACATAGTTACGGGGGATGTTCTGCTCCAGATTGGTGTAGAGGGACTCGGAAGAGTAGCTGGCTGAGGGGCCTGGTGCCGTGCTGGTTCTCTCAGCCGGCCGGCTCTCAGGTGCCTTGTACTGCTCATAGCCACTGCTCGCCGATGCACTGCTGAAGGTGACGTCAGGCACGGCCGAGGAGCTGGTGGCTGCACCGATGACCTCGTAGTTGGTGGGGATCTTCTGTTCCAGGTCAGCCAGGGAAGTCTGCCGCGGCTTCTGGTGCCCGCCAGCTATGTCTGCCGGGCTCTGGTAGAGGGTGGGCTGTGCCGCCGGCACGGTGGCTGCCCCGGCGAAGGCGCTCGGGGCTTGGTAGGGGTTTGGGGGCTGGAAGCCTGGCTGGGCTGGGGTGCCCAGCTCTGGGTATGCGGTGCCGGGGGCCGAGAAGCCACCAGGCGAAGTGAAGGTGGGCAGTGGAGCTGCCGGCAAGCCATCCTGTGAGGTGCTGGCAGTGGGGTACTGGGGGTGCTGGAGGCGTGGTGGTGGGAAGGCGGTGGGGCCCTGCGGGGCAGGGTACGGGTAGGCGCCATAGGAGGCGGCGGCGGCGGCGGCAGCGGCGGCGGCGGCGGTGTAGTCGGGGTACTGCCCGGCAGGGCGCAGGCCGGCGCTGTCGTAGGCGGCGAGGCGCAGGCTGTGCAGCTCGCTGTCTGACAGGTAGTCGCGCCGATCCCCGGGGTAGCGCAGGTAGGGGTGGTCCCGCCCACCAACCCGATCCTTCAGCAGCGACTCCTTGCGCTGGGTGATGCCCAGCTCCAGGTACTTCAGCTTTGCATCGATCTCCTTCTCCTCCTCGTCCAGCTCCGCCTGCTTCTTCCGCAGCTTGGTGGCCTCATGCTCCACCAGCCTCAGGTCGCGGTCCAGCTCCTTCAGTAGGCTGGCCTTAGTGACAGGCGCGGTGGCCTTGGGAGCCAGGCTGCTCAGGTAGAGCTGGGAGGCAGCTGGGCTCGCCAAGGGGACGTGGGGCTCCTCAGGTGGTGGGCTGGGCAGCGTCCGCTTCACCTTGCGTGCCAGCGAGCTTGACTGCAGCCCCCCCACCTGCAAAGCCAAGGGACATCTGGTCAGGGGGGCAGGTGGGTGTCCCCCACACATCCCAGCCCAAGCATTGCAGTGGTCCTCCCGTGCTCTAGGGGCTGGGGTGAGGCATCCTGCTGTGCACGTGTTCCCCCATGCACTGAGAAAGCGGCGTTTATGTAAAAGCGCAATAAATAGGATGGAAGTAACAGGCAGGGCGCTTTCTGTGAGTAATTACCAGGGGTGGCAGCCAGCCAAGCGCCGAGCTGGCCACGTGCATACCCTCTGCTGCAAAAAATGCTTTCTGTCCACGGGCACTTGGCAGAGGGACTTGGGGGATTACTGGTGGGTGCTGCTGCCCCAGGAATTGCCCTGGGACTTCTTGGCTGTGCACTTGACTGCCCAAGGCAATCCTGGTGTGTAGAGGCAAAAGTGTGAGCAAGACCCACCACAACCCTAAGTGCAGCTGTGCATGGTGGTAGCTCCTCGAGACCAAAGGGGGACCCATCTGGAGCAGGGGACAGCCCTGATGCTGCCAACCCGCAGCATCTCCTGCCTGCTGACAGGCTCGGGCAGCCAATGGACCTCCAGGGCCTCCCTCCAGCTGCTGGTGTTGGCATGCACGTCTGTGCCTGCTGGCTGCCATCAGCTGCTGCAGGGACCGGCCTTTTGAAATATTAATTGCATAGGACTAATGAAACTGCAATGTCCCGAGGTGCCTCCCAGGGCTGTTCCCTGAGGGTAAGGTTGTTCCCTGTGGTGACGTACCTGTGAGCTGGGGAGCAGCGGGTGTTGGTAGAGGGAGAACCTGTCCTTGCCGGCCTCCTCGGAGGTGGGGCTGATGGGCTTGGGGTCGGACAGGGAGCGCTGCATGGTCTTGATGGGGCGCGGCAGCGTCTGCTGGCGCTGGGCTAAGTCAGTGGTGAAGTGCTTCTGTGGGGGGACGTGGGCCTTGTTCAGCCGCTCGCTGGTGGCAAAGGAGGACTCCAGGAGACGATGGGGGGACAACGGGGAGACAGGTGAGTAGAGGACCTGGGGAGAGCGAGGTGGCTGGCGTGTCACCAGCTGGGAGAGGGATTCAGCTGGCAGATGGGATTGGTAGCCAATTTCCAGGGGATCTGGCTTCTTCTTCTCAAACTTGCCCAGGGTCTGCTGCCGGACAGCGTGGGGGTCCAGGGGGCCTGTGCTCACTATTTGGAGGCTGGTGGAGTAGGGTGGGATGGTGGTGGGCACCGTCAGCTGGGGGACCACGACGCCAGGTTGGGGAGCTGGCTCTGGCTCTGTCTGGCAGGCCAGGCTCTCACCCCGCTGTGTCTTCTCTGGGGCTGAGATGTACTTCACGATCTCCACTCGGGGGTCATGGGTGGTGATGTGAATGGAGGGGGAGACGCGGAGGAGCTGGTCGGGCTCTGTCTGCACTGAGCAGTCGCTGATGGTCTGGATACCCACGCTGGCTGTGCGGGTTGCCCCGTCTGTCTTGCCCTCGGTGCTGGCCTCAGTGTGCCGTGAGGCCCTGGAGCGCCGGCGGCGCACAGGCTGCTCCCACTCCCCGCTGTCCTCCTCGTCCGTCTGCACACTGCAGTCAGCGCTGCGCCGCGTCCGCCGCCGCCGCGACAGCATGAACCGCTCCTCGCCGTCCTCCTCGTCTGTCTGCACGCTGCTGTCCGCCATCTTCCGCGCCGCAAAGGTCTCCTTCTCGTAGGCATCCCTCAGCCGTGGCATCGAGTTCCTCTTCTTGATGCCCCGGCCGGGTTCCCAGGACTCCTCGACTTGAAGTGACATGTCTGAGGCTGAGCTGCTGAGTGGCCGCTGTGGCATGGGGTAGCGGGGACCGGCAGGCCCCTCTGGGGGTGTCTGGCCCGCTGGGGGCCATGCCTGCCCATTGTGCGGCAGCACCCGCGGTGCCTCAGCGGGCCCCTCGGGTGGGCGGGCAGTGGGCTCCACGGGAGTGGGGAAGATGGTCTTCTGCCGCTTCTGCTCCTCCAGCTGCTGCTGCAGCTGGTGCTGGAGCTGGTGGATGTGCTCGAGCTGGAGGCGCTGCTGGGCGAGCTGCTCCCGTTGCAGCGCCAGCTGCGCGTGCCGCTCCTCCTGCTGCTGCTGCAGCACCTGCTGCTTGATGCACTGCAGCTCCTGCAGCTCCCGCTGCACCAGCAGCTGCTCCTTCTCCCGGTGCCGCTGCAGCTCGGCCCGCTCCCGCTCCAGCTCCTCCTGCAGCCGCAGCTGCCGCAGCTTCTCCAGCTCCACGCGCTCCCGCTCCAGCTGCAGCACGTGCTCCTGCTGCTTGCGCTGACGCTCCTCTTCCCGCTCCCTCTCCTCCCGCTGAGCTCCATCCAGTGGTGGCTTGGGCGCTGTGGCCACTGGCCCGCTCTCCTTGGGGGCTGCTGGTGCTGCTGGTGCCTCTGCACGGGGGGCAGCTGGTGGTGGCTCTGCTCTCTGCAAGCCACTGGCAGGTGCGGCAGGGGCAGCGGGTGCTTTGGCAGCAGGAGCAGCTCCCACCGCTGCCGGGGCTGTGCTGGCAACAGGCTTCCCCAGGTAGACGGGTGTCTCCATCATCGAGGCTGCTGGGGCCGGCCGACCTGGGGCCGGGAAGCGGTAGAGGCCCTGTGCTGCAAGTGGGACACGGGGAGTGACAACTGGCAGCCTGGCCAAGCTGGCCAGTGGGACTGCAGCCACACCACCTGGGCCGTAGGGTCTGTATAGCCCACGCAGCATGGGCCGCAGCACCGAGGCTGGCTGGGTGGTGATGGGCAGGGTGGAGGCGATGGGGGTGTTGATGGTGGAGTAGATCATGCCGTCGGCGGCCCGCACGGTTGCGGTGGAAGGAAGCATTTGCCGGATGGCGCCCAGGCGAACACCAGGAACGTTGTACTGTGCCAGGTTGCTGAAGCCCTGCCGTCCCTCAGGGAAGGTGGGGTTGTACATCCCACCAGGTTTGGGGGGTACAGGGCCCTGCTGCTGAGCTGCCAGCCCCCCTGTGGCCCCCTGCCCAGTGCTGGGGCCATAAGACAGCACATCAGGGCCGTTGGCATGCCGGCCCCCGTACTGGTCCATGGAGTTGAGGGCAGCACACATGCGGCTGATCTCACGTGCCGTGGTGGCACTGTAGTGGGCCAGGCTGGACTCCTGGAAGCTGGCCAGGTCCCCCCGGTGTGAGAAACGGTAGTCAGAGTAGAGGTTGGAGGCCGAGCTGTACCTCCGCATGGGGAAGGGGTGGCTCAGCAGCTCTCCTGGTTGGCGGAGGTCAGAAAAAGAGCCGTACTGTGGCCCCTGGCCCAGGTAACCCCCTTCGGCAAAGCCCACACTGTAGGAGTGCTTCATGGTGCTGAGGTCCACGGCCGCATCACCTGCTGGGGCAGGGAAGGGCTGATCCCCCTTTGTGTGGTAGTAGCTCATCCCGATTTCAGAGAGGTTCGTGTCCGACATGGAGGAGTAGAGTCGTCCAAAGGCGCTGGCTGGGTAAAACTTCTGCTCCTCGTAGAGCGCAGGTGCCGGGGCCGGCTGCTCCCGGTAAGGGAAGGTCTCTGGCAGCTCTGGCTCTCTGCTGCCATACATTGGTCCACCAGCTTTCCGACCAGGCATCACTGCCGCCTCCCCAGTTTTCTTCTCTGGCATCTTGGAGGTGGGGTTGAAAGCACCCGTGCAGCTGCCACCAAAGGGAAACTTGTAGACCATGTCACAGCAGGCCACCTGGCTCTCTGGCTTCACGCCCGTGAGGTCCAGGACGTTGGCTGGCCCCTCCTCCTTCAGCACTTTGGTCACCGGGCCAGTAGCTGCTTCCTCCATCTGCACCATCATCACCTGGGATTTCTTGCCACCCAGGGCAAGGAGAGGGCTCTGGCTCTTCAGCTCTACTGGCACTGCCCGGTACACCTCCGATCCTGGCTCTGGTGGGAAGGCCTGTGAGAGGCCACTGGCATTCTGTGCCCCACCGGTCTGTGTGAGGAGCACGTCCTTCTTCACCATCTGGCCTGGCATGCCGTACCTTGCAAATTTGGTCTGGGGGGCAGCAGGAGGCTCGGGCTTGCCACTGGCCACCCCGCTGGCTCTGACAGTGGCTGTCTGGACACCCTGCTCCACCTGCTTCACCTGCGCCAAGCACACTGGGCTCCCAGTCCCCTGCCCAAAATCCACACGGCTCTGGAAAGGGTCTCCATAGACCATGGGTTGCTTGGACTGCGAGAGAATCATGGGAGAGGCGATGGCCAGGCTGGCAGTGCTGGCTGCTGCAATGATGGCGTGGGGCTGCTCCTGGGCATTGAGGTTGATGATCAAGGGCTGGATGGCTGTGGACTGCCGGTTGGGGATGTGGTCCAGGGTCAGGCAGTACTTCCTGGCCTCAGTGGCCAAAGATGTGAGATCCATGCCTTGGTCTGTTATGATGATGGGGGCAGACTTCAATGCGGTCCGTAAGTCCACAGCATTGCTGCTTGGTACCTTGGGCCCTGGCTCCACCCGGGATGTACCAGGGATGGAGGAGATGCGACAGAGGGAGATGTTTTCTGCAGGGAGTGCTCCCCAGCTGTAGAGTCCTGTGATGCCATCAGGGGCTGAAGTCACGGCAGGTGCTTTCTGGGCGTGGTCCTTCACTGGCTGTGCCCTGATGTAGGCACCTGTCAGCTGCTCTGGCTCTGGTGTCTGGGTGTAACCATGTGCCAGCAGCTGCCGGCTTGGCCTGGTGGGGGACGAAGTGGGAGATGTCAGGGCGCCAGAGCTGACTGGCTTGGTTTGACTGGCTGCATCAGCTGCCAGTGTGATCACCATGAAGGGGGAGTCCTGTGAGGACGCCTGCCGAGTCAGGCGCGGAGAGCCCGCCCGGTGTGGTGTCTGTGTTCCCTGCGCCACCATGGGGGAAGAGGTGTCCGGGCCAGCAGCAGCAGCAGAAGGACCATCATAGGAGAGCACTGGGCTCTGTGTCTGTGTGGAAAACTCTGCTGTGGCCTTTGTAGTGCGGGTGGGACTCTGCGTGGGTGAGGTGGGTGAGAGCGGAGGGCTGGAGCTCTTGAAGAAGGTGTATGTCTTGGGCAGTGTAGGCTTGCTGTCACTCACGGCTGGGATCTTCTCCCTGGCTGTCTGCACGCTAATCTCCACCGTCCTGGTTCTGGTGGTATCCTCGGTCTGTGAGCCATAGCTGACAGTGCTCTTTGATGGAGTGTAGCTTCTCCCACCTATGGATGGGGCCTCCGGACTTGGTGAGCTGTAGCTCTGCAGCGCACTCCCAGGGCTGCCTGCTGCTGTTGTCACCGTGCTGGTGCCTTTGCTGTAAGCATAAGGAGTGGTAGTAACCTTGGACACTGGGCTGGGTGCTGCCGGGGCACTCTGGAGCTTGCCTAGGTCTTGTCCCTCTTTTGCAAAATGCTGAGTGACCCGGACATCAGGAATAGTCTTGCCAGTGCTGCTGTCGGAGCTGGCGAAGGAGACAGGAGCAGAGAGCTGTGTGGGGCTTGTGCCAGGGGTCAGTGGGCCACCATTCTGCTTCAGCAGGTCAGCGTAGGCGCTCTCTGCATTGAGGAAATGCTTCTCCTGGTACGCCTCCTCCTGCCCCTTGACCTTCTCACCCAGATCAAATGAAGAGGACTGGTGCATCCTGGAGATGCTCTTTGAGGTCTGCAGGATCTCCTCGTACACTGCCCCTGCCTTTGGCAGGGCACTGGAATAGTCGGGCTGGGAGGGGCGCGTGAGGCCGCCATCGTACTGGTATTCCTCGCCATATTGGTAGTCAAAGCCGTTCTGGCCCTCAGTACTGCGGTAGCCAACCTGCTGGAAGGTGCTGCTGTAGGAAGAGGCAGGCTGGGCCTGCTGGACCTGCTGCTTCTGCATCATCTCTGCCTTCCGCATCATCTCCTCATAGGCTTCCTCGGCGCTTTTCAGGGGCTTGCTGATGGGCTGGCTGGCAACACTCTCCACCTTCTCTGTCGGGGAGTACAGTGACATGAAAGTGGGCAGGTTGTATTCGCTGCCAGACTTGTACAGCTTGGAGGTCACAGCATCAAAGCTCTCTGCTTCTGAGTCAATGGAAGGCGAGTACTCGGAGCAGGAGGAGCGGTGCAGCTCCTCCATCTCTGCCGCCTGTCGCAGCTCCTCTGTGGGGGAGGCATCCTCGATGGGGGAGAGATTGCTGGGGGGGGTTTTGGAGCGCTCCCTCCTCCGCTGGGCCCTCAGCTCCTCCTTGTCACGCTTGGTCTTGCGCGCTGTGCTCCGGATGCGCTGCTGCTCCACCTCCCGCATCTTCTCCTGCTCCCGCAGGAGCTCCTCTTCCTCCCGCATCTCCTCCTCCTCAGATGAATCCTCAATGGTGGGCAGCAAGGGACCGTGTGAGCGATGCCGAGCCTTCCTCTGCTGCTTCACCTCCTCCAGGCGCTGCCGGCGGCTGGGGCTGCTGTCGCTATCTTCCTCCAGCGAGGAGATAGAGGTGGGTGAGGTGCCCGAGGTGTAGCTGGGTGTTGTGGCTGGCAGGGTGGAGGAGTACTCGCCCCGTGAGCGCTCCTCAGGGGAGCCTGTCAGGCTCTCCATCTCCAGCTCGGGCTCCCGGTCCACACTGGTGTCTGGCTCCTGGCCAATCTCCATCTCCCGGCCATAGCCAGTTGTGCTGTTCAGCTCGATGGTCTTGAATCGCCGCAGCCCACCCTGGGCCGTGCTCAAGTCATCCCCCTCCACTGCCTCCACCTCTTTGCTCTCTTCTCCTGTGTACATGCTGCTGGCACCGTGTGGCAGCCGCCGCTTGGCCGACGCTGGCTCTTTGCCCTTCTCTGCCTCGCTCTTCTGCCCAGCTTTGGGGATGCTGTACTTGGTGCGCCCATAACCTTCCTCCTCCTCCTCAAGGTTGTCCTCCTCAGCACTCATCTCCAGGATCTGTCTCCGCATGAACTCCTCATCTGTCACCTCGGCCTCCTGGCCCTTGGTCCGGGGGGGCACTGGGGAGAAGCCCCCCTCGCTGCTGTCCTCCACATAGTCATGCCGCAGCTTGCTGCCAAACTCATCTGAGGACTCTGCGCTCTCCCGCCGCTCACGCTGGTTATCCCACTCCTCATCCTCCTCCAGGATGTCTTCCAGCTCCTCATCGGAGTCAAAGGCTTCAGGGGTGATGGAGAGGTACCGTGGCCGCTGCTGTTGCCGCTGGTCTTCCTGCGGCTCTGTGCGGCTCTTGCTGCGCTCAGGGGACTGTGTGGGTGCACCCCGGCCTTCCAGGAGAGGCCGCATGCTGCTCTCCAGCTTGGTGAGCTCAGAGGGGCTGGGGGGGCTCTGCCCAGCCAGCCCAGTGCTGCTCAGCTTCTCCTCTTCCTGCTGCACCAGGCCGGTGATCTCGCTCTGGGAGCTGGAGATGCCATCGGAGGAGTAGCCGGTGTCACTGAGGCTCTGGGGGCTGCGGGACAGGTCTGGGGGGTAAGGCTTGCTGCCGTCCTGCAGGCAAGGGAGAACACAGCGTCACATCCAGGCAGCTCCAGAGCTGCTGCTCATAATTCCCCCAAACTGTCTCCCAAGGAGCACACAAAAAGTCTAGGCACCACTGGGAGCCAGCCCAGAGCAGAGGATGGGGACCATCCTGTGTTCCCCAATTCAGTGGCACATCAGTAACTTGTCTGTGCTAATAACAGCAGGTTAGAAGGTGTGCTGCAAGCAGGGGATGGTACAGCAAATGGCCCCGGGCATAAATACATTGGGGGACTAAGAAATACGTTTGAAAAACTGGGCCCCAGTGTCACCCTGGTTTTCTAGGATTTTCTAAGCCTTCTGATGTTGACATTCTTGCAGTGAACTTTCCCACACACTTTTTCTGTAAACAACTCATTGTTTTTCATTCCTTTTGGAGGAAGAGAGATTTGATGGACTGTTGGTTTGACCTGTGGCATTGCAGAGGTGGTACTGTCACCTTCCAATCCACTGTCACCCTTGTAAAACTATAAATAGTGGAGTCAGAGAATAAAACTTTCCTTTTTTCCTTTCACCTGAGAGCGGTGTGTGCCTGTGTCCCTTCGTGTCGATCTGCGACATCTGGAGAAAAAGTGTGTGGGAAAGTTCACTACAAGAATGTCAACATCAGAAGGCTTAGAAAATCCTAGAAAACCAGGGTGACACCCCAGCCCCCAAAGCACCCTTCAGAAGCAGGGCTGGCCCCAGGATCCTTGCTAGATGCCAGCAGAAATAAACAGCCCCCTTTAATTGGTTTGACAATTGGCAGTGTGAGGGACTGAGCCATGGGCACTGTGCCATCACACCCAGCCCTGGCAGGACCTGCCACCCTGCCAGAGGCACCACAGACCACTTGATTTTGGGGACCCAAGGAGCCTCTTCCCTGGGGGCTCCACAGCAGTGAGGGGAGCAGCCATTCGCTCCCAGCTGGTGGGGACCTTCTGCCATGTCCCCTCCCCATGGGGGGCTCTGCTGGCTGCTGCTGGGATGGTTGCTTGTGGGGAAACACCATCCCAAGGTAGCCAAATGTTTCCCCAAATTGTTATGAATTTTAGAAAAAGTGGGATAAAGAGTATGAAAAACACCCACTGCTGCAACATGGAATGCTGGAAAATGAGTTTTCCATTTGACAACAAATCCTAGCTACCATTATATTATTCAAAAGAAATGCAGAGGCCAGACATGACCTGAACTATTGCATTTTGCCTGAACTGATGTAACCCTAATAAAAAGAAGGCAAATACCAGCATGCTGCCATGGAGCCTGTGAAGGTCTTTCCCCATCTGTGGGTACAACTACTGACAGAGGCACAGCTCAGTACCAGGCCAGCCTGGGGCAGGGTGTGGTGCCCAGCGATGCTCGGAGCTGGATGCTCCCTGAGCGCTCACCTCCTGCTCCTTTGCCCGCGGTGCCTCGGGGAGTGCCTGGCTCTCCTTTCTCTCCACCTCTGCTTTGGGGGTCATGCTCTTCCCCTTTGGAGCGATGCTCTCAGGAGCTCTGGAAGGCTCCGGGGCAGCTTTGGGCAGGGGCTTTTCCTCTGCCGGCACCAGGGGCTTCTTTTCTGCTGGCGGTGGGGGCTTCTTCTCCGCTGGGGCAGGGCTCGGGGTCCTGCCCTGCTCAGCAGCGCGGAGGCTCCTGGCGGGCGAGGGCTGCGGCTCGGGGGGCGCTGCCTCGGCGGGCACGGGTGCCGGCGTGGGCGCTCTCTGCTGGCCGGCGGCGGGCGGCTGGTGCCGCGGGGAGCCGCTGGATGGAGGCTTCGGGGTAGGCAGTGGCATTGGGGCAGGGTCGCCGAGGCTCCCTTCGAGCAGCCGCTGAGTTTGGCAGTTCAAGCACAGCCATTCGTTCTTCTGCAAAAGAATGGAAGGAAAAGTTCTGTTGAAATTCTGGGAGCTTCACCCCAGCAGGGATCTTATCACGGAGGAGCTCTGCTGGTGGGACACCCGGCAATGGTGCAGAGGATTTGGCCCGCCCAAACCAAGTAACCAGCTGTGGAGGGGCATGCAGTGTCATAGCCATACCCTGCAAACCATCCACACCCAGCTCCAACCCATCCCTACCCTTGTCCAGAACCCAGAGATGTCCATACAGAGGTACCATGGCTGCAGCACAGGGATTGCACACTCTCCCCACAACCCCTCAGCATCACCAGCTTTTTCATTCTTCAGCCTTGTGGTATTTCAGTTTTAATGAAATTAAACAATCAAAGGCATATTACTACCGTAGCTTAACACTTCTCAGCTTCATACAGCTCCTCTCTCACTCTGATTTGTTTTCTTTGATACTATAAAGGTTTAATAGCATAATCATAACACTTATGGCTCTTTTTTCTAGGTTAACAAAAATACCCGCTACACAAGTATGCCAGAATTTCCCAAAGATATTACCCAAAGTACACGCTGTGCAGGAAAAGAACAAGACAATCTTGTCTAGTGAAATTCTCAGCAAGAGCTGTCGTTTTATGGCCTGCAAAAAGCAGAGGCAAGCGGGGCTGTGAGTGGCAGAGAGCCCACAGGGCTAAGGCAGGGGCTCTGCATTAAGAGATCAGAAGCACTTTCCTCCCCCAGGTCGTCCCAGGGCTATTTTTACCCACCCAGGAATGTCCAGGAATAGGGGCCTGACATTCCCTTCACTTTAGATGTTTCAGCATCTTAAATCTCTTCAGTTTTGCTGCTAACAGCACAGTATGCTCCAGGTTCTTTTCCCAGACTTCTCCTTTGCTGCTCCATGGCTCCCAAAGCTCAGGGTGGCCAACCTCAGTGGGTGGCTGGCCCTGAGGAGATATCATGCTGTCTGAGAGGTGGTCTTGGTCTTCATCTGGACCAGCCTGGAGCCAGGGCTGTGTGCCCTGGGATCCCAGAGGCCATGGTCTGCCTGGAGAAGATTGGGTTCATCAAAATGACATTGAGGAAATAGCCTCAGGTTACACTAGGGAATGTTTAGATTGAGTATTAGGAAAAATTTCTTCACTGAAAGGGTTGTCAAGCACTGGAACAGGCTGCCCAGGGAAATGGTGGAGTCACCATCCCTGAAGGGATTTAAAAGATGTGTAGATGTGGTGCTTAGGGACAGAGTTTAGTGGTGGCCTTGGCAGTGCTGGGATAACAGTTGGACTCCATGATCTCAAGAGTCTTTTCCAACCCGAACAATTCCGTGATTCTAATCTATGACTCTAAATCCCACACCTATGGGACAGCAGAACTGTGACAGCCTTGTCATCTGCATCCCAGGAGTCTCCAGGTTATGGTGAGATGCTGGAGATGCCTTGCAGCTGGTAGTGGCCAGGAGCAGCAGGGCTTTCCCAGGGACACATCTTCACCTCTGCAGCAATCCAGCCCAGGAGCAGCCATCCAGCCCCACGCTCTCCAGGGAGCACAGGGGCAGGAGGGCTGCTCCTGCAGGAAAGGGGCAGGTGTAAAACATCCTCCCACACCCAGCACCCTGCAGCAGCCCCTGCTCTTCACACAAACATCTTAAGAATACATTAGGGCTTTGGAGGGCCATTAAAAAAATCCCTTTCTGCAAGGTAATATTTAATTACTGCTTAATCAAAGAGAAAGTCTAATTAAGGGGCAAGTGCAGCCTATTGTATCTTAATGATTGCATTTGTCTTCTTTTATTTCAGAACTCATTCCCGTGCCTCTGAATCAGATCTGCTTGCCCCACTCTGCTGTGTAATTATTCCAGAGCGCAGAAGGAAATGTGATTGTGTGACACAAATTGAAACCATGCCTCATGGAAATACACGACCTTTCATTTTTCATTCAGCAATCCCATTTTTCTTTGCCAGAGCTCCCTCCTTGATGCAGGCAGTGAGGGCAGGGCACAATGCATCAAGGGATGGGTTGGATGTGCCAGGGCAAAGCTCAGCTCAGTTCCTGCCCATACCTGTCTGCCACAGCACCACACCAGCTCCCAGCATGGTCCTGAAGGAGCTTGAGGAGATCAGCTTGCCTTGAACAACCCAGCCTGCCTCACTCAGATCCTTTACACCTTCCCTGAATGGGGCATTGGATATCCTAATGATGTCCCAACCTACCAAACTTTGGTGACTGGGGAGCTCTGCATATGTGATGGGCACAACTGCTTTTGCCCTTCCAGAGAAAAATTTGAGCCAGAAAGACTGTGGAAGGCCAAGACTGGCCTGCAGATGCTGAGTGCCAATCAGGTGCCCTTCAAGGAGCCCATGGAGAGGCAGGTGTCACTGCTGGTGTGATCTCATCAGCACGAGGCTTAGGGCTCCTCCACAACCAGACAAGCAAAGTAATAATCTATCCCATGGGGATGCCCATCCCTGATCAGGCTGGATGGGGCTTTGAGCAACCTGGTCTAGTGGAAGGTGACTCTGCCCATGGCAGAGGGGCTGGAATGAGATGAAAGTCCCTTCCAACACAAATCGTTCTACGGTTCTATGATCTGATGTCTCTGCAGGTTGGTCTGAGGCTCCTCCCTGAGGTTCCTCCCAGCTGTGGCTCTACAGCCATTCCTCTTGGCAGCTGCCCCAGTTTGAGCAGCTCACCCTGCCATCCTGCTCTCGTAGATGTGACAGCGCTGCTCTTCATGGGACTGCACTGGGAAGTGGACAAGGGAACAATCTCTATTAAAAATAGCTCTGCCAAAAAGATTGTGGAGCTCCACTCTGAAATGGCCCTCGTCTTTCAAAGCAGGCAGGAGGGCCAGGGTACAGAGGGAAGGCAGGAACCAAGGAAAGACAAGCAGAGAAGGTCCTTGGGCTTTGCCAGCTGTGAGAGGTGCCTGCCAAGCCCCAGAGACACTCAAACTAAGAGACTGACGTATGCTGAGTTTGCATTTTCTCTTACTGTCTTTTCCTTCAGCACCTCTGGGATCTTACATGCTGAAGAGACCCTGCTGACAGTCCTGCACCCTGTGCCTCAATCTGAACCCGTGTGGAAAATCACTGTGAGGTTGTGGCACAAAAGCAGCAAAGGGATAGCTGAATTTTCCTGAGCTGTGGGAGAGCCCCATCCCTGTCACAGCCAGTGCCACGTGGAGCTGTGTGTGAGCACAGACCGTGCTGCAGCAGCCAGCACAGCATTTGCCATCACAGCTCACAGGGGCTGCAGTGAACGCTCCAGCAGCAGCAGCTGTGAGCTGCCCAGCTCCCACATGCACATGAGGGAGAGAGAAATCCTGCCCACGGCAGCTGCGGGAAGGTGGAGGCAAGCAAAGCTGCCCATGCCAGGGGGAATGCCTCTGGTAAACCATTCTGAGCTCTTGGGTCCATCTTTAAGAGACCTCTGCAGCCCCATCAACCCCAGCACTGACACCTGTCATGTGTGTGAGGGCTAAATCCCAGGGGGATTTAGGATGTAGGGAGGCTGAAGCTGAGGCCCCTCCCAGCCTTGTGCCGGTGACAAACGATCCGTCCCTCTCCCGCAGCGTTATCAGCTCGGTGTTTGTTATCCCACAGCACCTCTGCTCCCTCTCACAGGGACTGGCTCTGAGGCAGCTTCCTCCTCCACATAACCTGGCCTCAAGCATTTCCCAGAGAACACGGCCAAGGGGATTAAGCTGCCCCTGAGAAAAATGCAAACATTGGAGGAGTGGCTGCTTTGCTAACAGCTTGTAAATCCCCATTGAGATTAACCAGATCCCACGAAGATAATAATAATTAGGCTGTATTTAGTGCTTTACATGGCCAAACCCGTGGATGCCCAGGAAGCCAGGGTGCCCCTCGTTGAGGTGGAAAATGGGTAAGGAGCTTATGGCAAAGGCACAGCAGCTTCTGTCTGTCTCCACACTTAAAGATGCTGGAAACCTTGGCCCTGACCAGGGTGAGGATTGGCCTTTGCTTGGCACTGAGGCTTGCTGCCTTAGAACTGTGGTGGTGGCCATGGGGGGTTTAACCAAGGGGAGCACAGTTATGGGGAGCTGGGGCTGGTGAAGGCTGTGGAATGCAGGGAAGATGGGCAACACTGCTGGGATGCAGAGTGGGCTCCAGGCAGAGGAAAGCATCAATAATTAAGGAGAGGGATGAAACCAAAGTGTGCCTGAGATGCCATCTGAAATGAAGAGGCGCTGGCACGGCAGGGCACACTGGAACACAGCCAGCCAGAGGAGGGGGGTGAGGCCACTGGGGGCTGCCCAGCCCAGCTGGTTATCAGCTTACAGCCTTTGAGGGTCACTGCCCTGATTCCTCGGGCTCCCTGCTTTCTTTGCATCCAAAAAACTGGGATTTCCAGAAGAGTCACAGGAAAAGTGGGTTTCTGGACAGACAATCAGGGCTGCTGGGGTCACAAGAGGCAGGACAGAGCCCTGGGGGCAGGACATGAGGGACTGAGGGAAGGCAGCTTCGTTTAAGACATTGCATCTAAGTGGGAATGGCCATGCCAGGTTTCACCTGTGTACCATGAGAGTGGCATCAGGGGCTTGGCCACAACTCCTGCCAGCTCTGCTGAAGGGGCAGCGAGTGCTGTGCCCATGGCTGCCCCTGCTCCCCCAGGGGTAGGGGGGTCAGCAGTGAGGGCTGCAGGGCTGGGGTGTGCCTGGCCTCCCCAGAGCTCCAGAGCTGGCTGGCAGGTGGCCACAGCCCTGCTGGCCAACCTCCACCGGGTCTTACTCTGCAATTGTTTCAATTTACTAATGGGCTACAACAAAACTGTAATTAACTAAAATAGAAGTCTTCCTGCATAATTCTGGTCAACGTTACCACTTGGCAAGTTAATTAACTGCTCAATTCCCCCAGCGCCGCTGGGTTTTTTTAATGATGGAGCCAGAGAGCTTCAGCATCACAGTTAAACATGAATCCTCTGCTCAGTGACTTGGAGGTCTGAGAGGCTTGGTGGGAGCCAGTGGTGCCAGAAGCTTCCCAGCTTCCCCAGTCAGCTGCTGGTTACCAATCCCACCATCCCCATCAGCCTCTGGCCCTTTGGCTCAACCTCTGCAGTGCCTGGAAGATGCTCAGCCATGCTCTTTATCCCCACACAAACTGCTCCCCACAATCTGACCTCTGGGATTCTGTCCAGTTACTTATGCTCTTCAGCATAATTTTACACAAACAAAACAGTATCTATTAAAATACTGGGACAAAAACCTGTACAAAGTAAGATAAGCAGCATGAGGTACAAGTATCTCGCAAGCCAGATCTCATCTCCCAGCATTAAATGCAGTGAATCTCACCAGAATATTTCATTTATTTGCTGACAAAGTACTGTGCAGGGCTCATCACTGTGACAGATGGATGCCTGGAAAATATGGAAAACACTTCTGGTATCTGAATCAAGATCCAAATTAACAAGAACCTCATAAAATCACTTCCCAAGCCCTCTTCTCAGCCCCACTAGCAGGAAAGCTCCCTTTAGGAGGGCTCCTGACAAGCAGACACCTTTCACACACCCTCCCACAGCAGAAATGGGGACATCTCACTGTGTGATCCCAGTTCCCTAACACTCTGCATCCTTATGCTAAGAACACTGCAGCTCTGACCGTGCTGTGCATGGTTTTTAGCACAGTGTTGAAGGAAAGGGACTAAGTCATGCTTGATCGTGGCTGCCAGGGCTGTTTCAGACCCACCTCAGGCAATGGCAATGCCAGGGCTCTGCCTGGCAGGTTCTCCACCTTCTAGGTGCTCCTGTGCCCTTCCCTCTCTCAGCCAGCAGCCTCCCCAGGCAACCCTGGTGCTCACACATTTCAGATGCCAATGCCTGAACACTGGCTGATGCTCACTCCCCCTTGGATTCTGCCCATTCTCCCAGCTGAACTCTCCAGAGCCTCCCCAAATCCCCTCCCCACACCTCTCCAAGCACCTTTGACTGAGCTGCCACAGTTTTGGGACACAGTGGGGGGAAGGGGGTGTGCTGACCAGTGCCAAAGGCTCTTCTCTGGGATTCTGGATTACAGAGGGGATGATGTACAACAAAATCTGACATGGGGATGTTCACAAAGGGTGCTCTGAACAATCATGTGCCATCAGCAGAAAACCACAGGCCTGGTTTTCCCTCCACCCCAGCCCTTATCTCTCCTAGGAGGCTGAGGCAGTGATGGGATTTGAAATGAGGGCAAGGAAACAAAGCGTGCGCTGTGACGATGGAAGCACCAGAGATCAGGAGGAGAGATGGAGCACACAGAGGAGGTGCTTGTGAGATCTGCATCTGGGGTGGGAACACACCAGAGGCAATTCAGGTGCCCCAGTACCAGGAAGGCACTGAGACCAAGGGAAACTGGGGCCAGCAAGCACAAAGGGGCATCCCTGGGGAGAGTGTGGGGTTGTGTGTCCCACACCACCACTGACAGCCACCTCCAGCGCAGACAGGGCAGAAAGTGCAGGGTACTACCTTGATTGTGCCTTTTTTTGCTCTAAAACTACCTCAAAACCCCACTCAAGCTAGATGCAGAACTGTCTGCATGTTTGCTAATGCACACATGCTAATGCAATGCTACTTCTGAAGCTTAGCATGTGTGTAGATGCAAAGATAGATAGATAGATAGATAGATAGATAGATAGATAGATAGATAGATAGATAGATATAATCTGTAAACAAAAAAGCACTAAAGGGAGCTCCCCAGCAGTGGTGAGCAGAGCAGGTCATGTCTCTGGAGCCCAGTGGGCACACACTGATGCCTGCCAGGCTGGGGGAGCAGTGGAGTTCCCCAGGCATCCTTCCCCTCACCACTCCCACCTAATGCCACAGCTCCAGCTCCATCTGCAGGGAGAGGCAGAGAGGGGACTGCACACACCTCAGGCAGCTGAGTCTCCTCAGCTGCCAACTGCTCCACACTAATTGACTTCATTACCATCAACTGGGCAAGTTCTAGCACAACCCCAGGCTTGCAGATCAGCTCCCCTGAAAGCCACCACAGTTATTTCAATCCCTTGCTATTTATAGCATTTGACTAAGCCACCCAGTGATGTGTTTTCCAGCAACAGACTATTCTTATCTGTTCCTGTGGCCTGTCTCAGGCTGATGGAGCTGATGGTCCCTCCCCAGCTCTATTTTAAATGTGTGTGATGTATTGATGGCCTTCACACTGCAATAATGTGATTAAAAGCAGCACAGGGTAATGAGCTCTCCGGGATGAGCTCTGCCTCACAGGGCCTGTTTTCTGCCTCCCATCTGCTCCACTTCATCCCTTCTCTGTGCTGGGACCTCTCTCAGGTGGAAAACAGACACAGAAGGAGAGGATGGAAGAAGCTGCACACAATGGCTGAGCACTGGAGCTGCTGTCAGCATGCTGGGAGAGGACATGAGCAGAGGCATCTCCGAGCCCTGTGACAGCTGCAGGGAAGATGGTGTGTATTGCACCAGCGCTCCCTGCCCAAATCTACCCAGAGGAGACCTGGAGCAGTAGCAGGGTGTCAGCTCCACAGCCCATCCCCTTTAGTGGCGCCATGGAAAGGGGAAGGCAAGCAGAGATGGGCAGCCAGGCAACAGCCAGGTGCCAAAGTGGCCATCACTGTCCTGTTCCTTGTCTGTCCCTTCCCCTTGCCATGTCTCATCCCAAGGATTATGCACCCTGCAGTAGGGATGAACCAGCCCTGCACAGCACAGACTGGGGGTCAGCAAACCAGCTCCCATGGGGCCTCCCACCCTGCAGCTCGATCCTGCACACAGCCAGCGCAGGATTATTGCAGCTGAAAGTCTCTGACTGATGAGTAATAGCAATGCTACCCTCTGCCTGCCTTCGAGGAACAGCTGTGCTCTTGCCAAGTGCAGCTTAGTGCGCTGCAGCAGCCGCGGCCCGGCCGGTGAGCAGAGGGGACAGCGCCGCACGGCTCTGCGGCCCCGGGAGCTGCACACGGGGCTGTCACACCACGGCCACCCCAACCACCTGCAAACCACACTGGCCATGACCTTGGCTCAGGGCATCCCTCCTGGGCAGAAGTGTAGGCAGAATCGTAGAATTATGGGATTGTTTAGGTTGGAAAAGAGCTCTAAGATCGATTCAAACTGTTATCCCAGCCAAGGCCACCACTAACCCACGTCCCAAGTGCCACATCTGCATGTCTTCTAAATCCCTCCAAGGCTGGTGATTCTACCATTTCCCTGAGAACCTGTTTCAGTGCCTGACAAACTTTCTGCAAAGACATTTTTCCTAATATCTAATCTAAACCTCCCCTAGCACAACTTGAGGATGTTTCCATTATCCTAGCACTTGTTACTTGGGAAAAGAGACCAACCCTCTCCTGGCTACAGTGTCCTTTCAGGTGGTTAGAGAGTGTTGAAGTTTTCCCCTGAGCCTCCTTTTCTCCAGGCTGAGCCCCCCCAGCTCCCTCAGTTGCTCCTCAGTTGTGCTCCAGACCCTTCCCCTGCACGGCTGCCTGCTGCAGTAAGTGCATGGACTTCTTGGAGTGCTGACCTGTGGACAGGTATCCTGCTCTGCTGTCCCCTGGGCTGTCCCAGGGCTCCCAGCATGGGTCCTTCCCAAATCTGGCTTGACAGAAGCTGAGGAAAATGCCACCAACTTTTCCATGTTGTCCGGAACTATAATGTTAGTCAAGCTCAGATTACTTTTTGATATTATTTCCCTGTTAGACCCCAAAAATATTATTCCCCAGAACTGGGAAAGCAGCTCACCTTGACTGACCCAAATGCCAAGGGGCCAGCTGGACATCCCATTTGGGACATCTGGCTGGGACCCCAGAATAAACCCCAGCTCTGGCATCCAGCTGAAGCCCCCATAGCCAGCAGCTCCCACCCTGGAAGCTTCTGATCCCCTGCATCCCTGTGTGACCATAGCCATGAGCCAGGCTCCCCCCTGCTCATCCCTGCCCATCTTCCATCCCCTCCAAAATTAGGGCAGCTGCTGTGGCAGGAAGCACCTTCTGTATTTTTGGAGCTTGAAAAAAAAAAGAAAGAAAAAAAATCCATTTTGAACGACAAGAATGTTTCTAAGTCAAAGGATTTAAACTATTTTGCAATCAAGGAAGTGTATTTCCAAACGAACTGAAGGCGAGAGCCTGGGTGCTGTGTGGGCTGTGTGAAGGGGCTGCTAAAAAAGGGTACACAGCTGTCCAAAATTTGGAAACCGGTGCTTTTGCAGAATATATATATAGACATCCCTCCCCACTCAACATATTTCCTTCCAGTTCATTAGATTTAAAAAAAAAATTAAAAATAATCAGTAAGATATTGAGGAGAGCACTTTGATGCTTTTGGCTTGTCTAAAGCCATGGGACAGATTGCCAGGGCTGTGGGTGAGCATCCATCCCAGAGCATCCTGCCCTGGGAAGGGCCTGCTGAGCAGCAGGGTCACTGTCATGCTCCTGCACTAGCACACACATCCAGAAAGGAGCCAGCTGCCTTTGGGAATGGGAAGCAGAGGTGCCAGCTCCCAGCAGGGCAATGGTGGTGGAGATAAACTTGAGTTTAACATGGGTTTCCCTGGAGATGGTTAGGAGGAGCCATTCTCTCTGTTACTATCAGCCACTCCCATCTGCACCTTGTCACCCCTCAGCACTTGGGTCCAAATTTCACATTTCACCCTTGATTTCCCACAGTTGCCACCACTGCGTAGCAGCTTTGACACTCATTTATCTCTGCTGGTATTTCCAGTCTGGATGTGCTCTTGTTTTTCTTGGCCATTGGTTATCACCACACATCTTCTGCTACCTTGACCATTACCTGATGTTTCCTTCTGCAATGACTTGGTGGAGATAAAACTGCCCCTGGCCTGGGATGGACTCAAGATGGAGCATCTTTCCAGAGAAGTGGGAGAAAAGTCATGTCCAGGCTGGACAGCTGGAGGTGCAATGATGGGAGGTGACACATGAGCATGTGCTGAGTATTTAAGAAAAAGAAAAATAGCAGGAACAAGAGAGCAAATCTGATGCTGAAAGCAGTTTTCATTTTCCTTTTCACTGAGCCTTACTATTCCTCTCTGTTTCATCTCAGAGAAAGAACTAAATTAACTACCAGCTCAGTTCCAAGAGACTGGATCCAAATGGATGAAGTATTAAGAAGATTTTCTGTTCACAATAAAATCCAGGCAACAGTATTAAAGCAGTAGAGGGTTTGGTCTGCTTTTCACAGATTAGCTATGGCTGTCCCAAGGACAGCAAGCTCTAATTTTCCCATTTTGCTCCAACGTGACATTTATGGAGCTGTCTGGATCATTCACAGTCATTGCAGACCAGACTGGAAGAACCATCATCTAACCATGGAGAAGAGAGGAACACAGCTCTTGTTCTCCACCATTCTCTGTCCCTTCTCACCCACACTCAGACCAGCTGTTCCCAGCACAGCCTCCCTGAGGGCTGCTGGGTTCCTGCTCTGCACTGCCAGGGCTGCACCCACTGAGAAGCTGCATCTCCTCAGCAAGCTCCAGTGCCACCCAGCACAGCTGCCCTCCAGCAGCCAAACCCACGAGCACTGAGCCAGGAGTCTGCTTTCCCCAAGTGATAACAAAGTAATATATTGTTCATTTTTGTCTGAATCGATCTGGGCATGCATTGTAATTTACTCTGTGATCGGGTACTCCTTAACGAGATTTATCAGCCTGCCAAGCAGCCTTATCTTTAACAGTGCCCATTATCAGGATGTATTTCTCAGCCAAGGTTAGCAGCAGCAGAGTGTCTCTGAACACCAGCTGCATGATAATAATCCCACAATAATGCCCAGGAGATGTCAAGCAGGTCCAGCAGAGCCCATATCCAGCCACCACGGGCCCCACTCCCATGGTGTATGTGCAAGGTGTTCCTCATGGCTATTTCACACACGTTGACACAGGAACTGTGACTCTTCAGAAGCCATTTGAACCTCCATGCAGAAGATTTCAAGTCTGCAGCAAAAATAATGCCTGCTAAGGGAAACCTGGCCAACTCTGCAGAAAACAAATACAATATTCTATGTGGTTTTCCAACTGAATGGAAGAAAATCCAAGAAAAGCTAAGTTTATCAGAGGAGTATTATTTAACCAAAACCTTCTTTCTTCATAGGCACTAGTGTTGACTAAAATATCCAGCCATACAACTAGCAATTTGCTGCATCTGATAAAAGCAGATTCAAGCTGTCTGATTGCTCTGTTTTAAATTGCAGAGAGCCCCAAGTGTCTATCAGACACTCATTTCCAAACCAGAAGAAAATCAGCACTTCGGGAAGCTTCAGCTTCCTCTCGCTAGGAGCTGCTTCGCCTGTCCCCTCACCCCAAAGCAGTCCAGCAGCAGCAAACTGGCTCTGAACCTCTTTCATGATCACAAGGGATCACTTCAAAGCGGGCTGGGGAGCCATCAGTGGTATGGCTTGGGAGCTGAGGAAATCACAAACCAATATCCTGCAGTACCTGCACTTTCCAAGCTTTAAATGTAGCTATATTTTTTAATATCATCCCAAGAAACAACCCTATGCTGGCAGAGACCAAAGCCCCCATGGGAGGTGGCTGAGGGTACTCAGGGCTGCTAAGAGCCACCAAACCCCCTTTCCCCTGGGGAGTGGATACCTGCACTCCTGCACTGGAGGAGATAGCTGCAACCATGATTTTGCCCTGACTGCATCTGTGTCTAGAGAACTGGATGCTTTGGTTTCTGTGGGCAGTGCTGCTTGACCACATTAAAAAACTGCTGCTTCAAAAAAGCCCATGCACCCTGCTCCAGGCTTCAGGGCTGTGAGTCCTAATTCCAGCAGCAGAAATATTTTAATTAAATGAACTACCTTTATGGAATAAATCAAGTGATAAGCTTGAAAAATTAACTCCCATAATCTTTCACGCTGCTGTGCAGGTCAATAAACTATTACACTAAAAGGCTGGGAAACGTTCTAGAAACATGAGTTGTTACAACGGAGATGGATGAGCCATTTTACTTCCCAAATTATACACAGCAGCATCTTTCCACACTCATGCCTTGCACACCCTGTCCCACCCCCTCACCTGTTGCCCATGGCAGAGCTGGAGTGGCAGGGCCAGCATTTCCCACCTGCCTGGGGTACAGCTCCACCCATCCTCCCCAGAACCATTCCCTGTCCTCACCTTCAGTTTTTCCTGACTCCTTCCACATTTTGGGCACCCTGATGGAGTCAGGAATCATGAGCTGCCTACAGAAGGACAATGTGTCATGGTGGGGCCAATTCAATTTTCATCAGCTTTGGAACTTATTTTAAACTTAAGATTCTTTTGAAAACCACCTTATTTTAACTTCAACCTCTGTTAGAAATAGCTGATAGCCCCGCAGCTGGCACAGGGTGATTTGATACCCTGACCTGGATGGATGCTCCCACCAGCAGTGCCCAGTCTCTCTGTAGCCAGGAGTAGGAACTGCTACAGCTGCTGGAGTGGAAGAGCTGCAATTTTCCATCTCAAGTGCAAATGCAGCAAGAATGAAGCTAAGAAGGCAAAATGAAATGGTGAAGTTCACATAAAATGGTTGCTTAAAAAAAATTTTAGAAAACCATATGAATCACATATTTACTCAATTTAATATGAACTCTGAAGGCATTTTCCTCCCCAGCTGCCCTTTCTGCAGACAGACAGATGCCTGTGGGACTTTGTGGCTCCTGAAGGCACAAGAGGAACCACCTCACTTAAACCCTTTAAGTAATTTAAGAAGCTCCACTTTAAGAGTAGTTCAGGGCCACTGCAGAAACCTGCTCCTCCAAAGGCTGGCAACACTCCCCTGACTTCCAGCCTGAAGAAAAACCCGGATTTGTTAAAAATACTTCTGCCTAGCTCTGGTTTGCTCCTCTTCTCCTCATGTCCTATTTGCTCTCGGCAAACAGATGACTGTTGGTCATACTTAACAGCTCTGAGTAAAGCAGGGAATTATGTAAAGAGGGGAATTTCACAGCTCCCTCGCAGAGCCAGCGCGGGTGTTTGTTCCCAGCAGCAGTGGGATGTGCTGCTGCAGCTCCCTCACCCGGGCTGGGCTCAGCCCTGCCCATCCCGGGATCAGCCCCTCAGCCTGGACCCTGCCCTGGCTGGGACAGAGCCCACACCTGCAGAACCATGGGCAAACCCACCCCACCAGCCTGGCCTCATGGCCACCCTCACTTTGTGGGGTTATTCCCAAACCAAATACCTGTAGGATTGCTTTTCTTTTGCTTTGAGAATATTTTGTCTCTGAGTCAACCAAACCCCTCTGAAATCAATGCTTACTGCTTCCACAGGCTTGGGAACCAGGTGCTTTTTGAGCTCTGAACAATTAAAACATCCTAACCCAAAAAAAAGTGCCCTAAAACAACCCTTCATGTCAGAGCTCAGAGACTGCTACTTATCTCCCAGCCATGACACAAATAATGGCCAAAGGCCGCTAGCTGTGGCATGGGACAAAACCAAGCATTCAGTGATCCCATCTGAAAATCCCAAACCAGATCTCTGAAATGAAGAAATCCCTATTATCGCTCCCAAAGGTGTTTCCAATTCCCCCAAACTCTCCCTTTGTGTTCCAGTGTTTTGCTGTACTTTCTCTTCCAGTATCCCATGGCAATGAGGTCTCTGGGCTAACTGTGCAAAACATCTTCTCCCCACCTCACCTTTCTTCTGGGTTTTGTGTTGTGAAAAACACAAAAGCAGACAGAGGATTGTTCTCTGCCATGTGTTAGGACACAGAGTGATTCCCACTCTGTCCTGGGCGCAGGAATTCACATTTTTGGTGAAAAGAGGCCCCCAGAAAATCTGCCTTTGAGGTTTTTCATCATTCCAGGGAAAAGGGTGGTGGAGGTGGTCCTATATCTGTTCCTTTACATTAACTCCTTCACAAGGAAATCACAGGAGAGGGCATCAAGGGATGAGAGCAGCATGAAGGACTTGGGCTGTTCTCCAGATACTAAAGGTCTCCTAATGTAGTGTTTATTTCACTTAAACTATCTAAAATTCGGGCATCCTGTCTCAGCAAGTCACCATCTGCCCCAGGTGGGAGATGAGAAGCCAAATCCCTTGCAAGGCATCACCCTGAGTGGGTACCACTCTTTCCATCAACTCGGAGAGATAAACCCGAAGCTGGGGCGGGGAGAGGGGCAGATAAACCCTCCCCTTTCCCTCCCAGCTCCCCGGCACGGCCAGCAGAGGGTCCCTGTGCCGAGCAGCCTGGGCAGAGCAGAGGCTCCTGAGCACGGCACCGCTCACCCGCAGCACGCTGCCTTATTTTAGCAGGCAGAGCAGATGGCAGTGGGAAGATGAGGAGGCAAAGCAGCAGTGAAGAGAACGCTTTGGAAATAAAACCTCATGCTCTGCTGAGGGGGTCTGGTGCATTTGGATGGCGGTAGCCAGAATGAGCTTTGAGGCAGCTCAAAGGTTCGCTGGTGGGGGACCTATAGCCATGGAGAGCAGAGACAGGGAAAAGCCTGCCCTGGTTCCCAAATACTGCTTGGCACAGACAGGGACAGCTGGCGCTGGCTCAGCACGGTCTCAGTGAGGCAGAAACAGAACTGAAATAATCCTCAGCAGAGGAGGCAGAGCCCTTGCAGAGCCTTCCAGCCCCGGTGAGAGGGTGCTTGGGCTCCACTGGCTCCTGCCCACGGGGCTGGGGGAAGCAGGGACTGTTCCCTTCCCCCGTATCACCATGGAATTTTGCATGGCTGAGCCTGAACAGCTCCCAGGGGTGGATCTTCCCTGCCTGAAACACAGGGGAGTCTCTGCAGAGCACCCTGGGTTCTGCACCTCTCTGAGCCTCTGCAGAGCTGGGACCATGGCAGCAGCACACAGGGAGCAGCCCAGCACTGAGCCTGGCCTGCAGGGTGTGCTGGGGAGGATGGTTTATTCACTCCTGCCCTGTGCCACTGCCAGCACAGCCCCTCTGTGCCCCACAGCGCGGCTGCCAGGATGCCCAGAGACACCATCCACATGGGACAAGAGCTGTGACATCCCAGCCTCCTCCTGTCCCCTTCACCATCACATCCCCTGTGACCAGCAGCATAGAGCACAGCAGCAACCACAGCCCTGTGCCCCAGGTCCCTGTGCCTCCACTCTGCCATCCAACACACAAAATGTAACCACAGCAGCTGCACCTTTCCAATTGTTTCTCTTCCAAACACTCCAGAAAGTTGTTTAAGTTGCAAAGTATTACCTGGGGCTTTCTCATCAGATTCTTAATTAGCTGAAACGATTTGCTTTGTTGGGGAATTGCTTCCAGGAGCTCCTAAAGAGCTTTAAAATCAGCTCTAGGAACAGCCTCAGAAGGGAAATGCATTTCAGCTGGGCAGCAAGTCCAGCAGAGGGCTACACCTCTGCCCACCCCACCCCAGCAAATTCTATTCTGCCACACAAGGAATTGAAGCAATTTTAAAGAAAAAGTTCGATATTTCCTTCTGTTGGAGCAGGAGGGTCCCCTGGCTGAACTTCTCGAGCTGCTGTTTTCAGGCTGGGGGCACATTTAATTCCTGGATTCCTGGCATTGTCCTTGCTGGGAATTCCAGCTCCCCACTGCTCTCAGTGCACCTGTGCTTGGCTGTGACTGGATCAGGACTATAAACCAACCACCATTCAGTCTGCAAACAACAATTTAACAACCAGTGCTAAATCCAAGCAGAATGTTTTTTTCAAAGAGAAGGTGCCAGCATTCCTGTTAATGAGCTGCTTACTTATAACAGCTCATTTTGTGTACTGCCTAGAAGATCTCACTTCTCTAGGTGCCATTTGAAGCAACATATTTAGAAACTCTTGGCAAAATGCAAAGGAATAAATAATTTTGGATGTCCTTTTGCCAGAGGGCAGGCACATGAGTTCCTACTCAGTTTCCTGAGGGTGTGGCTATGCTCCTGCTTTAAATTTTGTGTAAATTTCTTATAAATTTTCTTATTCCTGGCCAGGATTGCCTTTAAAATTTGGGGAATTTCACATTAAAATTAATTGGGTGGCAGAGCAGCCACTTGCAGGTGGAACCCTGTATCATCACCCCCGATGCTGGAGATAATCAGTCCCAAGCAGATGCTGGCATTCCCTCTGGGAGATCATGGAATCCTAGAACAATTTGGGTGGGAAGAGACATTCAAGATCATCTAGTTCCAACCCTCAGCCATGGGCAGGGACACCTGCCACTAGACAGGTCACTCCATGCCCCATCCACACTTCCAGGGACAGGGCATGCAGAGCTTCTCTGGACAATCTGTGCCAGGGCCTCACCATCCCCACAGCAGAGAAATTCAGTTTGCACTGGAGCAATCAATGTCCTTAGGGAGCAGGCAAGCCCCTGGAGACACTGGAGCCCCGGCTGGCCCAGCCTCTGGCACTCTCCTGAGCTTTGTCAGTTCCTCAAGGGACATTTCCTAATAACTCCCCATCTTCTCAGAATGATCACACATTTGATGGAGCATTTTATCCCCTGGAGGCTTCTAAATATTGCCTATGCTTTGTAAATATTGCAGGGTGAACACACAAGGGAAGGAAAAGGGGAAGCCCAAGCTCTGGAAACACCTTTCCACTTGTTCACAGGAGCAGGAAAGGGATAAAAATTGAAGAAGGAAAGGAGTGCAATCACTGCTGGATCAAGCATAAGCATCTTTGTTAATGCCCTGGCTTACAATTGCAATCACTTCTGTTAATAATGGCACCTCCTGGCTCATCCCTCCTACGCTCCCAGGGGTTGGAAGGGAGCTACTTTACAGCCTTATGTGAAGAAAGAGGCTATGGAAGCATTGGGGTTTTTAAGAAATCCTGTCTCACCACCAAGGATGCAGCATGGCTTCTGTCTGCCCAGAGGAGCAGCCGCTCTTAGGCACAAAAAGCCAGGGACACATAGGAAAAGGAAGCTGTTTCAGATGAAATGACAGGAGCAGGGATGATGATCTGTGCTGAACGGGTTGACTGAGGGCCAGGAATGAACAGGGAGTGGAAAATGGAGGGACATGTCATTCCCTCTTCTGCTCTGTGGAGAAAATGCAGATGGAGGAAGCCAGGATTCACAAGGTCCTGTGGCAAGGCTTTTAAGGAGTTAAGAGGCAGATGAACTCCCTGGAGGGGGTCAAAGTGCCTGTTAAGGTTTGGTACCCAACTCCTCCTCATGCCAGGATGTGGGTCCCCAGAAGCCATGCAAGAATTTCCTCTGGGAGAATAGAAAATTAGTATAAATAAATAAACAAACCTATTTCTAGCACTTGGGGCTTTGCTACCCAGCACCTGCCCTGGGGTGCCACATGGAGACCCCCTTCTGCAAGTGTCACACCTCCAGAGGACAAACTATCCTTGTGAAACATCTTCCTCTCAACTTCCATAGCAAATGTCAACCAAAAAGGCATTCAATCATGTGTTTCCACTCAGTCCCTGACCCCTGTGGCAGAAAAATCATTGGAAAGATGGCTGTGAGGTGGCCACAGGCCACACTAACAGCTCCACAACTGAGACTGAGAACCACTACACATTACTGGGTAATGTAAGAATGAAACGTTGCTCAAAATATCCATTCAGAGACCTTCCCAGGCTCAGAGTCCCAGTATGCTTCAAAGAATGAGCCTGCTTTCATTTTCTATTTCACTTTGGTGTTTATTTTTGCTTCAGGCTGGCGCCATCCACCTTCCCCAGCTCATCAGCCCAGTAACCAGGCCAGGGGGAGGAGGAAGGAGCAGCTCCTTAGTGCACCTCCCTGCTCCATTCAGCTTTCTGCCTTTCCACATGCTGTGAGGTTTTGTGCTTAAATTAGAGGCTGAAGAGCCCTGGCTCACAGTGCTTGCTCCTCAGTGCTGCCCAGCAGAGGATGGCTGCATGCAGGGAATGCTGCACTGGAGCCCAGCTGAGTCCTGGGCACTGCAGCACTGCAGCACCCCGACTCCCACAGCAGCATTAATTATACAAAGCCTCCCTCTCCACCACAGAGGAAGGCTTTGTTTCACAGGAGAGCAGAGTTTACACTGCAAAGCAGGGAAACCTGAGGAGAGGGATGATGGTGAGTGCCCAGCTCCCATCCCACATCTCCTGGCAGTGCCACCTGATGGGACAAGCTTGCATCCCCCACCAGCAACCTGATCACCCCTGTCCATGGCAGAGGGATTGGAACCAGATGGGCTTTAAGATCCCTTCCCACCCAAACCATTCAGTGATCCTATGATTTAATGGAGGAAGAACAGGAACACCCAGCTGGCCACCTCCTGAGCAGTAATTTTTAACCACACCAATAATGCCATTTCTTTCCATAGAGTAAATGTCATTTCTTCCCTTGCCCAGCAGTGTTTTCTCAAACAGCCAGTACTGTACTCCCTGGGAGATGGGATCTTATTCTCACCTTGCATGGCTCACCCCAGCACATGTGGGGAAACAGAGCATCCCAGCACACAGCAGGGCTGAATCCTGAACTGCACGACATGTGGAACACTGTTAAACCAGGGTGAGCCCCTGCGTTGGCTGGGTTGTGGGTACCACAAACTGTCTTTCAGGTCCTGCTGATCCTTACACAAGGACACAGCCTTCAATAGCACACACTCTGATAAAGGCTTGGACTTTTATCAGCAGCACAGCACCAATGTCCTTCCAGTGCCCCAGCTGCCCATGTGGGCTTGTCCTGCCCAAGGACTTTACCAGCACAGTTTGGATGTGGCAAGAAAGGAATCAACATAAGAGCCTGGCCTGAGCTAGCAAAACCCATCCCCAACAATCACATCCCACCATCAGCATTCCCACTGGATTCTTCCCCAGCATGCTTCACCACTGGCAGCCCCTCTCCTCACTCTCATTTTGTTCCAGGGACCTTTACAGATCCTAAAGTCTGTAGGATACAACTGCAAAATGCCACTGGGCTCAACAGGAAAATGATGGTGCTTTGGTAAGTGGATCAACACCAGCAAGCTCAGTCTGAGATGCTCCCATCTCAGCTGGAAAATTGAGCATCTCCACTGCAACCCAGCCCTAAAGCTGTCTCCTCCTCAGCCCACTCAGAAATCCACTGTTACAAAGCCAATTAAACGCTCGATTAAGTGTCCCAACATGTTCCCAAATAAAGCACTAACATGGCATGTTATTAAAAAAAATAGAAAGAAGAAAGATCCAGGTTGTATAATGGTCTGTGAGCCCATCAGGATAAGCTGTGGCTGCTCACAGGGGTGGAAATTGGAGCTGAACAGCCAAATCCTCTCACCATCTCCACTAAAAGAGCTGTTTCTCTGCCTGACTATCACAGCTTTAGACCAAGACTCTGATTTAAGTGGTCCAACCATCCTCATCATCTGCTGCTGGTACCTGCTCAGGGATGCTCAGGAGAGTTCCTGAGCAGGTACCAGCAGCAAATGATGAGGATGGTGGGACCACCTAAACCAGAGCATGCTGCTCCAAAGGATCCCTCCAATCCAACTCTTCCCCACACCTTTTGCCTTTGCAAGCGCAGTGTCTACCACCAGCTCCACCAGGAGCTCCTGCTGTGGCCAACGGAGAGCTCTAGGACACACACTAGCTCCCACACACTCCATGAAGCAGCCTGGATTCAGGGGTCAGTGCTGCCATGTCCCACCAGATCCCAAGGAGCCATCTCATAAAGCTGACCATCACAAACACGGTCCAAGCCCCTCTGACCCAAGCACTCTGTCTCTCAGGGTAGAGATGGCAATAACCTCCTGATGTTGGTTATTGATGTTGGTTATTCCCCCTGCACTGGGGACTGATTCTGAGCTTCTTCAGACACTCAGTGTTCAATGCAAGGCACAGCAGGAGCAGGAATGAGTGTCCAGGCTGTCCCCATTCCCCTGAGAGCTCCATGCCTCCTCTGTACCATTGCCCTCCTCTTCCCCTGTCTCCCTCCATCATCTCCTGCTCTTTGCTGCAGCTCGCACAGCGTTAGGAGGGTGGCACAGGAAGCCCCTCACCTTCCCCCCATGCCAGCTGTGAGTGAGGTGCCCACTGAGGTCTGCAGCAGCTCCCTGTGAGCTCCCTGGGGAGCTAGGAGGACATCTCTGGGCTGGTGCTGCAGGGGACAGCAGTGATACTGCCCCAAGCAGCAGAGAGGCACAAGGCTCCTCCAGGCACAGAGCTCCAGGGCTGCCCCGCCAGAATGGCTGCTGGCTCTGACTTGAGCAGCAAAGGCAGAAAACCCTGTGCTAGAACCAGGTGACCTGGATTTTGTGAATGAACTGGGTATTTTTGCTCTCCAGTACATATATTTATGAAACCCTTTCTAATATCTATAAAACACTATGGCAGCTTTAGCTTGTCCTGCTTCCTCTCCGTGCTTCCACTTTGCCTATTTTTACTGCCTTCAGCCTTTCATGTGCACAACAGTGACTCTTTTCAAAGCTTCTCAAGGTCAAGAAAGTCCCTAACAGGGTGCATTAGGGCAGTTATTGATCTTCTCTCAGCCTTTCCCAGAGCTGTTCCAAACTGTGAAACCTCAGTCAGGCGATGGAAAGTTACTCAGGCCCTTCCCATGTTGGTGAATTTTAATATTCATGGCACCCAAGTGGTGAGAATATCCAATCCAGTGTCCTTGCAGTGACAGCCCTGTATGGCTGAGTCCATGTCCCTGCTGCAAGGTCACTGTCCCTGTCTGTCTGCCCAAGGATGGTTTGAGTGACTCTCTGAAGGATGAGTCTGTGGAAGTTTCATGGACAGAATACCATCACCCCCGAGAAGCAGATCTGCAATGCCTACCAAAATAAGCATTTGCTGGGAAAAGTTGTCAAAGTTTAGCTGGGGAGAACAACTGCCGTGAAGACCTATTCATGTTATATGGGCAAAAAGCATTTCCCCAAGTTTTTCCTTGTCACTTTCTAGGAAACCATAATCAATACCACAAGGATGAAATTTCACCACCAATTAAAGCAGAACCCACAGCGGGGTGGTGGCCCCAAGAGCTCTTACAGACTATTGACAAGGACATCTGCAGCGGAGACTCAGGTGTCACATCTGCCCTGCTGCCACCTCAGCTCCAGCACCACGGGCTGGCCCAGAAGCAATCCTGACCTCCCCAAAGCCAAAGGGCTGCCTGTTGTAAGCCCAAATCCTTTGACTGCCTGAGCCACAGTGAGCACTCAGGCTTTGATCCTGACATATCCACTCACTTCCCAGCAAGACAGCTCTGGAGACACCTTGGCATGCTGGCCCTAGCAGCTTGCTAGCCCAGGAGCACAGCAATACAGCAGGCAGCAGCTCCAAGTCCTAGGGCACATTAAATGTGCTCTGGAAAACCAGCCTGGCACTGGGGAAGTATGGTTCACTTCAAATATATCTTCATTTAAAAGGCAGAAATCCTCTACTTCACTCAGCCACTGCCACTCCTCTCAAAATAATGTTCAGTTTTATGAAGCATTGAAAACAATCTGCAGTGTGGGCAGTGGCTGCCTCAGAAGTATCAATCAGCAGGGTCCACATACAGCTGACATTTGTCCCTTAATAATATAATTGCAGCTAAAACAAGAAAGGAACCTGGAGCTCTGGGCTTTTTTACTGATTAAAGAAAGGAACAGCAGTTCTTAATATAACTTTAAAGTGGCCAGAAGCTGAGAGCAGGCACAGCAAGACAAACCCCAGTGTGTGGAGCAGTCCCAGAAGTTCCAAAAACACAGCCAGCAGAAGACAAGAGCCAGCAGCAGACACAGGGCTAACTTCTAATGGGGCTCTGCAGAAAATCCAGCAGTGAGGTCCAGCACAGAAACATGGACTGCATGATGCTCCTCATCACCCATCAGGTGGGAACCCACTCCTAATTCAGACTTGTCTGCAGGGTTACAATGAGCCCAGCCCCACTCCAGCCCCGAGTCTGCAGGAGGAGCTGTTGGGGAGCCCAGTGCTGCCCAGCCCAGCAGCAGGAACCAGCTTAATTACAGCAGGTTCAGCAGCACAGAAAACTCCTGAGTCACAGCGAGCTGTTAATTACCAGCCTTTAACAGGATTTGAGGGCTCAGGCCAGCGACACCGCCTTCCTTTCTCGTGCAGAGCTGCTGTGCAGAGCTCTCAGTTTGACTTAAGTTTATGTGACTGACCCAAATATTCATACCCTCGGGGCTGGGGTATTGTTTAAAATCATGATTTCTGCACAAAAATCTAAGAGAAACCCAGCAATTGCTGCACCCTGTGCCCTGCATCTCTGGCTACCTCTTTCTCCTGCAGAAATCTCCAGGGTCCAACCCCCTGCTCACCTTTCAAGAGTAGCACTTTGCTCTTCCTCTTGTCCCTGGAAAGGGGACGGGGCCATCCTAGCGCCCATCTGAGCTCCAGGGACACTGCCAAGCTGTCACTGCAGGACACTCGACTCAGGGAAAACAGCCTCAAAAGGGTGACTGACAACAGCTGCTCCCTGCTCCATCAGGAGCTGCACAACATGTCCCTGCTGCCCCTTGAGCCTGGCAGGAACAACAGGACACCAACAGGACCTGGATTCCTATGGAAAAATGATGCCTGAAAACTTTAAGCCCCTGTCCCAGCTTGTCACCCACCCTCCCTGTCACCCTCTGAAGGCAGGCAGCTCTTTGGGAAGCATTTCTGGTCATGCCATGAAGGACACAGGGCTCTCTGAGAAGGAGAGCTGCTGGATGCCCAGCACAGACACCTGTGCTCCAGAGGGCAGGTTCTTCTTCAGGCACACATATCCTGCTTTTCTGCCCTGTAAGGAGGGGGGAATGGCCCCAGACGCCAGACCGGGGCTGGAATTTCCACCCCAGGACAGTGCTGAGCTGGAGGCTCTCTTAACCCCGCTAATCCTCTTTGCTTAGGAGCTAATTACATTCCCAGCGAGAGCAGGGACCCTTGGGAAGGGGGCAGGGAGGCAGGGCACAGTCGGGAGTTGAACTCAGGCTCCTCCCGGCAGCCAGGGCAGGTGAGGCAGGAGCCGGACGCTCCTCCCTGCTCTCCTTTTAGCTCTTCTCTGAAACGTATGTGCCGACACCAAAATAATTTTGGCACAAACCCTTTCCTCGGCTCTCCTTCTCTAACCCATCCCCCGGCTGCCGGCAGCGACACCCTGTTCTGCACAAAGGCTGATCCCACGGAGCTTTTTCCATCCCCCTGGAGTCTGTTTTCCAGGAGCTGCCGCGGCTGCCTCTGCAAGTAGGGCGGGTCAGCCCCTTGCTCAGCATCAGCATCTCCGACCTGAGCAGGGCAGCAGCCCGCCCTGGGGAGCTCTTCTGCTCAGGGACCAATTTTATACAGCAGGAGCTTTTGGATCGTGATGAAAAAAGAGGTCTGGGGCTTTCCAGACAGAATTTGATACAGTGATCACAAGCTCTTGCAAGAAATCCTGGTTTGCAGCTGGCTGCAGGTACCAGGGGAGCAGCAGAAGGGGAACATGTCCCATGAAGGGCTCAAGCAAACACTGCTCCTGCATCCTGTGATACCACATCCAGGATAATCACAGAATCCCAGATTTGAAGGGACCTTAAAGCTCATCTCATTACACCCCTCTACCATGAGCAGGGACACCTGGACCAGGTTATTCAAAGCCCCATCCAACCAGGCCTTGAGCACTTCCAGGGATGGGAGGTCCACAGCTTCCCTGGGAAAGCTGTTCCTGTGTCTCACCAACATGTGATAGGCACATACTATATTATATATGCATATAATGCATGTAATAAGGAGCACAAGAGCATCAACTGGTGAGATCAGACAGGGCAATACAGCAGCACCACCTATGACAACCTAAGTGCTATTAAAAAAAAGGTTATTTTTACAATGGAACCAAGGGGAAAAAAAAGCAGTTTTAGCATCTGGATGGGGTATGGTGAGAACCACAAATCAGTAAGAGGACCCTCCTGAGGGTCAGGTGCCCACTGGAGGTCACAGCCTGGCACCTGGGAATCAGCAGTGCTCTGCAGTGAAACTTGTCACTGCTCCTGTTTCAGGCTGGTTAATTAGGCAAAGGGGCATCCTGCCATGTTTATTTAGTAACACAACATGCATAGTTCATTTGTTCCTTAATACAAAACCCCTGGAGTCAATTGGGGTCAACTGGGGTTACTGGGAGAACATCATGCCAGCACAAGGCCAATCATGCTGCAAGCCAGCTCTTGCCAGATCACTTGTTCTCTCAGCACACTCTGCCATAAACAGGACAGATTTCCTATGTCCCCAGCAAAATGACCCAGCACTTGGTCTTCCTGCAACAGAAATCTCTTCCCTTCCTGCATGGCACCAGCCTGAGGCTGTAGGGAATTTGGGAGAGTCCCAAAGTGTCATCTCTGGCTTGAGAACAACTCCTAGTACTGCTCCCAGGATGCAGCTCCTGGAGGAGGTGTGAGGAGGTGGGAGGAAGCTCCAGGCACCTGTACTCCTGGTATTTCACATAAACAACTTATTTAGAGCTGGGTAACATGTATTATGGCAAGCATGAGGAAGTCAGGCACGCTTTTGGGATTCCTCTGCTGGTCACCTACAACTTCCAGAGCCATGGGCCACCACAGTCCACACACTTCTCCTGGGATGTACTGCCAAAATGCCACCCTTATCCCTAAACTCTTCACATGCCCTAGGCTTCCAGTTCTCACCAGCACCTTCTGATCATGCCCACCAAGACCCAAAGCCATAGGAAAGCCAGCCTTGCTGGCAGATCTTCTGGAAACTCTGGGCTCAGAGGCCCAACCCAGCTTCTCATGGGTGGGATACTCTTGGAGCATCCTTCACCTGCATAAGCATCAGTTTACAGCAATAAGGGAAGCACAAGTTACCCCTTTCTTTGGGTGGCTCAGCACCTATGCAGCTCAGCCAATGAGTTCACAGAAACCAGCACTTTTAGTATTTTCTCCTCTTTTGGTAGGTTTGAGTGCACTTGGCTGAACAGAGTGCTGGGGAGGAGGCAGCTCCTTGGATACCTCCCCAGGCAGCTGCACAGGGTGGGAAGGGACGGCAGGGACACAGAGCCTCCAACTCCATCTTTAGATCAGGAGTGGGATGGGAATGAAAATACCATGGCTATAATAACACATTTTTCCAGGGAAATCAGGAGTTTTAGGGGGTTGCAAATAGGGGCAACAGCCTTCCCCGCTTTCTGGAAGTGGCAATACAAATTTATTTGCAGGAAACACATGGTTTTAGCACTATTTTCCTACAAAACTCCATCCTTCTTCCAAAAACCAGGCCACTGTGGGCCATGCCCTCTCCCTCCCTGTGGCTGATGCTTTTTGGGCCCAGGGTGAAGCCTTGCCCAGGCTCCAGGGGTGTGTACAGATGATGCTGCCAATCTCAACCACAGTTCATGCTCCTCTGCACTTACCAGACTTGGGATCAAATCCCTCATTAGTTTTCACACAACTTCCAAGGGCAGCTTATAGCCAAGGTCCTAATTCATCAAGCAATTAATGGATCAAGCCTCACTACTTCAAAGAGCGAGTTCTGGTATTTGCATGAACCTCAGGGCTTGGGACAAGCCCATGTGAGCTGAAGGCAAAGAGAGATCAGACCACAGAGCAATTTTCCCAGAAGATCAAGCAAACCTAAAGCCCAACCACATTAACAGACCTTGCAATGCTTTCCTTTCCTCAGAAAGTTTTTGTTAAAAACATCTACAGCCCAAGTGTTGCACTTCTTCCTCAACTCTTACAAAAATAAATCCCATGAACCAACCCAACCATGCAGAGCTGCACAAAGGTTCAGTGTAAAGGGAAAGAAAACCCATGACAGGCTGGGTAGGATCTTGCTATGGGTCTTCACTCTGTGTGAAGGGTCACAGATGTTGCAGGGATGGGCTGCAGCAAGAAGCACTAAAAGGAGCATACATGCCAGGGTGGGTTTGCCCAAGGGTGTCCAAAGGCATTTGCTCAAGAGCTCTGGCAACCTGGGCAGAGTCCAGCCTTCAAAATCTGAAATTTGATCCCAGGTGTCAGCTAGTGACCCTGGAGACAAGGGCTGAGAGAGCTCACCTTTCCCTGGTACATGCAGAGATCACCCCCGTTACTGGCTACAACCCAACCCCAAATTAATTCTCTAATTAATTAATTAGCAGCCGGGTGCCAGGGAGCGTTAAAGCCTTTTCACCAATCCATGAGCTTCCTGAAGCCTGGGAACACACTGCTGCCCAGGGGGAAGCCAACACGGGTTCAGCCCTACCCAAAGAACAAACACCAGGACTCTTTCCTCACTCAAGCCCCCGGGGCAGGGTGGAGGCAGTGGGGGAGCAGCAGCAGGAGCAGAGCACTGGCATTGCAAACAGCATTGTGTACACTGAAATGGCCCTTTGGGGGGTTTACACCTCCACAGACACTCTGGGAAGGCGTCTCCTCCACTGCCAACGTGACCATGAGTGGAGCAGCGGCAGCAGCTTCAGGAAGAACAGAAAATTACTGGGTGTAATTGAAACTGCAGGGAGGAGCTAGGGACATAAAATGTAATTATCTGCCATGGAACACATCCAAGATTAGCAATCCTACTTATGGTCATTTCAAGTTCCCATTAACTTCTCCATGTGCTGATGTTATCAATTCTGTGTCTTAACTGTGATATGCAGCACTTCCAGGAGCAAGGCCTGGGCCTCCTCTGGTCAGGGTCTCAAATCACTTGTCCAGGAGGAGGTGAAGGAAGATGTCCCTCCCTAGGTGCCAAGGTGGAAGGGCTAGGAGGATGCTCCAGCTGAACCTGTTACACCACTCTACTCTCTAGGCACCAGTAGCTAGAACTGGCTAAGGTGCTTCTTTGGTGCTTGGGAAGATGGTCTGTGTGGGCATCACAATTCAGAGACACTCTCAACTCTAACAGGTAAGACTGGGTGGATTTCAGACCATCTCAGCCACTGTTCTCCTCTCCTTGCACTCCATCTCAGCAGGCTACAGAATTCACCATCCAATTCACATCCATACAACACTGGGCATCCCCACATCCACCTTATTCACAGCCCATTCCATTGTCCTGCACCCAGGCTCCTCTTGCTGAGGCCCTGACACTTTCTTCCCCTGTATCATCTTCCTTGCAGCCCCACCATTTGAGAATGCAGGAGCTGCAGAACATCCCTCATTAGCCTCCTCTCCAGTCTGCTCAAGGCCTCCATCCACAGCAACAGGAGGAAGATACAAGCTGGTGACTGGCACTTGCCTGACCTCACCCTTGGACACCCTTGGGTAGCAGTGAGCACTGCTAGGGTGCCCTTAACAACAGTCATGCCTTGTTCTGTTCCTTGCATGAAATCATTGTACACACATGAAACCCATGTCTTTGCCAAGAGGTGAAGGACAATGGACTCCAGCCCTGCAGCTTGCCCCAGGAGGAAATTAGCTTCAGCAGTTCCTTAAAGGCGTTTTTATGTCCCTTTGAAAGCAAGCACTCCATCTTCTCTCCATTTTAAGCAAGGAGAGAGGACACACCCTTCCTTGGATCAGAAGACACCCACCCCGCCACCCCCTTACCTCCACGAGGTGAGGCGTGGGGTTGAAGCCGCACATGTTGCAGACCTGCTGCCGGCAGGTGGTGCAGGTGTTGTAGTTGGGGGGCTCAGTGGAGCCCACGTTGATCTCAGCCTTGCAGAGGGGGCACGAGACCCTTGCTTTCGGCACTTCCTTTGGCTTGACACCCTGCTCGGCCTTGCCCGGCTTCGCCGCCGCGGCACCAGCCCGGCCCTGCGCCCCGGGGGCTTTGGGCCCAGCCTCTTTGCTGGCGTCGCTGAAGACAATTTTTGGAGGCACTTTGCCAGGAGACGGCTGGCTCGGAGCAGGGGCCTCTGGCTGGACAGACATGAGCGTGCTGGCCTGGGTCAGGAGGGATGCCCCGAAGCCAAAGAGCTTCCCTGTGAGCCCCTCCTGGGGCTGCTCTGGTGCTCCAGCCCCGGGGGCCGGGGCAGCAGGCTTTGCCCCCGCATCTCCCGGCGTCTTTCTCTGCTCAGAGGGGGAAGGCTTGGCTTGCTGATGCTGCGGGGAGGCCCTGGCCTGATGCTGCGGGGAGGACCTGGCGGCCTCCTGAGGTTTTGGCTGTCCTTGGCCGTGCGGTTCCCTCTGCGGCGTTGCGGGCTGAGGTTTGGGTTGCTCCTGTGGCTGGGGGCGGGGGGCTGGCGGGGTCTTATCTGCAGCCGGGGGCTGTGGGTGCTTGGCTGGGGACTGGGAGGGGGACGGTGAGGGGGAGTGCAGCTGCTGCTGGCTCTTGGAGCGAGGAGCGGTGGTCATGTCCATCCCCAGCGCCCGCTGCATCTGGCAGTTCAAGCACAGCCATTCCTTCACCTGTGAGACAAGGAGAGGACAGGGGCAGTGAGTGATGGGTAGGTGCAGCTGCCTGCAGGTAGCCCCAGCACACCCTTACCTCTCCCCAAACAGACCCCACATAGCCACAGGAATCAATCATCAGCCCCTGAAAGACATTTTGGTACCATGTTCTTCAGTAGCAGTACCTTGCAGTCAGGGCAAGCAGCACCCATCTGTCACAGGTACCCACGGCACAGCATGCCAGCGTGAACGCCAGCTTTAATTAGCCTTGGGTTGCTTCCAAGGCTTCTGCTGTGAAGTGACTGCTTGCCATGAGGCTCTGCCTCTCCTGGGGGAAGAGGGGCCTTTCCCAGGGCTCATAGCTCCACCAACTCCCCAAAGCCCATATTCTCCCTCCTGACCAGAGATACCAAAGAGAATAGCCAAGGCCAAATGAGGAAACACCACTGTGCCATGCTCAGCGCTTCCCTGGGGCTAGCAGAGATGGATTTTCTGGAATCAGTGCAATGATTATGATATTCCATCTCAAAATTTGGCTCTGGAATGCTACAAGGGAGTGCAAAGAGTGCTGCTCCTTGCACAATGCATCTGCACTTCCAGGAAGGGAAGTGCAGGCTGGGGAGCAAAGGGTTAATTTTCACTTTCACCAGGACGAACTTTTGCATGCAAATGAAAAATAGAACAGTTCCCTGGCTAAGTGGTGATAAACGAAAGACTTTCCCCATGAGAGATGTTCCCTGTGACACACTAATGTCTAAATTAAGTTAATTAAAGAGGCTGTAGAGCCTTTCCGTATGAGGAATCACCAGGATGCTCAGCAGCTCCACAAGCATTAATATACAGCACAGTCAGCAGGATGGCCAGGTCTGCTTGCAAAAGACTTCTCCAAGACAAGCAGCTAAGGTGGCAGAAAGGACCAGAACATTCCCAAAGAGCAGCACCCAGGACAAACAGACACGGAGCCTGGGAGGGGCAGCCCCCAACAGCTCCTGGCCCTTGCACTCTCTGCAGGCTGCACATCCCACAGGCCTGCATCCACTGCACGAGGTGTGGATTTTCCTGCTTTTCATTCTGGAAGCCATCTCTTCATTCCAGTGTTACAGATCACCTCTAAGGCTCAGCCTAATCCCCACTGCAGAGACATTAATCACCTTGCCCAGTCCTGCAGCTCCAGGTCTGTGTGGCCTTTTGGTCCTACAGCTGGAGGCATGGGTGATTCATAACCTGGCCACAGGGCTTTTCCCCCTACACTCCAATCACACAACAGGCACATTTTAACCTTTTTCTGCTCACAGGAGCTGCCTGCAGAGATGCAGTTGGGTGTTATTGTAGGTCTCATGATGGGACACAATGACAAGTCCTTGAGAGGTGAGGCAGATAAGCCCTAAATCCCTTGTTACAAGTCTCCTGCCCAGAAGGGTTCTCATAAATGCCAGCCTTCAAATAATAACTTTTAAAACTGAGGAAATTCAGATCAGCTAGGAGAGATGGGTTCAAATTCACAGGGGTGGATGAAACCTCCACCTGCCCACCACACCCCTTCCCCTCTCTGCCCAGCACATGCTGGGTGCCAAGGCTTGGCATTGCCTCCAGCAAAGCTCTCCCCATCACCTTACAAGCCTGGCTGCACATCAGCTCTGTGCCTTTCCCAGACATCCCTGTACTTGCTGAGCTCCCACGCCACTCTCTACACCAGCCTCCGCTCGAGTCCTTCCTTGGAGCCGAGGGAAAACAGCCTCAATTTTCCCCAGCAATTTTGTGCTACATTGTCGTTTCTCCAAGCTGTTCCAAAGGAGCCACATTATATTTAGTCCCTGAAAATAGTACTTTAGTTTTTATAATTTCTTAGGGTCTCGCTGTCTCTCTTCTGACATCCAAAATTTCTTGTGTTATTTTTGCTTTCACACCCCCTGGAATTTTTCCCCACAGTTCTATTTCAAGAGAGTGTCTACCAAAATCCCATCAGCTTTGCCCACCATCCCCATCAGCTCAAATTAAGGGAGAACCAATCCATTCTATTCAGGTTCTTGTTCCCAGGATGCAAGAAATTCAAATCTTCCCTCTCCACATAATCTCCTTACCCGCACTTTAAGACCCTTAGTGAGGTGGAAACTGAGGGAAGAGGAGTTCCCCTCCCTCCCTGTGCCACACAGAGCCCCCCACTCTGCCCTTGGCCAAGGCTCCTCCAGGAAAGCCCAGGCAGTGGGAGGCACTGTGCCTGGGCCACAGGAGCTGGGTATGGCTCATGGACAAGCCCACCAGGACCTCCCTCAGCTCAGGGCTGCAGAACAACGGGATCATTGTAAATGTCTCACTTTTCACAATGAACCTACCACCCAGACAGGAAAAAGCCAGGGGTGTTTAGATGGGATAGGAGCATCCAATTGCCCTTGGTGACTTGGTGAGGAACTGCTGTGGAACATCTGTCCTGGGGAGCAGGAGAAAGCTGCAGGAAATACAGTGGGGTGTGAGCTCCCAGAGCATGCATTTGAAATGTAAACTGAGTTGGGATTATCACAAATTGCCTGGCCGGCCTCCACTGATGCAACTGATGACACACCGTGTGGGTTACACAGATCAAAGACAACTTAAAGGATGCTGCAGGGAAGATAGCAGAGGAAGGGCTGAGTTGTCTTGCCAAAGATCCTTTCTCCAAGGAGGAGAAAGGAGAAGGGAAAAGCTTGGGTGATAAAGAAATAGTAGGAAAAAATCATTCTTTTCATACTCTTTCCCCCTATTTCTCTCTACTGTTTTCTAGGCACCTTCCCCTTGCATGATGAATCTGAAGCATTTAGAGGATGGTGATGCAAATAATTAAATAATCCCATTCCATCTATTTCTGTGTCCTGTTTGCCCAGTTCATCACCAAATCAAAAGTTTCAGGGGTTGGATTAGTAAAGATTTACACCCAGACTCTTCCTAGAAAGGATGGGAGTCCATCACTGGGTGGAGATGGAAGAGATGCTAATGAGACAGATATGATGGACATGCTGTAATCACTGTCCTGGAACATTTGGGAACAAGAAGGATTACACTCATTATGAGGATGAAGCATTTCCATCCTATTAGCAATCGAGAAGAACATCCAACAACATCTACCAGCACCAGAAGATATTTAAATTTGGCAGAACTGAATAATTTTGCATCCAAGAGCTCTAAGAGAACTAAGAAAACTGCTGTGTGCTGATGTTCATTTTTAAGAGGAAATTTTAGTAGGCTGAAGAGTCTTCTGCTTGAAGAAGGCAAAGGTATGGCCTGCAGGGGACAGGGAGACAGACATCTGTCCAAGGCAAAAAGTGCAGAGAACTGAAGGACACACAAATATGCCCATCAACATGGGTTTAGGAAAAATAGGTCACAGCAAAGCAAACCTGATTTTATTATCTGCACATCTGATATTAGTAATGCACAGAAGCAATATCCTTGATGTCCAAAAGGTGTTTTGACCTAGTATTGTATGACATGCTGACAAAAATAAAAAGCACTATATAGAATATGAATAGTGAATATGCTAAATGGATTTCAGACAGGTTACCTGGCTGAGCTGGGGGTAACAAGAATTCACCACTGCCAAGGTATCATCATCTCACTACAGGCAGCACCACTCACACACAGGGGGTTTGGTAAAACAACAGAATCAGAGTGGTTTTGGTTGGAAGGGACTTGAAAGATCATCTTGTTCCAGCTGCCCTTATATTAAGTATCGATGAAGATGAGCCTCTACTGCCTAGCAAACCTGTGCTCAATCCATGCAGGAAGCCTGGAGCTGGAAGCAGGAGTGAGGAGGTGGCTGAGCCTCCTCTCCCAGCACCAAGGGACTCCTTCCAGAGCCCTGCGCGGCTCCACACCGACATTTTAAGGAGATTAGTAAAACACTGCGGGAGATGCGGGCCGGATCTGTGAGAGTGATTCCAGGGATGCAGAAAATGTCTGAAATGAGAGAAGAATTGAAGAGGTTGATCTTTTTCCTTTATCAAAGAGAAGATTAAGAAGTGACTTGATTACGATATAGCAGCACATTCAGTGGAAACAATATCAGGTACTAAAAGGTTGTTAATTAGGCAGAAAAAAGCATAAAAAGAACTAATGACTGGAAGCTGAAGCCAAATATATTAAGCATCACTTTTAACAGCAGATGTTTCTAACCATTAAAGCAAATTATACACATGCTGTTGGGCTCAGCAGAAGACTCGGGGAGGTAAAGCTTGCAGGCCTTTCATCTATAGGGTATTTTGTGCCTGTTCTGGTCTCACAAGCTTTGATAGCTTGAACCATCCCATCTGTATGGACATTTGGAATGTTTGTGTCTGACACATGACCTGCCCTAGCCTCCATCCAGTTCCCAACACACCTACAACCACCAGCCTCACCTTTTCCACCACAGAGCCCTCCAACACCCCAGAATATTCCTCAAAGCCCCCTTCCAAATCTTATTATTCCCCAATGCATGGGTAGGTCAGCAAGTAGCAGCGCTTGCTGGGTCACAGCTGGCAGATGTGCCTCCCCCCTCAATGCTGTCCTGTGAGCACCAACCATTTGCAAATCCTGTTAGGAATGAAAACTTTCCAATCAGCGTTTTCTTTTAAAAAATTGCAGCAGGAATATCCACAGCATGTGCTGGCTCTGCCCAATGCAGATTTAAACATTGATAAGAATTATAAACTGAATATACATATACACACACACGTATAAAATCACAGGCATGGTGGGCTAGATTGTGACCCTCTGCAGAGCAGGTACATAAGGGAGACCAAGATCTATCCCTGTGCACTGTGTTTCCAAATCATCCAGAAAAACATCAAGAAAAGCACACGTTTCAAAGGGATCTGAAATGATACAGACACAGCTTGAGTCTGTAAGGCTTCTGCAGTTATTCTAACACCACTGTTTTAGGAGACTATGTGAAAATAGCCCATCCCCAGTATTTGTTACCAGGAGATGTGAGGGAGTGCTGGTTATGTGCAGGTTGTTTTGTTCCCCTGTGGTAAGACAATACAGCTCTAAAAGTATCTCGAATATAGAGTTCAGCCTTTGCAGTGGGCAGAAGCTTTAAAATGAGCACTGTAAGCAGAAAAAAATCGTAATTGAACATCCAAGATATTTTCACGCCAAAATTTAGGATTATAATTAAGAGCAATTCTGTCTTTGCTGAGGGTTGTTTATTTTGGACCATTTGGAGGTCACCCAGGATGTTATCCTACTACAGAAGAATAAAAAAACCAAAATGGAGAGACCATATTTAGATTACCATATTTATGACTTTGGAGATTTGAAATGGAATGGTTCCTCACCAGCTCTACCCATTTAGACCTCACTGCAGCCAAAGCCACTGACCTTGCTAGCTGTACACCCCCATGTCAGAGGAGGCCATTGGGCTCAGGCCCTCTGACCTGCTTTAAACAATCATTTTAGACTGGGAAGAACAGGTCCCAAGTCATCTTGAGTCCAGCATGATCAATTCCACCCAAAGGTGACCATTTCGGACAGGACAGAGAAAAAAAGCTTTGTTCAGCAGAAGATACAACCCACACTCATCCTTTGGCATGAGATGAGATGTACAACAAGCTGAAAAAATAGAAACCAAGTTCATGGGAATTCAGAACAGAAAAGGAATGTGGGTTTTCTCCGGGTTGCTGAAAACCTGTGTATTCAATAATTCTACAAAACTGAAATCCTGAAAAAAATCCCCTAAATATGTTTGGGAAGAGCATTACAGGGTGCCTCAGGCAGCAGGTCTTCAAATCCAAGAGCCCTGATGGGCCCCTTCCCCAGATGAAGCCACCCTCCAGCAGATGCACCCCAAGGTCACAGCTCCCTCTGCCTTCTGCAGGCACCAGTATGAGTGTAAAAATAACCCCAGCTGGAACTGGGTAACGAAGGTACTGTGCTAATCAGACTAACAGAGAGGCTCAACAGCAGGATCACTGACTGGATGGAGACGGGTTTCATTCATGGCAGCTACTGGCTTATCCTGGAGGAACACTGCAACAGCCTGGCCTCTCCCAAGAGCTGCCAGTGCCCTGTCTAGAGTGTCCTTAAGTGTCTTCAGCTCAGCAGCTCTGCCTGCACATGAAGAATGTTGTCTCACAAAATCAGCAGTCAGCGAAACGTCCCTTCCATCCGTGCCTGCCAGGTCCAGTCCCAAGGAGCTCTCTGGGGGGCACATCTCGTGTTTTACTTGTCACACTGAGCTCAGCCAAAGCCACAGACACACTGCAATTAAACAATATCCTGATCCAAGGGAAGAGGCAGAGCTAGAAGGCAGCCCTTGGCTAGAGAACAGAAGGAACAGCAAGTTGTGGGGAGCTGGGATACTGCTGGGAAAGCAGGAGGTGGGAATGGCTGCAGGAGAGCAGGGAAAGCTCAGCAAATCCTGGAGCAGCTGCTGATGCATGGAAAAAAACTAAAGGTACCATGTGAATCAGATTTCCTACACCATCCCAGACTGGAGTGCATGACAAATATATACCTTTATCTGAAGTTTTAAGTTTGTTTTATAGCAAAATTAAATTCTCTCTGGAAGTGTTTGAGGCACAGGTTGGATGGGGCCCTGAGCAATCTTGTCTAGTGGAAGGTGTCCCTGCCCATGGCAGGGTGTTGGAACGAGGTATCTTGAAGGTCCCTTCCAAGCCAAACCATTCCATGATCCTGTGCCATGGAGCTCATGTGTGAAGGGCAGGAAAAACAGCCCTGGTTGTTTGGATCAGTGCACAGCTCACATGCAAATGCGAAGAGGAGCCTGCAAAGCGTCCCGTGGAGGCTGTGATGTGGGGTATCAGCCAGAGTCTGACCTGAGGGGCACAGATAACCACCAGGAGATGGGGTCTCCTGAGGTGCCTTGGGAGGACCACGAGCAGCCCAGGGTGCAGGAGCTGTTGTGTGCCCAGGGCCAGGCTGCATGTCAAGACATCACCACAATTCATGCCTGCATCCAGGTGGAGAGGAGGCGGATGCAAACATGCAGGCAGCGTGGGCTGAAGCTTCCTGGTCCAAATCTAAAGCGCAGTTTGAGGAGAATCCAGGGCTCCAGAGAAAATGTGCAATTAGGACTGTTTCAGCACTTAATTGACAGGGGAATTGGTCACAGAGGCACTGAGTCACTTGTCAAAAAGGCCACCTTATGCTCATCTTTATCTTCAAACATCTCAATATAAATAAAATCTAGTCCTTGGCACTCCTGCCCAAGAAGGGGAAGCCACCGGAGCCGTCAGTAATCATCCTGCTAATGCTTGCCAGAAAATAATCAACTTGCTCGCTTGCTGGCGAGTGAGAGGAACCAACCCCCAAACTCATCTCCTTCCCTGCAAATAACAGATGGGAAAGTGCGTTTGTCCAGAGAATCGAGCTGCAAAATAAGACAGTGCCATTTCATCCTATGAGTCACTTCTCAAACAGTTTCCTTTCTCTGCTTAGCACTCCCTGAACCAACCCCAGGCTACTTGAGCACATCTCCTGTCTCCAAAGGGTGTCAGGAGGCGCTGACCCCCACGAGGCTCTGCAGTTTCAAAGACAACCTCCAGCACCTGCACCTCGCTGCTTGGTCCATCTTTCCCTGCACCATGCAAGCACGGACACAGGGATGAAGCACACGACCAAAGGAAATACCTGCACGCCCAACAGCTTTGCAACTAACCTCGATCCGCCGTCATAGGCAGGACGGTGCTCCCCGGCAGCATCCCCCATGGCTAGCTCCTCAGGAAGTGAGAGCATCCCCTCCTTCACTGCTTGCCCTTGCTGGCAGAGAGGAGCAGATGGGCAGAGGAAACCTTTCCAGCGCCAGAGCCAGCGCTGCTCCTCTGCTCCCCCCGGAGTGCGGGTCCCCCGCCAAACAAGGCGCTGCCTAGCTAAGCAAACCGGCAGTGCCGCCGCCCCAGGCAAAGGGACAAGTCCTTCCAGTTCATTAGGGAAGGTTTCTTGTGCGATTTGCTGCCTCACTAGCTGCTGTTTAGACAGCCTTTGTTCCTCGTCCGCAGGAGCGCATGAAAGATTTGGACGTCTGTACGTGCTGGGAGGATGCTGCTCCCTGGGCCGGGCAGGGCGCTCAGCCCGGGCTTCAACCTCCCGAGCGAGCTCTGCACGCCGAGGTGCTCTAAGTGCAGCCCCAGGTCCCTCTGGCTCCGTAATGCAGGATTTCCACGGGAGCCCCTCCGCCAAGGAAAGCCTAATGGCTTGCTTTGCCTTTTTCTGCTGCTGCTCCCGTGCCCTGCCGCCAGCCGAAGGACGGACGTCCTGAGTAACAGGAGCCTCCGGTCCTGCTCACTCATTGTCTCCTGCAGAACTAAAATAGCAGCCTGGGAGGGAGCACAGGAGCTCAAAACTTTCCATTCCCTGGTACCTCCTGCCCAAAGAAGAGGAATACATGAGGCCACGGGGCTCCTCGGGGTGTCATGTGCAGCAGCTATGCAATTCACAGCTATAACGCTATAAAGAGCACAGGCTCTCCCAGTAAATAGACTTGGAACAGATCAATTTAAAAGCAGCCCAGTTTCCTATTAGTAACACAGAATAAAATCATCCATTTACTGCATGGCTCACATTTATTCAGCTCTGAGTGGTCCCTTGCTCATGAGCTTCCAGCTCCTTTGGGAACCCTCCTGGACAGCTACAGCAATGGGAGATAATGGCTGTAGCTCAGGGACTAAACTAAACACTGTTGAATATTTAAAGGTCCTTTCACCCCCAAACTTTGCACTACCTTGGCGGCATCAACATCTGAGTACAACACAGCAGTGATGAGGGCAGAGAAGAGCGTGATCCTCTGACCCACATGTCTAGGATGGAAGGTTTTAAACACTAAAAACAATTCTGGTGCTGGCATAAACAGCCCAAAGTGTTTTCAGAGACAGGGTTGCAGACCTGATGTTATGGTCTCACACCTTCTCCAGACTGAAGAAGCCAAGTTAAGTCTAATTTATCCTGAGCTAGTGTGTATTTATGAGTGAAGCCACTGGAATGAAAAACTTGTGTGAATGAACACATCATAGTGGATCAGTGCATCAAAGCAGAGTGTATCTTCTGCCTTTCTTTTTTTCTTGTTGTTGTTATTCTGGATTAAATATGTAACAAATGCTCTTGCAGAATTTAGGGCCTGAAGATAGACAAGCCACTGCACAATCTTTTTACATACCTAAACAGACTTAATTGCTCAATTATTCCAGATAAACACGATAAGTTGCCTGTCATGAATAATTTATAATCCAGCTAGCCACACAATCTGTGAAACACAAATCTATGGCTGCAGCAAAAGAAATGCAAGCAGATGCCATGATCCCAAGACATCCTTCTGAGTACTAAATGCTGGTCAAAGGAGCAATAGGCTGCCCAGGGCAGGTTTGATCTTCCACAAAACCCTCTGGACAGGCCAGACGTTCACTGGGTTATCGTTGCTGAGAGGATGCAATTATTAACAAATGGAACAGGGACAAAGTATGGGTGTGCACCTTGGAGGAGACAGGCACAGCACACCCCCCTCCTGTTCATGGTCTGCGCACAGCTGGGTGTCCCATACAGCCCTTCCTGGGTTGTACTGGTTTCCCAGGAATTGCATCATATGGTGGGGATGAGCTGCAGAGCTGCAGTGAGGCACGGCAGGATGCAGTGCTGCAGGATGGAGGCCCACAGGGCCTGCCACAAGGGACAACACTCAGGGTGCCAGGGAGGAGATAAGGGAAGGAGCACTGCCAGGGGGAGGAAAGGTCCCATCCAGCCAGAACTTACCATGCTTGGATAGAAGAGTCCTGAGAAGGCTACCTGGAGGGAGTCCAGAAGGAGGGTTAATCCTAAACCCATGACAAAGCCACCCCAGGCAGCTCCTTCCCAGGGCAGAGGGGAAATGAACCAGGCAGAGGGGCAGGCAGCAGCTCCTGGCTCCAGTGACCCCAGACAAATGCAAGGGGCTTTCCCACTGGGCTCAGGGCCCTACCACAAACCTTGAGCCTCTTTATGACTCTCTGAGAAGCAGAGGAGAGGCACTGGGTAGATTTCCACCAGCCTGGACACCCCTTCCCAGAAACAGCTTGTCCAGTCACTAGCTACCTAATTTAAATAAATTAGAATAGGTTTTTTGTGTTGGAACTCCTATCCCTGTTCAAATATACCTGGACATCTAAATACACCTGGCATAATGACATAAGTCATTATCTACTAAATAAAATTTACATGAGAATCTGCAAACAATCAGTTTGCATAGATACCTGTAAATCCACATCACTTTTAATTGGGGTTTTATAGCTATTATTATTATTATTTTTTATAGCTATTATTTAGCCTTGAAGAAGGGGCTACTTCACTGACAGCAAGTCTACAAGAGCAATCACCCTGTCATCAAAAAAATAAAAGCTAGTTGCAAAGCAATATTAAAATTGGTCATTCAAATCATGATTTGATGAGAGTTGGAGTTGTTCAGCCTAGAAAGAGAAGACTCTAGGGGCCTCTAGAGCCCCTTCTAGTACCTGAAGAGGCTACAAGAGAGCCAGAGAGGGACCTTTTACAAGGACAGAAAAACAGGGAACAGCTTCACACTGACAAGAGGGTAGGAATGGAGAGGATATTGGGAAGAAATTAATTACTGTGAGGGTGCTGAGGCACTGAAACAGGATGACGGGGAAAGCTGTGAACTTCCCATCCCTGGACATGTTCAAAGCCAAGGTGGATGGAGCTTGGAATTGCCTGGTTTAGTGGAAGGTATCCCTGCCCACAGCAGGAACTGGAATGAGATGAGCTTTAGGGTCCCTGCCAACCCAAACCATTCTGGGATTCTAGTCTATGATGTTTTGCTTGCTGAGCTGAAGTCAGCATTGTCATGGAGATCTAAACCATTACACTAGAAAGGTGAATAAACTCTTAATGAAAAAGAATCCTGCTACTTGAAAGATTGTCTTTTCTGTCACAACCCAAGCCAAAATTTGAAGTGACCCCATTCAGGAGCTTTCTGCAGCCTTCCTGAATGGGGGCCCACAGGATTACCATAGAGTAACCTGCTTAGGACACCTCAGCACAACTGAAAACCCTGGGCAAGCTTACAACAAAAGCCAGTTTAGTTCAGCTCAAATAAAGGGTCAAGTACTCAACTGCAAGACTACAAGCTGCTACAAAAGAGAAAAGCACTACAATAGAAATCACTCAGGTAAAATACCAAAAATAATGCAGAAGCAAATGCTCTTCTAGGGCTTCTTAGCTTTCCTTTGAAAGACCTCCAACAAGCAGCACACAGGCAGTGCCAGCTGCAGTGCTCCATGTCCATCCAGACAGCAAGAAAACTAGAGGAGCAAACTGCACAGTTCAAGCTGATTTCACCCTGCTTTAATTTGCCCCAATGCCAATCAGAAACCCTTCTGAAGAGAAACACTAAAACTTCTTGTCATGCCCTGACTGTAAAGCCAGGTGTAATCACCACAGGACTGACTCTGATGACCCACAGGGCTCATTTTTTGCAGGTGAGACAGCAGCAGTGACCACAGCTCTCCTCATTTTGGGGGTTCAGCTGGAGAGATCTTGCCTCTGATGTTCAAGTATCATGCATCAAAACACCCAGCTGAACAGTGGGAGCCAGGCTGACTGCAAGCAATCAGCCCCAACCTGCCTCAAACCAGGCAGAGAAGGCACAGATTGGCCAGCAAGCGGCAAGCAGCAGGATCCACGCACCAGGAGGGAAAAACATTTGATATCCAAATAAACACCACCTTCCCAATAGCTTTTATCTGCCCACAGCCTTGTCTGTTGGCGTGGGCTGACTCCTGGCACACTGCAGAGAAAGAAAAGGAGGAGCAGGTCTGAAGCACGGGGTGCAGCAGGCATTGGGATGCGGCACAGCGCGCGGTCCATGGGGATGCTGCTCTTTGGTGCACAGTGACCCGCTCCCAAAGGGTGAGGGTCCTGCCATGCCAAGATCTTTGCTTCCCAGCAGGATGCAGGCTGGATGGCACTGGGCAAGTGCCTGCAGCTGGAAGACATGGGAAAAGGAATTGGATGGAGAAGAAGGGTGACTTGGGGTAAGAGCTTGAGCTGGCCAAAATCATTAGGAAGGGCACGGAAGCTTGCAGTTTTTACTGTAAGAGTGACATTGCCCAATTTTGGCTCTTGGTTGGAGATCCCTCAGTGCAGAAGAGCTCTTCAGAGTTCTCCACATGACATGTCATTCAAAACCATCAGATCATGAGACTTTTTTGGGCAGAACTGCAAAAACCTTACATTCAGGATCTGCATAAAGCATTGTTATTCCAACATCTTCCCCTGGTTTCAAAAGGGACTTAGCACCTGGAATTAGTTATATTTCAGAAGTTGGATTTTTTTTTTTTCTTCCTAATTCAATAAAGCAGTAACAATTGTCTGCTGAGAGCAAGTAGTGGGATCCCAGAAGCAGCTCAAAGACAGATGGCAGCAGCAGCATGCCTGTTTGGGGATAGTTCTCAAAGCACTCTCCAATTTGAAAGCCACAATCATATCAGCTGGAAAATTAATATGGCAGGTCACAACATAAGGTAGAGTGTGTAAAAATAAATTTCAGGGCATTAACTGGCCTGGCCCAGCATCTTCATACTGACTTGGTACTCCCAAGAAGAATCAGGATTCATGTCCCAGTCTGCCAAAGGTCCCTTGAGCAGGCTGCTGAGGAGAAGATGACAGCACCATGCATGGGGTACAAGGGCTCACTTTAACTGGGCTTCACCTTTTGGGATGGATCCCAGAACTGTTGGTCTTGCACTTATATAATGTGCTCCATCAAATACTGAGAGTATTTGCTTTTTACAAAGCTTGAAAGGTTTTGCAATACATAGAGCATGTGGGCAAAACAGAGGCAGGTGAACCCAAGGACAGGCCTCTCCTACAGTAAGTATGCTCCTTATTTCAGAGGAATCCAGAAATACAGGTAATTCAACTCTTTCTCAGGTCCCCAGAGTAATTTTAACACAGACCACTAGTTTTTAGCCAAACCTCTCCACTAGACCTGGTATTTTATCTAGTGGGCATCATACTGAAAATAGAGGTTCTCAAGGGGAAAGGGCAGCAAGCAGTGCCTTCCAGGAGATCAGAACAGTCTTGTGGGGAGGAAGGGCAACATGGTATGCCTGTGAGAACAGGAGAGTCTGAACAGAACCAGTGAGCAGCTCAGAGCCATGACAAAGCTGTTTTTGGAGGAACCTCATATTCAAGGAGTCACAGGGACACACCCTTTACAGCTTCTAGGGTATTCTGCAATTAGAGGGGAAAAAACCCCAAAACTAAAACCCCAAGGGGAGCTTTCACTCCTAGGTCCAAGCTCAGCAGTGCCCACTCCATCCCACCCAGCTGGGTGCAGCACTACACGTGCAGCCCTGTACGTTTGCATCCTTAGCAGGCTTTTAATGGGGAACGCTTGCTGATCCTGCGATTCCTGCAGAGCTGAGCTACGAGCAGTGACAAGCTCGTTTGCTCTTTGGGGACAGGGCTTCAAATAGCTGCTGGCTTGTGGCAATTAAAAGGGGCAGAGCGCTGCCTGCGACTCCGGCAGCCGCGCTGTGACTGATGCAAGCGCCGGCTGGAGCGCTCTGATAAGGACTTGGATGATTCAGAATAATCTGGGCTTTGCTGAACAGATGAGCCCGAATGTTTGTGCTTCTGCTTCCGTCTAATGGGAATACTGGGCTGTGCTCATTGGAAAGGGGAGAGGTGGCTGGAGGTAGGAGGGCACCAGAACTTCCTCTCTGTAGGACTGGTGGGCACATCTCTCCTGCCTGCTGCTCAGGTCTCTTTCTTTCATTCTTGGAGGTCTCCAACTTGAGGATCTGGCCAGTTTGCCCCCTCAGCTTGGACATAGCAAGGGGGTGGCAAAGGAGCTGAGGAGGGAACAAAAAGTCAATGTAAAAACTTCTCATCCTGAAGGTTTTTTGCAATGCTGCTGCACAAACAGCTGGGCTCAATTAAGATACAGGAGATGGGCATCAAAGTGGGCAGGGCAGGGAGCAAGAGAGAAAGGGGAGGGACACACTTGTTGTTCTTCAGTCTTTAAAAACAACTTCTAGCTGGTGTAGTGCTGCGTTACATACGTGCCTTAACTCCTGATAAACCTTTAATCTCACCAGCCTGCTGCATAGTCTACTCCCATTCCATTAAGATCACATTTTGCTCCCTGGATTTCCAGAGCCATTCTAACAATTTGGCTTTGATTTACTCAAAGCAGAAAGCCATGCCACCGGCACAGTCTATTTACAACATAAACTGACTCCAGAATGGAAATATCCCCCCTTTGGCTGTCCTTGATCAAAAGGTTTGTAGCTGAGATAAAACACCATTTAAATCAGAGTTAAAACAGTTTTCACAGTCTGTCAGCACCATACCCCTCAGATCTGGGCTGTCCAGCAGCACAGCTACATACCATATCTCTGAAAAAAGCTGGGTATGGCAGGAGGGTGAGGTCTGGGAGCAAGGCTTGAATTAAGATGGTGAGAAATACCTCTGCAGGCATAACTGCTGTTCCACAAACACCTGCACGTACACAGGACTGCTTTCAGAAATCTCTGAGGCTTTTCAGCCCATCACACTATGTAAATCCCTTTTTAGCATCTAAATGTGACCATGGCCAAGAGACAGGGCCAGAAAGAAGCAAGGTGGTTCATTGTGGTGGGAGCCCACGCAGCTCTAAAAATAGCACTGGTGATCAGCTAAATTCAGGTTACAAGAGACACTGACAAGATGCCACCACCTCTGTCTTTAAGGACCAGACAGACCTTGTATGTCACCATAATTCAAGGTGGGAAGAGCCATGTCACAACATCTCCTGCGCTGGGGTTGTCCCACTGGGCACCCCTTGCTGCACCAAAGATGCAGACCTGGGACAGCGCCGTAGGGGTGGGTGCAGAGTGGGTGCTAAAGCGCCTGACACCCTCCACTACAACCACCCTGCTCTCTGCAGCTTGTAGAAAGCCCGTAAATAGGAATGAATTCAGCTAGGATTAACTCAATCCCCATCAAAGCACTGAAAGCTCTTGAAGTTTCCTCCTAAGCGCTCCCCGAGGCAGCGCAGCGTTCCGGCAGCAAGCACACACCACAGAGCGGGGCGCACAGCGAGGGCTGGGCTGCACAGACAGCCCTGCGCAGCTCCGGCTCTGGGGCTGCGGCGTGTGCGCCAGAGGAGCTGAGCGACTCCAGCACTGAGAGAATTCACACACTCGACCCGCAGGAAAACCTGGAGCAGCACCCGTGTGAGCAAAATATCCCCATCCACCACCACGGGCTGTAAGGGATCCTATCCCTCTGCCCGGGGATGTTCAGGGACAGAGAGGGAAAGCAAGCAGGAGCCACAGCAAAGCTCTCAGAGACAGGGAGCCGCTGACTCGGTACCCTGCTCCACGATGGAAAGCTTGACAGCCGCTTCCAGTCCTCAGCTGGCTTTTATTTTTAATGATGAAGTGATCTGGGAGTTGGAAGCCAGAGGAAAACCATGTCTCATCCAAGCAAACAGCTTGTTGTAACTTAATGTACCGAGGGAAGGCGGGCGCGGGGCTCAGCCCGTGCGGCTCGCTGGGCTCGGCATTTATAAAGCGAGAGGAAAGGAGGCCACTTCCCATCCCTCGGGAGGGCTCCTCTTCTCTTGCAGTTGTTTTAATTACCCCTCTGCACCGCAGCATCGCTGCAGCCCGCGGGAAGCCAGGCTCTCCCGTGCCCTCCGAACAATTTCACATGTCACCACAGCCCCTGCTGGGTCCCCGTGGCTCAGCCGGACCTGCCGTGAGCAGAGGGGACCCACCCTGAGCAGCACCAGCCCCCTCAGCCACCAGCAAGCCTTTAGCAGAGATCTTCTTTGACATTTTCTGCCAGCGAATTTTGCATTATTTGAATCATCCACGCAGAGCACAGCAAAAGGCGGCACATCGGGAGAAACAGCCAGAATTACTCATGAGCTTTTTCTTTTCACGGGCTCTAACTTGAATTGTGATCTGTCAAAGAGATGAGTCGCTCGTCATTGTGGATGGCTGGGAGAAGCTCCTGCTCGGGCTGCAGCAGGGGCCAAAAGGCAAATAAGCCATTTCTAAACAGAAAGGCTCAGCAAGAGCAAGTGTGCTACTCTCCAGCTCCATTTGAGTTCTTTCATTCACTGTTAATCACCCCATTAAAAAAATTTAAGTCCACCAAGGGATAACAGACACATCCTTCACTGCAACGCTGCAGATACAGGATGGAACACCTGGTGTAGGGATAAATGGATTAAGAGGTGAAGGACAACAGTGAGGAAGGGCTAAAACGTGGCAAATATGCATACACATACAACCTATTAGTTCAGGGTGATAAATCCCATGTTCCTATCAATATTTTCTCACCATAAAAAAATCCACAGAATATTCTGTGCAGCCACAAAGAGCAGAGTTTTAGTGCCCAGGTCACAGCGTTCTCTTGAGGAGAGCTGTAGGGCAGAAAGCACTGGTCCCACCTGCCCATGGGGCAGATGCTGACCTCAGACACTGGGATGGAGCAGCCCTGTGGCAGCAGATGAGGCCAAGCATCCCTGCCCAGGCAGCTGCAGCCCAAATTGCTGTATCCTCAGGAGAAGGTAGCAGGCATGCCAAGCCCCAGCTCCTGCAAACAGCATCACCCACTGTCCATGCAGGTCCCTGCTGGCTGAAGCTCTGCTAAAAACAAAGAAAAAACTGGAATAAACACACATCTCACTCCTATGGCACAGCAGGATCCAATGGAAAATTTCTCCCAGATCTGCAACGTAATGCCAACGACAGATTTATTTTTACAGCTATATGGTGAAGGAGGATGATCTCAAAAGACAAATCATTCTAAAATGGGCAACTTGACTCAGCAGCACAGGGGTCTGGATGAAAATAGGGTACAACCTACCACGTACACACACAGAAAGCTGTCTAACACCACAGCAGAACAAAAACACGGCTTGCCCAAGGGCATCCAGGGGTTTGATCTGATCACAGGAGGAAAAAACACATCTCTGAACTTGCTGACAGGTGAACACAAGGAAAGACAACTGCTGACAGAGCCAGCCCCATCTCCCCACAGATACCACAAGCATGACACCAGTGTGAAATGCCCCAAGGGATGCTAGACCAGAGAAACATTTATTTTTCAGACTCAACACCTATTCTTTAAAATGAGAGGGAACTATAACCTCTAAACAGAGCCTTGTGTTTATCCATGAGCACAATAATACAGGTGCAGGACATGCAGGAGATGCAGGACCACACATGTGCCAATGGCTGAGGCTGGAGGTGCTTCATGGCCAGGAAAACAAACACTTGTTGAGGTCCCAAGAGCAGGAGAAAACTTTGTTGGCTTTGCCTTGTTCAGCTAGAGAAGAGACTGTGTAAATGTAATATCACTGTCACAGCTTATCCTCTGCCATCCCTCCCATTGCAAAGAGCTACATCCAACATGGAGCTGATGCACCCAGAGGAAATTTAGAAATTTAGGAAATGTCATGCCAGCATGGCCTCATGGCTTCTCAATAAAGATCCAAAGAGGTGAAGAACACTTTGGTTGCTTGAAAAGGCAGGGAGAAACAAGGGAGATCAAATTTCTCACAATACTCATGTTGAATTACCTATCACAAAGTAGATCCCCGTTTTCATACAGTCCTTCAGTGCCCAGCCCTGGGTGAAAGCACTGATGCCAACAGGGATTCTACCCACACCTGCACAGCATCAGAGACCTGTGAATGTTTGGATGAATGACAGGCAGGAGAGGAGATGGATGAGAGGAAGAGATGGGAATTCACTGCCATTAATAACAAACATTGGTTTAATGTAGAACTGATAACCTCCCATGCCTGCTAAGCACAGCCCTTGCCTTGCAGGGGTTCTGAACCAGTGGTCACTAGTCAAGCCAAAGTCTCCTGCAGGGTAAATAAGTTAGATTGGGCTCCTAACTCAAAAATATGCTGGGTTTTACTGAAAATTGGACCAACATGGTGCAATGTGCACAACTGGGACAATGGACCAAATGAGAAATGGGGTCCTTTGAAAGCAGTGTAAGAAGAGCTTCACAATTTCAATATTTGAGGTTTTTTCAGTCATTTGCTAAATGACTGAGGTGATGCTGTGGGCAGGCACCACTCTTGACAGTACAGCCAGGCTGGAAAAGGCTTTGGACCACAGACATTCCTCCAGTGCCAACAAGCCCCACTCCTCCCACCAAAGATGCTCTGCATTGTGTCAGAGCATCCAGAAGCCTTCAGCATCCAGAAGCCTTCAGCTTCCCACAACTTTTTTCCACTTTACCCAAATTTTCTTATACTACTGAGCAGAAAACCATCTGCTGCGAGGTTACGACAGGATAAACACAGCCCTACACAATGCTCACATTATTTCAGTCACATCTCCTCAGCTGATGGTCTGTTTTCCATTAATATAATTTAAACATTTATTTAAAAACTTTAAATTATTTTTGTGGCTACCTCCTCATGCTACAGATAACTCAAGAGGTGCTGAGAATTTTCTTCTCCTGTCAAACAACCCTGACCACTGTTGGGAAACCAACCAGCAAGTTTTTAATTCTCCTTAAGACTTTTTACATTTTGCTTGCTGAAGGCCCGTGACCAAAGGTTTGTGATGAGCTTACACAGCACAGAGCATTCAGGGAACAGATTTGCTCTCAAAAATTTTAAATATTTCATAATTCATTATATTCATAGAAAAAAAATACAAAGAACCTCTTCAATCTTCCTAAGTGGAGCTAAAAACATGGGGCAGAACTGAAGTTTAACAATTATAAGTCATAAATACAGGCACAAATACAGCAAATAAAATCAAAACAGCTCAGGGACAAAAGCAAGGCCTTCTAAAAGAAAGTAATTTGGTAAAGAACACACATGTATAAACATGTTCCTTTTATTCAGGGAGGTGCATCTGAATATTTATGAAACTGCCTCTAATAAACACTACTTCAAATTGAAAAAGGCACAATAGAAATGTAAGGCAGACAAGAAAGGTTTCCTGTAATCCCAGGTGGTTCCAAGCGGACCTATTAGGCAGCCAGGCATTTTGAGTTTCATTTCAGCTCTAACTAAAGCACATGTTTTAATGCTGTGCTGCTGTTCTTGATTAAAATCAAACTCAAGTTTGTGTTTTTGGTTTAGCGTTTAGGATGGTGAGAAAACAAATTAAAAGAAACCCAACAAATTTTAAGAGAAGACTGAAGAAGAAATTAATTTATCAAATTAGCAATGTGCACCAGCACTTCAAAACCCCAGAGAAGCAGAAAGGATGCCTGCAGGTTACTCCTTATGATACCAAACAGAGCAAATCCAATCAGATGAACATGCTGCTGGATCAGTCAGGCAAAAGCCACAGGAGCAGCAGAACAAAGTGAGAGATGGATAAAAAGAGGATTTTCTAAACCTATTGTACTGGTTTGAAACTGAGCTATTCCCCCTGGAGCAGATGACAGCATCACTGGTATGGTCCTGCAGAACAAGCTGTCCAAAAACACCCTCAGAGACAACACAGAGGAAAAGTAGAAAAAAAGTTTTAATGAGAAATTAAAAATCATACTAGAATGCGAAAGCTGCAATGTTGCACTTAAAATAACACATGTCCATTCAAAAACCTATTTTCTGCACAGGACTGGAAACAAACTGCTAGGTTTTAGCACGTTATTTTAAAACTTGTTGTCTTTAATGGTGCCACCATTGCTCCCTGCTTGATAATTCCCGTTCCTTGCTTAAAATAACTGTCTATGGCAAGAGCACTGACCTTCAGGAGTAAGTGAATGAACAAGGAAAGCAGCTCACCAGCACACGACCAAATTGAAAACGATGACAGCAGCTATTTTGGGGCGCAGGATGAACAGAGGGAACAATATCATTATCTACATGTAAAATATGAGTGACACCAGCAGCAGACAGGAACTTCTGTTTGCCCAGTCTTGTGAAACAAGAATGAGCTGCTGCTCAAAGGAATAAACAGATAGTGAAATAAAAACCCAAAAAGAGATTTTGTTTTTCTCAGCAAGTGATCAGCTCAAGATGCCACAGGAGCTGATTGCTTCGTCAGCACAGAAATTCATTACTTGCTTTTAAGATAAAATGACCATCAAGCCAAACAAAAAGGAATAAAATAACACCCAAAGAAAAATAGTATTTCAAAGGAATTATGTGCTTCTGAGGAGAAGGTATTACCAAAGTACAAAGTGAAGGTGGTGCAGTCAACCCTCCTCTGAAAAATCTGCTCTTGGAGTTGAAAGTGGCAAGATAGGGCTTGATGGATTACAGCTCACACACTCAGTCTATTCTTTTCTTTAAATTTATATTACAAAAAGCTATTTTACACTATGGATATATATATACAAGTAAAAGACTGATGAAAACAAAGTGTTTATACAAGATTTATATTTATATACAACTCTCAAAACAGTTTGAGAGATCATTATGCCAGACCAGCCCTGTGGCTCCTACCTCACCATGCCAGTGGTTTCTGGCATTTCCACAGATTGCACAGGAGAGGATTTACCAAGCAAAACACAACTTTGGTTTTCTTGGGTTTGATTTTCTTAGAAAATGTGGTATTTTTGATGATTTAATCCTGCTAGAGAGCATTGAAAGCAGAAAGAAGTCACAAATTCATATCTACTGCAGCACAAAGTGGCAGTAGCAACTATACACACGAAAGTACATTCGTAAGGAAATGCAAATAGAGAACACAACACCTCATGAGCAATGCTGTGCAGCCACCCTGCAGCACGTGCTGGGTTGGAGGAATCAGACTGTGTGGATGTTTTCCTGTGAGGGGAGGCAGTGGAGCAGCTGGGCCCAGCACGTTGACCCTTGGAAGGCTCCAGGACCCAGTGGGGTACAGCCTTGAGATCCCTTCCCTGCTTTGAGCAGAGGTTGGAACAGGAAACCTGCAGAGATCCTTCCCAACCCACCAAGGTACAGAGTGCCCTTCCAGCTGCCTCCACTACCCCCCAGTAACAGCACCAGGATGCTTCAGGCACCTCTCTGTGTGACTCTGGAATAGCAGCACAAGGAATGATGTTGAGGAAAATGAGTCACACTTCCAACCAGGCAGCAACCACTGCTGCTCCGCCGGCCAGCCCATCACACAGGCTGCTAACATGAGCTGCAAACACTTCTCTTGGACAACTGTTTTCATCCCCCAGCTCCCACAACGACCTACTTACAAGTCATAAGGTTGCTTGCTGCTGAAATGCATATTAAACTCAGGACAGACCAAAAAAACAACCTCTTTTTCCATTTCAGGTCCAATTCTTTTTTGATTTGATGTTTAAAAATGCTCTGCAGTCAAACACATTTCTGAGGGCACAAAGACCTAGAGATGCCAAGAGCAAAGTGACCTAGAGCAGTTAAGAAAAGTCTCTGTGCACAGACATATTTTAATATTGGTATCTGCAAGAGAGACTCAGGGTAGAGTCCATTGTGGGTAAAGCAGAAGAGAAAAGACCAGAAACTGAGAAACTATTGCATTTTTATTTTGTTGTTTCCTTGTTAACTGATACTGTTCAGAGTAACTGGACAACTTTCAAGGCAATGCTTGGACACCAAATTAATGATTGGCAAATCTAATTAAAGATGAAACTTATAAGCAAAACAGAAAAGTAGCCCATGGCATTTCTTTGCAGGACTCTGAATTTCCACCTCAGGGCTCTTTATTAAGATCTGAGACCTTATTTGGATCTTTGCAGAAGTAAATACCTGTGAAGTAATATCAGGAACCAGCTAATTATGCATCATTATAGCAGGGGTATCTCCTTCATGGGGCAAGACTATTTACAAGGGCATGTAGTGACAGGACAGGGGGGAACAGGTTCAAATTCAAAGACAGTATGTTAAACTAGATAAAAGGAAAAAATTCTTTACTATCAGTGTAGTGAGGCACTGGAAAAGGTTGCCCAGGGAAGCTGTGAATGTCACATCCCTGGAAGTGTTCAATGCCAGGCTGGATGGAGCTTGAAGCAACCTGGTCTGGTGGAAGGTATTCCTGCTCATGGGAGGAGGCTGGAACTACATGATCTTCAACAACCCTTCCAACCCAAACCATTCCATAACTCTATGATTTCTTCCATCAGGATAAAGGACTGGAAGGCAGGAGTTCCTCAAACAAGGATGTTTAGACACTGCTGTGTCTAGCATCAGGAGCAAGCATTGCATGCTTACCACAAAATGGCTACTGGCAGTAAATGCTGGGTATCCAGGGGGCTTCAGTGCCTAAATCCTGTCTTATCAAGCACTAGAGTGGTACAGTTGCTTTTCAAAGTGCAGCTTTAAGTTTCTGTTTTAAGATCAGAAACCCCTGCGGCTTGGCTCTTAAAGCTGAAAAATCCATCCAGTCACTTCCCACCCTGCGTGGAGATCTGTGACCTGAAGATTGGCACAGGGAGCCCCTCACCTCAGGCAGCCCCAGCACCACCTCCGGCACCGCTGCCGGGTCCGCCCCCAGCCCCAGAGCATCCGTGTCACACATCCCACGGAGGGAGCGCTCCTCCCCCGGCCCTGCCGCGTGTCGTGCACGACTCCTGGCGCTGCCCTCCCTGCGCCGAGCGTGACGGGGCTGGAGCCCACCAGAACCTGCTGTGAGTCAGGGCTGAGACACTGAGACATCCTCACCTCAGCCTGGAGTGCAGCCCCCTGCTCCCCTCCTGGCTGTACAGTCCTTTGACTCAGGGACAATTTTGACAATGGAGAATTCAGCCAGTTGGGGCGTCTCAACAGAGAGTGAGCCCTGCTAATCTACCAACCCCCTTCAACTAATTTATCTGCCCCATTTCATCAAAGCTCACATTATCACAGTTATTCCCTTATTACCAGCAGAACCCTTGCTCCTGGTCAATGCTTTGCAGCTGCCAAAAGCAAAGGTGCAACTTCTGTACTTGGAGAAAGCAAGAACCCACCCGAAGCAGCCAGGAAGCTGCGTGAGGAAGAGGAGGCATTACCTGGGTGAGGTGCGGGTTGGGGTTGAAGCCACACTGGTTGCAGACCTTGCTGTGACACTGAGTGCAGGCATTGAAGTTAGGCTGCCCGGGGGAGGAGGTGAGCTCTGTGGTCTTGCAGATGGGGCAGAGTGTGCTGCTGGGGAGGGGGGCGATCTGCGGGACGGAGTAGGGCGAGGTGGGGGTGCTGCCCCGCTCCGGTGACACCGAGGGAGACCTGCCCGAGCCCTGGCTCCTGGCGTCCACCTGCAGCGTCCTCCGCGGCCCCTCTGCCGCCGCCGCGGGCTGGCCCCGGCCCCGCATCTCCCGCGGGCTCTGGGAGCTGCCGGCAGTCTGTGCGAGCGAGGGCGATGCTGACCGCTGGCCCCCGGCCTGCTCCAGCTGCTCCGGTCTCCTCAGCGAGCTGAAATACCATCAAAACACACACAGTAAGCCCAGGTTTCAAACATTTGTATGCCAGTTAATGTAGAAAACTGCTACAACACCCTCTCCCCCTCAAAATCCCAGCTCAGCCAAGAAGGAACAGCAGAACCCCACTGCAAACCACGAAATTGCTCAGATCAGCAGGATACATGTTACCTTACGAAACGAGGCGCGATTTCAGCTTTCTCTTACATAACCCAGCGGCAAAGATGCAATTGAATTACTCGGTGTATTCCGAGTTGAACTTTAGTCAGAAAGTTGCACATAAAAACGTGCGTGAGAGGTTTGAGTAGCGCAGCCTCCGCCAGCCAGGGCTCCCAGCACTTCTCCAGCACAAACCCACTGCAGGAGGCAGCCGTGACTCTGCTCTGCAGCCTGCAGGGCCCTTTCTGCAGGGACACGGCCAACACGCACTAAACCGGCTTCTCACAGCCACACTCACAAGTGGCTGTGAAAGCAGAGCCCATTTATTAAAGGAAAACCCCTCCAAAAGCCTAATGGAGGCAGGAGAACTACTTGTACTTCCTCACCTGTCAGGCAAAACCAAGCAAGTCACAGGTGAAAGCAGCTAAGGGCTTGTTTCCCAGGGGCCACAGCAGTGGGAAATCAAGAGAGCACATTGGCTCCCCTGCAGTAATCAGCACTGAAGGGGCAAACACAGACAACAGGGTTTTGTGGGCTGGCTGCCCCCAGCTGAACCCTCTTTGGGTGATGTGAGTTTTGGCTGGGCAAAAAACGCCAGCTGGGATGACTCTGGTCCCCAGGACAGGGTGATGAAACCTCGCTGTGAAACCAGAGCCGCGTACAAGGAGCAGCCCTGAGGCTGGCACTGCACCCACTGCTGGTTCTGCAGCAGTCCCACAGTCCCATAGCCTGTGTAGGATGCTCAGCACCCCACAGTGCTGAGGGATGCTCCTGAACATCCCAGGGAGCTCTGGAGCAGCTCCGGGTACAAGAGCTTTGAGCTGTTGTGCTGCAGTGCACAGCATGACAGCCTGCACACCCTCCTCCCATGTGGTTTCAGGGCAGGCACCCCGTAATGTGCTGCTGATGCACGAGAATGAATCCACGATGGAAGATATTTATCTAATTGTCAAATAATTTGGTCCATGTGCTTATCAGTAATGCCCACAAATATTTCTCAAAAAAGCAGAAGCCCTAATGCCCTCACTACCTGTGATCTACAGCTGTTTAAGGAAAAGTATTACTCAGAACCTCAAATTTAATACATTGTTGATTTACCCAAGCAGGGTCTGACCTTATAAAGGTTTAAAAAGGGAACTTAAATGCATAAAACTAATGAAATTCAAAGTGCATGTTGCCACAGTAATAGGAAGTTCAATGAAAATAAATAGTAAAATAGCACTTTGGGAATACTTTCTGTCTGCAGGTTGAAACCCACTTCTCTGGAGAAAGAATCACAATAATAATAAAGCAAAGCACTAAGGGAGAGAGAGATCTGTTCTAGACTGAAGAGAAAATTGCTCCTGGCCCTACAGTAGCACCTGCCATGAATGTTGTTGGCATGTGCTGCTCCTCCATTGTTAGTTCTGACACCCTTCAGTTCAGATTTGGGGTTTGACTCCTGATGTCAAGGGCTGCAGAGCCACTGCCTCATAAAACACATAAAACCATGTGTAGCTGGTGGGGATTGGAGAGCTCAGCCCCAGACACCAGAAGGAAGTACTGTCAGAAAGCAAAATGCACCTTCTCACTTAAATTTAATATTTCTGTAAAACCCTCAGCATTTATGTATTAGACACACCCTATCCTAATGGTGTATTAAACAACTCTGAAATAACATTATACAGTCAAATAAATAATTGTTGTTTGGAACAGCAGAATGGTTTTCTGCCCAGAGAAGCTGTGGCTGCCCCATCCCTCAAAGTGTTCAAGGCCAGCTTGGATGAGGCTTGGAGCAACCTGGGATAGTGGAACGTGTATCCAGTAAGGTGTATCCAGGGGGTGGAATGAGATGGTCTGTAAGCTCCCTCCCATCCCAAACCATTCTGTCATTCTGTTCCACTGCAAATTTCAAAATTCAGGCGTTTTCCCCATTTGATATGAAAAATACTTGCAACCAGTAAGAATTCTGACTCCATCAGGGAGCTGTCAGATAACACACAGACAAGTGCAGATTTCCTACCCAAAACAGTGTGGCTCTCTTGGAAATGGAAAAGCCCATGAGGAACAATACAGCAGGTGCTGTTATTTTGCCCTGAGCCTCACTGCTGGCACATAAGACACAAGAGGGTGGTTGGTGCTCCCTGTCTGGCAGGTCAGTGCTGCTCCAGAGATGCTTTCCCAGACCCCTCCCTCCCAGCTCCCTGCACCTTCTCAAGTGCTAAGTAATGCTGGGCACCACCTCCATCCCATTCCCAGCAGCAGCTTCACTCCATGCACTTCTACCAACACTGCATTTATTTATTTTATAATTATCCAGGATGCCTCAACCCCCCTGTGACACAGGCTGCGCTGTCTCTCACTTGCACCAGTTGAACATACCCGTGAAATTTTAAGACCAGAAGAAATCATCTGGTCTGTCAAATACAGTAACTCAATCCAGGAGAGATGCCTCAGGAAAGAACATGAGAATAGTCATATGGAATCAAACACAGGCCCACGCTCACTGCATCTTCTGCAAGGATGATCCAATATTTGTATGATTTGTACCCATCTATGAAACCTTTTTTTTTTTCCTGTTACAAAAGCCCAAACTGCAGCTCAGCCCTATATTGGTTTTTTTACAGGCTTTATCACTGATAGTTAACTAGCACTGGGCTGATAACCAGTTCCAAAGAATTCCTCCCAATTCCACTAGAGTATCTATTAACAATTAAACTGGAATGCCTTAATAAGGCAGGATTTCCTCTGTTTGATGGGGCATGTATTGACTTTGCACTGCCCTAATTGCTGAATTAGAAATATTGGGTGATATGGAGTCCAAATTCAGCTGCACTCTCTGTCACCAATGGAGTAATAATTTTGTACAACTAAAGAATATCAAATGTTTGACTGAGTGTATTAACAATTATATTGTTAAAGTTTCATTTACTATGTCCTATGAATGCTTTTTATCACAAGAAGGGCAGGCAGGCAGCTCTACTCACCTGCCCACAGTCACTGGGAGGGTGGGCAGGCACTGTTTCCTTCCTTTTTTAATTGTTTTTAAATTGAAAAATTGTGTCTTTCTTATTTCTTTCTAAAACTCCCTCCATTTTCCAGCACAAAGCTAAGTAACAGAAATTAACTCTCAGCTCCATGAAAAAGAGGTGGTAGAGCTGCAAGGCTGCTGCCACAGAGCCCAGAGCCAAAAATCAACCTGAGACATTAATCCATATCCAGCTCTGCCTCTCCATCAGATATTTCTGATTAAAAGGCCCAGAAATTCCCTAGTTCCACTCAGGAACAGACATGGATATGAAACCAGCCTTTCTATTTAGGGCTGACACAACTCCCTGGGAGGAGATGGATAAGTACTGAGGGGGAAGAGCTGCCCAGAATGATCAGAAGCATGAACAGCACAAGGAAAACCAAGGGTCAAAGGCATTCACCACAAAATCAAGCTCAGCAGTGTGAGATGTTACAAGCACCTCAGATTTTTTATGCCTCATTTTTTCCCTAATGTAAAAATAACATTTTTGCATTAAAATTGCAAAAATTGGGAAAGCTTTAAAAACAAAGTCCTACTTACAGCCAAAACAAATGTTAGACTGCTTGCTGGTTAATATTTAATTTCAGAAAAACGTGATTTGTCCTAAACCAGACTTTTGATGCCACAGCAGCACCAGGGAAAAGATGTCAGCAGCATCAGTGGAGATAAAAGCAATGCAATGACATAGCACTGGTTTACAATCCTCTGCCAGCAAATTGGTACAGCTTTCTTATTTGGGAATTCCCAGGTAAAGTCAGGGTCTGTAGGAGGGAATTGCTCTAATTTAACTCAAGTAGGTTCATCAGTGCCACTAAATTTTACAGGCAAGACCCAGGCTTGGAGCCAGCATCCCAAGAGATGTCAACAGGCCCTTTGTCACCAGAGGTGCTAACTTGGGAGCAATAACTATCACAAGGTAAATGCCAACACTGTTAATGTCTCTGCTATAAAATCAAGCAATAACAATATTACACAAAATCTACATGCACAGCTGGTAAATGAAATCTTGTTGACTTATGTGGGAAAGTTCAAGAGACAGCATTGGTTTTCCACTGATTTATTGCTTTTTGTCTAATTTCACATCCCTGCCTTGAGCACACTGGCCACATCCACCTGCTCAGCTGCCACAAAACTCTGGCAGTGATTGCATCCACAGGAGCTTTGTGGTCTGAGTAAATCCTTCAGGAGCTGCAGCCCTTCTGTGCAACTGAGGAACACGGATTGCATCCCTTCCTCTGCCTGGTGCTAAGGGAAAAGGGTCCTTGCTTGCTGGGCAACTCATCTAATTACTGCATTGTACTAGATAAACACCATGAAAATAAGTGGCAGTGTCATCATTATTTTACAAATTGCATGCCCTGCTCAGGCTTTTCAAACAGGAGCTGAGTTTGTCCATAGAAGGGAGCTTCCAGCTTCAAAACCAGATCAAAAATCAGCAAAATGAGGACAATCAAGTCTTTTCTGATGGTAGAAAAAAAAAGAGGGAAAACTGGGTAGAAAAAGAGGGAAAATGATTGTTTATCTGCAGTAAAACCAAGGGGATGAGCAGCAAACAACTCAAGATAAAGCATGAAGAGGGACACGTGAAGAGGCTCACACCCAAAAGAGGGAGGCTGGGCTGACCAACAAGAATTAGAGCTGCTCAGCTACGAGCAGAGATTTGACCTAGTTGGTTTGACTGAAACCTGATGTGAACATCCACATGACTGATTTTAAGAATCACTGAGTATAGCCTATTTAGGAAAAAAAACCAGGTAGCTAAACAAGCTGGCAGTTTTACTCTAGGTCAAAATGGCACTGGGTTTGACTTGGAAAGACATAATTCTGAATGGTTATGGGTTGGCAAAGGAACAGCACAGGATAATAGCAAATGTTAGCTGGTATACACTGCCTGTCAGCAAGTCTGACTAGAAAATAGGACAACCCTTTTAATAAATAAACAGAAAAAGGAGTGTCTGATGTGGAGGGCCTTTGGTTTAAGCTCTGTGCACTGAAAATCTCGCACTAGCAATGCTCAGATATACCCCAAGCTTGGGTGTTCTATTGGGGGCAGCTTGTAGCTCTAAAAAGTCCTACATCCAACACAGGGAATCCTGTATCAGGCTCTGCTTTGACAAAGAAAAAGCCCCCAGCAGTTACAGAATTGAACACCTGATTAAACTCAAGTACCCCTAAATTAATGACACTGATGTCCATGCAGAAAGAGAATCACTCTGGAAATGGATGGTTTAAAAACAGCGAACGCCACACAGCTGAAATCAAAATAGAAAATACGAAATGGTGACTAGAAACTGTCAGGGAGTATTTTATTAGATGGCAACACAAGCACTCTTGTGAAAGGCCACAGTGTTTAATGACTTGCTTTTGTGAGCAGTGGAAAAACCCTGTTCTCCTGCAGCTTTGTGTTCCAGGGTTGCCTTATCCCCGTCAAATAAGATGCAGCTCCTGTCAGGCATTTTCCTGGTGACTGAGGCTTCCCTAAAGCTCATCTCCTGATGCTGGCAGCGTACTTGAGCTCCTGCTTCCACCCCATCTGGTAATCATGCAGGTCCTTAACCTCCACCCTCATACCTGTTCTCATACATACAGAGAAATAGTTTGAGTCCTCTGCCTCACTGTTACACCCTGCTGGGGCTGGGCTTCAAGGAGGGGCTGCCAGGCAGGGGTGGCACAAGGCTCTGGCAACCAGCGCACCCAACTAACAGCCTTGCCCAGGGGCGGTGCTGCTGTGGGGTGAGCAGTGCTGCGTGCACGGGGTGCCTGCCAGCTCCCTCCTCTGGCCCTGGCTCTGCAGGAGATAACACACCAGAGCTGCTGCTGGTCTTTCCCTCTGTTTGAAATGCCATGCATGGGAAGGTAACAGGAACCAGGAGATTTCCAGCTTACACAGCCACCACCAACCAGTTATTCTCTGCCTTAGCACCATGTCTAGCTCAACCCAGAATCTGCAACAGGACAGCACATCAATGTCACTCTTGCTGCTGCTCTGTCAGGCACGGCTGTTGAGAAGCATCTGCCATCTTATTAGCTGAGTCCTACACAGCAGAAGGGTTTATGACTGATTTAAGCTCTAAATAAGCATTTACTTGCTTATTTTCATTCCTGCACAACTGCCTTTTTGTAAAGGTTTGTGAATCATTATCATTTGCAGTTGGACTAAATGATCATTGAAGGCCCTTCCAACTCAACATACTTTATTTTCAATCTATTTTATTGTATTCTGTTGTTTACCATTCTAATTTTGCTATGTGGCAAGCAAATACTTAATTTGCACCTTAGCCCTGGTTGAGCCAAGAGTAATTTCTCTTGGAGCACTTTGCAATATAAACCCAGAGCAGTGGCTGTTCCTGCCCACCAGACCAACACCCCCAGACCTCTCCAAAGAACCCCAAGGTCAGATGTCTGTCAGACACCCTGTACAGACCATAATGAACATCTGCAATTAAATGCAAGGCAGCTGATCCCTACAGAGTCCAGAGCAGCCTCTGTGAACCCCAAGACCTGAACTGGAGTCAGGGCAGAGTTTTGCATCTCTCACATGAGCTCTCACAAGCCAGAAGGTCACTGAGTGACCTGCAGACCACCCCATGCTGCTCTGGGGAGCTGCTCTTTCAGCTGCTGATGCCTGAAACGTGTGGCCACCACTGTCAGGATCTTGGCCAAACCCTTCAGAGCCAAAGGCAAACAGGCTTGACAGAAGAGCTGGCAGGTAATGATCTCAGTCCCATATATATCAAAGAGATCACTTCTCAGATAGCTTTACAGGAGCAGGCACTATAAAGGTCCAAAGATTTGAACATGGTCTCCTTTTAAAATGATAAAATTGTTACTGAGAACATTAATGATCTTGAACTTCAAAGCATTAAAATACGCCAGGGGTAAGTGCAGTGTCCAACATTCATTCTACTTCAGCGACAGGGAAAATCTGTTTCCTCTGTGATAGCTGAAAACTACATTTAAATCTTCCAGAGACAGAGCAGAAGCCACCTCTTGATCAAAATGCCATCAGCTGCAGGGTGTGAGAGGAGCTGTACAGCTCAGTGATGAGAACCAGGAAAGTGCAGGTGCAGAGCCAGGCTTCACTGTGCCTGGGATGGACACAGAGATCCTGGAAAGGCTATGGGGTATCTAATCCCTCTCTGCCTCTCTCTGGGCACTTGGAGGTATCTGGAAGATCCAAGACAAGGAGGAACATCACCTCATCCAGTGAATGGGTGCAGCTGGAGGGTCAGCTTTGGACCTTCAGTGCAGGTGAAGCCTTGGAGTCTTTGGGGAGACCTGGAGAGAACAGGAGGCATCAGACACCCCAGCTGCTGGACCTGAGGACACTGCTGAAGGGGAGGATGCTCAGCAGGTCTGGGCTCATTAAGTGCATTAATTGAGGTGATGCTGAGGGTGGCCATGCTGCAGCCTGCACAGGAAAGTGAGCTGCTGCCTGCAGAGCTCCTCTCCTCTTTACTGCAGGATTTGGAAGGTCTGCAATGAATGATGAAGAGCTGTGCCACAGAGTTATGGCCCTGCGACCAATACCAAGGAGCATGTAGGGAAACAGCAGCTAAAACAGGGATAAACATCCCCAGGAGCCATGGAGAGGTGTGGGCTGGAGCCATCTCTTCAGTCTGATTTCCACTCAGCTACTTGATGTGTTGCCTCCATATCCTTTCCTGTACAATTGATTGCTATGAGCAAGGCATTTATGTGTGGTAAAATTACATAAAAGAGCCATGACAATCTTTAATGTCCTGTGGGCAGCATCAAGGACGAGGATGCTGGGGAGAGCACCCCAGGCAAGGAGCAGCTGCTCCCCTCAGCCTTGATCCACTCCCATCCCACATGTGAGCTCTGGCAGTGAAAGGGTAGAGGAGCTGATTGCTGCAGTCACGCTTAACTGAAGGCCTTTGTCCCAGGAAAGCCAACACCATGAATTACTGCTCTGTATTTACAAAATGCCAGCAAAGCTGAAAGATAAACCACGGCATGAAGCTAAGGAATGTTTATGGCACACGGCTGGTGAAAGCTTATCTTGTAAATCTATGATTATAACCCACGGCCGCCCTCCTTGAGAGCCTCTCTGATTTTAATTAGCAGCGACACAATTTTTTGTTTAGTTCGTTAGCTGTTCCCTAAAGCAATGCAGAATGAAGCTACCTGCTCTGGACTTAATCCTGTGACAGGAATGTGCCTGCTCTGAGGAGCCAAACCTGACACACAAACCTTCAGTAACAGTGACTGTAACAGACTTGGCTTCAATCTATGTGCAGGACTGGGAAACGACACAGAAATTCACATGATTACTATAATTTTCAGATACAACCGGGAAATAAAGAAGAGAAAAAGTGAGAAGGTTTCTGAGAAAGAAATTAAAAGCAGCAGGTGGAAGGGTAAAAAAGGGAAGTTTCCATGGTACCTGTTAGCAAAACATGCACAGTCAAGGAAAGGTTTAACACAAGGCTATAACACAGCCATATCATTAAACAACCAAGCAACAGGAGCAAAAGGCAATACTTAGTATGAAAAATCATCTCAAGTGGGAGAATTGTTAGGACAAAAATCTAGAAAGAAAGGCGAGAAAGAAAGAAGTAATAGAAGATGAAGAAACAAGAGGAATCCTTCTTATGGGTTAATAACTTATCAGGATTTAGGACACCCAGGACAGAGGCAGATGGTCAGGTTTTCACAAGCAGAGGTGCAGGATCTTGCCATGGGATAAATGGGATATTCATAAATGGCTTGGGAAGGAGGGGGGATAAAGAAGGGACAAGTTTGCTGAGCCATGGAAATTTATTCAGCATATTCAAAGCTAAAGCTGAATGCAAAGAGCTGTAGAAGGCTCTCCTGAACTGGATGTCTCGAAACACCATGGCAGGTGAAATCCAAGGTCAAGAAATGCAGAGTGAGGCACAGAGAACAACCATAGCCACATGTGGTGATGGGTTCTAAATCAGACACTGATGCTCTGCAAAGAGTTCTGCAAGCCATGTTGGACCATTCTCAGAAAACATCAATTTAATGCTCATCAACAAATATAGAACAATCCACCCCAAAAAATACACAATTAAGTTATTTTGGGAAAAACGCATTTTGGAAAGCAATTCAAAGAGAAGAGCAAAGGCAGCCTGTTCCCTTGACTTGCTTCTGGCTTCCTTCCCCACAAAGAGTGTGGCACCAAGGTCTGGCTTTGCAATTCTCCCTTTTGCATTCAGGCTTGACTCTGTGCAGGAGCTGGATGGACTCCTGCAGGTGCTGGCTGGCTCAAAAAATGAATCCAACACAAGCAGCATTTGTCACAGGTGGCAAAAAAGGGTCAGTCCAGGGGTCTGGCTCCAACAGATCAACATCCCAGTCATGTCCACACCACACAAGGGTCCCCAGACTTCTACCTTCCACAAGAAGTTGGTATTCAACTGTTAAGAAACTGGGAAGACTGCAGGGCCCTTCTTTTGGATGAGTTCCACCCATGCTCCAAAATTAAAATCTGATGCAAAAAATGTATCATTATCCATCTCCATGACAGCTTGAGTCAACCAAACTCAGCCCAGAACGGAGAACAACATTCATTCCAGGCATAAAAAAAAAGGAAGATCCATCAGAAAGAGAAGTGCTGTTAAAAAAGAGGCAGTAATGACAGACCAGAAAGAAACTGGTTTGTATTTTTAGAAAAAGGAAAGAAAAACACAGTTAAAAAGCAATTTCCAGAAGAGGAAATCAGAGTGCCATACTGCAGAGAGACAGGCAGCTCCTGGTGACTATGCAGCAACCAAAAAATCCTGACTTTGCACCCTCATTTATCTGAGCCTGGGCAAATGAAACAAGGCACCTAATTTTTTGTGTGTGTCTGTGAAAAACCATAGCCTTTTTATCCATCCTGCAGTTTGTGTCTTTGCACCTCTGCATATTTTGGCTATCTCATAATAGTCCCTTTCTCTCTTCCCCAGGCCATTTAGGTCCTTAATTCTACTTTTTTGGTTGTTGCCTCAGGTTACCAGGAGAGCAGATATCCGAGGTGTGGAAGAGCAATCAAGAGATCATTTGGCAGGGACTGAGGAAACAGCCATCAACTGATCCTCCACAAAGAGCTCCAAATACAGCACATGTGGAGGGGAACATGGAAAAACTGATGAGCCCACACCTCCCTGTGAGGAGGAGAAATCTGTGTCCAGCACAGCCAGGTGCCTTTAAACAAAATCTTCACATCAGGTTATTTTTCTCAGAAGCACTGCTCAGCTGCAGAGGTTTCTTCCTCCCTGACATTCCCCACACCAGCTCACAGGGTCCAAAAATGTATTTTATTTAAGACTGTGGTCGCAAGTGCCTGGTGGGACATGCCCAGGGGCTGGCACTGGATGGGCTCAGTGGTTTTGTGTCTTAGATTTGCACTTTCTGGTTTTCAGAGATATGAACTGGAATATCAAACCAAACTCAGAATCATGTTTTTATGTGTAAAACTCATTATTCACAACAGGAAAGGTAAAGGAAACCCAAGGAACAATACATTACTAACACTGTCAGAGATACCATCAACTTCAATATCTCAAGCTGTTTAGTTTAAATGTACTTTTGAAATAGAAGTCTGAAATTCCCCTGCCAAATTCTTTATAGGATCAAAGGAAAACATTTCTCCAGCTTCTGCAACTCTTTGAGGCTCCTTGTCCCTGCCTGCATTTCCCTGCTGCACGTACCTCAGCCCAGAACATTTGTCCCCAAAGAGATGGAGGCATCTGCATATTTGATGTATCTGTCCTTGCAGAACCCTCGGAAGGCTTAGCTTGGCAGAAATGGCAGCAGGTAAAATTTAAGGCTGAGAAGTTTAGTTGGGAAGTGAAGCAAATTTTAGACACGTTGAGAAGCAGAAGGCACTTTATTCCTACCCAGAGCAGCTGCTTGGGTTTTGTTTGTGTATTTCAAATAAAAAGAAAATTGTGATAATTTGTCAGTTCAGAGTGTTTGGGTCTATATTTTCACTTAATAATAAATCAAAATTAAATAGGTAATAATGGAGATGGGTTGGATGAAACTGAGCTGTACGGCCAAGAGGAATCCTATCCTAATCCATTAACCAGTGCTTAACATCCATTAACAATGCAGGAGGAGGAGAGCCTGGAAGATGAGGAAGGCAGATAAAATAAAGCAGAAAAGGGATGCCTAAAGAGACAGTTCAGAGTTTCCTCCCTGAGGGACGTTTCTGGATGCCATATTTTTGCCAGGTTGAGGCAATCAGTGGCATATAATATAGTGATAGGCATCATCTTTTCCACTCCAACAGGAACTGATGCTCTGCTATAACTGCAGTGTGTAACCAGTCAAAACCTCATCCAGTATAGTGGTAAATGGGCTCTGAAAATCACCACCATCACAAAAGGTTCTATATAATACACTATATAAATGAAAACAACCTCTTTTCCTGTTGTGCTCTCCAGATACAGGATTCCCAAGCAAAACATCCACAACTTAGATGGGAAACAGGTGGGAAAAGGAGAAGGCTTGGATATTTTTGCTCCTTGGGACCAGAGATCTGCCCTGAATACAAAGGATGGAGTGTTTTACAGGGATGAGAGCAACACCCACCGTCACCTCCTCACGTCCGCCAGCGTCAGGAGCATTCACGGGAAGCGGCCGCTGCTGCCCAGCCCCAGCACAATGTGCTCCAGCCCTATCTGCTCCAGACATCTCACAGCTCATATCAGAGCTGCTGCAGCCCAGGGATGTGCTTGGGACTGGCAGCAGCTCCCTCGCCCTCCCAAGAGCCATTCCCAGCACAGGAGAGCGGAGCAGGTTCGAAAGGGCAGCATCCCAAAGGGCCACTACCAATGCTTGCCCAGGGTGTTGAGAAATCCTTGGTGAGCAGGGAATAAGAAACTCAAATTACGGAGGCTTATTGTTGGTGGGCAGGAGACAACAATGCTGATGCATCTGAGAGAAAATATGGAGAAAATCTACACACTTGGAGGACAGCATGGAGTTCTTTGTGTCCTACTGCTGGTCCTACGAGGGCTACATTAATGGGTGTCAAACCTGGAACCCCATGAGTCTCAGACTGGAAATCAAAAATGCAACAGAAGCTCATAAAATCACAGAATGATTCAGGTTGGAAGGGATCTTAATGATCATTTCATTCCAACCCCCCTGCCGTGGGCAGGGACACCTGCCACCAGACCAGGTTGCTCCAAGCCCCATCCAGCCTGGCCCTGAACACTTCCAGGGATGGGGCAGCCACTTCTCTGGCAAGTTACCGCAGATGAACTGCTGAAATAGCCCACAGCGAAATTAAAATGGAAGAAAATACATTCACTCCTTCCTGTCAACTCAGAGGTTGTTGCTGAGCACGATGAGAACAGCTCAGGCTGTGACCACCTCGGGTGTTTGAGCCAAGCAGACCAAACCCAGCCCAGCAAGGCAACAGGCACTCCTGGAACTGCAGCTGCATACCTGCAAAGGCTGCAAACCAGCAGAGTTTACTCTGCCAGTCAACTGGGAGGTTAGTATTTAAAAAAAAAATTAAAAAAAGAAAAGGGAGAGAAAAAACCCAACCAAACAACAATTTGTCTCCCTAAGAAGATTAATAGGTGCATTTAAAGAAATCAGGCTGTAGGCTTAATGAGAGAGAGGCAGCAAAATCCTAAATGTGAGACCTCCTACAGTTTTTCAGTCCAGCTGTACAATCAAATAATAGTTTATGTAACTAGGATTGAAACTAAATAAATTAAAAGTAATTTCATGTTTCATCAAAAGAAAAAGTACAGTTTGGAGTCAACATGGAAAAAGATCTAGTTCAGCCCCACATTTTCCCCAGCCTTTCATAAGCTTTGTACTATCAGCTGATTTGGGTTTTTTTCACACGACAAAGGCAAATTACCAAGTCCCTTAAGAACTTATTACACATTTCCAATTTTCAACCATTCCTATTTTATAACGCATAAATTCACATATCTGTAAGTGAAATGTTTTCTTTAGAAGATGAAAGAAAAAAAACCATGCTGTTTTTTCTAGGCTGCAATCTGTTTTTTGGTTAAATAATAATAAAAAAAAAAAGGGTGGTTAGCAGCTACAACATGTCAATCTTTGCAAGTAATTCCCACGCATAACTTCATCCTTTTGCAGACATGAAATATGGCAAAATCTTTTCGTACTCTTTGTGTCTAGACTGATGAAGGAAGGGCACAAGATACCAACAGACTCTTTCTTCTACTGGAAAGCCCATGGCAGACCCATTTGGGTCTCAGCTGGGTTTTTAAGAGCACCAAACCCCTCAGGATTCATTCAATAGCTGAAGACACATCTCACATTGACTTCATACCCACATACAACTTCTGAGGATGGAGCACCCTGAGAAGAACCCTGAGATCACACCACAAGAGGTTGCATACTCCAAGCATCTCCTAACAAAGCTAAAAATCCACAAATAAAGGCAAATTTCAAAATAAATCTCCCTGTTCGGGATGCTACAACCCTCAGGACTGGTCCTGCAAAGGGATGTCCACCAGAACCAGGCTCTGAGCCTCCCAGCAGCTGGAAAAGCCCATGAGCCCCCAAGGCCAGGAAAGACTCAAGACAGGCTAGAAAGCAATGTTGCACTGGTATGCAAGGAAACAAAGAGAAAAAAGGTTCAGGGGCTGCTCTCAGCTATTGACATCTGGCCTTTGCAAGTGTCCCTGCTATGTCAGGCTGGATCGAGGAGGTCCTGCCACCCTTGGACATCCTGGCTGAAATGCAGGATTGGGTCACATCTAAACCAAATGACATTTTGATTCATGGTGATTTTTCTTCTACATCTGTCAGAGGAGCTGTCAAATCCTCATCTGAAAGCTGTTCAGCGTGGGAAACTGCTTTGTCATGTCTGAGAGCCTGTGGTCCCTGTCAGGTCCTGGAACTGAGTGAAGAGCAGTCAGTCACACATGCCCAAAAACCCTCAAAATTCTGCAACATTTCCCAAGCAGCATGGATGGGTTTTCTATGCAGCATCTGCTTGCTCTCAGTTCAGTTAGAGCTATCAAGTCCCTCCAAGAGGACAGGAAATGCTCTTCTCATGAGGACCTACACATGACAAGAGAAGAGGTCCAGGTGGCTCTAAGGTCTCCCCTTTTCTTCTCCAGACCAGACACCCCCAGCTGTCTCAGTCTGCCTCCATAAGAGAGGAGTGTCTCATTGAGGATCTCAGTCATTGCCTCGTTAGTGGGGGTGTGATGGGGTGTCTAACGGTGTCTACCAGCAAGTAATGGCTGAGGTTTCCCCCAGGCCTGTGCTTGCACCTGTCCCCCACTGCAGTCACTGGGTTCTTGGACAGCTGTGCCCAGCCCAGGGAGCACCAACAGGCTCCACATGGAGATGTTCATCTTGTTCTAGGGAGAAGGTGTAAAGGCACTTCCTTCCTGTGCTAAGGACAGGGGCAGGAGAGGGGTCTGGGAACAGACTGGGCAGGAGAGGGGTTTGTGCTGTAGCTCCTCTCAGAAGATGCCCAACGCACTCTACTGCATTAAATATATGAACATTTTTCTTCTATTGACAATGACCTAGAAACACAACTAAATCATGTTTGAAAAAAGAGAATGCACCAAACTATTTAATCACATCTTCAGGGGGGAATGAAGCCAGTAGAACAGCTAATCTCCTGCTCATCACAGAAACTATAGTTTTGGACTGAGGGCAACTTTGTATATTCAGAGGCGACAGTTTTACTTAAACCTTCTGTGATCATATATCCCATTGTTCCATCTGGTAAACTGCTTCTACACTTATTTATGCTCACTCTTAACATCCATTTGATTACCATTTGGCGAGCATAGGCCTCTGAACTGCAGAGGTGTGTCTTTGCTAGCCATCATAACCATTTTTGCCACCCAGTGCCAGCAGCCAGGCTGGAGGGCGCATTCCCTCGCCATCTCCAACCAAACCATGGCACTTACACAAATAATAAGAGAAAACAAAATAAAAATTGCATTCAGAGATGCTTTCCTTGACTGCCAACACGGGCAGGGAGCTGCTGTCTGCTGCCCGTCCAACCCACTGTCCTCAGTCTCTTAACGGGGTTGGGGTCTCTCTTCAGTATCAAACACACACTAGGAAAGCTGCAGAGTGAGAGCGAGCGAGACAAGAGTGAGCGAGACACCACCATCATTGTAGTTAAGTCATCTTTGGTGTTAAAGCTGAGCAGAGTACCTCATGAACATCCCTTCCAGCCACGCCATCAAGCCCAGGCCAGCATTAATAGGGTCCAGCAATGCTGATTGCTCTTACAGGCTCCTAAATAGCACATTGGGGGTGCTGGGTGCTCTCAGAGAGGAGCCAGCTCACCACATTCATAAAAACTTACCAGCATCAGTGACATGGAAAGCGGTATGACGTGCCCCTCGATGACTGACAGGCTGCACAGCAGCACCTCGGGGTCATGCCAGAGCTTAGCACCTCCAAGCACGAAAAAAGACAAAAAACCCTGTTTGTAGGAATAGTCGTGCTCATAGACTGATACAAAAATAACAGATCTGTCATTCAAACAGACATTTGAAAACACAGTGATGGCTCAACAGCGACGATCTCAAATTCAAGATGAATGACAGTTTACGATGTGTGGGACCAGGATGACCATCAGCACTTGCTGTCACTCACTGGCCAAAAAAGAAACCCAAGGAACATCCTGGAGCAGCAGCACTCAACAGCAAAGACCACATGATAATGTTACTGTCACATTTAGTGAAAAATGATAACGCCTTTGCCATGAAACCGCTTCACCCTACTGAGCTACGTGCTCTTGGGAAGCACTCTGCACCCTGACTGCCTGTCCCATCCTTCCCAAGGGGCACCTCATACACCAGGAAATTGGAAAGGGATTGCTGGAAAAACACCCTGGGCCAGCCCCAGTGCCAGCCCCAGCAGGGGAAGTGGTGAACACGGCTGTGCAGAGAGGCTGTGCGGCAGGCAGGCTGTGGTGTTCTGCCAGTCCAGATGCACATCAAGTATTCCCCAAACTCATATAAACTGCAGGAATATGCCACAGCATTGACTATCTGTTTGCACTGAATTGGAGACATGATGGGAAACATCAAATATGTGCTTGATTCACACAGCAGAGAAAAGAAACAGCTTTATTGCAGCACGCTGGAGAAGCAGAAGTGGAGAGGCAGAAGCCAGCTCAACATGAGCAACAATGTGCAGGGACCTACCAGCCCCAATGGATGTGGCCACTTGAGCTGAGGCTCCATTCCTGAGCATCAGCAGAAGAATCAGGATGGTTTGGGTTGGAAGAGACCCTAAAGATCACCTAGCTTCCATCCCCTGCCATGGGCAGGAACACCTTCCACTAGAAGGCTGACCATCAGCACTCAGCTTTCCAGTGCAAAGGAAGCGGCCCTGCCACAGCTTCCAATTGTACCAGAGGAAGCCCAGGACTCCTCCAACTTTTCAGCCAACACAGCAAAGGACATCAATCCTCTCAAATTCTTCTCTATCCTTTCTGGGCAGAAGTGGACACTGCAGGGACACCCCCAGGAGCCCCTCACCCAGCAAAAGCGAGGGGTTAAGATCCACCATCCAGGCTGGATCCCGCAGTGAGAAACCCCAACCTGTGAGGCAGACTGCAAATCTGTGTATTTGTTTTGGAAATAAAGGCATTAATAATTGATGCCAAACACTGTGAATATTGATGAGCACGTTCCCAGAAGAGGTTTTGGAGTTACTTAAGCACCCAGAATTGTGCCGTCTGGATTCAGTGGCCTAATGGCTGCTGTCAGAGCAATCACAATACGCAAAGCACTGTGTCACAGCCAGCACTGCCTGCCCATCATGACAGAAGATAAAATGATGCCCAGTGGGGTATTTAACACCACAAATATTTTGATTTGATCCATCATGTACACCATTTTCTACTCCTTTTACTTTTTGTTTTGCTCGCACAAGTTTAATGATCTCAAAACATTGCGTATCTGTTCTTCCCCTCCTCACTCAAACCCAGCCTCAGTTCCCTCCTGACCCTCCAAATGTCTGGCAGCAAATAAACTAATGCTCAATAAGTGCAGAAGCATGGCAGGCTTTTCCAGACTGCCAGTCCATGGCTCAGCCAGGGAAAAAAACTGTTTTAATATTTGAGGAAATTCCCAGCAATGCCTCTGGTGGTGATGCCTCTGCCCCATCCTGCGCAGGGCTCAGGGCCTTTGGGGAGAGCAGAGCATGGAAATGAGGATGGAGCTGGCTCTCTGGGCTCTCCAGGTGAGTGTGAGCCCTCTCCACAGCCTGGCTTCCCATCACACAGTCTGGTTTTATTTCTAGCACAGTCATATGAAAATGGACATCGACTGCTCATTTCTGCAAGCTTGGGAAAAGTGCCCATTTAAAAAAAAAGAGGCAAAGTCGTTTTTTTTTTTAAACAATTATCTTTATGTATAAACTTCTTATTTCTCATTGTGATGGTACTTTATGGCAAGCAAACAAGCACACTCAAGTGAGCTTCTGAGAGGGTAAAAGTGAGCATCCAAACTGCAAGGGTTTGTCCAAAGTTTCTCTGATTTAAAGGGCTTTCTTTCAGTTCTGTTTCTCCTATGCTCTTCCTTACCACCAGAATTTTTACTTCAAGCTCCATTGCCTGCTAAACAGAGCAAGGCTGGATGTACAGCAGGGTAAACAGGATCAGCACTTGCCTTGCCACTGTGCCAAGCCAAGGGAAGGCTCTGAGGGAGCTCACAGCCCATGCCAAAGGTGCTACCACACAGTACTGGAGATATTCCCTCTTGGTTGCTTCAAGACCTTCAGCTCACAACCTATCTTGAGGCTTAAAAAATACTGGAATATGACCTACAGTGTGGAAAACAAAGGTCCTGGCACCTCTGCCAGTGTGTCATGCTCCCTCCCAGTCTCACAGCCTGCAGCCTGCCTGCAGTGTGCATCACCCAGGTCCAGAGGAACAGCGGTGCTGAAAGCCCTGCTGCTCCCACACACAGCCCCTGAATTTGTAGCTGGTCCTCAATGCCTCCCAGGAGACTGCCCCTCTTCCCCTCTCCCATCCTTCAGCCTGAGCTCGTGCATCCAGGTGTCAAAAAGAGCCTTTTGCAAGCTCCACAGCTGAGCAGCAGTGAGACCAAAAACCTGAATGAATCCAGCAGAAATCAGGCACATACAGTCAGAAGCAGCAATAAAGTCTTTCTGCAGGTTACCAGGAAAATCAGCCATGTAAAGCTCTGTGCCCCAAGCTACAGTTCTGAACTTGGGATCATCCCTGCTCTGCCATCTGAGCCTTTTTCATTCATCCATCCATCCATCCATCCATCCATCCATCCATCCATCCATCCATCCATCCATACCATGAAATGAGCTTGTCCCTTCTGCTTAGGGGGTGTCTCTGGAGGAACAGAGTAGAACTTGCCAGTCCACAGCTTTCTGTCCAAATGCATCAGCAACCAATCTGGGCTCCTGTGATCCTACATTATTGGTGCCCCAGCCATTTTCCTTTCAGGCTAGAGGCTCTGTTTGCCTGAGCAGACCAGCAGCAAGCCTGCCCTCCCTCCCCAGATTCAATCTCTCCTTGCTGGAGCACCAGAGTCAGGCACAGCCTCCTCAGGTGAGATTCCAGCAGCTCCTTGCACAAGGGTGAGCTCTGCACTGAAAACACCTTGCCAATGCAACCCTGCACCATCCTGGCCTTTTGCAGAGCTGCTGGCAGAGCCAAACCACCCCAGAGCTGAGTACTGCCCCCAGCTTCCCTCCAACCTCTGGCTCCCCCGTGCCTCAGCAAAGCATGCAAGCAAAAAATCAAAGTTCATAAACAGTGGTAGACATTGCAACTTAGTGAGAAGATGCTACTCCTATTTGAGTTTTCCAGTCTCTGAAGTATCTTCATAGTGGATGCACAGTTCTTAGAAGCTGTTATGATGGATTTAAACACAAGAGCCCGAAATCCAGGGTAGCCCCTATAAGGTATTCAGGCTATTTCTCTGTGTAACACAAAGCAAACTGTGAAAAATGACACAGAAAAGTCCTACTACTGTGGTTTTCACTGGCTTACATGTGGACTTAGGTTATTTAATTCAGAGAGGAAAAAATAATTACTCTGATATTGAAAGAAACTCACTTTCTCTGGCCACTTGAGATTTCTGGAGCAGCACCTTTAGCACTGCACACTCACTGCTTGGCCAGCACATCCTGTGCTCTGCTGAACCTTTCACAACATATGGTCTGTCTTATGTGCCCACTCCCGCCCCTCACAAAAGCCACTTTCTTCTCGAGGCCTCATTTCCCTTCATTGCCACTTTGCTACCTTGAATTTAAATCCCTCAGTGTCATCTCAGCCCCCCACACCCCTCCCACGCTTAGGTTTTAAACACTGGCACAGCTCAGCATCGTCCCCATCCCACTGCTGCTCCACAGCACAGCCTCACTTGGCCCACCTCTTTAATTGCTTTAATTAATTGCAAGGGAGGGCAGCTCCCCAGCAGCAGCTTCCCAGGAGGCACAGGAGCATCAGCTCAGTGTGCGAGGGCTGGAGCACGGCCGGAAAAAACAACCTGGTGTTTCTGGCACCGGAGGAGCATGGATGGCCACTGCTACAGACTCTGCTCCTCCACCCAGGACCCTAAGAGCCCCTGGAACCCCCAGCACTGCACAGCAGCCAACACAGAACTTGGACAGTGATGGAGGAGCAGTGCCAGAATTGGACAGAGACAGCAGACCTGCGTGGCTTCCTTGGCTCCTCTCATTACAGCAGCCTAAACAGCCCCACAGGTATTTAGTTTTAAATTGCTTAAGCAGCTGCGAACAACTTTTTACTGGCAGAATCCAAAGCAGAGGAGTTGGGACTCTCTAGCAGGGAAACTGAGAAAAATGTAAAGGAAAATGAGCACAATTTCCCTCAGAGTCATTTTTTTCACACTCACTGTGTGAAAGCTCACAGGGATCTTACAGACAGAAGCCTGCCCACAGCTGTAGCACCCCTGAAGCCCACTGGATGTCACGGTGTGCCTGTGAGCAGCCATTGCAGCCCAAAAAGACAGAGCCCACTGCCAGGCAAGACTGCAGCTCCTGCTCAGCCTCCTACCTGGATTTTCCCTGTCTGAAGCCACACACCTGGCAAGACCAGCAGCGCTCATCACTGCCCAGGCGAGGCGAAGAGCCCAGAATGGCCCTGCCTTGGCCACACACTGAGGGTGAACCACCCACCGCATCCTCCGCATCCTCCGTGCAACTTTCTGCTCCTCGCCTTTATTTTTTCAGATAGGATGATGTTTCAGGATTGGCTTTTTTCTTTTAAGGAATATCTCTTATCCCACACGCGCTTCCGAAGTATCTCCCTCGCAGCTGGCGCTGCCTGGCAGAAGGAGAACGTCTCGGTGCAGCTCCCTGCGAGGTTTTGCACCGATGACTCCTGGCAGGGCTGCATGTCCCTCCTGTTACATAACGACCTTTCCCGTTTGGTGCTGGCTCCACTTGGGGTGGCCACGTTTGGGAGTGGTCACATGTGGGGTGGAGACGTTTGGGGCGCTCACATGCCCCAGTGCTCTCAGCCGTGTGCTGCCAGGCACCATCCCCCCATCCCGACCAGACCCACCAACCCTGAACCACCCTCCCTTCTCCCTATGCCTCCCCATTTGCTGCTGGACCGGGCAGCACTCCGCTTTGTCCTGCCCCCCAAACACGACACTCCTCCCCAGCAACTCCATCCCCGTCCCACATCCAGCCCCAGATCTTAGCTTTGCTCTCCCCAGCACCCAGGGGTGTCCTGGAGCTGCCAGCTCCCCAGGGGCTGCACCTTCCAGCAGTGACCTGCCTCGGGTGCCTCCATCACCTCCCTGAGCCCAGTGTACCACCCTCACTTGCCTGCTCCCTGCTGCCCACACCCCACAGCCGCGCCGTCTGTGCCCTCGGCTCGCAGTCCGTGCACACTCCCGTCTGCCCTGCCTGCGCTCGCCCGCAGGTGCCCCACAGAGCGGCACCCCACGGCAGGAGCCCCACAGAGCGGCCCCCCACAGCACCTCCTGCCCCAGCCAACCCTGCCCGCCCCCAGCAGCCCCGATCACAGCTCCCCGCCGCAGCCGGCACCGCTCTGCCCTCACCCGACACGGCCGCAGCTCCTGCCCGCGTGTCCCCCACACACACCCGCACCGCCAGCCCTGCTCCCCTGTGCCCACACCCCCACCCAGCCGTGCTCCGCGCCCTCAGAGCCCCCCGCAGCCCCGGAGCCCGACCCCGCGCCCCCCGCCGCTCCCCGCCCCGCGCTCTGACCTGGGCCCGGCGGCGGGCGGGAGCTGTCCGCCGCCGCCCGGTGCTGAAGGCGGCTTGGCGGCGGCGGCGGCAGGCGGCGTCGGGGCCCCTGCGGCGGCGGCGGCGGCGGGCGGCAGCTGCCCGTCGTCGCCGCCGCCCTCCAGGCTGGCCTCGTTGCCCATGTCGGGCCGGGCGGGACCGGGACCGGGGCCGCTCCCTCAGCGCAGCGCCGCCCCCGCCGCCGCCATCAGCCCCGCGCCGCCATCGCCGCCCGCCCGCGCCGCCCCGCGCATGCGCTGCCTCCGCGCCCGCTCGCGCCGCGGGCACGCGCGCGTTCGTCTGACCAATCGCCGCCCGCCCCGCGGGGCCCCGCCGGCACGTGCCCCCGGCCCCGCCCCACCCCGCCCGCCGGCCAATGGGCGCCGCGCAGCGCCGGCGCTCGCGCCCGCCAGGCGGCGCCACTCGCGCTCCCGCGCTGGCCGTCAATGAGCGGCCCGTCTGCCATGACGTCACGGGCCGGCGGCCAATGGGCGCGCAGTCCCGCATGAGGTTACACGCAACAGCCAATGAGCGCCCGCTCACCCATGAGGTCACGGGCAGCTGCAGGATGTCACACACTACTGACCAATGAGGTGTCCCCTCCTTCATGAAGTCATGTGCTGCTCCTGGAAGTCACAGCCTGACAACCAATGAGCACCTGCCTCCTCCATGATGTCAGAGGCTGCCCCAGGACATCACACCACACCAGCCAATAAGCACCCCCCCATCTCCATGATGTCATGGGCTGTCCAAGAACATCACACCCTGCCAGCCAATGAGTGTCTTGTGCCATTGTGAGGTCATGCACTGCCTTGTGATGTCACACTCTGCCAGTCAGTGATTGTTGTGCTCCCTGTCAGGTCACAGCAGCCCTGCAATGTCACATGCTACTGTCCAATGAGCACCCTGCTATCTCATGACATCCTGGCAGTCACTCTCAGCCAGACAATGAGAACATACCTCCCTGTGACGTCACAGGCTCGCTGATGAGGCAATGGAGCCTCAGCCAATAACGACCCTGTCCTTCCCACGGCCACCCAGAAACAAGCCAGTGACAACCATTGTTCTCCTATGACATCACAGGCTGAGCCGATGGGCTCACACACTGGCCCTAAGCGCCAGTCTCAGCAGCCAGCACGGCCCTCTCCATGAGGTCACACAGCACTCAGCCAATGGCCACGCTTCCTCCGTGTGAGGTCAGAGGCTGCCCATGACGTCAGAGAGCAGCAGTGCCCAACACCACCGGGGCTCCCTCCCGTCCCCGCCGTTAATGAGGGGCGGTAATTAACGGTGCCGGTCCCCGTGGGCGGAGGGACGCCCTGCCACCGCCGGTCCCCTGATGCCACCCTGCGGCTGCCACGGCCCGGACCCCCCTCGGGGGACCCCAGCGGGGACCCAAAATTGTCGCTGGGCGCGCCAGCCTGGGCGGAGCCGGGCCCGGGCAGGGCTGGCGGCTGCTTTTTATGGGCTGTGAGTCAACTCACACGCGCTAAATCCCAAAATAAACGTGAAACTGGGTCCAGCCTCACCTCGGAGCGCACCGAAATAGCAACCGGCTCCAATGAGCCCCAGGAACAGGGACCTGAGCGCCTTCCCCGCCCCTTCATTATCCCCAGCCCAGGGAAGGGAATGCTGGCACTGGAGGTCACTGCTGTCCCCCGAGGAGCAGGGATGGGGTGCAGAAGGTGTAACAAGGGAGGAAAAGAGCTTTGGAGGATACGAAAGCACTGAGTAAGAGAATAAAACGGCTTCAGTTTTGGGCAGGGCAACAGATGTACAATAAACCAGAACAAAAACACGTCAGAAACAACCCAGGAGCAGCAAGGCTATGGAAGGTTGAAGTGCAAGAATAGATGAGAGCCAGGACTTAGCAGGTGGCCAGAACATACACAAAGTTTGGTTTGTTTGGATTTTTTCCTGAGGTGATGTGTTCCCCAAACACAGGAGACTCAAAACATCCACCCTGAATGCAGCAGAGGTTGGAGCAGCTGCCAGCAGCAGTGCTGTGCAGGCAGTGCCCAGACAAGACACTCAAACTTCAGATTAAACTTGCCCTGGTATCAAAACAGCCCCAAAACCCTTCTCAACCCTGGCACTGCAGGCTGGCATCTGCTCTCCCATTATGGGCAGACACCACACCTGCTCTCCAGCACCCCAGCATGGAAGCCCATGCTGCCTTCTTAAAAGGGTCTTCCTGAACTGGAGAGATCCAGAGCAAGTCTTGCATTTACAGGCATTTGACACCTACCTCGAAGGGACAAGGACAGCAGGCTCTTTGCAGACCCCCACCCAGGCTTCTCCTCTGCAGAATTCACTTTGCTTGATTAAGTCCCCCCAAGTTTTTTTTTTTCCAGCCCTCTGAACCCTCTCTCCTGGCTCCTCCAAACTCTCCCCTCATTCCACTGAATTCCACAGCCTCAGGTGCTGCAGGTGAGACACAGCTCGTGCTCTGCAGGGCTGTGCCTTGTTCCCTTCCCTGAGGATGGGCATCACTGTCCCCTTGGCTTCACCCCACCCCTGTCCTTCCCTGCACAAGGGGCCTGCCACCCCAAAGGAACCTGAAGGGTTGAGCACATCCATCACCCCAGCTCAGACCTCCACCCTGAGGTGCAAGAGGCTGGAAAATGGTCAGAGGCCAGTTGTGTTAACAAGTGTGCACAGTAATATATTTTATTCCCAAAAACCATGTTTTTAGCCAGTCCAGTAATACAAATTTGGCCTGAAGCAGCTGGAAATAGGAAAGGTCAGATTTGTACAGGAGAGGGCTTTATGAGGTGCCTCACCACATCTGTTCCTTGTAGCTTGGACAGTCCTGCTTCAGGGGTGGACCTCCTGTTCCACGGCTCCAAGCTGAAGAACCCAGACATGTTCAGCCCCACCAGCCTCCCCCTCCCCTTCATCACTTCTCCAGGCCATTCCAAACCCTCTCATCACAAGGTAGAACAGTTACAAAATCATAAAAATACTCTTATTAAAACATAGAAATTAATAAACAAGTTTCACACCCACACATGCCAAGCACAAAACTCACACCAGCACACCTTCCTCTGCTTCCATGTGCAGCAGGAATGCTCACCCCAATACTTTCCTTCCAGGTCAGTAGTTTCAGTGCCAAGCCTGCAAGACCACTCCAGATTTCATGATCCAGAATAGGGCAACACAGTTCCCAAGGCCACCTGTGGATCTCCCCAGCCCCAAGAGGCCTGTGGCTGAGGGAAGGTGTTTAATTTGATGATGAATATACAAACACTTGACAGCCACACAGGGTGCTCTACACACTTCTTCCTCCAGTAAACTTTCTTGGAACTATTTACACCAGGCATGGAGCTGGTCCAGGTCCCTTCTCCCTGCTGCTCTCCAGACTGACATCCCAGACACCCTTCCTGCATCTCCTGCTTGTGGCTGCATCCAACAAGGGCAGTTCCACCTGGTGCCAGAGAGCCCAAAGCAGCAGCAACTGCAGAACTCTGAGGAGGCCAGAAGGCAAGAAAACCCTGTTAATTCTGCATGAAAAAATGGAGGAAGGAATGGTAAAATGAGGGTAACTCAGTCCAGGCATTAATTAGCCAGAGGCTTGGCCTCCAGAGGCTTGCTGCAGGGGCAGGATTCTCCCCAGGGCAGCTCATCTCACCACAGGGCAGCATCAGAGCTTTGTGAACAGTACCCCAGGCACTGGTGGCTGCACATTGCCTCGTGCCAGGCTCTGGGCAAGTGTGCTCTGCCCTGCAGCCTCTTCTCCAAGCCTCTCCCAGGAAGTCAGGGGCTCTCATAGCAGGAAAGTGTCCATTCTGGCCTGGCTGCTGCTGGAGGAAGGTGCAGGAGCTGCAGATGCTGGTCTGGAGACCTTCTTCTTGCTCCTAACCTGTAATGGACGGATTTCTGCCAGGTTTGTCTGGAGGTAAAACTGTCAAGGAAAGCACAGATCGGTGCCCTGGGAACACAAGTGATCCAACACCTGCTGCAGTCCAATCTGAACCACAGGCCTGGGACCCTGCCATGCACCTGCATCCGTGAGGACAGGATGGGCTTTGCTGCCTTCTCACAGGAGCAGAGCTCGGGCACACGCCTGTCCCACGTGTCAGGGAACATTTCCCAAACAGGGGCTTTAGACTGGGTATTAGGAAACATCTCTTCACTAAAGAGGTGGTCAAGCATTCCAACAGGCTGCCCAGGGAAGTGGTGGAAGTCCCTGGAAGCATTCAAAAAACATACATGTCACAGACACATTTTATAAAAAATCCTTTTGTTAGGATTTTTTTCTCCTGAGAGGCTGAGAGGCCTCAGGAACAAAATGTAAACAATGGTTATCTGCTGCTGTGGAATGTAACAGGTGCATCTGTGATTGGTCTCATGTGGTTGTTTTTAATTAACGGCCAATCACAGTCAGCTGGCTCAGGCTGTCTGAGAGTCACAAGCTTTTGTTATTCATTCCATTCTTTTTCCTATCCTTTCAAGCCTTCTGATGAAATCCTTTCTTCTATTCTTTTAGTATAGTTTTAATATAATAAAATAATAAATCAGCCTTCTAAACAGAGTCAACATTCTCGTCTCTTCTCTCGTCCTGGGACCCCTGTGAACACCACCACACATGCAGACATGTTGGCTAGGGACATGGGTTAGTGGTGGGCTTGCTAATGCTGGGTTAATGGTTGGACTCTTCTCTTAGAGCTCTTTTCCAACATTAATGATTTCACGATTCAATGCTATTCCCCTGCACATAAACCAGCATTTTAACAGCATATCTGTTTGAGTTGCAAGTCCTCCTGAGCCAGGACACTGTGCAGGTGAAGGCAGAGCAGCCAGAGCCTGCAGCCTCCCATGGCAGAGCAATCCCAAGGCAGGAACAGCTCCACACCTGGGGATGAGCTCAGCCCAGCCACTCCTCACCACTGTGGAGCAGCAGCATCCCACAGAATGAAGGCTCCAGCTGCACAGGCAGGCAGGCACACAGCCAGAAGAGGCTGTGCTACACTGCTGCTGTTAGATCTCAAGGGCACAGGCAGTCCCTGAAAATTGCACTGATTTCTAGCTAAGGCACTCCTCTGAACCAGCCACAAGTGCTCTCAGCAAGTTCAGGACCTTGATGCCTTTGCTGAGCTCAGATTTGTTCAGAGAGAGCTTGGATCATTCCTTGAGGATCCTAAGTCTATTTTTTGTTGAGACCAAAGAGAAGGATCAGAAATGAGGTGCCCACAGCATCAGTAGTGCCACACAAGCTGCAGGAAAGGATACTGGCTCTATGAACTTTGTCCTGCCTCCCATGCCATCATAGCCCATCCTCACCTAGGAGAGAGAAACAAATGAGCCTGGAGCAGCACACAGAGCCTTGGCTACTTCTCCTCATGCTGGGTATGGGGAAGGGGGAGTCCTGCAGACCACAGCTGCTGGAGGGGGATTAAAGCACTTGGAAACACTCAGTACTTGTGCTAGAGTCCTCACTTTTGGAAAAAAACAGATCCATGGGTATTAACAAAGTTTGGAAATATTGGGCATTTTCTCAGATAAGCAAACCAAGGCTTAGGATTTTGTCACTGGGATTGAGGAATGCAAGGAGAATACACTAAGCTCCAAGGAGGTGGAGGAATAGGACATTGAGAGCCACTTAGTCTGCTGCCAGGAAAGGAATGAGCATCTGTCATCCCTGGAGCTCTGCAGGACTGGGAAGTAGCCAGGTTGTGCTCTGAGATTTATTTTCCACACACTGAATGTGGCAAGGTAAAAGCCTCATTCACTTCCTCTTTCAGGGTCAGTTCAGGACAGAGGTGGCAGTGCCAGCCCTGGGCACACTCACCAACTGGACAGTCATACTTACAGAGCCCGTGTTCCTGTGGGAACCCAGCACACCACCCGAAGATGGCTTCTTGGAGAGAAAAGAGTTCCTGATGAATGCTGGCAAGAGTCCTTTAAGAGCATCATCCTCCAGATCATCTGCCCCGTTCTGTCCCACAAAATAACAAGAAAAGCCCTTTAACCAGCACAATCTGCTGAATGGAATCCACATTCAGGCAGCACTGACAACACAGATAGCTATTCAAGGTAATGGTTACTGCCATATCACATCAGGTTGAAAACCAGCAGCTCCCAACCTCCCACTGGGGCTTATGTGGAACTGTGCCCAGGAGGCAGGACACTGCCACCAGCAAGCCTGGGCAAACAGCCACCTCAGCTGACCCCCACAGCCCCTGTGGTCAGCTCCAGTGGTGCTTGTGAAGCACATCTGGGGCAGAATCATCAGCAAGCAAGTGGGTCCCCACCCTCCCTTCTCCTGCCCAGCTCCAGGAGGCCTGAGGCAGCAACAGTGTTTCTAGGAGACCATCAAGGAAAACACTTTGAAGCATAGACTGGTTCTATAGATGGGCCAGTCTATGGCCACAAGGGAGAAAATAGATTCTTTATTCCAAGCTTATTAACGGCAGAATCAAAGAGGCGACACAGAAAAATCAAGATTAGTCCTTTTACCTCCACTGCTTCCTTCAGAACTTTCTTCGCCAGATTTACCACAGGAGGCCTGTAAGGAGCCCAAGGAGCAAATCAGCAGAGATTTATTGTTCAAATGGAGCTGGCAAGGACAGACAAGGCCAAGCAAATGACGACAAAGCTTGCAGCACGCCATCAGGCAGCTGGAGAGCTATCTGATCTCACACAGAAACTTCCAAAGCAGTGAGACTTTGATCTCCTTTAGAAGCAGAAAGAGGAGGGAAAACTCACGGCTTTTTATCCAGCTTCTGCCTTTTTGCAGGGCCAAGGGGAGCTGTGCAGGGCTGGTGTTCAGGGGTGGCCACATCCAACGTGGCATCCAGATTGATCTCATCGCTGTGGGCCGGGCGGTGGAGCTTGGGATGCTGCAGCTCCATGGGAGCAGGGCTGCAAGGCAGGAAAAGCATCAGCCACTGAGGCACTGCCTGCACCCAGGGCAAGGCAGAGCTGCACCCCACAACACTGAGTGCCCAGACAGCCCCATTCTGCTTGCACATGAAAGAAAGGACAATCTGAACCCCAGAGTTTAAATTCTATGTCCCAAATTACTGCTCCCCCTCAAATGCTGAGTGCTGTGACACCAGCACCCAGAGGACAGGAACCACACTAACACACTGCTGCTCTGTGCACACAACCCAGCGGTCTCTACTGGGCTAATGGCACAGGCTCCTCAAGAAAGGCTGCATAAAACCAGATGTCATTTCTCAGGACAGATTCCTATGCCTAGCTGAGATCTTTGGTCACCATATACCAGTGCATGCTCATCACATGGCCAACTCTAAAGCCACAAGAACAGCAGTTTTAGGGGTGCTTCCCACGCAGGGCACAGTGACAAAGACTTTTTCACAACCCAGGCCATTCCTCCACCCTCCCTCTCCTGACCCAAACCCTCAGAGATTTTCTCCACATAAACCAAACATCATCACATCAGCCACAAGAAAAAGGATACAAGGAACAAAACCACCATAACTCTGCAACACCTGCCAGACTAGTACATCTCTGCTTTCTCAGTTAAACTGTCAACTCTGGCTTTGAACCTGTCCCCTACATGCCTGTACTGTGTGTGAGGATGCAGCTCACTAACCTTTCCAAGACTAGCCGACTGAGTGTTTCCCTGGTTACAGATGGGACCTTCAGGGTGTCCTGCAGGATGTCTATCTTCTTCTTCAAACTCTGGAGAGAAAATGGAAAGCAGCCAGTGAGATAAGGAAAAATTTAGCAGTAGATCCTTTGCCCCTTTTCCATAAATCAACATCAGGTGGAGCTCAGAGGTAGGCTGGGAAATTTAGTCCCTGAGCAAAAGCCAGCATAACTCCTGGCTTTGCAGCTGCAGACCAGTCTGCAGTAACTGGCAGCTGGCCATGAAGAAAGATATTCTCACCAAGATCTCCTTGTCTGCATTCTTCAGATCCTTCTGTGTGCTTTTTAACTCCTCCTTTGTCTTCTCCAACTCTGAAGTCGTTTTCTGCAACTAGAGAACACAGCAGAGTGTGGGTTACACTGATCTGGGTAGGGGGGACTGCAGAGCCCTGTGAGAGCAGTGTGCTCTGCAGCACATGCTGCTTCCCCTGTTTCAGGGCTCCATTTTCCTGTGTCAGTCTGACCAACCTCTCCTGTACCAGTGCAATCCAATCCCTACCCAATTCCACAAGCTGCCTGCAGAGGGATGTCCAGGGCTGCTTGCCCAGCATTTATGCCTCACGGCAAGAGTTTTTCACTGCTCTAACACTTGGTGGCTGCATTCTGAATTGCTGCAGGACTCCGGACACAGCTGAGCACAGGAATCACAAACCACAGGTTGGAGGATGGCTGTGCATCAGCAGCGCTGGCACATGGACAAGCCTGATTCAACAGGGAAGCATGCCAGCAGCAGGGGTCAGGAAGTGGCCTGCTACCATTTCAGACACTTCAGAGGGTCCAGGAGCCTGGGCCAGCTCACACTCTGTGGGTACAGTCAGCTCTCTGGCAGCCAAGCCTGAGCCCCTTGTGCACTGACTCGCATCCTCCTGACCCCACTGGCCACCACAGCTTGGGGCTGACTCAGTCAGGAGCAGCCCAATTCCAGCAGCAGAACCTTGTGGAGGGGTTAACTTCTCTGGGGAGCACAGCACAGCAATCTGAAAAACTCCTTCTCCATTTCAGGGGACAGCAGCTATGGCTGAGTAACAAAAGTAGGCCAAATCCACCCACAGCTTCTCACTTTGTTGGCTTAGGCACAGGGATGCCCCAGGGAACACCTGTGCCTTGGGGAGTGAGGCTACACACACGCTTTTCACAGGGGTGCACTCCCAGAACAAAGACAGTCCTGCCTGACCTGAGCTAACAGAGCCCAGCCATGCCTGGAGCAGGGGGAGCACAGCAGCAGAGGCAGGTCAGCATCCCCAGGCTCTGCACCAGCTCAGGAGCAGCCCAGGCAGGCTCTGTGCAGGGCCACCTGTGTGTCCTCACTGTGCTTTGGGAAGCTCTCCTGCCTGGGCACAGCACGATGTGGGAGCCCTGGCCCAGTTCACTTGGCTGAAGGCACAGGGCTGGGTGTGACTGGATGTGCCAAGCCAGGACTAAGCCCTGCTCAACTAATACTGCCTCCAAACCCCTTCCCACTTCCTATGGGGCCCAGCTCTGCAGCAGGAGGAGCTGGCAGCTGAGTGCTCAGCAGAGTAGTCGGATGAAGGAATTGCTACTTCCAGAACCCAGTGGGAGCAGTGGAGCACCTGTGTGCTGCTGCCTTCCAGCACAGGCTCCCTGCCAAACTCTGGCTGGCTCTGCACATGCTGCCCCAGCACTGTCCCCAGAGACTGCCCTCCTGACAACAGCCCATGAGCTGTTTGCTCACCACATCACATCCTGACCCAGAAACCCAGCCTGGCCCTTCCACACACCTGTACCTATCAGTGTGGGAAGGGGTCACTGCAGAGGCCTTGGGCCTCAGTTATGGACAGGGATCTACAGACCAGATGTCACCCTGGCAACTCACACTCTCCTTTACCTTATTATTGACAGAAAACAGCTCCTTTTTTAGCTTCTCTGTCATCTCACCAGAGATCTTCCGAGCCTCCTTCAAATTCTCATATTCCCTACAAAGAGACCCAAAGAGTCACACTGTTTGTAAGGCACCTGAGCCAGAACTTCTCAGAGACAAGCCAAAACCCTCAAATTGAAGCTCTGGACCTGCACAGCCACCAGAGAAAACCCAGGAGATACAATGCCCTTTAAGGAACAAAGAGGAGTGAGTGTACTAACACTGTCACACATTCCACTACACCATGGGGGAGAAAAAACCTGCATGGGGTACCCTGCCTGATTCCAGCAGCAAAATGGGAACCAGAGCCAGTGATGTTTCAGTTGCCAGTGAAAAAGACAGAAAACAGAGCACAGCCTCCATGCTGGCAGCAAACAGGGGACTTTGCTTTAAGTGACTTTTCAGAGACTTCCCACTACTGGCCATGCACATTCATTCCCAATTACACCACAGGGACACTTGCCTCATTACAGCTTTGTACCAAAGCTGCAGTTATTCAGCTGCTATCAGAACAGACACAAAAAAAGCTGTGTTTTTTCCCCAGCAGGACCAGATGGATATCCAGGTAGGGGAGGGCAGCAGTGGAGGCTTGCTTTGCCAGAGGCCACAGCTGCACAGTGCAGTGCTGCAGAGGGCACAACCCAGAGCTCTGCGTCCGCTTGCTTTCCCCGGGGCATGAGAGGAAAGCAGAGGGAATCATCATCATCACTTCATAGGTGCACTACAACTCTGGAGACAGTTCCCATGGTGACACACATGTCACTACAGCGACAAGAGGAACAGTTCAGTGTGACAGGCTCCAAACTAGGTCCCCAGGATCTGTCAGTCAAAGCCCAGTGGAAGCCCTAAGAGGTGGTGAAAGCCCCACAGAGCCCATGTGCCTCTGGGTGCTCGGCAGAGGGTTCTCCCTGGGCACTCCCAGGACAACACCAGCCAGCTGTGCCAAGCCTGCAGCACCTACTTCTTGAGGGAGACACAGTAGATTGCAAGCTGCTCCACTGCTGCCTGCCCAACTCCCATGTCTCTGATCATCTCCTCCACTTCTGAGCGCTGACTCTGAAGCAACAGCTCGATCCTGCACAAAAAAACACAAACAAAAACATACCCTCAGCTCATGAATCACAAACTGACCTGGGAAAGAGACAAAAGCCCTGCTTCCCCCTCAAGGGGCTGGTGTAGCCTGAGCTTCTCCTGCAGGCATTCTGGGTGTCATGGGAGAAGAGAGACAGCTGCCTCACCTCAAGCAGGGCTTTTCACTGGGGAAAAGCAGCACTGCTTGGACTAGAGAAGGGGCAGCTGCACACACATACTGCACATGGAACTGATGCCCAGCTCTTGGTCCCTATAGCCCTGTGGCTCACTGTGCTACTGGACTGGCATTCTGCCCCAAGCATCCTCTGATAACAGAAATGGCACATAGCCATGCTCAGTGCACTAGAGACGAGGCCAGTACCCTGCCTTACTGCTCTTTAATGAGAGCAGCTGTCTGCAAACAGCAGGGGCAGGAGGCATACAAGGGCAGCTAAAAGCAGCCATTTCAAAGTTCAAGATGAGATGATCCAGCACATGGAGGTGGGTGCTGCAGCAGGACCCTGCTCCCCTCCCTAGAAAGGGCAAAGGTGTGTGTGCAGCCCAGCCTGCACTCTGGATCTCACCTCTCCATGGTTCTCAGCTTGTTCCGCAGCCGGCGAGCCTCCTCCTTCGAACTTTTGTTATCCTCCTGCTGCTGCTCCAGGAATTTCATCTGCTTCTGCAGGGAAGCAAGCACACCCAGCCTGCTGTGAGGCTCCAGGGATTGCTGGAGAAACATCCTGGGTTATGTGCACTGCGGGCAGCTGGGAGCACACATCAGCTGAATGCTCTCACCACCTCAGCAGCCTGGGCTTATGGAGAGTTGACTTCCTCCCACTGCACTCCCAGCTCTGCTCCCCATGAGTACAGCAGGGTCTCAGTGCTGATCACAAGGCAAGGCTGGAGCTGAACCCGTGTCACAGCCCCTCTCTGCTGCACAGTGCCCTGTATGCAGTGGTGACAATTTGTTTTTCAAAAGCAAAGGAGTCCACAGCAAGCAAATCTTGCTATTGCCTTTCCCTCCCTGCACAGCTGATTGCTTCAGCCTCCCAACTCTCCTTGCTATTAGCTGCTTAGAGCATAGATAGGAATGAAGGGGTCTCTTCTGGGAGACCTCAGGCAAACCAGACAACCCCCCAGGCACTTCTCTCACCTGCTGCAAGTCTATTGCAGCCTATTGCTGTCACAGGCATATTTAATGAAAAATCCTTTTGCCAGGATCTTTTCTCCTGAGAAGCTGAGAAGCTTCAGCTTCTCCATTCAGCTTCAGTTTTGCTACTGTGGAATGTGATCTGGAGAATTGTTTACCCAGCATGCGAAATTGTTTTTACTTGATGACCAACAACAGCCACCTGTGTCGAGGCTGTGAGCAGTCACAAGATTTTATTATCATTCCATTCCTTTCCTTTCAAGCCTTCTGATGAAATAATTTCTTCTATTCTTTTAGTATAGTTTTAATATATAATTTTCTTTTCATATAATATATCATAAAATAATAAATCAGCCTTCTGAAACATGGAGTCAAGATTCTTATCTCTTCCCCTGTCCTGGGAACCCTGCAAACACCACCACATATTGCCTCTCCAGCAGTAACACAGAACCTCAGCTGAGATGGAAAAGCACACATCTGCAGTGTGCCAGAGGATGGGAATAGCTGAATTAGCACCATTCTGAGGCATCTGTGCTGTCTAGGTTTGAGTGTGCCTGGGCACCTTGCACAGCAACTTTGAAAGGCTCTGGTTTCAGCACAGTGCTGATTGCAGGGAAAGGCCTGGCAAAAGATCATTGCCTTGTAAAGCTCCTTCCCAGTCAAGTTCAAGGATTTTATCCACTTCCTGCCACAGAAACCAAACAGCTGTGAAACCACTGGGAAGTTGAGAAGGGACAGTGTTGCAGGCTCATGTGTCACTCTTGTTTAACTGGAGTCTGTCTTTGGCTTTTCCCTAACCAGAACTCTCAACACTCCAGATCCTCACAGCAGTGTTCTGTGCCTGGTCAAGGCAGAGGCCCCAGCTTCAGCCAGCCTGAAACTGCAGCAAACTGGCAGTGCCAGCAGAAGACAGGCCCAGCTCACAGCCTTAGCCTGCGTCACAGCCAGTTAAGCCTGTATTTTCACTGCAGAAGTTCAGTGCTTTAATCTTTAATGATGCAGTTTAAGACAGTGCTTGGCATTCAACTGGGAAACCCCATACAGCACAGAAAAGATACCTCCAGGTCCCTAATCCTTCTGCCCTGCCCAGCTTTCATTAAAGGGACTTAAGCATACAGAGAGGGTTTTGCAACAGGGAAGATAAACACAGAGCCTCCTCCAGAGGTGTCAAGGCAGGAATACCCAGCACTGAGATGCTGAGTTGAGCACAAGTACCAGCTTCCACTGTCACAGTTATTTCTGCTGGAGTAGGGGGGCATCCTGCCACTGACCTATCCAGGATCACACCAGCACCTATGGCATGGCCAAGATCCAGCTTGCCTTTACATGCAAGCAGATTGGATATAATCCCATGGGCAAAAACAGTTGTGCTGGCCCACAGTGAGGCCAGCCTGGCATTAATTCCTTACTCCTTCTGCCCTAGTATCAGGTAGATCCCCCAGATGCTTCCTCCCAGAAGAGCCCAGCTGCAGGAAGTATATAGCACAACAGCACCAGGACATGTCTACAAGCTCTCTCTGGGCCACTTGGCCTGGCAGGTCAAGAAACAGGACACAGTTTAGGACACTGGGTCAGACAGCATGGGAAGTGCAGTAGACACTTATCCCACTTTCCAGCCTGCAGCTCACAACCTCACCTGCCTGCACCCCACCTTCCTGAGACAGGCACATCACCTTCACACAGCACAGAGTGCCCAGCCCAGCATCAAGGCAAAGCTGCTCCAAGACATCCCAACAAAGCTGCTCCTGCTCTTGCCCTCTTCCTCTTGCTGTTTATGCATAGTACATGACTACACACTGAGTCACTGCACGCTGAAGCACAACAGGAATATTTGATCCCTGGACTTCACAACATTACTAACCTAACTGAGGCAAAGCCCTGGCAACAGAACAGAGACAGGAGAGTTAGCTGGATCAGATCCCACTCAGCTGAAGCCTGCAACTCCCCCTCCATATTTTTCAGTTTGATTTCTCCACCCGATCAAAGTAAGAAACTAATTTTCCTTGAATCCCACTTGGCCTAAACCCATTTCAGAAGAACATGCTACCTCAGGGAACCACTGTTTCAGCAACGGGGTGCTGGGGCTAGTTCCCACACTAGATTCCTGCTACTACCTTTATAACCAGCACTGCCACTTCATTAGTGAGGCTCAGCCACATTCCTCAGGCTGGGCTGGCATTTCTCCCTCATCAGGGATACCACTACCTTGAGCTCCTGTACACAAACCACAGGCCTGTAGGCTTTTTATGCCTCTGAATCACCTCAGGCAGAACACAAACAGGACCTCAAGTCCAGCAAAAGCACTTGCTTCGATTAATCAAACCAAAATGAAAATCCAGGTACCAGACCCAAAATCCCACCAGCACAATCTCTTTATTAGCAGGATCTGCAGAGATCTTCAACAGAACTAACACTGACTGCATGATGGCTAGCCCTGCTGGGGACAGGAAAGGTACCTTGAGAGAGGAGCACAGCATCTCTGTCTCTCCCAGCATCTTCTGGAGCGACTCTATCGTGGCATTGCGCACATCCAGAGTGTCCCTCAGCCCGTCCACAACAGCCTGGCATTCCCGCTTTTCTTTCTCTGCAAAGGAAGAAACAGAAAGGTCATGGCCTGGTAACCCAGACTCCAGTTGCAGCACAGCAGCAGCAGCACACAGACTGCTGGCAGGCTCAGCTCCAGGCTGCCAGGATTCGGCCATTCTTGGAGAGAGCCATTTCTCTAAGTGGCGTCTGCACCAGGGTCTGTACTGAGCAATTGCTTCTCTCAGTGCCAGCAGGCTTCAAGATTTTTTTACTAAAGATAAAAAATTCCCTTTAATAGCTTTCCAGTGCCAGCCCTGCTAGCATTAAGATGATGTATCTTAACTCTTGCGTTTTCTCAAAGCCAGGCTTGCACAAGGAAATAATTCCTCTCGAGTTACACCAAGCTGTCATACAGCTGGAGAAGAGAGCTTTGTATCCATCCTCTCCACATGCAATCTTACATGTCAGGAACCCCTTTGGGGGCCACTGAGCAGCTGTATGCAGGGGTCTACCAAGCTGCTGCACATGCCCTCACTAACCACAGCACCTACTTCAAAGGGCAGCACCCTGGGGGCACTGCAGAACATGACAGCTTAGGTAGATTCCCCAAGTGCCCACTTTTTGCAGGTCACAAAACCTTTGCATCCTGCTGTCCCTCCCTCTAGCAATCCAGGAGCAAAGCACATGCCTCTGACCACCAGAAAGAAGGTGGTGGAAACCACCACCGTATTTCAATTTGTTTTGTGGAGACAAAGGAAGGACAGGTCAGAAAGTAACAATCACTACCAGGAACTGCCAGACCAAGCAGGGAACAGCCAGCATCGTTGAGAAGCTCAAAGCACTTGGGTAATGAGGGAAAGCAGGAACTCCTCCACCTAACCCTGCTGAGGGCAGGGTAAAACCTTCAGCTCACCATCTTCAGAGCCTTTGCTAAAATTGCCTGTGGCTCCAGCCTGGCAATAGTAGAGAGCCAAAGAGTGCTTTTCCAAAAAGCTTGTTCTCCTTGCAAGCCATCCAGTTTCAAATTCTGCCTGCACATCCTGTGGAAGCGGGACCTGCAGTGAAGCTGCACTGTTCAATCAGGGAGTAAAAGAGCCATGTGGGACCGAGGAACAAGAGAGAAATGTGTTCCAGCAGAAGCGTGCGGGTGGCTTCTCCGCTGATCTGAATAACCCTTCCCCACCAGAGGCAGTGCCTGGAGATGCTACCTTGCATTTGCAGGGACTCCACACCCACTGGAAGAGTTAGGGCTTCCCCCTCCTCCGTTCCCAGCTGCCCAGAGGCAGATGGCAGGAATCAAACCCCTCCGTGCTGCAGGAATGAGTTTTCAGCTCATTCAGAGTGCCTCCCACAGAGCCTGCTCGGAGCTCGGCACCTCTCGAGCCATTTGCAGGCTGATCAGAGCCTGGCAGCTCCACAGCTCCTCTGCAGCACACAGAGCAGAGCACAGCTTCACATGGAGAACTTATACACAGGAACCAGCAGAGAGCAGAGTACCCACAGCAAAGGAGGCAGGAGGTGGGAAGGAGCTTCGCATTTTCCAGTATGAAAAGAGAATGGGACAGGGAATGTCAAATCCAACCTCTACTCACCAGAAGCCGAGAAGATTAGCAGGCCTTCAAGCAGTTTTTCTTGGATAATATCCTAGCAAGAATCCCAGCCACCTTCCCCAGAAGATCTGGCTCTCTACCAAGTCACTAAACTCAACCAAGCTGGCAGGAGAACAGGCCTCAGAATAGAGACGTGCAGACCATCCAATTCTACTCTCAGGCTAAGGACCGAATCCTCAATCTACTGGCTATTCATGTCTGTCTCGTGCATGCAGGGAACGCAGAGGAAAGACAACTCTTGGGGCGTGGGTGAGCCCCCAGCATTCTTTAAACATTTTTTTACCCTTCTGCTAGCATGTTTTAGGATTTCTGTCACTTAGACTGACATTTTCCTTTTGCTGCTCATGACTCATGTTCTGATGACAGGCTGCCTACAGACGATACTTAAAACCCATCGACAAGTCTCCAGGGCTTTTGCTTTTCCTGCCTCCCTCAAACATCCTCTAAAATTAAAGATCGAAGATGGAAGTGCGTGCACACCAAACTCCGTCTGCTCTTCTCGCGACACATGTGGCACTGCAACAGCCAAACAAATCCAATGCTGCTTTTGGACACCACTTTCACCCTCTCATCTGTTGGAGGGAATGAGCCTTTGCCATATGCAGCTGTGAGTTTCCCAGCAAGCAAACCAAGGCTTTCGCTTTCAAGCCTGCTTTAGACAGAGCTTTGCTGCAATTCTCTAAGCTTGTGATTAGGAAGGGGGCAAAAAAATTGCATCTACCTGTCTAAACTTGCAGTGAACTCCTGAGTTACAGCAGAGCTGGGGCAGGCTGTGGACTTAGGCTCTGTCATATAAGCTGTGCATCACTGTAGGTGTTCTCGCCTCAGAAAAAGCTCCCAAGAAGTTGCTCTAGTGAAACAGTTTGCAGCCTGAAGCATGCCCTCAGCTTCAGAGAGGGGTGGCCTCTGCACAGGGACTCCTCAGACCTGGCCAAGCCACCTGGCACAGGTAGAGCCCAGGAGCTGCTGATCCCCTGCAGGCTGCAGGAACTCACCTTTCAAGGACAGCTGGGCCTTCACCTTGTCCAGTTCATTCTGAAACACAACACAGAAAACCCCATTAGGAAACGTCCTCCAGAGATGCTTTCACCAGATCTTAAAAAGACCCAAGAGGTTTCTCAGCAGGACTTTTGGACCAGGCAGGTACTGAAGAGGGGATATAGAAACAACAAGCACAGAGTTACAAGCCCGGATATCACAGGGAACGGAAAGAGCACCTCCAACTGGCATTTTTCAGGGGGAGAAGAGAGGATCGCAGCTTCATCTTAGCCTTGTCAACCTTGTGTTTCTCACACTGTCAGTCATCCTGTTTTAGCTGAATAATTTTGGAAGGCTCTCAGGGAAACACAGGAAGTCGGGCAAGAACAATTTTTATAATGTTTTACCTAAACAAGGCAATAAGGGAGGAATGTTGCCAGACTAACTGGATTACTGAGAGTTCTTTAAACTGAAGTGAACTTTAATCAGATGGAGGTGGGAGACAGGAGAGCACAGCCAGACACCTGAAAAGGTAACCAAGCATGCACTCAAACATGCTGACAGACACTGAAGTCACTGCAGTTCAGGATGCTGATATGAGCTAACAGCTCAATCGAACGGCTGGAAACAGATCACTGAGAAACCAATCCATAACACACCAGCTGAGACTGCATAAAATCTCCTGGGTACCACAAGGGTCTGAGGAACATCAACTATTTCTAACACCTTCATCAAGGATCAGAAAGAGGCAGCAGATGCCCTGTAGTTTAAATTAGAGAAAATGAAGAGATATAATTTAACACTGGCAAATAGCCAAAGGAAATGTAGAGAGGTTAAAAAGAGAGGCTATTTATATCTATATATATATATTTAAAAGAAAAACCAGAGAGATAAATATATGCAGGAAAGAGTCAAAGGAAGATGACTTAAAAATCTGTGTTAGAGAACTGCAGAGGAAAGCACATAACAAGTCAGGCAGGAACTGCAGTGGAATAAAACCACAATAAAATGCCAACACAGGCACACAAATCTGTGCAGCCCGGAATGCTACATGCAAATCTGAGCCGAGAATAGCACCAGCAGTGACCACAGCTCTGACAGGACTGGAGCTAGGGCTCTGTTAGTGACAACAAAGGCAGGAAAGAGAATGAGGGATGTAAAGCCTGGAAAGCAGAAGGGACTAAATGCAAAGCCTAGCAGAGCTGACTGGGACTTGTCCCAAGGGGCACAACTGCTGGAGGGCTAATGTGGAATTAACTCTGCTGCAGGAACTATTCTGAAGTAGCTTCCTCAGAAGTCCTATTCAGGAACGATTAGTGGGCTCACAAGATGTGCTAATTTTCATGATAGCGAAGAAACCCTGGGCTACTTCAGGCAGCTATGTAACATTACCTCATTCATCAACTTAATCTGAAATCCCTCATCCTCCACCACAGCTCCTAAAAGCCGCTCCCAATTTTCTCTCCTCTGAGAGAAGCTCTCCTCTCCCTGCCAGACTGAGTAACAAGACCACATTTTCCCAAGATCAAACGAATATATCCTGACCACAAACAGACAGCTGTCCTCCAAGGCTTCTACCTTCCCCAGCAGGTTTACAGGCAGGAATCCTCCCCCCACCTCCTCTTCACCAAGCTGAAATCTCATTTGGAAGAATTCTGCAGTCCCCAGATCATAAGCAGCTCTTGACAGACTCACTGAGGTGTTACACTCCAAAACTCACCCTTTTCCTGCTCTGGGAACAGCCACATGGAGACTGTTCTGCTCACAAGGACCATCTTTAAATTCAGTAGAGGCTAAACCCAGGTTCAGTAAGGAAAGAAATGCCTGGACACTTAGCCTGTGCTCCACAGCTACTCCAGGGATCCAGGTTCCCCCTGGTGTTTCTATGGAAGTTTTAGCCTGGGGGTGGAGGAAAGCAAAACAGCCCCAGCACTCCTGTGACTGTAAACATTTCTGAGTAACAGCAACAGTGACAAACAGAAACAAAGACAATTACCAAAGATAATTGGGCTAATTCTGCAACAACAGGAAGGAGTTTCAGATCATGAGGGAGCTCTTCCAACCACTTCACTGGGTGCCAAAGACTGGATCTCCGAAGAGAATCCCAAGCTTGTCACCCCAAGATGACAAGCAGGCCACAGCTACACACTTTGCTTTCTAGCACATCCTTTTCAAGGCAGGAGGCCAAATGCTCATTCCAAGACAGCTGTGGGCTGCACAGATACAGCTCCAGTTGATTACACAGATGATCACTCTATGCCCAAGCTCTTGGAGGGCCAGGCAGTGGTTCATCACAAACCTTGGATTTTTCTTTTTTTTTTTTCTTTCTCAGGTGAAATTGCTTCTGGCTGAGGATACCAGAGAGGTTCTTATCCTCTGAAGAGCCCAGGCTTGGCCCACCATGTGTTTGCTTTGAATTGGTGCCCGGCAAGAATCAGACACTCCATCACAGGCAGATATCACATCTAGGTGGACATTAATCCCTCACCCATTGTGAACAAGGCATCTGTGCTCTTAAGGTACCCCACATCTCCAGAAATGAGGCAGCACACCACAAGAAACTGGCTGCAGCAGCCTGTACAGTGCACACAGCAGTGAATACCCACACAGGCTAATGATGCTGATTTACCCAGAAAAGTATTTGGTTCTTTCTGTTGGTGACCTGAGAGCCCTCATTAAGCAGGCTGTACACTGAGGCTAGATGTTGCTCTGACACATACACACAAGATTTACAGGAGCAGGAGGAGTTACCATTAAGCTTGTTGTGCAGGAGCAGGAGGAGTTACCATTAAGCTTGTTGTGCAGGAGCAGCTCCACAGTCCTGCCCTTGAGCAAGGGAGCAGTTCTGCACAGCCTGCCTGGAGCAGAAGGCTGGGGGAACCCATTTTAGATCCTGGGGTGGGGGTGAGAGAGAACAGGAAGATTTTCTAGGGCGATTCTCTCCAGACAACCCATTCCAAGTCACCCATCTCATTACCCCCGTGGGAGCAGATCTCAATCCATACAAAAGGAAACATGTATCTGCTGTGAGGGCAACACAGCTCCAGGGCCCAGAAATGCTCCTCCCCTCCTCTGCACACTTCAGTCTTCAGATTTCTTACTGGTGATCTTGGAGAAAGACACTGCTACTGACATTCTAGTCTGGCTGGCTTTATTTTAAAGACATACAAAGTACATATAGAATTGTCATGGCAACTGCTAATTATGGTAATTGCTGCACATGCTGATTCTAAACACAAGAGGGTACAAGCATCCCGTTATACCAAGGTCAACCGGCCACCCTTTTTTTGGAACAGATAATTCCAAGACAGAAGGAGCCCTATTTCATCCACACTACACAAAGGAGAATGTGGATCAGCCACTCTGTGTTTATCCCTGCTCACACCCAACTCTCTGCACCCAAAGGTGGCACTTGGAGCACACCACCAGCATCCCAGCTCCAGCCAGGATCCCACCAGGACCCAGCTTCCATGTTGTTCACTGCCACTGGTGTGGCTTCAGGCAGTTCCTTTCCTCATCTCTCTTGGGGAATCACCCAGCCCCACATCCTTCAGTCTGCACAACCTCCCTGCACAGAAGGTTCCTCCAATGGCTCCTTCTTTCCAGAGGGATTAGCAGGGCTCACACACAGCCACACCACAGATAGCAGCAGCAATTCACTGCATCTGGGATTTCCCTTCTCCTGCCCTTGGGAACAGCTCTGTACCCTCATTCCCAATGGAGAAACAGCAGCCTGATGAGATGGTGTTTCAGGAGGTTTCCAGGTAAAGTGAGAAGCAGAAGGAAGAGCAGGAAGAAGAGGAGGCTCCTTGAGTCACCACATGGGATTTGGTCAGAGGGAATGCTAAAGAGACTGAAATGCTTCAGGTCAGACACATGAGCACAGCAAGCTCCAGCTGGGGAAGCACCTGCTGGCAGAGGACCAGCAGGCCAGGCCATCCTCCCAGGAGGCTGAAGCATCACATGGGGAAAGAACTCCCCCATCAAGTTACCTGCAAGGTCTCAGCATCCGGTGCTGCTTGCTCGTCCAGGGTAACATCAAAAAACAGCTTACTGATGATGTGTCTTTTGCTGACCTAAACACAGGAGACAGAAGAGTTTGATGGGCACAAATATGGAAACAACAGATATGGAAGACAGATGGAGGGGGAGAAGGTACTGTCTTGTGACAGGGCCATGAAAGGCAAATCAGATCACGTGTTTGACACCATTAGTGCTGATGCTCTGCTTTGGCTCAACAGCACAGCAGCAGACCCCCCACTCAGTTTCTGGCAGTGTGACTCCAGCCAAGCTCCTGAGTTGCAGCAGAAAGACTCAGACATTTCTGAATCGAGCGCAGTCTGTTCTCTGGCAGCTCAGCCCAAAGCAGCTGATGCTGAGCTAACATGATGCCAAATCCTAAGACAGAAGTACGTGCTGCTTTCTGCAGGCAGAAGGTGCTGTAATTGAATTTGATAGCTCTCCACACCTCCCCCATGCAGTTACAGCTTTGTGTTTTAAGTATTATATACAGTCATGACACCAGCTAATTGCATGGTTACTGCCACATAAGATGTTATTTCGCGATAACTCCATGGTAACCCAGAGATGTAAGAGGCAGAGAAGAACAGAGGGAATCAACAAGTCAGGGAAGGAACAAGGGCCAAGACCTTGAGAGGAGGAAAGAAGCACGAACACAGAATAAGCGCAAGCAGCAGCTGGCTAAAAATTTTCATCTGAGAGCGAGGAAACATCTCCTGCAGCCACCACGTGCCAAGACCCGCTGGTGGCATGAAGGCTGGTGACACAAGGGACTTCAAAGACGTTCAGGTCTCAGTTGAGCCAATGGAAATGCAAGGCTCAGCCTCCTGTCTCAGAAGCAGAGCACACCCTTCCTTCTCTCCCCAGCCACTGCCTTTCTCAAGGGAGGGTCGAGTACTGCTCAGCCAGGAGGGGCTGTAAGGCCCACGTGCAGCAGAGTGGGCTGTTCACCTGACAGCAATGGGCTGGGCACACCACAAACACCACTCAGGTGCCCCAACAAGCCCTTGCAGCCCGTCCTATCATGGCAATACTTACCCAGCCTAAGGAAAAGCTGTGAAAACCCATAGCCCCTTTTGAAAGGGGCTGCAGTGCAGACAGCAGCAGGGCAGCCTCAGCCCACTGCAACCCAAAGGGCTGTGGAGGGGAGTTCCTCTCCTCTAGGAAGTCCCAAGTGACAGAAAGTCCCTCTGCTTTTTACCACGAGCCTGTTTGTGGCATCACCCCAGCCTACGGCTCCCTGGTGCCACAGGTGTGCACGGGGGATGGCTTTACCTGGTTCCTGCACTGCGGGCATGTCCGGCTCGGGGCAGTGTCAAACCATTGGAACAGGCTGAGAAAGACAAGGAAAACACAGTAAATCCTTACAGCCCTGGGGCACTGCTTCCAGGGGCTATGCCCCAGCTCCCCAGGAGACAGCAGGATGTGACTCCTCATCATAAAGCAGAATTGCACACCTTCAGTCCAGCACTGCAGCCGGCAGGAGCTCCATGCTCCACACGCATGCTCCACCCGCATCTCCAAGACAATTCCTGGCTGGATTTAGCATGTGAGCTTATCTTTGACAGGGCAGAGCTTTTGCAGAGCTCAGATCTCTCTGGGAGACAGGCACTGAGGTGCCACAGCTTCGCAGGAGCGAGTGGATGCACACGGGAGCTGCTCTATCAGGCTGTGACAGCCAGCTCCAGCTCCAGGGGTGCCACTGAGCTCGGATCTCTGAGCCAGGGGTGCCGGGCTGGGCTCTGCTCTGCCGTGATGAACCTAAACCTGCCGGGCTCCCCAGGACAGCTCCTAATGCATTCTGCAACCAAGCCAGCACATCACACTGGATGTTTATTTTGGGAGCAGGTAATGATTTGGAGCTGGCAGGTTCCCTTTGGAAGCTCTCCCTGCTCGGCTGGCTGCTGGCAGAGAGCAGGCCCGAGCAGCACTGCTGAGTGAGAAGTGACAATCACACCCGTGCTCCTCTCCAAGCTCGTTAGCCAGGAAAGCAAATGCCCACCCTCTCCCCACACAAAGTTTATTTCCTGAGAAGAACCATTTCCTTTCAACAGAGTCCTAGAAAAGCACGGAATTACCAGGGCACCTTCACCATAATCCAACATCACTCCCTCCAAACACCCTGTGACAGTGGCTCTTCCGGAGCAGGGAGCCCGCAGGCAGCACAGCGACAGAAGCACAGAATCAATTAGGTCGGAAAAGATCCGAGCTCATCGAGTCCAGCCTATGGCCGATCAGCACCGTGCCAAGTGCCACATCCAGCCTTCCCTTAAGGACCTGCAGGGACGGCGACTCCACCACCGCCGGGGACAGCCCGTTCACACGGGTGATCAGCACAGCACAGCCCCGCACAGCTCCGTGAGCTCCTCCGAGCCCTCGCCGGGGCCACACAAGGTGCCCGTGGCTGATACCCACGGCCCGGCCCGAGCCCCCGCCCGCCCCGGCGCTCACCAGGCCTGGTGGAAGGTGTGCCCGCACGGCACGGCCGCCACGTCCCGCTCGTTGTCGAAGAAGTCGGAGCAGATGGTGCAGTGTGCGCGGATGGGCATGGCGGGGCCGGCCCGGTGACCGGGGACGCTCCTGAGGGTGGCGGCCCCGGGGCTGGAGCGGCCGCGCGGCCCTGCGCGGTTTAAACGCGACCGCGAGCTCGCCGCTTCCGGCCCGTCCCGGAAGTGACTTCAGGGGATCCCGGGCCGGGGCCAAGGCTGGGGCTGTGTTGGGTGGGCGTGGTCTGTGGGGCGTGTCCGATGGGCGGGCCCTGTGTGAGTGGGCGTGGCTCGCCCCGTGCCCCACCCGCCCGGCCCGTGCCCCGCGGTGACACCCGGGCTCCTTCTCGGAATCCAGCCCGGGCTCCTTCCCGGCGGCGAGCGCTCACGGGTCCCGCTGCCCTCGCTGCCCGAGCAGCGCTGCCGCTTCCAGCCCGCCGCGTCTCGCTCAGCGCCGCGCTGCCGGCAGGCGCGGCCGCTCCCCGGCCCCACAGAGAGACTGGGCAGGCGGCGCTGGTGCTGTCTCAGTTTGTCCTCAGCGGGGTCTTTATTTGCCAGAGATACAGCGGCGGGGCGCGAGGCGGCGGCGGCAGCCGCGGGCAGAGCCGGCCCTGCAGGCATGCAGCTGCGAGGGGGGAAGCGGGCACCGGGGAGGGGGCACGGGGGGCACCGGGGGTCCTCCAGGCACAACGCGTGGGGGGCCGTGCGGCTGCCCCCGGGCGGGGGTCCCCGTGTCCCCCCCCGGGGGTCCCGGGTCGGAGAGGGGGTCTCCGGGACGGCCCCCGCTCCGTCCCGGGCGGCCCCGCCCGCGGTCCCGCACATGCACGCGTGTCCCGGGGGGCTGGGGACGCTCCCCCGGCGCTGCGGGGCGTGCGGCCGAGCGGGGCTGCCCCGCGTCTCTGGGCATCCCCGGGGCAGGGGACGGCGGCGGGGGACAGACTGAGAGAGCTGGGAGGACACGGGGGGACGGGCGCCATGCAGGGCTCTGCCCCGCGGCCGGCTCTCCGGCGGGGCACGTAGAAAAGGGGGCGCAGGCGGGGCTGGGGGGCCATGCCGGGGCTATGTACAGGGGGCGCGGGCGCCGCTCAGCCGCTCTGCTCGCTGGGGGGCTCGGCGGCGGCCCCGGCCTCGGTACATGTGGCGGCGGGCGGTGTGCCGGGGGCCGGGGGCTGCGCGGCGGCGGGCGGCGTGCCGGGGGCTGCGGGCTCCGGGGCGGTGGCGGAGGGGGCTGCGGGCTCCGTGGCGGGGGCCGGGGCCGTGTCGGTGGCGGTTGCGGGCTCCGCGGCCGCGGCGGCGGGAGCCGGGGCGGCGGCCGGAGTCGCCGCCGGGGCCGTGGTCGCCGCCGGGGCCGTGGTAGCTGCCGGGGTAGCTGCCGTGGTCGGGGTCGCTGCCGGGGCTGGAGTTGCTGCCGGGGCCGGGGTCGCTGCCGGGGTCGGAGCCGCTGCCGGGGCTGGGGTCGCTGCCGGGGCCGGGGTCGCTGCCGGGGCCGGGGCTGCCGCCGTCTCCGACTGCTCGGGCGCCCGCAGGCGTTTCATGAGCGTGGTCACTCGCACGGCTTTCTGCGGGGCAGAGACGGGGGGTGTGGGGCTGGCGGAGGGGCCGGGACTGGCAGCGCCACCAGGCTCTTTGCCCCACGGTGGGGCTTGGCTGAGAGGGGACACGGAGGCAAGGCACACCCACCCACCTTCCATTTGGCCCGGGCGAAGTTCTTCTCGATCTGGGCACAGACGCCATCCTTGATGTTCTTGTCAGAGGCAGCATTCCCAGAGATCCTGGAGGGGCAGTGAGGGGTGAGCTACCAGCCCTACCAGCCCCCCTGGCTCCCCATCTGACCCTGCTGCTGCTCACCACTCATGGGAGATGGCCTCCTCTGCCGTGATCCTCTGGTCCTGCTCCACCTCCATCAGGCGTGTCACCAGCTCCTTAGCTGGGGGCACAGGGGGAGAAGTCAGTGCTGGTAGGGGACAACATGGGACCCCACATACCCCCCCCAGTGTGGGGCTCACCCGCTTGCGAGATGTCATCCCAGTAGGGCGGGTCAAACTCATAGTCCCCAGCCAGGATTTTGCGGAAGAGGTTCTTGTCGTGGTTCTCATAGTCATCCTCGTCTGCCTCCTCGTAGAAAGGGGGGTTTCCCGAGAGGCTGGGGAACGTGGTGGGGGGCTCAGTCCCGCCCCAGCCCCGAGCCCCTGTAGCTACCCCGTCCCTCAGCCCACACTCACAGGATGTACATGATGACGCCGATGGCCCAGCAGTCCACCGGCCGCCCGTACCGTTGCCGCCCCACCACCTCCGGAGCTGCCAGAGACAAAGAGCAACCAAACCATCCCGGGGTCCCCAGCCACCCAGCCTCTTGGCCCTGGCATGATGGGGAGTGGGAGGCACCCACTGGAAGCACCCAGGATCAGCCCCCAGGGTGATGGGAATGGGAGGTGCAGCAGCAGGTAGTAAGGAATGGATGGTAAGGAGAAGCAGGGACCTGCTGGGACCCAGGACTGCCCACCCCTGCATGCCCACCCGGCTGGCTCTCACCCACCCAGGTACTCAGGGGTGCCACAGGGCTCCTTAATGAGCCCGTTCTCCAGCTTGGCCAGGTGGAAGTCACTGATGACGATCTTGGAGTTCTTCAGGCGATTGTAGTACACCAGGTTCTCCAGCTGCCGGCACAGGGACTGTGAGTGCCAGGACGGGGGGCATGGCAGCACCCATGGGTGCTCCTACCCCCCCCGCCACCCACCTTGAGGTTTCTGTGGACGATCTTGAGTGAGTGCAGGTAGGCAACAGCCTCCAGCACCTGCCGGATGACATTGCTGGTGTCCTTCTCCGAGTAGTAGCCCTGGTCCAGGATCCAGTCGAAGACCTCCCGACCAGTGGCCCTGCAGACAGCAGCTCTGCCGAGACCCAGCCATGGCGGGGCCACCCCCTCCCCACTTCCAAATATCCCAAACTTACAGCTCCAGGAAGATGAAATATTCCTTGCGGGTGATGTAGACATCCACCAGCTGTAGGATGTTAGGGTGCTTCACCCTGCAGAGAGCCAGGGGCATGGATGGGAGCTCCCAGTTTGCCCAGTAGCACAGGATCCCCTCCAGCCCCAGCACTCACATTTTGAGGATGATGATCTCGTTTTTGGCTGCCTTCCGCACTTTCCGCCCATCCCGCTTCAGAAACTTCTTGCAGGTGTACAACTTCCCTGTCGTCTTCTCCTTGGCCCGGAAGATTTCACAGAACTCCTCCCTGCAAGGGTACCCCCAGACATCACCCCATTCCTGGGCACCACTGAAATTGGGATGCTTGGGTTGTCCCTGGGCCCACCAGCATTCCCCCAGATCCCAGCAGTCAGGGGAGATGCCACAGAAGTAGAAGAAAGCTGTGGCTCAAAAACACTTTGGAGGGGAAGAAAAAACAGCAGTGAGAGGCAACTGATATGGAAGGAGCAAATTGATAGGGAATGGGGAGAATTTGCTGGTTAAAAAGCTCCATCCTCAGGACAGGAGGGGTAAAACCCCCGGTGAAGCCACTCGTGCCAAGGTGGAACAGCAGCACACCCACATTAACATCAGCACAGCAGTCGGGGAGAAAGAAAGGGAGATGTGTCGGTAGCTGCAGCGTTTCTGTTCTATTATTCATGGTGCTTGAGCCCATGGCCAGGCTGCAGCTGCAGGGGAGCCCCGGGGGGCAGTTGGCACTGCTCCAGCAAAGCCATTGGCTTTCCAATCCCCCCAGCTGCCCTGAAACCCTCACGGCCACTGCCCTGGGTGGAGGGGAACGGTGACCTGTGGGCTTTGGGACAAACTGCCCAGAGGATGGAGCAAAAATCTGAGAGCACCGAGGTCCCCACTGCCACCCAGTGTGATCCTGCCAGGTGTGACCTCTGTCCAAGCAGGTGTTTTGGAAGTTGATGGAAAAATTCTGGTGCCTATTTTGTGGTCAGCCCTCTCTCAAAGGGTGTTAGGGCTTCACTTTTTGGAGTGCATCCTAACAGGTTCCTCAGCACGGCAATAAAAGTTGGGGGAAGCAGCAGTGCAGTGCTCCACTGCCCCCCAAGTGACATCTGCCTTTCCTTTGCTGTAGCTGAGCCCTCCTGATTCACAAAATGCTCCAGGGAGCCAGGATCGTGTGGAATTGCTGCAATCCCTGCAAATCTTGAGGGGAGGAGGGAGGGATATGGGAAGCTGCCCAGCTGCAGCCAGCAGCAGAGGAAAAGCTCACTGCCCTCTTTGGAGCTAGCTGTGAATATCCCACATGCAACCCACGAGCAAGAGGGACTAATTAGGGTAAAGCCACCCCAAAATACACCCTGCAATCCTGGCCCAGCTGGGGACCAGCACCCCCAGAGCCCCAACAGGCAGTGTTGTGCCACTCCTCAGCACTCCAAGAGCCCCACACAGGTGGCTGGGGTTCCCCAGGGCATCCACGGGGCCGTGGAGGGACCAACTCACGTTTTGATGACCTGGCCCAGGTCATATCTGTCGGTCACCTCAGACGGCTGGTTATAATCTTTCTTGTCTCCCAGCGTCACGCAGCCAAACGGCATCGCAGGGCCCGGTGCTGGCAGGGCAGGGACAGGCAGTGAGTGCCCCGGCACTGCCACCCCCCTGGAGCCACAGCAGACCCTCCCAAGCTGTGCCCATTAATGTGGAACCTGAGCACAGCGGCTGCTCGTGCTCTGCAGCTGCTGCCAGCCGCCGTGTGCCCAGCCCCACCGACGGGCATCCCTGCCCGTGGCATCCAGCCTCTGCCCGGGCTCAGGCTGTCAGCACAGCCACAAGCTTCCCCCTCCGGCCCCTCTTGGTGGATTATTAATGATTAATAAGCAGTCAGGGTTAGCACAGTGCCTGGAGCACCCACTGGGGAGGCAAGTGGAGGTGAACGGATCCTTTCCTGTTCCTCAGCCCAGTCTTGCCCACAGTAACATTTCAGCAGATGGGGCCTCCCCAGGCAGAGCATTGTCATACGTTGTCACATGTGCAGTGGGTTGCACCAGTCTCAGCTTGCCATCCCCAACCAGCCCCGACTGTGGCACCAGGCAGGTGGCACTGCAGCTCGGAGGTGCCACAGGCAGCAGTCAGGACACCAGCCTTGGCAGATGCCAGCTTCTCCAGCCCTTTAGGAAGGATGCTTTGCCCCTTGCTTCCCTGTTGGGAACTCTTCAAAACCAGATCCTTCTTGGATGCTTCCCAGAAAAAAAAAATTGATCACATAAAGTGATTTCTTCCCCTTTCCCACCGTGTTAGCAGGAGGAAGTTTCAGCTGAAATTATTTTTTGACGGCTCAGAAGACGACAGAGCTGCCTGGGGCCCCCCAGCCCTCTCAGGTGGGCCTGAGCGGGACCTTGTGATGGGAAGCTGGCACAGTGCTGGAGGCAGCCCTTGCCCAGGCTAAAGCTCCCCAAACACCACGCTGTGCCGTGCCGTGCCGTGCCGTGCCGTGCCGTGCCGTGCCGTGCCAGCAGGGCCCGGTGGCGAGGGCTGCGGGCAGGATGGCTGCGGGATGCGGGATGCGGGAGCCGGCATCGCGGGTACCCAAGCGCCGAGCCTGTTGCTATGGCAATGGGAGCTGAAGATGCAGAAAGCGGCACATCCTTGGGAGGGGGCAGGGACGGGCAGCACCCGGCAGCACCCGACCCACCTGCAGGTGCACAGCCCCATCCATCCCTGCTGGGCAGGCCCTGCGAGGGAGGCGTGCTGCCTGCAGCACCCAGGGCGTGCACTGAAGTGCTCCCTGGGGTGATTGACCCAAACCGGGGTGGGACGTGAGTGTGGTGAGCCAGGGAATGGGGGATGCTCCTTCCTGCCTCCATCCTTTGGGGCTGATCTGCCTCTGTGCCTGCTGGAGTGATGCCCACAGGATGGATGCTCCCAGCTTGCAAGGCACCCAGGCACCGTCCTGCCAGGAGAGCCCACACCCAGTAAGAGCACCTGCCCCAGTCCTGCTCAGCGTGCACCAAGTCCCAAAAGAGAAGAAGAGCACCCATGGGACATCGCTGCTGGTGCCCCAGATTGGATGAGATTTTCCAGCCTCCACCTGACTCATCCTAGCAGCTCTCTCAGCAAACATGCCCTGCCTGGCACCTCTGTGTCCCCATGCCACACGACACCAGCTCTGCCATGCCCCTGTGCCTGGCCAAGGGGAATGAGGGCTGTCCTGGCAGCTGCTGGAGGGGCGGTGGGCTCAGTGCCACAGATCATCAGGGGCAGGGCTGGCTGGTGGACGGGCAGGCTGCCAGCACTGGGGGCACAGTGCCAGGATTAGCTGGGAAGGGGACTGGGGTGGGATGATATATCTGGATTTTATTGCTGTCTATGGGAGCACTCAGCTAATCTGCGCTCATTAAATTAGTTCCCGTTGGTTTAGTGGCCACCCATCCTGCCAGGGCTGAGCATTGCCATCCTCCCCTGCCCCAGGCTGGCTTCGAGGGGCTCAGCTCACCGAGGATACCCCACAAGGGAGGCTTGCACCCAGCCCAACATCGAGGTCAGCACCTGCACCCCACAGGTGAGAGCACCCCCCGGAGCAGGGGCACCCAGGCAAGAGGTGGGCAAAGGGAAAAGGGCTCCCTCTCCCTCCCCGGGGTGCCGGGGGGGAAGGCTCCGTGCTGCGCTGGCACCCGCACGCAGCCAGCACCCCCCTCCAAGAGTCTAATTTGGGAGCAGAAGCAACAGCGGGTGTAAGACAATAGCGGGGAAGTGGGTGGCCGGGTGGGGATGGCACGGAGGGATGACGCAGCCGTGCAGCCCTCGCCAGCGGGGCCCCCAGCCCCCGACCCCCCGCTCTGCCCCACGGCGTGAGGCGCCACCGGCTGGTATTTCACCCGCAGCCCCGCTTGCACCTGCAGCTGCCCTGGACATGTCCGTGGGGGTTCCCCTGCCATCCCGCCCCCACGTCCCGGGGGAAGGATGTACCGGGGACAGGCAGAAAACGCAGCCGGGCTAAGACGGACCGAAATATTGCCAGTGCAGGCAGCGGGCGGGCAGCGGGAGGCGGAGGGGAGGCGGAGGGGCCGGCCGGCCCGGCGCTGCCCGCGGAGCGGCCGGGCTGGGGCTCACACAGGGCTGGGGGAGCCCCACCGCCCCCGGGCCGGGGTGTGCGGAGGGACAGCCCGGGCCGCGCACCGCAGGCAGGTCTGCGTTTGGCCGGCTCGGAGCGCTGCGGCAGCGGGAAGGGAGCGGACTGCGGGAGAGAGAGGTGCGGGGTCCGGGAGGGGATGCTCGGCGGCGGGGGCACGGGGAGAGGCTCCCCGGCAGCATCCGCTCCCGCGGTGCCGGCCCGGTGCTCCGGGCTCCTCGCGGGGACGGGGGCGGCACCAGGACAGCGGCGGCCCGGGGGGGGCGCGCGGGGAGGCGCGGGGGGAGCCGGGCTCCGGCAGCTCGCCGTGCCCGCGGCGCCCGTCGGGGCTCGGGCTCTGCGGGACGCGGGTGCCGGCGGGGGCAGCGCGGCGGCGGGCGGCCGTCGGGGCGCGCACGCACCGGACAGGGAAACGCGCGGCCCCGTCGGGACGTCCCGGGCCCCCGGGGTCGGGAGGAGAGTTGGGGGCAGCCCCGGGCCAGACGGTGACAGATGCCAGCAACGGCCCCCCCGCCGGGCCCGGCCCCCCTCGCCCCCGGTCCGGCGCGGCGCGGCGCGGCGCTCACCTGCACGCCTCTCCGACCGCAACGGGGGGCCGCGGCCCGGGGCCGCCGCTCGGGGGGAGCGCGCCCCTCCCGCCCGCCCTCCCGCGCCGGGCCGGGGCCGAGCCGGGCCGAGCCGAGCCGATCCCCGCCGCTGCCAGCGATGCCAGCCGATCCCAGCCCAGCCGTCGGTCCGTCGCGGCGCGGCCCCGCGCGCCCGGCGCGGCAAGTTGGGGGGGCGGGACCTCGAGGCCACGCCCCCTTTCGCGCCCCGCCTCTCCCCTGACGTCACCGCCAAACTTCGCGCCCCGCCCGTGGGGACGGGTCACGCGTGGCGATGGGACCGACCGGAGCGCGGGGGGCGAGGCCGGGGATTGTCACCGAGCTGGAACACCGCCACAGCCCGGGGGCCGGGATGGGATAATGGGATGGGATAATGGGATGGGATAATGGGATGGGATAATGGGATGGGATGGGATAATGGGATGGGATGGGATGGGATGGGATGGGATGGGATGGGATGGGATGGGATGGGATGGGATGGGATGGGATGGGATGGGATGGGAGCAGGATTTTAGCAAAGCTGAGCATGGGCTCAGCATCACAGGTATCTGCCCCCTGAGGGCACTAAAAGGCACCATGAGGACACGGGTAGACACACGTTCCTGCCTCTGTGCCATCATCCAGTGGGAACCCAGGCAACTTCTCCTCCAGCAGCAGGGCCAAAGGCTCTACTCACTTCCCTATGACAGGGTTTGGCCGGGGCAAGGAACAAGAAAGGGACAAGAAATCGGCCACCCTAATTCTCTTACCTCTGCCCACAGCCCAGGTGTGGGACCAGCCCGGGGTGTGCACAGAGCCCCCAGGGCACAACAGGGCACCAGTCCCTTCCCCAGCCCCCTCACCCCCCACTCCTCACAGTGCAGCCACGTGTGCAGAGCCCCCCCAAGGCCTGCGTGCCACACGCTGGCATTTGCCGTCCATATGGTGCTGATTCCAAAGTGCACCCCTCTTCCCTCCTGCCCCTGGCCCCACCAAACCCCCACTCCCCAAACCTCCTGAGGTCCTCAGCCACCACAGGGTGTGGCCATGCAGTCACGGGACCCACAGCCCTCTCCCACCCATGGATAGGGGACACCAGGGTCCCACAGCAGCCTGTCCCCTCTGCTCACTGGAGAACAGCCAGCACTGCTGGGCACTCCCAGTGCCCATCCCCTGCGTGGCACCGAGCCCTGCCAGCCCCAGGCCTATCACCTCCCCCGTGCTGGGTGATTAAGGGTGTGTGAGAGCAGGGGGAATTTGCAGGGCACTGTAGTTTGAGCTTCTAATCAAGAGTTTAATCGTTGTGGCTGGCAGCAGAGCTCCAGGGTTATTAATCTCTGCGCCTCGCGGGGACCCGAGCGTAGGCCACCACTACCCGGCAGGCACCCTGTGCCCCGGGGCTGCCCGGCACTGCCTGGCAGTGTGAGGGATGTGGTGACACTTCCCCATTGTCCCCTGACCCCAGCTGGCACCTGTCACCTCCTGGAGCTGTCTCCTGCCACAGGGCCCCCTCACTGTGCTCTGGTCCCCTCCTGCTCCTGACTCTGTGCAGATCTTGGCCCACTCCATGCCCCGTTTTGGGGTGATGAGCTTTGCTGACCCCAATGGCGTTTGTCCTTACAGTGCCATGTCCCACCCCCTTCCCACTACACCCCAGAGCTGAATGTGGGATGCCATGGCTGGTTTGGGGTGATTATTTTTCCTACAGCACCTCTGGAGAGAGTAAGCCCAGTGTGGGGCTGCCAGGGCTGGGGGCACCTGGCTGTACACCCCTGCCTCAGATGGGGGACATGGGGTGGGGGACACCCGGACATACCCCCTGCTTCAGCTGGGGGACATCTGGCTGTATCCCTGTGCCTCGGGAGGGTGCAGGGGATGGAGGGGGGCCCAGGCAGTGCTGGGGGGTGCAGGGGGGGTGCTCAGCACGTTTGTTCTGGGGTGCAGGGGGATGCACGTTCAGCGTGTCCGTGCTGGGGTGCAGTGGGGTGCAGTGGGGTGCAGTGGGGTGCAGCGGGGGGTGCTCAGCGTGGCCGTGACTCAAGCACCACGCGGCACCGCATCCCTGCGTGCTTGCCATCGCCATGGCAACCGCCAGGCAATCAGCGATAATTGCGCACGTCGGCCCGGCAACGGGGCCAAATAAACCCCATCCCTCCTTTCGGGGGGCCGGTGGGGGGCAAGGGGGAGACAAAAGGAGGCGGTGCAGCTGCTGATGGCCACCCCGACCCTTCACTGGGATGAGCGGCGCTGGGGTGCACAGTGGCAGGGCTGCGGTCCCCACAGGCGTCCCAAGGCACCTCTGTGCCCGGGAAGGTGTCAAGGGACAGCCAGAGAGCCACTCAGCTCGGCCACCAGGTACAGTGTCCCTCACAGTGCCACAGCTCTGCCAGCTCGGTGACCACGCTGTGTGTGAGGACAGGGCTGCCCCACACCTGCCTGGGCACCACTGGCCGTGGCTGCTTGTCCCTGGCCAGCCTGCTCCTGATCTGGGCTGTCCCTGTGCCAACGACAGCACAAAAAGCCTTGCACCTCTCCACTGGCTTGGTCCCTGTCACATGCAGGGCTGGCTCTCCTCCCTGGAGCCCTGATGGGGAAAGGGGCCTTGTTTCCCACAGCGTACTCCTGCATCACAGTGGTGACATGGCATCAGGGTTTGAGTCCCCTCCCCACTGAAAGAGCTTTGGGGGTCCCCTGGATCTCTGGCAGCACCTGCAGCCACAGGGACCAGGGTGCAGGGAGGGCTGCTCAGGGTGACAGCTCAGGGAGAGAACTGTCCCCAAGGGGGAGGACCAGGACCAGACCCAGGACCAAGACTGGGGTGTGGCTGGCACTGGTCCTGGGTGGGTGCTGGGATGGGCCAAGCCTCCCCAGATAAATGACAGTGCGTTTCAGGGACAGAGAAAGGAGAAAAAGATGTGCCTTATAGCCTGTAAGGCTTTGGGGTAAAGTGAAGCTCCTGGAGGACAGCAGAGCTCCCCAGGGGCCAGCAGATATCCCCAGAGGACAGCAGAGATTCCCAGGGACCACCAAAGCTCCCCAAGGGCCACCAAAGCTCCTCAGAGACCAGGAGAGGTCCTCAGGGGCTACCAAAGCTTCCCAGGGGCCCCTGAAGCTGCCCAGGTACCACCAAAGCTCTCCGGGGGCCAGCAGAGCTCCCCGAGGGCCAGCACAGCCTCAGGTGGGTGCAGGGGTGCCCCGGGCTGTGCAGGGGCCCCCAGTTCCAGGTGCCAGGGCCAGGCGGGGAGGGCAGAGGGCCAGGGCTGGCAGCGGGGTGCTGGAGCAGGGACTGGGGGTGCCAGGGCAGCCCCCCCTCCGTTCACAGGCATCATTAGCAAAACTCGCCGCTTTCTAAAAATGGCACGTCGGTGCCGCGGCGGCTGCTCTTCACGCCCGCTCCCCAGCACCGGCAGCCGCTAAAAACAGCTCGGCGCTGCCTGCTGCCTGCTGCCACCTCTCACCGGGGCGGCTGGCACCGGAGACCACCGCCTCACCCAAACACTCATCTAGCACAGTTTTGCCCGTCCCCAGTGCAGCCCCCAGCCCGTGGCACTCTCTGCCCGCCCTTTGCCGGCAGGAGCCCGCAGCCGCGGCCGAGGGGCCATTGCGGCATCACCGCACACACCGGGCGTGCAGCGGGCCCCGGGCGGTGCCGGCGGCGGGACCGTGCCTGGCCCTGCCCGTGCACCCGCAGCCCCGCGTGCGGCCACTCATGTTTTATAGATGGCTCCGATTTTAATAATTAATGCCTGCTAACGACAGCACTTTCCCCAAATAAAACATTTAAAGTGCTGTGTGTGCACGGCGCGTTGCCGGCATGGGACACCGGCTGCTCTGCTGCAGCCGTGGCGGATGGGCACGGCACGAGGGGCTTGGCACGGCCTGGCACAGCGTGGCACGGCCCGGCACGGCCTCACCTGCCCACAGCTCAGCCCGATGCTGCACCAACCATGCCCAGGCACAGCACCTCAGGGTGACACCACCCAGTGCCCACCTGTGGGTGCCCAGGTAGCACCCCCCAGCTGCGGCAGGGGTGCCAGGTGCCATGCAAGGTGCTACCCTGAGGTCACCTGCCTGTCCCTGGCGCCGTGGCAGTGGGCACAGCGCCAGTGCCAGTCCCAGCTAGCAGCATCGGACAGGGGTGGGCGCATGCCAGCCCTTGGCATGGAAGTCTGGGCGCTCGCTCCTCACCTCCCGCAGCGTAATTAGGGCAGGATAAATGTGGATTAGCATGAAATCTGTCATCTCTGCGAGCACATTCGTGGGGGGAGGGGGCAGCCTAAAGCAGGGGCCGCCCACACGCACATCACCGTAACCACACCAGACTTGTCCACTAACGAGCGGTTCACTGTGCCACCCCAGTGCCAGCACGGACAGCCCTGCTCCCTCTGGTACCCTGCTCCCACTGGCTGCTCCCACAGCTGTCCCCTGTGTCACCAGACAGCAGGCCTGGCATGCATCTGCCACCCAAACACAGCCCTGGGCACCCACTCTGCTTTGTGCTGTGGAGGGCAATAACCAGGGTGTCAGCTTGTCCGTCCATCCATCCATCCATCCATCCATCCATCCATCCATCCATCCATCCACCCATCCCTCCATGCACCCACACATCCATCCGTCCATCCATCCATCCATCCATCCATCCATCCATCCATCCATCCATCCATCCATCCATCCCATGAGCTGCTGGTGTCCCAGTCAGCCACCCTGGCTGCCCCCCAGGCATGCAGCATCCCCCAGTGCCAGTGCCCAGCACCTCCCATTGCTGGTCCAGCCCTAATACTCACACAGTGCCAGGCTCTTCCCGTTGCCACAGCGACTCAGCAGCGAGCCAAGATGGTGCTGCTCGGCCTTCCAAGCAAGGTCAGCACCTACACTGGAGGTCATGGTCACCCAAAACCCAGGCCAGGGGAGCAGAGCAGTCGCACTGTGGGGAAACTGAGGCACGGTGCTGGGACCCAGCTGCACTAAAACCACGTGGCAGTGGAGCCGTGCAGGTGTGAGGCGTGGGGGAGATGGACAGCTTGGCTGATGGGAGCTGACACGGCCCCGGGCTCCAGCACTGCTTAATGAGCAGCCCAGGGGGTTTTATTTAAAGGCAGTGTTGGCGGCAGGGCCCGTGTGGCTGGACATGGAGCAGGAGCAGCGCTGCCCACAGCCACAGACTGTGTGTGTTCCAGCATCCCTTGCTCATCCTGGGCTTGCCCTGAATATTCTCTGCCACAAGCCCCATAGGCAGTACTGTCCCCTGCACAGTACTGAAGCAATAAAGGTGTCATTAAATGAAGCTGGCAATGACTCTTGGTCACCAGACAGCAGCCCCCAGCCCCATCGTGTCCTTACTGTGATCACAGGCACCTTAGTGGCAGGGACACTGTAATCCCATGCCCTGGACTCCATGGGCACTCACAGCCCCAAGAGCATCCTGATCTGATGCCTGGCCACCTATCATCCCAGGATCATCATGATCCCATGGGCACTGCAATTCCATGCCCCAGGCATCCATCATGCCACGAATCCTGGGGGCAACATGGCCCATATGCCAGGACTGCAGGGGCATCATCACCCCATGCCCAGGAGCATGGTACCCCTCACATGCCTCATGCCTCACGGCCACCCTGGCCACGGGCTGGATGTGGCTGGGAGAAGGACTTTTAGCAAAAGCCTCCTAAACATCCCAAGGTCAGAGGGCCATGGTGGGACTCGGGGTGCAAAGTGGGACCTTGGTGTGGCAGGCAATGGGGGATGGTTCCACATGAGGGTGGCCACAGCAGCACCATTGTGCAGATGCCCTCCTTTCACTGACAAAGCAACAGTGGGTGCCCCCTCCTCAGTGTCTCCCATGAGGTGGGTGCCCCAGGAGTGGGCGGGGGGACACCTCACCCATGCAGGGGCATGAGGGTGCTGCCAATCTGGGGCACAGCCCCCTCAAAGACACAGCCTCAGCCAGGGAAAAAATATAATTAGTTTTTAATGAGTGATTTGAGCATCCAAGAGGCTGGAAACTCCACGGGAGCCCTGGGAAGGCCAGGCCACCCAACAACACCCACTGGGTATGGGGCCCCACAGCACACATCCACTGTGGGACTGAGCCCAGACCCCAGAGCTCAGACTCATCACTGTGGGGCTGAGCCTCTCACCACCCAGCCAGCACAGGACTGAGCCCCAGCATCCTGTGGTGCAGGACCAATCCTGGGGAGCAGCCAGCAGGGTCTGGGTGTGAGCCATGGGAGAGCACTCCATGGCACCCAGCTGCCTCCCAGCGCCCATCCCATAGGGAGGGTGCCCCATAGCATCTGCCTGCACACTGCATCCCTCCTCAGGGTAGTGTGCCTATGGTGCATGGGGGCCTGGGAGACCCCATGGTGCAGGGAATCCCATCAGCACACAGATGTGTCGTCGTCCTCCTCTTCTTCCTTCTCTTCTTCTTCCTCCTCATTATGTTTATCCTCATCCTCGCTATCAGGCAGCTGCCCCGGGGGAGCAGGGGGAAAGGCAGGACCCCAGTCCAGGTTGGTGTAGGTGACAGTCAGGTTGACATAGTGCTCCCCATCCAGTGTGGCCAGGACACGCTCCAGCTCGCCCACCAGCCCGGTGAAGGACGGCCTCTCCTCGGGCGCCGGCGCCCAGCAGCTCAGCATCACGCGGTACCTGCAGCCACACCCAGTCAGGGCTGCAGCCCCGGGACAGCCCCTGCCACCCCGCCCAGCCCAGCTGCACTCACAGGCTGTCGGGGCAGTGGGAGGGCTGTGGCAGGCGCCTCCCCTGCAGCAGGTAGTGGGCCATGTCGTAGGGGTCCACCCCGGCGTACGGCGCTGCCCCGCGTGTCAGCAGCTCCCACATGAGCACCCCGAAGGACCACTGCCGAGGAGAGAGCTGCCATGGGGCACAGGCAGGATGGAGATGGGGGACGGGACGGGGAGGGGAGGGGGTCATGCCTACCACATCAGACTTGGTGGTGAATTTTTGGGTCTGGAGGCTCTCCAGCGCCATCCACTTGACAGGCAGCTTGGCGTGGCGGTGCTGCTGGATGCTGTAGTACTCCTTGCCGAACACGTCCCGCGCCAGCCCAAAGTCAGCCACCTTTACTGTCAGGGTCTCGTCCAGCCTGCAGGACACCAGGGGGAGGTAGGGACTCCTGGGCACCCCCAGACCCCGGCGGGTACCCTGGGGGGGAGGTCTGGAGGGCACAGCCGCACTTACATGCAGTTCCTGGCTGCCAGGTCCCGATGCACAAACTTCTTCTGGGCCAGGTACTCCATGCCCAAGGCCACCTGCAGCCCGAAGCCGATGAGCTCCTTCATTGTGGGGCTCTGTGAGATGGGAGTGGTGAGCACGGAGGCCTTGGCACCCATCACTGCCCGCCGCCCTTGGGGTGCCCCCTACCCGCTCCTGGCTGCGGATGAACTGGCGCAGGTCCCCGTGGCGCATGTAGGGCAGGACGACGAGGGGCAGCCCGTGGCGGGGCAGGCACACCCCCAGCAGCGAGAGCACCTGCGGGTGGTGGAAGCTCTTCATGAGGATGCCCTCGCGCAGGAACTCCTCCACCTCCTCCAGGTCCGTGATGCCTGCGGAGAGCCGAGCTGTGGCCGTGCCGCTGCTGTGCCGGGGGGGGACGCACGGGAGGGGGAGCTACTCACGGTGCAGGGACTTGACAGCGCAGTGCAGGTCCCCGAGCAGAGGGTCCGTGTAGGTGCCATGGTAGACGCTGCCAAAGTGCCCTGCAGGGTCGGGAGGCACAAAGCTGGCACCACACACTTCGGGCAGGTGAGGCCACAGCCGAATCGGGGTGCCTAGGAGTCACCTTTGCCGATGACCTGGTGGCGGTGGGTAACAAGCCGCTCCTCGGGGATGAGGATGTCCTTCACTTCCTCCAGCAGCTCCGGCCGCAGATCCTCCAGGCAGCAGGACGTGGCCCTGAGCAGGGGCATGGGGGATCCCCCGCCCGCCGCACCAGCCCCAGCCCCAGCACAGCCATTGGCACCGGTGACTCGCGTGCGGGGCCCCACGGGCCCGGGAGTGCCCGCCGTGCTCAGCACTGCCGGGACAGGCAGAGGCGGGTGAGGGCTGGCAGCACCCAGCACCCACACCCCAGCACCCACCGGCGGCCCCCACTTACCCAGCACCTCTCTGTAGTCCACGCCGGGGCGCTGGGTGGTGACGGGGGGCTCGCTGCGGCTGGGCTGCGCCAGCAGCTCCAGGTTCTCCGTCCCTGCAGGCAGCAATGGGGTGGGTACGGGGTGGCGTGGCAGGGTCTGGGGCATCAGTGTGCCCGGCGAGCACGGCACTCACCCCGCCTCTTCTTCCAGCGCCAGCGGAACAGCACGGCCGCCAGCACGCAGCAGAGCAGGAAAGTGATGCCGGTGCCCAGAGCCAGGCTGGCGGCCAGGTCCAGCGATGTGGGGGGGGACAGAACCCAGCCCAGCGCCTCGCAGGCTCCGTTCACACACACCTGGAGGATCAGGGGCTCAGCAGGGATGGGGTGGGGAGCACTGGGGCGGGTGTTTGCCCACCCGGGGGGTTCCTACCTCCACGGGGGCCCCGGCGGGGGGCAGGCGCAGCTCGCGGGGCAGGCGGCATGTCACCTCGTTCTTCAGGACGCTGGGGTGGCAGTCCAGGCCCCCCACCGTCATGGTGATGTTCATGCAGGTGGCCACGGCATCCAGCCCCAGTTGCTGCCCAGAGAGAGCACCGTGAGCTCGGGGGTCCTGGCAGTGGAACCCCTGCTCCGGCTCACCCCGCTGCCCCACGTACGAGCACTTCGATCTCATCCTCGCCGGGCTTGAGGCGGAGCCGCCTGCCCTCCTGCTGCAAGGGGTACAACTTGGGCCGGGAGTAGTAACGGAGGCGGAAGAGCCAGCGGCCATCGGCGCCGTCCAGCAGCACGCTCAGGTTCCCCGGCACCACCTCCACGTTGCTCTCGAAGGGGAAGGCTGGGCTGTGGCACAGCAGCCGGTCCGGTGCCAGCGGGTCCTTACACTCCTGTGGGCAGGGAGGTGCTGAGCTGGGCTCGGGATGTGCCCGGGGGATTGCCCAGGTGGGGTGGGCAGGGCCGGGGGGCGATGGCCCCGCACCCCGGTGCTCACCGTGGCTTGGGTAACCACACCAGCGGCTTCAAAGCGGATCTTGGCGCGATACACGGAGTCCAGGTGGGTGCCGATGATGGTGAGCAGCGAACCCCTGCAGTGGGCAGGGATCAGGTTCCCCGGGGTGCACATGGTCCCCAGGGTGCCTGCAATTGCCAGCACCAGCACGTGGTCCAGCCCAGGGCAGTGGCAGGACAGGGCTGTCCCTCACCCCGGGGAAGGCAGCCAGGCACTCACTCATAGCTGCAGCTGGGGACGACGGCGGACACGGCGGGGTCCGGGCGGTACTGGAAGGGCACGGGGGCCGGGAACTCCTGCCCGTCAATCCACAGGGCTACCCGGGCTGCACCCAGGCCCTCGGCGGCGGGAGCCGTGCATTGGATTGTCCCATTGTCCTGCCTGGAGACACGACAGCCGTGTCTGGGGGCAGCGGGACTGCAGGGGCTCCCCGTGCCCGTCCCGTGCTGGGGACGCCGCAGTGCCAGGGGCAGGGCAGGGGCGTACCTGGGCTGCCCACTCAGGGCACACTCGGAGCCATTGACCATCACCCGCCAGCTGCTCCCTGCCGAAAGGTGTTTGCCATGGAGTGAGAGGTGGGTGCCACCCCCCCGGGGGCCGAACGGGGGGTGCAGGGCACTGACGTGGGGCTCCTGAGCAGAGATGGGGTCAGTGGGACAGGTGAAGGAGCCAAACCCCCCCGACCCTGCCAGGGGCACTGCCGGTGTGGAACCGTACCACGAAGACGAAGCCACCGAGGGTGGAGGAGCCGTAGACTCGGAAGCCAGAGGGTCTGGGGGGCTCCTCCACAGTGAGCACCACGTCGGCTGGGCCCCCCAGGGCTGCCGGGCCCCCCGGCTCCAGCTCACACACCAGCACATCCACAAACTCCTTGCGGCGGGAGGTGGGTAGGGATCTGTGGGACAGCGACAGGGATCAGCCACAGGCCGGGGGCAGCCCCAGAGCCCTCCTTGCTGCTGTTCTCTCCCAGCCCCGCTGCGCACCTGAAACTCTCGCTCTCCTCCGGCAGCACGGTGCAGCCTCGCCGTCCCACTGCCACCCGGCAGGCACCGCGGGGGCTGCGGCAGGGATCGGGCTCCAGGCGGGAGCGGAAGGTCATTCCACAGAGCGTCACCCGTGTCCGACCCTGCAGCGGGGCGCTCCGGGGATGGAACTGTGGGAGAGGCACCCCTGTCACCCCAAAGTGCAGTGACTGTTGTGGGTCATACCTTCTCTGAGGAGCACAGCATCCGTCCCCGGGAGGGGGTCCCCCCACACGCCACCCCATTTGAGTGCTGGGAGCTGTGAGGAGCAGGGGGACACAGCGCAGACCTACGTCGGTGAGGACGGGTGGGCAGCTGTCCTGGACCCAGCGGCCGGGGCACTCGTGGCGGCGCCTGCACCCATCCCCACACCAGCCACAGCCCATGAAGCGCTCGGCCCGCAGGCAGCGCTGGCACGTGGAGAAGTGGTGACAGCCAGGGCCAGTGACGTTCAGGAGCCACACCTGGGGATGGAGAGTGGAGGTGAGGGGGACACATGGAGCTCCATGCCCACCCCATGCCCCTCAGAGCCCCCACTCACCCTGGTGCCAGCAGTGAAGAACAGCGAGCGGCTCTGCAGCCCCATGGCACCGCGCACTGGCCCTGGCTCTCCCAGGGAGAAGTTGGACAAGGTCAGAAGGTAGGAGCTGGAGCGCTGGAGCACCATCTGCAGCAGGGCAGAGCATGGGGCTGAGCATACCCCACAGCCTGCCAGCACCTGCCATCCCACCTGACCCCCCCATCCCACCTGGAAGACGCGTCCTTCTGCTGTGCCCAGGTGGGCCACAGTGACATCCCCCATGGCGGTGACGAAGAGGGAGGTGAGCACGACACCTGTCAGCTGCCCGTTGAACAGGTCCACTTTGTGGGAGGCAGCAGGGACGAGGGTGGGCTGATCCCAGCAGCCAGTGTTGACCACCGGTGCTGACAGGTTCACCTGTGGCCAAACATGGGGTGAGTGACTTGAAGCTGGCCCTCGCACTCCGACTCCCACACCCTCACAGGCAGGCACCAGCTTGATCTGTGAGATATTTTGGGGCAGCACCAGATTGCTTAAGTTTCCCTCCAGGCTGGGAAAATTTTGGAGAATAAACCACATTGGCAGGCCTTTCCTCAGTCCCCTATGTGGAGTCAGATCCTTCCCTCCCTTCCCACCCCATCTGGATATAGTTACTCGTGCTGGCACCACAGGATGCTCACTCCAACCCCAGTGTCCCCTGAGCCCTGGAGCTCAGCAAGGGGCTGGGGTGGAAGAGGGACACCAGGAGCCATGGGGTCCCCACTGGACACTCCCAATGCAGAGGGACTCAGGTCCCCTCTGAGTTTCTCCTGCTACAGAGTGAGTCAGCCGCAGTGAGCTGTCTGCCCTGTGCAGGAAGAGGAGGGGATTTGGCTGCACCTTGCCCTGAGCCTGGCTGAGGACACCAAAACTCGTGTCATGTGCTGGGACGAGGGGGCCCTGCCAGAGTGCCCACCCATCTGCATCCTGGCTGTGCCGGGGCTTGTACCTGGGACACGGTGTTCCTGCCCCGCGGCCGTGGCCGACGAGGAACCCCGGTGACTAATTGCACTTCCGCCTGCGGTTTATTTGCCCACAGAAGGCGGTGGCTGGGGGACAAGGCAGGAGCAGCCCGCACCTCAAACATCCAGCCTGCCAAGCACCGAGGCCCTGTGGCTTTCCCGCCCCCCACACATAAACAAGCTGGAGAGGGTGGCTGGGGTCCAGGGACAGTCACTACGGGGGCCAGAGCTGAGGCTGCCGGGGAGGCCATACCAGGAGAGGAACTGGCCCAAGGCATGACATGTGGCAGTGTGCCCATGTGCTGGCACATGTACCATGGGGGGGTCACAGGATCCCCACCCTCACCTGGCCTCCTCGGTGCAGCCGGGGCTGCCGGAACACAGCAGCCCGTGCAGTAGGTGGTGGGTGGATGCTGGGCTGACTCACACCTGGGTGATGCCACTCTCCCCCTGCCCTGCCCTGCCCTACCCCACCCCACCATCCACCCCGCTATACCAGTGTTTCCCAGCTCCTGAACCCACTCTCCCACATCCCAGCCAACCCCCAGGGTCCCCGGGCAGGACGCGGCGCAGGGTGGAGCACTCACATTGTGTGGGCAGTACTCCACCGGCTGGAAGAAACTGAGCCCCCGCCTCAGCGGCTGGTGCCCGGTACCGCAGCACTTCTTCATGCCCTCCTCCATGGCCTGGTTGAGGAGGCGCAGGGGGAAGGCGCAGACGGCTGAGTTCTCCTGTGGCACCGGGCTCTCTGGGTGGCTCTCGGCGAAGGCGCCGAAGAGCACCGTGTCGGTGTCGTTGATGCCGAGGTCGCGGGCCAGCCGTGCGCCGGGCTGAGCAGCGTGGGCTGCCTGCAGCACGTTGTAGGCGATGTCCCTCTCGGCATCCTCCTCGCCGCTGCGCCGGCGCCGGCGCTTGGACTCAAAGCGGCAGTCGAGGACGAGCTCGCGGTAGCGGCGCAGGTGACGCTCGTGGGTGCTGAGCCGCGCCAGGCGCGTGTGGTACGCGGCTGATCCTGGCTGCTCGGGCTGCACCATCAGGAAATACACATGGTCCCCGTCGGCAAAGGAGTGCACATAGTGGATGGTGTAGTTGTCGCGGTACTGTGGCAGCACCGTCAGCCACTGGAAGTCATTTGAAAAGCCATCCAAGGTGCCCTTCAGGCGTCGGATGGACACCGACTGTGGGCTGTACCGTGCTGCCACACTGCTGTCAATGGTGGAGCCGAGGTAGAAGATAGAGGCGTAGGAGGTGGCCACCACAGTGGCACTGGTCCCCAGTGGGCTGACCACACAGTCAGGGCAGAAGGCAGGGCTGTTGCCCGTGGCCGAGTACAGGCAGTGTGTGGCTGTGATGGCCACCTTACCGTCCCACACCTCCAGCTGGTGCTGATAGCACAGCCCATGCTGTGCCGTGCCGCAGCTGTATAGCCATGGCTCCAGTGGGTCCAGCAGCAGGAGGACATTGTCCGTGTCCTCAGGGCCATCTGTGGTGGCTGGGCACAGGCGACAGATCTCACACTTGGCACTGCCCACTGGGCCGGTGACAAGGACAGAGAGCAGGCGCAGCTCAGGGCTGACCAAAAGAATGCGGTTGCGGACGGCCACAAAGACAGCAACTGGGCCATCGGAGTCGGTGAAGACAGCAACATTCTGGATGGGGCTGCCAACATCGAGGCTGGGCAGTGTGTAGGGGATGGAGAAGTTCCTGGTGGAGCTGTAAGGGATGCGGGGACACTGCCAGGCACCAGCACCCAGCAGGGCCAGGGCGAGCAGCAGCCAGAGGCACACACAGCACAACAGGCCCATGCTGTGCAGTGCCACTGGTGTAGGGTTATCGACAGTGCTCAGCACCCAGCAGGCTCAGAACGGATGGAGGATGGGCCACCATTGCATCTGCCAAAATAAAAAAGGAAGGGTTTTACTCGCTTATTTTAGGTGAGGGCCTGGGCACAGCCACAGCTGGGTGTCAGTTGGGGCTGCCAGGGTTCCCAGGGGCCAGATGACGATGGGTAGTGCCGAGGGAGGATCAGTCACACCAAACCTCTTCCAAAATACCACGAGTAGGAGGTGATGCCAAGCTGCCTGTGGCAGAGGGACAAATCCTGCCTTCTGCCACCTACAGACGCTGCCTGTCACCCCGGGGCATCTCTGCCCTGCAATGACCCATTCCGGGGACTGCGACAGGGACCCTCCCAGCCCCCGGGACAGCAACAGGGACCGGGGATCCCTGCGGGACTAGGACAAAGCCCCCGCCAGCCTCCCGGGAACGGGACCCCGAAGTACTCCCGGCCTCCACCCCCGGCCCCGCCGCAGCTCACCAGGTCCGGGATCTCCACTGGCTCCGGCTGCCCCTGCCCCATCCGTCCAGTCCGGTCCGGTCCGGTCCGGTCCGGTCCGGTCCGGTCCGATCCGAGCGGTGCCGGGCGGCAGGGCGCTCACCTGGGCGCTGCCGTGCCGTGCGGTGCCGTGCCGTGCCGGGACAGGGCGGAGCGGGGCCGGGACAGAGCAGGCGAGGCGGGACGGGGTGGGCGGGACGGGGTGGGTGGGTCCCGCCGCCCGGGGCTCCCCGAGGGCCGGCACCGGCACACGCAGCCCGGGGGTGTGCGGGGGAACGAGGAGATCGGGGCACCGCTGGGCACTCCCGGGGAGAGGCACGGCTGGGCAGGGTGCCCGAGAGGGGCACGGCTGTGAGTCGGGGCCGCTGATCGGAGCACGGGTGGAGGGCTGGCACTCTGCCTCGCTGCAGGTCCGGGGGGCCGTCGGGGATTCCCCGTGGCTGGGAGGTGGCTGCCAGCAGCATCCCTGGGTGCGAGTGGGGTCCTGCATGCCGATACCCCGTGGCCCCTCGGCCGCAGCCCCCAGCCCGCTGTCACAGGGCAGCTGTGAGGGTTATTTCTGTTGTGCCCATTCTGTTTCTCATGTCCCTTCTCTCCCTGTCTGCCTGCAGTGGCAGGAGGTGCCAGCACCTCTGGGAGTGACTGCTGTTCGTAGGGATGTGGGAAGAGTCTTTACATCCGGATTCACGGGCATGGATTTGCCCTCCAAGTGCCCTGCTGCGCTCAGAGGCTGGGCCGTGAACCCCAGCTTTGCACGTGGACCTTTCCTCCAGGTGAGCGGGGTGCTGGCGACTTTGGTCCCAGGAGGGGCTGAGCCTGCCGAAAGTGCCCTGTGCCTGCCGCCGGGCCAGCCCCGGCCCCCAGGCTCCCGCCCCGCGTTGTGCAAGGCCCGGCAGTTCCGCTGGCTCCGGGCCTTACCCAAGAGCTCCTTCCTCCGGCTGCGCCTCTCGGTTTCGACATGAGCTGGCCGGGGCCAGCTCAGCCCGGGGATTTTGCCGCTCCCAATCTCCAGTCAGCGCCGCCTCCTGCCAGCACAACCCCGGCAGCCCCGCACCGCTCCCCGGCAGCTTTCCTGGCTCCCAGCGGATCCCCGGGGCTGGACTGCACCGTACCAAACTTGAGCAAACTTCCCGCCCAGCTTGGTCATCCCCCCACTCCAGTGAACATACAGGAATGCGACAAGACTCAACTTAGGGTCCAGATAATGTTTATGAGCAAAGACAAGCGATTACACTCTGGCAGGAGCATAAATACAGGAGCAGATCCCTGTGCTAGCCCTGCCGGATCCTTCCCAGCTCCCTCTGTGCCGGGGTGTCACCCTGCTGGCTCTGCCCCTCCTCTGATACCTACTCCAGGACTATTCAGACAGCCCCAAAACACGGAGTTGGGCTGTTCACAGGTGCTCAGCCCCACACCAGTGCCTGGGGTGGCCAGGGAGGTGCAGGAAGCTCAGTAGCTGGCTTGAGGGGCTGAGTTTGGGGGACAGGTGCTCCCGTGCCAAGGGGAAAACTCTCCATGGGCTGGGGAGCTCCATGGCCCTGTACTGGGGGGGTCTCCAAGGAGATGTGTTTGAGCTGCCCCTTTAGGATCCACAAGCCACAGCCAGAACCATGAGCCCCTAAGCAGCCTGACAAACACCTCGGCACCTTGGCTCTCTGGAGCTGCCCTGTGTCCCTGTGGTGAGGTGGGCAGGACCCTGCTGACCCACCCTGCCTGCCAGCATCCCCAGGGACAGACACCCTTTTCACAGCCACAGTGGGAAGGGTCCAGGCTCATACAGATGCCAGGGGGGCAAACCCACTCTGGGGCTGCAGAGGCTCCCTGGCACTTGGGGGGTCCAGATCCCCCAAGACAGGGAGAGGAGCAGTGTGTGCCCCGGGCCAGCCCTGTCCCTTGCCTGGACAGTGTCACCTGCCATCTGCGGGCACAGCAACATAGGGCTCCCCTGAGTGCTGCCACATCTCCCCTGGGGACCCCCACCCTTGGCACAGCCACAGGATGTCAGAGAAGGGAGGTGCCAGGCACAGGGAGCACTCTGCTCCCCTCTAGTAACCTGGGGTACCAGCAGCCCCATTCCAGGACCCTCACAACAAGGATGGAGCTGAGGACTGTGGAGGAAGAGCAGGCCCCCCAGCTGGGGCACTGCCTGCAGCTGAGAGAAAGTCCTGTTCATCCCCTTCCCTTTCCTGTGCACCCCATCTCTACCAACCAGGCTGGACAGTCCTGCAGGTGGGGTTTCCCTGTGCTCTGGGGTCCCACCATGCCCTCTCCCCTGGACACACAGCCCGGGAATCCCTGGGAATGGGCTCCCCAGCACAGCGGGGGCTCTCCCAGCTGCCTCCATGCCCTGGGTGATGCCCTCAGTACGTCTGGGGCGTGAGGATGAAGAGTCGATCTTCCTCCTTGCGGATCCACTTCATGAGCTTGTTGACAGCATTGATGGCACCGGCCTTGGTCCCCAGGGGACTGTAGCACACGTAGAGCTCAAAGGCATTGGTTACCTGGGAGAAGGACAGGACACGTGCTGGGACCAGGACTGTGCCCCACCTGGGGCTGGCACTCCTTCTTCCCCCCATGGGCTACCAGCAATGGGCAGAGGGGCTCCAGTGCAGGGACACAAAGTGGCAGTGGGGTATCCTAAATGGGTGGCATCTGGTTTGCTCAGAAGTGGGAGAACCAAACCCTGGGGTTTGCCCCACAGTGGGTTTTTCGACAGGGCGTGGCACAACCTTTGGTCCTGGAATTTACCAGCTCCCACTGCTACCCCTGCCTGTCCCTCCCTCCCACAGGGGCAAGCTCACCCCCAAAAGGACCATGCATAGGCTGGGGTCCTCCCTGGGGGCCACGGTGCTGGTGCTGTGCAGTGTTACCACCCCCTTTCCCCACCCTGCAGGGCCACAAAAGACAGGCTCACCAAACCCCACCTACGGCCTTACCCATGCCAGGAGGTTCTCGCGGGGGCCTGTGAAATAGATGTTCTTCAGGGGCCGTGAAGAGTTGTGGGCCCGACTGTGCAGGTACTGGTAAAGCCCCAAGAGCCTCTCCTTCTCCTCCTCCTGCACGTAGGGAGCCTCAATCTCGGGGCTGCAGGAACACAGCAGCCCATTAACCCACTGGAGAAGGGGCTTGGCCCATGCCACGTGCCACGGCCTTGGCCCAGCGCTTCCCCAGGGCCTCACCTGGTGAAGAGCCCGGAGCTCTTGGACTTGTAGATGAAGTGCCGGAGGTCGGGGATGCCCACCTGGGCGACGCTGTAGAAGGGGGTGCGCAGGGCCTCGTGCAGAGCGTGCTGCACCCCCCGCCGCCGCAGCCGCTCCTGGAAGCGCCGCTTGCAGTCGGACACGGTGAAGAAGTCCTCACGGTCAGTGGAGACCAGCAGCAGGCACAGGTCCATCTCCTGCTCCAGGTAGGAGATGTGGGCATGGAAGAAACCGCTGGAGTTGAACTTAGGGAGGCAAATGGGAGTCCAGGCTTCGCCCTCCCGGAAAGAGGAAGAAGAGCTGATGAGGTTAAAGAGCAAATGGAGGTCAATGGGGTGAAGGAACTGATCCTTCTTCCTCACGAGAGACACCAGCTGGTTCCCAGACAGCAGAATGGAAAACACCAGGCTCTTGGCCTTGGCCTGCTGCAGGCTGCTGCTGACAGCGTCCCGGACGCTGGCGGCCAGGGGCAGGCAGCGCACGGCGCCCATCAGGAAGCTGGGGTCGTGGGCCATGAGGTCCAGCAGGTTGTCGGTGATGCGCTCGGAGCCAGCCAGGAGCCGGCGCAGGTCATAGTTCTGCTTCTGCTGGAAGATGTGGTTGAGCTGGGTCCAGGTGAGCAGGCTCAGAATCTGGTAGTAGATGTAGAGCAGCTCGTGGGCAATCTCCTGCTCCGACTGCCGGGTGCGTGCCACTGCCACCAGCACCAGCGGGCTCCTCCGCACGAAGACCACCTTATAGCCATCTGCTTGGGAGGGAGCCCCCGGGGGGCCGGGGGTAGATCTGTGAGCCTGGCTCCCCAGGGCTACAGCCAGGCTGCAGCCTCTCCTCCCAGCAACCCATCTGTCCCTGGGGACAGGTAACATGGCCCATGGTGTCAGGCACATAGATGGGCAGGCTGTGAACCCCCAACCCCTCCCCCTTGGGGTGGTACCTGCGTGGATGGACCGGATGGCGTTTTTCTCGGCCTCCAGGAAGGACACCAGGGCCATCATGACGCCCATGGTGCTGGACAGGGCCTCCTCAGAGCCATAGCGGGAGTACACGGGCTTGCCCGCCTCGCTCAGCACGAAGACGTGCTTCCGGTGCGAGCGCCAGGCGTCCATGGTCACGTCCTCCTCCTCCTTCCCCGACAGCACCGAGTCGCGCCGGGCGGTCTGCGGGGATGGCTCCAGCTTCCCCTCCTTGCCCGCCCTCATCTCCTCGTCCAGGTCGAGGGCCATGCCCGTGAGCTGCGTGCTCAGCTCGCTGAAGTCCTTGCTGATCTGCTCCATGCTGCTCGGCTCGGCCGGCTCCCCCCGCCTCTCCTCCGGGCTCCGCGCCACGGCCGCCCCGTCCTCGGGACTGGTCAGGTCCTCGTAGGAGCGGGTGTGCACGAACATGGCTCCCTCCTGGCCCGCCCCTGGGAACAGCGGCCGTGCAGCATCCGTCCACGTGTCCCCCATGTGGGGGAGGGATGCAGAGGGGACCTGCCTCCCCTCCCCATCTCACAGCACCCTGTGGGTGCAGGTCCTGCTGGTGATGAGTGGGCCCCTCTCCCCCTGCCCACAGGGCTGTGGAGGTCCCAGCCCACATGAGGAACTGCTCCTTCCCCCCCCTTGCCTCCCCCCTTGGTGAGCTGTGCTCCATACCTGGCTCTGTGCCCTGTGCCAGCCCCGGCGTGGGGCTCTCGGACCTCTCTGTGTGCTGCCCATCTCCTGGCGCCAGGGACCCATTGGGCACTTCCCAGCTTTTCTTCTTATGGACATCTGCAGCCATTCCTCGGGGCAGGACCTGCATGTGACCCACAGTGTCACCCCTGTGTCCCCTCACTTTCAAAGCAGGCCCTGAACTGCTCTGCTCTCCAGCGGGGCCAGGCCAGCACCCGTGGCCCAATCCCGCTGGCTCAGCAGGCAGCTCCGAGCCCTGGTGAGATGTCAGGAAAGCTGCTCTAATCCAGCAGGATTTCCTCTCTCATGCAGCCCCAGCTCTTTCCAGGCCCTGGCCACGGCACCTTTCATCCAGGCTTGGCCCCGATTTCCCCTGCGAAAGCTGCTCAGGCTCCCTGTGCAGTGAGGGGGAAGGGCCACAGCCCTGGATGAGGCCTGTCCCCACACCTGAGATCCCAGAGGCCTCGTGTTTGCAAAGGGAGGAGTTTATGACCCTCCTGGGCCCGGATTAGGTGGCTGCCATGGGACGAGGCTGGTGGCACTCCTTGTGAGCTGGCACATTTGGCATCAGCCCAGGAGCTGGGTGCCCTCTCCAGCAGAGGCCATGCCTCCAGCCTGCTCCTTCCTCCCTTCCCTGGGGGAAAACCAGCTCAAAAGTGAGCACAAGCAAAAGCAACAGGAGGCAGGCTGGTGAGGAGCCTGTACCTCTGAACCTGGCTGCTGGGGAAGCTCATGGAGCCTGGGCTCTGCTCTGTGCCCCAGCACACCTCCTGCTCCCAAATCCAATCCCACTAACGCTGCACCTGGGGGAGCCAGGCCAGCCCCACAAAGTCCTGTGACAGCCCTGAGTGGATCAGGGCCCTCTCCTTACCAGGGGGAGCTCATGCAGCCCCCAGCCCCAAACCTGTGACAGCTCTAGAGGGTGTTGGGGAACTGGCTCAAAGTTCCTTTGACTTTGGAGTCAAAGCTCTGTTGTCCCCTGGGGAGCTAAATCCTCACCCCACAAAACCCTGTGACAGCTCTGGAGAGTACTGGGGAACCGATAAGGGCTCTGTCCTCACCCGGGGGAGCCTGTGCCAGCCCTGGAGAGTGCCAGGGAGCTTTCTGGGACCCCCTCCGCACCTGGGGTAGCCAGAACCCCCACTAAAATCCTGTGACAGCCCCAGAGGGTGCAAGGGAGTGGATCGGGGCCCCGTCCTCACCTTTCCTCCTCACCCTGCTGACCTTCCCGTGGGCGGGACTCACCCCAGGACTCTCCCGGCCCAGCACGGACCCACCCCGACCCTTCCCCCTCCGGCGCTGAGGTGTCACCGCTCCTCAGCCCCGGCACGACCCAGGCCCAGGACCCCCCTTAATGACAGCGCGCAGGGACCCACCTCCGCGGCTCCTCCCGGGGCCGCCCTGCAGCCCCCCGGGCACAGCCTAGGCGGGTCGGAAAAGGGCCCGGAGCCGGCGGCGGGCGGTCACCTCCCGCCCTACCGCCGGTCCTGGCTCCGACCGCGGCGACACCCCCGCCATCGCGGCGACCCGCCGCGGGGCATCATGGGAGTTGTAGGCGGTGCGGTCCAAAGGGGATCATAGGAGTTGTAGTCCGTGAGCCCCAAGGACACGGCTGAGAAGGGGCGGCAGGAACCGTGTGATAGAGACTACAATTCCCAGCATCCTCTGGGTGCCCGAGCGGGAGGAGGGAGCCGGAAGTTCCGGGTTCTCGCCGTGGCGGCCGTGGGGCCTGTGCGAGGCGGGAGCGGCGGAGCAGGAGGAGGAAGAGGAGGAGTAGGTGATGAGGGTCTCTCGGGAGATAAAGGGGACCGCCTGGGATAAAGGGGATCTCGCTCAGTGGGGTGGGAGGATCAAAGAGTGTCCCGAGGGGCTCCCGGGGTGGGCTTGCCCGGGGTAGAGGAGGGCAGGCTGCGGGGTCCATGAGGCGGGGGTTTGTGTGTGTGTGTCTGTTTTGGGTCACCCGTGGCTCGGGAACAGAGTGAGGCTGGGCCGGCCCGCTGCGGGCGTGAGGCAGCAGGAACTGGCGCTGCGGGCCCGCAGCTGCGTGCTGTGGGCTCGGTGTCCATCACAACCTCACTCCCTGGTGGGATGTGGTTGTGGGGTTGGGATGCTCGGCCCCTGGCTCAGAATACGATATCCCACACGGAGGTGTTGGGGCCTGCCACGTGTGTATCGCTGACAGCAGCTGTGGTGTTTGTGGCTATCTCAGTGGTTTTCTGAGGCCCTGATCATGATTTGGGCCTTTTTGCACCAGGTCACATGTGTGTCCACCTCAGAATGCTTGTGGTTGTAAAAGGGCTGGACCGAAGTGGGCTGGATTCGTGCTGGGGTGCAGAGGGATCTGATGGGAGTTGTGTGTTAGTGGATTTAATCCCAAGTGATGGGCTAAACGAGATTTTGGGCTGTGAGTAAAGCCTTAGGTGGAGGCAGGATGTGGTCTGGCTCTGGTGGAGGCCACGTAAGGCAGTGATCAGGAATGGCTGGAAGTGATGGCAGTGACCTCCCGTGCTCTGATTTTAAAAACAATTGAGAGGCTGCTGCTGCTGCTGTTGTGTGGTGTTACTTTTGACAGTGCTGCTGAAGGTGAAATTCACTTTCCTGTCCTGGCAGGGTGTTTGTGGTGTGAGTCTTTCCCAACATCCACTGGTTGGGAACAACTTGTGAAGTCCTTTGAAACAAACAAGGTCAGGATAGTAATGGGGTGGGGTGTGTGTTAGGAATTCACCCAATTGTCTCTAATTCATGTTTTTAGAAGCATCATATAGATGAAAAGTATACACATCCTTTTTTTAAAATGAAAATCCTCCACCCTGACACCTATGAGAGCCAAAATGGTTCCCTCTCCTTTCACATGTCAGTGACCTGCTTTTGATATTTTTTCTGAATTAGAGATCTCTATCTAACATTGGATGTAGCTGCCTTTCTTGGCTACTTGCAGTTTCTGTACCTTTGGGGAATGTTTTTTTCTTGTACCTCCTGCAGAACGTGGGTTTCATAGAGGCCTTTTCCTTTCTTCAGCCTTACAAAAACTTTACTGAGTACAGAAAGTTGTTCCACAGCAAACTGCTTCTTCTGCTCTCGTGTGTAGTTCTGTGTTTGATTTCCTCATGCTCTATAAATACGAAGTCTTGGCAAAATCTGTTTGGAGAGAAGCTCTGAATATCAGAGTATTTTTCTGAAAATAGCACCCAGTCTGTCACCAATTACCCTTCTCTCCCCCATATTTGGGAAAAAGATGTGAAGCTGGGTGTAAATTGGTGAGGAGACACTTGAGGGCTGTGCTGGCCCCTTGACAGATGTCTTTATTTAGTCCTCAAGAAGACCAGTTGCTTAGTCTGGTTCAGCTGCACAATCCCCATGATCAAAGATCATTATTTTCCCATAGCAGGATATAAATTGGAAGGAGAGCTCCAAGAGTTTGCTGTCAGGCTTGGCACGTGCAGATTGGGAAGTGGAGTCAGGAGCCTCCCCAGGGGTGTCTGGGGAAGCCCTGGGGAGGGCAGGGGCAGAGTCCTGAGGAAGCCATTGGGTGTAATGCCAGGGAGCATCCGGAGCTCCACCAGCCTCCCCTGGGAGGGCTGTGTGGCCAGCAGTCATTGGAGGAACTAAAACCACAAAGGAGCTTCTCCTTGTTTAGTTGTGCCTTCTGTATCTTCGGTGGAGCCGAGGCTTTGCCTCCAGGAGGTAGAGCCAGCTGGGATAGGAGTAGGGAAGGATGATGCATATCTGCCTCCCAAATGTTCAGGGTAATTGGAACTGCTCATTATTGTCCTAGAGAGCTGTTGCTCTGGGCTCTGCCAGTGACTGGACTGTTTCCCAATCCTCACACACTTGGTTGTGACCAGAGTATGGCAGAACTAATGGGTGCACAGTTCCAAGCACGCAGGTGGCTTTTTGCCACGATCGCTGTTGGCCTGGGGTGTCTTTGGCACACAGCCTCCCTCACTCTGACCTGTCTCCCAGCAGTTACCTGGGAGCTGGGAGGTGGCAGCTGAGCTGGCAGGTACCTGCCCGTGGCAGAAGGGTGAATCCTCACGATGTCTCATCACGGTGTGCTTTTTTTGGAGCAATTGTAGCAGGGTGTACCTTCAGGAGATCCTGGCATCAGTGGAAGCCAGGCTAAGACCCTTCTGTCCCTGTCCTGCAGTTTGCTGTCACCTTGGTTTGTGTGCTTGTGTGGTAAAGCGTATCACTGAAGTGACCTGGGTTAAATATAACTCTCTTGTGAGGGTCATCCGTGGTGCAGACCCAGAAAAGCACGAGCTGGCACAACTCACAGCCGGTGCTTTGCCAGAGGGGCAGGCGGGGAGCAGACCAGGCTGAGTGGGGGCTGTCAGAGCCACTGTTGCTCCCTGTGTTACTGAACCATGACCTCACGCTCCCGGAGGTTGCTGCATGGCCCAGCAGGCCTGTGCCAGGCCTGGTAGCTGTCCAGTGGTATTTTTTTCCTTTTCTGATAATTTGAATATTGTGTCTAAACAGTTTCCAGCTGGCAAGGGATTTTTTTTTTTAAGCGTTGGTGAGGTTGTTGACTTAAGGAGAAGTGGAGTGGGGGAGGGAAATCCAGAAGGGAAGAGCAAGAAATGTGAGGTCTGCAGGCTGCAAAAGATCTCGGATGAAAGGACTGGCTGACAACAGGAACCATCTCCCTTTGCCTGTCCTTGCCATGGAGGGGGTGTGGTCTTAGTTCTCTTAGAAAGAGAACTTTTCCTCCTAGAAAGATGGAGGAAATCCTTGGGACCAGGGCAGTTATTTATCAAGAGCCATGTAAAATGGGAGCAGACTGAGTGGCCAATGGAATGAACCTGTTTCCTTGGCAGTGACGCTGGGGTGGATGGATCAGTGGTGGTTGCACAGGCTGCCTTCCTCAGCCTCTGCATGCTTGGTTTCTGCCAGAACCTGCTGTCCCTGGCTCCCACCTGAGCCTTCCCTGGTGGGCAGTGGACCCTGGCAAGAGCATGGACTCTCTTGGCACAGCAGCAGCTCCCTCAGCTCCTTGGCACAGACAGCTGCCAGCAGCAGCGCCTGGAATTGCTCCCTGGTGGAAGGTCTGTCCTAACCTGCTCTGCTGACCTGCCTCTGCTATGGCAGCGCTGACCTTTGGAAGGCAGAACAAACAGGACTTTGTGTGCCAAGAGCTGCTCCAGCCAGGCCTGGCAGTGACTGTCTGTGCTGTCCTCCGTCCCCTCAGCCACTGGAGGTAAATAATCCCTCTTTGGAACAGTGTCTAAGCCCCAGGTCTCCCAGCCTTGGTCTGGTGGCATGGCAGCCCTCCTGCCCCACTGCAGCTGGACTGGCCAAGCAGGTTTGAGGCCAGCAGGTTGCCATCTGCCTCAGTTTTCTCCATGCTCTGCTGCAGCCTTTTTTTTTCTTTTGGAAAGACGGAAGTACTTCCTATTTCAAGTCCTGGCTTTGGTTATCGCCAGGAAATCCTCACCTTCTCTGCTGGTGGGAGGAAGTGGATGAAATTTTAGATTTCTGTTGAGGCAAGTGTTACTTGCGTCACTCTACTTGATGAGGGCAGCGTTGGAGAACAGTGCCTGTCATGATTTATTGGCAAAACCTCCTCTGTTGTCTACATACTTCTGAGGGCAGAGTATCCATGGTAGACCAAGAATGGCGATAATTTCCTTGAACAGCAAAGAGCTTTTGGCAAAAATAGTTTGGATTAAACATTAGTTGCAAACTGTTGTTCGGCAGCGGTCCTTGTTGTTTATAGATGGCGGCGTTCTCACTTTTCTAGCTGCACCCTGAATAGTGTCAGACAGCACAGTATGTTGGAAAGCTCTGTGTTAATCAAAGCAGATATCAAATTGTTTGCCCACCATATTGACAGTTTGATTTCAGGAGTCATTTGGCACTTACAAATTTGAACGTGTAGAAATGCAACACTTGAATTCATTCATGCCCGAGTGTGGTCTTGTATATCTGTGGATCCTGATCAGATGTTACACACACACCTTCTAACCAGCAGTGTTTTTCTCATGTCATGTGTGTTCTTTGCCTTGTGGCTTATCATCATGCTTTTTATTCAACAGGTTGTGGTGTCTGGGTGTTGTTAGAGTGAATTAACCATTTCTGGAAGCCTACCAGACAAGATCAAAATGTGGGGAGACCATCGACAAGGCAACAGAATGGGGTCTTTTCGGTAAGCGCTTCAATGTATGGTTTATTTCAGGAATGTTCTTAAATACAATAAGCCTTGGGAACTCACTGTTTACTGTTTTGGTGGAAGTTATGAGATCTCTATGGAGCTAGTTGTGATGGCCAAAGAACAGACAAGTTAATTGATGGTTTTTGCATTTCTGTGAAGTTTTAAATTTAGTTTTTGGGCAACAGCTGCTTTTAATATTTCAAGTCCTCCACACCACCTTTTCTAGTGATACTTAGTTTAGCTGTTGTGAGCCAATGTGATATGCTGTATGGCTTTTGGTATTATGTGCTGTTAATGCCTGTAAGAGAAGAAAATTAGTTCAGAAATACTGCCACATTTATTGCACACACAATTTTATTAAAATATTGAGAGTTTAATTCTTTCCATGAGGTTAATAAGTCCATATATCATAGAATCACAGAATGGTTTGATTGGAAGGGACCTTAAAGACCATCATGTTCCAAATCCCTGGTGTGGGCAGGGACACCTTCCACTATCCCAGGCTGCTCCAAGACTGTCCAACATGGCCTTGAGCCCTTCCAGAGATGGGGCATCCTTCACTGGGCAGCCTGTGCCAAGGACTCAGCATCCTGACAGGGAAGAATTTACTCCTGGTGTCCAATCTAAACCCACTCTCTTTCAGTTTAAGCCAATTCCCCTTTGTCCTACCACTACATGCACTTGCAAAAAATCTATATCCTCATATACTCCTTCATAAGACATTTTTGAATGTCACTGCAACTGTTCTAAAGATTAATATGCAGCTGACCTGTACAACACAATATTTTTATTAGCTTGTGTTCCTCTGGTGGTTACTTGTGACCTGTGTTTGCAAGAGAGTGCTGGCTGTAAAAATGAAGCCACCAAAATCTAGAATTTTCCTCTGTTGTGCATCATTCTTTCATCCTTTGCTCGTGTGTGCACCTCAGTCCCTTGAAAATCAGTGTGATAAAGGAACTGCTCATGGCATGCCTTAGGTTTCTGCTCTAGGAATACTTCAAATAATTGTCTACTGTAATGTGTTGAGAAAGCTGATAAAAATCAGTATCCTCCAGAACATGTAGTAACAGTGTTAATGAGGGAGGGATTGTGTCTTGTGATTATATCAATTGTGCCGTTCTAATGATTTTTAAGTGGATTTTATTGGCATCGTTCTTTAATGTATTGGGTGGGGAATGCTAACCTTGATCCAAGTTTTAATTGCTATTCTACATGGTGGTGAAATGGACCGGGTGCCTTAGGAAATCTGTGTATGCTTTGATTAATCTTGGTGAGTGATTCTGTAGTGAAACTCAGAGTCCAACATGACTTGCTGTAGTTGCTAAGGAAATGTCCACTGCTTTGGGTAGCATTTGGTGTTATTTTAAAATGTGCTGATACTGTATCATTCTGTTTTTTAAAATATGTATTAGAGCCTTGCTTAGGTGAAAAATCAGATAGTTCCAGCCCACAAAAAAAAAAAAAAAAAAGCCCCATTGGATTTTGAACAACTGCCTTAAGAGGAAAATTCTTCCTGAGTGTTTTTGTGGAGATATTGGGAGAACTCATAGCTGTCAGTCTTGTGAACTCAGTGTAAGACAGTCTGAGGCATGAGCACAGGGATATCTTGGATTTTGATTGTTGGCTTAGTCCTGTGAGGCACCCTCAGTGAACTGATGGTTTCAGAATTTTCCAGTTTGGACTGCAGCACAAGGAAGCATAAATGAGTCTTTGTAGCATGTCAGTAAAGCCTGTTTGGTAACCTCTGCTTTCCTGTGCCTCAGGATGATGTGTTAATTTAGCTGTTTCCATACTGCCCAGAGAGCTTAAGCTCCTGGGCTCCTCACAGGCGTGTGCTGGTGATGCTAATGAACCAACACACCAGCTGCTGGCACCTCAGACAGCTGCAGAGCTGTGTGCAGTGCAGGACTATGTGGATTGCTACCATCATTAACCCATTAATGTTGCAGGTATTCTCTGTTGAGTGCTTCTGGAAATTGTGCTGAAATGGGAGCACCCAGTTTACTTTCTCACATCTGTCGTATGCTGCCTCATCTTAAACTGCCAAACATCACTATCTTCTGCGGATCTTAGACTGTTACACAGCTCTATAAAAGTTTAGAGAAGAATGTGCTGCTGTGTAGATTTCAGACTCTTAAGCACGTTATGAATAATACTGTCTTTATTTCTACAGTGGGAGCCAAGAAGAAAGGTTTGCTCCCGGGTGGAACAGGGAATATCCTCCTTCCCTTGATAGTCTTGGTCAAGAAAGACACTCTGGCAACTTCTCTGGCAGAAAATCACTTCCTTTTGATATCCAGGGACTCTCAGGCCTCCTCAATCCTCAGTTTGCCAACAGAGAGGAACCTTCTTTCAGCTATGGAGCTAGAGATGGACCACGTAGTGACTTCAGAGGTGGGGATGGGCACCACAATTTCAGGGGCAGGGATTTCCCACCATCTGACTTCCAGGGCAGAGATGAGTCTCAGATGGATTTCAGAGGTAGGGAGCCGCCTCCTTCTGACTACAGGGGCAGGGATATGTACTCTGGAGACTTCCGGGAGAGAGAAGGGCCCCCCATGGACTTCAGGGCTGGGGATGTTCCCTCAGGGGACTACAGGAACAGGGACACGTTCCGCATGAACTACAGGGACAGGGAAGCACACAACATGGATTACAGGGGCAGGGAGGAACCTCCGTCAGACTTCAGGGGAAGGGGGTCTTATGATTTCGACTTCAGAGGTCGAGATGGGCCTCATTCAGACTTTAGGGCAAGAGACATGTCTGAGTTAGACTACAGGGGCAGAGAACATTCCTATTCAGACTTCAGAAATAGGGATGTACCTGATTTGGACTTCAGGGGCATGGGCACCTCTGATCTGGACTTCAGAAACAGGAACGCACCATCGTCAGACTTCAGAAATAGACACAGATCCCGATCTGATCAGGACTTTAGGAGCAGAGATGTGGCTCCTCCCATGGACTTTTCAGATAGGGAAATGCCTCCTGTGGATCAAAGCCTTGTAGATTTTAGACACAACCAACCTAATGTACCTTTAGCAGAAAGGGAGGGCTCCGGTTTAAGCACCAGCAAAAGAGATGAGTCTGCACTTAGTCTAGATAGAAATCCCTTTGGTAGCCAAAAAGGAGAATTCCAACACTCGGAAGCACCAGCCAGAGAAGAGGAATCCCTGGGACTGGGTCTTGAAGATGACACTTCACACAATTTCCAGAATAGCCGTGGACCTCTTCCTACTCTTCAGGACCAAGAAGAGCAACCTCAGACATTTGCTAACAAGCAGCAACAGCAGCAGCTTTCTGGGGGAGAGCAGCAAAGATCCGATGCTGATCTTGGGTTAAAGGGTGAAGGTGACCTGGATTTCCTTGGGAGGCAAGATACAGACTACAGGAACATGGAATATCGGGATGTGGATCACCGGCTGCCGGGGCATCAAATGTTTGATTATGAACATGGCAAATCCTTTGCAGAAGGAAAACCCAGCAAAGATTCTAGGCCCTATAAGAACCTCCAGGTAGGTGTTTTTGTCAATTGATGTCTCTGTTAAATGTGTGTTGGCCAAAGAATGGGAGGAGTTGGGAAGGAGTCTTCATCCATGTTCCAATCACTTCAGTTCTATTCTAATTCACCATCCTTCTCTGAGATCATTCTCTGCTCCAGATTATTTAATGGGCACCCTTTCTATCTCAGAAACATTTCCCAAGTGTTGTTGTTATCTTATTGTATTTCATATTTCTAGAGTCCCATACTCTTGTTATGATATTCTTAAAGTCCATGCCTTCGTGGCTGGTTTTCTACCATGCAGCTCCTCTCTGCTGTGCAGTTCCTCATGGCTTCACAGAGGCTCCTCCTGGGCTCTCGACCCACCCCCTTTTATCCCAGTTGCCTTCATGAGCTACAGCTGCTGCCCAACCAAGGACCCTGCAGCTGTAGCTCATCCAGAGCAACCAGGACCCACCTATCCAATACATAGGACTCTCACTACATTTCCCCCTTTTTCTATTACTAACAGATGTATTCAAATACAATATAGATACTCAAGTACAATATATTCATTTTCTTTACAATACATGTTTTATCCCAAGACTCAAAGGCCCCATACACCACACAAGTACAATACACACAATCTTCCACAGCTCTTCAGGCTGCTACAGCTCTCAGGCTGTCCTATTTTCCACAGCTCTTCAGGCTGCATACCTCCATCACGTCGGGGTGACCAATTGTTGTTGTTATCTTATTGTATTTCATATTTCTAGAGTCCCATACTCTTGTTATGATATTCTTAAAGTCCATACCTTCATGGCTGGTTTTCTACCATGCAGTTCCTCTCTGCTGTGCAGTTCCTCGTGGCTTCACAGGGGCTCCTCCTGGACTCTAGACCCACCCGCTTTTATCCCAGTTGCCTTCATGAGCTACAACTGCTGCCCAACTAAGGACTTTGCAGCTGTAGCTCATTTAGAGCAACCAGGACTCACTTATCCAATACATAAGACTCTCACTACACCCAAGAGAAGTGCAGTTTAGCAAGTGAGAGTTGCTAAATATGTAGAACCAGATTTGGTTCAGAAAGTCCCCAGGCTGAAAATGACCTGACAGAGGGTTTTGGGGGAAGTGGTTACAGATAAACGTATTTTGTTGTTTTGCCCTGGATGTTGCTTATGAGCAGGATCAGAGAGAAGCTCCTGCCTTGGGTGGGCCTGTGTACTACTATCTCATATATACTTTGTTTTCCTTCAGTTGTCTTGCAAACATGAAGGTAGTGGTAACTACTGAGTTAATAACTTCTATTGAATTTGAATAACTGCTATTGAATTCGAATCTCCCACTGCTGGAAAGCAGAGAGATATGATCTGCCCATTTTATTTTCCTGGAGCTATATCTTCCTATACAGCTCAGTGAGCATGTGAAGAGCTCCTCCAGAGCTCCCTGAATCTCCAGCAGGGGTTAAAGCTTTGAGTCAGGCTGCTTATGGGCCTTTGCCTTTGAATTTTCCCCTGCTTTATTTTGCTGCTGCTTGTGTATCTTGTGAGCCAGCATCTCTCATTTGTAAACCCATCTTGATTGTGTGAACTCAAGGACCAAGATTACCGGACCTGCCCCAAGTATGTGAAGCCAAGCAAGCTCATTCGACTGGGAGGAGTGCCTGAAACTGCCACAAAGGATGATGTAAGTGGGATGTTTCTCATCCAGAAACTTCTCTTGAGGGTTTCTAAAGTACCACTTTGAAGTCTGGTTAAGGCATATCAGATGGTCTGTCATTTCCCCAGGGGAAAATCCAGATTTAGAAGTCATTGCAATGTTACCTGTTATCTGATTATTCTGGGTTTTTGGGGCTTCTGGAAGTGATGAGTTTTCCTGTGGTTGCATGTGGGGTGTTGATAGCTAGAAGCCTTGACTCCAGACTCTGCAACATGCCTTACTTCATCACTGCTTTATATATACCAAATATTGTTACTACTATTTTGGGCTCAGAAGACAAGTAGTGTCTAAGCGAACTTGTTTGTTCTTAGTTACTTGAAATTGCTTAAATGAGATCTTACAGAGATGGAAAAGATATCTGCTGTTCCTGCTGATTTTAGTAAAAAATACCCATAAAATGATGTAGGCTACATGGTGAAAGTAGCTCAATTTCTTATGAATTAGGACTTCAGTTTTGGGGTTTTTTGTTTATTTGGTGAAGGTTCCAGGCATGAGAACCCCTACATGCAGCAGTTTTTGCTAGGGCTAACTGTAGTGATCATCTTCTGGGGCTTGATAAAGGAGAACTCACAAGAGAACTTTGTCCTTCAGAGGATGATAAGACCCATAACAGTTGCTCTTGTACTTTGATTTTCTTAAAGGCAGTAGGACATCTTTGACCTTAAATAAGGATCTGATCTGAGTCTGGCTGAAAGCAGTGTAATAAACCTTTGAACAGTTGAATTGTGGTGTAAATGGTGCTCACTTCTTCAAACAAAACCCAAAAATACTTTGAAAACTCAGTAACAATTCTCAGGTACGGCTGGAACTTAATTCTCAGGTACTGCTGGAAAGTGTGTCAGTTTGTAACAGCCTTAACCTAGAAAGAACAGAACTCTTGGAGACAGAAATGTGCATTGGCAAGTACCTTGGGTTTGGAGGTTTGATTTTGGAGATGAAGTGGATCTTATTTTTCCTGTAGATCCTCAACGCTTTCCGAGGGCCTGATGGGACACCTGTGAAGGACCTGCGACTGAAAGATTACAGCTCAGGTGAGAATGCTTTTCCAGTGCTTCTACTTTCAAGGTGACAACAGGGTATTTTTTACACCAATATCCTCTTAGGCAATTTGGTTAAAGTCTTACATTCCCTAATTGCAGGTATTTTTTAATGAAAATACCCTGTGAGTTTTGTAGTTTGTCCTCTTGGCCTCAAAATTGATGGGTGTACTCACTGCTGCCTCAGAGGTAAAGCATGTGTCCAGCTGCCTCTGGAGAGGTGTAGGAGCAGCAGGAAGAGCACTAAGGCTGTTCTAATATCTATCAAGAGTAAAGCCATGGGACAGCAGGTTAATTTTTCCATAATTTTTGTTTTTAACTATTACTAAATCCTTTTGGAATGTTCTAAATCTCGTTTCTGAGGTGGTCTTACTGTGGAACAAATGCTGCACAAATAGTGTCCTCAGGAAACCTGTTCCATCCTAACATTTCTCCTTCGGTAGCCTGAAACTGGTGCCCTGCTTAGGTACGAAGACAGGTTAAATAAAAAGACAAAGTAAGTTTTATAAGCAGATATCCAAATACTGGGTCTGGTTGTTCTTCCTCATTCAAAGAATAAAGTTCTGCTGTACTTCTGATCAGTGTGTATAGGATTCTGAAGAAAGAAATATTTTACAAGGCTGCTTTGTGAAAGAGTTGTACTGGAACAAAGATGTGCGATGGTAGGAAGGGTGAGTCCTGGGGATTGGTGTGGATAATACTAGTAGGAAATACCTGGAAACTGGTATTTTATTTTAATTTTATTTTTAAACCTAGGAGAGCAGAGGCTTCTACATTCGTCAGTGCTTTTTTCATATTTTCAGTATGAGTTGTACATGAAGCAGCTGGAATTCTTGGTGTCAATTCATTATGTAAAGGCTTCCAATGTGTTGAGAAACTGGGGCAGTGGGGTATTTGTGTATTTTTGTTTCTGGAAGCTGTCAAAGGAGATTTCACAACCTTCTCAGGAACCTTTGAACTAAAGAACATCCCTGTGTCACGTAATCTGGCCTAAAAAGCAGGGCTTAAGGGGCACAGTTAGTCTTTCTTGCTTCCTTTCCTCTTTCCTAAGCATATTTCAGTATTGCTGTCGTCACCCACACAGCACTGACTGCAACACAATAATTGCAACACGCTCCTTTCTTGCCTGTGCTGATGAGATTTGTCAGTTGTTTTGTTTTTTTTTTTCCTTCTGAAACATGTCACTTCAGTAATAAATCAAATTGAACTGGAAATTTCTTTGTAAGTCTCTTCCCATGTACGTTATTAGGACTTACTGCCCTCATTAGAGAGCTGCTGTTTCTTCCTTCCCCTTCCCTGTTTCAAAGGCTGCTGAGGATGAGACTCAGTGTCTGAAGTTAAGTGCAGAGGCTCCGGTATCTGCGGGTGCTCACATGTGATGCGAGGGCTGCAGTTTTCTGCTGTCTCTCCAAAAGCTGCATTCTGTTCCAGGCTGTCTCTTCAGCTGCAAAGTTGGCTTTTTAAAAAGTTTTTCTGGCAATTGTGGGGAGGTAAAGAATGAAGTTAAAATTAGGTGGTGTTTTATGAGCTGTGTAAAGCTGTTGTTTAACCCTGTCCAGTCAACATCAGTCATTTAAGCGGCGTAGCTTTGTTCCAGGTTACGTGGAGGCTCCAAAGTCTTTGTTTTGCATTGTGTCCTGAGGCTGCATTTAAACAGCTCTCTGATCCTTCTTGCACAAGATGGATGTGTCTAGGGCAATAAAAGCTTCCTGCATTGTGAATACTTGTTTTAGAAATTGGGTAACTAGAAGCTGTAGTAAAATTAATCCAGCTTTCCACATTGGCTCCTCCTAGAGAAGTGTATAGAAATGATTTAATATTAACTTCTGGAAAGCTAAACCTCTGAAACCCGAGGCCAGTCATGGGCTGAACAATGCTTTTATGATGGGGTGTGTATGTAAATATCCATAAGAATGAAAAGCAAACCTTTAGGATTACTGATGTCTCTGGGATACACCTGCACTGCTGTATGGGCTCGGTGGGACAATGGCAGCCTGGCTCAGAGGAGCACGTGCTAAGCCAGTCTGAGTGGGTTGTATATTTTTAAATGCTGTCCAGAAATGTTAAAAATAACATTAATCATGAGTACGCATGTTGAGTGTGTTTGAGAGAAGAATGCCTGCAGCTGTGGGGGAAACAATAACAGCTGTAACAAATAACACGCAATTAACTCAAAATAAGTGAGGTTTGGATCAGTTTCTCAAAAAGATAATGCTTATCATAAAGCTTATCTCAGCAGCTTCAGTGTAATGATTCCACTGTATGATCTTCTACAAGACTCTTTCTGGTTTGGGGAAAAAGATATGGTTGATTTTTCTTGGAAAAAGCAGCTCAATTTCTTTATAAAGCCCCTTTTTTTTACATACCCTGTATGTGCGAAGGAAAGTCTATTTTCACAGAAGGCTGTGCTGAGAATGGAACTCTGTTCTTAATATACCTGGTGTGATTTTGGTATGCATTCAAGCTGTTGATTCTTTAGATTATTTTGTCTCTGAAGCCCACAAACTGAAACGATGGCTAGATTTTAAACAAGGCAGTGAGAGACCTTAAGAAGTGGCATAGTAATTCTATTTAAATCAAAGAGGCAGATATTTACAATGATAAAATGTCAAAGTCAGACTTTATAGTATTACCCTAAAAGACATTAACTTGTAATTTCCATCAGTTAGATTTTTGAGTCGATGCCTGTACGTTCAGACTGAAGTGCCAAATCCATTTTTGGGTGGAGGAGGGCTTCTTCTAGTGTGATGTATATGCCTTGGCAGAAATAACTATATTAAATCTTTCAGCTTGCATTCTCAAGTGTGTTTGGTTATGTCTGTCCAATTAACCTTTGCAAAGAACAAACCTTAAGGTGATTGTGGAGCCTTCTGAAGGACTATCAGCTGCTTTGGTGTGCAGGATGTCCTGGAGCCTTGTGTGGAGGCAGAGCATGGATGTCCCACTGCTCCTGTGGATGTCTGTGGTGATGACTTGTCAGCAGCTCTCTGGGAAGGGGTTGTGAGCTCCCCTGTCCCATCTGAAGGTGCTTGTCTCTGCTTGCTGGGCTCTGGGCTTTCATGTGGCTTTACACCGTGGTGTCCCCTCCTTGGAGGTGTGAGTGCAGTGTGTGACAGCACTGGCTGCTCATGGAATGGGGTCTCTCTTCCTCCTTTTACTGTCCACGCTCCTGCCTCAGTGCTGACTGCCACGAACTTGAAGCTGACACCTTTGACCTTTAAGGAGTCTAACATGAACATACCTTGCCCTGGTTTTGATTTTGATCATATTTTAAACTTATCTCCTGCCTGATTTTCATAAGGCTTTATTTCTACTTCCCTGAGTAATGTCAGACATAAGCCTGAGATCTCATCTTGAGGGTCTGATATGCACAGAGCTCTGGCTGAATCACTCACATGTGCCCTGGAGAAGGAAGCATGTGGAGCCAGCCTTATCTTAAAGGGCTGCTTGTCTTAAAGGACACTGCAGTGGTGTCCAGAGTTATAAGTGAAAGCACAAGCCACAGTGAGCCTTCTGTTCAAATTGTTCTCCTGCATGCAGCATGCAGTGGGACAAGCTTGGAACATGTGTTTTCCAACCAGGATTCGTGTTAGTGTTGGTACCAGCAGCTGTGAAAGCTGTTCAGGGAAAGTGAGCCTGAGAAATGGCTGGCAGCCCACAAGACTTCTTTAGCTCACTCCATAAGCCCATCTGGGGAACTGAGAAGAATTTTTGCTGGGCTGGGAGAGCCTGGTGGAGAATGGACTCTCACTAGGGTGGAGAGGAGCTCTGAAGTGGACCTGGAGGGACCAGGTGAGCTGGATTCTAGTCAAGAGGAACTGTGACATCTACCCCAGCCTCTTTATGTACTCTAAATTAGTGCAGCACTTCAAAAATTGGGAGATTTGGGGTTTTAACCCTGTTTTGACCCTTGCAAATACTCACTTTTGAACCCTGGGTGTGTATGTGTGAACACAATGCAGCACCCCTGAGGAACAAAGCACCTGTGAACAGGAATGCCTGGAGCAGGTAGAGCAGCAGGAATGCCTGGGGCCAGAGCAATGTCCGCATGGACACAGGTGGCTCCTGCTAAAGGACAGGCTCCTTCCTGTGCTGAAGGAACACCCAAGAAATGTAGTGTCACTTGGAAACATGAGCTGCTTTATGGCAGCTGCCTGCTCCATTTTGAAAAGCTTGTGTTTTAGCAAGTATTATTGCCACTAAATGTACTTTACTGCTTGCTCAGCCTCCTTCTTGCCCTAGCATTCATGCTCTGTTTGATTTGTCCAGGCCAGCCCCTTATGTGGTGCTTGGAACTGCTTCCCTTATCCCTCCCTGTGTTAAACTTAAAATTGCCTTGGCCAAGTCCTACAAGAAACTGGATTATCTTGCTTTTTCTCTCTAAGCTCTGCCGCATTGGTGCCCTGTTAAATATTAATAAGCCCCTTAGATAAATCTTTAAAAGGTGCTGCTTTTTTTCCCCCTTCCAAGTGCAGTCTATCTTGTATATCACAACAGTGAATCATTGGTTTCAGGAATATATCAGGAAGCCTTTGGAATTCAGAATTGTATTTTTCAGTGTTATATTTTGCTAAAACTCATAATCTAAGAGTCCAGAAGTTTCCAGCTTGTAATGGAAAAATTGGTGCAGATCTTTTTTTTTAAATTGGTGCATCTCTTCTCAGCAGGGATAAGTTCTCCATTTTCCATGGCAGGAGTGCATTCCAAGGCAGTGAGATCACCTTTCCCTTGAGGCAGACCTGGTTGTGCATTTGTCAGGCCCACATATAACAGGGTTTTAGCTTCCTTGCTGTGGGTGGTGTTTGGGTAGGGCAGCTCTTGGAGGCCAGAAATGCTGGCAAGATGCTGCTCCTGTCACAGGTGCCATCATGCTGCAGCTCTCAGCTTTAGGTAGGGCTGGAGAGGTGAGCTGCTCATCTGCAGGGGGAGGGAGTGTTTCTGGAACTGTGCCAAACAGAAAAAACCTTTTTGTTTCCTTTCTGGAGTGATGCAGTGCCCAGGGGGAAACCCTTCCAAAGGGTGGGTTTGTGATGAGCTGGTGGCTTCCCCATATAGAGGGCTTGGCCCCAGCTCTCTGGAGTTAGATGAGGACTAGGTGCCACAAGGACTTGGATTCTTGGGTTTGGTACAAACACACGCTGTGGGTTGCTGTGGGATGGCTCTAGCACATGCTGTGGTGCAGAGGGTCATCTGGCCTGTTGTGCTGATTATACAGAGGGCAGCTTGGCTCACCATCAAGGCTGGTGCTGATGCACCACAGGATGAAGAATCTCCTGTTGCTGTGCTTGGTGCTTTGCACAGTGGTGGTTGTGTGGCTCACTGCAGCATCAGCCATGACTCAGGCATGCAGAGCTCAGGCACTTGCTGAGAGCTGAGGTGACCATCCCTGAGCTCAGGAGATCCTGTAACACACAAGGAGTTTCCCCTTGAGGTGTGGTCAGATCCCCCAGTGATCAGCAGAGTTCTGCAGACTGCAGGGCTCACCTGCCAGCACTTGTGGAAATATCTCCAGCACTGATCTGCCTGAGCCAATTGACTCTAGCTTGTAGCTAGAATAGTGTGCCAAGAACCAAAAAATACACTTAACTGGAATTAGTCCATGGTCATCAATAGCAGTCCTTGCCAGTTTTCCCAGCTGTGTGGGCAGTAGGCTTTTGGCTTGCCTTGCTTGGTTTCAGGGCACTAGTGCATTGTCTCTTGGAAGCAAAAGGGATTCTTGCTCCTCTTTCCTTATCTGTGATGTGGTGGCTTGGGAAATAGAAGTACAAATCTGGTCTAAGTCAGTGTTTGTGATGGTGATCAGCCTTGGTTCAGGGTTATAAGGCCTATTCTGAAAATGCAACAAACACATCCATCCATAAAACATGCTCGCAGCCTTTTTGACATGCAGAATCCGTTTTTACAAAGGTGCTCATTCCTTTTGCATCTCTGGAGCAAAATTTCAAGGCTTTGCACAGTCTACTGACATTACCTTGATTACTTTGTGCTGAGATGCCAAGTCATATATCCTGGACACCAGGTTCACATTAGCAGCACTTTAAAACCAAGCTCCTGGGTGGAACATCTTCCCAGGTATGCAGCTCACAATCCTCTCTCATGGAGTCTAGTGAGGGCCCCAACATTCCTCAGATTCCAGGTTTCTGTACAAACATAATGTGATAGTTTGTCTTTAATAAAACTACAGTGTGTACAGTGTTAACATTGGGTTTTTTTCTCTCCTCTCCTTTGTGCTGTGTATAAACTGTCCTCCTTGGGCCAAGAATGGTTGACAGCCATTGGGGCTCTGACTGTAATAGTTCCTGTAGTTGATGGAGCTGCTGGTGTCTACCTTTGAGGTTGTCTCAGGCAGGTCCTCTCTGTGTCTTGTTCTTCAGGATGGAGGAAGGAGAGTGGACTGTAGTGCTCTATCTTTCAGAATACAGCTCTGTTTCATTTCCTGTGGTTTCAGTGTTGTTCTCTGTCATGAATGAGTGTGTAAGAGTGTACTTCTTTACACAGAGGGACAGCAGGAAGTGACAGGCCTTTTCCCAGCAGCAGGTGTGGCTTGTAAACACTCAGCCTTTGAAAGGGACTGGGGATATGGCTTGTTGCAGATTGTCCTGTTTATTCTAGTATAGCTCTTCAGCTTTAGTAGCTCTGAAGACCAATTTATCTGTGCAGTAAAGAGATCTGACAAATATATGGATGCTCAGAATCCACCAGCTGGTATTGAGAGAGCTCATGATTTTGGCTTCAGTGGTAGCATAGATAGATTGCTGCTGTACCTGCCGTGCTGCGGGGGTGCCCTCCAGCTTTTCAGACTGGTGGGACAGATTTATTTCCTCTGCCTGGCACAAAAGGTACTACTCTGGTGCCCATCCTCACTGCAAAGGCAGTGCCTGCTGAGTAAACACAGGTACAGCCATTCCTGAGCATGTCCAGGAGCTCCTGTTTTCCTGGAAGCATTGAGTGTATGATGCCTCCTAATAGTAGCCCAGTGTAATAGCACAGAGATCCAGAGAAAGCCCTGTGTTCTCCAGTGTTTTTCACTCTGGTATGAGTGAATAATAACAGACCTACACCTGCATCTTTCCTTGGAGGAAACAGGCAAATCTTGTGCGTGGGGTCATGGGCACATTGCCAAAATCTCCCACTCATGAGGTAGGTCTTCCTTTCAATCACAGATGGCAGATTGTCTGAGAACAGGGTGCACAATCTCTGTTCTCCATTACCTGAGCTCCCCAGAGGTCAGTGTGTGAGACCACAGATTCCTTCAGGGATGTAGAAGTCCTTCATAGTCACACCATGCTTTATGCTCTAGCTGCCCTTGGAGCCATAGAACTTTCTCCTCTAGCATGGGTGAAACTCTGCCGTGTGTTTCCTCAGCTGCACCCTGCTCTGCCAAGCTGTCTCTGGAGGGAGCAAGCAGCAAGAATCTCCTGCTTCAGCTGCTGGCCATGGCTCTGCTTTAATGTGCCATCTCTCTGAATCCCAGAAGTCTCCAGAACTGCAGATGCTTTTCTTCTGTGGTAGTTGTGTCATATCCTAGGGGAAAAAACAAAAGTGTTGTAGTGATGGTGGGGAAGCTCTCTGCCTAGGAGACTGCATGGCATCCATCTGCCTTGAGGCTGCTTAGCCCACCTGGCAGATGCAGGGACTTCCACCATGCTGGCAGGTGGCCCAGCTGCCCAGGGCACTGTAGTGTCCTTTGGTGAGCTGTTCCATGGAGTTACTTTAAGGGGGGACCTCTTCTTGTCCCAGAGGAGAAGGGACATCTTTGTGTTGCACCACAGCAGCTGGGGGTTTGTCACAGTTGTTTTTGCAAAGGCAGGTGGTGGCTCCCCATGGATGTGAGGTAACCCAATGCCCTCAGCTTGCTGGGGCCGTGCAGGAGCACAACTGATGCACTCATTCCTAGGATCAAGAAGCTGGGTTGCCTCTTGGATTGGCTGCCTTTGTCATGTTGCCATCCTGCCTTCTTTCCAAAACTATCTTTGCTTTGGCACAGACAGGGCTGCTGTCACTACAGGATCTTTTCATTTGGTCTTCTGAAACTCCAGAGAATTTTTTTTTTGTCTTCACACTGCTTACAGCCCCTCTGAGAACAACATTATGGTTTTCCTTTATTTAGATCTTTGATATAACAAACTATGGTGAAGTAACACATTACTATGTGTCAGTTGTTCAGTAGAAACTGTGTCTGTATAGAGACAAGACTTATTTTAAATCTCAAGTCTTTGATCTCTATATCTGAAGCCAAAGAACAGTAATTTTAAGGCAGGCTTTCAGGATTTTTAGCCAAATTATTGCATGCTAGCAGGGACCCTCCATGTGCTGTCAAAATTCACTTTGCTAAGACACGTCTGTTTCAGAGGCAGAATGTTCCTTATTCCAGTGCTCACAGAACAGCTTCCTGGAGCTCTAAATGTGTCCCTGCTCCCAAGTATTAAGCATTTGTGCCATTTTCAGTGCAGAAGACAGCCGAGCATGCTTTGGGAGCATTCGTAAAGGATTGTGTATACATAGAAGCACTTAAGGGAAAGCAGAAGTCCTCTGCAATCTATGTGCACCCTCTCCTTGCATTCTGATTTCATCTGTCGTACACAGCCTGTGGTACTGTAGACTTGCACAGCTGAAAGGAAGTAGCTAAATAAGGTACAAGAGTGCTTTTACACAGTTGACCTAAAACATAGGGGGAGATGAGGACATGAGTGTTTTATGGCTGTGCTAGGGCCAAAATCTGGGCAAGTTCAAGTGTTCCTGTTGGAAAAATCATTTGGACAGTGTAGCTGTGCTGCAGCATGCTCAGAGGTTGTGGGGGAAATACCACATAAGGATTTCTTTCCTTTTTGACAGAGTTTATGTTTGACAGAGTTTATCATATATACTTCTGCAAATCATTACTCCATTCTAATTTCTTGTGCATCCTGAAACTGTAGTATTGTACTGATCAATAAGTGAAGAGGCCAGGATTTATATCTTCATGTGAAACCTTGCCTGTGAAGTTAGGCCTCTTTGAGTCAAAAACCCTACACTGTTCTTCTGCAGTGGTTTTGCTTTGCTGGTTTGATTGCTTTGGTTTTACTTCTATGGCCTGAAGAATATCAGAGGGTATTCTCCAAGAACTGTCACTCACAGGGGAGCACTGCTTACCTTGGGATGCCTGTGGAACCAGTTGCTGCCATTGGGTGCCTGGCCCTGTTCCTCCATCAAAATCCCATGCCCTGCTTCTGGTAACAGCACCTAAATTGTTGGCATTCTGGCAGGCAAACTCTGGGAAGGCTTCGGAAACAAAAATATCCAAGCTCAGCAGCTGCTACACAGAGCTGAACCAGCCCTTTGGAGGAGGCAGAGAAGCGGCACAACAGTTGGTGGCAGGAGCCTCTGTAGTTGCTCCCCCTTAAGAACCAGCCTCGAGCCCCTTGGTTTTGTTTGTTTTCTGGGTAGTGTGATTGTTGCAGATGGTGGAAAAATCAGCAGCCATTGCTTTTTGAAGGTGTGGTGCCATTGTTCCACAGGCTTCCATTTCAGTTGCCTCCCTGCCATGGCCTAAAATGGAAGGATGCTGTGGAGGAGCTGGGGGCAGGGGGGCAGAGCAGGGGTGGCGTGCCGCCCAAGGCTGATGTTACTCCGTAGTTCTCACATCCTGAGTGTGCTTGTCAGATCCATGCAAAGCTCTGGATCTGGAGGAGGGGAAAAGTGTCAAGCCCCCACACATCTTCAGCAGTGGTTTTCAGCAAGTGGCTCCAGGCTGCTCTCTTCTTGCATCACCACTTCTGTGCTGTCTGTGCAAGGACAGCTCGTAGTGAATGCCGAAACGCTGCGTCCTCTGCGAGCCGACCACAAGAGCTGAACGTCTGGCCTGGAGCCGCATTTTGGCAGGATATGGGGCCCATGGTTATTGTTTTTGTACATGTTATTGCTGCTGTGTTTGTGAGTTCGGTGGGGGAGAGCAGAGGAGGGGAAAGTGCAGAAGGAGAAATGTGCTGGGCTTCCCCTTAACTGTCTCCATGTAATGCTTGGAATGATCCTCTGGCGTACATTCCTCCAAGTGTCTGAGCTTTTGTGTCTCTCTATAACATTCAGCCTTGCACTCTCAGTTGTGTCATGCTGGATTAAATCCATGTCTAAACTACTCATTCCCTTCATGAGGACTGGGATGTAAATGTCCTCTTATTGCAGAGCAAATAGAATGAAAACTTCTGCAATCTTGCTTTGTGTTTCTCTCACGAGGTCTCCTACACATAGAAGTAAGATAGTGCTCTGATCTTGCCTTGCTGATTACAGCAGGCTTTCAAAAATCCTCTCTGAAGGGGAACTGGGAGCCTTATGGGCAGACAAATATCATTCATGCAGCCCTTCTCTAAAAAGAAGGGAAAGAAGCGACTCGAGAATTCTGGATTTGAGTAAGGCTTTAAAATGTACCACGTGAGGCTGCACACTGTGCAGGGAGTAGCAGAGGTGACTGCCTGGAATGCAGAGCAGTCTCCCAGCAAGGGGCAGCACTGCTTCTGGAGAGCAGCTGCCTTCTGCAGAGAGGAGAACTCCTTCATTTGCAAAATGTGATCCGGTGTGGCTGTACTGCAGAGCAGAATGGATGCTGTGGGAACAGCTGAATCAATTTGGTTCTGTCAGTTCTGCCAGCTGAAACCACACCTCTAGTTCCAGGTGCCCACTTGATGTACGAGTGTCAAGTGCCTTTAGCTGCCTTCCACCACAGATGTTGTGCTGCTGGACTGCATCTTCCACTGAGCTGAACAGCACACAGATTGATAAATTTCCATTTAGCATAATTATATTGACTAAAATAATATGGGAAAATTGAATAAATTCCTCTATGAGGTGGAAGAGGTGCTAGATTCAAATTGGAGTCTTGTTATTAGAGGCAAAAGGTGCAAAGTCAGGATTGTGTTGTTAGAACAGCATGCAAAGAGCTCCCAGAATAAAATAAAAAGATTAAAAAAATCAGTAGGGCTTGATGATGAAATAATTTTGTGTGGTCTGGTCTTTGATGTGGTAAAGTACAAAGATGGTAAAGTGAGAGAGAAGGAAAAACTAGGGAATGCAGCAAATGTTTTTAGGCAGAGGCTTGAGGGAGATGGGGACTGTTTCCCAGGAGGCTGGAATGTCTTACCTCGGAGAAGCATGCATGGAATTACCTTTTCATGGAAGGTGAGGGGCTGAAGCAGTAGGAACCAGATACACACCTGGGTTGAAAATACTGGAGTTGAGGTGTGCATCTTTAGTAGAAGGGAAGAGAACTCCTCACCACGACAGCTAGGTGCCTAAAGTGGCACAAATCATTTGCAGACCAGCCTTCTTCTTGTTCCAAACCAGCCAAAAGAGCAGCAGGAGGAGGGAGCCAAACTCTGTCACTGCTTGTGCCTATGTACAATCATCTCTGCCCATGATCATCCGGAAAGTGCTATTTTGGAGTGTGGTGAGGTTGTGACTTTAGGTTGTTCCTCAGCATTCCAGTTCTTGGAGATAGTTTCAACATCAGGGATGGATCTTGAGTTGGTCTTAGATTCTGTAGTGTTCACCCTGCACTTTGGGACATAATATTTCAGTGCAGGTAGCTGGAGTACACAGTTAAATCAGTGGTTCCCTTCTGCAGTGATGGAGATAACAGCTTTCCAAGGAGTGAGAAGAGTAAAGGCTCTATAGTTTCTTGAATCTAAACTTAAAGCTCTCACACTCTCTTATGAGTGCAGTGATATCTATACCAAAATGAGAAAATTGGAGTTTTCATTCCTGCTCAGCTGCATTTTTTCATAATGCAAGGGATTGGACTTCAAAAAGTAAGCAGGTGTTGAAAGAAAAATAGCAAAGGCAAAGGTATTGTGTTAGTTCTCTCTGAAATATTGCCCAATTAAAATGCTGGCTATTCGTATAAAATATATCTGCAGCAAGGTACTTGGAAATGATTTATCAACACTTACTTTGGAGAGTGCTTCCTCCAAGGTAGCATACGTGAAACTGGCAATGGAAAGTCACTATGACTTAGAAAAAACAAACAGCAAAGCAATTATTTCTTGCCCTAAGAAAGGGTGTGACTGTCACTGGGTTGTGTAAGGGAAAGTGGGAACACTACTATTAATGTTCATGGTAAACTGCACAGTTAATCATCATCCAGCTAGTCCCTGGTTTCTTTCTTTTTCATTCTGAGGTAGAGGGGTGGTGGTTAGAGGGCTTGTCATTGGAGGGAAAGGGAAATTGATGATTTAATGTGGCTTTCTGTATGACAAGGCACTAACATGACTCCCGTCTGTATTTAAATGCTGTCCCCAGGTTACGACTATGGCTATGTCTGCGTGGAGTTTTCACTCTTGGAAGAGGCCATCGGATGCATGGAAGCCAACCAGGTTGCTTTACAATTCGGTCAATGCTGCTAGAAGATTTTAAAAGTTTTTTTTTGGTGGGGTGGTGGAAAGCCAATGAGGTTTTTGTGAAGGAAGATCTGTTCTTGTATAATACACAACAGCGCGGTTTAAATGTTGTTACCAGAATCTTCTATCAGGCTTAGAAATGCCAGCAGGAGAGAGCTGCTGGACAGCAAGTGGTCTGCCCTCCTCCCTGGTGTGTGTCAGCATGCTGGCTCACTCAGAGGCTGGTGGCTGACAGACTCCTACTGCAGGTTTTGACCCTGCTGTTTTTGTGCTCTCTGGAATGCAGTTGGGAAGAGCTGTGCTGGCAGTGATGCTTCCCCTGGCTGTTGGTGCACACACACACACACACACACACACACACACACACACGACTGTAGGTGCATACCCTCGTGTGCAGCTCTGAGTCAGCTGTGACTTGAGTGCTCCACTTTGCCATATGCCTTATGTGTGGGAGAGGTGCTTCATTGTGCATCTCCCCCATATCTATCCTGTCCTTTAGCAACCCAGAGCTGCAGACACTACCCTCATGTGCAGTTGAGCCTGGTAAACCTGAACATTTCCAGCCCTTGAAAGGACAAAATGACTGAAATCCTCAGTGGCTATTCAAGAGGGGCCTTTACGCTTACCTGGTATTTGAAACTAGAGCTGTTTTCTCCTATACCAGAGTGAGATGCATAAAATTTGTTAGATAAAACATAGATTCCCATCTCATACTGGCCTCCTTGTGCCTTGAAACTGCAAATGATGGATCCCTCAATAGAGCCAACTTCTGATCCCCCTTCCTTCACCATATCCCTTAAGTCTCCTCTTTACTGCTTTCTTCCTCCTAATTTGCCTGAGTAAGGATCCATATCAATTATCTTAAGCCTTTTTACCTGAATCCTGGGTCTTGCTGTCATGGGAGGAGAGTTATGAGTCAGATTCAGAGCTGTGCATCTGCAAAAATGTACTTACAGTTAATGAGTCTTCACAGCTGGGGTTTCAAAGGTCCCACTAAGCACTTGCATTTGCCTCTATTTTCAGTTACAGAGGTATTGCAACTTACAAAAATGTTTTACAGAAATAATTCTGTTGCTGGGAAAGAGCCTGGCACATTCCCACCGAGGTGGTGGTGAGGAGCACAGAGAGAGAAGGCTCCAGAATTAATTATTACTTTTACCAGCAGTGACAACTTTTATTTTCCCTTCAGTGTTTCTACAATTCCCAATTTATTTTGTTGTCACTGGGGAATCTATAATTATAGATGACACTGCTTTTAACTGAATGCCTCTCCATATTCTCTCCACCCTTCTGCTCATATGAATTAACTTCCTATGCAAGAGCAATTCCCAAGTATCTGGGAATTTGGGAATCCCTCTTTTTCTGATTGTTGATACCTGCTCTGCCCTTTCTCCCATTTGGAGTATATAGAATTGGGCAGGTGTTCTAACTTGGTCAGGTTTGGTCCATTTCTACAGCAGAGAGCCTGTAGGCAGCAATCCTTAAACTGAACTGGGTGCCTGCAGGTGCCCAGTAAATCTCTGCACACACATGCATGGGAAGAAGCTCTGGCTGGTGTTCCACTGCTGCTTACACTGACCTCCCCAGTTTCAGTTACAGCAGCCATTCAGGCTGGGGAATGCTTTCCTGTGCTTCCCTTCCCTGCTAATGACAGGAGTTGAGGTCTCAGCCTTAGACACCTGGGATGTGCTAAAAACAGACAGGGCATGAAAGTCTTCCAGTTTTCTTCCTGCTATACCTGGCTCTGTGTGTGCGCAGATGAATGCTGAAAGATGGAGTGCTTGGAAGGGATCATCTCCCAAGCTTCCATATGCCAATCTTCATCATGTTTTAGTAGACCTACAGGTGTTAGTAATTAGAGAAGCTGGAAATGTGGGGTTTGGGATGACCCAAGCTACGTGCATTTGATCAGGAGAGCTGTAATTTCTGGATTACCCCACATAGGTTAACCGGACTAATCTGCTTTTGATTGAACATGAAAAAGAGCCTTTCTAATTACCTAAATTAGAAAAAAGAAAAACCTAGCAGCATTTGTACCTGACATACTGCAAAGGAAAGAGGTGACTTTAAAATTCTCAGTAAGAGACAAATAGAGATCTTCAGAAAGGGAGTTATGAGTTGTCCCTAGGGAATAGATATTCCACTTCAATGACTTCCAGGGTAGAGTTGCAAGATCATCTCCTTAGACTGAGAGTCTGCATTTTTGCAAGCTGCAAAACCAAAAATCTGTGTTAGCTAAGATGCAGATTCTTTGATAGTTCAGTTATTTTCAGAAGGTTATCAACTGTCCCTGTCAAATTCAGTCACTTGTGAGAGCATAAATAGCAAGTGACATGCTGGTCCCTCACTAGTCAACCTGCCTCTTTCTCAGGCATCTAGAGGCTGGGAATAAATAGCTTGTGCAAAACCAACATTTTTGATGCGATTTAATGCCTGTTGAGCTGCCCTTGCCTGAAGAACAATTTGCTACATCTCTATATTGTATCATTCTGATATTGTGAAATCCTTTTGTTTTACTCAACACACACCAGCGCCCACTTAAGATCATTGCCAGACTTGCAAACTACAGATTTACCAGGTTCAACTCCCTCCGTTCAGTAAATCTTAGCATGTATACGTGACTGCTGAGATTTGAGGGGGCTTTTCTGTTACATCCATTGTGATAAGGAAACACCCATATTTGTGTTGCCCTGATTTTGCAGGAGAGTTTCATTCCATGTTATTAACTGCCTCAGCTAAAGTAATGACAACAGGCACCTTATTAATTGCTTTGACTCGTTGATTGCTGCATTGACAACTGATTCCAGTGCCAAGGTCCCATCTAATATAAATGGAAGGTTCTGGATTGCTGTTATTCCCAGCATGCAGGTGCTGGGCACAGGGCTGGATGAGTGAGGTGCCAGGTGCTGGCTCTCCCCCCTGGCTTTGTGGGGGCTCTGCCCTGGCAGGGCAGATGAGCTGTTGATTTGTTGTGCAGAGCCTTGATCCAGCCCTTATAGCAGTCTCATGGTTGGTGATGCTCCTGGTGGCCTTTTGTTTCACAGTGGCTGTCACTAGAGTTGTGTGAGACCTTTTCTGTCTGTGATGAGCTGCTTTTCTGTTGGGGAGAAAGTTATTTTGAATGGAAAATGGAGGTTTCTGTCTGCTAAGTCACATGATTTTTGTTAAATAATTTTCCCTCCCTTATTCTCATTTTTGAAGGGGTGGGATGTGGCATTTGGCGGTTCTTTGGTGTGGCCCATGGTGTGGTAGTGCTCCTGTCTGAGGGCACCAGGTTGGCTTCTTGGAAGCAGCTTTGGGAATACATCCCATGGCTGCACTTGGCCATAGGCTCGGGATCTTTTTGCATTCCTCCTTCATGTGTAGAAAAGAACAGCCATAACAAGCATGTTACTTGGTGTGAGAAAATCAGGTGGGAAATGAAATACCCTTTGTACTGTTGTGTGTCATAAAGGCAGGAGGAACAGGAATGGAAGGAGCTTGTCTCTGCTGCTTGCATATTTTAATTCTCTGAGTGTTTTCACTGAAATGGAATTGGTTGTTATACATATGGAAGCAAGAGGGGTTTTTATGAGCTCAGGAGCAAATGGTTTGTCTCAATTGACTTTGTAGTATTGTCTCCAAATCCACTCAGGCCTCAAACTTAGCAACACTGGCTGCATGAATATTTCCTAGCTTGTTGCTAGTAACTAACAACTTTGTAATCCTTTCCTCCTGTTTCATAAGAAAGAGGGCGAGAGGAGAGCTATAGCATGAACTTTTAAAAATGCATACACTGTACATTATTGTGCAGCTCTCCAGGCATGTGCTGGAGTGGTTGTTCAAGACTTGCTCTTGTGCCTTCCTGCACTGAGGCTGGTACTTGTCAGAGCAGTGTCTCTGCAGTGCTGTCCTTGTTCAGCTTGCTGAGCACACCAGTGTCTCCACTCCCTGCTTGTTTTTTACTGGAGAGAGTAAGAGGGATTCTTACTGGATTTGGTGGGTGCTCACTTGAGCATGTCCCACTCCTGTGCAACTAGAAACATCAACTGTGTGTTTCTCCTGCTCTGAGCCTATTTTCCTGTATCCATTCACTGCAGGGCCTTTCTGTATTCTGTGTGAACAGAGCTGGTGCAGATCATATTTCACAGGCTTTTCACTGTAGCTGTTGGTGTTAAAATCCACAAGATGCTGTGACAAGCAGGCAAAGCTTAGGACTTTCTGTCCTGAAAACATTTGCAGTAACAAGCCACAGCTCTGTGTGGCTTCCCAATTAAATAAGGAAGAAGCATGTGCTTATCCTGAGAATGGAACTTCTCCTGTGACCTGTAACCTTGGGGTATTTATTGAAGCCTGTGCTACAGGGAGTGTGTTGCAATTTGTAAAAGAAAATGTGTGTCCAAGCATCAAAACTAGTTGCTTTCCTTTTGGTAGAATGGCCCTAACTGTGGAGTGTGGAATTTTTTTTCTAGAGTCTGCCAGGTTCCCCCTGTAATGGAAGATGACACCTGCCTCAAATGCATTTTCACGGGCTGTCTGGTATCCATCATTTATTCACTTGACAATGTTACTCTGTCTCTTTAGCTTTAACCTGCAGTGGAGGGTGGTGGTGGCATGTCCACAAATACACTGAAAATCCATTTGTGTGTTAGGCTAAGGGTGCTGGAGATGGCTTTGCTTTTGACCTGTTCTCCTTGGATTCACAGGTGGCATTATATTCTGCTTTTCTTGTTGCATATCAGATGTGTGGGTTTTGCTCAGGTTGTGTCATTAGCACACCTCCTTTTCCCCTCCTCTCCCTCACCCCCACGAAGCCTGTCCTGCTTTTGATTGTGGATTTCTAGAATCTGCTGTTGGAGTCTTCCGCTTTGAGTGAGGGAAAGGTTTGTGTACCTAGGCAGTTTCTTCTGTAAACATCCCAATGGTTTGGGAAACATGCACATTGTGGAGGAATTTTTATGAGCCACCTGACCTATATGGAAAGTTCTCTCCACAGGCTAGTGGATGAGTGGATTTCCAGGCAGCAGAGCTGATTTGGGGTTTTTTGTACCTGATTCAGTGTGTGACCTTGTCACGAGTTCACCCTGGGCTTACATCACAGAGGCTTGACATGTTGAGTCAATCATTTTTTCATTCCCTCTCGTGTCTCACTAATCACTGCATTGTACCAGCATTTAACTGGAGTTGTCAGCTTTGGAGATGAGTATGGAAGCCTGCAGTGGGGAGCTCCTGCAGCTGGGCAGACACTTGACTGTGAATAAGCAGTTGGATCTGCCTGCAGTGACCTGTGACAGGGCTGGGTGTGTGGGTGTTCATGTGTGTATCCTGCAGTGAAGCTGTGATAAATGCACTGCCTGTTTGGAAGGACTGGCTTAATCTCTGTGTGCTGCAGAGACCTTCCATGTGCAGAGAAGGGTGGCTTTTGTTGTAAAATGTAACTGCCAAAAAGTACCAAAAATATTTCTCTGGACCTTTTTCTCTTCTGTCTTCTCAACATCTTCTGTCATCTCAGCTCTCCAAGCCGTGTGAATCCTCTTAGTCCCTCTTCCTTTGGCACAGAAGGTTGTAAGAGATCTTCTGCCAGAGACTTCACACACTCTTCCTTTCAGCCAATAGTAGCTTCCCATCAATGTGTTTTCTCCAGCCCTTCCCAGATAAAAAAACTACAACCTCCTTCTTGGCAGCTCTGTCCTGCCTTGCCTCGAGAAGCAAACCATGCTATCCAATGTGTTTTAAAATAAGTTCGCTTTTCACTAGAAGAGTTGTGAAGCTGCATCTTCTTGCTCTACTTGTGTGATTCCCAGCTTGCCATGTCCCTCCACCTCCCTGCTTGTATTCCCAAATCCTGTCCTCCTTTTTCCTTCAGCCTCACCTTACCCATGTGGTGGGACTGTGTGTGTTTGCTGCTGCTGAACTGCTGCTCTGCAATGGGATTGTCCTACAGGACAGCTTCTGGGTGAGCTGGCTGGAGCATGCAGCACATGCTTAAGTGGGACTTCCTCAGTATCTCTGATTGCTGCTGGGGATGTGTGGCCCAGCAGGGTTATCTCAGGACTCAAATATTGCTGTATATTACAGAATTATCTATTCTGTGTGCTGAGGTTGGCTTGGGCTGCTATATAAATAGGTTGTTTCACATAAAGCATCACTCCCTACCCTTCTCTAAAATGAAAATGCTCTCCCTCCTGGCCCCTGCATTTCTGTTCTGGTGATGGGTCTGTTGCAATTTTTTGCCCATTGACATTAACAAATCTGTGTGATGGTGTAATTCTGAAATAACCATTCTTTCCCTATAGATTATAAATGCCTTGGTAATCAAGTTGTTCTCTGTTGGATTAGATGTTCTGTTTACAGTGCTAGGAGCTGGAGGAAATAATTGTGATTTCCTGAAATTTGTTTCAATAATTTGATCTGTGAGTGATTGACAAGACAGGTGTCCAGTCCTCTCTGGTTGATTGGCTGTGTGATCTGATATATCAGTACTTGTGCTGCATCACTCCCAGCTGCAGGGCACGAAAAGGTTGGATATTCCCTGCACTGGTGGCTCAGAGTGAGGAACCACCATGGGACAGCCAGACCTTTGGTCATACCCAGCACTGGTGTTGTAAAAATGAGGGCACCTGAAAGTTATTGCTTGTGCATGCAAAGTGTACCATGGGTCAGTCTGCCTCTGCCCCTTCCATAGGGCTAAAGTTGTGTTGTAGAGGACTCCCTGGCAGAGCATTCCCTAAGAAATAGCTTTGGTTTGGTCATTTTCAGTACACAGAGCTTTTTCCTGAGTGATGAGGCATCTGGAACACTCATCCTTTGAATTCGTTTCTAGGTGAGATCTTGCCTTGAGCTAGGAAAGATTTGAAGTAATCTTTGGATGCATGGGCAGGATACAGATGGCACCCTGTCTCTGTAGCTGTCAGGTCCTCTCCTCCTAATGTGTTAATGGAATAATTGTGTGCCAGTGGGGAAATCTTAGTCATAGATTATGCTGTGTATGCTACCTATAGGTGCAAGTTTCACTTAAAACAGAGCCATGGTTTCCTGCTGGCTGCTCTTTCTCACAGACTGTATGTTTTTTAATTGAGTTTGCATTAGTTGATTTTCTGTGACGATCTGTAGAAACTTTAAATATATCCCTGTGTAACCAATTGGAAGGTGTGTGCCTCGTAGCCTCAGCGTGCTTCAAAGGAACATGGTAAATCAGGTGTAGGACAGACTGTGTGGGGCTGCAGTTGATAGATTGTGTACATGGTCAGAAGGGGATTTTGGATTAGGATGTGAAATCCCTTGATCAAGCTCCTATATGAAAGTAGTAGGACTCATGCCACTAATTTGCTTTGATGCTTTTGAAGTCATCCTCTAAGTAAGCTGGTGACTAACCAAGCTGCAGCTGCACTCTCAGAAATTCCCTCTGTTCTCTGAGAAGTGGACAGTGCTGATGATACCACTGAAGAGTCTTAAGGGAGATGAGCGGGCAGTGAGAGGGAAATGTCTGGACTTGTTCAGTCATGAATCAAGACATCTCAGTGAATGCACCACAACTTTCATTTCCAGAGTGAGACCATTTCCTATCAGGGTTTTGCCATAATGGTTTGCACAGGACCTGTCACTGAGAACGAGGTGACGCAAATTGTTGGGCTGAGTCCAATGAGTCCTCAGCCTAATTCCAGCAATGTCGAGGGGAACACCAGATATGTTTTACAAGCATGTGAGCCAGATTATAATGCTAGGACTCCATCTGGACTGTTTTGATAAGTGGGAGCACACCAAAATGTTGCAGTTTTCATTTGATGAGTCGTTGTTGTGAGCTTCAGCCTCAGAACTGTTCGTTCATGCTTTTGTGCTATCTTAGCAGCGATTGCTTTTCCATTATTTGATGCACTGCTGGTGTTGGATTGCTGGAACAGGAAGGTAAAACGTTGACTCCAGAGGTGGAAAAAAATGTTGAACTGCATGCTTCCTGGGGTTAAGGAAGAAGGCAGAACCACTGTTTCCTTCTCTTCAAAGAAATGGTCTCCTGCCCTTCTGTAGAAATCATGTATGCTTTTTGTGCATCTAGGGTTTTGATAGTGAGAGAGAGCTGGAATTCCCTTCAGATGTGGATTTTAGTCTGTTTTCTTCCCAGCTGAGTTTGTATAGGACCTTTTCAATTTAAATAATGTAAATTTGGCTGTCTGGAATTGGGGCTCATTCCAAACGAGTACATTGCATTTTGCTGTTTTCTGCTCAGGTTGTGAAACTCATAGGAGTAAAATATTAAATTCAGATTCAAGTTTGAAGATGGAAGATCAAAGCTCTGGCAGTCAGCAACTTTTATTTGTGAATTTCTGTTTCCATTTGATTGTAACTGGGTTGTTAATGTTCTTGTCTAGAAATGAAATTATTACAGTGGAAAATGGGGGCGGCACGCCTAAATGGGCTATTGTGTCATTATCCATCAATCACAGGCAAGAAGGAAACAGGTATTTAACACAGGAGGACACAGAGTTATTATCCACCCCATTCCCCTGCAAGCCACAGGGCACCTTCTAGACTCTTATTAAAGCTTTAATACCTACAGAGAGCACAAGAAACACTGTGTGCTACAAGATCAGAGATCAGGAGTTTTGCTGTCATTCTGCATCTGTGCAGGACCAGGAAACACAGGAGGGGGAAGAGCAATGAGAGTGCTGACAGGCAAAATCCCTCTGCACTGCTGAGGAAAGGCACCAACTTCCCCAGTCCTCTCACATAAGGGGGAGAATTTCTTTTTCCATCATATCAGGGAATCTGTGAATGGGACAGCCACTGACAGGTCCTCAGTAGCACTGTGTGACCAACTTACTGAATCCTGGCTACAATTGCTGCCAGAAGAAAGTTGTGTGGGAAAATCTTGGAGCTGTTTTGTACAAGGAGATGTAGGACGGAGGTGGAAAGTTCTTCCTGGCTTCTGCAGAACAAAAGCTATCAGATGTAAAGGAGCAGTCTGCCTGAAGATTTATTTTGTGGTGCTCTTGCACTGTGTGTATGTGTTGACAGCTACCAGATGTTGCATCCAACAACATGCCTCCTGCATCTCCATCTCTTCAGGCCACCTATGAGTTCAGTTAGTTATGCTTTCCACAGGATGAACAAACAGCTTCTGAAGGACAGGGGAATAAAATCAAGTCTGTCATGTAAGAAATTACATTTATAATGAGGGTCAAAGCTATAAAGCTGTAAACATAAGATTTAAGTATTTAAAACTCTGTCTTTAGAACAAGAGAATGAAAGTAATTTTCTCCCATTTTCATAGACAACTGGGGAAATCTTCATTTTTTGTGATGTACAGTCCATGTCTGACAAGGAAATTAGCAATATTCAGATGGGCTTCATGAACCAGATTTGAGCCAGGATGGCATTTAAAGCCCAAGCAAACATTTGATGTACTTTTCCATCAAGGATCTCAGGAGCAGAGTTAACAGAGAAAGTAATTTTAGGTCTTAAGAATCCCAAGATGTATTTTCATACACTTAATACCAGGTTGAGAAGTCTCACTAAGAAGCTTTCTCACGGTGCAAAGCTGTACATTAATGATATGATGACTAAGGTGTTTTACTGTTTATAGCCCTAAGGTTTTGAAAGCCTGAGTGATTCTTCCCAGCCTGTGATATCACTGGAGAGGCGTGCTGAGGTGGTTTGGATTTTTTTCCTGACAAGCTGTTGTTCTGGGCCTGGTTCATGTGGAAGTGGTGTGTCCACTGCCACTGCTGCCTCCTCCTCTGTCCTTTCCATTAATTCAGCTCATTTCTTTTTCTTCCTTCCAGTGTGTGCTGGGCACATCACTAAATGTAAGAAGTGAATTCCAGAAAGTTTCACAGGCACCTGCTGATGACAGGCAAATGATTGATCCATCTGGCTCTAAGAGGAGCAGCTGGAAGCATCAGCTCTCTGGTGTTCCAGTGCTTGCTGCAGAGAGGTGAGCAGCACACAGGGAGCTGCAGGCAGTACCCTGTGCTTGGCTGCCCTCAGTCTGCACGGGCCAGTCTCTGTCCTGAGCCACCAGATATTCAATCAAGTCCCACAGGGGGTTCAAGTCACAATATCTGAGCCACCCACTGCTGTGCAGCTTATGTGACAGTTTAAAGAGATTTCTGTGCATGCTGTTTCCCCTTCCCAATCCCTTAGGAATTCAGCCATGCTGAGGCACTTTCGGCACAACAAGGAACTGGTTTCTTTTCCTTCCTTGGTGTCAGGGTTGTCAGAGGAACTGCTGTCCTGCACACTCACCTCTCTGGATGTACTCTCCCAAAGAGCTGAGGTCAGCCACCAGAGCCTGGAGAGTCACTCCTTCTGCACCCTGACAAGGCACTAAATTCATTTCTTCAGCAGTTCTGGGAACTGACCAGGAAGGAATGATCTGAATTTACCTCTGGACTTTGTGCAGTTGCCTGAATGAACTTATTAAACCTCAGTGCCCTGAAAAAGGAAGAGGTGCTGGGTTCCACAAGGAACTGTGACACCCACTAGTGTTACATTGCACCCAAGCCAGGCTAGCAGGGAAAAATCATTTCCCTCCAAAGGGCTTGGATAACTGTTTTCAGGCTGTGTCAGGTTTCTTGGCAAATACTGAGCCAAGAGGTTAAAGCAGCTGGTTTCCAAATCAGTTCCTGAGAAGAGCTCTCAGGAGGCAGCATCTGCTCAGACACAGAAATCTGTACAGGTGCCAGCCTGAAGGTGGGCCAGCTGCCTTGATGTTCTGTCCAGGTGTGAGCATTAAGGATCTGGATATGGCTTTTGGACAGGCCACCTCAAGGTCACAGTGGTGTGCTGGGAACCATCACTGGGAGGACACAGGTAAGTGTTGCACTGCTGGTGGCAAGTGGCAGGGCTCTTGTCCTGAGGGAGGCAGGATCAGACACCCACTTCTGTCATTAACTGGGAATCTAGGAATATTGAGAAATGATGTCTCTAAGGATAAAACCCTCTTTTCTTCAGTACTTCCTCTTCCCAGGGTTTTTGGGTCCTTTCAGCAGAGAAACTGTCCTGCAGGGAGCTTGCCTGGGCACTGGCTGCAGAGAAGGCACTGCCAGGGAGGGCTCTGAGTGCCTAAGAGTGGAGTTTGGAGCTGTGTCTGGAGGAGCCTCTGGAGCACACCCTTCCCCATCACAGTTGGTGTGTTCTTAGCAAACGTTTGCTGCTGCACAGAACACCCTGAGTTCTGTTCCCTGTGCAGGTGTTGGAATTGGTGTGGAATCCCATAGGTACATGCTCCAGTGGAAGAACATGTGTTCTTTTTGTGTGGGGTCTTCAAATGCTTAATTAAATTGTCTAGCAATAAATTCGTCCCTTTCAGGCAGAGCTTTCCAGCCTTTTTTTCCACCATGATTTTGCATTGGGAATGCTCTTTAGGGTTTTGATATTTGTGCTTCAAACCTATGATTAAGGTGCAGGGTGTTTCCTCATTGTTTCCCAGCTTCCTTATGGCCATTGCTAATTGTAAAGTATCCCTGAGGGAGGTGCACAGGAAGGTCCTGGACTGGATTAGTGCATTGTGCTAATGTGCTTAAGCTTATATTGTTTAACAGTGAGATGGGATGAGATGACCTTTGAGGAAAAAGGTGGTCATGTAAAAAAAATAAAAGAGAAATATGTCCAGGCAGTAGAGCAGCATTTTGGAGAGAGAAGGGAAGTCCCTTTGTTGGGAGAGAAGGGGGTCTGTGAAGCAGCTGTTGTTCAAACATTGTCCATGCAGCAGCCCATGAAAAGTAAAGGAATATTGATGAGGCAGAGCCAGGTGGATCCTTCCCTAGAGCCATCTGTGAATAATGATACTCAATATGCTAAATATTTAAATACTTTTAAGTTTTGATAGTTTAAGTATATTTTTCAAATAGAGGATTCAACCTGATTGATAATTTTCTGAGCATGAAAGTGAGTGTTTGACTTAGAATCATTGAGGTTGGAAAAGACCTTTAAGATCAAGTCCAGCTGTTGAAGAAACTCATATGCATGAGTTTCTCACTATATGGCCTTAACTCCATGCTTCTCTTAGCTGTGGAGTGGAAGCACAGCCAGTAACACCAGAGCACAGAACTTGTCCCTCTTTGAGCTGTTGTCCCCTGATCCTCACTGTGTGGACTCTAGAAATCCTCTTCTGACTCCTTCATGATGCAAAGAAAAGGCTTTCATTTTAAAATTTCCATTTTTTTCCCAGTGATCCTATAAGCTGATCTGCAAAGGTGCCCTCTTCAGAGGAGTGAGGGAAGCTGGAGGTTGGCATTAGCCAGGAGGAGATGCATTAGGGCCTTGAGTGGCATGTGAAAGTCCACTTGGCTTCACTGGATCAAAGAAAACTTTCAGACAGGTTGAAATCTACTTAAATGGTGAAATGCAGCAGCTATTCATATCACCTGCTGCCCAGAGCTGGCCCTTGAGCACGTGAGGTGCTGAGCACATTGTGTGTTCTCCCCAGCTGTGGCACATCACTGTGATCTTCCCTGGAGCTGTAATTGGGAGCTTGCCTGTGCCCACCGTGCTGGTGCTCTCAGAGCAGGGCTGGGAGTGCTGACAAGCAAAGCAAATGCTGTGTTTAAAAGATAAGCACTTTGAGAGTCCTAACTTGGAGCTGAATTGGAGTTCAAAATTCAAGCATTAAAATGTAGAGAGCTGGCATAGTCTGAAAAGCAATTTCTGTGTGTATTTGCGAAAAGGATATCGGTGGGGGGAGGTGAGCTGTAGAAAGATACTGGGACTTGCTTAAAAAGGGGATGGCTGGTATCCAGGGAATTTAGAAACCGTAGGAAGAAAACTGGAGGTGTCTCAGCAGGCTAGCTGGGGTGTCTGTGGAAATAAGATACTTAAAGGATGCAGACTGGCACCTTCCGCTGAAGGACAAATGGCCTGGATAACCAGGCAGGAGGAGGCCTGAGGAGGGAGCAAGTAGATATGGAAGCTTGTGGGGCAGGGTGGATGGTCCCAGTGCTGGTTTTCAATAAAGGGACTTTGAAAAAGAAGTACCAGAAGGTATCTGGGTTAAAATAATCCTTATATAGCATCTTAATCTGTTACATTTAGCTACTGAATGTTTAGGACTCTCTCAGTTATCTTCCTAATGCCTAGTTCTGTGTTAGTGCCAGTTTTGTTTAACATGCCCACCAGTGGTGTGCCTGAAGCAGTGTTCTGTCAGCTCAGGATGGATGGTGACAGCTTTGGGCTCTCATTCTCAGGCCTCTCCTGACCCTGAAGACCAGGAGCCCTGAGCATGCCATGCTGGTTGGCCTTGGATCACTGTTGAAATAAATGCCTTACTGCTAAATGCTGCAAGGTGATGCCACGTGCTCTTCAGTTCTGTAGCATCTCTGATGCCCAAGAGCCAAGTGTCCTGCTCTTTGGGTGGCCACTAACACAGTGTTTATGTTGTCAGTTGTCATCTCAGTGTTAGCCTTGATAGAAATCTGTAATAATAGTGCACAGCAAAGTTGTTTGGATCCATTTGGCGATGTAACAATTCCTCAGGGATCCACCACTTTTCAAACCATCCTTTTCCCTTGTATATCTTGAATTTTCTGCCTTGGCTGTAAGCCACTCAGCAGTAGAGTGCTGGATGCACTGCTCGATCAGGCCAATAAAAAGCAATCCCTGAGCTGCAACTGGTTTGAGAGCTCGAGAAGGAGGCTGAGAGCCTTGGGGAAAATCCCACTTCATGAGGAATTTGCTTGTAGTTACTTTTGCTGTAGGAAATGCCAGATTGCTGCAGTACCCTGCAGCAGCCTGCATTGCTCGTTTCTTCAGCTCCATGTCAGGTTCCATTTTCTGACTGTTTAATTAGAGATGGGTTGTGGTTTGTGGGTTCACAGCTTTTCTCATCTGCTTTTTGTCAGAGGTAAGCACATGTACTGCCTGTTGCTCTGTGCAGTTGAGTCCCTTGTACAGCAGCTGCTGATGAGTTCAGGGATAAAAACTTCAGCATATGGAAAACAGGGGATGAGAAGCTGGTTTCTGTGGCTGAGATGATCTTCTGAAATATATCCAGCTGGTCTCTTACCCTTCCAGGTGTTTGCCCTCTGCTTCATCCCAGGAAGGTGCTGCCTCCTCAATTCCACGAGCAGCTGGGGGTAGTTAGGGAGACCTTTGGTGTTTGATCTCACCTGCCTGCCTGATTTGGAGGTGAATCCTGTCAGGGAGAGAACCCTGTGCTCTCCCTGCCAGCTCCCACTCAGCCTCTGCATGGTGCATGCCAGTGGAATAGGATGCCATTACATAACTTGTATTGTGTGGTGGTTGGGGGCTGTTAAATCTGCATTTCTAATCCATACTCAAATAGGAGCAGAACCTGAATGCATTCTGATTTGCAGTTCCAATTAGATAACGTGGCTTGTGCTGTCAGCCCCTTGTCTCCTGTGCTGTGCCACCCAGGGCATGTGGAGGCCAGGGCTGGAATGTACCCTGAGGATGGCAAGAGCTTTTTATTCAGAGAAGTGCTGCTGGGAGCAGGGGCATGCACTGCATTCCCAGACTGCCTCCTGGGGTAGTGTCTGAGCATTCCCAAGGCAATAAACACTTGTCATTAATAATTTTAAATAATTTTTAAATGACGGATGTATACTGATTTTTGAATAACTATCCTAATTATAGTAAATATGCAGAAGAGGGCTGAATTAACATCATGTAAACAAGGTTAGTGTGGTATTTTAATGTGTCTGCTTTACTGTGCTGCCCATAAGCATCCTTTTGTCCTAATCTTCGTATGCAACTTTTTATCTGTTTACAAATGGTATTTTCAGTTAATTTTTATCGTGTTGAGCCACATAACCAGTGTTCCAGCTTGGTTATTACTCAGCAAGAAGGATACCTGAACCTTTCAGTTCATGGTACAGATATTTTCCATTTAATCAGACCACAAACAATATTAGGAAATAATTAGCTGACGTGGTGTTTGGTTTGTGCATGAGCCAGCTGCTAAAGGTGGTCTGAAGAAGGGTTCACTTGTGGTGGAGGCACCTCCTGCACTGCCTTGGGGTTGTAGCCAAGAAGAAAAGTCTGGCTTTGTAATCCTTGTGGATTTGGGTGCTTGGTAGCTGAGCCTTGGTTCTGTTCCAGAATTGATGTGCATCACCCCAGGTGTGTTGTCTGTAAAGGTGGGACTGATAACTGCTGTTCCACTAAGTCAGGCACTTGTGGTCTTCCTTGTGACCAGGGATGGTGGCATCCTGGCTGGATGGCTGCGGCCATCCCTCTGGAGGAGCTGGAGCACGTTCCTCCACAGCAGTCCATGGTGGTGCTGCCTGCTGCATCCACATCTCCCTGTGGTGCCACAGTCCCACTTGTAGCTGCCCAGGCATGACCTGTGGGGTGAAATATTGGAACGCTGTCAGCTCATTGCTTGGAGGCTCCAAAGGGAAATTTTACTGAAGAATTCAGTGTTTGGATAGATTCAGTCAAAGGAGAAGCCTGGTTTTATTTGAGGGAGTGGCTGTGTTCTGAGAGCTCTCCTTCCACATTTCCACTTTTCTAGGTCACTCTTGGATGCTCTAATTTTTTTTTTTAGAGAAACAGTTAGCAGAAGCTTTGACAGTGATGATTTGTATTCTGTCATCTCAGTCTTGAGAGCAAAGAGATACTTTTTTGGCAAGTTCTCCCCCTCCTCAACCCCCAGTCATCATCATTAAAAGGCTGTCAACAAGCATGAAAAAGCCCAGCGTGCTAACTGTAAATGCTAATGGACAGCAAGGCAGCTGAAGCAGTGGCTTGTGCCGTGCCTGACCTGCAGCAGGCTGTCTCCTGGCCCTGGCAGTATCTCCATGGGTTCTCTAGGAAGCAGGATCAGAGTGCTCAGGTACTTGCAGAGCCAGGCTGGGCTCTGTGCAGAGGAGTGCTGTTACACACAGGGTAAACTAGAGGTGAACTAAACCCAACTTCAAAAGTGAGCGTGATATGTCCTAGGGTGTGGTCTGGCTTTTTTCTCACAGGTAGGCCTACATTCCTGGTATTCTTTAATGCTACTTTTGGGAACAAAAAGCATGGAAACTGCTTTAGTGAAACTAGCTTTGTTGCTGAAGCCCTGTGCCCTGCTGACACAGTCTCCAAAGTGCTTTCAGAAGGATTGCATCACCTGTGGATATCATGGCTAAGGGATTTTCTCTTTTTTCTTTCCCTCTGTAAAAGCAACATGTTCCTGTGGGGTTTGTCCCTGCTCAGTGAAGCACTTTGAGACATGGCTGCACTCTGTGTGCTCTCTGCAAACAGGCTTTATGGTTTCCTGGCACAGCTCTCTAGGACCATCTCATGGCAGGGTTGCTCCATGGATCAGTCTGCTGACAGGACTATTTACATACTTGGCCATAGGGCAGATTTTTTAGTAGCTGAACTGGCTGAGACTGAATTGTATCCCTTGGATTAGAATTCACTGTTGCATCTCCAATGATCTCTAAGCAAAAAATCCATGTATAACTATGTTTGAAAGGTTTCAAACAGTAGCACAAAGCATTGCTCCCAGCAGTGAAGTCCTGATGCTCTGTTTTGATGAATTTGGCAGTTCAGAAAACAGTAGAATCTGTTCATGCCCTTGGAAATGTGGGCATTTCCATGGCTGAGAGCTTGCTGTCCTGGTGCTGCAAAGCTGTGCTGCCTTTTAAACCCTCCACTGGTGAGTCAACTCTGTGTTTACTGCTAGTTATGAGGGGGAGGTTCCTGACTGGGAAGACCAGAGAGACATTTCTGTTTCACTCTGACTTAGAAAAAGCCAAGCTGCTCCAAAGTACAGGGTATTAAAAATACAGAGGAATTAACAGACATAGTGCAGGTTGGTGAAAAAGTCCAGGATAAAGTGCCTGAATTTGGAAGAAATATGGTGCCAGACACAATATGCGGCATACTTTAAGCTTACCCTTCTTCCCCCTCCCCATCACTATTCCCTGAAATTTTCAGAAAATCTTTGTCATTTCACCAAGATTTGCTCAATTGAAATCTGCTCAATTGGACTGAAATTTAGAGTAGTATCCAAAAATTTTTGCACAGTAAAAGATCTAGATGAAGAGGAGTTAAGCAGAGACAGGCACTAGATAAAATAAAGGTTCTGAAAATATTTGTGATGGAATCTAGTAACAAAATGGGAGAATGAGGAATTCAAAGCCACTGAATCCTGACAATGTGTGTCCTAAGCGAAAGACTCATTTTGGAGAGTTAAATGATGATTGCAACCTTGAAAATTACTTTATCAAGAAGAAATCAGTAAGAGAGAGCTTGCTGAAAAAGTGAGCAGGCAATCAGCAGGGTGTTAGGGAAATCAGGGAGTAATTATGCAAGAGACACTTTCTGCAGCCTCCCAAAATGGAATTTGCGGAAGGGACCAGCACCACCAGCACAACATGCACTTAAATACCATTTTCCATAAAACCAAAAATAATCTTAAGGCTTTCTGGCAAGGTTTGTCCTCAGTGGCTGGGAGAAGGATGAAGCTCTGTGATGGATTGCCCCTGCCAGAGGAGATGTGCTCTAATCGAGTTTTTGGTTTCCTGAGCTCCTAGGCAGGGCTGCAGCTGCCTGGTGAGAGGCTGCTGTTCCCCAGGACTTCCCTGGGCTCATGAGGATGTGCACCCTGCCTTCTCCTCCTGCCTCTGCTCAGTGTGCCCTGAGGCACCCATGGGCATTTCTAGCCTGCTCCTGGCACTGCCCATCTCTTGAGTGTGTGCTGGGATGTGGTGGGTACCCCGCTTGGGAGAGGGAGCACGTCTGTCTCAGGGGCCAACAGTTCCATTGGGACAGCCTTGATATCCACTTCCCTTTCTCATTTGTGTTTCCTGACATGCCTTAAAGAGGGTGCAAAGCCTCTTATAAACAGGTGAAGTGAGCAATGCTCCCTGCTGTGAATAGGCCCTGAGCAGGTTCTCCAAAGATGCAGCAGGGTGCTCTGAGTGCACACACCAGACTTCGGCAAGGTGTGGGAATGGCTCAGCTTTCTGTCAGGCAAAGGCAGATCCATGTTGGAAAGCAGCTGGGTGGCAGAAAGGAACCCCTCAAAGTGTTCAACATAGGCCTGGTAGGAAAGGATGGCTTTGGTTCATAAAAGGCAGGATGTGAAGAGGGGAGGTGGTGGAACCCTGCCGTGTTCTTTCGTAGGAGTTAAAGGATTGTTGTACTGCCACTCAGTGATTCCCTTCTATGAACTCCTCACTCCCACTTTGCATATTCCCCAGCATCTCCCTCACGTTCTGCAGAGCAGTTTATGCATGGGTGTATCATGACTTCTGAATAATAACTCTGGGAACTTGTTTTTTCATGCTCATGGTTTGCACTGGGGGTTTTTGCATGGTGAGGCTCCTGGGTCAGAGTACCTGGGAAGCTTCTGACTCAGCAGAGGTCCCCAAAACAGGCTGGGACTGTTTACAGCTCCCTGGCATCTGTCTGTGTGTCAGGCAGCTGCTCTCCTGGGACTTGGGAGACCTGGGTCTGGGTCTCTGTTGATGCTGAGTCTCAAATTGTGGTACTGGGAAGTCCAGGCTGCGTGGTCTGGCGGTGCCTCCAGTGACAGGAGATGTCTCCTGGCTGTGTGCATCTGTGACTTGGCCTGCCTGCATCCTGCGTGCCCAGGCATGTCCTGTTGTCCCTGGCAGATGGGAGCCACCAGCAATCATTGCTGCTCCAGGCAGGAGCCAGGGAACCTGTACCTCTGACCCATTCTATCTGTATTTCAGCAGAGCTTGTGGGTGTGTTGGCACATCTCCAAAGCACCACTTGAGGATCTGGAAGCAGTGTATCTGTGGGCAGTGGAGGCCCTTAGGTGCTGCTGCTCAGGTGCTCGAGGCCAGCCTCAGCAGGGAAGGGCTGGCTGCAGGGCACTGGCTCTGCTGACTGAGGGCCAGCAGCACATTTCTGGTGTATTTCTCTGAAGAAAAGCCATGGGTTCATGACTGGCATGAAGACTAACCCAAGTATGAAAATTCTCTCACCTGAGAGGATTTTTCCACACATTCCTCCTCGAGTAGCTGCCTTGAGGCCAACCTGGTGGCTGGCATGAGGGAGTCTGTCCAGCTGCCCCTTGCCAGCACCTGGACTAAAGCAGCTTACAGCAGTTTCCCACTCTAGTTCCTTGTCTCTGCTCTTCTTGGGAGGTGGCAAGGCCTCTCCTGCCTGCCTCCTCTGGAGCTAGCTACCACAGCCTTGTAGCTCCATGCTAGAGCAGGGCACAGGCTGTTTCCCTCCCACTTCATGGCAAAGCTCCAGCTAACTGAACTGGGAGACTTTCTCCCCCTTTCACCCTGTTTCACTTGCAAGGCCTTTAGGAACCAGAGCTTTCACCCCTTTCTTTGCCTCTGAGTAACCTGTGTGTGCTGGGCACGTTGGTCATTGACCCCCTTGTCTCAACAGGGAACTCTTACCATCGGTGGCAAGGAAGTGACCCTTGAATACACTCCCTGCCCAGAGTTCTGGCGCTGCAAACGTGTAAGTATGTGCTCAGAGCTGCCTTCTGCTTCCCCTGCTGGCACTCCTGGCAGTGGCAGCTCAGAGGAGTTTGGATATTTGCTCGGTGGCCAAAGTCCCTCAGAGTAATTAATACCTGCCCTGAAGCTGTTGCCCTTTCTAAACTGTGTTTTTTGCCTACCTTGTTTTAGGTCTCACCTCTGCATGCATATGGGTGTGGTACAGGTAGCCAGATTTAGATTTTTTATGCACAGAGCAGCTTTGTCCCCATGCAGTAGTTCCTTTTTAAAATGCAGAGAAAATAGCGTGTGGATCCTTTCTCCTTAAAAACCACAATGAGACAGTGATTCTGCCAACCAGAATGGAACAGGCTTTGCTCTGGTTCATGTGTGTAACCACCCCTCTGCCTCACACAGGAACCTGTGGTCTAGCTGTGGCTGTGGTAAGTGCAGCAGGGAAGGAAGCAGGGAAATGGATCCAAGTCTAGGCAGCATGAGCCAAGTCTAGTTCATGCTGGAACTGGTCCATTTTTGGGAAGGCACCATTGCCCAAGGGTCAGTTTATTCCTATGCCCTTCCCAAGGTTCTCCCAGTACAGGAACTTGTGGCTGCAGCAGGCTGGAGGTGATTGCAGGAGAAAGGACAGGATTATTGCCTGCATTCCCACTGACTACAGGCTGAGAGTTTGCAGCAGGACTTGAATGGGTTGGTTCTAGATAGAGTCCCACCTTGTCCACTGGGTCACTCTGGGCTACAGAGACCCTCATCCAGCTGAATGGATGCACTCAGCTGCAAGCAGAGCTGTTGCTCTGTGCCTCAGCTCTGCTTGCAGTGCTCTGGAGGTGGAGACACAAGTTTCAAGCAATGGTTTCAAACAGCTCTCAGTGCACTGAGGTGGCTGCACTGTATGTCCCCACTGTTGCTGTGTGTAGCCATGGCCTGAAGGAGCTTTTTTGTGCCCCAGAGCATCCACAAGGCTTCAGTCATAGGAAGAAATTGCTATGAAACAGTAGCAATACATTTGAGGAAGTCAGGGGTGCTGTGTTTGGTGAGAGCTGTGAAAATGGGGCAATTGGCTCTCCCCACAGGGGCTCCAGGTGGGATAACCATCCAAGCCTGTACAGCTCTGCCTCTTGGTTAGCATACACCTCATTATGAACTCTCCAAATTACATCAGTGTCTACAGCTCAGATAAAGACTTCAGCACTGCTTGAGGGGTGAATTCAGGTTAGAGAATGCCAAGGTAACTTTGGACCCTTTGAATCAACATTGTGCCTAGCAGGGAGCTTTTGATCCAGCATCACTTGGGAGGAGGCAGAGTTCCATCTCAAGGACTAGTGAATAAATGTGTGCTCCATAGTTGTGTGAAAGCCCTGTTCCCAAGGCAAACCCAGCTGTGAGTCATATGAGCATGTACCCACAATTTCAGCAAAGGCCCCTGCTGCCATTCCCCATCACTGTAACTTTTCATGGCTGTTACTTTCTGAAAGCACGCTGCAGAGTCTGGAATTCTGGAGCAGGTTGTACCCACTGCCTTCAAAACACGACTTCCTCATGCTGTCCGTCTTCCATTGCAGTGTAAGGTGTGTACTGTGGGCTACAGATCTTCCTGTTCCTATTGCAAGCTCCCAAGAGATGGTGAGTATATCTGCTCCCCTGAGCCTGGTCAGTTAAAAGTTTCATCTAACCTGACAAGTAAGTTTCTCTTCTGGTTTCCCATGGCATCCCTGTTGGTGGACTAGCTGAGCACTGTGTGGGAGGATTGTTAGTTTTCCTTCATTTAGACCCTTTTTGCCTGTCCACACCAAAGATGTTACATGCAATGGGTTGCTGTCAGGTTCTCTGCTGCTGTGAGGCTTGGTGGAGGGGTGTTTTACTGCCCACAGCCTTTCCCTCCTACTGTCTGGTATTGTCCTTTGATCCAGGGAGTTACAGTTGTGTCCTCTGGCACTGTGAGCTGGTACTGCTCTCTGTAGGTGAGATGGCTTCCCCTCAACCCACCTTCCTTGGGAGATGCAGATGGTTTTAGTGTTACTCAGAGATTCAGATTTGCCTCACTTTTGGGACTTGCAGATTAGGATCACAGAATCATGGAGCCATTAAGTTTGGAAAGACCTCTGGAATCAAGTCCAACCATTAACCCATCATTGCCAAGTCCTCCACTAACCCATGTCTCTAAGCACCACACCTACACATTTTTTGAACACCTCCAGAGATGGTAATTCTACCACTTCCCAGGGTAACCTGTTCCAGTGCTTGGACCACCCTTTTGGTCTAGAAATTTTCCCTGATATCTAATCTAAACCTCTCCCAGGGCAACTTGAGACTCTTTCCATTTGTCCTATCACTTGTTCTTGGGAGAGGAGATAAGAGGTGAATCCAGGATTGGAGCTGCTGAACTCACCTTGCTCTCTGTAAAAAATGTGTGATAGGAGTTCTCCAGGAGCTTCTCCTCACCCCACCCAACACCTCTGATTTCTGGGGTGGGAGGGCACAAGAGCCAAAACACACTTCTGTGAGGACCTGATTTCTTTGGGATGATGGCTGTGCCCACCTTCTCCATCCCTGGGTGCAGTGCCAGGGGCTGTAGTGCCACGAGTGAGTCTTCCACCCTCCTCTGGCACTGCCTGCCATTACAGCCACTGTGTAAGCCTTGACTCTTATCCTTGAGCAGACTTCCATGAATTGCACTCCTGTCTCAGGTAGAAGGATAGTACATCCATTGCTGATGCACAGATCTCTGTTTACTGAAGCCCTGTCCCTGTGGTTGTGTTTTCCATGCTCTGTGGCTCCTCCATCAGTGTTGAGAAGGCAAAATTCACACAGCTGGTCCACCGTAGCTGTGGGTTGTAATGAAACTGCCCAGGAGCAAATTAAACAGAGCCTTTTACCTGCTGTGAAGACAGATTGTGGTGAATGCTTCCTACTGGCCTGCTTTTCTTGGGAAAGGGTGCAATAAGATAACCTCTCTATGACTGGGTGAAACAAAGCAAGTCTCAAGAATTTGCAGTGGTTACTGCAGCTTTGTATGAGTTCTGGCATGCTTTGTGACTGATGGGTGTGAAGTGGACTGAAGTGTGCCTCTCTTACAGGGAGCAGAGCAGGCCCAGAGTCCAGAGGTGGTGCTGAGGGAGAGGACACATCGGCTGAGCAAGAATTCAGTAAGAGTTGCCCTTCCCATCTCTAGGGTTCTGCTCATGTCTGTGTGATTTGCACAGGCAGTTTTCACAGCTGCAGGTGCAAACTGGTTTCATGTGCAAATTTTCCATGAGGTTCTGTAGCCAAAATTCTGCACTCTACAAACTGCAGACAAATGAGTACAAGCCTGTCCAAGGTGAGCTGTGCTGGCAGCCAAGCAAGGCACTGTGCAGCTTTCCCAACAGTTGTGTGTTCTGCCATGCCGCCCACTGCCCAAACAGAAGGAGAGCAGGGACTGACTCTCAGGGACATTAAAGAGGGAAGCTTCACTGTGCCATGTCTTGCACCCTCATTTGCTTCTCTTTGTGGGAAGAGGCTTCAGCAGCAGGTGCTGGGCTGGTGGTATCCGCCTTTGCAGCCTCACAGATCTGGCTTCCCTTTCCAGCAGCGTTGGAAGCTCAGGTAGAGATCTCTTTTGCAGTGAAGCCAGGCTATCCAGGGGCCTTCAAGTGCAGAAACTAGTTGGGATTATGTTCTCTGAATGGTATAGACTAGGGGGGCAGGGTGTTCCCATATTGTTTCTGCCTCAGCTGTGGTCAGTAGGCACCTGATAAAATCTGTGACTGTTTTATGGATGTGTTTCACTCAGTGGTCTCAGGGGGTTCTGAACCCAGTTTTCCTCTAGCATATAAACAGGGTGACAGTTGCTAGTTGATATTGCTTGGTTGTGGATGATCAGGAGTACATCATGGATAGTAAGGATATCACTGCCATCAGGGTTGTCCTGGATGTAGAAGGAATGTCTAAATCCATCCTGGATTCTCGTTTGTTCAGGCAAGAGCCAATACTAAAAGGAGGCCAAAAGCCTCTTGTCTCTGACTAGAAAAGTCCTATAAAGCAGCCCAACACAAAACAAGGCAATGGAAGAGTGCTGGCACTTGAACAAGCCTTGTGTCTGCCAAATGTTAAAACAGTGGGTATGCAACAGGCAGTACAGCTTGGCTTTTTATAAGGAGCACTGCTGCAAGGGCCAGAAAGTAGGATAAAAAAAATACCTGCTGAAACATTCTTATGTGAAACCAGTTCATTTCTCCTCTTTAATAGCAGAGACAGAGCTTGAAACACCTGAGCAAGAATTGTCAGGTCAACCAGGATCTCCAAAGCAGCCTCTCCAGCCCTCAGTTCCTGCTCCACAGCAGGAATGTCAGCCTCAGGAACAGGAGCCAAGGAAGAGAGATGAAGGGAGAGAGCGTCGGCCCTCACAGGAGAAGAGAAGGGACATGGACCGGCACCAGGAGCCGCCCTCTCAGAGGGAAACAGAGGAAGCCACGCCACCAGATGGTGGAGGAAGCAGAAGTGAGTGACTCAAAGACCAGTTTTGGATTCCTCTTGCTTGCACTCCATGAGGTTGTCTGCAGAAAGTGCAGCATTTCACTAAAACTTCTGTAGGCTCTTTCTATGTTGTGCAAATCTGTGGCAGAGAGTAATGGAGGGCTGTCCAGCTCCAAAGGTGCTGACAAATTGCCTTTAGGAAAATTCGTTCAGGCTGAGCTGGCTTAGGGTGGTACAGTTAACTTAGCACAGCTTCAAAAGCCTTTTGGGCCAGCAGTTACCCTGGGCTGAGCTCTTGAGAAGGGGCCACTTTCTCCTCTTTTCTGGGAAGGAAAGGTTAGCAATTGGAGAAGGTAACTGGAGCATCTTGCAAAGTGGACAGAAAAAAACAATGGCTTTGAGACTCAACTGCAAGGAGCTGTGCTCTTGCTTTGAGTGGTTTAGTCACGGTAAATTTGGTTCTAAACTATCTTTTTTCCCCTAATTTTCTCCCTGGGCTGCTCCCTGGCTGTCTCTCAGCCATCATGCTGAAGCGCATCACTCGGTTCACGCCCCCCGAGCTGATCGTGGGGCTCCTGGCCCCCTACGTGCGGCTCTCCACGTCCAGCGTGCGCATCATGAAGAACAAGGCCGGGCGCATGGGGCAGACCTACGGCTTCATTGAGCTGGAATCTCATGCTGTAAGTACCTTCCTGCTTTCACCTGTTCCCTCTGTTGGCATCTGGTATCTGTAGAGGTAAGGAAACCACAGAAATGCAAGAGAGCTCTGTACTTGTGAGGCTGCTGTGCTGGAGTGAGTCCTTTCTTCTGCTTGTCTGACCAGGTACAAGAATTTGACAGACTGAGGTCTGTCAAAGGACACTTTGGAAAGGAGAAGCATTCCTGACATTATGGGCCTACTACTCTTAAGGCCTTTGGCTTTTCCTGTAGAAGTAAAAAAGGGGCTTTTCCTCCCTTTTCTTCTCAGCTGGTCCAGCTGTTGTTCTCTGGCTTTAGGAGTCAAAGATTGATTGTTGTCACAATCTGTGACACTGATTAAGTTTCTCACCTCAGTATGTTTCTTTTAAGACACTCTAAACTTGAACACTTCTTGCATAGCTATTTGGTTTGCAGAGAACTTGAATCCAATTTGTTTGTAGAAGGCAAGAATCTCAATTAACAGACCCTTCCATGTTGGAGGGTTCATATTTTCTCTGTCTGGGTGGCTCCCAGACTCCACAGCTGTTCTTTGATGTTGGTCCAGAGACTGTTTACCAAAACACTTCGGGACAGCAGCAGCCACAGTGCTGCACTGCCTGGCAGCCCTAGGAGAATGCTGTCCCCAGCTGGCTGCTGTAAGTGGTCATAGGACAAGCAGAGAACCTCACATTGCATTTATCCCTTTTGTCGCATCCTAAATACCCTTCACTGACACTTAGACTAATATTTACTGTTGTGTTTCTTGTCCTGCTGAGCACAAAACATTCCTTTCTGGCAGACTGGATGTGTAAAATGTGCTGTTTCCTTCTCATGGAAAGGGACATTCTTTTTCCTTTTTCAGGAGGCGCTGAGGTTGCTGAAGATACTGCAGAACCTGGATCCCCCCATCTGCATTGATGGGCGTACGTTGGAAGTGAATCTTGCTACAGGGAGGAGAAGGTACTGATAGATGAGGCAGTGGAGTTGTCCTCTATGTGCTGTACAGTGAGGCTGGAACTCTGCTGTCAGAGCAGGTGCTTAAAGTTTGGCATGGGAATTAGCACAGATGTTCCTACAACCAAAAAATATGTTGGAGAAGTGAAGCTTGAAAAGCTTCAGTGATTGAGCAGAATGGGATTAGTGATCATAATGCATCTTGTTGTCCAGCCATCAAATCCTGTTCTGCAGGAATTAGTGGGTTCAGCTTTTTAAAAAACATGTGGAGAGATTCATCTTTGCAGACACAGCAGAGTGGAGTCATATTTCTTGTGGAGACAGTGGTTTGCCAAGTCTGTCTCCTGGGATGGACACAGTCCAACATGTGGCCAGAAAAGATGGTCTTTCTGCCTTTATTGGTCCTGCTGATCATTTTGAATATAGTGAGGTTAGTGTAAAACCAAATTGCCATTAACTTGCAACCTTTATCTCAACAGGAATGACTATGGGGAGCACGGTGACAATTCCTACTATGGCCCGGTAGGTCTGCACAGCTTCCCTGCAGGTTGCTTAAAGGGAGGGAGCACTGGGGGGTGATGGGCTTGGCTCTGTTAGGCTTTTTCTCTTTGGGCTGCTGAAATACTGCAGAACATGTTTCAGCATGTTTGAAGATGGGGTGATAATGCTCAAATGTGCACACTGCTGCTCTGCCCCTCACACTGATTATCACTGTATAGAAGTGCAAGTCAGTGCTGCTGGAGGAAGTTCTGGGCTGGGTTACTTGATGCCACACTTTAAAGAGTGATTTCACTGATGACTGATCTCTTTAGTGTTTGTTACTAGACTACAGGACTCTTCCCATATCCTGGATGGGGTGATGGCCTCCATACAGATTGCTATGACCATCTTGAGCAGAGATCTCGTGCTTTGTGACAGTGTCCGTGTCAGGCACTGCTGACATCTACAGACACTGCTCTGTAGGTGAAAAACTGTCTGCTTGTGCTCTGTTTAGGATGGATAAATGAGCCCTTCTCCTGAACTTTGGGCCTTTTAGAGGGAGGAGAAGCAATCTGATGTTTGTTAAAGTCTCTGATCTGTTTGTGTTGTTCACTTACTCCAGGGCAGAAGGGGCATGAGAGACAGGAGGGGTGGCGAATCACAGAGACGCACCAGAGCACAGTGTAAGTTAAACTCTGCTTCACTCCTACTGTGGAGACTTTTCTTCCTTAAAAGGGCACTGACATGTAGAAATCAGCCCAAAAATATTTTTAAAGGCTAAGAGTAGGTTTGTTTGCTACACCCACTTGTGAGTTCCTTTGCCAACTTTGTTTAGTCACATTTTCCTATCTGATGATGTGTTTCTCTCTATTCTCACTGTGCGAAACTACATGCAGATAAAGGAAACTTGCTGCCTATTTTTCCTTGTTGTGGAAAACTGATGGGATAAAATCAGCCTGGCAGTTACTAGAGAAGACAGAAGAAAATTCATTTGATGCAGCAATGCCAGGAGCTGGAGGAGCACTCCTGATTGTTTTAGTGATTTATATATAGCATTTCTGAGGTCTGTCAAAGGACACTTCGGAAATGAGAAGCATTCCTGACATTATGGGCCTACTACCCTTAAGGCCTTTGGCTTTTCCTGTAGAAATAGTTCACTCCCCTTTCTTCTTGGGAGCTTTCATGCACCAGTGGGGTGGAAGGGATGTGGGGGGTGTCATCACTTTAAACAGGATTGAGAGGGAACAGCTTTTCCTTGTTCACAGGAGTGGGTGGATGTAGATACTCATTACCCCATTCTTAGGGAAATTACTGAATTTCATGACCAAGTGTTGTGGTCTTGTGATCTCAGCACAGCTCCTCTAAATTTGTTTTGATATGGAAGTTTTCCCAGAGTCCTAACCAGAATTATGAAAACTTATCACCCCCCTTATTCCTTAAAGAAAAGATTATGTAGGTCAAGGGATCTGAAGATACTCATACCTCTCTTGCCAGGAGAAAAAAAGAATTCTTCCCCATTATTGATCCTTTCACCAGTGTAATGTTTGTGCTTTTGTCTTTGTAAAAGGTAAGTTCTGCTTTTGGAAGCCTGTGGTGCTAACTCCTGTCTCTCTTTTCAGCACCATCAGATGTGTCCACATACATTTATGATCCTGACACTGGGAATTACTATGATCCCATAGCTGGGACATACTATGACCCCAGAACTCAGGTGAGTCTGTGGGAGGGAAGCTTTACATGCAATATGTTCTTACAAACTGCTCTTTTCTGGAGGAATTTTGCAGCCACATCCTGAAGACAAGCCAGTGTAGGGCAGTACAGAGGCAGCTTTGTGTTTTTCACTCTGTCTCCTGACCTGTGTGAAAGGGATGCATGTTGCAAAATATCAACTTAATGAGAGCCTAGGAACCCATTAGCTGTGTGTTGATCCAGCTGTAGCCGCCTCTGGCCTCTGAAGCTCTGACTTTGGAGAGTTTTTAGTCTGCTTTTCCTTGAGCAGACTTACAGGCAGAGCATCACAGCTGAATTTTGCTGTAGACATGTGATATGTGACTGTCTGTAAGAAAGAATGGACAGCAGAGCTCTGTTTTCATCTGTGGTGTCTTTGCTTCTCAACCCTGGCCAGCAGTAGCTGTAAGGATGCAAAAAAAGAACGATCATCAGAGATTTTCTGGGAATATAATCTTGTTTTCATGATCCTGGGGATGTCCATGCCGTGGGAGATCAGGGCAGTGCTGTGGTACCTGGCCGTGCTCAGCTTTTCCCCCAGCAAAGTTCTGAAGCCTTTGCCCTCTGCAGTCCCTTCCTACTGTGCTGGTCTCCCCAGCTCAGCGAGGACAAGAAGCCCAGTAAGAAACCTGCAGGGGCTGGGCTAAGCCTGCTCCAAATGCCTCTTTCAGAGGGAAGTCACAATAGACCGGGAGCCCTCCCCACCCCCGACGGAGAGCAGGAGGCGGCGGCACGGGAGCCAGGAGTGGACAAGTGACAGGAAGGAGCCACACTGCAGGGACAACAGGGACAAAAAGGACAAAGGGAAAAGTACTTCTGCTAAGGTAACTCGCTCCAGGCATGACCTGACACCAGGAAGCTGAGGAAAGAGGTTAGAAAGAGAGTAATTAGAGGATTCCAAAAGGAAGGGACAGTGAGAGAAGACAGTGGGGTCAGCAGCTGGAAAGGAACATAGTGATTGTCCAGCCAGGGAGTAAGTTCTGGAACTTTTTCTCTCCTTGAATTAAATCCAGGGCTTCTCATCCCTTCCTTGTGATGAAGGATTCAGACACATCCAGGTAACTGAGACATGTTTCACTCATGCTGCTGAAAGCACCCAACTGTTGTAATAGACAACAAAATACTGACAGAGACCTTTAAACACACCCAGTCAGATGATGATGGATACTCAGCTCTCCCCTAACTGCAGTTCCTGCCCCTTTCCAGTCCCAGGACAGTGCCCTTCACTGCTGTTCCCAGTCAGCAAATGCCAGTGTGGGAGCTGCTGGTTGGGAGCAGCTGCCCAAAGTGATGTTTGAGCAGAACCCAGGGCTGTGATATTGACAGGACCTGAGGAATGCCAGGAGAGTTGCTGGAAGTGATTTAGCCACCAGTGCAGAAACTTTGTGTTCTTCCTTGCTTCTTGGTCTGAATGTGCTCAGTGGCATGACCAGCACTGGGCACCTGGGTTGTAGCTCTCCCTGATGCTGGTGACAAGCCAGCCAAGGAGTCACGAGGTATGGTGGCTTTCAGGGACACTGACCTAGGAGAAGCATGGTCCTGTCTGAATGGAGGGTAAAAGTATCTCCAGCAGAAATCATTTTTCCCACTTGCCTGTTTTCCATGGATGCTCAGGAGTGGCTTCCTGGCTGCACTGTGCTCTCTGACACCTGTGTTATCTCTGGCCTAATGCCCAGTCTTGGATTTTTCAGAATGAGGCTGGAGAGGAGAGATTCTTTACAGAGGATGTCTTCAAAAAGCCGTTGCCTCCCTCTGTGAAGAAGGAGGAGAGCACAGGCCTGGTAAGGTGTTAACACTTGTCTTCCCTGGTCAAGTATGAGTAACTCATGAGCCACTAAATTGGAGCCTGTCCAGGGCTCCAGCCCAATTCTCTGTAAAATGTGTGAAAGTGAAGCTTCATCCCAGCCTACTGTTTGTGCTGCTGAGCACACAGCTGAGCATCACAGGCTCACCCTGTGCAGTGCTGGCTGCAGTCTCTGGTGCCCTCTGTCCAGGATAAAGAGGATCCTGGAAACCCCACCATGTTGGCTGAGCCTGGCCATATGTTGTGCCACAGTCACAGCAGAGAAAATCGGTGTTGTCTGGCAGTGGGGTAGGCTTTGCACGTGGTTTTCATGTCCTTTGTGCACACACAGAGCTGCTCAAATGTGACCTGGCCCTGCCCCAGCTCCCTCACTGCTATGAGGCACAACTGAGATCACTGTCAGCATCACAGTGTAGCAGAGAATGAGAGTGGGGTGGGCTGGGACAGCATGGTGAGCTGCTGCAGCTGTCTCTGAAATCATGAGTATAGCTCCAGGGGAGCTCTGGATTCCCCAGAATGGGAATCTCTCCCACTAGAACCACAACTCATTTCTGCCAACCACCTGGTTTCCCTGGGGGCCTGTTTGAATGAGTGCTTACATGTTGTGTGCTCTGAGTCCATGCTATGGCAGTCTCAAGACCTGTTCTTGACTGTTTCAGACTGAGACTGGAGAGGAGAAGTTCTCTGCAGAAGATGTCTTTAAAAAGCCTTTACCTCCTTCTGTGAAAAAGGAAGAGAGTGCAGCCCCAGTAAGTATCTCCACAGGATTGTGTTTTGACCTGTGTGAGCCTGGATACAGTTCTAGGGAGGATCAGCACAGCCTGGCTGCAACTGTGAGTGCCAGAGGTGCCAGAGATGTTTCTCATGTCTCTCATGCCAGAGGAGGGAGTGCTGGGGATTGAAGGCAGTTTGTTTTTATAAGTCTGACTTTGTTTGTGGGTTTCTAGCATGGGCACATTTCTTACCTGCATTCAAGCAGGATCTCACTCAGCCAGTCCTAAGGCAGAAAACTCTTCCAGCCACCTCCAGGCTAAGGAAGGCCAAATCTCACTGATCTCCATTTCTAGAGGAAGTGAGTGACAGCAGCTTGCTGCCAAACAGCCACTGCCTCGCCTGGCTTCTTGCGCTCTCAGGTGTGTGGCAAGTTGGAAAAGCCTGGCACCAAAGCAAGGCCTGTCTAGAGAGCAGAAGGGCTTCCACCCTGTGGTGAGACGGGAAAGAAGCCAGCCAGCTCCTCCCTGTTCCCTGCCTGTGCTGCTGGGAACAGAGACAGGAGTCACGGGGAGATGGGCTGGGGAAGCAAAGCCCCGCTGGCCTGGTAGGCTTGATGCTACAAATTGTCACACTTTTCTCCACTTCCCTCAGCCCAAGGTGGTGAACCCTCTGATAGGACTGCTGGGAGAGTATGGAGGAGACAGTGACAATGAGGAGGAAGAGGAGGAGCAGTCCCAGGCTCAGTGGCTGCCGCCTCCCGCGCACCCGCCGGCACCGCGCGAGGAGCAGGCGCGGAAGGCCAAGGCCAGCGACGACAAACTGACTGACTGGAACAAGCTGGCCTGCCTGCTGTGCAGGAGGCAGTTTCCCAACAAGGAGGTGCTCATCAAGCACCAGCAGCTTTCCAACCTGCACAAGGTATGGGGAAGCTGGGGGTTGCCGTTGGCTCAGTGGCTTTGTGAGCTGCAAGGAAAATGCAGTGGTTGGGTGGGAAGAGCTGTGCTGAAATCGACACAGCAGCAGGCAAAGTTCCCCCAAAGCTCTGTTCAAAGCATTGTGTGAACTGCTTGTTCCTGCCATGGGAGTGCTGTAACATCAAGGTGTGACTTTGTAAGCTGTAGTGAGATAGCTGAGCCTTGGGGAGAGTGGTGTGCTGGCACACACAAGTGTGAGAGCAGTAGGAACTTGGCACGTGCACCCCCATGTTCTGATGTTCTGTGCTGCCTTTGAGCTCTTGCTTTTGGGAAAGCCAAGCTGCATATGGGTTAAAATAGGACTGGTTGCCTTCCTTACTGCTCCAGGCCTCTGTGGGGGAGCAGGTGGTCTGGGCTGCAAGAGAGGCTGCTGTGCCTGGTACAGTGCAGGTACAAGAGCATGCTGCTTTACCTGTGCTTCTTATGGGTGGAGCAGATGACCCTGACAGCTTGTGTTCTCTGCTTGATGCTGCCTTCTGTCTTCCTCCTTCCAGCAAAACCTGGAGATTCACATGAAGATTAAACGATCCGAGCAGGAACTGGCATATTTGGAGAAGAGAGAGCGTGAGGTGCGTCGGTGGTGGTGGGCACGCAGCTGCTTGTGCTTCTGCACTGGGAGGTGGTGGTGCCAGGAGGACCCTCCACTTATGTTCCAGGTGTCAGCAGGCATCCACACAGGCACCAGGCATCAGATGCCTCCCAAAAGTGAACTGAGGGCTCATTCTGCACAGGGACCTGTAGGTAGTTCTGTGACTTCTAAGAGCAGATCTCGCTCCTCACAGAAGGGTCTGAGTGTGGTTTTGTTGTCCTGCAAGCCAGCACTGAGCTCTGGACTAAGTGGGACACAGATTTCCATCTAAAACTAATGAGGTGTATGGACTGCTGCTGCCTGGCCAGGGACAGGAGAGCTGTACCTGTCCAATGTTTGGAAGGTCAGAGCTGCTCCTGGTGCAGTAGCTGCAAGGCTGCAGCAGCCCTGGGTCAGCCCAACAGATGGCATCTGAACAGAGCAAATGAATGTGGGATGTGAGCATTCAGTGTTTGTGAGTCCCCAGGACAGCCTTCCCGCCAGCTGAGCATGAGATGAGACCTGGGTGCAGAGCAGTCTCCTGCAGTGTTGGATCCTTCATAGCTCCTGTATTTACTTTACCCTTTCTGTTGTGAAGGGGAGGCATAAAGACAAAGGAAATGACCGGAGAGAGAAATTCCAGCAGATGGATTCACCAGAGAGGAAACGACTCAGATATGAGCAGGACTCAGAGAGGTAAGGGCTGTTCTGGGTGCATCTCTTTGGGGGTGCTGAGGCTGGGATGGGGTGTGTGCTGCTGGCAGACCAAGGCTGGGAATTGTCCAGTGGGGTAGGTCTGTAAAGTAACAGCCAGACAGGCTGAGACAGAGCTCCTCAAAGTGAGAGCCTGTTGTGCTGCAGGACACAGGGTGGGGCTGGGGTGGAAACAATGGTTTGGGGCAGGGCAGAGAAAAGCTGCCTGGTGCTGGAGGGGTGAGATGTGGGTCTGAGTGGGTCTGGCTGGACACAGAATAGAACACAGCCTGTTCCCATCCACCTCGTCCTTAAGGCACTTGCTGCCCTCCTGTCCTGGCATGTAGCCATTGAAAGAAAGAGCAAAGCTGTGTTTCATCTGTTCCCTGACTCAGAGGAACGCTGGGAGCTGTTTCCATCTCGCTGGGAGTAGGTGGAGGAAGAGAGTGCGTGCTGTGTGAAGTTCCCGACAGGCCTGCCTGCTGTGAGCTCGCGTGTTCAGTGGGCTGGGGAGCAGCCAGCCATGTGTTGAGCATGGAACTGGTTATGTGCCTGTGTCTTCTGGCACGGCACCTCAGAAGGAGACCTGTCCTCTGTGTCTTGCAGTTTAAACATCCACATCTTCTCTTCCCTCTGTTTTCCTGGAATAGCTGTGGATAAACTAAAACAGTTTGTGCGCAGTGTCACCAGCAGCCGGAAAGTAGAAATTGTCTGGAGGAAGAGTCTTTTGTGCTGAGAGGTTTTCAGAACTGTGGCTTTTGGATAATGGTCTTGGATGAATAATGAGGTGGGAGAAAGTGTCCGAATCAACACTGCATCTGTTGAGCTCCATGACCACAGCACTGGGAAAAGGGAAAGCTCTAACAGAGCAGCAGGGATTGGACTTTGCTTTCATGCTATTGCTAAGACTTCAATTAAGAAATACAAGCACAGAAGGCTCCTGGGTTGCTTACACTGTAAATATTTTGAAGCCTGAGCTCATTTCCTGTGCCCTGGTGTATTTCCCCCTGAGGTGGGACAAGAAATTGTGCACTCAGAGGTGTGTGAGCCCTGCACACAGAATATGCCCTGATGGTTTCCTTAGGCGGTGTGCTTCTGGCAAGAAACTTGGATATCCCTCATGAGAGACTGAAATGTCAATGAAGGTTCTATTAGCAAAGCTAAATATCCCTGGTGTGTGTTTGAAGCATTGCAAGACTGGACAATTGCTTCTGGTTCTTTTGCAGTGACTATGACCCAAGGCTTGACAGTAACAACAAAGGGAACCGAATGGTGCAGTCTCCAGGGTGGAAGAAGGGCTTTGGCCACAACCAGCAGGGCACAGCATCACCAGTGGAGGTGAGTCTTCCCTGCCTTTCAGAGCACATCACTGTCCTGCAGCCCATAATGTTTCCCAGGACAGCTGGAGGGAGTTCAAGTCAGGCTGCATGCAAATCTCAGCACCTGCTTGATGGAATAATATGTGTGCACCGATGAACTTTGCAGGCTGGGAGGGGCTGCAAGTATGTTGGCTGTAGAACAAGGTTAGAATTTGTACGGATCTGGAGGTGTTGAAAATAGAGTAACAGTGAGCAGGAAGGGTGTGAGCATCTCATTAGTACCTGCTCAAGGCCAGGCTGGGGTTTGAACTGGTCACCAGCTCAGTTCTCTGCAGCGATGTGAGCTGGGGAAAAAGGTGAACTTCCCCTGGGGAGTTGTGAGCATAGCCAAGCCACAGGGCCCAAGATGCTCTGTGTCTGCACTGCTTAGCACTTGTGAGGCTCTTGCAGACTCTGGACATCAGAAGATAATACCAAGATATAGCACCTGACAAGGAGCAGAGGCCCATGGGCAAAGGATGTCAGGGACAGGCAGGGTCAGGTAGATCCTGCCTAGTGTGACAGGCTGGTCTCTCAGTGGACCTTTATTTGCTGCAGAGGGTTTGTCAGCGACACAGCCTGGGGCAGGGTCTGCTCTGCCTTGCCCAGGGCCACACGAGCAATGCTGTGTTCTGGTGGCAGGTCTGTGGCTGGCCAGGTGCTGTGGTGTCCACAGCTCTCTGCTGAGGGACAGGCAGCTTGGAGCAGGGTTCACAGGGTGATGTTCAGCCTGAAGTCAAGTAGATCATTAAAGCAAATATTTGCGGCTTTGTGACGCATGTTTGCTTAAGCCCATATACATGAGGCAAGAGTCCCTCTTCAGTGCAGACAGCAGGAACTGGTCCGAGCTGCTGCTCAGTCCTCGTGGTGAGGTCCCTGTGCCCAGAGCCAGCTCCAGCGCCACACTCTGGCAGGTCTGAGCTCCCATCAGGGCTCCCCCTCTGGACGGGGAGCTGATGGCAGAGCACAGCCCTCCTACAGTTCATAGAAAGGCCAGAAGAAATGTGCTTGCCTTTCACTCCCAAGTCATGCTGGGCAAAGCCATGTGACCATGCCAGCCCCACTCAACTCTGATCTCTTGGCCCAGCTGGTGAGATCCCTGGTATTCAGGTAGGTTGGACTGAAAAGCCAGAGCAAATTCCAGCCTCAGGCCTGCTCTCCTGGGCTAACTCCAGGCAAGTATTGCTGAATAATGCAGCTGCTGGCTGCAGAAGCCAGTCCTTCAAAACTGGTTGAAATTCCGAGTGAGGTACCAGTGCCCATGGGAGCTCTGTTAGAGAGAACAGCTGAGCTTGTGCCAATGCAGGCAAACTGCAAACAGCTCCCCAGGAGCCCAGAGCTTTCCTTTGCTCGTGTTCAATCCTGGCTTGCCCGTGGCTGCCGGCACTGCCCACCCTTGGCTGCCCACCTTGGCTGCCCACTCCTCTGTCTGCTCTTCCATGGCTGATCCCTGGGGTTTGATTCCCCCTGGGCATTTGCTGGCTGCCTTTGTTGCCCACAAAGCTCTGTAGTTTTTCCCAAAGAGCTTTAGGAGGAACACAGAGCGTTTGCTCTTCCTCCGCTCGCGGATCCACACGGGAGCACTCAGCACTCCTGGAGCAGCCCAGGGAAGCTTTTTATTTATGGGAGGAGGAATCACTGACACAAGCTGTGTCTGTTTGCAGGCAGAAAACAGGAGGAAGGGCCCTGGGCTGGGGGCCCCAGGGAAGCCCCCCAAGAGGCAGTCCAACGAGACGTACCGCGACGCCGTCCGGAGGGTCATGTTCGCCCGCTATAAGGAACTGGAGTGAACAGTGGAGCAACCCCAGATCTGTCTCTCTCCATCTCCATCTCTTTCTGTGTCATGTTCTTTTGAAGGTTTGGTCTTCTTCTTCTTTTTTTTTTTTTTTTTTGGTTGTTTTTTGAATTGTTACAGGTTTTGCTGCTAGAATTTTTTTAATAAAACTGAAAATTTGTCAGTGCTTGTCTTGTGGCTGAAGTGGTGTGTTTTAAAAGCATGGTGCTTTGAAAGGTTACCATTGTGTTTTGCTCTCTGCTGATGAGGTCACTGGGAGTTGCTGCTGCGTCAGTAGGACTGGAACAGGTTTGGTAGCTTGGAGACCCTACCAGTGGTGCCACTGTCCTGCAGTGTTCCCTGTTATCTCAGGGACAGATACCCCTGGTGCCATGTACTGCTGGGTCAGGGTGGGAGCTGGGAGCAGGAGATGGCCCAAAGCCTGGGAAGAATTCAGGAGCAGGAATGATCTCTGTGGGATTCATCCTGGCAACTGATGAGGTCAGTGGGGTTCAATTACTAGCAAGAGCTTAATTGGCTGAAGGTCACTTCATTAGTGCTGGGTGTTGTCTGGGCATTCCATGTGGGGTGGGCTGGATCTGGTGGCACTGTTGTGTGGGGACCCTCGTGGGGATATCACCATGCTGGCCCAGGGGGTCAGGGGAACAGAGGAAAAGCCAGGGAAGTGCTGCTGGCCTGCCATGGGGAGGTGTGGAGTCAGGAATTTGTAGCAGGAGCAGTTTGACCAAAGCACAGGAAAGTTTGAGTGTGTGAGCAGAGCAGGGACAGGGGTGAGTATGGCCTGCAGGGATGAGGATGATGCCAGTGGCTGTGGCTGGTGGGAGCAGATCTCATGCCCACCACCACCTTCCTGTGCACATGGCAGAGAGCAGGGCCTGACACTGCTTTCAAATACTCCAAAGAAGGGAAAGCAAGAGATGTGGAAGCTGAAGACAGCAGGTTTTGGAGGTGAAGAGCCACCTGCAAGAGCTGACAACTTCCAAAGGCAGCAGAAGACCTGTCCAAGTTGTGTTTCCTTGTCTCTGGCACAAGCAGTGCCAGAGGACTGTGGTGGACTCATTTGCAGTATTGTGGCCCCTGGTGCTGCACCCAGGGCTGGTGGAGGTGTGCATGGTGCTGGTGAGTACATGGGGGGTGAGGGCCTTCAGTCCTCCTGGGAGCCCCAGGCATGTCAGGGATGGTGAGGAAGGTGATGGGCTCCTGGGGATGAACTCCCACACAGGGAGAAAGGGTGGTGGCATAACAAGGTGGTGCTGTCAAGTCTGGAAATTATCCATGCACAAAGAGGGAAGAAGTATGACTGGGATGGGGCAGCATTGTCAGGGAGGGAAGGGGAATCTGGGTGCAGACTGGTAGCTGCAGCTCAGGCTGTCCTGCACCTGGGTGTGTCAAAAATGAGCACCCACAGAGCACCAGGACACCCAGAGGGAGCCTTCACAGCTGCCAAATGTGAGAACTCATTAGCTGATTTTATTATTTGCTAATTGGGTACATGCATCTTGGTGAGAGCATGTTAACGACTGATAATACGTGATTAATTAGAAGATAACAAAGCAGATAAATGTAAGAGCAGCTTCCCTTGGACAGATGGACCACACTAACTAATGTGTGTTCCTTGGCTTAGTTGTGTGCTTACTTCTAATCTGTGATGTGCATGTCTGAAAGGAGAAGCAACACAACACTTTCCTTGCAGGCCCATTGCCAGGGCTTAAGTCGGGAACAGAAGAGGAGCAGGAACAGACTGCTGTGAAAATGAGAAAAAAAAGTAATTAAAAATACCTACTTGCAGAATGTATCCATCTCAAATAGTGAGAAATCCTTTTTCTGTCTGTGGTGGTGGATATACCTCCCATTATTTGCATTAATCATAGAAATACTTGGTGGGTTTGCTTCTACTATGTTGATGATCATAGTAAAAGTTTATGGGAAATCGGGAATATTGTTTGAGTCATAAGAGGTCAGAGCAACACAGTGTTATTCCCACAGGTGTGGGACTTTGGGGACGGGCTGTGTGTGGCTTGGGAACACCTGAACTGTAGGAGGTATTCTGGAAAATCAAGGTGTCCCCTGGATAGATACTGACTTAATTCCTGGAAATTCCATTTCCCCAAGGTAACCCAGAGTGAGCTCCAGTGTATTCCCTTGAAGATGTGTGTGTATAGACTGTACATGCATCTCTCCATAGGCATGGCATCCACCCAAGCTGTGCATCTGCAGGGGCATATCCAGGGTTAGGGGACATGGAGCCCTCCTCTGGGGCTGGTTGAGGTGACTGGAAGGAGGTTGTTCACAAACTGGAGCAGACAAATAGAGTGAGAAGCTAAAAGCATTACAAAGAAGCACCAAACTAGAAAACATCATGTTCTCTTGGGAAAACAGCAGCGTAGTTGGTGATGCAGAAAGCCCAACTATTTATCCTTGGTGCAGTGGTTTTGATGTCTTTAATATTTTTTAAAGTGTGGTGACCCAGAGCCGTGGCTGAATTGCAGCTACCTTTACATCTTATAACTCTTTTGCTTTTATTTCAGAGATTACTCACCACACAGCTTCTGCTGTGCCTGTGCTCAGCACATTGCCTTGTGTGCCATCCTGTGGCGATGGGTATGGCTCAAGTTACAATTTATTTTTATTTTTGGAAGGTGTCCTAATAAGAGGATTGGAACAGCTCACAGGGTAAGTCCTGTGGGCAGTTGCTTGGTGTGCAGATGTTACACACAGGAGGAGGACTGGGGTGACCCATGACCAGCACTAAGGATGGGGTGAATGGAACTGTGTGTACAAAAAGCCCAGGGAGAAAAGGCAGAACAAGGGGGTTAAAGGGATTATTTAATTTGAAAGGAACAGGCAACAAGATCTTTGGACTGTGAGTGGAACCAAAGGAGAGGTTAAATCCATAATTTAGAGGGTTGGAGGCACTTCTGCCTTGACCCCTGCCCAAGGGAGTGTTGATCTCTGAACTCTATCAGTCACACAAGTTGGGATGCAGGAGGCGGCTTCAGACATCTGAGAGGTTCTGGGGCAAGAGCTTCTTTTTTCCACCCTTTTCCAATGTAAAGCAAGTAGATAGTCTTAGATTTCCAATATTTATTCATATTAATACTGATACAGCAGTGACTCAGGCTCTTTTCAGTGAAACATATTTATGTAAAAGGTTGGAGCTGTGCCTTGTAAATAAAAAAACCAGTAAGCTGGGCTGAGAAAAGTGTTTGTAAAAGGGAAGAAGAGAGAGAAGCCAGGGGGTGCACTTCCCTCTGCAGCAGTGACCTGCCTCAGGGAGAAGGGGGCTGCTGGAAGGAGGACGAGGCTGGGAGTCACCCCTCAGATACCAGATGAATATGATGAACAATTTTGCTCATTTCATGTTTTAAGACTTGAGAAACAGGAGTTGAGTGTTCAGAGGAGGTTGCTGCTCAATTCATGCCCTTGTTTTAATGTAGGTTTTCCATTTCCTTATTTATCCATATCCATACAAAGACCATTCTGTTCTTTGTTCCTGTACTGGGGATGTTAATGCTTTCAAATGTCACCAAGTATAATCTTTGCGAAGCTGCACTTTAATGGACTTCCTTCTGGTAGCACAAAGCTTCAAAGGAAGATGAATGACACTACAGTCAGTCACACAGTGCCCAGAATAGCTGGGATAAGCATGGACACAATTGTCCAAGCTTCATGTGGATTTTTCTTGCCAGCACATTTTGATGGGGGTTGTGGTCTGGTCAAACTGCTGCTGGTGGGTGTGTGGGTCTGTGCTGCTCTGCCCTTTCTGCAGCCTGGGGGAGGCCAGTCCTGCCCAGCTGCTGAAGTTAAAGCACCTCTTTCCCTGTGGAGTGCTGGGGAGTGCTGTGAGGAAGCTGGGAATGTGAGCATTGCCCCTCAGGGACAGAGTCCCCTGTCCCACACAATGGAAGGATGGGCTGGTCCAGAAAAGGCAGAGGGCTGGATAACAGCTTGGAGCTCAGCCTGGAGCTGCCCCAGCCACCACCCCACAGGCACTGCTGCTGCTGCAGGCACCCAGTGAGCATCTCCCAGCCAGCACATCCCTCTGCCCCACTCTGGGCTCCACCACCAGGGAAGGAGAGGATCAGCCTGGGGACCTGAGCACCTGTGCTGTGGTGGTTTGCACTCCTGTTAAGGGGGACCAGCAGGAGCAGGGTCACCCCAGCTTGTCACAAAGCTGCCTGTGCCTCCTGTCCAAGGTCCATCCATGACCTGGGGCTGCCCCACCTCAGCCTGAATGTGGCCAGGACAGAAGGCTGGAGCTGCAGCACAGCTTGAGAGAGGGCTCACAGCGCTGACCTAGCCTCAAATGGAGCTCCCAGCCCAGTGGGCAGCAGGTGGGTGCATGGGGGCTCACCTGAGGCCACTTAGCATCCTCAGGGCCTCAGCAGGGGCTTGGTAACTCCCTTGGGTCCTTCTGTTTCTGGGGTGTAGGAGAGGGGCCAGCAGCTCTTGCACAGACAGGAAAGTCCCTTTTCACCAAAGTTCTGTTGGGCTGTGCCTGATCCATTAATTTGGCTCTGGGGTGCACTTCTGAAATCCATCTCACAGCTTCCCCCACTTTTGGATCGTGTCCTGGAGCAGCTCAGGAGAGGCCTGGCTTGGGCCAGTATCAACCAGATTCCTTTCAGATGAAACCAAACCCAATATGCTCCAGGAATGCACCTCATGCTCCCCAGCCACTGAGGGGCGTTCAGGCTGCAGGATCAGCCCAGAGCCTGTCTGGAGCTAAAAAACACCTTGTAAATCACAGAACCATTTAGACTGGAAATGACCTCTAAGATCACTGAGCCCAGCTGTTAACACTGCCAAGCCCATCACTAAACCATGTCCCCAAGTGCCACTTCTACAGGACTTGTAAATCCCTCCAGGGATGGTGACTCCACCGCTTCCCTGAAGAGCCTGTTGAAATGCTTGACAGTCCTTTCAGTGAAGAAATTTTTCTTAATATCCCATTTAAACCTTCTCTGGCAAAACTTGAGGCCATTTCCTCTTGTCCTGTCCTCTTGTCCTGATTAAACCACAACACATTTGTTGTCTGGGGGAAAAGCCTGAACACCACACCCCGCCCCCCAGCTCCACCCTGCTGCCAGGGAGTTGTAGAGAGCAATAAGGACTCCTTGTACCCCCTTTTCCCCAGGCTGAACCCCCCAGTTGCCCCCTTCTCATCAGACTGAGCCCTCAGCTCCATTGCCCTTCTCTGGACATTCTCCAGCACCTCAATGTCCTTCTTGTAGTGAGGGGCCCAAAACTGAACACAGGATTCAAGGGGAAATCTATAGTTAATACATCAGGTCCTTGGGTATCTGTGTCTGCTCCTGCTGCACCGTGCTTGTGCATTGGAGCCCAAATCCTCCCAGATTTGCTTTTTCACCACCTTTCTCTCTGGACCAGAGCTTTCCTTTCCAGCCCTGATGCTCGTGTTCACGAGTCTCTCCCATCCACTGCTCTTTGCCTTCCCAATCCACAGCAGGAGCTGCAGCCGGTGCTTTCCTCTCCCCCTCCATGAGCTGGGCAGGGATGGAACTTTCCGGGAAAACACGAATATTTATTTCCCTGTGGCTCCATGGAAGCCCGGCCGCTCCCGCACCGCTAGATGGCAACTGCGCCGAGCGCACGGAGGGGACGCGGAGGCTCCCGCAGCCGGGGCTGGCTGTGAACGAGGGGCTGCCCCCGGCGTCCTCCCACCTCCGGCTCCTCCCGCAGCTCCAGGTGCTCTGCCTGCCCTGGGAGAAGCCGCTGGAGCAGCAGCAGGGTGGGCATCGCCGCTGGGAGCCCGCGGGCCGGTGAGTAATGAGCGATGGGTTCAATTAATTGTCCGTGAGCTCGGGCAGCCCGGGCTGCTCAGGGTTGGCTCCGTGGGAGCTGCCTGGGGCGGCACTGCCGGGGCAGCAGCACCCGGGGTTCCCTGCTTGCCCTGTCATCTGTGTTTCACAGCTTCGTGCCGGGTAACTCACGAGTGACCGGGCTTATCCCAGCCCCTGCGGGGAGAGCAGGGCTCGCCCTGCCGCTCTGCTTGCCCCAGCATGGCATGGAAAGTTCTACCAATCCTTACGGAATCATGGAATGGGTTGAGTTGGAAGGGACCCTAAAGATCACCTTGCTCTGATCCCCTGATCTTCTATGTTTTTTGTGTCTTTTAATGCTGAAACTTGGGTCCCGGGAGGTTTTGTGCTTTTTTACTACACTGAAGCTGTTTTCTAGGGTTTCTCAGCTTCAATGCTCTGCTTTGTTGCTGAGGTTTAACAGCCCAAAACCCACACTGGGCTAATTGTCACTAGCCCATGCTGGGGGCTTTCCCACTGCTCAGAGATAACTTTGTCAGATTTTTCCTTCCTCACCAGATAAAAATCAATCATTTGCCTCCAAAACGGTTGTGTTGTTCTTGATGTAAGGAGAAGAAAAAAACAGCCTCCCTAATCAGTGAGGGAATTGTCCTCTTCTTGGGCTTTATAAAATCTGTTGGGACAGGGAAAGTGTGTTCCTTCAACCCCCTCTGCAATGCCTCAGCTCTCAGAAACTCGGGTCAATGATACAGCAGGCAGAAAAGAAACAGAGCCTCAGAAATGCTGAGTGCTTTCCAAAGGAGTCCCTTAACTAATGATCCCTCTGCTTGGAAGCATCACAGATCTTGGGGATGGATGGCCAGGAGTTGGGGGCCTTGCATACCTGAGTGTCCTGAGAGTGATGGGCGAGTTTTGGTGTGAGGGGATGATGCTCAGGGTGAGGGAGGAAGGAGAAGGCTGAATGGGCTGTTTATGCGCAGAAACAAATAGCAAAACACTGGAAGAACTTTAATTAAGACAAAGAGGGTAATTTCTTTCTTTCTATCCTTGAAATAAGACCACCCTTGGCATGAATCACAGCTCCTGAGTGTGTGGCAGCCCTAGAAGGCAGCCAGGCCATGGGATGCCCTGCCCACTGGGAATCAGCTCCAGTGAGCCTGCCCTTAGTTAAGGACTTTATTGCCTTTAAGGAACCACTGCTTTGACCCAGCTGCTGAGCACTGTCGGGGAAATACTGCTGCACTGGAAAGCAGCATTTTCCTGCAGCCATGTGCCCAGGGAAGGGGGAAGAGCTGCAGGAGCTGTGGCCCCAGCGCTGTCCCGCACACATGCCGGCCACGCGCCCCGAGCCGGAGCCATGGGGAGCCTTCTCCTGGCCAAGTGGAGCGTGTCCCGGCTCTCTGCCGGCCACTCCTCGCTCTGCCTTCAAAGGGAGGGGTCAGGCAGCCCTGCCGGGTCACTGGCTCCACACGATGGGCTGCTGGAACAGACAGCTTGCTCCTGCTGAGTTAACGCCATTGAAAACGACAGAGACACAAACACCCCGGTGATTAATGAGCCGGGGATGGGGAAGTCAACCCGAAAGCCAGGGCAGAGATATCAGCCTTATAAGAAATATGGGAAGCATTCACCCCTAATCTAATCTCGCTGAATTCCACAAGCGTGTAAGACAGGGATCATTTGCTGCAGTTCCTTAGGTTGAGAATTAAACAGGAAACCCCCAAGGATGTGAGTTGTTCTCCCAAATACCATCATGCCTGTGCACAGAGGCTGGAGAGCAGCTGCCACAGCCTGAGCCATCTCATCTGGCTGGACAAGGTGATGCCAGGCTGTGGTGGTGCCAGCAGCAGCACCCAGCTCAGGACAGGGAGGGGGAGCCCAGTCTGGGGTCCTTGGCAGCTCTTGCCCTTTGCCAGCAGGGCTGGGTTCCAGATGGGGTTCCTGCTGCCTGGCTCTCTGCCGTGCTCCTGTGGCACCCTCTCAGGGGCTGTTTACTGCAGGCATGAACATTTATTGTAAATTTTGGCTCCCAGACTTGGAGCTGCCTCTTCCTCCAAGTTTGGTCTCTCCCCACTCGGTCTGGGATTACAGAGAGAGGTGGCTCAGACAGCACAGGGCAATTGGATCCCTACAGGCCTCACACAGGTTACAAACCACAGAGGTCAGTCAGCTGAGTCACGTCCTGGCCTGGGGGGCAGCCAGGAATGGCCTTTGGATGGGGAATGGGGGGACACACCCAGCCTCACCTGCCCTTTTTGAGGAGCCCCCCATTTGGGTGTGGTCAGATCAGGGATTGTGCTCCCCACTGCTTGGAGCAGGGAGCAGAGAGGGGAGTGGGAACAGGGAGAGAGAATGAAAACAGTGTGACCTGCCCTGGGTCTCCATCCTTGGTCCTCTGGTCCTCACAAGCCACCTGATGCCTCCCTGCTCCTGCCCTGCTCACAGGAGCTGGCTGTACCCTCTCCAGAACATTTTACCTGGGGAAACTGAAGCACAGGATGGTGAAAGGACCTGTGTAAGTGACAGGGTTGGATTCCGAGCACAGAGCACCCAGCCATTCTCCCTCCCTAAAGATTAGATTATCCCAAAACCCAGCCATAAAGCCCCAGCACCTCCTTGCAGGTAGATGCCATGAGTGGCAGAGGTTCTGTGGTACCCAGAAGGGAGCACTCTATTCTCCTGGCAGAGATAAACCTTTGTTACTCCCCTGTGTAGTCACTGTAGGATATTTGGGCTCTGCCACCTCCCTGCTCCATGTACCCCTGTTCTCCCCAGCTTCACTGTACCTGCAGGGATGCCACATGTGTGCTCCAGACCAGCACAACCCTCTCCAGCATCAGCATGGCATGACATGAGCACAACTGCTGCCAGCATCAGCCCCCATTGGCTTGGGAGCCTGCCCAGGGTCTGGTTTCCCTGGAAGGACACTGTTCACAGGCACTCAGCTGTGTGGGGTCATTGTTCTGCTCTCGTGTGCTGGCGAGCTGCCACTTATTGTGTACAGGAACTCCCCTGCTTCTCCCACCGTCAGATCCAGCTTTATTTCCCCCTTGTCTAGGAGGAGACCACTGATGTCAGCTAGCCTGGCCTGAGCTCTTTGTAGTGTGAAAAGGGAAACAAGGGCTTTCAGTTTCAATCTGTGCCTTGCTTGTGCTCTGAGGGGGAGCTGGCGTTCCCACAGTGTGTGCTCCCAGCAGCGACAGTGACAGCTCTGCCACCGTGTGCCAAAGCCACGTGCATGGAGTCAGGCTCAGTGCTGAGCTGCCCTGGGCTCTGGGAGGATGAGCTGCTCTTTGGGGAAGATGAGACACCTGGGGTCAATGCCTGCCCTGCTGTGCTTCCCATTTGGCCATGAGCAGGTCCCTTAGTCCATCTGTGCCTCAGCCCCACGCTAGGGTAATGACCCCACGGTGGCCTTCCATGGTGGAGCCATCATGGTGCAGATGAGTCCATGGGGGCAGAGAGGCCTTCAGGTGAGGTCAGGGTTGGGCAGGAGGACATGGCACAGGGTGCTGTCTGCTCCTGACCCTCTGGAGACACAGGAGCCGTGCAGGGAGGGGGCGCCCCACTGGTGTCCATGCTCTGGGCTGGCTTCTCCGTGTTTGCAGGGCAGGGAAATGACAAAAAAAGGGAAATGACAAAAAAATGACAAAAGCAGGGGAGCCATGTGCTTTGGGGCATCCTGCTGCGGCTGCCCCTGTTCCCCCAGAGCAGGGCATTGTGACATTGTGACACCAGCCCAGCCCCCGGCCTGTCCCAACCCCTCCAGCCACTGCACCTCCAGCTCTGCCCGGAGCCCACCCGGCCTCTCCAGGGGAGAGACACCGAGCAGCTGCCCGGGGGAACGGCCCGGTGTCCATCCCAGCTCCCTGCTGGTCCCCGATCCTGGGAAATACCCGGCACAGGAGCCGCAGCCCTGGGACAGGCAGCTCCCGGGGCCGCTGCCGAGGCGCTGGGGGGATGACAGGGCTGGCAGGGATGGCAGCAGTGCCCCGGGAGCCCTTAGAGCCTGTCCCGGCTCCCGGGGAATGGCAGGGATGGCAGCAGTGCCTCGGGAGCCCTTAGAGCCTGTCCCGGCTCCCGGGGAATGGCAGGGATGGCAGGGATGCCCCGGGAGCCCTTAGAGCCTGTCCCAGCTCCCGGGGAATGGCAGGGATGGCAGGGATGCCCCGGGAGCCCTTAGAGCCTGTCCCAGCTCCCGGGGAATGGCAGGGATGGCAGGGATGCCCCGGGAGCCCTTAGAGCCAGTCCCAGCTCCCGGGGAATGGCAGGGATGGCAGGGATGCCCCGGGAGCCACCAGATCCCGTCCCCGCTGCCGGAGCGCGCTGCTCCGCGGGGCTCCGAGGGCCCTCACCCGGCAATCCAGGCTGGAATTCCCGGGGAGCCCGGCCAAGAGGCTCTGAGAAGAAGCAGATAACAGGTCAGGCACCTCCATCCTCATTAAAATACTTTCTCCGGCGGAGCCCCCCACGCCTGCCCAGCCTGTTCCAATTAGCGCAGCGCCGGGAGCGGCGCTCCCGCTGATGAAAACAAAACACGGCTGGGATTGAAAGCGCCGGGGGAGGCCCAGCTGGGACAGGGTGGCCCCGGGACTGTCACCGGCAGCCGTGTCGCTGGCTGGCAGTGGTGAAGGGCTCATGAGCCGGGTCACGGGGCAGCAGAGCAGGTGTTTCATGGCAGCTCCTGCCCGGAACAGGGAGACGTGGCCAAGCTAAAAGCTCTCTGAGTGGTGCTGAGCATCCCTGTCCGATAGGTTTGGAGGTAGGAAGAAATAATCCCAACATGAATTAAGGATTGGAGGTGGGAAGCAATAATCCCAAGGTGAATGAAGGTTTGGAGGTGGAAGCAATAATCCCAAGGTGAATGAAGGTTTGGAGGTGGGAAGCAATAATCCCAAGGTGAATGAAGGTTTGGAGGTGGAAGCAATAATCCCAAGGTGAATGAAGGTTTGGAGGTGGGAAGCAATAATCCCAAGGTGAATGAAGGTTTGGAGGTGGAAGCAATAATCCCAAGGTGAATGAAGGTTTGGAGGTGGAAGCAATAATCCCAAGGTGAATGAAGGAAATCAATGCTGCAGGTCCTGTGGGCTTGCTGCAGAAAGCCTTGGCATCTTCAAGAAGCAATCAGTGCTGTCCTGGGAGTGCTGGGACAGGCTGCAGCCTGCCCAGGGAACAGGAATTCTTTCCCCAAGGCCAGCTCTCCCTGGAGACACCCCGGGGATGGAGCTGTCCCTCCCAGCCCTTGGGTCTCTGCTGGAATCCTTTACAGGGCTCCCACCAGGACCCAGCCAAGCCCACCCCTCTTTCCCAGAGGCCACCAAGGGGCAGCAGCCCTGGCACTGGGTTCCAGCTGGTGCCCCAGCGCTGCTGAGCTCTGTGTTGGAGCCCCAGGGGTCACCCATGGAAGTTTTACAGGCAGTCCATGGCAAGGAGCACGGGCAGAGCTGTCCCTTGCTGCAGTCCCTCCTGATCCCTGGCCTTGGAGCCCCTGCCAGCTCTGAGCACATGTGGGATCCACCCAGGCTGAGCCTGGAAAATCTGAAGCCCAGAGAACAACTCCGGTGTGGGGCAGGGGAGCCTCCCCAGGGCTGTGCTGGGGGTCAGGCCATGTGGCAGACAGGTGGCAAGGGGGGGGGTTCAGCACTGGGGTATAAATGGCTCTGAGGAATTCAGGGCTGCCCCTGGGGACCCCCGAGCCTTTGAGAACCTGGCCTGGCAGCTCAGCAGGCAGGCACAGCCTCTTCTCTGCCTTCCTTGGGTACTTGACACAGCATTAAACATGGCAAGCCCCCTCCAATGAAGTGTCTCTTCTGAGGAGAGACTGCAGGAGTTGCCCTGTTTAGTCTGGGGGAGAGAAGGCTGAGAGGGAATCTCATTAGTGCAAATAAATATCTCAGAGGTGGGTGCCAAGAGGATGGTGCCAGACTCTCCTCAGTGGTGCTCAGCAGCAGGATGAGGAGTAATGGCCGTGAAGCAAATACAACATTTTCACCTCAACACGAGGAATAACTTTACATGGAGGGTAGCAGAGAACTGGAACAGCTCCCCAGGGGTGTTGTGGAGTTTCCCTCTCTGGACACATTCCAAACCTACCTGGACTCATTCCTGTGTAACTTGGTCTAGATGACCCTGCCTTGACAGAGGGGTGGACTGGATGATCTCCAAAGGTCCCTTCCAACCCCTATAATTCTGTTATTCTGTGAAGGAAATTTAAGCTTCTCAATTGCACTAGGAGGCAAATTGGGAATTTAGTATGCCGAGTCAGCCCAGAGTTAATACACCAAGTTAACCCACACTTGTCCCTCCTCTGCTCTGTCCATGGAGGACCCAATCCTCTGGGAATTTGCCACTTCCCACTGGTGTCCCAGTGTGGTTTGCCCACTCCAGAGCCCTGTGGCACTGCTCTGTGCTGGGAGCTGCCTGTGCTCTGGCAGCATTTTGGGTGAGAGCAGACCTGCAAGGTGCAATAAATGCTGTGACTCCATTCAGCCTTCTCTGCACATTGGACTTGCTGCCCCCCTAGGGCTGGGTGCCCTTGGGGTAAATTAGGAGGAGGAACAGTGGATGTCCCATTCAAGCAGCACATTCAGGAACATCTAAAAGTCCTGCAGGGGCTGGGAGCAGGGGCTGGTCCAGCCCTTCACTGTGCCTGTCACTGTGCCCTGAGACCAGCCCACTGCTGGGCCACCTTCCCAGCCAGATGCCCAAGAGCCAGCCCAGGTCAGGCTTCACCTCTCAGCAGCAAGGGAAAGGTGGGGACTGAGCCAGCAGCGTCTCAAGAAAGGGATTAGCAGGATGTTAAGGGAAGCCAGCTCTTTATCCCTTCATAAACAGTTATTAATACCCTGGCCAGCCTCAGGCTTGGCAATTCCCCACTTGCTTTCAGAGGATGTGGTCCCAACTGGAGCGTGCCTGCAGCTGCTGTAACCTCAGGGAGACAAGCACTGTGCTGTGCTCTTGCTCTGGGTGTCACCACAGACATTCAGGTCCCTCTGATAACACCCAGAGCCCCGGGCTGTCCCTGCCCCCTCTGCCACTGTCACCGAGTGCCCGTGGGCAGGGAGCCCCCTGGCTGGCAGGGGTGGCATCCCGAGGGTCTGCAGGGTGCCAGTGGCAGCTGGGGGCCTTCCTCCCCACCCGTGGTGCTTGGCACACTCCAGCAGGGCTGTCTGGCAAGGGAGGGAGGTCTGGGGCTCACTGCAGCCAGGGGACAGCAGTGGGGGGATGCCCCAGCTGGACGGCATCCTGCTGGCTCCTGGCTGTGATGGCAGAGACGGGGCTGAACCTGGAGCAGCCTCAGCCTTCTGCTGCTGCCCAGCAATCCCTTATCCAACCCCTCCAAAATTCTCTTCCCTTCGTCTCTGCAGATCTGTGTGTGACCTCGTTGCTGAAGGTTTCACTGGGACTCCAATGCTCCCCAGGGCACGCCGTGCTGTCCCAGTGCCACCCAAGCTCTGGCACTTGGTTTGTGGTCCCAGCTTTGATGTCATGGAGCGGGACCGTCACGTCCTGCTCCCACAAATCACTCAGCAGCACGGGCTCCCTCCGGGATTGGCGCTGCCCCAGCCTGGCAGCTCGGGGGAGGCAGGGTGGGCTCGCCATGTGTCTTTGTCCTTCCACCGGAGAAATCGACAGCTGCCTCTCGCTGCAGCTGCCGGGGCATCCATCATCCCGCAGGGGACGGGGAGGGACGGGCACGGCCCGGGCTGAGCAGGGAGGGGCAGGCTGTGCTCAGGGACAGCTGCGGGCAGGGGCTCACCAAGGCTCGGGGCCCGCAGCTCGGGCTGTGCCCGCTCCCCTCACACCCGGCATTGCCAGGGCAGGAGCGCGGGCACCACCCGGCTGAGCCCAGCCGTGTGCGGGACGGGCACCCGGGCCGAGTCCTCTGCACCTCCTGCCCTGGCTTTGCCCTCGGTTCCCTTGCCAGGCTGTGACTCCTTGGTCCCGGCTCCCAAAAGAGGCAGAGAGGGAATCACCCTCACCAGGGCTTGTGCTGGGAGAGGCAGGACAGCCTCAGGAGCCTGGGAGCCAGGGCTTGGGTGCTTGGGATCCTTGGGAAGCACCAGCCCCATGGAGGGGGTCTGGGCTCCCCCCTGTCAGGCCGAGTTCCAGCCCAGCGCTTCTGTCCCCTGGTGGGGACGATCCCTGTGGACGGATGCTGACCGGGATGCGGTGCCTCTCCTCCCCCCGTTCCTTTCCCCCGAGGTTCCCCAGCTGTTGGGAGCCGCATTTCGCCCCCTGGCCCTGCCGTGTAAGCGGAGAAGGCAGCGAGCAGGCTGTGAGCGCGCCGGGGATTATCGGGACACAATCGGGGCTGTGACACCAGCGAGCACATGGCAGCGCCGCTGTCGGTGCTGCGGGAGCTCAGCTCGGCATGTCTCCCTCTCACAGATAATCTACAGCCTGATAAACCCGCTGCCAGCGCCCTTCCCCCGCCGAAATTTGGGCTGCTTTAAACTATTCACGGCATTGCAACACAAAGGGGCTGTCAGGAGGAAATTGGTGCTGCCGCGGATAAACGATTCCCTCCTGTACCCGTCTCAAACAGAGGGGATTTGTCTTTTCTCCGGGCTGCTCACGCTCTGGCAAGGCTTTCCAGGGGATTTTGTGTGACAGCCCAGAACCCCGGACCTGCTGGACTTCTGTTCTGTGCAGAACTCACTGCAGCCTTACAGTAATTAAAGGGAGATCATAAAAATGAGGGAGTGACTTTCTACACCGCCAGATAGTGCTGAGGGGGAAACGGTTTCCAACTAAAAGAGGAGAGATTTAGACTAGATGTCAGGAAAAATTCTTTACAGTGAAGGTGGTGAGGCCCTGGCATGGAGTGCCCAGAGATGGAGTGGATGCCCCATTCCTGGAAGTGTTCACAGCCAGGCTGGATGGGCTCAGAGCAGCCTGACCCAGCGGGTGGCATCCCTGCCTGTGACCATCAGGAACAAGATGATCTTGAAGGTCCCTTCCAACCCAAACCATTCTGTGATTCTGTCCCTTCTGCAGATCTCCAGTAGAAGGGGAGGGAGGGAGGGCACAGGGAAGCTGCTGGGACCAGGGCACCTGGTGGACTGCTGGCAGACTCAGCCCAGCACCGTGGTGTCACCATCTGTGCCACCCATGCCTGGCACTCCTGGTCACTGCCAGCCCCCCAACAAGGCTCTGCCATCCCCTGAGTCCTCCCCTGTGTGTCCTGTGGTGCCTGGAGTATGAAATGTCAGCCCCTGCCTCCCCTTCTCTAGCAGCCCACCCTCACCAGCACTTCCCTCTCCAAACTGAGATGGAAAGAGTTGCAGCTCTGGGCAGTTGATTATTTAAAGCTGTCGGGAGTGTTTAATTTAACCCTGGATTCATCATTCCCAGCTTGTTTCCATCCTCCAGGCACCCGAGCTCCCCCTCTCTGTGTAGACTCTGTGAGCCCTTCCCCTCCAGCTGATCTGTTTCCCGGTGTCCCTGCACTGCCTGGCACAGCCAGGGATGTCCTTGTGCCAAGGGACAAGGGGGCTGTGCCAGGATTTGAGCCGGGTGTCAGGGGGTGAATGTGCCTCACCACAGCCTGGGCACGATGGGAGGGAGCCCCTAAATGCCCATGGAGGGATGACACTCATGGGAAGTGTTTCTTACTGGAGGTTATCCTCTGGCAGGTTTTAAATTTCCTTATCTGCTGCAAACCCCTCGCTCCCCTATACCTGTGCCCAGCTCTGCCAGGGCTCTGGGACCCTCCTGGGCATGGCTGTGGCTCCTGCTGCTATCAGCCCTGCTTCTGGCATTCCCAGGGCAGGAGATGGAGCTCTGGTATAGCTGAGCTGCACAGGGGAGTGCATGCCTGGCCCTAAATTCACCGCGTGTGAACGTGTCCTGAGGGAGGAGCAGTGCCCTGCCTGCCATCCGCAGAATCCCAGCCTGCCCTGGCATCCCCTGGCTCGTGAAAAGTTCCTCCAAGTCTGCCTTAGCCCAAAGTCAGGCCTAGCACAGACCCAGCTCCATTTATAGAACCCTTCAATTAGAGGACAGCATTTTCCCAAGTCCTGCAGCAACACAACACACTTCGGCAAAGGAAAAAAATCCCTGTGAGATGGCAGCCCCATCCTCGTGGTGACCCTGGGGCAGCAGTGCTGGCTCAGGGCATGGCTGGGAGTGCCCAGGGTGGCTCTGGGGGGCACTGCAGGTGCTGGGCAAGGTAAGGGCTGAGATGCAGCCTGTCACTGCTGCCTGCTGGGGACGTTTGTGGCAGCAAGGGCAGCACTGCCTGTGAATCCCCATGAGGCTGATGGGCTCCTATCCCACCTCTCCACAACCCAGGAGCAGTTTGTGCCTGGCCAAACCCATCATGCTTATGAGGTGGCTTTTGTCCCCTCCCTAGGCAATGGTTGATGTGGAAACGTGCCCAGGAAGGGCTGGCTGGGTGGAGAGAGCTGTCCCAAACTAAAGAGAGACAGAGCACAGCACAGCCACCACCCTGAGTCACATCCATGTCCCATTGTGGTGCCAGGTGTCCTGTACAGGGGAAGGACCTGGAGCAACAGCAGGTTGTGCTGAGCAGAGACAGATCCAGGCAGCAGTGAAGGCAGGGAAGGGGCAAGAAAGGAGCTGCATCCAGCCCAACCACAGTTTGCTGCTGAGAGGGAGAGAAAGCCCAAAACCTCCTCCCTAGGCAGAGCTGAGCACTCCTCCTTGTGCAAGGCAGTGGAAAGTCTTGGCTCCACCATCCCTTCCACATCCCATTGCTGGGATGGCAGGAATCCCCTGCTCCTTGTGCCAAGAGCCTCTGGCCAGGGATGAGCCAAAAAGCTCATTTTAAATCTTTCAGTCATGGGACTGGAAGAAGTTAATTTGCAGCAAGAGGGGGAGTTAGTCAGAGCTGCCATGTAGGGACCAGGTTTTTCTTAAGTGGAGAAAAAGCCTCTAAGTAGCCTGGATTAAGTGGTTAGAGCTGGCAGGCCAGCCCTGCTCCTGGCAGGGGCTGTGGGAGCTGCTGTGGGAGGCTGTGAACCCCTGCACCCTCCAAAGGGGGGTGTTAAACAGGGGGGTGTTAAAGGATGTGAACCCCTGTACCCTCCAAGTGGGGGTATGTGTTACCAACCCTCAGGACCCTGGAGCCAGCGGATGCTGGTGGCCTCAGAGAGCTCCTGTGGTGACAAGGAATTTCAGAGATCCTGGCCAGAGATCTCTGCCATGCACACACAGAGCCACGGATGACATTGGGGAGATCACAGAAATGGCATTTATGGGTGGTGCTCCAAAACATTAATTACCCTTTGAGTGAAAGGGATGAGGTTTAACCCCAAGCTGAGAACAGATGAGTATGAGGGATCCTTCATCAGGCCCTGCCGAGCACCGGAGCCTGAGCAGAGACTGAGCAGAGGATGCCCAAGCTTTGAGAGCCCATTGGAAGGTTGGGGGCTCTCCCAGGTTCCACAGGATGTGGGCACGCTGGCACCACCCCACACACCTCCCCTGGGCAGGCTGGAACAGCTGCCCTGTGAACTCCCTGGGCATGGGATGTGCTGGAGCCCCCAGGGGGTGGAAGGTGAGAGCGTGCCAGCCACAGCTGCCTGCCCAGTGCCCGCACCGCCCCAGTGCCCACAGCTGCAGCCTCTCCCTTCTCTGTTTGCAGCTGGCATTGGCGGTGGCATCTCAGTGCTGGAGCATGGTGCTGTGAGGACGGGCAGACCCTGCCCAGTGCCCTGTGCCAGCATGAGGGCTGCCCCTGGCCACTGGCTGTCCCTGGCCACACTCCTGCTCTGCCTCCTCCTGCAGCAGCTGGGCAGCACCAGGGCATGGAAGCAGCACGCCCCACGCCTCCGCCTCGCCTACAAAGGTAAGGGGGTTCCTCGGGGTCTGCACCTGCCTGGGAGGGCTGGGGGAGCTGTGTCCTGGGCTGGGGCAGAGCTGGGTACCCTGGGGATGTCCCCTGCCTTCAGCTCACAGGGACACTGAGCCCTGGGACAGTCTCACCAGCCTCTTCCTCTGCCTCCCACCCCCACAGTCCTACCCCAGTTCAGCCCTCCTGCTTTTGACCCTCCTGTTCTGCCAGGAGAGACTGATCCCCTGTGCAGATCATCTCCCTGCTGCACTTGTCCCTTCCTCCCTGCATCTGGTTCTCTGTTTGCATGATGAGTTCTTCAGAGCAGGCACAGTTTGCTCCTCTCAAGCCTGATGCTTTGGTGACCTGAAGATGCAGCAAGGGCAGACTGACAGGTAGCACAAAACACAGCCCAGAGAAGTGTGGAAAGGGAGCACCTAGAGGGGAATGGCCTGAGCAGCTAGAGCAGAACCCTGCCAGCTTGGCAGCTTCTCACACTGCCATGAATGGGCAGCATGGATGTAGCCAATTGAGCTGCTTCCAGCTTCTCCTGTGTAAAAACCAGCAAGATTCTTTGGAGGATGGCAGCTCAGCACATCCCCAGTGCTGCCCTGGATGTGACCATCAGGAGGGCTGGACCAGCCCCCTCCACACCTGGAGAGGCTGGAGCAGCTTTCCCATGGGCAGGGCACTCCAGGCTCCAGGGCCATGCTTGGCCCGCTCCATCACCCTGACAAGCTGCTCTCCAGGCAGGGGCAACCAGCACAGTGAAAGATGCTCCCCTGGAGCAGGGGGATCTCCCATCTCCCAGGGATGCAGGATATCTGTGTGAGGAGATGGCCCTGCTGATAGCCCAGCCCAGAACCAGCTCAGCCCTGCCTTTCCTTGGAGCCAGAGGAGGCAGATGGGGCTGCTGGGGCAGCTGGACAGAAAGGGGACTGCTGACTTCAGAGCCCCCCAGAGTCCCGGGCCAGGCATGCCAAGGGCCCTCTGCCTTGGGCAGGGGCAGAAGAGGAAGCTCCCAGCATCAGGAGGGCTCAAGCTCGAAGTGAACAATGGCTGAAGGGATGTGACTCATGGACAGCACGGGGCAGGTTCAAGGACACAATGCCTTGGGAAGTTTAGGTTTAGAAACCCCTAGGAAAAAATATATAAATAAAAGGAGGGCTTTGAGAGTCCATGCACGGGATCAGCCTTGCCCTCAGATCCCAGCACGGATGGGGGTGGCGGGCAGAGCCTCGAGGGGACACGTAAGCAGGGCCGAGAGAAGGAAATGACAGCAGCGAGGGCCGGGAGAGCACAGGAAGGATGGGGCACAGGGCACGGGGCCAGCAGCAGCAGCAGCAGCGGCTCCCGCCCTGCCCAGGAGGTTTAGAACAGCACACGGGGCAGCCGGGCTCGGCCGGGTCAGCCCGGGGCAGCCTCTCCTTGCCAGGCTGGGCAGCAGGAGAGCACAGCAGCCCTGGCAGCTCCTCCTGAGGGAACATCCCGGGAGCTGGCACAGGCTCCTCTGGCAGCCTCTGATCTGTGGCCAGGCAGGACTCAGAGCCTGCCAACACTCAGCAAGTGCTCCGGAGCACGGGAGGTCACAGGGCTCTGTTAGCACCCCAAGGGCTGCTCTGCACGGCCCTTATCAGCTAACAGCAGTGAGGGGCCATACCCGATTTAGCACCGAGCCTGCCCTGGGCTCCAGGATCTCCTCCGTGGGCTACTGTGGCTGTGAGGGGGAAGGGGACAGGGCAGCACAGCCGGGCTGTGACCTCAGGAAGCTCCGGGTCACCCTGCACGGGGAAGGCTGTGGCTGAGGGGCAGGAGGAGATGATGGATGGGACAAGGCCATCCATAGTGGTCCCGGCAATAAAGACAAACACCGTGGCCTTGGGAGATAGTGAACACAAAGGAGAGGATGTTTCTCTGGGCTCACCCATAGATTTGGCCATGGCATGGCTGCTGCAGAGCCCCCCTGGTTCCCTGTCTCCAGCATCAGGTTTGGATCTAATGACCCAAGCGGGAGAAGAGGCTGGGGTTTGTGCAGCAGCTTCCTGGCTCTGGATCCCAGCACTCAATGTCCCTTGTTGAGGGAGCAGAGCCATGGGTCAGGCTCAGACCCTCCTGGTCATTAACCTGCAGGAGGGTGCAAGTGCAGGGCAGTGAGTCCTTCCAGGGTTCTCCCACATACTACAGAGGCAGCAGAGAGGGCTCTTCCAGCACCCTGCCTGACCTTGTCCTCATACAGAGCTGGTGCAGGTCAGACAGTGACCAGCAAGGGACATGCACTGGGACCAGCCTTGTACCCATTCCCCTTAATTACACTCATGTACTGGATGAGCCTTTGCCCTCCCACCCCAATCTCCCTCCCAGAGCCCTGCCTGACATTTCCCCCGGATCAGGCAGGTCCTGGGAGCGTTGGCAGACACAGGAGGGTTGTTGGAGACCCAGCAGGGACAATGGCCTGCAGGAAGGGACAGGAATTAGCTGTTAATCCTATTCAGCTGGTGGGAAATGGCTGGGAAGCCTTCTGCCCTGTATCTCTGCCACCCAGAGAGCCCTTGGGCACACGAGAGAAGCAGGGCTGTGTGGTTTTTGTGGCAGCAGGAGGAGAACCAGGAGCTCCCTGATGTGGCTTGGAGCTGCTGCTGGCAGAGGAGGATTTGTGTCCCTGCCATGACAGGAGCTGCCCGGGGCAGGAGAGAGGGAAGCACCGGCCGGGAGCCAGCCTGGCCGCTGGATGCGGGCAGGGACCCGCGCTGCCAGGCGCAGCAGGGAGCAGAGGACATCCGAGCCCGCAGGCTCTGGCCCTGCTTCCCCTCTGCCCTGGAAAAGGAGTGGAAGGAAGTGACACAGCCTCCCGGGGCAGCCGGTTCCCTTTGGATGGAGCCGTGCCTGTGCCCACGTCCCCCGCACCTGCAGCCGGGGCCGCACGTCCGCCCGTGCTGCATCCACCCAGCCACACTGCATCCACCCAGCCATGCTGCATCCACCCAGCCACACTGCATCCACCCAGCCACGCTGCATCCACCCACCCACACTGCATCCACCCAGCCATGCTGCATCCACCCACCCACACTGCATCCACCACCCACACTGCATCCACCACCCACACTGCATCCACCCACCCACACTGCATCCACCCAGCCACACTGCATCCACCCAGCCACACTGCATCCACCCAGCCATGCTGCATCCCCCCGGCCACACTGCATCCCCCCGGCCACACTGCATCCACCCACCCACACTGCATCCACCCAGCCATGCTGCATCCACCCAGCCACACTGCATCCACCCACCCACACTGCATCCACCCAGCCACACTGCATCCCCCCGGCCACACTGCATCCACCCAGCCATGCTGCATCCACCCAGCCACACTGCATCCACCACCCACACTGCATCCACCCACCCACACTGCATCCACCCACCCACACTGCATCCACCCAGCCACACTGCATCCCCCCGGCCACACTGCATCCACCCACCCACACTGCATCCACCCAGCCACACTGCATCCCCCCGGCCACACTGCATCCACCCAGCCATGCTGCATCCACCCAGCCACACTGCATCCCCCCAGCCACACTGCATCCACCCAGCCATGCTGCATCCACCCAGTCACACTGCATCCACCCAGCCATGCTGCATCCACCCAGCCACACTGCATCCACCCAGCCATGCTGCATCCCCCCGGCCACACTGCATCCACCCAGCTTCCCTGAGCGCCTCCTTCCCCTGCTCCTGACACTCTGCTGCACTCCCTCGGGCTTGAGGCAGACTTTCAGCCCGGATCTTACAGGTTTCCCTGAGTTTCCAGCCACATTCCACCTCCATTCAGCCCCCATCCAGTGCAGCCCATCTCCCCCTCCCATTACCCTGCTCTACACCAAAGCCAGGAGCAGCCTCACCAGAGGAGCCAGCCCTCTGTCCCCAGCCACGTCCTGGCCTTTCTAGAGATGGAAGAGATGTGTTATGACTTCTGGAAGCTCCATCTTGATCCCTGGCAGCAGGGCTGGGGCTGGCAGCTGCTGCACTGGGGGGGGCTTGCCCCACAGACCCCTCCCAAACCTGGCACTGCACAGCACGGACCAATACTGGCCCCAGGAATGTTGTTTCCGGAGTTTTAACCAAGACACAACAGCTTATTGTCCTCCTCACACACCCACATGGCCACAACCGTGCCAGAAGGGCCTGGAGAGCGGCCCCGGCTGCTGCACGGGAGGAGCTGCATGGGAGGAGCTGCAGCCAGTAGAGCAGAGCCTCTCCCTCTGCCCTGTCTCTGCTCCCAGAGGAGCGCAGTGGGTCAGGGCACCCCTGCATCTTTCCCTGAGCCAGTCCAAGGCTGGGTTTAGGCTGCACCTCAGGACACAGAGTGGGAAATGTGGGGTGCTGGATTGGGGTGCTGTGTGCACCTCAGGACACAGAGTGGGAAATGTGGCACTGGAGGCACAGATGGGGATCTCCCCTACAAGGGTCAGTTCCAGTGGATCCATCCACCTGCCTGAGGCTGTGCATGAGATAGAGCCCAGCAGCCACTTCACAGACTTAGGGGTGGGTGCAGAAGGTGTTCAGAGCAGGTTGTGTTGGCTCTGTTTCCATCCAACCTTTCCTTGGAGGGATGCTTTGCCCCAGCAAACAGCAAAAAACCTTTTTTATGTAAATTCTCTTGATCTGAAGCCCGGGGAAAACACACCAGGAGTCACAGCAAGTGAGTCACCTCTCTGCTCCATCCTCTGCCCACGGTTTCAGGGTGGCTTTGGGGCTCCAGGAGCTCCTCTGGAAGGCAGGCTGGAAGCTGAGCACTCTGAGCTACTGGGGCTGAACCCCTGTCCTGCCCTGTCCTGCGCTGTGCCTGCAAACAGCCCAGCCAGGGCAAGGTCAGAGCAGCTCTGTTCTCTGTAGGAGTGACTTTTTCCCTCAGTTAAGCACATGGAGGAGGCTCCATGATGGGCTCAGGGGCACCAAGGGTGGTGGGTTTTGCCAAGGCAGTGGCACGAATGTCTTGTACCCTTGGAGCAAGGATAGATAACCAGAGCTGCCCCAGAGAGGGGCCATGGGGCCTCTGGCTGCAGATTGTGTCACTCATGGATGGGTTTCTCTTTCTCCCACCTTGTTTGTGCTTCTCAGACCTGCTGAAATCCAACAGCTCTCGCCTGCTGCTGGCCTCAGGGGATGGGATGGATTTCCAAGCCCTCTTGGTGGATGAAGACAGGGCCTGGCTGATGGTGGGAGCAAAAAACCATATCTTCCTTCTCCACCTGGACCATCCCAGCAGAGAGCCTGAGAAGGTCAGTGCTGGGAGGATGGTGGCCCTGGCCAGGCTGGCCTCTTCCTCCCTGGGAACCACTCCTTGTCCCAGTGCCAGGGCGTGGAGGTGGATGTGCTCTGAACTGGGCTGTTCCAACCCCACCAGGGACACATTTACACCAGGATGTCTCAATCTGTGGGGTCAGCCCATCCCTGGTGGAGCTGCTGGGAAGGGTTGGCGCCGGAGGGACAGGGTGGCTTGGCCAGGAGATGTGACCTGGGTGGGCTGCAGGCAGTGCCCAGAGCCCTGTGTCACACCCAGTCCCTGTGCTGCCTCCAGAGCTGCAGCAGTGACTCCACTAATGTCATCCCAAGACATCCTGCTGGCCGGCTGTACCGCCAGAGCCCAACAAAAGAAAATCCTATTAAGGGGTTGCAGCCTGGTGTTCCCACAGGCTGGGATCCAGGAGGGCCTGCCACAGCCTGGGTGGGCCACGGCACGCCCAGCCTCTGTCCCCACGCCAGGTTCACTGCGAGCTGCTTTGGCAGGCTGCCCACTGGGGACTCAGAGGGGGTCAGACCTGTGCCAGAGCAACCCCATGTTCTCCCTGTGCACCTGAGCCTGGCTGAGCCCCTTCCCAGGGCTGCCACGGCAGGCTGAGGGAAGCGGGGCTGCATCCACGGGGTCTTTGTGTTTCAGATTTTCTGGCCAGCCCCCAGGGAGCAGGTCGAGCACTGCCAGCTGGCAGGGAAGAACGTGGAGGTAAGTGGGGCTGGCAGCCGCCGCCCGTTGCCTTTGGCAGCTCAGCAGAGATATTAAACAACCCCGTCAGCCCGAAGGGGAGCCTGGGGGTCTGCCTGGAACGGCGCTGTGGAGCCAGCCGGAGCCGGGCCCAGCTGAGCAGCTGCCAGGACAGGCTCTGGCCGGGCTCTGCGCCCCCAGCAGCCAGCAGGGCTCAACCCTGACAAACATCTCCCCTGTGCAGACCGAATGTGCCAACTACATCCGCCTCCTGCAGCCCTACAACCAGAGCCACGTGTTCGCCTGCGGCACCGGCTCCTACCAGCCCGTCTGTGCCTTCATCCAGCTGGGAGCCCGGGGCAAGGTGAGGGACCCCTGGACAGACAATCCCTATGGCAGAAGGTGCCAAGGGACCCCTCACCCTGGGAGTAGCGGGAGAGGGAGCCCCAGGGCCTCGGGAGTGTGGCCAGCCTGGTGCAGGCCCTGCATTGGCATGGAGAGAGCAGCTCTGGCTTGGGGGTGTCAGGGTGTCCCCATGGGCATGGGACCAGGTTCTGGCATCCCCCTGAGGAGCCCACTCATCACAGACACCAACTTCCTTCCCACTCTTTCCCCCAAGTTCTGGCTTGTTCCCAGGCTCCCCCTGGGCTGACATCTCCCCCTTGGCTCTGGCAGGGTGCCCGGGCTCCCCGCATGCAGCTGGTGACCCACTCCTTGGAATCGGGGCGAGGACGGTGCCCCTACAGCCCCCACGAATCCTTCACGGGACTCCTCATCGGTAAGAGGGAGGGAGGAGCAGATGGGAGGCTGGGAGGGCACTGCTGGGAATAATCTGTGCTGGATGGTGATGCTTCCCATCCACATCCCCACCCCTGCAGGTGGGGAGCTGTACTCAGGCACCTCCAGTGACTTCATGGGCAGCAGCGCTGCCTTCTTCCGGACCTGGGTGCATGGGGCTGAGCAGAGCTACATCCGCACGGAGCAGAACCAGGACCACTGGCTGCACGGTAGGAGCAGGGGCACCTGTGGGCAATGGGGGCCTCTCCTTCCAGCTGGGGAGAGGCTGGGGCCAGCACTGGGGCCAGAGCTCTGACCTGGGCCCTCTCTCCTTGGAGGGAAGCACTGATGAAGACGCTGGTGGGACCCATGCTCCAGCACACGTTCCACAGCCTGAGCACTGGGAATTGTGCTGTGTGTCCCCTCAGCACCTCACACTGTTCCCAAGGGCTTCAGGGCAGTACCACAGGGTGGGACCAGGGCACAGGGCCACATTGTGCTGCTCCTTTCCCCCTCAGAGCCCATGTTTGTTGGTGCCTACACCATCCCTGATACCTACAACCCCAATGATGATAAAGTCTACATCTTCTTCCGTGAGACGGCCATGGACGCTGGGCAGTGGGAGCAGCGGCACATCCATGCCAGGGTGGCCAGGGTCTGCAAGGTCAGTTGCCAACACCCTGTGGCCTGTTGTCCCACCAGGTGAGTTTTAGCCGTTCTGGACCAAGGAGCATCCCAAGCAGAGGAATGTGAGGGTGTCACTGCACACCGGCCACAGGCAGAGAGCTCAGGGCTGGGGGTGTCCCTCTGTGGGAGTGAGGAGGGCACAGCAGTGGAGGAGACTCAGAGAGGCTGGACTGATCCTGGCTCTTTGGTCCTGCCAGAACGATGTTGGAGGGAAGCGTGGACTCATCAACCGCTGGAGCACGTTCCTGAAGGCCCGCCTGGTGTGCTCCATCCCGGGGCCTCAGGGCACTGAGACCCACTTCGACCAGCTGGGTGAGTGCTCAGCCCTGTAACGCAGCTCCTGCAGGGCTGCTCCCTCCAGCACAGCCCCGGGATGCCCACCTGCATCCTGTGCCTCACCTCCACCCCTCTCTTTGCAGAGGATGTTTTCCTGCTGCGCACCCGCGACCCCCAGAACCCCCTTGTCTTTGGGCTCTTCACGGTCTCCAGGTGAGCAGAGCCCTGTGTGGGACAGTGCAGCCCCCACCATGCTGCCCCCCTCAGAGGGAGCTCTGTGGGGAGAAGGGCAACACCAGCACCCAGCTGGCTGAGGAAGGGCCGCCAGCATTTCCCCACTTTCCCTGCTGCTAGTTCACCAGCACATCATTAAACCGCAGCTTTGTGGCAGTCAGTGATCCCCAGGCTGCACGGGCTGTGTCAAAGCAATTCCTGTCACCCTGGGGTGCTGTGCGTGATCCCAGGGCTGCCAGGGACAGCGTGGGCTCGCTCGGGGGGTGGGTGTGCACACAGCTGGTCCCCGTGGGGCAGGGGGACACTGAGAGCCCTGTGTTTCTCCACAGCGGCGTCTTCAGTGGCTCTGCCGTCTGCGTCTACTCCATGGCTGCCGTGAGAGCCGCCTTCAGCGGCCCCTTCGCACACAAGGAGGGATTCGACTACCGCTGGGTGGAATACAAGGGCCGTGTCCCCTACCCCCGCCCCGGCACGGTGAGGGAAGGGGGAGCAGCTGGAGGGGGAGAGGGACGGACTGGGCCGGCCCTAATGCAGCCCCTGTGTCCCACAGTGCCCCAGCGAGACCTACGACCCCCTCCTGCAGTCCACCAAGGACTTCCCCGACGAGCTGATCAGCTTCATGCGCAGCCACCAGCTGATGTGGGAGCCCGTGTACCCGCAGGGCCGGCAGCCCGTGCTGGTCCGGGTCAATGTGCCCTACCGGCTGCGGCGGCTGCTGGTGCACCGGCTGGACACGGAGAGCCGCGACTACGACGTGCTCTTCCTGGGCACAGGTGGGAGCTCAGCCCGGCCTGGGAGCGCTGCCACCCGGGCAGCTCGGGTGGCACTCTGGTGCCGCCAGCCCGGGGGGCTCCCAGCCCTGACAGCTCCTCCGCCCGCTGCCCTTACAGATGACGGCAAAGTCCTGAAGGTGGCCCTGGCCGGCGGGGCGAGCCGCAGTCCCGAGGTAATCAGTCTGGAGGAGATCAGCGTCACTAAGGTACGGGCAGCCAGGGTGGCACAGGGGGCTGAAGTGAGAGGATGGGACCACACAGCCTCCCCCGGCCGCAGCACCTCCCTGCGGGCTCTGCAGAAGTCACTGCCGCTCTCAGGGAGGTTCTCACCTCGCTGCTGAGGGCTTCTACCCGCCCTGGGCAGCAGAAAAACACCGAGGGGTGCCAGTGGGACTGGAGCCGAGTCATCTTCCAGCTCCCCATCCAGTCCCTGAGGGGGCATGTGGGTTGCACTTTGGAGCCCACACTGAAATGGGAGGGTTGAGCTCAGGTTTGAAAGCAGGGCTGCTGGGCAGGGCTGTCCTGGGGGCACCCAGTAGTGACTGACGTGGCTGCAGCACCCTCTTGTTCCCCCTCCAGGTACCTTCTCCCATCCTGGACATGAAGTTATCACCAAAGCGGGTGAGTGTCCCTTCTGCTTCTCCCTAAAGCTGGCCTCTATCCCTGGGGACAGGGATAGAGGCCAGCTGATCCCAGCCACTCTGCCGGGTCCCTTGGCCCCAGGGGGCCCACGTTTAGGGAACAGGATCCTGGGCACTGAGGGAACAGCAGGCTCTGTCTCGCTCTCCTACTGTCCCCCAGTGTCTCCACCCAGCACAGGCAGGGCTCTGCTCCCTGCCAGCCCTAGTCGCGGCTCTGACTGCCCCTGTCCTGCTTCCCGAGTAGCAGGAGCTGTTTGTGAGCAGCACCCATGGGCTGCTCCAGCTCTCCCTGTACCGATGTGAGCTCTACGGCAAAACCTGCACCGACTGCTGCCTGGCCAGGGATCCCTACTGCACCTGGGACAGCAAGATCTGCGCCCCACACCTGCTCACCGAGAAGAGGTGGGTGTGTGCCCGGGCCAGCCCCCTGCATCCCCCTGCAAGGTGATGCTGTTCGGAGCAGAGAAGGGCAAGCGGCAGCCCCTGAGCTTTACCTATCAGCCAGACCCCCACTGCCACTCTGCCTGCCTGCCACCCACCCCTTCCTGCTCCCCCTTTTTGGAGCATTGCCACGGAGGGATCCCACAGCCCTCTCTGCTCTCCCACAGGCGTGCCCGCTGCCAGGACGTGCTGAAAGCTGACCCGCTCAGCCAGTGCCAGGACACAGCAGAGGGTGAGTGCCAGCCCCGGCGGGGGCAGCCAGCTGTGCCCGGGGAGCGCCATCCCCGGTGGGGGCAGCCAGCTGTGCCCGGGGAGCGCCAGCCCCGGTGGGGGCAGCCAGCTGTGCCCGGGGAGCGCCATGGCGAGCAGGGACTGCCCTGGGAAACCCGTGCCCCCACCGCGGGCTGGCTGTCCGTCCTGCCCTCCCTCCCTCCGGTCCCACAGCCCGCACTCAGGGCACTCACCCCCTCCCCTGGGCAGGGACAGCCGCGGTGGACAAGGTGGTTTTTGGCGTGGAGAAGAACTCGACCTTCCTGGAGTGCCTGGCGCGCTCCCCGCAGATCACGGTGCGCTGGCTGGTGCGGCGCGGCGAGGAGACGGCCCCGAGCGAGGTACGGGGACAGGGCGGCAGGGACCGGGAGCAGGGGTGCCTTTTATCCCCAAGGACTGACCCACGAGCTCTGTCTTTGCCCCAGGTCAGGAACAACGGACGTTTCTTGGTGCTGGAGCAAGGGCTGCTGATCCGCCAGCTGTCGAGGGAGGACGTGGGCACCTACGAGTGCCAGGCGGTGGAGCGCTCCTTCTCCCGGCTCCTCACCCGCTACAGCCTCCGCCTCATCCGGCATGAGGCCGCCGAGCTGCCCCCGTACAAACGGAGCAAGGAGCCGGGAGGGACCCAGCAGAGCCCCCGGCCCCGGACTGAGCTGCAGCCGGGCTCCAAGGGCTTCCCGCGGGCCCTGGGCGCCCCGGGCACCAGCCTGGATGCCTACTGCAATGCTCTGCGGCTGCAGGAGCGGCAGCGGCAGCGGGCCTGGCACAAGTGGCAGCACCAGGCCCCGGACAGCAAGAACGGCCGGGTGCGGAGGCACCCGCAGCGCCTGTGAGGGCAGAGGGGGCCCGGGCTGCCCACAGCTTCCTCCCCGCTCTCTCCAGGGCCCTCCTCGCACGTCGGCACCAGCTCCGGGACACTCTGGCCTTGCCGTGCAGAGCCGCCTCGCTGTTACTACCTCAGCCCCCGCCAGCCCCGCCGCCTGTCCGCGCCCCACGGGGCACCGGGGCCCAGGCATGCAGCCCGCGCCTCCTCCCCGAGGCTCAGAGCTATTTACCTGCACAATATTTATTGTCCTTGCTTTCCCTGGCTTTGACTGACGATCAGCCGCAGCAATAATATGCACAGAGAACAGGGAGGGGCAAGGGCCAGCAGTGTGATGCCTCCCTCGGCTCCGGAGGCAGCAGGATTTTCACCTGGGTGGCTGCCGAGGTGTGGATGGAGCCCAGGTGCTGCTGGAAGCAGCAGGACACAGTTGCTGGCTGAGGCTGGGCCCCAGATGTGCAGAGATGCTCATGCCCAGCCCAGCTCTAACCCACTTCAAACGACACCACTTTCCTTTTTTCATTTTGATATTTATTTTACTGGGAAAAAAAAAAAAGGAGAAGCAACAGGCAGTTATACCAACTTACAATTTATTATTTTTTTAAAAAATGACATGAAACACAAGTAAAAATAAATACATCATATAAACAACAAATTGTTCAAAGTCTCTGTTCTGGGAGATCAGGCGAGCACATCCCATTAGACAGAGAGAAGAGGGAAGCACATGATCATGCGTGGGGCCAACCGACCGACCCGCCCGGTAGCAATACTCTTTCCAACCACAGCAAGACAGGCCACAAACTAAGGCGGTAGTAAAAAAAGAAAAGAAAAGAAAAAAAAAACAAAGAAAAAGAAACCCAAACCAACAGAAAACCCCAAAGAGACTCAGTGATGGATTCCTTCAGGCTCCCATGGATGTGCCAGACTCCAGCTCCAAGCTGGGCACCATGAAGCGGCACCATGAGGCAGTGGTGGTTGTCTGGGAGGTGGCAGAGTTGCTCTCCCTCACTTGCCCCCTCACTGTGCCTTCACAGGGAGTGCTTGCTTCAAGGTGCAAGGAGCCATCCCTCACTGGAATCTAGCTGGACTATGGTCCCTGTTCAACCTCTGCCCCCCACCCTAGCCCTCCCTCACCCATGGTCCTTCCAAGACTGGATCAACAAAATTTATTCCAGGGTGGCGAGAAATACCAGCTGTGAAGGTATTTGCTGCACTTGTCCCTTTTGGCCTGGAAGCCACCCCCAAACCAGCAGCAATCCTCGCTCCTTCAGCCTCTTGAATTTGTTGCCCAGAGAGGCTGTGGCTGCTCCATCCCTGGAAATGTCCAAGGCCAGGCTGGACAGGGCTTTGACCAACCTGGTCTAGTGGAAGGTGTCCCTGCCCACGGCAGGGGGGCTGGAACAAGACAATCTTTAAGGTCCCATCCAGCCCAAACCATTCTATGATTCACAGACATCATTAAGTCAAAGTACACATAATTTCTAGTGAAGACCCCATGGAAATCCCACCCTTTGCTTGCCAGAACATTTGCTTTCTCCAAGTAGCTGCACCCAACCTCCCCACCCTCCCAGACACTCCAGGACAATGTGCAGCAGATCCTGCCCAACATGGGCCAGGCTGGGCTGTATTGTCCCCACCCTGCAGCCCCCCAGGAAGCCCCAGGAGCCACAGCAGCAGTGGGGGCAACAAGCCCACCAAGCCCAGGGCACAGAGCAGCACCAGCCGCCCCATGCCCATGGCACTGTCCCACAGCAGTACCCAGCCTTCACCCAACTGTCCCCAGGAGAGCAAACCTCCCACCAAAGGCAAGGGCCAAGGGCTGGGTGCCAGCGTAGAGGCCAGCTGGCCATTGCCAAGGACTCCACACATCTGCCCTGGCCTTGGGCTGTGCTCAGAAATCTTTACTGTCCAAAACCCTCTGCAGAGAGTCCTGCGCTGTTGTCCTCAGTGTCACCCGCAGCCCCTCTGAGAACCAGCAGCTGCTTCCCATCAGGTCATTTGGAGACAGAAATTCAGCAGCAAAAGAAGAATTTAACCCATGCAGGTAAAGCCCCTGTTCCAAGCTCAGGAAAACCAGGAGAGAACCCTCTGCAGCAGAGTCATATGCTGGAGAGGAGAAACCTCTGGGGAGAGCAGATGAGGAAGAAGAGCAGGCCCTATGGGAGGGGAATTGTAGAGCTTAGAGAGCTCCTCCCACTGGGGATAACCCACACCCCCTGTGGCTTCTGTGGGGCAGAGGAAATCCTTCCCAGGGCACCGTGGGAGAGCAGGTGCCTTGGAGCAGCCCCAGCCACTGCCAGCTCCAATGGCAGCCCTGTGGTCAGGGTATCTCTGTGCCCATCTCAGCCGAGGCTCTGCCAGGGCCCATCCCCTCCCTGAGGGGGGCCCAGGGCTGGTGGCTGAGGCAGAGCTGGGGCTGGGGCTGCCCTGGGGCACTTGCTGTGCAGGGCCCCTGCACTAGAGCTGCTTGGGCTGTGCATGTTTGCCAGCAGTGGGTCATGCACAGAGCAGCCACAGCACAGGAGGGTGCCAGGACTGTGCAGGCCATGGCCACACAGGAAGTGGAACAGTCCTCACACCTCGCCCTGCTGGGTTAACAGCCAGCCCGGAGCACATCGTGCACCCTATGGCAGCAGAATGGCAGTCATCCTCAGCTCCTACAGCCACAGGGCTCAGGCTCTGCAGGGGCACCACTGGAGAGCATCAGGTGGCAGCACAGGGATGTGCCAGGGCCTGCTCTGGAAGCCCTGGGCACTCTCCTGGAGAGGCAAGGAGCAGAGAGGTGTGCAGTCACCAGTACCACATCCAACCACGGTGCTGACTGCCCCCAGCCACATCTTCACACCTTGTCCCAGCACAGGCCCCATTCAGAGATGACGTGGGAGGGTCCTTTGGATGAGCCCCACAACTCTGAGCCCCAGAGGAAGGGCTGGGGTGGCCGCAGGGCTCTGGGGGTCTGCTCATGTTCCCACCTCCCACACGCGCCCACAGGTCTCAACACTTGCTACTCTTGACAAGGAAAGCCCTTGCCTAGGTCCATTCCCCAAATCCACAGGAAAACTGACAGCCTCACAGGGATGCAACGGACATCTGGGCAAGCTGGTCATACAATCAGTGTCACAGGGTAGTGCATGAGGTGGACACACAGAGCACAGGAGGGCATGACTCACAGATGCAGCACTGTCAAGTCTTTGGAGAAACTTGCATGAACACCATCAGTTAATTTGCTTTGTTACTTTTGTGGGGGGGTTTGATTTTTATTTCCATGGTGCATCCAAAGACAAGTTGTCCAGCAGTTTGCTCAGAACCCCTCGGTTTTCAACTCCTAGGATATGTTAAAGAAGAAAGCACTATTTTAATGTTTGATTTTTTAAAAAAATAATTAAAATAATTTGCATAGCTAAACTGTTGATCTAAGGCTTCTATGAATGGTGTGGTTATGTTTGACAGACAATGTCCATTAAACAGAGAAAGACACTAGGAAAGCCCCATAACATTTTTTATTGTATTTCCGTAACACGCGCGTGCACACACAACCCTCTCTCTAAGGAAGGGAGGTCCCCATCTTCCAGCACCCCTTTGGTGGAGGATGTTAGGACATCCTGCCCTTTCCTACACCTAGTTGGTCCCAGCAAGCACAGTGACTGTAGCCTCCGTGGCCTAGGGGCCCCCTACAGGCCACCACCAGCTCCAGGGCCATCCAAGGCAGGCGAGCACAGCTCCTGCATGGCGATACCCAGATGTGACACGGAGGCTCCTGCATTTCACATGCCTTTCCCAGCGTGGTCACACCACACACACACACACATGCTCCGAGTCCAGCTGCACCTGGGTATCCCAGCCTCTCCCTAGGAGCCCTGGCCCTGAGAACAGCTGGGGTGCTGGCTGGCAGGGCCAGGACCAGGCTCTGCACTCCCTGCGTGGGGAAAGGCACTTCCCCAGCAAGAGCTCTGTTTTCCCAGCTCCACACACCTCACAGCTCTCCTTCTTCTCACTGGGAATGAGCACAGGAGGCTTCCACATGTGCTCCTTCACCTGCCCCATGATAAGAGGATTCCATCTTCCCTCCAGCTGCTCAGCACCCAGAGCAGCCCCTGCTCTGGCAGAATGTCCTGCTGGAACACATCCAACCGGTGCCACCCGGGTCAGCCACGGGCCACCTCCACAGTAGGCCCTTGCTCCTAGGCTAGGCTTTGGTCAACCATCTGCTTCTGTCCCCACATAGACAACCCAACAAGTGACCACTGCATGATTGGAGGCCAGCTTTTTATTTTTTTAATATGGAAATTAATTTAAAAGTAGAAAGAAAGACTTCCCCCAGACAATAAATATTATGCCTTCATGAAATAAATTAATGTAGAGATTCTGTGCAGGAGAAAGTCTCTCGAGTCACAGATTCAACAGCAACTGGCACTGGTCCAGTGTCCCCTCCCAACCTTCTCCACTGCCTGGTGCTGTTCAGAAGCAGCAGCGAGCCCACCCACCCCTGGATCTGGTGGGCCACAGCAGGATGAGACGTGGCCTTCACACAGCCTGGCAGGATACAGGGAAGTCAGCAGGATTCCCCTCTGATGGCCACCAAGACATGTGGCATTGCTCCACTCATCTGGCCTAGCACATAGAGGTGGCATCAGACTCACAGGTCCAACCTACCTTGGATGGGACCCTCCAGAAATGCCTGGGGGAGCCCCCCACCAGAGCCCTGGCACAGGAGCCTGCCTGGAGCCCTCCACTCACATTAGTCTCATGTGAATTTGAAGAGGGTGACAATTTGTGGGGTATTTTCTTTTTTTATATTTTTTTTCTTTTCTTTCTTCTTTTATTTGACATCAATCCCCTCCCTCCCTGCCCCAACATACACAATGTAGATGCCTCCCCACTCCCTCCCCATTAAAAACACTTTGTCCCCAACAAAGGTGGAGTCTGGTGGAGTCACCCCCGGCCCACCCCTCTCGCAGTGAAAGAAGTTCACAGATAAGGCAGTTCATGTGAGAGGGAGCTCAGCCCTGCCAGCGGTCAAGCCCGCACCTCCAGGCCTGAGAAGGGCAGTGACTCACAACACCAAGCCTCCACGGCCAGACAAGACAGAGAACAGAGACAGACAGACAGACAGAGCGTGGGGGGAGGCACTCCTACAGTTTGCATTGCTACTTCCCTCCTCCCCGGCTCTTGCTCCCCCGGCTCTCAAAGGTCCACTCTATCCCTCTCCCCTCTCCCAGCCCCTAATACAATTCTTATCCTTGACAGCTAAAAAACAACAAAACCAAATGAAAAGAACAAAACCAGCCCCACGCCACACCCTTCGCATCCTTCTCCACCCACTGCCGTGGCCCAGAGGGAAAATCCTGACTCCCAAAAAGGTCCTGCAACTTTTGCCTCGTGGCGGAGCTGAGACCGAGCAGGAGCTGGGCCTTTTTATTTCCCTGTGATCTCTATGACATCGTCGTCTTTGTCCTCGTCATTAGAGCTGCATCCCACCTCTGGGACCTCCTGGGGTTCAAACTGAGGCACCTGGGACCGAAGGAGACCCCCAGCTGGGTAGCCCGAGTGAGGGGACATGTAGCCAGGGTAGGCAGATGCCATGCTCCTGGGAAGGCTGCTAGGCAAGACGGGGGCTGGGAAAGGAGCGAACATCCTGGGCTCGGGCAGGAGTGACTGCGTGAAGGGAAGCGAGTAATTGGGCAGCACCCCTGCCAGAGAAGGGTTTAGCATGAATGAGGGGACGCTGGCGGTGGCTGAGGTAGCAGCAGAAGAGCTGGCGGTGCCGGCTGTCAGCAGAGGGTCAGTAGTCACAGGGAACACCAGATGAGGGTCTGGGAGTAAATTGGGCAGCTGGTAATAAGAGGAGCCAGTGCCCATGTACAAGGAGTTTCCTGGTTGGGAGGCAAATGGATGGGTTAGGTTGTGGTTTAAAGAGACAGGAGGCATGGTGAACCCACCAGAGACGGGGTACCCGTGTTCGTACGGCTGCGAGGACGACGGCAACTGGCGCTTCTTCTGCTGCCTCCGGGATTGCTCCTCCGGAGCCGATGGCGACGTCGACTTGCGCTTGTTGCCCCGTAAGTCCAACACCGGGTGGGCATCGCCGTGCTGGCTGGTGGCTGGCAGGGCCGAGGACACGGAGGGAGCCACGCAGGGACCCCCCAGGCGCTGCTCGGCTCCTCGGGCGGCGGCGCCGGGCGCGGTGTCCGTGCGGGCGGCGTGGCCCTGCGGCGCCGTGCTGCTGGGAGAGCTGTGGCGGGACTCGCGTGCGGCCGCCGCCTCCGCGTACTGCTGCAGCTCGCTGATGATCTCGGGGCTGTCGGGGGAGATGGGCCGAGTGAGCTCCTCCGCGCTGGGGAGCTGCGGGGATGAGGCACTGTGTCTGCCATTGCTCGTGGACTCCAGGGAAGAGCTCTGGGAGCCTGCAAAGAAGGAGATGGGGCAGGTGAGAAACGCGACCTCAGAGAAAAACCTGCGGGCCAAGAGGGAACAGTGGAAAGGAAGGTGGAAATATCTTGGGGATACGGTGGGGCAAGCCTTAACACAGACTTGATGGAATACAGGGAATGCTGCCCCAGACACTCCAGCAGGAGAGCACACCTGCAAGCCCCACACAGCACCCACAAGCCCCTACCTGAGGCAGCTGTCCGACGGTCTTCATTGCCCTTTGGCTTCCCAGTGGTCCGTATGGCAAAAATCCGACCGTCGCTGGTCCGGATATATGTCCCTGGAACAGAGGCAGGAAAACTTCATTCAACAACTTCATTACAACTCCAGCCTCAGCTCAGAACCTGGATCTACAAGCCTGCAAGTTTCCTTGGGCAAGAATAGGACAGCAGTACTGCATAGGCCCAGTGGAGGGCTTTTAGCCCCTTCCTCAACCTCCCCTTTCACCCTTTCAGCTTTCCTAGACTGGACATCCCCCCTCCCAGTGTGCTGCCAGTAGGAAATGTGGAACTTCACACTGGAAACAGTTTGCTCTGGGAGAACCAGGAAGTGTGTGGCTGCCTCAGGACTTGCAGTGAGTGTTGTGAGAAGGAAGAACTGAGCACAAAGTTCAACAGTTCCTCTGAGGGACAGGAGCAGCCCCAGATGCAACAGCCAGGCAGCATCAGCACACCCAGAGCATGGGCTGCAACAGAGTTACTGCAAACTCAAGACCTTCTTCCCTTCTTGTTTCTTTGTTTCTCAAGGGATTGATTCATGCCTTTGTATGATTTTCTTTGCTAATTAGCACTGGCTAGGACCCTATCCACAAGTCTTAGCAGGACAGAATTACCTTTTGTCCCTCGGATGATGTGGATGCTCTCGCCAGCACTGATTCTAGCTTGTACATCAGTGGATGTATTTGTACCTGGAATCACAATATCTGGCAGTGGGGAAAGAAACAGAATAGTGTCCATTAAGCTACATGTCAGCCACAGCCAGGAGAGGGCAGGTGCACCACCAACCCTGTTTTTTGCAGTGCAGTTGTCTCTCCTGTGTGCTGTGCTATAAGCAAGCCCTGGATTTATTTCTACACAGCACAAGAAGGTAGCAGAAGCCCCAAGGAAGCTAAAGCCATGCTGTTCTGACACAGCATCTCCAGAACCATGAGCGACAGTATTGCAGGCCCTATCAGGGAAAGTTCACTCCCAACAATCCACCAGGTCCATGGGTCTTATATATCTGCAGGGAAACTCCTCCAGGCACAGAGGAACCACTCAAATGCAGAGAGACAGTATCTTTGCCTCTGATGCCCATCTGTCCACAGCCCACATGGGCATCTGCAACTCACCCTGATCCTCAGTTCACCATGGGCATCGTGACCCAACCCACTTTGAGCAGTAGCAACTCACCTGTGGTGGTAACAATCTTCTGCACAAAGACACCAGCTCGCTGTAGATAGTTGATGGGAAAGTTGACAGCAGGGTTGGAACTTGAGGTTGATCCTGCACCACCCATGGGGACATGCCGGGGCATCATTGGAATGGGGGTGGACTGAACTGGGCGGACACTTGCCACTGGTTTGTCCTCACCCTTGAGGGCTGGTCGCCTAGTGAGAGAGGAGGAAGGAGAGTGCAGCACCTGCCCCACAGTGATAAGCATCATCTGCCCCTTCATTTCATGGCTACAGCGTGGGGAGAAGGGAAGGGGCAGGTGCTCACCAGTTCCTCTGGCTAAAGGCAGGGATGCTCGTCAGACTCTGGTCACTGGCTGGGTAATACTGTGCGTAGGACGGCCGGGTGTAAGGGACGGATGCTCGTTTTTCCTCCTCATAGCTTTTCTTGGCTGCTTTCTTCTCTGCCTTGGTCAGCTTGTGCTCCTTCCGGTCGATCAGCAGTGACTCGTGCTGAAAAGGCTCCTGCAACCCCACAGCACCGCGGTTCTGGCACCCACACACCACAAGAGGGAACCAGCACACCCCCAACGGCAGTGCCCGCTCCTGCCGCAGCCTGTCTCCTTCCCAGGCTGGCAGAGCTGGCCATGGCAAAGCATGAGTGGGGGCAACGCTATGGATGTGCCCAAGGCTCATCTTGAAGGGTGACAGCCAGCTAATGCCATCACCTGCCCAACCAAGGCCATCACTTACCACGAGCACACAGCAAAACCCAGGAACTTTGGCCAGGCCAAGAGCACAAGTACGGAGCTCACCACCATGTCACACAGCCCCCAGAGCCCCACAGCACCTGGCACAGGCCCAATCTGCAGCACCACCCTGCCAGTGACACTCCTGACAGCACAGGCCAGTGCTGCCTGTTCCAGCTTTAGTTTAAAGTCACCCCAGGAGAAGAGCTGGCAGCAAGCTGGGATATTCCACTGCCACCTTCACACCCAGCACAAAGCTGAAGAAAGGGGTGCCTGACAACCTGCCCCCAAACCTGTACAGAACAGAGGTGTTTCTAGATGAGAGGAAGATATCACAGGGAAGGGCAGGGATCTTTGGGTCCTCTCTAGAGAATTTTCTGCCTATTCCCACCAGCATCCTTCTTGCCACCATGGCCCCATCACACTGCCAGACTCCTCCAGGCCCACTCCTGCCTGTGCAGGGCAGTGCCAGCAAAGAAACAGGTTAATCTTACCTTGGTGATGAGGTGAGGATACTTGAGACAGGCTAATTGTAGAACAGACTCCTTCATCTTGCTCGGATTGAGGGAGAGCTGAGCAGGGTCAGATTCTTCTTCCACAAAATGCAGCAGGTTCTCTACCTCCCGTCGAGTGAAGTTCAGCACTGGGTTCAGATCATCCACCACCCGATCTGGAAAAGAGAGCAAAAGGAGTGAGCAGACAAGGGAAGAGATCAGCACTGCTTGCCTGTTGCCCTTCCTACACTTCTGTCCTAATGCAACTCCCTCCCTGCAATCTACACAATCCTCAGAAATATTCTGTAAATGTCAGGGCAAAGAGAAAAATCATCATGTTCAGAGCTGAGCCTGTTTGACTAAGTCAGGCTGACACGTGCCTGTGTTCCAGACTGCACAGCAAAGCTGTGCAGGTCACCAAGCTCCTGACAAACAGGAACACAAAACTAATTATGGATAGTGGCCCATCTCACATAACAAGCTGTAAACATACACATCCTGGGACAGAACTGCAGCCATATCAGTATGTGTTCTCCCACAAATCCCACCAAAAAGGCTCAAATTAATAACTATGTACTAAAGTGGAAAGCTCAGAAAAGCAGACACATTCCCTCACTCACAAGAGCCTGAATGTTTTCCTTGAACATTCCCTCCTGCAAACAGGTCAAATGGGAGCACATGGAGAAAACACCTCTATCCAGGACTCTCCTGGGAGCCAGGCCAGCTGCCAGGGGACTTCACCTCAAGTGCACAACAGCAAACTGAGCTGATCATGCTGGGCTGCTGCCTCTGGAGTTTTGAGCAAAGAAGGACACAGAGCTCTCATTGGGTCACCACAACCCTCAGCTGCACATTTTGTGAGAGCAGTTTGACAACTGGAACAAGGCAGCACAAAAGATACTTATGGTACAAAGGCAGGTCAGAACCACAATGAATTATTTATTCCTGGCACCTAAGCAAGCACTAACAGTCAAAGGTGTCAATATATGCTTTAATTTAGCTATTTTCCCTCTCTTACTGCAGGAAAATGGAGACACAGAACTATTTAAGTAGTAACACCCAGTTTATGATAAGCAATATCCAGGCAGAAAGGAAAACAGGATGAGCAACCTCCTGTGTCTCCAGTCTGTTGCAGTAACCAGAAGACGAGCAGGGGAAGTAAATGGCTCAGCAGTGGACTGGGACCACAACCTTGCTGCAGGATGCTGGCTCTATCACCATGAATTTCTTACAGGATCCCATGTCACTGCCAACTCAAACATCAAACATAGCCCTGGGATGGTGCCTGTCACCTCTCTATTTTTCAACCTTGAAAAAAGAAGTTACAAAACCCACAGAAACAGGAGTCATAGGAGCTAAGGGGAGTGAAAGCTGAGAGTGGAACGTTGTGTTCATCCACACTCACCTGACATGCCCTGCTTGGAGATCTGGCGGTCATAGATCTTCTTCTCCAGGGTGTAATCAGACACCAGTCTGTAGATGTGGCACGGCTTCTTCTGCCCGTAGCGGTACACCCGGCACACGGCCTGGGCATCGTGGCACGGGTTCCAGGAAGCATCAAACACCACCACTCTGTTTGCTCCAATGAGGTTCACACCCAAACACCCAGCACTGGAAAATTAAGGCAAATTTCAAACTGCTGCCATGGTCAATTTTCAAAACCTCTAGGCAGGGACAACCATCACAGCCAAGAGTCCATAAAGGGTCTATGGAAAGTTTTTTCCAGTCAAACTTTAAACCTGAGTTTACTTTCCAAGACTGTTAAGCTGTTGCAGAGGCCTAAGGCTGAAATCCTAGATCTCTAGAGAATTCAGAAGCCAATGGCACTGTCATACCATGGAGAGCACATTACAAAGGAAGTTAAGAACTGAAAACCCACATGCATCCAGAACACAGTACGAGTCCTCCCCCGTGCCCTTCTGTTGCAGCCAACTCACCGTGTGGACAAAAGGAAGAGCCAAACAGAGGCATTGCTGGGATCATTGAATTGGTTAATCAGCCGTTCCCTTTCTGAGGCAGAGGTGCTGCCATCCAGTCCTGACAATGGAATTAAAGATACATGTAAAAGCTCTGTAGGTTTGGGGGATTTCTATCAGAATAAACCCACTTTCCAAACACTGAGCTTTGAAACTGGCTCCAAACCAATTCAAGTCATACTCCAGGATCTCAACTGGACCACTCTGTACCTGTAATATGCCCAAAAAGGCAGGTGTAATGCAGCCAGCCAGGCTGGGACTTGATCAACTGAAATATCAAGTAACTATTACTCAAACTTGTCAAGGCCAGGCCTAGGAGCACTACAACACATCTAGCCCTTTAAGGTTCTGCTTTAGGCAAGGTGGATAGCAAGCAGGAACAAGAGGAACAAAGGCCTCATGTATGCAGGAAGCTCCAGGAATCAAGAGAAAGCAAAATTGTAAAGGCTTTGGCAAACCCCCAGAAAACTAGACCTGAGCATAGAAAGTGCTGGTGTTAAGGGGGTGTCATGTCTCTGTTCCTGAGCAGCAGCTTGCTTCTGGCAGCTCTGCAAAAATCAGGAACACCATATCCACCACTCTTCTCAGTCCTGGCCTGCAAAGTAGCCACACAAAGCAACAACCCATACCAGGAAAAGATTTAAAGCTGGGGAATAAGGGAGAGGAAGTCACAGCCTTGAGCAAGGGAAAGCATTGCACAGTGATTCTGGTTTTGGAAGCAAGATCTAGCAAATAGCCAACATGAAGCAAAAAGTATCTTTTGCAACTTAAAAAAAGCAGTAGTGTGTAAGTGAGATGTCAAAGATGTCTAACATCTTCTAAGTAAGATGTCAAAAGAGGATTTGGAAATTACTGCTTAGCTGCTATCCAACTGACACTGTCTTCCAAAACAACTAAAGTAAAAACAGTCTGAAAGAAGTTCATCAGAAGAATGCTTCAGCAGAGCATTTTCACACCCAAAGACAACTAAAAGAAGATGGTGGGCAACTTTCAGGAATTAGTCCTTCACATGATCAAACAGTGTCACAACAAAAGAGAGGAGGACTGGATGCACTCACTGTAGTAGTTGATGTTTCGGACCCAGTTATGAACTCCTCCATCTGAGCCTGGAGGACTCGGCATCGGTCTCTTTGCCAAAAACTCTTCAATGACAGATAAGGTGGACAAGCTCTGGCTGCAAAACCAAGATCTCTGTTCAGGAAAAAGTTCCCAACAGCAGAAGTGGAGTATCAGAACCCTTCCCCAACCATGACAGTGCTGATGCTTGTCAAACCCTGTTTGTGCAGCACACTCCTCACTAGTAAATGTGACAGTGGCAGAAGTTTTATCCACAGATAAAAATCCACATTAATACAATAAAGGAAAAAAAGGGGAACTGCCACACCATTCATACTCTGTAAAAACCTCCTAGTACTGGGGTGGGGATCCAACTACTCCAGTATTTGACTGTATGATCAGCTGGTGATACTCTGCTTACCTGAAGACCAAGATCTTGTCTCCAAGCTTCACACTTTCCTCAATTAGGTGGAAAAGTAACACCATCTTGGGTGAGTTCTCCAGGACTCCCGTCTGGTAATCACACAAGATGTCTTTGGCCTACCAAGAAACAGGAGACTATTACAGGTGGAGTTGCTCATTCCCTGTTTAGCTCAACAACCCTGTCTCAAGGTGAGAGAAATAAATCATGGCAACAAGGTTATTTACATCCAGTTGCTTGAGGTGACCAAGATACTCCCAACTACTGCTGCTATCTCCCATTCCAGAAGCTCCACATGACAAACTTCTTCCATGAATGAAGAAGTTCTCACTGTCCTCTCAACCTCTCATGACTCTTTCATCTCAAGAGCTTTCCTCCATCCTTCTAGATTTACCACCCTCTTATTTAGATCAAACTTCACCCTAACACCTTTATTTAGAATAACAAACTCCACAGCCTTTTTGGTCAGATGACAACAATGACATAAGAGTGCTGCCTACACTTCTACCTCCTGAGAACCACAAACCCCTCCTAGCCCTACGCAGATTCTGCTTATCAAGATGCTCTGTGGTAAAGAGAACATAAGAGAAACCCACAACTCAAACAGAAGAGTCTTCTCTTTACTCTGCTTCAGAAAACTGTCCAGTCTTTCAGACTCTCCAAACGAAGAGTTTTCCAGCAGTGACACTCACCCACTCATAAGTTACGACCTGATTTGCTCTCTCCTGGAAAGGGTTGAAGCCAACACTCTGGAGGAACTTGCTATTAGTAGCTTCTCCAACTGGTGATGCCAAAGCATTACTTTCTGTTTTAACTTTAATTCCCTGAGGCTGGCAGCGGGAATTAGTGCTTGCTGTGCTAAGGTCATCCACATCCAAATCCTGCTCGTTTGCCAGATTCTCCTTTTGCAGAGCTTCATACAACACATCTGGATGGTTCCAGATCTGAAGGGATACAGAAAGGAAGTGGTTAGACCTGCACTGGTCTGCTGCTTGCCAATGATTTTGACCTGAAAGCTTCCACAGCTATTCAAAGGAAAGAACTAATACTTCTTCTGGCTCTCATATCTTTAAATGTGTCCAATTCTTTCCTTGAGAACAAACCAGGAGGTCACTGCGCACCCCACACAGCACAAAGGCAGAGAAAGCTGCCTAATTGCACTAAGCAGGTACAGTTATGCAGTTTAAGGTATCAGCCCAGATTGTTGCAGCTGATGCCAGCAGGTTTCTTGCACAGTTTGAAAGAGACATTTAACATCCCTGCATCCCAGTTCTGGAAGCAAAGATAACAATACTGTTGAACCACTGCAGAGCACTCTGGGGAGAGATGATCTCCCTCTTTTACCTCCTCTTTGACTTATATAACTCTTTCCCCAACAGATTAGAACCTTTCTTTGCATTTTCTGCCAAAACATACCTTACAACAGACACAGAAAGCTTTGAGTGGGTTCAGCCCCAGCCAGCCGCTGTTGCCTGCGTCCCGGAAGCGGTTCATGAACTCTGTGTAAAGGGCCCGCTGGATCTTGGACAGACGCACCAGAATGACATGCTCTTCCTTAGATGGGAGCTGAACCTTCAGCACATTGTGGCCTCGCCTGTGGAGGAAATAAAAAGAGTGAGATAAATACAGGGGAAGGGAATTCTAAGATAAGGATGTCATAAAGCACACATCCAAATTGGCTATTAAGCCATCAAAATAAACCTGAGGTCACTCCAGGGCAGCTAGAGGTGTAGTTCTCTGTTATCAGAGTCTGTGGTACCAAAGCAAACCAACTTTATAGCATGGCCAGCAGGTCAGGGCAGTGAACCTCTCCCTGTATTCAGCAGTGGTGAGGCCCCACCTTAAATCCTGGGTTCTATTTTGGGTCCTTCACTACACGACAGTGAGGTGCTGGAGCATGTCCAGATTCAGGCAACAGAGTTGGGGAAGGGTCTGGAGCACAAGTCTGATGAGGAACAGCTGAGGGGGCTCAGCCTGCAGTAAAGGAGGCTTTGGGGAAACCTCTATCTCTCCATGACTACCTGGTTATATTCAGGAAGGGAACAGCCTCTTCTCCCAAAAAACAAGAGAAAAGAAATAGCAAGAGAAAATGGGGTGAGAGAAAATGGCCTCATATTGTTCTGGGGAGATCTAGATTGAATATAAGAAAAAATCTCTTCATGGAAAGGGTGGTCAGACATTGGAACAGGCTGTTCAGGGAAGTGATGGAGTCACCAATCCTGGAGAGATTTAAAAGACTCGTAGGTGTGGCACATGGGGACAAGCTTTAGTGATGGCTGTGCTGGGTTAATGGCTGGACTTGATGATCTTACAGGTCTTTTCCAACCTAAACAATTCCATGATTCTATAAGGCATCAAGATTTAGTTGCACTGCACAAACATGCCAGGTAACTTGTGATGAAGGAGCTGTTTGCATGGGCTACCCCCCTGAGATCTGCCCGTGGACTCACCGCTGCACGAAGCCCTCGAGCAGGCTGTGCAGGACGTGGCTGCGGTAGCGCATCAGCCGCACGTCCTGGGGGGTGCTGTCGATACACTGCCCGTTCAGGATGGGCCGCTCAAACATGTTGCTGAACTCCTGTCTGGAGCCCAGGAAGTCAGGCCGGACAAAGTCCACCATGCACCAGTACTCGATGAGGTTGTTCTGCAGGGGGTACCCGGTCAGCACCACCCGCCGGCGCGAGCGGATGTTCTTCAGCGCCTGCGAGGTGCTGGCGTGGCAGTTCTTTATCCGGTGTCCTTCGTCACAAATAACCACGTCTGGGCCGGGGCGAGACAAAGCCTTCTCAATCCCTGAGGACAAGGGACATTAAGTGTTAGTTAGAGATGAATAAGTCAAAGTTCTGGTTTTTAAGGTCACCAGCTACACAATAGAGGGGTATTTCTGAAAGACAAAAAAGCAGAGGTGGGTATCCGTGGGTGCAGAGAGCAAGGCTAGAATGTTATCAGCCAACCTCACAGCAGGCCACCTTCTCATCCAACTCATGTCTACAGCCACAACAGCCCTATTCTCCACAATACCAGCAGTTTCACTCTTAACTCTACTAGTTCTCTTCTTACTAACTATCCTAGAGATAGCAGGTATCCAAGAGATGCAGGAGATAACATTTCATTAGACAGTACTTCTGATTTAGCAAAATATAGTAATAAGCAAACATGACTGTCCCTTAATTTCTGTTCAGTGACCTGCATTGCATCAAGTTGGGTGTCTTGAATCAAATCAGAGTGGCAAATCTCACAATGAGAAATCCCAGAGTTCAGTGTACTGAATTACTTGGAGCTCTTTCAAGAAATTAAAGACTCAGACAAAGCTCAACAACCTTCTGCCTCCAAAGACAATCTTGCCCAGCAAAGTTCTATTATGTCAGTGATACTAAAAGCAAGTAATAGGCTGTTTCCCTGTGCTGCCACAGCTGACAGACAGCTGGACAGGAGGGCCACACTCTCCCCTCTTCAGGGCTGACTTCCCACCTTTCAGAAGCTCCTGCTGCCGGTCTTCCTCATCCAAGTCAATAATGACAGGGCCAGTTTGTTTCTTTGTTCTCTTCTTCCTGCCAGTGGCAAAGGACTTCTTCAGTGAGAGGAGACGGTACATCTCATATCCCATCAGCAGCACACCACCTTCTGTCACCCAGTCATTCACCACCTTTGCTCGTGCAGCTGTTGTCCTGCAAAACAACCAAATAAACTGTAAGCTTTACTCCAAGTTCAGGTTGAATCACTGGATTGGAGTCTGATGAGAAAAAATACCCATTCAATGGGTATTTTAAAGCATTTTTCTCACATCAAACCAGATGGAGGTTTACAATGAAATTTCTTTAGGAAACAAACAGATACAGAGCCGGGGGGAAACCTTTGATATGCCATGGAGCAGGACTGAGAATGACAAATCCTTACAGGAACTGAGGTGTAGAAGTTTGTCATGCACAAAAGCATATAGAACTCAAGAATTCCCTTTTTACAGAGCTGCTGAGTTTGCCCCTGCAAAAACCATCTGCAGAACAAGCTGCCAGTGCAGATGGTTGTAATCTTCCAGTTGTTTATCCTGTTGTCTCCTTCAATGCTCCTGTCCCCCAGGCTTCCTTCCCTTCTAGCCTGCTCAGAATTGGTTCAGATCAAGACACTCTCTTCACTCAGTCCCCCACAGTACACCAGATCCTGGCCAACAGTAAATACATGGCTGAAGCAGCATTAGCAGATTCAAATATATCCCACCCAGAGGGTGAAGACATCAACAGGTAGGTGTATAGACACAGCTAATGAACTGAGAGTTCCCCAGGACCATTGCACTTGCACTGCCCTGATCCAGGCAAGGAAAATGACCCAGGAAGAAGCTGAGGTCCCTGAGCCAAGAGCTCAGAAAGCTTTTACTGTCACCTACTTGTGTTCATCATTCAGGATGTGGACTTTGAAGGTGCGGGGCTGGACCTCTTTGGAGTTATAATCAGCAGGAAGGTTTTCAGGTGCTGGGAGCCACATGTTGAACTCTGCTAGCCAGTTTTGAAGTGTATTCACCTGAAAAAGTTAGCCATGGAAGAATTAAAAACCCAATTGAGTCACTTGGGATTTTTAAGAGCAGAAATGAGATTAGGGAATGACACCCAGCATGCTTGGATGGAAGCAGCAGCTCGCAGCATGCAAATTCAGGAACACAGGGAATGAAAGAGGGGTAAGAGCAGCAAGGATGTGATAAAGCTTGATGAGTGATGGGACACTAATCAACCTTCTCTATGCAAAGAAAGAAGCAGTGTAGGGAAGCCCCTCAGCCAGCCCTTCATGTGGCTACTTACAGGTACAATGGCAAGAACAGTCTTTGCCTCCGTGTGCCGAAAAAGTACATCCAAGAAAGAGATCACCTGTATGGTCTTGCCCAGGCCCATGCTATGTGCTAAAATACACCCAAACCCACTGCTGGTTTTAAATCTCTCCAAGGACTCAACCAAGTTGTCATAAAGGAATCGGATTCCACCAATCTAGGCAGAAAAGTAGAAAAAGTGTTAGAATGGTGGCAGACAAAAAGTCCGAGATGGGTAAGGATTTACAGAGTGCACGAGGACCATGAAAATGTAAAGGGCATGTTTCAAGTTCATTAAACTACTCTAATCTAAGGAAGGTTCAGAAACTCATTATTTTTAGATGCTCATAGAATTTCTTGAGACTATATCAAGAAATAAAATTAATTTGTAGCCAGAGGATCTGAATTGGGGTTGATTAGTTTGTTTATAAATATTATTTTGTTTTTAGAAGTTCATCTAAATATACAAAGGTCTGATAGTAACAGCAGCTGAAGTTATACAGAGCCTTGGCCTTCCTCTACTTCAGTTTTATCATTTGACTGTCCACAACAGTCACCACCACAACCAGATTGGTCACAGGGCTCACCAAAGAAGTTCTGCTGAGACTCTCAGGCAGGCTTGCCTGAATTCATGGCATTTTCAAGGTTAACAAAGCCTACCTGATGAGGTTTCACTGCACGTGCAAGCTGGGGAGCCAGGAAAATGTCCTCCTCATTTGGTGGATGATTGATGTTGACAATGACTTGCCCCAGAGCATCTGACTGATTTAAGGCATCATTCACATGAGAGCCACTGCTCTCTTCACTGCCATCCTCCTCCCCCTCATTGCCAGAGTCACTGCTGTCCACAATTTGGAGAGCATCATCCTCTCCTGAGCTCAGCTCAATCACTTCTGCAAAGTAACCAAAACAAGAGAGAATAAGGACAAAGTTAACTTGACATCAGGGTTTATCATGAATGGAAAAAATCTATCAGGAAATAAGGCTTCCTCCAGCATTTGCAATTCCACCCTGGCCTAATGATGTATCCTGAACAAGCATGATACAGGCACACACCATGCCCCTCAGACCAGCATATGAAAGCTTCCCTGGCTTCCAAATGTTTCAGAGAACATTAAATTGGGCTGATCCAAAGACAACATGAGACAGTTTCTAGGAGTGTTTTACATTCTCTTCCATATGTCTTCTTAATTCCCAAGCCCAGACATGAATTTTATTGATTGATATAAATGTCTGAGGATCACCAAGGAGTCCGGTTGAATCCATTTGGGACAAGGGACACAAAACCACTTCCAGCTGCAGATCTGACTACTTAGATGCTCCTTTTACACGTAGCAAATGGTGCCACATCTCCTGTAAGCATTCTTCAGCAATGCACGGGGCAAAATTAAGTGCATTTATAAAGCAGAAATAAACACAAGTTCACAAGAGGGCCTGACAGGCCATTTTATAAATGTCATTTTAGGACTCACAGGCCAGAACTGCCCATATAATTGGAAAGCAATAGGCCTACAAAAGTCTGAAGTGATTCACCACCAGAGCATCTGAACAGATGAAAACAGACTTGTGGCTAAATAAACAGCATATTGTGAGAAGAGCAGGCTGAGGCAATTGGTCACTTACCATCTTTAATGCTATTTTTTCCTTTAGTATCATCCTCACTGCCACTGCTGGTACTGTCGAGGCAGATCACTTCCTCAGCCAGGACCTGAGGGGGGAGCTGGGTCGCCTCTGCTGTTCTGAAAACTATGTCCTCTACAAACATAAATTACAAACAATAAGTAATTCATAATAATGGGGAAGGAGACAAAACTGTTCAGAAACCAGACAGTATTTCCTTCCACTTTAGCTCCAACAACTTAGTCCTGGAATTTTCCATAACAGACTCTCACTGTCTACAATCCTGCTATGACTCAGCTTCCTGGGTCACAAACTCCTCCATTCTCAATATGCTGAAACAATAGCCCATTGCTGATGGCACCCTCTGTTTCATGCCCTGACTGGGGCACATTGACCATGTAACATGCTAAAGCCCTTTGTTTCTCTTTTTTTTGGTCTCAGTAAAAGCTGTGTTTCATCCAGCAGAGAAAGTACCAACTGCTGGAGGGATAATAACTGCTCTTTGTTAGTAGGGACACTGTAATAATTACATCCCACATATCATAAACAACTTTTGCTGATCAAGAGCATTTGTTTGTATGTTTTTAGTGCTGCCATGTGGAGGAGAGGCTAATGGGGCCAAACAGCATCACTGCAGTGACACAGCAAGCAACGACATTCTTCTGGGGTTGAACCTACTCTGCGTAAGCCAAAGTGTTTTAAACAGCTCTTATTCCTTCTCTGCAAAAGTGTTTTTAGCATTTGCACATGTGGGAAAATATCTATTTCTTCAAGAGGCAAGGCCAACTCAAGAATTCCTTACACTTGCCCAACATCCAGCTGCACTTCTCTGCCCTTTACACCTTTTAAAGCTGTGCTATAAACTAAATCACCAAAATGATCCACATTAGGAAACAATGCAAGGTAACATATTCACCCAAAGACACGAGTGAGGCTTAACCATTTATACTGTCTGCAACTCACTGCTTGCCAAAACATGCAAGGAAGGCCAAGGTTACATCACCAACATATGTGCACCCAGTCATTGCTCCACTATCCCCAGTACCAGACACATGCATTACCAGACCATTCCCAGGACAAACAGGATCTGGCATTTCTGCCAAGCCTGTTGATTTAAGCTCCCATACCAGCTGGAAAGACAAGAGAGATCTGTTTCAGCATCCCCCTACACACACTTGATGTGCGTCAAAATATCTTCAACAAACATTACCTGGCACCTTTCACCAAGCAGCTACTGTATCCTTAATAGGAAACAAGGGCAGAAGTGGAACTGCCTACACTGAACCCACGAGTGGCTTGGAACTGCTGTTCCAAGACTTTACACTTGAAAGTCCAAGTACAGCATAGAATCACAGAATGTTTGGGGTTGGAGGGACCCTTCAAAGGTCATTCAGTCCAACCCCTCTACACCAAACAAGGATATCTTCAGCTACATCTGCTTGCTCAAAGCCCAATCCACCATGACCTTGAATGTCTCCAGGAGTGAGGCATTTACCACATCTCTGCATAACCAGTGCCAGTGTTTCAGCACCTTCATTGTACAGTAATTTTTCCTTGTATCTAGCCTGAATCTACCTTCCTTTAGGTCAAACGCATTATGCCTTGTCCTATCATGGACAAGCTTCTTCATTCATTCATGGACACCACCTTCTTCATTCAGCATCTACCCTTAGAACTCTTGCTTTGGCTGGCATCTCCCAGTGCTTACCAGGAAGAAACTCCAGGGGAACAGTTGGAATAGAGGCTGGGTAATCCTTCCGCTGCTGCTCAAGCCGTTTCCTTCTCTCCAACTCTTCCTGCTGGGCTGCCTTTGTCACAGCTTCCAGTTGGTCCTCACGCAACAGCTTTCTGAACACAGGGGCAAACAGGATTTGGTTACCCTCCACTTCTTCCAAAAATATGAATAGCTACACAGCTGCTGCAAAGAGGACTGACAAGCTCCAGGTATTCTGTCAGCCACATAGAGTAGGAACATCATCCCCCAAAAGATATGGGCAAATTCTACAGCTATTTCAACACTACAGATAACACTACCATCACTCAAGGAAAAGACAAAAGTTCAACAGAAGCAAAGTAATGAAAGGAGGAAATAGGTATGTGGGTAAGCACATACTTAAACTAGGTTACCAGAGACCAGTTCTTCTGCTTGAAAGGGTGTTTTTTATTGATACACAGTTTATAAACACAAAATGCACTAAGCCATGCAAAGAAAATATATGGGAAGAAAATTCCCATATATTCCCACAAAAAGTCATCACCCCGATTCTCTGCTGACAGCACTTTGAGGAGCTAGAATCTCTAATGGTTTTAACAATTGTTTCAAGGCATTCCCTCAAAGCACCTTCCCTTTACAGGTAATTTTATTTACTTCCAGAAGTTGCTTTTCCCCTGCTTCAGTGTCACATGGCGCTTTTGCCAGAGGAGAGGTGCAGTACAAGCAGTGGTAAAATCTAGCTTCCCCAAACTAGCCTTTAAAACCACTCAACCCCACACTTCATGGACATCTCCTTCATCCTAATGAAGTCCCATTTTTCAAGGCCTATTCAGTGTTTATTCCTTCAGCTTTAAGAAAATCAATCTGCACAAGCTTGAATAGAAACCAAAGACCACCAGCACAGGCCGTGAGAGCCACTTGCTGCCACAGAAGTTCCTGCTCCATTAGTTCTCCTCTGAGCTTATAAAATTCCCTTGAGCAAAATTTCCTAGTGATTTACCACCTCACAACCTGTCCCAGAATATGTGGTGAATTACACAATCAAACAACTACTGCTTTATAAAATCCAGGTGAAATTGACTTCCAACATTTCAGTTGCTAGTCATAGCATCAGCATTCCTGTCAACAAGTACCCAGGATAGTACAGGAAAGGACTGTATTTTAGGCTGTTTGCAATAGGATTCACCTCAGCAAATATCTGAAACTGGTATTTACTTAATGGTGGCACTGTTTTTCAATTACATCTCTCAAAAGACAGCAGCAATTACACAATTTTTGCAATATATTCCATAACCAAATATTCACTCTTCTGAAATACCAAACAAGTCTGCACCCACATGCAGCACTCCAGTCTGAGATCACTCTACTCCCACTGGTGAAATCCTAAGGTTTTGGAAAAGAAAAACCATCTGGTTTGCCAGCAGTGGCACAATGTAGCTCAGAAGCAAAGTGCAGAGATTCTGTTTTCACCACCATATGTGACCTGAGCTCTTTCTGTCCTGCTGCTGCTGCTTACCTTATGTTCCTCCGCATGTGAGACGGTTTCTGAGCCCTCTTCTTTTTGGTGTCCTCAGAGGCCAGGCTCTTGTGCTGGTTCTGCAAGAGTTGCTCTGCCCGCTCGCTCTGAGATGAGGTAGTTGAAGTCGAGCGCTGCCACTCTCCATCCTCCGCGTGCTCCGCATGGTCACCGCTGAACACGGCTTCCTGGGGTTGGTCTGCAAGGGGAACAACATGGCATGGGAACAGCTGTGCCAGCCTGCCTCTTCCACCAGCAATCAGCAGGGTTTGAGCTGAACAGGAACTGACAAGCCCTACTCTCACTCATTTGCGAGCATGTCACTCTGAGGGTCAAAACTGGGGTCCTTTCTGACAGTCAAAGGGAGTTTAAAAGTTTTACTGTGAAGGACGCGTCCCTAGTGAAAGCCAAGACTAACACCCCTCAACACAGCCCAAAAGTGCCCTGACAAGAAAACAAGTTAGATTATTTAGGTCCATGTGGAGCACTTGCTACCCCAAGAGTCTGTTTATATGAGGGCCTGATAAGCTCTGATGGAAAATAGGAACTTGAATTTCTTTTTCTTTATTTCACATCATTCAAGTAGGGCAGAAATTTCCATCTATATGACACCTGTGTAACCATCTCCCAAGCTAACAGAACATAGTATGTAAAAGGTTATCTGGTTCAAACACTGGGTCATGGCTCAGCAGGCAGCTCAGTGGTTTTAGCACGAGGCTTCACTCTCATGGTTTAAATGGTAATTTCCAACACACTTTTTGTCAAACAAAATATAAGTGGCAATATTCTTTCTACATTGTAAACCACATGCATTCCTTTTTCTCTTTATTCTCTGATTTTCAGACTTCCATTTGTGCCTGATTCCACTCTTGAAACACAATGTGAAATGACACCTTGTTCTATGTGACACTTGGCTCTTCAACAGGCTGCCAGTGACCAAGCTAATGCTTCCAGAGCAAAGAAAGTAAATGTTTGTGTTCAAAAGCTCCCCTTGAAGTAAACTGTTTCTGACAAGCGTTGTAATAGCTTCTTTGAAGCATCTTGTCCCCTTGTGTCAGGCAAAGAGATACCCTGAACTTCATCTTGTAATCAGCTTTCTTGCTTACATTGTGTATCTGAGCTAATGACTGAACTGAAATGACACTTAGACAGAACTTTGAAGGAAAGAAGACATCAGTGCAGAGGAATGTGGCAGATGAAGTAATACAGAACCAACAAGCATCACACTGTGACTCTGAGGGATCTGGAGACAGAGAGCATTCCTTCTCAAAATGCTGGGAGCTTAAATGAAGGATGCTTCAGTACAGCACATTGCACCTACAGCTGTCATGTTGATATGCCCATTAAATTAACCTTATCTCCCGCATCACATCTTAAAATTGAGATGACAAGTAGTAGATTCACACCTTGTTCAAAAGCAGCAACTTTGCAAACTTCCTCTCCAGACATCCCACCAGACCCACCCCAGCATTTGCTGCAAGTCTATGTCAGAACAGATTTAGGACTTCAGAGCTCTGCCCACCATGGACCAGTACCAGCAGAGGAGTTCAAGCATTTCTGTGAATATCTGTCTCTGCAAGCCCTACACATACTGGAAAACCAGGTGTCCACAGCTTACAGGATGGAACAGATCTCATGATGAATGCAAGGAGAGTTATAGCTATGGAGATAAAGGCAAAGGCGTTCACTGCTACAAGCACAGCAGTTCTACCACAGCCAAGGTCTTGGAGCCCCGTCCTTCCACCATGTCTCCTTAGACTAACAAGCTCAGATATCAAGCATCAGTTCACTTGCAGACAGAGAACTGTGCTGGGAATAAACCCAGTTTCTCAGGCTTCCCAGACAACAACTCTGCTATTTGAGCTACAGACACATTTTAGTCACATTACCTGCAATTCTTCAGCACTGTTTCCTTCCCCCCACCCCTCTTGACTCCTGGTTATATAACTAGATCAAAAGATTGGATGAAATAGGGCAAAGGGAAGCAGGGAGGCTGCACACGTGATCACATGCTCTGGGATGAGTCATTAAACCGGAGACAAACACTGCCATGGTTACACTGCTGCCATCTCACCCTGGGCCTGAGGACCTTGACAAGGCACCAGGGAGCACAAAGCCATGCTTGTTTGGAAGAGGAAGCTCTTCCCTCCCCACACTCCAGCAACTGCCCACCAGCAGCCAACCTTCCACCTGCACTGTGCCAGGCAAAAGGGTGTCTTCAGGACAAGGCTGACAATAGCAAAACCTAAAGGCTCAGGAGCCCAAATTATTATGTCTCCTCTATGTTTACAGATGTGTTCTGCAATCCCTATGAAGGCTCATTCCATTTCTGCATTTTACCTTTTCTTTCCTTTTAATGATATGTAATAGGAGCTCTGGTCAAACCTACACACAGCTGGATCAGATAGGTTTTTTAAAATATAATTCTCATCCGACCAGGAGCCTGAAGCCCAAAATTTGATGATAAATTTGGTCCTGCACTGAGTAAAAGGCCTCATCTGCCACAGCCACGTCTGCTCAGGCTGGTGTTTGTCCTGCCAATACAAGTTCTGAGGTGAGGAACACAATCTGTGCCTCAGCCCACATTCCTGACACATATGCATCAAGAGAACTCTTCCACGCTAGCGACAGCTCCAAACATCTCAGTGATTCAGCTGCAGTGGGATTCAGGGGACAGCGAGCTTCCCAAAGGCTGCTCCTATCCTTGCCACCACCATGAATAAAGCTTTACACAAAATTTAACTAACACAATGATAAAATCACAAGTCTAACCTTGCAACAGCTCCCACCACACCTGTGGCAGGAGCTGGCAGTTACAAGCAGGAATTGTTTTGCTGCTGCTTTGTATTAAACTCCTGATTATGTGCACAGCCTAAACCTAACCCAGATGAAAAGCACAGCTCCCTGCTGCAGTCATGTGGCTGCTCTCCAATTTGGTGAGCTCCAAGCTGTGTAAATGGGACCCACACTGGGACAGAAACACATTAAGAAACAATAACTACACACACTAACACCTATTTTGTATAAGAACGGGTCTGATCTTGGGTTGGGGGGAGTGTGGGAACAGCCTAGTTGAACAGGTCCCCTCAGGTAATCAATGGAATAATCCTGCCCCAATTTTGCCAAACCTACATAGACAACAGAAAGGCAATTATGGTTTTGTAACAGGCACTTGACATACTACTCTGCCATAGTTATACAAGTAGTGTTTTACACAACACAAAAATTCATCAGCCACGTTTGCATGTTGACAACTGTCTGATCATGCTGGAGCTGCTGGGCACTCTAGGAAGACCTGGGCACCTATTCACATTGCCTGCTTGAGAAGAGCATTGCTACCAGCCTGGGGGTGACAACCCAGCACAGCCCTGCACAGCAAGATGAGCCACAACAGAAAATACAGGCCCAAGTCTGCCCAGCAGAAGACAGCCAGGTGTGGTTGTTGGCAAAGGTGTAAATCCATCCCATGGTTATAAGCTGTGGGCACCAAGAATCACCCAGTTCACGCCAGCTTTGTTCCATGTTTTGCACTGTGTGACCAGATCTACAAAGAGGATCTCCCAGGAGAAATGGCAGTAGCATCAATGCAGCTACTCCTTCAGGTGGGTTATAGCACAGTTCCCAGTGGTTATGGACACCTGCACACACCCAGGCACTCTGTCCTGCAAGGTACCCCGAATGCCAAGAGGGGCACTACTATCCTTTCTCATGCACTTTAGAGGTGTGAAATGTGCCTGCACTTTCAAAACCCAACAGACCTGGTTAACAGCACAGCTCTGGTTTGTGCTGCAGGTCAGAGGTTGGCAGTTTTCTTTGCTCAATAAGCAGCAGCAAGCACCACCCCCAGAAGTACATACAAATAGGGGGAGGTGTTTGGTTTCTCGACCAACACTTGCATGTCACAGTGTTACAGTTTAGAAGTCTCTGTAAGAGAGTCGTGACTGCTGTGTGTAACGCTGCTTCAGATGCTCCCTCTGAGGTGTGACTGCCAGAGCTGTCCCTAAACACTGCACACAGCTGTGACTCATGATGTGTAACACAGCAAAAGATCTGTCCTGCAGTCAGGCACCTCCTATTGCACCTCATCACCTTTCAAACTTCTGTTAAAACAGCACAGGATCCAGCCTGGAGAATATTCTCATGGATTCAGCAGTGAACTGCTCTCGACACAGCCTGCTCTGCAAAATGGCTCAGGTTGCTGCGAAGTGTCATGAAGCAGCAGGTTGTTTTCAGGTGTGACATTCATGTAACTAACATTGTCTTGACATCAAGGTAAGAGAAAATCAGTGTTATAGCCAATCTCCATGCTCCAAGGCAGCCCTCAGTAAGTTCCAGTCTGTGCATCCACAGTTTGGCTCTAGCAACAGTCAGCACTCCTAGGAGTACAGAAATTCCCATTCAGAAGATCTGAGGGTCTCCTACCTGAGGTTCCTGCATAAGAAGAGCCAAGAAACCCCTCAGCGGACAAGCTACTGTGCAAGTTGGTGACTTCCTTGCCTGCCCAGTTAGTAGCCAGCTAACAGGGCTAGCTAGAGGTATGTACATCTCCTGGGAGACCAGTTCAATTGCCAGGGTAACTCCAGTGACTCCAGGGAAGACATAGCACTGAAACCCAGACACCTGTTTATTTCTAAAATAAACATTTCACTACAGAAACTCAGGATACCAAATAGAAAAATTTGCTGAGTTTTTGAGCATTATTTCCTGCCCTAAGGTAGGAACACACAGGTAGGTGTGCTCCTACCCTAAGGTAGGAGCACACAGGGATGTGCATGCATGGTAGAGAAGGTAGCTGCATGCAGAGCAGTGAGCAGTTAATTCTTACTTTGGGAGCTTTCTTTCATCCTGCACAAAGAACAAAGAGCAGTTAAATATTATTGAAGCCTTCTGGGAACTTCTATGCAGTTTGTGGGCAAAAGCCTGTCAGAGACTAGCTAATACTAGCTAGTGCTACTACAGCCGGTACTGAGCTGTCAAAGCAGGAATGGGAGGAGCACTGAGGGATGGCAAAGAAACTCTAATTGCACAGCTCCAGCTGCAGCTCAGTCCCTGACACACTGAACTACAACTGGAGTGGCAAAGGCTGGAGGAGCAACTCTGCAGAGCAAGCCCAGCTACAAAGGCTCTGACAGCCTGGAAGGTGCTGTCTGGGTTATGTGATGTTTCCCCAGTGTGCTGGGAACTGGAGTGGTGGGTAGGTGATGCCAGAGTGAAACTGTACCTGGCTCTTGAAGAACAGCAGCTCTCTAACTGCAGCACAGCAATCCACCCAGAGGCTGGCAACAGCCAGAGTCCTCTGGCTCATCCTGTACTCAGCTGTGCAATAAAAATGAAAAATTTTCAAAATATTCTTTGTATGCAACTGGTGCAGCTGTTGCATGGATGCCATGCGAGAAGGGAGGAGTGGTGTCTGCACAGAGCACCTCTCACAGAGGTGGCATTGTGTGAAAACACTTGAGCACCTCAAGGCTGGGCTAGAGATGGTAAATTCCTTGTGAAACCCCTCACATACAGAGGAGGTGAAAGTAAGGGAAAAGCTCAGAGTCCCTTCCTCCAGGCTTTACCTGTTGCAACACCCAGGAGAGGCACAAAGACGGCACACATCAGCACCTGGTTGCTTCCACCCAAAGCACTGGGAAAGCCAGCGGGTCGGAGCAGGACAGAGCAGGACGCAGCCCCTACGGGCACTCGGGGTTCTCCGCGGCAGCCGCTGGCAGGGCAGCTAATTAGGAACAAGACTTTGTTCTCCCCGGAAAATAATCGGGCTCAGTCTTCGACGGCAGGGCGCCCCTCCCAGCCACCAGCGCTTAACAAAGCCCTAATTATGTAAGTATTATATAACCCGGCACACCTGCCCCCCCGCGCCGGCCGCGGCACCCGCGCCCGCCCGCGCTGCTCCCGGCACGGCGGACCCCGCGCCCGGCCGCCCCTCTCCGGTCACCGGCAGCTGCTGCCAGCACGACAGCCGGACCAGCCTTTTGTCCGCCTGTCCGCACAGGACCACGGCTGTGGAGCTCCGAAGGCAGGCACCGCGCCCTGGCCAAGCGGGGAGCCACGCCGAGAGCCGCGGGACCGGCAGCCCCAGCCCCCGGCGGAACGCAGCCCACTGACCACGGCAGTGACCGACCGCCGGCACTGCTCCCGCCCCGGCTCTGCTGCCGTGCCCGGTGTCCTGCTGAGTCACAGCCACGCCACTGCCAGGCACAAAGGATCGCTCTTTCGGGCTGAGCCTGCTCCCGGGGGAAGCTTCCCCCACCTGTCAAAAAGCACGTACGTCTTCATGCCCGTTGCTCATTTATCTAGGAGTTAACCACCCCAGGTCTGTCGTTCATACCTGTCACTGTAACCAGACACAGAGTCTGTCATGTTGGTATAACAAAGAGTGCTGCTTGAAGTCTGAGTAACATGTTTTTCATTTCTCTAAGTATCAGTAAAGCGATCACTCGCTGTGGGTTCAAGATACCTACGTGAAATCTGCTGGTAAGGGATGGCAGGCTGTCTCTGTCCCCAGTGCAGGACCAGAGGATGGAGGGAAGAGATGAGCTCTAAAGAAAAGCCACCAGCACTGACTCTGTGGGCCAAAGCATGAGGAGGGAGCCAGACCATCAGCACACACAAGTCAAACCCATCTCCAGTCTCCTCTGGCAAGAAGTAAGCCCAAATAAATGGAAAACTTTAAAAGATCAATTACAAGGCAGCACTGCCCTTCTTTTTTCCTTCAGACATCTCTCAGCATATCAATTGCTGATGAGCTTATGCTGCTGAATAAAACTCCTTTCCTGGCCTGAAGGAATCCTTCAGGAACAAAAGGCAGCAGAATTGAAGGGTAGGAGCTAGGAATATACCACCCAGAAACCAAAGGGAAAGGAAGCGGCCAAGAAGTGCCGAGAGGCAAACTGGAATATCAAACAGCCAACTTTGGTGACAGGCGATATATTTTCTAACCCTGGGATTATGCAAGCAGAACCAGGCCCCAAATACCCAAGAGATCTTGTTCTGGCTGGGCCTCAATGCTGCGGACGCTGAGACCCGGGTTACATAAACACCAAAGAGCACTTATATAACTGTTGTATGGCACAGGCTCGCAGCCACAGGCACCCCATTGCCACTGGAGTGTGGCAGGTACCTGCTCTGGCACCCAGCCCCTCAGGACCTCCTCCCATTCCTGCACAAGGCCCTGAATGCAGCCCAGGTGAGATGACCGTCTGGTTGTCCTCCCTTTCGCAGGCACCAGAGGCTCATGGTTCCTCTGGAGCACTGGGCAATCCCATATCCATTTCCAGCTCAAAAGAGGGTTGTGAAATTTCAAATCAAACATTTTCATAGTGCTTTGAGATGGCAACCTGGAGAGATACACCTGGAGAGATACAGAACACAGCTATCTGCCATCCCTCTTCTAGATATGGAATCAAAACTACTTTTCCTGAAGAAAGTCCTCAAACCTAAACTGTTCCCTCCTGCCGTGCCCCCTCTCTTGCACAGACACTGTGGGCATTAGTGAAGACAGGGAAACAAAGACAGGAAGGCACCCACTGAGGTAGCAGGGGAGGCAGGGATCGGTCACATTTGTCCTTTAGCCAGGGGTGTGCAGAGCAATAAGTTACATAAAGCTACAGCTCTGGAGTCAGGAAATGTTTCAGGCTGAGTGCTGGGAAGTTTTCAACAAGCTGTGCGCAGGAGGGAACTGAAAGCTCCCCTTTCTGGTTATCCCAGTTAACTAGTAACCCAGAATAGAGTTTTGTCAGCCAGATTACAAAAATTACCATGGGGATCTAAACCACAAGCAACCGGATTTAACCTTATTTATTTTCACAACACTTCAAAGCTTTTTTTAAAAAAGAGAAATATGATCTAGTTTATTGAGGTGGCTAAATATTGATTTAGGTAACAAATTTCCCCTTTCCAGCTTCAGAAAATAGATGCATATGGGGGCTTGACATATTCCAAGCACAGTGAATCCAGCTGGCTGCTACCATGACTCTTCTAGGGATAAATTTCAGGGACTAAGAAAAGAGGACGAGTAGGGGAGCAAGCATTCTGCATTATGCAATGATTACATAAGCATTAATTTACACTAGGTAGCTGGGAGTTGTAGCTTTTTATCAGCATACCCTCAGAGCAATGAGAAATAATAAAGAAGGGATTATTTTGCCACACACTTCCAAGGCCACCAAAATGGCAAACAAACAGCAAGCACCAGCTGAACTTTAATCTCTGCCTCAAGCTCACATCGTAGCTTTGCTCAGGACCTGCTAACAAGGACAGGGAGAAGGCAGGTGACACTCTCTCCTAATTTAAGAGAGCAGCATGGGAAATAATCCCAGCACAAGGCAACCTCCAGCATCTGAGTCCTCCTTTGTTGTTGCTCCTGATGGTAGTGGTATAAGGGAGGAGTGATTTCAAAATGATAATAGTGTCACTTGTACCCTAGTCAGCGTCAAAGGAGCTCATGGGCATGATGAGCTCCTCACAGTACCTGTAAAACACCCTGCTGTCCATCTTGCAGAGGAAGAAACTAAATCAAAGCAATCAGGTGGGCATCAGTGCTGAGTAACTCAAGTTATTGGCTTCCTGTCCTATGCTCTAAACAACAATTCTCTTTCTTCTCCATAAATATAATTTCCTACTTAAAAAAAAAAACAAAACATAGTTGTGGATTTTTCTTAGAACTGTAACAAAGCACAGGAACTTCATCTACATTCCCTTTTTCTGCTTCAGTCTCTAAAGAAATTTCAGAGGAAGTTTTAAGGACTCTGTTTAATGAGGGAGGCATCACTTGGGAGAAAAATTCAAATTGTTGAGTTTGAGCCTGTGTGCTACCGCATTCCACTGGCACTTCTCCCATCAACTGCAGCCAGAAAAGTGACCGAGAGCAGTGGAGAAAGTTAATAAGACCAGGATGAAAGATCAGGATGAAACACCATTGCTGGAAGAACAATCTGCTTCTAGTTTTCCTTTCCAAAATAATGGTGCTGCTAAAGGAGTTTGACAAAAGGCTGCAAAGTTGTTTGTGGCAATCAGACTCACACAAATTGAAGTCACAATGCCACAGGGATGCCCACCCTAAAAATACACAACACCCTAAAATCTAAGCACATTACAGCCTGGAAAAGAAACAGGCACTTGTTTCTTCAAAAGGTTGCTAAAATTACAATTACCTCTATGGTCAAGTAAGAAATATATGTGTATATCACAAGGAAACAGGGATTTTTACATAAAAGACATTTTTCTTGCAGGATAACAGGGGGATAAGTAGTGTACTGCAACAAACCTTGATTTACTAGCTAGTGGTAATTAAAATCTGCTCAAACTTTCTATCAACATTTTTAAAATAAAAAAGTATCACAGCACTGCATATACAGGTGCTTGTTACTTTGAATACCCCAAAGAAGTATTCAGGCACCTGGAGTGAGGAAAAGCCGGATAAATCAGAGAGGAAAAGAAACATTGTTCAGTGGTTGAAGCACAAAACCAGGGAAGAACATGACGTGTAAGTTCTGCACAGACTCACTCAGTGACCTTGTGCAGTTTATCATCTCTTTTGGGACAGGCAGGTTGTGCAGAAGTGTGGTGGACACACTCTTGGATCCACCAGCCAGAACAGAACTTCAATATATAAGTTAAAAAGGCTCCCTCAAAGGGAGATCATTTTCTACTGCTAGAGACTTTGGTAGAGGCTATGACAAACCTTGTCCCAGACTTTACAACTTGAGAAGTACAAAGATGAGTTAATTTGCACTTTTGCTCTCTTACTTTTGTACAAATACCTTCCAACCCAAATTTTTGAAAAGCCTCTAACCTTGTATTTTCCCTCCATCTATGACCTACAGTCTCATTTCCAAAAGCATCTTTCCCTCCCTGTCTTCTCTTTTATACCTATTATCTAGACTAAGTTACATAAGCCACTTGTATCATCACCCAGATTCCTCATTTATCCAAACTCATTTTCTATTGTAATTCCTTTTTTCTCAGTTCACACTCTCCCAGAATTAGCTTCTTTTTCCTGCCACCAAAACCAGAGAAATAAGATAGATTTTTTTTTTCCTAAACCCCCTTCCCACTAATGGGTACAAATATTCCATGGCTTATTTCTATAAAAACTCCTCATGACAACCACACTGCACTTCCGTAGTAAACCAGGATTCCAGAGCTGGAACTCCTGGGGACCATTTTTGATCAGTCTGTTAGGTTCCAAGCATGACTTTGGAGGTATTTGCCACATGAACAAAGTGCAAGAAGCCTGGCATCACAAAGTACCTCACCTCAAAGTAAGAAGATAAATTACAAATTTAGAAAGTTCTTCAAATCTGAACAAAGTTTTTTCTCCAACATCCTCCCACCAGCAAACAAATTAGGTGGCAGCTATCCCCAAACTGTGAACTCCCATTAGGATTTCACCAGCATCTCCCATTTGATAGGGGGAAAACAGCCAAGTAGCTTTTAGTCTCTTAGGCACTAATTAGGGGATCTGGAGCAAGCACCAACAGCTCTGCCTGGTGCTCAGATTGTTGCCCGGTCAGCAAGTCACCAAATATTTCACTGACAAAAGAAGCTCTTGAAACTCTTATCAAGTAGGATGTTGCAGAGAAAGTATCCACACATAGTTGAAGGGGGTGGGGGAGAGGACAGTGGATATAAAATGATACTGCTATTAACAACTGCCTCCTCTCTTGGAAAAAAGAAGTTTTGCAGAATTACAACACAACAGCAGCAGAAACAATAACAGCCAGACCCAGAATGTCACATGACCAAAGACTTCAGAATTATAGGCGCAAAAGAAGAGTGAGCTTCCTTCTCATGCCCCCTCCATCAGGCACTGCAAGGCTCTGAAATCAAAACGTCTTCCATCCCTGCCTGGTAGGGAGCACATTAAAACCTGAGACCTACAGAAAAGCCTTGGTTCCTGATGACTTTTACCAGCCACTGAGTGGGGTGCTCCTGCCCAGGGGTGGGAAAATTAATAGCCTGTAACAGGAAAGCAAGAAGGAAAAGAAAACAAGGGAGAAAAAGAAAGAAAAATCAACCCATAAAATCCCCCACCTGTGTCCTACCTGGAAACTGCTGAGACTCATCCAAGAGGAGCATGCTGCTCAGTGCACCAAGGCAAGCCCTTTGCCTGCACACTTGTTCAACGTGGCTGCACACTCTCAGCTCTTCTGCTATTCGTGTCTCAGGGTCTTCAGGACAAAAGTTTCCAGTCACTCCTGACAACTCCTTATCTCTGCCCACAGCCCAGCGAGCATAAATCCACCCTCACTGGCTGTTCAGTTTGCAGGCGGGAAAAGACTGCTGATAAAACAGTCCAGGGTACAGGCAGGGAAACCTGCACTTAAAGCTTCTGGAAATAACTTTGGTAAATAGCTCCTAGTGCTTGAATCCACCCAGCTGGTGTGACGAGAAGCAGTACGTATATATCCTCCCTGCACCCAGCCGAGACGGACTGGGGTCACCGTTACATAACTAGTTAAATATGCCTCGTGTTCAGCCTAAATAAAAATTGTCACTATCTCCTCCCCTGCTCGGAGAGTCAAACAACACAGCCCTGCCCGAGGTAGCTGCTGCTCCACTGGGGCTCGATGCCTGGAGCTGTGCTGCCGGGACGGTTTGGCTTCCGTACGCGCTCCCGATCAGCGGCAGCAAGCTCAGTTTGCCTGGGAAAAGAGTTTCAGAAGAGAGAAGAGGAGCAGGGAGGCTGAGTGGGTGTGTACAGGGGAGGTCTCTCTCCTCTGGAGCGGCAGAGCTGCACGCTGCCGTACGGATCAGATCCTATTCACTCAGCCTGTGATCCAGTTCAACTAGTGGCAGAGACCAAGACTGAGAATAAAATAAAAATCCTTACATAACCACTCAGGCTCCGGTGGGGCCCCGTGCAAGGGGAATCCCAACAGACAACAGGACACTCAGAGCAGGGGACACGCAGGACCACAACTCTGCCTCTGAGTTTCACTGGTGGGTGGGAAGGAGATGCAAAAAGGAGTACAGACTTTCTGGCTTTGAAAACAATGGTGATTTTACAAGCTATTTGCATGATGCTGTCTAATTTGCAAGAAACCTGGACAACTGAGACTGAAACTTGAGCAATCTGATGGAGCTGGTAACCTGTCTGAACAACAACAGGTGAAAGAGCATCCTGTTCGCTTGGTTAAACCAGCAGCTTGTAGCCCACTGCAAGTTTCTAAGTTTTCAGGAAAGAACTTGTTAGAATTTGTGGAGTGAGAGATTACTTGAGTTTTTGTCCCAGTAATTCACCTGCATCAGGACAGGCACAAGAGAGAAAAAAGAAGTGCAGAATAAGTCCTTTAAAGCTGTAGTTGAACCCCTAAAGGCTATCCACCCTGCTTAACCTTCTTAAGTGTTGCAGAGACTTTATCCACGCCCAGTTCCCTTCACAGGCATATCTAATGCCAGTAATAAACAGCAAACCTCGGCTGAACATAATGAAATTAGCTCTCTGGTAGTGAGCATTTGTCCATGTAACAAAGTCAGCTGTTTATTGAAACAACTGGTGAGGGAGCTCTGGGAAAGCCAGGACACACACAAGGAACCCAAAGCAGGCGGTGTCCGAACAGCCCCCATACAGACCTGCAGGACAATGAGCTGCACTCACAACAGCAAAAGCTGATCTAAAGCTGATCTAAAAGTCTGCAAGAACAGCCAGGGCAGAGCCCAGCTCCCCTTTGTGTGACTCCAGCCATTTTCATTTGACCTTTCTTTGAGAGGGTAGCAGGGCACTGTGAGTGCTTGCTGCCATCAAAACACCCTCAGTGCTTCAGGGTACATCACAACTTTGAAGTGAAACAAACCCAAACCCAATATGCTTTTTCATAGTTAGAGCTATATAAATTTCACAAAAAAAAAAAAAAAAAAAAAAAGAACTGTATTACAATTAAGACCCTCAGTAACAGGACAGCCTTTCACCTATGTCACAGATTCAAACAGCCTGGCTGGCACACAATGTTTATCAAGGGGGAAAAGAGGGACAAATATATTAAAGAAGTGTATAGCCAAGGATCTTGTAACAGACCTTATAAGGACATTGTACAGTTGGAATAAATAAGCAAACATGACCTCAGCATCTGACCTAACAAATTTATGAATCTGGAAAGCAAGATTTAAAAACAAGTACTGGGTAAATACAACTGGTATTTGTAAAGCATGCAGTGCTGGTTTTGGCTGGGAGAGAGTTAATTCTTTTCTTAGAAGCCAGTATGGGGCTATGCTTTGGACTTATGTTGGAAATGGTATTGATAATAGAGATGTTTTTGCTATTGGTGAGCAGGGCTAACACAGAGTCAAGGCCTTTTGTACTTCTGACACTGCCCCACCAGTGAGGAAGCTGGGGGTGCACAAGGAGTGAGGAGGGGACACAGCTGGGACAGCTGACCCCAACTGGCCCCAGGGATATCCCAGACCATATGGTGTCATGCTCAGCATGTAGAGCTGGGGAAAGGAGGAGGAGAGGGGGGATATCCAGAGCTATGGTGTTTGTCTTCCCAAGTCACTGGCACTGTGATGGAGCCCTGCTTTCTTGGGGATGGCTGAACACTTGCCAGCCCATGGGGAGGAGTTGATGAATTCCTTGTTCTGGTTTGCTGTTTAACTATCTTTATCTCAGCCCACAAGCTTTGTCACTTTTACTCCAGCAATGTTCTCCTCCATCCCACTAGGGGATAGTGAGTGGCTGTGTGGGGCTGAGCTGCCAGCTGGGGTTAAACCACAACACATCCACATTACAGTAGTCAAGCATGAGAAAAATGGAAGTTCAATACACTGGGGGAAACAGGAAACCTATACCTGTCCTTCTGTAACACAGCAACAAAAAGGGAATTTCCTTCAACTCAGCATGCAAAAGGGAGAAGCAATTTTTCTAGCCCTTCTAGTCACAACAGGCTCCTGGTGAGGCCACCACTGCTAGCCAGGATAAACACTTATTCACACAACCAAGAATTAGATCTGCCTGAAACAGTCAGTTTATAAAATGATCTCCTCATGGAAGGTAATCTTGTTACAGATAAGTCCATTTACTGAACAGCTTTTCCATGAGGCCAGTCTTACCAGTAAGGAACAAGGTTCTCCCCCCCTTTTTGGGGTCTGAAATCTTACCCAGCTGTCACACCTCACCTTCCTCCTCTCAAATCACAAGCTCTTTGCAATTGTACAAACTGTGCTATATGTCACAAGAGGCTTCTCAAAAAGCTTTTGTCACCTGAGAGATTCCCTTGCTAACAACTTAGGGCATTACCTGTTAAAAAACACCCACACAACAATATGAAGTTTGTATTTTCATAGAATATTAAGAGAAAGGTCCTTCAGAACAGGTTTTTTATTTGGCTGACCAGTGTTTCCAGCAGCAATGTCAGCATCCCTGAACACTGCAAATTCACAAGCATTAAAACTCATACTTAAACCTGTCTATAGGGACAAGAAACTTGACCATAAAGTGTTTAAGCGTTTTAGGACATTAATTCCCCTGTATAGCAAAGAACATTATCAAACTGAAGTCCGTTAAACTAAATAAGTTTCAACAAAATGTCCAAAAACATGCATTCCCTTCAAGGTGGAGTAGCTCCTTCCCCAGCCCCATGCCTGCTGTCCACCTTGAACCTCTCAGTCCCTGCTCCACAGGCTGAGCAGCTCCATGACTGCTCCCTGACCTGACCCAAGCCCAGCAAGGACAGCAGCAGAAGAAGCACTGCATCTCTGATGTGCCACCCTGCTCTTGGTCCCTGCAAGCTGGGGGGGTGCCCTTCCCTCCAGGCTGTTCATCCTCATCACCACCCCATCAAGCACAAGAGACCTTTCTTGCCCACCCTTAACTGCTCCAGGCTGGCTGCACAGTCCCTTCCCCACACCATGGCTTTCTCCCAGCCAAGTTCCACACCCAGCAGCTCCTTCTGCACACCCCACTGACCTCCACTGTGCAGGGAAGCTGCCTACTAACCCAAATTGTTTGTAAGTTACTGAACATGAACCAGGCTTGACAGCCACATTTCACTCTTGATTAGCACCTGCTAGTAGCACATACACATCATTAAGGCCACTTTCCCTGCCCTAGTTTCCATGTTGTTTTAGCAACACAGAAAACACCCAAGAATCCCAGGTTTGACTTGGACACGGTATAAGGTGTTGTTTATCCACCCAGAACGGTTCAGACAGACTCACACTTGGACCCACAACACTCTGTGTTGGCAACTGAGTATTGCTGGGCTTTGAGAATCATTTGCTTTTTAAACAAACACTGCACTGCAAATAAAAATTCTTTTTTTGATAAGATCTAAACCAACCATGGAAAACCAGAGGAGTTTTTCCATTGACTTTAGTGAGTTTCAGATTCAACCATAAGGCATAAAATTTGGTAAATCTGTTTTTTCTAATTTTATTTTATTCATATAAATCTTGGTGTATTTTCTTCCCCAAACTCATCTAAATCATAAGTGGGAGGAGGTTGGAAGTTGTACATAATGTAACAAAAATCTAATTGCACAAAATACAGGAAATTACACAATGCAGCGCCTCTTGCAAATGCTTTTCACACTGGCACTGTGGCAAAACACACTGCTTGAGATTCCAAGGCTTTCAGAGGTTGTTTAAATGTACCAAAGAAAATAAGCTGTTACTAGACAAGATGTAATGATTTAAAGTTGAAGAATTTATACCACAGATATTTGTCATCATTCTAATCAAAATTAAATCCATTCAGTTAAAATCCCAGTTGCATTCAAGAAACTGATTCCTCATTTCTGTAACTTGCTAAATTTCTCTGCTGCTGTAGATGACACGACGTATTTGCGCACCACTGAAGAGTTTTTTGGTACGACTTTAATTTCATTCTATTCATTTTCAGCTATGTGCAAATTTGACATAAATCAAGTTGAGTACACAAAAGTACCACTTTTAAATCACTTCTAACAGTTCAAGTATTTAAATATTTTACATAGATGAGGATTATCTGCAGATGTTTTAATTGTAAAATTTGTTTTGACAGATATTTAAACTAGAAGTTTCTGTTCACCTAGCCCAAAAAGATTTTATCTTGTAGCTTTCTCCTGTCTCATTCCTATTTGCATATTTGCAAGTGAAAATAAAGTCCTCTGACTCCTACTTAGAATTTTTTTGAGGCTGAGTCAGTGAACTGCATATTGAAGAAAATGTGAACAAGACATTTTAAACATCTGCAGTACAAAATACTGTTAATAAAAAAATACTTTGAACCAAACAATGAACCAGACACTTCTACAAGTTCCATGCTGCAGTTTCTCTAAAGCCTAAGCAAGAAGTTAAAAAGATAAAGGAAATAACTGTGATGTGATATTGTATTTTAAAATCTGAAGATTACTTCTAATTTAATTAAAACAGTTCTTCACCTCCCTCCACATGTTTATTATTTAATATTACACTTGCAGAACATATAGCTACATGCACATTTTATTTAACCAACCATTAAAATCATAATGATTTAAAACCATAAAACCAAAACTAATACCATATAAATTAGGGGAAAATGAAATTAAGGAGCCCTTGCATGGTTTTAAACTCAGATGAAAATCAAAGAAGTTTCACCCAGTGAAACTGGGTTTCACCCATTTGAACATAAAAGGGGTGCTGCCTAAAATGTAAACCAGAGAATTTTCACTTTGGCTTCCTTACACTCGTCAGGTGAACTTGGCAAAGTGACTTTGCCACTCCTTACCTGTTCAAGAGGGAAAATACCACATTACAAATTTGCTAATTAGTTTCCATATGATTTCATCACTGTTACAGCAGTTGCAGCTGAGGGAATACAGTACCCATTAGCAATGGCGAGGTGTGGTACAAAGCTGACAATGTGAAATGTACATGGGGGAAAAAGACATCAAACAGACAGAGGAGCAAGGTGGGACTGTCCTTTGTTAGAGATTCTCTGGCATTATGACAATAAAAATGCAAGTTTTTTGCCAATAAAGCACAATTTCTATATCACGCAAAAAGCTTATCAGAAAAGCAGGAAGACAATTTGAGGCAATTCTTTGTTCAGTTAATAACTGCTGACCCTGCTCCCCACACCTTCAAGCTGATCTCACATTTGTGACAGCTTTAAGAGAAGAGATAAAACACAGATTAAAAAAACATTTGAGAAACTCCACATACATAAATAGAGAAAATGCAGAGCCATGGACGTGGGCTGCTACTCAACTGCATGGAAAGATTTCTATTTTGTATTCCATCATACGCAATAGATCAAAGGGAAGGAGGGAGAAAAGAGGGGGGAAAGCGTAGCTGGTTATAACAGCACATCATTTCACGAGATCTGCCAGCCCCTGCGCCCAATTGGCGGCTCTGAAGGAAGCAGAGCTCTGGCGTCATCACCTCCTTTTAAAGAAGTAAAGCTAGTCATTACTCCAGGTTATATAACACTCAGACTATGCCAGACTTTGTGCCACCCTCTCAAAAAGGAAGCCGCTGTCAGAGAGCCTGGGAGGCGGGCAGGGGAGGCACCGACGATTTCCTTCGGAGCTTCCCCCTGCTCGGGACAAGCCGAGGGGACCGGGAAGGGTCCCCGCGGTCGGACAGAGCGACCGAGCCGCGACATCGGCACTCCGCAATCCCCTGCGCAGGGGGCTGGGGCACAGCTCTCCTCAGGATCTCATCCTTCCTTCCCACAGCAGCCCCCAGGCCACACCTCACCCTGCTGGGAATAACCGAGTTCACGGGGTTACTCAGAGTGCTGGAATCAGGCAGTAAAGCCCCCGAAGCCCAGGCACCGCTCCTCCCCATTCCTCCCTGACTGATCGGCAAACAGCCCACAGGGAAGGCACCTCTGCCGTGCTCCCACCTCCGAAACTGCCCCAACGCAGCACAATGCTCAGCCAGGCAATCTGCAGCTTCGGAACCGGCACAGGGGAGATAAAGCACCCAGCACTGGCTGCTCCCAGCAAAGCACTCAAGAGGATTTTTATTTAACATCATTTAGTGAATCCAGTAAATCCAGTTCAAGCAAGTTGGGTGCCACAGGGTCTGCACAGTGAGCTGGAGACAGGGGCCCTCGCTGGCTGGGCAGGGCCAAGCCCTCAGACTGCACACACAAACATCATTTTGCTCTGACAGACACACTGTGCTCCCAGGAAACTGCCAGGATAAAAACTATGGGTAAAATCTGCGGCCTTCTGTAATGAAGCAAAATTCCCAGAGAAATCCGTGGGGCTTTTGCCTAAATGAGAGGCAAACCTCCTCTGCAATTTCAATGTAACCATTCAGTATTACTCAGTAACTAGGTCTGCTAAAACTGTGAATGCTACCATCCCCATCTTCTTCTACCTTTGATACTGTGTCTTTTGTATTTTATTCACCTGGATTGTGGAAACATAGAAGCCAGCCAGCTCCTAATTTTTTGTGTCTTAGGAAACCGACACAAGTCTTGAACATAAGGTTTGTGGACACAGAGTGTATGCTGAACAGACACAAAGCCCTTCTCACTTTCAGGAACTGAGAAAACAACAAAATTCCCCTCAACTTCTTAGTTCTTGTGCATCACCTGAGAAATACATCCACTATCTCCAATTGGATGCACATTTACAGAGTTACCCACAACCATCTGAGGCTGAGACCCACACTCTGCATATATATAATAAAGTACATTTAAACACTCTGATCCATAAGGATCAAATTCTAATGTCATGCAATGCAGTTTCCTATGACAATTTAATTAAGTTTAAACAGATATCAATAGGCAGGATATTAGTTGACAAGTAAATTCTCCTACAGGTAGTGATTGCTTTTGTACCTCTTATGATACCACACAAGCCATCCTCTTTGCAGGCAATTATTGGCTTGGAAGACAGTCTACATAAAGTTACTACAAGCATGAAAACCTGCCTGGCTTGAAAGGATCATCAAAGTGCACAGTGGTACGTGAAAGCTCAGATCTGGCTCTTTACTAAGACCAGAGCCATTGCATAGGCAACAAACCTACACTGGAGCAGAGGCTTGTTTCCTCCAGGATATGTCCTCCCAGCTTCCTTGGAAATAGTACTGGTGGGCTCTAGAGACAGCTGCATGCAGCCACAAGTAACTAAAACAAAAGAATATATACAGGGAAGTCCATCAAGAAGGAAAAAGTGAGATGATGCCAATCACCACTCTTCCTTTTTCCTAAGAAATTCCCATTGTGCACTGCAAACATCCACTTGTAGATTAAAGTGCAGGATTATAACATATGGGGACTCACCACCCTGGCATACCTACAGAACACAGAGGAGTTTACAGTTAAAGCTCCCCTCGTGATTGTCTTCAGTGCTTTTCTAGACTTAGCAAAGTCCTGATTCTGTTTCATTGCATACCTTTTGCTCCAGCTCATGCACTTTCAAACAACAAAAAGATGCCACTCTCCACTCCAAGCTCACTCTGATGGGCTTGTGCCTTTCCTTAGCCCCAGCACCTGCCTCCAGCTAAACAAGGACAGGAGATCAAAGAACAAGTCACCAGCCTGAGGCAGGAAGCATGCAGCACCCAAGGCCTCTGTGCTACACACTGCAGCAGATGGAAGCAGGGCTCCTCAAAGAGCAGTTCTGTTCTCTGAGGCTGCCTCGACCTTGGGATGCCCATCTGCCCTTGGTGCCACCTGGAGACACAGCTGTGAAAGGCTGCTTTCCAAAAGGAGTGGAGAGATTAAAGCAGTAAGTAACTAATTGCTCCTCCTCTTCTTAAGGAATAAATTAAATTTTCTAGCAGATAGGAAGGACAACTTAAAACCAGTGTTTCCTTAAAGAAAATGCTGTGCAGTTTGGTCAAAAGTAGAAGGCAAAAGGTTTCAGGTTGTTGGAACAAATCTGCATTTACCAACACAAGCATGATCATTCATTTCAGGTAAAAAGTGCAGAGAAATTACTTTCTAACAGTAGTTTCTTTTTTTCTCCTCCTTTTTATCTCCAGCAGGATGGGCCTTTTAAAATCTGGATATAAAATGATAAATGATATCATTCAGCAAGATAGGAAACTGTCTCCATACTCTGCCTCTCTCTCAGTTTCATACAGGTAAGTATAACATGACCTAATTTATAAGAATAACTACAGTCAAAAAGCAAAAAACTCACATATTTGAGGAGGAGGAGCCTACAAAATGAACAGATTTATAACCAAAGACTTTCCTTTCTTCCCCTGTAAGGACAGAAAGTTACTCTGTTCCCAACCACACACATCCAGCTGGGGACTCCCACACACCCCAGTTTTGTTTTGTTCCAGCACTTTGTTGGGGAGAAGAAAAGATAGAATGCTTTGGGGTGGGAAGCACATGAATAACACCATCTCCAAAGTGAGCAGCAGATCTCTGTACCTTAAGGATGCACTCATGTATCATTCAAAGAAGTATTAACCCACACTTCCTCATGATATTAAAAACAGATTTCCAAAATAATTTCAGCTTTAATAACTCCAGGTGCTAATGAACTTTCTAGTAAGTATGGTATTAACCACTCATTTTTCCCATTAGATTAGACAAAGAATTTGCCCAGGCAAATACAAATTGATTTCCCTTTCAATGTAATTGCACCCTATAATGATGACCCACAAAGAGCCACAGAGGAACATCATATTAAACAAAATCCATACTTGCTATAACTTCATGCCAATATTTTTTTCCTCAACAACGAAGTGAAAATCATAGGAAAAGCTGATCAAGCAGGACCCCTTTAAATGAACAGACTTTCCTCTAGTGAGGGCTCAAGGTAAGCAGAGATCTTTTCAAGCTTGGATCAGCAGTGGTGCCATCTGAAGTCAAGAGCTCCTGCCTTGGTATCAAGGGGGGAAGTTCAAAACTGAGTACCAAGTGGGAGCTCAAGTTCAAGCAAAAGCAGCTACTGAAATACATTGTGGATCGTGCTGCAGAAAGGAAAGGTGGCTCTGTTTGAGCTATCAATGTCACAAGCAGGGTCAGCACTTTTAAGAGGTTAAGGTGAGGAAAAGGCTCTCTCTTCCCCCTCACTTACCTCATGTGCCAATCTCTCAGATGTTCTGAAATTTTCTGATGCCCTCACCCTACCAAGGAGCTGCAAAACATCACATGCACCCATGTGTCCTCCTCTCCTGGACTCATTATTCTGTACCACCAACCAACTGTGCTTCTCATTCATTCCTCTCTAAGAGTCTGTATGTCCACAAAACCCCACACAAACCAGTCTTGGTTTGCTCCAGCACATTGCCAGGGAGTAGGAGGAACAGCATGAGTCTGAGCTGGGAAGAGGGAGCTCCTCCAGTTCTCCAGTAGTCAAACAGAGATGCCACAGAGCTCACACATTCCCAGCCCTGGAATGTGGGGAAAGAAACAGGGGACAGGAAAGGAGAAAAAGTGTAGAACACAGGGTAGGAGACAAGGCCAATTCCATGTAGTTTGTCTTACCACAACAGTATCACCTAATATGTTATTATTTGGTGTTGCCTAGTATCTTTGTACAGTAAGAACTGCAGCACTACTGTAGTACTGGGAAACTGTTCACCAGTATGTACCCTAAAAGCACAGATTCCAACCCCTGTCTGCTGTACCATGCATCCTGGAATGCAAACACAACTAGGAGCCTTTGAGGACAGGGTCTGAATGCTTGTGCTCATTAAGACATCTTTGAGAGAACTGAACAACCACTTCTACCCCAAACTGCACTTGAAGAAAGTGTTTAACCCATATACTCAGAGGTAAGAAAACAAGCAACTTGCCATCACTATTAATAGCAGAATTACAGCAATACATATGAATAAGAGATAATGAATTCCAGAGACATCACAATAATCCAGAGACATTCCCAAAGTGAAAAAACAGAACAGTACAGTGGGATTCATTCAAACACTCAACAGCTTTCCTAGGGAAAGCTCTGAGGTATAAATGGTCCATGCATTTGAAATGATCTGTAAAATCCATATTGGAGATTTGTTTCCTCTTTGCTCAAATTAGCTTTTATTCCTATGGAGTCCTACACAGCCCTGAGCAACAACCAGGATCAGAGAAAAAGTGCAGCACTTGAAACAGCCCTTTATCTCCACAGTCATCAGTACATCACATTTCTAGTGAAAACGATTCAGGGAGGTAACAAAAAAGTTTCTAGCAGTCACACATTGCTATCACAAAATCAAACATGATAAAACAGGTGCTGCAACCCACAAGTGGTGAAAAAACAGATGAAGTGGGCAGGGATGACAAGGCTGGAAAAGCAGTGGCAGCCTCTGGCTAGGATTGAAGCGTGCTGCTGGGATGGGTGTGCAGTCTGGCAGCCAGGGAAGGGGCTGTAAGTCAGAATAGGTATGTTCTGAAAGGAGAATTCTAGAAAAAAAGAAAAGACTAAAGCTGGAAAATTTCCTACACATGATGCCCAGGTTCATTAGCTGGCCACCACTGAAGAAATGGATAAAGGATGTAAGCTGTGGGGTTATTAGCTTTCACTCACTGAGAAATATTCAGAAAATTAGCTTTTCAGACTCTTTTGATTCCTTGAGGGCAGGGGCAAAGGTTGAAGAGCTGTGTTTTTCCATACTGAAAGCCTGTGCCATATAAGTACAAACTAACTCTAGACCACCCATAGGACAGCCTATACTAAATGCAAACAAAACTGAGCAGAAAGGAGAAAAATGTGCCAAAACTGAAAATAGCACTAAAATACCAGAATGTATAAAGACTCCTAGAAGACTATGAAACAAACTACACACAAGGATTAACTCCACATACAACATGTATCAGAAGGACAAAAACAGGTTAAACATGCAAAACACAAGTCACTGATAAGTCTGAGATAATATGATCAACCACCACCAAGTGTGGATAACATTACATTAACACTGGAAAGTTCTTAAGTTATTTGAACCACCATCAATACATGGAAATCCTAAACAAAGCCACTAGTTTGCAAGCAAACAGTAAAAATGTTATTTTTGTAATTGATATAATCACTATTATTTAAAACAAGTAATCAGTTTCCATTTGGATAAAATGTTTAAGCAGCCTGTCAGCCTTCCAAGAAATAGCTCTGAAAGATTTATTAATTATCTAAAGCTTGTTGTGCTAGAAATATGCATGAGCCCATCCTCAAGGGAAAGATCCCCCCAGGATCCCCAGTGGGATCAGAACAACCACAATACCAGGAGAGGAGCAGAACAGCACAGCTGGGAATAGGGAGAACAAAGTTTTAACAGAAATTATTAAAATTAAGCGTTTTAAAAGCTTCATATAAACACTAGAGCACGGCATCCCTTATGAATAAAACTGTCTGTTCCAAATATGATATTTATGAATGAGGTTACTCTTCAAAGCCATGGGATTACAAACATCAGATGGGCACAATAAAATGAACCTCTTAATTCTGAAGTTGGTTATATTTCATAGGTTAAAGAGCAGGAGGCTGGTTTATATTAGATCTAAGGTGATACAAATGCCAAATGACATTTTGGAGGCAATGTGTAGCTGTAAGGAGATATCAGGAAAAGCAGACTGGACACCTCCACAGAAGATAATAATTATACATCTAAGCACCCAGAAAGCATTCTGATATTGTGGCAGGCAGAATTAAAGCTGAACAATCTGAAACCTCAGAGGCATCTAGCTTTGCTCAGCTCATGGGAGGGAGATTTCCCTTGTACATAATGAATAAACATAAAAATACTTTATGTTAGGTTCTCATGTAAATTCTTTTTACTATTCCTCATTATTTTCTACTTTAAAAAAATATTTTTAATGAGTCACAACAAAAATATAATACATAAACATGTTTCTAGTGTTTTAACATGAAAATAAAGAGCTGTCATTAGCAGCTCACAATGCTCTGTATACCTACATTGATCTTGTCTGCTTTGGAAAGAATACTCCTGACAAACAACTGTGAGTATCCACTCACACTAATATAGATGTTGATGATAAAGCACATCAGTCTATGATAACAGACTAGTGGAACAGTGGGAATGACCCACTTGGACATGACATACAGACACTCCCTTCTGTTAATGAAAGTTTGGCAACCACATCACACTTCCTCCTGCCCCACTGCTGCAGGGTCCTGTAAACAAAGTGCCATCATCATCATCATCATCATCAGTCTGAGACAGAGTAACCTGTGACCTTGTAACTCTTCTCTGCGTTGATACTGGGAATTCCCTTGTTTCTTACCTGAACTAACACTTCCATTTCTGCTACCTTCTCATTAGAAAAAGCCACCATGTGAATAAAAAAAAAAAAAAAAAAGAGGAATGCATTTGTTTTTGTGTAAACATTTTTATAAAAACATTTAAAACGAAAACAGTATCTTCAAATAGCACATGGCTGAAAGAATATAACAGCAAAACAAACAACACTTGAGGACAACAATTTATTTTGAAGCCAAAAATTCTTTAGTAACTAGAAGAAGAGAGAAGCATCTATTTTTAACACATTCTCTGCTAAGAAAAGGAAGATTACTCTCAGTTGGTTTAGGTAGGTATATTCAAATACCTGCATACCCTTTGAAGTTATTAAAATTTGCAATTTTAAAGGAAGTGAATAGAGCATCCCCTTAGGCTCTGGCTACAGTTTTGTGATACAAAGAGTTTGAAGGGAAATTCAGCATGGGGAATTCCCACCTGAGCTCTTCATTCCAATCTCTGTGCCCTAGAACATCAGCCCTTCTGGACCAACAGACATTTCTAGGACTGTGCCATGACCCAGAACAGTTATCCAGTAACACTCAAATGTAACCTGCACAGCACAGGCTCACAAACACCTGCATTAGCCCTGGTCTGAACTGCTCCTCTCCTGAATAAGAGAGTAGGGCAGGTGAAACTAGGTGAGGGTAGAAGGTGACAACTTAGCACTTCCATCTTTCATCTTATAAAACAAACAAAGGAGAACCCAACCTGTATGCTGGCAGTAAAGAACATTTTCCAGCTGTTAATGATGATTACTGTGAATGAGCAATAATTGTCCATAGCATCCATCAAATTGTTTATGTATGGGACAAGCCAATGACACAAATGTGTTTATTTTCACCATAATCTTTAAATAATACAAGTAATTGCAAATCAGCTCATTTACTTAACATAATTGCTTTCCTGAAATTTGAAGCTATTTTAAAAATTCTATCCTCCTTACAATTTATACTTGTGGCTTGTTTTCCTGATGGAAATATTTTTTGGTAAGGAGAGTATATTTAACATTAAAAGTCTATTAAAAGTAAACAGCCACATAAGGACTTCTCCCTACCAAGAGCTGGACAAATCCTAACCCTTACACAACCTCCCAAGGGGTGACAGCCAGCTTTCTATAACAATGTATTGATACCTCAGGTTTTAGCTTTTAGCTTTTATATTTTTCAGATTCTGTACTGCTTTAGTGTGTAGTTCTGAGCTTCATATTAAGGGATGGTGAGCTCTCTTCACAGAGTAGCTGGACAAAACAATTCCTCTCCTAGCTTGGGACCAAGGAATACCACCCAAATTTCAGGCCCAAGAGCACAAACAACGCAGATTGAAGAGTGAAAAACAAGAAGGATGGGACTGCATGGGCTAAAGCTGTAACTGGACAATTAACTGCAATATGCAAATGGAGCAGAACTGATCAAAGTGAGAGACCCTATGACTGGTTGTGCATTTTGTGACCATTTTGGTTCATCTTGGGTGCAGCCCTGGCTGGGCTCTTGTGCTGCCCAAGGTGGATCCATGGAGACCGTTTAATAAATCCCTCCTTTATTCTTTAACTCTGTCAGGCCTCTGTTCTAGGGCAGCCTTCACAAGGCATCAGTGTATTCCCAACCCCATTCACTCACCACTTTCATCAAGTAAGTCCTCCTCGTCATCCCCATCGTTGTCCTCCTCCATCGCCTCCTCCTCATCTTCCTCCTCCTCCTCTTCCATATCCTCCTGCTCCAAGTCCGGGTCCAGGTCCGGATCACTCCCTGAGATTGACTCGTCTGACATGATTCCCAGTGGTGCTCCTTGTGCATTACCTGCTCATGTTCTACCGTGAGGCAGCCCTGCAAGGACACCAGAGAGGAACGTGAGCCCAGCAAATCCCAGCCTTTGAGCCCCAAGGCTCAACATCACAGCAGCATTACTGCACATAAAAAACCAAATCAGCCTTTTAAATAACAGACTTAGATATCAGACAAAGACAAAACCCTGTGGAGAAAACAGATGCTGCAAGAAATGGATCATAATGATACAGGCCCTGCATTGAAGAATCTCCATCTTTTCATGGGTGCCCTTGACATGCACACAGGACTCTTCCTGCTGGAAAATTTCTGGTATCAATGCCTGATTATTCAGAGATGCAAAAACTAATAAATTATGTGAATGAGTTCCAAACACTACCATCCCAAAAGGAAGCATACGAAAAAGGATCAGTGTCAGCATCCCCTCCAGATACCTGTTGCCCTGATCCCTGCAAACACCATCACAGTGAGCAGTGACAGAAAGCCCCTCCTGCCTCAGCTGTACCCACTGCAAAGTTCACCCACCTCCTCATTACAGCCTGGCTGAAGTCTCTGATCCAGCCACACAACAAAAGCACTGTTACCTTCATAGTTTGGGCAGAAAACAACAAAGATCCAGTTGTAAAGGTTGAACCCCCATTGTAAAACAGGACAGGAAGAAAAATAAACACAAAGAAAGAATGGACCAGACAAAATTTGCATTTCCTTTCTCTCAAGGACAAGAACTGGGGCTGGCTGTGCATAACTTCTCTGTTAAATCACTCCAGTGCATTACAGCAGAAATTGTGGTAGAACACAAAAATAAAGCCACAAGAGAGGTCAGGGCAATCACCAAGTCACCAGTTTATCTGTTCAGATCATGCACTGTCACTTCTGGTCAGTGATGGGTACTCCTGAGCACTCATCTTCCATGCACACAGAATGATCCTAGAGGAGCTGTGTAAGATGGATGAAAGGAAACACAACCAAGAAAGGAAAAGAAAGAAGGCATCCTGATCTTAAGGAATATAAGCAAAGGATGTATTCAAAGATCAAGCTGCAGAAGAATTACTACCCACACATTCTCCAAAACCTTTAAAGAAAGATGAAGGAAACATTTCCTCATCACTCACTTCCCACTGCCCCCTACTTATACCACATTTCCACTGTAAACTATAAAATTTTGAGAACTAATCAGCCACTTAAAAACAAACCTAAATCATAAACATCTAAGCAGATAAGGCAGTTCAAACATCTGTAAACATTTAAAAATTCATTTAATTTGATACTTAAATTTCATTTTCAGCTGTGTTTCATCAGTTACCAGATTAACTCAGAAACCTGAAGGTTAAAGACAACACCCCTGTAGCAGGGCTGAAAATTTAACTGTTGAGTATGCTGAATTATTCCAGCTCAAGTCATCAGCTCCTGCTCTGGCCCTCAGTAACATTGAAGAGTGTCAGAAAGGAAGTAAGCATAGGAGAAAGAAGGCACTGCAGAGATTGGCTTTGGAACAGGAAGCCTTTCACCACTCAGTCCCAAGAGCACTTTACCACCAGGCAGAGACAACTGAAGTCCCTCCACTAGTACACGTGTCACACAGAATAAGTTGGCTTGGTCAAGCAGATGGCAGAAAAGGCCAGAACCTGAATTAGCTCAAATGGAACTGTGCCAGTTTACACAAGCCAAAGATATTAATTCAGCTTCTGTGGTCTGCAGGTACAAGCCCAGTTGCTGTCAGGCTGCTGCAACACGGTCACCTCCAGCATCTCTTGTTTTCTGGTGTTTGGTGACTTCAGTCAAGGGCTGCATACACAAAGCCATCTATTATCAGAAGATTTTCCTAACAAATGTTGTGCTAAAGTCTAGGTCTATTTCAAAATGAGGTCTATTTCAAAACAGTGGCTTTGTTTTTCTTTTGCGTAGAAGCAAGCAACCAAGGAAACACAAACACTGCTAATACGGCAGGAATGAACTCTCCTCTATAAACAGCAAAAGCAGAAGTGCTGTAATGTCACTAAATGCTCCAGGTCAAAGAATGACACACGATACAGTTTCTCCCACCAGTATCCTCCTGTGTGTCATCCTCTCACGTCCCGTCATTTGTACCAGAACCTTAAAATATAAAAAACCCAAATCAAAACACAAAACATTCTCTGAAAATTGTTTAAATGCAAGGTTATGGGTCCCTGTGTCTTAACAGATAAAATCAAACCCAGTGGAGAGCAGCTCTCCCTCAGACTGGAGCACAAAAGGGCTCAAATCGAAGCTTTATTTTTGTTTAGCAGTAACTACACATTCTGTATAAGCCAACTCCTGACACCAGCTCAGCAGCCCCGGCCATATGCAGGAGAGTAAAACAGAAGCTTTTGCAAAAACTTCACTAAATCTTGCAGAGCTGGGTGAAACAAAGCTGGTTAACCCCTCTGTGCCCACTGCCGTGTCTCTCTGTCCCTTCCCTCGCCGGGGCCGGGTCCCGGGAGGGCTCCCGCCCGGCCTGGTGGCAGCAGGTACGCGGTGCACAGCCCAGAGCCTGCCCTCGTTTCTCACACCGATCTGACCCAGTTCGGAGCCTCCCACCAAGGGGAATTACACAACAGGGCCAGATTGTGGCTGCCGCTACTGTTTTATGGCTGAGTTATTCCAACCTGCCCCATCTCCTGCCTTTGCAGACGCAGGCACTGTGCTCAGTGTTTAATCGTTGGAGGAAGGGCACTTTGCGAGAGATAAACTGATTACCTGACACATCCCCGCACGGGATGTGAGCCTCAGGAGGGTTACAGCCCCAAGAAATCCCCATCAAACCCTCTGCACCACCCTTACAGCAGATATTCAGCCTTCCAGCACAGTGCCTCAACTGCTGAGAAACCGGGCTGGGATCTTAGGGGGAAACACTTGGAAAAATTCCTCTTGCTTACTCAGGGAGGAAAAAAGAGCTGTCATGTTTATCCTACCCAGAAGTTAAACCCTGCAATCAACTGCACATCAAATTAACATCCAAGACAGCCTCTCTCCTGTATTATGTCCCGTCTTTCAACAAAGATAAAAATAGTTCTGAAGTTTCTTGGGCTTTGCTTTTTTAAGGTAGAACACCTCAGACAGTAAGTAAATGCCATGTGCTGATGACTGCCTCCTCCTCAAGCCTGCACAGAAAGGTTCTGTGTTCCCCACTTCTAGGTGAGGAAACCTTGAGAATTTGGACACATTTCTGTTGTCCTCACATTTTTCTTTCCCTCTGCAAAGCTTTAAAATTACTTCTCACATATAAAGTTGAGAGAGAAATGTGAAAGCAACTTTTCCCCTTCTACACGATAGTTGTTCACAGCAGAGTTGTGCATGCCATGAGCCAAACTGTTAAATGAAACAGCAATCATCAGGTGATGTGGGGACTTAGGGCATTTCTGTACATCACCTTCATCAGAGGATCCACTAGCACTCTAAATACTAAACCATTATTTAATTAACTATTACAGATACCATGGAGTAAAAAGCAAGGGTGCAGGACAAGGCAGAACAGAGTCCTTCCTCACTTGAGGAGAAGCAGGGTTCCCCTGTACTTATAGAAACTCAGGAAAGCCAAAGGGACTTTACAGAAGCTCTTTGCCCACTACAACACAAGCGATTTAGGGACAGGACATGCTCACTCCTGAGTACACAACCATCCCATACAAATCCCTTCAGAAAGGGCAGGTTTAACACTAATGCTTCTCCAGTGCTGAACAGTAAAGAGGATTCCATCACCTCTCCAACCTCTAGCCAAGCCCAATATCTGGGACTCATCAAGATTTGTCCCTTAAAGCCTGTTTTGTAACCAAGACTTCACACTGGCCGTTGTAGTGCCAGGCCACACAGAAACAGAATCAAGCACCCTGGCAAACCCCAAGAGGATTTGCACAGACAAATAAAACAGATCTTAATAAAAAAAGATATTTCTAAGTCTGTACTGCATAACACTCTTCACTGTTTGTTACACAGTCATGTTTTATGGCAACAATAATCTCCTTTTCTGTTTTTCTTTTTTGTTGGGCAACAAAAGAGTAAAATGGTTGACTGGGGCCATAAGATTCCTCTCAATGCACTCAGCTCACACACACACACTCCAAACTGGATGTGTATGAGGGTAACTGCTGGTTCCTTGGGGGAAATCTCATCTGTGTGTCAGACCACTTCTAGCACCATTTTGGTACCTCATAGGCAGCCTTCAGTATCTAGCAGAACATTACCATAAAGCACACAACTACATGAATAAAGGAACTATGAGCTTAAGCTTCTCTATGACAAAAAGTCTTGTAACAGTTTGCAAGAGGTAACTTGCAATATTATTGCAAAATAACAATTAATAGTTCTCTGTTCCACTTCAAAATCTAGTAAGAAATAACCCAAGATTAGTGGTTTTGAACAGTTTGATTCTAACAAACAGTAGAATTTCTCTAATTTACATTATGCAACATATTAAAACCTCTATTAAATTATCATGTAAAAAATGGTATCAGGGGAATCACCTAAAAGGATAAATATCTTTTTCAAAAATGAGCCAACAGTTTTACTATAGTAGTACAATAGACCTCTATATGCTTTAAACAAAGCAGAGTTTCCTGAAAAAACAAAAGAAACTTATTCCCCCCAAGTTGCATTTAAAGCCATCCTTAATTGATACTTCGTGATTTAAATCCCTTCTTCCTTTGCAGCCTGAGACTGTTGAGAGTCCAGCTATGCAGTTTCTCTGCTGTGACTCACAGCTAACTGGTGGCCACAGGCTGCTGGCTGGGAAGCAAGAAAACAATTCTCCTTCATTTTATCTTGTTCAAATCACAAACAAACTAAGTAGCATTGATCCCCTCTAACTGATGTGTTCTCCATAGGAATATTAAACTGAAGGAAAAAGAAGCAGCCTGTGAAATCATAAATTGGGGAGCATCTGCTTGTCCTGGACCACTCCTCTGAGGGAGGCAAGTGTGCTTCTCTCCATTCCACATAAATATTGAACAATGGATCTAGTCTTCACCCACACTGCATGTGAGTATTAAGGAGCCCACTGTGATTTGTGGGGAACAGGAACTGAGAGAAAAAAAAATAACAGATTGCTTTTAGAAACACATCCATATATCAGTTTTGAGAGAGTTGCAGGACTTGCTCTTTTATTATCTCCAGGCTAACAATCCTCCTCCAAAAAGGCACCACAAAACTAAAACCAGCCTGAAACTGGTTGTTCCCTGACAACACAAACAACAAAAGCTGCTGCAAGAAAGTGTGGGAGAAATGAAAAAAAAAAAACCAAAACAACACAAGGAAAAAAAAACCAATAAAAAACCCCATAAAATCAACCCATAAAGAAAGAAAAGGGAGAGCTAATCCTTCCCCTCTGCTGACATGACAGTGCTAGCACTGAGAATGTGACAATGAACATTACATAAGGCCTGGCTCCCACTGTGATCCGAACAAAAAGAGCCAGCGTGAGTCAATGGCAGCATCTGCAGCTCCTTACACAACCTGAGCATCCACCACCTGCTGTGGGAGCAGCCACAGGGCCCTTCTCTCCTGCACCTCAGGAGGGATTTGGGAACACCCCACTGCCAGCACTGGAAACGTTTTGTGACCCTTAAAGAAAACCTGAACTCTCTATAAGATGCCAGCACTCCCTTCCACACAGATTTTGCGAGGTTCTTCACGTCTGGACACAGCCAGCAGAAAAGGGCAAATGTTTTTGTGTTTGTATTTATACATGTATATCTAGATAGGTATATAATTATTTGCCTGATCACTGATGCGTTGCTTCTAAGGGCAATTTTGTTTAATCATATTAAAGCAGAAATTGACTTCCTATAAGTCAACTCTCTCCTTTCAAATACTCAAAATGGCCTCACCAGTGAACCATCATAAAACAGCAATTTGTTTGTTACTGCATAAAAGTTCAGGCTACCTGAAGTAAGAAGCATGTGATCAGTTTTGCTTCCAGTAATTACTGACATCTGCAGTAACACCATCACAAAATAACAAAAAATTTCTCTTACTTCACAGAATCTCCATCTATGTTTTTAGAATCTCCATCTGTACTTGTCAAATTCTATATAAATGGCACTTGCATTACCTGCTAAAAGAAACTCTCCTTCCCTGATCACTGTTTCTTTCAAAGCAAACAGCATTTCAATATAAAATCCACTTTTGAATGTGTTTTTACATGTTTTGCCCATGCTGCTACAGCTACAGAAAAAACAGCCAAGACCTGTGTAAGGAGTAAAACCCTAAGAAAATATTTCAAATGGTGGGGAAAACTCAATAGTAGGGCACACTGTGTCAGGATTCCAAATTACATTCAATGCATTTTATCCAGCAGATTAATTTGGGAAATTCTTGCCTACCTTGCATTAATGATAACCATTCTCAAATTCCAAAAGATAAGTTTGAAAAGTCAGCTCAGGGAAAGGTGTGCCAAGCCTTCTCTTCACGAACACCCAAACTATGTCAAGATGTGAGCCAATTCCCAAGCAGGAAAGACAGAGATAACTGGAAGATCCCTCTGGAATTTAAGCTCTTGTCATACATAGGTGCCAGAGAAGAAGTTATGTAATAAATCAAGACTAAATTACATAAACAGAAGCAGTGGAACAGAGAGGAGTGGAAAGGCACGGAGCTATTCCCCTCTCAAGGAAAGAACAGTCACTGTCACTCTTTGAAGACAAGCTGTGGCTTTGGTCATTGAGATATGCTAACACTATGGCTCACCTCCTTGAAGGGTATCCCTCAGAAACAGACTGGGATAGCTCATAAACAATGTTTTCATCTTGCAGGATGAGGAAAACTGCAAATTTTCCAAATGTTAAAAGGTCTAATTTTATCCTATTTTCTCAGTACCACCCCATCCACACACACTCCTCTCCTTGCCTCCCAGAGAAGCACATTTCCTTACAGGGGAATGATTCACTGCCTTCAGCTGTGTCCCTGCTCAGGAAATGAGCTTTCCCACCAGCAGCAGCCCAGGGCAGCCCACCATCCCCTGTGAGACAGACACCACTCACATCACACACTGGCATCACCACACCACAAAGTCAACACAACTTAACTCGGCCTTGGGTCACAGGTCTGCATTTCAGCACAAAGAATCACACAGGTCTGGGAGCTTGGTTTTGATGCCTCATCCTTCTCCCTCTTCAAAACTGGACTGAAAAGGTTTGGTGAGGTTCTGAGGTTCTGGTTTCTGTAGTTATAGAAAAAGGAAGTATTCCACAAAGGTTTGTTCCTCTTTATTCCCTACCCCATCTCCAGCAGTGATAACTACACCAGGGATGAGGAAGTATTACTTATGCCACCTACAGTTTACCAAAGAAACTTGAACGTGAGAAAAAACAAGAGGAAAACCGAAAAAATCATCCCAAAGTAGGAGGAAATAGAAATAAACAGTTTTGAACTCATGTGATATGACAATTAGTATATGTTAGACCCAATTTGCTGCCAAGCAATCAGACATTAAACTAATTTTTATTGGATTCCAACGTAGATTAAAAATCCATTAAAGGATTAAAAACTGTCAGAAACTTCTTTCAGAGTCATTCCCTCCCTGCAACATTGCACAGTGGTGAAAAAAACTTAATGTTTAAGTGCCACTTTTCTGCTAGTTTTGAGAACAAAGTAACCAAAACCTCTTGACTTTTGCCTTTCCCACTAATCAGGTCAAAATAAAACACTTACACTGATCCTTATCTATCCTGCACAAATACATCTGCTTTAATAACACTGACACTATAGGCAGCTCACATGGAAAGCAACTGGAAGAAAGAGCCTCCTGTGGTTCTGTCCTTAGTAATGGAAGCACCACTTTGGTTGTGCTTTGCTGGCTGAAAACTTCCCAATGGTTTGGACAGGCCTGAAAGGGAAAAGAATGCAGCTTACTGTCTCTCCCCACAGAGCATGAATAACCCAACACACTGCTGAGGGGATCATTTGGATACACACAAAAATCACCCCAATGGAGATAATAAATATTATTTCACAAAAGAAACAGAGCTATGAGTCTCACGATATGCATATTATATGTTTAGCTTATAAAATTGTGAGTATATGACTCTACATACTGGAGTTTACTTCCAAAAGAGCTTTAAAAGCAGCACAATGCAAGCTGGGCTAAGGAGGTACACAAATATTAGCAGAAGATAATCTATCCTGAGAGACACCATACCCTTTTGGTAAACATATCCAACTGTCCTGTCCCAATTCATGCAAAACAGGATATTAGCTACCAACCAGCACAAGCACACAGTGTTAAGCCAGGAAGGAGCAACTGAAAAGGGATATATTAACAAATTACTGTAAAATACCATATGACAAATAAGCACCACAACAACCACCCAGAGAAGTAGCTGCTGGCTACCAAACATAGCTCTTTTAGAGTAAAAATGTCACTACCTCCCAAGTGTATAAATTGACTTAACTTTTGTAAATGCTAGCAATGTCTATTGCAGTACTTGTTCTTACCAAACACACAATACTGTATATTCATACCCACACAGAATCCAAAATATTACATTTCCAAGATTCAGAAGCAGAATGACAAAGAGCACTCGGCTGTGATGCAGCCAAAACCCACAACCTTCTGGGTATTCTTTCTCTCAAAGTTAAGAGTGAGTCTTAGTCAAGTGCTTTCCCCAAATGACCACTTCTTCTACCAAAGCTCATTTAACATTTGCAAATTCTGCCTGACTGGCAGCTGTGCCCAGTGAGCCAGAACAGAGGGAACAGCAGGAAAGCCAGGTCTTCTCGTGTCCTCTTGACTTGTTCCCATCCCAAGTGAAGGCAACCATGTGTCGTAAGAAGGCACCATCCCTATGCTCAGATGCTGTTTCCTCTCCAAATACAACAGAAATGGAATGTCTTGCCTCATAACTATTAACTTTTCAATTATTAGATTATTGAATTATTAGTCTTGAATCAAAGAACTGTTTGAGTTGGAAAAGAGCTCTAAGAGCATAGAGTCCAAGCACTAACCCAGCACCATCAGGCTCACCACTAAGCCATGTGTCCAGGTGCCACACTGACACATCTTTTAAATCCCTCCAGGGCTGGTGACCTCAGCACTTCCCTAACAGCCTGTCCTGATGCTTGACAACCCATCCAATGAAGAAATCTTGCCTAATATCCAATATAAACCTCCCTGGCAGAACCTGAGACCATTTTCTCTTATCCTGTTGCTCATTCCTTGAGAGAAGAGACCAACCCCCACCTGGCTACAGCCTCCTCTCAGGGAGCTGCACAGGGCAATAAGGTCCCTCCTGAGCCCCCTTTCCTCCAGGCTGAGCCCCCTCAGCTGCTCCTCATCTGACCTGAGCTCCAGACCCTTCCTCAGCTCCCTTCCCTTCTCTGGAGAAGCTCCAGCATCTCAATGGTTTTCTTGTGAAGAGCCCAGGATTTGAGGTGCCTCAGCAGTGCCCAGCACGGGGGACAGTCACTGACAGTCACTGCCCTGATCCTGCTGGTCACACCAGTGCTGGTACAAGCCAGGTGCCACTGACCTCCCTGGCCACCTGGGCTCATTTTCAGCCACTGCTGAGCAGTGCCCCAGGTCCTTTCCTGCCAGGAGCTTTCCAGGCCCTCTGCCCCAGCCTGCAGTGCTGCAGGGGGTTGTCGTGGCCTTCCTGCCCTCCAGGAGATCAATGCTCCTGCCCACACTGGTGTCACCTACAAACTCAGTGAGGGTGCCCTTGATCCCCTCATCCAAGTAACTGAGAAAGATGTTGAATAGGTGTGACCCCAATCCCAAACTCTGGGGAACCCCACATGTACCCAGCTGGATGTGGAACCATTCTCCACTGCTCTGGGCTTGGCCAGTTTTTTTGCCCAGTCATTAACTGAACTTGTTCATTCATCTATTGGAGAAATTCTTGATTATTATTGATTTAGGCTGAAATAAGAAATTTTTGTAACTACAGCTCTTATCTTGATGGGAGATTTTGGGTACAGTTACCAGCATTCTTTAACAGAGAAAACTAATTACATTGCACTTCCAAAGGAGATTTACTGGCAATGCTGTAAAATCTCAATCAACTTCATTCATAGTTGTCCCCTTGCTAGGAATGAAGGAGGCAGATGACAAAAGTTAAAGACTTTCTCATTAAAATAAAGGGATAGATGTTCACAAAGAGGCAGAGTATCTCATTCTGTTAAAATAAGCATTTCACTGACCAGAAGTATTGATTTAATTGAAATATAAGATCTCCTCTCTTGCTTTTTTGTGAGTGCTATGGTAAGTACAGAAGGAAGGAAAAGGCACCTCTAAACAATTTTTTGTTAGGGAGAAAAAAAAAAGACATTTTTTTACAGAGTCTGTATGACTAAGCAGATCACCCTCTTCTCCAGTGTTCTCTACTCATTATCTGGGTCTTACTTCTCTCAAGCAGTTGACTATTGTCACTATAAAATAAACAAATTCAGACCCAGACCTGAACTATTCCCATTCATTGGAGAACAGGATGTGAAGCTATGGTTGACAGAAACTTAAAAATGCTGGCTAGGGTAAATCTTACTAGGCATTGTCCAGAATAAGGAACTCCCCCCACCAAAAAAAAAGCAGGTTCCCGAAGAAATTCTTCTCCAGAGATAAGAGGATTACATACCAAAACTGAGGGAAAAATTAGGAAAAAATTTTTCTCTTCTAGGATAACAGCTTTTCCCCAAACATCTGATCTTAAATGCACTGCTTCAATTCTAAATCTTCTCCATTCCATGCAACAACCACCTTGACACCCAGCTTTCAAGGCAGCTGTTGCTCCCTATTTAGAGCCTGTGTTACACTTCATAGCTGAGCACAAAAAGGCACTGGTCTTGTAAAGTTTATTTCTTGGTCCTGTTCTCTAAATTCCTTGACACCTACGGACAAGGAACTTAAAATCCAACTGATGTCACCGCTCCTACAACAACTTCTCAATTTAAGAAAATATTCTTTGTTCCTGCTATCTCCTCCACCCCAGCATCCCCTACAAAAGCAAGCTGATTTTCCTTACTTCCTGTGCCTGGAAGTTTGGCTGCTGAGGTGCATTCCTTAACCCAGGCACTTGTACTAAGGAAGGAATATACAGCTTTTGCACTAATTCAGGAAAGGAGAAGCCACAGCCAGCTGCCTTTTCACACAAGTGTTAAGGAGCAATGCTGCAAGGGTAATCAAACCTCTGGGCAGTAACATTACACTGGGAATGCTGTTACTTTTGCTTCCATCAGAGAATGATGCAAATAATAAATGCAAAGACATGAATAAAAAAGCACACTAAACAGAAGATGGCAACCAAACTCTGATGATAAACCCACCAATTACAGAGACAGAGACGTGCCTTGACACTGACAGAGAGTTTTTAGATTTCACAGGCACCAGAAGGGTAATAAACATTTGGCCTTGATTAAATTACCCATTTTCCCTCTTGTTGACTGCAGCCTCCCAGGCCTCGAACACATTTTCTGCAGCAGCTGCTCTTTTCCCAACTCACACACTGCTCCCACACCATGCCAGCACAACCCCTCTGTGTGGCTGGACAGCAATCTGATTCAGCTGAAAACCCACCAGGAAGCAAAATTCAGTTCCCAAATGTGATCTACCACAAAGTTGCATGAACAGCTTTGTGGGCACAAAAGGAAAAAACAAGCAGTGAGAGAGTGAGAACATGCAGCCCTGAGTGTGGGCTGATCAAGCTGGAGTCACTGTCACCAAGGCCATGCTCTAAGCAGCCAGACACTGCTCCAGTGCAGGGGACAGACAGCATTTCTATCTAAGAAAGTGAGATGGTCCTTGTGATAAAGCTTCCTTACCTTCAAAACTCCAGCCCAAATGATGGTGCATGTAGCCAAGGTGAGACAATCTTCTCAATTGTCTCTCTTTGAGTAATCAAGGAATTACTATGTGGTTTGTGTAAACTGGTTCTGAACTTCATTTTGCTGGACTTATTCAATTGATAAAACCAATGCAATTGCCACTCAAAGCACAGAAGTATAAAGTACATCATGCAGTCAGACATCCTTGCTGTGCACATCTCTCTCCCCACAGCAAATACTCTTAAACTGCCCAAAGCTCAAAGCAAAATATACCTCCTCATGTAAATCCTTGGCATGCAGCATCTTAGTGAGAGCCTCTGTAAAGAGGTCCTTCCATGAGGGCACCAGAAAAGGCAGGATAAGCTGTTTTAGGGAACGGGAAGATAAGCTGTCCCAACCTTGAGACACTGGTAACCTGCACTGACAGAAATTTCTCTGGATCAGGACATGTCCCCTCCGAAATGCACTCAGGGGGACTTGTTAAAGGAACACCTCTATGAGTGATAAAGGGAAGTGATGCAATCTGTACCATGAGAACAAATGGGTAATTTCTTGAACTCCACAAGAGGAATTTACTTTGGCCATAATGACCTCCCCCTTCCTGAGATCAAGGGCTGATTTTTACTACTTGAATAAGAGAATCACTTTCTTTAGGCCTCTGCCTTTCTTCATTTTCTTGCTGTATCTTATTATGTTTGGGATAAGTAGATATTCCTGGGCTGTCCTAGAACATAGACCTTTCCCCAAAATGCAACCAAGATCCACTGTGAGGATCTGGCCATAAATCTGGCCATATGGGTGTATGTAGCCTCTCCTGCACATCCCCTGTACTTGCTTTGTGTTTGTTTCACCCAACACTTGAACTTCACCCAAACTGCTCAGGGAGACACAAACACCCTAGGCATGAGGTCCTCAAAGTCTTCTCCTATCCTTTCTTCTTACAGGAATGCAGTTGCCACTCAGAGACCACTGCTGTGGGTCTCAATTTTCTGACCCAGGCCACAGGTAAACTTTTCCACATTCCATAGCTTATACTAAATATTGTCACAGTCAAGCTGTGATAAAAGTGAGAAGTGACAGGTCCTCTCAGCAACCATTACAAAGATCCCTGTCTGATACTGGATACAGGAGGAATTCTAGCACATTAAAGCCAAATTAAATTTTAAAATCTGAAATCCTTATCTCCTGAGTTCTACAATCTCCTCCAATCCCCAAAATCTTATACAGACTCCCCAACAATTAACTCTGTTCACCTTCAATGTTCCCTGCATAAAGCAACTGCAAAGAGAATCCAGAAGAACATTGTGGGGAGGGAGGGAAGGTAAAGAAACTGTTTACTTATAACCACTTCTGTCTCTCTTCACTGCCTTCCTTCTCTTTGTCAGCAAAATGGGTCAGACAAGATAACAGAAAGGAGAGGAAGAAACGCAGAGGAGACACACCCCCTCCAAGCTGCAAGGAAATTGAAAGATAAACAACTTCCCTCAACAGAAGGATTTACCTCTAAGTCTTCCTGCACAGGCCAGCCCAGGAGTGCAAAAAGAAGAATACAAGACCTTGCCAAAATAATAAGACTTAGAGGGGAAAACATAACACGTGGCTGGAAAATGCTCCAAGGTCAGCAGGACAGCCTCCTTCAGTGATAAAGGAAGTCCCTTCTTAGAGTGCTGACCCTTCCCCAAACCCAGATGTCCTGAACAGACAGATTACATCTGATGCTTGCTGGAACAAGGGCTGGTGTGGGCACACATTCTCTGCAGGAGTTGAGGGGGTGCCTGGGGAAGGCCACCCAGGACAATCTGCCATGGGCAGAGCATCCAGCTCCTGCATTTCCCACGGCCCTTGCCCTGACACATGACTGGGCACGCACCCATCCTGTGATGGGGAAAGGATCAGGATGTCTGCAAAGGTGCCTACCAGGCACAAGCTGCTGTCACAGCCAGATTTGCTTCCAGTGTGCTTCCAGAAGTGTTTAGGAAAACATCCCAAACCCACTGACCACAGAGAATCCACAGACAGCCAGTAATCTCCCTAATGGCCAAGGCAGGAGACGACCCATGGATTTTTCCTTTCTGCATCCTTCACTGCTTTGGCAGACAGAACACAGTAGAACCATTCCTCTGCTGGACAAAGGACACACTGATTTCATACTACCAGAGACACACAAGGCACAGCATCCTTATGCATGCACACCCAGCTACCTCTGCCAGGAAGAGCACATGCAATTTATTCCCCCATTGAAAAATCAATTTCTACAGAATGTAAAGACTACTCACTACTGGGGAGAACATCTTCAGAGCATATTATGAGGATTTTTTGGAGGAAGAATACTGGGGAAGATATTCCAACCTCTTCAGGAAATGAAATAGCCACCCATCCTTCCACATACAGCCCCTTCCTCTGCCCATCACCAAAAATGACAGTGGTTCCCAAAAAAAAAGATCACAAATATTTGATTTCATTTAAGTACATGGTATATACAAGCACATTAATTCCCTCAAGAGAAAATATACACTCAATAGATTGAAAGGAGTGCTGTAAGAGAACAACCACCACCACCAGATCCTGTGAGTGACTCTAGCATGTGCAGGAAGAGTCTGGACACTGGGTGAGATCTGTTTAGTAAGTGCCAATGCCCCTGCACTTGTGTGGTGGCAGGTACACTCATCCATTTACAGTGCATTTCCTCACCCAGATCTTCCAAATGAAACTCCATCCTGACTTGATGACTTCTGGAAATTGAGACATCCTGATTTTCCTTAATACTTATAAGCATCTTTCTAATGTCTCCAGTGGTTAATCACATTCACTGTTAACAATCTGTGCCTCTTTCCTAATTTGAAATAATCTTTTTAACTTCCAGGCACTGGCTGCTATTGTATCTTTTCCCATTAAATTAAAGAGCCTTTGGTACACAGCCTATTCTGCCCAAAGAAAATTGAGAAACTTTTAAATACCTTCTGATAAGCTAAACCGATTGAGCAGTTCAAGAAAAAGTTTTATAATGAGCAGTTTAATCCCTGAAATAACATTGAACACTACATCTTTCTTGTCTTTGAACATCTCTTTAAAAACACCAACATTAAACCTTGTCAAAATACTCTGCAACTGATTTCACCTCTCTGTCCTCATTCAGTATTTCCTGTTATTATAAATGTACGTTAGTATTTAAAAATTAATTAGCTTATTTTAAGCTCTGAGGACTCACTGCCATATATCTGCTCTTCTCCTGCCATCCTTTCCAAGGTCACTGGTTTCTGGAAGCACAATTCTGTATTCTAAACCTACAGCCTCCAGTCTTTCCCATAACATGCATAACATGCCCCAGCTCTATAAAAACATTTGGCCATATTAAACCCAGTTACCCAAACAACTCAGAGGACACTGTACAGCTGCTGCTCCTTCTTCATGCTTCACCACTCAGGCACAACCTTTACATAATCCACAAATTTGAATAGCTCTAATTTCATGTTTTCTTCCAGGCCACTGACAAAATTACTACAAAGCTCTGGACCTACTATAAATCCCTGAAAAAATCTTCCATTCACATTCTATTTTCCACATCCACTGTTTTTAATCCAGTTGTTGACTCATAGATCACACATGAAACTGTATCTGTTGAACAACATTCACTTTTCAACAACACCCTCACTGATTGAAGCAGTCATGGGAATACAATTACCACACAAATCCCATTTGTAAGTATGTGTTTGATACAAGAGATTTAATTAGAATTTTTTGATCTTCCAGAGCACTGCTACTCCCCAGCCACGTAACAAAGTCTCTTTTGCTTCACTAATTTTGAGTAAATCCCACCAGCAGCCCTCCTCAATCAATTCCTTTTGGAACAACATTCCATTTCCCATGTTGACTCAGCAGGCAGCTGGAGCACCTGTGCTCCACTATCCACTCCCAGGCTTGGACAGGTGCACAGATTTTGCTTGGTTTGGGGTTTGGTTTGTTGTTGTTGTATCAGCAACAAACAGCTAGAGCAATTCACATAAGATCAATACATTTTAACAACCTATTTATTCTGGATTCAACAACTCCAAATATAATAACCCACATTTCACTGATGCTGATGTTCTGGGTAAGACTGGAGAAAATCTTTGATTGAATTACCATGTCTCTAAAATGTCATTTCCCTAGTTCTGTTGGGCTAGAAAAGTTCTCTTCACAAGAATTTTAGATAAAAACCTTCACTGTGAAGAGAAGATAGTACAAGTCAAAATTATGGTACTTCTACTGTGTTTAAATTCCTTCTTATCCTGTGGTTGCCCTACAAGCCCCTTCTACCCGACCAGCCAGGTTCTGCATTTCTGCTGGTCAATTCTGCCCTTGCACAGCTCCACTTCTTGGGTAATTAGATCAAGCTGGTTTGACACAGAGAACACCAGAGTAAAGTTTTCTGCCAAATCACTACAAAACCCCTTTAATTGCTTTTATAAGTTTAGTGCCTCTCTTATATAAAGCATGTTGTTTTGCACTTGAGTCGACCAAAGTCCTCCTGGTTTGGTGTAAGTTTCAATGTATTTGTAACCCAGGAAAGCACGTGGGCATGGTGAGCTTTTCCACCTTTGCTTTTCTACTTATCTGCCATCCACCAGCATAGAAACAGTTACAGTGGCAGAAGAGAAATTTTGCTAATATGCTCAATTCTTGGCTAGCTCCTACCAGTACCATTGTGTGTCCCTGTGAAGAAAAGGAGGAGAGAGTAATTAAAGTCATACCAGCAAGCAGCTAGTTCATCTCATCAACTCTCCTCTGCTTCAAAGAGGTGCCCAAGAAGCAAATGGTAGTTGCACTTTGCAGCTCAGAAATTCCTCTTAGGATTTAGGGCAGGAGTAGAGGGCACAGTCTGTATGGTCTGAATGCTGCACTCTGTGTTCATACCACAAGCTGCACTGATTGCATCAAACAGATTTCTTCAGCCTGGTTTCAAAGCAACTGGCTAAAGGTCTTCCCCTAAAGATTTCTGCATCTTTGAATGAGATCTTTAGTCATGAAGTTATGCAGCACTTTTCCCCAGCACAAGGATCAATATTTCCTCCAGACAAGTGCCTACGAGCCTTTACATCTTTCCCAATGCTTGAATAACTGACTGTCACTAACACCAAACTTGGATCATTCTTCCTTTCTTTCTTTGTGCATTCCAACTTGCAGATACACCTTCAGAACAGCAGCTTTGGGACAAGCTGACAGGCCACCCCAGAGGGCTTCAAATCACTGCTCCCACTTGCAGGTTTTAGAGCACAATGAAAAAGCTGCTATGAGCTCTAAGTGATGGATGTAACACTTCAAGTGAGTCACAGACACCTTTGAAATGCCACAAGATTTTTGGAGGTGTCAGACTGACCCCAACTCCAGCATTACCACTGAGTAAGAGCAAGATTTCAATTACTGCAGCTGCTCTGAGATTGCAATAGCACTGAATCAGCCTTGCTCACAGGAATGCACAGAAATGCTGCTACTCCACATCAGGCAGAAATTGAGTCAATAGTGCATCTGACCTTTAAGAATTTCTGAAAGGTTATTTTCTATACCTTGAGATATTTTTCTAAGTAACAAATCTTATTGATATTCTTATGTAGTTTTACATCTGCATGAATGAAAGCAATATATACTTTTTTCACCTTTCTATTCCCCCTCAAAATTTGTTTCAACTTCAGGTATACCAATTTTCAGCAAATGTGCAGTTGGCATTTGCTGGTTATCACATACAAAATACTGATCAATAACTCACTATTATTTAGAATGGCATGCCACCAGCCAGCTGGTTCTAAAACATGATAACTTAAAAAAAACAAACAACAAAACAATACCACCACATTCTCAGAAACTCAACTAGCTTTTAAAGGTTCCTATTCAACAAATTTTACCTTCTCATACCAGCAAGAAGCTAGGTCCTGTAATTCCACCTTCTTTCTTCTCCCACCATATAATGACACTTGATTTCATCAGCTAATTCTGTCCCTTTCTCAAACAACAAAGGATTATTTATTATTCCATCATTCCCCTTCCTCTTTAAGATTGTTTCTTAATAAGCATAAAGCCCTAAAAATTAAAGGTGAGGTTTCTAAAAGTTAACAAAAAACACAATTTTCACTCATTGTTTCAAAATGCGAAAATATCAGATTCTACACAAGTCTTCTTCTGTGCTGGCAAAATTACTCAATAAGCACTGATTTGGGTGGCAGAGCTCTCTATACCCCAGCTCTCTGTAAATTATTTTCATATGGCTAAAATACTGCTCAAACACAACAAATTCTTGTCTTGAGATGAGCACTCTCTGAAACAATTTCAACTGTAATAAACTCAACAATCAGGTAAATGTAATGCAGAAATTACTTCGTGTAAGCAGAAAACATGTCTCAAAACTATATTTGTACCAAGGATCTAGGAATAGTAAACAGTACTTAACCTCTGCAGGAGCTAAGTTCTGGAGAACTGGGTTTAAAATAAGAGACTTTGTTAGCAGAGAATATTATCCCACAGGGTATTGTCTCCCAAAAACTTCTGGCACCTGATGGAAACAAATCCAGAGAAATTACAGGAACATTGTTGTATGGTAACTAACAGCATTCTTAAAAACCTTGTACCCAACTTTCATTCAACTGATACCCATTTTCACCATGTTTGAAAGCACACCTCCTGCACTGTTACATTCTGGATTTGATCACAAGGATTCAACTCCATCCCCATGGGAAAAGCTTGCCACTCCCATCCTAGCTCAGTGACTGGATACATCTTCAAGAAGTGTTTCAAAGGACAAAATCCTGAGAAACAAAGTGAAGGCAAGGCAACAGGCCTGTCAGCTGGGAACTCAGGATACCTGTGACAACAGAAGACCTAAGAAAGGGAGCCAGGGAGCCAAGAGTCGTACTAGTGACAACTGGAACATGTGGAGAAGGATGGAACAAGTGCTGCTCAGTGCTGCAGGGGGTGTGATGTGATGTGACATGTGTGTACCCACGAATGAGGCTTGCAGAGCTGTGTGGCAGCAGGGTGAGGGACATCAGTGCTACAAATACATCCCTGCACACAGGAGATGAAGCACTGGGCTGTACCAGCAGGAGCACAGCCCCCTGACCCAGGGAAACCAGGGCTCCCTGGCACTCAGCACTTTTCAGAGCCACTGCAAACAGCACAGGCAGTTCTGGGCACCCCCAGTACATACCAGGCACTGATCAACCAGAGTGGGCTTGGTGGAGGGGCACAGAGATGCTCAGAGGGACAAAGCTGTATGAAGAGAGGCTGTGGGAGATCCAGACTGCACAAGAAAAGGCTCTGGGGAGCTGACAGCAGATCTGCTGGACCTCCAGGGGGTCTGTGCACAGGGGCACACAGCAGGACAGCAGACACAAACTGCAATGGTGCAGGTGTGACCTGACCCAGAGAAAAGGCCTTTCCTTTCCTGGTGAGGACAGTCAAGCACCAGAGCAAGGACACAGAAACTGACAAACCTTTGTCTTCAGAGGGTTTAAGACCTGAATGAACAAAGTCCTGGTCTGAGCTTGGTGTACATCTCACTTTAGGCAGCAGGTTGGAGTAGACACCTCCTGAGGCCCTTTCCAGTCAGAATTATTTCCCAATGTCAACTTGGATCCCAGAGAACACCACAATGTCCTGCTACAGATTTACTATGCCAGGTTATACCTTTCAAATTTTCATTAAAATGCTACCACTGTTGAGAGGAGATAAAACCCTTGCTGTTTGGTTCATCTCCTCACAAGAGCACAGGTTCCCGCCCAGGATCCGCAATCGCCTTGAGTATCTAATCTGGAATTCCAAGAGATTGTAGAGGTCAGAAGTTACCACTGAGTGCAGAACAAGTGGAACCCAGTGCCTAAACATTCAGAGCTTTTTTAGGAGAAGGTGGTGTTTACTCCAAGGTAGAAAATGTCACATATTCACAACAGCTCTTCCTTAAAGTAGCAACTGTCTATTTCTTGAAAATTTCACATTCAGCACCTGCGCTCAAGGAACAACCCCTACATTCTGATGCTGCTAAGGCACAGGGTGAGAAGCTGTGTTGTTCTCTCTGTATATTCAGAGTCTACAGCTCCACACCTGGGAAAAAAAGCCAGCAAACCAAAACCATGGCAGCTCCCACCAGGAGCACCTGCAGTGGTCTAAGCAGACTGCTTTGTTTTTATTCTTCTGCTGGGTGCTGCTGCCCCTAGAGCAGAGCTACTTAAACAAAGGCTGTTACTCTAAATTAATTGATTCTGCATTGAAGCACCTAGAGACCACTGACAAGGCCCATTACTCTAAGTCAGGAAGGGGAGCTACCACCTTCAACCAGGCAGCAGAACATCTCAAACCAACACAGAAGTTTCTGCAGTGATTTCCTACAGGCTAAGTGATTATTCACCAAGTATGATGCTTGCATAACCATACAAAGGATATCCAATGTTAACAGTTATAAAGACAAGCAAATGTAACCATCTTATTAGCATTAAAAAAAAAAAAAGGAAAAAAGAACTATTACTTCCTTTTACTGTTTGGATTTTTCCTGTTTAGTGTTTTGGGTTTGGAGTTTTTCTTTTTGGTTTTTTAAATCAAAATTCCCCCACCTGCACACAGACTGGAGGGATGTAGTAAACTTTTTAAGGCACCAGTTTTGTACCAATCGACTAAGAGACAGGAGGGGATTTCAATGGAGTTTGCAAGCATCTCTCAAATGCGAGCACTGAAACATACAGCCACCCAAAACCCATCCTCGGAGGGAGCAAGTTAAAAAGCTGGAGGCGGGATCCGGACAGGAGAGGTAACAGGATCAGCAGCACCAGCTCGGCACACCGAGCCTTCCCCTTCCATGGCTCACGAACAAGTCTCACGCAGACAATAAATTATGACTTTGCACGACTGTTTAGCAGTCCCACGGACCGTGTTTACCACTCCCACAGATCGCTGGGCCACAGCAGAGCGTGACAGCGGCCGTGCCCGGGCTCCGCCAGGCCCCTCCGTGTGAGCACGGCGCTGCCGGCACGGGCGGACCCCCGGGAGCCCCGGCACCCCACGGGGGGCGAGCGCACCCCCGGCCGGCTCCCCCACAGCCACAGCCCCGCTCAGGCCCCGAAGCTCGGTCGGGTGCGCCCCGGGCCGGCCGCCCCGCTCCCGGCGGCGGCTGCAGCCTCAGCCCCGGGCCCGGCCCCGCAGCCCCCGGCTCCTCGCCCCGCACCGGGACCCGCCCCCCGGGCGGCCCGGCAGCACCGCCCCTCCGCCCTCCCACCCCCGCGTCGCTCCCGGCCCCTCGGACCGCGGCGGCCGCTGCCCCGCCGCCCCCACCCGGCGCCCACCGCGGGCCGGGCGGGCACCCCGCGCACACCCCCGGCGGGGCGGGCGGGCCTTCGCCGGCGTGCCCTGCCCGGCCCGCTCCGCTCCCATTGTGGCGGCGGCCCCGCAGCGCTGCGCTCTCACCTGGGCGGCGGGCGGGGGCTGCGGCCCGGCGGCCCCGGGAGCTGCGGCCGCCCCGGGAGCTCCGGGAGCTGCGGCCGCCCCGCCGCCTCCTCCCGCCTCCGCCGCTCCTCGGGCTCCGCCGCCGCTCGGGGCCGCCCCCCGTCGCAGCGCCCGCCTCGTCCCCCGGGCAGCAACAGGCGCCTCCGCCGCGAAGGTTCCGCAGGGCGCAGAAAGGTTCCCCCCGGCCCGCGGGGTCCCGGGGCTGGAGCGAAATGGGGCGGGATGAGGGGCCCCGGCTGCTGCTGCCCCTGCCATGGGCTGTGAGGAGAGAGACTGCAAAGGGCAACCCCCCACCGCCCGCGGAAAGCGGCTAATTAGCCACAGGGACCCGTGGTCATTAAGGCTCCAGACAGGGACAATGAGGAGCTTAGCTTAGCTCCGGGCCTTGGCCCCTCAGGGTTACTGCCCTCCACATGCATAAAAACCCATCTCGCTCCGAGCCCCTGCTCTAGCCTGGGTTCTTCACAGGAGGGAACTTTATTTCTCGTACTCAGTGATACAGGACCCATTTATGTTCACCCTGTTCTCCTGCCAGAGCCTGGCTCTGCTGCCTCCCAACCCTGCCCACAGGCACTGGCAACCCTCGCTGAGCCCATCCAAACCTTCTCCAGCTCCACATTCCCACTTCCCTCAGCCTGTTAAACCCTAACCTTTCTGCAGCCTCCCCAAGGTTCTTTGCAATTCAAAGCCTCACATAACAGGGGTATCCAGAAGTGGAGGCAGCATTTCAGATATGAGGGCTGAGGAAAAGGTGAGTTCCTTGCTCATCTCCATGGGCTGGCTATGGTCCCACAGAGTGAGAGCCCAGTGTGCCCATGGCCTCTGTCACTGCCAGGACACCCTGCTGACACCACACCAAGATGCTCAGCCTGCACAGCAGCCTGAGTTCTGTGTTTACATCTGTTACAGGGAGCAAAAAGCACAAGTCCAACAGAGAAAGTGCCTGTCTGGTTCCCCCACCCTCAAATACCCAGAGCAAGAAAAATACAAGTGGGAGACTGGCATCTGGGCCTGGGTATGTACTGGCAACCTGAGCATCATCAGTGTAACTCAACTGTGAGTCCTTCAGGGGCCTCCTGGGTTTTGGGGAAGCCAGAGCTGATCCAAAATAAAAAGGACACAGCACCCACCATCTCACAAACAGTGTGCCCCAGGGTACTTGGCAAAGGCATGAAGGGATCACCGTAAACCTTCGCCTTTCTGCCCATCTAGACATATCCAAATCCTCTATGGGACCTTCTACTGTTAAACCTGATATCAAAGTCCATATTTTCCTTCCCTGCCTCAGCCTGTCACACAGGGGAGGCCTTCAGAGAGAAGGATGGTGGCAGAGACCTCAGAAGCAACAGAACAAGTCCAAGTTAAAGCAGGCAGAATGCCCCCAGCAGAGCAGGGAAGAGTTTTTATGGGATTTTAATGTGTTATGCTTCGGGCATTTGCCCCACAGCAACATGGACAAGCACAGCCCAGGTGAGGGTGGTTGCTTCATAGGCCAGTACTCTGAGCACTCCAGCAGCTAAGCACCTTCTCCTTATTTCTAAAAGAAAACAGCCTAGAAAGTTATTCTTGGTTTCTGTAGATGTACAACCACAAGATACCATGCATCTTTCACAGCCAACAAATCTTTGCAGTGGGACATTCATGTTTTCTGCTGGAGACCTTGGGCTGGGTCTGCAGAGCTCATCCCTTCACAGCTCCACATCTGCCACACTTCCCCAGCAGGCAGCTCATGCTGCAGCCTCAGTCCTCCCACTGATGCCACCCAAAGCACTCAGTCCCAGCAGTAAGTGGGGTTATGACTGCTGGTTTGCAACGCTGAGGCTGGAGTTGCACCATCCAGAGAGAACCGGGGTAACAAAGTCAGGTGTTATTTCTTAAGGAAATACCTTCAAGTCCCACCACATACAACAGGTCTGGCTCCTTAAGCAGGTACCAGCTGTCCTTTACTATCTCTGGTGGAGGATTGGTTTGTAGCAATGACTCCTCCCAGAATAAGCAAATAAAGAAATGGTCAGAAATCTTCCAGGTGGGATCAGTGGTTGCCCCATAACATCAGTGGAGCAGCCACCTACACAACCCCCCAAGTGCTTTTGCAGCCTTTCACACATCAGCCATCAACAAAAGAGCTCTACAAAGAGCCACAGGACAGTGGCTGGTTGCTCACAACAACCTGTGACCTCTGCCCTTCCCTCATGTCCTATGTCTCAGCTGAATAGGACAGGGCACCTGCAGCAGACTTTACTCTGAGCTGGGCAGGCATCCAAGTATTGGGAAATTCCTGTAGCTGGGTGTTGGGAAGCACCAAAGCAAAGGGACATGGAGCACTCCTCCTGCTTTGCCAGGCTCTGTTTCAGTCTCAGAGTTGACACTCAGCTTTTTAAACCCAACCAGTGCACAGACCCAAGGGGAGACCCATAAGATCTGAAGAGCAGTTGATTTTGGCCTGCAGATCAGGATGTGGGGGTGGAATATGTGAACAGCTACAGAACAATCCCCACCTGGGTCCCTGGCTGTCTAGAACACCCCACTGCACTGGGTCTCCTTTGGAGATCCCTGCGCATATCCAAGGAGCAGCACAGCCACACCTCTAGGGTGAATCAAGCTGACTGATTGATGCCCTACAACTGGATCCCAAAAGAGCAAAGCAGACATTGTCTTAATACAGGAAAGGCCATCAGATTTCAAAGCAAGAGCTTCAACTTCTGACTCTTTAAATGCTCATATCATTTACAGTCTGAATGGGGTTCTTGGGCAGTATCAGTTACATGGATTAGGAGCTGTAGAGGACATAAGTACAATTCCTCTTCCTGAGTTTTTTACAGCTTAATGGACAGGAAGCATTGTTGATGAGCCTCCAGCTTCTTACACTATGACCAGAATCTCCCCATCTTCCCTTTGTGATTTTCTGTCCTAGAATCACTCTCAATTAACAGTACAAAAATAAAACCCATGTCATCCATCTCTCCTAAGCTGCACATGCATTATTCATCACCATGCCCTAATTGATTCTCTTATAACCATGAGCACTTCTGCACTTGGCTGTGTTCTTCTTGTCCAGCAGAGCACAATTTATGAAGTTTTATTCCACTTGGAAAAGGCACTTTCAAAGTGGTGCCTTCCATGACTTTTCTGATGAGAACACCAGGTTTGATCTCAATGCATACAGACTTCAGTTCTGAGTTTTGTGCCCAGATAAAAGTGTCAGTCAAGTGGCTCTGGTGCACTGATGCTCAGTGTCCTGACTGGGAGGTCAGTACTGTTCCAGATACTCTGGGCCCTCTTCCCCATAGCAGGATCTATAAAAGAGGTAAAAGGAAAGATTTGAAAAGGGCTCCACAGCCCTGATTAAATGCTCTGAAATGTGTAATCTATAAAACATGTAGGGAGCTAAAATGCCCTTGCAACAGCTTTCCATGGAAGTTAGAGAAGCATCTCCTGAACTACTCAGCCAGAGGACAAGATTCTCTGGAGGCTCCCTCTAGAGCAAGAGAAAAATACATATCCCATTTACATGAGGATAACTCAGCTTTGCCTTCAGCACCCTGACATTAGAATACCTCTGGATTCTTTCATCCTAAGATTTGACCAGGTTTTCTGGGAACTGAAAGCCTGTGACAAAAAGCTTAGAAACAGCACATTTTATCAATGTGCAGTCCAGACACTCAGTGAGATGAGCGGGTCTGAATTTCACTCTGCAACCCAAGCAAATACAAGTCATCATATGACACCATATACAAAGCAATTAATAAATTAAACCTCACCATTGGCACAAATATGTTAGCTTTGATGGGACCATATATCACAGCAATTTCTTCTCAATTTCCTCTCTAGTGACAGCACAATTCCTCCTACTGGTGGAGGAAGATCCTTCTCTTTGATCCTTCTATTTCAAATGTGGGGTCTAACCTGTTATGTCAACTGCCACTGAATGGACACAGACATCAGTATGCCATGGTGACACCGCTTGTGCTCCCTGAAGACCTTCTGTGGCCAGGGCTGTCACACAGTGCTCTGCCTCACCACCATTCACCATTAACCTCATCTGAGTTGCCTCCATTTCCTCATGCCTTTACAAGTCTCTGGTATTCCTCATTTCTCCATTTGCTGCTTGTTCCAGGTGCTATTTACTGGTCCCTTTGCTTGCTGCTGCACTGTTCCAGTGTGAAAGAAAGGGGGACGCTCCAGCCAGTCCCTCACAGGGAGCCCATCCCAGCTACAGGATGGGAAACCTGACAGTGCTGCCAAGCTGTTTTCATTCATCCTGAGAGAAGTGAAAAACCAGAAACAGAAGTTCAGTCAGTTTCTAATATCCCAAGGTATCGTTGAGCTTTGTGCTGAAGGATTTGGTCAAGGAGCCACGAGGGAGCCCCGGCTCAGAGCAGCCTGCTGGGTTTGTGGTGCCCAGCCCCACGGGCATTAATCAGCGGCACGATGGCTGAATTTCACCCGCACTGCCACACTCAGCCCGCAGCCTCCTCTTCCCCCGCTAGAAGGGGCTGAGAACCAGCCACGGCAGGGCAGGGAGTGAAACAAGGGAGTTTCATCATGGGCAAGCTCAAGACACACGAAACAACTCGAACACTTTCACCACACGAAACAACTCGAACACTTCCTCTGCCTCTCTGCACTAGCCCAAGCCAGAAAGGATTCAGGGTCCCGACAAAGCAGGATCTCTCTGCTTGAAAAGTCGGCACTTTGGTTTCTGAACCCTCTGGTGAGCTGCTCTGGGGAGGATTTCAGTACTGAAACACTGTAATGTCAGTACATAACTCAGCACAGCACTGCTCACCTGAAACAGTCTTCAGCCTTCAACACTCCATTTTCAAACACTGGGTGCAGAAGGTGAAACAAGGCACCACTTCTTCCAGACAAAGCTGGAAGAGTTTATGGTTTTAGGAGAGTAAAAAAAATAGCAAAGATGTGATGGTATAACAGGAGGAAGAAAGATCAAGATAGAGTGTTTTGCTCATAGAAGAGGCAGTTTTATACTTAAAGAATTAAAAGTAACAAGTTTACAAATGAATACAAGGCAATATCTTATTAGAAAAGGTCACACAGCTGCTCCTGGCAATACCCAGAGCAGGGTGCTGGCTAAAACCCAGCTTACTCTGCATAATCACCCACTCCAGCAGTGATGTCTATGAGGCCAGCAGTGAACCCCCAGACTCCCACAGTGCTCACAACTCCCACAGAGGGGGACAAAGTTAAACCCACAGTTCCAGCAGATGTAGATGCATCATTTAACTACCCTGTGCTGGCCCATTAGCCAATTCACAGCAGGCAGCTCTCGGCTGATCCTTATTAGGGGCACAACCAACTCTACAATACTCCAAGGAGACAAGGCAGCCTCCTGCCAGGAGAAGAGCTGGGTCACAGACCTGCAGGTGGCTGCTGTTCTCTGCCTATAGCCAGCTCTACTTTTCTCCATCAGCTGTGGGGCAGGGAAGGTGACAAAATGCACAACCAATGTGAGCAGGTTTTTACTGCCAGTGCTCTGCCAATGCCTCCTTTTCAATGCTACAGGGAGCTTTTCCCCCAGGAATTAACTTTGATAACAGTTCATAGAAGGAGATTTTTCCCCTGTGTGACAACACTGTCCCTGTTGGGCTGCAGATGCCAGGGCCACAGCGTCCCTAATGCTCTGACCAGCCTCACCTGGGACTTCCACCCACACACCCAGCCCTGCTCTTTAGCACAGGGGCTCAATTTAAACTCAACTCTGGGCACTTAGTCTTGGTCTATGTTTGCTTTGTTTTTCTGGGTCTGGGATGCAGTCTATTTTTTTCCCCCTTTAACTTTCACTGTGCCTTATTGCCATGAGCTTCTCTGGTGACCTGGATCCTTGGTGGTGCTGCTTGCTGTTCCTCAGCCTGCCTGGCTCTTCTAACTGACTGGGGAGACCCCTGCCCTGCAGCTCCTGGGATCTCCTTGGCTCCTGCTTTCTTCTACCTTTAAAGAGCAGAAGGTATTTGCTATTCATGGAGAAGTGAGGGACTATTCAGCCTCTGCTCTTCTCCCCATGGTTAAACCTGCTGACCTCCACCCTCAGAGTGTGGAGGTCCTGGGGCTTACCAGGGACAGGGAAGAAGGCTATAGATTTCTTAGGCAGTGAGATTTTTGATTTTTTTTTTTTTTTTTGTTTTGGTTTGCTCATTTCACAACTGCACTTTAATTGATTAGTCTGAAATTTATCCTTACACAAGGATGGCACAAAAAGGAGGGGTTTTTAGGAGATGAGAAGGATATGTGCAATTAAATGACTAATAATAAAAGACATTTTGGTTTTGAGTAGATATGCAACAGACATAAGGACTATGAATGGATTATCAAGATTTGGGAAGATAATTTAGTGTACTTTTCATATTAATGCTGGTAAGACCTACATTTGTTTCTTCAATCTGTAGATTCATCCAGGATTTATTATTAATCTGCAGCCATAAAACAAGGTAGAGAACTTTCCTCTGCTTTTCAATACACTTTCTACTCTCGTTCCTTATATAAGAGCTATTCTTTTGTTTATTGGAACAGTTGTAATCCTGCAAATTCTTTAAGCAGCCCATATGTAGGGTTAGTGTTGATTTCACTTTTAATTTATTAGCAGTAACACTTCTTTTTAGTATCCTCATTCTGAAACAATGTACCAGGGAGTGAGACTCCCTGGTCACACACATGGTTGTTAAGGCAAAGAGTGGCACCAGAGCTGCTCCTTTCCCTACACCCCCTGGTATCCAAGGCTGGCTCCCACCCGGATCCCGGCAGGCATTGCCCACTATCCACCATGCAGAGCCAGTTGTTCTGGAGGGATGGAATCACACTAATGGTAAAGACTGGTGTGCTTGAAAGGCACAATTCATTATGCTGCTCATCCCAGCACCTCTTGTGCTTGGGAATTATTTCTGTTTGTTCACTCAGTGCGAACACACTGGTGTAATTCAGTTCTCCCTGCAGCCTGCTTGCCTGCAGTGGGTGGTATCTGAGTTTTGAAATAGGCAAACACCATTGTAGTTTGTTTTTCCTCCACAACAGGTGAATTCACTCATTTGAAAAGCAGTCCCTGAACAACAACTGTTTAAACTTTAAAATTTTCTCTTTCATTGACTCTTCTGGCTTTACAGTTGTTTCTGAGCTTTAGGAGCCCAAGGAAGTTTCTGTTTCAAAAGCCCATTTTCATTCCTGCAAGGCTCAATCTCTGGGGCATGACTTAACTAGATAGTTTTGATGGTGGATGTGTTTAAGTAGGGAACTTATCAAACTGCATGAATGAAAGAGGTAATTTGGGGCTGCCTGTATGGATAAAATGTCCTCATACATAAAATGAGAAGCACCATTAACATGTGATTTCTCCACCAGCATGGCTGGAGCTATGGTCAGTGACCTTCCTTGCTCAAATACAAGATCTACCAGCTAGGCCAATGCAGCAGGGAGGGGAGGACGATGCAATCAAGAGGCTGGACAATTATTTTTGGAAACTTACTGTTTACAGATGAAAATAGCAGTTAAGGTGACAACATACCTGTTGTAAGAGCTTTGGAAACTGTACTGGGCTCCCTTTCAGGTTTACCAAAGTGTTATGAAACATCAAATAGTTCTTTTTATAGTGCAGGGACATGTGTTCAGCATGTGGGGAATCAAGACTCAGATCCTTCCCTTTCTCCAGCTTCTGGTAGAGGAAGCAGCCTCTGGGATTCCCCTCATCAGCCTGTGTGGTGACCCAGCACAGGACCCATGGACATGTCCAAATACACTGTCTGATTTTCAGCTGCTTCCCTGCCCCTCACTACCCCCCTTATGGCCCTGGTGAGGACAAAAGTGGGAGGTAAATTGAGCCATACAGTTTGTATTCCTGTCTGCACTCTGGTCTAGACCACATAAAGGATAGTTTTGAAACAGATTAATTTGCTGAAGTTAATTGGCATCAGGAGAGGAAAGGTATAAGTAACAGCTTTATTTTATTTCCAAGCATTTAAAATAACTATACAAACAAAAAAGCAAATCAATCAGCAAAGTATCCTCACTGCAGCCAAGCTGCACACACCCATGGAGAGGGTTTGTTACAGGCAGCTGAGCCTGCAAACCCTGCATAGCAACCAGAATTACATGAAGTATTAGGGCAAAACTAAAGGAAAACCACACAAGAAGAGACAGAAGAAGGCAGACAATGGCAGGACTGTAGATGCAGAGGGTCAGAAATCAGCCAAGTGATAGGAGTGAAGTTCACCCAGACATATTTGTGTGTACCTGCCACCAACTTCCACAGCCCTGGTGTGCTCTGCCATGGAGTCACAAATGGACAGGATGTGGGCAGAGGAGCTGACAGCCCTGCTTGCTCCTTGCACAGCCCCTGCTCCACAGGAGTGAAGAGCAGTGGGCAGAGCAGGTTTTTCCACTGACAGAGCCTCCTGGAAGACCAGCAGCCAGAGGAGGCGTTTTGGCACATCTGCTGGCAGATGAGCTGGAGGCAGGGACTCTGGCTCTCAGGGTGCCTCAATGTTATCAGATCTGTGCCTCTCTCAGGGCTTTGCAGGAGAATTGCAGAGCTCTTCAGCTGTTTCAGGCTGGAGATGATTCCACAGCAAGCACACAAGCTTGTTTTTCTTAGTCATCTTTCATTTTCTTAGTCATTTTCAGCTAGTCCACACCCTGGATTTAAAATTGCTTGTGTACAGTCTGGGTGCAGAGCTGAGCAGGAATGGATTGCTCCCAGCTGGTGTCTGCGTGGGAAGGAGACTGCAGAATTCCCAAGAGATGTTTGGGACACAAGTACTCCCAGCAACTCCCCAGCACCAAGATGGGATTTGAGATAGGATGAGAGGCACAGATCAGACCTGGCAGATCTGGGTGCTGTGACTGTGGCTGAAGCACAGGGTGAAGTCAGAGTCCTTCCAGAAAGAAACCGCTCAGGGATGTGGATGCTGCACCTGACACTTACATGGGGAAGAGAGGAGCCTTCCCTCCAGCAAATCCTCCTCAGCCAGTGCTGAATCCCTCCTGGAGGTTATTCCTAACTGAGCAAAGTCCCCTGCCTCAGACACTGTTTCCTTAGGAAGGAAGATACAAGCTCTGGAATTTGATAGTGTCTGCAGGCTGACATATTCTCCTATGTGCAGGGTAAGGGGTACAACTTCACCAACTACAAAATCTATGTGTTACTAAAGTCTTGGCAAAGGTTCAGCCAGAGAGGACCAAGAGAGAAAAGTTGCATTAGAAATAGGAGTAAAAACTTTTCTTTGTAAGTGTCGGTGTCTGCAACCAGTCCAGCAAGACAAAAGGGTTTTGTGAACCTGCTTACAAGAAAGCTGCTTTGTTCCTCCTCCTTTCCCATTTTCCGAGGAGACTGATGCTGATCAAGTCCAGGCGAAGAGGGAACTGGTTCAGAAGAGCTGCAGCTGTGAGACCTCAGCACTCCCTTTTCTCTTGGTGAAAAGGAGAGATGGGGAGTTGCATGGTTGGATCTGGAAATGCTGCTCTAAAGCAAACACTGAATATTCACCATCTGGATGGTGGGTAACCGCAGCTCGCTTGTAAAACTTTCCACAGCAGGCAATGTTGTTCCCTAGAGCTCTCCCTTGGGGATGCATCTTCCAGGGGATTCTCTCCTCCCCCGTGGCAGCTTTCTGTGCCCCAGGAGAATGTAACAGTAGTTAACAGTGAGTAGTGGGAGGAGGCTGTGTCTCAAGGAGCTCATCTGGCCTGCTGCACCTCTCTGCTACAAAACAGGCTGGGAACAATCCCAGCCAGCCTGCTGGGAGAGGCTGGGATGAAGAGAATTCAAAATGTCTATGGTGAAATCTGGCCTTTATTATCCTAGTCACTAACATCCCACATATTTCAAGGAGACCAGCATTTTACTCCCACGATCCAAAGACAAAGCAAAACAAATCTTGGTACTCTCAGCCATAGTGCAAAATTCTGATTTATAGAAAATAGCATCCTAGCCTTGAAGAGTGGCTAAACACACCTCCTTCCTCCTTCCTGGCTTAAAGCTTTGCATCCCTATTGCTAAAATCTCCTGTGAGCTCTGCTGTCCAAACAGCCTGTAGAAGCCATAAATACTTCTCATTGTGTCCTCCCATCTTTTTAATTTCTCTTCAGGCTAAAGCATTGTTTTCCTTGCAGACTACACTGAAGACTGCTGCTCAGGTACTACATTAAATGTAATGAAATTATGATAAGCATGCAAGTGTTACATTAAACACAAATATAGACTGTGAAATAAGGTAATACAGGGAAAATTCCAGTTGATCCTATCCAGTTGTACTGGTGATTTGGTGTGTCCAATAGCTGAAAATTGTCTTTTTTCTCTGGAGAGGACTTGATGAAAAGAGAGGCAAGATAATCTCGAGGGGGAAAAAATTTCTTAACTGGGGTATGGCAAAAAGATTCCTCCAAAATGTCTCTATTTCATAATTAGTAGCTTTTAATTGCAATTTAACAGTCACATTGCAGCAGGTAGGGACAAACACGTAGCTGTAAATGCACACTGCAATATTGTGAATCAAGTGCCCTCCCAGGCAGAGAATGGCATCCACGTCTCCGTAACTGCTGACTGGTGACATTGGTTTTGGATAGTTTGTTGTTCCTTTGCACCCAGAAGTGGTAATAATGTGTCTTTCTCAGAAACCTCTCACATCACAGGGAGGGGGTGTGTGTGTTACACATAGGACTGGTGCTCAAACTGAATGGAAATGCAGAGCTTTGCATCACCCATTTATTGCCATTTGCAGCCATCACTGCACACCTGAGCTGCCCTTACACCCCAGCTCCAGAAGCAGAGAGGACATTCAGGTATTCTTCTGGTTATCATTTATCAATGCTGGTTTTAGAATAAGGATAAGGATACAGTACTTATCTACATCCCAAAAGGAAAAAAACCCTACTATATAAAATACCCTGCACTCCTACAAATGCAGCTAAATGTTCACAAACAAGGTTCCCTGGAGTCCAAAGCCCATGAGATGTCCCTGCAGTTGCTAACAGAGCGTGCTGTGCCCTGGGAGGCACTGGGATTTTTCTCCCTTGTGGGTTGGCATCCAATTTGATTCCTAAAAATTCAGTGTTTTCCCTTCCCTTCCTCCATATTGTCAGGTACTTTTGATTTATTTGGGCAAAGAAAATTTATGAAGCTTCATTCTTGCCCTATTCCCTCTCCACTGACTGGGGATATGAAGCTCTTGGAAGGAAGAAAAGACACTCTCATCTACATGAGGGAACTAGTGGAAGAGGGAAGGGAAAAGCCTCAAGCTGGTGCTGCTGTCTGGTTGTGGGAGTTCAGCAGCAGAACCAGAACTTTTTAAAGTCACCATGATGTCAGAAATCTGGATCTGCACCAGTAACAACATGCCCCAAGGCCCACCCAATTAGGATTTCCTATGATGAACCCCACATAGTTGTTATTAAGACCCTTGGTGGAATCCCTCCATAATAAAACAACTCATAAACACAAAATCGCCATCTGCACATGTGCCTGCCACCATTATAGCCCACTCTCACCAACTTGCTTATTGTTTCCATGTGCATCAAAACTGAGACATAAATACACTTGACCTAATTAACTCCTATAGAGAGATGTCATGAGGAAAGCAGATGTAAAATCTGCACTTAAGGCCTGATAAAAAGGAAAAAAAGAAAAAAAAAAAAAGAAAAACCAGAAAAAACCCCAAAAACTCTCCCCTTAAAAAGGCTAGTAGTCTTAAAATGGTACTTTCCCCTGGTTCTGTTTAGTCTTTGTTTTTTAAAGTTGCTATTGTTGCAAGCAATCCCTAAGATCCTTGTTGCTGGAAAACATAAGGAAGAATTTGTTTGTATTCCCAGTGTGTGTCTTGCAGGCATTTCACAGTGTGCTGTGCAAAGTCTTTTCTTGCTTCCTTCTGTACGAAGAGTTTCCTTTGCTGGTTGTTTCCTAGAGTAACAAAACAGATTAAAAAAGGGAAAACCCTTGTTAAACCACAAAAACTAGCAAGGGATTTTGTGTAGTGCCTGAAATGAACTTTTAACATTCCCCATTTAGAGAAATGAGTTTAGTCAGGAAATGATGTCTTGTTGCCATGATATCACTTTCTGTGTACTAACTGCCCCCAACTTTTCTCATGTTCTCCCTTGTATATTCTCTGTGCATGGTTTATCTGTCCACTTCCAGTCTCCCAAAGGCTTTTTCCTTTCATAGCCTCATACCTCTTCATAGCTCATATATCACAGGACACACCAATAACCCCATTTTTTCAGTAATTTAGGAAAAAGGGGAGGTATGAAAATCTGCCTGAAGTTGCTCTGTGTGTGTGCGAGAAGATGAGCACAAAGCTCTGAGCAAGACTGCAGCAGCAGAGTGGTCAGGATTTGGGGGCCATGCTGCTGCAAGCCAGAGGTGCATGGCAGTGTATACTTCATGCAACAGTGATCACTTTGTACTATTGAACTTTTTTGTTGACTTTCAGCCTCCAAACGCAGATGTGCTGTCACTCAGATGCTCAGCTAGGCAGAGTTATGTGCTCTTGGCATCACACTGACTGTCTGAATGGAGAGTTTTGGCACCAGCCTGTTTGGAAGAGAGCTTTTTGCCTGCTCATGTTCTCATTAGTATCTGAGCTGATGAACGACATTCTTCTGCATTTCCATGCTCCTAGATACAGATCTGGCTTCTGTCTCAGTCTGGGTTAAACGCTCAGGGGGAGCTGGCTGGGCAGCCTGTGTCTGCACTGCTGAATCCCTACAAACACAGGAGAGCTGGGGAGCACCTGCCTGATGGGGATCCTGCAGATCCTGTCAGTGTCCAGAAGAGTTAGTGCAGGTGGCCATGGGAAGGTCCTTGATGCTTTCAAGAGTGATCTGCTTCTACTCATCTACAGTAGTTAAACAAGACAAAGCTGTAGCTCTGCCAAAATGTAGGTGTCTTCCTGGCCCCTCCTCATAAATAGCTTAGCTGGTTTTAGTTTGTGATGCTGTTTTAGCTTTTTAGCTCCAGCCCAGAGAAAGCCTGCCCCAGAAGTGTTGCTCTCAGTCTTCTATCACTCTTTCCTCTCCCCACAAGCACCCACCCTTGAAATCCTCTTCCAGCAGGAGCCATCAGCCTGCTGTCACTGTTCCCCTGTCATTGTATCTCTGTGAGAAACTTCTTCTTGAGCTTTGCTTGGCCTTTTCTTCTGGAAGGAAACCCCAAATGCTCTCTCCACACACAAGAGCAGGCATAATTCTCAGAATAGGTGGCAACTCCATTCCCTGGATCAGCGCCCGCCTCTGCTGCCCTCCGTGTGTTTCCTCTTTGCATCCCATTGATGAGCGAGCCTCCCCTGCCTTTCCCACCGTCACTCAGAAATAGCAAAAGAGCACAGGCACAATTCCATTGAATGAACACATTTCGCCTGCCCTTTTACATATGATGTCTCTCTCCAGTTGTTGGGTGGTTTTGCTCTGCGTGTGTGAGTACACAGATGGCTCCTCTAAGCACCTCGGCCCCGGATGATTGCTTGTTAATTTTTGCTTTGGGCTATTTTGAGCTTTTTCCTCTCTTACCGAGAGGACTTTGGTGTGGTGCGATGATGCCGGTGTGCCACCTAGTGATTGAGCTATTCCCTTGTCGCACATCATTGATCGGAACACTCGGTGCACGGATTCTGCCCCATTTGCTCACCTGGATCTCAGGTAACCTGCGGCAATGCCTGCAGCCCCTTGCTCTGCTCAGTCTGTCCAGGCAGAGGGGATCCCACTGAACTGCTTTTCCCTGCTTATTTCACTTTGTACCTTTTTCCCTCCCTTTGTACCTCTTTCTACTGTATTACCTGCAGTCTCTGTGAAGCGGACAAGAAATGGGAGAACATTTGAGGGGTGCCAGCTTGCAGGTCACCCATGGCCATAATTAATCCATCAGGCAATATATTTTGTACAACATGAAAATTTAGCACTAGATACATGTCAATCAGATGCTCTGGGGAAGTCTAGACAGTATTTAAAGCCCTTTAGGCATGAGGGGTATCATTGCAGATATTTATCTGCTTCACACCTCATAAACCCACTTCTGAACTATTTGGGCAGATCCAGGCTGGGAGAGCAATAGATGGGGTTGGAACTGAGGCCTTTTTGTCAGGGTTTTGTGCCTGCTGGCCACTCCCAGATTCCCAAAGGCACCCAGGAGACTGGCAGGGTGGGAGGGGGAAGGCACTGGGCACAGAGGTGCATCGCAGCCCGCTGGCCTCCAATGCCGCCCTGGCAGTGAGCTCTGCTCCAGGTGCAGCTCCCCAGACTGTCAGACCTCCTGCCCCCCGGGGCATGGGCGTTGCACAGAAACTCCCTCAGCTCAGAGCAGCTGAGCAGAGCAGGTTCAGACCCTGCCAAAGGCTCACGTCCCGGCATTGTACCCTTCCCTGGATGCTGCTGGGAGATCCAGCACTGTACCCTTCCCTGGATGCTGCTGGGAGATCCAGCATTGTACCCTTCCCTGGATGTTGCTGGGAAATCCAGCATTGTACCCTTCCCTGGATGCTGCTGGGAGATCCAGCATTGTACCCTTCCCTGGATGTTGCTGGGAAATCCAGCATTGTACCCTTCCCTGGATGCTGCTGGGAGATCCAGCATTGTACCCTTCCCTGGATGCTGCTGGGAGATCCAGCATTGTACCCTTCCCTGGATGCTGCTGGGAGATCCAGCACTGTACCCTTCCCTGGATGCTGCTGGGAGATCCAGCATTGTACCCTTCCCTGGATGCTGCTGGGAGATCCAGCCGGCTGCTGGGTGCAGCTGCAGAGGGATCCAGAGTGCTGGGAAGGGACTGAACTCTATTCCTGAGCTCACTGCTCACATGCCATGAGTCACACAGCAAAACTGTGCTGCAGAGGCTGGTTCTGCTGGGTCAGTGAGCACTGTCACAGCTGCCCTTCAATAGGAGCTCAGCTGCAGGGAGAAACACGGTGACAAGCAAACTGAGACCTGCAGGAGGATGGGGAAATTAGTGACAGGTTAAGTGTAGGAAGTCAACAAACTTTGTCACTGTAGATCTGTGTTGGAGGTCAAGGTGAGCAATTACTCCTAAAAGCCTAAAGAATCCATCCTGTCCTCTCCTCGTAGGGCAGCTGTGGTGAGGTGTCTCTGAATGTTGTGATTTTTTTGATAATGACCTTTTTCTCATTCTCAGAGTAAAGGTCTGTTCAGGCAGAAGGTGAAGTTGCAGCCTGGGTCTGGGGCTCTCTGCCTTTGCCAGCAGCTGTGAGAGTTGAAGCATTCCAGACAATTTTCCACCCCTGTCTGTACTCAAGGCATCCTTTGGAAACACAATTTGTGTCTTCCTGGCCTCTCCCACAGTGCTGCTCCTCCTCTGATCCCACAGCTAATTGTCCTTAAGTCTAGAAGATTATTAGGGCCCCATGAAATGGGTTTATCCTCTCCTGTAAACCACAGTGTTGAGGTGATCTGGGATGTGACAGCAGTGGGGAGAAGTGGTTCCTTTGTTCAAGGAGCCTCAAGCTGTGACTCAGCCATAAGTCATTGTTGCTGTCAGGTGGCTATCCCATGGAATATGTTGTTCTTCTGGCTGGGGAGCTCAAGGAGCTGAACCTTCCCTTCCTTGCACACCACAGGTCTCTCTCTCAGCTACAAGATCCCACAGGGCAAGAGGTGCCAGCTCACTGCTGACCTCTCATTTTTATTGCTCTGCAATCCACATCCATATTTTGCATTTCTTTTGTGGCTTTTTCCCCTTCAATTGCATCATTAAGGTGAAGTGTTGTTGTGAGGGTGGGGGCTCACTCACTGCATCCAATGCTGCAGGATTCCCACTCATTATCCTGGAGTTAATCAAGACTGACAGTCAAATGTTGCAAGTGTGGTAGCAGAATCTCTACCTGTGCAAACACTGCCCAGGGCGGGGATTTATGCAGTTGCAGTGCAAGAAAGTGGATTAATGTGGACACTGTGGGGCATCTTAGACAGGAATGGTGCTTATGAAGCTTTTCCTTGAGAGGGAGGGCTCTCTTTCCCCTTGTTTACTCAATTTTTATTCATAATTATTATTCCATGAGAAAGACTTCTGCTAGTACCTGGACAATTACTAGAGCACAGCAGCATAAACTGGGATTTCATTGCTTCCATGCTGTTTTGTTCCTGACAGGTGAGCCAGCAGGACTCCCACCTGCCCTGTGGGAAACAAGAATGTTGGACTGAATCCTTCCCAAACATCTTTGAGATGTGGAAATGCAGGAGCTGGAGGCCTGAGCATTTCAGGCAGTTTGTGAGGAGGCTGTGGCAGAGCTAGGGGCTGGCTGCAAGCTGTGCCCTGTGCCAGCAACGTGCCAGGCCCTGGCAATGAGCAGCAGGCTCTGACTCTCCTCACCTGCTCAGGTGAGCTGGGAACTGAACACCAATTTCTGTGAGAAGTGACCCTTTCTCCAGTGCACCATGGATATGGCAGGAACTGGAAACCTTAATTTTGCTCTCAGCCCTTTGAACGTGGAGATGAGCAGGGGAATGCTGACCTCTGCAGCTCCTGCTGAACAGCCCCACGGCTGCCTCGAGGCTCCCAGGTGCCATGCAGGGGAGGGAAGGTGCAACTGTGGATGTGATGATCTTTTCTAGATAATACCGCTGCAGGCAGGTCTGACACTTTTGAGACTGCAGCCAGCCAAGAGGGCCTGGGTGAGGAGTGTGCTTTTCCAGACTTTCCTTCCCCTCAGCAGAGGTAACTTCGCTGAGAGCACGTGGATCATCACTCCATCCAGCAGGGCAAGGGACTGTGCCGAGTGACAGCTCGTTGCCACTGTAAAGCACACAGAGCAGGGGTACTCTCACTGTGGAACCAACAAAGAAAAGCAATCCCAGAGGAGCAGGACGTGGAAGGCACCCAGGGATGGGCTGTGCAGAGCTGAAGGGTTTCTTTGCACACAGACTCTTCCATGGCAGGCAGGTGCATAACTTCTGCAGCGACGGAGGGAAGGACAGGGAGGTGGAGAAGCTCTCCGAGCTCATAATGAGCAGCTGCAGGGAGGGTGGGAACGTGGGAAGAGGAGTCTCCTCTTCCTCCTTTGTTATGGTCCAGGGCAGGGAGGAGGTGGGTGCTCAGTTCCGCTGTGGGGTTTAACCACAGCTGCCAAAACCAGCGCTGGTTTAAGTGTGGAGCAGCAGGACGCGACTCCTTTCCAAGCTGGAAATAGGAGGAATCACTCTGGGGCAGGAGCCGAGCTCTCCTGCAAGCTCCCCTCCCTGTGGAACATCTCGCTGTCCAGCTGGAGGTGAACACCACAGCGAACAATGTCCAGCCTTGGGAAAGGAGGAGCAGGCGCAGCTGGTGATGTCCCGCCTTGGGGCTGTAGAGCGGATGGCGGCGTGCCCAGCAACGCGCCGCTATCGGGGCGGACACGCAGGTATCGGGGCCGACAGCTGCTGCTTGGCGGCTCCTCCGTGTCACGCCGGGCCGCGGAGCCAACAGCCTCGCCCCTCACCCGGAGTGCAACTGGTGGAGCACCTATCGCTCCGCCCGGAGCCACCGTGCTGGGCAATGGCGGCGCGCCGAGAACTACAACTCCCAGCACCCCCTGCGGCGGCAGCTCCGGAGGACGCGCATGCGCCCGGCGCGAACTCCCTTTCCCGGCAGGCCGGCCGAGCGCGCGGCCCCCGCCCCTCTCCCTCAGGGCCGTGACGCGCTCTCCGTGACGCAGCACGGTGACGCAAAAAAGTGTGCGCCCTCCAGAGCGATCGCGGCCGCCGCGGGGTGCGCGGGGCCGGCAGCAGGGGCCGGGGGCGGCGGCGGCACCGCGGGGCAGCGCTCAGGTACCGGGGCCGGGGTGGGCGGGACGCGCCGCCGCCGCCGCCGCCGCTGCCGCCGCTTCCCCGGAGCCTCGCCGGGCCGGGCCGGTTGGCGGCCGCGGCCTCCGCGCCGGGCAGGGGCAGCGGCGCGGGGTGTAGGGGGGGCGCCTGAGGGGCGCGGGGTCGGCTGCGGGTCCGCCCCCGCGCTAGGGGGCGCCCTCGGGGCGGGGGGCCCGGTGGGCCCGGGCCGGCCTGGCCTGGCCTGTCCCGCCCGGCCTGGCCTGGCCTGTCCCCCCCGTCCCGTCCCGTCCCCCCCGGCGGGACCGGGCCTGCGCCGCCCCGCCCGGCCCGGCCCGCCCCCTGCGCCGGCTCTTCCTCCTGCGCCGGGCCCGCTGGGGCGGGCGGATCTCTGGCCCTTCGCTCCCCCGCTCTGGTCTCTGCCGAGCTCTAAACGTTGGGGCCGCCCGTGCGTCCCGCGGAGCCGGCCCGGGCCGTGCGGGACCCCCGGCAGCTGTCACCGGCCGCCCCCGCGAGGCGCGGCCCGCGTGTTTCCCCTTGCAGCCGCGCGAAGAGGAATTGGTGTTGAAACGGAGCGGAGCGGGGCTTTTTTTTTCTTTTTTTTTCTTTTTTTTTCCCCTTATTTTGTAGACAGCAGAAGTTTGTTCCTGTTTTTGGGCTTGTCGTGCCAGATCAGAACGTAGTTCTAAGTTTGTTTTGTAAAAGGAGAAATTTCAGGAAACTGAATAACCTTGTGGTTTTCCCTGTCCTTAAAATGCCTTAATTAAAAAAAAAAAAGAAAGAAAAAAACCAAAACAACCGAGTTTTTAAGCAAATACTTAAAGGCAAGATTAGGGATATGTTCAGTATAACAGCCAGTTTGGAGCTCTGTCAAACAAGAAGTTGAACAAACGTAGACTTCCCTCAGTGTAGGAAGGACACCAAACCATGTTTTGTGCTCCAGAGATTCCGAGGCTTTTCTTACTTGGTGGTTTTGTTATTTCCACAAGTGAATTTCAGTGTTGACACTTTGTGATACTTTAACTTCCACGTGGTTATTTCAGGCTCAACATGTTTAGACAAATAGCTGTCAGGTGCCTCATCTCTTTAAAGGATATTTGTGATGGGAGGGAGAATTTTATTTTTTTCTTAAAGTAAGGAATTCTTTGTGTTAAAGCATTAACATAAATGAACCTACAAATGTACTGCTCAGCTTTGCTTGGCAATTAACTAGATTCCAACTCATTAGTGGCACATTATTACTTTAGTCTTCCCTACATTTTGTCCTCAGCCATACTTAGAATCAGTTTTGGGACCAATGTCAAACTGGACTATTTAAGCTGGCCCAAAGTGCAGTTATTGGAATCTGAGTTGCCCCTGTGCATGTGGAATTACAAATCTTCATGTAATTTTTGTCCTTTAATGTGCACATTAGTTTAAATGTGCAGTCTTTCTACAAAGTGATCTAAATTGTGGTTTTTGGGACATTTTTTTTTTGCTTGAGGTATAATTTTTTGTTTTATTATATAGCTCATTCATTTGGCATTTAAATTGCTAAGTTAGGCCTTTTGTGTTCATTTCCCAAATAACCAAACTGTTGGTTTTCAGATTTTACAAGTATATTTATATTCTCTAAGAGGTTTCATGCTTTAAAATGTTTATCTGTGAGGCGTCGGTGTGTTCAGAGCCTGCTGATCCTTTCCCTGAGCTCAGCATCAGTCAGGGAAGGAGCTGCAGTGGTGTTGCAGTTGGTGTGAGGCTTCACTGGACAGAAGGGTGGAGCTGAATTGCTCCAACTGTTCCAGGCACTCAGGCAAGGTTTGTGGTGAGAGGTCACTGGAATTTGATTACCTTGCTGTTCAGAGGTGTCTCACTGAGGTGACTCAAGTGTCAGAGGTTTCAAAAACATGAGAGCACCTTGAGGAATCTGTGTCTCGGTACTCTCCGAGTTTCCCTTTAGTGTCACATTCTTACAGCCAAGCTCAGAAGAGAGAAATGCCCATAAAGGTTTTGCTGTGGCACAGCAGTGCCAGGCAGTGTTTGGCATTACAGCCTTTGCTGTGGCACAGCAGTGCCAGGCAGTGTTTGGCCTTACAGCCTTTGCTGTGGCACAGCAGTGCCAGGCAGTGTTTGGCCTTACAGCCTTTGCTGTGGCACAGCAGTGCCAGGCAGTGTTTGGCATTACAGCCTTTGCTGTGGCACAGCAGTGCCAGGCAGTGTTTGGCCTTACAGCCTTTGCTGTGGCACAGCAGTGCCAGGCAGTGTTTGGCCTTACAGCCTTTGCTGTGGCACAGCAGTGCCAGGCAGTGTTTGGCATTACAGCAATGCCAGGCAGTGTCTGCCATTACCACAGTGCCAGGAGCACCAGGCACAGTGTGCTGCAACAGCCACATCTGAGTTTGCAGTGGCCACCAAGGTGGTTGAGACTGCAAATATTTGTCTTTCAAAGTCAAATCCTTTGAGTAAGTGCTTTATGTTTTGTTAATATTGATTCTAAATATATTTTGGCAATAACACTGTTTGGGATAAAATCCCATTCCTTAGATTATTAGATGTTCAAAGTGAAATCTGTAGTAGGCTGTGATTTTCAAAACTTATTAAGAGAAAAAAATTACATCCCTCTGCCCCCTTCTCTCCCCGAATTTAAATCTGATGGGTTTTGCTGGTTCTTGGAGAGCAATTTAAGATTGGATTTTTTCAGCAACTTGTGCTGAAAGGGGAAGTAGTGCAAGTCAGAGCTGTTCTCCCAGGTTTCCTCTCCATCAGGCCAGGTGTGTTGCTGACAGTTACAGGTTGGTTCATTTCATTTATGTTCTTGTCTTCTCTGCAGAGCTCTTCACTTTGGTTTAAGCTGTAATTCCTGAAAAAAGTGAGCACAGTAGGAGTTTCTGTGGTGCCATCTAAAATAATTGTATTTATTTGAATAGATTGGAATGGATAAGCCTGTGGAAGGGAGGAGGTGCCTTGGCAAGACATTCATTGTCACTGCTGAGTCCCAGTAGAAAGGGTGGCATTTCTATGCTATAACTTAATTTTAGGAAAACAGCTCTCTGTCAGCACCAGTTCTTTAGACCAATAATGAGCTTTATTGAGGCAGGTTTTAGGGATAACTGGGATTTTTCACTTGGTTTTGGGGTAGCACAAGGTGTCCCAGAGGGCAGTGAGCAGTTCCTGTGGTGTTCTGGCTGGGACTTTGTTGACCTGTTGCAGGTACTGCTGAACCTTTTCTGTTTTCCAGCAGGAGCAGTAGAGGGTTGTTAGAAGAAGTAAATTGTTTTCCAGATTGCAGGGGAGCCTGCACAGGCCCTGAACAAGCTCTGAGGTCACAGGGCCCTTTTTGCTGTATCCCTTGAGTACAGAATGGAGATGGGGGTGTCTGAATGTGGATTCTGTTACAGCACTTGGGTTCTGAGGCCCAGAGTGGATTTGTCTGAATGTTTTTCTGTGATATTTAAAAGCTCTGAAGAGCTACTGGCAAGTGGTGTTCAGTTAATGAAAAAGGAAATGGAACTTAATGAGCTTGGAGTAGTTTTTATTTTTGAAGGTGTTTTGGAAGTGTGTCTGTGTGTACAATCTCATTATGTTTTTACCTGCATCTAGGTAGTGTTTCTTCCTAAGCAATTTATGCATTTGCATTGAATTTCCTGATGTAGTTCTGAAATGAATGAATGAATAATGAGTGCCCTAGATAAAATCATAATTACTTGTGATTTAGGAAGCATTATCTTTCGTCATGCTTAGGTAGTTTTTTTGTTAGCATATGTCCAGTGCATATAGTACTTAACAAAATGGTATTCTAGTAGTCACAGGTTTATCTTTTCATTGTCTTTGGCTGATAACTTCTGTGCAGTTTCTACTGGTTTAATCTTCAGCCAGTGTTCTTAACTTCATGTTTCCCATTTAACTAACCAGTCACAGTACATTAAATTCAGGAGCACCTATGGGACAAGAGGTAGAACTGTAGGATTGTTCATCCATTCCCTGAGTGAGGAGAAGTTTTAAACCAATTGGAGGTGTCCAGCACACAGTTAAATTGTGGGGATGTTTTTCAGGGACAGCTTGGGCTATAAATGCATATATAATCTCTGCTATGGCTGCCTTTAGTCTGCCATTTGACTGGCACCTGAACATGTATTTCAGGAGCTGATGTGTATGTCACTGTCTTAAACACTTCTGTATTTTACACTGGTTTGAAAGCTTCTTTCTCTGGGTCAGTTATGACAAATGGGTATTTAATCTCATGACAGATGGGTATTGGCTATGTTATGGCTAATGAAATGCTGGAAACCTTTGTGTGTTTTTGGATGTGAAGAAATCTGTTTTGCTTGGTGTACTCTCCCCTACATCCAATACCAAGTCAGTTTATAAATTATGTTTGGGTATTCCTTCCTCCAGAAATTACAACTCTTCACAGCAATCACAGTCTGTCAGGTTGGAAACTACGGCATGGCAATACCTTGAGACAGATTTTGTTCTAGTTGAAGCTGTTAATATTTCTAGTAGGTTTTTATCAGTTCGACAAAAGCTGACACCTGGAAATTTAAAGGCTTAAACAGAACCTACAGTGATAGTTCCCTTCATTAAATGATACTTCAACAAGTCACTCAGTGCTGTAGGAGTTTCTCACTTTTGAGGATGGGAAGATAAATCTTCTGTCAGCTGCTGTCATGCAAGTAAAGGCTGATAAATCTGAAGTAATTGCTCCAGTGCTCCCTCCTGTGATCATCCTCCCTTCCTCCTGGAGCCACTGGCTGTTCTTGGGAGCCCTGGAGGAGCTATGGAGGCCCTGAGGGAGCAGTGGAAGCCCTGGAGGAGCAGTGGAGGCCCTGAGGGAGCAGTGGAAGCTCTGAGGGAGCAGTGGAAGCCCTGGGGAAGCGGTTCAGACCCTGAGGGAGCAGTGGAAGCCCTGGAGGAGCTGTGCAGGCCCTGAGGGAGCAGTGGAAGCCCTGGAGGAGCTGTGCAGGCCCTGAGGGAGCAGTGGAAGCCCTGGAGGAGCTGTGCAGGCCCTGAGGGAGCAGTGCCCCCCTCTTTGCCACCACGGCTGCCCTGGGGCTGCTCCCACTGCCCGCAGCACTCAGGGGCTGCCTCTGCTCCTCAGCACTGTGGGCCCCAGGAGTTTGTTGGCACCTCCAGTGCTGCCTGCAGGGCATTAAAATGGGATGAGGACACTGATCACAATCTTGCTGTCCTGGCTGGGTTGGTTCTTGAGTAAATCACCACAAAGGGTAACTCAGGTCTGCTCCTGGAGTTGAGGTAGAGCTTTTGAAAGGCTCAGGCAGTGAACACAGTGTGGTGAGCTGTGCATTCCAGACAGCCTGGTCAGGGCTGGGGAGCACCAGTCAGGACTTGTGTTCAGAGGTGCACATGTTCTTTAGTCTGCAGGCAAAGGACCGGAAAGAAACTTTCACATTTGAAAGCACTGTTCTGTCACTTTGTCTTCTCACTCCTTTTTGCTGAGTATTATTTGCCTCTTTCAAATGACTTCTAATATTTGATTTAGATTGTTTCAAAGAATAAAAGAGTGGGATTTCTTGCTCATTTTTATGCCTTTTTTTGTCCTGGTTGTTACCTCTGCCTTAGGCTAAGCCATGACTTCAGGATCTGGGCATGTGGACTCCAAGGCTGAGCTCACTACTTTGCTTGAGCAATGGGAGAAAGAGCATGGCAGTGGGCAAGACATGGTCCCTATCCTCACCAGGTAAGATCTATTGAGCAAATCCCTAAGGCTGAATGGCTGAAGTTACATGACAGCAGCTTTTACCTTGTTTTTTCTTGAGGTGTTCACATACCTGATAATCTGTAATTCATTTTCTTGGTCTAGAAAATGAACCGTTAGTGTGGTATTTAAATAAAAACTTTTAATGACATCTTACACTGTCTCTACAAATTCCCTGAAATAGTAGAAGTCAGGAGCATCATTAAATGTTTGAAATAACTTTGATATCTTTACTTGAAGCTTGTAAAACATTCATTGTGGTGGGAAGCAAGGTGTGAGAGGTTTGAGATTGCAGTGATGTTGATCAGATTAAATGAAAGGGTGAGAGTAGGGTGAGTAGGAGGAGCTATATTGAGAAGGTATTAGTGAAGCTCATAGGGCATGTTTAAAGTGAAATTTTAAAACCTGATTGTTTTTTAAGCTGTGTGATGGTCGAGTGGCATTGTGTTGTGAGAAAAATGCCCCGGTCCAGTAAATTATTTGGGGTTGTTTAGGTAACACCATTAATTATAAGACAGTATCTAGTACAAAAGAAAGATTTGAATGATCAGTTGCATTTGTGTTTTCCCAAGCCAGGCTTCATTTGGGTAAACTGACATTACTCCTGCTTTAAGGGGAGATTTGCAGAAATTCCCCCAGTTCCTCACAGCTCTGCTGGCAGATCCATGGCCTGCCTCACGTGTGCAGGACTCAACTGCTCTGCAGTTCAGGAGCAGTCCAGGTGTCTCTTCTGCCTTGTTGGGTCAGACAAGTCAGTGCACAGAGCTGGAGCTGGCACTGTGTGGAAGTAACAGGAATCTGCTGGAGGTTCTTTGCTTAGGTCTGTGCTGTGCCTCACCCACTGGGCACAACTTCTTTGCTGTTCTTACTGCTTTTTAAAAATAGCAGCATAGGAGGAGGAGATGAGCAACAGAAAGCCAATCCTAAACACTTGAAAATTAGTGGGTCTCTTGAAAATCATGAGACTGGTTTTGGTGTATCTCAGTGTGTTGTCTGAAGGAAATCTGTGCTATTTCAAGGCTTTTTCTTGTGGGCATAACCAGAAATTTACTGTATTCGAAGAAATTTAAAGACATTTGAACTAAACGTATTTTTTTGTGCTTATAGCAGTCTGGCACTTCTTGCTCCCTCTCAGCTCCTGGAGCTCCCTATATTATTTATGCTCAGACAAGTCTGATAACTTTGTTGGTTCTCAAGGTTTCTGTGCAGCAGGCAGAGTGGTTATGAATGGTGAAGACTTGGGTATTTTTGCTTTAGTGGAGATAGTACAGATTTATTTAAGGTAGCTGGGGATTTCACCAGAAGTTAAAATCAGAAATTAGATTTACAGTGCTTCAGTTATCAATGAGAGCCATGTTTCTGTCTGTAGGAGAGAGTTTTAGCTATTTAGATGTTTAGAGTTGCTGGTAGAGATGCTCCTGAGCAATCTTCACCAACTGTAGCTTGCAGTGCCAATCTCCTGAGGCAGAGCAATGCCCTTGCATATTGGTTTGGTCTTAGGGCAGAGGGAGCTGTGGTCATACTTGTTGGTGAGTGATATTTCTCTACTTCCTTCCTCCTTGTGAGCTAAATGAAAGAAAACTTCCCTTTGTGGATGGGAGTCTGTTGAATGTGATGCTGAGGCAGCACAGGGGGGAGTGCAGTAACAGGACAAGGACAGCAACAGTTACAGCACCAGTTGCAGACCACAGCTGAGCTGTCACTTCCAAAAAGCTGGATTTACAAACACTTGAGTGTTAGAAGGTATGGACTAAAGAAATTGCTTGGAAAGCCTATCAGCAAAAAACAGATATGTAATATACATGGTTTTCAAAACTACTGTAAATTGAAATGATCCCGTAATAGTCTTTCTTCATAGATGCAAATCATGTTCAACCAATCAGGCAAATTGTGACTCAGATAATTTATTGTGTCCCAGGAGCCTCCTTCATCAAGGGAATAAATCAGCAGTTTAACATTGTAACTTCATCTCCACAAACCAGCTGTATTGTGGTGTGGGATGCTAGAGCACCTTATGCTCTGGCAATCTGCTGTAAAGGCTCAGGTTGGTCATTAATGCCAGGTGATGACACAAAGCAGGATTAGGGTGGCTTTGTTGTTCCATCTGGATCACTGGGGGCCTTGCAGAGTTGACAAACTTTTCTGTATACCCCTGCTCCCAAGGTGAGCTCAGTTTGTGGCAAGTGGAAATGAGGATCTGACTAACTTTCCAAACACAGTTGTAAAGAGAAAAAAAAAATAGAAGTAAAAGGCTCAGTGTAAATCCTACATCTTGTCTGCAGACTTGGAAATGGCTGCTGAACCAGTACAATGCCAAGTGAATGAAGGAAATCTTGAAACTTGAATAAAAGTTCTGTGGTTTTGTGAACTGTGTTTTGTTACAGCCCTGTATACCAGGTGCTATGTTAGAAGGCAGAAATGAGCTTTGGTAGTTATTTGACACTCGGTTGCTTCAATTGAGAATTGACAAAGCTGTTGGATCTAGATAGATTTATCTAAGTCAAGTCACAAACCACCTTTGTATGTGTTAGTTAAAAGAAGGGCATTGTAAGCAAGCTTGATTTTTCTCCTTTTTTCTTTTTTGAAAGTAAATTTCAAAGAGGCAATGTTTGTGTGGGGTTTTTGGTTTTTTTTTTTTTTTTTTTTTCTAATTTTGGTCAAACAGTTGTGAATAATTGTCTCAAAACCCTCCATAATTAGTGATTCACATTTGTCTTTCTTTGAGCCTGTGATAATGTTGTTGTCCCTGGAAGCACTGGGAGCTGGCTCGCTGCTTGGCTGCCTACCCAGACAGGATGCACTGGCCAGAGTGTTGTGCTCACTTTCCATGCTGCTTGTCTGTCCTTCCTGGCACATCACCAAAATGCTAATTATCACCTCAAAAGACCTGACAAGGCGAGAGTGCTGCTTCCCAGCTCCCCATTTGTCTGAGTTTTCTGTCAGCAGACATCCCTCAAGCTATTAGTTCTCATGGAAAAAAATGAGGAGCTGGCAGTGGAGTATTTAAGTGACTTGCTTGTGCCAGAATTTCTTGAGAGCTCAAGCTGTGCCTCCTATTATTAACAAGGGACACAATTTGCATCCTTTCACAATCAGGCTTATAAAAGTAAATATTGGAACCCCACAAGATCAACAGCTTGTTGAAAGATAATTGTTAGATCAAAGGCAAGCAAGAAAGTTCTCTGCTTATTTCCAATGAGCTAATTTGCTGTTCCTGGAATCTGGCAGGAGTCATCCTCTGTCACACTGGCAAGTGTAGCTCACAGAGGCAGGACTAAGAACATTTTTGCCTCTAGTCATGCTTGGGAGCACTGGGTATTTTCTGGAAAGTAACAGGCACGGAATAGAAGTCAGCAGTGTTCTGTAAGGGAAATCCTCTGTGAAAGACAAATATTTTTCCAGGGATTACTGCAGCCTTCCAGCAGTTTTCCCTCCCCTGTGATAAACTCTGCCTAGATAACTACTGTGAGGTATTAAGACCTTGTTTTAAAATGCTGTGCTGCGCATAGATGCTGCCTCCCACTCTGAACCTCTGTAGAGGGGAAGGAATCATGTCTTATACCAAGGAAATGAGATTTAATTTCCTAATGTTTTTTCAGTTGAATTGAGTGCTCTTTATCTCACCTCAAACTGCGTGGAGAAGGACAATGAATGACTATGGAATTATTTATTCCTTGACCATGAGATAATTTTCCTCTTCTTGATTTTGTGTAAATAAAAATAATAATTAATTCTCTTACTGCTCATTCTAAATGAGTTAGAGTGTAGGATTTCTTATTTCTGCTGAGGCTGCTTCTAAGTTTAGGGGAGGGATAGCACCAAAACAACTCAATTTTGTGTTTTTGATAGAGAGGAGCATTTAATGTATTTTGAGGATCTGTGAGCAGGGAGCTGGCTGAGTTTCTCCTTGTCTTATCCATGGTGGTAGTTGACGCATGGTAAAAAGTTGATAACTGAATAGAGGTTACACAGCACTTAATAAAGCTATTTAATATTTGTTAAATATTCATATTTATATTTAATTCTCCAACACAATTGAAATTTAATGTGCAGAATAACAAAAAACTATGCAGGCAGTTTGAGCAGCTGCCCCTGCACAGACTGAGCAAAGGGGAGGAATAAGTTACCTGTTCAGGACTTGCTCTGCTGCAGAAGAAAGACACTGTGGTGGTATGAGGTACTGCTCAAGCCCTTTATTGGCTCTAGTTCTCTACACTGTGTGTAGAACATCACAAGGAGTCTAACATGAGTAAATAAAAGGTGTTAGCCCTTCAGAGTGTCAAAGTTTATACATCTCTGGGATGTCACTATGGGTTCAGTGCATTTTGGAGCTAAAAATGAGATGAGATAGTAGAGGCCAGTGTTTTCTCTCCCCCCTGTTGTGGCCAGTCAGAAATCCTCTGGTGGCACTGAACACTGGTGAAAGCTGATGGGCTGGTTTGCAGTGCTCTGCCAGGTGTGTGACTGTGAGGAGCTGTGCTGCAGCAGTGTGAGTGCTGCTCACTTTGTGCTGTTCCGGCTGCAGGATGTCCGAGCTGATCGAGAAGGAGACTGAAGAGTACCGCAAAGGGGACCCTGACCCGTTCGATGACCGACACCCAGGTAAGGAGTCCTGGCAGCACCAGCTGTGCCCCAGTGCTTACTGGTAGCTCATATTCAAAGGTAAGCAGCTTCTAGCCTGGATGTGCCAATTCTGATCGAGGTCTGACTGCTTTCGCACTAGGGAGTTGTGCTCTGTAGTGCTGACTCTGGAGCATCCCCAGGCAGTTTGAAGGTAGCAGTTCAGTATTAATGTTGGCATATTGAGGTAGGAAGGTGAGTGTTGAGTGTTTTCCTGTGTTCCTGTTTGTCCCACAGGTCGGGCAGACCCTGAGTGCATGCTTGGTCACTTACTGAGGATACTCTTCAAGAATGATGATTTCATGAATGCGGTAAGTTTGCTCTGAGAACTTTCTCTGTCAGTTCTTCACACCACCTTACTGCTTTTATTTCCTCTGTGCTGGTTGGCCTTGTTAGTTGTTTAATATTTATTTTAGTGGTGTCAGAATTCTCTTTTCCATAATACTGGATTTTAAGATGGGTTTAAGAGCAACTCTTTTGCCACTATTGGAGTCACTCAGGTAAAGGGGAGTTCATGAGCTGTTGGAATGTGTGTAGCAACAACTGAATTAGTTGTTTTCAAGGTGTATCAATCTCTTTAAAGAAAATGGGGCTTCTTTAATACAAGTCCAAAAACATAATTTCTTTCTATAATGAAGATAATGCCACTAATTCTAGTGCCTTGTTTCTGAGTGCTTGGAACTACTGGGCTGCCTGCAGGAACAGAAGAGCATGTCAGCTCTAGAAGACTCAGGCAGAGAATCAGGAGGCAAGAGTCTGCCTTTCCACTTGTACTGCTAAACTCTAACATGACTTAATAGCTAGAATTTTGTGACCTTTGCATGCCTGCAAACACCTATATCAGTACACATTGCTGGAAGGATTCTGACAGATTGCTTGCATGTCTCTCTCTGTCAAACTGCAAGTGATAAGGAAATACATGTGCAGTTAAAAATGTGCAATTTCTTATGTTAATTTTTTCATTACCTTTTAATGTTTGTTCTGTTAGTTTTTCAAGGCATTTGTGTTTATAGATCTTTAGTCAGTAAACAGCAGATCAGAGGCTCTCTGGTTCTCTGAGAAGTAGTTTTGACTTCCAAGGCACTGAGGGAGCAGGCTAAAGGCTGGACATGTTGAGATCCAGGGCTTAGAATGGCATTCCTTACTTTATTATTTTCCTGCCATGGGAGCTGTAAGGCTTTCACTGCTCTGGGTTTGGTCAGAGTTGAATTTCAAACCTGTGCTGTTCCTGATCTTCTCCAGCTAGTGAATGCTTATGTGATGACAAGCAGAGAACCTCCACTAAACACTGCAGCCTGCAGACTCCTGCTGGACATCATGCCGGGACTGGAAACAGCTGTTGTCTTCCAGGAAAAGGTATCACCTGCACTAAAACTTGGGTTTATAGCTTGCTTTATTTTGTACTCCAATAAGACTTCCCAAAGGAGAAGCCACTAAAAAGCCATATTGAAATCCTGTGTCTGGGAGCCAATCTGTTCAGCCTCACTAATGGTCTGGGGCTTTTTGCTCTTGGCATGTTCAGTTAATAAAATCTTGGGTATTTCATAGCTTTTTAAAGTGTGATGTGACTGACTGAAACAGAGGAGCTGGAATTTAATGTAATGTTTTGGGAATTGTTGCTTTATAGGCCTGTGAATGGAGCAGGCTGTGCAGAACATGGAGAACTTGCCCAGTAATCCCCAGCTCTGGCAGAGCAATAGCTTTCCTAGAGCTAAGTGATAAGCAAGTCATACTTTAACTAAGCAGTCTAAAATCCACAAGCTTTGTGAGCATTATCTGGAGCTCTGATAGACAGCTGAGTCAGACTTCACATGTTGACAGATGAGTTGTTCTGAAGGAATGCACACAGAGTGGAAATTGAGGAGAAAGTGAATTTCACTCAAGCCATAGTTTCCTTGTCTGTAAGAATTAATATTTTTCTGAAGTTTGGAAATGAGGCAGTGCTGTATATAAAAGTTCTAAATTAATTTCTCTACTATTGGAAATATGCAGATGAATTCTAAAGCATAATAAAAGATAATAATGTGCTCCCTTTGTGAAAGATTTAATTTAATTTGAGCTCTTTGTGATTTGTCCAAAAGCTGAGGCTGGGAAGCCTTGATCAAAAAACAATTTAAAACCAAAACAGTAATTCCCCATTTGAGGAGAATATAGCTATTTCCAGAGATAAAAGCTTTCTGTAAACTGAAATGAAATTAAGTTTTGCACTGAGGGACTTTTTTCCTTTTGACTTGAGAATATCTAGAGCTCTGTTCTGGCACTTAGGGCTCCTGTATATAGGAGGCTTTGGGAAGAGGGTGTTGTTCTTGTCACAAAGAGGCCCTCTAGCGACCAAGGGATTTCACAGCTCATCAGTTAGACTTTTTTTTTTTTTATTACATAAGAGCAATAATAATGCAATTGTCTTTAAGTATATAACAGGCAATAAAAATCTGTGAGCTGAGAGTTCCTGTTAAAATGTCTCTTCATTATTACTTTTCACTGATTTTCTATTGTATTGTACCTGTAATTCAAATAATGTGCAAGATTTCTGTCACGATAATTGTTGTTGATGTTTCTAAATCCAGTGGCAATTTAGAGGAAACAAATTGATCTTTCATTCCAAACCGTTGTCTTTCTAATTGTCTGTTTTAAATCTGGCCAAATTTCATTTTATTTGATATAAGTTCAACACAGCTTATTTGAAATTTGCTAAATTGCTGGAGATTTTTATTAGTGAAACTGATCAGAACTTTGGGCTTCTTCGTTTGGACTGATTCATACCTGTAGTGTTTTGCTGCCTCCTAGGAAATACCTTCACTGGCCACTTTTTGCATTTGTGCAGATCCAGGTATCTGATGCCTGGGAATAGCTTCGTGCCACTTAAAGATTTAGGAGTGGGGGTTTTTTTGTGTGTTGTTTTTTTTTTTTTTTTTTTTTTTTTTTTTTTGGGGGGGGGGGGGGGGGTTTGGTTGCAGCAGGTATTTTTATTCATTCCATGCTTGGTGGGAAATCCAGCCTGGTCATTACTGCAATAAGAGAGAATTCTTCCCAAAAGATGCTTTCACTGGGACTGAGAAGCTGAAGATGAAATGTAACTGTTAGAACTGGTTTCTTGTTTCCTCCCTTCTAGGAAGGCATAGTTGAAAATCTCTTTAAGTGGGCACGAGAAGCTGATCAGCCACTAAGGACATATGCAACAGGACTGTTGGGAGGAGCTATGGAAAACCAGGATATTGCTGCAAATTACAGGGATGAGAACTCCCAGTTGGTAATGATCTCTCAATCACTTTCCCTTTGTGGAGTACAGTTACCTCTTTATAATTTTTATTTATGGGGAGCTCACATTCTTGGGTTAATGTATGAGTCTTACAGTGGTTGTAGTGCTGTCTGTAAGGGTCATGGTTTCCATCCTTTCCTGCCTGAGTTGGAGCATGCAGTCTGATATTCTGTTAACAGCAGTTGTATTCCAAATGCCAATGGAAGCCTAAGAAGTCAAATACTTTTTAATGAGCTCATATTCATACTTTCCTTAAATAACAACTTTCAGAAGCTCTACATCTGTAACTATTGCACATTGTGGTTTGCCCACCAGACAGAGGTTTTAAAATGAAAGGTGAGTCAACATGGAGACAGCTATGACTTCTCTTCTAAACATTAAAAGTAAAAGCATGACCTTTGGTTTTGTGGAACTGCAATTTACCAAAGCTGCTGCTTCCAAAGGGAATGTTACCTTTATTTCAGGCTGGGCAGAGATGGTGGAAGGATGCTGCAATCTGGTATGTGGCTCTGTTAGCACCACTATAGCTCATCTGCTCTTAATGGCTTTCCAGCTACTTCCTTCTCACATGGGAGACACGGTGCTGATATTTTAGAATGAGAGTTGCTGTAGCAAAATGGATTTGAGTTCTCTCAGTCACTTTGAAGTTGTTATGTCTCTGGGCAAATGTACACAGCAACGTACTCTGACCTGTATGCTGTGGAGGGGTTATATGATGATAACTAAAAATATGGCTGAGGTGAGTTGCATGATCAAAGCAAGGACTGTATTCTCATGAGTGCTGCTGCTTCTCTGAACCAGGTGGCTCTGGTGCTCCGTCGGCTGCGAGAGTTGCAGGTCACTGAAATGACCACAAAACAGGAAAACAAGCGCCCCAGTCCTCGGAAAGTGCCCTCAGATCCTCTGCTGCCCCTCGATGAAGAGGCTGTGGATATGGATTATGGGGAGATGACAGTAGATGGAGAGCAAGAAGAAGTTTCTGCTGATATGGAGATCTCCTTTCATCTTGATTCAAGTCATAAGACCAGCAGCAGAGTAAACTCTGCTACCAAGCTGGATGATGGGGGACTGAGAAGAAGCAAATCAGGGAAGCAGCACGAAAGAGACGGCTTCCGCAAGGCCAAGCAGAAGCTGGGCTTCTCCACCTCGGAGCCAGAGCGGATGTTTGTGGAGCTGTCCAACAGCAGCTGGTCAGAAATGTCCCCGTGGGTGATTGGCACCAATTACACGCTTTACCCCTTGACTCCTGCCATAGAGCAGAGGCTGATTCTTCAGTACCTGACTCCCTTGGGGGAGTACCAGGAGGTGAGCATATGAAGGTGGGAGGAAGCACTCTGTGCTCTAATTCTCTGTACAAAGCTGAGTGGAATTGTGGGGGGAAATTGGCAGAACTGCTCTATCACGCTCTGGTATTTCTTGTCATGATTAAGACTGATAACTTTTCATGAGTTGTTGATGACTTCTAAACTGATGAAGTCATTAGTTTGAATATTACTTGGTGGGTAATACTCAAACCTGAACCTAGCAGATGTGTGGTCTGGAAGTTGGAGCATGGCCCTGGGGATTTTGTCCCATGTTCCTGCTAAATTTAGTGCTTGGAAGCTTTGTTTGAAATGCAGACATTTCCTGTTTCCTATGGTGGATATAATAGAGTCCTGCAAATAAAAGTCTGAGGAAATAATCAACTTGAAATTCTAAATGAAGTGGTTTGTGTAATCTCTGTAGTAGCTCTGAGGAGAAGTGGCAGGGCCTATGTTATGCAGATGCTTTTGATAACTGGTAGTACTTAAATGGACAAAATAATGTGACTGTGTCAGGTTTACCAAAGAGTGTTTCCTTTTTTTTTTTTTTAATTTTTTTGTGGTTTACCTAATTAGTAACAGAACAAAGCAACACAAGTTTTGCTTTGTGGTGGATGTTGTGTGTGCACATGTGTGCCTTGTTTCTGTGAGACCCAGTGAAACCATTACCCCCTAACACCCTGCATGCAGACTGGATTGCTTCATATGCCAGCAATAATAGGCAATAAAAATAGGAATTACTAGCATAAAGGTGTTACAAAGAATGATGCAAAGGGTTTTGGTCTGTTGCCCTGCTCTCCTGTTTTTTCTGTTCAGTTGTTGGGTAGTTGTCTTTGCACAGATGGAAGGTGGAGCCTCTCTCCAGGGTGGTATCTGTGTCTTCCATAGCTGCACTTGGAGGAGAGTCTTAAGATTTCCGTGTGGCAGCTGCCATGCACCTTGCTGCAGTCAGCAGATGTAATACAAGAGGTCTGTTAACCTTTATTGCTTCCTATGGATGGAGCTGGTTACCTCTGACCTCTCATAACAGGTATCTGCTAATAAGGGAAAACTGGGGGTTTGAGAGAGTATAAACCAAGAGAGACCTTGTAATTCCCATGAAACATTCAGCTAGTGTCCCATTTTTGTTTTCTCAGCTGCTCCCCATCTTTATGCAGCTGGGATCAAGGGAGCTGATGATGTACTACATTGATTTGAAGCGAACCAACGATGTGCTGCTCACTTTTGAAGCCCTTAAGGTAAGCTTCTTTCAAAGTATATAAAATATACCATAAATATTGTAAAAAAATGGAATATATGCTTGCTATGTGTCAAAGGCAAGTGCTCATCTTCTTTAGGCTGATGTCTTGCAGCATTCCCTTGGATTGGAAGTGCTTTTCACTCAAGCTGAATGTACTGCAGTTTTGATTTTTGACGTGTCAAGCACTTAAAATGAAAAAACAGGAAAGGAAGGAGGGAATAAAAAGATCTTAATTGTGCAGGAAGGGCCATTAAGTTCATCTTTCAGCTACCTATTTGAAGATGATAAAAATTCCTCTTTCTGTCAAATGATTGTGTTCCTGCTGCCCTTAGATGGCATTCCTGAGTTATTCCACTGCCTGCTATCTCAAAGGACACTTGTGAGGGGTGAGGAGCATAAACATCTTATTTCCCAGAAGCTCCAGCATGACATCTCTGATCTCAGTGGTTCAAGTACTAGTTTGGTGTGAGTAGTCTTTAGGGTTACCTCCCCAAGGTAAAAAGCCACACAAAAGAACCTTATTCAAGCCAAACCTGCAGTGCAGCAGCACAAGTTAAACTCTTCTGTGCGTTCTTTCCCTCTTTCACAATAACTTCTCTGCCTCTGATCCTCCAGAGTCTTCCTCTCTGTATCTTTGTCATTTGCCTGAGAATTTATTTTGAAGAAGCAGTGTTCCTACAGTAGCTCATGGTTACTTCAGCTGGGAGTAGAGTGGGGTGTACAGTGGCTCTTACTGTTTGCTCTTAAGGTGTGGGTAATACAGAAAAGCAGTGCAGCTGCAGGCTTCCCTTTAACTGTCTTTACACCTCATTTTGTAAAATTCCTTCCATCAGCAAGATGTCATAATCAATATATGAATGGAAATTTAAATAGTTAGTAGTGATAATACAAAGTGAGTGAATTTGAAGACAATAAAAAGACCTTAAGGTGGCCTGTTGGATAATTTCTGAGTTGCTCTGCTTTTCTAGTATTTTTTTTTTTTTGCAAAATGTGTAAAAAAAAATGGTAGTGCCTCTTTTGGTTTTGTTATTGGGATAAATACTGCATTGTGGATTAAATGTAATGGGAGGAGGAAGTGAGGTGCACAAAGCACAGAGCAGTTACTTTTTCTGCTGTCTGTTTTTCTATGGGGTGGGGATGCAACTGATGGCAGTTTCAAGAATCCTAGTCTAATCTGCTTTTATGATTCCTTAGCATTTGGCATCATTGCTGCTGCACAACAAGTTTGCTACAGAGTTTGTTGCTCATGGAGGAGTGCAGAAGTTGCTGGAGATTCCTCGTCCTTCCATGGCAGCCACAGGAGTGTCCATGTGTTTGTATTACTTGTCATACAATCAAGATGCTATGGAGAGGGTAAGAGCTGTTCTTGTGCTGTAACTGCAGTCATTCCCATAATTTCTCAGTGTTTCTACCTGTGTTCAGACACTGAATAAGCATCTTCTAAGCTTAAAAGCAAATTTATATGGATGGTTAATTGATATATGCAGAGGCTTTAGGAGGTGTTTGAATAATAGTGTATTGTTTCAAGGTGTGTATATGAATAACAGTGTTTTGTTTTAAGGGTGTGGATTTCAGTTCCTAGGGAATTAACTGAAGACCTTGTCAGCATTGTCTTAATACTTTAATCACCCTTTTCATTCTATTCTTTCCCACACAAAATCCCAACAGAAAACTCCTTCATTCTCATTTGCCTTTCTTTTCCTGTCTGTTCCAATGGACTGCTACACCTGAGATTGTTTTTCTCCATGGATGGTTCCAGATGTTCTGCCAGATGTTATCCCCAGTATATTCAGATACCAGGTAGAGGAGGAGTCTGTGGTACATTTTGGATTTCAGAGGAAGCCACCTTCAGGGTACAGTCATTTGTCAGGTAGTCCATGCTAGACCTCAGGTCTGAAGCTGGTAGCACTGTATTCTTTGAGTGTATCCAACACCAGCAGAGAAGAGATGGAAAACTCTGCTAACTTGGCACACAGCAGCTGGTGCCAGCACTTCAGTTCCTCTTGTCACTGACCCTGACAGAGGGTTCCCAGTTCCTCCTCAGTGGAAGTAAATAGGCAAATGCAAAAGTGCAGTTCTGAGTGCATGGTCTGCACATCTTGGAGGCGCAGCCTGAGAACAGGAAAAGACCAGCTCAGTTGTCTGTTTCCAGAGAAAAGTCAGGCTTTAGACTTGGATTTGACAATCCTTGCAGTTCCCCTAAGCTTCAGTGCTGCTAGAGTTTGGTAGTACCTTAACATAGGACATGGTACTTGGTTTCACTGAGCAGAATTTGTGTTTCTTCAGTGGAAACCTGTTGGCCTCTAGCAAAGCATTCTTTGGATATGTGGAAATGGTATGGAGAAGGACTGGAATCATACTACACCAAGACTGCTGTATTCATTGTGCTTTACTCTGGGAATGGCCAATTTCTAGTCCTACATTGCCAAATCATACTCTTTATTGGTCTTTATTAGTCAGCAGCTTTTTTTACCGGTCTAGAAATGGGACTTCTTATTTCATGTCAGATGTCTGAAGTCAAGCTGAGAATAGCTGATACTTGTCCTCTGCTTCTCAAAGAGTATTCATTCTCCTTGGACCAAATCTCTTAAGCAATCTGTTTGAAGTCTTCATCAAGAATGTTCTTTTGCTTTCCAGGTGTGCATGCACCCCCACAATGTGCTTTCAGATGTGGTGAACTACACCTTGTGGCTGATGGAGTGCTCCCATGCCTCGGGCTGCTGCCATGCCACCATGTTCTTCTCCATCTGCTTCTCCTTCCGTGCTGTGCTGGAGCTCTTTGATAGGCACGATGGGCTGCGGCGTCTGGTGAACCTGGTAAGGACTGTGGCTTTTTAGGGGACAGGGGCTTAGTGGCAGGTTTTGCACCCTGTAAATGCAACTGTGTAGAGTTTTGTTCTTTTGTTTGGTTTTGTTTGGAGTTCTTCCTCCTCAGTTCCCAAGAGATGGAGGGGTGGGTTGAGTTTTCTAAGCAACACTTGCATGCATCCTTTTATCTTTATTATTTTTATTATTATGATTATTGTCTAGAGACTTAATACCCTTTGGGAGCTTTTTTGTGCAACTCCTGGGTTAAGCAATACTCATTCAAACAGTGGTGGCTTAGTGGTAGTCCAGATATTTGTTGCCACTCCACATAGATGTGCACCCTGTTGGATGTGGATCAGTGCAGCCTTGTTCCAGGAGAGGAATGGCTGTGTGCATGCTGCAGGAACTGTAGTACCTTCTGGGCACAAGTTCAAGACATTGTTCATATAGAAAAGCTGCAATGCCTGCAGGGTGTGGCTGTGCACTCCTGCAGCTTAGGCCCTGTCTAACTCAGGAGCATTAGTGCTGCAGGGTGCCAGCACACCTTGTGGTGCCATATTTTGCTTAAGAGTACTGAGCACAACACTGCCTCGAGACCTACACTGATGTAATTTCTTTAGCCTGGAAAAAAGGAGGCTCAGGGGTGACCTTGTCACTCTCTACAACTATCTAGTCAGGTGGGGGTTGGTCTCATCTCCCAGGCAGTGAGTGACAGAATGAGAGGACGCAGTCTTAAGCTATGCCATAAGACGTTTAGGTTGGACATCAGAAAAAAATTCATTGAAAGAGTGATTGGGCACTGGAATTGTCTGCCCAGGGAGGGGAAACATGTCTCTGGACATGTTTGAAAAAAGACTGGATGTGGCACTCAGTGCCATGGTTTAGTTGATGAGGAGGTGTTAGGTCATAGGTTGGAGCTGATGATCTCAAAGGTCTTTTCCAACCTAGTTCATTCTGTGATCCTGTGATTTCTGTCTTCATGGATAGTGAAGGAGAGGGCATGGTTCAGTTTTGGCTGTTTACCCACACAAAGACCCTTTTCTGTTCAGACAGCCTTTCTCAGCTCTCAGTGTGCTTCTATGTCCTGTACAGCAAAGGCAGTGTTAGGGTTTGGTGTGAGAGCAGCTGAGAGTTGTAGATGCTTTTTTTTCCTGAAGACTGAGCTGATGAACCATTTTTTCCCATACCCAACTTCTTTCTGAAGATAAGCACTCTGGAGATCTTAAACCTGGAAGACCAAGGAGCCCTGCTGAGTGATGATGAGATCTTTGCCAGCCGGCAGACGGGGAAGCACACCTGCATGGCGCTGCGCCGCTACTTCGAGGCGCACCTTGCCATCAAACTGGAGCAGGTGAAGCAGTCGCTGCAGCGCACCGAGGGCGGCATCCTGGTCCACCCACAGCCCCCCTACAAGGTGAGGAGCACATGGCAGGCTTCAGCTTTTCACCAGGTTGTTGCATTTCTCAGTTGAATCCAAGCTGCAGACATGTGCAGATCCCTTTGAAGCCAGTGCAATAACTAGGCAGGCTGCAGTTGTTGTATTTGTACCTTTTTCCTGTCGTGTGGAATGGCATTGTAATAGGGAAATACAGAGGCTTGTCTGAATGACATTTGATGAGGGTTCCTGCTCATGTGCTGTGGTTCCCTTTCCATCTCTCAGAAACTCAAAGGCAGGTTGTTTTTGGTATTTGTATTTGATACAAATATCAAATATTTGTTTGTATTTGATATTTGTATTTTCTGTGCTGTGAATCTCTGAAAGAACAAAATTTGTATATGTATAGAGGTCCTTAATGCTGAAAAACTCAGAAATACCTTTAATTTGATAATAACTGAAATGTCTTTTGAACACAACTGTTTTTAGAAATGACCCATGAGATTCAGATAGATAATAATCATAGTCTTGGCCATGATTTTTTTTCCCTGATTTCTCCCTGCAAAGCTGGTTTTGTTGATTTTTTGGGGTTTGTTTGTTTGTTAGGTTTTTATAAAACTAGATTGTAGGGCTGCTGGTTTTGAGAAAGTACATTCACCTGTGGTTCCTGATTTAATTTATGGTAGTTCTCTGGAGGAACTGAAGTAAGAAAATATAAGGGAGCTTTTGCTTCTGCAGAAATCACTTTTGTTCTGTAACTAAAAATGTATATAAAATGTTGCTTTCTCATGTAATTAAAAATATTGAAAGGCAGACTTTCTAGGAATTTTTTAAAATTCAGTATGCTTTATAGTCAACACTTAGAAACTGTAATTGAATATTTTTAGCAACCTTTTTAGTATTTTATCATAAATGTATATTGAATGATGGTGTAGTAACTACTAGATTAGTAGCTTAAAAGCAGAGTAGAATTGTAATTTAATGTAACTTTTCTTAAATTTGCCTTAGCTTTCTGAGACTGTAAAGAAACTTTAAGGATATTATCCTTAAGCTTATTATTGTGTATTATAGTGACAGTTGCTATATTCTTTTGTAACTGGGGAATAAACCAGAAAGTAAATACTTAATCTGCAAGACACAGAGTAGTTTAATCTTATAGATGCAGTTTTCAGTTAAATCCCAGCAGTGAGGGATTTGATGTGCAAATTTGTAACCCTTGTGATGTAATGGTGTCCCTTGGACCCTGCAGGCCTGCTCCTATACTCATGAGCAGATTGTGGAGATGATGGAGTTCCTGATCGAGTATGGTCCAGCACAGCTTTACTGGGAGCCAGCAGAGGTTTTTCTCAAGCTGTCTTGTGTCCAGCTCATGCTTCAGCTCATTTCCATTGCCTGCAACTGGAAGACGTACTATGCAAGGTGAGCTCTTTGCTGTAGTGCTCTGTTTGATAGGCAGGATGTTACATTTCCAGATTTTCTACCCTGATATTGTTTAAAACAGGCACGTGCTGGTTAGTGCTGTTAGGGCCTGTGCTGTGGCCACACAGTGCTTATCAAAGCTAACTCTGGGGAAAGCAGGACTAAAATTTTAAGGTAGAGAGAGGGATGCCAAGAAATTTCTGAAGAGCCAAAATCCCTCAGGCCTTTGATTAGTATGACACTGATTTCTCAGAAAAGCTTCATCACAGTTCTGTGCCTCTTTCTAGCTGTCTCAACATTTGTTTACCTTTTTGTTAAGAGAAAGCCTAGAAAATGATCCAAGAAGAAGGTGAAATCAAGGCGTACCTTAATCCTGGAATGAGGTGGGCCAGGACTCCCTTCTTATTTCTGCTGCCTACAGGAGCTCCTTGCCTAACTTAAATTGAAAGCCTTTGAAATCTGTTTTTGCTTCTGCAGTTCCCTGCCTCCCTCCCACTCTCAGGTTGCACTCTCCTGCCTGGGTAGTTTGTGTTCTCCTGTTTCTTTCCTTCTGCAGCTGTTTCCTAATTGCTCTCTGGGTTAACTCCTACCTTTCCACACAGGTTAAAAATCTCCTCTTTTTTGCATTTTTCTGCTCTCTCACCTCTTGCTGAACATCCCTTTTCATCTTCCACAAACCTGCATCTTCCTTAGGCTGGAGCCTAAGTTGGTGTCTTTTTGACTATCAGAGTTGTCTGGTTTACTGCTGAACAGTTTCCCTTGATTTAAGATAAACTTCCTTGCTAGTTAACTGGTGACAGAGTATTTTTGATAGCACTGTTTCCCTGCTAAGATGTAGAGTTAGATTAAATTTAGCAGCTTAATTTAGAATGGTTTCTTTAGTAAGTCCTAACATTCTTATTTTTATAAATACAGAATTACCATGCTTTTAGGAGCCTGTGAGCCATGTGGGATAAATGCTGGCAGACTGCAGGCAGTGGTGTGCATGTGAGCACTGCCTTCTATGGAGACCAGCCCTTTTCATTCTAAAATCAAAAGGCACCATCAAATGCAGCAGATGTGGCTGATTTGCTTCCATTTCTTGGAGCAGAGTAAATGGAATACTATTTTATGCTATTGAAACAACTCTGTACATAGAATTCTAAGAAGTCCATCTGTTGCTGTCTTCCAGGAATGACACGGTACGATATGCTTTGGATGTGCTGGCCATCCTGACTGTAGTACCTAAAATCCAGTTGCAACTGGCAGAACCTGTGGATGTGTTAGATGAAGCTGGGTCTACTGTTTCCACTGTGGGTAAGCAGAATATGGTCCTAATGACTTACACATTTATCAGTTGTCTCCTGCTACATGGGTTTTGGCTGGCTGTTCCTCACCTGCAGTGAGACAAGGGTTAAAGTAATTAATGTAGTCAGAGTTACTGTCAAGGATGCAAATAAATGGGAGAGTGCACTGTGGTTAAAATTGTGTCATGATTAGCACTGAGGTTGGGTTACAAATTTAGAGGCAGGTCTTTCTCTTGCACTTGTTTTCAAGAGCTCATTAAATACAGGTAGAGGCAAATATACTTTTGTAATGGGACTATTAGGTTTCCTCAGTTTGTCAGAAATTTAGGTCTCCTGAGGATATGACATCTGGGAGTAAGGGAGAGGAACAATTATTGCTGTGTTAATTATGCTCTACCTGATTACCTCCAGGTTCAGCATATAAATGACTGAGATGTGCCTGGATCAGATCCAAGGCTTCTGCTTTAACTGGAGCCTCACTTTTCTTTATAAGAAAATAAAAATAAAGGCAGACGCAATACTAGATATAGGCAAAAGACAATTCCTTTTGCACTAAACGTCCTAGGCAAACAGCAATTCTGTGAGGGTTTTGATATTCTGAAGCAGATGTGAAACTAACAGGAATTCTGTGGGGGAAAATAGTCGCCCTAAAGTTTTTTTTTTTGCCTGATTCCTTTTGGAAGTTGTGATATGATTATTTTGTCCTCAGTGACTTGGTCCCCTTCCTTCCTTTTAGTATTTACTTTGTTAGTGTTTGTACAAAGGTTGCTCTATGCAGTAGGAATCAGAGCATGTCTGTGCATCTTGCTCTGTCCAGATACTGGCCTGTGCTTGATCACCACATCTAAGAGTTTGTGTGACATTACGTACTGATGATGATGTGGAGTACCAGCAGGGCAGGAGAATATTTTGCTAGGGAGGTAGAAGAATATGTCTTAGACTAGTTAGCAGAACTTCAGGAATTTCTGGAATTAAGTGAAGTACCTATTTTCTTCAAATTCGCTGGAAGACTCCTTTACTTGTCTGATCAACTTGTGTGAGATACATGTTAGAGTAATAAAGAAACTATTTCTTTCCCTCACTAGGTATTAGTATCATCCTTGGGGTTGCTGAGGGTGAGTTTTTCATCCACGATGCTGAGATTCAGAAATCAGCCCTTCAGATCATCATCAATTGCGTGTGCGGCCCAGATAATCGGATCTCCAGCATCGGGAAATTCATCTCTGGGACTCCTCGTCGAAAGCTCCCTCAGGCCCCCAAGAGCAGCGAGCACACGTTGGCCAAGATGTGGAATGTGGTGCAGTCCAACAACGGCATCAAGGTGCTGCTGTCGCTGCTGTCTGTGAAGATGCCGATCACTGACGCAGATCAGATCCGGGCCCTGGCCTGCAAAGCCCTGGTGGGGCTGTCGCGCAGCAGCACCGTCCGGCAGATCATCAGCAAGCTGCCCCTGTTCAGCAGCTGCCAGATCCAGCAGCTGATGAAGGAGCCGGTGCTGCAGGACAAGCGCAGCGAGCACGTCAAGTTCTGCAAGTACGCGGCCGAGCTCATCGAGCGCGTCTCGGGGAAGCCGCTGCTCATCGGCACCGACGTCTCGCTGGCACGCCTGCAGAAGGCCGACGTGGTGGCCCAGTCCAGGATCACTTTTCCTGAGAAGGAGCTGCTGCTGCTGATTCGGAACCACCTCATCTCGAAGGGCCTCGGGGAAACGGCGTCTGTCCTTACGAAAGAGGCTGACCTGCCCATGACTGCAGCATCCCACTCTTCTGCCTTCACCCCTGTTGCAGCCGCTGCCTCTCCGGTGACTCTGCCTCGCACTCCTCGCATAGCTAACGGCATCTCAGCCCGTTTGAGTAGCCACACTGCTGTAGGTTCCACTGCCACCTCTGTCCATGCTCAGGCAAGGCCGTCTGCATCCCAAGGTCCACCTGCCCTTCCAGGCCCTTCTTATGCTAGCAGCTCTCCTCTGATTGGCAGGATTAGCTTTGTCAGGGAGAGGCCGTCTCCCTGCAACGGCAGGAAAATCAGAGTGTTGCGACAAAAATCGGACCATGGCGCCTACAGCCAGAGCCCAGCTATCAAAAAGCAGCTGGACAGACACCTTCCTTCCCCACCCACGCTGGACAGTATAATCACAGAGTACCTTAGGGAGCAGCACGCCCGCTGCAAGAACCCTGTTGCCACCTGTCCCCCTTTCTCTCTCTTTACTCCCCACCAGTGTCCTGAGCCAAAACAGAGGCGCCAGGCGCCCACTAACTTTACCTCACGGCTGACCCGCAGGGCGGCCTTTCCGAAGTACGGAGGGGTGGATGGTGGCTGCTTTGATAGACACCTTATATTTAGCAGGTAAGGAAGAACACTGTGTTGTGATCTCTCTCAAGATGTACCCTGTGCCAAAAGCCTTACCTGGATTCAGGCTGTGCAGTCCCACGGTGGACTATCCTTAGAGACAAAAGAATTTTCATTCACCGTGACAGTGAGAGATCCTTGAAAGGCATTTTTAGTAGTCGTTCTCTTTGTCTTGTCCTTAGTGCTGACCCTTAGTACACAAAGCACACTTTATTTTCAGTAGCAACATTGACTAATGAAGCTGGTAGCTCTTTGTTCTCCTTTGGAAGGTGAGTATGCAGCACCAATTCTATGAAAATGTAACATAGCCTTGAGGATGGTTGGCTGACAGATGCAGGACAGTGAAATCTGTATTTTGTTCTTGCAACTGAATCACCAGCACCACCAGTGGCCTTTCCTGAGGTTAAACTGGAAGGTGATGTAAAGTTTATTAAAACAAAGGTGACACGTTCATGAGGGTGTCTTCACAGTGAAAGCAGTGTCACTGTGGGAAGTTATGATGCCAGGATGTTGTTTAGCTCATGTGACATCCTCTTGTGCTAAGCGTTTCAGAACTGTTAGGAATTTTTTTGCTAGCTCTCTGTATTTACCCAGGTGTTGACATTACAGGTTTTCCATCAATCCAGCTTTGAAGATGGAGTCCAAGTGCTTCAGCTTAATGATATGCTTTAACAGAAGTACCACATAGTGGAAAACAAACCCTGAAAGATTGCAAACACTGTTGTAATACTCAAGCACTAGTCTTCAAACCGATACTTGGCTTACTCTAGAGAAAGTTATAACTTGTACCTGTGTAATCTTTAAGGGCTTTATTTAATATCACACAGCATTTCAGTTTTGCTTCTCTCCTTTGGGTTACCCATGTGTTTTTGCCTTCTCTAGGTTCCGTCCAATTTCTGTGTTCAGGGAAGCAAATGAGGATGAGAGTGGCTTTACCTGTTGTGCATTTTCTGCAAGAGAACGATTCCTAATGCTGGGTACTTGCACGGGGCAGCTGAAGCTCTATAACGTGTTCAGTGGACAGGAGGAGGCCAGTTACAACTGCCATAACTCTGCCATCACGCACCTTGAGCCATCCCGGGTAAGGAACCACAGACCTGTTCTGATCTTTAGCAGTTCTCACTGCCTGAGCCCTGGCATGTTTTGGGCCCATCTGGGTTTGTACATCTGAAGTGCACCCACTGGCTGGCCTGCAGTGCCTGTTGATGAAGTACTTTTAATAGTTGCATATTGCCACTCTTATGAGTTCTACATGTAAGGCTTTTTCTTCCCAATATAGTAAAGAAGATACACAGTGGCTGTGTGCTTTCTTAAGAAATTAATATATATGTCTGCAAGTGGAAAAATGCTTAGACTCACTATTACACATTTATTTATGTGTGAGATAAGATATCAGAGTTTATATATCTTTGCTGGAGAAAGAAACCTTTCAGGAGATCATTCTAGGAAGAAAGAAAAGATTATAAGCAGAGTGGACTCCCCTCACAGGGCATCAGAGTTCAGCTGTGGATTATCCTGATTTTATCTGCTGTTAACATCATAGATTGTTCCTATTCTTACCTGTAAACTTTGTCTACTTTGGGCTCTTTGTTATACACAGTGTTAGATACTTGGATTTTATTCCTATAGGAGTAGTATTAAGCACAAAAGTGTCTGCTCTGCAGTTTCCAAATTGATCTTGTAAGTTAAAAGTGTACAGGTAAAATGATAACCTCTGTTTTCCCTGGTGTTTTTTTCCTTTCCTCTGTGCCTATCTGGAAACTCAGGATGGATCTTTATTGCTGACATCTGCTACATGGAGCCAGCCTCTGTCTGCGTTGTGGGGAATGAAGTCTGTCTTTGATATGAAGTAGGTACACTCTTATTCAGTTATGGGGTGTGCTGCAGTTGAAAGAATCATTTGATACATGAATAAACTCTTAAACAGAATAGCACAGACCTCAAAATGTTCTTGTGAAAAATAAAATGTGGTCCCTTTCCTATGTTGGTAATTACCCTATTTTATTTGATAGAGAACAAATTCTAAGTTCTACCTGAAGTCCTGTTTCATACAAGGTATATCACTAAAGTCACTGTTACTCCTGAGGGCAAAAAAACATGTTTGTGTTTTTATTCTCATGTTGTAAATTACCTTGTTGATCTTTCTGTATCCAGTTCAGAATTTGACTAGCATGGTGGTTTGCATGGCGCAATTGTCAGACCTGAACTGCAAACTTTAAAATCTATTGCAGTATTTACAACTGTTCCTTCCCATAAAAAAGTCTGTGCAAAACTCTTCATTTTAAAAGGTTTGGTTGTTGTCTACTTTAGTTGCTAACAACTGTTTTGGCGTAACCTGCATGGGGTCAGGCTTTTCTTCAGAGGAAAGGTTTGACTCCCTAAGGTGCATGTGTCAATGTCCATAATTCACTGCTGACTTCTCCAAAGTATTGCATTTGTGGCAGGCTCTGTTGATGGCAGATCTGAATTTGTTACTGCAGGATGATGTGATCAGTGGTAAAGGAGAGGGTTTTCTACATCTTTTCTCTATTGATGAAACCTGTGCTGGAGATGTTGGGGTTGTTTGGGTCAAGTAGAATCTGCAATTCCTTGATTTCTTTACTGGCTGTATCTGCAGGCATTCCTTCCCTGATGACCACTATGTGGAGTTCAGCAAGCACTCTCAGGACAGGGTCATTGGCACAAAGGGAGACATTGCACATGTAAGTACCAGGAAAGCTGATGGCTGTGAAGCTCTGGCAGAAATATAATTCTCCATAGGATGGCTGTTAATTGATGTGAGTGCTTTGATGCTCTGTATAGCTGATGAGCTTCAGAGGAAAGCTTTGAAAGTGTCAAGTGACTTCTCCTTGTTCTTGAGGGTATAAACTTGACCATCACAAGCAGTGTGTTGCCTCTGGGCAAGGATCCTGGGCAATTTTAGAGTCTGCTTTGTTTTATTCATTTGAGAGAGATCATGCGGGATTTTTTTTTCCTCTGAAGATGTTTTCTTAGTGTTGCTCTTTAGTAATAATAATAAAGTTCCACTGTAAACAGTAGCTCAGTTAACAGCTGTGGAAATGACCTATTAGAAATGTCCTCCTTCTGCCCCCCACAAATTTGCAGCCTACTTTTGGGTGATTTAACTTTAGCACTGTATCTTCAGAGAGTATTGTAGTGCTTTGCATGAATTCCTGCAAGGTGGACAGACAAGACTTCAGAGACCTTCTGCTGCTTTGCAGTGCTAATTTGCATTTGTTTAGGCCCTGTCTCTCTTAAAAGAAAATTTGCATAAAAATTTTCCATGAAATATAACTTATTCAAATGACTTATAATTTCACATGTTACTCTGATTTGTTTAATTAAACTCTCTATTCCTGCCCAGTTTTAACTTGGATTTAGCTAGAAGTTTGTTTATTGTGTTTATCTGGTAAATGGATTTGTTTTCCAGTTCTAGAGAATATTTTCCTCTGTAAGTTTGAACAAGCGCTAGGCTCTGAGGGATGTTACAGATGAGATTTATCTGAGGACATGATCACAAACCCTTTGTACTAGTTTAAAGGCCTTTTTATATTCCAAAGGTTTCTTGTGCCAAAGCTCAAATTTGCTTTTCTATGTAAATGCCAGGAATTTTAACTAATTTTCTATAGTTTCTGGCTTTTTTCCCCCTCACTGTGTGCTTTGGAGTTTTAATGTTTGTAAATACCATCTGCTCTGAAAGCAGTTCCATTTCTGAAATAGTTTCTGGCTAAGTGGTACCTTGTGATTGCAGCTTCCCAGTCCACTCCTCATAGTGAGGTTATTTTATTTGGAATTCATCCTGATTGTAGTGAAATGTGTCAGTGAACCTGCAGTAAGCCAAGCACTGGCCAAAATTTGTTGTGAGGCTTGGTTCCAGCTGTGAAAAACTATTAAAGGGCTGGTAGGAAAGGTTATTTAAGGAATGCTGTCACCTGAAATGCAAAAATGAAATGGAGAATGGGGTGGTTCTGTAAGCAATCTAGGAAGGGGAATGGGAAGATTTTAGGCACAGATATATTACAAATTGTGACTAATCTTTCTTTTTCTTTTTAATCTAAAAGATCTATGATATTCAGACTGGCAACAAGCTATTGACTCTGTTTAACCCAGATCTTGCCAACAACTACAAGAAGAACTGTGCCACCTTTAACCCCACTGATGACCTTGTCCTAAATGATGGTGTCCTCTGGGATGTCAGATCAGCACAAGCCATCCACAAGTTTGACAAATTCAACATGACTATCAGTGGTGTTTTCCATCCCAATGGGCTGGAGGTCATTGTCAACACTGAAATTGTATCCTTTGGGCCACTGTGCTAGCTGGTACTGGGAGCTCAAGAGCTGCTATGGATGAATAAGTGGCTGTTTGCAGAGTTGTATTCATGGTCTTCTGTGCTACTTGTTCTGTGTGGTAACAGGAGCTTCTACCTGTGAATCAAGGAAGAGTAGGGGCTGTTAGGTAGCTAATTTAAATCTAGATTTGCCTCTGATGCAGTCTGGAGAAAATACTTAATACAGAGAGAGAGCAAGAGAGATTTTCCTCTCTGATAACACTCCATAGCACCTCAGCTCTCTTCCTATGTTTTATTGAGAGCAGCCTTGAAGGTACTGCAGTCACTTCTCATGTCTGGGAATGGCATTTTGAGTAAGAGCTTTCTTATTTTGAACACATGGAATGGATTGTAGAGCAAGTGTCCACCCCTGCTTTAATCATATTTGCAAGACAGATGCAATGAGGTTTTTTGAATGCAGTTAGCCAGTTCTTTATCACTCCATTGAAAAGGAAATAGAAATTTTTGGTTGTTTGTTGCTCCTTAGCCTGTGCTTTTTCAGTGGGACCTCCGAACTTTCCATTTGTTACACACAGTACCTGCACTGGATCAGTGCCGTGTGGTCTTCAACTATACTGGCACAGTGATGTATGGAGGTAGGACTTCTCCCCTTCCATAACTCTCCTGGGTCACCTCCTGTGAGATAAGTGGCTGCTTGTTCAGTGAAATGGGAAGCTTCAGAGACTCTGTAACTCTAGGCCTTTCTGGCATATGTGACCTGGATTTTTTCCAGGATGTTCATGCTGCATGTATTGCTGACAAAGACAGTTTTCTGTAACATCAGCAATATCACAACTAATTCGTGAGATTGAAAAGCAACCTATTGTATAATGGCAGATCCAGTGATGCTTGAGAAAATAATTTTGTCCTCTGTATTAAGTTTTGATGATCTGTACTATCAATAAAGGCATCTCTGGAAGAGTAGATATTAAATGGGTCTTGCCAAGCTTTTAAATATAAAGAAAATTCATGTCAGAGTCTCATTTGATCTGAAGTTGATTAATGGTAGTGACTAATGGAAGGCAGATTTTTGGAATAATCTTTCCTTGGTTCAGCTATGTTGCAGGCAGATGATGAGGATGACCTTCTGGAGGAGAGAATGAGAAGTCCCTTTGGCTCTTCTTTCAGGACATTTAATGCAACTGATTATAAACCTATAGGTAAGAGTAAGAGGCACCAATAGCTTTGTCTGGAGGTTTAAAGGTTTTTTAAAAGTTTGCTTAGTAACATTGACTTCTCTCTTTGCACGTGTGAGAAAACAAACTGCAACATCCTGTTCTGGAGGAAGCACAGGAGTTGGGTTTAACACTGACATAATTTTAAGTATCGTATCCCATTCAGTGTGTGACTGCCTTACTTGCTCCTGTTCAGCAGTTCTGCCTTTATTTCCTCTCTTCTTTCCAAGTAAGGCATAATCTGAGACAGTAGGTCACTTGGCCAGGATGGCATTGCTCTCATTTCACACGGGGCTCTTTTTTTAGCTCAAGGAGCTAAGCTAATTGCTGCTGTGGACATGTACAAATGGCTTTTGCTGTTGAAGGGAGGCATAGGTCACAACTCAGTCCCTTTGTTGCCACCTATTATGGAGGATGTGGTGGTGTTTATGGTGCTTAGGAAAACCAATAAAGGTATTATCAAGGGAGGAGGCACCATGCAGAGCAGGTTAAGAGCTTACTTGACTGTTTTTTACAATGGTCTCCAACATCTCTATTCTTTATTACTACAAACATTCATTTCACTAGTTTCAGCTGTTTTTTCTTGTCCCAAAACTGTATTATTTGGTTTTAGACACTTTTTTCAGTGAGCATTAAGTAACCTGCAGTTAACTATTGACTATTGTGATGTTTTCCAGCTACCATAGATGTAAAGCGGAATATCTTTGACTTGTGCACAGACAGCAAGGACTGCTATCTGGCTGTCATTGAGGTAAAGCTGCTAAAATAAGCCCTGGTCTCTGTAGCTGTGGTTTGAATGCGCTGCTTGTTGTTTCTTTTTTGGAGCTCCTGCTGTTAAATTCATGTCCTAAGCAGTGGTGGTGTTTTGATGGTGCTAAAGATGCTGTTTGTTTTTTATTCTGCACCCCCTACAGTTTTGTTTTGCTGCCTCTTATTCCTTAAATTTCCAAACACATTTGCTTCTCTTCTTCAAACTCTTCCCACTTCAATATGTACAGAGATTTTCTTTCTCATGAGCATAAAGAAAAATGTGCTTTTTTCTTATTTATAGCAATTATTTCCTTTTGCAAATTAAAATGTGTATCAAATAACTGGGAAATGCAATCTTTTGGAGGCTTCCCACAGAGCTTTTCTGTGAATCACTCTCACTGTTCCTTTTACACTTGTCTTCCTAGCAAAATCTCAGAAGCTAAGGATTTGAAGCAAAAATTACTGAGCTAAACTTCTGGTTTGTTAGGGATGCAGTTCTTTGCTCCATAATATGTTTCAGAACCCAATTTCATGCAGCCTGATTGTGCATGTGTAGTGAGTAATGTAAAGTCCTGTCAGCTTTATACTCTGTGTGTGAATCACTGATCCCTATAGACCACAAAAGGATTTTTAGCAGGGCAAATTCCATGTCTAACTACTGAAGCTGGAGATGACAAGGGTTGTGAGACCAAGAAAATTTTCTTTAATAGGAGTCATTGGAAATGTTATTTCAGGGAACATGGCAGGTCTTGAAACCAAAGACTGATTTTAACTGCTAATTGTAGTGCTGCTGGTAAATGGGAGGGAAGGATTTTGGAAATGTTGCTGTGATTGAGGCCAGATGTAGCACTGAATGTACCAGCTGAGCTGAGTTCCTGGCATTAACTCCCATGTGGGCATCTCCCTGCAGAACCAGGGCAGCATGGATGCCATGAACATGGACACCGTGTGCAGGCTCTATGAAGTGGGCCGGCAGCGGCTGGCAGAAGATGAGGAGGATGAAGAAGAAGATCAGGTGAGAAACTTAGCAGTGATCTGAGTGTTCTAGAGTAGCTGTTAGCCCTCTACATGTGTTCATTTATTACCCAGAAAGTACAGAGGCCTCATTTGGCCTCACCTAATATGAAATAGGTCACTTTACTGTCAGTGTAAACTGAAACTGTCTGGTGCAGAACCTGTGGGAGCAGTAACTTTGTGCACTGTAAACTAACACAATCTAAACTAACACACTGTAAACTAAATAATAGTTTATTTATTAATTTAATTCAGAATTCAGTCTTGATCAGAAGCTTTGCTTTCTGTTCTGCTTTTTTTTAAGTATTTCAACCCCCAATATAGACAGTAGTCTAGCTTCAGGCTTGAGTCTTTCCTTTTTTTCAATTCCAATTCTCATATTTGGACTTAATTTATCACTAATTTATCGCTAATTTACCACTAAGAGATACAGCTTGTGACTAATACAGTGAAACTGCACAGTACTTCTACACAGTAAAAGGGTTAAAGAATTTTAAAGAGGGCTCTAGGTTTGAGCTGGGATATGTTGGTTTTCCTTTTCAGATCAGCTGTTTCACTTCTGGCAACTTGACAGAAGAGCTCAGAACTGCAGTAAGGGCTCCTCAGGGTGCAGCTGGTAGAATACACAGTAGCACAGAATGCTTACTGCAGTAAAGAGAGAACTAAAATTCAACAGAATCAGTTTGTAACTTTGTGGGTGTCAGGTGTTTTAGGTTTTTTTTTTTTTGGACAGGCAAAAACCTTATGCTTCAATTCTCTAAAGATTTAAAATGCATTATTCTTTGCTCTTTGGTGTCTGCATTCTAGTAAATCATACATTTGTATATCCTGTGAGAAAAGCTGACTTCACCTTTTTCCAAAGAATGCCAGAAGCTGAAGGTGATACTTTGGTGGGGTTTTCCCCACTGTTTGGAAAGCTGGATTTATGCTACTTTTTCTATCTCTGAATCTTCCTGTTGTTAGGTTAGAACTTGTACTTTCTAGTTCAGGAGGCTGGAGAGCAGGTCTCAGGAAAGAGTAACTTTGCAGTGAGTAGTTGTTATTATGATTTCTCTGTAATTCTGAAGATAAAGCAGAAGTTCTCGTTTGGGTGTGAAGTGTGCTGTCCTGGCCACTCAGTGTGCTACAAGGTTGCTGTTGGAGTCTTGGCATTCTTTTGATATCTTTGGTCACTGTTTCTATCCCTAGATTGAATAGATTAGAAGAACAGAATTTCTTGGGAAGCAATGAAGAGGGAGGAAACATTATTGCTCTCTCCTTCCTTTCTGCATCCTAGCCATCCAGTGCTTGCCCTGGGCAATATTTACTATTTCTATCTCCACTTCCATTGTTTTTGTTCACTTTCACTATATTTTAATATTCATATTTTCTTCATTAGATCTCCAAGAATAGTTTGTAGCAGAAATAGCTCTTGCATTGCACAATGATTAACTAGGAGCTGTCAGGGCACTGCTTTGCAAAATGACTGGTAAGTGTTGACTTAAGGGAGATTTGTGTTTGTGCAAGGCAGTCAATGGTTCCAGGCTGTAACACCAGGTACCCAGCAGAGATAAGGGATCTGCCATCTATCAGATGTGACTGGGGACACTTTCTGTCTTACAAATAGAGGTGACCCCAGGCAGAATCTAAGTGTGCTAAAAGCTTTCCTGTGAAGCTGATGGAGTGTTCAAACAAGGCTGCTCCTGGATTGATTTGCAAGCTAAGAGTGATTAGTTGGTATTGCATAACTGCTGCTTTTTATTTCTCTGTTTCTGGGGTCTGTACATGTTCCTTAGACAGCAAGTTTTAGGGATTGTTACAACCAAGTTTCTTTAGTAGGAGAGATTTGGTTTTAATATAAGCAACACTTATGAACTCAAATTCAATTCAATGTACAATCTCGCCAAAGATAAACTAAGCCCCTTGCTCTTCATCCCACAGATGTTCTGTGCTTTTTCTTCAGTTTTTTTTTTTGTCTTAGGTTTAAGAAATAGAGGTTTTGTCTCTGTAGAAACATCCAGCATTGAGCTAGAATGAATAGAGGTTTTCCTGAATAAAGACAGAATCTCTTTGGTACACTTGTCTGTTGAGAGGTTCCCTGTTGGAAGGATTTTTGTTTGTGTGCATATCCATATCCTCACACATATGTGTTTAGTATTTGCCTAGTTAGTTTCTGTGATTTAGCTTTTGAAGAATTTGGTATAACATTTCAAACTTGTTGGAACTTCTCACAGATACTTTAAAATCCTCTAAAAGAGGATGCTTTCTTGATCTTTGATGAAAGTGGTGGTGGGGGGAAATGCATATGAATCAACCTTTTTAGTCAAGGTTTGTGAAGGAGAAACGAGTCTGTTTGACCCCTACTTCTTCACACCTTGACTTGATGTATATTTGGGTTTTTATATCTAACCTACATGGGTCCATGAATACCTTTTTTGGCCTGTACAGAAGATAAAAAATGATGAATACTCAGTACAGAAAATACAAAATAATGAGTACTCAAATGCAAGGGTGGCTTACAGGCAAACCTTGCTCAGAAGTCATGTGTTGCACAATGAAATGGCTTTAAAATTTGTGCTAAGAGATAAGAACTATAAAGAAAAATATCTGCCTTTTTTTTTTTACCTTAAATTTTGATTCCTCACAATGTCAGTTCTGACAAATGTCAGCTGATGGCTCCATGACAGCTTTTTCAGAAAGCAAAGAGTGAGAGTCTGTAAAATGAATCTAGCAGAAATGTTTGGTCTACAGATATCTTTCAGTTCCTTCTGTAATTTAAGAAACAAAACGTCTATGTTATTCCTCCTATCTCAATCTAACCTTGTAAGATCAACTGATCTGCTACACAAATTGCCCTCAAATTAAATGCTGGGGCTGATTCAGTGGCTTGAGCATGGGACTGCTGCAGTGAATGTTTGTGGGTTTGTTTGCAATGCTTGAGGACAGCACCATGGTGGCCTGGTTCCTCCCTGCTGCTGTAGCAGCCTGTCCAGTGAGATCCCTGGGAGGCTGTGTTTGCCTAGGAGTGGCCAGAGCTGTCAAGCCTTGTTAAACAGAACAAATGCCAGTAAATGGTGATGCTCTGTGCTCTGTACTTACTGTGCACTGAGGGAAAGTGAGGAGGGTGTAGCACGCTTAACAAGAGTCTGTTTGCAAGCTCTTTGGTTGGGTGGTTTACTCCAAAAATACCAGTGTTCCTGCCTTGAACTTCCACGAGTTTTGTGAATTATTTCACTGCAGGATGAGTATCCAAATGTGTCCATCAATAACCAGCAGTCTTACTCATAAGTATTTGCAAAACTGTGTTCAGCATTCAGGGAAATAGGTAAGGGTTTCCTATTTTTCAGTCTGGCTATGAGATCTTCCTCTCTTTCCTCCTGTATTTGCCACTGTTCTGATATGCTCCTTCAGTTAGATTGTGAAGATATGTTGGGTGTCTGAGCTACTGGTACAGATCTCGGACCATCTTGTAGTTGTTAGCTTGCTTTATTCTTACTTATTTCTCTTTCTTGGCTGACTAGTATCCCCTGTTTCCCTGGTTAATCTGCTGTCTTCTGTAGTGAGGCAGATGAGGAATTTCAGAGGAAATGGCACATGGCAGCTGCCATGGGCTAGAAAAAGAGACTTCAGAAATATTACGTGCTCAGAAAAGCTGAAATCAAGGGAGAGTAGACTCAAAACTGTGAAACTGAAGTCTGGATGAGGTGATCTGAGTGGCTTTTAGGATTTTCAGGTTTAGGATTTTCATTTTTACTTCCCTATTTTAGCTTTGCTTTCCATATTACTTGCTTAAGGCCTGTTTTTCTCTCTGTGGTACATGTGGGTGATGTTGCATCTCTAAGGCCCTAGTAGTGTCCTCAGTTATTGTCATGTTCAGAGAGATTTATGGCTTCAGTAGCACATTGCTTCACCTAGCTGTCCCTGTCCTATAAAGTGTTCTACTTCTTTTGCCAGACCTGAAGAACTGTTAATTATCCTGCAGTGCTTCTGGCCTATCCAAATGGTGGATGGTAGGTGTGTAATTTGTCTTTTTGCATTGGTTTAGAAAATTCCAGGTGATGGGAAATAAGCTTTGTTGATAAGGCAATAACGACTCAAAAGACAATCACTATTCTAACATATGGTTTAGCCAGGGTGGAGAATGTTTTCCTCAGCTTTCTATGTCTTTCTGTGTCTATGTGATCCCAGTTTCCACTTTTATCTTAGGATTCTCCCCCTGTGTACCTGCAACAGTAATTGCAACAGCAATTCCACTGTACCTTATTGCTGTTATTTGATTTAGTTGGTTTGTTTTTTTCATGTGAATACTTACTTGCTGGGGAAAGACCCCCCCGCCCCAAACCTTAATCCATATTGGCATATTTGGGAATATTTGGGAATCATCAGACCATGGTGGTGCTTTGCCACTATAAGCTGACCAGAATGATTTTTGTCACCAGGGACCCTAAAGTAAGGGTTTGTTTTAGGAGCTGTTCCTGTAATATTTGAAGGTACAGTTTGATTTCAGATCTTACTCAGGAATAAAATGGTTTACAGAATAATAGCTGTGAATGGGTGTTTCCAGACAAATGTCTTAAATGATAATAAATATGTGTCCATTGCACACCTTCATAGAAATCTTTGAGGTTAGTTGCAGTTGGGAAGGCTGAGTAAAGAGTGGTTTCTATCAAAGACCTTTTTATATAACAGACACATCTTTTGAGCAGGCATCCTCCAAAACTGATATTTAAAAGAACAGTGCCTGTACTCTTTACCACATTTTTAGATTGTAGCAAATAACTGTGACTACTTTAGACTATCCTATTGTTTCAGAATCTATTTTCAGTAGCTCTCAGGCAGTGCAAACAGAGGAATTTCTTGGAAAGAGATAAGTATTTGGAGTTTCCAGAAGGACAGATTTAGTATTATGGAGTAAAACAGCTTCAGCAGAGATAAAAACATATTCTGCCTGTTCAGTGACATAAATCAAAGATTTCCTTTCTCTTGCCTAACACATCTTTCTAGAATTCCCACAGTAGCTGAGATCCAAGTAAATAAAAGCTGCCTCAGCTGTCATGAGAATGTCAGTCAGAGGCTTGAGAAAATAAAGTAATAAAATCTTCTCCATAGAAAGGGAGTTCATTTACCTGCCAAATTCTTAAATTCCTTTATGCAATATTGTTCTGTGTCATGGAATGAAAGAAATTAATTTATTTTTGTAAGTGAGAGTGTGAGATCAGTGAGAGAAAGGAAAAGAGGCATATTGAGAAATTCTGCCCAGTTCTGTACTCCTTACATTACCTCTGGGCCCTGCAGCACAGACAATATAATAAGTCACCTTAGAACCTTTATCCCAAGCATTAAGGGAGTTACCAGCTGTGAAATGGTGGCTTGCACATGCCTCAGAGGGCAGGGGCTGGAGCCAGGTTGATTATCATCAGCTGCAGACAGTTAGATTGAAATGGAAACATTTCACAGGCAAAACCTGAGTTTGCTCAAAAGGGCCCCATCTGAACCTCTGATCCATGTGAGCCCCATTCCCTTAAAGCTTTTGTTTGTCTGTATCATGGATAGTTTGTCATTCATCACAGGTAAGTAGTCATTGTTAGACAAGCTAAACCTACTTATCCAGACTAAGAGATTAACTGCTTTTTATTTCTTCACTCCATGTTTTGCCTCTGTGACATTCTGTACGCTGTGTGCTGTTTCCTGTTTTAAATCTGCATATACCCACCTGCATAGCAGCCTATGGTAAGATTCCTTGCTTGTTATATATGGGAACTTCTGCACCTTCCCAGGCTTCTACATTTTTAGCTCTGTGACTAATGGCTAAGAGGAAGTAGAAATTCTAACCCTGAAGTAGCCAAGAAGATAAAAGTAGGTGCAGCCCTGTAGCATGAAGGAGATGAATACTTGGAATTGATTACTGGTGGATAACAGGAGTTAGGGGTTTGCTAGCTGAGGGGGGGATGGACAGGTAATCCAGGAGATGAAAATCCTTACATGCTTCACCAGGGAGTCTGTTGGCCACATTTAAGCTTTTTCCACTACCCATTGTCTGGGAGTGTTAAGAAGTGGCTGGGGGGAGGGAATTGGATAGAAACTCTAAAGTGACTGAAATGCAGACATTGTCACTCCTGGGAATTGCATTGCAAAGGCCCAGGAAGTACCAACATGGTACTCAGCAAGCAGTACAATTGTCAGAAGATATGACAAGGGGATTGTGTGTGGAGAAAGATAAATTACTAGAACAAGGAGAAAGCTTGCTCATCTGGGTGAAACATTGTTCAATACACTTGTATTTGAACAATGATCATCTGTCCTTTTTTATGAAAGCAAAGCCCCTTCCCAAGCTTGGCAATAGGGAGTAATTAAAATAATACTGATAATCTGGAAGGGATCTGATTGCTGAAGTTAAAAGTTTGCTCTAGGAGAAACTTGGGGAAGGAGAGTGAAGTAAACAAGTAGGCTGTTTCTTGCAAAAATTCTTTACAAATAAATTAACCAAAATAATGGGACTATGGGAAACATGAATTTCTTTAGAAAGAAAACCAACCTAGATGAAATAAACAACTGCTAGAAGCAGATAGTACCAGCAGATAATTTGACTTGTCTAAAAGTAGCCAGAAGTGAATTAAATATGAGCTGAAACATTTGAAGTAGTGGGAAGAGCTTTGCTAACATTGATTAGTTGTTCTGCAGATTGCAAAAAGATAGGTGAAAATAAGAATAGTCAGAGTAATACCATCTAGCATGATTCAAACTGAGAAGTGCAATAAAGATTGTGTTTTCAGAGGGAGGAAGTGTTGCTGGAAAGCAGCTGGAGGTGAGAGGTGCTGATGGAAGGAGAGGAAGAAAAAGTCAATGAGGTGCGAGACAAACAGATGAAGCTTTTTGTAACAGCTGAAACCATGTAAAACAAGCAAAAAATCAGTGACCTGTGGATCTCAAAACTGAAACAAAATTTCAAACCCAAATATCAACAATTGAAAAAGACCTGTGGGATCTTCCTGTGGCAACTAAAGGCCAGCCTAATGTAAATTTGAGAGATGGTGTAATCTGCATTGGAGAAGTTTCAAATTCTGGTCATGTGGTCATAAACTTTAGGATTCAAGAAATGTGAGAAAACTCTAAGAAAAATGTCTTGAGAGAATTTGAAAGCAGGCTGGTGTACTTTTATATACTGCAGATCTGCAGTGCTGCAAGTCGTACTTCCTGGAAGCACTTTGTACATACACTCATTTAATGTTAGAATACATTACAGAAATATGTTAAAATCAAAAAGTTCAAGTTCTGCTTAGCTAATGTGTATTTTGCATCAGTTTGAATAAGTGAAATGCTGGAGTTTTCCTGAGCCTTTGATTGATTCTTGAGAGATGAACACCAGTATGTCAAGTATCAATAAGATTTGCCACCCAAAAAGGACAAATTTGTGAATTTTGTATGTGCAAGATGGTTGGTAAAGGGGAGTGGTAAGAAAGTTGATGATGATGATGATGAAAGCTTATGAAGTGCATGTCAACAATCCTCAAAGGACAATATGGCAGCAAACACATAGTGCTTGAACAAGTGCAAAGGGTATTTACTAAGCTCTGAAAGGGCTGTAAAAACTGGTAATATAAAAAAATTTGGTCAAGTAGCTGTTTTTTATTCCTGTGCAGCCACCCCAATGTCTGCCATTCAATTAGGGGGTGTTGTTTAGTTTTTTCCTTTGGGGATTATAAATGGTAAATTAATTGAACCAAATCTACTTGGTTTTTTGGAAGCAAACTGGTAGTAAAGTTACCAGTAATTTGCTTTGAGATGATCTTGAGATAGTTCTTTGCTGTGTAATCTGTAAGTTTGTGTCCAGGTTTTCTTGTACTATTACATCTCTGTAAATGTTTCCTACACAAACCTGGATATGGTTTGGAATAGCTGTCTTGTCTTTTCTTGTGGCATGGCACAAGGCTTTTTTTCTGTGCTCTTACTCAGAGTGTTTGAGTCCCTGGGGCAGGTGTGCCATTCTCTCTGTGTAGGGATCCCTTTACATGAGACAGTTGTGGTGTCTCGTGAGAATTCATCTTGAATCCTCATGAACAGCCTGGATATCACTTACATGTGTTGGTGTTAGACTGCACCTGGCACTCCCTCACCCCTTTCTCAGCTGTGTCCCAGGGGCTGGGTTTGGAGCAGAAGCTCTGGTGCTTTGTTGGGAGAGCTGAGCTGTCCCCAGGCTCTGCTTGGAGCTCTCTGCTCCAGCTGGGAATGCTGAGCTGGCCCTGCAGAGCTGCTGCTTGGCTTGCCTCAGAAACTGAGACAGAATTTATTTGCCTATGGCTTAGCAGAAGTGTCAGAGTGTCCAAGTGGTGTTTGGCTTCTTTAGAACGTGGCAAGGTCCAGGTTTCCTCCTCACTGATGAAGATGCTCCTCAAGCCCTGTGAGGTGTCACCCCTCCAGCTCTGTAAGGATGTCACTGCATGTGTCACACTCACATGCACGGGTGCCTTCTTGGAGCATGAGTTACAACCTGTTTTACCAAGGACAGGTATAATTTTGATCTCATCTTACTGTTCTTTGTTGGTTTTTACATGAATGTGACCTGGCCCTAATCACCAACTTCAGATTAAGTAATTTAAATGGTAGAAGTGGAAGCATTTCATTTTTTCTGTCTGTATTTTCACAAAGTATTTTTTCTTCACTGGTTGATATAACCCTTCAAAGTTAATTTGCAGCTAAATATACAACCTTTCTCTGTAATTTGGTTCTTACTCTTGTGACCCAGAAGGGATTGTTAGCTCTATACAACTGTATTCAATTTCATCCTGTATTTGAAGGGTGACATTGGTATAAGGGCCTTGCCTTAAGCTTGAATTTGAATGTTGATGAAACAGTAATTCAGTTTCCAATAATTGTTATTTATGAAACATAATCAGATTTAGTAGTTTTGACATTTTGAATTCTTGTGAACTAGATATTTAGGAAAAAATACTCTCAGAAATTCAAGATGTGTAGAAACACAGAGGGGACCTAACTCATTTCAGAATCCTTCAAGTTTTACCTACATGGACTCTAAATGGATCTTGGAGACAACATACTTGTTTTTCTTAATATCTACAGGTATGTCTCTGTCTCCAGAGACTGAGAAACTTGGTTTAATATCTCCAAGATTTTTTTAATAAATTGGTATTTCTTTTCTGCTTCAGAGTTGTTTGGACACTGGAAAAGGAAGATAAACTCTCCTGCCTTTTCAGTTTTTAATCAGCTTTTCAATTCTGAATAGAGTAATAAAATTTAAGACATTGGTCTCTGTGCAGATACTGCATAGAACAAAAAGAAATACAAATTATTAATGCAAAGCTTTTATACTCAATTCAGTGTGTGTTATGGGAAATTATACCCAGTATGGCACTGCATAAAACTGAACTGCAAGTAAGATGTTTCCTCTCCCAGTATGTATACAATTAAGTCTGTTTATCTGAGGACTCATTAACTCAAAGTGAAGTTGTAATTTCTTAAAATAAGCACAGACTTCAAAAGAGGTTGGTTTTAATTTTATATTTAATATAAACTCTTTCATAAAGGAAACTGTATGTAGCAAACCATTGCTGTTGTGCTGTAATCTGCATTTAAGAACATGGCACTTCTGGTCAGCAGTGAAGACTTGGCTGCCTTTTGCAAGTGAAGAAACAATACAATTTACTTTTGCCCGTGACAGATGTTGGATTTGTGTGGGTGTGGTGGTTTTTTATAGCACTGACTGAAGCAAAAGTAGGTTGGGGAGATGACAGTAGAGGACTTTCCTCTGTCCCTTTGGATCTGAAAATGCAGCAGTCTAAACAGTGGGAGTGTGGTGAGCTTGAGGACCAAAGGAACCCTTGAAGTGGGTTGTTAGATATCGATCTTAATTGCTTCCTAATTTTCAAAATGTGTCACCTCCCAAAACAAAGGGACAATTAGGACTGAATGAGCTGAGAACATTCTGTTAGAGAAACAGGCTGTGGCTGAGGAGAGGTGCAGGTGGATTGAAGCTTTTCTTTCAGCCCTGGAACACTCTGGAGCTTGGCTTGTGATGGCAGTTTGTCTGGGAGAAGGGTGGAACTGTTACAGCTCCTTCCCACTCAGTCTCATCCACTACACACAGATTTCTGGATTTTGCCTGTACAATGAGGAATTCAGTTGCTTTACTGAAGGCAAATTCTGATTTGATAAAGATCTTGATTCACAGGTAAATACCAAAGATGTGGCTCCTGAGCTGCCTTAAACAGTTCTGTCATCTGAAGCTGAGTGATTCAGGGACTGGCTTAGGCTAAAAGTATTTTTCCTACATTTTATACCTCATCTAAATGGCAGTGACAGAGACTGATGGTGCATGTGGTTTGGTGTCAAATGCAGCATTTGGTCCTGCTGAAACTTAAAGCAGTTTGCACAAGACAAGCAACAAAGCCATGGATTAACAGGTCTTACTGCATGTCCTTCTCAAGGGTGCATTGTGGTGCCATGTGTTGGTGGCCAGTCCTGGAGAGGAGGTTGAGCCAATGGTACCTGTTTGCACCAGCATTTTGCAGTTGAGATTTTTGCAGGCCTGCAGGTGATCTGGCATGTGGTATTCTGAAGCTTTGGAGAGAGTGCTTATATGGGTGATGGGAGAGTGTTTATAATGTCTAATGGCTGGATGTGGGGAGAAGTGAAAACTATAGGTTTTCTTTAGTTCCTGTTATTCCATTTTACATTTATCTTAATGTCTGCAATGGACTATTTTTGCTGTCTTTATAGGAGGAAGAGGAGCAAGAAGAAGAAGATGATGATGAAGATGATGATGACACAGATGACCTTGATGAGCTAGATACAGACCAGCTGCTGGAGGCTGAGCTGGAGGAGGATGAGAACAATGAGAATGCTGGTGAGGATGGAGAAAATGACTTTTCTCCCTCCGATGATGAGGAGATTGCCAACCTCCTGGAAGAGGGAGATGAGGGAGAAGATGAAGATTCTGATGCTGATGAGGAAGTTGAGCTGATTCTTGGAGATAGTAAGTGTGTGGCCGCCTTGGTGACCTTGTCCACTGCTTAAGGTCCTGACAAAGAGGTAACATCTAAATTCCCCCTGAAATGACTTAACTGACTTGTCCCTGGCTGGTATGAGTGACAGGCCATCATCACCTTGTTCACCTGGGGCATCTCTTAGTAATCTGCTGATAAAAACAGCTGTTCTGTGAGAGACCAACTGTGCATTCTGGGAAAGGAGGTATCTGCTTTCTTCAGGTGCTTCCAGGTGTGTGTATGTGTGAGAACTCTGTGTGAAGAAGCTTGGTATGATTGCTTGCCTATCCTGCCCTTCAAGGGGACACAGGTTTAACTCTTACCTCACCTGTCCTCTGTGCCTCTTGTGAGCCTGTAAGGACAGAGAAGCACTTTTGATCCTTGGTGCTGTTCTTTCTCTTTTGAAATTACCTAAAGTGCAAAGCCAACATGGCATTTCTGACTTCACTTCCTTTATTAGACTGTTCTGAAGCTAACAAAACTTTTGGGATACAATTTAAATAGTTCTCTTTTTTGGGCATTCTGCAAATACAGTGATTTGAAAATACAAAGTGTGTGTGTATGTATGTGTGCATAGAAAGGTCTGAACTTCTAATGTAGCAATAAAGTTTGGAAGAATGCTTCACAAGAAAGGTGAGTAGGATAGCATGAGGCTTGGGATTTGTGACATCAGATTCTTTTCCCTCTTTTGCAGCACATTTTTTGAGTATGTGCAACCAAACCACTTAGTTATTTTTAATTTTCAAGCTGTAAAAATGGACATAATATTGTTACCTTAAGTTAAAAGGTTGGTAAGGGTGAGTAATGACAGTGTGCAAGGTGTTTGAAGTCCTGCAGTGATAGATGGATTCCCATCTCAGCTCTCCCATCACTGTTCCCTGGCAGTGAGCTGGAGGATGAAGCATGCCAGGCCCCTCTGGGGCAGTGATGTGGCTGGCAGGCTCATCCATGTCTTCTGTGGCAATGTAGCTCAGTCATTTTTAAGGACATGGCCACACGAGGTTGCCAGAGTTATTCTGTGGGGTCACTCTGCTGTTCTCTAGAAGGAAATAGGTTTATACTGTAGGGCCATATAAGATATTTGCACAGCTCAGTTATTAATGGCATCTTGCAGTGCAACATTTTGGGGTTACAGGGAACCTCTGTCCTAGTAGTGGACAGGATCTTTGTGACACAACTCCACTTGTTTTTCCTCAGGGAATGCAGAGCCAAAAGCTCTTCAGAGAGCACCTGGTGTGCTGTACCTTCAATTGTCCAAGGGGCAGCCTGGCCAGGATGTTCAGGCCATCTCAATAACTCTTCCTGGAACAAACCAGGGGCTACTTGACAGAAATTTCAGGCGTGCTCTGCAGAGCACTGTTATGAAGTGGCCACATCTGTACCTCATTTATAGATAGAGCTACTTGAGCAGACCTTGGATCTGTATGGCTGTGGAGCTGCAGCCAGCCCATCCTGTGGCTGTTGGGTTGCTTAGCAGCAATTTCAGGAACTCAGAGCAGGAAGTGCTGCTCTGCCAGGCTGGCCCTTGATGGGTTTGATGAGTGGGGTTCTGTGGCAGCTTTTCTGTGACTTAATCTGACTTCTTTTTGTTTCCCACCCAGAAAAGAGCAATTAAATTTTTCTTTTGCTTATGCTTGTTCCAGAATTAAAAGTTGGAATGGCACTGCCAGTGTAGAGAGTACTGGCATGGGGTGCATTTAGAGTGTTCCCTGCTGCAGATTCTTGCTGTATTGTGAGTGAACCTCCATAACATAGAGTGAGTGTTGTCAAAGCAAAATAATTCAGAGAGCAATTGAAATAGAGGAGTGAGTAGCATTGATCTCTTGTGCTTTAGAAGAGGTTCTAATTCCTTTTTTAAAATAATCCATGGAGAACCTGAATTTGTTTTCCTCCCCTTTGTTACCACCTTGGGGACATTAGATCTGTTTGTCAAACCAGTTCATGCATTGTGCAGGACTTCGAAGAGCTTCTTCCTGGGCCAGGTGGGTGTAATTTTTGAAATGTGTATGTGATATAGGATGGGAGAAATATATAGAATTCTCACCAGCAGCCTGACTGAATTGATTCTGATTCCTCTTTTCTTCCATAATCCAAAATGGCAACTTCCAGGCAGGTCTGTGCAAACTAATTATACCAAGCAGTTAACTGCAGTCAGCTTTACTTACAGAGCTCAGAACTGGAAGGTTGTGTGGTGAACTGGGGAATAGTGAGGAGATCCTTTCTCAAAGCTTTCCTCTGAGTTAAAAAAAAAAACAAACCAGCAAACCCCCCCTAAAACTCCAACTTTTTCAGCTTTGCTTCTCAAAGGTTTCTGGATTTTTATCTTGCTTGTGCTTCTTTCCCTCTTGCTGTGTAAGTGTAGCTGCTGCAGCACTGGCTGGTGTTTTCTAACTCCCCAATGTGGCTGTGGCTGTTCTGGGAGCACTGATGACCCCTCAGCTTAGGCTCAGTCTGGTGGATGGTGAGATGGAGCATCCCTTGCTGATCACAGTGGAAAGGCAGCTGGCTGATCTTCAAGGAAGAGGGTTGGGGAAAAGCTTTGTGCCCTCTCTGCTTGCCTGTGATTTTTTTTCCCTAAGGATCTGACAAGGGGTGAACCTTCCAGAAGGTCTTTCTACCTTAACAGGCATTTAGAGATCCACCATTTCTGAGATGGCTAAGTGGAAGTCTTGGTGTCTTTTTTTTTTTTCTTTTAAACTATTTTTAACACCCAGTTATCTGCTGCATCCAATGAATTCGCATAAGAAAAAGAGCCAACATCACCTCTAAGGTAAGGCAGGAGCCCTCTTGCTGCCAGAGCTGCTACCACTTCCCTCTTGCACAGCTGAGGGAGGAGAGATCTTGTGTTTCAAGATAAAAAGCAAGTGTGTGTGTGTGTGTGACTGCTTCTGGTAAATCCCTTTGTGTCTTCATTCTGTACCACAGTGAAGAAAATCAGGAAAAGCACAATTTGCAGGTCACCTTTAGAGGGTGACCTGTAGTTAAATTCATTACAGAAACCTCTGAGTTACTAGAGGAAGGTTCTAACTGGGAGTGTGTGGATTGCTTCCACCTTTGGGGTCCAGCTCACTCCATAAGGAATTACCTGGTGCACATCATACAGGGGCTAGGCTGGTGGAGCTGTCCAGCTTGAGGAACGACTGCCACATCTGTCCAGCCCCTGGTGTGAAGAGCTGTTGCCCTTTTTTGTGCACAGGAAGTTGTGCAGGCAGCTCTGCTGGTGTCCTCCCTACCTTGTTGGGGAAAAACCTGCCAGCTCATAGGAACTGCACTTGCTAAAGCTGCTCTTCTTGAGCCTCTGTTGTAAGCAGGGAAGGAAGGCTCTGGTGCAGATTTCCTGGCTGCATTTGAGCACTTTGGAGCACTGATGGTGCAGGGCAGGGGTGACCATCTCCCATGTCACAAACCCAGCATAACCCACGTGTCTCCTTTGCAGCTGACAGCTCCGATAACTCAGACCTGGAGGACGACATTATCCTGTCCCTGAACGAGTGAGCAGCGGCTGGGGTGGGGTGTGGGCAGGAGGAGATGCTCCCTTCCCACAGGAGAGACCAGAGACCAAATTGGAAAGCGACTGAGCACCCCAGCCCTGCTTTTCTGGAGAGCCTGGGGATCTCCTGCCGATCCGCTCTGTTGGTTTGAGTCGCTTTGAGGCTCGGGGCTAAGTCTCAATAAAGAGACCTGGGGCTAGGCCTCATTTCTCTCTGCCTTTTTTTTTTTTTTTATTTTTCATTTTAGGCTGAGATGACTCTTCAAGGAAACTTCTGAAGATATTTCACAATATATTTTCTTTGTATAAAGTTCTTTCCTAAAGAACAGAAATAGTTTTATAAAAAAAAAAAAAAAAAAGAAAAAAAGAAAAAAAGGCAAGCGTTCTAGTAAAGAGGGGAGACCTTTGTATTCCTGTAGTACCTTGTACCATGGGGTAGGTTTGGGGAGAAAAATTGTTTAAAATTAAAAGAAAATTTATGCAACTACTAAGTGAAATAAGAGGATCATGGTTTCTAATATCGTTGAGGAGTGAGAATATTTTTATTTTAAATATGATTTTATTTTTAAAAAAGAAGATCTACAGGTGTTATACCTGCTAATGCACCAGTGTGTTCAAGATGCTTTTGTCCTCCAGGGAAGAGCTCCTGGGGTGTTTGCCAATGTCAATTTGTGCTGTGGTACCAGCTATAGTGGGAGGCTGAAGTCCTGGCTGGGCCTAGTCAGAGCCTGGTATTCCTGAAGACATGGGAATCTGGGATTGAAGTTTGAGCCCTTTTTCTCCCCTCTACCCTTTGTGGTTCAAGTTTTTTAATCTTTATTTTTTTCTTTGTGTTTTTTTTCTTTTTTTTTTTTTTTTTTTTCCTCTTGTCCTCTGTGTGGAAACTGCAAATTGAAGGCCTTTTTCTTTAATGTAAAGTGTATTTATTAAAAAATTAAATACAAATCCTGTCTGTGTCTATGGCTGTGAATTGTAGCCATGCAAAAGCAGTGCTTCTTGTGCCTGCAGGGCTTGGCTGAGAGCAGTCAGGTGTAGCTGGAACCTCTCTGTAGTAAGGAAGGGCAAAGTAAACAAAAAGGGGATTTGGGAGTGCAGCATGGCCATAGCACAGCAGCTGTGGGTTCCAGTCTGATCCCTTGGGTGGCCTGACAGCCTGGAATTCTCAGTGGCATGCTCACCACACTGAGTGGGGGCTGGATGATGCCACTGCTGCTGGGCTGTTCTTGTGTGGGGAGGTGCTCTGGAGCATCCACTCTGCAGCTCAGGCAGGGAATTCCACATCTCCCAGGATGTGCCAGGAGCTGGGAGCAGCACCTGCTTCCTCCTGTGCTTTGGCATTGCCCAGGCTGCCCTGTGGCTGTCAGGGCACAGGGAAAATCAGGTTGGGGTGTGACAAGAGGCCCTGCCCTCAGAACAGGAGGCAGAACTGGCAGTGGAGTGTTTGAGTTCCCAGAGCAGCACCCACTGCCCAGCTCGGGCCTCTGCTCAGCTGCAGGGACATGGGCTCACTGCTTGCCTGGCCAAGGCCATGGCTGTGCTGTTTATTCCCATCCACTCACCTTTTAACCCTCTCTCTGTTTTGGCCACTTGCAGAATAGGGTTTAAGGCAGAACAGGGAACTGGAGACTTCTCACTCCTTGACACTAGAACCACTTTTCCACCAAGAACTGCTCATTTCAGCTAAGGCTCAAAGTCACTGCTTGAAGAGGAAGGATATCCTTTTGAACTGAAAGAAGGGATAGCTTTTTTCCCTCCAGCATTGCATCTACTTAATGCACTTACCCTGGGCTGCTTGTTAATAATTAAAGGTTCTGCTGCAACTTGTAATGGATAATTGTACCCTACACATTTGATAAAGATGAACAAGTGACTACTACAGCATTTAAGACCAGCAATTGGAGCAGCATTCTGATTAAATGAGGGGATTGAAAACTGGATCTGCCACCCAACAGCTGTGGAAGTAGCCTCTACCTTATCAGAAACCATCCCACTCAACTTCACCATAGAATATGTGCAGCTCAGGAGGAGGAAAAAATAAAGCATGTACTCAGCTACTACCCTCAGGGAGATGCAGTGCCAGATGTCCATCTCTTGTTCTGGCATTAAACCCCAGCTGTAATTGACTGCATCTGTGGCTGTTTCAGAGGCATTTGCCAGTTTTGTGAGACAGAACCAAAACACCTGGGCTGGAGCTCCTGTGTGTGCATTTGACTTGGAGCTGAGATGCTGTGAGTATATGAGCCTCCCTGCCCTCCCATACCTGCCCCAGCTGCACTGAACAGAGCCAAAGGAGTGGGTTTGGGCCTCACCCTGTGGGCCTGCAGGCCACCCCCCAAAACTGCTGAAGCAGCCTCCCCTGCCCCTGTCCTGGGCAGACCTGGCTCCTCTGAAGTTAAATACTCACCTGGGGAAGCTGCCTGCACTCCATGCCACTGCCTGAGTTCTGGGGCTCTCACCGAGCAGTTCTGGGGAACAGGTGACTGCACCAGCCTGGGTGCAAAGTGGAGTTCAGAACTGGGGACTAGCAGGGATTATTTTGTTTTTGTCAGGCCTTCATAATTCTGCAGCTGCTTGGGATGGGGAGAATTCTCAGCATTTGGAAAATCACCTGCCACCCTGGCATCATGATTTAATCTATTTAAAAGCATGTTGCTTGGAAAGAATCCTGTAATCTTCTGGAATATGCACAGCACGTGGCTGATGTGCCATACAGTATTTCTTCTATGCAGCAGTCACAGACCCTGGCTTAGGGGATGGAAGGAGATTTAAATGTCCTGCCAGCTGGCTCAGACATGCTCCTACCTCTGCAGCAGAGGGGAGCAGGGAGGTGCTGTTTCCTCCCAGGGTGTGAGCAGACAGGCCCAGGACAGCCTGTGCCCTCCTGTCAGTGTGGTCCCCAGTGCACAGGACCCGAGTAGCTGCCTGGCCCAAGGGTGCCCTGCAGCACCCTTCCATGGAGCACAGCCTGGGGAATGCCCTGCCAGCACCGTGACAGAGAGCAGCACATCCCTGCAGGGCTGGGCTTCAAAAACCTCCCCCAGGCCAAGGCTGGCAGAGCAGGGTACAAACCTCACCAAGTGGAGCTGAGGGAAATCACTGAGGCTCCTCAGCACTGCTCAGAGCACCTCCAGGGCTCTCAGCCCTGTCTCAGTAAGAAGGACAGCCAGCAACTGCTGTTCAAGAGGCCTTGTAAGACAGAATGTTTGCTGAATGGGTGCTTAAAGATGGGGTACCTCAGGCTAAGCAGGAACACTCTCAGACCAGCCCATCCACCACCTCACACCCTGTGCCCCCTTTAAGCTTCAGATCACCCCGAGGAGCCAGACACCATTACCCTGCCATGATCACCCTGCTGCCCCCCTGCACTGAGCTGAAAGGCTCCATCCTCCCAAACCCAAACCCCAGCACTGCCTTACCCAGCCCCTTCCAGCATCACTGAGGGGCCCAGGCCTCCCACCCCTGCACCTTCTCCCAGCACTGCTGACCAGCCCAGTGCAGGGCCCAAGTCTTTGATGCTGCAAGATCCAGATGCTGAGTTACTTTGCTGTAACTGCCAACCCTTCTCCAGGCCTGTTTCTCTTGGAATCAGCCTGGATGCATCTGTGAAGGGAAGGGATGGTGGACACAGGTCCAGGATGGGGCCTTTGGCCTTGGCACAGGCTGTTAAAGCCGTGGTGTGGCTCCCTTGCCTGCTGGGGAGCAGGGAAGGCTCAGGTCATCGTGTCACATTGATGCTGCTGCTTCTCTCCCAGGTGTTTTTTCCATAGCTTTCCAACTTCTCATTTACAACTTTAATTTTGGTAGGAGAGAGATTGTTGGTCTCCCATGCTTAAAACCATCAGCCACCTCTCTGGGAAGAAAAATCCCATCATTCAAATCTCACCCAACCTTTGTCTTCTAAACAACCCTGCATTATTATTTACTTATTTCACAAGGAAAGTGGGAGAAGGGGGATTTGGGGCTGTTCCTTGGCTTTGTCAGCAAACAGTTGCAGCTTTTATAATTTAGTGAATCTTTTTTTCCTTCTCCTTCCTAACAGTCACTCATCATAGCACACACAAAGCCATGGCCAAGAGCTGCACCTCCCTGCCACCATCAGCCAGGTGGGCACTTGTCCTGCCACCACCTCGCTGCCTCCAGCTGCCTGGACACCTCCAAGGCAGGACACTCCCACAAAAGGCTCTAATCGCTCTAGGACTGGCCCCCAGGGGTATTTACCAGCCCTTGGTTTCAGATAACACCGAACCGTTACAATTGCTGACATTTGGCACCGTCTGCGTTAGGGCAGCACTGGGGACCCGGTCAGGAGGGCGGAGTCGGTGTCCCTGTAATCGTGTGGGTGTCCCTATAACCGTGTGAAACCGGGCCAGCCTGGCTGCTCGGGCACTGGAGCTGCTCCTCGCTCCCACAGCACATTCCCAGCTCCCTGCTGTCCCAGTGGAGCATTCAGCTCCCCTTTGATCCGTGCCTTCACGGAAGATGCATCAAGTGAAAGGCAACCCCTCCCTCCAGCCCAACAAACCAACCCACACTTGTTGATATTAATAATCCATCATCAGCTGATGATGTCCCTGCAGGGTTAAAAAGTGAAAAATAACATCATCATTAGGCTGAGTTACGCTCCCTGCTTAGTAGGTTGTGACACCAATCATACCTGAGAGGAGTTTTAGAAGGGTTTTTGGCAACCCTCAGCAAGTGAGCTGCTGGGTCACAGAGACTGGTGCGAGACAAATCTCCCAGGAATTTGTTCACTTGCTTACTAAGAGAACAACGACAAAGAAACCACCTGCAAATCTAAAGAAACTTTAAAACGTAGCATTTTTAATCCCACACAATTTTCTGTAAGTCTCCTAAAATCTACAGGCATCATTTTAAAAAATAAAAATATCCCCAAACAGAACAGTGTGGATTTTAACTCCAGCTTGGACTCGTTACCACGTCCTTATGCTGCTGAGCACTCAAAGGGTCTGGCTCCCAACCAACCACCTCATAAAGACAGCAAAGGTGATAGATCCATCCCTTTGAGAGCTCAGATTTTGATCTCCAGTGGTTCCTCTGTTACAGGTCACCTGTGGTAACAGAAGATATTCTCAGCCAGACAGACACGTTTCTGTGTGTTTTTGTAAGCCTGCAAACAAATTTAAACCTTAGGAAAAAAAATTAGCCATTTATCCTTCAATAAAGGATTCCAGGTAGTACAACATGATTGACTGCAAATGGGCACCTCCAGCTCACCAAACAACTTTGTGCCCCTAGCTTGTCCACATCTAATATGAGCCCAAGGGGGTTCCCCCTTAAATCACCTTTTTTTTCCTTCTGCTTGTTTTGCCTTTTATAAAAATTGGTAATGTGTCAAACCTTTGTTTTATTCAAGAACTTCTATGACTGAGACATATGCCAGGTGGTCTCAAACCTCACCAACTTGAATACAGCATCCATTCCTCAGCAGCAAACTTTTTGCCAAGTATCAACTAATTTTTTGGTGTGAATGAAAAACACTTTTATTCTTGATCAGGATTTGCTTCCTTGGTTGCTGGCTTCCTGGGAAGCTTCTATTCTCAAATAGAGACTCAACAGCAAAGCATCCAGACTCAAATTTTTGAAATAAAAAGCAAACAGGACAAAAAAAATAGAGAACCAACCTTTCAATCTTTGATACAGCACTAAGAACCTCCCTTCCCCTCCCACCTTGAAGGACACATAAAGATGAATGCGGTGCTCAAGGTTGGGATCTGAGAACTGAACTGGGCTGGGGCCTGGCCTGGCCTGGCTGCTCCTGCAGCACAGGGAGCTCATCCTTCCTTCCTGGCCACAAGAACTCGGATACCGCACAAGTTTAGAAATCCATCAGTGAACAAGGCTTTACTGACAACTTTTCATACAGTTAAAAAATAAAAATACAGAACAACAGCGGACAGTGTCACATATTAAAAACGAATAAAATGGGCTCTATTTAAAATTTTAATAGATATTATAGGTATTAAAATTAATTAGAAACTAAAAATCTTACCACTTTGGTCAAGGTGTTTTGAGCCTTAACCAAAATGATCAGCCTTAAAAACAACTGGGCTGTGTGACACACAAAGAAAACATGGAATTTGAAAAGACAGTGTGGGCTAGGCAGTGTCTTTGACTATAACTATCACCATATGTTCTTCTTCTAACTTCCCCAATGTCCTTAGTGCTGACTGGAGGTACTGCTGAGAGAACTCGCAAGGAGGGAACGCGTAAAGCATGCCTGTGCTGTCCCTGCCCTTTGCCCCTCCCACGGGCAGGCTGATAACCCCAGCAGCCTGCTTCTGTTTCAAGTAGGAGACCAGATTCCTGAGAAGCCGTCGCTGCAAGCCAGGCTCTACCACAGGGAAGGTCCCCTCGGCCCCTGCCCCTGCCGGGGCGGACTGGGTGGCCAGGAGCACGGCGTAGCCGTTGGGGCTGCCTTGTTTGATGCGCCGGGTGACTTCATCCAGCTTGGGCTGGTCCAGCCGAAGTCTCTGAGCGATTTTGAGCTGCGTCAACTTCCCGCCGGATGAATGGTCTTTGAGGAGTCCGTTGATGACACCCAGGTCTCCCTCCAGGATGTGCATAGAGGTGGGGAAGCAGCTGTTTTTTAGCACAAGAAGCCCATTCCAAGCAAGTTGCAGTGTCTGAGCATATTCTGATAAATTCTTTAGCTTTTTGGTCTCGGATTTTGGCTCCTCGTGAGTTTTGGATTCCGATTCACCAGTTCGATGATTGCGTTCGCTGTCCCTTTTTTTGGGCTGGGGAGCATCGGCCGGCTCACGGTGGGGTTTCTCGTCGGCCGCGTGACGATTGTTCTGGAGGGAGTTGCTCTGCTCCTTCTCGGCTCCGGGTTCTGTAGTGTGATTCTCCTTGCGAGCCCTGTCAGGGCTGCGGTCTAGAGCTGGCCCACTGGCCTTTGTCCTGCTTCTGTCCTCGTAAGGCGAGTGAGTAGTCCTCCCGCGGTCACTGGAAAGACTCCGGCGTCTCCGCCTCTCTTCCCACGGTTTGGGCACGCTGCGGTCGCCGTCGCTGCCCCAGCGCTCCCCGCTCCGGCTGCGCACGGACCGGCTGTAGCTCTCCAGGTTGTTCCTGCGTTCGGCGTTTTTGGCAGGGCTGGCCCAGTCCGCCTCCACAAAGCTCCTGTCTCTGTCCGAGTACAGGAGGTGCGGAGGAGTCCTATCCCGCACCCTCAAGTCTTGCTCCAGGCTCCGGTGCCGGCTGTACCCGTCAGCCAGCAGCTCGTAGTGCACGGGCAGCGGCGCGGGCTGGTACTGCTGCGGGTATCTCGTCTCTTCTGCTTTGGCAAAATCTACTCGGAGCCTCCTCTCCGGTCCGCCCAGGGGAAAGCCCCTCATCTGCGCGCAGGCGGCCTGGGCAGCGTCCAGGCTCTCGTACTGGATGTAAGCGAAGCTGTCGCCCTTCACGTAGTCAATAGTCCTGATGCTGCCAAAGCGGTCGAACTCCCTGGCCAGGGCGGCCAGGGAAGTGCTGGGGCCAAGGCCCCCCACCCACAGCCGGGTGGTGGGGTTGGCTTTTCCGTAGCCGATTTTGATGGGGTTCCTGCCCACAACGCGGCCCGACATGGCCACCTTGGCCCGGTGAGCCATGTCCAAGTTCTGGAACTTGAGGAAGGCGTAGGCACCGCCCTGGCCGCGTGCGGGGCGCTTGATCACCACCTCCTCGATGATGCCGTACTTCTCAAAGGCGCGCCTCAGCTCCACCTCCGACACGTTGTGGTCCAGGTTGCCGATGAAGAGGTTGCGGGTGGCTCTCTGGTCATCCTCTGGCATCAGGTCTTCCTCGGCCACGATGGGGTAACTGTACGGGCGGCCGCGCTCGTCGTACAGCCCGTAGTAATCCAGGGCCCGCTCCCGCTCCCGGGAGAGCCCGATAGCGGCCGCTTCCAGCGCGAAGGCGGCAGCGGCTGCGTGGCGGGGCCGTGGCTCCCGCAGCAAGGGGCTGGTGACCGGCGACAGCGAGCGCTGCTTGTATTGGTAGGCGCTGTGCAGGGGCGGCAGGTACCCCAGCGGCTCCGGGGAGGGCGCGGGGGGCGGCGTGCGGCTGCGCCGGCCCCCGCGCAGGTACACCGGCTCCACCTTGAGCGGCCGGTCGTAGAGGAGCAGCTGCCGGGCCCGGGCGTGCCGGCGGGCGTCGCGGGCGTCCCCGGGGTGTCGGAAGTTCACGTAGGCGACGCGGCCGAGCTCGGGCGTGTGGGAGAGCTTGACACTGATGTCCCCGGCGCCCCCGCCCGCGAAGCGCTGGAAGAGGCGGAACAGCCCGTCCTCCAGCAGCTGGTCGGGCAGGGCCGCGCTCAGCCCGCTCACCAGCAGCGTCTTGTACTCGCAGGAGCCGGGCGGCTCCCCGGCCAGCCCGGCCGAGCCCCCGAGCGGCGCCAGCAGCAGCGAGGGCGCGGCGCCCGGCGGCGGCCCGGCCAGCAGCAGCGACGGGGCTACCACGGCGCCCGGCAGCGCCTTGGCCTTGGGCACGCCGAGCGCCCGGGACGAGGAGGAGGAGGAGGACGAGGGGGCGGCCTGGCTGCCGCCGCGGGCGCCCGAGGCCGAGCCGCTCCCCGCCGGGCGGTGGTTCGAGTCGCCGCCGCCGCCGGCGCGTTCATCGCCGCGGTGGCTGCGGGAGCTGGAGCCGCTTCCGCCGCCGCTGCTGCTGGTGGTGGTGCCGCCGCCGCCTCCGCCGCCGCCGCCGGGCGTGGACTTGTCCCGGCTGCTGCGGGAGGCGCCCGAGCTGCGGTGCGGGCCGCGCCGGCTGCTGCTCTCGCGGTCGCGGTCGCGGGGCCGCTTGGCGGCGGCGGCCGCGCGTCCGCCCGCGGCCCCCGGCGGGCTCGAGTCGCGGTCGCTGCCGCGCTTCATCGCGCCGGGCCCGCGGCTCAGGAGGCGCCTCCGGCGGCCGCCGCCATCTTGGACAAAAGGGAGCGAAGGCGGCTCCGGCCGCCGCGCCGCGCGGGCTCTACGTCATCGCCCCGCGCGCGCCGCGCCGCAAGCCGGCGTCACGGGGCCGTGACGTCACACGGCGCTTCCCGCCGCCCGCGCGCGACGGCCGGGCGGCCAATCAGGGCGGGCGGCGAAGCCCCGCCCCTCGGCGGGCTGGGGGGGCGCGCGCGGGGCCGCTCCGCGGATGGAGCGAGGGCGGGGGGGGGGACGACGGGGAATGTCGGAACCCGGGGGGGGAACGGGGGATGTCGGAACCCGGCGGGTGCGGGGGGGCGCAGGGGGAGTGTCCTGCAATCACGTCACACGGCACGGCTCCGCCCGGTACACACCGGCGAACTTTAATGAAAGTCCCGTACAAAGCGCGGGGCTGGCGTCGCCCCTCAGAGCCTCGAGGTCGCCCCTCACAGGCCCGGTCTCGCCCCTCAGAGCCCCAGGATCCATCGCCCCAGTCTCGGCCCTCAGAGGTCTGTCCGGGCGCCGGCCGCCCTCGGCGCGTACTTGGGCATCAGTTCGTGGATCCTGCGGATGAAGTCGTACTTCTCGACACAGCCCTTGCACACCTCGCCCCAGTCATCCAGGATCCGCCGCAGCTCCTTGACGCGCAGCTTGCGCAGGTCGACGGTGCTCAGGTCGATCTGTTTGTCTGCGGAGAGAGCAAAGCTGCACTCAGACATGCCAGGTGGGCGAGGAAGCCAAAACCCAACAGGGAGAGAGGTGCCAGGGGTGGAAGGAACGTCTAAGTTAGGTTTTGACAGCAGATAAGGCTCTTAATGCTAAAAATTATTAGAAGACAGAAGGCTTGGTTGCAGTTTCCGTGCAGGAGTTCCACAATAGCCCTGAAAGCCCCTTTATTACATGAGCAGCAACACTTCTTTTCCACTGGATAAAAGAAATGTAGCAGAGTGATTTCAGGGGAAAGATAAGAAAGTGACACCAACAAAAAGCTTTTTAGGAAGCAATATGACCTTAGTAGGAGAAATGAAAAGTATAAAGACCGCCAATCCAAGGGGCTGTCTCCAAGGGGTGTTAAGGGCAGCTATAAGGGAAAGCAGAATGAGGCATTTCTAAGCCATCTAGGAACATGAGGGTACAAGGAAGGTGATGAGAAATAGAGAGTGGAATGCTCTCAGAGACATCAGAGGAGGTGAGAAAGCATCATTTATCACCCTGCTGCTGGGAACAGGAGAGCAGCAGGGACTGCAGCGCTCAGCCAAGGACCTGAGCCCTGCCACAGTGACAGCCCTGCCTGCTGCCAGCACAGGCTGTGCCACACACCCTCCCAAACACGACAATCCAAACAGCAATGTGAGCACAGCAGTGCTGCTACACCTGGGAGTTAGTTATCCCAGGGCTGATCAGAGTCCCTGCAGAAGCCAAGAAGGGTTAGAAGTCTTACCTAAGCATCTACATAGAACTCTCTAGGATGTTCATGGAGAGCAACCCAGGTTGTGCAACCTAACTAGGCTACAGAACTCAGTCCTGAGTGGTTTTAGGATGTTGCTTCACCCCCAGTCATCCACACCCCAGCAAATCATGGGCATTTCCTCTCGTGCAGGCAACTCACCGTATTTTAGTTCACAGATCTGACTGTCTTTCTTCTTTAGCTTCTCACAGATCTTTTCCACAGGGATGTGGTGACTCATGGGCTTTGATACCTCATTAATGATTTTGGTGGCAGCATCACTTGTGGCCCCAATGTAATAGCACTAGAGGAAAGAAAAGAGTGAAGTGGGGATGCATGGAAAAAAAGCTTCTAAAAGCAGAGTTTTCTGTCCCTGTCCTCATCTGGTTTTGCAGCTGAATGTTTACTGTTAGAGAACCTCCCAAAGGGACTGCCAGAGCTGGGCAAAAGGAGCCTAACTGAGCCCAGAATACTGAGCAGGTGTTTTCCATTGCAATGATTTTACAGCTGCTGAGGCTGGTCTTGTTCCTTAACTTTATAAAAATTGAACAGGATTAGGAATAAAGTCTTCTTCAAAGAGTCTCTCTGAAGTGTTCCTCCTCTGCATGTCAGATGGTATCTCTGCAGTTCTCTGAGGTTAGTTCAGGCCTTTTCCTTGGGCCTCTTCATTCACAAATTGGCTCTGGTTTTAGTTAGGGCAATTTTGTTTTCCTTTGTTTAGTTTTCAGCTAAACAGCTGAAGAGTATAAATATTTTAACAGATTATATAGCACCCCAAATACCATTTAAGGGACAGGGAAGCCCTACAGCAAACAAAAGCTTTGTAATATCCACTGCTTCAGTAACAGTGAGATGCCAGCCAGTCCAATCACTGTTGACAGGGTGGTGGTTTTTTCCCTTTCTTTTTTTGGCAAAGAGATTGAGATACAAAATTTTATCTTTTGGTAAAGAGATTTCATAAAAAATACAGGACCCACTGTGGCCACAGAGCCAGCAAAAACAGCCCTTGGGAAGCCACATCATACAAACTCAGTTTCCCCTCATTTGCAGAGGGGAAATATTAGTGACTCCCCCTACTTACCAGGCGATTCTCTTTGCCCTTTGCTTCTTTGCAGGATTTCAAGAGCTCCTTTTCAATACTGGAAGGTGTGAATTCAACGTCATTGTCCTTTAGACTCTGGTAGAACCTTCCCAGGAATGTGACACACACTGGAAGGGAAGATGGATGGAGTTATCAGCCAGAGCAGCAATCTCATGGCAGCTCTTAGAGAACACTTGTAGGGAAATGGAATCGGGGGTTTGGATAACAGTTTGGATAACTGGAAAACAGTGAAGTTTTCTGAACTTCACCCATGGTTCAGAAAGTCATTCAGAGCACACGTGAATCAACAACATGCCCTGGTGGTTTTGGAGGGTTTGTGACAATCTGAGAAATGAGATCCATGGCAGTGTCTAGGGGTCTCTGTACATTGTCCTGAGTGAGCACAGGGTCATATGATGAACACCAAACCACTCCCATGCAGAAATGTACATTTAAAGTTGTCTTGCTGCTTTGGGAAGCAACTTGTAAGAACCTGGGTGTGAAACCCAGTGCTGATTGAAAACCAACTCTGTACATAGTCCTCTGAGACTCAGTGACACGGTATCACTGATTACCAGGCTGCTTCAGCTGAAATTACTTCCAAGAGAAAAAGAAATGTGATCCCATGCTATGTCCCCTTTCTCCTTCTTTCATTTCCACAAGCTTCTGATGCAGTTTCAGATGGAAAGAGGGAAGACTCCTAGACATAAGGCAACTCCCACAAGTGCAGCTGCCCCTGAGAGGACAGATCCAAGTTCCTGCCTGTGGGAAGGGCTGCACAAACCGGTCGTTGCTCCTTCCCTGGGCAGCAGTCGCTCCACACGTGCTCCAAGGTGCAGCAGCCCCGTGTGTGGCTGGGAAGGAGGGCAGACAGCTTGTGGGATGACTCAGGGACACCCTGAGTGTCAGATTTTGGTCATCCCGCTGCTCACAACTCATCTGTGGATATCAGCATCACCTGGACCGAGCACTCTTCAGTCCCCCCAATTCTTGCTCAGCACCTGGGGATTCTCACACCTTCCCATGCAAGATGAGTGCCAGGAACCATTCTGCCTCTAAGGAACAGGTATGAGTTATGGCTTTTGTGGGATTTGTTTACTCCAACAGGAAGGGACTGGAAAATATTATTGTCATTAGCAACTTGTGTTCAACTCAGAACACAATGCATGGCACAGTAATTGGGCATGACAGGAAATGGAGCATGGCCTTCACAGAACTGAGCAGAAATGTACTCTCATTATATGAGAACTAGAACTAATTATGAGATGGGCCATTTTGGAAAACGTTTTTTGTATGGATACAGCACATTCTTATTTACCTCCCACCCATCTATCCCAGTTACAGACACACTGATGTCCACTGTAAGCTATTGGGAAGTGAAAATCTTGCAGGCAGTGACACTGACAGCCACCGTAGGACAGAAACATGTTTCCAGTCTAGTGCTGTGACAGCAGCTGGAAGTTTTGATTTACGGGGTTCCCTCCCCTCATTCTGTCTTACTGCAGAGGAGGGATATTAGTATCCCAAACTCCCAGCCAGCTACTAGAGCCCCACCTCAAGTTATTCTTGCTTCACTTGGGGAATCTGTTCAGCTCATTGCACAGGAGCAGCTTAATTTGCTGTGCAGCTCAACAGGTTCCACCCCCGAGGCGTTTGTATTTCCGTGGTACACAAAGGGCCCGACTTGATTTGGATCAGCTGCTCGCGGCTCCTGGCTGTGCGCACTGAGAGGACTCCGAGCACTCCGTAATTCTGGGATGACTAAGGGGGAGTCCCGGCTGAGTAACCTCACTCGCGTTCTCCCGCTCCCTGCCCTGATCACCGTCACCCGGCAGGGACAGCGGGCGGGGAGCGCTGCCCCGCCAGTGCCGAGCTGCGCCAGTACTGATCTCCCGGCCTGGACACGCTCCGGTCTCCCGGAGCTGTCGCCCCTTTTTCCCCTGGGGACTCTACACTACCGCTGACCCCGTGGAGCGGCAACTTCCCGACAGAGTGCAGCACCCTCGGAAGGGAGATCCCGTCCCCGGCGCGGGGCACGGCTGGAAGCCCCGCCCCGCCTGCCCCGCGGGCCGCCCGGCGCATCGCCCCGGCACCGGACAGCCTCGAGCACCGCCCCGGCACCGGTCGCCTGAGAGCGGCGCCCGGCCAGGCCCGTCCGCACTTGGCCAGACTTGGGAGACTTTTCCTGCCGCTGGAGGCAGCGCTCCCGCCGGCCCGGCCCAGCCCCGGCGGCCGAGCTGTCACTCGGGGCTGTCACAGCCCCGAGGCTGCTCCGCGTCCCGGCCCCACAACCCGGCGGAGGGGCGAGACTGCGGGAGACGGCGGCGAGGACGGCCTCCCCCCGCCGTGCCCGCGGGCCGGGCTCGGCCGCACTCACCCTCGCAGTCCCCGTCGCGCAGCGCTCGGCCACCGGCCGGCAGCAGGAGCAGGGCCAGCGCCGCGCAAAGCCCGTGGGCCGCCCGCATCCCGCCTCGCCCGGCAGCGCCCGCCGCACCGGCACCACCACCCCACACCGGCTGCCCCCGCCGCCGCCCCATTGGCCCGCTCCCCGCCCGGCCGCCACGCTCTCCGCTCCCATTGGCCGCGCCGTCGCATCCACGGGAGAGTTGGCGGCCGCTGATTGGGGAGAGGCGGCGGAGCGGCGGCGTGGGTCCCCGCCCCCCTTCGCCGCCATCTTTGGTAAGGGAAGGGCGCTCGCGAGCGCTCCCTGACGGCGGCCGCGGGCGCCATCTTGGAAAAGGGCAGATCCTCACACCTGAGGGCGGGCGGGGCCGGCCCGGGCCCGGGCTCCGCCCTGCTCCCTCCGTCCCTCTCCCGGCGGTGTGAAGCAGTATGAAGCAGCGCGAGGAAGCGTAAGGTGAGGCTCGGGGGTAGCTCCAGGCCCGTGGGTAGGAGGTTCGTGGGATGGGTGTCCCGTGAGGGGTGGTAGCGGCAGGGACGGGGGCACAGCCCCTCACGGGCGGCTCTGGGTACTCCCTGTGAGTACAGGGACTGGATGCTTTGAGGAGGGACAGCGGAGAGGTCAAAATAGCAACCTGTGTGCACTTGTGTCTGGCTTCTTAGGTGGGTGTTTTTTGCAGAAAGAAATTTTGTTTGTTTAATTCCAACTTGATATCCTGGTCTCTGGGCCTATTGCCTTTTGTTCAAGCACAGAGGGGGATTCTTGGGGTTGTCCTGTGCCAGGGCTAGGAGTTGGACTTTGGTGATTCTCATGGGTCTTTTCCAACTCAGAATATTTTTATTCCGTTCTGAAAGTTTTTACAGTTAGTGCCGTTAACTACCTTCAACAATCCCCAAACACTCAGTTTATAACTGAAATTCCCGTGGAGCTGGGAGAGGAGCACACACCAGCTGATAGCTCCTTCTGCGGCTTTATAAGTAACTCTGTATCGTGGGATATCATTCCAGTGAAGGAAGGGAGAGGCAAAGTCACACAGCCCTGTACTACAGCAAGGGGGCTCCCATGGAGCTCTGTGGGCTCTCTTGCACAGGCAGGCTCTTGAGGCAGCCTGGTGCGGCAGTGCCTAATCAGAATGTTCTTGCAGGTCGCCAGGTGCAAGTGATAAGCTTGACGAGGGGAGGAGAAGCACCTGACTCAGGAAAGGTCACAACAGGTGAGCAGTAATTAGGACATTAATTTCTAGTGAGAGTACATAATGTGTTCATTAGGAGACATGGTTTTGCACATTTCTAGATCTTTTTATCTCTCCAAATGTGGTTATTAAGATCAATACAAATATTATTAAGTCAGTCCATAACGATTTCCAGAATTGCTCAATATCAGTATGCTTTAGGAAGATTATTGGCATTTTGAAAATAATGCTCATTGCCCTTTAAAGTCACTTAGCTGTGAAGATAAGTGGTGGCTTGAAGTGCCCTTGTTGGTTATCAGGAGAGTGGCCTAAAGAACTGTGAGATGAAGTGGCTTTGTAATTAGGTGGGAATAGAACTTAAATTTGAATTAGGAAACTTTAGGAAGGTCATTATAAGGACAGAGTTTACTTACCAAAAGAGTGCAGTTATGAAATATCTTCGAACTAGCAACTTTATACATTTTTGTAGAACACAAGACAAGTGATTTTATTTGGTTTTGGATTGGGAAATGAGCCTCTGTATTTCAATATGGGATCCTCAAAAGGGTCTGAGGAAAAACAAGGACTCCTTTTGTCTTTTGGATTTTTTCCTTCTTTTTATTTATAGTTGGTTTCAGCAGCTAGAATAGATTCCTTGCATTTTACCTTGTGCTTGTTCTTAATCCATGGTGAGGTTTTTGGGGCTCTATTTGTTCCACACCCTCCAGCCCTGTCTCTCTGAAGCATTAGGGATTTGTCCTGGCTGAGACCTGGGTGATGGAGGGCTTGTGCCGCTCCTCACTGTTGTTTCTTCCTGGTATGCAATCTAACCCTGGTCTTTGTCAGTGTGAAGCCATTCCCTCGTGCCCTTATCACTCTAGGGCCTGGTCCAAAGTCCCTCTCCTGCTCTCTTGGAACCCCTTTAGGCACTGGAAGGTGCCCTAAGGTCTGCCTGGGCAGGTCAGCCCATTGAGTGGGCAGGAGAGTTAATTTGGCTCAGTGGATCTGTGGGGATTGGAGTCCTTGGGAGGTGCAGGCAGACAGAGGCCGTTCTGGCAGCTGTGGGGCTGGGGCTGTGCTGGCTCTTCCTTCTGAGAGCACAAATCTCCTCCAGACATGGGGACGGATGGAGGGGCTCAGCCTCGGGTGTTGGGCTACGAGGACAAAGTGAGTTCTGTCGGGGGGACAGGAAACAGTTTGGGATGAGTTAATGCAGTACTGCTGTGAATGAATGCTGAAAAGAAGATGAAGTGTAATAGATCTACTATTCCAAATTTGGGTTAATTTATGTGGGATTAAAAGAGAGAAGTGGTCTGTGAACCTTCTCTTAAGACACCTGAGCTCAGAGTTCTGCCTTGTGAACTGTGTTTGTGTCCATGGCTTGTTAAGAATCTTCCAGAAATGGGGGCATATTTATGACATTTATGCATAGGGTGTAGAAGGTTGCATCTTTCATCTGCCAGGTTAGAGTCATTGCTAGAGGTTTAATTTCTCCTCTTATCAGCTTTAGAATGAAATCCATACTGAGTTGGACAAGTCATATTTTGAAACTGTGCTGAAGTTTTCTTATTTAGATAAGAAGAGGTATTTGGACATGGGATTTAGATTTCAATCTGACTAGTGGCAGATTAAATAAGGTATTGGACTTGCAGTGAAAAAATTGTTCTGTTGGTTTAGCAGGAACTATTTTTAAAACTCTTGTTTAAAGCTGAGGGCTTCACACATCTTTTGTTGTGCCAAAACACAGTTTTATTACCTGTGCTTGGTTAATAAATAATTTTTGTCTAAATAAAAAATACTTACTTAACTAAGGTTTAATAAGCTGGCTTAGAAACAGTCTCAAAGGGTCTGATTGTAGACAAGGTGAAGGGTTGGGAACATAAGCCCCAGGAGGAGTGGCTGAGGGTACCAGGGTGTTCAGGCTGGAGCTCTTATCACTCTCTACAGCTGCCTGAAATGTTGTAGCCAGGTGTGGGTCAGCCTTTTCTCCCAGGGAACAATTGACAAAAGAAGAGGAAATGGCCTCAAGTTGTGTCAGGGAAGGTTCAGGTTGGACAGTAGGAAAAATTTCTTCACTGAAAGGATGGTTAAGCCCTGGAACAGGTTGCCCAGGGAAATGGTGGAGTCACCATCCCTGGAAGTGTTCAAAAACCAAGTGGATGTGGCACTTCACAATATGGTTTAGAGGGCAGAGTGGTATTTGGTTGAAGGTTGGATTTGGTGATCTTGGAGGTCTTTTCCAACAGGAACCATTCTATGATTCTATTCTGTGACTGATACAGACTTCAGAGCCTGTTACAGTTTCTCTTCTCAGTATTTGTATGTGGTGTGTGCAAAGGGTGCCTTGGCAGTCCATGTACATCCTGGGGCCACCTGAAGAGTCAGACTTGCTGCTAAATGTCTTTTGAGACAGGTTTCAGAAGTTTTTTTGTTGGTTTGTCGAGACATTTAATGAGTTATTTTGCCTCCTGTACAATGACCTGGCTTATTAGTGGTAATGGAAGAAAATTAGAGCTTAGGAGCCTCAATTCCCAAATCCTGTGTTCATACATGTCTTAACTACTATTCTTTCACATCTAGTCTGTTAAAATGATCAGTATTTAAATACTATTGCAATAAAAGACTAGCCATCTTTTGGGCAGTGGGACAGTGGTGGTTTCACCCCAGCTGATAAGGAAGTGACACCCAGCCACTCCACAGCTGTCCTAGGGGACAGCTTTGTCTCTGAAATATTGTCCCAAAACTGTACCTGGGGCTGCTGCAAGTGCCATGTCCATCTACCTGACCACACCAGGAGGGGGCTGTACCTGCTGCTGCTTCAAGGGGTTGATATTCAATAACACTTAAACATGGAAACTGTTCCCTCACTACACACAAAGTCCTTTGGGTTGGCCCCCATTTTGCCCATTCACACAAAGGTGGGACGTGAGGGCTCTTGTCTCTTGTGAAGGTTTGGAGCAGCCTGAGGACAGCAATGACCACATGTGGGGGGATAGAATGTAAGAAAATAAAGCTGGTGCAGAAGGTAATGTCACACCTGAGGAGTTGCAGCTGCACTAATCGCCAAAGATTAGCAACAGGCCACAGCTGTGTCCAATAAGAAGAGGAGTGCTACAAAAGAGTGGCTTAGCTGGGTGAGGAGAGAGTTGGAGTTTGTTGGTTGTGCTGAGAAGGAAGATGGAGTTTGTTGGCTGTACTGTGAAGGAGTCAGTGCTGCAAGGAGCTGCCCATGAGAAATCACTGAGAAGGTGTGGAACTTTTGCAATAAGATGACAACAACCATACAGCTGTACTGTTTTAATATCAGGTATTAATCTTTAATTCCACATCACAGCAGTCGAGTGAATGGGTAAGGGAAAGGAACCCAAAACAAACGGCAGATATTTACATCTAAAATTCACACCACTTATTTGTTGGTTCTGGAAACATGCTATCACAATATATACAATGAAGTACCTTTAGGACACTTGTACAAATTAATTTTTTCCTTTTGAATTTGATTTCCATTATAGATAAGATAGCTGTTTTCATTTTATTTTAAACATGAATACACAAAAGAGAAGTGGTTAGAGGTTTTTGCCTTTTTTTTTTTTTTTAAATAAGCACAGAATGCCAGAGGTTAAAAACACATTTACAGGGCAGAATACCAGTCAGACATCACAATCTATACATTTTTTGCTCAATTTCCTGTACAAATACACAGCATTCAAATGGGGGTATTTACAAAGAAGCATGACCAGAGGAAATTTTAAATATCACATAATTTGTTTCCCAAAGGCTCTTGCTCTCTCCAGCCTCCCCAGTTTTGGCTGATACTCCACAGAAGGGATATGCAATATCCCTTACCTAAAAAAGGGTAAATAAGCTAAAAACCAAACAGAGGAAAATACGAAAAAGGATCTGAGTCTTGCATACAGCAATAAAACCAATCCAACTATTGGAAAAAAAAGTAGGATTCAGAGAAATTGTTTGAATTGCTTTTCTTCTACCACTGTAGCTCCGTCTCAATTTTGTTTCAAATGGGGCCAGCAGGTACACTGATGATGGAGAGATTTATAGCAGAATTCCACCAATTTTCTCAGGAATGCACATGCTATTTTCTTATGCAAAGAAAACCCAATGAAGGCAAGTACACTGAGGTTGAATTAGAGTTAGGTATAGAAAGTCAAGGTCCTGTTCAAAACATCCTCTTGCTGTGTTTTATACAAGGAATCTTCAAATCCTGTTGGGCAAGTGCAACAACTGCTGTTGCTTCCACCTACTCCAGGACTGAGCTTGATGTTGGAGTTGTACTATGCTAAAAGACACCTCATCCTACAGAGAAATAGTAGTTCCAGGCAATGTTAGTTCCAAGATTCACAAAATCTCAATTAATAGTCTTTCTATCTTCTGCTCCCTTTAAGGCAAACACTGAAAAGGGAGACAGAATACTTGGTAGATATCAGAACAATAACAGAAATTTAACTCCAAAGAGGCTTAAATTTGGTAAATTCAGCAATTTATTCCACCATTCTTTATGTGGACCTGCCATAAATTAGGTATTTGTACACATCACCTGATTGATCTTCCAACTCTTGCAAATATATAGGGAAGCCAGACTCCCCAACTGGACTCACTGCTGTTGTACCAGGTCTCTAATCAGAGCAGGATGATGCATTTTCAGAGACTGATTAGAGATCTGGTGGGCAGGTTTTCCAGCTGCCTGGGACTCAGTCCCATGGTAATTGCATTCTTGGTTCTGCAAAGTTTTATTTGCAAGACCTGCTGGTTTTTCACATTAAGGAAGCTCGGTAAGTCACTACATTTACTACTTTTAGTCTTGCTGCCAGGAAAAAAAAAGAAACTGGGGCAAGGGAGATGGAAGTAAAACTTAGTTCTTTGAAGAAATTCACTGGAAGAGTCTCAGTGGGATTGGAGTATAGCATATATGAAAACATTTCACCCTTTTCTAAGGAATTACCTTGACTTACCTTTACTGAAAACATCAGTTGTTTTCCTGCATTTGTTCTATACCAGAGATCAGCTTGGTTTGTTAACATTGAGGACTGTCCTAGCATTGGAAAACTCTCCTTCCTGCTAAAGATGAAACATCCACTATAGGCCAGATTTTATTATCATTGTTTAAATTGTGAAGGATATAATGATTACAAGCAGCCTGTGTTAATAACAAAATAGAGGAAGCAAGAGAGATTTTGTTCCAGCCAAATAGGCCATTTAAGAAACAAATCTATAACTTAGTAGTTTTGCATGGGTTAGAGCTTGAGAAAGAAAACGAACAAATCCTCTTAAAGTTCCCTTCATACAACTGCTGAGTCCAGACTTTATACAGCCAGACCATCTTTAGCCAGTTCAGAAACCACGTACTCTGCCCAGTCACTGTATTTAGAGGTAGTGCTAAAGGTGACCTGTAAAAGATTTATAATAATCCTTTTTTGCTTCTTTATGCTGTTTTTAGCAGGAGAAACCGAGTCATTAGGCAAGAATTCAAGATGTAAGTTGGGTGCTGTTCCTGTTTCTGGCACTAATTTATATGGTGGAGGTCTTACTTGAATGTGCTTCAGATTTTTCAGTGGTAGGAAAGAGGGAGGGCTGTTTCCATCCTACGGAGTGTGCTTTGCAGTCTGCAGCTGAAAGGGTTATAAGGCAGGCTAAAATGTGTGTGGGTATGGCAAGGGAAAGGAAGGTGGCTTGTTTGTCTAAAAACATTAAATATTTGATACTATTTTGACTGAAAAATTCTTGATAAGTATGAAAACAGGAATAAAAGGTTTCTTAGAACCATGATCTTTTCTTTGTAGAGAACAATTTTACCCACTGATATTTTTTTCCTGAACTGTGCAAGTACTGATTAAAAGGCATGTTTTGGGTTCATAGACCTGAACTGTCTTCAGCTCTGCACAGTTCTGGTTTGTGTGGTGTGGCTTGGTTCCCCCACAATGTTCTTCAGTCCTTTCTAGAGCTTTTTAATAAAAAATATGGGATGGGGAAAGAGTGTATTGCTGCCTGAGGAGAAAAGGAAAAAGAAATCAACCTTCCAGAAGAGAGGAGCAGCAGCTCTTACTACACATTTTAAAGAAGCAAAAGAGGAAACAAACACTTGTTCTTTACAGGTTGCCTTTAAGGTCCCTGACTCTGGGGTGTACACTTGATATCAGGCATTGCTCAAGTCTTTTTGTTTTCTGTCTGCTCTGAGAGACGGGAGATTCTTTCTGCACACCAGCTGCAGTGAGTTGTTGGGAGGGACTGAGGATATTGAGTTAACAGGAATGAATCTCAGCTCCTGGGTGATGGAAGTTGGTGAGAATTATGATGTTCAGCCCTGAGGCAAGGATTGTTGGATATGATGCATTTAAGCCACCTTTTCTTTACTGGCTGGGTCAGCAACCAGCTTGTGGCATGAGAAACTCAATTTGGTTGGTTTTGTTTTAATCTGGAATAGAAATGCTGGTGTCAACAGCCTGCCCAAAGCTGGGCATGGGAAAGGCCTACAATGAGGTTGTAGCTCCAGTAGCCACCAACCTCCTCTCATTCTGTAGCACAGATGAATAACACGATTCCCATGAGAAAGCAGGTTGGCTTAGCCAGTGAAAGCAAAATTTAAGAAATGAAACAGTACATAAAAAACAAAGGAGGCAGAGTTTGTTGGAAATGATATCTTGGAGATCAGTGCATCAGCACTGCTTTAGATTGCCTCAGCACCTATGAACGAATGCAGGGAGATCACTGCACAGATATGTACAATCCTGCTCTCAAAAGAGCCAATTTCTTCTTAGAATTGCCATCTTTCCACTGCCTGCAGCTCATGCACCTTCCAGCCTGACAGTTCATAGAATCCCTGATTTCAGCAATGAGCTTTCAATTCTGTACAGCAAAGAAATGTGTCCCTAGTGCAACTGCTTCTACTCATGTGCGTCTCAGAACTGGGAGGAAAGCAGGTTCAAAATCAACTTGTCACATTCCCCCCGTTTTCCCCTCCACTTAAAATTGTATTTTTCAGCTTCTGCAAGTCTCTATGGCTCATATGCCGTGTGATGTGGTTAAGAAACTGCAGAAGGAATAAACTGTCCACTGCACAGAAAGTTAAAAAACATAACGGAAAGGCGTAAAAAGAAATTAAAAAGGAAAGCAGCAACCTGCCATGCTGGCCCAATCGCTTTTGTGGGCTTCAGACACAACCTTGCGGCAGTAGAAAATCAGTTTGCTGTTCTCCGAGTCCCGCTCTCTCTCTGTCGTAGCCAGACCTGGAATGCCAATGCCAGCTGTGTGCCAGGAGCTGTCCTTACTGCTCGCTGATGCCATGCTCCCACGCCACCCTGGCCTGCTCTTCCTTTCCAGCACTCACCGGTTGGGACACCTTACGATGCAATGGGCGGTGTTTGTCATCATCTTCAATCATCATCCCCTCCTCGTTCTCCATGTTTGGCAGCCGGGAGTGGTAAGGTTTGGGGGGTAAAGCAGGAGGGTCCATGGTGTCCTGAGGAATGACTCCAGTTGGAGCAGAGTGGCTTCGGCATGGCTGGGATTTGAGCGACTCCAGGACATCAGGCTCAGAGAGACTGTACCTGACAGGGAGGTAGGGTGTCTCTAGATCTTCGTCAGTGTTCCAGGCCTGGCTGGGCACGGAATCCATGGTGTCTGTGCGAGGAGGTGGTTCAGAAGAATGTCCAAAATTGCTCTCGCTCAAGGAAGAGACACCACTGCTGGCACTGCCCGATAAAGTGGAGTTACTGCCATCTAGCCCAGACTGCGGACTGGTGGGCGATGCAGGGATAGGATGAAGAGGAGACTGTTTGGAGAGAAACAAAACCAGGTTAAAATTGACAAAGGAGGCAATGCTGCATCTTGTGTGTTGATCCCCATTTCAGCTTTTGACAGCGTTGTTAACAACAGTGCAGTTCCATTTATGTTCAGAATGTCAAGGATTATTGGTTTACATGCATGGAAGTACCACTTGTGGGCAGACAAGTGCACTCAACAACACCAGAGCTGTTAGAGAAACAGCAGCTGAGGTGATGATCAGGGTGCTGAAATCACAGCATATGGTGCAAAAAAGGAAAAGGGAAGGACCTACAACCCGTGAGTTATTTCTGTAGCATTCAGCTGTGGAATAGGTTAAGAACTTTCAGTGGGTTTTCTCATGTGCAAGTTACTAGCATGTTATAAATAGTGTTTCTGCATTCTTAAGCTGTTTGGTGGGAGCAGAGAAGGGGGGGATCCCTTTTTCAGAAGCCCACTGTGCTCCTGCATCCCTCTGCTCTCCTGCCATTACCTTGCGCAATGTTCGTGCAGGCAGTGCCGGAGGAGCATCACTGAGCTGATGGTGGAAGGCATCAAAGTGCAGTGAGTAGTGGCCTGGAACGAGACAAGGGTCAGAAATGCAGACTGGTGCTGTTTCATTGCAGCCACAGAACTGGGTTTAGCTCTGTAATGCCAGGTAACAGCTCCAAATGCTGCTAAGGCCAGCCTAGGGCTGCCTGTCTGATGGATACTGCGGAGTGCATCTGTCACACACAGGCTGCTAAGGAGAAATTCAGTGCAGAGAGAGATGTTTCACTGCTCCGTTATTGAGAATCTCATGGCAAGGCAACAGGCTGTTAAACAATGAACCTTTTAAGTTTTATTCTGTAAGCCTAAATTATTGCTAAAGTTGGTCATTGGTAAGAAGCCACACCAAGCTTTGGCACTCTCACACTTAATTCTAGTCCCACAGTACACCCAAGTCCACATTGCTTAAGGACTGCAAGAACTTGAAGATTTGGAAAAAAAGCAAACCTGAAAACCTAGCAGACCAGTAAAGACTATGGAGTTTTTGTTTCTACAGGGGTGGAGGGAAAAGGCTACAGTCAGCTTTTAGGTGGTCTGGCTTTGTGTGTGTGTGAGCTGCAGGCACTTGCAGCAGGCCATGGGCACGTCCTTACCATGGGGCAGGCTTCGGGGAGGCACTGGTGGGGCCAGGACGCTCCCAGCGTGGGCAGACAGGAATGGCAGCGCCTCCCGGCTTCCGCTGTCCAGGCTCCAGCTACTGGGTGCTGCTGGCACAGCTGAAGGATTGAAACAGATGGAACTTGGGTAACAGGACAGGGAGTTTGGGGGGCCAGCACTGGCTTTCCAGTGTGCTCTTCAGTAGCAGAGAGACAGAGTCCAGGGACTCAGTGAATGGCAGGATTGTAAGCACAGATAGGCTACAGAGTGTTAAGTTTAGAGATGCTTTTTAAGGAAGTGAGAATTAGGTGATTGCAGGGTTAGTCTGCCCAGCTCCCCTCCATCCCTGGGCTCATTTCTAACAAATCTGAAGAGCAGTAGGACTCTGGGAGGATTTTCGCCAATCAGTGTGGAGGTAAAAATGAAATCTCACCAAAGGAATCCCACCTGGATCTCAGGTGTGACCTGTCCTGGTTTGTGGGGAGTGGTGACAAGGGAACATGGCAAAACCCTCTGGAAACACAGGATGGCCTGTGGCTGCACTGCAGGCTCAGTGAAGACTGAATAAAGGACATGAACGAAATTATACCTCAATCTGTTTCAAAATAAATTACTTCAAAGCTTCAATTTATTAAGCTACAGAGTTGATCAAGAGCTTTGATGACAAAATATTTAAAGACAACAGTTTGGCCTCCTTGTATTATAAAGTCTCTTGAAGAGATCAAATCTCTGAATCAGGAAGTATAGAGAGAGCAATGCTTGCTGCATTTAACAGAGAGTGAATATGAACTTCATGGACTTGGTTTGTCATAGAAATAAAAGCTGCTTCTTGACATGAACATGAACCTTTTTCAAGATCTTGAGAATTCTGTCAACCTTGAACATTATTAAAATGCACCTTCCTTCCAAACATGATTTATTCTGAGACATACAACAGTTGTATGTTTGTTTGAAAAGAAATAAGCAACTGCAATTTCTTCAGATTAGCAAAGAAAGAAAAAATTAATTGAGCCTGTCAAAAAAAATTGAGCTAAAAATAGCTTTTTCCATCTTCAGTTTGCAAAATGGAAGCCTGGAGAAATAAACATGGAGTTTGACATCTGAAGAGGATTTCTCCTTAATTAAAATGCCTGCAGCCATTCTTGGTGCATTTCTTTCTAAAATGACTTTGAAAGGTTTCTTTTTTTTTTTTTTTTCCTCCCTAGTTCATGAGTTAGCATGAGCAGGGGTTCCCCAAGGCCTAAAATTCCCTAAAGTAAAAAAGATCACAAAGTGACAGCTTCATAAGACAGAACAAACCCCATAAAAATATAAAAGTACGTGATTTTTTTTTTTTTTTTAAAGAGAGACTCTCAGCCTGAGAACCTGAGAAAGGCTTATGAAGAAGAGTCTGACAGAGAGCAGGTAGCAGGTTCAAACCAGGGCCTGCCTCTCTATATAAGTGATGTGGCTCCAGATGGATTTTCCCTGTACACATGCCAGAGTGCTCTAATTTGCACTGCTGCAATCGGTGTCAATGAGCTAAAACAGAGGGACAAGATGCAACAGCAGTGCCAGCCTTGCTCATGTCTCCTGCCATATCCCATCATCAAATGAAAAGGAGAGAAAACCTGATTTCCTTGGCCTGTAAAACTATTGCTGTGCTTGTTGTTTTGGAGCTTTTTTAAACACTGAGATGCAGAACGAGAATGTGAAGAAGAGCACATGGTACCCCAGTGAAAAATCCATTTATGCTTTCTCAGTGTTCCCTCATTCACAGCCTTTTGAGTATTGAGGAGTGCAGGAAGAAGGTGAGATGATGAGTGGCTGCTGCCCAGTAAAACCAGCGTTTTAGCCCAACTGCTTCAGGGAAGAACCCAAGCAGGGAGCTCCCAGTGCTGTGACAGCCCAGGTCTCTCTCTGTGACTGTTCAGTGGCCAAGTTTCATTAGTGGGGAGGCTGCATCTGAACCATTCTGCTCTGGGTGACTGATGTCACCACTGTCACTGGGAATTACAACCAGAACTTGTGACACGGCCAGCAGGGGGTGCCCTGGCAAAATCCAGGGCAGATGGCAGCCCAACTACACGGAATGTTGAGGGCTCAGGCCTGCCAGCAGCACCTGCAACTGCATTGTGCCACCAGCCAGGCACAAGAGCTGGGATTCCTGCCTCACCATCCCCACTGAACATCACCTGTGTCTTTTGTGGCTTCTTGGGGATTCTGTCTTTGATCTCCTGGCACTGAATACCACACTCCTGCATAATATCACCCACAGATACAAATTCAAGTATTTTTTCCTAGACAGACAATAAATATTTATCTACTTTCCTTTTTCAGATCTTTCTCCTGTCCAGTACAAAGATCTCACCATCTCGGTCAGCTATTTGGTTCAAACTTACATGGCTAAGATGGAGCTCTTAATCCCTCACTCCCATCTGAACTCTTTTGTCATCACTCATTATTGTCATCAAGTCATCATTCTGCCATTTATTCAGAACTGGTTTTGGTTTCAATCTGGACCGCTCATGTTGAAGTAGGGGATTCTGACTTATTAGAAATTCTAAAATAAATTTTTTTTTTTTTTTTTTAAGGTACAGTTTAGTTCTGGCACAGTTACTGAAACAAAAAGACAGATAAAAATCTGAGTGTGCAATGTAGATCAGACTAGATAGTTGCAGTGGTCTTTCCTGGCCTTAAAAATCTTTTAGGATACCATTTTCCCCAGCCATACATGACTGCTGCTTGCTTAGACAGCCTTCTTGTCCCAGATTCTGATTCAGGAATTTTGCCCTCTTCTGCTTTTTCAGAATTCTGCCTTTCAGATAATTTTTGACCCCATTATTTTGTTCATGGCACCTCCTTCACAAGCTGCTTCTTTTCTCTCACACTACACAAATTCATTCTCCTCTTTTAGTTTTTTCCCCCCTGCAAGGACTCTGCCTGTTTTTATTCAAAAGAATAAGTTAAAAAGCACATATTGCTAACAATAAATAAATATAAAACTACCTCAAAGAGAGATTACAAGGAATGTTTGTATTTTGAGCAATACTTTTGTATTAAAAACCAGTATAACTCATAAGTCAAAAATACAGTCCCAATCTTGGGCTGTTCTTAGATAACTTCTCATTTGCTGCTTTGCAAGTTTGCTTGACAAAGGCTGCAGGGATTGTTTCAATAACAAAATGCTAAACTCAGAAAGCTTTCTGAAATAAGGAGGTCTGTGCCACCCCACCCTACTGAGAAGGCTCTGAAATGATGGTAGGTTGGCAGAAGGCCCAGTAATTAAACTGTTAATTAGAAAAGTGTGAGAGAAATGCACTCCGCCAGGAAATGTAGAAGCCCGTTTGTTACTTGCTGTAGCATGAGCAGAGGAATAATTGTTAGCTAGCAAGCATGCGTGCTGCAGAGGAAAGGAGGAGTACCTTTCTCAGCCACAGACAGGTTGGGGTCACTGCAAGGTTTGCACGGTCCAATCATCTGCTGGATCAAGGCGCGCTGGAAGTTTGGAGGCTAAGAGAGAAGAAATTTAGCAAAGAAGAGTTAAAAAAGTTACAGACCAGCTGGGGCAACATAGGGACTTTCTGTTCCTTTTTTTTAAGCAAAGAAGTTCTTGAACTAAAGATTCCCTAGGAACCTTAAGGTGTGCCTACATTGGCAGGTACTGCAGTGCAGGGTGAGTGGATCTCCAGGGTGTAACAGTGCTGAGGGCCCACAATTCCTGCTCTCAGGAGGAGTTATTTCAGACTAGCTCTAGCCTGGCCTTGTGCCCATTTAGCAGCTAGAATACATTGTTTTCCCTCTGAAGCTTATCTTTGGCTTTGTTTGATCATTGACTTTGCATGCTTTGAGACAGCTCTCCAGTACAAATGTGATAAGCGGGCAGGATGGGGAGATGCCTTTCAAAAGTGCAGGCCAGGGTGAGATTTAAATGCTTACATGTAGGCACACTTTTCATTTTGTCCAGGGAAATTAGGGCACAGATTTTTTTAAACCCATGTATCAGAATATTATTTCAACCTCTCGTGGTTTCTGATACCTCTTGAAATCATAAAGTTATTTAGAATAAACTTGGAGGCTGGACTGTAGGATGGATGGCGATGGTTCTGAACAAATAAAGAAAATGGTGTGACAACTTGGGCTCACAGGATAAAGTTGGGAAATGAGTCCATTTTCACAGGATGCGTCTGCCCTTTAGTAGTCACTACAGTTTGTATCACTCAGCTGCCACAGTGAGTGCCTCCAGGGGTGGACTAATAGGGAAAGTTCTGCTTCACCTCTGAGAATGATCCTAAATTGCTGTGCTTCCCAAAAATAAAAAAGAAAGCTTTAAGGTGGTCAAAGCCAGCAAAACTACAGCCACAGTTTGAAGTGGTTGAAGTGACAAACAGAAATGAGAGCTGCTACCTGTCCGTTTTCCATGATGGCTGCGGGATACATGGCGCTGCTCGGTCGGTCCCGGTGCGCTGGCAGCAACATCATCATCTCCCGGGAGTGGCGGTACTTATCTGGTAGAGAGGGAGAGCCTGTAAACAAGTGAGAAAAATCACGTACACAGGACAAACAACAGCCATGTCTCTGCATGCCCAGGGATCTCAGTCCTCCTGTGCACTTGGCTCGGACACACGAGCTCACAGGACTCAAGGAAACACGGTGCCCAGCCCACTAAGCAGCTGGCTGTTGGTGGCATAGCACGAGGATGGAGTAAGAACTGACTTTTTATATACAATTAAGGACATACCACGTAGGGTGTGTAAGGTGTGTGTGTGCCTAGTTGTTTGTTGCAAAGTGCTTCCTTTCAAACTTAAAAAAAAGTGGGCATCTGTGTGGAATCAGCTGGGCCTAATGCTCCTTTGCCCCATAAAGTATTGTAGAGTTACAGAAATGCCATAAAATTGTTCAAGACTGAATGTGGGAGAAAGGGATAAAAGCTTGAGATACATCATTCAGTTAAAGCATAAATCTGTGGGAAAATACTTTATTCCTTGGTTCTGGATAGAGGTAAGTCTTGCCATTTAACGTGTGTTATCTTGGTCAGCTTCCTCTTGTTAAAGCAAACCAACCCCAATAATAAACAGCATATGCTATAAATGCAAGAGGCACTTTGCTTACAATGCTGCTGTAATGCTGATTACTACTGTGTTGCTGTAGTGAGCCCTTTGGTGACACCAGACATTTACCAATGCTTAGAGTTTGGTAGTAGGAATAATAAGTTTGATTTGTCTATTAGTTATCTGTATAGTTGTCATTTAAGATAGTGGGGTATTTAATGTAACAGCCTCCTGGCAGGTGGAATTACTTGGGACTCATGTCCTTCAAGATGAGTGCCACATAACAATACACCTTCTGATGTGCAACAGCTGACAGTGGGTTTGCCAGAAGAATGATTCTCATTAGTGACTTGCTAAAGTCTGACACTACTGATACACGCCACCCTTGGGATGCACAGTGTTAGGCAGGATTGATGTTGTGAAGCTGCTGAAGTGAGCTGTAATTTGCACTGATTGTTTGATTGCGTCACAAACACGCACTGAACAGATGGCAGCACACAGCGCATTACAGAGCCATGCTGGCTTTTGGGGAATACATGCCCCCTCTGGCAAACTTCCACAACCACACACATTACCTGGACAGCACTCCAACATATAAGCAAAGGCATTGGTGCTGGCTGATGCAGCTTTTACCCCAGCAAAAGCAAACATGCAGTTTTGGAGACTAATATTCAGCACACAGTGGAAGGAACAATGTGTCCAGCAGAATGCAGGATAAAGTCCTACAATTGCAAGATTTCCATGGGGGGGGCAGATGCCAGATTAATCTACACCCCCACTCTGACATGAACAGTAGCAGAGTATCTGCATTCTAGTCCCGAACTCATTTTCTCCCCAGACATAGAACAGAAACATAATTAGACAACATTCTTTGCTTTATGTACAACATTAGCTTGGAGAACACAGTGTTAACGCTTTGTGCTGAGTCTTTTCCTCACAGGTCACAGGACAAATGTTAAGATGCTGAACTTTTAGGTGTGCCCAGAACTACAGCACAGCACAACCTACACTGCAGACTTTCTCCTTTTTATTTATCTTGTTATCCTTGCTCTTTTATATCAAAGACCAAACCACCTCTACCTGCTCTCAGTTTATATGGGATTACAGTGTCAAAAGACACTGAACTGCAGGACCTAAAAAATCCCACATGTGCTGGCAGAGTGTAGTTTACAAAACTGGTACCCCACATTTGTCATTAACTATAGCTATAAAAATGGTAACAGATTATGCCAAGTGTCCAGTCTGCAAACAAAATTTAAGTATTGCTGCTTTGGACAGATAGCACGATAACCGCAGCTTCTGGCTGGCAAAACTTAAACAGCAAAGTCAAAAAAGCTTCTAAAGCTTCCAGAGCAGACAGTGGCCATAATAAAATGCTGCAGCATGTGCCAGGGATTAGTCCTTTCAGCATGTAGCTTGGTGCACTTGATGTGTGCAGCACTGTAGGTACTTTCTAATGAGAAAGGAAAACCTGTGCTAAAGCCAGAGATAGTTTTGCTTTTGAAATTATATTAATCCACTTGTGACAAGTAGTAATTTTAAGGAATAAACTGAACATTAATGTAAACTCCAAAGTCATTGAATCTCTTCTGATTCATCGTTTTTATTATAGTTATAAAAAGTTTGCTCCTGCACCAAATCCTAATTTTTTTGATTTAAAAAGGAAGTTTTATATAAGTACATATATTCTAGCAAAGTGCTGAGTAAGACAGCAGGACTCAATTTCTACATGTTAACAAGGGACATTGTTGAGGAAGCAGTAAGGATGCCTTTAGAGGCCAGTCAAGTGTCATGTGGGAATTGCCTTTGGAGTGCATTGGAGGAGGACTAATTATATTTTAAATTAAATTACTGATAAACCCTAACTCACTCCTAGCTCTTTCCAGGCCTTTTTGAGGTAGTTTCTTGCTTTCTGATCCCTGGCTTGTGTAATCTTTTAACTGCAGTAAAGTTCAGCAGCGCCTCATGAGCCCCCTCAAATGAAGTCAAACCAAAGTGAATTTCTGATTGACCTTTTACACAACAACAGTGGTGCTTCCCTGACAGGGCCCCTGACAGGGAAGAAACTACTCAAGGGTCAAGCCAGGTGAAAACTGAGAGATACATACTGGTAATAATGAGTAACTACTACTGTCTGTTATTAGCACAGAATTAGAAAATTCTTGCAGTATTCTGAGTTCAGTTCTAAGACTTCTGTAACTGTGATAAAATCAAATAATTGATCAACTTTCCTGATGATTATCCTTTAAAAATTCTTTATAGATTAATAGCTTAGTTACTTTCTTTGGACAAGCCAAAGAATCACCTGTGTTGCTATTTTAAAAATCCTTAAAAGGGTAATTTTTTGGAAGTGGAGAACAATTTGAATTCCTGGATTCTTAATACAAAAGATCATGGCTTCCTTTGGTCACTGATGGAACTAATTTGTTTTAAAGATACCCATCTCCTCAGGAAAGGACTCTGCAGTAAAACAGAGAAGGTGGTCTAAGTACCTGCATTATCATTTGAATAAATGAGAGAAGCATTTAAAAATCAGGCTAAACCCTATAAATCCTACCCAACCATGCTCAGGTTAAAGCCACAGGTGGCAAAGATGTTAAGCTGATAAATTTAGGTGGCCATTATGATGAATTGTTGGCCTTTGTCCACTTCCCATCTGAGCAGTGTTCAGCTGCAGCATCGTGACTCTCGTAGCTTTGGTGGCAGTCTCAGCAGAAAGGCCAGGGGTTGGATGGGTCATGGAGACTGAGCTATCCTCTCACCTCTAGAGGTGGTCCCTCCAGGACAGAGATGAGGCACATGGGGGGGGGCAGCGTGGGGGAACTTGCACAGCTGCCGCCCATGCTGTATCTGCTCTGTGGGGAAATAGAGGGCTTCAGCCTCCAGGGGTGTCAATCCAGCACCTTTCACCAGCGCTAAATTAAAAAGAATATAAATAAATACCAAAAAAAAGGAAAAAAAAAAAGGATAGAGGTGCATTGGCAGAGCTGCATGTCATGTCTGTGAAGTACCTTGCTCCAGCCAGTAATACTGGTCTCATTTTCACAACCATCAAATTCACCCAGTTAAAAAACAAAACAAAAGGAAGAATCACCAAGGAGAAGAACACAGCTGCATTACCATAGTGGAATTTAAGTGTAAAGGCTTTTTCTCATTAGGAAGAGCTCCATTTCCAACAGCAGTGTTGTAATAACCAGGACAGTGACTGGCACACTGGGAAACACAGATTGCATCTGAAACCTTACTAGAAGTGAAATCCCATGAGTGGGTAATGTCTGAATGCTGTGCTCACCTGATTTAGAAGTGAACAGAACAGCAGAGAAGAAACATTGTATCACAGGCTATATAAATACTTTCCAGACTCATTACTTCTCTTACTGTTTCCCACTGGAAATCTGTCTGGGTCCCATCCCTGGGAGGTGCTGTTGGCTCACCCAGCAGCCCAGAGCCTTTGGAGCATTCATCACGTTGGTTTCTAAGCAACAGTGAATAATACCGTAAAGAGGGAAGCTGGTGATGCTTTGCAGTCATCAGGCTCAGGAAGACTGTCACAGCCTGTCACTGTGAGCCTGTCACTGGACTTCCAAAGTGGAAAACAGCGTGAAACAGTACAGCACCAAGGCCTTCAGATCCCCCCAAAGATTCACATGCCAGCTGAGGCACATCCACTTAGGGACCTCTTCCTGACATGATAGCCCTCTCCTCAGTTCCATCTTCCCTCTCCTGTTATTCCAGTTTCACCAGGTGACTGTTTGTCATGATCTTCCTTCCAGCCCTTGGTAATTAGTGCAGCTATCTGCCTTTATTTCAAGATGTTCACTTCTCACCTTTCTACTCCCTCTGATCTGATCCCTCAATTAAGTCACCTTGCTGCATCTGTGTCATAACAACAGCCAGTCACTTAGGATTTTACTGGCAGATGGAGCAAAAAAGCCCCAAGACTGCTTGAGAGAAAGGGCTCTTCTCCATATTCCCTCTCCATTAGGAGACACAGAATTCCCCTGTATGGGAAAAGGGGTAAGATTTAAATATCAGCCTTTATCTCTGACTATATCCTGGACACCTTCTTCAGATGCCTGTGAAAAGAGGTGTAGAACCTGCAACTGAGAATCCAAAATGAGAGGAAAAAACCAAAAACCTTGAAGAGAAGTTGTGAAAGTCAGGAGATCACACGGAGTGGTTTTGCTTCAGCTGGGGAGGAAAATAATTAGCAATATCAAGACCAGCTACTGTAACACAAAGGCAATATGAGTACCCCCAGAGTCTGCTTTTATATTTTTCCTTTCTTCAAGAATTTCCCAGCAGGGAAGTCCTTCTTTATCTCCATTATTTAAAATTCCTATCTTTCAACATTCATCCTATACATCAACTTCAGTATACACATGTTTCTGCTAAATTGCCTCAAGTCCTTTTTTGTCATAATATCTTTAAGCTTGTAAAATTATTTCTTTGCCTTTGTCTTCATGATCTCTCTTTTAAGTACTATACTGAGGACTATTCTTGTTTTCCTCCAGATTGCCTGCCACAATTTTGTGGTGGAACAATGGAAATCATTATGAAATTCAACCGACTGAAACCAGCTTGTATTAGAAATACATTTGATATATGGATGAAAAAAGCTTAAATGGGGAATTAAACCATTTGTAAAGAAAAAGTATTGAAGAGATATTTATGTGTCCAAAAGAGAAACAGTGTTACATGTCAATGTAGGTGGTGTTTCACCTGTGAGTGAGCAAGGTTGCCAGCTTTAGGGAACAGCTGCAGGTGCCCCCCAGCAGGGCCTGTCCATGCTTACCTCGAGCACTGGAAGGGGCAGAGTTAATCATCTGCGATGGGGCCGAGTGAGTGGAGCTCAGGCTGGAGGTGGAAGGACTAGCCTGGGATGAGGATAAAACAGAGACATTGGTGACTGAGCCTTGGTACCTGGGCTTAGGATAAACAAGTGCAGGAGGCAGAGAAACCATCAAGAGAGACCTGAGCACATCAGTGCCTTAGGGATTTACCTGTCTCAGATGGGCCAGGGCAGCCTCTGCCCAGCTTCAGTGCAGGCCACTGCTAACCTGCACTCATGACTATGGGACTTGTTCCACCTCCCCAAACCAAGAGCAGCACTAACTGCTCATGTTCAACAGGGCAGGTAAACAAAATGGGACAAAAATCTCTTTCTGAAAGCAGCAGGGTGACCTTGGACTGCAGTCACTGTACAAACATAGGAGATTTCTTCCTGAAGTTAATCTAGTGAGTTACTGTCATATTTCTTCAACGATTTTAGATTCTCCCTATCCAGTTCTTTGAAAAAAAAATAGATCCAAGCACGTGCACAGGTAAAGTGTACTGCTCCTAAGCAAAACCCTCAGGAACGTGTTCTATGCTGTTCCCAGCCATTGCTCCTGGCTGTGCTGGATACCTGCATGTGGTACATATCCTCAGCAGTCTCCCCCACAGAGCTGTCTGTCAGGATAACCAGGTTTCCTGTTTCACTGGAGGTGTGTGACGACAGAGAGGATGAGGAGTGTCGGACTGAACCAAGCATGTTCAGTGGGCTGCAAAAAAATAGTGCAAGGGAATAATTATTTTTTAAACCTCTTTGGGAAGCCTGAATTTTTTCCAAACTAGTAAGTACCTGCAGTTACCTGCTGCTTTAGGTCACCTCTAGATGTCAAACACTTTTGAAAAGGCCAAATAAGCTCAAACAAATCCATAGATGTGGGTAAATATGAAAGAGGTGACAAGAAGATTACAGACAAAACAGAATAGTATGTAGGATGTTGAATTTCAGAACCCCAACCCAGCATAATGTCACCTTATGACCTTGGGTGCATATTTGTTTTGTTAGAACATACTGAAACCACTCACATTTTTAATGCTAAGATGAGTGGGAGCAGCTTAAAAAACCATTCCAAAGGAACCCAAGCACAAGACACACAGGTCAAAATCCAGTTTTCCTTATTGCATGCATTGGGCCTCAGCATTACAGTTGAAGGCAATTTTGAAGCTGACAGTAAATTAGTACAGCCCAGCTGGTGTGCAGGCTGTACCCTGATCTCCCTCAGGGAATGAACTTTTCTTTGTCACTCTGAACCACACACACAAATACACTGTACACTACAGCATTTCCCTAGATTGTCCTAAAAATGCTTTTTTGAAGTGAGGTATTTTGAGGAAAAAAAGTTATCACCCAGATACTGTTTATCAACTGCTAAGCCATGGGAGCACTATAAGCTACTCAGCACTAGCATAAAGAATGTCACCATCCTGGATTCATAGACCAACTTTCCACAGCTTTTTATGCCTTTAAAACCAGCTAAAATATAGTGACCCAATAACAAAAATAAACACAGAAGAGCAATTAGCATTTTCAAATAAGCAATGTTGGCTGGATATAAAAAGTCTATTTTGTCCTTGTAATGCCAATTTTTATGCTCTGTCATTATCTTAGATTTAATATGTGGACGTTCAGTTTGAAAAAGCACCACAGGGTCATTTTTTGATGTACTGATCAAAACACCATGACAGCCTTTCTTGTATTTGGCTTCTGATTTAGTCAGAATTATAAAAATAATGATGTTAACAATTTTGATCCTTCAAAATGGGTACATATTGAGTTGAGTTCTAAAATGAGCCATACAATTTTATGGTAGATAAGGACCCAGTTATTTGCTGTTGGTGCAACAGAAGTAGGACAGGTTGGGACCTTCAAAGTCAGATTGAGTCTGGAGAACTGAGTGGCAGATTTGTGTTTCTGCCTCTACAGTAAGTAAAGTGATGGAGTCACACCTGGAGGTGTTCAGCATTTGCTGCAAGTTGGATTTCTCAACTTCTTATTCCAACTGTCCAACTTCAATAATTAGCACTGAGTGAAGACAAAAGGCACTGCTGCCTGAACTCCTGCTGCCCCTCCTGCAGTACTGCTAACACTCCTTGGATCCTGGAGCCTTGGTGGAACAGCGTGCAGAGCCCCTGGGTGTTTGGGAAGAGGGAAGGGCTTACCTGTGTCTGTGCACCAGCTTGATGCTCTCTGGGCTCATGGGGCCGTGTGACACCAGCACGTTGCTGCGGGGGGTGCTGGAGCCAGAACAGGCCGGGCTCAGCTTATCCAAACCAGGCAGCTCCTGCAGAGCAAACACACTCCAGCTAAGTCACTCATGGAGAAATGCAAGTTTTCTTCATTCATACTACTTCCAGTTATGGGACTTTTGAAGAGAACATTCAGCACCTCCTGGTAATCTTCCTCTGCCTTACATATTTTTCTGTTATGTGAAATAGCAGCTGAAAATTAGGCTTTACAATTGCTCCGTGATATGACAAAGAACATACAAATATTAACAATTCTTGCTGAAAGGCCAGGTTAACATATTTTCTAAAACTGCCTTCTTGCACAAAAATCAAGAATTCCATTGGTAATTTGGCAGTCCAGTAAATTCAATCAATGCTGTATCAGCCCAGTTCTTTTGTGAACCTTACTACAACTGACAGATGTTTAATCATATTATTCAAAACTGGAAAAGTGACTGTTGGCTTACATGGTACAGACTGGATCGCATCATCTGGAACTGATCTATCAGTTTCTTATGCAGGGGACGCATTTCGGGGTGTACAAATTTCTCATGGACTGCCAGACCCACTCCTAGGACATGGACCTGGAAAAAGAAAATGCAATCAGAAACCCAAATAAATTGTGTCTAAGAGAGAGAACAGAAGTCTGCCCTGCAGTTCTGGCAATGTGCAAGGAACATGCCACTGTCCATTATAAGACTGCTGCTAATTAAGCAAGCCTTGGAGTCCTGGCAAGTTCATACTACTCCAACAAGTATTTAAGTGTGAGACAAGTACATTTGTGTCATGTTGTATTGCTTTTCTTAGGAGATAACAGCAAAAAAAACCACCAAAAAACCAGCTAGATTCTCTCTGCAGAGTGAACAGCATTAAGCCCTCACACAGATAATGCCCTGCAACAAAAACTCCTCCCAGTGCCACGGACAGGGTCTGAGCTGCCAGCAGAGATTTCTAAAAGGAGTTTCTGATAATTGAGACGAACAGCAGCAGTGTGGCACACACAGTCACCCCTCCTGTTCCTCATTAGTTACTTCTAAAGGTCACTTTTTCAAAGGTCAAACATATAATATTAATGATTGAATGAGATTATATAAGGTCTCAGATGAAAGAAAATAGCAATGATAGGAGGCTTAAGATGTACATAATTCCCTACATGATCCAAAGTCTGTACAAACAATAACTAATTAATCTTCAAACATCTCCTGAGGATTGATGGGAGATAAGCATTATTTTACAGATGGGGAATCTGAAATGCAATTCAGTGATTTGTTGAAGAACAAGCCTAGTGGCTCTATTCAGATTTGGGCACATTGTTTAATTGGGCATATCTTTCCAAACTTTCAGTTAAGAGGGAGGTGATTATCTGATTTCATTCCCATCAAAGCATCCCGCAGCTTTATCTACCAAGATGTTTCAAGGAGACACTATGGAAAAATAAAACTGCAGATAATATAAATAGGCATTAAGTTTTCATATGTGACTCTGCCACTTTAATCTCAAGCCTGACCTGTCCTGCCTCTGATTATCTTTGAAATTTGCTAGGAAGACATAGTTCAAAATGCCAAAAATGAATGGCAGGCTTGAAATGCAGCAAGATGTCTGTTGGATAATAAATGTAGAAAACAAAATTAATGTACTTTAAGCTGAGCTTCCTCACATCCCATAATGTGAGTGACTTATCATAATCACCTTGCCCACTTCCCTCTTGTTTTTTGTTTGAATGTATTTAGATCTCCTGTACCAAAAATCTTTTGCTTCTCAATGAATCAGTTGGATATGATGTTTAGACGGACTGCTGATGAATCCAGACAATGTAACAATGTTCTTCTGCACCTGAAAAATAGTACCTGTTCCTGCATGAGTTCCTTGAGCTGGGTGATCTTCTCTGCGTCTCCGGGGTGCTTTGTGATATAATCCTTATCAAAAAAGGCCTGCAGGAAGAGGAAAAAAAAAGTACCTTTTGCTTATGGGAAGGTGTTTCATCGTAACTTGGAGTCAAAGGATGAAAGGAAAAGGTCCAAAAATCTTAGGAAAACAAAAAATATATTAAGGATAACAGCAGAGCTTAATTTTATTGGTTTTTAGCACTCTGGGATGCAGAGAAAATGGGCTTGGCAGCTGAAACGATTCTGTTGAATCATGACTCTGACCAAGTTTCCCCCTGTGACAGTGATGAGCAATACCACTAAGCCTTGTATCTTCCAGTTATTTGAATTTTATAGTTTCCTTCACATAACTGCCTAAAGCTAAAGGAATTGAGTAAATTGGCGACTAATGTAAAGCCTGAAGAGCCTTCTCTCCATGGCTCCATTGCGAAGACACATCCCAAACCCCTGAACCACTGCTGCAATTTTTCAGTATTTTACCCTAAACTTACCTTTTGCAATGCTCAGTTTAAGTAACAGCTTGCCAGGGATGATGCTGGATAACATATTGTATTTAACATCATTTTAGTTCTACAGTGAGTCTGAAATTAGCCCATCAGCAAAGATAATCGCTCAATAGCATGAATTAGTGGTTTTTCCTGATTCCAGACCTAATCAGTTACCACCAGTCCCACAGCCTCTATCACAAAATGAATTTATAATGCAAGCAGTATTAAAAAAGCTGCTTCACTGTTTTACCTGCCAAGTGAGGATTTCCAGATAAGCCAAGTGTCATCTTTGAGAAGCCCTGCTGTTACCTGTACCTATTTCCATGTGAGATCCCAGCTCCATCCCTGGAGCCTCCTTGCATGTGGCTATGCAAGCACCGATGCAGAATAACCAAGTAGGGGGTATAACCTCATCTTTAGATAATGCACATGAGAATTCGTTATCTTATTAAGCCATACTGTAATTGAAACAGAAATGCAAATACAACTGAGGAAGGGTGATGCTCAATGAGAAGCAGAGCCTGGCTCACCTCCTGGTACCGCGCAATTCCCCCGTTAACGGCGGCATCAATCACTCCGTTCAGACACATGCTGAGAAGATTAATGTTGCCATGCATTTGTTTATGCTGGTACTGGCTTATCAGTGTCCTCAGCTCCTGGTTTTTGTTCTCAACCACTTGAATGGCATTTTCCAAAGGACTTACTTCAACCTCAAAGGCAATAAAATATACTTTAATTCTGTGGACACTTCAGTGAGATTTATTATCTTCTTTGTAATAAAATGCTGCTCCAGGATTGTTCAGTGAGCTCCCTTCGCTTTTACTGCTTTGTAGAAAATTAGCTACATTAACAAACTCCACTGTTGGCACAGTGCTGGATTTCAGGTCACTCAGTAGCAATAATAGATGTCTTTCTATATACTGAAGACATGGCAGTAATGCAATTATTCCATCCTTTTGGCACTGTCTCCATTATATTATTAGCTAATACAATTCCCCTGGTTACATTCAGCCATTATTTAGATGAAGTGGTAGAAAAAGGATGCATTTAATTCTTGGTAAACACCATTTTAAACTGCAAGATTTCAGCCCAACAAGTTTTAAGCTGCCTATGCCACGTCCTCAGTAACTCATCATTTTGACCCTCAATTACAGGAATTATGAATGTTACCAGTTCTCTTCTCTCCACTTCAAACCAGCGAGAGATCCCAGGCAAACTGTGAGTCAGGGTCAGAGTGGTGCGTTCAATCCACAAGCTCTGCAAGGAGTAATTGAGGCTGTGAGGAACAGTGAATCACAACCACATCCTCTGTACTCTTACTACAAGTGCAAAGGGGGCAAGGCTCAGAAAAGAATGCATTAACCTCTCAAGCATTACTTCTGTAGAAGGTCTTCCTGAAAGTCACTTAATCAACAAACCAGGAATTCAGTATGCTTGAAACAACACATTCAGCATTTCTATTAATTTTTAAAACTTGTCCAATCACCAGTTGTGTCATGGGACCCAAAAAGACATTGTAGACCTATGTGTCAATAATAAAAAAAATCCAGCCAAACAAAGTGTCTCTGGGCACTAAACTCACCTTTAAACTGGACAATGCTTTAAGCAGGTCAGAACTCAACAATATTCAATCAGACCATGGACTTTACCTATTATTTGAGTTACTGTAGTATCTTTGGCTATCAAATCAGGATTACCTAAAAGACTCTAACAGCATAAAATAAGAAGATGGTATTCACCTTAAAGAGATGAACACTTAAGCACAGCTTATTTGCTACTTGTACCTTAAACTCGTTCTCCTTGTCCTTGGGGCCCTTGTGGAAGGGTCTGTCGTAGCGGAACTTGCGGATGTTGTTGACGCGGTAAAAGCTCTTGATGCGATCGGGGACACGGTCCATTTGCAGCACGTCTATATTGTCTGGGATGGGAGTCACTGCATAGATCTGCAAATCTGGAAATTGTGCAGTCAAAGAAAGCTTTATCCATGTGTTAGCAAAGACAAATTGGAAACAGCAACCCACACAGGAGGCTCCATTTGCTGACAGTGACATTACGGTTTAAATCCTGCACAGTATCCACACTATTCTCTCAGAAGCCAAATAGTGCAGGTTCCATGACTAAACTCTCCAAAGTCCCTGCAGTCCCCTTAAATGTGATGTGGTTCAGTCCTTAAATGCACTGAGCATTGTACAGGTGACCAGTGAGAAGAATGAGACTCAAAGCTTTGGGTATAAAAAAGTTCAACAGTTTTAAAGAAAGGGAAATTGCAAAAAAGTAAAATACTGACGTAAGAAAAATAAGCAGAATGGAAAATAGCGCTTTAGAACTAGTATCTATTCCCAACAAAATATTGGCCCAGAGAAGGTATCAGGAATACTCCTAAGGACACACACTGTGTGTGATGTCAGTGCTGTCGGTAAATCATTGGAACATGGATATGACCAAGCACAGCCCTTTCCCTTCTACATGGAGCATGACCTGTGCTACTCCCCAAATAAAAATTCACTGCTTTCTCCAACACTACATCCCATAACAAACCAGTTACTGTCTGCTGCAGACAGGGTCTGGTTTTGTCCATATGCAGCTCTCCCTCTGTGCTGTGCCCCAGCTCAGGGGGAGTTTGCCCTTTCACAGAAGGATACACTGGGCATCACACTGCAATATGGAGTCGTCGGGGTGGTTTGGGTGCTGCATCGCGATGGCCTGGGGGAACTCGCTCAGCATCCTCTGCTGGAAGGCTTCCAGCCGCTCATAGTCGTGGCCCCGACACACGTATTCTTTGTTCTGCAAGAAGAACAAGCATAAATTAGTGTCCTTAGAAGTAAGTTAAATTTTAGTGACTTCTGTCTCACTTTAAATGTTACTTCAAAACCAAAGATAAATGACAGTGGCATTATGCTAATGTAAGAGTAGATGTATTTTATCCCTTCCTTTTTCTTTATAATGTATTTCATGAAGAAGTGATGAATGAGGAGACTATTCCACTGATCTCTGAACAGCACACTGCTTCTGATTCAGCCACACCCAGCATTCAGTCTTGTGGTCCCTTACCTGCTTTTCAGAAAAGGCACTATTTTTAATTGGGCTATATTGAAACGTATCAACTAAGACTTAAGTCACCAGCTTGACTGTTCTGTGCTGGGAAAGCTGCTGTCAAATACTCTTTATACCAGATGGATAAAAGTCCTGAGGTTCTGACAGAACAGAGGCAGATATGTGTTTATCATTTTATCAGTTCTCCTTGGAAAGAAGTTGCAACAAACTATTCACAAAAATCACTGTTTAATCACTGCTGTATTATCACAGCCATACAACCCAGCCCTGATGGTGATGAACAATACATGCTCAGGAACTCCCCTGTCAATAGTACAGTAATACAGAAAAGCTTTACCAACAATTCTCAATGGCCACTTAACAAATTCCCCTTCAGCTCTAAAAGCACTTTCCTCTTGATGAACAAAATTTCATTTCTGCTAATAATGGAAAGCTGCATTTAGATGACTCTTGAGGCATTAAACCACTTGTGCAGAGTTCTTGGATGCTTTTTGAGCTATCTCTTAACTCCAAACAGCACAATACAGGATTTCTAAATTCCTCAGTGTCAGGAAGATTGTATTCCAGTGTCTTAACCCTCACAAAACAATTTTCATCAGTATTAACATCTCCTAGTGCAAGACCAATCAAAGCAGGCAAATTCTCTCATTTCGGTAGTTTAAACTGTCATAAAAACTAGAAGAACAGGGAGGCTTTTCACCTTCATAAAACAATTAAAAATTTAATAAACAAGAACTGCCTTTTATTTCTTGCATTTAGAGGTTGCAGTATATTCAAGAATGTGTTTTTAATTGCTCTGGAAAAAGGATGTGGCCAAGCAGTTCTTGATCTTGGTAGCAAAATCGAAGGGAAAGTAGCAAAACCAGATCATAAAACACAGCCAAGGAGTTCAGTTATCTTTGGCTTTGCATTTCAACTTTGTGGAAAAGATCTCCTGTTCTGGCTGTGACATGTGTCACTTTGTATGCATCAGTCACAGCAACCAATGGACTGGGAGAAGAATCACATGATGAATCTTGACAGTTCAGTCTGTAATGCTCAAACTTTGCAGCTATTATTAAATTTGGAGTGAGCCCATGTTTGAAGGTGAATCTCTTCCTGACACTTACTGCTTTCTCTGTTTTAGGTTTTGATTGCAGCAATCTAGAAAACTGTAAGCCTATAAATAAAGTTATTGTGATTCTAAAAATAATGCCCTGAAAACACCTCAAAGCTAAATTTAATAAGACTTCAGACAGATGCCAGCACAAGGTCTCAAAACATGGCTTGTCAAGCCTTACTTGAACTTCTGGTAGATATGGACAGTTTTAATTTAAATTTACTTATGTAGAAAAGCTAGAAATAAGTGCAGAATTCATAGAAACACGAACAATGACTTTTCCAGACAAAAAAAATCAAAGATACAGAAAGAAGTGTTTATTTTCTGTCTTAAGCTATACAGCAATATATACAGAAAAATACATGAGAAAAGGGCTTGAAGTTATTTGATCACTTTAAATCACTCCCATACCCATTTGAAGATTTTAAATCCATGTAAATCTTTTTCTTCTCTAGAATAGCTGCTTCCAATCTCTTTACAGTGTGATCCATGCTGATGTGACTGCTAATGGGCTTAGTCTGTGCTCCACAATGTGTGTGCTGTATGGATCATTAGGGAGAGAAAGGAGGAGGATGACTTTTAATGAGATTGCTACATTAGTAATCTGCTATCAGAAGTACTGCTACCAAATATAATTGCAGAATTAACAAGGATTATAATTATGTATGCTTGTGCTCGCTGGTAATTTCTCCAGCCAAGGATCCACGTTGTTACAGCACTTTGCAAAGAGTCAGGGCTGAGCACAGGGAGCTCAGGCAATGCCAAATACCTTGGCCATGCAGGATCCCAGGTAAAAGGAAGTATCCACAAGATAAAAAGATAAGCTCCAGTCCCTGACAGTACTTCAGATGTTAGGAATGTTTGTGTGCCAGGATGACTGTGTTGTCACTCACTCGCTGATATATCTGTTGTTAGATATAAAACCCAGGAATTGTCACTTTTCTCTGGAGATCTTCATGGGGCAGCTCTGGGTTCACACTGCAGCACCCATCTTTTCTTTGAATTCCTCTGCAGGATCTTCTACACAGGCTGCTGCACTCTAAATTCTGTGAGGAGCAGCTGGGGCGGAGAGGCTCAGACTGCAGAAAAGGAGGCTCAGGGGGATCCTTCTCACCCTCTACAACTCCCTGACAGGAAGTGGTAGCCAGGTGGGGATCAGGCTCTGCTCCCAGGGAACAAGGGATAGGAGGAGAAGAAACTGCCCCAAGCTGCATCAGGGGACATTCAGGCTGGACATCAGGAAGAACTTCTTTGTGCAAAGGGTTGTCAGGCGTTGGGAGGGGCTGATGAAGTCACCATCCCTGGAGGCGTTCAAGAAACAACTGGACATAGCACTTGGTGCCATGGTCTGGTTGACAAGGTGGTGATTGGTCAAAGGTTGGATCGATGCTCTCAGAGGTCTTTTCCAACCTAAATGATTCTGTGATTCTCTGATTCTGGCACTGTTCACCTTTAAAGAACATGAAACCACCACCCTTTATGCACTGGTATTTCTTCTCCTTGACTAATTTCAACTTGCCTTTATTACCCCTGCCTGTGTTTCTATTGAAAGACTATAATTAAACCCCAGTGTTGAAATCCTTGTTAAAAACAAAAACAAACAACTTCATAATCAGAGGGGAGTATAAGAGCACCTTCAGTCCTTGAAAGCTTCCAGTTACCTTGTCCTGTCACATTCGATGGCATCTGCCATCAATTTGCAGGCAGCTCTTGGAGCACTTGTCAGATTATATTCCTTCCTTGCTCTAAACTAGCAACAAGACATTGTATAAACAAATACTCATTTAAAGTTTGATTCCTCATTAGGAAAAGAAGAAAATTTCCCTTTTTAAATGGATTGGTACACTAGCAGACAATGAGCTCCAAGTGAGGACGTGTCCAAAGAAGCTGTTTGGCTTTTGTTGAAGAGGAAATTTTCACTTGTACATAGCATAAGAGTCATCAGGCTGGGATTAGAATTCTGTCAAGTGACACTTTTTTTAAAGTGTGATAATTTGAGATGATGAAAATTAGTTGTAATGACCCAACATTGCTGCAATACAGCATTTTGCTTAATATAGAGGCAATTTGTGCTGCATCTGCAGATCATCAAAAATTCACAGTGGCATGAGTCAAATTTCTGATCTCTGTTCCCAAGAACATTCCCAGTGGACCGTGTCCTTCAGTTCAGCCAGAAAACTGTTTTTATTTGTGCAGGCATAAAAAAATATGCTGAATAGTAGACATCATATCTCCAAAACAAAAAAAGCCTTAACAGCTTCTGTGAGCCTGGTCACTTTGTCACATCACGTATAAGTTTGGCTTACCCGCAGGAAAAATGGGAATTTTCGACCATAAAAACCAACTCTGAAAAACTCGGGTTCTAAGCGCTGCTGTTCCATGATATTATCATAATAGGTAGCTTCCATTTTCTGTGGAGGAAAGAGATAGCTGCTATCAGACCCTTAATGCTGCACTTAAAACATTAACATCTCAACACTCATAAAAATATCACATTACTCTTTTACCCTGTGATTTTTTATGAAAAGACCAAAATTCTCTTAAAAATTATTCATTAAAGTGGTCTACATGGTGGAACAGACTAGAATATCACCATACTCATTTTACATTTTGGAAGATGACATATTAATTTTTCCTGGTTTATCTTATTTTAAATTAAACAGGTCTTGCGTGTAATTTTCTTTGCATTGCAGAATTAATGGCAAAGCTGAGATTAAGATCCATGTTGCCTGGCTCACAGTGTCCTATTCTCTCCTACAGATCAAAATCCATACCACTGCCTGGAAAATTACATCTAATTGGGTTTGCCTTAATTGAGTTGAGGGGCATGAAAAAGGATAAAACAAAATTAAATCTACAGCTCTGTGCACCAGAAGGTTTAACATGGAAGAAAAAGGTGGTTGCAAAGAGGAAAAGGAGGTTTTTCTAGTTCCAATAAGCAGTTTTGTGGAATTGTGCCAACAAAGATGAAGAGTGGGATTTCCAGACCTTTTGGTAAACTGAACTCAGTTGAAAGCCTCACAGGAATTTCACTGTAGCAAAAGGTGGCTCTTGAAGGAGAAGAACCAGTTTGACACCATTACTTCCACTGCAAGGAACCCTAACTTGCAATATTGCATCCTGGTTTGTGGTCATTCCCACAAACTTTCTAGGAAGGAGAAGGTCCCAAAGTCAGTGCAGGAAGCATCAAGGAATGTGGTGGTGATGTGAATGGCACAGAGAGTGCACAGCCAAGCTGGTCATGTGCTCTCTTTGGGGCCACTTTGGAGAAAACAGGTTCTTCAGAAGTGCAGTTTATCAGACCTTGTTAGACAGGTGTCTTCAGATAAAAATAAACTGGACTTTTTAGAAAGAGAATTTAAACCACTGCGTGTATCCATGCAGCATAAATCTCAAATTTGGATATGTATATGCTACCCCAGGGGACAGGAGGAGATGAACTATTTTCACATCCAGAAAGTTTTTAAATAACAACAGGAACTTCAGCTTTTTCTGATTAAAGCATGATGCTGCAAATGTGCCCTGATTTCATCACGTGTTTGGTTGTACCAGAGGACCAGATCCCTGTAAACTGGTATGAATGCCATAAACATTTCTCTTCTTCATTCTCTCATTCATCTTACCTCACTGAGGCACAAGCTGTCCTTGATTCTTTTAGAATTATAATGAAATATGTATTAAAAAATAGGATATTTTAACAAAAAGTTAGATGCAAATATGCCATTGCAATAGCAAGCCCAGCTCCTCTGTGTGTGTGCTGCCTTCACATACTCACAGGATTTTACTGCTACCAGACTCTGGAATTATTTCAGTGCACCTACAAAGTCATCAATATGAATCAACAGAAGGAGTGTCAGTGCATGCACGGAGCTCTTTAAGGAATGTGGCTGTATTCACATTCAGGATGCTCTGGGGAATGAGGGAGGAGTGTGCAAGGAGGGAAGGTGCTGCCACTCACCCGGATCCAGCTGAGGCTCTGGTAGTCATAGAGGCTCTCGTACTGGATGGCCAGCTCTCGGCACAGCGGGATGCCGAACTCCCAGCTCTGCGGGGCCAAAGCAAATCACACTCACAGCAAACACAATGCTGCTGCCAGCTCAGCTGAGAGCAATATGGAAACTCAGCTCTGGGAACTCATTTGGTATGAAATGGCAGAGATTAGATGGGAAAATGCAATGTGGTGAAACCATTTCCATTAAATAGCAGATCAATTCCTTCTAAAAGACGGGAACAGAGGCATATGTTCCGTGGAAATTACACACACATACTGCTTGTTCTGACAGTTCATTTATGAGACTGGGAACTTATCTGGAGAAAGATAATAAAACTAACAATTTTTCTTTGTGCTAGACACCGCTTCAGCCCACCCCCAACAGCTCCTTTGCTTCCTGCACTAGAACTCCCTGGAGTACAGAGTTAGGGCTTGGCTCTCCAGCAAAGTGCTCCCCTCCCCAGGCTGCTCCTTCCCACTGAAAGCACAAACTGTCAGGCAGTGGGAACACTCCAATGCACGAAACATCCTCAGAAGTGACCTGCATTACTGCAGTGAATCAATATCCATATTCAGAAAGCCACACTCTTCTCGACAGATCCCAGTCCCACACAATGGATTTCTCCTAGCACACCATACTCATCATCCCAGAGGTCAGGAGGGACACAGACCCACTTAGGGCACACCCACACTGAGAGAAGGACTCTCCTGTTACCTCAAGTGGCTTTTTGGAGAGCTCATTTTACACTGAAATCTCCTCTTCCATCACATTTTACCTGCACACACTGGAAGCCTTTTAGGGGAGTGGCTGTTTCTTACCATGCTTATGGTAAAGGATTTAGAGCACCAAGGTCTCAGGTGAACCTTTACTGCATTAAGTTTTATTATGCATTACTGGGCTAATTTGCCAGTTGTTTTACATGGGACCCTGCTGCAGTGGAAACAAAATTGATGTGTGAGTTAGACTATCACCTTAAGTTTTAAGAATGTTAATAGCAATATTGTAAATTCTTGGAAACAGTCATTAACAGCAATTATGTAAAATATTAGCACTTTATATGGAAACAGGTTTCCTGGTTACATGTACCTTCACATAAAGTGAATCTCTGCTGTTTCGTATCATTTATTAGGCAGTTGACAGTGTTTCCCTTTAAGCCCATATTGTAGTGTCTTCTCCTTACTACAGCTCTTTAGCTTCATTTAATTACAAAAGCTTCAATAAAAACTTGCTAAATAAAACACTGTACCAGAATCAATTTGGATATTCCAATAGTATTTGTAGTTTGGGAGAATGGGAGGCCTGAGATTTATTTAGATCAAAGCAATAGACACAACAGGAAAGGAACCGAAAGATCAGTTTCTTGACTACTCTGAATATTAGTGAGGTATTTGTGATCTGAAATTAACAGGATTTTTGCTGTGGGTTGTCAAAATCCATGACACAAACTGATCTACTGAACTGAGATCAACTATAGTCAGTTAAGTGTTTGTATTTGCAAACTCAAAGACCACTGCATGTTTATGGTTGCAGCACATTCTTTACAGAGATACTATACATAGATTTTCAATCCTCAGCTGATCTGTGTTCACTTCTAAAGCATCTAGCCAGGAATAAATGGCTTTTTTCCCCACAGAGAGTGTGAGCAGTCTTACTTCCAGATGGGATGCGGTGACTAAAGCCTGCCTAACTCTCTAATCTCTCTTTGGACAGAAGCAGAAATCTCACCAGCTGTTTTCCCTCCAGGTGACCTGAGTGATGTAACCTTTTCATGCTCCTTTCCTGATGTCAATTAAATTAACAACATGCAACCAGATCTGATTTCTCTATATATTAACTCTTCTGCATGTACCTTGATACCATTCCTGGCATCCTAACTCAGGCTCTCTCTTTGTTTCAGTTTCCACACCAAGAAATTCAGCTGTGCTACCTGAGTATTCTGCAGATACAAGATGAGATAAAGAAGTGAAGAAAAACAACATACAGGTAACTTCCTAAAGAGAAAATGGTTTGTAGATATTTGAAAGGAAAAGGAATGAAGGGATATCCAAGTCACTGGAGCTTCAGTTTTAAAATCTGTGATGCTAACAAGTATCATCTTCACAGTACAGATAATTAATATGTAATTCCATGTGACATCCAAGTGCCACTTCCCTCTTCAAATAACTTCCTGATGTCTCCACTGGTAATTTTCCTCATTAGTGCTTCCTGTTTTGCTGACTGTGATGTGTTTGCATGTTGTGTATTACTTGAAAGCCACATTTACAGGGCACTTATTGCAGCTTTCTCCTATGGCACCAGCAACTCTCAGCTGACTGCACACGAGAGGGCTCAGGTAGAGACAATCATCCCTTCTGAATGCCAGCCTTTATTTACTCACATCCCAATGTGCAGATTTCTGTTGGAAATGATTCCCATGAGGGCACACAAGAGAAATGATTTCAAGTGTTGTGTATGGAGCACAAGATGAAAACCTAAGTGCTTTGGGAACGCTGCTCTGGGTCTCTGCGTGCACTTGGCTGCACTAGGGAGAGCAGACCCTGCAGTGCCATGGTGGGAGCTGCTCAGAATTGACAGGTAATAAATCCTCAGTGAACTGGACACAAAAGGGCTGAGTAGAATTTGAGTATTGCTGTGCAGAAACATGATCAGTCAGCTTCAAACTGTTCCATTCACAGATGTCTTCAACTAGAGAACTTTTAACAGTCAAAATCATAACTGAGGGTTAAAAATATCTTCAATTTAAGTTATGTACTTGCACACACTGCCAGCTGAGCCCCAAACCAATTCACAGCATAGCAGAAATCAGCAGGAGGAGGCACATGACCAGTGAAGGCTAAAAGGGCTTTGGAACACCACGTTCCTTCCCAGCACAGGGCTGCTGCTGACGCTGCTGAGGGTGGGAGTCAGTTCTGCACCCACTGCAGCAGCCCAGGCCTGCCACAGGTTGTGCCACTGGCATGTCACAAGACACCCTTGTGGGCAGTTTTCCTCCTATTCCTGTCCTGAGAAAATTCTCCTATAAACAAATGCAGACTTTTTACAGCCTTTACACTGTGCCTTGACACCCTTTACTTGGTGGAAGAGGCCAGGAGCAGCATGAGAAATGAAGGACAATAACAATAAAATCCTGCTCTGTAAAACCTGAGGAGGGACCATCTCAGGATAGTGCAGAAAGAAGCTGTCAGACACAAGTAGAGGGAAGCAGGTTTCTTCCATTCCCTGAGCTGCTCCCTGTCACACAACAGGAGTGCTGAAAAGGAGGCTTTGGCTTCTCAGCATCTTTCAGCTCCATAGTCTGAGTGACATACACACTGCTTAAGTGGATTATTTAATCATTCAGCTACCATTTGTAATAAAGCAGGATTAAAACACAAATCAAGTAACTCCAAAAACATCCAGTGGGGAGAAAATCTCAAGAGGTTAACACTCTATAATCTTTTAGGAGTTTTATAGCCTAATTACATCAGTCAATTTTTACTCTACTTCACTGCCTGTATGGATTCCCTGTTGTTGTCAGAAATACAGGCTCACTTGCTTTCCATAGTGCCTCTATCATCTTTGTCTAGTCAGACAGGACAGTACTACAATATTTACACAAGCCAGTTATTTGTTTTTTAAGTGCAGTCTGAAAATCCCTGAAAATTTCTGAAATGAGAGAACCATATGCAGTGTTATCATAAAACAAAAAAATCTAAATCACTTCCTCATAAATGGGCCATTTCTTCCTTCACATAGGCATCTGACTTCCTTTTGCAGGTTCTTTAGAAAATGTTTCTGCCATATGCAACTCCTGTTACCAGGACTGGGAATGAATTATCTGGAATGGCAGCCCCGTAAGAACTAACTCACATTTGTATTTAATGCCACTGTCATTGCCATCATGGGCAAAATCAACCCTGAGGCACACATACAGATGTTATCTCCCAAGAACATAAGCTGTAGGAATTTTCCTAGAGAAGGGAAAAAATTGAAAATATTCCAACAGATGATGTCACTTTTAAAGTTCACCTCTGAAATGTTCCCAAAACACCATGACACAAGGGACTAAAACATCTACTTCTGCAGTAATTGAAAAAAAATATAATTAACTGTAGAAAACTCATACTCAATATATGAAATTGAAATGGATTAATTTTCTTCTTGTGCAGTGGATGGAACTGCACTTTAATTGAAAATCACTTCAAAATAAGTGACACTGAAAGAACTTAAATATTTTTCAATAAAGAGACCCCTATAGCATTTGCCTGCCATTTCCATGTGTAGGTTAAGCAGAAAACAAGTTCTCAAGTGAGTCATAGCACAGCAGTTTGCATGGACAGCTACAAAATGCAATCCCACCCCCAAAAGCTGAGGAACAAGCACTCTGCCACATCAGCTGATCCAAGGCTTGGTTTAAAGATTTAAAAATGTTTTGGTGTTTGTCCTGTTGGCCTCCCTAACCCATTCTAAATGCCCTACATAACGAAATACCTTTCCTCATATCTTTTTTTTGTCCAGAGAGCCAATTTGTCACATTATAAACCCTTTTGATACAAATTTACTTCCAGACTACTGGGCTGAGATGATGGCTTGCAAGCCCTAAGTCAGTCAGGAAAAGGGAAGGAAGCTGCTGGAAGAGAGAAGAAGTTGGCATACCTTCCCTTTGTTGAAGTAATGGATAATCTTACGGCACAGACCTTCCTTACGTTGCCACTCTGACTGAGATGGGTAATGCAGGAACTCTCTCAGAGGTCTGTCCTCCCACTGAAGCAACTCACAGTACAAAAGCAGAGTGAATGCAGCCTCTGGAGGAAAGGCAATTATGGAACACTGAATCAATGATAGCAGATAGACACAGCCAATATTAAAGGTCACAGACCTGCTTCTGACACAGTCTGTGATTTCTGACTTATAGTTTGTGAAAAAAATCTCAACTCTTAGGGGACCATTAAATTAGTCAATTACTTAAAATAGCAGCACATGATTTTTAGGTACAAATCTGTCAAATTTCTTTTCACCAGCTAGTTGATTTAAATGCACAGCCAGATGTTCAGATCTGTAACTAGATTTGGGGCCTGCAGCTGTAAAAACAGAGCTTGGACAACACAGCATTAGAGTCCACACACGTTCCAGTGCTCCCTCAGCACTGCAAGGCAAGGAAATATGACAAGTGATAATATAATGGTGCTTTTGCTAATCCTCCTTTAAGTTTCATTCCACTGTTGTGAATTTTTTTTTAATCCATCTTCTTCAAAGAACACTTTAATGTAAAATTTGAAGTGTAATTCAATAATGATGTGGTTGTGGAGGCATAAACAGACAGTATTTAACTTGAGGAAAGGAGCTGGGCCTCAGCCTCTTGCCTTCCCAAGTGCCATAACTGATTCATGCCAATTCTTTCCAAAAGAATGAGCCGGACATTATATAACATTGGGAAAGTTAAAAATGTCACGAGGAGCTCAAGCAGACTCCGTGGAATGTCCCTCTCACCTGTGTAGTTCTCAGCCTGCAGGTGCATGTCACACAGCTTGTGGATGTAGCGGATGTACATCTCCTCCTTGTTAATTTCAGATTTGTAGAAATTCTGTGAAAGAAAAAACAGACTTGTTACTCTTGAGACTCTCCATTCAAGCACTCAGCACTATCTGTGGATGTGAAAAGTTATTGAAGAGAGAAAACATTCTTAGTGGGAAAGAAAAGTATTCATTCTTTTCACACTCACACTGATCTAACCCACTAATTTTAGAGTGGCATGATTTTTTTTTCCAAATGAAGGTAGTCAAAAGCTGAAAGAAGAGGTGAGAGAAGTTGCAGAACCTGTGTCACAGGGACACAGAACTCAGCTGGACACAGCCCTGAGGAGCCTGACCTGTCTGGCCCTGCATAAAGCAGCGAGTTGGATCAGAGGCCTCCTGAGGATCCTCACAATCCTCTTCACTTTCTTCTGCCATCCCAGGGTTTGGATTCTGAAGCTACACTTGCCTGACACAGATTCCTGTCCCAGCCTTTCCCATCCCAGTTTCAGTGAGATTGCACAGTATCACAAAGAAATGAAGGAAACACTTTTACCATTAGGTTAACAGTGCAGCCAATCTTCTTATTTTCTGTTTCATCTCCTTTCATACAGTCCCTAAGAAAGCAGAGCAGTGTTGAAACATACATAATCATATACTTAATTTGATAAAGTTCCTCTAAGAAAAATTTCCATATTAGGGCTTAGATGATGTGAGAACTGAGTGTCCCCTTACAACTTTTGTATCTGTGAACGAGTCCCTGAAATGACTGTTCCTTCCTTTCTCTCACGAATCTGCACAAAAATCAGGTACAGTGTCAAAAATAATCCAAATGCAAGACCTACTATAAAAGTATAAACTCTTATTTATCCAGATGTAAACATTTAGTCCTAGTCAATGGGTTCACTTCCATAAATGCAGCTCTGCAGCGTGGTGTGGCACACAAGGATACAAGCTGAGGGATTTAGACTAGAACTTCTGCATAGGTAAGTTAAATCACAAAATATATCTTTAGTTTCTGGAATATTTTAGAAATTATTTCCATTCCAATGATACAAGAGACTAAATGTTTAAAGCAGTGACACAGTAAATCATCTTGAGAACCACTACAGCTACTGACTGGCAGCTGGACTCTAAGAAATGTCTGTGTCTTTCTAAATTCCAATGCCACATTCCAGTTCCTCGTTCTGGGAATGACAAATCAGCTGCAGACTGAAAATCAATTAAAAACTTGAATGTGCTTCTCAATTAAGCATGGAAATGTGTACCTGTGTTAAAGCTGCCTTCTGGCAGCTGTTTATCATTAAAAAACAAAAAACAGAAACCAAAACCACACAACACCCCCCACCTTGCCCCCCAAAAAACCCCAAGCAGCTTCCCTAGACTCCCTTTAAATGTGTCTCCAGTACCTGGTTGTGCACAGTTGTTGTAGAGCAGTTGTTACCAGAAAAAAACAGGAGATTGGATCAAGGTGGTAGGGATAACAAAAAGAGCAAACTAAAAAGCACAGAAAAGGATTTGGGACTGCAGAACACCCAGCCTAGTCAGAGGGTTTCACCTCTAATGAGCAGCAGCAGCAGAAGAAAAAACTATTTGAACTCCTGTCAGTAGGCTAAAGATAGAAATATCTGGGGCAGTTCTATATAGGTTCAAATTGTCTATTATTAAAAAAAAAACCCTCTGAGTGTGTGTGTATATATAAATCTCAAGTTAAAATATTTCCTTCTAACTAAGTCAAAGCTCAGCTGCATTGACACACCAGTCCTGCAAACTTCAGTTTAAAACTAAAGGAAGGCTGCCTAATTTAAATGGTGAAATCTTGCTCATGAGCCACCAGCTGATGTGCCAGAGTTCCCGGATGGAAGGTCTTCAGCCCTGCAGGCCTGGATGAGGCATTCAGCACACCTTGGTACAATGAGGCTTTGGGGATCACTCTTGCATTTAAAATCTATTTTGCTGAATTAGGTGAGATCATTTCAGTGATAGAAGGAATTAATGTTTAAGCAACCTGAATAAACCTCAGTGCAAAATTATCAGGAACGAGCACGCAAGAATGAGATGAGGATCTGGAATGGTTGCTCAGGACCCAGCAGTGATGGGTTGGCTTGCATGTATGCAGCTTGACAGTCAATAAAAACCTTCCCTGTAGGAATTTGGTAGCGTGTCTTGACAAACTTCCCACACTTAGAGCAAGTCCTTGCTGGTGCCAGGTACCTGTAGTCGAGCAGACGCTCCATGAGCCGAGTGACAGATGTGACAAAGGAGATCCCAGTCTCCCGCCAAGTCTCCTGCTCAATCTTCTCCAGCAAACTGTTTGGAGATGGAAAGACAGCAGCTGAGCCTTCCAGGGAAATGGTACAGGGCATGCAGACTGATACAGACAACTTGGTTTCTCCCTCATACAACAAATTCCAGAAGAATTAGCATCTTACCTGGGATAAGGCCCAAAGAGTTGGGTTCTACTCCAGGCAGCATGAAGTAAAGACAAGGAAATTACAGAACTGACAGGAGAAGGGAAAATATCCTCACACTGCCATTTAACAGATATGAAAAAGAACAACACTCATGGCAATACTTGATTCCCACATTATTACCTGCAGCTTAAATACCACTACCAGCAGTTGGAAACTGAAAAGGAGTCCAAACCTACTGCAAATATTTCTTCTTTGCTCATCCCTCCATAAATTTTCATCTCTAATCAGCAACCAACCAACCCTTATTCACATTGTATTTAAACTGGAAATAACAGCAATCTGCTCCTGCCTAGCATAGACAGTACAGTGAGCACCCATCTCACACAGTTGTGAAGGGAGAAGGCTGGAATAAGAACAATGAACATTGTGTTTATAAAGTGAAGAAAGAAAGCAAATTTACATGCCAGTTTCCCTGAAACTGGATTTCCAGTCAAAGAATCTGCCACTTCTAGGAAAGAAATTCTGTTGGGTATCACATCCTCCAAAGAGGCAAACTCTTCAGTATGGGATGATTTGCAGCTGAGGGAGCCAATTCCCTTTACAGCAGTGTAGTTGAGACAGTAAAATTCAGGGCCAACTGTTTTTTCACACAGCATTTACTAATTTGTGGAATTTTTTCCACAAATTTTATGTTTCCTCATATTGTTCTCAGACAACTTGGTGGGAGATATAAACTAACTGGTTGCTGGAATTCCTGTGTTTCCTGGTAATGCATCCAATCACTACCACCTAAAAATGAGTAAAAAGCTACAGCCCTTGAATTTTAACATTTCAGGTAATGAATGTCTTCATATTGTTCTCAGACAACTTGGTGGGAGATATAAACTAACTGGTTGCTGGAATTCCTGTGTTTCCTGGTAATGCATCCAATCACTACCACCTAAAAATGAGTAAAAAGCTACAGCCCTTGAATTTTAACATTTCAGGTAATGAATGTCTTCAGGTGGAGCAAAGGCACACTATTCCTCTTGCCATGTGAATAAAAAAAAAGAATAGATATTTCCTTTCCTTTATCCCCGAAATAGACTTACTTTATCTGTACACATAAGATCCAACACTTCCCAAGACTGAATATACACAAATCCAAACTGAATACATTTCCATATTTCCTGAGGATAAGCACATGGAATGGGTAGGCTTATCTAGCTTGAAATGAATGAGTTTACAATTGCAAATTCAGAAACAGAATTATTGATTCCAGCAAAACAAAGGTTTATGCCTCAGACAGCCAGTGTGCTATTGGGGGCCATGTAAAATTGGAATATATGGCTAAAATTCTGCTAATGATCTCTCTGGCTCACTAGAGTACTAAAAAACTTGGGTTAACTGCTCTGGACTGTCAAGAGTTTGAAATAATTCCTTCTGAAATAAAATAGGAACACTCAAAATTAAATTTGGAGACAGATCAGTAATCAAAGGTAAAGTGTGAAGTCAGACATGAAATCTTCAACTTTATCCTTCTGAGTGTGAATTGTTGATGTCAAAGGAAGTGTCACAAAGGACTCTGGAGGAAGCAACTGGCAACAGTTGAACCAACCATAACATGGCCTTCAAAAACAGGAGGAAAGAAAGGAAAATGCTGAGGAAAATCTCCTTTGTTTTAAGACTCTGTAGATAGTACAGTGTCTCTCTAAACACTCCTGAGACCAGAATCTCATTCACTGCTATGGAAAGAGAAGGGCCCTGGCTCCTCCAGCAAATGAATTTTTGATAGGAGGATGATAACCTGTGCAGCCTTTTATTAGCTGTCGCAGGGAGAAGACAAAGAAGAATTTAGGTGTCTGTATTACTTACAGCACTACCTCACTGAGCCATTCCATGGCAGCCAGGCAGCCCCTGCCTGCCCTCCCCAAAGATCTGTGCCTGCCCAGGCCAGTGCCTGACTCTTGCAGTGGCCCTGCACAACACGAGAGCATGAACTGGCAGAGCTTACAGCAGGCTGAAGAGTTCCCTGTAGTTCTCATCACCTTTTCCTTCAGACACCAGGCTGTCCAGCTTATCGATCAGCTCGGCCTCCACCTGCAGGGAGACACCAAATCCATCACTCAGACACTCTTCAGTGACCCAGCACACCAGGTAAACTGGATCCTGAGCTACAGCAGGATATCCAGCACCACTGCTCTGCTCTGCTGGTGGAATTGATTTGATATCTCCCAGGCATCATTATATTAGAAGATTATTTGTTCATTAAACCTCACTTTTTAAGCCTCTCTATGATTATGTGACACTTTTGCTTCTTCTTTCACTTATATGAAGGGCCACACCAACACCATCATTGTTTCTCATAGAAAGATTTTGAATACATATTAATTCCCACCCTAAATATCAAGTGTGATATCAGATATTCTCATAAAATTGATTCAAGTGCAGAAATTGATGTATGTAACATTGAACAAAAACAACTTCATGAAGTCAGAAATGTTGCAGAAGACAGTTTCACTACTAGTGAACACAGAGGCTCCTAAAGGCTGAAACTATTTGCAGAAATATGGCTTACTTTTATTTAAAGACAAGCATAGTTTGAGCTTCTCTACATTTTTCAGCTGCCAAATTGCAAAGGAAGATGGGAAGGAAAACCGAATCAGCCAGTGGCACACAAATGGACTTGGTGCTCTTGCTGCTGAAATCATTAAAGGGAGACCTGATTTCATCCCTGAATCAGACTGTATTGTTATCCAGCCTTGGTGAAAAAATAACCTTGTAAAAACATGAACTACTGAAGAAAATTAAAAAAGAGCTTGAAAATGAATTTTCAAGGTTTTAATATTTTCTGACAAACAACTGAATATTCAAAAGTCAAAGAGAAGCTCAGAATTAAAAAAAAGACTCTCCCTTTGTTTGTGATCTGCAGTGATTACAGAAAGCAGTAATGCTGTGTCCAGCTATCCAGCATTATACTGGAAAGCAAATAACTGCCTGGCTTCAGCAGATAATGTTAATGAGGTTTATTACCTCTTGGGGTATTTAACTATTTATCTAATCACTTCTACAGATGATTATTTCAGCTTTCACCTTAGAAGGTTACAATATATGCTTCATAAAGCAGTGTGAAAATTTGCTCCACAGGTAATTTAAGGAATATTATTGGAGCTGTAGTTTAAAATACATTAGTGAGTATAAAAATTAAATGAAGATTACAAACAGTTCATCTTGATACAGAAAATATAAATAGGCCCAGAAACTCAAAGGTGACTGTAGATGCTTCATACTGTAAATTCCAGAGAAAGACTGTTCTATTGTTGTCCTAAAACATGTGGAAAGAGGACTATGATCAAAATGCTATTGCAATAATAAAAATAGTAAATCATAACAATTATAGCAATCATGGGAGCTGCAGAGGAAGAAAAACAAGCTCCTGAAAATACTTTTCCACACAGCCTTTAATAGATCAGGTTATGGGAAAGGTCTGCTGTTCTCCTGGAATGATAGATTAGATCTGGCATTTTAATGACTGTGCAAATAACTAATCACATGAATTATGATAATTTAATGGTGATTTACTCCTTCAGAGCACTTCTCTGCAGATACTGGCCCCCAGTATTGCCCCAGCACAATGACAATGAAACACTGTCATCCAAGGATCTAGACCAAGCCCATCCTTCATTAGCAATGCTCTGCACTTCAGGGATCTGGTTTGCAGTGGAAAATCTAAGCAATTCTCTGACCATGACTGGGAAACAATGATGAAGATTTCTCTCCCTGATTTGCAATCAGAGCTCACAGGAGGTAGAAACTGCAGAGCTCTTGTTGGACTTAACCCTTCCCAGAGAGCTGCTGCAATTTCTGAAAATAAAAACAGCTACAAAGTCTGTTTCAAGGCATGGAATAATGATTTAAGTATACCATACCACTTCCTAGCTGCAAACTGATGACAGAGAAGCAGAGAGCACTGTTTTCACAAAGACTGGCTAAATCTTTACATCCCCATTTTTGGTTCTCAGTCTGACCCATTTAATGGCTGACTGATAATCTAAGTGAAACCACTGGGAGCAGTGATAACCCAGCACTTACAAAATTGTTTTCCTCATCTGTGATGTCCTGAACACATCCCTGCTCTTCCCCACGTTCATGGGAAATGCAGTTTGCACTGGTTAAACAATCCTGGGGGCCTTGTGAGTTAGGTTTTGAATTTTCTATTTTATATAGATTTACATGACATATTCACAGTCAGAAACAGATAAAAAAATACAAACTCCTTGCTTCCAGCTGGACACTGCACACAGAGAGCAAGGAAAGCAAAGCTTGGGCAGTGCCCTCACCTGTTTGAAGTTGCCATTCTTCCTCTGCTCCCAGTCCATCATGTCATGGAAGATGGGGATCATGATATTCCGGACTTCTGGTTGTGGAACAAGGGTAACACCCAGAAAGGGGCCAATCATTCCCGGAATAAAGTGAATCTTGTGCTCACCTGTACAACACAAAGCAATGGTAATTGAATAAAGGCCTTTGCTATCTGTCCCTGAGTAAACAGGGAATCCTTGCAATAATGACATTTGCACAGTAGTAAGCATGATCATTACAAAAGCAAATATTTTTTTCCTGAAAAGGAATGAAAAATCAGTATTTGCTTTACACCATTTCTCGCAAAGTCTCCAAGAGCATTTTTAATTTCACTGTGAAAGCCTTCAGCAAAAAATGTCAGTGCATTTTACTTTGCCAAGTAATTCAAACTGTCAAAAGTAACCCAACTAAAACATACTAACTGGGGGAAAAGAGGCCAGGGTACTTCCAATTCATGAAGATTTTGAAAGGGCTGATGAGAATAGTGGTACTTAATAGAGCATTTTTAGATTTCAAAGAACTACAGAGCTCTTGGTCCCCACTGCTGTCTGGATTTCCCAACTGCCCTTGGCTGGGACCAGTGGATCTCCTCCAGGAGAGACCTGAGGCACTTTGCTGACAGCCTCTCCTGAGCCATGCACTGTGCAGAGAGAAACTCAACAAAGCCTGATCTGGAACAGCATCCAGTGATAAATGTCTGCATCTACACATCCAAAACTGGCTTGTCTCTTCTCAGCTGAGTTTGTCCAGTTTGTTTTTCTGGGTATTGGATCTCTGCTACCTTGGAGGACCTTCTATTTTCCACACAGATCCTTTGAACTGTAACCAGTTCTGGCTGTATCATTTTAGGTGTACAAGACAAATCAGGTTTATTCAGTTTTCTTGCTTCCATAGCCTTCCTGACTGCTGTCTGAACCTTGTCCAGCTTGCCTTGGGTTTGTATTTTTTTGTGTTTTGTTGTTTCTTTTAGCTGTAGAAAGCAGTACTGGGCAAACGAATCTAGAATTAAGTGCACTGAGGGAAAGCACAGTGACAGTAATATGGTCCCTCTTCTCTTACTCCAGATTCTTGTATATTTTCTCAAAGATTACAAAATCTCCTTTACTCGTAGCATCTTACAGGTAGCTCCTCTTCAGCTGATTATCACCATGGTACATCTGTTGTCTTTGATTTTCTGAATAGCAACTCCTACCTACATTCCTACACATAAAATGTTTGTGTTTGGCTAGGTGAATATTTTGCAGCCACATTATTAAGTTATCCAGTCTGACTTGTGTCACTCTCTTGCTCTCTTAGTGATTCACCCCTTTCATATCCTTTTATTTGTGATCTCTATTAGCAAGCATTTTGTTATTTTCCTCTAGAATACAGTGCAGAGAGAGTTTTGGTGGGAGAAGTGCTTCTCTTCAGAGAAACAAAGGATTCTGTGATGCCACAAAAAATTAAAAAAAAATTAAAAATCTGAAAGAAACGGGATTTTCCTTTGGCTTTGGTTGTCAGGTAAGAGAGGGAGAGGCTTACCCAGGTTCTGCCACATGCTGAAGAGCTCATAGGCCATCATCACTCTCATATCACCATACCTGAGAGAGAACAGAGACACAGCTGCCCAGGGAACCAAAACTTGCAAGGGAATGATGTGAAAAAATAACCAAATGGTTAAAAAAATTCAATTCACATTTATGTCAAAGTAAGAATATCAAGCAACTTGACTGATTGATCATTGATTGCTGTATTGGGAGATCTGGTTATTCATTTCCCAGGCATTTCCACATCCCAGGTATCATAATAAATCACAGAGACCTATGGTAGGAAAAGAAGGCTGGTTTTTGAGCTGGGAACCCAACAAAACAGATTCTTACTTATCCAGAATCTTCTTCCTCTTAGGTGGTGTGGCATTTTCTAGTTGGAGACTTGGCTGGTTTATAAACAAAACTGCCAGGCTGAAATAAGAGTTCCACACCTGTGACAAGCAAAGGAATTTTATAACATTACACTCCAAGAGTAAATTTTAAAGAAGTAGAGAAAGACAGAGTCCTTTTCCTAATCAAGGGGTAACTTCATCAATGTGTCTCTTACTATGGAGATACAAATTGACTCTTAAAGGCACAAATGGATTATTTAAACCTTGGTAGGAACTGACATTAAAACCCCCACAAAAGCAATGCCACTGGCTTTTCCTCTTTGCACCAAACCTCCAGAATGAATAAATTTGGTGACGTAGCAAACTTTTAAATTGTTCTTCTGTAGGTTGAGCAGATTTTATCTGTCAAGAATCCCCAGAGATCAAATTATATCATGAACAGGACCCAAATAATTTGGTCTGTTTTCTCAAAGAGCTGAGGTTTTTGCCAGCTTGGTGTGTGCACTTGTGCCTAGGTGCATGTGTGGCAGCTCTTCCTTACTAACTCTGAACTTGCTGCCCATCTCCAACGACATCAGACACAGGGACAACACTCCCTAGGACTGTGTTCCTCCAGGTTTTGTGCCATCAGCCAGAGAGACCTCTGGGGGAATGCCCCAGCTTCAAGAAAAGCATTGCCTGAGTTTACATTGCATTATCCATCAGACAGATGCTCCATTGGCCCCATGCTTATGGAATTACTAGTTTCCTTTATGAGGGAGTCAATTTTCCTGATTTGATCTCATACTGTATCTGTTCTATTTCCATCAATTCCACAGCAGATTCCATTCCTGTCCTTTATCAGTTAGGTCATCTTCCTTACAGACACTCTAATAAATGCTGCAAATATCATCAGCTAATGCAGAGGGCAGCTCCTGTTCCTTTGTTACTGCTGGTTTGAAAAGATGTCGGAACATTTTCTGAATCAATTCTTACTTTAAAATCGAAGTCCGTTTCTGTGAAATTCTTATGCAGGGCAGAAGACAAGTATTGAACTGTTGTAACTATGATACTGCAGCCAAAAACAAAGAAAAGAAAACAAAAGAGAACATTTGAATCTGGAATACAGCATATTACAGTGGTTAGTGGTGTTGGTTTTACTACAGGTACAGAGAAGTGCATTATTTGTGTAATCTCTGTAATATTTACACACAAGTAACTGTTCTTTGCTTTAATTTGTGCTACTTAATACAAGATTTTGAACTTTTACTACTATTTTAACTTTTAGAATTTACACATGAACATTTAAAATCCTGTCTATTTTGCATGCCTGGGCCATATGACCACCAGGGAAATGGAATAATACCCTCCTTTTCCTCCTGTTGAAAGCAGAAAGGTTTTTTTCCCCAGAGGAGAGTAACTCAAAAAGTTTGAGCTGTTCTTGTTCTTGTCTATGCAACAGTCCCTTTAACTCACTCAACTCAAGATACTTGTGAGTATTTTGCTAAGTTTTGATTGTGTTATTTTCTGTTGGTGGCTACATACACCTTAGTGAAAGGCAATGAAGGCACATGATAGATTCAGGAATTAATAAATGGCATATAGACAGGGCAACAATAGTATAAAAAGAAGAGCACATCTCTGATTCACATGCAAGCAATACTCCAGCAGCACTGCTAAATGGAACTGTCAGTCTAAAGCTTTGTGGCAAAATGATGCCCAAGGGAACAGGAAACCTGCAGTATCTGAGGGAGCCAGTGTTTCAGGAGGATTTCTTTTTTCTTACAGAACTTCATTGAATCTTTACGCTTGAATTCCTGAAATCCACTTCTTTCACTTCTCATTAGCAGGGTGGAATTGCAGAGCATTCAGCTCAGCTGAGCAGGCAGCCTTTAGGAGCATTTCCATGGTGTTTCCTCAGAGTGGGAATGCTCCAGCTGTCCTTCAGTCAGTGGGAACTCCACAGCTAGGTTAGCAAAGGGAACTAGCGGATCATTCCAGCCACCCTGTGTTCAACACTGCTGCTGATCCAAAGGGAACAGTACTTCACCCAGCAGAAGCAAGAAACTGAGATAAAATGGAGCATTAAATGGCAGATGACAACTGAATTGAGCAGGAACTCTGTGTAATGCTTTGGTGTCATGGCTGGGGTTTGCTCCCCCTTCCCAAAATACCCGAGAGCCTCTCCCTGCTCAGCTACAGACGGATGTTCATGGGAAAAAACAGAAGTTCAAGGCAGGGATTCCCTGACAAGGGAGGGAGAGGCTCATAAACAGCCCTTGCTGTGGGGAGCTGGGCTCACCCTGTGTGCTGGAGCTGCTGGGTCACTCAGCCCCTCACCCTCAGGGCAGCTCCTTCAGCTCTGCTTTTAACTCTGGGCTCTGAGAACACCGCTGCAGTTTAAGAAACCCACGAGCACACAGGTTTGGTCCAGAGTGTTACAACAACAGAATGAGCATGAGCACTCCAGAATTCCTGTCCTGATCCTCACATCTTAGTCTGAGGAAAACCACTGCCCCCAGGCTTCAACTGCCACAGAACTGCAACATTTTATTCCTGCTCCTCTACTTACTTGCTGGTGAGCAACCTCATGACCATCCAGTCTCGAGGAAAGACACTCATCTTCATCAGGTTCCGAAACACACAGAAAATCTTCAGGAGGAACTCCTGTCACACGGGGAAAATATGTAACAATCAGCAGCAGTTGCAGGTGAATCTATTTCCTTGATTGTAAGAAAGACAAGCTAAGTGTGCTCTACTTGAGCTTTGTGTTGCAAGGCCTTTCACCTGGAAACATGAAAGCAACATACCTTGGAATATGGCTCTATTCCTTTTGTTTGAGTCTAATATACAACTTCCAGCTTCTTTAAAATCTTCACTTCTACAGGGAGATGAAAATCTTCCCAATGTGCATAATTGTATCTGACTTACATTATCACCCAGAGTTCCAGTGTCAATTTGCAGCTATTTTCAAATATACTGGACTCATAATCCCTTTTTAATGCATTCATTTAATTAATTTATCTGTCCAAATTTCTTTGGACTTGCGTCACAATTTGAGAACTAACCACACCCCCAAGCCCAATAAAACTCCTACACAGGCTTTCTAAAATAGTAACAGAAAACCCCATTTCTGGCAACACTCAGCAGCAAAGTGCTCTTAGACACATTCAGCTGGATGTTTGCTTTCAAAAAAAAAATCCCCAACCCTGAATACATTTCTGGTTTTTTGACTACCTGCACCTCCATGTCTGTACAGAACAACAGGGAAGATCAAATGTGACTATTTGTTGGCCTTGCAACCTATGATTTTGTTGTTTTGTTTTCCTTTCAGACCAAATCAAAATAGTAGAGGAATTGGCAGAGCAGGGATTCTTCAAAACCATGGTACCATTATGCCTTAATGGAGGGTGTCTGAATAATATCTTGGTGTAACTGAGCTCAGAGTAAAGCATTAGAAGCTCCTTGACTTTTGGCCTCATTTTGCCTGAAGTGTAACAGTGGTAAGTGAATAAAATGCCTTTCCATGTCAGAACAAGTATTGAAAATATTACAACAGCCATATTGGATGGGAAAGTAGAGTAATATATAAAATCTTCAGCCTTTGTGGTACTCTTGGAACATATACTCAGATTATCAGAGATACAACAGTTCTTTTGGGCATAACAATAAAGTTTAGTTCAATGACCTTCCACAAGTCTGACATAAGAACTATAGTTTAGATGGCTTTTAAAATATCTATTAAAATTTATTATGAATTAATTTACCAAATAACTTTCCTGTGAGCAATTTCAAAGTTATCAGAAAGGCAGCAATCTTACATAACTCTCAACCTGAGATACACTGAACCCTGCAACCTAAAGATAAGAATTTTATCATTCCAAATTCATCTCCCTAATTTATTCAGCTTCTCTGTACGCACACAAAACATTTAAAAGCTGAAAGTCTATCCAGAAAGGACTTCTCACTGCTTCTCCATTTTATTTGTTAAGGTAACAGAACATTGTTCTTATTGTGCATATTTGAGTGCCATGCTAAACAAAACAATTTTATATAAAAGCTTGTCCTTATTTATAGGATTAGTCTGCCTTTTAAACAGGCTGTTGCTGGAGATACTCCTCTTCCCCACAGAAGCTGAGTTAAGAAGTTCTGCTGGTATGAGATGAGAGATGTGTCACTTCAAAATGTCAGAGGTCTGTGGCCCTCACCCACCCCTGTTGTTCATGGAGAGCCATAATTTAAGCTGATGCTCTCAAAGAAGCATGTAGCAAGTGGAGTGGTAAGGTTACAGCTTTCCCCAAAAATATTTCATCTGCTAGAGACATTTGTAACCCCCAAAAGGCTTGAAATTCTCTTCTGGCATAAAATCAATACCCTTTGTAAGAAAGCTCCAGTGCATACTGAACATGTAGCAAAATGCCATACAACAACTGACTTGACATTCACAGGATTAAAAAGCCCTGTTCCTCTGCCTGTGTTTTATATGTAACAATTACAATATCCTTTATGTCCAACATCATCTATCCTGGGACTTTATTTGCTGTTATAAAGATAATTCAGTGCCCTGTGGTCTTAAATGTGTTTTTGCAACACTACACCAATGATTGTAGAAGTGAAAGGGAGGTCCCTGAACAGAGTGCCAGTGGACCGGAATGATCAACAGGCAAGTGATGCTGAAGGGATTCCCCTGTGCTCTTCCATTCTCAGGGAATCACCCTACAAACATCACATCCTTTTGTACCTTCAGCTCATCCTTGCTTTGGAAGTTGTCCAGTAAGTGCTGGAAGTGAGTGTCTGACATCTGACGAAGCAAAGATAAAAGGCAGGAGACATATTCTCCCTGTTGACCAAATGAGAAACTCTTTCATTCAGACAATCTGAAATTCCACAGATACAAAGCTTAACCAGGGGGAAGGTATAAAGGGAGGGGTCTGAAATGGCCCCAATGCCTGTGAGGGGACAGCTGACATGCAGAGAGATTGAAAGTACTGCAGGCTAACAGTTCCTGAGTTACTGTTAATACAGGGATACACCTCCAGGAGGCTCCTCCACAGATGCCAGTTTTAAAGATCTTTTAATCAAAGTCGTAGTCTAAACAGAAGTAATTTAAAATTATTAATACAGACATTAACAAATCCCCCTCCAAGCATGCAGGTTTTGACAATACCTTTTTCAGGTACTTAATACACAGTGTGTGTCAGAGGTGTGACTGCAGCTCATGCCAATAGACCAGCAGTTATTTGAACTAAGTGACTCTGACCAGTAAAGCAGTGACAGCTTGGGATCAGGCTGGGCTACAGAAGGTGTCTGGAAGCTTGTAAATGTATGGCTTATTAGTGTTCACCAAGTTCTGTGCTGTCAAAGCTCCAGTACTGACAGATCTGCAGCCAGATTTCCTGAGCACAGTCTGGGTAAGCCTACATGAGCAACAATAACATTTCTGTAATTTTGCAAAGCAGATGCACCCTAACCAGTTACCACAGCATCCCAAAGTGTTTTCCAAAGAAGAGCTCCCCCATTTTACAAATCTGAAAGCAAAGCACAGAGAAGTTAAGCAATCTGTCCAAGAGAACAAGCAAACTGGTGCCAAAACCATCAGGACTGGGTCTGTTGACTGCCAGTCCCTTGCACAACACTATTTTTTTCTGCAACAGAGAAACTAATTTGGAAAATGCACAAATCTAAGCCATATCTAATAAGAGTCCATATATCACTGTGCTGTGAAATGTAAATTGAGGAGCAAATACAAGGGACTGTGCCTTCCATTTTATTGTTACTCTTAAATGGCTCAAACATCTACCCAGAAGCTTTGACATAGGTTGTTGCAAGAAACTTTCCAGGGCTGAACTTCACAAGGAAGCTGTGCTCTTCTGTGTGGGCTGGCATGTGGGAAACAGCAGGAAGTCAAATCACAGCAGTAAAAGGCAATTGAGATATTACTGGACATTTGCAAGCCAGTCCTTTTTCTTCTGTATCAAAGCACATCTTGTTAACTGAGCTAACAAGGAAAGATCCAACCTCCTCTCTTGTGTGAGAAGTCCACCTTTAGTGCACATCTGCCCCCAGCAGCACTGCTGAGGTTTCAGCCATTTGCTAAAGAAACAAGTCTAAAAAAAGGATGTTCTGAACAGCAGCTTAACATCCTACATTGTGCAAAAGCTGCATTAGAGACTCCAACAAACAAAAATAGGCTAAAATAGGCTAGAATAGAAAGGGGCAGAAATCCAGGAAAGAAAAAGGCTGAACAGCAAAATTCTATTATTTTTCTTCTCTTCCACCACATGTGAAAGAAAAATTTCTTCCCTGTGGCTAAAGCTGGCAGCCTGGGTAAAGTGGTGGCTTCTCCCACCAAGCTCAACAGCTCACTTAGCATCTCTTAATTTCTTTTGAAAAAGTATGTTGTGTTTCATTTACATGGAATAATCAGTGACCCTGGACAGGAGCTCTCCAGGGTGTTAAATAAAGGGATTTAACCAGAGAGCACAGTCATATCCTCAGTTTTGGGGATCACAACCTGATACTCATTATAGCCCTTGGTGAAACCACCTTAGGGGTGAAGCCCCAGGCAGCTCCCTAGTACCTCAAGTCTTAAGCAATAACTCTCAATCACAGCTGCAAAGACAAACAAGAAAATAATCTGGAAATTCACTAAAGCTTCCTGAGCTCCACTGCCTCCTGCAGCCCTCACTGGTGCAGGGAGGAAGGAATGGGTTTGTGGCTTATTAAGGGAAAGAGACAAAGCCCTGGGCATTCATGCAGCAGAGATGAGGATGAGGTGCCAGTGGTGGTGAGGGACTGAACCAGAGGTTAGAGAAGCAGGAAATAGAAACTGATTGTTAGTTACTAACAGTGATTTCTGCTGTGCACTGCGGGCAGCGCTGCCCTCTTACCGCCTCCTGAGACTGCGATTTACTCATGATTGTGAGCAGAGTTTGTAACAGCACGTCCAGGAGGCTCTCCACCATCATCTCAACCTCCTCCACGACATCTCCCTCCTACAGCAAGTGGTGAGCAAACACACAGTTAGAAACTGGAGAGATGGAACTGGTAAAGACAGCTCTGCTGAGTGAGCCATACCAGGCTCACTGGGACAGAGAGCTCTAGAACAGGCTCACAGAAGTACAACCAAATTCCTCATTGGTCCCAGATCCTGTTGTTCTGTCAGAGTGTGTTACCTGGACAGTCTCTGATGGAAAGATTCAGGGTCACAGCCATAAAGGTTAGTCTATAATCAAAGGTCTAGAACACAACAGGAGCAGATTATGTTCAGGAACCTTTACTCCACGGCAGTATTATTTTAGCTTATTTCCATGATGCCTTTCATCTCATTCCTTTCACACAGAACCTTGACTTGTAATTGGAAATACACATTGGTGTGAATTATATTTAGCACCACGAGCTTCCTACTTTAGTCAGGTGGGGAAGCTTCACCACCCCCTCTTTGTGAGCATTGCTTCACATGATCCAGTTACCATTTGAGATCAGAGTATTATGACCGTCAAAGCTGGGTGTTGAAACTCAGCAGCAATTTCCAGAACTAAGTGGGAATTCATTGATTGGATAATTTTAGAGTATTCTTTTAATGTGCACCACAAAGTGCTAGTTACTGTCTCTTGCAGAACTATGAGTGCTTGAGCTGTGTAGAACTTTTAATCTCCACTGACATCCAAGTTCTGGGCTTGCGTGAAGAAAATTAAACAGTGTCAAAGCTGGTGAGGGTGTATGTGATTCCCCCCTCCCAACAGCAGGCACACTGTGTAATCAGGATGCTATGAGTCACACACAGAGCCAGACCCTCATTTCAGATGCTCTCCTGCTGACAGCACAATCTTGTTTTTAAATGGTTCTTTGAAAAACCTGTATTAACCTATAAAAATGTCTCACTCTTCATTTTACTAAATCAGAGGTGCAAATAAAAAATTAAAATCACGTAGCAGATTTACCAAAGAACTGGTCTTGATTATGGAGAAGATACTACTGAGGATCCCAGAGCAGATAAGCAGCTCCTTCTGCTGTCGTAGGTGAAGGTGAATGTGGTGAAGGACCACAGGCAGCAGGATGCGCCGGGACTCTGGATGAAGGAAAATCGTTATAAATGTAAGGAAAGAAAATATTTACAATTACAATGGATGGTTTTGACAAAATTCTGTGGTGTTATTCTCACCTTGTACTGAGCACAATAATTTAAGTGCACTAACTTGAGGTCCTCACTACAGGAAAGAGAAACCCAGTGGAGCTTTCTATCTTCCACTTTTACCTTCATAATTTCTTTCATTCAGACCTTCATGTATGAAATACACTCACAATCTTCAGCCATTTTCCACTGAGTTCTTAAAGATTTTTTAAAATTCTGCTTTAAAGTATAGGTAAGCAGTAATATATTTAAGTAAAATTTTAAGAACTAAAGAGTTACTAAAGTGTTGAAATACTAAAGTTACAACAGAAAGATTAAAGATACTTTAAAGGAATGTGGTGGGTTTCTCACAAGACTATCCTCCCTGCTTCTCAGGCACAAGCTGGCTGGAAAGGAGATTTTCTTCCTATCCATGGAAGAAAATAAAAAAAATTATTAAAACTGCCTAAGACAGTTTCCTTCCTTCCATGGACAGGAAGAAAACCTCCTTTCCAGCCAACTTATGTCAACAACATGAAATGTAAAGTGAGATTTGGCAGTTTTAATAATTAACTAATTTTTAATGTATATTAATCAACCTTTAGTAACTACAATTTATCTATGATGGATTGATAAACATTTCCTAGCACAGTGAAACTTGTAAAGTATTTGTACTGAACAGAGTTAACAGAATTACTGAATATTCTGAGTTGGGACAAACAAGGATCGTGGAATCCAACTCTGAAGTGAAAGCCCTTGGGAGAAGAGAGATCAAGCCCACAGTGTTGGTTTGATGCTCCAACCAACTGAGCAAATGAATGCATTTATCAATGACACTGCCAAGAGAAATAGTGACCAACATCATTGGCATTCAGAAGGGAATTACTCCCAACAGAGGCACTGCCAAAGCCCCCAAGGTGCTGCTCCCCTGAGCGAGCAGCAGCCCCTGAGCCCAGCTCACCTGAGAAGGAGAAGAGGCGGCTGTCGACCGTGCGGGCGATGGACTGGAGCTTGACCACGTCCATGGACTGGCCGATGTGCACCGTGCTGGGCATGCTGCCCAGCGTGCCCCGCACGAACTCCGCCACCTCCTGCACCGTGAACATCTGCAGCAGCTCGTCAAAGATGGCAGGGAACGAGTTCAGCAGGGCAGCCTGCGGGGACAGGAGCAGCTCAGCACCTGCAGCTCCCCACCTGCATCAGTGCAGAGAGGTGGGAACAACAGGAACACTCAACTAGGGTCTGCACAAAGCTACTACGGACTGTGCTAGGGCTGGTGGTCATGGCTGGTGGTACCTGGAGCTCAGAGTGAACAAGTCACATGTAGCATAGAAAAATCAAGTGCTGCTGCAACAGTGAATCTTAAGAAAAGTAGAGCACATAGATACAGCTTCAAAAAGCTGTATTTTAGGAGACAGCTTATAAAATAAAAGAAAAATTGAGATACCAGACAAGATAGTCCATTTTTGTTGATTTCCTTTTTTCAGTTAATACAACACTTGCTTCTGATTAGAGAGTTCTATACCAATTGTTTGTACCAAGCAACTACCTGAGACAGTTAAAACTCTTCAGAAAATATTCTGAAGTGAAGAACCTACTGACAGACCCTTAACCAGCTCTGCCATGTGACATTTCAGGATCTCTGCAGCAGGGGTGGGGTGTGAGTCCATGTGAAAGAGGCATCACATCATGCGAGTGTTCATGTGATTCTTGCAGTAACAGATAATTCCACTAAGCTGGAGCTATCCTTGAAAGTGCTTCTTGAAGTGCAGAAATAGTTTAACACAACAGCAACAAAAATCCCTTCATGTCATTTCCTATTCTCCAATTAATTTTTTCACAGGAGTAGAAAATTCCATGCATCACCCTGTGCTCAAGTTCTGCACACTTGGTGTCCTATCAAACAACTGCCACCAGCTCTAATGTTTTAAAATTCTTCCATTCCTCCACATCCTACCTAAGCTTCACACCTGCTTCCTCATTGTAACTATTTTCATTCCTAGCTGGTTGTTTTCTTGAGCCAGCCTCACCTCCACTCTTCCCTTCCTGCCATCCCCACTTCCCTTCCCTGAAGCTCTCCACACAAACCCCTCAGTGTTTTCCTGCAGCAGCTCAGATGTATCAGACTTCACTGCAGATCTCTGTTCAGCTTTGTCCTTCCAGAGTCTCAGCACTGTCAGTATCTCCTTTTCCTCAGAGATTTTTTTGTTTTCTCATTGCATAAACATTTCTTTATCTCTTCCATACTGACATGACTCTCCTAATCCATATAATCCCAGCTTCCTTCTTTGCCAAGTCTTTTTTCCTTCAACAGTGAAATCTATTTAATAGTATTTGAGCAAAATCAAGTTATTTTTACAACTAACATGGTAGAGCTCATTAAATTATTCTGAATATAAATTTACTTCTTCTAAATATAAAATTCTTTCTTCCACTTGTTCTCTCTCAAAATCTTGTTTTGTTACAATCAATTCAGATTACGCAAACCCCCACAAGGCCTCCTGGGTGTTGTCACCTATTTGTTCCTGCATACCTACAATGTACTAACAAAATAAATAAGTATAAATTGTTTCACTAGCTCCTGGTACTCTTGGAAGGCAGTAACAGCCACAAATCCAGTCACTGTCTTTATCTTTGGGATAATACAAGTGAAATTACAATATTGGCTCAACAAATCCTTACAGGAGATTTCCTAAACTTTCTGTTACTTTTAAAGCAGAAGGATTTCTGTATAAACCCTAGCAATCCAAGGGTAGGCATGGGATCTCTTCAGGAAGATTTGGAGGTGTCCTGAGGCGACCTTGAAGGGTCCCATTATTGCTCAACACCCTAAAATATGCTGGAACATTACTCATGTCAAACCAATTGCCTAGGAGGAAGGAAATCAGTTTTACTCTCATTGCTGGAAAAAACTGAGATCTCTCAGTTATCTTGGAGAAGAGGGCAAGTGTGAGGGAAATTGTTTGCCAGGGCCTTGAGCATTTCTGTGGGTATTTAACTATTGTCCAGATTTCCAGAACTAAAAACCAAATAAGAAACAACTGCTTGGCTCCCCTGAACAATTTGATTTATATAATCTTGTTTACACCCTCAGTATTGTCTTTTTGGTGTGCGGATGATATAAACTGGTCCATGAATTAACTGAAATATTCCACATTTTAAAGTTCTAATGTACTGGCCACTTAAACATCACACTCTAGTCGATATGCAGGAAAAGAGTGTTTGGGGTAGGGAAAGGAGATTAACTGGGAACATCCACAATGAAACACTTGAGCAGTCCTGGGGATCATTACTTACAGAATTAAATGTCGGCCTGGCTGTGCCCCCACCTTTTTGTGGGGCACCTGTCCCGGCTCCGCTCGCCTGCCCTCCAGGCTGGGGGGCCTACGGGGCAAGGGGGTCAGGGGGCAACACAGTGGCAAGGGGGAAACAAAAAGTAAACTTTTCAAAGATTCAACAAGGACAGGCTTTGCAAATTATAAAAGTCCAAAGTAAGAAATACCATACTGAGAGAAAGGTGGAAAAAAATTAAGAAGAGAAAGAAAAAACCAGAAAATTCCCCATCCTCAAAGTGACTCTCCCTCTCTATTTGGGACCAACACAACTGGAAAACATTCAGCAGATACTGTTTCCATTCACCATCACCAATTTTGTCTGCAAAATTCTGTGCACTGATTGCTCTTGTTCCTGGCTCATCTTATTATACCCACTAATGGGTGATTAAATAAAACATTAGAGCAGCTGTTCTCAAATCTTTCAGAGCAGCTCCTTAAGAAAGGGATCACTCCACTGGCAGCTTCCTGAACCAGCAGAGTCACTGCTTGGCTGCAGCGTTCACAGCAGCTGCTTCTTTTGCAAAATACAGCAGGTGTTCCAAACACCTGTAATTCTGCATTAGTGATTACAAACCACCTTCACATTAACCAGGGAGCTCTGGGTGCTCCATCCTGACATTCTCTGAGCAGAGGCATCAAACAGGATGTTTGACATTTAAAATTTAGATTCAGCAGTATGTAATGCAGTACTTTAAAACTGAGCCCAAAACTAAGCAGCATCCTTACTTGGAGTATTGTCTTCAGCCCGCATGGAATCTTCATGAAGTCCCCTGGGCCATATTTAATGATGCATTAAATATGAGTATGGGCATCACAACATGTTTGTGGTCAGGCTGCACATGATTCTGACTGTAATTTTAACACATGCTGGAATTGTTTACCTGAGTGCAAACACATCAGTTGAACTTCTCACTGTGATGCTGCTGTGACCATAAATATTGATTTGAAGTACTATAGTGAAGGATTTAGAAATTCTTGAGGCCAACTGTTGCATACAAGTAGAGATATTATAAAAGAAAGGCCTTATAAAATCAGGCCTTGCTCTGCTAAATTAGCACCTGGCCTGTTATTTCTTCTAAGTGCAGTTAGCTAACTTCCCATGTGAAAAATCATAAGAATGAAAGCAGTTAACAACAAGCTATTCTGGTAATAAAACAATTTGCACCTGTTCTAAACAAGAATTCTGTCCCATAAGAATCAGTGAAGAAAATATGGAAACTAACCAAATATACAGAGATTTGACAGATGTACACCATAGCCATTTACCCACCAATAAACTGAGTGTCAGTGTATTGCTGACCAGTTAGGTTTAACACAGTGCCTTATAGTATTTCCTATAAATATGAAGTATGTGAATAAAGGATGGGCTTTTCCTGCATGGAGAAACTGAGTCCCATCTGCTTTGTTGCAACAGCCAACCATAAGATATAGGAATGAGGGAGACTTGAAAACAGAGTTTACTTTTGTGAACAGCAGAAATTGCATGCTCATGTGGAAGTCACTTCCTCCTAAAGTGCCCCCAGTCCAGCTCACCTGTGCAGAGTTACTGCCTAATGCCATTAATGGGTGTCTTGTTTTCCAGCATCAGCAGCTTGTTAGGAGGGAAAACTGACCTGCATTTCACCCCCGTGTGTGCCCACACCTCCCACCCCTGCAGGAACAGCTGCCTTGTGGTCTGCCAGTGGGAGTGTAGGAAATAGCAAACCTGTGTGAAGATGAGAGTCTCAGAGCTCCTGCTGTCCAAGCTGAGCACAAATCTGATGGACTGGAAAAGCTCCTGGATGCTGGAGCGGAACTGCTCCTCCTCCATTCCACAAGTAGCTCTGGAGTAAAGGATCCGAGATTGGACAATGAACTTGAAAAGATATTCCAAGGCCTTAAGGAGCAGGAGAGGAAGGAGATCAAGGCAGAGAAAAAGAGAGAAAGAAAAATAAAGGAGCTTTAAAGAGAGCCAGGAAAGACTCTACATGCATAATAACTAAATTCTTGAGCTTTAGAAAGGAGAATGAAAAACAGGCTTTATAAGTTACATAATTCAGTTGAGGAAAAACTACTCTTAGGCAAGTACCCATTCTCAACCAATAATTTTTGTTACTTCTATGTCCCACTAACAGAAAAAGTATGCATTTACATGAAGGAGACAAATCTGAGTTACATCATTTGAGGAAAATTTTGGTCAAGGTATGAAATGTCTGGTTTTCTCATGACTTGGCACAATGAAGTGGCTGAAGAAGCTGTTCTGTTTTCTTTCAAAATTTTGTAAATGGTATTATTTAGAACTGCATTGATTTGGCAGCAGTGACCATGAAGAAAACACTTTGTTCTGAGCAGCTGTAACAAGTCACTGTCCTGTCAACAGTTCTGAGCTACCCCAGCAAGGTGACACTTCACACCTTGATACTGGCTGTGCACAACTGGCAGAGCCAGAGTGTACCAGATATCAGGGACATCACTCCTTCTGTTAGTGCTTAACAGGATTCACCAGCAAAGCAGGACTGAGGGAAGACATAATTCAGTTTTGATGATATCCTCAAAACCCAGTACAGGAAAACAACAGGCTGGAGATTCAGCAATCATAGGCTGTACAGAAACCTTAGTAATATTTCACTGTATTCCATGGAAAATGCTCTTGTCTCACCTCAGTGCTGGGAATTCAAATACAGGTTTTGCTCCCAGGAGATATTTTTGCACTCCTAAGAGTCCCTCACTGAACCACCACACAATAAGCACAAGTATGCAATGCTATGTTGTAAGCTTTAGAATGCCACAGCTTTAAGGATATAGAACAGGAATGTGAAATTCCTCGTAAAGCCATCATGGATTTCAAAATGCCATTGACTCTTACAGCCTTCCCCCCTCCTCCTCCCCCCCAGACATTATGGCAACATTGGTAATTAGCAGTTATTATTCATACTTCTGTACTAAACCATCTCTCAGTGAAGCTTCCTTACACCAAGGAACTTCATCAGGAAATCTCAGCTGTGTTCCTGTTTCCAGACAAGACAAAGGCCAGCTGGATCCCAGTCAGCTCTCCAAGGCTGACAGCCCTGTGCCAACACCAAACCCAGCACATGCAGTGCTCATGGGAGCTGCTTTGGGCCTTCAGTACACACAACCATGATTCTCATCTGAAGGCTCCTAACTTCAATGTGAGGTTCTGCAGTGAATCAGAGCATTTGTGTGTGAACCTCCATAATTCCCCGTGGAAGGTGAGACAGCAGGGCTCAGAGCACTGCACTTCCTTAGCACAGTGAGCCCACACAGGCACTGAACCAAGGAGTTCCCAGTGTTTGCACACGTGGCTGGGATGCTAAAAACACAAACCAAGTCTTGGCAGCACAAGTCAGCACCAGGACTAACTTTGGCTCCTGCTACCTACAGCATCACAAATATGATGTGAATTTGTGACTGAAGACATACAAGTGCACTGAGATAAATTCCCAGCCTTCAGTGATGTTTGGCATGATATAAAAGATCAGTGTCAAATTGAAGTAGGTCCCTCACAGCCTGTGTGCATGCTCATGTAACAAGTGAGCACCTCTGCCCTGTGACCAGCACGGAAGACTCAGGGAAAACCTCCTGAGGAAAAAAAGCCCTTGCTGTTGATTCCCTAATCTAGGCAAAACCCACTTATAGTTCTGCTGGAAGAGAACTGAAGCTGGAAGGGCATTTCCTTGACACAGTTCCTTAGTTCTTAATTTCCTCAGAGACAGCCAAACTGGCTGTGGAGCCATTCATGGACACTTGGTTACAGAAATCCCCTGGGAGGCACAGGCAGCTCTTCTTGGATGGAGCTTTTGTGGAGCTTTGTATAGGGCACAATAAAGGAGCATGATGCTGTGTTCTAGGTAGAAAATTCCTTTCAGTTATAGCTTCTCCAAGTTGCACAGGAGGTTTTGAGAATTAAGACCAGTCTTGAGGGAGGTAAGAAATTTTAGAAGTCCTCTAGAACTCTCTTTGCTAATGCCAGGGGTGGAAATCAGAATCCTGTGAGACATCTGCATGTCCATGATGAATGTACATGAGCAGCCAGGAGCCATGAGAGTGCAGAGTATTTCAGCAGCAGCTTTAGGGCACTACACTGAACAGGTAATTCAGGGGAAAAGGGATACAGAGCTATCCTATTTTCTCAGTCAAAGAACTTCTAATGCAAGGACTGTGGTGAACACATCAAAGACCAGAGCAATCCTCAACAGTAGAATCTGGTACTAGTAATGAAACATTAGCAATGATAATGTCTTTGGTACAAACTTTCTCCAAATGCCTGAAATACCATCTGGAAACAAAGAAGGAAATCAATCACTTCACTGTAATGGGAGAAGATAAAGACCTGAATTTGGGCCTGCAAGAGATACCTGCAAAGGCAACTGTCTGAATAAGATGTGACAGCAGCGTGGGTGGCAGAGGATGTGCTGTCAGGTCTGCACAAACTCTGCTGGTAATTTTAATTCCTGTGCTTGGAAAGGCTTGGGCTGTCAGATCTGCAAACTGACCTCCCTCCCAGAGGGAACAGCCACATCCCAGGCCAGCACTTGAGAGCCTGAGAAAGCAAAGAGCTGCCTTGGAGGCTGAGACACAAGGTACCATATTCACAGACTGACTTCCCTAACCCCTAATCCCTAAAAGACATTCCTGCATTTCTGTCTTTACTGTTTCCAAACAGGACTGCTATGAGGTTCCACAAATGCAGATCACATAGGGACAATATCCTACATCTCTATTTGCTGCACTGCTTAAACCACTAATGAGTGATTTGAGAGGCAAGAAAACCTCCTCGAAGTCATTCCAGCTGGAGATCTTCTCATCTTCATAACTTTAATAGCTTTTTTCTCAATTACAAAAAACCAAGGGAGATAATGATAGAAAAAAAAAAAAGAATGAGAAAGTTGCAAATTCCTTGAAAAGGCATCTTTGCCCTATTTTTACCATTCCATATGAATCTGTGGTTGAAGATTCCAAAGATGATGTTCCTAAGCATGTCAATATCTACAAAGCCAAAGCAAGCCCTGGTGTAATGCCCTTGTACTATCTGAGTAGGATCCTAGCAGGGGATCTGGAAAGTGAGAGGATGACACTGGCAGTGTCCTTCACCTGGAAGAGGTTACACCTATTTGAACAGACAAAGGACAAAATCCACATGCTGATCACTGCCACTGCTTCCAGTTCTGCAAGTGCCCAGACTCAGGTGTTAGGGCACCAGCCCGCTTAGAGGCAGGTGGGCATTCACTCAAAGAAAAACATCTTCCTGCAAATGTTGGCATCTTGTATTTGTGCACTTGACACACTGACTTCCAGGCTTACACATGATAAAATGAATATTTATCCTCTGATTTTTCTGTAATAGCACTAAAACATTCCTGTTGTTTCTCACAGCTGTGCCTCCCTGGGACATCATGCTCCTATCACAGAACCATAGGTCAGGTCCTGTGCTACTTCTGAGGATTTCCATCCTGTTAAAGACTCATTTATCTGCTGCTTAAAATACTCCAGGACTTCAACCCATGCTACAATGGAGCTGTGTCACAGCCAGAAATGAAGAGCTTTGATCCATAGCACCCATACCTGATACACTCAAATACACTGCTGCATGGGGGGCAAGGTGCAGCCCACATCAGTGGGGTATTTATGCACTAGCCATGGAACTAAGTCCCATTTAAGTTCTCCACAGGGTTGCAAAAGGGCTTAAAGTGACTTAATTATTTCAATTTTTTCAGCATAAGAATGAATCTCCCCCTAAAACTAAAACTGTGGCTATATAAAAAAAAACCTGGTTAAGCAATTCTAGGAAACCAGTGCTACACTACCCTTGATTCCATTTGCAGCTTTGCCAGCCCCTCTGGTGCCAGAGGAGCAGCCAGCAGTGCCCATTGGATACCTACCCTCATTGCCTCCTGGATGTGGTCCTGGCGCACGAGCTCGGCCGAGCGGTCCATGTACCACTTCAGACAGCGGATCAGCTCCCTGGGGGAACAGGAGCAGCAGCTTCAGCACCTCTTCTGACAGCCAGCAAACATCCTGGGGTTAGGGACACATCTCTAAAGCAGCCTCATTTCACTTTATTTCAGCGGTCAGTTGGTACAGCTGTCCTTGGTACTGAATTTACATAGTATTTACATTTATTTAAGTTTCAAAAACAGAAAATCATTTCTTCTCTGTAATTGACTTGGACCATGAGGAACAGTAAGAGCACATAAAAAAGGTGTTGTTAGAAAGATAGCTTTGATAAAGGCATGGTTCTAAGACCAAAATATACATTTGTTTTAATAAGAGATCCCAGCTCTCATCTTAGTAAGAAGCCTTTAGAAACTGAGATCACAAAGAAAATACCTGCATCTATTTTGCTAAGTACACGAGACCATCTGGACTAACTTACAAAGCTGTATTAAACCCATGTTTTATTTCAGACATCAGATCACCAAAAAACATTTGTTTTGTCTGAAAGAGGTGCTAATTAACACAAGGCAGAAGCAGAACACCTTTTTACCCTCTGAACACAACTGTGCCTTCCAGTGTTGTATATTATCTATGGGTTTCTACCTGCCACTGATAGATTATTTTTCACATTTATTTTAATTACACAAAAATGTGAATTGCTTAAAATAATCAAAAGAAATTATTAGCTGTTTTTTATAGTTTACTGTGGCCAAAGATAGAATATATTCAAATATACAGAAGCAATGGTCTAAAAGAAAAACCCAACAACCTGAAGAGTAACTGTTAGTGCTTTCAAAAGGTCTGTCTCATTCTCTGATGCAAGACTCTTTTGAATACCAGGAAATAAGACAGAATCATCAAAGTGACAGTGAAATTTAAATTTCTGATCTACTGAAATTAAACTGTAACCAAATAGAACATCTTCTGTGAATATCTGTCTACTTTGGAAGTTACAATTAGTTCTCTAAGTCACACAAGTCATGTCTCCCAGCATCCTTAAGATGAGGAATGCACGTGCTCTCGGGAGCTCATTTGTATAGACTACAGACTGATAATGAGTTGTTGCTGAGTGTCTCTTCAGTTAAAAAAAAGCAAAAAAGAAAGAAAGAAAATAAAGATTTGCCAGTCCAGAAGGAAAGAGAAATGCCCAACCATGCTGAGCCACTGGGGACATTTGGCAGCTTTTCCCTACAGCTGTGCTGGAAAACTTCCAGGTGAGTAGCTCTACTTTTGGGGGCACTGCTGCCACGAAGGTTGTGATCCTGATGGTGGCACCATTCCCAAGTTTGGTGATGCTGCCTCTCAGGGGGAGGAACACAAGACCTACTTGTAAGCCAGAGCTCCTGCAAAGTGCTTCTGGATGTAGGTGTCCATCACGGGGCGGAAGTGGAAGTACTTGCTGTCACGGAGCAGGTTGATGATGAACACCTGGGGACATGGAGAAGGGAACCCAGCTCAAGGAGCTGCACATTGCTGCCAAGGGACTACAAACAAGTGACCCAAGGTAAGGAGCATTCAAATACATGAGCTGCTTTAAGCAGTCACTGCTGTGTGATCAGGTAGTACTGGTTGCTTCTCCCACGTTACAGTGAATATTGCTGCCCCTGCAGGTGCTGAGGTCAGCTTGCCCTCCTCACCCAAGATCATTACAGAAGGCATGGCTGGATCAGCTGAGTATTTCATATCTGGCAGAAGTACAGTACTAGTAACATGATCATAAGGAACTTAAAACTCACTGAGCACGAGGTAAATAATCCAGCAGCTTACCAGAGACTGAAAGACCAACAGACCATACTTCTCTGTGTTGTCATCCAAAACTACAAACAACGTGTCCAGAATATCTTGTAGGAACTAAAACGACATGAACAAAGAATTTAAACTTAAATTGTATTCAAAAGGTTATTTCTCCCCTGCTTTAATTAGTTCATACATGTTAATATTGTTGTGAAACACTTGGCAAGGATAAATCACTTCAGGTACATCCATATGATGTGACAGATTTTAATTTGATTTTACAAAGATAAATTTTTCTCTTTATTCTGCAAGGAATATTTTCAAACAAAAGTGACAGAAAAACAAAAAATAAGAAATATGTACTCTATACCTGATTTTTAATTTTGACTGAGTGTTCCTTTCACTTTAAGCTGACTGGAAGTGCTGCCTGACACCAGTGGCAAAGAACTTGCTCTCATTCTCAAATCATTGGAGTCTCAGGTACTGTTCAGCATCAGAGGCTGAGGCTGGCCAGTACATTAAATTATGTTTAATATTGAAATTTTTGTTAAATGGGAGAAAGTAAAGCTTTTCTAACAAGCATTAATTGGGGCAAGTTCCATGTTGCCAATTGCTTCTTTCACCCTTAACTCCACAGCTTGTTGAGCACTGACAGTTCAGTGATTTTTCTTCTCAAAGCACAGTCTCCAAAAGGATGAGTGTGAAGGAGAGTGCTGGAGATTGTTAACTGCACATTCTCTCATGATTTTTTAATCTATTCTACTTAAATTTCTAATGTGGACAACAAGAAATAAATTATAACAATTTATGAAGTCTCTGAAATGATAAAATGTCTTTTTTTCTGAATTATTACATTCTGTTCTTCATATCCCAGTGCCAAATGACAGCTGATTTATGGGGAGAATCAATTACTTCTTCCCGTGAAATAATTCAATCCATATCTTTCTTCTTCTTTCTCTCTAAAAACCAGATACTTGTACTGCCCTACAAATGAGGTGTACAAAACATGACATTCTTGAAGAATTCCAATACAAATGGGATTTGTGCTGCCCTGTTACTGTTACCAAGTTATCACAAAGAGTAACATTCATAACAGATATGGCAGCACTCAAATGAGTTACACTAAAGTGGTTTTAATGACAAACTACTTATTATGTGATAGGATTTGTCTTCAACTTCTTCTCCTTGGTTGTGTTAGAAATCAGCTTTTACTTCCAGATTTATAGAAATAAATCCTAGAGAAAGTTCCCAGCACACCTAAGATTATCAGAAATGAACTTTGTTTTGCTGAAACCACAAGTATTCAAAGGCAATTGGAAGTTCTGGGCCCTAAGGAAGCTCAGGCCACACCAGATTACCATGTAGAGCAGCAGTGGCTACACAACCTGGTGAAATGATGAGCTGGCAGCCAGAAGCCTGGTGCACTGCTGGCTGGATGCAGCAGAGAGCCCCTGCCAGGGTCTCTGTGTGTCTGTGTCCCATACTGTCCCATACCAGCAGCTGTGTGGGACTGCAGGCTGCAACCACTGGTGCTGAGGAGCCAGCACATGTGGCTGAGAGAATCTGACCAAGGATTAGCTCTGCTTTGATCCCACAGACTGACTGTGCCCTGATTCTCAAGGGTATCTTCCTGTCCAGTTTCATGTCATAATAAAATCCCAATTCATACAGGGTGAGAATTCACAGTGTGAATCAAAAAGCACAGTAAGAGGAAGCCTTCAGAAGTGGCCTGCAGGTCTGAACTCAGTGCCTATCACAGATACATCCAGAGGCTGTAAGTTAATGCAGTACCTTTACAATCTCCTCGCCACTGACATGTCTCAGTCTTCCCAGAATATCCATCACTCGGTCTGGGTAAGCTTTCCATTTGAGCAGGGCAAGCAGATCCACTGCAGAGAGAGGAAGGAAGAGCTACAACCACACACAGAGGGAAGAATGGCAAGCCCAGACCCATCAGATTCATCACTTTGCACTTCTCCTCTGGATGCAGACCACACTTCTTGGGAAATTACATATATATATATATAATGGAAAACAAGAAGTACAATATGGAGTGAGTTAATACTGCTAATGGAGAAAGGAATTGAGTTAATACTGCTAATGGAGAAAGGAATGGAGGAATGGGAAAGGGCTTTGGAAAGAGTAAAGGTTGCATTTTTCCCTGTGTGACTTGACACTGCACTGTGGACAATCCACTCCTGTCTGCTTGTGCTTTAGGGACATTGCTGTTAAAAAAATCTTATTTACTGAGCCACTCTGTCAAAGCCAAGCAAAACAAACTCTGGATTGTGTAGAAGTGCTAACAGTGAATTTTTTTTCCTCTCTTTCCTAATTCCTGCTGCCTTGGGCAGTTCTGAGGGATCAGCAACTCACCATTCTGGGTCAGTTTGGTAGAAGAGAGCTGTGTGGAGACTGAGAAGGTCTCTTTGGTGCTGCGCTGGAAGATGAGGCTGGAGGGGATGTTGGGGCAGCCGTTGTAATCCTCCTTGCAGCAGGGCAGCCCCAGGTAGAGCGCGTGGTTGTTGAACGTGCTGTTCTCATCACACTGCAGGGACAGCACAAGGGTGGAGTTGCACCTTGTCCATCTCATCCCACACACCCAGAGCCTGTGAGCAGTTCCCCAACAGTGCCTGTGTTGGGATTTTTGTGGGTGCACACCAACATTTCTAAGGAAAAGCTGTGCTCGGGGGCCTGGACATGTCCAGAAGAGACCCAGCTCTACAGAGTTATCTCCAACCACTGCCTCGTTACAACTCACCAGGATCTTCCAGATGTAAACTTAGTGCTGCTGCCTGAAAATTGTACTGAACAAATAAACCCAGGTGAATCAGCAGGAAGGAAAAACCCCAGTGCCCAAATCTCTTGCTGCAGGGCTGCCAAGCTCTGGCACTGCAGCACGAGACATTTGAATCCAACACAATGTCATCTTGCAAAGGCACAGAGCAATTACTCAGACTGGTAGAAGTGCTGAATGCTCATGAACACCAACGTGTTTGAAGTCAAAATGGATGGGATTAATAGCAGATAAATCATTATCATCAGGATAGAAAAGGTAAGCTGTAAGAAGGCTCTAGCCAAACCATGTGATTTTGAATGTATAAAATTTTGAAACCACTATTAATCTGTTCCTCACAAACTTCTAAGAAGGGGGAGATGGATAATGTAATGACCATTAGTCATTTAAGTAATGAAGTAGAGATGAGCAGTGAAAAGTCTGCAGAGAACTGGTACCTTATAAACATAAAGCTCATGGATATCATCTGACAAGGTCGTGCCATCATCTCTCATCAATGGGGTGAATGCAAAACCAAAGAGTTTCTTTTCTCCCTTGTCTTTTGCTGCAGCAAGAGATAGAAAGAAGGAATTGTATTTGTGCATACCTTGTCAATATATACAAGATTACTCACCAACTTCTCCACATGCCTAAAAGAAAACAAGCAGCTACATAACAAACAACTTTTCTAATTCCAATACCTTTTTTCTGGTTCTATGTAAAGGACTGACAAGCTTCAAATCAAACACAGACATGCCAAACACAGCAAAATCTAAACTGTTTATCCTGCAAAGAAAACATTCTACAGAAAACCACAACAAAAGAACAGCAGGGACAAACATCTACAAATTGCTTTGCCCTGCACTGACCGTTCCCCATGTTTTCAGTGTGCTGTTTGATAAATTCAGCAAAAGGTGGCTTAGCAGAGCCCCTTCACTGTGTGTCAGGCTGGCCTCCCCTCCCTGCTCCCACCCAGTGACAGGCTGATGCAGCTCTGGCTGGCCCTGCAGGAGCCCATGGGGGGGCACTCACTGGAGCAGTGGCGGAACTCGAAGCGCAGGTGGGAGCCGCGGAAGCGGTCGATGGGGATGGGCAGTTTGATGATCTCGCCCCAGCGCGGGCTGTTGTTGTGGTACAGCACGAAGGAGTGGTACGCGCTGCGGCTCGGCTCGCCCGAGCCCAGGCTGATGCAGTCCTGCCACCAAGGGAAACAGGAGCATTGAGCACAGCACATCAGCACCCAGGAGCCATTCACTCAGCCAGTGATGACCTTTATATCTTTTATATAATTATTTTATATAGTGTATATATATATATGTATATATATATATATATATATATAATATTTATATAACCTTTATATAATTCATGGCTTTCTGTGGACATAAAGGAGTCAGAAGCAGAAATTCAGACACAATGAAATGTGAATTTTTAGGAGATCTTGGAATTTTGTTTCAGGTCAAAGGGTGAACTAAGAGACCTGTGCTACTGGATGAATGCCAGTATCTTAAGTTATTATTTAAGCTAAGTTTTCCATGAAGTACTGAGTAGATACAATAAACATCTAAGTCCAAATATATAAAACTGAGTCCAAAAATAGGATACAATAGGACCATCACTTGTAATATTAGCTTTCTGTGAAAAGATCCTTTAACCAGATTTCTGCTTCAGTATCTCAGTTCAGAAGTGATAAGTGACCTTTCCAAGCTCTTTACAAATATTCATCTTTCAAAACTACAACTATCCAGCCTCACCAACTATCCCAGAAACTTCTAATCAAGTTACTTCCTCAGTAGTAAGCAAAGAATTTCTGTGTTAACACTCATCACTAAAAACATAATTAGATCTAAATTTCTGCCTTCAGAACTCAGAGATCTTGCCCAATCTGTGCCTTCACAATAATACAGATGAAGAAAAACATGAACTCATATTGCTCAGAAAATAAAAAAAATTCTTAAAATATTGAAGTCTTGAAAAAAGGACAGTAAAAGGTCCTTTGTGATGAAGACATGGAACAGGTAGCACATATTTTATATAGGAGCACTAACCCATGCTCTAGACCCAGCACTGACAAAGAGATGCAGGAGATACAACATCTCTCAAAACCAAGCAGAAAAAAGACAGCTCGGAGATTCTTCAGTTTTAGCATGTCCAAGGATAATGAATCCAGGAAGAAACAAGCTAAGCAGACCAAGAATAACACATGGAATATAAATTCTGATGTAAACCCCCCCCCATGGAACAATATGATGACAAGAACTGCTACTGGTCATTTCCCCAAGGCGTCCATAAATTTTAACCCAAGAAAACACCAGAAATGTTGATTTTTTAAAATCTGTAACCATCTGACTGCCCAGTCAAGAACACCCCATTAACCAGACTCAGTTAGTTCAACCCCTGGCAATAATGTGCTGGCTTTGAGAAAGTTAAGAATTTGTGAAGGAGCCTAAAAGGGAAGAAATGCTCTCTGGAATTCTGGGATTCAATGCAAGGACAGCCTATGTGACAGGGACTCACTGCAAAGGCTCTGATCCAAACTGAGTGACTGAAGGCTGAACTCACACAGCTCAGTCCTCTCAAATAATCCTCAGCCACCACATGGGATGAGTCACAAGCCCACATTTTTTTAATTAAGAATTTTTTAAATTAAGAATTAAGTGTTGCAGATAACAACGGGTTAGTAGAGAGCAGTGCCAGTACTGCAACCCAGAGCACCTCTAAGATTCCAGTTCTATTCTGTAACAAGAATAAATGGCTGGGCTTCAACACAGCAATTCCAAAACCTCATTCTGCATCGGCTCATAGGAGCAAACAAAACAGTATTTCTATTTTCTCTACAAGGTACAGTAAAAATTCAAATTTTAATGTGAGCTTTTTTTGTCTCATCAAGAAGCCACCTGCTCTGGCTGACAAACTGCCAGTCTTTGAATGCAGTTGCATGCTGTGAACTTCAAATAAATCAATAGTCTCTCCTTCTGGTTGTTAACTTAGTTCCCATGTAGTTATACTACAGTCATTGTCTGAGGAGGGCAGACTGGTAAATCTTTAATTCTAAATTGTGATCTGCAAAATACAAACATCAGACTAATCTCCAGACACCTGGTGACCCTGAGACCCAAATATGCAGACGAATTAGAGGGCAGAGGCAGGGAAGGGAAGCTAAACTAGAAAACCAATCAGGAAATCTCTATTGTTAAAGGTGTGCCTTAGAATTCATAGGCTATTCCTGCTACTGGAATAGAAAGAAGAAACGTGAGAAATGTGTCAAAGGATTTTTTTTTTTAATTTTTCAGACTATATTGAAAGATACTAACAATTGAGTAAGACCATTTTGAGAAGGAAATACTCATTTTCATTTTGAACAGCACTACATTCTGGAGGTAATTTCACTCCTTTCAATAGGACTATTTCTGGATCAAAATACACTCGGCAGCAATGAGGAGCTGAGAAAATTCTCATTAATGCTGTGCATGGTTCTGCTAAAGGCTTCACAAAGGCACAATTCAGATTTGGGTTGTGCTGCTGGTTGGGACAAGGTTAAAGATTTTACTCTAATATCAGATCAAAACTCTGGCCACTTCCCCCATCCTGTGTAACTCTGCACACAGTGCCTCTGTTGGCAGCTCTGCTCCAGAAAGGCCATGGGGCAGGGATGGTGGAGGGTATTGCAGACAGGAGCAGCAGCCAGTGCTCCAGGCTCCATGAACTTTCAGGGTTCTGCCCACATTCACAGGCATCATTGAACACCAGGAACCAAAGATCTCCCAGACACAAACCAAGTGTCTTTGCTGCTCTGACTGCAACTGTACAGAGGAGCAATACCATAAAAACTGGGACAGAGAGTTTGTTTTAAATATGATCTAAATTTTAAAACCCCACAAAGATCCTTTCTATATAAAGTCTCTCCTTTATGGCAAATACCAGAATGGTCTGTGTTGAAAAGGACTTTAAAGCTCATCTTGTTCCAAACCCCTGCCATGGGCAGGGACATTTTCCACCAGACCAGGTTGCTCAGAGTTCCTGGCCTTGAGCACTCCCAGGGATGGGGCAGCCACAGCTTCTCAGGACAATCTGTTCACCTGATTTTTTTCTAACTGGACTGACCATCCTTTCCAATGTTTGTGCCATGCCTGTCCCACTCCGCCATGTAAAGCCTCCATGTACTTCCAATAGTAATAACAGGCAAAGACAATGAAAAACCAACTTCATCTCTGTGAATGACCACTCCAACCAAAATCACCCAAGTTAAGACTGATAATGACTAGAAATGATCTGGCTTTTGTATGTAATCATTAGGCACCATTATGTGTTAGCATTTGAAGATGCTGATATTGCAGTTTGAGGAACTTCTCTTTGTCCTTGGCAGACTGAAATCAAGTGATGATTAAAAATTTGCAACTCAGTTTGAAAAGCTTAGGCAGAAAAGGAATCTGATCTTCCTGCAGCAGCTCTGAGCACAAACGAGTTCTTTACAAGAAATACACTTCACGTTTAATGAAACCATAAGCAGTTGTAGTAATGAAAACTCTCCTTTCAATTAAAACCAGAAGACTGTGGCAATGTATTCCTACACACTTCTAGGTGTTAGATTCTCCACAGTAATGGCTACAAAGCCCATTTTATTGCAGTGGAGGTAAAAGAAAAGGTAGGGGGAAGTTATTTCTGATAGCTGCTCATGCTGAAATACTTCCTGTTTACTTCTCTAGATTCACAACCTCCCACCCACCTCCTTCTCTTCAATAAAACTAAAAGAACAGAGGAGGTAAAACAGGAAACATAAACAATCCCCATTCCCAGCTGGAATGAAGCCAACCCAGGGTGAAATTTTATTCAAGTTATTTTCCAGAACTACATTCAGTACTGTAACCCAACAACTCAGATTTAGAAGTCTCCCTTGGAATCACATTTCATTGTGTTTGAATGTGTATGACACACATTATTTAATTTTAGATATGCCTATACTCCTTAGTTCTGATTACAGTTACTCTAAATTTTTTTACTTTAGCCACTGACATCACATTTGGAAATCACACAGGCTTTTCAGTTTATGAGTATTTTCTCCAAGCCTTCTATCCCCATATAAGGCAAGTGCTCCAAATCCTTACAGATTTATAACTGACCATAATACAGAGCTTACAAACTTCATAATAAAAAAATATAGACAGAGAGCCAGTTTTATTTTAACTCTTCCCTTGCATCAGACACTCTGCCCTGCAGGGAGCACCTGAGGCTCTCAGGGAAAGGAGCACTCACCTTCAAGATTTCTCCATCAGCATAGAGCACGTACATGGTCACCTCGATGTTCTTCTGCACACTTTTGCCACCCCTCTCAAAGTCCCCCTTCTCCAGGGTCAGGTACAGGTCATTCCTGATGTCACCTGCAGGGACAGAGGGAGCCACAGCCTTAAACTCCACAGGGAACCCGGGGCTGTCCCAGTTCCATTCTCACATCGTTCTCTGTTCTGCAAGACGATGGCTGATGCCCAAATCATTCCAAGCAAGTTAATTGTTAATAAGGATGAACAGTTTAATATCAGTGCATCAAACCAGACCATTGTTAGTAATGCCTTTAATAATGTGAACTCAGGATCAAGACTGGTTTTAATTATGTGAGGAAGGGAAAAAAAACCTCTTACTGCTATACTGTGCCTTGTTAGCTGAGCTGGAAGTGTCAGCTGAGCCTGACAAAACATCCTTAGCTTCAGACTTCCTATTTGCAGGATATTTTATGAAAAATAACATTTTTGTGATGATCAGAATAACATTATGTTCAGTTAGCCTTTCAAGCATTTTCTGTATTTTCATAATTTCCTTTTATCATAACAACAAAATAAAAGCAGCTTTTTTGGGAACCTGATCACAATTCAGTTCAGATGGATTAGAAAGGAATTATAAATGTAATTTTTGCTAGATTTTTGGCTGGCCTCTGGTATCCATATGCATGGCTATATGAAAGCAGGCAGTATGGACACTTGCCAGCTTCTCACTACGTCATTTTCAGGAGCTTTCAGACCAAATTACTATATTCAGAAATAGAAATGCTTGTGTCTCAGCATCTTGTTATCCTGATTTTCACAGACTCTAGCTCACTTGGTTTGGTTTTATTTTAGAATCTGATCTGGGAAGCTGCTTTCAAAACTCATGTGCTCAATTCTAAGGCCTACACCAAAAGGACAGCAGGTATCACCTATTTTTCTGTAAGACTGAGTTACTGTCACCATTTTATGATAGTTCACCCTTAACATTTCTTTTTATCCACTTGCCAGAAAGGCAAACATACTAAAGAGCAATATATAAAAATACCAAAACCAACCAAACAAAAAATTTCAAACCCTTTCAAGGCAAGTATTTTGCTAATCAGCCCCAAGACACTAAATAATGAAGTAATGGAAAAAAAGCAAAGACTCCTTCAATGTCTGGCTTCTTCTACTTGGAGAAACTGATGCAGTTAAATCTCTGTATTAATCAGAAGCACAATGAAATAAGGCAGCATTTGCTTTCAGGCACTGAGGGACATCCTTTTGTGCCCCTCAAAGCAGCACTTCAAATTCTTCCTGAAGTCTAAAACCCCACAGAACTTGTTCCTTAATCTACTGTAGGGACAAACAATAGATGCTTTCAGTCCTGCCTTTGCTTTCAGTTTTATTTCTGGAGATAAGGAGAACTCTTTCAGCATGGAAAATCCAGCTCTGTGGCTGCAGTCAGTGCTTCCTGCTGGGAGCTCTCTGGGAATGGCAATCTGTGTGCAGAATCTGCTCCTTTGTCCAGGAGCCTCCCTCTCCTGCAGGGTCAGTGCTGGGAGCACCTCCCAGCCAGAGGCTGAGCTGCCAGGGGCATCAACAGGGAAAAGATGACAGCAAGAGCTTGGGGAAAGACCTGGGATATTGGATCTGCTTTGGCTTATCAAGGCACAGCATCAAATGCAACAAGCCACAGGCCACAATAGAGAAAATTATCTTGGGGATCAAAATCAAGCTGAGATACCTCTATCCTGATTATAGGGATAGCAAAGAAATACAAAATTCATCACAAAATATGGTTTGAGTCATTTGCTTTGAAAATTCTCCTGCTTAACAGACTCCATCCCTTTCTCTCAGTGGTTTTCTCAATTAGGAAAAATTTTCAATTTGTATGCCGTAAATCTTAATAGAAATTAATTGTACTCACTATAATTAGTATTTTGGAGCTCCCTACTTGTGACCTCTTTTCTGGAAGGCAGTCTGGCTACACAAAGTCCAATGTTAGATAGCAAATCATTTTCCAGCCTAAATTAAAGGCAGCATTTGGTTATATATAGCATATTATCTTCTATTAAGCTTAACAGGAGGGATATTACTCCACTAATTAAAAAAAATGCCTTTGGGGTGGGGTGTAGAGGGATCTTAAAACCAGTGGATTTGCATAAAAATTAAGGGAAAAGATGGGAAAATGTGTTATAGTGAAATACAACAGTCTATCTTCTCTTGTAAAAACTGTCTATTGGCTCCTCAAAACATAAAAAAGATCACTACATACAGTAAAAATAGGAAGTAAATGCATCTAACAAAGACAAAAAGCAGTTAACCATCAGGTAGGGTGATTATTTTGGTGGAAATCACCTTCCTACAAGGAGCAATCACCTTTTCCTAGCATATGAGTTGACCTGAGGCCTCACAAGCCCTTTGTTTTTCTCCATTTGCTTGTGGTTTTGGGGGATTTGAGCTCTGCTACCCCAGTGGGTGGCACAGAAGCCAGAACAAGTGCTTGAGCACAGAGCAGCTCATTGCAACCTCTGCTCTGAGTGTGCAGGGCCAGAGAGAAAGCTCAGCCCCACGTGGGACTGGGCACGCAGGGACAGTGGGCACGGGACACTGAGGGACACCTGGCATGGGACAGTGGGCATGGGACACTGAGGGACACCTGGCATGGGACAGTGGGCATGGGACAGTGGGCATGGGACACTGAGGGACACCTGGCATGGGACAGTGGGCACGGGACACTGAGGGACACCTGGCACAGGACAGCCCCATGGTGGCATCAGCAGGACCAGGAGTGGCCTGGGCAGCTCCAGCCCCACTGACTGTGACCTGCCCAGGCAGGAACCTGGGCACACAGGGCTTGGCCAGACGGATTCCATTGCAAAGAGACAGAGACACAAACAATGAACTTGTTTAGGATGTCAGAGCAGTCATGCAGATGACTGCACCAACAGCCCTGTGCCTGTGACAGCAAATCCTGCATTCTGGGGGACAGCCAGGCTGGGACCTCAGCCTGGACCACAGAGACCTCAGGCCTTCCCAAACAGCAGCACAGAACACAAAACTGGGTGAGCTGTGGCCTCCCACCATCAGAAGAGGAATAAAACATGCTACAAGGCCAGTGGGCCATGGGTATTTATAGAGCAAAGCCTGCTGATGTCATTTTAAGCTGAGGTCTCTGTGCTGGATGGCTGTCAGGGATAAACTGAAAACCTCAGATTTTTCAGAACGGGATTTGTTTCAAAACCCATCTCTCTACAAATGTTTGCCAGTTAAAAACAAAAGTAAACTTCTTTTTAGCATAATCCATGCACTTTTTATACACATATAGTTACTGACATTAATTCTGGATCAACTGCCTTGAAAGACAGTATTTTCCATGATAATATCAAAAAATCATCTTCTGATATTTTTTGGGGCTCTGTCTTTATCAATTCCCTTCACCTTTATTTGGGTTTTGTTTGTATGTTTTATCCTATTTATGAGGCCCAATGTCCAACATAAAGCTGTTTAAATTATAAATCATAAATTATAGCTTGGGGGGGGCTCACTTGCATTGACCTGAAACTATTTTCATGGTAATGGGGACAAAAGGGAGTGGTGGAAAAGGCTACATGAGACAAATATTGATTTTGCACTTGCAGTATAAAGGAATGTACTGGAAGATTTGCAAATATTTATTTATCATTTTCAAGACTTAATAACCTGAAGCAGCCCAACAGCCACTCCTTGTCTAGTCTGCAGCAGAAGAAATGGGAGTTTATCCTGACAAGCTGTGTAGGTTTTCCACTGGAAGACTGACCAGTCACTTGTACTGCAAAATAGTAACAATTTACAATAACTGTCTGCATTCAATCAAACGCTTTTTATTCAGGGATCCTAAAGATTTTGGTCCCACAAGACAGGAAAGGTCCCTGTTTTGTGCAGAATACTGTATCAAAAAAGGGTACATAATTCATAGAAGTTTCTGCAGGAGAAAGAGACACAAATTTCTGGTCTTTCAATTCTAACAACTTCTTTTTCTGAGCTTGTGACTTTGTGGGCATGTACTATGTCCCTGCAAGCTGGGGAAAGTGGCAGCTCTCAGAAGTCTGCATGTGTAGGTCTAGTTTCAGCTAACTAAAATAGCTATTTATCCAGAGAATATTGGATTTTTTAAGGTGGAAGTTTGGTCTTTTACAATTTAGGCAGCCAAGGGGGAAAAAATATCAGAATATGAGAGTTCAGGTCTGCTTTTATGAAATTGCTGCACTGGTCCTATTCACTTAGGGCCCCACACTGCGATGCACTGTCTGCTGGACTCTCTAACACCTCTGGGTTTGGCATCTCTTCAAAAACAGTGGCACTTCACAGAAGAGTGAATGGGCAAGAAAGATATTCAGACTATCTTCCACAATGGCTTCTGAAGAAAACCCAAACCTGTGCATTTATGTCCCATCCATAAATGAACAACCAGAGCCAATCAGCAGCACCCCACTGACCTGAGTCAAGTTACAGCAGCTCCAACTGAGGACTTGGGCCAGCAAGGAAAGGCTTTGAAGCAAAGGATAAAGTGTAGAGGATTTGTGTTCTTGTGCAGTGTTATCTATTACTTGTTCTGGCTCTGTGTGTTTGAGCTCCCTGCAGGGGAACTGCTCTGCCTCCTGGCTGAGCCTCTCCCATTACCCTGCACACTCCCTCTCTGCATGGGAAGCATTCCCTCTCTTCCCAGGAGCTGCTGCTTTGGAGGGGGCAGTGATGGGTTCCTGATCTCAAACAGGAGAACTCCACCCCCAGCTGGAGGTGCAGCTGCCTCCAGTGCAAGCACACAGCTTCCTGTGAAGGGCAGGGACTGCAGCACAGCTGAGGTTGACGGGAGCAGCTTTGTGCTCATCCCATTACTCAAACCAAAGGGACAAGGACAAAGTGGCCAAGGGTCACTGGGAAGGGTCTCCAGCACCCTGTCCTGCTTTCTGGCTGCCCCTCAGGACTTGTTCCCCCCACTGTGTGACCCTCCTGGCTTTAACAGTGCCACCCCTCTGCAGCCCCCCCATTTTCCCAGTGCACTCCTGGCACAGTCCCACTCTGGGGGATCACATTCCATCCCTTCCAGCAGCTCATTTCTCTGGCCCTTCACCAGCCAGGCAGCAGGCTTTTCTTAAGGCCTATATTCTTGAAATAGTTACAGGGAGCAACTATTAACATAATTGTGAGCAATATTACAGCAACAAGGGGAAACAAAGCTTTTATCTCCTGCCTCTATGGCAAATTAAATTAGCTTTTTTTTTCTCTAAAGAGAGCATTATGCAAGTTTAACTCCGTGTGCTTCTCCAGCTTTCACTGAGCAGAACACAATTGTTTCAAAGAAAAGGGACAAGCAATACTTATTAGGTTATTTGCTACCCATTGTTTGACTTCTATGTATAGAAAAGAATTTATACAATGCCCTTTTTAAATGCAGTGATTTCCCTGGAATAGTCGCCTTTCAGTAGTAGAAAGTTGTTTTTTAATGCTTTTTGTCTCCGCCAATTTTCCATTTCCACAAGTTTATTTATGATAATAACACTTTTTATTCTCCCTGTAGATACTTTCTGCTGATAATCATTACAAAATTGGCTTTTGGTCTTATTAACACTCTTGCCATGAACATTCTGAGAATGGCGGATGGATTTTACCATGTCCTTTCCTCAATGCATTTTTGCCATGACTTTGTGCTCCTTGACTGAACAGATATTGAGATGCTTCTCACCTGTTTCTTACTGATTCACCTGTCACAGTTCTTAAATTTGCCTGAAAGCCTGTGGTATGAAGAGAGACAAAGGCTCCACCTCCCTGTCACCAGAGTTTCCCTGTGATGTTATGATTCGCTGTCTTTATCAATCCCAACATTCCATGGAAGATATGAAAATGGGAAAAAAGCAAGCAAAAAGCAGACATTACACAGAAAAACAGAAACTTACACCCAACAATCTTCATCTCTGCATCAGAAACAAAGGGGAGAGAATAAAGGGAAAGGAACAGGAGAGAAGCCAGGAAATTAAGACAAGGAGAGAGAAAAAAGAGAAAGAAACATCACTCACGAGTCGGAGATGAAGCATGCACTTTTCATCAGAGGATCAAAGGAAAAGACAGAATACTTATCAGCACATGGGCAAGGGAGGGATGTCCTTGGGGGACTGACAAACACCAAGCCTGTGCAACAGATTTCTGCTCAGCAAGTCCTGCACAAAGCCCAGCTGCCATCCCCAAGGAGCAGCACAGGCCTCACTGCTCTCAGCTCTGGGAAAGGTAAAATTGGCACCATCAGATGCATGGCCTTAAACCCAGGAGCAATTTAAAAAAGGAATAAATAAAAAACACAAACCACAAATGAACAAAGCCCCACCATAACTTCTTCAGGAGGCTGGTTTGACTGAATCCCCTCTAATTTTGCCAAAAAAGATAACTGAAGTCTTTATGATGCCCTTGTCAGATCACAACGCAGTAGGAAACAAAGAACATTTTATCTTTACCAAAGAAGGCAGGAAGGGTTGTTTTATACAATATTAAACTTGTTCTGCATAACCATGCAAGATACAAACCCATAAAGAACCAGTTTCACTTTGTTTCTCAATGATGACCAGATACCACTGATGTTTTTCCTATCTGAGGGACAGAAAAAGAGGGCTTGATACAGGGAGCTAATGCTACAGTTTAGAAAACAAAAAGGGATAGGAAAACAGTAATGAGACACAGCTACAAAATTTTAATAGTTAAGATGTGAGAGGATTTCCTGTTAAAAAAGAAAATTAAACCGTTCAAAACTATGACCATAAAATTAAGTTGAAGTGGTAGAGCTATTTACTTTTTTAAAAATAGATTTCTTGGTTCAGCAGAATGATCACTGTTTTTTTTTAAGTACCAGGTGACATAGCCTTTATTAATTTATCCATAAAAAACATTTTTAAACCACACTGTCCTGAAAAATCTGTATCCACTTGCAAAGTACAAGTCATGAAGTTTCTGTGCTGTTTTCTGGAAGAGGAAACCCTGTGTTGAACGACGAACAGTTCTGAAGCAAAGCAAGGAAGAGCTAGTTTGACAAAGACTATTAAAGCAGCAGACATGGCTGAGAATTGCTTATGTGCATGACAGGCTTCTGTCTTTGGTTAGGGGTTTTTGTTTCTCTTGTTTTGGTCATGTCTGTCCCCAAAGAATTATTTTCCAACTTTAGACAATACTCATAAAGCTAAGGAAGAATGTTTGAGCCTGGCTGTAGAAACAGAAGCACAAAGTCTATTGACAGACATTCCTTGCTCGTGCAGCTGTGCTAATCCACCTGAAGGGTATCACAACCCCAATGTTCTACCCTGGATGTCAGGCAAACTCCAGCCCCAACTGGATCTGTTGTGTTAAAAGCAAACAACAGGTAAATATCTGCTGTCACTTGAACACATCAAACATTCTTTGAGTTCCAAAAAAACCCTGATTAGTAATTAGACTGAACACTGTTTGCTGCATCAGTGGAGTTCCATTACATTTCAATCTCCTCATTTTCCAGAGATTTCATTATTCTGGGGAATGCCCAATATAGTGAGAGCCTTTGTTTGGAGCTCCATTCATGACTATTCCTCTCTTCACAGCTCCTCTCTACTCTGGCAATGTCCTTATTTATAACTACAGCGAAAGTTGATTCACACTTCCTCAACTGCTTTGCTTTTCTTCCTTGGTGTTTACAGACATGTACAAGCTGCCTTTCCTCACAAATAGAAGCATTATTCCCACAATGCCTAAAGCTTTGCATCTAAACTCTATATATGAAAACCTCTTGTGGCACACCTGGAATCAAGGAGAAGTTCTGTGCCCAGACCCTGTAGAGAGGCAGGAAGCATTTAATGGCAGAATGGTGATGCTTTCACAGATTTGCTTCTATCTATCAGCATTTTGAGCATATATATATATATGTGTGTGTGTGTGTGTATAAATGTATGAGTCCAATTCCAAAAAGGTTACTATCTTAAAACCCCAGTGTCTTCCCCAGAAAGAACTGTGGTTCTCACAAAGAGAATCTGGAAATTTGGATTAGCTGCAGTGAACAGAGAATTTTAAAATCTTAGGGCAGGAACATTTTTTGTATGAGCACTGCTGACCTGTTTGCTCTAGCCATGGCCCAAAGCAGAAATACAGGGGACACATTGTGCACATGCAGAGGGGCCAGGGCCCAGAAAACAAAAAAAAGTTACTCAGGGAACACTGAGGACACAAAACTGTTCCTTCAGTTTCAGTGGCCTGAGCCACCTGAGGTACAGTTTTAGCCACAGAAATGGAGGATCAAGCAGTTCTTGCAGGAGAATCAACTCCCTTGCACACGTGTGTAAATGTGACACATCCAACTGTGATCTCAATTACAGCAGATCACCTTGCAATAATTCATCTTTTCCCTATTTGATTGCTTTAGGCTATGCCTGAAACTGCTATGAGGTCATTAAGAACCAAAACTTATAACTGGCTTTATAGCCCACATCCTCTGCTGCTCTGTTACCACTATTTTCAAGCTCATTAGTAAATATACACATGTTGTTCTGAATCCTTTGACTCTTTAGTTTCTAGAAAGGCTTCCCACCTACTCCATATTTTATTGTGGTTTCTGAAGAGCTCCCATAATGAGGCTACAACTAACTTCTGGTACTGATGTCTCACTGCACCCTTTTGAGTAATAAAATCTAATGCTTTTCCCATTATGCTTTCATCAAATCTCCCATGCCTGTAAAGTCATCCTTGGGCTTGCTCATCACAGCAATGAAGTAATAGTTCAAATGCTACTAATTAGCAAACCCATTTCTTAGCACACTGCAAAAGCAAAGCCACTGTAACACCAGGTTTTATGTGGCTGCATGACTGCCCACATTCTGGGCTCTTCTCAAATGAACTCTTGCCAGTGCTGGGGCTGCCAAGCCAAGAAGCATCTCCAGCTGCTGCTCCAGAGGTGAGGAGCAGAGTAAGCACAGCAGGGCTGCAGCCAAGACAGTGCATGGACCAGCTGCTCTGTGAGGCCAGAGGGAAAATCTGACCTGCACCTTCTCTGCTTCTCATTGCAAAAGGATCACACAAACTCAAAAACATCAAGGTTGCAAAGTGGAAACTCATTTTTTTCAAGGATTTGGATTGTTGGGAAGAAGAAATTTCATGCATTTAAAAAGAAACATCTCTATGCTGAGTGTAAAAAAGGGATATTAACTGGCAGGGGTTGTGGGGAGTATCAGAGCAATCCTTCCAGATCCCCTCCTATCCCTGTGGTTTTAACACCTCTCACTGTAATGTCTGTTCCTGACAATGTTTTAGCATTTGCCCCTCCAAATCTGGCATTTACTGATAAATAGGACAGCTCTGTTACAAACCCCACTCAAGTAAAGTGTCCATCCCTGTTGCACTCGATTGGGAGAGTAGGAGAAAAGAATGACAATATTTCAGCTTGGAGCTGCTCTGCTTACCTGGCATTATAACATCAGGAAATCCCAGCTTCCTGGTGACAGAAACACCTCTGTTAAAGATCATGGGGTTTTCCCTTCGGATCTGCTCCATGTCACCACGAAGAAGCTGAAGAGATATTATAAGTCCTGGGAAAAAAAACCAAAGAGGTTCATTGTTTCTGACCTAAGAACTAGATTCTGTGTGTACAAAGCATGCAGGTAAACAAATGTTTTGCTCCACAGTTAATTTAATGCAAAATATAAACAGTTCTTTTCTCCCTTGGAGCACTTGAAAATTGAAATGGAGGAAACAAAACTGTTATAAGGTATCAGTTAAGCACACAGAATTATATTAAAATACAACTCCTAACAGTCAGAATACTTAATTTTGCAGACATGTCTCAGGTACAGAAAGTACCATTATTTCTTTTCCTCACATGCAGCAGGTTACAACACCTCTGTCTGAGGGAGCAACAACCACACAAAGCTCTGGAACATCTCTAAAGCACCTTTAATTTTGCTTTATACCATGAAAAAATGTAAATTTCAAAGTATATATTTTCCACTAATTTCTTTAACTGTTTCATAGAGGGCTGATGATTTTAATGAAATTCCCAACAGCTCCTCAACATGTTTCAGGAGTGCCAACTGGCCAAACTGACTTCAGCAACCAGTACTGTGATTCAGTGGATCATCTGAGCTAGGAATAATTACACACTTCATCTCAGTCCAGATGTTTTCTCTACGTGGTTTTAATTTACAACACAGGAGAGTGTACTGGTAAAATGATGAAGTTCAGCACTACCATATGAAAGAATACCAGGATTGAGCTCAGCCATTGAAGCCCAGTCTCACCTGCTGAGCACACACTACCAGCTCCTCATATCCATGAGAATTACCTGCACAGAGCAATTTTCCACATTCCTTATCTCCTTCAGTGTCACTTGGTCAAGAGTTCTTTCTGTCCTCTCTGTTCACTGCCCAGAACACACACCAAACCAAACCCTGCCTTGGATGCACATTTTTGCATGAGCCAAAGTCAGGCTCTTTCCTAGGCTCAATATCTGGGCTTTGTGACCAATATTTAGTCACCATTTTCTCAGAGAAGTTACCAGGGAAACAAAACCAGGAGTATCATGTACCTCCCACCCGCTTCCTGCCTTCTCCCCCTGAAACAATTTTCAAGCCTGTTGTTTGGCTTCAGTCAAATTTGGCAAATAAGTAGATACCCAGATTACATGAAGATTGTATACATTTCATGAATTCTAGGAGCTGGGATGAAAAAAATGAGGATAAAGCCTTAAAATGAAGGAAAAGAAAGGCCAACCAGCCAGCTGGACTGTCAGCATGTATGTACTCAAAAGCTGCCAAAACATGGACTTGCAACTGCCCAGCTGGGTAGGCAGGAGAGCACTGCAGGGAAAACACAGGCTCTGAAAGCATGGAAAACATCCAAGCCCTTTGAATACCATGTATGAGGGTGTCTGTGTGTACAGAAGGTTTCACAGCACACAAGAGACATGTTCATTAGAAATCAGCCTTGACTATTTTTGCCACTTACAGAAAAACTTGTTCATTTTATATCCTTGATTGCTATTAAAAAACAAACCAATGAAAATAAATTTTAAGAATTCCAGAATAAAATTTGGAAGTTCAGACATGTTACTCAAGTTTTCAAAGTTACAAAGAATTTAGGAAGATCTTTTAATAATGACTAGTGGATAACTTTAACTGTAGCAGGAGGAGCAGCAGGGAATGAAACCAGCTTTACACACAGTAAAATTCCATACCTGCAAAATGTTTTATTTGCTTATTGTTGTGCTTAATCTCTTGTATGGGACTGTGCACTGCATTTGCCACTAGTGTCTCAATATGCAAACAAGCAAAATTAAGACAAATTCAGTACTTGGACATCAGCATGATTCAGGCACTTGGTAATGAATGCAGAACTGGCTGTAATGAAGCTGAACTGTACCCTATCAGCTGCTTCATTGGGAATGGGAGAGCAGTGATATCTCTGAATTAGGAGCTGCATACATCATTACATGAGGTAAACAGATAAGACAGGCTTTACTTTCCCTATTTATCTGTCATTAGCTACCAAAGGAAAACCTCACATCTCAGTGCATTTCTCTGCTACAAATAACCAGCTGTTTTCTAGAGATGTTCAGCTGTGGCTCTGACAAGCCCCAGAGGTATTTACCATAGTTGGAGCTGGGGGCTGTGTACTTGGTGCTGGACTTGCGGATGATGTTTTCGTGGATCTGGCACCATTCGTTCTCATTGGTACACCTAGAATAAAAGAACACTAATTCAAGTTCAATGATTTCTGAACCATCTTAGAACACAACAGTCAACTCTGCTGTAGGGATAATATGAAAGCTTGTAGGGGTCAGATGCATGAGAGAAATTCCACATAACTCTTATTTTTAAAAGTGGAAGGAAACAAAATATTCTCTAATAGTTATGGGCCTTCAATGGACACTTTGGAGCTGGTGGTGACTCTTCTGTCATAAAAGCCATTGTTCCACTCTTCAGATTATGAGAGCATGAAGAAAGCTCTGGACATTCTATCTGAATTGTCATGTAGAAATGAGTGCTGCACTTCTGTTCAGGATGCAAAGCACAACATGCAGAAATTGAAGTGCCACTGAGACAGGAACCAAGGAAACCATCCCCACACTCTGAGACCATAGGCTACTGTTGCACAGGATGGGAGAGACCTCACACTGGGGAGATAAAGGCAAAGAAGTGGCCACCTTTATCAAGTTTTAGAATGGAAGATGAACCATATCATCTTCTCCCGGGGGAAAAAAATGGCACCTTTACCCCAAAGAGTGCTACTGGTTTAAAAAGAAAGGCAAAGCAGTATGATGCTTAAGTCTAACTGCATTTTAAATACATCTGTGCTTTATTTAAATTACCACAGCAAGATTCAATAACCCACCAAGTCAGCAATTTTTAACTCAGCAGCAATAGTGAATCTCATTTCTCCTGAAAAGCAATTGGATTAAACCATTTAATTACACTTCTGTCCTATTGACTCTTAAAGGTTAAAAAAAAAAAAGTAAAGCTAATACTCCAAGCTTTCAGCTCCTACGGGTTTCAAGAAAAAAACCACTTTGTAAAACTTCTCCAAGGATATTACCATTTTTTTGCTTCCCCCCAAGAGTACATGTCAGCACAGCCAGGGTAGGACACACAGCAGCCCTGTGAAGACAGTGGGGATGTTTTTGCTTGCTGCATTATGTAACTGAAGAACAGCACGGCAGGAGGAATTCAGGCTATCTACAAGTAGGAACTGGTAATTTCCTACAGCTTCAGTCTTGCAAAACCATGTGCTGCCAAGAATAATTAGGTAACCCCCAAAGCCTGTGATGGCACAATTACTGACACCCCCAAATGTTCTTAGAACTGCAAAAGGAACAGAGACAACTTGGAACAAATGAAACAGAGAATATTTCACTTGCTCAACTGCCCACCTCCTGTAAGTACTGTGTCTCTTCTGGGAGGAGACACCAGATCCCACACAGTCACAAACGGCAGATCAGCATGAAGTGACCTAGCAGAACTTCCAAGGATGGTAAATTGACTCTATTTGCAGCCCCAAAACAATCCCTCAAAACCAAAACACAACAGAGCTAAGGCATTAATGGACAGGACACCTTGCCAATAATTGTAGTGTTGTGTGATAATTCAGCTCATCGAAAAAAATAAAAATTATCTTCACATTGTCAACACATTAGAAGCCATTTATCCTACTCTAAATAAGATTCTCCTAAAAGTAGAGAATCTACAGTACACACTCTAAACCATCCTCCATCCTCACAGTTACAGACAAATGTCTAACTTGCAGTGATTTTTTAGTGCTATGCAGTGCAAGTTAAAAGAGGTTTCAGCCTCCAGTAACTTGTGCCTGCAAATTAACCTGCAACCAAGTCATCCCAAAAATCAACTTAAAGGCAGTTTAAAGCCAGTTTTGTACCAAGTGCCAGTGGAAGCTGCACTCTGTATTTCCTGAATGCCAGGAAGGAAGATCTTCTCCCAGCTTTGACAGGCTGGCCTGGAAACACTTGGAATGTGTCTTACTGTGCTCACATTTTACTTGTCCAAATACCAAGTGGACAAAAGAATCTATTTCTCCTTTAAATAAGAATTGACTCCTGAGCCATCCTTCACCTTTGAGGCTGGCTGGCTGTGCAGCAAATGCACATTTGGAATGTTCTCCATCCCACAGCAGCTGGGCACAGCAATGGGATGGGAGCTCTCGTCCAGCTGGGCAAACAGCAACAATAGAACAGCAAAAGGGAAAGGCATTCAGGCATTAACAGAGAAGAATTTCAAGATCTGGGGCTGGAGGAAGAGGAAAAAAAGATTCAAAGAAAATAGGACAGAAAAAAAAAACCCCAGAAAATGTGAATATGGAAGAGAAATGCATGAAGTTTTCAGGGGAATTGTAAGATGAACACAAAGACTAATGTTCAGTGAGCAAAAAATTTTAATAAAGATCAAAATTAATACAAAATATTAAGTTACTTCAGAAAAAATGGACTGAGAATTTAACTTTCATCTCACTTTTAAATTATTTTACATATATATTAAAAAGAATAATAAAAGTATGCTTTTGCATAATGAGCTTATAGCTACAGCTGTGGTACTCTATCCTCTTAGGGAGATTTTAACATGACTGTGGGATTAACAAAGAGAAAAATCTCAATTGTGAGAAAAAAATTTTTTCAGACATAAATCTTTAACAATAATAAGGCAAGCTGAGAAAGATTGGTAAAGTAAATTGATTTCTTTTTTCCCCTCCCATAAGCATTCTCTTGTGGATTCAGCAGAAGTCTCCATTTACAGACCATGTATTTGTTTCAGCCTTTGTTAAGTTTTCAGTCTTTCAAATTTTTTCCAGCTTCTCCCTGTGAAAAGGCTTTTCTAGCTGCCTCATTTGGGGCAGCTGTAAGCTTTAAGCACATAGTGTATAAAAGGAATGCTTTTTACTGCTCCTTGAAAAGTACAAATACTCCTCTCTCCTTACTTCATCTTTATGGTGTTTAGGAGTTGGCCTGAGGCATCTTAACAGTAATCAAAATAAGAGCAGCAGGTAAGAAAATCAGTTCAGTGCTGTTAAAGCACTCATATTCAACTTTAAATTTCCAAAGGACAAAACCCTGTCAGTTCAATTGCAGCCAATGAACAGGAAAAGGCAGGTTAGCTAAAGGAATGTGCAAAGAGAAGATGCAAGAGACAAATCTGTGACAACTGTGTCATGAAAGACCAACAGCTATCAAAGCTGCAAAGGGAACGAGCTGATGCCCCTCAGATATATCCACGCTCCCCCCTGAATATTTCTGCTGGAGGTTTACACAGAACACTGCAAACAGAAGCAACATAAAAGAATGATGCACAAGGCTTACAGCAGCCCAGGAGAGTGATAATAGTGATAAAGAATTACAAACATCTGATTACAGAGCTGAATTCAGCCAGGGGCTCTCCCTGCCCATGTGAGGAACAGCTGGTGCAAATCTGCTGAGGAATTTGGGCAGAAACTGGTGGTGCTCTGGGTGCTGTGAAGGGAATCCACATTAACAGAACTCTGCAGATGAGCAGCAAGAAAAGGGAAGCTCTTTTCCTGAGATTTTTATTCCATCACTGTACCAAGACACTGGGTTGCTCTAAAGGGCTGTGTGACTCCACTTGTCACTGACAGAGACCAGTGTTTCCAAACCAAAACAAGGTTTTTCTGTTCTATTTTTCAGAAGCTAAAGAAGCGCTAAATGGGCGACAAGACAGAAATCTAATAATCAGAATGTTCCATTTCTGTAAACATTCAGAGTGTTGCAGTTGCAATACATTAACACCATATCTACAAAGCCAACAGAACTATACAGCAAAACCCACTGCTCTGAGATAAGCTGGAACTGAATGTGACAAAAGGCCAAGACTGGCCAGATTCTACCAACAGAGAGAAGAAAGAGGACCATTTTCTTCCCTATAACTTGACATTTTTGCTACAGTTTTCATAACTTTTGGCAAAAGAGTAATGAAAGAGCTGACTCTGAGAGACTTTTGTTTGGACTTAAGAGATTTCTAATGTATGAAGAGACACCCAATAATCTTCAATGAACAGTAAGACATTTTTTCATTTAGTTTCCCTCAAAGGTCACATTTTCTGCTGCTGAATGCACATCCCAAAGAATGACAAAGTTCCATAACCCACCAAATTAGCTTATTACTCTCAACAGTGGCCACAGACCACAAAGCAGTGTCAGCTGTGCCTCAGCCCATCTGCAAAGCAGATCTTGCCAGTATTTATCACTAACAAGGGATTTAAATATTCCCTGCAGTCTCCAGACAGTTTGTCTGTGGCTTCTTTATTACAACTGTGAGACCACATTTCATAATAAGAATGTCAGTTCAAAGTTCAAAATCACAAATAACTGAAGACAGATTCCTGCTCAAAAAACGTTGATTTGTTTTGAGAATTTTGGTCACACACTGTTGACTTCAGTTGTTTTCTACTGCTTTTGTTGGTTACCATGAGTGGTAGGGAATAGCAGATGAGGCATGAGTTATTATTTCCTTCATCAGATGAAATGCAGCACATTTCTTTGGGTTTGAGCTCAGCAGATTTTAAATAATTCACATTAATAAAAGAGCAGCTTTGCAAGTCACACAGATTTGGGCAATATTCAATAACTTCTGAGACATTGCACACACCTGAAACATCCATGGATAATATTATTTTTTATGAGCTGCTGGAATAATAAAGAACAAAAACTTCCTTCTAGGAGTTACTCACGTGTAAACTTTGAGCACAAAGTCCTTTTCCTCCTTGATTTCCGAGAGGGACTGGAGCACGTCCATGATGCTGAGCACGGCGCAGCCGTAGGGGCGCCGGTAGTGCAGGTGGGGGGGCCCTTTCTTGGAGTCATTGAGCAACATGCGGCCTGGAAGGAGGGACACTCAGACATCAGGGACAGACACACAGCCACATCCTGCCTGCTGTGCTCCTTACAGCCAGCACTTTCAGCTCCAGGCTGCAGCTGACACTCCTGCCTGGCTCTGGAGGTGCTTTTGCCCCTGCCCCACGTGCTGGGCTGTGCTGGTGACAGCCCAGGGATGCTGGGCAGGACTGGCACAGCACCAGGGCTGTCTCCTCTCCAGGAGCCTGGGTGGCAGGTTTGGGAGGGGACACAGCCAGGACAGCTGACCCACACTGGCCAAGGGATGTCCCAAACCTTGTGACATCTGCTCAGCAGCACAAGGGAAAGGAGTGGGGACATTGGTCACTGGGAGGTTTGGCTTTATCCAGACTGAAGCCTGGCTTCCTGGGAAGTGACTGCACATTGATGGCTGCTGGAAAGAAGAGAATGAATCTTTTGCTTTCCTTTGCTTCTGCTCGTGGCCTTTGCTTTATCAGACTGCCTTTATCCTCACCCAGGAATCTTCTTCCATCTTACTTACTCCCCAGCCCCATCCTGCTGATGAGGAGAGTGACAGAGAGGCTTGGAGGGCACCTGGTGTCAACCCACTACAGCTTTTCACTCAAACTTTTCAAACCCAGAGGTGCATTTGAAGCTACACCTCACTCAGCCAAAACCAGCCAAGGGCAAAGTGAAAAGCATCATGTCTGGCCAGCTCTGATTTGCAGCTCCATGACACATATTTGCATCCAGCTGGGCTGACTACAAATCATCTGTGGATGAGCCAAGAATATGGCTGTACTCATCAGTCTGACCCACAGAGATCCACTGTGCTCCTTCCTTAGAGTGCACTATTGACACAAATTCTCATGTTATTCATCTGCTTTAAGGGAATGTATTATATATTGCATATAATACTTGTAATATTATATATTGGTTGTTTATCATGGTTGGATGGACCCTTCTTGGAGCACAGGAAGGAAAATTCTGAGGTACAAAGCTGCTCAGTGATTAACAGCCTATCACTGGGGCAGTTTTTAAATGGAGCAAAAGATGCCAAGGCCAGAAAAATCACTGTGATAATCAAAGTGAACTTGTAACATTACATATAATAATTTGTCCAGCCCTTGCATCAAGGTTAATACAGCATTTTTCCACAGGCTTCATTTATCACCTCCAGTGATAACAGAGCAATAATTCTGACATGTAGGCTCTTATGACATGGGAACTCAGATAATGCAACCCTGACCTCCCTGACACATTTGTGGCTCTGAAGGCTCTCTGCCATTCCCAGCACAACACACAAAGCTCTGCTCAGAGCTGCTGTACTTCAGAAAAGGTGCCTGTGGCTGGTAATGGGTGTGAGCAGTGACTGGGCTGGCAACAGGCTTAAAAGCCCTTTCCTTGCAAACACTGCCTGCCCATTCTTCAGTCACCTGAAACACAAAAATGGCACTGCACTTCTCACTTGTTCATAGTAATACAGCTGAGGAAACTGTCTCTGCTGCTCCTACTATACACTGCTAACATTTTAGGTCCAATATTTAAAATAAATTATACTTAACACAGGCAAAATATGTACTTGCACCACAGACTCCTACAGCAGCAAACAAATCTTGGCATATATTTGTCTAACAGCCTCTGATTTACTCAATGTGGATAGTCAGACAGGCTGATGTCCTGCCCTGCAACCCAGCTATAGCACCAGTAAAAAGATCTCATTTGAAATTTTTAGACATTGAACAAAAAGCCTTTTTACTTTGTCCCTTTCCTGCAGATGTAGTGTTTAATCAAAAATTCAGTTTCAGACTCAGAAAAACAAAATCACTGCTAAACAGTCATCAGTAACTTTCTAACACTTAGCTCCATATGGTCTGAATGTCAATCAGTCTATGACTGAGTTTCCTAAATGTATAAATCATTATAAAGTCAGCTAATTAAAACATACATTTAAAAATACTCTAAGAGCTCTGTTTATTACATATATTCCAAGCACTAAATCATACTGTACCTATTCGGATTACATGGGCAACTATGTACAAATCCCTCTTCATGTCCTTGCTGCTGAGATCCTGAAAGATCAGAAAAAAGAGAGACATTCCAACATAAGTGCCTGCAACTATAAATGTGGATGAAAACTCTGAAATCCTATGTTACAGAAAACCAGGACAAGAATTTTAAAAATGAGCTTCAAGAAAAACAAGCAGGAAAAGGAGAACCTACAGAAGAGCAAAAGCAAAGCTGAAGTTAATGAAGACAAGTAAGTGTTATTGACTCTGAGAAAAATTTAAAAAGAAAGAAATAAATTAAGAAAATACACATAGGATACTTTTCAATAACTCATTACTGCAGAATTTTGCATTCACATGTCAGAAGCCACCTTAATTGCAATTTCCTTGGTATGTTGTACTTTTCACTGATAACTTCATAAACAACCAGGAACTTCTGATACATTCCTCCTGCATTTTTATTTTTTTAGTTACAGGAAAGGTCTAAGAAACATTTCTTCCTAAAAACCAGTTTTCCCTATGCCCCTCACCTCCCAGACAAGACTTTAAACAGACACTGTGTACTGGGAGAATATTCATCTCTGGTTGAGACTGATGCAAAAAGGCTCCTTGTGCTCTGCGGTGACAGCTGCTGTCCCTATCTCATTGTCAGGTACTACTTACACAAGAATTAACTGCAACAGTCTCTGATTCTGATAGTGGTTTTCTTTAAAAAGCTCCTCAACTACGTGGTATTATAACCACTGTGAAAGGAAATAATGCTATTTTTGTATAAAGAGAGGAAGAAATTTAAACTGTGGACATTTAAGATCTGTCATCCCTAATCTGAACCAATTTAGAATTAAAACCTGCATTTTGCTGAAAGCTAAATCCCACACGGAATTTCTCATGTGACTTGAGAACCCAAAGCCCAACCAGTGAGATTATGATGGCAATGCAACTCCAGACTATGGTGCTACACAGCACAACAGAAGCTGGCACAGTGACTCAGAACTAGGCAGGAATTTATCCTAAGGAGAAGTTTCAATCCCTTCCCAATTGTGTTACATTGCTGAATTACAGCAGGCAAGTAATAAATTCATGGCTGTACCTCCTTGCTCTCTAAAAGCAGCTCTACATTTCCCAGGACAGCATATTCAGGGAGCTGCAGAGCCACTGTTTGGGATGCTGCTAAGCAGCAGATCTGCCTCTCCAGAGCCAGAAAATGAAGCCACATAAACCATCCTTAGCATCTCCTCTCAGGCTCAATTTTGCTGCTGCACCAGGAAGGGAACACACTTTCTAGGCTTTCTCCATCACCCAACATACCAGGGTAACATATGGCAGCCTTTATCTTGCATGTCTTGGAGACATGAAGTTCCACACTAAAAGGGATTTGACGTAGTTTTAATCTCAGAAATGCCTGACAAGACATTTCAAAAAGCAAAAAAACTTGGAAGTAATACTTAATGCTCTAGAGAGCAATAGATTCCTGAAAATATCTCTGCTTTGACAGGGGGAATTGTATTATACCATCAGATTACCAGTTCTAATTAACAGCAATTTAAAGAATTATTTTTTCAAAGGGCAGCTGTCAAAACATCAGAAAACGGCAGGGCACGAACATATTGATGGGTTCACACTTTAGTTGCTTTTCCAATTTCACAAATAAAGTGTCACAGGCAAAAGACAAAAAATGTGGGCCCAGATGGCCTTGCATTTCAGTTTGTACAGCACAGGCTTTTTACAAGGCAAGAAATTCTTACTATGACATGGAGCAAACAATCAAAAGCCCCAAGCCCTGTGAGGAAGTTTTGAGATGATTCCTCTGCAGAGAATCCATGTACATCTCCTAGGATCAGGAGAGGATAAAACACATTTCCTGGTTACCCTTAGGACTGCATCCACAGGGTGGATATTTGTGGGTATTTCCCACATCCTTCTGAGCTTCCTAAACAATCCTGACTGATACACAACATAATTTCATTATAATTCTAACTGAATGGCTTTTTAGAAAATCACCCCTAAATTTTCTCACCTCCATTGGGTATGGAAGAGAGTTACTCTACAATAATGGTTAGTTCTTTACAATGCTGGTTTCCAGAAAGGTCTGATTGTGTGTTAAAAGACCCAAACACCATCACAACAACCCCCAAACTACTGGAATCAAGGATACCTGTCTGCCAGTAATAAGTTATTTAATTCAGCTGCCAACCTCACAGGCCACAGAGAATAAGGTATTTAACAAAAATAACAACCTTATAGAGTGTAGTTACATTTTAATTCAGATCCAGGAATGTTTCCAACATGTGCACAGGCTGAGGTTTGCTTGAGTGAGCTTTGATCTCCAGAGCAAGCAGTTTCTCACCTTTGCTGTGATATGACAGCAGATGTAAAACCCAAGCCTAGGTAATTTTGATATCTTACACAAGGAGACAGGTGAACCCTTAGAAGTAACAGAGATAACAGGAAAAGGCAGGGATCCCTTGAATTATCTAAGATATGGGCAGCTTGCCTTAGGGAAAAAGGAGAGTTTTAGAAAGATACTGTGGTGTGGTGAGGTAGGGCAAGGAAATAAAGAAATAGATTAAAAGTCAAGATGAACACAAGCCTGGGAGTAGACCTGAAAATCACAGAACTATCTTATCTTAGAAGCATTTCATAATTAAGAAATTATCATAAGATAGAACCAGATAAAATGGCTATTTGAAAAAGCAAATATTTATTGCTCTTTTACTAAACACTTTGGAAAGGTCTTTGAACACATTGATGAAAAATGCTGTTTTAGAGGTGTAAGATCATTTGCACAGATAATTTTTCCAGTTATAATTCCTGTTATGCAGAGTATACATTCATTATAATTTTGTTCTGTAGAATACACATTCTATGGCAGAAGAGTGAGACTCTAAGCACCTCCACCAGCCACTGAGGGAGTCTGAGCACCCTGGAGAGCTGAGACTGCAGCAGGTTTGGTATTTTTCTATAGTAACAGGAAAGGGAGCTCAGGAGGTATCTCTGGTCAGGACTGGGGCTGCACTGGCAAATCCTGCAATCCCAGGGCTGGCTGCTCTTGGACTACACTGGCCCTACTCAGAATATGCAGCAGATCTCTCCTGGAATTGTGTTATGGCCCTGGGTATAATTTATCATTATTTTTTGAAGGCTGTTAAAGGCTGGTTGGCAGATCACCAGAGCAGCACTGTTTGACACTGTTCACCACACAGACAGAAACAGGACGTGTTCCATGACCCCAGGTTGTGTGGCACAGGTCAGGGTGGGGAAGTTGGAAGCTGAAAATCCTTTTCAAATTGATGAACCTCAGAGGCCAGAAAGTGCCAAAGTTGATCCAAAGCCTGTGCTGCCTTTTGGGATTATTCCTTAGGGCAGCTCCTAAAGCTGCACTCCTGCCTTTCGCCTGACTCAGACATCAGTGCTGAACCTTAACCCCTGCCCACCTTCTCTCAGCAGGGCCAGACTCTGGGTTTGAGTCACCATCTCTGGGGTGACACTGTCACCTTGCTGATGTTTATTCAGCTTTCAGCACCTCACTGATGGTACCAAAACCAGAACTGCTAGTGATGTCAGCATCCAGGTCAGTGCTACTTTTGGACTGCAACTCTCAGATCCAGAGGGAGACAGAACAGAGCATCCTTACACCTGGATCTATTCTGTTCCCTAAGAGGAGGAATCCTGCTGCCTTCTTAAGGGAGAAAAGGGAACAGTGCTGGGGACCATGCCTGGCTCAGTGTCCAGCCCTGCCTGACCTCAGAGAGTGTCACTGCCAGGACCAAAGCTCTGCCATCTTTCTTCTCCACTGCAGGTAAAAATACTTCTGCTACAGAGCTTCCAGCATGTGCACTAACTAAAGGTGAGTCATGATGGAAGGTGTTTATCACACTTGGGATCTGAGATGCCTTACAGTTATTCTGTGAGGAGCTGTTAAGTTTCGGTGTCTCTAGATTTTCATATTCTTTCTGAAAAGAAGTAGCAGATAAAATGATGGTCTGACATCTGATTCTGAGGGAATTTTAAACACAACTTAAGACCAGCACAGAAGCAATTTCATACAAGGGCAGGTAGGGACAGGACAAGGGAAAACACTTGTCTGATTTTCATTCAGAAAAAAGTGTCTTGTTTTATGTTCGGGCCATCACAGCCTTTTCCTATGCTCAGTTATCAAAGAGCATAGCACATCCAATGAAAATATTCAAAATTTCACACTGTCTGCAGGAACAAATGCAAGTACTTCAGAATACTCAGCCATAAAGATAATTTACAAGTACATTCACTTTCTATGTTAACATTTAGTCAAAACCATAAAAGTTTAGAAATTATTTCTCCTTTAGTGATTATATTGGAGAGGAAGAACTGGGTTTCCTTCCCCTCAGGAAACCTCCAGCCCCACTGCTGTGAGGGGAGAAGAAAGGGAGCAGACACGTACTGTGAAAAGTGCACACATTCGATCGATCTTCTCCGGGTTCCTGGGGCCTCCGTTCTTGTTTAACCTCACCATGAACCTCTCACTGAAAAACAAACAATGGTAAAAAACCAATCAGCTTTTCCTGTACATCAACAGAAAAAAACAGGTAGATTTGGGTGTCATTAAAAAAGATGCAGTGGTCATTATAATTCCAAAGTCTATACAACAGTATTCACTGTCTATACAAAATTACATGGAATAGCACAGATTTCTAATAGTAAGTAGTCTGCATGTGAAAACATTGTGTGATGCATATTCATGATGCAATAACATTAAAATAATGTGAACATAAGAAGCACAGAACCTGTACACATTACAGCTCCTCCAGGCAAAGGCTAAGGCAAACTTGCTGAGAGGTACACTGCCTTTGGTAAATCTGAGTTCATTAAAATCCACTCAAAACTAGAAGTTACAAGAACACCAATTAAGCAATCTCCTTCAACATAGAGCATTTCTAGAAGCAAGACATTAATTCAAATACATTATGGTTCAATTTATATAACTCTTACCAATCAAATTAAGCAGCCCTTTGATGAATAAAACCAGCACGTTCAGCCAGACTGCAAAATGAACAATACTCACAATGCATGGTAAGACATAGACATTCATATTTTTTTCCTAAGACAGAGAATTTATGTGTAAAAGTAAGTTTGATGAGCAATTTTTCCCTAGTGTGCAACAGCCCTCTAAGTACTGACCACAGTTTTCTTCCTAGATTTTCACAGAAATAAAGAGAGAGCTTTCAAGAGATATTATTAAATCTTCCAATAATCACAGATCCTTTCAATCCTATCCAGTACAACTGTATCAACTCCAGTAACCTTCATTAGATACATTTGCCTGTACATTATCCATCCTTGGCCTGAAGAAAATGAAAGCCCAGAGTTCACACTACCTCCTTTGGCAGCTTGCTCCAAGGGCCACTCATCCCTGCTGTTAAAGCACATGGACCATGGGAAATGCCTGATTTCAGTGCACAGCCACTGCTTTTTGTCACCCTTCTGCATTAAAGAGCCCTTTAGAGAAACTCATTTTTTGCAGGGCAGGGATAGCAGTGATATCCCCACACACAAATAAGCAATTAAACACCGTTAAAAAATCCAAGAAAAAGTGCTGGAATAATTTTGTAGAACTCACCCACAGCAAAATTTTTCAACAGTATTTCAGGAACAGTTCTAAAGCTGTAAGATTGTAACAGTCTGGTACTGAGACCACCTGCACCATGAACACACACACATCTGGGGGTTCCACATAGGTGAAGCCAAGCTCCTGCTCAGTCTAACTGCGATTTATCAGACATCATCTCTTAGCCCTTCCACACAGATTTATGCTGTGAGATCATGTGACCTGTCCATTATAAACACTGAGATATTTTCAGAATTATTACTTTTGTTGAAATGGTCCTTAATTCTCAAGCATGACCCATACATCTCATTATACACCTTTGCATGATAATTTATGTAAGTAAATGATGCTCAGCAATCCAGATCATCCCTCTCTGGCTGTTTCACTCGCCATTACTCCAATCTCCATGTATCCCACAACCCCATTCACTTATAATTTTAATTAATTTGCTACCAATGCTTATAACCTCAGAGACTGCTGAAATGCCACAAAGAAGTCCATAAGAAACAGAGATTTCAAAATTCTTTTGAGATGTCAGTAAGTTAAGAACATTTCACCAAATGCTTTAATGACATGGTAAAATCCATTCTTTCAGTAATTTTGTGATGTGTTAAGTGGAGAGCAGGACAATACTAGACCTTCACAATGTTACACTGACAGTCACATTACAACAACGTTACATCTTCACAGCTATCTATATCTACCTAACACAAATCAATGTTACATATTGTATTTGAAATTTCCAGTAAGATGTAGCCTTGAACTTTGAAAATGGGTTTTTAAAATTATTTTATTTCAGCTCTAATGAGCATTTCATTTTCATACAGCAGCTGAATGCAGTACTATGTGCCACAAAATCCTGTGCAGACTGTCCCTCGGACAATGGCAGGGAAGGGGCTGCCAAGTCTTTGAGCTGAGCTGCCTGTATGGGTTTCATTCACTAACAAAAGATTGCTTAGTGTGCTTTTAAAGCACCCAAAGAGGGATATCCTGGAGATTCACTTGATGGTCCCTTGCAAGGTTTTCCTCCATTAATAAGTGGAAATCTTTTAACATTTGCAATTCATCTTTTCCTTGTTAAAGCCATGGAGAAAATCTGGTTCCTGTCCCCCTATTCCAGTGCTTTTCAAGAAATGAAGCAGCCACCACCCTTCAGCTGCCTATTGATCACCTGTTCCCTTATTCCAGCACCACTGTAGTAACAACCTTTACATTCCTTCCCTTAATTTAGAGTCCTCTTGAGTTTGTGTGAATAAATAATTAAAGGGACTTTGAGTCAACTGCAGCATTTGAGAACTGTGGAACAGGAAGAGGCATTTGGCCAAAGGAGATCCAAGGACAGGAGGCAGAGAGTGACAAGGCAGCAGTGCCAAGAGGCCACCCCAAAGGACCAAGCCAGCTCCAGCTCTCCCTCTTTTCCTTTCACATCACTTCTCCTAAACTTGTGGGTTTGTTTCTCATCTCCAGCATTCCTCTAATCTTTGATATTACTACTGATCAAGAACAGCTTACTACTATTCTGCTGTTCTGTTGTTATTCTGCTAAGGTCTCAGTGGTGCTGATACTGTCAGGGTTGCTGGAACAGGACTGGAACCTTTTTTACACTGGTGACCCACATTATGAACTAGTTAGTCAGCTGCTTCCCATTTTACAACTGCAAATTTATTTCTATGTCAAAGCAAATCTGGAAGAATAACCCTGTTTCCAATGACCTGAAAATCCACTGCCTTCATCTATCATTGCAGGTCTGCTTTTAGACAAAAATAAACATATTTAGGGTCAAGAAACTTAATGGGAATTCAGTAGCTTAATTTCTTCTTTTAAGAGCTACGTCAATGGAAAAAGTTAAGTCTCCAGTGTGTCTTTTCCTCAATTTTATTCTCTGCACAAGGACGAGAGCATGCACAGAATTCAGGCAACAATAAATCCTAGTTTAGTAAGACTGAAATATCAAATCTGAATAAACTCCATGTGGAAATTAATTAAAAACCCAGTAGTTATAACTGCCAAATGTGGTGGAAATGAAGCATGGGAGGTACTGAGATGCAATCTGACTGCTTGATCCTACTGCTGCCCAAAGCCAAAAAAACCCACAAAACACCCACAACTAAAACCAACAACCCAATAAAAGTTTTCAGCTATTCTGAATATACAACAAAATCAGTTCTTTTGCATAAAATTGGAGATAAATTCATCAAAACTGAGAAAAAAATTAACATTTTACCCTGCTGAGCTCAGACCCAAGAGGTGCCACATAAGAAGCAGTATCTTAAACAAAAGCTTATTTATTCCTCTTCCTCCTATATGCTATAAGTAAGCCTCAATTACTCTAATTGCAACATCTCCTCCTGTGCTAATTCACATCATAGTGAAACCACCTCTTGTGCAGCACTAAGCCAGGGTTTACAATCACTCTCATGATTAGCAATTGCTACAGCTAGTCAAATATAAGAACCACTGCTCTGACAAGCAAAGTCAAACAGCTTCTTGTTCCTTCACTTGAAAAGGAGGAAAAATGAAAGGAGAGTATTATCTGACTTCTTGGCTTCCCCAAAGTGACTGAAAAGCAGAACCATACTGAACTCTGCAGAAAGAAAGGAAGCCATCACTGGGTTGGGATGTAACATTTTCAGCATGAAAAAGGGGGCAAACAGAGACAAAATTCCCTGTTGGTGAGCAGGAGTGGCACTGTGCCCCCAGGGAGTTTTTGTTGTTAAGGTAAGTTTGGGATGTTCTTCACACAAAGTGTGAAGATGACAACAAAAGGAAAGGGCTGGCAAAGAGTTTGGGCTGGACTGGTGAGCCCCTTGTATTCATTCATGGGCACATTTCATTACTGGGGGGGGTTTCAAGGCAAAAATCCTGACTGAGCATCAGTTTGGGTATGTAGGTACAGCATTAATGGATGCATAATGCCAAAGTATGGGCACCTGCAATATGATGACAACACCAGTCTCCAATTCAATTTTCTGTTTCAAGTTTCATATGAAACAAGAGTTCCAAACCTTCTTGGTGTTTCTCAAGGGCAACTCCTCAGAGCACTGACTCTTTCTTCTTCACAAAGCAGCCACTGACTCCAGTTCCCCTTCTCAGCCAGCCACCCCACTCTTTTATAGCATCTTCTTCTCATTGCTTACAGCTGGGGCCTGTTAAAGTCAGGCCTGTTCCTAATCTTTGATAATTGGCCCAGCTGCAGCTCCTTAGGGGTAAGATTACCTTCTACATTATCTTTCTTATATTTTATCCCCCTACAGACTGGTGATAAAGAACACAGACTAAAAAAATTAATTCTTTAACAAAGAATAGGAGATTGGTTTTCTGAAGCAGTAACAGCAGCACATTAGGGCTTCAATCCCCTTAGGCAGAAACCTCACATCTTATACCCTTCCCTCGTCTTAAGTAACGGTCCAGGAGCTATTTCTCCCAGAAACAAAACCTCCTTCACCCTCTCCATTCCAATGTGCCACTGAAAGGGAGAAGGTACAAATATACAAATGCCCCCTAGTTTTTCTTATTCTCCTCAGTGCTTCTTATTTCCAGAGAAAACTGGGGGAAACACTGAAAACCCCCAATATTATTAAAATACCTCAGTCCTTTCTCAAAAGCTGTATTTAATTGGGTTTTCACAATTCAGCATGTGGCCAACCCTTTTAAGAACACAGGTTATTTTAAAAATACATATTGGTCCATGACACATGAAGTGCTCAGGGAAGGGGTAATGTGGTAGTGGAAAAGACCATATGACAACTTGTATTTTAGACTTTGATCTTCTCTTGGTGCCTCTCCAGGTTTCTTTCTGACATTTTCAGTATAATGTAAAACCTTGCCTGCATGCAAAATACAAACTCAGGAACAAAAATCTGAAAATGCTGCCATAGAAGCCAGAAGTTTGCAGGAATAAGTTACAAGCACTTACCTAGCCAGGACAGTTCATCTCCCCTCAGTGTTACTGGTTAAAAAACAAATGATAACCATGATATTATTTCATTTCTCCTCTGCCCTCCTTCCTGAAAAATGTCTATCTTTTCTTTAAAGAATGTTAACATGCCTGACAATAATTCTAGACTAACATTTGAGCTGGCATACGAGCACCATAAACATTTGAAGGTGCTACTGTAAAAGCACCTTATTTTGTCCCAGATAAATCTCCTGAGCAAGCTCCACACAGCCCATCCAGGAGAGAGCTTGGGATAAGCTGGTCACTCTATGGCAATTAAACCTTGCCAACAATTCCCCTCAAAATATCCCAGTCTTGGTGCACACACCACATGTCAGGAAGTTTACCTCAACAGTGCCATCAAACACTGCACTCTTCCTGCCCCTGTGTGTACAAGCTCTACAAGAACAATATGTTGGCCAGATTAATGGAATTATGTTAGGAATTACTGGTATAGGATCAAAGCATTTTCTTTAAAAAATTAGCTTGTTTCAAAACATGAATTAAACACCGTGAAAGAGATCCCTGGGGCTTGGTGGGAATGGGAAGGGGAGAGAAACTGAGCTACAGTCTCAAAACCTTACAGTTTGGTCAAGCTAATATGTGCATGGATTAACTTGGGAAGTTGCTCCTGTATCAAAAAGGAAGTGCACTGACCCAGCAGAGCCGAAGTTTTAAAGCCCCAGGAAAGCAGCATTAGCCAGTTTTCCAGAAAGCAATTACTGCCCCACCATCCTATTTGGAGGCTGAGGGAAAATCAGGCTCTACTGTCCTGGCTTTCCATTTGTGCTGCACCCTGCAATACAGTTAATGATAACCACATGAGACTTCTCATATTTGCTTGCACAACTTCACAGAAGAAAAAAATAGACTTTTATTTTCATTCCATTGGCCAAACTGGAAATTGGAATTTGGAAATTTGTTCAAATCTCTCAAGTTTGTCGACTGCAAGAACATTACCACAGTCAGTGATTGAAACGGTCACATCAGGACAGCACTGCAGCCTGATACTTCTGAGAACACTCTGTAGGAACTTTCTAAAAAGGAAACAAGCCTCACTTCAGGCCTTCTGAACTCTATTTCATGGGCATGGTCTCATGTTCATGAAGAAAGCACGCACCTATAATGACATTTTAGTAATTTCCCATTGTGAAAAAGAATTGGTTTTACTCTTGAAAGATTATTTAAGCAGTAGGAGTATCCTCTGAAAAAGCTTTTCAAGTTTATTTTCTGTTCATCATGATTATCTTTTAGAATTGCTAATTTTTGCTCATCCTCTTGGGGAAAAAAATTAGGTTCTTACAGCTGCTGTAAGACTGACCTAATAACAAAATCTCCCAGAGCTCCACAGAATGAGTCTCCATTCTCAGTGTGAGAGGAAGCCAGAGCATGTGCACAGAATGGACCCATGTCTGTGAAGAACTCAATTCCCACTTCCAGTGTAAACCACCAGCATGTCCCAGATCCCAGCAGTGTTTGAGCAATCCATCATGGACAGCGGTCACTGCCGAGCCTGGAGACAGGAGCATCACCTCTGCCGAACTTTCAGTTTGCTCACTGTCTCAGCAGTGACTCATGGACTGCTTAACAATCTTCCTTTTCAGGCAAGTGCTCACCCAGTGTGTTTGGTTTTTCCCCTTTCTTTTGCTGGGGGAGGCAGGAGAGTTCTTTCCTGAGCTGTCTTGTCCAGAAGCTCTGCAATAACCCCGCTTGCACAAACAACTGAGGCACAGTACACTGCTTTGGTTTATGGAGTGTATTTTATAAAGACATCTTAGAGAAAAGAACACTGAATCTGTGAGGGAAATCAATCTGGCCCTGAGAAAACGGCTCCAAGCAACACAGTTTGCTTCCTAGCAAATTCGGGCTTAATGCTCATGAATTATTAAATTACCACATTGGCGAGAAGCCCCAGGGGAGGATTACAGAGCTTACAGTAAGACTGTTACTGCAAACACTGGGTTTCCATGGAAACAGAAAATAGTGAAAATAACTACCTGTCATTTCTCTTGCCACGTTCAAGGGAAAACCACCACAATGTTAAAGTGTTATTGAGGCTTGCAGGGGAAAGGGAGCTAAGCACCAATTACATTCTCCTTAGCTTCTCATGACTCTGCCACACTTGAACATTTGACACCATCATAAGGATTTTTCTGTTATTTCCATCATGAAAGGTACATATTTTTGTTCCTGAAAGGAATTCTGTCAACTAGAAAAGGCAAAAAAAAAAGAGAGAGAGAGAGACTTCAGTCATTGAGTGCAATTCCCCAGTGATGGTGATTTTAACTAATGGAAGGCAAGGCAGACTGACCCTGCCAGGTGGCAGGTGAGGGAAGCTTTGCAGGGAAGACTTCTAATTTTGGATTACAGGTATTTTTTAGAATAAGGATTTTATCACCATCTCTACCCTGGGAGAAGCTAATGGTTCTGAGGTCTGGTACAGCAGCTGTCACGTTTAATATCTGCTCTACAAGAGCTTTGCACATGACAACTTCTGTCAGGAACACAGACCTGGCTTTTGAGGGGGAATTTCCCCACAGAAAGAGCTGAAGCACAACAAGAGGATTCCATCCACTGAGCCTTCCTACAGACAGAAAATTACTTGGAAGTGCTTTCTCTGAGCTCACTTACACATTTAAACAACACAGATTTCCCCGCTGCCCCTCACGTGAGCAGAATTTCTTCCAGCTGTGTGTTCACAACACATTGTCAATTCCTCCTGAGCAGGAAAAGGGAGGAAGTTCCAATGCCTGCAACTCATTGATTTCTTTCTGTTAACAGCTAAAAAATCAAAATAACTCTGTAGAAAACTCTATATCCCTGCCTATTTGTATGTCATACTTGATCCCCAACCACATAAAAAAAAAAAAAAAAAGCCCCCACTAATGGTGGAAGGAGGACGGTGGTGGTGAGACATTCAAAATAAGATGGATATTTGTAAAAGCTCCTGCTTTGGAATAGCTACATATTAATAATTCCATAGGAACTAGGGAAAATAGTAATCTTATAGAAAATAATTAAAAAATTTAATAACACCACTTACATGTCTTACAGCAACTTTCAAACACAAATCCAGACAGTAGCAGTTTCTTTTGCATACACTATTAAGACAGAGAATAAATAGGAAAACCAAGCAAATGCAGATTCCAGAGAGATCCAGGTAATGAAAGTCAATTGAAGCAACCAATAAAGAAAATGAAAATGCATCATTCCTCCTGTGTCCTTTCCTAAAAATCTAGCCACCAAAAAGCCTTATAAAATACTCCACAGGTTTTGCCTTCAGTGATGACAAAACTTGCATTTTTCAGAAGTTCTAGATTCTACCAGAAAGGCTCTTTGTCCCAGCTGTCTGTGTGCAGCAGACTTCAGAGACACACAGATTTTCCATGGTCACTGCAGTGAGCAGAACAAGGCCTTTGCTGTGGGTAGCAATATTTCTTAATGCCTGCTTGGCTTTTGAGGAAGTTCACCTTGAGAAGGGTGAAAAGCTCATGCTGCTCCCATTACTATTGCTATGAATTTATCTATTGCACAAAACTCAGAAAAATACTTCCCTTGAAATACTAAAGCCACAACAAACTGAAGTACAGGAGGAGCTGAGGGAGGATTAGCTATCCCAATAGATCAGATTGCTAAAAGACAGGTAAAAATATAAAGATGGGTTTTTTCATGACTAAGCAGAAGAAAAAACTCATTAGTTGGTAAGGTTAATCCCTAAGAAAATTTTCTGAATATTAAAGGAATAATTCTGAGTGATACAAAGTTATTTTTTCCCAGCAGCCAAATCATTATGCTGACAGTGAATGAGATAACTTTTCTATTTTAAAATAGTTATGCTATTAAAAACATAACAAAAGGAAAATTTAGTGCATATTGCACAATAAAAGTAAAATATAATTTTCTACTTCCTTACATAGCAACTGGCAATAAAGGAACATGATAATATTTTAAAGCAACTAACTGGGGATAAATGCTTACACATGGTCCCAGCACTCCCAGAGCCATTACTTGAGAGAAACCATTCAGAAAAAGGATCTTCATGTCAGTCCCATATCCTGGGAGAGAATGCAGTCAGGCTGACACAGTTTTTACTGCAGATCCCTCCACGTTAATTAACAACTTCTCTTTCAACTATTCAACTTCAACCATATCTATCTACCCAGTGACCCTTCTTTCCTCTTTCTGACCTTATTAATGCCAGTCTTACCCTTTTTTATTCCACCTGCCCCCCCTCTTCATCTGCCCAAGCAGATTCTGGTGTCCAGAACATGTACAGGTTCTACAGCTTGGGCAGGCAGGGCTGCTCTGAACAGGTGTTCCTGCTTTAAGGATCTGATCCTGCACATCAGAGCTTTGAGGGGACTCAAACCCCTTCTTGGACAGGACCTGTGGGAAATTTGCCATTGCATTTCACATGTTGGCACAGTGTTTGAAATGAAAGCTCCTGAGAGTGGTAATTGTCTGCAATTAGCAAGTGCTACAGGAAAATTATTCAAGATGGCATGTGTAAGCACAATGTAATTTTAGCTACACTGCTCATGCTAACATTTTTTAGAAGCTGATACACATTCCTATTGACAGTTAAAAAGGAATTAAAAAAAAAAGACTAAATGATGATGAGAACCATGGAGCTAACGGCCATCAACAAATACAAACAGAGATGAGGGATTCCTGTCAAATTTGTCAGGGTAACCTTCAGCAGCTTGGTACAGATTTGTATTCTGACGTCTGAACCAGGAATACTGTGGCTCAAACTCCTACTACAGAAAGAGTGAAAACCAAATTCCCTACAAATTCATCATTTCTAAATCCAGCATTTCCAAGTGGTGCATTTCATTCTACTCTACCTAAACACTGGCACAAACATTCTCTTCTTCCAGCCTCCCCTGGCCACTCAAGTGCACTATTGGGGCTTCTACAGGACTAGGTTGTACAAATGAGTAGCAGCTTAAGAAAACTTCTAACACTCACACACTGGTTAAACCAAACCCAGTTTGGTTTACTTGTTTACAAGGACACATTTAAATGGATAACTACGTTCTCTAATAATTTTATCCCTTTAGTATCTTGAACTATTTACACATTTGTCTGCTGATTTTTATCACAGAAAATAATTTGGTTGGAAAATGACCCAAGATGCAGAGAGGAGTTACAAATAGGAAATCATTATCTCCATTGCCTCTGCAGTTACCACCAAACCCCACTGCAGAGCAGTACTAACAGCCAAACACTGCCACTGAACATTTGACTCAGCCTTGAAAAATAGGGGCAGATGATTTTATGTCAGATGACTTTTGAGCAGCTGAATCCAACTATCCTGCTGGAGACCCAGGGCGTTTTTTTCAGTCCATAATTATGTTTCCAAACCATGTTTCTCTCCTGAGAACTGCTTTGTCAATGGTGCTAAATCCTTAAGACAAGACTTGGGACAGACTGTACTGCTCACATTCTCCCCATCATCCACCCACAAGCTGAGAACATTTCCACAAAAAACATCTTTCTGTATCACCTATTAGCAAGAGCTTTAAAGAGCAAGCTTATATTTTTTCTCATTTTGGCTACAGCTTTTAGATTTTAACACTGAAATAGAGGTTTCCCAATCAAACTCCTAGCCCGTGTTGCAGTGTTTACAATCCTGTCTCACCCCAAAGACATGGCAGATATTTAAAACGGACACTGCAGAGAACACCTGGTCTCTCAACCAAGGGTTTGAACAGTTTGTGTATGAGAATGCCCACATGGACCTGCTCAGTGAGTCCCAGCAGCAGCAGCACAGGCACTGAGCACATCTCCCAGTCGCCCAGTCACGACGAGGTCGGTGCTATAACGGGAATGGCAAAGGCTCAGTGAGTAGGAGGAGGCAGGTGGAGGAGTTACCAGCAGAAATATGCACAACACATCTCCCATGCATAATTACTGCTTAGGCCCCCAGATCTTCATATTCAATCACATCAGAGTTTCTCTTTTGTTCTATTCACTCTCCATAATTAAGGATATTTCTAGATGACAAGAAAATTTTAAATCCCAGTGGTGTGTAAAATAGGGTAACTGCTTGAAGATGCAGGCAGAATGAAAAACATTCACATGTTTAAACATAAACTTCATAAAGAAAAAATAAGACAAATTTATTTATCCTTTTCCATACTCAAAAGGCTGAGAGAGCCTGGAAAAGAGAAGGCTTCAGGGTAACCTAACTGCCCCTTCCAGAACTTGAAGGGAGCCTACAGGAAAGATGGAGAGGGACTCTACAAGGGCTGGAGTGAGAGGACCAGGGGGAATGGCTTTACATTGAGAGTGGGTTTAGATGGGATATCAGGAATAAATTCTCCCCTGCGAGGGTGGGGAGGCCCTGGCACAGGCTGCCCAGAAAAACCCTGGATCCCTGGAAGTGTCCAAGGCTGGGCTGGAGCAGCCTGGGTGAGCAGAAGGTGTCCCTGCCCATGGCAGGGGGAGGAATGAGATGGCCTTTTAGGTCCCTTCCAACCCAAACCACTCTGGGATTTTATGACAGATAGAATGGACTTAAGCTTTTCTTCAGAAAAAAAATACCACTATCATACCTCTGAATGTGTCATTTCTCTAAGTTTTGCATAATTCCATTTCCTAGAAAAATAGAGTTATTGTATAGGTATCTAAACCTCAATCTTTCACTGAATTTAATTTATTTTCACTATCAAAATCATGCTAAAAATGTCAAGAAATGTAACTATTTCTCTTATTTGTTGCATCTTTCTAGCACAGATAACACTCTGCATGCCTTTGTCTACCAGTTTCCAGCTCCTTTAGAGCAGTTAATGCAGCCTGTATCTCTTTATACCATCAAGTTTAATACTTCTCTTCTGTTGAGGCAGGAGGTGCATTCCCATATAACAGAACAAAATTATTTGGCTCTGATGTGATTTGTGCTTGACAAATCTATGTTGACTTTTACTTACCACCTTGTTAGCTTCTTAGTGCTAACAAGTAGTTTATTTGTTCCACTACTTTTCACATTTGTCATCGGATTGCAGCTGACCTTCTTAGAGAGATTGAGGCAAAGCAGCCATTAAATACTCCAGCTATCTTGGAAACATCTGCTCATGGCTTAATGTCCCCTTTAATCTGTTCAGCTATTTCTCCATTTTGTAAAAAAAAAAAAAAAAAAAAAAAAAAAGGTTTTTTTTTTTGCTTTTTTTTGCTGGTAAAGTGTTATAGAATTATTCTTTTGGTTTTTCGTCCTTGATGCCCTTCAGTAGTTGCATTTTTCCTACAAGTTTCTGTCTCTTCCCATCCCTGTTTGTGCAATTTCATCTGTCCTGTTTTATACTGCCTTTCCAACATGACACAGACTTTCTGTTGTCTCCATATACATTTAATTTTTCCTTCATGCTCAAACAATTTGGTTTTGTGCTCTTTAACAGTATCATTCAGAAACATACAACTCTCAAATCTCTTTTCTCCATATCAGTTTACCTATCTCTATTTGATCTTTACTGGCACCTTCCTTACTGAGCTTACCATCTTTACAGTAATATTTTCTCTGCTGCTACTCTCAACTGGATCACTCCATGACATTCATCCCAAGATATATCTCACAATGGGGTATAATCATTGGCTATAATCCAAACTACATCAATTATCACATCATTTTCCAGTAACTTCCACTCAGCAAACCAACTGAGGTATTAAAGATGAGTCACAAAGTTGCAAGACTAGTGTCTTTTGTATTCAAGAAAAGAAGAAATCCCAAATACTTTAAAACAGACAAATAAGCTTTAATCCCTTTTTAAATCTGAGCCTTCAATTTCTATTTACTTAGAAGTATTACTTTCTATATTTCTGTCAGATTAAAAGAGAAGTAACTTTTTCCTTGTGTTTACCTCTAGGTCTGACCCCTCTGCTGGCAGTGTTGTTATTCCTGCTGTCCACAGCTCCCCACTGTCACCCTTTGCTTGCTCCTCCTTTGCTGACAACCATTAAACACAGCAACATTTTTGGATTCAGAATTTGGAATCATCTCAAAAGGTATTTCAGCTGCTGCTCCAACCTTCTGATTGCTAATCCCCACCTGGTGCATGCTGTTGCTTCAGCCCTTGAAAAACACTGGAACTTTCAGCAATTCTTCACTTACCCTCCCTGGGAAACAACTCTTGGCACCAGCAGGCTCAGGGAGGTTTGTAATCCAGCACATGTCCAAGGCAGTAATGCTGAAAGCCACTCAGCCTCCAGCATGAGCTGCTTGGGTAAGAAATTTATCAAGCTCCAAACCATTTCAGAAGTCAATTTGTCCCTTTCATTTACAGTGCAGTGTGCAGAAGCCTTGCTTGGGTTTTTTACCTTAATGTACTATTTCCCAAGAGGAGAGAAAATGTTTTAAAGTAGATATAAAAACATCATTCTGAATTTGTAGCAATGTGTTTGTCTGTTTTTTGGTCTCTTCTCCAAAACAGAGCTCAGCCTCATTACACATTTCTTCCCCAGCACTCTTTGGGATGTAGGAAAATGTAAAAATTATGCTGTTTTCACTACAGCAGACCACTGATGCTTAATACAAAGAGCTAAGTAATAACAACTGTTTGCACAAAAAAGCATTACTATCTATATTTAAATTTGCCTGGACCACTCTTTTTGCTTTTCCTCATTATAACAATTATTTCCTTTTTTTTTTTTAACCACTGGCAAAACCCTTTCCTTAAGGCTCTGCACTGAGTGTCTACATACAAACTGCAGCCCAAGACAATTCATCTCCTTTCAAAGCAATTTCTGCTGGCAGCAGCTTGTCTGCATGTCCCTTCCTCTTCCTGGCAGCTTTTCTCATCTCAATTATTTAATATTTTATTGCTTTGCAGTAGGAACTAGTTCGGTGCATCTTTTCTGTTTGGTTTTCCATTTTCACCTTTCCCTCCTAATAGCTATTTTCTGGTAATTCTCTCAAGAGAGGAATCATAGGCACATCCTAAACTCCATCCACTGGAGAGTCCAAAGAGCTGCAGAGATGGGAAGGGCCCTGGAGGAGGAGCCTTGTGAGGAGCAGCTGAGGGCCCCTGGTTTGTTCAGCCTGGAGGAGACTGAGGGGAGACCTCAGTGGAGCCTCCAGCATCCTCCTGAGGGGCAGGGGAGGGAACCAATCTCTGCTCTCTGTGCCCAGGGACAGCAGGGAGGGGCTGCAGCTGTGGCAGGGGAGGTTTAAGCTGGATATCAGGAATACCATCAGGTCATCAGAGCTTTCTAATACAGACCAGTTTTCAGTGGGATGTACTCTGAAGAGATACAAAACTGTTTTCACTTACTCTAAGCTTTCTTCCTAAGAGAGGAAGGAACATTCTGTGGCTCTTCCCTCACTTTGAAACAAATCTAAATCTAGTTGCTGAAAACTAGGAGAGTTTTGACTATGGCAGCAAGTGAATGCGAGGAAATGCTTTTACCAAAACTCAGAACACTGCACAAATATGATGTTCTTCAGATCAGACCAAGTTGCATCAGCTAAACTTCCAAGACATAAAATAAATGCTGCAATGCTCTTCTACATACCTTGATGTTTCAAAACACATGCTTGTAAGAGGAAAAGCCAGCCCATCTCATGTTTGCTAACACTGGTACCAATTAGTTCAATAAACTGAGAGCACAGACACAGGGATAAACGTTAAGAGTTTATGTTGAGAGCAATACAGCGAGGAGAAAAAACTATTTTGTGACATGCCTGGAAGGCAAGGAGTGGAGGAAAGTTACAGAGGCACACAGCAGTCCCTTCTCAAACCAGCCCCACAGCCTGGCCCTGTCATTATTTGTGCTTCTTAACCAATAACCCTAAGGAGGAAGCTTCTGTAATGTCTGGAGGCAAAGTCAGAAAACTAAAAAATTCAACCATTCTGTGCCTTTAATGCTTCACTAAATTTCCTATGCAAGGAGCAGTCTGATATTCCATGTAAGAACTGCAGGGCCAGCAGTTCCTGATGTCCCAGCTCTGTCCTTCCAGCTGGGCCACAAGAACACACCTTGTGTTTAGCTGCATTGCACCTGCTCTGCTCACAACTCTTTTCTTTTCCTAGGAAGCTTTTTAGCTCTTGGACAAATTCCTACCTGATCTGTTTGCCTTCCCGGACATCGTACAAGGAAAAAAACACATCAGTGTCCTCTCCAATGGTGTTGTAGGTGAAGCTCTTCAGGCTGAGGAAGAAGTGATGAGGCACTGGCATCCGGCAGGCTTCCCCGTGCCGCTGACGGATGGTGTCCACCTGGGGCAAACAGGGAAAACCATTGGCACCTCCTCACACAGAAAGGACACTGAACCATTGGCACCTCCTCACACAGAAAGGACACCTGAACACCTGAACCATTGTCACCTCCTCACACAGAAAGGACAATAAACCATTGGCACCTCCTCACACAGAAAGGACAATAAACCATTGGCACCTCCTCACACAGAAAGGACACCTGAACAGACCAACCTGAGCATTTGAACAGAGATCCTGCTCTCCTCTCACCCTCAAGTAAAAGTTTAATCTCAAATATATTCTGCCTCAGAGATAGGGGCCAGATTAAGCTTTCTGCCTCTATTTTTAATGTTTCTAATTTGAATAGATTGATGAAACTGTGATAACCAAGTAGACACAAAATAAATGGTTTATGCATTGCAAATCTGATTTTATCAAGTAAACCAAGTCAATCCTATTTCTCAAATTTTGCTTTGATTCTGGTACTGAAAATGAATTATAAGATGGTATTGGAGTGGGTCCTGATGTTTTCCATTTAAAGCAGATGGACTTAAAGCATTGTCAGTAACATTTGTTACATTATTTCTTTTGAGCAGCTGCAATTCACCTCTAGAGGCCAGTAGGACCAGGGCAGTGACTGCCCCCCTGTACTGGGCACTGCTGAGGCCACACCTCAAATCCTGGGTGAACTTCCTCTTCTCCAAGGAAGAACTGAGGTGATGGAGCCTCTCCAGGGAAGGGGATGGAGCTGAGGAAGGGTCTGGAGCTCAGGTCAGATGAGGAGCAGCTGAGGGGGCTCAGCCTGGAGAAAAGGAGGCTCAGGAGTGACCTTACTTCCCTGTGAAACTCTCTGAGAGGAGGTTGTAGCCAGGTGGGGGTTGGTCTCTTCTCTCAAGGAACAAGTTGTGTCAGGGAGGTTTAGATTGGATATTAGGGAAAGACTCTGCACTGAAGGGGTTGTCAAGCACTGGAACAGGCTACCCAGGAAAGCACTGGAGTCACCATCCTTGCAGGGATCTAAAAGATGTGTAGATGTGGTGGCCTAGCAGTGCTGGGGGAACATTGAGACAATCCTAAGGGTATTTTCCTCTCAAAAACAATCCATGACTTAGAACAAAGCTTAACAGGCCAGTTTGTCCTGCAGGTATAAAAAATCTTAACAAGAGTTGATAACATGAGCAACCAATCAAGCCAGATAGTAGAAAGGTTTACATTTTGGCTCAACATATCAAGACCTATTTACAGCAGTGAATGCTGGGGTGGCAAAAGAAAAAAGAGTATAAGCAAATGTAGGCTTTCAGTTTTTACAACCCTTTACATCCATTCATGCTGATCTCAATAAACAGGTTGCATGAATACCTTAAGTTCTCTATGCTCACCTCCTCTGAATGCACTGACAGGTACAGTCTAACAAAAAAGTCTTACATTTCCAGACTTACAATTTCAGATTTGTACTTGTTTAAAAGGAATTTTGTTCAGGACTTAAAATTAAACCCAAGGAAATCCTCATTCTTTAAAGACAGGTACCTGTGGAAGCACAGATCTCTGTAAAGATCAAAGACAGATTCCATGACCAGGACAGGATTATACCAGCACAGACAGGATGTGTGGAACAGAAGCCACTAAGCCACGTGTTGGCAGGTAGACAGAAGAGTCACAGGGGCACAGGGAGGCTTTGGATCTCTCTCCACAATTGTATCTTTTAAGAACAACAGTTACAAGCTCAGGAAAAGAGACCTAAATGGAATTTGAAGAAGGACCTTAGTGACTTAAATACTTGGGAATCTTCTGTTCTGTGGGTAAGGACTTACCCAGTCATCTCCATCATACCTTTACCTACATTACCAAGAACTTAAAGACAATAAAAAATTCAAGCATGGATGGTATTTACCTGTGATGTGCTCTGCTGGACACTGTGTCTACTTGACAAATGCTGTGGAGATACAAAACAGTAAAAGTTAAACCTTTTCGAAAGAAATATTTACATTATATTTATATAGCATTAGAACAGTAATTCTAAAATATCACTATCAAAATGATTACCAACTTTTCATGCCTTTTTATCAGTGTATCATCACTCACAAGACCACTTGCCTTCCTAAAGGCTTTTCTCAGTTAAGCTGTTTTTATATCTATTTGAATTTACAGGGAGTATTTACCTTAGCTTTTAAAGTAAAAGGCTATCACAAGTTAGACAGAATTTCAAAAAGAAATGCTATTACAGTGTTGGAAAATTTAATTATTCTGTATAATCTCTGTCTTGTCCTGCTAAACGGGAAGATACCTCACCACTAATCCTCATCTCCTGGTATGTTGTCTGTGGAAAGCTGCACTTGTTAAAAAACACAGGCATCTAGAAAGAAAGATGGATTTTAGAGGTTGTTAAGTCTTTTTCTCTAATAAAAAATTGAAATCCTGAAAATTGGTTAAAGACTCTTCTACAATTTTAGCTGCCCAATACCTGTAAATAAGAATCAGTATAAAGAGCTACATGTCTAAAAACTCAGAGGATGATGCTGTATTTAAAGCCTTTTATGCTAGAAGGAGATGTTATAATCAGAAAATGGACTGCAAGACTCACTGAAGCCATTTAATCTCCAAAGGGAGATTTAAATACTAATCTAAATTGAAAAGGTTTCAGAGAGCTTTAAAAAAACCATCATTAATGATTCTGCCATGCCTTTCCCTGCACATCATCTTAATATTAGCATTTCAAACCAAAATATTAACATTGACACTGCCACACACTATTAAATACTCTCTTCATTCTCCCCACCTCCCTCCTTCTATTACAAATCCAGCATCTCATTCTGACCAAACATTTACACTCTGTATCAGAATTAGCAGATCTGTTGACAAACACGAAGCTTCAAAGGAGGTGAAAGCAAAGGATTGTCCACAAAATGTATCTGGTAATACTCTTAAAACTACAATGCAGCCTTTCACCCAGAACACAAACAGGACTTTTTACCACAAAAGGAGAGATATATTATATAGAATAAAATAGATAATATTATATATTCTTCATAATCAGAACAAACCAGGGAGGTGCTGTGGTGCTGAGGGGGCTGCCAGAAGCTCACTGAGCCCCTTGCAACCCCTCAGCAGCAGTGGGCCCAGCTGGCCAAGGGTGCCCCTGGATGCGACACTGCTCGTGCCACATCTCAAATCCTGTGCTCACTTTTGGGATCCTCAATACTGGATTTGTTTTAGGGAAAATTCTGTCACCCAAAGCATAGTCAAGCATTAGAAGAGGCTGCCCAGGGCAGTGGTGGAGTCCCCATCCCTGGAGGGATTTAGAGGACCTGTAGTTGTGCCACCTGGGGACAGGGGTTGGTGGGGCTGTGGCAGTGCTGGGGAAATGGTTGAGCTCAATAATCTTAAAGGTCTCCTCCAACCTGAACAATTCTGTGATTCTAAATGGCATTTTTGGACATCTGTTTACATTCACAGTTATAAAAATGTCCTCATTCACACTCTCAGTGGAAAAATAATGATCTTCAGTTCCATTGTTTGTGTAACTACTGCATCATCTTCTGAATGTTAAAAGCCTTCAAGTTGGCTGAGTTGCCTATTCATCTTTTTGTCACCTGCAACCACTCAGAATCAGCTGGCATAGAAAAGACCAGTTATTGAAGCTATGCAAGGTGTCCTGACTTCTTTTGATTAAATTAATCTCTAAATCCAAGTAAGAAAATGAGACACTCAGGCAACACAAATATGAGAGGTGGTCTGAAGAGATTCATCAGCAAACACTGCTGCTTACAGAGTGTACACTATGAGGTAAATCTATGACACTAAGTGGTAAAAACTTCAGGTTTTATATTTTTCCACAACCAAAAGATTAGATTTGACTAACTCTCTGCTTTCATGCTTCAGGACCACATTATAACAATGCAGTCACTGACTGAGTTCATTTATGTGCCCTTGCCTCTGGCCAGGCAGAGTGCCCAGAGGGTCCATGCCATTTTTGGGTACTTGGATGGGAGGGTGACTGAAAATAACCAAGATGGATTTATCAGGGGTACATTATGTTGGATCAAGTGATTCCCCTGAGGTAAAATAACCAAATCAGTACAAGAGGGAAGATTAGTGGCTGCTGTGTCTCCCCAGCTCAGTAAGGCCCTCAGCATGGTCTCCCACAGCAGTCCTGTACCCAAGCTATAAACTTACACCTTCATGAACCTTATTTGATTAAAAAAACCTAATGAACAGTAGGATTTTCAGGCTCCAAAGGTAGTGGCTGATGGTGTGTATTTTTCAGGGGTCTGGAAGCAGCAGACTGGCAGGGTCCTACTAAAGCAAGTCAAACAGAAGTCAGGGGAGCACTCAGGCACCGGAGACATTTAACAATTTACTGTTTCTGTTACCAGAAATGGAGCCAGCAGACTAGAATAACATTAATTCATTTTTCCTCAGCACTGAGCAAACTACAGCTGAAATACTGCATTCAGCAAAGGCCAGTGAAGCAGCACAAGGAGCATGCAGGGAATGCAGCATTTTGAGTCTGGAGAAGAGAAGGTCTGTAGGAGACCTGAGGCCAGCCTTCCTGTAACCATGAAGTTCCCAGCATGAAGAGGCAGCCAGGCTCTCCCCAGAGCTGCACAGCATTGGCCAAAATACTGTGGTCATCAACTATTACATGGGCTATCCCAACGTTCCAACAAGGCAAAATGTAACCCCATCAGGGCAGCCATGACAACATTAGAACATTCAATCCTTTCCTTTGAGGAATTTCAACATCCAACCAGACAAAGCACTGAGCAGCCTGGTCTGAGTTCAGAATTGACTTTGCATTGAGAGCAGAAAGTTTGCCTAGACATCCCTGAGGCCCCTTCCAACCTGAAAAGCCTTCCACAGCGATATAAAAATAGGACTGTTAAGAAATTATCTATCTTTATTCTAAAAAAAAAAAAAAACAAAAAGCAGTTTAACCTTTATTTTCCCCAAAAAATAGCTGTCTGCAAAGGTTGTGCAAACTTTAACAGACACAATGTTCAGTAGATCTTTCCTCATCAAAGTGTTTTCTGATGCTTAAATTGATTCCTTGCTATTGAAATCTAGGCCTATTGATTCTTTTCCTATCCATCATTAGGATGAAAAGATTAACTGATTCAGCTTGTGATTCCATTACAACCTCAAATCTCCTCAACAAACCCACCTAAACTTGGAGTGTCCCAATCTGCACTTCAGAGCCAACAACTGACTGCAGGAGTTAAAACCTTACATTTATGATTCCCCCTGGTATACTACATTTTTCACATAATTTCTTAAATTTCTCTCTATTATTTGGAATTCTGATCCTTACCTCCACTGAAAGAATCAGAAAGACCATTTCCAACTTTGTGGATTTTGTATATTTAGTAAGCAGACTCCTTATTTCAGCATCTAGTCCTTAATTAAACATTGACTTTAAGTACTACAAAATGGAGGATAACCCCAAGAAATTCACCTAATTCATCCCTCCTCCTATTTAATCAAATTATTGGCAACCATTCTTTTTTTTTTTTGGTATGTGTTTTCTAATTAGCTCTGTGTTTACATTACAGTCATTTCATTTAACACTAATGACCTTTGGAGAATTTAAATTAAAACAAACATTTAAAACCTTTACCATAATCTAAATATGATCAGCTGCTTCTCCTCCATCCACGAGACTTATCTATGTTCTGGAAATTGAAAAAATTGCTTATTCTGGACAAGTTCACACTCACTAATACTCATGTCCTTGCTGCATGTAATTATTATTTTCTATTATTATTATTATTATCATTTCCCAGCATTTTTTACAGGGAGGCAAAAATTACCAGCTTCTCCTCCATCATCTATTCTTAAGGTGTGAAATTGGCTTGCCCTTTGCTGGTATTCTGGAACCTTATCCATCTTCCCAGTGGTTATCACTAACATGCCTGATATGGCTTCTCCAAGGATCCCAACTGGAATATACAGAGCTCCAAATCCTCTGCAACTGAAAACCTCTTGAGAACATCACCACCTTACCAGAGTTCAGGGGGGCAAGAAGGACATTAAGTGCCCTGTTATTTTCTTGCATCATGTGCCAGTTGGTTTTTCCCAGTATAAAAACTTTCTTTTAGCTTCCCAGTTAGTACCAGGTTATTTATATAAAACTGTTTCTTGATACAATTGACCACATTTGCTCGTTTTATTTGAATTTGTGCATTGCCTTTCTAATTTTTCTATTTACCCATTTGTGCTATACTATTATATTCTCTATAAATCTGTTCCTGTAAACTGGCTCTCAGTAATCTCAATTTCCCTTTCACTCTAGTGCCTGGAGAAAATGAAGAATTCTGAATTTATCCAACTTGGCCTGTTAGCGAGCATCTTGTGGTTTTGTTCTTAATTTACTGAAAGAACTATCAATTCTCCTTACCTCCACTTTCTCATCAAACCTCTTCCTCATGGTATCTTATCTACCAGCTGTTCTTCCTCATTCCTTCCCCAACAATGCCTGGTGAGTGAATCCCACCATTCCCAAGTCAGTCTTTAACTGCTTTCTGCCTTCATTTTCTCATCTGACTTTTTACTGGGCTTTAGAACCCAACATACACAAACCTGTTCTCTGCCAATCTGCTTTGTTTTACAAAGAACAACCAAGAAAATCAAAAGAGAAATCAACAAAGATTTCCTGATCTTCTGTCCAGTTTGTGCCCAATTGTTTTCCTTATCTAGAAGAGTTTTGGGTAACTGAATTCTTATTTTCTTGCCTATTCCATCTTACCAATCACATTTACCATTTGAATAAAGAATAAACACCTACAAGGTGATGGCAGCATTAATTTGAAACTATTTATTTAGGAACTCTATTTTTTTTTAAATTAGGAACTCTGGTGAACTCAAGGCATTTCTCTCACACAGTTGGAAAAAATGCCTGAGCTGCAGCAGTTACACAGCCAACAGCTGTGCCTTCCATGCACCTCCTGAACTTGTCCTGAAGACACACACCCACTTCAATAACCTTATAGAAAAGCTAAACATAATTAATAACCAGCTTTGAACATTTCTGATTTGTGAAATGACTTCAGACATTTGTGTCTTGTAATCCTTCCACTAAAATGTGCCATCCAAGTGTTCCTGACATCCTGCAGGACTCTGTGCTCCTAAATGACAACTTCAATCCAGGGGCAGCTCCAGCGCTGAGCTCTGTGGCAGAATTCTGAGAACATCTTTTCCCACCATTCAAAAGTAATATGTATTTTTAAAAAGTGTTCTGTCATATTGGTTAAAGTCACAAACATTGTCATAGGGAAAGGGCAATTTGCTTTCCTTCAGGAGCAAAACAACAATTCCTGACAAGTGCTGTGCATCCTGCAGCCACTGGCATTTAGCTTCAGAATGAGTAACATGGAGAAGCAGGATGTGCATGGCCTCAGAGCACAACAGCTCTGCCAGAGAGATGAATTCAGCATCACCCAGCAGCCACAAACACACCCAGCAATGAAACATGAGAGCTAAAAGAGGCTCAAATGTAACAACTTACAGTTTATCAAGGAGAGCAGAGCTAAGTCTGAATAAGGCTGAATAAAAAGTGCTTGAATCTCTGTTGTCACAGAGAGAAAAGTCTGATGTGTTACCTCACCCACTGCTCTGCTAATGAGTGTTTTCTATGTTACATTTAACATCCCACAATCCTGAAAATATAAGAAAGTAATTTGGCTCTCACAACTACTCCTGCAAGATTATTTTCAATGTAAAACCTCACTGCTCATTTGAGAATCCATAAAGTATTTTGTCACAAATAAGGAGGATTCTCTCCCTGGGTTTCTATTAAGTAATAAAAACAATCCCCAAACCACATTAGAAATAACCCTTAAAACAACCTAAGTCACCAATATACTTTTCCTTCATTTTTTACCAAATTTAAGTTTAAAAAAAAAGTAACAGGTTTTCAGCTGCTTTGGTCCCTGAAATTGCCTCCTGACTGTGAAGAGATGTGATTAGACAGCACTGTCCCCTTGCATCCACAGACCCCAGCAGCAGTGAAGTGTGAAGTGAGTAATGGTGCTGTCCTGAGCCCTGCCCAGCATGGAGCAGCACAGAGACAGTCACAGGACTAAGGGTGACATAATCAGGCTGCTCTGGCAATAAATATTGTCTATTTGCAGTACTCCAAGTACTCAGAGTAAAAAAATGTGCAGAATAAACCTCAGAGTAATAAACCAATCCTTAGTTAGCAACTAATCTCACACCCTGAGTCTTCACTGATGGAATTTGCTACCGAGTTATTTCCAGGCTGGGCTGAAGGAAAACTCTGCTGTACTGGCACCAAATTCTCCTCAGACCATGGCAAATAAGGAACAAACTGTAAAAATTGGCACTATAGATTGGTGCACTTTCATATTTTTTATGCAATAATTCTTACTTCTTTCCATGAAATCCATTATTATACATTGCAAATAATCCAAAGCAGCAACAGCACCCAGCTTGTTTAGAAAACATGCCCTTGGTTTAAGCAAAAGTCACATCTTGCAACCAGACCCATCACCAAGCCACATGGACCTCTCTGCCCCTAATTTTAAATAGCTGAAAGTCAAAACTGTTTTAAAACAGGAAATTAAAAGCTTCCTAGGAGTGAGCAACACACTAATAACATTATGTAGAAAACAACTATTTTCTTTGGAAGATATTAAATGAAGAAATTGTACAAAATAATTGCTGAGGGTTTTTTATTTGTCTTTTTTGTTGATAAAACAGCATCTGGGAAAGGGTTTTCATTCACTTTTCGGAATTATACATATTGTTTCTCCCTCTACAGTTACATCACAATCCAAACCAAAATTATCTGTATTAGTCCTACTAACAGAGAATCCAAACATAGGTAGTAAAATGCATCAGTGGCTTTACAGTTCACTAATGGCACAATTCACATTTCCCAAACAACTTCAACTTCATTATGTACAAACAGGACTGTACAAGTCTCACTTGTACAGTCTTCACTGGAACTCACTCCAGTGAAGGAATTGTACTGCTTCACCTGAAAATCCAAATATTCAAACAAACTCCATGCTTTCCAAGGAGCACTGACATACAACAGGGATGGCCTTAATGTTCAAGGATTAGTTTTGCCTAAATTAACTTATGCATTGGTCTCCCTCCTCTCTCACCTTTTTTGTGAGCTCAAGAAGTCTTTGCAACAGGGCAAAGATGTTTATTATCCATGCAACCACAAACCCAGACTTTTCACTTAAGTATTCTTTATCTGCAAATCTGCTCAAAGAATCAAATAATGGTTCTCACAGACTTTCTGGACTCAGAGACCCTTCCAAGAGTTAACAGCATGTTACTTTGTAAATTGAAATAAAAATGTATCAAAGCATGCCACTGCTTAGGGTAGGAGAGACGCTGCTGTGGTCATCAGGGTGCAAATGAAGAAGACATTTAACTAACAACACCATTGGAAACAAAGAAACATGTAAGAGTAAAGAATAAAAACATTTTCCCTTCTTTCCCACCCACAGTGAAAACTCAGAGCAATCTCCCATAGAATTTCTTACCATTTTATAAAGGTCTGACACACTGATCTGATCTGAATCCACAACCTCAAAGTCCTTCCGTGGAACTAAGTCAAGGCCCAAATGTCTGCAAGAGAAGGAAGGAGCAGCGTCAGTGAGGCCCATGAATGTCACCTGCACCTCCTGCATGTGCCTCCTCCAGGGCAGGGACACAGCTATTCCAGTCCTACTGCAATTGTTAGCCATTAAACAACTCTAAAGAAAATTTAATGTAAATATCAAAAAATCCACCTACAAATTTGTTACCTTTTGTTTCCCAAATTCAGTGGAGCTCTGGCAATTAATACAGGGGAAGCTTTTGGCCAATATGTTGGTGCAGTACTCAAAACAAGGTAATTTTGTACATGGAAATGTAGCAAGCAAATAGAGTTCATATGCTGTTTGCTGCTGAAGTATTTGACAAAGATCCTTCATTACATAATGAAAAAGTTCCATTAAGAGTCCTGTTCAAATGTGCCAACAGATTCTGAGTCTTGGGAAGGTGCTTTGATATTCCTGGTGCTCATAAAACTTCACCCCCATGTAAACACAGTAATTTTTGTTAGTAATAAACAATAACTGCAATAACAATAATATTAATCTGTACTTGTAACACACACAAAATGTTTTTAATTATTCTGAAGAGAATTAATCAACTTAAATCAACTATATAAACTGACAAAAAAAAATACCAGTGCAAAGATGACAAGGAATTCAGCTGTAGAAAAGGCAGTTCAGGTCACAGCTTCACAGGAGGAGCAGACAGAATAAGATATTCTTTATCCAGACAAATAAATGCAAACTGTTAATGATTAATTAATAACTGTAGACTGCAGAACAAGACAACCTTAAAGGTGACAAACCCCAAGTTTTGTTCCATAGATCTTCAGTTTCTGAGGCACAAGGATTTCTGAGCATTACAATAAAAAGCTACACTAAACATTATTATTATGAGTAAATTTTTAAGAAACCCAACACATGAATTAACCATTTTCCTGCTTTAGCCTTATATAACTTCGATACTTCACTTCCAGACATTTTATATTGAAATTCTTAACAGTCTTAAAGAAAAAAACCAAACAGAAGAGGTGCCCTCACGAATTACTGTGGCACTCCTGTCACAAACTATAAAACAAGAAGCCAATTTAATTTTGTAATCAGAGAGGGAAACATTGTGCACAGACTTGTTCCTGATGGCAAATGAAAAATTTTATTGAGAAAAACCTCTCTGGTACTGTAGAGTAATTGTGTGGAGCAATAACAGAAGGCTCCAGGCAATCCAGTGTCTCTTTCTGAGCAATTGGCTTAAAACAACAGCTGGGGAGAAGCAGCTCTTTGGTAGAAGCTCAGCTACGTTTGCTCACCAAGGTGCTTTTAAATGTTACCCAGAAGTTTGCAAACTCCATAATTCTTTTTTAGAACCTTTGCCTAAGCAGGTTTTCCTTCTTTATTTATATCCCTAAACCCTCACATCTCCAAAATACAGCTCAGCCCTGTTCACTTGCCCTGGCAGCACTGTATGGTCATTGAAACCCCCTACTGACCAACTGGAATTTCCAGTTCTCAGTTCTTTGCTCAAATCAATTATATTTTCAGGGGAAAAAAGGGAGCAGCTTTCCTTCTCCAATGCAGTTTCATGTCAAATACCAAATTGTAAATTCTAATGCTACATTGTGAAAGTCATGGTTTCACACTTTGCTTTGATTAAAGCTATCAAACACAAGTATCTGTGGCCCAGGACCAGTATTTGAAAACTGAAGCTGCAACAATGAAAATGACTGCATCTATTTACCAAATGAAAAAGATTAAAATAAGGACACACTAGGTAATCCTTACCTGCAGCTGCCAGTTGAGCCTACTTATCACAGAAAGTTAAAAAATATAATACAAAAAATGGTAAAATCAGAGATCACTGCAAAGTTTTTTTTTGTTTTTTTTTTTTTTTTTTTGTTTTTTTTTAATGTTACTGCTCATAAAATTCATTCCCAGAAGCTTTCCTGAATGTATCTAACAACCTCCAAAACACCCTGCCATTCACATGTGTGCACACTCCCACCCTGAAGTACATTGATAAAGGGATTTCTCCTCAGCACACAGATAGGAACAGATGATTCCCTACTGACACCATCAAAGCCACTGTGTGTGCACTGCAGTTCCAGGGCAGACACTGAGCTCTATTAAAGTTCTCCAGGAAAACCTGGCCAAGCCAATCCCAGCCTGACCAGGTTCTGTTCACATCATTTCAGCTCTCTGGAGAGCTGGGGTGAAGCAGTGCCTGCACTCATTACTCAGAACATGACAAAAGTATTATCTTCTGCTTAATAATGTTCAACACAACTGCAGCAGCATCCCTGTGAAACTTATCTAATACCCTATTTTTAGTTAAATCCCTTAACACCGTGGATTTTCAGCCCAGAAGATTCTCATTCTCTAATACTATGTTAATCCTGCACAACACTTGCTCCCAGCAAATAAGGGTGTCTTGGCTGGAGCACAAACATGCAGCCATTTACTGTGCAGGTGGAAGGCCAGGTTTGTACACTCAATTTGTATCAATTATTTTTTGCCTGTGAAGGACTGACAAGATAATGCTGGAGATGGCAGTGACAGTCAGTGGCCCACTTTCCCTCTCTATTATCAAACACTGGGGGATAGAAGAGCCCCAGCTGCCAGGCAGTATTTCTCCAAAACAGAGCACGCATAAAAATTACATAATGTGCTGGTTTGTTTATTTGACAGTTCCTGTCTCCACAATACTTCCTTTTACCAGCAAATGCTTGTGCTTTTTTATTCTGCCTTCACACTGAACTGCCCTTCAAAAACATTTCCCAAGCATACCTACAAAATATCCCCAAGCTTATCAATTACCTCTTGATTGCATCTGTTTGGGATCCCTCCAGCTGGCATTTAGACACTCTCCTCATCTACATAAAAGTCTTCACGATTTTTCTTTCTTTAGGGGATAAAAATTTTAAAAATCCACCACCTGAAATCTCTAGACAATTTTCTCTCAAGTAATATGGAATCAAGCCAACTGACAAAAATAGAGGGCTTTTTAATAGTGAAAGGGATGGACACACAACTCAAGGTTACCTGGGCTTCTAGAAAAAAACCAACTTAGGTTTAATGGTAATTCTGAGGAGCAGTCCTAATTTCCAGTACGTTCACTTATTTACAATACAAACACTACAGCATTTAGAATTCATAAAACCACAGGTCAGCACAACTCTTCCTAAAAGAACCTTGAAGAAATATGGCATTTGATGTAAAAAAACCCAAAAACTTTTCAGATGCAAACTCAGTCTTGAAGAACAGATTGGGAGAGCTCATCACATCTCTGGACGGTGCAAGATCTCATCCCCTTTGCTCCAAAAACATCTACTTTACCTCAACCTTTCCAGCTGTAATTTTGCAGCCAGCACTACTTCTTTTATTCTTTCTCTTAATATATGAAAGCCTTACTTAATATAACTTATATTTCTTAAACACAAATAAAGGTGGTGAAGGGAAAGAAAATTATGCTAGCAGTGATTCACATAAACTATGTACAGACTTTAAAATGGACTTTGAAGGAAATACAATACAGAAATCCACAGAAAACTAAGTACATGAAAAAACAAACCATGCTTGTCAAAATGAGACCCTGCTAATACAACTCGATAGTTTTCTTCGACAGAATTAAGTTCAGTTATACAAAAAACCTGCAGGGACTGCAATCTACAAAGAAATTAGTAAAGTACTGATGTAATGCTACACAGGAAATGATTTTTTAAAATGAGCATGATGAGATGAAGGTAAATAATCTTAGCTAGGAACTGATAAAAGGGAACTGCAGCAAATACTTCTGAGCATGGCATTATCAGGCTACAGAGAGAGGTTATTCAGGTTTTCCTCAAAGACTGATTTTCAGCAAAGTTCCTTACCCCTTTAATCCCAACTCAATCATTACCCCAAGGAGAGGGAAAGATGCTGCACATTCAGACAGAAATGGCAGCTGGTCTTCCTGCAATTCTTAAAGGCATTTCTTCATGGTTGTTTAAGTTGGTTATTCCTGTTTTGATCTCCTTTGATGTAATGACAGCTACTGCAATAAAACTTATTTTAATACTCCAAACAGGTATCATCTGTACTTTTATTCTTACCTCCAAGTGCATTTTACTAACTTGAAGCTTATTGTTACAATACTACCAAAAAGTCATTCTTACTCCTTTTATGTCAAGAAAATATGACAAGAAGATAAATCAGTCCAAGCCCCAAAATAATCTATGAGTGATAGCACTGAAATTTAGGGCTTTTTGAAATTCAAGACTGTGCTGACTTCACTAGATCACACAATTCCTGCCCCCCACAGTTATGGATGTCAGTAGTTAGTAGGCACTAACCAGCTGCTGCAGGCTTTCCAACTGCAATTCTCAGGCAGGAGAAAAACCACGACCTTAAAAGTGTGATTCATTTTCTTTGTATGACAGTGTAAAAGATATATTGCTAATATTTTGCCCTTTGTTTTTCTTTTTTAACACTCATTTTTAACTTCTGGCTACCTGTGGATCTTTCTGTGCAGAATTTATGGCAACTATTTGGAAAATTTCTTTTAATGCAATGATTTTAATAACATTTTATGGGAAAAAAGAATAACCTTTGACTAAAAAGTAATAAAAGCCTACAAACTCATCTTGTTTACTGGCTTTTATCTGTCAAAAATATCAAAGTGTTGGTGGCTCCCCCTCCTTTCTCTGTTCCTGACCCAAAACACAGAATACACATTCCACATTTACAGGGAAGGAAGTGTCTTCCCTGAGTATGCAAGGAGAGCTGGATGCTTTCTGGTAATCTCCTGACAGATGCTACATTAATGTGAAAGAACCAGTCCTGAAGATCAGGTGAGATGACCTCTGGTTTTCAAGCTGAATTACTTTGAAGAAAGCTTCATCTGCCTTTCTGGCACACAAGGTATTGCACATACTGCTGCAATTAGCCTTTGGCACTGAAGCAGAGGATTCACATTTCAAATAGAAGCTCTGTCAGGCAGATTCCTTCATCTGTTTTTGATGCGAAAGTCTCCACAATGAAACAGCTCCTCATCAGCAAAAAAGCTTCACTCTGGTTTCCTACTCTAAGCAACAGTGAAAGTGGAAAGACTTATCCATTCATGTAGAAGCAAAAACCTAAACAAAAATTTCAAAATCAAGTATCTGTTTGATTTGAAACATGATAGAAAATGAAATGAAGAACTGAAGATTCAACTTTATAATGTGACTTAAATGAGATGATAAATAGCACACTTCAGCTTTATAACAATTGCTTCATGCTTTACAACTTTTGCCTTGTTATTCACAGACCATTGGACACTTCCAATAGCGTTTCAGCCTTCCATAGATCAATATTATGGTCAATTGTATCAGAGTGAAACATTGCTAGAAAGCAGAAGTATTTGCAATATTCTGTATAAAGCCCAGCAAGATAAGGAGGAAATAAAACAGCAGATAGGATTTTGGCTGTGCAAAAATACACAGAGATCCTTAGAGTGCAAGTCTAAAATCATCAAGGTGCTCTTCTGAAGGTACCAAATTCTGATTGGGAAATACAAAAACCTCTGTAGCAGCAATGTCAGCCCTGCATGTGTACAAACCTAAACTACCTGGGGGTAAGTGGAACAAGGAAGAAAGCAGGAATGAATGAATGAAAAAAAGGATGAGTCCTGGACCTTTCTCTTGTACAGGGGAGAGAGAATGTGTAAGCAACAGAAAATGGAATGGCTATAGGAAGGGGCAATCATCGTAGTGTTAGCAAAATGATTAGCAACAATACAGGGGTTTAGCAGCAATTGTTGCTAACTAATAATTCTCACATTTTAATAGGCCAAACTACAGAGCAAAACTTCTTAGTAATTACAGCAAGCACAGAAAACGAAGCAAATAGGTTTTCAAACAGCCTAAATGAGCTCCTTCACTAAAAAAGCAACCTGTAGCTATTCATTCAAAGAGGGTATCTGTCCCTTGATTTCCACCAGCTCCTACCAGGACACAAGGGATGAATTCCAGAGCCACTGCCAGTGTATTTTAGGGAAAATTGTACCAGTTCAACAAAGTGAAAACAATCAGTAATCGGTGATGACAAGAAGTAGGAGTTTCATGTTTGCATCACTCCTTCCCAAATAATACAATTCACTGATGATCAAGGTGAGGATAAAAAGAGTCTCTCAGTAAATAAGCAAACGTTGTATATCAGATGTGTGAGATGACTATTTCCTGAAAGCTGCCTGGCAATGGAATATCTCCTGTTACATTGTACTGTCTTGAGTAATTACAGCCCTGCTCAAACTGCAGGGAACTCAATCTTCTCAGACAACATTAAGGCACATGAATAACAATGTTTTTCATTTCTTTTATTTGCAAATCTCAAGTATGACAGAATAGCAACTAACACTTTTATAATACTTGAGAAAGGGCAGTACTATGTGCATATATCTATGAAAGTCATTAGTGTTTTAGCAGATTAACACAGGTGGTCATAAGTTTTGTGATAAACCTCAGAGAGGGGGATAGAACACAGAGGCAGAACTCTTCCAGAAATTCTGTGGAAAAAGAGTGATGTTGCAGAAACACCCCTGAAGCCCCAGACATTTACATTTAAATATTGCATGTATCTCTGATATCATGCATCTCTTTCTCTAGGAATTTTAATACCTGCAGTAAGAAACAGATTTTTTTTTTCCTAAACAAGCATCCTGAGTAGATGAATATAATCCTGAACATATTTACTAATTTCACTGAGACTTCTCCATAATTGTCATGCATTAGATTTACCTTTATAGTTTGAATTACATTCCTATTTAATGGTTTTACATAAAAAAGGCCTACAGGCACCTCATGGAACAACCTATTCTCTTCACTGCTGCATTGCTCTCTGCTCTCCTCATCCTTTTTTAGCCTCACAGCATTTCTGCAGCTTCCTGTTGCTAATTTGATCATAAACTCTGAGCAAAACCAGGCAGGCGTAATGCTCAAACACAATCTCTTGGTTCCTATTTACTCCACTGGGAATAAGAATGGAAAATATCTGTAATTCTGCACTGCAGAAAGACTGGATGCAATCTATTGGTCTATGTCCTTCAGAGCTTTCTCTCAACAAGAGAGAAATGAAGTGCAGCAAAGGGGCTGCTAAACCTTTATCAGGGTGTTCAGGTATGTTCCTCAGAGGGGGTTTTGAGGTAGGCGACCAAGGAATGGAATCAAACACAGCTTAATGAAAAACACTGGGATTTTCTCCTTAGCTGTCAATTTGCAGGACTCCTCCCCACTCCCACATGCTCATGAGCACTAATCCCACTCCCAGTGGGAAATTCTCTGTTTGTCTGAGAGTGTCATGTGTGTCATGTACAACTTACCTGTCTGATCCATATCCCAGAACACACAAGTCTGGCCGAGGGCTGGTTGTTGTCTAATGACAATTTATTATCATTTCTGTGTGAATGAATTGCAGCTGTCTTTGCCTTTAAAAGAACCTCTCCACAAAATCACCACAGTGCTGACCAAGGAAATTAAACCTCTGAGAAGTGCCGTGATACAAAAAGTCTAAATATCACAGCCTCAGCTCTCATGTCCCTGGTTAACTGTGAGATGCTCCACTTTTTGCAACAACCATTAAAATATTTCCTTAATGGAAGAAAAATCTACTTTAAGTACCTCTGAACACATCCTCCCAGGCCTAATATTCTCTAGGTTGACACCAAGTTAGTGAAGTGACCTCATCCTTTTATAAGTGCAGGGAACCCTTGGAAAGGCCTTCTGGTAAACAGCTCATTTCACACCAAGAGCAAGACTCCCTGTAGAAGGCAATAAATTCAGGAAAAAGTTATACTTGATCTTCAAATAATCCCAAGTTCTCCCTGTGCACAAATACTATTGGAAAAAAAAACGTTGAGGGGGGTCTTTTTGCTAGTAACAGTTACTTCAGAAGAATGAGAAGAAACAGGAGCCAGTACTTACTCATTGCCCCAGTCCAGCCTCACTGTGAGGTGTCTCTTGACCTCTCGCACCTGATCCTGGGTCAGGTGGCCCGAGAGCAGCTGCCTGCGGAGGTCAATGAGCTCGTTCATCACGTGCCGCAGCTTGTAGAAAAGATCCACCTTATGCTTCTGTAAAGGCACATTTTTGGGAGGAAGGGGAGGAGGGAGAGAGAAAAGGAAAGAGGCAAGGAGGGGGAAAAAAACAAGGGAAAGAAAGAGAGGGGGAGAGAATAAGTTTGGAAAGAGAGAGAGAGAAAGAGAGATTAATAGGTTACCCAATTTTCATTTAATTACCCTAGAGGAACATCAGTTTTTGTGAGCCTTAAAATATTTAAATCAAAAAGTAGTGTTAACTGATGCAATTCATACTAAATAACTTCTTATTCCTGTGGTTTAGGCTCAATCTGCTAAGAGGCCCATTTTCTGATGGAACCTAATGCTGAATAAGAGGATTCATTAGGCACAGCAGGAATCGCTTATTCCAATCATACAGTAAATGTAAAATTTTAGATTTAAAGTGATAGAGGTGAAAAAGTTTACTTCTGTCAGCAGCTAAGTGAATGGCTCTGAACAGTCTGCAATGAGTCACCACAACAAAAAAGCATTTTGAAATTATTTGTGATATTCCAGTTACTAAAGTTCAGCCAGGTATGAAGGGGGTGGGTGTGTGAACATTCATTACCTGGCACTCTAAAAAGGACTAAAGCAATTAATGATAAAATCCACCAGGAAAACTACTTTGAAAGAGAAAAATTACCATAGATAATATAAAACCCCCACACCACCATTATCAGTAAAGACAAACAGATAATATCCCCAAGAATTTACACAACTAACACTGGAATCCTTTCCATAAGAACTGGTTTTACTCCATTATGGAAAAAAACCCACTTCACCAAAACCAAATCCCCCAAAATCAGACAGAAGTGGAAATACAATTATTTCCTGCAGGGGAAAAAAGTATGTGAATTCCCCAAAAAGGAAAGTTTAAGGCCAACAACCAAGGCCACTCATAAGATAAGATAAAATAAGGACATTTGTCCCTTTTGTCTCTGTGCTGGGTCAGGACTGTGTGTCAAAGGGGCTCGTTTCCATCCAGTCTCCAATACTGCATAAAATAGCCAAGGTGCCATGAAAGATGAGCACAAGAAGGAAAACAAGATCTCCAGATGCAGCTGGATGCTGTTCTTTTAACAGCTGAGCTCCATCCCTTGGCTCTGCAAAGCCTGAAGTGTTGGAATGTCACTTGGGAAAACAGCGAGTGGATGGACTGACATGGGGACTGGATCAGCTGGCAGCGCCTTGATCACATCTCTGCCGCTACATGAGTGGGTTATAAAAGCCCTCTAAACACAGACACCTGCATCTACCCAGATTACATCTGAGAGGGGAACAGCCACAAAGAGAAACATAAGTGTTTTCTCTTGCAACACATTATTAGAACAAGTGTTTTTCACTTGTTTACCCAAAATAGCTGAGATGAGATGAAAAAAGAACTTCCACCTACTTGAGTTTGTTTTCCTATAAGACCACTAGATCTGCATGACTTAGGAAAACAGACATCAATGCAATTCATTTTGATAAGCATTTTTTAATTTCTCTGAACCTCATTACACATCTGTTTTGCTGAAGCAGGTTAAGCACAGATGGCATCATCAGTTGTTCCTATCAAACAATTTGGAGATGAAAAGATGCACAATCTTTCAACTCTGCATCAATACTGGTTTTGGTCCCACTTGAAAGAAAGAAAAACAGACACTAGACCTAAGAGAAAGACATAAATTTCTGGGGCTGAAAAAAATTATGCAAGGAAGATAATCATGTATAGCTGATAAGCTTAAAATGACTCCATTTTGTTCAGATTTTATTACTAAATGTAAAGTCACAAGTAAATCCTATATAAGCTGCCAATGACAGTAGGTATGAGAAATGTCCATTTTATATGCTATTTATGTGAACAATAAAAGGTTGTCACTTTCTAAAACACAAGATGAAAACAATTGAGCTTGGTAGTATCAAAATAGCAAATTAGGTATATTTTAATAACAAACCAGTTGGGAATGAAATGATCATGAGAATTAGGTCCCAAACCATCATGTTCAGACTTCCCAAGCAAACCTGCTAAGAGAGGCTCTTTCTCACTCCTGTAATGTGGTTTAAGGCTATCAAAGCAGGCAGGTCCAGAACACCATGCTGGCTAAATTACAGTATGTTCTATGGTTATGTTTAAACAGTCATTTTATACAAGCCAAGGAGTACCAGAAGTACTTACTTTAAATACAAATAAAGGAGACTACAGAGCACGTGTTTCACCTGCTTTAAACTGAATGCACAAGTATTGAGAGAGAGCTAAACACAGGGTATCCTTCCAGAAAACCCAGGGTGCAGGGCAAGGAAGGGAAGAAGAGAAAGTGAAAGGCAGCAGGGCTGTGGCTGTGATCTCAGGGAAACTGTTACAAAGAACCATAGATGCAAGATCCATGAGAGTGAAGGAAAAAGCTCATGAGAGAGAAAGCAAAGCTGGAACAGAGTTGAAAGTGGCTTAATTTCAGGCTTGCAGGCAGAAGGGAGTTTGAAGGAGTCAAAAATCAGTTTCTAACATCCCTCCTCACACTACAGGAGCCCAGGGACTAATAAGCTGCACATGGGAGAGAAGGAAGGAAGAAGATACTCACATTTTAATGACTTCTCTCTTTCAAGATGAAAAAAAAAACCCTTCAAAACTCAACACTAAGCTAAGTTACTCAGGATTCCTACCCCTGTGTAAAAAACCTGTATTAGAGATTGCCCCAGACACCACATTTAAGAAACTATCCCCTCTGCTCCCCCAAATTTTAAGCATTAAAATCCTTCCATTTTAGTTAAGAGTAGCACCATAAATAAACCCGAAACTTTATCATCTTGTTAGTAGTTAAATAAATGATGTGCAAGTTAGTCTGATGTGTAAACATTCATTCTGTTTCACAGTTAATTTTCATACAATCTCTAACCTCTCATTTTTTCAGCTGGCTTTATCACAAGCTCCCAAGCAAAGAGCACCTTATCAGTCCATGCAGAATGACCTGCTGTGTGCATTTATAAACATATTTGGCAAATCTGGAATATAAAATTAAGTATTTCTGCAGAACTTTTATGGTAATAACTAAAATGAGTCACAAACAAAGAACCTGGATGGCTTTAATGAATTGGGACTCTCCTCACAAGCAACACAAGTCCTCTAACACGTCTGGTTGCCTCATTTTACTATCCCCAGACACAAAAACACATGCTGTATTTCTTTGATCCGTTATAATTAACAAGTCACGCTAATCAATGTTTGGATAATCTTCAGATGTGCAGCTATGCATCAAAAAGTGGAATTCTGGCAGTATTTTTTTTCTTTTAAGGACTCTGTGGAGTTCAAAAGCCAAAAGATGGGTTTGGTGTGGAGTGTTAAAAATAGATTAGAAACTGTTGTAAAATAGCTGATAGATCGTTAAGCGTGTACTGTTAGGTTGGTTATTATATTATAAAAGGGCTTAAAGGGTAGTTATAAGAAATAGGTGTGATACGGTACGGTGAGTACCGTATCACACCTAAGTAAAGTGCATCACCCCCAACGAAACGAGCCAGCCTGGACAGAACTGTACTGGGCCAATCGAGCGCCTTAAACCATGCAAATGAAGGACAGAAAAAGAAACCAAACAAAAGGGACAAAAAGCAAGATAAAAAGGGGCTTCTGACCCACTGAATCCGTGCCGCTCCCTCTGGAACATCGGGGCCATCGCTGCTGAGCAGCCCCAGCAGCGGCGCCGCTCCATCCTCGACAGGATCTGCTGTTCCTCCTCGGCCCGCGAGCCCCCTTGCTTTAGGCCTTTCTTTTTCTTATAATAAGTGCTGAAATCACTTAAGTGCCGGGAGCCTGCTCTCGTTTTTAACACGGCGATTCTCCCACCGGGCCCCTCTCCCACAGACCAGGGCAGGGGGAGGAACTGACAATATTTGTGGGTTGAAATAAAGGCAGGGACCTCACTCACCTACCACCATCCCAGGACAACAGAACTCCCTCAGGGAATTTATTTATCGCCATTCCAACAGAGTCGGGCGGGAGATACGAAGACACAAAGAGCCCTTGTCCTCAAGCACCCCCTTCCCAAGCCCAGCGTTTTTTCCCTTTACTCCCAAACTCCTCCATCCTTCACAGAATCACTTCATCCCCACCATGACAGAATGGAGGGGTCAGTCCATGGCAGCTCTGCCCTGCTTCTCTCTCTCTCATTCTACTTTTCCCCTGTGTCAGGGTGGGTTCTGCCCACACACATCCCAGTGCGAATCCCAGCATGGATCCCATCTCCACTGCTTGTTCACGTCCCCCTGCTCAGCTCCAGTGTCTGTGGGGCTGTTTCTCCCTTTTCCCCTCATCTCCCTGCCCCAAAGCTGCTGTCCCAGAGCCTCCCTGGCTGGGCAGAGCCCTGTGGGGCCAGCTGGGATCGGCCTCTCCCCTCGCGCCGTGCCCGGACCGGCCCCCGCCCTCACGCCGTGCCCGGACCGGCCCCCGGCACAGAGCTCGGGATCCCGGCTGGGCCAGACCCCACACAGCCGAGCACAGAGCAGGCCTTGCTTCCCTGCGTTCCCTCAGGTGCCTTTGGAACACCATGGCTGCCTCTGTCATCCTCTCTAAATAAATTCCACATCATATGGAAATATATAACAGACCGGTATATTACAGCAATGGCCTATTTATAGGCACTTTGTTACCATGACTTCATTTACCACCACTGTAAAGTCAGGATTTTGCCTCTCTCAACAGCAGTCCCTTAAGACATTCCCTATAAAACTGCCTTAAGCTGTAATGGGGGAGAAGGGCACAAAAAAATTATTTTCCTTATAAAAGCAAGCGAGCAGCTTTTCCCAGGTTCCTTGTTATGGATTTTGGTATCTACATTAGATATTAAAGCCTGCAAGCACCATCAGCACATGAAAGGAAATACTAAAGCTAGAAACAACACAAAAATCATGCCTTTCTTCTCAGTTTTGTCAGGATGATTTTAATTAAGCAAATTACTTTGTATTAAAACTCTGTTGCAATTTAAAGATCTTTGCAATATTTATAGTTTAGTGTTACTCAAAATCTGTAATATTATTACTATGCAAACCTTAAACTTCACCTATCAAATTAGAGAGTATTAATACATCAAGTGCCTGTTGATCAATAAAGGTCAGACTACAGGTCAACACAAAGTTGTCACAAAAATAGGCAAGAGCTAAAAATTTGTGTGGGAGATGTGGACAGTACACAGGTGTCCTGACTGGCACCCACAGAAAAAGCAATTTGAGAACACAATTAATACTTGCACATATTCATCAGTTCTCCATATGTGCCTAGACAGCTGGTCCTCTTGGATTACAGAACTAAAATGGACTTTAAAAACTCTTAAAAAATACAAACAACAAATAAGTGAAAATAACATCCAGCAAGAATAAAGTTAAGAAATTACAACTTCTCCTAATTAAAACTACTAACTCCATTTACTAGGGGTTGAGGCAGCATCCTGGGGTTTCCAGAGGAGGCTGGGTTTGAGCTCACCCCTCTCTGACAGGACACCATTAAACACTGAGAGTCACTGGATCATAGAAATGTTAAGGTTGGAAAAGGTCTCTACAATTGTCAAGCCCAATAAACAACATAAGTCTTCCAAATCAAGTAACAGATTGAGAAAGGCATCTCAGTTTAGGTTTATTTTCATTCTTCTACCCTGAAAGTCTCTATTTATTAGTCCTCAATTTATTCATAAAGATGCATTATCATGAATTGTACTTATTTAGTCTTATGAATATTCATAACTTTCAGCTTCAAACAGAAATTATTTACTCCAATAAAAATCTATCTAAATTGATTCTCTACTGTATTCACAGAGGGCATTTCAATTTACAGTTTGTAATAAAGCCCAGTAATCAGAGAGACAGAAAAAATAACTTCAGACTTTTGCTATTGAAAAGGAGTAAAATATCTTAAAATAGTGACATGTGACAAGGGAAGAACTTAAGCAGTAAAAAGAATGATGCAGCATCAATAAAGAAAGCAAAACCAGAGAAAAACCAACAAAACAAAGCCTGTACAAGATAAACAGGGATGTTGCTACAAGCTTTTCCTTTCTATTAGATTAAATAACCTGCCTGAATTACCATATATCATACTTCAGTAATAATTTTTTTCTAGATATACTATGTCCTTATGCTTCTTCCAAATAGCTCAAAAGCTGAAAGATATATTGAATTTACATCAGTAACTTCACAAAAAGGTTCCTTGCGCTCTTGGCAACAATCCAAGGAAAAAGCAACAATCCTGGCTTTCCCTGAGCTGCAAAATAAAACTAAATTCTCAGAAGAATGAAGCCTGTGATATGAAGCCCTAAATCACAGAGAAGCTGATTGAATACAGGCGCCTCACACTAGCAGTGCATATGCAAACTTCTCACCCCTCCTTATTCCCTCCATGTCTCCTAAATGTATTAGAAATTCCATTTGTGCAGTGCTTGTGCTGACCTCCCCCTCTCCTGAGGAGCATTTAATATGCTTTACCAGAAACCTTGTGCAGCAAAGCAACAACTGGATTGCCTCCAAAATAATTTCAGAACTCCACTGGATTGGATTGTACATTTAAAAAAAAAATTAAATGTATTCAAATTCTTTACAATAAACCAAAACCAATAATGGTTTGTTTTGTTCCAAAATCAAAATGGTGTATTTAAATCAAAGCTATCTGCCAACACACCCAAAACCTGGTGATATCTTTTATCTGCTGCAAACCAAACAAACACCCTACAGCCTTTCACAGCTTGAAACCCCTTGCAGAGGAGAGCCCAGGTAGCACTGCAGCCACAGTAGCACTTAAGGAACAGCAGGACACAGGAGGACAATCCTCACAACGTCAGCAAAGCTCTTTTGCCTTGAAAAAGCTTTTCCTCAGATCTGTTGTGAGGGACAGCGGGTACTATTTAAACCGGTTGTCACAATGCTCTCTATTTAACAAATCAACCCATCTCAGTTCAGAGCTCTCCACAGAATATTATGAAGAAAAATGTTTTTACAAAGGGTTAGTCCCACTCTATTGCTCTTCTTCAAGAAGAGAAATGTTCTCCTATTTGTTTGTATCACCTCACAGACCTTAAATGATTAATTCACACTAATGTGCAATTCAGAGCCTATTTTTATTTATAGCAACTCAGTATAGTACAAACAACTTCTCCACTCTAAACATCAATTATGCCACACATGTAAATAGCTCTGAGTACAAGTTATTACACTCCCTGGCAGTCAAGATGTGCATCTTGACTCTCATATCTCTTCCTTATTTACAGCTTCAGATGCCTGAGTTGTCTAATACAGCAACTTGGGACAAGTACAAGATGACAACATTTAACAGTTACAGAAACAAGTTAAAACAAATCTAAGACAATTCTGGTGTCTGACACTTCCCACTATCAGTATTCATATGCTGTTGCTACTCTTAAACATCATCATCAGGAAATGCACCTTGGCCAGCATGAGCCAGGTATTCTGGGGTTAATTACTGTTGTTTAGCTTTTTTGATTAACAGAAAAAATAGGATACAAAGAAGGGAGACTGGTCTTCTCCAGGAAAAATATAAGGGGCTCTGTGGGATAATTACCGTGAGAAGAGGAAAAAAATTGGTTGAAGAAATACCCTAAAGTTGCCCTCTGTCTACAGCCCAGCCCTACCCTGGCTGCTGACAGCTGAGGGCTGCAGCAAACCCCACCTAAGGAGATTGCGGCACAGCCTGCAGCTTTCCATTGCTGGGCTGAGAGTGAATTGAGTTCCTAAACCTTTAGGAGCAACAGCAACATTAACCTCATTTCCTAACATCATCATAAACTTTTAACAAAGCTTATGGAAATGGACTTGAAAGGGATAAACTTAGAGGTTTAATTCTTCATTTTGATAATACTGCAAAACAAGTGACATTAACACCCCTTTTCAATTCATTTTACATTGATTTAATTCAGTTCCAAATCCTTTGGATGTTGAATGTACTTATTTGTTTTTATGCTATAAGAACATCTTGTTCTAGACATTCTTAAATGTAAGAATGTACCGTTTAGGATAAAATTCCATTCTGAGGAAAAACATATGCATGCAAGGCTTTTGCTATTTAATTAAGGATGATTCCCTCCAGTCTTGAATGCCTCCATCATGACACAGATGTGTTGGGACAGAACATGAAGGCAACACATTCTGCTTTATCATATTTCTTCAGAAGTATGACTAACAAGACTAGATATGATAAGTTAGCCTTCTCAAAGACAATACACCAAGGAAAGAGCCCAAAAACAGGAAGAGATTTCTTTTTCCCACTGTGATCTTTTTTCAGATTGTTATCCTGCTTTTTGTCCTGCTCCCTCCCCTCAGGATCCTGCGCTCTCCCATCTCCAGGTCTGCTGCTAAGGACACCTTTGACCTTCACATCCCCAAAGTGTCCTCCCCTGTTTGTAAACATGAGGTCCCAGCAGAGAAGGAGCTTTAATAAGCAGAACTAGAATTGGTACCAAATGTTCCCTGCTCTCATCATCACCTTCCATTTTCCTCATACACTTGTGTCTCCTGCTTACATTAAAACCACAGCCATAATGGACCTTTCCTTTCCAAAAAACCATTTGCTGAATCATGTGGGCTCTGCCAGAGGGAGAACTGATGGTCCTGAAATACAGCAAAGGTATTTCTTCTCCCATCAGAAATTCTGCTCCCACAAGGCTTGGAATATTGGTACATGTGGCTGGAGGAGCACTGCCAGCCTCCTGCTGGGATCTCACCACAGCCACCCAAAATGCCTCTGCTGGAAGCACTGAGTGCCAGCAGACCCCCCTTATCCTGCTGGACTGGAAAAGGGGAACCTCTGTGACCTTCACCTGCCAAAGATCTAAACCTGCAGGACTTGAGGAAGATGCTGCATTTGATACTGACTGGTGCTATGCACCTGTAAGCAACAAACAAAAACATTCTGCTCTAAAAGAAACTGAAGCACTACTGGATACGTGTGGATGCCCCTATATTCCACACTGTCAGCAGACTTTTTACTATCATTTAAATGCAAAAGAAATTAAGGTATTCAGAGGAAAGCTTCCTACCCATAACTAAATGGCTACATTCTTTTGTAAATACAACACATCCCTCCACCAAAATCAGTATTTTAAGGTTGTTTTCTGCATGACAGGGAATTATATTACCTTTCACATCAGTTTTAAAGTAGAGTTAAATACTTTTGTTTACACTTTGAATAAACATGACATATTTATTGAAGTGGTCTTAATAAATAATTAACATCCAAACTAATTGATAATAGTCATGCTAAATTAGAACTTGCATGATAAATATCTCTGAAGAAATTCAAACTGATTACAGTATATTACAAGTTCTGTCAGATACATAGTTTCCCTTTAGCAGTGCCTTACTGTGCCAAATTTTCAAGCTGAAAAATACTTTCTCCCTTAAGCATTTCCACTGCATTTAAATCAAACATCTGCTCTTCCAATGCTATTTACATTCTTAACAGGGAACTTCACATCCAGTGGGGTTCAAGGATACAACCTGATACTTTCACCCTTTTCCCAGCTCCTCTCACACATTGTCCCACAGGGCACAAACTTAATATTCTCCTTCACACATTGGAGGGCTCTAGACCCTTTGGACCTGACAAACAGCAATTTTTTCAGAGAAAAAAGTTCAAAAGAAGTCCCAGAATGTGCAGGACTGGGTCAGTACGAGTCATCTTGAACATTTTTAACAATTCTTTGTCTCTGTCAGGGTCCCTGTAGATCATATAGCATAATTTCATTACGTTAGAGAAGATTTTGCCAAAAGCCACTTTAAAGTAGCATTAGGGGCATTTAAAACACTAAGAAAGAATACCACAAGCAAAACACACACCATTATTCCCACAAAATACAGAACACAGACCATTATTTGCAAACTGGTTTGATTAGTGCATTTTGTAATTAATGATCCTGGGCATGGTGCCACCATTTGTCTTCCAACATTTCTGTGAATCCCTAAAGAAAATTGCTGTCTGGATTTCAGTGGTTTTCCAACTAAACTGTATAATGGAAATTCAAAACAGTAATGCCATTTCAACTATGCCTCTCATAGACAGGTTCCAGTAATTTTCAGTTCTCTAAAAGAGACAATTTCAGCTTCAAAGGAACAGTTCTAAGGAAAAAAGTCTGTGGGTTTGCAAAGTCTGAGACCACTGCCCAGCATAGGAAAATCCTTCACAAGGGAATCAGTAGCACTTTTACCCAGCAGTTCCAATAGAGATTGATCCATTTCTACTGCTCCACACAGATGTTTAGTACAACTCTAATCCTTCCTGGAAGCCCTAATTTTGTCTTTATAAAATAGATATATAAAATAATAACTTGGCAGAGTTCAAAAAACAGCACAACTCTTTTCTAAGATTAAGATGCACTGAAATTATGTACACCTTACTTGGAAGCTCAGGATTTTTTGGAAGGGAAGCTGATCACCCAAATTGTTTTCTAACTTAAAAAACCTACAATTTCAAAATTTTCTGTTTCTATTGTGCATTATAATGCAGTTATTTCTGTTCAAACACCAGAAATGAAACATGAAATTGTGAGAGTATGAAAATCAAAATTCCATTACACATGAGGATTTTCTCATTACTGAAGTAATGATTCTTTATGGCTCTTTGAGCTATTTCAGTATATGCAAACTCCTGTTGATTTATCAACAGTTTTAACAGTAATGCTCAGTGGTGGCTCAGACATTTTGTGCCTCCCACCATTATTAAAAAAAAAAAAAAAAGAGAGAGAGAAAATAAATGCAGGAGCCACAGCTCATTTCTGCAAAACATCTCTGATGTTCCTAATTTGGAGCATGACAGGAGGAGAAATGAGGTGCAGAATAAAGGGATACACACGCTTGAACCAGCAGCTCTTACCAGTGACTATGTAACTGTTCTCCCCCTTGTTCAAGTCTGGGATTTTAGTGTTTATACATAATGAACAAAAGGTTTCTAAAGAGGAAGATCAGAATAGCAGCTGTGGTAATGACCAGCAGCATTTTCCTACAGCCTCCATCTCAGAGGGGTCATGGACACAAAACTTGTGAGAGGAGGAATACTGGGGAAGCCAGGACAGTTCTGAGCCTTGCAGGCCGTGGTGGCTGTGCTCAGGTGCAGAGACCCCCATGTTTTGGGGATGATGCCTCCAGAGAACAAAAAACAAATGGAATTACACTGTAGGATCTACTCAGATACTCTGTGAGAGGAGAGTTTGTGCTTCAGAACAGCCAGATATGCTGTTAGGAGGAGCCAGATCCATCAAAGTAAGATTTATATAAACAAGTAATTTCTTCTGCAGCTCCACACATGGCCTCAGGAAAAATACTGGGAAAATAATAACTGATTCAAATGCAAGCTAAGCTACTTCACCCCATGAAAGAACATGTGAAGCTGAGGAGCTTTAAACTCTGGCACTGAGCTGATAGCCATCCCATAATACAGCAGGAGTGAAAACAAATTACAATTTAGCAGTTAAACAAAAAGCACAAAAAAGGAAAGCAGAATGCAGCAAATAGGATGTAAATTATAAATAAAGCCTGTTTTTAAATATTTGCTTTCAGTCGCTCCGTAAAATATTCAAGTTTTTGGTAAATAAAAAATTAAAATAGTTCAAAGATGAGAGGCAGAATTACAAATAAAAAGCTAAGAGAAAACAGGTAAAACTCCCAGGATAAAGAATTAATTCCAGCCTCTTCAATTTAAAAATGTTTGTTTCATGTATGTGACAAAAGCAGTGCAAATATTTGTAAAGGGACCTGTGGCTGGCACTTGTTAAAACTGTAGATTTTAAACAAAGATCCCAGTAATGCCAGAACAAAAACATGTTTTTTGACTCTGGGCATTTCATTATTCTAAAAAAACAGTACCAAAGCATTCCTGCTAGTGTGGAGTGCAGGTAGTTCCTGAGCTTTTTTCATCTAATTTAAATAGGGTTATCTTCTGAGGTGGAAGTTAGGTGTTTTCACTGAGGCTCAGGATGCTCCACAGACAAAAGCCAAATGGAAAGGAAGGAAAACATCACTGCACAGGGAGAATGGTGAAAAGCTCCAGTTAATAAATGACAGCCAAGCAGTGTCAGCAGCATTATTTGCTGCCTGGCACGTCTGGCAGAGCAGGGCCCTCCAGGACACAGCTGATTCCAACTGCTAAACCTGCCTGAAAGGCAAAGGAACAGTCCTGACTCCCCCTGACACCTTTACCAGGCAACAGAACCATTTCTGGTGATCTCCCACTCAAGGATATCCAAAATATCTGCTGTTCCCTACAGTGTTTGAAACGTAGGAAAGCCCAAAAAAAAGGTATTGAATGTCAATCTTTTCCACAGTTTCTATATAAATAGCCAAAAAGCCTGTCCTCACCAAGGAGATAAGTCATCAAAAACCACAAAGAATGTGTTTAAAGGGGTACAAGAATTAGCACTTCATTTCTGAAAGGCATCACTAGACAAAGACTCCTAAAAAACCATTTGTCTTTTGCATACAATGCTCTTGCCTGAAAGAATATAAAACACATCAGAGCAGCACATCCCCTACCTCATAGCATAATTTTTTTTGTATTTTAGTAATGCTGCTTTTCAACACAGCTGGTCCTGACTAAACAGATTTAAAGATTCATCCATTCCAAGACTATAAAGGATTATTGTGATTATCTAGTCTGACTTCCTGCAGGGCACATGCCATAGAAACCTGCTCACAGATTGCTGCAACGTACTTCCTCCAGGATAATGTGGCAACAAATCATCTAACATACAATCCAGTCTTGTTTTAAAGATATCAGTAATAAAGAAACAACTGCTTTCCGTGATTAATCTATTGCTAATCACCCTAATTATTAAGAAGTGCCTTCAATACTACTCCAAATTTGCATGGCTCTGCTTTGTAAATACTGGGATTTGTCCTCCTTTTTTTTCTTTGAGAGAACTGACAGATTGTTGACAGATTACCACAATTATCAATCAGCTACCTGCAACCCTCCTCCACACACCCATTTATAAGTCACAATAGGCTGACTCCTCACTCAGCTTCTGCAGTTTGTCTCAGCAAATGTGCAAAGTAATCTCTTCACTCTGTCAGGTTTCTGCTGGAACATTCTTCTCACTTTTATTTATTTATATCTCTATTTTTATCTATTATACATCAAGAACACATGGACAAACAGGTAATTCTTTTGAGCAATAATGAAAATATCCAGAGAACATCGCATTTTTTAAAGGTTGGATTTGACTCTGACTTTTTAGACTAGAAATGACAAAATTACAAAAATAATTTAAATCAAAAACTTGCAGGAAAGAGAAATGGAATGAGCTCTTCCCCTTGTTCATGGCAAATAGGATAAGGAATAACAAGCAGGAGAGAAGATTGAGCACAGGCTTCAGAAAAAAACTGTGACTCAGATGGTCCAAAAAGTACTGAATTTTTGAGAGGCTGCAAAATATCCACTGCTGCAGATACATTTTTTTTTAACAGGCAACACAAGCACATGTTGAAATTGCCATAGGTGGACCTTAACTCACTGTAAAGGACTCAGATGCACTGGATAACCTGGAGATCCACTCCAGGTTCCCCTCCTAGGACTCGCTGCCATCATGGATCACCCTGGACCTTTCTGGCTGCTCCCCATCTATTCTGAAGAGGACACTGCAGGATCAGTAACAGCTGCCCAGCAATCACCTCATTAATTTATACAGAGAATTTTTCAATTATTCTCCCCCTCTGCAAGTCCAGATGCCCCCTGTCTAGAAAGGCAAGACTTCTCATCCTCTTAGCTGTCAAGAGCAAGGAAGAGGCTGATGTTGGATTGGTTTGCCATGGTAATGTTCCATCATGTCACTGCACCTCAGGACACAAACACCATCTGTGGGGCCTTTCTATATTTGGATATATTGGAGTCAGTGCTGTTTAACTGAGCCAAGTGTCTGACAGAAACCACACAATTTCTGATCTAATCATTGCTTAACTTCCTATTTCTGCATCATCAGCAATTTCTATGTCACTGATTTTCCCTGATTGCTATTAAAAAGACTAGTGAATAACAGACTGGAACACATCCCTGCAGGTCCTATTACAGCCAGCAGCACTGAATAAAAATTCTCCATTTTCAATTGCTTTCTTATCAATTCATCTCTTTTTAAACCACTTAGTAAGTGCTAGATTTAATTCTACACTTAATTTCTTTAATCATTGTGTCAAGGAAGGGTTAGTTAATAGCATCAGATACTAGAAATTCCAACTAGATAAAAGGAAGATGTTTTTCCCTTGTGGGTGGCCAAAATCTAGGGTAGACCTTTTCCAAGAGATGTTGTGGGTTCCTCAAAAAAATTCAAACCTCAACTGCACAAGATCCTCACCAACCTGCTCTAATAGGGTCTGCTTTGGGGAGGAGGTTGAATTGGAGATGCCCAGGGTTCCTTCCAACCTACCCAGTTCTGTGATTCTGTGCATGTAAAACTGAAGACAAGGCAGTAAAACTCCCTGTGAGCCAGGTGAACATTCTTCACCCAATTCTATCTGATTTTTAAAGCTGAAACTCCATGATGGAGATAACAAGCACGGCAATAATCAAAGTTCCACAATAGAAGAGTCTGCAGTTACAAAAATAATAAATCTGCCATTATACTATTACCAATAATATAAAAACTCTTTTTCTTGGTAACCACTCAGTTATGACATTGAAATTTAGCACTGTGGCAGCACAGCCCATTTAATCCACCAGAAATTCCTGTCTGAATTGCCTTCTGCTTCACAATATGGATGAAGCTGCACTGCAATCCTTCCCACAGCAGGAGCTATAAAATCACATTTCTTTCCTCTACACAGCCACTTATATGCAAGAAAATAAATTTTTTCTTGTTAGACTGAGTTCAAACTGGTAAAGAGGTTCAACATCATAGGGCAGAGGGGTAGAAGAAACCAGGAAAGGAAAGGTGATGGCTTAGATTATTCAACCCATCAGAAGTTCCTGGCCAAACCAACTTGAGGACCTCTAGCAAAAGATGTTCCATAAGGCACAGATCCTTCATTTCCTCTAATAAAATGGAGGAACTCCATTAGAAAATGGTGCCATCCACTGCCCAAAAATGTTCTCAAAAAAGCAGCTGAGATAGTACCAGAGTTTGCATTGGAAAGAGTAAATGTACAAATGATAAATATGGAGTATAAATGGTTCAGCCTATTGTCCATGTGTAAGAGAATTCTGGCTTTTCTTTTGCAAAGCCTGTCAACTACCTAGATATGCATTTCCCAGATTTACTGACAAAAAAATCCCCTTGGAAAATAGTAGTGGAATGTGTTAGAGGTGTTAAAAAATTATATCTTAAAACAGGGTATGGCTTTTCTAGGATAAATAAAACTGACAACTAGAAAAGATTTATTTTAGATTGCTTCACACAAGAGAATTCTTTTTAAAAAAGGAAAGTACACAATGCCTGTGTTTCCTCTTTCTGCAACTATTTTAATACCAGCATTCTGTTCTTCATCTAACACAGCATTGCAGTGGCTTCAAGGGAAATATCAAATCATCATTATGTTCCTTCCAGAATACTATGCTGTTAACAGGATAACTGTTAAACACAAGTCTTGCATTTAGCTGTGTTTCTAATGTAGATTTCCACGATGACAGCACCAGAATCACAGTGAGAGCTGACAAGCCTGGCAATTATTGTCAGCTCCGAGACAGAACACTCACCAGCTACTTCAGAGTATGACACCAAAATCCAACAGCAAGCCTAAGTGCCTCATTAAAATCATCCTCCTGACTCTAAACTTGTCAGTGATGCTGCTAGTTCCCCAAAAACAAACTGCCATTCTGTTTCTGTTCTGTGACACAAGGACCAGACAAAAACTGGCAGAAAACTTATTGTTTGTTTGTATTTTCTTAGCACTCAATTGGTCACAATATTTTCCCCTTTTGAAAGGCAACTGGATATCCTCATTTCCCTATTCCTTCTGCCTCCTCAAGATATAACTGCATCATCTCTTCACATCACTCCTTAGCAGCTAAACAAATTGTCCAGTCAATTTTTTAATTGCAGGAAAAATTAAGTCAACACTTTTTTTATTGTCCTCTTCCATAATAGTTAACGTAACAACTAAACAAGAACAACCGAGTTATTTAGGAAAGCAAGGAATATCCAACAAAATTCAGGAAATAAAAGAAAACACACTAAAATTTCATCAAATAAAGACTGGGATTGACTGGGAAGTGCCTGCCAGGGAGCCAGGAAAATGGAGACAAGAAGTTAATGAGAAACTCGGATTGGGATCTTGTAAAAAAATGAGACAAAAAGGAACAGATGAGGGGAAAGAGTCAGGTGGAAGAAATGGGGTAGCTGAGCTCACTGCATAAAAGCACAAATCAAGGTTTCCCAATATTTAGGGCGGGGTTTTTGTCTGTTGAACATTTGAGGCCACTGAATAATTGATAGGAGTTCTGACAGACTCAGGGGGCTGGGCCTCAGCACAGCCATGAGCCAGCCTGAACTGAGCTGCCACCCTGCACAGGGCTTTGAGAGCTCCACTAAGGTGACAGGGTTTGATGTCTTCTAAAAATGCACATCTTATGTAATAGGCACCTCCCAGTTCAAAGTGATAGGTTAGTTGTTTATTTTTAAATTATATTTTGGAAATATAAAGATATACTACATCTCTCTAAGCATCCAGCATGTCCCATAGCTTCCAAGATCAAAAGTTTCCATCATCACATACATTTAAGTGAAATTAAAATACTAATAACACCTATACACAATAAAGTTGTTTGATTGTTACAGAAAAAAAACCCAAAATCCACACAGTAAAATCTTATTTTCCTCTTCCCTATCTTCCATTTTAACAACTATTCCATAATTAACACTTTTATTTACAGTAATTTCATTAACTCTATTATGAAAACCTGCCACACACCTGTTTCTTTACAGTGTCTTTTACATTAGTGAACACACAGTCAAAAAGATTAAAAAGAAACATTTGCTGCTCCACTTTCCCTATTTACCCAGAAAATTTTGCTATTGCAAGCCACTATTCTATGCTACGTTTTAGAAGTTCATTAAATTCCATCTAAGCAGCTTTCCAAGCATGTCCCTTTAATAAGAAAATAACAAATCCATTTGACAGTACCAGTAAAGGCACCTACCAGCACTGGGCAGAATCTCACCTGCAGGGAACCTGCAGTGGAAGGTAACTGGCCACGAGCACTTCAAATCAAACTTGAGCTATTCAGGTCACAACAAAAATTCTGGTACCAAAAATGTTACTCCTTTACTCCTCAAAAGTGCTAACATCTCTGTGTAACTCCCTTTGAAGTGGTAGCTTCCCTGTGCACAGCCTGCCAGGTCACATACAGGCCAGAAAGACTTCATTGATTATTACCTCAAGTTCTGAGACTTCAGGAAAAAAAACCACAGAGAATGGCAGAGATGGATTCCCAATATAAAATTACTGCCTTCAAAACTTTACCGGCCTACCCTAAAATATTATTACATGCTGCCAGTAATAGAAATGGAAATGTACAACACAGGGATCACTTCTGGGACTTTAACACCTGTTTATGCACCTGTACACAGTAAAGTGAGCTTGAGCTAATTCACAGAAGAAAGCTGGAATAATTACTCTTAAATTAAAGAAACACTTTCAGTAATATCACAGTCAAAAACCTGCATTTTTGATAAGCATCAGTGGGAGGGCACTGATCAAACTGCAGGGAAGCTCAGACTCCCAGCCAGCTGCCAAGTGACTGCCCAGGGCTGCTGTGTGCCCACCCCACTGTGGCTTGCTGAGGGGTGGGTGGCACTGTCACAGGCAGGAGGGGACAGCAGGGGACAAACCACCTCTCTCAGCAGCAGTGCTGCCTTACAGCAGCGTGGAGAGTCCAGAGAGGTGTTAAATAAGTGTCCCTCTGCTTGTGACAGGATGCAGGCTCAGCTCTGCTCCTGAATGCCTCTGCACAGACTACAGAACAGGCATTCACAAACCTCCCATCAACTCTGAGGATGTATCAGAAAGAATAAACTGAAATCTGCTCCCTCAACCACAATTTAATTTAGATCAAACAGCCAATGCTTGAACAGCAAAGAACATAAAAGACACCACTGTTTGCCCTGCTCTGTAAAGGGCTTTGAACTCAGACTTCTGTCGCTTTGCTGAAACAAACACACACTTCAGATAACCAGCTCAGGGCTCAGCATCTTCCAGATTTATGAGAAGCTTTTTGAGCTCGGGGAGACTGCAAAACTCACACCCAGCCCAGCAAAACACAGTGAAAAGAAAGAATTAATATAGTTATATTAGCCCTAGGAAGCCCTGTGCCAAGTCTCAAGAACACACAATCTTAACTGCTGTGGGTAAGACTTGGACCAAAGAGTAGACCTTAAATACCAAATCCATAAGTAACTACATTTCTCTGAGCCCAAAGCTATTACTTCTCCCCATCCCTCCAGCAGGGGAGGTTCCTGGATGTCCTGGGTCTGTGCAGCTGCTGGGCAACCCCCAAAGCCCCTCAGCCCCAGCCCTGGGGGATGCAGGGTTTGGCTAGGCACTGCAGCACAAACTCCAGACCACATCCACAGGAAGGCACTGATACAAAGAGCTACACGTATATTATCAGCAAATAATAGAACCCTACACATGATTTATGTTTTCCATTATTCCAGTGACAGTTTTTTTCTGTAATATGTATTGGATCTCATCTAAACACTCTGGATCTTGACCTATTGGTGGCAGGGAGCACTGGCAGTAAAAAGAAATGAGTATTTGTTTTATAAACTGTTAGGGTGCCCTAAATACCTTTTGGAGTTAATTCTTCATATCATCTGATGGATTTTTTCCCCCTCAAAGGCAGTAGGATAATTTCAGGGATAAGCACACAATCAGAGTATCTTTCTCACTAAACAGTACAGTGATGGCAATGACAGCAACTAAAGACTTTGAAATCAAACTTGGCAATCAGTATTCTTTTGATATTTCATCAGCTTTTATGATTGAACCCAAGGCCGTATCTATGACCAACCAGCAAGCACAAGGCTCTACTCTAAATTAAAAAGGAAACAAAACCACCATGGAATTTACTGGAAGATGAACGCAAAAAAATGTGAGAAACTGAGTTCCAGTACTCTCACAGAAACCTCTCCCAATTTTTTTTCTTTCTTTGCATTCCTTCTATTTTAAGACATTTCTATGTGTAAAGCATAGCATGATTAATTTCTATTAAACAATAAAACCTTAAGAAACAGATAAAAGAATTTCTGAAAGAACATATTTCTCCAAAGGCCATTAATCACTATTAACTTAAAAACAAGATGTAACAATCACCACTTAAGAAATTATGTGAGCAGTTTCCAAAGATTAAATTTATATTAATTTTCCCCTTCTTAATTCCAACAGTCACCAAAAAACTGTTATGAGAAGTCTGCTCAAAGAGAAATTCAAGAACTCAAGAAAATGTGTATAAACAGCAACTGAAATTAGCCTTGCTTCCTCTGTCTGTGCTTTCCAGCAGTTTTTGATTGCATGACCACATCCAGAACCTCCCTTTATTTTGACTGACCCAGGAACAACCATTCAGAGTTTCACTACCATTTGTGGCTCAACATACAGTTCTTAGGGCTTAGTTCACTAAAAATTATTAAAACCTTACCATAAAGGTAGATATTTCCCATTCCTAATATTTCTATGTAACACTGAGCATCCAAATGCTTTAAACATACAATATTTTTAAGAAAACATATGCAAGACTAGAGATGTATTACCTTGGTTTTACAGAGAGATTGAAATTCTTATCAGAACCCTTAGGGACAAAGCAGATTGGATTGGGAACACTGGTATTTCTCTGGTTCTTGGATGTTTGCCTTTGTCACCCTGCTTATATTTCTAGAACAGTTTTAATTTACCAATTATGCCTACATTATATCCAATCATGTGGCTGGAAGCTGAAATAAGAAAGAAGAAACAGGTCTTCAATAATCTCAAATATTTTCATTTCATCTTAATATGTCATGTAAAATTAATTGTCTATCCATTTGCCAGGCTTACTACTGAGCTTTTAAATTGAGATGCATTTTTATTCCTGTTTGTTTATCAGCCATTGCCTCCTCTCCAGCCAAATGCAACAATGCAGAGTAATCAGATTTGGCAGCCCAAGTGCTGGCTGTCCACTGCTGCAGCCACAATGTTTGCTCACTGTCACTCCAGTCACAAAGGATTTAGTCCACTTGTGCTACACTGATCCATATAACATTGATTTTTCTACCCCTCCCATCCGTGAAACTTTCTCCTACCCACTCCTCTTAGAAAACAAATATAATTTTGTTATGTATGGATATTTAAATTACAATATCTATTAATCACTGAAATTGTTTTAGGCTAGTTGCCTTTTTCACTCTTTGTATTAAGGACAGAAACAGTAGAAAGTGGCATAAATGAGGATAAGACTGAAGGACACTTCTTGATACCACATGGACCACAGTGCCATCCAGGCTGCCAAAAGGACAGATGCTCTTTGCTTTTCTGCTGAAAAACAATTTCTGGCTTCTATGAAATTAAATCCAAACTGTCTCTTTAGTTCCAGTAAATACCCACTAGGGATGATCAGCCTTTTCCTTTGTAAGCCCTATCCATGCACAGCACCTTGCTCACTCACTCCATAAAGCCAGACTGCCAGTCTCTCCTAGCCCTTCTCCCCCACTCTCAATTTTCTGTTCTTTAAAAACTAAACTAAACCAAACTGCTGTGTTTTCTCAAAGTCCATCTTTGGGATACTAAACTCCAACCACACTACGACTTGCCTGTACTTCAAATGCAATTCTACAACATCAGCAGACTTAGACCAGTTCAGGTGATTTTCTCCAGTGACAGATGAAGAAACTCTCAAACTTCTGTACAATTTTTTCATTAAAACCTTCTTTCCTTTACTTAATGCAATTCAACATTCAGTGCGTTTACAGTGCAAAAGAAACTGCTTGAAATCATCCGCAGGTCAGCCAGTGGTCTCCTCTGAGTAAATTCTGTTTCCTTGTTGGTTTTTCCCAGCTGGTCTTAAAGCAGCATTCAATAAAATCAAATTCCTGTGTTTTAATATCACACAAGAACTTTACACATGTACTGTAGCACTGTTTGCATCAGGCACACTGGATACCATTCAAAGAGGCAAGAGCTCTTTGTTAACTATAAACCAGTTAATACTTGAAAAATTTAATCTAACAAACCCTCTCCAAATCCTCACACTATTTGCTATGAATGTCAGCATCAGTAATACAACTACTGTTTTATTTACCAAAATAAAAGAGCACATTATCAATGTCAATGACTCCCATATCAATGACTAAATAACATTTCCCTACAAAGCAAGAGGTTATAAAACACCCTGCATGTAATTTGTCACAGTAGGACTTGCAAAGGACACCAGAAGGTGACTTACATTTAATTCTGTCTTTACTTTTAAAATCTATTAAAAAATCTATCCATCTCCATGGTAACTCAAAACATATATTCCTCCCACACACTTTGATTGATAGTTCAGAGGTTTTGTTTTCTAGGCAACCTTTTGTTTGTTTGAAAATACATAAAAACTGTCTAGTTGATCCTAATAATCTTAAATGATACCATAAATCTGTATGTGGCACTAAATAAAAGGTACTGCATCTATGGCTCCTTGTTATACTGTTGTTCAAATCCAATAAACTGCCATAGCATCCTGTGCTCTTCAAAGCAAAGTAACTTTCAAATCAATTCTAATAGATTTTCAGATTTTCATGGTATAGACTTGCTTACAAACAAATTTTATTTTACTCTCCTAAAAACTTACACCTATTTTAATTCCTTAGAGCTCAGAGTCTTCCACAAATCACTAAGAGAAAGTGACTACATAAAATTTCTTAAAATTAAGGAAAGAAAAAATAATAATTATGGGAACCTTTTATAACCTTAAAGTATGAAGCAGTTGAACTGAGCTTCAGCAAGTTAGTGCTAAGGGGAGAAGTACTGAAATGGATTGCATTTTATAGCAGGAACCTAATAAATATTAAGTGTAATTTCTACATGAATACTGCTCTTCTGAGGAAGAAATGTAGAGAGAGGTCATGACATCCACTAAAGACCTCCAAGAAACCATAGCTAATACATTGATGTAAATTCAAGTCTCAATTTGACACAGCAAGAGAAAGGCTTCTACTCAACTTTTCAACAAACTCAAGCAGCAAAAGCCTCTGATTTTACCTACAAAACCTTCTAAATGCCTAAGATAATGAGCAGATATAAATCACACTGTGACACTTATACCCTGAGGTGTTTATTCTGGTCCCCACAACTCCAGAAAGATGGGACAGACTGGAGCAGGTCCAGGGGAGGGGCACAAAGATGATCTGAGGGCTGCAGATCCTGGCCTGTGAGCAAGGACAAAAGCAGCTGGGTCCTTTCTCCCTGTGAATGCCATCCCAGCACTGCAGCACCAGCACAGAGCATGGAGGCTCTCTGTCCATGAGGACACACAGGGAAAACACAAAGGGCAATGGGTGTAAACTGCACCAGGAGAGTTTTCATCCCCATGTAAGAAAGAAACACCTGTCAATAAAAACAGTCATTCACTGGATAGGGACAAGGTGCTCCATAATCCCATGCAGGATCCCTTTCTGACAAAAGGCTGGGCCAGATGATATTTCAAGGTCACTTCCAGCCTGTAACATTCCATGGTTTATCTCCAGGTTCCCCCTCCATGAGTAAAGATACTGAATGATAAAAATATCCACCTTCAGCATACAATGCTCAAGTGTTCATTGTTCTGCATTCTCCAAATCATTCTGCACACGCCCATCACGACCCAATCAAGAAAAATCTTCAACTATATTCTAGTAATCAAATAACAAATCTGCTAAAAGCCTCAGATTCAGTTGCTAAGCAATGAGATGATTTCTCAGTGCACTGTTCCCTCTGAGGAACTGAAGAACTAGATGCTACTGGAAGTGGAAATATTTACTCCTAATTTCCCTTATATGCTGTGCAGCACTTAATGAGACTATCAGCTGCCCCAAACTCCCATCTGAGCTCCTGGTCACCTCATGAAGAGTCATCCTTCACTTCAAACACAGAAAGATATAAAAGTATCCATAGCACTGCTGAACACTATTATCCAGAGTCCTGTCTTCTTAAGTAGGAACTCTGAGTCTCTCTGTTAATGTCAAGTGAGGTTTCACAAGCTCTTCAGATTCTTTTAAAATTACTCACAAACCTGGACAATCATCCTAAAGGAATTTTCCTTCAAGGTAACCTTGAAAATGACATGAAAATGAGAAAGAGGGCCATGCATACAACCAGTACTGCTTCTGTGCATCTGCCTTGGTACAAATACCTCATCTTTCCAGGAGTCTGCTTGCACAGAATTTAAGAGTGTATTTAATATGCTCAGCCTTGACTTGAAGAAATTCTGTTCCTTGAAGGGAGACCTTCTGATGCAGCACATCCATTTTAGGTCATGTCACATTTTCTTCTGCCTACATACTTCAGAAAATGCATCAGCAATTCCATGTTTTATCAGATGTAGAGCAAAGCACATCTCACTGAATAAAAATGTCTCCTAGAACCCCATAGGAGTAAACTACCTTAGTGATTCAGTGAATGGCATTTTCCAAGATGAGTTTTAACTAGTGCTTCAATTTTAGGGACACCAAAACCACCCAAATCACAGAGCTGCAATTGCACCAAGTCCTGCTACCCACTCTGTTCCTTAATAGGATCCCTCAGGAAATTTAAAAGGAGCCAATGGGAAATTGGTTTCACACTGAGCTGGCAAAAATTCCACCTATTCCCAACACCATTAGGTCTTCCTGCTGAAAGTGGACAAGAAGTCACCCCACAGATTCCCCACTCCTCCTTGCATAAAAGTAACAAATGAATGTTATTGATCTGACCAAACTCTAAAATGGCAATTATGCTTGGTCTCTCCACAGTCATCTGCTCTCTCAACAGAAATAGTCCTCACATCACAACTTAGACTCTGAGGAATTTTTTTACAGTTAAAATAGCTGCTGTGCACCAACATTGAGTTTCAGTGATCTCCTTAGCTGACTTAAAAACTCACAGGAGTCTTGTTTGACCTAATTAACAAAAGCTTACAGAGAACTTGCAGATCCTTTATTTAGAAGTAGTATAAAAATAACAAATCTTATCAACACATACAGGGTAAGAGAGAAAGTTAGCAACCTTACTGGTATCATTTCGCTGTCTCAACAGAAGTCAGTAGACTGGTGTGGGCAACTACCGAGAGCTGCACACACCCATTCCACTGTAACAAATGCAATTTTGCATCTTTATCCACCTCTGGGCCTAAACAAGGCTCCCCAAGGTTTGTTCTTGCTTTTCTGCTGTCTCTTCCTTGTCCCTTTGGAGAAGGCACCCGAACAGGCTCAGCTGCTTACAGTGGTACACCAATAATCTCACTTTTCCGTTCTCCGCCACTCCAAATTAAGTACAGGACTGGGGAAGGGAATCACCGGCATCTTTTGCTTATTGCCTTTGCAAAACTGGGAAACAATAATTAAAACCCTCCTCTGCATTTCTTAGGCTTCCACAGAAGGCCAGAGTTATGGTGTCCAAATGAACAGAGAGTATTAGAGCCAGGCAAAACAACACCACATGATACTGGGTCTGTGCACCTACTGACAGTACTCAAACACATGAGGGTGTGCAAACACACACTCACAAACACACATCTGGCCAGCTGTGGTTAGCAGTAACCCTACCCACATTACCAGTAACTCCAGTGGCTGCACAGTACAGATTTTAAATTCTGAGATCCACACTCACAGTGAATTCCCTCCCAATGATTTTTACAATAGCAGTCAAAGTAGGAAAACCCAAACCAAGTAGGTCAAACAGAGCAGTGGGGTTTTTTTTGCCAAGTTGCTACTAAATCTCTGTTTCAGTGCTCATCTCTGAAGCCTGGATACAGATCAGAAGGCAAAGAAATGCTTTCCATTTTCCAGTGGCACAACATTGCCTTGTCTGCACACAGATTACGCATTGAAATAGGGGAAAATGTGCTCTTCACATAGAATCACAGAAAGGTTTGGGTTGGAAGGGACCTTAAAGCTCACCCAGCTCCACCCCCTGCCATGGGAAGGGACACTTTCCATTGTCCCAGGTTGCTCCGAGCCCCTGTCCAACCTGGCCTTGGACACTTCCAGGGATGGGGAAGCCACAGCTCCTCTGGGAAACCTGTGCCAGGGCCCCAGCACCCTCAGAGTACAATTCCTTTTCCTTGTATCTAGTCTGAATCTGACCTCTTTTCATTTAAAACCATTACCCCTTGTCCTACCACCATGGGCCCTGCTAAAAAGTCTGTCCCCAGAACCATAAAAGTACTATCATCTTTACTCCTTTATTAAATAATAAATATTTAAATTCTATTCCTGATTACTCAATCTATTTTAAAATAGATTATTTTTAAGTAAGCATAGAATTTTTAACAACGTTATAGTTTTTTGCTAAAAATCCCATCCTATGTAAATAACAGATTCTGAGAGTTTCCATCCAAGTTTTATTTATATTGCTTTCCAATTGGAGAAAAACCTCTAGCATTTTCAAAAAAACCTTGCTGTTTTGTCAGTATTTAAAGAGTTATATGATCAGAATCTAACTACTTAGAGCATAATTTGTTATCACAGTAAAGCAAACAACACATCATACATCTTTCTATTTCAAATTCATTTCAGGCACAGCCCTTTCTCTGTGAACTCATTATGGACAAATGCCTTTTTCTCCTCGACTAAAACTTGGCTTTCACCTTGATAGCAAAAATTTAAAGAATATCACAGCCCTGTGCAATGCAATGATCTCAGGCTAGCCTTTCTAATATATATTTCTCAGAAATCTAAACTAAAATTGCTACACAACTCCTGTAACTCAAACCCATCCAAGCTTCCCCACGCACAGTTTATTCCCAGTACTGGCACAGAATCTCTGTGGTCAGAAGAAAATGAGGAAGATTCCCAATATTTTACACCAACTAATTTTCTGCAACTGTCTCAAAGCTGTGCTTTACTTCACCCTCTCATTTCTCACTGTTCTCCTCCTCCCTCCAATTTTCTGTCAGCAGAACTTCCTTATCTTGGAAGAACATAGCATCCCTCTCCAGGCAGTGTTTTAATCACTGCAGGCTTCCTGGGTGTTACATCCCAGCTCCCATTGTTTCACTGAGAGACAAACACAAACCTTACAATGCACCTCAACAATACTACCAAGGTAACTGCTGGGAATTTTTAATTGAAACAAACTTGGTCTTTCAAACCACAATCCAGGTAGGGAGCTCCCCAAAAAGCATGAGATGAACATTTAAGCCTATTTAGAGATGTTCAGAGAGGCTGCTCACGTTGTTTGGCAGCCCCACTGACCAGTGAAGGGCCCTTTGCAGGCACTGACCTACTGAGAGTGTCTGTGCAACAACCAGAACTTGAATTTCCCCTACATAAGAAACATTCTACTAAGCTGACTAGGCACAGCAGCATGATAAATAACATTAATTACATTTCTTAGATGATTCTTATTACAGTTTGGGAATAATAAAAATTTCTGCTGGTGCTGATCCAACAACAAACAAGGATTTCCATTTAGTCTTTCAATATATTTTAAGCTATGTCCTTACATAGCTTCCAGCCTGAACACTAAGCATAAAATTCTAGTCCCAGCTCGGCCACAGGCACCTCAGTGCATTTCCTCAGGCTTCCAATGTACAGTCCACAGATGGGACAAATGTCAGTTACCCACTTGACAATGGTGTCAATTGTTCTGCCAGAGAAGCTGTGGCACTGCATCAGTGCAGATAAGAAATCACTGAAGGTGCTCCAACATGGGCAGCTTGGCCCAGGGAGGTTGGGGAGCCTCCACTCAGAAGGAACTCAAAACCCGGCTGGTGCAGTCCTGTCAGGGTCTCACTGACCCTGCTTGAGAAGGCAGCTGATGATCTCAAGAAGTCTCTTCCAGTCTAAACAATTCTGTGATTATTTCTAGATTAGAATTCTTAATTGTTAGAAGTTTTGGGGGAAAAAAAACCCACAACACAAAACAATGTGTTCTCCACTCAGAAGCTCTGCCAATTTTGTCATGGGGCAGATGCCTCCTTCCAAAGTTCTATGAGAACAGTAAATTCTTTCTCCTGTTATTTAAGGATACAATAATGTTTTGTGCAATGCTATAAGAAATATAATGAGCTACAATAGAAAGCAGTCCCAGAAAGAAAAATCACTAAATGAAAGTTTATACCTAGAGCTTTCTCTCTCCTTCCCCTCAAGGAACTGGTGTTAACAATAAAAAAGAAATACTTTAGTAGAAAGGAAGCTTAGCTCATTTGTAGGTAAAATGATTCCCCCTTTTCCAATTTAATACCATTGCCAATATTACTGTTGTCATCTTCAGCTGACACTGGGGAGAGGGAAAGAAAGAAAATCTTACAGGAGGAAAACAGAAAAGATCACTTTATCCCCATACCCAGAGAGGTATGTATATACAATGGAAAAAGGAGGAGTACGAGGTGTTGGCATCTTACTGCAGGGGTTCCATACTGTTATCTCCTTATCACAAAAGTTCCATACCTTCCTGGTGTTTCTCATGCACAGCTCCTCAGAGCACTGACTCTTCTTCACAAAGCAGCCACTGACTCCAGCTCCCCTCTCAAGCAGCTCCTCCACTCTTTTATAGCATCTTCTCATTGCTTACAGCTGTGGCCTGTTAAAGCCAGGCCTGTTCCTAATCTTTGATAATTGGCCCAGCTGCAGCTCCTTAGGGGTAAGATTACCTTCTACACTAGATTTTCTTATATTCTATCCCCCTACAACTAGGTGTAAAGAGTGGTATAAAACATTATATGTACCATGTTCCATACCCCTCCTGCATTAGATCAGATGCTCCTTCCCAAGAGAATACCTCCAGGGACATCTGACCCCATAGAAGAACTGGGACCAGTTATGATTTCATAAGAGTTGATTGCTTTTTGAAGCACAGAACACAGCTGGTTATGCTGGAGATGCATTGGACTCCACTGGATCATTCCTGAGTTGGTTTCCTAGACATGTAACTGTTGTCACTGCAGGTTTGAATGAGGAAACAAAGCTCCTGCAGCTCTATGTAGAGGTATTTCTCTAAAGGAAGGAAATGCAAGCTTAGACCACCTACAGTTCTTGATCCTTATCCTACAGTTAAGGCTTGCAATTACTAAGCTAAAAAGAGAAAATAAAAGCCAGGAAAAAATACCTTCAAATGCTCAAGTTTTTTATCTGCTGTGTCATGGGCTTTGGCTATTAAAATGTAAGAAAAGAAGAGGGATGAAAGCAGGAGACATTATGTGGCAGCAACTGAAAATTATATAAGAAAGATGTGTATAAAACTCAACACACTTATCCTAGGGTCTACTCCTAATTTATGGAGAAACAATTGTACAAAACCTCCCATAGTTTGAGCTCTCCTTTCAGACTCCAGACAATAAAACAACTACTTACAAACTGTGCTGAATAATTTTTGAAAGTCTTTGATGGGACTTGCAAAAGTATTATATTATCTCTTACATACTTAATAGCACTTGAAAATTGTTGCCTTTTGTATAACAATGAAATTTTCAGATCAGAGGGTAGAATTTCAGAACTGCAGAAAGTTCCAGTGTAGTCCATGTGACCCTCACATGATCCATTATTCTGCAGTTGGGGAGCCCCCATTAAATACAAGGAATCCAACAATTCTGATATTGATTCTGATGGATTTTGAATGCACAAAGGCAGGCAACATTCCTCCCAGGGTATCAGAGATGTGCACACAAGGAGAGGAGCACTGCTCTTACCACATATAGCTGTTTCCAGAGCACGGCCCATTCCTGCAGCGTCGCTGTGACTTCAGTCACCACTGAATCTTCAAGAGGAACAACTGTTTCATATTGCCTGTGAAAAATAGGGGGGAAATTAGGAAATGTACCCTGGAAAAAGTAGGAAAAGAAATGTGACAGTAAAAAGTGCAGTAATTTGTAGAATTCCAGAACTTGAATTTGTTTAACATAAGGAGAATATCTTAAGGGGATCATTTTGTCTGTTGTGAAACTGAAGCAACTCCAGAGTCACAGCCACTGTTACTCCATTATATTCCACAAGATTAAACTATGTGAGGCATTTCCTGGTTACCTGTCCAAAAGACATCATTTCATTCTAATCAAGGTCAATGAAAAGTTTTCGTTACTACAGCATGTTAAATTAACTTGCCTGTAAAGTGGGGTCCTTCACAAATTTTTCCCCCTTTCAACAATGTTAGGCAGTATCAAAACCACCCAAAATACCTGCTGTCTACCAACATGTCCTATCCAGAAAGCATTTTCAATATTGCAGATGAAATCTGAGGGATCTATCCACTAATCAAAATAATAAAACTTGTTCCTTTGTGCTAAACCATTAAAGGAGAACTATGAGTGGCTTGGACCGAAAGGGACTTCAAAGCTCATGTCATTCCACCCCCTGCCATGGACAGGGACACCTTCCACTGTCCCAATTGCTCCAAACCCCACCCAGCCTGGCCTTGAACACTTCCAGAGATGGGGCAGCCCCCACCTACCTGGGCAAACTATGCCAAGGTTTCACTATCCACAGCCCAAAATGTCTTCCTTAAATGTAATCCCATCATCCCCTGTCTGACTCCTCCAGACCCTGCCAAAGGCCCTCTCCCCATCACCTTCCAAGCTCCCTTTAGCTGCTGAAAGGGCACAAGCAGCTCTGTGCAGTGTTCTCTCCTCTCCAGCCCCACCTCTCCCAGCCTGTCCCCACAGCAGGGCTGCTCCAGCCCTGGGGACAGTCCCTGTAAGTGTCTAGGGACGTTTGGGGAGGGCAGGGCAGTGAGCAGGGCTGTGTGGTGTTAGTGAACACCACCTGCCAGCTTTAACACATGCTCTGTTATTTCATAAGTGCTAAAAATGGCACTTGAAATATATTCTGAAACAAAGAATTTTCAAACAAAACCTGAAATAACCATGCCCCTCTGGTTCAGAACTGCATTACATTCTGTTGTGTCAATTGGTGCACGAGGCTTTGATACCTTTAAACAGTATATCAGCTTTCCCAGTAAGTACCTGAACTGGTTGCCCTTCACAAACTCTAAACTAACATTAAGGACTAATTAACTATACATCTCAGGGAACTGCTCCTTCCCCTAAGGGCAGTACACATTAGGAGTGGTTATTCTATGCAATATATAGCATTTTATTACACCCCAAAATGATGAAGCATCACTACTGCAGCTGCCCTTACTGAGGCCCTTTGGGAACAAATCTACAATTCAAGACAACCAGAAGTCACCTGTTTTTCTACAGGTAGTTCACTAAGGGCCATTTAATACATTTTATCTTCCCCATTTAATTTGTTGCCTTAGGTCACTGTCTGAAACACTGCAATTATGAATCTCCCCACAGCAGCCTTTATCTGGAATATGCAAGTAAAAGCAGCAGTGAAAACACAAGATATTGATTTCAGGAGTCTCAGTCAATCTCACAGGAAACTTTGCAGGTCCAGAGCCCCCAGTCAGTAACTTCCCTGAGGTGACATTTCCAGCAGTGTTGTTATTCCCATTAACTGAAACAAACCCACTGCCAGCAGCACGTGAATGCAAACACAGAGAAGGGCAGAAGCTTTCAGCAGTGCACTTCAGTCACTCTTTGGGTGAGGTGGGGAGGGCTGGATCCTTTGGAAAACATTCAAGGTAACACAGGTACAACTCTGAAAATCTGAAGGTAAATGAGATGGGCTGTCTACTGACTGGTGCCTCCATAACAAATAGGGAAATACAGTATTCTGCCAGTGAGAGAACAAGCAGAAATGGAAGAATATAAGTAGAGTTCTTTAAATGCATGTGTTTCAGATGAAACCTCTAAAGTTACAATATTATGAGCCAAAGCAAACAAGAGTAACCATCAGACCTGATTCTTGCTATATTAAAAACAAACAAACCACCTCCCAACTCTGTAGAATTACATTTAATTTTCAAGCCCTCATACACAAAAAAAAAAAACTAACAAACTAAAATACCCCTGTAAATTTCAATAATTATTTCTTTGTTTCCCTTCTAAATAAAAAGCACTGCAGCTTCTTAAAAAGAAAGAAAAATACTCACCCTCTGTTACTGACAATTGCCTTTTTCAAGTGAATGTAATTTGCAGGAAAAATTCCCTGCAAGAGAAAAAATTCAGTCCATTAGAAAAATACATTTGCAGTTTTCAGGATTGGTAACCTAAGCCACAATAAATAACTGCCCAATATATCTATTTAAGAACCCCCACAAACAACCATTGTGTCAGAGCTGCCAGCCACAACTCTACATTCAGATTAGTAACAATTGACTCTGAATCTGTCTTAGACCAGGACACCAGACTGGACCAAACCCCCACCTGGGAAGACCAGAAAAGTGGCTCCCCTGCAGTTTGCAGCACAGCACCTGCAGCTCCCAGAGCAGGCTGATGCTGACTGGGGGTGACACAGACAGAGGTTTAAAAAGACAAATTAAACAACAACTAAAAGCCCACCATCAAATTTGCATTGAACCCCCAAGGACAGAAGTATTCTATTACTTGCATACCCTGGAGCTGTGGGTTTTTCTCCCTTTCCAAGGAAAAGCTGCTCAAACCCACTTGGGACACCTCCAGCTATTTGTCTTTTGCTGTTCCCATGAGGGCTGGACTCTGACCTTGCCTGTGCCAGTGTGCTCTTGTGTGTTGAGACGTGGGGAAAAGGGAATTTAATCCAACCTTTTCCCAGTGTTCCACACTGTCCCTAAAGGACACAGCCCTGAATCCTAACAGCAAAGTCAGTCAGTGAGTAAGAACAGCAACCTGCACTTCAGTGGGAAATACAGAAGCAGCATTGGAAAGCTTTGGATTAAAAACAGCTGACAGCCTCTGACAAAAATGTCAGCAATCAAGTGTGGGCTTTCACTTTTTAGAGTTTTAAAACCATACAATTTCAAAAGAAAAATTTTTGGGGTGAGGGGTGAGGCAGGTTGAAAGGAACATTAAGTACATAAGATTCCAAATGCTAAGGAAAATTCCTTCTTTTTTCGTAGGCAAGACTAAAATTATAGAAGGAAAAAAGCTGAATCTAAGAGAAATGGCTTCATCAGGAAAACAGTAAACATGCTTGCTTTCAGCCTCATGAAAATCCAGGAAGAAAAGAAATGCCACTTCACTTCCTTGTTTGGTTCACTCTGGTTAATGCTGCTTATTTCTGGTATCTAAGAAACCAGGGAAGGTTCTCCTATCAAAACTGAACACATACACAAGCAGAAGTACCAACACACACAATGACTGCAGGCATTTCATTAAAGGAGTATTGCAGTCACGTCAATGTAATACAGGTAATTTTATAGTCCATAATACATAGGTATTAGGTAAACATGAGGAATCTGGTACTCTTCTCTCTTTAAATGCAAGCAATATTTAAACCAACAGATAATAAATAAAGTGAAGCTTATATAGAAGCACCTATTGGCATGTTTGGATACAAACATTTAAAAAAAACTTAGATGTCCTCACAATCATACCAGAACAGTCAAAAAAGTTCTCCAAGAGCAAAACCAATGGGAAAAAATGGCAAATAACCAAATGAAATGGTTAAACTGCAAAAATCTGAGATCACCCCCAACAACTTACAAGATCCTTTTCCAACAGACTTTTTTCAAAGTTGTCTTAGATTAATGATTCAATTTATTAAATGTGTTCTTTAAAATGCTGCATTTAAGCAATGCAATATCACCCACCTATGCTTTTCTTAGGGGAGTAGGGTGGAGAGGATCAACCTGGATGAGATTTATAAATGCTGAAAAAATTACATGTTACATGTCAGGAAGGTTTCTGATCCTTTGAGTGATTAATGAGTATCACTCAATTTAAAAAGAAATCCAATCCTCCCACAGGAAAAAAGTTAGAGAAGAAAAATGAAAAGTTTACTGGATTGCAACAGTAAAATAGATTTAATTTGCCATTAAATTAACAAATGCTTACCTTGACGCTTGGCTTCTTAATGGAAACACCTCTGTACCAACCTGAAACCAGATAAAACACATTATAATATTTGTGGCACTGCTGTTTTTACACAGAAGCAAACTGACTACAACTATGCAGTTACTGAGATCATCTAAAAAACCAGCTGTGCCTCACACAGGTAAAATTTTTACAATATTTCTTGTTAGGGCTTTTTGTAAAAATTACTTTTATTTTGCTCTGCAATAATGACAAACCCTTAACAACCAGCAATGCTCTTGTTTCTTCCCACCAGGAATAAAAGCAGATTAGCTGGTTCTCATACTAATAATCCTTAGTCACTGTGGCAAAGATTCACTCAGCACTCAGGGAAGAGCCTGCACTGAACACTTTTCTTCCAGGCTGGCACATGAGTCTTGTTGCAGTGCTTATCTTGACAAAATCTCCAGACTTCAGAAACCTGTAAAAGCCATTATCATACATTTCTAATGTGCTTTAAACAAATATAAATTCTTTGCATGTGTCTAGTCTTACATGTGCCTGAGTAGAGAACAGGCTTTAGGATCTAATTTACACATCCCATTATAATTCTTGTATTCCCCATCAGGAAACAGCTCCAGACAGGCCAATCAATGAGCAGTAAAACACAAAGCTGCTTAAATGCAGGTTGAACAGAAAAACTCAGTTCCTGCTGCTCCTCACAGGTGACAGTGGTGTCACTGCAGGACTCAGCTGGGAACAGAGGGGCTGAGAACCTCCCCCAGATAAGGAGGGAAAGGCAGCACATTCTGGAGCTGGAACAGCCCCAGGCCTGCAGGGACAGTGGTGCCTGTCTGGGGAGGGGCCCTGGCCCCCCCTGGCCACCCCAAATTCCTGGGCAAATGTGGCCAGGCCCAAGCCAAGTTCAGCCCCCAGGTGTGATTAGAGCTGCAGCCAGTGCCAGCCAGGCACAGCCTCACCTGCCCACAGCCAACACTTCACATCAGCTAAATCCCATTAAAAGTGCTCTCATTTTCCCATTGACTTCTACTTCCTGTCTTTTGCCCTCCCTTATTTTAAATTGCACTGGCAGAACCTGCCAGTAATTTGCTATGGAGAATAGAGAAGAACAGAACAAAGTAACTGGGTATTTTGTCTCTCTTAGAAAAATGACTTAAGATTTGGCTGAGTTATAAAAACAGTCTCATTGAGAAGATCAGATGTGGGGAAGAATGCCTTGAATTTGCTTTAAAGAAAGCCTGATAGTCTTGAATTTTTGTTTTGTTTTAAAAAGGGAATCTAAGTCAATATGAAGTAAAATAACTGATGAATTCAAGACAACTGCAAACCTCAGTACAGAAAAAAAGTAAAAATTAAAATCCATCTTTTTCATTACACAAATTTCTCATGAAGATAGGACATAACACAAATATTTGCTTTCCTATTAGATCATTGTTTATATTTTAAAAAAAACTATTGCTGTTTTGAATTCATTTTAGTTGATCAAACTTCAGGGCAATCATATAAATATAAACAAAAATGCACAAACAACACATAGAGATCCTTAACATGAGTGATTTCTAGAACTCCACACAACTGTGCCCACACCTGCTTTTGAGCAACAGATGCTGCATATTTTTAAGGTCACAGAAAAAATAAATGCATTTATCCTGTGATTCACTGTTACTAATATTAAATACAGTCTGGACCTCAGAAATAACAAGACATTTAAGCTCTAAGGCAAACAGAATGACAAACTTCTTGGTAAATGGGGAAAAAAAGTGGTTTTATCTAAGTTTGTGAACAGACCTGTAAAAAACCAAAACCCAGTAAAGGGGGTGACCATCGATAATCTAGATCTGCAGGGTAGTAAACAAAAACCTAGCTAATTTCTGAAGCTTTTGTTCTTCATTCCAAAACAAGTTTTCAAAGTTTACAAGCTCTGTGTTTACACAGTTGTGAAAACCAGGCAAGGAAGGACCCTGAGAAATCACCCAGCTCATCCAAGCCGTGTCTCAATCTCTCCTCACATTCAGTCTGATGCAAACAGCATCCAATCATTTATTATCAGGGCTGCACTCCTTGTCTGTGGAAAATGATCCACACACCTGTAAAATCCAGATTCCAAGGTATTTCTGCACCAGATTCCAATGAAACACTATTTCTACCACTCCACACAGACCCATTTGAAAGTAGTGGTGTTGCACAGGCAATTTTTTAGAAGAAATTTCTTTTACAGATCAACACTGGACAGTAAAACTGCGGGTAATGTGAAATTTTGTTATAGTACTTGGAAATCTGGCATATTTATGTCAAGTGGAGATGGCAAATCCTTACTGGACAACCTATTTCAGTGGCTCAGACAACATACACTCCCCTTACAACCTGAACTTTCTTTGGTTCTATTTAAATATTGGACTTGTTTTTTCTTTTGGACATCATGGAAATATTTTGTTGACTTCCCTCTTGTAGTTTTCCTCATATATTTGAGAAGCTGCTAAATTTCCTTTAATCTTATAAATCGTGCTCTCCAGATCTTACTTGTTCTTTTATTTTTATCTTTTTGAATGTAGTACAATGTTTTTTAAGTCACCTCTCTCTACTTTGAGTTTCCTTCAACTCTGTGCAAGCAAGAGACAGTCAAGGAGCTCAGCAGAAGGGGAAAGCCCCACATTGTAAAATGCACAACTCATTCTGTATCACAAAGGAAAAGCTATGGGAAAAGGTACAAGGCTTTTTTAAAGGCACATTTAGAAAACTGCATCTGCATTACATTATTCCCTAAAAAGAACTAAACCTGCATTCTGGAATTAGTCTTAAACACATTAATTTTGATGTAATCATTTATCTTAAAGAGCACTTGTTTTGGAAGATTTAATGACAATAGTCATCAGGCCAAAGCAGGTGCTTCACCTAATTGTGACCCCAACTTGCACTCCTGGTCAGACACAACACTGACCAACAGCTTTGGGTGTCACTGCAGTGCAAATAATAACTGCTAATATTTCAGAGTTATGGCTTTTAGTGACACATGGTCTTCAGAGGGCACTGACTTCACAGAAATGGTGAAGATGGGATTTCAAATCAAGAAGCAGAAAAACACAGCTATAAAGTGACAAGAATTTTGTGAATAAATGAATGTGAAATAATGATCATGCCTGCAGTGAGATTGGGTGGGGACGTAGCTGAGATGGCTGACTTGGATCAGCCAAAGGGATATTCCATACCACACACTCATTTGGCACAAGAAAACCAAGAATTAGTCTATTAGAAATGCCACTCTAAAACTACCTGTACCTGTGGAAATCCAGTGGGGAACTTGAAGCCACATTAGAGAATCTGCAAACTGTTGGACAAAGACTGAAAACTCCTCTTTCCAAAGGTGTGTCACATTCAGGAGTCTCAGCAATAGTGCAGCCCTAGTTAAGTTGCAAAAGTAGCTCTGGGGCAGTCCTGCACACCTCAACCTCTTCATTTCAGTGACTGGAAGAGCTACCAGTGATTTTTTGATCTTTACTTGAAAGTGTGCTGAATGAAACCGGATATTCTTTCTAAAAGCCATCACATAACCTTTTTCAGATTTCCACTTAATCCACAAGAGGTCTGTCACATGGAAACAGCTCATCCTTTAGAGGACTCAGTAACAAAAAAGCAAAAGGGTCCTAATTGAAAGATATTGATCTACTCTTCAGAAAAATAATGCTTAAGTATCAGTGTTAAGTAAAGAACCATGAGCTGCAGACAGCAGGAAAAAAGAAATTCTGCATGTAATTTCTTGACAAACAAAATTCTGAAAATAAATTTTGTAACTATTTATGGTAAATCCTAAAGCTAAAATTTGCTCTTAAATAAAGTACTGCTAGTAGAATCTGCTACAGGAACTCAAGCATTCTTTGTCCTACAAAAAATAAATGTACTTGGCAGTAATGTAAGTAACCCTCACACCTGGAGCAAAGCTGTCTTTTGCTATACAAGCCAATAAACAATTGCTTTTACCTTGTTATCTGCATGTGCACTGCTAGCAGAGCTGAAGGCACCCAAAGTGGCCCAGGAGAGGGACAGGAGCAGTGCTCAGCCAAAGCTTCCCAAATCCCAGAGCACTCTGTCCCGAGCTGGCTGCTCTGCACACGCCAGGCAGGAGCAGCAGCCGCTGAATCCCTGGCCCAGCCTGCAGCACGTCAGGGGCAGCCTGGGGCCAGCAGAGCCACAGAACAGGCTGAGAACGCTGCCAGGGCTGCACTAGTACTGTGCCAGAACAAAGAGAGATGGGATGTGTTTTACTGTGGCTGTCAGGAGGTGCTCCTGGGCTCTGAAAGGAAACTTTCAATAACTGGGCAAGATCTGCTGCAGCAGAGGTGAGAGCCAGCAGAGGCTTCACTTCCATGGGCACATCCCACAAAATGCAAAGAGGGAAAAAAGAATGAAAAGGAGGGGAAAAACCAACAGGAAAATGGATCTCTCACTGGAGACATCTTCCTCAGGCCACACGCAAATGACTGGGAAGGAGTCACTTTGGCCCAGGCAGTCATAGGTGAGCTCATAGGTGAGAACCTGCAGGGCTCCCACAGCACTGACAGCCTGGAGTGGGACTCCTCCCTCATCTCTATGGAAGTATGGCAAAGGCATCACTTCTCAAGCACAATGAATTCATCAAGGATTTTTTTTAAACCCTAATTGCAAGTTATATCTGCTGCTTAAGTGTTCCAAATACCAGAAACACTTATTTTGACCATGCCATCGCTGCTGGAATAACTTTAAATATATTTTCTGCATGGTTAAAAAATACAATTAATAAAGTACACACATGAAAACCATGTAGATATTTGTATGGCTAGCAGAATTTGCATGGGTAAGATAATATTCTTTTAACTGGTGCTTCAGGCATCAGCTGGTGTTTCCATTCTTCAGTGAATATACAAAATTCTCAAGGTAATAATTACAGTTACTGAAGTTATAGCATTTTTAATCTAAAGAAAATTGCCCTCTAGCAATAAAAACAAATGGACAAAACAGACATTTTAAATTTAGTCTGAATGCCTCTAGTTCCTGACAGCCACTGCCTGTGGCAGGGCAATGGCCATGTGACTTGAAAGACACAGAGTTCTTCAGAATGCACAGTGCAAATGAGTATTTCAAACAAGGAGTGTGCTCATACTTTGCCACTTGACAAAAGAAAATTCCATCTTTCAGCATTTCCAGTGCCACACTAATGCCCCTCCAGCTCCTCCAGGCACAGCAGGCAGAGCAGAGAACTCCACTTGGTGTTTCAGTTCTCCCTCAGTGCCAAGATCACAGCAGAAGGGCTCAGAGAGGGGGAAAGCTGTGAATGACAAGCACAGGTCCAAGAGGTGTCTTGATGAACATTTCTAACCTTTGAGTAAGACCAGTGGAGGATCTGAGGGTCCTTTGTGAAAGCAGTAACTACAAAACCTCCCTGGTAGCAGCTTGTGCCTTACAGCTGGTGTGTGTTTGATGCAAACACAGGTGGAGCCTTTGGCAGCTGCAGAGGAGAGGCAGGTACCAGGTCCATGGGGATTATTTACTGGAACAGTGGGCAGTGGGAGGCCTTTGTCAGACTTAGGAAGGGGTAAAATCCAGTGATTTACATATCTGTGGTTTGGTATGAAGGCGCACAGAGGAGCAGGCACACAAATTTGGGGAAATCCAAAAGTTCCAATTTCAAGCATGTAAACAAGATCCAAACTAAAAACATCAACTCTATTTCATTTTAAAAATGCATAGACAACCACAATACTTTTTAACATGCTATCAGTTGGTAGTTACATTTATATTTATTAACTTTAGAGATAAATACATGTATGTGGGTGTGTGTGTATGCACCTACATTTGTTTCTTTACTGCAAATATGTATAAAACTTAGCTGCAGTGGTACCCAGAATCTTGAAATAGGAAATTCCCTCCTCTTTCATTCAATTGCTCTAAAAGCAGGGATTGCTTCTTACACCAATCACTACAGAAGAGCACTTGCTCTTTTATCATACAAATACAGTTATTCAGTAAGTTATTATGATTAAAAATAAGCACATTCACAAGTACAGCTACTCTTTGAATCTTTGTCAGCCTTGAATTCTCCGTTGAGTCTCTGAAATCATAGCTCACATCACTAAAAGTTTTTGTGCATGTGAATCTTTCCAACCCAGACAGAAAAATCCCTGCTGCAGACAATTATGCATAAACTATTCAAGAAGTGAAGCTGAAATAGCAATGGATCTCCTGTGACTCTCACAGCAGTGACCCTTATTTTGTGTGGGTTAACATTATTTTATCCAGTCTGTCTACACAAAAGAATCCCCAGCAAAGACTGCAGAAGTAGAGGACCCTGTTAAACAACCACTTTGACAAGAATGTTTAAAAAGCAACTGCTTTTTTTTCCTCTTTTAAGAGTCTGCTTTGCACATTTAGTGTGCTTTTTTGCATAATTCACACATGCAAGAGCTGCAGCACAGACCATCTGAATATTCAGATGAGTTTCATAGTGTGGAGTTCCAGATGTTATTATCAAAATTAATCAATCTTTTTATACACAAAGTCCATGGTAAAGGCACCTCAACCAAAATGACAGGATGGAGGGCTTCAAATGCAAAACCAAAAAAATTCTGTACAAACCATCTTCCATCCAGGAAAACCCTGTCTGAGACCTCCTTTCTCAGCAATTTGAAGACTGGCATGAATTGTTTTTAAGGAATCATTCTCAAAACTACCAGCAAAGGAAATATTCAAAGCCTAATTATTTTAACACTGTAAAGACAAGTTGGATTATCCACTTGCTTTTCCATAAAATCCTGCTCCTTGGAGATCATGCTTTTATTTTCCAGTTTTAAAAATTTCCCAGAAATGGTTGGAAAATACCATGACTGCTTCAGTCATACAGTGTTTAATTCCCTTAGATTTATCCCATCCTAAGCAAAGGGATACTTTTTTCCTGAGCTTGCACCACGTTCTAATTTACAAGACCTGGTAGAATAATTACAATCTGCCCTCGGTGTGTGAGCACAGCTTAGCCCACCAAAGCATTTGTGGTTTATAAAAAAGCATGGGATTGTTTACAGCAAGCTTCTTTGTGGGCAATTTTCGCCACTGCACTGCAAAGCTCTCATTCAAGAGAATTTTTACAAACGTACGTTACTAGAAAAATTAGCATAGAGAAGGTGACTTTTTGTGATGAGTTAAGTCAGTGGGAAAACAAACACCTGAGTACAAGAAAAAGCATCAAGAGCAAAAGACAGTTCCAGGCATGAGAGGCAAAGCAGAGCTTGCAGAAGGTCTGGGGAGCAAGATTAACACTGGAGATGAAAAATTACTTTAAACTGAACAAACAAAACCCCACCTCTACAACTTTGTGGAATGTTAATTTGGAATTCAAATTTGTGGATCTGGGTTTTGAATTTGTTCAGCACTTCAGGAATAAGGTTACATTATTCCACCTCAGACTACAGTGAAACATGTACTGTTACTGTGTCTTGTCAACCTATTTTTCACCAGACACGTTTTACAACACTTGCTTGAACGTTAGGATAAGAATAATTTTCCTTTTACATAGAACTTCAATCACATTCTTCATTGTGAATAAAGCAGAGCATTAGGACATTCGATTTATTCACACACAGACATCTTCAGCCACATAAGAACTATAAAATTTACAATGGCATTTTGCTTTAAGTACAAAAATACACATCAAAAATAAATTCCGAAAAATCCCCCTAAACCCATATTTTTTACATTTTTTCTGATATTGCAAATCTATTTAATAACTAATATTTTCCACCTGCTCAGATGTTTTTAAGTAATTAAACTGATACACTTAATAGAAATGCATAACAGTAACACTGAGAAAATACAGTAAAAAAAGATACTGATTCTGTACTTTACATGATGAAAATTCAGTGTAAGACCTAGTTACAATACAACAATCAGGTCAGGGTTCAAGATTTTCTGGACAGATGGTTAACTTCAAACACACTGACCCCCTATCAGACTGGATTAGTGCCAAGAGCACTCAGCCTTTCCTACGGAAAGTGGGTCAGAGTAGGTTTTATTCAAGTGCTTTGATTTGATGCATCATGCTTTCCAAAGAACTTATTAAAATCTGCTAGATTAAGATATTGGTATATTGTCACATGGAAAACGGGGTTCCTTCTTGTGTTGGCCATCACACTTACCTTCACATTTTTCCAGGATCTGGACAGTTTCACCTAGTTCCAGGACCAAGCCCTGCGGAACAGTTCCTCGGAAGCTGCATATCACTGGAGGGTGGGGAAAAAGAGAGAGAGACATATGAGGCTTGGATCTTTGTGTGAATTTTCTTCTAAGCATAGCCCTTTAGCTCACTCCCTGCATAAAAATAGCTCTTACATAGCTGCCCAGAAAACCTGTCAGCCAACTTTTCCTGATCAGGTGTGTTTATTCCAGCCCTTATCGGAAATTAAGATCAACAACACCATAAAAGCTGAGCTTTTAAAAAAAAACTTTAAATTAAGCAAGGCTTGTAATCACTTTAATCAGCAACCTCTGATTCATATTGCATACAAAGATTTCCTTGTCTCACAATTCTTACTCTACTCCACAACCCATCAATGGAAAACAAGGCTGCCCAAACTGCAGAGATTAAAATAGGAAATCAACTCCAGCAATTACTTTTCTCCAAGCTGAAACTATTTCAAATATAATCTGTGCATCTAATAGACTGCAAAAGTCCTATAATACTATATATTATATTTAAGCAGACATACAAAAGAATCCATAAGAATCTGTTCTTTTCACAAGCACTATCTAACATGATAAATCATCTTATTTTTTCAGGTATCCTTAATTTTCATTAACCAGGGAAAATAAGAACCTATCTAAATGTTTCGGAAAATATTAATACAATAAATAAAATCACTAAATTAAACTTGTTTTTTAAAAGAAGTTTTAAATATTCACAGTATATAATGATATATTCTTCAGCTATATTTATCAAAACACAAGAGGGACATGGACATGGGCAGTTCCCTCAAACAAGGGTGAGTTGCAGGTAAGGTCCTACCTGCCCCCAGGCCCAGCATTAACAACTGCCCCAGGCACAGACTGAATGCAGCACTCCAGTACCTTGCTCCAGGTAAACACACCCAGGAGAGCTCCCCTGTCACGTCCACAGCCCGGCTCCAAGTGGAATTCCACGAGCAGAAACAGTGACCCCCAGTGGGCACCATCCCCTTCTCCAGTTAAGGTGGACATTCACTCCCCTCGGAATGCAAACACTCCAGCTGCGGTCAAGGTGCTCCCATGTGATGGAGGCACATTTGTACATGGCACAGAATATTCTGAGTTGGAAGGGACCCACCAGGATCAGTGAGTCCAACTCAAGTGAATGGCCCACAGAGGGATCAAACCCATGGCCCTGGAGTTCCCAGCACCATGCTCCAAGCAGCTGAGTCCAGCCCTCCCTAAAGATACTCCCATGCCACGAGTCCCTTCTGACTGCACATGAAGCTGAAGAACATCATGGAACCCAGGACTCCACCATGTACCATGAGGTTGGGCTCTTGAACCTTGGATTTCTAAGAAATAATGGGAAATGCAGAGACAAAACTTCCACCAAAACGAAACTGCATTTTAACCCTTTGCACACACTTCATAATGGGCAAGGGAAAGGAAGAACTAACTACACCCATCAGGCAAACACCCACATGAGGCCAACACAAGAAAGAGTGAAAAAAGATCTGAAGGGAACCAAATGGCACCAAATGCTTGCATTTCCCCAGTGAGACTCAATGCAGGATTTAATCCCAAGAGTTAAGAACTCAGAATTTCATCAAGAAGCCTAAACTGCTCTCTCAGCTCTTATGGCCCAGCAGAAGTCACCGTCGGTTAAATGAGGCTTTAAATTCTTGTTTACATCAGAGGCAGGAGAAACACAACAACTGGCTCCAGACTGGAATAATGCAGACAGCATAATCCAACAAAAACTCAGCTCATCAGCATTCTGCATCCATTCTTCACCCATGAAGAAATCATAAATATGGATTTCAACCAAAGAAAAACTACTGAAAGCCTCTCCCAAAGAGCAGGAACACTGACAACTGAAATGATGAACTGGCAGGACATTATCCAACCTCCAATGGCTTTTCCTTCTTTTTTTTTGCCTCTTCAGTATTTTACAAAGCTGGATCCTTTAAATACAGAAAATGTTTTCTTTCTTCTAATTTGCAATTTTACCGAATTAGGAACATACAAGTTGATTTGCAAAATACCACAAAGTCCTGTATTAAAATGTGATTTTTTTTTTAGTTCAAACCAACAAAACCACTAAAAAAAATCATGTATGTCTCAAAAAGGGGAATTTCAAACAGCTTGAGTAAAAAGTTACCTTTGAAAACATCAGAAAATAAAATGGAGAAGTGTTAATACAGTAATAAGATATTCATTTATGAGAGTCATTTTAGATACATTAATAATTTTAAGAATTAATACAGGCATGATAATATTAAAAGCCAGTTTCCAGACCATTTTCATCTGTTCTGAACATGCCATGGATCTCATGACAGAGACACCACTCATGGGACTGGTGGGTGTTACTGGTTGTAGACAATAGAAAAGTTAAATCATGGAGGAAAAACAACTCAACTGCTCTTACTCAGCCAAGCCCAACAAGAAACAGTAACTCTGAAAACATTATTGCATGCTAACATTGCATTAGGTGCTCTGAATTGACAAACAGCAGCTGAATTCTTATGACAATTATTTACTATATTAAAGCTACTGAATCAAGGAAGCAGCTGGGACAGAAATCACCAGTTCTTCGGCTATCAAATATCTGCCTATTATATAATACTACAGGTGGGTTTGGAATAAAAGCTAAAGGAAAGGTACCAGGAAAAGACAGTACTGGGGTTTTTTCAATTGCTGACAGAACAATTTTTCAAAACATGGTCAGGAATGGTGACTTGAATCTATTTAGTCTTACAGAAAGTGACACTAACAGATGTGTTAGTTTACAGATACATACTGTTCATTTTTAATAGGATTCTACTGATCACACAAAGAACATCTGATAGAAGGACTGTACAATACGTGATTGGCTCTTCAGAATTCAGAGCATTCTGTTCATAAGATAAACAAAGCTCTTTTCTTAGGTCTACTTCACTCAAAAAAAGACTAAATAAGCAAAAATTACAAAACAGAAATCAACTGATTCCATCAGCTCTAGATACAATCGTTGTGATCATACTCAATTAGAAACTTAATTCTCATACAAAACACTCCCCCTTCATTCTCAATACAACAGTATTGAATCTAATTCCTTTTGTAATCATCAATAAATTATGTTAGTCTCTTCTGTTTGACAATTTTTATAATCAATCCATAGGATTGGTGAATAGCAATATAGGTATTATCAGAACAGTGCAAGACAAATCTCAAGAGTAAATTATTTTCCAGCCACACTGAATCGAAGTCAGGAAAAATTAAAGAATCCAAGTAAACTGACCCAATAGTCCAAAATGTCTTGCTACACTGTGTAGCAAGAACAAACTTTAACATTTCTGAAATAAAAAAGAATGGTGAAAACAACTCGTGGACTATGGCTGAATCACAGAAATTTAAGGCTCTTTTATAGTCTGATTTATTATTCCAACAGTTACTTTCCAAAAAGTTATGGATGTTACTCATTTGTTAAGCTAAAAATGCATTATGTAAGACAACCTTATTTATAGAGTCCCTTTTAGGTACACAGTTCTTCTTAGCAGCATTATTTGAAAAATACAATCACAAATATAAATAAGAAATACAGAGTAATTCAACTACTCTGAAGAAAACCATTTACAGAGAGCACTCTGACAACTGATTTCTTTTCTTTCCATGTAAAGAGAAATTCTTTACCCAACATGATCACCTACAAACTGTCCATCCATCCATAAGTTCCCATCATTTCTTACAAGATCCATGTCCCCGGGCACCAGAACACACAAGTAACACATCATCCAAACAGGCACAAAGCAAAGCCTTCACCCACCAGTTTACAGATGTGACTGATCCCTTGGACTCCAGGACACACTGCTGAAATATTTAATATCCATTTTCAGATCTGAAGCCCCTTGCCATCATTCAGCTCTATAAGGAGGTCACAGTTCCCCTCACCAAGTCATTTCAGCCAGCAGTTACAGCCAACATTGACTAAAGAGGAAAGCTTTGAAAAAGCACCACATGCCATGTGATCCAGGAATTATCTCCAGGACTGAAGTCCCTTATCTGTGGGACTTAAACTGGACCACAGCAAAGGAAATCCTTCCCTCTTCACCTCTGCAATTTATCAGTAAGAAAGGCACAGCCCAGCTCACACAGGCAGTGACCCTCATGCTGCACCAGAACACATGAAGGGATTGTGGGGTACAACATATAAGAACAGATGGCATTGCAATGATGGTTTCAAAAGTCAAGGGTCCAAGAGATGACAGATTTTTCTTGCCCATGGATATGCCCTGACACAGTGTAATATAAACAGCTGCACTGCAAGTCTCCAGCAGAAGAGAAACTGCATCAGAAGTCAAACGGGACCTGTTAAGCCAATGCATCCTTGCACACCTCTGACTCCTCCTGTGCTCCACCTATGTGAACAAAGATGATCCCATTGATACAATTCAGGAGGTTTTACAAACTATGTTCTCAAACAGCCCCTTTCAATAGCTCTTGGAGAAACTGCACTTGGCTGTGATAAAGTGGGCAGGTGTTTGCACAGATAAATAATCAGCAAACTGATGTGAAATAAAAGAGCCATTTCCCTTAGTGAGGACAGATTGAGCAGCAAGCTCTGAAGGGATCTCTGTTGGAATCCTTCCTGTTTCAAGTATTCCTAAATAATAAAAAAAATCTCATTGTTTAGAGAAGCCACAAAGTTTATAAGGCACTGAGGCTATTCAGAGTAATAAAGAGCTATAGGTTGACCCAAGCTCCACAAGTAGGACTGGCAGATGAGCCGTGTTCAGTTCACCTGCATGGCATTCCATGAGGGATGACCAATCCTCACCTCACACACAAAATCATCATCCCCTCCCTTGCTAGTGCCACACTGAGTGGAACCCTGGAGCGTCAGAGGTTTTATCATAAAACTCAGTGCTCAGCCACTGTCAGAGACCACCCCACATCACATGTCTTGGGGAAAAAGAGAAGGCACTATTACCCACAGTACTGCATAAAATTCCTAATGAACCCCATGAGCCATTTTCCCCTTTGCCAAAAAGGACTGAACGGCATAAGAACAGGTAGAAAGAAGTGAGAGAGAACATAGCAAGGACTGAATGAAGACTTTTATGTGATTGATTGTTAACCACGATGGGACTTCTGTACCAGGAAGGCTGAAAGGGTGGAGAGGGGAGAACTGACAGAAGGTGCACAGGGAACTGTTGCTATCCACCTCTTCCAGTTCAGAAAGCAGAGCAGTGCCAAATGAAGCAACAGAGTTCAGAACTTAATTAAAGTACTTTTCCACACAGTGCACAAACGGTGGAAGTCCTAATGAGATACCGTGGGTGACAGAAATGAAATAATCACTGGAGCTCCAAAGCCAACAGGACAAACCCATGGATGTGCCCCACGCTCTGCCCCGTCCCAGGAAGCAGCGGAGCCCGGGGAAAGCTCCACCCCCACGGCCGGGGCAGGCTCGGGGCTGGGACGGGGCTGCAGGGCGGGCACTGTCGAGCAGGCACCGCCTGAGCTTCTGCTGTCCTGGGCCAGCGACTGCTTTGGGACCCATCCGAACTCCAGCATGGCAAAGACGAGAGCACAACTCACACAGAAATGCTGAATCAGGTTTCACCTGTGTCATTGTTGCTTTCTGCTGCCAGCCACAGAAGTGGTTTCATTTTTGCGGTGATAAAATTGAAAATGTACCTTGCTGTTAAAATCCTTTCCCGTTCAGGTTCCCGTGTCCCAGCCCACCCGCCCAGTCTCACCTGGGCTGCAATGCTGCCACTGACCATTTCTCTTCCCAATGGATGCCAATGCCCTGACAAGCAGAGTAATAGAAATGTGTCACATTTGTCACACCGACAGTGGGAAAACCCAGGGCAACCACAGAGAAATGCCAGAGAAGCACCCAGCCCAACACATCCAGCTGCTCATCCCCTTAAAACATGATTTTTTTTCTTAGCATTTGCACAAAGTTATGCAATGAACTGACAGGGCAATATGCCTTCTCATGTACTTTCTTATTTTTTTAACCTATTTCTACACATTTCACTGAAGACTACAAAAGTATTTTGATCTTGCATAATGTTCTATTTACACTACATAATATCAGTTCAGCTCATGAGTAATTTGTTTATTTTCATAAAGGAACAGAACCCTTTCCCTCCCTACTGTCCAAGATGTAACAGTGAAAATAAGAAGGATTTATTTAAGTAAGGGCTGAGAAACAAAATCAGTTCAAGAGCTTTCCATGTTTAATTGTTTCTTTTTCCTTCTCCAAATCTAGACTATGTGTCTCCAAATCATTAAATTGGGCTTTTAAAAATTATTTTTTATTTCCTAGATTTTCACATTCACAATAGAAATCATTGCTACTGGAACAGATCCAATATGCTAAATCACATTTGGATTTTTCTTTATCATAAGATGTTGGTAAGGCCACGATTTAATGAACTCTATGGGTTAATATGGGGGGGAATTGTAATTTCTTGAATTTTCAACACATCTCCATTTACAAAAGATAGATCTTCTTGGACTTCATGACAGTTTTTTCCAGTTCTCAACTCATTGTAATATTATTATCTGCCTTATTAAAATTCTGGTAGCTTGTAATATTTTTAGTTGACACTTGCAGAACAAGTGGTTCAGGTTAAAGTATGTAATTTAATTTTTATAAAAAATGACTGAGTGTACTGCACTCAGCTTGCAGTTATTCAGATTATGCACTGACCATCCCTCAGCAGATCTTCAACTAAACCCATTGCAGGAGGAATGGCAGAACACATGGGAGAGGCACAGCTGCAGCTGTATTGCTCCATACCCAAAATACCCTGCCAAGGTAGAATCACACTGAGCAGACACTGAACTGTGCTCTGTGCCGGTGTAATTTATGCTTTATAACACATGAGCATGTTTTAAACTCACACCTCTAGCACACCAGCTAAGAATGTGGAGTATGTGTTTACTTAGGGTAAACACAAACTGAAATTTCACAGTCCTTATACAGCATTTTGTATTCAACTGCTACTCATTGTCACCAGTTAACACCGAACACGAGTCGGTCCCTGAGCTTAAGATTGATTTAGATTGGCTAGTATTAAAGATTGAATTAAATACTAGATCATTATCATATGAGCTAATATTTTATATTTAAGAAAATAATGGAATTACTCCAAACTGATAAACTATGATGAGCATGTCTCTTTCCCTGAAATAATTTTTCCAATTAATCCAGCTATTAAAAGTGTCTAGTATGGCACAATATATGCTAGGTTTAAGAGCTGAACAAGATAAACTTTATTTTCTTCCCTATAACGCCCAGGTGATGATAAAGGCTCCATGTAAACCAAGAGTCACCAGGTGAGCCCAAAGATGGCTCTAAATCCAATAACTTTTCCCTAACAGAAGCTAAAAGGAGGGGAATGAAGGGTATTAGAACAGGGCAAGGATTTGGCTTCCTCCAACTTGAGACATCTGTGGACTGGGCCTTCCTAAAAGAAGGTTTTTATTTGTACTAATTTTATATATGTATTTAGTAGCATTTTCTATAAATTTTCTTCTATGGAGCCACACAAATGTTGTGGAACCACACCCACTGTTAACAGCCCCATGAGCCCAGAACTCCACATCACTCTTCCATCACAGAAATGGGGGTTCACTTGTTTGGCTCCTGTGCACCAACACTCCCAGGAATTGTATTAAACAAGTGAGAGAACAATTTTTATTCTTCCACTCCATGATATTTGTGTTTTGAGAATTTTCTAAGCTACCTTTGCTTAATAATGCATTTTCCAAGACGAGCAGATGTGGATTTTTTGCATTTAGGGCTGGCAGAGGGAACAGTCTCCAGGCCAGGCCAGGATGACTGGGCAGGAAAACCAGCACTGACACAAATTATCCCACAGAGGACAAGGGAGAGGCAGATTCAGCTTTACCTTTCTGTGAGGCAACTGTGTTGCACAACCACGCCTACGGCAGCACTGAATTAATACTTCCCAAACCTCCCCACACCTTCCAGTCTGAGCCTCTCTCAGAACCACAAACCTTTTCCCAACAAAAAGAAGTTCTTGAACACAGAAAATTGTGGGTTTAATAATTTAAAATAACAAGATGTAGTTTGTGATAAAAAAAAAAAACCTTTCACATTTTTATAACAAAATTAAAGGCCAATATGATTAATTTTTTTCCTTTGTGGAACTGCTTGATTAAACCTGGCAGCTTCATAGATTGCACAGTTAGAGTCTGATAATATTTGACAAGGGAGCAGAACCATGAGGAAATGAAAAGAAAAACATTTCCATTTTATTCTACAAATACCTGCTATAATGTTTTCACCCTCACAATACACCTTCCAAGTATTTAAATTATCAATTGTGGGTGAGGGTTTTAATTATTTGCCAGAAATGAATCTGAGACTTGCAGATTTATTTGCAAGTGCAGGCCTTATTCAGTAAGTACGTCCACAAAGAATACAGGGAACAGCACTTCTAAAACAGTCCTGTGTTTAAGCAAGATGACAAAATGAATAATTTAGATATGGAAGAGAGGATATAACCAATTACACCTTAAAAACCCAAATGAAACATGAAGTTTTTGCAGAAGGAGCATTTCTTGCAGAGTGCACTGGTACACATGACACAGAACAGGGCTCTAATCCGATTGGAATTGCCAGGCACTAATGTAATACACACACACAAAAAAGATTATCAAAAGCTGATTAAAAGCCATCCAAACATTACAATTGAAGAGTACAGATTAAACAAAAGACATGATTTAGAAGAGGGCTAAAATTTTTTGACCTTATTAATGGTCTTTATGAACTTTTATGCCAGATCTCGATGAAGAAGAATATACCTGAGAACTGAAAGCCAGGCATCACACTTTGGGTGCTGTGCACTGCCCAAATTACAGCACAATTAAGTGAAGGTATTTCAGGCTGCTCGGGGAGCAGTGGCAGTTGCTAGGCAGCATCTGCTCCTGTCAGAGATGCTTCTTTCTTTGTGCAGCACAGAACCCCAGCCAGGAATACTGCCACCAATGGATTATTCCAAGGCAGCTTACTGCCATCACATGGCATCTGCAGAGTGCTCACCCGCTGCCTAGCAACACCGCCTCTCTCTACTGAGTCATAGCAGCACCAGGACAATATTCCTGCAAAAAAAGAAACAGATGCCTGAGAAGAAAGGTGATCATTCAGTAGCAAAGGATTGCAAGCATCCTTCCCCTGCCCTCCAAGATAAAAATAGAGATTGGGCTGAAAAATCATGAGCTGTTTAAAATAGTTTTGCACATCCTGGTGGCAGGAGGTGGGAGAGAAGGAAGGGACCAAAACCCACAGTGTTGTCCACTGCTTTAGCTGTGCTAAGGGACTGGTCTTGAGCTCCCAGATTTGCAAGGATCTATCCTGGTACTTCATCCTCTTCCTGTCACTCTCTTCCCTCAGTTCATTCACCCATACATCATTCCCTCTATGCAGAAAGTGAATGCAGCAGGCTTTTTCTCCCTTTTAAAGAGAGCAAAGGCTGTTTCAGTTTCTGAAACCTTCTCCCTCTTTCCAAACCCAGCTGGCAAAGAGAATTGGGCAGGCTCTGCCCAGAGAGGGGAGGAGCTGCTCTGCACTGCTGCGTTCCACAGGCTGAAATGTGAGCCTGTTGAACACCTCAGTGTTCAACACCAGAAACAAGGTAAGAAACCAATCAAGTTTTGTCTCTCCTGGAGGGTGGAGATTGCAGCACCTCTCCAGGCACCCTGCTCCAGGGCTTTCCCACATGCACTGTGGGAATCACTGTCCCCGACTGGAATTCACCCCCAGGCTCCTCCTTTCACCCTGCAGCTCTGAGAAGTGTCTGCACCTCCCCAGACAGCTGCTCTCCATGAGCCAACCCTTTCCTATGCTCCATTCCCAGCTTGTACCAGCCTGGATCTCACAGACCCTCCTCTCTCCCCGTGTTCCCCCCTCCTCACCCCACCCCTCATACTGTGAGGTGCAGCCCAGGAGCAACTAAAGGAGGAAGAGAGCATTTCCACACCATGCTGGTGCCCAGGAACACAGCCAGGGACAGAGAACACCACCGGCTCATGTTCACACAGCAAAGCCTCAGGGATCACCCCACAGCACCTTCCAGCCTGTCCCATTCTGCACAGGCTACAGCCTGAGACTTTCACATCTCCTATCTGTTCAAAAGTTCTTAACACATTAAAGCTACCTGGGCATTTATGGTCAGCTTGCACATTTTCAATGAGCAGCAGGAGGGGAAGGATAGGGCAGATTTATAAAAGTATATTTAACAGCATACAGCTCCTACATTTTAGCTGAAAACTCTATTTAGAGAGTCAGCCTGTACTGGCTGCTACACAACAACTCTGCTGAAAACATCTATGAAACCTGTCAATCCACCCATAAGAACTTTGACTTTTTTGGTTTGCAACTAAAATACAAAAAAAAGGAAAAAAGCATTTGACTGACAAAATTGTAAATGCTTTTTTTTCCACAATTTTTAATTCTTCCAATCCTTACTGCAGCAAACATACATTATTTAATGCTACCAACATCATCTGAGATGTTGGGGAAAGCCTCCTTTTCTCTTTTTGTGTCCTCCACACAGGTGGTTGTTGTTGTTGTTGTTATTATTTGTTTTTATTTCATAAACTATTTTTCCCCTGTTAAAAGGAGAATATGGTCTTCTGCCAGAAATACAGTCACTCCAGAAGTGGGGGAGAAAAAGGCAAAACCAAACCAAACAAACCCAACAAGATCAGTAGTTGCAGTTTGGGGCCTTGCTGTGATGAAGAAAGAGAGAGAAGCCTATTTTCTACTTCCTCTGCCCCAGAGTCCAAAGAGAAGCTGTTTCTGCCAGACCAGTGCTTGAAACACAATCTTCCTTGGCAGAAACCCCTGGGATTCCATAAACTGGGATCACAGAGATTACCAAACACTTATCTGTTAAAAAGAAAAACAAGTGGTCCCTCCTTTCAGATCAGTGCACTGGGAAGGGCTGAGCTGGAGCAGCAGGCAGGAGGATGGATGGATGGATGGATGGATGGATGGATGGATGGATGGATGGATGGATGGATGGATGGATGGATGGATGGGATGATATCACCATGCACTTCCCCAGCAGGCAGGCTCCCGGTGGATGCTCTGCACACACAGCAGGGCCAGGACCTTTCCAGGTCCCAGGACAGCTCCTCCCACTCTAACAATCCCTGCTGGAGGAAAGGCCTCACAGCATCACCTTTAAACAAGCTTGGAAAGGATTCCCCTCATCCCTCACACCCCAGGCCCACAGGCAGTGTCCAGCTCCATTCTGGACAGCAACAGCAGATGTCAGAAGGCAAGACTATTTCACAAAAATATTGATCCAGCTCTAACAGGTGCAGCAGAACTACACTGTTGTATCTTTGGTTTATCAAAATTCAGGTCTCCGGTCATTCAGATCATGAGCATTTAGAGAGAAACCAAACACAAAGATGCACCAAAGTTCCAACCAGAGTTTTCAATAACCCTTTTTTCCAGTAATTCATATATTTTTGGATTCCTTGTCCCACTCTGGCTGAAACTTTCTCACCTGAGCCTGCACTCTCTGTCCATGTAACACAGCCCCACATACACAAAGCAGTGCCCAGGTGAAGTGGGCAGCTCTCTGCAGACACAGCCACAGGCATTCTTCTGCACAAGGGAGGAGGTGGGAGAAACAGAAACATCTCCTCCTATCCCCCCACATCCAGAGTCAGTTACTGGAAACAGCCACTGCTCCCCACAGGGAGTATCCAGCACTGACAGATATCCTCCTATCAAAGGCTCTCTGCTCCCTTCACCACCAGTTTGGGCAGCCCACCCAGCACCCACCCCAGCAAGGCAAAGGACCATGTGCACTGTCACCCAGACAGTCACAGATTGCTTGCAACTTTCTTCTACTTAACAGTTCTGGGTTTCTCTGACATGAACTCAAGGGTTCCTTTATGAGGTTCAGAAGACTAAAAGTGCAGGTACCCATAAACATCTTGTTCATAAACATTTAGAGAGGGAAGAAGGGCCCTGCTGCTCAGAAACACAGCCACAAGAGGTTTCCAGAACAGTGAGGCACCTGCCAAAGCACTCTGTGCTACACTCTGGCACCTTGGGTAGCTCAGGGACTTACATTCAACAGAAAGAAAATAAAATAATTCACCACTCCATCAACTGCCAACTGCCAACACTAAAAGCATTTAGTGCCCCAGCTTCCTTGCACTGAAATAAAAATAAAGGTTTGTCTGGATGTTTCAGAGAACAGCAGCTTACCTCTGAAAGCACAAAGGCCTGCTTTTAATCACCAAGAGTTAGCTGGCACCACTTGTCATAAGCTTTTCTTAAGGCTTAATATCCAGAAAGACTCAAGAAAAGAAAAAGTAGTTAAAAGCTGAAGAGGGACAGAGGGAAATCTTATCCTTGGAATAAGTAATCACCTCACAACTGCACTGGAAAGCACTCAGGCTGCTCAAAGCCTCAGCTCCCTGCCTCCCAAATATATTCCCTAAGTTTGGACTAAGGACATATTGTTTGAACAAACAATAAAACATGTCTAAGAGGAAGGAATTATGGCCAAAAAACCTTTAGAGATGCTTTCAGGTTCTCAGAAAACCTCACAAAGTTCATTTTGACATGGAAAAACTTGAACAGAGGTTTGATTTTAACATCAGGCACTTGAGTGAGATATTTTGTATTTGCCCTGAGGTTCAGTGAGCAGACAGATTTTGAACCAGAACAAAGTGAGAAATGTTGTGAGACTAAGGTTGCTTCATAACTTTAAAACAACAACCAGTGGAAGGAGCACTGTCAGTCACAGCTGGTTTTGGACCAAGATCCCATGGTATGCTTCCTTTGGCCTCTTCCTCAGTGCAGAGCACAGCTGAGAGAGGAACACAACAAACTTAGGAACCACACAAATTAAAGAAAAATTTCTCTGGAGAAGGAGGGAAAAGTTGCATCAGTCTCTTGAAGAGCTAAATAATTTTCCACAGACTTCCCATTCTTTGGTGTTTTCACAGCCACATCTGAAAAGTGCTCCTGTTTCTCAAGAGAACAAACCTATGGAATACATATGGCCACCAGTAACACCAGTTGTTGGTCCCATCAGGCAGTTCCAGCTCCTCTGTATGAGAACCATTTCCAAATAACAATTTAATGTGTTAATCATTAAAGCCTGTCTATCTACATGTCCCTGCACATGAACACAGAAAACTTCCTCATTCCCAATCATCCCCCTCCTGTGGGCTTTGAAATGCCAGCAAATACGTGGTAGAGAATTTTCTAATTACAAATTCTGGTAATAGTCCTTACATGTTCCCCTGATGTCTGCATTGGAGTCTGACTTGTTAAGGGCAGAACTGCTGCACCAAAGGCTTTGCAAGGGTAGTGGGACTCATGTCCAGCTGAGCTATTCCATTGACTCTGCCCTAAGGAATTTGCTTTCAGAGGACTAATAAGAAGTCATCCTCCCTCTATTCCCACATGCAGCTGCAAACCACAACCTGCACCATCACCCCATACCCACACACCAATTTTCTATCCCTTAAGTGGTTCAAAAGTGAAATTATTTTACATTTCCTCACTAATTTGACTCTGAACACTTGAACAAGGAATTTAAACCCAAAGCACAAAAGGAACACTTGATAGAACCTGATTAACCTTTTTTTCAGCAAGTCAGAAGCTTCTAATCTGCACTACTATGCACAGAAATTCCAATTTCAAGTTCTTCCCCACCCAACTCTATTTCCATTAAACATGGAGGAAAAGTTGTCCAAGATTGCCAACTCACACCATCAAATGTCTCTTGTTACTGGATGTATTGTTAAGTGAGGACAGAAAGCCTGAATATCAAAATGTTTCCACCCCTAGAAAATCATTCTAAAAACAAAATCCTTTCTGTGCTGGGGGAAGCCTGGGGAGGAAGTGCTTTTGCCCCCACCCTAGTGGCCAGTGGCTGAAGTCCTGCAGGTCTTAACTGAATACCTAATACAGCACAATAACAAAGAAATTGAGAAAATTGCTCTAAAACCCACAAAATCATCCAAATTTAAACCCATACTCTGCTACTATGACTTCTTACTCCAGGATCAACCCCACAGTCCCATACAAGCCATGCAATGAACTGTTAAACATACACATCTCACTTCTTGCCTTTGTGAGCTTCTCAACTTCATTTCTCCTGTATTTGGAAAGTTTGGGCTAATTTCTACTGCCAATGTATTTGTGAACAACTGGGATTTAGATAATCTCAAAGTAGTGATATCTTACAGGTTAATTCTCATCCAGTTCTGCAAATCAGCTCTTCATGAGAGCTGGTCTAACCACAATTCTTTGATTTAGCCTTTTCCAGGACAGACAAGCTAAAATATATTAATCTCTTGGCCAAAAGAGGACATTTCATCTCCAAATTCTATCAGCACCCACAGAATTCCAGATTTACCCTACTCTGAGCTGAAGTTGCCCACCACACTTAGTGACACTTCAGTAACCTCTCCTGTCTATATGATCATATCCCATCAGGTGCATCCTGGGAGCTGCTCTTTTCCAGAGACATTTCAAGGTGTGATGCATTCCCATCCAGTTAAATAACACATATACATTTCCTTTATGATCTCTGACTGACAAATTCCATTGCTCATTCTTAAGGCCTACAGGTTCAAAAAAGGCCCTTAGGAGCAAAGTAGTGAATGGAAATTACTCCAATCCCTGGATGATCCCCTTTTCCTGAGCAAGTCCCCAGGTACCAGCAGCGCTTCCCAAGGCAGTAGAGCACAGAAGGTTTCCAAGTGCATCCCTGACTGGCTCTGGTTCCAAGACAGTCCCTGAAGAACATCCTTAGTCACCTCCCTCCTGCTGCCAGACAATGACATCCCCTGGCACAGGGACCCAGGAGAGAAAATGAAATACAACCTATGTCCCTAACCCAGCACCTGATGCAAGGATGGATATTGCCTCCCATCCAAACAATGGGCATTTTACTTATGTGGGAGAGGGACTTTACCTCTCTGAAACTTTTCATTTTGAAACCTGTAACAAACCACTCCAGTGAACAAGTACAACCACAGTGCCACTCACAGCCCCCTCCAGCAGCTGCCTCTTGTGTCAACAGCTAAGGCAGGGTCTTGTGCCAAGAGCCCTGAGGAAGGAAGGAAGACTTTTCTAAGTTCTGCAGCCCTGTTTTTCCCAGCATAAATATGAACTGGAAGTGTGCAAGCCAAGGTCTAGTGACAAGGGAGAAAAAAAGAAAGAAAATCAAGATACTGATCAAAAAGCTGCAGTACAAAACCATAACTAGGACATTGTGATGTTCCATCCTTTCTTAGTAAGAACAAGGGAAAGTTTAGTTGTATTTATTTGTGCTTACGGGTTTATTTTTCATTGTTACCAAGCAAGCACTGAAAATAAATATTTAAAAAGCATTTTTAAATAAAACAACAGATTTTAACCCTAATTCTCTGAATAAACTAAGAACAGATTCTGTTGATGCAGGCAGGTTCTCCTTCTCCTCCATGACTTCATACATACATATTTAATATGGTCAGCCATACAAAGTGGCTTGTTGATACAGCATCAATCAAATTTTAAAAAACAACAAGCAAACAAAAAAAAACTTTCCTGAAAGCCACGTAAATGTGCTCCTTGCACAAAAATAAAAGAGGAAAAACTGACAGTCTAATGAAATAATCAGCTCTTACATTACAGCCAAATGTTGTTTACTAGAGTTCTATTTAACTTTTTCTTTTAATACATTAATATTTAATACTTGTTTTTTAAGATTAAACTAACTAATCAGATCACTTCAATAAATATTTTCTTAGAGAGAGACTGCTTTAAAAATGCTAAAACACTAGAGGGCTGGAGAGCCTTGTCTTCAACAATCAGCTCAGAATTCTTATTAATTGTGTTCATCACTGGCCACCTCAAGCACCTGTGGAAGAACTGTCTGCTTTGCTTCAGCAAGTCTCAAGTTTTAAAAGCAGAGTTAGGATCAGAGGCACTGAATATAAGTATTTCTAAATAGAGGGGAATTACTCACAACAGCCACCAGGTAGTTGCTATAGCAGCTGAGAAATAAAATCAAGGAAGATCTTCAAGGTTGTTAGGAGAGTGTTTCATTTATTTAGAAATATCCTGAGCGATCTTTTAATATCTTTGCTGCAGATGCATGCAGTGATCTGTGTGAGGACTGGGCATTACAATGGAGTTCCACAACTGCAAGTGTGGAAAACTCCTTGTAACTGCAGGTGGGCACAGAGAGCCCCAGAGCTGGCCAAAAGGCACCAACGTTGCCATCAGGAAATGTCACACTGCCCTGCAGCCAAGGGCCTGTGGCTGCACAGAATTTCTGCTGAGGGCCCAGCAGGCACAGGGAATGCCTCTGAGGCTCCCTGCAAGGCAGTGCACAACACAAAGCCTCCACAGCCACGTGCTGAGAGGGCAATGTGGTGTCTGAAGGATCATTGCTGTGAATGATCACTCTGACAGACACAGGTAAGGCAGCAGAGCACAGCCTGCTTTCAACAGACAGCAGCACCAGGATGAAGCACTTTCAGTGGCACTGTCCCTTGCCTTGGCACACAAGGACAGCTGTGGCCTGGATGCCCAGATGTGCCCTCCTGTTCCACCAGAAACCTCTTTGTGGTACTCCACTCGCAGAGACAACTGATCCCACTCAGCTTCCACCAACAGGGACAGAAAGTTCATTGCCTTAACCCAAAGGCAAACCTTCAAACTTGGCATGGCTTAGCAGGAGCAGAGAAAACCCACAGTGGTTTTTTGGACAGAGACTGCTCTAACCAAACCCAAACTACCAAAGCCCAAAGGCGTAAGCTCAGAACACTGACTCATGCCAAGAAGATTATTTTTGCACATATTACTTGTGGAATCAGGATAATTTACACTGCTATTTTCCCTCCCCCCTCCTTTTATTTTTTTGCCTGTGCACCTCCCAGCAGCAAACCCTCAGGTCCACAATTTCTGCAGACTATTTGCTTCAAAATGCACAAAAATCACCCTTCCAGCCAGCAATGACAGATCTACTTCTGAAAAACTGACATGCCACTCCTCACTTGTAGTAACTAAACCCCAGGTATAAGCAGCATTTTTCACCTATTTTCCTTCTCTGGAGGATTATCAACAAATTTCAATTACAAGAACAGTAATTAAAGCTACTCAAGAATAAAAAAAGCTTGCCTAGAGATCACCAAAACTTGCAGGACTCAGCTGTTACCTTAGCCCTGCCTACAGGTGTGCTGTCTGCAAAGGAAAACCCCCATCCTTAGAGGAATATTCTCCAGCCCAGGGAACATCACTGAAATCACGCTTGTTTTCATTCACTGCTCTCCCTTCCACACACCTCTTCCAGACTTGTTTACAACCTGACTGGAGATTTCCCAGCTTTTCTTTTCAAATATCTGCATAAAAAAATTAGTTCACCTGTTTTTTGGATCAAGGTAAAACAAGGATTCTCTTGTTTGAGCACATGGGCCAAACATAAAAACAAACACTGAATATCAAACCCTGCAACACGGCAAAGAAAAACAACTACAGAAACAGAAGGAAAACAACAAGATTTGGGAGACAGATAATTATTTTCTGAAGCATCCATTACAGTTACAGCAATCAGTTTCATCCTAGGGTAACAGAGGTGCTGCTGTCCAGCAGATGAGGTATGAAAAAAAGTCCAGCATCAACTACATTAAAAATCCCCAGCAAAACAACAGCTTGGTATTCCTGAGTGCATCCAGCTGGGATGGATCAGGGCTTGTTAACTTCATATACTCCCAGTGACCAACAGACACAGCAACAGGATTGGAAGCAACGACTCCCAGGTGGTATTTTCTGCCACTTGTTTTTATTACCCCACACTTGTAGGTTCTCATCTGATGCTGCATTTGAATTTATTTTTTTTAAACAAAAGTGATTTGCTTCATCTCTCTTTACTATGAAGACAAGTGGGATGTAATAAGCAAATTATCTGCTGTACAAGATTAAAAATTAATAAGTATTTTTTTATTATTAAATTAACAGAAAGCGTTTTAACAAAGAGGCATTAAGGCTTCTAATTGCTCACAAGTTAATTGCCAAAATCCCACTTTAACAGTTCCAGTTAACAGATTATGTAGCAAATTTGTTGATACTATTTTAAATATTTTGTAGAAATCAATCATCACTACACACTGTGGAACTTAAAAATCAATATGCAGAACTGATAACTATAAATTTAATGAGGCGTTTAAGTAACTAATCAGGGTAGCAGTAGTAGCTTTTATTATTATAATACAAATCAACAGTTTAAAAAAAATTAAATCGAAATGAGCAAGAGCGAAGTAAAAGAAATTCTGTATCTTCCACTTCATTAGGTGTAACATTTCTGCTTTTATCAGGGATTTACACGCTAAAATAACAAACCAAAGCCGCCAACGGTGATGCCTCAGATTAGAGCAACCACGATGCCAGACGGCTGTAAAATCTGATTTCCCAAAACAAGGAAAAAGCAGCGCAGTCCGCAGGCACGGAGGCCCCGGGCCCCGCTCCCGGCCCGCCGCAGCCCCCGGCCCGGCCGCCCCCGTCCCCACGGCCGGGCAGGTGCAGCACCGACGCCCCCTAAAGACACCGCGGCAGCGCCGGCCCCTGCCCAACTCCATCCGCACATCGCCTCGCTCCGCAGATGGAAACGCAGGGAAAAGGGAACCGCGCGCTTAAGTAGATTAAGGGCTCAGCAACTCGTTTTCTGATTATTTGTGCGATCCCGACCCCAGCGCGGGCCCCCGAACTCCGCTCGTCTCTGGCGTCGCCGCGGCGGCGCTCCGGGAAATAACGCGAACCGAAGCGCACGCAGAGCGCATCCAGCGGTGCGGGCAGGGCAGGGGAGGCAGCGCCGGGCAGCCCCCACAGCCCCGCGGGCAGCGCTGCCCCCATCCCGGCTCCACCTGAGGGGCAGCGCCGTGAGCACCGCCGGCCCCGGGGGAGGGGAACGGCCGCCCCCCCACACGCACAGCACAGCCCGGGGTCCGGCGGGGAGAGGAGGGGGCGAGCGGGGCGGGGGAGGGATGCGGCAGCACCTACCCACGCCGTATTTCTCCTCCTCGGTGGGACTCCACATGCTGCCGGATGGCTCGGCCGCGGCCGCCGGTCCCCGGGCAGAGCGCGGCGGGCGGGCGGGCGCCGCTCATCGAGCGGGGGCGGCTTCTCCACCCCCCGCGCTCAGCGGGGGCGCCGCGCCGACAGCCCCCGCCCCACGCTCCGGCCGGGGCTGCCCTCAGGGGTCGCTTCGCCGCTGCCGGGGGGCGGGGGGAGGTCGCCCCCCGCCCGCTCGGGCGGTACCGGCCGCCGCGCCGCTCCCCTCCGCGGCCGCTCGCCGCCGGCCCGGCGCCTCTCCTCGCGCGGTCCCCGCGGGCTCCGGCCCTGCCGACGCGGCGGCCCCGCGGAGCTCGGCGGCCTCGGGCCCCCTCCTCGTCGTTCTGGTTCTCCTCCTCCTCCCGAGCCGCCGCTCCCGCCGCCGCCGCCTGAAGGACTCGGGGCTGCCGCGCCCCCCCTCACGCTCCCGGCGGACCTGGCGCGCACGCGCGGCTCGCGCCGCCCCCCCCTCCCCGTGCGGCCGCACGAGGCGCGCGCGGGCGCGAGGCGCGGGGAGGCGCGTGCCCTCTGAGGGCGGGCAGGGAGCGCCGGTCCCGGGACACCCTCACGAACCCGTCCCATCCCCATGGCCGGCTCCATCCCATCCCCGCCGCACCTGCCGGCCCCAGCGGCTCCCGGGAGGCCGGCCCGCAGTGCAGCACCGAGCCCGGCCGTGTTGGTCAGCAGCGGGGCTGGCCCGACCCCCGCCCGGCCGCCCGGGCTGCCCGCGCCACGGCCCCGAGCCCTGGCAGCGCTCACCACAGGCACCAGCAGCCTTTAGATCAAAATTGGGCTCATACTCTGTTTTCTTTTCTTGTCGGTAATAATCTCCAGAGCTTCTAAAGACCTGGCGAAATTCACGTGGTTTCCACAATGAACACGTAACCGAAATGAGAAAGAATCTTTAGATTTCATCTCCAAGTTCAGCTTTCGCTTCCTTCCATAAAAACTGAATTTGAATTCTTCACAGCAAAGGAAAAGCTGAAATAAGTTATACAAAAGTTTTCCTGCAGCTGAAATTTTAGTCCCTGCAGTATTCTGACGGACCAGTGCCCTTGCCCCGGTCAGAGCCTCTGCAAAACCACTTTTTTACAGCCTTTTCAGAAACCTTTGTAAACAACTTGCTTGATGGGAAGTTTTAGGATTGCATTAAACTTTTTAACAATCTAACTTCAGATGTACCCAACACTTTTAATAGAATATCTGTTCTCTGATTATATAATAAAACAGAATGAAAGTCATCAACTTGCACTACAGAACTTGGGTTGCTGTGGAAACCTTCATTATTTATTTTTTTAACACGTGCAACTACTGTTTCCCCACCGAGCAGGGCCAGGTTTCTGTTTGGGTTTTGGTTTGGCTTTGGGATGTCGGGTTTTGTTTTCCTGTGTGGAGAGCAAACAGCAAGTGGCCAAGAACTGAGTGTGCTTGTACATTATTCATTTAAAAAAACCAACTTATTCCATCCTACCTTAATTCATATTCACATTTAGGCATTTGTATTTACAATAGCTCCGTTCCTTCCCTTCCTGAGGCACTCCCACAGCATGCAGAAATAGCTTTTTGAAGGGACAAAGCATGACAAAGTCATTGAGTTGCATCTGTTGGAGATAGGCTGCTCCAGGGTTTTTGGTTTTTAACTCTGTATATGTCAATAATAAATACCTTTCCATCTCTTCTGAGTACTTTGGGAACAGAAAACCTCTGCAGTGACAGGAATTGGTTAATTCTTGCAAACTCCTTATTCCACAGTCTCAGCCCTTCAAGGATTCTTCTTGCTGCCAAGCTGACCAGTACTTAAACTGATATTTTTCTTGCTTAAGAAAAAATACAGCATATTTTTTTATCAAACTACAACAATTTCTGAGTTGACTCTTCCCTTAAAGTAAACCTGGAATGAAGGTGAACTTGGGAAGGCAAGTGAGACCCTTCTAGGGTTAGATAAACTCTCAGAAGGACACCGAACCAGCTGGACAGAATAGGACAGCATACAGATAGCATTTTATTTAAAGGCCATATGTGTGATCATGGACATACAAATGACAGCACTGGCAGGGACACACACTGATGGCAGATTACCTGTATGTGAAACACAACACATATTATTGTATGTTTATTCCTGACTCTTTTCTGCACTGCTGCTGGTGGAGAGAGGGTCACTAGATGGCCATATGACCCACATGACTTCAGGAAGAAAAAAGTCAGTGTGCTTACCTGTGGAGTCAGTGGAATGCAAGTTTGCCTAAGTTAAAGTTACCAAATATATTTACACCTGTTCCTCTGATCTCTGCATCTACCCCTTTAATGAGGCTCCTATCACCTGCCCAGAAATACTGATTGCTTTAGTAAACACTCTTAGCTTAAGTGTAGCAAGGAACAAACATCTCATCCTCCCACGGAGGCAGAGCCACAAATCTCCCAGGCACCAAGCTGGAATTCAGGATTACCCACGTGCACAGGAGAGAGCAAAGCAAACAGCCGCTGCTGCAGAACAACTCTTTCTGCTGTCTCTCCTCTCTCTTAACAGAGCTCACTCCTGCCAGCTTCAATATTCATACTGCTGTGGAAAGCACAGGAAAAGCAGAGAACTACTGTAGCAAGCAGAAACAAGAAATTCTCAGGGTTATATGCCCCAGGGTTTTCTTTCTTTTTCTTTCTTTTTATCTGGAGCTGTTTTTGTTTTCCTTTATAAAGAAGTCTACACATTGAAAACACTACACAAAATTGGAATCCAAAGCCTACTTCTAGTAAGGCTTTGTTAAGAAAATTTTTAAATTTGTATCAGCAATCAAAATAAAATGTAAAATCTGGTGTAAATGTCAGAGCTGCTACAAGAAGAGCTTCTGTTGGTAGGCATTGTGGATCCCAAAATTAATGGTGTTCAGAGAAAAGGAGCCTCCCCTTGCAGAAGTCTTCGAGGTGCTGTTCTTTCACTAAAGTTTTGTGTTGCGCTGTACTGAAATAAAGGCAAATACAAGCTTCAAGACCTTATTTAAATGAACAAATCAAGTCAGCAGAAAAGCACTAATCTCCAAAAAACACTGTGTAAAGTTACTTAATGTCCACTGTGCTCAGGAGTTGTCCTGTCAGAGGTATTGTGAGTTGCTTATGGTTCTGCTACTGCAAACACAGTTGTCCTTATCCAAACAGAGCAGGCAGCAATGTTTAACACAGTGTTAATTAAAATACATTAGAGAGTTCATCCTATATTGTCCTGTCTTGCCATAATATAGATGTGATCTGAAAGACAGCTGGCTTGGGATTGGAGAGATTTGACACAGTTTCTTTCTCTTAAATAGATCAAGGGAACTGCACAATCCTTTCAAATGCTCTGCAAGGGACAATGGAAGGTCAGAGTGCAGAAAGCAGAGAGGTTCTTACACCTCCCTGCAAGCAGCTTTCTCTCAGTTATGCCAGCCTTAAGGTAGCACAGAACATATCACCCTCCTGCCCTCTTTTTCAGGGAAGTGCAGCCCCACACTTTACCCTTTCTCCCCATTCTCAGGCCTATAGTTGCTGGTAACTTCCATTATTACTTCAAGCCTCTCTTTCAGTAAGATGGCCCAGGGCCCTTGCCATCAGAAAAAACCAATCTGAGATGAATCTCAACTCCCTGTGACAGACCAGACAAATTATTTAATTGCATTCCATCCTTTTCTACACTTGACTTTTTATTTTTGTTTCTTTAAAGTTCATATTCTTCCCCTGTTGTTAAGATGAATTAAGGCACTGAACAACTTTACTTTCCCATTAGATTATGAATCCCTCACCTTGCAGGGAGAAACAAAGAAATGCAATGCAAATCACTCTATCACCATCTGTGATGACCTCACAGGTCCTTTTGAAGCGTCAAGTGTTTCTACTTTATGCCTCAAAAGGGATTCTGGTGTCCCAAGAACTGAGCTATTCTTCCTTTGGTGAAGTCATCTGCTAAAACTTTTAAGCAGGAGGTCTCAGGTTTTGGTGCACAAATCCAAATTCTATTTTTTGTCCTATTGCACAGAGCCATCTCATGGATTTCTTTCTTATGAGGGATCAAACCAGCAACTTAGGAATCTAAATGCAGCAAATGACAAATTTTCTCTCCAAGGCATCACAGTGTTTGTTCCCCACAACTTCACACACCTTTAATTGGGATGAATTCTGATTAGTGCTCAGGAGTGGGGAGGATATTAAAGTCCATTATCTTAGGACTCTTTCCAAATTTTTAATTCAGGAGTTCCTCATAAACAAATCTGCTCCCAGCCCTCAACATTTCTCAGAGTGGCAGGAAGGAAGCAGAGCTCCATCCAGCAGCAGCATTGCCAGCATGCTGCTGTCACTCCATCATTTATTCCCTGTGGAGTGCCTGAAGCAGCAGCTCATGACCAACAGCAACCAGCACACATTTCACTTCACCATGTGAGATACAGCAAGCAGAACTTTCTGGTAAACCTGGGAACATCTCAATAGTTCTGGTCTTCCATTCCAGAATTTTTCTTTCATGTAAAATGGAAGTCAGCATAAAACATTCCAGTACTTACCCTATTTTGGTGTTGTCTCCCTCAGAGCAAAGGGAATCTAAAATCAGGGGGGGCAAAAAAAGAGGTGTTTTCATCTCCTTCCAGAACATTAGACATGTGGAGTTAAGCCTCACCAAATAAAACTCCCCATAAAAATGTCTATTACAACCAATTTACACAACAGTTTCAAATATAATATTAAAAGTTACTTTCACTCTATTTGTAACATTCCTTGAAAATAAATTATAAAACCAGAAAAAAAACAGGACATGTAGAAGAACAAATATAGATCAATGTGGTTGTGTCAGCACCTAAGTTTGTATGTTGCTTGCACAGAAGTATCTGGATTAAACCAGGAGAGCAATACTGATTTTGGTTTTTTTCCAGCACAAAAGTAGAGAATGGACTGACTAATACCTTAATACCAATATGTCAAGTACAACTACAAAAAATTTACAGTGCAGGTGGTAATTATTTAGTCAGATGGACCTTATATAAAAAATATCACAGATCATGCTGAACAAATGTTTTCCTTGTACTAAAGAAACAGTATTTTGCCCTTCAAATATTTTTAAAAAATAATTTAAAACCTCTTGTACCATGAATAATTGAGAATTTTGAGGAAAATACTAATGCACCTTCATTCTCACTTATCCTTAATGCTCTCACTACAGCAAATTACTTATTAAAAGGGTGAGAAATCATAGGATGTTAATTAGCACTGTTTTGACAAATTTATACCTTTTCCTATTAATTTCTTTTAATGTTCAGGATATAAGAAACCCTATCACAAGTAATAATTACCTCCTGTCTTATTTTGTGAAATGAGAGTTCAGAAGCATTTGTGAACTCTCCTTGTGAGTACGTTTTTTCTGGTTTTTTTTTTTTTTTTCCATTTCATTTCTGACCTTATGCATTTCTTATAATTTATGTATTTATTGCTGTGGAAGAGATCTCTTTCATGCTAAGAAATTTATACTATTGAAAGACAACATCAGAGAAGCGGTTCCATCACTCATGGAAATGAGCCTGTTGCTGTTCCAGAGGCTGATTAAGTGATTTGAGCTATCACACAATCAGCCCTCGGCCAAATCCCTAGCAGGGAGGGCAGGCTTTGGCTGGGGATTTCTAAGCGCTCTTTCTGATGTTCCGCCTTTGTTTCAGGGGCAGCAGAGCCTTGGTTTGTGCCCAGCATCCCACACATCACGGGGAACGAGCGCTGAGCATCCCGGGGCGCTGCGTTGCCGTTTGCGGGCGCCGTGCGTGTGAAGGGACAGAGGCGTCCAGCCCGGCCGGGCTGAGGGCAGGGCAGCGACCCCGCGTCCTTCCCGTGCTGTCCCCTCCCTCAGCGCCGCTCTGTCCCATGCCAGCCCCGCCGCCTCAGGGCCGCTTTAAGCCCTCGCTGGTGCCCTGAGGAGCTCGGGCCGGCCCCTCCGCTCCCGGCTCCCCGCCCGCTGTCCCTGGTGCTGGAGCCGCTGCCGGCCGGGCCCCGCTGGAGCTCGGAGCCTTCCCCAGCAGCGGAGATCTCCAGCCGAGCTCCCCGAGCGCTCCCGGCAGGGCGGGAGGCGCCTCCTGTTCCGCAGCCCCGGGCTCTGGGAGCAGCCTCGGCCCCGGCCGGTCCCTCTGCAGGGAGCAGCTCGTGATCAGGGAATAAAACCAGCACTAACACAAGCAATCGGTAAAACTGGAATTTAGAACTGCTGAGATGGATAACTTGTAAAGTCATGCTGGGCCTATCTGGGTTCATCCCAATTTCCCTTGTGGGAATGCTGGGGCACACAGTGTAGCTGTGGGCACAGCTCTGCAGCTCAGCTAATGATTACAGAAATATACAGTCCCAGCAAGGTGCTCAACAGCCCAGGAACACTGTTTAACATTTCTGACTATTTTACTGTCCATACTAATTACATATTTATATTTGAAAAATAAACATTCTATGTGTTTATCTGTAAAATTATTTTGATTACTTTTTGCTAGATAAATCCATCCTTGTACTTATATAGTCAAAACAAACAGTACATTTTTATAGTAAAAGAAATAGAGTATTTTTATAGTATATAAATATTACAAATCTTAAAACATTTATTTTGTTAAGATTGAGACAATTGAACTGTCATTAGTTTGACAGAGAGCCAAATCAGGTTTCCAACTCCTAGTTTCATGTGCCCAGAGTGACAAGTAGCTGACTGTTAAGTGTTCATATAAGCTTCATATTCCAAAATTAATGTGAAATATATCCTTGTGAAAGGCAGTACTGAATTCCAATGCTGAAGGGATATATTCTATATGGGTTCCCAGCATGCCAAACCACTTCAGTCTCCTATAAAGCAGACTTGAAATTTTGTGTCATGCCTCAATACAGCGACATCCAAAGACACCCACGTGTGCCACTCAGGTTAGCTGGGGGGGAAATCTGACAGGAATTTATTTTAAGAGCTTTGACCTACGTAATGAAACCAAATCTTCTTGAGCAGAATAAAAGAAAGCAGAATATTTTGTTACCTGACACAGCAGAACAATGAGTCAATTGTAGCAATTCTGCAGACTGGCATGTCCCTGAGTAAAAAGGATGAAGTTACTGTAAATCCATCCAAACACTCACATCCAGCTCTGGGAGTGAATCAGCACAAAGTGACCAGCAGCTGATTCATCTAAATAACAAAAGCCCAAACACCTCAGCTGTACCCACACAGAAGTAATCAATAATCACACAAATTCACTCTCCTGCCATAATGTACTACAGCACAAGTGGCCAAGAGCTCTTAAACACACCCAAGTGGTGTCTTCTGCTGAGGAGCAGAGGAGTGACACCCACACATCTCCATGGAGTTGAATATTCCCTTTTTTCCTTATCACTTCCTGACACCTCAGCAATACAATGAATGCAGTTGTGAGAGTTGCTCCCTGTGCCAAAAGGACAGGGGTTCAGGAGCCCCAGGCAGTGAGCAGCCCCAGGTACAGCCCAGCAGTGATGGATGATGCTGCCTGGCTGCTGCAGACACACAAACTGCTCATTCCTGTGAGGCACCTTCCTGAAAACCAGCAAGGAATGTCCTGGTGCCTTCAAGTGACTGAGTCAGGTGATTGAATCAGTCAGCAGGAGCACAAACCTAAATTAGACAGGTGTATCCACATGCGGAAAAATTGCCATCTAAGATTGCTTTGTGTAGAGGTGAGGATGTGTCCTGATCTCCTGTAAAGCTGTGCAATCAAATTGTAATTCTTTATGTTCTGTTAACATACTAAACAAACAGCAACACAAATCAAAGAGCTGCCAGCAGGAGTGCAGAGCTGTCCCCAAAAGCCCTCCCAGAACCATTCCCTCTGAGGGCAGGCCACTGAGAGAGGGAGGTACATTCACATTATAAAGCACTCAGTGACAGGCAGAGGATGTCACACACATGGAAAAAACCAAGGAAAGCAATTTAAAAAGATCCCTCAGAGACCAGCTATGACCCAGGTACTGTTCCAGCCACAAAAATGGAAGTTTGCAGACATATTTAAATCCATTAATTCCTTCAAAGTGAAGGGAAGGCCTGGAGAAGTGTCTGCAAAAGCTATTTTTTACAGACACACTTTCACCTGCAGTGTGACACAGATTAAAGGATGGATTCAGTAAGAAATATATTTTTTATATATGACTCATTAATTACCCACCATCAGGTGGAAGACCACCAGGGTTTGGACTGACTATGACCACTGCAACTGTCCTACAGACAGTGAACAACCTTACATATTTATTTAGTAGTATTAAACCCAGCAACCAATATAGAAATAACATGCCTTGCAAGCAAAGTGCAAACATGGACTGCAAACAGACCTCTCAACTAATTGAACCTGCTCAGATTATGAAGATAAAATTCAGACAATTTTTAATAATTCATTTTTTTCTCCCTACTGGTAACAGAGAAGGGTCTCCAAGAGTTTACACTCAGCACACACTGCTACCAATGTGCTACTGGTTAGAATTGGAAGAGCACAGATTCTGATGCAGCTTTTACCTTTTCCTATTCATATGAAATCTTTTGGCCTCTGGTGCACCTCTCATTCCCCACTGCAGTTCAAAATGCTGGATGCTCTCACGGTGCTTGGCCATGCCAGCTTGGGCTGAAGCAGGACAGCTGCTCCCTGTCCCCTCCAGACTCAGTACAGGGTGAGGATTGCAAGCTGCTGGCTGGAGGAGCTGAGGGCAGGATTTCCAGAATCCAGGTAATCTTCCATTAATACTAATTCCACTGCAACCTGCTAAAATCTGTTCTTCACCCACTGAAAGAAATTCCCTGTTCCTTGTGAGTTTGTTTGGAACTCATATTAATTGTTGCAGTTTGCAAACAGCTCACCACAAATAATGAAAAAATATAAGTACCTTTTATTAGATCAGCTCAGGTAATTTTGAGGGAAAAAATGGACACATTTTTGGGTGCAAAAGCCACTGAAGAAATAATGTTATTAAAATCACTACCAATGCACATAAACAGGCAAAGACTGCAATTTATTACACAAATATAACATTTTATAGTTGGAATTATGCAATACGGCTTTTCCCTGAGGAGTATAAAAATATAACTAATAAAAAGAAAAATAAAAAATATATAGCAAGATCATGTAAAGGAAATATTTTACTGTTGTGTGTGAGATTGCTTTCTGAATAGCTAATAATTAACCTGCATGTTTAATGCATCATTTAAAAGAACCTGACGAAAACATCTAAGGAAAATTCTAATGAAAAGTGATAAAAATTTATTACTGAAACAAAGTTCAGAAAAATACAGCTTTACTTGTGTTATGAAGCAAAGAGAACAAAAATGTGAGCAGCATGGACAGAACAGAATTTGTCTGAGATGAAATAATTTTGGAGAATGATGAGCAAACAAATGAGTTTGCTCAAAATTTTCAAGAGCATTTTAATACTGCATTTAATGAGAGAGCTTTTCAATTTTATTGCTTCTAGAAATTGTATCAGGATAGGAATTAACTCTCCATACAGCAAGGGGAAAAGAAATGTTCCTGTTCCTGGTGGCATTCACACTCTCATCAGTGTGAGAGCTGCCACATTTCCTTCCAAAACTTTTAGCCAGTTCTCATCAAGTGACACCAATGTGGTTCCATTGGGATCTTGATTTACAACAACAAGAGCTGACCAAACAACCTTGGAGCAAATGCAGGTAAGAGGATTCAATTTAAATTAAACAGAATGGTGAACAAACATTGGGCTCAGTCTTGACTTTAGAAGAATCTTTGAGTAACTATGGTAACTGTTTACTGAAAATAATTGGACTGAAAAACTTTTGAAATTGAACATGAAGGTTTAGAAAATATTTCATTTTTAAATAGATTATATTTCTAAAATGTGGGTATGAAACAAAGAGATTTCAGTAAAACTGGGCTCCAAAGGAATAACCACTCCAAAGGAGGTTAATGGTGCAAATGAAGATCCTAAAAAGGCTTTTAAAAGGTATGAATTGGAGAGAGAAAGGTACAACTTACAACTGTAAAATGTGAAGGAAGAAAGACAGAACTTCCAGAAATCAATCTGAACTACATCAAGGAAAGAACAATAAAATAAAAAGATTTTTCAGACCTGGTATTTTTCAAATAAAAAAATGGGAGAACATTACAAGGAAAATGAGACAGGGATTAAAAGTAATTTAGAAAATAAAATTCCTTTTTTTTACAGTTTTCTATAGGGTGTGTGGCAGGTTCATGTGCTGCATGGTAAATTAACACAATTTGGTGTCCACATGGAAAGATTCATGGGGAGGAGGCAAAGGTTGAAGAGTTCAACACAACTGGCAACAGCCTCTCTATGGCTCCACATGCTAAAATATCTGATACCTTAGTGCCTTGTTCTGAAATCAGAAATTTCTTATATATTTCACCTTGACATTCCAGTCTTAAAATGGGACAGATTCCATGCTTGCCTTTCAAAGGAAGAACAAGTGATCCAAGCAACAACTGCATTGTTGAACAATGATCAGAAGCTGCTGGTAGATCATTACCAGTCCAGTGTCCAATAAAAAGATCTTGTCTTGCAGTAAAAACTCTGCCTTCTATTAGATTGCTGCTGTAATAAAATAAATGTTTTATTCAGAGCATTTCCCCTGTCACAGACATCTTTTATGAAAAATCCTTTCCTTAGGATTTTTCCTCCTGAGAAGCTGAGAAGCCTCAGGAACAAAATGTAAACATTGATTGTTTGCTGCTGTGGAATGCAACAGGTGCATCTGTGATTGGTCTCATGTGGTTGTTTCTAATTAATGGCCAATCACAGTCAGCTGGCTCAGACAGAGAGTCCAAGCCACAAGCCTTTGGTATCATTCTTTCCTATTCTATTCTTAGCTAGCCTTCTGATGAAATCCTTTCTTCTATTCTTTTAGTATAGTTTTAATAATATAGATCATAATATATATATATATATATATATCATAATATATATCATAAAATAATAAATCAAGCCTTCTGAAACATGGAGTCAGGATCCTCATCTCTTCCCTTATCCTAAGACCCCTGTAAACACAGTCACATTCCCCCTGTTTTTTTTACTAAATGAATTTATCACCATTTTCTTTTGGAGAGAAGAATAATTACATCTCATGTAACCATGATAAAAGCAGACAAGAAGTAGCATAACCTGCCTTTTTGCTGCTGTAACGAGACAGAGATTAGGCCCAGGAGCCAAAACATGCACCCAGAATGAACATTAGGGAGCTTGTATGGGATCTGCCTTGTTCTTCCCAAACACAGAACATGACTGATGCAAATAATACCCTCTCATGAATACTTCTGGAGAAATTTAGCACAATATTAGGAAATAATTCTGAAGCCAATAAACTGTCTTCTGATCATAGCCAAGTGCAGTTGCAAATTTTTCTTAATATTACAAATATTATACTAGAAGAGATCCTATAAAATGAGAGTGAACTACAAGAAATCTGTACACAGTGAAGTTGCTTACAAAGATAAACAGAAACTAAGAAGTGCCATTTTTCTGTTTTATTCTAAATACATGTTTATGAGAATTGCAGCCACTTGATTCAGAGGGCAATCAAGGCTATGTGATTCACTCGAGCAAGCTATAAAATAGTGATGGATCCTACACAGGGAACTTTGCATTCCAAAGCTGTGAGGCACCTGATAAACTCCAGGAAATGATTTCCACCAATTCAGACCTCTGCAATGCACAGATGACTGATTTCTCTAGGATTATTTGCTAAAATAATTTTAAAATTATATTTACAATAAATATGAATCATAGGAGGCTTTCCACTAAATTCCATCTAAATGTCTTAGGTAAAGTGCTTTTGGGGCAGAAGGATTATAACACTGAAAAACATAATGGTAATTGTCACTGCTAAAATCCCATTGATGTGTGTCCTGGGCATTCCTGATCTAATGCAGATGAATACAACACCCAGGAGATCTCACCACCGGTAGCAGCAGCAGCTCAGGCCAGATAACTCAAATAAGGCAGCCAGAGCCTGATCAGCTCCATAACTGAGCACCACAAACCTCACTCTGCTCCAGGCCTCAGGGAGCTCAGATGGATTCAGGGGCTCAGACAGATTCAAGGGCCACACAGAGCTCAGATGGATTCAGAAGGAAAGGAAACATTTCCCTCTAAGAGATTTGCATGAACCTAATCCCACCACAAAGGTTTGCATCCCTCTCACATTATAGCATACTGTGCCAACTTCTGATGTCCACCCTTCCCCATAAAGAAAACAGAAAAGGTTCAGGAAAAAGAGCCAAAAGAATATAATCTGAGATCTGGGGAACAAAACACCTCCTAATACAGAGATTTAAAGAGATCAATCTCTTTAGCTCTGTCAAAGAGAAGTGTAAGGTCTGATATGATCTGTCTATAAGCACATACACAAGGAGTTTTCTGATTGCTCTTCAAATCTAGCAAAGGCTCAAGGCTGATGGACTGTTCAGACTGGAATAGCTGCAGTTTGTTACCCATGGGAATAAGCCAGCACAATTTACCAGAAGATGTAAAAGATTGTTTATTGCTTCAGCCTTTCACTCTAGGTTGGCTGTCACTGGGAGAAACATCCATTAGCTCAGCATGAAGGGCAGTCTTGAGGTAATTCTTAGGTGAAATTCTCAGATCCATGTTTTTCAAAGGAGGTTACTGTTACCACTTTCTATAGAACAAATTATTAAGTAGGTGATCCTAAAAAAATTATTTTAATTATTAAAAAAAAATAATATGAATATACTAGCACATACAGGTATTATTTTAAAATGACACCACTAGAGGCTACATGAGGAGTTTTCCATCAATAAGCATTATGTTATGAAACAGACATTTTGACATTTCTAAAAATTAAAACAATTTTTGCATCTTTTTCCATAAAGAATTCCATTTGTGCCTGAGTCAAAGGAGAGAAGCCTTATCATTTGCTGCCTGAAACAGCCTAGCAATAGAAAAGATCTCCACAAAACACGGCTGCTTTGGCATTTTCACAGCCAGGGGAAAAATAATTTAGCTGTTAGGATCCTGTCACTTCTCTTATTTTTGTGGTTCAAAACTTCCTTCAAGGCTTAATAAACCAAAAGATGCTGCAGACATGACAACTCTCACTGGGATATCCCTTGGTCTCAGTGGGCAGTACCATCTACACCTGGTATTAAAGAGGGACCTACTGCTTTAGCTGTTCATTGAGAAATGCAGCCCCGAGATTTGGAATGGCTCAATAAACCCCAGAAATGATGGCTTGGCAGACAGGGTGTCAGTAAGATGGCCAATACTGGCCACTGGAATTCACAGGTATTGGTGGTTTTTAAATACACTTAAAATCAAATTATATCTACTTGATATTACTTATATTTGTTTTGTTATCTGGCTGTCTACAAACTTGCTCTTTCTCTCTGTCATCAGTCCCCAGTGTCCTCAAGCTTCTCTTTGCTTAGAGAAAAGGACTTCTAACACTATAATTTCTAACAACTTTTCTAACCACGTACAGCTCTTGCATCATACAAGCCTTGACTCAATTACCAAGTGGCTCTGACTCAGATGTTCAGAATTTTTCCAATAAGATCATGACTTTGTGCACTTTCAATACCAAAGTGACTTTGTGATGCTAAAAGCAGTCACGGTATTTTGCCATCTGCATCCTGGTCCCAGTTGCCAAAGGGATAGTGACAAACAGACCAAGGGGGTCTCTGTGGAGCAGCTCCCATGGAAAACCTGGAAATGCTCCACTTGGAGCAGCCACTTTTGTTTCTTCTCAGTGCTGGCTTTCTGAAACATGCCAGGTATATTTCTACTTGCTGTGCACAACACTTGCATTATGCCTTGCTTTTCTGATGATTCACTGGGTCAGCTCATGGCTCATGCAATTAATGTTCTCAGGGATTTTTTTTCAGATTAGGCTGAACCTGCCACAGTTTTATCATGTCAGCAGTCTCTACCAATTACTTACAGTGCTAAACATTTGCTGTAGCAAAGGCCTTGATTAAAATGCTGAAGGAAAAGGCCTCACTCATCTCAGGGATTTGGAGCACCAAGTTCACTTTCGTGTGAGATTTTCAATACACAGCTCCATGAACTCAGCTGCCTGTGGAAGAGAATTGCTTGTGCTTGTCACTGCCCTGGAGTGAGGAAAGCTCAGATGCAGAGAATTAAATCTGGATGGATGAATCTTGCATTTTCTGACAGTAGTTATATGGAACAAGGCAGCCAAGGTTTGTAGGGAAGCAGCATCTTTAGGAAGTACCTGTGGTTCCAATGAACTCCATCCTTCCTCAGGGGTCTTTCCTGTTCAGTATGACTCTAATGATTGCTGGGAGCTGTGACTAGAGAGAGACTTCAGCTTGGGCACACACTGCAAATCCAGACTGCAAACTGCTCGTGTGCCTCCCCTGTCCATGGCCCTGCTCTGGGTCTTCAGATCAGGGACTGACCTGAGCCAAAGCAGAGGAGCACAACTCTCACCCAGCTCAGCTGCAGCAGCTGCCCAGAGCCCAGCAGAGCAGAGATGGGGAACAGGGCAGACAGTAATGAGCTGAGCTTTTTGCCTCTAATCCTGCTCCTCCAATGGACTTCGCTAAACAGAGGCAAGCAGGAGCCTCTCAGACCACTGCTCTCCTTTTTGGTGAAGATTCACATCTCCATCAGCTCAGTGCTCCTGCAGGGAGAAGTGAGACAGGAGAAGAGCACAGCAAAGCCCTTGGTGCTGAGGACACAGACTGCCATGTGTGTCACTTGGGTTAAGCTCTGGTGTGGACCAGGAGCTGACATTCTCCAGCTGCTCAATGGACATCCACAGGTGTTCCTGCAGTCCATATTCCTGTGTCATTTTAAGCAGGAGGAATTGAATCTGTGTGCCCTGAGACACCACTCTATGTGAGGTTAGGTGCAGTAAGTGGGAAGGACTGAGAGATTTAGTTCAAAATTGCTTTGAAGGTAGATGCACTCTGTGGTAAAAACTGCATTTCAAGCCTTATAATGAACATTGTCTCATGATATACCCTGAGATTAAAAAAAGAAATCAAATAAAAGGCTGAGAACACTGTTTTGGAATAAAATGTGAAGCAGCTCAAACTTTCTTAATTTAGTGTAAGAACTGGGCTTTGCTTTGAAGGCAACTTGACAGATATTAAACAGCTGACATGAATCTTCACACAGAAAGGTACTTTCACCACAGGGAAAGGTGTGCTAGAAAATCCTGCCTGTCTCAAAGAGTGAATGAACACATTCCCCTGTGCTCTGGGCCAAAATCAAGACTCAGTGAAGTAGGATGAGGTACTTCTGTATCCTCCTTAGATTGCAAAGCCACAAGGTATGGCATAGATAGAAGGAGATTCAGCTGTCCTAGGAGCAGATCTAATAATAATTGAGTAGGGCATTTATCACAGAAAACAGAATGATAAAATAGTAATTTACAATTAGTTCCAAATCAGGTTAGAGATAAAAATATCAAGCTAATTGGCTTGCCAGGCAATACTGAGTGGGAGGATCCTACAGGATTTCTGGAGCCTTGGTTCCCAGTGACTCTGCTGCTTGACAGAGTAAAGCTGGTTTATGTGAAAAATGTCCTTCAAGAACCTCATAGAAAAGAAGAGATACAATGAAATTCCTCAAGGAAATAGATCACAGCTTTACTACTACCAGGACAATCACTCACATGGCTAAAAAGAAGTGCAGTTTATTTAGGGATGACTGTCTTGCCAGACTAGCCAATAACAGGAGAAATTGCAGTCTGAAGTTCCTGTGAAAAGCCAATTTTCAGGGGCTGTGGTTCATAGCTTTCAATTTCACCCCTGCTGTGAAAACTGATGTTGAAAAAAATGATACCAAATTCTGAACTTGTATAATTGCATTTCAAATGACATACACAAGCACACAGCTGACTAGCAAAATGATCTGATACTTAACCTCAACAGCTTTAAAGAAGGCCATTTTTTGTAATTTAATCTCAAAATTCGTTTCATAGGCAATTTCTACATTTCTCTTGCTGTTCCAGTTCTAACTTTGCCATTGCTGGTGATCCACATCAGCAAGACATGACCCCAATAGAGATTTCCAGAAGTATTCACTTCAGAGCTATCTAGAGCCTTGTTCATATTACAAAGGGACTCCTCATCCCCCAGCTTTGAGAGAACTTGAGGAAATAAACTCCTGGAATTGACTGCATGGCTCCACACCAGCAGCTACAGCCAAGTTTTCCCAAATGCTTCACTACCCTGCAGAATCCCACTAGCAGAAATGAGCTCTGATGGCGCTTGCACAGCAAACAAGCTTTGCAGAAGACCTGGGACTCCAGAAACCTCATCAAATCAGGGAAGAATGCTCAGAGCTGAGGCATAACTGTGTTGCTACCTGAGGCTGCTATAAGAACTAATTTAATTAAATGGCAGTAGCAGTGCATAAAGGAGATGCGAATCACATTGTAGGGATTATCTAAATGGTAACCTAAATAATTGTGGTTTATATTGAGATGGGAAGACAAAAATGTAAATTATACTAATTTAGGTACAATACTGAGTTTGGCCTGATTATACAAGTTTGAGAGATAAAAAGACTTTGAAGGTGCAGCTTTAAGTAATGCCTAAATCTCTTTTAAAGTCTAGGGAATTATATGAATATGTAGCTGTTTAAATACTTTGTAATTAACTTCATAATTCAGAACAGATTATCTGAAATACTTAATAAATGTGTTGTCATCTTAATCCAGGGGTTCCATACCTTCCTGGTGTTTCTCATGGACAGCTCCTCAGAGCACTGACTCTTCTTCACAAAGCAGCCACTGACTCCAATTCCCCTTCTCACCCAGCCACCCCACTCTTTTATAGCATCTTCTTCTCATTGCTTACAGCTGGGGCCTGTTAAAGTCAGGCCTGTTCCTAATCTTTGATAATTGGCCCAGCTGCAGCTCCTTAGGGGTAAGATTACTTTCTGCACCATCTTTATTTTCTTATATTCTATCCTCCTACATAAAAGCAGTTCAACAATACACTAAATATACAGTATATATTTCAGGTGCCTGAAGTTGATGAAGGTACCATAAGGAACACATTTGTTTGAGCCACAGGGGTTGCTGCTGCCACCCAGGAGAAAGAGACACCAGTGTGGTGCTATAATTGGAGACTGTGATGGCAGAGGGACATGGGCAAAGGACAGCATGCAAGATAGAGAGAGTTCTTCTGAGGTGTCAAAAAGTCTGACTATAGCTCAGGAAACAGGGTGGGAAGGGAGCACATAGAGCTATTATGAAATAAAGTTTAGCTGCACAGAACTCAAGGGATAAAACCAGATGAGATTTTACTGAGAGCTCATGACAGGAGTTCCCAGTGAGCCAGAGCTATCCATCCCTGTGCACTTGGGTTTTTGTATATGGGGAGAAGAAAAAGGAGAATCTATGGTTTCATTGATGGGTATGAACCATTAAATGTGCACAAACCCAGAGTACAGTCACACACACAGGGGGGTGTCGGAACTTTCAGAAGAAACAGAACAAGTTTTGGGAAAAGATGTTTCAGCACCACACCTAGAGAGCACTGTTAAAATTCCACATACCCATGAAACAAGATTGGAAGAAAGCAGTCTTAGTCCATCACTGTCAATGTGGATAAGGAGCAGGACTTGCAGGATTTCCCTCCTTTGTTTTCTAAGAGCTGTGGTCAGAGGCTTCACTGGATGGTGTGTGACCAGCAGCTCCTTGGAACAGCAGCCACCATGTCATTCCCATTCCAAATGTAAGATTAACATGTAGCTGCAACAGAAAGCAAGCTAAAACATGTCATTAGTGGCCTTTCACTGACGTAATTTAATCAATTTGCAGCTTCAGAAGGAATGAGCATAATCCCATGGACATTGCCAGAAAGCCTGAGCTGTGTGCAGTGTTTGGAAACAAAAGGTCTATCATCTTTCCCTTTTTATGTGCTAATGCTTTGATTTCCAAGCTGAGGATTAAAATTCCGTAAATTTCCCCAGGTAACCACACTCTGCATGCTCCATGTTTATTTGCTAACACTGAGTAAAACTCACTGGTAGTTGTTTCTCTAATTTGGAAACTCCTCTAAGACTATATCACTTCAGCCACTTTGCAGTGGAATTGCTGTTGAGTGGCTCTGAGTGTTTGAGATGGGCTCTGCTCAGCTGCTCTGGCTGGGTGCAGATTTGCAGGAGCAGCAGCACAGCTCCCACCTTGCTTCTGACAGGAATCATCTGCAGCTCTGCAGGGCCAGTTCTACTAGCCAAGGGTGCAGAGAGAAGGAGCTCAGTGTCTGGTGGTGTGTGAGGAGCTCAGGGTCTGGGGTGTGTGTGTGAGGAGCTCAGTGTCTGGGGTGTGTGAGGAGCTCAGGGTCTGGGGTGTGTGTGTGTGTGAGGAGCTCAGTGTCTGGGGTGTGTGAGGAGCTCAGTGTCTGGGGTGTGTGAGGAGCTCAGTGTCTGGGGTGTGTGTGAGGAGCTCAGTGTCTGGGGTGTGTGTGTGTGTGTGAGGAGCTCAGTGTCTGGGGTGTGTGTGAGGAGCTCAGTGTCTGGGGTGTGTGTGAGGAGCTCAGTGTCTGGGGTGTGTGTGTGTGAGAGGAGCTCAGTGTCTGGGGTGTGTGTGTGAGGGGAGCTCAGTGTCTGGGGTGTGTGTGTGTGTGAGGGGAGCTCAGTGTCTGGGGTGTGTGTGTGAGAGGAGCTCAGTGTCTGGGGTGTGTGTGAGGGGAGCTCAGTGTCTGGGGTGTGTGTGTGTGTGAGGATCTCAGTGTCTGGGGTGTGTGTGTGAGAGGAGCTCAGTGTCTGGGGTGTGTGTGAGGGGAGCTCAGTGTCTGGGGTGTGTGTGTGTGTGAGGGGAGCTCAGTGTCTGGGGTGTGTGTGAGGGGAGCTCAGTGTCTGGGGTGTGTGTGAGGGGAGCTCAGTGTCTGGGGTGTGTGTGAGGGGAGCTCAGTGTCTGGGGTGTGTGTGTGTGTGAGGAGCTCAGTGTCTGGGGTGTGTGTGTGTGTGAGGGGAGCTCAGTGTCTGGGGTGTGTGTGAGGGGAGCTCAGTGTCTGGGGTGTGTGTGTGTGTGAGGGGAGCTCAGTGTCTGGGGTGTGTGTGTGAGAGGAGCTCAGTGTCTGGGGTGTGTGTGAGGGGAGCTCAGTGTCTGGGGTGTGTGTGTGTGTGAGGGGAGCTCAGTGTCTGGGGTGTGTGTGTGTGTGAGGGGAGCTCAGTGTCTGGGGTGTGTGTGTGAGAGGAGCTCAGTGTCTGGGGTGTGTGTGAGGGGAGCTCAGTGTCTGGGGTGTGTGTGTGTGTGAGGATCTCAGTGTCTGGGGTGTGTGTGTGAGGATCTCAGTGTCTGGGGTGTGTGAGTTCAGAGAGCTCAGAGGGTCCCAGATCCCAGAGTCAGTGTGTGGGGCTGGCTGAGCACTCTCAGCTGCCCTGGGTTACAAACAGGGCCCACACAATCTTCCAAAGCTCTGTTTGCAAGCACTGAATTAGGTGCACACACAACAAGGAGTTTGATCCAAGAAATCTCACAAAACTCTGTGTTTGAGCATAGCCACAGCATGTAAACAAGGACCCAAGGTCTTCAACCCTGGAAAATTTCCAAGGTATAAGCATGTTGGTTCTTTCTGTTCCTTCCTCACCCCACAGATCTGCTGAGACAGAGCAGAAGCACATCACAGTCAGCATCCTTCAGTGTGCATTTGCCTGTATTCCTGATAAATAAAACTTTAAAAGTTTCACTCTGTGCATACTGGCAATGAAAGAAAACATTAAAAGATTAAAGAAAAAATCTATAGATTGTCTTGCTTGGGGGGTGGATTACATGATCTCCAGAAATCCTTCCCAGCCCTAACAATTTATCCTTTAATGACTTAAGTTGTCATTCACATACCTTTATTTTTCTGCCCTGAAAGATCATTTCCATACAGAAATATGTAAAAATATAATTGTATTTCTAAACTAGGCTTCTTCAGCATACTCATGCTTGTTTTCTCAATGTCTCAGCATATTTCCTGCAATCCATATCCTTCACACAGCAGCAACACACACATTTTTGGTGTAAATCTGTTTAGCTCCATCCAAATAATTACTAGCAGAGGATCTGGCCTAATACATTCAGTAGATAAATTGTCTTCTACCAGGCTCCAATGTCTTCAAAGCTATCATTTATCTGCACATTCTACAGAACAAGATAAGAGTCTCAGGAGACATTTTTATCAAAGAATCCCATCCCCAGTTCTCCACTCTCCCCAAAGAAAGAAAAAAAAAAAAGACATAAACATCCAAACTTCCCTTTTTGTACAGAATATTAAAAACTTCCTGAAGACTTCATGTGGCACATGGAGGACAATGTTCTGCTTTGTTGCAGGACTGAAGGGATGAGAAGGGGACAAAAATGGAAGGTTAGAATTGTTAGAAGAGTACATGATTTATTTGCTAAAAAGACTATGTATAGGAAATAGCTTCTTGAAATCACACGTGGAAAATAATTAATCTACCCTGAATAAACACATGAAACTTCTGTCTTTCACCAGATATTCCTAAATTTTTCTCAAAGCAGTATTTCTTCTCCTGACATTTTTCTGTACTGTGAAAACAGTTTTGAATACAAACCAGCCCGTTCATTAAGGAAATTTAAATATAGATAGAAATCTTATCTCTGGCAGTATCTGCTAAGTACAGCCACCTGCCTGTACTGAAATCTTCCTGCATGCCATACCTACTATCATTCCCAGAAATTTGTCCAACTTCTCTTTCTTATCCAAAAACAGACCAAAAAAAAATGAGCATCAGCCTCCTGCAGTGCTGCCCCTGCCCCAAGAGGCAGGATTCCTCCATGCTGGGAAGTGTCCCAGGAATGTGCACCAGTTGGTTCTTGAGGAGTGAATGAAGTGCAGATCAGGCACTCCCAACAAAGTCCTGCCAGGCTACCTTGTGATGGTGGATTGGCAAGTTAAAAACAGGATTATTCAACTAAAATGAGAATTTGCAGTGACAGAAACATAACATGCACTTTCCTGTTAAGGAAAAATCTGGGACTTGGATCAGCACAAGAACAGAAGGAGAAGAGGCACAGCACAGCTAAACCAAGATGGTGCCAGCAGCACGTCCTCAGACACAAACATGACTGAGGGACATGACGACAGCTTGGTAGCCAGAACTGTGAAAGAGATTGCACACAACCCTACCCCAGTAATCAGCAAAGAAAAGTTTCAGGCTTTCTAATCCTCTCTTTTCTTGCAAAATGCAGGTAGTAAAATGAAAATGGTAAAGAATTGCTGTGCAGTTTGGAGTGTCACACAACTACAGCAGGTATGGGAGGAGAAATTCCTGCCACTCCTAAAAGAGCTTTAAAATTTATGAAGATGTGACAAAAGGGAGAAAACACTTGAATTTGTGCATTCCTTTCAGCATTGAGCTGCCTCTTCAGTGCTGTCCTGGTTTCCTGCTCCATGGTGAATGGCAAGGGCAGCAGGGTCACCCCTGCCAGGGCCCACTGGGTGCAGTCAGCCCCAGTTACCAGGTGTGGGTCTGAGATCAGGGGCAGGTACAGCTCCTCTGCCTGATGCAATAAATACAGGGACTCCACTGCAAACAACTGCAAGAATCACGGATATTTCTGCCAAACCAAACCAAGGCACCTGGGCCTCTGCCCTAGAAACGATCTTGAAGACACAGACTCCAGGTCTGCAGCTGTTTCTGGGATTTTTTAACTGAGAAGAACAGAAGAACTTTATGGCACTAGCCAAAGGCTTACTCTGAAACTGCTTCAAGCACTTGGCACAGAGAGACATTTTTCTAAACATACACTACTGGAGAGAAATGCTTCCATAGCACCATATGGATTGGTATGATATATATATGTATTTTTTGCTATTGTCTTGTAAATTAAAATAATTTAGAGCATGCTTAATCAGCTTTAGTGACAGCTTCTGCATTGAAAGCAAGTGTTAAGTTTGTCTTTAGCTAGAGAGGGAATTTTTTTTTGTAAAATTCTGCCCAAGGCTTGTAAATGAAATCATAGAATGATGTTTAGGAATATGTTTGTTTGGTTAGATGAATTCAACATTCATCAATGAATTGCTTGTAGATTATGTATTTCCCCCCAAATAGACAAGAATCTTCAGATACAGCTATTCTTAAGGTTTCATTCTTTTTTGATACAGACCATATGGTTTATTGGGTCTAAACCTCATTCTTGGCATATAAGAATGAAAATATTGCAGTTCCTAAAGAAAAAAAGGAAAAGCAAAAATTTAAGATAGAGAGAAGGACAGGGTCCTACATATCTTTCAAAAGAATTACAGTTTCAGAGAAGAATTAGCCACTCTAAATAATAAGCTCTTTCACTGCCAAACCTCTTTTTATGTCCTAGCCTCAAGGAACAGCATTTTATTCAAAACAAACAAATCCAAAACTTCTCTGAGCAAAGCAAACAGCCAGAAACCCAGGAGGCTCTGCTTTGGTAGCTCTTCCCAATCAGGAGTAGGGGAGAGGAGCTGGGAGGAGACACAAAGCAAGATCCCTACTTCCAAAAGGCTGCTGAGTCATGTGCCAGGCAGCCAGCTCTTCATTTCTGCCTGTTTTGTCCTGTCACATTGGAATGCAGCACGAACATCATCTGCTGCTAAGATCAATATTGCTGCTATATTTTCATCTCCCCCAAAGCAACATATTTCCCACAGTTTTTATTTCAAGTTTGAGTGAATTACAGTGATCCTGTAAGTTATCATCCTTCTAATGGCACGAGCTGGCACTGGGGCTGCAGGAGCTGGGGCATATTATGGACTATTTCACTTTGTTAGCTGAGAAAATCCATTTAGACTTTTATGCTGAGTGGTGCAATACTAACACAAGGAGACATTTAAACAGTACAAGAAAAACACCTCTGTTTTCACTTTCACAGACATTAAACAGGGTTTATTTCCTTCTAGGACTCACTAAGATTCTGCTATAAATGTGCTAAAGCAGAAAAATACTCTTCACTAAAACTGTTCTGACACTTGACATCAGGAGATGCAGTTTTTAGTTAGTTATAATTTTGCCAAACTTGACTCATTTAGTCTGATCATTCTGATGCTGAATATCACCTGCAGGGTGATTTGTTTTCTTCCTTTGCAGACAGATGGTTTAGGTGGTTGTAACAACAAAAACAGAGAATGGAAAATTGTTTTGCTAATATACAAAATAAGTTTGGGCAACTTTTGAAAAGCAACCAACCCAATTTTCACCGAACTTTCAGTGCTGGGCAATGTCCATGCTGCTACTGAAACCCACATTTCAAGTCCATTCACTTCCTCACTCCAGCTTGTCCCAAAGCCCTCTGCTTAGAAGAAGCCCATGGCCACCTTGGCATCCATTTAGAGAGCAGTCTCCAGAGAACAGCAGAACACCAGACAAACAAGCCTTCAGTGGGCTCCAAAAGAATAAATTAGAATGATCTCCTGTTTTAGAAGAATACAGAGACTCCAGAGCAAATAAAAAGGAATGCTCTCACAGTTAAAATGGCTCAAAACTTGAGTAAGGAATCTTACCTGCATTAATTTTTATGCATAGAAGCTTTGCATAAAACAGAAGACTGGTCACTCAAGTTAATCCAGTAGTCTTTATGCATAAAATATTACTTTTATTACACTTTTCTGCAGGGATATTTTAATTTCTTTTTGATAGAATAAATGAATTTCCCATTGGCAGAAGCCTTCTTTGTTTACTCAATATCTTAAGCAAAACCAAACAAAATAGTCCTGCAGGTATTCTTTACTCTTTCTTTTGTAATTATTGTATTTCCTTCACAACAAAATCCAAATCTAATCAAGTTCCAGCTGGGAAAGAGCAGAAAGCACAAGCTCCTCTGGAGCCTTGTCCAAGGAAGGGAGGTCCCAACCACCCACCCAGGGATGGGGCTGGAAGGTGCCACCAGAGTAGGGTGGAAGGTGTTCAGTGGGACATCACAGGAGGGACAGGGAAGTTTGCCCTGCCCTGTGCAGAGCCAGTGCCAGGGGGCTGGAGAAGAACCCCTGCCCCAAGGCAGAGTGAGGGCAGATGAGGTGATGGGGTGGAGCTGCACTGAGATCCCTCAAGGAAGACAGAACTGGCAATGAAACATCAAACCAGGCCATTTTCCCAGGCCAGCAAGATCCTCAGACATGCTCACAAAAAGGGAAGAACTCCTACAAAACAGGCCTTTAGGTATTTGTATTTTAAACTCCTGGAGTCAGAATTTAAGGAAAGAACAATTGTGCAGAGAGAAGCCAAAGTTTTGTGAATATTCAAGAGGATTTTTTCTGTCACATCACACCCACATAACGGCCATTAGAGATGGCAGAAGGGTTAAATACACCTCTCTGAAACAAAGGGGAAACGTCACTGCTGGAGCCTCTTGCCTGCTGCTGGATCCATTTTATTCTGAAAATAGCATGTGCTAACTGGCAGGACTTGCCAGCACAGCTGAATTAGTCAGAAAAGCTGTCAGGGAGGTGGGAAATCTCCAAGTCTCTTTGCGTGCTCCAGGGCTTGTTCCACCATGGCACAATTACAAATACACAGCTGTAGGATCTGCTGTGCTGCTGGCTCTGAAACAATAGTTCAGGGTCTACTTTCTTTATGAATTTGGCAATTAATGCTGACAGGAGCTGCACACACACACTGAGGAAAGCACAGACTCAGTTTTCTCCCAGGTAAAAAATTTCACACAGATGGCCTGTGCTTAAGGATAGAATAAGTTCTTCAAGCATGCAAGTTTCAGAGTTCCTATAGCTGGCTGATTCTTTGAAGCCACTGCTCTCCTTCATTGCTCAGTAATAGTAACAAATTTGTTATGGCATTACAGACAACCCATAGATTAATATATGGGCAAATGTAAACCTTTACAGAATATTTGGATGGGCAATTACAGCAGAGAAGCCCATTGCCTTGCCTGAGGTCCTGCCAGTTCTCACAGAAGTGACCACGTCAGGCCAATCAGTCATAGACAGAAATTCAAAGATCAGGGCTCAAGCTATGGTAAAAGGGATTCTGCAGATGAAAATCATGAGGTTTGAGCTAAATTGGTCTTTGAAACCTTTAATCAAATATGCATAGTCACTTTGTACATAAATTATACTGCATATTCTTTCCATATCTTTTGCATAAAAAGTAAAAAGAGTTAGTGCATTGAGCCCTGGTGGTTCCCAGATTTCTATTTAGCAAGGGGTCTGAGGGAATTCCTAAAAGAGGAAAAAGGAGAATGCAGGAAATAACTGCGACAACAAGAACACGTACATGGAAAAACCAAGATGAGATCATTGGGCAACTTTAAGAAATTAGCTACTGATTAGTTACTAATCATGGGTGTTCTCACCACCTCTGTCAGAAGTCTGGTGTGTAACATTACCAGCAGTAACCACTCACATATCCTGTTCTGTGCATTTCTGGAATTAAATCTTTTCTGATTCACCCTGAGGATTTTGCTCTCTGGGAACAGACCAGATGGGCTCTCAGAGATCTTGAAGTCATGGGAATAGTTCCTGAAGCTAATGAAACTTGTGAAATGCAAAGGTTCTATGAAGGCAAAATGCATGCTGAATGACCAATGAACAATTTTGGAGGCTCCAGATATTCCTTTCTTCTCTCCCTTGGCCTTCCAGGAGAAAGAGGTGAAATACCTGAGGCACTGCTGTGGCCAGGCTGAGTAGTTCAAGTTTTATTGAACCCAACTGAGCCTCCACTGCCTGACTGCAGGGAACAACAGCAATGCTACAGAAGTTGCCTTGAGACAATCCAAACCAGCCTTTCCCACTGGGGTTTGAGAGGGTTTAACACCCAACAAATCCATGCTGAGGGACTCCTGCTTCACCACTATCAACAGCTCAGTCCTTGGACTTCAGCCTGAGCTGTCCTTGGGGCACCTGACCTCAGTGCATCTGCTTCTTCTGCACCCTCCAGGTTACACAGTGTCCTGTTAAAGGAGACTAAAATATTCCAATATCAGCTTTACACTTGGCCTTCATAACTGGGGGATTAACTTGTAGATAAATTCACTTGAATTCTTTTGTTGTTTCAGTCTAAGCTGAATCAGTTTAGTTACTGCATTTTTCATCATTGAGCAATTTAATTTATGCTTCTTCTGTTTTCAATAAAAACTATTAAAAGCATGGAAAAAATTACATTTCCTAGATTATATGATAGGCTATGAACACATTGGCATAGACAATCTCAGATAAGAAATCTCTAAGGCACTTGGCTTTGCTTATAATGTAAAATGTATTTATATCTAAAGGGAGTTACGACCTGAATGCCACAGTCTGCCTGTGAAAAATAGAAAAATAGACAATGTAGAACCAGATGAGAAATAATGGAATTATGAAAATGGAGAAGGGACCAGTATAAAAACTGTAAGATGGGGTTGGATTTTTTAGGAAAAAAAAAAAAAAAAGGCTAAAATCTTTACAATTGTTCTGTAAAATGCTGTGCATGAAGATGATCACTACTGGTGTTCCTCAGCTTCACATCTGGGACTGTGTTTATTTAGTATTTTAATTAATAGTGTTGGTTCAAAAAGTAGGGGAGCACTTGTGGGAGTTCCTGATGACCGAGGGAGGCATAGTCAGCATATGCTGAGACTACATTATACTCAGGAATTTTATTTGTAAAGGATCTTGTTTAAGGGAATAAATAAGGAGGATAAAAATTGAATAATATACGGCTACTTATAATTAAAAAAAGGCTACTATGGGCCTTAGCCTTACCTGTGGCCAGTGACAGAGGAAAAATCCTCTTTTTATTAGGAAATCTGGAGCTGATCCCAAGTCCCCTGTGTACCATGGGTAGGCATGGGAGTGCACAGCTGGGGAGAGAAAGGTAAGGAGGAGGCAGAGAAGTATCAACCACTGGGTAATTTATCTCCTCTAGAACTCTGGCAGTGGGGTTTTATTCAATAATTTAATAATTAGTGAGGCCAGTTTGAGGAACCACTATAACAAGATAAAGAATTGAAAACCTGTCTTTTTAAAGGGATAGAACAGCCAGCTTGTCTAAAAAGGGTGAAGAAGAGAATTATTATTTGTTTTAAACACTTAAAGGACAAATACTCAGACAAGTGAGGAGGAAAGGCTAAAACATCTGCTTCCCAAATCAATGGCTGGAAACTGGCTGCAGAAAAAGGAAATCTGGAATAAGATTCTGCTACAGTCCTCCAAGAAAAGCTTCTGGGGCAACTCAGATTTCTCAGAGTAAGCCTAATCCACTTGCCAGAAGGGTTTATACTGATATTATTGCTCATGATAGGAATGGCTTGGACTCTTGACCCAAGCGATGCCTTTTCCTTTATTGCCTTGGAGCTTTAACAGAGGGTGCATTTCCTCAGGGCTGGCTCGGTATCACTGTGGGTTATCAGACAGAAGTCAATGTGCTACTTCAAATCTGATGACACATGGCTGGAATTCCAGTTACACACTGCCATTTTAGGGGGTCCTGAACTCCTTTCAAAAGTCAGGCTGCAGGTTTTTAAAATGGATTTGAGAGAATTTTGTCAGAAGTGGAATATTTAAAATCACTACTCGGATTTCTGTAATTTTAATCCTAAGATTAACTGAATACCAGTTAGTTGGGAAGCCCAGTGCAGAATTTCTGGCATTTTGGTTTCCCCTTAAGCAGTGGTTAGCAAGGTTACACTCAGCTCATTAGATTCACCACCAGTTTTAGGCTAATACAGTATTGGTCATGGTGTCTTCCTAATATAATTATTGAGCTGATAAACATTAATTTACCTTACAGGTGAATATTTCAGGGCAAACCCTCTGGGGCTCCTCTGAAAAAAGCTGTGTAAAATGTGACCTGTCATGAGATTAGTACAGCTTGATTTGGGGTGCAAAGTAGGAGTTATGTGCCACTTCCATTTTCCTTGGTGGATCAAGTCATGTTTCTGCATTTTGGTGTCAAGGATTTACAACGTTACAAGTCCTCAATAATTAATCAAACTAGTTAAAAAGCTGACTTTTCATGACAACTGTAATAAATTGTGTGCATCTTCTGAAAGAAAGGAATTTATGGAAGAGAGTTGCACTTGCTAAACTCTTGTCAGAGATTTCTGTATTTAAAAACTGCCCAGAGTATATAAACCTTATTGCTGTACAACCCTCAGCAGGGAACACAAATGGGCAACAAAACCCTAAACAAAACAAAACCACTTTCCTGCAGCTTAGGAACTTCACTGGTGGTGTATATTCACATTCATTCAGATAATAAAACAATTTCATGGGGAGGAAAAGAAGTCATGTGATTTCCAAAGTCATTCCAAAGCTAAAAGCATATTTTTGAGCTTGAAAAAAAATTTCAGATGCAGGCTTTGGAAAGAATAAAAAGTCTACTTGTCCAGAGTTCAGAACCTCCTAAGCACGCAAACAATAAAATTGCCTTTCTGTGTTCTTAGTGAAACTGAGAGCAAACACAAAAAAAAGCCAAAACCCAAACTCTATTCAAATCTCAAATTATAGAAACATAATGAACAGGCAATTTTAGTCAGTTTTTCCATCAAGAAAATGAACCACAAAACCAGATTTTTCTTGAAACCCTACTCCTATCTTTTGTCTTTTCCTTTTGTTCCACCCACAAACTCTTGATTGATTTGAGCACACATCCAGATCCTACAAATTCATAAAACAGGCAGTTTGAAGGGAAAACACTGATGTAACACACCTTCTCAGAACAACACACTGAGTCCTGATAAATAAACACATGGAAAAGAAAAACTGTTTTGAACCTGCACCACAGGAGATACTGGGATAAATGAGATGTGAATAAGAAGATAATATTTTCATTATATCAGAGCTTACAGAACTACCTCTGTCATGTCATAGTATAAATTAGCTTTTCAGTAAAATATTGCATTTAAATGTATTTTTATACAATTGCAAAACCCACACCTCACTATGTGATATACAATGCAGCCATAATTTAATTCCTGCAGAAATAATTGACTGATTTTACTTCACCAGCAGGAGAGATGCTGATAAAAGTACTCAGTGGGCTGGGCCCAGGTAAGCACAGCTCTGTGTGGGATGGGGAGGGTCATCACGCCTGCTCCCACCTGGGATCACCCAGCTCACTCCTGGAAAAGAGCTTTCTGCACAATTCTCCCCAAAAGTCAGGCTCCTAAAGGCAGAGAATATGGAGAGTGGTGCAACACTTCAGCCAGCCAACAGCAGAGACTGAAGAGTTTTCTCAAAAATCAAATCACCCATGGTCTAACACACCCACTTGCAAAGACATCTCAGACCTGGGATTAACCTGTCTGGCTATAGCATAAAGCTGCACTGCAGAGAGTGAAGGCCTGAGTTAGTGCTGGAACTGGGAAGAGCCAAGGGTTGCATGAGCATTAATCAGCTTTGCTGGGGAAAAGGGCTATGGATTTTATCCCTCTAAGAAAGCACCAAATATCACCAGCCCTGAAGTGAAACTCAAATCTTGCATGGATGGCCTTTCCATCACTCCATGAAGTTTTTCTCCCTCTTATTCTCTTCAGCTTCCTTGATTTGGGGTTATTTTGTCCTAGCCACTGGAAAATTTGTAATCTCATGGCAACAGCTCTTCCCTGGCAAAGGAGTGACAAAGGTTTGGAGCCCATGGAGCCCATAAGAGACAAAAACCAAGATCTCCCAGTGCCATGTGGGGCACTGATCACCACTGCTCCCCCTCTCAGCTTTGATCCCTCTTCATGCAGATCCAAATGGTGCCTCTGTGTGGGCCCCACCAAGGTCAGGCACCTCAGAAGCCAAAGATCCCTGAGTTTATTAATCCCAAAGGGAGAGACCAATATGTACCAGGGCACTGGGCAATTATTTTGAATTTCATGGAGTTCTCTCAGGAAGTGAGAGGTCAACACATAATTACCATCCCCTTGCCCTACTGCTGTCCTTTTGTAGGCAGTGGTGTCTCAGGAACGTAGCAAAGTGTCTGGTTTTTATATGCATTGACATTCTGAACATGCCATGCAGAAAGCCAGGGGATCAGTAAAAACTGTATTTTAGAATAAGTTATGTGGTCTGCTTTTCCCAGCTTCCAAAAAGGAAACAGCAGTTTACAGAGGAAGCACTCTCTTGTGTTCATATTAACTTTCTGCAGCTGTACTGTGCAATGTTCTTGCATTAGAGCTCAAAGAATACTCCATGTCATCTTTTAAATAACCATGGAATTTGGACAGATTTCTTGGGAGATTCAGGTTTGCTTTAGGAAAGAAACACAAGTACAAATTTACACATTGCAGAGTGCAAAACCACATCCAGCTATGCCACAGAAGTGCCCAAAGAATCCAACTTACCGATTAAACAGTAGTTCTGCAGGAAGGAACAAAAGGTATTTTCCTTCTCCTAAGAAGCCCTTGAAGCCAATTCCACCCTTGTGCAACATCTCCTTCCTCAGAGCAGCCACCCAGGCCCAGGCTCCAGCTAAATGAGCTCAGCCAGGGCAAAGGGAAGAGCTGCTGTTCCAGTGGTCAGGAGCCAGGTGCATGTGAGTGCTTCTCAGTTCCTTAATTGATGGAGCTCCTGTTCCTCCCTGAGCATGCACATCCCTTCTCCACCACTCTCCTGCACACTGCTCACAGAAATATTGTACAATGCAAATATAACTCTGAAGTTCAATCTACAGCAGCCTGTAACTGTTCTTTTAGCAGTGTCCTTAGAAACAGTCCTTAAACTCCCTGGAAATCCCCAGATCACAAACTGATGACTGCTCTGAGTGGTATCTGTCTCTAGAAATCACAGGCTGGGGACCTGGGGACTGAAATGGATGACAAATGATTCCCTCCCTCCTCATGTAGCCCTTCCATTTACCCACTGAGGTTAACAGTGAACAGCTTTGTTGCTGGACTAACTTGCACAGAACTTTTCAACTGGCCATTATATTCATCTCTTAGTGTGCTCTGAACAGAAGGTTAAGTGCAAATAAGGTTTATAAATTTACTACCAAACAAGGGATTTTCTTACCTAAAACATTCTGTATAAGCAGAATACACACAAAGAAGATGGGTTCTCATTGCATTTTTCTGATATCTGTTCTTATGAAGCTCTTCCAGTGGTTTTCACTGCACTTTAAAAGCTGGATTTGGTTCTACCACTGTCTGAAGTCAGTGGACCCTGGACCTCCAATTCCCACAGTTTTTGTCTCAATTCCCATTCCTGTTTTAAGTCATCTCACTGTGCTCCCTGAGATGACTCAGAGTTGAGACCCATGAGCTCCAGCTGCAAAGCTGTAGGGTCAGCTCCACATTCATGCACCAATTTTTATCCTTTTTACCTCACAGATAGAATATATGGTACATAATACTTGGAGTTTTTCCCCTTGTCATATGGACCTCAGTTAATAACACAGAATTTGAACCATAAAATGTCTTTAAAAGTTTTCCCTCCCCAATTTACAGGAATGGAACTGTCTGCCCAAATGTAGAAGAAAAAACAGATAAATTTCAATCACACTTGAAGTTCCTTTCTCTTTTTATGCTAATGAACTGGAGGAGAGCTTATACTATTTTCCAAGAACTATTTTGGAGAAACTAAGTTTCATCCAGAACCTCTATTTGAAATTTGTGAAATTGCAATGAAACCAACATGAATAAAGGAAATTCTGAATGCCTCAAACCTTACTTTCCCTGACATAAGTCAAAAGCACTTTCATGAGAAAACTACACCAAAAGGGACCTCTTAAACCATAATCGCAATTTTTAAAGGGGAAGAAGGGTTGAACAGACACGACCAGCTGCTTTCAGGAGTTACGGAATTGTTAGTTTTTAAGTTAAAATGTTACCTGTTGAAGTAAAAAAAGCAAAATCCAAAATCTGATTGTGAAAACTCCATGTGGAGCACAGTGGGCAGAGCAAGGCCTGGGGATTTATCCGTGGGACAGGAGGGAGCTGAGCTGAGGCCCTGCCCAGGAGGGGTTCGGTCCTTGGGCCGCTGCTGCAGGCCCGGCACGGGGGCAGCGCTGAGGGACCGGGCTCAGCGCGGGCAGGGCACGGCCCGGCCCCGGCCCAGGGCTGGCCTCGCTAAGCCGAGCTCATGGCCAGGCTCAGATGCTGCTGCAGACCCGCGGCTGGGTGCAGCTCCAGCCATTTCCCAGCATTTCCCCCGGGCTCTGTCCCAGCACCAAGCCCCGGGTGCCCTCAGCGCCCCCAGAGCCGCCCGGGCGGGAGCGCCGGGCAAAGGCCCCGCTCGGGGCGCGGCCTCCCAAGGGATGCACAGGGGATGGAGAGAGAGGGAAGGAAAGGTCACAGAAAGAAAGATGAGAAAGCAGCAAAGAAAGACGAAAGAGCCACTTGAATCACAAAATGGAAGGTTAGGAGAAGTTTTCTAGTCCTGGGCTGGTCACCAAACTTCCCCCAAGGAAAATCACTTAATTCTTCTAATTTCATTTGCCTCATTGGTGCGCGATTTGCATGCTACAAACAAGTCACTGTTCCTCAAAGTACTCTGAAGCTACTAGAGGCTTATTAATAAAGATGAGACTGAGTTACACTGAAGGAGGAGAGAAAAGAGAAATTGAGAAGAATAATTAGAATAACATGGGAAGGATTTGCAGATTATTTGAGTTATGGTGCAGCATTAAGAGAAAAGCTGAATCAAATGGATTCAGAAAAATGTATCAGCAGAATCCTTCCAGCCCAAACTCTACAAGACTGACCACAGAGAGGTTTGTAGGTGACCCACTGGTGACCTTTGAGACTTTGTCATTCACGATAAAGGGTTATTTTCCTAATCCTAATTCATTTTCAAGCACGGCAGATTAACAAGAAGGGATCACTATCAAGCTGAATAATCTCCTAGCTCTAAATAATCACTAAAAGGGGAGCAGAAAAGGAACCATAATAATTTCCTTTTAATACTGTGGATGAGGAATGTGCAAAAAGCTAACACAGAAAGGTGCTAGCATGCTGTATTTTCATAACAATTGGTTTTTTTTATCCTAAAATGAACCCAGTCAAATTAAAAAAGTAATCTTATTTATTTCACCCTACAGCGTTACCCACATACAGAATTATTCAAGATAAGGGGAAAATTATTGGTTGTCTATCTAGCAAGTTAAATCAGATTAAAATACTGTATGAATTTTAAACAGAACTGTTCCTACACACACTTATTTCAGGGGAATTTAATTTACTTTGAGAGAATTAAGCTAAAAGAACCAGACTTGCTGAGTTCTCAGCAATGGGATGCCCAAATTCAGCTATGCTGTGCTTTATGGCTACATAATTTCAAATTTTCTTAGGCCCTGGAAGTCACCTTCCTTTGCTGAACATCAAACACAGGACACTCATGGGCTCCTACAGCTCTTAACTCAGTTCCTGCCAGCTCTCATACACTTACAGCAAGAATTCAACTCTCCAATTTTTTATGTGTACATATGTGTGCACACAGACATACAAACACAGAGTTTCCTGAATTTAATGGAGAAAATTACAACACAATCTAAAATCCTCAATTCTTAGAGAATTAAAATATAAACCATAGAACAGAATGGAAAACTTGGCAATTTTACCTTGTATCAGAGGAAGATAAGAAGTAAGAGATGTTAAGAGGAACAATATTGCCCATTTTACACAAAGAAACACCTGAAATGTGTGAAAACCAAAAATCTACTGGCCAATATCCAAATCAATGCACCTGTTGGCAACAGGCATCTGTTTCTTAGTCTAACACCAGGAGCATTTTTGCTTAAATCTTATCAGGTGTGCCTCATTACTGCCTGGCTTTTAAAAAACCTTGTTTATAAGAAATAGTGCAAGTTCTAGAGAATTTAGAGGAATTATTTTTCTATTACTCACAGCATAACTCTCATTAATCAGCACAAGCTTTCCTTCCTGTGAGCAGGAACACAATCTACCAGAGTGGAACACAACTCTCCCTCTGATTCATTGGTTAGGCAAGGTGGGAGAGAGGAATTGGCAGCCCCTCCTGTTCCTAGGTGATGCTGTAGGAGCACTGCTCAGGGTTCCTGAGCACACAGATAAATCTTCCCCCTGACACAGCAGGGAAAGAGTGAATCAGGCATGGAGGAGCCTCCCAACTTCACCTGTCAACAAGACAAACTCAGCAAACCTTGTTTGCTCCCTCAGATTTATGAGGCATTATTTACAAGATTTGTGTGCTGTTACTGCCTGTCCTGGGATGCTTTATACTCATCTGGTCACTGAACACTGCCTGTTCTGTAACACAGAACTCCAGCCCAGCAGCCAGCCAGGGGAGAAAAGCCATTCTCATCAGAGAAAACAACAGAAGCATGACAGACTCATGGATTTAAGCTGTGGCACAAGAAGTAACTTTAAAATATTACTTCTATGAGTAACTTTACCCCCAAATCAAATGAAACCAAAACAAAATGAATAACACAACAAATAAAATCTCAAAAAAGGAGTAATTTTGAGTTTGAATACAACTCTAACAATACCAAAGCATGTGTGTGAATCAAGAGAAGTGACAGGAGCTTCTTGAAGGTAGCAGGGAGTTGTTCTCACCATCACTGACATGTAGCTGGTGCTTCCCCACAGAGCTCTACTGCTGTGTCATCATCCTCCCATCTCCAGCACATCCCCAGTCCATTACCTGAGGAGCACAGATCTCTCTCAGTCCTCCAGCATGTCCCTTATCCATTACCTGAGGAACATGGATCTCTCTCAGTCCTCCAGCATGTCCCTTATCCATTACCTGAGGAACATGGATCTCTCTCAGTCCTCCAGCATGTCTCCAATCCATCACCTGAGGAACATGGATCTCTCTCACCTCCAGCATGTCTCCAATCCATCACCTGAGGAACATGGATCTCTCTCACCTCCAGCATGTCTCCAATCCATCACCTGAGGAGCACAGCTCTCTCTCCCTCCTGGCCATGCCAGCCTGCTGCTCCATGTGTCACCCATGACATCAGGATGTGTTTGAGGTGAGAGCTCCATGCCAGGACCTGCTCTGCACAACTTGCCAGAGGTATCCCTGAGGTGTTGGTTGGATTGTTGTGCTACCAAGGTCAGTGTTCATCACTCAACACCAATTTCTTTATTGTTCCTGCTGCACACCATGGAAATGCATTGCCTACAGGTGAATTAAAGTCACTGTGGTACTTTAGCTAACCAGCCATCTAGACACTCACTTTAGGATTCATTCAAGTCTCCCCTCTTCTTTTTATTCTTTCCTTCTAATATCTGAAGATAGTATCTTGTCCTACTTCTCTGATATCTTTCTTTTAAGATTGATTTATGGTAGCAATTTTCTCCCCATCTGCTTATCCATGAAACCTGGGGGCCCTGCAGCAGAGCATAAACTCATTCTAAAAATAAGGTGGCCTCACAAAAACCTGAAGCCATAACAGAACAGCCCTGGTGAGCCATGAGCACATCACAGACAGCACAACAGGGACCCTGTGGCACACAGCAGCCCTAAACTATTCTAGGCACAGTTTTATCTTTAGCAAGCAGATAAAAGATGACTCTTGGTTTTTCAATCTCTAAAGAATTAGAAGAAATTCACCTTGGATTAGAGTAGGGACCATGTATGAAAAGAGACAGGCAAGAGATTTCTCTATGGGAGTAATTTTTCTCATGAACTTGTTCTGATATTTTTGTGGGTTCCTGGTTACTCAAATTAATGATTTGTGACTGCTTTAAACATTTGCAGTATTAACTTACTGGATCAGAACCAAGGATTTATGGCTTCCTTTGGGGAAATCAGAATAGAACCATCATCCACCAGCATCTATGTGGAGGCCTCACAGGTTTTATATTTTGTTTCGGTTTAAGGCATGTCCTATGTGTAAATCACAAATAATTATCCAGACAAACTTTTAAATAACTTACCAAACATGCAGGTACTGATTATAAAGTGAACAGAAAAGTGCTAATCTACAAGTTACCAACACCACTTACTTCTCAAGGGGAATTGGACTGCAAACTCCATGTTAGGTGTGCCTATGGATAAAGGGAGAGGATATTCAGAATAGAAGTGCATTCCCTACCACAGCTGTCACCGTCCCACAAGGGAGATGGAAAGGCCAGTGAAGAGAGCTCCTGACTCAGCTCCTGGACTATGGGTGCCACAACTCCAGGTGCCAAGGCTGGATGTGGAATTCAGACATATTTTACACCAGCAATGAGTTTGAAGGGTCTTGTGAAAGTCTGAGGTAGGGCTGAAGAAGACAGAAGGAAGATGTTTGCAACAGCTCTGCCTCACAGCCAAGCAAAGGACATTTCACTGATGCTGCTGAATCTGCTTCTTGCACAAGCAGTAAGTTCACATGGTTTAACTTCCTTTCTAAATTTATTTTTAATCCAGGAAAAATGTTCCTGGACTTTGGCATTACAGGCAACTGAGCAAACCCTTCTCAGGGCTCTGGATCTGTTAGCACAGCATGCACAGCCTGATTATTTTTAAGAGCTCGAGGAATAAACACCATTAAAAAATTTCCTAATCCCAGAAAGTTCCCTAATCAGCAGAGTGTTAAGTTCATGATTGGACATGGCAGAGGTTAAGAAAGCATCTGCCATGAAAGGAATGAAAAGCCTGGAACGATTTGGTCTGGTTTTAATGCACTGTGTATGGTCACCAGTTAATGCAGAGTACCAACTTCAACTCTGTGCAGAAAAGCTGCAGTACAGAGTCTGAGAACAGATGACCTTGGAAAAGTTGTGTTGGACAGTCTATTTTAACACTGAGAAATGGTGATTTTACCTTTTGTCACCTCCATGCAGAACTCTCAGTGAACTTCTGAGGGAAGGCAAATTGCTGCAAATATCATGGTTCTGTTCCCACTACGTCTCTTCCCTCTTTTTTCCCCTTAAACCTGGATCTAAACATAGAATCAGAGTCATTAGGTTGGAAAAGACCTTTAAGATCATTGAGTCCAACTGTACACCTTGCACTGCCAAGGCCACACTAAACCATGTCTGACAGTTTTGTCCTGCTCCCCCTGACACCAATTCCTAAGATTGTGACCCTCAGGGCAAAGGAAGTTATTCCTGACCAAGGCTCTGGACAAATCCTGAACAAATCCACAGGGACAGAGGGAAGGATTGAGAGAGTGTGCCCAGCTGAGCTTGCATACAGAATAATGTAGACAGTTTTCAGTCCAGATCAGTCTCTACTGGTATTTGCTCTAATTTAAAATAATAAATGAAAAAATACTCCTTAAAAAAGGAAAGAAAAATAAAAGGCTGATAATTGCAATAACTTTGTCAGTTTGCTTCCTTTGCTAAGCCAGAAAACTTGTGTAACTTTCCTTCCTATCCAGAACACAGCCTTTGATTGCTTATGCAGAAAGCTGGCTTGTGATTATTGGAACACTCTGATATCTGCTAAGTCAAGTATTTTTTCAAATAAAAATTCTATGCATTCTATGGGACACCTAGAGAACCAGCCTGGGCCTCTGCCATCATTGTGAGCACAGAAAATCACACTATTAGATTGTAATTATTAGATTCTGACATTCACCTGGCTCAAGGTACATTTTTTTGTTATTTAGTGTCAGTTTAAATTTTAGGATGAAGGCAGGACTTGGATCAAATGAAAGGGAGAAATGATCTGAATCAGAACATCCCTCTGGGCAGGCACCACAAACCAGCTCAGGTCTGTTATCACCTGAGATGATCCCATTGCAAATCTGTAGGGCCATAGTCTCTGCATCCCTCCTTCCTGTTTCTTTTTATTAATTTTAAGTTACTCCTCCAAATTTTCCTTTTCAATCACCTTGAGAAAGCCAACCCTTCTAGCTGTGCTCATCCCTTTTCAGCCCTCTGGGAACAACAAAACACTTTCAGTGCTGCCCTGAGAAGGAAAAAAGTGAAGGCAGGGCCCAAGACCCTGTAATGCAGCGAGAGGCTCTGTGGGGGAACTGCAAAGAAAACATGGAGCCAGGGGGTGTTTCCCCACCTCCAAGCAGGAGTGACACCAGTTGCTTCTCTCTGCAAAAGCAGTGAATGAATTTCCATTGCTGACGGGCTCTGGGCTGCCAGCCACATCCTGCTCCCTGCACAAGGAGGTGACACTGCCCTGTTGCTCAGAGAAACAGGGACCTGACCTTGCCCTGCCTGCTCCAGAGTGAACCTCGGCTGCTCCCTCTCTGCAGTGTATAAACTGCTCCTGCCTCCTGTGCTGACCTAAATACTGCAAAATGGTTGGTTTACAAACATATCAAGGGAAAAGTGGTTTTGCCCTTGCCCTACATTTCCCCTTCTCTTCCCAGTTTAGTGTCTCTAACATATTTCACTTACACAAACTATGGAAACTTGCTTCTCACATAACGTATTTTAGTAATTTGCTGGAATTCATAGGCTTGTGAGGGGGCTCCATCTTCACTGTTTAGGTGGTCAGCATTGAATCAATTTATTTATATTAACTAAACAATTAACAATAAAAAAATTAAAATGATCATGCTTTGATTAAAGTTTGTAAGGTTATTTTTCAAAAAATAAAAATTCAGCCTGTTAAGGAAAACAGGAAAGTTTCTTGTTATAGCTTATAATGTATAAAATAGAGACTCACCTCTTCTGACATTCATTTTTGTTCCATCAGACTATTCCCTCTGCACACCTGCTCTCTAGCTCCATTTGTCTGATTAATTATCCTCACTTCCTCTCTACAGCCTTTGACAAGTTCCTCTTCCTTCTGCAGCTTCATCCCTGTTTTTCACCTTGTGTGGCTTAAATCCCCACCCTAAATACACTGGCTCCTCTCAAAATGAAACAGCACAGAAACTACCAACAAACAGTTTGAAATAAACAGTAAATAACAGAACATCTTGGCTATAAACCAATTTTTTTTGGAATTGATAAATTAAGCATTTTTTAGAGTAGGAGCTGGCTGAGTGCTTTAGGTTTCCATGTGATCAGTACTCCCATGGAGAAAAAGCCAGAACCAATGAGGTCTTTAGGACAGCATTTCACAAATTATTTCCCTTAGATGACAAGGATTTTGAATTGATAATAATTTCTAATACAAATGCTGAGCAGCATTTAAAAGTATCACATAGGTGCATCTCAGTTTATTTTTTCCAATATCAGAATTGCCTGGTAGTATCTGCTATAAATTAATTCTTCTCAGGATTCCACAATTATTATTCCTCTCTTGTGCTGCTTTCAGTTTGCTGAACCTTGCCAAAAAAAATTGTGCTGTTAAACTAAAAGATACCTGTGCTTCATCACTCATGCAGCTTTTAATATGGAAAATTTTAGATTTTTATTAGTAAATAATTGAGAAGCAGATATATCACCTTCACAAAGATGGGTCTGAGTATTCCTTGGGCAGCTGTAGTGGAGAGGACCAAAATGGTTGGGTGTTCCAAGTGCATGTGGGATACCTGGTTGTGTGGTTTCCTCCTCTGCCCAAAATCCATGTAACCTTTCCAAGTCTTTCCACTCCAAATTCTCCAAGGACAGTGAGTTCTTGAATATCTTTGAAATCAGAGCAGTCTCACTATTCTCCTTTCACCATTTTGTGAGACTGGTAAAGGTCTGAGCATCACCATGGGGTGGGACTTCAGAGGCAGAGAGGGGGTGAGTGGCACCACAGAGGCTGAGCCACAGCAATGGGTCAGTTGTGCTGTGCTGTGTTGTGTTTGTTGTGCTGTGTTGTGCTGTGTTGTGTTGTGTTTGTTGTCCTGTGTTTGTTGTGTTGTGCTGCTCACCTGTGTGAGGAGCTCTGTGGAACATCACACACACGGCTCCTGCTCTTGGGCAGAGGGGAACAGGGTATGACAAAAGGCCAAGTTGCACAGAAACATTTACAAGCAATTGCAGAGTCTCACATTCCAGCAGCGTGTTCCTCCACACAGATCTAAACCACTCTGCACATTTTAGATGCTCATTTCATTCTTTTGCCCCGGAGTTCTGGCTGTGATTCATTCTTTACATTTAACAAAGAGAATCAGCTCACATATATAAGGTGAGTTGTGGGTGTCCTGACAGAAGGATTTGGCCTTATATGTCCCACCTCCAGATATTTCTATTCCCTTCTTCTTTCTTTCCCCTCCAAGCATGTTGTTACTGTCCATGAGTCATTTCATTAATCTGGAGAGAAGGCCAGAAAACAAGTGAATAAACACCCTGCTTCACAACCTTCTGCTGCCCTGTTTACTTCTCTGCTAATGAATGAAGAGCTGAAAACCAGAATCATCCTAACTGGGGACATTCAAAGGGACATTATCTCCTCTTTGTCAATGGCTGGTGCCTGGCCCAGCCAGTGACTGCACTGCAGGATCAGAGGATGATCTCTGCATGTTCCTGATAACTCTCACACAGTGAGTGCAATGACTGTAAATCACAGAGCAGTCACACAACAGTCTGGGTTGGAAGGGACCTTAATCCCAGAAACTATGGAAAGGAACATACATGCAAGTCAGAAAGAAGAGCACAGGAATCTTTTACCTTTCCTATTAAAAAAAACCCAAAACAAACCACAAAAAGCTGTGATGCCAGACACAGGGGCCTGCCTGCAGCAGCACAAGGTCAAATCTCATGTGAACCAGGCTGGAACTCAGCCCATGCTCTGAGTCCTAGGGTTGGCTCTGTGCACATGGCCAGGGCTCTCCATTTATCATGGATCTGGCTGGCAGCCACCTGAAATGTCCTGCTCCCCCTCCAGAGCTGTCAGAGCCATCCTATCTCCAGTGACATGAATAAAGACAGAAGATCAAGGACGAAATGAGAAACAAATTAATGTAGTCTCAGTTTTGCCTCCCCAATTACAGGAATTCAAGGTCTATCTGCCATCATGGCAGCCTGGGTTGGACTGTCCCTTGCAGCCCTGCAGCTGCAGGTGCAGATGAGCAGTGCAGCTCACACTCCATCCCAGCTCATTTGGGATTCACACAATCAATGAGCCTCCCTCAAAAGCACAGACAGAGCTAAACCTTAGGACCATAATTTCTAACAATGTAAGGTGTTTAGTAAGTCCCTTTCAACTTACAAGGAAAGGAATGTTACCTTCATAAAAGAAATATCTGATGCCCAGAGATGGCACTCTAAGTAACATGCAGATTACTATGAATTATTTTCAAAATAAGGCATGAAACTAAGCTTGTGCACTTCACATATTCCTTCCCCTTTGTTGCTACATGTACTTGAGATTTTGGAATTTAGATTAACATTTATATTTCTGCACTTTGATGCGCAGTTGAACATACCCTGCTCTGATCCACTTTCAAAGAGAATCCATTAATTTTTATATCCAGGAGGGTGATGTTCAACCCCTCAGCTAAACACACAGTCCAACAGAACATGAAATTCAACATTTGATGACTTCTTTTCCTGCTCCCATTGCATATCAGGACAGCAGCTTGTACATGAATCCTCATGTGAGTCATGTACAATATTTCCATTTTTGTGACAATTGGTCACACGTGATGTTTTTGACCCAATTGTAAACAAACAGAGGAATCTGCCTAAAATATATCCCTGGTCTGTGATATTGCCACAGCACACTGAGTTGTGTCACCTGGACTCCTCAAGACTAACAAAGATGGACAGAGAGCCTCCAAACCTATCTGAGACAGGACATCCTTGTGGCTGGCAGCATTTGAGATCAAGTCACTATTTCATCACACTCCTTGATGGCTTGTGACACACAAACCAACACAAAGCTGGCATTCAGCACATCAAACAGCCTTTACCTAATGTAAGACTATTTCAGCAGAACATAATTTTCTTATAATCCAATTGTTGCAGAAAAAAAACCCAGAAGAAACTCCAAATATGACATAGAAGTGGTCATGATCTACCAGGCAGCTTCCCACAACACTGCAGTTTCCTGCAGAGCTGGGGGGCAGATACTGAGCAACATTTACACACCCACAACTGCCATCCTGCCAGGCCTCACCTGCATGGGCAGAACAACACAGGCAATTCCAGCCAGGGCTCTTCCCTCTGCTGCTCTCCTCCTCTTCCTTCCAAAGCAATGGCAGAGGGGAAAAAGAAAACTGAGACATGGAAGCATTCACAGGCAGAGAGAACCTCACCTGTGTGATGCTGTGGGAAAGGGTAAAGGGAACTTGACAACAACATTTTTAGAGGCTTTGTGCCAGAGTACCTACTTCTAGGTACATAAATATATATTTGTGCTTCTGAACTGAAAGCATTCGAGTCACAAAACTTGAAATACTTTTGTTTGTACATTACTTCAGGGTATATAACTTCAAAGATCAAAAGAACACAAAAATCACTCTTGACATGGACATCATCATCCAAACAGAAAATTATCATGGCTTTTTTTAATCATTTAGGCAGGATAGTATTTCTGATTAATAGAAATTTGAATTAAATTTCTCCTTTCATGTATGCAGCAGTTAATTCTAATCAAGTAAGCTCAAGGTCTTCCGTTGCCTGGATAGTATTAATTAGATTCTTCCACATTATGACTTTGTCATATGCATCCCTACATGGCATACAAATATCAACTTTCTTATAAACAAATATGAACTTTCCTTTCAAATTTCACTGGAAGTAATTTTCTGGTGGTGGGAACAATATCTGCTCCAAAGGAAAACACAAAATCTCAGGAATTCTACAAAAAAAGTATCAGGCTTAAAAGAAAATGCTTTGAAATTAATTTACTTAGTACAGAACATGACCACCATGAAGGTTCTGTACAAAAAAAAGTAACATTCATGTGGGACTGTGGTTGTGGAAATGAGGTTTGATGTGTGTGAATGGCTGCAGACACTATAAACCAAACATTAACAAAGTGCTGACTGATGATGGCTGAGCTCCTGCTGGCCAGGCATGTCAGTGTCCAACAGGAGCTGCTGGAAGCTCCAAGGAGCAGCAGCACATTGCTTGAGACACAGGCATGCACCTCCTGAGCTAATCACTGCTTGCTGTGCCAGGATCCTCAAGGAACAGCCTAAAAACTGACTTGGTGCAGGAATGACAAATCATTGGAGAAAACATCTGAGAGCTCTCCCGAGTGCCAGCCAAGGTTGGAGGGGATGCAGAGAATCTATTATGAAAGAAGGAGGCAGACCGAGCTGAGTCACTTGAAATCAGGAAATGCAATTCCTTCCTACTCCTCAGATTTAAAATATCCTACAGCATAAAGCTTCTGTGGGATCATTTTTTTAAGTTTAGGGAAGAAACTGAAATACTGCAGTCAGGTCTCTCTAAAGAAAGTATTCATGACTTCCAGCAGTATAAAATACATCCAACTCTTGAAATCAAGGAGCAGAAGAAAATCAGAGGATTTTAAAGGACGATAACCAGACCACCTCATTTTACTCTTTTTAGCTGGGCGCATTTCTTTGTAGGGACCTTCTCTTTCCCTTAGAGGGTGATTTTTCCTACAATTAGCCCTTGCTTAGAACTTTCCTCCTTACCATTTTACAGGCAATGAAGTTTTTTGCTTCCTGCCAGGTAACGGGATTCCTTGAAACTCTTCCAATCCTTTACAACACAAGGAGTTCAGAAATAAAAGAAGTGGTGATACAACTGCAACTGAGCCAAGAAAAGAGAAAAAACCTTGCATCATGGAATGGTAGTCTTGGGACAACTAATTAGAATTTTATTCAAGACAAAAGTCAAACATGTAGTGCTAAAGTGTAAGATAGAAATGCAAAATTCCAAAAGAAAAATGAAAGGTAACTTCACCTTACAAACTTTCTGCAAGCAGATTACTCAGGCAACTTTAGGAGAGCAGAAGTTAATCTCTGCAGATTATTTATTCAGTTATTAGTTGCTCTAAAAAAAAAAAACAAACAGCTCTATTAATTTGGTTCACTAGCAGCATTTACTCAAAAGTTTCATTTATAAACATCAAGCTTATCCTTGCTTTAGACTAACTCAGAAAAAACCCTGGAGTCTGTACTGTAGATCTATCTTTAGGAAAACATAATTATTTCTGAATCCAGGAACTGCTCTGGGTTGGAGCAGCAGCTAATATTCTAACCAGAATTTCCTTGATCATTACTCAAGCAGTAGCATTTTTATTTAAAAAAACCTTAGTCCTCCTCCCCCACCAGTTTCCCCATTTCTCTTCTAACACATTCCATTCTAATTTTAGTCTTTTGAGAAGGTTTTTTTCCAGATCAACCCACTCTTTTTCACATTTAAATAATTTTCAGTTTTTAAAAGAGCTCAGTTTTAGCAGGTGCTTCAGTAGCTAGGCAATAAGAAGTCTCTTGGGAACATCTTCCATGTTTCCCAAATGGATTAGCCTGGAAATTAGGGGAGAACACATTAGACAAAATAACCATGCTGCTTAAGAGTTTCATTCCAGCTCTGAAATTCAGAGAAAGAAATGCAGTCCCCAAAAGAAGCATTTGTGCTCCCTGTTAACAAAAGAAGAAACAGCCGCTCCACTGGCACTACTGGGATGGACCTTGGAGGCAGGAAAATTCAACAGACACACTCAGAAGCTAAACATGTAAGCAAACAATGCAGCTCCTCCTTTTTTGCATTATTCAGCTTCAGTGTAGCCCGAGCAGCAGGAATTCTCCATGGTTTGCAGCCCTGGCCCCAGTGAGTGCATTTCCCTGGCTCACAGAGGGAAAGGTCCCAGCATGGTGTCAGAGCAGCAGAGATTTCACCAGGACCTGCAGCCCCACACAGCTGAACCATGGCTGTTATCAGCAGCTCTGGGAACTGAACTCAAGGCCAAGACACCTTTAGGACACCCCTCCCCTGATAAAAGACAGCCTGGCCCTTCCATCATCTCCAGCTATTTGAAAGACACTCTTCCCTCTTTTGGCTTCTGGAAACTCAAAGCACTGCAGTACATTTCAGCAACTGCTTCTTCCTGTGGTCCCAAATTGCAGGAAGAAACCCACTGACAGTGATGTCTCTGTGCCTTCATGCACTTAGAGCAGACCTGTGAGACTTTGGCATCTGGCAGATTCATGAGGCAGGAAATTTAAAAATAAATTTAATGCTAGGCATCATTTACAGATTTACCAGAATAGATGTTCATCTACAGTCACAGGGTTATCTTCCACATTTCCCTAGAGTGCAGCAACATCCTCCTTCTCCAGTGCTAAAAAAGACTAATAAAGAGTTGAATCTATCTTGCTATGTCTGTACAGAGGTAGCACTTGCAGTAAAAAAGTAAGTTGGAGTAGAATACAACAGCAGACATTTCTTATCTTATTCTTCAACATGACATATCATCCCCCATTTCTGCTCCCTTTGCTCCATAAATTCCTCTAACCACACAAACTGAAAATAAATAATCTTATTTTAAAGCCAGACTTAATTCTCAAAATAATTTTCTTTTACCTGGTGCAAAGATTTCAGGGAAACATTTCCTCAGCAAATGTTATTACCTTACCTAGAGCAAATGTTAGAGATTTGCTCTAACCTCTATTTTCCACAGGTGAGCTACATTTCAGTACAGAGATGAGGACTTGCTTGCTGGCTTGCAAGATTTTTAACAAGATTTTTTTGTTTTGAGAGTGTTCTCTGCCTTTCAGGTTTGCTTCATTGCCTTCATCCTTTTTAGGCTCTCTAAAAGAGAATTAACCATGTCCATTCCCAGCTTTGCTAGCTCCACTACTGAGAATAGTTGGATGAAGAGGGGAAATATTGAAGCCTAAAAAAAAGAAAATTCTGATATTTCCACAATAACCCCCCCCAAAACATTTAATCTTTAAAAAAGGAGCTCTCCTGCATGTGAAGTCATTCCCTGCTTGCTTCCTTCTCTTTGTCCCTGAGGTTTGTTAGCTGAGCTGGCTCCATCCTTGGGCTAAGCAGGAGAACACATGAGAGCAGCTGAGCACACATTAACACCTCCTCCCCACCTGGACCACAGGTCTAAAACACTACAAGGGCTCATGATGCCCTGCAAGTAATTAAAACCTTTGGCTCTCTCCTCCTCACTAAACCTTCCTCTTCTCAAAAGAACCTCTGTCTAAACATGGGCCAAATAAAGTGTGAATTGAAAAGAGGACAGGGAAATTAGATCAAACTGAGTACGTAGCATTCTCATTATCCCTCATGTCAGACAAGTCAGAAGCACTTATGTAATTGGGCCTCCAGACTCAAGGCAGTGAAGTGTTAAGACAGAAAAGCAATCCCAGGACTGCATGCTGGGTTTTGACAAATAGAAAAACACAGAATTAGGCCAAGAGCTTCTCATTAATGTGAGTTTTTAATTGTAGCATGTCAAACCCAGGTTCACCATGTGGCACATGTGGTCAAAGAGGTAAGAAAGTGTGTAGTGCAAAAGCTGGGAGAGGGAGGGAGGGAGGGAATTTCCTGTGTCCCTGGGCACACATTTGTGTGTGGATCAGAGCAGAGCCCTGGTGAGAGCCCATGACCCACGTGTGAGCAGCACAGTGCACAGAACCACAGGGGGAGGCAGCGGCCCATGAGCAATCCCTGTGAAAAGGGATGGGGGTGGGGAATTGTGCACAGGCCTTTTTTTAGCTTCTGCTGGAAAAAACAAATAGACCTTTTAATCTGTGTTCTCCTTGAAGCCTTCTCTATTGACCATTCATTTCTTCTGTCCCTTCCCAGCTCTTTACCTCCTCTATATGGCTGATGAATATGCAAATGCACAATCAGTTCTGTAATAGCCTATCCTTTCTAAAAACAGGCTATAAATTTGGATCCTGAGCAGCAGGTTCTAAAAAGCCTATTATATGACATGGCTGGGGGAAGAGACCAAACACCAGAGCTCACCAGAGCTCTTTAAAACCTGTGTGAATGCAGGGAGGAGGAGGGTCCTCCCCAGAGCCTTGCTGGCAGCCAGAGGGACAACACCTTCTGCAGAGCCATGCACCAGAGCAGGGCCTGAGACACTGCAGGGGAGCTGAAGGCTGATTCAGTTTGGGGGAGCTGATGGCAGGTTGGCTTTGGGGAGCTGAGGGCAGACTCAGATTTGGGGAGGTGAGGGCAGGCTGGCTTTGGGGAGCTGAGGGCAGGCTCAGATTTGGAGAGCTGAGGGCAGGCTCAGATTTGGGGAGCTGAGGGCAGGCTCAGATTTGGGGAGCTGAGGGCAGGCTCAGATTTGGGGAGTGCTCAGAACCAGCAGGGCAGGTTACCAGTGGTGCAGCAGGGCCAAGCCCATTGGATGCTCCGTCCATCCCTACATCTCCATGGAGCACACAGGCCCTGCTGGGGCACACAGGCCCTGCTGGGAAATGCCTGCACCCCAAACCTGGTCCCTGGCAGCCCCTCCCAGCTGCAGGTGACACAGAGCCAGGTACAACACAAGCTGTCCTGCTCCACCGGGATGCAGAAGGCAGCAGTGCCTGGAGCAGGGCAGCATTTTGAGGCAGCTGTTTCCCAGCTCCCAAGGAGTCTCCTCCTTCCCTCTGTGCAATAAACGCAAACCCTTCTGTCCAATACTTGCATACATTTCCATGTCTGCCATTTTGAGGCCCTCCTCTGGTTTCTGCAAGGCTTTACAGCATTCCTGGGTGCTGCAGGGTAGAAGGCAAGAACTGTTAGTGTGAGTTTAATGAGATGGGATTGTCCTGCTGCACAGGGACAGAAAGCTGAAGGTGCTGTGCCAGGTGCCTCAGTTTCAGCTTCTGGTCTGCAGTTAATACTGAAAGCCCACAGGAAGGAACCAGGCCCAGGTGTGTTTTACAGGAACAGTGTGTACACCCAGGAACAGACACATCTTTGAGCTCCAGAATGAACTGACAAGCCAGGTGGGAACTGAGAACTCCTGCTCAAGCCTTGGCCAAGGCAGAGGAAAAAAAAGTTGGTTTGCAACAGTTTCAGTGGCCCTGTCCCTGAGGCAGACAGGACAGTGCACTACACACTGCTTGCCCTGGGAACATCCATCACCCTGCTGGGGCACAGAGATGGAATGGCAGCAATTATGTACATTTCTCCCTCAAAAAAATTAGATAAAGGGACAGAAACTTGGACCTGGCTCTAATTCCAACTGTTGCATCCTGAACACATCACAACTCTTCATTTGCAGGTAGTGAATAATATTTGCATAATTCATTGGAGTAATGTGGCAAAACAAAAACATAAAGGACATGCTATAATCACAGATACCTGAAACATGAAATAATTTATAAACACAACTTTACAGAAATTGATATAAAACCTTCTGATCTTATAAAATGTTCAAAGCTGGGCAGCTTTTGAATGTGGACATCATGGAACAATTTCCTTCTCCTCTTCCCTGTCACCTTCAACACAATGTATCTTGCAAAGCAATGCAAACTCTGCAACAACTCAACAAAACCAGGGATGACAGGAAGAAGGAATGTTAAAAACTGATTTTAATAAATCATGTTACAAAACCCTAGGACAAGTTCACAAAGGAGAAGTGAGGTCTCATTCACTACTCTGAAGATGGGAACTGGGCTCCCCAGACAAGGTCCAAAGCCTTGAGCTGAGCTTTGCTGTGTGTCACTGCTCTGACAATTCAGAGCCACTCTGGAGCCCTGTTTTTCTTTTTGTCTTTCTACACTCTTGCAAGCTTATTAACACAGTACTGTGTTCCTACCTCAAAGGTGTACTTGCTTGCATCACTGGAAGAACATCATATTCATCCCAAACTCTGATAACACTTTCACAAATATTTGCTTCACCTAAACTAAAAATAAAGCCAAACTCCAAAATACAGTGAGAGAAAATATTTTGATCACAAAATAAAACATACCAGCAAACCAAGGCCGGGTTCCCATGAAACAAGAAGAATTAAAATAGGAAAAAAATAATGGGTGGATGTACTTAAAAGTAATCTTTCTTAAGTAGTTAAAATCTTTGGATCCTGAAACACCACCAAATCACCATAAATAAAGTACCATCCTCCCTGCTCCTGACCCCAGGAAACAAACCAATCCCAACACCCCACAATTTGTTGTGATCAGCACATCTTAGGCACAGGATCTGGAGATAATTACCAGAAGGGATGCTGGCAGATTACAGGGTCCATTCAGAGAACATGCATTTGCCACTTCTTCCCCAAACTTCAGAAGTCTTTCTTCTAAAGCAATCCCTTGCACGTCCAGCTGCACGCCCTGGAGGTTGTGAATCCAAGGGGAACAGCAATATTCTCTGCAGGATGCTTTCAACTACTTAAATCCTGACTGAAACTCTTCACATAAAGTACCAGTTAAATTGAAAACATTACAAGAGAGGGGTCTGACAGTGGCAAAGATACAACATAGTGGCTACAGCTCAGAAAATTTACATGTTATCAAATGGGAATCCATGACAAACTCAGATCTTCACATGAGACTATACCGAAGACTTTATGGAGATGGAAATGGAAATGAATGGATGCTTTTTCCTGTAACAAGAATATCTGTTTACAGTTTAGGTGATATTCTGTAACTATAGGAGGTAAGTTTGGAAATATAGACTATTACCAATTCTACCAAACTACTAAAACACTCTTAGCAGAACACTTGGCACTTTCCTATTCCCCAGCTGAAAACAGCAGCAGAAGTTACTCTTGTAGATGGCTGTTGAAGCCCCAGTGCATTAATGTGCTGAGACTGTCTCCTGTTCTCTCCTCTTGTCCTACACAGCTAAAGCCAAACCAAAAACCTGTAACATTTCTGGTATTACTGTACCTTCCCTTGCAATATGGAACAGAATCATGTCAGATCCATAAGTCTTCAAAAGTGATTCAAGTTATCAAAACGTTATCACACTGTTCCCTCTTTGCAGGACAGCATCTTCATGGTCTCATTGCCTTTGTGGTGTGGGCTGAGGCGATCCCATGATTTTAACTTGCTCTGTTTAACTTTTACCCTGTACCCCCAGGTCCCTCCTGGCTCCTGCCCTCACTGGTTGTTGCAGCCCGGGGCGGCGGAGGAGGCGCCCGCCTGCTTCTGCTTCTTGCGGCGCTTGTTCAGCAGGCGGTTGTTGGACGTCTTCAAGTCTTTGATTTTCACCTGATCATAGTCCACCCTCATGGTAGCCAGAGCACTGGTCATCTCCTCCTGAAAGCAAGCAAGCAATGTAGTGAAACCCCTGAGGCACTGAGTGCATGGTCACCCCACCCTAGAGCCCGGAGAGGAGGGACACAAGGAGCCCTCTGTCCGCCCTGGGCAGCAAGGGCTGAGCCCTCTGTGCTCTGCACCAGGAACCAACCACTCCACTGGTGCCTCCTTCCACCAGGGCTCAGCAGGAGCTGCTCTCATAGCAATTCACAGGGAGCACACAGGACCACGCTCTGCTGGCCTAAATTCCACCTGTCCTTATCCCAGCACCTCTCCCTGGCTGGCTCTGTGCCTCCACACAAAGTACGTGCTTCAAATTCACACACCTCCTTAGTTTGCATTAATGCTTAAGTACAGGAACATTCTCAACTTTTTAATAAGGTTGTAGAGAAAAATCTGCTAAAGTAAACAAATGTCTAAGCATTTGGTTCAGGAAAGGAAAAACAATTCCATATCATGAGTATGTTGGTAGCTCGAGGGAATACCTCTGGGACCTACACAGAAGCACAAGCATAAGAAATTCTCAGAAACATGGAAAATAAGGCAGCTAAGTGAAAATATCTGCTTGATCTCTGACTCAGAAGGTAAATGTTGCCTAGGTCTCAAAAAAATTTTACCATTACATAGCTCAACAGCTGAGACTACACATCAGTGATTTAAATAAAATCAGTAGTAAATAAAATACACTACAGGAATGTTGCAATTGTCAAAATTCTAGGAACTTGAAGTGCAGAAAACTCAGAATTAATTGTAAAAGTATGTAAACCTGTTAAAGGCCAGCAGTAAAGAGTTAAGACTTTCAGTGTGCCCTACAGCAGGAAGCATTCAGCTGTCATTGGTACACACAGCAGGTGGGGCACCTGCTTAGATTAAGATAATTTTTTTTTCTCTGCTCTTCCCCCCACCAAATGACATAACAAGACAAGACTAAGGTTATTCAGTGCTGTTCCACAATTCAAAAGCACTACAGAAAAGAATGTAGCTCAGCCCTCCTACTTGTCCAGCTACATTTTCATCACATTCTTCACTGTAATGAAGTTCCAACTGCCCCAGCACTGTCCTTCTCCTCCCTGGGCACATGCAGAGGCTCAGCAGGAGCATCATTCATGCCTTTGATCACAAACACCATCTTTGCTGATATCTGGTGCAGCTGTAAGACTGCCAATGAAGCTCAAACATTGAGCTTTATTCCTTCTTTTTTAAAACAGTTCTCATATACACTGCTGTTCTAACCAAGGCTGTTTATGGCACCCTTGTTTGACATGATTGTATTCAAAATAGCCACAGTATCCAAGGCAGCACGTTTCATCTCCTAGCACTCTTGACTTAAAGAAATCTGAATTTGGATTGACTCACTTTAACTTCATCCCAGTGGTCTTTATCCTCTTGCAGGACCCGTGCAGTGTGAAGAGGAGTTGGTGGCACTGACATTGATCTCTGAGAACAAAGAAAAACACCAAAAGAAATTCTGAAAAACAACATTTGGGAAGTGATTTCTTGCTCTTCTCTGTGTATGAAGGGCATAAAATTTGATCTAATGTATTCCAATGGCTCTCATTATTCCTGCTTCCAATCACTCCACAAATGAACTCATGTGCAGGAGAAAAGGACTACATTCCCCACACAATATTTAAAGAACAAAAGGAGAGAGAAATCACTGCTGAGCTCCTTTCACTCTACTCCCTTCCAGTCCAAACAACTTATCCAACCAGTGTTGGATAAATTTTTATGTATGTTTTAGATTTTAACTATTCATTAATCAATGTCTTAAAGTGGTTAATTTGACCTTTATCTCCTAGGATTTGTTGTAGGAGACATTTTCTTGCACATATGCATTAACTGACATCACCAGTTCATCAGACTAAGTGAGCCCCAAAGAGGAAATGACACAATTGTTCTGAGCAAGGCACAGCTCAGAAGACAGAGAATCCACATGAAACTGAGATCTCTGCTCATCTGCCACAAAAGATCAGGAGATACTTTACATTAGAATAAGGGACAATTTCTAAAGCATGAAGCACAGTTTCCCTGACTGAATTCGGAAAGAATCATGGCAATTCTTGCCAGCCCCTAACCCAAACTATAATTTCATTTGGATACTCTATTTTCCTTATGCTTTCTACCCAAACTTGCTGTTTTCTGCTGTGGCATCCTACAGCTGCATGTCAACAGAGTCTAAGGAGATCCCTGTAAAACAAACCCCACACTGGAACCAGTGCTTCTTGCTTATGCTCCCCCAGGCTCAGAGCAGCAGTGCAGCAGTCTCAGAAGTGAAGCAGAAATCCTGACTCCTCTGGACAAGGACCCCAGCTGGCCAGGGTACAGTTTTGTCAAACACAGCTGGGAGAAGAGAAATGGAAAACAAGCAGACTGGTTGCAGTGCTGTCCCTGTCACTGCTTCCCTGTGGAAGGTGCTTTTCTGCTGCTTGTTAAAAAAATCTTATAGACAAGGAACTAAATGAGTCTGTGCTCCACCTAAACTGACAGTTTTTGCCTACTTCACAGTAAAACACTTCTGTCATCCATCTCAAAGAAAAAAAAAAAAAAAGAGGGGAAAGAAAAAAAAAAAGAGCCACAAGCACCCTCCCCCGCTGCTTGTGCAACTCCCCAGACATGTTTCCACTTTGGGATTTAGGAAAAGGGGGAACACAGACATTCACTGCTCTGGTCTTTCCCTCTCCCTCCCTCTGGCCCTGTGAGCTATAGGTTCAGCAGAAAAGAAAGCCAAGCTGCAGCTTCCCTCCAGGAAGGGTGTTGGAGCAGGGCTCCAGTTGGAGCAGGTGCAGCAGGGTCTGCAGACCCTGTCTCTAATCTCCTCCTCATTAATTGGCTCTGTGCATATTCCAATAACAAGTGTCACTGTAGGTGGCAGCTTCCTCAGCTATTAGGCACTCACTCCATGAAATTCCTCACCTGCTGACTTCTGAAACACCTTCTTGGGGCTTCAGACACTCAGAGCTGGAGGTGTTTATTCTGAGCAGTGATTACATTTTTATTTGGTTAAAAAAGACTCAGAAATATTGTCTGGGGTCTGTTCTACAGAGTCTTTACAACCTCAGTTTCTCAACCCCGAATGACAACACCTTTCTACTCCATCAGGATGTCCTACAGCTGCATTTCACTTCATACCGAGGGCTTCCAGGCATTGTAGGAATGGGGACAATCAGCCTCACCTCTGCTTCTGCCCATGCTTTGAGGATCAGCACAGACACACCAGCACTATGGGAACAAAGGGAATCCTACAGCAGAAATCATTCTGTTCCTGGCTGATGATTCTTTGGGCAGCAAGAACAAGACTGGTATTTTTTTAGACACAAATGTGAGAAGTATAACCTACTATTTTGAGGGACACCTACAGAGCAGAGATGGTAACATGAAACTCAGTCTTCTGGGATTTGTGTCTCTTGTTTGAAATAAACCATACTGTATTAATAAAGTATTTTTTTCTTTTTTCCCAAAAAAAAAAAAAAATCTTTTAAAGAGAAGTAAATGCAACAAAGTCATGGAATGAAACCTGATCTGGGACTATAAATAGCTCTGTGTACCACCCTACCTGGCAATCTCTCACATGGAAAAAGAGACCCTTGCTCCTCCCCCATGCATTTCCAAACTCTGCCAAGGATGAGAATTCCCACTGAGCACAGGAGCATGTTCACCCTAACACAGCTATGCACAATGGTGCCTGAGACCACTAATAATAGCTCTTTAAATCCTGCACTGATGAAGTAAGCACACAGAGTTTATTTTTATATTTTTAAAGAGAGTAACACATGCATATGCTGCAGAGTCAACAGAGACTGCCTGCTCACAGAACACAGAGACATTTTTGGCTGTTGCTTCCAAGGACACGACTGCGGGTGTCTCCCCTTGTGTGTCCTCTGCTAACAGCAAGAAGAATTGTGGTTTTACAGGCAGGTGACCCTCTGAGGAGGGCACAGGAGGTTAATTAAGGGACCAGCAGTAATAACAGCCCTTCTCTTGCTGTGCTGTGTGGAGCAATTCCCAAGTTCTGCATGTAAGAATCAATTTGTGGTATAAAAAGTGATCTAAGACTCACATTAATCCAAGGGTGATTCATAAACTGAGAGACTGTCATCCTCTCTGTTGGGTCAGTCTTCAGTAAATGGCGAATGAGTTGTTTGGCTGAAAAACAGAACCAACAGGGCATGGTGTAGTCCAGGACTGCATTCCCAAATAACCTTGGGAACACAAGCACCTGCTGAATGAAGAAACACCATTTTGCAAAACTGAAAACACCTCCCAGTTGCTGTGACTGTGCTAAGAAGCCATGTACAGTGGGGCAGGTTACTGTGTTTAAAGGGGCAAAACAGGAAAACATCCAAAACAAGAGGCAAGAAGGAAAGAAAAGACTGGGAATTCCAGCTCTGCTCTCTACATCACCAAACCAACTGCTTTGAGAGCAACAGCTGGAGGGAAAGAGAAGCACAGAGACAGAAAGCTGCTAAGCTGCCTGCCTCAAAGATGGCAACAAGCTGGGCATTATGGGCTGAATGAATACACAAGCTGATGTTTTGAGAAATGATGGAACACTAGCACAGGCTGTGGAAAAAAGGAACAATGAACTTTGCCAACTGAGAGGCCACTATAAAGACAAAAAAGTCAAATAAATGGATTGCACAAATTGGCTTTGCAGCAGCTTTCTGTGAACATGGGATTTGCCAAAGCAAGAGCACTAATAACTGAGATATGAGATGGTGAGAGGCTAGACAAGAGTTCCATTAATGTGGGTGGACAGACTGGAAACACTGCATCCAAAGGAAGTTATTTGGGACTTACACAAAATTTCCTTAGGAAACCTGTAAGAACTTCTAAAAAGGAGTTCTCTTTTAGGAACATCACATGCAAGACGACTAAATGCTTGTAAGAAGTTGCCAGAGGTACAAGTTTGATTTGTTGAGAGAGGCTGCAAAGGACAAGGACAGCACAACACAGGGGAAAAAAGCAGCATCCTCCTGCAGGTGCCTCATCAGCCTAAAGAACACCCACAGATGAGATGATCTTAATAGGATGGAAGGTAGAGGGCCCCTGTGTCCATCCACACAAGCACACAGAAACCCACACACAGTGCAAGTGCATATTCTCTCACCAAGCTCCTCTAGCCTGTTTTTAACTGCTGGAATATGAACAAGACCCAAAGCAGAAAAAATATTTAGCCAGAAACCCATGACTAAAACATCTCCCTCAACAATGTTCAGCAGGCTGTGCTGCACACAGCCACGAGGTGCAGTGAGGGGTGAAGATGCCACAGGGCAGAGCAGGGTCCAAGGATGATTTGTTACTGCTGAACAGCAGAAAACCAGGATCACAGCAGTATAAAGGGCTTGTAAGAAAAACAGATAAGCCCAGATATTGCTGACCCTTCTCTTTAATATGACAGGCAGGTGAGACTTCCAGCTTATGAGACTGGCAGGATAAGAGGGAATCAAAAATATCCACTTTCAGGACACTGATTTGAGCCCAGCAGCTTTTGATCAATGACTTATACAAAATAAATTGTTGACCTTGATTTAAGTGGCAGCTAGCAAATTCCCACATCCCAAAAAGCTAACATGAAAACTTGCCATCCTTGCTGGCTGGATCACCAAGGAGGGCAAAGACTGAATAAATTCTTAAGAGAGTTTGCCTTTCTTCCAGCTCAGCTTGCATTGGAGCTGTCCAGGCTGTCTCCTTTCTCAGGATTAGAGTCTTCTGTTTCAAGAGGGTTTAATATCAGCATTCACTAGCACTAGCTGGATTTTGAAAGAAGGTTTTCAGTAGTCATTTGCTTTTTGTAGCACAGAGGTTGCTGGCTGGTATCTCAGTTCCCAGTCATTCTCTGTAGCACCTTACAAAAAATGGATTTAAATTGTAGAGGAAAGGGAAACAAAAGCTCAGACAGATTTTTAGAAATAGTCTCTTTGTAAGCACTGCAGCACTGCACACCACCATGCTCCCACTCATCAGCACCAGGGAGGATTTTTACCTTCCTCTGACACTTCAGCCCACTCTGGATTGGGAAATCCATATTGCCCCATCCGAATTCTTCTCTTCATCCCTGGAGAAATGGCTTGACCGGTGTTGGAGTAGAATGGGGGGAACCCACACAGACTGTAAGAGTGGACAAAAGAGTTTTCATAACTAGGGGAGTCCTTTCACCTCTAAAAATGTTTTATTCAAGCTTATATTCTACTGCAGGCTGCAGGATCCCAGTGAACAATTACTTGTGAGTGCAGATTTAACAAGTTCCTTCCCAAATACTTACAGAATATATGTGATGACACCCAATGACCACATGTCACATGATTTGTCATACTTCTCAGGACCAAGGACTTCTGGGGCTGAAGAAGATTAAAATCACAGGTAAACAGAGTACCAGGTATTTCTCTTCATCTCCATTATTTTGTAAGTACCAGCACTTCAGCAACAGGTATCAGAGGCATTAAAAACCACAACTCACTGCAGGAACTGGGTAGCACTTTCGACTGACAAGTTCCTAAAGGCATTTAAAGTAGTTTTAAAAAGGAGGAACAGAGCTGGAAAAATGCCCTACTCCTCACCTTGGTGTCTCTCTGCTCAAGGGAGTACTAAGATTACCAAAAAGCAGAAGGAGCTACAGCTAAATGTGTGCAGGGAGACACTGCACTGAAAGAGGCAGGAGCATATGTTCCAGCAATCAGAATAGAAAGGCCCTACTGGAGCTGTGATAAAATTTTGAATGATACCTGGGTGGTGTGTTTAGCTCCAGCAGCTACAGGGCACTGTATTTTTCTTTGGCCTCCAGAGCATTATATTTTTTCCACTAAGTAACAAAATTAGACAGAGATACATTTAGAGGGGATTTTTTTGTCCCCTGGGGCAGGTAAACTGCCAGGGAGCTTGATTTTGTAAGGAAAATTATTCTTTAAACATATGAGCAATCATGCTGGTTTATAAAAAGGTGTTGAGAAGGGAAATGTCAGCTTGTTTATACACAAATATAAAGGCATAAAAACATACGTGTGTAAACTCCCTAACATTTTATCACTAAACCCAGCTCACAAAAATACAGAAGAAGGCATAAAAAAAAAGAGTATTGCTAATGTGATTGTCTGCTCCCAGTGAATAAGTCTCTTCCAATACAGAAAACTATACAAACTTTTATCAGAGAAGTAATTTTTCAAACAAATTAAGTCCTTTTCCCAGCAAAGAAATTCCAAGCATGGACTGCCCCAGTCAAACCATGTGATGAATGACTATTAACTCAAGACTAAAATGAGTGCATGAAGGACAGTCTGCTGTGGCATTCATTACACAGTGCTTCAACTTTGGAAAAAATGGAGGAAAAATTCTGCTGTGATTAAGTCGTGTTGGTTCTTCATTACTAATTCCTCAATTTGCCAGCTTAAAGAAGGTTTACAGCTGAGGCAATACTCTTCTCTCTTATTGCTTTAATTTAACCTATGGGAAGTTTAGCACAGAAATACCCAAATATCACAAAGCTCAATTCAAATTATGGCTTTTATTGCATCATTCAGAGGAAACACCAGGATTACTTCATGTGTAATCAGAAGGAATTCCTTCTCTCTCCTTGTGTATCTCCATTTGTATATCTTGTGAAGGCTTTTTCCTCTGTCACCAAGGCAGAAAGCAGGAGCACTGAACTGTACTGGAATCAGACTTCAGGTTTGGATTGGATCCCAGCTTAAATCCTGGAGGCTAACACTTCACATTACACCCAGAATAGAAGATTTCCCACCCACTGCAAGGGAAGGAATGACAGAAACACAGAAGAAATGTGCCTTGGATAACTCACCCACATAATAAGGAGTGTAACAGGGGGTCTGCAGTGCATTTACAGTGGTTTCTTTGGCAAAGCCGAAGTCTGTGAGTTTGAGCACAGGATCTTTGTCTTTAGATGTGTAAAGCAGGTTTTCAGGCTGGAAGGCCACCAAAAGAGGACAAACAGGACAATGAAGAGATGTCTCTAATGAGCTGACAGGTCAAATCCACCACCACCATTTAGGTCTTCTTACTTCTGTCACAACCCCATCAAACATACAGCAAGTTCCCTCCCAACAGGCAGCACTTCTCCTCAGGCTAAGCATCAACATCCTTCTTAGCAAGGTTATTTGGGAGAGAAAACCACAAAACCCTGTCCAGTGGGCATCCAGTCTGGATTCTTGAACCTCTCCCAGTTCCCTGCACTTCCTAGGACTGATCTGTGTGGTGACAGCAGCTGATCTGACATCACACTGAGCCTCAAGCACCCCAGGGGCAGGACAAGGGAAATCCTCAGCCAGAGCCCCCACAAGCAACTGACACAGCTCCATCAGAATTAACTGATACAGACACAGGCCCTTTGCTGCCCCCCCCCTCCTCTGTCTCCTGAAACCTGGGGTAATTCCACTCTTGCTCCACACTCCATACAGGCAGAAGTGGCACAGAGGGAAATACAAGCTCCTGTGCTCCAGAACAGGGACAACAGGGTATTTCCATTATCTCCAATTAGTTCAACTCATTTCCCAGTTTACCCCCTGGTGATACCATGATGTGTCAGCTCTCCCTCCAGCTAAACACACAAACATCTGTAGAAAATCCACCAGCTCAGAGCTGTGGAATTGATCTGATGTCTCAGTCTATCATTACAAGCACTGCTGTCCTGCACATTCCATCCCCTGCTGTGTCCCTGCACTGGAAATGCCAGAGTGCAGCGAGCTTGGCTTTGTTGTGCTGAGCATTTCAGAGCCTGAACATAAAATACAGCCCTACATATAATACAGCCCTACACAAAATACAGCCCTACAAACTCTGACAAACACCTACAACGAGATTGGGGTGCAAATTTTACCTCATTAAATGCTGGCAGTAACTGAGATCTGCCTATTTTCCCAGATATTCACACACTTATTGAAGTGGGTTAAATGCATGAAATTGATATTGTTCCTCCCAGAAGTTTCCCCTTTTTCTGAAGGGGGTTGTGCTGCTTGGGGTTTTTGTGGATTTTTTTTTTTTTGTTTGGGTTTTTTTTTCTAATACAAGTATGATGCTGAAAGCAACTAATAACTGGCAAAGACTGTACATAGAGGCATCTATAAGTTACAGGTTCACTTGAAGGAGTGCTATTTTCTTGCTAATTAATGGATTGCAAGTGGGCAGTACCTCTTTAACTAAGCATCTGACTATCATGAGATTTTTCTGCATTCTGTACACAACTGGAAGGCATTAGCACACATGAATATTCTAACCTTGGACTAGTTGCAAACTAGTGAGCAAATCCTTTCTCACACTGGCAGAGGAACAGGAACACTTTGACCATCTGACTGCACTCCCAGCTCTGTTGAAATCACTGCTGCCCAAGTTTCCTCCTGCCATAAGCTCTATTCCCCAGCCCACACCCCTTGGGGCTCACCTTGACATCTCTGTGTGCAATGTTCATGGAGTGCAGGTACTGGATGGCTGTCCCAATGTCTCTCATTATTTCAGAGGCCTCTATAAATACAATTTTAGAGAAAGGTCACATTAACATTCCCACTGGAATTCAGGGACATGCTTGGGAATGCTCATGGCTTACAAACAGCTTGCTGGAACATGGGGCAAGCGTCAGGACTAGAGAAACCCTAAAATTAGCCCTAACAGCTGTGTTTTGGGTTTGCAGGCACCGAGCCCCCACTGCCTGGCTGCTCAGCCTCCTCCTGAGCAGGAACTGCAGCCCAACAGCTCAGACTCCTCAGGAACTTGGAAATTCGTGCTTTAATTTGCTCACCAAAAAAAGCAGCAAGAGCAGAGCAGGTACACAAGCAGCAACTGTTAAGAAAAGGAGCCCCAGCAAGAACCTATCTCTGATTGTCCAGGACATGTCCTTGGTTGTTTGAGACAGAAATTTAACTTTCAGCTTCTAGTTCAGGGGGATGATCTATCAGATTCTAAAAATAGAGCAACATAACAATATAGTAATTTTAGGATAGGTCACCTCTTAATTCCTCACTGTCTTTAGAAGTTTTTCATCAGGAGGAACAAAATCAACAGTTCTATTCAGCAAAGGCCAAACTGCCACGTTTGAAATAATGTTTCAAGAATTTAACATAGCCCCAGTGGGAAATTCTAGTGGTGGAATTAACTTGCAACAGCAATGCTCTGGGAGTCTGGAAGGGTTCAGTTACACAGGGAGGGGTTTCGGAGCAAGAATGACATTCCCATGTGAGCATTATATCACATCTCCATTGACAGGGAAACAACAGAAACTTCAACCTGACCCTCTGGGCTCTGCATAGGCAGAACTTGTACTGCAACCTGGAATCCTTTTTCACATGGCCTGAGAGTGAAACTATACCATCTCAGACAAGGACAATCAGAATGCAGAAACACTCCTGTTCTTTGGGGAAAACCTTGCACAACCTCCTCCCTCTTGGTCCTAATGGGAAGCTGTGGCTATATAAACAGGCAGTGAACCTGGGGAATCCAGTGGCACAGGGCTCATTCACCTCAGGAAAGAATGAAAGTGGTTTTTTTGTTTAACCAGGTGATTTCTGAGTAAGTAATTATGTTATACAATGCCCTGTAATGTAGAAAAGTAACGTTTTTAGTAGAGTGCAGTTGCTAAAATTCACAGAATCAGTTTTCTCCCTGGAATTTGGACATTAGGGAAGAACAAATAAAGTTTCTAAAAATGCTTATTTTCCCTGCACAAGTCTCTAACAGGACTAGAAAGGATTCATCCCAGGCTAGGAACCACACAAAAAGAAAACAGACTGGCCTCTAAACCAGACCTGCAAAATAAGTCACAGTAATTTACAAGCCTGGGTGTGTATTTTTCTGCTTCTAATCATTTTGTCGGGCCAATAGTTACAAACACTATCACCTTACAAATATTAATGGTTTCACTTTGAGCAGAAACGAGCTCTGGTCTGCTGTGAGGGGGCAAGGAGAACCATGGTCAATGGGACCTGTGGTTCTCTGTCAATAATAAATAGCAAAGACAATAAAAATGGCAAGACTAGTCTAGTGCAAGCTCTGTCCCTGCCTCATGGCAGGGCTGTGCTTATTCCCTCCTAGAGACAGGCAGGTTTGTTTACAGTGTGGTTAATAACACTTCCTTTCAAGTAGTGCTTTAAAACCCTTGAACAGGAGATATTTCATCAGATGTGATTTGCTCATTACACTCATGACCCAGTGCTGCTGCTTGAGGGACAGCCAGAGAGAGATCCCAGCAGGAGCTGCACTGATCATGGCAGAGGTGCTCTGGCACAGGACCAGGGATCAGAGGAACAGACTCTCCCAGGGTACAGAAATGAAAAAGCTGAGCAGATTTGTAGAAAGATTTTTCTCTAAACCTTCCACATTTTGCCTGAACTTGGCCAATTCTCATAATTCCTGGTTCTTGGGAACTTTTCAAAATCACTCTTAACACACAGTGAGATAAATAACAATAATAACAACAACAAACACCACCATAGATAAAACCAAAGAAAAATTCCTAAAAGGAAACAGAGGGCAGAGAAATGGAGAAGAAAGAAAAGTCTTTCACAAACTTTAAAATTAAACTTGCAATGTTTTACCTCTCTCAGTGAAAGCTTGGTCTCCTCTCTCCTGGATCCTGCTGAACAGCTCTCCTCCTTCCATGCTGAAACAAAGAACACAAAACCCCCACCTTATATTAGCAGAAAGGACAAAATTAACACCTGACTGTGCATCCATATAATCTCATGGAACCACAGCAGGAACCACAGCAGGAACAAATAAAGATTACAGGCTGCCTCCTATGCCAGTGCTTCCTAAACATCACACTCACTCACATCAATGCAGAAAGCCATTCTGATATGGCATAAATAGAAAACAAAATAAGACCAGGGAGTTTTGATGCTTTCAGTTTGATAGACCCTATCATAGGGAACATGACACACAAAGATGGGCAGTCAGATATGCACGCACTGGGAGGCTGACAATAATCTTGTTTCATGTAAAGGGTGGAGAGGAAGAAAAAGAAAGAAGCAAAGACATCTAAAATAATTATTAATTTGTCCTCAGTGAAAAGGACAATAACTGTAGTATTGGAGGCTAGGGAGAGAAGAGGGAAAGTTAGAGTGAAAGTAGTTATGACAAGACAGATCACAATGGATCACTGGATTTACATCTGAACTTGGAAGCTGATCACGACCAAAGCAGAATGTGTTGATAGAGACATCTTTCAAAGGTGTATTAATCAGTCAACGCTTTAATGAGGACAATTGCTATGGAGCACAATGAAAATTTATTTTCTGGTAAAGGCTCCTCATTCTTCCAGCACACAGGATGGCTGGAGCAGCTGCACTGATTTCCTTATCAGTTCCATAAAGGGAACAAGAGATTTCCTGTGCAAACCAAAATTGTGCTGCTGAGAAATCTCCCAGCTGCCACCTGAGCCAACACATTCTCCCATTCTCCTCCTCCCTCCATCCCACCCAAGGCAGTGCCTGGTGAGGGGCTGCTGCTGGTCCCTACCATTCCATGACAATGAGCAGGCATCTCTTGCCATTGTGGATGTTCTCATACACATCCAGGACATGGACAATGTGAGGGCACCCCGAGGCTCTCCAGTGATACTCGACCTCCTGCCGTGCCTTGGGGTTGTCGTACAGGAGCTGTGGAGAAAGAGCAGAGCAAAGGGAGGCACCAGGGTCCTGCTGCAACTGGCACCAACCCCAGAGATGAGCTCCACATGAGGAAAACTTCTCCAGACAAAGGATGAGAATCCATCATGACATTTTCACCTTCTCTGGGCTGTCCAGCTTGTTAGACTGAATACAGAAACAACTGGTCCCTTAGAGCTGGAAGGGCTTTGAATGACAGTGAGGAGGTGTAGTCATGATATTTTCTGAAAAATCCTTTCCTTGGGATTTTTTTCTCCTGAGAAGCTGAGAAGCCTCAAGAACAAAATTTAAACAATGATTATCTGCTGCTGTGGAATGCAACAGGTGCATCTGGGATTGGTCTCATGTGGCTGTTTCTAATTAATGGCCAATCACAGCCCAGCTGTCTGGACTGTCTCAGTCAGCCACAAGCCTTTGTTATCATTCATTCTTTCTATTCTTAGCAGCCTTCTGATGAAATCCTTTCTTCTATTCTTTTAGTATAGTTTTAATATAATATATATCATAAAATAATAAATCAGCCTTCTGAAACATGGAGTCAACATTCTCATCTCTTGCCTCATCCTGGGACCCCTGTGAACACCACCACAAGGAGGGATTTTGAACCTGAGATGGAGACAGGTCTATCTTACCCACGTCTGGATGGAAAACAGCAAATTTTTATTATGTGTTTGCACAACTTTTAAACAGAGAATCCCCCTGCTAAGAACAATAACTCTCCCACCTGCTCCCAGCTGCTGGAGGGAGAAGAGACCTCCAGGTGGGTGCAGTGCAAATCCTGTAAGTTAAGTGAGATTTGAAACAATGAGGACTTTTACAGTGACTCTGAATGTGCTTCTTAATATTACACACGCTTCTAACCCCACCAAGGTAAGAAAGGGACCTTTGGCTATCTAGATGCTTGAACTTTTTTCTGTCACATGCAAGGCCAGTTTATTTTAAAGGCACTGATCTCTAGAAGGGCAGCAAGAGCTCATCCTTCCTGATCCTGCAAGCTCTGCACAAGAAGTGTCCCCTGCTGTCTGAAGTCTGCTCTGTACCCAACACCACAACTGAGCTTTGTGCAGTAGGGGCACATTGCTGAATCGTGCCTGCTCCTCTCTGCCTCAGCTCTCCAGACAGCACTAACACTTTGTGACAGGCCCTCCCTTTACTGCACATTTGTACAGCTCCTGCACAATGCAGCTGTGATCTGAGTTGGAGATGGAATGCCCTATGGTAATAATCATGGTGATGATGGAGCAGCAACAAAACTGATGCTATATAAAGCATTGTTAAATGTAGTGAAACAGAATAAAAAACAAGTAAAGAACAAACACCTCTGATATATTTATGTTAAAAAAGGCTCACAACAACTGTTTTCAGACAGGCAAATAAAAAGTACCATTGATGACTAACTATTAGGCCTTAGCCTGAAGCTCTTTCCACTCACGTTTGCTATTAGGTTCCAGTGAAAACACAAGTGCATGATAATTGCTGAAAACAAGAATTAACATGTAACCTGTCATTAGGAACCTATGAATCAGAGCAAGAAACTGTTCCCATTCAATAGCCAAGTTCAGCCACAAATGGTGTCACAGGCACCTTCAATACAGGCAAACACGTTTTTGAAAGGTCACAGGAAGGAAGATGCAAATTCTGTTTTCTTTATTGACTTCAATAAAGACAATTTACATCACTGGGGGAAAAAATCTTACACTTGTTTGGTGCTTCAGCATCCCTTTCAGCAGAGCAGACAAAGGATCATAGCAGGAAAGGTCTGTAGCCCTTCATACAATGCTGGGGAAGTGCTTGGGAATGACTGGAAGGAGGGTAAATGCTTGTGTTCCAGGCCAGGAACAGCAAAAGGGTGACAAGTGCTCCTCTGCTGAGGGCACATTTTTGTTTTTCTGTGAAGCACAGGAAGGCTGCAGGAGGGCACAAGTGGGCTCAGGAGGGCAGCTGGCCCTGCAGCCGAGTGTGCAGCTGCACTGAGCCCACCCTGGCCCAGGAGCTCCTGCACAGCTCCAGGTTTCCAGCAGAGCAGGGGCTGCAGGAGCTCTCTGGCCAAGGGCACTGCCCTGGCAGCCAAGCTCCTCCTGCAGGGCTCTCATTGTGCACCCAGAGCACGCCCTTGGGGATCACTGTCTGCCCCTTCCTTCCTGCTCCAGCCCGGCTCTGGCCTCATTTCCAACAGAAATCACTTCCTAAAGAGAGACATGGCTCCAATTTGGACAAAGAGCCTGCTAGTGAGTCCAAGTGTGCTTGCTTTGCTTCTTTCAGCCACCAGCCCATTCAGCAGCCTTTCCTTCACAGCCACTGGGCTCCAGCTCACTAGGACTGTCCAGCAGAATTTTCCCCTCTGCCCTTCTGAGTTTGGGCTGTTGCCTAGAGGTCTCTTCAAAAGTTCATTAAATTACATGTGCCACAGTAAAGCCCAAACACCCTCAGGACTAACCAGGCCTTACAGTGTTCATTGTTTGGATATTACTGGATTAAAGCCACTTTGGAGCAGGATGCTTCCAAAAGCTTCTGCTCTATCCTGTGCTACTGATCAGACATTCCCATTCTCTATACTAATGTAACTGCACTATCATCTGTGTCTGCTGTGCTTGCACAAGGCACAGAGATGCTATTTTTCAGGTTTGTACCAAGTGCTTATGAAAAGTGTTTCAAAGAATTCAATTCTCCCTCTCTGAAAAGCTTTTACAAGCATTTGGATGCACACAAGGATGCTGCAGTTTCTTTTCTCCACACTTCAAGTAAGTTTTGTACACTTTTTTTGTGCCAAGATTGAATGTACTCGTGTCAAGATGACACCTGCAGGAGCAGAGAAAGGGAAATTCAAAAATAAAGAGCAAAAACACATACCAAGTAACATCTGATATACCAACCAACTGCTAACCTTTGGATTTCTCTTTCTGAACTTCAAAAATAAATTAAATCTTCTCTTTATGCCAAAAACTGGAAGGCAGAACTGTACCTTTTAAGACATTTTATAGACACAGACACTTGTAAAATGAAAGCTGTGTAGGGTTGAAAGCACCAATTTCTGCAAAATTTAGGTGATGATTTAGGAACACAGTCTAAAATTTTAGACTTGTGATTAAATACCACAAACTTGCAAAGAACTTAAATGGGTATTTTGCCATCTTCCTGAGCCCAAAGAGCAGCTTTATGTCTATTGCTGCAATAGCTTTGATAAGGCTTCAGCCAGGTTCCCTGACACTGTACAAAAGTGCAGAGGCTGTTGTGACAAACCCAGAACTTCAGATCAGTTTTCCAGTGCTGCTGATTTGAGGCAAGAGCAGCTTTGCCCACAGGAGCCCCCAGTCCTGCCCTAAAGCTCCCTCTGGGTTCAGCTGAGTCACAGCATGTCACGATAGGCTGTGGGCAGGATCATGAACAGCCCAATTTCAAAAGCACACCAATCCCAAGAGAAATGCTCCCAATTCCTCATGAGACACAAAGCACAGCAGCCTTTGCACGACTCCATGAGTGTGTGGTCAGACAAGACAGTTTGCACCAGGAGCTGCTCAGTACAAAACTGGAGCTTTGCTGGAGCTCAGCATCACCAAATACTGCCTAAAAGCAGCAGATGAAACAGGGAGGTCATAAAAAATGGGGTGATGGATGGAAGGTAGGAAAGTACAGGATGTGATCCACACAACTGTCCTCAATATCTGAAAAAGCTGAAGAGGCAAAAGAGCAGCACAGTGGGAGTGCTCAGGCTGTTCCTGAGGAACAAGAGGGCAGATGCCAGCACACACTCCAGGATGTGCTGCCAGCTCAGGGCCAGGGCAGTGCAGGGAGGCCTGAACTCTTATTCTGGGGCATTGGCCTGGCTGGGGAGCACCTGCCAATCAAATTCTGAACTGCAGAATTTCTTGATGGAAAGGAAAAGAGAAAAAAAAACAAAAAAAAAGAAACAAAAAAGAAAAGAAACAAAAAGAAGTGAAACAGTATCTTCTAATAGCTTTTGCATTGATTCAGTGTGGTGTACACAAGGAGGGACAGCAGGAGTCCTCATACCTTAATGGTCTGATCTATACAGGAAATAATCCCAGGGCTCCAGGGAGTGCCAAATGATCTTCTGGACTCTGAAACTGTAACAACTGAGAGGGAAGATATCCATGGGCCTGGGGAGGGAACAGGCTGAGGACAGGAAACAACCACTTCTCAGTAACTTTAATTTGCACTGCCAGATTACACAGGTTCCTGTCAGATCTGCTGTCTGCTCCCTACATAGGAAATTAAGACCTCCACTATACTTTTTTATTTATTTTAAACTTCAGCAGTTCTTCCTAGTTCCAAACAGGCTCTGTGCTTGGATTAGAAGTGTTACAGGCTCAGTTCTTATCTACTCCATGTGCTACAACAAAGCAGCATCTGACACTGCAACCATGCCTTTCTTATATGCACCAGTTTCAGAATCTGAACTGCCCTTCACAAGACAATCAGTTTTATAGTCTCTCTGCTATCTTCCTCACATGAAGGCTTCCCATGCTTAAAACAGAAATGGAACCTGCAGAAATTTTCAGTCCTAAGGCTCCTCAGCATGCAATACTGACATATAGGCACTTATATGTGGCTTATTTATGTCTCTAGCTGGGAAATAAAAGGTCTAAGGGGCTCAATGTAGGGGCTTTTTGCCTGCTTTCTTCTTTGTGTGTGGCTGTTACAAAAATGCTGAGTCCTACAAATAAGCCTTGGGAGCTGAATTCACAGTGATGCACAGAACCTGACACCATTTGCAGCAGAGCAGTTCTTCCAGTCATTCTTTATTCAAGAGGGGTAGATGGCAAAAAGAGGCCTGGATAATGTTTCTTTCATCCCCTCCCTCCCCTATGCTACTAAAAGTAAAGGGGGGAAAAAAAGAAAAAAGGAAAGAAAAAAGAGCTATCAGTATGGCTTTGGATGTTTTGTCTTTTATTACATTCTGATTATTTCCAATATATCTTCTAATTCAATGTTAATAATCTTTATCTGTTTCCAGGTCTCTTCAGAAGGGATAAAGCCATGCTTTGTGTTAGAGCACTCAAGGAATTGAAATGATCAAGGTTTCCTTCCTCACACATCAGCAGTGCCCATCATCAGTGGAGCTGCAGCACGAGCATGAGTGTGCCTGCAATGGCAGCAGTGGGAATCCACTCCTGCAAACCTCCAAGGAAGCACCCATTCTGCTCTTTGAAATGGAAGCAACACAACACACTTCTGCTGGAATTATTTAGCACTGAAGCATCAGTCTAAGGGCTAAAACCAGGGCAGGCACAGGTGGAGGGTCATCTGTAAACCTTTCACTTTTCTGCTGTTATTTCAAATCCAGCTTAGGCTGTTGGAAATGAAACCTGCTTGGAGGCTTTATTGAAACAAAACTGTCATCCCAATTCCTGCAGAGCTGGCCAAGCTGGCATTCCCTGTCCTCTCCATGGGGCTCAGACAGACAGTCAATCCCAAAGGTGGAATTCTACAAGCTAATAATAGGAACAACAGTGAGCAGCACAATTTTCTATCACTCCTGCCTGTGGTATTGAATCCTTTCCCTCACCTACAGAGTGTCAGGGCTGTACTGCCTGCCCTGAAGGGCCTTTCTCTACCCACCTCTTCCCTCCACTCTTCCAGTCTCTACTCAGCTGCTCCTGGAAATGGCAGAAGTGCAGCAGATCTTTGGGGCCTTGCCAGCACAAGCCAAAGTGCAAAGGACTCGGGGAGGATTCTCTGCACGTGGAGTGAGAGCCACGCTGAAATCAGCTCCCTGCTGACACACCCCACTTCAAATTCCTTACACACATGTTGTAAAGGGAAAACAGGAGAAAAGAGTGGAATGGACAAAGAGAAAAAGAACAGTTTAACAGAGAGATTTTTCTTTTTCTTCTAAGAGTTTGAGCACTGGATGTACAGCAAGTCTGCTGAAGAACTTTGCTCACTCTTGTTTCTCCATCCCCAGAGAGCACACACCACATAAATATTATTTTGCTCCAAGCCTCTCTCCTGCAGTGAATCAACCAGGTCTCTCAAAAATAACTTTGGTGTGGTTTCTGAATTTTATTTATTGTAGCAGTACTGGAGTCACCAGCAGGCCCTCGCTATGGCTCTACAACCTGAGGTAAATAAATGAGACACAGCTCTATTAATGCTCTAATTACACATGCAACTAGCCATTCACTCTGCAAAGGTCAGCTGTCTTTGCTCATAAACGTTAGTGGAGATACAGGGAATGAAGCTGAAATGGCAAGGCTGGGGGCCAGGATACATTTCAAAGGTATCCCCTTGCACATGTGAGGTTGACATAAAAGGAAGCACAAAAATGAGCCAAAATGCCACAAAGAGAAGTGACTTTGCTGATACTTTGATAATCTTACATGAATGTATTTGAACTGCAATGCCAAACACATGCAACTGTACACTCAATACCATGAGGTATATAGAGATTTAAATTAAAAGCATGCTGTGTATTTTGCTAGAACCATAATATTACTTTGTATTTTAATACTGTGCTTGTTCTGTGTGGATGGAAAAATATTCCTACTGGCACTGTAAGATTCCAGCTATTCTCAGTTGTGACAGGCTACAAACCAGCTGCATGTGGCTTCTGTTGTATTCAAAACACTGCAAATGGATTTTAGAAGAAAAATAAATTACCAACAGCTACTAACATGCTGCTACCAGACAGGAACATCCTCCAACACTTGTTTATACAAGAATGCCTAAAAATCAGCTCCTCTCTCTACCTTCTCCTGATGGCAATTTCTACCACAAAATGCTGTTTAGCCAGCACTGACAACTGCATTCAACACCTGCAGTCAATATCCAGCAGCTGGGGAGACCTGCTGTGAAGCCCTTTCCAAAACCCAGACATGCTAATCTGTGATTAAAATAAAATAATCTCTAGCTCTGCCACTATTTTCACTCTTCCTAAATTTCCAAATTGAGGAAAAGGAAATCTAAAATTTCAGCTGAAAATTATGACCTTTCTTACCTTGTAATTTTACTCAAGCGTCTGATATGAGGTTTGTCTTTGAAAAGGGAAAGGAAAAAAGAGGGAAAAAAAAGAAGAAAAAACCAAACCCACCCCTCAACACAAACTTCACTCCTGCCAGCCGTGAGTTCATAAATTCTGATAACAAGGAGTCAGCTGACTTGGCTTCAGTAATTTATACAACTCAATCCTTGGCTGAGCAAAATGATTGAACCTTGCCTGTGAAACTTTGCTGTGTAAGAAAACTGCAGCAGTACAAAACACTGTGGCACTTCCTCACATCTTCAGCCAATCAAACTTTCCCTCTGCTGTGACTTCAGCTATTCATAGAACACTAAAGTAAATTCAAGACTACAGTTTTGATCTTCCAGATGTCTAAGACCTTTATGTCTTGAATCAAAGCAAATAAAGGATCACTTAAAACTTTGAGATGTACCCCATAGCAAACACTTTTGACACCTGCCATAGTGAAATCTCCCACAATGAGGACACATCCTGCCTGGACAGGACTCACAGTTGTCTTGGGGCCAGTCTGAGACACAGATTTCCACAAGAACTATGGCCATCAAAGAAACCTCTATTTTCTGAAGTGCCAGTTGTATTTCATTACCTTTGATGTTCCTCTGTGCAATGACTGATGCAGCAACACCTCCAGAATACACCAGCACTTTCTGTGGCCATGAAATGGGCTGGAACATGTCTGACCCTCTCTCTCACATGCTTCCTAGTACTGACAGTCACAGTTCCTAAGCTCCATTTGAACCATCCCTAATCCCTCCTCCTCCCAATAATATGTTATCCCCTACCATTTCTCTTATATTTTGCTATATTTTTGTCTTAAACATCTGTTTTCTTTAATAAAACCAAAACTCCTTTACAGCATACCTAACTAACTAGTAGTGACATTCTGCACACATTTTCCACAGAAAGAAGGGGAAAGAGCAAATATAGATTTTATTCTGAGTGCTCCAATTTCAGTTCTAACTGCCATGAAAATCACCTGTACTGCTGTGTGGGACAGCAGGGCCATGATACCAGCATTAGTAAGCCACGACACAGCTTTGCTGGAGCAGGATGTGGCAGAAGGCACTGAGAACATCCAAGTCTGATGTTCTCTTTCCTAGCCTTTGCTCTAATCAGCAGTATGAAAATTAACAGAGATGTGATAATACTAAACAAGGTAAAAGATAACAGTAACAAGGTAGAAATGAGGAACATGTTTAATCTCATTAAGCACAGATAACAGTAGCTCTGAGAGAAACGTGAGCTGTCCCCCAGCCTTTCTCTGTATTTTTTGCATATGTAACTGCAGTCATGAAGATAAATCACTCAGGAATTCCCAGGAAGGCCTTGACAGAGGCTCTTTGGGTTGCCTGCTGGATTCCTGCTGTGGCCATTTGCCATGTGTCTGTCTTTCCACCCTTCTCTGAACACCAGCCCCATTTTGGGACAGTTGACACCTTAAAGAGCATCCCCCCACACCTGCAGCCCTGCTCTCCTCCTTGGTCCCATCATTTGGCAGAGAAATTCAGAACAAAGATAGTCCTGTCATACCACTGCCCACACACCTAAACTCCCTTTTAGCTGACTTCCCATCCCCTTCCACATGAATTTCAGGCTGCCAACCATGCATGCAAAGCTTGGCAATGTGCCATCCCAGGCCAGCTCTTTCTCAGACAGAGCTGTTCCTCCTCGACATCTCCTTCCTCTACACCCACATTTGTGCATTCTGTCGCATGGCCAAGCAGTGTCTCTCTCCTGCTGCATGCAGTACTCCTAAATCAACCAAAGGACCCAGAAATAAACCAAAACCTCTCAAATCTTCCTCCACCCATTCCATGGGGCTCATCTACTTTGTCCAAGGGAAGACTTGCTAAGTCGCTGACATCAGGGGCACTGACAGCAGCTCCACGTCTCACAGCAGACACTGAGATTTGAGCCAGTTATGGGAATCTCACTGGAGTGACTGTGGCCAGCACGACATCAAACACTCCATCCTAAAAGCTGTCACCTGTGGCAACTTACCTCCTCTGCAAAAATAAAGCCCTAAAGCCTTCAGCAAGGACATCTGTAAGATTTCTTTAGTGCTTCAAATCACTGCTGTGTTTTCACACTCGTGTCTGTGCAAGCTCTGCTGTTGGCATTTTCAAGCAAAGATCTGAACCTGTTTCTAAGGCACAACTCAGTCCATAGCCCTGTGGATGGAAGCTTAATGGTCCTCCAGGCAGAAAGAACCCTGGAACTGCTTATTGTGTACAGCCACGACATGACAGAGAATAGTGTGCCTGTGAACAGAAACAAAACTCTGCGGCATTCAGCAGAGCTAGAAATGCAAAGGAAGCCATTAAGAGAAAAAGGAGATTGTTCTCCCAAGAGTTCTTGTCCTTATTTTGTCTGAATATATGTTCTAAAGCTAAGTAAACCAGTACACAGGAAAGGCAAGGAAAGAAAAGAAAAATACTCCAGGGGGAGGGGGAATTCAACAGATGGAATCAACACAGGCAAGTGACACTGCAGTAAAACTGTAATTTATGTTACAATTCTCATTGATGGCTTTTTCTGGGTGCACTGGCTCAGCCACCCCTAGTTACAGCTCTGCTTTGTCACAATGGCAGCAGAGCCCAGCACGACTTTCCTTTCAAGCCCCACAGCACACTCCTGGAGCAGTTAATGCCTTACAGAACTCATTACTTGATGAAGTACTCTTTAATATCCACAATGCTGGAAAACACTTCTTGGACCGCAGCTGGGATGTGCCAGCTCATACAAAGCCCTACACTCCTTCACACCTCCCTTCAGAAACCTTAAACACCCTGCCAGCCTCCATTAATTAAGATCCCCCCCACCAGGTAAATGCCCCATCCTCCTAATCCACAGCTCCCCTTCTCCATCCAGTCCTGGCATCTGCCCAGCCCAGCCCGGCTCCCACCCTGCCTGGCTGAGAACCCAAGCCCTGCAGATTCTCCTGCAATGGCTGAGAACTCCTGATCCTGGTGAGGCACAGCTCCAGTTACTCCAGGCAAGCAGACTTTGCTTCCCCAGTCATCCCAAGGGAAGGGGATTTCCATTTTGCTGCCCACTTTATTTCAGTTTTTAGCCACCTTGTCTACTCTAAAGATTTTCTCTGTACCAGGATATGCCTTGGAATAAGAGGTGTGAGCAGAGGGCTCCTTCCCCAACATCCATGTTCCATTTTTTTGACAGAGGTTAGGGAGGAATGGTCCATGTTCCCTGCAGCCAGCTGACAGGAAGCAGTCAGACACCACAAAGGTAGAGCAGAGGAGGAGCAGCTTAAATGGAAGGGTGTTATTTTGCCAGAATCAAGAGCATTTCCTTCCCATTCCTGAATAATTTCCTCTCTCCTCCTGCCTTGTGTTGGCTGCCTCATGACTGTACATGAAAAAGGAAGGGGAGGAGGATCTCAGGAATATTTGGAAGTCTGATGTTTTGATGTCTCGTCTAAAGCAGCACCATGCTGAGAGGAATGCACAGGGGTCAGAAAAATGAGATGCAGCAAAAGCACCGATGAAAAACAAGAATCATTCTAGGAATTAGATCCTTTTCATCCGTCCAGGCTGAAGCATATCCATCTCCATTTCTTAAGGCACTGTCCTTCCCCTCCTCTCCCTGCAGCAGGAGCTGCCTGTGGTACACTGCAATGTTGGCTCACTTCCACAAGTCAGCATGTCTGAGAGACTCTGGCTGAAGCAGGGGGAGGAGGGAGTGACAGAGCTGGGGCAACAGAAAAGGGACTCAGGAGCTACCTGCCTGCTTCCAGCTAACATCAATGCCCTGGGAACAGCTGCCCCATGGAAGTGCTCCTGACTCCTGAGGTGATGCTTTCACAGAGGCAATGTGTGTTCATCCAGCCTCATTCTCCTGGATGTGACCCACCAGGGGAACAGGAAAACATGCCTGCACTGAAGCCACGCTAACGGGGAAACAGACTGTCCAAGCATGCAGCTGCTGCTCCCTCCACAGAGCTGCTCCAACACTGCACAGCAGGCAGTGGCAAGGGGAGGAGGCATTCAGCCATGATGCTGTTCCTTCTGTTGGGAAGACAGATCCCCAGGTGGAGACTGCAGGGGTAAGGGGAAATTGCAGATTTTGAACATCATGCCACACCCCAGAAGATCTGGATGACACCTGCTTAATATGCAGGATTTTGTCCAAGACCTGTCAGGTGGTGGTAATTTCAACTTCCATGGGCTAATCCTTCTCCTGTCACCTAAAATGCTTTTTGTTTATTTATTTATTTATGGCCATATAACACTTCCCAAGCAGGGGCTACTTTGAAAACCTTTAGAAACCATCTCTTGATCCATCTTCATAATTTCATAACCAAGGGATGGGTCATTTGTTTGTAAATTTAGACAGATGTTAGCCCCTCCTGCCCCCATGAGTCTCTAATGGGAGTGACAAGGGCTGCTCACAACCAGCAGGAGACCCCCAAAGAGCATCCCAGTGTCCCTGCCCCCACAGGCTTCTCCACCCCAGTGCTCTGCTCTGGCTGAGGGAGGAGAACCCCTGAAGGTCTGGGGAGAGAACAGGAAGACAGTGATACATTGTTCTCATCACACAGCTCTGCAGGGTGAGCCCAGCCAGGTCATCAAACCCGGTTCCTTTCAAACACTCCTTAATACTAAATGATGATAGCAACTATTGCAGGAGCTAGAGACATTTTTCAAACCTCACTGCATTAAAACTCAAGTTCTGAAGGCTCAGTTTCTTCTTAGAAATGACTATTCCAAACTGAGGCTGTGATATTTTGAACATGGGGGGGGTACTCTGCCAGAATTCATAATTACCACTATCTGTATTTCCAACTGCAAGATTAGAACTATTTTAGTCAAAACTAGAAGTTTCCACATGAAAATATTCAGCAGATTGGTAGAAAAGCATTCATAGGTCCTGAACAGAACCACCATGGAAAACCTCCAAGAGACCCTGGATTTCCAGATCAGATAATGCACAAATTCCTATTAAGTCTGGCTGCAGAAATCTCCTTCCATACCCTTGCTCTTCCTGAATTAGATGAGGGTGTTCCACTTCAGTACCTGAGTCCTTCCATCTCTTCCAGAGAACTCTTTGCATGCCCACAGTGTGCAGTGCCTCCCAGTCTCCACACCTGAAACACAAGCTGGCAAAATAGGGACATAGCCCTGAATTCCTCAGAGCCCAGCTGAGGGGGAACCAATGCCTATTTTGGGAAGGGTATGGCTATTCTCACTTCTTGTGAGGAGTTTTACAAGTTCCTGGGTGCTTCTTAGTGCAGAGGATACAAATTTTTGTATTTGATAAAGTTTTCATGCAATCACAGTACCATTTTCTGCTCAGTTTTAAGGGAGGTATTTCCAAAAGCAACTGTCACAGAACGAAAGAAAAGGTGAGCTTAAGAAGAAAACCTCCTCGGGGATACATGGATTCATTACAGGGGAGGGGGATTCAGAAGGGAGCCTGTAGAAGGAAGACACCCCTAAGGGAAGTTTCACCAGAGTGGCAGCAGCAGAGAGCTGCACCAGGACTCTCAGGGGATGCCAGGCCAGAGCTGCAGTTATTTTCTAGATTACACACTGCCACAGCAAGAACTGCTGGGAAAACACTGCTGCTATTTCCCAAAGGACTCTTGCAGAAATATCTGCTTCACTCACATATCCCAGGGAACCTTCTGTGAAAAGACCACAAGAACTTGGGATTTGGAATGTGAAAGTGAAGCCTCTTCATAATTCTGTAACATGCTTATCCAGGCAATTTCTAATAAAGGGTGATTCAGCCTCTGAATCAGAAAGAAAAATTATCTTGCCGTTGAGAAAGACGGAATAAGGTTTGGCTGCAGGAGCAGGACTGAAGTCTGGATGCTTAACTCAAATGACTAAGTGCTTCTTTTTCACAACCCAAATTCTGGCTACCCCAGAATAGCACCAAACCCAAAAATTAATGTTATAAAAAAATAAAGTTTCATATTCAAATTAAGCAATTATTTAGAGGAACTAAAAATGGAACAGAAACCAATCCTAGAATGTGAATCAAGTGAAGTGAGCCACAGAGCCTGCCATGCTCCTTTAGACCTATTTGGAAACTTGAAATTTTAGATTTACCACAACCCTACCTCTTGCTCTGCCCAAAAGAGGTCTGGCTGCAACTTTTAAAGCTGCACTGTGCCCATGTCTTTGGAAGCTTGTAAATAAATTCTCCCCACCTTTGAGCTCTGTTCAACTCTGCAGGCCTTGGCCTTGAATTCCTGGCTGTTTTGCAATGTGTGCAATAACTTTGCTCTCCTGGATACAACCACACAGTTGTCTTACATACCTTGCAAGAGGTACAAAGCCAAACAGATACCTGGCAGAAGAAAAAGCCAGAAATATATTTAAATCCCAGTGCTCTCTGGCACTTGAAAGATGAAATTTAAAGGTTGCATTCTGCAGAGATACCATCAAATGTAAATATTACAGATTTATAAATAGCCTATAGTGTTGCACATTCTTGCAATATTTCTCAGTGCAGATTTCATCGAGGCCACATATGATAACATTATCTCCTTTGACTATGCAAACCTTCCAAAACACATTTGTTCTTGCCTGTCCTAAAATCCAGGGCACACAGTCAATAGTCACATTCCTCACCTTATCTTTCCCATCTCCTGTTAATGCTGTCACCATAGATTTTCTTATTATCAATAATCTCTTGTGTTCAGTGGGGATTTATTATTTATTGTGCCTTTAGCTCAGACATCTTGTTTCCAAGTCTTTATTATTTGGGTGAAGTTAGTATAGAATTCACAGTGAACAGAATTCACTTCAAGACATGGAAGAGAGCAGGCATCACATCCCCAGTCCCACATCTTCCCTCCCTCTGTTCTCTGGAGCCTTCCCTTCCTCCTGCAATACCCCAAAAAGGATCCTTTGCATTGCTCAGGGCACACAGGGCTCCCGGTTCCAGAACCCCAGAAATTATTCAATTTTTCAGATACATTGATATTCTTTTACACAGCTGAGCTGTTAATGGCAGGCCAATAAAAACTGGAAAGGAAAACCCAGTGTATTTTCCCACCAGGGCCATTTGCAGTCTGTCTTGTGACCACTGCACACACAGAGGCACCTGTAAAAGCAGCTTTAGCAACTCAAAACCCTGAAGTTCTGATCCAGTTTAGGCAAATGTGGTAACTTCTGTAAAGAAAACTGAAGAAGTAAAAACTGAGTCATCGTCTTTGCATGTTCCTGACTAAAAAATAAATCAATTAGCAGTAAAGCAGATGAGGCCCAGGGTGCAGCTTTCACTGGAAAGGCTTCAGAGGAACAAAGGAAGAGCAGGGAGGCTTTATTGGAAGGGACTGATGGCAGCATCAGCAATAAACTGAGCACCACTGGACTCCTGAGCAGTGTCCCTTGAAGCTGTGGTGTGAAACTCTCTGCATGTGCCACTGAGCCCAAGGTTCCTGCAGCTCACGGCCTGGAACTGCCTGGAAGATTTCACCATGGATTTTCTGACACAATCATGTATTTACTACATACAAGCAACCCATGGACTGCTCTGGCTTGGTCCAGAGCCCAAGCTCTTGCCATGAAGAGACTGGAGCCAGGAATCTCAGATCCTTTTCTGGGTCACAGACTTCTTTTGGGACAAAACCTGTCTTTGGATGTCACTTTCTCGCGTTTTACTGCAGTGGGGTGCTTTGGCATAAATTATTTGGCAATCTTCAACAGAGATGACAGAAACTGTAATAAATCCTAATAATATAAATTCTGTGCACACAGCAGAACTGAGCAATTCCATCAGTTCTGCTGTTTCTCTAAATTGTTTTCTCTGAACCATTTAATACCCTTTCAATAAATACATAATAAATAAAATGTTGCAGAAAGAAAAAAGAACCATTTGTCTATCTTCTGCTTGCTAAGAACAGGTCTTTGTGATAATTACCAAAAGCAAAATACATATTTTATGATTCAAATGGCCTTTATAACATTAGTGAACTTCATTATTAAGGTGCTTAATCTCAAGGTAGTTAACTCAGGTGAGTAAGCTGAATATTGCTCCCTTGTATGTGTTATACACAATATTATTACACACTATTCCCCCCCTTTAACTTCATCCTTACACCAGAGCACAGCCTGAAGCCAGGCAGGGATGCAGGGACAGGAACTGCCCCTCCCATCTCCTCTGCATTCCCCACAGACACTGCAAAGTGCAGCATAAGAAAGGAATCTTGTGGTTTAACCACAGCTGAATGCTACTCTGAGGTTTCTCCTCTTGCTGAAGTCTCCTGCAATGCTCAGGAAGTCAGCTGAGCCCCACAGGTACTCTGTAATTGCCTGTTCCTCATTTCCCAGGGCCTGGGCACAGCTTGGGTCTGAAAAGCTCCACTGAGTCCAAGAGCAATCTGTAGCTGTGGGGGAACTCAAACCAAGCCACCCTCATCTGAGATATTTCATAGGCAGCTCACAAAATTTGGGGGAATTTTACAAGTTTAATCTCTTCACCTGCTCCACACACACAAAGTAGAGACAATGCAAACTCATCTTAAAGCCATGTTGTGAAAATAACACTGATCCAGGCATTAGAGTGAAAACACCTCAAAGCACAACCAGGAGGAAGTGAACAAAAACCTAAATTCTGCTTTCAGAGCAGGTCTAAGCTAACCTGAAATAGAGAAATCCATACACTGAACAAGGACAATGAAACCAGCTATTGAAATCAATCATTTACCACTCCAATATTTTTGTCTGTGCACTGAAAAATCCTTAAGTGGGATAGAAAATACAGAGTGCAGGATAGTCAGAAGTACAAACACAGGATAGATCCTGACATCTCCTACATCTGAATGCTCCATTTACCAACACAAAAATGATATTTATGAGGGAGCTTTGTGTACGTGAGAGCAAACTGATCATTACAGATTTGAAACTTGGCTGAACTTGGGATGATTTTAAGGGTGACAGGGCGAGACACACCCAGAACAAAATTCACCCCTCAATAAACCTCAAATCCAAGTAACTGGCAAAGTACTGACACTAAATTTGTATTTTATGTAGTCAAAACAACTTTTTCCTCTAGTCTTATTACTGGAAAAGGTTGAAAAAATTCTGCCCCAAACAACTCCAAGATGTGTGAGGCCACGCAGAGCAAGGCAATCCCACCAAGTTCTTGGTCCAGCCCAATTCAGCCTCTTTGCAGAGGCACAGTGGAGTTCCCTGCAAGGAGAACTCATAGCACTGACCTCACCACAGCATCATTTTTCCTGACATCTCTTTTTTTTTTCTTTTTACACAAGATTTATCACATTAGTCACAGATCTGATGTCTTCACCAAGATAAACCACTCTCTCAAGTTACAGATATTTTGCCTGAGCAAGGACAATGACTTTGGTGGTTATTTTTGTTTCTTTCCACAATGAACCCTGATACTGCCCTAGAGGCTAATTACATCAGGAAAGTAATCAGCATTTTGAGATGCCTTTTCCTGATGCTGTCTTCAAACCACATCTATTCAGCTTTCATCACTGCTCTCCCTTCAAACACCCCTTATCCACAAGGATCAGCTTTGGAACAATTCAGATGCTTGATGTTTCCTTGATAGGCAGTATCTGTCACTTGATGCTGAGATTTGCAGGCTGCAAAGGCAGCTCCATCCACACATTAAGTGGTTCCAGCACTATTATAGGGAATCAGATCAACCCTGATGCACCAAATATAACCTAGGGTCTCCAGAGAAAGTTCTTTAACTTCTTTAATGCTGCTGTGCTGTCATTAATTAATCCCCAGAAGGGATAAACTCAAGTATCTGCATGCATTAGGCTTAATATTTTACTTCTTCCTATTTCTCACATCTTCTGGAGAAGAACATGTCTTCCACTTTGTTTTGATTTTGTAGCATTGTATTGATGACTTTATTGTTATTAATCTGTACCTCATACTTCTGCTTGAAAATCATTTACAAAAGCAGAGGAATCAATTGCTTAACACAACTCTCAGCATCTTTTACTGCAACTTCTTCATTTGCTTTGCTCAAATACAGCCTAATTTTTCTGGTATAGTAAAGAATCAAAGACTTGAATAAAAGATTTGATACCTTTATTAAAGCCTGATTGATCCAATAATCAAAACTAGGAATTATCTTCATTTCAGCATTATATTACACAAAATTGTGCCACTACACTGCCTTTAAAAATAGGTAATTTTCTACCACTCTGATTTTGTTTTAACTGAAATAATAAAATCAATAATTCTTAAACTCATTTATCTGATTGTTCTCTTCTCTCAGTAAGGGTCATTATCTCCATGTCTTTCAACCCACTATACTTATTAGCTGGTTTTATTTTCCTCAGTTCTACTGGGCTATACCAGATCCATTGTGTACCACATTTTTTTATCTTACAAAGTCTATGGGTAAGTAATTTGCTGCCTCTTTTTCTCCCATTTCAAGCTATCATTAAAACAGGTGAAATTAGAAGATACTTATTTCATATTTCCTGACTTGTGGGGCAATGAATAATACATTATATTTTAAGAAGAGAATTTAAAATAAATGCAATCAAACTAAAGAAGTCAGACTGTTTGACCAATTCTGCAGCCACTGTGCAGAGCAGCACAACCCACAGCCCAGCCTGGAGGGAAACAGCCCAGGGAACTCCCCACTGCTGCCCCAGCCTTCTAGCACTGCATGGAAAAGCAACAACTGCATGGAAAATGTCCTCTGGCCAACCAGCAGAAATACTAAATGTGCCTTATAGCTCCTGCAAGTCTTCCATGGGAGCCCTTGAACAAAATAACCAGGTAAACTTTGGCATATTCAGCTGAATAAGAGCCTCATATATCCAAATTTTTCTAACCTCATTTCTGGCAAATTCCAAGATGTAAAAATATAATCCTGTGTGGATAGACAGGAAGATGGAAATGTTGAAGTTGGAACAGAGATCTCATGGGGACAGAGTTAAATGGAAGAACCTTGGAGGGTCAGAGGCACAAAGCCAGCACAGCTCCAGGGAATGGCAGCAGCACCATCTGCTCTGGGACTCCCCTCTCCTATAGCCTTGATTTACACATTGTACAGGAGCCTGAGTATTCCCCAAAATGCTTCCTCACTTCCACTTTCACAGTCAGTGAGCAAACAAATAGAGCTTCAAAACTGAACTCCCAATCCAAGGCAAACTCCAATAGGCTTTTCAGGAAAAAGGCAGAAAGGCATCTAACATTTCTGGTTTAGTTACTCATCCTACAAGTTAGGGTTTGTTGTATATTTGCAGTTACTAACAAGCCTCTAGTGGGCTACAGTTCCCAGTAATTAATGATTATTTGTTCCATTTTCTCTAAATAATACAAATTTTGGCTCTCACGTTCTTACACAAAGATATATACAACAAGGAAAAAAGGGCAAACCAATGTATTTTATTTTGAGCTAACAAGGTCCATGATTTCAGAAAATAAGAAACATGCAAATAATATACCAGAGCTTATGTTTCTATATAACCAGTAAAAATAAAATAAAATTAGAGAGAAAAGCCTCACTGAGTGGGGAACATATCAACTGCAAAGAAAAGGTAGAGATAATACAGTTCTATCTTGCCTCAGAAAAAGTTCAAGTGCAAATTCTGGTTTTATTTTTAAAGCAATTTTACTTTTTCTCTTTTTTGGTGCGTTATTTAAAAAAGTTATGTATTGAAAACACGAAATTTAGTAGTTTGGAAAAAAAATCAACAGCAAATTTAATCATACTTGAAAATTATAATTTCTATTTATTGACTGCTAAATGAACTTAGGAAAAAACGTATAGAGTGATGTCTCACAGATTACTTTCCCCTCATATAATTTTTAATAAAAATTCTGAAGTTTTGGGGTGGAAGCAAAGTTGACATTTACTGACATTTAGTAGTTAAACTGTAATCCTTCCAGAGAATGAATAGTAGAAAAAGGTGGGGGTGGAAGAGAAGGGAATCAACTTCTGCTCTGATTACACAGAAGAAAAAGTTAAAAAGCATGGAATAAACTGAATGAAAGCACAAACCCAGGAGTATTTGCAGATGAAGCTCTCCCAAACAAGGGGGAGGATGTCAGAGTTCCCAGGAATTCTGATTTTGGGCTCCCTAGAGATACTCCTTAGCAAACAGGCAGTCAGCTCTGGACCATTACTGGCCAGCAGTCCCACCAAAGTGGGAGAGATCACTGCTCCTGGTGTCTCAGTGACCAACACACCCTGACAGCTCCCAAGGTGCACAGGGATCCATTTGTGTGCTGAGGAAGGTGCTTCATAAATGTAATGAACCCATTTGCTAAAAGCAAAGAGAAAATTAGAAAACCCCCACAAGGGACATGACTGCTCTGTGCAGATACAAAGGACCAGTCAAGAATTCTGTATTATCATGCAAAAATATGTGCACAGGAATCTAAAGATTGCTACAGTCCACAGGCAGAAGGTATTCCAATGAGTAACTTGCAGATTTAGATTAAACGTGGTATGAAAGTGTAAATTATCTTATTACAGTTAATTTATTTTTTAATTAAAGTTTAAGTAGCATTTGAAGCCTTGAACAGACACCTCAATGCAGCCTAATTTCTCAGTAGGGTCACTGCATTAGAAAAGTTCCTCCTATGAATGGTTTCAAGTTAAAAAGTTGAAACTGAGGGAGTTCTGTCCTGGTGAGCTCTTTTGCAAAAACACCCAAACCTGGTAGACTTGGGAGCTTTAAAGGATCCTGGTCTTCAGAGAAGGAGAGGAGCCCTTGGTAATAAGAAGCAACACAACCCAGAACATTTATACTATAATATATTAACAGTGTTAATCTCAGGCAAAGAGCATTTAATGCTCTTGTGCACATAAAGGGGGAATGACAAGCAGCAGTCTCCTGGTAATCCCCTGCACAGCAGGAAACATGGGATGATGGGACACATTCATGTTATTAATTTTTAATATAAAACAGAGTAATGCTCCTTGATGATGAAGGTGCTGTGTTGTGCACATGAGAAGGTGGTGACCAGTGGTGATAATAACAACACCTACCCCTACCAAGCCATTCCTATGTTAACTTGCTCAAATGCAGATGGAAGATCAAGTTTAAAAGACAGAAATTTCCTTTTTGGTCTGCCCAGTCACAGCATCCTCAAGAAGCAGAAATAAATATCAGGAACTTGCATGACTGAGTTAGAAAGCAGTTGTTGAGCACTCAATACAGTCACAGCACCCTGAGTGGCCTCAGGTGGTTGAGTTTAGGGTTTACATAACCAAAACCAGAACACCAATCTCCTCAGGAGCTTTGATGCTTGGGACAGATGGCACAGAAGACACAGGAGAAGCCCCACACTGAGCAGGATCATGGATGCTTTCCCACACTACCCTCAGAGATTTCTGTCTCACACTGGCTGCCCAGGCTCCAGCTCGAGCCATTCTCCTCCTCCAGAACTGCCCTCCTGTCAAAGCTGCTCCCTTCGGGCAGGACAGAGGAACAATCCTGGTTTGGTTTTAGACCCAGGCAGTCCTACACAGTATTTACCTCACATTGCCAAGACTGCCACAAACAGCAAGAAGCATTTAACAACAAATTACTACTGCTGTGTTGGATGTTTCATTGAACCAACACGTGTGAGAACTTTTTCCTTATTTTCCCTGGGAAACTTGGCTTTTGTGCACACAACACAGCATCCACCCTCCATCACAGCTCCACAAGTGATTCAGACAGCAGAGAAGTGGGAAAGACTCAGAACTAATTGCTCTTGTATGAAGTGTTTTATCAATAATGTATACTGCTGTTTTCTGCTCCTCTGAGTGCAGCAAGAGGTCAGTTTGGCAGATCTTGAGTGTCTTGTCCCATTTCTCAACAGTAACAGACACAGAGTTAGACACTTGCCTGCCCAAGCCAGGCAGTCACAGCTGTCACAGCAGAGACACCCTGGCAAGGAGGGATTCTGAAATCCAGCTGGAAAGGAAAGTCACCCTCACACTCCCTTCACCTTCACAAGGCCTTTAACAACAGCATCTCAGCACCAGGAAAAAGTTATTACAGGGCTAAGAGACTGGAGAGAAATTCTACCTGATACCAACCCACCAGAACTGGGACTGTTTCTAAATTAATTGACCGTCCCCCATGTGCCACTCTCACTTTGGCAGTCTGCTTCCCTGCACTCTTTGGAGATGCTACTTTGTAGGTTTTCAAACATTAAAAAAAAAAAATCAACTTTAAACCCTCCCAACTAAACATGATAAACCTGGAAAACCACCTAATTCCAGTACACAAGACTGCTGTGCAGATATTTTGTCCTTTGTAAGCATGACTTACATCCCATGAACTCTGATGCAAAGCCAGATACTTGCTAAGAAACTGAAATAAAGAGTAAGAATACAACCAGCTCCCAAAGTAGTTTTCAATTCTATTCCAAGTTCCAGATACAAAGTTTAGCCTTTAAAAGTCAATAGCAGACATGCAAAAATTGAATTTAAACCTGCATTGGGGTGCATCATTTCATCATATATTTAAGCCAGTTTAAAGTATTAACTACCTATGTCTGAAGTTTCAGCTTCTGGTTTGAACTGTCTTTAGCAGTTGGGTTTTACCCTAATTCATATTAAATGTGAAAATAAGAATCAGAATATGCCTGAAAGGAACTTTCAATAACATTACACTGTTTTTATTTCCACAGGCCAAGTCTCATAAAGCACCTTCCTCCCTGCCCTTCAGAAGAAGGGGGGAAAAAGGATCTAAATATGAATAGCTGTTGCAAAAAACCTATTTCACTTTATGTTTACACCCACGTTTGGACAAGTACAAGTTGTCCAGGAAGACACACCGTTAACATGAAATTATTGTGCAAGGGATGGACAATACCCAGAGGCACAGCCACCAGCAGAGCTGAGGCCACAGCTCCATTTCCCTCTCCTTAGACAGGAGGATATTGTACCCCTGAAGCAGCAGCACATTTAACACAAGAGAAACAATAATATGCCTTCTGAAGCTCAAAGTTTCATTATTTATCCTGACAGTTTTGTGTTTATCTGTTGTAACAACTGGATCTGGAAGATCACAGCTAAATTTGTACAGTATATTAAAACTACAGGGGGTTTCTTCACATTTGAAATGCTCAGAGGAGCTCTGTTTTCTTTCAAGATCTCCACAGCATCACAACCTCTCAGCTCCTGGGGCAATGAATTTCACAGGTTAACTGTGTTTTAGAAATTCCTTTTAAATAATGCAATATTCCCAGGTCAATAGCAGCAAGGCTCAGTTCCCACCCTAAGGAAATGGGTGCCTTGGAAAACACAACCAAGCAGGTTTAATTGGAGCAGGTTTCACATTACTGGGCAAGGTGAAAGGATTGACAATTTTCTGCGTTATCATTCACACACAGACATTGAACATGGGTCAGAAAGAATAGTGCTCTGCTCCCCTTTATCACAAACTTACTGCTACAGGGTTTGGATGTATGCAAAATCTCTATTCTGTTCACAGAAAAACTCCTTAAAAAGCAGAGGACACAGCAGCGCCCTTACAACAGAGGCTTGAAAGAACAGGAAGCTTCAAAGCATCAAGGAACCACCAAGCCCCATCTACCTCCCAAATGTCAAATTTTGACTGTAAATTGATTGGAAAGGGAAGAGCAGAACAAAATGAAAGGCTTTTACTCTTCACCAAGACAATGGGGACGTTGTGCTGTAGCGTGGCTGCAGCAAGGCCGGTACGGTGGCACAGCAGCTGAGCCAGAAAATGCAGCGCCCTCCCCTCCCTACCTCGGATCTCTGACATCTTTGGTGCTAACAACTCGTTGCTGTGGAAACCAGACTGCCTCTGACAAAGCCACATTGACTCAAAGCAACATGTGGGAAAATGCAATAAGGCCCTGAGAGAAATTAATCCTTTACACGAAAAATAAATACAATTTTGGTTAAAAATTAAGGAAGTAAAGGGGAGTATTTCTCAGAGTTAGAACAACAGCAAGGATGACACTGGCAAATGTCAGGCCTTGTGTCACTGGAAAGGGATTTTAAGGACATTTCATCCCTGAATATATGTTAGATTCTGGGCTAAGGAGTACACAGGAGTCCAACACAGAACACAGGTGTGTGAGGCAGCTGCTCCTTATCCAGTTTGAAACTGCCCTCGTTTGAAAACAAAACCCCACCCAGCCCCACCCGCAGTACAACAGAAGGCAAGGCTGGCACAAAGCAGCCCAGGCTGACTCACACCTGGGCAAAACACCCAGCCAAAACCTCAGCACAAGCCAGGCCTGGCCAGAGATCACGAGTGCTCCACACCCTGCCATTCCCAAACCATTTATATATCTCAGAAATGCCATCCAAAAATCCCATAAACAATCAAATTTTTCTCTGATTTCTCTCCTTACAACAGTCTCAATAAATCTGTCCTCAGCCTTTGTTGACTCAGATCCCAGGAGCTGCTTTAGGGCCTGTTACTTGGAATGCCAGCGTCTTTAAGAGAGTATTTAAGAAAAAAAATCCTGGGAAAAAGCCCATGGACAGGAGCCAGAGTTTGAACTGGCAAGACTTAAGATCTGTGCACAGTGCAACTTTAAAAAGACTGGCTCCTTATCCAGATTATCTGAAATTACTCATAAAGATGGCACACTCAGAGTGATTTGTTTGGGTTTGGAGGGTTTTTTAAAACAAATTCAGGAGGCAAACTTCTCTGAAAGAAAAGTTAACTTTTGTACAAATCTAATATTTGAGTTTTTTCTTAATACAGGCCATGAAAGCTCCAGTGCAAAGTGCCAGGTATCACAAAGATTCAGGAACTGGGAGGTCACTCATGATTTACATGCTGAGCAAGAATCCTCTCCCCTTCACTGCCAAGGTATTAAAATGCTGCAGCGTTACAGCTTAATCTCATTTACGGAGCTTTGAATCATCTTAAGTGCTTAGGAAGTCTGTGTAAAATACCACAATCCCTGCAGTTCATACACCCTAATCCACACAGACCACACCACCAGCTTTCACTGCTGCTGATGGAAAGGAGTTCTCACGGTTTCCCATTAGTTAAGCAGGGCAGCTACTGCCCAGCTCCAGCACTGGCCACATCCCTTCCCTTCCCTTCGGTGTCGCTGTGTCTTCGGAGAGTGCAAGAGCCACACGGACTGCACACAACCCTGCAGGGCCAAAAGACATAAAACACATAAAGCTCTGCAGACAACTGTACTGTTGGCAATAGAATATTACACACCATCCTAAAGTCTGCTGTTCTAAAAACACATTTATCATGGAAAAGCAAAACAGGGAAACAAATTCAGGTCATATGAGAAATGGGAAATTCTTCAGGGTTCAGCAAAGATCAACTGCAAAACTATTTAGGGATGCAAAATGCTGCATGATGGTGTAAATAAATCAAAGACTGTATCATTTTTTAAAAGAAAAAAATGAATCACTGTATACAGTGAAGGCATTAGAACAGAACACTTCATAGGCAAGATATTAATCTACTCCCTCAAATTTGCATTGCCTCTTGCTCCCAATAACAGTGACACCTTCTTTCTCTGTGCTTCCCATGAATTTATCACAGCAGGAACATAAACTGTGCTTTCTGCTGAAACTGAACTGGCACAAACGACAACAGGAAGCCATTCATTCTCAAGCCAGGCCACTTTTAACACAGGGTGCTACCACAGACAGAGGAAAATACACTAAGGAGAAAGGGATGTGTGTGAGCCTTGACATTCAGGTGTGGAGCTGATTCTTCCCAAATGTTATCAGGTTTTTCCAATCTGGGAATCTATCTACATGATATGACCATAAGTAAATACACCTGAAGTACACTTGTGTTGCAAATTAAGTTTAAAATTCGTGCATCTTGCTCCTTTACACTTAAGCTGATTTGCAAAATCCAGTTACCTGCAACGAGACTCCCACTAGCACAAATCAGCGAGGTTTCCTTTGGTTAAATGGCACAGAGGATTTATACTCTAGAGCGAGGAGGGGCAGACAGAGAGGAGCCCTCTAGTGCGAGGAGGGTGTCGGCGATCAGCGGTGTCTGACCGAGGCACACACGTGCTCTGCTTTCAGCACCCTCCCCGCAGCTGAGTCAGGCACTTATCTGGAGCTTTATCGGCTCTTTGAACCCGGCAAGGCGGGGAACACGCCTTCATCTTCCCCAGCTTTGTTGCCGTGCGAGTCAGGCTGTAACGTGTGTCGGCTTGCTGAGAGACCGGGGGAGAACAGAGAGGTGCAAAGTAGCAGCAACATAGTTCTGCTTTTTCAAGATGACTTAATGGTTTATAGCATTTGGCTTTCTGTTTCTGCTTCTTAGGCTTAATTAATTGCCATTGAATAAAATAAATTTATTACATATGGTTCCATTATTTCAGACTGAGCCCGCATTTTAATTTTTTTAATTATTTGCTATATTTCAAATAAAGAGTAGACCAGTCGAGAATGTCAGATCTTCAAAGTAAATGGATAAGTCCTCTTTTTTTAAAAATTAACTAGTCCAACTGACACTTTGAAAGGTGCCAGTCTGGCCCCAATAAGTACAAAGTGCTCAAAGACTCTGGTCTTGAATGACTCACTGGTTTAAAAACAATTCTTGTAGCAGTAGAAACGACCCACTTTTTAATCGACTGGAAGTTATTTTAGGTATTTTATGCATATTTACATAATAGTCACCAAGATTGGCACTGAAGGATAAAATTCAAGGACCAGTCTGATGCTATCCATATTTTAGGCACTCTGTGTAGACAGGGCTGCCATTTCACTGGAACTCTTCTGAACTCCTATTTATTCTATGCTGTATCCAGCTTTGATCTACAGCACAGCCCCCAGACTTTGTTACTCAGACCAAGCTGTGTTACTGACACTGGATTTACTGTAGCATGAGATAAACCAGCATAAACCCTCTGCAGGGAACATGGTAGGTAAGAGAGAACTACAGAACACTTCACTAGGAAGTGCTGATTGCCTCCAGAAACACACAATCATTCCAGAAGAGCTGCTTCACCCTGGATAAAGCCTGTTACACTTGGTTCCCCAAACTGTCATCACAGTTCTAAGCTTAGCACACCGTTATTCTTCCTTATGCCAAAAATGTTGAAATGTTTCATTCCTAATCTGGCATAATTCTCTTCTAAAAATGCAATCTGCAGCATCTCAGAAGATTGGTAACATTTCCTATTCTACAAGCAATCATCAGCCTAAAATAACCTTCACTTTCACTGTGTGCAGTGCTTTCTCCACTGCTGCATTATTTTCCTTGGTCATTATCTTACTTCGGGCAGCAAGCAGGGTATTTTACAAGCACCAGCTATTTAGATAATTTGCAAAACAAATACTTTGGACTGTACAGGCTCCTGTGTGTGAGCAATCATGACCTAGCTCCAGGGTAAACTAACTGGAAACAGACTATCCCAATAATAGCTTTTGCAGAACTATTTAATGTAATCAGAAACATTAAAATTGAGTGGGAGACAGAAACATAGCTCAAGACTAAATCAAACTGAGGCAGAATGCCTGTGTCTGTCCACAGCAACTCACCTATGGAAAGCAGAACAACATTCTCTAGATAGTCCTATGTGCAGGTCCCAAGAATAATTTTGGGAAGGACTTATTTTAAAAATTTTTTTCTCCATTATCTGTTTTATTTCCTTCTGAGAAGAAAGTTGTGCTAACACTCTTATGCATAGCAGCAGAGACTCCTACTCTACAATTATTTCTATCGTTCACTAAATATTCTTCATACCTAAAAGGCAAGGAGGGTGCTCAATTTTGTGTTTGCTTTTTGCTTTATTTAACATTTGGGCTATGCCTATTTGTCTTCAAATCAGCAAGTTACAGTCACTTTTCTGCTGGCACAGAGCAGCACAACACATTTTCCATGAGGCAGGGGATGCTTTATCTCACTATTTATTCCAGAGGATAAGGTCTGTGTGTACATGTGGTACTTGGGGACATGGTTCAGTGATGGGCTTGGAAGTGCTGGGTTAATGGTTGCACTTGATCTTTAAGGCTTTTTACCAACCTAAGCAATTCCATGAAGTAGCAGGTCCATTCATACACCCTCCACCTGAGCCTGAAGTGCTGGGTGGCTGGAGGATCTGCAGCACACAGGGCATGTGCCCAGTGCTTAGGGGGAAGCATTTTACCACTGCTACTCAGGAGTTACCCATCCCCAAAGTGCCAATGCACCCATAACCAAAGTTTCCTGAAATTCCAAGGGTCTTTGTTTTGTGGCTATGCCTGAACTGTCCTTCCTTTTCTTCTAGAAAAAAGCACCACCTCTTTACTGAAGATAAATAGTATGGCAATGATGTCTAACACTGTTTTTATATCCTGAAACATCCACCAAAATCATGAAGCTACAGGTGCAGAGAAGCCCCAATACCCTGCAGGAGGCTCCCTACCTCTCTGTTCTCTCTATTCTTATTATTTCTTAATTCCAGCTCTGAGCCCTTCCTACCATTTTCCACAAAACAAAGGAGATCATCAAATACATGACAGTATTATTTTGACACCACTTAGCAGGAATTTGTGCCAAAAAGGAAATGAGGGAGAAGGAAAGAAAGAACAAGGAGCTTTAGGTTGGGATTTTTTTCATGGAAGGCAAGTCCCAGGAGTTCACATTTATCCTCACAGGTAAGCAACTATTTTGGTTTCCTCCTCTCCCTAAAAACAGTGAGGAGTGCAAACACCAGCAGAGAACACTGGGGCAGATGTCAGTGTTAAAGAAGTGGAGGTTAAACTTGCCCTAAAGCCTCAAAAGGTAAAGTGAACAGAAGGGGGCAGGCTGGCAGAGAGGAGATAAAAATAGAAGAGTGACTAGACTTCACTTGACAGCTATTTCTGGACCAACTATGGAAAGAGATCTGAGAAGCTTTTCTATTTGTAAGGGAGGCAGAGACCAAAGCATAGCTGCCTTCTAGAAGGCCACAGTCCTGCACAGCAGTTTTGTTTATGCTTCTGCTTTTCTAAATCCTCGTGTTCTCACTATTTGGAAACAGTGCTGCTCAGCCAAAATGTCATTATGTGTCTAAGTGAGAAACCAGATGAGATTTTCTGGAGCAGGACAGCAATGCCTGTGGCATTTCAATTTAAGAGAAACAAAGCTGACAGCACATTGTAAACTGGGCAGCAAATCACAACGCCAAGCAGAGTAAACTAAGCCACACAGTATTTTAGGAAAATAACCAAAACCCTGCAGTATCTCCAAAAGGATGTCTTGTGTTTTCCCACTCCAAAATGATTAATGAAATTCTAACCTGTTCCAATTATAGATATGGACTAACAACAACAACAACAGGGACCTCCCAATTCCAGCATGGAGTGCTTGATTGATGTATGGCTCTGGGAATTAATATTTTTGCCTGTTCAAACCCTTTCCTCTTGAGTACCCCTGCTAAAATTCCTTCCATTGAGTAATTTCTATCCAGACCCTGGCTGTGCTGGCTCTGTTCTCATTTAAAAGAAATCCTGCAGGCAGAAAGCAGTGTGATCTGCCCAGTCAGGAGCTGCTTTAATGGGCAAGTTTGATGTAAAGGAGAACAGCCTATTACACTTTATCTTCAGCAGCAGGAGGGAAGTTCTTCCTTTCCCAGGAGCAGGTTACAGCAAGCACTCTCATGCCTGAAGTATTTGTCCACAAATATACATAAATCTCAATGGATATGTGCAAGCAACCTCCAGAAAAAAATCCATCCAGCATCCCTTTTTTTCATGTTCAACTTGCAACTCAGTCTTTCCATTTCTCTTTACCTGTCATACCAGTTGGGTTTGCTCTGTAACAGCTTCATCAGTCTCACTTTCTATTCCTGTAAGTGAATGATAACCCTGCCATCACACCTGAGAAGAACGAGCAGTGGCAAGGCCCTGTTGTCCCTACACAGAGAATTCTGCTGTGAAGCTGTTTCTGAGTATTTTTTCCTAAGCTTCTTGTTCCTTTTACATAACTGCTTTGACTGGATGATTTGCTCTGAACTGTCATCTGGAGCAGGTTTGAGACTTGTGTGGCCCAGTTCAGGTTTCACAAGAAACAAAGGAAAAACTTCCTATGAATATTTTCATCCTTGCAAATATCTTCAGGGCTGGGAAAAGATGTTTCTATTCTTGCAAATTAACCAAGCAGAGTTTTTATCCCTCCTTGTTGGATAATCTCCTCACCAGACCATCTTTGCAGAGAGCAGAGGATTCTCTCTGGGCTGCTGGCAGTTTTACTTAATTGCATGTTTAACTTTTTATTCAGCACTTAAACCCATAATGATGAGAAATGCACACATGCAAGCAGCAAACTATTATCTGCCATTCAAACTCCCTAGAGAACTTATAAACATCTTAATATTGCTGCCATGCTTCTGCCCTGTTCAGAAGAAAAGTGCACACATTGCACAGCTGGATGGGAAACAGGATGACAAACACATTTACAGGGTAAGGTCAGTGATCCATCAGCTATTGCTGACCTGAAATGACTGGAGAAGTGGAACTTTGGTCCTTAATGTATATTAAAAGTTCTGAAAAATCAGCCCACTCAATCAGTGCTAAACATAAACAGGTATTAGAGACTCCACCAATAGGTTCCTCCAACCCATCAAGCAGAAGACATTCTATCAGGGCACAGCAATTTCCATTCTCTTCTCTCTCTCCCCAACTCTGAGGGCTAAAAAAAAAAAAATAGTTTCAGGTGCTAATATACATTGGAATATGTTTGCTACTTCATTCCAGAGGTACAAAATTTGCTCTGGAACATACTTGTTGCTACTGGATTGCCCTCTGGAAAGGCAACTTCTATTTTAAAATGCTTCCAGCCCTTATGACTGCAAACCCTTTGAAGTGTGAATGATCTCTAACCAGCAACAAAGCCACTGAACTCTTCAGAAACAGCAGATCAGCTTCAGCATTAACTATGATCCTTCATCACAGTATGCTAAGTTTAGAAATTAATGTTGCTAGCACTGCAGAAGGACCTGATTAATGGATCATCTCAGAGACACAAAGATGTGACACTCCCCATGGCAGGTGCAAACCCCAGGACCTGCAGTCTGTTGTCAAAACCTCCAGTTTCCCTATGATAAACTTCTGTCAGTCAGCTATGTGAAGCTAATACAAAAGAGTGTGATAAACTCCATCAGAGTGTTGGAAACACGTGAATTAATCAGCAAATTATTGTACTATAAGCTTTTCTAGCTCCTCTATTAATTTTTTTTCCAGTACCCAAAGCTGCCAGGTATTTCCAGGCTTCTCTATCACAATGCAAAGTTCTGTTTGGTAAAGACCATCCTCAGGCTTTGGTAGAGCCTCCAGCTGACCCCTGGCAGATCCACTCTGCTCCCAGCAGACATGGAGTGTGAATAGGGACAGGAAGGATACCTGAGAGCCTCCTGGACCCACCAGATTAACACCAGCAAGGAATCTGTAACATCCATAATAATTCTCATGACAATTATTTCAGCTGCTTTTAGTCTTCTGGTACTGAACCATCCTGGTTCTCATTTAGGCTGGTTTTTTTCCCAATAATGTGGTTTAAGAGCACCAAGGAAATTTTCAAGTTTAAAAGCTGCAGAACAAAAGGCAAGTAAGCTTTATGCTCTCTAATGAATGGTTATTGCTCCATTTATTTAAGTGGTACTTACCACCATAAATATCTACTAAACTCACTTGCCATCCTGGTGTAATCAGTGCTTTCCCAGGAAATAGCCTTTGGTAAATTGATCACAAAAATAAAGGAGGAATATAAATTAACAACTAGAAGTGCTCCTTAAGAAAAATCTTCATACAGAGGAAAGACTGAAGATCAATGAACATTTAAGTATTTCACAGCTTAGGCCTATTCACTGCACAAGATCCAAAATAGTTTCCTTTGTTGAGTATTGCATAATATGTTCATTCAAAATCTAACAAGTTTTCTCCCAGAACACACCAAGACACGGTTCTCTCCCCCGCTTTCTTGTCTTTTAAATATGAACACAAGAATTTCACAGCTGATAACGTTATTCTGGAAACTACACAGAATATTCTGGAAAAGACTCAAGCTGGGACTCCAGTGTTGTGATAGCAAATGTTTCCACATATTCAGATTCTTCACACATCACTCTTTGAGAAAGGTAAGCACAGAACAAGTAGCTTTTACAGGGAATGAACTTTGGCCTCCAAACCATAAATAAGGAAAAAAAGACAAAACACACATACCTTCAAAGCACATTTCTGGCCTGTCTGCTTGTTGAAACACTCCAGTACCTTGCCATTGATTCCTAACCCTAGCACACGTTTGGAGAGTTTGTAGTCGTCTGTAACTGCATGTTTTTTTATCTCTAGTTTGACATGGGCTGTTCCCCCAGGCAAGGATTTCACGCTGCTCTTGCTCTCCACACTGCTCTTGCTCTCCGCGAGACTTTCTGCCTGGGATTCCTGTTCACCTTCACTTTGTTCCATATCAGGGAAGACTCTGGGATGACAGAGATACCCCACAGGAATCTGTCGGGTACCTTCAGCAGAGCCCGTTCTCTAAAGCAATCAAACCCAGTGCTTCAGGCAGTCCATTTGCTCGCCATTTAGTCCTGAGTAAAAATGTAAACACATGTTAGTAATTGATATCAACTAACTATTGTCCCACCTGACCGCTATTCTCTTAACAAGATGACCAGGTGCCAGAGAGAACACAAGTGAAGGGTCACCTCAGGAAAGCACACCTGAGCTTTACAGACCTGTCACCCCAGTTCAGTACACACAGCTCTCAGGCTGCAGGTATAAATCACTGCTTCTACTGCAACAAAAAGTTACTGAGTAACTGCTGGGTCTTGGACTAACACCACAGCTAAGGTCTGTACAACAGAACAAGGCTTCGAGCTCAACAACCCTCATCAACCACTTGTTGCCTCAACGTTTCATATAGAAATCCTCACAAGGGTCCCCTGCCTCATCCCGACACTCCCAAATTGCGCAAGAGAACCACGAATACCTGGACTGAACCCCAGAGAGGCACTGCCTGAGGAGGCACCGAACTCTGGGACTGCGCTTTAATTGCCCGGGTCCCCATGCTAGGGGCAGGGACCTCCAAACCTCCCAGAAACTGCAGTCCGTGGAGATGCCATGGCGTGGCTCCCAAAGCCGGGAGGGTCCCGCTGGGGACCTGAGGGGAATCCCCGGGCCGGGTGCCGGTGCCAGCAGCGCCGTTACCAGGAGCGGAGGGGCCGCTCGCTCAGGCCCCCGCGCTGAGGCGGCGGCGCAGGGCGGGAAAGCCCTGAGGCGAAGCCGGGAGAGCGGGGGGCGGCGGCGGCGGGAGCCGGGCGGGGGCAGCTCCACGCCGGAGCTCCATTACCTGCCTGTGGCGGCGCGGCCCTAGCCGAGGCTTCCCGGAGCGGCTCGGGGAAGGCGGGCTCTGCCTGGGTCCGCCCCGCCGCTCCGGGCAGGTGCGCGCCGCCTTCCCGCCCCGAGCCGCGCCGGGCTGCCGGCGGCGGGACCGGCCCGAGCCCCGACAAGCGGCCCGGACTGGGCCGGGCCCGAGAGGGGAGCGGGAGCTGCCTCGTGTTCAGCTTCCACTGCTCGGGCTCTCCTGGACAACCCTGGTGGGGAACAACCCCTGCGGTGGTTTTAAGGTGATCTAGGGCGGCGATTTACCGCACGATATTAATTTATTGGGGTAAACGGCCCTGCTAGAGGGGGGAAATGAGGCTGCAGCGGCGGCGGCGGCTCCGGGCTGGTACCGCAGCGCGCCCGCGCGGTGGCACCGCCGGCCCTTCCCCCGATGGCTCCTCGGGGAAGGGAGAATCGCCACGCTCGCTCCGAACCCTGTGTTAAACGGGCTTTTACAGGGAGATGAGATAGCGGGCAGTGATCCTTCAGGCGCTTGGCTACCGGAAGGCTGCTCTCACTTAATGCAGTCACTGAACGCGACCAAAGACGCGGTCAGTGTTTCTCGGCGCTTTCGGATGCACAGTCAGGATACTAAAAGAGATGGTTCCCACAGCAACTGTCGCTCATCAGTGGTGCACAGAGTGTGGTTCCAGGGATGTGAAATGCTGAGCTTTTTTCCCTACATGTGAAGATGAGTCATGCATCGAAATGGAGCTGTATTCGTATCACTGGAAGGAGCTTAAAGTTCACATGCTTTACAAGTTAAAAATACATTTGTCATTTTACGTAACATAATAGCATCTGGAGTTCTAGCAGATAGGAAAATAATTAAAAGGACTAATGAGCCCTTTCCCCAAGGAATAAAAAGTAGTTCAACTTAGCAGGATGCAGATCTGCAGTACATCACCATGTGATGTGATGCTACAGCTATTCTGCCTCAGGTTTCCCTTCCAGGCTTTCAGCACTTCAGTTGCTGGAGGGCCTGGCCCCCTGATTCAGTTCACTTATTCTGGGCTAATCAAATCCCTGAGGAAAACAGCTATTTCCAATCTTTTCAGGTTTAGCTGTCAGCCGTCTTAGTCTGCATCACCTCCCACTGTGGTAGTCTCAGAGAAATGTATCTGTAACTGTGAGCTCCCAGGTTGCAAACCTTCAATAACATCGTTCTGCTGTCACCAGCTTGCTCTGATTTTCCTTCCCATGCCTTCTCCCTGTCTCTGCTTTTCTGTTTGTCCTGGATGGTAACTTCCTTCTCTTTGCAACAGGTAACTATTAGTTCTCTTCTCTGCACTCAGTCACTGGGGGCCAGACCCTTCAGAAAACTCCTAAATCTCTCCACTCTCTTCTGCATTTTTTATTTTGAAAACCATACTTGCTCACACCTATCTGTAGCTCCCATTCCTGGCCCTGCTTTGGATTTTTCCATGTAACTCTCACCCAAAAGCCCACGGCTGCCCAAAGCAGGCAGGAGTTACACTGACTAGCACATTGAAGCTGGTAGAAGGTGATTTATGGCTCTATTCTAAGAAATATTAAATGTTGTAAAAATTCCAAGCAGATGTCTACTGAAGGGGTTGCTATTTTCTATAGTGTGTCAGAAGTAAGGAATTTCATTAAGAAACTATGACTCTAACTATTACAAGAATGAGTTTCTAAAAAAATAAGCTGTGCATGGAAAGCAAGGAGGAAAGATGAGGGAATGAGACAGGATGTGTGAAATTAGTTGGTTCTACATGCCTCAGTTATGAGCCATCTCCTGATGAGAAGAGTTACGGGGACAATAGAAACAGGGACAACAAAAACCACATTTTTGAAGTCAGAGGAGTATCTCACTGGATGAAAAGCTTGTTTGGGTTCACCACCTGATGTTGCCTGGATACGCTCTTGGCAAAGCTCATCATTTTACCAGCAACCAGTAGTAAGTTTAAGCAGGCAAAAACCCAATGTGAATCATGGTTAATAAGGCCTTACTTCAACCCTCTGCTCATTTCAACCACCATAAACTCCTAAAAAGCCTTTCTAGCATCAGCCCAAGTATCAGACAGCCTCACTCTACACAAGGATGACCCCAAAATAAAAAGCAGCTCCTGAAGCCTCTCTTGGTGCTCATGGCAGGTGGAGCTCCATGAGCATCCTCTGGAGATGGTGATGGAGAATACACTGACAGGCCCACTGCAGCTCCTTGAGCCAGGGGATGTTTTTCACTCAAACAGATGTTTTTATTTATTTATTGATGTTTGCTTTTTGAAGTTAAAAAAACCCCTAAAACAGCACTATTACAGGCTGAGCCCACTACAGCAAAAGTTCTTTCATCTTCACAAAAATCCTCAACACTGTAAATTAAACATTAATCCTACTTTTACCAGAAGTCTCCAACAGCAACAACATAGAGCAACTTAAATTTCAAAAGAGAATTTGGTGTAGCTCAGTTATGCCTGCTTGTCTCAAAATAAAACACAGCTTATAGGAGAAAATATCGAGGTCCTCTTCTTTCAATGAGCTTAGGGGCAGCAACCCCTTTCCTCTAACCAGTGTCTTAACCTGGTGAAGCTTTTTATTTTAGCCAGCACACAGTTTGGATATGTTCTCCCTGATTTTATCATGTCTTCAATATTACAGATACCTGCTTTACAGACAGACAGCACCACTCTGTTGTAACAGAGAAGGTTAATTTTGGATGTTTCACTGGGTATTTTCACTGTCTTTTTATTGGGCGGTAGCAATTCAATAGCTGGGATCAAAGACATTTCAGACTTTCAAATGTCTCATTTCCCAATAAAAATGAAAGGAACTGAATTTGCTGTAATCTGGAGAGCTAGGAAAGCTGATGTCATCAAATGTTCTCTGAGGGGTGGCAGATCTTGAGGAGTGATACCTGAATGATACAGGGATCTCAGTTTCCTTATATACAAAAGTGCTTTGCTTGGTGGTCAGCCCTTTGATGGCAATGTTTCATGGAAATAGCTGTGATACAGAAATTATCAGCTGAAAACTAGTGACTTGTTTTTCTGAAACTTTGCTTTGTCTGAGTAACAGCTCTCTATTTTTTCCTGCTCTTATGAGAAATCCACACTCATGGGATGCATTATACAGATGTCACCAAAGAGAAAATCCTCTGTACTGTCAGGTTGAAGTGAGGACACAGCTTTGTCTGGTTGGGCGGTTGCAACAACCTTATTAAATCCCCCAGGAAGTTCTTCAGAAACTGCAGCTGTGATATTAAAAGAAAGAAAGGGCAGCTCTACAGAGTAACATTTTGATAAGAAGAACAAAAGCAGTCTCTTGTAGGATCTTCAGTTTAGACTGTCATGTACACAGTGGTCTGGAACACAAACTATATGCATGTTTTTTCGCCTGTCTTTTGGCTCTGCTCTGGAGGTGTCTGTCTCAGACTTATCAAAAAGGCATGAAAAAAAAACCAAACTCAAAAAGCTCATCAGCAAACAGCCTGGCTCTTTTCTCTCCTGGCTGACACAAACCAGGTTTATAAAGCTCTTTCATAGGCAATGATCTTTACTGATGCTTTGTTGTTAGAACAACTTCTCTTTTAGTCTCAGCACCCTCTGTCCTTGTGTCCATGGGATTATAGCATGGTTTCCAGGAGGAATTAAAATTCTGGCCATGAAGCAGCTTCTAGTTAAGGAAACAGAAGTCTCAAGAACACCACTCTCACCATGTGGAGAGCCTGTCCTAGTAGCTGACTTTGTTCCTCAAGATTAATTCCTCCATGTTAGCACATAGCAGGTATTTTCCTATAGAAATGCAGACGAGGATAGAAAAGCTGCTTTTTTATGCCTGGCTTCAGACACCCTATTACAGGTATCTTGTCTTGGTCATTGAGAAGGTTTTGGGAGGCTCCATCTATGTTCCTTCACAGTTTATTGATGGAGGAGTCAGAGAGATACCAGCTGGACATTTCCCTTTCAGCAGATATGAAAAAAAAGACACATTTTTTTTTGCAGAAGAATCATAAATCAAAAGTATAAAAAATCTTCTAATCTGTCTACAGGAGATGGTGCTTCATTTTATGCTGCAGTGGAGCAGAAGAAATTAATCTCTTTCACTGAAACATCCTGCAACTAATGGGTATGACAGCATTACCTGGTAGTCCTGGGGTGGCCTTCCAGATCACTCAGCAATACAATTTTTGCAGCATTTGAATCAAGCACCAAAACTCCTAGCAGATGCCACAGTGCCATCACCTTCTAGGTCACCATGTGCCACAAGCCTCAGGACCACAAATATGCTGAGCTCCTTCTAATAACCCAGGGTATTTTTCCACAGCTTGAAATAAAACCCATTCCTTTCTGCACATCCTACTTCTCATGGAGCCAGCTCAGATGTCCCTGTATCCATGGCACAGCTCACCCACACCCTGGAGACTCCTCCATTGTTACTCACCCGGTTGGGAAATCAAAACCACACCATTAAATGCACCACCTGTTGTCGATTACAGGAATTGGTGTGTCCTGCTCGAATAACGAGCTGGCCCCTCTAAACAAGGAACAGCTGCTGTTCTTGGTAACGTTGGGTCACTCACTGGGGTTTGTTATACTACAGCTCAGGGTAAGGGCCAGGCAGTAATCAAAGGGGTGACTTTCAGTCTTTCAAGCTCTGGTGAAGGTAAACCAAGTTCCCCAGACACACAGACCCCTCTCAAAAGTTACGATTCTGGATGTCATTTACACCAAGAAGATCCTGCAAGATCACAGGAATGTCCAAATGCCCAGAAGAAGTCGTGTAACACCGGCAGTGGGAAGGGGCTCTGGGCACCGGTTTTCCCAAGCACACATTTAGCAGCAGATGGTGCTGTTGTGTCAGTGAACTTTCCTGAGGGACTTGCTGCCTCACTGTTTCTGGATTTACGGAAGACCCTGCCTTTATTGGGAGCTTTGAGCTTTCTTTGACGCCTTTCATAACTAAAGCCTAGCATTCAATGATATCACTCAACAAGATTTCTTGCTGCCTTCTCTATAATGTCCTTATTATTCGAGGCAGTACTCTGGAAAGCCATTTGTATGAATACAAACTGGCTTTCAACAACTAATTTCTGTGAATGGCAGCACTTGATATTGACTGTGCAGGGCCTGGGACACTGGCACATCGGGCACACTGTGCTGTTTCTCTCTTGGGGCATTGCCCTGTGCCCGAGAAGTGCCAATGAGCACAACGTTCATGTCGAGTGATGAAGCACTGCTGAGCGCTCCTGACTTCAAACCGATCACAGATTTCTTAGATAAAACAGCCCAAGCATTGGCCTGAATATTTTTTTGAGGTGGTCCCCTAAAAAAGTTTCCAGTACAAGTGTAATCTCCTTTCATTGATGCGCACACCCATCGGATACTTGGAGACAATGCCCGTCTCGGGTCCGGCAGCACCGTGAGCAGAGCGGTTCGGGGCGGTGACTGCGGCTGGAAAACCAGTGCGGGAGAGCGGGACGGGTACTGGGAGCACTGGGCAGCGCGGCCCCCGCTTCTGTGGAGATGTTCCTTTGCACAGTACTGAGCGTGCCTTCCCTGCGCCCGAGATCCACATGGCTGCTCAGCCCCCAGCACAGAGCCTGCATTAAACGCATCCTCCAGGCGAGGATCGCTAGATGGAGCCCAATTCTAAGTGAAAAAAAGATGCAGACAGCTCCTCAATGCCGGAGCCGGGCTGCAGCGCTCCTGCCGGCACACCAAGCTGGGATCTCAGCGTCCCCCCCGAGGCTGACGATAATTTAAATACCTTCTGAATGTGTAGGTTCACTGTGGTTTGCCGGAGACGAGAGCTGCTCCCACCTCTGTAGTCTAGATCTGTTCAAATCCATCGTGCTGCTGCATCACTGACAGAAGGTATAAACAAGCTCGGATTTAGATGTTGAAGGGGCACAGGCACGCAGGTGTCCTCTGCAACCCTGAGCCAGGGCTACAAAGGGCCCTCCGAACGATTGTCTGAATGTTGTGCTTGCTGTGCACAGGAAATGTGAGGACTGAAATTCCTCTGCCAGGCCCTCGCCTCCCCTGTGAATTTACACACATTCAGAGGAAGTGTGAGCTAAAGTCTGTCAGGCTCAGAAGCAAACTGGTCAAGGAGTGCCTGCAGGCTGACATTCCCACCCCTTTGAGATGGCCCTTAGAGTACTTAGATGGATGGACGGACTCGGGATACTTGGATGGCCCTCAGCACCTCTCTCTTCGCATAGCTGGGTATTATTAGCAGCACTCATTACTGCACTGCCCCTGATTCAGGACAGAAAACGGATGAAGTGTGCTGATGAAGCAGCTGAGGAGCTGCCAAATGAAACTGTAGGGAGTGAAAGCCTGAGTCAGGAGCCGAACACAGTTTGCCTCCTCTCAGGCTCATTCCCGTGAAGGGAACCACCCTTCTAATCTTACCCTTATCAGCATCCTGCCTTCCCCTCTGCTCCCGGCCCATCCACTCCTGAATGTTCTGAATGGCACAATGATGAGTAATATTTTTGAGTATTCGACCTACTCCAATGGAGGCGGTAGGCACGCAGACCACTCTCATTCTCTCTTACCTCTAATAAGAGAGGAGGTGGAAACTCGTGGCAGGAAAAGACAAAAGCAAGCAAGCTTTTGTTATAAAGTGTTCAAAAATAAAAGGTTCAATAACCCTAAAAGAAACCGAAATATTTCCTTGTGGGTTGCCAGATTTTAACTCGACAATGTTCTATAAATGCAGGACAAAACCGTGATGGTGTAGCCTTCTCCAGGAGACTTTGCTGAGCTGATACCTGATTCACAGGAGACTCCCAGGTGACCAAGACAACCTTTATAAGACAACCTATGCAGCGTGACAACCACACAATGGCTGCCCAGAGTAGCAGACCCTGCAGCACATCCTTCTCCTACTTCCCAGGTTTCACTGGAAATTGCCCCCGTCAGTCCCTGTTTACCCCTCCAGCCCCACGGCCTTGCCCTGTCCCGGTGCTCCAGCGAGCCGGAGAGGCGCCACCAGCTCGGGGAGGATGCCGAACCGCCGGGGAGAGGAGGCATGAAACACCGCACAACACCAAATGCTTAAAAACAAGTGGAAGGAAAAGAACACACAGCTGCGGGAAAATAAAGGGAGCCGAGCTCTAAGGCCGGGCAGGAGGCGGTGGGCGCTGCCCGCCCCGCCCCGGGCGGGCCCCGCGCATGCGGCGGCGGCGCCCATTGGCAGCGCCGGCCCCGCGTTCCTGGAAAGTTCTTGGAAATGGATCAAAGGCGTTTCCGCGAACACGCGCGGCGGCGGCTCCGCACGGCTCCCCCCCCCCTCCCTCCCTCCCCCAGCCCTGGCTGCCCACCCCACCGCCGGGAGGGCTCCCTCCCTCCCTCCCTCCCTCCCCCGGCCATGGCAGCATGGACGCGGCCCTGCTGGACACAGCTATTTATACCTTCGCTTTTTTTTTTTTTTCCTCCTCCCCTCGTGGCTGATATAGGAAGAGTGATGCGAGCACAATACGATTCCAGGAATTCCTCACTTCCTGGAACAGATTAAAAGGGACACACAAAAGATTACTAAGGAGGTTTGCCTTTTTTTTTTTTTTCTCCCCCTACCCCTCCTTCCACGGAGCTTCATTTCTCCGGAGCCAGCGCTGAGACAGGTCGCTGCTCCGGCTCTTCCCGCAGCACTCGGGGAGATCTTATTTATTGGTACCTATTTATTATTATTTCTGAGTGCTCTGAAGGAAGATCAGTTCCTCTTTAAATATATGTAATTTCCTTTTTCTCTGGTTATTTTTTTAACTTTTTTTTTTGCTGCTGTTTTCTGAAAAGCAGAACAAGAATACATTATTTTTTCTGAAGCACTGAGAGCGCACGCATTTTCTTGGCCAAAGTTGCTGAAGTCTGTCGGACAGCTCGTCTTCTGCTGTGTCTGAAACAACCTGCACAAGGGCTTTGCTGACACTCGCCAGTCTTCTCTCACCCCAACTAGAGGCTGAACTCGCTGCTTTGGGGAAGCAAAGAAGGCAAGAAGAGAAGAAATAATTTCTCACTTTCTTGAAGACTTAATGCTTTTCCCTTGGTCCGGGAGTGACATGATCCTCTGCGTTCAGGGGTAAGATACTTTGCAGCCTTCTGTGAAAAGCTGTGCTTTGATAATTGCAATTAGGAAGGTTCTCTGTGACAGTTTTTCAGCTCCCGTGTGTTGCCATGTGTGACTGTAATGGAATGGGAATGACTTTGGCCAGCCGAGTGCTGAGTTCATGTGTCTGTACTGTGTGCCCGTGTTTTAGATTCCAAGGCCAAAATCATGGAACCTTAGGGTATTCCTGATTTCCGTGCTTTCTACTGCTGAAAAACTGAATACAGGGTATTCAAAGTCTTTGGGAGAGTAAGAATTACTTGGGGTGTGTTGTTCAGTGTGGTGGACGCAGCAGCAGCGCGGACACCAACCCAACACCATAGGTGCTCTCTAAAGCCCTTTTGGAATCAAACTGCTTACAGGAAAAAACTTCCCTGCAGTTTAGGTGCTTTGGTCGATTTCTAAGGAGGTATTTATGCTAAATTAATGTCAGTTTTGTGTAAGTTTAAGTGTATGTACCTAAACCCAGCTTTCTGTACAGTGAGAGCCACAGGGGGCACACAGATAGTTCCACATCTGCCTTCAGGAGAACAGGTGACATCCAAATGCCTTCTCTAGTATCAGTACTGATGTGTCCACTTCAGTGTCCCTTTGACCAGCTTCGTTTATCAGCTGAGGAATACCTGGTGTGCAGGAATCACCTGGTATTTTTACACATGCTGCATTACTTGGAAATGGTGAGCATTTGTTTCAGTCTGAGTCATCATGTCAGATTTTCCTGTCACTCCAGTGTATGGTGGATCTTCCTCAGAGTAAAATCTTCCTTGTCTGCCTGCAATGACCAAAGCATGGGGATTCTCCTGCCATTTCCCCTGCCAAATCTGTCCCACAGACAAGCAGAGCTTGTGTTTACCACTACTTTTCTACTATGTGAGCAGTTTGTTTTCACTCTTATTTTCAGTCTGCAGCTGCAGTTCCTATAGCCATGGCAAAGGGAGTTCAGTTTTCAGCTTGGCCTTTGGGAAACCCTTATCTGAAGCTTTTCTCCAAGGTCAGCAGAGCTACTGCTTCCCTTACCCGCCAAGAACTTATGGAGCCAGATGTGTAGATGTTTTCATTTTAATGTCTATTTTGAAGGCCATTTATTGCTCCATTTTCATTATCCTCTAGGATTTCGCATATCCTGGACTCCATACTCTCCATCCTATTCTGACCAAGCTCCCAATGGAGTGTTGGGGTGCAGCTGATGGAAGGGAGAGCGGCTCCACATTTTTTCTTGTACTGTTTATACTGTATTATGAAGTTTAGCTTATCAGCACAGTAACTACAAAGCCAACATTAAATGGTATCAGACATATCTGATTCTCCTGCATTTTCTTGCCCTTCCAGGGCTTTCTGGCTGCCAAAGCACAGGGAAGTTCATTTGCTATTTCTCTGGAGAGTGCACCCAGACTCTGAGCTAGACATGCCAAATTTCATATGGCTGTTGCTTCCTCCTCACAGCTGTTGTATGAACACTTTGCTCTATTCAGTCCTGATTCTCCACGTCTTTTCTCTGCTTTCTCTCTCACAAGCACTATTTGCAAATCCTTTCTTTGCCCCACCAAAGGGCTGACTTTTTCATGTCAGCAAACCTTTTTCAACCTGCCCTTATCCCAGCAAACTCTTCTTAACCCTCTTGCAAATGTTCTTGTGTTAAAAGCTGTTACTTGCTGATCCTCTGCTCTCCCATTCCTGTGCTTGGAGTTGCTCAGTTTGCTCCCAGCAGCAGCTTTCCTTTCTTCAGCCTATGTACAAAGTTGTTTAGGACACCAGCACCTCCCAGTCTGTTGAAATTTCTAATCCTTCTCGTCTCTTCCAGCATGTTCCTTTGAGCCTACAGCCACACTGGGAGGTTTTGCAGGGGAGTAAGGCCAGGGTATAGAAGGAAAATAGGAAATGTGTGAGGGCAGCCTTTCTCTGGCTGCGGTGGAAGGATCCCCACAGTGCCTGTCGGGGCCCAGGCTCCTCCAGCCTCCGGTGGCACGGAGTGTAAGGCAGCAGAGCATGAGTACAGTGGGAAAACTCTTCTGAAGCACATGGGCTCTGTAAAAGAAATCGACTGACAAATTCACACAGTTGATGTGGTTTTTGGAGAACCAAACTGTGAACTGGTACAGCCCTTGAAAGAAACAACTTTCCTCCTGATTCATGGCAGACATTTCCCTGTGTAGCTTCGCTATCTCTCCCTTCCTTCCCCGCCAATTCCTGATTTCCTCTCTGAAGTTGATATATAAAAAGAAAAAAGTTCCATGCTATAAAAGGTTCTTTTTATGTTCCAAACCTTCCTGGAAGGGTAGGCCAGAAAAATTTTCCAGGAGATAATAAGTTCAGAGAGATCTGGCAATTGGACTGCAGTATTCGAATTCTGGCGAGTGAATGGTGCAGGACTGATTGTCCTTAGTATCAGTCACAGTCATTTTCAGCTTAGGGAGCAGTTGGTGTGAGAGACACTGCTGTGCCAGCAGGCCCAGGACACCCTCCCTGCACAGCAATTTGTAGTTAGGATCAGCACAGGCAAGGATCAGTGTCACAGAACATTCTGAGTTGAAAGGGACGCACAAGGATGATCGAGTCCAACTCTGAATGACCCATATGGGGATCAAGTCCATGACCTTGGTGTTATTTGCACCATGCTCCAAGCAGCTGATCTAGTTTATGGTCCTCCTTGTGCAAAAAGGGAGGTAATGCAGAATTGGGACTCTCCCCAAAGAGACAGGTAGCTAGGCATTTGTAAAGACTATGACAGTAAGAGGGAGACATCCAAATATCTTGAAAAATGGAGCCCTCAACACCTATAAATGTATCTCCAGGAGGATTTAAAAGATAACTCAGAGCTTTTCCAACAATGATCTCCAGGTATAAAAATATATCCAGATGTACAAAAGCCCCTGAAAATGCAGGTGTTGCGACCAAGGGTCCCTGGTGAAGACAAGGACCACCAATCACTTTTATTCAGCCTGGCTTCTTACCCATTAATAGAAATTAAGAAACATAGATACTGTGAAAGCCAAGCAGGTATGCTTCTTGTGAAATGTGATTTCACACATGGAAAAAAAAAAGAATGTTCCTTCCTAAATACCAACAGAATAGCAGGGGGTTTGTTATGTATTGCAAGGGCCAGAGTATCTCTCTGTAGATTTAAATTTACCTTACTCCAAACCTCCATGATTTGTTTAGAAATGCAGAGATGTGGAACTGATCATGTCTCTCTCTTACAAGGTGTGAAAGTGCTTTCAGGTCCTCCCTAATCTACTTTCTTCCCATTCTCTGTCCCATACTTGAGTCTCAGCAGTTTGAGGTGGTAGAGTGCAGCTATGATCAGGAGCAGATGAGTTTATAGCACATTTATTTATGTACCTGAAGTGTCCCTGTTCACACAGAGCACAGGGAAGGAGGATGATTTGAAGGGAAGCACTTGGGACTTCAGAGTCTCCTTCTGCTTCTCTTCAACGATGTGGGGAGGTGGCTCTACCCTGTGCCATCACTGTCAGCTCCAGTGGTGCTGTGGCAGTGTCACACTGAGGATTGAGTGTATTTCTCTCAGGCATCTTCTCTTTAAAGTGTCTGAAAGACACGTATGTTGGGGATGGTGGGGGGATGTAACACAGGGCATGCAGCAGGACAGGGGACACACAGGCAAAGACACACGCTGGGACAGAAATGAATTTTTGCTCAGGAGCTTGCCTGGGATTGAAGACTTTCCTGGCCTCTGACATCCATCCTCCCCAGAGCTCTGCTTTCCTTTAGGAACCCCTGTGCTGCTGAGGAGGAGCACCCATGACCCATGAGAGCTCCAGCTCTGTGAAAATGCATTTAGATGCTGAATAGCTTCACCACTTAGGCCATGGGGAATACGTGTTCTAGCAGCCTGGCCATGGCAGAGCCTCCTCCTGCAGTCCTGCAGGGATTGCAGCCACACTGACTCCTCATCAAGCTGCTGAACACTGGGGTGGGTGTAGTGCACAGGCTTGGCTAAAACAAGAATTCTCACTGTTCTCTATGTGATCAGCTCACTCTGAGTTCTGACAGATTCATTCAGGATCAGGTCATCCTTGAGCAGCAAGTGGGTAGGACACAACCTAAGCTATTCCCAATTCTGCTTCTAATTATATTGCAGTAAATGACAATCCCCCTGGCAGAAACAGAAACGCTCCAACATTGTAATCGTGTAACTGAAGCCGTAATGCTGTCATAAACCTTACTGCCCCTGAAACTACATATTAAAAGGCAACATCTAAAAATTTCAGATTCAAAATCATTGTAAATTGCAAGACGGACCACCTTCCATAAGACCAAAGAGGCAAACTCACTGTTCCTGCTTCTAAGGGCTCATCTTTAAAAGCTGTGTTCCTTCCTCCTCCCTTGCCTCTCTCAGAAACAATGGTGAGGATCTGTTTGTAAAACATAACACGTTGTATAATGTAGCATGCACTCAACAGACCCTGCAACTGATCTCAAGGCAAGGAGAAATAGCACAGTGTGCCTTTCATTTCAGACCTCATCCTTTGCTGGCGGAGGAAAAGATCAGGAGAGTGTCACTCAGGGGCATTGAGGAATTGTCAGAGCCCATCATGCAGCCTCTCCCAGTTATGGCCTTCCAGGAGGAGTCTGCGCCTGCCCTGGCAGCTCCAGTTCCAGACAGCAACCCACCTCAGACACGGGACCCTGAAGAAGACCTTCTCTGCATTGCAAAAACCTTCTCCTACCTGCGAGAATCTGGTAAGACTCAATTGCAAAGTCACAGGGTCAGAAGGGTGCAGGGACCCAACTCCATGATCTGAGCACCAGGAAGAATCTCCTGATCCCACTTCAGACAGGAACCTGGTTCCTGTGTGGATGGCTGGCTCTTGTGCACACAGCAAATGTATCTGCAGTCTCTATACATCATGAACTAATTTATTACTTTATCTTTTGTAACTAAATTGGGAGAAGGAATTGCAAAAAGCAGATTGCTTTTTCTCTGTAAACTGCAGCTGCTGCAGCAGCCGCCAGCCTCATCCCAAGCCCCAGCACAGCAATGGCAAGCATAGGCAGGAAACCTTTAGGACTTGGTCTTAATTTGTGAAGGTCTTGCCAACTCTGGCTCTGCTTCCCAGGCCCTTAACGTGGTTGTCTTCAAGGCTTCCCTAAATATACTGCCAGTCCTAGGATATATTCTTTCCCTAACAAATTCTTTCTTGGATGTTTTTCCAGGTTGGTACTGGGGTTCCATCACTGCCAGCGAGGCCAAGCAGCACCTGCAGAAGATGCCTGAGGGCACCTTCCTGGTGAGGGACAGCACCCACCCCAGCTACCTGTTCACGCTGTCCGTCAAGACCAACCGCGGGCCCACCAACGTGCGCATCGAGTACACCGACGGCAAGTTCCGCCTGGACTCCAACTACCTGAGCAAACCTCGCATCCTGGCCTTCCCTGACGTGGTCAGCCTCATCCAGCACTACGTCCTGTCCTGCACAACAGAAAGCAAGAGCGAGGCTCCCTACCCGCCTCCGTCTCCTCTACCTCCCCTGCAGAAAGAGCTGGCAGCAGCCGCCGTTCACCTGAAGCTGCTGCGGCCGCTGGGCCGCAAGGACAGCATGGCCAGCCTGCAGCACCTGTGCCGGCTGCGCATCAACAAGTGCACGGCCGATGTGGAGCGGCTGCCCCTGCCCCGCAGGATGGCAGAGTACCTGAAGCAATATCCCTTCCAGCTCTGAAGCACGGCCCTTCTGTCTCAGGCAGGAACGAGAGACACAACCACCACAACTTTGTGGCTCCATCCCACTAAAGGCGGGCACAGCGAAGACCTGATTATCAGCAGAGACTGCATCCATCTTTCCCCTCCCCTTCTCTTCACATCCATTCCAGCCCCAGGGAGGAGTGGTTGTTTCAGTGAGCACGGGGCACCAGCTCAGCTCTGACCCTCGGGCCGTGCCGGCAGTGCTGGGAGAAGCTCTGTGGGCACGGCCACACTACTTGAATGTCAGAGTTGCTGTGACACCGGACATGTTAACGTTGTTATTTTTGCTATTTATTTCCATGGCAGTTTCTCTCCTCATGGTATTTTTAAAGCACCTTTTACTTTATTTTTTTTTTGTTTCTTTTGTGGAATTAGAGATAGCATAAAGGCTCCCAGCCAACTGGCAGCTGAAACTCTTTGGGAATTTGGATTTGGATTCACATCCAAACAGCTTCTGTTTGAGCCTGTCCCTGTGACAGGTTACAGGAGTCCACATCCGAGTTCTCCTAGGCTTCTGGGGTACATGAGACTCAGATGACTGTATCCAGACCCACCTCTACAGAGGTAAAGACTATATGTTTTTTCTTCCTTAGCTACATAGGGTGTCACAACCTCAGAGCACAGTGGGAACTCCCAGAGATGTGTGCTGCATCACATGTGGACAGGAGACTTATTTGAGGAAGCTCTTCTTCCACAGAGATCTGGATAGTGAGGTTGGGCCAGGGAGCACTCATCCCATTTTTTTCCATCTTCTCCATTTCCAAAGGAAGGTTGTGACAAAACATTTCAAAACAAGTAATTAGAAACCAAATTTTCTCATATGCAGGCAGAAGGATTTAATTTCAGAGCACCCTGTGTTTGGCTTGTGTTTTTAAAGTGCTGTTCCCTGACCCTGCCTGAGACACAGGGCAAGAGCAGGGGCTCAGAGACAGCTCTGCTGGGCTGCACCAGTGACACGCACAGCTTCAGGATATTTATTTATTTATTTCTGGGGTAACACTTAGAGGCACCTCAGCCCACAGAGCTGTCCCTGCTCCCATGATGCCACACTGCTGCATGCTCTGCTCCTGCCAGCATTAGTCACTGGCCACAGGCTTCTGCCAGCTCCAGGCTGGAGCACACACTGGAAACCACAATCCAACCTTTCTGTTTGCCAAGGTCCAGACCTCTCCTCCCCTCTGCTCTGACTTGCATGTTTGTTATCCCCAATTTGGCTTTTGGCTCTGGGTTTCCTTCTCACACCCCATCCCTTTCACCCCCTGAGATGAAACACGATGGCTCTTCCCCTGCTCTTTTACACACAGGAGGGACAGACAGCAGACAAGATCTGCCCCAAACCAGCACACACAAGTTGCCCCTCCCTGTTCATTTGCTGAATCTCATCATCTTCACACCTTGCCATCAAGTGAGAGTAGAGGAGAGAACGGACAGAAATGACCATGTGGCTTATTTTGCCCCTAAGACCCCCTGACTTGTTCTAGCATGAATGAACATGAAGGATTCCTTGTTCATCCCTCCCTGGGACTCTAAGGCTGTAAATGAGAATGCACAAACCCCCAGCTATAGCTGAGTGTTAGAACAGAAGTTGGAAAAAGATGGGATGGTGACCCAGGAGACAAGCTCAAAAAATGGGTGAGTTTCTTCCACCCTATCTTAAAGCTGCCAAAAGGGACAAGATGGCCTGATGTGCTTAGTCGGTGTCCTTTTTCTTCCTTTCCACATTTATACAAGTTTGTGCTGTTGCAAGCTTTGTTTTTGATACTTTGATGATTGACAGTGTGCATGTGTGATGTCAGGTTTGCTTTTTGGTATCTCCTTCCCCTCTATGGCAGTGACCATGGAAAGGTACTGAATGACAAAGAAAATTTAGAAGGCAAAAAAAGGAAAACTTAAAAAAAATAATATAAATGATAAACCACTGAAAAGGCTTCCTTTTATCCAAACACCTCTATCTGCCTGAGGACACTGGGAACAAGGAAACCACGGCTCTCTGAGGAGCAGCAGTGATCTCAGGGAGCCCACACAGCTCAGCCACAGGCCTGCTAACTACAACTTGGGAAAAATCACTTGGAGAAGTGTACAGCAGGAGAGGGCAGGTTCTTCAGCTCTCTGAAACTTGCCTCCTACTTGATTTGTTCTCTGTTGGGGGTGGTGGGGAGGCCAAGCTGTGGGTTTGACTCACTGCCCCAAGAGAGCCCAGGAGCTCCTGCTGACCCCAGACTGAGGGCTGTGAGCTCCCATGGGCAGGGACCAGCTCTGTTCTGTGTTTGTTCTGCATTTAGCACAGTAGGGATCTCTAGGTGCTACTGCAATACAACAAATAAACAATACAGTTACTCCAAAAAGTCAGTTTCTTCTATCTTGAGACAGTTTGTTAAAAATTATTTGACTCTGGATTTTAAATAAACATTTTAAATATACTTTAAAGCCACTCAAAGTCTTTGGTAAAATCCAAATGGATGAATTAATTTTCTGTTTAGACACATCCTCTCCAAGAACACAGGGCAAACTCTTGATAATTTTTTTTAAACAAGACAAAAAGGGTTTCAACATAAAGAAGGCTCTTCAGATATTAGGAGAATAAACACCAAAATCCTCAGTATGGGCCTGCTCACACAGATGAGCAGCAGCAGATCCCAAGTCCCACGTTAATAAGGACTGAAGGCACATATTTTAATGATGTGGAAGAACACAGGAATGATTCTTGTATTGTTTCTGTGTGCCAAAGAAAACCAATACAATGCAGGGGAAAGAAGGCAGAACATAAGTGGGCAGATGATGCTTTGGGTGGGAGATCCAGGGCAGATCCATTGTCCCCTCTTCCAGGGCCATTGGGCTGCAGTGTCCCTGTACCTGTGGTCTGGCCCTTTCACATCACCTGAGACACCAAACAGCAGGTGGGGAAACCACAGGGACTGGATCTGCCCTGTAATGTCAGAGGGAGCCAGAGGACACCCCATCTGTCCAGCTTCTGAAACATAGGGAACACACTGTGGCAATGCCACTACTGGGAGGTGACTCCACTGTGATGTCTCCATGCTCCTCTTCCAGGAGAGATGCCCAAGAGATGTCCCCCATCCTGCCCAAAACATAATGTGCTCCCAACCACTGCAAAATGGAAAACACACTCAGAAAAAAAACCCCAAAACCAACAACCTGAACTAGTTCCTCTCCCATCCTTCTCCCTCTGTGAATCCACTGGCTTAAAAGTTCAAAATACTGCTTTAAAATTCAAAATATTGCTTTAAAGTATTCCTGAAGCATGTGCTGTGCTTCCTATGCCAGCTATGGAGCTGGCATTCCCTAACAAATATTTCCACAATCTCATCAATGTGAGGGCATGCATAGATTTCTATTGCACACCAAACAGGAAATGTTGGCAATGCCATAATTTGTTCCAGATCAAATTGTTAAACAAAAACAATCACATCACACGTGGTTTAACAGGAAATATGGAAAGAGAACTACACAGGGTAGAAGCAAAACAAAATAAGTGGAAACATAAAAACAAAAGAAGGAAAAAATGAAAACAAAAGAAGGAAAAGCTGCATCCATCTTTAAAAAGAGACTTTGCAAACCCAGGAAAAACCTGGAAAGAAAACTGTAACATTTCTGACACATTATTGAGTGATTTCCTAATTTCTTAGCTGGGCTAAACTCTTCCTCTGAGTGCACATAGGAAACCTTGCTGTTTCCTTTGCAGAGGCTGAAGGTGGAGGTGATTGGCATGAGCCAGGCTGGTTCAGAGCTGCAGTCACACACACTTTTACCTCATCAGCTGTTACCTTAACAACTCCCACTCCTACACCTTCCTTAAAGCACATTTCCTTAAAGAAACCAGGATCATGTTCTGAAAACTGTGCCAAACCTCTGTGCACACTGAGCTGATTTTTACAGTTGAGTTCCACATCTCTGGAACCAGGAGCATTCATGGCAGTGCACACTGGCCTTTACCTGCACTGCAGTACAGCTGCAGCTCCTCTCCCAGGGACACCTGGGTGGTTTGTTGGGCCAATGCACAACAATTTGGATTTTCTCTTGGTTTACAGTTTCTGTCTGCAGATAGAAACATGGGTGTGGAGCCCTCACAGAGTCTGAAAAGCCGACTGATAGGATTGGGAATCAAAATCCCAGTCCATGATTGAAACCACACTGCCATGGCCCACTGCCGCAGCAGAACTCCCCTACAGTTTGTCAGGCACATATGGTATCACTTTCTGTCTTAAATCATCAGCCTTCTGAAAAAGCAACACATGCAAGGGTGAAATAACCAGTTCACATGCACATATCCCTATCTTTTCTAACTTACTGAAATCTTAGTCCTTTCCCCACATCCTCTCAGGTGCCCAACATCCCCCAGTCCAAGCCAGGGGAGCCAGCATAAAATCAAGTGAATCAGCAGAGTGTGTTTACTTCTCTTAGGACAAACATGGTCAGGTGTTTCTAGTTACTGACCTATTACATGTCATTTCTAGTCCAAATTCCATTGCCAGTCTTACCTGCAATCTATAAAAGTAAGCGAATTAAAACCAAAATTAACTGGACACTGTTTGTGTAGCTGTTCTGCCAAACGTTCTTGTGCTCAAATCTGTCAGAAGCCAATATCACAGCTCTCTCCTATCTGTCCCTAATGGTTGCTGAGACCCATGCAATCCTGATGGAATTACAGTATCCTCTTCCCCAGCCCAGAAATCATCAACAGTCCAATGGTCTGGAGCAGAGGCTAAAGCAATATCCAGTGAAGATGTGCCAGAACAACTTTGGATGCCAAGTAACATCCTCCAGCTCCCTCAGTTCTGACCAGCATTGTCACAACATTCACATCATGCTGTGACCCCCACCCATCATTGACAGGGGAAACAGGAGGAAAACCCATAAGTATGTGCAGCTCCTTATGAAAAAGGCAAGTCAGAGCTTAATAAGGTATTACTTAATTAATTAGGTATTAATTAATTAATAAGGTATTACTTAGAGGTCTGCCCTGTCCTTGGACAGAAACCTTCCTCCTCTGCCTGTTCACAGCAAGCAAGCTTTGAATTGGGAAGAGGGAGTCAGGGGAAGGCAGCACTGCCAGCATTGCCCAACGCGGGGCAGCGAGGAGGCCCTGGCTGCTCTCAGTGCTGATAACACGTTCAGACTGAGACATGTCTGCTCCCTGCCCACACCCAGGCCTGCCTCTGTGGGCTTTCTATAATGCTGCCTGCCAGAGCCCAGGCAGCACAAACACGTGGAGGCACGGCTCTATCTGCAGGCTAATGCTGCCTGGAATGAACCTGGTGTGGATCTCCTGCTGCTGCTCCCTGAGAAACACAGCCCACCATGGGCTCCTGCTGCTGCTCCCTGCACACAAACACAGCCCACCATGGGCTCCTGCTGCTGCTCCCTGCACACAAACACAGCCCACCATGGGCTCCTGCTGCTGCTCCCTGCACACAAACACAGCCCACCATGGGCTCCTGCTGCTGCTCCCTGAGAAACACAGCCCACCAAGGGCTCCTGCTGCTGCTCCCTGAGAAACACAGCCCACCAAGGGCTCCTGCTGCTGCTCCCTGCACACAAACACAGCCCACCATGGGCTCCTGCTGCTGCTCCCTGCACACAAACACAGCCCACCATGGGCTCCTGCTGCTGCTCCCTGCACACAAACACAGCCCACCATGGGCTCCTGCTGCTGCTCCCTGAGAAACACAGCCCACCATGGGCTCCTGCTGCTGCTCCCTGAGAAACACAGCTCACCATGGGCTCCTGCTGCTCCCTGAGAAACACAGCTCACCATGGGCTCCTGCTGCTCCCTGAGAAACACAGCTCACCATGGGCTCCTGCTGCTGCTCCCTGCACACAAACACAGCCCATCCTGGGCTCCTGCTGCTCCCTGCACACAAACAAGTGCAGCAAGTGGCCCTTGGGAGCAGGCACGACCCTGCAGCATCCATCAGACATCTGTCATCACCTCTGCTGTCCACCAAAAAACATCTTCAGGGAAAAATGACAAAGTGGCCCTAGCAATAAAATTAGAGTCTTTCAGTGTTCAATTATGTGGACTAAGGAGTCTATATAAACATACTCTTCCAAACTTTAGCAAGAACTAGTAATTTTTTCTACTTGAAAATAACATATTGTTCAGGAAAAAAAGGCTATTGGTAGGCAACATGTTGACCAGAAAGAAGAAAAGTAATTTTAAGGGCTTCACTATTAGCCTGCACACTAAATTTCAAAAGAAAATTATGGAAATTAAACTACATTTTGGACTTTACATCATAATAACCTTAAGATAATAATTCAGAGTATTTTTTTGGATTTGGAAAGGGGAGGGAAAACAACAAAGTTTCAGAGCTCCAGCTTATATTCACTACAGATGAGACAACACAAATGGAAGTTTTGCTGCAAACCACTGCTGGCTTTGTCCTTTAATTCCCCTGTAACCAGCTGTGGCAGTGGTTATGGCTGGAGAGAGGCTGTTGGCCCATCAATCCCCCCTGTTGCAAAGTCCTCATTTGATTAATTTAAATATGAGAAAGATCAGACCCAGAGGAAGCAGCCTGGCCCAGCAAAGGGAAGGGCTCAGTCAGAACTGCTCCACCTTGACATACCAACCTAGATTTGCAGAGAAGGGCTTCCTTTCATGAACAAGAGCTACCTTCCTCCTGTTGCTCCTCTTCTTCAGACCTCCCTGGCAGGGTTTTCCCTCAATGCCATTACCTCCTAAATGCAGTGTAAATGCACTTTGCAGCAGCTCAGATTTGAGTTGCAAAAACCGAACACAATGTTAGTTTTTGTCAAAATAGCTATTTTAAGAGAACACTCTATCTAGCCAGGAAAGGCATTTGTTTTAATGTCTCCCCATGGTACTCCAGTGACAATAAAAGCTTGAAATAATACTGGTTACTGCAGCATTAGATTGCCCAAACAGACCATCAGAGACTTGGTATTTCTCAAAAACCTGATATAAATATGCCAGATGGAAGGACAAAGGAAGAGCTGGTCAATCAAAACTCAGTGGCAGAGCTCAGCCAGGACTGGAGTTCCTTGGACTCTGGCCTGGGCAGTAACTCCACCATGTGACTGCCTTGCTCTGGAAGAGACACTGCAACTTTTCCAACTGTGGCTCTTGGAGAAATGCTGCCCTTGCTGAAACAGCCCTGCCATGGAAACCTGTAAAACACAACAGGCTAAATCCAGGTTCCTTTCCCAACGAGCAGGATGGGAATTCATTTACTTCAGGGCTGAATTTTCAATTCATATTCCTAGTTTTACAGACAAGAATTTTATCCCTGGTGAAATTCTGACACAAATTTGTCTTCAAGGGAAATTGTAACACTGCAGCAGGAGTGCTGCTGATTTAACACAGGAAAACCCTTTCCTCACACACTGTCTCCAGCATGCACAAACCCAGCATGAAGGTTTTTCTTATAAAAGCAGCAGGAAAGCCCAGGGTGCAGTTTACAATTAAGCTCTGGCTTTCTTGCACTCACCTACAAACATTCCAGTCAGAACATGTGCAATGCTACTTTGGGACATAAACATCAGCCTGGGGAAAAGGCAGCCAAGCCTGAATTGATCTCAGCAAACTTGTTTCACCTTGGCTAGGACAGAGCTTTCTGTGATGACAGCTCCTAAAAACAACAGATCTGGATTATATCTGGGACAAAGAGACAGCAAGACCCACTGCTCATCTCCTGGGACTCCCTTCCCTGCCAGCTGTCCCTCACGGCCTGCTCTTGTGGGCTCACTCAGTGCAAATGAGCAGAGATTTAACAGTCTGATCACAGACTGCAGAGTGTTTCATGTCAGGGCTGTTTCCTCCCTAGAACAGCAACATGGTTTGAATCTAGCTTACAGAAGGCAGAGCTGTGTTTATACTTGTCAGAAGTTACCCAATTTGGCAAGGACTCTTCCCATCATGCAAGTGTCACCACAGCCATTGCCAAACACTGCAGAGGCAGAGTTCAAAACACTACTTCCAAGCCTGGAATTAAGATGAAGAAATATGTTGCCCAGTGCATATGCTATATGTCTGCACTTGTCTGAAAGTGCTCAGCACTAATAAAAGGTGCTACTATAATTAAAACATAAATCTGAAATAGCCTAAAGCATGACCCAATATTATTTATTATTTCCAGAGAAATTTTGGAAAATCTAACTTTTTGAAAACACATCACTCCCTTCTAAGCCCTTGGTTTTGGAGTACTCCTTACATTCTTTTAAGATTCTTTGTAATTCACCTCTTTTAGTGCTGTTCCCTCCAGTCCTGTGCCATGGAAATCCCCTTGGCTGAGAGGCACTGGGCAGCATGGAACAAAACAGCACTGCAAGGCTGGGATGGATCAGCAGAGGCAGAGCAGTCTGGGTGTGGGCTGACATGGAGACTCTTTTCTTTCCAAGAACACAGGAGATGGAAGGCTCCCCTGTGCACACAGAACCTTGTGTTGCTGATGAGAGCCTTCGGAGCAGGGTTAGTGTGACCCAGGCAGCTGGCTCAGGGCTCTCCACAAACAGCTGCTCCAAGGCCAAGTGTGCAGATGTTGGAACGCCCTCCCTGCCCCAGGATACTGAAAACCAGCTGGGAGGAAGAGTTTGCCATGGAGCTTGCAGGGAAACACTTTGGTGCAGAAGGTGTGGATTGTGTTATGTGGGGAATAGCTGCACTCTCCACAAACCAGACTGGGGTCCCACTCCTACATTCCCCACCACTCCTTCAGTCATCTCTCTTCATCCACAGCAGCTTCCATCTGACATGCTCATGCACCTCAGGCTGCAGAACCTTCCAGCTTGGCTCTGGGGTAAAGGAGGAATTTCCCTGTGCCTTGCCAACCCATGGCAGGCAGGGAGGAGGCCTGGTGCACACCATGGGCCCCTCCTGTTCAGAAGTGCCATGTGAAGAAGGCACCTGAAGGCAGTTCTGGCATCCCTTAGCTCTCTCCTGCCTGTCTGGAGAGCACAGCCTGAAAGAGGATCTTCACTACATAAGCCAGAACAAGTCAGGCACACAGCTGAAAACGAAATAACTTGTACCAGTATCAAGTGACAGTGTGACACTGACTGGGGCAGTAAGTAAAGATGTCACATGCTGGCTTCTGCTGTTTCCTAAGATAGAAGTGCACTGGCATTAACAGAAAATATGCATTGATTATCACGTTGTTATTAGTGCTTATACAAACCATCATTCCAAAGGGATGGTTCAGCACAGCTACTGGAAGTGGAAATACTCCACCCATCTTGGATGAGAAGAGAGGTGTGTTCAGAAAAGTCCACTCTATGACACAACCAGATAACCCCATCACATACTATCAATCCTGACCTACCTGACTAATAAACAAAAAAAATAATATATTACCCTGCTTATGCTTCTCTACCCAGTCTGCAGGAGGCAACAAGCAGGATTTAGCATGTTAATTTTGCAGTTTATTTTGTATTTGCCTTTTGGCCTATAATTACTCCAATAATCACCTCATTAGTCTCAGTTCTTTTTAGAGGAATTATCTGATGGAAGAACAACACTCCTGTCAAAGAACTCCTTAAACCAAGGGCAATCCTTGTCCTGTGAGTCAAAAGAAACATTCTCTTCTTATGCTTGAGTTAAGTGAAATAGGAAACTGTCAAAGAAGCTGGTTTTTCTCTCCTCCCATTTCCCACCAGCAGCATTGCTCTTCAGCCTATTACGAAGGTGAGTTAAAACCCAAAAGACCTACAGGAAATACTGTATATCCTATAGTGATCCTTATAATCATCAATTCTTACTGGACAGAAGCAGAAAGCTCTCAAAATTCCCAGTTATTGACAAAAGAGATGACCTAATGCAAAGGGAACAGGTTCCAGGCCCTGGTGGTTCCAGGTAACCCTGGATCTCAGGGAACAGCCCAACAAACAGCGTGTGACGCAGCCAGTGAGGTCACACTCCTCACAGGGTGTACCTTGCCCAGCTCCAGAGATATAAATATTCCCAGTGCTTGGCTCTTCCAAGGTGTTTGCTTTCCAAGATGGGTACTTCAAACGATGATGTCACAGAAACCAAAGTGTAAAGGAATTTTTTTTTTTTTTTTTTACCCTTTCCCTCCAGCCTTCCTAAGACTGATATAATCAGTGCAGCAGTGCTTGTCTGGAGGCAGTTGGTGATTAAAGCCTACAAAAGGAAGCAGTTCAAGTTCTGTCAGGGAACACAGACTTTTCATGTCTCTTTTGCCTTGTAGAGATTGCTTTTTGATGCAAAGGGAAGTAAGTCAAATAAGGTTTATATGTTATGCTGCCTACCAAAGGAAAAGGGAAAAACCCAGGCCCTTTAGCCCCTCTGTCATTAGCCATTCGTGCCAGCTGGAATAACTGCCAAAGAAAGAGCCCAACTCCTTACTGGGGAAGACATCCCCAAAAGCCCACCTATGTGAAGAATGCCAGTGAGTAAGATGGTTCCCACAGACCCTCTTCAGTTTCACCTCCCAGCCCCAGTTTTAAACCTTGGGACCAGCACATATGCAAGATGACTATGTTAAAAATCAGCATGAAATGTGTTCTGAAGCCCAGCCCCATAGACACAAACCCCTTAACTTGACCCTTATCCTGAAAAAAACATGGCTGGGATACCTTCCAACAGCAACAAGGAAAAGGGGAGTGGTATAGTGATAGAAGAAAATCTGTAAATAGTTAAAGCAATGACTATCACTGCAGCAAAGTGTCAGACACTGACAATCTGCACTGAAAAGTCTCTGAATTGTTTAATTTTTTCATCGTTTAGATCTATGAACCTTAGCAATATTTCTTCTTTTTCTCCTCCTTTCCCATTTGAACTACGTGCATGTTCAAGGAACATAAGGAAAATTGGCAAATAGAGGAAGTTTCCTCTTTGGTTCCTCTTTCTGTTTTGCAGAGATGTTGCGTCTTTGTGTGTCTTCCCCATGACCTCCAGTGGGGAGGCAGAAACAAAAAGGCTGAGGACACCAGGACCCAGTGGTACTTGGCAGAAGTGCCTGAATGGCTGGAGTTTTCATGTTATTCCTCATTTCTGCTCCCAATGCTGGTGATCTTCCACATCATCAGAAAATACCTGAGTGATACAAAATTATCAGTGCTGACCAGTCTGCCCTTGAGACACAAAGGCAACCACGTTCAGCAGCTGAGGATAAACTGGGATGCTAAAGGCACTTCAAACCCTACACAGTTACCAAGTAACAATTTAACTTCTGTTCTCAAAGGCCAGCTGTCGCTGTAAAAGGGGGTCATTTCTTCTATATCAAAGCCAAAGCAGCACAACTGGAGCTGTGTTCACTCAAACCAATTATTCTGTGTGCACCAGGCAGCTCCTACTGCTATCTTACACCAAAGCAGTCCTGTGCACCTTGTCAAAAACCCTTTCAACCACCCAAGAGCTTGAATGATTTCTTTATCCCAGGGATGACACAGCGCTACGTGAATGCTTCCCGTTGGGTCAATGGATTTACAGACAGCAACATGGAGTCAGGGGCTACCCATGGGTGGCCTGGGGAGGACCCTGGGTGAGGGGCCAGGAGACCAAACTGTGCTCGAGTCCCCCAGGCTGCCTCCTCTGACCCAGAGGCTCCTTGGCGCCCGGCCGGCGCCGCCGCAGCGGGAGCGGCCTTTGCGGCCAGTGGGCAAAGCGCCCGGCGCCAGGACAGCCAGGGCTCGGCCCAGGCCTGAGGAGTCTCACCAGGGCAGCTTCCAAACAAGGCCAACAGCAATCCCTGAGAATTGCTTATGGCAGCACGCAGAGGGGTTGGTTCTCCACGCCGCCGCCTCCGCTGAGCTCAGCCCCGCACCAGCAACCTCGACACAAAGCGAGCCAGGCCCAAAGTTACTCTGGGCAAAGGTGACTCTTTCTTGCCCTTGCAACGCTGCCTCAAGTCTGAGCAAGAGCAGTTTGTGAGTGGCCCAAGCTCCTTCTTCCCTGCACTGCCAGAGGAGACAAGTGCATTGGAGGGGTAGGACCATAAAGGAAGGCACCAGTGGCTTCCCTTGTCCCCACAGCAATCAATGCCACATTTCTGATCCTGGCTTTATATGCTTGGAAAGCAAAGCTGTCCCTGGCTTCTCACCATAGAAAGTCTTCTCTTGGTCCTTTGCCTCTCAAACTGCAAACTCTGGCTTGACCTCTGATCCCAGAGCTCGCACCCTGTGCTCTGCTGCTCTTGCACAAACCCCAGTGCTGTGCTCTGTGCTGCCCTTCCTCCCCACGGTGCTGGAGGCAGCTCTGCTGAGCAAGGAGCCCCTGCTGCTCCCCAGGAGCTCACCCTGATGGAGCAGGAGCCAGGCAGCACTGCAGGACCTGAGCAGGCCTGACTCCTTGCTAATAAGCTTTTCATGGAAAGTTGGATTCTGTTACTAATTACATCTGGTTACACACTTCTCGTGACAGACACCTCATCCACCCTGTGTTTACCTGACGGAAGAGAGTTAAGAGGATTTGCCTGGAAAGGAAACACCTACAAACCAGCATTTCTTCATGCTGTCTTCATACAACATATCTGATTAGCTTCACTTCTCTGTGCTGTCAAATGTCAAGTCCTTTTGTTATGAGTATTAGATTTATCTATACATATGAAAATATATATACACACACACATATATATATATATATAAGCATTATCCTTATTTGTTTGAGTCTCCAACACTGACCAAATGAGCTTGGAAAAATAAATCTTTAATTGTACCCACCCCCCCACCCCGCTTGGAAAAGCACTTTTTGCCTCTTCTATATGGTGCACTAATACTTTCTAATGTATGAAGAATTATTGTGGAAAATGTGGTGCAGCTCCCAGCTAAGCCACCCAAGTGTGTAGGAAAGGGCAGGTCACAACCACTCTGTGCAACAGTGGTCACAGACAGCCTAACAAAAGGCTTTGATGTGGGAATGGAGGAGCCAGGGGGAAAAACTCAAGTTCCTGGGGCAGGAAACAAAAGCAGAGTCCTTTCTGGGTTTCTCTAGCCAAGAAGCAGGGTTATATTTGCTGCTGGTTGAGCACCATCCATGGATCAAGTGTGACATCAATAGAAGTATCTCCTCCTTCTGCTTAAACTCTAAAGGGCCACCTGTGCAGGCAAGAAAACTTTAAATCCTACTGCCAGTGGCACCTGAAGTCTGAGGTGAGGCTCACCCCACACTACAGGAGTGGGAATCAATCCTGAGTGGATAACTTCTCAGAGCAATAGTCCTGCTGAGAGCCCAGCAGAGCCTGCAGGAGGGTGGCAAATCCCTGCACCTCAGAGTGCCCCAGATCCCCCATGTTCTGGTCTCAGTTTCAGACACAAGGTAATTCAGTCATTTCAGTGAGTTACATAAAATCAGCCTCTGGGAAGACACCGAGTACACAGAGCATGAGCCCTTGAAATCCAGACACTGCCTTGGTTCCCTCTGGCTCCCTGACAAAGACAAGTTCCTGAGCTCAGGGCAGCTGAAACCACAGGATCCAAAGGTTTGCAGCCTTCAGGAATGCTCTCATGCAAAGCAGTGATTTCCTCCATGGCAGGTCCAGTGTGACAAGGTAGCAGCACGTTCCTGTGTCTGCTCACGTCTCGGGCTGCACCCACAGGACACTGCACCAAAGCAAGCTGGGCTGGGAAGAAGCTTCCAGATCCTTCCACTGCTATCTTATTTCCAGATTGTAACACAGGCAGATTTTTCATTTAATGTGAACTCCTTTAGGCCCCTGCCATAAGGATTGAGGCATATTTTTCCCGTCTTCCCTGGTTACCCTCAAGCACAAAGCAACAGATATTTAGTCCAGATAAAAAAAGATACCAGTGATTCTGTAAATATCAAAACATCTGTGGGATGACTGATCCAAAAAGATCAGTCCAGGCACTATCACCAACCCAGCCCAGAAGTACAAGTGAGGAAAAAGGTTAAAGCACAGCTACAAAATTTGCAATTCATGTTTGTTCCTTAAAAGCAGAGAGGCAGGAACAGTGCAAGTAAAATAGTGAAAGGTGAAGGAAAACATCATACAAATGGGAATATGATGTAGAATTACAAATCTCTAGTGTAAGAAAGGAGTGGACAAATTTATCTGCTGAGCCTTTAGGTCTCTGAAGATGAGTAGGATGCTGACAGCACCCACAGGGTGCCTGGGGGCACAGAACCACAGAAGGATGGCCAATGTCCTCACTGCACAGGATGCAGCACTGAGACCCTACTGATGATTGAAGCTGTGTGTAACGCTGTCACTCCCTTCCTTTCCCTGTCAGGCTGCAGAAAGGCAGCTAAATGAGCTCTGAAAGCCCTTCCCCCATCAGGTTTCTGTGGAAAGCCTGCTGCTCCCTGGGGTCATTTCCATTGCGCTTCAGCTCTTCCAGGAACTGAGCCATGCTGACAGCAGTCCCTCCTCTGCCACACGCCCAATCAGTGCACCGAGGGAGGCATTTCTAAGGAAAATAAAATTGAACAGCTTTATCAAAAAGGAAAAAAAAAAAAAAAAAGAAAGAAAAAAAAAAAAGAAAAAACTCCACCCAACCAAAATCTACTGCTTTGCTCTAAGAGCAAATTCTATGAAACACAGAAAACACAGAAAGGAAGATGGATCAGCTGGAAATATTGCCTAGGGAAGCACACAAAGCCAAAAATGAACTTTCCCTGAAGTCTGGAAGGAACCACACCTGGCCTGCACTTTACACTGACAAGGGGGGGGGGGTCTCAGTTTGGGAAGCAGTGCCCAGAAAGGAGGTAAGATGGAAGCCTCACACACTTTGAGAGAGAGCTGTGGGGCAAAAATCCACTCAGAATTGATCCTGTGACAGGAATTGCTGCTCCCTGAGCAAACCCCTCTCTGGTGATCACACAGTGAAGCAGGGGAAGAAAGGCCAAGGACAGTGAGCACACGGCCTTTGTTTGTGGAGCTGCAGTGGTGTGTGCTCTCCTGCTGCAGGCTGCTGCAGCAGATGGCTCTGAGCTGTGCCACTGCAGCACCTCCTGCCACACAGAGGGGGTGAATCATGCAAACACCCCCCATTTGCATCCTGGCAGCTTTAGGGGCTCAGTGTTTCCAGCTGTGGGGTCAGGGAAGGCTGTGCCAGTGGGGCATCGGCCCCTGCACTGCCCTTTACTGTTATCACAGATGGTTTGTACAGCCTTTGAGCTGCTTAAACATCCCCTTGGCACTGAGAAGCATTGATAGGACAACTGCTAATGCCTTATTCCAGAAAATTGTGTTATTTCTAAACATTTCACCTGCTTCTACTCCCTTCAGCCTTCTCCCAGGCAGTCTCCTGCAACAGGAGAATAAACTAACAAACAAGGAGGCAAACAAAGAGGGAGAGATACACAGTCTCAGGAGGGAATTAATACATTGGCACTACATCATGTTGCAGCCATATGGTGCTGTAAATACCTTTGGAAGCTTCCTATCCACTGCTGAGTGAGAAATCTGCACAGGCCTTCCCCAAACCCTACCCAGGAGCCAGGGAAAACAGGGAAAACCCTCTTCCAAGGACAGCACTAATTTCAGGTTGGACAGATGTCTCCCTGGCTAAGGAGGCAGGGAGTGTCATGCCTTCTGCACCTTCTTTAGGACAGCACAGAGACCAGGACAGTCTTTAAACACTCCACTGTAACTATTCCCACTTGGCTCCAGCTGCTCCACTCTCCCTGGTGTGCCAGCCCTGCCTGTCAGCAGCAGTTCCATGGAGCCCAGCAAGTGGGATTGTCCACTGAAATCAGTGCAAATCAGTTCAGTTCCACTGAACACCCCAGAGGAGGAAGGAGTGGCACAGAGAACACCCCAGAGGAAGAAGTGGAAAAGCTGCCTTACCCTAGGAGCCAAAGCAGCCCATGGCACAAGCCAGTTAGCCAAAGGGCTGTGGGCAGCCAGTCCAATCTGCAGGGGACACAGGCATGCTCAGTGTCCCAATCCAAGGAATTGCTCATAACTCACAAGGAAACTTGCTCAGGCAGGAACTACCTCTGCATTTAATATCTGAAAGAAAGGGGTTCTCTTATGGGACAAAGGAAGCATTATAGCAATAAATTTGTGTGTTTAGAGAGGGGGAGGATCTGTTTGCTTTAGGACTCCAGTTTCCCATAGGAGAATTAAGCTGAACATCTTCCTTATCCTTCAGATTAGGTAACAAATTCATAAAAAAAATAACTCCTTGACAGCTCCTCTGAGGAATCATTTCACAGCTTGTTTGAAAGCAAGCAGCCACAAAAGTTGAAACTTGTTTCACCCTTTGCAGACGCATGTAACAAACAAGTTACGTGCAAACTTCAAAGCAAACCTTTGCTAGAAGGAAAGTCAATGGAAAATGCAACAATGCATGTATCAAAAATCCCTCAAAGACTTCACAGACAAACAATATAATTGCTCTTCTTCTCTGCCACTGATCTCCAACAACAGCAAGAAGTTTCTGTCATCAAACAACCTCTCTTTCTTGGCAGTCAGCAGCAGCTGAAATGCAGGGTCTATCCACATGAGCAGCAGCTGATAACTGAGAGAATAATGACCTGGAGCACCTGCATCAGTTGCAGAAAAGGAAAATGAGCAAAGAAAGAAAATATCTTCTCCCCCCATTTTCATATAGAACTTTTTGGCTTCCTCTCAGCTTCACCCTGTCTCTTTGCTGCAGCAAAGCAACAAGTCACAAACCCAAGCAGTCCTGTGTATTTTAAACACATGCCTGCATCCAAAAGGAGAATATTTGGTGAACAAGGGAAAAACACAAACATGAAAGAAAAGCTACTTCTGCTGTTTTAGCTACATTCAGGCTCAGTGGAGATGCTCTGAAAGAACTGAGAATAACTCCCTTAGAGCAGAGCATCTACAAAGCAAGCAAATATAATTGATCTCCTGGTTCCTGAAGGACTTTGCACAGAAAAGTAACAAGAAGGGAACTGAACCTGTATGGGGAGAAAGGAAGACTCCAGCTGAAGAGTTCAGAGGCAATTTTTTCTTCAACAGCTTTATTCACTAGCACCTGCATCAACTACATCAGCAAAAACTTGGGGAGACCAGGAAGAAGCTGTGCCAAGGAATCACCCTCTGCCCATCACTCACCCTTGTGGCATAAAAGCACAGCAGGGAGAGGGCTTGAGGGAGGGTGGACTGGAGGGGCTGAGTTCAGGATTTCAGGTGTATCCAGGTGAGCAAGAAGCAAGAGAACCCCCTGCAGAGCATGGGCAGGAAGGATGCTCCAAGTGCAGCTGGCAGAGCTGCTCCTGCCTGTGGCACCTGGAGAGCCCAGGATCTGTGATCCCCACTTTGCCCTCCCCCCATGTACCCTGATGGCAGGGGGGGGTCTCTGCCCACGTCCCTGCAGAGCACATGAAGTTCTTAGAGGGACATTATCCTAGCACAGCACTGCAACTCTTTTGTTATCTTTCTAGGAAAGAGCTAAGCCTTTTGATCTCGTACCAAAAACTGAAAAGCAAATTAAATGTTAATAAAACCTTAATAAAGAGCTAGTCTTATGCATTTTAATCAGTTGTTCATAGAAACCAAACACATCTAATAGACTAAGAAAATGAAAGGCAACAAGGAAATTGCTATGGCTTTGATGGAACAGCAACTCCAGCCTCATAATCCTGCGACTGCATTAAGGTCTTTTGCATGAAGCGCAAGAACAGCTGCCTCCCCCACAAACACATGCTTCTTCCCAAACCCAGGGCATATGTGGGCTGAAAAGACTTTGTTTGCTCTCATTTTGTGGAAGTTTCTCCACAGTGGAAAAATACAGAGGAAATAAAGAACAAAGAGGGAGGAAAGATGCAAAAGCAGTATCAAAGTCTGATCAAACATTAGAAGCAGAATCACAATAAATAAATGGGGACAAAGAGGCTTGGAGACTGACTGATACCTGAGAAAGGTATTAAATGTTAAAGAAAAGAAACAGTCTGCACTAAAGTCTAGGGGAAAGCTGGTGGCATTGAACAAACAGCCCCAGAGGACAGCACACTTGCTGACTGGAGCACAATGTGACAGAGCTGTAGTGGTCACCCCAAGTCAAAGAAGAGCAGCAAAACTCAGGGTCAGAGTTGGTAGAGAGTTCACAGGTCTTCAAAGAGAAGGATTAGGCTGGAAATAGTGTGCAAAATGATAACATCACAATGAAACTCACAGCACTGATGAAGTCAAGGCCTAGGGACTCATCTGGTCTGGCCAGAAGGGTAGAAAATGAGTCCTTCCCTCCTGTCTGGGAGCAGCTCATGGCAGGTTAGCTCACCTCTCCAGGAGAGGCACCTCCACATGTGCCCTACCCAAAATCTGAGAAGGCAGGCACTATCTGCAGCATTGCTACAGTGACTGAGAAAAGTGCTTTGGAAGCCAATATCCAACTTAACAACTTCCTCAATTCCCTGCTAATTTGAAGCCAACCCAAAGCAACTCAGTAACTGCATGTAAAAGATGTGTTTAAAGCCAAGTGCTGTGAGAAATTCACTCCTCCCAGGCTGCCAGCAGCATGTGAAATAATTTAAAATTCTAAGTGGGCAGCAAAAATAACATTAATTTGTCAGTGTCATGCAGAGTATTTTCCTTAGAAGCTCTGCAGGGCTTGAGAGAAAAGCTCCCATCAACTCCTGCTTTGGAAGGAGGGAATGCACAGCAGAGGCCTGAACCCAGGACAGGCCAAGGACTGAGGAAGCACAAGTGTGGGACAGCAGCACCAGGCAGTGGAACTCAGTCTGTCTTGCTTCACTTATTCAAGGCCACGTGGTTGTGGGATGTTTCAGGGTCCCTAAATCTCTGTCTGAGCTCCTGGCACCCTCTCCGACTCCTACCAGGGAGATGATGACTGATGGCGGGAAATTTTGACCTTTTAACTCCATATCCCTTTTCTAAATTCCTGTGGTCACTACTGCTGTCTCTTATGTAGCAAATTCCTTCTCCGGATCCCTCAAGAAGCCAAACAACATTCTGTAGTAAAGAGCTGAGCGGGGCATAAATTTCCAGCCCCTCCAGTCTCTGGTAATCTTCCCACTGCCGTGGCCCCATTCCAGGCTTTTGCCCCCGGCCACGAGGGAGCCTCAGGTCACCGGACGAGCTCTTTTGCCATGCTTGGAATGGCAGCGAGAATTCCCTGAAGCGTCCCGCAGGGCCCGGGGCCGCGGTTCCCGGAACTGGCGGCTGCAGCCTCGGGCCGAGCTGTTCCCAGAACCGCCGGGGCTGCGCTCCCCCGGCAGCGGGACACGGGGGGGCGGCACAGGCAGGGAGGGAGGGTGGCAGCAGGGAGAAATACACCGAACAGACCCTGCAGCTCTCCAGACACTGCCCTCTCCTGCTTCACGTCAGTCCCAGAAGGATTGCTCTGACCTGCTTTTCTCAGTGCTGGCAGGGCACACGAGCCCAGCTGCAGCCTGTCTGCCCTGGCAGCAGCGGCTCCCACCTCTCCCCCAGCTCCCCTGGCCCTGCCATAGCTCAGCTTTCAGTAATTTCAGCCCAGCAGCCACGCCTGGGTATCACACTGAAAATCCTTCCTAGCGCCAGCACACGTTATACCAGGAAACATCAGCGATAATAAATATCGCCAAGATGGAAATGTGCCATGCAACAGCGAGGGCTGAGCCTAACACAGGCAATCCAGGCTGGGCATAACCTCCAGTACCAGCTGGGCAGTTGTGCACAAGCACCACAAAGCAGGGCAGCCCTGGGCCCTCATTTTATAGAGCACCTTTTCTACCTCAGGCTTTTTCAGGAGCCTGAGGCTCTTAACTCTTAGCTCCTAACTCTGCTCCGAGCAGCTGTATGCACAGCCAAGCACACACCTAGCTCTAAAATTTATTTCTAGATAAATAGATGGCTATAGCATGAGCCAAGACATGGCTGGGACCAAGTCCTTAGCTAATCCCATGCAATTTCTCTGGTTCAAGAAAACTCTGCCAAGCCGATGGAGAAGAGCCTGGCCAGAGTCTGGGTTCCCCTAGCACAGCATCTAGCTGCAGACATTTGGAGTTTACAGAAGGAAGCTTGCTGAGCACCTGGCTGACAAGTAACAGCCAGAAAAACCCAGAACATGGTGGATGAAAATCAGGAGCTGAAGGAAAGTGAATAAACTAAATGGATTTCCCTGCTATTGACAGCACATACTTTTCCTTCAATCATCTGCCATGAAAGGTGATGATATTCCTCCATTTACTGCGTTTTTCCTGGCCTGTCCCCAAGGCCACAATATTGTGTGTTTATTTAGTTTTTCATAAGGTCAAAGAAGCATATTGGGATAAAACAGAAAGTTTACTCTGGACTTTCACCTTTGGGATCTTAAACCAAGTGTGACAACTGCAATGAAAAATATTTACAGCTGTCTACACATATTGGAAGGGGGGGCTTTTGGAAGAAAGAGGGCTTTCAATCCCACATCCTTCTCAACAGTTTCCTTAAATAGTATTTATTACACACAAGAGGAAAAAGAAGAAAATGTCAAGATTTAGACTGTACAAGGATCCCAGAACACACTACTGGTCCTTTCAAGCCATGAATCACAGACAAGTGAGGCACTGGTCTGTGTGGAAGAATTTCAGCAATAAGCTGTGTTGTTAGAAAGCAGGTACCTGGGGCCTCTGTGCTCACACACCAGCTTAAATGGGTGGGCAGAAACTGGAATAAGCAAGTGATGTGCAATACTGCCTTTTCCATGGCATCCAAAGAAACACTGGCTTGGCTACTCAGCTTTCTTTCCTTGGAAACCTCAACAGGCTGGAACTTCAATACTTGCACACCTTGAGATGTGCTTTGGAAAATCAGGCCATTGAGCATGCACAGAGCCCAAACGGCACTCTGGCCTGCTCTTCACTGCCCCATGGTCTATCTGGTGGATAATACTTTTCCTGGTTGTAGTGGCCAAGGAAGCAGCCAGAAATCAAGAGGACCGCGAGCCTGGCACTGATCTATAACTTGGTCTCACTTTTCCAGAAGGAACAACTGCAAAGGAAACCATCCCTTGCTACACAAGTGGAGAACAAACAGCAAAAATCCACATTCCATGACACCTTGAGAGGTCAGAACATGCCAAATGGGGAAGGCCAGGAGCTCTTGCTGAAAACCTTTTCACACTGACTCTGGACAAACCTGCACTGGCTTTGACCCAGCCCCACAATGTCTACAGTGACTCCATGGGAATGCAGAGCCTGACTTCCCTCAGATCCAAGCCTCTTTCTGACACAGAAAGAAAAGAAGAAACATCATAAAATACACACCAACATTACCAGAGGCAGCTGTCTTAACCAGTGGCTTTTAAGCTGCAGCCCTTAGGACAGGGGGGTTTCCATGGATTACTGCTGCCATCCACAGAAGATACTAACTAGAACATGCCTACTGTCATTTCTGGTGGCAAGTCTTGAGTTACTCGTGTTGAATGTGTTGACAACCAGTCCCCTAATGATGAGTAGCAAACAGTTTCCCTGAGTCTCAGAATGCCTTGGGTGTGAGCTGACAGGTGATGCTCCTCTTCCTCCATCCATACACTGAGTTATATTCACTCTTTCTTAATTTAGCTCCTCGCCTTAAATTCCAAGTAGTTTCCTGGAGCAGTCCTCTCTAAAACTGAGACTAAAATACAGGTCCAGGAATGTGAAATAGGTTACAGATTCATCCCAGATATGTGAAAAGGTTAACCATGTTCATAACCCCCTCAGCACCAACATCATGTAAAGCAGAGCCCCCTTTTTGAGAGGCAGAATGGCAGCATCAGATGAGTCAGGCAACAGCTTTAAGGAAAATTCTTTGGAGGTAGAGCTGGGCCTCATCAGCTCTACTGTGAGGATCCTAGGAGAAAATTACCTATTGGGTAATGCTGTCTGGTATGTGTGGGATAAACATGCAATAGACAGTTCCACAGAAAATGGCTTCAATCTATTTAAGTTACAGCTGCTGTAACTCACACTGCTAATAAGTCACAGACAACACAGCAAATTGAACTCTCAGGCAGAACACATGAGGTGATTTTACTGATATGGGAGAAGAAAGATGCAGGAAGCACCCCAAAAATTAAAACCACCATCCTTTTTTTCTTTCTATTTACAAACCCAGCCATTATTTTTCCTTATTCTTCACTCCAATTCTGCTAGCCAAAACAGTGAAATTTTAAATCCCAGAAAAACAATCCCTTATGCAATTCCACTTTTTAAGCAACAAAACTGCACAAATTGAGTACATAACTCTGCCTTTACATGTTAACTTCTCAATACAGCATCTGCCATCACTGCTGCCAGTCTACACACACAGGCTACTCAAGCCTGATCAATCATTGTCCTTATTTCCTTCTCCATAACTTTGTGCTGCTGCTTTGTCTTGCCTTTGAGAGGACCTCAGAGCTTCCACCTTTTCTCAGAAAACAACTGAATCAGCTGAACAAGATGTTCCTTCTTTACTTCTTCATTCTGGATGTGCTCTTTCTAAAGCCTTCGAGGCACAACTATAAGTAATATTTACCCCTCAAGATGGTGATTAAAGTTGCTCATCACTGCTACAGCATCAGACACCTGCCTTGTACCCTAGGGTCTCATGGGATGGGAGTACAAGAAAAGAAGCATCTAGGAAAGAAGAGCTGTTCCCCACATCCCTCTTTAGTCCTTCTGGGTTCTCAGAGTTTAAGCACAGCACCAACTCTAAGTCTGTTCAAACAGCCATAGCCCATTTCTTGGAGAACTCCTTCAGCCAGCACTCAGGTAACTGCTGGATTTTTCCAGCAAACACTGGTGACCCAGGCTCACCTCACAGGATTTTAATTCTGTACACATCCCCAGCAGGTCTTTCTGCCCAGATAGCTTAAAATAGAGTCATTCCCCACAGAGCTGCTTTCCAAACAGCATTTGGATGGCCAGGATTTGACTTTATCAATACTCAGAAATTCTCCACTTTTCATCCCCCAGCTACACCTATCACAGCTGGGCAGCCATGAGATTTATCACACCAGTTTATCACCCCTCTCCTGTGATGAACTGCAGTTCCCTGCTGGGGTTACTGTAACCAAGACTTGGGCAAAAAACCTTGAAAGCCTGATCCAAGCAAATTGCATCAATGCTCAGCACTGGCAGCGTGCCAGTACTAATTACTTCACTGCCAATCAGTTTATCAGGAGCACCCAGCCAGTGTGCTCATCTTTCCAGTCCTCTCCTGGGTCTCCAAGTGCTCCACCTTTCCTTCCTCCCCTGCTGAAACATCTGGGTGGCACCCAGAGAAACACCTTCTTTTCTCACAGGGCAATTTATAGAGACAACAAGGGCTCTAAGGAACAGGCTGTAATTAAATGCAATGGAGAAGAGAGTGAAAAACCACAGCATAAGTGTTAAGATGTTTTAGGTCCAGACTGGAGTATCTCCTCTGTTGCTCAACACAGAAATATGGAGCTAGTGCCTGTATGGATGGGTAGGAGGCAGCTGGAACAGTGCTGCGTGGTAGAGATGCATTCATTCTCCTCCCTTTCCTAGGAAGGCTAGGGAAATTAAATCAGGTCCAAGAACTCTTTCTTCTCCATGAACACACATCCATCACCACCTTTTTTGCAAGCCAGTCCCTCCCATCCTCCTTGCTGCGGTCACTTCAGCCTGCAGCCAGGCTCTTCCAGGAAATCAGGGAAGAGCAGAATCCCTCATCTGCCAACCACCCAATCAGACAGTGGGGCAAGAGATTGTAAGAGGAAACACTGTTTAAAAAGAAACTTCTTAGTGTTTCTTGGGATCTGGTTTCTGTGTAGAATGACACACAAAGAAACTCTTACAACACACAGTGAGGAATTCAGATTAGGGAAGTACAAAGAGAAGCAGAGACAGCTCTGACCCAAGCTTGAAAACTTGCAGATCCTTGACAGGCTTGTGCTAGGAACCAGAAGGGAAAAACAACCTCTGTTAAATGTTCCTACTTGAGGAGCTGCTGAAAACTTGGTTTAAACTGTTGGGTTTTTTTGACACAGACAATCTCCATGCCTGAATTTGAGGTGGGAAGAGGAAGTAAATGGCTGCCAACATAGCAAAGCAAGTCAGATCTTACCAGAGACAATCCTGAGTAACTGATCATATATGGAAAAAATGAACTCATGTCTTCTAAAGGGGTGACTTAAAAAAAAATCTCAAAACCAGACAGAGCTCTAAACTCTTATGCCATTAATATCTTGTAGAGTATTTTCAACACTTCTCATCTGTAAGGTATGTATACACAAAAAGAGGAGCAATGCACTTTTGTGAGCTTAAATCTTGGAAGGGTTGAACAAGAGCTGGTGAAAAAGACTCAAATTCTATAGTCTGGGTAGCAGTACTGCCAGTGCAGCAGAGGGAGTGCTTATTTACAGGTTGCTCCCTGCAGCCAACCTAAAGAACAAGTGATCAGGGATTACAACTCACAGGACTCTGGCAAACTTAATTAGATTTATGGAGGGAAGCTTTCCAAAGCTGGTCATAAAATTCCCTTTCATCTCCCCCTGGATGATATGCAGCCAAATACAGCTACACCTGAGGGTGCCTTTGCCATCCTGTCCAGAGGCTGGGATTCAGCTTCTCAACTTCCAAAAGCACAGAGTCCCCAAGGGCAGAGGGGGCAAACACACACTGACCTGAGCTGCAGGGAAAGATGAATAAAACAGAAAATATGGAACAGTTTATCATAGGTTTGATCTATGACTCAACAATTTGTACAGTCTGCCCAGGAAAGGCTGGCAACCTGAAACTGATATAAAAATCGAGCCTTTTAAAAGAATTCCAGAACCAATCAAATCCCTGTAACAAACTCACTGAACATCAGGTTGTCACCACACTGTGTTGCGACATTGTGGAACTTCCCAGAAAAAAACTTCTGTCCGCAGGACAGAGCCACTTGCGCAAAGTAGAAACAGCCACTGCTGTCACACGGTGAGTCCTGCACACACATACACAGAGCCACTGCTGTCACACACACACAGAGCCACTGCTGTCACACGGTGAGTCCTGCACACACACACACAGAGCCACTGCTGTCACACACACACAGAGCCACTGCTGTCACACACACACACAGAGCCACTGCTGTCACACACACACACAGAGCCACTGCTGTCACACGGTGAGTCCTGCACACACAGAGCCACTGCTGTCACACGGTGAGTCCTGCACACACACACAGCCACTGCTGTCACACACACACACAGAGCCACTGCTGTCACGCGGTGAGTCCTGCACACACACACAGCCACTGCTGTCACACACACACAGCCACTGCTGTCACACACACACAGCCACTGCTGTCACACACACACAGCCACTGCTGTCACACACACACAGCCACTGCTGTCACACGGTGAGTCCTGCACACCAGAGCCACTGCTGTCACACAGTGAGTCCTGCACACACACACAGAGCCACAGCCACCACTGCTCCTCAGCAGGCAGGAATGGTACTTGCTCAAGCATCTGCTCATGGTGCAGCCACACACAAACAAAGCAAACTGCATGTGCAGGTGTTTATTGAATTGTACCAGTAAAAGCTGGTACAAAGAAATATTTGCAGTCATGAACTCAGCAAAGCAAAGAAATAAAATAAATATGCAGTATTGACGTATCCCTCTTCAGGGAGGGGGTTTTGAGAACACAGAGTCTGCAGATTCAATTTTTCCTGGGCTCTGATGACTTTATGGTAGAGACAGGTGAAGTGAAACCTGAGTAAAGTAACTCTAGCCAGAGAGTGAGATAGAAATAAACAATATTATTCCTGGAAAGAAGGGATAGTAGCTGTCCCTCTGCCAAAGTGCACTCCAGTCCAGAGCCTATTAGCTGCAGATTCTTTTCTGGGCTCCACCTCCCAGTGTCAGGGCAACAGTCCCAGGTCTTGACGTCAAAGCTGCCTTTTGTTTGCTGCACAGACTTTCCCCTTGTGCAGGTTTAGCAGACCGAGGCACTGCAGCAGATGGGCAGAGAGCTCTGCTCTGGCCAGATCTGCAAACTCAACACAAGCCTCCAAGCAAAGTCCCCTCCCCACATTACTAAGATCAACCATTCCCGAGGGAAAAAAAATAGTTCAGTGTGTCTAATTTGTTTTACGTCTGAGGTGCCCTCTTGCTAACCTTTCATTCGATTTGTGCCCTGGGTTTTATCAGCTCTGCTTTTATCTTGCATTATTTAGGCTACAAATGCTGCCAAGCAAGGACTCTTACTCTAAGTGTAAGACAAGGCTGTAAAACTACTTCCTTAGCTATTCCATATATTAGGAAAAAATCCTTACAGACATGGGGGATAAACTCCCACTGTTCCAGAGAGTGCTCAGGGGGGGAATGTCAGAGAGGGAATAAAGAATGAGACCAGGTTCTAGAACAAAATCCTTCCACCTCTCCAAACTTAGGACAGCTAGAGCCAAACAGGCTGTTTTCCAAATTTAGAAGAGCAGCCTCTCCTCCCCTCTCCTGCAGGGTGACCTGGACACACACAAATGATTCCTTGTCCTTTCCATCCCCCTGACTCCCTGCCCTCAAACACAAGGTACCCAGTGGGAGCATAGGGGAAGTGGGACCTGCAGTAGAACCTGCTGTGTTAGATCAGGCTTTCCCTGCTAGAAGCCCTTTAAGATACACTATAGCAGTCACTGTAAGATTACACCATTCCTAATATAAATTTGGCACTCTATTAGAACCTATAGAACCTCTATTAGAAGCTTTAAAAAAAAAGTCAATAAACAGGAGACAAAACAAATAAAAAGGAGCAGTCACATAATGCACACAGTAAACACCTGCCACAGATTTCCAAGAGGAGAGGCCAGTCACCTCACATGCTCACATTTAACATCTGACCATGTCTGCAATCCCTCCTTTCAACAGCAATGAACCTGACATGCTGGAACATTCCACAGCACAGCTCTTCTATTTCCCTGGCACTGAGCATCTCCAGACCATCTCCCTCCACCTAAAGCAGAGGCCAGAGCTCTTACTCCTGCTCTCCAAACACAGATGTACTCAGAGGCTCTCCTTGTTCCCCCTTCTGAAAGCTGGGAAACCTTTGCTATGTCTCAATCATGTAAGACATTCCAGCTGGTGCTTTGTGATTCTTGCAGGAGTGCTGTTACTGGCTTGTACACCTGTAATTGAGTGAAAAACATGACTATTACCTCTGGCTCAGGCATGGGGCCAGCACTGCTGGGATGCAGCATTCCTGGCCTATTAGTAGCTAACAAGATGAGCAGCATTTGCTCCTGCTAATGAACACAAAAACAAAACAAAATCAAATCAACAAAAAACCCCAAAACCAGCTTTCTATGATCTCTGCTGTCAGAACAGCAGAAAATTCTATGCTCAACCCAGGACAAAGTGTTTCATCCCTCGTAGAGTGGTGTTTTGGGAGGCAGAATGCAAGTTCCTGGTGTTTCAATAGAATCTGGTTGTCCATGTTCTCCTTCTGACCTGCCAAACTTCCCAAAGAACTAACCCACATCCAGTTCCCTGGGACAAGCCATTCACAGACTAGTGTGAGTAAATCTTCATTCAAAAAGAGACATCCTGGGTAGGAGGAGGGAGTCCTCACACAGTCACACTTCCCTCCCTTGCCAAGCTATAAGCACACAAATAAACACAGGAACTGGGTGTACATTGATTCTCTTTTCAGCTCCTTCCAGTGTTTTCAGACAAGTCATCTGACACAGAATGGAAAGGCCTGCTCATTTCCACTTGCCCTCTACCAGCAGGGAGACACATCTGGAGCTCAGGAGGGTGATTTCCTACTACTGACACACAGGTGGGACTGGGGGCAGCTGGCAGAAGTCCAGCAGAAGCCACAGCCTGATCCAGAGCTCTGCAGGGCTACACCAAACCAGGCTCTGACTTTCTATCAGCACATCCTGGAAACCCACACTGCCAGGCAGGTCACAGTGGAGATAAGCAGGACTTCTTAGCCCTTATATGGATCCTTTCTCTTATCATAAAATTGAGCCCTGGGGATGAATGGCAACCTGAAGTTATTTATGTCACAAAGTGCACTCTAGAACTAGGCTGTGATGCAGAGAGAGAATATTTCCTGGTGCTGAAGAGGCAGCTATTTCAGTAGCTCAGCAATCCCCTCCCACTCCACTGAAGTAGGTGAGCAAGTGCACAAGGCTTATTCCAAGTGCTCTCAATGCAGGAGTCAGCTCTCAAAAACACAATAGAACAAATGCTCATGGTTGGGGTGTCAGGGTGGAGCAGCTGCATGGAACTGGTTATTGGCCTTCAGGCTGCTGATCCCTCACAGAGTTGTATTTTCCAAGCTTTCCCTGTCACTACAAGGGCTGAGAATATGCTCAAAAATAAAAGAAAAAAGAAATTATATCCTAGACTATCTCATGACAAAAGAGACTTATAAATCCAGAGGCTTGAAGGCAAACAGCAACTATGCAGAGAATCCCCTGATGCTGGAGACTGAGAGCTGGCAGCAGCCTAAACTAAGGCAAGACCACCATCATTGCTTAGAATATCTGGTTTTAGTAACCACAGGCTCCTGGGCAGGATGTGTGCCACAGCAGCTCTGCCCACTCCCAGCTCCTACCCTTCCTCTCCATTCCAGACTCAGCTGATGCAAGAACAAACTGCCAGTCACAGGAGGATGATCACTGGTGCATTTAATTTGTAGCTATATGATGGGGTGTTTCCAAATGAAATAATAGAAACCAGCCATGTAACTGAACATGTTCAGCTACATCCCTGCTGTGTCAGGGAGCCAAACAAAATCCTTACACCTCCTGAGCAGTGAGTGGCTCTCCATACACTGCTGAGCAGAACTGCCTTCCCACCCCAGCTCAGAACACACAAGGAGCACGGCGCAGGCACTTCCATGGCTGCTTTGACTTCCCTTTCTCTGTCACTTTTCTTTTTTTCTTGTGATGTTGGTGAAAAAGCCTAAGGAAACAGAAGTCCTGGGAGGAAGTGAGTCAGGAAACCTGTACCATGTTTCAGGGGAAGTGTGACTCAGAGTGCTCAGAGCAGAGCTGCCTCTCCCTGGTGCCCTGGAGGAGGTGATAAGATTGTGTAATCCCCAAGATAACTTGCTGCACATCCTAATTCTGCTGATCCTCCCAGAGGAGGGGTGCTTCTGCCGAGTACTGTACATTAGCTGATTTCTTAGAATAAACTGTGACAGCTCCCTGTGAGCTCACTGCGTGGGAGGGGGTGCTGGGCTCCCTGCCTGTGCTCTCAGAGGCACCAGGAGCAACAGAAACACCACATTTATCAAGAGCACAGCAAAGACCTGGCAAACCTTGCTTGGTCTGTTTGCTCTTCTTGGGGACAAGAGCACTTGACAGCCCCAGAGGAACCAGCTATGAAGTGGAGGAAGGATAAGAAAGAGAGAATTTAAGAAAGAACAGGACAAGTGTGGTGGACACAAGAAGGGAGGGGACAGTCAGGAGCACAAGATACTGGGGAAAGAAGCCAAGAGTGCAGGCCAAGCAAAGGAAAAGAGAAGGGCAGGGAGGATGGAGATAAGATCTCTGGGAGAGTCCCTTAGGAGTGATGAGCAAAGTGCAGCTGATAACAAAATGCCCCTGGGATGGAGACAGCAGAGAAACCTCACACTGAGGGAAAGAGGCCTCTGTCCCTTCAGAGTTCTCATCTCAGGCACACCAGAGCCTGAGCTGGCATCTGTGGGTCTCTGCTCAGCTCTAAGTGCCATTCCTGAAAAACAACTAAAGCCTTAAAGCCAAGAGATGCAACAAGATACAAACCATTGCGCTTTCCAGCCATAGAGGATTGTCTCTTTCCTCCTGGCAGAGCAGGGCCAGCACTCCCAGGCTGTGCCACTGCAGCACCTGGTGCAAAGGGTCTAGGACACCAGTAAGCTTCTGGAAATTTCTACTGTACAAGTAAAGCTCCCAGGCCCCTTTGGGAGCTTGATGGCAACTGAACTTTCAAACTTCAACCCTCTGCTTTCTGGAGACCTACAAAATTGTTTGGCAAAGGAGCTACTGAATATGAATGAAGAGAGAAGGAAGCAGGAGCCAACAGTGATCAGACCACCCATTTCAGAGACTTTTACCCCCAAGTGAGAGGCAGCAAAGCTGCTGGCTGAGACTCAGAAAACCTAGAGCTTATTTCCCTTTCTTCCCAGACCTGTCAGCTATCCTGAGACAAACCACTTGTGCACCCTGGGCTTCCAGGCCCCTTTTCCCCCTTTGCCTCACTGGTATCAAATCCAAGCTTCCTGGGAGATGGCTTCCTGTAACATTAGATGCATCCCAGATTGCAAACTGCTGAATGGGCTGTAATGGAAATGACAATGAGCACAGGTTTCAAGCCCCATATTTATAGGACAATTGTCACAGCTTATATGACCAAACATCCCAGGGCTAGCAAGCCTGGGAAGAACCGTGGATAGGACCTGTGTGCAGGGGAGCAACCGACCCTGCAACTTCTGGTTATAAAACAGGAACATTTTAATCATAAAGTGTAAATCAAAGACAATTCTCATTCTTCCAGGCTGCTGGAAAAGAAATTTGTTGGAAATTTGTGAGTGCTATTGTGGTCTCATTTCTTATTTCACTGTGATCAGCCTGTTACTCAGAAATAGGACACTGTATTTTATTCTTGTGGGTGGTATCTGCAAGGCCACAGTGCAAGGACCAAACCCATCACTATCATGCCTGATAAGTGTGTGTTAGTTACTCTGCACCCTGCAAACACTCACCCACCTTGTGAGCACAGCACAGGGATGGAGCTGTGTCCAGACAAGCACATACACACAGATTTCTGTTTAATGTTTTGTGGGCCTGACTCAGCTGCTGACACCTCCTCACCACACAGGATGCCTGCAGTCTTTTGCAGCAGCTCTGTTCTTCCCTTTGAATCTGTGCTACAAGGAAAATATCAGGTGGAAGCTATTTTTTCTAGTTAGTGTTTTTCAAGATGCTGCTCGGCCTAGATCATTTCCAAGAAATGAGGCAGTCAAACAAAGAAACCCTTACAGGCTGATCAGCAGCATGAGCATTGCTGCTCTGGCACCTTCCCACGCTGTAAGAATGAGCACAAACCAAAATAAGACCACACACAACAGAAGGGCTGAGCTCTGCACTCAGGGAGCTGCCAGGGACAGCACCTCCAGCCCCTCTGCACACCCACAGCTCCAGCCCTGTGCCCCTGCTTCCCTGGAATGCACACTGCAGGAGAAAGCTGCTGCCCACAGCACAGCAGGTATGGCAGCTGCAGATGGCCTGGGTCACTCAGCTCCTTCCCCAGAGGCCAGGGCCCCACCAGAGATCACCCCACAGCCTCTTCCCTGTCTCACAGGACTGGGGGATGCTGGCTCTGAAGCCTGAAATTCAGGTGAAGAACAGTGAAATCCCTTTAGGGGCAAAGCAGAGTCTTGTAGGATCCAAGTGCTTCAGCCCTTCTTCCTTCACCCTCCATGACAGAAATAAAAAAAAATAAAACAGTCACTTCCATGAACTCGACACAGGCACAAAAATCATCTCAAGAAGTTGTCTCATTACACGCAGCTACCAGTGCCAGAAATGGTGGTTTTGACACCCCAGGTCACCCCAACACCTCTTCTCCTTTGGGTGCCCTGTGCCAGATGCCCATGCTGGCACTCATGACAAGTTTGGTTTATTTCCCAGGTTACTGCAAAGAGGAGCTGACATCAGGGGCCAGCTCCCATCAGAGCTCCACTGAGAAAGTAAAGTATCAGTGCTGACCTGTGTCACTTGAGAAGTCTAAGCCAATTTTAAGCACAGGGAAACAGATTTTTTTTCCCCTTGAATAAAGAAAGTCAAAAGCATTGAAAGAGAAAAACCTTTGGACTACTTCTGTTAATTGCATCCATGGAAATAACACCAGGCATGCCTACATCTGCCTGTTCTGGTCACTTTAAGCTGTTTCCTGATCTCATCAGACTCAGCTAAATTTGGCACTGGGGCTATGGCTGTGATATTCACAGCTGGGGAATAACAAGCTTTGAATCAGTCTAAGTAAAGAAGCAAATGAACCAGTGCATTTTCAGTGGTCTGTAACAGATTGTGTTTCTGGAGATCTCTCTGCCTGGGGATCCCACAAGCACTAAAACTCTAAGGATGCCCAGCTGAACCACAGTCTCAGTGTATCCCACTACTCAGGGAAACTGAGGCACTGGAGAACCCACCAAGCAACAAGAAACAGAATCCAAATCACAGCATCATAAACTTCCCCACCTGTCTGTAACCCTCAAAAAAGCAATTCCATTGAACTGACTGGAATTTACCCAATGGCATGGTTGCTATATGGCTCTAAAAGCACAAAATCAAACATCCTGTGCATCAGTGCACAGCACCAAGCTGGAACTGCCCTCACAAGGCTTTTCTTAACTAGGCCAGTTCTGGGGAAGTCTGTGGCTGAGTTCTCTGCTCTGCAAAAGGCACTTCCCTCACTGAGCACAGAGGAGGACATGGCCACTGGCACAGCCTGGCTGAACAATTGCTCTGCTTCAACTCTAATGGGCAAAACCCCCCCAATAAACGGGGTCCAAGCATAAACCTGGACAGCCTGGTTACCTCAGGGATGCATTTGCTGAAGGTGTGGCACTGTATTTCAGAGTGGCTTCCAGACACATGGCCCCTTTCTGAAAGGGCACATTCTGTAGCCTGTCTTGGTGCAGCGAGGGTTAATCCTGGTTAGTGAACAAGCAGGATCAAGATCAGCTCATCCTTTCCATTGAAGCAGATTGCTACAGAAAATGCTGGTTTCTTGATGCTCGTTGTCTCAGTGACTTCCAGGAACAGTGAGCTAAACTCAGCTGTTCTTCCCAGCACCAGCTGAGGGGGCGGCAAGGGATGGAACATAGCCTGTTCTTGGAAGGCAGGAAAAAATAAGGCTCTGGCAGAGCTGTGCAAACTCTCCTTGCTCCCCCCTCCTCTCCCCAAAAGACTCTTTTCAGCATCTCTTAATGCCTCACAGTACAGCTGGGATGGTTTTCCTTTTATCATCAAGCAAATATAAGAGCAATGCAAGACAATTCTCAAGCAGAGAGAGGTTAAGTTAATCAAATAAATAAGCAATAAGCTCATCTCCATGAGCCCCCACATGCCCCATGATCTTGCTCAGTTTAGTCCATGACCCACTGTACTTCCTAACATTTTCTTGTTAGATAAACACAGAAAGTTATAGAGCCATCCAGCTCATAGAACCTATTTTTGGCTGCTTTATCTTCAAGCATTATGAATTCCAAGGGATGATTGGATATCTGGACTTCTCCCAGCCTGGCTGACTGTGAAGGGAGCAGACAGTAACCTCATTGTTATTCTTCTGTGGAAACAAACATCTTTTGGAGATGACAAGTATCTGGCTGGTAGGTACAGCACTCTGAATGAGACTGGGGGAAATGGAGCAGTCACCAGCTGTGAGGAATGTGAGAACCACCTTGAGGCAGAGAAAAAAGGAAAAAAGGAACCAAAATGAGTTTGTTTCAGGCTTCCCCACAAGCTGCCCTAGAAATACATGGCAGCAGCACAGAGCTATGAACAGAGGGAGAAATCCTGCTGCAAAGTTTGCAGGCAGTGGCACAGATGGCTGAGAATTCACACAGCTTTTAGAAAATTCAGGCCTGACCTTGCTGGACAATGCAAGAAATGCTGTGTCAGCTGTGCTGGGAGGTGTGACACTGTGTGCCTCAGGCGGGCATGGGCAGCCCGGGGCCCTGAGCCACCCCCGGGGGTGACAATGAATGTGCCAGGCACTGCCACCCCGGGACAGGGCTGGCCCGAGGCCACCAGGGGCTGCTCCCCCAGATACAGCAGCTCCTCAGCTCACAGATAAGGCTCTGTCTCCCCTGCAATCAGTCCCTCACCCACTGCAGTGCTCTGGGTCTGTGTCTGTTGGGTGTTTCTTTCAGCTGCTGGATGGAAGGAAAGTTCCCACCTGCCAGGTTCCATGGGCTGCTGGAGGTCCCTGCCATGCCAAGGCCACACACCCAGCTCTGGGACACAAGCAGGCTTCATTGCTGTCTTACATGGATTTTAGGGATATTAAAACCCCACCCAGGGAACAGCACAGAAAGCAATGCAGAGTGAGCAGCAAACCACAAGAGCAGGTTACAGGCTGCTGAACATTTTCGTCTCTATGATTTTCAGGTTCTCAATCACCAGCTTAGAGATTGAAGCACCCTGCAGTCCCTCCAGGACTCCTGAACTCCACAGCATGACACACCATTTATCTCTGCTCCCTTCAATTAGGAGCAGGAAGCAGAGAATTGGGCACTGGGCTCATTTTTAGCTGTGCCAAACTGATGACCCAGCTCCTTGCCTATAAATCAATGTAGATGTGCTCATTTATGCTCTGTGAGAAATTGGTTCATTAGCTAGAATTAAAGAGAGGCCCAAACCATGCCATTTAAACTTGAACAGTGCTCTTGAACACCCTGTTCTGCCCTGGATCTGGGATTTGCTTGGTGCCTTCCTATATTTAGCATACAGTAATGTAATTGAAGCAGTAAAATTAGACCCACAAATAGACTGGTTTCTCAGTACTTAATCAAGGACCTTTTCCTAGAACTGCAGAGGGCTGAAATTAAAAGAAAGGAATGTGTGGTAATCAGCCCCATGGAGGCAGGAGGAAACCACCATGAGTTTAAACTCCAAGCACACACTGGCCAGCTGAATGTACCCTTGTTTAAATTAAATGTGGCTTTACAGTGACCGAGGCCAGGGTCACTCTGCACAAACCCCTTGAGAATGCACAGCCCACGTACAGGGAATTAGTGAGCAGATACAAATCATGGTCTGTGAGTTACTGAACAATGAGAATGTCCTTGGAACCCCCATCTATAATGGATAAAGGAAACAACAGCTCCAATACCAGGTACCTCTGCAGCAATGCTAATCTGTCAGTCCTGTCAGTTTGGAACAGAAACAGGTAAAGAAAAAGTGACTGACAGACAAACCCATCAAACTGCACAATGCATAAACCAGGCAGCAGTCACACTGCGGCTGGAAAAAATGGCAGGAACTGCAGCACTGCACACATGCAGATTCACTAATAACAGGTCTTGCAAGATAAACTGGAAGACTTCATTTTCTGGCCTTTTCTTCTGAATAATATAATTTTTACTGGTGTAATGCTAAATAGGAGAATTACATTTTAAAATAATTATTTTCTACTACCAGTGTTCATGTGATTATTAGGAAAAAATGTCCTCTTCACATTCTAACCTAACAACTGCTAAAATAATAAGACAAAGAAAATATTCTGTAAGCAGAAACACAGTCAGACATTTAAGAAGTGCTGAAATGCTTCAGAAACTGCAAAGCTTGTGGCTGACATCTTGACCTGTGTTTTTATGGATTTCTACAATATCAGCACCCCAAGCCTCACAGTGTCAGTTAGGACATGCAAAGACTGATGCAGAGCTAACACCTAAGGAGGCATTTTAAAATGCATTTCCAAGCTGTATTTGCCAGCTTTGGTGATACCCTTCAAGAGGTCGGTGGAACCTCCCCATCTCTTCTGCTCACGGCCTGCAACTGCTCTGCAAACAGATGGAACAGCCTGTCACACTCACAGTATGTCCCTAAAAACATCCTCCAAGCAGCTTTGGCCAAAGAAGTTTTAGGAGTGAAGTTACTTCCCAGATGTAGAAGCTACCAATTCCTGGAAATTTTTTTCTGCATAACATGGGATCTCTACTAGATCTGTCTAGATAATGTAGAAAGATTAAGAGTTTCCCTGAACTGGTTTCATTTACTGCATTCCCACCCCTAGAAGATAAGGACAAGCAGGGCCCCCAAGCTCATTTCCCTCCCTCACCCTGCACAGAAAAAGCAGCACTGGGCTCTAAAACTGCATCTAAAAATCACCTACTGAAAAATCCAGACACTGAGAACTGATTATATAAAGCTGCACCATGAAAAACATTCCTTGTGTGGTGCAGATCTTTTCCAATGCAGGTCTACAAAACATTACAGCATAATTAAGCTTCCATAAATACTAATAATTCCATTTGTAATTCAATTTCTAGTTCCTACCATTCATCCAATGATTAATATTGCTTTTACATCAGCATTACAGATAGCGGCCTGATAATAGGAACAAAAGATTAGGCTAAAAGAGAAGCTCATTTGTAATGAATGGAGATGAATAATACCAGGTGCAAAGTGCAAGAGCACAAAAACTGAATGCCCCTATCTCAGAGCTAACTGAACACACAAAGGCCTCTCTCTATGATACTCACAGGTACTGGCATTTCCTAGAAGACTGAGAAGAAATAATTTACCCATAAATTATCAAACGCTCACTGGAGATGTCAGTACATCTGAAAAATACACATTAAATAACAATTCAGGGAAAAGCACTCCAGCCTTTTAAGAAAACCAAATTACCTTCCTAGCAAGGCAGCTTTAAGAATATAAAGTGGAATTACCACCTCTGCCATTGTGGTGAACACATCCAAGCAGAGGCACAGGAGAAGCAGTGAGACAAAGCTGATGGGGAGGTGGGAGACTGTGCATATATTTATATATTAAACATACAATAAATATTTTTTATCATACAACTGAAAGCAGAATGAGCATATGAACTGTGCAATATTTCAACCTTAGCCTTGCCTTCTTGGCAAGGGAGACAAGCAGGCAAAGGCTGTTCCTTTGATGAGGTTTTCCTCTCCTGCTCCACCCTTTTGCAGTGAGAAGCTCAAAGACCTTGGCTTGCAAGCAGCACCCAGGAATGTCTGTCTTGTATCTTTGAAGCCTCCTTGGGCAGCATTTCACCCTTTTCTACTCCAGCTTGTTATGCAGGAGCAGTCTGGGCTGCCAGATCTCATCCAGGCCTCCAGCCCATAGCAGAGCAGCCCCTGGTAGTGCCCACTGGAGACACAGCCAGCACACAGAACCTTCTGGAAATCCTGTCCTGGAGCAGGTGCAAAGGTGGGAAAACTCCCTCAGTTCACAGGCTGCTCCACAGAGCATCCAAGCCCTGCAGCTGGACAGTCCATGGCAGCCCCAAAAGCTCCCCTGCAAGCAGATCTTTTCTTCAGAGGGAGGCTCCAAGCTCTACAGGCTCCATGCCCCCTTCTTCACCCATCTGAGGAGGAATTACTGTTTTCAGCATCTGTATCATCATTCAGAATATTTCCACAGGAAATGAATTCCTATGTAAGCAGGAGCTGAACTCACTGGTGGACAGAATACTCAGACCACCCCCACTACCAGTGAATCCAAAATCCACATTGCTTTGGGGAATGGTGGCCTGGAACCTAAGCCAGCCCACTTGTCTTTCAAGTTGGCAGCACTGTGGGGCTTTTCTTGATCCAGAGCCTTTTAAAAATCTTATTTATTTGATTCCATGACTCCAAACAACCTGTTCCTAAAGAAGCTGACTAGTCATTCTGTCTTGTAAGAGTCAGGAGAGGCTGTAAATGCAGCAACTACACAAAAGGTTTATCTCCCTCAGGGCTTCTCCCTAAGCCCACAGAGAAAGAGGGAGACAGGGAAGGAGCCCTGTTGCTCTTGACTTTGCTTTAGGGAGATGAGACATATTCTTTTCATGGAGTGAAAAAGGTTTTTGGCTTATGCATGCATCCCTTTATACAGAGTTTTACAAACACCTCATGTCTATCCCCAGCTTGTCAGTTATCTCAGACATGTTTTATGAAAAATCCTTTCCTTAGGATTTTTTCTCCTGAGAAGCCTCAGGAACAAGATGTAAACAATGATTATCTGCAGCTGTGGAATGCAACAGGTGCATCTGTGATTGGTCTCATGTGGTTGTTTCTAATTAATGGCCAATCACAGCCCAGCTGTCTGGACTGCCTCAGTCAGTCACAAGCCTTTGTTATCATTCTTTCTTTTTCTATTCTTAACTAGCCTTCTGATCAAATCCTTTCTTCTATTCTTTTAGTACAGTTTTAATATAATATATATAATAAAATAACAAATCAAGCCTTCTGAAACATGGAGTCAACATTCTCATCTCTTGCCTCATCCTGGGATCCCTGTGAACACCACCACAGTCAGTAAGAAGCTGTTACCCTGTAATGACAGGCCAGTACACCCCAGGTGTTTTGAGATATTGTTTGCATTCTTCTTGATGGTTTGGATAGCTGATGCAGGTGGCAAGTAACAGTCCCAAGCTAAGAGTTCTTTCTCAGGGAGAGCAGCTGGTTTGCACTGTTACAGGGCTCTGTTATCAGAAAAGGCTGGCAGCTTTCATACAGCTGTGCCAGATCAAGTCAGAATTCAGTTTGTGAGGCTTCTGCAGTCCTGCTGCTCAGCCACCACAGAGCCCCTCACTGAACTCCCCACATGATTGTTTTGCTTGGCTAACCCAGTTTTCCTTCTGGCCCACTAAAACCCCAGTGTCCTGGATGTCCCCACCATTCAGACCTGCCACATGCACAGCACCTATCCCCTCAACTCCTCTGCTGGGGCTCTTGCCTGCACGTTATCTCAACATGTACTTTCTCAAATGCTTATTACTAGTTGGTATTTTATAATAATTTTCTTTTCCTGGTGCCTAATAATTGAGAAATTAATTCATTGTCCTCCTGTGAGTCTAGTGTATTATTCTGCTGTCATCCAAACACAGATCAGAAATACTTACTAAATGCTTCTACTTATTTTCATCATCATTAACAATTGCAGCATTTCCATTTCAAAGAGACCTTATACAATTCCTTTTTCTGTTTCAAGCAGAATGTTTAAATTCTTAGTGCCCTTGAAGATAGCAGCCAAGGATAATTTTACATTTTCCTTTTCATTTCTAGTTTCCTGCACTTCATTTCTAATTAATATTAACTGTGCTCAGCTCACCCTCCCCTTCCACATTGCTTTCACGTTTTTGTTCCTAATGCTGTCTTCACCACTGAACAATGTTCAGCTTTTATGAAGATAACTCTTTCCTGAGGGCAAAAAACACTTTTTTGCATTGTTTTTAAAGAATATCTAATTCTAATGTTGTTTTCTTACACAACACTTATCAAGTTTAACTCAGTAAGTATTTTAACTTTGCTTCAGTTATATTTTACAGTATTAGCTGGGAGAATCTTCTTTTTATTTAGGTTTATGTTTAACAAGGTCACAGTCATGCTGCCACTACCAGCTCCCAATCCGGCTCTAAAATGCCCTCCTTTGCTCCCAGATGTGCTGGATCTGTTAAAACACTATTTCATGGTTTCTTGCAAGTCCACACTGCACATCAATGCTTCCACTCAAAGAAGCAGCACCTGCAGATCTGTGTAACCAACCACCAGACATTTATGTTCTCAGGATGCACATTCCTGCACTGCCATTGTCCCTGAGTCCATGTGGCATGAGGGACTAACGTGTACCTGCACCAGGTCAGGGCATTGCTGCTCTCCTTGGCATCCTCTCACTGCCCTCACAGCTGCTGGACTTACACTTAGACCTTACAAGTGTGCTCCAAAAATGGGTGTGAAGGAAGAGAATTAAAATATTATGGCTGGGAAATTGCAGAGAGTGATAAAGTAAGAGCCTGAATTGTGCCCAGTGCTGATCCTGACACGGGCTGGCAGCTGGGGATTGAGACCCCACTGCCTCAGGGTACTGAGGCAAGGACAAAAGGAAAGGCAAGGGAAGAGATCATCACTGAAAGGAGTAGAAACCTTCTTGGGTCTCTTTTGGCACAAATCCCTTCTAGGTGGAAACAAGAGGAAAACACAAGAATGGAAAAGGACCCCAAGAACAACAGCATGTCCTGTAAAGCTTTAATCTCCGAGGACCATGGCTATCTCAGGCCAAGCAACAAGAAATTATTGCTCTGTCTGGTCAAACTGTTCCCTCCTGGCACTTTCATTAAATCATCCTGTGCAAAGACAAAGCTCCTTGGGGTGGCCAAAGCCAACTGCACAAGACACTTCCAGCAGGCTGCTGTTAGGCCCATCAGGATTAGAAAAGGACAAAATGGGAGGAAGCACATGACACTAAAGGCACAGCTTCCCTTCCTAGAGGTATGGAACAGCCCCTCTGCAGTTCTGCCCTTGACTCCAGGACTGATGACAGCTGCCACCAATACCTGTGGTGACTGTTCCTGCTGCCTGTGCACTAGAGCAGCACAAATCTAGGAACCCCTGGCAAAGTTACAACCACAGACAGAATTCCTCTTAGCTACCACTTAAGCCAGGAGGAGTTCTGAGAAACTGCTGCCACATGTTCCCTCCATGACTCAGTGCTTAACCAGCAGCTTTTACTCAAGGCTGGTTTCATTTTCAGAGTGATTGCAGTGTGGGGTCCCACAATCAAAGCCTTACAGAGGAAAGACCAGAGCTGGGCAGCTGTGGCAATACTCATTCTATGAAAACATCTAAATGTTCTTCTGGCTACAAATGAACAGGAACAGAGGTACTCAGGGATGAGGTACTCAGGAGGGCTTCTGTCCTTTGGGTCTCATTTAGCCCGTCTTATCTGAGAAAAGTCTTTCCCAAAGCCTTCAAAAGCAGCCCCCTCATCTCTGAGACTGGTGACAGCCTGGCTTTAGAAGCAGTCACCACTGAGGTCAGTTTAGCTGTCTGCCACCTCAGCCATGCCATGCTGTCACTCTGGAAGGGGTGCAGGGCCACTTCCACCACAAACCCACAAGGCACCTTCCCTTCCCCACACTGGCCATGCCTGGTGGAGGTGACAGAGGTCTTCAGTTCACTGCTGACAGTGACCAGGGAATTCTGTGCTGATGCCCAGAGTTAAAAGGTGTCTTTATGGGTAAGTTTTTCCAGATCAGCACCCTGACCCTCCATCCAGGAGAAAGGCACTGAAATTTCATGCTCTCCCTTCCATGCAGAGGGAACTTGGAGGAGTGAGAGTGCTTGGCATAATGGGAAACAGCTTTGAGGAAACCAAGGAGCTTCTGTCCCACTTCCTTGTTCTCTTCTGACCAACCCTTATGTTACCCAACACAGGTAAGGCTGGATTTGTTTCCTTTCACTACGCATGGAACCGAGAGACAAAACACTAACAAACATGGGAAGTCAAAGCTTCCACCTATGCTTAGGTTAATGGGGGAAGGAACACTAGAGAAGGAATATATTCGCTTTTCAGAGAAGTCTACAAATAACTGTACCACTGAAAATTAATATTAAGCACAATTCTCCACTTCTTTCCCTGCTCACACAGAAACAAACAGTGCTATTGGGGAATAAATATTTGGAATGAATCAACACAAAGCAAATCCAGCACCATATTGCTGCAAAGTGCTGCAGCCTCATCCCCACTCTGTGCTGAGCAGCACTGATCCTGGCACAGTGTCTCTCTACCACTCTGTCAGGGAGGAAAATCAAACAGATGAAAAATTAATCAGTAACTGCTTTGAGACATCTTTACTCTGTCAGAGAGATGTGAAGAAGCACTTCTGCAAACCAGACCTGTGCCCAAGCTGCTCCAAACACCTTTGCAGATGACTGACTCCTGATTTACACCCAGCACCTGCACCAGAGCAAGCACTCAGCAGCCCTCAGCAGCCAGGCAGAGGCCACTGGTGTCCCCACTCACCACATCAGCCATCAAATACTTCACACAGAGGTCACCCATCCCCAGCATGGACCAAGCTCAGCACTGGCAGAGCCCAGAAACAAATAAACCAAAACCCAAATAATCTGGTCATAGTTTCTGCTGTCATTTAAAAAAGAATGAAAAAACCACCAAACTCTTTGATGCTCCACAACCCATGACACTGTGTCTTACATCCTAAATGCAGCTCTTGGATGTCTCTCATTCAGATAAAGTCACTGAAAAGCCCAGGAGCTTGATGTGAGCTGCCAGCTTCAAGTGAGATACCTGCCAGCAGAGCCAGGGCTGTAGAGACAACACCCACATGAGCTGCTGTGATCAGAGCAAGGGATCCTCTAAACAGCTTGGCAGAGATTTTATCAAAGCTGGGCAGGCACCAGTCCTGGCCTGAGTCACTTGGCAGGAGCCACCGACCATTAACCCCTGCCAGCAAGGACTGTGGGTGGAAAATTACAGGTGTGCTGCAGATCAAGGCTGTGTAACAGGGCACTCTGAGGGGCTGTGCTGCAGATGCTTCACCAGGTGTCAAAGTGAACTGTAAAGGTGCAAAGCCCTTTACAGAAAATGGGTAAAACAAGAAGCACTGCACCTTCATTGTAACAGGCTAGAGGCACCTCACACATCTATCACTGTGATCTCCCATGACATTTGCAGCTGAACTTAACTTTTACCAGATGATGGCCTGTCTCTGTGTGACATTCCCTACTCTGAGCCACTGAAATGAAAGGCAAATGCCTGCAGGGACTGCACTGCTTCTCCTGGTCAGCAGCAGCACAGAGCAGTCAGAACAAAAGGCAAAACACTGAGGCTGGAGTAGTTCCTGATTTGTACAATTCTTTTCAGGGCATTACATCATGTTAGTTCACTTCCTTGAGCAGATTTCCTCTCCAAGGTCTGGCACCACTGCCTTGAACACAGATTGCAGCATCACACACAGATCCCTTCCTTCTTGTCCTTCCCCATTCAGCTACATTTAAATCCCACCTCTGCACCCTGCTGACTGCTGCCTGGACTCCCTTGCAGTCAGATGTACAAAAGAAGCCTCAGTATCCACAATCCTAGACAGAGAAGTGGACATTAAAATCTACCTCCTCCTTATGAGCTGGGCCACACTTCCCAGCTGGGCACTGAGCTCTGCATTACCAAGACTGTAGAACCCCAGGCATAGCCAGGAAAAGGAAAGATAAGGGTAATCCCCACTGCCTGCTGCCTTCTTGCTCATTTCATTAATTCATCTTCTAATGCCCATCTGCTCCTTCTTTTGATCTGTTGCATCCTCACAGAGACTGCAAGCAGTGATTGAAGTGAGCATGAGAGACCCTCAACATCCAAAATGACCAAGATCTGCCCCCTCAGATATTTTTACAACCCAATAGTACAAAATCCAATGGTGTGGCACTGGTTACAATTGACATATTTCAAGAACAGGCTCACTTCACTTGAATCTGAACCAAGGCAAAGGGTTGTGCCAAGTTCCCTCCTGCCACATGGAAGGGTGCTTATAAATCCCCATAGCTGGCTTTGCTTTCAGAGAAAGTGACAAGGTCCAGTCCATTGGGTGTTGGAATTGTGCACTGCACAAGAGGCACCAGACTCCTAATGCCTTATGGATAATGGCACAGCTCTTTTTAGTTCTTCATCTTTCCTTCAGAGCAGGAAGAAACCATCTCAGCAGAAGCGACCAACCACACTGACACAAAGAACAACCCCAGCTGCCAAGCTGAGTGTGGAGACAGGAACAGCTGGTGGGAGCACAGGACAGGAGATGGGGTGTCCTCTGCACCAGAGCTGCACTATGTCCTATCTGAGACACAAATGGGTGGCATAACTTCTGGGATAAAGGCCTTTCATTATCCAGTGCAGGGATTTTATCCCTTTAATGGAAACATCTTGACAGTCATGGGTAGGAGCATTCAGATTACAAGACAACAGTAGTGGTGTTTTCCAATTCATCCTGTGCCACACACTCCAAACTCTGTTTGTTCTGAGTCCCTTCAATGGGATTTATGAACACACCTTTGGGCATTCATTTACTCCACCCTGCATTATTTACTGTCCAGCTGAGGCTGATGCAACCAGAGGAGGAGAATCTCATTGCAACGACCCTCACCCCTCTCATCAGTGGAAAGAATGAAACTCAGCTTGAGGGAGGAGCTGAGCAGGTCATTCTGACAGGATAAGCAGGAACTGTGGTAAAATGACCCTTTAATTGGGAAAAAAAAAAACCTTGGAATTTCTTTCCTCCCAGTAATGGGTACAAACCAGCAAATACCATTCACCTTGCTTCTCTTACTGGAGAAGTCTGCCTGGGTTGCTCCCTGGCTGCCTCTCCATCCAGCTGAGGGTGGGGTCTGACACCCACTGGTGGCTTTCACAAGCTCCCAGATCTCTGGAGGAGCCCTGTGGTTGAGTAAACCAGGCTAAACAGGATTTTGTGGCTCAGTCCTACAGGCAGCAGAGAGATGTGGCAGTGACATAACATAAAGAGACACAGAAAACATTTTCCAAACATCTTCCATTATTCCATGAGTGCTGCCATTCTGGAACATCCATAGGTGAGGGATTCTCAATAGGATGAACAGAAACACACAAACTCTTGAGGATCCACTGTTCTCAGCTCAAACATCTGAAAACCCTTGAAAATTTCAAAACTGAGTGTGTAGTCTGGGCAAAACTCCAAGTTGACAACTACTAATTTTTCAGAATTCTTTCAGTCCTCTCTTTACATCCACCACAATTGATTACATCCACTGCTCCAGTTTGAAGTAACAGTAACAAAAAAGGGAAGCAAATGAGATTTGAGCGCTTTGTTTCTATTACTGGTGTTTGTTTAAACTCATATAATAACTCCTCAATGGGCAAAAGTTTCATACATTAACTAAGAGCATTACAAAGAAAAGGCATGAAACCAGCACAACAAAAGCACCTTCATTGGTTTCATTTAAGATGTGAGGGAAAGAAGAGAAACAATGGAGTGGCAGAGGAAGGAAAAAAAAAACATGGAAAGAAATACAGCAATTTGCATTGACTATTCCCTATACAGATTATTCTCTATGTTAAATTGACAGAAAGTACAAAAGAATTTGGGGGAAACATCAGAAGGAGATAGATCCATCTTAATTATGATTTCTGTATGCTTACAACTTCTTAGGGAGGAGCATTTGTTGTATTCCGCTCTTCTATTTGCTAAGAGAGAAGACTGTATGTAGGCAGCTTCTCCAAATGCCTCTGTGTTGCTAAGGCAAACATCCTACAACAGCTCAGAACAAAGATATTCTTGTCATAGCTGAACAGGCATTGTTTGGACAACTGAGGAGAAAACTTTTGTCTCAATAGAATGATAAGTCTCTAACTCCATTTTTCAATTACTGCAGAAAAAGAAAAGTGAAAGAAAATCCCTTCTCCCTGCAGACTACAGATGTAGGACTCACAAAATCCAACCACTAGGCACAATCAAAACTGGATGTCTGCAGAGCTCAGCCACTCTGAAACTTTCCTCTCCTGAAGCTGATGTGTACCTTGGCTATTGATTCCTGACTACAGCTGCTTCACCTGCTCCTGCAAGTCACCCTCCTGGCTGGACTGCTGGGCCAGGCTGTCTAAGGCATCTGAATGCATGTCATGAAATGAGACTGTCAGAGAGAAAACTTGTGACTGCAGACTCCTTGGGCTCCTTTACAAAGCTACTTTGATTTCCACTTCTCCCTTTGAGACACTGCTCCAGAATCTCACTCCAGTGGTTGAAAATCTAATTCCAGGCTAAGTTTATTAATAGCAAATTTGTACCACTTTGTCCTTGTACCAGCATTGATCTTTATTACAAAGGACTTTTTGTCCCCTCTAGTATTTACTTGGCAATGAAGGGTTTACAGAGAGACAACCCATTCCTTCCCAGGCTTTGTTTTATAGGCAAAACAAACTCTCTCTTTTGGTTTTCTCTCATTTGCCAGGCTCTCTGATCCTCATTCCTCCTCCCAGCCCCTTCTGCACCTGCCCATTTTTCTGGCTGAACCCCACACAGAGTTCTTGGCACACCCCTGCACCCCGTTTAAACTCCCTATTTGCAGCAGGGCTGTCTCCCTGTAAGCTCTGACTCCTCTCCACTATACATTCCTTCTAAATCTGGAGCTTTTCTGGCTCAGACAGTGGTGACAGAAGGACAGAGTCTCTTATTAGATCCTCAAATCTCAGACCTGTCCTAGTCAGAAGTTCACAGCCTTTACATGGGCTCTGCAAGTTCTAAAATGCAGCTGAACACATACGTGCACTGAGCCCTCCCTGCTGCCATGAACAATGGGAACATCCTTCTCCTAACAATGCTCAGTTTCCTTTGGGTTTCCCTGCAAACGAAACAGCTGTTCCCTACTCATGGGCAAACTCCCTGCTGCCTGCATTTCACTGGGGGTTCCCTGCAGTTTTTAATCTCATGCACGTAGCTGTACTGTCTCCCAGATCCCAGGCTTTGCAAGATCCACTTTCAGTATAAACCAAGCTAGAAACAGTGGCATATGAAACACCAGTTAAGAATAAGCAAAGGCATTTTCATACATGCTTAAAGAATCAGTTTGGACATAGCTAGGCCCAGATGTTAGCCTAGGAAACAAATTCTTCCATAGCCCAGATCTGCTCCTCTACTGTGAACAGAACATATTTGCTTGTAACAAACAAGCTGTTTCTGCAGTATCAGTTCATTGTATTTTAACAACATAGTGTAATAGCTGCATGAATTTAAGACTGATACACCCTTCACCTGTGCTGAGATCCACACTGGAATTGGGTTCCCAGCAGTGTCTGCAGTGACAAAGGCTGCAAGGTAACCACAGAAACACTTTCCTCCAGAAGAGCAGCCAAGGCCCACCCACCAGACATCCCATTTCAATGTAAAGCAGGGCAGGAAAGAAAACTCTGGCTCCATTAATTTTGTGGCCTCCCAGTCATGCAAGCCATCTTCCTGCCACAGCACATGTCACAGCTGAGATGGCCACGATACACAGTGTCCCCATACAATTCCAGAAGACTTCAAACCACACACAGTAACAGCTCACCTCATCAGAAGGCTTCAGACACCCACACAGAGTAACATCACTCCACTTTAGATGGCTACAACCATCTGTCCTTCTTGTTCTTAGCCCAACCTTTTATCCCCTCCTGTTGATGCCCTGCACCTGTGTGCCCTCTGCTCCCTTTGGTGGTTGGGCAGTGCCCCTGCCTCGTTACCTTCAATGCTGCTCACCTGCTGCTCACAGCTGTGCCCATTGGGGATGAGGCTGATCCCCAGCCCCACTTCCAATCACCACAAACTGTGTGCCTACATCTTCCCTTCTCAGGACATCCTGGGGTTTCTTGGAACTTCTTTGTGCTGAATGTTTGGGCAGCACTCTGGAGAAGAGAAACAGGCATGGTGACATTTGGCATTTCCTGCAGGTGGAGGAGGCTCCATGAAGAAGTCCAGCAGGGACAGCAGCTGAGCAGCACATTCCTGCCTCAGGAGAGGAAAGATTCCTGAATCCCCTCACACATCATGTGCCACAAGCAGTGCAGAGCCAGGGAAAGGCAGCTGGTGCAGTGAGGGGATTTTCAGGACTTGCACTATGGAGTCTTGGGTTTAAATGAGAACATCCAAGACTTTTCTACTGACAGCACTCAGGAGTGCAATGAACAGGTCTTTGCTGGGAGAGGACAACAGAAAAACTCCAGCAAAACAACTTCTTGGGAAGAACTTATTAAAGAACAGACCTTTTCTTTGATTTGTTTTTTGAAATAACATTGATAAAGGTGCCTGCCAAAGCTCCTTGGAACAGCCTTGCTTCTGGCAGCTCAGAAGCTCCATTCCCTAACTTCCAAATTTTATCTTAAAGAGGTCTTTATCCCACATGCATCATTACCTTGTCCTAACATGATAAAAACAGTGAAGTATTTGATTACTTTTCATATCATAAAGATGGATTTCTCTTTGCTCCATAACACAATGTTAGCCAGCGTTCTAGATTAAACCATTGCTGGGTGTTGTAAAGGCAGTGCCAGATTCTCATGACATTTCAAACAAGGCATTTCTTGTTCTAGGAAATGAGATGTTTCAATCATATTAAGCAGCTGCTGTTGTTATTGATTAAAAAAAAAGTAACTACCATTTTTTTAATAATACACATACTGTGACCTGCTACAATGCTTTACTTGGCAAATCAATAGGAAGCATAAGCAGTACAACAACTTAAAATGGATATAGCTCAAAACAAGAATTCAGAAATCCCAGAGCAAAACACTTCTAAAACTCAAAATCTGGGACACAGTGTCCTCATAGGAAATTTTAAACATTATTTCATTCAGATTACAGGGGAAGAAAAAGAGCCAAACAATCTTTACAGCGTCAGAACTTCCCAGGAAACAGCAATTCTGAGTTAGACTCATGTGCCTTAATTCCAAGAAGCCCGAGCAGGATATTCTGCTGGGAACAAAGTCCAAGAGGATCTGGATGGAGGGAATTCTGCAGGGACCCACAGCACACATAGGGAGGTTACAGCAGGGCAGGCACAGCTGGCCCCAGGCTGGGCAGAGCCTCTCTGGAGCAGTGAGGCACTGCCAGACTGGAGAAGGAAAGGGGAGCTGGGGTTCCCTTCACCCCTCTGCCCAGTGGCTGCACAGAGCAGCTGAGCAGGGAGCAGTGTGGGGCTCTGTGTGGGATGTCCCACCCCATCCACCTGGGAATGCTCACAGCTCTACTGGCACGTGCCCACAACTTCCAGAGGGGCTCAGGAAAGGGCCCAGCATGAGTGAGGGATGGGGCCTCCCCTCCTGCCCTCCCAGACTCTGCAGAGGAAGGTGCCAGCAAGCACCAACCCCTGCAAGGATGGGATTCCAAGCAGCTGTTTTGTGATCACGACTCCAACAGGCTACAGGACATTCATCTAGCCACCTTCATCTTTTAATTTTTGTGCTCATGACTACCCTGACCATAACCCTGTCCCTCCTTAGCAACAAAATTACACAATTACTAAATTAAATATTTAATTTAATACTTGACTAACACTATTAAGTTATTGAGCTTTCACAAGTTACCAGGACCACCTCTCCAAAGACACCTCTCTAGTACTTATGGGGTTTTTCCCCCCACATAGGCAACAACCATGACTGGAAAAGCTGAAGTAAATGAGTAAGTATCTACCTCTATACTGTTGGCTTTATTGCTTGTCAATAGGGCACACAATCAAGCCCTGAAGTGGAACAGGCAATATATTTGCTGGAGTTTATTGCACAACTCAGGACCTGTATCACGTGTCTTGTGTGCGTTGCTGAGGTGGAAAAAGTTGAGCTGGTGAACAAAGGGCCACTGTCTGCTGACACAAACAACACAAAAAACCCACTGACCTGGAAGGTAAAGTACAAAATCTACTTTCAGCCTGAGTGCCTGCTGCCCATCCACATTAAATGAAGAAGCCTTGTTTGAATGAAGTATGAGCTTAATCTGCTCTTCTCAAGCAGAGAGAGCACATGCCAGCACCAGGACTCCACCCAGCAAACCCACCAGCTGCCAAAACACTGAAGGACAATGCAAGACTCAACTGCATTTTGGAGGGGGATTTTTCTGTCATAAGATTAGTCCAAATTATCCAGCATCAAGAAATTTATCTATGCAAGCCAAAAGCATTGGCTGGAGGAGAGTTACACAACAAGATACTGGCGGGGGAGTAGAGAAGAGAAAACTTAAGAGAGAAATGGAGCAACCTGTGAGGAGTTTCTAAGCACTGTGGCAATACAAACAGCATGAACTGCAAAGGCTCAGAGGACTCCAGAGAGGCAGCAAGCTCAAAGTCAAAAGGTGTGGTGAGAAGGTCACTCCTGGTAAGTGGCACAGCAATCAATACAGGAGAGAAAAAAAGATTAACAGCTTAAGAGGCTCCAGTCCCCGGAAAGACTTAAATCGATGACTGGATGCTGGTTTCACAGAATACAAATACCACACAGCACCAGGTGTGCCAACTGGAATGACTTTGATGACTCCACTGAGGTCAACATAGTTGTAGCAGCCTGTTCTGGGTTTGCATCTGGAACATCAAAGTACCACGCAAACCCAAGGAATTAATCATCAGCCAAATGCCAGGCTAGGAATTTTATAATAATTCAAGCCTTTTTCAACAACCCAAGCAACTGTGTTTACATTCCAGTCAGTCTCACATGAGTATTCCAGTAGGAAGAGAGAGGATGGCAGAAGCCATTCTCCCACCAGCACTGCTGGGTACTGCAGCTCCTGCAGCAGCTCAGGCTGCCAAGGGAAGGACTCCATGGGCACAGGCACTGTGCTACCAAGCTGGTGGACATGTCCCACTGTGAGCATGCTGCTGTGTACATACAAAACATGGGAGACAAGTGACCACCGAGAAAGGGAGAAGCAGCAGGTGGGGAGCTAAAACTGTAGGCAGCAGCTGATGTAAAGTGGGAATCAAAAATCTCCCACTGCTGAGGACATGCCTTGAGAAGCAGAGTTCTGCCTCCCCTATACTCACACCCAGCCTGGCAAGTTCCACAGAAACTGTGTTAATTGAAACTCAGGCCATCTTTGTGACTCACTCAGAGTGCTCTGCTCTAGATGAACAAGAGTGCTGTGCTGTCCACTGTTGCTTGTCATCACCTGCGGTGCACCAGGAATCCACCCACACTGCAGAAGGGGCTGCAGTCACCTGTTGAAGTGCTGGCAGCAAGCAGAAATGCTCAGTGTGCCTCCTATGTTAAACTTGCACTTTGTAGAGACTCAGTCCTACACTTCTACTTAGGATTTCAGAGTGGCAAAGCAGGAATATGGCAGCACAGGCCTTCCCTACTAAAATCTTGTGGTAATCTAAACAGAGACATAGCTCTCCCAGGATTTCCCTGAGAAGCTGTGAGAAAGCTCAGAGAAAGAATTAAAACAATTATTATCTCAATCTCTGCACCTGGCAGGCAATCTGTTTGTCAAAGATGTTTACAAGAAGAAGTTGTCCCTTCTTGACCAATAGGTGAGAGAAGATTCCTAAAGGCCAGTCAGGTTTTAGGTCCACCATTGTTTCTACAAGAACTGTGGATTTCTAATAATCAAGGGCCTTTTCATGTCTTCTGATGATGGAGTCTCTGTATCACCTTTGTCTGTCCCAGAAACCCCTTTGGTGAAAAAGCCTCAGCTTCATTTTAACACACCCATTCCCAAAAATCTTGTCTTCCCTAGATGAACTTCATGTCATGTTTTCTTCATCTCCCCCTTCCTTCAAACAATCTGCTATTTGTGTGCCTCCAGGTTGTGCAGCATTTAGCAATGGCTGTGCCAGTAACACACTGTGAAAATGACCCTCCTGTCACATCCCAACACCATGGCTCTCAAAATCAAACATTTCTTGGTAACACTCTCCATATCAAGGAATAACAATCTCTGCTTTCTGCTCTCGAGGCACCATCATCCTTCCAAGGAACAGCTGGGATGGACACCATTTAAAATACCAGTAAGAGAAGGAGGAAGTACAGCTACAGCTGGGTTTGCCAGAACTGCCACTAGGAGCATTTGAGCTCTTGCTGTGACTCTGCCATGGCTCTTCTTTTGCTGTGCCTCAGCTTCTCACCGCACCTGTTGCCACTGGATATTTGGATGGCAAACTCTTCTTTGCCATGTTGCAAATTTCAGCCCAGGACCCGAGAATCCCTGCTGTCACCCTGGTTTTTTTTAGATTTTCTAAGCCTTCTATGTTTACATTCTTGTAACGAACTTTCTCACACACTTTCTGTAAATAACTTATTGTTTTGCATTCTTTTATAGAGGAAGGAAAATTTGATGAACTGTTGATTTTTCCAGTGTCATTGGAGAGGTGGAACTTTCACCCTCCAATCCACTGTCACTTTGAAAAATCCATAAATGCTGAAGTCAGAAAATAACCTTTTTTTACCTTTTTTACCTTAAAAACAGCAGCATGTCCACATTGTGTTATTTCACCTCTTACAGTGACACCCTGCCACAGAGAGGATGATTTCAGAACATCCCAGCTGTCACAAAAGAAAGGATGAAGTGTGAAACTACTTATGTAGACCTTTGAAGTAAGCTGAACCAGAGCAAAATTTAAACAGGGGCAAGGCTCCTTCCTCCCCAGGCAGCAGTTTGCTCACATGCAGTGGTTCTAAGGCCTTCCACCCTGGAGTACCCTTGCTCATGGTTATCTCTGTACTGCTGACAGGGCAGCTGCCACTGAAATCACACATCCATGCCCACTCTGCCCAAAATGCTGAGATGAGCACACAAAACATGGAATGGTGACCTTTCAGGTGTGCTGGTGAAGGGAGCAGATGAAGCAGATCTCTAGAGCTAGAAGCTGCCACTTAAAGCTACAATTCTGACATCAGCCACACTAAGGAGACAAACCACAGAGACCACAGTATGTGGCAGCATTCTCTGCACCTGTCTGCAGCACAGCACAGCACATTTGACTCGAGCACTGTCAGAGCAGCAGTGGCTGCTGTGCATAGGATGCACCTTCCCAGCCCTCTGCAGCAGCCCCTGGCCCACTCTCATTGTGCTCAGAGGCACTTGCTGCAGAGAAGTGACTGCTGGTGCTCTGCTCACTGTCTGGGTTTGCAGGGGAAAGCAGCACAGCCAATCTGGTTTATCCCACTGCAGCAGGGTGCTGAGTCCTGTCACCAAGCAGCACATGAGATGAATGTCATAAAAGTGCCCCTGTGCTCACCAGAGCCTGGATGGACCACACTGAGATTGGCCAGCAGTTGCCAAGGAAAAGAAACAGAGAAGGACTGTGACATGATCCTCCACAGAACAACATCTGAAACTTCTGACACTGAACTCAAAGCATCTCAAAACATGTATGGAACAGGAAATAGCCTGGAAACTGGATTAAACCTCTCTTGGTACCTCATTATCTTCTTGAGTGTGAGAGAGAAACCTTCTTATTTGTGCATCAGGACTGTAGTTTAATAATATTTAAATACACTTTTTGGTAACTTTCCCAGACCAAAAAACAAAAAGTCAATTCAAGTTTTGGCATGGTCTTCACTTGGGAAATGACTGCTCTATAACAGGGTGGGCTCTAGCAGCTTTATTATCCCACTCAGCAGAGGCAGAAGTACTACCTCTAACAAGTCTGAAGCACACATGGTCTCTCTTACATTTCACAAGCAGGGAAGGAAGGATGTGCAAGTCATCTGCAGAAAGAAGTGCTGGAGTTCTTTGTCCCAGAAATGAAGACTGTGAGGAAATATGGAAACAGACTACCACATGGAAGGTGCTCTAAGGAGAGAGACAGCTGTTCTCTACCTCAGAAGTGCTCAGCTTTAGTCACAGCAGAGCTGCCATGACAAAAGAAAACTTTCTAGCAGACAGAATCACAAAGCATGAGGACAGATTGTGTGCTAAAGTCCTTAGCAGCAATGGGAGCCTCTGGGTCAGGCTGGGCAAACATTTGTTCAGGAATGATGTAAAGCAAGTTGATGCTTACTTGGATGGGGAAATTGGGCTAGATGACAGTCAAGTTCCCTTCCAAGCCATTTTGATCTATGGTCCTACACTGAGGAATTGAGTGCTGGCCAGTAAACCACACACACAGGGTCATGTGGGACCCCAGAGATGCCCTGTGTCACCCTAATGCAGTCCCTCTGTGTCTGTCAGCTCCTCCCACAGAAAGCTGCCTCAGCCCTACAAGAGCACAAGCTCAGCAGAGAATACTGTGAGGAGAAATGTTTGTCTCTAAGGTCCCTGCAAAGTCACTTTCACCCCATATCTCAGGTGGAAACTGAGAGCACAGTCAGTTGTCTGGGCACATGGACATTACACCAGAAGAATGGGATCTATCTCTGACCTCCAGTCCTAGGGGGACTTTGGGCCTCCCATTCACAGTAGGAGGTACAACCCCACTCCTGTCTCAGCTGAGTCCCTTTCCAGCCTCACAAGGCCATTGTGGAAGTTCTGTTTCCCCAGCACAGGAACAGCCCCACTTGCAGCTGCACCTACACACTGCCAATCCCAGTTCTGGCTCTCCCTGGGCCTGCACCTTGCCCGAAGTGGGAAGGCTGAGGCAGGAGTGTCTCCAGCATGGACACAGCTAAACTGGGACCGCAGCTCCACCTGCAGGGCAGTGCCAAAGCGGCTTCTCCTCGGGGAAGGGCAGCGTCACCCCAGCAGATACCGCACACTTGGCAACCCCAAAACACAGATGTGAGGACAAACATAACCGTGCTCCTCAGGGTCCTGAAAGCAAACAAAGCCCCCCTCTGACAGCATCACCTCAGGAATCAAATCACCATTTTGATACAGTTCCCAAGACCCAGTAAATTCCCAGAAAATTCAGTGTATGTTAGATACTGGATGGTGCAGAATGCCGAGTGAAGCCTTGGCCTTTGTGGCTCCAGGAGCAGCTCACGTGCCTGAGGCTCTGCCAGTGCCAGCTCGACCTCCTGCCCTCAGGCAGCACATACATGGCCTAGGGCTCCACAGCCAGGCTCCTTGAAACCTCCAAAGAGCTTTGCAGTGCTTCTGTACCAAAAGGAGCCCAGGCCAATGTGTGTAAAGCACCAGGAACACACTGTACTACAGCAGCACATTCCCTCGGATGCGAGTCTGACAGGAACATCCAGCCTCCTGGGAGAACAGCCATTTTTCCTTTTATGAAAAGGTCAGCAGCACCATGTGATTTTCCAAGATATATAATCAGTATGCAATGCAAATACATAGAAATGCAAGTGTTTTAGTGGTAAGAATAGGAATTTAACACTGATCCTACTGGATTAGACCAATAGTCTGTCTTGCAGGGGATTTGTCCTGCTCAGGGCTCGGACAAGGGATTCACTGGTGCTTCCAAGAAAAAGCACACTGCCTTCTGCAGCCCAGCCACTGGCACTCTTGTAGAGCCACCTAACACCTGTCTGCTGCAGGGAACCAGCCCACCCTCTGAAGAATGCAGCATGATGCTGTTTAACACCCCTATCAGCCCATGGACTTCCCAGCTTTTAAGGCCTCCTGCAGAAGCAGGCTGTGCAGAATGCTCTGTTTCATACACAAACACTGCTAACACCCAGAAGAAATCTAAGAACTCATTTCTTTAAATTTAATTTTTAAACAAAATCTGACAAACTGAATACCCCTAAATTACTATTAGGAAAAAGGCCACAACCACACAAAATACCCTTTGACTGTACTTTGTACTCATGGCTCTGGGAGGCCAGAAATGAGCTGTACTAAAGTGGTATTTTCAAACCTTTGCTCAAGTGCACTTTAACTGACCTATTTTTGTTCTCTCCTTCCCTAGATTTCTTCTACTTTGTTTACCCAGGGCAGGCCAGAGAAGACTCAAAAATTCAAGTCAAGAGTGCACAGAACATGGTAAACTACTGGAGTGGATAAATTAATGTGAGATGTACAATGGGTGAAAGGCAAGTCTGTGAACAGAGCTGTGAGTACGGAAAGGTTCCAGCTGGGACCCAAGTGCTGGTTCATCAGAGAGAGCTCAGGTGTCTGTGGGAAAGGAGGGCTGATGTTCAGCAGTGAAGGGGATGGAGAAAACTCATCTGAGGAGTGAGAGTGTGGGAGAGGCAGAGGGGAAAGGGAACAGATGTATCAGGGCTCATGTAGCACCCTGTGACCCTGCTGCAGCCTTCCAACAGACTCAGCTTGCTGCTGCATGTCCTGCCTGACGCTCCTGGCTGTGCAGCCCCAGGCCAGCCTGGACAGAGCCTGGGAGCTCCTCCCTGGCACACACAGCAGGGCCCTGGCTGGATGCTCCCACCCCTCCTGAGTGCTCACCTCCACTGGCCCAGCAACTGCTTCCATCTGGCCTGGCAGAGCAGACCCTTTCCTTGGCTTCTTTCCTTCCTTCCCTGGCTAGCTGTGCTCCAGAAGGGAACCTGCACCACTGCAAACAGCAGCAGCAAGCAGCAGCTTGAATTTCACCCTGCCATTATTTACACTGACATGATGTTGACTGTCCACTTTAGGGACTTCTCTCAGAGCTGTTTCAGGCAGGCCTAGGCTGAGTCATCCTTCCCAGAGAGACAGAGCTCAGCTACTCCCACGCCTGTCAAGAGCCTGGGTCCTACTCCAAACTCAGCTTGTCAAACTTTCTGCAGGTCATTTCACCTCCTGTTTTTCAACTTCTCCATCTGCAAAAGTGGAGTAGTGACTCTGGCCTTCTCTTTAAAGTGTTGCAATTAAATGCCTCATGTGGAATTTAGGCATTTCTATTACTATCAGAGCAATGTGTGGGTGCCAGATGTTTATTCAGGCCTGCCAGCATCTCTGAATAGCTGCAGTGAAATTCTTTTAAGGACCCTGCTCTGAAGCACTGTCTTTATTATAATGTGTTGACCATTTCTGGCAGCATCCACCAAATGTCAAAGGCTGTAAATTCAGGTGCTGTAAGATCCTTGAGAGACAATCACTCAGCAGGAGTGGGACACAAAGTCTGCTTTGCTATGGAGCATCAGGATCCTGGAACAGAACTGCATCTGAAATGTGCACAACAGTTATGTCCTGTTATACCTGCAAATCCATGTGCCAGTATAAGCCAGGATTTGAGCTTATCACCCCATCTGGTCACATTTTATATAAATGTATCTCAAGGCCAATTTAAAAAAATATAATTAAATTCTTTCTAGGCCAAATGGGTGATTTGGCACGTTGAGAAGTTGTATTTTTAATCTGGAGCTGTGAACCCTTCTATCTTAGGTCCTGAGATGATTGAGTTACTTTAGCAGAGCAGACTAAAAAGTTTCATGCAGTTCCCTGAGGGAGGTGGAACACTTCCACATGATCAGCTGAACTTCTGCATCTCTGGATGAGGTCTGTGTCAGGATATGAGGGGTCTGTCACTGCATGAAAAGTCCAACACTCCAGGGAATGGAGATTCCTTTCACAAGGCAGGAGGAGTTTTCAACCAGCTGCTCAGCTGGGCTCAAGAGCAAAAAGCATCCTGCAAGGAGAGTTATGTCTGACAGTTGTCAGCTGCTTTGTTTCTGGATGTGTAGAAACCTAGGCCTGTGGAAAGAAGAAAGACCAGAACTTTAAGTCTCACTGGGGACAATGTGCCTCTACCTCCATCTTATAAGAGCAGTAATTTTCCAATGGCAATAACCCCACCAGAGCCAATCACCCCATCAGAAATGCTCACCTGGGTCAGAATTTCTGACTCAAACACTTGCCAGGCTGTTTCAGAATATCAGAAAGCTGAGATACAACCAGGGAGCCCCTATTTTGTCAAAGACTGCCTTCAGCTGTGAAGCTGCACTGGGTTCACTCAATACATAAAGGTGCAGGGACATATTCTTCAAAGGACACAAAACCTCCAAAAATGCAAAGGCAAAACGATACTTACTTGCCACAAAAGTCCTTGTGAATGGCACGGAGGGTGAGCAGTAATTCTGGGTGTGCCTGTAGCCAGCGCTCCACCATATCTGGATGCCTGGGATCTACTTCCAGAAACACACTCCTGAAAAGGCACATTTGGGAGCAGAATTGGAGAGATGCACATTTAGGTTGCTAAACTCATGAAAATTAAGATCTTTCTTTCTGTGTGACTCTGACCAGTGCAGGAAATGAAAAGGTCAGTAAACACAGTGCATTCCAACAACCCCAAACCAGATAGATCATAGCTGTCCACATAAGATGCAGATCCCAGCTGCCTCCTTCAGGGGAGAAAGTGTTAATCCTGGGGGGAATTCTCATGGTACTGTGTGTGAGGAGTTAAAGTCTTGTATCAAGATGTAATGAGCCCTTCTGAAGCTCACCCAGAGATTCCACCAGCCATCTGCTTCTGAAACCCCCAAAGATTTAAAGGCAGCATTTTTTTATGCTGCAGGAGCACTGAGCACTGGCCTGGCAGCCTGAAGTCCCTCTGTGTATGAGCAGCAAGAGACATGAAGTACAAGTCAGAAAACACATTCTTCCAAAGTAAATGTCTCCATAAATCAGTTATGAAAATAACACCAGCATTTAGGCCTACATAGAACTGACCAAGTAACCTCAGTTAGGGCACCAGTACCAGGCCTGGGCACTGCAGGGCAATTTCCATCTCTGCCAGACTTTATGACACTGGCTCATTCCCCATGTTCCCTCCTGTGACAAAGCAGAACCACCCCAGCTCACAGGCACAGGGAGTGATGGAGCTGGTTATGGCCTGGGACACAGCAAGAGACACTTTAAGCAGGCTAAGGACACAAGCCAAACCCCATCAAATGCTCTCCTGAGAACACTTAAAACATCCCACACTGAATACTCCCTACAAATTCACCAGGCTAAATACAAGCTGGGTGTGGATCTCATTTCTGGCCTTAAAAAACTTCCACTCCTCAATGAGGGCTTGACCTTATTAAATAAGCAAAAAGAGAAGGAAAAGAAATAGTCTTAAGAAACAACCCCACAGGACCAGTCTCTAATGCTGGGAAATTCTGAGGAGCATCTTCTTCTCTTGTGGTCATGCAAAGCATGAGGAATGAATTCTGCATGCACTATGCCTCTCAATATTCCCATTCTTCTTCTCAAAAGAGCAGATTTTCAATGACCTCTCTTATGGTGGCCAAATGTCAGGAATATTCAATGGGATGTGTGAATGCCCTGGCACATGAACACTACACCCAGACTTTTGGGTATCAGCATGGTGATCTTCAAAATGGATCCCATGTGATAGAGAATAGGAACAATCAGTCTTGAATATTAATCATGGAGAAATTTAACATTTAAGAAACTATCCCTGACTGATCTTCGTTTTCCTGGGATATTCAGCATTCTATACCGGTACAACAAAGAAATTTCCCCTAATGAAAGGGTGGGAGGGAAGTGGGGATCTACATCCACCCTCAAAGAGATGTCCATTGCTTCTCCTTCCATCAGTTACTCATTTTAGAAAGCTCCCCTGCTTTCTGCACTCTCTTTCTTGGCTGCTCTCTTCCATGTTCTTTTTGTTGTTGCTTTCACCTTCAAAGATTCTCCCTTCACTAATGACCAGGAAATGCCACCAACAGCCAAGGAAAGGCTAACACCAATTTCAAGCTAATTTTGCTTGCACACATGACATTTTAAAAACTATTACTAACTGGGGCAATGAGGGGACAATTTGCAACTAATTTCCCTCTGTTTGGTTTTCATACAGGAAGTACAGAATTTACAGAATGGATGGATAAAAGACATGAAATTCAAAATATGATAGTGCTTACCCAGAAACCTTGAGAAGAGAAGGAGCCAAAGCCAGAATTGTTTTGATGACTCTCATGCCATCATCTCCCCCATCCAGGGCATCAAGGTCCTCATAGCTGGAGTGTGGGAAGAAAAAGACATTTGACAGCAATTCCTGTGGCCCTTGAGAATGCATCACCCCCCCAAAGAAAGGTGCACCTGCCACACCTGAACTCCAGCACCCCCAAAGCAGGGGATGGCACTCACTCACTTCAGTGGGAAACACAGGGAGGGAGAAGCAGCTACCACTGGGCTGAGAAACCCCACATTCAGCACAAGGAGAAAGCATCCCCTGAAGTATTTCTGAAAGTTAGGAGCCAACTGTAGCTGGGATCCAACACATAGGTCTGTTCTCTCTAAGCTGGCCAGAGAGCAAGGGTGTTGTGCAGCAAGGGCTTGATTGATCCATGCCAAACAGCAGCTCAGGCTGTGGCTGGCCCAGCAGAGCCAGCTGGGATGCAGAAAGCTCAGCTGCCAGAACCTGCTCTGGTGCACATCTTGTACAGAGGTGGGGACAGGACTTTCTTCTCACATGCATGACAATCAGTTTTGGATTGGGAACTTGCTAATTTCAAACTGTGTACTTCTTCTATTTTAAGAAATCTTTCATGTTGCTTCAGGCATGTAAGCACTATCAAAGCAAGCCTGTGTTATTATATCCCAAATAAACACACCTATATTTTGCATGTGTATATTACATTTGCATGTTTTGTGTGCAACTGTGTGTAGTATAGGAAGCAGACAGAAAACCTTGCTTCAAGGAACAGAAGAGGAAAAATCTGTTTGTTTGATTACCAGAGGATTTCTGCATCCAAGGAAGCCATGTCTTCATGGAAAACATATGGGGGGTTACTGACTATGACATCTATGGGGCCCCAGAGCAACAGCTGTTTGGCAGAACCTAGGAAAGAAAAAGAATCACAAGCAGCTCTCAACCACAGCATCTTCCCTATAAGCTCAGTGTAAAGATCCTCCCCAGGAAACTGTCTCCAGGCACATGGAAATGTGTTTGACTCTGCTTTGTGATCATAAAATTTTATCCTATTTCTTTCTGCAATGGTGTGCCTTGCTCCCTGTCTCAGGAGTGCAAGAGTGATACAAAGGAAAGCACAGATGAAGTACCATTTTTTCATATCAAGAGCCTGTTTAACAAAACATGTTAAAAAGCACAGGCTTGATGCCCTGGGACTCTGTGCCCACTGGGATCTAAAGCAGCAACCAGAACTCAGAGCCCACAAAGGCCTAAGTGGGAGCTTAGACTGGCTGTCCAGGTGAACACCCCTCCTCTTACAGAGCTGCAGCAGGACCTCCAACGAGCTGCAGAGCCAGGGCCCCTCAGCAAAAACAGCAATGGGATGCTCTCATGCAGACCAGGAGCAGCTCCCTACACTCCTGCTCTGACACAGGCCAGCCCTGAATCAGAGCTGATGGAACCATGTGAGTGTGGCACTGTCCTTGGGCAGCCTCTTGGCACAGGGATTTCAGCTCTAAGAGGCAGCAGAGTGTCAGAAAGGTGTGCTAATGAACCCACAGTGCTGCAGCTCCTGCCTCCACAGCTGCTGACAAACAGCCAAGCACTATCCACCTAACTGGACAGGCCCCACCAAGTGCTAGTTTTAACTGGTTTCAGCTGGCTCTGGGGAAGAAAAGCATCCTTTCCTGGTTCAACTAGCCTAATTTCAGGTGAATATGGTGGGGCATTTAATCTAAGCTAAATAGATGGGCTCCCTCTACCATCAATGGAGAGACAGACATGCAGATGTTTATCTAAAGCCTCCATGTCAGCATGGAATGAATTACACTCTTTATATATTTGCATCTCCCCAGCAACAGTAAAGAGCACCTGGACTCCCAGCTCAGATACAACCTTGGGACACCTAAACCAGGAACAATTCACTTTCTGATAAAATTAGGGACTTCTGTCAGCTGATCATCTGCCCTGGAAATCTCTGCAGGGAAAAGCTTCACTGGCTCACTTCTTATTGACCTTTTTCCCTATTAACTTCAACACTCTTCTGCTGCCTGCATCCCAGAATGATTCTTTGGCTGCCTCTCATGCCTCCCTCCACCCATCAAAGACAAAAAGGGAAGAAGACAAAGGGGATTATAAGAGTGAAAAGAGTTACTGTGTGAAACATCTTGGTGGATGATGTGAATCCTTTCTTGGAGTTGCAACCTGTAAAATTCCAGATGCAAGATGCAACAACAGAAAGAAGAAAGATTAGGAGGTGTATCTGTGTTCATGAGCAATACATTCTACAAACAGATTATTAAATATTGCACCTCTTATCTGATACACATACATTCACAACTGCCAAGATCCTCCCAGCATATTCTCTCCTCCCACCACAGTGGCCTCACACCCAAGTTCTACTCCCTTTCCCTCAGGAAAGGGAGGGATTCCTGCACTGTGTGCCATGTGCCCAGATGGATCTGGCACTGGGATTGATCCAGTACGACTCATCTGAGCATCCAGAGAGCACAGCTGGGATAAGGGAGCTTTGAAAAGCAGGCAGGATCTAAGCTGGGTTCAGTCAAGCAGTAACACAGCTTATCCTGCTAGCTTCTCTCCCAAGAGCTACAGGGCACCATGCCAGGGACAAGATCACAAAGACACAACGAAAATATCCATGGAGAAATATTTAGCTCTCTGACATGGCATTTATACTACCTCATCCACTCTTGAGCCAGGAAGCAATGTTAATAAGCAAGACAATTTTCCCCAGAGGCCAGAGTTACAGTTGATCAAGGAGACAAAGATCTGGCCAGCTTTTATTATATCTATGAAAAATTGCAACAGAATTTGGTTTGACACTGACACATTAGGAAGAAACCTCTGCTCCCCATTCTCTGTAACTGGGCTAGGAGGCAAAGGGTAACAGTGAGGTACCAGTTTAGGAAGGGCTTGTTCTTACTCAGCTCTTCAGACTCACACACAAGCTGGGACTTGCAAGAAATGAAGAAATGCAGCCCAGTGCAGCCAGCACCAGAAGTAGCCCCCCCAATGCTGGCAGCAGCTTGGGAAAAGAGGTGTTTGTGGTAGGGGCCTAGGGCCCGGCAGTTACTGAGGATGTGAATGCAATCTGGAGCTCATTTGACAAAGACTACAGAGACTCAGAAGCATAGTGGGATTCCAGCTCTGGGGGTCCCTGTGCTAGTGACATCCAGAACAACCTGACAGAAGAACCAGCTGAGGAAGTGGAGCTCTAGGAAGGACAAGGACAACCTGACAGACATCTCTCTGACTTCAGCACAAGGTGTTTGAGCCAGCAGCTCTGAACATCCATCCTGCCACAGCACAGGTGCCTGAACTGCATGGGATCCAGCAGCACCATTCCCACCAAACCAGGACTGCAGGGAGGATGCTGAGGGACACCAGGCAGCACATCAGAGGAAAAGTGCTACTTGACTGTGCAAGCATTTCTGGAGGAGCAAGGACAGAAACGAGCACAAAAATAATGATTGAGGGAGCCAGAGAGAGAAAGGCTCAGGATATACTTGTCCTTAACCTCCTAAGTGACATAAACATTCCTACTTCAGTCCTGAGCTTCCTGAGTGCACAGACAGGGGTAAGAATAGCTACCAAAAACCACTCTGAAAACCCTTGACAAACAGCACGTGAGTACCACTGCTTTATTTAGGCTGCTGTCTTTGCAAAGCATGTTCACAAACCAAAGAAATGCACTCTGGTAAACACAAGCTTTCTTTTTTCCTAAATTGTTATACACTTTGAGAGCTCAACAATTAAACAGTCTCTGGTTTCCAGTGGTGATAAACATGAAACACATGTACAAGTATTGACAACTGCTGGTCTTTCTCAAGCAACAATTATGAAAAAAATGAGTAATATGTGTTCTTGTACCTATGTGCATTCTCCCTGGTGAGATCCACAGCAGCCTCCTCTTTGTCCATGGCTATGACTCTGCTCTGGAACAGAAAAAAAAAAACAAATCCACCAAGCAGGTGTCATAACATCAAGATTCCTGAGCAGACATGCTCTGCCAAACATGCAAGATCAAAACTGCCGAGAGACTGCTCACTCTTGGCTCCTGACAGGAACAGCTCCTGAGGAATGCATGCAGGGCATAGGTGGGATCACAGTGATGTGTGTGAAGCACTAAGGTGACTGGAGCTCTCTGCAGCACAGCCAGCAGCCCACCAGAACAGACAACAGAGCCACAGTGACTCACCTCACTGACCTCTCACTGCTCCTGGCAGGGTGAGACTCAGCACTCTGGCCAGTCTGGGCAAGGCACAGACTGCTGGAAGGTCATGTTGGTGGATTTATCCTTCCTAGCACAGACAGGATCCCTCCTGACACTAACACAACCACTTGGACACTCTGGCATTTTCCATCTGTTATGCAGACACGTTTTACCCAGTTACTCAACTGCACTCCTTAAACAGATTCACTGCCTGTATTGACTGCATGTCCTTGACAGTGTGTCAGGCATTTAAAAGTTCTCCAGCACAATGGTAAGAGACAAGGCTCCACAAAGAGAGATTTGTTTGACCTTCAATTCCACCTTGGGAAAACCACAGACAAAGGCCTACCTTGGTTTTGCTGTGCTTGATGTTTTTTTAAGCACAGATGTTGGTAGGATTTACACAGAGGACACATGCTTGAAGAACCTGCTTGGCATTTGAAGATGATGGAGTGATTTGCCATCATTCCTAAGGGGATTAATTTCATGGTCCCAGGCCAGCACCCACACACATGAAGCTCACCCTTAAGGTGAAGGGCACAGCTGAGACCATAAATTAAAAACTGCTGCTGTTTTCTCAGTACCTTAGTGCCAAATTCTGCCTCAAACACTAAGGAGATTACCCAGAGTGTAACTCCACTTAGCTGTCAGTGTGGCTACCACTAATTCTAATCAGTCAAGGCTCCTTATTTCCCTGGGTACAGCAGTTTGGGCTGGGAAAGGACTGTCATGAAGAATTACAGAGACAGACTGACACAGCTCTTTAAATTAACAAGCAAGGAAAAGAGCATGAAGCTCTTCTCCCAGCTCAGGAAATCAGAGCAATTATACTCTGAAGTCATGAAGCTCAAATATTAACTTTCTCAGGTCACTGGGAGGAGGAACACCCCTTCCATTAGAAGCATCAACCTCTAATTCTTACACAGCAGGGCTTATACTTCTACAAGAGGAGGGGCTGGCCACAGCAATTCTCATTCTATAGAAGGAACTGCCTGGTCTGCAGTTCTCAGGAGAGGGGAATATTTTTCCCTTGACCACAGGCAATGAGATCTTGGATTCCTTTCTCATTTTCCTGACCAAGAGTATCTCCATAAACCTGTTACACACCACAAGAATCAGGGCAAGAAGGGCTTTGGGCACCCAGATCTCAGTCCCCTCCTGCTTTTTTGACTCTTGGGTTGTTACTAGGGAACAGAAAACTACAAAAACATGTGGTTTGGCAGTTGTGGCAGTGAGATTTGCTTGTCTTTTTGATCCCAAGTACTGACACTGCTATGGTAAATCCCTTTCCTATATCATTTAGTCTTCAGTTTCCTAGAGACCAGATCTTCTGATTCACAGCAAGGTGGTTTTTAGAGATGACTGCCCCATAAATTCAACAAATAGAGTGTGTGCCCATGTCTCAGTCCAGGTTAGTATCTTAAACCAACAACCACCATGCTTCAAGGTAAGGTGATTATTAGTGAGCTGCAGCAGCTCAAGAATGAGCACTTCACTTATTTCATTCTGATTATGCCTTTGCTATTCCTGCAGACAGATGGGGACAGGAAGAAATTCCCAAATATCCCTCCTCTACCTAGCAGGAACTTAGAGAGCCTGTCAGAGACCTTGTGAGCTGCCAAGGTGCCTTCAGAGAAGTTTGTGACATCTCAGTGAAGATCAGCAGAGTGGGATTGTCCTCTAACACAGGCATCTATTGCACCAGGAGCACTGAAGGGAGCTCACCTGTGGCAGTTTACAGAGCAGACTCAGAGCAATTGCTCCAGAGCCACAGCCAATTTCCAGGATCACAGGATGAGGAACAGGAACTGGGAAACAGAGGGCTGAATTCTCACATTTCTGAAATTCTTCCTCCACAACTAAAGAGACAAGGTCCTAAGAAAACAAACAAACAAAATTACTAAGGGAGATGTTTTGACTCACACCTTTGTGATCTGAAGACTGAAGTTTAAATTTCTTGACTCTGTACCCAATGTATTTTTGTTGCTAATTTTAAAAACAGATGGTAGTAATGGAACTGACATGCCAGAAGTCACTTCAGCTCCATCTGCCTCACAGGGTGCTTTGATTAGTGACCAAATCCTCAGGATACAATCTCCCACAGATCCTCTGAAATCTTCTAGCACTGTTGGGAAAAACAATAACCAGACAGCTGGAGCACATTATCTTCTGCAACACCATTTACTCCAAGATTTTGGCTTTCAGAATTTGCAAGCTTCAAAACTCAAGATTTCTACACAGTCTCAGTACAGTAGGTGACCAGGAGGCAGTTGCACAGCTCCTGATAGCATCTGAACCAATCCAACCTGCAGATGAAAAGTCAAGGCAATGAGTTACTAAATGATCCAATGAGCAGCTCCCTGCATGGATTTCAGATTGTGGAGTCCTACTACATTTTGTTGCTATAAAGTCACATGGAAAAGATTTTTATCCGTGCTCCTGGATCTGTATGCAGTTCTGCCATGTCTGCCTCCTCCCTCATGTCAATCTTTTCTTTTTTAAATCCCTTTGCCATGTTATATAAAATCCAATACAGCAGGAGAGGTCTCAAAGATTTCTAAGGTTTGTGAAAATGAGATAAAAGAGAAAACACACATGTGCCTCCCTCTGACTGCAGCATGAACTTCCTTTGTTATTCACTGGAGAAAACTGTAAGATGGAAACCTTATGAACACTCTGAGTGCATCAACAGCTCAGCAGTGCCCTCAGCTCCCTCCCATCCTTGTGCTTCCAGGGCACAACACCACACACAGGCCTTCTGTCCTAGGTGTTCCCTAGGATTCTCTACTTGAGAGGGCTACTCTTGGATCTCTCCTGTAAATCCAGAAAGTTTAACAACATTTACAAAAAATAACTGGCATAAGCTGGAATGTTTAAAAGGAACAAGTCCTGGCAGGCAGGTCAGCTTCTCTGTTAGTTTACAATGGCTTTTGTCAGGAGCCTGAACTGGACAGGCTTGTGCATAAGGGCAGAAGCCTCTCCTTGGATCTCTCATCCTCACTGGGGTGCAGAAAAAGAGATGCCTTGTGCAAAGCTGCAGTACCTCTGAAGAGATTCACACATCCTTCAGGACAGGCCACTCCACATGTGCAGTAAGTGGGAAGGGAGATGCAAACAGGTACAAAAAAGAAGCATTCAGGTAGATGAGCTTTGTTGAACCATCCCTGGAGCAGGCAAGTTTGGGGACTGATATCTAAATATGCTCAGCCAGGGATGAGGAGCCACATGCCCTGCCCTGGTCACCATGTCATTACTGGCATTGCCCTCATATGGGAGTTTTTCCAAGAGCCTCCAAAATCCCAAATTCCTCACTGCTGCTCTGGGATTCCTTCCCTAGACAATTATGGATGAAAACAGTCTCACAGGCTTCCAACCTAGAGGAAACTATTACAGGACTCAGACAGCAAAAGGGAAAAATAAACACCTGAGCTCCCCACTTCTGTGAGAAGAGGCTTTGGCCATTCAAACAGCTCCAGATGAATCAGCCTGGAAAGACTCAGGCACTGCAGACAGCCAGAGACTGCAGCCACAGCTTCCTTTGGCAAAGCAGGTGGGGTGCTGAGGATTCCAAGACCACAGAAGAAAAGGCACACAAAAAATTTGGCTTGGCTATTAAATCACTTCTTTAAATACCAGCCATTTCTGGACACTTACAAACATTTCCTGGAAATCTCCACAGTAACTCAGAACCATCTGTTCCCAGAGTAGCACAAGTTACTGATTACAAATGTCCAAATATGACTTCCATACACTAGGACTATTCTAACCATTTATTAACTTCCTTAAGGTTTCTCATTAGTAATTTCAAGCTTGATGGGTTTGAATGGAATGCCTACTCTACACATTCCACAGTGAAAGCATTTTAGTGTGCTTGCCAAAGCTCCCATTTAAACATGACTGATTTCAGGTTTTACCACATAAAATACAAATAAAATGGGACATTGATATCACTTAGGCTTTGAGTCCTGCTTTCTGACTGCCTTACCTCATTGTCTTGGTTATTTCTTTTCAATTCTTACTGAGGCAAAGGCTGGTTTTCTCATAATACACATTTACCATAATAGTGCAAAAGTATAAGACATAAAAACAATGGGACAACCTAAAGGAATGGCATCATTTTCCAGACATTAGTACCTCACTACAATAAAAGGCTGAATAATTATTTTCAACCTGATTGATTAGCAAAGAAGATGTATTCTAACTGGCAATCAGGAAAATCCAGCAATCATGACACAGAGTATGTCCAGTCATCCCACTCCCATTGCCACTAGGTTTCAGGAATGATTAAATTATCAAAAATTGCTTTGAAACCATATTCATCAGATTCTTCTCAGTATTTTTCACCTTCTAGCAAATGACCCAGCCAAAATCTGAAATTCTCCAATCACACCATCACCTCCAAAATATCACCACTGGAAATTGATAAATTACAGCACTTTGCAGACCACAGCAGAGCCCCTTTCAAGTCTCATCTTGGGAGATGAAGTATTTCTGGCCAAGTATTACAGTGTTCATACAAAGACTACAAAATAGACAAGTCAGACATTCCCTGCCTTTGCACAAAAATCCTACTGGAACCACAGTGAGGGAAAAGCAACAAAGAGGCTCATGGTGCTAAAAAGAGGAGCCTGGGAGTGGCACAGAGAAACTGGGACTGGGACAACTGCAACTGGCCAAAGGCTGGGATCTCGACTGAGTAGGATACCCCATGTCTTCTCAGACTGAACAGATTCAGAGCACAACACCTGCTAATGCAATGCCAACATTACCAAAAAGCCATTTTAACCATCAGTTTCATCACCAGCTTTGAAGGCTCAGATATGAAGTTACAGAAATTCCAGTGGGAAATAAACAAAAACACTTTGTGACCCAATTCCATATTTGCTCACAGCATGCTAATCACTGGATGGAATGAACTCTCAATTGTGGAGTTATTAACATTCAAATTATTGCTTACAGTGTGAGTCATTATTGTCAGTTACAACCCAACCTACAACAAAAAAAAATTCTGTTAACCAGTACCACAGGTACTGCAGAACTACTTTCATCCTGGAGCCTGGTATCAGACACGTGGGTATCAGTGTCATAATTGTGTCAGAATGGGGAAATGAACATTTTGAAGAATTTTTCTCCTCTAGTCTTTGCAAGAAGCTCCTTCCTGCAGCAAAAGTCAGTTTTGGAAGGAGTGAAGGGACTGAATGGCAAACAGACAGAACCAGAAAGAACCTAAAATCCTCTGCCTGCTTTTGCTAGCAATGGCAGCAAGGTGAAAGGGAAAGAAGGTCCCCTACATGGTTTGGGCAGCCTCATGATGGAGCTGGTGACACCTGCACATTCCATTCCATACACAGGTGAGCAGAGGTGTTGAAACAGCCAGGAGAAAGAGACAGAAGTCATATGGAAAAGTGGATTCAGTAGCCCCTTGAGGTTTTTCCTTGAAGCAAATCTTATGTATGGCCATAAACTAAAACACAAGAAGTTTCAGCTCAACATGAGGAAAAACTTCTTTACATTGATGGTGACAGAGCACTGGAACAGCTGCACAGGGAAGGCACAAAGTCTCCCCTTTGGAGATGTTCCAACCCCACCTGGACACATTCCTGTGTCACCTGCAGCAGGTGACCCTGCCTTGGCAGGGGGACTGGACTGGATGATCTGCAGAGGTTCCTTCCAACCCCAATTGTTCTGTCATTCTGTGATTACCCTGTGCTTACATGTACAGGGGACACAAATATTTCCTTCTCATGCTACCTAACTTCCAGCACTCAAGAGGCTCTCAAGTTTTTGTCCCTTAGCCAAATCACTCAAATGCTGTTCTCACCTTGTGGTTCCAGGAAATCTTGCTTCACTGCCAGATTCACCCTAAGTTCACACTGTCCTTTATTTGGGCTCCACCCCTCACCTTCTCTTTGAGTGCAACAAATGCAACACTTTGTGAACACCTCCAGCTTCCCCTGAGCCTCTGCCTCACCCTTCCACCCACAAGTGTGGTTCCCCAAGGCCCCCAGCACCCTCTCTGCTCTCACAGGCTCTTGGTGTCACCTCTGCCCTGTGGCCAGGGCTCTGGTTCACTGCATTTCTTGGAACTGCAGCTGCACAAAGCAGTGAGAGGCCAGGGGCTGCCAGCACCCAAAGCACAGAGGCTGCACAGCTGCAGCCCAGGCAGAACCAGCACGGGCTCAGCTGGGTTCCAGCCCTGAGACAGTCAGGAGGAGGCAGCAGAGGCTCCTGGGCTCAAGGCTGGCTGCAGAGCCCAGCACAGGGACAGAGCTGAGGGGATCCTCTACTCCAGCCCAGCACCTGGGAAGGGCCCATCAGATGTTTTTGCCATCAAAAAGGACAAACTAACTAAATAAAACAAGAGGAAGTGAGGAACAGGAAAGGCAAGGGTGGAAGTCACAAACTGCTACTGCATTCCCAACAAACACCCTTTTTCCATGCCCCAGGGGAAAGCAGGGAAGACAAAGTTCCAGGGGTAAGAGCCAGGGTGGCAGGAGACTCTAAATTCCCAGGTCACTAAGCTGAAGAAGGAAAGCAAAAAAAACCCAGAAAAACCCTGATAACCTTCTCTCTGTTCTCTCTCACTTCCTGGGAATGTTTCACTTATCTGTGCGCTTTCCAGAAACTTCTATTCTCAGAATCCAGGACTTTCCATAGAACCTGATCTGATATTAACCCAATCACCTCTCCCATCTTGTTTGCCCAGTTGGCTCCCAATCAGCACATGACAAACACCAGGAAGCCAAGCTGGAAACCCAACTCCATGGCAATGGCCCTAGAAAATCCCTGCCAGTCCCACTTCCAAAACCAAGCCATCAAACCAGCCCACTGCTTCATGGCAGGCAGGGCTTTTGTCCTGGGCTCTTCTGCCTGGCACTATAGCAGGAAAGAGAAAAATCACAGAATATTCTGAGCTGGAAGGGACCCACGAGGATCACTGAGTCCAGCTCTGAAAAGAATGGCCCATGTGGGGATCAAAACCATGGAAGTCCCACTATAAATGAATGGGAATCAAAGCACCTGAGTAACTCCAGAGGAGCCACTGATCCTGAGAGAAAGGGTGGCTTTAGGCATTGGCAATGACACACAAGCATGTCAAAGCACACCCAGTACTGAGGAAGGGGTTTGGCTTTGGTCACACAGCAGCTGCTCCTGATGTCAGGGCACATGCCACGTGCTGCTTCATCTGCTGGAGCAGAGGCTGTGACAGCACCCAGGAATGACTCTACCAACAGGCAGCAACCCATCTGTGCTCGTGCCCAAGAGAAATCACCACGGCTGTCACATCTAAATTTAGCCATGCCTGGGGACAAGAGTGGATCCAAGTTGCTGTGTACTGCCCATACCTCAGGTGTCCAGCACTGAGCTCTAGCCAGGCACACCTCTCCAGATCAAAGGAGGTTTCCTTTGCTTTCTCTGCAGATACAGGTACTGACCACTGCCAGACACAGCATCTGGACAGAAGCACAAGTCTAGCTTGCTAATCTCTAGCTCTAGTTACTTGGATGTTTGAAAAGAGCTTGGGGGAGGAAAAGGATTTTTCTCCCCCTCATGAGGGAATCTGCTTGAGTCCCATCTGTCACAGCCATTTTAAAGCTTGTTTTTCTCCAGTTTTAGTCCTACTTCCTGCTTTCACTGCTGATGAGCTACAGGACTCACTGGAAATGCATGGAAACAGGAGACTCTTTCAATCACAATAGGGAGATTAAACCCCCCCCAAAATACAGGCATTAACAACAGGGACCTCTGTGAGAATGCATTAGAAAAGTCTATATAAGTTAACCTGGGGGACAGGCTTGTGCATGACTTAAAAGAACAGCTGCTGCTTTCCTTGTCTTCAGAACAAATTTTAGCTTTAAATTTCCATTTTTTGTCTGTCCTGAAAATCAGCAGCTTGGAAGAAATTCTCTGCACTAGCAGAGTCTTGTTTTCTTCATAGGAAGCCAGCAGAAACTACCACCGCAGTTCATCTTGGCCAGTCAGCCAGGGACAACCCTGTTTCTTCCATCATTTCCTTTTGAACAAGAAGAAATCTGTCCGGGGAAAACATTCTGTCCTGATTTTCAAGTGGCCAGCAATAGACTCTTGCTATGCTGTTTCAGCATTTAATTACACTCTCTGCTGAGATGTGCACCTTTTCTTCTGCCCTGCATTTATAGTGCTTATTATACACTTGTCTGTGAACCAGAGAGACTTCAGTTTTCAAATTCCTGCTGTCTGTGCCAGATAATTTACCCCTAAGCTTGTCTCTGATGAGCTACACACTCTTCAACAACAAGGCAGACTTTTTCAACCTATTAATCCACACAGTGTTTTTTCTCCAAATCTAATTTTCCACTTTTTCCTCAAGCAGCCAGTAACATAACTGGACATAATAGTTCTGCAGCTATTCCACTACTGCAATACTCATTATTTGATGCTGCTACGTGCACGTGGCATTCCCCTGTCCCACATGCAAGGATCCCATCAGCCCACTGGGCAGCAAAAAGTGGGTGCTCCTGGTCAGCCCATATCCCTGAGACACTGGCAATCCCAAATCTTTCTCCAAGCCCTTCTGGCAGCACAAGTGCCTCAGCCACAAGGCACAGGCTGCTTTACATGATCCTTGTGCCTAGCTCAAAGGGCAATTCCAATTGCTCTGCTCCCTTTGCGACCTCCATTCCCCAGCCTCTGTGCCACAGCCCACCTGCAGAAAATATTTTTCTCCTCCAACACACGGATGAAGTATTGTCTATCATATGGGCAAAATCTGATCTGTGAGGCCACAACAGCAATGCTCCATCTTTAGCACATTTGCTTACAGGTCTATTTTGACAGATAGCAGATAATTTTTGATTTATTAAATAATGCTCTACTGTATTTATGTTTAATATGCCTTATACAAGTCTACACATCTCTCAAGAAAGGGCCTTAAGCTATGTCAAGACAGGGCACTATTACCCTTTTCACCTCCCAGACTGGGAAGCCCATTACAGAGAAAGGGGATGCAGCCTTCCCTGGAAGAGACAACTGCTCAGAGGCAAAACTATGAAAAAAGCCAATCTTCTGACTTTTGATTAATGGCTGTACTCACTAGACAGTGTGACCTTCAGACCTTTCCAAGAAGTATCCATCTGTGGTAAAGAAATTACAGAAATGAAAGGACATTTCTGAATCAAAGGCTTCCTTTCAGCACTGATTGGAACAGAAAATGTGTCACTGCTTTGACATAAAACACTGGAGAGAGAAAAGACCCACCTTGCAATCTGTTTATTTGCATATACAGGTCAGGAAAAGAAAACTCTCCCTTCTCTGTGTGCTGGACCTTCTTGAAAGTTCAATGATTATGTTTATCTAGAAGTTAAACTTCATTAAAGGTTTCTCTGAGCCAATCGTTGACTAAAGTGTTTTCACAGAACACCCCACACAATGAATGCCATTCCACAGGCAGGTGCAAGTAAACAGCATTGACTTCAGCTTTCAAGCATGTAATTATAGAAAAGAAACAACTTATTTTGGGAAACAAACAAAAGAGCTTAAAAATCACCGGTGGAAAAAGAACAGACAGAGACATAACTAAAAACTACAAATGCTGTAGTGAATTATTTAAGTGTTATACAGTAAAAACGAAAGTTTTTCCTGTATGCTTAAACCACCAGGCAGCACCGAAGCAAAGAATATACTTTTCCCACCTACAACACAAGATTTGCTGTCACATGATGCCAGGCAGGTGAGACACAGACAGACTCTAAAGAGGATTAAACAATCAGTGGGGGACAGATCCATTAGCAATCACGAAGCAGGATGGCCCCAAATCCAGCTTTGGCTAAGAACACTCCTTAACTGCTGACTGTCAAGAGAAGAAGGGACCCTTCCCCACCCACCTTTTCTCTTGGCATTTCGTTCCCGCCATCTGCTATAGGAGCTATCAATAGCTGCAAAGCACAAACGATGGCCATTTTTCCCCACTGAGCAATTAAGCCTGTTCAGAACCATGAGAAACCCCGGGATAACGGCTGGGAAATGGAACAATCAGGAACTCGCAGAGCGTGAGCCTGGAGCGCCCTCTGGGGGTACGAGGCGGGCGTGCCGCGTATCCCACACCCCTCCCTGGAGGCGGCCTGACCGAGCCAAAGCAGGACCAGAGAGCCTGCAGTCACCCGCAAAAAAGGAATGACATATCCACGGCTGGTTCAATACTCCTCCTCTTTGTCCTGTTTCTCCCAAAGCAAGAACTTGAACTTCTTGCAAAGAAGCAAAATTTTCAACTTCTAAAATTTCAGAAGTTCAAAAAAATACTTGCTTCGTATTGACCTTGGAAAAAGGTCTTTCTTCTCCATTACTAGTGAGGGAGCAGTGTTGAGAGAGGGATGCCTTGACATTACAATAATCACCTAACAAAGATAACTCATTGTGCACACCCCATAACTTTGGTTCAAACTTCCCCAGTGCAGGAGCCTGGCTCTGGTGCCACGGGAGGAAAGGTGGGAGGATGCTGAGTTCCGAAGGGCCTCCCAAACCCACTCAGCACTCTCAGCAGCCAGTCCAAAGCTTTCCTCCCTGACTAGGACCTGCTCTTTCCCTGCTTCTGGCTGCCTGTCCCCTTCCAGCCAGATTCCCATGGAGCAGCAGAACAAAGCCACATGTGCTGCACAAACATTCCCGCAGGGGGAGAACAGGAGAGGGCTCAGCTACCAGAGAGAACCAAACAGATCACATGGGGGCAAATTTCACACAGGACAGACTAAGGCAGACAAGGGAGCTTCTCTCTCTGCGTGTGTCTCTGTCCCCAGGCCTGAAACAATGCTCGTGGTTTGGGTCATGCTGTGTTTAATTTCATGCCACTACCAAGGCCCTGGAGCAAGAGTCATAACCCTAACATGTGTGTCATAAACATGGCTTCCCTTCTCCTCGGACTCAAACCAACATGCAGGAGCACCTGCAGATGCTACAAACAGAAAATTAGGAAGAAAATTTTGAAGCTGCCTGTGTATCTGCACTGAGTCAGTTTAGGGAGTCACATTTTCTCAGCCAGAAACAAGACACGTGGCTTGTGTGTGCAGCCACAGATAAACTTGAACCTGGGATAACAATTAACTGCTTCCTAAAGAACAGAAATTATCTGGTGAAAAGTTTCAGCACTGCTACTTTTAATAACACTGCAGACAAATTCTAAACAAAAGGTAAGCAACAGATGCAAAGAACTTTAACATTTCTGAAAGCAGGTACTTGCACTGCAGTTTTCAAGTCCAGTGAAGGCTGAAAAAAATTACTCTGATGAAACAAAACATAGACAAAGCCCAACCCAAACCCATCACACAAAGTCAGAAATTACTAGCCTTTCTTCCAGCAGAAGGAAAGGATCTGGACACCACTTTGTGCACAGGTTACACACAGGACACAGCTCCTGGAAGCAGCACCAGTCTACAGCCATGTCCTGCCAGGTGCTGCTCAATAGCTGGATTTTGTCCCCATGGCTCTCCTGTCACAGGAACCTCCCCAGCACATCACAAGCAAACTCTCCACTGCCCATAGAGTTCCACTCCTGAATCATTATCATGAACTTCTGGTCTTCTGCAATAAATGTGCTAAAAATGTGCCTTCATAGTAAGTCAAGTGACACAACAAATAAAGTTTTGCCAGAGACAAGTCTGGGTTAAGCTGTTTACAGTCCATTTTTGCACCAGGGTATGTTCAGTGGTTTCAAACACAGCACTGCACTCCAGTTTGGGCCAGCAGAGATGCTTTTACAAAAATCAGGCATCTGGGCTCAATTAACAACATTCTCAAGCATTGGCCAGCCCAGCTTCCACCCCACACAATAGGTCTTTGTTTTGAGCCTGGCACTGCATGGGGTGAAGAACCAGAGCACAACTCCAGAGGAAGCCTCACCAGAAGATATTTTGACTTGCAGAACATACAAGTTTTCCCTGATTTCAATGCTCCCTTTGCATCCATGAACTAATTGGGATTTGGAGGTTGGAAATACTCTCTTGAATCATCCAGAGCAGAAATACTGTTGACAATAACAAAGGCAACCATTGCTGGCTCCAACTGGCAAAATTATTCCTTGGAGTTCCATCTCCAAACTCAATCACTACAGAATGATCAACCCCATCCAGGCAGAGAGCTCCCAGCTTCTCTGGACACAAGTGTCAGCACTATGACTTAGGGCCCAGAAGATTCTCCATGAGGTGCTGCTCATGTCCCACACCAAACCAAGACTCTGGTTCTAAATATTCTTCCTCTCTGTGATTTGAGAGGATGTCTATGCTGTAGCTGTGCTGATTCCCACTAAATGCTCTGGAACCTCCTCATGGATTTCAATAGAACCCTTTTCTTTAAAGGGCACAATAGAAGCACAGGTTGTCTTTGTCCTTAAATTTCTGTTTAACTTTTGCAGATTACAACAGGCAAATAACTGAAGAAAGGACTACTAGACTGAAACAGGTTTAAGTTTCTGGGACTCATCTCCATCTCCAGAAGTTAACACAGGCTCCAAAGGAAAACAAATTCTCAGAAGGTAAAAAAAACCCTAAACCAATCCAAAATAAAACCAAACAAAAACTCATCTTGTAAATCCTAAGCTTCCTGAGGACTAGTGAACACAAAGGTTTCCTTGCTAGGATGGCCCATGTGCTGAAAGTGAAACTAGGCTACTGTCAGGACAAGTGTCACCATGTAGATCTTAAGCTCTTCCATAGCAGTAGGAATGCTGGGGAACACAGGAGTTTTAACTTGGTCATGTATGGCTCTCCTTTGCATTCTTATGACTGACAGTCACATTTAGTTCCAGCCCAGCTCAGAACTTACCTTTCAGTTTCCTGTATTTGTCCAGAAACCACCACAGAGCCATGAGATGGAGGGTAGCTGCCACTTCCTACCAGCCAGCACATGGACACTCAGGCTCTCTGGATTGCATTACTGTTTTCCTGCTATTGCAGGGTTCTGCTGGCAACCTCTAGACCATGTTTAGATTCCTGTACACTCTAAGCCACTGGGATATAGCAATAGATGTTTTGAACTTCTCAGGAGTCCTTACTATCGCAGAACTAAGGAAAGCAAAGCCACATCCTTCCATCAATTGCAATTGATTTCTGTGTAATTAAGAGATACATCAGCTTGCAGCATCCCTTCCTCTGAGGCAGGAGGCAAAGGTTACTAGCATCAGCTCCAGATCACAAGCTTTGAACCACCCCCATTCTAAAAGAAGTGGAGTGATGTGATTTCCCCACCACTGCAGCCTCACAGCACACAGGATGCCTTCACAGCAACGCCCTGATTGTATCGTGCCATGTACCTCACACATCCAAGCCCGTCCCCACCACATTCCCCACATCCATACCTCTGTTTCAGGCCGTGGAATAAACACTGGGGGTCTCATCTGCAGGGTCAGCTCCTGGAAGTCCCACTCTCCAAGCACGTACTGCACTGGCATCCTGCAGTGGGCAAGGGGAGCATGAGCGCTCAGGGGCTGCGCTGGGTGAGCGGAGGCGCTCCCATGGCACCCTGCTTTCCTCCCTGCTCACCACAGCCCCTGCCCAGGGCCAGCAACTGCATCAGCAATGTGCATGTGCACACTGAGGGAGCAGGGCAGCTCCCTGCCCACAGCCCAGTCTGTCACACTGAGGGAGCAGGGCAGCTCCCTGCCCACAGCCCAGTCTGTCACACTGAGGGAGCAGGGCAGCTCCCTGCCCACAGCCCAGTCTGTCACACTGAGGGAGCAGGGCAGCTCCCTGCCCACAGCCCAGTCTGTCACACTGAGGGAGCATGGGCAGCTCCCTGCCCACAGCCCAATCTGACATCAAGCACTGGAACTGGGAACTACAGGTCAGTCAGCCTCACCTTGGTACTGGAGAAAGTGAGGAACAGAGAGTCCTCAAGGCTGTGTCCAAACATGCCAAGGGCAGGAAGGTGACTGAGACTGATCAGCACAGATGCACAAAGGGGAAATCACTCTTGAGTGAGCTGATAGTCACCCATGACACAATGACCAGTCTGATGTATCAAAACCAGATCTTGACCTTCCCTGGGGTTCTGACACTGTCTCCCATAACATCCTCATGTACAAGTCGATGCAGTACAGACTGGATAAATGAGGTGGGCAGGAAACAGAATAGTCAGGCTTGGAAGGCTGATTTCAGCAGCACAAGGCTCAACTGAAGGCTGATTTCTAGTGGAGTACCCCAGGATCAATATCCCACCTTACTGGTCTGGCTGAAGGGACAGAGCCCCCTTGGCAAGCCTGCAGTGACAGAATTGGGAGGAGTGGCTAACAGGCCAGATGGGTGTGCAAATTTTCAGAGAGACCTCTGGAGAAATGGGCTGACAGGAGTCTCATAAAAATCAGCAGGGAGTAATATGAAATCATAAACTGGGGAGGAATAACTCCATGCACCAGTACAGGCTGGGGCCTGACCAACTGGACAGTGACCTTGCAGGTGGATAAGCTGTGCCCCTCATTTGAATCACCATGAGAGACCACCACAGCACAGCTGACATGTGAGCTGCCTCCCTCTGCTGCCTTTCTCCTGGCTGCTTTAGGCTGAAGGAAAGCCCTCCAAAGGAACAGGTACAGGACGATGCTCCTACCTTTGGAGCCGCTTGTGGCTCAGCTGCTGGATTTGCTCCTGCTGCAGTGCTGTAAGTGGAGTGTGGAGGCTTTTGGAATCCAGACTCTGAAACTGAAGACAAAGTCACTTTAAAACCTGCCCACCTGTGCCACTGGAGGGTCCTCTGCCACGGGCATCCTCAGGGTGACTGGCAAACACAATTGCCTGGGACTGCTAGAAACCAGCTGGACAGCCATCAGAAGAATTTATCTGCATGTTTAGAAACAAATCTTTACTACTGTTCTTCTGCTACTTTTTGGGGTTCACAAGAACAATTAAAATTAAGAATCACTTCATCAGGCAAGTGAGGGTGGATGTTTATGTTACACTTCAGAGTCTGCAAAAGAGATCCCTGAGTGTTCTACTGGCAATAACACACTACCCCTCACCCCCTCTGCCATCTAAGGGAGGATAAGTTGTTCTACTTACTCTAAATGAGATAAAAAGGCATGAGATTCAATTAAAATGAAGAAGCAAGAAGCACATACAGATCTTACTCTTTTCCTATTACTTAACTGTTTTTGCTCCCAGGACAAATGACACAATATATTGACTGGATTCTCGTGCTTCAGGGATCCCGTTTGTCTCGAACTCCTTCTGCCAATAGTTGACCATATCAGTGGCAGTCATGAGCCCAGGTCCTGCACTGCAGCTGTGCCTCAGAAACAACTGCTTTGGACTGAGCACAGCACCTTTCCTTGGAGTCCCCAGTCCTGGCACACACTGGGCTGGGAGGCTCAACAACTTCCTGAGCAGTGGATGGGTGAGGCAACTCATTGTGGTGAAGTTTCTGGCTTCCACACCTGTTCCTCGTTGCTACCTACTGATCTGTCAGTGCTGAGATTCACCTGGTGCTACCACAGGTCACTGGCTAAGCACCAGCTGACCACAGTCTGTGGGTTCTCCACAGGACAGCATTTGCAGCTCTTCTGGGCTAGAAAACAAGGCAAGAGAAGAGTGTGAGTTCCTTGGGATACTAAATAACAGGTTCCCCCCTGACAGAATGCAGAGTGCTTGCCCTAATCCCAGCCCACAAGGACAAAGCCAATTACACCGTACCAGTAACAAAGGACTATGCCCAAAAAAGACTCTTGTGCCAGCCAACAAGCCAAGCCCTGCTTCTTCCAAGAGCTGCCACCTCCAGAGGTCAGAGGCCAGTCTGTGCCCATGGCAGGGCAGAAGTGAGCTGCCCACACACAGGCACAGCTCTGCTGCCCGCCCTGGGTCCCAGAAAGCCACTGACACACCGACCTTCAGCTCCAGTCCCTGGCTCTCCACCCCACAGGTAGGTCACCCTGGTGTCCCTGGAGGAAGACCTTCAGTCTCTCCTAGATGATTTCTTTTATTCCTCTCTCTCTTCATAAACCACAAGTCAGAGGTTGGCAGAGATGCTCACAGAAGACCTGGACTTCATGGATCAAGGGTGTTTTACACTGTTACCATCCCCAGAGGGCAAACAAGGGGGACAGAGCCAGAGCTGAACTGTGAAGAGCAGAGAAAGGAGAAAACCTCACAACATAATAGAGGGAAGAGAAACACTTGAAAGATGGAAAGGTTAGAAGGGACAAACCCTGCTAGAGGGAAATCGGTCTCCTAAAGGAGAGAAGAGGCAGAGCCAGACAGAGGGGGAATAAAAACAAACAAGATGACTGCAGGAGACAAAGGAAATGAAACCTTACAAAACAGCTGCTGCATATCCCACTTGGAACTGTTCGAGACAAACAGAACAACAACCACATTTTCCTGCTGTGGTCCATGAGAAATGAGGGCCCCTCTCTTTTCTGACTCACAGTCCCCGGAGCAACTATGGCTTTCCCTGAGCACTCATTGCCATTCCTCTATTGATGGCTGCTTTTCAACACGGTCTCAGAGAGGCCACAACCTCCTCTACTCCAATTTCTCCCAAAAACCATCACACAAACAACTACTGAGCAGCTGGCAGCTGCCCCCTAGGAATGCTGCTGCGGGGAAAGCTGGAGAGACCAACTGGGCTCCAGCCTGGCAGGCACTGGCACCACAGTCCTGCTCCTGCTGCACAGGGAAACCCTGGAACAGTCAGGCCTCCACTGCCCTCCTCTGTAAAATCAAACAGCCCAGGGAAGCAGCAGAAGGAATACCCTGCAGCAAAGATCTCCAGATTGTCTTACCTGCTCCCTCCTGGCAAAGGGATGGATGCTCTAAGAGCCCAAGGATCCCATTTTCACCATCTGTGTTACATTCAGCAGGCAGACAAACAGCCCCCATGAAAATGTGCCTTTATGTAAGGTCTGTCAGCTACAGTATCTATTTGGGAAGCTTCCCACTGCAAGGCTCTATTTACTGCTACAAGAGAAACACTAAAAGAATAAAACTTTACCAACCATTACCGTTCCAAGGGAGGCAGAGAAGACTTTAATTGGCCGAGGCTGAAACAATTTGCACAGAAATACAGAACTGATGGGGTTAGAAGGGACCTTTGGAGATCATCCAGTCCAATTTCCCAACCAAGGAAGGTGACACAGAAACACGGCCAGGTGGGTTTAGTGTATCTCCAGAGAAGGAAACTGCATGAGCCCCCTGAGCAGCCTATTCCAGTGCCCTGCCACCCTCAGCATAAAGAAGCTCTTCCTAATGTTGAGGTGAAACTTCTTTTTACTTTATGGCCAGTACTCCTCATCCTGTTGCTGAGCACCACCCTCTTGACAAACTCCTTTGAGTACTTATATTAACGAGATCCCCCCTCACTTTTCTCTGGACTAAACAGGCTCAGCTCCTGCGGTCTCTCCTCACAAGACACGTACTTCAGACCTTTCATCTTTGTTGCCCTCTGCTGGATCCTCTCCAGTGGCTCCTTGTTTTGTCTCCCTTAATAAAGGAGACCAGCTACTTATGTAAAATCTCTGCATGCTACTTCTTGGTACAAATACCTCTCCAGTACACAGGGAGGAAGCAATTTCCCTTTCCCCTCTGCAGTTCCGTGGTTTTGTCCTTTCAGCCCCGGCTCCCTCTCCCTGTAGCCTCACACGTGCACAGGCGGCTGTGGGAAGGCCCGGCCACTCGAACTCTTGGCCCTGCCCCACTCACAGGCTCGAGCAAGGGCTGGAGCTCGCAGTGTCCTAGCCCCGTTCCAGCTGCTGGCAGTGTCCGGCTGAGCCGGCACCGAACAGCCCCACGGCCACACCGGGGAAGGCAGCCCAGCCAGGAGCTGCCGACCCGCGGCGGTGAACGAGCCTTATGGGCAGCGCCGGTAGCGGAGGCGGCTCCTTCTCCAGCCTCTCAGCTCTCCCTGCACATGAAACACCCGAGCACGGCCGGGGCTCCCTTCGCCTGAGGGGCGACAGTGGGCCCGAGGCTGCTCTGAGGGGAGCGCGCGCACAGCGACGCCTCACCTCAGGGCTCCCGGCGCGGCCGGGGCACCGCCGGCTCCCTCGGGGGCGGGAGCCCAACCGGCTCCCAGTGGGGCTGGGGGCACAACCGGCTGCTTCGGGAACGGGGACCGGGACCGGGACCGGAGCCGGGGCAGGGGCCGGCACTGTGGGCAGCCGACTCCCGTTCCGAGGCAGGGCCGTGAAGGACCAGCCGCGCACGAAGCCGCTCCCGAGCGCACCGCCGACCCGCCACCGCCGCGCGCGTGAGTGACAGCCGCGCCGACCAATGGCCTGAGGCGGCGTGCGGCGGGGCGGGGCCAGCGGCGGCGCGCGCGGAGCCGAGCGGCGCGGCCCGGCCCGGCCCCCGCGGCCCCGGGCGCGGCCCCCGGCGGCCGCTCCGCCCGCGCCCCGGGGGGACCGGACGCCTCGGCGGCAGCGCGCAGTAAGTGCCGGCCCGGCCGCCCCGGCGCGGGGGGCGCTTCCAGGGACGGGCGGGGTGGGCCGGGCCGGGCCGCGCTGCGGGGGTGTCCGGCTGCGCCGTGCCGTCCCTCCCGCGGGCACTGCGGGGCTGCCGCGGCCTCTCGGGGTCCGGTCCCGGGCGGAGCGGGGAGCCGGCTGTGAGCCCGCCTGGGCAGCGGGAAGGGCCCCGTAACCCGTTATCCGCCCGGAAACTTCTCGGGATGGGGAAGGAGGGACTTCCCGCAGGGATGGAGCGCGGGCAGCGGGGCAGGGGTGCTGCGCGCACGGGGCCAGGGCGGTCGCTGCCGATCCGGTGTGTGTCACAGGGTGGGTCACGGGAGCGGTGACATTGCTGGGGACGGGCCCCGCGCCTGGGCTAGGGTGGGACGGGACCGTGCCCTTCTCGGACGGGGTGACAGCCGGGGAGCTCCGGGCAGCGGGCACACACGGTCGGGGCTTTCCCGTTTCCCTGGAGCCTGGTCAGCTCTGGAGAGGTGAGGGAAGCCTAAGGTTCATCCACTGGGAAGCCACGTCCCGTTGCCAGCAGCAACACAGTGCCGCTTGTATTGCTGAGTTACTACAGATACTTCATCTTGGTGAAGTAATGAAGAAACTGTACTTGTTATTATTCTTCATCCAGAGACCCTCTGACCCATCTTCATCCCAGTGACACAAATCTCTGTTCAAGTCACACCCAAAATGAAACAGCAGCACAGAGATTAAAACCAATACTTCAGAAAAGGCACAAGGTGGGGCCCAGAACAATTTTCTGCATCTCAGAAATGAGCAGCAGCTATCAGAGATCAGTTTGGAAATGCTGGCTTGGGAGAGAAACAAACGTGTTCCCCTTGTGTGCAGACCCAGCAGAGCCCAGCACAGAGCACCCCTGGCTGTGCAAGGAGCTCTCTTGGTGCAGGCAGTGGAACAATGCCAGCTGGCAGCAGCTGAGGATCTGGTTCCTCTTCTGTTCTATTTGTGCATGGACTGTGCTGGAACCTGCCAGTGATAGGTAGTAGCTGTTCCCGGCCCTACAGCTGCCATCAGAGGCTTGGAGTGTGCCCAGCCTGCAGATCAAACTTCCAGCACCAGGATGGCAACTGGGAAAGGAAGGTGGTGGGGAAAGATGATCCCCTCAGCTCTGCTGTGTAAGCTGTGGGCCCTGGGCCATCCTTGCACTCAGCCTCCCTGTCTGTCTGTCTGCAGCCTGGACCAGGAGGAGCTGGGGAGCAGAAACAGCCCTATCTGAACCTGGGAGTGGTCATGTAAGCCAGGTCAGAAACCTCAGACACAGGATTGCTTTTAGAGCTAGGTCTGTGGGCATGGGAATCCTTCAGCATGAACAGGATGCCAAGAGCAACAGAGTCCCCATTCTCCCTTGACCAGAGTTTCAGCTGGCTTATTTCAACCCAGCCTTTTTTAGTTGTTCAGAACTGACACCACATTCAGCTGAAGGCCTAACCCATTTTGTTTCCAAAATTTAGGAGCTGTTTAAGATCTAGAGCCATACTCTGCAAAGCCCTTGGGCCTGCTTCACTGTTTTCATTTAGGCTCTTTTTCCACTATTTCCTTGGTAGTGGCTTTTTAAAAAATGAGTATTATCATTATGGAAAGTTTCCCTGAATAGCACAAATTGATGGATCCTGCCTGAGCAGCTGCTCGATCTGCTCAATAATTCCTTCCCTTTTCCTGCTGGGCTGTCACTGCTGCTGTTGTTGTTATGACACTGATTTCAAATTTGCCATCTTTGTGCCCAAGTGCACTGCACCTGAGCTGTGCTGTGCTCAGGAATGGCTGGAGAAGTCCAGGTGCCTGTGGTTTGTGCCTGTGAAGGGCACAATCCCCTTCAGCTGCAATGACTTACAATGTTAGGAGGGACCAGACCAGAACTGTTATTCACATTTCTCTAGAAACTCCAGGGAGCTGACAGTGTCTCCCAGGCAGTTAAGAATTCCCCTGTGCTTCACAAAGTTGTTTCCAGGGGACTGAGACAGACCCTGCATGAGTGGCAAAGCTTTTACCTGCTCAGGGAGCTGCAGGACAAGTGGAGGTGAGTGCTCCAGCTGCTGACTGAGCACAGGCTGGTGCTGCTTGCCTGGGGTGCTTTCCTGCTCCAGCTGTTTGTGGCAGATGTTGATCATGCTGCTTCCTGCAGTTATGGAGAGCAGTAAGGCACCACAGTATGGGAACTGCACAGTAACCTTGCCTGGAATGGAACAGAGTGGGGCAGAACAATGGCTCGTTTCTCTTTGCAGGCACATCTTTTTCTATTCAGAGCTCACTAACCCCTCTGTCCCAGCTGCATTCCAGCCCAGAGATGCAATGTCTGCTGAATTGCAGGGAAATTACCAGAGAACTGCTACAGAAGTTCTCAGGTCAGCTCAGCTCCAGAGGTAGCTGCATTTTCAGAGAAGCAACTGATGGTCTAAAGTTACATACAGTGTTTTATAAACAAAGTGTGCAAATACTTCCCACAGGCTCATCCCATGGTGTTTTGCAACTCTTGATCATTTGCACAATAGAACTATGAAGCAATTAAAGCCTTTCATGTTCTCAGCATGAACAGATCTATCAAATTTCACAACTCCAAAATTGGACTAATTTTAAAATTGATATTGATAATTGCCAGTGCATGACTAAGCTTGAGTGGGTGCTTTCATGAGGGATTGAGAAATACTTGGTGTCTTTAGATGGAGGACTGATGCAACCCACCCTTTCCAGAGCACTGGGATGAGCAGCAGTGGGACAATGGATAGTGCAGGGACTCATCACAACAGGGAACTCCTACTTTGGATTCAGTAAAAAGCATCTTGAGATATGGATGCCTCACAGCTGAGTGTCATTTCACTGGGTATGTTCCCACTGATAAGGGGATCAATACAACTTTTCAAAAATTAAAAGCAAGAGACAGAAGCAGGAAGATGCTCTATCCTGGGTCAGACAGAGATCACCTGGTTGAGCCTGGGGCACACCAGAGACAAGGATTCTGAGGTTGTCCCCACACAGATCTCTAGGTGACTGCAAGGAGGCAGAGCTGGAGTAGTGATAGGAGAGTTATCTCCAACTCCCAGGTGAATCAGGCATGATTCTGGGGGCTTTTAGTAAGCTTAAAAAACATTTTTCTTATTTTGATCAGGCATTCAAAAACTGTGCTGGTGAATTGGGGAACTGTGGGAAAGGTTGTGCCTGTCTCCAAGAGCTCTGCACTGCTCATTTGTTCTCATTCTGTCCTAGGCCAAGTCCAGTGTGGTTCCTACCCTGAAGAAAACCCACCAGTGGTGATGCTGCAGGAGAGGTCTCACGTGGGGCCCTGGATTGGAAGGGCAGCTCTGTACTCCTGTAGCTGATGGGAGAGGACAACAGCTCAGTAACAGGAGCTACCAAGAGCTGCCAGGATGAGTTACAGCTCACCCTCTGTGCATCACAGCACCCCCAGCACGGCCAAGCCAGAGCCAGGGACAGCTCTGGATGTGACTGTACCACAAACAGCCACCATAAGCCCTGAGACTACCACTTTCAACAGCACCAAAATCCCAGACATGGCCAGCACGGGACCTGGCATGAGCACCATGCTGCTTTCCTTTGGGATCATTACTGTGATTGGCTTGGCTGTAGCAATGGTAAGAGAGCCCAGCTAAACATTCCTGTCTCTTCAGGGTGGAGGGTGGCTAAAGGTTCTAGGACTGATTTACACTGAATAATTTATTTGCATTCTATTCAAGTCTCACCCAGAACTGCTGGGAACTGATAGTTCCTGAGATTCCTTTCTTTTTTAAGGCATTTATCAAATGTTCCAGTATTTCTGCAGTCTCCCTGAGGTCTGATCCAAATGGGATGCTCAGCAGGCCTAGGAGCAGCCATATGGAGTATCAGTATTTGTTTTTAATAGCAATAGGAAGTTCAAGTAAAAGGGAAAAAAGCAGATTCTGTTCTGACTTGTTACCTGGAACAGCTGCATTGTTTTAAACATTCTCTTGGCCCCCACAAGAAAGTTTATCCATATTAACTTTTCAACCAGACTATTGAAACCATGGAAGTCCCCCCTGTGGACATGGGGTAAATATTTTTGAATTAAAGTGGCCTGAATCCATCTTAGCAAGACTCACCCTGGAGTGCATTTCCAAGGTTCTGCATGCTGGGTATCAGTCCTTGAGGGTTTGGTGTGTCACTAACCTTGCCATTAATGCTGTGGGCAGAAGCTTTCAGATACCCCAGTTCTGGGCCCAGCACGGGCAGTACAAGGGCTGCAGCTCTCCTTTTATGTAACCAGATCATTTCCCTGCCAACAGAGAACAGAAGGTAGCAGCAAGCTCCCATTCCTTGTGCAAGGAAGGGCTTCACTAATACAGCCATCAGAGGAGCCTACTGCAAAATTTCATTGCAGGCCCCAGGAAGAATTTTTCCAAAAGCCCTTAAGAAAACCTGGAAACAGTCAAAAGTTCCCAAGAGCAGCATCCAGCGTCTGTAGTTCTCAGGACAAGGCTGTGGAGGCCCAAAGCCTCCTTTTCTTCCCTGCACAGGCTGACAGAGGCAAGTCCCTGAGCATGCCCTCCCTCTTTGCTTCTTCCCTTTCTGCTGGGGAGGGGGTAGCAGCACTTCTGTGCTGTAGGAAATCTGCACATGAAAATCACAAAGGGCAGCTTTTTCATCCACTCTTAAATTGTCATATATGTCCTGCAGCCACAGAAATGTGCTGAGCTACACCTGGTAATACACCTAACACTCCTACTCCTACTAACACACCTAATAACAGGCCACTGAGCACTTAGTGTCAGACATGATGTGCTGCCAAGCTCACAGTGATGCATATGAAATGTCATTTTCATTGTCACTTCTGCCTTCCCCCACTTTGGTGCACAGTGACACCAACCTTCTCTACCTCTTTCCTGTGTGCTCAAAATTGCTCTTCTCAGCTATTCCCCATCCTACTGGGACTGCTGTAATGATGCTTCTTTTTCTCCTGCAGGTTCTGTATATCAGGAAGAGGAAGAGGTAAGATCTGTTATTGGCTGAAGGGAACTCAGTGCTTCAAAATGCAGAGTGAGCTCAGGAGGAGATGGGGAGAGTGCAAGTGATGGCTGTGGGAGAACATGGTGTGACTGAGGCTGGCACACTGCACTCCTGGGACTGGGCATCCCTCTGACACCAGAGTGTCAAAGACTCCTCCACAGCTTTGGAAGGAGAATAAGGCTGGGCAGGAGGAGGTCAGAGATCCTGCAAACTCATCACACTTCACCTATGAGATGCATCAAAACAGAGGAGAGGGTTATGGGTGTATAAAGAAGCTGGGAACTCCATCATGACAGGTGTAGATCTCAGGTTTTAGCCATTCCCAGATTCCTGTGTTTTCTAGCAGCCCAGGCAGGGACAGCTACTGGCAGCAGCACAGTGCAGAGATGCAGCTTCAGCCCAGGAGTTAATATCTTAATTTCCTTGCTAAGCTCCTGGCTGAAAATAGAGAGGAGAGCAGCACACAGAGAGAATCACATCTTGGTTCTTCTCACAGCAGGGACTCACAGCAGGGACTCTGGTGAAGATCCATAAGCTGTGGTGCTTCCTCCCTCCCTCACTCCTTGGGGCAGATCTGGCCATGCACAGACTACCAGAAAGTGCTGCTGCCCACTGTAAAATTTCCTAGCCCAGCCTCAAAGCCCAGGTCTGGGTGCTGCTGCAGGAGTACTCAGTGCTTGGCCTGTGAAAGTAGCACTGCTGGAGATAATGGTTGTGCTGGTAAGCCCATAGAGAAGCAGGGGAAGAATGTGTCATCCTAACACTTGCCAAAGTAGATACTTGTGGTGACACTGCCAGTAACTGCTTGTGTGTTTCCCTCTACTTCAAAACTCAGCTGTAGCCAAAGGCAGGACTCAGTGTTCTCCCAGGAGCCACCCCATCCATCATCCAGCTCTGAGGAGACCCTTTGAGTAATAATTCATAGCTCTGTCTCTTGGAGCAATGATACAAGAGTAGGAACAGTGTCCACAGGCATCAGCTCCCTGTGAGAATCTCTCTTTCCTATTTTCTATTTACTGTTTATTATTTTCTGTTTAATTTTATGTACTTCAGCCCCAGAATTAAAGTACTCTCAGGCCACTGGAGCTTGAAGTGAAGTGCGGTGTGGGCAGAGGGACAGGGGGAGAAGTCACAACATGCCAAGCTACTATGTTCCACTGTTTCTTTTGTCCCTCCCCATAAAGCCTAATCTTTTAAGGTCTGCAAGAACTTAAATCCTGATTCTTCTGTGTGTAAATGCCTGCCAACATAGATTAGTGATGGCAATTAATCCCTGTAATTGCACTCTGGGTGTCTTGCACTCCTGCCAGCTGTGTGTAGTAGGTTCTCAGCCTCATCCAGCAAGAGCCACAGGAGCAGAATCCCTGTGCAGCAGGAGAAGCAGGCTGCAGAAAGCCTCAGCAGTAGGGTGGGGGAGCAGCCTGAGCCCTGTTCTCACCAAGCCTTTCCCTCCCTGGGGCAGGTTGGAGAAGCTGCGGCACCAGCTCATGCCCATGTACAACTTTGACCCCACCGAGGAACAGGATGAGCTGGAGCAGGAGCTGCTGGAACATGGGCGAGATGCAGCTTCTTCCCAGGCATCACACAGCAAGGTAGGCAAAAACACCCCAGGCATCACAGAGCAAGGCAGGCAACAACACCCCAGGCATCACACAGCAAGGGGGGCAGCAACCACCTCAGGCTCACTGCACTGCTCCCTGCACGGCTTTCCAACAGGGCCAGGGAGATTTTGTAGGGCTGCAGGGTAGGGAAGATCTCAGGATGACTTCCCCATCTTGGCCAGCCCTGGAGGTAGGGACTTGAGTGTTTTGGAGTGCTTAGGGTGGACTGAGGAGTTAGGCAGTGTTTGACAGGAGGCTCTCTCCTGCCCTGTGTAACAAAAGGTAGGAGAAACTGGAAAAAAAAGGCTTCTCACCACTGTTTGGGTCCAGCTTCAGTGTTGACTGTTCCCTTTGTAACCACTACTACACAAAAAGCCTTTTTAAAAGAGCCAGCAGGGATGATTGGAACAGGGTCCCTTACCCAGTGACACAGCCTGTCCTTGGAGCAGACATACCTTTCCTTTCATGCATTCCTTTCCAGCTGCTCTGTGTTGCCCATGTCATCCCCTGCTTTTCCTGTCCAGGAGCAGGAGTTCTCCCAAATAGTTCTCAGTTTCCACACACTTTACACCTTCAGAAAATCTGTAGCAAGCTTGGTGTAGGCAGAAAAGGAAAGAGGAAATAATAAATACAATTGTAATTATAAAATACTTACCTTGAGACATTCTTAACCTGCTGAAGAGCTCAAATTTCACATTGGAATATAAAAGATAACCAACATGAAATATACTAGTTTGGAAAGCGGGAAACGTGGTGTATAAAAGCAAAGAATCTTGTTCTCTGAGTAGCACATACTAGGACAACATCACATCCCTCTATAGTAGAGGGTATAGAACAGAGGATATTATAGAGGATAACTCTCCACATAGGAGGCTTACCTGGAGGTAGTAAAGGGGGAAAATTGTAAGGCCAGAGTTAACCTCAGCCCAGTAAAACCAGAATCATCCTCTCCAGGGACAGACTGGCCAGCAGGATGCCTCAGGTCCCTCTTGCTAATGCTTGGGAAGTACAAGAGTTTAAAGACGCAATATAAAAAGAGAGGGAGAGTCTAAAACAACAGCTTAAGTTCATGCAAAGGAACTTTTCCTGGCCTTCTGATATCTCAAGCTTTTCATGCTGCCTTGTAGATATAAATAGTGAGACCCAGTAATCCAGTGATGTGGGGATTTTAAACTGGCAGGGATGTGCTGACTAACTCTCCAGGCTGCTGTATTTTCCCGTCACCGCCTTGTTAACGCCTCGTTAGCCGGGCAGCCGCCCCTGGGAGGGGTGAATGGTTCCCCTGGGAGGGGTGAATGTCGTTCCAAGGTGCAGTCCTGAGCTCTCCTGCTCCCTGCAGGTGCTGCTGCCGAGCCAGGGAGCCCTGCAGAGACCGAGCCGCCTGGTGTTCACGGACGTGGCCAACGCCATCAATGCATGACCGGGCCCTGCCCTGCCCCCGGATCCTGCTGACAACGAGGAGGATGACACCAACAAAGCAGTGACTTCCTCAAGCATGGCTGATCCACTGAGCCCAGCTGGTCACCTGTTGGTTTGTGTTACACACGGGCACAGGAGGTGCCACCACTCTGGGAAATAAACCCTTTGTGAGGGCAGTGGTGATTCTCTGGTGTGTGTGTTACCATTAAAAGCTCCTGAGCTCCAGTTTCTGGGCTGGCACTGCCTGACACCACCTACCAAGCTCTGAGTTTAGGAACAGTGCCTGCTTTGTGTAGATTAACCTGTGAGAGCACAGAGCTGTGCTCTCTGGGTCAGGGAGGGAGAGAGGGGCACATCTCAGAGAACTTCTGCACTGGCTTTGTGTGCCCAGGCCCCAAAGAAGGTGATGGATGAGCCTCTCTGTGCAGTGACCACAGCCCTGGCCAGTCCTGGGGACTGGTGGCAAAGCCTCTTTGAGCCAGGAGAGCTGCCTGCCCCAGCTGAGGGGTGACCTGAGGCACAGCAAGGAGAACAACCAGGGGATTATCCCCTCCCAGGCCTGTGGCTGCTGGTAAACATGCACCACAGTGGTGTGGTAGCATGGGGAATTCACTAGCTTGAAAAAGTGAAACAGTGAAGATTTGGCTGATAACATCTTAATCTGAGCAAGTGTCTGAATATCCTAAATTAGAGCTACTGTACAGACAGAGGGGATTTCCCACAGCTAGAGCCAGGGACTATCACTGTCTGGCTGTGTGTGCCCTGCTGCTGAGCTAGGAATAAGAGGTTGGGCCACAAAGAGGACTTGAGCAGAACTAGGGTTCCAATACCATTTATCCCTTCCTGTTTTGGCTCAGGGAAGTTTCTACAGTGCAGAGTGTTATCCAGGAAAACACAGTAAGCTTTGAAATATTTTCTTTTAAAAAAGGAAAAACATGTGTTGGCTCAACAACACCCCAGTGTTTGCCCCCAGAGATGACTAACACCTGGTTTGTACTTCCTTACCTGCCAGGACCTGCAGTCAGAGCCTTCTCTTCTTCCTGCTGAAGGGAACACAGAGCTTTGCCTTAGCCTCTGCTCGAGTTACCTGCTAGGAACAGGTAGGTGGGACTAGACAGGTAAGCCAGGGGTTTCCCTGGAGCCCTGAAGAATCTCTGCCTGTGCATCCTTCAGGGCTGCAGGAGGAAGAGAGTGCCAAGGGGTCTCTGGGCAGCTTGGCATGTGGCAGAGCAGTGTGGGGGTCTGTTGGTGAAAGCTTTTGGTGGGCACTGACCCTGAGTGCTGCAGAGCAGCAGAGCAGCCAGGGAGCAGCATCAGTGCCCAGCTGTGCCCTGATCACCTCCTCATCTTTGTGTGCTTACAGGCATTGTCAATCAGATTTTATTCCATCCACAGCACCAGTTAAAAGGGAATCAGGGCAAGCCAAAATTTGAATGCAGATCTAAAGCTTTATGCAAGGAGTTGTTTCAGAGTGGCAAGTCAGGTACCATGTGCTTTGTTGCAAGTTTGGACCTGCCCGTTAGTTTTTGTTCCTCCCCTGTGTGATTTTTCCCATATTCATTAAATGCAAACTCTTTCCTGGGCCTGTGCCCCTGACCCCTGCAGGGCACAGCTCCTTACCAGCCTTCCCTCTTCCAGCTTCCCTCAGGGCAGCTTTGCAGGGCTAAATTGCTTTAGTTTTTCAGTATCCAGCTGTCTTTTAGAACTAGGGATTTCTGGGGGTATATTAGGGGTTAGGGTGTGAAAAACAGCCCAGTCCTCAGTGCCAGGAGATGTGGCAGGAGACACTCCCAGGCTGCTGCTGTTTGTCCCAGGGATGCTGCTGGAAGCAAGGTGCATGGGTACAAACACTCAGTGTAATGCACATTAGGTCCTTAGAATTTGGAGTCTGTCTGTGGCTATTCCCAGCCATCAGCTGAGAGACAAATACCTCCCAACACAGACACACACTGGCCAGCTCCTGCAAGTGCTCACTGAGAGCAGCCACAGCTGATTTCTCCCTTCCTGCCTGTCCCCCTTCCAGGCTCTGCAGCAGCACAGAAGCACGTGGCAGTAGGGGTGGCCAGCTGTCTTAAATTGCAGAATTTTCCCCAGAACTCTTAGGACTGGAATTTGAATGGTTGTTTTAAACTCAACAAAAAGCAAGTGTGAGCTGAGCTGTTTCCTCAATGCCTCAGCCCAGTGTGTGCCCTTCTCCCAGTTCTGTGTGCTGCAGTGCAACAACAAACACACCTACACAGGACTTCTCCTGAACCACTCTCCCTGTGATGGTAGGCTTTGTCCTGTGATGACTGCCCTTAAGAGTAAAGAAGTGCAGACAATAAGACTAAAAGAATATTATGGGTAATTGCTGGGCTCATATTCTTTTAGTTCCATAGCGCCTCCTCTCACAGTTCTCAGATGTATAATTTAGCAGAAGCATTATGATGTAATTTAATTCAAGTGTTTCTGTGTTTTAAAGCATTGAAATATAATTAAACTATTTACATGAAAGTCTAGTGTGATTGTCTTTTTCTCCTGTAATTTGCAATTTCCCACAGGAACTGCTGGAGTGTTACCCCAGTATCTGCTGGTAATTTGTGTGCAGTGAATTCCCCTGCTCTTTCAAAAACTCAATGTGAAAAACTTGGAAGGGGAAGCTCTGTGGGGGTCAAAGTTTAGTGTTCCATAGCACAGAAACACAGATCCCTTCAGTGAGGCTTGCTAGACAAGTCAGGAGGGCAGGAGCTTCCAGCTGCCAGTCCTGAGCATCCAGAGCAGAAAAAGAAATCCCAACTTACCCTTAAGATGAATTCCTGTACAAACCGGGTTCATCAGCTCACCTGCAGCTCTGCCCACACTGAGGGCATATATATATGAATATATAACATTGTTGATATATTTCAGATTTGCTCCATCCTCATCTGGCCCACAGCCCCAAAACTTGGGACTAGTTAGGAAAGCTGTCAGATGAACTCAAGAGGCAGTGCACAGGCAGAGAATTAATTGTATTTAAGCTAAATAGCTGTATAGCCCCCAGAACCATGTGGGGGACAAACACTCGACTGTGGAGACTTCTGGGTGTACATGTGAAGCAGAACTGGCTTGTGTTACAATCAAGCCTCCAAGACACACAAAAGGATGGAATTAAGGCCCCACATTTGGGCTTAGGAGGCTGTCTGATTTTCTCCATGTGTGATTCCTCATGCTTATTATTTCTGGTTTTCACATCAATCTGGGGCTGTTCCTGAATGACCAAATTTTTGTTTATAATCCCCAAAAGTTCAGGTCAAGAGACACTCACCTTATCCAGCCATGTGTGTGCTGAGGGTGCTGCACAAGGAGGAGGCAAAGCAGGAGCCTGAGGGGCATTTGTTTAAGACCTTTATTAACAAACTTCAAGGCTAATTTGCAAGTTGCCAACACTCTCTATGCCTTCACCAAAACCATTTATGGGAAACTTCCAAACTTTGCTAGACAACAAACCTCAGTCACCTCCTGTAGTTTACCAACTGTAATGACCTCTTATTTTTGGCCAAGTCAGACCAAAACTGCCCGAGCTTAAAAACACTTGACATGCACTTACTTAGAGGTAGGTTTGTCTACACAGAAAAGGTAATTAATTGGGAAATAAAAACATTTATAATTTCAAAAAAGACAATCCAAGTGATCCAGTGTGAAATCCCAGTTCCCTGCAGATGTCTGGAATTCTGGCCACCTTTCATAGGCATTGACTTCCATTCTAATTCTCTGTGTGAACATGGAAGCTGAAGTTATGAACTGGGGTTTCAACTACACACAGAAGAGCTTCTAAAAGAGTAGAATTCTGTTTGTTCTCCTCCAGCACTTGCATTTTTATGGAAACAAGTTATTTTCTGGGGTTTTTCAGCAGACTGGTAAGAGGTAGCAAAGACTAGATTTTAATTTTTTTTTTTTAATTTTAAGAAGTACTTAGCATGCACTTCCCAGAGGAATACTTCTGACCTAAAGCAGATGGATTTACTGTCTGGCCAAGGCAGTGTGCACCCCTATTCCATGCCACCAGCTGAGAAAGGACTGATTGATGTCACAGGAAGAGCTTGAGTCTCTTACAGATGTAATCCCTAATCCATTTAGAAGCTGAAGTTACAGTCTCACACTGCAGCAGCTACTGCTGTCAGGTAGCAGGGGTTAATTAAAGAGAGGCAGTACAGCCTGCAAACAGAGTACTGAACCTGCCAATTCAACTGAAAATCAGGCACAGAAGTTGGTAAAATACATTGGTCTGCTACTAGAGTAGTCTTTGAATGCAGATATGAACTGCAGCTGAACTTAGGAGTGCACCGAAGAGCAGCAGAATTCAGGGGAGCACCAGATGCACCTTCTCATGTCCGCATCAACAGTACAGATTCACTTGTGTCATGTCCCACCCCGAGTCACCCCCACAGCAGGAGCTGGGGGTCAAACTCCCTGTATCTGGCAGCACAGCTCATCCTACAGCACAGGATTTAGGTCAGTCCCTGTGATCTAATCCATTTAGTCCTAGATTTCTCTGCTATTTGCTAGTGGAGGCACAAAGATTATCTGTGATGCAGTTTTGTGCTGTGACCAGCAAGCTCCATCCACAAGAGAGTACCCTTAGGGCAAAGCAGATACCACACAGAATTAGGACTAGGACTCTCATCACTAGTACGCAGAATTAATGGGATCAGGACTCATCAGTGCTAAACTGGATGGACAGGACAAAATAACCCAAAAGGAAAAAAAGCCCCACTTTCCCCCTATTATCTCTGCAATCAGCCCTTCTTAATTCTGCATACATTTTCTGGTCTTAAATAAATACTTGCCAAGGGAATAGAACTCTGATGAAAAGATAATAAATGAGTTCAATATATACAGCCATTTCATGGGCTTCTGCTATGCACCACCATAAATTTAAAGCCAATTATGTTCTGTTTAAATATTTAACACTGTAAAGCTAGCCAATTTTACATCCTGTCAGAGATAATTGAAATACCCACTTTGTCCCTTTAATAGGCAGGCAGAACATCCAGGAGATGGAAAATACCACCGGGATTTCACTATTTGCAACTGGATATTGGAAATACCCTCAATTCCTCAGAATTTAACAGCTCTGACACCAAAAGCACAAATCTGCAAACAGTGTGAAACTGAGAGCAGCCAGCAACAATCTCAAACCAACTGGCTACTGCTGTCTCCCAAAACTGAACTATCAGCAGCTTTTATTTGCATAGTTGTGACACTAGAGGACCCCACACATGCATGTTAGGGACTGAATTTAAACTAATTTAAATTGAATCCCCAGGCTCTGCAAGGAAGCAACTTTTTAACTGGCTCTTTACAGACACTCCTTTGAAGAGATGAAATCCAGTGGCTGTGACTAAGCTTGTAAGCACTGTGCACTTGGAGCTGCTATCAAACATGGGGGGAGAGCCACCAGGCCAAAAGAAGTTACAGGAGAAGGCCCTGAGCTGATCACATTAAGATAAAAATTTCAGAATCAATCCCTAAGACATCAGGGTACAAACTTTCCTCTAAAGCATGGAAGGTATGGCCACTGGAACAGCAGTGCAGGGCAAGGTGGAAATGCCATAAAGGTTTTTTGTTCTGAAAAAGTCAAGAAAGGACTCAAAGGCTGTCTTTCAGATACAGTCCCTATGGGCAACACAGCAAAACTTAACTCCTGGCACTGCTCCATCAGCCTGCCAGAGGTGATATGGCAGACAAGCTCAGCCATTAGCTGTGTAAATAGATTTCCTTTCCTGTATCTGTATTGCTGAGTCAACTTCTGTTGAAGTACTGCTCTCCGTGGTAGGGCAAGGCACAGGGTTATCCAAGTATTTAAAAGAGAAATTATTATACTCACAGAAGATATACTACAAACTCTAAAAGGCATCTCTCCAACAAGGCAATTTGCCATTTCTTCCCCTAAATCCTTGTTTGGATGTTTGGGGTAAGCAAGTCCACAGGCAACAGGAGAGAGCTTGGCTATAATTATCACAAATGAAGAATATGAAATACAACATTAAAAGTCCTGTCTGCTTTCCACTCCTCTGGCTTCAGAAGACACAAACAGGTGGGACACTACTGAGCTGCAGCAGGGATGTTACTCAGACATCTCCTGAGACCAGTGGTTTTGCCAGACCTGGAGCCGTCTTTTCCAGTGATGTCTAAAGGAAAGATCACAGGAGACAGAGGGTTAGAGCTTTGGGTCCAGGAGCCCTGCTGCCCAGTGCCCCTTACAGAGTGCCTCTTACAAGGCTGAGAGGTGACAAGGATCCACTCCCCAACAACATTCCCATTGCTCTTGTACCAGCTCCCGGCTGAATGGAGCTCCTGACACAAATGGCTTCCCTGGCAGCAGGGCTCAGCATGAGGCTACTGAGGGCCCAGAAGTGACAGTCTGTGTCAAATGGTCTGGTTTCTGCTCTGCAAACACCCATCAACCACCTCTGCTGACAGCAATTATGTATTTCCTTGAATCCTCATGAGACACCAAGCACCCAAGTGCCCTACCCAGTATAAACACCAGGGAAGTAGATGTGCACAATGTCTGGAAATGGTGTGAGTGGGGAGTATTTTTGGCTACACAGGCTTGCTGTGACCTGTGCCTCACCCCTGGCTTTCAGGAGACCTGAGCTGACCACTGGGGCAACAGAGGAAACAAAGAAGACAAAGTTTGTGTGAAAAAGAAAGCAGGGATAGCAAAATATACAAAAAGAAGCAAGATTCCAAGGCTGCTTCTGGGCTTTGCACTGGCTCCTGGAAATTCTACCATAAAGCAAACTCTTTCTCCCTCACACCTAGAGTCCATTAGTCAAGAATATCAGACAAACCACATCTGCCACTGTGGCTTAGGAGCCTATGAAATGAGATTCATCAATCCTTCAGTAATGGTACTCACAGAAAAAAACCCAAATGCTTCTTGACCCAGAAAAACAGAAATGTTTATGCTGGAGTTGTGATTGGCAGCATCTACAGGCAGCAACACAACTGAGCCTGATCCATGAACAAACTCCTGCCTGCTCTTGGATAACCTGGAGTCCCCCGTAACCAGTGCCTTGGGAAAAGCAGAGCTAGATCCCCAGGCAAAGGCCATGGGAATAAAAAACAGCAGGCTTTAAATCAGTTCTCTGCCCCACTGGAGGCTTGCAAAGCTTGCATATTTCTTAGGCACCTCTTGCTGCATATCTTGATTTTCTCCATAACAGACTGAGAGACAGCCAGTGTTTATTTCAGCAATTCAGACGAATGCTGCAGACACAAAGCCCAGGGCAGATCACTTTCCCACTCAGAGCTGTGCAGCGTACAACCTGCAGGATGGGCAAGCACTTGTACCCTCCCATCCCCTCCCTGGTGCAGCATCTCAAAAATTCTCATCTGGAAGGGGGAAAAATAAAACACCAAAGCCCTGGCTGTGTCTATAGCAGATCACTATGAGATCACAGGCTCCTGCTAACAAGTCTCAGAGCAGTAGCCTCCTGCATGAGTAGCACAAAATCTTGCAGGGATATAATACCCCACAGAATGGGTTAATGCAGAAGCTACCTGTGTGTAAGCTGCTGCTACAACCACACTGTGCTTGCAAACAAGCCCCAGGATCTACAGTTCCCAGTAAGCCAAAACAGCATTCTCCTTTCCAGTCAGAAGTTTTAAACCAGGATTACCACTCCATCTCAAGCTCCTGAGCAAATAACAACTTAAGACCTTTTCCAGAGGATTGCCTGGTTTCATACTGCGCACGCTTATTCCTAGTGATTTCCTGGCCGTTTTTTGTTCTCCCAGAACAAAGTGCAGACGCTCCCCAAGAGCAGAAGTCCCCTGTCGGCTGGGCTGCACTATCATCCCTGCACGGCCCCTCCAGCGACCGCAGCATCCGGGGCTCCTGTCCCAGCTGCCGCTGCCTCCCTGCCGCAGCAGGGAAACGGATTCTCCTGCGCTGCCGCGGGCCCCGCTCACACCGGCAGCAGCAGGAAAGGCCCCGCTCACACCGGCAGCAGCAGGAAAGGCCCCGCTGGCTGCGGTTTGGGGCGAGGTTTCACTGTCCCAGAGGCGGCCGGGCCCGCCGGAGGTGAGCTCATCCCCCCGAGCTGCGGCTCCGCTGATGTCAGCGCTCGGCTCCGTGGCAGGAAGCGATACGGGAGCAGAGCCCCAGAGGAAACTGAATTGAGCAACTGAGGTTAACTCCTCTGGCATTTCAGCATGTGGCATTTCCAGGGACTTTCTAAGAACCCGGGCTGGGCTGGGCTGCACACCAAAGGCAGGAGGGAGCAGCTGTGCTGCCACATGGCAAAGCAGGCAACATCTGCCTCCCCTGGCTCCTGGCCCCTTCTCCCCCCAGGGAAAACGTTTCATCAAGAGCTTCCTACAAGGCTCTCTGAAGGCAGGACACAGATGCACACAAGTTTTCCTGGAATCTACTTCAGAAACAGTCCTGAATGGTACAGAGTCAGATTTTGTATTTTTGCAGGGCTCAGGTGCGGTTGGGGCTCTGGGTGGTGCATCTGCACATTCCTACAACAGCAATAACAGTTATCTGGCATCTCATCTCAGAGACGAGATAAACTGGAGCCTTCCACAGAAACTGGCCGGTGCCATCACTGTCTGTGCTGCTGAGGCACCTCTGCCAGTGCCAGCCACTGCCAGAGAGCTCTGCCTTACAGTACAAGCCAGGAAGGAGAGAGGAAGACCATCCAGAAAACATTCTGGAGTTAATCCAGAGTACTAAAATGTCCCAAATATCAAGGGATTTTCTATTCATAAAGTTTCTCAAGTAAAGTAAGACATTAACAATAGACCATTTTCACTTTTTACACACCAGCCAGACAATTTCATTGAGCTGTACCTGTAGCAGTGATCAGAACCTCAGATACGTGAGTTCTTGGAAAGACAGACAGATTTTCTTCCCTTCCTTTTCTTCTACCTCCACTTCTGCTGAATTAGTCACAACTGAATTAGATGGAAGGAATGTGCCTGGAAGCCTTCCAAATGCTCCTCTGTTTATAGGATTTACCAGGAAGACTACAGCCAGAGCTTTGTGGGTAACTGCATGGTTTGCCAGAGCACGGCTCTACTGTTTAGTCTCATGTAATTATGATTATCTAATTTCAAACCTTGTGTGGCTGGTGCCGAGTTCAAATTCAAGTCATTGCTTTCCAGAGGATTTCCTTCCTGAGACTCTCCCTCTTGGACCACTGCTTGCGGCTACAAAGGAAAAACACCAAAAATAAACAAGCCCCCCCACCCCATGCAAAATTAGGTATGGAAAGACAAATTCCAAATATGCAAAGTAGGTGGATTTATATTTAAACAAGACTGTGCAGCCCTGACAGCATATCCCTTTGCCATCAGCTCCTACATCCAACCACAGGCAAGAACACACACCAGGGCATGCAGTGTCCACACATTCACAAGTCTTTGAATACTTGTCAGAATCCATAGTAAACAATCCCAATATCAGCCTTGTGACACACAGCCCAACACTTTGAAAAAATCTGCCCATTATGCAGCCGTGGATATCTTTTTTCATCAAGAATATTTTCTATATATTTCAGGTTCTTCCCTGTCTTGACCACCAAAACATTTTGTCTATTGACAGTTAAAACCAAAATTATTGTTCTTTTTCTTCTGCTTTGGTTTTGCCCCCCAAAAATTCTTCAGGTGTTTATTTCTGAACTGAAACATCAGAATCCTTCACTAACCAAAGTTAAAATGACACATTTTGAAATGTTAAAAGCTCCTGCTTGTCTTTGAGATTTGTCAGTTCAGAAATGACACCAGCAGAACTCACTGGGTAAGGTTGTGTTCTGTAAGACACAGCCACTTCTGCCTCTGATGATTCTCCACAGAGCTTGAGGATCCCAGTTTGCACAGCTGGTTGCTTTAAGCACTGGTAACACAGGCTTCCCCAATCAGTGCATTTAAATGACATAAGATAAATGGGCTTGGGGAAAGCAGTGGGCTTTGGAGCAAGCACAGTGGGCTGAACTAGACTGTTACCTTCTCACCTGGACTGCAGAGAAGGAACATTTAGATTTATGCAACAGTGCCCTTGTCTGGGACCTTCTGCACGGGGTTAGCAAACAGCTTCCCACTATCCAGGAAATATCTCCATGCAAGGTCACTGTCACATCAGAAAAGACTTCTGATCTCTCCCATATCCTGGCACTTCCTGGCTGGCGAACATTTCCCTCCAAGCCTTCTGCATGGCCCTCTCAGGCTGCTCTGTCCCTCTGGTTCTGCTGAACCAGAAGTGTTCCTTTGCCTCCTGAGCACTCCTGTGCCACCACGGCTGTACAATAAACCTATGGATTCCTGCAGCAAGTGCACAGCTTGGGTTTGGATCTTGCAATTTTTGTGATGCACACTAAATAATGGTTTGTGGCTGTTGTGGAGGCTTTTAATCACTCCTAATGACAGGTAACATACCATGAGTAGTTCACAGGACTGAATATCCTTATTGATTAAAAGCTTTTGTCTTGTTTTTACACCTTAAATGTTTTTTTCTTAGCTCCTGATTCTTACTAATGATTGTTTGTTGCATGAGTCTCCTGCTGACAGGACTCAAAGTTTTTCCACTCATGAAATTTCTCTTTTAGCTTAACTTTAAGTTTCTTCTTTTGAGACAAATTGACATGCTAAGCAATCACTTCAGTCTTTCAAGTCTCCTGGGAAAACAACCTCTCTCTTTAAGAAAGGATGGAATCTTTGGCCTTACATTCCAAGCCTGAGAAAGTGCCATACTGTGGAAGTCTGGTATGTATTGAATTAAGTACAGCATCTCCCCTGGGCTCTCAGAATTCTTCAGTAGCTGAATTTTAGAGGCCATCAGGAAGGCAGTCAGAGCTTCCCTAATTATTTCCAGGCTACCAAAGCTCAAAGAATGTTGTGGCAGACACAGTCTGAGAAGGGCAAACACAGATGCAAGTTCCCCAGGATCTGTGACTGGAGAAGAGGGAAAGGACTGAACCCTGTACTCACCCACTTGCGGGGCCTCCCTCTTCGCCTCTTCCCAGCAGAAGGTTCTGCCTTTATTGAAAACAAAGTGGGAATATTATCAGCTCTCAGATTTGCTGAGCACTGTGACTAAACCACTGAACGTGGCCAAGGTGACATCTGTATAAAAGGTCTTGTCTCACAAGTAGCAGAAAAAGCAAAAGCTGGGGATAGAAGACAGTTGAGGAGGAAACACCTGCCTGACTGCACTGGTTGTGATTATTTGGCAGTGGTGGAGGAGAAACACTGGGAGGAAACTGCTGAACAGGCAGTAGCAACACAGGAAGGCAAGGAGGTGAGTAAGGACTAAAACCACAATAACTGATTTGTCCAACGGTGGTAATTAAAGCTGAGCTGAATTACGGGCAACTTTCACTATTTTTAAGCTAAGAGAAACATCCCTGCTGGTCTCTCTGGTCTCTCCTCTGTAAATGAGTATAAGCCATTTCCTCTCACCGTTCCTCCAGTTAGAGCAGTCATTTTCTTGCTTCCTTTTGGCCTTCCTCGTGGTTTCTTCACTGGCTGTGGTTCCACAGCATCCTGTGGGGTAATAGCTGTGTTTCCACCGTCCTCCTGGGATAAAAGGAGAAAACCATTTAAATTGTTTCAGGGATCATCCTGCTTATGTTCTCTCATTCTGGTTGGTCTTGGACTGCCTTACCCCACTAAGAGCACCCAGACCCCTAAATAGCTGGTTGTCTCTGCTTTTCCAGCTGGGAAGTGCATTAGAAGATGATCAGCAATACTCCTACCTCTTTATGTCTTTTGGGCTGGGGAAATGAGCAAGTTCCAAGAACTCTGGCCAAGGGGCTTTGCCTGTTCTATCCAATTACTGGCACAGAAACAGAGGGTGATGACACATGAAAGTCTCCAGGCTAGAACAGAGACCTGGCCAGCCCCTCTCACACATGTCCTGGCTGAACTGTCACTGCCTGTCACATCAGAGGTGCCTCTGAGGCCAGGAGCTGAGATTTCCCAGGGTGCAGATCCTGCTGCTGTCCTGGGTAGTCCCAGCATTTACCCCAGAACACCTCTCCTCCCCTTGTCCTTGTGAGCAAGCAGCTTCCCAGGGCTGCCTGCAGATCCCATCAGGCTACTGCCATGGCATCCTCTTGAGATGATGATGTTCTCTCACCTGTGGCTGCTTCTTTGGTCTCCCCCTCTTTCTCTTCAGGCCCTGGGTCAGTGTGGATGAGATGGGATTCTCTGCCCCCTCACTGCTCATGTTGGCACTCTCAACTGTTAGCAGATTATAATCCAACAGGTTCTTTTTCCTGGACTGGGAAAGAAAACTTGTCTCCTCTTTTTTGCTTTATCTTGTTATGGATTCTCCTCTACCTGCAAGGCTGAAATGAGAAAGAATCAGGCATGGAAGCTTGCTATTGTTTTTATCAGCTGCAAGAGTTCAGGACCCAGCAGACATCTGGGAGCATAACTGGTTCTAGAATATCTACAGAGCACATTCTCTTACCTAGCCTATTCCTCAGCTTTCTGTGACTTTTGTCCAAAGGAACTGAATTGCTCCAGGCATGGACTATGCTGGTACCTGCATCTACCTTTCCCTGTTTAATCTGAATCAAAAGAGTTAATGTCTGCAGCTCTCTAAACTCCATTCTTTGGAGGCTTCCTCCAAAAGGGAAGGAAGTGGGAGATAAAGTGGTGATGAGTTATAAATGCACCAGTCAAGGGCAAAGCTTCCTTTGGAGCTCCTATACTGTCAAATGCCAAAGCTAATCCTGAGACCAAAATCTACAGCTAACAGAGCCTTACATGAGGATGCTTAAGAGAACAAGTCCCAGGGTACAAATTCTAAGAAGGCTCTGGAGCTGCCCCTCAAGAGTTTGTTCTTAGTCACTGATTGAACAGGCACTGTCTGGAGAGGTGGCCTGACCCCATTCACTGCACTCAGCCCCTGGTCCTACATGAGGCTCACTGTTTTCTACAGGACAACACAAGCCCCTAGACCTGGGTTTTGGTAGGATTTGAGCACTGGCTTGTCTGCTGGAAGTCTGAATCAGCAGGCTTGTCAGCCTACTCCCTGGCCCCAAGCTCTGCTTAGTGCCTGCAGTGGTTGGAATGAGCCCTGATCCAAATTGTTTGTTCTAAGGAATAACCAAGATCCTGAGCTGTTGAGAGTACATAGGAAACAGTGACATTCCCTGCTTCTGCTGGAGGTTTCTCCTCTAGCACATCTGCCAGAGGTGGAGGTCTGACTGCAAGCCTGGACAGCCTCACATCCCAAAGAAGGAAGAGGAAGGGAGACCTTGACCAGAACCTCAGCAGAAACCTCAATCCCAGGTACATTAGGAGACGTGGGGGTCACTGAAGTTTTGCTTGTGTGTGGAGTCAAAACCTAGCCAAGGATCTGAGTCCACTTACAGCACTTCCAGACCTTGGCCTTCCTTTCCTTCTTGCACACAAGGGAGGGCTCAAGAAGATGGGAGGGGATGAGGAGGCTGAGCTCAGGTGGACAGAGGCCAGCAGTGCTGGCTGAATCCTCCTTTGTCAGTAGTTGTTATCACAAAACACACAGCTGAGAATAGTGCAGTTAGGAAAGCAGCACCATTTATTGCTTAGGAAAGCAGGAGTATCTAGATGAATCGATGAATCATTAATTTCTACATTCTCTGCTAAACTATCACCTGAGATTTTTTTTTTGTTTGTTTGCAACTCTTCACTTTACCTGTTTTACTACTTCTTTTCCACCTGCTAAATGAAAGATAACAACAGCAAGCACAAAGAACTCTTTGCCCCATTGGCCTTGAGCACTGCTGAGTCCCCAGGTCCCTCCAGCAGGCTCTACCTGAGGCAATAAAGGCAGCAGTAAGGGCACAGCTGCACCATGTAGAAGAGTGTGACTTTTTTGTTCAAAATAATGCTGGAGGGCAGCAGCTGGGCTCAGTTCCAGCTCATGCATGAGCAGCCCTACCAAGAGAACTCCCTGGATGTCCCTTTGTGCACACAGTTGGGCCCCAGCTCACAGGTGCTGCTGCACACTCAGCTTTTCTATCAAACCCTCTGATCAGAGGGTGATGAAAAGACTACAGCTCAGGTCTCTGAGTTCAGGCTGCATCTGGAGGAGAGGCAGTTAGGGGGAAAAAAAAAGTTCCTTTCTACTGGCAAGCCATGCACAGTTGCCACCAAGTCCCTGAGAGACAAGCATGAAACACTTGCAGTCTCTTTCAGAGAAGACTGTGCTTTTACAGACACAGTTTTGTAGTCAGATCAGATGTTCAAGTTCCGAAGAAGAGAGGACCTTAGCTGAGGATGGCAACAAATATTCTGCCCTCTGGCCAGGTACAGTTCCTTGAGCCTGCATTTTCTGGTCAGAATTGGGCTATCATGGGCTGGTGCCAGCACCTGGAGTTGGCTGAGGCAGGAGGGGCTCACTGAGGCTCTGGACTGCCCTAGGAGGAGAGAAGCCCTTGTGCCTCTTCCCAAAGGTAGGTCTAAGCCAGGCCCAGCTCATGTCACACACATCTGCTCCTGGATGAGCCTCGTGTGCTGCAAAGGTGGCTTGAAGCCTCCAGAGCCTGAGCCTTCCCTCAGCTGACAGCGGAAAGGGAACAGATATGGCCATAGGAATGGACAAGTGTGAAAGTGCTGTCCAGGCCACATCCCTGAGCAGAGATTACAGCTGCTTATCTGGAGGAGGCTGTGCTGATAGGAGGGTGGAGTTCAATGTTTTCATTCTATTTTTCAGTCTCAGCTTGCATGTCCTCCTTGGTCACCACAGGCTGGACAAGCAGAAGCTGACAGTGTCACTGACAGATGCAGCAAGGGAACTTCCAACCTCCACTCCACATCCTGACACAATGTGCACAGTTGTGACAGACACTGAAGCCATTGCCCTTGCTGACACAACCTCCCTCCAGAGTTCACTGTAACTGACACCTGCATGGAATCCAAATTTTGCATGTCATTATTCAAGCAACCACAGTGCACAGAATTAATTTTTCCCCAGATGCAAAGAAAGCCAGTTCTTGCACAATGACTTTTTGCTAAACCTTGCCAAACTAATACACTCTACAATTCCTTTAACATATCTGGCCACGTTTCTACAGGCAGGACTGCAGAAGACAAATGCCAGAGACTGCCAGGAGATAGCAGTTGCTTCGTACATCTCTCTTCCACCTTCCCATCACCCACCAAAGGCACATCCTTCTTGAAGCCTGGTGTGAAAAGAAAAATACACAAGCAAAACCATACAAGCATCAGTCCTTAGGGCTTTTGTCACCTTTACATGACTCAAGCAAGACAAAGACAAAGCAAAAGCACCTACTGCAATTTTACTTCAAATTTCTCAACAACTTTCCATGTATACATATAAACCACCAGACCAATTCTGAGTCACACTGTACAGCAAAAGCCAAGTACACCTTCCAGGGTCACTGCATTCCCTGCTGGGATTGGAGCCAGCACGGCTAAAGCCTACACTGTGTCCACAAGGACACAAGATCTGAAAAACCTATCCAAATGTTTGTGGGCCTTAGATCACCTTTATGTCAGCCATATACACAACTTTACAAATGGCACAGGGATGTGGATGCATGATTTTGGCAGAATTGAGATCTCTGTGTTGCAGAGACATCATCTAAAAGAAAGCCTCACATCCCAGATGCATTCCCAGGCACCCGGCAGAGGGCAGGGAATCCTCACAGTCATAGTACTTTACATCTGATTTAAGTCCTAAGCTGTACAAAGCCAGTTTTTCTCACATCACAAATTCTCAGGGAAGAAAAGCTCCTCCTGGGGGCAATGCAGTTGTAGCCTAACACAGAGTATTGAACAGTGTTCTTGAGGGTCTTTTCCCTTTCCATAGACTACAGAGGATGCCTTGGGGATGAGGCTGCTGACTTGGGCAGGCAAATTAAAGGGCAGAGCTCCTCCCTGTTTGTTTCCTCAGTGAGGTTACGTTTTGGGCTATGTCCTTGGGACAGACACAGTATGACACAGGGATGCTCAAGACATTGCACTGAACCTCCCAAACACATGTGTGATTCACCACCAGAAACGCTGCTCCGGCTGCAGTGCTCACTTACAAAATAAAATCTTGCAGAGCCTTTTACAAAGCATAATTAGAGTGTGATTATAAGAGACCCTGCATTATAGCCTTAACTTTTCATTTTATTACAGAGACAGTAATAGCTTAACTCCCACTTAGCAGCACAGCACCACTGTGCTGCTGTCATGTGTGACAGCAAACCCAGGGGAGCTTCACTGGCTCCATCAACATGGTCACTCTATTTCCTCTGGTAAAAAGATGGAGGGAAAATCTGGCCCAAGCCCTGCATCAAGCAGAGGAGGATAAAAGACTTTGCTAGTCAAGGCCTCTAAAGACAAGCCAGGCAGAGAGAAAACTCTCATTCCAAAAACTGCAGCAATAACAATCTGCGCTCGTATTACAAGAAATTACTTTCACCTTCCGAGAAATCAAACGCTCACATCTTCTCAGATCTCGCAGTAGATCAAGATATAACACAGCTCATTGCAGCTCCCCATGGACAGTTCTACCAGAAAAGCAGGATAGCCATGCACTGGAACAGCTCCCTTGGGAAACTACAGTGGCAGTAACACTCTGGCAAATGTGCCTTTTCTGCCAGACTTTTCTGTAAAAAGAGGAACTTATGAGCTACTAAATCAGGTTTGTGGCAACAGAAGGTAACTGCCATCGTCTCATAAATCGTTTCTCAAAATCATAACTAACCTCTCTAGGTGATTTCCCTGACTACTTTGAGTGGCTAAGTCTAAAGCTTGTTTGATCTCATGCTTAAAAGAAAGTCTCCTAGCTCCTTGCCAGTTAGTTTTTGTTGGTTTTTTTTTTTCTTTAAATGAGCAATTTATTGTCACCTGTTCTTGCATTACCAAGTCCTTTAGCAGCAACATTTCTCTCTCCTCCATTTTTAAACTGTACCAGATTACACATCTCCCTCACCTTGCCTGGCTGAATAAACAGCACATTTGTTTCTTGGATGTCATTGTATCTCCTGATCATTTTGGTTGTCATTTGTACCCCTTCCAATCTGACCTCAACACTCTGAGTATGATGAAGATGCTTACTCAAAACTATTTGCAGTGAGGACAGCCTGACTAACTTCACATGAATCTGAGAAGCATGGGCTGAGCAACACTTCAGTGGGGAAGATGCAGTTCTTGTGTAACGTTAATAGCACTGGCTTCCAAAATGATTCAACCAGCAAGCTATTCCAGCACCTCCAGCGTATCCTGACTGATAAAATACCCAGGTCAGAACACAGAAACTATTTAAATTGACAGAGGACAAAAAAATACAGGAACCATAAGGGCTTCCATGCTTCACATTAGCTCTAGAGACTTGCTCAAGGTCCGGATGAGAGTTTCTGTAGCTCAACAGAGCTACATTTCACACTTTGTTATGGACTCCTCTGCACCACCCCAATCGAAGTGCCCTTGTGTGTCTCAGCTCTCCATCCACAAACTGGTGTGCAGCTCCCTGACTGCTGAGCGACCCTGCAGATGGGGCTGAGGGCAAAGAGCCTGAGCAAGGCCAAAGGCCATCCTGCCTGGGGCTGCTCTGACACAGCCAGCAAAGGAGGTAAGGCTGGGACAGCAGCTTATGGAATAACGACCTATCTACCAGAAAACCAGGTCTAGAAGCTTTTTTTTTTTTTTAAACATTAGAGACATGCACAGCTACTTGGGAAAAGGGCTGATGATTACTGAGTTTCAAGCAATGATGTGAACATGAACAGGCTCTGTTTCCTCTTTCCCAACTCCTCAATGCCCAGCATCAGCACAACATCAAGGCACTGCAAGAGCTCTCTTGAATGAGCCTTGCTTGATGCACTGTCTGCCAGCTTCTCTTTGTTCAGATACCTAAGCCAGCTAATGCTCTGAGAGGCACCATGTTCACCTTAATCTATACCCCATCTAGTCATAGAAATACCACCATGGTTCTGCAGTAGTTAGCCTAAAGTATTCCCAGTTCTTCCTCAGGAAAGGGAGGCTTTGCACTTGCCTGGGCAACGAGTCAAGCCACACATACAGTCCTGGCGGTGCTGAGGTCCTGCTCAGTCCACATGCACAGGACTTTCTCTGAAGTTATCACACAACTCCACAGTGAAGGGTTCAACCTCAATCCTACCTCAGCATCATCAGCTTCTAAACCCTATCAAAGCTCCAGGCCTCCTATGGTCAGAAAGGCAAACCAAGGAGGCAGTTAGCCATCCCAGGGAGCCATGGAAAAGCACTGTGGGGATACCAAGAGCAGAAAGGAAGAAAGAACTGGAACCTCTTTCTGACTCTGGACTTGGCAAGTCATGTAATCTTTCTACGCTTCACATTTTCTCTCTATAAGATTATGGAATAGCACTGAAGTATTAATACTTCCCTCAACCAGGGGTGGAGGGATTGAGGACTATGTAATTCCTTTTTTGCACAGTGACACTAAGAACCCCCAGCAGCAGAGACTCGAGCAAGGCATCATTAGAGGAATGCAGGAGCAGCCCCCCCATGTCGAGCTCGGGAGCACAAAGGAGAGGCGGTGGCAACTGAAGAAATACAACTCAGGATTAGCCACATCCTGCTGAACAGCAGAACACACCCTCACCCTCTTTCCCCAGGAAGCTGAAGGCTCGTGGGACCAGTTTGGCCCAAAGCTGCCAGGTGGAGTTCCCTGCCCTGGGAACCTGGCACAGAGCATTTGAATGGGAGCTGGTTTCCCCAGAGGCACACAGCACTTCTCACCACTCCCAAACCCCAGCAGGCAGGGGACACGGCTCAGCTCATTGCCTCTACCCAAGGAAACCTTGTACCAGACCCAGGATCCCAAGTCTTGAGGCCTGGAGTCTGAAACACATGTTATTCATACTCAGGACACTTCCAGCACTTCTCCCAAAATGATCAAGCCAGATCAGTGAGACTCCTGTGTGGATTGTAGACTCCCTAGCACTACATATTACAAGCCTGGTAGAATTCTCCCTCAAGGAATTTGTCCAAAGAGCCAACTGTTAGCCAAAGAACTCTTTCTGATCTTAAAGCCTCTGTCCAGACACTTTCATCAAAAAAGCAAGCACCCCAAGCACTGCAGAGTTAAATCGGTGGAGAAAAACCCAACAGTATATACAGGAAAATAAAAGGAAAAGCAGAAATCTGTGTCTACTAAGAATTTAAAAATCACTGTTATTTGATTTGAGATAGCATCAAGCCTTTTTCCTCTACAGAGTATCTTGTACAGCTCAACTACTGACATCTGCAAAACACTGTCCACTTGTGCAAAGCCAGGAAATGGCTCTCTGCACTTCCTGCCAAGGACTGGCATTGTGGCACCTGGCATGGGGACATACGAGGCAGCAAATTCTGTACCTCAGACTGCTTGAAAGTAGGTTTTCCCAATTACCAACCCGCAATTCACTAATCCCCACACCTTAATAAACCCCAGCATCTCGCAGATGGGCTCTGCATATGCATTTCAGATGACGCCGTAAGAAAGGAACAAGATTTACCTGTTGAGAAGTTGGGCAGCGCTGCTTGACTCAGCCCCAGCAGAGCCAGCAGTGAAGGCAGGAGAGAGAGAGAGAGGTATCCAGCAGCTGGGAGCCCCTGCAGTGGTGAGAGGCAGCTAACCCAGGTCTCTGCACACACTCATCTCAGGAGCCTCACCGAGCCCAGCGCCGTGGGTTGCGCTCCCAGTGTGCGATATGGAACCAGCGCTGCCGGAGATCTCCGGAGATGGCAGCCCTGAGCAGTGACTGACAGCGAAACCCAGCTCCCCTCGACACGCCTGGCATCACACACTGAACACAGCCACCAAGAAAAATCCCCAACCAGACCACTTACACCAGCCAGCTTCCACGTGTTGGCCTAGTAACTGAAAATAAGGCCGGTTTCCAAAAGTGAAATGAATGTCAGAATAAAGGGGACAGATTATTCATGTACTTCCCTCTTTACAAATGCTAGAGAGAACCATGCTGACTCTGTTTTATGAAAGAAATAAAACCACACCAAAACAAAAACCCCAAATGGGTAGCCCCAGGAAGGCTTGTGATGATAAAGTGGTTATTAATCTGAGTGCAAAATGTGCTCAGGGCATTTACTTTAAGCCACAAATAAAAATGGGAAGCTGAGCTCAGTTAAGCATAAACATATTTAGAAAGGAGATGTTGCATATCTCTAAGTTAGGCATTTTGTATTAGTTCTGTGAACAGCCATTAGATCTCACAAAAGTCCCCAAAAGTATTTTGCCAAGGAAAACACAGACTTTTCATGAGTGCCTTGACATATTCAAGACACCTATATTGGGGTTTTTTGGCACACCACCATTAGCAAAACTACAGACTTCAAATACCTCAATCTGTACCTGCACAAAACCCATTGCAGTATCTTAGAGACACAATCTGAGGCTTTTCTTTATGTCAAGTAGTAAATTGCTTACAGTGACACTGAATAAATTAAAGACAATTTTTTTTTCCTCAGAGTCATCCATACAAAAGGTTTGCATCACTTGAGCTACTCAGTAACTTCTCTATATCTTAAATATGGCACCTAAATAATTTACTGCAGTCTGGAACAATGCTGATCTTGACCTTAGAAACAGGGAATGATCTTCTGGTTAAAGCTGTTTACAGGACTCTGGAAATGCATCCAGTCCCTGGGGCTGCCACGTGCTTTCCCTGCGACCTCAGGAACGGCACCTTTGCTCTGTACTCCACTTCCCACATGTAAAGGGGGGATAACAAACCAGGTAACATCTGGCTTATTTAGACAATATTTCCTTTGGGAAGAGATTCATTTCCTCCCATGTAATTTTATGTCTTAGGCAAAGTGGCTCAAGATTTTGTTTGGAGCTCCAAACCAATAATAAAGCAAAATCAACACAAAATGCTAAGAGAGCCCTTTGGTCTCCCCTGCAACAATGTCTAATCCAAAAATCATTAAATAGTGTATGAAATCAAGTATCTGAAAATTATTATCTGTAAATTTAAATGTGTATATATAATATTTATCAAATATCCTCCTGCATATGCATTACTGTTCCATATGAAAATATGCAAACTTTTTATTTTTTAATGACTTTTAAAAGCTTTTTTAAAATATCACTAGAGAAAAAGCTGCAAGCATGCTGTATGAACATAGTGTAATCATAATGACTGAGTCAGAACTTGAATTGTTACCCTTGGTACAAAATGAAGAAATCTGCATTTCATACAAATACCTCCCAGCAAGTCAGTATTAAAGTTGATTCTACAACACTAAACCAGAGATGGTTGACAGTCCTTAAGTACTAAGGAACATTATTAATATTCTAGAAATTAAACTTCCAGTTAGGAATGTCAGATACAAAACTGGTACATGGAGTCCTCTTTAATCTTTATTGGGCACATATTGGAAAATAGCGTCTTTAATATCCACACTTCATAATTTCTTAAGTATTTAAGAGAAATTATTTGATAATTCTGTATGTAAATGACTGACATTTCATCATTATTCTTGGACTGAGCCCAAAAATCTCACACTTGACAAAACCATCAGTCCCAGAAAATGTGTTTCTGAAGGCAATCACAGAATCATTAAGATTTGAAAATACCTCCAAGATCATGAAATACGACATTTGAACAAATACCTCCATGTCAACTGAACCGCGGCACCAAGTGCCACGTCCTGTTGTTTCCTGAACAGTTCCAGGCATGGTGACTCCACCACCTCCCTGGGCAGCCCCTTCCAAAGCCTGACAACCCTTTTTGTGCAGAAATTCTTGCTGTTGCCCAACCTCAATCTCTCGTGGCACAGCTTGAGGCCATTTCCTCTTATCCTACACCGGTTACCCGGCAGAAGAGGCTGACCCTGAGCTGGCTACCACCTCCTTTCAGGGAGTTATAGAGAATGAGGTCTCATGGGATGGAGAATGTACCCTATCCTTGGACAGGCATTTCAGGGGCTAATCCCTCTAAACAGGGTGCCCAATTTACAGTTTGGTTTGTGCTTTCAGACTGCGGGTGCTGGTTCCTATCATACCTTTCTCAGAAAAGCACCCAGCTTCCCCTGCTCAGTTACCAGGTCCACTCAAGCAATTTTCCTGCAAAATTAAGCAGACAGAGATCCTTAAATCTCACGCTCTAAAGCCTTAAAAAACCCCCAAAACCCCAAACAGTGTTGCACCCCTCTCCTCATCTCCAAATATTAGATACCAAAGCAGTATGCCAACTTCAGGAGCAGCCTTGAGCGCTGTTAAACCACTGCTGTGGTTTAACAGCCACAGATCACAGGAGTCCTTTGAAGACATTAATTTTTTTTTTTTTCATTTCACAAGCTGTCCCTTCCATCCAGTATACACTGCTGTTTCTTTTCACTCTTTGGCCAGTTCTTCATTGCTCTGTGCAATCCTGTTCCTGTCCCAGAGCACCTTGGAGAAGAGCAGCTCCTGGACAGGGGCTGAAGCCTGGTGTCAACTGCACCATCTGATCAAATGTCCCTTTTGGAGGCCCCATGAAGGAGGAACAAGCATGACCTACACCAGTCAGCAGAAAAGCACCAGCAGCCAAATCTAGAGTACAAGGATTCCTTAGATGGCATGGGGTCAAATGAGCACAATTTGAGTGACCTGCCAAGACATTCATGTTCCCATAAAGTTTCAGGTATTTGCAGCAAGAGTTGATATGCACCAGGGCCAGGTTATGCCTGCAAGACACTCCCTAGTTTCCTTTAGGAAGCATCCAGGTTTTACCACAATGCAGTGCAAGTCTCTGCCTGTATTCCTATTCCTTATCTTCAGTCTTCCAGAAACTAGACTGGTCACTGTGGCACAGTGTGAGATATGGAGGCTAACACCAGCTGAGATTCATTTGTGTATAATCCCTTTCTGTTAGAGACAGGTGTGTATAAAAAGCTCCATTCACTGCTATCCCGATCTTGTCAGAACCTCTCATGTGCACAAACCTGTATCTCCTAAGTGTAAGGAAAGCTGGATTCATAGTAATTGTTCTGTATGTGCTTATTATTCAGACTATATCAATATTTTAACTGGAGATTAGGCTGAGGTGTGATTTCCACAAGATAAGAAATAGATTTGCCATACTCTATTTTATCATTGTAATGGAAGCGTGCCCCACAATACTATACTTCTTAATTCTTTCATTCAAACTTTCTGGATGACACAGGGTTACAAAATCTCACTTTAAGCAAGTTGTGAACTTGCTGGAAGGCCTCCAAAAAATCAGAGGCTTAGAAAACATGGCCTGTGAAGAAAGATTGAGAAACTGGGCTGTTAACCTTGAGATAGGAGAGCATCAAGGACATGATAATGACTTTCCAACACACAGAGTAGTGCAGCATCTAGAAAGTAATAATGTGGATAGGATAAAGAGTTACTTTAACTGCAGAAGTTAAGTTGAACACTGAGGAAAGTTGAATGACTTAATGGTCAGGACAGCAAAGCACTGGACTGAGTTATGAGTTTGTGGAGCCTCTTCCCATGGAGAAACTACAAATGGGTCACACAAACACTAGGACTGGCACAGATGGTAATAAAAATTCCCTGAGAAATGAAGTGTGTCTGGCAACTCCTCTTTTCTGTGACACGAAGTTTCTAACTAAGTTGTGGTCAAGTATGTTTATGCAGAATTATCTATGAAAGGGCCAGAACAGGTGATCCCTGAGGACCAGAATGAATTTTTACTTGTCTTCCATGGCTGAAAAATCTCCTGAACTGGTTGGTTATTACTTGAACCTTTAGAACCCAGCTGGTTCTACAGCTACAAAGCTTGTGATTCATATTGGGAAAGCTAAAGAATATTTCATCATTTCAGATCCCAAATGCTGTCAATTAATTACCAGAGGTGATAGAATTTGATTCTTGCAATGGGAAGAATAAATCTTGCCAAAGTAATGCCATAAGCACTGTCAGCTGGTAAAAAGGGTGACCTTTTTCTACCTTTATAGCAACAGACAGTTACTGTTCCTGACAATGTGCAGACAAGGAAGGTGGGACAACTGAGAATGTGAAGAGGGAACAGCTTTGCTGCAGGCAAGAAAGGTGCAGCTAGAATTAGAAAGAGCTCACACTTTGGTTGATAAAGCCATGTGGAGACATTGTGAAAGATGGCCTGGGGATGGCCTTGAAGGACCTTTGTAACACAAAATGAACCTTCCACCAGCAGATAGCTGGGCATGAAGGAGGACTAGATGGGAAACTAAAAGACTGGGGGTTGGTGCACATCTGGAGGAAGATGTGTATTTCTGAGGGAGACAGTTCAGGCCCATGATCATCCCTTAGGTTGTCCTCCAAGGGAGGGGAAGAGCAGCACACACACAAAGGGTGTGTGTGTTTGAAGGTGCAATGTAGTGCATACCATGCTCCCTTCCCTGATTTAACAACATGGATCCCATGTGCAGCTTCAAGACACCAGCACTGAATCCTCCTTACAACACTGAAAGGGACAGTGAAAAGGGGAAGCTCACACACACTTCTAAATTCTACCAAATTTCTTATGATCAGGCCAAAGAGCTCATGAAGCCTGGCTGCTTTGGAATGATGTCTGCAAGGAGCCACTGAGCATATGGATGGCTCAGCTGCAGAGCCAGTGCCTGGTTTATAGCACAGGGAAAGCCTGCAGGCTATGCCCCTGGCAAGGTGGCTGCTGCTTACTGTTGTTCTCTTTTCCATTCAATCTTACAACAAACAACTTCAGAAACAAGCCTTTCCTTCCCTGCAGCAGAACCCAAAGCAAATTATCCACAGACTTTATATATATAAAGCTAAAAAGCAGTGAAAAGCAAGAATTAAGGTGTGAGACCTATTAGTAAAGCCAAATGACCAAGTTATGAGGATGCCAGGACAAGCAACTAAGACAACTTTAGTCTCAGTATAAGCACTGGGGGTGCAGAATGCAGACCTGTAATAGAGGTATGATCACAGTACAGCCCTGGCGCTGCTGGCACAGGTACAAAACACACAGCCCCAAATACCTGAATTTGTGTTGTCTACAGCTGAGACAATTTGTAACATGTTGTTTGGACAAAATTTCAGAACATGGCATATTATCTGTATGTGTCCTGTTCTCACTTCCTTAGTTCCCTGCCCCTTGAGGAAAGGCCTGACATTAACACACAACTGGAACAGAACAAGTTTTGCTTTACCTTTTTCAAAAGGCTCTTGAGGAGGAAATACACAGCCAAAATATAAGAGTCTAGAGTGTTGCTCCTTTACCAGGCACAACCCAAACCCTGGGAAGAATCCTTCCACCAACTTCAAAGAGAGATGCTCTTTCAACCCCCACGCCGCGCCCAGGACGCCGTGCTCCGTGTCACCACACAGCGGCACTCTGCCCACACATTTCCCAGAGGGAAAGCTGCAGGTTTTTTCCCCATTACCAAGATAGCCACGAGCTCATTGCTGAGCAGGCAGGGCTTTCAGAAACCACCAGTCACTGAAACACACAACGTGGAACCCGCAGAGATGGTCAAGCACCTGCTTTGACAGCACAAGCATTAGCTGATTACAAGCTGTTAGAAACCAAACACTAGAAAAATCTAATTTTAAAACTGCTGGGAAATCTATTTTCAGGATCTTTTTTCCTTCCACCTTCTTTTCTGCACACTTCAATTGCATTTCAACATTCTGGCAATACCATTTTGAGATCTCGGGTACTTCCACAGCACTTCTCTCCTCCATAACTCCAGCAGCACCACTTTAAACTCTGGCAGACCATTTATTCTCCATAACTTCCTTAGAGGAAAAGCCCCAAGGACTCCCAAGCAGGTTCATATCCACCAAAACACCTCTCTGCTAGACACACATGGATTGATTAAAGGTGACAATAATAGTGTGCTGATAGGAGTGTGCCAGAGCAACAGGACTGAGTAAGGGGGAGAAAAGTAGAAAAGAGTTGGAAAAGAGCTGTTTATACAGGCTTTCCTGATAATGGCTGATTTTTCTCCTTTAGTCCAGGGGCAAATGAAAGACTTAATCTTTATGACCTAAACACAACACACACCTCGCACAGAGACAAGGTGCAGAGCTCATGCCTGTAATGATGCCCATAAAAGAGAAAAAGCCTACGTGACAGGAAAAAGTCCTGCTCAGCCCTCCCCAGTGACCTTTGGATGGGGCCATGTGCTAATGCAGGTGGGAGCTGGCCTGCTGGTGATAAAACACTGTCCACTCCAACACTGTCCCCAGGTTCTTTAAGCCACAGATTGATGGGGATGTGCAGACAGCAAATTCAGTATATTCAGCATCCACTAAGACTGTGCAGGTGCTCTGAAGTTCACATTGAGCCCTGCCCCTTCTAACTCCCTGTGCTCACTTCCTCCCTCGCCCAGCTCTTATGGAAGACCCTGTGCTGTGGGGACAGAGATAACACAGGGCAGTCTGTCAGCAATGGTGCAAACATGGCAATCAAGCATGCAACACCTTCAAAGCAGAAGGAAGACAGCTCTCCAAAAGGGTCTTATCCATTTCCAGCTATTTCTAGCCAGTCTCCACCTTTGCAGCTGCCAGTTGTGATGAGCCAGGCTGGCTGCCAGTTACCCAAGCAGAAGAATCCCAGATGCCTACAGAGATCAAAAAGATTATCATGCATGTATGGCATAAATACCAGTGAGTGATTCATCTGGGCGAGGAAACTCCCTCCACAGCCAAACATCTATTTGGAGGCTGGGCCAGCATTATGAATGCATAAATTATCACACAAGATTTTACCTAGGGGGACTTTGTCTTCCCTTTTCAGCAAAGAAATTCAGATAGGAAAGCAGGATTCCTCAGGAGAGATGATTCTGCTGTACAAGAGAAAAACCACCCTACAACAGAGGAGGTAAGAACATTCATGATGGTTCAAGCCAAGGCTTTCTTTGGAAACCCCTTGTTCCTGTGCAGGGGAAGGCAGTCAACAGCTCTTCCACCTTTGCTATACTTCTCAGACATGTCTCCTCCAAGCTGGGAACAATTTCTCATTCAATCCTGTACAGAGGCTGTTATTGGAATTTTCCCATGCCTAGTATATTCCTTGAGTATGAAGAAAGCAGAACCACATGTTGTATTGAAGGTGAAAGCACACCAGGCCTTTTTTGAACTACAACAAACAAGCCAACCAAAACAAGACTAAAACCAAACAGCACCTCTCTCTCCAGAACCGTGCAACAGTGTTTTCCTTTTTCCTGGTTTAGTATTTTTTTTCCTCTTAGCTTCTAGTATTTGATTTATCTTACTCTTCAGCTCAACCTTTCACAAGATCTTTGCCAACTCCAAGCCCATGATTTTAGATGCACAGCAATCCCTATTTCTCTGCATACCTCACATTTATTTACTTGAAATTTCATCCACCATTTCACTGGCCAGCCATTCAGTCTCAGGATTTTTCAACAATACTTCACTGTTAACCATCATGTTTGCTGCCTTGAAATTTTTTATTTTAACAGGCTAGTCTGAACACTCACTCTCCCTGTTTGCAGGTCATTCCTGCAATAGGTTCAACATTAGAAATCCCAGCACTGAACTGTGAAACTCTCTGGCGGCATTCTCCCACCTTGTTTCCAATCTCTTTGCCAATTATTTGTACATCTCAGGACCTTCTCCTCTTTGCAGGGTCTGCACATATTCCCAGTAATGTATTCTGAACTTTGTCAAAAGTCTTACAGAAATGTAGTACCAGCTCTTTCACTCTTATCAACATTCTTTTCCAAGAACTCCATGAGGTTTGCAAGACAAGCACCCTGCCTTCATATAAACCACACCAACTTTTCCCAAAGTGATTGTGTTTATCTCATTGTCAAACATATTTCTGTCTATTACAGCTTTTACTAGTTTATGTATTACAGATGCCAGGCTTCCAAGCTCTTGGTTTCCTGGATTCTCCCAAATCTTTTTTTAAAGATTAATGTTATATTTACCCACTCTCTGTACTTCAGGTGCCAAGAAATTTTTAAAAGCAATGTTACACACTGCTTTTGGCAATGCAGCTATTTCATACTTGAGTTCCTCAGACCTCAGGTGAAGCCTTCCAGTCCTGGCAATCTGTTAGCATTCACGGCTGCTCAAATGTTGGATTCTGGATCCAAATCAGAAACCTGTTTTGCCAGCATTTTATGTTCTGTGACAAAGTGGGGGAGCAAGAAGGTGCTATCAACACCCTCAGCAAGCAGCCAGGGGGAGCTGAGGCTGAAAGGAGGCCTAGTGAGAGCTGGGTATAAAACCCCACACACACCATCCTACACAAAACCCTCAACATGCCCTGTGTGGGAGGGTAGGACTCACTGCACATGTAAGAGGTGCAGTGATCACTGCACTCAAGACCCAGCAGTGGAACTGTGTGGCACCTACCCAGTTCTGATCCACAACAGGCCACATGCTCCCCCATCACAGAGCAGCAGCTGGCACAAAACAGGTGTGTTTCCAAGTGAGTGAACTGTCCAGCCATTTGGCCAAATGAAGCATGTTAGTAAGTGGGTGGTTATCTCAGAACGGACACATTATCACTCACCTCAACCCTTACTGCCTGATCCACATCACACCAGACAGCAGGGCCCTGGTGTGGTCTTTGCCAGCCACCACACAAAGTGATAAAACACATGGACAAAGGTAACATGCTCAATGAAAGAAAAGGGAGAAGTCAAAGGCTGCATGTATTAAGTCTTCACGTTAAGGGCTGAAAGAGGAGGCGTCACTCCACTAACAAAAATGCAGATGTGAAGATGTGCACACTCCAGCTTGTGTACCAAGACAGTTGGGGCAGAAGCTGTGATCAAGACAGAGCTTTACTTGTCTTCCCCACCCCTCCATCACCCCCAGATACAGCCATGATCAAGGCAGACAGCAGCACAGTCCAATGGTACAAACACAGCCAGTTACCTTCAAGCAAACATTTCATAAATGGGATAGAATAAGGTTAAACGATAAAAAGTCTCACTGTACTGCACTCCCCTGCCATGAATGGCACCCTCAGCCTTGCTGACCTCCCAGAAGCACACAGCTGCTTGGGGTCCAAGCCCTTACTTCACACCCCAAGACTTCCAGGGTGAATCTCCTGTGCTGCACAGAACAAGCAGGGAAAAGGCACAGACCAAGTGCAAGGCACCTGCAGAAGGACACACAATAGGTTTTAACTCCCACCTCCAAACAGACATTGTTCTTTGGTTATACTCAGGAGTGTTGCAAATTTGGGTGCCAAAAGATGGCTGCAGTTAGAGTATCTACCTGTATTTCAGCTTGACTGAAAAGCCAGTAAAACCTCCAGGTTGTATGAAAACAATTCCAGCAACAAAGCTCAAGCTTGAAAAGGAAGAGACTTGAGGAGCTGCAGTTTCACATAAGATTGAGCCCAGGGCTCTGCACTATGATTTACTTTGCCACCTGCCCAGGCCATTCCCACAGGCTGCTGCCTTTGCCCAAGGGCAGGTCTCTGGTGCTGTGTCACCCCTGAGAGAAGGGACCTCTCCTGCTGCAGGAAGCCCCTGCACACAGCTACTCTATTCCTCTGTCAGACTGCCCCATCTCCCACCCCTGTCCACATTCCTAGTCTATTTTATGAATTCTCCACAAGCCTTTCCTTTTTCACACCAGGGGCTCTGGGAATTCATCATTCTTCCAAAGGAGTCTATTTGCCCCATCTCTCCAACACATGCACTTCACGTGTATCCCTTATTCCTTTGTCTAACCACACTCCTTCCCCCCCCCCCCTTTTTTTTTTTACCAGGGCTTTGATTTCCTCCCTTTTCAAGGACTTCACATGCCATGCATTTCATTGTTTTTAATCTCACTGACAGGATCACAACTGCTGGGAAGTCATGCCTCTTTTCCTTCTTCTGATCTTAAACAAAATCAGTGGCTTTCTATCCAGAAATCAGTCCTGAATATTACAGCTGATCAGATGCAGCAGCCACTGGCACCTTGTCACAGGCAGATAATGCAGAGACAGGCAAGTTCTTACTCTTTCACCTTGCTTTTCTAATGGGCAGATCAAAAACACTAACTGTGTGATAGAAATAAAAATAAAGTATCTGGGCTCCTCGAGATGTATTCATTAACCAGGTGCTAGGTTTGCCAGGGATTTCAGTGGCTTGGGGTTTGAGATACAGGCTTTGAATTTTGATAACAGTGGTGCCATTTCAGTCGAGGTAGAATTCAGATTCTACAGATATGAAAAGTGTTCATTAAGAAGAAAAGGGAAGGGAACTAAAAGAAAAATCCTGCAGAAAAATCAATCTATTTTGAAACATCAGCTCAGCCACAGCAGGAAATGAAGTCCTCAGTCTGTTATCCGGCTTTGGACTCTACTACCCCAGGAAGAAAGGAGAGGCCAAGGTACAGAGCACCAGGAGCTCTGTATGTTTTAAGTGCCCATGGATTAGTTTGAAATAAAGTAGTTCTGGTTTTGGAAAGTCTCGTGCTAGGCAACAAGATTGAAAAAAGAAACTGGTTTTGCAGACTGCTTGAAAGTTGAGGAAAACAAGCAAACATGTTTGACAAACCAACCTATTTTCCTTACAATTATCTTCAGTTCCCAGAGAGTTTCCTCTGGGTTTACTAGAAAGCTAGCAGCACCTGGCTCCTTGGAATCAAGTTCATCTCTTACTTCTGCAGTATTCACTTGGCTAACCTGGTGGCTTTTAAAGCCTGATGTCTGCTATCCTGCAGGTCACCAGGAGATGGGAAAGGTTCATTAAAAGGAGAGGCGATCAAACAGGGAGGGGCAGAGGGGAGCTGACAAGCACCAGCCATGCATGTGGGAGCCCATTGAAAATGTCAAACCCTCTTCTAAAGGAAATCAGATGGAGACCAGGCTTGGGATTCATTTGCAGGAGAACAATTTTCTTTTTTAATCTGGCCCTCCATTCCTATAGCACACCTGTGACGTGATATCCTCCTCCTCATCTGTCTCTGGTTTTCCTGATCCAAGCCTTCCTTCTCCCTACACAATGCTGCACCATCCCACCTTCTCTCCTGGCTCCTACCTGTGCCCAGCAAGCCCAGGCACAGGCACTTGCTGTGACTCCTCATTACTGCTCAGAATTTTCCATTGCCCTCTGCAGCCCCCATGGTTATTATACTCTCATTGCCCAGGCAAGTGAGCTCAATCTTCCCTTTTCTGATTTTCTATTGTCTGTTTATTAGATGGGCCCTTTGTGAACTCAGCAGTTCACACTCTCCTGTGGTGCCAAGTGTAAAATGAATATTGACTAAAAAATCTGGGCACTTCTTTCTGGCCAGAACGGAGACATTTCATATTAATGGGAATGTTAGAGTGTTTCACACCCACTGCCATCCTTCTGAACCCTCCAGCTCTTGCTGCTCATTTCTAATTGTAGGCATTAACTCTTAATGGGCCCTGTGTGTTCCAGGTGGGTGGGTGGGTGCCTCCCCCAGCCAGCCCAGTGCCCACACCCAGGGCTCCCTGCTCTGCTCACAGGCAGCCAGCACAAGTGGTGGTGTGTCAAACAGCTGCCTGGTCCTGCTCACTCCTTCAAAGGCAGGCAAAGCCACAGCCTGTTCCTTTATGGAATATCCCAACAGCCTGATGGGGTTTGGCTGAGGGCTCTGCTGGCACCCAGGGACACAGCCCAAGCCCTTCTGTCCACCTTGCTGCTGCTGAGCTCCCAGCCTGGGCTGGCACAAATGTCTCAGAGCATGGAGATGGTTCTGTCTCCAAGGCTTCAGTTCAGTTCTCTGGCTGAGAGGTGACTGCAAGTGACTGAGGGGACAATTACTGACAGATCTGGTAGCCTATTTACCTGCACACAGCAGCAGTAGCTACCTAGTCTACAGCTGAGGCCACAAGCTTTTTTGCTAAGCACCACAGAATAGCCCCTAAAGAGATGACAGAACCTTCTGCTAGCTCAGAAATTTCTGAGAGGCGAAATATCCTATCAGCCAAGCATGGGCTGTGACTCCTGGTGGGGACACCCATGCCAGAGTCCAGTTCCTGTGTTTCTCTCCAGACATTGCTCTGTTTCCACAGGGAAGTGCCAGGATTTTCTATGTGGTATATTCCCCTCAGCAATTATGGCCAAGTAATAGATCTGGGGTTTCTACTTGGGGACCAAAACCCCCCAAGGAGGTCAAGAAACAGTCCAGGGAGGAGAAGAGGATTAGAAAGATGCTAAACATGCAGCTGGGCCTTCAGGCAAAAGGAATCTTGCTCTTGCATTCCTTGAACATCCTAACCCTTTATAGCCAAGAGCTCTTTGCCAGCCTCTTAAAACAAACATACAATGCAATTATACCAATGTAACACCATTGCCATTATTACCTCTGTGCACCTGCATGGCAAGTGTAAGAACAGTTTGGACTTCATTAATTTCATCCCTTCAGGTTGTGTTGCCAACATGAAACATTTGAGAAACACTGAACAACAAACAAACAATTTATTTGTTCCTGTTTTCCTCACTTTCATTAACTGTTCCTACTCAGACCATGCCTGCCACAGAGACTCCAGTATCACTGCTCTTACTTTCAAAATGAAGATAATACTGAATAAAATTTGTTCTCCAGTGGAACCAAAGAAATGACAGAGGTCTGATGGTTACTTAGACACATTGTAGACTTCTGGCCCTGTTAAAAATGAAGAAATGCTGGAATATTATTGCACATAGGAGAGAACCAAGGCACAGAGAGGTACTTGTCACATCACATGCCACTGGAGGACCAGGAACTGAACTCCCACGTCCAGCCATGACAGATAAAGATTTTCCTTTTTTTTTTAAACAGAAAGAACACATGGTCTCTAATGCTTCACCTGTGGACACTTAAAATAATTGGATCTGGACAGATTAAAGACAAATGGCAGTTGCTCAGATGAATATAGTGTACTATATGGAGCTATGAAAACTGCCAAAATACTTGATTTTCAGATTATACCAGCCATAAAAAAATATGGATCACAGAACACTGTCAGGAGAGGACAGCAAATGCTTTCCAAATGAAGTGTCAGATCAGGCACCAACAAAACTGTGCACCTGCTAAGCAGGGCCATGTGCAGTGAACCCCCTGCCCAGCACAGCCAAGCTGCAGGTGTGCAGCCTCAGCTCCCACACAGCAGCACAAGGCTTTGCAGCAGCACAGATCCACAGGGGATTCTGTCCTTCCTTCCTACAAACGTGGAAAATTTCCAAGTGTGCAATTGAGTTCAGCTTTCCTCACATCACAAATAACAGGCAAGACCAACAGTGACAGGTTTTGAAATCCTCATCCTCTGGCTCACAGGAGGATCTATTATAGTGAAGGCACAGAGGGATAAAAGCCTTCATGTCCTATGAAGAATTTCACTTTACTAAACCAAAAATTAAAAACCTTTACCTCAGAAAAAGATAGGTTTGTCTTTGTCTTGCAAGATCTTTACAAAAAAAGGAAAAACCATGCACTCCAAGTTCTCCATCTCACTAAGATAAATTAACTTAAGAGGCATATTCTTCTCCTGTGTGGTCCTGTACAACCTACAAACCATATTGGCAAATTGGTGGCAGATCAGGTGAGGACAGGCTGGAAACAGCAACCCAGGGTGCAGCCCCTTGTGGGCCAAGCTAATCAGCCCTGCTGCACACCTGACAAAAACCTTTCCTTGGTCCTTCAGGTCTGTCCTTGAAATATAAGAAAAATGCAGCTTTGGGAAGACAGACCCAGCCCTCATGCTAAGAAAAACTTGTATGTCAGTCTTCATATTAAATGTGTGAGTTGTCTCCAGGAGCATCAACCACAGCAGGAGTGGGAGCTCCTGAAACATGTTGCTTGTATTGAAATATACCTTACCATATAGCAATTGTCCTTCTTCAGAAGGCAGAAAGGTAAGGAACACAGTACCTGTGCTTGGTATGACTATCTCCACTTAACAGCAACAGCGGAGACTTCACATTATTTCATTTGCTAACTGATACTTGCCTCAGTTTTTCACAAAATGGCCACGGTGACCATTATTATTGTGCTACTTCTAATAAAAATGTGTCTAATAAAAATGTAAAAGGCACTTTTTACTTAGCAGTTGTTTATGACTGTGATGAAGACAAACTTCTTTAACAACCACTCAGTAATGATTAAGGCATGTTAGAGTTTAAAGCTCTAGATTACAATAACCTTTAAAACCAAATTGTTTTCCTTTGCATTGCTGGAGGGCAGAGTAAAGGAGGTTAAGATACCTTAATTGCATTTCCACTCCTAGCATGCTTTTAAATCACACTTGGACTACAGTTCTGGAGTTTCTAAGGCTTCAGTTCAAAGGATTTAATCTGAACTGCAAAACCAGAAATAAAAAACCTCCAACCAAACAAACCAAGAAAACTTAAGCATTTCCTGAAATGAAATCTCAGGCAACTGGGATATGTCTGACACTCAGCAGTGATGCAGTACAGAGGGTTAAACACCCACACAGCAAAGGACAGACTCTCAGATGATCCAGAGAGGCATGCCAGCTCATTCCACTCCTCATTCCAGCTCCAAATGGTCAAGGCCCCCAAAGTTTTCACCCTGACAATCCTGCTTCCAGTTGTGAATGACTCCTCAGCAGCTCAGACACTACTGCACTGCAGCACAGTGTTGACACCACTCACACCTTTTCCCTGTGGATTCACCCCCCAGCCAAATTTTACAGGCCACTAAAAGCCATATTTTACAATGGGGGCAGGGATAAGGAGAGGCAGAGCAAAGTGCTCCTCTGATTCCCTGTAGAGTTCTTGACACAGCAAGCTTGTGTCAGATACACTGAGCTCCAAGTGACACCTTACAAAGTTTTGTCTGTTAATTCAGAGGGCAGAAGTTAATCTGGATGCCACTGGCTGCAGGCAGATAACAGCCTTTTTTGTTCTCTAAATGGGAGTGGTTGTTTCAAGCACAGGGGCACTGTATTGGCAAGTCTGCTTCTCACCACAGCTTGAATAAAATGTATGGGAGTGCAGCACTCGCTCTCAATTTGTGGGAAATAGTTTGAAAGCTATTCTCTACCTCCCAGGCTCACGTGTGATGTGGCTGGGATTTACAACCTCAGTTAACTCAACGTAGGTTTTCCAATTTGCATCTATTTCCTGAAAGATTCAAGCCTAAGGAAAGTGGATGCTAATGTAGGAGCCTGTATTTGGATTGGTGAAGCATATAATCCAAGATTAATTTCATCTGACAAAAGAAATCTATTATTACAGTGTCAAACTCCAGTGTGCAGCTAGGAGCTCTCAGCAAGGCTGGAAATGCAACTCAGCACCTGCATTCTTGCACACAGGTGCTACTGGAAAATGCCCCGGGCAGTTGGGGTTATTCTGATGGGCAAAGTCCCTGGCCAGAACACCCTGCCTGATCACCTGGCTTCTGGACAGATGGAGCACTGAGCTGGGGTGGACACTGCAGCAGGAAGATTAAGCTGGCCACTGATGGGCACAACAGTCCTTTGGAAAACCACAGAGCAGATCCAGCTCCTCACCACACACAGAGCTCCATTCAGCAAATCACCCACTGCAGAGGATTCAGGTCCATTGCACCTCTGCTGCCCAACATTCATCTCCCATTACATCTTCAGAAAAGATGCTAGGGTAATTTCAACAATTATTGTAATATTAGCTGCTGCTCTGGCATCCAGAAGTGGTTGTTAGTGGGATCTCTGTTGTAGTGAAGATGTTTTCTTTCACCCAGGCCTATCTGTGTGCTCATGCAAACCCTAAGGCAATACTGTCATGGCCCTCAGTCCCCCACTCCTGCATTAGACACCAACATTAACCCCAAAGCTTCTGCAGATGTGAGAAACATGTCTCTGTCTGTGCTTCCTCAGCTGGGGAGGGAGAGGAGGAGGTAAAACAACACCTGCACATGGACACAAAGGCAAAATCCAAACAGCTGGTTATGACAATAACACAATATAAAGCTCATTAACACTTTTTTTTCCTGAATATTATGGGATCCTCCATCTACCTGCCAGAGCCAGGCTGTTGACACCACTCTGGGCAAGGCAGCAAGACAAGTTTTCAACCTCCTGGCTCTGTCCTGCCCAGCTGAGGTCAATGGAATCTCTGAAGCCACTTGCAGTGAAAGCAGAAATTTCAGCATTATGAAAGTCAAAGTCCTCTACAGGCTTCCAGTAAACCTCAGTGTTGCTCCCAGCTCACAATCCCAGACTGTTTTAGCAACATTTTCCACTTTACTCAATATTGTGTTTAGGACCAGCAGTTTGAACAGAGATGCAACAGATGGAGGCACTTTCCTGGCTCAGCTCACTGCAATCTGGTCAGCATGGCCTGGCAAGGAACAAGCCCTCCTTGGCTCATGCAGCCCTGGAGAAGGGTTCCCAGTACTGGCAGAAGAGCCATTTGTGACCTGGCCACTGGGAACTGGACTGCCATCCAAACCCCATGGCAGCAGGGAACACTGATTTTCAGTTACTGCAGTTGGTGACCAGTAAAAGCTGAACAAGTACTGAGGGAGGAAGGGTAGCACACTTCTACAAGTGAGCAGCTTTCAAGGCACCTTTGCCTACTGATAACACCAGAAAGGTTCTTTGCTGTTGGGATCAGCTCCTATGGATCACTGGTACAAGCCCGTTACCTAAAGGAGAGAGCCTAGCAGAAAATATCCATAGACAAAAAAAATTAATTAAATATCCAACAGCAGGATTAATTCAATAAATCTGAACTACAGAACAGAAACTTTATAATTGGCTTTGTAACCCTGGTTACTGGGTGCAGACCATCTCAAACTCGTGGCATCATGCTGGGGATGTACCTGAGCAAGAGAACTTGGGCAAGCCCAGAGAAACCTCAGTATGTAGCCATAGGATCTCCCAGTCCAGGTGATCCATGGAAAAGCATTCATGCTATTTGTCACTGACTGTCAGAGTCCCTTCACATTCAGCACCCTGATTCTTTTAAGCTGAAATATTTCCACCTTCAGGACAATGCAAAGCCTTCATGCAACATTGCAGGGAGATAACACCACCTTTCCAACCTCTGCTATGCAAACAGCTTACACACTGGAGCACAGGATTTATTCATACCCACCCCAGCATGAATAATGCCTGACCTCAAGCAATCCATCCTTCAGACTGTGGCAGAATGAGCTGGTTCAATGACCTACTGGGATAGCAGTTGCCCCTTGATGGTTACAGAAACAGAAAGTCCTGTCTGATCCATGCCCCAGAGCTGATCTGAAATCCCCATGCTTGCCTGAGAGAAGACAAGAGGATTACAGGCTCAAGCCATCTGTGTTGGGTCCTCACTCCCCATATATGCCCCATGGTGCAGAGAAACATGTCATGAGATATGGCACTGTCTTCCTCCTGTCAAGCTGAATCTGTCTCCTTGGAGGCAACAACTCACAGTGACATGTCACAACCACATGAAGATCCAAAACTACCAATACTGTAATGATCCATAAGTCTCAAAACAAAGCTTCACTCTTTTTGCTGGAAGCAACAAAGATCAGTGGAAAAAACCCCCAAAAACAAGGAATCTCTCAGACTGTGAAGGTAACAGCTCAGAAAATAAACCCTGAGAAGGTAGGAATACTGGAGAAAAGCTTTTAAAATGACCCACAACAGAGAAAAAAAAAAAAAAGAAAGAAAAAATCACCAAGGTCTGACAGAGATCCTCATCTTTCCTGAGTTTAGCTTTTGTGTCATGTTAACTCAGCTCCTTGTCAAAACAAGTTCTGTTCTGCTGCTGTCAGCACAGTGGGCTTAACGTAGCTTAAGAAAAACATCTCACATTATTCTTCATACTTCATATATCATCTCCAACAAGCCAGAGAGCAGAAAACAAGCTGCTAATGTGCAGCTGATTATTGGTGGTCATGTAAGCAAGCAGGCCCTGCGATAGAAGAACAGTGCCAGACTTTGCTGAGCTCTGGTTTTAGCTGTGCCCAGAGTAACAACACAGGGGGAGCCTTTGACTCAGGCAAACACCCAGACTGCCAACCACAGACACACAATGCAGCATTTCCAGCACTAACAACTGCACCAGAGAGCACCAGTCTGACAAGTCCCTCTTAGATGGTGCCCATTGTTAAAGAGCAGCAAGGTTGTTGACCATACAAGACATTTTCAGGTGTACAGACCATTGGCAACAATTTGAAAGACAAGTCAGAAGAGCTGGGATGGAATAGACACTGAGAAAGTACTGCTATTAAAAATGTCAAAGAAAAACCTGCCATTTGGTCTTTTCCCTTTTCAAACAGTTTGGCTGCTAATCTGTTAGAAGCAGCAAGTCACTTCATTCTTCAGAGTTATCTTTCTTTGGCCAAATCCATTTCTCTGGATGGTGTCTGTCTCTGCACATAGAGTAATTTAATACAACTTCTGGCTGCAGTCACAGAATGTTAACTAGTTACTTATTTTTATTTAATTGCAGAAAATCAGAACATTCTTCTAACAGCATGTTAATAAAAACTTGGGGGATGCATCACTGAAATAATGCAGGTCAGTTTTCTAAAGCATCAGCTATTTAACTTCGGAGAATCCCAGGAGACATGAAGATGATTCCTGATACCAAAGTACTCCTGCCAGTGTTTCACTGTGCACTTTTCTTTTGCATATTCACCCTGTAAAAATATCTCATCATCATTCTCCCCTGGTACTCAAGAGGGATCTTGTACTGCTCTCAGCAGTCAGCATTATAGTCTTCATACTCTCTGCTGAGATTTGATGGTTCATTTCCTCTGCCCAGACTAACTTCAGCTTGTCAATATTGCCCTGCAGTTCTGTAAAAAAAGTACATGCAAAATATACTTATTTGTACTTACAGCAGATAGTTCATCTTGAAATTTCCTTACACAGCAAGCCAGTGGTGATAAAACAGGTTTAAACTACAGATTATTATTAAACATTTTTTCCTTTCCAAAGCTTCCATGCTAAATTCTAGGACTTTGCTGGTAACATGCTCAAAGTGGTCTCATTCTGCTTCTTTGTGAAGGACCTGAGTGTAGCAGCAATGTTTATTTCTTACCACTTTTCACTAGGCTGGGAGCTTAGCATGAAAAACTAAAAAATACAGGATCTGGGGTATGGCACAGAAGGGGAGCTCTGTGTTTTCAAGTCCAATCTCTGCTACTGCTGGCACTCCTGCCCTGTAATTCATCAGCAATGCCCTAGACAATTAGTTTTTTCTCTCCCCTGCTCCTATGGGAAAGATGCTTCACAACCTCACTCTGATGGCTGGAAGCATTTTTGTTCTTTGCAGCCTCTATTTGTTGAGAATAGATTGTACATTCTTATGCTCGCATTTCCCTTCAGCTTAAATGAGGCAGTCCTTCCCCAACCTTCTCCTAGGATGCATTAGTAGACAGCTTTCACAGACCTGTCAGACTTTTTTTATTGCTAGCTACATTGAGTCAAATTTTTAGCATTCTCTTACCAGACTGGGTCTCTCTTAGCCAATCATCTCAGCTGTTCTCATTTCTCAAGCCAAATTCAGAATGTGAGATGGGGTAGTGGAACAGGGCTCAAATATGAACTTTAATCCTGTTGGATCCACCCTCTAGCCCCTCATTATTCCCATCTCTATGCAGAAATTCAGAACCACCTGAGGTTCAAGACAAAAACCCCTTTCCCCAGATGTTACAGATACCATCAAGAACTCTTCCCTTTCCCCACAGAAGAAAAAAAAAAAAAAACACTTTAAGCTGTACCATGCTGGTGTTCCAGTTACTGTGTGGTGACAAACAGCCAAGAAGGCAGGAATAGCTAAGCTGGTCTCACCACTGCAAACAATGGGGTGGGTCTCATTACGACATCCAGACTCTGAGCAGCCACCTCAGGACAGCACTGATGTGCCTGAAAAGGCAGCACAGCAGAGCCTGCTGTCAGGGTATCCTCACTAAACCCCTTGTCACTTCACCAGACAGAGGGGATGTGAGCTCCCTGTCCTTCACACATGCCTGCTTCACCTCCTCTTTCACCCAGGCATTCATCAGGCCACAGAGTGGAGAAGCTGTTTCTCATAGGATTCAGCACATACACCTCACCTTCCTGTTGCAGATTTTTTCACCTTATGTCCCATCACTGAGAAAATGTGGCAATGAAATTGTTAAATGCATCATACTAAACATTGTCAACCTGTAAAACCCCACTGGGCAGCTGCTGTACACACTTATCTCCATGCAGCCAGGCTCTGCCATCTTGCTGGCTTAAGAGAAATGTTAATTTTCCCATGTAGAATATAGAGATGGATTCAATTTCCATTCCTGCCCCTTTCTTGTCACTCATTCTATCATTGCTTTTCTCTCCCCTTTCCTTGTAGCCACATGCCTACGGCAAGAGCAGCATCCTGGCAGACCCCTGAGGCCAACCAGTCCAAAGCTTTCCTGAAGCCACAAAAGGTTTCACCAGCTTACACTGGAGTGGGGCATGGAGTCAGGACTCTTGCTGCTGATTGTGATACATCCCTGTCCCTTAAAAAGCTGCCTCAGTGCTAAAATCTGACTCACATGGAGCTGACCCAGCCTCACTGCTGCACTCCAGGTTACAAACAGAGAGGGATCCTGGGCAGGCAGCAGGGACAGACACGAGCGGGCACCTCACTCTGGCAGCCCTGTGCTCCAAGGCACTTTGTTGGCAGTCACACCATGGAGTCAGTGCTCCATTTCCTGCCTACCAGCAAAGCTGGTACCAGACAGCAACAGAGCACTGCTTGTGTCATCTTGCTGTAGCACAACATCCTGGCAATTCAGAATGCTACACCAAACAGCAAAGACGTTTTGCAATTAAGAGCTGGATGACAGGAAGCAGAAAGTTCGCACCTGCCACTGAGCCTTTCAGGCCAAACTGAAATAACCCACTTGGATTTAATCTCTTCTTCCTAAAGACAAAGCCACGACTCATATGTTTCCATTCTGTTAATGACAGACAGATGATCTTGTCAGAAAGCCAAAGTCTTAAGCACTAAATTCTCGATTCCTGTTCCTAATTCTGTCACACATTGTCTGAGTCAAGTCATCCCACTGCTGTTCCTCAGCCTCCCCCCCCAGGAAGAGGGGAGGGTTATACTTCACTGGGCTCTAATGATCCCCAGTCATGCACTCTGGAATCCATCACTCCTACCACAGAGCAACTTGTTTTTGTTTCTTAACACTGGAAGGAAGGTATTGTTATTTCTACACATACACACAAAGTAACCCCATCTGAGTAGCTGATTGTACTGAAGGAGGCAGGGAAGAGCACAGGTACCACGAAAAGAAAACAGCAATGCTGTGGAGGTCTTCATCCAGATCAGAAATACAGCATCACCTTTCCCAGGCTCCAACTCCCTCCTCTTTCCCTGTCTGAACTGCAGAGTCGACACCCAAAATTGTGCTGGTCTACGTTTAGGGTCTTTCATTTCCACCGCAGACTTTTCCTCCTCTCCTGGATGTCCCTGCAGAGCTGTTCCAAGCACATGTACTACACATTTTTTGCCTTTATTCAGGCTATATGAACATAAAGTATCAAGTTGGTCAGGACAGAAAACCAATGATGTGTCCAGTTCTTCTAAATGCAGCCTAAAAGAACAGTCTTAGCAAGGCCTGTGCTGCTAAACAGAGACTTGAGTTTTCATACTAACTAGGGATGTATGGGTGCACGAATTAACAACCACTTAGAGATAAAGGAGGAAAGCAAGTGGTGATAATAAGCCATCACATGGAATAAACTGCCTTTCACTGAGCATTACCACCTCTTCAGGGAAGTCAGGCTAAAATTTTGAATTTCAGTTTAGTGAGGTGAAAGAGATTGTGCAGTTTGTAAAAAGAATTGCATGTATGTATTCTGCAAGGAATAAAGGGACGCTGTTTCTGCAAGGAGTTGGGAAAGGAGGGAAGTGGTATTTTTAAAAGCCTTAATGCATAGAAAAGCAGGATGGATAATGGTGAGTTCTTTGTGTCTCAAAGCCCTAAAAGTACCCATGTTCTTGTTCATCTCAGGCACTATAAAACACTCACGTGCAGGGGAATAATTTCGCCCCTATTTTTATTATTTTTTTAATTGCACAGGTACCATCTCCCACCCACCTGCAACCAGCTCCTTCCCCTCCCCTTGAAAGGGAACAGAGGAGAATGTCCTCTACCACACTGCTACCAGTGAAACCAAAGAGCTTTCAGAGCTGAGAATTTCAGCAACATCCTCCATGGCCTAAGAAACAGAAACCCTGTGCAATCCCAACCCAATCCCTTGCTACAGCAGGTGTTTTTTGACAGATGTATGTGGAATAGCTCACTGCCTGTCCTGGAGAAGGAATCTTGTTTATTTTAGTTTTCCTGCAAGCAAAACTGAGAGCTGCTTAACAAACAAAAATAAGAACCACTTTTCTTACAGACAATGCTGGTGTCCAGGACTGGACAGTAGCAGTCGTCTATGTCCAGTATTTCCTGATGAATTCTTACCTGATCCAGTAGGACAATGGAGGCAAACTCTTCATTTTCCTACATCAAACATATTTTTTAAAGCACAGTTTTGTGCTTCTGCCAGCTCAAATCTGTATTTCTATCAATGCTGGCAGCAGTGCCAATTGCTCAGTATCACTGCTCTTGAGGGCTTTTTAGATCCTGACTGCTTTCAAATTACACTAGATATAAAATAATGTCCACCTGCACACTAAACATTTATTGCCAAAACTGTACCTCTCAGTGAGCAGGGCTCTAACAGGCAGTGGCCAGCAAGGCTGGTCTCCTCCTAGCTCTGCCACTGTCCCTGTGCCATCCTTCCCCCTGCTACCTTCACCCAGCACATCTATTTGAAGGGAGCTTGCATTTTGGTTGGACACACTCAATGCTTCCACACTGTAAGGAGAAATGGTTTTACTTCTGTCAGCTGCTCCACAATGACTTGCTGCCATGCTACAGAAATTCCAACAATCCTGAAGTCATTTTACTGCCTCTCACAGACTTCAGTTCATTGCCTTAATGGGAAGGCAACACTGTTTGGGGTATCCACAACAGCAAATGATAGTGGGATGCATCTGAGCTCTGTAACAGGCTTGTTAGACCTTGTGTTCCCTTTCCAGGGGCAGGACAATCTAATGAGTTGTATTTCTATTCCAGAACTGGAGTCTAGCTGCATTTTGCAGAAAAAAGCCACACCATCAGCCTTGGGACTTCCACTACCAGCTGCCCTTTGTCTACCAGGGAACAGTCGCAGGACAGAGTCTCAGGAGATTTAATTGTTGCCATTTCTAATGTAAAAGCAAACAGCCACCAAGGACTTACTTCTGGTAGCTCCACCCAAATACAGGTGGAACTTCAGACCTTTCATTGCAGGCTACAAGACTGCCTAAGCTCTCCACAAGCTTCAGGACAGTGAAAACAAGGATGTCTGTGCCAGTTGGGAAGGGAGACATAGAACAAAGGGTAAATTAAATCACAGCTGTAACACAGAAAGCCCTGCAGAACTGTAATTCCACATGGTGGTCTCTGGATTTTGAGTAGTCTCTTCACTTGACCCAGAAGGTACTGGGTGACAGGATGAAACAGGCAGATAAATAACATTTCTTACAGGAAAAAAGATGCCCATTGTCACCACCACAATCCTGGCCAACATTCCTGCTCTTGCTGCAGAAATCCACTGGTAAAGAACACAAATCCAAGGCACCCTCCTGGTACAGAGATGACACTGGAATGGGCACAGGCTGTTTTGTGGATGGGAAGCCAACATATCTGCATATCCACTTCCTGCGCTTGAGTGCTGAGGTCTGATAGGTGCAGACAAGTACCTGGACAGGCACTTCCAAAGTCTTTTTAAAACTCAAGTGTTTGTGCAGCTGTCATCAAGTCACTTTAATTCAACCAGGGGAGAAGCATGGCATGGCCATGTGATTGCAAACAGTGAAGTTTCCTTGGCTTGGCAAATTACTGTGTCCACTGGGCTGTGGCAGCACTCCCTTTTAATTCAACTCCAATACAGAACAAGGCATTTTGGTTTAAATCACTGGGAAGGCAGCAGCTTTTCATCTGGGTGGTTTAAACAAAGGCGCTACTCTGCTCAGTGAGGATAACAGTGCCCACTGCCCATGCCAGAGCTGAGCTTTGGTATCTTAACCACATACAATTATACAGTCTTGGAGTGTAAAGTAATCTGTCTAGACCATAGAAAAGTACTACCTACATAGGAAGCTGGGTTTTGTTTTCTGAGTGCAGCACTGTTGCAAACACTTAGCCCTGAATTTGTTTCAAACCATTAAACTGCCAGGGTTTAGCCGAAAGTTACCACGATCCCTCCACGTCTAAGACCTGGGTGCAGAGAAGGGGCCTGTAACCCACTAAGGAGCAGAAAATGCTTCAAACAATCCAGCTGATCCTGTTGGATGCCCAAGTGTCAGCATCAGAGCCAAGCCATGGAGCTCTACAGGACATTGGGACTTTGGCTTCTCTAGGCTGTTGCAAAAACCACCAACTGGAACAGTTTTACCCACTCGAAAGTGAGAAAATCCTACATTTATCTCTGTGGTCAATGCAAGTCTTGGGAGCACTGCCAAATAATATTTATCAGCCCAGCTGAAGGTTTTATAACTCAGCTGTGTGAGTTCACATCACAGAGAACACCCCAATACAGCAAGCAGCCTGTCTGGGAGTACTCAACTCGCTCTTACACTATTTCATTTTTATTAGTTATTAGACACAAGTAACAGTTTTGAAATGAGCTGACTTGTGAACTGAACAGATCTGCTCATGTGTATAACCCAGCAAGGAGAGGATCAGTCAATATTCCTGCAACCAAACTGGGGCAGCTTGCCAGTGCCCAGGTATCCCATGCCAGTAGATTTTGTTGGCAAAAGGGGGAAGAGTATCAACACACTTAGAGGTCTGAAGAGGGAGAAACTAAAATGTGAGGAGTTAAGCATCTGCCTCACCTTCCCCTGTAAGCAGAGCCACACAGATAAATTGCCAGCCTGGCTGGCAGATTTTAAAAACATCATTGCAGATGAAAGAGGTGTGGGGTGGCTTTACACACCATCAAAGCAGCAGCTGACCAGGAGAGCTGAGGGGCAGGATGGCTGTGGAGCCTCTGTTTTGCCCTATACAACACAGGTGGCTGCTGCCAAAGCAGGGACAGACTATATGGGCCAGTGACTTCTGCTGGGAATAAGCATGGAGAGGGAAGGCCTTTCCCAGCAGCTCTTATAATTACTGTCTCAATTTTTTATTTTTGGACTTCTTGCAGCTGATCTCTGTCACTTGGCTGAATCTCATCAGCTGCCTCACTGCCCTTAGCTCAGCGTTTTTCTTACACCACCAACTGCAGGAATTACCCTGCATCACTCTTCCTGGGACTGCAAAATGCAGTTTTGTCTGCCTGCCAACTAATCTTTAACCAAACTGCCAAAAAAGCTGTGTGTGCTGCCCAGACTCCTCAGTTCCAGGGAAGAAAGACAATCTGATTTAACTCTGTTCTCTCTCACCTCAAGCTAATGCCCAATGAGAGTAACAGAACACTAATTACACGTGATAGCTGAGCAAGTTAAATAATACCAGCACAGTTGTAGCTGTGGCAGTCCCTGCTTCCTCATCATGCTTATTAAAAGGTGCTAACATGACTGCAGCCTCTCCAGTGGCTCCAGATAGCTGAATCACTGCAGTTAGGACATGACTGAGCCAGAAGGGATGGGATGGGAATGCCTTTATTCCCACATCCTACTAGTGTTATGTAGCTGGGAGTGAGCTACCTACACCCAGCTGTGCAGATATGGATCTACAGCCTCTTCAGCACCCTGCTAAACTCATTGAAAAGTTACAGAAAAATTACAATTACAGTTCAAAATTAGCAGTAATATACCAAGCATAGCAGTTGGCAGTTTTTTCTTTTACTAGAACTGCTTCCAGAACAGGCTGAAATGAGGAACACACATGTAGGTCAGTGCTTGCCTAACAAGGCCAAGATCTCACCTGGGAACTTCAAGAGCTAAAGCAAAACCACCAGCGCATTACCTTAGCTCTAGCCTATGCTATTGACCCTGCACCTTCCCTGACATCACTTCACAACTTAAAAAAAAGTAATAAGGGGATTAAAAATATATCTCTGAACCTCTAAATCCCACAGGCCTAGTCCTCCCAGAAATCCAAGGCACTTGCTCAGGAACACATCACCAACAATGGCCATAGTGAGAAAGCAAAGGGCCCTGCCCACAGTATCAGGCTCACTTTATAACCCAGCACTGTCCCTGCAGGAACCAATTGCTGCAGCAGGGAGGCTGGAGGCAGCAGATAAGCCTTGGCTAGGTGATAGGGATCAGCTGCCCAGTTATCAAGGGAGTACAAAAATCAAATAGATTTTGATTTAGTAGTTACAGCTTTTCATATATTCTGGGAAAAGAAAAGAGAAGGACCAGGGAGGGGGAAGGGGAGTTAGAAGTCTTTTTCCAGGGTGTTATGATGTCAGATCTTTTTAGCAATGAATTTCTAGGTTAAGCAGTTACTGAGACATGTGGCTGCAGAGAACTGCAGTCAGCGCAGGTGTTTGTAGGAGGAAACTGAAAGTGGTGGAAGAAAGGCAGAGGACTGCACATCTGAGGGCTGCAAACCCTGCCTGGAGGAAGCAAGGCAGTGCAGCAGAGTCACTCCCAGCAGGCACAGAAACAAAGAACAGCAGCACTGCACCCTCAGAGAGCCACTTCCCAGGGTTACAATTCATCTGTCCCATCTGGGTAGGAAGTTCACTTAGTCCTTCTCTCAGATGTGACCCAAGCTTTGGGCTGCAATGCCAACTACACATCCACTGCTCTGTGCCAAGTGTCCAGCCCCACAACTCTCTGATGGGGGCAGATCATCACCAGGGGATTAGACCAACAAATATCAACTGTGTTGCTGTTTTAAGTCCAAAGGAAAGCAGATGAAGGTAACACACTGGATTTCAGTGCTGGCAATAGAACAGGCAATGAGCCAGGCAGAGCTCAGGGGACAAAGTAGCAGAAGCAAAGACTAACCTTTGATTGCATAAAATTTGACCCAGTAAAGCCTTGCATTCAGATACAATTCTGCTGTCACAGACATGGCTATGACAAGGGCTACATTTGTAAATCTCCATCAATTCACCAAATATTAGCACTTCTGGCATAAGCTTCTAGTCAGAAGTTTTGGAAGCTGCAGCTATTTCAGAGAAATCTTTCATACAGCATATAAAAAGTATTCTTTAACACATAATGGCTTTCAATTTGGCTTACAACCAAAAACTACAGGAATTTAATTCAGAATTTTCCCTGACATCATAGGATCAAGTGCATAGAGAAAGCCAGACCTGTGGATCCATTCTTGTAGCACCTTCAAAGTGCCAGCAGGGCACTTTAACTTCTGCTCTCAGCCCCCAGAGCTTGCTCAGCACCTGGGAACAGCATCCAGCCCCTATGGGCAGGGCCAAGCACCAGTGGCACAAGGACCTGACTGAACCCAGATAGGCACAAACAGGGGGACAGTGCTTCCACCACAGAGCAAGTGAGACTCATGGAGGGACCTGAGCCACTCCTCATCCTCAGGGAGCTCCACACTGCATTTGTGCTTCTGTAAGCTGCTTCCCAGCTCCATCTCCATCCCTGTTAATTACTGTCACAGCAGGAGAGTTTCTGGCATTTCAAAGAATGGCCCTTGTTATTAAGCGGGAAAACAGGCAGAAATAGCAGGCAGCTCTACACACATGGAAACTGTAAGAGATGCTCTCTTCTTCCTGCATGGCACAGTTCATTTGTTTCCCTTGGTTAAAGCAGGAGGAAAGGTGGAAAAGCTGCTCTAATTGGTAGGGATCTCCCAGCCTCCAGCCAGTCTGCTGGGAGAGGCTGATGGGGCTGGGATGCACTGGCAGCAGTAAATCCCAGCCCCACAGTGTCAGGCATCTTAGCTCTGACACTCCTGGCAGGGAACTGTGCAGGACCACTGACTGCAAGTAGTTTGGATTGAGCCTTGCCCACCTTCTTCCAAGAGGGCCTGCTGCAGGGCAGGAGGGCTGGGTGTGGCAAGAGCTCCACATTACAGTAGTTATTCTGCACCTAGTTGCTGCTGTGGGCATCTAGTTCAATTTCAGATATATCTGCTATTGAAGCAAACCTTAACTCTGGTGTTGGCTGGGATCTTACATAAATTTGGCTTTTGAAATAATTGGTCCTCCCTCAATCAGCTGAATGAGACCATCACATCCTTCTGCAGATAAATCCACTCCTTTCAGTCAGGACCTGCTTCCTGGCAACCTTGCTGGACTCAGATTTTAAACACTTCCTATTGAACAAAACGGGTTATTTAAATGGGGGAAAAGATGTAAAAAGCACAGCTCGCTCTCTCCAGCTGATTGTCTTTGGAAACAGGACTGGAGGCTGCTGTCCCAGAAGACTGAGCTGCCCTTATCTCAGGCACTCTGTTAAAAGACTTGGAATCACTTATTAATTTAGTGAAAGCCCCTTAATTTTGATCTTTTGTCTGCATTAATTGATTTGCTATCAATAACCTGCATTGATTAGACCTCCAGACCTGGCAGCTGCTGAAGATGAAGAGACAGAGACTCTTTCAGAGCAGGAGTTCAAAGCCTGAAATGATTAAAAAAGACAGCACCAAAACGGCTGATAACAAAAAGGTGTCATTCTTTTTCCATTCAAGTATGAAACTCTGTGCAGTTAACCCTTCTGTACCTAAAAACCCTTTCAGGTCTAAAGTATTTGTATAACCTAGAGCTAGCTATTAGATGTACTCCATTTTGTCATTTTAATTAAAATATTATGGATGCTCTTAAACACCTGACAGAATGAGAACCAAGGGAAAATTTTATCTGCTTCAGCCACAAAGAGAGCTCAGGGAAAGCAACCTGACCCAGAGATTGGCTCAGGTGGTGCTCTCGGATCCCTTCCAGCAGACAGCATTGTAAAGAGTGGTTCACAAAGTCAGATTTAATTTGCAGCAGATCCAAACCAAATGCAACAGTGAAATTTAACAGTCATCAGTTAAAATTCTGACAATAAAGTTTTGAAAGCTGAGAACAGCTTGCTAGTCCAAGATGCCAGGAAGCCATTAACAAACCAGCTCCCTGTCAGAGTCTGTGCTGGAACACAGCCCTGGGCTGCTCCCAGCTCAGTGGCCCCCTGCCTGAGCTACAGCAGGGGCAGGAGGTCCGAATGCTCACATACATTGTTCCTCACCCAAGAAAACCAAAGGTACTGGCTAGGGAGAGCTCTCAAACCACCTAAGAGAGGCTGTTTTGGGACAGACACTAGGTACACCATGGGAACACCTGAGTTACCCTGTATGCATCTAGGGGGGAAAAAAAAAATAAATAAAACCACAGCCAGTGCACACATCCATAGTCTCAGGTGTCTTTGTCTGCTTCAGATTCCAAATCTCCAGTAATAGTTTGCTAAACAGCACAAGACCAGCTATTCACTTAGCCCAGCATCTGAATAAATCCAGGCAGCCACTGTCCACCAAAGACACTAAACTGTAGTTTGAGACATCCATCTACCTCAAGAGCAAGGTAGCATAGCAAATTCTTGTTTCATCCAAGCTGTGTCAAGAGCTCTGGCCACCCCCCAGCTGTGACAGTACAAACCTTAACAGCACACCTTCCTGCACCTGCAGATTTCCCTGTCAGCACGCATTTCACTGGAAAAAATAATGTCATTCTCTTACAGTTTGTTTGGTGGCAGCACAGAGCGTGGCTCAGGTACAGCACAAAGTGACAGTTCCTGCCCTGCAGAATGAGCTTCTCAGCTGCTGGTCCTGAAGAACCTGGCTGGACCACTCCCCCAGCATCCCACCCAAATGTAGCAGAGTTCTAACTCATGGCTCAAACACACCCTGTGTGACAGCTTACAGAGCAGCACAGCCAGCTCACATCACAGCACTTCTGCACTGGGAAACTGACACAAACACAGATTGTACTGAGCTCCTGCATTTCCACTCCGACAACAGCGCACAGGCACCAGGACCTGAAACCTCTTGCTGAGCATCTCTGCCAACTCTTCCTTATGAGAATGTTTTTAATATCCCTTTTCTTTAATAGCCTTCCTCTCTTTTTCTCCCTCCCCTCTCCTCCCTGCATACATTACATGTGGGTGTTAAACACCCCTGCAACTGCAGTCACTCTACACAAGCTGCTGTCCTGCTCTCCTCAGGGGTCTCACATTTACTGAGTATGTCCTGCACATGTCCAGAAATCCCAGAAAACTGGACTACACTCCTAAGTCTAGCTATACAAAGTTTCTGGGAGAACAAGGCATGTGTTGGCATCCATGCTCTGGTCTCACACTATAAGGAGGGGTGAGTTCCTGAGCCCTCAGGCTTGCAAACAGCTCTGGATGTGCCCAAGCACTGCCACACCTGTGTCTACTGGGGAGGAACCATCTTCCACATCATGGGAGAAATAGCCCACTGAAATTAAAGATCCTGTATTTTCTAAAACTCCTTTCCTTTTGTATGGAAAGGCCATGTCAGCCTTTGTCCTCCACAGATTAAATGTGAATAATGATTGGGACAGTTGAGCACTGGAATAGATTGCCTTGGGAAGTTGTAGAGTCTCCATCATCTGAATTTTTTTTGATCGGGCTAAACAGTCATCTGTCAAAAATGGTCTAAGTGTTAAAAACCCTGCCTTGGGGAACAGAGGGAAAGGAAAAATGACCTAATAAGCTTTATTTTCTGTTTCTGTAATTTAACTAGAACTACTGGGGACTAGAGAAATTCCACTTGCCCCCTCAGCTGGGCACAGCACACCTTCTCCTAAGGCCTTGTGTTTCATGCCCATGTGTTCTGCAGTAAGGGTGGCCTGCTCCATGCAATGGTCCAAGTGGTCCCTCCACATTAGTTTCCTACATTTGTAAAATGCAGAGGGATGAAAAGCACAATACTGCAAATATCTCAAAATCTCTGTATTTGAGAAAGGAACTTTTATTCCCACTTTAACACATGACTAGCAGATCAAAGTAACTGAAGGCTTTATCTGGTATCTCCCAGACACTAACACTGGGTGTACATACATCATGCTGATGTGCACAGGATGAGAACCGAGGGAGTCAAGTTTTTTTTCCCACCCACAAAGAACAAAAATAGGCTTTTATTCCGAATTACTTATTTTAAGCTAAAAATGAGAAAGAACAAAAGCAAAGGCTCCAGGAAGTGGAGTCTGCACCCGCATCTTATTTTAAGATGCAGCTTTGACTCTTTAGAAATTTAAAGCTGCATTGCACAGAAAGAAGAATCAGCTCAGTGATGTTATATAGCTCACTATTTCCAAATATCAATCTAGGATCTTAGAAGCAATAAAGATTCAATAACACTCCACAGTCTCCAGCTCTGAAAATGCAAAGATAAAAACTGTAACAATTAAGGACAGATACAGATATGCAATATACATTGCACAGATGTTTTATTTCCCTGCAATTATATATATATGTCCTCCAAAATAAAACCCAACCTTCATTAACTCTACATTACAGTGTTGTTGTATATTCCTCATGAAAAAGAAATCAGTAAAAATGAAAGAAAGTACTCATCAAGATAGCATCAGCATCCAGACTAATCACATACACATTCCACCAAATTAATTTCCGACATGTTCAGATGCTGGCCCTCCATGAGTAATTATTACACAAATATTTCCAATTTGCCTCTTCAGTCTCAGAAGATGTATCTAAAGCAAATATTTTTGTGCAAAATTGGCAGCATAGTTTCACACACCTACTGAAAAACAGCACACATACATCCTTTGGGGATACACACAATCATTTATGGAGACTCCACACAACCACGTGCAAACTTATTAGAAAACAGACCTTCAGCATCAGCTAATGAGAAAAATCCCTGCTGAGGGCACAGGCTTTGATAAACATTGTTAATTCTGACCTCAGCACCTCAGGACTGCTGGCTGAGGCCCACAGGCAGAGCAGGGCCAGAACAGCTATACATGAGCAGTGCACAGAGCCACTGGGATACAGGGATATGGATATTCCCCTCTCAAACACAGGAACACAGCCAGCACTGCCAGCTTGCTGGCAGACACCAGTGACTGTGCCCACAGCAGGCAAATGGAGCCATGCAACATTTCCATTTTCGGATGTGCAAAAGCAAGAAGCGTTCAATTTCATCTTCGATCAATTTACTTATTGATTGGTTCTCTCAACAGAGATCGCAGAAATTCTCTCAGCTACTGAGGCAAAAAAAATGCCAAATTGCCTCGTTCCTTGAAGTTTTTCCTAATCCAAGGGAGAAATTCAAGGGAAATAATTTCATTTGATAACAGCTGGTTCCCCTTTCCTGGTATCCCACCCATTGCTTGGAGAATTCCTCATTCCAGAAACAGCCTAACCCTTCACAGCATTCAGCTCTAATAGTGGCTTAGCTGCAGACTCTCAAGCAGAGCAGTAACACACATTGCTTATTCTTCCTCTCCAGTGGGTATTTAAGACAGCACACAAAGATATTTAGGTGCCTCAGTTTACCCTGAGCTCCATAAAGAAGGTAGTCAGCTAAATACTGTACAGCTCTGAGCTTGAGCTTAAAAAAGCTTTTCCCAATTTTGGCAAGTGACTGGAAAACAAGTCTTCCAGTTCTGATTAATAATCTGCTTTTGAGTTAAAACCCACTTCCTTCAATATGAAGGGATAGACCAGCAGAGACTACATTTCAGCACTCAAATTAGGAGGGGTAAGCTGTAGGTAGCAGGTGATGTATTTCTATAGCATCACCTTTTGTTTGATTAGTGATTAGGAAGTAATTGCCTCTCTGCCCAAGAGATGAAATCTGGCAGAGTCCTTCTGGAACAAACATGGCATTTATACATTCCTCTAAAAGCTGTAAAATCCTTCAGTCTCCAAGCACTGTAGTCCTAATAATCTTTGAATATAGTTTGATACAATCCCTGTGTACAGCTCATTAGGCACTGAATTCTCTGAAATAAGGAACCCTTTCCTGTCATCCACGCACAGATCTAACACAGATCTGTGTTAGATGCCCCCACTAAGCAGATGCAAAATGCAACCACAGTAAGAGGTGATAATAAAGGAATTTGATTGGGTTAATGGAGTCACATATGGTGATGGTGTGGTCCTTGAGAACATTCCCCCTCAGCTTCAGCTTCCTCTCATATTAATCCTCTCCAGAGATTGAAGGAACAGAAGCATGGACAGGGAAAAAAAATCAGATTTATTGGCAGAGCTGACATTTTTGGATGAAAATACTATTAATCACAGTCACTAAGGCAAGATCAATAAAAAATTCATAAAGAACAGATCTTGTAACGTGTACATATTCCAAGAAACACTGACAACCATACCAGCACCATGATACTAAAATAAACCCAATGCTTTTTCTCCCCTGAGTTTTTACTTTTGTCTCTTGATCCCACAGTGAGGATGCTGCTGAGTGTGCCCTGTGACTGTGAGCACTGATGCCCTCCACCAGCTCCAGAGGGTGCTGTGCTACACACACGGGGTTTGGGACATGGAAGGTTTGACACGATCAGCAAGGAGGGAGAAAAAATCCAGTATTTTGCTGTATCAGTGCTCAGACTTGAGGGAAGGGGGTGGATGAAGTGAGAAGATTACAGATTGTACAGTACTATACATTTCCAAATTTGCTTCATTTCTTGACCACTCTGCAATTAACTCATGTTCCTGAGAGCTGTAGGTCTTGCCTGCAGAATGATAAAACTATCTTTTCACTTGGATGCTCAGCTTTTCTTGCTGTAGGTCCTTTGTATGTAGGCCCATCTGTAATGGGGCAAGAACAGTTTCCTTTGCTAGTCAAGAATGGCAGTGCTTCTTGCATAAAATCCCATCCCACTGGAGCATGAAAGAGGATAATGTTTCTGACAGCAGCCTCCAGACTTGTAACTACAGAGCCTGAGCAAAAACCAACCCTATTAAAACAGCTCATCGGCTGTCCCCAAAAGTCTGCTCTCTCCTCCAGATCAAACCCCCTGCTGGTCAGAATAATAAGTTTCTGCACATGTTTATTTTTAGGGTACAGCTAAACACTGATATAAATCCTACAGAGCACTCACAGCACTAATTCTTAATTACAGTAAAGTCACTGGGGAGGAAAGGAGCCTGAGAAAACAACCCAGGCAAATTTCTAAAATGGCTCTGTCACATCTCACCTATTTTATATAGGATATAACCATACCTGACCCTTTTCACTAAAGCTCCAGTGTCTGGATTACATAATTAAACAGTAATTTAATTTTAAAAAAAATGGCTAGAATAACTACCTTGAAAAGGAAGCCATGAAAAAACCTGAGACTGTTCTATGTCACTTACACCCTTTGTAAGAAACTAAAGAAACTGAATGATTTCTCTAAGTGTGTATGTTAGTAAATATCACAGATTTTAAGCCAGCACCTTGATTTCAGGAGACCTGGCTTATGATGTTTTGAAGCAGACACCTGCTCCAGATTAATACTGCTATGAAACTCTCAATAAATTGTCTTCTGTGCTCAGGGCTCACTGCTGCCTGAAGTACAGCTTAACCTCTCAAGAGAATAGCCCAAAGTGAAGCAAAGAAAACTTGTTTTCAGATAAATCAAATTTCTGGGGCACAGAAACACCCAACAGTCACCCCCAGAGAGCAAAGGTTCACGATGGCACTGGAATAAATGGCTTTCCTGTGCCTCTAAAAAGCTAAAAACGGATATGCTTATTATTTACATTCAAACTGGCTGGCATGCCTAATATTTCAGGAAACAGATTTTGCAGCTGTAATACAACCTGAGGAACACCCTATATTTCACTGATATGAGGTACTGTAACAGCTGAGCAATATACCTTTTTCTATACATCACATTCAAAGCTGGGAAATACTTTTTTTGTTGTTTGCTGCAAACATTCTTTTTCTTATCTATAAAAATAGACATAATAATGATGCTTTATACAGCTCTGGAATCTCACAGCCCTTTCAGGGAGCTCAGCATCTGAGTCGTGGAGCTGAAACAGTACCAGCACCTCCACAAATCAACCAGGGAGTAGAAGATAAAACACTTGTGGGGGAGCCAAGACTACAACTCAGAGCTTTTTCCTGCTGGGGTGCCCAACACTGTGAAACACTTATTTTCTATAATTACAGAGGTGCTAGCTATCACAAGTTTAGAAGCTTGGTGATATGAGGCAAATAGGATACAACTGTGGAGAACATTCTGAACTGATAAAGAACGTTATAAATGCGGCAAGCACTGGGGTTTTATGGACAGCTTTTTAACTTGAACCAGGGTATGGAGCAGATATTTTGCCAGAAAAACACTTTTAACATTAACTAGAACCCTCAGTTCCCAGGAGACATATTAGGTTAAAGCACTCCTCTCTTAGCAAACCATGCATCACCTCAGGAGAGGAAACTCCAGGCTGAGGGACCCCTGGAGCTTCCCTTCTACCTCCATTCTTTTGCTCTATATTACTTCTGATACATATCATAACCACAAAAAACGAAGGAAACAAACCGCCAGCTCTTTCAGGGCAAGGAGAGGAAAGGTACTAGAGCAGCTGCAGTCACTTACCAGCAGAGGAGAGGCACGGAGCGAGCAGGATCCGGTGGGAGGCCGCGGCCAGGCGGCAATTGGCACATTTGAAGGCCCCGCACGGGGCAGGTGGGGCGGGCCGGGCCGGGCCGGGGGCGCGTCCTGCCCGGGGCGGCGGGGGCAGGCCCCGAGGGGCGGGAGGGATGGAGCCTCTGTGAGCGGACACCGCCTCGTACTGCTGCTGCACGCCCCGGTGTCGGAGCTTGCCCTCGGCACAGGAGCCTCTCTGCGTGTTGTTCAGCCATTCCAGTGATTCCCTGGATCCACGATCACTCTGCTGCATGGGCTGCAGCAGCAGGATGGCTCCATGACGAGATGGCTGCTTCTGAGAAGTGCACTAGAGGTGGACACTATTAATAGTTGAATCACATACACCTTCTGTAGATAGTAAACCAGAGTCCCAGGCTGCCTGGGCCACAAGGGGAATCACCTGTAGGCAGTATTAGCAGAAGGGCCCTTTCTGACGCACAGGTCACAGCCTCTCCATTACACGTGGGTTGCATTTCTATGCAGTCATTGGATCTGTCTGAGTCCAAAGGCACCAAGTGTTTAAACCAGTTAGCACTGGAACCTGCCAGGAAGACAAAAGTGAAAAACTATTGCTTGCTCAGCAATTTGGCCCAGACTCAGCCAGCAGCTGGCAAGCCAGAAGTGTATTGCTCATCCCATGAGAGTGTTCTGGTCTGTGGGTTATGCTGCCTTCACTGATACTGTATGCTCCCTGAAAGGCAAATCCCTACATCCAAGTCATTCTCATTCTGCTTATCTGCAGAGAAATTGGTGCTTGCAGTACAACAGTGGGATGCTGAGTTTGTGTTCTAAGCTGTAAATAGAGTACCTGGCTGCAGTAGTTCTTTATCCATTACAGAAAAATTGCTTCAGTGCATGAGGTGCTGTTTCACATTCCTAGGCAAGAAAACCGATGAGCAACTCAAAAGCAGATGGGCAGCTGGAATGGTTAGAAGATAGAAAGCAAGTGAGAAAGCAAGCAAGCACGACAAATGTCTGTGCCTTGGAAGGGGCAATCAAAGGGAAATCCAACAGGAGCTTCTCCTGACATTACACAGGCAGCATCTCCCTGACATGTTCCAAGGAAAGCGTGTGCAGACAGGGATCTACTGGTTGGTGATGTTTTATGATATCTGTTGTCACCTGAGGATGTGGAATTACCTTCACTAGCGTGGTAGCCTTCTGCCACTGGCCTCCATTCCACCTCAGCAGTCTCAGGCTCGCACCACGGCTGATGTGGGTCTTGGATAAATTCATAAAGACTCTATATCACTCATACACTCCCTTTAGCTGGGGAGCATTTCTGACTCAGAGAGAGAGAGAGTTGTCTGCAGGATCCCTGCAGCTATATTTCACTGTTCACCTCCACACCTCATTTCCCCACCATGGTTACACTGCCGTGTGTGCACTGTCTCTGTGAGTGAGGAAAGGTCATTTCACTGGCTGATCCTCAGCAGAGTGCCCCGGGCAAATGTGAACCTCTGACAGTTCTCAATCTTCATTAGACATTCCTTTGCCTTAGCAGATGAACCCTTCATGATATCTGATGTGTTTCTCCTTATCACACCTCTCTGAGATGGGCAGCTCTAACCTCCTCCTTAGGACTTGGAGGTTAGGGCATAGAGACTAAAGGCACATTTTGAAAGGTCCTTAAGAAATTTACAGATGCAGAGTTGGCTGATACACTTTTCAAACCATGAAATGCATAACTGCAATTCAAATTGCTGAATTGAAAAGCCCTGGGGAGTCTATTTCCTTTTGATTGTTATCAATGGGAATTAGATATGTTTGTTTCTGAAAATCATCATCTTTAAGAATCTAAAAGCCTCAATTTCTGCACCTTTCCTAGCACATAACAGGAAAAGGAGTCAGAGTTTTCCAAGCATGAGACTACTGCTCTAGACACAGGTCATCTTCTTAATCTTTTTTTTTATTTTTATTTTTTTTCCTTTCTTTTTAATGAAATAAAAGTCAGCAGCCAGCCTGCAAAGGAGGTATGTGTTATAAGACAAATTCAAGAACAGATCTACAAGTGGTTACTGAAAGCAGGGCAGGGATGAGTCCATTAGCATCACTGATCCAGCATTTCTGAACATGGAGAGAAAGAGCGGAAAGTGCCACAGCTCCCAGGCTCCCCCTGAAGACCATGTGCTTTTGCTGTGTGGGAGACAGAACACTTGACCAGATGGCCCAGTGCTCTGCTCCAGGAAGCTATTCCTCATACTCTCACGTTCTTATGTCTCAAGCAGTCTCTGCTGTGGCAATATAAATGCACCAATAGCCTGCTCTAAGCACCAGCTTCTACCACCCTGCAGTCACTCTTTCTGCTGTAATTCTCCCAGCTGGACAGGAACACATGGACCTTGAATTATCTACTTAGCATTTTGCTCTGTAGGCTGCTTTTTGTCCTGATCCCATACATTTTTAAATTAGAGTCTGAGCTGGTTATCTTCTTTGGAGCTGTTTCATTGCCACAGTTCCAAACCCATGAATATGCTCTGCTTTTCTCTTTCTTCTTCAGACTCTTTTACATTCCATTTTTTCCCTTCACAGCACTGTTATTGTGGCAGTGGCTGGCATGATTATTGCTACTTACTCCCAATCCCCCAATGGCAGAGTAATACCTCTTTAATTGGGTATTTCTCCCTCCCGACACTAATCTCCTAACAAATGCCGATGCTGTGTTAGATGCTGCGTGGGGATCTCTCATCACTATCTCTTTAAGCAGGCAGTTGTGTGTGGAATGAATGCACAGTCACTCAGCATGGATGGATTTGTCTGAGTCCCTGTCAGCTCCCTGGTTTTGTCACTGAAATCTTGCATTGTGGATCCGTATTTCTGTTGCTTTAACTTTTTGAGGCAGATTTATCTCAACCCCTGTCAGATCAATGGGTTTTGTCACAGAAATCTATGTGACTTTGTTCCCTGTGGAGATCTGGCTAGTCAAGTTTGTGGAGGCTGATTTGGGAAGCTGAACCCGAGGCCTTGTTTGACTATGTTGGGAGTGGGTGGGGGGAGAACAAAAAGAACAGAAAAGAGCAGAGGCCTAACAACCAGAAAAACTTAAATAAAAACTGCAGCAGCAACTCAAAGACAATGTGTACCCCAAGAGAGCATATTCAGTCTCACCTCCATGCACACATGGGCTCTCTATCTGCTGGCATCATCAGGAGCTGCTTGCTCTGCCCATGGACTGCAGCCCTGGGACAGGGGCTGAGATGTGACAGGGCTGCAGGTCTCAGGCAGATCAGCCTTTCAAGCCAGTCCTCCCTGGCTGCTCCAAACCCCCTGGAGCTGTGGAGGCAGGAAGTCCATAGGAGGCACTTGTCCTTTAATGCCTCCACAGTATATTAGGAAACACTGTGCTATCAGAGATGATCCTCCTCGAGGGATAGAAGCCCAATTTTCTTTTTGCCTGTAGCCATCAGACTGCGTGATTGTCTGACACTGCAACCACACAGTCTTCCAGATAAAGAAGCTTTACTGAACTGCTACATGTCCATCTTGTCTCCTTAGCTGATTTAAAAATTTCCAGGAACAGCTTCAGTAAATGGAAGTTTCCTGATGAAAAGTACTTTGTTCAAATAATCTTTTTGTTGGACTGAGGGATAACATTATTTCCTTTACTTATTACTACTTGAAATTTTTTAATAATGATTATCACAGTTGAATTTGACCATGATCAAGGTCTGAGTGAACTTGTGGAACAAAATGGTAATGGTAATAATAATAGCAATAACAGTATTAGGAAAGCAGGTAACATACAATAAAGGAAGAGCCTGGTGTTGACTGATAAAGACTCAGACTTGTCTGGAACAGCCAACTCAACCTGAAAGCTCAACACAGCAGGGACGGATTCCCTGTTGGTGAAACTGCCTCAATTTTGTATTTGAAGCAGAACATTTCAAAAAGAAAGGGTACCCCAGGAAAGAGGAGATTTGGGGAAGGTAGCCATTAGCATCTCAGTATTAATGAAAAACAGTGCAAATTTTTGGCCATGGGTCACCTCATTGTTCTCTTTGCAATATTCCAGTCATAGGCTTTCTTTAGAGCAGATGCTCATTTCTGTGCCTGCTTTGTGGCATTTCCTTTCTTTCTTTTTAATGGAACTCTCCTTTTGTTGTATGCTTTTGTATTTCAACTTTACCTCTGGAAATTCTCCTTTCCCATTTTTTACCTTCTAATCCTTCTTCATCCATCCTTCTTTTCCTGTCTCATCTAAACATTCACGCTTCTGTTTTACTTCTTCCTCTAGGTGATTAGCTATTCTCTTTTAACTGGTGCCCCTCAGTTTTTTTTCCCTTTCCTGTCCTTTCACATCCCTCTCTCCCCTCTGCTGCTCTAGCCCTTAGATATTGAAATGGCATGTATAGTTCCTGCCTGTGATTCTGTGCTGGATACCTCTGTGTGCCTGTGCAGACCCAGTGTAAGCCCGGCCGAATACAGGAAAGCAGGAAGCAAAGCTGGGTGAAAGGTTGCTTACTTGTGCCTGTGATTTGTGGTTGTTTAATAATGGCCTCCTGATTAACACAGACCTCAATTCCAGAAATGCCACAGTGATAGATACTCAATATTTACCTTAATAGAGACACACAATTCCCTTAACATTTCAAGCCAGTGCTTGCAGTACAACTATTATCCTGGAAGTTGTTCACGCCGCTGCCTGCATGCGTATCGCCTGGTGAACACAACTTTAATTCTGCATGGGTCCCCAAGGACTAACAAGGTGTTAAATGATCACTATTACATGGAGCTGTCACCATGCCTGCAGTTCTGTCAAACCACAAGAATGATGTTGTAGCTTTCCTGTTTAAGTTCAGAACAATGCAAAAAAGTTTGGCTTCAATAACGCTGCTGAAACTGTCCCCACAGAAGTCTTGTCTGCTACAGCAACTGCTTTTTACAGAGGTCCTCATATTTTATCTGGTTATAGTTAGTTAACAAAAAAAATTACAAGGCTTGACTAGACAAAAAGTGATGAGATACCTCTAGACATCTGATTGCTTTAGTCCATCTCTTTTGGTACATCCTGAGGTACAGCTGGGTCACTTCAATAAGGAGCTTTAAAGTACTTGGTATTGCTGCCTTTAGACTCGTTCCAGAAGCACAGAAAATTACTTTAGTCAGATCATCTCTCTATGGTCTTCTTCTGCCAGAAATATGTCCCAAGCAAGCAGAAAGGAAGGGCTAAAGGACAATAGCAGATCAGAAATTAGTAAGACAAGAACAAAGGCTGCTTGTTCTGTCCTGAGCAAATTTTATGTCCTGCCTTCACCATAGGTACAAACCAGGCTTATTAGCTCAATCTGCCAGCCTAGCTCAATAAACCAAGCTCAGAGTTGCTGTTACACACTCTGCTGGGGTTAGAACTATCTTTTAGCAAAGATCCAGGTCTAGGAATGAGGAGGTGCAGAAGTGCATTCACAAAGATGAATACATACCTGGATTACTGCAGCATTACCTGAGAGTGTCTGTGAGAGCATACCTCAGGTGCTGTCACATGTCAGAGCTGAGAAGGCAACATTTGAAAACTGGTTTGGAAGGGACTTCAGCACAAAGTGTGGGAGGCCACATTTGGGAAAAAGAAAAAAAAAACCAAACTAGACTAAGTAACACCAGCACTGCTGTGGGAGGAAGACTTGCACAATGCCTTGACTGCAGCCATGGCTGTTTTTCCTCACATTCGTGGGCTCTAATTCTACAGAAAATAAGAAAAGGGGGAGTGAGAGACAACACTGCATCATCTTGACATTCCTTGCTAAGTATATAAAAGATGAGCTGTAAGTTCCTCAGTGTCTTGCTACCGTATAAGCCAGTAACAGCCAATTGCCATCTCTAGAGCCATGCAGGACAATGACAGGCTGGGGAAAGCCAGCCTAATTCTGCCAGTGGCAGTGTCCAGCCATGTTTCCCAATAGCTGGGTAGTTAGTAGAAATAGAGATTTCCAAGATAGCAAAGATGATTAGGGAGCTCTGTAAAAGCCTCAAGGCTGCCTATGAGACAAATCTCAGAGGGCTGTGATGCAAAGTCTTTGCATGTGTGCCCCTGATTATAAGCTGACAGAAATCAGTGTTGGACTGAAGGCCTGATGGACATTTATTACCTGAAACTAGCTGATGTTCTCTGCCCTTCTTTTACTGGATAGCCACCAACACCACTAAAGAAACTGGCTGTCAGCTCATGCTTCCAAATTTGTGGACATTCAGCCTGGAGCTGTAGACTGACCATGAGGGCTGAGGTATCGTAGCTGCCTCCATAGAGATCCACTGGTTCAGGACTGAGGCAAACTCGCAATGTGTGGGGAGAAGGAACTTAGAGCTTTTGCTGTAACTGTGTAAATTAAAGAGAAGACTTGTTTCTATGTCTATCATATAAATTTATTTTGTAATTTCTATACTTGCCACACACTAAAATTCTATAAAACTTAGAACTCTGGAACGTTCTCACTAAATACCCAAGGGCACTGGTTAGGAAAAGGTCACTGTGGGAGCAGAAGCATCAGGGTACACCCTAAATAACAACTTCAGCACCCATGGGAAGTCAGGTCGATTTACTGGTGGGCTATCCCAAAATTAGCTTTTCAAGGGTTGTAACTTGGGACAATATTGTATAGCAGTAACTACAACTCAAGCACTTGTGTAGGGCCCCATCTTTAGAGTCATTAGGGTTGGAAAAGACTTCCAAGATTTTCCCCTTGAAATGAGTGAAAGGAGTTACTCAATGGTTGTACCCCAAAAAATGAAGTTAGTATTTGAAGAGAGGTGTAAGATAGGAAGTTTCCAGTGATAGCAGGGAGGTTAAGTCCTCTCCGGTTTGGAACAAAACAAGCAGTTGTAATTAGTGTCATGGTAACTACTTGTATGAATACCCAAAAAAAAAGGTCTTGTTATTTGTACAGAATCTCTTAGATCTGGAAATTGGGTCAGAATGTGTGGTCAAAACATCAAAATTCCGGTTACAATGAAAATGTAAGGATTGTTTTGGAGGTTATAAACCATGTATATGATAATATTCGGCTTCTTTCTAGCCCAAACCTCCATTAGGCAATCCCACAGTACCTCATGTTATTGAGATTCCCCCTCTAAGACAGAGCCTACAGCTGAGTAAATATTGCATCGTTTAAAAATCAAAATTTTATCGTCAAAGTGAGGAGCAGAGTTGTGAGGGCTCCAGTAAAGATGTTTTGGTAACAGCCTGCTGTCAGTTCTGAGCAGCAGGGAAATGTGATGTGTGACAGACTCTGACAAAACCTGGGCTCACATCAGATGTTGCTGTGGACTCCAAATCTGTTGCTTTGAACTGCATTCTACAGGAAACCAGCAGCTGATAATGTCTACAGAGAATTGTGGCTTCTGAAACTATTGAGTGGTCTTCTAAGGCAGTCCCATCCAGAGCCTCCATTACAACAGGCAATCAGAGTAAGAGCTTCTTCAGAGAGAAAAGGGGTGAGTTCCTTGGAAAGTACTTGGAAAAGATAATTTCAAACTGTCTTTGCAGGAAAAGATCAAAAAGAAATAGTAGATTTTTATCCCTGTTAGTAAGTAATTCAGTAATGGAAACAATGCTGCATGTTCCAACTACTTCTCAAGGAAACTGACCCCAGTCTAAAGTCTTCTGAAACAGCCAGGCTGATCCTCAGAGAAAGTGTAAATTAAACACCAGAATCATTACAGGGCATAGAAAATTATGCAGTCCAACTAAGAAGGACTACTATTGCTTTTTAGATTGGAAGACTCATTTAAATTCAATTAATCAGACCACCATCATGTACAATTAGAACTGTATCTCTCAGTGATTCTTCTGCTTTGAGAACCACGTGACCTTCAGGAAAAGAGAGCTTAGCAAATTACTGCTTCTAAATTTTAGTTATTGAAAATTTGGTGGATCACCTGCAGACCTGACTTTTGGGTGTGTTGAAATAGTGACACAGGCAGGCCACAGGAAATATCCTTCCCCTTCTCCCTGCAGTGTTAAGCACAGATTTGCAGTTGTTTGGGAACAGCTCTTGGTTTTGGTAAAACATCCCTGTAAAAGCTGATTTTTCACATCAGCTTCCCTGATAATGGGTCAGGGCCAGCTGCTGTACAGCCGCCTTTCAGTCTCCTCTAACATTTGTGAGATCACCTGTAAGCTGGCATAAAAAATCAGGGAAAGCAGCAGTGTTGGAAGCAGCTCAAGCTGAAAGTCAGACTAAATGAATTCCACTGCAGGCACAGTCTCAGGTAGGAACTCTGGTAAAATGACAGTGTAGAATGATAGCTTAAGAGGAACCTGTGGGTGGGTAGGTATTAAACCTGTCTCAGACACACAGACTCATCACCTAAGTCACACAAGAAGAGGTTGGTGAAACAGCTCAAAATTATCTAATTGTATTAGGAACAAGAACAAGTTATCTAATTCATGTGTTGTGCTGCCAGAAATCCAAATCAGAGCTCACAACACTGGAATTTTGGATATTTTAAGACACAGAGCAAAGTGTCAGATAAACTCTCATGTTTATTCAGGATCAAAAGTGACTGGATTTTTTTGTGATCCTCACAGATTCAGTCTAAATGAAGAATGCAAAATTTGATGCTGCTTATCTCCTAAAACCTTCTGTACCATAAATGCCAGAGCAACAATATTTGGTGCTGAAACAGTCTCCCATTCAGCCTCAGAGCTAGATGAAGCAAAATCAACACCACAACTAAAGCAAAGTCAAGAGGAGCTTGCAGTGAGCCACCTTCATATCACTAGTTTTATCTTACACTCAAGATATTTACCAATGTGTTTGAATTCTCTACACTTTGGCAATGCTCAGTAGAGAAAAAATATTAAGAATACATAGTGCCATTGCTTACTGAAATAGCTAATGGTCCCTTCACAAGGCAGCTCTTGCCCTAGACTTGATTTGTTTTAGCATCTAAACAGTGCTAAGAAAACCACTAATTAATTTTTGAGCCCTTGCAAACAGCCACCTTTCTATTGTGAACCTTCTTTGCACGAGACAATGAATACAAAACTGTCAGAGCTCTGTCTCCGCAGGGGATAGGCTTGGTGAGAGTGTGATAAAACACTTGAGTGTCTCTGGCCCTTCCTCTCACACAGTGCCCAGAGCAGCTGTTCCTGTAACAGCTCCTGAGCATCCAGAGGGGTGGATTTTGCCTAAGCCACGGTGTGAATGGCAGCCTTTGCCATCTGTGATCCACGGGAATGCTGCATCCTTGCTGCCCTGGGCCACGCCTGTATCCCCTCAGCTGATTAGAATCAGAGACACACCTGCCTTGGAAGAGGCTGGCTTGGCATGCAGTGCAGCAAGGGATTTGCAGTTGGATTCACAGCTCTATGGCTGCTTTTAAATGCCTTGCAGGAAAGAGGGCAGGCATGCCATGAAGCTGGCAGAGTTCTCCAGCTCACATGCACCAGGCTCTGAATGCACTTGGACATGGGAAGGACCAAGGAGTATTATCCTTTCACAGTGATGTACTAACTGAGACCCCAGGATAAGCTGTAATACTGGGATGTGCTCCTGTGCCAAATTTGTTTATGTTCAGTTTTTCTTATGACCTCTCAGTAAACCTCTTTTGAAGGCTTTCATGTGTCCCACTACCCTTTGTCCAGTAGCAGAACTTCTCTGCATCAACTGTACAGACATCTTTCTCTCTCAGTTCAGTGAGGGGTTCTCTGGTGGCCAGCAATCCCCAGGTCTTGGTCTAATGTGAAGAACACACTTTTTAGTAGCTCCCTGGATAGGTACCCCAGTGCACAACTGAGCATGTAGAAATCCAACTTCCAAGATGACAGACTCTGGGCAGTGGGTGGTGAGCTGCACACAGATACACAGAAGGATCACTGCTCCCCAGGGAGCCAGCATGAAAAACACCTGCCTAAGGAAACCCTCCTAACTTCCTGCCAGGGCATGGACAGGAATGACACCCTTACCGACAGAGTGACAAGTGTGGAAGGGCAAGTGTGGAATGGCTCACAGCAGGGACTAATTTGTTGGTAATGTTCTGAAAACCCCTAATCCCCACAAGGAAGAAAAGAACAAACAGCCTCCACCAAAGCTGTCACCTCCATAGTGTCCAATACTCTTTCCATATATCCATCAATCACAAAGCCACATCCCAGACAGGCAGGCCAATAACTCTGGGGTAACAGACACAGACATCATTTGGGTTCCCTAGGGGATAGCTGTTCTACAGCTGGGGCTCCTATTCAGTGCTAAACAAATTCCCCTAATGATGAGATTGTACCCTTTCTCTTCTAGAAAAATACAAAGAACAGTCTACTTACCAGCAGCAAGGGCACTGAACCTTCCTGGCAGGGTTATGTGGAATCTGTCCTTGAGAGTCCAGTGGAGCTGATTCCAGTCTTTCACATTCTATATGACAACAATTTCCAGCTGGAAATGTCTCATTCTCTGTCTCTTTTTGTAGGATGGCCATCAGTGCTGTAGCTCAATGCCAACACTGAGTTCATGCCACCTCCTTCAGTCATTATATCCCTGAGGAGACAGAAAAAATAGTTATTAAACATACTCTAGATTTGCTGTCATATTGTAACTAAGTACTGGAAATAAATATATCATAAGACAAGCAGCTAAAATGTCTATCGGAAAAAAAAAAAAAAAGATTCAGGCAAAATGGCTTATTCTGCAGCATTAATGAGTAACAGGTTGTTCCATCAATAGTACATGAGGAGCAGCATGCAAGAAGGCAAAACTCCTACAAGGTCCCTGAGACTTGTATCCTTGTAAAATGCCCAGTTCTGGAGAATACTCAAGAACCTGATTAAGGTTAAGCACGTGTTTAAATCCCATTGATTCAGTGAGACAGACATGCAAGATTAAAAGAGGTTTTTTTAATCAAGGCACTTCACTAAACTGAAGAATATTCTGTGCGAAAAGCTCAAAGTCAGAAGCAGAGGACCTGGCAGGATGGGGCTGTCCAGCTCTGTGCTGATGGATATATGCAGCCATTCTGCTGTCCCAGCTGTTAAGAAGAGGGAGTCATAGCTCTGTGTTTCTTTGACAGCCTGAGAACCTTCCCTAAGAGGCACCTCCTAAGTCTTTGCCTGTGCCACACATTATCTTTTACCTAATGTAATCCTCAGTATAAGGATCCAACTTTGCCTGGAACCAAGTGTATGTCCTGACTCCCTGCCTGCATGGAGATAGCTCACAGAATGTCCCAGCACAGTCACCTTGTGGTCTCTGCAGCACATGCACACTTGCAAATGATCTGTAGCAGTTCCAGGATCCAAACAGGACCAGGACCACACTTTATACATGGAATGAAAAAGTAGATTCTTTCTCAAGGAGCTTGTTGACTTAATGAATGCTGAGAGAAGGAGAACAGAGGAATAAACATGAGAAAGCTCAAGGTCTTGAAGGACAGAAAGAGAGTCTGAGAAAGGGAGATAGTAAAAACAGATGGATAATATTTTGTTTGGTGAATACATGCACCTAAACCCCAGCAGAAACAATACAAGGATATGGATTTGTGCGTGGAGCCCTGCCCACCGGAAAGGCCCATACCATATTAATTATATCTGCCATGTCATTAGCTAGATGCTGCAGAGCAAATAATGAAATTGCTTCACAAAAGCAGTGAAGACAGTTCTTGCTGGGCTTAATTCAGATTGGCTCTGTGTTTCTCATTTGTTATTATTCAGTTTTAGCTTATTCCTTTATTTCCAGTGTCTGATCAGGCGAAGCAGAAGTAATGTTCTTCTCCATACACAGGCTATAATCTGTTCCTATTCCCTTAACAACGAGGGTCACTGTGGACAGTGTTTAGGAAAGCAGCAAAAATCAGTGTGATGGGTGCTACTGAATGGCCTGCTCTCCCATGAATGCTTTGCTGCCTAAAGCTTAAGAATCCATGTGGGGTGTTTAAAGAGAGAAGAAAATGTCGTTAATTGGCAAAGCCTGTGGAGCCTGGGGCTTTCATCCAGCTGTTACACTGAGGTGAAGTGAAGCCTCCGGGGTGTTTGTAGATATATGGAGCTCATGTTTTTCTTTGTAACAAACAAGTTAGGTAAATTTGCACAAACACAGGGGAAGGGAAGGATATCTCCACCATGCTCAGTGCAAAAATCCTTAGTTTTGCCTCCCTGGCAAGACCAATTGTCTTGGTGTTTAATCTTTATGTAACCTTTAATCAACCCTGTGGTGTTAAATCCAAGCTAGCTCAATTCATAGGTGGGATTTCTGCGAAGACAATGGGTTGGCTTAAATGGGTTTTCTTCTATTCATACCATAGTTCCCCTTTAAATTCCTTGGAAAAGGAAGACTGAGTCTGCAGTCTAGAAACAGAAGACAGTGATTTCATTTTAACTGCAACTAGAAATCATTGCAATGACCTTGGATGAATCAATGCTTCCTGGAGCCTGAAAGGGAGGAAGGAGCCTTGCCTACATGAGGGACCATAAGGCTGGAGCCAGGTATTCCAACCAAGTCCTTTGACATTCTGGAGGGAACGGTTTCAGAATAAGACAAGGTCATGGTCCTCCCTCATCTGCACCACTGTGCAACTCACCCATCCCACAGGGGGTGCAATGACAAGGTCCACTGGAGCTAGAGCTGCTGGGCTGTCAGGAGGATTCCCAATTTTCCTGAACCCATAGCTGCAGAGGTGTGTGACTCTTGGCTTGCATTTCTCCCCCTGAACACGGAGTGCTCAGTATAAGTGCTAGTTGGAAGCTTTCACACATGCCAGGAAGCCGCTTTGGTTTGATGCCATGGAATAGACATGTTCATTCTCGCAGTGTTGGGACCTGCCCAAGGATGGCAGCAAACATTTACAAGCACAGGTGTTCCTGGCAGGTGTTTTGTTTCTGAGGAAGCTGCCTTCTGGCTGAGCTGCTGCCAGCCCATCTATCCGCCTCCCCCATTGCCACACAACCTTGCCTCCCCCAGGGACTTTCAGGCAGGCCTATTTCAAACAGCAGGCACAGGCAATGAACACATCAGGCAATTAAATGGCAGATCAATTCGACTTAGCTTCTCTTGGGAAAGCAGCCCTTGGGAGACAGAAGAATGAGGCAGCAGGAGACAAAGGCAAAAAGAAAAATTGAGAGGTACAGGAGAGAAGGAGGAGAGCAGAAGGGCCAAGATGGAAACACAGCAGGCAGAAAGGGCCACGCACAATGTGGTGGGAAAGCACAGCTGCGGGGGAGCAGGCATTCAGGGGATAGGGACATGGCTGGCAGGGGCAGCATGAGAAAGACAGCATTTAGGAGAAGAAGAGAAGGAAAGAGTGAGTACATCTAAGGGAAGGTAAGAACAAGACAGAGAAAAATGAGATTGGAAGGCGTGGGATGGTGAATATAGCAGCAGCAGGGAATGGCCTCAACTGCCTACCTGGATCTGCAAAAATGTGCACTTTATTAAATTTGGAACCATCAGCAAAAAAATATATATTTGTAATATCCTATGCACTTTATTTAAACTGATGGAGAATCACTGGATAGTGATAGAGGACTTCTCTCCCTGAAATATGCCATAAACTCAGGAGCTTCCTGGTACCAATATGAAAAACAGACAGTGGCTCTGACAAGCAGAAGGAAAGGAAATTAAAGGGGCTGGTATCACTCCAGCCAGCTGATTGGAACACTAGAGGAAAAAGCAACATGAACTCCTAATTAGTTTTCAGTTTCTATCTTTAATAATTGGAGATACTGGTAGTACTAACCGACTTAGTAATGCTAGTCGCAGGCCTTCAAGAGTCAGGAGTAAAGCACCAAAAATCTGAGTCTTTTCTTTTGAATAGTCACATGGTTCTTGGTTTTCCTTTATTAAAAAAAAAAACAAAACCAAAATTAAACAAAACCAGAAACAAACCAAACCCCCCCCAACCCAAATAAACAAACAAAAAACTGCCTGTGATTTACATGTTCAAAGATGAAATTCTTGGGGAGAGGGAGAACACTGTAATCAGGGGACCCAGAGAAGGTTTGAGAGTCCACAACACGCAAGGACTTTTCACTGTATGACCTTCATCCTGTCAGACTCCCCTTCTAGGGAAGCGGCCTCTTGCAGGATGTCTCTGTTTGCTCTTCCTCCTCAGCTGGGAACAGTGCAAAACCCTCTGTCCCTGCTGCCAAGCCCAGTGCTGCTGCTATGCAGGACTCTGCCCCATCCTAGGGGTGCATTTCTCACTCCCTTTACAGGCACAGCAGGAGCCAGCCACAGGAGGAGCAGCTAAATGTCAGGCCTTGAAGCTGCTGTGCCAAAGGACAAATGAAAATGTCTCACAGTGACTCCAGGGAAGCTATGTCTTTCCAGTTTTTCAGCTAAAGCTCTGTATTACCATTCTATGCTCCTATAAATTTTCTTCTTGCATGGCTTCTCTCCAAGCCCATCAAGGCTATTTACATACACCCACCATATTTACAAGAGCGCTGTGAAGAAGCAAAAGACAAAACCAAACCAAACCGTGCAATAAGTCAGTGCCAGAGATGATGATAAACCCAGATTCCTTGCTGTCTTTTTCCTTCTTATTAAGTAGAGAATGCTGCCTTTGTTCTGCCCTTTTCAACTGTCCTGTGAGAGATTTTGAAAAGTAAATCTGGGAAGAGTTAATATTTTCATTTTTGCTTAAACAGAGGAGCCAAGAACATTAAATCCAACACTAGGGATGACCAGGCAATGGTAACCACTTTGGAAATCCTAGCTAGAGTGCACTACTTCACACCTCAAGGTCAGCACGTTAGAAATGCCTTTTTTCTACCATCTTTGGCTTGTCACTTTGCAGGAAAAGAATGAAGTTTCTGAGTCTGAGAATATCTAGCACCCATTTGTCATACAAGGCAGAATGTGACCATGGTGTCTGTTTCATTTTCTTCTTCTACTTTTCTTCTTTCTTCTATTTTTCGAACCTTGTTTTCTCTCCCTCTTCCAGTCCAGCTCCACAGCTGGCACTGTCCTTTCAGTGGTGACAAATTCTTTTAGTCCCATACAGTCCTGAGAGTTGATGTTCCTCAGGCCATGAGGTCCATGAAGCAGAGCACAAATTCCTGGCTCTTTCAGGACACATAAGTAGCTGCCATGGTGAGGCTGAGGATGAATTTACCAGCCAGCTGCCACTTCACTCTCTCTAACCTGGAGCCAGAGATTGGCCTTGCCAAAGCACTGAATGGAATTAGATTGCTTGCACTACAATTAGAAGGGAGGTAATCACACAAATAGGAAGGTGGAGAGGGAAGAATGCCAAAAAATTCAAACTAAGTTAACAAGAACCACGATGGTAGGACATGGGACAAGTGGTCTGCTGGCTTGCTCTATCCTGCAAGCATACACACATACAGACAAGATGTGAACATGTACACATGTCTGCAAAATCTGGCTATCTGGCATCTATCAGCTCACCTCTACATCCCTCCTAAATGCAGCTTCTTTGGCTACCAGATCCCACAAACAAATTGAGCCATTATGTGGATCACAGAGACCTGAGTAACTGTCTGAAATGTGCTTCTTTCCAAGGTCTGACTCTGTAAACAATTCAACCTTTCAGGCTCTGCTTGTCCTTCTAAATTTTCCACGGCATTTAAACTGTAAATGGAAGGGGCACATTGGCAGAAGAAGCTGGAGCCTCACTTCCCTGTTTCCCCACAGACAGAAGCCAGGCATGGATTAGAGGTTGCATGCTCCCTAGAGAGCAGGCTGCACAGTGGCTGTGCTGGCACAGAGCTCTGTCACAGCCCTGTCCCCAGCACAGCCCTGGGGGAAGTGGCACCATGGCTTCGGCAGCTGTGGCTGCCAGGGAAGCTTCTCCTGGGGCTGGAGTGGAGAATCCACACAAGCACCTGGAGGATCCTTAGCAAGGCAAATGCTCCCATCTCTCCTGGCCCGCTGCAGCACTGGCATCATTTATATTCCTAGTGCACAGCTGGAGACAAGCTATAGCACAGCTCTGGAGAATCAAACAGCCAGTTCCTGCAGCAAGGCAGAAATACAGGAGCTGGAGGTAACTAGAAAGGGGAGATGAAGTCTAAACTCAGTGAATCCCCACTTCCACTGTTCCTTGTCATGAGACAACAGGACTACATTGCACCTGCTGAGAGGAGAGCTAGCAGAAATCCTGGCTATGCTGTAGTGGCCTTGCTTAAAGCAATCAACTCTTTCTGACTGGAGTACACCTCTTTTTTCAAATCATATATTTTACTATGTCTACACTGTCATCAAAGGTGGCTGCAGCACCTGCAAACAGACCAGAGAGGGTTTTAAGCTATCTTGCTACTCTTTTTCATGCAATGCATGAATGATCCAGCTGCCTGCATTCCCTCTTTCTCACCTACTGAATTGCTGCTCCTTCTCTCACATCATGAAATTAAGTTTTCAGTGGCCCCCCAATATAGCTTTTTCACTCCAGAATCCTCATCATCATGGTTCTTCTCAGCACCATGGAGCTGTATCAAGTTTTGACAGAATTTAATGGATGCTTGCTCCCAGATATCTGCCATTAAATAAAAGAAGCAGATAAATACAATAAGTATAAAACATGAGGAATGTTATCTCCAGGTAATAAAAGCTTCCTAACCTTTGTAGACTTTAGTTGTATTCACTCACTTTCTTTAAACTGAAGGTTGGTCATGTCTCTACAGCTTGTGTCAAGACCTACAGGTTTTTCAGAAGACAGTTCATGAAGATACCAGACCTCAAAACTGGAGGAATATGGTAAGAACTTCACATGTGCCTTGGTGCTGGCCTCAAGAAAGCAATTGTGCCCTTTTTTGTGTACCCTGGAAATTCAAAATCAAGTACCCAGCATCAAGACATTAAAAAAAAAAAAAAACAATAATTAGTTTGCTTAGGGTCTGTACATGTTTGTGCTTCCATGTCTTTCTTCACAGGTAGACAGGTTGGAAACTGACATTTTAAAAAATGAAAGCAGAGACTCACATAATTGCATGACCTGAGAGCTTAGACTTTAACATCAGATTTTACAAGGCTTACAATAAAAACGTGGTGACTGGTAGCATGGGGGATTCACGTTCCTTTCTTTGTGCAACAAAAAGAGAAAAGCATGCACACTCCAAATACCCCCTGTCACCTGTGTTCTTCTTGATCTTTTTGAATTTATTGAGCCTGTCAGCTGCAATGGAAGCCAGTTCCACATGTGATCCCCCAGTAGTAACATTCACAAATAGGTTTGCAGTGTGTGACACCACCCCTATAATAAATGCTGTGGTTTATGAACTATTCCTAGGGCAGAGGAAAAGGAGCACTAAAAATTGATATAAATTACACTGGCCATGCTGCTTGGCTTTATGTCCTGTCTTTTTAAACACCCTCTCCTATTTTCTTCAATATTTGTTTCTTTCTAAAATCTTTACCTTCCAGAAGTTCTATATTTTAATTCTACCTTCAGTCTTTTTTCTCTGTGGTGATTCTGATTTATTTTTATTTCTCCATCCCCTCCCTGACTCCTTCCCTTCAGCTGTCTTTTAGCATTTTGTAATGTATAATTTTTCTTCTATGTCAGGTTGGCACCCACAGAGTTGTGATCAAATCTTTTATCCCGAGGGATGCAATGTCTCTGTAAAAAGACTTTGTGCCCTGCCAGAGCAGAAAGATTCTCTCTGCACCATCCTTTCCAGACATGCCAGCTTCTTGAGCCCAATTTGCTTTCTGTGTAATCACCCTTCATCTGATTGCTGTTCTTGCTGACAATACCTGCATGTCCCTGTCCTAGTTACTGTGACTTGCTGATCTGTGTGTGCTGGGGAGAAGCACATTGTTACCTAGAGCTGCATTTGGACTGTCATGGGGCTCTTCTGTCCTGTCACCAAGACCAGATCTGTCATTTGCAAGTCTGTCACTCTCTTATGGACAGAGCTGAGGAGTGTACAGCACCCAGGAACTGTTCAAACTGTCATACTCCCTCCTGCCTGCAAAGTGCTTTCCTGACCCTTTCTCTGTTCTCGAGTTAAAAAAAAAAAAAAAAGACAATTCTTTTTCCTGCTGAAAATTTATAATTCCCCAGCGGTAATTTCCCTACATTCTTTTCTGGCCAATTCTGGAGTAGCTAGCCATACCAAAAGTGTACTGGTGCTGGTATGTTTTGTTGCTGAATTTTGGTCAGTGAGAGTTTGCAGATGAGGCCAGAAGAAAGAAAAGCCCCTGCTCTGGAACAAGGCAGTCCCACAGACTTTCAGCTTCTCAAGGGCTGATGTGATATGGCCTGGGGTACTGAAGTGACTCCAGGAAACCAAGGCCTGGAGTCACAAATCCCAAATCAATAAACACATTTGGCCTCCCCAAGCCTCCTTGATGTGTGAGTAGATCCAGCACTTTCTTCTCTGGCTGGGAACTCCCTGCTACTGCCCAGACTGAGGAACTCATCCAAGGTCTGGAGCATCCTCACCTCCCTTTGCAGCAGCAGAGCCAGGGTCACTCCATGGCCCTGGGTCACTCCCCAGCCCTGGGTCACTCCCCTGCCCTGGGTCAATCCATGGCCCTGGGTCACTCCCCAGCCCTGGGTCACTCCCCTGCCCTGGGTCAATCCATGGCCCTGGGTCACTCCCCAGCCCTGGGTCAATCCATGGCCCTGGGTCACTCCCCTGCCCTGGGTCACTCCATGGTCCTGGGTCATTCCTTGCTCCTGGGTCTCTCCATGGCCCTGGGTCACTGCCTGGCCTTGCCTGTCTCCTCCTGCTGCTCCGGAGCTCCTTTATAGCTGAAGCTTTGTATTTGCATAGGCCATTGTCATTCGCAGCGCGGCTCCTTGCAGCTGGCATCCTGACTGGAGAAATATCTTCTTTAAGGAGAAGCATGAACGACGCAGCTAAAGATAAAAATAACAATAATTTTACTAGATGAAACTTCATGTTAAGCACTTAAAAAGCCATAAAAAGTCAATTTTCTTTCTTTCAATTATTTTGCTTATTCCGTTTTTGAAAATAAAAAAAAAAAGGAGGAAAAAAAATAGGAAAAAAAGGAGAGAAGTTTCCTAGTTAGAAAGATGTCTGTTTTTCTCATCAGCACCCAATGTCTTCAGACTTCTCACTGCCCCCCAACTCTACATAGGTCCTACTCCCTGTGAACATGAAAATAGCCATTGTCAGGCAGGGCTGGCGCTTCCTGCATGAGGAATGCAAGGGAAAGGAGCACTGATAAGTCCTGAGTGCTTGCTGCCTTTTTCAGCACACAGGCAGCTTTTCAGAGAAAATGAAAAAGATAAAGCCAGAAATTACTGCTCTTGCACAATATATGCCAAGTTCGTAAGAGCAGCATTTAACACTTAATCAAAATGGTTTGACAATGTAAAAATTAGGTTTTCAAATGTCATTAGTGCCTTATAATAGGTTCAATTTATATCACTCCCATCCCTGTTTTTTTTCATCTCTGCTAATTGTTTTTATTAATTTCTTTCATTTTTTACACTGTTGTCTTGTTGGTTTTAATTTTTAAATATCATAAGACTTTTTCTTTTACCTTGTTAATTGGTTTAGGTTTGAAAAGACTGGTTCTGTCATTTTTTTCCTTCAATGGCAGCTACAAGGGATTTTTTATGCAGGTTCTTTTTCATTGGTAGGCTCTCCTCTGGGCTAATTTGGGAAAAAAAGCACTTGCTTTTAGGGCAGTCTAAGCACCCTTTTTTGTAGTGTGATTCACTGAAATGCTCTCTTATATTGACCTGTAAATTTCCTTCTACACTGGCATGCAGGATTCATTTGATATTGGCATAGAAATTGTACCTCTGTTCTACAGTTGATATGCAGACTCTTTTCTGTTTGGAAAAAGATGAAAGCTCTCTTCTGCTCTGGCTTGTAAGGCCTTTTCTGTATGGGCTCTCCTTTCTGTCACCCTTGGAAGACAGGCACACACACCATTTCTTTTCTCTTTCCATGTACAAGAATGTTCCAAGTCTTGGTTATCACAGGGCTCCAAGATGTCATTTGCATGGAGATGTACGTTGGCATCTTGTTGGGTTTTTTTTTCTGGCAGTATAAATGGAACTGGTTCAAATAATTCCACTGATGTTTTGGGGGCAGAAAACCATTTTGGGAATGGACATTTTTTAGGAAAATGCTGACACTTGCTTGGTTGTACTTGGCAAAGGAATGTACTAGAATTTCTGTGATTCTATGATTCTGTGATACTTTGGGTCTTCAGGGGAAAATCTAAAAAAGTGAAAACAAAAAATCTAGGCAAAAAATACAAGGGAAAACAATAAATCTCCCTTTACATGTAGACAGATGAAGAGGCACTTGTGGGAGTTCACCCCAGGGTGACTTCTTGCTCCTGAAGGAAACCAGAGCTGTTAAACATGAAAACTTTGGAATTTCTCTCCAATTGCCAGCGAGAGTGGGCTGTGGTTTTGCACCAATAAGGCTGCATTACTTTGACACTGCAGGGACATGTGGAAGTTTATTCTTACTCTCACTCCCATTCAGTTCAGTCCTGCTGACTGGAAGATCCTGCCTTCACCTTCCTGCTGCCTCTCCTATCCCCCTAAGGCTCTGCAAGGCCTTTCAGTGGGCTAACAGAAGGGCAGGAAACCCTTCACTTAGACAAACACCATCTTAATATGTCCTGGTTTTCTTCAAAGACACAGTACTGGCAGAATTCCTCCTTGTTCCCTACGATTTGAGATGAGTTACAACTGCTGATGTTCCAGAGGATCTTGGCAGCAGCATGTCTTGATGGCAACCCAAGTCCTCACAGTCAAGCTGTGAGGCATGAGCTGCGTGATAGTTTTATTCACTTGGCCTTTAATGGTGTTTTAAATTCTCCCTGTTGGGCAGCCTTGTGCTCTCATGTGCTGCCTAGAGGTCTACACTGTCTACTTCTTCTCCTCCACCCACTGCAGCTTGTGTGTTTTACCCCTCAGCTTGTGGATGCAAACACAAGCATTTCTTCCTTCCTGTTTAGCCTGGAGATCCGTGTAAACGGCACAGAGCAGATCTCAAATTAAACCTTCAGTGGCAGTGCTCATGGGCAGAGTCCTACCTGACAAAATGCCAATATGCTGCTGGGCCCTGGGAGACCTCTCAGACTCTGTGATGTTCTGCTGGCCCCAGGCAGTTTCTGCTCTGTGATGGACAGGCATGGCTTCATCAAAGGTTCTCCAGAGCCCTAAATCAGGAACAATACAACCTGTACCTGTGAGATGCCAAGAACCCACACAGATGCCTGATAAGAGGAAGGCCTTTTACTCGCCCCTCTCTATATTTAGCAGCATTCCCAGGCAGTGTTTCTAAAATTACCAGCTGCAGTAATGTGATTCATACCCCCATCACCGCCAGCAGTGGATAAGAAGAGTGTAAATGACATGCAGGAGAAAATCCTGAGCAGTATAGCCCAAATCAGGATGTAGTGGTATCATCTTTGGTGCTTGTATTGACATCTCTGCCAGGCTTTCAGGGAGAGGCAGTTACTGATCTCAGAATCTGTTTTCTCTCACAGCAGTAGGTGGGAATGTCCCAAGCTGCAAGAGAAAAGGTTTGAGATTGTTTTCAAACTGTATTTTTGGGCAAGTCTGGTACAATGAATAATGACAAAAGATGTGCACAAATTGTTTTTGCAAGGACACTGTGCTGCTTGAGCTTTGGATGCTGTCACTAGAGTATCCAAAGCTAGCTAACAAGGGTCTTCATCTGTAGCAAATCAACAGCAGACAGGCAAAGCATCTGTATCAGCTGTGGGAACCCATTCCTGAGATGGAAAGGATGAATGTTGTGGTGGTTGTCATAGACTGCTCTGAACCAGTCTGGGAAGAGACATTACTGTGGAATCAGTCCAAGAGCTGGAGCTGTTACGGTAAATACCATAAACATCTAAATCTTTTAGGAGGTTCAGTCTGCATATCTGAGCCATTATGGGATATTAACTAAAATGCTCATTTGAAAAATTACCCTGTGAGCCACTACAATGTAGCAGAGGAGCTGTTTTGCTCAGATAAATACTAATTGAAAACTGAGGCAGAAACCTGCAGCCATATCTGCTTGTGTTGTGATCTTGTCAAATCTCATCACCTAATTACTAACAGGCCTTGCTGGGCCATGGAAGAGACCTGCAGGAGAGGCAGAGCCTGAGAAAACAGTATTTATTATTCTGAGGGAAAGCTCTTCTTTCAGAGTTGGTGCTGAATGAATCCCTCAACAAAATTTGAAGGACCTGTGTTTCTTGCAATGCTTAAAAAGAAATTTAACTGCCGATATTCTTAATTACTGTTCTCCCTAAAGATTTTTGGGCCGTGATGGGGGATTTATTCTGTTTTTCCTGATCAAATTAATATTTGAGAATTCCTTTCCATCTCTCTGAAACATCCCTCCATCTCATCAATACAACAACTCCAAAGCAAAACTGGGCTGTTCTCTTCTTCATGCTTCCACATAGATTCCTCTGTGCTTTCAAATAGCTATTTCACAGCCAGGGAGCGATGGTTATTGCCACACATATTGGCAAAGCACACATGGACCCTTTGGGCTGAAAGAACATATGCTTACTATAAGAAATTATGTCACTGTTTTCATCTCCTATTGTGACAAGTTGTTAAAGGCTAGAAATGAGGGCAGTAATGCCATTAGATAGAGGAAGGAGATCTTGAAGATATGTAAAACTCTAGCATGTGCTGCAGACTAATTTTCCAGCTGAATTTCTCTTTGGCAGTTTGTTTTGGTGACCAGTATAAGTTGATATTCATCCACTGTTGCAATGGCCACAGGCAGTACAAAGACAGAAGGAAATCCTCTTTCTGCACTTTATGAACATCTTGAAAAAACTTCAAACCAAGATAAATATCCACAAAATGCTGCATAAGGCATGCAAACAGACAAATGTAACTCCAATGGGTGGCAGCAGAGCTAGGCAACATTTACATTTCTGTAGCATTTCTATAAAACTTAGGCAATAGAGAAATCATAAGAAGACAATGGCCTCCATTTCCTTTAACACAGGTGAAGAATATGAGACTGATGGAAAAGGAGCTGAGTTTTTAATGATAGGGGCTGAAATACAGCAACCCAGTAATCTGCACTCTCCCCCTCTCACAGTAACATTTACAATCTATGCATACTTTCCTTCATGATATTTCTTCTATTCAGATAATTTTCATTATCTTCACAGAAATACTACATATTTCCTTTAGGGATTTTACTAATTTCCACTCATCCTCTCCAGCTCCACACTGGGTACCATTCAGAGAAGGCCCCAGCAGGACTAGTACAATGAAAGGGTTAACAACTCCTTCCCAGTGTTGGGGATAGGGGACATAATTTTAAAATCAAAGAGAAATATAGTTATAAAGCAATTTTATTCTCTATTAACCCAATCAATGGAAGGTTCCCATAAGTTATTACCAGGGATTTCAGATGCAGAGGATGTCACGAGGGGTTAAATAAAGATGTTTCTTTGTTCATTAGTACTGACAGCTCAGGGAAAGAGAAGGAAGGAGGGAAGAGGAGGGAGAGATAGAGAAAAAGGAAATACAGGTTTGGAATATGAAGAGAGAAGAAATTACCTATCACCATATAAATTGTATAAAATTCCTGTATAGATATTACAAGACCTACTAATGCAGTGTATTAAGTCATGCATTAGGAACAGAAAATTATGGGGGCCAATATTCCAGGCCTCATCCTGCTCAGTGGTGAGCCTGGAGGTGACTCTGGAATATCAAATCCAGGTTTACACGGTGTGAATAGTGGTGAGGAAGGGATAGCTGTGCCCATCCTTGTGACCCACAGAACAGTTGAGCCTCCAGCAAACATCAGTCCACACAGCAGTGATCAGTACTGAATCTTTTCTTCCCTGCTGGAAGACCTCCGGGAGAGAGGCAGAGCTGATACAGGAAAAGCACCTCTCCCAGGGACTCTCAACAGCCTTTCTCACTACCATATATAGGCCTAAACAATATTATCTAGCAATTTTTAAGTCTTAAGATTCACACACAATGGCAGTAGCAGTCAACAGAAAATAACTCGTTTATAAAAGAAAATTCAATTGTATCATCCATCTTCAGTAAAAATTCAATATTTCCCAATACAAGTTGTTTTGATTTAATGAATAGGGAAATCATCCTTTTGCTACTTCCCAGCATGCTTATGTATTCAAATGAATCCTGCATCATTGGAAGGCAGACAGAGAAATGTTAGCTGCTAAGATACCCTGGAAAAACATCCTCATGGGAGAAGGAAGGAAATGTGAGCAACCCCCTATTCTTCCACAAGGTGTGGGGTCTGCTTGCAATCTGCATCTGGCTTTTGGCTCTAAACTGGAAATTTAGATCATATTTCTTTTGATCACAAAGTGGAAACTCAGCAGAGTTTTCACTGTGGAAAAAGGCTAGAGGTGTGTAGGTCTCTGGTTGGCAGAGGAGCTGGGAGGAAGCATGGAGTGGTGAATAGGTTATGGCCAGCTCTTGGAGAGACCTCTCACTTCTCATCTTCCTGAGTTTTTGATGAAACTTGTGTAGCTCTGCCTAAGGAAATAAGATCTCTCCTTGGTCATCTGGGTGTGTTTAATTTTTCTGGAAATCTCTCTTTTCCCCCCTGAATTCTTTAATTTCATACTAATGCAGTGTCTCTGTGCTGTTTACTAACCACATGCAGGCAGTTATTCCCTCAGCTTGCTCAGGACATTAATGAAATGCCTGCCCACCCATGCAGCCAAACACAAAGGGGGCTGCTAATGGCATCTTTATTTTGAAGTGAAATCCAAAGCTTTCATTTGGTTCATGTTCCTCCCAGATAAAACTCCCCTGTCTCTGTCTCAATATGGGGCACTGTTATCTGGTCTCACTTGGGGGTTGCAGGAGCTCTGAGGCTGATCTGGGGAGGGCTGTACCTCCTGTCTGGTGAGGAGGAAAAGCCAGCAACCACTGCACAGCCATACCAGATGCCTCAAAGGGACAGAGGAGCACCATTATTCTAGAGGCATGTGCATAATAGATCAGAAAAGCAGGGAAACAGCCAACTTACACATGTAGGGAACAATCTGAATATCCTAGGATGAACCTGCAAGATAAATTTGGGGGGTGGGGATCCACAGACAAATCCTGGGCATTGCAGTGCAGCTCTGGGACATGGCATCTTTATAGTAAATACAAAACTACTGTGTTCATTTCTGAGATAATGTGTTTATACTGACAGATAGATATACTTTGGGAGAGAGGCACAACTCAGAAAATCATATCCATACATTTTCACCTCAGATTCTGATGTGGTAGTCAGTTCTGCAAATATAAGGCATTTATGTTTCTCAGTATTTCATCTAAGCCTATAACATACTTGTCAAAACATACAGAGAAGCAGCTACTTTGTGCCATTGGGGCAACCTGCTACAGGACACACATGCTGGGCTGTCTCTGACCTGGAGAACTTCATTTTGTACTTCTGGTTTCTTTCTCTTAAGATTGTGAAATCCTTCTGGCTTTTCTCTGGCAAGTGTAGAAACAGAAGAGTGATATTAAGGCACATAGCTGGGACCCACTTTTTTGTAAGACAGGGCTTTACAACGCAAGAGATTGTTTTGTAGCATGTCCCCTTGGGAATCCCCTGAAAGAGAAGCAAAGATGGGGAACAAACCCCTGCTGGTTGCATTTGCATTTTCTTGGTACTCTACCACAGTCTCATTTGACTTCACAGTTTAATCCAAATAGACAGCAGTCTTTAAGGGATTCTAATTCATTTTAACAAGAACTTGAAAATTCACACTGGGAAAACTTCAGTTTTCCATCATAAACACAAACTATGGCATTGCTAGATGAACCATGGAAAGCCCATTCTGGGAATGAGGTGAACATTTCAGGGATGTTAGGGATCTTTTCCAACCTTACCAATTCTATGATCCAAAACATGTGCAATTGCCACTGAGAAATTATGTCTCCTTTTAAGAAGACTTGATCTTAAAAATTGTTAATATAGTGGAAATATTTATGTAGTTGCTAGAGTTTACAAACAGGGTTTATCAGCCCTACTCCCAGTCCTTTCCATTTCAAAGATGCCCAGGCCTTACTGTAAGGAGCTGAAAACTGGTGTGAGCATCCTGGCCTGATCCTGTGAACTTCAGGAGTTCACAGAATCCTGCAGCCATTCCCATTTCCTCACAGAGGCACTGCTTCTGCACCTCAGAAAGCCTCCTTGAACACAGGGAATGTAAGCTCTAATGGGATGGGAATGGGTTCTCCTTTCCTACCACTCCACCGTGGTTTCATTCTTCCACTGCTGGGGCTGGGTGACATGTTTCCATTGAGTTCACTGATTCAGCAAGATTGAGCCCTTGGTCTTAAATAACTAAAGACTGCAAACTGAATATTGTAGCCATGGCAACAGCCAGCTCAACTTTAAGCCCTCTGATATATAAAAAGGCAATTTTCTTTATTTTTTCTCCCTGCATTTTTATATTTCCAGAACTTACAATGGTAATAGGGCCTCAGGCCCTAACCTCCACCAGCCAGCCATTAACTTCATGGAAATGCCTTCTCCATCAGCCCCTATTGTCAACAGCCAGCACCATTCCAGAGAAACCATAGGGTCTCACCATGCTAACACGACTGGACGTGGCACAGCCCTTTGCAATCCTGCTGCAGACTTATTTCCTGATCATGACAAGTGAACCAGGACTCCATTTAGAGAGGCTGCAGGACTCTGCGGTGCTCCTAACTTCCTCTTGGAAAATGGGGAACAAAACGTCTCTCATCAGACTGATTGCCATTGTGTCCTCCACACATAAGCTCATGGGCAGATGCATGTCTCTGCCCTGCCCCTCTGCCTTCTAGGCTCATCCATCTTTCTCTGAGTGAAGCAGGAATACTTTCATGTCTCAGTTTTATTTGGTGTCGTTTGTGCCTCAGAAGTTTTGTCAATGCCATTGGGAAATCACTGGAAATAGTGGGAATAGTTCCTTGCTAATGCTGCTAAAGCACAGACAGCAAAGGGACCTTCTGCATTTTAGGATTTTTTGACTCTTTCTCAGATTCTTTCTGGAAACTTTCTTCAAGACCTAGGGCTGGATTAACACAAATTAACTGTTTAGTATGTGTAAGACACTGCTTGCCTATTCATAACAGGAACAGAAGACCTCAACCCTCTGTGTAATTTTGTCCTTGATTTTATATGTGACCAGAGGTTTAACTTTTGTGCCTCAGTTTCTCCTGCTGTTAAAAATGAAAATTATACATTTATATCTCTTCTAATGGTCATGAAATTAATTTCTCTGTAATGCGTGTATGGTATGTAGAGATGGCAGGATGAATGGCAATGGTAGCAGCTATTATTATGTATCACTTTCAGCAGATAGCAATTTCTACAGTAGGTTAAATTCTGGCCCAAAAAGTACTTGACTGTGTCTCTTTAAGGTCACAAGCTATTATGAGTTGAAGACTAAAATGCTTTGTATATGATCATGAATAAATGAATTGAGTATCTCTGCCCAGCAATGTGGGATATGGAAACGATGCTGAATATCATCAGCCTGAACTATCAACATCCATCAGCTTTACCCTTGCTCATCTCTCAGATGTCACAATATGAAACCCACTTTCCCCCGAGATTTCAAACGACTGGGGCTAAACAGCAAAAAAACATTCGGTGACTAAATTTGCCAGAGAAGGTCTCAGTCACGAATGACTAAAAACAAAATTATAGAGCAATCTCAGCTGACTGAGAGCAGAATGAAATGTGATTCATTTTCATCCACCCGGCAGGGACTGCAGGGAAAAAAAGACTGGATTAACCCCTTTTCTGCTAGCAATGCCCATGCTCTCTGGGCTGATGCACATGTAGTTTGCATTCCTCAAATATTAGGTTTTCTGCTTGTTTTGTAGGGGAACTCATAGCTTTTATTACTCAGGTGGACCAGACCAGTAGGAGGGCTGTGCTAAAAAGACTAGTGTGCTATACTCTGCTATCTTACACAGTTTATAGGAACAGAACCATAGACCCCACTGCCCTCTGCCAAGCAAGACATGACTGCCTGCCCAAAAAAACCCTTGTAGTCTGAAGATGAAAGACAAAATCTGGACAATGACATGTAGTGGTAGGATAAAACATTTATCAGCAAGGCAGTCAAAGATGTCAGCACTGCATCACTGCAGGAGATAAGAAATTGTAAGGTGGAGAACAGAGGTGGATAATGACATGGATTTCTGAATGCCTACAGGAGGGACTCCTCACACACAAAGAGCAGCAGAGGAGAAAGCGTGGAGATGGTGGCCTGGAAGTTTGACTACAAGACAGGGGAGCCCAGTTTCAAGGTAGATGCCCTGGGCAGAAGCTATTGTTGCAGGCTTTCTCATCCAGGCTGCACTCATAAGCTTGGGGATCACCCCTGGACTCAGCTGGAGGCCTGAGGGAGGAAATGGTGCTGATCACCTGTGCTGTGCTGCACACCGGGGTGAAGCTCCCCAGGAAATCTCTGACCCTTATTGGAAGGGGGCAGGGGACACTGCTGGAATTGAACTCCTCCCATGACGAATACCAGCATCTGAAGGCTGTGTGAAGGTTGGTCATATGACCAGGTGGTTCTGCATTCTGGCTGATCACCTGCTCAAATGAATAAATCAAAAAGCATGTCTGCTGTCCCTAGCCCAGAAAAACTGTTTAAAGAAAGACATCAAAGTAAGAACAGTTGCATTTTTGTCAGTTAACATCATGGATGATCTTTCCTTCAGCATTTTCTCCAGACTTTTCCTAAAAACAGAGCAGATAAAGTAACAAGTCAAGGAAAGGTTCTGAAAGGTCATATAGTGATCTCTCTGGCAACAGAAGCCAAGGGCCTGTCCATAAGTCAGGCTCCCTGAGGAAACATTGTTCATGAGGTCAGAGACTGACCTAGGATGTGACATTTTGGGCAAGGGTTGCTCCTTTAGTGTCTGATACCCTCCACATCATCACTGCACTGAAAAATCTCTGTATAACACTGCAGCAGAGTCATGATACAGCAAGTCGAGCTAATGGATGATGAATGTGATACTCAGAGTGAAGTGGTAGCACAGGTGAAGTGCTGGAGCAGGAGCAATTTACTCAGAGCTGAACAAATGCTGGATAGGAGGCAGACTTTCCCTGCCATCTTTTGAGAACACTAGATAGAAAGCTCCCTTAACAGCTACCAGATTAAATCAAGAGGTCAAGCCACGAGCAGTTGACAAAGCAGGAACTTCGTAATTCAGCAGCTTGTAGATCGTACAGGAATGGTCCAAGACAGGCTTGGCTGATGCCAAATGCTTTCTGCTTTATGCACATTGTGGTACAACTTACATGCTTGATTTGGTTTCCTTCCATAATGAAAAAAATTCTCATGAACCTTCAAAAACATGTTTGAAAACCATCCAGCTTTATGGCTTAATTAATAAATTTCTAATTGGTCAGTTTAGTCATATGACTGTGCTTTTCAAACAACATCAGCAAACTGCTTATGTTAAGTGAGCAACAGGAGGGAAAAAGAAAAAAATATGAAAATACCAAAATTGTAGGTGTTTGGGTTTTCTGAGGTGTTACAGAGAAAAGAAAGCTCTGTTAATATGGCAAGGTTAGGGTCTGTCTGGGCCAAACACAGCATCTCACCAGGACTGTGACTCTCAGTGGAATTACCATTGAACTGGCTCACACAGAACTGGTTCAAGTTGTGTGGCTGGCATGGTGGAGGTGCACAAAGAAATATCCAAAGGTTCCCACACTGCATTTCCAGTTCTTCTCTCACCTCTCTTTTAAGCCAGCTTTGTGTGTTGATTAGATTGAATTAAAAAGATTTGCTTTCTTTTATGGTTAACAAACCACCAACATGCCTGTAACTAAATAATAGTAGTTGGCCAAATCCTTACATGGATAAAATACCTCCTGAACAGCACAATGGTTATCTTGTTCTCTGATATATGCAAACAAGTCCATTATCTTCAATGGAGCAGCACTTGTATGATGGAGGGAGAAAAAGAAATTTGGCCTAACAAGACTTTTCAAGAGAAGTGACTGAGTAAAAGGTCTGAATTTTGCTGATTACCAGTTATTTTAGGAACCATATGCACAGGCTCTTTCTGACTCATGTTGCTGTCAATGAAGGGCAGCTGTGCAACAGCAGATTTGAGCCCAGGAGTCTGGGTCTGACTCTGATTCCCAGCAGGATCTTCTTCAAACCACTTCTCTCTGGGGTCAAGATACTGAGTGGAATAGGATTGGTGGTATTGCCCCTCGTTATGCAGTACTTACAGATCACTGGAAAAGATTGCTGTGCTAGTGGAAAAGCAGGAGTCCAAACTGCCCGGCTGCCCCCAGACAGTCTGAAGGGGCAGGATAAGGCAGGCACTGGGCAGGACTTGAAGGTGGGAGGTCCAACACAGTCTCCTTCATGTACTAAGAGACACAGTGATAAAAGAAGATGAACAATGATTGGCTTCAAATGGAAAGGTATTTGCAAAGTATAGGTTTGCTTTGGTTCTAATTTGCTTTGCTTGGTTAAAGTAAAGGCAAAGAATGCAATTAGGATTTCATACAGATGAACTCCTGCTATGTTTTGTAAAATGAAATCTATTTCCTTCACCTGGAACCACATGCCACAACCTGTTCACTGCATGAAGAGAAGTTGTAATAGAAATTTTTATCAAAATGGCACCCAGAATCACAATCAGCATCAGTTCCCCTCTCTAATCTGTGCTGGATGGATACACACTGAGTAGAATTACTTGACTAAGAACTTGTCATCCAGAGAAAGAGGAAACAAGCAGAGAAGTGCTGTGACCTAGGACAACACAACATGCCACTGGCAGACAGGGGAAGAGGCCAAAGTATCCAATGTTCTCTCAAAGTCCAGACTTCTGCCTTCACAGAAGAAATATATTGCTATTTTTCCTGTCAGGCAGTAAGTTTGCACAAAATAGTATTTTAGCATAAGATTATGAGAATAAAGCTGTTGATGAGACTGCACTGAATTTGCTGAGCAGTATTTGCAGGAAATCAGGGGAGAGTTTTCAAAATGTCAAAACAGTTCATTTTTGTACAAAATGTTTCCTTATTGCTTTAAAATATCCTTTGCTAAAGAAATTGATTTGGAGTAAAGACTGGAAAAATAACAATACAGGAGAAATGGACAAATAAGCTGAGAACTAATAAAAAATATCATTTGACTCCCACAAATACAGAATTTCAATTTTAGTGTTTTTTGGTTGAGCCACACAATCTATAAATTCATCATCTTCCCAACCCTGCTCCTGACATTTAAAGCCATGTGCCCTCCATTGGAGAGATGGTGTTGTCAGCTCCACATCATTACATACCCTGTAACTCCAGGGATAAAACTGTGGTTGGAACATTCTGCATGGGAGTTCTCATGAGCACAGTTCTGCCTCCAGTCTTTTCATGGGCCTCCTGTGCTGTGAGGAATTAATATTTTCCAGTATTAATGAAATAATAAGCTTTCACCTGCAGCTCATGTGTTGAATAAACACATGGTAAGATGGAAGGCAGCTCCTTCTGATGTCCAACAACATTTGTGCAGCCAGGTAAACTCTTCTTACATAATTCCTCCTGCTTTCTCATTGGCTGTGTCAAACTTGGTGATAACTGACACCAAAACCACACTTGTGCTGAAAAGCCACTTGGAAAATGAATGGAAACTTGCAGTCCAGATGCAAAAAAGATAATCAAAGACATAAAAGACATGATCTGTCTTAGTATTCAGTCTGCAGTTCCAGAGGACCCCCGTCATTTAATTGCCACACAAGACTGCAGTGCAGGGGAGAACAAAGGCATGCAGCTCCCCTTGGAGGAACAGGTTTGTGCTCCTGGGACTGAGGGTAAGATACAGAGGTAAAGGAAATTTTCAGGACAAGCTGCAATCCCTTCTTTTGTGCTTTTCCCAAATTCAAGGCAAACTGGTTTTGTGCAAGGCACAGCATCCTGCCCTGGCTAGAAGTAAACCAGGTGAAGATGTGATGGCGTTGACTGCACACAGCCATTGCACAAATTCTAAATATAAATTTGGGCAGCTGCCCTACTTTGAACCCTGCACTGCTGGCACTCAAGCAAGCTCACCTATGTTTGCATATGCTGCAGTTACACCTGGGTGTCACATTGCAGACACAGCTCCAAGTGGCACCTTGGTGGCACCGCTTGTGCAGACAGACAGCCCTGCCACATTGCATTGCTCCCATCCCTCTGTGTCCAGAAAAGCCATGTCTAGTGGTCATTGCACCTGGCATTCAGGCTGTCCTCAGCTTCCTGAGCCACAGCTCCCCACAGCCTGGCCAGCAGGCTCTGTGCCATCGGGGTTTGTAGTTTGCTGACACCCAGGATCAGAGTAGGGAAAACCCCCAGTATTTGGGGTGCAGTGGGACTGTGTTCACACTGTGTGTGCAGTTCCACAAGGGATGCTGCCCAGTGATGACCTGGCAATGAGGAGAGAACTTGGGCATTATTGGTGACAGGCTTGCTGGTCTGCGCTGGTACCAGCCTCCTCTCATTCCACAATGCACAGAAATATGTATTTAATTAAGAGTCATAAGCTATGCACAACTCTCTTGAGAGATGGGCTGCAGCTCCCACAGAGGCACCCGGCATTTAAGGAGCAAAGGGCCTCAGAAGAAGGATAGGGCTTGTTTGTTTTTCCTTGTTACCTGGAGCATTTCCATCTCAGGCTGCTTAATTTAAAGTGCTTCCAAGCCTGTGCTCTCTGAAGGCCTGGCCCCATTCAGCTCACGGAGATGGAAAACAATTTAGGTCTCACAGCTACAGCAGGGTGATGCAGCTGATAAGGGAACTTCAAGGTTAAATAAACTGTTTTGTGGGCAGGGGATTGAGGAAAGATCTCCACAGAGCCAAGGAGCAAGGTGGGGAAGCACAGGCAGTGGAAAATGGGCAGGATGGAAACACTTCCCTGAACCCAGAGATACTTGTCTGAGGCAACAGCAAACAGCAAAGGCTTGGAGACATGATCCACAAAAAACTCACTATTTTTTTTTCATTGCTGTTAGGGCTTGTATAAGGGAAAACAGAATATAATTTTTGGCTGGGCAGTACTGTAATAAATGAAAGGTAATTTTATATATATATATAGATATAGATATAGATATATATATATATACTTCATAGCATCTTCCAGTGAAAAATTTGCTGTGCTTTGGTCCTATCCTGTTAGTGATGCCAAAAGAGAATCAGGGAAATTCCTGTGTGAGGGGATGTCTTCTCTGTAATATATTTGCACAAGCTTTGTCACACAAAATGACATTTACCCTGCAGGGAGGCAAACAAACCATTTCAATCAAACAGCCCAAATGCAATGGCATTACACATTTCACCTCTTTGCATGGCACATCTATTAGAACTTTATATCACCCAATACTCTGTCATCACCCTGCTGTCCAGAGGAAGAGAGCTTATCATCCTCACATCACACATGAGGACATTCTGGAGGGAATAACACATTGCCCATGGGGTGTGCTACAAAAAATCTTGGAATGGACCTTAGGGGTTGCTGCCCAATTCTCCCCTCTAGGTGTCAGACATACTTCCATGGTAAACAGTGCACTTATCTCTGTTTACCAGGCCCAGATCCTAGAGGAAGGCAAATCTCAGTTTTGACTGTGTTATCAGTCATGTAGCTCCAGTTGGAGAGCAAAGAGGAAAGGGGCACTGTGTAGCTGTGGTTTTGACACTGCTGTTTTAAGCCTTCAGTAGGGATTGGGCAAGTCTGTATTTTCATATAGCTGTAATCATGCCACTGCTATTTCACATTTGGTAATTGCTTGCAGCTAGCAAAAAGTAGAACTCATAAGGCACATCCATCCTGCAAGGAGCTGAGGCAGGGTTTTGCAATTCAGGCCTCTCTCTCTAGCAGAAATATTGTCAGTGATGAGGAGTCTGGGCCTGATGGTGGATCACCATTCAGGTGATCCCTGGATCCCTTGAGATAGCTTTTCCTTAATTTTCTCAAGTGTTATTTTTTTCTTGCAGGTGCAAGAATGTAGTCCTTGAGAGTGTCCATTTGCTAGGTTACTCTGGCACTTCCTAATGGAATTGTCAGTGCATTACATAAAATGACTAAACAATAATTTCTGCAATAAATGAGTCAGGATGGTCACTGGCACTATCCTCACAAAACGACTGGAGAAATGGGAGATTGCAGCCTACCCACAGGAGATTTGCAAATTGCCGTAATTGTATATAAATAGAAAGAAATGCAGAGGCAACTGTCAGCTAAGGTCCTGCTGACTCAGTGCCACCTTGTGTTTTTACCAGGAAGCACAAGGAAGCTCAAGGAAGACTGTCAGTGAGGGGCAGAGAGGGATTCTGAGTGGGAACTCTGCCTGCTTTAGGCTGTGATATTATGGATTCACTCAGAGCAGCCGCTGAACAAACACAGGAAGCCTTTCTCCAGCAGGAATGCTATGGCTCTCAGCCATCCAAGCCTTCCTGGAGGAGAGCTGGCGTCAGTGGAGCAGAATGAGGTACAGAAGGGTGGAAGTTTTTTGCCCTGCATCCCAGGGCAGTCAGTGAAGAGCTTTGGAGCAGGGCCTTGGTTTTATTATGGTGACCTACAAAAATCTAACCTCTATTCCAGACTCTGGTGAGATAGAACTATGTGGGCAGCATTGGTAAATGTCATTATACAAACTTGCAGCATGCTACACAGAAGACAGCAAGCTTATCCATATTCCTTCTTTCTTCCTTTTTTCTTAGTGGTTGCCTTTGCAGAGGAACAGCCCAGGAGTGCCACAGAGCTGTCCCTCCTCAGGAGCCCTGGTGTGGCTGATTAAATCCCATGTTTGTCTGCTGTGCTTCCACCAAGATGGAAACACATAACTCAGAAAAGAGAGACTGAACCATACCCATCTCTGCTCTTGTCTTCCCTGAGGAGAGGATGGCTCCAGCAGTCTGACCCCACTGCAGCCCCAAAGGGAGCCTGATGGTGCTGGGGGACACCTGTGAACACCCCTGGGGCAAACTCTGCACCAGGCAGCAATGATGGGAGGCTCTTGGCCCTGGTGACCTCCCTCTGCGCCTGAAGTCTTCCTAAATCACAGACAAAGGGAGAGAAGCTGACTGTCAGCTTCCATTTCAGTTCTCCTATAATTCTTTTAAAAATCAGGAGTGATGTCCATTTCAGCACTGAAATTGTTTGCTAGGTAAACTTTGGTTTTGTGACATGAAGGATCTGATGACTTTGCCTGGAGCAGCTGAGTGCAGGCACTGTGACCCCTGCGCACACACCACAGTCCTGGCCTGCACCACCCCATGGCTGGGCCTGCCTTCATCTCGCTGTGGCTGTGCCAAGGCCCTGCACTCCATGTCCTAATCCAGACCTGCTCCTGCAGATCTATACCCAGATTTGCCCATCCTTCTCCCTCAAAATCTGAATGCAAGCTTGCCTGTTAATGGGTAAAAAGCCTGTATACTAATCACTTCAGGTTCTAAGACCACTTTCATTGTCTAACATTTTAATTTTACAAATAAGTAGATACAGAAGAAGTTGTACAGATATAGATGCATAAATATGCATTCTTGTTGCATCAAAAAAACAGTGCTATAGCATTTTTTCTAGCCTAACCCTAGCAGAGACTATTAACAGAAAAATTCACTTTTCCATTTAGTACACATAAGTACACAGAACCAAATCTCTCCCCGGAGTAAATTTGCTGAAGTCAAACAGGGCTTACATCAGAGATGAATTTGGCAGTCTGTTTTTACTGAGCTCTACAGCAGAAATTCAAACATATGCTCAGGCATATTTCCACTGAACATGCTGAAAGCATGAGGCCACAATCAGGAGAGGAGTGAAGTCAAAACTCTGCCAGCATTTTATGATTATTTGGATCAGCCCATTTGTCTGATGTGCCCTTACCATGTCCTCTCCAAAAGAATGGAGAACAGGGGTGGAAAGGGACACATTTTCCTCAGTGTAAGGAAATGTATCAGTTGGAACAAGAAATTTGAGAAGCATAAAAAATAGTCTGCATGAGAAAGACACCCCAGATCACTGTTTTCCACAAGCAGAGGCCACATTTCCACAAAGGCAAGCTTACCAAAACTGAGCACATCCTCAAGATTCATCCAGGCCCAAGTCATCATGTACATGGGGTGTACTCCTTTACTACAGGAAGTTGCTAATATAAATTGTCTTAAACCAAACTCACAGAGAGAAACCTTGTCTCTACTGAAGACAGCGGAAGCTTGGGTATTGGTTCCAGTTACCCCAGAATTTCATCTCTCCCACCTGGTTTCTGTTCTTTACTGTTATTTGCTGTCAATGCACACGGGGTGGAAAGATTTTCACTGGATAATAAATTACTGCAGATAAGTTGAACCCCTAGGAGCAGATCTTTGTAACTATAAAGGGAGCATGGGGACATTGATAAAACCTGTCTGATCCTGTTCTTCTAATATTAATCTGAACTCAACAAATTTGAAACCAATGAAATGGATCTGAACACTCTGGATTTTCTTATGCACCTACTTTTATAGAATATTTTCATATTAAAGATGCTAAAAGCTAACCTTTCTGCTATCTAACAGTAATTTCACATATAACTTTCTGTCCATGGGAAGAGAGAAGCTCGTTATAATCACAAAAAATGTCTGACTTTGATTGCTCTTGATAATTTCATTTAGTCAGTGCCAGTTCATTAATTTACCAAATACGTATATTTTAAAATTGCATTTCATCAAGCTTTATATTTTGTCAAGCTGAAAAACAAATTCCTAAGAGAATCAATCTGCCAAATGGCCAAAGCTCATTTAATCCAGGCTCTGTGTGTCTGCATAACCTCAGCTCAACTTTTTCAAATGGCTGAATGGTTTGTGTGCAACATGCCAGCAATCCCCATCTAGCTCTTCACAGAAAAGTGTCCGTATCAGAGAAAGTCACCATCAAAACTAGAGAGCAGAGAGTAGAGAGACTGACCAGACCTTTAAAATAGCTCACCCTTAGAGCAGATACCTCTAGTTCAGGAACAAGTCACGTTGGAAGGAGAGACGGTGATCAGGAAGTGTCTCCTGGTCCTGTCCGTCATGCACAAATTCTGTCACTTAATAAAGAACCTCATTCCCCAGAACCCTTCAAGCCAGGACCTTTCACCCAAAGTGAATCAATTTTTAAAGTTGAAAGCCCAACTTTGAGATGAGAAGAAGAGTTTAAAACACTATTTCATTCTTTCAAACTGTGCTACAAATGGCCAGCACCTAGGGGGGAAACATTAACTCCAAGGACCAGTGAAAAGACATATAAATCACATAGGAAAACATCTTGGCCTAGCGGCTACTAACCCAATGGAGATAAATCTAGGAAAAATCTTCCTGGAGTTTTGCAGATTTTATTTTAAAAGAGAAGAAATAGGGGAAAGAAGTTTATTTACTGTTTTTTCTGCAAATTCAACTGATGCTTTTTCCTGGCCAGACATGGTTAAGGAATAAGGGGTTTTTACCTCAGTATTTCATAGGGATCCTCATGATGCACCCTTTTGCCAAGGCTGAATGTCCTGCAATGCACACACACAATAGATTGCATATGCAATTTACAGACCTTACCAATTAACATATCTAAGAAGGATGCCCCAATGGCAGGCCTGGATGAATGGTGTGATATTCCCCCATCTGAGGAATTCCCCCCTGGATGGGCCAAGTCTCTAGTTTACAGGATATGTTCTAGAGAGCACCTTGGTTTCCCAAGGTAGTGTAAGGTTTTCCAGCCTCCTTCTAAGAGGCCTTTAGGATGTTTGGTCTCCTGGCCTAACAAAATACTAGGACTATGCTAAGTTATCAGACTTAAGGAATTACAAGTATGCATACTATGAATACTAAGATACATAAAAGTTATATGTAAGGTATATAAAAGAAAAGGCAAAAAATCCTCTTGGCATCCCAACAACAAAATTCAGTCAGTATTATAACATCTCTACAATACATGTTTTCTTAAATCAGTAAACCATGAAATAAAATATTGTATCCTTTATTTTAAGCTGTAAAGCTGTGACAGAATTTTGACATTTCAATAGCAACCTTGTATTGTCTGAGTTTACATTCACACCTCCTAAGGGTATGAGCTCAGCAAAGTTAGAGAAGATAGAATATGAGATAAACAGTAGAGAAGAGGGCACCTAGGACCACTTTGGGGAAAAAAGACAGAAATGTCTTGTCCCACTATCTTAAATTCCCTTTCAGAGCCCACAGTATAATCCAGGATTCAAGAGTTTCACTATCTCTTGTTGTTAGCAAGCAACTGTAAAACCCAAATGCAAAATGCTCGCCTCATTCCCCTCTGTGTGCTGACCTACAAGGAAGATAACTGTGTACTTCTTCTATCAGTTCCTCCCACAGCCTGGGTAGCAGAGGTCTATACAGCATGTATAAATGTTCCCACGTTGCTGATGAATCACCTAGGAATGAATCCGAACTCACATGATGGAATTTCTGAAGTTTTCATTGCTTGTTTTTTCAAATCCATGCACAGACATATATAAGAAAAGCAAGGCACTGAAAAACATCCTGATACTGGTAAGTTATGCATTTGGAATACAGGAAATAGCAGGAGCAAATTGAACATGAAGACCTAGTAAATTCAGTTCCTTGGAACATATTTCTGATTCTCTGGTTCTTTCTTACCCTATCACAGACTATTTGATGATTGAAGACTGACTTACATATTGCATATTACAGCAGAACAGGAGGCTATACTGAAAGAGGATGTTGTCTTTAGCATCTCCACTCCTTTATTGCCAAGATGGAAAAATGTACAGTAAACAAGGCAAGGAAAGAACTGAGAGGAAAGAGGAGGTGAGTTTCAAGATAATTGTATCTGAGTGTCTAGAGGGATGGGTTTTCTCCTACCTCCTAGTATAAATGTCATTTGTATGAATGTCTTGGTTTAAGTGAGACACTTGAGCCAAGTACCATGAGAGGTCACTCACTGAAGATGCCCTGTTTCCTTGATTCCTGAATTGGAGTCTGGACTCTGATTTCCAGGACATCTTGACCATAGCTATCTACAATGAAGAAAGATGGGAGCTGTTCAAATATACAAACCTCAAAACAGTGCAATGTCTCTACCTCCCAAGCAGGAACCCAAAACAATAGAATGCCCTCATCAGCCAGAACTGATATTGCACTAAGTTGGGTAAGGTCTGTACAGCAGTTAGCCACTATAGTGCCTCCAAAAAAGTCTGGTAGAAAGTTCATAATTTTCCCTCCAGAGTAGAGTTTGAATTGTATCCAGCAAATAGAGCCTGGAGGCATATGCCAAACAATAAGAAGGAAATAAAATATTGACTAGCTGCTTACTCATAAAGCTCCATCTATTCTGTGCACTGTCCTGAGACAGAACTGCTGGGTAAAAAGCAGTGTTAGGAGATGCAGTTAAAGATTTATTATATACCCCAGAGAAGACTCAGGCTTGTGTTTGCTAACTTTGTATTTGACATTCTTAAAAATTTGAAACTTGCTTTGCAGTTTTAAAGATGTTCATAGAAGGGTATGTACCTACGTGCAGGAGTGTTTCTGTGTTTCCCCCAGCAGGATTATATTCAGAACTGGGTCCCCAATTCCTTTAGATTTCAGTGGTATTGAAATCTATTAACAGTAGAAAACTGTTACAACAATGATGAGGCAAAGTGATAACTCACTTTAAAACCACAGGTGACTCCTGCAGTCAGGGAAAAGTACCCTCTCTCCTTCTGAATCCTTAGCTAGACCTGCTGACAAGGCAGATAAATGCCTCTGAGGGTTTCCTGGGCCTCTGTGCCTCTTTACCTCTCTCCTCGCCTCTCCTTGACTGAGATGTGTGTGTTTTTCATGGGAATGCTGTCTTTGCCAGAGTTAGAAATCCAAGAGCAAAGGTTTCAGGTAACCAGCTGTGTAATCTGAAGGACAGGAGGTCAGGGTTTCAGGAGGGAACAGAGAACAACCCAGAGCATCTCTGGGGAAGGCAGTGGCAAGACCTGAACTCCATTTTTGTGCTTCTGACTTTAATGAGCTTTGCCAGCCTTTGTGCTTCCCCTCGGACATAGACAAAGGAGTACAGTTAAGGGAATTTACCTGCGGCCTCTATCAGAGAAGCAGGCAGACAAAAACTACAACCTCAAAACAGAGAGAGGAAGAAACAATTGTTTGTCAGCTTCTAATCAATAAATTCTCCTTGGACTGTTTCTAGTTCACCTGAGCCTGATCAATATCCATTGGGGAACCTTCCAATGGGCCCAACTTTTAATTTATCTCCCAATTTCCTCTCCAGAGCCAAGGCATCAGATCTAATAACTGTGCCTGTTTACTGGGTTTGCTTTTCCTCCTGACCTGAACACAAGGAGGATATTGTGCTTCTTGATGGGGAAACAAAGATGTTACTGTGCAAAGGAAATGCTCAGTGCAAGAACCCTGGATACCCCATGCAAACACACATTTCTGGCCTTCTTAAGGAAAGGTGAGGATGCCAGAGAAAATAAATTAGTCACCGGAGAGATGACACCAAGCATGAGGACACAAATGTGATCAGACACTAAGAAGGTAATATGGAAGGACACAGAGGGAAGTAGGACAGGGAATCTACTTCTTGGGACTGGTAGGCTCAGAGACACGAATATAAATAAGAATGAATCATGTTAAATATTATTATTATAATGAATCTACCAGTTGGTCCTCAATAGTTTTGTCTTGAGCTGTTAAAAGTGACTAAGCCACTGAAATTCTAGGGTATTTGAGTACTTAATCCACTTAGTTTCCTTCAAAAATCCTCTCTACAAGTTCTTACTCTCCCATGTCCCCATATAATGTATAATAGGGACACTTTCCCTGTGAATACCCCAGGGAGGAACTAACTCATGGGAATGGATTGAAGAAATGAATAGCTGCCTGGGTTCCATGTTCCTGGCAGTGATTATTAGTGATGTGGTGTGACATACTTCCTGGTGCTTTAGAAATGCCAAAGAAATGCTAATTACTGGTTGTGGGATACATCTGGAGTGCACTGTTTTATAGCAGAGATAACTTAGTTGAGATTTTATTTTTGTACATCTAAACTGAAGCCCTTGCCACAAGGCTTATCCTGCCCAGACATCAGATTTCAGAAATACTTCACCTTGCCCTGCTTACCTGGGGATTCCCCAGGCAGGAATTCAGAAAAGATGGGTTGTAGGCATGATGGCAAAAGGATGTACACACTCTTTCTGAACTCCTGTACCACCCTACTGGAGATGCCATTACCAGACACCCACTCAAACCAGACATTGCTTGTTCTGTGCTAGAGACCTGTTAAATAATACCAGTTAGTGATTAATATGATTTTTGTGTACTAGCTTAAGGCTGTTTATGGAGACCATTGCACTAGCAATAAAGGAAAGAGAATTAAAGAAAAAAAAACTAAACAAAAATAGTTGTGCTCTCTTTGATGTGAATTTAATTTGGTAAAGAGTTGCAAGGCCCTTTGGGAAAAACACTCTTTTGCCTGTGCCTACATAATCATGGATGTGTTGGCACGTTGCACATGCACGATGTTTTCTAGCATCCTACAGCCCAAGTGCAGGAAAAAACACACTGCTGTCCTTCTGGGCCTGGAAATAAAGAAGCTCAAAGTCTCAGGAGAATACAGAAAATAAGGATGCAGATGGTGAGGATCAGACAGCAATAAACAGATAAAACACTAGGCAGACTGAAGCTTACCTGACAAATAGCAGTGTAAAAGAGCTGGGGATATGAAAGATGAGAGGTTCATTTTCAGGTGGGAGGCTGTACTTGGTGGTGTGGCTGTGGCAGGTGCTGCAGAACAGAGTATGCTTGTCCCATGAGTGATGGAATCCAGATGAAAACTCAGAAAGAGCAAGAGATGCTGAAGGAGATAAAGAGGAGAGACAGCAAGGTAAAAAGAAAGAGGAATGTGGAAAACAAGACTTTATCCAGATCCTGCTGCATTTGATAGGAGTGTGGTTCATGCTTTTATTTGACTGCAGACATGGACTGAAGACATTGGTACACCTGATGCTGGAGTGTAAAAATTGGCTTAGTCTCAGTACAAACTACTAGCATGAAGAGCCTTGAACTGGAGAGAATGAGAAACTACAGTACAATGTAATCAACCATCCTGGGCCATCTTCTTCCCCTTGAACCAATATAGCTGATATTTTAACTCTTTCTGAAAAATCTCTTTAAATGTCTGAATGTCAAGCAGAGCAGGACAGAAACTTGGCAAAAGAACCCTGGATAAAAGCTCTTACTTTATCCACTTTGGTTTGCAGCATCTTCTATTGTCCTGATCCCACAACTTTTACCACTCCCTGTCTATGTTCATGAGTTAGAGATGATGTCAAGAATACAAAAAAACCCAAAAACCAAACCAAAACAAACAAACAAAAAAAACAACCCAAAAAACCAAACAAACAAACAAAACCAAAAAAGAGAAAGGAACAGAGGCAGGATTATCTGTCTGGAAGTGAAACAACATGAAAACTTCTCATGGATCTCTGCTGTCAACTGCAGAAGAAACTATCCTTAGTAATTAGCATTATTGTTCAGCTTAGTGAAAAGTGCTGCTTTACTCCTGTGCATAAAAGTGCAAAGCAAGGAAAAGAATCAAAAGAAATAAGTCCAGAACTTGGCAGAGAGGATTAGAGGTACTGTTCAAAACTAATAATTCATACTTATTAAAAATAACAGCCAAGTTTGCTCAGCACTTCTAAGTCACCTGAATAACTCATTTCAGTAAATATAATTTTAGATTTCTACAGCATCTTTCAAGAATCTGCAAGAATTTCATAAGCACCGATTAGGACTCACATCCTAGCATGTGAGAGAGGCAAGTACTGTTTTTCCTAATTTACAAGCTAGATTTGATGATTTTCCCAAGGATTGCCAGAGATGTAGACAAGCATTCTGCCTCATTAAAAAAAAAACAAAAACAAAAACAAAAAACGAAACCTTCACAACCCACCCAGCTTCTTAAGGAGTGAAGCAGTTTGGGCAAATGTGTGCAGCTAAACCATGCCATGGAACACAGGATGCAAAACTGAGCTTGCCCTGCTCTCCTACCTACTCCTTCAATTTCAGACCAGTCTCTCCTCCTAATATGAGGGCACAGGAGGAAATAGATTTTTTTTTCCTCCCACAGGGAATTTCAAACTTATTCTTCATTTCAAACTTAAACAAAAAGCAAAAAGTCTAAGGAAAAGTATAAATGTTAAGGTCTAGACATTTTATATCAAAACAGAATGATCCAACATGTCATTCTGTTACAGCATTTTTAATTTTGAATCAACACATTGAAACAAAAAATAAGTCATTTTATGTTGAAATGTCAACCCCAAACAAAATATTTTGTTATGCTTCCCCCAGCTGGAAAGCCCTATTTTTTAGAGAGGTTTTTTGTCCAAAATGACATTTTATCATTGCAAATTTCAGTTTAGGTGAAATCACATTGTCTGATGGGAAAACATTTGTATGACAAAAGTGTTAATCATCTCCAAAGTGACTATGTTTTCTGTCAAGAAAAGGAAGACCTAAAATGCTGATTTTAGAATTCTGAAGAGCTAAAGTGTTCTAACAAAAAAGATCTGGGAGGCCTCCAAACTGGACTGAAGTGCTGATTGTGAAGAACAAGTAAATTGTCTTTAAAAAGATGTTCTGAATGAAGCAGAACCAAATAGCCAGATAAGTGAAGGAAGAACTTAGGGGTCTTTTTTAAAGCTCTGTAGAAGTTACTTTTCTTATGCCTTGGAGACCAAGGTTATATAAGTGGATAATGCATGCACTGGGAGGGCTACCAAAATTGTTTCTTGGCTCAAAGAAAGATGGCCATTCCTTTCAGAAGACATTTATGAAAAAGCACATACAATGTATATCTATTAACTCCTCATGATGTTGGACCAGTAGCTATGCTTCATGTTTTGAAGCACAGAGGTTTATATCTCTTATATATGGGTTATATACAACATAGTTCTTCCTCAGTGGAACTTGGATTTGTAATAATCCAGGTTTACAGGTAATTTGTTACCTGTAGGATTGCAAACAGCAGTAAGTGGTGGTAGCTCTAATCATCCACTACCCTGAAATATCCGCTCACGTAACTTTCAGCTGCTGCTGGCTGCTTATTTATTTCTTTGGTTACATAACTTCAACATCCCTCTTCATCACCTGTGGTCTTCTCAACTCTGAATTGTTTGCTGCAAATTCAGACTCTATTGATCACCTGGCCTGCAGCTCACCGAGAAACACAGAATAACATAATTTCATTTCTACTACATAGCCTGGCAGATCCCTGCTTCTGGAAACCTTCCTATGTTGACAATTATTAACCTTTAATGCTTTAAATTTAGTGTTTACCCCTCCATTTCTGCACCTTATTTTTTTCTGAATTCAGAGGTACATTTTGTTACTTGATTTTCCCTTGCTTCACTTTTGTAGACATAAAAATTAAAATGTGGTTGATGAGTGAAACATGGCTTTTCTTTGCAGGGTGAGGTTGCTTCATCTCTGTCAAACTGTTCTCCCCTCCAAAATTTATAACATTTATAACACTGCTTTTATTTGTTGCTTCAGTCAATCTATTTAGTTCTCAGCTAAGTAAGAATGCATTAGTACAGTTACATAGAAAAAAAAATAAGTTCAGATGCTTTTACTGTCATCATTCACTGACTTTGTGTCCTTCCCTGTGCTCCCTGGATGCAAGATCACATCCACTGGCCACTGAGTACAGTTCCCACTGTTGCCCACAACCAGAATTAAACACTCTTTTATACATTTCTTATTAACAAATATCACCTTAAATGTAGTTAGATTATTTGCCCCTGTTCCTTATACAGCTGTTCCCTAACTCTTCTCTCAAGATCTGTGTGTTTTCAGCTTAGAAGTAGCCCCAGCAAGGTCACCCCACTTCTCTGGTGTTCCCATACCTTGTCTCTCACAGATACACACCATGTATTTAAAACAGGTTTTCTAGTTTCTTTACTATTATTATCACAGAAGCATCTAGAGATTCAAATAATACCAATGATCCTCTGGGCTAGGAATAATCTCCTTTCTGAAAGGTTTTCAGTATAAGTAGGCAAGACAATGAGTGACACTGCAAGAAAGCAGAAGGTCAAGTAAATCATATAACAGATTAATAGCAGTGCCAGAATCCCTGGTTTTCTAGCAGGTCCCCAGCATCCATTGCATTTACACTGTTTGCAAATGTAAACAAATTCCTATCTGCAGTGTCTCCTGTTGCTTGCCACAAACCACACAAAGATGTGTGGCTCTGTATCAGCCACATCCACTGTGTTTTCACACAGACCAAAGCTGTGCTTTGGCTTCAGCACACAGAAATCACCCAACAATTTTCAAGGATTATTGGGGTTTGAATCAGCATTAGTGCTGGCTCTGCATCCCATTGCCAATACACGTGGGGTTACCAGTATTGTCTCATCAATATGTAGCCATCTCGCTCAGTCATTCTTGCACCTCTCTTATTCATGGAGGCTTCTACAGGGTGACAAAATGTATTTTTGCTGTCATAAAATGAAACACAAAGTTATTTTTTATTAATAGAAGCCACGTTTTCTTAGATGTCCTGAACATTTCAGCACCACCATACTTGCACATTCCTCCGCTGGCGACACGTAAACATAAAACCCATCAAGTGGAAATGCATGCAGTCAGGTAGAAACAAGCAATTTTGATTTGTCACACAATATCCAGATTTTGTAGAGGCTGTGAAATCCTGGCAAGCAGCCTTAACTGATTTCTGCCCTCAAGGCCTCGGGCAGGGGTGGTTTCTGCTTGACACACATCCACCATTTCCTTCCATCTGTGTGATAGAAGATTCCTTGTCTATCTTCTTATCATTCACCCAAATCATTTTAGCAAAACTGACAAAGCAGATGTGAGTGAGAACTTCTCTTTTAACAGTGCAAAAATAAAACAGTGCTGGACATATACCCACACTGGATCACAGGCCTAATGTATCCCTTTTGTGGGGTCTGTCCTGCTTGTTAATGCCACTCTCTTGAACTTGTCCTTCATATCTCCTCTGCTGCTGCCTACTCTTTGTTTCCTCTCTTGTCTCTTTTAATTGGGGGAAAAGAAAAGAAAGAAAAGTGTCTAATTTCAAGCCCAGGCCTATCCACTGGCAAAATGCTTGGCTCAATGGATGGAATGGGGCCTATGCAGGGGCACAGATCCTGTCTCCTGGTACAGATCACAGCAGAGAACCCCAAAGAAGGGTTTTCATTTAAATCCTCTATTTTGTTTGGTTAACAATTTAATATAATTTTTGCTCACTGAATGCTTGTCTCCAAGATAAATAATTTTCAAAATATTCATAAATACATAATTATTTTTTATTTTTATCTATGTGTTGAGTGATAACTGGATTCAATTGGTTTTGGTAAGGAAGAAAAGGAACCAAGTAATTTAAAAATTATTATTGTTTTTAAAATTTCTGACCTTTAATTTGACAGCCGTGCTAAACTGGGAATACAGAGCTGAGCCACCACTGAGAGATCCTGAATTTCTCTCTGGCAGTGTTATAAATTGCTGCTTTGGACTTAAAAAAACTAGGAGTCTTTTAAATAAAGTCACCCTCAGCAGTCACCAAGTTTAATCACTGCTTTTTTGTCCTAGTTCAGAATGTCAATAGGCCACACCTATCCAGGCTAGTCCTGATCTAGCAAATCCCTTCAGCACGTGTATAGGCTGAACAAGGATTGCAATAGGAAACCTGGTTTCTTAGTGAAAAATTTAGCAAGCTATTACCCTACTCTAATATAGTTTAATCTTCATTAACTACCAGTGAGAGGAAATCTCTTCAAAAGCACAAGAAAATAAGCAATTTAAAAGGAGATTGTGTCTCTTGGGGAAGAGTTTTTTAGTGCTGTCTGTCCAACAGTGCTGTTACAAAATTTTTGCTCCTTTCTTGCATCATACCTCTCCCAAACTCCAAACAACATGGTATGGAGGAAATGTCATTTCCAGATATGCATTAGAAAATTATTAAAAATGCACAGCTGAACAAATGTCCCCTAGTCCAGTCCAGTAGGGTAATTGAAAAGTATGAGAAGTATTTGCCATCCTTACTCAGATCACATACTGTCCTATTATGTGAGAAACCCCAAGAGGAATTTATAGGATTATTCAATGAGTAAGGTACTATTCATGGTGAGTAAAGGTGGCAGAATCAACTTGCTACTGATTACAAGCCGCTTTTCCTCACTTACACTGCTGTAAATTTAAATTAACTCCACTCAATCAATGGTGAATAATTGATATAAAATCAGAGTAAGAGGAGAATTAGTCTATAAGTATGTCTAGAATGAATAAACAGTGAAAATTTGCCAGCATATATAACTCCCCTTTGAAGCTCTGCTGCAAGGTTACTTTTATAACTGATTGTTTCATTCTCAGAAGTGCTGCGCTGCTGCTTGAAAAGAAAAATATACTGAGCTCCTGCATGCTAAAATACCCCGTGTTTTCTGAGTTCTTGTGTTTTCTTGGGTGGTATGAAAAACCCACAAACCTCACTGAGTTTAGTTCAGGCCACGGGCACATCCTAACTAGCAGGGACAAACTGGTCTTTTGGCAGCCTGTGAGGTATCCTGGTGTGCCCCTCAGGCTTGTGGCTGGGTCTTGGATGTTCACTGGAGAAAGCTGGACCAGCACAGGATTGAAACATCACCTGTCCTCCTCTCAGCCTGTTCAGCAGGTGCTCTGTACAAGCCGACAAAGGAGCACTCCCTGTCTGCACCTTGCATGTTCCAAGTAACACCAAAGCCCTGTTAGGGTCACAGTGCCTCTGTCTTCACCTGGGAGGCTTCTGCTCCTTCATCTTTTCACTTCTTCTTTTGCAGCAAGAAGTGTCCTTAACTATATTTGTATAACAATTCCCACTACGGGGTTTGGGTCTGGTCAGTGCCTCTAATTACTACTGCAAAGTTGTTATTATTAATTAATCTGCAGAGACCTCCTGATCCATTTTGGGTGGCATATTTTTAACACCCATGACTATTGCCTGGATATTGTTTAATTTTAGCTCCACACATCAGATTTAGGGAATGATAAAATTGCCTTCCTCCTTCTGTGATGTCGACCCATCCCTGTTCTCACTTAAACTCCTGCCATTGCTTTCTCTGTCCCCCTTTCCTCTCCCCTCCCATCTCCAGGCAGTGGGTTGAGGGGGGTGCCATCACCTCTGGAACTTGCAGATTAAAAGGCAAAAATTTGACAATAAACTGCCAATGGCTCATTTACTGTTGACGGTGAGTCAATCAAAATCCTGCTTTCCCACTGCTTCCTGGCTTTCCCATCTGTGTGAATTCATGACCCGATTTCTGATGTGTTCCACACTGTTACTTTTTTCCCCTCAGAGTTTAATTGCTTCTGTTTCACATTTGGGTGCTGAAAAATTGACAGAAGCTGCACAATTCCCTCCAGCAATGGATCCTATTTATATTGCTGTAAACTACATTTTGCAGTGATATGATTAGTAATAAAAGGGAGAAAATTAAACAGAAATTAGCATCTCTTTGTATAAAATCTGGCTATCAATCACATTTTACTCTAAGGGTCACCAAGAATAAAACTCTAAGGGTTAATATTATTAAAGGCCCAGCCCAAAGCTCGATAAGTAAGGAAGATATCAAGTGTGAGGAAGCTCTGGAAAGGGTTGAGAAAGAGCTGTGAATCCACAGGGCCTGGGGAGGGCTGCCCTGGACTGCTGGAGTGCTCCAGCACAGGCGGATGAGGTTCTTCATCTCCAGCAGCCACCCTGAGGACAAGGCACAGACTCCAGCCAAGCACACTCAGAACATGCTGCTACAAATTTAGAGAGAAGATTGTGCAGCAAGTTGTTATGCTGTGAACATCAAAGGATGTCAATAAAGCTAATGTCTTTTAAAAGACCAATCAGTATAGCTGAAAAGGAGGAAGAAAAAAAAAAAAAAAGCAAAGCTTTTGGGCACATAAGACCATCTTGAATGACATTTCAACTGTTTTCTTCTCATTGGGTTTGAAATAGAGTAATTTCTTCTTTGTCAGGAGAGTGACTATAACATTTTTGTCAATACTTTTCTACCTTTTTTTTTGTCTTGAAAACACATCTGACCTTTTATTTGCTGAATACAATACATTCAGTAAATAAAAACTGATACATAACATAATCACGTTTTGTTTACTTGAACATATAGAGCACAGACTACTTCATAGTCATTTTGATATTATTTCATCGGTACTTTAATTTTTAAAAAGATTGCTAAGATTATATAGGAAGCATCATAAGAAATATGAAGCTTAATAAACCTTGAGGCACTGATGTTTAATAGAAGGCTTTTCTTTTTTAATAAGTTGTTTTGATTGGGAAACCTTTGCATAACATGTTCTTGACTCACTCTACTGAGATACATTTATTGCCAGAGCAATTGTCAGAGCTTGACTCAGCTTTACCCAAAGCCTGCATGGACTGATGGATACTTTTAATTCTCACGAGGTCACTGCAAAGTGCTGGACTCTGCTGAGATACTTTGTAGGACAGGAACAGGACTTATGATGGAAACTCAGTTCTCCATCCTTTCCAATGTCATTAGACTTTCCCCATATAGGTGAGGATGCTCCTGAGCAGAGGAAATGCCCATTTTTATTTACAGTCTACTTTACCAGGTAGTAAACTGTACTGTAGTACAGTAGTAGACTGCCATGTGCAGCTGGATAAAAGGCAGCATGGCAAGACCTGAGAGCAAGACCTGCTGCTCACTCAGATGGTACCAGACTTGGGTACCTTGAGTGAGGATGATGTTATATGGCCAAGCCACACAAAAGCTGCTTCCAGAGCTGGAATGGCTGTTTTATGGCTCTCATCAGCTTGGTGAGAAACACATTGTCCAGAATCCCTCTGCTAATAAACTGCAATGTGGTGCTAATACTCTGCCTAGTTCTCTCCAGCTGGCAGCTGCTCCCAGAGGGGAAGTAGATTTATTCTGCCTCTCACAGCACACCTAGGCAGGAAGTTCGGATCTTCCTATCATTCCATCAGCCTTTTTAGCTCTCTTTGCAGAAGGCAATTGCTGTGGTATGATGTTTGTGTATGACTCTATGCCTGTGCACACATGTGCATGTGTCTGAGGCAGGCGCAGACGCTGATGTGCCTCAGAGCTGCTGCATGTCACACAGTGTCACATGATGGCACATTGGCTCTGCCAAGAGCTCTGCTGCTCCCCACTTCAGCCACAAGGCTGTTCATACCTGGAGGTAAACAGTGCTTCATCACCCTGTAGCGTAGGGCCTCTCCAACATCCTAAATCCAACCTCACTCCAAAATGTAGGGATGTACATCCTCATTTACCTTCAATAGATGGGATCTGAGCTGTTTGGGAAGAATTTCTTTTTCCCTCCATAAAAGAAGTATTACAGCGACATGAGGAGGTCGCTTGGGGTGAGAGAGAAGGACAAGAATCTTGTTTGATGATCAGAAGGCTGGATTTATTGATATATGATATATAATACATTATAACTATACTAATAAGAATAAAGAGAGAAGTTGCAGAGCTGCTAAGCTAAGCTAAGAATAGAAAGAATCCAAAAACAAGAGAATTCTCTGTCCCTGTGTTCCAGAGAGCTTGCCCTGTGATTGGCTCTAATATTGTACACATGGAACATGAACCAATCACAGGTGCATCCTATTGCATTTCACAGCAGCTGATAACAATTGTTTACATTCTCCTCTGGGGCCTCTGCTTCCCAGAAGATGCAGAAATCTGAAAGAAGGGATTTCTGTGAAAAATGTCTGCGACAAAGAAGTGATGTTTTTCATATTGACCCAATTAGAGATGGATAAGATGGGAATGGGATGAAGACATTTTACTGTTTGATGGAAAATCAACACAGACCAGCATGATTCTGCAAGTATTGATACCTGACTTATGAGCCAAAGGCACATTTGTAAAGCACTGACAGTATCACTGAAGTTACTAATAGACACATCTTTTCATTAAACTTACATTTAATGTTCAGGAAATGACAGTGAAGTCAGGTTCTGTACAGGAAAATTATTCCATTAGCAAATTATCTGGTCTTTGGTTTGAGCAAAGTCTTTTGATTGTAAATCAGAGGTTCTGATTTTTTCCTCCTCAGAATGTGACCTGCCAGGGAATATTGCTACAAACAGACCACAGTCATGTCCCTCATCTTGCAAGCTTCTCCAGAAACTTAGCTATGGTGGAGCAGAATCTTTTACTACTTCTCCTTCCTAATATATTCTGATGCACAGGGAAGTGGACAGCACAGGTCTGAACTTCCAAGGGCTTCAGTGGCACTGTATTCAGCCCCCACCAAGTTTTGAAGAGGTAATGTCACCTTTTCAAAAGGTCTATGTTGGATTGGCAACTTCTGGCAATGGTTAGTTTTGTGCTAGTGTTTTAGAAACTTGGTTTGGTTCAATTAAAGGCTGAGATCCTGGAAACTGCTCAGACATGTGCCCAGAAATTCCACTTGTGTTTTAAAGCCTGGGCAGGGATGCATATTCCTAACTCTGGAAACAGTGCAGTCTATCAGAGAAAAGACTTTTCTGAGCAAAAAAGGAAGCTGGCAATAAAATTGGACAGGTGTGTCCAAGATTCCCTCTGCGAATTTGGGGAAGTAACTTCTTCTCTGTGCTTTTTATTCCCTGCTTTTGAAATGAAAGTGATACTTCACCAGGCTCTTTTAAGGGTAGCATTCATAAATGACTTATGTGCTCAATAAACCATGATTGAGCTGCAGAAAACTGACTGAGAACCCAGCATAAATCTGCTAATTAATCTGGTCCAGCTTTTGCCATTGAAAGATTTCCCTGTGCACTAAATACTCTTTCTCAGTTCCGTACAAAAAAAAAAAAAAAAAAAAAAAAAAAAAAAAAAAAAAAAGAAAAAGAAAAAAAGAAAAAAGAAAAAAAAGGTCTTTTAACACTGGATAACCCAGTGTGAGTGGAAGTGCTTCTTAGAGGCAAAGAGCAGAAACTAGGGTTTCTGGGTTCTATTTTCAGTTCTGCCACTTACCCACTATTTGACTATGGACAAAGCACATACCCTCTCCACACTTCATTTCATTAAAAACAGCTCAAGAGGGTATTGCAAGGTTATTATTTTTCTAATTACCCCAGAGTCCTTGCATGAAAGGCCTTTCAGGAAAGAGGAGAATTTCACAGAAAATAGTAATCCATCACTTAGTTGCCAAGAAATCACAAAACTCTGCAGACTGAACCATGAACAAGCTGTGTCATTGAAGCTTACTTCTGTGTGAAAAACACCTGAGCAAATCAACTGTGGGAGTAAACATCATCAAAGGTTATTAGTTAATAACTACTAATCTCTCACAAACACTTGTATACTAAAGCAGGCACCTTCTAAACACAGGCTCCACTGAAAAAGGAATTTTGCTAAATCAAAGTTGCTTTTTTCTTACCTATTACCCAATAACTTTGAGTTTGTATGTGATTATGTGCTGAAAAATGCATCCTGGGACCTTCTGTCAAATCAAAATTCCTTTTGTTTATGTCACTTGTGCCAGTTCCTGCACCCCTGTTCAGAAGCAGTGGTGGGGTTTGATCTGTTTAGATGACATCACTCATTCCTTTAGTACTGCTCAGTTTGCTGTGACCCACCCAGCACAGCTTGGGGCAGTGTCCCTGTCACACAGGCCTTGGCAGAATTCTTGCAGCAGAATGCCCCATGATCTGAGTCCCTTTGCCTTTCCCACACCGCACTTCATTGTATTTCATTTGTGGATATTATGTTAAAAATGGTGGAATTTAAAACTTCTAAGTCAGTTGCTTTGTCCTGTTAAAAGCTTTTCAATGCTACCTTTTACTGGGATGTGTTCATCTATGGCAGCTGTGCTGAGTCCTTTAGGATGTAAGATTCTGTACAGTAAAATGCTCCAGGCAGGAGCCAGCACACATTTGCTCATTTCTAAAAAGCAAAGACATTCACTGTCAACCACAAGAAGAGCAAAGGGGCGGTTAAGTGCCAGAGGACTACGATGGTGTGTTATGAAATCTGGGTTGAAATTTTTTAAGTAATTTGGGGAACTGCAATGAACACTGAAATCTCCTTCTTGAGCATCTCCTCCCAGTCTTCCACTGATGCTGAGGGCTTCTGGATATTCAGTGCTGAAAGAGAGAATATTGGCTCACCTTTGTTCGCTACTTTGAGAACTATTTGTACAAATAGGATTTTACAAATTACTGCTGGAGTGGCAGGTTCAAGAAGCACTCAAACACCTGCATTTCTTACAAACTATAGTCCTACTGAAGCTGACAAGACCACTCACTTGCTGCAAGGGAAACACAGACTTAAATAGTTATTATGTGAAGTCTCACCACAACTGAAGATTGTCTAAGTGAAGCAGTCACCCTTGACTTCTGGTCTCAGGTTGAAACACTCAGCTGTCAAGAAATGCAGGTATTTGGGAATTAACTCATCTAGCATCAAATGAATTTCATTATCTTTCCACAAAATGAGATTATGTTAGTGTGCAATGTTTTTAATGCCATTTACCAGCATTAGTTTCTGCTCATGTAAAAATCTCCTTTCTTGAATATTACAGTAAAGCAGAATTTGTCAGATTGCAGAGAAACTGGGCACTTCTGCTTTTGATTTCTGATCACAGCTCTACCTTCCTCCCCCAAGAAAATAGAAAATGATTAGTCATGTAGTGCCTATTGATTTAGTAGTCTTCATTTTAAAAATTATGTTTCTCAGTATTGTTCTTTTTTATTATTATTACTGAAGCAAATGGTAACACACTGAATTGGAAATTGGTTAACTCCTTCCTATCTTTGTTTTTATAGCTCATTTTCTCTTTGATTGAACAAAAGCCATAAAGTGAGAACTGTTTTCTCTAAACATAGGAAATAAAAGACAGGCTTCATAAGAATGTGTCAGGCTCAGGTTACTTGTGCCTCTCTCATTCTCATCATCCCCTGTAGTTCCTTCTCTTCCTTCCCAACTCTTTTATCATAACCTTTCTAGGAGAATATCTATTAGCAGAAGCATGCAGTAGATAGCTGCTGATAGTGAGGGGACTTGGCTGAACTGTCACATGAGCCATGTGTTCTGTTCCTTTGACAAGGGCTGAAATAACAGCCTGGTTCATTCCCTGCCTCAGAGAGGCACTAGCTAATCTCACAGTCTTGCTTCCCCTCTTCTACAGGATCCTCTTGCTTTTCAAGGTGTACTGGGAAAAGTGCAAAAGGAAGTCTAACTCCGCCTTCTGTGGATAGGTAATGATTTCCAGTGAGGCAGGCTCTGCAAAGGGAGACAACATCACTCAAAGAGAAGAGAGAAAATCTGTAAAGGTCCCTGGCCTACTTTTCCCCACCAAAAAAAAAAAAAGTATGAACAAGAGATGGATCTCCTAGGTAATGAAATCCATTCTCCCAAATCATAAGTAATATGTCATACAAATCTTCTTAAAATTCTTTGTCTACCACCCTAGAAACCACTGCACTTTCTCTCTTGAATGATCTCTCTAGTGTCCCTTTCCTGAAATATCAACAACAATCAGGCAGTTAAGAAGATTTGGATGGGGAAAATTCAGAATAGAATGGCTGGTCTGGCTTTGCACTGGGACAAGGGAGTTTAGAAAGGTAAAAGAAAATAATCTTCATGGAGTTAATAAGTATGGGCTTGGGGCATAGTGGAAGACATACAGATTTACTAATGGATTCTTGAGGCAAGAGGATGCAAGTGCCAATCCATATCAGACAGAAATGATGTCAGATGCTGCTCAGAAGAAAGGAGTGATCTTCTGCTAGAACTCCTCATAAAAAAATCTGAGCAATTACTACAAAGTCTGTGAGTTGCTGTGGTTGGACAAAGGTTTCCAATCAAACTTTAATTGAAATATTGGTTTGGTCACACATGTAGGACTGGTGGGATCTTAGAAGGGAACTCTAAGAACAGCAAATGTGGCAGAGGAATGAGAAAAGGAGGTTTGTGGTATTTGTGTGCTGAGTTTCTAATAAAACCAGACTCCAGGAAGGATGAAAGAAGAGAAATCTACAGAATGAATACTGTGCTCACTCAGTGGGGAGTCCAGCAGTGGAAGAAGCTCACCAACAGATATTAAATTATAGCCATTGTCCTAGGTATTTGTTCAAAGATTTGCTAAGCTCTTTTTCTTATTTTTGTGTTTTGCCCAGTGACCTTTATTTAGCCTTTTTAACAGCCAAGGCTGGGACAGCCAGGTATATATGCTGTAACTGGCAAACATAAATAGATTCATAGAATTGTTGGGTCTGAATTGCATCCACAGCATGAGTGCTCTAGAGATATCCACTTGAGCTCAGACAAAAGTTATGGGCTTGAAACAGGAATTTTTGGGTGAAAATCTCGGGCCTATGCCGTATAACAAGCCAGATTCCATGTCCTAATAGTAATTTCTGAGTTTAAAATCAATGTATCTATGGGAAAAGAAGCCACCTGTCCTATGCTTGGCTTTTTCTGCAAACCTATTATCTCTCTAGGGTATCTATACTCAGCTTTCAGTAGCCTTAGGCTTGAAAGCTTTTAGCAACTATAATTCTACCACCATTTCAAAATTTTTGCAGGGAATCCTCCAGGTATTGGAGTTAGGCAAAGTCCAGTTGCAATTCCAGTTTCCCAGTTCAATTGTAGGCTGACTGATTGCACTGATATCTGTCATCAGCACAGAACAACAGACAGAGTTGATTCCTGAGAGCAAGCTGACCTGGAAACCTGTGTCACTAAGAGCTAAAAAGGCATTAAAAATCTGACAGATCTTTACAGCAGTCTTAGGCTGTAGCTTCTTCCATTTTGTGTTTCCATAGGTTGTGCTCACAGTTCACAGCACCTCAGTAACACCTCTGAAACCCATGTTCTGTGCCTTCTCCTTATGCCCTGAGACAGACTCTTGGTTAAATCAGTGATATCTCGTTGTCTGCAATGGGGCTACTTGGAATTTGCATGGCCCTAATGGGAGAATCACAGCTCTCTTCTCCTAGTCCCTCTTTCACCCTCACAAAAGCTCATTTGTTATTATTTTTTAAGGTTCTAATTCAACCAAGCCATAGTTTCCACTGCCTCTGGAATCAATATTTTCTCTGTCTTTTGACAATTTTTTTATATTTTATTTTTACATGCAGTCTCCAAAAGGCTATAATTTACAGTTAATACCATGCAATCAAAGACAATGGCAGGATTCCTGTGAGCAGAGCAATCCTGGCTTTCTAATCATTGCTCTCATGCTCTACAGAAAAATTACAATCCTGCTCGTGGAACAGCAAATACCTGTTCTCACAAACATATGCAGTATTTTACAGTTATATTGAATGAGGGAAATCTATGCTTCTCTTTGCTCAGGAAGACTTGATTACCTAAACTAACAACCCTAGGGAAAGGCACCATGGGAAAAGAAGATTCCTGGTCTGGGTACATTTTAGTTCATTCTGCATTTCTGTGGGTCATTAGTATACAGAAAGGATGCCCTCAGGTGTGCAAGGTAATTTCCAGCACCATTTTGTGACAAAGGCAAGGTGTTTAGTGGCTTCAGCAGGGCCCCTGCCTTGCTACCAATGATGCAAGATGACTAAATTCACAATTCATAATCTGCTGAGTAACCACTATACAGAGGATATTACAAGTGTAGCTCCTGCTGTGTTTTCCACCGAGGAGACAAATCCCACTGAATAGGGTTGGCCTAAGGAAAACAAAAGCAGAAAAGAGAGAAGGGCTGCTTTGGTTTGAGGTAATTCTGCAGGACGCAAATAAAGAATAACTTTGGTGGAAGTGAGACAAATCTGCCCTAAGGCCTGGATGGGCAAAGCACACAACTTCAAACTCCTGTGTTTGAACATACCCAACCCACACAGGTATTCATGCAAGGCTGTGAGTGCCTCTGGTGCTGGAGAGGGTGAGAGGATTGAGTTTTGGTGAAAGGAATCTGGGTACATCATGGCATTGATGCATTTTGTTCTGCATTATTCTCTATTAAGCACTGTCTTTCCCTACTTGTAATGGTCATGTTGGAGGACAATTACCTTTGCTAAATGAAAACGACCAGAATGTGTCGAGGGTCAAGTAAAAGGCAATATACAAATCAGCCAGAAGTAAAGGAGTATCAGGCAGGGAGCTGTCCAATTCTTCACTTTCTGTGAGGCCAAAGACATTTAATCTGCAGCTGCAGCAACAGCTATTTCATTGGCTGTGGAATGGAGGGTGCCAGTGATCTTATTCTTTTACAGGATAAGATCAAGGGAACGCCCTCAGGGCACAGCTTTAGGGTGGCTTGGTCCACTTGGGAAATGGATGGAGTGTTGTGAGAGGCTTCTATTCTCAAGTTGTTGTTTGTCACTCTCCATCTCCCAAAGGAGGCAAGGTCTGGAGCAGAATTGCTGGGAGCTGCATAGCCTGTTTCAGAGCAAAGCCATTGACTTTGTATGCTTTAGGCAGCTCCTAGGCAAAACAGCAGGACTTAGACCTCTAAGCTGCAGTAGGAATAATTCTTGGAAAAGGAATCCTAGAGACAAGCTGAAAGGACCAACTTTCATATCTTTGTTCCACTTGTGTCAAAATGAGGTCTTAGCACATTTGAGGGAGTTTCTGTTCATATATACTGAAACATCTTGCTGCAACCAATCTCTTCTCAATGAACCCAAAGTTTTGTGGTTTTATTTGCAAGTCTCCAATAGTACTGGATGCCATGCCATTTTATCAGTGTTCTAGTAAGAAGCAAAACTGTTTATTTCGTCTTCCACTTTAAAACAAATATAGTACTTGACCTAAAATCAAGTGGCTCCTTAGATTTTCCTTTAAATGTTCTCAAAGGAATATCTAGAGAAAACAGAGTTCTACACATCAGAACAGACTGTTCTCCCAAGCATCTCATCAAATGACTGTCAGGGAAAAAAAATCCCTGTCTCACCTCCAAAGAGGCTGTCAAGCCATGAAGATGTGCTATCTCCCCCAGTCTTACTGTTCCTGTCCCAAACTCTTTCTCAAGAAGTGTTTACATTGAAAATGCTTGAGAATTGGGAGAATTTACCATGAGACACACTCAATATATGCCCTGTTTCCTGTATTATTCCCTGGCAAATTGCTACATACTATTGTAGAAAAGCCAGTATCAGACACACACAGAAGTCACATTAGGTGACACACAAGGGAGTTGTAAATAAACTGCCGAGAATTCAGAAAAGGTGCAGCAGGGTTGTTGCAAAAATTCAGAGCTCCTGGCTTTGATATGAGTTTCAGTGAACGGCAGAGTGTATCTTTGAGAAGGACAACCCAGGGAGAGAGGATAATGCTTAGTATATAGTGCATTCAAGAGGAACTGAAGGGGAACAAAGGCATGGCCGACAGTGTACCCATGTGCTGCAGACAGGCAATTACTCTATAAATCACAGTTAAAGGAGACCTCTGCTAGCTGGCACCTACCACAGTCCCTCACCTCTCTGAGCGTCAATTGCTGTGATCACAGGCAAAGAGAGACATTTGGCAGGGCAAAAACTGGTAAATACTGAGGCAGATAGTTCAGCATCAGCACTAACCCCCCAAGCCCACAGGTCCTGAAAGAGTAGGGGCATTTCTGTAGAATGAAAGTGCCTTGAAGGGACAAGTTCTCAAACTGGTGCAGATTAGATGATGGGATATCTGACCTGAGCGGGGGTGGCCACAAGGGCACGATGAGCTGTTCTTGAGAAGCACGGGCTAAACCACTTATCATGATGGTTTCATTGCAGGGAACAGTCATGCACTATTAGTGCTGAAAGATTTCCCAGCCCTAACGGCTAGGATTTTAAGAATCTATTTAACTTTGATAGTCTATAGCCCATCACTGGAAGTCTGCTTAAAGGTGTGATTGCTCTTCTTTGTATTGGAATTGCTGACAGATCCTTAACTATTATGGCGCTTACCAGCAGTAACCCATTTAAATAGAAAGAGGAGAGCATAAATGCCTTGTGCTGTTTGAATTTGATTTACCCATCAGCAGAAAAAAGTTCCATGTATAGATCCTTGCAACACTATCCAATCCATGAGTTTTCTGTGCTCTTTGTATACCAATATACTATAAAGTTAGAAAATGCATTATCCTGGGAGATGGATGCTATGCTGAAGGGAATTTGGGTGCTGGTTGTTTTTGAACTGCAATATGTGGCATTGTAATTCCGTGTCAGTGATTTAAATGCTCTGATAGAGTTGGTGACAGCTTAAATGGCTCCAGCCCCCAGCCTTCCCTCACCCCTCCTCCCTGCCTGCAGTACCTCTCTCTTATGGATGGAAAGCTGACAAGTTCTGTGCAGGAACAAAGAGGAGTAGGAGAGTAGGTGGAGAGACCAGTAATTGTTTAGGGTGGGTTTTCTCTACTCTTGTTTAAAAATATGAGCAAATATGGAGACATTCCACCTTTGTTTTTTCATGCTGAAGTGCAACTAGCAGTGAATGCCTAAAGAGGCTGGTAGCAAGGCCATGCACCCCATTGTCCCTGCCTTCTAAGTGGGAGGAATAGAGAGAGAGAGAGAGAGAGAGAGAAGGTGAGTAGCCCTTCAGGCTGCTTTCGTCATCCTGTGCCAGCTCTGCAGTGACAGGCTTCTGACAGGAGAAAGCCATTTCTCTCAATCAATCATCTGCATTCTGGTTCCTTATTCCCCTCCCACCTGCTGCTAGCACACAGCAGTGCCCAGCACTCTGTGACAGGAGAGCTTCAGGGGCTGCCTTTCCCCTGCTGTGTTACTGCAGCTTGGCCAGGGGTGCTGCTCTGCCTGCTCCTTCAGAGCCACTCAAAGCCATGTGATGGTTCTTACCTGGATCCTTAGCAAGGCTGAACAAAAAGTGGGCAACTGCAAATGCAGCTGAAAATGATGAAAATGATCATTGTTTCTCTTTAGATTCTTACAACAAAGGCTGTCACTCAAATCCAGAGGGGCAAGAAGACAAGTCAAGGATGGAAAAATACAGATATGCACTGTGCAGGACTGAATCCCACTGGGAAATAAGGTATCAGAGCATCTTGTTATCATTGCCACCCCTATTAATAATATCAGTGACTTCAGGTACAACCTCAACAACTCTGGAATGGTCTAAAAATACGGAGTGATGGATGGCGCAGTACCACACTCCTGATTTACATTTGTTACAAGCAAACAACCACAGCTCACAGAGAGTAAATATGTGATGCTGTCATCCCTAAGTGGTGGGGATAAAAAATGTATTACCCTGCTCTTTATCGTGTACCCTGCCTCTATTTACACTTTCTCTCTGTCATGCATGCTGATACAGATATAATGGAAATGGAAGGGGTATGGAAAGGGTATCCATCAGAGAGAGGGAAAGTCAGTGACTCAAGTTAATCTTGTGTCTTGAAAAAGTCAGTGGTAGGTGCATATACTTTGAATATCAACACTTCATGAGGTCACTCCTAGCACTCAACCTCTTTGTATTAGACAGGTAGCTATACGGATACTGGGTTTTTAAAAAAGCCTTCTGTAAGACAAAGGTAGGAGACATTCATGAGTGTGGCACTATTTGCAGTAGAAGATTTTCAAAGCAGTGAATCCATTGCATCCAACTTCAGCTACTGAAATTCAGCATCTGTGATGGATGTCTTATCATTCTAGACTCTCTCTGCTCTCACACATCCAGAGTGGAAAGCAGATCTCCAACAGCCTCTAGCTTTCCACAGAGCATACATACAAAGAACCTAGGACAAGTTCATCCCAGCTGAAGCATCTCAGTTAAGTGCCTAAGTTCAAGTGGGATGACTTGAGTGATTTCACCTTGCAGGCTGCCCTCTCTGGCACTTCTGACAAGCAGATTCTGCCCTCTGGTCTGGTGGCAGCTGTTGGCTGTCTCTGAATGACAAAGAGGGGTTGATTAGGGTTTTGTGCCTTTAGTGGAGCGACAGCAGTGACTGCTGGTGGAGGGAGAAAGGGCTCAGAAACTCTAGAGAATGAATAGCATGGTCAGGGACACTCCTAGCAGAGGGTTGTGTGGGGAGCTTGAAGAAGGGGAGCACACAGCTGAGGAGGGCTGCCTGGATGGATTAGAGTTACTAACTGCTGCAGACTGAGTGTGGCACCTGGACTCTGACCAACCTTTGCCCAGCCATAGCTCTGGGGAAAGAAGAGCTGTACAAAAAAAAGCTCTGCCAAACCACCTTAATGAAAGGACTGAAATTAGTGACACTCCCAGCTGCTTGTTTAAAATGACAATGTTTTTATTAGGGATGAAATAGAATGGGAAAGAGAAGGAGTGTTGTGTAAAATGTGTGCTGGCCTTTGTGCCTGCTGCTGGGGGTGTGATCAACAACACCAGCTGGCAGCTCTTTGGTTAAGAAAAAAAAATAATACAGTCCTGGAGATTGCAATGTGAACAAGAGCAAGCAGAGCACTCAGCACAGGAAAAACAGCTGGTGAGGGACCCAGACTGTGAAGGCACAAATTGCAGTCAAAGCCAATAAGAATTTCCTTCTAATGCACAGGAAGTTCTCTTCATCACTCCAGCTTCCCCACACACTCCTTGGCCTTCCACCACCCTGCTTTAGTAGTGCAAATGCAGATATCTGGGGATTGAAAGTCCTGGAAGACAAGCTGCCCATGCTCCTTGGGCTGGAATACAACCATGGGGTGAGAAGTGGAGAGTAGGCTTTGCCACACACTGCAGGTTTGCACATTTGGTGGTTCATGCAAGGTTTGGGATTTGGCAAGCAGCATCCTGTGAAAGCAGCTCGTAGACCAGAAAAATGCATGTGATCCTGTCCTGCAGACCCCCACTGCAATGGCAGCCTCAGGCTCCATCCAGGTCTGCCCACACACTCCAGCTGCCATTTCTGTCCTGCAATCTGATGCATTTTAGCTGATTTCACTCAGCTCTGCCCTGAAGCTTCCCACTTTTTAGTTCTGCACCACAGAGATGATGTAAATCCAGTTCTTCTCTGCAACACCCTCAAGTGCTCTAGAAGTCATTTTATTTTGATCAAAGTCAGTCAGCTGTGGCCAAACTCTGTTGTGTGTGTTTGCAGTACACCTGTACCGATGCCTTCACAGCATATTTATCACTAGAGAAGATGAGCAGCTTTTCCTCCCTTTGATTTGAGATACTAATTAAACCTATTTTTATTGAGATTGAGGGCATTCAAAGCCTAAAGCCCATCTTTGTTTCCTAAAGCCAACAAGGTGAGACAGAAGCAGGCTCTAGAAAGAGTTCATTAGCTTGGGAATGAACCCGTTCTCTGACACTGACCTACTCTATGACTTTGAGCATCTTACTTTACCATGCGTGACAAATAGCAATTAAGTTGCTGCATACTCCACTAAGAAGTTGTTAGCATACACAGTGATGAGAAATGAAATGCAAGAACTTTGGAAAAATATGCTGGGAGGTCAGATCTAAGCTAGAGTACTTACATGTATCTTTAACTGAGTGATAACACAGACTTTGAAAGAAAAAAGGTAAGTTTAAATAAACTAAATCAAAAAATAATTGTGCAGCCTTTAGCTCTAGATAATGGCAGCATGAGAAGTGGGATAATTAAATGATTGATATGATTTCAGAAAGAAAATGCAGTTTTTCTGGGCATGCACAAGGTTATCTGTGTCATTTAATTAACCTGCATGCAGGAGAGGAATTCTCTGTTGTTATCTCCTGATCCCAGTCCTGTGATGTCTGCTGGGTGTTATTTTTTGGTTTTGTTTTTTAAGCTAGGTTGTGGTTTGTTGTTTTTTTCCCTAGGGATCAGCAAGAGCTGAAGAGATTGCTACAAAACAGAAAAGAAATATCTTTTAAAGATTCTTTAGAATGGTACTGACAGGGGAATCTTTTATATCAGTTGTCTTGTGTGGTATACTGATGAGGTTTCTGCCTCAATTCCTTTCCTGTTGTGGGGAAACAACATCATTTTGCTAGATCAGCAGTGCTGCTAAGGGGCAATCAGGCACTGCCACCTCATCCCCACCATGTCAGCGAGCGCTGGCCCCCTGTGAGGGTCCTCCCTCACCACCACTCTGCTTCAGCCCTTGGCTCCCTCCCTTCAGCTCCCTGACTTCAGCCCTCTCCTACCCAAGCCCACACCCTGCAGCCCTTCCTTCCTAGTGTTCAGGCACTAGTTCTGGACAGGGACCTGCATGTCTCCCTGCAAGAAAGCTCCACTCTTCTCTGCAGGCTGCACCTCCCTTTTACAGCTGCCACTCTATCAGGCTTTAGTTTTATTTGTTCTTGACTCCCAGTATGCAGCTGGAACTGTGCCTATTTACAGAGGGAGATATGGGAGTCTCTGGGGAGAGAAGCAGACAAGCAGGGAGCTGAGGAAAGGACTCCAATGTTTGGGTCTGGGACAGTGGCCAAGACATTCGTCTTCCAGTGAAGTTTGTCAAAATTCAGAGCAGTCCCAGCCAAACCAGCACAGCTTCTTTGCTGTCATCCTTGGCAGAGATGCCAATGAACACCTCAGCCATGAAGGCTCAGCTTCCTTCCATCTCCCCTGCACATGATGGAGGCTCAGCTGAAGGTGGCACTGGGTGAAATAAACCCATCCCTAAAATAGCTGCTCTGTCCAAAACACTGATCAGTCCTATGTTGACATACAAAAAACACAGGAAGCTCAGGGATTGCTGCAGGAGTGGAAGAGTGAAGTGCTTTCAAATTTGGTCTTTCTAAAATACATCCCAAGCCATGTATGCTACAAGCCAGGATTTCTTTTGAAGATGTCAAGTAACAAGATAAATACTGAGAGCAATGAGTCTATATATAGTAGATAGGCATCTACAGGGGGAAAGGGAGTAAAAGAAAGAGAGAAGACAGAGAGATGTGTGCTGTAGAAATGTTTCTTAGAAGATTTTGATGATGTTCCTCTATCTTTGTCAGGTAGAATAGGAATATGTCTGAAAGCTCAAATATAAGGGACTCCCTTTTGAGCTTAAAATTCATCTCTATACGTTCCTGTTATGTGTCTACATACGGACTCAATGTCATCGTGTATTTTTAAACCATCTAACACTGGTGCATCAGCCCTCTAAGCGAGCCACTAAAACCATAGTTTGCAACTTCTGCAAACCTTTACTCATTTGCAGTGAAGGTTCTGCAAGGCCTCATTTGCAGTAGAAGGAACTGGAGATCTGTTTAAAAGAAGCGATCCCTCCAATCTGATCTGAATAGCAGGGACTTCTGCATGGAGAAGTGGCAGGACATAGGGCTGTCCGGCTCTTTACTGTGAACTCCTTTTCTTATTTTGAGATTTTTGCAGTATCTAAACTTGCTGATATTTGCTTTGTGACAGTACAGCAACAGCGATGCAATTCTATGGGACATGGTCATCAAGGCTTTGAGGAACAGCAGTACTAGAAGTAGGTTTTGATGTTTAAAAATTAAAATTTGATGGTATATCATATCTCCACAGATCACTTTTTGTGGTAAATGGGGCCACCCCCATTCACGGCACTGGATTCTGTATCTACAAGAAGAATGTTTTTTTTCCTAGAAAGGCTGATGAACTTAGTAGAAGGGAAACAGCCATGAAGTGATTTTTGCAAGGGCACAGCAAACCAGAAGCAGAGATGGAGTTAAAATTCAAGATTCCTGAGTCCCAGTCCCATCCATTAGAACACATTGCCTGTAATCTAAGTGTAGTGCAAAAAGCCAATTGATAAGCTTTTTACAACAGGGATGACAAAGTGGAAACTATAATCTCCTGGATATGCTGCTTTGTGGCCAGGAGAGGATTCTGTTGTAACTTTTTTTTTTTTAACTAGAAATAGTAGACTGCCTCCCCTTGAATAACAAAATAGTAGAAGAGGACAAATTATATTTTAAGCTGTGTCCACAAACCCCACACAGCATTTGACCTCCTGGCCCCTTTCCTGCATTCATGAGAAGCAGAGGGCCTGCGTGGGAGGCACGGTGAGAGGCAGAGACAGGAGTGCAGCCAGAAGTGAGCAGGGTGTGTCATGATGGGGACTCATCATAGCTGCCAGCAGTGACTTTGTCCTACTGGTTCAGGCTCCTGATGGAGAATGGAGTGAGCCCAAGCAGTGGTGACTTTGCTGTAGCAGGCCTGATGTCAATATTTGACAAAGTCCTATGTAACTATGTAAGATAAGTCCCTGTGGAGCCTCCTGAATCTTGGCAGCCCTGCCTAGAGACCAGTGGCTCCTCTTCTTCTTTCTCCTTTGAAAAAGGTGCAGAAGGACCATCCTAAGGCAGGAAATGACAGACCAAGGTCAAGTACTCTGCAGAGCCAAGATGAGGCAATGGGATTATTTTGAAAATTCGTTTAAGAATACAACTTGTGGATATTCTAGGGATGACATCTTCAGATAAAATCATTATCTGCCCTGAAGAACAGCAGTCAGGAAAAGGATTATCAAGGAAGTATATATGAGCTGCATAGGCACATTTCACTGCCATGAGATCTCAGTTTCCAGTTCACATGTTCCCAAGGGCTATTTATTCTTTTTAAAAGAATACTTAGTCAAAACTGGGAGCCTGCAGAAGGGAAGAAAAATTACAGATACAATCAGCTATCTCTTCTGCAGTTGCTTGCATTTACAATAACAAACAAAGTCCTGAATGTTAAGGGATGGGAGGATCCCATCCTCCAGCAGCACTGGGAAAAAGTTTTTACCTAAGACAAGGTAATTGCAGCAGAATTCCTGCAGAAAAGGTGCCCCATTAGACTGCACACCACAAAAGCAGCATGACCCCTTGCTCTGCTTTCTATACTAAGAGCTCATTGAAGAATTCCAACAATCTGGCAAACCTGCCACAGAGCACAAAGGTGTTGTGCTGCAAATGCAGGAGATGCAGATTCAATGACTGCAGCACATGAGAAGGTCAAACGGGTGACACACACAACGTGTGTGCCCTGACATTTGTGCAGTGCAGTGTTTTAGAGAAACAAAAGGCAGACAGGTTTAGCCTAGAGAACCCCAGACAAGGCTCCTAGAGTAGCCTAGTTCAGACTGAGGCATCCACTGTAGAGTGCTCTAACAGGAAAGGTCAGAGGCTTGTTGCTTCCCAGCATACTTTCTGAGTCACTGAAATGCTAAAATAAGAAAGAAACAGAAAAATATTTTGCACAGACTTAGAAATGTTTATTACCTCTCCATCTCCCGGTTCTATCCCTGCTCTTTCCATTTCCTTCTACGGCATGGTCTCAGTGCCATGGGCAAGCTGAAGGAGCCTGAACCCCCTCCCTCCAACCACCAGCACTCACTCTCAAGCCTGCATAGTCAGCAGTGTTAAGAAAGCAGCTACAGGAGAGCATGTGACAACAAAACAAAGTTAATTTTCTGCAATGTGGTATTTAACCAGGAGAAAATAACAGAGCAGTGCCCTAGCTACCCACAACCCTCTGCACTTGACAGCAGTGACAGTGTCAGCTTCCATCTGCTGGTGTTACAGTGACACTTGCCACGCTAAACGCTGATTAGAATTAAAATGGAAATGACATCTATGTGCATTACTCTGCTATTAATCTTGATGCCCCACGTTTTATGTTGACAGTGGGCTTTTGCAGGGGGAGCCTAAAAAGACACAGGGTTGTGGATCTGGGGTTTTTTTGTAGTTGTTATTAAGGAAGCAAATGTGATTCTGAACATAAGCATAACAGTGAATTACAGGCACTTGGTATCTCTGAAAGACGACAAGATCTTTATATTGCCACTTGTTAGACAGCGAGTCCAGTTTTAGAAAATACATGTATGACTGTGTGCACAGTAAATTTTTGCCACTAAAATGGAAATCTGATGTGAAATTAGCATGAGTTTATTCAAATATTTAATGCAGGTGCCTGCAAATCATGTAGCTACCTTATGCTGTTAACTGACTGTACCATAATTGTGTACACAAGTGGTGTTCACAAATGGAGCATGGTTGATTAGAAAATGAGCCCTATGAGATGATATTCTTCCTAACTGCAGTGGAGTGGCTGAAAGGAGAAGCTCACATTTAAGGAAAGGTGTACGTTGCATAGAGCACTGTTTCAAGCCTGTTGAAGGGTTAATTCTCATTACACATCCTGGTATGTCTGAGGAATGCTCCAGCAATGATACAAGCTCTTTTGACTGATTTTGGCAGTGCCCACTCACTCACATCTAAGCCTTAAAGGCAGGTCAAGAAGCTAGAATCACAGAATGGCTTCAGTTGGAAGGGACCTTCAAGATCATCTTGTTCCAACCCCCTGCCATGGGCAGGTACACTTTCCATCAGACCAAGTTGCTCAAAGCCTCTCCAACCTGGCATTGAACACTTCCAGAATGGGGCATCCACAACAGAACCTTTCTTCTGTGGTCTGCTTTTCCTTATTTAGTTGTGTTGGAAGTCCCTTTCACCAGAAACATGCCTTTCAGGAGGGGCAAATACTTTAAAAGTTCACAAATCCTCTAGTGGGGAGGTTATCTATCCTCCAAAATTTATCCTGCCTGTGTCTGACCTGCCTTTTCAAGTCAAGTATGCTTGGTCCTCCCACAAAACCACAGAATGGGGATTGGAAAACGTTTAAATTATTTCTGATTTTCCTGAAATTACTAAGAGTCTTCCAGTTCTTACGTTGCTGATGAAAATTTTTCTTAAAAAAAAAACCAACAAAACAGACTGCAAGGCGGTTCAGGCTAAAACTAAAATAAAATTCAGCCACTTTGGGCTGAAGTTTTGCTTACACAGCAAAAGACAGTGACAAATCTGGTGCATGACAACTTCATGAGGGAGAAATACAACTGTGAGGGCTGAGTCCTGTGCTCTCCTAGGCAAGATGCCTCACAGAACTGCCAGATCTCATGCACAGAGCTTGATGGGCCAGGTCCATCAGGCTCCATCAGTGTATCCTGACTCACTCACATGCTGATAGCTCTGCTGTGCTCCATGAGGAAGTGGTGGCATGGCTACAGAATCAGAGCCATTCTCCAAGCTACCTGCTTGTCCTTGCCAGCAGATCAGATTTGGGAAAAGATGCTCTTCACTTTCCCTGTTCCTGTACCTGCTGTATGAAGAATTAGGTGCTCAGGTTTAAGAGCTCCCATAATTCTATTTGCCAAATCATGGCTGAATTCCAGATTCAAATCTATAAAAATCACTGTTCTATCAAAATTTCTAGCACCTAACTTAAGTCTGCCCCAAGCCCCTGGCTTCTATTCCTTCTACAGAACATTCCCACCCAGGCTCCAGGCATGATGGATAGCTTCTCTCTCCCTTATCTCATCCCTACAACAATAAGGCATGAGGAGGGGCTTGGAGGGAGGGAAGAAGATGCCTGTAGTGCCTGTAAAGTTGAAGATAACATTTAAGCTTTGTTACACCAATGAGGCTGCGTTAAGCTCCCACGACCTTGAGCAAGAGCTGCAGCTTGGGTTCCTCTCCCAAAGACTTTAATAAAGTGAAAAATTGTTTCAATACAAAATGTGATATTGGGACATTGTTCGTGCATATATTGAGCTTAAGTCAAATATTCTGTGTCCTCAAATCCGACTGATTAATAATTAGAACAAGAAATTCTGTCTTTAATGTGTTTAGGAAAACTGATGGATTTAATTTTTTTTATCAGCCAAAAGTAAGAAAAATGTAATCTTTGTTAAAGTATCTAATACAACAATGCAGAATAATTAGTTTCTATGAAAACAGGCATAATGGGACTGAATAATAAGTCACTTTCTGTTTTGTATCTGTCTGTCTGATGGAGGAGAGATTTACTGTACAGTGTAGTGCATGATGCTGTAGGAAATACCAGGCAATAGAAGAAATCTATGAGGGGATAAAGTATTTCCAGCTGTGCATTATAAAGGAGCATTTCATCTTGTGACAAAGCCTCAGGGATTGGTCCAAATAATTATCAGGCAAAAGGCAGCTTCTCGTAGGATGCCAGCTTGCCAAAATATGTTGGCCCCTAAAACTCTGATTCTGCATCTTCCATGACCATTTATTTCAGTAGACCTGTGCACTTCCAGAGAGTTGTCCTCTACCCTTTTCTGACATCTCTTTTGGTGCCTTAGAGACACTAATGCTGAAAGGGGCTCCAGGCCCTTCTCACTGGGCAGTGCAATCCTCATTCTGTAGCTGAACAAGCCAAAGCACAGGGAGATATAAATTGGCACAGCCAAGGCCACACTACAGGCAGTGAGATGCCTGAGCCTGGACCAGAATCAAGTTCACTGCCAACAGACTTAACCCAAAGCTCTCTTAATTGAATTGCAAGGAATAACTCAAACCTCAGGAGGAAGCTGGATTGCCCAGCTGCTATAGGTCTATTTTACTTCTTATAAATCATAGTTTTTCTTAGTTTTCTTCTAGGAAATGAAAGCGAGTAGGTTGATATCTTGATTCTTGTCCAGGTACATTCATGAGGTGTCCAAAACAGGCTTGGTGCTGGGCATTATCATCCTGCTGCTTTCATTGTTTGCTGCTAGAACATCATCTCTGTGCTGATTCCATTTGGACTTGACTCCAAAGGCATGATTTAGTCTGACTCCTTTTCTCTTTACAGGTGAGTTCAGTCTGATTTCCACTGCCAAACCACAACAGAATCTATTCCTGTGTGTTTAGTCAATACTTCCACAAAGAATATTTTTCTTTGATCCTGGCTTCAGCTTCCCTTCTTGGGAATTCTTTCGAGACCAAAAAACATGTTCAAAAAAGCAATATTTCCACAGTGCTTATGACCTCAAATACACTTGGAGGAGGCTCTGCTGTTAGATTCAAATGCATAACTTTCCTATAGCCAATTTGACTCAATTCATATGGAAAGTTCAAAGGTCTGTGCAATTCTTGCTGACTTCTCTGGAACACAATTCATGGTACATCTGTCTTTTGATTGGTAATGGTGAATGGTCTCCAGTTCTTTCTCCTGATAGTAGGATATCTGTGAGTCCTTCCTTTTCCATGAGTTGTCAATGCACTATACACAGTAATGACCCTTAGGAATAAAACCAGTTAAATCTCTACTTTTAGACCATAGTATTTCCAGAGATTTTTTTTTTTAATGTACAAGAAGGACTTTACCTAGAGCTGATAGGCAGGGTGCTTTGTAGTAGAGCATGACACCTGTTTAGCAGCACATAGCAGCAGTACACAACAAGTTAGAAAGAAGAAATGAGCCACCTGACCAAAACCAAAGTGTGCACCTAAGTAGACAAAAGAGATATTCAGAGCATATCCAGGCATGCACTGCTCCAAGAATGAATAGAGGTACCTTATTTTTAAGGTATGAGACATCTCTTCAATAATAGATCACCCTTTACAGAACTGCTCTGGTTTCTATTCCATACAGATTCATGCAGGCCTAATCCTGCATTATCATCCCCTGTTCCACTATAGAGTACTTTTTTCCTTACCCTCTTGGTATGCCACAGCCCAAACCTTTCCCATTTGCAAGGTCATCTCAAATTACAGTTTAAAGGGGTACAATCACTAAAACTAGCACTCATTTAAACATCAACAGCAAGTTTCCTTGGTAAATAACAAGCACAGTAACCTGTTCATGACACCTCTGTGCAAAAACCTTCATATCACTTATAAATGTCAGAAAAAGCGAAGAGAATGGGGGCCATGCAATGATCACACCTAGAAAAAAATGCCATCTCCAGGTCAGCATCCAACACCCCCCTCTACTGGATAAAGCCCAGACAGATAAAGTGTGTGTTGCAGGTGTAGCACAGTCTGACTTGGTACTTATGCAGCATCAGGCAAGCACCCCTCTTCCTGGACTTCTGCCTTTTCTGTACACAGGACCTTAAAAGCTTTGAGGCACCCAAGCTGGTAGAGATTCACTTGACAGAGGTCAAGTGTGAAATGCAGTGGTTGGGAGAAACTTTTCAGCATGGCTCCTTCACTTTCTCACACCCAGCAGGGTCACTCCTGGCCCAGACTCGGACTTGTTTACCCTTTCAGCTGTTCCCTACTGTAGATAGCTGTTCTCAAGCTGCCACAACCAGTGTCACAGGAAAATTACCACATAACATGCATGACAAGTCACACCTACACTGCACAAAAGGCAAGATCATGCAGCAATGTGTCAAATAGTTCACATTCATGTATCACCCAACATGTACAGCTCATGATAACCAACATCTCTTCATCAGCTGAAGGAAATGAGAAATTACAGAGCATGAAGACTGAGGGACTGACAGGCTGTGACAGTGGGCAGCCCATACCCAGGGTGCAAAACCAATGCCTGTCTTCCCCTACCAGGTCTATAAACTTGCATAGATAGACAGAATAGAATACAACCTTTAGGTTGTACAGGTTATAAACATCTCAGAGAACATATCCAGGCATCCACATCTGCAGGTTGTCCTTCCCTCCCTCTGTACGTAACTATTTGCTCTGCTGTCTCTTGAGCAATTCTCCCAGCAAAATGGAACTGCTCAAAGAGGTAGCCAAGTAGGCTGAGGGATCAGCCATTGCTGAAGGAACAAGCCCAGAACTTCAGAGTCCCAGATCCAACTCCCTCCTCTGCCACTGCCTGTGTCTACTTTGGTACAAGTCATCTGCTCTCTCTGAGCTTCATTCCTCCCTCTGTTAAATGAAACAGCAAAACTCTCCTGCCAAATTAAGTATTATGAGAATAAGTATGATAAACAATGCAAGCTCTCAGATATACTAACCTACATTGATGTGTTCTAGCTTAAGCACTTTAGACAGAATAATAAAAGCTTCATGGAGCATCTGATGAAATCAATAAATTGATGTCTGTGAATTTCAGCAGGCAGTGGTTAACCCCCTGTGAGAGACCAGGTGGTGTCTTCATTGCCTGTATAGCAAAGAAATCTTTGCTGTTAGACTTGTCCCTTGCACTTTGCTCTTCCCAACACACATCTTAAAATGTAGGAAAGCTCTCAATCACTGACAGCTTTGGGGCTAGCTATATCAAGAAGGTAAAATAAGATGCAAGCAGCAAGTAGAGGAGATACAATACCAAGCTGGGCAATGGAGGTTTGAGTTCAGGTCTCAGCTCGTTCACAGATTGCCCGCATAATCTTTGATGCGACATTTAGTTTCAGTATGCACCAGCTACTCATCTGCAAACTGAGGATGAATAATCATTCCCTTGCCCTTGCTTTCTATTTAAAGTGTAAGCTCTTGGGGCTGAGGTTTCCACTTATTGTTGACAACTCTACATCAGCCATGAAATGTTTCTCTAAATTGCAGAAAAACTGTTACAGATACAGAATATCTCTACTGTTTGTAAACAGTCTAGCCTGGGTCTGGAATAGCCATGCACACTGAGCACAGCCAATAAGCTCCAGTGGACCCTGACACAGGCACAGCAGCTGAAGCAGAGTGCTATATTAAGAAAGCAAGATCACTTCAGCAGTAGATTGTCCCTGCATATTTGCATAGAGCTGTGCCCTGCTAAATGGAATCCTCTGGATACAGATGTACTTGAGAGGTCACTGAGTGCAGTAGTGCTGGAGCAGCTCTGTGAAAGTCAGCTCATATCCAGAAGCAATGGTCAAATATCTGGAGCATTCTAGCCCTCTCTTACTCCTGATGAAGAAGATGCGATTACATCTATGTAGAGTGTGAGGACAGAACCCCAAGCGAGATGTTCAGGAAATGTCAAAGGTAACAGTTACTATAGAGAAGCTCCCACAGACAGGGTTAATCTCAGTCTGTTGACAGTATTGATATACACATCACCCAAATATTCTACTCTCACCTACTTTCTGTCTCCCAGAGATTCTTCCAGATCCCTCTCCTCTGACAGGAAGAGGTAGCAGAGCTCAAGGAATATTTGCTAAAGACTATATAGAGCTAAGGAGCCACAACTGCACAATGGATTCAAGATCAGCCCATCCATTTCTCAAAGAGGGGCTGTGTGAAGAGAAAGTAGGTGAAGGTTCAAACACATCCTGTATGAGAACAGGGCTGACTGAGAACATCATACCTATTCCTCTAGCACAAGAGATACCAGAATAAAGAAATGGCTTCTGTGGGTGGGTTTAATTTTTAAACAAGTTACTATGTGGCTATTGTTTCAAATTTTGAGTGTTTATCCTTGCAAGGTCTGTTGCAAACACTGTAATTTTCCAGCAGCCAGGTACATTGAAGACAAAAGTACTAATAATGTGACATCATTACTTTTGTTCCATAGCAACATCCCCCCCACCCCTTATACAACAGGTTATAAGTCTGTAAAACTCTGCATTTTACAGCACTATAAAACTCCTCCAGCTGTTATAAATATATCGTTTTAAGCACTTGCATTTGAAAAAACGAAACAGAAAAATACCACTGAAAAGTTCAATGCTTTTTCTTCTCTGCATTCAATTGCATTAACTTTTTCCCTGCTGGTCTTCCAGACCCACTGCTGGGCTGGCAGATTTCCACGGAAACCAGGGAACGCTCAAGATTCACACAGGCTGTTTGCTGGTACAAAACAACTGTTTTGCTGTGAGAGATGTCCAGTGGGGGTGAACCTTTAATAAAAGGACACAACTAGCCTTTTTGCCAACATGATGTGTACATGCCACCTAATCAGATCCAACGGATGGCAATGGACTTGTAGAAGTGGAATTCATCATGATGCTGTAAGATGGGACAACAGTCACTGATAGAGTTGCCTCCTATCTGCAGAGAAAGGGACTGGTGCTGTGGCTATTGGCTATAACTCCACTTTATGCCCCAGTGAAGTTCTCAGCAAAGCACTTAATCCCACCAGAAATCTTTAATTCTACCAGCTGTGAGGTGGGACAGTCTTCACCACAGGTGTAGCTGTAGGTTACATGCCTTCACTGAAGCAGGAGAAGAGGCAGGGGCTATACAGTGGCACAGGTCCAATTCTTACCTAAGGAGTGCACAGGCACTAGGAGGGCAGGGAGCTGGGATTGCCTCATCACTTGGCAATCTGCTTGTTTTCAGTGATGCTTGTGTTAAAAGTTTGCTCTTTTGTTTCTGTTTTGGGCATGTTGGTTCAAGCAGTGTCTATAAAATGATGAATTAAATATGCACTATTTGAAACCAACAGAAGTTTTGCCACCAATTTCAGTTTGGGAAAGACACTTCAAGCCTGAGAAGCACCCATGGAGTCTCTTTTAGGAATTCAAAGAGAGGCAAACCTTAGCCTGAACTCGTGCATTCTGTGGAAACAGAAGCTACTGTAGTCCTCAATCACCAGTACCTCCCATAGCGAAGAGATAGTGAAGAATATTGACTACTTGTTCCTTCTGCTTTAATTGAAACACTCCAGAGCAGGGTTTGGCTCTAACTCTGTACAGTGATAGGTGTTCTCAGAGCCATGATTCTACTAAAAGCTGTTGCTAGAACAGAAGGAAAACCATTATTAACTAATTGCAGGTGAGTTCTACCTCAGGCATGCTCTAAGATGGGAGCCTTATTTTACTGGGCTGTGGATTTTACCATTACAAATGCGGCTTCAGATCTTTTCCTTTTTGTACATGCTACATGATTTATATTTTCCTTGCCAGTGCTTGAAGCCATCAGGACAGTGTATTGGGTAATGATAGGATAATTGTTTGTTTTATTGATCATTATAAACCATTCAGCATCTCTACATGATTTATAGCATTTTAAATACTCTCTCCTTTCCTCTCCATTCCCCTGCCATCGGGGCAGCTAAGTGGATCAAAAACCCACTGGCTACAAGCAATCCAATTAGCAATGACAAAAGAAAGAAAAAACTTTGGAAATAAATGAGTCCTTACACCATTTCTTTGATGGTTCCCTATTGATCCTTTCACACTGAAAAATGTGAAGCAGTTAGAATTGTAAAGAAAGGAAAGTGCAGGGGAGGAAGGAAGTGAGGAAGGGAGGAGGAGAGGGGAGGGAAAGGAGGGAGGAAGGGAAGTGAGGAAGGGAAGGAAGGAAGGAAGGAAGGAAGGAAGGAAGGAAGGAAGGAAGGAAGGAAGGAAGGAAGGAAGGAAGGAAGGAAGGAAGGAAGGAAGGAAGGAAGGAAGGAAGGAAGGAAGGAAGGAAGGAAGGAAGGAAGGAAGGAAGGAAGGAAGGAAGGAAGGAAGGAAGGAAGGAAGGAAGGAAGGAAGGAAGGAAGGAAGGAAGGAAGGAAGGAAGGAAGGAAGGAAGGAAGGAAGGAAGGAAGGAAGGAAGGAAGGAAGGAAGGAAGGAAGGAAGGCTGCCAATGGTCTTTTTCATTTGAGTTCAGACTTTGCTATGAAGTTGTGCTCACATACCAGGATGTCAGTGTTCCATTGTTCCATTGCTGGGTCAGGATCAGGGGCAGTTCAGGTTGTTGGTGCTCGGCCCATAGTCCAAGAGCTCTGGGCAATGTCCTCTGGAATATTCATCAGAGCAGCTGATGGAGGTGCAGCTCATTGCCACAGCAGCCTACTGACACATTGCCACTATGTCCCAGGAAAGAGATGAAAGCTGAGGCCAACCCTTACAAGTGTAGTTTTATCCACCCATTCATTTCCTGCCACGTGCACGGGGATATTTTTATTTGTGCATGCAGCAGAAATGTATACCTGAGACACTTCAGCTACAGTTTACCCAATGGCCACTTACTCAACCACCAAATAACCCTTCCAACTTCTTACTCACTCAGTGTCACCCCATTCCTCCAAAAAAACCATCAGGCACCATTATAAAGACTGTACAGTACTGATACCAAGAATTTCCATGCATTTATACCTGAAATTACAGCAATTTTCTCTGTAGAACCAGAGTTTTCAGCTGCAAGATCTAAGTAGATGTCAGCATGTCATAAGCACCCTGCTATTCACACACTGCTAAACAGTATGAGGTGTTCCAGCAGATGGAAGGGGAACACACTAGAGAACAGGCATATAATCACTGGAATAGGTGGTGCTTGCTGACTTCTACTTGGAAATACCTGAAGAGACAGGAATTAGTGCATTTACATACTTGAAAAGTCACAAGAGTGTTTTGGGACTGCTGAGGAAACCACTGAAAAATGAAGAGGTTGCTGGAAGAGGTCCCTTACCCACTTACATCTTTATCTCCAAATTTATAAGGAGACACTCACTGGAATTTTTATCTGTCCTTTCAGCAAATTGATTAGGAGAGAACAGATGAGGGGAAGGGAGGTAAGTTACCCCTTGGCCATCTTTGCAGGTTACTGAACCAGTAGGTAGAAATCCAGTAATGCAGAAGAGTCAGACAGGGGAGAAGTCCTTGGAAGAGCCCTTTTATCCACCTGATGCCGAAATGTGAATGATGGAGTTGGGGCACTCCTGAGCCCATTCCTCTCTGCAGGTATGACTACACTGCAATCAGGAATGTGATTGCAGCACATACTGGCATCCTTCAGCTACTTCAGATTTAGAGAGCAATGCTTTATCCTGTGCAACATCTCTTTGTTTACTGAAGACAGGAGCCCCTGTGAAAAGCCAGCATTGTGCCCCCATTTTTACTGCCATCTGGTTCAACACCTCGACATCACTGTCAGAAGGTAGGGAAGAAATTCTGGATGGAGCCCATACATTCAAAGCATACACTGAAATTCTAAAAATAAAACCTTATGATCATGCTCATTTAGCCCTCCAGGACTGGTCATCCTGGCCTGCTGTACATATACATTGACACTGGCTCATTTTGAAAATAGCTCACAGCTCCCAATCACCCTCATACTAAGGATGAACATCTCTTTGCATGTGTTTACCTGACAGCTCTGAGTGAAACCTCTATTCCTCTCTAGTAAATGTGATCAAACTCCATCTTGATTTTTCATGCTCCTTTACATTCCAAATCAACTTTTCTCTTCCTCAAGGTTTACTTTTTTTCCTACAAGACACAGGCATGACATAATCACGAAATCCAAACTCTAGGTGCCTGACAGAAGATTTTCTCTGAAATACAGAACTACTTTATAGCAATCAATAAAGCACTAGAGTAAACCCATGCCTTCAGTGGAAATTCCTCCAGCTAAAATTGAGCTTAGCATCAGCTAAGGTACCATCACTGGAGAACTTAACAGTACTCATCAGAGAAGAAACTGTTCTGTTATCATTGCACCAATTGCTTTTGTCTCAGGTTGCCTTTGAAAACTCCAGTCTGGTAAATATTCCCTGTTCACTGTCTGTTGTCATCTCCTTACCCAGCAAGAGAAAGGACAACATATGGTTTTGAAATCTTACAGAACAGAGGTATCTGTAAAATCTGCCTGTTGAGTACATGTAACACTTCCCAGCAAAGTGAGTTGATGCTATCAAATGGGAATAAACTTTGGAGGGGAGGGTCCCAATTCTCTTGCATTCCATAGAAGAATTCCAGAGTCATAAGGAAGTCTCCAGAAACAGCATGAATCAAATCCTGTTGGTTCGAACTCAGTGGAAGGGAAATTTCAGTCCCTTGAATGGTTTCATAATGCATCAGGGCACATCTCAAACAAAGGAAACAGTCTAGCAGAATTGCATTAATTTTCATGAACCCAGCAGCCCTGGAAAATCATGAAAACTGCAACATAATGAAAGCCTGGAAGGGAAAAACCTGCCCTCTTCTTCACTGCTGGAGAATCTGAATGTGGATTCCATCAAAGGAGGGAGCCTGAGAATCCACAGCAGGAATAAAAATTAACCCTTTGGCTCATGGGACTGCAGGGTTGAGGAGTCACCGCTCTCCCAGTTACTCGTCTGCCAAAAGAGATAAACTACTGTACGAGGGCTGCCCATCTCTATGCAATTAGACCTTAGCACTCTGCATGACACAATGAACTGCTGCCAGCAGGAATTAAAGAAGACATTTTCTTCTGTCTTCACAGTATTTATCTTCTGCCCTCATTTCTCAGGCCCTGTCTCATTGATTTTAGTAGAAATGAGATGTATGTATTGGATTGATAATGTCCTAAATGGATGAATGATGCTCCCAACAAAACAAACAAAAATGCAGTTTCTTGCCCTTATGTGAAGTGAAAAAAATCAACCCCGAGTGCAAACCCCTGCCAGACTGTGTAAATGAGCTTGTCCTTTCACATATTCCCATCTCCTGCATTTTACTCAAATGTTGGACCTCTGAACACAGAAAGCAGGAATTGTCTACATATCACTACTATTGTTACTGAGCAGAAGAATAACTTAATTCTGAAAACTATCTAAAGTACTTCATGCCGACTTCATGCTACTGCATTGTGATGAAGCCACACCACTGCATGTAAACACAGGTTACATTCTGTGGGGCCACAAAGGTTCCTTGGCTTTATTCCTACCTTTGCTAGTTGTGAAGCAGACAGCAATTAGCAAACAGCAGTTGCTCTTCCAGGAGCTTTGCTGACATCATCTCCAATGCCAGGGAACAAACACAGCTCTTTTAGCAGGATAAAAAGCACAACATGCATTGAGGTTGTTGTTGTTAAACAAAAATAACCAAGCTAATTTCAGCTCCATTTAAAAGCATGGGAAATAATCATTGCTCAGTGAATGGGAAAAGGACAAAATCAGTACAGAGAGAAATCATTTGCAGGGTCGTGAGAGACTTCTACAAGCCATGAGTACTGAAACTATTTTTAATATTACTCAGCAGTGCCATTTAAATATCTATTGCCCCCTAGTACAAGGTTTTGGGAACCTTTCAATTTTAAGAATTTATATATATATGTATATTTTTCCCATTTTCTCACCTTCATCTCTTATACCATAAACATTTACAATTAAACAAAATTCTATTTTATAAAGCCTTGTTTGCCCAAGTGACTTTCTTCAGTAAATTTAGCCCCCTTGGAAGCACACTGAGAACAGCTGATCAACACTGCACTGGGTGCTGTACAATTAGAGAGAAAGAAACATCACTGATTTAACTGGCATAGTAAAAAATTTGCAGATGTGCAAGTCAAACACAGATAAATTAACAGACTTGCTCCAGTTTGTCTAAAGTGCCAATCAGGGAGAAAGGATTGAAGCCACAGTCGCTGAGCCACTGTCCCATGCCTTAACCACAAAACCATTGTTTTTCAGATTTAGATCTTAATCACACTGGAACAAGCCCAGAACTACTTTATTGTCTCAGTGCAGCATCCCCAGAGATACCACTGTAACCCTAAAGATAATTTTGCTCAGAATGATCAGCATCCTGCTGACCACAGCCTACCTCATTCATTTTCCTCCTGGTCATGACATTTCCCATCTGCTGGCCTCCAGAACAGCTTTCTCAGGAGCAGAGTGCTGTGATTTCTCACTGCCCCTGCATTCCAAACAAGAATTCTTCTCACAAACAGGTACTGGCCTGAGATCCAGGCGCATGGCACGGCCTCTCTTGACCTCCCACCTGCCCCACAAGTCTAGACCAGACAGAGCATGACTTTGGCTACCTGGGCTACAGGAACACCCTCAGGCAGGGCAGGGTTCACAGGGCAGCTGGCTTGTCTGCAGGTGAACCTCAGCAGATATTCCGGTGGGATCGCTGTCACCTTTCCACAGGGGAAATGTGGAGCTACCCCTCAGCAGGGGTGGGCTGTCATTTCTTCCCTTAGGCAGATTCCTGCCTTTCCACTTTCAAAGGACCTGAAAAGGAGCCCTACTCCCCTTTCATTCACCAAACCCATCTGAGGAAATGGGTCTGCCCTTCCAAAGACCACACCTGGATATGCTCCCTGCCCTTCCAAAAGGGCACCTTGGCTGTGCTACCTGCTCTTCTCTGGCCCTTCCTCCTCCCAGCAAAACTCAGACAAGTCTGACCACCCCCCCTTCTATCACAGGTACCTCCGCATCTTCCATCTTCTCTTCTGATGGTCCCAGGGCAGCTGCACTTCACAGGACTGAAATCTGCCAACCTCAGAGCTCCTGCTCTGAGAAACTTCTGTACTTGTAGCCTTGGGGCTCTCCCCTTTCAAAGGCCTTTTCCCCTTGTGATCTTGGGACTGACCCCCTTCAGGAGGCTCTGTTCCCTTCATGGTGCCAACACTTACCATCCTAGGGGCTGGCCCCTGACAGTGCCAGGAATCTCTCACTGTTTCTGAGGGGCTCTGCTCCCCTCACAGTGCTGGGACCCTCTCCCCATCTCTGAGGGGCGCTGCTCCCCTCACTGTGCCAGGACCCTGTTCCCATCTCTGAGGGGCCCTGCTCCCCTCACTGTGCCAGGACCCTGTTCCTATCTCTGAGGGGCGCTGCTCCCCTCACTGTGCCAGGACCCTGTTCCCATCTCTGAGGGGCCCTGCTCCCCTCACTGTGCCAGGACCCTGTTCCCATCTCTGAGGGGCCCTGCTCCCCTCACTGTGCCAGGACCCTGTTCCTATCTCTGAGGGGCCCTGCTCCCCTCACTGTGCCAGGACCCTGTTCCTATCTCTGAGGGGCCCTGCTCCCCTCACTGTGCCAGGACCCTGTTCCCATCTCTGAGGGGCCCTGCTCCCCTCACTGTGCCAGGACCCTTTCACCATCTCTGAGGGGCCCTGCTCCCCTCACTGTGCCAGGACCCTTTCACCATCTCTGAGGGGCTCTGTTCCCCTTACAGTGCCAGGACCTTCTTCCCATCTCTGAGGGGCTCTGCTCCCCTCACTGTGCCAGGACCCTCTTCCCATCTCTGAGGGGCTGCCTCCCTCATGGTGCAGCTCTCTCCTCCTCCGAGGGCCATTCCCACAGGGCTGAGGGAGAGGGAAGAACCCTGGGGAGAGATGAGATGTGAGGCCAAATGCTCAGAGAAAATGACCATGTGTTTGTATAATCTGATGCAAATGGATGTATATTTATGCAAATGTGTGTTAAGTAGATTCTACTGATGCTCGGGCTTCAAATATTGGTAAGTGTGTGCTTATACCTATAAAACATCCTTAAAACTCCCCTGAAAGCTGCAGTGACCCCGTTGATGTGTTAATATACACACAGACAAGGCATGGTCTTTACTTAAGACCAAAAAGTAAAGTACCTGCAATTGTTTAAAGCTTTAATGAGGCTGTTGGATGTATTTGATCTAGTTTTCTGGCTAAATTCCAATGAGTATAATTATACCTCATCTACCTACCCCAGCTATCCCACCTGGTAAAATGTTTTTCTGTTTTCTTCTGGTGTTAAATATCTACTATTACCCCAGACACTAATACATGGGTTAGCTGTTTCCCGTGTCAGGAATGTGCCAGTGCTCAAGCTGGGAATGTTTCAGGGAGCATGTGCTTCCCATGTCTGTGACTCAAAGGGAAATAGAAGGGTCAATTAGCTGTGAGCAGTTTTAATTTGTGTGATGAGTATTCTTCTCCTTCAACGTTGCCTTATCAAGGTGCCCAAAGTTCTTTCTATATTGCAGGGGAGTTTATGTTCTAAGCTAGAAATGTTTGTGAAATTGATTTGTAGCTCAGTATGTATATAATAACACCTGCATATATGAATGTATGGAAAGTGACTCTGTAACCAGATAATCAATGGATGTTAAGTTCCTGAATTAAGCTTGAGACAGAATTAAAGTGGTAAGAAAAAGCTCTGAAATTATTGTTGTGTTAAATATATGCCTTGAAACGTACTGTGAAACTGATTCAGCTATCCCTTCAGAGCTGGGATGGGTAGGTACTCATATTCAGAAAGTATCAGGAACTTTGTGTGGCAGAGGACTACAAAAGTTGCATTGAAGGTGGCATCAGCATGGCATAGCCACTTATAAACAGAAGAGAACCTCTGTGTTGTCTCATAAATTGAGGTTGAAATAAATTGTAAACAATATTGAGTTGAGGGATTTGATCTGATTCAGAGTTTCAGAGCAAATATTAAATAGCCTAGAATGTGGATGTATGCCATGTTTTATATTCATAAGAGTGTGCTTCTATGTGCATTAATTTAGTCACATAATGAGTGACTAAAATCTTCCTTTTCCCCAAAAGCACTTTTAAAAATTGCTGCTAAATTTCCAGATATTCCTATGTGCTCTCTAAAAGGAAATAAAAATGCAATTAGAGGGAATGTTAATTTCCTCAGGACTAGAACACACAGGAGGATGGATCATTGCTCTGTGTCTGCTCCCAGTCTGCTTGGTGGGTCTGGGCAAATTGGTTCTCCATGCTGGTTTACCTTTTCTTAAAATGGAGATCATGTCTCCAACCTTTGTAAGGCTTTTTAAGACTTAATGGTGAAAGGTATTGTAGAAGTGTTAGATACTATTAAGGGTGTTCAGACTTTTCATTTAGAATTACAAAAGATAAGAGTTCAGGCACTAGAAATTAGGGCTGTACTGGTAACTTCAGATTCTGTGTCAAGCACTGTTTTTATTTTCCAGAATGACTTATGGAGTAAACCGTTCTGCAGTGTGTGAACTGCAGTTTTGTTTTCCAAAAAAAGAAAAAGGTAAATTGTTCTTTGTTTCTGGGAATTTCTTTGCTGTTTTAAGGAGATATGCTTTGCGTTATTTTCCTCAGGGAACAATTTAAATTACTTTTTTGTTCATTACAGATTTCATCTGCGTATTTTCATTGTGTAAGACATTCTTCTAATTCAGAGATTTTTGCAAGCAGCATTTTATTTAGCATGCTTTTAAATCACTTTTTTTCCCCAGCTTTTGAACTTTAATACCCTGAAAACCTGTTTAAAGGAGTCAGAATCTACCTATTCCATTGGAATAGTTCTCTACTGTGTAATGGAAATGGAGAAACCCAGAGAATGGTGTGGATTGCCCCAGGTGAAAGAGGGCTGATTCTCCTACCTTCGCTAGGTAAGTGGAAATTTCTGATTAGATTGTTATGGTTTGGGCGGTCAAACCACGACAAGATCTATAGCACTTTCTTGACAACTGAGTAAGGAATTCGTGTAAGTTTTTTAAGGAGCAGTCAGAGTCATTGACTTTTCACAATTTTCACACAGAATGACAAAATTATTTAGGTTAGGAAAGAGCTCCAAGGTCATTAAGTCTGACCTTCGACCAATCACTTCATGACAACTAGACATGTCACAGAGTGCCACGTCCAGTTGTTTCTTGACCAACTCCAGGGATGGTGACTCCATCCTAGGCCCCTTCCAATACCTGACAACCCTTCCTGTGAAGAAATTCTTCCTGAAGTCTAGCCTGGACCTCCCCTGGCAACAGCTTGAGGCCGTGGTCTCTGCTCCTATTGCTTGTTACCAGCGAGAAGAGACTGACTCCCACCTGGCTACAACCTCCTTTGAGGGAGTTGTAATGAGCAACAAGGCCCCTCCCAAGCCTCCTTTTCTCCAGACTAAACACCCCCATCTCCCTCACCTGCTCCTCATAAGACTTACTCTCTAAACTCTTCCCCAGTTCCTTTGCCCTCCTCTGGACAGGCTCCAGCACCACAATATCTTTCTCACAGTGAGGGGCCCAGAACTGGGCACAGAGTTCAAGGTGTGGCACAGTGCCCATTACAGAGGGTTATCACTTCCCTGGTCCTGCTGGCTGCACTGTTTCTGATACACTCTGGATGCCATTGGCCTTTTGGCCACCTGGGCACACCTGGGCTCATGTTTAGCTGCTGTCAACCAGCACTCCCAGTTTTTTTCCCACTAGGCCACCTTCCAGTTATTCTGCCCTTAGTGGGACTTCTACAGGGACTTCTTATCACCCAACTAACTTCTTATCACCAAACATTTATTATGCCTGGAAATATTTAACGTTTTTCTTTAACTGGTATAATCTGGAATCATTTGAACCTCAGCTTTTATGTTTTAAGAGAGTGTATTTCTAAACTTGATGAGAGCAAAATAAAAAGCTTGCAGACATTTTCAGCATGTGCCATTAGACCTTGGAAGTCAGATGGAGCTATAAAGAAGCTGTGGTATGTACACACATGTGTGTAAGGTTTTTACAACAAACAGAGTTGGTCTCCTGGAACAGAAAAGTAAACTCTGCATTGGTGCTTAGTGGTGTAGTTGTAGTTCTCTGCCTTTGTGTGGAAAAATCAGCAGAATCTGCAGCACCCCTTGGAATCCATGTGGATACTGTGGACTCCTCTGACTCCTGCTCAGGGATTCTCACTCCAAGGCTGACAGATAACTTCAATTCTGCTAAGATAATTTTGCTGTTTCTTTGCTGAACTAATTTTCACAGTGACAAAAATACTCTTGCAAAAATCACATTCTTTTCTGAGATTTGTCTTGGATTGCAATGATATGCAACATATTAAAAGGATTTGCCTCATGTTGTGATTGGCCTCCATCCTGGCCAACACAGCAGGGATTGAGCTTGATTCTCTAGAATTAACAACAGTGAGCTTCAGGCTCTAGCAAGCCCATGGTCTCTGGCAGGGCACAAAGGGTTTTGGTAACAAATGCTCACCCTTGGTTATGCCATGACACTTTGTTTCCTCCTTCCCCCATAGGTTTGCTCCTTAGATATTCCGAGGTATTTACTCATTAAATGATGTTCTGGGGTATGATCTGTGACAGCTGGGGTTGCTGGAATGGTTCATTTCAGAGGAAATAGGTAATTTTAGAGGTTTTTAGTTTCTAGGGTTTAAGGACATACATGAGGTGAATCTGTCAATCAGTAGAAGAAGACGACATCACTGCAATAGTGCTGCTGTGCAGAATTGCACTTGGAGCACCTCTGGGATTCAGTTCCTTGGCCTCTTCTGTTGCTTTACCTTGGGCAAATTACTACATCTCCATCTCTAGCCTCACACACCAGAACACTTGGCATAGGCTCCAAAGAAAAGCAATAATCACCATTAATCTTCTGAGCTGTCTGCCTTCTGAAGACATATCCCTTGTAGGGTAAAATTAGGAAGTGATCATCATGGATCATAAATCCATGGGCCTTGGCTCTGCATCTAACTTGTATCCAAAGTTGGATGCTGAGAGCTCAGTTTCATGGTACACAGGGATGTGGGTTCTCTGCACTTTTCAGCTGCAAGAAGTGCATGCAGATTTCTCTGAGTCATATTCTTCCTTGTTCTAGTACAGTTTGCTCTTTAATCTCCCAGCCTCATTTTGTCTGTCTGTAAAATCCAATGTGTACCTATTTGTCTGTGGAATGCACTGGATAGACCTAGATAGAGAAGCAAGTATGTTCTCTATTTTACTCACCTCCAGGGGCCTAGAAGAGTTAATGTCTGCACAATGCCTTAGCAAGTGTAAAAGTGCTTAGCTTCATTATATATTTATTTATGTGCAAGAAAACAACACAAAATAATACAACATGCAGTATACCTAAAATTGACTGTGGGCAGAGGAAAGATTTTCAATCTAACCTTAAAACATAATGCAAGTCATGTGAATGAATAGAGGTAGGTGGGTTTCCCACCCAATCCAGCACAAATGGGAAAGGGTCCTATATTTGGAAATAGCACAGGGCCCAGAGGGGGCTGTGTCTAGATGAGAATTCCCATGTGGAGACAGAGACACGAATTAAATTAGAACGGATATTAGAGCTCTGGGCCAGATTCGTACCCTCACTGCAGCAAAGTAAACCAGAGGAGCACCAGCAAATCACGGATGTAACGCCAGCATGAGCGAGAGGAGAATCAATCCACAGGTAATAAGGGCAGCATCAGTGCCTGCCTAGGGTTTCATCCTGTGCTTTGTCCTAATTATGAGCAGTTTAATGGCATGCTAAAATACAAAACAGATTTATGAGCCATTGCCATCTCCCTCAGCATTGTTATCCAGCTGACTCAACAGTACTTTTGCTCCTTGGCTAGAAGGTCAGCTTAGGTTTTAGTAAGCTAAGGCAGGGGCTTGGACTCAGAGGCTCACTGCCTCCTTGAATGCTGCTGCTAGAATAAACGCTAAACTGAAATCCCATCTGCTCTCTCCATGTCCTGTCCAGATGGATATTTAAGATCCCACAGCACACCTTGAATAGAGGATAACTCTATATATCTAGCCAATAGTCTTCCTTCATTGAAATAGACTCAGACCAGCTTGTATTTGAAGTCAGCAGAATTACTTCTATATTTTTTCCTTGGAAAATCAGTATCTTTTCAGACTGGAAATACTGAACATAAAATGGGAAAGGAGTAATGTATAAAATGAAAGAGGCAATGTTGATCATTGAAGAAAATAAGGCCAAAGACTGTGGTGAGATTACTGTGAGCTATTGCTTGAAACGTATTCATTAAGTGCAGTGTACCTGTAACACTGCATTGCCTTTTGGGGAAAAAAAATGAAATTATGCACAAAGCAGATGATGAGCCACAAGGTTTCCTGGATTCCCTCCTCAGTGTTGCCCCTAATAGACTGTAGGCAAGTTCTTTCATCTCTCTGTGTTTCAGTTTCATGGCCTGTAAAGAGCAATAATAATAATTTGCTGTTTTTCAGCATGGCTATGAAACTTGACCTGCCACAGTTAACAAAGTGCTTTGACATTCCTGTGGAAAGAGGAATGGGTTCAGCTGCATCTTCACTCAGAGCTGCTGATTGCCACAAAGTAGAAGGATGTCTCAAGAGAAAGATCACATAATACTTCTATTGTTTCTTATATATCTCTTCACCTCCATCCCAAGAAAGCAGTTCTGGTTTAGACTGTCATTTTTATGCTTGGCAAAAAAACCACAATCACTTTCTAGCAAAACTTTATAGTTCAACTTTCTTCATCAATGTGTGCAGCTTCTTCCTTAGTAGATACTTGACTTTCAGAGGAATGCTGCAGATTTGCTTTGCTCTCTGTTTTCATTGCAGCAGCTTTTCTCAGACCAAAATTCTCACTTGCCTTAAGCAGGAGGTTTCTTGAAGAGTTAAGTCAAGATCCTGGCACAAACCCATCTGAGAGGATCTTGCTTACACTCCTCTGAGAAGGGAAGCCATGCCACTGGTTACTGCATTAGCAGTATTTTGTGCCTTGGATCAGTAAGTTCTTTAGTGAATTTCTCAGCTTCCACCAGAGAAGATGCTGGTTTAATAGGACTGACAGAGTAACTTTTGCCCCTTACATTATTTTCAGGGAGATACTTCAGAGTGGTGACAGTAAAAAAACTTGGTGATAAGATTTTCTCATTTTTTCTGCATGCTGGGATACAGGCATGAAATCAGGGTGCAGGTAGAAAAGCCTCTTTCTTTTCTTGTGACATCAAGTATGCATCATAGTGTTTGATACCTCCAAGACTTACATCCACATCTCTCCCAAAGCCTTCTGTTCAAAATATGCTGTTATTTTAGGGACAATGTGGGAAAGGTAGATGTGGCCATGACATCCACAGCCCCCTGGATCCAAGGCCTGAAATCTCAGGTGTCTGCTGGCCCCTGATCTGGCTGATAAACTGTAGCAAGTTTGCTTCTCTTGGCATCAGCACCTCCCTGCTCAGTGCCAAAGCTGCAGTTCTGTAAACAGATCTCATCCCTGGCATATATTATATTGCCATGCAGGCAACACTGTTCTAACTTATTAATAACAAGCAGCTTGATAGGATTTGGGGAGACACTGGAGTAATTAGTAAGATAAGGGCAGGTTTCTTTGTGCTGCACTTTCATGGATGACAAAAGCTTTCCCCCTGAAGAGTTTCACTGATAAATCTGTATATAATAATAATATTAATAATAAAAGCTTTTTGCTAAAATGCAAGTTAAATATTCCTTTAGGGAACAAGAGCATGTCCTGGTACTGATTGGAGGCCAGGAGAATGGAAGAGGAGAGGAAGCTTTTAGGAAAGAATCTGCTTTTCCTTCTCTGCTGACAGCAAGGTTTGGGATTTCATCTCCAAACAGGTAGCATGGTTCATCTTGGCTGGGCTGGCTGTTCAGTTCTTGGAGCCTGGGCTGTCTGTGCATCACCAGGGCACAGTGTGCTGATTTCCTCTGGCAAGACAGTGAGGTGAATTGCTGTTCTAAATTGAGGCCTTCTCTGCCCTTCCATGGAGTCCGTCCCATTTATACTGATCTGGGGATCAACAACGTATAGACTCTCTGGGGCAAGTTCAAGCATTCACACAGCTGGCTGGTGGCAGTGGGATCATAAATACTGAATATTTCTTATTCATCTCAGCAGGCATAGTTTCTGTTAGCTGCAGTGAGAAATTATATGTGCGTTTGACTCATATAGGATAAGTGACCAGGTATAAAAATTAAAGAAAAAAAAGGGGAAACTAAAAGGCTACAAATATTGCTGAAGTGACAAATGTTCATTGCTGGAACTTTTAAAATAATCTAATTTATATGGAGCATTCCTCACTAATTGAAGCTGTCTCTTTTTTTATTAAATAGAAAGGTTACAAAAAGTATATTGACGTTTTAAGAGTGATTCTTCTCAGGAGCACATTGACTGTTATGAATAGGATTTCACATGATGCAAGCCCCTAAATGCCTACAGTGATATGAGGAAACCTGCAGATTCTTGTAATTGTAAATGCAATAGGCAAGGCTTTGGGCTATTGCATCTCCTTTCTGGAGATCATTGTTGTTAAGCTCAAAGTGTTGTTTAGCCCTTGGTGTTCTCATTTATTTCCACAGCTTTTTCTGAAAGCACAAGTTTGAAAAATGGAAGTCTTTCAAGAATAATCACTCTCTAAACACTTAATGCTGCTGTGACAGCACTGTCTATCACTCAAGATTTAACTTTGGAAATCCACATAACAGAGAGGAAAAAAACCTTTTCCAATTAGTCGAGACTGGAGGCAGATTAGTTCTCGACTGCTGCATTGAGGGATGCCAGGGTGTGTATTAATGGACCACAGGAGATGACTTCTGACCATAATTCTGACTGCATTGGGTGGTGCATAAAATGGCAACAGCAGCTCTGCTACCAAGAGATGCAGGACCAGTCAGTTAATGTGAGCTACCCTTGGGTGTATCTCATAGTTCTTAGTGATCTACAAACCTGTCAAGTGCAAAATATGTCATCCTCACTCGGTTATATAGATGGGGAGGTTGAGGTGTGGGAAGGTTAATAGATTGCCCAAGGTCATGCCATTCTTTTGGCAGACCTTAGAATAGCACCCATGCCTCTGTCTCTACTTCTATGGATATGTGCATGTGTTCAGGTCTCAGCCACAGTCTGTTGGACAAACTATTCCTCTTTTTTTAATCTTTGGGAACTAATTGACACACATCTTCATGATCACTGGTGTTGCAGAATTAACAGCCTTTAAAATCTTTTGTAGTGTAATTCTCTTCATTAGAGCAAAGAGATGGTTTTCCCCAGTCAGCAAGATTTTGATGTTTAGATCCACAGTGTGGCAAGGCTTGTAGCAGTTCTTTATCAAGGGTTTAATGTTGCTTTGTTCAGATCTGCAGCACAGATTTCTATCACTTCAGATAACAGGGTATATTGTTATACTGCTATATGTCATGAGATCCTGACATTAAAGGATGCAGAATAAAGAAATAACCAGATGCACACCGTCAGGAAGTTTTTTAATTCTAGCTGGTAATAGATGATGCAGGAGGGGTGGGCTCAGTTTCAGGTCTGTGCTGTAGTCCCCTTGCTCTTGGTCAGTTGTTTCTCTTCCTGAGCTTTCACTCTCCACCCCCCAGATTTTCTCCTGATCTCTTTTTTTCACTCATTTCACCAACAAGCAAAGTTCCATCAGTTCCAGCTCACTCTTCCAAATTTCCTTCTCCTTTCCTTTCAGTTTATAATCACCCTGTGCTTTCTTTCCTTCAGAGCCTTCTTTTGATCCTAAAAACCCCATTTTCTGCCATCTGCTTGGCCCATAATCTGACTTCTTCCTTCTGCTCTTCCTGCTAGTCCTGGGACTCTTCCTCCCACCCTCTTCGTGCCTTTTTATCTCCTCACTCTAATTTTGGTCCCTTCTATTACCTTACTATATTTTTTCCCAAAGATGAAAAAAGATTCCCATTCACAATGTTATATGTCAGACAGAGCTGAGCAACCATAATAGTGAGCATTGCTACCAGTAATACATATTAATATTTTATTTAGGCATAAAAATATTCTTTCAGAAGAATTAGATCTAAAGATTATGGGACATTAAATAACTGAAAAATTTAATCTGGTGATAGGGAAATAGAAGATGGATTGAATAAGAGGCAAATACTGTAGGGAAGAAAACAAACAACAAAGGCAAAAATAAATCACAGCATGATGCAGGCAGATTGGATGCCATCCTTGTGCAGTCCTATCCAAACCCCTCAAAAGAAATGTATTCTGGGCCCTTTCTTATTAAAAAGGTGTACATTATTTGTTTTCTTCCAGAAAATGCTTCTAATTTCTCTCTGACTACTGCACTGTGATTTTAGAGGGTTATATTTTACCTTACTGCTATGTGGTCAAACTACCTAAAGAACAAGATGTGGTCTGACCAAAAGACTGGGTTCTGGGAGCTCTCTAATCCAGGTCTGATACAGACTCTTGTTGCATCCTGGACTGATCACTCAGTGTCAATGTCCTCAGCTCCTTCAGTGTTGCGAGGCAGAGACAGCAGTGCTGATCACACTGCTGCAGGAGGGTGTTGCACCAGGACTCATCTGTGTTAAGTGGGATGACACTCTAGCTTTGGCTTCTCCTGCTGATTTTGATAGGAAAGGTAGTTAGTTATATTTTGCACCTCTGCTGGCTTCCAAGAAACTATTGCACTGCTGAGCAAAGATGAGCCTGCAGTCACTGTACCTACTGTGTTGCTTTTTTTAGGACTACTACATTAGAGCCATGGTGACCAGACAAAAAATAGGGCAGAGCTGAACCATTCCAGGGAAAAGAAGCATCACAGAGAAGATAATAGCTAAGCTAAGCAGACAGTCTAGCTTTTGTATGTCTCTAAAACTAACTGTTTTAATTACTGGGCCAGATTCCTATGCACTCTGAAGCCTCTTTTTCTTAGGAATGCAAGAACAAGGATTGAATCAAATTATTTCTATCAGTAGGAGAGTATAATCCACCAGGGCAGTGATACTCTGGGTTTGTTTGTCGGGGAATTTTTTTGACTGAAGTCATAAGCAGTTTTATACTCAGGAAAGATGTAGGCAATACACTTTGGATAGTTCACTGAATGGGTATAAATAACATAAACTGCACATGTTCTGCTTATATAAAAATAGAGAGACCAGCTCAGCTGCACAAGGACCTGGTCTGTGTGCTCTCCTTAGTTCTCTGTAGAAAATACCAGTAAGGATAGCAGATAATTTAGATATGAATTCTGATTAGTGCAGATTGGACAACAATGTATGTCATACAAACCCATTGAGACAGTGCAGCTTTCATTAAACTGTTTGCAGATGGATCTGATGAGAGTGAGCAGAAACATGCAGGTATTTTTACTCATCTCTGAGAAGGGGAACCCCTCTTATTTAAATAACCAATTTTACATATTTAGCAGAACTTATACTGGCCTCTAGTATTGCAGTCTCTCATTTTGCTCTCCAGTATTTGCCTACTTCTTTTTGCTTCAAGTTACTACTTGAGATTTAATTGAAGCAGTCAGTCTGTGGGCAGAGCATTGAGGAAGGCATTGAAGCATCTTCAGGTTGGTTCTCACTAGAAAAAGGAACAGTCTCCTTCACAGTGCCAGGAATGCACACAGAAGTAGCAGACTAACACTCCTTCAATGCCAAGTAGAATAAAAGAAGAGCACATTTGCTAAGAAAATAAACTCTAATAAATACTGAAGGAATAAAAGTATAGTTTGAGGTTAGATCAGAACATTAATAGTTGGGCAGTGTGGATCCTATTAACAACATTTTACAGCAGATGTTATGTATGTCATAATTTCAGCTGATTATAAATCCTGGCTTCTTTTACATAAGAAAACTTCTGTCCAAAACTACTCTGTCCAAGCCATCATTTAAAAAGTCAGTTAGAGCTAGTGACTGGAGAGGATTAGGTTTAGACATGACTATTTCTGCTTTGGGGTGAGGGAATACACCAGATGATCTCCCAAGTTCTCTTCCAGTTTTACTTTTCAAGACTCAGTAATGTCAGTGACTTTAATGTGGGAACTTCCTTGAGTTTTTACAGCAGTGAAGATTGCATAATATTACTTACATTTTCTAGGTGTATATCAAGAAGCTAAATCAAGTAATATCATGAAGCCTAGCTATACAAATAATATTAGAACTCTGAATTTCCCCAGTTTGGGTTAAAAATGACAAATCCCCATTTTTCAGGTTTGCCTTCTGGGTTATGAAACTAACCAGTTCACATGACTGCATGGGAACCCTGAAGACAATGAAATTCTATTTTTCCCTGAGTCTCTAGATACCTGAATAAAGACAACAAAAATTGCTGCTACTTTTGGTGTGCAAAGCAAACCTCTTGAGATCCATGCCAGTGAAGTGGTAAAGAGATGTAAGTTTTTGTGTCTAACATCTACCAAAATGACTGTGAGGGTTTTGGAACATCAAACTTCCCTTCACAATTTATCAAGTGGTCAGAACACAATGACCTCTGCATGCCTGTGGAAGTGTTCTGAGCACTCACCCGACAGGTTTAAGGCAGATTTTCTCACGCCAGTATTCCCCTATGAAGGCACTAAAACCAGAGAAGTTTGAATCCCAAAGCCAAAGTACATTTATCCATCACTGTAGCAGTTTTTAACCCTGCCAAGAGAGGTGGCCCAGAAGAGTGACATGAGAGTGACCCTCCAGCTAAGATCTTTCTCATGTCATTCCTCCATGCACACATTTATTTTCTTCAGACATTCAAATCCCAGGATGCAAGCACTAAAGGTCTCCCTGCTTCCTGCCAAGCCTTGTCCATATCCAGCTCCCAGAGGCTGCCTCCGTGCAGGCCATGTTCCTGTAGGAAGCCCTTGACAAACTAATACAAAAATTGCCAAAGAACAGATAATTTTCCTACAGTTCAAGAGAGAGTGAGCAGTAATAACACCTGTTAATTACTGTTTGAGTGGAGTTTTGTCAGGGAGAGAAGGAAACTGATTGGTCTCAGCTAATTTGCAGACAGAGGCCAACTGCTGTCTGTGGGCTGTGCACAGTTCACAGAGCTCTGGAGTGAGATGTCCTCATGTCCCTGGAGAGAACCCCAATGTGAGTTTTGCACCTTAACCTCAGCCTGCCAAGCCCCATCCAGAGAGACAATGCTTTCTTTGTGTCTTTGATTTTTTTCAGAATGAGCATCCCCACCCAACTTTAAGCAAATCTCTTATCTCCAGCATTGTTGCTCACACAGCTGCAGCAGAGCAGAGTGTAGCCTGCTCTGAGTGTAGTCAGCCATTCATAAATGCAGAATTGTGCAAGTTCAGTTAATCAATAAAACCATGTAAATGAGAATATGCAGAAAGATGTCATAGCCCTGTTGCAGGGAATCCATGGGAAGTTTATTGGTGCAAGAAAGATCAATGTCTGAGAGGCACAAACTGAGTAAAGTTGTCTTAAGGAGGATGGTGATGCTGACTAAACAAATAAGCTACAAACATGCACAGTGGATGAAGGTGTCACTGGCTTTTCACTGTTGTTCAGTAACACCAGTTGGGATCAGGATGCCCTGAACTCAGCTCTGCAGGCTGTCCTTGCCCTGATGAATTTACAAGCTGAGAAATCAGGTTCATGCTGACTATGGTTAAAAAATGTGGACCTAATAAATTACCAGGTTGAAATAATTTGCATTCCAGTGGGGTAAAGTTGCTCCCATTTTTCTGGATGCTAATGCCAAATTCGTCCTTCCTGCTGTATCAGTAATGGGCATAAGCCCAGTCTCTTTGTGCCATCTACAAAAGAATATTTCCATTTCTAGAGTGACACCAGAATTTTTTATACATCAGACCTTTTAACAAGACTTCTGCTAGTTCTTTCTCATGGCTCCTAACTGTGCTAATAAGCACATTGTGTGAAATGTGGCATATTTTTGGGGGCACAGTAGATGAGGAGCACCAGACCAGCCAGTGTGAGTGTAAAGTTTTGTTGCTTGCAACTTTTTCGTGTCAGAAAATATCTCATGTGAAACCAGCTTAAAAAAAAATCAAAACCAAAATTTACCAACCATGTAAGAATCACACATTCAGTTTACTTTCAATATTTGACAAAATTATGAGGACTGACTAATCAATAGGACCATGGTTTCAAACCAGGGTGGCAGCATTCACTGAATACAAACATTCCTGACTTCCACTCCTGTGAGATGAGAGCTGAGCCCTGTGGAGCCCATTATAAAAGACAGTTTGATGGAATAGGCTGAAATAGCAAGATTTATAAATAAAACAGAATCAAGACAACTGTACATAAAACAGCCCTGACCAAACTAACCTAATTGCTCCCTATGGTGAGGTCAGTTAGAGAGCTGATAAAATGAATGTGGATGACATTTCTATCTGTTTAGACATTGGAAAGCTGCTGATAAAAATCCCCTTTCAAAAGGTTGGACCCGTTGGCTGCTCAAGCTGCATGGGAAGGTCCTTATGTGTTGAACAGAGATGAGCAATGAGGAGGTCATTCTTGTGGCCACCAGGTTCTTACAGGGGTAGGTCACTTGGCAAGACCCGCAGCACAGTTTCCCAGCTCCCCAGTGACTGAGAGCAAGGCTGCAGGCAAAGGAACAGTGGTTTTCTAATACTTATATCAAAAACACTGCTAGCTTCAAAGAACCTGCTAGACAATTCATTCAAAAAGCATGAGATGTGTGAGGAGAATGGGCTAGAAAATTATTGATGGGGGGTAAAATGGGAGAGAGGTGAAATGGAATTCTTAAAGACCCTGCGGTCACACAGCTGGCAGTGTTTAGTGTTCCAGCTCTCTCTGGGGCTTGGGATTCTTGTTGGCAGGAACTAGAACAGCTCAAGAAAAGAAGAAAACATATTTATTTAAATGTTCAGCCATGATGTTGTGAAGCCTAATCTTAGCCTTGTGTGCAACCTTTCATACTCACTTTGGTTCAATGACTGAGAAAACTTGGACATTGAGAGCAAAAGGGGAAATTTGCCCTGGCTAAGAGGGCATGTGCAAACATCCATGTGCCACTTGAGTCTGTGGCACCAGCTTTTCTCTTGCTGGTGGCTTCTGCTGGTATCTTTTATCTTGCAGCTGGGACCAGAGAATAGGAATGTGCATACAACTCAGACATGCAGGAGTTTGTTTAGTCTCCATAACCTTCAGTTTGGAGTAAGAGCATAGATGCATAGCATTGAACAAGAATGTCTGCCTTCTAACCCACTCCATACTTATACAAGCCACAAACCTGGGTAAGATTGAGGGACAGATCACTGTCTCTGATATATCAGTGTCTCTGCAGAGCTGCCAGATGAGACTGGGATGTAGCAGACCTCTAGTTCATTTCCAGATGGCTAAAATATCCTCTCAGATGGAATTGACTCTCATAGCAAAATTAACCTGGTCTGGTTTCAGAGCAGTATATCTTAAAGGCGTACAGGTTTTCTACTAGCATTTGAATCATCCAGTCCCCCCAAAAGGGAACTTTAATGCCAGTGCAGCATCTGCTGTATAATATTTATATTCAGAGCTTCCTGTGTGAAGCTCTGGATGGATGTGATTGCTGAATGTGTTGGGAAAAGGACAGTTTACTGCCTGGGTTTTATTTCCATCTATTTTGTATTTCTATGCAAGGAGCTTATATGCCATGTTGTAAATGGCTGGTTTTCTTGTATGATGTCTCTTTTTTTTTTCTCATTCTCTTAATAGGCTTCTTGCTGAAACTGACGTTTCAGCAGCATTCCCATTATTAGTTATGATGCCAGTAAACGGAGGTCTCAGTAGTGAGTGAAATTTAAATTAGGTTTGAAGAGCATTCAAATAATTCAACGCTTTACTTTCATTTGGTAGTTCAGTTTGCACAGTGTATGATTTAGTTATTCACATTTTAGTTACTGTGTTGATGTTGTTTAGCAAAGACCCTGTTTTGCCTGGGACCTGACTACAGCTTTCAGGCAGCCGAATGTTGTTTACTGTAGCTAGCATGAAACTAATGTTTTGTTCTCTGAGATCCTGTTTGATGTTATAAGCCAAGTCACACTAGCTAGTGCAGGAATCATTTCCATTTCATACTGCTCACATGATAAACAGCTAGCAATGGAAAAGGACCTATTTCTGAGCATAAATGATAGGTGTACTTTGCTCTGTTGGGAGTTTGTAGTAGTAGATTATCTCAGACAGGGCTTTGCTTTTCATTGCAAAGAGTTAACCTAAACTGCAGTGATTGATTTGAAACAGGATACAGAAGACTAAGCAATCCAAATCTGTGTTGTGACAGAAATCTGCAAAGTTTACACCTTTCCCTTAGACATCTTCAGTCATTCTATGAAAAATTCTGACTAGGAAGAAGTTTTCATAACTGAGATTTGTATGAATCTTGGTAAATGTCTCCTAGTAAAGAATAAGCTTGGTAGTAAATATTAGTCAGCATTGTCCAGAGGCACCAATAGTTTTAGCTTGTATTTCCAGATACTGACTGTAGCTCTGTGCATTTATTTCATCAGCTGTTAAATGAAGACATAAATTCCCATTATCCCAGGCCAGCCTGGGACAAGTTCCACTCAGATACTGCTTTATCAGATCCAGTCAGCTCCCAGCAGTTCCACATCTGCCTTAGACATATGCCAGGGGTCTCATCCAAGACCCTGCACAGCCAAGGCAGCCAACACAGTCCCATGTCAGCTGGAAGCTGCAGCAGGCTCTGCTCCTCTGACCTGAGTGAAAGAGCAGGGAAGGTTCTTGTAAGGAGATGCCACCACAGCACCGTGTAGTGTCATCATATCACCTGGTGCTGGCATGGTGACATTAATTCATGACATGGCTGAGCAATGCCTGTTTATCAGATGGAGCAGTATCTCAGGACAATGTCTACTTATCTCCATATGCAGCCTGCATCCTTCTGTCAGGTTTGAGACTCACCTGGATATAGATGTTAGATTATACACTCTGATGTACACATGGGAAGCACAGAATTAAAATAATTGAGCCCAAATGATTGCTCACCTTGGCTTTCAATCCCATATATCTTCTTCTCCTATCTGAACAGAAGCTTGAAACAGAAAAATTAAATACCATGGGCCAAATTACTCTTTTATGAGTATGTAAATCAGAATGAATTCCAGTGAATTCAGCAATAGGTAAATCATCTGTCTGCAAGAGCAAAATCCCACTCCAGAAACATTGCAAAGATAGGTTTTAACCTTTACATTAGCACAAAGGATATCCCAAGCTATTAATAGGATGCATTTCATTTTTGCCCAATAGCCTAATTAAGAGCTAACTCATACTTGAGGAGAAAAGGAAGCAATTTGATTTACAGTACCTCATGTGATTAAATCACCAGGGAAGAGAAAAAAGGATTTGAGATGGAAGGGGGGAGTTTTAAAGCATATCATTTGGAGCATAGCATTGGAAGACTGGAATATCTTTCTTCTTACAACCCTTTTGCCCCTGTGTTCATAGCTTAAAGAGGATTCACTGACTTTTATTTATTTGCCTAAACTACTGATTTTTCATCTTGCAGGGTGGCTTCAAAATCCAATGTGAACTTTTTAAGGCACCTAATGATCCATTCTATTATCCCCCAGGACAACGCTAGTTCCAGTGATTTCATGGGGAACTGATTCGGAAAATACCCTTTTTCTCTCTTGCAGTCTCCCAGGCCCTTGAATCATGTTGATATCTGGATTCCTCTTTTCTTTGCAACACTGTGGTGGTAGCCACAGTCAGCAAACAGACCTGGGGTGAGGGTTGATTGAGGGAACAGATTCACACTGCATGCAGCCCAAGCAAGGTAGCTGTGGAACAGCTCAATTTCTGTGCCAAAGATGAGACCTCATTGTCAGGTAGTTCTAAAAGCAGTTCAAATGCACAGGATTAATGCCCTTCTATCTAAGCATATAATACTGCCATTTTTGAAAAAAGCCCTCCTTATTGATTTTCATTTTGTGATAAACATACTCACAAACTTTGATAGACTTGAGAAACTGTAAGCCAATACCAACAAAAAGTATCATGGGGCTCATAAAATAGAGTGTTCCCAGATATTGTGGTTGAACTAATAAAGAGGCAATTCAGGTTATAATAAAGCTTTTTAAACTTTGTCCATCAACTTTGGCCAGAAGTTTCACGTACGTGAACTTCCATTTGTGAATCACGCATGTGATGACAGTAATGTTTTTAATCTGTGCATCTCAGTGCTTTGGAGGTGTCTAAACATTTTACTGACTGGAAAATTGTGGCACTATTTAACCAGGGATTTGCCTAAGGAAAGACAGATAATTTCTGATATAATTAGGGCTAGAAATAAAGTCTCCTGATACTCCTAGCTTAACCATTAGACCTATTATCTCTCATAGCCTAATGTAGAGAAAATAATCACAGCAGAACTGCTACACCCATTCTTCCTAAAAGAGCACTTCCAGAGTGTAATCTTATTCTTCACCTGTCTGGAGTGTCTTTTCCAGTTTCTTCTCTAAAGGATCGAGGATGGAATGGAAATTGAAATCCTTTCTCTTCTTTAAATCTTGTCTTTCTCCCCTCCATTGCAGTACAAGCCAAAGGGAGCTCAGTATGGTTTGAAAGCAAAAATGTACCAATCACACTGAAAACTCCACTCTGCTTCCCTAAACCCCAGGCAGGAATGATCTGGCACAAGGCATGGGAAAATGGTCTGGATTCTGCAAAAAAGATTGCTACCAGAACAGAAAACTCTGAAGCTTTCACTAAACTATGAATCTGACTAGAGACTTTTTGGAAAAGAAAGAAAAAAATTAGCTGTCTAAAGGAAAGTAGTAAATATATTCTCACCTGAATGCTTATTTTTTGTTTCAAATTTTTCCACGTCCATGACCTTTCCTTATATTGCCAGCATCATTACTTAATTTTGCCTGTGTCCAGCACGCAGGCTCTCCCGTCAGTTTGATGCATAGACCATGTTATGGCTGGTTGTGGGTGGCAGGAGCACTGGAGAGGGAAGATGTGATTGGGCTGTGCTTGTTTTTCAGTGAATATCACTTGGGTGCTCCGCTTTCAGTGATGGGGTGACACCCAGCAAAAGGTGGAATGTGTTTAGGGGGCAAGAAAAGTAGCTGGGGTGGTTAAATGCAGAATACATTCATTGTATGTTGATAACCTGAGACCATGTTATGTGTTTGGATTTATCTTTTCTTTTCTCTTTTCTGCCCCCTTGCCCAGGACGCAGGGGGAGGGCCTGATCCAGCACTGTTCTCACTGCCCTTTTTGCTACACTTGACACTTCTGTCCTGCCAAGCACTTGCTGCATTAAGCCTATGGGCATGCATGAATCATGAGCTACCTTGGCCGTAATTCCAGGAGCTGGGGAAGATGCCTGTCTTCTGGAAAAATGTCACAGCCACCCACAGCCCATGGAAGAATTAACCTTGGGAGATGCATAGAATTGCCTTAGAGACACGTGCAGTGCATCTTCTCCAGCTGTAATAATGTCCAGCACATCTTCTGGGAAGCACCTCTTTGTGGGCCCCCTGCCCACATTTCAAGGTGTGCTTCAGAGATGATCTGACAATTTTTCAGTATTCTCCTTGGAATATTAACATGGAACATCATGGCAATATGTTGTAGCTACACACACTATGATTCACCATCCTTTAGCTTGGAAGTAGGGTGCTCCTCAATCTCTTTTTGATTTTTCCGTGTTTGCTGCAGCTGCCTGCTTTTGCTCTAACGCTAACTGGGATTAACAGGCCAGAGATATTTTCCTGTCATTTTGGAATAGCCTGATTGGTAGCACTGAGAAGATCAAAATGACACAAGAGACAGAGACTCTTTCTTTAAGGGAGTATTTCAGATGTGGGAACAGAGAGGAGGGAAGAAATGGAACATTGGGGAGGAGAGAGAAAAAAGGAGAAAGAATTTGGCTTGGTAGAATCAGGGAGACTGAAGGAAAGATCATGGGGATTTGAGAAAAGACAGCACTGTCACCTCATGTTTGGACTAAAGAGCTCAATAGGGCAGGTGAGAAAAGAGAAAGACAAGTAATTGGATGGAGGTGAGAAAAAAGAAAGAAAAATGAGTAATTGGATGGAGGATGCAGAGGGTGAGGATACACCTGCAGAGGCAAAATAAAAAGAAGAAGAAAAAAAGTATCTTAAACCACAAACAAATTCACAAAGTTTAGTTTATATCACAATATCAGGAGGATTATACTGCTTTGACTTCTACAGAATAAGCAGCATGATAGATTTGGATCATTCAAACACTGGATGTTTAGGGGCCACCTGCATGTGGCCAGAAAAGGCAGCCATGGCCACGTTAGAATGTGTCACTGGTACTAAAATACGCATGGTGAGAAAGAAAGCAAGCTGGCTTGTACATAGGGAACAGCTGTGCAAAACTGTCTTTGTAGCACTATAGAGAACCACCAAGACCTCTGTTTGGGAATGCAAAGAGTCTGCTTTGTAAACCCAGGAACAGAGGCATGTTCTGATTTAGGGCTACTGCAGTTCTGCCTTGATGCTTACCACTTCTACCTCCAGGGGAAAAAAACAAGTGCCAGAATGATTTAAAGACAGAATATCAACCCACACTGCTGCAGGCCTGCTTTCCACATTTTGTTGCTTTTATAGTTTTAGCTCTTGTTCCAAAAGAAGGACTTCTCTGTGTGTATGTCTGTGTGTGTGTTTCCTTCCAAAATTCACAAGCACAATCAATGCCTGAAAATCTTAACAAAGATATTAGTAGAAAGTTTTGGAATTTTGTGTAGCATAATGTCTTCTACCTTCCCCCCATCAAAAAAGCAGCACTTTGTAGGGAAAATTTGCTTGTCTAGCTAGATTTTTTTTTTGTTGCTTTTCTTTCAGTCATTTTCATTCCAGCCAAATGCAGAAGGGGGAAGACAATCTGGAATGTGAGGCACACCTCCTCAGAGCTGCAGGACCTTTGTACAGCCCCTCCTTTGGTACCAATGTTTGATGTTAGGAAGATTGCGTTAGGTGCCCCACATCTCAGTTTCCTAACTGTAACGTGGGAATTGCACTTCATGTTATCTCGGAAGTGGTGGGAAGATAAATCTGTTAGAGATGTGAGAGCTCAGACATTATGGTGTGGAGATGAACGTTAGGCAAAATTGCAAACTGGAGGCCTCCAGATCCTTCTTCATGGAGTTTTTTCAGACCCATATCTTGCAAACAAGCATCACATCCACAACCCCAAGGGAGGAGACACAAGTCCTGATTTCTGAGTGGGTCTTTAAACCAATGTAGAAGTTTAGGATGATGGCTGTAGTGTGGCAGTAAAAGAATTTGGCTTTATGGGCAAAGAAGCACAGAGCTGTGCCAATGTCTTTATTTGAAAAACTCCCTGAGACATTGCTAAAACAGATTTTCTGTAAAATCTGTTGTATTCACAACTACAGAATGTTATGATCTTTTATAGCTACTCAAATATAATAGAGGAATCCCAGGCTCAACCTATAAAACCTTTTATAGAAAAGCCCTCCTTTACAGATTTCCTATGTATAATTCCTGAAAATTGGCAGCTATTTTTATATCAATTGGGCTTTTAAACATTATGCAGGAATGTTGGTGATGCTGTTTTGAGTGCATAGAGCCTATTTGATTATCAGATTATTATTTTTTTCCTATAATTAAAATCTAATTAAAATATTGTTTTGGGGTGAAATTTGGAAACACATGGATGGAGTTTAAATAATTACCAGTCACAAGTTTACTTCCAGAGCAAAGTGCTTTTTTTATAACGTGCTTCTTTATTCTGTCTCCCAGCTATGTTGCAGCGTGCTCTTTGCTGTTTTACAAGCTGTAACGTACAATGATGGTCATTACTATTCATAGATTCATAGAATTTAAGATTGTAAAGGATGATAAGATGATCTAATCCGACCTCCTGCTTAGCAAAAACCAGACATTTCATCCAGTTACCCTTGTGTTGAGCCCAGTAACTTGTGTTTGACAAAATTGGATCTTCCAGAGAGACATCTACTCTTGATGCGAGGAATTCAAAAGTCAAATAAGTCCTGGATAGTCTTTCCAGTATTTAATCATCCTTACAGTTAGAAATTCCTCAGTTCTGTACCTTGTTTCTAATTTGAATTTCCTGGCTTTAAATTCCAGCCACTGGCTCTTGTAGTATGTCTTTTCCCACTAGATTAAGAAACCCTTTAAAAACCCCTGTGTTCGTGGGATAAAGGTACTTACATATCTAATCAAATCACCTTTACCTCTTCTTCTGAATGTTATAATGAGAAAAATGTATTTACTTTGAAGAAGCATTTACAGGCCCCAATCACAGAGCAAGGCCCTGGGGAATTGACAGTTTTTAGGGCTCAGTTTTTAGGAAACAGGGTTCACCCCTCCTATGTCACAGATTTCTGACATGTCCTTGGGCATGAGTGTATATACTACCATGAGTGTATATACCCAACAAATATATATTCCTGCCCTGTAAAATACCGGGGGAACAGTAAAAATCTCTGTGCTGAACAAAGGAAAAACACTTAATATGATGACAATCCTAAATCATTGTCCAACTAAACAGAAAAAAACCCCATCTCATGTTCAGTATGGGTCAAGGTTGAGTATCTCCTGTACTGAACTCTGAAACAAGTGTTGATTCCTGTTGTGCAGCAACCATGTTTTAAATTAAAGCAATAGTGAATTGTGACTACATTAGGTAGCTGAGTGCAATGCTGTGTGACTTGTTATGATGCTGACCTCAGCTATTTGACCCTCATATTGTGCAGAAGTATCATTTGGACCCTCAAGATAAATGATCCAATGGCAGGTGACTTGGGCTTGAGTTAAATTGGCTGACTGAATGCATGCTGACATTTTTATTTTTTGCCACACAGGGTCTACCTTCAGCAGAGGTACAAGTAAAAGCCAGAAGAAAATTCTGTCTTCAGCTGTCCCAGCAGCCTCCAAAGTGATTGTGGGACTGTACTCCATTTTACAAGCCATTCATCTTCCCTTTGGCTTTAAGGCTAGGTCTTTACAGAGCTGGAAAATTTTGCAGTCCTGGATTGGACTTTGCATCTCTGTAAAAATTGTAAAAAAGAAAAAAAAATTATTAAGTCTAGAGGTGAATCCCAATTACAGCTCCAGAGTAGGCTTCCAGTCATGCCTAAGGCTTCTGTAATGTGAATATCACCTAGACTAATTGTGAGACTTGCCAGTTTGACATGGAATGCATGTACTTCACAGACTGTCTAGAAAAGGTGTATAGTACAAAATGATAGTGCTGAAGGAATTGATTCCAGTTGTGGACTCAGATCAAGCCTTTGACTTGGAAAAGTTTGGGCAAAGAACCTGTGTGCTTCTCTAAATGTACACTTTGTGGACTCTGTAATGTCTGTCGTGAGCTAGGTTGCCAGCTAGTGGGGGGTACACTGTTCAGCCTGTACCAACTCCTGCTTCAACCGTGGAGGATGCTAGGAGGAGAAGGAAGGATAGGGGTATAGCCAGCAAAGGCCCTGAAACAAGATGCCCCATGGAGACAGCTGGGAAAGGATTTTGGAATAGTTTTAACCTTGTCCCTGTGCTGTTTCCTTTTCCTGTCCATATTAGTATCCACAGAACAACTCTTTCTTGCAGGTTTTTATTTTCTCTTGATCAAAAACTCGGCAAACATCCATGATGTTGTTTCCTTGTTTCTTGGGCTTTTGAAAACACTGTCTTTCCATGACTTGTGGTAAGTGCAACAACTACTTCTTGTGCTTTTATCAGTGTTAAGTGTATTCTTTTCTCCTCTTTCTGAAACAATGACATCTGGCATCAAGCAACTCTACACATCATTAGCTGAGGAGCTCAGTGTTTAAGAACCTGGAATAAGAGCAAACCTCTGAAGTCAGGATGTGCATTAGCTGTTATCATTTGCTCACTCTTAATTACCTCTTCCCCTTATTTGTCTCTCTTTAATAGTATGCCAACAACATCTTCTAACCTCTCACTCAGCAACTGATTTGTCAAGACTATAGGTATTATTTATTCCTAAGCATTTACGTTTAGCCATGGGGTGCAAAACTGCACTAGCAATTACAAAACTGTGGATCTGGATTAATTCCATGAAAGGGCTTCAGGTTTAAACGGAGAGATTTGTTCTGCTCACTGCCATTCATGTACCAAGCCAGGTACTTGTGCCAATCTGCCTAAAGTTGAAGCTTGTGTTCGGGGATGCTGACTGCCCTTCATGGGGAATCCTGTGCAGAGCCATGCTGCCTTAGGCATGCTGGAATCTCAGCTGCCCCTCAGGAACGCAGAAACAGAGGTGCTTCACTGTAAATTGCCAAAAGGGGCAGAGGAGTATCCTTGTTAATTCCTCTGGTCACTCAGGCTGCACAGAGGACTTGTGCTTTGCTAGGACAGTGTGGATAACTGTCCCTTTTCATCAAGGGATGAAAGCAGAGGCTGGGGAATGCCAAATTTAGTGTACCTGAAGGAGTAAGGAAAGAAACGTCCACGAAGCAGTTGCTGACTGCAAAGGTTTGCACTTTTCCTGAGAAGTGATCAGTCAGGGAAGAGTTAAACTGACACCTTCTCTGGCATCTACCTGCATTTGCAAATAAATCAGCCATAAGAACAACTTAGACAGCCTCCTCCTACATGGCTTCTCCACTAAAAGACGTGGGAGAACGGCAGTGGCGCTGCCTGTTTTGCTGCAGCCCTGTCGGTATTTCAGGTATTGTGCAGAATTTTACCAGGTCCTGTGCAGATTAAGGTGCTTTCAGTGCAGTGTTAGGCTGATTCTGAGAACCTACACTGACCATCTGCTGGGGATGGCTTGAAATCCGTTTGTAGCTTGGTGGTGCTTGGTGCTGTAGGTTAGACAGTGTTTCAAACAGGCCACAGTGTAGCAGCACCTGCTGCAGAAAATGTGAAGGATAATGTATGTAGCAATGCTGTCTTCCCTGTCGTTCTCAACAGAATACCAGCTGGAAGATGATTCCACTGATTTGCTTCTCTCCCTTTTGGGACAGCACTGATTTTGAAAAATTTTGCCATGCAAGGTCTTTATAATACATTGTTTATATCAGTTCTGGATGTGACTCTTCCTTATGCAGAGCTTGGAAATTAAACTTGCAGCATTTTTAGGTTGAGCAGTAAAAGGAAGCTGCTGATAAATCTGTGTACATTTCCCCAGGGAAAGGGGCTTGGTTGGGAGGTGACAGGGTTAATCTAGCAGCACACAGGAGAGAGTCAACACTTTTTTGGACCATGTATTTTGATTTATTCCATAATTATGCCCCTTTGCATTTAAGACTGTTTCCAACCAGCTTGCTACTAGCCAACCTATCCATGTATGGGCTGCAGACGCTGCAGCAATAAGTACTACACAGTCAAAAACATTTGAAATAGCAAAGCAAAACAACTTTGTAGAAGTAAACCAAAATGTCCATCTCAGCAGTACAGGGCTGTTCTTTACCAACAAGGACATAGCAAGTAAGTCTTTACTGTTAACAAACCCAAACAGCCACATCTGAAAGTAATTGCTTGGCATCTAGAGATCTTCTCCTACTATAAGACCACAAGATCAAATACTGCTCTGAAGGTTATTGGTATCAAACAAAACAATTGTAAGGATTGTTATTGGTATCAAACCAAAACAACTGTAAGCATTGTGGAGAGCCACATCTCAAGGAAATAAATCACTCCTGCTGTTCCAAATGTGTTGGGTCGCTGTGGCTGTGATGGGGAGTTTGTTCACATACACAGCTCCAGCACAACAGGCTGGGGCATCCAGCACTGGGGCTGCTGCATACATGCCATGCATTTGCAATTATAGAGCAGCCAGCTGCTGGGTGCCAGGCATTTGGAAAAGCACTTGATAGCCGTGGCAATACACAGTTGTCTCCCTGAGCTTTTCTTACAGGACAGAGGATCAGATTGCATAATGCAGAAAAATCCCATATTATAAAGGATATCTGGCAATGGCAATGTTGCCTCATAGACCCTGGCTGTCCCGTTGGAATGGGAACCAAAAATCTGGACCCTGTAGGCTCATATCTTGAGTTAAATTGTATCTGTTAGACAGATGCTAACCCAGGTCCTCTGGGAAAGAAAGTAGGGATGTAACAGAGAACAGAATTTGTCTTTCAAGAGTTTGGAAAGCCAAATTCTACACAATGCAGGGTGTTTACTATCTGCTGCTGACTCTGCCAGCAAAGGACAAGCTGTTTATCCTATTGTCGCTCTGTTTCCCATGTATGCACTAGAGATTATCCACTTACCACTGCTGAAACACACTTGGAGGTTGTAAATTGGAAACTTCTGGATGACAGGTCAGTAACTGTGATTTTTACTGTAACAGCCCATGCAAACCTGGACTAAACTGTGTGGCAGGTGCAGTTGAAATAAAGATGCAAAACCTGCAAACAAGAGCATGTCCTGAAGAGTGTGCAAAGCATAGTTCTAGTCTGCACGTGGTACAGAAGCTAGAGAGGGAATACTGAAGCATTTGTTAATAATTTATTGAAGTATTAAATTACTGGGCATATTAATTTCTATGTTGAACATATCAGGTCAGGGTCTGATGGTTTTGCAAGTCCTATTTTCTGGTTCAGGAGTGGGTTTTACTGCTGAATTCCAACATGAGTTGGGAAAATGATAGTGTTTTTCTACCTCTTTGAAAGAGAATTGTTTCTGTGAAGCAGCTTGAGCTGGAGTCAGTGCATCAAATCCTTAATGCTCCATCACTGCTCTTCTCTGAAACTCATGGTGTGCCTGGATGTGAGCACGAGTTTAGATGGCAGTCTCGGTGCTTCTGGGGTACCCAGGAGTCTGGATCTGTGTAACTCCAAAATGTTTTCTTTACACGGCAGAAACAAAGGGTGGGGGCAATTCCGTCCATCAGCAGAAGAAAACTCCTAAAAAGGAGGGCAGGGAGTGTTTCAGAGAAGAAATTTCTTATCAAAATCCTTCCCCCTTCCCAAGATGGAAGGCTTTTAAACCTCTGTGCTGCAATCCATACTGCCAGGAGCTCCTGTCCTGCCACTGCTGTGCTGTTACTGAGGGCAGGGCCAAGGTCCCTTTGCATCTTGAAAGTGCTGATGCCCAATTTGTGGGGCTCTTCCTTGAGAGATTTGGCCAGATCTGGCAACCTTGCCAACATGACATCTTTTTTGGAGTTAAACAGGACAAGGTGGTGCTGCTTACACATTGCCTGGATCCTGATTGTCTAGATTTTGGCTATCTGAGGAGGAGGGCATGTGAACAGTGCTCCTGCCTCTGCCTTTGCCAGCCGTCCCTGCCTTGCCAGTGGTCAGCTCCCATGAAGCTGAACAGCTTGGGTTTGAGTTTAGATGAAATTGCGCTGCAGCTATCCAGAAGACAGCGTTTCAAAATCCAGGCCTTCAAAAGTCTGGCTCAGAAACCCCGTCAGTTTAGGGGCTGTATTTATTAATTCCGTTATTTAGAATTTGTAATCGGCCCTCCTGTCACGCTCAGGAACGCTCCCCAAAGTCAGAGTGTGCTTTAAAAAGAATCATAGCTGCTATTATTATTATATTAAACATAGCTGGAGATTCCCATATGCTGCCGTGCCTCCGGGAGGTGGCCCCGAGGGGAGCGCGGTACCCGGGCACGAATGGCAGTGGCAGAGGCGCGCGGAGGATGGGAGGGAGCCGCGAGGTCCCCCTGTGCTCGGGGCGGGGGGGACCCTCCGGCGGGGCAGTGCCCGGGGCGTGGGCAGACGGGCCGGGGTGGGTGCCCGGAGCCCGGCCGGGGCGCGGGATGGCGCGGCCGGGGCGCCCCAGCCCGGTGCGGAGCCGGGGGCGGCGGGACCGGCGGGGGGGCGCGGGGCCGGGCGCATGCGCCGCGGCGGCGGGGCGGCGGGGGCCGGGGCGGCGCGGGGGGCCGGAGGGAGGGAGGGAGCGGGCGGGGAGGAGGCTGGGCCGGGCCGGGCCGCCTATTTGAGGGAAAGTAGCGCTCGGCGGGCGCTCAGTGCCGGCCGCCGCGGAGAGGCAGCGGGCGAGCGAGCGGCCGCCGGTCGGTGCCCGCAGCCGGCGCGGCGCTGCCCCCCTGCCGAGGACTGCCGCGCTCGTCGCACGAGTGGCGGCGGGGGGAGCCGCCCCGCGGGGCCGCCTCTGCCCCTTCCCCGCCGCGCCGTTAATGGAAACATGGCGATGGCGGCTCCGACCGGCAGCGCGGCGCCCGTCGCCCCGGCCCTCTGCGGCCACCTGGCCCTGCTGCTGCTCCTCGCCGCCCCCGCCGCCCACGGCTACAGCTTCCCCCAGCAGCACACGTAAGTGCCGCCGCCCCGGCCGGTACCCCCGCCCCGCGGCTCGGCCCGGCGCGGTGGCGCATCGCGGGGCCGCCCCGGGGCCTGCGGGGGAGCGGCGGCGGCGGGGCCGCGGCGGGCGCTGCCGGTGCCGCGCTGGATGCGGGCGGGCGCGGGGGTCTCTGCCCGCTCCCCGCCGGAGCGGCGGGTTGAGGAACCGACCCAAAGTTGCTGGAAAGCGCAAACTTCCCCGGCGGGTGCCGGTCCGCAGGGCGGCTGTCGGAGCCTTAATGTGGCGAGAGGGGGGAAAGACCAAAAAGGACTTATTTTCCAACCCCCCCCATCCTCGTTTCAAGCACACAATATGGTACCCACAACCGGCCGTGCACACCGGAGTTTGAGCATAAACTAATAATAGCTGGATAGTTCCACAGGCTATCCGAGCTGGAGGGTCTTCCTCTCCCTCCCTCTGGAGCGACTAAAATTGACTGTAATCTACTGAAAGAGAGTCGGAAAGCAGCTCGTTTGGGTGAGGGGGTGGGGGACTGGAGAGTCGCTGCAGGAAGGATATAAATAGATTTTTTTGAAGAAGAAGAAATTGCTTTAGAAGTTAATGTTTGGGAATATTTTCTAACAGGGATGGCTCTCTTGCCTACCGTGTAACCCTAAACCTGTCCCTCTCCACACATCCTCGGGAAACCTTGCTGAAATGTATTTTAAGAGGCTGTCATCTCTGTTATGAATTGCTGAGGTTTGTTGACACAAAATTGAAAAAAATCCAGACGATTCAAAGTAAAGGTTGACACCGTGTCCTTACAGTCTGCATTTCTGAAGGTGGGGGAAAGATTTCAATGACATAGAGTTAATAATAGCACTGTTGCCCTTAACTTCGTGCTGCCCCAGTGGATGTGCACTGCTTTATGTCACAGTTGTCTTGTCATTAGTGATTTGCTTAAGAATATAAACACATTTCATATATATATAGGAAGTAGTTTTGAAAGCCTTTTAGATTAATGTTTTTGATCTCAAAGTACATTTTTGCAAGCATGTAGTCAGGCCTTCTGAAAAGAAGGCTTGTCGGCAGAAGAAACAGTGTTGTTTATTTGGGAGAGCTGTAGCTTACTGTGTTAATATCTGCCTTCACCAAAGGCACGGTTGCTTATTCCGAAATCCTTCCCATTCTGACAGATTCCTTCTGGATTCTTTTGGGGCACGTATTCATATTTTTAAATATCTTTGACCTTTGGGAGCTGATGGGCTCCCTTTTCTTGCTGTCACGTAAATAGAGAAATTCTTCAGAATAAGACCCTGAGAAATGTCTACCTACAGGGGGAGGAGAGGAAAGGGAACGTGCCAGTTCTCCTCCAAGTACCACAGCCTTATGGCCTGATCCAGCCTTGCTCTGCCGTGAACGATCTCTGCTTCCATAAGCAAAGCGGATTCTGTACGTGATGAAGCACAGCTCAAGTTTGTGGGATGTTTTTGATATTTCAGCAGCTTTTCATGGATTGCAAGTTGTTGCATTCGCTTATTAAGTTCAGAACACAGTATCAATTTATAGAATAAATTTCTTTTGGGTACCAGTTTGTGAGTCAAAGCTGTGTTTTCTTTCTAGCAGCAGAAAGTTTTATAAGAAGGTTCTTCTACTGAGAGAGACATAAAAAGGCTTATAAGTTGTAAATAATGTGCTTGCATTCCCTCACCCTAAGATCTATGTTATTCTAATAAACCATGCCAGCTTTTTAACCAAAGCAGTTTTATTCTAATTAATTTGGAGGGGTTTGCTAGAATAGATTTTGTTAGCTCTGTGCTCTCTTATCTGAGGTTTTATCAGAGTGGGCCTGATCCTGCACTGAGTGAGGCAAGATAAGCAAAAACTGAAGCTGCTGACAAAGATCCATAATTTCTTACAAATACAGAGGAATGATCCTGGAGAGGCCACTAATTGTGTGTGTTTGTGCGTGCCTCTGGTGGGAATCAATGCTGTCTGGAGAAGAGACACAGAAGGGATGCAAGACCTCAACCTGACCTGATACCTTCCTCCTTGTTTGGTTCCCCTCATGACCTGCTCTGTGAACCCAAAGAAGACAGGAGTGACGAATGGATATTTGATGATGATGCACAATTGCTGGGCAGTAGGTTAATGCTGTAACCTGTGGGCTGAAATGCCTGCTGAGCTCTGCCCTAGGGCTGCTGTGATTATTTGTTTCTGGGGAAGGAAATACTAAATGGGAGTTAAGAGTGCGATGGTAACCGGCACCAAGGCTTGAACAATCCCCTGCAATTGACTCTTCCCCCCGAGTAGTTACCTGTTTGCACCCTTCTTGATTTTAAAGAGGCTGGATCTAACTTAAGTTTTTTGGTCAGATTTACCGGGAGTGAGTTGAGCTGATGAGATGTGCTGCTGAATTCTTCCCATTACCAGCTAATTTTCTCCTACTTTGGACAATGCACCTTTGTGAATGATTCAAAGCATTGATTAGAAACATGTTTGTCTTTAGAGGTTTTCTCTGTAAATCACTGAAGTCATCTTTTACTACAGGACTCTCAAAAATGAGACTGCTTTTTTAAGCAGCCCCAGAACTGTTTCATTCTGGCAAGCAGCAGAGTGAATGATTAGGATATCTTGCCTAAGGGGGGGAAGGAAGAAAATAAAGAACATTTTTGGTTTTTATTTTTGTTTACAATTGTATTAATTATTGTCGGTGTGTTGATTCTTGGTTCTGTCCCTGATAAATCGCTGGTGTTCTACATTATCTCTCTCCTCCCGGGTAGCATGGTTTTAATCATCTTATGCTGAGCTAAGGAAAGCTCGGCTCAGCCAGTCGTCCAAAGGGGAATTTCTCATTGAGATTTAAAAAGCAAAATCCCAGATTGGAACAAACCCATTGGGGTGGGTGTGTTAGGTGATGGCCACTGACTGACAAGGCTCCTTTTAGGAATGGTCACGTACAAGAACGTGCATCTGTGTGGGCAACGGGATTAATGGCTGTGGAAAGGAAGGCTGTTGGTTGCAGTTAATTTTTCTTTTAAATAGTACACAGAGGGATTCCTGTGGCAGCATGGTAACAACCTCTGCTTGAATTTCTGAGCAGTTTGGTATGAGATAATTGAAAGCCTGGTCAGTCAGGGAGGTCCTGTACCTGGATTGCCATTGTCTCAGGTTAGTGGAGATCGTGCACATGAGTGCTGGGGAATGTGGCTGCCACTGGGGAGCAGAACAAACCCCCTCCTCACTTTCCAGCAAAGCTTTTAGTCACTTGGACTTGAAAGAAAATTGCCATCTGCTAGAGGGTGGAGAGCCATTTGCTTCTTGTGAGGAAGCAGGTGTGTGCAGAATTGCTGCATGTCTGCTTGGCTTCATCACTGCTCTGCAGGGCATCTCTGACCAGGCAGCAGAGCAGAAAGGTATGTCTGCAGGGGAAAGTGCCACTGTGGTGTCCATGGTCCAGTCCTGCTTTTCCAACAGGTTTAGCACTTGTCAGATGTAGACAGTTGTTTTGGGCAGCAAGCTGGAGGTGTTACCCCTGTTCCTTGTCAAATAGTGAGCAGTGAAGACTCCTGCTCAGAGAGTAAGGCTTAATATCTTCCCATCATCACTGGAAGGTGGGCCTGAGGCTGCCTCTTCCAAATTAGCCACTTCTTTGTAGCAGATTTTGATTTGTACTTGTCATTTCACCCCAAATTAGGTTAATGATGCTGGTAGTCATAGCACATCTGGACTAGCAAGGCTTGAAATAAATAACTCTATTAGGACTGGATGCTTTAGGGTTTGCAGAATGCCATGTAGAGGAAGCTCCTTCTCTTGTTCTACTGACCACCCGCTGTGCAGTCAGAAAATCTCTTCCAATTATGGTTTTGATGCTTGGCATTGGAACTTGTCTGGAAAGGAGCTGAGAAGCTGGGAGATGGCCTTGCTTGTCTTCTGCTGTGCTCCACTAAGCAGAGAGACAGCTCCCTGGGAGGGCAATCTACCACCAGGAGTGACTGACAGATCCTGGCCCTCCATCCCTGTGAGAGCTGAGCAGCCTCTGTGACAATTTGTACTCAGTGGAGGCACAAATCCCCAGTGTCCCTGCAACAGCCCTGTGCAGGCTCTGCTTGGTGGCAGAAACCACTTTTGAGGTGTGCAGAGGCACCCTGAGCTTCCCAGAGGTAAAAGAAGAGCCTCACAAAGAGGAACAAATGTTTTTTAAAAGCCATTTGCAATATTTCTTGCTATTTAAAAACTAATTTCTCCATTCCTGTTACCATTTCTGAGTGCTTCCTTCTCAGTGCTCACATAGAGAATGAACAGAGCATTGCTGCTTTCTTGCCTGTGACACCTCAACACCATAATCTGCCTGCACTCATCCCCTTCAAGATTATGGTTTCAGGAGCTTGAGTTTTTCAACTGCATACATTGAGAAATTGTTAATTGAAATTCTCTTGAGAAAGTGTGTGTGGGTTCCCACTGAAATCAATAAGGCTCCTGCACAAGGACCTGAGAGTAGAAATGGGCTCCTGCTTGGTGTTTGACAGGCAGAGTTCAGCAGCTTTGCTGTAAAGAAGCTTTGTGTGTGTTTGTGTGTGTGTGTGCAGCAGCCCCTGGAAAGCTGAAGGTGGTTAGGGAGGGTCTGAATGGAAACCTGAGCGTTTATCCCTGAATGAGCTGCCTGGAGTTTGGCTTCAAAAGCCATCAGAACGGCTCTCGAGGGCTGGCATGCTGGGGCATCTGCTCGCTGCAACACGGAACACGTGCACTCCTGTACCAGTCAGACAATGCTTTTTCACCCAGTGAAATACTCAAGTGAGATGAAATAAAAGCAAAAGTCATTACCAAGCAACATACTTGAGTGAAATATTCAGTAAGAAAGAAGGGGAACTGAATGCTTCAATATTTACTTTTCTAGGAGCCTCTTGAAAGCAAAATGTGTTTTGTTAGCAAAATTATTTTTCCTCTCTGGGGTGTTGGTAGTAGTTTGTTGTTTTAGAGCAGTTCCTGTAATCTAGCCTTCATCCTCGAGTTTATTATTGCTGGGTTGCATGGGGAATGGGGTTGTACAAATTGTTGTTACTGGAGAGTCAGTTTCTGTCAACAAGCTATTGGCCTGGTTTTCTTTAGGTTGAATTATTCGATCTTTTGCAGAACGCATGTAGATTTCCTTCATTACTTTGACAGTTTCCCTACAACCCTTCCCATTCTGTCTCAGCCATTATCTTTTGGTCATAAATACAATGAGAACTAAAAGGTGTTTGTGCAGATCAAAGGATTCATTCTTCCTCTGTAAAGCAACTTGTTTCTCGAATTGACTGATGTGTGAGTGATGGGGATATTTAACCAGATGAGCTTGTTACGGGTGAGAGGGCTGCAGGGCGAGAGACACAAGGATCTGAACGCAGTCAGGCCAGACAAAGGGTGCACAGTCTGTGGTTTCTGTATCTATTCATTAACTCATCACAAGGTCGTTATCCTTGCTTGTGATTAGGCTACTGTGCCACCTCCTCGGAAGCTGCTGCTCAGTCTGGTGGCGGACGGTGCAGGAGCTGTTGTGCAGCACAGCTGCTCCCAAGGCTGTGTGAAACTGCCTTTCAGGAGAACCAGGATCAATTCTCCTCCCGCACGTCTAGTTGGGACTGAGCACTCCGGAGGAGATAATTGCTGACAGCAATCAGATTGGGTGCTAAATGCCATATATAACCATCTAGGTCAATAATGATGGTAAAGCCTTGGGCACAGTTGTCAAAGCAGCAGTTGAGTTTGCCTATCTCTTTGTGCAGCGACACCACTGATTGTGCGTAGAGTTAAACACAATAAGTACAGGATGCAACATGATTTTTAGTTCTGGTGTATGTCAGAATCCCTGAAGTTCTTGCAGTGAAAAGGAGTTCTATAATAAGAACGTCTCTTGCCTCCCTCGACCTTGTTCCTTCTTTCATTGTCCTTGAAGAGTGGGGATGGAGCTGTGCTTTGCACAGACTAGGCTGGAGCTACGTCTGTACCACTGGGTTTCTGTTCTGGGTCCCCCGAAGTCCTGGGCAGACTTTGGGTATCCTTGCCTTCTGCTGGTGTGAAAACTGTTCTACCCTTTCCCACAGTGACACTTGGGGAATTCCGGAATCAATATGGGTTGTGCCTACAGTGAGTATCACTGTGATAGAAAACCCGGAGTGATGCAGTACAGAGACACGTTCATTTACCTGACAAAGGTTGTCTATCTTGAATTATTTATGAGGTTTCACAGCACACTAGTAAATTTTGTAAAAGCAATGGAGTCCTGGTAATGTGAGCCTCTTCACTGCAGCTTCCGTAGTGGAGTTGTTCTGAGGAGGTACTGGAGGTGGGGGATGGAGGAGGAGGAGGAGGAGAAAGAAATAGGCAGCAAGTGGAGGGATAGAGAGAGACTGCTGTTTTCATGTGCAAATGATGAGGTGTGCAGAGCAATGAAGTGCGAATTAGTTAGATCATGCTGTGCATTGGAGCAAAAATCCATGTAGTGTTAGAAAGCAGCCTATGCTTCAGGGAAGGGTGGGGGCTGGAAAGGATGGGGAGCACAGGCACAAGGACAGAGCAGGGTGAAAATCTCATTACAAAGTACTGGCTGCTTCCCATCTGTAGAAATGCTGTTTGCAGGGGTAGTTTGGTTAAAGTACATACTCATTTTGGTGAGGTTTTCTTATCCGACTTCCAGTAAAAGAAGACTCAGGCCAGAGCTGGCCAGGCTTTTCTGTGTGGCATTCAGCAGCTGAGAGGCTTGGAAGTGTGCGGGGCACGTGGCCGTTGACCAGAGAGGTGTGCTCAGGATAACCTGGAGCATGTGTGTCCACAGGAGCATTGAGTCAGTGTTGTCTAACACGGAGAGCGAGGGCAGTAACAGTCGGAGTCCTGGCAGCAGTGCGTGGGCTTGCTGCAGTCCCTGCTGCAACACCATTTCAGTGCTAAAAGTTAGTGCTGCAGCACAGGTTCATGGTGTGGCTGCCACTGTGCACCTGATTTGTTGGTACATAGAGCCTGCCCCGTGCCTTTGGGCTTCTGAGCCTTTTGGCTTGGCAAGCACAAAGTCAGCTCTTAAACAGTCGAATTAGGAAAGAATTGGGAAAGTATTGTATCCATCTCCACTGAAGTGAAAAATGAGGATATGATTCTCCTTATAAATACCAATGCCTCTCAACTCATAACAGAGCTGGGTTCTGCAACTTTTGTCACAAGCTGCCAGTTTGCTGTCAGGCTCTGTTTCTTCTCCAGTGGGCATTTAATATTCTGCAGTCCAGAAGAATCCCATATCTAAAGTCTGAATTCACATTCATTCTCCCAAACAGGAAAGCAAAACAAGGGGCATATATCTAAATAATTTTTAGAGCTAACCTTGTATAAGCTACTTACCCTTCAGAAATATATATAAAGAAATATATAGAGCTCTCTGTAATTTCTGTTGAACCAGAGACATTCTTGTATTTGAATTCTCACATCTATTAATTTTCATGTAATATCTCTCTATTGTGGCTAATTAACATTTTCTGTACAGTATGAAACAGGGAGGATCATGAATGCAGTGTTTTGTTTGCATTTTTAGTATATAGTGGGTTTTACAGGCAGATTTTTGGCAGCTGTGACATGAACACCAAAATAGAGACAGACTTAAGCCAAGCAAAGCACCTGATGTTCAACTTTATCAGGTGTTACAGATTGAGTCAGATTCTGCGCTGTGAGTGGCTGAACGTCTTTTTATTGCTCCATAACAAACTCAGTAGACCCAGAAGGAGCTGAAGTGCCATTTCCTCATGTCTGAGGTAGTCCTGTAAATTAGAGGTCTCTGCTCAGTGTTCACTGTAGTGTCACATTTTTGGGATCAGTGTGTGGGAAGTATTGTGTAGGCTCTTGTGCTTTCAGTACCTCTGCAGGGAGAGGGATGCCCCTTGTCCAGGTGAAAGTTAACTTTCTGCAGCACTGTGTCATGCACACCAGGGGAAGAAAAGGGTGGAAGTAAAAGCACTTAATTATTCAAGGCCAGCAAGCTGAAAAGGTTTAAGGACAGTGAGCTAGGCATGCGTCAAAGCTTCCTGGGCACTCCTCTGCTTTCCCCTCCTCCCCTGCCTGCTCTGAGAAGGAGGGTAAATTACATGAGTATGAAAAAAAATCAATATTTTTCTCTTCATGCAATTCTTACTTTTTAATTATTCTGTTTTTGTTGGCTGGAAAGTCTTAATAATTGTTGATCAGTGACCAAACTGATGACATTATTTTTCCTCCTACAGGATAACAGCACTTCAAAGAGCATAGACCAAAAGGGACCTTCTCTGTGCATAGGGATGCTCTCATGCCCCCCCCCCCCCCTTGGCTGTGTGCTGTGGGATTTCTGATTGAGCCATTCCTGATGTTAGGCTTGTTACAATGCAGAAAAATTGCTGTTGTCAAGTCTTGCATGCTGTACTCTGCTGTGTAGGTTTAAAAGCTGAGAATTGTCAAGAAAATTAAAAAAAATACTGGGACAATTTCATCCCTGATGTAATGATGTTTGTGGGATTATGTCCATTATAACTTTCAGGCCTTTGTCTTTTAACTTTTAAACATGGTGGTGCTTGTGGTAGTATTTTGATGGTGAGGTGGAGAAAAGAAATGCAGCTAACACATCTACTGTCTGCTGATGCTTTGGTCTCAGCTTCCAAATAACCCCATTTAGCACCTGCCCGCCTGTTTGACCCAGCAGCAAAAATGTTGTGTTGGCATTTCTGACATCAATACCACCTTTTTACCCATCATCTTAAGGCTAAATGGAACCCTTCTGTGTCACTTGCTGCTTGCTATGTTTATTTGTTGTGATCTAGTCTTTACTGTAGAGAAAAATCTAACCAGCTCTGTCTCACCTCAGCTGTCTGCTAGGTGCTTGGGGCTCTTTTTCATGCCAAGTGGCTCCTTCCACAGGTGAATTTACACCCTCACTTTCCCCCTGCTTCCCTGTGCTCCCTGCCCAGACATGAGGACAGAGCAGCTGGGTATGAAAGGGCTCTGACAGCCACATTTTGACATGAGGTCTCACTTTAGCACTGTCACTGCTGAGCTTGCCCTTACCTTTTCCTCTCCTGCCCCTTTTCATGCCAGCCTCACTGGGCTGTGTTTCCTGGAGCAGGCAGTGTTACCAAGCCAGAGGTGAGGATGCATCCCAAGGCTGGTGCTCTGCATGGAGCACTGCCTGTGGCATCACTGCTGTGTGGGAATCTTCTTTTTCTGCCCTTCTCCTCTTGATGCCATTCCAAGTGAATCCTTGTGCTGAAAGCACTGCTGGTTTGTGCAGTTTATGAATGTGATTATGTGTGCTGAAAGCAGCCTTGCCTTTTTTATTTCATAAGGGCCTCTTAATAAATGTCACTTAGTTGGGGACTCAGGCAGCTGAGTGCATGGCCAGTTACCTTTCCACTGGGGAGTGGCTGCCAGACCCCATCCTGTTCTCTGGAGCCATCACAGCTGGCTGGTGGAAGTGCAGGTTGCCAGGAAAAAAAAATACAGTGTTTTTATGGTAGCTGGCATAATAGTTGACTTTCATTCTTAATTAAGTCTACTTATTTCTGTGTTTGTACCATTCCTGTTGTTCTCAGATCTCACTGGATAACATGAGGGCTCTTGTACATGAAGTTGCTTTCAGAGAAAACCAAACAGCTGCAGAAAGGAAAGGTGTAGTTAATGTACCTGTCCTTCTTATGGAGGAATATCAGGATGATTGCAGTGTGGTGACCTGCCTGGGCTGCAGGTGAGATGCTCCAGCTGCATGACCTGAGGCCTGTCTTGGGGCCACAAGTAATGGTGGACCTGCAGTTTCTCCACATAACAATCTATGTTAGATGAAGGATTCATGTGCAAGGCCTGGTGCTTCAGGGCTGGGTGGAATTGGTGGCCAGAGCCCTGTTTCATCTGCAACTGCCAACCTGCAGTCCTGAATCACAGTTTGTTGAACTGCTCTGAAGTTTGTGATGTTCATTGCACACAAATCCAGATCCCATGAGCAAAGTGAGGACTATGCCAAGTATATTCTATTTTTTGTGTCTCATTTTCCACATGAAACTAACCTTGCTTCCTCATTTGGCTTGGTTACAGTATTTATTACAATGACATTCCTCCTCATTTTTTTTCTACTGCTATGATATTGAGGTTTAATATTTATCTTCTAATAGTTTCTGAGTAGCAGAGTGCTTGCATTACTGGCAGTGATGTATAGTTAATCCTGAGCACAGATAACTCTGAGAGGTCCAGACGGACTTCAGCCCTCAGTGGCATGCTTGTGAGTGAGGAAATTAGCTTGGAAATTGCTGTTTGTTAAAATTGCTTCTGTGTTAATCTTGCTGTGATACCACAGCTTCTGGCAGTATGTGGGTTAGCAAGATGGTTGTGGCTGAGAACGAGGGCAGGTTCTCATTTTAAAAGAGTCTCAGCAAAGACCTTGTCTTACACCTTTGCTCTGAGGAGGTTTACACTGAGCAATGTGGCCCATTTTTCAATTGCCAGGCCTATCTTCCAGGTGTTTTCTTATCCCCAGTTGACCTTCTGCCCTACTTTCTGTCCACTGTGTGTTAAAAGGTGACCAACCTGTCACTCTTGGCAAGCATCAGGAGCAGAGCATGTGCGCCTCAGGCTTGTTCCCTGGGGAGACAGGTAATTCTTTCATGATGCCCTTGGGGCTGTTCCCCCTGCCACCCCTCCCCATTGCACTGTGAGCATCTTGTCCTGCTCTCCATCTTCCCCTCCTTGCTGTGGTTTTGTACACGTGCTCAGTAACAGCGCTTGCATTTCCCTATTGCTCCTATTGCTGCTGAAACCAAGGCTTCAGACACTCCAGTAAGTCAGTGGTGGAGTAGAAAATGCAACCAGATCACAGAACTCCTCCTCCTGTGTTCCTATAAATGAATCCATGCTCTTAGTTGTGGGATAAATGTTTGTTCTACTATGTGCTAACAAGACATCAGATTGAGATGCAAGAACAGAAAACAGGGGCAGGAGGATTTGGACTCCAGGGAAAGTGTCTGTCCCTTTCTTTGCTGTTGGGAGGATGGGAACTGTCCTTGTGGATGAAAAGCTTCTCTGAAGGACACTGTTCCCTGGCAAATGCCTGAACATCAAAGCTTGGGCAGTGCTGTTCTCTGTGCAGTCAGAGGGCAAGAGGCTTTGCTGCTGAGTGCTCAGCACTGGACTTCTCCAAATTAAATGGGTGCCTTCTGCTGCATAAGCCCTATGTTGGCTCTTTGTACCATGTAAATTATGGATAGGCACCTTTCCCAAGAAATGCTCTCTTTAAAATTATATTTTTGTGCTGATGAGGCACTCATTTAGAATTGGATCTTATGCTTATTGCCTCCCTGTGGCAAGTGCTCATCAGTGGGAGCAGTTACTGGGCAAGCTGTAGGGCTGTACCTCCTGACCATGCCTTGGACATTTAACCCCTTGGACAGTACCTGAGATACCATCTGAACATTTCCTGCTCTCTCTAGGTGTCTTGGAGAGAAATTCTGGAGGCCATTACGCTCAGTAATTTACATGCTTCTTGAGCCTGTGCCTAGGGAAATATATTTCACAGGTAATTTCAAATCTCTTGGCGTGTGGAAGAAGTCATTATTGTGAACAGAAGGGGTCTGGTGATGTCACGGGCCCCATTGAGAAGACCACATTAGAGACTGGGATTTTTCTCTCTTACAGGAAAGTGCCCAAGACATTCTGCTCATGGGGTGTTGGGATGTCAGGAGCTTTTGAATCTAATGTTGATGCTCAAGCAAAAAGAGAATTATGGCATAATCCTCAATTCCAGTTACATGTGAGCATATTGTGTGTGAGGACTGGGAGCAAACCTGCTCTGGGGTACCCATAGGTGTGTGAGTTTTTTGCTTTGATGCTCCAGTGCTGTCTTCCAAGGGCAGACATCAAAGTTAGCATCAGGAGGTTGAGCTGCAGTTTTGACTCCGCTCCCAAAAGTCTGTCTGGGTTTGAAACTACTGCTTCACCTTGGTAGCTCCATTCTCCCCTCCTGAAAAAGATGGAAGATATTATTGTTGGACATATTAGGAGGATTTGACAGTTTACTGTTGATCTTCTTTTTATGGGGTTCTCCAGGACAGGAGGTGAATTATTTTCAGTGTGAAAAGCTGGCTGTGGCTGGAGAGGGAAACAGCCTGATAGCTCAGCATCCTTTCCATGTACAACAAATGCTGTAGCACCTTCTGAGTATTCCCAGTGTGGTTCAGGCAGCTCCATTTATACAGATTTTATCTTTTCAGAGGAACAGACTTGGATTACTTTTCAGAGCGATATGTAGATGTTTTTTCCCTGTGGAGGGGGCAGTCTTTGTCCCAGCTGGACTGGGAGAAGGAGAGAGGAGCTGACCTGTGAAAGCTGCCAGCTTCATCCCTGTTGCTGTTATGCTCTGGGTGATGCAGCAGTACTGGGACAAAACTGAACTGGGCTTCAGGTTTCCACTCTGTCTGCTTCAGAGCTTGTCTGGATGCCACCTTACAGCAGGAAAGGTCTTACAAACAGCTTTTAGATGTGTATCACAAAGTAGTGAGGTAATGGTATAAAATGCAGTAAACTGCTATTTATTTTTTTAATGCTCTCCACCCCCACCCCTTTTTTCTTTTATTCCTGAAAGGGACTAATACAATGAAGAGCTTCTGCAAATGAAGGCAACTGCATTTGAAATAACAGGGTTCTGGGTGTTTGGCTGGTGAGAGATGCAATAAACGAGCATCGCTAAGTGCTTTATAATAACAATGATTACAATGCTCTCTTAGGAGCCAGGAACTCTCAGGTAGGGGGATGGTGTGGAGAGGGCTTGTTTAAGGTGGGGGGTTTAACTAGATAGGCATGGAGCGACAGTGATGCCCAGAAACCCCTGCAGAATGTTACATATGGTGCTGTGAGAGGCTACTCCAAAAACCCCAGGAGACCAGGACTGACATGGTTTGAGGCTGAAGCAATGACAATGGATGCTCCTAAATAGCTTCTGGTAGCAGGAGGTCTTTGTGGCAGAGTTTAATGGCATCTCTTCTTGGTAAGCAGGGAAGCTGTTGACACAAATTCAAAAGAGTTCTGACTAGTCAGTAGTCCTCCACCAAACTCCTTGCTTGTCTACAAGTGATCAGATTGATCATTTGTGCCAAGTTTGTTTCGGATCAGCTGAAATCTGCCATGGGCAGGGAGGATGCTGAAAGCAGTCCTCTGGTGTCAAGTGGCTGGTAAGAGTTTACATTGTGCTGTTGGCACTTTGGCCACCTTTGTTTTGCTACAACTCTCCATGAGTTGATTTGACTCTTCCTGGCAGTAGAAACATCTCCAGGTGGAGAGTCTTGAGTGTTGGGAAGCTCTTCCTTGCCAGGGGCTCCAGTCAATCCTTCATCTCCTGTTTTCCTGCTGCAGCATCACATCTCCCTCACCCTTTGAGCAGCATTGAGAAATGACTATAATATATGTATTCAAAACTCAGTTCCAGCCATCAAGATGTGGCACCTCTTTATCATGCTTTGCCCAATATCTTGACCAGACTCTACAAAAATGACCCAAACAAGGGGAATTGTTTTCTTTGTCCAGTATCACACTATTTGAGTAGCCAGGAGCGGGTGGTTGTGAACTATCCTGAAGTCTTATAAAAGCCTGCATCAGCTTGGATGGTCCTGCTGTTGCTCAGCAGTGATGGAGGAGCACAGGGCAACTCAAAGCATGTAATCATAAAGTTGTTTGCATGTGCTTTAGAGGGCAGTGTTCTGATGGCATGATAGAGAAGCACAGCCCTGACTGTCATCTTCCAGCCATCCAGCCTGACATACTCAATGACAGCTTCACTGTGTCTCCACGCTGAGTAAAAAGCTCTCCCATCTCCAGCCCCAGTACACGTCCTGTAAGTTGTGGCTATTTTGTCTTCAGGGGTGGCTCAGCCTTCCATCTGGTGATGAGGATTTACTGGAATGAACAAGAAGATGCAACAAGCGATCTTACTTCTGTCAAGTTCCCAAGAGAGTCATGAATTATACACAGAATAAACAAATAACCTGATATGTCTGTCATTATATCATAAAGGACTTTAATAATTCATGCAGCTTGCAAAATCCTTACTAAGACCTACCCTCTGTAACCTTATCTTTGCTGTGGGGGATGGGATCTCTTCAGCCTCCACTCAGATTGCATCTGTAAAACAGGAGGCAGAGAGGAGGGAGGCTTTATCATAAAACTTCATCTGTATAATGGGTTGCAAAGTGACGTGCAAGAGTTATCAGCCATTGGGGTCTCAAGGGGTGCTGAAAATGACAAGTGGCTGCATTGGGTGAAATTTATGCTGGTAGTGTGCTCCATAAAACTGACACCTATTCACTTATTTATTAATTCATTGTGTTTCAAGTCTAGATTTGTGACAGGCTTTGAGATAAGGAGCCCAGTTCTAATCCTGTGCGACGAGAGTGCGAAGATGGTGCAAAGAAGCAATGGGCTGCTCTTGATCCTGATGCACATCAGCAAGTGTGCCATGGAAACAGAGTTCCCAGATGTAAACTGAGAGCAGAGTTTGCAAAAAAGCAGGGAGGCTAAGGCATTGTGTTAGTTGGGCTCTGAAAAAAAAAGTTATTTGTTGTGGGTAGGATACTGCTGGTGTTGCTCCAGTGCTGATAGCCATTGCCTTTGGCTTATTTTGTTTGTTATGGTCCTGGTTGGGTACTGGGTTCAAGGCTGGAAGGGCCTTTTGGCAAAGAGCTATCCTCTGCCCTGTGGTCTGCAAAAAATACCTGCTGTGCTTGCTTTGCCATTTTTACTTTTCGTTGCTGTATCAGTCAGAGGTTGTGCACATGTTTGCTCAGAAGAAATTGGTGCCTGTGTGGGGCCTTTCCCAACACTGCCAAGCAAATGTACCAGCTCACACATTCAGTGGCTTCTTCTTCCTCTGTCTGTGGGCAAATCATCCACCAACAGACTGAAATTTTCCTCAAATCTACTCCTAGGCTTTAAATTATTCACTGCATTATCCTTTGGCCTCCAGCTCCTTTGCATATCAAATACTCCAAATCAGCTTTTTGTAAAGTTTGAAATTCAAGATATTTTGATTGGACACGCAACTCTCAAAGAATAGTTATCATGGCTCTTTGTCATACTGGGAGGGCATTTCAAGTGGGGTCCTTCAGGGATCTGCCCTGGACCTGCTTTTTTTCAATAGTTTCATTAATAACTTAAGCAATGGAATAGGAAATATGCTTATAAAATTTGCAGGCGACACTGAGCTAGGAGGGGTTGGATGTACTTTGAAAGGCATTACCAGAATTCAAAATGATCTAGAAAAATTGAACGGCGAGCTGGATATCAGCAAAATGAAATTCACTGAAAACAAATGCAAAGTACTGCACTTATGAGGGAGAAATGAAATGTACAAATACAGAATAAAGAACACAAGTCTGGGTAGCAGCATGGCAAAAAAGATCTTGAGAGTTATTGTGGATCACTTTGAGTCAGCCAAGCACTGTCATAGCAGAAGGGCACATTTATTCTTCAGTGTTCAGTGGATTCTTGGACAAGACTAGGGAGGTGATGTCTTCTTCCTCATACAGCACTGGGTTTGGCTTCTGTTGGAGTACTTGACCTCACTTTTTGGCATGAGCCTTTGGAGATATAGGCACACTGTAGAGAATCCAGAGAAGGGCAATGAAAAGAATGAATGTTTTAGAAAACAGTGCAAAATAGAGAAAGCTGTTAAAAGCTGTTTCCCTTCCTATTTATTTTACTACTCTAAAGGATGCAACAGAATCATGATCTTCCAGTTCTTAGGAGCTTGTTGTAAGATTTTTTCAGTGTCAGCTGTAGGTGCATATGTGGAAAGAGGAAATTGAGATTTAGGGTGAATAAAAAGGGAACTTTTTTACCATGTGCTGAAAAATGGAGCTGGGAAGAGGTACTGTGGGGATCTTGGGTTCACCTGCAGCAGACAATTTAAAGAACAGATTAGAGAACACTTCATGCAGAAGGCTCAAGTATTTAGATGTCTTAGTGCAAGAAAGTGGTGGAAGAAGTGTTCCTGAAACCCCTGCCATCCTGCATATCTATGACTGACTGAACAGCTACTGCCTTTTCTGTTCTCAAGTGGAGTTAGACCTTGAATGGGTAATGCTTCTGGTTTTTGACAGAAAAATCATATTTAAGAAACAATTTTCCTATTGTCCTAAATGTCACTGGTGACAAGTTGGTGGTTACTGTTGGTTTTCTCACAGAAACCTACAGAAGTATTTATGCTCAAGAGCTGTTAATGAAACACAATTTTTTGGTGTAATTTTCCCCTCAGACTTATTTCTCCTCACTCAGCTTTATCTATGCTGCAGGTTGAGAAAACTACAGAGTTACCTTTTTATTATATTTTAATACACAATGGGGTGTCAAACTGGGATCAAGATGGATCTGGTAGGGAGTTTGTCACTTGGGGTTTTCTTTAGGTGCAGTTGTTTACAAGACATACCCTGCTGCAAAAAATTGAAAAAATAAGCAGAGGATAGGACAGAAACAGACCCAGAAAGTTAGTGTTTGAATTGAGGAGAACAAAATAATGTCATAAAAGAGGTGAGTGTAGACAGACTATCCCTTTCCTGTCTCTTAAAAGATTTTTCTTTAGGATATAGTTCTAGTGTTCATTTGTCCTGTCCTTCCTCCCTATAATAATGTCAAAGATGCTTTCTTATTGCAGAGAAGACCAGATGGTAGAGGTGAATAATGTCTTGATAAATATTAAGAAAAGACTAGTCCAGAAGGCAATTTTTCCCACCCTTCTTTTATATAAACACCTGGGCACATACTTTAAATTAAAACACAGTCATAAAATGACAATGTGGGAGGCTTGATAATGTCTGGAAGCACGGTCAGTAAGTTATTTGGAAGGAAACAGGTGTTCTCTCTAAGTTGTATCTTCAGGGGAAAATAAAAAGGCAACTTGTTTTTCCTTGATGGGTAAATATTTGCTCACGTGGGTTTTTTACAGCCTAGGTATGTAAGAGAGCTCAGAGGGGGCATATCCTGCACACACACACATGCATGTGTGTGCACTGACACAGGCTATTATAGTTAAAGGATTAAGCATCTTGAAGGAATAAGCCAATTATAAGAAGTTCCTGCACAGCAAAAATTAGACAACACAGTAATTAATAACCTTATTAAATAGCAATATTTGGGCACTGAACCAAAGCGTATGAATCAGGGTGAAGCGTTCTTGGCTGAACACACTGCGTGAAGTGTAGACACTTGTTCAGAACACACTCTGTAGAGCCCAATAAGCTTTGGGGCAGTAGATCCACTTAGCAAGTAGTTTCTTCTCTTGTGCTTTTATGTTTATGTGACTCTCTCTTATTTTTGGGGCCAGGAAGGCAGCAAAAGAAAAGGACCAATTCTCCTGTTTTATTTTTTTTTCTAACATCTTCTTCTGTTCACAGCCAAACAAGCACTCTCCTAAGGCTTCTTTTAAGGAAAAAATGTCCTCAAGGAGAAAACTAATTTTCTTTCCTCTTGCTTCTCTTTTCCCAGTGCTTTTGTGAGAAGTGCCTTGCAATGAGGCTTATACTCATTAGTGGTTGATGAGACTGCCTTGCCCACCTCTAGGTTAGCCAGGAGGAGGTGTCATTGCAGCCCGTGAGGGGTCTGTCCCATATACCCAGAGCCACCAAGGGACAGAGTGACCTTGGGCTCAGCTGCTGTGGCACGTCCCTGGTGCTGGCCACAGGCTGGCAGCGCATGGCTTGCACTGGTGGCTTCTCTGTGGGTATCTCCAGTTTCTGTACAGAAGGCCAGGACTCTCAGGCTGCCATCTGATGTGTGCACAAGTGTGGGAGGATGCGGGCCAAGCACAGCCTGTATCCTGCCTTTCCAGACAATTATCATTTTCTTCTGAAGCTACACAGCTGGAGCAGTAGTGCAGCCTCAGATACCAACATGGACATGCATGGAAGTCTCTGCAACTACTTGGGTGACCTGAAGCATGGAACATGCCCTAATCCTAAAAAAGAGCTGCTGTGACCAGTGGCAAGGCACAGGTGCCCACTGAGCAGGATTGGGACATGTGGGATGCTTTGCTTCTTGGCCCCAACTGCAACAGCAGTGATTTGCCTCCTGATGTTCTGCTTGACACAGTAAATAGTTTTGAATATCTGCTTCTTTTTAAAAGCCTACTTTATATAATCTGTAAGAAAAATCAAATATGCAAATTATGTAATCAATTAACATTTTTGTAGTTTTCTTTGGAGTGGCAGTTATAAATGGTGTTGTGTTTTCAAAAATCAGTTACCTCCCTTGCAAATGTTTCACTTGAGGCTGTAATATATACAGGTGAAGGAAACAACCATTTTTTCAATACTAAAGATTTTTTATGGATATCCTGAATGTGTATGTGACAGTTGTTGGGTTGGGAGAGTCCTATGGAGACTCCTCAGCAATGGGAGAGCCAGCTGAGACAACAGGGATGAGTGAGATGTGCTGGGCATGTCACTGCCAGAGAGAGGCCAGGGCACGTGCCAGGCTCCTTCCATGCAATTCCTGCAGGCACAGAGCTATTAAGTGCCATCACAAATTCTTGAGCTCCAAGGTTCTCTGCTGGCCCGTGTTTCCTCACTACAGTGGACACCAAAGTGGTGCTTGGTTTTAGGAGGTTTGTGCACATGGCTCGTAAAGGAGCCTGGTGCCTTTCCGTGAGCACCTCCACAGCCGTGCCAGGGCCTTCCCAGCCAGTGCATCAGCTGTGTTCTTTATGCTTTACTTGTAAATGCCATTTCACAGGAGCAGCAGGGCACTCCTGGCAGCGTGTCTGAAGGAGTTATCGCTCCTCAAGCCCTGTACCGCACCTGAGGCGTGCAGTGATGGCCCAGGAACGCAGCGACTGCCGTGTCCTATTGCTTACAGCTTCCACAGGGGATGCTGCACACAGCAATCTCCATGTTCATCATGGCTAGCAGCTTCTTTACCTTCTGCAGCCTTGCTACAGTCATCTTACAGAAAATTTTTAATGTTTTAATGTGCATTAGTGTGTATGCAGGAATGTCCACGTTCATCATGGGCTAGCAGCTTCTTTACCCTCTTCAGCCTTGCTACAGTCATCTTACATAAATTTTAAGGGCATTCGTTTAATGGGGTTTTTTTTAATGGTAACTTTCAACCCAGTATATGACAACTGAGATGAAACCTCCAAATTTTGGCATGTGGCCCACTCTGCATGCTTCTGTCTTGGACATTACCAGGGTAGAAGGACATAGTAATGGATCAGACAAGAGTTCTGCCAGTGCTTTAATGTGGGTGAGGCATGTGCTGGGGTAGAAAAAAGAATTTTTACTATCACGGGCAAAAGTTCTTGGATAATCATACTACACCAAAAAAAAAAGAAGCTGCTTCTGCTCTTACTTTTTTTTTTTTAAATCTAGAAACCTGGTGTGAGCTATGTCAAAATGCTGTCCTTTTTATTTGATAGTGTAATATGTGCATTTATTTCTTTTTAATATTGATATCACCAGGCTTAGCTGGACTCTTTGGGAAACTGCTGGTCTGTAAGATTGAGTCAGGTATCCTAAGACTGCACAATTGAAGGGATCTGCAGCTTTACTCATGAATGAAAAACCCAGTGACTTTTCTCTAAAATAGTAGTACTTCTTGGGGCGGAGGCAGGGGGTGGAATAAGTTAAAACAATTTTTTTAAACAAATCTGCTGACTAAATTTAAATTAATTGTAAATCCCAGCTCAACTGAGCGCTCAGTGTCTCTTTAGCATATGCCAAGAGAGTAATATTGATGCCTCTGTCTTCTCTCTAACTAATCCTTTCTGAAGGCTTGGCCATACATGACATTTAAGCGGATAGGAGCAGTTGCTAATGTTGATGGATACAGCTCAAGATGGGAGGTAATTTTTCCTTGCTGTGGTGGTGTAGGTGTTCCTGGTGAGAGCTGACACAGGCAGGTGTCACTGAAATCGAGGATCTTGTACAGAGCTGGAAGTTAAGGAAAAGTGTCAGCTCCATAAGTGCTCAGTGGGGTTTCTCAGACCTGTGGCTGAGTATGAGCATATAATTAATTTTTTTCACTTCACTGGACAAACTGGAGGAGGGGAAAAATAAATTCAATTTTGGTTTTTCAAGGCTTTTTTTTAAGTGAATGCCTTGTGTAAAAATGGATATTTTTTGGTGAAAATGCTTCAGAAGATGTGTGGGTAACTTTGATACTCAGGGTAACCTGGATATACCTTTGATAAAGTGATTGGAAAAGGAAAAGAAACAAAAACTCCCAAACCCAACTCTCTCCTCAGCTCTGTCTGTGACCTGGTACCTTCACACTGGCAGCCCCACTGAAGGCTTTGCTCTCTCTCCTCTGGCAGAATAGGGGTTTATTGATATCTTCATTCATCTCTTCCTAGATTTCCCCTCCCCAGCCATGCTTCCAGGGGACACGAGACAGCATTAGGAAATAGTATAAGATGGGAAATGGCATAAGCTACATTGGAAAACCGAGAAGGCTTGGCCTGCACAATTAAGTCTTGTTTTCATCCACAGCCTTGTATGTTATTGACTGGCATGACTTTTGCCTCAGTAACACACATCTCTCTGCCAGCCCTTCCCTCGGTCCTGCTGGTCCCTTACGCCTCAAAAGTGAAGCTTCAGCTCTGCTCTGCTCCTCAGCTCAGGGCATCTTTCTGTTTGGGTAATTCTGCCCAGCTTTTGGGCTGTGCTGTGTAATTCAGAGTCCTCCAGTGCCCAGCTGAAAAATAGTTGGGTTTCTTTGCTCCTTGATCTCTGAGAGAGCCCCTCCATGGTTTGGGGGTTGTGGGGGAGTGTGTGTGGGTTGCCTGGGGGATGTCTCTGCATGAAGACTGGAATCATTAGGTGACCCTAACAAAAGTGCAGCCTCCCCGAGCTGGTCTGCTCCCTCCCACCAGCTTTGCTCTGCTGCTGGCCTTACTTTCTACTCCTTCTGCTCCTTCCCTCCTTTTTGTGGCGTCCATTGAGAGAGAAATGTTGCTGTGAAAAAAGCACTGAAGGCAGTGCCAAGTGGTGCAGAGGCAATTGAGTGTTGCTTTTCCAGGTCAGACAGGAGATTTGACATTTGCCTGGGCAGCGGCTGAAGCCAGGAAATCTCATTAAAAGAAGGAGAATTATCAAGTTCTGTGGATTTAGCAGAGGGTTTATTTGTTGTTGTTTTTAACTTGGTGTTATTGGTGTAGGGTGAAATCCGTGTGGCTGAGTGCATGGAAGGGCGTTGTGCCTGTTGGAAGGCCTGGCAGCTCCCTCTCTGTTCAGGATGCAGGATGTGCCAGTGGCAGCTCCAGCCCTTCCCTGTGCCCACCCTGGGCCTGGCAGAGCCGTGCCTGGCACAGGTTGAGCTTTGCTGAAGGTGCAGAGCAGCTGAGCCCTTGGGCACTGGGCTCTGTGCTTGGCTGCTGGCTGTGCCCAGGTCTCTCCCGTGGTGCTGCAGTGATAATCCATTGCTGCAGCAGGACAAGGCACCTTTGGCCCTGCCATGGCTCGAGGTTTGCTCTCTGCCACAGAGCCCTGCTGAAAAATAAGCTGTTTTCTGTACTCCACAGCACTTGGACCTTGTTAATCACTCTGGGCTTAAATAATTATCTACAGCAAATGTTTATATAAGGAGAAAATAAAGCCTCAAGCCGTGCAGTTTTTGTTGTACCTTTTTCTCCCCTCTTCTCTCTGTGGTGCCTTGTGCATAAATTTTGAAGTCTTGAAGTTTATAACCTGCCCCAGCTGTAATTCTCAAAGCAGTGTGTTCCTGGTACTCTGCCCTGCCCTTGGTGCTGCAGAGAGCAGTGAACTTAGCTGAGGCACTGATTTCCTCCCTCTCCCTTCAGTCCCTTGCTTATCTGCTCGGTGTCAGGGCTCTGACTCTTTCTCTCTCTTTCTCTCCCTTTCTCTTTCTCTCTTTCCCTCCATCTCTTGCAGTATGCAGTACTGGGCCAGGAGGCTGGAGCAGGAGATTGATGGAGTGATGAGGATATTTGGTGGAGTCCAGCAGCTCAGAAAGGTAAGCTGTCTTTCTTTTACCTGTGCTGCCTTTCTTGTGGCAATGGATGTTCTCATCTGCAGAAATCACCTGTGTGAACACTTGCACTTTGTCACCCTCTCAGCTCAATCCACGTGCAGGGTCATGGCTGGCTGTGCTTCTGGTTCCTGGGCAATCAGATGCATTTGTCAAGTGTGTGGGAGTGAGTGTGGTTTGTATCTGTCTGTCTCTGGGGCTGCATGTCACTGCTATCTGAGCATGTACCTCTTGAGTTTTTCCTATATGACACACTAAAAATAATACATTCAATGAACTTTTCCTCCAGGGACTGAAGGTTGTGTTTTAAATTTAAACTTGTGCTGGCAAAGCAGGAAATGTTGAAAAGATAATTTTGCTAGCCATTGGAAGCTCCTTGTTTTTAAATATAATTGCAGGTAAAACTGTAGTTGTTGTTTGGCTACTGTTTCCAAGTGCCAGAAAACAAAATTCAGTTAGTGATGCTGGCATCTGCCTCCTGCTCCCTGAGTTAGCACCAGTATGCAGAGGCTGCAGAGGCCAGACCTGGTCTTCTCCTGGCAGCAGAGCTCTGGGTTGGGTTAGGGCAGTTACAGAACAGCTTCACTGGGGTTTATTAGGTTTGGGATCAAACAGCCTTTGAAACCTTCCCTGTCTCCCTTTCCCCATAAAACCCTGTTTCCCCTTGCCCACACTCTTGTGCTGACTAGCTGATTTGAAATTGAGCAATTTGGAATAACAGTTAGGGTGTTAATCTAAAGAAAATAGACTCGTCTCTAGAGTGATAAATATGTTACCCCAGAAGAAAAGCATGGGTGTATTTGTGTTTTCTGGTGACAGTGACATGTTCTTCTCAGATGCCAGTTCTGTATGGGACTCCTACTGTCTGTCTTGCACTAGTAGCTGTATTGGTTTAAACAGAACTGCTGATATTTTATACTGTTGGTTGTAATCCATTGTCTAAACACAGAGGTCACACTATTTTCTTTTAAATGCATTGTGAAATGAGTTTACCTGAAGGCTTGCAGAACTCTTCATGGTTCATCCATTCATTTGTGTTCGTATTTGAGCTCTAGAATGGTGTGTCTGGGCTTTGTGTGCATTCATTTCAACTGAACTTCAGCTGGATTGACACAAACCTCATGTGCAGCATGAAAAGCATATACACCCACTTGGGTTACAACAGATATTTCTGAATGTAGCCATGCATTATTGCAATGCAGTTTTGCATGTTGGCAGGGTCTTAGAGCTGGGGATGTTTTCCAGGCAATACAATGGTGCAGCAGCCAGCATTCTCTTCAGCAGAGCACAGTAATAAAAAACAAAAGGATTGTTACTACATTTTTGTACATGTCCTCTCTTACAATTTATTCTTATTAGCTTTGATTTTACTCCTTTGCATGTTAAATAGGTATATCGTGTAATTTTTTTAATGCCATAATTAAAGAGAAATTACACCTCCAATTTGCCAGCACTTGACTCCTATTGGCCAGTCAGTCAATTACAGGTAAGAGAGCTTCCCACTTTTCCTGTTTAATTCTTCTGGTAGAACATAATGCAGTACTTCAATGGATTAATACTGGAAGCACTGACTACAGAGGGATTGAAAGGTTTTTTTTGAAATCTGTTTTGGAATCTTCTTGTGAAGGGAGGAAGCTAATTATTGTATCTAGTAAATGCATAAACCAGCTGAAGCCAAGAAATGAGCTACTGAAAATTCCACTGTGCAGCTGTTTGAACACCAGAAAGGCCTGGTGCAGGCTGTCTGCTGATCTCTAGGGGAGAACTTGGGATCTGGAGTTCAGGTTGGATTCATAGATGCAATATCAAGTGGATGATACTTAAGAACCACGTCACTTGCTAGTGCACACCAGCACAGCTTCACTGATGGAAAATGGCACAGAGTGCTTCACCCTGAAGAACTCAGAGCTGTACCTGCAGGGAGTCCCTCCCCACCAGCCGCACACAGGTTCATTGGGGTTACAGTATGGTAGCTGTCTAATGTCATAAAGTGGTACGAAAACCTATTTGGAGACATGGATTTAAAAAGTTAAATTTAAAAAAAGTCCACATTCTCCTGCAACCACACTCAAAATTTAGAAGGTGAGCAGGCAGAGGGGGAAGGAAGAGCCCCTGAGGAGCTGTGGGAGCTGAAACATGGTATAGCTAGAAGCTAATTCCACCCACTGGGATTTCACAGGAAGGCTCATCATTAAGCAAGAGTAAACCCATGCAGACTAGGAAGGATAAAGAAAAATGAGGCAAGTTGAGCCTGTTTTTGCAAAGAGTTGCTGATGCTCTTTGGGCTTGCCATGTTGGCCTGGGCCATGTCTGCAGAGGGAATTTCTGGTTCATTTGGCATAGTGATATTAGAAAAGTGCTCCAGTGGGGGGAAACAGTGCTGCAGTGTCACCAAAGACAGAACTGGTCCTTATGAACTTGGTGGGGTCTGTTGTGAAGTGCTAGGTTCCACTGCCAGCTCTCATGGGACTATGAAGCTGTAAGCACTGGAGGTGGGTCCATGCCAGAAATGGATCTTCCCTTTCCAGGCCTGACTACCAAAGTGACAGACCAAATAATAATAAAAAATACCCTCCTCTGAGATTTGCCAGGTTTGCTTACAAATCTTTTTTTCTTGGGTTGCTGTGAAAGGATGAAGATCTGTTCTTTGGTTATTGCCTGAAATCATAACTGTTATGGCATATGAGGCATGAAATTTATTGTCAGAAATATGGTGTCCAGGAACATAATGGTGCTGAATATTTTATCTTCCTGGAGCGCTGCCCATCCCAGAAAGATTTTTAACTCTTCACTCATTTCCTTGAGTTGGGGTACTAAATGTTCAATGCCCCTGCTTTCCTCCTGTCCTGCCAGGTGGATAGGTAATCCCCTGGGGAGATTTTCCAAGCTCGTACCATGCAGATGCTCCTTTGCACGAGGGGACCATTTTTCTGGAGCATTTACAGGAGGGTGAGAAGCTCTGAGATGTAAAGAGGAGTCATGCCAAGGGCTCTTCTTTCAGCTGTGAGGTATCACCTTGCTTCTCTCCTGATGTCCAGACCTTGAAAACACTGAAGTGCAGATGTCCCCATTAGACAGACAGACTGGCTGTAGTGGGCCACCCATATGACTGAACACTGAATGGAGGAGCTTGGCCTTGCTGAGATGATTGTCTGCCTGGTGAAGTCTGTTCAGCCCTCGGGGTGCCTGTGGTGCAGCATCCTGTTGGCTGGCTGGTTCCTCCAGGCATGCCTCAAAACAAATCCCAGCTCTTGGATAAGGGCATGTTGCTTTGCCTCCCTATCCTCGCCTCCCTCGCAGCTCACCAGAGATAATTGAGAGCACAAATCACTGCTAATTTAGCTCTGACTGGCACGATGATATGTGGGACCCTATAATGCTGTCTGAATAGATTGACATTCTTAAAATAATTACTTCTAGAATAAGGAATATTATACTAAAAATACAACTCTCTGATTTCCCACTTCTTTCTGTTAGTGACTTCTTTGTGGCTACAGTGAACTCTTCACTTTGCAGAACAAAAAATATTTTTTTTGACATTTCTTGCTACACCACACTACATTTCTCTTTCTCCTAGTTTTTGGCACAAGTAAAAGTTACTAACTTTAGTCAAAAATTAATTAATATTTTGTCTTTCCAGCCTAGATGCTGCAAAACCTGCTCCAGGGTAGAGTGCACTCAAGAGATTTCCCAAGCTGGTGCAGCCCTGTCCCAGCCTCCCAGTGTCCTGCTGTGCTGGTACTGTGGCAGCACCGATGACAGGAGAGCTGTGTGTGCTGCTGGGCTTTGTGCCTCACTGAGCAGCTCCCCTGGATGTTGTGTTAAAACTCCTTTTCTGGATAGCTGGGCTGAGGCTCAAATCTGCCCTGGCTTGTTACCTAATTTGTGTTTGATCCTGTGTCTCCTGAGGTGAGCAGCGAGCTGGTCAGAACATCCCTTCCCCCTCCTCAGTACCTGGCATCCCTGGCTGCCTCCAATGGCCTTGTTTCCTTGCTGGCAGCTACTGAGGGAGCCAAAGCCTTTCAAATGAGAGGGGGAAGAGCTAAGACCTGCAAATACTGAGCCCCCTTTCCTGCTCTGTCTTCCTTTCTCTCTTTCCTGAGGACTGCTTCCATAGCAGGATAGAACTCTCTCCTGGAGGTGCTGTATCCTGCCACAGACAGGTTGCAGCAGGGACAGGGTGGGCAACAGAGCTGGACCTGAGCTGCACCTGCTCCTCCTCTCCAGCCTGTCAAGCTGGTTTTGTACCCTCTTCCCTGTCCTGTGGGCAGCCAAAGGAAGTCAAGGTCTGGATCTGCCTTGCTGGTGTATGGCTGGGAGATAAGGATTCTGCTGGCCTTGGTGGCGAGGAACCACCCAGTCTGTAAAGGGTGAGATGTCTCCAAAGCTGAGCCCAGGGTGGGATGTGTGGAGCAGCCTGCTGGCTGAGCTGGGCAGGCAGGGAGCCTCTGCCTGAGCTGTGCTTTGCCCTCAGCATGTACAAGATAACATATTATCTTCTGACTGCACAGAAAGGAGAACAGGCACAGGGGAAAGGGAGACTCGTGCTGTGCCCTTTGGGATGCAGCCCCACAAGGAGTTTGCTGATTGTGGCACAGCAGAAGTGGCTCAGCTTGGTCCTTGTAATCAATGTCTGGTTTTACTTCAGTGGATTTTCATGTCTGTCTTCTATTCCTGCTTGTTATCTTGTACTTTGTTTTGCTAGTTTGGCATCTCTGCCTGACAGAAGTGCTGCTGTTCATTGCTCTGGGTTTTTCTGACAGGGAAGGACCCTGCTGGCCAGGGCTTGGGGCAGAGTGACCAGGATGTGTGCAGGTGTCCCCACCTTTGTCTCATGCAGCCTGTCCCTTCTGCTCAGTGCTGCTTCTCTGATAGATCCCCTCTTGTTTTTAAAGCACGGCCATGCTTTAATTCAGGCAGCTGCAGGTGAGGAACTGTGATTGAGCCATGCACAAACAAGAAGTTGAATTAAAAAAAAACTAGTGTACTGGCAGAATTTTGCCTTGGGTCTGAAGAGCTGAAGTGGCACCTGCCTTGTGTAGTGCTGCAGTCACTAGCACTCCTCCTGTGATGGGGTCTCTGCAGTACTGAGTGTTTCACGTGGCTCTGTGAGAGCATCCCTTACAAAGTGCTGGTACAGAGCTAGAGCCTCTTTAATGCCAGCACCAGGAGGTGAGGCATGCTCTTATCAAAGGAGCTGTCAAGGTTTTCTGTTCAACTTTTTTGATCTTGGGTAACTACTGGAATAATAATAAGTTAGCCTAAATCTCCCAAGTTACTGTGGTATTACATGATGTTTAATTTGTTCTTTTGTTTTCTCTGGTTATAGAAACACTCAGCTGGTCATTCAGTAGGGCTGGAGAATCTGAGATGTGTTAATGGAATTTTAAATGAAGGATGCAAGAGAATCAGAGTCCCCCTGCACAATGCTCTGAACACAGTGTCTGGGAAGCCTGTCTGCTTCCAAAGGGCTCTGTCACGTGGACTGGGCATTCACAGAAACACTGTAATGTGGTCCCTTATTCCCAACATGGCAGAGTTGGGAATTAGATCCTAATCTTCTGATATTCAATCCAGTACTATCTTCAAAACACCATAACAGAATTCATCTGGCCTTTTCCTTCTGAGATGTCAGCCCCAGCCCCCAAAATGGGACCTGAGTGATGCCCAGTGGTGGCACTGTGCTCAACAGAGTTGAGAGGAGTTTGAACCCAAAGCTGGGGCAGCACAAAAAGCCAGCTGCTTATGCCACAGCAGCACTGAATGCCTGCCCTCTTCCAGATGCTGCCAGGGAAAAAGGACCTTACTGAGTTTTCCATCAGCTAGTGCCTATCTGGGGACTGCCCAGGAGGATGGGCTCTGCACCCCAGGGAGATGATGCCTGGCTCCAAGGCCTTGGTTCCCAGGCTCATGCATAATCTGCCTGATCCTTGCCTTGCTCTCCTCTTTTCCCTCCCCCTCTCCTAGCAGCGTGCACGCAGCCTGCTTCCGCACACCGTCACTGTGCCCTCCCCTGCTCCTCATGTTTGATAAGAGGAAGTGTGTGATGCCAGATAAACACATTCCTGTTCCAAACTGCTTGGGTTTATTTTAATCTGCCTGGGCCGTTCAGCAGCCTCAGCACTCTGCTCAGCACTGAGTGCAGAGACAACACTATATTACCAAGGAGGAGCATTTAAATGTCCTTAGGCTTGCAACAGCTTGGTTGGGAAGGAGGGATCCTCTGGCACCCCTTGCTTGGGCCAGTGTGTGCCATCGTTAGCCCCCTCACACCCATCATCTCACTTCTCACTCTTTCTCTCTACTAGAACCATATTGCATCCGTACTGCGAGATGTCAGGGAAACATATGCTCCAGCTTTTAGTACATTTGCATAATTAGAGTAATGTGTATGAATAATTTATAGCTGTATGTGGCTGCTCAGTGTGTGACGTTAGCACCCCTCACTAAATCCTTTCCAGTGGGTGGTGCAGATCCTGCACCAGAGCCATTGTGCCGATGCAGTGTGCAGCCTGTTGGCAGATGCAGGGGCCCTGCTCTGAGACATCAGGGTGTGCATATATCTGTGTATGTGCTTGTGTCTGTGTGTGTATATATATATATGTATATATATTTAGTGCAGAAAGATGGGCTTTTACAGTTCTAGGGGAAGAGCAGACTGGAAGTCTCAAGGCTGAAATGCCTTAGATTCTTAGGCTCAATACTTGCTCCATTTATGCAGAAGCTGCGAATGAAAATGTTCTGCAACATTTGAAAGCTGAGGCAGGGATTTTTTCAGCAGGACTCAGGTGTGACTAGTTTGTGTGCCAGGATTATGTGGGGTTTTTTTAAATTACTTTTTCAGATCATAAAACTTAGCACCTTGCAGGGGAGAGGGATAAACATGCTCACACTGTGTCACAGAGCCTGATCTCAATCAGTTGGTCAATAAATAGTAGCAAAGAATTGCCTGGACACTGTCTCACTATTTACCAGCTCTTTAATGTGTGACTTCTCGTGCTGGAAAGCCCAGAGTGCCAGGTAGGTGTTCTAAAGGAGTGATTTGAGTGGCTGAATCCTGGTATTTATGTTCCAGTTAATTTTAGCTTAAACTATATTTGGTCCTTTCCAAATGTTTGAGAGCCTTGGCTGGAAAGCGCTGTGTAAACTGGAATGAAGTGCAGGCAAGCAGTGTTACTGACTCATTAGTATTATCCACTGGGAAACTGAGGCAGGTGGTTAAGCTGAGCAGGTGTGCAGAACCAAGGAGTGGTGCAGCCTGGACTGTTCTCCATTGTGGGTACAGCCAGCAGGTCCATAGAGGAGGCTGTGAATAGTCCTTAAAGCCCTTGCTTTGAACCTTTCCACTTTACAGAATTACTTTGTAAAGATAATACACTTGCAGCCAGTTGGTGAGTTTGCACAATCAAAGGGGACTGCTGTTGAGTTTTATGGAGTAATTTCTGATTTATATTGCTGTCAGTGACAAGTTAAATGAGCCCAGCATTCAACAGAGTGATGTTCAGGTGTGTGCATCTCCCGAGTGCGCTGCTTTGCGGTTTGCGTCCAAAAATGTAGCTGATGTACCCAGCCAGTCAACAACCATGTTTGTAAAATCCTCATGAATATTCAGTGAAACTCTTTGAATTGATGCTGTTGCCATTACACAGCCATATGAATCCATGGGAAGGATGAGACCTTGGCTGATGCTTCTGGAAGCCTCCCTCATCCGGGTTGTCCTGCCCTTGACTGAAGGAGCCTGTGTGGTCCCCACATTCATTCCAGCTGAAGTTGTTAACTTCAGGCTGTGTTTAAAAATAAAGCAAGGCAAAATCCATACCAACTCTGCCAGAATGCAGCATGAATAATTAGGTAGAGATCATTAAAGTTTCCCTTCTTAAAAACATACATAGATTATTCTTTAATGGAGAGTTAATTGTTTTATTATTCTCTCCAGATGGTTCTTTTCCTTTACATTCACAGGGGAATTGATATAGCCTGGAATTCAGTCTCCTGTGAGCAGAGCTGATAACCAAAAATGCAACTCTATCACTGATCAAGACACAAAACACAGAAAATATGTATCTGTATTTCATCATAATTTCAGATTTTTCCTATTCTATGTTTTAAATATTATTTATGGGCTTTAAGTGCCCTTTCAAGTTGAAATGCTGCAGACTGGGGAATTTGCATTTCTCTTCCTGGTATGTTTGTCAAGCAAGCACTAGGTATGGGACACTACTGGATCCTGGCATTCTTGTAGATGATCCATCACTTCCATTCATCACTGGACTGCAGAGGAGTGAAATATGCAGTTATACTGGAAGGTTTAAAGAAGGAAACTGTTGTTAGATACTTGAGATTATTGTGTGGAGGCAGCAGTAAGATGTGTCACATCTCCTTTGTTCAATATCTAGAAATGCAGGAGGGCTTGGGAAGTTGGGGAGGCCAGGGAGGAGGTGACTCCTCAAGGGCACAGTTGTGGTTGTTCTGCTCCAGTGTGGCTCCAGCCTGGTAAACAGCAGCAGGCACTTTGCATGTTAAGAGTGTTTATTGTGCCTCATTACAGCAGATCACCTCTGACATCTGAGGTGAATAACTTGAATGGGCCACTTATTTCAAACACCCATCCGTGCCAACCTATTGGCCTGCAATGATGCTGCTAGTTTTATAGGTACTTATTTCCTTTTAATTATTTTGAGTTAAGATATTATTGTAAGGGAGGGAGAGAGAGTGGAGTCTATTATTAGATCAGTCTTGCCTTCCTTGTAAACAGATCAACTGGACTTCAGTACTGGAGAGCTTTGCTTGAAGATTGAGAATCTGTGCTCTGGTTAAAACTGTATTTTGCTGTTGCTTTATTGAAAGAGATGGCTCTGTTTTTGAAAGAACTGCCTCTTGGGAGACTCCAGATCTTGGTAATCATCAGCTTGTATCCTTTGCATCTTGCTTTGACAATTCTGCATACAATGAGCTTGGAAAGCTCCACACTCTTTTATGTCTTAGGAATAAACCAGTTTCTCTGATGATTTGGGAGGTTGTGTCCAGAGCACAGTGAAGGAAGGTGAACTGAACAGGCTAAGGAAGAAATGTAGCAACAAGGTGATGCTAATGGTTATGGATTCTCTTTCCTCTTCTGTTGCTCTTGGGCTGATCAATGCCAACTGATATATGTGGGGCATTCCCTCTTTATTTTGGTATATTTTGGAGGATTTCTCTGTTTCATTATTTTAGATTTATATTTGAGCTTGCTGGTTGTGATTCAATTATTCCCTGGGCTTGAGCTTTTATTGACTTTTCTCCCTTTTCCAACTGACCTTTCACACCTGGAAGCATCCAAGACAGATTTAGTATGTGTTTGTTCAGCACCTACTATAACCAATAGTGTCATGCTTTTTGGACACTGACCATAGCATAAATATTAAATAGTAAGTAAGGACACTGAGAAAAACCCTGCCTGAATGAAACATGAGATTTACTGATGCGAAGAGATGCCGTGAATGAGAGGCATGGCTATTTCTAGCAGGGCAGTTTCTTAAATGCCTGGCTGATGTGGCTTGGACTGGTGGCAGATCTAAATGTCTGCATGTGTCAGGAGCCACTCTAGGGATTGTTTAAGCAGTAGCATTAGTTATCATCTGTTGGATGCCCAAGCAAAGCCTTTGCTTGTAGCTAGGAGGCAGGGAGCAGATTTTCAATTCCCTGCTGTGACTGTAAGGCCAGGTAAATAGAGAAGAAGGAGACAACAGGGGGTTTATGTGACTTGAGGAGCAAAGAAGATTGTAATAGTAAATGTTGGATTACTTCTAAAAACAAGTAGGTCATTGAAGATACCATAGTTGGTGAACAGGAAAAGAAAAAAAGGTGGATTTATTCCTTGTTCTTCTAAGATTTGTTACACTCTAAAGCTCATGTCATTGCTCAGCATGCTGTCATTTTTAATTTTGTAAGTTCTTTGTTTCTGTCAGTGGTCCAGCAAGGATGACACTAGACCTGATTAGGGGCTTGGGATTTTCAAAGGAGCCTTGGTTCCCAGTTTCCTTGGGCATTATGAGTAGGCTGGGCCTTACTGTAGTGCTTGCTGGGAACATCAGCTGTTATTCCGTTTCCTGCTCTAGCAGGTTTTGCATGTGACTCCACAGTCAAATAGTTTAAAATTCAACTTATCTTTTGTCTTCTGCCCCTTTTGCAGAGTGCTGCCATGCAAGAAAAACATCCCTCCCCATCCCTGCCTTTTGTAGAAAGCAACAGATGGTTACCTAATATTCAGGGATAATAATTTGCTGTGAGGTACAGACATGGAATATTCATAGCATTGCTACTGGGTATGTCCAATTCTGAGTAGAAATGATGCCCCCAATGTGTCCTGAAGCGCCCAGTGACTTGGAGTTCACTGAAAAATAAATCCTAGCATGGTAATACCATTCTTACCTCTAGTGCATTTCATGGCTGATTATTAAAATTACTTTCAAACAAGTTTACTTTCACATCTCAAAACTGGAAAGAAGGAAAACATCCAAATTTGGCTCTTAAAATAGGAAATTGAGGCTTGGGTGAGGAAAACCCTTATTCTGCACAGCGAGTCTGATGGAGAGCTGGGGAGGGAATCTATGAATCCCAACTCCAGGGCATATCTACCAAATGTCTTCTTTATTAACAACTGTTCACTTTGTCTCTTCTGGCTCATTACTACATCTATTAGCACGGAGCAGTGAATCCTAGGAAATGCAAAGTGAGAGAGAGAAACTTTCAAGCTTTGAATTCTCCCTTAGGAAACTTATTTCTGGCAAATTTCAAAAGTGGCAGCTTCTTGTTTATATTCATAGGGTCTACAACACATGGCATTTTCTCGTTGGCTCTGCCCTCAGCTCCCTCCCATGACTGAAGTGATAAACCATGGTCCTCTCCTTGCCTCTGCTGTTGGTGTGAGTTTTCAGGGCTGTGCTCCTGATGCAGAGCCCGAGCAGCAGTTGATTGCCAGCTTTCCCTCCTCCTTAGATGTGTGCTAGCTCTCGAACGACATTTTGAGGTGCCTGAAGCATTCTGTGGAAGAAAATTAATTGGTTTTGACAAACCACAGCAGTCCCTTGGGTGCCTGGGAGTGCAACGTTTATTGAAACCAGGCAGGAAATCAAAATGCTCTGGTGTTCACTCACCTCCATTGCAGCTGTATTAAAAAAAATAAAAAGTAAAAAAATCCTTAACCTTCCTCTGGATTTTTCACTCTGACACTTGGATCGTCCACTGACTTTCTAATAAAACCTCCTTTTTCTTTTAGAAGAGAGGTTAGTGGTTATGAAAGATGCCAGAATGACAGCCCAGGGAGTAGATGGTCTTTGCTGACCCACAGAGCAAATGCAGCATCAGGGCAAATGTACTTGCCATTGTACTTCCACCTTGACCTGTGGCATCCCAAAGGAGGGCAGGGAATTGCAGGTTTTCAGCCTTTCTATACTTGACCTCTCTGCTTACACAACTTAATAAGGAACCAAGCTTCTGCTATTGCAGTGCAGTATTAAGGAAGGATTTTTCATCACAGGTGTAGGTGTAACAACTTCAGTACAAACCTCAGACTGAAAGCACTCTGCTAGCAGAAACCATCTCCTAGCCCCACTCTTGCAGGAGCCTGGCCTGTCTTCCTAACATATTGGTTACAATCTGATTCATTTCTAAAACATATGCTGATACGCAGTGCAAATTAAAGAAGATCCCCTTGTACATGACACATGTGTTATGTGGGTGTGGGTGCCCTTCAGTCAGCCCCTGGCTTGAGGTCACTGCTCTGCTCTGTGCAGAGCTGCTGATGGGAGTCATTAAGTTGCCATCAAGTTTGAATTAGTGTTGATTCACCTCTAAAAAATAACCAGCAGTGTTCTTCACACAGCTCTGGAGGCAGGGCTGGGAAACAAGGGGAGTCATTTTTAAACAAAAGCTGGTTACTGCCCAGGTGCAGTCACAAAATAGAGTTGGGGTTAGTTTTACAGGGGTGTCCACTTGCCAGCCTGTAAAGTGGCATGTGATTTCTGGACCATGCCCTGCTTGATGAGGCAATCTTTTTACAGGTCTTTTGATGTCCATGGGCATCCCCTGGAGTGGTGTCAGTAGAGGAAAGCCATATCCTTTCAGCCTGTAGGATCAGGCTTGTCATGGATCCCAGCCTCATGGACTGGAAAGAGTACTGGAGCCACTGGAAAGGCTGACTGGAAAGGATTCACAGACAAATGATGTAGTGGGAGTTACTCAGCTCCTGCAGCACCTTATTGCAATCGATTTCTGGGGGTTTAGCAGGTTCTGTTTGTGTTCTCCATCACCACAAGATTCATATGGGTATGGTACAGGTGCACACTCTGAATGCAGTAAACAGTATGGGGTGTGTTAGGCAGAAGGTCCTGACGCCCTTGTGTGACCTCTGCAGCTGCAAGTGCCAGGCAGAGGTGGGACAGCAGCTTTGTCAGTGAGGTTAGAAACTCTGCAGGTGGAGAGAAGGTCCTGCTGATGTCTGGGGTGACAGAGATGGAGAAGGGATGGACAGAGGAACATTTGCTCCTAAAGAGCTGCTGTGGTTTGACTCCTCTCAGCTCCTGGCAGAGGTGGAGCAGAGCTGTGTGGAGGCTGTGCAGGGCACAGATGGGGAGCCAGCCCTGGAGGTCCTTGAGAAGAGCAGGTAATGTGACTGCGGCAGGGAGGGGAGGGTGGCAATGGCTGCTGCCTCTGCGTCACCCAGACGGTGACAACTCCTTAAGCAATTAATTAGCACAGCTGAGAGCCTGAGCTCCGTGCTAAAGGTGAGCTGCAGTTGTACCAGCATTCACAAAGGCTTTATTGTCTGGCCTGGGACCTTGCTGGTGTTTGTTACAGCAATACTTCTACAGGCTATTCATAATCTTGTAGAATAGCTGTAGAAGCATTGTCTTAGAAGTACAGCAATGTGGGAGGCCAAAGAGGGGTCATCAGCAATCCTAAATAAAGCTTTGGCAGGTCTGGATACTGCAGGAGAATTACTGCATAGGTTTCTTCTTCACCTTTTTTTCTCCTCTAATGATTCTGCTTTCTGGCATAACAATTACCTACTTTGGATATCAATGTCTATGGGAAACTGGCTCAAGCTAAAATGGTAAATTAACTGCTCTGAAGCTTATGTCCCAGATGTCAGTAGTGATAGATTCTGTCGAGTGGTTTCTAGCTAGAAAAGACTTTGAGCAGTGTCATTTTTCATGGGAAAACTTCCCATATGCTTCTCCAAGAGGCTTTTCTGGGCAATTAAGTGACATGCTGTATGCAGAGATAACATGAATTCAGAGAGCTTTTGCACTTCATCTTCTGTGACACAGCATACATGGGATGTCATTGGTCACCATGGGTGTGGGCCTTGGTCTCAGTTACTTCTGCAGGAGCAGGGTTTACCAGCTCTGCTGTTGTCACCCACAACCAACAGCACTCCTGTGGTGTTTGGTATATGAACGATGAAGCTGGGACATGGGAAGATCTGTGGCACAGGAAATGCCATCCTACATCCATCCACTGAATGGCATGGTGGGCACCAAGGCCTTTCAGCTCCTAAGCCAGAGGGATGTCAGGTAACAGAGAAACAACACTCTGGACAAGGAGTAGGTGTCATGGGAGTGAAGATTTTCATGCAACTGAATGGCAACTTCTTTTTCTTTTTTACTATAACAGACTAATAAAGTTATTCTCACAAGGAGCACCTGTCTCTGTAGGAGAAACCAAAGTGTGCTGCTGTTCACTTACTGGGCAACATGACAATGAAATCTGGGGGGAAAATCAGCAAAAATCACCATTTTTAGATGTATGCAGAGTGTTTCATGGCCCTTGCCAGACGACAGCTACAGCATGGATTGTGATTTGGGCGCTTTCAGAGTTCTCCCCAGAGATGACCCTCTGGTGGCCCTGGTTGTTTCAGTCCCTCTATGGCTCCATCTCCTCCCAGGAGTTGAGCCCCCTGAAATTTTCCTTGCTTGACTCCTCTGTGCCAGCAGTCCTGAGGTTCCTGCTGCTTTGCATTACAGCCTTGTGTCAAGAAATCCCAGCTCCTGAGGTCAAGTGCTAAACATTGGCTTCTTTATCATATATTTACTTAGGAGGATTTCATTATACTGAATCTACTAGCTTTGAATAAATTCACATGCAGTAAATTTATTCTTCCTCTTTCTGAAGGGACTTGTGTGCTAGAGAAAACTTTGAAGACAACCATTTATACCAAAAGCAATTACTTTTGTGGTAATTTTGTATGTATTTTACTGCAGATACTGTATTTCTGTTTGACTATGAGCTTTATCCTAAGTGGCCCTGCTGTGCTGGAAGTAGAGAAAGTCAGATGCTTGAATTTTGGGTGCCCCAACATTTTCACATTGCTAACATGGAATGTATTTGTCTGTGCACTTATTTGAACAAACTCCACTTCTCTGAATAAAGCCACAGGTTGATCTTATCAAAATCCACCTGTGGTTGCTCCATGTGAAGTGAGGAGGTGGTGTTGTTTTGTTTTCTTAGTGTTGGTTGATTTTGGTAGGGGTTTTTTGCAACACCACTGTGTCAGCTTCTGGTTATTGGATTTCTTCAGCCAGGTGGTAGAGATGTCTCAGAGGGTGTCTCCAAGGCCTCCTCACTCAGCTCATGAGTATCCAGGATCCACACTCTGCAATGTGGCTAAGTTGAAGTATTGGCAAAAGCAGCTTACTGTGGAGGGATAGAATGTAAGAAAATAAAGCTAGTGCAGAAGGTAGTCTCACACCTGAGGAGGTGCAGCTGTACAAATCACCAAAGATTAGGAACAGGCCTGCCCTTAACAGGCCACAGCTGTGTCCAATAAGAAGAGGAGTGCTACAAAAGGGTCAGCTGGTTGAGAAGAGAAGTGGAGCTTGTTGGTTGTGCTGAGAAGGGAGATGGAGTCAGTGCTGTGAGGAGCTACACAAGAGAAATCACCAAGAAGGTATGGGAGCTCTGCAACACGATGATAACAACTTACTATACTGTTTGGAATAACGAACCTGTAAAAAAAATCTTTCTGCAAATAACTTTCAAATATGTGATGGGGCAAAGCTGAATTCTTCACCTCAGCGGCTGGTTTGCTCTGTGCAAACCATAATGCCATCTACACAGGAACTCCTTCTGGTGCCTCAGTTGCAGCCCTCTGCACCCAGGAACTCCTGCAATCACTTTACCAAGTCAAAAACAAATCAGGAGGAAAAACTCAAGCAAGAATTTAGGCAGTTAGGTCTGATAATCCATTAAGCTTCTCTCCACTGGTTTGCTTTGCACACTCAGTTTCAGCAGGTAAGTGTTGGTGGTCCTTGTGATAAGAAAAAGCCCTTCTTTGGGGCTGGCGGTTTGGTTTACCAAAACTGTTGGTTGTACAGGTATCAGTGGGGATAACAGCTGTCCATCCTACATCAAAATGTGCCCTTAGCATTTCCAGAGGGCAAGCATGCATGGCTCCTTTTGAAAATGGACAAGGGAAAACTGAGGGAATGTGTACTAAAGAGAAGCATGTTCATATTAAAATTCAGAAGGGCGGGTTTATTTTTTTCTTCATTGTAAGTTTCTCATTATAAAATTAATTTAGAAATGGCTTATTAACTAGTTTAAAAAAGAAAAATCAAACCAAAAACCTTAAAGAAATATAGGTCCCTGTTAAATTTCAAATTCTATATTCCATACTGGATTATTGTTTTACAGAGTAACCAGTGGTAATTATACTGTACATATCTACATATTGCACCAGAAAGCAAAAACTGTTTTCCCGGGAAATTTATTATATAGAAAAAAATTCATAATCTATTGTTATTACAGTATATAATATTTGTGCTCAAGCCTGAATCTGAGATAAACAAAAGATGTGTCATCTGAACAACTCTCAACATCCCAATCTAAATTTTGTAGGTATCTTTAACCCTTGCTATCAACTGATGAGGGAAATCACTTAAACCTTCCTATTATTGCTGCAAGGAATTAGACAGAAACATTTATCTGAGCATTTCTATGGCATTAGAATGTTGTGGTGTTTTCTGGGCTGTTCATTATCCACTCACATCTGGAGGAATCAAGTCCCACTTGACTTTTGACCTTTTTTCCTTGAATGGCATTTGGTTTAGAATTTAATGACAAATAAAAAATTTCCTTCTGGGTCTAGAGGTCTGTCAAGTTTCAGTTGGTCCAGATAGGGCACAAACCTGAGCAGGTTAGCTGGCAAAAGGAAGGTAAGACTTTTGTGATTCAGGTAGAAAATAGCTGCTCAGGACATCTGTGCTTAGGTCCTGTCTCTGTCCTAGCCTGCTCTGGGAGCCTGGGCAGGATTTCTGTATCTTCCTGGTGCAGCAATCTATTGCTGGATTTCCTTCCTACAGTGAGGATTTCTGAATTCACATTCACTGGGTGTTAGTGATGCCTGCCACAGAAGAATCTAGGGACAAACTGCTCATTGTTGGTTATTTTCAAGAGGAAACCAAAAGAAAAATAAGCATACTGAGAGTGTTTTGTAATTCACGTTTTGAAATTGGCACTTAATAGGTTGAAATTAGCATGAACTGAAAGCAAAGAAAAACTTTGGGCACAACAGGGCTTTGCAGTACTTTTTGAGAATTCAGGGAGAAGTACATTTTGGCAGATTTTCTAGTTGCAGGTTCTCATGTGCTATTATAGCCCTCTTCGTGGGGATCCAGCAAACCCTGGAGAAATAAATCACACATGTGAACCCACTTAAATCTTCCCCATGCCAGGCTTCTAAATGGGGGGCTAAGGCTCAAGCTGCTTCTAGTTATTGTGGTCTGCCTCAGTTTAAGGTATTTTTCTCATGAAAGGCTGAGCAGAAGTGAAATTGGTGCTGTAATAAAAGGTGTCCCTATTTCATAAGGACCTTAAAAGCAGCTGCTGAGGACAAACATTAGCCTAAGAAGGTCTCCAGGGGTTGGCTTTGATGGAGGTAATCTTTCTTGTAATACCATTCCTAATGTGGATCTCTGTTAGCTATATGTAGTAATTTCTTCCTCTGTATTTGTTCTGATATATCTCTAGGGCTGCTTGTATGTGCTGTAGAATATTTACCGTGTTTCTTTCATTCTATCTGTTGTGCTGGGGTCTTGTAATATGTGTCTGTTGCAGGTCTGTTCTCTTCTAAACATGTAGTATACTTGCTAGTTTCTCCCTTACTCCTTGTAGTAGGTTTGTCTTTTCTCAAATGTCCTTCTGAGCTGAGGATGCATCAAACTGGAGTTCCAGTTCCTGCTCATGGAAGGGAGCTCCAAGAAGAATGGGAGGAGCCTATTCACAAGAGCATGGAGTGATAGGAGAAGAGGGAATGGCTTCAGTCTGAGAGTAGGCTCATATTATATATTTAATGTCTTCCCTGTGAGGATGGTGAGGCCCTGGCACAGGGTGCCCAGAGAAGCTGTGGCTTCCCCATCCCTGGAAGTGTTCCAGGCCACTTGGGATGTGGCTCTGAGAAACCAGGTCTGGTGGAAGGTGTTACTGGCCATAGCAAGGATGTTGAAATGGGGTGATCTTTCCAGTCCCTTCCAACCCAAACCATTCTGTGATTTGCAGCATTGGGAACAGGACTGAGAGGGGCAGAACAGCAATGGCTGCCTCAGTATCTCCTGATCCTCACTGGTGGCTCCTGTTCAGATATGCCTGTTGTCCAGCAGATACTCAGGGGTTCAGCTGGGGTACCTGCAGTCTCAAGTCTGTTGCATTTGGTTCTGGCCTATCTTCCCAACCAGTGAATCCTTTCTGTTTGCTATTTGTATCTCCAGTCCTGACACCAGCTGTTAACAAGTGGCGTCTTGAGGCTTTGTGATGTCTGGAGGTGGTTTAGGAATGTTCTTACTCCTACTTCTCTTTCTTTGCATTGGTTTTTCTATATAGATGATACCATAATAGAATAACACTTCACGGAGGAGTCTGTTGGATTTTGTTTTGACTATTACTGCTTGATTGCATTTGGCATTGTTTTTTCCTGTTTTTTTCTTTTTTCCATGCTTTGGATTTTTTGGTCAAATATTGAGGCATCCTAAACCATGATGTTCTTTAGGAGTAATGTCAGAACTCTTGTTCAAATCTTTCCCTGCCTCTGCACCCCAGAATTCATCATCCTCCCTATGCCCCACTGCAGTGTCTGTGCAGATGATTTTTTCTGTGTGTCATTTCCAGCTGGCCTGCTTGTCTGGCCATTTGTCTAGAAAATCTAGATAGCTTTTAGACTGGTCAGAGGAATTCCACACCACTGACTTAGCTGAGCTGTGGGGAACTCTCATCATCTCTGACCTTTTGTTTGCTCCAGCTCAACAGAGGGGTGTGGCATTCAGGCTGGGTCTGTGTCACATCCATGGTGCGCAAGGAAATCATTCTTGCATCTCTGCTGCTGTCTCTTCTGAAGAGCAGCTCACAGCTGTAATTTCTGCAGTCAGAGGGACTTGGCAAGTGGTGGATTGACAGGATTGTCCAGACTGTCCCAGAGAGGGCCCTGGAGATTGCTGGGTGTCAGCCAGTGTCAGACCTCTGCTGCTTTCCTGGGAGACCTGGGGCTGTCTGTTGTCCCCTAGGAAGGGAAGGGATCCAGCTGACCAAACCCAATCACTTTGTCAATGAGGATAAATAAGGATCATAATCCAATTGTTATGGCAATTGCAATGCAGCAAACTTGAGGCAACTTTCCAAAGCTTCTATATTTATATCTTGCTCATTTAAAGCAGAAGGAGGCAGACCAGCTTTTGCCAGTCTTTCCCATGTCTCAGGCAACTCACATTGGCAGCTCACACAAACTTCTTATGGGTGTCAGCAGGACCATCTCTTTTACGGTGTTTACTGGTATGCTCTGCCTCTAATTCCAGGGACTGAAGGCTGATGGTGACTTAGAAAAATAATAAATGCATAATAAATAATAAAAGCCTTTTGGCACTATAGTTTCCAGCTGCACAGCATTGACTTCACCCACTCAGTACAAAGCTTGTACAACAGGTGGTGATCCCTTATACTAAAACTATGGGAAATCAGAAGTATTTAATTTTAAGTAGAAGTCCAGTCTTTTTAATGTGAAAATATAGCATAGCACAGCACTTAAGACTATGGGTGGAGCAATCTTCTGAAAGTCTGTAAGCAAATCTGAAGAAGATTGATTACTAATTATCAAGTCCTTTCAGGAATTTGTCTTAGTTTTTTTTATGTTTCAAATTATGATAACCAGATAATGAAGACAGATTTTCCATAGCTGTAACTGAAAGCCTGGTACAGGTTGTACTTGAGGCAGCTGGGTCATCCTTAGGTTAAATTATTAAATATTCCTGCCTCTGATTACTCGGGTACAACGCAGTGAAGTCAGCAGCACATCACCTGCAAGGTGGGGTCCAATGTGACCTTAGAACTCCTGTGCAGGTGACCTGTGTGTGATCCACTGATCCCTGGCTGATGGGAGTCCTTGATCTCTGTTCTTCTCCCTGTGTATCAATCCATTGATTATTGGTGCCTTGAGCAGTGGGACACCCCACAGCCAAGGGCTTCCCCAGCAGAGCTGCCGTGCCCCTGGCCAGGGCTGTCTGGCAGCTCTGGGGACACAAAGGTGTCAAGCCCACAGGACTGATGTCCCCTGGTCTCCTCCTACAGACAGACCTGTGTTCTGTGCTCACTGCCAAAGTCATAAAATCAATTAGAAATTAAAGGCCAGATTCATGAGTTCACTTCAGCTGCTCTAGTGGTACAAACCAGCTGCAAATTCAGCTTTTATGCTGTTGCTACTTTCTCCAGCTTTTATGTGTTAGCAGCTTTGCTTTTAAAAGCAGTTTTTAAATGGCTTGAGATTGATGCTTTACTTCAAAGTGCTAACAAATATTGCATTGCAAATTCTTCCTTGGGCAACTCCATTACTTTTTTTTTTTTTAATAATTTTGAAAACAAAGGATATTCTTCAGGGGAAAGCTGTGCTAAGGTGAATGATGTTTCTGAGTGTGCACATCAGTGCAATGTGAACAGAGCAGTGCCAATGATTGCATCTAAACCCGGGATTTGCACAATTTAGAACACCCATTATGATGTATAATTCTGTTAGACTAAGGAGCTCTTAGGTAAAACCAAAATAAATCCAAATTCAAAAACTAGTACCATTTCTCTGCTCTTGTCAGAATTAATTGAATCGTGTGATATTTTGATGTTTTTAAGATTTTAAAAAATTAATTGTGATGGTGGTTTTATGAAATGTGATTTTATTGTTAACTTCATACTGAAAGTACCTATTCTCACTTCTTTTAATAGTTTTAAGCAAAAATACAACAATCAGTATTAAGGTTTAAGATCTCTAGCTAAGCAGCACATTTCAAAACATAATATATTTAAAAATACAGTCCCACATTATGTAACTGCCACACAATTTAATTTTGGATGGTTTCACTGTGCATTTCAGGTTGCAGATATTGCTAGCTTTGCAGTCCAGTCTAGTGTTAAAACATCGAATTTCCTGATTCCATCATGCATGTTCTTTCACAGTTGCTTTTAAATATTTCATCCAAAATTACTGATATACCTGCTCTGCTTTATAATGCTTTTTAGGGAGCTAATGAAAACGCTTTGGGATTTGTAGAGGTTTTCTCCTGTTTAAATTGGTAATTACTCTTCTCACTTAGCTCTGTCTTAAGATATATTTATTACAACCGAAATCCTCTGGTGCAAAAAATTGCCCCAGCTTTATATCTGGTTTAGCAGGTCATTAAACAATTGGCTTTTCTCTAAAAGCATCCTAACTATGGTTTTCCAAAGTTTATAAGTGACCATTTCCATATGTCTGCATAAGACAGGTATTAAACCATCTGACAAGTTAAATCAAAAATCAGACTGAGAGAGGGGACAAGGGAGGAGAGATTATATAACCCTCTTTACTTGAACAAGTTGAAATCTCACTGTTTTCCCCAAATAAGCAATATGCTCTGTCAGCACAACGGGAAAGCATGCGTGTGCATATTCATCCCAATCTATACAGCCTTACATTTGTGTAGTTAGTCAGGGTTGGGGGAAAACACATTTGCATGTATGCAAACGCCCTTCCAAAAAATGAAGCAAGGAGAGACTGTGCCAGGTAATCACAGCAGCTCCCCTTGCTCAGTGCAGCAGGTCGGGCACGTGAGCATCCCCGGGTGGATGAAGGAAGGGAATTTGGCTATTAATTAGTGAGTTCAGTGGCCTTTGTGCACCGTGTGACTGTGCCTGCCCAGGGCAGCGGTGTGTGCCTGCGGGGGTAGCCTACGTGTTGCAGGCAGTGTTGTGTTGATGATGGCTCCTTTGCTCTTGGGAAGATTAACCTATTTTTAGACCAAACTGTTGGTGTGAGGCCAGGAGAAGCCTTCTATCTTTTAGATTTATGGAGGTTGCCAGGCAGATCTTAAACACTTTCTCTAAGATGCATTTATTTGTATTTCGGCTTCGTTTTGGAGGCCAAGTTCCCTGTATCTCTTTGGATAGGACCTGTGATATTGAAACAGGTCTGGAGTCTGTCAAGTAATCCAATTCATTCAACATTTGGAATTACCATGCAAAAAAAAGTAATTTATTTTCTAATTATTCTGTCTTGCCCAACCGTGCATTGCTGAAGTGTCACTATTTAAAATATTTATCTCTCTCCACTGTGTGATCTGCTCGAAGGCCATGGAGGGGCAATGAAATAAAAGCACTCTTTCCCAACACAGGCACATTACTTTGACTTGTCTTGGGCTGTTTTGACGTCTCCCTGTAAATACATTTATTTTTCATTAGGATGTTTCTGGGTTTGTGGCATCCAGGAAAGCCAAAGCCATTACGCTGTTCATCTGTTAGAGACAAAATGAAGATAAACAAGTGTAATGAACTCCCGCTGAAGCCATTTCTCTGTTGTCTTTCCCTTGCTGCAAATGTGTGTGTGTGTGCAGGAACAGCTTTCCTGTGCTGGCTGGATGGGGACAGCTGCTCTCGGTGCTTCCATTATTCATCTGTGAGGAGGATTCAGCTGGGGAGAAGGATTCAAGCTCCGAGTGTGCTGTAGTCCTCAGGTTTTGATGTTGTGTCTGGAGAGCTCTGGCCTGGGATATCACCTGTAGCTTCTCTTGGGAAGCTGTGGGGTTTAATTTGTGATGTTGCTCCCACAGCAGTTTCCTCCATCCCTCTCCAAGGTGTTACAAGGATAAATACACTGGAGATGGAAATGTGAGGATGGAATGTCTGTGAGGTCCAAGCAGGTACTGCTGTGGTTGTTGGTGGGGATTGGAGGATCATGTAGGGGATGACACTTCGGTACTGCATCCAGCTCTAGGGCCCCCACACAGGAATGACATCAACCTTGGAGCAACTCCAAGTTTATTAGAGAGATGGAGCACCTCTCCTGTGGCGAAAGACTGAGAGAATTGGGATTGTTCAACTTGGAGAAGGGCAGGCTTCTGTGTGACCTAAATGTGGCCTTTCGGTACCTGAAGGGAGCCTGCAAGAAAGATGGAGAGGGATTGTTTATAAGGGCATGGAGTGACAGGAAAAGGGAGAATGGCTTCAAATTGAAAGGGAATAGGTTTATATTGAATGTTAGAAAAAAAATTACTGTGACAGTGGTGAGGCAGTGGTACAGATTGCCAGAGAAGCTGTGGATGCCCCATCCCTGGAAGTGTTCCGGGACAGGGCTCTGAGAAACCTGGTCTAGTGGAAGGTGTTCCTGCCCACAGCAAGGGGGTTGAAATGAGATTATCTTTAAGGTCTCTTTCAAACCAAACCATTCTGTGATTCTATGCCATGTTCACTGCAGGAATTTTTATTGCAGGCTGGATAGCCTCATCCCAGCCATGGCCTAAAAAAAAACTATTGCAGAGCCTGTGGCATAGTAGCAAATAGCCAATATGATTGGAGGTTGGTGGGTAGGGAGTTAAAGGCAGCCAGAGACAGGAATATTGTTTGGAGATCAGGGAAAGCTTGGAAAGGATAGAAAGTAAGCTGCAAAGAGACATGAAGATGAGAATAAAAATGAAAGCGAATATTGAGCTTCCTAGGGTGGCACATATGCTCTTTCTTCGTCCTAGTCGTTCAATTATTTCCTATTTATTTGTGCCCTCTCTCATGTGCCCATCCCCACCCTTCCAAACTGACTTGCTCATTGAGTCTAAGTGAGTTTATGCTGAATTTTAAAATACCTCCTTTTTCTCCATCTCTAAACTGCTAATCTCTCAGGCTGAGGAATCCTGGGACAAAGAAGAGTCCGCAGAGTGGAACTCTGTAAAATTAGCTTTTGCAGCATTAGTGTTTGCACAGTTACAGGCTGCAGCCCTGCACTCCCCCTGCTTGGCAGCCTGCCTCCCTTCCCTGGGGAGGCCAGCACAGAGTAAGCTGCCTTCCTCCTTCTCTTCCTCCTCCTCCTCCTTTGCCACCATCCCTCCACTGCAAGAAGAGCAGAGGGGGGAATTGGCATGCATTTGGACAAGGATTTAACTTGCATTATCTTGGTCTTGTCTCCTGTTATTGAAATGTGTTCTCAAATACAGCATAAAATTGAAATTCCAGTGCTGGTGTCACATCGTGGGGATGATTAGCTGGGAAAAGAGGGCACATGGAGGGGATATTTTTTGGGTGAAACCAAGCTGAGACTTGGCACATGCTGTGCATTGCTTCCTTGTGCTGCAAGCCCTCTGATTTTGGCAAGCAATTTAATCTGGAGCATCCATATGCGGGATAGGGATGGTTTTGGAGCAAAATGAAGGTGCAGAGGCTCCAGGGTGGTGTAGTGCTGTGATACCCCTGCAGGGAGAGACCTGTCTGTGCCTTTGGGTGATAAGCAGGTGATGAGTGGCTTTGAGCCCGATGGCTGCAGTCACCCAGGGTCCTCTGCCTGGGTGCCTGAGAGAGCAGAACAATAGATGATGCCCTGAAATCTAGTGTTGAGCTCCTTTTGACAATTTCTTGTGCTCTCTTATGCCAAATATTAATGTAAAAACGAGCACCTTGAGCACCTGAACACCTTGCTCTGGTTTTCACTCCTTGCAACTTGCTCTCTGCAAATCACCTATTCAAACACCATCCCTAATGCCTGTGCTTCTTTATTCCTTGCTGCTTCTGCTGCTGTTTATTAACTTGCTCTGCATGGCATCTGGGGAATTTGTTCATTGGAAAAGCAAAATGCAGTTGTGTTTCTGCCTAACACATGTACCAAGGTGCTCTCAGCCTGCCAGGCCTTGAGCAGGATCCAGCGCTAATGCTGCAAACCCTCCCCGCTTCCTCTCCGGGCCCCGCTCAGCTGATTGCCTTCTATTTTTCCTTGTGGTGTTGTTATTAATAATCATATACCAATCTCCTCTGACAATCACAATCATTTCCTGGGAGAGAGCGAATCCAAGTCAACCACATCCAGCTACCCAGCGAAATGATGCTGTGTCTCCCAGCCTGATGAATGCCGCTCCTGTCTGTGCCCTTTCTGTGCGTGGAGCACTTGATGATGCTGGAGGCTGCACTAGAGATTTTAAGCTGTCTATTTCTCAAGGAAACTGGCTGCAGGGAGGAGACATGGCTGCCAAGGATTAAAGGGAATGGTGATTTTTGGGAAATAACATTCTGTCTGGCTGTTCCCCATGGTGTATCTGCCTGCAAGGGTCAGGTGCAACAGGACTGTCCAGGGATCTGGTGTCCTCAGCCCACTTCTGCATGGATAAAATCTCTACCCTTAGTGACTGGCTTTGCAAATGCTTTTTGGTAATAGATTGAGCCAAGTACCATGTGCTTCCTCCTGTATCTGTGCTCCTAGTTTCCATCCTCCTGTGAGACAAAGCCCAGGGAGCTCTTGCTAACAGGTTTCTTGCTGGAAGGGATTCCCAGTGGCAATATGGGGGTGAAAGCTTTTTTCCAGACCTCACTGGTTTCTCAGTTATCTCCCTCTTACTCTCAGCTTGGCTCTGCAGGCTCCCAGGCTATGTGTGCTGCCAGGTTTTCCTACCAGAGCAATTTCCCTTGTTGCAATTCTTGACAGCACCACTTTTTCTCCTAGAAACATGGGGCTGCTGAATGTCTAGCAAACTCAATTGGCCTGGATGGATGGGATGAGCCAGGTGGGTGTGCTTTGAGGCAGAAACCACCCTTCCTGTGCTAAAAGAAAAGGAGGTGACTGCAGCTTGCTGGGGTGAAGGCTTGTGCTTGGGTGGGCAGGATTGCCCAGTAGGGAACTGCTTGTAGGTACAGATGGGGGACTCTCATGAGGGGTACCCCCCATGTCTGCAGCTTTTCTCCAGGGTGTCCTGCTCTGCAGCCAGCGTGGCTCTGCCTCTTAGTGCAGTTCATGGAAAGCTGTTTTTCTGGCGGATGGGCTGAGTGTGGCTGGCTGTGCAATGTGGAAAGCTGGGGGTGGCAGGCACACGTTCCACATGCAGAGGAATTGCTGGGGGCTCGCTGGAGTGAGGTGCCCAGGAAGGGCAGAGCTGTGGTTGTGTCTTGGGAAATGAGGTCAAGAAACCCTTGGGAGCTCAATTAACCACACATGACCGGGACGAACTAGGACACCGATTGCATGACTGGCGAGGATGGGAGCCCGTGGCCTGCTTGGTTTGCTCCAGGCTTAGAGTGTCTTCATTTATTTTGCCTTTATTTGTCACTATTTTGTTCTTGGATTCAGAGTAGAAAGCCCTGAGCTGAGCTCCCACGCTCTGCCCGTGTGACCCAGCAGTGTCTGGTCAGCAGAGGTGATGAGTGGGGTGCAGCTGGCTCAGGGCACAACAGCAGTGCATGGCTCTGCTTCCCTCCATGTTCTTGGGCTTTGCTCAAGCAAACTCTGGCATGTATTTGTCTTTTCTGTATTTCCTTGTGGATCATTCTATGAAATATTGTGAAGTGGATCCTGTTTTATGTTAGAAGCTATTTGTAATGAGATTGGAGAGAGATACAGTGTTTGACTGCAGTGGCTGTTAATTTTAATATGCTGTGAATCTCGAGGTAGCTCTTTATTCTTCCTACATTGAACTTGCACGCTGCTGCTGCTACAGTCTGCACGGGGGACATGTCGTGTCAACCAAATAGGCTTAATGAGGAACAGAGGGAAAAACTCTGCCAGTATTTTATAAAACATGAGATTTATTTTCTTAGATGCAGATCATAGTGTCTAGATAGTTATAGGCTCATGATTTAGCAGCTCTAAGGAAAGACTTGGAGGTAGTAAGAAGGACGGGGTGGTTGACAGAGACCTTAAAATTGCACTCAGCTCTGCTGGGCAGAAAATGAGTGTGTGGTGGGAAATAGCAATTCCTGCTGGTCTGAGCAGACAAAGTCCTTCACAGGTGAGGGATGGAGGAAAGCACATCAGCAGCACAGGGCCACGGATGGCAGGTTAGTGCTGTACAATAGGCTCCTTAATGGTTGGGTGAGTTGGACAGAGACAAGTGAAAAGAAAGGGGAAAGGACTGGGCAGAGTGGTCAGGATCTGGGAATGAGGGCTTGGGAACACTCCTAAAATGCTTCAAGTAGATTCTTGCCTATGTCCTAAACCAAAATAAACTGTAAAACCCCCCCATGTGTCTGAAAGGATGCAGGGAAACCCCATAGCGGAATCCAAAGGTTCATAGAGGGGATCTGAGCAAGCTTTTGGTATTTACCCAGCTCTGAGGACTGGCTTTGGGGGTTAAGGTTTTCTGAGCTCTGGAGTTAAAATACAAGGGGGTTTTAATTTTGCTGGGGTTAGGGGTATTTATTTTTTATTGCAGCTGTTTTGCTGAATGGCTGCTCTCTGACTGCCTTTGAATTTAGAGGAGACTGTCACCATTGGTGTTCTGTTTGTCAGTTGTCTGAGAGCAGCAGACTGGAGATAGAACTGCATTTGATCATTTGTCAACTTTTCCTTTTGTGCTGAATATCTGATAACGCTTGGTGAGTGCTCATTCTGCGTATGCTCGTTTGATCAGCTGCTGCAAAAATTGCAGGTGATGGAAGAAGAGAGGTTGGGACATGGCTAAGGCACATCTGCAGTTGAATGTTTGTCAACAACAAGGTGCTCACTCGACTTGCTAATAACAGACACTGGGAAAGAGGTGGTTCCAGGCTTCTGCAGGCAATTACTGGTTCCCTAAATCTGTGGGCAGGCTGAATGCATATTGGGCTGAAAGTATGCTGCCTTTCCAGGACTGCTCTTGGAGGTGTATTTCCCACCAGCAGCTGCCTAAGGGGTGTCAGATCCAGAGCAGGCCTACAAGTTCTCACTGTGGTGATGACCTACAGTGCCAAAGCCCCTGGAAGAGTGTGCAGGACCTGGCTTTACTGCCACAGCCTTTGAGGATTTTCATGGAAGAGGGATGGGAAATGTCAGATTGCTACAGTATCCAAACTTTGGTGCCTGTAAAATTCAGCTCTTCCAGAGGTCCCCTGCACAGAGGTGCTGGTGGCATGGCAGGCTCTGCATTTGGAGGTCTGGGGAAAGCTGAGGCCCCTTGATGGGAGAGATGGAGGATGCCTTTTCCTTGTCTCCTCCCCTCTGCTCAGAGCCTCCCTGAAGCCTGAGCAGAGCTGTGCTTTGACCTGGTTCCTGCTGTCAAGTGCTTCCATTTACTCTGCTAAAAAAATCTTTCTGCTGTCTCTGGGATCCAAACCCCTACAAGGAGCCCATGACTGTGACCACTCCTCACCCTGCACTTGTGCAGAGCTCCCTGCTCAGACCAGGCTCTGTGAGTGGCACCACAGTAGTTATTTGAAGGGTGGTTTTTTTTCCACTTTTGTTTCTCATCAGAGGCTGAGTAGCACACTCACACATGGCATATCAGGCCTCTTGCAGCACACTTCATTTAAAAAGCTAATTTGTAATTGCAAAGCAATACACATGCTTCAACAACCCCCTCCTCTCAAAAGCAAACAGAGAAACGCCACAGAGAAATAAAATAAAATGGGATGAGAATTATCCATGCTTGCTCTACTCCACTGTTTGTCTGCTGGGGAGAAAGAAGAGGTGAAGCAAAATTACTAAAATGAATATATAAAAAACAAACAAATAGAAAAACAGCCTCTAATGCACTTAGCGTGTCAAGTTGTGGGATGGGGATTAGCCCTGCCTGTCCTGCCCTGTGTGCTCTGGATTGTGGGACACGGCTGCCTTTGCACTCAGCTCTGCGGGGCAGAAAATGAGTGTGCGGAGGAAAATACCAGCTCCTGATGGTCTGAGCAGACAAAGCCCTTCACAGGCGAGGGATGGAGGAGAGCACATCAGCAGCACAGGGCCACCTCTCCAGGTGCGGCTGGCGGCAGGGAGGTGACAGCAGTCCTGTCACAGCAGTCCCTGCGGCAGCGCCTGGCACAGCGGGGCAGGAGCTCCCTCCGCGCCCCTGGCGCCCCAGGTGTATTTTTGTGGGCGAGCAAGTGTTTCATCCCGCTGTGTAGCTGTGCATTAGACCGACTCTGCCTCTCGAGGCACTCCCGCACAGCCTCTGCTGGCAGCGCTGTGTGCCCGTGCCCACGGTGAGCGCTTTTCGGAGCACGGAGCTCCCAGCCCGGCCGCTGCCGCTCCTGCACCGCCCGGCCTGCCCCGAGCCTCCCCCTCTGGGGCTGCGGAGGGGAAGGGAGAGGTGAACCTGCTGCTGGGCTGCGCTCTGCAGAGCTGCCAGCTCCGCTCTTGTCATCCCTGCTCCGCTCTGCCTCTGCCAGTGCGGCGGGGGCATTCCCCAAGCTATGCGCTGTGCTTCGCAGCCCGGGTTGAGGGGCAGGGGCCCGGGAGGGGCGGGCAGCCCTTGCCAGGAGCTGCTCAGGGCTGGGATGCGCGGTGGGGGCCGGTGTGTGGTAGGATCCTGCTGCTGACGAGATCTTCTACTGCAGCTTTTTTGCAGCATCAGAAAAGCAGGGTGGAATTAGGCCACGTAGCCTGTGGTATGAGCTCTGCTTGTTGGTATTGTTAATAGCTCTGCTCAGAATATGCTGACTTTTTCTGAACAAAAGCTAAAAAGCAACCCTTACAAATTAATCATTATTAAGACTGTGTGCTCGCTTAGCTTTTCGTGCAGCCATTCAGGGTGGTAAATACCCATTCTTGTGCTTGATCTCTGTGGCTCAGCCTCCCTTGGATGGCAACAAAGCCTTGTACTGGGAATGCCTGTGTTTGGGGGCAGCTTGGCAATTCTGGGGCAACAACATCTCCCTCCTCACGTAAAATACAAGTCAAATGCTTTCAGCCTAAAGGAGTTACACGGATACTATGCCAGGATGACTAAGATGAACCCAGGGATTTCATCTGCTGCCAGTTGACATTGATTCTGTGACTCCTTTATTACTCTGCTGTAGAGGCTGACTTACAGTGAAGTTTGCTCTGCCCCTAAATTTGTCCAACTCTAGTGAGGTCAGGGATTTCTTGGGATTATGAACCAGAACAGAAATTTGTGGCTAATAAACTGGGTGGTAATCAGGAGCTCTTTTCCTCTCATGTCTTAAGCTTTCCTGGCAGGGTGGCCATGTGTTGCCAAGCCAGTGGGCGAGGACATGGCACAGGTATCTTGAAGGTCAGAGGTATCTTGTCCTGCTGAACAAGGGAATGCAGCACCAACATACTGAAAGCTGGGCCCCAGGGAGGAAGACAGGGCTGGTGTGACAAGCACTGATGCAGTAGCTCAGCCTGCTGATGTGCACAGCAGAGCGTGGCAGTGAGCAAGTGCCGCTTGCAGCACACAAGGAGGTGGCAACTCGTGTTGTTTCTCCTTGGGTTGTACCTTGTGTGCTGGTTTAGGTGCAGTTATGTGCTGCCAGATTACTGGCAACCATGAGCTGCAGTAGCCTGGTCCCCTTCTCTGCTGGCATCCATCAGTGGCTGTGCAGAGCCATGGACTGGGAGTCAAATGCTCACCCTTCCCTGGTGAATTTAGCCTCTCAGCCACCAAGTTCACCAGGTTTTTCAAAAATAAGTTCTCAGCCTTTCGGTATTGTGACTTCTTCCACTCCAAGTGCTACCCATGTAATCTCTTGCACATTTCAAAGCTACTTGAAACAGCTCCTTACTTTAGTGCTTGCCAGATTCCCCCCCAGCTGCCAGGAAGGGAGTAAGCAGCCGCTGCCTGTTCTACTTGAGAAATTCAACTGCCAAGTGGTTATTTACAGCGGGCAGAGGAATGAAAATGTTAAATGAAATCAATTGCTGGCAATGTGAAAAAAGGAAGGGGGAGGAAAAAACCCCAAACCCTTACAAAATCAGGATTATGCTGGCTGCAAGCTGCAGCCACCTTAAAAGGATTGCAGACAACAAACAGCAAAATGCCGACAACAAAGCTGTGCCCACATTAGGCCAGCCTGGTGCTGACTCTGGCTTTTGTTTCTGTTTAATCTCCCTATTCTTGTCCACTTTGGTCCCTTTCTTGGCAGTGTATGGGGAGATGGAAGAGCTTTGGAAAGAAAGCTGGATTGTGTTAAAACAGTTGTTCAATCCATTTCAACATCAGGCTCCCTGCCTGAATTTAACCTGGAGCTAAATGAAAAATTAAAAACTAAATGAGCCCTATCTCCCTGATGAACATCAAATTTTGCCTTAAAAATAGGAGTATTTTATTTCCCTTGGCTTTTACAGGATGGAGGTGGTAGGAAGGTTACTGGGAGAGGCTGCCAGCCAGTTTGGTTCTGACTGGATCACAACTTTTTTTTTTTTTAGGTGTCAATCCCTCCCTTTACATGGAAGCCTCAGGCTTCCCTGCTAAATCTCTACAGAGACAAGTGAATCACAGCCTTGCATTGGGCAGTGTGGCAATTAATCAGCCATTAAAAAGGAAGACCTGCTGTCTTATAAACCAATTAGATGGGAACTGTTTGCTTGTGTAACTAATGGAGTGGGGTTGCTAGTAAGTTAAAGGCTCCTTGTGGAGAGAGGAGCTGAAATAAGTCTCTATTACAGGGCTTTAAAAATGTATTGAAACTACCAGAGCACCAGATCTTTCTCTAAAACAGGAATCTCAGTTTGCAGCCATACATTGCAGTAAGCACTGTCCCCTCTGCTTGCCATGCAGTTGGCTGAAGAAAGTATTTTTAACTCTTGATGATGAAATGTTTTAAAGTTCTCTTTTTTCTTAAATCTTGACTGGGTTTCTGGGCAGGGATGGAGATGATGATGAGGATGAATGGCAGGAACCCCTCTGAGGGTGGGTAAGAGGGATGAGGCAGTGCTGTGGGATGCTCTGTGCATACAAAGGGATGGGTTTGCTGAGCCCCAGCTAACTCTGGAGCAGGATTTGGTGCACTGTCCATTAATGCAGCTCCTTTTTTAGCTTGTTTGCAGGATGGGTCTGCTTTTAGGAGCTGTGCTGATGCTTTTGCATAGCACTGCCTTTATGTTTGGGCTGGTGCTGGTGTGGGGCAGGCTTGCTGGCTGTAGGGAGGGTCTGTGTCATTGAGAAACAACACTGCTCATGTTATCTGTGCCTTGAGCAGGGCTTACTCCAGCAGCCACTGGAGCAAATCTCAAGTGTTTAGCTGGGTGCACTGGGCTTTCAATTCTTGGCAGTTGTGCTAATGTACTAATTTGAACCGCTGTCTCCTGAGAACACGCTCAGCCTGCTGAGCCAAATGGAGCGGGCGCTGACCCCAGCCTGCTACCTGCAGCTGAGTGTGGATTTCAGCAGCAGCCCTGTGCTCCACCCATCCTGACCTGGGCCTGTAGAGGTGGGATTGGGCGGCTGCCCCAGCAGCAAGGGGGGAAGTGCCCTGGTGAGGAGATTCTTAAGCTGATTCATTGGTTTCCTGTTCAATTTATTCTGCTTTTAGAGGAGGTGTGATTGCTGTCATTGGGCTGCTAAAGAAACAAGATATATGTTTAAGTTTACCTAATATACTGTGTGCAGCTACTTAGGAACAGTGCAAACTAGATAAATAAATCATGGCCCTGCCTCATTGTAGCAATGATTTTGTGTCTGCTCCATCATAACACCGGGCCTATTAATTTCACTGAGGATGTGGGACACAGCATTCACTTACCTTATGCTTACATTTAACAACATTCACGTGCAGAATTTTAACAGATCATTCTAGGTCATCCAAGAGAGTTGTTCCTAATCCTTTTTTGCAATTCCAGTAAGCAGGAATAATTTTAGACTAGATCTGTGGTAGGGAAGCTTTGTCACTATACCATAAAGTGCTGCAAAGATAGTCTGGGGTGCAGAGAAGGGCACTGGGTGCACCAGCTTCTAGTTTTGGCTCTGAAACTTGCTTGGTGACTGTAGGAAAGACATTTAACTTATGAGAGCCTCTATCTTCCTGGCTTCCCTCATCGCATAATCTATTTTTTTTAAATTTGTGACTTTTCCTGAGTGCAGTATTTGCATTATTTATGTAGTTGCAGTGACTAGGAGCGTTGGCCTGCCTTGCCCACTGATGCTGTCTTGTACCAACCTCAGAATGTGATAGCACCACAAGCTCTGTGTGCGCTTCATCAGCGAGGAGGTGCTGAGCATTTTGAGTACCAGCCTGTGACAGTCAGCTCCCTTTGCTTACTGCTGAGTAAATTCTGCATTTCAGGGCTGATCCTGGCACCACACTGCAATGTATGAATGCTCTCTAATCTGGCCATGCAGAGGCATCTGCCTCTTTCACTCCTTTGCTCTGCAGATCCCTTGTCATGATCCCCAGTTCCTCACCTAGCCCTTGTTTAGGTCAGGGTCTCATCAGCCTCAGTCTAACAGATTTCATCCCTATTAAACAGTAAGTGTGGGCTTACAGTCAGTGGGCTGTTGTGCTTTGCTGAGTCAGGCCTTTAATTACCCCAAGCTTATGGCAGATCTGCATCCCAAATGGAAGATACAACTGCCATCCCTCCAGCACTGCCTCATACCAGGGAAGGTGCACACTCTGTTTGAAAGGTACCTCAGCTGCAGTCTGCTGAGCCAATCCTCAAATTGAGTTTGAAGTCGTTAAGTGGAAAAGAAAATTTTTGTGACAAGTGATTTCCCTGAGCAGGTGACAAGCTATAATGAAGCGGGGCGGTTTGGCTGGAAAGGTTTATGATAGCAGCTGTGTACCCTTCCTCTCCTGTGAGCAATCTGGGCAGGAGAGGATTCGTGGAAAACTGTCCATGCCACTGCAATGCAATGTTGCCTGCATGTCAGCCTTGGATTAATTTCCACAGTCTTTCCCCAGAATGTTCCTGGAGCTCCTTTGGGAGCAAGGGCAGGATGGGTGACTAATTACCATTTAAGTTGTACTACTCTTCCTAGCAAAGTGCTTGCTTGGGAAAAGCTTGTGAGCAAATAGCACCCCTGGAAAACGGTGTCATAGGAGGGGTTTGAGTTCTTCAGCTGTACTGTTGCTGGTTATAGCTGCAGAGTTTCTTCCTCCTGCTTTGGCTGTGTTCCTGTAGGACAGGGATGTGTCTGCCATGAGCTGCTGGGTGCACTGGGCACAGGGCCTGGCTCTCACAGGTACCTGGAGAGAGGGAGCAATGGGCATGGCACAGCCAGGGACACAGCTCTTCCCAAATCAGCAAGAAAATGGAGAAGAGAGGAATGAGGACACCAGGATGGCTCTTCCAGTGTGGGGAAAGGTTTAGGTACAAGAGCACTGAGAAGTTGATTTTAACAACCCTGAAATGTGCAGTGCGAGAGCTGCAGCTCACAGCAAGATGCTGTAGCAGCACAGCAGTTGCTCAACTTAATGTGCAGGTAGCCAAGTGTGACAGACCACAGCCATAGCACTGGGGAGAGAGGTGCAGAGCCCATGGAACAGCCTATCCTGGCTATTCTGGCCAGGACACACTGCCTGTCTGTTTTTAATCTCACTTCTGTGCTGTGTGGATACCTAGGCAAGAGCTCTTTCTTGTCTAGGGTAAAGATGGAGTGGTGCTTAAACAGGTGCTATTCATAGTACACAGCTAGCCAGGAGGTTTCTGGAGTGTTTCTCTAAGGTGGTGGGTGCCTTGTTAGAGGTGAGGCTTGAAGCACTGTGGGCCAGCTCCTCCTGATTTCTTTTCTCCCCTGATTGCTGGTTATGCAGTGTGTGGGTGGGTTGTTTTTTTCTTAGTACAATGTCAACTGCTGGCTGAGCAATGCTGGGATTTGTGTAAAAGTGATATGCTCTGATGGGGTGCAAGCAGCTCTGCCCAGGACCAGGCATGTTCTGCAGGTGCACTCACCTGTTGCAGAGGAGCCTGATCTCTGCACTGCCTTCTTGGGGTGAGCTGTTCAGGACCAAGCCCTCACTCTTTGGTCTTATGCTGGTGTCTGCTTAATGGGATTTTTTCCACAAAAGGGTAGTGATGAATTACCCAGGCTAGACACTGCTGTCTAGGGCCACCAGCTGCTGCCCTTCGGGACAGTTGGATTTATACCTCGAAGCAGGTGTTGAATTCCTGATGCACAGAGCACTGCTGAGCTGGGAACTGCTCAGTCTGCTCTGCTGGCTGTCCTGCCCTAGGCTGAACAATCCCCCTGTCCCTGCCTGTGCTGCTCTTACCCAGGCTGGGATCTCCTCAGCAGCACACAGGGTGGGAAGGGTGTGGTGTTGACCAGCCAGGAGGGCCCCAGTGTGTTAATGAGCCTCATTAACTTAACCAGCTTCACCTGGGACCATGCTCTGCTCCTCAGCCTGAGGAGCTTCATTGGAGCTCAGCTCTTTGTGCCTTCCCGAGCCCTGTTGGAGCTGTGCCTGTCCCCAGCACTGTCCCTGCTGCTGGCTCCTTGGGTGCACTCCAGATCCATGCTGCAGTTCCTTGCTGCTGCCTTCTCTCCTGGATGAACCTTGCAGTGGCAGTGCAGGTAACCTGGTGTCCAGTCCTGTCTCTGACTGGATGTTGGGCCTCTGCTGCAGGTAACCAGTCTCTGACTCTCTCTTGTTCCTGCCTGAGCTCTGTGGTGGAATTTGCCTCTGACTTGTCACCCACCCTGCCTGGGGCTGTTCACTGGGCCTGTCTCTACCTAGTCCTGTTCAGACTTGGTGGGTCTGTGCTGGGTGGGTGAGGGCTGCCCCGGGGTCACCAATGGCTTCTGTATTGTCCTCTGTGTAGAGCAGCCCCACTCTCTCTGCTCCCTGGTAGTCTTGTGGCTCTAACAGGCTGTTAGAGTGCTGCTCTTGAACCTTGAAGCAATCCTGGTCTGATTTGAATATTCACTTTTCTTGAGCTCCCACCTTCAGAGCTCTCCCCTGTCCCTTCCCAGGGTTTCAGGGCTGCTGGTGTTTGGGAGGTGGTGTGGACAGGTTGTCCTGTTCTGTTTGAGAGGTGTTGCCCAGGCAAAGAAAGGGTTGAAGATGTTATTTATGTACTGGGACTAGAGCAGGAATAATTTCTTGGAGGCACTAGGTATGCATAGCACTGCTCTGCACACAGGGGTTGAGCGTGGACTGGGGGAGGGATCAACGGGAGCAAGTGATGCCAGCTGGAGACGCCAGAAGCCTTTTAAAAAGAGCTTGGAAGCAACACAAAACCCAACACACTTGCATATTCCAAGCAATGCACGTAAGCAAGACTCACTTTTACATTTTTCAGAGCAGATTAGTGATTTTCTAATTAGGGAAAGAGCCGAATATTGAGCACTGAAATGGATAAGCGACTTAAAAAGAACACAGAAAATCGCAAAGTGAAATCACTTAAATCAGCCTTGTCTCCTCCCCCCTTCATGCTTGGTATGCTGTTTATCTTGGCAAAGAGGGGGAAAATAAATTCCCTGGAGGTGCCACATACACAGTGGTACCTGAATACATCAGATATATCTATGCAGGGAGCTCAAAGTGCTAAACTGCAGAGTTTTGAATCATTCTTCTGGACCAGCAAAAATATGAGCAAGGCTGCATCCCAGCAGGCTGGGGCTTGCTCTGTCTGTTGTACCAAGCAGCAGCTGTTTTCTGAATTTTGATCTGGTCATGGATTAAGGTGATCCCAGTGCTGAGGGTTGTTTGGCCCTTTGAGCAGCTTGAGGCTTGGGTTTGTGAAAGAGCAGAGCATTGTCTTGGTTGTGGTCCTGAATGAGATCCTGGATGCTGCCACACACAGGTATTGGGACCCAAAAATGTAGTTAGCCATTTTCTGCTATCAGAACACATACTCTAAAGACCTGTTCTGCTTGTCAGGCCTGAGCCTTGACCTTTTCATGCCCTAGATTCACCATCTGCAAAACGGGGAATTACCAAACTTGGACTGCACCAGCCTGGGTTGGTGCCTGGGCTGTGGAAGGGGCCAGCACGAGGTGCCAAGGGCAGTTTACACCAGGAAGTCTTTTCTTAGGCTCTTGTCCCAAGAAATGAAGGTTTAGGAGGTGTTACAGACTGTAAGGATGTGGGGCAGGGAGTGTATCTCACTGTGCACACAAGCAGTGCTTGCATGCTGCAGCTGCTACTGGACCATAAATAAATGTTAGTGGGCACTCTCTCTCCCAAAGCACCTATCACTGCTGCCATCCATGTGGAAAGAGGAAAGTAAATAGATTCTTGGATTGTCTTAAAGGCAGAGGGAATAGGATAGGATCAGTCTATTGGATTTGTTGAATAAACTACAAAAAATAAGATATAATTCTCTGCAGACACGGGTTAATGGGCTATGTTGTATTTTGCATTTCAAGCACCAGAGCATTCAAACCAAGCTGTCAGACTGGTGGGCTTGTTTGAATTAACCAAGGCCTGGACTGGGCACAATATTTTTTTGAGTTATTAATGCTGCAGTAGAATTTATGCCTGATTTTTGCAGCAGGTGTGGTGTGATCTGTTTGACCAGGGAGGTGTCCTCTCTGCCCCACCGTGCTTTACAGTGGGAGTTACATGTTGGGGAGCCAAAAAGCTGCCAAAAACTTGTTTGTCTAAAAAGCTGACCATGCATCTGGGATTGCATTAGGGTATCCCAGGGAAAGGAAGGTAGCTTGCTGACTGGATAATTCTGGTGTAAATCCAACCATGATCACTCCTATATTTTAATCAAAACCTCCATCCAAAGGCCATGCATTGGCATGACTGGGTTTGCTGCCTGCTCCACAGAGGCAGTAGCAAACCCTCCCTCTGTCCCTCACCCTCTCTCTCTCCCTTGTCTGGCCAAGGTGTTACAAGATAAAAACCAGCATTGTGCTGACACTTATGCTGCTTGTGCACTTCCCTGCTCTGTGAACACAAAAATGTGGCACTTGGGTTTTGCCCTAAGAGGGTATAAAGTGTCAGGGAAATATTGTATGCCCTTTTCTTTTAAACAGGGCCTTTGTACTGGCCTTAAAGAGAGGTGAGAGGGATTTGTGCATTCCCTGACAGCTGTGGGGAAGCGGAAACTTTTTATTCCATTCTCTAGATGAAGATCAGAGGTTGTGAGATGAGAGGAGAGAGGCTGGCAGTGGAACAACCCACAGGTTAATCACGGAGCTGGCATTTGGGAGATCCAGCTTCAATTCCTACAGTGTATTTCTAAGTATTTAGCCGAAAGCAAACACATAAAGAAACTGAAGCGCACAAAAACATGAGAAATGATCAGCCCTGCAGCAGGCTCTGTTGTAGCTTTAAGCCATCTAAAGAAGTATCTTTATATCCTGTGAATTGTGTTCCAGTTGGAAAACCTTTGCTGTGCCTCAGCAGTTGCCTTGCATGCATACAGAGCACATTGCTGTTATAATATAGATGATATCTTCTGGCCACTTTTAAATTAACAGAGCCTCAGGTGTAAATTCATTGTAGTTTTCATTCCTATTTCCTCTCCCCAAAGTACGTGGAGAATTGGAGATTTCAGCTGCATAGAGGGACTTGGGGGGGGGCAACTGTGCTCTCAGGTGTCCCTTGCTATCCTTCACACCCCACTGCAGTCACCCAGTGTGAGCAGGGCTCTCCTGGGCTGGCCTGGATTGACTGTCAGCCACGGGGCACAGGAGGATGTGGCTGGGCCAGGAATGCAGCAGGAGTGAACAAAACCCATCTCCCCTGGCTTGCATCCTCTCTCTAGAGCTGCAGCAGCCTGCTCTGCCAGTCTGTTTGCTGCCTCAAACCCAGGGGCTTTCAGCAGCATTTTAGGTTTTCTAATAAGTAAAAAAGCTTGTCCCCATTCCCTGGCTCTGAAGACAATGGCATGGCATGGTTCATGTCCTTGTGGCTGACCTCTTCTCCCCAGAGGAAATTAACCTCACCTGGGCTTTCTATGCCAAAATGCCCTGGGGAGCCTGGGCCATGGCTGCTCTGGGGCAATGCTGTGTCCCCCTTCAGTTACTGGTGCAGAAACAGCCAGCAAGCCCCCAGCAGTGTGGAGTTAGTAGGGCAGGGTGGGTTCTGCACACCTCTGGGAGAAGGTGCCCTTGGGGCTGGGGTGCAAGGCTGCTGCTGTCCAAAGGTGTTCCCCCCCTGCCTGCAGGGACATTGAGCTGTGAGGATGCCCAATGTCATTTTTCTCCAGTAGCTGAGATGCTGGCTTGCAAAAATCAGGAAAAGTACATCACAGAAGAGTTCCAGCAAGGTCTTGCCACCTTTGTCAAATAGCAGCCAACTTACCTCCCTCAGTGCCCAGGCAGGAAATAAACTTGCTAAATGAGTATATTTACTGCAAATGAATTTGTACCAAATCTTGTATGTGCAGCAAAATCCTCTTAGATGAGCATCTGATAAAGGATTAAAACTATTAAATGATTAAAAAATCCCCTCTGCCAAATGGTGAAATATACAGATTATACAGTGCTTTGTTGTTTTGTTTTTCCCCTTGGCTTTGCTATTCCCACCCTCCTTGCCCTGTTTGAGAGGAGGGAAGAGAGGGAGAAAAGTCTCTGCATCCCCCTGAGGCACAAGAGGTGCCAGGGAGGCTGGCAGAGCTGGGGAGCAGTGGTAAACCCCATCATCCTGTAGAAAGTGGGGAAATGTCCCCAAACCTCTCCCAGCTGTGTCCTGCTTTTCTGGGAAGCAGACGGATTCCTCCTTAGTCTGGAGAGCTTTCCTCATGGGAAAGGCTGGGCACACTGTGGGAGGCTTCTGGGAATTCGGAAGCCAAAACTAGTGAAGCCAAGGAGCAAGACTAAACCCTACAGGAGGGCTATTACAGGCAGGATAACATTCCTGAGGAGTTCTCATGGGGACAGTCCTCTCCTTGGGCAAAACAGAGGAAGGATTGATTTCATGCAGCTCCTGAGCTGGCCCTCATCACCTGGGCTGCTGTGTCTCTGGGGAGGACCATCAGTGTTTCCTTCAGCTCTAGCACCTGTCACCTGGGTGAGCTTGTCTGCAGAAATGTCCTGGAACTCAGCAGCTCCCTATGGTTTGCATCCCCTGTGTTACAGCTGGTGGCAAGTGACCTCAGTGATGTTGGGTGGCAACAAGATAGGGAAGGGTCAGACCATGCCCCCTGTCAGAGTTTCATTTCACTGTGATGTGTGCAGCCAAGCACTCAGGGCTTGCTAGAAGTTTCTTAGCCCACAGCTCTAAGGCAATAATTGGGACAGCCCTGATATGAGAGGAAAAGTTCCAAATACTCTGTTGTAGGAGGGGTCTGGCTAAAGCTCCTCCTGAAGCTCACCATGTTCACAAAGCTCAGGTGTGCTTTGTCCTCACCCTGAACTAGAGGGTGTGAGAAGACACCCTTGCTGTGGTTGTTCTGGGTAATTCCTGATAGCTCTGGGAAAGTTGGCTGGGAGAAGGGGTAGGGATGGGACACAGGCCACTGCTACAACCATGGAGGTTGAAATGAGAGTGAGACATCAGCATCTCTGCTGTGGGCTTGAGCAGAGCCAGGATGTCCCTCAGGCTGCCCAGGGTTTGCTTCTTGCTGCAGAGTTGGACCCCACCAGCCTTGGGCTGCTGCTGAAAGTACCTGTTTCCCTGGAGTGCTGGGCACAGGCACTGCTCTGCAGAGGATGTTTTGGGGTCAGGCTGGATGAGATAACCACTTCATTAATGTAACCCTGATTAGGCGGTCAGGGACCGCATCGGAGTCCAAGTTATTAGGAGCTGTCAGCAGCCAAGCATTGAAGTGGAAGGATGGGAGAGGAGGAAGGAGAAGCCAAAGGGACTCTAGCAGGAGGAGTGTCAGCTCAGTATTTATGAGGGAAATAAGCCTCTGGTGTTTTATGGCCAGTAAGATGCTGTTTTCTCTGGGTCTGTTTGATTAGATAGGATTGTCTCAAGGGCTCCAATGGCACATCATTGATTTCTGCTCACTCTCATGGAGACATTCAGCAGCTCTGATCTATCCCTCCTGATTCCAGAGTACTAAGAGGGGACAGCCACTGCGGAGGGGCAGCCTGGGCCAGGAGGGGCTGTTTGGAAGGGAGGTTCCCTTATTTAGCCTGACTGCAGCTCCCCTGCCCTCCTGCACTGTGCTCTCCACTTTGATTGCTTTGGGGCCATCACTCGCTGTCTCCCAAAATCAAGAGCTGGTACAATGATTCTGTCTCCTTGATGTTCCAGGGAGAGCTGGACAAGGGCAGGAGAGGAATTTACCAGCTCTAAGGGGAACTTGGAAGGCCACAGTTTCTAGCTGGTGTAGCACTGTGGGAATGAGTCATGGTCAGAGGCATGGTGAGGTAGGGACTCATCAGATTTAGGATTTTTGGGGAGGTGATGGCTTTTCCAGCTTTCTGTGCCCAAGCTTTTATTTAGCATTCATTTTGTATCTGGAAACTTTGTAGAAATCATATCTCAGGTACCAAACCCTCAGTAACCTGTCCTTGTGGGTGTCAGGGTGCTTCAGGTAAGGGCAGTGTGGTGCTGGCAGCAATGTCAGTGGGTAAGCCTGACCAAAGTGAGTCAAAATATTTAAAGGCTGCAACAGAGAGCAGCCTGCCTCATTTCCATGTTGTAGCTGCTGGCAGAATCCTGAAATGAGATGGCAAATTGCTTTTGTAGCTCTTGTCCATATAAATTGGAGGCTGAGAGGTTACAGAGCAGACTTTTTCAACGGGGTTATAGTCTTCTGGCCATGAGCAGGAGGATCTTTGTGCTGCAGTGGCAAAGAGCAGGGCAAGAGAAAAGGGAGTGTGAGGACAGGCTTTGCTTTATTCTAACCCATTAGACATGGGTGAAACTAGTGCATCTTCAGCAGCATTGCAATCGATTGCCATGAGGAGAATTGCAGAATATTTTGTGTTCTTTGGCACATGAGGTTGAAGGCAAGGACAGCATGGAGATGGGGGGGTTTAAAGGGACTGTTGTGGGTTCAGACACTGATCTTGCTGGAAGGATACTGGCGTGTGCTTTGGTTTCTGCTTACCTCTGGCAGTCACAGGTGGGTGGGTGGGTTACTTTTGCCTCTTCCCTGGGCATGGGGGACAGTGACTCGTGAGCAGAGGAGCATCCTGGGCTGGTGGTGACCAGCATGAACAGAGGGGCTATCTGCCGGAGAGGCTGCTGTGAGCTGCCAGGGCTGGCAACACCTCTGGGTGTCTCTAGTAAAGTTCAGTGACTCTGTTCCACTTGGCATCACAGCAGAGCTGAATAACTTAACAAGCTTGGGGGCTCTGAAAGCACTGTCCTTGTTAGCTGGTCTCCTCTGAAAGCAGGGCGGAGGGAGAGCTGGGTGACAGGAGCAGAGCACCACGGCATGGCAGGAGGAGGGATGTGGGTGACAGAGGGCTCCTGGGATGGGGCTGAACTGGGAGATGCGGCAGAGGAGCTGGTGCAGGCAGGTCATTGTTATGATGCTGCAGTGCAAGGTGGGGTCAGAGTGGAGCATGAAAGGAGAGAGCAGCAGGACCACTCAGACCCTGGGGTTTACTGCTTCACTTGAGAACTGCATTCCCTTTAACCTTCCACTCCCTTTTTTCCCTTTTTTTTTTTTTGTAATTCAGGGGAAGTGCTAGCAGTCAGCTCCTGCTGGGAAAAGAGTGCTGGAGCTCAGCGCCTGCCGGTCCCTGCTCGTGCTGTGCCCTGATTAGCAACTTGTGCTGGAGCACATCAGCACAGGGGGCTGGGCTGCTCAGGGAGCAGTGAGAGAAGGAAGGGGCTGTGGAGCTCTCAGCCCTCTCTCTGAGGAGCCTTTCTGCCTGGTTTGCAGTGCTGGCAGGGCACAGGGCTGCAGTATGTGCTGCTGGCTCTGCCATGCGTGCCAGCCTGCCCGTTTCCTGCTGCCTTGCCGTGGCCTGACCTACCTTTCCCAGCTTGTTCTGCTACCTGAGTTTCTTTAGCCTCTCTTGCTATAATGGAGGCAAGAGCATAGGCTTCCCCTCCCCGCTGCCTCTCTGCTCACACAGGCTGAGAAGCTGCTTTCTTTCCGTGGCTGATGCTCAGGATGCTGCCCAGGCTTTCTTCTGGTGGCGTTCAGTAGGTGGGACTTGGATTAGACAGAGGGAAAAGAGTGGACAGATTGGGAGTTAAGCTGAGCCCTGCCAAGCTCATTTCAAGAAGGCCCTGAGGTGTCATTGGCAGTGGCCAGCCTGTCCTGTGCCTTCGGTGCTGGCTGAAGAACGTCCAGGACTTGCCACTGCAGTAATAAAACCTCATTTTATGCTCCCAGTCAACCTAAGCTGGTTTCCTCTTCCCTGAGGTCTGGAAACAGTAAAAAAAGCTGCCAGACTGTTTCAGAGCTTGCAGTATAAACCCAGAGTTCCAATGGACACCAGAAAGTCTGCACTTATCCCTGCAAAAAAAAGTTATATCTCCAGGGAATTAAATAATCACCTGTACAATCATTTACTCCTATCCACTGGGACTATTTGCTACCATTAGTACTAAAAATGGTCCTGTGGCAACTACAGGCCACCTCCTCCTCACTCCCACTTCAGTAATGAAAACACTCCCTTCTCTCTCCATCCTGAAGAGTTTTAATCAAATAAACCTGGCACACATGCTCCTGAAAGGAGGATGCTCTCTGTTAGCCAAAATCTGTGCCTGTTTCATTTTCTTCTGATTTAATTTTCCAGAGATTAAGATCCTGCTCATCTCCACTCTCAGAACTTGGCTGCCTCTGTTTTGTTTGTTGGTTTTACTCTAGTGGGTTTTTCCTTTCTGTTGGTGGCTTTGTTTTGAAAATCCTGAAGGCCCAGGGGCTCTGGTTCCCGGGGACCCAGCCGGCTGTGAAATCGATAGGGAACTGAGCCTTCCCACACCTGGCAGCATCCCGCCTGCTCCTGCCCTCCGTGCCTGCAATGTGGCTCGTTGTCTGCCTCCAAAGGGCTTTGCCATTGCTGCTGAGCAGTGTTTCTGCTGGGAATGTGTTTTCCCATAGTAGGGGCGATCTCCTGGCTGCCAGCTCCTCTTGCTCTGTGAAAAGTTGTCTGTCTTTGCTGCCATCTTTGGTTTAGCATCCCCATGTAGCCTGAATGGCAGTAAAAATATCACCCTGTTGTATTGAAGACCCCAGAGTCAGACTTGGTCCCTCAGAGCTCTGTTCAGTCCTTCTGAATATCTCCAGGGAGAGAGGTGCTACAATCCCTCTGGACAGCCTTTACCAGTGCTTGGTCTTCCTCACAGTGGGAATGGGGGGAAAAAATAATCAGTTGTTTCCTTATGGTTTGATGGACCCTCTTGTGTTTCAGTGTGTGTCTGTTGCTTCTTTCCCTGCCACTGGGCAGCACTGAGAGGAGCCTGGCTCTACCTTCTTTACAGCCTCCCTTCAGGTATTTATAGACACTGATAAGATCCCCCTCAGCTTTCTCTTCTCTAGAATAAGCAGTCCCAGCTCTCTCAGCCTTCCCTTAGATGTGAGATGCTTCAGTCCTTTACCCATCTTAGTGGTTCTTCTCTGGACACTCTCCAGTAGTTCCATATCTCCCTTGTGCTGGGGTCCCAGAACTGGCCCAGCACACCAGGAGTGGCCTCACCAGTGCTGAGTGAAGGGGAAGGATCATCTCCCTTGACCTGCTGCCACTTCTAAGGCAGACCTGGTACCATTGGCTGTCCTTGCTGCATGGACACATTTAAGCCTCATGGTCAGCCTGGTGTCCACCAAGGCCCCCAGCACCTTTCTCTGCAAAGGGGAAGGAGTAAGGGTTGTACCACTGAAAGTCTGTGTTTAAGGCATTGGCACAGGTTGCCCAGAGAAGCTGTGCCTGCCCCATCCCTGGAAGTGTTTGAGACTGAGCTGGATGGGGCTTGGAGCATCCCTGGAGGTGTCCCTGCCCATGGCAGAGGGGTGGAATGAGATGGTCTTTAATGTCCCTTCTAACCCAAGCCATTCTGTGGTTATTGGTGGGACTAAGCACATTGATACCTTCCCTTCTGAGTGTGCCAGCTTTTGATTGCACCCCATTGCTCTTGCCTTGGCAGACTGATGGGTTTTAGTTTCTGCAAAGCATGGGGCTGTTGGTCTGCAGCCTGGAGCTCCCTGGTTTCTCCAAGGTATGTCTGATGCTGGGAAGGTTGCCCATTGGAGGGAGGAATCCTGTGTTTGTGCTGATGGAGGGGAAGTGCCCCTAGAGCTGACCCACTCCCAACTGGCCTCTGAGCACTGTTGTTTGTGAGGAGGCTGAAACACCCAAATATTTCCAATGCTCTTTGCAGGCTGTGCAGATGTCTGGGGTCAGTGGTGACAAATTATGTAGATTCCTCCCCCTTCCCTCTCTCCTTTCTCATTTCCATTATCTGCCTTTTGTAGAGGCTGTAATTTATTGCATTTTGCAACCTTATAATTTATGGCTTTTTTATAATTCTTTTTGAGCTTTCAGAAGTAACAGCTCCATGTACCCCAGTGCATTTCATTGTCACACTTGAGGCTTTCCCACCTCCCCCTGCACTTCCACTCTTTTCTTGTAACTTGCCTGTTTACTTGCTAAATTATTATTGTGCACTCAATAAAAATTGCATTTAAAAAGTGATAACTGAAATGACATTTAACATGGAAAGCACTTAAGCATAATTACACTATATGCATTGCATCATTTTGTGACAGTTAATGAAAAAAATATCTGAACAGGGTTTTTTGTTGGGGGCTGTAGAGATTGAGTACTGGCATTTCATTGCTTCTAGAAACATGACTTTTATTTTCACTGGAGGGCTTTGTCCTGGGATTTTCTTCTTCCTCCTCGCTTGCTGCCACAGGTATCCTGTATCTGATGCAGTGGCACAGGGTGAAGAAGTCGCTCCTGGCATTCCAAGGGCTTCAAGCTGGCATAATGTGCTCAGAGTTTGATATTCCCAGCTGGAAATTTTGAGAGGGTTAGCTTATTTGGATCAGTGACTTGAGCAGCCTTGCTGCAGAGTTGCTTGTGCTGGCACCAGGGCTGTGGTAAGGGGGAAGGGGAGGAGGTGGCAGCCCCGTGGTTGTCATGGTCCAGTTGTGAATTCTGGGGTAACAGTGTCATTGCACCTTTGGCTCCTGGTCATGCCCTACAAGGATTTTTTGTAAGGAAGCTGCTGCTGGCTGTAGCTGGGAGCTAAACAGTCAATGTCCTTGCTTTATACTGCCCAATGACTTCTAGAGAAAGAGGGAAAGTGTGCCAACCCCTCGTGACCCCGTGGCTCATATCCTCACTGATACAACTACTTGATTATTAGATTACCTGCAAATCACAGCTCCTTGACCATCTGCTGTGTGAAACTCCTCAGCTCAACCCCAGCATCTGTCCAGCCTGGCCATGCAGACTGTGCTGAATTCCTGAGCAGATCAGCCTGGCTTTCCAGGCATTGTTTCTTCTGCCGTGATTTGTCCTGTCCTTTTCCTACCTACACACTGCAAAACTTTGGCGTATGAGATGTTTCAGGGGTGATTCTCAAGCCTTGCTCTTCTTCCCTTCTTCAGAAAGCAAGATGAGCTTGGTCAGACAGTCACACAGGCTGCAAACCAGCTCTGTAAATCAGAGCTGTCCCTCTCTCATGCAGGGAACTGCAGCTGGAGATGCAGATCACAGGTCCTGCATAACCAGGTTAGTCATCCCTGTAGAGCTGTGATCTTCTCCTTCTGGGAGCCCTGAGCTGCTTGGAAAAGGGATAATGAGGGGTGGAGCTCTTCCTGCACCTAAAGCAAGGTGAAGAGATAAGAACAAGACTCTGAGTAGCAGGGCACAGGAAGATCTGAAAAAGCATTTGAGATATAGTGAGCAGATGATGGGAGCCACAGTGCTTGACATTTCCAGGCTGCGTGTGAGAGATTTTTGGAGCAAGCCAAGGTAGACAGTACGTGTTTTCTGCAATTTGGAGGAGTAATCTTCAGGAAGCAGTGTCTGTGGCAGGTTTGGATACTAGTCTATGAATGGGAAGGGTAGTGGGCTAGTGGGGAAGTGAGCTAGGTAGGAGAAAATGGAAGCAAGCCATTATTAGAAAAAGGAAGGGAGGGGAAAACCCCAGCATTGAGAACATCAGTGTCCATGAACAAAGTCCCCAGCTTATCCAGAAAGAGCTTATTGCCTTTCTGTGGTGGTGTTGTGACCTCCCCTTGAAGTTAACAAACTGTTAATCACTTTATGGGTCATTTCATTCAGAATGTTCACCAAAGCATTCTAAGGTTCAGACACAGGAGGTCAGTGAACTCAGGGATTTTTTCCTCTTTTTCTTCAAATGCACACATAACTAGAAACCATGCTGAGGCAGTAATAACCAATATAACTGGGAAAGGAATCTCCTGGAGAGATTACTCTATGCTTTTTTGAGGCATTTCTGGTTGCTTGTATTTTTTATTGTGTTTTTTTTTCTGAGTTGACTTTAAAAGAAGCTTTAATAGAAATTAATAAAGTCCTCATCTGCTTGACAATCAGTCTCATCTGGGAACTATTTGGTGTTATCTTGGCTTAATTCATTAGTAAGAATAAAAAAAGAGCATTGAAAGTGGACATCTCTATTGAGAGCACTTAATTCTTTGCAATAAGAGTCAATTATGCCCTATTGAGTAAGTGGTTTTGCATGGGGCTTACTTGAGAAATTCCTCAGCCTGAGAGAGGACCTGGGAAGATAAAGTGGAAGGAGGGCAGAACCCCACACTCTCAGGAGATGTGCAGAATGCCTGTTTTGCCTTGGACATGCCCGTGGCCTGAGCAGGAGGCTGGGATGCAGGGGCTGGTGATGCCAGGTCTGATCAGCAGCCTGGCTCTGTCACAGGCAGGAAGGAAGGGCAGCATTTCCCCTGTGAGCTCAGCAAGCGGCTGAACACCTTTGCTCTCCTGATGGGCTTATGGTCAGGACTCTGCTTCCCTCCCCAGTTCCTCTGTACTTCACAAGAGCACTTCACTTCTGAGGTTATGGGGCTGAATGCTCCTGCACTGTGCTCTCAGAGGACAAAACACTGGGGCTTTCTTGTTTTGCTTCTGATCTGCCACTGTATTGGGACGCTTTTGAGATAGTAGCATGTTCACTGTGGTGGTGCTCAGTGCAGACCATCCCTGCCGAGTCTGGGCCCTGCTCAGGTGTGGAGCTGGGCGTGGGTTTGGTGCTGAGAACCAAATTCAACTCATGGGATGTTGTTGAGTTCCTAATTTCAGCAGGAATTAACTCCAGCAGCCCTGTTGTCTGTGTTTCTCAGGAGATGGAGTGCAGGCTCCTTCTAGCAGTTTAAGCTGTGGCACCAGGTGTGCCAGAAACACAGCAATGCTCACTCAAGGCATGGGGGTTTTCTGATGGTAGTGATAATTTTGATTAATTGGATGAGGAGACATGTACAGTAGGAAAATGAAATTGTGAAGCCTGTTTCCTGCTACACTTTCTGTAGCTGAAATGTAGTGGTACTTTACAATCTGTATTGATCATCCAAACAGAGATATATGTGGTCTATATAATCATCTAAGTTTTATTTATGGCACAAACCCAAGTCAGCACTATTATTAATATAATTGCAAATCCACTTTTCTATTATGTGATCAACTAAACTGCATTGCAAAGCAGCCTTGGGGGCTGCCCAGCCTGGAGTGCAGTGACACACTTCAGGATTGTGGGAGTGAGCAGGGTGCTGCTGCAATGCTGTGGGGCTCCATCCATGAGCCACTTGAACCCACTTGGGGCTTGAAAATAACCTGTAGAATAAACTCCTGACATTTGGAACAAGAGGCAAAATCCCATAGCCCTTGGATATTATAGTTTTCTATTTAGAACTCACTCCCAAGTTTTAGGAGGGAAATTACAAGGTGGCATTAAAAAGCACCTGCTGTATCACCATCACATGTCTCACCATTTGAGTTTAAATGTCTCATCTGAAAAAATTCCCAACCAGGTTTCTTTTCAAGCAGTTGAGGCTGCTTGGGTTTCAGCTTGTGCTGCTGCTGTTTAGAGTAATGCTAATTAACATTCTGGGCAAAGGAGCACCGAGTGGGGAAGTGCTTATGATTTGTAAATGCCACTTTGCTCTTCTGGTGCTATCGCTCCAGGGAGAGGATTTCTTTCCTCTGATTCTCGCTTTCCCTCCTCCCTCCAACTGTCTTGGAGTAAAGCTGGTGGTTAGGCACATATTTTGCCTTAAGCATATGCACGACTTTTCAGTACCTGTGCAATGGTGGGTGAATCTGCACAGACATGAGGGGACCTGTGTGCGTGCAGAGCATGGACGTGCTGCTCTCAGGGTGCAGGAGCTCGTGGCTGGTGCGTGTGAGCCTTTCCCAAAGAAAGGAGCATGTGACAGGCTTGTCCATGCTGCAAGTTTCCCATTCTCTTGATGATAAGCTACGAGGAAATGGGGATGAAATCAAAAATTGGCAACATGCTGTCAGGAGGGATTAATTTCTGTCCCTGATTAACTTTATGCTGGAACAGCAGGAGACGAATTCTTTACCGTACGCGATGCAACCTTTTCTTACACCAAGTAGATCTGACTCCACCCCTGGTCCTATGCTGCCCTTGTTGTGCTTTCTAAGGTTAGGCAGGGTCATTGCTCTGGATGTGTAATGACAGGCCAAATATGTTTTTCCTGATGCTGATGGAAAGTACTGAAAAAATCCTGCCGGTGTTTGGAGGTCTGGCTTGTGCTGTGGAAGAGTTTTGTTTCTGCTTGTAGAAGCTTTAATATGCTGGTTAGTCCCTAGAGCTCTTGGTGGAATATTAATAGTCTCCATTCCTGTGCTACCTTTCCTCTAAGGCTTCCACAACACTTTGCAAAAATTAACAATAAATTCTTTCAAAGTGGGAGGTCAGTGCAGAACACAGGAAGGTGATTTGGCAATGATCACACAGACAGGTCGGTACTCTGCGTGTGGCAAAGGGGGCAATACAGACCAAATCCCCTCTCTCAGCCCTAAGTGCCAGAAAATGACCCCAATTACTCCCTGCCTGTGCCTAAAGCTTAATTAAGACCGTGGCTGTCATAGGGAGAGCAGGTGTGGAGCCTAAACATTGCTTTGTGACAGAGCAGAGCTGTGTGGGGAGCTGGGATGGGCACACAGGTGGGTCTGGAGCTCAGCCCTGGTTCTGAGTGTGTGCTTGTGAGCAGGAGAAAAGGGACAGCAGGGACAAGACCCCTCAAACACTGGGGGAGAACTGAAGGAGGAGACAAGGCGAGTGGGGTGCAAGTGTGTGCACAGATGTGTGGGATGGTGCTTGAGGAGACCTGAGTATTTCTGACTGCCCTGGGAGTTTGGCTCCCCTGGCCCAGCTCTGGCTTTCCCACTATGGGTGCTTCCCTCACCCTGTTATTTCTGGGGGTAATGGGGCCCTGGGGACTCAGGTTTTCTTCACCTGTGGGACAGTTCTCATGCAATCTTAGCATTGTACAAGGACAGCAGGAGTGATGGCAGGATCCTGTTGCCTGCTCCTTGGCCCTGTGGAGAGCAGAAAATCATGGACCCTATGCACAAGGTCTTCCGAAGCTGGTCTGTCTGGCTGGACCCCTGATCGATGGTGCCCAGCTTTGATTGATGCCTGGATATTTTGAGGACTGTTTAGAATAACATCCTGGTGAATGCTCTACCAAGGACATTGTCTAATTGTCACATTAATTGTAATCTGAACCAAAGACACATAGATATTAAAAGCATTACCTTGTAGGGAAAGAATAAATGAATATGAATTTTTTGGCGTACAAGAGTAAAAACTAAAGTAGGACAAAGCTTCAGAATAATAACAGGGCACAGCAGCACAAGGCAGAAGTGTCTGTTCTTTGTTAATCTGAGGTCTTTCCACCAAGAACATGGTTTTTAATTGCAGCAAGAGGTTTTTAACTTAGGCATCATAAAAAGTTTTCAGATAGGATTGTGAAGTACCAGAGCATTTTGTCTTGTGAAACACAGGAATCTCCATCACTGGATTTCTTTAAGAACAGGTCAGAGGAAAAGGTTAGGATTGAGAGAACTATAGTAATTATGTTAGAAATGACACATCCATTATGCCACCTTTTGCTGGGGGTATGGGAACAGGCTGAGAATACCTGAGTTGATGAGATCTGTTCCAGCCCTGTTCTCTGTGATGCTGCAGAGGTTTCTGAATTTTTTAGTGGAGTCTTTCCATTTGGATGTCAGACCCCTCGAGGCTGCCTTCAGAAGACACATCCCCTGGGATCTCTGTGGGTACAGATCAGTCCTGCCCCTGTACCTCTCCAAGACTGTGCTGAAAACAAATCTTGGCTGAGTTTGCCAGCTGTAGGGTTTAATGCCACTGCTGAAGTCTTGCTGGTGACGCTTTTGAGGTGAGACTAAGCTGAAAATCTCAGCTGAAATGACTTTGCAGAGGGTCACCTCTTTATTAAAATCTCCAGGTACATGGTGTATTCTTGTTACAGCTCCTGAACCCCGCTGGCTCAGGGAGCAGAAGGCACTAGCAGGAAAAAGGATGAGTCTAGAAATGTGTGGAAGAAAGCTGTCTGGAAATCTGTTCTCCATATCCTCTGGTGATGAAGCAAAGCTTTCTGAACCTATTCCACAACAGAGAGGAGTTTATATTAAACACCAGTAATGACTTTCTAGCAGGCTGCCCCTTCAGTGACAAAAGGGGCTCCAAGAGAGCTGGAGAGGGACTTTTGACACGGGCATGGACTGAGAGGACAATGGGCAATGGCTTCACACTGCCAGAGGGCAGAGTTACATTAGGTAATAGAAAGAAATTCTTTATTGTGGGGTGCTGAGGCCCTGGCACAGGTTGCCCACAGAAGCTGTGGCTGCCCCATACCCAGAAGTGCTCAGGTCCAGTTTGGCCAGGGCTTGGAGCAACCAGGAATAGTGGAAGGTGGTTCCACTCAGGGCAAGGGGTTGGAACAAGGTGCTCTTTAACCCTTCCAACCCAAACCATGCTTGATTCTACAAAAACACTAAAGAACATCATCCAGGGAAGCCTGGGCTCTCCACCACCAGTGCATGAGAGCAGAGTTTGTAAACAGCTGTTAGCTGGGTCTTGAGTGAGACAGGGGGTATGGGTTAGACAGGTGGGTCTCTTCCAGCCTTGCTTCCAGTGAGCATTTCTGTGCCTTTACAGAAATGCTTCCAGTGCTTGAGATTAGGGAGAAAAGCTTGTAAATGTGAGTTTCTGAAGTGCACAGAAAACCCCAACACCTACATCAGAAGGTAAATCAAGAGAATTGCAAAGTTGCTGTTTCTAAAAGTTCAATTTCTTTAAAATAGATCATTAGTCTGCAGAAACCTGTGGGGGTAACTGTTGACAGTGCTGACTTATGCTGGCCTAGATTTCAATTGCTTTAGCTTTAATAAGAGATTTAGTTTAATTCCATGTCAGTGGAGTCATCCCAAATTTGCATCACTGCAGCTGAGAGCTGAATTTGGCCAGTGGTAGCCATCAATAAAAATAAAAGGCAGTGTGGGGTAATTGTTACTATTTTTCTTGTGTCGATAAAAGGAAGCCTGGAAATATGTCTTGGAGCCTTAGTGTTAGAGACTGCACTGCACAGCCTTTTTCCACAGCCCTTCCTACAAAAAGCAACAGCATTTCTGGCAAGGGAGATAAAGCTGTTTTGGGAAAGAGGTCTGGTTATTTGTTAAAGTCAAGTCTTTGAGGATCTGGGAGTCTTGCAGCAGTCAATGCAGAGTAAGGAGCTGTGTGTGCTTTCGGCACTCGCAGGGGATGGGGAGCAGCCCTGCCCCAGGCACTGCAGGACAGCCTGTGAAGTGCTTTTCATTTTTCTCAGGACAGTGGTGGCCCCTTTCTCATCCTCCTCACTGCCAGGGAAATGAAGTCTGGTGAGATCCCATTTTGGGTCTCCATGAGCTTTTGTAATTTTAGTGTCCTAAACCTTTAGGCTTGGGAGAAAAGCAGCAGAATAAAAGAAAACAGAGTTTTAAACTGTCCAGCAGCTGTGCAAAAGGCAAAAGTGCAACCACATGGGGTCCAAGAGGGATCTGAGGAGCAGAAATGTTTCTTGCTTTATCTTTCCCTAATGATTTTCATTCTCTTCATTCTCTTAGGGATGCTGGGGGAAACCCAGCATAATCCATTATGTGGAGGCACTGATTCCAGCAGAAGTCACAGAATGGTTTGAGTTGGAAGGGACTTTAAATACTATCTCATATGAACCCCTTCCACCAGATCAGGTTGCTCAGGACCCCATCCAGTCTGGCCTTGAGCACTCCAGGGATGGGGCAGCCTGTGCCAGGGCCTCACCACATTCTGAGTAAAGAATTCTTCACGATATCCACCCTGAAATCTAGGAAAAGAATACATCTTTATCTGTGACAGCACCCCTCCTAGGATGCACTCAGGGTATTTGAGGTGCTATTTTAATGCCATTGATCTGAAGTAGGTGTGTTTTGTATGGACATAACATAAACTGGTTAACTTTTCAACAAATCATGAAGAAAAGTAGTTGAGGCACCTTTTCAAAATACTGTTTTCCTCACCAAAGCTTTTCTTATGTCCCACATAACAGAGAAGCCAGACTCCAGGATCAAGTTGGGGTTTTTTTGTTTCTGTTTCACTGTACAAGCTTGTATTTTTAGAGATCATGTGATGTCTGACTGCATTTGGGCATTTTTCTGAGAAGCTGTAGCTGTTCGCTCTCTCCTGTACATTAGCACAGCAGGATCTGGGGGGCTTGTGCCCTGACCTGGCAGCAAGGCCCACGCCATCCAAGTGGCTCTAAGTGTGCAGAGAAGGGCCTGGGCAGAGTTCCCATCCTGGTTGAAACCTTCTGTCTCCAGCTATGCAGCAATTTATTTTTTGCAGCGCTTTATCTGAAAGGAGAAGCCCAAGTTGGAAGTTGTGTGATGCTGAATTTCCTTGCAGAAGATTCTGACTCTCTGCAAACACCCAGGCAGGTCTGTTGCTCTGAGAGCTCCCCATACAAGGGTTTGGGATGATGAAGACTAAAAGCTGCTTTCCAGGCCGGGAGAGGTTTTCTATAATCCAGGCTAACCGTGCACAGCCCTTTATCCCTGCCTAGTTGCTAAATGATGTACAGCAGGGCCAGGTCTGCTTTGGGGCTGGCAGGGATGAAGTCTCAGCTGCAGAGGCTGGTGATCCTGTGCTCAGGAAGCAGAAGTCCAGCCAGTGCCATAGAGGATGGGATGTGCAGGTGCTGGGGCAGGATGGAGAGCACTGGAGCAGCTCCACCTCTCCATCCCTGGTGGTGTGGGCTGCTTTTCCCTCTTCCCCCATCTTCTCTGTGGTACTGCTGCCTTTTAGCAGGCTCTTTAGTGAACTAGAGAGACCTCAGTTCTATGGTTTGTTTGCTTCAATTAGAGCTGACCATCCCCGAGGAGCCGCTAAACTTCACATTTCCCTGTCCTGCTTCTGCAGGAGAGCTGTGAAGAGCTGCTCAGAGGGTGCTTGCTTTTTATGAGCTAGGTGGAAGGATGGAGCACAGCAGGGAAATGGCACTGAGGAGAGAGGGAGCTGGGGTTAGTAAATGTCAGGCTGCTCCTCCTGCGCGCGCTGGAGCACGTCCGCAGGGCCGGAGCATCCTGGTGACAAAGGCCAGCTGGGGCTCTGAGGGAGCCACTGCCCACGCTGCTCACAATGGGCACCTGGGCTCAGGGCTCTGCCCTCAGGGCTGCTGGCATCCATGGTACCAGCTCTGGGAGTTGGTGTGGGGTAGATTTGCAAAGCCCTCTCTGAACTGTGGCACCAGCGCTCACCTGCAGCTGCTTCCCTTTGCCTGTTCCCCTCAACAGGGAAAACCAGGATCTAGCACTTTCCTGGCTGATCTCTGCTTCTCCAGAAGGCCATTGCTGTGCCAGTGCCCATCCCTGGCCCCTGCAGTGGTGTGTGACCAGGAGGTGCAGCACAGGCAGCACTGCCGTCCTGGCGGGCTGTCGGCCAGGCCACTGTGGCTCTTATCACTGCCTGCTCGATTGTCCCTGACATCCTCCTAATGTAATACAGACACCACGATGATTACCATCATTGCAAGGGCTATAAGCACCAGACAATGAAATTTAACAGCAGTGCGTGCAGCAGTGATGAGGGGTGAGATGGAAATCATGCTGTCTCTGCTCTCTGCCCATGGCCCAAATCGTGCTCTCTCTGCTCTCTGCCCATGGCCCTGAGCAGTCTCCACCTTCCAGCAGGATCTCTGGGGCCTGGCACTCCTTTTCCTCCCTGTCACCCAGCCACAGTGTTCCGTGCTTGGCCTCATGGTGCTTTTGTTGGTCATTTATACCACTGGACAATTCTCCTCAAGGCTCCCACTTCATCAGAGGGGTCTGCTCTGTGTACTCAAGGCAAAAGGAAGTCTGCCCATGGGCTCTCCTCTTTCCTCTTCACTCATAGTCTGAGCTGTGGGGAAACGGTAGGACCCTGCAGTAGGTGAGATGGGACTCAAAATGGCCAGACTGGTGCTTGTCTGAGGGACACCAACAGATCCTGAAGCTCTAGACCAGCATGTGGGCAGGCAGTGCCTCTCAGGGCAGGTATCCTGCTGCAGTATTGGCTGTACAATGAATTCCCCTTGCAGACTCCATATCTGGGTCACTGTACAACACTGATCCCAGGCACGGCTCTGCCTGCAGGAGCTTGAAGTATAACCCTGAACTGAGACCTTCCCTGCCTCCCATAATAATGCTGGCTGGGAAAACCCTTTTGTTTTCCTGCTTGCTGGCCTTTGTGGGGCATGACATGGCACAGCCCCATTTCTGGGGCATGAGGGCTATCTTAGGCAGGGGTGGCTATTGTGCCTGCAGAGAAGTGGTTTGGTCTTTGGCCTCCCTCACCTGGAGCACCCCAGCTTTGAGGTGGGATGCTCTGGGAGCAGGAACAGCCTCTCTGTTGCTGCACGTAGCTCTTTGCTCTTTTGCAAACATGCCAGCTTTGCACTGTGATTAAACGCTGCTGTTTGGACTGCAGCTGTCCAAACCTGCTGTATTGGATTCATACGGGGTGGGGAAAAAAATTAATTTCTGGAAAATTACTATTACCCAGATCAGATGCCTTTCTAGCAGGAGCTGGAGCACCACAGCCTGTGCCTGCTGGGCCCTGGCAAGCCCCAGGTGGGGTTTGAGCTGTGGGTACAGCTCTGTCCTGGCCCAGTGGGGCTGAGAGCTGCTGGGGTTACCAGGGGCTCAGCTGGGGTTCAGCTTTTGGGTTGCTGTTGTTCTTGAGGAAGGTGATGGGGGAGTCTTGGCATGGAGGGGATGCTGTGCAAGCACAGTGCAGTGCTGCCCCTCTGATTGTGGGGAAGGGCTGCTTTTGGCAGATGTGACATGGAGCTGGGGAGAGAGGGAGTGAGAAGAGAGGGGTCTGCTTCGGGCTGCAGGTGTACCCCACATCCCTGGCCTCCCTCATGTCCTGGATGAGCAGGCTGGAGACAGCTGGCAAGGGAGGCTGAGGAGACAATTTTTACTTTCTAGTGGTGTTTTACAGGGCTCTCTCCTGAGATTTGTTATTTTTCTTCACTGGATCAGTTTTATCACTGGATACCTTGACCCATAGGAAGGTGTTGGGCCCTCTCATGGCAGCTCATCAGATGGTGATTTCTACACTTATGGGAGTATTCCTGCACTCATTCCTTTCTTAGGCTTCCAAGTTTCATGGTGCTGGGTGTGCTCACAGGGAATTGGGGAGAAGAAAATGCTTTCTCTGAACTCTGACAGTTCCCTGAATATATAGGCACAGAGGGAATTAAAGGCAGAGATGAGCATCATTTATTGTGCATTAAAAGCAAGGCAAACAAGTGAATTTAGAGAATGGGTGTTTCAAGGCAGTATCAGATCTGCCTCCTTGGCTGTACAGGTGCTGCTGGGAACGTGTGCTGACAGTTGGTTCTGTTACCAGCTTTGCTCTTAAGTGAGGCCACTTAGCACTTCTGGGCTGGTTTAAATCATTTTCGGGGCTGTAATTGCACTATGCTTAGGAGTATTTAGGATTAAATTTTTCATGTTGCAGGTTGTCTTGAACAGTTGATTTTTTCTTTCCCTCACCTGCCACTACTTTGGGTTTTTTCTTGTTTCTTTTTTATTTTTTTATTTTTCAGCTCAGTACTTTCTATTGTTTGCTGTTAATATTCCCTCCCACTTCCCCCTGCTGTTGCCACTTACTAGCTCACTCTCAGCACCCACTGCTGGACTCCTTTCCACGGCCAGGATTGGATTTTCTGCTACTGCATCCAGCTTCAGCCCTTCCCAGCCTTTTAATTGAGATTGCAGTTCATGGTGTCGTCTCACTCCCCATTCTCTGAGTGCAACAGCTTCCTCCTGTGTGCTGCCTGAGGGCTGCTCCCTCTGTAGGTAATTCAGGGGCTCTCTACAGCCCTTCTCCTGCCCGGTAATCTCAGGTTTGCCAGCCACACTGAGCAGGACCCATACAAGGGCATTATTTCTTGTTTCAGCATGGCTGGAGCAGTGCAGCACTGGCTGTGCTCATGTCCCTGCACTGCCACTCACCTGCCCTGCCTGCCAGGGAGGCTGGGAGGGGATGGGGCCTTTGCTCAAGGCATTGCCAAGTCAAACCCAGTCTGCCAAGAGCACACAAGGTGCAGCCCTTCTCTCGAGGGTGAGACACAGGGTATGGACAGGGACTCACAAACAGCAGCTCCTTGACTCCGAGGTCACCGGGGCTACTAATTTCAAAAACAGGTCCCAGAGCACTGGATCACAGGAGAATTTCAATGAGAATTGCTTTCTAATCTTGACAAAACTAAAGGTTTTTGCTATCACTGAGGAATGTCCGGGATGTCTTTGGCCAGAAAATCCTCCCTTTAAACCCAACATGGGAAATGTCACCTTAGATAAGTGAAACCTGGCCACGTTCTGAACAGCCCAAAGCAAAATGCTACAGTGGAGACTGTGAGTTCTCTGAATTGCCTGGAGCCCCCACCATTCACTCCCCTGCCTGTCTGGGATGTTCTCATGCACATATGGTCACTGTTAATTTGTCTTGGATTGTTCTAATTAAGGCTGGTGAACTGTTCAGCCAAGAAGACTGCAGAGCTCTGCAGCTGCAGAGAGGGCTGGGGGAACAGCTCCTGGTTTCTTTTTCTGTTCTTTCCTCCCTGGTGGACAGGTACTGTTTCTCTCCATAACCAACAGGAGACAATTTTGTTTCATAATAGGCAAATACTAATGCCAGGACTCCCTCTGTACCCAAAGCTTTCTCCTTGAAGATTGCTCCTCTTTGCTTTCCCTAATTGCTGCTGCTCAGCTGGAGGTATCCTGCATCTTCCAAGCACATGACTTTGTTGTGCTGTTACTTACCAAGGGGAGAAAAAAAAAAGAGTGTGAGAGAATACTGCTTTGTGTCGAGCTTCCCTTGCTTAACCCTTTCTGTGCCAATGTGGGGTGTTCTTACCTAGTGCAGGATGTTGTGCTGTTGGCAATACAAGCTTTTTTTGGTGTGATGGAGCTCTGGTGTGAAAAACCTCTAGAAATTGTATCCTGAGCCACATCAAAAGCAGGTCAAGGGAAGTGAGTGATTCTCACCCTGTACTCTGCTCTGGTGAGACCTCGCCTGGAATCCTGCCTCCAGCTCTGGGATCCTTAACATAAGAAGCAGTTGGAGGAGGTGCAGAGGAGGGCAGAGCAGATCACCAGGGGGCTGGAGCACCTCTTCTATGAAGACAGGCTGAGAGAGCTGGGTGTGTTCAGCCTGCAGAACAGAAAGCTCTGGGCAGACCTCAGAGCCCCTTCCACTGCCTGAAGGGGCTCCAAGAAAGCTGGAGAGGGACTTAGGGCAAGGTGATGGTGTGGCATGACAAGAGGGAATGGTTTCACACTGAAAGAGGGGAGGCTGAGATTAGATATTAGGAAGAAATTAATTACTGTGAGGGAAGTGAGGCCCTGGCACAGGGTGCCCAGAGCAGCTGTGGCTGCCCCATCCCTGGAAATGTTCAAGGCCGGATTGGACAAGGCTTGGAGCAACCTGGGATAGAGGAAAGGGTCCCTGCCCATTGCAAGGGGCTGGAATGGTATTTAAGATCCCTTCCAACCCAAACCATTCTATGAAATAATTTCTTCTGGAGTCTGAGGATGCCTCTTAAATGTCTTCTCTTACTAAAGCATCCTCTTTGGAGTCCCTGTGCTCACAGAGTCACAGAGGACTTGCAAATTAATGTGAAGTGTGAGTGGTTTGGGACCAAAGTGATTTGGGTGAAGCCCATTTCAGACAAATCAGTTGTAGGGTTGCCTTTCCTTGAAGGATGGCAGGCGTGGAGCATGCAAGAGCAGAGCCTTGGGGAGGGCACTGGAGCCATGTTCCATGTGTCTCCTAGAGACTGAGGAGTCACATGAGGATCCCAGATGTCTGGCTCTTTGCTCTTGGCTCACGGGCTATGCTCTTGCAAGTTAGTAACCACAGAAATTCACAGAAATTCTGTTTTCTCCAGAAAGCTCAGACTGTTAGATCTGAGCCTTTTGTGTGCTGCCCCACTGATAGAGGTGGAATGGGTTACTCTTCTGACAGCCAGAGCAGGCAACCTGAATCCCTTGGCGCTTTTTGAGGGGAAAAAGCAGTTTCTGGAGTACATCTAGAATGGAGTAATGGTATATATGTGCACAAGGCTGCTGGAAGAGACTGCTGTTAGGAATTTCCTAACGCCATGGAAGAAAGGAGGAGCTTGGGCAGAGCAGGGCCCCAGTAAGAGCTGCAAAAAGCAAAGTGGAAGCCTGGAGATTCACCCAGTAGGTCTGGAGGGACTGTGCACAACTGAAAGAGCAGCCTTGTGCTAAGTCTCTCACTGTGGCTTCAGCCTCAGAAACTGCTTTGTTTACCCGTGAAAGGAAAAGGGAGGCTGGAGCTAGGGGATGCCTCTGCTTTGGCTCTTGGATTCACTGACAGCTGCCTTCAGCAAGTGGAGCTGCTGTCTACTCCAGCTCATTATGAGGTCTGGAGAAAGAAGAGAGGGCAGGGAGTAGTTTCCCAGCATCTTAGAGGGTCTCACCATGTTCCTGAGCTGTGTGATGTGCCACTATCCAGATCCTTTGCCTGCCTGTACCTTTACTTTTGCTGGCTCCACCAAGAGCAGGAGCTGTGATGGTGTGAACTGGGGGTGCCTCTGGCTGAGCCTCTCCTTAGTCCTGGGTGAAATGGGGGAGGTTCTGGGTACGTGTTTGTCATGTGAAGCTGGCTCTTTACTGCTTGTTTGGGTGCTGCTCTGACAGCCAGGGCACATGTGTCACGAGAAATTGCTTCTGCAGCCCTGGTCCTCATGGCCAGGTCTGCAACAAACCACTCTTACAGGCAGAGTCTCTCACTTGCAATGAAGCTCCAGCAAATGAGGGTTTTGTCCCCTGGGAAGCATGATTCAGCTCCTGAGGATCATGCAAGCTTGGGAAGGTGCCAGACATGCTTAGCATGGAATTTGCAGTTAAGCGTGGAGTCTGCTACCTCCTTGGGGAGGTCCAGCTCTCCTTGGAGGCTTCTCTGTTCCCATATGTCTCCATGTCTGCAGCTGAAGGTATTTGAGAGTAGCCTGAGGATAAAGAGAGAAGCAGAATCCTATTTGCTTTGTGGTTTTCTTCATGTACCTTACTTAAGAAAAGATAAAGCGTGAGGAATTTTTTTTTGCTAGTCTCAGATGATGGCAATAAACTCTTCCCTTTGACCCTGTGTTGGTTGCACCTGGGTCTGCAGGCAGGTGGAGTTAACAAGTCACAAAATCATCTGAGGAGGTGACTGAGGGGTTTGTGGTTGTGGAGTCTTCTCGTGGGACTGATCCCTTCTCCTTGAGGCAGTGCTGATGCCAACAGCACTCCCCTTGGGTCTGGGGTTGTTCCCTGCAGTTGTCTGATGTGCCTGTGGGCCATTGCTGCCACTTTGGGTGCAAACATTCAAACACAGATAATTGCACTGGCCTTCAGGTAAATCCTGGTATAGATTTGTGCCTCTCCCCACCACAGCCTGGCCAATTTCTGGACTGGTTGTAGAAATTCTCATTTCTTGAGGATGCCAAATTACCATGCCTTGGTTAGAGATGTGGGGTTTATCCTGCTTCATGTGATCCCCTTGTTCTTATTCCTGGTACCCAGGGCTGCCCTGCTGCCCCAGCACTGCCAGGCCCTGCACCCAGTGAGCCCTGCAGGCAGGGCTTGCACTTCCCAAGCTGAGCAGGTACTTTGGGGAGGTGGTCAGTGGGCTTGGGGATGCCTTTGGGTGAGAGAGAGCACAGCAGCAAGCATGGTGGCTCTCCCTGTGCCACAGGAGTGGCTCAGCAGAGGCAGGGATGGGAAGCTCAGCTTTTGAGTGAGAGGGTGGGATGCCCATTGCCTGCAAGCATGAAAGCAGGCAGCTGTAGAGCCCATGATGTGGGCAGCAGGTTGACTGCATTTCTGTTTTTTCTGGTTGCAAAGCCTTTCTTCTCTTGCTCCCCTCATTTCCAAAGCTTATATTGTTACCTAATCCACATTGCTAGAATTCTCTGTTAGAGGATCAGCTTTTATGTAGGAAGGCTGCTGTACTCCTCACTAGTATTGACTGCCTTTTTCTCTTGCTTCCCCTCTTAGATCTACGATGACAATAAAAGCCTGTTTGAAGTCAAGGAGAATGTGCCCAGGAAATTGGTGGAGAAGGTCGCAGGGGACATTGAGAGCCTCTTGGCCAAGAAAGTCCGTGCTTTAAAGGTAAGGAGATGGGTCTGTGTGCTCATCCTTTGACGGAGATGCTCAGTTTAAACAAGAGGGTTGATGCTGGTGTAGCAGTATGATCTCAGCTTCAAAGTGATTTCTGTGATTGTGTGGCCTTTTCTGGGAACTGTATCCTGCAGTTGGACAGATTCATCTGGAGCATGTGAGGCAAGGATGTGTCATGTGGGGATGTCCTCTAGGTACCTTCTTGCTTTTTATCTCTTCCCTACCATCATGCAAACACCTGAAGGTGCTGCCACAAGAACACAAGTGATAGCAAAAGCCTGGCAGCAGATTTGATCCAGTCACTTAACTGGGGGTGTACTGGAAGCAGAGGGACTGCAGTGTCCCTGCCATGGCTCATGGAAGTGTTTTGGACAAGTGGAGCCTCTCCTGTTTAGGAGATGATGTGCTTGAAGGGATTGTGCTGGTGCCTGGGACTTGAGCTCTGGGACGGACTGTTTGAGTGGGTTGCCCTCATGGGTATCTGCACACAATTCCAATCTATTGTGCTATTTTGTAACACTCCTTAAAATGAACTCATTTTCTCTGTACTGGGGGAGGGTGACCTGATCATGGTGCTGCTCCGTAAAACCCAGTGCTGGCTGTAAGGAGGTGGCAGCAGGGCCGTGCTCTGCTGCTGGGACCGGGACAAGTCATTGCCTTCCTGGAGAGGGGACAGCCTTGTCCACTGCAGAGGGGCATGGAGACTTCCCCTCCAGGAGCTCAGAGGCTCTCTCTGAAACACAGTTTTATCAAGTGACATTGTACAGTGGGCATTTGGCAGCATGGCCAGCTGGATGCAGCTTGTAGCTTGATCCACTGAAAGGGGTTCTGCAGGGGGATGGACGGGGGAAGGCTTGGGGCAGGTAACACAGCTTGGAGCAGGTAACACAGCTGATGTGTCCACAGAGGCCCTGCAGCCAAAAAGACTCAGTCACCTTGCAACCTGAGACAGGAAATGAGCTGTGGTGAGAGAAGGGATGTTGCAGTAACTGAGGTGCAACTGAGGCAGTGAGGGTTTGGAGGTCTCCACAGTGAGTAAGTAAGAAGTGGCTTGGAGAATATATGCAGCAGGAATCACAGGACACCCATGTGGGCTAGGGGAGTCTCAAGACTCAAGATAGGATCTCAGTCAAGGGTGGTCAGAGTCTGGCCTGAGTGTCCAGATGGTGTGAGGTTGTCCACAGTGCCTGACAAAGATGGTAGCTGTAGGGACTTGGGTGAAGAAGATTGCTGTTTACCTAATTTCTTACTCTGGGAAGTAAAGAATGATCCTGCTTGGGACTCACAGCAAGTGTTTTAGCTTGAATGGAAGGAGCTGAAGTGGAACTACAGAGGTGTAAAGTGTCAGCACTGCATTTGGGATAGTGGAAGTGAAAATCAGGGAGACCAATTTTCTTCTTAACGTGAACTTGCATCCTTATGCTCTTATAGTTTGTGTGCATTCTTGAGCATATACCATATTAAATGTTCCAGAGATGTGCAGCACCTATAGATGCTGGAGGAAGACACAGGTGACAGAAGGTTGTAGCAAACTTGATACACACCTGGACAGCATGTGGCTCCCATGGGAGGCACAGGGTAATAACCCTGAGTTACACAGCATCACTGTGCTGAGTGGCTCCACTGTGACATTTGAATTTCAGCTCATCAAGTCACACTGTTTTTCTTTCCCCTTTGCTCTGAGTCACACAGACTTACAGTGAGTTTGTGCATCTTTAGGTGCTAGATCAAGGGTTGAACTGTGCCTGTGGTACAAATAACCTTGTTTGTCTTCCAACTGTCTTTCTTTTTTGTTGGGTTTTTGGGCAGGACTCTCTGGTGTGCTGTGAAGGGCTCACCTGTCTCAGGGATGGTTCTGGCAGTGCTGGTTAGGTAACAGCATATGGTGCTGTCTTCATAGTGGAAACAATGAACCCTTTCCTAAATCACTCTCTCAAGAGGACTCCTTCATAGTGCACTCTCAGGTGGAGCAGACTTTTACATCCATTTCCATGTAAATTCTTGACATTTTAGATTGGAGGTACTAACAACAAAATCTGGAAATGGGGAAGTTGATGGGGAAGAGAAATGGAATCTTCTAAATTTCTCCCACATTTTGCTGAGCTCCTTTGAAGCGGTGGGGCTCCCACAGCTCCTTCCATTTTCCTGTCTGTTTTCATCTGTCTCAACTCTCCCTTTAGTTGAATCATCTCTCCTGGAGTAATTTCCTCCTCTTCTCTCATGACTCACAAGAGTGATGATGATTTCTTGAAACATATTTTTCAGCATCTGAGTCAGGTGGGACTCCGTGTATTGGGAAGGGCAGGTGAGGAGGGAGAAATGGAGTCTCTCTGTGATGTAGGAATTGCCCTGTCACTTGTGTGCTCACTCTCCTCAGGAGACATCCCTGTCTCCTTTGCTGCAGGAGGGAGAAGAGAGGCTGCCTGGGCCTCACTGGGGCTTTGTAGGAAGGTGCTCACAAGCCTTGGGGCACACACCATGGGTGCACAGCTCAGAGCACTGCTCTGATTAGGTGGTGATGCAGTCCAGTCATCAAAGAACCTGTTCTCCTCTGTTTCTAAGTGAAAATATTAATGTGTCTTTATTAAACTATGTGCACAGCATTTATTAATAAAGTTTCTTACCTTGTGTGTTGCATTTCTAAGAGGCAAAAATCAACCCCAAGGAAACTGAACCTGTCTGTCCCTGACAGCCATGGTGCAGCACTGTGGCATGGGTCTGGCACTAACAGGACACACTGATTTCCTATGTGCATTTTGGAGGTGTGCTGGAGCCAGGGCTGTGTGGCAGAGAGGGTAATTGCTTCCTAAAATAAGGCACCTACAGGGGCTGGTTATTTGGATGCTGTCTCTCCCCTTTTGTTCCAGAGCATCATATCAGGTGACAGTCTCATCATGGGACAAAAAATCTCCTAGGGAGGTGTTTTTGCAAGCCCCACCTGTTCCATCTGCACCTGGAACCTGGGGGACTTCTACCCCATGTCCCACAAAATGGCTTCTGTTTGACATGGATTTGCATCAGCACTAATTGCCTTTTCCAGTGTCCTTTGTCCATGACGATTCCATTGCTTCAAGCCTGGCCTCCCAGTCACCTTTGGGCTCTCTAGTTCCAGCTGCTTTTTATTCCCACGATTTAAGAGGAGGTGAGATAAAAAAGATGACCTTCAATACCAAAAATACATCTAATTTCCTTTGAATTAGAAGTGAAAGACTAAGGTGGAGTGACTCCTGAAGAAGATTACATTACCTTTACCCAGCATATTGCATTGTGGGGAAGTTCCAGAGCTGCAGTGAGGTGTAAGGATGCAATAGGTGTGTTCCTGGCTGGGTGGGAGTTTAGTGGCTGTTCTTCTCCACACTCATGAGCTTGTCCTTGTTAGGGCTAAAAAAGGCACCTTTTGTAAGACGTGGGAAGGAGTGAGGTGCCATGTTACCAAATAACTACAAATCCCCCTTGGGTTTTCCTTGTGCTGGGAATCACTGCTACCTGGCTCATGGCTTTACATCATCTGAAACTAGAACTCATCAGCTTGTTTTTTTGCCAAGCAGATTATTTGTCACTTTTTCAACTTTATTTCCTATCTCCTCTTCAGTTTTTTAGAGTGTTCAGACCCCTCTTTGCATGTGCCCAGAGAGATATGTACAGGCGGGAGCTTGTTTGGGAGCCCAGATGTTGGAGTTTGCTGTGGACACTGAATGAGCCAGGGAAAAGCCATCACCTGCAGTGGGGTTGGTGTGGGTCCAGATTCCCAAACCCAAGGGGCACTTTTCCTTTCTTTTAGAATACTATGTCAAGTGCATGAGCAATGATGCCTGCAGGTCTGCTCTCTCCTGAAGCTCTGCAGACTGGGGGAGAAGAAAGTTGTGATTTGATGGAGGAGGAGGCTGAGAGGTGGAAATTTTAGATCCTAGGATATGTTTTAAGATTGTTTCTCCTTTTTATATAGTTCTTGTGAAGGCTGCTTTTGGATGCTGACTGCTTCATTCTTCACATGTTTAACCACAGACAATTTGCTTTGCTTCCTGAGAGCAACACATCCCACAATTTACTGAGTAGGTTATGCCCTGAAGTGAACTATACTGTGACCAGCCTAAAGGTTACTGTCTGTGCTGGTGGCCTTCCCCCAGCTCCAGAAAGAGCCCTGCTGTTCCACAAACCATGGTCTGGATGCCTGCAGGCTCTCACATTGCCCCAGTGGTGACACGGCTGGGCTGGTGTTTTCTCCACAGAGCTGATTCAGTTTTGCAAGTTGTGGATCACTGGCACAGTCTTTTGAGTTAAGGTGAAGTTTGTTGCATTTCCTGTGGACCTCAGCTGTGTGAAGTATCACATATGATGTGTTGAGGAGATGTGCAGCAAAGTGGTATTTTGTGTACCAGAATCTATAATGTGTACTGTGTACATCTGTGTGTATCTTATGTAGATGTCTATGTGTGCAACAGGTTTGGTGCCCCTTGTGTGGGTCTGGTGATGAGAGCACTAACAGCACTTTGCAGGAGTAGCAGGAAGGTTTGTGAGGGTTTTTTAATTGTATTTTTGTGAAATTTAATAGCATATTTTTGTTGCCGCATATTTAGCTCCAGTGTGGAATGAGCATCTGGGGGAAAGCAGGGGTTTGGCAGGAGGGCTCAGTGGTAGGAGGTTTCAGGGTTCCTGTTCCTTCAGCTAAGGTGTAGGAGGTCACAATGTATTCCACTCAGAGTTTACTGCAACCTGAGTAGTAAAATCTAAACTTGGCATTAGACATTTTCTTTTGGCAGCAAAAAGAATACAAAGGACAGGACTGGGGATTTCCTGTATTTTGAAAGCATCCTGAAGGGAAGTCTGGCTGGGTTTCCTGTGGCTACAGAGTCTGGGGGAATGTGGCTGTAGGTGTTCCCATCCTTCTTTACCTTGGGTCCTAAAGGAAAGAGATTGGAAGAGCTGGGAGAAAAGGTGGCTGGTCTGGAGATGCTTAGGGTTTTGTACTGCCTTAACCCTATTTTGCTGATTTGTCTCGTGTTTCTACTCCTCAGCCTTGAGTTTTTCCGCTTACTGGCATTTTTTCTGGCATGCTTCTTCTGAAGAGTTGATGCAGTTAGTACTTGGCCATGCTTTAGGATCCTGTGATGTGATGAAAGGTGTGTTACCTTTGGTGTGTTACCACAAAGTACTGCCCAAATCAGCTCCTCAGTGTGAAGTTGATCAGGGGGCATTGCAGGAGGGAGGAGCTCAGGCCTGTTGTGCTTTCAGTCCTGGTTGAACACTCAGTGCATTACTGCTCAACTGGGACTAGTTCCAAGCTCCATTTGAGCCTGGCCCAAGCATATATCAAGAGTGCAGAGGGGATTTAATTGGACAGGTTTATCCCTTTAACAATTCTGATAGCCCTGAGATTTGCCTTGCAGGTTTGTGGTGAATGGAGCCTTTATCAGGTTTCTGATCCCTGATAGGGACAATAAAAAGTGCCACCTGTCTGACAAGCTGTAAAAATTGGCATACAGCAAAGCATCTCTCAGCCCAGATCAGAGCATCTCCCTGCTCCCTCCTCTCTCAGCAGCAGAGCCACTGACCTCTGTCACAGCATGGGGGTAGAAAATAATCAGGAAATCTTCTCTCTGTTGCTGTCCTCTGGTCTTGGTGGCAGGCAGTAAAAGGATTCAGCAGAAGCAGCCCTGGGGCTGTACTGGATTTCTCCTTTGCTTCTGGCAGAACAAGGTCCTGTTGCCGTCTCCCTGCACCGTGGAGCTGTCTGAAGGATGTTGAACCAGTTGAAGTGTTTAACTGGAGAGCTCCCAGGCCAGGACAGGGAGGCCCTCTGGAGCTGCAGTGCACCAGGGTTCACTTTGGCTGCCAATGTAACCAGTGTTAATGGCGCTAACATGATTTAGGGCTTCCTGCACTTTCATGTGGTGCCAAACCCTTGTGGATTTCCCTCCTGCAGTGTGGTACAGCCCTGCCTTTGACTCGAGGGGAACTTCTGGGCATGCCAGAAGGCTACCAGTGGTCACACTGTGGCCTGCTGGGTCCCAGCTAAGGACACATTATCTGTCTTGCCTAGACAGCAAAATGGGGTAGGAGAGAGGGAATAAACATAGTTCAGGTGAGCTCTGACATAGTGTGGGTTTGGTGAGGTGTGGGGCTCCATGCCTCATGCACTCCTGTACCATTCCAGCTGCATGGCCATGGACAGGAGCTCTTGAGTTGGTGGAGTAAGGACAACAACCACCAGTCCTGCACATGCTGAAGTACAAACTATTTAAAGGCAGGACCTCTGTGCTCTCTTATTTCATAGTGACAAATCCAGCCCTCTTCCCACTTCTTTGCTAATTGCTGGTTGGTGGTTTTTGTTTTTAATTCTATTTTTAATTTGCTCCTAATCAAATCCTGGCTGACAGTCCCTGTGTGTTTATTTGTTTGTTTATTTATTTATTTATTCATTTGTGCATATGTGTGTGTGTGTCTTCTCCTGCCTCACAATTGTTCTTGTGCTGGACCTGCTCCAGTAATCCAATTTGAATCCAATCTCCCAGGTCTGGAATTCTAATTTACAGATTGCAGAGGGGAGTTAAACAATGCCCACACACCAGGATGGGGGTTGATTGTCTAATCTAATCAGGAACAATCAGATGTTTGTAACAAGTCTATCAAACCTGTATTGGGCCAGTTTGCTGAGCGATGTAACCAGCGTTAATGGTGCTAACACGATTTAGGGCTTCCTGCACTTTCATGCAGATTACATTGAACGTTTCCCTTTCTTCTCCCATGAACTCTTGGCAGCAGCCCAGCCCGATGGGCTCTGCAACCTGGTGAGCTGCTGGGTGGCCTCTGGGGCAGCAGAGGTTTGCCAGGACCCAGGGGCTGCTGTCTCCGTGGCACGGCTCACACTGAGCCCCTGGGATGATCCTGTTTCGTGGCACACGTACAAGGAATGCACTCGGTGCCACCAGTGCATCTGGAGTCACAGATGGGGCAGTGAAAACCGATGGTCCTGACCCGATAGGGTGTTCAGTGAGTCTCCACAGCAGATCCCCAGCCCTGTGCATGGCTGTGGGTAAAGAACAGTTGAAGAAACCTTTGTCCTCCCTTGCCCTTGGCAGACTGAGGCTGTTGTGAGGCTGTTCTTTCTGGTACTTGCTGTAAGAAGTCTGGACAGCTGGTGTTTAAAGAAAACACCTGTCTGGTTTTTCTTTTCAGTGCCCTTTCACGGCCTGAAGCAAAAGAGGAGGCAAAACCAGCTCTGTGAGCAAGATGATGTCTCTTAGTATAGCTCCCCAACACAGAGTGGAACTTCCTTCCCTGTGCAAATAAATATTTGCCTGACTTTGCCCTTCCTGAAGACTGAAATACCCATCTGGTCCCTTGCCCTGTCAAGAGGTGAGCTGGTTCTCACGCTCCAGGTCTGTACACTTAGCTCTGCACTCGCTGCCTTTGCCCAGGGATTTATTTTGGGTTTATGGTTTCCTCCCTGCCCGAGCATCCTCCCCGAGACCTGCGCTTGTCCCAGGCAGGCGCGGCAGGAGGATTGCAGCTCACAGCCCTGCTGGGCTTTCAGCCTGAGCAAAGCCTGCCCTCTCAGCCTCCCTCTGAGTGCTGCCAGCCTGGTTTGCACGCACAGGAGCAGGAATAGGAGCTCTCTATTCCTGGGAATAGGAACTGACTTTTCTTGGGGGGTTTAATTGTGTGTCCCTTTGCCTTCCTGCGCTCTGCACCCCTCTCTGTGAGGAGCCCAGACACCCCTGAGACCAGGAAGAGAGAAGGATGAAATAGTCCTTAAAGGGTGTTTTGTATTAGATGGCAGTTTGCATGCTGTTTTTCAGTTTTTCCTGTTTTTTCCAGCACAGGAGGAGGTGGCTGAAGCCATTGGTGTGGGCAGGGGATTTGCAGCAGTTGTAGGGCCTGGCTCTCTCAGAGCTCTGGTCCTTCAGCTTGGTCCTTTCCCTCTCAAATCCCGAGGTCTGGCAGGGCTGTGCTCTAAGAGGAGGCATTTAGGGGTGCTGAAAGGGTAAAAGCAGATGGGTATGACTTATTGGTCTATCTGGGAGGATAGATATAGATATAAACTGGTGAGTGATGCAGAAGAGGAGGAGGTCTCTGAGGGAATTAGTACTAGGGAAAGGAATTATTATTTAATTCTTTATAGAACAAGCTTTAAACACTATTGGGAAGATATGCTTGCAATGATAGCAAAATATAAGAAACCATGTCACTGAAAAAGGGATTTATTTGAATTTTCTTGGTTAATTTTGGCATGAGAAAATGCATTTCCATGGCAGTTTGGTACCTGGAGTTGCTTCTGCACCTTGCCCTGTGACTCTGCAATCTCTGCACGGTGGGAGAGGGTGAGAGGGGGATCTTTATTTCCCCAGGGTTGCCTGTAGGTTTTCATGGAGTGTGTGCTTGTGCACTTACAGGTGTGCTCTCAGTCCCTGTGGGTTCAGCCCCTGCCCTCCATGATGCTGTGCATCCTCAGAGAGCTCTGCAAAGCCCAAGATCCTGGGCTGAAAAACCTCCAACCAATTTATTCTTGTTTAATGTTTTTCCCCTTGAATATTTCAGATGCATCATTTGGGGTGGAAGACTCATATTGAATGGGAGTAATTGACCTGGGACAGTGAATCATTTTGAGTTTATTTCAGGTGGAATGAGGATTATTTTTTAAGGGTTTCACCCTCAGGCTGAACTAAAAATCAATTATTTGTATAGCTGTGTTTACAGGCAGGTAGTGAAGTTAAAGACTAATGAGTGAGGGGGTGGAGGCTTGGTCCTGGAGGTTAATGGACTTGCATGAAGCGTTTTTGTCTCAAAAGCTCTCTTCAAATCCCATTTTTTTCTTTTTTTCCCCTAAAGAAAGTAGATTTAGCAGTTTCATTTCTGCAGTCCGCACACCCCAGATGAGCTTTGGCAGAGTTTATCTCTGCACAGGAGTGGTTGAGCAGCAGGGCTGGCTGCAGGTGAGGAGCAGAGGCAGCCCCCAAGGTGCCTTGCATGATGAGGGTTGAGCTTGGCTCTGGGCAGGTTTGGCTGTGCTGGCACACTGTGCTCCCTGCCCTGGGCTGTGCCCACCAGGACCCTGCTTTCTGTCCCACGTGGATTTGCTTTGCATCCACTGAAGTGAGTCTGAAATCCATCAGCATCCCCCACTACCCCATAGCAAGGAGCTATTCTATATTCCCAGAGCAGCTGATGTCCATTAAATGTTTGAGTGACACTACAACAATGTGTAAAATATCGGTGATAAGGATCTAGCAAATCTTAATAAAAAAAAAGGAGACAAGAATGTAAATTGCACATACAATTGTGATAAAGAGCCAGAGATAACATTAAAGAGATTGTATCAATTTAATGCAAGTTTTGTGCCAAAGCCTGTCATCTGCTCTTTGAAGAGGAGTTGTTGGGAGCCTTGATATTCCAGCAGACAGTGCTCAAATCATCCCAGTGCTCTGGAGTGGCCGTTCCTGCAGCCAGTGTGCTGTGTGGAAGCTGTCTGCTTGCTGAGGATTAATGGAAACCTTTCCTGCCTCTACAATAAAAATAATGTTCCTTGAATAAAAATAAAGTGCCCTTCTGCCTGCTGGCCTTTGGGTCCCTCAAAATGCAATTAAAAAGCAGCTTAATACAGCCTTGGAATGAGAAATCTGTCAGCGTTCAGAGGCACGATCTGAAGCGAAAGCAACATGAAAAGGTTGTGAGCAAAAATATTTCACTGTGCACCTGCCTGGTGGTGTTCATGGAGACACCAGCTGGACTGGGATGTGAGGAGCTGGAGCAGCTTCACAGACAGAGCTGGGCTGCAGCAGTGCTGGTGAGGGCACAGGAGCTCCTCCATGACCCAGCCTGGTCTGTGTCCCTGCTGGCCTGTCCCTGTTTTCTGGGCTGGTGCTGCTGCTGTGTGCCCCGGGTTTCTGTCCCTCCTCTGCTGTTCAGGGTGTGCCACATCTCTGAAAGTGAGCAGGTCACAGCAGTAAGGGCTATTGGAAGTACCCTGCAGGTTTGATGGAAGGGGTAACTCCACTTTTCTGTGCAGGACTGCCAGCTGTGGGTCAGTATTGTGCTTGCCAAAATGTCTTCCCAAAATTTTAGGCATAATAATGGGAGTTAATTTTAAATGGTGGTTAGCTGTTTTTTTCTGCAGGCATGATAATTTAAACAAAATCCTTTAAGTAAAGCTTAAAGTAAAGTAAATTCCATAGCAAGTGAGGGATTTTAAGGGCTGGGAGTGAAATCTGAACAGAGGGCTCCAGTGCCTGCATGGTTTTGGTAGACAAAAGTGAACTTCTGTCTTTGGCTGCCCCTTGTGTGATGCTACCTGCACAAGGGTGAGTGAAATCCCACCCCAGCTCTGCACGAAGAGCAGCAGCAGCTTGATGGGAGCAGTGTTTCAGCGGGATGCCAGTAGATGGCACAGCTTTTTTATCAGCTCATTATGCAGGAGACAGCGCCGGTCCGGGCTGCTCCCGTGGCTCATCTGAGCCCTGCCTCACTCTGCACTCACTCAGATGAAGATGTCTCTGCTGGTCTGCCTGAAACTGAGGAAGTTGGATAAGAGATGGAAGGTGTTGAGCTTGTCAGCGTTGTGGGGCAGTGGGAAACCAGGATGGGGAGGAGGAGATAAGAATCTTGTGCTTGGGTGAGTGTGGGAGCAGAAAAGCAAAATTCAAGATAGTGGTAGTGTGGCTTCCCAAGTGCATTCCAGGAAGTGCTGTATTCCCTTAGTGTCGATGTATTTGACTGCTCCAGCTTTATGCATGGGGAAACTGAGGCCTGGAGAGATCATTCTTTGTCTTTGATACACCCTGGAATAAGAGCTGTGCTTCCTAATTAAGTTCTGGAACTTTTAGCTCCAAGGTGTCCTTCATGCGTGATTAGGACAATAACATCTCCCTGGAGCTCAAAGCTCCTTCTCTCGGCTCTGCTCCTGTCTGGTGCTATTGTTCCTGGCCTCTTCAGGCTTTGAATGTGAATTTTTTTAGCAGTTTAGCAATTTTCTGCATCCTTTTGAAACAGTAAGAGTTGAAAGCATCCTAAATCTCCCTGTGTGGTGTTGCCCAGCTGTTGTGCACCTCCCCTCACCCAAAGCAGCCCTCTGGCCTGTTCAGGGATGAGCTTGTGGCTCTTGCTGGAGAAGTGGCCCCTGGAGTTGGGAGTGTTACTCAAGTGCAGTAAGACAGCCTTGATACAGGGGGGACAAAACTGCCCATCCCTTTGTCCCTGTCCTGGGAGATGTGCAGAGACCCAAGCATCAGAGGGCAATCTTTCTTCTACCTTCTGCCTGCTGAAGAACTTCTTTTCATGACTGGAATTGATTCTTGCAAGTGGATGGAAAGGATATATCCCAAATCTTGAGGGCCTGGTGTGTATGTAGAATATAAACCAGTATGTATGGATGTGAGGCTGTAAATAGAGTTGTCACTCTAAAAGAAATGGAGTTTCTAGTGCTTGTCAGATCATTTTAAAACCATTTTTATTACTAGATTACATTCTGAGATAAAGTTTATTGTAGCAAAAAGAGGGAAAGTGTAGGATTTGACTGCAGATTTGGAAACGCACTTAAAACTTACGAAGAGTTTTTGAACCCTAGCTGAGGGCAGGCTGTCTGCTTCAAGGCTTTCCTGCAGGGCATCTCCTGCCCAGCACATTTAAAGGATGGTCTCTTGATTTTGGTGCAAACTCTGCCCCAGCATGTCACCTTTTATAATCAAGCCATGACATAACATGCAGACACTGGCACAGGAGCTCCAGCTCACGAGTCTGTGCCCTGTGTGTGGGGCAGAAACCCTTCCAGGGGTCCTCAGGAACTCCGTGTTCCTTGAATGTGGCTCTTAAAAAACTGCCATAAGGATTTTGTGTCAAAACTGAGGATCAATCCTGGCATGTGTTGACTTTGTTCTTCTCATTCTCTCCCCCATAACCATTGATCCTAAAATATTTTTCTCTAGTTCTATCCTTTTTCTGTACTCTTACTTTTAGCACTACATCTGCAAGTAACAGAAAACACTGTGTAGGTGCCAACTCTTTTCTTAGCTATTCCTTGCAGATACGAGTAGCATCCCATTTTCTAACCCAGCCTCTTCTGTCTTTTCCTCCTAGCTGTTCCTAGTGGTATTTGTCTACCTTTTATATGCACCAGTGGCAAAGTTAACAGGGTGTTGTTCTCTTGATGCAGCATGACAGAGAAAACAGCAGCCATCTCCTCCTGCCAGACTTGGGCTGCAGAGTTGTGTTGGTTTGCGTCTCCTTGCTCCACCTCCCATCTTAGTTTAGGGCACATCACAGACTGGAGGCTGGAAGAAGCAGGAGCTTTGCAAGTGCCTCCCAAACTCCACAGCTGCTTGCAGGGCAGACGTAGCTGGAGTGGCAAGGAGAAGCTTTTACCCTGAGACTTGCACAGACCCGTGTTTACCATAACATCTGGCTATTAAAAAACAGATTTATTTTGCATGCAGACTAATGCAGAAAGTCTACACTGCCTTGATATTGGAGGTTTTCTGTCTCTCCTACTCCCAGCTCCATCTCTCAAACCCAGAACCTCTGCAAGGTCCCATTCTGAGTAGCTGCTTTTCTCCCTCTGTGCTGAGCATCCCTAAAACCTGGGCATAATAGCATCCCTGCTAATTATATCACTGCAGATTTATTTCATGGTAATATTATAGCTGGCCTCAGGCATCACCACTGTCATTGGAAAACATCGAACGATCACAGCTTCTGAGCTGCCTCCATTAAACCTGGGAGAAGCGTCTGGGCCTGTTTATAAGTTTGTCTTTTGATGAGAGCCAGGGATTGATGAGCTGGTGGCTGTGAGGTTTGCAGAAGGTGCCCTGGAGGGAAGCTTCCCTCGTCAGGCAGCCATAAGGTGCAGATGGCGGGATCGCGAGCGGAATGCAGACACAGCCAGGGGAGCGGGCTGGGAGTGTCACCTTCATCCATCCAGGCAGCCTTGTCCCCTCCCTAGCAGCACCACCCCGTGCCAGGGCTGCCCAGAGTTCCACAGGGGATGGCTCCACGCCCCACATCAGTGCTGCAGGCAGCTTGGCTGGAGGTGCTCCCAGGGAAAGGGGTCTTGTGATGCTTTCTGCTGACAGTCTTGGAGCTAGGGCAGAAGAAAAGGCACAAATACCACTGCCATTTTGCAACCAAGAAAAAAGGAAGAAAAACAATTCAAGAGTTTTCTCTATATATTCCTTGCTAGAATAAAATTAATCCTGTGACCGATGTGGTGGGTACTGAGGCCTTCTGGCACAAGCATAGCTGAAGGTCAGTGCTGTGTCCCCAGGGCTGTTCTGTTCTTGGGAGCCAAGCCTGTGGCTGCTTGCTGCTCCAGGCTGTGTCCCTTATGGAACACAGCCATGGGATGGCTGGAGGTCTGTAGGATGAAGCATTTGGTGCTGGAGAGCTGGTACCCACACTCTAGGTTTGGAGGGTATAAGGGAGTATTTCAGCGCACGTCTCAGTACCGCACAGGTCTGATGTGAGGCCCTGTTTGTCCACATGCATGTCCTTTATGTGAGGACATGCATGGTGTAACATTTCAGCATACATCCTAGTACTGCACAGGCTTGCTGTGAGGCCATGTTTGTCTGCACCTGAAGCCTGGCTGGCAGGGATGGGGTGACCATCATCCCCAGTCAGTCTGTTGGTCTTCCCCATGGGTGTCTGTGGTCCCCAAACAGCAGATTTTCCCAGATCTGAGACCCACCACATGTGGAGAACACAAGGAAGTAACTTATATCTCTTGAAAGGGATTTGAGTAAAAGTAGATCAGTTGTTACTGATTTTACTTTCTCTGGCCATAAAGTCCTTTTTGGTTTTGGTGCTCCAGCGTGGCAATGAGTGGCCCAAAAACTTAACTGAAATGGGGTCAATAAATTACATGCAGACAAAAGGCACTTATACTCAGACTGCATCAAGTCTCCTGGTAATTTCAGTGAAACAGGCAGACCAGAAATATGCTGATAATTATTTAAATTAGACTCTGAGCATTGAATTTTTTTCTTCAAGTAACAGCACTTCAGCACTTGTCCAGATGAGTGCTAATTTACCCAAATGGAAAGGTTTATTAAACATGCCAGCCAGTGCTTTAGTAATATTTAGGACAGCAATTTTGCTTTATTATATCTCTTAACAAAGAGGACACAGGCTTCTTGATCCAGCACCAGAGCAGTCAGGGGATGTTGGGGAAGATCCACGCCAGTTCTGCCTCGTCTCAAATCAAGGTACATTATTTCTGCTTCAATTCTGCCTCTTTGCCAAGTGCAAACCTGGGACTCAATTTGAAAAAAAAACTTCACTAACTTGGCCAGTTTGAAGGACATTCAAAATTTGGACATCTTCTGGGTGCAGGAGTCAGAGCTATGATTTGGAAACATTGAAGGATGAAATTGAGTTTGGTTCAGCGAAATAGGCCCTAAGCCAGGTGCTGAGGAAGATGAACCTGAGCTCTTCCTGCTGCCCCTTGCTCACTCCGGGACACACTTGACAACTGTGCTGTTTTGGGAAGAAGTTTGGGTGCATGAAGACAATACCACCCATCATTTGCCCCCCTCAGTGCTCTGTCATGCCCTGCCTCCTGGCCTTGTTATCATTATATGTGTTATTCCCAGGACTAATGCTGGCTTTGCTGCTTCCCTCAGGACTCTAAATTTCTTTGGTTTATATATTTGATAAAATACTCCACAAATCCCAGTGGACTGCCATTCTGCTAAAACATCCTGTAGAAGTCTTCTGAGGCTTCCTGGCTGTGGGTGCAGGTGTTTGGTTCTGTGGCTTCTCCCAGGACTCAAGTGGGAAATTAAGACTACTTGCACAAATTAGAGATAATGCAGAAGTGTCTTAATCTGAGAATCTCCTCACAAAGAGGATGGTTCAATGTCGTGAATGCTTCTTACAGATCCATCCATTTGCTTTTAAGCTTTGCAATTTCTCTGGGTCCTTCAGGATAAAGACCACTACCTCCTTCACATGAGGACATGCATCGTGTAACATACCAAAATCTAAGTCTTTACATTTTATCTTCCATAAATATCCTCTCCCTCTCTTTCCCTACACAAGATTGCTCTGTTAAACTATCACACTGCAAATCTTGTGAGTGCCTGGAGCTCTGGATGCTTGCAAAAGATTTGGCAAGGGACAACTTTGTGGAATTCCAGATTGTACATTCTTTTAGAGTTTGGATACAGGGTGAAGCCAATAGTGATGGGAATGGGAAGATTTTGCTTCAAATCCAGGGGGTTTTTTGTCTTTGGTACCATCAGAGTAATGAGAGGAAAGGCTGTGGCTGCTCTTCTATGCAGGTGAGGATGTTGGATATCCCACGGGAGAAACAGAGAAGTTTATTATCTCTACAGTTCAGTCAGAGGCTCTCTAATCTCCACAGAGAGCTGGATTCACCCCAGATAGGTCGAATACCGTTGTGTGCTGTTGCACTGGAAGTGTGAAAGAGCTCCCAGGAGGAAACATGCCTTCTCTGCTCCCTAGCATGGTGTACAGCAGGGAGCTCTCTGGGGACCTTTGCTGATTCCTTCTCATGCTCCAGAAAGGGCAGAGTACTGTGCTGTCACAGCTACATGAAATTTTCAGAATGGGGAAAATGGGTGGAAATAATTTGAAAGGAAACTCTTGCTCTGCATTATTGATAATATGTATTTTTTAGTGTTTGGTGTCCCACAGGGAAGTGTGCTGTGACACCTTGTGTATGGTGAGCCTTGGTGTGCTGTGACCATCAGCCAGGCTTATCCACAGTAACAGGGATGTGGGGAAGCATCTTAGATGAATCCTCTGAACTTACACACCTTTAAGAAGTGCAGAGAGACAGTTTGGGATTCAGTTTTACTGTTCTAGCACTTTCCTTGCCACCCTAATTGGAACTGCTTAACCTCCTCTTCATTAATCAGTTTGAATTTTATCTAAAATCCATCCTCAATGAAGGTGAATCAGTCTGCTGCTCCAGTCTTGGGCTGAGAATGATGGCAGGGTGTGCAGAGCTTAGCAGGTGAGGGCACTGCAGCTTGGATCATAGGGACACTGTGGTTTGGTGGCTCTGTACTAACAAGGCTGAAGGTCTCAGCCATGTCCTGTGTGCTCAGTTCCCAACAAGCCAGGACATGTGTGTGACATTGTACTGCTGAACCCCAGTGACATGTGGGTGGGGTGCCACAACCCAGAGGAACATGAGACGGTCACTGAGGCTGGCAGGGACCTGTGCAGATCCCCCATGGAACCCCTGGCCAAGGCAGGGTGAGCTGGAGCAGCCTGCCAGGAACTCAGCTGTTCCTGGGGAGATCCTGTGATTGTCCTGATTTTACAATTGAGCAGAGTAAGCCCTGGCAGTGACTGGGATGAGACATCTCTGGAAGGTGGGTGCAGGTGGTGAGGGTGAGAAGGTGAAGAAGGCCTTGGGGCTGCAAGGCATATATGTGTGTGCTTACTCATCTTTTCAAGAGCTCCTGGCTGCAGTGGTGCTGTCTTTCTATTAAATATATTTTTCTTCAGGAATCAAAGTCACTAAGGTCTGTTAGACTTGAAGAGCTTTAAGATCAGAACATAAATGCATCACAGAGGTTTGTCTTCTTCTCTGGCCAGGTCCTTTACTGTTGGATGTTTATGTACAGGAATTAGTGGAAAACACTGAATGGAAGGGAAAAGTGAGTTCTGGAATTCTGTTTGCAGACTCCTTGGCCTTCTGGTCACCAGTGGAATTCATCATTCTTCTAAGATTCTCTATGACAAGGACTGTTGGGAAGTTGTTTTCCTCTGGTGCTCTGCTGAAGGTGCATGCCTTCAGCACGGGGCATGGGCACAGTTACACCATCCCTGTCAGGATTACCTGGTCCATCCTGACTTGCCCACAGAGCATCTTACCACAGGGTTTCCTGAAAAAATCAGGCTATGTTTGTCTGAGCTGCACTGGGGCAGCTCAGTTCTAGGCAGCCAGGGAGCACCGTGAATGTCTGACCAATCCTTTGTGGCAGGATCTCAGCCATCCTCCCTTTCCTTGGGAAGAAATAATGACTGCAAGGAGCTTTGGAGCTCCCATCCCAAACCTGCAGGCCTCCTCCTGCTGAGGCTCCCTGGGGCTGCAGGAGCAGATTTCCCTAATCCCCAGCACACAAGGGCTGGCTCTCATCAGCGGCAGCTGCCATTTACAGTGGGAGGAGAAGGGGGAGTGCAGCCAGGAGAGGGAGATGGGTTCCACTCCTACTTGGGGTGCAAAAGGAATTATAATCTCACATTCTGCTTTATTTTCTGTTTATTTTTTTCCCTCTCTCCCTAGTGAAGGTAGATAGCATAACAATTAACCTCCAGGGACATCCCAACAAGAAAAAAATCCCATCATTTGCAGGCTCCTAAGAATAAGAATTTCCCTGGCAGGAACATTCCTGGAGGACCCTTTCTCTGTTATTATATAGACATTTTGTAGAATGTTCCAAGTGTCCAGGATGCAAAATGTCTCTGCTGTGGATCTGAAAGGCTCTTGTAGCCCAAATCTGAGTGCAAAGTCCTTCACTGTGCTTCTTGTGGGGGTTTCAGGACTTGGTATGTGAATCTGTTCTTTAAATGTTGCTCAGTTGATCAGTGTCACAGCTTTTCCAGCATCTCACAGAAACGAGGAACGTGGTGAAAATCAAAACAAGCCAAATTTTGCTGCCCTCCTTGAAACAGCCTGTGAACTGGGACTTTGTCCCTGCATGCTTTTCTCCTGCCTTTAGCTTTCTGCTGTGACTGATGATGGGATGAAAGCAACTCAATGTCATGGAGCAGCAGCTCTGCAGGCAAAGCCTCCCAGCAGTCTGGACCCAAACCTTCTCTGCACTGCTGCTGCTCTGGTCTGGCTGCTTAGCAAATGCTGTCATGCTTGTGGGTTGCCTCATTAGGAGGAGGAAGTAATGATGGGGCCAATGATTCTCTCCTCCTTTCAAGATCCATGCCAAGGTTTTGCTGATACAGCATCTTTGCTCACACTTGCATGAAATTCTTGCTACATCAGTGCTCTGCAAACTGTTCTTAAAATCCCGGGCAATACATCAGGATTCTGGCCTAACTTCCTGCACAAAGAAAGGTTGGTTAGATGTGCTGGTCAGGGCCTTGTCTGTTGGGTTTTGGATATCTTCAGGGGTGAAGCTCCTTCACTCTGGATCCCTGTCTGTTCTTCTGTCCAGTGACTTTCCTTCATGTGATCATTTGCTTGGTGCCTCTTTCTTCCTTTGTTCTTTGGCTCCTGCATCCCACTAAACACATGGGTTTGAATCAATAACCAGCATAACCCTCTGCCCACAGATTTCCATTTCTGGCATGCCCTGCACACAGAGCCTGTGGTTTAGGTGATGCCTCATCTTACTGCAGTGTTCCTGCTCTAAAGAGATGACTTCTTAGCCTCCTTTCATTTATAGGAAAAAATATTATGTAAATAGTTACACGTCTAGCCTATGGCCATGGATTGCAACAGGGAGCTGGATGTCACCAAGTGGAGCACACTCCCCCTTGGTGGTGACAGCTCCCATGCTCTGGTGCTGAGTTGCCATCAGGGTTGATGGTGTGGCTGTCCTTGAGCACTCCCAGTGCTGGGCTGCTGAACACTGAACAGGTGAACAGATGAGTAGTGGAGACTCTGTCCTTGTGGGTTGGACTCAACTGGACACAGTCCAGTGCCAGAACTCAGTGGCCCCACCTGAATGGGGACCAGTCCTGGGGCACATGATGTTCTTTTTGTCTGTGAGAGCTAAAGGGTCTTGAAACTGAGGAAGGAGGTGCTTGGTGGTGCAGGAGTGGTGGAAGACAAGCTGTGGGCTGTATGTAGGACACCTGCTCCTGACTTCCAGCTAAGCCAGGCTGGAGGAGGGAGTCTTACAGATAACTTTGTTAAAATCATCAAGAGAACAGCATGCCTCCCATTTACTTTGTAGGTCTTGTGCAGGTTTCATGTGCCAGAGCTAAAATAATACATGATTTTTTAAACTGGCTTTTTTCACAGCTGTAGGAAACAGCCCAGCCATTCAGCCAGAGCAGCAGCAAGCACCGATCAGCATTGGCTGGGTGGGCTGTGCCAGCTGCTGTCAAGAGGCTTTTTCCAAGGAGCCTGGTGGAAACAAAGGAGTCAGAGTGGTAAAACCACCCCATGCTGGACCTCACTGGCAGAGCAGCCAAGCAGGGAAACTAAACAGGAGCAAAACTGATGACAGCATGTGTAGGGCAACGTGCTAGAAAAGTGGAAGAATAAATCTGACTGATCTTTCCAGTAAATTCAACAGGTGCCTCCAGGCCACAGGAGTCACACCAGTATGGGATTCACCTGGCCTTTCAGGTGAGGCCAGGTGAATCTGGGATTCTGAGAGGTTCAGAGTATTTTCCCCAGTGGGCTGTAGCAGGGTGTGTGCTCTCTAGGCATGGCAGCTTGTTTAAGATTTCCTTTAGGGCCTTGCTAAATCCAGAGCTTCTGCTGTATTGAAGAAAGGACTAAAAACAAAAAAGGAAAATAGGTTGCAAAATTGCAGAATTTGGAATACACCAGGAGCAGCCATAGTGAAGAGGAATTTTTCTATTCCCTAAAAGGTTTCTTCTGCACATTCAGTCTGTAGCTGAAGTGGGGTTTTGCTGTCTTTCCTTATTGTAGTCTCCTAATTGGTTTTCTACATTCACTCCTCAATTGCTATAAGCATTAAAGTATGGTGTGTCCCATTAGATACCCTTTTCTATCTACTTAAGCAAAATTTGAGTTAAGATTTTCTTTTTTCCTACAGCTTCAGCCTTTCTGAAGTGCCAAGTAAGTTGTGTGTTAGGAATGCTGGTCTTGCAGGCAGTGGGTTCCCCACCTCCCTCTCTTCCTGAGAAAGCCTTGGAGAAGCAGCAGCTCAGCACAGGAGCACATCCACTGCATCCCTCTCTGATTTGGTCTTTTGAACACAATTTTGTGTTGTGGTTTTGTTGTTATAAAGGGAGAATGAATGATTCATTGCTATCTCACAGCAGAGGGGTCAGTGGGTTGCTCACAGCCATATCTTATTATCATCTGGAATTTAGTGTGCCCAGGGTTTTCTAACCATCTGTAACATACACCGCTCATTTCCACAGCGTGCTCGTAACCTCTGCTAATTATTTATAAAGGGTTAATTAAGAGGATTCTGCTATAAACAGTGACCCAATGTTCTTTGTTTCTGCTCCTTCAGCTAAAGTAACAACACTCTTACTGAAAACAACAGTAATTTATCCTTGAGTACAAGGTTTTGAGGTGCTCTATCAAAGCTACACAAAAAACCCAATGTGACGTCTACCTCCTTCCTCTGATTACTGATTTTGTAATTTTATAAAAGAAAGCAATCAAGTTTGTCTCATTATAATGGTGTTCATTGTTCAATTCTATTATCCTTTTAGGCTTTTCTGTTAATGTTTGTTCTACTATTTCAGTAAGGCTTGAAATTAGTCTAATTCCCCAGATCACACTTCTTCCAGTTTTAAAATGTAGATGAAACAGATTAAGATTATTGAGTTCTGAAAATCAAAGAGACAATGAGGTAGCACCATTAATGTGCTGTTTGCCTGTTAAAATAGTCTTTTTGCTGGTCCTGTCAGACCCTGTGCTGAAAGCAGAAGCAGAGGGCACCCAGTATAATTAAAAGGCAACAGGTCTGCTGCAAGTTAAATGCTTTTTAATACAGCTTGTAGCTCACTGATAGAACTTGTTGCCCGAAGATGCTGTCAGAGCAAGAAATTCAGCAAGACAGAAGAATGAGGGGGAGCTTGTTGTGAATCTGAGCAGTAGCTCTGAGCTGTGGACGCTGTGATAATCCTCCCTTGGCAGTGCTGCCATTGTGGTGCTCTGTTTGTCTGAGTGATGGAAGCTTTCAGCATCAATGTGAATATCTGCAGATTGAGCTGAGGAGAAGATAAATGACCAAGGCTGTTCTTTCTTGCTTTGGGAAGATTTAAGGCAATTAGTGAAGCCTAGGATTTTTGTTTTTTTCTCTTGCAGACATATTCTTTAAGATATGTAGTTGCAGTATTCAGCTGAGGAGAGTTGGGTCTTTCCCCAGACCATTTTCAGCTGTGAAAGTTGGTGGGACTCCAGGCCACTTTCACTAGAGCAGTCTCTGTGCTTTTCCAGAAAGATGCATTAAACTTTCCCATCAATGCTTTACAAACCCCCCACAGGCTGAGACCACTTGGCAGTGACTCTCTGGACACCCACCCAAGCATCTCCTGCTCTACTGAGCCCTAAACTGCTTTGTGTCCATGAAGTATGAAGGGTGGGGAGGAGGGGTGGCTTTTATTACACCTGCCTTAGTGACTGAGCCAGACAGCTACCCTGCCTTTTCAACTCCATCAACTGGTGGATAAAAAAATACATATTTTGAATTAAAGTGGAAAAGTGAACAAGAGACATGAGAATAAGCCCATTACTCTAATGAGAATTTTGCCATAAGAGAGGTATGTGTGTATCTTCAGTGCTTCTTCTCTCCTTCCACTTTGTTATTACTTTCCAAGCCTTTTTTTAAAATGAAATAATTTCTTAAGCAGGCAGTAGTTTTTCATGCATTTTACCCATTTTGTCTATTAAAAGAACTTGACCCCTTCATTTCCACCTTTCAGGATAACAGTAGTAAGTTGTGCCAATTTAGTAGTCAGTGTGTGGAAATTAGTGTCTATGAAATGCATATTTTATTTGATTGCTTGCATTTAAGCCTGATTGTGATGTTTGGGTGATTTGAACATAAAGTGGTATGAGAAGTATAATAATCTGTTATCAGAGGCAGACAGAGAGAAGGGGAAACAACTCTTTATATTTTGCTAGAACACAAAGAGTTTTAGACATCATCTTTTCAAACCCTGGCCTTTTGGAAATGTTGTAGAGCTGAGAGCCCTGGTGCTGTTTAGCACTGAAGCTGGAGATCTCTGGAAGGGGTGAGGCTTTAATGCCTCTCATTTTTTACATTTTGGTAAATCCACCCCAGAAGTCAATAAAGTTGCACCTTTCACTTGCATGCTGCTGGATTCCACCAGCCTTCACTGCTCCTAACAATCTGACATCCCTGTTGGATGTAATGGGGATACAAACAGGCCTTTTGCCAACCTCCACAACACGTGGGGTGACCTAGCCCAACATCTGGGCAGCAGGTATCCAGATGTGTCCCAGAGACCTTGCCTGTGGCCTTTGCCACGTTTCTTGATCCATTTCCCTCCCAAAGGCAGGCAGCATGTTCTGGTCACAGTCAGATGGGGAGCAAACACAGCTTCTTCCTTGGACTGTCTCAGAGTCAGTGTCCACCCTTCCCTGTGTGGTTTTCTACTGTAGTGCTGCTCACCTGGGAGGCAATTTCTGCACCCCTAAAACGATGCCTTGGCCACTAGCCCAGCAGTCTGTGGCCACAAAATCTATTTATTTATCCTCTAGGTCACAACACTGTTGGACTGACACTCATCAGGGGGAGATGGGGACACCCTGTTACCCCTCAGCTGCAATCCCATGGTGGGACAGCCATGCCCCGTGGGATTGCTCCATGCTTCACTGCTTGTGGCATGGATGGAGCCTCCAGCTGTCACAGGCATTTCATTGGAGCTGCGTTTGGTCAGGAAGGTGAAAATGCAGGGATTGTTTTTAAATCCCTAACTGACATCTATGAAAGCAGGGAGTGGGTTTGTCATTTCTCCTCCATAGTACTGAGGCCATTGCATGTGGAGCCCCGTCTGGGTGTTGCGTCCCCCAGTGTGCAGGCACTATGGGAGAAGGAAGGAATGAAGTGGGAGCTCTAACTCCCCATCTTCCCTCTGCCTCTGTGTGGCAGCTGGTGATTAAATTGTCAGTTTAATGAATCCATCCATTTAACTCAAAAAATGTGCAGAGAGAGGGAAGGTGAGGGCAGATGCCTTCCCTGCAATGGAGTGGCTGCCTTACAGAATTCCAGCTTTACTGTTTCCCAGTTAAAGCCCAGTAAAGTCTCCAGTGGATGGTAGTCACAGGCTTTCTGTTGTCTGATGAGGCTGGAAGGTGTTTGGGTGGGGAACTCTCTCCTAGGCACACACACATGTGTGTGTGTGTGTTTGGATGTGCATGGACACCGCTGGGCACAGCAGGGCTCTTCCCTGGGGAACTCTGAGGCTGCCACAGCACAAACCCACTGCAGTGTTGGTACAGTGAATGTGGATTCCTTGTCTCCAGGCAGCCATGCCTGGAGGTTTCCTTGTCCTCTGAGAAAAAGTAATTGTTGCAGTTTTAGGGCTGTGCTCTCAATCTCTTAAGTAAATTACCAAGGAAAATGGTTGCTGCTCTTTTTTTCCTCCTTGTGCTGTGCTAGTTCTGTTTAGGGCGGTTGTGCTGGATTTTCTTCCTTTTATCCTCTTGTTTTTCAGCATGTCTGCCCTCTTCCTTTCTCTTTGTATTGAGATTTGTCCTTTCTTTTATAGAAATTAAAATGCCACATCCCCGCTGATCTGAGACCGAAGCAAAACTGAGACTACAGAATTGCTTGTTTCTAATTGTGATTTGAAAAATATCCCTCAATAATGCTTTCAGCTATTTTGCGTGGGAATATTTTGATTACATTTCTTGTGGAAAGCCCACATTCTAGCGTGGCAGGATAAGAGGACAAATGAGAGAAGTATTTCCACCGTGAGGTGTCTATGCTGAAGAGCAGGGGTGGAAGCTGTGTTGCATGTGCACACACATGGCTGCATGGTGTGTGAGGCACGCGGTGATTAAAAATACTGTCAGGTTTGCTTACCTGCAGGGCTTTTTTCCTTAGGGATGTGTAAACTTTAGTTCTGCAGAGCTCCAGCCCTTTGGGTATTTCCTGAGCACCAGGCACATCCACTGCCTTTGCACCGTTTGCAGTGAGAGTGACTGGAAGATGGGCCCAAGACTTTCAAAGTCAGGCTGTAGTTCTGCAAAAGACAACTGAGAAAAGCCTGACTTGTATTATTAAGCTGAACTCCCAGCCTGGAACAAAAGCTCAGCTGGAAAACTGGTAGGAGTCTATAAGTAAAAACAACCCACCAGCTGGAAAATGCGACTGCGGCGTGAGTGTCCAGCATGGTCAGGCAGGAGGGGAGAGCTGCCAGCAGGAATATTCTGGGAGTATTCATGGAGTCAAACACGCTCTGTAATGTCAAAATCCAGACGGGTGTGGAAAGGCTGAGCAGCCAGCAGGCAGCTCAGAGCTCCTAAATCTGCAGTTGGGCTATAAAGAAGCGCGGGCCGGTGTCCGTGGGCAGCTTGGCTGGGGAGTGCCGGGTGTCTGCGCTCGGCTGAGCTCGGCAGTTAAGGGCCATGGTACAGCTGGCTCTGGGAGCAAGGAGCTGGCCACTGACAGACAGCTAATGCTAAAGCAGCTCTGCCATTTGGGCAGGGTTCAGATGGATAGCCACCCATGAACAGAGCTAAATTTGGGGACAGAAAAGAGCAGCTGGATGCTTAACGCCATGAGGTGCTCTGTGAAGGACAGGCAGAAATGGAGACTGGTGAGGAGAAGTCTGCTTCAGTCTGGGTGCCAGACGTGGCATCCCAGCTTGGTGATTGATGCAGGGGTGACAGGGAGCTGCCACTCTGCCCCAAGTCACCTGTGTCCCTTTCTGGTCTGTACAATGGGAGACCCAAAAGCTTGTAGGCTTTGACGGCTCCCTTGGCTGCTTGTTACTCTTTATCCTGAACGTTTAAGTCCAGTGTCCCAACCTGGACATCAGGGAGCTAATTTATGTGTGAATGCAGAATAACTGGCAGAGCTGAGAGCAGAACCTCAATGCCTGGAGTGAAGACTTGGAATCTCCAGGGCAGCTGCACCTGAAAGACAGGCTTGTGTCCCATGTTGAAAACCAGCCCCTATGGAGTCTGCAGCTCAACATGGCATTTATCAGCACTGCCTTCCCGCTTCCAAACCCAGCACTTGTGCATGCCTGGCCTCCTCTGCCCCCCTGTCCAGGCTCTGCTTCCTCCAGGAGGCTGGAGGCTGAGCACTCCCATACCCTCTATGTAAAAATTGTACTTGCATGTATGGATTGCATTCTCCAATGGAAGGACATGTCCTTAGTAATAATTGCCTCTTTTCCTACTTCTAACTGCTCCAGTGCTTGTTCCTCTGGGGTGCACAGCATCAGCCCTTAGTTCCTCCCTCCATTGACTGCTTCCTGTGCTGGGTTAGAGAGCAAAGGGATGGAGTTGTCTGGACAGAGTGAATGCCAGGGGCAGGAGCAATAGTGCCAGCACTACCTGTGTAGGTGCAGGGCTCAACCCCCTCCTGTCCCTGGGGCCAGGCCTGGCTCTCCTCCAGCCTCCCCAGCATTTTGGCTGGCAGGCAGCACAGGCAAGTCAGTTAAACATTATCTCAGTTGGGCAGCGGAGAGTGAGTGAATCCACGATTTTTGTCTCTTTCTTTTGCCTAAAAGATCGAATTTGCATTGAATAAATTTGTGTTCCACGCAGTAAAAACAAATGTAACTGCTTGAGTGCGTGCGAGGGGCACTGCCTGCTAACTAGGGCACTGAGAGCAGCGCTCACTCCTGTCACAGACAGCCCATTACTCTCCAGATTTGTTCTTTTTAGAGCAAACCTTTGCAGGAGCAGAGGAGGAGGCGGCTGCTGCAGGGAGAGGGACAGGGGCAGCAGCAGCTGCTGCAGCCCTGGGCTGGCTGTGGGGAGGCAGAGCCAGGGCCAGGAGACCTCCCTTGCTCATCAGGAGGGCTGGAAGTTAGGAAGCCTCAAACGTAGTGATTTGTAGAGCAAATGGCTGAAATCTGCTGGAGCTGCAGGAGTTTGGGAACTGCTGAGCATCATCAGCTTCTCCTTGAAATGAGGCCTGTGGGGCTTTTCCATCTGACCTGAAGGCATTTGGGAGGAGCTGCAGGAGGATGCTGGAAGGAAAAGGGGTGTCAGCCGTGAGGAGGAAAGGGGCTGAGATGCAGAGCTGGGTTCAGCCTCATCTCAAGGCTCTCCCCAGATCTTCAGCTCTGCCCTACTTTGTCACTCCCAGCAGTTCGTCTGTTTGCAGCTTTCTCTCAAATCATCCTGCCACCTTCAAGCATGAAAACTCCTCCTGAGGAGTGCAAAGCCACTGTGCCCTTGTCAGTCAGGTCTGCCTGGAGTTTTCACACGAGAAGGGATGGCTCTTAGCCCCCAGCCCTGTGTGTGTGTGTGTGCTCAGTGTTTCCCTGCAGACAGGCATCCCCCAGCATTGCCCCACTCAAATGTGGGTTTTCCTTGTGCTGAGTCTGTCTCCTGCCCACACAGCACCTGACACGCTGGAGCTGAGTCAGAGCACTGCAAATCCCACCAGAGCTGGGCTCTGGCAAGCTTTGGAAGCCTTCTGCTGGGCATGGCTGGACTGGGAGCTGTGTCTGTGGGGCCACACTGGTGCCCTGTGCTGCCTGTCTGAGTGCACAGGGGTTGGTCACTGGGCCAGGAGCTTGGAAGAGATTTGTGCCCCTTGTGTGGTGCCTGCCTCAAGCAGAGCCCCAGGCAGTGCTGGTTGTGACTGGGCTGACTGGGCTTTTCATATGCTGAGCACAGCTACAGCTGGTCAGTCATCCCAGGTGCTTTATCATCCCTGTCTGACCTCAGCCAGGAGCCAGGGATGAGCTGCAGACACTCATATTTACCTTCATGCACCTTGCAGAGAAGTTCCTTGTCTGTGTGTCCCAAGGCTGTGGGTCTGCAAACAGTTAAACCCATGGTACTCACCAGTAAGCACTGGCTACTGGGCAGCTCCTGTGAGCTCTTCTCACCTGCCTGCCCTTCCCTGAGCTGACCTGACTCACCAGCCACATAGAGATGCCCCTTGATTTGTTTTGCTTGGATGATTTTCTTCCAGCCAGGCACACTGGATTGTTTGTTGGAGGAGTTGGCTCATGGAGGAGGCCAGCAGAAACAGGGACAGAGAGTGGAACCATCCTTCCTCTGCTTTAAGCAACCCTGTGTTCATGGCCAGCTGAGGAGTGACAAAGAGAATTTCACTGCTTATTAAAACAAAGAGTTAGTGATGAACCAAGAGGATGGCATCTGCTCCAACAAACATATTTTTGCATGTCCAATAAAGTCAAAGTGTGCTGCCTGTAATGTAGGGCAAAAGGGTCTCATCCACTCAATTGTCCTGGTCAGGGTGCCCTGTAGTAGATCCCAATGTAACACAGGGTTCTGAGCAGTTAGTGACTGCATCTCAGCCAGGCCTGATGTCCAGAGACCTCCCCATTTTGGTGACAGGGGCTGTGATCAGGAATGAGCTCTTCAGCTGCATCAATCTTATTGCAGAGCAGTGTCTGGTTATGGAGCGTGGAAAGCGATGTGACGTGTGCTGCGGGGCTTGTTTTATTTTCTGCTTCCTTGCTGTTGCTTTCACGCCTATTTTGCACAACCTCTGGCTGCTGAAAAGATGCCAGTTACCCCCTGGACCTCCCTGGGGCCAGGGCACTGCAGCTCTGAGAGTGGAAGTTGCATCCCCCTGAGAGCTCCCTGTATCCCAAAGGTGAAATGAGGGCTGTAGATGTTCCCAATTCATGTTCTGCGCTCATGTGCTGGGGGGCAAGGGCAGGGGCAGGGCCCAACCCCAGGGCAGGGAAAGGGAAAACCTTCCTGAGCTCATGCCTGTCTGGCATTAAGTGCTGTGGGTGCCAGCCCCTCTTCCCCAGTCACTGCACAAGGATTTATCCTGTCTGTGATGTGCTGTGCCAGGGGTAACACCTGTGTTCCAGGTCAGTGAGTGCTTTGTTGGATTGATTGATTGCATGACAGGGGCTGGGAGCTCCTTTCAACCTCAGGATGCAGCAGAAGCCCCTCTGTTGCTGACCACTGAGGGAGGGGAAGCTTTTCACATGCCAACAGTGGCAGTTTCACAGCCCTGTCTGTATTTTCAGAATCAGCACACCGTTCAGAGCTGGTGGAGGTAAAAATCCCAGAATCACAACATGTTCTGAGTTGCAAGAGGTCCACAAGGATCATCAAGCCCAACTCTTAAGTGAACAACCCATATTGGTACTGAACCTACAACATCAGCATTATTAGCACTGTGCTCCAACCAACTGAGCTAATTGTGGCTGGAGGAATTACAAAGGAATGGGGGATAACCTCATTAAGCAGAGTGGGAATAACCCCATTAAATAGGGACTGCCTGGCCCCCAGATACAGCACTGTGCTGTCAAGCCATGGCTTGGGTTCTGCCTCTGCTGCTGCCTCTTGGGCAAACTCAGACTTATTTCTATATATATAAAGGGGACCCGTAGGATAAAGCTCTCCTCTGTCCTCTACTGTGAGGATAAATTCATAAGTGACTGTGAAAATTTCCATCCCTGCTGTGAAGGGCCATGGAAATACCTGGAAAGGACAATAAATTTCCAAGCTGTGAGCATTGCTTAACCTAAGCTGCTTTCCATGGTCTCTGCACTGCAATACTGTGGTTTCAGAATCACTCTACCATTTGTCCTTCAAAGAGCACAGCAAGGAAGAGAGTTTCTTCCCCAGTTCCAGCATTTATTCTGCTGGTACCAGTCTGTCCCTCTCATTTTAGATAGCATTTCTGTGCTCCATCTATCAGACCTCTGAGTGCCCTGGAATCCATCAGGAATTCCAGCCTTGTGCCTGCTAATTGCAGGGCTGTTTGATGGCTGGGAGCTCTCCCAGGTTGATAGATGGTGTGTGTGGAGGTTTTGCTCCATCTGAGTGGCACCCCAGAAGCAGCTCAGCACTGTGTGCTCCCCAGTTTGAGGGTCAGCCCTGCAAGAGAAGTTGTGCTGTGTGAGCCTCACTGCTCCTGGGGGGCACTCGGGCTGTCACTGGGGAGCTCTGGCTGTTGGAGGGGTGCTGGCTTGGCTGGAGCACTGCACAGACTTGTCTGTGATGCTGATAGCCAAGGACAGACCCTGCAGGCGCTTGATGGGCTCGGCAAGGTATGAGGAGTCAGTGTTCCTTCTGAAATGAAGGCTGTGAGGAGCAGGAATGATCTGACACATCTAGTTTAACCCATCTACAAGAAGCTGACCGTGATGGCAGCAAAAGCAATATGCAGCTGGGTCCATCCCCAGCCTTGTAGAAGCCAAGGTCAGTGGCTGGACTCAAAATAGCTCTAAGGTCTGTGTGGCCTCCACAGCTGTCCTGAGTGGTGTCCTGATAGCCCAGCACGTCTGGCTGGTGGTGCCTGTCCCTTGGGGAAACCTTCCTGCATCTATAAACAAATTTGGACCTGAAGGCAGAGCATGCCAAAGTGACAGGTTTACCTTTCTGAGGCACTTTCATTTTGCAGGTTTGATTTGACACGTCAGGCAGCTCCTCTTTTGGATTGTAACCCAAAAGAGTATTACAGGAGCTGCTGTACTCAGGGTGACATTTTTAATCTCTCATCTCTTGCAGCTAATGCCTTTTGCTGATCAGTTTGCCAGGCAGAGAGGCCTCGCTGGCGATGCCAGCTCCGAGTTCCTCCCGTCTGCCTCTCATTCTGCACGCGCTGCCACGCGGCTTAACAATTGTGTTTTTCATGAATAATTTGTTCTCTCCCCATCAAGCAGTCTGTGTCACTCTGCAGCCACCGGCTTTGCAGAGGGGAGCAGCTGAGTGCAGGGAACAGCCAGCCCTGGCCAGCCTGCCCTGTGCCTTCCTGCGCACCAGACAGGGCCAGCAGTGATTTCTCCTTCAAAGCAGCGTCCTTTGCTGCCTGCAGGCACGCTGTGTGCACCTCCCTTTCGGTCCTGCTGTCTCCAGGAGCGTTGTTTCAGTGTTAACTGGTGAGGAGGATGTTGTGCCCTGCCCCAGGACAGTGCCTGGCACCTCTGTTTGTTCCTTGCTTGTGGGGATGCACTGGAGGGCAGTGAGGACTGAAACAGCCCTTGTCCCTGTTGTGCTCACCTGGGAGTTTGCTCTCTCATTATCCCCCAGCTCTCAGGGCTGACATAAATTCACTTTTGAGAACAGCACCCACCCTGACACTCCTGAGGTGGGCATTTTGCAGTGGGCGCTCAGCTGGGGCTCTCCCCAGTACAGCTTTCCTTGTGAATCCAGCTCCAAGTGAATCCCATTGCTGTGGCCCCAGCAGCTGCTGCTTGCATGGCTTTCCTGGGATGAGCTGTGTCCTGAGGCAGCCAAAGGAGCTGGTTCAGCCCTCATACTTCAGCAGAGCAGATAATAGCTTTGATAAACTGTATCGTTTGCCCTGAAAAATTCTTGTTAGCACCTGATATTGACAGAACCACCCAGGATTTGGATGTTGGGTTTGCTCCTTGCAATCCTGAGAGCAGCGTCACAGCAGAAGCAGTTCAGATCCCCTCATTTTCTCAGGAAAGACCCCCTGCCAGAGTAACATAGGAGGCAGCAGGTCAGGCAGGGGCTGGCAGGGCTCTGGGGGGATGCCTGGAGCCCTGGCCCTTGTGTACAGGCAATGAGCATAGTGGCATTTCCAAGAGATGTGGCGTTTGCCAAGCTCTTCCTCAGGACACTGGTGCAGGATTATTTCTCCCACTGCATTTTCTGACTTTTCTGCCATCTTGTTGCAATTTTTCATCACAGCTGGCTTTTACAGACATTCTTCCTTCCAGAAATACAGGAATTAGGCTATTAAAGCTGCCCCCATTTAATATTCCTCTGGAGTGCCAGTGCCTGCAGGCAGGCTCCCTCCATGGGAGCCCTGGCCCAGCACTGCCTGCTCTGCTTCTGTACCTGACCTAAAATCCATGAAAGTCAAGGTGAAGATTTCCTGTGGGCCTTCTGAGCTTTCAGTCAGGCCCTAGATATAATCATGTGCTCACAGGTGGGGAAACTGAGCTCTAGAGTGCCTGAAACACGATATGGATGTGGGAACTCAGTGCCCAGGCTCTGCACATCCCAGGAGCAGGACAGAGGGAAAAGCAGCCCAACTATTAGATGGAAAGAGCCATGCTTTTGCCGTCAGGAGGGTTGAGCTTCCCTTCTGCCATATCAGAGCTTTTTGGTGGCTTTGACCCAGGACTTTGGGCAGAAAGCCTTGCCCCCATATTTTTGGTGACCCTTAGGTGCTGTGGTGGCACAGCTGGATCAGAAGCTCACAGACAGCCCAGCTCTGTTGGGTGCTGCTTGGACAGCAGCCCATGGGCTGTCAGTTCTGTTGGCTTGTGAGACTCGGTGTGTGTTTTCAAATACCAACTGGAGTTGTTTGCAAATGCCTAGTAAATCCCAAAATAGCCCCAATTTGCTGAATTTTGTGAATAGCATTCAGCCCACTCCAGTTACAATAGCAGCCTGCCTCCGTGCCTTGTGGAGGTACAATAGTGAGAGGGGTGAGGAGTGAGGCTGGGCGAGCAAATGTTATTATTGCAGCTTGCTGCACAAACAAAGGATGCTCTTTGTTTTTCTGGCTTCTGGAGCGTTTCATTTGTATCAGCTCCAATTCTTTTGCTGCATTCCTTGGTTTTCTTTTGTGCTTTCCACTCTTTGGGGATTCATTGGTGAAGCTTGGTCCCTCTGGGATGGTGCTCCAGAGCTGGAGGAGTGGTGCAGGGATGTGGACCTACTCCAGTGTCTCTCCTTTGTGTGTGGGTGGGCTGTGGAGGATGTCTGTCTGCGAGCATCCTCTCTGCTAACCTGCAGTGGCATGTCCTCAGCTCCCTGGCCTCTGTGGGAAGTCTGGCAGTTCAGGGGCTGCCTTCCCCTCTCGCCCCAAGCTCCTCTTGCTCCTCTGTTTACATGATGGAAAGTTTATCTGCTGTGGTTTCTTCCTGGAGTCCAGCAATGCAATGCTGATGAGGAGTGACAGGAAGGTCACAGCACAGGGGAGGAGAGGGTGGGGAATGTGCCCTGAGCTTGGCTCTGCTTGTCCAGCGCCTCTCAAGCACAGCCTTGATGGGGCAGTGGAGACATCCTTAGCTGAGCTTGGGGTGGCCCTTCTTGTCCCCAGGATGTGTATTTCATGTGAGACGCTCTTTGCAGCTCTGTAAGGTCCTTTATTTATTCACAGTTTGTGGTTTATTTCTCATTCTGCTTCTGGCTCTGTGAGGGTGTGTGATGAGCCTGAGTGAGCTGCTGGGGACAGGCGGGTGCCAGTGACTGCAGCTCCTCTCCCCTGATGGGGGATTTCCCTCTCCCATGACCAGACCCATAAGAAAGCCCTATAGAAGTGCTTTCCTTTTTACAGGAACTGTTGGGAATGTGGTGAGCTGCCGAGGGAGGTGGGCAGCCCTGTGCTCCTCCCGTGTGTGCTCTGGCAGAAGCAGTGGGGAAGGAGGCAGAGCTGTGCACGTGCTGCCTGAGCCATGGGGCTCTGCAGAGCCCAGAGGCTGCCAAGCCACAGACCCCAGTGTCAGCATGCAGATAGGCACAAGTGTGATGGTGGGTCCCATCACAAAGCCCCAGGATGCTCAAGCTTTATTTCTTCGTTATGGGAAGAGAGCACTGGGTGCTGTCCTACTCTCCAGTGCTGTCTGGAATCTCAAACAGAGAGTAGGATTGGAAAGGGTAAAATTCTTTAGAATCTTAAAAACAAGAGGAAAAGCATTGCTGTCTCTTCAGATTTGCTGTAGGCTGATGGACTATTGGTGCGCACCAAGCAGCCGCTGCCCGGCAGAGACCTCTCCGAGGCTGGCTGGGGTGAGCGCAGCCACAGTGCTCAGCATTCACATCCCAGCCTGGCATCTATATCTAATCTGAAAATAAGTCACTATATATTTCATTAAACCAGCTGCTGCTGCTTTTATTTGCTTAGTTTGAATGATGCTCTGTTCTGTTGAAAACCAATTTGTTTTAGAAAAATGGTCTCTGTGTGCACTGCATGGCCCATCCTGCCCCTGAGGGCTCTCCCATGGGAGACTCTCAGCAGCAGGGCTGAGCCAGCAGCCACCCAGCCTGCAGGGATGGGAGAGGAGGAGGTACCCCATGAGTGTCATGCTGTCCTGGGACACATATCTGCATGTCCTGGCCGTGCCACAGCACAGAGACCTTGAACAGATCACTTGCAAATGGTTCAGTCTCTCTGTTCCCTGGCCGCAAAGGAGAGATGGAGCAGCAAGTCTGGAGGTCCCTGGGTTGCCATAAGTACCTGTAGGTAGGTGGGCTGACAAGCTTTACCTGTAATTTGGCCAAGATGAGGTGAGTGGGCTGGCTACACCCCTTCTCCTGCTGGAAAGCTGTCTGAAGTAATTGCCTGTCCTGCCGTGCTCAGCTTCTCCAGGTCTCTGTGACTGTGACACAGTCTGAAAACAACAGCAAATGAAGCCTGCTAACTTTCCACATGTAACCCTGCCCTCGTCACTGAATCAGGAAGTTGCAGGAATTACATTTTAGAGTTTCATGTCACAGCTGTGAGGGGCAGCAGTGAACTCCCACTGTAGAGTGGAAGAGGAGATTCTCAGGTTGTCTCATGGCCCAGGGGTTGTTGTTTTGCAGAGGAAGCCCCCAGCCCCTGCCCCAGGGAGGGAGAAGGGATGGGCCAGGGGGAGCCTCCAGAGGAAGCCCCCGTGCTGGTTCCATGTGTATCTCCCAACAGAAGGCAATTAGGAAACTTCTTTCCAGCACGCTGCTCGCAGTGACAGATTCCTGAACCCCAGCCAGTGCTTCGCGAGAGGAGCTGTTGTAAAAGAGGAAATAATGGGAATCTCGAGCTTTTTATAGCACATCCCATTCTCTCTCAGCTGCCTGCAGGGAACCTGATGTCCCCAGCACTGCACATGATGGGAAGCACAGCGGGGTGAGTGGCCAGAAGGGACCTGGCTCTGGGGAAGGTGGGAGGCAGTAGGTTGAAGCAAACTGGTCACCTGCTCATCCAAACCCTGTGTGTGTGAGGATGCTGCCTGTTGGAAGGGGCCTCCCCTCCTCATCCTCACAGATGGAAGCTCCCTGACTGCTTGCTGTCTGCAGGGGAAGGAGGTATTGGGGGATTTTAAGAAGCTGGCGGTGATTTTGATGCCTTGGCTGTTTGGAAATTCAACTGGAAATGCTGCAAGCTTGCCTGGTTCTTGGACTGAAGTGGAGCTCTGCTGGGCACATGAATCCAGGTCCTGACATGCTCAGTTGCCTAGAAGTTTCTAGAAAAATCTCAACCCAAATGAGCAATAGAGACTAAAAATATTTATCTTTTTTACTTAAAGGCTTTAGGACTCTCCCAACTGGCTGTAAACTAAATCACCAGGAGGGGATGAGAAATCTTCCTCCTCTGTCCAAAAATGAGTCTGTCTCTCCTCACTGTCTTCTCACTCTGGTTATTAATTTCTTGGATATCCAGGGTTTCTTTTTAAAACTAGTCTCTCCTTAAGCCTTTCTCTACCAAAGTAGGGCTGGGCTGGAAATGAGCAGCACAAGACAGGACTGTGGTAGGAAAACATGAGTAGTGGTGATAGGAACAGGTCAGTGAGCTTGGACTTGCTGCTGGGGTGAGCTGAGCAGAACAGAAACAAATGTACAGGAAGCATCAGTGTGGGAATTTAATTTTTAAAATTATAATTTAATATTGGTTTTTATGCTAACCTAATTTTCTGTAAGAGCCAAGGCTGGGCAGCAGAAAGGGAATCAAAGGGAAGGGAAGCAGACCCCAGACTGATGACAGGAAATGGTTCTGATGGTTTTTACCTGTGTGGCACTGCCCTGGCTGCAGAGGTGCTGTGTCTCAGCCCGAAGGCATGGTCAGGTTTACAGGGATGATGAGCAGCTGAGGATCACGACTGTCCATGGATACAGGACAGGCTGTTACTGGAGACCAGTGGGTCTCCTGGGGCAGACTGAGAACTCAGGGCCCAGATGCAGCCTCCTGTACTGGGCTTGCTGCTGCTAATCTTCCCTGAAGATATAAACATTCCCTGCAGTTTTAGGAAGGCAGGACCTGATCTGATGTCTGTGTGCTGTTTCTGCCTCCCCTTGCACCCATGCAGTTGGTGTGAGGGAAAAGAAAAAACTGGTTCAGAGCATGTGGTCAGAAATGTGCTGGTCCAGTTCTGTCTCTCTTCCTTACTCACCTTTTTTGTGCACCTCAAGGTCACTGGGCTGTTGCTTTCTGCAGATTGCATTTTCTGTTCCCCCTCTTGCTCTCGTGCTCAGCCAAGTCCAGCTGCTGTGATTAAAGCTCCCAGGCCCTCCCTGCAGTGCCCCAATGCCTCCAGTGCTGGTTTCCTTCACCCTCATCCTTGCTGCCATGGAGAAGCTGATTCACCCTGCAGGTCCAGGTGGGCGCCTGTCAAACACCCCCTCATCCCAAATGCAGCAGCCAGGAGCCCTTTCCAAAGGGCATCTCCCCTTTCCCATGTCTGGTTTTACCCTGCACTCTTCCATCCCCTCCCAGAGTGAGACCTTCAGAGTACAGGAGCACAGCACGTGGTGTCCCCTCAATTAAAGCACATGTGCCTGTTGGTGTTTCAGAGATGGCAGTGACAGCAGTGCAGCGTGCTCAGATTGGGAGTGACAGTGCAGGAATGTGCTGTCATGCTGGGTACCCAGGGCTCCTTCAGTGTGATCTGGGATCCAGGGATGCCTGTTAAAGAGCAGCCCTTTCTTCATCCTGACTCTGCATGGCGAGGACAGAGCAGCCTTTGCTTGGCAGAAAGGCACAGAGGAGGAAATTGTGGGGGCTGTATTTACTGCTGTTAACTGTCAGTGTGGGATAAAAGACCAGCTGGATTCATAAACTGTGTGTAACCCACCTTGGGGAGAGAGAAATCTTGGCTGCAGTGCAGGAGGGAGTTTTCATCAGGAGCTGATGGGCACGGCCAGAGCTTGTGAGACCAGAGCTCTATTGCTGATGCTGCTGTGCTAAGGGGTGATGAGATGTGAGCTCTCCTCCATGCTTTCTGGGGGTCCCCAGGGAGCTGCAGCCCCCACATCAGCCCTGGAACGTCACACTGGGGCTGGGGGGACACCTGCCCATGCAAAGTCCTGAACTCTGCTGGCCTCTTCCTTCTGCATCCCACTGAAGGGAGGAACTGGTGCTTTATAAAAGTAAAATATAAACTGTCATTAGACTCAAGTAAAAATGATGCTGTGACATGTGTCTGAGCCAGCAGCTGGCTGTCACAAGGGGAAGGAGCACCCAGCAGTGTTTTGGGAGGGCATTGATGCCAGGCTCAACTTGTCCCTGTTGCTTGGGATGCCCAGCAGCCCCCTGAATGGTGCCTGAACACAGCCCAGGAGGAGGGTACCAGCAGCCCTGGGCTCTCCTGCTGCAGCCCACAGTGAGACAACTGCTCCAGAAGCTGCTGCATGCTCCTCTCTGCAGCAATGGTAAAACAAATGAGCAGGAACAATAATAATAAATGCCAGCTGAGCCACCCTGCAACATAGGGAATAAATCCCAGTGCCCTTGCTGGGCTGAAAATGCTGGTGCTAAGGTTGGGAGCAGCCCCTTAAAATGCAAGCTGTCATTGGTGATGTGGGAATGGTGAGGTTGTAGCCTCTTATCCTCACTGTCTCCACTTGCAATAGAGGGCCAGGTGTTCCCTGCCCCCAGTGGGGTGGTGGAGCAGGCTGGTGCAGTTTTGGGGAGCAGCACACAGCTTCCCAGAGGAGCAGCATGGCATCCCAGCAGCACACATCAACTGTGCCCATAGACAGATTTCCTCTCAGGAGCCTGCAGCCCCTTTGCTCCTCAGAACTTTCCTTGGATTTTTTTGGAAGATTTCTTGGTCCTCACTTCAGCTCTCATTATTAAGTGGGTGTTTCTCTACCTGGTGAGTTATTTTTGTGCCTGTGCCTCAGAGTGTTCTCTGAGGAGTCAGGGCTGCTTTTGAGGGTAAAAATCAGGGTGAAGGGTGGCAAGGATTCTTTGTTCCCTTTTTTCCCCTATGCAGCAGTGAGGCTGTGCTGAGGATGGTGCTGAGAGCGGGGCTGGCAGGGCGCTCCGAGGGCCGTGTGTGCACACGTGGCTGTGCCTGTGCTTGCTGCACACTCACACAGCTGAGCTGGTGCCTGACAGCCTCAGCTGCTTCGTGGCAGCTGCTCCTGAGGTCAGAGTTGCTCTTCATGCAAGAACAGGCCCAGATTCCCAGCTAGAGAAGGTGTTTAGTGGCAACTGGGTTTTGCCCAAAGCCTTATTTGTGCTACCTGTGCCTGGAGACACTGAGGAAGCAGGTCACTCGTTTGCCTGTGTCTCTGAACACCATCAGAGAGCGTTTGGCAGAGGTAGTTCCCCAAGGATTTTGCTAAGTGCTTTTCTTCCTAATAATTTTCCAAATGCCATTTGTACTCCCAAGTAGAGTTTTACTGTGAGCATTAATAGCACAAAGAGTGTACAGTGGCTCTTTCTTGAGTTAACTACTCAAGCTGTTCAAGTCTGAAACTCAATTTCCCTCTTTCATGTAAAGCTGACCATATTTCATAACAAGATCTGCATTTGAAAGGGAAATGGCATTGGGGAGGACCACGCTGCTCTGTGCTGAGCCTCCCTGCAGCCTGTTTCCCTCCATGTCACTCCAACCTGCCATGCTGACAGCATCAGCATCGGGGGTTTGTTTGGGGTGGGTTGTTTTTGGCTGAGAGTTGTACTGAATCTCCCCAAGTTTTCAGCCAGGCACAAAGCATGGAGTGTCACTAACATTGTCCCTGCTGACCTGAGCTGCTCCCATCACATCCATCTACTTGTGGAAGGCTCTGCAGCTGGCAGCTCTTCCCCCAGATCCTGTCTGCAGCATGTTACAAGCCTCAGCTCTGATTAGTATTGTACTATCTTATTTTTGTTAAAAGTAACAAAAATTGAAGCCCAGTCCCTGTTCTGCGATGTGAGTAGCATTTAAAGTTGATGATGATTGCAGTTCTTTTAGCCTCTTTTGTTGCACGGGGTGGTTTAGTATGTTTACCCACAGTATTTTTGGCATGTGGATTTCACAATTTGTTTAGCAATGTCAATACCATCTGGAGCATCGTCTATTTAAAGTACATTAGAGAGATGAGGAACAACCTATCATATTTTTCCATAGGGTGCATCAAGATTGGAAATGAGAGTCATTCAGAAAGGTTTAATGGGAAAGAGATGTTCATTGCACTGCACGCTTGCCTCTTATCGCGAGTGGTTACGGCTCTGGTGCCATTCCTCCTCTGCTTTTCCTGATTGTATTGTGCCACTCTATAATATCTGCCTTCAAAAGCAAACAGAGCTGCCTTAAAGAGAGAATGAAGGGCTGCTACCTTTGACTTATTCTCCTGAATTGAGCAGGACAGCTTGCAAGAGGTGATCAGTGGAGAGGATATCAGATGTGGCTTATGATAAAGGCTGTGGGGGCGTGTGTTCTTCCACTGCTCATGGAGATTATGCAGAGTAGGGATGTGATCCCAGTTGTTGTGCTTTTGGGATGCTCTTAACTGGACCTGCCACTGAACAGCCTTGTTGGTGGCTGTGGACCTGGCAGTGGGAGGAGTGGGCTCCCATGTCATTTCTCCATGGGCTGGCACAGCATGAACAGCAGGCCCTGGCTCATGGCAGCTCCTGCTCCTGAAAGGGAAAGCTCTGCTCTTACTCTGTTGTAGATCCCTTTTGCTTTGATAGCATCAGGATTCAGCCCTTGTTCAGAGACACCTTCAGAGCTCAAGGGACTGTGTGAGTGTTGGGGCAGTGTAGCCCATCTTCACAAGCAGCATAGGGGCTGCAGGGAGGGTGTCAGTGATGTTTGCTTCAGAGATCTTCAGAAATACTTTGTCTGTCTCATACAGGAGTGCTGCCTCTGGTTGTGTCCTTGGGTACACAGACCAAGCCAGCAAGTCTGGCTTTACACTCCTAGTGCCAGGGTTGCATTTGGCAGGGACTAACATCATCATGCTTTCAGTTAGATTGTGGTTTCTGATCTTCATAATAGCACCAGTGGGACAGGCAGTCCTGGCTGACCCCAGCCTGCTCAGAGAGGGCAGCTCCAGGGGAAGGGACTGTGAGCTCAGCTTGGCTCTGGTGGCTGTTTGGCATCACTGAGAGTCAGTGATGACTTTTTTCCACTTCAGAGGGGTGCTAGGAGAGCTTAATGCACACTCACTATTACTGACAGAGAATCATTCACGAGTGTGAGCCCTCCTTGCTGTGTGCTCCCAGCTTCTACTAACATGGGGGTTTCAGGGGATGGTGGGGCTCCAAACACAGCTCACATTCTGGAGACAGGAGCTGGGGACAGAGATGCATGATTGCTCGTAGGCTCTCTCTCTTCAAAGCTGGAGATGATTGTTTGACACCTCTGCAGCAAGAAAACTGAGCGAATCCTGGCTGGAGGGTCCCTGTGGCTCGCTGGCCCCTTGGGCAGCCGATCCCAGCTCAGCGAGATGTGGTCCCTCTGCAGTCTCCATCACCTCTCTGCTGCTTGCACTTCATAAACCACTGCACTGCTAAAGGGCATTCTCCTGCTCTGCATCAAATGACAGTAATTGAATTTCCCTTTCCCTTCGGTATTTAACATTATTTTCAGGTTGTATTGGCATTAACGAGAGCCCGGCCGTGGTTTGCGTAAGGATATTTATAGGCCCTTAGGCAGATGAGAAGTGTTGTCTCCCCACATCATGTGCCTGGCTTGGACGAATAAATTTCACATTGTTACTTTGAACTAGGTCACCAGAAACTTCAAAAATATATTCCTCTGATCGTTTTGATACAGGTTACTTAACAAGGGAGATAAAGTAGTACTTGCACACAATTGTAGGGAGAAATGGATTTGCAGAGCCCAAGGCGGTGTCGGGGCGGTGGAAGCTGCTCTGATACACGCTCTTTAAAGCTTCCTACGTTTTGCCAGCCTTAGCATTTTTAATCATTTTGCTGGCTGGCATTCATCTGGTGAGAGTATCAAAGCACTCCTGCAAACGGGCGAGTGTTTCACCACAGCCATTAGTGCAATCCTGCGCTTGTCAGCCTCTTCCCCTTCAGGAGATTGCAGGAAAAACTCCTTGGTGTTTTAAGCTCTGTGAGCTTTTGCTCTCAATCCAGAGCACAAACTGTAATTAGCTCTTGCTGCTGCGTTTGGGAATGTGAAGTTTGTTCATTAGAGGAACTTGGGCTAAAGCTCTTGGCTCCAGCCCCCTCTGCCCAAGGTGCTTGCAAGGTGGGAGAAGGTACTCATGGCCCATGGGAAACCTCCCAGCTTGTTCTCTGGCCAAGGGAATGTTGGTTGGTATCCCTGGCACAGGGAAAAATCTGCATTAGCTCTTGGACATGCCCGCAGAAACACTCTCCTGCATCACAGGATGCAGATAAATACCCACCCTTTGGCAACCGATTGAAATTGAGATCCAGGTAATAATTAAAATAATTGTGTTGACCTTAAACAGAAGGGTGACCCACAGAAATCTTGGCGTGCCAGCTGCACATTCATCACATTCAGCTGCAGCCAGAGGTGCTCCACATTTATTTTAGCGCTGTCAGAGTGTGGCAGATCCATGTGGCTGGAGCTGGAATGCTTACTGGAGCAGGGGCACCAGGAGCCAGTGCTGCTGCCCCTGCAGCAGGGAGCGTCCCTCTGTCCCTCTGTGCTGCTGGAGGAGGATGGATGTCTGTCCTGCAGCCTCAGCTGCTTCTCTCCCATGGCTTAAAAATGATCCAAACGAAACTGACAGAACTCCAAAAACACTTACTACACCATTTCTGTACCTTGGTTTTGTTTTGGTTTTTAATGGCTTACTGTGGTGTTAAGGTAAGATTATCCAAGTCCCAAATTTCAGCCTTTTTACACAGCTTAAAATGGGAAAAAAATCTTGACATTTCTATACGTGTCCATAAAGCTGTGAGGATCAAATTAAGATGCTCTCCTGCCAGGACTTGGTCTTCAACAATGAGCAGGGCCGGTGCAACTGCATTTGTTTTTACAAAGCCGTTCCAGCCTGTGAGCTAGCTTTGGACACAGCAGAATTATCTAGTCTTGGCACCTTTTACCTGGGATAGGGCAATAAATCATGGCTAACTTTAGGTATTAATCATTTCTACACATCTCTGTGTGAAGATGGTACAGATTTCCCCATTGGCTTTCTTGTAAGTTGTACTGGCTGTGTGAAGAGAATATTTTCCTATCAAGGAAGCTAAATAGTTCATCTGTGCTCCTGGCTGTCCTAATATGTTTGAGAAGTCTTTAGAAAGCCCAAGAGAAGTAATTCCAGATTACTGAAAGCAATTTGTCTTGTAGAAGGGGAACGTGCCTGCATTTAACTATGTCTCTGTATTTTGGGTCTCTGATTTCCTGGGATGTAAGATCTTGTACTCACCCTGCCTGCTCAGAGTTCCCTGCTTGCTGCAGTGGCTCCCTTGCTGCCAGCCACGCTGGAGGATGAGCTGAGGCAGAGGAGATGGTGCCTGCATGTGGAAGCTGTTTGTCCTGCCCTGGGAAGAGAAGATGAGTTGGATGTCACCGGCTGAGTGCCAGTCTGGTGCAGCCACGAGCTGACTTTCTGGTGGGACGCACTGAGTGCTGGACCACTCCAGGTGGGAAAGCTCCAGCCCATTGTGCTGTGCTGTCATGGAGGTGTGTGCACCACCATCATTCCCCTGGGGACACATGATCTCTAGGATCAGCTCTGACACAGCCATCCGCTCCCAGGCACAGGGCCACTGTCCCCTGTCTTTCCAGAGGAGGATTTAGCCTCTTTCCCCACAGACATGGGCAAGTCAGTAGTCATTGCCATGCCCTAGCTCCAGCCTTCTGGGGCATGGCACAGAGCTGTTTGCTTCTGAGATGAGCGGCTGAGCTCACCAGGAGAAGCTCATTCCCCCCAGTGGGCCGGCATGCAGGGCTGTCCCTGCAGGTCCTGTTTGCTCCTGGGCTCAGGGGCAGAGTGCAGGTGGCCCATGGCAGAGCCAGCCCTGATCCCTGCCTTCACTGATGGGAGGGGGGCTCGTCTCTCTCACTTGTGCTGTACAAGTTACTGCAGATGTTTTTGTTTAGAACATGTTGCATTGGGTGTTTCTATGGTGTCAATCAAACACTGACATTTTCCCAGGGTGAAGCTTGCTGAGACAGCAGTGGTGAGCAGCAGCCATGCGCAGGAGGGATATTTTTGCCTGGTTTTAAGCAGCTATTAAGAATTAGTCTTTTATATCCAGGGCAGTACAGTGTGGGTAACAAAAGTAAAATTTCAAGCTGCAGGTACATAATTAGGTTTCACGCCTGGGGACCCATGACAGAGAGAGTGGCATCAGCTGGTCTGAGTCCTGAGTCTGCATCTCAGCCCAAGGTTGAGGTTAAACATCTTGGTCCAGACTCCTGTGTCCTTGTGGTGCCTGTGTCTCAAATTGTGAGGCTCTGTGGAGCCATACCTGGCTTCCCATCAGGTCTGTGCTCTTGCAGGCTTACCCAGCTCAGCATCTGTGGCAGGCAGGAGACTCATGGTTTCAGGACAGCCAGAGACTGGCAGGGGGTCTGAGATGTTCCTGTGGGGAATGTCCCTCTCTAAAATAAAAGTAGGAATGCTCTTGGAGAGTTACTATTTGTTGTCTTAAGAAAAAAAAAATGAAAAAAATCAAGAGGGCTTGCTTCCTCTCCCCAGCAGACTTTAATGAAGGCTCCTATAGAGTGTGGCTTAATGGCTGTGAAATTATCACTTCATCTGTGTGATCCATCTCTGTGTCTGTATCAGATCCCTCTGCGCGCCTCGGCTGTCATGTCAGCTCCGCCACGCTGCCAGGACTGACTCCTCTGGCCCCCTCCCTGCTCCCCCTCACATTTAAGATAACATGGAGAGAATTTTTTAACAGACAGAGGATGGTAATCCATAACTATGGATTTGCATTAGTGTTAACAAAGGCCGAGATAGTGACAAATGGAGGCATTGCCTCTGCGAGGACTCTGCAGTGGATCACGTCCCCGTGGGGATGCTCTGGCCCAGCACAAGGTGGAGTGGACGGGCAGAGGTGAGGAGGGGCTGCCCTTGTCCTCCTGCAGCCAGGACCTTTTTACTGCTTTCCTACCAGCAAACAGGGCTTTGGTCCTGAGCTGTTGGCTGTTCCCATGGTATTTGGCATGAGGAACACAGAATGCAAACCTTACAGGGTGGAAATGGGATAGAGTTTCTGCCCTGCATCTGAACTGCTTTGCTGTAGTCACTGTAGTGTTATTTTTTAATTCTTGTTGGCTGTGTGCAGCTATCCATCTCCTGTTCAGAATAATCCTATTTGTGTTGCAGTAACAATAGAATTACTGCAGCGAGCATCAAAGCCCGTGTAGGTCATAAGCGTTTTGTTTCATAATCTCAACGTGGTGATGATGATGATGACCTTTTGCTGCCTGCATTTCCATGTACCTGTGTCTCATTCTTATTAAATATCCCTGCATTGAAATCTCTTGCTAATCTAATCTCACCATGTGGCTGCTATATAATTATCTCATTTTGTAAAATATTGCATCTGTCATTCTCCTCCCCACTTTTGGAGCAGAGGGAGGGTGAGGGAGAGCAGGGAGCAAAGAAGCTGCTGGAGGAGGTAGCAGTAATCCCACTTAAGTGACAATTTGTACATTATCAGTTTGTAATTGCTGCTGTGTGCGCCACCTCCTAAGGACCGTGTTCCTGTTACTGCGGGAGTCCAGGAAGGGTGCCTCAAGCAGGAAACGTGCACTAGGGTATTTTGCTTTTTTGGAGGGTTGTAATAAGTTTCAGCTTGCTCTCTTTGTCCCTATGGTTGCTGCCTCAGTTAGCTCCAATGCTGTTTTCTCATACAGCTCCCCAGTGAGGAAGGTGGAGCAGAGCTGTTTCACTCTGACCTTCCTCTCTGGGCTGGGGCTGGGGCCGGGGCCAGCAGCCTTCACCCTAAACCCAGAGAGAGACTGTCCCTCCCCAGAACACCTCTCAAACTGCTGCTCCACAGGAGCCTCTCCTGCTGGAACCAAGGAGCTCCTGTGCTGCTCAGCTGGAACAAAGGTGGCTGCTGACCCAGCACTGCAGAAGGGCAGCAGCAGCCTGGGACCCAAAGCTCCTCACTGGGTGGGTGTCTCTGCAAGGTGGCCCAGGGCCCTTCCCTGTAGATCCACCCTAATCAACAACTTAAAATAACGAAGAGAACACACAGCCATTGTCTAATAACACGAAGCTGTGGGAAACAAAGAGCCACAGGGCTCTGTTTTTGTAAACCATCCCCAGGGAAGGACCAGAGCACATGTGCTGTGGCAGGTTCTTTCTAGAAATAGCAAGTTTAATTAATCATCCTGTTTTCTTTTCTTAAACTATTTAAAATTCTTTTTCCCCCCAAGGGATAATGCATTGCTGCCTTTTAAATAAGTATTGCAGTTGTAAACTCCTGCCATACTTCTGTCTGGGAGCACATCTGTCTTCTGGCTTGGAGCACATCTGTCTGTGCCTCCCAACCCACTGCTCCCACATTATGGCACAGTGGGAAAATCTGTATTTCGGAAACTAATCACGTGGATGCTTCCAGGCTGCAGAGGGTGTCAGATGCAGAGCCCTTTATCTTCTAAACCCCCTTATCTTTTAATTCTGAGACGTTTTTGTCTGACAGTTCATAAATTAAAAATGTTTCTTAGGTGGCTTTTTGCTCCCATTTCATATGTATTTCATGTAAAGACTTTCCAGGCATTTGAGTTCTGTGAAGTCTTACTTATGCAAAATGAGAAGCTCTGGTTTTATGTTCTTGTGGGACATACTTGGCATGCTGCAAACCATGATGCTACAATCAGTGACTGTGCACTTTAAAAATACCAAGAGTTGTGACATTTTCTTGTAGCCCAGGCATCACCCTGAAAACACATCAGATGTGTGGATTTATGGATTTATCACACTGAATTGCAGTGAAGTTCGTGTCTGACCCTGACCTCGTGCTGCTCTCTGGTGGCTGAGGGCAATCCTAATGTCATGGTGATCTCCCTGATCATGTGGTACCTTCAGTGCTGGCTAAGGACATTTGCACCAGACTTCCCAGGAGCGAGCAATGTGTGCTGGACACGTAGGTTTATGGAGAGGCATCTTTCTAGCCTGCCTTGGTCACCTTTGCAGTGATAGACCTCTGGGATTTGGCCAAACCAGCAGCTGGGAAGATGGTGCCACCACCTGGTTGGCATTGCCATGCTGTTGAGCCCCAGGACTTCTGTGGCACATAGGGACAGTGAGTTCTGGACTCTTTGAGGATGTGCCACCTGGCACTGCAGGGGCTGCTACCTCTTCTCAGGGGATGTGGGTGATGGTTACTGCTCTGGGAACACAAGGTGAGTCTCTCCACCCATGACTGACAGCCCCTCTGCCTCTGCAGGGGCTGGTCCTGCTGGCTCCAGTGCCCATGCAGTTGGGCTTGTTGCTGGTTTTTGTTCTCCTCTTACTGCTTCTGTTGTTTCTGCCTCCTCCCTCCTCTCTGCTGAGAGGTCACAGCCTCTGGTCATAGGTGTTTCACCACCACCTTGTCTTGCTGCAATATCACTTCAGGCTCTGCCTGCTTTTCTTTACTGTGTTTCACCTTTTCCAGCTCCCTGTGTTAAACATTTTTCCCCTGTGCCCTTCCTATGTTTCTCCCAGGTTTCTAAGCCATCATCCTCAGAGTCAACTCTACTGTCAGGCTGCTATGAAGGCATTTTTCTCTCTTCTGTCTCTGCAAATTGGCTTCTCTGCTTCAAAATACCCCTAGTCACGACCTTCTGTTGTTTGCCCTGGGCTTTCCCCCTGCTCCCTCTGCCCACCCTGCAGTGCATTTCTCCACTTTGTCTCATGTCTCTGCAGCAGCCTCCAGGAATACAGAGAGCTCCTCGATGCCTCCCAGAGGCAGTGGGTGTCAGCTGTGCTGTTTGCCTGCCTGGCATGCCGAGAGCAAAATCCATCTCCTGTAGGCAGCTCTTTGCACCTCGGTGAGATTTCAGGGAAAATCTATCTGCGTGTATATTGATAAGATGTACAGAGCAGAGAGGACAATTGAATTGCTGTGAGTGGCACATGCATCAGTGTCCCTGACAATGCTGTAATTAGCTGGCAGAGCAGAGCGAGCAGCGTGTTTGCAGACATTAGGGGCTGACTCCCAGCGAGCCCCTGTCCCTGCTCTGACATCTGGGCCCTGATGAGACCTGATGGCTGCTTCTGCCTAAAGTCACTGTCACCTTGGAGATCCCTACCAAGGAGCAAACCCAGGGACAGCAAATCCTGCTGCAGGTGCTGCTGGTCCCTGCCTGCACAGAGCCCTGTTAGCATGGTGAGTGCCCCCAGTTCATTGCTGCCTCTCCTTCTGCCTCTCACTTGGGGCTGTTTGCAGCATTGAGGGGGCTCACACTTGCAGCACCCCAAAACCTTACAGTTGGAGATTCCAGGTCCCCCTTCCTACCTGTTCTGAATTTTCTGTTTCACTGGTAATGTGTGTCTGTGATGGAGGTGTCTTTGCCTTGGATCAGAGTGATGCAATGTCCCACTCACTGTGCAGGGCCATTGCAGACACATCAAGAGATGTGTGCAGGTGGGGCATGGCAAGGAGGGGTCTGCACTGCATTTGTGAGCAAAAGAGGGATGCTCTGGGAGAAATATTCCTGCTTGGGTTGTCATGAGCACTGTGCTACAGTCCCTCAGCGTGGGCTGAGATTTAACCTGCTTTAGAATAAGAGGGGTGATAGGTAATTGAATAAATCAGAGATTGGAAGATATAGTGTAAGTTTTCTCAGTGCTGATCTCTGTAGGATCAGTACTGGTTTTGTGTGCAGGAGGCTGAGAACACCATGCCAAAGGTGCCTGGTGCCCCTGGCTTGTCCTGGATGGTGAGAAGGGGTCAGTGCAAAGGGCTGCAAAGGACATCAGGTGGCAAGTGGCTGCCTGGCAAAGCAGCAGATGAAATCCAGCATTGTTGGAGGCTGAGTGACGCACGTGAGGAGAAACGATCCTTGCATCCATAAGCAATGCCATGGGCTGACCTGGCTGTGGCTGGTGAGGAGCTGTGTTCTGGCGTTAGGATTAACACCTGCATGAAAATATTGACTTAGTACTCTGTAACGATCCAAACGTCAGATTGAGTGCAATGGACTTCTTGGAAACAAAGAGAAAACAAAACCCAGAACACAGTTATGGACTGTTGCATTAATCCACTGTGTGTCTGTGTGGGAAACAAACACTGCCTGCAGCTCTGATCCCTGCTGCAGACAGAGTGGGGAGCCAGGGCAGGGACAGAGAGGGTGACAAGGGCCATGGACATCCTTGTGAGCTTTGGCAATGTAAGTGACTCTCAAAGCTGCAGAGGGGTAACCTGGGCCGTGCAGGCAGGGCTGAGCACTGTGGGGTCGGTAGGAAATGTCTTTTCCCTGCTACTGCTAATCAGTTGCTGGGGCATCAAATTAAATTAATAGATGGCAGGAGGAGAGCAAACATACATGGCTCCTCTATGGCAGAAGGAAGGAGAACGGCGGAACTGGCTGCCAGATGAGTTTAGAAAGCTTCCAGAAGTAATTAGACAAATTTGGAAGAGGAAAATACTATTGAGAGAGTGTTGCAGGCACTGGCAGTGATGAGCTAAATCTCTGCATCACGGGATGCTGGAGGTCAGGAGGATGCAGGGGCATCCCTGGGTGCTTGTGTGATCATTTGCCTTTCCCTGGGCATCCTCACTGGCTGTGCTTGGGGACATGGTCCTGGACTGGCTGAGACTGGTTCATTTCTGCCCTGGGTGGTGTCACCCTGCTCTGTTGGGGACATTTGCTCACGCTGGACAAATGGAGCAGTGGTTTGGTAGAGGAACTGAGCATTGGAGAGCCAAGCACAGCTATCTCAGGGCTGAGACAGCAGCAGGGCATCATGCTGGCTTAGCTGTGGGTCCTGCTGGGGTGAGGATGGCTGGAGGTCCTAAAATCCTGGTACTGAATGGATATGAGGGTTACGGTGACAAGAGAGTGAGGGTATGGAGGGAGTTGAGCTCCCAGGGGATATCTCTGGGCAGGAGGCATCACTGGCAGGACTGTAGGTGGAAACTGGAGCTCTGCCTGTCACCAGGGTAGCAGCCAGCATCCCTGTTAGACTGAAAGGTTTGAGCTTGTATCTCAGAAAAAAAAAGGTCGTTCATGTTCCTGTTTTTCTGGCTTTGTGAAGGTGTGTTGGGCTGTTACCTTCATGTGAAGGAGGTGGATAGCCACTGAGAGAGCTGGGGAATGAGAAATACCATCTGGTTGGTGACCATTGGTGTTCCTTGACGCAGACACCCTGCTCGGTGCCCAGCCAGCTTGTCACTGCTGCTGCAGTGCTGCTGCCATTCCAGGGAGCACAGGATACCACAGCCACACAGGGAGAGGAAAAGCAAAGCAAATAAACAAGGAACACAACTTAAAACCTCTGCAAGTGTGCAGTGTTTTGTGGCTAATACTAACGTAATTGCTGTCATGCTTTTTACATAATGCTTTTATCTCCCAGATAGACTCCTTCTGGTCATTAATCTCAAGGATTTCTAAGTGAGAGAGCATCGGACACATGCAGCTGTTATGCCCAAGTGTGCTCAGAGGGGTGCAGAGCATCCCAGAACACACCAGGGCTGTGGGCTCCCTGTGGGAGTGTGCTCACAGCTTTCCTCTGAGCCCTCAGAAATCATGGAGCTGAACAAGGCTCTTTATGGTTTTTTTCCTTCTATTGTTCCACTGTGCCCTGTTGGCCCACAAACCCCTGGCAAAAGCCACCTGACAGCTCTCTCAGTGTGCCTGTGCCATCCCCATCCCCTGCTCAGCATTCCCCTGTCCCTCTTTAACCTGGAGGAGCAGCACTCAAAGCAGCTTCTCCCTCTTTCCCAGCTCTCTGAGGTTCACAGACACAAAGGCCAGGAGGGACAGTTGCAGCCATCAGCTCTGACCTCCTGCCTTAGCACAAGCCAGGGAATTTCACCCAGTAATTCCTGCCTCCAGCCCCTACCTTCTCTTTGAGCTGGAAAGCACCACACAGATGGACCCAGTGGCGATGTGTCTGGTTTTGAGGTCACACTGGTCTCATGCAGGATTGTCTGCTGAGGATTTTGCTGTTGGTTATTTTCTGTTTGGAATTTCTGCCTGCTATGAGCTGGGTCAGGTCTGAGGATGTATGGCTGTTCTGAACCTGCTCCTGCTGCTGGGTCAGGACCTGCTTGCAAAAGCCTCCTCTGGAAGCTTGCTCCAGGCAAGGCTTTCCAGGTCAGTGTTGATGGAGACTCCCAGACACACAAAACAGCCGCTGCACGGTGGCAGAACCAAGGGAGCAGAGGGGAGGAAATCCAGGATAATTTCCAGGAAATCATCTCACAGCCTCATTTATTTGCTGCAAAGGTCTCAAAATGTCACCAGGCCCCCTGAGACACCCGGCCACGCTGAGGGTGAGCTTCCCTGAGGTCTTGTGACTGCTCAGGAGGAGCAGCCCCTGCTGACTGCAGCCCTACCCCAGTGTTTATTTAAGGTGACAGTGGGTAACTCAGGGTGCCAGCCGTGCTAGATCCTGTGGCACGAGGATGCTCTCGAGACTGCTGCAAGCCTGAGCAAGGCTTTAACCACAAGGTCAGTTGTACCTGCTAAGCCTGAAGTGATCTGCAAGCCACCTTGGCAACAAGGGCATTGTATCCCTGGAACTCCTGCAGGCACTGCTGCTGCAGGCAGTGAGGGAGAAGGGCTTGGAAAAGGGACCAGGGCCAGGATGTGAGAGCCACTGGGCACATGGGGCATGGGGAGGGCAGCTTGGCTGTGCCCCCATCCTGTCAGGGTTATACACTGCACACTCCCTGGAAATTGTCTGGATTTCAAAGGAGGAAAATGAGCCAAACCCAAGCACTCTGCTCCCACCTTTCGCTGCTCCCCTGTCGCCCGTATGAATGAGAGAGTCTGGGGTGTTTTTCACCATCAGGCAGAATCTCCTCTCACTCACTGCTCCCAGCCTGTCCCCAGCCAGCCCTGGCTTGACACCAGGGCCATGCCAAACCTGGCAGAGGCTGTGTTGGAGGGCAGTGCCCTGCTGCAGAGTATTTCAGACCTTTCCAACCTCACTGGCTTGAGACTTTTCTCCTCCCTCCACTCTGAAAAATCAAAAAGGATTTCCTTTCTTGTGTCCTTCCTCCATTTGGAAAACAGCTGTCCCTGTGGATCATATGGAGGGAGAGGGATGCAGAGGGATGCAGCAGGCATCTCCCACATGCTCCATCCCCAGTGCTGGGGTGTATGTGCAGGCTCTGGCCAGGCTGTGCTCCTTGCCACTGTCCCTGGGCTGGCAGGCACCAGAGGCAGCTGTCCCCCAGTGACAGAATGCTTCTGACCACACAGTCAGAACAATTCTGACATTTTGGGAGAGGAGAGAAATCTCACCCGGCATTGTGCATGGTTGGCAAAACTGTCGCTGACAGCATGAATAAAGGTGGGCAGCTCCCAATCAACCTTGAATTGCTATTTATTTCTAATTCAGACATATTATCAGCAAGCAATCTCTCAGATGAGGTTGGAGGATTCTGTATGTGAGTGTGGCACTGTGTTTGAGCTGTAATGATATTTGTGACTTTTAATGTGTTGTGAACCAGGAAGGTAGGATGCCTCCTTGGCCTGTAGGGATTGTTGTGGGCATCGCCACTTGCGTTTTTGGGTTTGGGCGTCTCTGTTCCCTGTCCTGCAAATACAGCCCATGCCCAGGGGAGCTGAGAGCCTTGGGAGCTGTGGCAGAGCTGGGTTTCAGGCTCAGTAAAGCCCGACCTGCTGCAAAGGCTGATGTGGGAAGTGGATCCTGGGCGGCAGTTTTGAAAAGAAGCCATTCCAAACCATCCAGGTATGGCAGAGGGACGAGGTCTTTGCTTTGTCTCTGTTCATTGAGTGGAGCATTCAGATATAACAACCTTTGTGAAGCAAATGTCATTGGTGAAGCACCAAGATTTACTCTGTTCTTGTCAAAAGGCCACTCTGGCACCTTGGCAGCACTAGGGCTGTCTGTCCTGCACACAGGTGTGCTGGCACACCTTGCTCCAGGGTGTCCATCCCCAAGGGATCAGCAACAGCTGCCCCACAGCTCCATCAGATGCTGAGCTTTTCTGGGACATTTTCCCAGGGGGCTGTTCAGAGCACCCAGCTTTGCATATCACTCATGATATGCAGATGGGTTTTCCCAGTGGAACATGACCCTGAGAATGCACAGGCTTTCGTTTCCAGTGAGCATCCTGAGACCATGTTCTTCCAGCTCCTCCAATGAGGACTTTTGTACTGATGCTCTGAATTAACTCAGGTGAAATGAAAATGTTGTCCAGCTCTGTGCATGTGATCAGGGTGATTTTCTCTATTGCCTGTTCAAGCAGACAACTCCCAGGTCACTGTCAGGAGGAAGGTTTGGTTTTAGAGCAGGTAAGAGCTCATTCCCCCACAATTTCTATGTCTGGTGTTGAAATGCCCCTACAAGACACAGTCAGGATGTAAGAGGCTGTGAGCCCTTCCCATCCAGCACATCCCTGCATGGACCCTGTGAAACCACCAGTGCTCAGACAAGCTGCCTCCTTCACCCTTAGCCAGCATGAGGGGAGCAGGCAGAAACCATTCAGTGGCTCCTGTGCCAATCCCTGCTGGAGCAGCACCTGCAGAGATGCTGCAGACGTGCTCGATTCCCATGTGTGAGTTATGGCTTCCCCATCTGTAAAATAAGGATCCTTTCCTTTTTTTCCCCTTATGCTGTGCTATGTTAAGGGTCTATTGTATGGTGCTGCAGCTTGTCCTTGCTGCTGGGCTTGGAGGGAGAGGAAAGCATCACCTCCCCCTGTGCTCTGCTCTGGCAGTGGCTCTGGGGCAGAGGGGCAGAACTGACAGCCTGGCCCCCAGCAGCTGCTCCCTGCAGCTCCCTCCTCTCCCAGAGCTGCAACAAGTGTGTGCTCCAAGGGGGTGATTGCATTGAGTATTTGACTTCTCCCCCAGTGTACGGTGCCATATGGGAATGTACCATCAGTCAATTATGGCTTCTTTTCATCTCTAAATAAAATGATTTGTTAATTTGAGTGAGTGATCACTGCGTGGCCAGGATGCTTTTCCTGCAATGGCGAACAGCTTGCACGCTCGCAGAGATGGATGGTGAGCCAGTGCCACTGGATACTTTCTGGGGTTGTTTTCAATTTAGCTGTGAATTGAATGAGAAGAAAAACGTTTCTCTTGGCAATTTGATAGGCGCTAGCTCTTCTGACAGATGTTGGAGTTTATTATCCCACCGGGACAATGTTTTGTAGTTCGGAATTGCTAATTGCTTTGAAGGGTTGGTGCTGGGGGAGGAGCAGGATGAGCTGTCTGCAGGTAGCGGGTGCTGCCAGCACCCGAGGACCCGGCCTGATGGACTCTGCTGCCTTCCTGCTAATGGCTTTTGACTGCAGCTGCCAGCCCGGGCCCTGGCACTGTGTCCTGGCAGGCTCTGTGGGGTTTGTCAGCAGGGCTGGTGCTGACTCCTGTCCCTGGGGAGGGCTGGGCTGGGCTGAGGGGAAGCCCTGCTGTACTGGCACCCATCCCTGTCGTGCTCTCCCCCACTCCCGGCAGGGCTGGCCAGCACACATTGAGTGTGTGGCACCAGACAGGCACTCCTGGCATGCGGGGCGTTCAGCCCGTGGGGCATTCAGCCCAGCAGCTGGTGTAGATGGCACCTGGCAGTGTTCTCTCTGGTGCAGGTAACACAAGCTCTGTGGCACTCAAACCAGACTGGTGGTCCTCAGCGACCTTGTCTGTCACAATACACTGGGGATATTTGGGGGCTTTCTGGGCACACTTCCTGCTGTGACTTCGGTGCCAGGGAGCTGCGGTGTGAGCCCACCCCTGCAGCCTGGCTGCCCATGCCCAGGGCCATTTCTCCTGCTGCTTCACTGCCCGTTGTGCTGCCCTCACAGCCAGCAGCCCGCTGTGCCCCCTCACCACACATCAAACAGCCAAACAGTGTTTGATGGTGATGGCAGCTCCCGGGGTACACACGGGGCTTCAGGTGATGGCAGCAAGTCTGGGAGAGCCCTGCTCCTCTCCAGCCCTCCCCAAGTGCTTCGGGAGCTCCAGGAGGAAGGTTAAAGACTCACAAAAGCTGGTAAGAGGAGAGAGGAGCTGGGTCATGCAAATTGTTTGCAAGCCCATCCTCCCGGAGCGGAGCAGAGGCAGCCAGAGGTGGTGAGCGTTTGCGTCTGCAAACAGTGCTTGGCAAAGCTCAGCACGGCGTGTGGGAGCCGATGGCAGCTCTGGGGCACACGGGGAGCCTGCTCTGCCAGCCCTGGGGCACACGGGGCCCTGCTCTGCCAACCCTGGGCACACGGGGAGCCTGCTCTGCCAACCCTGGGGCACACGGGGAGCCTGCTCTGCCAGGGGCACACGGGGCCCTGCTCTGCCGGCCCCGGGGCACACGGGGAGCCTGTTCTGCCAGCCCCGGGGCACACAGTGCCCTGCTCTGCCAGCCCTGGGGCACACGGGGAGCCTGCTCTGCCAGCCCTGGGGCCGTGCAGGTGCTGCCGCCGCCGGGTGAGGTGGGGACGCCGGGCACAAAGCGCTGCGAGCAGCTCTGATCACGGCAGCGGCAGCAGCTTCCCTTGGCGTCACCTCGCTGTGCTCCTCCCTGCATCGAACTCTCTTTGCCCTTCCTTCGGAGGGCACCGGGCTCTGCTGGGACCCCCAGCTTTGCTGTCTGCACTGCCCAGCGTGCGCCGGCACAGGGAAATGCAGTCTGGGGCTGCACAGTCACCCCAGGAGTGGGAGCCATGCCCGGGGGTCCCGCGGCTCCCTGAGGGCAGCAGCAGGGATTGCTCGAGGGATGCTCGAGCATTTTTGGAACCTTGCTTTCCCACCTGCTCCTACAGCCTGTTACAGAAGCACTCCCTTTCTCTGAGGCTGCCCTGCCACCCCTCACCCCTCACCCCTCCCTGCTGCAGAGAGCCTAGCAGCCCCTGTGTCCTTCCTGTGCCCTTGGAGATGAGACGCCTTTGGCAGCGTGGAGCGTGGCAGGGCCGGAGCCGGCAGCAGCAGCAGCAGTGGCCTCGGGGTCGCTCTGTGGTGGTGCCCACTGTGCTGCCCATGGGATTTGGGTCCCTGCAGAGAGCATGGGATGCCCGAGCTGTCCAGGGGCTGCCCACCCTGCCCAGGCTGGGAAGAGCATGCAGCAGTGAGTGCCCGGCCCTGCTCTAGCCTCAGATGAGTGCAGTTGTGTGTGCTGTGCTCTCCTGATGCTGCTCCTCGGACAGAGCTTCATCACTTCCCCAGTCCAGAGCTTTGATGGAAGTGCCTGCAAGGAGCTGGGCTACATCCATCCTTCTGACCATGCTTTGCCTTCCTACAGGTACTTCTGCCCTCTTTCTCTTGCTCCCCTCCCTGGTATTTTTATCTTTTTAACCCTTAACACAAATGCAATACCTGTCCCGGGTCTGGGATTTGTGTATCAAGTGGGGCCTGGCTGCAGCTTCTTAATTTTGGCTTTGACTTGCTGTCTGGGTTCAGATAAGTAACTTTACCCCTCTGTTCATGGTGCCCTGGGCATCAAGCAAAGATTATCCAGGCAAGGATAAAGACCCTCCCTGGGTTAATGGTGAGAATTGAACCAACTCTGGGTCCAAACCCAAACCTTGGACCTCAGCACTTCCGAGCCTCAGGGAAGCCGGAATCTGAAATTTGGCTCCAAACCTCCAATGTGTGTCTAATAAAAGCTGAAATAATGAAATCAAGGGGCATACCTGCTCCTTTCTAATGGTGCTTGTGCCCAGCCCTTGCTGGGCTGGATCCTGGCTGGGTCCCTGGGGCTGCCTGCTAGAGCCAGGCATGCTTGTGCCAGGCCTCTGCGTGGGAGGAGACTCAAACACACTGGCTTTGAGGGAAATTGAGAAGAAACACGTGTTTTAGTCCATACAAGGTTTTGTGTAGGATTCTTTGGGGAAAAAAGTATCCCAAAGACAGGACCTAAAGAGGCAGACAGAGCTAGAAATAAATTTGTCTCTGCTAGTCTCCTCCCACCCTGGTCCTGGAACCTGAGGTGTTGCTGCTCCATGGAGTGCCAGTGTCAGGGATGGGTTGCTTGTCTTGGTGTCCCTGTGAGAGGGAGGGTGGTGAGGTACTGGGACAGTAATTGCTCAAAGTTCTGAATGCCCCATGCCTGGAAGTTTTCAAGGCTAGGTTAGATGGGGCTTGGAGCAACCTGGTCTGGTAGAATGTGTCCTTTCCCATGGCAAGGGGTTGGAACTGGATGATCTTTAAGGTCCCTTCCAACCCCAAACCATTTAAGAATTCTGTTATTCCATGTCAGCTGGCCTGCAGTGGGAGAAGGCTGAGGGATAGAGCACAGCCACTTGTTACACCAGGCAGCACCTCTGGGGATGTGATTTGCAGCATCCCTGGGGATGTAATTTGAAATTTGTCTCTTCCCAGGGCCTGTGTGGCACTTTGTGCTAGTGGAGCTGTGCTGGGAAGGGTGGCAGGCTACATTCAGGGCTGCAGGGAAGGTGCAGCAAGCCCACACTGCTGCACAGAGCTCAGCAAAGGGCAGGGAGGATGGGGCTGCGCAGGAGCAGCTCCCATGGAAGGGAGGCTGTGAGCTGAACAGGGAGGGCAGAGAGCAGCATCCCTGGTCCTTGCATGCACTGTGGGATTAGGCAGAGCTGCTGTGGATTTATTAGCATTGTAATGAAGCACATTTCCTTGCTGGCGTGGTATCACATGGGGGGAGCATTCCGCAGCTCCCTGCGCTGCTCCAGCCCTGATCCCTGGGGAGGGGCTGTGCCGGCAGTGCCGCTGTTCTCCTTGGGGGGCGGCTGGATCTGGGCACTTAGTGCTTTATTTCAGCTTCTCTCGGGGCTGTGGGGAGAGGAGAGGTGGGAAGAGAGGCTAAGAGAGAAGTGATGCAAATCTCAGCTGGCTGTGGGAGAGATGGAGAAGCAGATTGTAGTGTAGAAGTCTTTGATTGACCACAGTACCATTTTGTGGCTTTTTTCTCCCTCTCTCTGGGTAAAGCTGCAGCGTGACATCCATGCCATTAAACAGGCCATGTTCAAAAGAGAAAATTGCTGCTATTTTCCCCCCTTTACTTTACTGCCATAAAAAATTGATCCCACATAGCATCCTTATTTCAAAGACTGCTAAAAAAATACCAAATTCTCATTTTGGTTTCTGACAGCTGCATAAAGCATTTTTTAAACAAAAGGGACATGAAACATGTAAAAACCCTTCAACCCTTTCCATCCCCTGAAGTTTTTGCTCCAGAAAGATGCCCTTATTTTGAGAAGTAAGTGGGGAGAGAGAGCTCAAGTGTGACAGTATGAGAAGGGATTTGGTTTCTCTCTTGAAGCTGATGATCAAAATTTTGACTTTGCTGGGAGCTGGACAATAGCTGGAGCAGCAAACCCCCTTGCTTCCTTGGCAGGAATGGGATGGATTTTTTGCAGTGGTTGAATGCTTTTAAGGGATAATGGCAAAGCACTTTCACTGAGGTAGGAAGGCAGCAAACTGGGGAGCTGAGGTCTGACAGAGCACTTGGGGTTGACAGGATGAGCCTGGATGCTGGGGAGAAATGGGGTGTCCCAGCTGCATCCTCCTGACCACATCAGTGCCTTGCATCTGTCCCTGCTCATCCTCCATGGATTGGGACCTCCCTCCTGGCTGGCTGAGTGGCACCCTGGGAAGGTGATGGGCTAAAGGAAAGACAGAGGAAGGAGAGGGAAGCCCAAAAATGGATTTAAATGGGTAGCAAGTTATGGCAGGTCCCTCTGGAGAGAGGGAATGGAGCTAGGTCAGGTAAGGACTGGGTCAGCTGTGAGTCAGTGTTGATGGAGCGTGTGAGAAGGATGGAGCAGCGTGGGATGAAGGAGAATGGGGACCTGGTGGAAGAGCACTTCAGAGAGCAGGGTAACAGGAGGTCAGCTCAGCTCAGCTCTCACTGGAGGAGGTAATGATCTTAATAAGAATCATCCCATTTAAACAAGATGCTTTTCTGGAAAGACAATTAAGCAGAGAGAGTGTTGAGAAGCACCGAGCGGGGCTGCCAGGACCCCAGTGAGCAGCAAGCTGCTGCTCCCTGCTTCCACCTGCTCTCCAGCTCCTCCACTCTGCTCTCTTCCTGATCAATGCCCAGTCTCCTGCAGCCTCTGGGCACGGGTGCAACTGGTGCCTGTCCCAGCAGCAGGGGTGGGTGCCACACTGCAAAGCAAACGAAGATTTCCAGCTGAAAAGTTTTTCCTGTGCTCGTTGTCTGACTTGGCTGGGTATCCTGCAGATCTGCAATCACTGGAATGGTTCCTGAGGAGAAGCGTGGTGCTGCCAACAAGGTATCCCTGATGATATCAGGTGGGAGAAGGCTTGACAGAGGACTGGAGAGGGAAGGTGGCAACCCAATGAGCTGTTTGAGCTGCACAGGCTGTAAATGGTGTCACCAAATCAGTGTCACTGCTCCCTCCAAGTGAGCAAGGCCATCAGCTCTGCCACCAGATCGTCCCCATATCTTCTCCCCATGCCCATTGACATCTGTTTGCCTTTTGTTTCCAGCAGGCCCTGAGTTATGAGGTTCTTTCCTTGACCAGGATCTCAGGGAGATGATAAAGAGGTAGATGAGCTCTCCATAAATAGCTCTGCCATTAAAAACCCTCAGCTCCTGTTTTAATGTTAGCAGGATTAGCTGTCTGCCAAAGCACAGGCTTAAGACTCGGCAGTAGGTTTTGCCCTGGTAATATGTCTCTATTTTCTCAGGCTTGATTTCTCCAGCCAGCCTGGCTCTGAATGCAATAAATTTTGCTCTTCTTTACACCTCAGCTGATGACTTATTCTTTGGAGCCTGTGTCCTTGGCTAGCCAGAGACCCTTCAAAGCTAAATTTTGTGCTTGCTTACTCTGAAACCAATGAGGTCCTTACAGAAAGGACCCGTGTGTAGCTATTAGCATTGAAGGATATCACTGGTGCAGCTCTCCAGTCTCCAAATTTATCTTAGTTTTGATTAATGGCCTGGATGTAAAAGAGGATGTGCTAGTCAAATCTGTTGGGTTGCACGTGGGTTGTGCAGGTAGAGGAGGGTCAGGCTGTCCCCAAGGAGCCCCATGACCTTGAGGAATGGGTAAATGTGAAGAGCCTGGGATGGAAGGATGACACAGCGAATGGGTGAGCACAAGAGCTGCTTCTGCAAATGGGAATAGGCTGACTAGAAGGTCTGAGCTGTCATTGTTGGTTGTAGGGTGACCATGAACTTATGATGTGATGTGTTTGTGGAAAAAGCATGTGGAATGTAGGGAAGCTCACAGGGGAGCCTGACACAGTGAGACAGGGAGTCGAAATGCCACGCCATGGGGCTCTGGTGGCCTGTGATCACCTCTCTGTGTGCCTGCCCTAGGAATCCCAGCAGCCTGGGAGCTGCTACCTGTGCTCTTCAGCCATAGCTGCAATGGGGTGACAGCTTCAAAGGGGGGATGGATGGGGGCTAGTGGGGTACCTGACACAGCTTTGTCTGGGATATCTGCCTGTGAGCATGAGCCAGAGCACAAAGGCTGGGGGACATCCCCCAGTTCTTGTGAATACAGCAGGGGGGTGAATGTGCAGGGTGAGAAAGGTTGTTCAAGTTCACATACAGCATCAGCTCGAGAATAAATGAGAAACTTCCAGTGGATAGCTCTGGGCTGCAGACCTGAAGGTTTCCAGCAACCAAAGGAAGCTGATTCCAGAAAATCACCCTCCCAGGATGAGCAGAGGCAATCAGCCAGCCTGTCTCCGGGCAAGTAGGTTAGCAGTTTCCAAAGGGGTCTCCAGGAAGCACGTGCTGTGGTTGGTGACCCCAGGCCACCTTTCTGGCCACAGTGGCTCCAGCCAGCAGAGAGCAGAGCTGTGCCTGCCCCTGCCACATGCCAGCCTGGCTGGGGCGCTGTGCTGCACTGCCTGTTTGTTTTGAGTTTGGTTTATTTATTTTTTTTTCACTGCAATATAAACCCAGTGGGTCTTTAAGGCCATGCATGTGTAGGGGGATTTGCTGATGGCTCATCTTTCTAGCAGGCTTTTTCAGCTGAATGTCAGTTTATTGCTTTTGCAAATTGTCTTGTGCCTACACAGAACCGGCTGCCTCAGCAGAGGGCTTTGCCAACAGCCTGCTCTATAAAAGGGTTATTAGGATAACAAGAAAGAAAATAGAAACCTTTGCAGAATCATAACAGTATAGCGTAGCCCTCCCCCTCCCCTCTCCCAATTTATTACCCCCAAGTGCTTCTGAGTCAGACTTAAACCATTGTGCTGCTGAATATAAACAGCAAGGTTAAAGAAGCCCAGACAGGAGGAAACTCTTTGGCAATTATCTGGTCAATGGCAGGGCACTGATCTGTAGCTCGGTGTAAACATCATCAGGAAAATATGCACAGTTTACAAATTAAAAAGCAATTGCATTGTCTCGAGCCAAGCCAGAAGCCTTCTGGTATGATGAGGGTCTCACTGGTGGAGCCAGCCACGGCATCCTTCGGGTCTCTGGCTTCACTCCTTGGTCACAGGAGCCTACTGCTGGATATTTCTGTTCCATCTGCAGTGTTTCTGTACCTGTCCGGGGACAGGTTTTATCAGATGGTTTTGTTTTCAAAAAAATCCACAGATTTCACCAGTAAAAGGGAGGCAGGCAGAAAAAAAAAAAAAAAAAAAAAAAAAAAAAAAAAAAAAAAAAAGCCGAAGTAGTCTTTTTGTGAAACTTTAAAAATTATTGTGTTTTTCTAAGATTTTTGGAGAGGGAAATGTCCTGGTTGACATGCTGCAGATTTGGCTTGTTTGTTGTTTTTCTAATTTTTAGAGTCAACTTCTTTAATAAAAAACCTTTTTGGTGCTACTCTTCTCATTGCTTGTTCTCACTGTTGTGCCTTACAGCTCCCTCTGCAAGAGTAGAGTTGTTTTCTCTTGTTTGAAGCCAGCTGGGACAGATTAAATGACTTTATGAAGCTCACAGAAAGCCTGAGCAGAGCTTGTGTCTTTGAGCCCTGTAGTAGCAAAAGGCTGGACTTGGCTGCCTCTTTTTGTTGCCTGATTTTCTTGGGGTTTGAGAGTCTTTATTGCCAATTCTGAGCTATGCACTGAAGTGCTGAACCTTGGGGAATATTATGCTCTAGCAGGGATTTGCATGAGCACAGGTTGCAGGGTTGGACCCAGAGACATGGGGCAGTTTGGTGTGTGAACACAACACCATGACCAGCCACCCTCAGTTCCAGAAGTTTTGTAGGTGACTGCACATCTGTGTTCATTTAAATCAGGCCTTTTGGTGGAAAGATGATGGAAGTCAGCTTCTCAGCTATCAGTTTCCCCTCACTGCAGGTCAGCCTGAGCTGTGTGGAGCAGAAGGGCCCCCCATCCTGCCAAAACCAGGACACCATCTCACCTCAACTTCTGTGGGTTCCTGCTTCTATTTTTCCTGGCCTCACTGTTTGAATTCTGCTCAGCTCCATCTTTCACTGGCCCCATTCACTGAGCTTCTTCTTTTCCTTCCCTGCTGCTTTCCCACTTTCTGCCAAGGCCAGGAGAAGCAGTGTTGATCTCCAGGTGGAGGACAGGGACAAAGCAGGGCTCGTGTGCCAGTGGATGGAGGTGACAATGGGACTGAGCAATGCATTCCCAGAGCAGTGCTTTGTCTCCACAGCTCATGGCCAGAGAAATGAGTAACAAGGCACCAGCATTGTCCTGGATGCTGCTGGGCTGTGGCAAGCAGGGCAGGGACCTCAATTCTCCAACATCCCTTGCTTTATCACCCTCCAGGTGGGTGGGAGCACTCCCTGAGGCATTTCCTTTGGAGATAACAGGTAACCTAGCAGCTGGTACATGGGTGTTGGTGGGAAGAAGCCATGCTTGGGTCCCAGAGCTCCTGGCTCCAATCATCTGCTACAGCAGCCCAGTCCATGTATTTGGTGACAGCCCCTTGGATGTTGGTCTGAATTGCCAACACCCTCCTGAGTGAGCTCAGCCATAAGAGGAGCTCCAGGGTGGTGTCTTGTTAGTGGACCAAAGCTTCCAAAGGAGACATCTGCCCTGGCACGTTTCTTGATGCAATTTCTCTGAACTGCTGAGCATTCCTCTTTTTTATGATTATTATTTCAAAGTGGAGAAAAGGACCTGGTGCCCTTAGATTGTATGTGCAGAGGGTTTTTTCTGTATCCATCAGGTCCCTCTAGCTAGGCTGGGGAGAGCAGTTCAGGAGCTGCATTGCTTTGGGTGCCTCTGCCAGGAGTGAGCTGCCCTATTCCCACATCCCTGCTCCCAGGAAAGACCTGCTTGGCTCTGCCCCAGCCCCTGTCACCTACAGCAGGCTCCCAGCAGGCCCAGGAGGTGCGTGATCATCGGTGGTTACACCAGGCAGGATAAGCAGCTTGGCCCTGCTTAAGCTGGGAATCAATAGGGGATTAATTTGTATTAACCACGCGCTGCAAGGGAGGGTTCGCCCTTCTCCCCAAGGTGGTGTGGCCATGATGGGACACAGGGGCCACTGACAGACAGTTTGTGCACATCACTCCCACCACTCAGCCACCAGGCCCCACCAGGAGCTGGTGAGAGCAGTGCTGGTGTCTAGGGAGAGCACTGGGAGTAGTGCCAGCACTGGGCTCCCACTGCTCCAGGAGCACAGGGACACAGCCACACTCTCCTTCATGTGCCTCCATGCAGAGCTCCCATGGGTGCTCTGCCTCCAGCTGTGCTTTGTGTTTATGGGGCTTTTAAGGTGATTCCTATCATTTGCTTTGTCTTTTGAAGCTATGAGCCAAACATATTCCCACTGACACCAGCGTGCTTCCATGGAATGGAATGTTCTCCTTTTGTGCCATGGGGACATCTCCACCAAGCTTGGTGCAGGTGTGCCTGGAGAAGTGAGGTCACTGTGCCGGCACCTGGTGGGACTTGAGGCTGCATCCTGCTTCTCTCAGTTGAGTTTAAAAAGGGACTCTTTCTTGCATCCCTTTTCCTACAATTGCACTTTAGAGCCTGTAAAAATGAAAAGCAGAGCTGAGAGAGGCCGTTTCCAGTGTGTCTTCCTGCAAAGGCACCCGGCAGGAGAGGTGATGGACACGGGAGGTTGCCAGGAACCCCTTCAGCCTGCCCAGAGTAGCCAACCACATGTGGAGAGCTGCTCAGGGTTTGGTTTACCAGCCAGGATTGAAATCAGCACAGCAGGAGTCACCTTGGCAGCCTGACTGGCATCCCTGCTCCCACCTGTGAGACCTGGTCTCTGGGGAGCAGCCTTAGAGAAAGGCTCTGGTGTTTGTGACTCATGGGGTGTCACACCCCAAAGGACAGTGCCCCAAAGCTGCCCCAGCTCAACAGAGAACTGGGAAACAGCAGCAGGGAATGCCCAGGGTTCAGGACAGAGACAAGGGCAGAGGTGCTGGGGCATTCCTACAGATCAGCTGTTGCTGCAAGTGAGCCAATAAGGGATTCAGGAAAGACTCGTTTGCATGGGTATTATATGCAAAACTATAGGGCATTTGGAAGGAAATGAGACTGTGATGGTTTTTTTCTTTACTGTGTTTTATGCTGATTCTGCATGTGCAGAGCAAGGCCTGGAACTAGCCAGGGGCTGCTCCCTGCTTCTGTTTCCTTTTGGTTTGCTTTCTCTAGAGAGGAAAAGGAATAAAAATGTTATTCGCTTTTCTCTGAAAAACTCTTGACATTTTTCCTGTAGCTCTAATACCAGAACTAACCTTTCCCTTGGGTCTTGTTGGAGGAAATCAGTTATATTGGATGCCTTGGTATTATAGTTCTCCTCTCCCCCTGATTCCTCCCTTTGTATATATTATTTCTTCTCACTGTTATTTTTGTACCTTCTCTCTCCAGCAGCCATTCCTGGTGGTGTTTGGGCTTGGGCAGTGTCCTCCATCCCATGTCCTGCCTTGAGAGTGTCCCAGCCCATGAGATTGTTTCAGAACAAGTGGGTGTGCAGGCAGTATCTTCCCATATTTCCATGTCTGATGTTAAGTGGCAAGTGGATCACCTTTGATGAAATGTGACACACATTTGAAAAATGCAGAACTGAAAGGAAAACCCAACGAGAGCCATGGTGGGGTTTGGGTTCAGATTTTCAAAGGCACAGGCTCGTTCTGCTTGCCTGTCTCTGGCGCTGCATCGAGCAGCGGCTCAAAGCACAGACCTACCACAGAGAAACCACACACGTGGGAGCTCTCCCCTCCCCTGGCTTTGTACATACATTGTCTCCTGGGGAAATGCTCCGTTTTAGGAAGCAACTGGAAATGTTTCTAACAAATTATATAAAAATCAATAGACTCCCTGCTGAAGGGTCTGCCTCCTGCAGTGGTGAGGCAGAAGAAGGCATCTCGGTGCTCTGCTCCTGCAGCTCCTGCCTCTGCACGATCCTGGCTGACAACAGGTTACCCCAACAGAAATGACAACACCCTCATGTTCCAGTTTATAAGGTAGCAATCAGATCAGGTCAGGTTTATGATCCACCTAGCTTATTACTATCTCCATTAGTAGCTGCTAGCAGATGTTGGGAGAGGAGGATTATTACTCTCGCAATGCATACTTAGCTGGCAGATTATTGAAATTTCTTTCTAATCCTAAGCAGTTACTTGGAAGGTATAAATCCTTGAGTGATAGCACTTACATTCCTCTGTACTTTGATCTTGGCTAGCATAACCGATGATACTCTGATTAATCTGATTTCTGTTCCCTAAAAAGATATCGTGTCCCTGGTATCTCGAGGCACTGAGTTCCACAGGGAACTGTGCTTCTCATCATCAGATCTGGACTTTGAAATAATTGAGCTCAGAGGTACCTTCTCTCTTACGTGGGGATTTATACTCCTGTGTCCTTTGAAATTCGTTTCTTCCTTTAAGTGAATCAAATTCCCTGAATGTTTTCAGTTTGCCACAGCACAAGTTCCTCCTGTGCCCCCAGCAGCCATGTGCTCTTCCCTGCCCCACATCTTACCTTATCCCCCTGCTGGGCACAGCAGAACCATGGGTGGTGTCACAGATGAGGGACACACTGATTCATAGGCCTGCTGTAAATATGTCAGTTTTATTTTCCATTCCTATCTGAGAATAAACCAGGATCTCTGAACCATCACTTGCACTGAGATGTTTGTGCCTCGCTCTCTCCCTCAGATGGTTTGGGTTAATTTGGAGCTGCATCAGTGTGCATGACAGGTCCTAATTGTTGTTCTCCAGCGGTACCTTGGATGTGCTTGCCCTGAATTTCCTCTGTCTACATGCTGTTGAATTCCCTGAATGAGCTGGCTCCTTCCAAAGCCACTTTCACACATATCTAGTCCCACCTGATGTTTTTCCCTCCCTGCCTTCTTCTCAATACATATGTATACTCCACTTAGGATGCTCCACTATTCTCTTCTACAGCCAGCATTTGGATCCGTGAGCATTGGAAGGCATCCTTCTCCTTCTCCTTCTGCTCTGTCCCACCCTCTTTGTTTCCCCTTCTCAGGACTGACCAGGCTCAGCCAAGATCTGTTGCACAGAAGAGTGTGCTTGACCTTTGTTTGCTTTTTAGAAGGTAAAATAGCCCCTGCAGCTGAGCAGAGGCTTTATAAAGCCATGAGATCCTTCTAGGAACTGAACAAATGCACCTTTAAAGGTCCTTGGAAGAAAAGCTTTACCACGGATTGTCTCAAGTCCAATATCCACCCTCCCCTGCACTCAGACTTTTTTCTCCTTTCCTCCCACCCGAACAGCAAAAAATTAGGACGTGATGGGAAATGTTGAAGTGGATGGCAGTGGTTCTCTAGACTGCAGACTTGGCATGTCTCAGCCCTGCTGGGGTGTTTGAAGGGAAGACAAATTCTGATCTCATAGCACCTTGTGCAGACACGGTGGTGTGACCCTGGCTCCCTCCTCGGCACCGGCTGTGCTCCGGCTGGTGCTGGCTCGGGGTCTGGTGCCTGGCATCCCACTTCAAGAGAGAGGCACAAGGAAAGGCAGAAGGACCAGAGAGGACTAGAAAGCAAGGGCCTGTTTGCAGATAATGCAAGCAGAGGTTGTTGGTTTTTTTCTGGAGAAGATGAACATAAAACCTGCTAATAGCCTTCAAATTCATAAAAGTCTGCAGATGCTGGGCAGGAGATAGTGATGAATCCTTCCTCCTTCCCTACACCTGCATAATTTATAAGTCCCTTGATATCTTCCCTTTTGATCATCCCCTTTGCTGGAGATTCCACCTTCCCTGCATAGTGTCAGCCAGGGGAGCAGGTTTACCTCTGCTCCACACTGTTCTCCAGCACCCTGGAGCCACTGGCTGCAGGAGCTGTGTGGTGCAGAGAGGCTTAGCTCAGAGATCCCAAAGGTTTAGCAACCCTGACTCAAACACCAGATCGAATTGGATTTATCCTGTATGTCATGACTTTGAAGGTCATCCTCCAGCCAGATGAGAGGAGCGTGAAGGGTGGATGGATTGTGCTGCCAGGGGGAACTCATGCTTGCTGTGGTCACACTGGCAGCAGCCTGGCAGCAGTGTGGTTCAGTGGCTCTTGCCTTGCTCTGATTTTCAGTGCTGGTCACACCAAAGTGCTGCCCTCTAAGCCAAGGATGTCTCCAAGGCTCCTCTCTAGGGCTCACCAGGGTCACAGCACCAACTGCTGCAACATGCCTCAGCCCTAGAATGGGACATGCCTGTGTCCTAATGGACAGTCTTGAATCAGCACCTCCAGACTTCTTACTCTGATGTAAAATCTTGGAAAGCTGGGATATCTTGAACTAGAGATTTCTTCTGGCTCCAGCATTTTGGATGTTTGTGCACTGAATGACAAACAGCTGAGTCTCCCCTGCAGCCAGTTCAGCAGGGACAGCAATAGGATGCAGTACCTGCAATGGTCAGGTGGGATCTGAATGCTTTCCTTCTGCTTTGCCACTGCCCAGCTCAGCCTTCAGCAGGGACACATCTCTGCAGCACTTATTTATATATTTTCCCTCTCCTCGTTCCTCAGAGAAATCAATTCCATTCCCCAAACAATGGCGAAGGCCTTGAGGAGATATTGATCTGTGGCAGAGCCAGAGAAAGGAGCATTTGTGACACAGAGATGCTCTTTTGTAAGTAAAAGATAATTACCAGATCATGAGGACACTTGCTGAATAGGATGACATTAAATAGGCATCAGGGTGAAGGGCACCAGGGCCTCAGAATAAAGCCCTGGAATAGTGCTGTCCTCCCTGTCAGCTCCAGCTCCTCCTCCCTGCTTCCCTCTGCCGTTTCTCCTGTTCCCCACCCCAGCCCCTCCTTTTGTCCCCACACTCCTTCCACTTTCATGTCTCTGTCCTTTCCCCTTGGTTCCTGGTTGTCCCGTCTCATCCAAACAAATTCCCTATAACACTGCCCCAAATGCAGCCCCTCCTCGCTGGCTGGGGCTCCCAGCTGCAGCAGGGATGCCCTCAGAGCATGCAGGTTCCTGCCCCCCAAACCAGGGCAGCAGAAGGGCCCGCTCTTCTTGCTTTGCTTTTGCTGGTACTTCCAAACCCTGGTTTATTTATTTCAGACCTCTTCAGCAGTACTGACCTCTGTAGTAATGAGCTCCATGATGATTTTAGTAGTTTAGAGGTAAGAGGTCTTGTATGGGGCAGGGGATGTCCCCTGCCTTGAAGTGTCAGCAAACAGGACAGGAATAGGGGTGGCTGCTGCAGGAGCTGGAGCCCAGATCCTGGTTTGTCCTGGCTCAGGAGCTGGTGGTGGTCTCTCAGCATGCTGGTGTGCTCAGACACCTCGATTGCTGCTGGGTATGGGGACATGTCACAGCTGTGTGGGTGAGGGTAAAATCAGGGCTGAGTGTGTTGGGAGGGTCAGTAGCTCCTAGAGCAAGAGCAGAGCTGCCAAAGGGATGCTTGGGAGCCTTGTCTCCGTCTGTGCTCCTCCTGGGACATCATGGGAGGCTTTCCCTGACCAGTTTGGCTCATGGAAGAGCCACAGTGGATTTCTTGCCTGGGCTCTCCAAGGCATCGTCATCAGCTGCCAGCTCCAGGGTTCATGGTCCCAAAGCAACAAGGGCCTTGACACAAGGTGCATTCCCAGATATCCCATTGTCAGGCAGCTTTTCTGCTTTAGCTCAGTGTTGTGGGGCCACTTGAAGCCACATGGGGATGTTGGGTCACAGGGCTGGATGATGATGTGGTTCACTGATGACTGGGAGGGCTGCTGCCAACTGTATCTCAGAAACTGGCACAGCTCAATGTATGAAAAAACAACCCACAACTCAAAATACTACATCGTAAAATATCTGTTTTTATTTACACTTACACTGGTTGTATTGTCTTAATTCCTTGCACACAATGAATTATTTATGCTGCATTTTTCAAGATTAATGTAAGAGGAATGACTGTCAGGTCATTCTGCAGGTCTGGGAAGAAGGAGAGAGGGTCCCGTCCCTGTGGGGGACATTGGGAGCTGTGTGTCCCATCAGCCATCCCTGACTCGCTGTGTCTCATCCAGATGGTTCAGAAAGCCTGAGACTGCAGCCTGAATGTCAGCTAGGTCTGGGCTCTCCTGCACTCCTAAAAAACACAGAGAGGTGCAGTCACCACCTGGATATCTGTGTGGGCAAGTGAGGCCTGCATGCCCTGGTTCTGGACGTTTCTTTTCATTCCAGCACATTTCCAAACCCCCATTTCCAGCATTTTTGGTTCCTCCAGCACATCCCGCCTGTTATCAGCATGGAAGTGAAGATAACTGAGTGCTTTCCCTGGCTCCAAGGGGGAAAGGGCTGTGATATCTGAGGGTGTGAGCAGATAACAGCCACAGCTACCTCCAGTGCTCCCCTTCAGCAGGCATGGGGCTGGCACCTCTGGCTGGCGCTGCTGCTGCTATTGCAGCCTGGCTCCTGCTGCTCCCCTGCAGCACCCTTGGGGTTTGTACCTTTGAATCCTGTCAGTGAGGTGCAGGGCTAGGCAGGGTGCTGGAGATGAGCTGTGATTTCCATGCCTCTGTCAGCTGCCCTCTGGAGCAGCCCCATGTCTGGATGTTATCAAATATCTCAGAGTTATTCTCTGCAATCGCCAGGCGAGAGCCAGCTTCACAGCCTGACCAGCGATGTGCACAGACACCAGAGCAGGGCACCTTGTGCCTTTAAAATCAAAAACAATCATAACAACACTAAAAAGCCCATTACCATTATTGAATAAAAGACCAACAATTTTTAAAAAAAGAAAAAACTTCTTTTAAATATTGTTGCTGCGTTTCCAGCTGTTCAAATCTTCTGTATTTAGTTATCGTAACAACAAAGTGCTGCATCTGATTTGAGCAGCGGGGAGGCAGCACCATTGTTCAGGAGGATTTGAAGCAGTTGGGTTTTCTTCCTCGCAGTGGTGCTCTCTCGCCTGTTACAAGTCCCTTTGTTGCCTTGGCACCCCTGGCCGTGGTGGTGGTGGGGATGGCACCGTGCACTGGCAGAGGGCCCTGGCCGTGCTTAGCAGCGGGAGCCGGGCAGAGCAGGAGGCTGCCAAAGGCAGGGCAGGGCAGCTCCGGGCTCCCCGGGCAGCTCCCACACTGCAGAGTTCATGGGGAGAAGGGAATCAGAGCGAGTGAGAGCCCGGCTGCCGCTGCTGCTGCTGCTGCTGCAGGGAGCACAGGCTGTCACAGGAGGTGCTCTTGGCTGAGCTGACCCTGGGGGCAGGACGAGGTGGGGATGCTGCTACCAGGGGCTGCCAGGGGCTGCCAGGGGCTGCCAGGGTCTGCCAGGGCAGAAGGGAGTCGTGCTGTGTCAGCGGTTTGGCTGGGCCATAGAATTGATTACATGTGAGAAGAGCTCTAAGATCAAGCTCCAGAGTCCAAACTCTAACCCGAGTCAGAGTATGTTCACCACTAAACCACATCACACCATGGTCACCACTAAACTGTGTCCCCAGGTGCAACATCTACTCTCTGTTAAATCCCTCCAGAAATGGTCACTCAACCACTTTCCTGGGCAGCCTGTTCCAGTGGTTAACAACCCTTTCAGTGCAGAAGTTTTTCCTGATATCCAATCCAAACCTGCCCTGACACAACTTGAGGCCATTTCCTCTTGTCCTATTGTTCCTTGGGCAAGAAGACCAACAGCCACCTGTCTAGAGCTCTCAGGTAGCTGTAGAGAGTGAGAAGGTCCCCCTTGAGCCTCCATTTTTCAGCCTGAGTCCCCCCAGCTCCCTCAACCAGTCCTCACAGGACCTGTGCACCAGACCCTTCCCCAGATCCACTGCCATTCTCTTAATATGATCCAGCCCCTCAGTCCCCTTCTTGTGATCAGGGGCCCAAAACTGACCCCAGGATTTGATGTGTGGCCTCACCAGTGCCCTGTGTAGGGGACAGTCGCTGCCTGGTCCTGCTGACCACACTATTGCTGATCCAAGCCAGTTGCCATTGGCCTTCTTGCCCGCCTGGGCTCACGTTCAGCTGCTGTCAACCAGCACCCCCAGGTCCTTTTCCACTGGGCAGCCTCCCAGCCACTGCCTGAGCTGGCTGCAGAGGTACCCAAGGCAGCATGCACAGGCTGAGCATCCTGGAGGTAGGATCCCCATGCTGGCTGCTTGAGCTGGATGAATGACCTTACCAAAGGCACATGGAGACCTGTGCCTTGCTTCTGCTTGGGCAACAAAAGGTTGTCATTGCAGGTGGCAGTGGGGTGCAGCCAAGTAACATGGGATGGAGCCAGGCAGCAGCGTGTCCAGGGCAGCTTAGTTGGGGCATCAGGGATTCATGGAGGTGGGATGATTGCTGAGAACTTGGTTTTGTCACCCCTCATGGGTGGGGATGGAGAGGAAGGTCGAGGCACCCGGTTTGGGAGCCTGCAGCAGAGGCTGGGGAGGCTGAAGAAGCAGGAGCAGGCTGAGGACAAGGACACGGCAGATTTCCTTCCTATCATAAAATGCTATTTTGGTACCGTCTCCCCAAGGTGGGGAGGGTTGGCAGAGATATGCAAAGACTCTCAGAACCATTTTGAATGGCCTTGATCAGCCAGGTGGAGACAAACTGCTACAGCTCAGCCTCCGGGGACCAGGGGGCCGGTGGGAAGGACACACAGTGTGCCTGTGTCCATGGGACAGCCATGGCAGAGCCCTCAGAGCAGGTGGCAGAGGTGCTACAAGTGCCTGGCACAAGGTCAGCAGGTGGCTGGCAGTGACCTGGCCCCTCACCCATGGCGTTTCAGGTGCTGGGCCACAGGAATGCTTTGCACACAGGAGTGACCACAGTGTCCCCGGGCTCCTCGCACCGCAGCGCCTTCCCCAAAGGTTACCTCCAGCCAGAGGCGCATTGTGGGTAATGAGATGCAAATTGATAGCAAGACAATAAGACTGTCTTGTGAGCCCTTCGACAGGGGCCAGTGTTTAAAAGTCAGCCTGATTGCCTCGCTGGCAATTTGCATAGCATTAACCAGAGACATTCTCTTTTTAAACTTGAACTTTTTTTTTTCCTAGAGGTCACCTCAAAGTAATTACAGCTCTGGCAGTCGCTTCATGAAAGAGAACTCTGTGGTCGTGGCTAGAGTGTGAGGAGGAGACTTAGCCAGAGTGGGGAGTGGGGACACCTCTTCATGGGAACTGGGGTGGGTTTTAGTGTGTGCACTGAGATAATTCAACAAGAGAGTCCCACTGGGTGCTGAGCACTGCCTCTGCCATGGGAGACACCAGGGCTTGAGTCCCAGCACATGAAAGGGATCAGTCCCCTCTGTTGTTGTCTCCAGTGCAGGTACAACCTCCTCCTGGGCCTCACCTGCTTTGCTGGGCTGGAAGGGGATAGGGTAACCATGTTGCCCACTTGGGATGCTGTGGTGAAGCATGTTGGGAGAGCCAAGCCCTGGGGTGTTTGCACCTTCTCTACAGTTCAGTTCAAGGGGGGATTCCAAGCTTTTTTCTTTGAAGTCATGGTAAAAGTGACCGGAGACCTCAGCCAAGGAGTTCTACAGGAGAGTAGTGTCAGGCTGCTGGGAGCACTGTGGCTGCTCTGCTCTGACCTAGGCCATTTACTTTGACAGTTGAATTCTTTGCATTTAAAATTGGCAGGTGTCCCTTAGTCTCACAATTGGACAAGATGATTACCTCAGGTCACTTCCACTTGACTGTTCTGTTCTGTTCTGTTCTGTTCTACTCTACTTCGCTGTACTCTGGTTTTTAGCAGGTTGATTGCTTAGTGCAGGTCTTTGTAGCCCACTTGGTTTGACCAAGGTGAGGAGCAGTTCTTTCCCTGGCAGCTCTGCCAGCAGCCCTGAGGAGCAGCCTGGAGCAGCTTGGAGGGAGATGGGGCTGCCCAGGCGTGAGCTCTGCAGAGGCTCAGCTACGCTGCTGCAAATAGAGAGCCAGGCAGTGCTCTGACAGAGCACCTCTCATTACCAGAGCTCTCCTCAGACACCAAGCACATGCTCTATGCTCAGCCATCCCGTGTGGCCATGGGATGGTGGCTCCAGATGGTGTCTGTAGGGTGGATGGGCTCTGCCGCCGGCTGCGCCGCGGTCCCTGCGAGGCGGCACATCCCTGCCGTGGGAGGCAGTGAGTTGGGGTGGTGATGGGTTGGAAGAGCCAGCTGGACAATTTTATCACCATTAATATCATTTGTAGTTATGCAGGCAATGGCTATGATACAAATAATTAAATCTCATGCTTCACAGCATCAGCTGATGGCTTGCTGCAGTCAGGAGTGAATCTCCTACGCAGAGTGCACGCGACTGATTAACTCTGTTAGAGGGCTTGGTTTAGATCTCCTTCCTCTGGCTTGTTCCTCAGCTTCCTCCCTCCTGGCTGCAGCTGTGAGGCTCAGCACCAGGACATCCCTTCCTCCTCCTTCACAAAAGCCCTGCTGTATTAGGATGCTGGAGATGCTCAGAGGAGATGCCATTCCTGCTCCTGCTGCCTGGTCTGCAGGTAAATCTGCCTGCTGGGGCATCCTCTGCTCTTGCCCAGGACCTTCAGGCCATGTGCTCATTTTCCTCCCACCTTCTGGCAGCCCTTAGATCCTGAATCCTTGGGATCTTTCTCTCTGGACTGCCACAAAGCACCAATCATCTCCTGCCAAACCAGTGTGTGGCCATGACCTCATCTCACAAAGTTCTTCAGCCTCCTCCTCCTCCTTGTCATCACCTGGAGAGGTTCCATTCTCCAGGCTGAAGCCAGCTGGACACACACACATCCTTTCCTTTTTTTGTGGCATCATTTTGCCTGTCTTTTAGCAGATTATTAGAGATGTTTTCCTGAGAGCAGAGCTCTCAAAGCTCTTCTGGGTTTGTCAGCAGCTCTGGCACTCTTGATGTCTTCTCCATTCCCTGAGCAGCCCCTTTCAAGGACAGTATCCCAGCCAAGCCTGGAAGGATGAAGATCAGCAGTGTGATAGCACCGGGTTATTGACCAACACTCTCAGCAGGTCACTGTGGCACTGTTCCTTCTTAGCTGGGAACAGCAGAGCTGTTCCTGTGACTCTGTGCCTCATCAAGGGAATCAGGGTGGGAAAACTGAGCAGAGAATATTTTTATATTTTTCCTTCTAAGTTTTTTTTCCTCTTTCCCTCTTTTTTTTTTCCATTCCTAAAGATTGAGTATAATCAGAGCTAATCAGAAAATTATGAGCTGTCTGATTGCTGATTAGATTCCTAATGTTAATATAGTCAAGAAGCCTCTCTTAGTGTTGTATTTTAAGGGAAGTGTAAAAATAACATCTTAGAAGGAGCAAGGCAGAGCGGCTGGAGCAGCAGGAAACCCTGCACTGGCAAAGGAGAGCAGGGTTTCACCACTGGCAAGAACTCAGGCCAGCAGAGAGGGAAGGGACAGGACCTATCAGAACTGTACCCAGGTGTGAATGGGCTGCAGAGCCTGGGAGGAAGAGCATAAACCAGCTCTTCCCGCAGGTTAGTCCTTGAGCACACCCAAACCTGAGAATTTTGCTGCTGAGCTCTGGAAGAAGGCATGCAGCTTGCTTCTTTCCCTTCCCAACAAAGAGAATTTTCACCGATTATTTAGTTCACTCATCTCCCAGCATCATGGCCCTCCTCACCTGCTGCTGCAGGCCAGGGGTGATGGGTGAAGGGAGTCTGGGATGTGCCCAGCACCCCTGAGTTGGACCTGCAGAGACTTGCTGATAGTGGTGGAACCCCCCTTGCCCAAAAGGCAGGGCTGAGATACCCTCTGGGGTGCTGGTGAGCACAGAGAGGATGCTCCTGATCCTGGTGAGATTTGAGGGAAATCCTTGTCTGCTTGTGCTTGGCTGAGCCACTGCAAAAATCTTCTGAGCCTTCCAGAAGCAGATTTAGAGGGCAAGACACTGCATGGTGCTGGCCCAGGACTGAGGTTTTGCCCTTTGTCTGTGTTCAAGCACTGAGGATCAGTCCATGGGGCTGATGCCTCGAGCAGTGCAGTGCAGCTGCCAGCCCTTTCTGCCACTTTCCTCCACAGTCCCCAGCAGCAGCAGCAGCTCAGCACTAACTCTGAGGCTGAATGCAGGTATTATGTTCTGGCACACCAATGTTCCTGTTAATAAGCTCCTCACCATTCACGGGGTGTTTTACTTTGATTCATCCCAACGGCAGTGCTTTATAATGGACTATATACTGTAATTGTCCCCCATTGTCACCACTTAATAACTTAGTATGATGTTATCGCAGCCATTCGCAGGCTTTTTTGCAAACTTTGATGAATAATATTTTGTTCTTAAGGAATAAAAAAAATAAATTGAGGGAATGGTGAAAAGAGGCAGAAGTTGGACAGAAGTCTGCTCTAATTGCAGAGTGGGCTCAATAATAGAAATGTCCATAGCATCCTGGCTGCTTTTGTTTCTGACTCTCTGGCAGCATCCGCTGGGCCAGCCAGGATGGAGCTGCTTAATGCCAATTAAATACCATTTATTTTTTAAAACATCTTGATCAGCCAGAATTGGCTCTGTGCTTGGGGAATTTGCTTTGCTTTGCTCGCTCTTGACAAGTCTGAGCTCAGACACAGCAGATGGGATCCATATTCATTTCCACAGGGATAGGGATGTGATGTCTATGGGGTGATGCTCATGGGGTGGGTACAGGAGCCATGAAACGATGGGCAAGAGAGTGCAAATGTGCATGGCTTCAGCATGGCAGCAGCCTCAACATCTCTCATTTGGGGAGAACTTTGGGCTCAAGGTGGAGCAGCTGCAGGTAGAAGAGCTGTGCTGGAGGCTGGACAAGCATTTTCTCCACATTTGAGCTCTCTGGCTGCCTCTCCAAGTTAGATGTGCAACATTCCACTAAATATTTGTGACTCCCAAGCATTTGTCAGCTCTGAATGCTTATGGTACCTGATTCCATGTCTGGTAGAGGAAGGAAAAGTCCAAAGGAGATCAAACCCTGAATATGATGAAAAGAAAGGTGGGGAGGTAGATGCCTGGGCTAGAGTGCCCTGGGTGGGAGGCAGGGGAGGGCTCTTCAGCATCAGGTAGGGACCTAAATGAGTTTTTCCCTGTAACACATGTCTTGACCTTTTTTTTAAAAATGAAATCTATTTTATTAATTTTTTTTTATCAAATCCGTCCATGAAACATTAAAGATATGACTGTGGAAAAGGTCAAGGAACGTGTAGTTGTTGAAAACTTGTTCCACTTGATGGCTTTTCCCTTAGGGAAGCTCCTCCATGCTTTCTCGGTCTTTAAAACAGAAAGTGTCGAGTTGCCTTGAATTTTTGGTTTGACAGAAACAGCAAAATGTGTTCCTGGAGCAGGACAGTGGAAGGGCACTGCCGGTTCCCTTGGGGAGCTGCTGCATCAGCCCAGTGCTGGCACAGGGAAAACCTGAGCTGGGAAGGATCTGTCCCCACAAACACAGACCCCAAAGGAGGGTTGTGGGCTCTCCATCCTGGAGCCAGGTGCCTCAGGGAAGGGAGAGACTTCTCAGGGGCTGCTCTGCAGTGAGCACATGTCTCAGACAGAATTAATAAAGACAAAGCCTGAGAAATGTGTGTAGTAGCAAGTTGTCCTGTGCTTTGAGTCCTTCTCCTTGGCCTGGGTCTGTCTTTGTTCCCCATGGGAATGGAAGGCTGCCACACTGCTGCAGCAGGGGAAGGAAGCTGAGCTCTCCTCACAGGGGCTTTGTGAGCACCAGCACTACCCAGCACCACATCTGCTAGGCAGGAGCCAGATTTGCAGTGGGCAATGAGAGTTGCTCTCCTTGCACATGCAATGAGAAGGAACAAAAGAAAGAAATTAAGATGATAAGGGAGTCAGAAGAGGGCCTGTATGAAAGTTCTTTGGGCAAGTTATGTTACTGGTAACATCAGAAGTCTGTGTAAACCAGAAAATAGGGAAGTAGAGTGGATACATCTGCCAGGGGCTGGGCTTGGTGTGGAATACACCAGATCCCCTGAAATCCATGGTGGTTGTTCTCTTCTGTTTGGTTCCTTCTTTCATTGTAACTCAGGATGCTGGGCCATAAATGGAGCTTGCTGGGCTATAAAAATGCAGAGTTGAACAACACTGAAATTTGAGGCTCCAGACAAGAGAGAATAGGTGAATGGAGGGCAGAAGCAAAGCAGCAACCATCCTGCTCCATCAGTATAGCCTGGATTTGTCCAGTGGTCCATAAGCATCAACATAGGGATGGGGACTGAAGGGAAATACTGTGTGAGGATTTGGGGCTTTGAATAAGAAGGCACAGGAGTGGGAAGGCACATTAGGACATCTTGACAAAGAGCAATGAGTCTGAAGAGCTGCAGCTTTGAGCTTAGCCAAAGAGCAGGAGGCTGAAGGGCCAGGAGAGGGGAGTGAGCACCTTGATCTCTAAAAAGGGTGTCCCAATGGGATGAGAGTGGGTCCTGGCAGCCTGGAGGCTGCCCCTTGCCCCACGGACATGCCAGGGGGAGCTGGATGAGTGTTGAGGTCACCGTGAGCTGTCACATTGGGAACAGCCATTTGGTGGCCTCCTGAACTTGCTCCCTTCCACCTCCCTGAAACTTCCCCACCTCACCTGGAGCCACTGGGGCTTCTTTGCTGTTTGTCTGAAAGTTTGAGCAAAGCTGGTTCCAAATATTGTCCTGGTTTTTAGAGCAAAATACCACTAAAACGTCCTTTTTGCACTGCAGTTGCTTTTTTTTTGGTGTTAAAAACTGGCAATGTCAACTGCTCTGCTTGTGTTCCTATCACAGAGGCAGTGGAGGCTGAGCAAGTGCTCAGTGTGTCCAACCCCTCTCGGGCTGCAGGACAGTGGCTGATGGCACTGGAGGACACCAGAAAGATGTCACAGTGTCCCTGGAGGGCTTCAAGCAGGGAAGTTCTGTGGGTTTGCCGGGGCTGTGGGGTGGGCGGTGGTACTCTGGGGCACTCTGGTGGGAATTAGTGCACGCTGCAAATGTGCCTTAGCCCAGGAAGAGAGCAGAGGAGCTGTGGCAGCCCCGGGGGTGCCGCACAGAAATCCCCGCGCGGCAGCAGCGGATAATGAACGAGCGCTTTTTAAAGCTCGCACATCACAGCGCAGCCAGAGGTGATGCCTTAAAATAAATCGATTGTAAGTGGTTTCCAGTGCAAACTTCCAACAGCCTCTGCTAGAGTGAAAGGCAGAGAGCTGAAGGGGAGGATTTCAAAGGCACTAAAGGCTTCATGCCCATGGAGCAGGGAGTCAGGGGCCTGGCATGATGCAAGCTGCATTTTAGGTTTTCAGGGATGCCCTCCTGCATCTCACAGGAGCTTCTGTGTTGTTGGCACCATGTGGGGAACCACAGGGAAGCGTGAGCCACTCCTTGAACAACTTACCCTCTTCATGTGGAACTTATTTGTCCAAAATATGCAAGGATAATGATAAGGAAGGATTTATTTTTTTTCTTTTAAGACTCTGGCTTCTAAGACCTGGCCAGGCAAATTCCTCCTTCTCCTGCCCAAGTGACAAGCTGTATCACTTCCTTTTTTTCCTTTATTTTTAAAAAACCTTGTTTCCTCCAAGCTCTAAGTAAAATTGATTTTTAAGTGCAACTATCTCTTATAATTGCTGCTGAAACGCCTTGTGGTTATTGTAATGGATTTTGAACTGTGACAAGCCCTTCTTGATGATCGTAGCAGGAGGTCCACAGGATATTTGAGTGTGGTTTAGGGAGCACTGTTTGTTTGAATATTTGGAGTATATTTGGGAGGAGATGGGGCTGGAGCAGTGGGCTGAGATTGAGACTGACATTCTGGCTCTTCCACCACTGCAGAAGCTGAGCCTGCCCTGGAACCCCCTGCCAGAAGGGACCATCTCCAAAAATCCTTTGTAGGAGCCATGTCCCTCCAGTCACCCATCCCATGGGAGCCACAGCATGCTGGCATGGGGGGAAAGGAGATGGAAGGAGCCCAGGGCAGCACCATCTCCTCCTCCACAGCTTGGTGAAATGCCTGCTGTCACATTTCCCAGCTCTGACCTTCCAGCAAATGCATCTTGACCTGAATTATTTCTAATCATCTGAAACTTTATTGTGCAGCTAGCGGCTGCTTGTCACCCAGCAGGAGAGTCCCCAAGCCCTTCCAGTCGTGGCAGAGCTCTGGCAGATGCACTGCACCATGCCAGGATGCAGTGTTTGCGCCCAGCAGCTCACCTGCCCTGTCCCTGCTGCTGGCAGGACCCTGGCAAAGCAGCTGTGGGTAGCAGCACCCACCAGGCTTTTAGCCTGGCAGCCCACCCCTGAGGGGCTTGGATTGGGAGGGACAGCCCTGACACTGCTGGGGCACACCTGTCCCACCCACAACCAAAAACAACTCTGGAGTGACGTTTCTCAGGTGGATTGTATCCATCACTCCTCTGGGATGCTGCTGGCATGCCCCAGCTCTTCAGCACCTCCTGGGAGGCAGCCACCAAGATTCCAGCTTCATCCCAAGAGAGACTTTGTTTCTTTGACAGCCAGAATTTTAGACTTTTACTGGTCTGACTGCTGTGGAAACGGTCGGAACAGACTGGGCTTTCTCTGCCTTGCTCATCTTGTAAGCTGGTGCTCCAAAAGAGAGTGAGAGGTGTGAAATGAGCACCATTTAAAATGCTGGGCATGGACAGCTTGGAGAACTGTGCTGTCACAGGGCAGCTCAGTACTCCTGCTTGGCTCTCCTCTGGCTGAATGCTGGGATCCCAGAGCAGAGGTCCCTGCTTTCCTCTCCATCAGCTACAGGAGCTGCAAAAGGCTACTGTGACTGCAGATTAGTGGCAAAGGGGATGGAGGAAAAGGATTTTTCTCATATCCTGAGCAGGCAAGTGTGCCTGGTTTGGCTTCCCAAGGGACCACCTGCATCCCAAAGCCTGACAGCAGCACATTCCAGCAGGACTTGAGCATGATGATATTTAGCAGTACTGTTTAAAGCCATCTCTAATGGAAGAGCAAGGTTTGCTGCCATATGTCCAGGGTAAAAGGCAGGAGCATGCAAGATGAGGCAATGCCAGTGTGGCCAAATGCTCCTTCTGCTGACTCCACTCAGGAGAGGGACAGTGAGAGAGGCCAAGCCTGCCTGCACCTGTTCCTGGCCTCATCTCTCCATCCTGCCTCCCACAGCTCTGCCTCACTGCTGAGGGAGGTGGGGACAGATCCTGCACCCTGGTGTGAGCCCTTCCTCCCCCAGGAGGGATGGGGCAGGAGCCAAGGAGGGTCTGAGCAGCTGAGCTGAGGTTTTGCTGTTGTTGGTCCCCAGGGGCAAGTGTTCCCTGGGTTTGCAGGGCACAGAGTGCCCCTGCCCTCCTCCTCCTCCCCTCCTGGTGACAGGGAGCAGCGGCAGAGCTGCTCTCTGTCTGTGATTTTGGAAAGCAAGGATCCAGCCTCATGGAGCACAGGAACTCCAGGAGAAGGGTGACAGAGAGAGGCTTTTCTGCAAGGGGAGCAGAGCTGAAGAGAGCAGCAGGCACAGTTTGTGCTGCAGGGTGCCTGGTTCTCTGCACTGTCCTTTTGCCCTTGGTGCTTTGCTGTTTGTGAAAAGTTAAGCCCTTCTGGAGACCTGAGCAATATTTTGAGGTAGGAGAAACACCCTGAGCAGCAACACACTCCCTTTCCTCACCCTCTCTGCAAAGACATTGGTACCTCTCTTCTTGGGATGTTTCACTCCTCCCCTCCATGTGCTTGTTGGGATGGTGGAAGGAGAAACAAGAAATGCTGACAGGGGAACAAGAACCACATGCTGCAGGCCTGCAGAGCCTGAGTTACTGAGGTGCTCAGTAAAATGATGGAAGTTGTGGCTCTGGGGCTCATCCCAGGCCCCCAGTGCCAGATGCTGGCTGTGCCATTGCCCCATATGGGGTCTGCAGCAGCTCTGGCTCTGGTTTAGCTCCAGCTCTGCACTTGTGACCTCACTGCTGGCAGGGCTGGCTCTGCAGAGGTGTCCCTGCTCCCTGCCCTGCCAGACCCCAGCAATGAACACCAGCTGGTGCAGAACCGAGGTCTGGGAGCCCTTGGAGGATTTCCCACGTGCTCTTTGCTCATCCCTGGGGCTTTACTTGCCCTCCCATGAGCAGAACATTAGCAGCCAGTGCTGGCTGCAGCCCCATCCTCCCTCATGCCCAGGCTGGATCCAGGTGCAAGGAGGGAGAGATGGGCTCTATCCATCCCTCTCCTCCTGCACAGCCAGGGGAGTTATTGACAAACAAGTTAGTGCTTTGGAAGAAAAATGCCGCAGCATATTTGAAGCTGCCTCCGTGATCAATACAGAGCCGTGGCTGAGCCTGCTGCTGACTGGATTTCAGATGATGGCTGGGGGGGTAATAAGAGCCCTGGGATCAACTGTCTGGGAGATTATTACAGGATGAGATGCTTCGCTGCTTTACAGTGTTTACTCAAGATTTATATTCCCTCTGTGTACGTAAGGGGTTGTTGTCTGTTGTCGCTGGTTGATCATTTTTGGATGGTGACGTGCGCGCTGTTGGGAGGGTTTGCTTGGGGTGAATTCCATGAACATGCTGGGGGTGAGGGGGAGAGCTGGGGTGGGGGCACCCTGGAGCTGGTGGCAGGAGGTGGCACCATGAGAAAGTGCCCTCTGCCCTGTTGCATGCAGGCAGGGAGGATGGAGACATGTGAAGCACATGGAATGGGCTTTGGCCTTTCCAGATGCTCTGCAGTAACAGGTGAGGCTTCAGGGTGCCCTGTCCATGGAAGAGGGGTTGGTACCAGAGAAGAGGGCTTGTGCCATCCTCATTCCTTCATTATGGAGGAGGAAGAGCTGCAAAACCAGCTCCTGGGGGATGATCCTGCCTGGGGCTTGAGTTCCTTGGCTTTGTCATGTGTGTTTGATTTCACCTTCTTGCCTTAACCTTTCACCAGCATTTCCCTGCAGTGGGAGGAGGGCTGGCAGCTGGGATGCTGTGTGGCACTCCCCTCCTGGTGGCACAGGGCTGTTTGAATCCCCAGCACAGATCTCCCCGCCAAGCCAGGCACTGAGCTGCAGAAAGTTAATGCAATTCAGAGCCTTGGGCAAGCTCTGTGATGAGGGTGATAAGAGCCTCCCTGAGGGAGTTAAAGCAGGGCTTAGCAGGAGTGGCTCTCCCTGGAGCAAACATCCCTAAGCACACACAGCTGCTGCATGATGGGCCCTGGCTGGGCTTCCACACTGGCTGTGGGGAGAAGCCAGAACTCCATCCCAGACTGCCTGAGGAGCATCCCCCAGCATCCACATCGGCTTGGGGCACCTGTGTTGAGGCTTGGACACAGGGGTGGCATAGCTGCTGTCACACAGGGCTGCTCAGTCTCCTTCTGCAGAGTGTTTGCTGTAATCCTGTTTTATAAATCCAGCCTTGGTCTTTGGCCTCCCTGAGCTCTGCTCTGCTGCTTCCCAAGTTAAACCCACTGATCTGACTGAGGCAGGAGCAGCCAGGGCATGCTTATTGCCATGGTGGGGCTGGGAGAAGAGATTTACTAAATCATTGGACCAGTTTCCTTAAGAAAGAGTCTGTGTGAAAATATCAGAGCAGTGCAGGATAGCCCCAGGTGTGATGGGGAAGAAGGGGTGACAAGGAGGAGTTGAGCATCACCCTTGGGACAATTCTCCAGCGTGCTGGCCCCTCAAGCAGTGGGGATGCCAACATCAGGGATGGTCCCTGCACTAGAGGGGAGGTTGTGGTCCCTGTCTGCGCCAGCTCTGCTGCCCCAAGTGTTGCTCACTCCCAGCAGCTTTCCCATCAGAGCAGCTGTCCCCAAAAGCTGCTGCTGGGGGTGAGCACACGTGGGTGAGCCGTGCTCAGGGTGGGCTGAGTAGCAAGGTCCGGCAGCAAAGCCAGGGAAAAGCAGCAGCCATGTGTCTGCGGTTGCCATCCTCTGGGCAAACATGGTCATCCAAATTGTTGCCCCTTTCCTTTCCTGCCCATCTTCTGGGAGGAGCTCCTTGGAGAGCTGCTGTGCAGGGCAGGGAGCTGCTGAAGCCCAGCCCTGGTGAGCAGAGAGGGGCTCCATGTGGAATACAAATGAGTCTGGGCACGATAAGCCCGTGCAGCACCTTCCCCCTCGCTCAGCCCGCTGTCTGTCGGGATCTCCAGACACCAATCCCTGCAAATCTCCTGCTGGCCTTTCATGACCTTCAGAGTCGTTTCAATTCAGTGTTTTCAGCCTCTAAATCTCCTGTCCTTAGCCCTGGGTGACTTCTGGGGAAAGAAACGTGCTCCTTAAAGTGCCAGGGCAGTCTCTGCACCACAGCCTGCTGGAAATCTGCAGGTATTTCACAGCCATGCTTTATTTTTGGTAATTCCTCTATGTTTTGTTGCTGTTTGAACCCCACAATTGACAGCCCCAGGTCTGAAATCTGGAGAGGTTTTGATGACTGCCCTGTACCCTGCCAGGCTCCCCAGTGCACTGCCTGCCTCCTGGGCATCTCACAGTCCCTGCACGCAGCACACCTTGAGCTGCTCTGATTGATCTGTAACACTTGAAAAATAATGGTTTAATCATTATTAAGGATTAGAAATAATCCTTGAGCTGTATTGATCACAATAACATTATTCATGATGAACTCATTTGGCATTAATGGGGATGTCCTGCAGCAGTGTGTGGCTCCAGGCAGACCCTGGGGAGCTGTCAGTGGGTTTTGGGGGAGCAGCAACAAAACCCTGCCCTAACAAACACCTCCAGAAGCTGCTGTCCCACAGAGCCCCCTTGGGGAGGGACCAGTTGTTATTGGCACAATTTTGGAGGATCCTGAATCCAGCAATCCCCCATCCTGTTCCTGAAGCAGCCCATCTCTGGCAGGGCTGGATGGGCTCCCTCCAGCACCAGTCAGGGATGTGACAGGATGGGACTGCTCCCCTGGGACCCCCACACTCTGGGTCTGTCCCCTGTTGCAGAGGAAGGACGGCAGGCTGCCTGCTCGGCCCCTGTCTCCTCCCAGTCACATCTTGCTCACGGGGCTGAAATGTCTTTAGTGAGGAAAATGCTCCAGGAGCAGCAGCTGGAGGGCTCTGGGGACGCCTCTCCTGGGTGAATAGCCGGTGGCAGCCAGGAGCCAGCACAGCGCCCTGCTATGGCTGTGCCATCCTGCTGCAGGCTCCCCCATTCCTGCTATTTATCAAACAAGAACGTCTGGGTTTCCTTTTTTATTTTTTTTTTTTAACCAAAATTGTGTCTGGTTTGACTTTGACAAATTGACATTTTCCAGAGGAAAAATATCTTCTGTCGAGGTGTCGTTCCTGGGTGTAGCCGTCCCTTACTGCACCATTTGCAACCCTCCAGGCACTTTGCACAAGGCAATGAATAGTTAAAGATGTCCATAAATCTTACCCTAGCCCATAATAAACAAACACACTCTTATCAAGTACAGAAAAATGCATATTTCATCACCACTGCCTTAAACGCAACTCAGAATAAATGCTCGTCTTTAATCAGCCATCTCAATGTATAAACAGAGCACAAAAGCTTGCAGGGGATGAGGTACAGAATTGGGCCACGGATTTTCTAGGCAGCTCTTGGGGGCAGGGATATGGCTGTGCAGGTGAGACCATGAAAAACTGCCCTGAAAATTCATATCACTTGGCTTTTCTGTCCAGCCACGTGTTGTTTCTCATTCCCTTCTGCCTGCCACTGGAGCCATAAGGATTTTGCTTCAATGTTCAGCTGATAGCTGATCTTTCCCCTTGGATGCTGGCCACTGAAAGCAAGCACTTTGATTTAGAAATCAAGATTAAGAGAAAGAGAAAAGATTAAACAGGAAAGTTTCAACCAGTACGTGCTGAGATTATGCAGTGATGGATTCGTGTTTCCCAGCATCTGATAAGAACAAGCTGCATTTTCAGGCTGGGGAGGGCCAGATCTGTGATTTCTTTCACCTTACTTTTGAGTGCCTATGCTTTGCCACACTCACAGAAATACAGCATCTGCTGCCACAGCCCTGCTCAAGCCACCCTGCCAGGGCTGGTTCTGCCACTGTCCTGCATGGCCAGGGGGGCACTGGGGCACCTCCTTCCCCTGAGCACCCAATTGGAAAGGCTGAGACATTTTGCATCCCTCTGTGCTGGTGGGAGTGCTGGAGAAGCTGGTGACAATGGGGACAGCAGCTGTGACCTGTGGCTGTGCCCAGGGCTCCTATGTGTGGGTGCTCTTATAGCTCTTATAGGAAATAATTTCCCAGGGATACCACTGGACTTCACTGCTGCCCCTGTGGGCTCCCACCAGCCTGCCACATGCCTGATGAGCAAAGGAATGCTTTTTTGTCCTGGGATTTGTGGTTCATGGTGTGGAAGTCGTGTGTGTAGCACTGGGACTCTTGAGTTCATTATGTGGATCTCTGTGGTGCCGCCCAGGCAGTGATTTGGGGTTGTTATTTCACCCAGGATGTCAGTGCTCCTTCCTCCTCCAGCCAGTTCAGTGTGTGAAAGCAGCCCAGGCTCACCTCTCTCCCCACGCTCTGGCTGCCAGCACCACCTGCATGGAGCAGAGCATGTCCATCCCCCTCCAGGGAAATATTTCTGCAGGGAATGAGGAGCAGGCGAGGCAAGGGGCTGTGCTGTAGGGTACATCTTCCCTTGCTCTGTGTCCCACTAACTCTCCAGGGAGCCCTCTGGGGACTGCAGCAGCCTGGAAACCCTCATGGCCTGTTAGCCACTACAGACTGGCCCCTGGGGCTGGGAGCTGGCACTGTGCATCCCCTGGGAGCCTTGAACAGCTCATGGCTGGTGGGAGGCAGGCTGTGCTGAGTGTGGCCACACATAAGCCTCATGCCTCTGTTAGCAGTGAGTGTCCTGCCCCCAGGGCTCTGGGTGGCCCTGGGCTCTGTGGGCTGGCTCAGGACACTGGAATGCCTCCTGCTGGCTTTTGGTGCTGATCAGGTTGTGCAACCCTGGCAGGCAGCTCCCCAGGCAGTGCCCACAAACCAGGGTGCCTGGGGCTGCTCATTTTGTTCTTGGCTTTATTTTCTTTGTGATGTGGAGAGGATCCTGTAGCCTGGAGCTCTCGCCCTGTTTATCCCCTTTGATTCCACAAAAGGCCAGATTGCAGCTTCTTCCAGGCACTGCAGTACCCCAGGGGCTGCCCAGTCTCCAGCCCTGCCCTGCTGCACTCTCTGTGCTGGTGAGGGGTCTCAGGGCTGAGCATCCAGTGAGGGTGCCCTGGTGCTGAGCATCACCCCATCCTGCTTCTGGCAAATAAATGCTGCTTCCTCTGCTTACCCTAGTGTGGCCATGGGGTACAGAGGGGTTAAATGTGGGTGGGCAGCACATTGCACCTCTGGGCCCCAGCACTGGCGCATTTTGAGGGGGTTCTGAGGGGGTTTTTGAAGAGTCTGCCTGTTTGCTCTGAAGAGTCTGAAGAGCCTCTGTTTGCTGTGCACAGAGCTGGGAGCTGTCAGTACAGAGAGCTGGGCTCAGCCCTTGCCCTGTGCAACACGAGCCTGCCCTGCTCCAGCTGCCAGGCTGCTGAGTTCAAATGGCAGCAGTTCCCCTGGAGATACTGGCTTGGCCCAGGAAAGGCAGGAGCAAGCAGGACAAACTGGCTCCCTGTCCCTGGAGCACCCTCCCAGGCTGCTGCCCACCGTGCCTCCTGCTGCCCCCTTGCCCGTGCAGCAGAGGGGTGCCAGGGTGCTGCAGGAACCCCCAGGCAGGGACGCTGGGCACTGGGGTGGCACTGTGCTCCTGGGCTGGAGTGGGCAATGCCTGGCTGCTCCTGCTTCCCCTGGGCTCATTCTTCCTTTCCCACTTGTTTTGCAGAGACTTGCCAACGCGGCGGAGAAATTCCAGAAGGCTCACCACTGGCAGGACAACATCCGGGTAAGGCTCCATGGCACCCCAGCCCTGCCCCCTGTGCCAGGGCAGCCACTGTGCCATCCCTCCCTGCCCACATTCGTGTCCCGTCCGTGAGTCACCGCTGGCTGTGCCGTGCCCCAGCCCCAGCGCCTGCCACGCTAATGAGAGCAAATGAAGCGATTTGGAGCTCGTTTGCAGCCTCGAACACACGGCGAGGAGAAGGCAGGAGGTGAAGGTCGAAGGGACAGCTCAGCAGTGAGGGGTGGGGGCTGAGGATGCTCCTGCTCTCCCCTGCTCTGGCACCGCTGGGTTCGGTGCTGGGGGGGGCTGGCACGGGGTGGCAGCAGCGGTGGCTCAGCTGTGGCACATGCCAGCAGTTGCGGTGGGGGCTGCTCCTGGGGAAGGAGCAATCTGGGCTGGGAGAGGGAAGACGCGGGTTTAATGATTGCATTTGACTTTGTAATTCTGGCGGTGATAGCACTCAGCAGGAACCTGAAGGATTCTGTCTGGAAATGCTCTCAAATTATAACCATAATACAAAAGGAAGGAAAGATTGTTTTTCTCCCAGTGCGAATGGAGTCTGCAATAAAAAATACTCCTGAGCCACCCAGCCCCTCCCTCTTGGCTAGGATGGCATCCTGCCCAGCCCTGAGGAACCTCCTGTATCCTCTGAGGGGGACAGCCTGGGATAGCCCCACTGCCAGGCCAGGCTGCTGTATTGTGGGGGGTATTTCACAGTCTGAGCTGCTGATGCTGCTCACACAGACCTTCCTGCCACAGGTGATGGTCACCAGGGCTTGCTGGAGAGAGGAAGAGGTGGGAGAAGCAAAGGAGAAGGCAAGGAGGTGACCTGCTTGGCTTTCATTTGCCATGTGGGCAGCGTGGGGTGGAGGCTGGTGGCTGATTCTGTGTCCCAGGGGCACCCAAGGAGCAGGATGAGCTCACAGGGATCTCCCTGTCTGCATGAAAGCACTGCTGAATTGCTGTTAGCTCTTCCCAAGAGGCCAGGGGAGAGGAGGTGAGGAGGATGATGAGATTTGGTGCAGGCACCTGCGATGCCAATGCCAGTGCCAGACCAGGACCTTGGCTTGGGGCTCCCAAGGAAAGCTCAGAGAAGTGCAGGGCATCTTCATCCCTAGAGTTTACCCAGTCTCACGTGTCCTCTAGGGTCAGGAAACATCCCTGAGCAGCACCTGAAGCTTGACTGTGGGTACCCCAGGGACACTGTAGTTGTCCTGTACCCACCCTGCTGGGCTGGCACCCAGGGTTGGGTGCCCTGTGACCAGGGCATGTGCAGGGTGGGCACAAGGTCACTGCATTTTGTAGCAGTGCTTGGAGCTTTTGCTCATCCTCTGGATCAGAAGGATGGGCTCCTGCTGCAGGGGCTCTCTGCAGCCCCACAGAGCTCCTTCTCCAACCAGACCTGGCTGGCTTCCACTGCCAGGGGAATAACAGCAGGACACAGAACACTCTGGGAAAGGCTGAAGCACTGGGAAGCTCTTGGCTCATATTGCCATTCACGGCACAAAGCTTTCAGAAATCCACTTTCATAGAAAAAAAAATATTTTTAATAGCACTGTTTGCAACCACTTAATCAAGGTAATTAGGAGCGAGTCACCCAGAAACAATGTGCAGTGATGCGTCACCGCAGAGCTCGGCGCTGCTTTATCAGGACAGCCCAGGCCTGCCTGGGACACTTGATGGACTGGTCCAGCTCTGTGCACAGTCCCCAGGGTGCTGGGCATCATCCCTGCCTGCCTCAGACCTGCCTGCAACAGCCCCAGCTCCTGAGCAGAGCAGAGGGATGGAGGGGCTTTGGGGCTGAGCCTCCTTTTGCTGCCCTTTATCCTGGAGATGGATGGGCAGGGTCGGAGCCGAGTGCCAGCACCGCTGACCCTGGCTCTGCAGCTGCCCCCACAGCAGGCAGGGAAAGGGCAGCAGCACAGCAGCCCAGCTCCTCCTCTCCTCCCTTCCCACCAGCAGCTCGTTCCTGCTGGCTGCAGCTCTCCCCTGCTCTCCCAGCGTGTCTGTCCTCGCCCCGCGCCGGAGTCGGTGACAGATTGAGGCAGGCGCGGTTATTTCTGTGTTTCCATCCAAAGGCGCCGGCAGATGCTGAGTGTTTGCACTGCATTAGTGCTAATGGCAGCCCCATTAAACCTCACTGCAGATGGGTTGCTATGGAAGTCCAGGGGAAAATGAAGCAGGAGCAAGAGCCTGAGCGGCTGGGAGCTGCTGCCAGCCATCACTCACGAGCCGTCTCTACGGGGAAAGTTCCTTTTCCTTTGCTGTTTTCTGGTTTTCTTGCTTTTTTCCAGCTACATCCCAGCCAAGCTGGCCTTTCTGGAGCTGAGCTCAGCCTCCCACCACAGGAAGCTTTGCAAAGTGCCTCCCTGTTCCCTAAACAATCCCTTACTCCTGTCCTGCTTCATCCCTGCTCCCTGTGCTCGTCCACCCTCATGTCTACCAGCTGTGCCAAGCTGGGGCTGTGTCCCAGATCAATTCTGGATATGGGGCCATTTTCCTTGGTCAAAAGTAGCCTTGGCCCCAAGGCCACCCGTATTCTGAGCACGCTCATGAGTTCCCTCAGGCTTGTTTTACTCCAGGACTATGTGGCAGCTCAGAGTGGCATGGTGGGCAGGGATGTGGGGAGGAGTGTGGGGAGAGATTGTGCCCTTCCCTGCCTGCACTGTGGGGGTCTCTCAGGGATGCACATTCACCCTCTGGAGAAGGCTGGGAGAGCTCTGGAAAGGTGAGAGCTGGGTCCTGTTGCCAGAGTGGGCTCCCACCAAGGGACATGGCAACCACCTGGCACTGGTATGGTAGGAAACCACAGAAAATTCCCCATTTGCAGTGGCCTGGCCTACCAGTTCTCCCAGTGAGAATCTTCTGGCCTACAGGCTTCCATTCAGAGATCCACTGGGATAGTCTGGCTCCACTCCATGCAGAGCCGTGAGGGTTTGTCCTTCAAGGCACAAGCTGGCCCCCTGCTCTAGATGTCCCCAGTTCTGAGCCTGCCCTGTGCTGACCACCCCAGCAGCAAACAGAGGTGCCAGGGCTCCAGCCCACCCTGCAATGCAGCTTTCAGGTTTTCATCCTCTGCTTGCTGCCCTGCTTGGGCAAGGGTCCTGCAGAAGTAGAACTAGCTATAAAAATGCTGAAAGGTCATGCTGAGGTTTTTGCTGGCATCCTTTGTATCCATCCTCGCTGACAAGTTGCCATGTGGCCTGTCAGACATCCCAGCCAGCTCCATGTTCTCCCAGCTCTTTTCAATTTGGGTGCTCTGCTTTCCTCCCAAGTTTTCCTTGGGTTCTTTTCCAGACCTTCAGCCCCATGCCAGCAGCATCAGCAGGGTCTCAGGTGTCCCACACTCCATGCTGACCTGGGGGATGCTGTCAGAGGTGCAGATCTGCACTGCCAGCCACAGAATGCATCCCAGGCCAACATCATCATCATCATCATCACCACCGTGTGTAGGTGTGCTGGGGCTGCCAGAGCTATTTGTGCCTTTAGGGGACACTCCAGTGCTGCAGAGATCCATCCCCTCGTTTATGTGTGCTTGGCAGGATTACATAAATTGCCTTTAAAAGTTGACTTCTTTATAAGCCATTTTCTGCTTCATAAAATGTTTATTACTGTTGTTTTTCTCCCAGTCTCCTTCCTTGCTGCATTTTCCATCACTATACTGGGAAGCTCCCCTCTTCCTCTGCCTGCTGCCCCTCTGCCTCCCACCTCTCCCCACCTTGTGATGTTGGAAAGGGCCCTTGGAAGGGTCAGAGCCCAGCAGGCCCTTTTTCCTTGGAAAAGAAAAATAGCCATACATTGAGCTGTGGATGTAGGAGCTGCTGGGGACAGGGTTTAGCCACGGGGTGGTTCTGGGGAGTGGTGACATTTGTGGAGGTGGCAGGGGCATCACAAGTGCTGGACAGCCCCATGCTGCTGCCTCCATCTGTAACCCCTGCCTGCAAGCACATGAGGAATAACAAAGCCCAGATAATTTCAAGCTCCATTAGAAACGAAACTCCAGGGAGAAAGGGATTGCTGTTTGCCAAATGGGGATGGACAGGAGCAATAACAGGGACTGTGCTCCTGCCTGCCCAGGAAAGGTGCAGGATAAAGCAGGGATACATGGCAGCATGGCTGGGTACCCAGCCACGGCCACACAGCCCTGGGAGCTGCATCCCTCTGATCCCTCTGTAGGAAAAGCAAGGCAACCCCAACGAAGGGAAGAATGACAAGGAGGACTCCCTTGATATCAGAAGGCTAATTAATTACTTTATTATACTATATTATTCTATATTGCACTAAATGTAAACTGAATCTGCACAAGCACTCAGCTACACTGAACAAAACCTTGTGACTGTCTGCTGACTGACAATCTGCACACACTCCTGGCCCTGACAGGCCAAGGAAACAAAACACCATCACTTTGGGTAAACAATCTCCATATTGCCTTCTACTTTGGCACAACACAGGAGCAGAGAATGAAATAAGAATTGTTTTTTTCTTCCTCAATGTGATTCCTAGAAAATATCCTTGGGAAGTTGTGCCTTGCTTTCCTCTGTGAAGAGAAATGCAGCCACATCCCTCCAGGTGCAGGATCCTGCTGCTCCACCCAGCACTGCTGGGTGTGTGTCTGTGGGGGAGCAGCAGTTGTGCCATGCCATGCCATGCCATGCCATGCCATGCCATGCCATGCCATGCCATGTCATGCCACGTGTGGGCTCCAGCAGCTGCTCCCATGAGCTGGGCACAGCCATGCAGGCAGAGCTTTGTGTTCAAAGCAGCAGCAGAAGGGCGAGCGCCAGCTCCTTATCCTCCTTTCATTTTTCTCCTCCTTTAATTACAGATCCTACTTATCAGCTGAGAACAGAAAGATTGTCACCGTAACCTTGCACTTGCCCTTGTAGAAGGTTTACCTAAAAAGTTAGAAAATAAAATCAAATACTCTAATTTGCAGTCGTCTTGCCATTTCAAACCCAGTTTTCATTACAGCACAGAAAGTGCATTGAAGCTGTGTTTATAACCCCCTTTTAGATAACAAATCACATTTTCTTTTGGCTGGCGAGTGTGTAGAATTGATATTTTTTTTTTCAGTTTAATGGGTTTGTGTGTTCAGGAATGATCTCCATCAGCTGAGAGTCTTTATTGTGTTTGATATAATGTCAGCTTTCATTACGCTCGGAGAATTACTGTGCTACAGCACCAACCTTGCTCCTGTAGCGCCGGTCTGGCCGAAAAGCAGAACAAGAAAATCATTCACAAAACCCCTGTGTTGGTGCTGTTCCCTCTTAAAAACCAAGGATGGGGCTTGAGGGGGCTTGACCAACCCCCCATTCTGCAAGACCACTGGGCCATCCATGGCTTCTCCATGACTGTGATGGTTTGGGGTTGCTGGCTTTCCTCTCAGTGCTGCTTTCCCTTCCCATCCCATCCCATCCCATCCTGTCCCAGGAAGGGCAGGGGCTCTCCAGCAGCCTCTCTGTGTGTGCTGCCCCCCCTGTGGCACCCGGGTGCAGTGAAGGGGAGCAGCAGCCACGCCTCGCTCAAGGCAGCCTCAGAGGAGCAGGACAGACAGGAGATGCCATGTAAAGAAGAATGGCTGGCGAGGTGTGATCAGATAAAACATCTTCTTGGGGAGATGAAAAAACTGTTGACAGGTCACTTAAATATTTCCCCGGCTCTGTCAGAGAGGCAGGGAGAGGAAATTGCTTTTAAAAAAAAGATGCCAAGGCAGATTATGATGACTGTTTCCACCTGTCCTGGGTAATGCCTAGGGCCCCTGATGGTGGATGGGATGCAGGGAATTCACAGTGCTGCAGGAGAAGGATGGGCCCCACCAGGCCCCTTCTTGGTCTGTCCAGCAGCCTGTGGTGGCTGGGGCTAACAATGAATATTGTCCTCTTCTGGGGACTAGGAAAGGATTCATCGTGGGAAATATGGACAAGAATAGTTCTAGCCAGTGCAAACAAAGGGTCAGCCCCTACCAGCCACAGCCAGGTTTGGCTTGCAGGTAGGAATTTCTCCCAGGAATCCATCCAGCCCCTGGAGCTTGTTCCTGGCTGTGGCCCTCACCCCAGCCCATGGCAGGTGTAGCAGGAGCACTTTCTCTGCTCTATTGTTCCCCAGCCAGGAGGCTGCTGTGCCCATGGCAGGGCTCAGACACCCCGGGCTGGGCACTCACCTGCTGAGAGCTGCAGCCCCAGCTCCGGCCAGGACCAGCTAAGCAGCACACACCAATGCCCAGGGACAGCCAGGAGGGCTTGGCAGGGTGATGCTGTGGTGGGGATGTGTGTGTGTCCCTGCTCATGCTCTGCTCCTGCTGCCCTAGCCCAGGTGTGAGGCTGCAGGAGCTCTGTGACACGCTGCAGGGTGTCTCTGTATGAAAGGTGCAGCTATAAGCAAAAGCTGCTGCTATTTCTGTGTGCTTAACGGCTCAGGGACATGAAGAAGTACCTGAACACTCACTGTCCTCTCAAAGTGCTGATGGCAGAGGAAAGGTGGGCTCATGAGCAGAGTCCCCAGTGCTGTATGGGCATACCAGCTCCTGCTTGCTCTCCCCACCCACTGAATTGCCCATGGGTCTGACCAGGCCCAGCTCTGGTCACCTGGCTTATCCCCTCACAGATAAGCTGTGCCCTGGGGTGCTGGTCCTGCCACCAGCTCCATCCAATGGCTGGAAAACAGGCAGGTGCCAGCTTGGGATCCATCTTTTCTTCCCCACCACCCTCCGAGTTCCCCCTAACTGCCTGAAGGCAAACTGCTGCAGGATTTGACTCTTCCAGAGCCAATTAAATCTTGAAAGAGATTTGCTGACCACCGGGGTCACCTGTGCTGCTCAGAGAAATGAAGCCCACAGCCTGAGGCTGAAAGGGACCAAAATCAATGTGCTGCAGCAGGATCTGCCTGCACAAGTGCCCCGGGACGCTGCAGCATCCCCAGGGCATGTGATTTACAGGGTGACCCTTACAGGACTGCAGTGAGCAATCCTGTGGAGTCCTACAGGCCCTCAGGAGAGGGATTAGCCAGATTAGGTGATTTTACAGGAAAGCTCTACAGGGGAGAACAAGCCATAGCCCTCCTGCAGTGTCCCTGCCAGCTGTGTGCTCCAGCTGGATGGCTAGAGCAGGGAGCTGAGGTTTTTAGGGTGGTGGCAGCTCTGTGTGTGATACAGTTTGACTGTCACCTGGTCAGATCGCTGACTTGGAGGCTTGGTCCAGCACCCCTCCATCCAGGCATCTCCAGGCTGCAGTGAGGTAACAGAACACTGACCTTTTCAGCATTATTTTTAGTTGCTGCAATTGTTTTAGGCAAAAAAAAGATCTATTTGGATGCTTGTAGAGGGCTGTGTCAGGGGTTGTGGGGGGAGTGTCCCTCACCACCCACCTGTGTGCCCCTCCTTGTCCTGGGTTTTGTCTCATACCTGTTCTGCTGGGGAGTGTCAGGAGAGCCAGAGAAGGGTCTTCCCTTGTGCCACTGGCAAGGCTCCAGCTTGCAGCTCTCCAGAAGGTCACAGCCTGGATTTTTAATCAGCTTTTCGCTTGGTGTTTGGGTGTGAAAACAGTGAAGGTGTGGAGCACAGGGCACCTGGGGAGGGCTCAAGGGGCTGAGGAAGGAGCCAGGGTGCCTGGGGAGACTTAGACCTGCAGCATCCCCAAGGCCACCTCCAGGAGGTGCTACCTGGATCCAGCCTTGGCCAGGGGCTGCCCAGGGACACTGAACCACAAGGGTTTGGTGCAGGTGTGGCGGTTCCTTGGTGGCCTTGCTGGAGAAGCCTGGGCCATGGCTACAGGGACAGCTGCAGATCAGTCTGGGATTGCACTGAGCTCCCAGAGTGTTGCACTGAGGGTTGCAATTTAGGAGCTGAAATAACCCCACACTTACCCACCAGTGACACAGCCAGGCAGTGCCATTGTGCAGGTGGCACTTGGCAATTTAGGTACAAGAAGATGGGCGGTGGTTAACACATCCTGGAGCAGCAGCTCCTCCTTGTCAGCCTCCCCTGCAGTGGGAACCAGTGTATGCTTCCTGCAGAGACAGGGACAATATTTTGCCTTGAAATCCCTTGACGTCTTCACCCCCTTGTTTTCTTTATTGGTATTTATTCTGAAAGGCTCGAGAAATACCAGTGCTATTTACACAGACCCGGTGCTGAGTTTAACATGGACCAGAGGAGGAGAGGATTGTATGAAGAAGGCAAATGTGGTTTTAAAAAAATATTAGTGAGCAGAAATTGTAGGACCCCTTGTTGCCTCTTGGAACACTCATGGCATCTTTTCATGAGAGAGAAAAGATGCATCTCTGAGGGCTCTCTCCCTCCTTCCTGGAACAGACGCAGGCTTCCAAGTGGCCAGGACACAGATGCCCTGCCAGCTCCCCCAGTCTCCCTTGGGCCCCATGAAAAACCCCCAGCATCAGGAGGGCTGTGGCAAGGGTTTGGGGCACACGTCAGGGCCAGGGCCACGCTGGTGCTGTCTCTGTGGAAACCTCAGCCACAGCCTGTGTGGCTGAGATCTCACCAGCTGCTCCTGGGGTTCTCAGGGCTTGACAGAGGGCATGGCAAGGGCTCTGTGATCCCTGGGGGAATCGGTGGGAGGGACATCCTTACAGGATCTCTGCTCCCTGTGCCGTGCCCTGTGCCGTGGGAGCGCTGGGGCGGGGAAAGCAGGAGCAGGGAGCGATTGTCCTGCCCGAGCATCATCACCTTGGCTCTCCTGCCCGAGCATCATCACCTCGTGCCCTTTGCACTGCGGGAGCGGGAACCGAGCTTTTCGGAGGAGCCAACGGCAAATAAAATGAATAACAAAGCACCTTCTGGCTGGCCGCTGTTAGTCACACTCACTCCTGATTAAAGATCATTAAACATGAAATTAGCTGGTTTGTGCTCGGGTCTCCGGGGGTTCCTTTCATTAGGAGGTGCAGATGGCCGTGGAGCGGGCACGGGGCGGCCGTGGGGCCGGCAGTGGCACAGCAAGGCCAGATGAAGGGAAATTAATTCTTTCTTTTTCCTTTCTTGTTGTTGTAAACCCCACAGCATTTCACAACAAATCACAGATAATTAATAAGTGTGTTCCCTTAATGACTGGGCTTTTTAATAGCAGAAATTGGAAGATGCTGCGTCAATTTTTTTTTTTATATTTCCCCTCCCGGTGCTGCCTTATCTCAATCTCTGAGAGTCGCAGAGCCCGCGGAAGCCATGGGCATCTTCTCTGCTCAGGGAGATGCTGGAACTGCCCTTTGCAATCCCCATTCTGGGGAGACACCACCTGCACAGCCTGCCAGGGTCCCCTGCTGCTGATGTCCCCAAGATCAGCTGCAGGGCTTTCCCACCTCTTGGGAAGCCGGGAGAAGCCACTGTGAGCCACCCTGGGGAATAATTTTGGATGAGAGGGTGATCCCGGTGAGGGGCAGTGACAGCCAGCCCTCAGTGGTGCCGGGCTGGTGGGACAGGTGGTGCTGCCCAGAGAGCTGCTTGCCCCCACTGGTCCCTTTCTCCAGGCTGGCATGGATGTCACAGTGCCACCGTGCCTGGCACAGGGCTGTGTCCAGGGCTGTCCAGAGCAGGGGCAGGCAGGACAGGGATGCAGTCAGTGCCATGGAGGCTTTGGCCGTGTTTCTGCTGGGGACCAGACCGCTTTCCTTGTTCCATAATACAGCAATGATCACCCCAGGGCTGCCCGTGCCGGGAAGGCTGCTGGCTGCTGATGGGGATTGACTGGCAGACGGCGCTGCCCGTGTGCCGGCATCACACCCGGTCCCGGCACGCTGGGAAGAGGCTCTGAGTGCCCTTTAATTACCCTTGCTACTGCTACACGGAATGCTGTTGTGACAGCATCGCTGCTCTCCCAATTGCCTCTTCAGGAATTTTATCAGCTGTCTCGCGTCTTGACACTCTGGGAAGAGGAATCCAAGCAGACCTTTCTGCTTAAATAGGTTCTAAATACCCCAAATTAACGACGTGCATTTCTCTGTGGAAGCAAGGACACTTTCCTCCCTGTTTCTGCAGTGCGGGGAGGGGGCCTGGGTGGCTGCAGGGCCATTGCCTGCCACGCTGCCCAAACCTGGCTCTTCTGTGGCTCCTGGTGTTTGCAGCAGAGGCAAAGCACCCTGGCTGTGGGCACTGGTGACAGTGCAGGGCTGTGCTCACACCGGTGTCACTGTCACAGGGCTGGTGGCCCTGCAGTGCTCTGGCTCAGCTCAGTCACGAGTCAGGGAAGCATGGCAGGCCATGGCCAGTCCTTGCAGGGTGGATGTGGAGGATGTGAGGTTCTGAACACATGCCAAGGACAGCAGGGCTGGGGAGGGTTCAGTCCCCAGCAAGGTGGCTGCCAGGAGCATGAGAGAGGCACTGAGGGGATGAATCAGGGGCAGGGACTCCTTTCTCATCCCTGACCTTGATGGCACTGACAGCTCTCCCCTTTCTCTGCAGGAGGAAGACATCGAGTACTACGACTCCAAGGCCGACACTGAATATGTAAGTGCTGTCTCTGTGGCATCTCTGGCACAGCCCCACCCTGGCCCAGGGCTGAGCCCCTCACCAGTCTGTCCCAGCACGGTACCAGGGTCATGGCACAGCATTTGTCACGGCTGTAACCACATTCTGTGCCCGGTGTGCAGTCGTGTCCCCAGCTGAGCCGTGGTGACATCTGGCCACCAGCACCGGGCCTGGCAGCAGGCAGGTGGGCAGGTTGCTCTGCTGCCTGCAAAAGTTTCTAAAATTAAAGCTGGCATCTGAAATTCAAATGAGGAGCAAACCTTTAATTAGAGACTGAATCTAATTCCCTGCCCTACTCGGAGCATAGCCATCCTGTGATTTCTGGCAATCAGTGCTTTAACTGCGGGCCTGGCAGCCCCCATCCCCCGGGGCTCCCAAGAGAGATGAAATTTGCCAGCTCCTCCTGTGGTGACAGTGAGGGGACTTCACTCAGGGGCTGTGCACGGGTGCAGGGAGCTCCACCAGCACTGCTGGCCGCCCTGAGGCACCCTGCTCTGCCCTGGGTACCCCTCTGTGCCCTGCGACACCCTGCTCTGCCCTGGGTACCCCCTCTGCCCTGGGCACCCCTCTGTGCCCTGAGACACCCTGCTCTGCCCTGGGTACCCTGCTCTGCCCTGGGTACCCTGCTTTGCTCTGGGGCACCCTGCTCTGCCCTGGGCACCCTGTTCTGCCCTGGGACACCCTGCTCTGCCCTGGGACACCCTGCTCTGCCCCGGGTCACCCCACTTTGCTGCCAGGTCACCCAGCTCCCACACTGTGCTGCAGGATCATGGGAAATAGGGGCTGTCAGGTCAGTGATGCTCTGGGTGTGAGGCTGCTGAGCAGAGTCCTTGGAGCTGACCAGGAGACCCAAGCACAGCAGGGTGCAGCCTTGGGGACAGCCCCAGCCAGTGCTGGTGCACCAGGCCTGCTCCTTGTCCCCAGGCAGACCTGACAGCAGATGTGCCATGGAGAGACAGTCACACAGCAGGAGAGAACGTGGTGTTGGCAGCAAACCACATGACCCTACCCAAAAATAACACACAGGTGACCCCAAGAGCATCCAAAAGGCCCTGTGCAGAAGGGAGGGGAGCATCTGGGCTTGATGGGGTCTCACCAGCTTGAGTGACATGCCCTGCACTGACCTCTGTCTCTCCTCTCGACCCACCTAGGAGTCTGTGCCCCAGAGCAGAGCCAGGGACAGGCTGGAAGGGAGGAGGATGGATGGATGCCTTCAAAGCAGAGTTGCTGGCTGCCAGTGTCACTGTCCCCAGGCAGTGACAGCAGAGGGCTCTTGGCAGGGGAAGCAGCCACAGAGGGCTGGGAGGTGGGATGAGGAGGTTGGGCAGATGCTGGGACTGAAGTGGAGGGCACTTGCTGTCCTGGGCAGGTCTCCCCGCCCACAGTGCCACTCATTTACAGCTGAGGATGTCTCCTGTCATTCCCCTCCTGCCTGTGGGGAGATACCAGAGGAGGGAGGAGAGGATCCTGCCATGGCTGCTCTGGAGAGGATGGAGCTAATGGGCTTAAAATACATTAAAGGGGATTTTGGATAGAAGTGAAGGAAAAACTGGCTGGTGGTTAAGGCAGGAGGAGACAGCCTGGGGAGCAGAGCAACTCCCAGCACAGGGGATGAGCAGCAGGACTAATGCATCCATCAGGCTGGGCTGGGCTTTTGCTATCAGTGCTCAGGGCAGGGGACAGAAGCTGGATGTCCCCATGCCTGCTGTTCCCTAGTGTCACACCCCACCATCCTGGTCACATTAGGCAGGATTGGGAAACAGGACAGGGAAAAGGCATCCCGACCTTGGAGCTGTGCCCGTGGAGCCCTCCCAGCACAGGGGGCACTGGGGACAGGCTGTGCACAGTGGCATGGCACAGTGTCCCTGGGGCCTGCAGGATTCAGCTCCCTGATCCCTCCCTTCCCAAAGGAGCTGACATATCAAGGAGCAGCAGCCCTGCAAATCTCTCACCAGCCAGAGCAGCTTTAGTCCTGCCCTGAGGAAATACCAAGCAAAACTGCAAAATTGGGGTTGTCCTATTGTACATATGTGTGGGTTTGGCAGGGAGGGCACTTCCCTCCCTCTGCTGTTGCTTCCTTACCAGTGCAATCACAGCAAATTTAATTCCAACAAAAATAATGGGGGAAAAAAGGAAGATGCTGCTGAGGTAAAAAAGGAGAGAGAGATGAGACCAGAAAGTCTGAATGGAACGTAATAGTTCTCTCTCCATCCTTTCTTTATTTAGCTTCAGTTTTTCTATTTAAATGGAGCACGATGTAGCTGAGCCAGAGTGGGTGCTGATGGACAATGGCTGCTGCCCATAACTGGAGCTTATTCACAAGCCTTACACTGGCTTTAGCTGCAGTGAGGAGGAAATTAGCTTCTTATTCATCCTGCCTGCACCTCAGCTCCACTATCCTCCCAAACAGACTTTGGATTTCCAAGTGGTTTTTAACAAATGGGAACATCAGAAAATTCTCCCAGGGGTCGCCAAGGCTGTCAGAATTTTTGCAGAAGTGAAGTTTTCACCTTTCCCAGCTAGCAAGAACCATGGGGTTTTGTGTGGGGAGAAGTGTTGAAATCAGCAGACAGACTCGGTTGGGAGTCACAGGCAGAACAACACAGAAATAAATTAATTTTCCACCTTTTGTGTTGTGTTCGTGGCAGGGGATGATGCTTGTCAAAGCTGAGCCTGGGACATGGTGTTCTCAGGTGGAAAACAGCCCAGCTGTGTGAAGGTATCCTGGCCCCAAGGGCAGCCCCCAGCCACCCCCTGAGGTCCTGGGGAGAGCTGAGAGTGAGGGGCTGATGGTGGGGGACTCTGTGCCAGGTGGGGCTGCCCCCTCACTGCTCACCCTCTCTCTGCTCACTCCTCTCTCTGCTCACCCTCTCATTGCTCACCCTGCTCAGCAAATGCAGCAAAAAGGGGAAGGAGGGGAGGGAAAAAAAGCCCCTAAATGTCAGCAGCAGCAGATGAAGGGTGTTGGAAAATTTAATCTTCCAACTTTCTCAACTAATGTGACATTTGGATTTCCTCACGATAAGCTATCAGCCCCAGAAGTTTCTTTCTTTTGCCTTTTTTCTTTTTTTTTTTCCTATTTTTTAACTTCTCTCCTCTGGCTGGTAATTTAAAAATAAATGGTCTAGAAAGATCTCTAAACAGTACCTTTGGCAAAGATTAAAAAAAGCAAAGGGGGATAGGGGAGCAGGCTGGCGGGAGAGGCTGATTGTTATTTATAACCTGGGCTGCTGGAAAAGCAGGAATGTGGCTGGAGAACACATCATCTCCCTCCTCAGCATTAAATTACTGCATTTCAGGAAAAAAATTGATATATTTAAGGAGAAAGACCCTTCTGCACAGGCCGGGAGTTTCTCAGCCATGTGTTGGGGGCTGGCATTTATATCCATGATTATCAGAATCGCAGGGTGTTGATGTGAATATTTCACTGGCCTTTCCAGACTGAGCAGGGATGGGAGCCCCTGGGAGGGTGAACAGGCAGTGCTGGGATCTCGGTGTGTGCTCCAGGGGCAGGCAGGGATGCAGCCCTGGTTTGTCACGGGCTGCCATTGAAGCAGCCATCATTAGCTGTGATGGCTGTTCCCATGGAGATGAGCAGGGAACGGGGGGGGCTGCATCTGCGGGAGCTGCCGGGGACGGGATCGGCATCGCTGCTCTGACGGGGCACATCCCAGCTCCTCCATCCCAGCTCCACACCCTGGGGACCACCACGGTCCTGGAGCCAGGGGCAGGCTGCTCTCCTCAGCAGCACCAGCCAGCTCCAGGGCACATCCCAGCTCCTCCATCCCAGCTCCACACCCTGGGGACCACCACAGTCCTGGTGCCAGCATTCCTCATCATTCCAGTCCTGGTCCTCCCCTCAGCAGCACCAGCCTGCATGGAACATGGGGCAGGGGATTGCCCAGAGCGTGGCAGCCGCCAGTAAAGCTGTTGGGTCATCTCTGGGTTTTGCCCTCTCTGTCATTTTGGGAGGCTGGAGAGAAAATGTGACTGACAAGCCAGCTGTGAAAGCAGTGGAGGTGGCAAAAGCTCTCAGGGCGTGATGACTTCTTGCTGAAGCAGTAAATATGTATCATATTGATGTATTGCCGTGGAGTCGATTTCTAATGGTGTGTAGCAAATAATATATTCAAAGTGTAGCATTTATTTGTGTTACGTTGTACATAGTGTAACAGATAAATAGATGTTTCCAAGTTCTTTTGAAATGTAATGATGAGGAATGCTGCAAGATCTGGCTGGGGGCCTGCCGAGATGCTCACAGTTAAACCAATATAAATTTGGGAGAACTTGAATTATCTGCTTTGCTCTAATTTAAATTTAATGCAGGATTTCTTCCCTCGGCCTTCCCAAGGTGTCTCTTTGTATCCCCGATGCTCCTGTCCCTGCCTGGGCTGTTGACAGCTTTTCCTACCTTCATGTGGCTGGAAATTAACCCCTTTCAGGGGCCAAATTCAGCCTGGCTTAAACAGAAATAACTCAGTGAGGTTGGGAGATTTGTGGATAAAGGGCAAACGTAGTTTGGATAACATCAGTCCTTTCTGCAGGTGTGTTTGCCATCTAGGTGTCAGTGATGCATGAAGTGCCCCACATATGGACAGCTGTATATTTGTCCCCAAGATCTGTACATGTGCCTCTCCACAGCTCCATGAATGGGAGCAGCCAGACAGCACCAAACCTGGCAGCATACAAATTAGCCCCTCAGAAGTGGGTGAGATCAGGGAATAATGATAAACAGAGGAGCAGTAATTATATACAGTAGTTCCAGCTCCCATGAAGTGGGGAATAGCCATGCCAGCGTGAGGGAAAGAGGGAGGGTTGCATTTTCCAGCTGCTGGTGGTGACAGGGGCAGTGGCTGGGCTGTGGCATGGTGCCCTGCTGATCTGAGATGGGGAGGGATGGGGAGCTGTCACCAGGAATTTGCTGGGCTGAGGAAAAAAAGGGTTTAGTGTCAAAGCAGAGTTTTTGGTGCTGCAGATGCCCTCAGGCCACAGCTTTATCCCAAAGCCTGTTCTCAGCAGGCACCTCTGTATCCTGCCTGGTGCTCAGAGAGGTTTGCAGGGGTGAATATTGTGTGTGCTTCCCGCAGAGGGCTGAGCCCCATGGGCAGCAGGCTGGGGCCAGATCCACTCTCCAGGTAGCCCATGGCCTGGCACTCCCCAGAGTGCCAGCTCTGCTGCAGCATCACCACTTTGCAGGGGCTCCAGCAGTCTGGTTTCTGCCTTTTCTCCAGATTTACATGAAATTGAGAGCATAAGCTGGATTTTGATCTCAGAGATGTGGCTCCAGGGAGCTGGGAACAGTCCCTGCCTGCCTCCTGCTTGGCTAGTGCAGCTGTAATGGAGTTCAGCGTCTTTCTGGGCAGCTGGAGCCCCCACAGCAGGGCTGGCTGGGCAGCGTGTGACACTAACAGGAATTAAACCCAAACCTTGTATATCAATCCTGTTACTCTCCCGAGCTGTGGAGAATGCTTTGGCCACCCCTCTCAATGTCATGGGAATGTCACCACCTTAGTGGCTGGCTGGAGGTGTTGCAGGGGAGGTGACATTTCTCCATGTCATCTGTGAAGGGGAAACAAGGAGGGGGCCAGGATAGGTGCTAAACAATCTTCGTGGTTTACTTCCCAAACCCATAGTTTTCCTTTAAATATATGGCTTTTCCTGTGAGAAAATCAGGTCTTTGTTTCTGGGGTTTTGTCAAGGGCAGCCTGGCCAGTGGGAGAGATGCTTGCAATGGGCCACAGACAGCAGCAGGAAGGGACCATCCCCACCCCTTGTGTTCCCTGGTGCCTTGGGGCATCCCTTCAGGTGTCTATTCCAGTTTGGGCTCGGCACTGTTGTCTGTCCCTGCCTGTGGATGGTGCAGGCAGCTCTGTGTCCCTGCCCCTCCTCAGCAGGGATGTAGCTCCAGGAGCACAAAGAGCAGGTGCTGCAGCATCTTCCTCTCCCTCCTTCCCACCCTGAACATCTCCCAGCTGGCTGCAAACAGCCTTCCCCAGCTGCTGGGCTGGTGGCAGGCATGGGCAGCTCAGAGCCAGCACCTTCTCTTGGGTTTCTTTGCTCCTGCTGGGGTGGCAGAGGCAATTTCTCCAGCTCTCTAGTGAGTCCACCCCTATTCTCACTCTTCCCCACATGGCCCCGTGCTCCAGCTCCCACCTGTCCCCTGTCTGCAGCCACCCAGCTGTTCTGCCTGCACCAACTCAGCCCTGCCTGCCTTCCCAGAGGGATTTCACCCCCAGTGCCATGCTGGCAGCAGGGCTGGGGAATGGAGAGGAGGGCTGGGAAGGCGAGGGAGTGTGTTCCAGCACCAGTAGTGGGGAATTCGCCGTCTCTCCACCATAATTAAATATTGTTTGCATTGCTTATTGACAGAGCGCTAAGCTGCACTCTGTTTTAATTTGCTCTTTGATAGTTGCCTTTTGCTGCTAATTGATTTTCAAGGCCTTTTTTTGATTTTTTTTCCTATGTCTGATTTAATACCTGCTGTGCTACCCAAGCTGGAAAGACAAGGGGTAACCAGTGCTCGCCTTTGTGCCCACCCACTCCTGGCAGGCCAAATACGCACAGGATCCAGCAGGGCTGGTCTCCCCCACAAAACATTTGGTGATGGGCTTCAGGTGGACACATTCCCCCATCCATGCAGGGTTGGAACCCTGGGTGACCCCATGCACTCTGCTCCTTCCCCAGGATGACCCCGATGGAGAGGAGATCGAGAGGGAGAAGTCCAACTCCTTGAAACTGGAGTTCACTGATGATGACAACTTCAAGACCAAGGTTAACTATTCCTACGCTGCCGTGCAGATCCCCACGGACATCTACAAAGGCTGTGAGTGCCCCTCCTCACCCTGTCCCATTCCTACTGCCTGCCTGGCCATCCACCTCTCCTGCCTGGAGCACTGCAGCCCCAGGGACCATCAGCTCTGGGTGCCTAAACTGGGTCTTGGTGACTGGCTCCCAGACAGACAGGTAGTGAAACAAGGCAGAGTCACCATATCAGGATGGAGGTGACAATGTGTCCCTGCCCAGGGACTCTCAAGAGCTCAGCACAGGCAAAAGAGACAGACTGGGGATTGGGAGTTATTGGGGAATGGATGGGGAGAGAAGGAGAGGTGGTGATTATGGCCCAGGATGAAGCTCAGCTGTGCCCACAGGGCTCTGATCCTCCTGCAAAGCTCGAGAAAGCTCAAAGCAGGCACCAGAGACGTTCAGAGGGATGGAACAGCTCTGTGCAGCACCAACCTGCTTGTAGGAGGGAGTGAGACATGGCTGGGCAGTGGCAGAGGGTGAAGCAGGGATGCTGCCTGTCTTCAGCCTACTTGGGGCTGAGGTGATGAAAAGGGAGAAGAAGCAGCTGCAGTCTGGCAGGAAGGCAGCCAAGGGTGAGTGCAGGACAGTGTGATGCCACCCCATAGCTGATTAAGCCTCTGCTGCAGAGGGGTCAGGCTGCTCCAGAAACGGGGATGGGCTGGAGGGCCAGCCCGGGAATGGGCAGGGATGGATGGACGGGCGGATGGCACAGCATGTGCCACACCAGCTTCAGCCCCCACCGAGCGCTGTGACCCTCCCTGAGCTGTCAGATGTCTCCGGTAGCTCGCCCTGCTGCGGTGGCACACGGCGACAGTCGGTCTCCATTTCCCTCTAGTGGCTGCTCGGCTCCCGGCTGGAGGGCATCCTCCAGCACCCGCCGGCCGCATCCTGCGTGAGCCCGGTCCCTGCTGCCCCCCAGCACCCGGGGCACCACTGTCCCCACACTTCTGTTTCAGTGGCACTTGCTGAGGGTGATGATGGTGATGGTGGCCGCGCTCACGCTGCTGCCCCGAGCGGAGCATTCCCGGTGCACGGCTCGGAGCTGCAGCGATTGCACCGCGGAGGCAGCGCTGGATTAGGAATTTGCAATGAGCTTTATTAGCCATCCAGCGCAGGGCAGGCAGCTGATGAAGCACATGGTGCGAGCCGGGTGGGCTGCGAGGGGTGAAAGAACTCGTCCCTCTCAGCCAGGCTGGAGCCCCGGCACGGGCACATAAATCACCCACCCGCCCTGGGACACAGCAAGCTGGAGATGAACGCGCTTCAGGGACCCCCAGCTGCTCAGGAGGGGATGTGGCAGTGGGGTGACAGTGCAGGGACTGTCACCAGGCAGAGAGGGTGGGCACAGGGATCCAGCCAGCTCCGGCCACACCAGGGTGCTCCAGAGATGCAGGGTGCAGGGAAGGCTCTACAAGTGCTGCTCCCCTGAGAGTGGTTTGGGGTGGAGCAGGGCCCCCCTGTCCTGCCAGGGACAGCAGCGAGTCCCCGCAGGGCTGTGGGCGGGCGCGGGTCCCGCTGGCACCGGCGGAGACAGAGGCGCTATCGCTGCCTGGCACGCTGATTAAAGCCTGCGGCGACGCCCGCCGCCGTCACCCCTCGCTACACACACAAATTACATCCTATATGTGTTTTATTTACTGTGCCGTTTTTAATTAAATATGCAATCGCTCGCGGGCAGGGCGGGGCTGGGCTTACTCTGGTGGGGACAGGGACGAGATGGGGACAGGGATGGGGATGTCACCAGTGGGGCTGGCAGTTCTGCCCTCGACTGAGAGGGACAGGAGCCATCCCAAGCAGGGACACAGCTTCATCACTGCACATGGTGAGAGAGCAGGAGCTGTATTTGTTAACAGGGATGATCCATTCATCCCTAGGGAAGGTGTAGGAGCTGCATTCGTGCTCAGAGATAATGCAAGGGCTGTGTTTGGGCACAGGGACAACATGAGCTGCATTCAGCACAAGCAGCCGGTGTGGCTGATGGCCCCGAGGGTCTGGGGGTGTGGGTGCTGCCAGGGCTATCATGGATGTGGCAGGGCCCAGCCCGGTGCCCAGCTGAGGCTGGCAGCACTGCCCAGGGCTGCTCCAGGCAGGCAGCAGCCTGGCAGCCAGCTCACAGCCACTTCTCCTGGGAAAAACCACGTCCTGTGTCAGAGCCAAACAAGAAATCATCCCCAGTGCCCAGATAACAGCACTGTGTGTGGGCACAGCACTGAGGAATGGCTGGGGAGATACGAGCAGAGTAAATCATGGTTTGAAGGCATGGCTGCCTGAGGGAAAGACAATTCTTCAGCAGTCATGTTGGGATAGAGGGATCCAGGATTCATCCTGGGAAACCTACCCACCTCCCACCAGTGCCTTAGGACCACAGTGAAGGCAGGAACGGATGATGACGGTGTTCCAGAAGGGACAAGTGTGGGAGGGAGGCTTAGGAGAGCTAAATTTACTGCTCAAATGCACACTGGCTCCCCTGCAGCACCACATTGGGTTGTTTTGCCCAATGCCAAAGAGCTGGGGTGCTCCTCAGAGTTCTTGCACCCCAAAAATGCATTGAGGGTCTCCCAGGAGGGATCAGTGCCTGGTCTCAGGGTGCTGCTGGCTCCTTGCTCCTGCAGTGGCACCCACCACTGGCTCCTCCATGCTGCAGTCCTGGGGCAACCCAGCACCAGAGATCATCATGGGATTCCTCCCCACAGCATTTGGGGTCCCCCTGCGGGCACAGGGAGGTGCCATCCCAGCTCCCTGCCAGCCCCATTCCTGCCACACCACATGGCCCCCCTGCACTCTGCCAGCCCCCCTTGATTAATCACAGGCTAGGGCTGCCAGCAGCTTATCTCCTGCTTTAATAGCTGAATAATTTAAAACTGCTGTTTGCCGGCATCTTAATTGCTTTTGTGTCAGGTGCAGGGCCAGTGGGAATGCAGAGTGGGCCTGAGAGGCTCCACATGGCCCCTGGGGACACCAGCCTGGGCTTCCCAGCCGGTGACTGTCCCCAGGGAGTGAGGCTGGGAAGGGAGTGGAGATGGCAGGCCAGCTGTCCCCAGGGATGGCTGTGTCTGCCCCGGAGCACATGGGGACAATGAGCACTCTGGGGAGCTCAGGAGAGTGGCTCATTTCTCTGGGGACAAGGGACAGCAGGGTGGTGCTGGAGCTGTGTGGAAGTGGGGTTGAGTTGAGGGGATGTAGGAGAAGCTGGAAAGGCCCCATGGGCTTCTTCCTGGGAAGGGGCAGAGGGGAGGGGACAGTCCCCATCACCTTCTTCCCTGCCATCGCCTGGGGACACCGCAGTCCCCATCACCCCCAGCTCCACTGCTCCCCCCCTTCCTCCCTCCCTGCACCCAGCCAGCCCTGTCTGTGTGTCCTGCAGCCACCGTCATCCTGAACGAGCTGAACTGGACACAGGCCCTGGAGGACGTTTTCATCGAGAACCGCAAGGAGGATCCCTCCCTGCTCTGGCAGGTCTTCGGCAGCGCCACCGGCGTCACCCGCTACTACCCCGGTGTGTGCCAGGGGGGCTGTGGCACACAGGGGCTGTGCCAGGGGGGGCTGTGCCAGGGGGGGCTGTGCCAGGGAGGGGCTGTGGCACACAGGAGCTGTGGCACACACGGGCTGTGCCAGGGGGGCTCTGCCAGGGAGGGGCTGTGGCACACAGGGACAGTGGCACACAGGGACAGTGGCACACAGGAGCTGTGACCAAGGGCAGCCCAGGTCCTTCCCACTGCTCCATGTGGATGAGCACTCCTGGGCCTGGTGTGACTTGGGTAACTGTGCTGTGCCAGAACCCTTTGGTGTGAGCTCTCCACCCGAGCCTGCTGCTTCCTCAGCCCTGAGCATCTCTCTGCCATGTCCCCCTGTCCCCCCACGACAGCCCTGCCTCACTCGCTGCCTGCCTTGTCCCCACAGCCACCCCATGGAGAGCCCCCAACAAGATCGACCTCTATGACGTGCGCCGGCGGCCCTGGTAAGGGGGTGCTGGGTGGGCAGAAGGGTCCTGAGCGAGCAGCTCTCTCCCCTTCTCATGGCATTTGGGCACTGGCAGAGGGACACCATAACACAGGCAGGGGCATCTGAGCTGTGGCACTTGGCTCCTTCCCCTTCCCTGTTCCTGGGAAAGCAGAGCAGGATGGAGAGAGAAATCCCTGGGTGCAGATGAAAGTGTGGAGAGAGCCCTGTGCCCCCTCAGCACAGCCATGGCTGCTGGCACTCAGTCCTGGTCAGCATTCCCATCCAAATGAGATAACAACTGGCTTGGAAACCATGGGCTGGGAGGATGGGGAGAGGAATGGGCAGGCAGCACAGGCTGTGGCTCAGAGATAGCTGAGCAGCCTTTTAGCCCAGAACAAGGGAGCTGGGATTGAATGGGCTGCCCTTAGCCCAGCTGGAGGTGCTGGTGTGGCAATGCTGGTTATCAGCTGGAGCTGGGGAAGCCACAGCCCCATCCTGCCCACACCTGCAGGCACGGAGAGGAGAGTGGGCACAGGCCTCTGGCACATGTCCAGGGAGCCCTGTATCCCAATGGATCATCCCCCTGCCCACATCAGGAGCTGCCCCCTCTCCTTGTCAGAAAATTAATGGCCCTGCTGCTATGGTTAATTGCCTCTGATTGCTCCATATTAATTATTAACTGTTCCCTGCTGGGGTGTCTGTGCAGGTTATTGCAGGGCAGGGACTGGAAGGCTGTTTTGGGGTGGAGACTGCTGATGTGTACGGGGGCTGCTAAGCCCAGCTCTTCGCCCTCTTTGCCCTGCTCTTAGCCAGGCTGGCCACCTGGTTGTCCACCCTGCCACGGAGGAGCAGCAGCAGCACCCTTCATGCTGGGGGACAGCACAACTGGGGGAACCCCCTTTGGGGCCCTCTCCTGCTCCCAGTGGGGCCCCATGCCGGACACAGCCTCCACTGCTGCAGGGCCACGACCCTGCCCGCAGCCAGGGCCGCCACCCGCCCGCCTTCCCCTCCCCTGATGAATGGCCCCATTAGCTACAGCCGTCTCCTGCCGAGCCCAGGGCATTCATCTGAGCCGGGCAGCCGAGATGGATGTGCTGCCACAGCCCATTACGGGCAGCATCTTAGTAGGGCTCTGTGCCGCACCAGCAGCCCGGCCCCGGGAGCAGGGCAGGCTCCAAGAGCCGCAGGAGGAGCCCCGGGGCAGCCGCCTGTCCTGCACCCAGCAGGCTCCCAGAGCCCCTCTCACCCCGGCAGGAGGAGCCCCGGGGCAGCCGCCTGTCCTGCACCCAGCAGGCTCCCAGAGCCCCTCTCACCCCGGCAGGAGGAGCCCTGGCAGCCGCCTGTCCTGCACCCTGCTGGAGGATGCTGCGCCCATGTCAGGAGGGCCCCATGTGCCAGCATCCTGCATCCCACCCGGGTAATCCCTTGTAATTAGGGAACATAAGGGATTAACAATCAGAGCCTGCCCCTTCCCCAGTCCTTCCCAGTTGTGGTGAGTAATTGATACTAATGACACAGTAATTAATTCACGCGAGGCCCGATCCTGATCTAGCCAATAATGAGGTTCCCTTGGCCTGCAGCCAGGGCAGGATCAGGGCTCCTGCAATGGCCTGGTGAGGTGGGGCTGTGCATGGCCGTGTCTGGGGTGGGATGGGTGCTGAGCCCTGTGCCAGCCCCTCCCACACAGCCTGGCACAGCAGGGCTGGGAGCAGGACCAGTTGTTTCCAGGGGTGAGGAAGGGTTCCCTAATTGTTTTCAGTGGGGAAGATTTACGTCGTGTTATTATTTTTCCTCCTTGTAGCTAAAAATAACCTCATCAGCCTGGCCTTTGAAGCTACCAGGGGGGTAAATAGCATCTTAATATGGATGTGTGTGTCAGCATAATCAGCACGCAGGAAAGGGCCCGTGATGATGGAAGAGTTTAGCATTTAGAGCTCATTAGGCTGGCACAGTGTGGAGCAGCAGTCCTGGCCGTCTGCTGTGCTGTGCCACGGGAGCCACGTCCTCGCTGCCACCTGCCCACAGCCTCCTTGTCCCTGCTCCTTGCCATGGGGTCACACAGCCCTGGCTGCCTGGGGCTCCCACACAGCTCCCCTGTGCCCTGGCAGAGCTTTGCTCTTGGGCTGTGCCCCCGAAATGAGTCAGCCCTGCTGACCCCCCTCTGTACCCCACAGGTACATCCAGGGTGCCTCCTCCCCAAAGGACATGGTCATCATTGTGGACGTGTGAGTACATGCTGGGGGCCATGGCTGGGCTGAGGCCAGGCTGGTGACACAGCTGGCCAAGGTGCCACTGTCCCAGCAGTGGCCGCAGGGAAGCTGTGGGGGTGGCACAGCCCTGTGCTCCTCGCTGCCAAGCCCCCAGCACCCCTGTCTCTGCAGGAGTGGCAGTGTGAGCGGCCTCACCCTCAAGCTGATGAAGACCTCGGTCTATGAGATGCTGGACACCCTCTCAGATGATGACTATGTCAATGTGGCCTCGGTGAGTGCCTGGGGCAGGAGGAGGGGCTGTGTCCCCAGGCACCTCCCAGCTCCCCAGCAGAGGAACCCTCTTCCCCCACGAAGACCTGGCTAAGGGCTCTGTACACAGAAATGCCATTTCTTGTCTTCCTAACTACCCACCAAATGGCTGCTCAGGGCTGGGCACACAAAAGCTGCCCCTATCACGGGGCATTTGGCAGGGATGTTCCTGCATTATCCCAGCCAGCCACGTCCTGTCTGTCACCAGCCATCGACAGACACCCCACGGCTGTGTCACCAGCACAGTGTCCATGCCATCGCATCTGCCTGTCACTGGCTGCCCCGCCCCTGTCTGGCCACCAGCAGCGGCGCTAATTAACGTGTCTGGCCTGGCTCTGTTGCTGGATGGCCGCTCCCCTAATGAATGGGCCCCATTGCCGGTGAATGAAGCTGTAAGTGAGAGGCAGCACCTGCTCCCGATGGCGGCACGGAGCAGCACAGCACGGCTGCTCGCACCAGCTGGGGCTGCTGCGCAAGTGGGGGTGCAGGTACAGCACTACACCACAGCTCAGTGCTGAATTTGTCCCAAACTTCAGCCTCAGCCCTCCCTGGGATGTGGGACACGTCTGGGTCACCTGCTGCCCGTGAGAGCTGAGTGTGCTGAGTGGCTTGTGCCTGCTGGTGTCCCCCCTGTCCCCTCCTGTGACCCACCCCCTCCATGTCACCCGCAGTTCAATGAGAAGGCCAAGCCCGTGTCCTGCTTCAAGCACCTGGTGCAGGCCAACATCCGCAACAAGAAGGTGTTCAAGGAGGACGTGCAGGGCATGGTGGCCAAGGGCACCACAGACTACAAGGCTGGCTTTGAGTATGCCTTTGACCAGCTGCAGAACGTGAGCTGGGGGCTGGGCTGGGGCTGGGAACAGCTGGGACAGCTGTGGGTGCTGGGGATGGTGGGACAGCTCCGAGTGCCTGGCTGCTGCCCTGGGCTGAGGGCTCCTTGTGCTCCTCCTCCATGCTGGGAGAGACATCCCACCTCCAGGCGTGCTGCAGCCAAGGTTCTGCTGGTGCTGCTCCCCTCTGGGTTATTACAAGCTAGCAGGGCTGGGTGGAGGGGCCAGACCCAACAGACACCGTGCCAGAGGCAAGATAAAGATGAATGATGCTATAGGTGTCGAGTAGCATTAGCCACAACATCATTCCCCAGGTGGCAGTGTCCCCCGTCCCCATTCAGCCTGGTCACCCTCACCCCAGAGAAATGGGCTGGGGAAAGAGGTGGGTTGGGGCCAGCCCTCCTGGCTGCATGCAGCCCTGTGCCTGAGGTGTGGCCTCAGGTGCTGTGTCTGCCCCACAGTCCAACATCACACGTGCCAACTGCAACAAGATGATCATGATGTTCACGGACGGCGGCGAGGACCGAGTGCAGGACGTCTTTGAGAAGTACAACTGGCCCAACAAGACGGTGAGAGGCCCTGGGCTGGGTGCTGGGCTGGGGCTGCTCCTGCATGGAGCCACTGCCCTGCTGATGGGTTTGTAGCTGCTCCCACCTTCCTGTGGGACCAGGCACACTGGGATGCTGGGGAGCTGGGGCTGGTGGGCTCCCTGAATGCTGGCCTTGAGGGGAGCACAACCCAGGCATTAGGGACAGGGCTGCTGGCAGGCAGATGAACCAGCAGGAAGATCCCAGTTGCTGCTCAGTACCTGGAAACCTGTGGGGTGGGGGTGTTCTGGCCCATGTATCACCCTCAGAGAGCACAGACCCCTGTGGCAGCAGTGATGCCCCAGAGCAAGGACCACTGAGGTGGGTGATTTGAGCCAACAGAGGGATGCTGGAGGGCAGGACAAGGAGACAGGGACCCCCTTGCTGCAGCACAGCCAGCACTTGCAGGAGTCTCCTGCCCACTTGCACTCACTCTGTGGGCCATGGCAAGCAATGCCACACTGTCCCTGGGGAGGTTGTCACTGGCTGGGAGCACTGAGTGTTGAAAACAGGGGTGCCCCGTGGCTGGCCCTCAGTGCAGGCTCTGCCACAGGTGCGGGTCTTCACCTTCTCTGTGGGGCAGCACAACTACGACGTGACCCCGCTGCAGTGGATGGCCTGTGCCAACAAAGGTGAGCACCCAGCGGGGGCTGGGCTCACCCCTCGGCTCCTGTGGGTGCCACACCAGCAAAGCCCTGCCTGCAGCCCTGCAGGGAGGGCAGCAGGACAGCCAGACTGCTGGACAGATGGATCTTCAGCTGCCTTTCTCTCTCTTTTCCAAGGTTACTACTTCGAGATCCCCTCCATCGGCGCCATCCGCATTAACACGCAGGTACAGCTGGAGCCGGGCAGGCAGAGCCCCCTCGGCTGCCCTGCCCTGCCTGGGGGAGTCCAGGCAGCCCCAGCCCCACTGGGCACAGCCCACAGGCTGGCAGTGAGTGTGGCAGCAAGCTGGGGAGCCGAGCTGAGCCCTCGGCCAGGCTCTGCACTATTAAGCAATTCATCTTCTGCAGCTCCCCACGGACCTGCTGCCTTTTGAGTGACTAATTATGAAACATCAGGCGTTAATCAGCACAGAGCAGAGCTGAGCGTGGGCAGGGCCAAGCCTGGCAGAGACGGTTGTGTCTGCCCCACACCTCCTCTCACTGCCTCTTTTCTGCCCCTTTTCCTTATGGGATGTGCACAGGGTGCTGTGAGGGCAGGTGATGAGGGCAGGGCAGGGCTGGCATTGTGGCATGGGGCCTCCCTCCCCGCAGAGATCTTCCTTGGCAAGGTGAGACAGGAAGAGGGAAACCTGCCCCAGGAGAAGATGGCAGCCAGGGAGACAGCAGTGACATGGTCCAGGCATGATGGAGCAATCCCAGCCCCAGGAATGGGTGGGGGGCTCTGGCTGGTGCTGCCTGGGGAGCCCCTGCCCTGCCTGTGCATGGCCAGTGGTGAGCAGCACCTTGTTTGCACCTTAATGGGCCTGTAGGGGTCCCAGCTGGAGCCAGTGCCCCCACGTTTGGTGGCTGCCAAGCCCCCTCCCCATGCTCAGCCTCACTCCATTAACATTGCTGGGGTGTGCTTAGGGACAAGGGTGTCACCAGGCTGGAGCAAGGAGACATCCAGTTCCCATGTTGTCCTGTGTCCCTGCAGGAGTACCTGGATGTGCTGGGCAGACCCATGGTCCTGGCTGGGAACCGAGCCAAGCAGGTCCAGTGGACCAATGTGTACCAGGATGCCCTGGTAAGGACTCCCCAGCCCCGGGGTCCCACACAGCCCCAGGGGCAGGTGGGGATCCCCAGCCCTGTGTGCCACACACGGGGATGAGGGTGGGGACTGCAGCCCCAGGGTGCAGCTGGGGACACTGACCCTGGGGTCCCACAGAACTCTGGGGTGCAGGTGGATGGGGACACCAGCCCCAGGGTCCTGCACAGGACATGCCCCATCAACCCCCCTCTGCTGCCCACCCCAGCCCTGGTCCTGAGGCAGTGAGGGGCCATGGGACATCATTCTGTGCTTGTGCAGGGACTGGGCCTGGTGGTGACAGGAACGCTGCCAGTGTTCAACCTGACGGAGGACAGCAGTGACAGGAAGGTAGGACACTCTGCTGGCCCTGCACTGGGAGCCCTGATGTGGGGTCACTGTGGGGTGGGAAGGTGCCCTGGTGATGTATGAGTGGCTGCAGGGGGGACACTGGCATCCCTGGGGTGCTGCCTGCTCTGCACCACCTCCCTGCAGTGACACCAGGGCTGACTGCCATCTCTGGGACCCTAAATTACCTCTCACAACTCAGCTGGGACAGCTGAGAGCTCCCAGTCCCTGGGGGGAGCAGTGTCCCATGGGGGCTCCTGCTGGCTGGTCCGTCCCACCCTGTGCCCCTGCAGTATCCAAATCTGACCCACACGTCCCCAGAAGGGGAAGAGGTCTGTCCTGCTGATTGCCTGTCCCTGGGCTGGTGGTGGCAGTGACAGCCCTGGTCCCACCACCTCCATCCTGCATTTCCTTCCAGAACCAGCTCATCCTGGGCGTGATGGGGATCGATGTGGCTCTCAATGACATCAAGAGGCTGACGCCGCGTTACAACGTGCGTGGGTTCCCCTCTGCCCCTGCCCTGCACTGCCTGGTCCTGGTGGGGAATCCATCCCTCTGGTGGGAGCCCCAGGCTGTGCCCCAGCACTCAGAGCACCTCCAGCAGCACTGGCACCCAGCAGGAGCTGGGACAGGCAGGAGTGTGACCATGTTCACAGGGATCTTAGGATGAGGGAAGAGATGAGGCTCTGACTCCATGTTTCAGAAGGCTTGATTTATTATTTTATGATGTATATTATATTAAAACTATACTAAAAGAATAGAAGAAAGGATTTCATCAGAAGGCTAGCTAAGAATAGAATAGGAAAGAATGATAACAAAGGCTTGTGGCTCGGACTCTGTGATTGGCCATTAATTAGAAACAACCACATGAGACCAATCACAGATGCACCTGTTGCATTCTGCAGCAGCAGATAATCATTGTTTACATTTTGTTCCTGAGGCCTCTCAGCTTCTCAGGAGGAAAAATCCTAAGGAAAGGATTTTTCATAAAAGATGTGTGTGACACAGGAGAGCAGGGATCAAAGCTGTGTGATGCTCTGGGACTCAGTGCAGAGCCAAAATCCTTGTAGGGTCAGCAGGGAACAAACCCTACAGGCCTGGGGAAAGGAGAATTGGGAAAAATCCAGAGCCAAACTCTCACCCCAGGAATGAGTGGCAAATTGCATTGTCCTGAGAATAGAAATGAATGGATAGAATGGGCTGAGCCCTAGGGATGACCTGGAGCGAGCTCTGCCTGCAGAGTTGAGGGGGATGGCACCAGCAGTGTGTCACAGCACAGAGCCACCTGCTCAGCCTCACCCCTCCTCCTGTCCTCCTGCAGCTGGGGGCCAATGGCTACGTCTTTGCCATCGACCTGAATGGCTACGTCCTGCTGCACCCCAACCTGCAGCCCCAGGTGAGCAGGGGCCCAAAGGGGGATCAGCCAGGCCCTGGGGGCTTTCCAGGGCCCTTAGGACTTGGCTGTGGGGTTTGTGATGAGTTAGTTTGGGCTCAGCAGTGGCTGCAGGAGCCCTGAGCCCTTCCCTGGCTCTCCCTTTGTTCCTGCAGATCATCAATTTCCGTGAGCCGGTGACGCTGGACTTCCTGGATGCTGAGCTGGAGGATGAGAACAAGGAGGAGGTGAGGAGAGCAGGGGCAGCTTCTGGGGCACAGGCTGGCCCCCTCACCTGCAGCCGCAAAGGGCACTCAGCCCCTCCAGCCTGCCCTGAAGAGAGTCTCGTCCTCAGGGTCCTGGCACAGCTCCCATGGAGCCACAGAGGGGACAGGAGCTGGGTCACTGTCCCCTGGGTGCAATGAACCTCCCCAGGCTGCTCCCCCTGACCCCAGGGGTGCCCACAGGTGCATGGCCAGGCTCTGTGGCCCTCAGGGTCCTCCTCTGTGTCCCACAGATCCGGAGAAGCATGATTGATGGCAATGATGGGCAGAGGTTCATCAAGACCCTCATCAAGTCCCTGGACGAGGTAACTGAAGGGAAAGAGGGATCACAGCTGCAACTGTCGCTGTGCAGAGCACCCAGAGCCAGCAGTGGGGATGAGGGGCTGTGTCTGGCACTGGGCAGGGAGCCAGGGCCCTGTGGCACTGTGCCAGCAGAGCCCTGGCAGTGCCAGGCCTGACTGGCTGCCTCTGGCCCACAGCAATACATCGACGAGGTGTTCCGGACCTACACGTGGGCTCCCATCAAAAGCACAAACTACAGGTGAGTGTCACACCCAGGTGAGTGTCACACCCTGACTGCCCTGCCCTGGCTGGGCCCACACCAGCACAGGCCTGGGGGATTGTGCCTGCAGCTCCCAAATCCCTGAGGCCACCAGGGATGTGTCCCATGGGCTGTGAGGTTGCAAATGCACTGCCACATTATTGCACACAGGCAGTGATGTGCTGAACTCCTGAAAGGGCTGCCTGCCACCCTTAGGCACTGTAGAGCTTGGGCACAGCCCCCTGGACTCCAGACAGGCTGCAGGGCTGGCATGCAAGGGGCCAGACAAGTGACACCTCTGCCACCCCCTGTCTGCCCAGCCAGGGGCTCATGCGGGTCCCTGCCTGCTCTAGGGTGGTGACAGTGACATGTGCCCACCCTGCAGCACAGGCACTGTCTTTAGAGCCAGAGGAGAGCAAAGTTCTGCATTTATCACCCAGTTTGCACCAGTTTGGACGAGCACATATGTAAGAAACCCCCTGACATTGTCATTTCTCAACTCACACTGCTTCACATGGGAGGAGCCATGTGAGCCCCTGTTGCCCAGTGTGCTCACCTCCTCCTCTTCCTCCTCCTCACCACCCAGCTCAGGAGGGGCTGGCAAGGATCACAGCCACTCCCCACTGCTCTGCAGCAGGGATTTTTCCTGGGCTTCCCTGGGATGCCACCAACACTGAACAGAAAAAAGCCACCACCCTTTTCCTGACACTGTGGTTTGGGGTGCCAGCAGCTCTGCTGTGCTGGCTGCAATGCCCAGACTGTGCCCAGCACAGACAGGGCTATCTGAAGGGGTGCTGTAGGGAGGAAGCCCAGATCCCAGTGGCTCTGGTGCAGGAGTTACATCTGATGAGAGTCAGGAATGTGGCCCTTGCTCACTTATTCCTGAAAATACTTGGCACAAACACTGTCACCAAAGGCCAATGGCCACTGCAGCTGGCACCAGGGAGTCCAGTTCCCTCTGGCAGTGTGTCCTGTGGGTTAAGCAGCCCCAGCACCACCTCCTGCCATCTCCTTTCCCACCTTGTCCCACACCCTGCATGCCAGATTCCTGGCTGGCAGATCACTCTTGTTCCTGACATATCTGGCTCCTGCTGCCTGTATAATGGTTGTCATTGGTTTCTCCAGTCTGGGAAGGCTTTGTCCCTTCTTTCATGGGCTGTATCTCTTCCTAGCTTCCTCTCCCACAGGGATGTCATGTTCCTCTTCCACATGTACCTCCCTTGTTTACTGAGCTGGCACATCCTGCCTATATCAGCCCTGGCTAGGCAGATGTGCCAACTTCTGTGCCCATGTGTGCCCCCAGCACAGCCCTGGGTGCGCTGGGCATGACCCTGCATAGCCCAGGATCACACTGGGCATGACTCTGGAGACCGTGGGTGCTCTAGGGATGACCCTGGATACTCCAGGATGACTCTGGGTGCTCTGGGGATGACTCTGGATGCCTCAGGACAGCACTGGCTGCAGTTCCAGGAGAGCAGGACACAGCAGGCTGTGCAGGAGGCCACTGGGGCTGCCTGCCATCACCTGGGTGAAACTACTGCCAGCAGGTGCCAGGCAGGGATTGGGAGCTGGCCAAGGATTCTGGGTGGGTGTAAAGCCTTACACCAGGTGTCTTCTCTCCCTCTCCACAGCCTGGGGCTGGTTCTGCCTCCCTACAGTACCTACTACATCCAGGCCAACCTCAGTGACCAGATCCTGCAAGTGAAGTGTAAGTAGCCCCTGGCTCTCCCCGCCGCCCTCTCACACTCCCCCTCACCCCACCCAGCCCGTGGCTGTCGGGGGGAGAAACACAAACCAAAGGCTTGGGAAAGGTCATAGGGATCACTGTGAGAGGCAAAATAAAAGCTAGAGCTGAGAGAGGCGTGAGTAGAGGTGAGCACACGGAGGGAAAGCGAAGCGAGCTGCCTGCCTGGGGTGCCCCTGGGGTTTGGTCCTTGCGCAGCCCGGGGCTGCAGGCAGGCACAGGCTGCAGAGGGAGGTGCTGCCTGTTCGCCCCCCGGGGACGAGGGATGGCGCTGTGGCAGCCACATCATTTGTGAGCCTGGGGAAGTTTGCATGGATCTCTTTAATTTCCTTTGGTTTATTACGATACTTTGGTTTCAGTTTAAGCCATTTATTCTTTTTATGAGTTCGGTTTCGGTTGGTTTCGATTTTTGTTTGGAATTAATCTGTGTACGTGTGTGTTAGCCTGGCCCCCCTTTCTCTCTCTTTCTCTTTCCCCTGACCCCGAGCCTTTTCCCCACCTCAGGTCCACGCTGCTCCCAGGGACCCTCTCCCCATGGGAGAACTGGACCCTTTCCCTCTCCCCCCCAGTTCCCCCTGTTTCTCCCCCTCGGCCACCACGGTGGCCCGACCCCAGCCCCGCTCCGGATCCAGCCCCTGCCACCCCCTCCATCCATGGGCAGGAGCCCTGTGTGTGTCCCTGTGGGGACAAGGCCAGGCTGTCCCCATCCCCGGGAGGGGGGATCCCCCCGTCCTCCCCAGCTCTGCCCACTGTGCCGTGCATGCCCCCTGACTCAGTGAGGACATTTTGATATCAAGACTGTTGCAACTGTTTGCTACTGATTCTCATTTTCCTTTGGAGTATTGAATATATATCTATATATTTCTCTAGTTATATCTTTGCATTTATTTTTCTTTTGTTCTTATTTCACCGTGGCCTTTTCTTTTCTTTTTGTTACTGGGTTTTTCTTATGTTTTCTTTTCTTCATGTCGTTTTTTGCAAGAGGTTTCCTTTTGGTATGATTATAGTACACAATATTTTTATTCAAACGTCGATTGAATAAAATATTGTTTGTGCCCCCCTTCCCCCTTTCCACCCAACCCCTTTTTTTTTTGTTTGTTGTTTTTTGTTTGTTGTTTTTCTTGCTTTCTCTCTATGGTGGATTCACACAGTACCAAACATCAAAATGAAGGGCAAGTATTTTCAGTCTCAGACCACTCACCTTCACCACCCCGTCCCCTGCCCCGTGTCCAGTCCCCCCCAGCCCCCTGCTTGCCCATCTCCCTGCCCGTTTGCCACGCCGAACCTGCAAACCGCCACCAACTCGCCCTTCCTCCCTTCTCCTTCTCCTCTTCCTCCTCCTCTCCTCCAGTTCCCCCTTTATTTGAAAGCAACATGTCTTGTTCTGTTCATGAGAGCTTTGTCACGAAAATCCCACTCCCTCCCTGCGCATCACTCCCAAACCTGGTTCGATATCGTCCAAGAGCTGATCTTGTATGAAATGCCCTTTTCTATCCACGAGGAGTTTGTAGCTAGTTGGATGCCCTGCTCTTCCTCCCCAGTGCTGCCCCTTCTTGCTCCTCTGCTCCCGCTCGTCTCCTCCAACTCCTTCTCCCCTTCTCCTGGCTCCTTTGCTTCCTCCTCCCCAAGACAACTCAACCTGAAAGGGATAGGGCTGTGCAGGGAGAGGGGGGCTGTGGGGTGGGTGCCCCCAGGTGGCAGGGATGGAGGCCAGGTGGGGGGCCCAATCCATCAGCCTCTGGGACAGGCTTTTTGGGGAAAGCCTACAAGCAGGAACACTCTGCAGAGATGGGATGGGACACCTGGGGCAGTGCCTCCCAGCTGCACAGGTGACGGCGAGCCTGGCCCCAGGGGCACGGGGGATGGCTGAGCCCAGGGGTGCCACACTGCCTGCCCCCACAGCTGCTCGGTGGCCGTCCCCCCTGCCCTGGGGACCAGCATGGCATGGCCCAGTGTCCTGTGCCACTGAAGGTACAGTGTCCTGATGCCGTCTGTGCCCCTGGGAGCAGCCAGGTTTGAGCCCTGAGTCCCACCGAGGCAGGCCGAGGTGCCAGGGTCGGTCTGTCCCTGCAGTGGAGCAGGACGTCCCCATGGGACACAGGATTTGGCCCCCATTCCCTCAATGCCAGAGGGGCCTCCTGACCCACAGCTCCTGCTCAGCCCCGCAGTGGGCCAGGGGACACCCGTGGGGCACACACAGTCCCCATGGGACCTGCCACCCCTCTCCATCCCACAGAGCCCCCAGCTCACGGCACCCACCAGCAGCCTGCACAGCACCCCATCCCTGGCACAGGGACACGGCTTGGGGGGGCACTGCAGCACAGGAAGGGCCATGGGGGACAGGGCCAGGCGAGCAGGACAGTGGGGAGGTGGAAGTGTCACCCTCAGCCCTGTTCAATCAGCCTTGAGTTGCCTCCTCCCAGCGCCCCTGTGATGGCAATGCTGATGGACCAAGTACGAGTGTTTGTACTCCTCCTCCTCCTCCTCCTCTTCTTCCTCTCATCGGCTTGTACCCAGCCCCTGCCTCCAGCCCTCAGAGAGCAACAGTCCAACCTCTGGCTGTGCCGTGCAATGCACCAGGAGCTGGCGGGAGGGCAAGGGGGTGGCGGTGCCCGTCCTGGGGGAGATGTTATCCCAGGGGTGTCCCATAGCACCCCTCCGTGCACCCCCCAACCCAGCTCGCCCCCGCGAGCTGAGCCCTGCATCCTCAGTCTCTTCTGCCGGGGGCAATCCCAGAGACCCCCGAAGCTACTGGGCTGCACCCCGTGTTAAAGCAGAGCGCGGAGCCCCGTCCCCATGGGGGTACCACGGCCCCGGGCAGGGAGGGGGCACCGGAGCCCGGCAGCGCATTGCACGGCCCTGCAGCAGGGCGGGAGCCTCTGGTTGGACTGTCCTCGGCAAGGTTCCCCTCTGGCCATGTTGATGCCTGAAAACTCCCTTTATTTTTTTTCTCCCGACAACCGAGTGTTCCGGTGATCCTCCTCCGGCCAGGAGCGCAGCATGTGGTTCCCTGCCCTCGCCCAGCCCCCTTCCCCCGAGAGAGAGACGTCCCCGCCCTCCCGAACATGCATATATATATATATATATATATCTCCATGTGCGCACATATATATATGTGTGTGTGTCTGTGTGTCCCTGCGTACCGGCCGCGTACGCACCGCGCGCCTCCAGCCCGCCACCGAGCAAATTCGAGCCGAGATGGGCAAACCTCTCCTGATTTGGCTTAACCTTCCTTCCCGCGCGGTGCCAGCAACAGCAGAACGGCCTTTTCCTTCCTCTCTCTTGTTACCAAGAGCAGCAAATGCCTTTTTCTTTTTTTCTAATTTTTTTTGTTCCCTCCCCTCTCTCTCTCTCTCTCTCTCTGTCCGTCTCTCTCCCTCCTGGCCCCGGCGCCCCCGCTCCCCGCCGGATAACCTTCCCTTTCTGTTGCAGATTTTGAATACCTGCTGCCCAACAGCTTTGAGTCGGAGGGACATGTGTTCATTGCTCCCAGGTAGCTTTGCGTGTGCGCTTGCCGAGGTGTGCATCCGCCCCGGCCCCGCTGCCGACCCCCCATCGCCCCCATCCCCGCCTCATCGTGCCTTGTCCCCGCTCCCCGTGCCCTGTGGCTGTGTGTGTCGTGTGCCCGCTCGGCCGCGGGGCTGCCGCCGGGACCCCGGCCCCCCGGTTGCATCCAGCACAGTATATATCTATATTTTTATATATTTTTATATATATATATATATATATATATATGCACCCGGTGCAGCCCGACCTCTGCGCGTGCATATATAGGTATAGTTTCTGAAAATCCTGCCGAGCGAGGGCCGCCGGCCGCATCATACAGTCGTGCTGGCTGCGGGGGGGAGGGAGAAGGAGGGGAGGTTTCGGCCCAAATTTGGGATGCCCAGGGGGTTTGGGGACATGAGGAGCCCATAGCAGCCCCCTGACGGACAGATGTGTCCCCTCCCCTGGGCCATGCCGCCCAGTGAGTCACCTAGTGGGGATGAAGGGCCGTCCCTCACTGGGCTCTTTGGGGAGCCCCGTGGCTCTGGAGCATCCCGCCCTTCCCGCCACCACAGCGCATCTCTAATTAACATCACCAGCTAATCACCTATCTGCTCATAGCTCGTTATAGCAGCTACACGTCCTGTTAGGGGACGTTTTGCCAGTGCAGCTTTTGGGGATTGCAGTGGGTGAGGTCCAGCACAGCCACCTGCCGGTACACCCGCTCTCCCGGCCCGCAGCAGCAGCAGTCACTCACACCTGCTCTGGGTGTAGCAGCAGTCACTCACACCCACTCTGGGTGTAGCAGCAGTCACTCACACCCGCTCTGGGTGAAGCAGCAGTCACTCACACCCGCTCTGGGTGAAGCAGCAGTCACTCACACCCGCTCTGGGTGTAGCAGCAGTCACTCACACCTGCTCTGGGTGTAGCAGCAGTCACTCACACCCGCTCTGGGTGTAGCAGCAGTCACTCACACCCGCTCTGGGTGAAGCAGCAGTCACTCACACCCGCTCTGGGTGTAGCAGCAGTCACTCACACCCGCTCTGGGTGAAGCAGCAGTCACTCACACCCGCTCTGGGTGTAGCAGCAGTCACTCACACCAGCCCTGGGTGTAGCAGCAGTCACTCACACCAGCCCTGGGTGTAGCAGCAGTCACTCACACCCGCTCTGGGTGAAGCAGCAGTCACTCACACCCGCTCTGGGTGAAGCAGCAGTCACTCACACCAGCCCTGGGTGTAGCAGCAGTCACTCACACCAGCCCTGGGTGTAGCAGCAGTCACTCACACCCGCTCTGGGTGAAGCAGCAGTCACTCACACCCGCTCTGGGTGAAGCAGCAGTCACTCACACCCGCTCTGGGTGAAGCAGCAGTCACTCACACCAGCCCTGGGTGTAGCAGCAGTCACTCACACCCGCTCTGGGTGAAGCAGCAGTCATTCGCACCCGCTCTGGGTGAAGCAGCCCGGAATGTGCAGTCACTGTGCAGCGCTGCCTTTTTGGGGAGCTCAGTCCCCAGGCCCTCTGCTGGGCACTGGGGGTGAAGCCCAGGACACACAGGAGCCAAGGCAGAGCGTGAATGAGAAACAGGAGCACAGTTATTGAAAACTGGCCATAAGTACCGAGAGGATGGATAGGGAGGGGATGCCCGAGGCCCCAGGAATGGGGCTGCACCCACAGAGGCTGCAGTGCCTGCTCCGTGCCCGGTGTGGGGCTCTGCAGTCGCTGCAGCTGCACAGAACAGGGGACGTGGAAGTCAGGGCGAGCCCCCCGGTATCCCCAGGGCGGCTCCGTGAGCAGCCCCGGTGCGGCGGGGCAGGAGGGGCCGTGTGCCCAGGGCGACTGTATGATCTGCTGCCGCGCCCACGGGCCTCTGGGCATTTTCAGAAACCGTATATCCCCCGTCCCCCGTGGGTGTGTGAGTACCTGTATCTGTGCGTGTCGGTGGAGGTATTTAGGTGCTGTTCCCCCCCGAACAGGGGTTGAGGGGCCGGGCCGAGCTGGGCAGGGTCCTTCACCTTTTTCAGCTGCCCTGTGGGCATGCTCCCTGCCACCCTTTGCTCCATTTGTCCTCTGAATGACAGAGGTTTTGGCAGTCAGGAGCTTGGTGGAGGGGTTGTGAGTGGGGGAGCCCTGAGCACCCTGGCACTGTTCACAGCCGCACTGCTGAGGATGGGAGGCTCCTGGCACACTGGGGTGGCACTAACCTGTGCCACCCAGTCAGAGTCTCGTGGTGACCAACAGGTTACAGCTGTCCCTGGCATCGGTGGGGCTGGGACTCTGTGCTCAGGGCGTCCCAGACTGAAGCAGGGACATGGCACCCACCCTACTGCCTGTCCCAGGAGTGTCTCAGGGCCAGTGATGCCCATAGGCAAGCACCCATCTCCACCAGCTGGGGCTCAGCCAGCACCCAACCAGCTGTGCAGAGGGCACAGGTACAGCCTTGAGTGCCTGCCTGGTGCTGCCAGTGCAGCTGTGGAGAATCCCGAGGCAAATCCCTGCTGGCACCCACAATGGAGCCCTAGTCCCTGGGGTGCCACAGGGGCAGGGCAGGGTGGGCACAGCCCTGCAGGTAAGTACGGTGCCAGAGGCAGCCAGTCCCACCAGTAGCCCCAGCAGGATGGGGAGAGATGGACTCGGTGTTGTACCACTCTGGGCAAACCAGGATCCATCAGAGCTTGCTCTGGCAGAGGTGATGGCACCTCAGTGCCTGTGGCAGTGACAGACCCGGTGACTGGTGGGACACTTCCCTGGTGGCACTGCAGGCAGCTGGGGCTGGATACAGGGCACTCTGCAGAGGTGCCCACAGCCAGTTCCCCTGGCAGGTGACACTCCCAGGAGAGGTGGCACATCACCACCACTGTGTCCCTGTCAAGCCTGGGTGCTGGCAGCATAGGGGCAGAACTGACCTTGCCTTTTCCATCCCCACGAACCACAAACCTTGTCCCCAAACCCCAGAGAGTATTGCAAAGACCTCGACCTGTCGGATAACAACACCGAGTTCCTGGAAAACTTTATTGCCCTCATGGAAAAGGTGACCCCAGACTCCAAGCAGTGTGAGTAGCTGGGATGGCTGCTGGGGGGGCTGCTGGGGGCTCGGGGGTGGATGGGGATTCAGGGGGAGATGGAGCAGGGGATAAACTTCCTGGGGTTGGAGTCCTGGGAGCTGCTGCAGAGTGGGTGCTGGGACAGAGCTGGGGACATGGGTGGCCCTCATGGGGTCAGCTCTCACCTTCTCCTCCTCTCCAAGGTGACAACTTCCTCCTGCACAACCTAATCCTGGACACGGGTATCACACAGCAGCTGGTGGACCAAGTGTGGAAGGACCAGGACCTCAACACGTAGGTGGAGGGGAGATGGCCCAGGGTGGGCAGCACTGTCTGGGGACAGATAAGGATTGGGATGGGCTGTGAGGCAGGGGCAGAGCAAAACCCCACTGACGGCTGGTGTACCTGGGCCTCTCCTTGCAGGTACAGCCTCTTGGCTGTCTTCGCAGCCACCGACGGGGGCATCACTCGTGTCTTCCCCAACAAGTGAGTGTCTGCTCTGCACAGTGACGTGTCTGCTCCTGCTGGGCCATCTCTGGTGGGACCAGAGGTGACAGTGACAGTCATGGCTGTGGCTTCTCCCTGCCAGGGCCGCAGATGACTGGGAGGAGGAACCAGAGCCCTTCAACGCCAGCTTCTACCGGAGGAGCCTGGACAACAAGGGCTACATCTTCAAGCCACCCTACCGAGATGGTGGGTGCCAGCTCAGGGCACAGGGTGTGACCCAGGCTGGCACTGGCTCCATGCGTCCCCTGATGTCACCCCTGCCTTCCACAGCTGGCTACCGGGGGCTGGACCTGGAGAACAACACCATTGGGATCCTGGTGAGCACCGCCGTGGAGCTCAGCATCGGGGGCAAGACTCTGAAGCCTGCAGGTAGGAGGGGAGCTGGGTGCCCTGGTGCCAGGCTGGGGGGTCCCTGCAACCCCTCCAGGCTACAGCTCACCCTGTCTCCCACTGCCCCAGTGGTGGGGGTGAAGCTGGACCTGGAGGCCTGGGCTGAGAAGTTCAAAGTGCTGGCGAGCAACCGGACAGACCGAGACCAGCTGGGCACCCGCCGGGTACGTCCTGGGGCTGGCACTGCCAGGGGATGGGAGTGGAGACAGGGCAGGGAGGGAGCTCTGCTTGATGGGGGGCACTGCTGGGACATGGTGCCTGTGGTTGGAATGGGTTTGTTCCTCAGGGTTCCTGTCTCCAGCCTCTGGGGACACCACCCTGCATGTCCCCTTCTGGCTGGGAGGACAGCTCTGGGGGGATGACCATCCTGATAACCTGTCCCTCTGCCCTGCTTTTGGTTGACAGTGTGACCCCTCAAGCAGCTGTGAGATGGACTGTGAGGCCAACAACAAGGTGGGTGGTGGGCAGGGGTGGGGGCAGCTGGTGGGGGTGTATGGAATGGCTGGGAGAGGTCCCTGTCCCCTGCTTACCCAGCTTGTGCACCCACCCTGTGCCCTGCTGCTCCCCAAGCTCAGCCAGACCCAGCCCACCTCACAGGGGTGAAGGCCTGGGGCTTGCCCCATGGACCATGAACCCCCTGAGGGGGCTGTTAAACCTCCAGGGTGGGAGGTGTCTCCTGCTCCCTGCACCCAGCATGGGTGCTCCTGGCACTGAGATGCTTCTGAGGCTTGGGGACACCACACTGCTCCCCTGCCTGACAGCCTGCCACCCTCCCTGCTGGTCCTGCCTTGCCCTGGGCATGGCCAGGGTTGGATGACACTGCCCTCCTTCCCCAGGACCTCATCTGTGTCCTCATCGATGATGGGGGCTTCCTGGTGCTGTCCAACCAGGAGGACCATTGGTACCAGGTGAGCAGTGCCCGCAGCTCCCCAGGGCAGGGATGCCAGCCGGGAGCTGAACCCCGAGCTCGTGGCTGTGGCACTCTGTCACACAGCCCCACTCGAGTGCCCTCCAGGGGAGTCCGTGCCAAGGTGGCATTTGGGTACAGATACAGTGTCCCCATTTCAGGTGGGCAAGTTCTTCAGCGAGGTGGATGCCAACCTGATGTCTGCCCTGTACAACAACTCCTTCTACGCCCGCAAGGAGTCCTACGACTTCCAGTCTGTCTGCGCCCCCGAGGCCCCCAGCAACACGGGCGCGGCGCCCCGCGGCGTCTTCGTGGTGAGCACCCACGGGGATGCTGCATTCCAGCTGTCTGGGAGCCCAGGGACCCACGGGTGTGTCCCCAGCTGCTGTGGGAGCCCAGGGACCCACGGGTGTGTCCCCAGCTGCTGTGGGAGCTCAGAGACCCATAAGTGTGTCCCCATTGCCCCTCACGGGCACCACTGGCTCACTGCTCCCTCTTACCCACAGCCCACTGTGGCCGACCTGCTGAGCCTCGCCTGGTGGACCTCGGCCGCAGCCTGGTGAGTCCTGCCATGTCCCCTCCCTGGGGCCATTCCCACTGGGGAGGGACATGGGGTGTCCTTGGGGCTGGGACAGCTGACATGGCCACGCTTTGCTTGCCCAGGTCCCTGTTCCAGCAGTTCCTGTACAGCCTCACCTACAGCAGCTGGTTCCAGACGGGTCAGTGCTGGGGAGCTTTGGGCTGGGGGTGGGCAGGGCTGGGGGGTTGGTGGCCTGTGTCCCACAGCGCTGTGCTGGCACAGAGGAGGTGGTGGGGGACGGCATGGAGGCCAGGGAGACGAGCTGCATCATGAAGCAGACCCAGTACTACTTCAGCACCGTCAACGCCACCTACAACGCCATCATCGACTGCGGCAACTGCTCCAGGTGGGTCTGTCCCCACCATCCCACCCCTGGGCAGGGCTGGGGACACCCCCGAGGCTGCCTGTGCCAAGGTGCCTGTGCAGCAGCCTCTGTGGGGGCAGTAGGAGATGCTGTGCAGCATTTAGGGGGACTGTGATACCCACAGGGGGGACAGAGAGGAACAGTGGTGTCCCCGTGGGCTGTGGGTGATGGCAGAGGGTCCCCAGGGATCCTCTGTGTGGAACCAAGCCCTGGAAGGCCAACAAGGCCATCAGTGCTGAGTCCCTGGGCAGCTCCTCAGGATGGGGATGGGCAGGGAGGTGAAGATGAGGATGGGGATGGAGGCCAGGGCAGGGAATGGGGACAGGGACAAGGCTGGGGACAAGGATGGGAATGCAGACAGGCATGAGGTCAGGGATAGGGATGAAGCTGGGGACAGGGATGGGGAGGAGGACAGGGACAGTGATTAAATAGGGTCTGGGGAGATGCTGCTGGTTCAGCAGGGCTGGCACTGATGGCTGGGGGGCCGATTGGAGCACAGGGTAAGGGGGGTCACACTGCCTTTGCACCCCCAGGCTCTTCCATGCACAGAGACTGGCCAACACCAACCTGCTCTTCGTGGTGGCTGACAAGCCCATCTGCAGCCAGTGTGAGTCTGTCAAGCTGCTGCAGGCAGAGGTAAGAGGTATCCTTTGATGGCTCAGCTGCATCCCACAGGGATGTGATGTGTCAGCTCCATCCCACTGGGATGTGGTGGCAGCAAGGTGGGGGAACACGTGGGGTCTGTGAGACAGGCAGTGGGGCAAGGACCTGTGGAGATTGGTGGGGGTGGAGGGAGCTGGCCGTGGCCAACGGGGCTGGGGGTGCCCTAGGAGCCCCCAGTGCCCTGTTCCTGGTGGTTTCCTTGACCTGCCAAGCCCCCCCGAGGGACCCCAACCAGTGTGAGCTGGTGGACAGGCCCCGCTACCGGAAAGGCCCCCATATCTGCTTCGACTACAATGCAACAGTACGTGGGGCAGGGGGGCTGGGGCTGGCCCTGGGAGGGGTGGGGGTATCCTCTGGGGTGGGGGCAGAGCCATGGGGCGGTTCCCAGAGGGTGTTCCACTGGGGAAATTTGGGCAGTGGGTTCTCCATGAGCAGGGAATGGAGCCATGGGGGGACCCCAGGGAAGCCCTGAGGGGAAGTGGAACGGTGAGTGTCCCCCCTGCGGGGAGCAGAGCCATGGGGTGTCCCCCAGGGGGAACAGGGCCATGAGGGGATCACCCAGAGGGGTGGGGGGACCCCTCTGATGGGGGTTTGGAGCCCTGGGAGGATAGGGAGAGGGCTCAGGAGTCCTGGGGTATTCCCTGGGGAGGTCACAGCTCTGAGGAGTCCCTGGGAGAGCAGTGCCATGGGGTGGCAGAGGCGCTGGGTCCTGGGGAGAGCAGCAGCAGGGCTGGCCCCGGGGCTGTGCTGCAGGGCAAGAGGCGCTCAGGGCTGCGGGGAGGTGGCAGATGCCCCTGCCAGGGCCGTGGGTGCCCGTGCCTTGGCTGGGCACTGCCGGGGTGCTGAGGCACTGCCGGGGTGCACCACGGCCCCTCTCTCTCTTCACCCACCCAGGAAGATACCTCAGACTGCGGCCGAGGGGCTTCCTTCTCCCCGTCCCTGGGGGTCCTGCTCTCGCTGCAGCTGCTGCTCCTCTACTCCAGCACCAGCCGGCACCCACTGCCCCCGGCCGCCTGCCTTTAGCCCCCCGGCCGCCCCCGCCAGCTCTCTTTTCTTTCAACCTCCATCTCCATGCCCGTTCCCGGCCCGCTGGAGCGGGAGCGACGCCCCCTTCGCCGCCTGGGACCCCCCGGTGCCGCCCCGGGACCCCCGGTGCCGCCCCGCTCTCCCCGCCGGCCGCAGCCAAAGAAGAGCCGGGGAGCGGCCGGGGCTCCCACAGAGCGGGACCGGGCCGGGGCTCCCACAGAGCGGGACCGGGCCGGGGCTCCCACAGAGCGGGACCGGGCCGGGGCTCCCACAGAGCGGGACCGGGCCGGGGCTCCCACAGAGCGGGACCGGGCCGGGGTTCCCAAAGAGCGGGACCGGGACGGGCCCTGGTATCGCTCCCAACCGGCCACCCGGACTCGGAAAAGTGGCGTCGGTGTCCTCCGCCCTCAATTTCTCCCCTCCTCCATCCGCCTCGCCTATTTTTTTAGCCTGAAGATTTTAAAGCAGATCTTTCTACATCGAGTTTCCAACATTTTCACCTGGAGACCGGCGGGGTTTATTGTCAGCAACGAGGACACATGGGAAAACAAACGAAAAAAAAAAAAAAAAAAAAAAAGAAAAAAAAGGAAAAAAATGGGGGGAAGGAAAAAAAAAAAAAGAAAGAAAGAAAGGATTTGACTGTGCGGGTCAGTATCATTTGTTCTGGCGGTAGCGGCCCCAGGGCGTGCGGGGCAGCCGCAATCCCTGCGGGCTCATCCCTGCGGGCTGGGGCTGGCAGCGGGCAGCGACAGGGACAGGGACAGGGACAGTGGCCTTTGCCTGCGGCACGATGGAGCCCCGGCCCCCGCGCTGGGCTCAGCCGTCCTTGGGCACAGATACTGGCGTGAAAAGGAGGAGGGGAAAAAAAATGTATTTTGTTTCTTTTCCGTTCTGCAGATCACTGTGAATCCTGCCCGCTCAGCCCTGCCCCCTCCAGCCCTGGGACCCCCTGCCCTGCCAAAGAACCCGCGCTGGCCTGGCCGGGTCGGGCTGCTCGTCCCCGGGACATGTCCCGCGTCCCCAGCGGGACCAGCCACACGGCCTCGAGTGCCAGCGGAGCGGGACGTGCCACATGTCCCCAGAAGGGCCGTGCCAGGCCCGGGCCCGTCCCGGGGCAGCGGGGCCGTGCCTGCGGGGGGGGATGCGGGCAGGTGGCGCTCACCGAGGGTGGCACCCCCCAGTCACCCCACCGGGTGCCGGGGAGGGGACAGCGTGGCTGCTCTGCCCTGGCACCCCTCGGACCCCACTGCACCCCACAAACCCAGCCTGGAGAGGCACGGGGCGGGGTGACAGCCGTGACACCCGGGGTGCCACCCCCGCTGCTCCCGGCAGTGCCGGGGGTCCCTGGGCAGCCCTGGGGACCCTCACCCCCCCGGGGCACCCCGCTCAGAGCCACCCCATCAACCGGGTCCAGGGGACCCCCCTCGGCACGGCCACCCCGGGGGGACTGGGGAGGGCGCCAGGCGCTAATTAGTGCTGGGATTAATTAATGGTCATTCTGCTTGTAGCTTTTTCAGTGTGTGTTTGGTTACTGTCTCTGGGAACCGTGTTTGAACAGATGGCTCTGTGTTACCGGGAGTGTGTGTACTTCTGTAGTCTAGTTAGGTGCTCTGCCAGAAAACCACCACTATACATACCTATAAATATATACATATATAGTCTATTTTAAGTTAAAAACCAATGAGACGAACGGGCGGTGTGGCCCCGGGCCCCCCGTCCCGCCGGGGTCACCTCCTGCCCTATCCCCACCCGAAAGCTTCAAAGCTTCTCTCTCTGCTCATTCAAAGGCATTGGGTTTTTAATTGATTTTCTTTAATTTATTTTTAATTTCTTTGGGTTTCTTTTTTTTTTTTTTTTTTTTTTTTTTTTGTACAGAAGAGTTGGAAAACAAAAAAAAAAAAAAAAACCAACAAAAAGACGATTTGTAAGATATCGTGCGTGTGACTCCTTGTAAAATATTTTCAAATGGTTTATTACAGAGACTCAGTTATTAAATAATGTTCATATTTTCACTTCACAGGCGGTGGCTGCGTCATTGCCCGGGGCCGTGGGCACGGCTGGGGGGGCACAGCACGGGGGGGGGCACAGGATCTCGGGGGGCTCTGCCAGGTGGGACACTGCCCTCACCCTGCTGCACCTCGGGGACAGGGACACGGGGCAGGGACAGCGCAGAGCCGGGGCTCACAGAGCCCGCTCGATGCACAGAGGGGCTGGGGCACACCGGGGGCTCAGCCCCCCATCTTCCCTATCCCCGCGTCACCCTTCCCAAGCCCCACTCTATGCCCGTGTCCCCCTGTTGCAGGGGGTCAATGTCCCCGAGTGCCCTCCGTGTCCCCATTTCCCGGGGTTTCTGCCCCCCCCGTACGCACCCCCATGACTGTGTCCTTCATGCCCTATAACTGTGTTCTCCCACCCCTCTCCCCCACGTCCTGCCGTTTCCCTCCCCACGTCAGTGTCGCTCGTTTGTCCCATGTCCTCCCGTTTCGTGTCCCTGTCTCCCCTCCATGTCCGTGTTCCCGCGTGTCCCCCGTCCGTGTGTCCCGTGTCGCCCCGCGCTGCCAACGTGGCCGGACTACAAGTCCCGGCGTGCCCCGCGGCGCCCTGGCCCCGCCCCCACGACAGCTCCGCCCCGGCGCCCCCGTTCCGCGCATGCGCAGCGGCCCTGTTTGTCCGCGCCCGGCCTGGCCCAGCGGAGGGTCCGAGCGCGGCCTGGCCCGAGGCGGCGGCGGAGGGAGAGAGCGGGGCCGGGGCCGGGGCCGGCCGGGGGCCGCGCGGGGCCCGGCGCGGGGAGGCGGGCGGGTGGGGCCGGGCAGCCCCCGCGGGGCCGCCCCGTCCCGCCCGCGGGGCCGAAGATGCGGCGGTACCTGCCGGTGGCCCGGCAGCACTTCCTGGCGGCGCTGGCCGGCACCAGCGTGGTGGTGAAGTCGCTGAGCGCCGCCGCGGTGCTGCTGTACCTGCTCTCCTTCGGGCTGGACACGGCCTACGGGCTGGGGGTGACGCCCGGCTACCTCCTGCCCCCCAACTTCTGGGTGTGGACGCTGCTGACGCACGGGCTGGTGGAGGAGCGCGCCTGGGGGCTGGCGGCCAGCCTGGCCACACTGGGCACGGCCGGGCGGCTGCTGGAGCCCCTGTGGGGCGCGCTGGAGCTGCTCGTCTTCTTCGCCGTGGTGAACATCTCCGTGGGGCTCCTGGCCGCCCTCGCCTACTTCCTCACCTATGTGGCCTCCTTCCGCCTCCACTATCTGTTCGCCGTCCGCATCCACGGCGGCCTGGGCTTCCTCGGGGGCGTCTTGGTGGCCCTCAAGCAGACGATGGGGGACAGCACCGTACTGAAGGTGCCTCAGGTCAGAATGAAGGCTGTCCCCATGCTCCTGCTCCTTCTCCTGGCTCTGCTGCGGCTCGGTGCCCTCGTCGAGAGCAATGTACTGGCCTCGTACGGCTTCGGGCTCCTCTCCAGCTGGGTCTATCTCCGCTTCTACCAGCGGCACAGTAGAGGCCGCGGAGACATGAGCGACCACTTCGCCTTCGCCACTTTCTTCCCCGAGATCCTGCAGCCCGTGGTGGGTCTGGTAGCCAACCTGGTGCACAGCGTGCTGGTGAAGGTGCGGGTGTGCCGCAAGACCGTCAAGCGCTACGACGTGGGTGCCCCGTCCTCCATCACCATCAGCCTGCCGGGGACGGACCCCCAGGACGCCGAGAGGAGAAGGTACGGCCTGCCCTGCCCTGCCCTGCGGGATCGCGTTTAGGGACAGCGGGGGTACGGTTTAAAATACAGCCAAGGAGAATGGGGGAGATTTAGGTGCAGGGGCTCAGGAGGGGTCTTCTCCATGTGGTCTACCACGGAGGTGGTGAGGAGCATTTCAGGGAGCTGGTGGGACATTATCCTGCTCTTGCAGATGTGGAGCAGCAATGGAAAAGCAGGGGGGATCCTGGGAAAGGGGCAGACAGGATTAGGGGTCCCTGCAGAAGAAAGGGATACAATCTGGGGGGGTGACAGCCCATGTTTGTGGCAGCCTTCTACCAGTTCTCTCTGGCCCAGGGGAGGGCAGTGAGTCAGCCCCACACCCCAGCCCTCCAGCACAGCCAGCACTGGCCTTCCTGACTCCTGGCAGGAGGGTTTGGACAGGGAGCTGGCACTCCCTTTTCTCTGCCCTGCTTTATGACTTTATTCCCCATTCCCGGAGCAGCCCTTGTGCTGACAGCCTCCAGTTGCACCACATAGCATGAAAACTCCGTGTGAGTAGTCTGGGAGCCGGAGTGCATGTCTGTGGAGCAGGCGCTCAGGTCTTCCCCAGCACTGCTGAACCCACCCTTTCCTGTTGGGAGGAAGCCAGGGACTGCCTTGCCCAGTGCCCCACGGGGCAGAGCCGCCGCTGTCCCGGGTTAACCTGCCCACGTGCCCTTGTCCTGCAGGCAGCTGGCCCTGAAGGCTTTGAACGAGCGGCTGAAGCGCGTGGAGGACCAATCAGCCTGGCCCAGCATGGAGGATGATGAGGAGGAGGCGGCAGCAGCAGCGAAGGCCGACAGCCCACTGCTGCCCGAGCCCGGCACGGCCGGGAAGAGCCCTGGCCAGGAGTCCAACCTCATCAGCTTCCAGGAGGCGCCGGCGCAGCTGTGAGCGGCCCTTCCCGCCCTGTCTCCGTGTGAGAGCTGCTAATCCCCCTGGTGTCCCCCTGGCCGGGGCGGGGACTCCTCCCGCGGCGCAGGCTGGGGGATACCTCATTCCAACGCTTCGCTGCTGCTGCTCGCGGCCAGCACCCCCTACCCGGGACAGTGACACTGCCACCACCGCGCGGACGGGGACTCCTGGAGCCACTCCCCCAGCCGGGGCAGGCCGTGGAGTCGGGGCAGGCAGAGGGAGCTGTTCTGGGCGAGGGACACGGGGCTGATCCCTGCCCCAAGCCGCTGTGCTGGCCCTCGTGGGATCCAAGTCAGCTTCTCCTCTGTGCCAGGGCTTGGCCAGAGCACTCAACACGTATTTTCTCCTTTCTGAAGGTAGTTTTGTCCCTAACTGAGGCAATGGAAGGCTGGTGGGTTCCTCTTCCAAAGGTCTTTCCCGTGGGGAGCCTCCCCCTGCCCCAGCAGGAGCTCACCAGGGGCGGTGAGGAGTTTGTTGGGTAGGAGGGGACAGGACCCTGGGCAGGAAGAGGCCACCCAGTCCCTCATGGTGGTGCTCCAGCACTGCCAGCTCCAGGCTCTCATGGTGGTGATTCTCTCCTCCTTCCTCTCCTGCCCCCTCCCCCTGTGAGGAGCTGCTGCCCTTGGCTGCTCCCCGGCTAATCCGTTTGCCAGATTACACTAGAAGCTGGAATTAATTTTACAGTGGGACTCTAGCTGCTTCCTCTGGCAGCAGGTTTTCTTTCCTGCAGGTAGAATATGGGCTCCCCCTTTCTTTTCCCTCCCTCTTTGTTGATGGAGTTTTTTTCCTGGATGGAGAGGATGCTCCCTGCAACAGCCTCCACAGCTCCTGATCCAGTGGGCAATTCCCAGCCCTGGATGTGGATCAGCAGTGTCATGATTATTTTTTTAAAGGACCACACGAGAAGGTTTTGTCAAATGGGAAGAACACAGACCTTTGGGTATCAATAAAGAGTTCTTTGAAAGCGCTGGCTCCTGCAGCAGAGCACGGGCAGGGTGAGGGCCCGGCCCAGAGCAGCCCCTGGGGGCTCTTGTCAGGAGGTGGGGAGGGGGTTCAGGGGGTTCCTTCCCAGGTGCTCCCAGCAGGGACAGATGTCTGCCTGCTCCCCAAAAGCCATCCCACCCAAAAAGTAAAGAGGGCTTGTTGCACTCTAGCTGCCTGAAATTTTTATTGAATAAAAGCTCTGGATACAGAGGAATTTTTCAGCCTGGGAGCCGGTCCCAGCTCTCCAGCCCTGCCGGGAGCAGAATGCGTGCTGGAAGGAAGGCTGCTGTGCCAGCAAGGAGGTTTCTTCCTGCCTTCCCAAGGGTTCATTGCCCAGGTCTGTGCCTCCCCCTGTGCTCACTGTTCCCTATGCCTTGCTGGCTGCACGTTCACAGCCCGGCTCAGTAATTTGCTCTGTAAACTGACCCCACCCCGGCAGGCCGAGCCCAGCCCACAGAGGAGGGGTTTGTGCGTGGCAGTGGGTGTCCAGACCCAGGCCCTTGGGGCAAAGCTGCCCCTGCCATGGGGACACACCTGCTGCTGTACCATTGCTGGGGTGCCACCACCCTGCCCCAGCCCTGCCAGGCTGAAGCCACTACCGTGCCCTGTGCTTTGCTGTCAAGCTGCCCCCGTGGCAGGAGAGGCAGCGTGGTGCCTGCTGCAGCCCCTGAGAGAGAAGGGACTCCCTGCCCTCCTCACCAGGATGGCTCCTGCCCTGCCTGCTCCAAAGCAGCCCTGTGTGGGAAGGGGAAAGAAGCAGGAATCCTGAGTGAGCCCTCCATTTCCCAGCACTGAGCACCAAGCTGCAGCTTTACCTGTGCCAGGGAACACCCCCACCGAGGCAGGGCTGAGCTGTCACACACATCTGGAGCGGCTGCTCCCCAGGGACAAGACACTACAGACAATCCAGGACTAAGGAAAGACGAATAGGTAGAAACCAAGTTCCAACAAGACCCTGTGCGAGCAGGGGGGCTGCCAGCTCTGTCCAAGGGGAGGCCCAGCTCGCTCTGGGAAGTTCAGGTCAGCAGCAAGCCCTCAGTGCTGGCTGCGCTTGCGGTACAGGTACGCATTGCTCACCTGGTTCATGATAACCAGGCTGGTGACGAGGGGACACAGCATGGCGAGGTACCACAAGGCACCGGTCACCGTGGTGGTGAACCAGAGGGAGCACATGCCCAGCATCAGGCTGGCACAGCCCAGCAGGTAGCCCACCAGCCCTGAGGTCGCGTGGTACAGCTTCAGCTTGGCCAGAGTCCAGTTCTTCATCAGCTTGGGGTAGAGCAGGAGCACGCCCCCGGCGCACTGCCCGCTGGCGTACAGCACGGCCAGCAGCCCCGTCAGCCCGTGCCAGGTGACAAAGTGGCCCTTGCCGTTCAGGTGCTTGTTGTAGGTAATGATTGCCAGCCCCAGGAGCGCGCAGAGCAGGGCGAGCAGCTGCAGGGCCCAGTGCACCCGCACCCGGACCTTGCGGGAGAAGGAGCGCAGCAGCGAGGTCTCCGGGGAGAAGATCAGCAGCGCTTCCGTCATCAGGAACGAGAACTGGGGGGCAGAGGGCAGCGCCATTGGCACCGGACAAAAGGCCCTGCGCCGCGGCTCCGGCGGCTGGGCACCCACCGCCCGGGGCTCGGCCTCCCATCCATCACCCGGGAGCTCCCGGGGCTGGGCACTCATCACCCGGGGGGGCTCGGCCTCCATCACCCGGGGGCTCACGGGGCTCGGCCTCCCCTTCACCCGGTGGCTCCCGGGGCTCAGTCTCCATCACCCGGGGGTTCCCGGGGCCCGGCACCCACCACCCAGGCACTCCGCTGGCAGTGAGTGGTGATCGGGCAGCGACACTTACCGCGAGGGCCATGAGCAGCGGGTGCCAGGAGAAAAGACCTGGAAGGGAAGCGCAGGGTGAGGTGAGCTGAGGTGAGCTCAGACATCCGGCCCCCCCCGCGCCCCGGGCCCCGGCCCCACCGGCACTCACTGGATCCGGGCCGCGCCAGCACGGCCACGGCGGCGGGGAATCCCAGCGCCACGAGGTGCGCGGCGGCGCCGGAGGCCACGCGTAGCGAGCGGTACAGGCGGGACTCGGTCTCGGCCGTCAGGGCCATGTTGGCCGGGCGGGCGGAACCGCCGCTGCCGACATGGCCGGGCCGCGGCGCGGGCTTCGATTGGCTGAGGGGGCTGTCCATCAGCACTAAGGCCCGCCCCGCCGCGCTGCGGCGCCCTGAATGGCGGGAAGTGCTGTCGCTCAATGTGAGGGCCCGCCCCCCGCGCAGCCCTGTGACTCCGCGGGAGCGGCGCTACGGTGGCCGGCGGGGCTGGGCCGGGGCTCGGCCGCTCGGGTCCCGCCATGGGTGGCCGCATCGAGTGCGTGTTCTTCAGCGAGTTCCACCCCACGCTCGGGCCCAAAATCACCTACCAGGTGCGGAGCGAGCCGCCCGGGGCCCGCGGCGGGGGCTGGGACTGGACCGTCGGGGAAGGGAGCACAGGGACAGGGGTGGTGGGCTCTCCCCGGAGCGGGACGCGCTTGGCTGGAACGGAGCCTCCTGTGCCGCCGCAGGTCCCCGAGGACTTCATCTCCCGGGAGCTGTTTGACACCATCCAGGTGTACGTGATCACCAAGCCCGAGCTGCAGAACAAGCTGATCACCGTGTGAGTGCGGGCAGAGCCTCGTCCCTGTCCGGGAGCCACTGTCCCGGCGGGCCCGGTGCGGAGCACAGCTCTGTGGGGAGCTCAGCTCGGTTCGGAGCACAGCTCGGTGTGGCACTGCCAGCGCTGGGCTCCTGCCCCGGGCCAGCAGGGTCACTGCTGTGTCCCAGGTACCCGTGCACAGGGTGGGCGCTCACATTTGGGGGGGCTGGTGCTGCATCTGCTGCTCCGCCAGCCTTAAATAATGCAGGAAAGTCAGACCAGTCAGGAGGGCTGTGCGGGTTTCCGAAGCAGACTGTTTCTTCTTCTGAGGGCTCTTTCCTCTCCGCTCCCCCTTCAGCCTGTGATTTGCACTCCGAGCATGTAGGGCTTAGGCACCCATTTTTCCTGCAATATAAAGAAGCCCCTACCTGCAGAGCCGACTGGGAGCCCTCCCTGTGGGGGACTGGAGGCTGCCTGAGGGCGCAGGTGCAGGTCACAGGTGTCCCCACAGGACGGCCATGGAAAAGAAGCTGATCGGCTGCCCCGTGTGCATCGAGCACAAGAAGTACAGCAGGAACGCTCTGCTCTTCAACCTGGGCTTCGTGTGCGACGCCAGAGCCAAGGCGTGTGCCCTGGAGCCCATTGTGAAGAAGCTGGCTGGGTACCTCACCACCCTTGAGGTGAGGCTGGGCACGGCCAGGCTGCCTCAGCGTGGGCACCTCTGCAGGGTCCTGGGGCACGTGGGGGCCACTGGGCATTGCTGGGACAGGGGCTGGATTTACACTGAGGAGGAGATTGTGCTACTGCTTTCCTACAGATCAGATCAGATCAGTTCTAAAGGGGAGCAGGATCTGGGCTGCTGTAGCCAGTGATCCTGTGGGGAGCAGCTGACTTGACTTTCTGCTCTCTTCAGCTGGAGAGTGGATTCATCTCCAACGAGGAGAGTAAACAGAAGCTGGTTCCCATCATGACCATCCTGCTGGAGGAGCTGAATGCCAAAGGGAAGTGCACCCTGCCCATAGGTACGTTGAGAACAGGGCTGTGCTGGGAGACAGCTGGGCCATTCCCTGCCCAGGTTGGCTCTGCCTGTGCTGCTCCCTGCAGCTTTCTGCCTGTCTGTGCTTGGATCTGGAGGTGTCTGAGCCAGCCTTGCCTTAACTGGCTCCAGGGGATGGGTGGGATGGCGTTATGGGCTGCAAACACCTTGTTGTGTGTGCCATTGTGGTGTGCTGGGATTGGTGGTTGCAGGCTCCTGCACTGGTTTGCATGGAGACTGAACTTTCCCCTTTTCCTGGGCAGATGAGTCCAACACCATCCACCTGAAGGTGATTGAGCAGCGCCCAGACCCCCCCATCGTGCAGGAGTACGATGTCCCTGTCTTCACACAGGACAAGGATGACTTCTTCAACTCTCAGTGGGATCTCACCACGCAGCAGGTCCGTGTGATTAACACTTTGAAGGGGATCTGTTTCCAGACCACTGGGGGAGTTGGGCTGTCCTTGAGATCCCCACATTGATGAGCACAGTTTGGTGCTGCCCTTGGCATTGTGGTTGAGCCTGTGAGCAAATCATTCACCAGTGCAAGGATAAAGCACGCTTGGGGATGGAGCCTGCCCATCCCAGCTGCTCCCAGATCCAGGGGAGCTGCTCGGGCTTCAGGCTGATGCCTCAATGCTCTCTGCCCTTTCCCTCCTGCCTCTGCCTCCCAGATTCTGCCCTACATCGATGGATTCCGGCACGTCCAGAAGATCTCAGCTGAGGCTGACGTGGAGCTGAACCTGGTGCGCATCGCCGTGCAGAACCTGCTGTGAGTGAGTGCCCCCTGTGCAGGGGCTGCTGTGAGTGAGTGCCCCCTGTGCAGAACCTGCTGTGAGTGAGTGCCCCCTGTGCAGAACCTGCTGTGAGTGAGTGCTCCCTGTGCAGAACCTGCTGTGAGTGAGTGCCCCCCGTGCAGGGGCTGCTGTGAGTGAATGCCCCCCGTGCAGAACCTGCTGTGAGTGCCCCCTGTGCAGGGGCTGCTGTGAGTGAGTGCCCCCTGTGCAGAACCTGCTGTGAGTGAGTGCCCCCTGTGCAGAACCTGCTGTGAGTGAGTGCTCCCTGTGCAGAACCTGCTGTGAGTGAGTGCCCCCCGTGCAGAACCTGCTGTGAGTGAGTGCCCCCTGTGCAGAACCTGCTGTGAGTGAGTGCTCCCTGTGCAGAACCTGCTGTGAGTGAGTGCCCCCCGTGCAGAACCTGCTGTGAGTGAGTGCCCCCTGTGCAGAACCTGCTGTGAGTGAGTGCCCCCCGTGCAGAACCTGCTGTGAGTGAGTGCCCCCTGTGCAGAACCTGCTGTGAGTGAGTGCCCCCCGTGCAGAACCTGCTGTGAGTGAGTGCCCCCCGTGCAGAACCTGCTGTGAGTGAGTGCCCCCTGTGCAGAACCTGCTGTGAGTGAGTGCCCCCCGTGCAGAACCTGCTGTGAGTGAGTGCCCCCTGTGCAGGGGCTGCTGTGAGTGAGTGCCCCCCGTGCAGAACCTGCTGTGAGTGAGTGCCCCCCGTGCAGAACCTGCTGTGAGTGAGTGCCCCCTGTGCAGAACCTGCTGTGAGTGAGTGCCCCCCGTGCAGAACCTGCTGTGAGTGAGTGCCCCCTGTGCAGAACCTGCTGTGAGTGAGTGCCCCCCGTGCAGAACCTGCTGTGAGTGAGTGCCCCCTGTGCAGAACCTGCTGTGAGTGAGTGCCCCCCGTGCAGAACCTGCTGTGAGTGAGTGCCCCCCGTGCAGAACCTGCTGTGAGTGAGTGCCCCCTGTGCAGGGGCTGCTGTGAGTGAGTGCCCCCCGTGCAGAACCTGCTGTGAGTGAGTGCCCCCCGTGCAGAACCTGCTGTGAGTGAGTGCCCCCTGTGCAGGGGCTGCTGTGAGTGAGTGCCCCCTGTGCAGAACCTGCTGTGAGTGAGTGCCCCCCGTGCAGGGGCTGCTGTGAGTGCTGGTAGGACTGCCCGGCCCAGGGGGGTGGGGGCTGCCACAGGGCTCCTCTCACCCTTCCCTGTCCCTCTGCAGGTACTACGGGGTTGTCACTCTCGTCTCTATACTCCAGGTGGGTTGGGCCGTGGGGCTGTGAGGGGAGTTGGGCAGTGGCAGGGTTGGGGTGGGCCAGGCCTGTCTGTCAGAGCTGCAGCTGAGCAGAGCTGCTCTTCCATCACCCTCCAGTACTCCAATGTCTACTGCACCACACCCAAGGTTCAGGACCTGGTGGATGACAAGTGCCTCCAGGAAGAGTGTCTGTCCTATGTCACCAAACAAGGTACAGTGATGCTGCCTGGGGATGCTGGCCCAGGCAGGGGGACAGGGCAGCTGAGTGGTGACTTGTCCTTGCAGGGCACAAGCGAGCCAGCCTCAGGGATGTCTTCCAGCTGTACTGCGGGCTGAGCCCTGGCACCACCGTGCGAGACCTCATCTCCCGCTACACTCTGCAGCTCCAGAGGGTGGATGAGAGGTCAGAGCCCTCCTGATCACACCCTGAGGGTAGTGGTGGCACTGGGGGCGGCAGAGACAGTGAGCAGGAAGTACTCAAGCCTGTGTCTGTGGGGTAGGAAATGTGAGGCAGTGGTGGGGCATGTGGAACAGAAGAGAATGTGGGGAGCTGGGCCATTTGGCACCTTGGGGATTGTGGTCCCATCTCTTTGCTCCTCATCCCCAGGAGGCTGATCCAGTTTGGTTTGATGAAGGGCCTGATCCGGCGGCTGCAGAAATACCCGGTCAAGGTGGCCCGGGACGAACGCAGCCACCCCGCCCGGCTGTACACGGGCTGCCACAGCTACGACGAGATCTGCTGCAAGACTGGTACGGATCCACAGGATCCTCTGCTCCGTGTGTGTGTGCCCCAGGGCTGCTGGGGGACACGGCCATGTCTGCCTGCCCGCAGCCGGGCACCGGCCCTGGGTTCTTGCCCCTTTGGGAGCCTTCAGACTGCAGGGACTATGGGCCAGCTCTTCTTCAAGCCAGGCTGCCAAGCCCATGTTACCAGGGGCAGGGTTTGGGGACCCCACACAGCCTCTGACACCGCTGCTGGGCGCCCTACTGACACCACACTGAAACCCACTAACATCCCACCGTCTTCCTCCCCAGGCATGAGTTACAAGGAGCTGGATGAGCGCCTGGAGAATGACCCCAACATCATCGTGTGCTGGAAGTGACGCACTGATAGCCCTCTCTAGAGCTGTGTCCCCTCACGCGTCCCCGCTGTGTCCCTCGCTGTCCCCGCCGCGTGTCCCCGGCGGCCGCGGCCGCTCCTCCGCGCCGCCAGGGGGCAGCACAGCCCGCCCCGCGCTGCCGCTGCCGCCGGCCCGCCCCGAGTCCTCCGCGCCGTCAGGGGGCGCTGTCGGCGGCGCCGTTGCCACAGCGACCCGCACGCCATGGCCGCCATGCCCGGGCCGCTGCCGCCCGCCGAGGCCGAGGCGCTGGTGCGAGCCCTGCAGGGCTCCGAGCTGCGCGACATCGGCGGGCAGGGGTGCGGGGACACGGCCGTGCGGTGTTTGTAGGGGAGAACGTGAAAGAGGGACTTTAAATGTGGGGGGTCCCCACTGGGGCTGTGGGAGCACAGGAGGGGGCCCTGTTTGGGGCCTTCCCAGGGGTCACAGTGGGGGTAAGGGGGGTTTCCAGAAGGTTTTGGGTAGACAGGAGGAGTCCTGGTTCTGAGGTGGGGTGAGAGAAGGGGCTGCAGTTCTGGAGCGTTCCTGGAGGGCCCAGGGTGAGGAGGGGTCCCAGCTCTGGGTGTCTGTGAGGGTGGGGGGTGATGGAGGGGCTCCCCCTGGGTCTGTGCTGTCCCCACTGACAGACGGTGCTCTGGGGGCAGCAGGGCTGTCCAGGGGAGCTCAGGGCACAGTTTGGGGCTGGGGTTACAGAGCAGGTCCCTGCCTGAGGGACCCTCGCAGGGCAGCGCCCAGAGCTCTGTGGCACTGGTGTCCCACTGGCTGCCCCCCAGATGGCTGCGGCAGCACGAGTACGTGGAGAAGCTCAACATGCACGGCATCCTGAGCGCCTCAGCGGGCCAGGAGCAGCTCCTCACCGAGCTGCTGGTCAGCCATGCCAAGGTGAGCCTCCCTGGGTGCAGGAGTGATCCCCGTGCTGACCCTCAGCCTCCAGCTGGGCTTGCCCTGTGGGCAGTGTGTGCAATTTTGGAATAAAATGCTGAATAATGTGTTATGTCTTTGGAAAAGACATTTGACTGGTGGTGTGCCAGTTTGGTTTTTTAAAAAATTAAAGGTCAAGCTGTGGTATTTCTACTTGCTGGTGTCTGGTTTCTCTCTTGGAGGTTGTTTTGGTCCCCTTGATGCACTGGTCCCTCCAGTTGCAGATCTCTGCCCTATGCCTGAGGGGTCCCAGTCCCAGGCTGTGAGGTTGTCTGGACCTGGTCAGCTCCTTGGGGTCACCTTCCCCTCTGCAGCCTCAGGAGCTGTGCCCTGCTGTGAGGAGCTGCTGAGCTGGAAGGGTTCAGAGTGCCCCTGGGTGACTCCAGTGGGGCTGACCATGAGCAACAGACTGGTCCCCCCTGCAGCCCTGGTCTGAAAGGCCTTGCTTCCCCATCCCTTCCCTGTCCAGATTCCTGTTCTCATTGGGGAGCTGATCTCTGTGGAGATCTGGAAGCACAAGGTCTTCCCCGTGCTGTGCCGGCTGCAGGACTTCAAGCCGAGAAGCACCTTCCCCATCTACGTGGTGGTGAGTACAGGGGTGCTGGGAACCAGCCTGGAAATGGGTCAGACACAGCTCTGCTGGAAAAGAAATGTCACCCTGAAGGTCTCGGGGCTGAGATGGGCAGTGGGACACAGGAGGAAGGGCCTAGTTTCCCAAAACCCATACAAGCCCATGGCCTTGGCCCAGGAGGGACAGGGACCCAGGGAAGCTTGGCTTTGTGGAGAACTGTCCCCTCTGTGATCCCACACAGGGGCTTGCAGGGGCTGCTGTGTGCAGCAAAAGCCATTCCTGAGGCAGCTGTGCTCCTGGCTGTGGCTCCCAGTGCTGCCCCTGCTCCCTGGGGTGTTTTTTCCCCCTCTGAGCACTGTTTTTCTCTAGCCAGAGGCTCTCCAGTGTTATGTGCCTCTGGGCTAACAAAAATGTAACTTTTTATTACTGAGCTCCTGGGAGCAGTGGTCCCTTGGGCCATTCTTGGCAAGGGAGTGATCTCCAGATCTGGGCTTCCTTGCAGTGGGATGCAGCCCTTGAGCTAAGGAACATCTGCCTGAGGCTTGGAGGTTTTAACCCATTTTCAGTCCAGAGTAACACCCTGCAGGGGCATGGTGGTGTTTTCCCTGAGCACCCAATTGCCTCAGGGCAGCTATGCCATAGCTGCCAGTCCTGGACAGGGCTGTGTGCCCCAGTCCCAGGGCCTGCAGGAGCACAGCCCTGCAGAGCACTGCCCCAGCTCAGGCACTGGCTCTGTTCTGTGCCAGAGCTGCAGCGTGCCCGAGGGCAGTGGCTGTCCTGCCCTGCCGCACTGGCTGAGCCCTGAAGAGCCCTGCTGGGAAGTGTGGCCCTCCATTGGGATGTTGGAGTGTCACAGGCATGTCAGCATAAATATCAACATGAACTGCATGAACTGGAGCTGTTTTGAAGGTTGCATCACTTGTGTTTTTCTCTTTGGTCACAGCTACAAAAGCAGCTTCTCAGAAGAGCCATTTTCCCTGTCCCAGTGCTGCTCCACTGTCACTCACTGTTGCCATTCTCCTCCCACAGCTGCACCACGAAGCCTCCATCATCAACCTCCTGGAGACGGCGTTCTTTCACAAGGTGAGAGGTTCGGCTTTCCCAGCTGGGAAGCCCCTGGGGTGGAACACTGAGGACTGAGCTGTGTGAGCCCCTTGTGGCTGTGCAGGAGATCTGCGAGTCAGCCGAGGACAGCATCCTGGACCTGATCGATTACTGCCACCGCAAGCTGACCCTGCTGGCAGCTCGGAGCACCGCGGCCCCAGCAGCGACCTCAGCAGAGCTCCGTGCTGAGCCTCTGGCCAGCCCCTCGTCCATGCAGGTCAGGAGAAAGCCCTGGAGCTCCCTGGGCACAGGGAGGCCTTTCCATGGGTGGCAGCCCTGGCACCTCTTGCCCACCTCGGGGTGTGTCTGGTGCTTCCCTGTGCCTGTGGCTGCATCCACACCCCTCCACCCTGCCCTGCCTGCTGCTAGTGCCAGCCTGAGGCTTCCTGCAGGACATGCTGGGGAGCTGATGGGCAAAATATTCAGTAGAGGGGTTTGGCCATTTGCTGTTGCTCTTGGAAGCTGTGTGGATATCTCTCCCTGAAGTTTGGGAAGCCACCCCGGATCAGGCTGCCAGTACAGCCAGCCAGGTTAACCATGAGAGAGTTCTCCTAACAACCAGGAATTGTCCTCATGTCCTTCCCCCAGCTTCCTTTATTCCCTGAAAAACACCTCCTGGATCCCAGAGCTTTCCCAGCCAGCTATTCCCAGGCTGGCACACACACCCCTTCCCAGAGCAGGAGCTGTCTTTGCCTTCTCAGCACCTGGAGCTGCACAGCAGGAGGAGTGTCTGGGAGAGCAGGGCTAAAGGCAGAGCCTGGACCTCCCCTCCATCCCTTGGCTTGCTGCCCAAGCACATACTTCTCTCTCAGAAAAGGGAAGGAAGCGGAGGGATCTGGAGCACAATAGGGATGTTTTCCAGGAAATGTTTTCCCAGCTGGGGAGGGGAAAGGGGTGCGTCTGTTACTGCTTTTGACACGAACACAAAAACCTAGGCCTTTTCTAGCCAATAGGACTCTCAAAAGCACTCATCTTCCAGAGAGCCTGGTTTCCTCTGATTCATTCCAGCGTCTCCTGACCCTGTGTACAATAACCCCTGTGAAAAAGCTGTTCCTGCCATCTCCTGGGCTGTGGAGCCTGTTGTCCTTTGGAGCTGTGTATGGTGGTAACCCCTGTTCTGTTGTCCCCTTGACAAAAGACAGTCCCTGTCTCAAGGCAGCAGAGATGAGGTCTGGGTACAAGGAGGAGCTGTGGGACAAACCTCACTAGGGCAGTTTGGAGAGGGAGGAGGCAGGGAAGAGCCCACAAGGCTCTCTTAGTAACTGTGGGGCACCAGCACAGGGAGCACAGAGCAGCTGCCCACAGAAATCTGGACAGCAACTGCTGCAGTGGCTTTTTGGAGAAATACAGGAAGCTGAGGTCAGAGCTCTGCTCACCAAGTGTGAGCTGCATTGGGGCTGAGAGAAGCTCTGCCCAAGCCAGGGATAAGGACTTGGCACTTCTGAGAATGGCCTGCCCTGGTCTCAGAGAGGCTGAGCCAGAGTGCTCAGGCTGATGGGGATGAGGGGAAGGGAAGGACCTGGGCGCCTGCAGAGCATGGCACAGCTGGGGGCTGGGATAACCACAGCAGATATTTGAGTTGGCTGTTCCCAAGCTGGAGGGAAGAGGCACATCCAGGAGGGGTGGAGGCAGGACTGCAGCTGCACCAGGGCCAAGTTTCTCCTTCCTCTTCCTCCTCCTCTGGTTCCTCTGCTGATCATGCAGCTCCTCCCTCCTTCAACCCTCACAGGTCTCTGCAGGGCCATGGGCCACAAGATGGTCCCAGAAAGGGGGAGAGGCAAAATTTGGGGCCAGCCTCTTTCAGGGGGTTTTCCTGTGCAGGAGCACTGCAGTCAGGAGCCACCCATGACCCATTAGGAGCAAGGACATGAGGGAAGAGCAACTGCAGGCTGCAAGCACTTCTGTGCTGTGTTGGCAAACAGGCAGTGCTGGCACAGTGGAGACAAGAAACTTTTTCAGGGCTCTGTTTTCCTAGCCAGACTGTGGTTACCAGTGCAGTCAACAGCCTGTCTCTCTGTAGCTCCTGGGAAATGGGGCCTGAAATCCCAACCAAGGCTGCTGCTGTCTCTCCACAGGAGCTGCAGAAGCAGGCAGAGGTGATGGAGTTTGAGATTTCCCTGAAGGCCCTGTCCGTGCTGCGCTTCATCACTGACCATCTGGACAGGTAGGGACCCAGGAGCAGCAGCAGAGGATGTGCCCAGCTCTGTGGGTGGGATTCCTGTGGGGTCAGGAGGGTCCCTGGACCCCCTTCAGCAACTTCACAGTGGCAGTGGCACTGTGCTCTGGGAGGAAACACAGCAGCAATCCACCCTGCTCCATGCTACTCCTGGGAACTCAGATCATTGTTCCTCTCCTGCCTCTCCCAGCTGCCTCAGGGAGCTTTTGTAGATACAAATTCTGGCATTAAACTGTGAGTGCCATTTCTCCCTTTCTGTCAAATCTCCAGTCTGCCCCTGAGTGCCCTGACACGGATGCTGAACACCCACAACCTGCCCTGCCTCCTTGTCGAGCTGGTGGAGCACTGCCCCTGGAGCTGCTGGGAAGCAGGTATGGATCATGCCCCTGGTCTCTGGGACACTGTGCTGGATGTGCATCCCCTGGGATCTGCTGTGGGAGCCCCTGCAGAGCTGTTCCCCCTCCAGCTCCTCAGTGCTCCCTCCTGGAGCTGTTCAGCTCTGAGCAGCTGCAGCACAGCTGGGCTGGGGACCCGGCAGTGCTCCCAAACAAAGGCTGATCCTCACACAGGGCTGGGTCTCTGAGTGATCACAGCCAGCACTGGAGTGTAGCTCCTCAGCCAGCCCCACGTGCTCCTCTGAGGAGTGTTCTGCACACAGAAACACCAGAGTGCCTGTCCCAGCTTCTCTGCACCTTTTGGGGCAGCACTTCCTAGAGCCAGACGTGGTCCCCCCCAGGCAGCAAACATTGCCCTGATTGTGCTGCTGGTCCCTGAGCTTCACTTTTGCCAAAGGCCCCTGGTCAGGCTGTGCCCATTGGACATGGTGCCCCAGCTCTGCAGCCAGGCACGGCCCCCAGAGCCCCCCAGGCTGGCCCTGCCTCCCTGGCTGTGGGAACCGCTCAGGGCAGGGCAGGAAGAGCTGCAGGGAGCAGGAGCTGTGCCTGCCCAGGGCAGCCCAGCTGGCTGCAGGAGCTTTCCTCCTTCCTGCAGCCACAAACACATCCCTGCGCCCTGCCTGTGTGCTGGGGCTATGAGAGGGAGCTTTGATCAGGGCCCTGAGGGAGGGACTGCAAAGAGACGAGCACAAAGGCATTTCCAGGCTGTGCAGATGCAGGGTCACATCCTGCTCCATCCCCTAGAGCCACACAGTAGCTGTTGGAGCTTGTTTTGTCATCTCTTTTGTAGTCATGCTGCTTCTGGCTTTGCCTGGCAGAGGAAACTCGAGAAGAGTGACCATGCTGGTACCCCAAAATGGGTCTCTGCACCCACTCTGTTGTGTTGCCCACTAGTGCTCTACACTCCTGGCCAAGTACAGAGGGATGTGTCTCGGGGATCTTTTGTTCCTGCCACAGCAATATTGGTTTAATACATGTCTTTTCTGCTTTTCATGTTCTCTAATATTTTGCCTCAGTACCAAGTAGGCTGCTGTGTGGAGCAAAGGGTGGGAAAACTGAGGCAGAGGGTGAGCACAGGCCAGCATCCCCCTTCTGAGCTGTCTCCCCCCAGGCAGCACTGTGTCTCCCTGTCCTTCTGTCCCTCAGGCAAGCTCAAGAAGTTTGAGAATGGCACGTGGCACGTGGTGCCCCCTGAGGAGCAGGGGAAGATGACCAAGCTGGATGGGCAGGTGTGGCTTGCCCTGCTGAACCTGCTGCTCAGCCCCGAGTGCCAGCGCAAATACCGCTGCGATGGCTTCAACAAGAGCCAGCTCCTCAAGGTAGGACCCTGCAGCACCTGGGGGGCCTGGCCAGCACTGGGCACCCCCAGATATCTGTGCCCATCCTCACTGAGGGCTCCAGGAGCCAGTGGTGGGAGGACAGCAGATCTGTCTCTTTAGCAGCAGCAGCAAAGCTTGTGTGTGTGAGTGCACCTCGTGAGACCCCCACTGGTGTCTATGCCCCTGCCCCTCACATCCCTGCTCTTGCCCTGCTGCATCCCCAGCTCTCACTCCCTTGTTCTGACCCCTCTCCTTTCACTTTTGTCCCTGCTCCATGGCCACAGCTCCGTGCATTCCTGACAGATGTCCTCATTGACCAGCTGCCCAACCTGGTGGAGATGCAGAGATTTCTGAGTTACCTCGCAGTGACAGACCCTGCTCCTCCCAAAAAGGATCTCATCCTGGAGCAGGTATTCTGTGACTTTTCCTTCACCTCTGGATTAAGCTCTGGATTAAGCCTGATGGCTCCCTACCCTATTTTTCTTCCACCAAGCTCAGCCCTGGAGTGATGATGCCCTGGAAAAACAGCCAAGAACCCATTTCAGTTACACCCTTATTGCCAGCAAAGCTGCTGTGGCTGACGTGAGAGCCTTGTCCTGCCCTGCAGTGGCCAAGCAATCACTCTAAAAGCATAAATGCTGGGTTATAAACAGCTCTCCAGGTCACAGTGAGCCCCTGGGATGGCAGCTGTGTAGGGCAGACATGGACACTGGCTTGTTTTGACAATTAACTCTTCATTTGACATCTATCAGTGTTTTCCTGGTGAATTCTGGACTCCCTAGGGAAGTCCCCTTTTACAGCCCTGGTCTGAGGCTGCTTGGCACACTTGTACAGAGGGACATCATGATCTGGTAATAGAATCTGGAGTTAAACTGGTCCCAGCTGGTGTCTGGGCCTTTGGGACTTTGGCCATGATGGTCTTTAAACAGCCAAGAGGTTCTTGGGGGTTTTAATTCATGTGGTGGTAATCTTTGGAGAAAAGTGTTTTAATGTGTTTCTACTGCCTTCTTGTGAGCTGAGGGGAGAAACTGAGTGTGGGGGCAGACCTGCAGAGAGGCTGCTGAGAAGAACTAGAAGCACAGAGGCTCTTCCCCACTGCCAGAGACTCCCACAGCACTTCCTGGAGGAGATGGGTCTGTTGGGCAGTGGCTGTCTGGGCTGTCCCCAGTGGGAGCACGCTGTCCCCAATGGGAGCATGCTGTCCCCGTCCCAGCTGGCTGTGTGGCCTGGCAGGAGGGTGCTGTGCCCTGTCAGAGGTGCTGTGGCTGAGCTGGAGGCATGGCCCAGGCTGGGAGCTGGAGCTGGGGAAGCTGCAGACTGGCAGCTGAGCTGTTGGGGCTGGGGATGGCAGCAGGGTGGATGGAGGTGGACATGGATTCACACCCCGTGCCTTGACTGCCAGCGTATTGGTGGCCCAGTGACAAGCAGCTGCCCTGCTGGGGACCTCCTCCAGCCCTCACCAGGCTGCTGCCCTTCTCCATAGCTCTGCTTTTGTGCCAGTGCTGCTGCTGCCCCTGCCAAGGCTGGGGCTGAACCCAGGGCAGGCAGTGGGAAGCACACACATGGGCTCCCTGCTCTGTTTAGAGAGTGCTGAACTCACTCCTTGTTGCTGAGCCAAGCTAAGGAAAGGCCTTTTTTCCATTTGCCTGCTCCCAGAGCAGCCTCCTCCCCTTCCTTGGCTATTTTTACCCTGCTGGAGAAGGCAGTGCTGTTTGAAGCAGCATGGTCTCCTCCAGAGGCTGAGCTGGGCACGCTGCTCTTGGCTGGGATGTTCCTCTGACTGTCCAGCCCTTCCCCGTTCGTTCATCTTCAGGGAAGTGACGAGCGGAAAAATCTGCTCAGACCAACGGCCATGGAGCACGGGGTTCACACCACTGCCACACACAGGGTGCTGAGCTCCCAGGGCTTCCTTCTCAGCAGCCCAGGCCTCCAGGCTGAGCACCCATTCCCAACTGCACCCCAAAGGTTTGGCCTTGTTTCACCTCAGTGCCCACTGATGGTGGATCCGTCCCCTCCATGTACCCAAAAGCATACCCTGAGCACCTCTGCCTCTGCTTGCCCTCCTGGAGGGCCATGCTTCTTGTGCCCAGGCCTGGCTGCCTTCCCCCCAAACCACAGCACCCTTTTCAGGCTGTTAGCACCTCTTCCTCCTGCCCTGCCTCTCCCACCAGGTTCCTGTCATCTGGGACCACATCCTCAAGAAGAACTCAGGGAAGTGGGAGGCCATTGCCAAGCACCAGGTGAAGCATGCCTTCAGCCCCACTGATGAGGAGCTGAAGCTGCAGGCACGCAGGTGAGGCTGGGGCAGGTATGCAGAGAGCCCAGTGGAGCCATGAGCAGGGCTGGGGCTCAGCACTGGGAGCACAGAGGGGTCTGTGGCACTGCCTGGCACTGTCCCCTCAGCGGCAGGGTGCAGCAGGGACAGCTCATTCCCTGTAAGAGCCTCACCCCTCTCTGCCTGCACAGGTGGGCACAGACCTACAGCCTGGACATCTTGGAGGCTCTGGCCCCCGACAAGCCCCGCTGCAGGGTGTGTGGGGCAGAGGCAGCCAAGCGCTGCTCTCGCTGCCGGAATGAGTGGTACTGCTCACGGTAAGGGAGCCCTCCCAGTCTTGTGGGGAGGCTGATGTGCTGGGCTGCTGGGGGAGGAGGTGCTGGTGAGGGTTGTGTTGCAGCTGCGAGGTGCTGAGCTGCCTCTGCCCACAGTGGCAGCAGTGACAGGCTGGGTTTTCCGTGGTGACGCTGCCTCCCTCGTCCCCACCTTGGTAGGAAAGCACCCATGACCCTGTGGGTGCAGGTGACCGGCTGGGATGTGGCAGCTGGGACGGTGGCACTAAATTAAATCTCTGGTCCTGAACCATCTGGCAAGGTCTGGCTTTAAACCTTCTTAACCCCCAGGACTGGGGCCACATCCACCCTCCTCTTGGTCTAATGCTGGGCTGTATCAGCTCTCCCCCAGCTCCCAGAGGGGTGTGTGCTGGAATTTGTTCCTAGCTGCTTTGCCCCCAGGGATGGATGTGACTCCAGTGCCCTGAGAGCAGCTTCCCCCTCTGCAGGGCATGCCAGGTGCAGCACTGGCAGAAGCACAAGCCTGCCTGTGACCTGATGGCCAAGGTGCCGAGTGTGGATGACCTGTAAGAAAAGAGGTGTCTGGCATCTGGCCAATGGCTCAGAGAGGCAGAGATTCCCCCAGCATGCAGCCCAGAGCTGGAAAGAAGCTGGCAAAGGCCCCTTCTGCCTGCTCGCAGCCCCAGGCAGGGTCAGCCTCTCCTCTCCCACCACCCCACCGTGCTGCCTTCTCCAGTAAAACTCCTTGTGCATTCCAGAGCTGCTTGGCTTTTGCTTTTTCTCTCCTAGCTGAAGGTAACAAACTGCTTCCTCCCCTCCCTTCCACAGTTAGAGGCATGTGTCCATTTTCCCCTCTGCAACAACAGAAATCCCAGAGAACCCAAAAAAGCCTATAAGGTTGTGGTTACCTTACTGCAGCTGGGGAGGGAAGGGAGTGAGAAGGCCCCTATGCTGCCTTTTACCATTGTTAGAGCAGTGTGGGGAGCAGAGGATGTGGTTTGCACGAGCCTCTTGCTGTGAGAAAGAGTTTCTTGGGTATTTGTCATCTCCCACCTTGCAGGGACCATTCATCCCATTTCCTCTCCCTTGATGTGATGTTAGCACCGATGGCTTGTTCCCCTGCTCACCAGCATTGCCAGTAAACAGGATTTATGGTGGGGATGCCTTGGGATGCATCCCCAGCTCTCACTGGTCAGCAGCTGCTGCCAAAGGGCTGCAGCCTTGGTGTGAGCACAGCTGGGAAAGGTTGGTCACGTCCTTTGTCTGATGGGGTGCTGGAGAATCCCTGACACATAAAAATAGGCTTTGCACCAGGGCTGCTGCTGCAGGAGCCAGGAGCAAGCAGGAAACCATGTCGGTCCAGCTGCAGCCCCGGCGGAGCAGCCCCCGCTCGGAGCTCAGTGAACTCCTCACCCCAGCCCGGCTGCACGTCCCGGGCTGCAGAGCGCTCCCCGCAGCTCTCCGTCCGCTTCTCGCCCGCCGCCAGCGGTGCCTCCAGCCCCTTCCCGCTGGGAAACTGAGGCAGGGAGTGCAGTTTGTCCTTCTGCGAGAAGAGGCAGAGAGAGGGGAGCGGCTGCCGCGGGCCCCCCTTCCTCCGCGGCGGCTCCAGGAGCCTCATCCCCGCCTCCAGCCCGCCCCGCCGGGCTCGCCAGGGCTGCAGTTGGCGATCGGGAGCCCGGGGCACTGCGCCGTTCCCCCCACCTCTCCTGCCTCAGTTTCCCCGCGGTGTCCGATCGGGGCGGCCCCTCCCGCTCCCCGCCCCGGCCCCGGCCCGGTGCCGGCCCCCGTCCCGCCGCCGAGCAGCGCCCGCCGGGCCATGGAGCTCATCGAGCTGCGGGAGCTGCAGCCGGAGCCGCGGCCGGGCCGGGGCCGCCTGGAACGAGCGAACGCGCTGCGCATCAGCCCGGCCCGCCGGCCCGGCCCCGGGGCGCATCCCGACCCGCGGCTGACGGCGGCACCGGGCGCCGGGCACCGCTTCGAGCCGCGGCGCCGCCCGCTGCACACCTGGTGCGATCTCTGCGGGGACTTCGTCTGGGGCGGCGGCAGGAAGAGCCTCCAGTGCCGCCGTGAGTACCGCGCCGCGCCCCTGGCCCCCGCATCCCCGCCGCCGGCACCCCGCACCCCGGCAGGCACCGGGCGGGCCGCCACTCGGCTTCCTCTGCACCGGCCACCCCCGGCGAGCACCGGATGCCCCGCCACCGGGCATCCCCACCACCGGGCATCCCACCAACCGGGCACCCATACAGGACACAGAGCATCCTGGTAGCAGGCAGCCCCGCTGAGCACCGGGTGTCTCACCAGTGGGCATGAGTTTCCCAGCACCGGGCAGGCTGCCACCGGACACCCCCACCACCAGCGGGTACAAAGCACCCTGCACCTCCCACGGGCCCCCCACGCCTGGTAGTGGGCCCCTCACTGAGCACCAGCTGTCCCACAACTGGGCGCAGGCATCCCAGCGCTATGCTGGGTACAGGCATCTCAATACCAACCACCCCCACCAGGCATCCTGGTGCCAGGTACTTCCATTAAGTTGGGCATCACCATCTGGGGCGGCTGCACCATTCCTGGGCCTCTGGGCACCAGGAACTGCCACCAAACAGTGGACATGCCTGGATTGGGCACCCACATCAGGCACTGGCAGCCTCATACAGAATACCCTCACCTGGCACCACGCATCCCTATATTGGGTACCTGCACCAGGTATTCCAGCACTGGGTACCCACACTGGCCACTGGGCATCCCGGTACTGGATACCCACACTGGTGCCCATACTGGGCATCCCCATACTGGGCATCCCAGTACCAGGCACTGAGCACACTGTACTGGCCAGCCCACAGGGAGCACAGGCACAGCAGCACCGGCCAGGACGTGGCACAGCGCTATGTCCCAAAAGCACAGCGTGAGCAGACAGCTAACACTGTCACCATGTGCCAGCCCTTGTCCCACCAGTGCCCTGATCCTGGCAGCCAGGCTGTGCACAGTGGTGACACTGCTCCTGTCTCTGTCCCCAGACTGCAGCTTCACCTGCCACTACCGCTGCCGGGCCCTGGTGCAGCTGGACTGCGGAGGCCCCGCAGGCGCCGGTGAAGAGGAAGATGGCAATGAGCACGTGTTGGAGAAGGACACCAACGTGGTATGGCCTGGGGCTGCCTGTGAGGGAGGGCTTGGGCAGGGGGTGGCACACCTGGGGGCTGTGCTGGGCTGGGGAGGGCTAAGCTGGGCTGTGCTGTGTGAGGCCATGTCATGGCAAGCCAGGCTGTGCCATGCCAGGCTGTGCCAAGCCTTGTTGGGCTGGGCTCAGCTGGGCTGAGCTGCCAGGCTGTGCTATGCCATGCCAGGCTGCACCATGCCAGGCTATTCTGTGCTATGCTGGGCTGTGCCAAGCCCTTGATGGACTTTGCTGCGCTGGGCTGAGCTGAGGTCGTGCCATGCTGTGCCATGTCGGGCTGTGCTGTGCCAAGCCGGGCTGCGCTGTGTCGTGCCCGTGCCACCCTGCCCGCATCACACCGCACCGTGCCCGAGCCGAGCTCAGCCGGGGCAAAGCCATGTCCGGGCGGGCGAGGGTGAAGTCACCGCCGGAAGCGGGGCCGCCGCGCCGCCCCCGGCCCCGCGTCACCCCACGGCCGGGGCGGGGCAGCGGCGGGACCGCGCTGAGCCTGGAGCGGGGCAGGGCGCGGTAGACGCCGCGCCGAACCGAGCCGGGACGGGAGAGCGATAGGGACCGGGCTGAGCCGAGCCGGGAGCGGGACCGCGATAGACACCGGGCTGAGCCGAGCGGGACGGCGATAGGGATCGGGCGAAGCTGAGCCGGGACTGAGAGTGGGACTGGGCGGAGCCGAGTCGGGATTGAGACCGGGACCGGGCGGAGCTGAGTCGGGACTGAAACCGGGACGGGGCGGAACCCAGCCGCAATAGGGACCGAGCGGACCCGAGCCGGGCCGAGGGCCGGGCTGAACGGAGCCGGGCCAAGGACCGGGAGCGGGCTGAGCCGAGCCGGGAGCGGAGCGAGCCGGGCCCCGGCCCGGGGGCCGGTCGGGCTGGCGCGGGGCCGGGTGTGCCCGTGTGCTCGCCGCCCCGGCGGGGCTGCGGGGCGGCCGGGCCGGGCCGTGCCCTCCGCCACCGCCGCCGTGCCCCCCGCGGCCGGGCCGGGGTCCGGCGGGCCCGGGGGCTGCGGGGCGGCGGCGCTGGCGCTGCGGCGGGGCGGCGCGGGGGGCACGGGGGGCAGCACGGCCAGCAGCGGCTACTGCAGCCAGGAGGACTCCGACTCCGAGCCCGAGCTCTTCTACACCGCCCGCACCTCCCTGGGCCGCCGCCCGCGCCGCCGCCAGGTCGGTCCTGGGCCGTGACGCAATGGGGGTCACGGGTGACGTCATCGGGGCACATTCCCCCGGCTGGGTGCTGGGGAGCAGGCGAGGGTGGGATGGGTGCGTGGGGAGAACCAGAGGTGCTGGGGGTTTTTTCTTGGGGGTGAGCTTGGCCCTACTGTGGGGCAAGAGCGGGGTGAAGCATGGCCGTGCCGGCCCTGTCCGGTTGGATGTGGGGCGAGCGAGGCACCGTGGGGCGAGTGGAGTTTTCGCTGCCTGGCACGGGCACCCCAAGGTCCCTCAGGGTTGGACTGCTCCCGGCTTTGAGGGTCTGGGGACAAACTCCCTGGGCAGTGTCACAGCTGTCCCCATCTTGCAGGGACCCCGTGGGGTCCGGCAGTGCCCGCATGCTGTGGGGTGGCTGTCGGGGCTGGGAACCATCTCAGTACCGCGGGGACACGTGCAGCGCTGTGTGGCCGCTCTGCGGCCCCGCGTAAATAAACACTCATTAGCGGGTGCCGGTGGCGGGGACGCCGAGCCGGGACGCTCGGTGCCCCGTGTGTGGGGCCAGCGCTTTGAAGTGGGGTGCCGGCGGCAAGGGCGGGCTGCACCCCCAGCCCGGCCCTCCTGCCTCAAATCTCAGGGCGTCCCCGCGGGCGCGGAGCCTGCCCAGACGCCCTGGTGCCGGGCTGGCGGCTGCTCTGCCTTGGGGACGCCTCTCTGATCTGGGCTGCCGGGAGCGGCCGCTCGGCTCCGGGTGCCCTCGCAGGGCGTTCTCACAGCCCTGCAGCCCCGGGGACGGGCGGCCCGTGCCGGTGTCCCCGGAGCAGGGCTGGGGCCGAGCTGATCTCAGCTGAGCGTCCCCGGCACAGCCCAGCTCCGCCAGGCGGGCTGATGCAACCCCGCGCAACCGCCCGCGCCTCTGCCGGTGCTTGGGGGCGGGCTGCGGGCCGGCGCGACACCGAGCCAGGCGGGACGGTCCCCCCCCGGTCTCTGTGCCGCTCAGCCCGGCTGTTGTCCTGCAGGATGAGCCCAGCGAGTGGGAGAAGACAGAGCTGGACCAGGCGCAGGTGGAGCAGCGGATCAAGGAGTACAACAGCCAAATCAACAGCAACCTCTTCATGAGCCTGGTACGGGGTCGGCACAGGGCAGGGGAGATCACGGTGCCCTGCCCTGACCCTACTCACCCCCACTGGTGTCTCGTAGAACAAGGACGGCTCCTACACGGGCTTCATCAAGGTGCAGCTGAAGCTGGTTCGCCCTGTCTCGGTGCCGGCCACCAAGCGGGTCCCCTCCCTGCAGGCGGGGCGGCCACACCCCCAGGGGGTGAAGCGCCGCACGTCCTTCTACCTGCCCAAGGGCACCGTCAAGCACCTGCACATCCTCTCGCACACCCGCGCCAGCGAGGTCATCGACGCGCTGCTCCGCAAGTTCACCGTCATCGACAACCCCCGCAAGTTCGCCCTCTTCGAGCGGTCTGAGAAAGATGAGCAAGGTAGTGCCCAGGGTCACCCTGTCCTCACAGTGCTGGCCGTGTCCCCATATTGTCAGTTTGCCCTGGGTGGTGGCAGTTCCATGGTGGTGATGTCCCCAGGGTCCCTCATGGTGCTGGCAGCATGCCCATGGCAATGGTGTCCCCATAGTGCTGGTGTCCCCCATGGTGGCAATATCACGGCAGTGGTGCCCCAATAGTGACAGCTTTCCTTAGGCAGCAGCACCCCCTTGGTGGCGGCATCCCTGTAGCAGTGGTATCCCCCTTTGGTGACAGCGTCCCAGTCACCATGGATGCGTCCCCCATTGCAGCAGTGGTGTCCCCTGTGGGGGTGATGTCCCCATAGCAGCAGCATTCCCGTAGCAGCAGCGATGTCCCCGTAGCGGCGGTGTCCCCGCGGTGACTCGTGGCCCCGTTGCAGTGTACCTGCGGAAGCTGGGTGACGACGAGCAGCCCCTGCGGCTGCGGCTGCTGGCCGGTCCCAGCGAGAAGGTGCTGAGCTTCATCCTGAAGGAGAACGAGACCGGCGAGGTGAACGTGAGTGCGGGGACGGGGAGGGGGCTGGCCCCGCATTGCCCGGGGCGGTGTCCTTGGCGGGACGCCGCGGTGCCCGTGGCCATGGCAGCCCTTGTGCCTGCAGTGGGACGCCTTCTCGCTGCCGGAGCTGCACAACTTCCTGCTGATCCTGCAGCGGGAGGAGGAGGAGCACGTGCGGCGGCTGCGGCACCGCTACGCGCGCTGCCGCCAGAAGATGCAGGAGGCGCTGGCCGCGCTGACGCCGGGGTGACCGCGGGGCGCGCAGCCGAGGCCAGCCAGAGCACCGGGACCCTCGCCCGCCGGCCGTGGGGGCAGCAGGGAGGGGGGTGGAACGGGCACCACCGACCCACTGCGCTGTCACAGCCCCCACGGGGCTGGCACAAAGAGTGAGGGTTCCTGGTGGGAGCGAGAGCGAGTGTCACCCGGGAGCGTGTGTCCCCAGGGAGCGTGTGTCCTGGGGGGAACGAGTGTACCCTGGGGGATTGGGTGTCCCCAGGGGAATGGGTGTCCCTAAGAGAGCGTGTGTCACCTGGGGGATTGCGTGTCCCCAGAGGAGTGGGTGTCCCGAAGGGAGCGTGTGTCTTGCGGGAAGCAAGTGTCACCTGGGGGATTGTGTCCCCAGGGGAGTGGGTGATATGGGGGAGCGAGTGTCCCCGGAGAAGTGAGTGTCCCTGGGAAGAAGCAGGGCATCAAACACCAATAAAGGCATCTTGGTGACGAGGCCTGGCCTGCGGTGTTGTCCTTGGCGGGGCGGGCTGGGTGGGAAGGGACGGGACGCGCAGTCCCAGCGGTGTCGGCGGGCCGTGGGTGTCCGCACGTGGTGCGGGTGGCGGCGGCGGGATTCGAACCCGCGGTTCCCGCGCTGCCGGCGCCGGGCGGGGAGGTGGGCGCGCCCCGCGCCGGTGTCACGTGACGCGGGCGCCGGAAGTGGCGCGGGCGGCGGCGCAGGCGGCGCTCGGTCGGTGTCGCCGGGCGGCTCCGGGCCGCCCCCGTCCCTCCCCCCGCGGTCCCGCTCCTGCCGCCGCCGCCCCCGCCATGGGCGCCAGCGGCTCCAAGTCGCGGGGGCTGTGGCCCTTCGCCACCCCGGCGGCGGGCGGCGGCGGCCCCGAGGGCCCCGGCGGGCAGCAGGCCCTGGCCCGGGCGCGGGCCGCGCGCGCCGCCACCCCCTTCGTGTTCACACGGCGCGGGTGAGAGGCGGGCGGGGAGCGGGGGGCTCTGGCATAGGGCGGGGGCTCTGCCGTGGGGCTGGGGGCCCTACTGCGGGGCAGGGAGGCTCTGCCGTGGGGCTGGGGGCTCTGCCGTGGGCCGGGGGCTCTGCCGTGGGGCTGGGGGCTCTACTGCAGGGCAGGGAGGCTCTGCCGTGGAGCGGGGGCTCTGCCATGGGCCGGTGGGCTCTGCCGTGGGCCGGCCCCAGCACAGGCGCGGCACGGGGGTCGGGGGGCCCCAGAGGAGCAGGACCGGCTGTCCCGGCCCGGTTCGGGACGCAGGGGGCCGGCAGGGCCCGCACGCTCTCACCCCAACGCCTCCCCTCTCCTCTCGGCAGCTCCATGTATTACGATGAGGACGGGGACCTTGCCCACGAGTTCTACGAGGAGACAATTGTCACCAAGAACGGGAGGAAGCGCGCCAAGCTGAAGAGGATCCACAAGAACCTGATACCTCAGGTAACCTGCAGAGAAGGATGGGGGAAAGGATGGGGCAAAGTGCCAGGGTGACGCTTGGAGTCCGGCCTTTACAAGAACCATCTCCCTCGGGGCATCTTCTTACTGGCAAGGTGGAGGCTCTCCTCCTCTCCAGTTTCTGCCTCAGAGCCATGATTCCTGTGTGTCCTGGCTCACACCCCTGTCACCTGAGGCTGTGATAGGCAAGGGAGAGCTGGTGGCACCCTCCAGCTGCCTTTTTTTGAGAGAAGCAGTGCCTGAGCCTTTCAGAACTGACTGGCAGGGGAAGATAGCTCAGCCAGATGTATGTTGTGGGGAACAGAGTTCCAGGCAGTCCTGCATGGCCGTCTCCTTACCAAGCACCTTCCACAAACTGTAGGGTGCTGTGCTGCCTCAGCCAGTGTCATGTCACTATGCAGGGCCAGATTGTGTGGGGAGCAGCAGCCAGGGCCCATCAGCTGCTGACATGAGTTTGCACATCCCCTCCAGCTGCTCAGCAGTGTTGACAGCGCTCTGCTTTGCTCTTCAGTGGAAAAGTGTCCTCTCTAAATAAGCAAGTGGTGTGAAGCTGGGCAGGGGCTCGAATGTTAATGAGGATCGTGGTGCAGGGGCAGGAGAGCCTGCATGTAGGGAATCTTTTGGGGGCATAAATGGAGGAAAGAGCAGATCAAAGCAGGGCTGGAGAGAGCCTCTATAGAAGTCTTCCCTAATTAAGCAGAAAGACATGGCTGTAATGAGCAGCTGGGGTGAGCTGTGAGGAGCGGGCAGCCTCTCAGCTGGATGGAACCCCTCTGAGTGCTGAGCAGGCAGTTGTGGATGGAAGGATTTGGTGCTGCTCCCTGGGCTGGCATTCTAGCAGAGGCAGGCTTGGCGTGTGGAACTGAATCCTCGTTCATGTGGGTTGAAACTCACCCAGTTGGGAAGCTCAGCTGAGCTGGAGAGAGCAGGTACCAGCACTGAACAGTGCTTTTCTAACACAGCTTTACTCTGGTTCTGCAGGGCCAGGCCCAGCCCTGAGCCCCTGCTCCCCCTCTGCCCCAGCCCCCAGCTGGTGCTGTAATAGGAGAAGGCAGGGATGGGGCATGGGAAGGGTTCCTGTGGCTCTGTGGAGGGAGTTGCATTCAGCAGCCTCCCCCCTGCACAGAAAGCCGCTTTTCTGTGTGCCAGCTGCCCCGGCTGCGTTCCCTCAGAGAGCTCTTTTCATTGCTCTAAATCCCGTGAATGAAAGGTGCCGCATGAAAAGCCCAGACAGCCAAGATCTGCCAGTCACGCAGCAGCTGCTGCACGGGCAGTGCCTGGCAGAGCAGCTCCCTCCTTCCTCGCCCTGCCGTGTGTGGCAGCCAGCCCTGCCGCCCTCGGCCCTCCAGGGAGCAGAGCGAAGGGCAAAGGGCTGCTGCTCTGTGTGCTGCTGCCCAGGCATACCTGGAGTCATTTATTGAGCCATTTCTGGAGCCTGGTCCCTCCAGTTCCTCCAGGGCACCGTGTTCTCTGTCACTGGGTGACTGGCAGGGATCAGGGATGTTGATTGGCCATCCCTTCTGCTCACCACTCTGACTTTCCTTTCAGGGCATAGTGAAACTAGAGCATCCTCGCATTCACGTGGATTTCCCAGTGATTATCTGCGAGGTGTGAGTCCCAGACATCGCTGCTGCCTGTGGGTGGGAGGCCCTGCCCCACCACCTCCAGCCTCACTGGGCCAGGCTGCATCGTGTTCCCACCGAGGAGGACTCCAGCCGTGTGGCAGGATGGTGGCTCTCCCCTCGCCTGGAGTGAGGCAGGACGGAGCAGGCCTTCGCAGGAGATGGGTGATTGTGAAACGACTGCTTAAAAACATCCTCGCTTGAGTCAGAAGACTAAAATACCTTTTGTAGCCTCTAGCCGACGTTTGATGGGTAACTGGAACTGCAAACAAGCTGCTGTGATTGAGCTGTGAAAGGGAGAGCAAGCCTGCACTTCTCACCAGAGAGAATCCCCTGCTTCTCAGGTATGCGGCCCAGGGAGAGCCAGGGCACGGCACCCCGAGGTCCCTGGGGCCCGCAGCTCAGATGGCCAGTGTTGCAGCATGTCCCTTTGACACCGGTGTGATGTGACGCTCCCCTGCGTGGGTTTGTTGATGGAGGATAAGCAGAGCAGGCTGAGGGGTCTCAAAGCACATTGGGCTGGCTACTGCTCTCCTCTCGGGAAGGGGATGGAGAGCAGATGCCGCTCTCGTAGACCTCGGTCTCTTCCCCCACTGCGTTTCCCCACCATGCCAGCGCTGGGGAGGTTGGCTTTACTGCTGCCTGCTGGAGATCTCTGCAGTCCCTGGCCCCTGCTGGTGGCAGCAAGGTCCCAGCTCCGCAGCGGACTTGCCTCCCCCATTGTCACACTGGCTCTGCTGAGCGCCTCCCTCGCCTGCCGCGGGGCTGGGCTGCCGGGCAGCTTCCTCACCCCTGCTGCTCTTTGAACATACCTCCCTGTAGGCTGGGCCTCGACTGAGCCAAGCAGGAAAGGAATCCTGTCTTCCTTCCCTGTGCCCCTGAAACAATCAATTGGTGTACCTGCCCCGGCTTGGAAATCTCCCTGGCGATGTGAACTGTGGTTCCTCCCGCATCCCAGCTGGCGGCAGGAGGAGAAATGCGATGCACTTTAAAGGGAGGCTTGCTGCCCCTCCTTGGAGGGTCCTGCTCTTTTCTCCTCTTTCCTCCCACCTAAGAAGGTTGAGGTCTTGGTGGCACCGAAGAACCTCTCACCCCTGTGTGTGTCCAGCTGCTGGGGGAAAGGCCTGACCCCAAATGCCCCTTGGCAGCACGAGGAGCCCCTGCCTCCCTGCTCAGCTGTGCCCAGACCGGGCAGGCAGAGGAGGACCGGCAGCAGGCACAGCTTTAAAGTGGGTCAGAGCCTACTCCCCACAGCAGCCAGCTTGGCTTTCCTCCTCTTTCGTTCCAGAACTTATTTACTTTCTAAGCACTTCAGATGTTTGCTACCTCGATTTTTAATTTAAGCTGCTGGCACTTGGCTGCCAGCCCTGTCGGTGTCTACGTTGGATGTATCCATCCCCGCGTCCGCCCAGAGCCGCCCGGGCGCGGGGCCACATTCCCAGCTCCGGGGAGATAACAGCGACGTGGCTCTTGCTGGCTTCCTGTCACCACCTCTTCCCTTCACGTCCCTCCACCCGCGGTTCCCATCGACAGCAGCGAGCTCACGGGGTGAAATGGATGTGCTGGCTGCCACCAGGCAGGAAAGTGGAAGGGCAGGGCTCATCTACACTGTGATGCTGGGCGCTTCTTTCGACATCTTTTGTTCTGCTTGCTTGGAAGAGTCTTGTCTTAAAACAATCCCTCACTGAAGTGTTTCTTATTTGCACCACCTGCTCTTGAGTTTCTCTCTGGCTGGAGCTCCCTGGGAAGGGCGTCCCTTGGGCTCCACAGGAGAGCAGGAGCTGCTGTCCCCAGGAAGAGGAGAGAAAACCGTGGTCACGCTGTCTGTGCTGCCTTGCCCCACTGCTGCACCGACCCCACTTTGGGCGTGGGGGAAGGAGGAGGAGGGGTGGGAAGGGGGTTGGCACTGTTTGCCTACCCCAGTGGGGAGCCCCTCACTTGGCTACCAGCCAAAAATCTGCTGGCAGGGCATGGCCCTAACCCGGGGGAGGGGGCAGAGACTGTGACCAGCTTAGCAAGGATGCTTTTGTCCTTTCTGACAGGCTGCCCATCCTTCCCCCAGCGTATTAAACATGCTTCCCCAAAACCCATGCCTTCTCCCACTCTTCTACCCCCTCAGTGTCACCAGAGTGGCAGTGAACCTCTGCAGGCTGCCAACAAGCTGCATCCTGCCCCGCTTCTTCCCAGGCTGGTCCCCACAGCAGCCAGCCCCCAGGACCCAGCAATCCTGCAGCAGCAGGGCCTTGGGAGCACCTGGAGGGATCTTAAAAATGTGAAGGTCACTGTAAATAGTATCTATGTCCACTGTGGTGTTGGAGCAAGCAAAAAAAAAAAAAAAAAAAAAAAAAGAAGAAACTTTTCCTTTTGATTCTTTTTTTTTTTTTTTTTTACAATTTCTGTGCAACATTGTGCTTTCCCGTGTGGATGTGTAGCCAAATCGTACTCACCGACACTAGGCTCCTTGCTCCTCTAGCGTGTGGGTAGGACCCAGGGGTTTGGGAAATGTACACTACTTATGGTCCTTCCTCCCAGTGCATCTGTCCACTTTTGTTAAATTTCAATAAAATTATTTGTAGAGCCCACAAGTCCCACAGCTGTCTTACTGGGGAAGGCAGATGTACCTGAGGGGAGGTGGACTTCGAGCCCCCCGTGTTTTTGGGAAGGGGGTGTTTGTGCACATGTGGCTGATGGTGAAGGATTCTCAGGTCACAGCCATTTCCAGGTTCTCCAGTTGGCACACGGGACTGTCAGGAGTTGGTGGCTGTGTCAGGCTGTGACTCTCTACTTGTAGCTGCCGTGACAACTTTTAAATGTATAACTAATGTGAAATATTTGTAATTGCCGTGTTCATTCCCGAGGGCTGGAGCTCGGGCCTCTCTCCCCTCCCGTGTGGGTACGAAGGTCGGATGACCCAGGGCTCGCAGAAGCCCAGCTTCAAGCTGGCTCTTGCCGTGGCTCCGCCCGAGCCCCGCGGGGGGGGAGGATCCGCCTGTCCGCTCCTTCCTCGCCTGCCAAATCAGTGCCTCATTAATCACGGGGGCCTGACGTCCTGGAGCCGGCGTGACCCTGTGCCGGGATGCCGCCCGTCCCCCGAGCATTGCCGGCTCTCCGTGGGGCAAGTGTGATCTCACTTTGTTCCCCACGTCCTGTCCCCGACAGCCCTGCAAGTGTTTTCCTGCGGCCACCGTCACTTCTCATCATTTCCTCCATGCAATGATCGGAAATGAGCCGCTGATGAAAGCTGTCACCAGAGTGAGTGGTGCAGTGTGTGGTGCCAGCCCTCCGGCCTCGGGGGGATGAGGCTGTGGCCCATTCATCCCTGGGGACCCCAGCCCCAGGAGGGATGGATGGATGGAACCTGGTGGTTTAGAAGGGGACCAGGTGGCTGTGCAGGGCAGTACAGCCCGGCGAGGTTACACAGCCCAGGCTGTGGCTCTCTGGCTCCGTGGCCATCTCTGTGTCTGCCAGAGCCACCACAGTCCCCTCCTGCTGCCCGTGGGCAGGGCCATGCCCGGAGCCCCCAGCCCAGGGCAAAGGAAGGTGCCAACATCCCCTTCTGGCCTCATGGCTGCTCCATTCCCAATGTGACCTCCTCTCATGCCTTGCCCGGACCTGTCTGGCACAAGTGCCTGTGATTCACTCCCGTTATCTTTATCTGCCATCCGTGAGGGATTCCCATCCTCGTGCTGCCTGCCTGGAGCAGCTCGCCTGCTCAGCTCATGCTGGTCACTGCCCGGTGCAGCCATCCCGCACCCCTCTGCACTCTGGGAGTGACTTGGAATAATCTCATGCTCGCAGGGCAAGGGGAGGCTGGATCTGCCCAGCTGCCCCTTCCCCAAAGCAAATCTTCCCTGGGGGAAGGAAGGAGGGAAAGTGAGTCAGGTGATGCTCAGCTGAGGGGACAGCAATGAGAATTTGCGTCACATTGAGGACTTGCAGCCCTCCCAGCAGTGGAAACGTGTGACCCCTCCGGCCACCCCACTGCCGGTGGGGCTGGATACCTTCGCACGAGGAGGATGGAAAGATTTAGCTGCTGGCCAAGGGAGCCTGTTTACTGCCCAGAGGGGAAGGGCAGTGCCTGCAGCGCTGGGACTGCTTGGCTCCCCACAATCTCTCCCAAGGGTTTTGGCAGCCACCGCCCAGCCAGCGGCTCAGCTGCCCAGCCCCTCTCCCAGCCGGTGCCTGGCACTGCCTGCAGGCCAGGCCGAGCTGTGGGGTGCAGCCCGGGTTTGGAGGGGCCGGCCTGGATGCAGTGCCCATCCCTAGCGGGGCTGTCACCCTCTCGGTGGGAGCTTCATCACAAAATCTGACACCTAAGTGGTGCCGCTAACTGGAGCCAGCTGCGGGTGCCTGCCCCAGGGCTTGGTGAGGCACCAGGAGCTGACAGGAACAATGCTGGGCTTGGTGCTCCTGCCTGATCCTTAGGGAGCTGTTGGGTGGCTGGGGAGCACTTCCGTAGATTCAATCCCGCTTCCTTCCCCTGTCGGCCCCGACACACCCTCGCAGTTCGGTGCTTCCTGCGCGGGACACCCCGATGGCCCTCAGCCCAATGGGGCCAGCCCTGGCCAGGACAGGCGGGGGACACGGGGACTGTCATATGCCACACGGCTGGTCCCTGAGCCCTGCCTGCTCTGTTCCCTGCCAGAGGGGACCGGCTGGAGCCTCAGCAGCTCTTTGGGAAGGAAGCCCCCCCAGCCCTGTTACACCCATGGCCCCCCTTGTCCTCTCCAGGCAGGAAACCCACGGGGCCGTGGCTGAGTCAGCAGCACCGATTGCCCGAGCCCTGCACAGGATGTCCTGTCCGGCACAGCACCGCCCTGGGGTCGCCACCGTCCTGGGGACACTGCTCTGCTGCTGTCACCACCATTGAGGACACAAGCACTCTGGCTTACCAGCACTCTGGAGCCACCACCATTGTAGGATCACCAGCTTTTTAGGGACAACATGATCCTGGTGTACCATCCTGGGGTGGTATCACCACCATTCCAGAGTCCCCACTTTGGAGTGATGATGATCCTGGGGTCACCACGGCCCTGGGGTCACCACCAATTACTGTGATCACTGTGGTTTTGGAGTGACCACGACCCTGGGGATACCACCACCCCCCGGGGGCACCACCCCGCTGGGGCCAGCCCGGTCCCGGCTCACCGAGGTTTGGGGACCCCCGGCCCCCTCAGGCCGCGCTCCCCCCGCCAGCCGTGGCGCCCCCTGCCGGCCCCAACCGCGGCCCCGCCCCGCCCCTTTCCGCCGCGTGGGGGGGCGGGTCCTCCCGGGCCGTACCAATCGCGGCGGGACAGGGGTATGACTCCCCGGTGCCCGGTACCGCGGCCCCACGGAGGTGTGTGTGTGCGGCGGGGCTCCGCCGCCGTCCGGAGCCCGAGGCCCCGAGACGGTAGGTGCCACCAGCCCGGCGCGGCGCGGGCGGGGCGCGGGGGCGGGGCCGGCGCCCCCGCGGGTGGTGCGTGCCGGAAGGTTTAAAAGCCGCGGCGGGGGGGCGGCGGCGGTGCTGAGGAGCCCGCGGCGGGGCATGGCCTGAGGCGCGGTGAGAGCCGCGCGGGGAGCGGGAGCCGAGCGGGGCCGCCGGGGGCCGCGCCCCGGCGCTTTGTCTGCCCGGCTCGAACAAAGGCAGCGCCGCGCCGGCACCCGGGAGAGCACGAGCGGGCGAAGCCGCTCGGGACCGGGATTCCCGAGAAGCAGTCCTCACCCGGGGCTCTGCCCGCACCCTCCGGGCGCTGTCTGCCCCGGGAGGGGACTCGGATCGGGGTCTGCTTTGGGGGGTGCGGGCAGATCGGCCCCTGCCTGCACCCCCTCCTGCCGGCCCCGCTTTCTGACTCTGTTCTCCCGCCGCCCCCAGGTCCTGTCGGGCAGGATGCGCGGGGGCTCCGCGGCGGCGGTGGCTGTTCCCTGGCTGGCCCTGCTGGCCTTGGCCCGGCAGCCCCCCGAGAAGCCATCGGCCGCCCCCCATCTCACCCGCCGGCCCTTCCTGGTGGCCTGGAATGTGCCCACCCAGGACTGCAAGCCCCGCTTCCAGGTGTCCTTCGACTTCAGCATTTTCGACCTGGCTGCCTCCCCCAACGAGGGCTTCGTGGGGCAGAACCTCACCATCTTCTACAAGGAACGCCTGGGACTCTACCCCTACTACACCCGTCAAGGTGTGGCCGTCAATGGTGGTGTCCCCCAAAACAGCAGCCTGTCCGAGCACCTCGCCCGCCTCCAGGAGGGCATCGAGAAGTACATCCGCTCATCCACCAAAGAAGGGCTGGCCGTCATCGACTGGGAGGAGTGGCGGCCTGTCTGGGCTCGCAACTGGAAGCCCAAGGATATCTACCGGGAGGCTTCACAGGGACTGGTGGTACAGCGTCATCCCACCTGGCCCCCTGAGAAGGTGAACAAGCAGGCAGCGTTTGAGTTCGAGTCGGCCGCCCAGGAGTTCATGGTCAAAACCCTGCGCAAGGCCAAGAGCTTCCGACCCAAACAGCTCTGGGGGTTCTACCTCTTCCCTGACTGCTACAACCACGACTACAGCAAGAACAAGGAGAGCTACACCGGGCAGTGCCCAGACGTGGAGAAGTCTCGCAATGACCAGCTGAAGTGGCTCTGGAAGGAGAGCATGGCGCTCTACCCCTCCATCTACCTCGACCCGCTCCTGGACTCCACTCCCAACAGCCGCAAGTTTGTGCGGGCGCGGGTGATGGAGGCCATGCGCATCTCGCAGAAGCACCATGACGATTACTCCCTGCCTGTCTTCGTCTACACCCGGCCCACCTACCTCCGCAAGCTCAATGTGCTCAGCCAGGTAGGCCTGCACCACTGGGACCTCCTCATTCCAAGCCCTGCACATCTGGGCTTTGGGGTCAGCTGAGGTGCTTCCTCTGCCTGTGTATTGCACCTTGTTCCCATGGAGCAAGGTGGCTCTGGAGGCTCGTGTTGGCACTCATGGTGTTACTGGCACCCCATGGTTTGACTGTTTCCATGTGGTGGGAAGCAGCACCATTTGGCATGGGGCTGGCAGCTGGCCCCAGGGAGCAGGAGGAGTGCTTCCTCTCCTAGGACCCCCAGCTCAGCCCCTCTCTGGGGTAGATGATGGGGTGCCACAAATTGTTTCCTTTATGGATGGGATGTCTGGCACCAATGGTGATTATCTCCAGGAAAGTGCCTGGGATGTACTGCAGGACTCAGGTCCTGGCAGCTGGAACCCTGAGGTGTGTGAGCCCACAGCTCCTGTGCTGTGCTGGCTTAGCCCCTGAGGAGGAGGGCAGTACTGGGAAGCCTGGCCCCCAAGTTGTTGGGACAGTGCCTTTTCCCTGGAGTGGGGATTGGGTCCCTGATCCTGCAGTGGACGCTTTGGAGCACACTGTGCTGGGGCTGTGGGTGCTGCGTGGGCTCTGTGGGCGTTAACCAGACCCTGTCCCCACAGGCAGACCTGATCTCCACCATCGGAGAGAGCGCGGCACTGGGTGCGGCTGGGGCCATTCTGTGGGGTGACGCAGTTGACACCAGAAACCGGGTAAGTTTGGGGTCAGTGTGGGGGGTAGATGGGTGGAGGGATCACCTGCCCCAGGGGAGGAGCAGTGGCTGAGCTGTCCTCCCCATCTCAGTTGCTTCTCCCTGGGTCTCACCCTGGTGCTTCCCTTTCCCTAGGAGTTGTGCCAGTTAATGAAAAACTACCTGGAGGGGGACCTGGGACGCTACGTTGTCAATGTCACGACAGCAGCAGAGCTCTGCAGCACCACGCTGTGCCAGGGCCGGGGTCGCTGCCTGCGCCAGGACAGCCACGCCGATGTCTTCCTCCACCTCAACTCTTCCAACTTCCAGCTGCGGCGCCGGGATGCTGACCACCCCGAGCGCCCCCTCTTCTGGGCCGAGGGCCAGCTCTCCTCTGCTGACACACTCTTTCTACGGACCCACTTTCACTGCCACTGCTACCAGGGCTGGCAGGGCAGTGGCTGCCAGACACGTGCTGGCCCCCGCAGTCACGCCCCCGGCCCTTTGGCACCGCTGGGACTTGGGGTGCTGTTGCTGCTTGCAAGCTGGTGCTACCCGCCCCTGGACTGAGCTGCCCTTTTCTCTGGCGGTGTAGGAGAAGCCTATTTAAGATATCCCTACCCTGCCTGGGAGGCAGCTAATTATGGAGGGCTGTCCCTCACTGTGGCGGTGTGGGAGAAGAGCTCTGCGGTTGCCCCATCTTTGCCCACCCTGCTGCAGTGCAGGCGCCCTTCATGGGGATGGGGGGAGGAGGGGGACCCCTCTCCTGTTGTAAGGAGAGGGATGGGGGCAAGAGGGACACGGGGGCGGGGAGCGGGTGCTGCGTGGTGCTGATCCCCCGTGTGCTGCCCCACACTGAAGTGCTTTACCTCGAATAAAGCTGGATCAGACTGAGAGCTGTGGGCTGCTGTGCGGCGAGGCGGGCACGGGTCCCTCGACTCGCGGATACAACCTCCGGCACGGGGCGGCGGGAAGCGGTGTGTGTTGGCAAGGAGCTCGGGGAAAGCTCTGCTCTGCTGGGAACTGCCCCGCGGAGTGGAAGGGGCCGGAGCCGTGTGGACAGCCACGGCCGGGCCACCCATGTGGAGCCTGCGTGCGGCCCCGCCCCGGCCCCGCCCCGCGGGATTCCCCGCCTGGCCCGGCCCCCAGCCCCCGGCAGTGCCCGGGACGCGGGGCCGGAGGGAGCCCCCGGCAGTGCCCGAGATGCGGGGCTGCAGTGCCCGGGATGCGGGGCTCTGGAGCCCCCGGCAGTGCCCGAGATGCGGGGCTGCAGTGCCCGGGATGCGGGGCTCTGGAGCCCCCGGCAGTGCCCGAGATGCGGGGCTGCAGTGCCCGGGATGCGGGGCTGGAGCCCCCGGCACCGCGGTCGCCACGTGAGGACGCCGTGCTGCGCGCTATGGCCGGGGGTGGGTTCAGCCCCGCTGGGCCGGGGACACCGCTGGGCCGCGCCCGCCCCTGAGCTCCTCTGTCCCGTGCCACGAGTGTCCCCCAGCGGTGCCCTCGCGTGGCTCCTCGTCCCCGACACCGCCCTGCTCTGCCTGTGCCCGTGCAACCTCTCGGGCCACTGCCCTGTCCGGAGGGGTGCCCGTGGGCATGGAGCGGCCCCGGGTGGCACAGCCACCTCCCTGCCCACGCTCCTCCGCTGCAGTGAGTCCCCGTGCGGTGCTCGCTGTGCCGGCTGTCCTGTGCTGTGAGTGTCCCCAGGCAGTGCCTTTCTGTGCCTCCTGCCCCCCTGTGGCTGCGGAGGTGTCCCATGCCACCGCGGGCTGTGTCGCGCCGGGTCCTGCCCGGTGCCGTGCGCTCCCTCCCGGCAGTGCCCTCATCCCGCCAGGGAATGGCCGGCGCTCTCCGCTTGGCGAGCGGCGCAGCCCGCGTCCATCGCCGTGACCTTGCTCCCCCCGCGCCGTCCGTGTCTGTTTGTCTTTCCAGCCCACTCATCGCCGGCCAGTCATGGGGTGTTGACTCTGCGCATTCCTTCCCTGCCGAGCCCGCCGCCGCCGCTCCTTACGCGGGGCTGACGCTGCCTTCCCACGCCGGGACTGCTCTGCTGGGCTCCAGCTGCTGATAAATTCGGGGGCTTTGAGGAAGTGGTGACCCTGGGTGACCGGCACCGCTTGGGAACGGAGGTGTGGATTACCGCCGGTCCTGACTTGGGGATAAAAGCTTCAAGGTCTCAGCTCTCCCCAGACAGCTCCAGGACTCACCCTGAGCACACCAGCTCCATGGCATCAGTGTGGTCCTGCTGGCTCCTCCTGCTGCTCCTGCCTGCCCTGACCCACGCTGGGGGGCCCGGTCCTGTCCTCGTCAACCGCCCCTTTGTCACCATCTGGAACATCCCCACTGAGCGCTGCGCCCAGGAGCACAATGTCACCCTCAGCCTGGAGGTCTTTGATGTGTTGGCCAATGACCACGAGTCATTCACCGGGCAGGACATCACCCTCTTCTACAGCGACAAGATTGGTCTCTTCCCCTACTACACATCTGAGGGGGTGCCAGTGAATGGGGGGCTCCCCCAGAATGCCAGCCTGGAGGCTCACATCCACCAGGCCACCCAGGACATCAAGGTGACCCTGCCCAGCCCTGACTACGCTGGGCTGGCTGTCATCGACTGGGAGAAGTGGCGCCCACTGTGGATCCGCAACTGGGGCTCCATGGAGATCTACCAGCAGAAGTCAGAGGAGCTGGTGCAGCAGCAGCACCCGCAGTGGCCTCCCAAGGAGGTGGAGGAGATGGCCAAGCAGCAGTTTGAGAAGAGCGCCTGCGATTTCATGAACAGGACCCTGTGGCTGGGTGAGAGCCTCCGTCCCAGCGCCTACTGGGGATACTACGGTTTCCCTGACTGCTACAACAATCACTTTGATTTGCCCTACAATGGGACGTGCCCAGATGTGGAGCAGCAAAGGAACAAGAACCTGTCCTGGCTCTGGAGGAGCAGCCGGGCGCTCTACCCCAGCATCTACCTGCCCCTGTGCCTCAATGGCACCAGCAAGGTTCTCCCCTACGTGCGGCACCGCGTGGCCGAGGCCTTTGCCGTCCAGCAGGGAGTCCTGGACAGAGCCATCCCCGTCCTGCCCTACTCCCAGATTGCCTTCGAGCACACTCTGCACTTCCTTTCCCAGGTGACGGGCATGTGGGGATCGTGGGCACCTCTTGGGCTGATGGGCTGGCACCAAGGAGTCTTTATCTCTGCTGGGGCTGTGTGGGGGCTTTGGGCACTGCTGACTTCTCCTCTCTCCGTGGCTGCAGGAGGACCTGGTGAACACCATCGGGGAGAGCGCGGCTCAGGGTGCTGCTGGCATCATCTTCTGGGGCAGCCTGGACTACAGCACGTCCAAGGTGAGTGCAGACAGTGGCATCAGCTCCCTGTCAGCAGGAACGCCCAGTTCCTCAGCTGTGCAGGACTGTGACACCGAATGCCATTGCAGGAGATGTGCCTGAGGCTGAAGGACTACGTGGAGGGTCCCCTGGGCCACTACATTGTCAATGTGACAGCCAGTGCTGCCCTGTGCAGCCAGAGCCTGTGCTCCGGGCAGGGCCGCTGCGTGCGCCGGGACAAGCAGCAGGGCTACCTGCACCTGGACCCCTCCCGCTTCTCCATCGACCTGCACGCTGCCAAGCCCTGGCTGGTGACACAGAGCCTGGAGCCTGGGGAGGACATCTCCACACTGGCCAAGGAGTTCAGCTGCCAGTGCTATGACAAGTGGCAGGGACCCCGCTGTGACACCCAGGGCTTAGACAAGTGACCCCTCACACATTCCTCCCACTCTGGGGACGCTGGGGCACACAGGGTGACACTACCTCAGCACCCTTGCCATGGGGTTGAGTACCTGACTGTGGGACTCTTAATAAAACCAGGAAGCACCAGCAAGTGTCTCCTTGTCTTCTGCTGCAGCACGTTTTGGGGTGCAGCACAATTTTGGTGCCTGGGGCACCACTGCTGCCTTGTGGCGTTGCCAAGGGCTGTTCTTTGGGCTGGGAGTTTGGGAGGTAATGCCTCAGAGAAACCACAGGAGAAAAGAAAATTTATGGGAAAAGACATAGGAAGAGGGGATGGTGGGGGAAGAGGATGAGAAATGGAAGAATGATGGGGAAAGAGTGGAGGCAAAGGGGGTGAGAAGATGTGATTGTGTGGCTGTAGTTGAAGGAGTGTGTGCTCCAATCCCTCACTGTGCACAGAGGAGTGGCCTGAAACCAATACTCCCACTTTGATTTTCCCCTGGATAACCCATATGCAAAGCAGTTAAACCCACAAATGATATGCAAAACCACTGATTTCTGTAACCCAGATTAACAGATTAACTGTACCTATTTCAAAACAGTTAGGAGAAGGCATGAAACCCTGGCCCAGCTGAGATGTTGGCATCTTCCTCTGGATGTTCATCTTGGGGTGGGGAAATCACATGCTCATTTCTCTGATTTTAGGCTCTAATTCAGGTAATCTCTCCTCTTTGGGACTGCACTGCATGGTACTCTGTGTGTACTGGGGACTTACAAAGCTGCACCCTTAGTTTTTAAGCTGGTTGGTGTAAACCATTGCAGAGTTACAACATTTCTTATGTTCACTTCTTATTATTGCATTGAGGAGGATCTGAGAAGATACCACTGGAAACATAATTAGGCCTTTGGATTCCCTAGTCACAGCTTTCAGAAACATACACTCTGTTATTACCAAGCTCTTTGACAAGCTGGGGGCCCCTGAAAAAAAATTAGACATAATTGGATTTTGGCCCAGAATTGATAGTTTTATCTAATTCTTATAGAGATAGCTTGGTAAATGTATGTTAATATTGGAAACAATATTATCTTAGTATTTTTTGTATGTGAAATGTGATTTAAATTACATGAACACTCAAACACGCTCCTCCCAAGTTACAGGAAATCTGATATTTGCTCTGTATTAAATGCTGAAATTGAAAGCAAAGTTCACCTTGCTATTCACACAAAGAAAATTACCGTGAATTTCAAGTCTTCCTTATGCCTGGAAGGGATCATAGCTGTGTGCTTGTAACTTGAGGTAATTTAATATGCTTCAAGTATTCAGCTACTGGTGCCTAACTGGGGGCTGGTCTGAGCTTCTCCTGGACAGTATTATCTCAATCCGTTAACCAAAGTAAGCCCTGAGGTTACTTCATCAGGAAAGAGGTGGGTTACCTCATCAGGAAAGAGACATTTCCTCAGGAGCTGCAGAGGCTCTGGCACTGTCAGAAGCCACAGAAATCCTGCAGAAACCCTGTCTCCAGGTGTGGGCTTGTGGCTTTTCTTAAAGAAAAGTGATAGACTTCCCTTATTTCTTGAAACAGTTCCTTTTCTTGTTATTGAAATACTGCAAACTTAGGCATGAATGCAGTTTGCCAGTTTTAAAAAATAGCTTTGAATGTGTAAGAGGATTTGCTTTATTCATCCTACTTATTGTAGCTCTTCTTCTGTCCTTGCCCCTCACACTGTGTCTAAAACCACCCAAGACACTGGATTTCATGTAATTTAGCTTGTCTTGCTCCAGACTCTGAGGAATGGAGACTAGAAAGGCACTGCATGTGGTGCCAGCAGACAATGTGGAAGCATGGAACATCTGCTGGGTGTTTTTTTCCAGGTCTGAAAACCTGTCCCTGTGTGTGGCTGTGTGAGGCAGCCTGCCAGAGCCATCCCACATGGCTGGGGTGTGCTGGGGAGCAGCCAGCAGAGACCCAGGCACAGCAGAGACCCAGGCACGGCCCTTGAGTGGGCACAGCTCTGCCTCTGGGGATGTGCTCGGGGTGTTACCACAGCAGCTCCTGTTCTCCATGCTCTGGGGACTGACCAACCTGCTGTGGGCCCAGCTTGCTTGTCCTCTGCATCACAGGCTTCACACTACATCAGTTTCTAGGCTTTTTCAATGTGCTGCTCTAAGAAATGAGGGAAGACTGTCACTTAGAACTGTCCTTACATTGCCAGGTTTTTCATTTCAATGGCTCATTATTTTTTGTCTACGATGCTTAAGACTCATATCTCCACAAATAATCCCAAGTATTTACCATAGTTAATTATCCCAAACAGAGAGAATTGAACTGCTTAGGGTTCTGAAGACAGAATGATAATTTTACAATCTAAAATGAAGATACCTGTAGTGAGGAGCCTTTAAATGCTTTGTTGTAACCAGGACATAAGTAGTTCAGCTGAAGGCTAAGGTCTAGATTAAGTCTTGCATAAAACAGATGGAAGGAAGCCCTTCCAAAGAATTCACAAGCTTCTCAGATACAAACAGGAAATTAGTGGCCTGTTATTAACCTAATAAGAAAAGTTCTCATCTGCCTCATTCCCCTGATTAAATAACTCAGAGTCTGTGTAGAGACATTTCCCACATTGTTAGAAAGCAGTTTAGTCTGACACTGAGACATTGTTTTCAGTTTTGCCTGGATTAACAGCCTGCACCTATGGTTAGATGACCAAGGAGGTGATGTATTTGGGTTGTTTTAGAACCCCATTAGCTATCATTTGCTGTTGCATTTCACTTCATCCAAAGATCTGGACTGAAGCCATAAAACCAAAATCAGGAGTATGTGTTGCAGATCCTTCCAGACCACTTCTGCATCTCTTCCAGCTGGATGCTGAGCTTCCCCTGTTATACAAGTACAAACCTTTCCTGGAAGAAATAAATCCTTCCCAAAAGCAGCTCACAGCAACCGTGTGTTGTGAAATTAAAGAGATGGCATGTGAGTCTTTAGAATGCCCTTTATTCCATCGGCAGTGTGTGGGATGGCACACAGGGCTGGTCACTCAGAGCTCAGGTTGCTCTGTGGGTGGCAGCTCAAGGGCAGAGGAGGGCTGGGGCAGGTTTTGGTCACTCAGTTTGGCTGCAGCTGCAGAAAGCCCCCCTAACTCACAAACACCCTGCTCTGCTGTGCCCAAAGCTCCCAGGTGAGCTGCTCAGCCAGCAGGAGCAGCTGAGGAGACAAGAGAAACATGAGACCAGGAGGAGAAGGAGGAGGAGGCAGCAGCACAGAAACTGCCTCCAGTGACACTTGAGCCTGTGAGCAGCTTGAGGGGCTGCCCAGGGCAGCAGAGGTTTCACTGGCTCTGAATAAAGCACCCCCCTGTGCCAGTAGCACTGGAGGTGTGCACAAGGCTTCACTGCTTTCCTGTTACTGCTTTTAACCAAACTTGCCACTTCTTTTTCACGTGCAGTGTCAAAGTTCACTTCTGATTATTGTTTCAAAAGTGAAACATCAGGTCCTACAGAAATAATTTCCAGAGCTTCAATGCCAGACTCTGTATCCCAACCCCCTCAGTGTCACTCAGAGCAGCACCGACTTGAACACAAAATTTTCAAGCCACCAGTTACCTAAAGAAGAAGTGGCTCTTTCTTACAATGCCTTTGTATATCTGTATCTCTGTTTTGTTTGAAAATCACTCACTCCAAACCTTTTCCCTTGCTCAGGCATTTCTAGAAAAGAGGTGAAAAGGTTTATAAAAAACAAACCATATTTAAGAAAGATCTAAAGTTGTCTTCAGGGACCACAGGCTCTGCTACTGCCCTGGACCTGACATCCCTTGTTTCCGAGAAGCAGCAGGAATATCAGCCTTCATTCCTCTGATTCACCAGATTGCAATTTCAGAAGTTACTTGGAAACAACAAAAGTGAGCCCTGAAGCACCGTTTGTGGGCTCGCAGGGAGTGTTTAAACATCCAGCACAAACAGCAGACCTGGCTTTATGCTGTACAAACAAAAATGCCTCTGCGCTGGAGAACGTGTCCCACTTTGTTCCAGAGCTTTCTGAATTTCAGAGCCATTCCTGGGGCTGGGCAGCAGAGCAGCACTTCCACCACAAGAATGTGGGCGCAGCTGCAGCTCCTTTGTTGTGAGAGCTCCCGGCCAGCCTGGGCTGGGGTTGCAAGGGCTCCCAGGTTTTCTGCTCAAGAAAAGTCTAGCTGGTGTTTTTCACTGCTGGTGGGACTCTCAGAGGCAGAACACTCGTCCTGTTTGCAGCATCTCCGCTGCTCTGATTTGGCAGCAGCTTCCCTCCTGGTTATTTTCCACCCTGGGGCTCTGAAACAGGCTGAGCAGTGTCCTGTGCTGGCATTAGTAAATCAGCAGGAGCGTTATCAACAGCCTGAGGAGGTCAGAGGGAGGCTCTGGGAGTGCTTCCAGTGAAGCTGCTGGCTTGCACTGTATAGAACACCTTGTAAACTCATTTTCCTCCAGTAATATGTTAAGCACGAAGCCATATAGTGCTCCAAACTCTGCTCTAATCTGCGGGTGCAGACTGCAAGCAAACACCAAATCATATAGCAAAACATTTTGTGGGAACTGTCCTGCATTTGACTGTAACTTCTCAAGAGGAAAGATTTGATTTGACAATAGGTTACTGGTCCTATTCCCCAATTAAGACATAAACAGTTGTAATCCTCTGTGCTGTTGGGCAGAGTTCAAGGTTAGTTTTAGCAAAAGCAAACCAAGCTAGAACTGAAGCAGAGGGAAAAAAAAACCAAAACAAAACCCAAAATTTGGGGGCAAAACCTGCCCACAGTGCAAAGCCTATATTCTTTATTATCTTATTTGTTTTAATACACACCAGGTGATACCTGCACACAGCAGATACCAGCTGAGATAACAGGCAGGGAGTTCAATATTTAAGGCTTGGCTTTTCTCACCATAGCAACAAATCTGTGAGGAGAGTGAGAGGACATGGCTGGCTGGCTGCATGCAGCCCAGCTGGCTGCAGTGGGCAGGCAGCCTGAGCCTGCCCCAGCCCCACGGTGCCCATGCAGAGCCACTGTGGGCGTGTGGGCACGGGCACCCCGCGTGCCCTGGGCACTGTGGGCTGTGCAAGCCACCAGCAGAGCCAGCACACAGGTAGGTGTTTGCTTCCTTGTCTTCGAGGCAGCTGGGAAAGAGGGTGGTCTCTGTTTAGTCCTATTTTCCTGTTATTAAATAGTGCAGGTGGTGACCCTTGAGTGTGGGTCTGCTCTCCCCGATGCATAAATCAGCTCCTGGGGCACAAGTGACTCTTCACAGTCACTGGCCTGGAGCAGAAGAGCCCTCCAAAGGTACCCTTTCCTCCCTGCACCTCTGCCACCCTTCCAAAATTAGCTGAATGAAACAGATTCTCTGCCATAAATCCATGCTGTATTTATTCACATGGACAAACACCTGTGTTGATTTTTATTTCATGGATTAACACTTGTTCATCCACTGATAGAATTTGTTGAATCAGTAATTACATTCCAATTGAATGAAATAATTTGAAAATCTGTCACCAGAGTCCCATCACTGTCTGAAAACAGGTGAGCCCAAGAAGAATTGGCACCAAAATCTGATTGGAGCTAATCCTCAGGGTTGGCTTCAGGATGTTTGGATGTTTATCAGAAGGGTCATGAAACCTTTTCCACTTCAGTTGTGATTAGAAGGCATAGTATGAATGCTAATTTTCTGCCAGATACAAAAAAAAAAAAAAAAAAAAAAGCAGGAAAAAAAAAAAGCAAGCGCCATATCTTTGTTTTCTAAGCAAGGAAACATTATTCCTATCTATGCAGGTTTATCACAAAATACCTACCAAAAACCAAGAGTAAGAGGATCAATCTTTAAAATGCCCTGATCTGGGTTCTTGGTAGATAAATGGATGTCAGAGTTATTTTAACAAGGCAGTTAATTGATGAGGAATCCCCGGAAGAGACACACACCAGCGTATCAATTTCCTTTGTGGCCCAAGCTCGTCATTTATTTCTTCTATCACCCAGACTGGGTGGAAAGAAATGCAACACCAATGCAAGCAATTTGCCAAAAAATGCCAAAAAAATGTGCTTAATATAATATTTATATAATCTTCTTACATGCTGCCTGTTGTGAAGGGGAGCTGTGATTAAAGATACATTTTTTCTTAGTCAAAGGTTATGGAAAATCTCAGTTGTCTGGGATCAAGAAACAACACTTGACTACAGCTGCACGCACAAATACTGAGCAGCACAAAAATAGCACAACAAGCACTCCAGCAATGCACATAACAAGATTTGCCTCTTCCAAAGAGCCTGAGAAAGGCCAGGCGAGCTCCCGGGGTCTGACCAGACTGGAGATGAGAATTCCCACCCAAAGATAAGGCTTCACAAACATCTTAAGTCTCCAGTCTTGGGGGACCTTAACATGCTCCTATGCTTCAGGACAAGGACATACCTGAATTTTTAAGATCTTACAGTCTAGACAAAAGAAACAGTTCAGAGAAAGGAAAAAAAAAAAAAGGTACAGCATGAACAGTGGCTACAAGGTAACTACATTAATAATTGTATTAATTTTTTCTTGCTGGTTCACCTGTTGGTTTCTGCCTTTTATTCTTCTCTTGCACACTTACAATTTGGGTAAAGATTGCAAATATATCTTTAAGAAAGAATTGTGTTATCTGGCTGAACTGAAGGCAGTGCAATCCTGCATGTGGCCAATTTCCAAGGAATTTAACAAAGAACCCAATGGCTTAAACCTTCCAATGAAGCTGATGAACAAAAATCCAATTGATTCCCTCATCTTTAAATTATTATCATCCAGAGGTAAAAATTATTGGGTCCCATTAGAGCAGGAGGAACGTGACCTGTGAGGAACAGAGTCACCAGGATTGGTGTCCCCAGGCCTACCCCAGCCACGTTGCTCTGATAAGCCCCATCAGATGATTCCTCTTGCCAAGCAGCTGAAGGAAAAATGTATTTCTGCAGCCTTCTCTTCAGTTCTTTGAAACCACAAAGCCACATGTAGGGAAAAATATTTTCCAAGGCCTGTAAGTGCAGCAATTTTTCCAGTTTAACTATTTTTGAGAAAGGGCACAGGACTAAGTCAATCATTTTCCAAATGGATGACCCTGCTTGCTCAGTTTACCCAAGCACAAGCAAGGGTCAAACATCCCAGGCAGAAACTGGTGAGTATTTACCTTGAACACTCTTTTTTCCTGCTGAGTTCTCCTAAATGCAAATAAATTACCAGATTTATTTTTTTTCCCCCATGAATCTGTTCCTAGTTCCACTTGCCAAATTAACTACACCTCACCAATCTCAACAAAATCTCAACAACCTCATCAGTGGCTGGCCACACAGATCTTGAGCAAGACCCAAGATTTCCAGCAAGTTTTGCTGTTAATACTTGCCCTGGTTTATCAGTGATTTAATCTGCTTTGCTTTTAAGAACACTGAAGCCCTCTGCAGAGTGAGGACCCTGCAGTGCAGCTGCTGCACACAAAGGCCACGGTGTGCCTTCCCACCTTGGAAAAAATGCTGTGGAGGAGGACAGACACGGTTAATCAGAGGAGAAAGAGCAGAAAGGGCTGTGTGATTGCCCTGAGGCTGTGCCCAGCAGCAGGGCAGGGTCACAGCTGCCTCCTGCTGCTGCTCAGCCCCTTTTGTTCTGCCAGGAGCAGTGCAGGCTCCTGGCTGACACCGAGCCACATCTCCCTGCCCAGCGGGACAGGGGGGTCACTCTGAACCTTTGCACCAACACCCAGCAGTAAGGAATCCTTGCAGATGGGTGGTTGTGTTGGATTTTCTTTGTTTTTAAGCCAGGGATGGGAGGGTGAGCTGCTGCAGTGCCCAGCCCCCTGAGCTCCATATCTGGCTGTGCCTCACTACCTGCTGCTTCTTGCCAGCTGCAGAAAAAACTTTTTTTTTTTTTAATAAAACATAGGGATAAGGTTTCACTAAGCCCAGAAACTGTGACTAAAAGATGTTTCACAGGGAGAGCAGATGAAACAAAGGGCCTCTCTCCTATCCCAGGGCTCAGAACTGTATGATATTTCTTTAGAGAAATTCTCACACAATTCCAGTGGCCCTCACTTCAAGCTGGAAGCAGTCAGAGTTAACTAAACCTATTTTTGCACTATGCCATCTGTGCCAGTGACAAATGCTCTGCTCCAGAGCAGCACAGGGACATGGTGGCTCTGAGCACCCACCACATCATCCCCCTCCTTCACTGCTGCTCTTTGCAGTGGACAACTAAGCTTGCTAATGTAGAAAAGGCCACAGTTCTGTAGAGTCACTTGAGCTCCTTGGAAGATAAAGCAAACTAGCCATTAATATTTCAGATGAAATCATGGGGAGTTAATAAGGATTAAGTGCTGTCCAGAAGGGGGACACAGGTGACTCCCACCTCCACAGAGCCAACACCTGCACTGTGGCACCTCCAGGAGGTGTTCAGCTCTAGGGCTGCACAAGGAGCTGCATCTTTGACAGCTCCCTGAGAGAAAAGGAATTTCCCTCAGCATTGCACCAACAGTGCTAAGCTTTTCTCTTGTGTTTTCCCTCAGCTGTGACAGCCTAGCATTGCAGAAGCAGCAGGGGTCTGGTCTCACCCACAGTAACCCAGCGCTAGCTCTGAGTCAGCACACACACACACATGAAGGAAGGGATACCAAACACCCCTATGATCTCAGCCACTGAGTTTCCTCCTTGCTGGAGGCATCACCACCTGCAGATAAGCATGCAATTCTCCCTGTCTAAAAAATCCACACCAACAAACCACCCTTTCTTTCATGTGGCTAATTTCTACCAGCAATTCAGAAGCTGTACTTTATTAACTGAAGTTTTAAAGCGTCAGGTGATGGCCAAGCAGAGCCAACACAGTTACAATGCTAATGTTGCCAGTGGGGGTCTGAAACCAGCTGCACAAATAGAAAATTTAGAGATTACTCCAAGTCAACTTGGAGACAACTTGGGATGCAGGATGGAGGTGTGTAGGTAAATGAAAAGACATCCTGACAAGGTGAAGAACATTTGCATATGAATTTTATGCAAAACAAACAAAAAATCTCTTCATTCCATTGCTTATGTTGACCATTTTCATCTTAAAAGGAGAATTATTACTGATTTTTCACTAGTAAGTGGATTTAGACTGATGCTTCCTGAACCTTCCTTCATGTTCTGTTTGGCCCCTCTCTCATGTGCAGTGGAGTTTCCCCTGCCCACACTGGTGCCTATCTCTGCAGGCCAAAGGCACAGATAACTCCCCTGAGCCCAGAGCTGCCTCTGCAGCTCCTCACCCCAGAGAATAACAGTGTGATAACAGCCCTGGAGCTTTACACACACCCATTGAGTTCATGCCTGCCTCGGGGGGACAGCCCAACAAAATTACAGAGCCATGAGGAAAGGCAGCCACAGAAATAACGTGTCCCAACCTGACCAAAATAACAAACGCACTTCAGTATCACCCTAAGGATGGTATAAAGACCGAGAGGATTTTTGTCATTATCTCAAGCTGGTGTTAGGGGCAATGCTGTGTGTGTCCTCAGGGATCTGTATGCGAGGGCAGCACAACCTGCAGCCCGGAGCGGATGGGCGGCTGTGCCCCGAGTGCACGCAGGGGCTGTGTGTGCCCAGACGGTTTCACCGGCACCGCTCCGGCTCCCTGCGAGGGGCATCCCGGCCCTGGCTCCCCTCCCTGCCCTGCCCTGCTCTAGGTGGGGTGAGCTCGCCTGGCTCAGCGCTGGCTCCGCGGAGAAATTGCGCGGGTGCTGCTGAGGCCGGCCCAGGGCTGAATGCTGAGCAGAGGCCCATTGCTGCTGAGCCGAGCCCCATTGCTGCTGAGCGCAGCCCCATTGCTGTGAGCCCCATTGCTGCTGAGCCGAGCTCTATTGCTGTGAGCCCCATTGCTGCTGAGCCGAGCCCCATTGCTGCTGAGCGCAGCCCCATTGCTGCTGAGCGCAGCCCCATTGCTGTGAGCCCCATTGCTGCTGAGCGCAGCCCCATTGCTGTGAGCCCCATTGCTGCTGAGCGCAGCCCCATTGCTGCTGAGCGCAGCCCCATTGCTGCTGAGCGCAGCCCCATTGCTGTGAACCCCATTGCTGCTGAGCGCAGCCCCATTGCTGTGAACCCCATTGCTGCTGAGCCGAGCCTCATTGCTCCAGGCACTGCCGACTCCCAGCTCCTGCCCCCGGGCTGCATTCACACCCAGCTCTCCAAAATGGCTACAGCCGCCCCACCTCCCTCATGCCCACTTAATTTTTACTCGTTAATTTATTCGTTCATTTTAAATTTCTCATGTTAACAAAACACGAAGCCCTGGAGAGCAGACGGCGGAGGGACGGCCGCGGTCCCGGCACGGAGCGGGCGATGCGGTGCAGAGAGTGCCAGGGGTGCGGTGCGGGGGTTCCGCGGCCGTGCCCGCGCAGAGCTGCGGGATCCGCTCCCCAAACCCCTCCTGCACCCCGCGGTCTGGGGGCGGAGCGGGGGCTCCGGCGGGGCGGGGGCTGCCCGGGGCCGGTCCCTCCGCCCGCCCCGCCCCGCCCCGCGCGGGGCCGCACACCCGCGGGCAGCTCCGCGGGGCTCCCCGCGGCCCGCGCTCCGAGCCCACCTCCGCCGCAGCCTGCCCAGCCCGCCGCCCATGTGGGGCTGCCGCCGCCGCGGCCGCTGCCCGCAGGGCCGGCGCTGCCGAGGTAGGACCCCCGGGACCCCCGGGACACCCCCGGACAACCCCGGACCCCTCGGAGCGGGCTGCCCCGCCGCTTCTCCCCTCACGCCCCCGGCTTCCCACGCGCGGGGCGGCCCTGAGGGACCCACGCGCGGTCAGGGCACGGCTGAGCCGGGAAGGGGGTGTTGGAGGTGGTGTTGGAGGTGGTGTTTTCCTGGAGCCTTGCTCGGGATTTTCCCTCCTGGCTCCACCGGCAACTCGGGAAGCTCGGCCGGTGGGAAATGGGAATTGCGGCTTGTGCTGGAGCAGCCCTGGGTGAAGGAAGGGTTGGGAGATGTGGCGTGCAAAGAGGGACTCGTAGTGTAGCAGCAGCTGTTTGCTCGCCGAGTTATTTTTGGAGATTGCTGCGCTGTGATGGACTTTTTTTTTTCCCCAACTGTCTGTAGGAAGGCGGGTTTACATCTCACTCCTCCAAGCCACGGTGCTCTCCATTTGCCGAGGAATGTAAAAGCGGTGCTTAGGCAAATAGCGATCTAACTGGGTAGCTCTTCTTCCCTTATTCCTAAGGGCAACTCCATAAAAAGCGCACGATCTGCACCTTTTTTATCTGCCTTCGTGAGGTTTGGCTGCTGGCTCGTTGGGGCCTTCCCTGGAAAGGGCTGGCTGTCCCTGGGGCCCGAGGCCTGGCATGTTTGTCAGGCACTTTGTGTAATACAGGGTGACAGCTGTGATGCAAGTGCACCAAAACTTCTGCCTGTGGCCTTAGTTATGGTTATGTTTGGCTATAATTTCCCCACTTCCTAGGAAAATTGTATAAGGTAGGCTGGGAGATGAAGCAGGCAGTGCTGCTGCCGTGGGGCAGGAGGGGAGGCAGGGATGGATGTGTCAGTGAGGGTGCTGTGGGGCAGGGATGGATGTGGCAGTGAGGGTGCTGTGGGGCAGGGATGGATGTGTCAGTGAGGGTGCTGTGGGGCAGGGATGGATGTGGCAGTGAGGGTGCTGTGGGGCAGGGATGGATGTGGCAGTGAGGGTGCTGTGGGGCAGGGATGGATGTGGCAGTGAGGGTGCTGTGGGGCAGGGATGGATGTGGCAGTGAGGGTGCTGTGGGGCAGGGATGGATGGATGTGGTAGTGAGGGTGCTGTGCTCAGGTTTGGTAACGGGACCAGGACCCCGGTGTCACACACAGCTGGGTGTCACTGGGTGCAGAGTGGCTCTGCCCACTGAGTCGCAGCTTGCTCTTGTTTACAGCCATCATCCCTTTGCTTCTGCCAGCCTTGCAGTGGGCAGCTGCTGCTTCCTCCGTGCCTGACCCCACTGCAGGGCATGGAGAGGGGTTCAGTGAGGTTGTGGTTTCAGAACCTCCCAGACTAGCAGGGGACCCCCATGGAACTGTTGAAATGTGCTGATGGCCATTGCTTTGTGGCTGAATGAAAACCCCCGGGCTGCCCCTTTGGCCTTTCCCATGGTGCTTGTGCTGGTGTCCCCCATGAGCAGGGATCTGTGGCTGTGCCAGGGGAATTGCCTGCTGCCCTTGCTGCTCTTCTCCACGCCTGGCTCCTTGTTGGCTCTGTAGCAGGTCCCTTGGTGCTCGTGTGGCTCTTTGAGATGTCAGGAGGAAAACTAAAGACGTTAATACCAAAGAAACTTGAAGACTCTTCAAGATTTTTCAATCTTTAAAGACGTTAATTCTAAATTAAACTTTTTCTATTAGCAAATGCCAGAAAAACAAGTTTGTTGGAGGCAAAGGCATACTAGACCAGCTATAACTGGGAGCAATCCCATATGTAGGATTGATTTTGTAGTGTTTTGTGTAGAGCTGAAGATGGGACTGAGTAAATGCCCGTTGTGGGACTCCTGGTCCTGGTCCAGTGTGTTGCAGAGCAGTTTGCAAAGTTTCCAATAAGTTTGCTTAATGTGACCTTACTCAGTTCCGAGGCACTCCCATAATTATGGCTGCAATTAAAGGCAATAACATCCATTTACATAAGATGCCAGTCCTTTTAAATCAGTGCATCATCTAATGAGAGCATTCATGTAGGGATAGCTGTGCAGGATGAGGGCCCAAAGCTGAGAGCACTTTGGGGAGGATTTGGTTTCAGAACTTTCTTGAGGTCATTCGAAGGAAGGATCTTCTATGAAATAGGACATTTTGTTGTGAAAATGTACTGATTTATAAATATAACCCTTACCAATAGCAGGATGTTGTTGAATTGACTGATTGTAACACTTCATTTTTTAATGTATCATCCATCCAATTAAAAAAAAAATCAGCGTGGTTGCAACAATATTTTTCTCAATTGGATTGCGTCAATGTTCCTTCACTCTTATGAGTAAGAGATTTGGTAAATCCAACTTGTGGACAGTATTTAATTGCTGGTGAGGCACTATGGATGTGCTCTGAATGGCTCACTGGACTTGCATGGTTTGCTTGGGGCTTAACCTCTCTATGATGCCCACAGATTTCCCCTTGAGATAAACACAAATCTTAGACTTGGAGTGCTGGAAAAGATCACATATTTGGGGAATTCTTCAACCTTCTGAAAGAAATGACCTGGTGGGGTATTCCCACCTTCCCACTCTATATGTTTTGTTCTGTTTCTCTCTGTTTGTTTGCTTTAAGTTGTTGGATATGGTGTAAGCTTGTGGCCCCACACCCTGGGTGGGGCTTCTTGGGAAGTCGCAAGGTCAGTGCAGTAGGAGGGGTAAAAATTGTCAAGATACAAGTGAGGAGGCACCAGCCATGAGCCTGGGAAGTGCAGGTTTCCTTGGGTCTGTGCTGGTTTTCCCCAGAAGCCATTTTTGCCCATTACAAGACAAATAATTAGTCTGTTAACCTTTTCTCACAGGCAAAGTACTTGGCTTGCAGTGTCTGAGACAATAAGAGGTTAAGTAATTAAATTGGAAGAGGCAGCAAAAGAGAATAATCAACTCCAAACTCCCTAGACTGTCTAGTTGGGCTCTCCAGTGTCTAAAATTAAGTGATTTAGGTTGACTCCTGATTTCAGTAGATTTTTACCAGGCACTCAAGTGGGGCTGCAGGATAGAGTTGCTTCACCCAGGTTGTTATTTCCAGCAGTGGTGGGTTGGTTTTGGGCATGGTTTGGGGCAGGGGCAGCTCTGTCCAGGCTCCAGCGTGGGGCTGGGGTGCCTTCTGAGCCAGGCTGGTTCCTGGGTGCCTGCCAGGAGCTGGCCCTAGGTCCTGTAATCCCTCACTGATTATGAATCCTAATCTCCAGGTGTGCTGAACCTGCTGCCTGCTGAGGTGCTGACCTGGTGAAGCAAAATCCCAGGATGGTTTGGGTTGGAAGGGACCTTAAAGTTCATCCCATCCCACCCCCTGATATGGGCAGGGACCCCTTCCACTGCCCCAGCCTGCCCAGGTCCCATCCCACCTGCCCTGGGGCATTCCAGGAATCCAGGGACAGCCACAGCTGCTCTGGCACCTGTGCCAGGGCCTCACTGTGCTCACAGGGAAGGATTTACTCCTCATATCCCATCTAGCCCTGCCCTCTGGCAGTTTAAAGCTGTTCCCCCTTGTCCTGCCACTCCATGCCCTTGTCCAAGGGTCCCCTGCAGCTCTCTTGGAGGCCCTTTAGGCACTGGAAGGTGCTCTGATATCTCCAGAGCCTTCTCCAAAATCACTCTGAAGTGCTGAGCCTGTGAATTTGTGTCCCTGAAAAGAGAAGAAATATTTGGGTTTTTTTGAGTAAAATGGGTCGGCTTACCTGTGCTATTCCAACAGTGCAGTTTTAGGTGCCTTTAGGGCTGTGTTTTGATTCTGCCAAACTTCTCTCTCATTTGAGGAGCTGCTGCATGAGGGGCTCTCCTGGGCGTTGTTGGTGTCTGCCACATGTAAGGGTCTGAAGTAGAGCACTGGAGTTAATCCTGAAGCCCTGAGCTGCCATGAACACAAATCATGGGTCTCTTAATTGCAACTGACTTGTATCCATGTGATGGATAAAAAGGATGTTTTGCAAATTTTGTTAATAAAATGGGACAGATTTGTCATGGGTGCCCTTGTAGAAATAATGTGCCTGCTACATTGGAACATGGAATTTAAAGCTGTAATTTCTGCACTCAGATATCTGAAATGCCTGCATGGCATTAGTCTGCAGGTGATTCACTGTATTGTTTACTGGCCATACACAAGTAGAAAAACATAGGAAAAAATAAAAACCAAAAAAGGTGAATAAAGGGTTTTGAGTTCTTGCCTGTTTTTGATCTGAAGGTGAGCTAGAGCTGCCAAAACTCCTTCCTGAGTGGTTATTTTTAAAAAACTTCCTTCTGTTTCTGCATGGCTCCCTGTCTTAGTGTGGAGCTGGCTTCACACGTATTGAGCTGAGGCCCTGGGCACTGCCAGGGGAGCTGTGTGACACTGCAGGCACTGCTCTCCTCTGGGCAGGGGCCACAACAGCCCTGACCTGCTGTGGGCTCCCTGCTTGTCACCTGAGTGACGCCTGCTGGGACGTGCCTGAAAATGGCTGGGATGTGCCTGAAAATGGCTGGGCTTGGCTGAAAATGGCTGGGATGTGCCTAAAAATGGCTGGGACTTGCTATTCCTGCCAGCCTGGCTGGGAATGCCCTGGTGGTGCTGCTTCCCTGGCACTGGGTCCCCTTGTGAGGGATTTCTCCATGGGCACACAGCAGCAGCCTTGGTGAGCTGTCTGTCTGGCTGATCCTGCATGTTTTAGGTGCCTGAACAGGGAGGTTTAGCAAGAAATCCTCATGTCTGGGTTAGGTATGATTTGCCAGTGGATGATTTGAATCAAAATGTGCAAAGACAGAATATTTGTGGTGGTTTATTATAGCTGAAAGCTTCTCTATGACTGCACCTCTCCTTTGGAGTTAAGGAGCACAACCACCATGAGTGGTCTGAAGCTGCTTCTGACCAGTGACCACTGAACACTCTTGGGATTTAAAGCTGGCTTTTCCTTCCTTTTAAGTTTCCATTTATGGTCACAGATCCCTGGAAATGTAATTGATGTTGTTGGTAAATAACAAGAGACATCATGGGAACCCTGTTGATATCCTTGGGCTGTGCAGCATTTACTTTCTCCATTAAGGAGGGGGGAAAAAAAGATTTGTGTTTTTTTTTTCTGCTACCCATGTGAAAGTGGTTTCCCCAAAACAGTGAGGAGATTTCAGGGGTTCCTGACCTCTTGTAATTAGAAAATGTCAGATGGCTGGTGAGAGGTGGGCTTATGGGGGAGCAGCCCTGTTACTGCTGAAGTCATTACTCATTTTTGGTGGGAGATCCATCTCTCAGATTCTTCTTTATTTTTTCCCTGAGAAATGCTCCATTTGGGGATTAGAGTAGAGGAGCTTAAAAATCCAAGCAGCTCTGGCAGAGATATCTCCCACAGATTTATGTCTTTGGGTTTTAAACGATATTTCTTCCCCAGGCTGAGGCAGTTGCAGGGATTTGGGCTCGTCTGGTGTCAGTGCCAGGTCTGATGGACCAGCTCAAAGCCCTGTGTGTGCTGGGAGCCCTGGTAGGGCACCTCTTCACTCCTGCTAGCCAGTTGTCATTAAAATGTGGAACACTGATGTTTCTGAGACCCCTGTGCAGTGTGAGAGAAGGTTCAGGTGTGCCTGAGGCCCAGACTGACCCAGGCTGGGGTGTCTGCAGCCAGCAGAGCTGGGCAGCTGCTCTTTCACTGGGGGTGCTGAGTGTGGGGGCTGCTCTGCTCGTTTGCTTCTGATTCCCTTGCTTTGTTTTCTATTTTCGTATCCTTCTTGGCTTTCAATTGATATTTAGATTTTGGAATGTGTTTTACACATTCTGGTGCCAAAGGCTGTCCCATATGCTGTTTGTGATGGAGTATGGCTTCTGTGCACCTGAACAATTTTTTAATATTTTCTCTAGGGACACACTTGTGCTGAACCAAAGTTATTTTTTTCAAAATATAAAGAGAACTCAGGTGGGCTGCTTTTATTTTGGTTTGTTTTAAAGAGAAGCTTTCTTTACTAATAATATGCTGGAGCCTCACTTGGTGAACGTTTCCCCTTGCAAGAGTTTAATGTGTAGCATTTGTGCTGTTTAGCCTGTCTGCATTCTGTAAATCTGATTATTTTGGCTGTCATAATTTTATTACTCTTATTAAGCTTCCTCATTTGCACATTGATCCTGTTAGTCTCAGGAAGCTGATAGGCCATCGAGGGCTCCTTGCAAAATGCACAGAAAATGAGAAACCTGCCCTGGAGGCCCTGAATACTGAGATTCACTGGGATTTAGATCTGTGTGTCTGGCCTGTATTTTTTCCCATTTGGTGCTGTTTTAGACTACCTGACTTCATTGCAGCTTGCCAAATTAAGATAAATTTTTGCTTTTATTATAAATCCTGTCACTGGCAGCTTCTGAGAAGCTTTGCTCTGGTTTGCCTGTATTTTTATTTGGATGAATACCCTCCTTTTTCACAGAGCTGAGGAACATTCCCAGCAGCAGCAGCTGGCGTCGCATATGCTGGGAGTTGTTTTCCTCCTGTGTCAGTGTCAGTTTTCCATGCTGCCTTTCCAGGCAGATTTATTCTTTACTTTCACAAAACCTGCTTTACTGTTGCTGTGGGACATGCAGGAACCCAAGTGCAACTGAGAGGACTTTGGGCCCCTTTCTCTTTGCTTTGTTCCCATTTCCATGGGCTTTTCCCTGGCTGTTCTGTAAGGTAGGCTGGACTATGCTCTGCTGGACCTTTAACTCCAGTCCCCCTTTTTAAATTTGTTCTGGCTCTCAGTGAAGCCTGGTCCCTCTCACCAGGTGAGGTTGTACCCCTCTCCCTCAGCCTTTGCTGTCCCAGGGCTGCTTGGGGTGCTTCTCTCTATTTACCTGCTATTTATGTCACTGAAATGTTTGCAGATTTCAAACATTTATTTGAAATCTGCAAACATTTGCAGACGTTCTGTTTTGTTCCTCTTTGCACAGTCTCTGGTGCTTCCATCACCATTTCTTTGGTGATGTTCTTCCCCCTCCTGGTCCAGTTTTTCCTCCTCCTCCTCCCAGGGTTTGACCTTGTCTTGCTCTTGCCTCCCTGTGCCCTTTTCCAGGCGTTCACACGGTTTAGCTTCCATTGAGTGCTGCTGACTCACGGGTTCACTCTGCACCTCCAGGCTCTGTCACCCAGCCCAGGGGCTGTTTCCCCTCTTGCCTTTTTCCCTCTGAGCTCCCCATCAGTCATTCAGCATTTCACACCCCAAACCCCGGGTGGTGCTTCCCAGGCTCTCTGATCTCTTGTCTTTTAAAGTGCTGCTATCTGATAGGTAGCTCTGTCCCGAAGCATTCAAGATTTTAAAAAAAATTATTTTGGTGTACTTCATGCATTTGAATCGCATGCAAATTTTGTATACTCTTTGTTGTCAGTGTATATTCTCCTTTTTCATCTCATCAGACAACTCCCCTGACTCATGTAGTAAGTTTTTACAGATGTTTTCCTTTGATGTGACAGCTCTTGTAGAATTGTACTTCTGAAGTCAGTTGATAGCATTTGGTTTTAAAGGTGGGGTAAAGTGTTTTAGTTCTACCCTGAGATGGCAGCTGTCCTTGTTTTATAATATTTTCATAATTTTTTTTTTTTTTTATTTAGCAGCCTAGACCTACAGTTATGAGCAAGTGGGATTCATAGGATCCTAGCTGAGTGACAGGAGAGAGGATGTGTGTACACCAGAAATGTTCAAATATCTAATATAAAAGTAGCAGAGCATAATTCATAAGCCTGTCAGCCTGGATCAGGGCTGTCTGTTGTACTTAAAACTGTCAGTCCCTTCCTTGTGCTCCCTTAATTACATTGCTACTCATACCTGCACGCTCAAACTCAGAACTGGGGAGGTTTGCTAATAAAAAAAGAATTGAAAAGGTGATTGAAAAGGAACAGAGAGCTCTGAGGTGATGGAGGCACTTTCAGACTGATTTTAAGCAGATTCAGGAGGCACAAAGGCAGGCATCCCCATGGATGCAGGTGTGTTTTTGTTTTCCCTTCTCTCTCAGGCACTACAGATTAATCCAGCCCTTGTTTTCCTGGTTAAATCTCAGCTCTCAGGTGACCTGGAGCTGTGTCACCCTGGCAGGGAGGTGGGGGCTGTCCTAAGCGGTGTGACTGTGTTCACAGGGGTGCCAGGACCGGGGAAGAAATGAGAATCTTGACTCCATGTTTCAGAAGGCTGATTTATTATTTTATGATGTATATTATATTAAAAGAAAATTATATATTGAAACTATACTAAAAGAATAAAAGAAAGGATTTAATCAGAAGGCTAGCAAGGAATAGAAAGAAAAGGAATGATAAAATCTTGTGACTACTCACAGCCTTGACACAGGTGGCTGTCACTGGTCATCAAGTAAAAATAGTTTCACATGCTGGGTAAAAAATTCTCCAAATCACATTCCAAACCAGCAAAACATGGAGAAGCTGAAGCTTCTCAGGAGAACAGATCCTAACAAAAGGATTTTTCATAAAACATGTCGGTGACACAGGTGCACCCCGTGCAGGGCTGTGCCCATGCTGTTGCTGTAGTAACAACATCAGGTTCTGCAGAGCAGGGTGCAGGAATGGCTCTCCTCAGTGCTCTTCCCATCCTGGAAACATGGGATTTTCACTTCTGCTCTGGACATGTCAATGTAAATAGGCAATTTGTGCAAATGCTCTGTGTTCTGGTGTCCCCTTTCTGCACTCCTTACCAGCACAGGCCCCCTCATGTAAATGGTTTGGAGTCCTGGTATACAGCGAGAGGGTTTATCTACAAAGGGCTTTTTAACACTCAGAAAACATGAATAATGGATACCATCTTTCCTTTATGTTGCATCATAACAGGAAGATTTAAAACGTTGCTCAACTTTGTGATGATGGGAATAGTTTTGAGCAATACCTGGGAGCGCCACTCGAGGATCCTGCCTGTTTTTCAGGGAAATAATTTCAGTGTTCTCTCAGAGGGAAAGGTGGGAGAGGACTGCTTGGACTGAAGGTGTAAAGATTTAGTGATTAGTCCTTCAGATTTAGCAAACAGAATTAATGCAGGCTAGCCTTAAATCTACCCCTAATGCCAGGCTTAACCCAGGAAACTTCCTTGTGTGAAAACAACAGCATCTCCTCAAAAGGGTTTATCTCCAGACATTCAATTTCTCCCACCTTTAAAAGAGATCAGTTATTTCTTCTAAAATGTGATAAACATCTAGACTAACATATTTCTATACTTAGAAATAAGGAGAATACTCTGAGTGACCGTGCCTGGAGGAATGGCTCACGTGAAGCCAACAAAGAGCAGAGTGACAGTGCTGCAGGGTGTGTGTTATTTTATTTTACATCTAGACTAGGTGTGTGTTATTTTATTTTACATCTAGACTAACATATTTCTGTACTTAGAAATAAGGACAATACTCAGAGTGACCATGCCTGGAGGAATGGTTCAGGTGAAGCTAACAGAGAGCAGAGTGACTGTTGCAAGGTGTGTGTTATTTGATTTTACATCTAAACTAGGTGTGTGTTATTTTATTTAACATCTAGAATAACCTATTTATATACTTAGAAATAAGGACAATACTCTGAGTGACCGTGCCTGGAGGAATGGCTCACGTGAAGCTAACAAAGAGCAGAGTTGCAAGGTGTGCGTTATTTTACAATATAAAATGTGTGTCAGTCTCGGTGTTTGCTCTGGGCTCTCGTGCAGCCCACGTGTTGCTGAGATGATGTTCTGCTGATCAGCTCTCTCTCCCCGATAAAGTTCATGTGCCTGCAGTGCAAGGAGTGGGTTCTGCAGGGAGCCATCCAAGGGTTTATTGGTACAATACTTGCAATAAAGCCTCTGTGTGCCTGGTGCTTGTTTCCTGGTGTGGGTGCTCGTGGTTTGGGAGCACACCTGTGCTGGAGTCCAGCACACATCCTCAGTGCTCTGCATGTACCATGAATGGCTCTGCTGATGTTTCAGCAGACGATGAGGAAAATGCCATAAAAGCAAATTGCTGTGGGAATTATCTGTTTCTCCAGCCAGGTAAGTGTGGTGTGAGGCTTCTGAGGGCCCTGTCACATCTTCCCTTGTATCAGATGTGTTGGTGGTTGTGGAAGAGATAGGAGCTTGTTTTCTTGCTGATTTGCATGACATGAACATTTTCTGTTTGGATGAATTATTTTCCTTATCTATGCTAAGGAACATTTTGTTTCAGCTCAAGGAATCTCTTTAGTATCTGTATTTATATACTTTATCTGTGTGGGATCTTGGGTGTTGTTTAAATCTGTTCCCCGGTTAGCACTGAAGACTTTTCCTATCCTTATTAGTAGCTTATTCTCATCTAAAGCATGATTACATCTGGGTATTTGTTACCAATCTCTTTGATAGATTGATCTGTAGTCATGAAGTCTGGTAGTAAAATGAACTCTTAGAAAATAATTTCTGAAGGTGTGTCTTGCTGAGGGCAGATTCTTGTTTTACTTCTGAATTCTTAATGGCTTTTTGCTTGTCTTTGGGGTAGCAACCTGTTCCAAGACAATTGGAGCATTTTCCCTTTAGGCAGTGATAGGAAATAAGATATGGAGTGGATGGTGCCACTAATAAAACTTACTGGTTGCTGAGAAGAAAAGAAGGAAGTGCTAGGGCCGTGTATCACAAGGCCTGGCCCTTGTGATTTCAGTTTGTTTGGAATCAAGTCCCAGATGGAAGGGCCTGTGGAGATGGTCTGGGGAACCTGCTGAACCTGCCACGTGGGATGCTTGGCATTTTTGGGGCCTTAGTGGGCTATTTGTTATTTTGGCTGGGTTGACTCCTGGAACATGAGACTGTGGGAAACAAAAAGGAGGATGGCACTTGGGGCTGAGGAGGGACCCACAGGTGGCCTTGGTGAGATGGGAAGTGTTCATGTCAGAAGCTGATGTCAGAAAATGTCCTGAGAGGCTGAGCTGAGGAGCTGTGAGTCAGTGTGTGTCACTGCTCACCCAGCACTGCCCCTCTGCCTGCACTGCTCGCTGTGCTTGCTCAGCTTGGATGGCAGAGAGCTGACTCTGCTCTCTGTGGAGCTCTCTGAGGAGCTTTCAGCTGCTGGGGCATCTCTTGGGGAGGATGGCTGTTCCCAGGGCATGTTCTGTGCCATCACCCAGAGCTCAGGAGCAGCAGGTGTTTTGTGAGGTGCAGCCTCCTCGTGCAAATCTCTGGGTTTCCCAGAGAACAGTGGGGCTGGGTCATGCCTGGCTTACAGAGGCCACAGCACACTGAGCAGAGGGGCACTGTGTTCTAGACAGCTTGTTAGGGACGTGCACAGGGAGGGAAAACCTGCCAGGCTTGATCTGCACTTCAGGAATATGGGAATTACCTCAGGAGAGAGCAGACTGTTCCCTGCTGAGATCCCTGTGTACACCCAGGGATGTGACAGATCAAGCCAAGTGTCCCAGCTGCTCTGCAGAAGGTTTGGTCATTAGGGCAGAAACTGGGGGCATTTACAAGTCTTTTCACCATGTAAGAGCACCCCAACAAATACTTGTTCAAAAAACCCCATCAGCAATGTTCCTCCCATCAGCTGAGTGGGGAGAGATCTCTCCCATTCCACCTGCACCCCAGTTTTGAAATGCTGGACTGTTGTTCCTTGTGAACAGAGAGGGTGAAGCATAGTTGTGTGTGTGGTCACTGACTCCTCTCATTGGCTTGCAGTGTGGTAACAGCCTGCTATAAATTAGATAGCTGCTGTCCTGGGGTGATGCTTCCAGCTGCACTGATTTTGGCCAATGAAGGACGGCCACCAGCCTGCTGAAGGTACATTTGAAATCTTTTTGCTTGGTTTCTTTTTTTTTTTGGTGGTTTTTTTTTTTTTGGTTGTTTTTTTGGGGGTTTATTTATTTATTTATTTTAATTGAAAGAGAAAATAAATTCTAAGTTGAACAGGAATTATCCTGTCTCCTTTATACAAACACTGTGATGCAGTGTAGCAGCTGCCTGTTAGCTGGTCAGAGCCAGCCAATCCATGTGAAACTGGGGAGCTTTGGATGGGTGTCAGAGCTGGATGTGTGAGATTTGTGTGTGGCTGAAGGCAGTGCAGGTGTGTGTCTGTGTTTCTTGAATAACAGCCATATGTAATGATTATTGCAATGTCTGTGTTCCTCCTCAGTTTGTGCTGAAACAAAACTGGTGCTGTGCTAGGGGTGTTTTTTTTGAGTACTTGTAAGTGGGGAGCCTCACAGCCCTGTCTTTGCTCCCTCTTAAATGGGGATAAGAACTTAAACTCTGATCTGTTCCCCTCTCACTATTGCCAGATGTAGAAAATGCAGATGCCAGTCTTAAGGTGGGATAATTTAAACTGGTTCCTGTTTGTCACTGTGAGCTGGAGCAGTAACCTGCCACTTGCAAAGGAGAGGGTTTGGATTTAGGTTTTTCCTGGCATGGGTTTGTGGAGTTGTGTGTGTAGAGGTCAGGGACTGTGGGTTTTGTCAAGTAGGTCGCTGAGAATGTGGGACTGCAGAGTACATCCCATGATTTACGGGAAGGAGAATCATCTTAGAGAAACTGAAGTAACAGATTAATGATGAAATATAATTTTTTTGGTGTTTAATGTCTAGAAAGAAATGTGGATATTTAGTTCTGAGTGTGGGCTCACTCTTCCCAATGGTTTTATTTTTCACTTGGGTTTCACAGGCCGGTAGATGTGCTTTCCTTCCCTGTAGCTTTCTGTAACCTCTGACTCTACCACGTACGCTTAAGAACAAAGTCCTGCTAGATTTTGGTTCTGCGGAGCGTTGCTGTCCCTGGCACGGCCACCCCGGTGTCACTGGGCTGCGACATTGCCTTTCTGACGGGTGGCAGGGAATTCCTGTTCCCAGGAGAAGTACCTGGGCACGGGCGGCCCGGGGGCTTGGCGCAGCTCAGCACGGGGATGGCCAGCGCTGTGTCCGTCCGTGTGTCGGTCCCCGCGGCCGTGTGTCCGTCTGTGTGTCGGTCCCCGCGGCCGTGTGTCCGTCCGTCGGTCCGTCCGTCCCCGCTCTGTCGGGCGCGGTGCCTTTGCCCACCGCAGCCACCAGGGGGCGCCCGCGCAGTGCCCGCGGAGGGGCCAGAGCGCCGCCCTGCGGCGCGGGCGGTGACAGCGCCCGCGGGAGCCTGAGGTGTGTCCGGTGTGCCCGGGGTGTGCCCAGGATGTCCCGGTGCCCCCGGGATATCCCCAGGTTGTGCCGGTGCCGCCGAGATGTGCCCCTGGGATGTGCCCGGGATGTCCCCGGTGCCCCCGGGACGTCCCGGGCGGTGCGGGAGAGCTGCCGGAGCGCTCCAGAACCCCCTTGCTCACCGCTGGCTGTGCCCATGTCTCCTTGTCGTGCCGCAGGTCCCTCTCAGCTCTCGCTCGGATGCCCTGCGCTGCACAAGGGCTGGGGTGGCTTTGGGGGGAGCTGTGAGTGCTCGGGGTGCTGAGGCCATGGTCACCTCACAGGCTGGAAAATCTTTCCATCTCCCAAGTGTGTGCTGCCAGAGAGATGGTGGAAGGACAGGAGGAGGAGATGTTGTGTGGTTTATGGATGTTTTGTGATATAAAAAGTGATATCATTAATAGGGAAATGAGGTAGGTGGAAGTTACTAGCACCTATTGTGAAACTTGGATTATGTGGCTGCCATATGGTACAGTGTGTTCACAGATACAGGTTGGGTTCCCGTAGGATCAAGCTGAAACCTTGGTTCAGTCTCTTTTATTTCTCCCTGTCTCTAAATAATTACCATTTCCTGTCGTGTCAGTCAGTTGTTTTTAGAGAGCGAGTGTAACTTTGTCACTTGGCTCAAGCACGTTATTTCCATGCTGCAGCTCATTTTCCAAGCCTGCCCTCCCCCTTGCTGTTTTGCCTCTGGAGAGAGGTGGTTTCTCAGGTGAGCTCTCTGCTCACCATGGCCCTGAGAGCAGATGCTTTGTGTAAAAGCCTTCCCAGGTGTCAAGGCTTGTTTGTGGTTTCCCTGTAGCAAACAAAGCTCTTCACCTGCAGGCATCAGCTCTGCTCCTCCAGCCTTTGCATTATACTGGTGACAATGAGATTGTGCAGAAGGTGATCTCTGTCATTTATTGGGAATCTAACGGGCAACGCTTGCTCTGTCTTTTCCCAGGAAGTGAATGTAGTGCCCTTGTAAACTGTGTTATGAAATGAGACCTCAGGAGTAGCACAAGATACCTGTATTTGCTTTGTCTGTCATTACTGCACTGAGGTTTAAAAACAAACCACAGATCAACTAATCCTTGAGTACAACATAATCACATAAGCTTGTTATCAACCAAGCTGAACATTGTGCCTCACAAAAACAAAGGCTAGCAGATGTCTCTGAGCACCTCTGATGTTATTACAGACACCTGGGCAAACCCTTAACTGAAGTTTTGTGCAGGTGCCACTAGTTTGAATCTGCCTGAGCAGAAGGGAATTAATTTACTGGCCCTGTGCCTGGTGCTTTGAGGATGAGACATACAAATGTGGTCATTCACCCCACAGGCTTCTGAAAAATGCTGTTGTTGTATGAGCAACATCAGGTGTGCGACTGAGCTTCCAGTTCTTGTGCAGGGTGTGGATGTGCAGAAAGGAAGTACAAACTTTATTTCTAGAGGCTGGAAGGATTTAGTAGGTTTTCTAATTAATGTACATAAAACAAACCTGAGAGGTGGGGTTTATAAATGCATTCGTATTCATCTCTTGTTTCTGTTAATATTACACCTGTTGTGGGCTCTCCTGGCTTTACTGGAGGCATTGTTAGGGAAGCTGCAGGATCTTGGTGTTGGCCTTGCTGTGATCACAGGAGGATGAGGTGGGGATGTCCTCCTGTTGGACTCTAGCCTGGGGTCCCTGTCCTGTGTGTTGCAACATTCCCTGTGTGCACAGGAGACAGAATTCTGGGATAAACCTGGGACACAGATTGAGTTGTTCCTGTTCACACCTCTTGGGCAACTGCTGGAAGTAAACACACAGCTGGCAGAAGAAACCAGGAAGATTTTTAGCATTCAAAACCTCCCTCTCTCTACTCCCAGTTTTCTGATCCTTGCAATGCAACTCTTGTAGCCCCTCTGCCCCTCCCCACGCCAGCGATTGACCCAAAACAAAATTGTGAAGAAAATCCTGGATAAAAATATAGTGTGGGGCACCTACAGAGGAAAAGTGTCATTGGTCTTGGAGAGAAGGAAATGGAACAGAGGGAAAAAGCAGGTCAAGCAAACATGGTTCTGGAGAAACAGTACTGACTCTCCCAGAGGTGTCTTCCCAAATGTCTCTGAGGGCTGATTTTTTTTGTTGTTGTTTAGAAAGGTACATTTTAACTTGTAATAGAACAGAAAAACTAAAAATAATCATCAGGTGATCATAGCCTGGTTAGTATTAAAAAAGAAAGTATGCACTGGCCTTCACTTGTGTTTAGGCCATTGTCATAATAATGGAGTGATTAATAATGAAAGTGTGTACTGTACTTCACTACCGTATTTTCATTGTGTTGCATTTATTTTCTGTAAATAAAATGTTTTCTGTCAATAAAATTTTCTGTAAATAAAACATAGAGAGGTGTATATATGTAAAATATTGAGCTTTTTTTTTTTGCTTTGCTCAGGCCAGTCAATGAGGAGGGTTTCCCCAGGCTGTAAAGCTGATAAAGGTGATGGGGAAAGGCGACAGCTGGGTGTCATGTTTAGTCAAACCAGTGCAGTTTCCCAGGGCCATTTGTTCACAGCTTTTCTTGGGGAGAGCCAAATGGGATGGAGGAAACCTATGGTTTATGTTTTTCTGCATCGCTATTAATTTAGCCTTCAGGCCAAAACAGCTTAATTGGAAAAATGTCTCACTCAATGCATGGCTTAAAACACACTGGGCGTTCTATATTTAGGTTTTGGGTTGGGTTTAAAGAAAAAAAAGGAAAAGGCTTTTCAGAAGCAGCGCGGTGTTCCCTCAGCAGCACGGCCCTCACCGGGGCCGGGGCCGGGCTCTTCCCTCCCGGGGCGGCGTTGCCGAGCCCGGGGCACGGCGGGGCTGCGGCCTCCGGGCCGGCCCTGCCCCGGGGGCGGCCCCGCTCCGCCCCGCCCGCCGCCGCCGCCGCAGCGGTGGGAGCCGGGAGCGGCCGAGGATGGCGGCGGCTCCGGGGGCTCGGGAGCTCACGCAGAACCCGCTGCAGAAGACGTGGGAGCCCTACGACAACGGGCTGCCCGCGGGGCACAGCGCGCAGCGCGGCGGTGAGCGGGCCGGGCCGGCCTCAGGGGGCTCGGGGGGATGGAGCCCAGCCCCGGCGCATGGGGTCGGTCACTGCGGGGCGGCGGGCCCCGGAGCTGCTGCGGCTGGTTCTGTGCTCCCGGGAAGGCAGGGAAGCTCAGCTGGGTTCAATGTGTTTGCTGGTTGCTTTTGTTGGTGTTTTTGCGGGTTTGTTTGGGTTTTTTATTTGTTAGACGCGCTGGTGTCAGGGAGGGTTTGTGTTCGGTGTATTCGTCTTGGAGAGAGGCCTGAAGATGTCACAATGCTCTTGTTTTGGTTGTTGTGTTCCTTTGTATTTTTTTTTCCTTTAAGGCCAGTGCTGTATCAGCCCATCTGTTCCATGAGTTAATGACTTCCCATATTCTGAGGTGCAGCCAGCCAAGTCATCCGCCTCCTGAGACTTTGGCTGCGGCGTTTGTAAACCATAGTTCATTAACAAACTTTGCCTCACAGGTTGTTTTTGACCTACTCTTCCTCTCATTTCCCCCCTTACTTAAGGCACAGAGGTCCGGTACACGGCCACATAATCCTTTTGCAGACAAAAGGGTCTTTGTCGTGTGGAATTGTTTGTGTTTGTCATGCAGAGATGCTGTGCTGACAGAGGTGAGGCTCTGCCGGTGTGGCAGGAGTCCATGGGCTGCAGCCTTGGCTCTCTGCTCCTGCTTTGGTCCAGCCCTTGCTAAAAGAGGAAGCCAAACCCCCTCCCCCACAAAAAAGCCCCAAACCACCCCTCACTCTCTTGTTGTGTGCTGGGCAAGCAGGCAGGAGCGTGTTTCTGTGGGAGCTGAATTACTGCAGCATCTGAGCCATGGCAGATTGAGATGAATGCTGAAGTAGGAAGAGAGTCAGAAAATGTGTATAAATGCTTTATAAACACGCTAAGAAAAGTGCTTCATTTTAGCCTTAATGTGGCATCTCTTTTCCAAACAGAGTAATATCTGTTATAACTCTGACACAGATACTGTTTTACAAAAATCCCCCAAACCCAAGAACAAAATTGCATGTGAGTCATGTGTAACTTGATGATGTACATTGTCTTCTTGGCAGAATTGTTTAGCTTCACTTGATTATAAATTTAAAAATATTTCGCATGCCAGTGGGGTTTTTTGTAGGACTCTGTAAGTTTAATGCTTAAGACCCCTTATAAATTGTCAAGGGACCGAAATGAGAGTGCACCTAGACTGCAGCGGGATTTATTTTGCCTTTGTGTTGTATCCACAGTGCAGTCAAAAGATTTGGAAGTAAAGTCATTTGGAGATAGCTCTATTAGATAGAGCTGTTTAGCAGCTTGAGTTAAATTATTACTGTCATGCGGGCCTTATACTTCAGAGGGAGGAAATAATCAGCCATAGTGAAAAAAACCCTTCTGCTAGAAGAAGAGATGGCCTTTTTTTAAAAATAATCCTTTTGCAGCCCTACCCATAAAAAGTCTGCAGTCATTTGTGATAGATAAGAATTACAAACAGCCTGCAAAGGAACAGAAGTTACTCTTCCTTGATTAAACCTTCTATCTGGTGTCAGCAAACTGAGAACACTTCATGATTTTTCCCATGCAGGGGGGTTGCAGACTCCTTATCCCTGGGATTTCCACGTGTCCTGTGTCGCCCTGTGCTCTGGTGAGGCAGTGTGACCTGTGGGTGCTGCAGCTGGCAGCATGGACTGCCCAGATGCGTCACGGGGGCTCTGTTGGGCTGACCAGGTCTGGTTCTTTGCTGCTTCAGGTAACTGTGGCAGGTGATGCTGCTCCAAAAATACCAGCTCAAGATGCAAGTGGTTTTCTTGTCCTCAAGTGTAGCTTTGCAGTGAAGTTAGTCACTCTGTGTTGAGTTTCTTGGCTAAACAAGATGACCTCTTTCAGTCTCCTTTGGTTGGTGTTTTTTTTTTTTTTTTAATTTTGCTTTGTGCTGCTGACCTTTATCTGCACCACCTTTAGTCTTTATCCTTCTAGAAGGTGGGTGAGCAGAACTGTACACACTTCCAGCTGAGGCCTCAGCAAGTTTGTCTACAAGAGTACTCACCAGTGTTAGCTGGTTTTACCGTGATTTTCTAAAAGTTGTAGCAACTGCTGTTGTCTTGGGAAGAAGAAATGTGTTGAGCTGTGCCAGGGTTCAGCTGTCACAGGGCTTTGAAGAGCCAGTTCTTTCAGTCTGTGCAGTACAAGGTCTTTGGGGAGGAGCTGTGTCCGTGTGCAGCCTACAGAGCAGGCAGCTTTTACAGCTGGGGACACAAGGTGGCTGTTCTGGTGACTTCCAGAGTCACACCTGAGGGCACTGCAACTTCGTCTGGTGCGTATGAATAGCTGTGGCTTGCCTTTTGTGGTCACCTGTGAGGAGTTTTGTCTGTGAATAGGTTGAATGAAAGCTGTTCTTGGCATTGGATGTTCAGATTGCTGTAACCTCTGAATCAAGCTGTAAACATGGACATGAAAAACAAATAGCTGAGTAGGCCCTAGTGAAAGTTGTTTGGGGAGCCAGCAGAGGATGTTTATAGTGAGAGATAAATAGTGAACTTCCTGTGGTTAAACATTCCTCCCCAGCTACAGTTAAATGCTTTGTTTCTCGACAACTGCTGAAATTTGGTCATTCTAATAAATGTCATTTGCTGATACAGCAGTAGAAATGTTCGTCCCCTCCCAAAAAAGTATCAAATTATTATCTCTGCTCTAAAGAACACTAACACTACCCTTTGAGCACATGCTGCTTGTGTGTATTTATGCTCCTCATGCTAGGAACTGAAAATAGGAGAGGGAATGAGGTGAAGATGGTGCCTGAGGAGCAGGATGTGAGGTGGGATCCTTGCTGTTGGCATCAAAGCTGTAGAAGCAAAAGGTGACCCTGAGCCCTGAGGAAGGGATGACAGAGCAGATCAGAACAGCTGGTGGCACAGGGCTGGCCAGGGGACAGATGTGAATTCTGGATGCCTTGGACCAAGGTGATGGTAACAACTGGTGGTTTGGACAAAAAGAGGAGACACAAATTTGAAGGTGATGGACTTCTTCAGGTCTAGGAGCAGATGCTTTTCAGGAAGAACAGCAGGACGGGGAACTCCTCCCCATGGGATGCAAAGAAGGGAGACTGGTTGTCATTGTTGATCAAACAGATATGATGGATTAACAATGGTTAACTTGGGTAAGTGATGGGAAAAACATGTAGGGCTGACCTTATTTGGAAGGATGGTTGTGTTGGCTTAAAGTCAGAGAAACTTGTGTATGAGCCTCAAAACAGTGCAGGATTTTTGGAGAACAGGCCTTGAATTGAAGGCCATAGGAACTGCAAGAACACTTTGTAAACTTCAAATCTCTAACAGTAACAGCTTGATACAAAAAACATGTGTCCTTAACACATATAAGGAAAAAACAAAATCTAATTCTGGGTCAAAGGGAAGGACAGCTGATAATTTGTTTGGTAGTAAGGGAACCTGGAAGATATCAACTCCTGACTCGGATTTCACAAGGTCCAAAAGAATTTTGAGGGCTGATGAATTGCAGCACAGCTCATCTAGATTGTTCCATGTCCCAGTTTGGTTTCACAACCTTCTTTTGCATTTGTGTCATTTCACAATAGAGGCAAGAAATAAACATGTCATTTCTTTCTCCTTGACTGTTAAGTTTTAAAACTTTAGGAAGGGTAGGCAGTCATCATTTTACTCTCGAGCTGCAACTTGCTGTGTTGTTCTAATGTTTAAGAAATATTAAACTGGGATAATGACTTTGCTTCGGTTGCAGCATTTCATCATTGCCATTTTCCCTCACTGATTGGAATTTTGGGTGTGTTTTTTTTCTATGTTCCCTCTCTTTGGTGATGCTGTTTATAAACATGCATTCCTAAATGTATATATCACAAGCATCTGTTTTAAAGAAAAAACTGACTGAAGAAAATGGTGTACAAGCTGTAAGTTTTGTTTTACTATTCTGAGTGCCTGTGTTCCTCTAACAAAATCAGTGTTGATGGCACATCCACAGGTTGGGGCTGTCAGAAACCCTTAGGGGTTACATATGCAAAGCAGTAGTGAAAAATGAGATTGTTTTGTGTGTAGAGATATTTCTGAAGATAAACCTGACAGTCCAGTGGTGAGGAGTGGAGAGAAAGCTGCCCTTAGGAATCTGCTTTGGTTCTAACTCACACACCTGTAACCCACACTGAAGTTTTTATATAAATTGAATGATGGTGAGGTGCTGTGAAAAGGGGGATTTACCACTGTGTCACTGGGATATATGTAATTTGTGGTATGTTTGGCTATTTTTATTAGCTTACTTCCTTGTGTCAAACTTGCTTACGTTTCTTCAAGGGAAAATGTAAACCACGAGACGCTGATAACAAAAATACCTCCATGGGAATGACTATTTCCCCTGCTTGCAGGGAGTGTTGGCAATGTTCTGTTGAGAAACTGTGGTTTAGATAAAGATAATTAATTTCTTTGCAGTATTTGATACATCCATTTGATACATACCAGCACTTGGCATTCTGTTCTGGTCTTAACTTTTTTATTCAGCTAATGAGCAAAATTAAGCATTGTTAATTACATAGGATCATAAAGGAGGAAATAAAGTCTCCTGTGCTGAGTCTTTGTGTGTTGAGAATGCTGCACAGAGGTACAGAAGAAGTGAAATAGCTGCTTTGTGTGCTTTTATTTTTAGTCCTGCCATTTAGCTGTGAATGGGCTGTTTTGGCCAGCCCAGGTGCCTTTGCTTCTGCTTGCCAGTGCACAGGTGTGTTTGTCACTGAGTGCCACCTGTGCAGGTGGTGTGAGGCTGCAGCCATGGGTGGCCATCCAATCCAGAACACCAAACATTTCTTTGGTGCCCTGAATTTTAGACTGTGAACTGTCCCCCTCTTGTTAAGGACAAGCCCGGAGGGGTGGCACATTCCTGTAGCACCATGGCCTGTGTAGTGTTGCTTACAGGGCTGTGGCTTTTTGTAAAAGCAGATTTGGGATCATTGGCATCCTCCTTACAAACTCATCTGTCTTTACAGAATAAAAGCACTCTTGGTCAGCCTGGCACCTAAAAAGAATAGGATTGCCTCTTGTTTATTGGGATATTTCTCTTGGTTTCTGCTCTGTGGTTACTCAGCAGAGTGATTGGAATAGCAGGTGAGATGTGCCTGTTAAACTGGACACATGGGGTTCTGACAAAGGCAGCTTTGCTGGTTTTGTACTTTCTTTGAGGATATATGTGTAAAAATGGAGGTGGTAGCAGACTGGCACTGAATATCCCTCATGCATGTTGTAGTTGGGTTGATCTAGTTTGCTGGTTGGTTAGAAAATGTATCACAAACCCATGCAGGCCTTAGGAAGGACTTAATTTAGAAATTTAACTGTTGATATAATCTGTGAAGCAGCCATTTAATTTAAGTGGTTTGCAGGACTCTTCATGGAAGCTTCCCAGACTTCAGTTTTGCTTCATACAGGTTTATCGTGGCATTACTGGAGGACAGATATTCTGTGAGAAGGTGAAATTTGTATGGCTGACCCCAGCAGCAGAAAAAGGAGAGAAAAAAAAAAAAAGGAGGTGCTCTAAGAACAAAAAGTTGGTAAATTCTGCTTGGAATGAGTAGAAAAGCCTGTTACAGCACAGTTCCTTGCAGAGCCTTTCTGTACAGATCCTGGTTTGTCTTTTACTGCTCTTACTTCACTGCTTGTACCGAAAAATTGTTCAAAACTTGAGCTAGGTGTTTCAGGTGAAGGACCCTTTGAACAGGCTTTGAAGAAAAATGTCTTCTCTTAAAATTTCTTGGGGCCCCGGGGTTTCTCTCACCTCAGTATTTTATTGCACTGTCCGTAAAGCCCGAAGCAGGGCTGTTAACTTAATAAGCACTGTGCTGTTGGCACTCCATAGACTTTGTTGTTTCCCTAGAGACTTCAGCCTCTTGGAGAGGGGTTCACAGCCTGAACTTATGACAAAGAGGAAAAGAAATTATTACCCTTCTTGTTTATAGGCTTCTGCTCAGAGGAGCTTTCTCTGAGGGTTTTTATCAGTGTCCTTCCAGAGACTTGGCCATGTTTGGATGGATCTGTTTTGCTTTGCATTTAGTTCCCTGTAGCTGTCATTACAGGGAGTAGTTGCCTGTTTCATGGATTTGAGGTTGGGTACCATTTTACCTCCTGTCCCTCATGAAAAGTTGTGTATTTTTAATGTTTTTTGGTTTGTGTCTTTCATTGCGCATTTTAAAACAGTACATCTGCCTTTGCTAATCTGCTTGTTCTTTTTTGATTCAGTTGTGTGAACATTCTGCACCAGGTTTATGCAAGTGATTTTGTGGGATGGGAGTTTGGGAATTTTGAGCAATCGCAGCCCTTTGTACAACAATTCAGTTATGCCTTAGAGCTAATCACTGAGATTTGGTCTTTTGATGTGAACTGATGTCTCCTCTGTCAAGGCACCGAGGAAATCAATAGACATGTGGATTGTGCAGAAATGAATTCCCTTAAAAATAGAGGGTGGAGGGAGCTGGTGGTATCTGCATCACTTTAATATCTTCTTTCTTTTTAGGCAGTTCCTTGTAGCTGTGATAGATTAATGCAAGGTATCCTTAGTTTTGTGCTGTTAAAATGTTCAAAAACTTGTGATTTGAAAGGAAATGCACAAGATTTTCAGATTACAAATACAATTCCTTCATCCTCCTACCCTGCTGAGTTTTTTTTAATTAAATGCTATGACTTTAATTAAGTGTGTACATATATCTATATTAGATTATTATACTTGATTGTATAAAATACTTGTCTTATTCTTAGTAACAGTCAAAATGAGTTCTGCTCAAGAGAGATTTTAGTGTTAATTATACTTAAAGGAGAAATAATCAGTAGTGAGTAGCTTGTTTTACTATAATGTATAAAGATGTGTTTGTCATGCTCGTTTTGCTCAAAATCAAGAAAAGGTTGAACCATGTTTAGATCTTGTTTTAAAAATACAAAAATTATTTTAAAACTGTACACCTTGCTGTTTCCTTTCAATGCAAGCACTGAACTGAGGTACACGGGGGCATAAGATGCCAGTTGTCTTTATTTTGGTATTGTTTCTGTGTGCCAACACACAAGTTTCTTCTTTCCTGCCTGTTTGCACCTCACATGTCCATCATTGCACTACCACTGACTCACCCTTCCAAAATTCCTAAGAAGGGAGATCAGAGTCCCTGTCCTGCTGTGGAGCCCCAAATGGTGCCACAGTGCATGAGCTGCTTGGGGACACCTCCTTGGGGGGCTCACAGAGAGGGGTTTTCCCTGCAGCAGCAGCAGCCTTTGCTTTGTGGGAATGCTGTTGGTAAATCCTGCTTTCCTGTGTTTCCTTTGCAGTATGTATGACCAATTGCCCTACTCTGATTGTCATGGTGGGTCTCCCAGCAAGAGGAAAAACCTACATCTCCAAGAAGCTGACACGCTACCTAAACTGGATTGGAGTGCCCACAAAAGGTGATGGGTTTACTGTTGTTTACAGCAGAAGGACAGGGCACAACCTTAGGGGCTTTATAAACCTGATTTCCAGTAATTTTGTTGCCAAGTTTGACTATTTAAAAATCCTTCTGCTTTGTTAATGTATTTTTAAGCAATAACACACACAGGCACGTTGCTGTTTATATGCTAATTAATCAAATTATTTTGACTGTTCCTTTATCTTCTTGTTCTGTCAGGTGCCTAAATCAAACTTTTTCCCTTATCATGAAACACTGCCCTTTTTTGTTTATTTACTTTTTCCTTGTTTCCCTTCTCCTTTCTTCATTTAGGTGAAAAGGAATGTTGTTTACAAGCAGTTGAGCAATCGCCACTTCTGGGTTAAACTTCCCGACTTCTCCATCTTTTTTACTCTGTGAACTTTGTGCTACTTGCAGTTCTTTACTTCTTTATGTTTGTGTAATGACTTGCAATTCTTTGTCTAAATACCAAGAGCCCAAAGACTGAGGGAGCCACTTGTTATCACCTCCTTAAAGATTTCTGTGTGTGTTTTGGGCAGGAAAAGGCTCAGATTGGCTGTGCCAAGGAGCTCTCTGGGCTCCTGTGGTGTCTTGTGGGCCCATAAACAGGACCTAAGTGCGTTCGAGTTCTGAGCAGCCACCTCCCCTTCCTTCTCCTGTCTCTGTGCAGAAGAGCAAGACACATTTGGTGTGCTGGGATTCTGTGTCCATTGCAGTAATAGTAGCTTCATGCCTAGTTAATAATTTAAATGACATTACACATATGAGGTCATACTAAAGTGTGCAGTTTTGGCTGGCTGTGCAGAGATGTATTTCCTAGTCACTCTAAGAAGTCAAGATGAAAAATTCTGGCCTATATTTAAACTGCCTTTTGATTCTAGGGTAAAGCTTTTTGTGTGGGTGTTTTCTTAAGTTTTTAGGAACTTGTCTAATGTGCTTTATTTAGAAGAGACATTATGGGGGATGTATTAAGTATGAGAATTTACAGGACTTAAATAATCACTTTATTTTGACTGTTTTCACACGGTTTAACCCTTATGATGACCAATATCAGCTAGTTCAGAGTTCAGTTTTATCCATTAGGCTGAAATGGAATAACAATCCAAGCTGTTTAGCCTATATCCAACTGACAAAATACTTGTATGTTAGATACACATGTAACTTAAATTTCTGACATGTGTTATGTATAAATGTCATTGAGTTTGAACACTTCACTGTGTGATCTTTGACTAGCAGAAGTCCAGTACTGGACAGCAGAAAGATATTATCCACATCTGGTTCATGCTTGGTTGAATGCATCCCAAATACTAATTGTGCTGTAGGTGGTGTTTGGCCCAACTGTAGGAAAAATTCTGTGGGCTACTGTGAGCAGCACATCAGAAAACACACTCACTTGTGCTTGACGAAAAACAGGTAGAGCATTGCTGCCTGATTTTACAAAAATATGCAACCCAAAGTTGCCATATGAGGTTCTGTCCTTGGTTGCTGAGTATTGTTTGTCTTTGTTAGAAAGGGCGGCTGAGATGTTCTCAGCAAACCACAGAGCCTTTCTGTTTGTGTCTTCAGTGATGCAATTTTACTGAAGTCACTGTGAAACACCTCACTGCCTGGCTGAGGGGATAGATGACATTTTCCCTAATTCTTCTACTCGGTGGGACTGAACTGATACAGGATCAGTATCAAGTAGCCCTAACATCTGCTACCCTTTGGCTCTTAATGTCTTAAAATTAGTGTGTGCTTAATTTAGCAGGAGTTCTTGTTCTCTGAGACAGATGGTTCAAATGGTGAGGTTATGTAAACCAGAGAAAAGATAAATGCCATCTTTTCATGTAATGTTAAGCAAGGTGGAGAGTTCAAGAACTGAAGGTGGAGGTAAATACCCCAGGCTTTTGGTGATGGTTAAATCATTTCAGTCATCATTTCTGTGCTTTCTTCCTTCCAAAATCCTCTGTTGTATAGAATGGGAAATGGTTAAAAGTACAGGGGACTTTTGTCTGTGCTTTTTGAAGGAAATGAGGTCAGTTAGATGTCTGAATAGAATTGTGTTGCAATGTGGTTTTGAGATACTGAGCCTTGGAAGCTTTTTTGAATAGTTGTGGTTGTGATACCAGTGAGCTTTGAGAAAATTTTCCATAGGCATGGCTGCTAAGAATAAAGGCTGGAGATTGTCCCACTAGATAGCACTTTTTCCTCTGCTCTGCATGGCCTCTGGCAGTAACTATTCCTTCTCATGAAATTCATTATTTTTTACAAGAACCCACCTTTTCATGTAGCCACTGTGGCCAGTGCTTATTAAAATCACCATCACAGAATCACCTGGATTGTTCGGTAATCCATGTCATGATGCATTCCATCAACACTCCTGAGCTCAAACAAAACTTGACTTTTGGGGAGAAAAATAATTTTTATATCTTTATCCTCTGCCTCCAATCCCAGCAGCAATCTATATACAGCAGCTGGTTCATGAGCTCTTCTATTCTTTCTTCTTTCTTAACTACAGCCTTGTAATTGAGTCTACTGTTTCTTTTCCTCTTTCCAGAAATAAAGTCTGGCAAATAGAGTTGTACCTTGGCAGCATCTCAAACAGAATACTTCAGTGTGGTTGAATTCTAAAAAAAAAAAACAAAACCAAAAGCTTTGCAGTTCAACAGAAAAAACCTGTAGGTCTGAAACAACTTAAACATTAACTGTATTTCAGAGGCCTGCTTTCAGAGCCATTGAATGAAATGAATGAGGGTTCAGTGTCACTCTGCTCTGGGGCAAAGCAGAACTGTCTTGCCCTAATCTCATACCTGATATTGCAGCCTGATGTTGTGTTTGGCCATGGACCTTTTGCACCTTTACCCAGATAAGGAGTAGATGGTTTTTGACCACTGAGAAGAGATCCCAGTGAGATTGTTTCATACTTAGGATGATTTTAAAATTATTTTGTTTTGGCAATTTGTCTTTTTTTTTTCCCAGTAAGTGGAACAGGGCTTGTGAAATGCTAATCCTTAAGGAATAGAAATATTAGAGCAGTGTTCTGAAAAAATGTTTTCACTACTGCAATTTTAAGTTTTGTTTACTTAAAGCAAGATTGTTTAGTTCTATTTAGAGCTCTGCCTTGTGCTGAAATAAGAATTGTAAGTTTTGGGAGGTGTTATCTGAATACTGTTTCACTGTACATATACATAGAAGAAGAAGAAGAAGCTAATGATAATAATAAATTACTGTTAATACCAATAATCATTACTAGTCCTTTATAGACTTTGAGTAACTCCTGAAAAGGAGGAAAAGAATTTCTTTTTGTTGCCCAGGCAAACTGGCAGACAAAGGCACTACAGAGTGGCCACTGAAGCAGAGTGACTACAGCCCAAATGTTCTTTAGCTATTTCCAAGATTTATTGCTGTCTTGGCTATTTTAAACCTCACAAAACACAAAAAGAAGTATGATAGGTTGACTTCTTACAGGCCAAGTTATTTTATCTTTGCAGGAAGTTTGGTTATAAAGTTGTCATGACCTTTTCATGTTTCTGTTGTTGGCTCTTGCTAATGCTGGTTTCTCTTGGCAGAATTTAATGTTGGTCAGTATCGTCGAGATTTGGTGAAAAAATACAAATCCTTTGAATTCTTCCTGCCTGACAATGAAGAAGGTTTGAAAATCAGGAAGTAAGTTTTGATTGTGCTTGGTACACCATGCTAATTGTATTAAAAGGATATCCTGTTTAATTTGCTCTTAGAGATTGCTTGAAGTTGCATTTTTGTATGATCAAGAAGACCCTTATGGAGACTGCAGGAAAATATATTCTAGAGAAGGTGGAGTAGTGATTTCTTTAGGCTGATTAAAATTTGGGTGTCTTTTTTTCTTGATTTTTTCATCTCAAGCATCAGAAATTGAGAGAAGTTCTTGATTCATTTTCATTAGGATGTGACTACTGTTACTCCTGTAGATGCTCCAGGATATTTTCACTGAAAAACTATTTTAATAGATAGTAATAACTTTTCTTACCTTCTTGTAAAGTACCAGCTAATAAATGTGACTCCTTCTGCTGCATAATTCCTAAAATCCCATTTTAGAGCTTTTGTTTGCTTCATAAAGGAAAAAACCCACATAACTGCTTTTCTTTTTGATTTGTATAATGAAATTGTTCATCTGGAGCACTTTGAATGCATTCATCATTATCTGTTTAAATGAGTGAGAATCAAATGTGATCATTTTCTCCCTGAAATTGTGGGTTTGGCCACCATACAGGTGCCTCATTCATTCCCTCAATGCACAGCCTCAAAAATTGCCATGTTTTGCTAATGCTATGCAAAGCAAGGAGAGAAGCAGAGTTCTGTGTCCAGATGAAGCATTTGAGTCTCTGCTCCTGCCTGGAAAGAGGCTGTGCTTTAATGTAGGGCAGACCTTCAGGAGAAAGGGTCAGAGCAAGAGGGAGCTGCTTCTTTCCTAGAGGAGATCAAACAAGAGGGCCTTTTGATTTTCTTGGACACTCACTGTACTTTTTAGTGTGTTCAGGAAAGCCCTTAGATTGTGCAATGTGAAAGAGAAGGAAATGAGAAATTTGAGATGGATAGAAATAGTATTTATTTAGGCTACTTAAAATATGGACTGCTTTGTTTTTAATTCAGCTTCGCCTTATACATCAAAACCATCTGGAGTTCTTTTGTGGCTGTCCTTGCCTTGTCCCCCCTCTCTCTTCCCTTTCTTCCCCTCAGCAGCGCTGAGTGTTGCTAAAGCCAAAGGAGAACAGGCTGCATAAGAGCCTCCCAATCCTTGGGGATAAGAGCAGTTATGAGGTGCATTAGCTTTGCAAGCCACTACTTTTTGCTTACAGGTAGAGCCAAACCTTTTAATGTGCCTCTGTGCCACCTATTAGGCTAAGTGCTGAGGGATGTAGCATGAAATGGGCTGTGTGAGATGATCTGCCTGGTTAGCAATGAGTAAAGAGGGTTTGTATTTATTCAGTGAAGACCTGGGTGATGAATCTCAGCTCCTGACATCTGTTAACTGTGCTAATGTGGAAATACTGTCAGGATCCAAAAGCCTTCATTTCTCTTTCAAGATAAAGCTGTGCTTCCAGAAGGTGTTAAATAGAGCAGTTATGAATTTCAGTCGGGAAAGAAAATTTAGGAGTAATGTAGGGAAGGGCTGTTGAAATGGGCAGGCTTTTATGTTGGTACTGCAGAGAGGCTGTACTTACTGGGAATAAATGGGGCTTTGTTCTGCTAACAAGTAAATCGTGTACAATGTTGCCCTCCAGCTTTACTGATGTGTTAGGAATCATAATGGACTTTGAAGATAATGCTAATGCTGGGGACAGAGGAAAGTTGCATATTCATATGTTCTTGTCCAGATTTAACACAAGTGTAAAGTATGTCAGGGTGGGGATTTTTGGTGTTTGTGCCCTCAGCTGTCTCCAGTACTAATTACACTGGGTTGGTGACTGCAGTGGGATGGTATTTCACCTCAGTCACTAATACTTGATGCTACCTTTGTTTTGCTCTCTATATTAACAAATTTTTTCTACATAAGCAGTTTTCACACAATAGCTCAAAAGAGAGTTAGTGGATAACTGAAAAATAGTTGCCTCTCCAACTTGGTGCCACAAGATAAAGGCCTTGAGTTGATTAATTTTGTTTAATATTTTGTAAATCAAATTAAGAAGCAGTTATGAATGAATAGGTAATTGGGAAAAGCATGCAGTTGCAGGGATGTTTCAGTGATGTTATTTTAGATCAGTGGAAGGGTATCCTTCAAGCAAAGCTGATAGGTGTTCTGTGGACATGAGTGGCTGTGTCAGTGACGCAGAGGAGCAAGGTGACATGACCACATTTCCTTAGTGTAGCTTGGCTGATCTCTGTTGAGCTGATCTCTTTTCCCTATGTTTGGAGAGAGGTCTGTATTTTTGAGATAGATTGTCTTAACATTTGCAGGGCCCTTTTCTCCCAGGTGCATAACAAGATGCCCTTATCTGTATTCTGTGGTTCTTTCCCTGTGCAGACAGTGTGCCTTAGCCGCGCTGAACGACGTCCGGCAGTACCTCAGCGAGGAGAACGGGCACGTGGCTGTAAGTTTCTTCTTGGAGATACCTTCTTGAGGTGCCTCTGCACCAAACTCTGTGTGTCTGCTGGATTATACGCAGCCTGAGTAGTTACAGCAGCTGTCCAGTACACCAGATTTCTGCCTTTTGGTAGTTAGGTCTACCTTGTTGCTGCAGTGAAGTGAATGCTGAATTTGAGGGTGATGATGCCATATTGAGCAACTACCTTTTGAGGGTTAGCTGAGAGGAGGATAACACCAAGAAAAACTCCACCTCCTCTTCACATTGCTATAGGACAGTGCTCCACAATGTGCCATTAAACACATCTGTCATTTTACTTGCATGCCTATTTGATAGTTTAGTTTTCCAAGTGGAAGGTAAAGACTTGCTGAACAAAAAGTATTCTCTTGGCACTTATTACTGGCATGAGAATGTCTGAAAAGAGCAGGAGAAACTTACAATGAGTTAGTGCATACCTGAGTATTTAATAATGGGATGCAAAACACCAGTTCCTCAACTACTGACATTATGTGTTGAGACTAATTTTTAAAGTTTTTGTCTTAAGACTACTGACACAACTCTGGGGTTTTTATTAAGTAAACAGGGAAAACCATTAACTGTAAGTTCTGCTGAATACATGAGGTAAATGTTATGCTTTGGCAAACTTCATACTTTAGTAAAACATTGATGTGTTCAGAGATAAACTGAGTTCCTAGAAAAATGGCTGCATTGATGGTGTTATTTATGGGCAGGGTTTACAACTCTTGCAAATTTTACACTTATATTTTGAACAGCCCATTGAACTGAAGCTTTTTTTTTTGGTAGCATAAGTTCACTAAAAACTTGTGCATTAATATTTAATGCTGATAAAGGGCAAGGAGGAAAATTCTCTCCTGTACTATGTGCTAGGCTTAAATTCTGATTTCCTTTTCCAAGTCCAAGAGTTCTGCTAGAACTGCTTTCAAAATATTACTAAATTTTAGTATTTAAAAAAAGAATATGTGTAAAGTAGTAATGTCTTTGTTTTCTTCTTGGACATGTTGAGATAGTGGGGTTGAGGGAGGGGGAAGTTTCCGTTGCTTTCCTTCAGACTGAGGGACTTGGAATGAATATTTTTGTTGTTACTATTACAGTGCTTTCCACATTCCTTTTTCTCTCTCCCTTTAATTATTCCTAGGTCTTTGATGCTACAAACACAACTCGAGAACGCAGAGAAACTATTTATAAATTTGGTGAAGAAAATGGGTATAAGGTGAGTGAAAGCAAAGCAGTTCTGAGCTACTGCATGGCCAGGTAAGCCAGTGGTAGTTTTGTCCTTATCTGTACTCTAAGTGCACTAGCACAAGCCATGTCCTTCTTGGATGTTTAATCAATAATGTGTTCTGTGTTCCTAAGCATTGTTTGTGATTAGAAGTCATTCAGTCCTCATTTTTCTCATCTTAAGTGTTTGTACTGTTTGGAGCTAAGGTATTTTGTGCTACAGCTCCAATTTTGTCTTCCTGGACCTGTGGCCATGAGTGCAGTGTCAGAAAGAGCTTTTAAAGTATGGTTCTTCATGCTGTTCAGATCTTTGCTGCAGGAACACGAAGGGGTTCTGTGTTAGTTGAACGTAGTGGTTTTCTACCTTCTGGTTTTACATTTAGCTGTTCTCCAGTCATCTTTCATTTCCTCTAAACTTAATCTCTGTAAGCCTTTGACACAGCAGAACACAAGCCTCTTTATAAGTGAGGCTACTCCATGAGCTGGGAGGCTTCTGAAATGTTAATTCAGAAATGTTAGTTACTGTTTGTGGGGCTGAACCAGCATCCTCTGCATTTGTTTCTTCCTCGTCCATCCTACATCTTTTCTACTGCAAGAATTTTCCACTTGCAAGCATTGTTGGGGAAAAGAGCAGAGAGCATGATGTGTCATGGAATGGGAGCCAGGGATTTCTGATGAGAGGTCTGGAGAAGCTTTCTGAGTAAATGGAGGGAAAAGGCCTTGGCATGGAAGTGGGTGACATGCTGCTTGTGTGTTAGTACCCAGAGGTGTTCTCATGCATCTTCCTCCTTCCTCTCTTCTGTTCTTCTTCCTCCCATTTGGACTGAAGACCTTTTTTGTGGAGTCTGTATGTGTTGATCCAGAGGTCATTGCTGCAAACATTGTGGTGAGTAAAGTTAAGTTTGCTTGATATTGGGAGGCTTAAAGTAGCTTAGTATTTTTAGAAGTACATTTTAAGAATTTCCAATAGCAAAAATTCCACTTTAGCTCTCATTAATGGAAAAAAATTCATTTTTTCCCTGTCCACGTGACTGTTACTAGCTCAGAAGTTTAATTCTCTGAAGAGAGGGATTTCTTTTGCTTTACATGTATTTTAATGAAGGTGCAGACAAAGCTTTTTGTTGTGTTCCCCTACTCCCTATTTCTTTAAACATCCATGAAGAAGGGAAGGAAACTTAAATACTGTTCTCCTGGTTTTATTTTAAACAGCAAGTGAAGCTGGGCAGTCCTGACTATGTGGATTGTAGCAATGATGAAGCAACAGAAGACTTCATGAAAAGAATAGAGTGCTACAAGAACTCATACGAGACTTTAGATGAAACTCTGGACAAGTAAGTGATGAAACAACTCTGTTATTACTGCTGGTGATCACAATATTATTTAAATGTTATTTTAAGGGTTGGGGCATCCTGTACTGGGGATTAGGGCTTTTAAGTCATAATTTAGTGGCTTGATTGCTCTCTCTCCTTTGGCAAATTAAAGTGTTGACTGAAGGGGTGTAGCATGGAAACTGCCTTCTTTGAGGAAAATTGGCTAGTGAGACTAGTCTGGGACAATATTCTTTTTGATTTTCCCACTTGGAGAATGGTATTTATTCTTCTGGGATAGAACCAGCATTTAGCAATTATTCCAGAATTTCTGCAGTGGTTGGTTGGTACTTGGCTTTTTTTGGTACCTAGAGGAGACATGAGTGATTTGTAAGTATAGCTTAATTGGTTGGCATGGTTAAGGTTAATTATGAACACATCAGTCTTAAAAATGTGACTTCTTAATTAATTTCTTTGTGCTTGCAAAATTATCCTGCAGGTGCAGGGCTCTGAGAAACTGTCTTAGCTACATTATTTATCCTCACGCCAAAGCATTCTTCTGGTTTTTATTAACTGTGAACTCTTGAAAATAAGGTAGGGATGAATCATGTGAGGAGGACCCCCTTCCTTCTTGCTACAGCCCAGCATTTCAGAGTAGGATTTGGAGCTGCACCATCCCAGGTGTTGCTGGTTTGTTGCACCAGAGCTGCAGGGAGGGCTGAGCTGCATTTTAATGTAATTGAGCGTGAGCAGTGTGGAGCTGGCTCAGTTCATGCGTGTAATTCTTGTGATGGACCCAATGGCTGGGCCTGCCTGGAATGGCAATGATTAACTCCAAGGAACATGGGCAGGAGTGAGGGTGCTGGTGCCCGTTTCTCACTGCCTCTGCTTGGTTTCATTATCAGTTTTCTTGTTTCATTGCAGTGTGGTGTCTCAAACACATAGCTAGAAACCAATAGTGGTTATTTTCATCTTATGAGACATCTTCCTGTGTGTGAACGAGAGGCTGCTCTAGAATTATAGCTCAGGTGATAAAGGATAAGCAGTGAAAATTGAAATTATAAGCTGTCTGATGCTGAGAGAAGGTAGTGGTGGGGTAGATTACAGCACAGTTAACAAAGGGTTGCTCACAGAGCAGTTGAGAGAATGTCTTGCTTCAGACTGCTTCCAGGCTCTTGTGGTGCCCTACTTTTCTGGAGGGATTAAATGAGATGGGTAATTAGTGACTATTCCTTTTGGCCCCTGGGTGCAATCAGACAAGCACTTGGTGATGGAAAGTGTTTGTAACCTGGAAAAAAACCCCCAAATGGTATTGTAAAATAGCTGTATATCTTATTTAGCTGTGGTAACTTAAGTGAATCTCCTTTTCAGTGTGTGGGCTGTATTTTTCCAAGAGAAGGATCTAGATTTGGATGAAGTGCAAGTAAAGGAGGCAGAAAAGAAAGCGTTGTGAGCAGCTCCATGTGAAAGGAACAGAGTTCATCCTGTACCTTTGGAGTACTGTGTTATTTCTTAGGACTAATGCACATTCTGTGGCTGAATGAGGATTTTTTCATTTCTTTGGCTTGTCTCCCCTTTGTTTCATAACAACAGAGAGGGTGGAAAGATTGTGCTACGCGCTAATAGCAACAATGTGGAATCTTACTTTTACTTTTTTTTTTTTTTTTTTTTAACTTGCTCATGAAAGGGATCTTTCTTACATTAAAATCATGGATGTTGGAAGGAGTTACCTGGTGAACAGAGTGATGGATCACATCCAGAGCCGGATTGTCTACTACCTCATGAATATCCACGTGACTCCTCGGTCAATCTACCTCTGCCGCCACGGGGAGAGCGAGCTCAACCTCAAGGGCAGGATAGGAGGAGATCCTGGGCTGTCTGTCAGGGGGAAGGAAGTATGTACCTCCTGCCAGGTGGAACTGTGAGCTCTGTGTGTGCTTGTGCTGGGCACTGGCAGCTTTCCTCCTCTGCAGCCTTTCCTCCTAATGAGTTTAAAGGACTTTTTTAGTTGCATGTTTGGGTAGTGGAAACAGGACAGGCACTTTGTGTGTTGTGGTTTGTACTCTTATCTGTGTGTCTCTCTGTTGGCTAAAATTCCTTTTTATACCCCACCACAAAGCAGTTGGCAAGAGGGCTTTCTTTTTTAACTATATTGTTGTGAAATCCTGGCTAGTTGGGTAATTGGGAAAGTGTACACAACTTAAAGCTGAAAGGAAAATTAGTGGAAGGAAAGCTAAGAACTGCTAAAAATTTGTATTTTCCTTGTACTTCTTTTCTTTCTCCTGTCCCTCTTGGATAATGGAGTAGGTTGTATTTCTTAGCAAAACCTTTGACAGTCTTTTGGAAAAGCTACAGTGAGCTTACAGAGGCTGGAACCCTTGTTTTCTAAACTGAACGCCCTGTGTTGGCTCTGAGCCCTCATCCAGTGTCTCTTGGTTTTTCTTCCAGTTTGCCAAAAGCTTGTCACAGTTTATTAATGAACAAAATATCAAAGATCTGAAAGTTTGGACCAGCCAGATGAAAAGGACAATTCAGACTGCTGAAGCCTTGGGAGTGCCTTATGAGCAGTGGAAGGTTTTGAATGAGATAGATGCAGTAAGTTCTTCTCTTTTAAATGCTTAATAAGTTGCTTTGATTGTTAAGGGTGAAAAAAGGTACTTAGTTTTTTAATAATATGTCTTTCATGGGATAGAAAGTCATTGAAGCTGCTTCAAGAGGCTGGAAGTAATTGTCATTACCTGTAAACAAGGCTAAACATTTCATTAAATTTTGCCATTTTTAATTTGTTCTTCTCTTGTGTTTCCCAGTAAAACATTCCTCTGTGGAAGCCATGATGTTATAAAGTTTTCATTAGTTGGGCTTGGAAAGAAGCTTGTGGTGGGGGTGTTTGCTAGCTGGCAGTTTCCAGCTGCAGCTGTAAGATATAAAAGGAGGTGCAATAGATGAAACATGGCCTTGCTTTGTCCATGGATGTAACTTCACCTGTACAGGGATGTAATGATTCCTCCTAACCACCTCTGAGTCAAGCTGAGTGCCCTGTTTATCTTGTGTGACAATTCTGAGTGTCAGAGTAGCAAATTAAAACTGCTAAAGGTTATTTGTATATGGTTTTATTTAAGAGTGATATCTACTTTTTGCATTACTGGGAATACATGTTTTTTAATAATTTTCATTACTGACAGGGAGTATGTGAAGAAATGACATATGAAGAAATACAGGAAAATTATCCTCTTGAATTTGCACTGAGAGACCAAGACAAATACAGATACAGATACCCTAAAGGAGAGGTATGCTATTTTTAGCATTTTAATCTCACAAGTCGAAAGGGTTCCTTGTCTTCTTGCATATATGCATGCTGTAGGAAGGAAAAACAAATTTTTAAATTAATGAAAAGGTTGTTCCTTTCTCCATGGAAAAGCACATAGGATCTTGCAAGGATTGAGCCCAGACCACTTATGTTGATTCAGGGCTGGAAAAATAAACCCATAAATTTAGAAAAACAATGGAGAGCTTTGATCTTGTGGGCATTGTACCTGTGCTGGTCCTTCAGTGATAAAGCAGGAGGAATTATTGCAGGGCTTTAACTGTTGCATATATAAACGTGCTGCTAAGATGCCCTGTTTCTGTTCCTCCCTGCTCTTGGTGGTGGCTCTTGCAGGCAGCTCTGGCTGAAATGCTGGGGAAATCTCCAGCCACGTTATTAAACTCCTTGCCTCTGGGAAAATTAACTTGCTGATGGCTTTTCTAAAGTAGCCCTAGTGCAGGGCAGTGATGGCCAGATGGTCACAGGGCCATTGCTGGGGGCTGAGAGCTGGGAGGAGGGATTGGCCCAGCTGCTCTTGCTTGAGCTGTGAGGAAGCAGAGCTGTGCCTTCGTCCTCAAGAGCAGTCACTGTGACAAGAGCTGTGTCCCTGGCAGTGTGATCCCGTCCTGCTAATGAGGCAGTCATTAAGCTGCAGAGTGCTTCTCATGCATTTGAACAAGGAGTGTTTGTTTTTGAAACCAGTGCAGTCCTGGGGATGGTGACTGGCATGTCAAACTCCCCCTGTGCCTTGTGGGGATGAGTTGGTCTCGTTTATCCGAGGCAGTTTTGTGTCTGGTAGCAGTGAGAGGGGTTTGCACAGCTCTCGGGGAGCTTTCTGTTGTCCAGGGCTCAGTCAGCAGTGCCACTTGGTCCTGCATGGGGACCAGAATGAAGGTTTCCTGCTGTGCTGGGTTCCTGCCCTGCTGAGTCGTGTGCTGAGCTCTCCACCTGTGGTATATGACACATTTTGGAAGTACCTGGCACTTTGCTTCCAACGCAGTCTTCCAAAACAGAGTCTTTACCATGCACGTGAAATTCAGTTCAGTTGTGCCCATGCAGGAGCCCTGCTGTTCCCCTGCAGCAGCAATTCCCTGTGCATGGTGAGGCAGGACAGGTCACCAGCAAGTCCTTGTGCTGGCTCTTGGTGACATGGTGGCTGCTGTCATCAGGCCGGTCCAACGTGCCCACAGCTTGTTTGGAAAGGGCAGCCTGAACAAGTCAAGCTTTGTGAACTCTTTGCGTGCTGATTGTTGGCTGAGCTTCAGATGCTTTTGAAGATGAGCTATGGAAAATAACATGCAAGACTTGTATTTGCAGATGTGAATTAAATCCTAGGGATTTAGTGGAAATTCTTGATCAAAGTGGCTAATTTAATAAAGCTTTTCTGTGAGGGAGATTTGTTTTGTTATGTGTATAATAAAATGTGTTATGTGAGTGCTTAGGTCTGAACTGTGTTCTTAGTTTAATGAAAATTATTGCTGCAGTATTTCTGTGCACTAAATAACATTTAGAAGATGACTAATATGAAAGTAAGATCCCCTCTGTATATATATACACTGTTCAAAGAGTTTTCCCTTTTTAATGTGCTCTGTGTTTGTCCTCCCCACCCAGTCCTATGAAGATCTTGTTCAGAGGCTGGAGCCAGTAATTATGGAACTGGAAAGGCAGGAGAATGTGCTTGTCATTTGTCACCAGGCTGTCATGCGCTGTCTGCTCGCATATTTCCTTGACAAGCCCGCAGGTAAGTCTTCCTTGATACATTACAAACAGACTGTTTTTTAAAAAATTTACTGCTTAAGGTCCCACACAGTAAATTCTAACAGTTTGCTGTGTCATCACAGGCTGGTTTTGCTAGGCAAGTACCCAAGTGTATTTTTTGGTATTTGACCCCCACATGAAACTTGGTAGTTGATGTTGTTGAGCTGCTCCTGACCTGGAATACTGTGATAGTTGTTTTTTTGCTCTGATTACCATCTCTGTTGCATGCTAGGAAAAGAGATATGCTGTTAGGTAAAAAGTCATTCAAGTAGCTGACCTGAAACATAACAGAAGAGCCAGTTGTAACCTGTATTTCATGTGTAATTTGTGTTTGATTTCTCAGAACAACTGCCCTACCTGAAGTGCCCACTGCATACTGTCCTAAAGCTAACCCCAGTGGCTTATGGTAAGTGCAATTATGTAAATTTATTATATAAGTCTGGCTATACTCATCAGAAAAGGTGGTGGAATGTTTAAAACACACTTTATGTTGCTTTAAAATAGTCAGGTTTGACATTGCATGTATGCGTGTAGAACTTTACTGGAATAAATGAATCCTCTGGATTACCCTTGCTTTGCCTTGTGCCAGGAAACACATGTGTTGCTGAAGGCCTGAAACCACCAGTGGCTGTCACTGCTGGAGGGGACAGTTTGTGCCCAGTTCACACTCTATTTCACTAATTCTTCTGGCAAACCCATGCATTTACACATCTGCTACAGCAAGATCTGAGTTTTTATTGATGTATTGGAGGGTATTGCTTTGCAGAAGACAGGCAAATTTCCATTTGTGTAGGTTTTTCATCTTGCCAAATGCAGTATGGGGTAAGGGTTGCTGTGTGCCCTGCTGGGTGGCACGGGCTGATTGCTGATGGAGTTTTGTGTGTGTTCCCACCTCAGCTTAGTGTGTGCCTTCTGCTCATTTTTGTTCAGTTATGGCTGGGTCATATCTGCTGATATCCCACTTCAGAAGATATCTCAAGCTATGCAGATAATTCTCTGCCTATTAGGAAAAATATATTGCCCAAAATGCTGGTTCAGTCATTAATTGGAGCCTGTCTTTGATTATCAGCTCTGAAAAATAGCGGTCCAAATCAGTGCTTTGTGTTTTGTTAAGTTTCAAATGAAGTTGAAACAAAGAATATTATGAAACAAAGTAGCTGCTGCACTGGAAAATCTGCGTGAGGAGATTTTTGTCATTTGCTTGCAGTTTCGTCTTACAGGAAGGACAGCCTGTGCTGTGGTGACATCTGGTGTTCCCAGCCTTGCATGACAAGCTGGGGTTTTGAAAATAGAGATTCACTGCAGTTAAAACTTGGGCTTTTTAAAACTGGATTTTTCTGACCTGCTAGAGTCTGCCTGTTTTCCACAGGCTCTGTTTTGGGGTTCTCTTGGGTTTTTTGGGGCTTTTCTGGTGGATTTTTTTTTGGTTGTTGCTGCTTTTCTTTCTTTGCAGGAGGAGGGAAGTTGGGTGACTGCTCATAAATTTTAAGAGGGTGTGGATGTTTGAGTGTTTGCTCACACACTAAGAGAGGAAGGAAACAAAGGGGTACAGACAGTGTGCTTGCTCTTCTGACTGGAGGGAAAGAAATGCCATTGTCCTTTTTTTAAGGGGTTTGACATGTATGTGTGATGAGCACATTTCAGCCAACCTGCTTTTTGGAGTTCAGCCATCTGAAAACACAAGGACTGTGTAGATTATTTCTGCAGTACTGATTGATGTCACTGATGGCACTTGGCTCCAGGCAGGCAGGATGCAGGATCAGACCTGGTGTGTTTGGTACCTCCCAGCTGAGCCTGCTCTGGGGAAATGCTTCCCCTGGGGCTTTGCTCTTCCTGGTGGTGGAGAGGAGCATCATTGCCACCTTAAGAGAATGACCTGCAGTAGAGGAACATCTGGTACAGCCTGACAGCTGGATCAGGGTGGATGAGACCTTTACCCAGCAGTCCAGGGCAGTGGTGGTCTATAGAAAGGAAACTGCAGCTTGCTGTAGGTAGGAACTTGCTCGTCAGTAATTAAAAATGAGCTGGAGAATGCATGTGGTAATTGCTGTGGAGCAAGGCTGTCCCTTTGGTTTATGTGTAAAGCTCAACACATGAGGCTCTCTTTGGATCTTAAACTCAGCTTGTGCAAGGACTGAGAGATCTCTGAAGTGTCTGCTGTGTAACAGCCCTGGGGAATGGGCAGCAGCAGGGCTCAAAGCTTGGTCTGGTTTGGTCTCAGGGCTCACAGTGGATCTGTGGTCAGAAGGATGAGTAAGGATTCTGCTCATCAGTGGGAGATGATGTGCTTTTCCTCCTTAAAATCTGTTTTATGGCTCACTGTTTCTCTGAGTTCCCACAGTGTTTGCTCACAGTCTCCCTGACAAATGGGCTTTAAAAGGTCAGGCTTCCCAAAGGGAAGGCAAATACTGGCCTTACTAATTTCTTTTTTTTTTTTTAAAGTAGAGTGGATTTCTAAGGAAATCCCCTTTTTCTGTCATGTAGCGACTCCATGGAGTGTGTTACGACTTTAGGGAATAAATGAGGAGAAAAATCTGGAAACCTGCTTGTGATAGAGGATGGACTCTGGTGTGTCAGAGGAAGTGACTGTTCATGATGTTCTGTAGAGTAGTGGTAGCTTATAAAAGTCATGTTTGTGTGAGATGAGCCAGGGTTTGGCAATCAGAGATGCCTTCAAGTGCTGTAGCCATGGTGTATGGAGTAATTATATCATTCTCTAAGTGGATCAGTTTATACTACCTGGGAAATAGTTCTTTCTTCTCACTGTTTTAATTTTTCTTGCCTCATGGAGGTTTTGAGTTTTTGAATGTTAAGCAGAAGTTCCTTTTCAGGAGTCAGCTTTGAAGTTCTGTTTAGCTTGGGGTTAAAATAATTTTGCACATGTAGAGGAAAGGGGGTTGTTGACAACACACTGTGCCTTCTTGTAGTTGTTTTTATGTTTAAAAAATGAGAGCAGTATTTATCTTCTTAGTAGTACAGAAGTCCTGGATGTTTAAAACACAAAAAGTTACAAATAAAAACTTTCTTACTGAATATTCATGATGTTTAAAAAAAAGATTTTTTTTTTCAAAGAAAATAATGATAAAGCTGAGCTGAGGAGATTGATTATCAGATGGACAATAATATTAATCCATGGGGAATGGATTAATTTCTGTAGCTTTAGCTCTTCAGAATTCAGGAAATTCTGATGTAAATTAAAAGGGGAAAGTGGGTAACTTTCACCATCTCAAAATTAGATTGCATCTTTGTTATAACTTCACTTTCAAAGCAGATGTGTCTGAAAATGTGTTTTCTGTCAACAGGATGTAAAGTAGAATCTATATTTCTGAATGTCGAAGCTGTAAACACACACAGAGATAAACCTGAGGTAAGAATATTTTTCAAATTGGAGAACTTGATGTAATGTATGGTCTGAGCTGATTTCCATTGTCCTTGTGGCTAGAATTGATTTGATAACTCAGCTGAGTTTTATTTTATTTTACATCTGAAACTTTGCTACTGTTTTACTGTGAGGGGGGAGCAAATTTTTTATGGACTGAATAAAACTAAGTTCTGTAATAGTGTGAGTTCTAGCTGGAATAGTTTATCTTTGAGAAATGAGAATTTGAAGATGTGGTGTCAGGCTAAAAACTGTGTAAAGTTCTGCCAGGCTTTGTCACTCAGCAGAAGTAGGTGTAGCCACAGTGGTGGTATGAGTGCCACGCCTGGTCTGGGGAGAGAAGTCATCAGCTTTTTCATCACTGCTGTGTGTAAAAGAGGAATTGATGATGTCACCTGTGTTTTAAGCCAAAGCTGGAGAGGAAGACTAGCTCTCAGGAAACAGCAGGACAGCCGGGGGAAGGAAATTGAGCGTGTTTGTGAAATGTAAGTGCAGAGAAGCTGTCAGCCCCCGGCAGCTCTGTGCCCTGCCTGCCTCAGGCTCTGTGTGCTCCTCAGTGCCCACCTCAGCTCAGGCTCCTTCTGCTGCTTCTGCCCAGCTCTTCCTTTGCTTTAGCATCAAACTTGTGTGAAATGTGTCCTGGGTAAAGCTCTCTGTTCCCTTGCAGATCCTCAGGCTCATGCCACCAGGCATGGCACTGATTCTGTGCTGAGGTCAGGAGCAGTGCCAGTGGTGGATTGGAAGTCAGTTTGATAACATGAGAGAAAAAGGCTGTGTTTGGTGGCTTTCAGAGCAGCAGTTGATGGTGAAGAGGAATATAGTGAGAAATGAGGTTTTATCTGTGTATTCAACAAGGCACATGACATAAAGTGCCTTTTGTAACCGAGGGTTCACTTCTGTGCAGAATTCATGCTAGAGTTCTTCTGCAGATAAGTTTTGTTTTAATGACCTGGGTATTCCAAGTTCTGAAAAGCCTGACTTGGATGTTTTCTCTTCGACAACTGCATTGCATTATTTCCTTCCTTCTCCTTTTCCTGCTTTGTCATTCTGCTTTGCCATTTTGTATCTTAGTTTGATTGTCATGTTTAGGAAATCCAGTCTGTGATTTCACAGTACCTAAAGCTGGAGAAGCTTAGTGAAAATCCATGAGGGTGTCTTAGAGCAGTAGGTTATTTGTGTTTAATAATGTAAATGAACATTTTTAGTTTGGATGATCAAAATATCAGTGCTGAATTTACAACTTGCTAAAATGTTGCTGAAAATGCCAGTCTGAAAGGCATTCTGATAAACTGAAGGGGTTTATCTCAATGGGGAAAGCTGTGCCTGAATCACCAGGTGGCTCTCCACATGACTAGCAAGTGATGTGGCCATGCTGTGGGGTGGCTCTGCTCAGGTGCACCTAGAGGATCAGGAAGACACTTGCATTGCAGTGGGCTCAAAGGCACAAGACTGATTTGAGCACAAATGAATTGAGTGAATAAAGTTTATAAGAAGAAAAAAAAGGAGTAGTGGCATTTTCCTAAAAAACCCCTCAAATTCTCTTCTTCCTCTGCCCCAAAGGAAACCCAGCCTGGTGAATTTGGATGGTGTAACACTGTTCAGGTAGTGGGTCTGAATGAAGGACTTAAGAGGATTGTGTCTGCATTTAATTGCTGCTCAGAGGACTGTGAAAATTGCAAAAGCTTTCATTTAAATCACCTATGAAAACATTAATTACTTCTGTAAAATTAAGTTTTCAAGTAGTCTATTGAAGTCAGAGCATTTAATTAAATACAGTGTCACATAACAGCATTGTTAAACAATGAAGCTATTGGATTGAGAATTGCCCAGTGTCTGTTCTGTGACCCACCAGTCACTTGTAGTCTGTGCTCCAGAACAGTGCCCTCCTTTTGGCTCAGCTGTAAACATCCATTTTCACGTGGCAGAAATGCAGGCAGAGCTCTGGGCTGTTTGTTTGTGGCATGTGTGAAGCTCAGAGTACCGTGGGGACTTGTCTGGAGCAGACTGAAGCCTTGTGTTTGTCAGCATTGTGCTGGCTGAAGTTCTGACCTTTCCCAATGAAGGAGTCTATAGTCTTTTACAGAAAATAATTCAGGGGAGTTGCTTTAGCTGTTGTTTTCTGGCCCAAAGAAGGGACCCAGCAAGTGCTGGGGTGAAATGTCTGCTTTGCACATCTGGCTTAGTCAGTGAATGACAGAGAGGGCATTACTCACACCAGACCTCCTGTTTTATTTTGTTGAGAGGACCTGGGGGAAGGAGGTGTTAGTGCAAGGTGAGCTGGCTGACCACAGTGTGGAACAAGCAGGACTAATGAAACCCATCAGTGGGATGTGTGAGGAATTGGCAGTGATTTGGCCTAAAATGGGTCTTGTAAGGAGCATCAGAGCAGTTTATCATGGTCTGCTCTCTTGGGAGGAGGGGGAGTACCGATTACACAGGCTTTGGGACTTGCAGGAGGTGGTGCCAGAGCAGATATGACTCCTCTTTGGCTGCACTGGGCTCTTGGTTTCATTTGGTTTTAAATAATTGAGTGCTGCACTAAATGTAATTGTTTCTCTGCAACCTCTGCAAAAGGAGGTGAGATCTAGTTGGTGTGATCAGCCTTGAATGGTTAAGGTGTCTGAGAACATATATTTTATTTTGTTAGAGGTGTTACATTGTCTATAACACAAGCACATTTTAAAAGCTTCCTCTTGGCACAGAAGCATGTGGCAGATTCAGTGAAACACTGAAGGTTTCTCAACAAGATGTGCACGTGCTGAAGCATGTGCTAAGGTGGATTCCTGCTTGGGCCTGTAAAAGACTTCCTCCTAAATGTGACTGACCTGAGCTTTGGGTAGTGCTGCCAGCAAGGGAGCTGTATTTCATTGTCCCTCAGAAGACTGTGAAAATTTCAAAAGCTTTTATTTATTTTTTTTTACTGTAAATACCTTTTGTGCTGTCTCATTCTGGGACAGCGACCAGCTCTCAGTCTGCTGCGTTCTTGGGGTGTGGGGGGCTGAAACCATCTCTGCTTCTCAATCAACCCAGCTGTGTACTTGTGAAGGGACCTGATTGGTGGTTTTTGTTGGTCTTACTGCTGCATGATAAATATTCTCTGTATTTTTATTATTATACAGAATGTAGACATTTCCAGACCTACCGAGGACGCTCTTGTAACAGTCCCTGCTCATCACTGAATCCTGTGTCCCGACCAACTATCAAACTTGGGTGCTGTTTTCATCCTGCTACTTCAAAATAAATTGAAAAGCTAATCATTCCAATCACTTTGAAATAATAAAAAAAATAATAGCCACACCCAAATCAAACTCATAACTCAAACCAAATGTCTGTACAGCACATGACTTGAAAAAATTAATCAAATCACAATAAAACTGTTGCACTGGCTAATTTATTGTGGATGAGTTATCAGACCTTGATCAGCCCTCACTGGAATGCTGGTTTTGTAAATTGCTGTCATTTAAATATCCTGCAGCATTAAGCTTTATTGTAATAGCCAGCAATCATTTAGTGTTAGCTGCAGTGTATTTATGAAAGCCATGAAACACAACATCCTGTGTGAGATAAGGTCAGAATTTGTTTTGCCCAGCAGAGCACCAGTATTATCTGTTTCAGGGCCCTTGGGAGTGATTGGACTGCCGTGCAGTGTAAAATAACAACCCATAATTACTGTAAATCCCTAATCCCACTGATCCACAGCACTAGGGCTCTACTTATGCTAATTAAGGATGTGCTGTAAGAGCAGGGTAGCAACTTTTCACTTAGTTCCAGGACAGTTATTCAAAGAACAGGAATGTGTAGAAATGTTTTTAATATACAACTTTTGTTAACAGCAGTTCTGCATTAACCAGGCTCTAGTGTTTGCCTAGAGAAGGGATTTTGAATTCCCTCTTTTCCTGCTTTGTGTGGATGTGGGTGATGGAGCTGCTGTGTACCCAGATTTTATGAGGGCTCCAATATGCAGTGCTGACCAGAACAGAGTTAGAAGCAGAGTTAGCCAGAGCCTTTTGTAGCTGGGTAGTGGCTACAGCAGACACAAATCTCAAACCAGCAGGGCATGAATCCCAAACTATATGATAGGAAAGCCTCTTGCAGGAGGGAGGAGACTGCAGGCTGTGGGAGATGTGGTGCCCTGGTGCCTTTGCCATGGTGTTCCCTGGGCACCACAAGGCTGTGGGACGTTCTTGTGCCATAGAGCAGGCAGGGTAAGGCAGAAAAACTCTGAGCCTCAGAACTGTTTTCTGAGGGAGTATTTAAGCAGTGAAAGTAAGCAGGACTGTAGGTTGTGGAAAGTTTGTAGCTGTTAGGTTTCTCAGGTGGTATGTTTTTCCCAAACCAGGATTTTGGGAAAAAAAAAAGTTACAGATCTGCACTTCTAAAATGATACTGGAGTCTTCAGAAGTTTGTACAATTGGGAATGTTTGCCATAACCAGAGAGCCTCCTGCTGTGGTGCTTGGTGTTTGGTTAAACCACTGTCCCTGGGCTGAAACTGGGAGAACCTGTATCATTTTCTTGTTGCTGTCATGACTGTGATGTAGGAATGGTTGGTCACTTTTCCATGTTTAATTGCTCCAGTGTCTGGGCATGAGCTTTGCTGTGAAAGGGCCCAGAGGAGCAGCTGAGCCTGCTGAACCCCCATTCACACAACCATGGGCCTGGTTGCTCTTACCTGCCAGCTGAGGTGACATTCCTGAGGGATCACAGCTGGCCATAGCCAGCTCCTCAGGAGCCACAGCTTGGAGTGCTGTCACCTCCACAGGCCACAGCTAAGGAAACACCATCCAAATGAAATTAAATGCATTGCATTTCTTATGGAGCCAAAATCTGTGCAGGCATCTGCTGTGGAAAAACTGAGTTTTGCTGCTTGAAAAAGAATGGCTTGGGCTGTCAGAAAAAATTGAGGGGAAGCATGACAGGAGCAGGAGCTTGGCCAGCGAGGAAAGCAAAGTTTGCCTGGTCTGTGGCTGGTGGAGGTGGCAGAGGGAAGGGAAGCAGCAGGAGCACCCAGGACCTTCCATTCCTGCCAGCTGCTGCCAGCCTGGGGCTGTGTCTGCTGAGCAGAGCACTCACTGTGCTGGTGTGTGCCACAGAGTGAAGTGCATATTTAAAAGCAGAATGCTCTAAGGGGTCTCCTCTTACAGCAGGATGGTTTAGCAGCCCTGGCTTTGTCAGTGAAGGAGGGCCTGATGCTGATGGGAGGTGTCAGCAGTGGGTCATGGCACAGCCTGCTGAGGGGAAGCTGACAGTGCTGGATGTTTGTATTGTGCTCTTTATTTCTGTGTTTAGGCCTGTGCTGGCTCTTGTCTCCAAGGTTCCTCCTTTTGCCTGCAGGAGCCTTTCTGCAGGATCTTCCTGTTCTGCTGTCAGGGTCACATTGTAGCTGAGTCGAAGCAACACTGAGAGCAGGGCCTGTCCTGCTGGAGACCCACAGCACTTTGCTGGGGAGGGAGGCTCTGTCCTGTAGGACAGGAATGTCCAAAGGCCAGGGCATAGTGAGCACAGCAGCAGTGGTCAGAGGGTATTTGAGTTGATCTGTGTACTCGGAGTCTTTCAAAGGGTAAAATGGACTCTTGTGCAAGGCAGGGTCAGGCTGCTTCTCTCTCAGGGGCAGGCCCTGGAAGCAGCCAGCTCCTGCTGGGGCTGGCCAGGGAACAGGATGTATGGCTGGGGAGAAACAGTATTTTTCTAACCAGGTGTGGGTAGAAAAATACTGTTTCTACCCAGCCATACAGGACGGGTGTGTGGTTTTTATTCCTCCTCCTGTGTTTCCTGGGCTCTCCAGACTGTGTTGCTGCTGGTGTGGGGCTGTTCCCAGCACAGTCATTTGTCCAGGTGTGCTTTGGTCCAGGCAGTTGCAGGAACTCCTTCTGGTCCCAAAAGTAAGGCTGAAACCTCTGTCCCCTTTCTAAGCAGCAGCACTGTCCTTGTTGCATGGCCCATGGCTGTTCTGAGTGTGGGTACAATCCCAGTTGGCATCATCTCATCTAATGGGATTCCTGCGAGTAGGAATCCACTTACAGTTAATGAGGATTTTGGTCCCTTTCTAAGCCCCTGCTCATCTGCTCTCACCGCTGGCTGTTGTTTGTTTAATAAGCCCTTGGGGGTGTTTGTGAGGGTTTATCCCTTCAGTGTGACAGTTCAGCACACTTTGCTTCCACAGCCTGTTTGTTTACTCAAATTCAAGCTTTTTTTGCTTTCAGCTTTCTTGCCTGCTTATCAATATTCACTTTGGGTCTGTCTTAGTTATTAGAATGCTGCTTTTATCCAGTACCTCTCATTCACTGAAGTAAGCTGCATCTTCTGCCTTGCCTTAATCACCTCATTTCCTTTCAGCTTCATGTTTGAGCTGTGTAGCTCTTGCTGCTTGAGGACTAATTTCCAGTACCTCTGGATTCCTGAATTTTGATGCTGCATTTCATGCTCCATTTAATTTTCTTTGAATCAACATCAGATGTTCAGCTTAAAAGATTTCAGCCAGTATTCTGGGAGTGCCTGTGGAGACCTCTGTGCAGTCCTAGGGAAATTCTGGGTACATTGCATCAGTTGCTAAGAAAAACACAAACACACCAAATTCCAGCACGTTCTGTTGGTTTGTTGGTTTTTTTTTTTGCCCTATAACCATGCAGAGTATGACTTGTTTTGCTAACTCCTCGTGTTCTTAGCAGATAATGATGCTTTCTGATGCTTTCCCCTTGCTGCAGAAATGCTTCTTGTAGAAGCTTCTTTTTGAAATAGGGTTATTGCTTTGCTTTCCTTCAAAGAGATGTGAGGGTGGCTCAGGCTGTGTGCTGGTGGGTGCAGGGATTTCCAGCACTTGGACAATTCTGTCCAGCAGCATTTGCTGTGTGTGTGTTCCCAGAAGCCTTGGTGTGGTATTCATGGCGGAAAATGGGGATTTACCTAAGGGCTTGAAGGCTGATGACAGAGGAAAGGGCTGATGTGGATGTAGCAGAACTGGTAAGGGCAGAGCAATGCTGGCAGAATTCAACCTCCAAAGAGAATCTGGTGCTGCTTGTTTATAGCCTGCTTTCATAAGAAATGGCTGAAAAAAATCAAGAAACTGGGGTTGGGGAGGGGATTGAATTGCTTTTTGAGTGGATGAGTTTTGACTGATGGAGTTGTGTGTCTGCATGTGCTGAGAGGGCCCCTCACTGTGTGCTCGTGGGGCTCTGCTTTCCCCAGAGCTTGACTGGAGAGACTTGTTTTGAATGTAAACTCTAATAAATGTGGTAATAAAACCACTGGAGCATTCCCTGATGTCAATGTGACATCTGCTACATGCCATGTGTATCCCAAAGTGCATTTAAACTTTATGTTACCAGCTCTTCAGGGAACACTTGATGTTACCAGCTCTTCAGGGAGTTATTCAGAGTTCTTCCAGTGGTTTGGCTGCTCGCTGATAGGATCAGGATTGGCTTTATTGCTGTTGGTGTTAAGGAATTATTTCCTGGAGTGTGCTTGAAACAAGGAGAGGAAGGCTTCCCTCCCTCAAGATTTTATTGATTCCTGTGTGGTTTATGGCCTTTGCAGGGTTCTATTTTTCCTTACACTACATGCATGAAGAGTGGGAGAGAAAGAGGGTTAGAAAAATGTGGTTAAAACAGTGATTAAAGGAAAAAAAGGTTTTAAAAGCTGTAACAGTGAGACCTGCATATGGTGTACAGGCACCAGTTGTCCTGCCAGACCTGGTGTGGTACAAATCTAAGGGATGCATTTCACTGGCAGCAGAGCTCCTGCTTTTGGGTGTCTGAGGGCTCTGTAAAGCTCCTGCCACTGGGATGAGGTCCATCCTGATTCTGACAGGGGCTGGGGCCTTTCATTGTGTTTTGCAGAGCATTTTGAGGGATCCAGCATTACAACTTGCTCACCTTTGTGTCCTGTAACAGCTGCGTGCTGAGCAAAACCGTGGGTTCCGTCAGACCTTTGCTTTAACATTTTATTTTTGTCTTTAAATTTGCAGAATGTAGGTGTGAATAGGTCGAGAGAAGAAGCTTTGAGGACAGTGCCCACCCACCTATAGCTGCAGCTCCTGGGGCAGCAGCCCTTCCTCCAGCAGCTCAGGGCCCCGCGGTGTCGGAGCAGGGCGGGATGGACGCGCCTCCCCTCCCCTTCCAGACATTTCGAATGTGATTCTGCTCCTTTGGACAAAACCTGTGCTCCTGGATAACTCCAAAGGTATCAGTGAAAAGATTGTGGGGAGCAGAGCAGAGTTGGGTTTAGATTTTTCTTATGTAAATTTGTGCAGTTTCAGTGGGTTTTTACTGTTTTTGTCTGTGGATAATGCGAGGTGGTTAATTGCCCGTGTTGATTTTACTGTCAGATTTTAACTAGATTTTATTTTCTTTTTGTAAGTGTTTTTTTTAAGAGTTCTCTTGTTTTTACTGTGAATGATTGCCTAGAATTACACAGAGTTTTTTTGATGGTGTATTTAACATGGGCAAAATTCTACATTTTGAGCACTGGAGGCTTCATGTTGCAAAGCTGCTTTTAATGGGGAAGCCCATCAGCTCTGATAATTGTCCTGTGTTTGAAATTGAACTTTGGTTTGCCAACCACAACTTAAAGTTTTTCTGAAATTCACAAGGGAGATGTTCCCTTTGGAGAATGAAAGCATTAAAGCTGGGAAATTCTGCTGTTTTAGCAAGATTTTGACACTTTCCAGAGACCAGGAGGTCTCTACTGTACTTTGGAGGCAGTGGGGGACATGAGTGTGAGTGACAGGTGGGGAATGAATGGAGAGAGACATGTCCTTTCTGCTGCAGTTATGGGAGGGGATGAGCAGCTTTTCTGGAAGGGAGGGGAAAAGGATTCAGTCTGTCAAGGGCTGGAAAAGCTGCTTGTCTTGTTAGTGTTGTCTTTATATTTTTAGAGAATTTTTGGAATTAATTTCAACATAAAATATATGTTTCTCTTTTATAGCCACGTTTAATATGTACATCAGGAAACAGTACAGAAAGGTTAGGTGAGTTTAACCATTCTAACAGCTCATACAACAGAAACACCAGGTAAATTCTGAAATAATTTTAACAAGGCACACTTGCCTTGGAGTTTTTTATATTGTTTTTAAGCACCTTCCATCATCCCAGTTCTTCTTCTCCCAGTTGCTCTTTTATGCCTAGTGAAACTCCAGTGCTAAAAATGGAATTTTCTGTCTCTGTCAAGGTCACAACCTTTTAACTGTACTAAATCAAAGTGTATTTTGTATGTGTGTTACCAGACAACTGAAGTGAGCTGCCAGCACTGCTGCTGGCTCTAGCTCTGCAATGAGGAGAACTATTCTTTGGTAGTTGAACAGTGTTTTTTCTAAGGATTCTCTCCAATTAATTGAGCTTTTACCATGTGAGTTGGTGGGGTTGTTTTGTTGTTTTGGCTTTTTTTCTTTCCTGAATTCCTGTGTGAAATACCAGGCCCTGGTAACATAGTTTTGCAGGCAAGGGCTAAATTGTCTTTTGTTTGTGCAGGGTCTATAAAATAATGTGCTGCTGTTGTGATTAATTTTTTTTTAATAAGCTAAATTCAGCAATATATTCAGCTCTGGAAGTAAGCCATAGTGCATTGCTGGGTTCTGTTTCAGAGGAGGAATGTGTAGGGTGCAGAATGACCAGGAACACTTGCTTCAAGCGCTGCTGTCTAAAGCTTTGTGTGTGTGTGTTATGGTAATGCCACTTCAGACCTTTATTAATTCAGTGTGCCCATAGTTGTGGGGTGAGGAAAGAGCCTGCCTGGCACTGCTCAGAGGAGTGAATTCATTGATGTGTGGTTAACAAGGCCACCTTTGTGGCACAACTGAAGGAGCAATTTCCCCTCCCACGGTGGTGTGGGAAAGCCGGGCTGTGCCCCAGGCAGCCCCTGCTCCTCTGCTGGGACAGGAGGGGTGGTTGAGCAGTTTTTACACTGAGAATGTCAGGATTTATCTGTAAGAATCCCAGGAAGCTGCATTAGAAAAGTGGGGTTTTACTGGCAGATTGTGAGCTCAGACCTGGCTGAAGAAGTGTGGGCAGAAAAATTGTGTCCCCCAGTGAGAGCTGAGCCCAGGGTTGTTCTCTTTGCTGAGGTGTCTCCTCTCCCCCTTTGTTTTACCTCTCTGATCTCTCAGAGGTGCTGTAACATCCTCGAGGCTACATGTTCTATGTACAGTAGGTATTTTTATAGCCTGCTTTCAGATATACTGTGATGAGTGTTTTACTACAATGGGTGTTCAGTAAAAAGAGTTGTATAGAAGTGTAAATAAACTATTGCGCTGATACTTGAAGAGAAAAAAAAATGAAGTTGTTGGTTCTACAGTAGGAAGGTACTAATCAGTGACTGCATCTGATCCTGGTGGGAGAGAGCAGGTGTAGATGATGAATGTAGATTTGAGCTGAATGTAGATTTGGAGTGATGGGTTCTCCCAGGGTGGAACCCTGACTGCTGTTCTGGGAAGGCACAGTTAAGAATTGCAGTTAATTGTCACTTCTGTAAGTGTGTCCCCCACTCCTGACAGCACAGTCACTGACAGGGGAGGGGCAGACCCTTGTCCTGACCTTCTGTGTTTGTACCATTTGACTGCCTCTGTCCTGTGTGTGCCTGGCTCAGATGCAGTCTCTGGACTGGGATTAACCTGTCCTTTCTTACATCGTTGGCCTTTGTTGTGATCTTTCAGACAAATGTAATAATTTGACCTTTGATCCAAGTAATAAAGATCAAATGCTACAGGGTGCACTGATGTGTGTTTCTTTCATGTCCATTTCCAGTGGCTGAATTGCCAGGTGAGTTCCTGAGCCTCAGCAGAGTTCCACAGCTTCCACAAGCTGGGCTTAGGGAGTTTAGATATAAATGTAAAGATTATATTAACTCATCTTGTGGGTGCTTTATTGTGACAAATAACTATGATTGAAGTAGGAAGCTCAATAATGGAGGAAGAAGTTGGAGGAACTGATTAAATAACTGCATGCCAGGATTTGCACATGATGGAGGAGAAAGGTAAGGCTTTATTAGCTTCACTTGGTCACTGGCATTAACATCTGCTCCACCCTCTCAGACCTACATTGTCTTGAACATGCTGCTGGTGTTTTGGGAAAGGTGAACACCAACAGCCAAATGCTGCCTGTCAGTACAAGTTTGCAGAAGGGAGCTGGAGGGCATTACATTTGCATTAAATTAATGACTGCTTTGTGCTTTTAGAATTACGTACTCACATTTTCACATCCTGCTGATTGCAGCCCTCCAGGTGGTAGCCACTTGTCTCTTCTCTGCTAGGTGGGAGGAGTGTTTTAAGTGTTCTTTAACTCCACTGTGTATTTCTGTTTGGGGAGCAGATAACTTCTTTGTTTGTTTTAGAGCTTTTAGGCTGCTTTCTGGACAAAATCCTTTAAAAGCTGAAACTTCCTGTAGTATGAGGATGAGCCAGAGCTGATGGGTGAGTGAGTGAACCCAGGTGTACTCACAGGAGGCCCTGGGCTGCAGCAGCTCTGCAGAGGAGGTGGAGGAGCTCCCCAGGCTGTGCTGTAACACAGGTAACAGTGGTGCAGGGGCTGAGCAGGACAGGGCTGCCCTGGAGGAGGGGTGGAGCAGCTGCTCTGCAGAGGAAAGGGATCTGTGCCCCTGTGTGAGTGCAGCTGGCACAGCTGTGGCAGCAGGACATGCTCCTGGTACATCAGTCAGGTGCCAGCTGCAGGAGTTGCTGTGTGAAGCCTCCTGAGCAGATCTGGCACTTGTTACTCCAGAGCAAAGCAGGTGAGTACAGAGAGCCAGTTCCCACAAGGAATATTTACTACTACTGCCAGTTGATAACAGCTGCTTTGTGTGCAGAGACCCACTGCTGCTGGCACCCACCTTTGGAACTCCTTACCTAGAAATGCCCTTCTGTTCGGGTGCAAGGGCACAGCACTCACCTTGGAAAGCAGAATCACTTTCTGGTGACAAATGGCAAGCCAGAAGTCACTCTGTAGGTTATGTGAAGGGGAAAAGGCAGGTTCCTGCTCTCCCTGCAGCACCCCACACTGTTTGTTCCCTTGGAGTGGGCTTGGTAAAGCAGGCCAGCCCTGGCATTTGGAAATGCCAGCTGTGTTCTGCCCCTTCCAGCCTCAGATGGCATCCCAGTCATGCTGGCATTGCTTGAGTTATAACAATAAGCTAGAGCTGTTCTTTAGGAGCAGAACAAAGGCAGCAGTGTATTTTTTTTTTAATCTCTACAAAGTATTACAGCTTTCTGCTGCTCTTTCAGCAGGATTAACAGTCTGAAACGACCCAGAAGCTCCAGGGTTCTCCTAGGAATTCTGTAGCATTCCATAATTCTTGGATGAACTGACACATGTACATTTTTGTCTGCCTGCTCAGTGTTGAGACAAATCAACTCATTTGCAATAGCGTTACAAGATACAGAAAGCTCCTGAGAAGCAAAGAAACTTTGCTTCAGCCTGAATTTTATGAGCTGACTGCAAGGTGAAGGTTTTGGAAGGAGCTTTGCAGTCATTACATGAGGTTTTCTTTAATGGCTAAAAATCAAAATTCAGAAGTTGGTGTTGCAAGGCAGCAGGATCTGGTTTTGTGCCCTTCTAACAGCAAGCAGGAGGAACCACAGCTGCTGTGTTACAAACAAGCAAATAAAACTGAAGAAGGATTTTGTGTTTGGCAGTTAAACAGAATAATTCCTCAGGCACAGCAGCAAGTAACTCTGCAGTCATTACCTGGGTTCTGTCCTGCTGTGATTGCTGTGGCTGTTCGCAGGGAGTGGCATTTAGGGGCAGAACCCCACATTCCCAGGCAGGATGGGGCTGCTCCTGGATGCTGAGGCCTCTTTGTCTCAAGGCCTTGGAATAAATATATGTATTTACTGAATAAATATGTAGCATTTATTCACCAAAAGCACCCCTGAGCTGTTTCCCACAGCAGCTGGTGTTAGATTAGGAATCTCTGCTTTCTCCTGACACTTTCTTTTGTTTAATTCACAAAACCAGCAAATATTTTAAGAAAGCAATCAGGGCTGACCAAGCATTATTTTTTCACTGTACTTAAAAGACCACTGGAGTTAAACTGTGTATTGTTAAAAATCATAGAGCCATAAGTGAAAGTTACATTAAACTTTCTTTTAATTGAATACAAATAAAAGAACCAAGGGCTCAAACACATTGTAAAAAGACATCTTCTGTTCCCCAATGTCTTCTCTCGAGCAAAATATACAGCACACACATTATATATATAACATAACTACATTCAAGTACCAAACAGAATTTACATTTTCCCAAACAGAGAAAATAATGCACATGATTCACATACCTTAAACCCAACCATGCATAAAAACATTGCCAATAAATCAGGAGTTGAACATAATTCATCACACTAGGGTGTATTATTCTGAAGTATCGACGTTGTTGGAATGCATTAACACTTGGGAGTGTGGGTTTGTAACCCTGCTTTAAAGTCCAGCTGTTCAGAGACTTACTTGTTCAAGATCTGTTCAAATTTTGGGTTAATAAAAGAAAATCCATCAAATGCAGACTGATCCATGGACTCAATCAGGTTTTTGTCACTGTAGGACAGTTTTGGCTTCTCGCTCAGAAATTCCCTGTCAAAGTTGTTGTAGTCACTTGCTGATTTCTGTATTGGAGAGGGAAGACAGTGTGAGACAAACTTTGTATTTTCTTCAAGAACAAATTACTTAAATACAAAATGTTGTGAAGTAAGTATTTTAGCTCCCTCCCTTCTTCCCCTGCTTTAGAGAAAAAAAAAAATCTAACTCTAACAAGACTATAAGATTATATTTCTTATTGTCATTGGAAACCAACAGAAAAACCAAACCCAGGTTGCTTTGGAGAAGAAACCAAACCTGGATTTGGGATAACACTGGGTTATTACCCAAAGATTATCTTTATTATTTATTAGTGACAAAAGCAATGCAGCATTAACTTACACATCAGACCAACATTTCTTGCCATTAACCAAAATGTTTAAATGCCTGAGAACATTTTACAGGCTGTACTTGTTCAGAGAATAAAGCAATGCCCTACAGCAGCTGTTTTGTGTTTAGTAAATATTCATGTAACAGGAAACTGTTTTACACTCTCCACCACCAAAGACTTCCCACTTCTCTGGGAACAAGCAACACAAAACCTTGTGTGTTTGAAGGGGCAGCTCTCCTCCATAGAGCACATTTTAAAGAGACTGTTGCCTCCAGACCATTTCACCTGTTCTAGGAACAGGCTGGAGAAACACTGGTTTGGGATTTTAAGCACATGAGCTGAAAGAGCAGCATCCCACTGTGATACAGACTGAGTTACAGTCTGTTCTGCAGGTGTTTTTTTCAGATAACATCAGGCATGTACATGAATTCCAAGTTCAGCAGCTTAGAGAATGCTGCTTCTTGCCCCCTTGGAGAGAGTTTGAAGGAGCAGAGATTTAATGCTTGCACAGAGGGCCTGCAGCAGGTACCAGCTGAGCAGCCTGGAGCTACTGCTGCTCATCCCATGTGGCATTTCAGAAAAGCAAACTGTGAGGAACTGTGAACATTCTAACACAGAGAGGAATGGAGATCAAAGCTGTCTGTTGGTTCTCAGGAACATTTTATCCACAAAGCTCCTTGAGAGCAATGGGAAGATCTTAACAGGAAGATCTCAGGGCAGTCAGAGGAGTACAGTGCACCTGTGTGTAACTGAACCATCCAAGAACAATGAGCTTAGAGATATACAACTTTCTCATTTGTAAAATGTGATGAGAGGATGGCAGTGGGATCCTTGGTGCAGGTACAGAATTCACCCCTTACCGTATGGCTGCTGTTTATTAAGAACAAAGAACAACCCACTTACCACTTTTGGCCTGAAGGGAGGGTCCACCTCCCTCTTCTCTAGAGCTGTCCAGTTGATTGTTTTGAAGAAAGGATGGTCTCTGATATTCCCAGTGACCCCAAGTCGTTTTGCTGGATCCCTTTCAAAGAGCTGCAGGAGAAGACACCCAGTAAAGAGCTGCTCCAAAGGTGCATGGCAGTGCAAGAATTACAGGTTTGGTGCTAAAACAACTCGGGGTGCTGACAGCAAAGAGAGCATTGGGAATCAATCTGACCTGGCTTTCCCTTTGTCAGAGCAATTTGCTGACAAACAGCTCCTTGGTGAGGAGATCTGTCTGTCCCTGCACAGTACCAGCACCCCAGGGATCATCAGCCCTACCTTTTCCAATATATCCTTTGATTCCTTGGTGATCCAGCGTGGGTAGTGAGGGGTGTCCACTCGGATGGATTCAAACAGTTCATCTTCATCATCCCCATGGAAAGGGGACTGGCCAATGAGCATCTCATAGAGCAGCACCCCAAAGGACCACCAGTCCACGGAGAACGTGTACCGCAAACCCTGCAGGATCTGGGGTGCACAGGAGGAATTCAGGTAAGAGGCAAGAAGCAGAAATACATCCCAAAAATCAGGAGAGGTATTTCAAGAGAGAATCTTTAATGACTAGAGCACTTAGGGGAAAAATAAAAATCCATCTCTCTGGGAAATCATGGACGCTGATGCAGAGCTGTGGTTTTACCCCAGGCTGCTGTTTGTGGGAATGTGGCCAGCTCCATGGACAGGGCTTGGCTCTCATTCAGAAATTTTCTCCTTTAAATAACCATAGACTTAAAAACAGCCTCTCTAGTTTCTTTACAAGGTGAAAGGAGAAACAAGTAATGATGCAAAGGAGATTCCTACAGAAGTCTTTGATATAATTTATAGCTTTAAAAGCTAGATACTTTCATTGAGCTGCTTTGCAAATAAGATTTAAAAAACCCCAACAAACTAATGCACAGAATTAAACTCTGTGAGATTCCCCTTAAAAGCTCCTTTTGTTCTGAATTCTGGTTGTTTGCACAGGCACAAGTCTCTTCTCCATCTGCAGTGCCCATATAGATTCATTCTGCAGGAGCTTCATGGATGTGCTGGCTACACCTAACCCCCAGTTTTTAAAAACCTGAGCATTTTAACTTTCCAAACCCACATTTTTTTAAACTTATAGATACAGAATATTTTAAAATCTGAAGTGTCTTCTATAAAAAGCACAGATACCATTTTTTTCTCTGATTTTTACTTCTAATTAGACTTGGACTTTTCTGAACAATTAGCCTACAAGCAGGTGATTAATCACAGCAGCTCTTGTGCCACTGAATCCATGCCAGCAGTGTCTGTGCCGTACTGACCTCGGGAGCAATGTAGTCGGGGGTCCCACAGAAAGTGCTCGCCTTGTTGTCACCAAAGACGTTTTCTTTGCACATTCCAAAATCAGCTATTTTGATGTGGCCTTCTTTATCAAGCATCACATTGTCCAGTTTTAGGTCTCTGCAAAAAGTGTTTTTAAAAGGTTGTGCTTTAAGTTGTTTTTGTAATCAGATGGACACAGTTTGTTCACTGATAAACACACAAAGGCTTTTCAAGAAAAATAATCATCCACCAACACAATCCATCCAAAATGGTACTTTTGTGCTTTGAAGGCATGAGGAACAAGGGAAGAATTCTCTCTTGTCAAAGCAAAGAAGAGGCTGAGGTGCATATACAGAATGTGACCTTATAATCCTCCACATTTGCTTTCAGATGCAGAAGCACAGCCAGAGCTTCTGTTGCTGCTGGAAGGCAGCGTGAGTTAATGCCCCAGCAGCTGACACAGCAGTGCTGCACCAGCTCCAGGGCTCAAAAGGAGGATTGTGCTGGATTCTGAGAGCCTTTGGCAGGAATTTCATTGTTTGAAACCTGCCCAACTTTTAGCACTACCTGTGACTTATTCCTGGTTACAGCACAAGTTCATGTGTTGCGGCATGGCCTGTGAAGGGTCCTATTCATGTCTTTTCTCAGAACAACACTATTCAACCAAGAAAGAGCTTTTTTCCCAGCAGTTTCCAAAAGCTACATTCCCTCCCTTTGACCATGCTGCATTTTTTGTCCATCTGGCTGCAAATGCACATACCAAGGAGGGCAGGCTGAGGAGAAACTGAACAGCCCTGTGCTTACCAAGGGCTGAAACAGAGCAGAGAATTTCACATAAGAACAGAGCAGTCTTTTCTCCTGGGTAACTCAAGTTCCCAGTACCAGCAGTGGATCAGGGTCTGGCCCTTGATGCTTCAGCCTGCTGAGGCAGAGGCATCGATGCTGTGGTTCCACCAGAAGGCAAAAGCAGAGAACTTTCACCTCCGTGGTTTGCTCAAGGAGCCTCTCCCTCACCTCCACACTAAGTAGACTCATGATTTGAAGGCAGAGTTTGAAAATAACTGAAACAAAACTACTTTTGTGTAACACAAATCCCATTCCATCGTTCCAGTTGCCAAGGAAAAAGCCACACAAATAAAGATTCATCTCAGGCATGTTAATGGCCTTGGAACTACATCAGATCTCTGACAGACAGCTTGTGTTTGTTACAGTCAGGAATTCAAAGATGCATGAAGTGCTAAGGCAATTCCCAGGTCCCAGCCTGGAGCTGGCTGGTACTCACCTGTAAATAATGCCTTTGCTGTGAAGAAACTGGAGCCCACATAAAATTTCAGCTGCATAAAACCTGAAAAGACCAAAAACATCTTTTAATCTTCACTCAGTTACCACAGCCAATGCAGGCAGCCAAAATAATGCTGTGGGCATCTTTTCGTGGAGTGAGAAGCACTGTACATATCTGTAAATCCCAATGCGTGTGTGTTTTTGCAGGCAGATGCTGCAACCTGCAAGGTAATCCCTTCACCACACATCGGCAGTGTCCCACACCAAACAGCAGAGGGGACAGCAGCTGCTGTCAGGCTTCATCCCACTTCCCTCAGGGAACTCCATCCCTGGCCTCCTCTTTAGAAACAGTCTTTGCATGGTTTTAGGGAAAGGCACGTGCCTTTGAAAGGAGCTATGGGAGCTCAGCCCCCAGGATTGCTGCAGGAGGGACTGGGCACCAATGGCAAGGGTGGAATTGGGCCTCACCCCTCCCTCTGCACCTGCCTGGAAAATGCCATCACTTCAGAGGCACTCTCCTCAAAAGAAAGAGGTGATAATCTAGGGGACATGAAGGAAAATCTGAAAGAATGCTTCCCTCTGCCCCAAAAGGCATATTTTTTTAAATTGGGGAAGTACAAAATTATTTCTATTTCTGTATAGCAGATGAATGTTGGTCCAAAACAAATAGCAAAGAATATACCCAGAGAGGACGCCAGTTGCACAGATGTTTGCTGGGATCCAGGTAAGATGGAGAGGCCTTATCCACATTTTTGCTGGGGAGAGTGGGAAGGGAGCTGCCCTATACAACTGGCTGCTGTTGATGCCAGAATTCTTGTGATCCCATCCAGTCAGCAACCCTTAGTGCAGTGCCAGTAACAGAAGTGATTTAAGTAATTTTCCTGGGGCTTACTGACAGGTCCAGTACCCTCCACTGTAACTTTTCAAGGTTTACATGCCACCCCTTCAATGATGCCATTACAACACCCATGGTTTGGATGAGAGAAGTAGAAACTGACCTCAAACTAAAAAACATAGCTAAAGTAACAATAATAGAATATTTTTGCATCCTTTAAACATCACTGGAGCTGAAAAATATAAGTCACAGATAACTGTCACAAGTGCAGTTACTAAACCAAGTGCTTACCCATTTAATTAGCATCTCATGGAATGTACAGTTTTTTGTACTATCATGTCAATTTAGCAACAGCAGTAAAGTGCTGAATCTTTACTCCCCATGCTGTTTCCCATTTTTTTTCCATCAGAATACTGTCCTAAAGTACACTGAAGCTGTGCCTTTTGCTTTTCAGTGTTGCCTCATGTTGCAATTTATTTTGCACCTCCAGGAACAAGCAGCCCATAAAGTACAACATCACAGTTATGTAAATTCAGGAAGCCCAACTCCACACATCATTGAGTGAACTTCATTGTATTCAGCCAGTGCCTAGAAACATATTTTCAACCATCAGCCACTGCAATTTGACTGCAGGTGAGGAGGGGCACAGAACCAGGGGCCACAAACCCAGAGATGAGCTCGTGCCTGGAGGTGGGGAGTGAAGGGCTGAGCACTCACGTGGCTCTGTAGAGGTCGAAGCGCCCCTTGTCCTGGATGTGGAACATCAGGTCTCCCCCATTCAGGAACTCCATGATGAAGAACAAGTGATCCTTTAGCAGATAACCAGGGAATGGAACAGTTACTGATGCCATCCAACCATAAATGAAGTAGCAATGTGCCTCCAGGGGACCAAGCTGCCACCTCCCTCTTCTCCTGAAGGATTTTTGGTTTCATGCACCCCTGTGAGGTTCCTACAGAGTTGAGTGGCCTGGTCTTGTAAATATAAATATCTGATCCTCTATTCTGTGTGTTTCTACACTTAACACACACTGAAACAGACGTACTGATTTCAGTCTGTGACAATCATCCTTTTTCACTCACCAAAGGTAAAACTCAGATTAAGGACTTAAATAAACTCCTTCTTATTCCAGACTGCATAGATGTTTTTCTGATCTTATTCTGTCCTTATCAAGGTATGTTTGGCCATACTCATATTTACTTTCCACTAGGCCCATGATTTGCACAGAGCACAGGAAAAGGACATTTAATTCTTGCATCACTAAATTACTTTCATTTGACTGCCGGTATCAGCATCCATTAAAGGCTCAATCTGTTGTGTTGCTGTCATCATTAAAATTTTTCTTACCTTTGTCTGGAACGTGCTGTAAAGATGTGTGAGAAATGGATTTTCCCAGGCAAGAGCAAGGACCCTCTTTTCCACCATGGTACATTCCACATCATCATCAATTAGCACCACGTCCTTTTTCAGAGCTTTGATAGCAAAGAATTCATTCTTCCCTTTCAGCTCTGCAAGCAGAACCTACAAACAATGAAAGGTGAGAGTACAGCATGTGTAGGAAAGACTGGTGCTGATGTATCAGTGAGGGAAAGCCAAAGGTGGTGCACTGGCAATTAAAAGACACATTTAAATGGGAAAGATGAGGGAGGTTTGGGAAGGTGAAGCTGCTGGGCACAGATGAGGAGATGGGGCTCAAGGACCATGACCCACAGGCAGTTTTTCTGTCAATGCCTTGTGAGTGCATAAAGAGCAGCCAGGTAAAGCCTGGTCTCTCACTGGAGCTGCAGATTCAGAGACAGCAGTGGACAGAGCCTGTGGAGGTCACTCTGCCCTCCCAAACATCCCCTGCCACTGCACTGGGCCATGGGGAGGCTGCTTCTGTGTGCAGGGAACAGAGCTAAAATGTCCATTTGCACTGGATATGTGCATTAAAGGGCAATTCCTCTGCCTCTATGCTAAACATTGACAAACTGCTGTGCCCTATAATCACTTTGGGGTTCACACAAGATCCAGCTGATGAATTTCCAGTGTCTTTGACAAAGATGTCCACATACAATTCTGTTAGAAGATGACCCAAGAAGCTGTGAGACCTTTCTGGTTGAAGGAAGGAGCCCATCGCATTGCAGAGATCGAGTCAGGCAGACACCTGAACTCAGTTTGTCACATACCTTTCCAAAGCTTCCTTTGCCCAGCACTTTGTGGAAGACAAAGCTGTCTATGTTGAATTTTCTCCTTGCAGTTCTTGGCACTGGCTTGGTTGAGTTTACCTCCCAGAGCTTGTCATACTCGCTGTTATCTGCTGAGAAAAACAGGGAGGGCAGAGTTCAGGGGATGCAGGAACCCTGCAGGACTCAGAGCCCTGGCTAAGAATGAGGTGCTGACACAGCATTGCAATGCCTCTGCTGCTGGAATTACTGGTGAACCCAAACATAAGGGACAAGTCCTGGGTAAACTTTTCATGTGGCCAGGAGATGGTAAAAAGAAAGAAATGCTGCTTCTTTTAACAGCACTTATTAAAAAAAGAGAGTCTAACACAAAGTAAGGATGAATAACTTTTTAAATTGTCTGGTAGGTAAGTGGCTGTATTGAAACATTGTCTGTTTCCTCACCTGTTGAGTCTCCTCCTGGAGCTTTATGCTTCTTATCAAAATCTTGATAAATACCAACACTTTCTACAGATCCAGAATCAGACTTGCGTGAAGATCTCTGGGGAGAAGGGGAACATTTGAAATTATATTAGCACTGTTACTTTAGAAATAGAGTAATAGCTTTAAATGTAACATGATGGCAGCATAAACCTTTCTTTTTAATTATTAACTCCCAGTATGTATTCTTCTCAAGAAATTTGGTTCACAGACTATTTAGTCACCTTCTTTACAGCTTCACATCGGCCATTTGCTTTATTTCCTTCAAGCAAGAAAAGAAGTCACTGAAATTCCTGAACAGTCTATGTTCCATTGTTCATTGCAAAATTGTTAAAGGTATAATGGTTTGAACCACAGTGGAAAGGATTTGAACTGTGGGGAAATGTCCCCTTGGATGTCTGCTCATGTGAAAGAGGAGATGGGAGTCACTGTTTTACTGACATGCTGAAGCCATATCTGGATGTGTCCTTAGCACAGGGAAACAACTTTTACATATGGAAGATCCCTGAGATCAAATTTCAGTAATGAAAAGATTGAGCTCCTGTGTCCTGAAAGAGCTGCCACAACAGCTCTCATTGTTTTCAAAGCAAATATCCTGTGAAAGCTTAGGAGTGCACATCTCAGAGGAAGCACTGTTGGCTTTGTGATATATTTTCCTGTTTTATTTCAGAGCTTGTGTCTGAATCTTTATTTGCAGAAGCTGACCACAAAGTATCATGCTGCAGCAGGAGATGAACAATGCAAGCTATGGGGCCAGCAATAATTCCAGAGGGGTTTTCTGTGTGTGTGTAAATATATATGTATATATATTTATATCAGATGAATAAAAAATGAGACTAGCTGGTATATTTCCCCTTATTCACTTAATTTTATCATTCAAGTGGAATTTTAAAGTTGAAGCACGTAAAAACAGATTTGCAGCATTCTGATGCCACTGATTAGCCCACTAAACAGAAAGGAACAGAAAAGTCTTGGCACAGCAGAAAAACAATATTGGATTTCAGGAAGCCACACACCTTTTAAAAAATTCTTTAAGTGGCATACCCCCTTCCCTATTTCAGTTTCAAGCTATTGATATCTTTGTTAGTCTCTATAAGTGTCAAATTAAAAAAGACAAAGCTGTTTGCATTTCCTCTTTTTCAAATACAGTTTCCCATAAAAGTGATGCAGAAAAGATGATGTGAAAGCTCCCAAATGCTCTGAAAACAAGTAATTACCTGAGAAAAGGCAATAAAACTTACCTGGCTAACTTGATTTAAAGCTTCAGCTAGCAACTTCTGGTTTATTCCACATAAGTTTGCCACCTTCTTCTGGCATTTATGATGCACATTCATTCCACATTCTAAAAGAAATGTAAGGATTGTTATCCAAGCATCAGGAAAATGCTGACATTACAACAAACAGGGCTGTTCTGTGCAGTTCAGAAACCCTTTTTTAAGACCAGACTGGACATGGACCTGTCATTGCTACCAAAATTGCAGTTTTTATCCTTTAACACAATGAAGGCTAAAAAAACATTTCACAAGGGAAAAAACCTCCAATCATCATTACTTTATTCTCAAAATCTGTGACAATGAGGATCATACTGCCTTTTTGTGAGGGAATTATAAAAGCAATATTTACAGTAAACACTTTGAATGCACTTTGAGATGCTACGTTGAGTCAGTCTCCAAATTTCAGCTATTCCCAAGGCAGTAATTTTGATAATGCTCAAGATTACGCCTTTGCAGTGTTTCCTGGCTCCTTCAGCAGCTCACTTTACCTGAGCTGTCCCATGAGCCCAGTGCCTCTGTCTCTCTTTTGCACAAAAGCTTTTTCACCCCATACGGACGAGACGAATCCCACCCTACCCGACACAAGGAAAGGCACAGTGTGCACCACCAGCAGTCCCAGTGGGGGAACACTGGAAAAGCACAGAGAATGCCAGCTCCCTCCTCCTCCTCACCTTCACACTTGAGCCCCTGCCTGACCAGTCCCCAGAGCAGGCTGCCACAGTGGTCACAGAAGGTGGGGCTCATGTAGTTGTAGACGCGGAAGCGGTGCGGCATGTCGATGTTGAAGCGCTCCTTCTGGAACTGAGCACAGGCACAGCCATGTCACCTCAGCCCTGCTCCCTGCCACAGCCTCTGCCCACACACACACAGCACCCACCCTCACTGAGCTTTCAGATGCTTGGCTCACTTGGAAGCTTTGCCCACTGCCTGTTACAGGACTTTGCGCAGCTTTAAGCAAAGACAGAACCCTGGGTTGCACAGCCAGGCATCTCCCAAATGGAGCTGTCAGCTTCTGTGCAAGGTTTTGTTAGTTCAGCAATGTTTAATTACATAATTACACTCTAAATATATTGTTTCAGCTCTTACCATTGTGTCCCTGCTGTTGGCTGCAGTACCAGTACACCTCCCAATGATTTTATCAATGCATTTCTTATGAATAGCAGCATTGCATTCTTCAAGACATGCACAAGGAGAAAAAAGGATTCATTCAGATAATAAATACATGGGATGAGGTATTTGCATTTATGGCAGAATGTGAAAATCACATTCCTTTAGCATCATACAATAGACACAAAAAGTTCATTTTCTATCAAGATAATATTTTTTAAACTGGCTGCTCCGCCCCTTTTCTTTTACCATAAACTTTATTTCTAAACTAAATCACCAATGCCTCCAGCATTTGATAACAGAAGGAAGGACAATATTATGCTTTTGAGTTCTACACTTTGATAGCTCCTCCCTGCTTGGAGTAATGCACAGATCTATGCCAAGTCAAAGGTGATTTTCAATTCAGCTGTAAAACCCCTCAATAGTTGTAATTTACTTTAGAAAAGGTTTCACAAAAAACTGCTGTCATAAATGAGTGTAACTCTTCAGTAGCATTACACACTTCTGAGAAGAATAGCTAAGTCGATACTGAAATCCTAGGTAGGAATCATAGGTTCCTTTGGTTATTGTGCAAAATTGATATCAAACTTCTACTACTTTTTGTAGTAGAAAAATAATGATGATGCATTGTGCCATGCATATCTACAAATTTTTTTCATGATCTCCAGATTCATGTGGAAAGCAGCATAAGAAGAAATTAAAAAAAAAATTTAAAAATCAACTTACGTCTACATTTGTATCCCTGCTTATTGAGTCCCCTGAAAAACAAATTATAAAAAAGGAAATAAAAACATTTTCTGGAAGAAAAGATGGCTGATTTTTATTTTATTTTCACCATGTCAAACAACCAATTAATACATTGGTCTAAGTTTTGGTAATCAGAATCCTCTGTCTTAGGAAAGCAGGGTTTAGAAGATAAGGTCCTGTATTTGATAGACCAGCAAATTAGGAGTAAAACCCAGAAAAAACCAAGGTTTCAATCACATGGAAAATCCTCCCAACCTAACTTAGGACAAAACCAGCCTTACTATGAAAGGGATCCAAATCCTCTGTGGGTCTCTAGGCTGCCATCAGTCACTCCACATCTCAAACCTGGCCATTATTTTCTCAGACCCACCCCTCTTGTTCTCATCAGCAGAGCTGCTGATGATCATGACCAGATATCACCTGATGCTGATGGAGTTTCTGCCTATTATTTCAGTGGCAAAATGTTCAAGCTCTATTTCTCAGTGTGAAAGACAACTGTAGTTCTCAGGTATAAAAATGCTCTTATTGAGTATATAGCTTTAATTTCCCAACACAAATTTAATTGTCATTTTGCCTGAGTATATCTGAAGCAAACTTTGCAGTAATTTAGCCCTTGGAGGTGGGGGAAGCTTAGATTTTCTTTCTTACCATACAAAGTCTCTGCAGACAGAGCAAAATGTAGGCTGTCCAAAGAAGGTGGCAATAAATTCATGACTTTTGATGTAGTGGATTTTGGCTTGCTTGATGGCTCCTCTCCTGTTGATGGTTACTGTCCCCTCGTCGTCCCTCATCGACTGTCTGCAGTCTGAGGGGGACACAAGAAGACACACTTTTAATACTTCCAGGTATTACAAAGGTTAATATTTGCTTCTCTCAAATGTTCAGTTTATTTTCCTGTTTCTGACTCATGTTTCTGTTCATTTTACACCTGCATTCTGCAGACTTTCAGTCCATCAGGGGTGGTTCAGGAGCCCACACTGCTTCCCAAGGTGTTCTGTGCAAGCCCTTCCCACTCCTGCCCACACAGAAAAAGCCTTCAGCTGATGAACTGAGGGCAAAGAGCAGGGATGGAGCACAGTTTTGATAGAGAAGTGACAACCACTGTTGTTTCTTGAAAAAACAAATCTATGATTTGTGTTCTGTGATTTATGTTTAATATGAGTAAGTATTTTATTAGAAGCAGGAAGGTGAGTAGAAGCCTTTCCATCCTGCTGCTCCACAGGCCCTCCTGAGCCAGGACCACAGCAGAAATTCAGATGAACTGCTGCAGGACCTTCTGGGTGACCACAGGGCCATCCTAATGCAAGGTGACTTTCTTCCAGCCTCCAGGATCATTAAGGAGCAAGGACAAAGGAGATTTTCAGTTAGACATTTCCATTTTGCTGTTTCATAACATTCATGTTTTGTCTTTCCACGAGTCACACTCTCATTCCTTTCCCCTTCTAGCCTCCATAGAGTCAAATTATTCAGTATTACAATAATACTACCTGCTCCCATCTATTGCAGCATCTAATACTGGATCACATAGAAATCATGTGCAGCATTAGGCCAAGGAATAAAACAAAAAACAAATTCTGAGGCTCCAAGTTCAGCTGGCTCACACAGGTCCTCATTAGAGGTTATGGTTATTTTCACTCATTTCCAAGGAAGCTTCTGAGTTTCTTTTATAAAAATGCAAATTTGTGGCTGTAAGACTGAGACACAGACTATTTAGTCTTAACTAGGAATTTTTGAGTCATTGGGGCTTGTAGCAGAGGTAACCCAGTGCAGGTATATCAAGAGACTGGGTAACTGATTTAACCTGAGAACACATTTCTTGTCTGTTGAGGGACAATCCCATCCAGCAGGAAAAGAAAAAGGCTTGAACTAGCAATGAGGAGCTGATCAACTGCTAACTCCATCAGCTCTGGCCAGCAGCTTGTGGGTCCCAGCCTGGAAGAAATGTGGACATAGCTCATGTGTCCCAAGTGCTGTAAAGCTGAGGGCAAAAGCATATTGGTGTGTGCAGGCTGGGAATTTCCACAGCAACGGAGTAAGGAAAGAGCCAGAGGAGCGTTTTTCCCATTGTCAATATAATAGTTTTTTTTAATTTGCTCTGTTGCATTGCTTCCTTTTATCACTATCAGGGGAAGCCTTGCTTTTAGCACTGACAGAAGCAGATTTGTGTCCTTTGCCAAGTCACACTCAGTGCAATGCCTGAGCTCAGTACAGAGTTACCCAGGAGCTCTGGTTTTCTGGCTGCTAAGTGCACTTGGTTCTTGTCATTTGTTTTAGCTGGCTGCCACCACTGCTACCCCAGCAGAGTGCTGAACCTGGAACACAATCTGTCATCTGGCACCTTTCTGAGTGTCCCAAACTAATTTATCTGTCACAGCCAGCAGCAGCCACACTGCAGCAGCATGTGCTGTCTTAGAAAAGAAATGGCATCATCAGCTCAGGTATTGAGGAAAGGTTAAGCATATTAGTGAAAAGAAAGTTCAAAAAAGGTCTCCAGGTTTTGCCACTCGTTATTAATGTACTTTTCTGAGAAATTTGCCACCTGGTTCAGAGAAAAACCCACCCTGACAGCCCCTGAAAGGACCTTCCAGTGTGCATGGTGACAATCCCTGAGCCACCCCTGTCCCTCCAGGAACAGGATTCCTTTTCCTTGTTCAAACAGGCTGCTGAATTCAGCCAACACAAACTCTTCAGCTGCTGCACTTCAGCTTGCGGCAGTCTGCAAACTGTGCTATCTGTGTTTGATCCTGCTGAGCAAACACACAGACCTCACCCACTGCTGCTCAAATGCTTCAGGGAAACCACACCGGTGTGCTGCAAGGGAAACAAGGGCAGCAATACCTCACATTGTTTGCTGCAGCAAAGGATGTCTTGGTATGGAGATTTAATCAGTAACAGCAAGGAAGCAGAGAAAGGCCTTTTGCTTCATGGCAGTGTTCTGAGGAGATCACCTGTGATGCAGCAAATTACCAGACAAAAGCCTTCCTGAAGTCCCTAACAAGCAAACCAAGTGTTCAGTGAGGAACAAACATCTCATGCTGAAATACATGGAGCAATTTAGTATTGGTGATACTGTGTGCAGAATTCTCTGACAAAACTTGTTTTTATAGGAAACACCAATGTTTCCTCCCTGTCTGAAGCCCTGATACCAAACTTAAGAGAAATACATGAGATTGACACTTATTTCTTTGAGAGGGTAATTATATAAACTAATCACTTTGGGATTTTTCCTAATTTTTTTTTTATTTTGCACATTTTCCCTAAGTATACTTTAATGGGGAAGAATGCTTGAGCACATCAAAACCTCAAAATCTCCACGTGAGAACACAGAGACTTTACAACCAGCTGCCTTGCCAAAACCAACCAATATAACAAAGAATAGCTGAAAACATTGTCTGGTTCAGAAGCAGCTCAGAGTTTGGAGAGCAGCTGTGAGTCAGGTTCATCTGGAGTTGAGGTGGCTCTGAAATGATGGCGTAATTTCAATTTACTGTGGGCATGTTTAACAAGTTATTTTTAATGCGTAAATTGCCTCTAATGTGTATTGCTCCAGAAAAGTTTTAAGCAGCTCAGCCAACCATGGAGTTAACTGGAGAATAAAGGTTTAATTTCAGAGACAATCAACAACTGCAGGGAAGTAACTTTCACCACCACTGTATGGATGCAGGGTGGAGATGATGGAGATAGAGAAACACAAAGGGAAAAACTTTGCTTCCTGCTTCCCCCTCCAAGCAAGCCAGGATTTCCATAAATGAAATGTTTGTCATGAACAGCACATGGTCAGAAAAGAGCAGGTACAGAACAGCTGAATCAGCAGCTAGGGTCCAGGTAACCTCTGCAGCAGCCTGCAGTTGACATTAATCATTTTGGACCTAGCACACACCATTAAACATAATCTATTTCCTCTGCTGAGAGCTGTGGTTAATATTTATCACTGACATGCTCGTATATTTCAAGGTGTCTTCTCAAAACTCGCAGCTGATCTGACACAAACGCCCAGAACTCCTCTGTGCTGGACATTCATGCAGAAACCACGAAGCAGGGCTGGGAATTGGCAGTGCAGCCCCCCAGGCTGCTGTGAACCCCCCCTGCGTTCTCTGCTCAGCTGCAGGGCCTGTCCTGCTGAACATTTCCCAGTGCCCAAGCCACCAACACAACACCCAACCCATGGCTGGAAAACATTTACCACAATAATACTGCTGGGGCTCTGCTGAGCTGTAATGAACCTCAAGGTGAGATGTCACATCGTCTCAAATGAACCTCAAAAGTCCAACAACAAAGGAAAACAACCTCAGGATACCCCTAGTAGTTTTTCTTAAAAAAAGAATTGAAAAAAATATTTACCCTCTTCAGAGTTCATTTTGCATTTTAACCTGCTCATTTCATGGTGCTGTTTGTGGAGAGAAAAGAGAACAGTGCTACTGTCAGAGTCTGGGAACCAGGACTTCAAACAGGGACAGGAAAGGAATTTTCTGAGCTGGTTGCTCAGGCTGAGATTTGTCTGAAACTTTATAATTAATTACAAACCCCACTAACATTTCTGTTCAGTGTCTGTCTCCTTCGGCTGTTCTGCAGCCTTGCACTTGGCTTTGTTTGAAAGTTAAGCGCACCTTCAGGTCAAGAAAAATATTAATCTCTCAGAGCAATCATTAAAATGGAAAACTTGTTCCTGAAAGGAGACTTTCCCAGCATGGACTGTCTCAGAGGCAAACTGCTCTTTAACCTGGTCCTGGAGAAAACTGCTTTAAAGATCATCAGTTAATAATGATTAAAATGTTAAAAACCTCAAGAAACCATTTACAGAAGTAGAAGTTTCCCAAAGCCTACAGTTCTGTGACATGAACTTGCTACGTTAAATCATTCTGGTCTTTGTGCTACTCCTCTTCAGAGGATCACAGGTTTGGGTTGGAGCATTTATTTGCAATGTCTGCCACAGGCAGGGATACCTTGCACCAGACCAGGGTGCCCAGAGCCCCATCCAGCCTGGCCTTGGACAAATCCAGGATGAAGTCCTGCCATGGCCAATATGTGTGTGTGTTTGACCTCTCCTAGGCATTACTGACACCAATGGCCTGGTAGAGAAGTGTAAAACAAAGCACCAGCTTTAACAAGCCCTGCTTTTCAATCCAGGTTTAAAAACCCCCCAAACCAAACACACTCCAGCCTTTGTAGTGCTCCCACCCACCCAGAGCTGCACTGTGAACACAGTCCATGCTCAGTGCACAGAACTCTTGTTGTACAGCTCAGCGTTTTGCTAAATGCTTCTGCAGAGACCTCTGGTACCTCATTTATGGTGATAAAATCAGGAATAAACTGGAAAATGGGTCTTTTCTCTTTTTCAAATTACACAGCAAAACCAACAGATATAGCACCTCAATAACAGATACAGATCTAAAGATACAGATCTCAAGCATCTCAAACTTCTACTGAAGGAGCAAATTATATCAGATTTGCTGTGCTCCACACAGCATGTTAGCTACCTTAGGAACCACAGACACACCAACCTGTTATCTATGAAATCACTACACCTGCAACTGTCTGATTCTCCTAAAGAAAAATCAGAAGATAAAGCCCGCAGATGTTTTTGTTCAATTCATGCAATTGCATTTCTGCTGCAGATTAGAGATGGGAGGTGCCACTGAATAACCTCCACATTTGCCAAAATTCTAGAAACAGCATTTTCTCAGTTAAATTATTAAATCAGACCAACATCCCCATGTACAATTACAAGGTTCAGTTCTGGCTCCTCAGCCCTCATCACTGTTATTTATTAAAAATGTGACCATCCTTCCACAACACACCTCATCCATAGAGATAGTTTCTTTAAACCTTACTATCGGCCCATACAATTTCCAGACTGAAATGGCAAATCTGTTATATATCCTATTATTTTTTCACAGATAACTCAGAAAAATGCTGAAGTCTCATGCTTCCCTAACACTCAACACACAGAGAACAACATATTCAACATATATGCGGCTCTCTGGTTCATGTCTCTCTCCCAGAATTCAGAGAATTGAGATATCAAAAGTTTGTATGCAAATTACTCACCTTCTGGCACTTCTAATGGCATTTTAAAGAAAAAATTCACTGCCCCTTTCTGCAGGAAGCTGTAGCCAGCAAAACAGCAATTCAGGATTCAAACCCAAGGCACAAGCACACTCCCACAGCTGCTCACACTGCACAAGACACTCAGGAGAGTGAGGTTCTGCGTTTTCTTACTCCACGAGGTCATTAACCACATTTGAATAAACAAAGACCAAGCAAAGCATTAAACTTATTTCAACTCCCACCTATTAAAACTAAAGCTGCTTTACAGAATTACAACCTAGTTTCAATACTACAACGAGAGAAGGAGGGGTAGAAGGAAAACAATTTCAAAATTAAAACTGAGGTTAACACCCTGTTCTCGCATTTCACACACTAGGAGAAAAGCTTTTGAGTTTCAGCACAAACTCATATTCAAATCACAGTAGAGAAGACAAAATGTTTTTTGACAACTCTAAGTCAGGGCTCTGCAGTCTCCATTTTATAGGGTCTAGGAAGAAAAAACATTAAGATTGGTACAACTTTTCATATGCAGCTCTAAATTAACTGGTCAGGACTCAATCTGGAAAAAGAATATTCAAATGAAAAGTCTCAGTGTAGTCTACCATGGAAGAACCATTAATACCAGCTTATTCTGTGATTTTTTTGCTCTAAGAATATACCTGTTAATGGAACAGTAACATTCTTATTTCTCTGCTCTGCACCACTGCAGCAGAGGAAAGCAGTTTTCTCTAAAGGTAGCAGAATGTTTGCTACTAAGAAGAAAGGTTTGAAAAACAGCAGCTTCAGTTTGCACAACAAGCCAAAGAAAGAATTAGTCACTTTTCTGAAATGCTTGGAGCTTTTCAAACAAAAGGTAGCACCTATAACTCAAAGATACAAATGGCAGCAATAGAATAAACCAGGGAATACTTTGAATAAACCAGGGAACAGCTGAAATACCAGTTTCAGAACAAACCTTTTTTAGTATTTTAGAAACACAGCTACCACAGAGCTCAGTGTGCAAAGGCAGGCCAGAGGGAGAGCAAAGGGACAAGTGCACAGGAAGGAATGTGAGCTGTCCCTGAGGGTTTCAGCAGGGTGGGGAATGGAGCTTGGCACAAACACCCTTGCACTGCACCAGCAAACCTCTCTGCTCTCACACTGGTAAGTGCTGATTTAACTGGAGAGAACATTTACAGCAGGGCAATGATGAGCCAAAAATCAGTGTTTGCCTATTTAGCAGCATTACACATTGACATAAGGGAGGTTTACAACCTTGAGGAGGAGTAGTTTGTTAAAATATGTTGATATTTGCAGTGTTCACAATAAAGTATCAGATTGAGTGACTTTCCTTCACAAAATGTAGATGTATAAAAGTCTTGAAAGGCAATTTCCATCACCTCTGTGGTTTAGTTACCAAAAATGTACTGGTGACTAATTTCATTTAAAGCAGAAGGTTAATAGGAACTCATTGCAAATGTCAATGGTCAAAAAAGTGCATTAAGATGTGACTATTAACTTGCCAATTAGAATATAAATGCATGACTTAATGATCTGATTGGTATTTAGGCTTCATCTACCACCATCTGCAGTCCCTAATAAAGGCAATAAAAAGAACTGCAAGAACATTGTATCTATTTTTAAATTATTTTGATTACTGAGTAATATTAATATAGTACTTTCAGAACACAATTATATTACCTTCCTACTAACAGCTAATAATAAATTATGGAAGGTTTTCACTTATGCCATCTCCACTTTTCCACATGTCTGTGTGGAGAGGAGGAAATATGTTTCAATCTCATTAAATAAACAACTGAAAATACAGAAACTGGGTTTGTACAGGTTTGCTTGAGAAACTTCTGGGTGTCCAGGAGAAATTGATTTCTGTATATTGCATTAGATATGTATGATCAGAGTACCATTGCCCCATGAAACAGCCTTGCACAGGAAACTATGACAAAGACCAAGATAAATATTTCCTAATATAATGGCTTATAGCAGTTTAAATGCAAACCTGAGAAAAGCTCCCATTTACAGACTCCTGAAAATCCCTTGAAAAATACTTGAAAAAGTATTTTTTTAAAATTTAGCTTTAAAGTGTTGACTTTCCTTAGACACCAGAGCCACAAGCACATAGGCTGGGTTTTGTTGCCATCACAAAGATAAAACATCACCTCTGAAATGTAACCTATGCCCATCACATTCTGTCTTCAGTATCTTCTGCGCAGAATGCACAAAAATGTATGGTACCTTCTCAATGAACTTGTCTGGAGAGCAGAACTGTGAATATGAATGTCTGTGGGGGAAAAAACCCACCCATGCTTCAAAATGTCCTGCTTAGTCTTTTCAGTTCTTTATTAACACATACTATTAAACCTTATAAGACTGGTAGGCTAATCTGGCAGACCAGTTATATTATAATTACAATATTATTCCCAAGAAATAATGGTTTCACGATTCCTAGTATGAGAAAGTTTTAACTACAAGCTGAGCAAGTTGTGAGGTTTACAGCATTTCCTTTAGGAAAGGACTCCCCAGATACACAAATCCACACCAATATTGTTCAAGTACAGTAATAACTGTACTTGAAGTTTCCCTCCTAGTTCATTTCCAAGGAGCCTGGGTAGGTTTCTGAAACAGACAGAAACCTGGTACATCAGATCATTGACTAGATTTGCATTTTAATACTAAACTATTCCCTCATTCCTACAATCAGTTTCTGTAATTAGTGAATAGGATGTCTGAATCCCAGGAAAATCAGACCCACTGCTCCAATCCACAAAAGAAATTCCCACATAAGCTAGAGCAAGAGATTCAACTTCTTTGCACCTAAAAAGGAACAGATAGTATATTTTCCATCACATCAAAACATGAGAATAGACACATCAAAGATGTAAAAGTGCTTAAATGCAACAGCATTTAGAAATGAACAAATCCTGCCATGAGTGCAAATAACAACAACAAAAAAACCCCAACAAAAAACCAACCAACAAAAAAAACCCAACCCAAATAAACACCAGGAAAGGAAATGAATAAAATTAATTAATAAGATTCTACTCAGGTGATTTTTTTTTTGTAAGCTACATCATTCTGTGCTCTGCAAAAAAGCAATCACCTTTTTCACATAACTGACTGAAAAGAAACTATTGACAATACCTGCATCTTCCAAAAAGTACTGCACAGCCATCAGCACCTTCCCCTGAGGCTGAAGGTCAAGCTGTGGAAAGAAAGATAGCAACAGTGAAGTGTGTGGCTGACTGCACCTCTCAGGAATTTAAACAGTTCTTTCTAGGGTATGAAAGTAGACTATGCAATAACTATTTGATTACAATCCTCTTCCACATCTCTCTATGGCAGCTGAGTCAGGGGCTTTTATTCTCCTGCTTTTCCTCATGTGCTGCATGGCTTTGATGTGTCCCCAGGAGTTCAGCACGGTCAGAGTTCACATTGTTTGTCCACAGCCCTTTCCCGTTCTGCAAAGAGTTTGCTGGCTTCTGTTTTTACTGTTAGTAAACTCAATCTGCACAGGAACCCAGTTTTAAAAGAGGTCTATACAATCCTTTATATGTTTATTGAGAGTACAAACCATAGTGATATCAAATGCTGTTGCTGGCAATGAAATAAAGTGGTATAATCATAATTTATTTTCCTTTCCTCCTCAAAACCATTACACATGGTTTCTGTGGCAAATCCTCCAGACCAGCAAAAAAAATAAGTGCTTTTTAAGCCAATAGCTGAGGTCAGTTCCTGTGCTCAGAATGTAGCCACTAATTCTTAAACTGCTGCCTTCATAAAAGATAAGAAACCCTTAACCACGTAAGAGTGACTCAATCTTCACTCCAGCACAGAGCAAAGTACCCCTGGGTTACCCTAAATGCAACTTGGGATGAAAAATCCAGTCCCCGGACAAAACCAAACCACAGTTACATTAGATACACCCAGGAACATATCCCCAGAAATCCCACCATCCTACTGGGATAATGAGGGAGTTCATCTCTAAGGCAGGGTCTGACACTCAGAACATTTGCCCAGCAAAGTTTACAGCAGGCCAAGACCTCAGTTACAGCTATTAATGCCAGGCTGTCTCCCCACACACAAAAACAACCTTACAGGCTATGCTAAGTGGTCTCTCTGCTGGCCATGATGCTCTGTCCAAGTCATGGTTGTGCAGAGGAAGTTTAACACTGATGATGTCAATGTGGTACCTGTTCTGAGGTACCACAGAGGATTTGAGACCACTGAACTGGCTAAAACTGATTACTATTAGCTTTTACTCTTCTGAATAATTGCTCTTGTCTTAGAAATTGAGGTGTGAAAAAAAAGCCCCAAGTGTAACAGGTGAATACAAACTAGAGAGATTCTACTGACCTAGGAAAATCTGTAAGCCTCAAAGGCACAAGGCATTCATTCAGATTGAAAGATGCAAAACTAGGTCAGCAATTTGGAGGAATTAATCTTTTTCCTTACCCAGAACTCTGCTTTGCCATTGCCTTTCTTGCACCTTTCTGCCAGCACTGACACACCCACAGTCACCTCAGACAGGGGCTCTTCTGCTGCTTTCATCAGCACGATCTGGATCACCCGGCCCTCGTAAATGTGGGCGTCAAAAGTCGATTTCCATTCGGGATACATGGTGGGTTTCCTCTGAACCAGAGTTTTTCCTCTCTCTGAAAGCCACAAAAAAAAAAAAAAAAAAAAAAAAACAGAAACTGTAAAATGTACATAGATCTAGCATTTAAACTCAACAAAATAAAAGAGGGAATACTTGTACTGAAACTACAAGCAGATTTACTGTTGCTGGAACAAGGTTTAAATGCTCAGTTCAAAAGTTCATGACATGGAAGGCAAAGCCCACCCTGATGAACATGCAAAAGCAGTGAAGGGGTTAACATGGAGCTAGAGAACAGGAGAGACAAACCCTGATGTGGAACTCATGAGCTGGGTTAGTCAGTCCCAACTTGCCAGGGAACACTTGCATGGCTCCATTCTGGTACAAATCTCCATGAGGTGCCATCTGATCATGGTGAACACCTACTGCTACAAGATAATTTAAGATAAACCTCACACTGATCCAGTTTAAATTGAAACCAGTGTCTGAGAGATGAAAGGCTTCACATTCCATTAATCTATGTCCAAGTTATCCCAACATTTCACTTGTATTCATAAGTCACTCTCCTTGGCATTGTACTCTACCATGACTGCCACTTTTTAAACGATATTTCAGGGCCTTATCTGTCCTCTACAGTCTATGCAGACCTTGTGTAGTAAAGGAATAATAAGAAAGCTAAAATTACCTCAAAAAATGTCCTTTTTTCTTCTTCTTTTTTTTGGATTTCCTTTAAGAACATCTCAGCACACTCCTTTAGGAGTTTTACATTGCTCTACTATTCTTATTAGATGGATTTTCTTTTCCTTTTTGCCAAGAAAGGCTGAATGATCCTTGAAGTCCCTTCCAGCCTGGTATTCTATGATTCTAATACACAGCTTCAGCCACCCTTGCTACCCATTCTACCCATTAAACTGATTTCTTCCTGTCCATATCTTGGGCACAGAAAACAGCCAGTGACTGCACAATCTATGATAAGCTTTGGCATATTTCTAGATCTGAGTCTCTAAGTCCCATCACCACATCCAAAGTGATGATGCCTCCCAAGAAACCACATCCAGCTCTTCACTGTGACTCTGGCACACAGAGCCACCTCCCAGTTTTCCTCTGATTTGCTGCCAAGTCAATTATTCTCCATTTGTGCCCAGGTAACTGAATACAATTTCCTACATTCTACATAATTTCTGCTATTTATCAAGATTTTTTTTTTTACAATAGAAGTGCTTTCTAAGTGCCTCTCCAGCTCTGAATGATCCATTTACTGTTATGATATCAAGGCAGTTGTAAAGCAGATTAAATACTTGGACCCTTCCCCAGGAAGCTGCAGTGTGGTCTGTTAGGTACTTAATATATTAAAATCTTCCTGGAATCTCAAGGCACAGTCAGTGTTCATTGATGCAGAGCTTGCTGGATGCACTCCACTCAGCTGTGCTGAGCTCTGCAGACAAGCCCAGGGAATGGTGTCCCTGCACTGCTTTGTTAGGGAATGCCTGCCAGCAGCAGCACTGGGAGCTACAGCTCAGACACAGCCCTGAGCCACTTGCCAAAGGAGACCCCAAAATGCTCAGAAACGGCCACCTGAGGGCCTCTCCATTGCACAGCAAACTTGAGCATTCCTCCTCTACTCCGTTTAAAGCTTTTCTCTTGAATTTGAGGAACTGAGCAGACAGAAGGCTCAAGCCCTTCACAGTGCAAACCTACCTCCAGAGCCTGGTTCTAAGAAAAAAAACTTGAAAATATTGTCACAGAATCACTGAATTGTTTAGGTTGAAAAAGATCTTTAAGATCATCAAGTCCAATCACTAATCCTGCACCACCAAGGCCATTGTTAAACCATGTCACCAAGTGCCACATCTACACATTTATTTAGAGATTATTAGGACAATAAAGGTGAGGAAGGGGATAAAAAGCAGGCTGTTTGCACAGCAAGGCTTTTACATTGGCCTGCTTTTTGGATTGCTGAAGCCAGACCCCTTCATCAAAAAGGCACAATTCAGAAGGCATCCTTGGCAATAGGAGACTGAACATTTGCAGAACCTTTGACAGTAATTCAGGGTTTGCAGAAACAGCAGCAGTTTGTAAAGAATTTGCAAGATCTCTTTGTAAGATTCTTAGAAGGGGAAAGAATGATTCCAGTCTGTTCCCAGCCTCTCCCCTCCCTAGTCCCATGTCCCAATTAATATCTGCTCTGATCAGTCAAGTCTATACATTTTTACCCTACATAAAACATAGAGAAGGTGTCTCAGTTACTGGAAACAGCTTCCAGCCCAGCCATGCTGCTTTTGTAATTACAATCATGCTAATCAAGGTTTGTCATGGGTCACAATCCCTGTCTGCAAATGAACACTGGAGGGTCAGCAAAGGACAGCCTTCAAGGACACTATTCCTGCCTCTGCTGTGCTCAGCTTGGCTTCTCTGCTCACACTCCTGACTTCAGAACACACCCCATGTTTGCAAACTGGCTCCATGCCTAATCATTAGGCTCTATGAGTTTCTTCTTCCTATACGATAAATTTTTCCCTGATTGTGTTTCAGCGTTCAAATCCAACAAAAAAGCTGTTCCAGATCTTGTCAAACTGACAACAGGACCATCAGACTGTTTTCCTGATTACTCCAATCACTCATCTCTCCAAGCAGTTCCCTCTCCTCCCCTTTTTTTTTAGTATGTCAAAGACACACAGAAGCAAAGACTGGGAAATATTGGGACAATTCTACTTTTCAAAAGCAAATGGCTGGGAAAAAAACCAGTGGACTTATTTAAATTATTTTCATTTCTCCACATATTCTGGCAGCTGCAACACCTTCAACATCATGTCTATCATGTCTTCAGAGGTTATCCCAGCAGATTAGGAAACTACTTTGGAGCTTAGAACATTTGCTGAATGACAAAACTTTGTGGAAAAGGCACCATGCCTCGAATTTCAAGCTTAAATGCAGCTTTTACCCGCAGCAATAAGGGAAAGACCAATCATGTTGTGAGGAAGAAGAAACTTCACCCTTTACTGCATTCTTTGATGTTTTGTGAATCTCTAGAGCCATAGCGCAGAATTAGAGCTGCAGTCTAGCAATACATCAATTCCCTCTCATCCTGTTTGGCTGCAGTGGTGTATTCTAGCCAAATGTCACAAGCTATTATAAACCTTTGGACCAGTTTCTGTAAAGATGAGGTCTCTGAAGGCTGAGGGCCTGTTGAATCACTTGGTCTGTTCAGTTGGAGAGACTGAGGGGAGACCTCAGTGCAGTTACAAGCTCCTGCTCTGGGTGACAGTGACAGACCCGAGGGAATGGCCTGAAGTTGTGTCAGGGCAGGTGTAGGTTGGCTATTACAAAAAGGTTCCTCCCAGAGGGTGGTGGTGCCCTGAAGAGGCTCCCCAGGGAAGGGGCACAGAGCTCCCCAGAGCTCCAGGAGCCTTTGGACAGCGCTCTCAGGCACAGGGTGGGACTGCTGGGGATGGCCAGGCAGGGCCAGGAGCTGGACTCAGTGATCATTGAGGGTCCCTTCCAGCACAGCTCATTCTGTGTTTCTGTGTAAGAAGACCTTCAGTGTGAGTAATTTCAAGCAAACAACTCAGGCAAAGTACCTCAGTTACTACAACAATAACAAACTGCACCTCTCATCCTCCAAGCCAATAAAGAGTATTTGCTGCTCTGTATTTCAGTTCCCTCAGACCTGCTCCTGTCCTGAGTACTAATAAAGAAACCTTGCTTTAAGGTGAAGGTAGAAAAAACAGCCATTATTATTTCTCCCATTCCAAAATAAAAGATCACATTGAAGTGCTTGGCACGATAGGAAGAGAAGGACTCACTGCCATTCACAGATTAAGGAGGTTTACAGTAGTTCTCAAAAATTTACTGATATTCAGAAAAGCATCTCCATTTGTAACCTCACCTGTAGTGAGAGCTTCCTTCATCTTGATAGCACAGAAAGGCTGGAGTTGTTCTCCATCATTCTGCCCAGGTCCCAGCTCAAAGGAGTTGAAAGATATCCGTAGGAAGGGGGCCATTGCTCAGGATGACACACAGCCTACGTGGAAAGAAAGAAAGATGGAAAAATCAGAGTAAAACACCTGGTCTGAGACACATAATAAAGTGACACATTTCCCAGCAGATATCAAAGCTTCTATGGAAGCTACAATCACATGGCTTCTATTCCTGTATTGCTTTCAGTGGCCATTCACAAATCCTAGGGTGCATCCAGAGCTAGTGATCCAACCTGGGGGCCTCCAAACCTGCACATGATGCCAGCAAAGAGAAGAGGGATAGGTAGAAAGAGCTCCAGAGCTACTGTGTCACCAGTTTTAAAGTGTCAGGAATTACCCCACAAGAATTCAAAACATCTGTGATTTCTCAGTCAGCAAACAGGTATTTCATTACAGTCTTCCTCCAATTTAAGAGCTCTTGAATTTAGAGCAGATTTCATTTATAACTCACAGCACCTTTAGCAATGGAATTTGTCCTGTATGCAAGGAAGGAGGGATTAGGAGGAAAGAGATAACAAGGTAACAGGAAGAGATGGTAGAAAAGAAATTAAGACTTGAAACTGGGCTGGGCTGGTCTTTTGACTGAAGATTTTCAACCTGTCCAGTCAAGCAGCACTAGGAAGAACATTTCGAGCAATCTTGCACGTGCTGGCATTTTTTAATGTAAAGAATTGACCTGAGAAACCATTAACATTTCTCTTCTATTTCTAAAAAGGCTTTTACAGTCATTTAGAAAAAGGATTAAAATCAAGTCTCTGCAGCAAGACAGCATATAACTCCTGACAGTATAACCTGCACATCTCACACTCTCCCCATGTGGGAACCTTTTTTAATAAATGGAAAAATTTTATTACTAACTTTTATTGAGTTAGTTTTTTTAACTGACTGTTTCCCCACTTTCTTTCTATGGGGTAAAACAAGAGTTAGAAAGCAAATTTAGGATTACTTGGCAGCACTGCTTATTCCCCCAAAGAACAGAAAGCCAGAACTAAAATTCTCATTCACACAGACTCACAATAAAGCAACAACCCTCCCACACTACTCCACTGCTTATTGCAGCTTGGGGCACCATAGATGGAGTTGACCTCACAAAGAAAGAAAAATAGACAGCTTTTGTAAAAATTAACAAATACCATCTGACAGCTGACTTTCACAAGCGCAGCTTAAGCACAGCGCTTATCAGGAGTTCTAATGAGGAACACATTTTAGCTGCTCAGGAGACCCTGTGCTATGCTCAGAACTACACCCCAGTGATCAGCTGCAGGACTTGCCAGCAGCAGATCACATATCATTCCTACTCAACATGGATGTAAAAGAAACCAGATTTCAGCCTTGCTCCCCTCTGGGAAACAGCTCTAAGGCTCCATGAGGCCACAGGTAGAAACAAACTGGGTAGGTTAACACGGAGCTCCCACTGGAAGGTTTCTTTAACAGAATCACAGGAGAATTCTGCTGCAAGGGACAGCCCAGCAAGAAGTCACAATTTCCAGTAAGCCTTTGACTATATGAACGAAAAATTGGAAAGCACTGACAAAGCTAAACTAACAATTGCACTGATTTCACTCAGCCCATGTTACTCAAGCCAGTGTTAGTCCTGAGACAGAATACAAGGATTTACAATTTTGTTTTTTATCTCCAAGTTATCAGATACAATAAATCATGTACAATGCATACACATTTTGAGTAATCCCACAGCCTTTCTCATTTTCAGAGGCCAAATACATTTGGATGCCATATTTTCACCTCTGTTTCATAGTTTTGGATATGGTTATTTGTTGTTAGTTTCATTGTACTCAGCTTCAGTGCATGTCCAATGCTCACTTCTCACTCGGAAATGCTGCACACAAGCAATTCAGCAGTTAGAAGAAAACACCAATATCCCAGAGTTTTTGATGGTGCTCAAAGCCCAAGGTCACAGTGGAAACTAGAAGATAACTTTGCTTTAAAAAGAGCTTAAAAAGAGCCCAAACAAACTCAGCAGCTGCCTGCTCTTGCTAAGTTTCTCCACTCCTACACATTATATGCTTTTTTCACAGATGTAGAGATCTTGAATGCCTGCATGCAAACTCTTCACTGTATGTGGTAGACTACATTGTGACAGAGAGAGGTTAAGTGAGAAAGGAGGGTTTGGATTTGCTCCTCAAATACATCTTCTGATCCTTTCCTATGCTAAGATGTACTGTGAGATAGTTGACAAGGATCAGCTGCACTGCTGTAAACAAAACCATACCCCACTAAAACTGCTTTTGGCAGTGAAACTCAGTGAAAGAGATTAATTTTAAATCAACAAAGTTTCTCAAAATCCCTGCTGAGTACACTCATGTGAGAACACATTTGAGAAGGAAAGACACTGAAAGCAGCACAGAGGCTTTGCTTGTTGCAGTTTAGACAAGAGTCCACCTCCAGTCTCTGTCACTGCTACAGAAGTGACAGCACAAGTGCTGAATCTTGTTTTAAAGGCTGTATCTGTCAAGAACTGAAACTGCTGAAAAACACTAGCTTTGAATTGAGGGAGACTGTAAAATCTACTCATATTATCTACACTGCAGCTATGAAGTGTTAAAGCCAAACTGTTTTCCCTAAAGGGCAAAATTTTATCCAAACCAAATGGTGGAAAAACTGAGATGTGAGCTCCAACAATACTCCAAGTCTAAATGACAGGTTCAATATCTCAAACAGTTTCAAAGTCAAAGTACAATCTTAAAAAAAAAAAAACCTACCCAAAAAACGAAGGGAAAAACATTCCAGTAACATTACTGGAGATGAAGTACCTGGTGGTGGCCACACCTGGGGGCTCAGAGCACACCATCAGATGCTGTCCTGCACAACATTCACTTTGTCAAGGATTCCTGACCTTCTCTAATGCAAACTAAACCCATGTTCTATGCTATCAGGGACAGATTCTGCAAAATCCACTGTACTTTCAACTGAGCTTTAAAACTGAGAGTTTTTGATTATTTAATATGGAAAGAAAATCAACACTGTTATTATCAACTACGGAGAGAGAGGGGGAAACTGGAAACATCTTCACATCATCAATGTCAACACCTGCCAGATGAACAAATGCTCAATTTTCCCACTGATGTGTTTGTAACACGCAGTTTTAAAGAAACCTTCAAAGCAAATTAAAATATTAAATATTCCTAGGATAATTTTATCAAGATTTGCTGGCACAAAATTCACATTAGATTAAAAACCTTGTTCACAGAGACCAAAGGGACAAAGGGTAAATTCTGCAGTGTTCCTCCTTCCAGCAGTGCCCAGCTCTCAGGGGCTGGGGGGAAGGTGGTGCTTGCCAGGGTTCCTTTGTTGCTGTAATTCTGCCTTGTTATAAACAGTGAGGACAAGCCAGCCCTAACACAGCCCAGAGACAAAGACATGGTTGTAACTTTTACACAAAGCAGGAAGGCACATCAAAGCAGTGGATGATCTGGAGGAAAAGCAGTGGATGATGTGGAGGAAACGCTGACACTGGCTGACAACAGAGCACTGAAGAGACTGAAAACCAACGGGCCCAAACAGAGCCAGGCTGTTCCATCACTGATAAGGACCATGGATCCAAGAGAAATACAACTGAGAAAACTCCCCTGCAGGTTTGTGCCTCTGATTTCCTTGTATTAGACTGTGACATGTTTTGCAGATGGATGTAAAGCTGCAAGGCATCCCAGCTGTTCCATGCTGTCCCACAGAACTGCTCTGGGTGCCATGAAATGCCTGATTCCTGCTGAGGCTCCTTCCAAGGCCACACAGCTGCTCTGGGAATCACCAACAGCACCACACCCCATAAACCATGCATTCTTCCCTGGAAAGACGAAGCAGTAACTTTTTCCTTCTTTAAGATGCAAAAGTATAGATTATATTCAACCTTTTTTTTTTTACACAAGGGTTTCCTGTCCTCTATTCTGGCAACAGACAAGAAAGACAGCACCAAATTACTGTCCAGCTTATTGTCCCCACAGCACTTCTAAACACAGGAACAAGGGTCTCTGTGGTCTTTGTGTACAGCCTGCAAAGCTGATTGTGCTGCTTGCATGGCAATCATACAGCATTGTGTAATGCAAATAAAGATGCTGGAAGAGGGATTAGCATCCTCCACCTGTGCAGACTGGGTGTTTTTATTGTTCCTATGTGTGACAACCCACACTCCCTGCACTTAGATCCTTTCAGCTGATGGTCCAAGAGAGAAAACCAGTGTCTGTGCTGTAGGACTGAACCAAAGGAATATGGTGCTAACCACTGTCTACACTGCACACCTAGGATTAGTCTACAGAGACTTTTTGCAGGTTCTGTTTCAAGCCCTGGCCTTTATTTGATGCTCTGTATGTAAAAGTCAATCTAAAAATGAAGTCAGTTTACAAGAAGCTTATTGTATTTGCTGTTATGAGCCTTGTCAAAAAGACACATAGCAGCAGACCTAATCAGCTGGACTTCTCTAGGCACTATTGCTACCCAAATAAACCCTAAAAAATATACTTATATCCAATCTGAAATCACTTTACATCATGATGCTGAACACTCAAAACCACCAGGGATAGCAAAAAACCCATTATCCTCAGGTGCTGCTCTGAAAAATCCACAGAGGCCTTAAGAAGTGCTCTCCACAAAAGACAGCTAAACAGACATGTTGTATGTAGGTCCCTGCAAACAAAAGAATTCTCCAAAAATCCTGTCCCTGCAGTAGCATCACTTGTGCTTTTATTTAGGTTTACCCATTTGTCATTTAGGTTTAGCCATTAAGGTACAGCTATCTCCTATGAATGGCTTAATTTAGAAATTAGAATTGTGGGACTATACTCATGAAAGCAAAACAGATGCATATGGTGATATTTAATAAGTGCAGAAATCTTCAAAAAGAAAAGGATAAAAAGAGCACTTTTAAAACAGCCCAATCAAGTAGAATTTCTGCAGTAATAATTCTAAAACAGTGTATCTTCATAAAATGTTTTAAAATTATTACACAACTCTATGAAAAGTAAAAAAAGGCAACAAAAATTTTAACTCACAATTCAATTTACTTCCTGTTAAACTTACTGCAAATGATTTTCTTTTTCTGGCTCATAATTTCAAAATGACAGTTCATACATTGAATTCCAGTGCAAATGATGCAAGTTTTGGAGGTTTATATTGTCCTTTTTTATTTTACTTTTTTTTTTAAAAGTACAAGTAGAGTGGCTCAGGTTCCTAAGCTTAGCTTGGAAAAAGTGTAGTTACCATTTCCTTCCCTTCCTCCCCCAAGTATATTCTCTTTCAGATACTTCTGCTTTTGCTCGGCTAGGCCAAGTCCAGAAACAGAAACAATTACATAACAAAATCTGTCCCTGTGTTGCAACAGTTTGGAGAAGAATCCATCCAGATAAGCCATGTAGCAAGAGATGTTCCTTGGTTTCATCCCCCTTGGCCAGAAGCACAGATATTTCCAAGTTTCCACGCTTCTTTGCTCAGCAGTCCCCAAACTGCCCAAATCTGCGTCTCCTCTCTAAATTGCTGGTATTTCCCCAACAGCCTTCAAGGCAAAAATAATTACTGATATTTTCCCTTATCATTACAATGAGAAGCTTTTCAAAATATGAGCACCAGAAATATTGTTCTAAGCAGAGAAACTCTTTCAGTCTTGACAGCACAAACTCCTGGAAGCTCAAGAGGATGCAGGCTGAGGGGGGATGCAGATGGGAGGCAAGCAGGAGGTAAAGCAGACCCAATTTTGGGAGCTTTTAGGAAGACACAGAGCCCAATTTATTTGAGAGTAGGATAACATGAGTAGCTCAGTAACAAGAGTTGACTGCTCTTAAAGTGGTTTCAAGTGCATTGAAGATGAAAAATCTGGATTTTACACCCAAAGATCAGAAAGTGAAGGAAATTGTGGACTCTGGAATAGGCAGCAGGCCAGGCTGTCACAGAGCATATGCTGCAAGATAAAACCAGCATTTTACACCAAACATCCTTTTTCTTTGGAAACAGAGAGCACTTGGAGCAACAATTGGCTTTTCCAAAATTCCACAACCACTGCTTGGTGGGGAGAAGAAGGAAGTACTGTCAGCTGTTTTTTCTTTAGAAGTACATAAGAACTAGCCATTTAAAATTTCTTTTTAGAGCCCTGAGTTCTCCTTCCTCTGTGAACACACAGGACTAACCATGGAACACTACAGGCCACTGTCACCATTGCCAAAATCAAGCTTGAAACAAAAGTGCAAATGAATCCCCTTCCTCAATTTCAAACCCAAACATCACACATTGGAAACACACAGGAGAAGAAAGGCTGCCTGAAGCCCAAAGGCTTTGTTAGTTATTTCTGATAGCACAAGCTGGTATCATTTGTTGAGCACAGCTGAAACAACATTTTGGAAGGATTAATACAACAGGGCTGGCTGGACAGACCCTTAGGAGGCTCCAGGTGAAGGAACCATTCATTAATACCAAGTCACACTCTGAAATGGGAGCATGTCCAAAATGTTTTGATAGGAGGCAAACCATGGCTCTCCTCTATGCAATGCATAATTTAAGTCTAATTAGGAAGCTTTTTTTTTGTCTTTGACATGGGGAATAAGTAGAGGTTGAAGTTTTTTCCCTTCAATTAAGTAACACAATCCCTTCCACATGAGAGGAAAAACCCTATTCTGTGAAAGGGATGAAGTTACACTTCTCTATAATAATGGCCTGTAGCCAAGCTCTGCAGCAGCTCTGGCTCTGTGTCATTAGGGAGGGCACTGAAGGAGCTGGGCTGAATCTGAGCCCCTGATCAGCTCCCACTTCCTCAATAATGGTCAAGAAATTGGGCAGCTTTTAGCCAGCATGACTGAATTGCAACACTGCACATCAAGTTTATCATGTGGATAGGAGCTCTCCAAAGGAAGCAAGGCATTCTGCAAAAGGCTTCATGGACCTTTTTGTAACAGCCAGTACATGAGGAGAGCTGAGCTAATCACAGCTTTCAGAAGGACCAAGCCAAAGGAAAACAGCCAAAGAAAATCCAGTGTACAGTAACTGTTTAGGTACCATGATCAAGTGGACAGGGATCCACATTCAGGCACACTCCAGTAACACATTTCTCCTCTAACAGAGGAGATAAATGCCAAGCCCATCCGCCAGTTCATTCCTGATGAATACTTTTATCTAGGTTCCATTGTAACATCCAAGATTTTCTGGCCTTCCAGCACCTAAGGGGGCTCTAAGAGAGTTGGAGAGGGACTTTGGACAAGGGCCTGGAAGGACAGGACAGGGGGGATGGCTGGCCAATGCCAGAGGGCAGGGCTAGATGGGATATTAGGGAGGAATTCTTGGCTCTGAGGGTGCTGAGGCCCTGGCACAGGGTGCCCAGAGAAGCTGTGGCTGCCCCTGGATCCCTGGCAGTGTCCAGGGCCAGGCTGGACAAGGCTTGGAGCCACCTGGGACAGTGGAAGGTGTCCCTGCCCATGGCAGGGGGTGGAACTGGATGAGCTTTGAGGTCCCTTCCAATCCAAACCATTCCAGAATTTTGTGATTTTCTGCTCAGTTATAGGCTTCCTGGAAACTGAGATGTATTTCCCAGAAAGAATAGCAGATAATGCCAGCAACATCTTTTCAAACCAAACAGAAAACACTGCCTTTCTCTTCAAAACACTGGAGGAGTTTTATGCTTGTGTAGTTTCTTTGTATTTTCCACTGAGTTCCCTTCACACTGAAAAAGCCAAATACCATAAAGATAGTAAGTCAACTACAGTTTAAGATAAAAAGGAATTTTTATTTTCTCTTATTTCAAATGTACTGGGTTAATGAGTCTACATGAACCATGAAGAGGGAAAAATGGAAAGAAAGAAACTGGACATTCAACAGAATTATAACGAATGCCTTCTAATATGTTGTATGAGAAAACAATTTTAGTTTGCTCTTTTGAAAACATCAGCAGATCATGCAGTCTAAGTGCCTCTCCAAGTGCACAAGCCTCCAAGTCAAAAATTTATCCTACTGCCAGCACTTATGACCTAATCCTCTAAGTATCTGGAAAACCAGAATATTCATTAGCTGAGAGAACTGTATCATCATTCATACAGGCTGGAAAGCTGCTGCTCAGATAACCTCATCAGAGGGAACACAATTCAGCCCATGGATATGACCAAGGCTTTTCAACTAAAAGGGTGCAAGTGTTATGAACCAAAAATTTTGCTCATTAACTGCGTATGGAGTTGTAGGAATAGATCCAGTCCCTCCTCCTGACTGCATCTGGCATTATTTGGGTTGTTTGGTTTGGGTTTTTGAGATGACCTTGAGGGTCCCTTCCCACCCAAACCATTCTGTGTTTCTAAGATCGGCTGGATCTGCCTTTCTGAGCTTGATACTCCTTCTTGCTATTTCCTGGCACTCAGAGGCTGCTCAGGGCAGGTAGAAATCATCCTTTTGTTCTTTTGTTCTGGTTGTTTCATTACTGGGAACGTGAAAGCCAAAAAACCAAACAAGAAATGTAAATAACCAATCTTGGCCAACTTAATCAAGACCTTCTTCTATGGTTTATAAACTGAAAATAAACAGTGAAGCTGTACATGCATCACTACCTGTGATTCTGTGATCTCCCTTCTGCAATGAAGAGAGAAAAGAAGCACAGCTCTGTTCCACTGAGGATGTACAGGGAGATGTTAAATACTGAATGGCCACAGGGGTTGATCAGAAGAAACTGGAAAGAAGCAATCATAACCAAAACTTATTTTTAATTAATACAGCTTTGCTCCTGCTGTAATTTTGAGGTTCAGCCCTCAGCTTGCAAAAAGAGATAAGAAAATGGAACCACAAAAGATTTTTAACTGTCCCCTCCCATCTGAATCACCTTCTGGAAGAAATGAGCATATAAAGCTCTACAGCAGACCTGGCATTCCCAAAAATACAGTGAACAGGCACAGCTCATTAACGGCAAGTTGAATTTAAGCATAAATAGATCTCAAGAGAAATTTGGTTACTCAAAGGTAGCACAGAGTTTGCATAATAGGCTGTAAATTCAGGGTGAGATGTACAATTTAATACCACTTTAAATTTCTTCTTTTTTTAATCATTCTGATAAGAAGTTGAGATAGCATTTATTTTTTGCCTTTTCCTGAGTAGTGTGGTTTAAACATATAAACTCCACACTCTGAGGGATCCAAATACTTAGGATTCATGTCAGCTAATAGCCATATTGAATGATTTTCCAGTAAATGAATGGAAACACATCATTTGTGTATCCTTATGGGGCAAGAAAACCTTTATGCCTTGAAACATCTGGAACACAGGCCAGTAAATGAGAATGAAAAAGATAAACAAAAATCCCTGGAGCTTCTGATAAGCCAGAACCTTGTTTGTAAAGACAGCCATGTCAGGGCATGCTCAACTAAAACTGGAGAATCACTTAAAAATGAGTGTTTTGCTTTTCATATGCAAAGCCCTACACACACAGAGAAACACAAACCAAAGAACCAAAGAACTTCACTTCGCAACACTGCAAGTCAGCACCTGCTTTGTTCCTTTATTGGGTCACTGCAGTGATGAACATGTTGGTAAACAACAGACTACATTACTTGTCTAAAAAAATTCTTTCAGGAAGATTTATGCAACTGACTTGCCAGGGTATCTACAGATTATCCAAAAAGCAACTGCAGACAAAGTCTTTGATTACAGTTGTACTCTCGTGTCCCAGTTAATCCCCAGAAGCAACAGAGTGTTCAATGATTTTCCTACAGACAAGCTTTCCTGGCTCATTATGGCCTCTCACTTTCTCCATCACTAAATGGATAAATGAGTTAAAGTCTTGGTCACTTTCCCTGCACCTTCCAATTATTTCTGAGGGGTTTTTTGCTGCACATGTTTCTTCTGCCATAGAAGTGCTTCTTTGCAATAACTTTTATAGCAACTTTTTTTTAATAGAAATGCCACATCCTAATGGTCTGCTTTCCAACCACGCTGGGATACTGGGGGTGACAGCAGGCTGGGGGGTTTTTGGGTTTTTCTGTGAGATCATTCAGTTAAAAGGGATGGGGCGTGGCTGCTACTGGCACAGAAAAACTCAGAGGAAAACCAAAGGGCTGTAAACCCCACAGCTCCTGAGGGAGTAGCACACACCATGGCACAATGCTCTTCCCAACCCTTCCGGGGCTTGAATGGGGACAGGGAGGTCACAGAGTGAAGCCCACAGGAACCAGAACGCTCCCTGCACTTCCAAATGCAAACGTTCCTGCATGGAAAGATGGTCCCAGGGCAGCTGAGTGGGAAATTCTCTTTCCACATGGTGTCATTTGTTTGAGTAGATCTAGCCTTAATGGTCTGCCCAGTCCTGCCTCCAAATCTTTCCTCTGTGAATTTGAGCAATCCACACTGCCTTGATTCTTTCCCTTCTCCAGTGCCAAGAGGCTCTTTCACACTGTTTACTATGCAGCTTGCTTAATCACAGCTTGCTTAATTATAATTACTTTGGCATTTTGTCTATCTGAAATACCTTTCACTTCCACGAAGCAGCAAAAGAGTGAGTAGTTAGTGCTGGCCAGGAGCTCTCCTGATGTCTGCAGCAAACCCAGCACAAATCAGCCCAAAAAGATTCCTTTCTGCCTGGTGGTTTGCAGCACTCAGCACTCCCCAGGCCACAGGATGCTGGCATTTCCCCACAGGTCAGGGTATTTGCTTCTACTACACCACCAAATACATAAATCCTGGGGTAAATGATGTTTTTCTCATATTAGCAATTACAGCTGAATCCACAGACACGCTTTGTGACCAGGACTGAGAAGCAATTCGCACAATTAAGAAGAGGTAAATAGATGCCCATAACCCACTTCTTACAAAAAATTAGTCCACATCTTGGATAATTTGAGAGTTCCCAGTACTGAGTAAACAGAAGTTAAATCAACTTCAGCCCAATGAATTAGTTTTGTGGGAAAGAGCTGCAGACAGCTACACTGCCAGTCTTTAATAGACAACCCCATTCTGCTCCTGTGGGACTACTAAAAAATTAAAATATTTACTGAGACCTGAAAAACAGCTATATTGAAGAATTTATTTGAAAATGCTTAATTAAAAAGTGGTCTGGTAAATATAATTTTTATGCTCCTATGATGTATCTCCTTGTCCCTGATGCAGTTTTCCAAGCAGAGCATAAACATTTTCCTAACTGCTCTAAAACAAAATCCACCTCAGAAAATGAAGTTATGAAACCTATTTCTGACAGAAAATCACTTAAATTCATCTGAGGAGATGTCAAAGGAGAAAAGAACCTCACGATTCTCTCACAGCTGTCAGCACCCCACCTTCATCTTTGATGTGCTCTGAGGACCTGCAGCAGGTGAGATGTGCAAATATGGATCACACGCACAAAGATCGGATATCCTGAGCAAGGAGAGTAATTTTCATAATTACCTCCTCTCATTAACATTATGTTCCACCAAAGCAGCAAGGCTTTTTTTAGTTTTAAAATGTTATGAGGAAAACATTGCATAAAGCCATCTTGATTTCCAACACGTGTCAATTGAATATTGTAAAGTTTGATACAATCTTGACTACAAAACACCTAAAACTACTTAGAGCAGCTGCCTTGCCAAAAGACAAAATTTAACTTCTATAGCTTGTGTAAGTGAAACTGAGGGAAGTTTCCAGTATTACTGGAAATACTGGAAATAGTGTATGTCATGCAGTATTTGCTCAGTGGTAGAACTATTTCCCCTATTTTGTTAGGATTACAGATTATAGTTGAGTATAAAAAAATATGGTAGCTTAAGTAACAACTTACACATCTCAAGTAAATAATACAAAACTTTTCAGGCTGCTGTCATTTTCTTTTCCAGAGGAAGAGTTAATAAGGAAAATGGAGAATAAACTCTGTGTGGCAGACTTCAGACATTACCCTCAAAAACTACGCAGAAACCTCCAGAGCAAGGCCTGCATCTGTCCTACCATTACTTACAGGGTAAAAGGCTACCTAGAAATAAAACAAGAACTTCTCAAAGAAGAATTAAAGAAAAAGAAAAATTGTGAAGATAGATTCTTTCTTGTTATTGCAAGTAAGATTTTTCTAGCAATAGCATTCATTTACAGTGGATGATGGACAGGCAGAAAACACCCATATGGCATTAGAGAATTAAAACATGAAAATAGTTCCCTTTAAAAAAATGGAATCATATTACTAATTAATTTAAAATGGAATCATTTGCTAACAATATTCTTATCAACCCACCTTAATGCCTAGAATTGATATCATAAACTGGATTTGTACACTGACCTCTTTCAAAATGCTTAATGTTAGCTACAAGGCTCAGTGCAGTGTAGCTAAACATCAGAATACTTTTAAATTGGGGCATTAGAAGTTACAAGGTTTTAAATCTCTAGTTATTCTTATAAAACCTCCTCATGTTGCTACCAGCTCTGAAAGACTCGGATATAACAAGTAACAAATACTACATGTATTTAGTACAGTTCTGGAGCAGTGATACATAGTGTAGGCACTGCCCAAGAAAGATTCTTCACCCTCCCCAAAAGTAGATCTCAGCAATTATCTAGTTTTACTTTCAATCTTTGAACAAAATTAAAATAGAAGCACTTTAAGCATCAATCTGTACTATTGCATAATCCAAAAGCAGTTTAGGAGACTTAAACAGTAGTGGGGTAGAGCTGTTTCCATTGTTTGTAACTAACTTCCAACACCATGTTAAATCTTAGGACAAGCAACTACAATAAACTCTGCCTACAGAAGAGAAAACACTATTCAGTTTGGTTTTTCTTGTCAGTAAATATTTTGTGGCTCTTGCTTAATTCAGAACAAACTTTCAGAATGCTCTACAATAAAAACATTAATTTCTGTTCTCCAAACAGAGGATGGTTAGAATCTCTAAACAACTTTCAGTAACAAATTTTAAAGGCACAATTTGAACTCTTCCAGCATCTCCTAGTGAAGTTACATGAGCTACACAGAGGAAAAGCCACTCCAGGAAGTTGTAAGGAGTTCAGTGGAACACAGCATTACATTTAAGATCTTGGCATGAGAGAGTCAAAAGATCAAGGTTTCGTTTGTGACCCATTAACTGCTGACCTCCCTTCCTCTGTTCCCTTTTCCTATCATCACCTGCCTACCAGAAAGTGGAGCTGCACAAATGGTTACTGACAGGCTTGGCTACTTAGCAGCAATACCTCATCATAGCTAAGGATTAGCATCTAAAGTCTCAAAAGTCTTTTACCATTTCTTCCAAAAACACTCAACAGAAAGAGTGAATATTATACTTTCAGCAAGGTGTCAGGATGGCAGGTTACAGGCTCCTAACACCAATTCAACACATTTCTGAGGCAACAAGTGACTGAATTTATATTCAGAACTTTTCCTCCTGTCCCCCACAGCAAAGAGACTCAAGAGTCTATCTGCAATTTTGGAAAGATGCATTATGCATGCAGGTTAATTAAATTGCTTCCATGACCAGACAGGGACGAGCCTCTCAGGATTCCTCCTTGATGTGAGTAATTCTTGTGGAAACTCCCAACTTCCGTGCTTACTCATAAACCAAGGAGCCAGAGTGCTGAGTAAGGACACAGCTCAGAACTGCACAGACAGGTAATCTGCCATTACAAATACTCATTAGAGCATTGCACTTCCTAAAGCTCCCTTCTAACATCCTTTTTTCAATCTGAAACAAATTTACCAAACTTAATATCCAAGAGGAATCTCAGGAAGTTTGTAGAATATCTACCCATCTCTGAGATATATCTTTATAAAATTATAATAATTTTTTAAAAAATTGTTTACTTTTAAGGGCCTTTGAAAAAGTGGGATGTTTGAATCAACCTCAAGGACAATCCATTGAAGAGCTGAAGGGCAGAAGAATAGAACATTTGCATTTTAGTATGGGATGAGACTAAAGGCCAGGCTTGATGTAGATGTCAGTAGCATCTTAAGTGACAATTTCTCAGTTGACATCTTACACAGTGTTAAGTGAAACCTATTTTTCCTACAAAACTGTTGCCCTGAAAACCCCCGGGCTTCCCCTACAATAAATAATGACAAGTAAACCAAGCTGAATACAAGGAATGATGGAGAATGGAAATGCCCAGGGAAGTGAAAAAAGAGAACATAAAATAGAAAGACTAAATTTATTCTACTTGATTCTCTTCCTGGCTTTTTACCCATCATTAGCAAGAGTTTCATGTTATCTACTCACCCACCAGACTAGAGGGTACCCAAAGGCAGCCAGTGACAAGACCAGCCTTACAACATGTTCATTCTTTTATTCATTCCCTTACACACAAGTCAGGAATCATTTCGACAAAAGTTTCACAACACCTCAAAACCAAAAAATCCTTTACCTGGAGGATCCCTACAGCCCAGGTTCTCTGCTTTTCCTCCTGGGGCCAAGGCCCAGCTGGCCTCAGTTTCAGGAGGAAACTCTCAGGTAGGAAACAGCAGCATTCCTTCAGGTTTCAACATTCATTGGACTCACTACCAGGAATGACTGAAACCTCATTTTCACATCCAAACATCAACAATGGGGAGAGATCAGACTGCAGAGAAGCATTGGTGATCTCTGCTACTACAGGGAGGGGTGTTAGTAAAAGTAGACAAGGTCCCAAGTTGAACTGTACTGTTTTCCTTTGAATCTGATCCTGAATGCCCTATGACACTGAGAAACCTTTTAACTTCTCTGCTCCTTAGTTTGCTCTAATAAAACAATATATAGACACTTGGCAAAGTGCTTTGTGAAGACTCACAACAGAAACTTTAGTATTAAAAATAGGATTTGTCAACACCAGCTCTCAACTCAATTTCAAACATATGTATTTACAGAGGAAAGCAAAACGACTTGGTCAGAACGAATCCTACAAATAACAGATACATGGAAGAGCCTACATTTTGAAATTGAGATTGTCAGTCACAGCCCTGTCTGCAGAACAGCTATCACAAGTCAGCTAAATGGTGGAGGAATGGCAGATAGGGAGCAGTGGCCTCTGGAGGCTTTGTGGCATTTACCAGCTGTCAAAATACAGCTCAGCTCCATGGGAACACACCAAACATTCCCAGACACTCTGCCTGTAAGTTTACAAACACTCCATAAATAATGCTTAAGCATCTAACAGGAGAGAGACTCACACATGACACTGAGAGCCAACAGCACAAGCAATGCAAACTACAACTTGAGATGAACAAATAGAGATAACCAGAGCTCCTGAAGAACTCAAGATCGTTTCCCCATAGGTATTTAGCAGGTGAAATAAATGTTCTGGACCACACAGTGTGCAGAGGGAACTCAGTAAGAGCCAAACCACAGAACAAAAAGGAGAGATCTAGATCTGGAAGAAACATATGTTTGAAAGCCAAATTGTTAAGAGAGTTCAGATCAGTGCCTGTCAACTGTATCTAGCATGGGATTAAAAATAGGCAACAGGCAGGAGGGAAAGAGAGAGAAACCTAAATTTTTTTACTTTTGTTGCTAGCTTTCACCTGTGTCTCAGTCATCCAGGGGACAGACCTTGATGCCCTGGATTTTGGGATACACACAGCATGAATGATTCTTCCTTCTCAAGCAAACTAACAGATTGTATATACAGAGTTCTGGATCATCAGAGATTTGAGTCTGCTTATGATTTTCTCAAGTGATAAACCCTAATTAAGTGTATTTAGAAGAATTCTTTTCCTTTCATAATTCCTCAGTTAGGTCCTGTAACTTCTGGAGAATTTTAACCTCTCTTTTTGGCATAGTTTACAGACAAATGTCCTGCTCAAACAAACTATGGGAGAGTACATGGGAACAAAGAATTTACTAAAAAATACAGTGAAAACCAAAAAGCATTAACACCATGAGTACACTGATATGATACTGGAAATTTTTAGGTCTTGAAAATAGGAATTAAGTGCTTTGGGGAAAAAAACAGTTGTGCTGCAACTTGGGAACAAGCACTCCATATTTTAAGGGAATAAATAGCTCATGTATGAGTGCCACTCCTTTGAGTGGCAGTGTCCTTGCTGGGATGCAGTCCAGGGACCACAAGTTCAGCTGAGCTCCTAAATCAGTACATGTCTTCTTAGGAGACATCTGCCAGGAACAGCAATGATGGATAAACCAGCCTTGATGGACTCCCAGCTCCTCAGCAGGCTCAGCAAAACCAGTCAGTATCACCCCATAGCTTGGGGACTGGAGAGATGGGCCATCCCTGCTGCATGGGGGGAGATGAAGGAGAGGGCTGGTCCTGGGCTGCAGAGGCAGGGAGAGTCCCCAAACTATTTTAAGACTTTGGTCAAGGCCCTTTTAGTTTTTGTTTTTCTCTTCATCTTATTGTGAGGGCAGCTGGGCACTTTTTGTTTCAGAAGGAACAAAGCACCAACAGCAGAAAAGCAGCTATTTATATATTTATTTTTTTAATCTTCCACCTGGTGCTGAGCTATGTAAAATCATTAGATGGATCACTGGATTATTTCCAAACAATGGTTCCTCTTTAACCAGGAAGCTGTAGGATGGTGCCTTCTGAGAAAACACTGAACAACTTTTCTGGAAGTTGACCGACAGTTCATTGTGTCTATTCCACGAGCACTATCTGAGGATCATATAAATATTTCAAAGTGGCATCAGAAAGATAAAGCTCTCTCTGAATACATGCAGTTTAACCTGTATAAATCCATACCTCTTTCAGATTGCTTCTCTCTCTTTGGAAATACATTTTTTAACGATAGACAGTAAAAATACATTAAAATGCAGAAGTAGTTACAGGTGGTTCCCGTGCTCTGTGTACTTATGTACACGACTTCAAATTGAATTATGACCTTTGTTACCCAAATGACTCACTGAGAACAGCAATAACAGCCTCTGACATGCACTGCAGTCATGGTGCCAGCAAACTCCACTGAAGCTGCTTAACCTCTCTGATTAGTAGATGTGGTTTTGGTTACTTACAAGTATGTCTAATTTTAATCATGACACTGAAGTTCCACAGACATTGCAGGTTTTCTGCCTCAAAGGCACAGAGGAGTTTTTAAGTTTCATCCAAAAAAAAAAATAAATTCAGCTCTTTATTAGGACATGGCTATAAATCACCTGGTATGTACTCTGAAGACACAGGTATAGCTGAGTCTATCTCTAAAATATGAGATTAGTATCTTTAATAGTTGAGAAACTTTTAGTTTTCCTATAACAATTCCCCTCTTTTAAAGTGTAAATAATTCCACCCCAATGACACAGTGAAATTACACTGAAAAAAATTTACTTACTCTAATCACAAACACAGTGAACAAGAAAATTACTGATACTATCTTCAGAGCAGTTTAAGCTAATAAACAAAAAAAACTCCCCCAAAATAAGACACCATTCCTACTAAATTAAAGAGAAACAAAAAAACCCCAACTTCCTCCTCTCTTTACACATTTAAGGAAGGTACTACACTACTACAGCCAGCCTCAGTTCTAGTTTGCATGTTAAGCCTCACTTGGGCACTTTCCAACATTTCAGAAACGCATTTTTCTGGCTGGCAGTGGAAGACATGGTACACATACAGTGTCTGGAACTGGCATGATTTAGGCCCCATGGGTCCTTCCAGCATGCAATGAAATAAAATGATCTGTTCTACCAAGGGACAGGACAAAATTTCTGTCCCACAGTATTCCTTCTTCCCCGTGACCTTGTTAGGCAATTATCTTCCCTTTAACGTGGAAAACTGGCAGCTTGCCCCTTCAAATAGCTGCATAATAAACTAAATTGCCTGCCAAGAGTACTTGCTTGTCATACCTGTCTTTCATACTTGGCAAAGATTTCACTCTGCCTTCTAAACCTCTTGGATAGGGGCCGTGACCACGCCCAGGCAAGACAGAAACAGTCACATCACTGGGGGAGTATCTGGAATTTTTCCTTGAATACACAAGGTAGTCGATGAGTAATGCACCAACTCAAAAAAGTCACCAAGTTTGTCTTTCTTAGGGAGCCCAGCACACCAGTCTGTGCTTCCTACCTGTTTGCAGTACAGGTTAACCACAAGAATTCACTCTACTCAGTTAAACTCTATGAACTCAAACAATAAAGAACAAAAGAAATACTTAGTGGAGTCACTGTTAATCCCTTTCCCAGAATTTTATTTGGTAGTATCTTCCTAGACAGATGAGTTTCTTCTAGGTAACCTACAACTTTTAAGACCCAGGCTGTGGTAAATCTAAGCCACAGTGACCAAGTCCTCCAGGACCAAGTGTTTGCACCTGGCAGGAAATTACAGTTGACCACTAAAACTAAGAATCCACCTAAATGAGTCTCATAGCCTGAAAACTTCTGCTTTTCCAGATAAACTGGGCAGAGCCACAAGAAAGAAGCTTTCCACACTGTAAATAGAGCAGCAGCCAAATGGAAGGGCTTCATCCTCGCTCTCTTGAGCACTAACACTGAATCAAGAACAATTATTGGAAATACTACATGTGGCTCTCTACAAGCAGACAGAGCTTCTTGTAACTGCTATAGTTTATCACAACTAAATATCCTGTATTTAGGCAGTAAATCAAATATGAATGACAGAAACCAAGTCAAGGAACAACCAACAAAGGAATCCTTATGTTTCAGATGAAGTGTCACCAGGAAAAGATTTTCCTTCTTCACAAAGAGCCAGCTTGGAAGCAGAAAGTAAAATTATTAAAGCTGTGCCCTCACAGAGAAGAGTTAGGATTTAGCAAAAAACCACAACTCTGCAAATGAAGTAAAGCACGTGAATGCTTCACTAATCTAACAAAGCCCCTTTTCAATATGATTCCATAAAAAGTTGTATTAGTCCCTGAAAATAATCAGGACTTTGAATGTTTCCACAGGCACCAGGGGGGAAAAAGCCCAAACCAAACAAAAACACAAACCAGAAACCCAGGATCAAAGCACACAGTAAAGCGTCAGGCATCAAACTCTGGAGCCATAACAAAGGCTTTACAATCTAAAAAAGATTACATGGTTGCCATTTTGGAGTGTTTCTGTGAGTGAGAGATAAATGAGAACATGGTAAAGGTCCAAAATATACCAGCTGAATAAAACCCAATCTGTTACATTTTCCAAGACAACACTCTGCTCTATGAGCTTTGCTAGAAGCAGCACGGTGAGTGCAGCCAAATTCTCCCTGAACAGGAAAACCTCAGACCTGTGTATCAATGGCAAGAGGAGCCAGAGAGTGCAACAAAGACCCTTTCAAACATGGCAAAATCCAACTAGGAGGGACAAACCAGCTACTGTAAAAGAACCAAAACTTCTATGCCCTAATATTTTGCCAGAGGTGGGTTTTAGTAGATATACATGACTTTATTTGTATAACTTTGCACTTCACACTAATGTCATATCAGCTCTTTCAAAAGTATTTCACCAAACAAAATAAGCATGAACTTTGAGAATCTCAGAGTACACAGTTGCAGAATTGTTTGCTCACAGTACAGTTGCTCTGAATTTTACAGTTTTCACCCCTCTGTTGATTTTGTGAAGTATTTTGAAAGGGAAAAACCTGCAGCTATGAGCAACTTCTGAATCCCAGCTCACTGTGCTGCCCCCCTGCATTGCCTGCTACTGAACAGATCATTGGGAAGGTTAGTACCAAACTTCAGCAATTAAAAGGGAAAAAAAATCTTTTAAGTTGCTGCTTTGAAGAGAGTCACACAAATAAATTACTGTGACAGATCCTGGGAACATCTGATTGCAAACTGCTGAGGACTTAACAGCAGCAATTGAATTTTGTTCAGAAGAAAAAAGTGGGGAAAAACTCCAAATACTCCCATACCTTTATAAGATGACTGAAACACTTGATTTTGAGCAAATACATTTTACCACATTATATGTTTTTCTCTGGAGTTTTACCATCCATTCCTAAATAAACTAGATACTAACACTGTACACATTTTCAGAGATCATCAGTTTGGTTTTTCTCTCCAAAGCCAGGACACATGTAAAACCAGCAGTTTCCACATAACAAATTAAGGGCAGAGAAAGATGACTTAATGACTGATCTCAGAAATTCATTACATTGCCATCCTCTGCTTCCTGCTAGAATTACTGTCGGAATTGGTTATTTGTTTAAAAAATGCATTTTAAAGGCATTCAGCGTTCTCTTCAGTGTTTCCTAGGAACACCAGGGAAAGTGCAATTAATCTCTGAAAGGATTAAACTAAGAGGGAGAATCAAAGTAACCCAGTAAAGTTTCTTAACATCAGTTTTTGACTGTTTGCTACTTATGTATCCTAAAATACAGGAAGCAAAGGTGAAGGCAGAGAGCAAGCTGAGAAACAGAAAATCAAAGCTTTTTTTGAGTTTTATGAATTAAAAAGGTTTCACTGCAGAACTTCTTTGTATAACAGGCCTTTTAGGGAAAAAAGTATTGAACTGCATCTGCCTTTTTAGCAAAGCACAGAAAAGGCAGAGAAAAGAAAGTAGAGCAGAGGCACACAGAGTGAAAAGTGAAAGAATGAGTTTCAGTTTTGTGAAGTATGCTCTACTAAGACTGATGCCACCAGAATGCCAAAAAGTGTTTCAAAGTACAGCATTTGAGGCCTGAAATTGATTTCTCTCTTTCTTAAGGCAATATTAAGATTATATTTCCCTATTTTCACACTTTATCAACAAAAGATGGGGACTTTTTTCAGTGTTTGAGGCCACACAGAGCCCATATCCTTTAATGGGTGCAATAGCATTGGTTAAAAGAATTGCAGCAGAAAGAAAAAAATTATCAGCTTCATTAACACTTTAATTAAATAAGTTTTCTGGTTAAAATCAGGGAAATTTCATTCTTGAAGCATAATCTTGCAAGTGTGAAGGAATGTAAGAATTCATTTATTTCTCTGTCAATGGTAGTGCTACCAAGCCAGGTAAATTATGGCCATACTGAAATCTTTGTAAACACAGCTACAGCAAAAGGAACTTGGGTGTACTGCTTTCAATCTGGGTTTATTCAGGCACTGTTCAAAGTCTGGTGAGCCCAAGTAACTCCAGCCACTATCTAATTCCTTCCTGATACCATGTGTAGGCAAAGTCCAACAGCAGCAGATAAACTTGGATGTCTTTGCAGGAGGCCAAGGCTCAGGGCAGGGTGAAGTACAGAGGTTTCTGGGTCTTGGTTGGGCTGTGAACTAAATAAATCAGCATTTTGCTTTCCCTGCTGGGCTCCTCCAGCACTGCTAACACTGGATGGAGCTAACAGGATCAAATTCATCTGCAGTCCCCTCTCAGGCCCCTGGGCATCTCCCACCAGAGGAGATCCCTCAAGTAGCCCATGGCCACCTTCCTGCTACGCTTTCTACTGACCTACAAAGAATGCAGTGTTTTGATTTGCACTCTTAGAACACACAACCAAACATCTGTTTCAAAGTAAAAGCTCCCGTTTTTATTTCTTTCTTAGTATTTTGCAACACCTGAAAACAAAGAACACTAACGTTGTTCTCCAAAAGTCCAATTCAGAACTTGGGCAACTTCAACATATAAATGATGTGGGACTGAGCTTAGAAATGTATTTATGAAATGCACAGTCAGAGACAATGAACCCCTGAATTTCAGGATCCACACTGAAGGAACAGAAGCAAGCAGCCTACTTCCTCTTAATATGTTGCTTGCTAGGGATTACTCATTACTTGTTTGCATTATTACTTATTTGTAGATATTATTACTGCTCAGCTGAACATTTTTATTATTGATGAATGCCATATGCACCTGATGTCACACAGCACTACACATTTGAAAAGAGCAATTGTACTGTTTGAGATTTTGGGGAGATGCAGCTAATGCAAAAATGGTGCCAAAGTCCTTCAGCCAATCCTCTCCACCTCCAGCTATCCAAGCCAAGCTGAACACAAACTACACAGGTGCTAATTCTCTATGGCATGGGAATATTGAGAAAAGTTTAATACAAGATCCTGCAACAGCTGAAGTCATTGCATTGCATAAAGCCCAAAAGGCTTAAAGGACATCTCCCATTCTTTGATCTACAACCTGAGATTCCAGCTTGTCAAACACAACAGGGGCTTCCCATACCTTCTGTCTTCCATTTCACCACACCTAGTCTTCAACAGGAAAAGATTCTGCTCACTGATACCCAGAAAACACCCTTCCAGCAATTTATCAGATCAAGCATTCAGAAGATTCAAAATGAGAAATTCTGTACAGTTGAGTGTGAAGATTCTCAAGCCCAGCCAACCACAATCTCAGGTAACTGTGAGGACAGTATGACTCTGCTACCCTGGCTCTGTGCAAGTGCTTCCAGAGAGAAGCAGTCAGTATCAGAGCATGGCTCCAAGTGATACTGAGAGAGTCCAGCTGGAATCTTTGGAAAGATGAAATGGACAAAAAAGCTTTTCCAGCTTCTTTTCCCAGAGGACAAAGCCCTCTCCAATTACTCCACTTATTTTACCCTCATCTTATTAACACACCTGCATATGCCCAAAATATGTGAATTATACACTTAAAACCTAACTTTGAGGAAAAGAATCTCTCAGAAACTTTATAATCATAAAGCCAAAAAAATTCACAAGTCTCAAGAGTATTTGCTTTTCCCTAGGATGTTGGCAGAACATCTACCTCATCTTTTTTCCAGCTTTGATACAATATTGTGCAGAGTCGGTTAGATGGAAATTTCTCCAGTTTGCAGCAGGGAAGGGCTGGGGCTGTGCAAGGCCAGCAGTGGGTGTTGGTTTGCAGCACACAGAGCTGAGCTCAGCCCTGCACTGCTGTGGCTGTGTCCCAGCTGGACAGCTCATGCTCAGCCTGTCAGGGATGGGGCAGGCAGCAAACCACGGGACACTGACAGGACGTGCTGGGGTGTCCCAACCAGGCACCCACTCTTGGGCTGCTGCAATAGGAAAAACAGGCAAAAAAAAACCCTGAAAAAACAACCAAACCACACAACCAAATATCCAAACCTCCAAAACCAAAACCCTGAACAAACACGAGTTTCACTACCCATGATCTGGGCACGCAGCAAGAAAACAATTCCCCAAACCACTCAACTTCTCAGGGAGAAACAGAACAATTCTGTTACTCAGTACAACAGCACTGTCACTGTCTTACCTCTCCAGAGCCCCACATCCAGCTGCACACATTTCCCCCAGCTGTCCCTGCTTCCCTCCAGTGCCTCTCACCTGGAGCACACAGAGCAGATGGAGCCACACTGGGGTATTTATACACAGGATTTAAAAGGCTCACACAGCAGACACTGATGGCTGCAAAGTGGGGGTTTTTTGTAACTTTCCTAACAAATTACTTTGGGAGATTGAATGGCTAAGCAATTAAAAAGTGGTATTAAGTGGGCTTTGGCAAATAAGACCCTGATCAGAAGAGCATTATGCCTGCTGCTCTCCGTGTACTGTGACTTCACCCACTAGAACTCCAAATAAGAGCTAAAGGAACACAAGAATAAAACCAAAATCAGAGACACAAACAGGCAAAGCTTAAAGTTACCTTTAACTCCTATTAGACAGCAGGGTGCCCCTAGTAACCAAAGCAAAACTAAACACAGCAGAACAGGGATAGGTTCTTCCACCTTGGCCTGCCTGGGACACCTTGCCTACAGCACACGGTTTCAATTACATGAGTCTGGCATCCTTTTTTGTGCTTTTAAGGGAATAAAACACTAGATATGGCTGTCTTTCCTTTGAAGTATTTGAATGCTCAGTGTCTGAGAAGCATTAAGTGGTCAGCCCAGTTTGGAGAGCTGTTAATTCAAAACAGAGCCGTGTAACCCACATGGTTTGTTTAAAGCAAACAAAGAAAACATCCCTCTGTTTGAGACTCACTCAAAACTTTTTCAGTATTAGGATCAGCTTTATTAACTGGAAAGTAGAATGAAAAAGCAGCAAGAAAACCAGATTTCTTTAAAAAATAAAAAGCAAAGAAAGATAAATACCCAAACCATAATACAAGTAGAGATTTTTTGCAATCTAGAGTAGGAATAATGCTAAAACCCTTCCACAGCCCTCCAAACAAGATTTGCCAGTTGGATGAAATCTTAAAGAAAGTATAAAATACTCCAGAATTCAAGCATGCCATCACACATGATGTGTGTATCAAAATGTTTTAGAATAATTTAGAGCCTTTTCTTCACCATCCGTAGAAGCATCATTTTCCAGCAAATGATATTCCAGAAATTGAGAGATAAAGGAACTGAAAATAAATGTGGGGTTTTTTTTCTACTGACCTGCATTAAAGTCATCACAGGTGTTATTATAGAGTCTTGTAACAAAAAAACCCAAACCAAAACAACAAAAAAAACCCAACCAACCAAAAAAACCCCACCAAAAAACAAGTAATGACTTTCAAAGGAGTAATTTTCTGTTTGAGTGGGTCCCTTTGACAAAACTGAGATCATGCTATGTTATGACTTTCAGAGTACTTTTTACTTTGAAAAGTTTTCCATTTTAGGTTATTATAGACATAAGAGTACTGCTGCTAAGCAAAATCAGTTTTGTTATCAACAAGACAAAGCTCAACTTGTCACTGCTCTGGTAATTAATTCCTTGTCATTTCACTTGGCCAGAAGGGGAAGAAAGGTTTCTTCCTGGATATTTTTCCATCTAGAGTCCTAATCAGTTTGCAAGTTTCATCCATCAACCACAGAAGCAGCAGAGCTTGTATCTACACATGTGACAAATCAGTTTATAAACACTTAGAATTACTGTGTTTGCACAAGCTTTAGTATTTAATTTAATTTTGTATTTTGCATCAATTTAAGGGCTGACTTAAAGTGGACTGGCACATATGCTTAGACAAGGCTTAGCTATGATAAACTGACTCAGCCATTAAATACCTATATAAGAGCTCATTTTTTTCAGGGAAAAGATGGAGATTAATTGCTAATTTAGTTATAATCAACATTATAGAAGATGAATAGCTATTTCATTCTAGGGGAAAAAAACTCACTAAAATAAAAGACTTCCCCTGTTTTTATGCTATATTAAGTATTTATCCACAAAATAAAGCACTGGGAAATTCTGGAAAAATCCTTTCATAATTTAAGTATTTTGGAAAAAAAAAAAAAAAAAAGTAAAATTTGTACTTCTTAAAGTACATTAAATTTTGCTCCTTGATCCAACAATAATTACCAGTTTCACATTTGGTTTCAGCACTGATATAGATATTTCTTGCAATTTTAGAAGAATAGATTTAACTTCATCTCTACTGTACTTAGAACTGCAGATTTTATACATTAAAATATACTTATATTCCCATAAACACATACTAATGTTTTACTCAGAACTGTTTACTAAGTGCACTAATGTGTACTTTAGCTAGCACATGGGAGTTCAAGTACTGCTTATTTTAATAACATATGCTTGAACTCAGCTGTAAGATATGCACTAACTCCATACAAGAAATGTGCATGAAAGCAATTCCCAGTTAAAATTTGACCCTGTAAAGATACAGATATTAGAGGTAAAATACACACTAAATTTCAAATAATCAGTATTAAAGACTTTTTGACAAGATGAGCATTTTAACACGAGAAAGAAATGTTATTACATGCACATTCAAAATCAAAATGCAGTTCTGGGAAGGTGAACGCTTTGCTGCAAGAAGGCAGCAGCTCCCTGCTTCAAAGTTTTGAAAGGAGGCTTATGCAATGCAGAATTCTAGAGATGGAAAGATTGGGTTCAAAGTTATTAACTGGTAAGAGAATAAGGAAATGAGTACAGAACAACACACAAAAAGTAGGAGATTGAAACTAAAAGCGGATTTTGCTCACAAGAGGTTTTTGTTCTTTTCTCCAGCTGCAAGATGCAAGACAAAAAGAACAGAATTCAACATAAGGAGAGACAATGAACAACTGGTTTATTTTGGCTTGTTCTCCTTAAATCCATATCTATAAAAACTTCCAAGAAAATAAACATTTCTCTTTGCTTCAACTGCCACCCACTGGAAAAGGAAAGCAACATTAATTCCAAATTGCAAGACCCAAAATAGGTCAGAAAATCAATCTGACAGACACTGGTACAGATTACACTAAAACCCTGGGGTTGCCTTGAACACTCTTAGTGACACTGCAAGAAATCAGCAAGCTTGCAAATTAAACTGAAACAAAAACCAGGATACAGCAAAGAACCAGAGCTGCACTTCCTCTCTCCACCCTGGCCCTGGTGAGAGCATTTGGGTTGTATTACAGAAGTTTTGGGGAGGAGTTCCTGAGGATGGAGCAGGAGGGGGGCTGGCAGCAAAGGGTGTGACATGGACGAGCAGCATTGCAGAGCCTGGCATCTCCCATCACTCTGGGCTGCCCTGCCACGCTCCAGGTCCATGTCTACACACTCATGGTACTTCTCTTTCCCACCTGCTCCTGCCTTACAGCAGAAATCAATCAACTTCCTTGCCCAAATGGCAGTTTCAGCATTCTTGCTTTCCCTTGCCAGCACCCCCCATGTTCCCTTCAATGGACACGTGGGGTGTCTGTGGTGCAGATCCAACAACTTCATCTTTTGGGAAATGGAACCACGTGGAAAGGATGAGTAAAAACCCATACAGGCTGCAACAGAGCATTCTCACTTGCTTTGGACAAAACTTGTTCTAATTCTGGATAAAAGGAACCCACACATAGACGTACAGCGTGTCCCTAGGTCAGCCCTGTGAGGTGCTGCACACCAAGGCTGCACTGCAGGTGCAGTGACTGCACTTTAACAGCTGCACTGGTGCCACAAGCCCCAGCCTGGCCTGGAACTGACTGCTCTGCAGAGAGACAGCCCTGGGGAAGCTGTGCCCAGGCTGCCATGGCTCAGCCAGGGAAGGCAAAAATCCCAGCTGAGACTACTGAGGGAATGAGAGACACACACTGACTTCCTGCAGAGAAAAACCAACCTCTGGTGAAACGAGAGCAAACACATGGGGAGAGCCAGAGTCCAGAGGACCTTCAGTAGTTAAGATGTTCTAAGGCGTATGTGCAACAGAATAGATGCTCTGCAATTACAGATGAACTGAGAGGTACAAATTGGTTGCAGATTCCCTCACTGTAAGGGTCCAAGAAAACTGGAGAAAGGAAAAGAAGTCCTAAGAACCTCATATAAGCATGGCAGCAATTAACAGAGACCTGTAAATTCTTAGTCCAAATAACATGTTTCTTCAAATGGCCTTTGCTAAAAAAAAAAATCCACCAGGAAAAAATACCTGGCAATATTCCCTCATGACAATTCTCTTTTGTAAATGTTAAAGGTGAGGAATCCCCAGTGGAATGACTTCACTGGACTTGCACAACAAGAGATGCTTCTTTCACTGGGCAGAGCTGGGGCCATGATACCTGCCAAAGTTGTAATACTGCTTCAAGCTGTGTCTCCTGATCTCTAGTTCCCCAACATGATTTTTTTCTAGGCAAATGCTGTCTACTGACTCCTGGTTTAACCTGTCCTTCCCTAACTTGTGCTAGGTTTGAAGGAACCTAGTGGTACATGGGGATGTTGGCATCTCCTTTTCAGCCGAGAGAACAGGAGAAGACATGTTCCAGTGCCAATGGCTCACTGCATTCAGACCATAGAAAACTGGTTGAATTTTAGCTCTTAAGTTATCTGGAAAAGTGGAGGTCCACAGCAAGAAGCTCTTTCCCCTGGGATGCTGTTTCTTAGGTAAACTTGTCAAACAGAAATCGCAACTGTGGGCTCCTGTCAGCTACTGAGGAATGTAAGCAAATGTAACCTGAGAGGGCTCACAATTCCCTGACACACTAATCTACTCTGGATATTTGGCAATCAGCACCCCCAAGTCATTAGTGAGACTATCTGAGTTCAGCAAAGGCCGCAGTCATCAGACACTTGAGGAAACAGCTGAACCCTTGTTGAGCAATTCACAGCTCAGCATGAGCGCAGCATTACAGACCAGCACGCTGCATGGGAAGAAATGCCATCACCAGTGATCGGCAAGTGCAGGAACCAGAGTACTAAAAAAAATCTTTAAAAAACCCAAATCCATCGATACTGAAAGCATCTGTAGTCAAATCTACTCCTACTTGCAGAGATACTTGTTTGACTAAGGGTTTCAGATCTAGTTAGAGCTCCTTATCAAAATTATAGAATATATCTGCACCTGCATAATGTAAGGCATCCATCTGTGCTCGTTCTTACAGAAACATATATTAAATACTTTTTTTCCCCTTCAAATAGGCAAGAATAAATCTTACTTTCACATGAGTTTTTCAGTAAAATATTCAGACAGTTCCTTAGCAGTTTCTCAACAGACCCTAATGAAATCAGTGAGGTACAATTACCCATTTTGGTTACAAAGTCACACCAGCAAAATACAGTTACCAAGAGGCATTCCAAAACATATCATAAACATCTTGAGATAAAACGTACAGGCCAGTCAGTGTCATATTTCAAACATGACAGTCTTTCAGTGTTATTGCACTATGTCTATTTATCTTACTTTTCCATGAGAATACGAGTTGAAATCATGTGAATGAGAACACTGCTTCTCACTGGCTGGACCATGCCTTCCTACCAAACTTCTGCACACAGGACATTTTGAAAAGGAGAGACCGTTTCTTTTAAGAAAGAAATACAAGATCCCTCCTTGTTCATGCAAGAATCAAATACAGCCTCCTAAAAAAGCATAGCTCAGACATCAAACAATGTGTTAGCAATTGCTTAGCTACCTTTGTACTCAGAATTTCCCACACAAAGGCAGACTTTGAAGCCAAGCTTAACCTTAAGTTTGGCTCTTAAGACAGTTTTGATCATCTTTTCAAATATCTATCCACATGTTCAAGCATCTAAATCTTGAAAAAAATAAGTTTTACTATCAGAAAGAAAAATCTGTTTTCACAACCAAAAATCCTTCTTCCTTCAACTGCTCCTCACAGTGAATATTGATACATTCAATGCACTGAAGTAAATTAAATATCCTTGAAACTATGAGAAACAAAGTGATCCTGACAAACACTCCGATTTCAAGAGTTCCTTTGGCAGAAAAGCCATGGCAAAGCTTAAAAACTGCATTTCCTCAAGAAACCAGAGAACACGATAGAGTCAAGTATACAATCCAGGATTTCATTAGATCTCTATTAAATAGGTGTTGATGGGGATAGGAACAGATAAAATCAAACACTCAGAGTAGCTCAATGAGTGCTAAACAGCCGTGTAGTTTTCTCCTTGTCATCTCACCAGTAGAAATTTATCACAAAATAAACAACAAAGCTAAGCCAATACAGGTCCCGGCTTCCAGCTCCAGATCAGCAGTGTGAATTACATCATAGCTCAGGGGTGTGGGAAAATGAGCTGAAGTTTAGATTTAATGCATATGTTTCAAGATGTGCTGCATCGATAGCAGGCAGCCAGGATTAAACTAAGTCCATAAATATCTAAATCATTTATGAGACTGCAAAGGACTAAACAAAACACGAATTAAAGCCACTTATGTGCAAATGTACGCCCCATTTTAGAGATTTTCAGCCATCCACGAGATGAGAAACAAGATACTCATTGAGATAACTCCTCTGAGCCCTGTGGGGTGGAAGGGATGTCAGCCCACAGGCACCTCTTCAGAGAAGAGGGGCAGCCTCACTAAGGGGTCTGGGAAGAGCCTGTTTCAGGAGGGTCTCTGCCACAGACACACAGCAATGACACCCCGCCCTTTTATCCAGTCTCCAAGGAGCTCTCCTGACTCCACTCCCGATGGGTAAAAGTGGAACATCTTGGTTACATCTCAACCAAGACAGACCACAGCCTGCTCACAGCTCTAACAAGGACAGGAAACAGCAGGATACGTATATACATTACACATCTGCTTTGTTCTCAAAAGCAGGTTGGAATTCAGAATAACCTTGTTCTGAGGCACAGAGAGGAACTGCTGCTTATTTTATTTTTAATTTGGATAGTTGGCTGATTAAATGGGAGGAGATGGCAAACACACACTCTCCTCCGTTAGCAGTCAGGCAAGCATCATTCAAGGCTAAAAGTTTAACATGGATCAGTTCCATGCAGTTATCTGTGATAGTCATTCCCAGACTTTATGGACGGTGATTATTATCATATGAATACCAACTATGTTTAAGTATCCTTAAATAAACTTTTCCAGATAGAGCATTGCAGTCAATGGCGAAGCAATTACCAGAAAACACATTAATTTCAGTAAGAGGATACCATAAAAAGTATTTTGTGGTTTTATGCACTTTCTTGGCTTGAGCAGTATTTGCAAAGAATTTATTTTATGGCCTGGCTCTTGGATTTGCAGCTATTGATATAAATCTATGCTGCATCACTTCCATCTTTTAGTCAGAAACTCTCAGCTCTGTTTTCAATGAGAAAAAAACAACAGGTTCAAAACATAACCATGGATGTCAGGGCACCTTGCTGTCACAAAAAGCAAACATAATATTCCACTTGCATAAATTTTAATCAGAAGAAAAAAAAACCATCAGAAAATTATTTGAAGCACACAGATATACATGTCAGATTTCTATCCTCTGTAACAATGTTATGTGCAATAACAGTCTAGTCTAGAGCAGACCAGAAATAAAGCCTGCATGACTCTTGCCAAGGTCAGATTTGTGCACTTCCCAGCCTTCCTGTGTGCCAGATCTCTCATTTCTCTGCCTTTCCTGGTGTCTCTGGACACTGGTGCAGCTTCCAGGCACTAAGGCAGTATGATAACCCAGGAGGTCCTGCAGAGCCAGAGGCAATCCTTGCTTCCTATGGAGCAGCTTTCTGCTAAAGTACTCAAATACTGTAAAAACCTGCCGGGCAGCTCTGGCTTGAAGAGGCAGTGCCTCTTTAAGAAAGTGTAAAAACTCCTTCGGGTAGAAATAACTGCATTTAAAATGAGAACACAACACAGGGAACTTCAGCATTATTTTACCAAGGCTGTAAAGAGCTCTCCCAGGCTCATTTCTGTTAATTGCATCTTTGCAAAGTGCAGCCAAGCGGATGCAGAATGATTACTTTTAATGTGCTACCCAAACGGCTCTGAATGGGTGCAGCTTTCCCCCTTTCCTTATTCCTGCTCCTTGTCCTTTAGCTCCACACGGAGCTCTACAGAAACGAATTCTGCACTTGGATTATGCACATGAAGGAAGACTCCGAGCAAGATGACAAGCTTTGTCACAGAGCAGCAGTTAAAAAACTATTGGAATACAAACTGTTTTGGTGCTTGTCAGGCAGCTTTTGGACAGAACCTGATAAGAAGAATGGAGAAGCTGCATTCAAATGCAAGGATAATCCCAGAGTAAAAAGTCACAATCTTTCTCATCAGTGGATGATTAACAGAGGAATTTGGCTCCTAATGAAGTCAGCCAGCCCCCAGACTCCACTGGTAAATCCCTTCTTGTCATCTTTCACATTCAGCCCTGACTCATCTGCAACAACCAGCCCAATCCCCAGCCTATTCCTTTTTCCCCTCCATTATTTCTGCAGAAGTTTAAAGTACACACTTTGCAAATGCAGCGAAGGGGATGGTGGGCTACAGGCACACAACGCACTGGAGCTGCAGCAGGAAGAGACACACCCCAGTTAGCTTTGGGGAGCTGAAATACCTGTGTCAGTGAACACATGCAGGCACACACCTCAGCGCCCTTGTAACACATTTACACTGCACAGGCCACGCTGGCGCTGAGCAGCTGTCCTGGGTGAATCTGGCACAGCCCCACCTCCAGGCACAGCTGGGGACCGGGAGCTGAGGAAGGGGCTCCCCTCTGCGGAGCAGCAGCCAGAGCTGAGCTCCAGCCGTGGATGGGCAGAGGGCAGATTTGATTTGTGCCTCTGCACAGAGGAGGTGACAGCGCAGCCTTCAAATGGGAACAAGGATGGATGGCTAATTGAAACTATTGGGCCCTGAAGCACTCACCAGGATCACAGGTTAAGGACATGAAATACCATCCAGTCCCACCTCCCTGGCACGGGCAGGGACACCTTCCACAAGAGCACCTTGCTCAAAGTCCGGCTCAACCTGGCCTTGAACACTTCCAGGGATGGGACTTAATCTGAATGGACTTTAATTGTAATGACTGTGGCTTTTAGTTATCAAAATAAACCCAGAGACCTGAAAGCTCCTATGCTTTTCTCAGGAAATCAGTTACTTTAATAATAGATGGCAGCTTTCCAAGATTTTTTGTTATTTCCTAGATCTATATAGCATCAATTAGCCAAGTTCTCTTTGAGAGATTCTTCTAAAGATTTCTTTTTAAGAAATGTACCTAGAAAATTTAAGTTTTTTAGTTTAGAAATAGTTTCTAAATAATTCCTTCTGTACAGAGTATCTTTTCATCTATGGTGTGCGATCAAAAAGTAAAAATTATTATGCTTTTTCGGTGTTCCAATAAAAATATAGGACTCTACTGTATGATTATGTCTAATGAAAAGGTGGGTTATAATTCATGAAGCACAAAACGGCAAAAAAATTAACAGTGAGCTCTTTTCTGGTGATAACAATATGAGCATCTTCCAAATTAATTATGTCACACAGTCTGCCTGAGCAGAATCACATTATAACTCTCTCACTACCCACACAGACATCACATCTGTGTAACTGAATATATTTTTCTGTATGTTTGTATCAGCCACTGAGTGGCAGCAATTCCTTCATACCTAAATCTGAATTATGAGGTGTAGGATGAAAATCTCAAAGGAGTCCCAAATCTTAATTCTTCTGCGCTGTCCTTAGGTTCTTTTGTGTTTAGCAGTACACACAAATAATAACAACTAGTGCAATATCTTATTGCACCTTTCAATTTTTTAGCTGTTGAAGTTCCAAAAGCATTGCACTTCATTCTGAAAATCATACGTCCTTAGAACTTGGATGGATTCAATTTTACAAAACATAGTAAAACTATGTTGGTCAAAGAAACTGAAATGCCAGCATTTAATAATTTCTTAAATTAAAGCACACACCTGTATTTTATTATGAAAATATTTTGATTATTATGAAATATTTTATTTCATTATTATGAAATATTTTATTATTAAATTAAGGTGAGGATGAGAAACATTTTAAAAAAGAAACCTAAACCCATGTTTTGCAGACTTATGTTTGCTTTTCTCCTCAGTATTTGCAGGTTTCCACAGCGGTGACTTAGGGTGACTGAAATCTACCAGCCCAAATACAAACAGCTCATTTTTAACACAGCCATTTTCTAAAATGGAACTAAAATAAACAGGAAATCCTGCATATGCATTTTAAAATGCTTATGAATTATTGCTTAACCACTTAAGAAACACTTCTTCATAGAGTTCCTGCTCTGAAATCTATGCTGGTTATAGCTTCCTATTTGATTGGCACATTGCTGCAAGGCATTATTTGACAGATGGAAAGCTGAAGAGTTAATTTGCTATTACACTGTTAAAAGACTATTGACACTGCAGAAGTCTGGAGCAAAAAAGATTTAAAAGGAACTAAACACACTGTAAAGGTATCAAGGATTTTGATACTGATTATTTGCAGAGATACTAAACATTGTAGTTCAAGCTTTAAATGAGTCTCTAAACCTAGGTAAAGATCGAGTACTAGAACTGATTCTCCTACACCCATCTGCTCTCTCAGATCTCACCTTGGACATATCAAGGGCTGGGATACAGGGCAATGCCATCCTTGCACATAAACCTCCTAGGTCCAGATCTACACTCTGCTCTGTGCTACTTGGACAACCTGGAAGTGAAGTGGCGCAACAGTCAGGGCCCGCAAGTAAACTGATGTCAGATGTAACCACAGAACGCTGTAATCCAATTATTTTAATATTTCATGCCCTAATGCAAACGGGGAATTCTCTAGCGACGAACTGAAAATTGTTTTTTAATAGATGCACGCCTGGCATGTACGTACACAAAAGCACCAGGCATTCCTGCTCCTTCATTTCTTTCTGTCTGTCGCCATTCAGCTGGAAACCTGACCATTCGACAGACTGTGCGTTTCATCTGCTCAAACTGCCGCGGCACGGACACTGAAACAGACACTCGGGGCAGCTGGGTGGGAAAAAAAGTTGGTGGCATCGAAGTTGGCATTTCTGCCGGGAGGGAACTCCGTGTTTCTGTCAGGGACCGAGCGGGGGCCGATCCCGCCGCCTCCCGCGCGGGGCACGGCGCTGTCCCGCTGCCGCCCCGGCTGGTCCCGCTCCGTCCGCGGCCCCGCGGGGCGCTGGGCCGGGCCCGCAGCCCCCCGCCCGAGCACAACATGGAGGCTCCGGAGCAGGCAGCCCCGGGCCGGGCACGGCCCCGCCGCCCCCCGCCCCACCCCGGCGCTGAGGCGCTGCCCGGGCCACACGGGGGACGGCGGCGGAGCCCCGGGACCCTCGATCTCCCTCCCTCTGGCTCTGCCCGCCGGGCGCCCCACGGAAGGCGGGCGGGCCGGAGGGAGCCGAGCCCGTCTCGCTTCCTCCTTCACCCCAGGCGGGGCAGGAACTGCCGGGCGGCGGCAGCGCCGCGCCGGGGGCAGGTAAGGGCACTCACCGCGTCCGGGGAGCCGTCGGGAGCCGCGGCCGCCGCCGAGTTTCGGGCGCTGTCCCGGGAAGCAGAGAGCGAGAGCGAAGGAGTGCGGGCGGAGCGGCGGGCGGGAGGGAGCAGAGTGTGCCGGGCACGGCCCGGCGCTCCCCGCCCCGCGCTCCGCCCCGCCCCCGGCGCGGCTGCGGCCCCGCTCACCTGCTCCTGCCGCCGCTGCTCCTCCTCCTGCCGCCGCTGGCCCTCCTGCGCCGCCCCGCCCCGGAGCTGCCGTGCCAGGCGCTGCCGGCCCTGCCCGGGCTCCCCGCGGCTCCGTCCCCTCCCCTCCTCTGTCCCGTGGCGGTGGCCGAGTGTGGGCACGGCCGGGCCCTCAGCGGGAGCCCCGCCCGAGGCTCCGCTCCGCTCCGCACCTGGGCTCGGTGCCCTGCCGAGGGACGGAGGGAAGGGCTGCGGCCGCGGCGCCGCTCTGCTGGGGTTCGGGGGGTGTTGGTCCGCTGGTCACCCGGACACGGGGAAACACCCCGGTTTGAGGTGCCGGAGCTCGGAGCGAGCCCCTGCCCGGCGGTGAGTTGCGCTCAGGTGTCCTCAGCCTTTACTGCGCTTTTGGTTAAACACTCTTTAGTGGCTTAGAAGCCACGGATGTTGTTATTTTTTTAATGAGGCCGAACCCCGTAGCTCTGTGGTTACTGCCGCCGCCTCAGCGAGCTCACCTCAGAGACCTCAGCCCTTCCCCGGGTCACTTTGGGTCCCTGCCGGGGCTCCCGCAGTCCGTGCGCTGCTCTGAGTGATGGGGCTCGGTCTTTCTTCAAGTGCTGTAAGCGTTTGTGTTAACATGAGGTATTTTAGGGATGGGCTACAGCGCAGGAATGTGTGAAGTGTAGAAACCAGAGAAAACACCTCTATACTTCAAGGCAGACCTTTGTCATCACTTCTTAACTCGCACAGGTCACATATAATCGCTCTCATGTTTTCATCTTAAATGACCTCATTCAGCTCTAGCTGAAGACGGCGATGAAATTCCCAGTGTTTCTGTGGTGCTGTGGTAACTGGGTGTTTCTCCGGGCAGGTGCCAGTCCCTGGTGTGCAGTGGGGTGTCACCATTGCAGGGGCTGTGACCCAGCTGAAACGCCACATTCCACCCATTTGATGTCCAGCTTCTTTCCAGAACATTTCACTTGATAGTTATAAGGTAATGGTAAAGTTCCTTGCTTGTTCTGTCTGACATCATCTTGGAAAGGCTATAATATGTATATAAATCAGTCAGTTTATACTTGGAGAGTCTAATTTGAAGAAACATATTTCAAAATTGAGAGATCTAGTAGATATATCACAGTTTGGGTGAAAGCAAAGGAACAGAGTCATCTGAGGTAATTTCCTTTTTACTTCTGCTGCAAATTTAACTATGTAGTATTTTGTACAGACACATGTTCTTAGGCATGATTAAGTGTGGGGTGGTTTTTTTTGGTTGGAACATCTAAATAATGTTTTCCTGGTTTGGGAGAGAATGTCATCTGCTTAGCTATGATGCTGTAATAAACTGTATGAGGACTCTCATTTAAAATGGTGTAGATTGCTGTTATGCTGAAATCTGGAGGAGCTTTATATGCGTGAGCAATTAATGAATATCAGGTTATAAAAGCAAAACTAAAACTAGTTTGAATGAGAGGAGAAAAAGCAGAAGCTAATTGTGGCAAGGAGTTTTCCTTATTTCAATACTTCCAGAGAAATTTGGAAATAGTGCTCTAAAATATATTTTATTTCATTTCATGCTCTTTGGATGTTTAATGGCATATAAGTGGTCAGAGAGAGTCCATTTCCCTTTGTAACCTGACCATATAATGTTGCAGCAAACCATTAGTTAACTACAGCCATATTTCAATTATTCAGAGCATCACTTTTGTCCAAGTCTTTCTGAAAAAAAGAGTCATTTTTCATTTGGACTGTGGAAAATTTTGCAAGACCTAAAGAGCTTTGCTCAGACAATGGGTTCAAGTTGGATTAGGACTGAATAAAGATGTAAAAATTTGATCCACAGGAAATGAAATGCGAGAGTCTTCTCAACTATTAATGTGACTTTAGAAATTTGAGGTGTTTCCTGGTACTGAGAGTTTCTTGCTGCCTATTTTCTGTAATTTTTCCTATACAACTCAGCCATGCTAAATGCATGGAAATGCTCCTACAGCTGGAGGGAGTCTTTCCTCAGAATAGATTCTAATGCAGCTCAGAAGGCGTTATTAAGCCATTTTATGTGCAGTGGATTTGAGAGGGGGGTGAAAATCAGTTCTAAGTGAACATCCTTTAGCAGTGCTCTCTGTCAGCTTCTAAGTAAATAGTAAGAAATGCTGGATTTCATAGTGATTACAGGGTAACTATTGGAAAGGAAAAGGGCATTACTGTCTCTGATCTTTTTTTTCCTGAAATGTGCCTTTGGATATTTCCTAAAAAGAAAGCAGTCTCAAGCTGAGTTAAAACATTTCATCTCTCTGGTAGCTGGACAGACATCCCAATAATTCCCAATCCCATGGTAAATCACTGCTTTGTTCCAGGAGATCTCTGGGGAGAAGATGAACTACCAGGGCCTCCCACAGCTGGATTTTCTCTGGTATTTTCACACAGAGAAAACCTTCTTTACCTGGGGTCACTAATTTTTGCCCTATGACAGGATGACAGTAAGGGGTGATGTGACTTTGAACATGCACATTAGAAACAAAAGTTAGAGATAAAACTTTCTGCAGCAAATATGAGCAAAAATTTTCTAGTGGAAGTTAAGAACTAATTCTCTGAAGATTTCTGAGGCAGACTGGTGCAAAATCACTTTCCACAAGTTTGTAATAACCTATTGTGAGCTGAAAGGCTGTATCTACAGGATCTGTTACGTCCAGCAAACAAACCTGATTCTAATCCTCATGGCAGATACTTCATTTATGCAAAGATGGTGACTTTTGCAAAAGTGTAATTTCAGAACAGAAAACAGTCATGGCCGTTGCTGCCATATTTCACAGCCCCACTCTGCAGCAGGACTTCATTGGTCTCTCAGTCCCAAGCCTAACCACCGAATGCCTGCTCTCATTTCCTCTTTTCTGATAGTGGTGGGAGGTGTGAAGAGTCTGGTGGTGGTGGGAGTTTCCACCCATTACCTTCTACACGGGTCTGTGGTCTATTGTGTACATTCACTTTTTGAAGTGTTCTGAGCATTGTGCATCGTCTTCAGCTTTGCTTTAAGGCTGTGGTGAGAGGCTCGTGTTCTCTGTCAGGCTTCTCCTCCAGGTTTTCAGGCTGTTCTCTGTGAAGGACATGAACTCTTTATGGATTAGCAAGGACACAAACACTGAATTTGGTCATGTGAAGGTCTGGCTGCCATAAACATTTGGACTGATGTCTGAGTGAAGCAGGAATTAGGCTGCCTTTCCTGAAGTCTTGTAACTTTAGAGATTAATTGATAACAACACACATTAATTTCTACTGCTTATTTTTGCAGTTTTTTATACTGGTTAAAGAAGGGTTTTTTCTTTGTGTTGGTCTGCCTGCCATTTTTTCCAATTTGGAGCCGATATGTGTTTTTCCTACATTGTCAGGGTTTGCCTCTGTGGATGTTGCCTGTGCAGAGTTGTAATCGAGCCAGGAGCACTCTGCAGGGGAGAGGCTGTGGGTAGGCACTGCACCTAGGAGAAATTATCATCTCTGTGCTTCATTTACTGTGCTTTAGAACTTGAAGATGAGTAATGTTCCGTGCCTAGCAGAGTTTAAGTGGCATGATGGGTTTATTTTCTTTTTCCTGGAGCATGAGATGTAGAAGTTAGTGGCTGTGCTGGGGAAGATCCTGGTGTCAGATGCAATCATGTGAATTTCGACATGTTTGTGTAACTAAGTTACTGCAGAGGCTTTTTTGTTATCAGAATAATCTTAAAAATTTGAGATTAAAATGAGGTATGCTTATATCCCAACCACCCCAAAGTTCTGCTCATTTGAAGGAACTTTTATATGATTCGTTTATAAACCAGACAAGTGAATACTTTCCTGACAGTTTTGCTGAGATGCCTGTTTAGAGCATTGCCAATTCTTGTGAAGTTTGGTGCTTTTAAAGCCTTACTTCCTTGAGGAAGTAATTGCATTGAAATCTTAGGGTTTCTTTTTTTTTTGTCTTTCTTAAATAAAACCTATTTTTCATGTTTGTCCAGAAGGTACATGCAGATGTCATCTTGGAGTTCCTAAAGGATTGAAAATCGGGGCTACATGTAAGAGGAACCCAAAATCTCTTGAAGTTTTACAAATACCCTCATGCTGTGTTCTGTTGTCGAGGGTAGGAGACTGATCCCTGCATTTTGAACATTTGAGACTGTAGTTAGTTTGTAAGAAGAATTGAAATTAAAAAAAGGTTTTTATGGTGTTTACTGCCTACACCCCCTTACATTTGGTTTCAACATGCCAGCTGCCAGTGTTGATTCTGAGCAATGTAAGTGTTCTACTTCCCCTTATGACAGCTTTTCTTTGCAGTTAATATAGATGAGAGAATAAGGAAGTGTATGTATTGATGCAATTTTCTTGCTCACCACAGTCCTATTCACAGTTGGTTTTATATTCCTCTGAGTACTGGAGAAAACCATGCTGTGAAGGAACACAAGCAATGTTTTCTAATTTCTTGGTTGGTTTTTCAGCTCTTTTGAAAAAAAATTGATTTTTGGTGTTAATTTAAGGTTTAGGAGATTAAGATTCCGTTTGTGCAAAGAACAAAGGCAGCATAGAGGGGCACAATTCACACTGTGGTGTTCTCAGTCAGGCAGGGGGGATTTTAGGGTTTTTTTCCAAATCCCTTTTGATTTGCAGCTGTAAGTTGTCTCATCAATCAACAAGAACAAGCTGGAGACCATGAAGTCAATGAATTTAGACCATCACATGACAGCAGCTTGTAGTACCTCCTGCTTTTGCTGCTCACCTGGGAGGAGTGAAGAACCTCCTCAGCTACCGTGCAATCACCTGAGGCAACAGGTGCCTCCTGCTTTAAGAGTGATGTCTCAAAGGTGTCAGGTATCAAAAGCTCCAACACTGAGGAAGTTCTGTCAGATTCTGTTGTCTGATGAGATGGTGAGATGTTAAGATAATGCACATAGGCTTTAACCCTATCTCATTTGTGGATATTTTCAGGGATTACAGTTGCTGTGCTCCTTTAAAGGAATGAAAGGAGGAGGTTGAGGGCTGCTGGTCAGGCTGCTGCTCTGTCACTCACCTGGCTCCAGGTGTGGCTGTGGGGGCAGAGCAGGTGAGTGTGGCCGTTCTCCACTGTCTGCCCTGCTGTGATTTATCCCCATCTCAGCAGGGAGAGGCAGCTCTGTCCTGCTGTCCCCTCAGTGAAGGAGCAGGACATGCCAGGCACAGCAGCAGGAGCTGTGGAACGTGCACCACCCACCCCATCCCTGGGACAAAGGGCCAGTGTTGTTTTACAGATTATTGTCAGATAGTCAGAAGGTATTAACGAAAGGTTTTCTTTTTATTAGTGTAAATGGTTATCCAAAAATGCAAACTGCAATGGCATTGGTGCATGGGGTTGAGATTTTTGTCTTAAAATGCTTCAGCTATACTGTCAAACAATAACATGGGTCAGTCCCACACTGTGACTGGAACAAGGCTGTCTTTGCAGAAAGAAAAATATCTCCTATTGTGACCTGGTGTGAGGATAGAGGAGTACTTGAATCCTAATTTCAGTTGTCAGTTGTATCATTTTAAAGCACAGTTTGGCTGCTGGAAATGAGCAACTTTTGGCAGCTAGTGCCACAAACATTTAATTTTCAAGTATTCTTTTCTGCTTGGGCTGTGGGCTTGGGTGTTTCCCCTGGTTCAATTAATGATTAATAATCCTGTTTTCATGTCTTTCAAGCTGTCTGTCTTAATAAATTTTCTTGCCTGTACTGGGGCACATATTGTTTAGACCATTATTATGATAGTCATTTGGTAGGATTTGTTTTTATTGCTACAGCCATTGCTGCTATCAAAAGCCAAACACAGTATCAGTGAAACACGATAGTGTGCAAAATCAATCCTAGTAAACATTTAAAATAAAAGCAAACATCAATAATGAAACTGCAGACTGTGTTTGCTCAGGAGCAGGGCTGAGGTCACCCGCCCCAGGCACGTCACAGTTTTGGTGAACCACGAGGGGAGAGTTTGGTGAGGCTGATGTTTGGAATCATGGCACAGATGTGGAGTCAGGAGACCTCAGAGGGAGATGTCAACACAGCTCTCCTCCCCACACTGCATGTGTGTGAGAGATAGAGTTTGGGGGAAAGAGCTCTGCGTTGGGCTTGCCCAATAATGGGAGAGACAAACTCCCATTTCTTGTGCATGTTTGCTGCTATTGGTGGCAGGGTGAAGGAAGGATTTGATGTTGCTGTTGAAATATGGTAAAATAATAAAGACATTGAGAATATTTTCTCTACTTTTTAGTAATAGGCTAAAAATTGATTATTTCCCTGAGGACTTAGCTGTATAGGCATAAATTGAAGCTGCTGTCAACAGCATTGGAAAGTCTGTGTGCAGCAGAACTACATTGCAAATGTGTTTGAAGACAGGTTGTGTTGTTGAAGGCTCTGTACTAGAGCCAGACATATTTCTTGAGTAAATTCAGCTATTTTTACCTCTTTGCAACTGGGATATTAATTTTACTCAGCAACCTGTTCTGTTTCTTGTCAAAAAAGTTAATTTTAAGGGTGTTAAAATTCTATTCAAAAGAGGCCGTAGAGCTGCTGGGTCTTGACACCAGTATGGTTGTTGTGTCTGGTGAATTCTAGTGTGTGGCCCTGTTCTGCCACACTTGGAAACTGTTTATGGGATCAAACCCAGATTTCTGGTTAGTGTTGATCTGATCTATGTGTCTTTGAACCACTTTTAAATGCATGCAGTGTAAGTCAGTTGGTCTGTGATCCCTTTTATTTTTGTAACCTAATTATTTTATGTATAATTAAATATCCTGAAATTTACATATCATTATATATAATTGAATAGTTAATGATTTACATATTTTGCATTCTACAGCATACCTGAATATATATGATCATTCAAGCCTGAATGATCTACAACACACATGAATGTATAGGAAGTTTTAGTAGGCTTAGTGTCCTAGATCACCACGGAATTTTTCTTCTAGTCAGGCTGATATTAAATATGATTCACTGCACGTCATTCTCGTGATTAAGAAGGTGCCTGTGTTGGTTTTTTTGGTTTTTTTTTTTTTTTTTTTTTTTTTTTTGTGACAGAAAGATAAATGGAAGAACAATTCAGATGTTCAAATATTAACTAGCTGCTTTTTTGTGCTGTTAGTACAGTAAATTCTATTGCTAAGGACAAATAGGTGCTGTTTTTCTTTATAGGTCACATTTTTTCAATGGTTTTGACTTGCTTGAAGATTAGAACAAAACTTTTAGAAGGGCAGGTTTGCCATGTTTCCAGCTAGTTTTACTCAGCAAATTTTTTAAGACTGTTTGGAGGCAATTTCTTCTAACATTTCTTCACTTTTGTCTACGGGAAAGTGTGTTCTACAGGCAGGTTTAGAACAGTGAGGAAGCTTTTATGAGCTGGTTATGCAGAGGATGGCAGTGATATAAATCATTTAGGGGAGGAAGAGGTGAGAGAAGAGGTAATCGTTCCCTTATGATTATCTGAACTTTGTTTCCAGGTAGGCCCAGAGCAGAAGAGGGGAAATCATTCCTGGTCTCGTTAAATAAGTTTTTTACCTGCTCAAACTTTTAGGAAAGAGTATAGGTTCAGAAAAAAACTTCAGAGCAATTTAGGACTTCAGAACAATTGTTTATTCTCTGTTAATGATTTTATATCCTCCTCCTCCTCAGAATATACCTGTTCTATCTCCTCCTTTATAGCAGTAGGGCAAGCTCAGGTTGAGTGAAAGCTTCATACACTTTATTTAAATGTAGATGAATGCACTCTATAGGAGTAATAACTGTCAGTAGTGGTGAAAAAGAAAAAAATTAAATTAGGGATGTATTTATGTCAAATCCATGTATTTACAACTGTCCTTTAGGTATCAAAGTCTTGATGTACTGTTTTAGTTTTTATGTATTTGGGAAAAAGCTGAATCACAAAGACCTTATGTAATTTTCCAATTTCCTGTTCAGAATTGATGGGAGCACACCTCCTAAACATAAAGGTATTTTAAATGCTTCTTTCCTAGGCTTCTTCAGAAAGCAAGCTTCTTCTACCAGCAATTCAGAGCACCTGATCCAGATTCCTGTTCTGAGTTGCCCTGTGGAGGATGGTTTTGTTTTGCATTAACGACAGGAAAAGTTTGTTGCTCAAAGCAAATCCTTAGAATGTCTCCTTAAGTCTCATGTGGAAAAAATCCCCTCTATTTCAATTTCTCTAACGACAACATTTACTTGAATAGTTTGATAACCAATATGCACAATACCAGTTCCATTCAAGTTATTTGAGATCACACAGAAAGTCTGAACAGAGTTTTTATTGTGTGCACATCTCCTGCATGGCACAACTCGGAGGTGATTCTTACCTTGTGTAGGTGCTGTTTTCTGTTGTGGGTACTTTACCACCTTAAGTCTGACTTAATAACTTGGCTGCAAAGCAAAAGGAAAAACTGCTAAATATCTGCCCACTGTCTGCATGGCTCTGAGCACAGGGGGGACAGACTTAGCAGCTCACAGCTGCTGAAACAGGGAGTCTCATCACCCCCATCTGTTCCTGTCTTCCTGCCTACGTGTTCTCACTTGTGCCAGTTTTGATGCTTGCTGGAATGCTTCAGGCTTTGATTTAACCCTTGAAATATCTGCAAGGTATTCCAGGGGGAAAAAATAAAACCAACACATCCAAACCCCAAACAGCCATGGTCCATTTTCTGCCTTTTTATTGAGCAACACTGACTTAATAATGGGTTTCTGTGCTTGAGAGACGTGGGATAAATGGAGAACACAAAAGGAGGGCAGCAAAAATTGTTCTTTCTGGCAGCTGCAGCTGTTATGATGGCTCTGACACGTAGGAAAGAGCCTAACCCATGATGATTTTATCAAACTGGGTTTCAGTCACACGTGCAGCTCAAAGGGTTAAATTGCATTTGGCCCATTACTTTCTGAGCACCTGCAAATACACGTGAGTTTTATGTCTGATGTTTGTGAGTGCTGAAATAGAACCATGTACTCACATAGCCTGCAATGCTTTCTTTGAAGTGAAGTGCATCGTGTGTGGGTCTCTGAGCTGCTCAAAGGGCTGACTGCTGCATTTCATTCATGCACCTGTAAACACTAAACTTGTCTTAGATAGTGAATGTTGTGCTTATTCCTTGAATCCTAATTCTTGTATTGGGTGTAACAAGAATTCCCTTTTATAAAATGAGAACTTCTTTGATGGGCTTGTGGTATTGCAGTGAATTATGGAATTATAGTAACACAGCAAAATGCTTCAATGTCGTCCTAATCTGAACTGAAACCTATTTAGTTTCCAGGAAAAAATAAACAAATGCAGATTCAAGCCATGGGGTCTGCTCCCAGGCAGGGTCATGTGCTTTCAACTGGCTGTGTTTGCACATGGGTACAAATGTTCCAGCTTGGATTCATCTCTTCTTTACTTTTTCATTTTCTCCTCCGAGACTTCTCCTGCTGGTTTTGTCTTCTTGGGAATATCCTTCTGTTGGACATTCCTTCTGCTGTTACTGTTTGGATGCTTCTGTGTTCCTCTTCCCTTTTTTCCTTGTCTTTTCCTTTGAGAGGCTCTTCTTTTTTCCTCCTTTCACAGGTATTTCTTGATATACAAAATACCTTTAGCTTTAGCCCAGCTTCTGTTGGACAAATGGTCACAAGGGAAATGTGCAGATGGCTTAAACAGATGTTCCTGTCAAAGTAAAAATATTTAACTCCTGAATTCCTGCTAGACAGTGCTCTGATGAATGCTGCCAGAATGGTGGCCAGGGACCTGTGTGGCTCCCTTTCACATTGCATTACTGTAACCTCCACCCATGAGCCTTCAGGACGAATGAAGGCTGCTGAGAAAAGCTTTTATTATTTTCATTGCCATGTTAATCTGGAAGTCAGTTAGTAAAGATCTGTGCTTGTGCCAAAATGGGAGAACTGGTTTGGACTGGATGAAGGAATCCATCCTGAGTTCTCTCTAGCAAGGCCTGGGTGAGTTTAATTTTAATCAACATATGCAGATTGTCACTGTTGGTTTTGTTTTGTTTCTGGAGTTGTTGTTTTTGGGCATTTTTTAAGTTGCGTTTTTTCCCTCTGTGCTGAAACCGAAGATGAAATGTCAAGATATTCAGAAAAGAAAGTGTGTGTGCTCTGGGGAATATTATTTGAATATAAATATATCCTTTATGCAAGTTGATTTTCATATTTTCTAATACTATCATATTTAAATGAAGTTATTTTTCATAAATTTGTGATTTGGATTATCCTTTATTTAATCAGGGAAGATGTACAAATAATTACTAACTAATAAAAATAGATGTACATGAGTACAGTCATCATGAGCTAAAAATGCAAGAATATGACTGATTTTTATTAAGTGAGTTTCTTGTGAGTGCCTTTCAAGTTTTGGAAAATGTACAATTTCAGAGTTCAGATGCTTTAATAAGAAAGCAGTTCAATACTGGAGTGAACTAATCCGTAGGCACAACAGGAACTTGATGGTATAGTAGGTGGTAAGATTCATTTATGATAAGTTATAATGGAATTTCCCTGGAACTGTATATTCCACCTACTTGAATTCATGTTAGTTTAAAAGACTGGCAATGTGCAGCAAATGCCAAGACATAAAAAAATTGGCAAGTTATTGTAAAACATGGAACTAAGTATATGCCTGAGCCACTGCCTGTAGCTCTTGGGAGTTCTGGTGTATTCCGTGGTCTCTATATGTTGAACTTGTGGTTCCCATTTAAACATTTGTATTTGTCCAGAGCACTGAGCCTGTTGTGTTTTAATTCAGAGCCTGTTGTGTTTTAATTCAGAGCATGGGGTCTGACAGAGCAGGAAGTGCTGCATGTCCCTCTTGAGATAAAGTCACATTTGTTGTATCCAATAACTGCTGTGATGTGTTAGAGCTTTGCAGAATTCCTTATTTTCCTGTTTAATTTACAATTACAGATAGACAAAAATTCTGGAAACATTCCAAGTTATTGGCATATTAAGGGGGCAGGATTGGTTGTAATGAATAACAGTTGGTTTGGGCCACTTTGAGCAAATTTCCTATTATTAATGGAATTTTAGTGCAGTGTTGTTCTACTCGGAACAATCTGATAGCACTTTCAGCTTTTAAATATCTCTGCAGATTGAGGGGCACTTATTTGGGCATCAGGAGTAATTATCATGTTAACCCCTTTTTAATGCTAGTAATTCTAGTTTTGACAAAATGACTTATATGCATTTTGGTTCAAGCAATTGAAAAAACCTCAGTAAATTGAGTCCTTCCAGGTAGAGATTTGTTGCCTGGAAATGTGCTCTTCCTTCTTCTTTACAGCTTCATTAAAAGACAGGTTCTAGAAATACTTCACTGAAGATAGTTCAGGAAAATAAAAACATTTAAAAGCTCAAAAAAACCTCCCCAAAGCCACAGCAAAAAAAAAAACCTAAAGAAACTCTGGGGTAAAAACTTTTTTTTTTCCCACTTGACAACGTGTAATTACAATTTTGCATCTTAGCTTGTCTTGTGAGTGATGAAGAGTCATTCCAGATGATTTAGCTTTTCTTGCTTTTTGTGACTACAAAGCTGTTGTTCAGATCTTGGGAATATCATGTGGGCTACAAGTCTTGGTTCAAATTTTACTAGCAGGTACATTTTCTGAGAACTGGATGAATAAATTATATTGAAATATGTGATGTAAATGTTAATACAGCTGATAGACTTAGGTGACATCTACAATATAGTATTATTGTGAAGAGAAACTAATGTAGATGGATAAATCTACTTCCCAGAGAGTCTTCAAATCGTTATTTTTAAGAACTTATTATCCTACAGCACAGAGACAGCCCAATCTTATGGAGATTTCTATTGAAAATCTGCCTTATTTCCAGGTACATGTGAATGAGTAGGAATGATGGTTATGACTCTCAGGTGTGGGTGTTTAAAACTGTCCATCATTTTCCCAGTTTTGAGTTTCACTCTGCAGGGTGCTGAAAGTTTGTGTGATGCAGAGAGGCAGGAGAGCTGCCTGCCTGAGGCCAGTGCAGCTCTGAACTGGGCACCACTTTGTTTTGCTTGGTGATTGTGATTGATGTGCCTGCTGTTTAATTGTCATCTTCCTGGCATTAGCTGGTAGAAAGGATTTTTTTAGCTATCACAGGGAATAGATTGAAAAGGTTGTGCTCAGCTCTTCTTGATTCCCCAGCTCAACGTGCCGTTACCACAGTAATGGGGAAGTGGTCCCGTTTGGTGAAGGTGGTGGGTGCATTTTTGTCATTTGTGTCTGAGCATTTACTGGTGAGGGGGGTGGGATTGTGGGGGGAGTGTCGCATCGGTGACAGAATAATGGTGGTGCAGCTCAGTGTTAAGAGCAATTATTTGTACTCTTACCCCCGGGGACTGGTTGTGCCTAATACACCCTCATCAAGCTCAGCCCTCTCTGTAAAAGAATATTTTCCCTAGTCTAAAACCAATATATCTAAATATGTGTTTCTCACCATTCTGACTTTGGTAGGATCATTAAGACTGTTAATTAACTTGACCAAAGCAGCAGTTTAACTCATACTCTTTTGCTGGTTTCTTACCAGCTGTCTTCATATCACATTTCTGCCATGCTCTGTAGAAATTGTTGGTACTTCAGAACATGCTTGAGAGAAGCAGCGTGTTGTTCTTTGAGGTTCTGATTTGTGTTTTATTTAACACTGCAGATGAGGAAGGTGCTGGTTTGCACCACTACTGTGCCTGATTTGGGAGAAATTGCCTCTGTGATGCCAGTAAAATGCAATGTGCTCTGAAGGAGGAGGTGTTTGGAGACCAGGAGAGCTGTTATGTGATCACTTGCTTTTGCTGTAAGATGAAAATAATACAGCTACCTATTGTTTGAAGTGCATTGCTGTCTCCAGAGGAAATCTTTCCTTAGTGTTATATATTAATAGGCTAAGTTCAGCTGCAGGGCAAGCAGAATGAACTGCTAAGATAAAGAAGCCACGCCCAGGTTTGTGGTGGCTGAAATTGCTCCAGTTTGGGGCTGCTGCTGTAGGGAAGTGTTCATCCACAGAGCCCAGGCTTGCAGGATGTGCTGTCTGGTTTCCAATAAATTTGCTTTTCAGAATATCTTGCTACATATGGGGGATTTTTGCATATATAGCATAAAATAATTTAACATTTTCTGATTACGTTTTCACTAAAGGGATTGCATATATTTAGTTGTTATAATTTTCTTTTTTTAGTGTTATAATCTGCTTTTATTAGTGAAATCTGTTAAGTGCTGTACAGTGCAAGAATGGACAGGGCACTCATGTCTCTGTACTCCTGTGGCTTTGTCCTCAGCTTATTACTAATAAATGATCTGTCACTTACAACTTTGATAATTTCAAACTATGTCCTGGACTGCTTACTGTTCCAAAAAGAGTTCTGATGAAATTAATTTGCTGTTAGGTGGGGTCCTGAAATACCAGGGCTCCCAGGCTTGAAATCCAGCAGCTGCATGACACAGGAGAGAGTTTGGAAACCACACCTTTAAGGAGGGGATGCTACTACTATTTCAATGTTTAAATCCAATTTTTGACAACATTGCAGAACACTCAGCTGAAGAGCTGAAAGTCAGTGCTCAGGTTTAGCTTTCAGGGTCATCATTCCTCAGTGAGAAACAAAACCCTTCTGCGCTGGGGAAAACCAGGATAAAAAGCAGCAGTGCACTCTGTCACCTCCAGTTCAGCTGCAAACTTCACTTCCTAGTGCTGGAATGCAGAGTAATTTACCAAGCTCCGGTGTTTCGTTAGCTCAGAGTAGGTGAAGTTCAGGTAAGGAACTAGAGATGCAAAATCATTCATGCACAGTGTCCCCAGGGGATTTGAAGGAATGGAGTTCTTGGCAAGGACAAACACCATCTTTAGACAAAAGGTCATGTGTTAGTGACATTCTTTTGTTGTTTATTCGCGTTATAAGTGAAACATCTAAAATGAGATGCTTTGTAGAAAATTATCTAAACCAGCGGTGCTCAGGCATGTGTAAGAATCCACTTGGTGCTTTTGTCACAAGGAAGTTGGATGGCAAATGGAAGCAGTGCAGGGTTCAGCTCCATGGCTGTTGAAGTTTGTTTACCCTGTCAGGAGCTGGTGCTTGTCCAGGGTGTCAGGTTTCATCACTTGGCGTGTAGCTTTACAAATCATCAATTGCAAAATCAGATTGATTTCCATCATGAAGCAGAAGATGCTTATCTTTGTCTCACGGACTGATTTGGCTTAAAATTCTGCTGTTTTCTGGGAAGGGAAAGCTGCTTTGTGTAGTTGATGAAAATGTAACTGCAGGGGGGAAAAGCCCCAAATGACAAAACACCCAACCCCAAACAACAGAAAACCAAACCAGCCACAAAAGTTGTGTTTGACAGCAGAAATGTAATAGAAGGAATTGTATTTATGTCCCATTTAAAGAACATCAAAGCAGTTAGATGTCTTGAGATAACTTGTCCTTGTGAGATGGAAATGTTAATGATTTATGAGGCTGAATCTCATTTAAATGTGAAAATCCTTTTGCATCCATATTATTGTGCTTCCTTTCCTTGTCCTGTGTTCTTTACAGAACTTTTGGTGATTCTGTTACTGGTTTTTTTCCTTTGTTATTGAGCAAAGTTTTGGAGAAGGGGGTAAAATATTTCCCTTTAGTCAGTTTGCAATAGTTGTTGGAATATTAATCTCTTCTTAGAGTAGAGCAGAGAAGAGATGAAAGGAATGAATTGTTCCCTCTTGTGCTCAGGGCATGTTTTCTGTGCCTTTGTGCCTTCCACTTGTGATCAGCTGCTGCTTCTAAGACACTTTCCTGAATAGATCAAGTAACCCCAAACATCATAAGCAGTCTCCTTGCTCCCTATTTAAGAAAAAATGCTACTGTTTTCCTAATCCTATTATGTTCTTTGCAGAGTACACTAAATTTCCCAACCACTCATGTGGACCCTTTCATTTTCTGTTAGTGCCTTACTGTAAGCAAAAGAAATACATTTGAAATAGCAAAGGTAAAAGAACACCAGAATGTTTAATGATGTTACATTCAAACTTAGTGAGCTTTTACAGATTTTTGGAGGTTATATTTTTGTTGTGTGATTCTTCCCTGTGGTATTTGGCTCTTGCCAAATGGTTGCAAGTTCTGCTCTTTCAGTCAGAAACAGGCACAACATCACAGGTGATAATTTTAGCTTTCAAATTATTAGAAACCAAGACTAAAAAAGAAAATCTAAAAAAAGTATGTAAAGCAGGGAGTTCTTTATTATCTGAATCTTAGGAGTGTGTTTGGCTCAACTTCTATCCTGTGGATGTGTTAGGTAGAAAGTTTTTGTGACATTCTCTCGAGATCCTTTGAATTTGACACCTAAGTTTTTGGGGGGAAGAAATCTGTGGCTGTTTTTGGTCTTTCCTGTAGTTGTGCCTGAAAGGAGCCCTTCTCACCCAATCCTGTGTAAATTGAAATCCTGTGACTTGGAGAGATGTGACAACTGTAAGGGGGCAGGAAAGTAGAATGTGAGGCTGAGTAATGAAGATAATGAATGGCATGGAGTGGGCATGTTAATATTACAGCTTCTGGAATTGAGGATGAAAATTTCTGTATAAGAGGCTCACACAAATAAAAATGGAAGGATGTCCTTTGTTAAGAGAACAGATGATTGACCATAATGGGTGAGGGAGGAAAGTGAGAAGTAAATAATGGTGTAGAGAGAGATTTGGGATCAATCTACAGACCAGGGCAGAGAAAATCCAGCTCAAGCCAGAATTGTCTGAGAGTACCTTTATGGCCCTTCTTTAATGGATTTTGCTGGCTGGATATTTTGAAATGCTTCTTCCAGGCAAGGAAGTAATGTTTTTCAGTAATATTTTTCTTTCTTTAAAACTCAGAGTATTCTGCAGTAACATCACAGGCTTGGACATCACTAATGTGAATCATTGGCTGTTTTACATGGAAAGGCTTTCAAAAGGATCTATGATTTCTTTTTTCTTTTCATTACCTGTGATCTGTCCATGTGCTTACTTTAGACTCCTTGGTACTGGAAGTGCAGCTCTAGGATTCTTCAAGAATAAATTGAGTGTGAATTATGGATGTTTCCCATACTTCCATTTAAAAGATAAAGGATTGGAATAACAAAAGCTTTCTTTTTCCTAGGTGTTGCCTAGACAAAATTTACTTAATGTTAACCAATATCAGTGAGTCACGAAAAATCTCATTTCTTTTCACCATACACTTTTCAGAGAAGATTAAAATATTCTTTTATAGTCCTTCAATACAGAGTCTGCCAAAAATGTTTGATTAGCCCAGTGATTATAAAAAGTAATGTTTTCATCTGGTTTCTATATCCTATTAATGCAGAAGTCAGTAGGGAAATTATTTATTCTTTCAGTGTTGAGAGTTGGCAGGAATGCTCTGTGAACTTCAGTCAGATTAAAATTAATAACTATATTTTCTATATTCCATCTGGCTAAATTGCCATGAAAGCTTTGTGTTTTCTTCTGTTCTGTGCACAGACACCCTTGCTCAAGAGGGATTAATGCATTTGGTTAGAAATGTTTAATTTTAATGAAGAGAACTCAGTCATGAAATTGAACATGACTTCTAATTATTGCCATAAAAACTTAGTAGCAGGATGTCATGACCAAATGGAGGTTTCCTAATGTAGGAAAGTAGAGGTAAAGCTCTGTACAGTGCAGTGGACCAGAGACCACAATGTAGATTTAAGGTGCTGGAGGAGGAGTTTTATTTGATGTTATGACAGTTCTATCCTTTGATTTCAACACTGCAGAGCAACAGCTTTTAAAAACCACTATGGCTGTAAAGAGATCAATGCTGAGCCAAAGTGAAGAACCACTGAGTGCAGAAAAAACCACATATTTTAGTCTAATGTGTAGAGGATAAGCATGAGCATCAACTAAAGCAAAGACACAGGGAAATTGGGATTGGAGTCCTCTGATGGTTTCACAGTAAATAGGATAAAAATAATGCAAATTATATACCAGCATTCCTCACAGATAACTGAGCAGTGTTACTGTCCTCATTGTCCTTTCTCGTGGTTTTCCTGGGGTGAATCCCTCTGTTGCCAGCTTCAATACTTCTACAGCAATATTTTTTCTGTTACAAGGGCCATGAACTGTCCTTTACACTAGGAGTGAAATAGACCCCCCTCTCTTCCTCAAAGTGCATTGAAAACCTTTTAAGGTGCAAGTCAATATACCTTGAGCAGTTATATTTATGTTATCTGGATGTAAGTTTTCTTTATCAGCACAATAAGTTTCTTTTGTAATTTCCAGAAACTTGAGAGGGCATTAATGTGAACACACAAATAATACTATAATGTGTGTACTGGGCAAACTGTCTTAGCCATGTATGTTCATAAATGTATGTTCATTATGTATCAAATAAGGAATTGTGGAAGTAATTTATCACTCTCTGTGCCAACAGTCAAGAGACTGGATTATAGAGGACACTGTCATTTAATGCTCTTAATATAATACTTAATTTTGAGGAATATTTGATTTCCTATAATTTTTCCTTTGGTCAGCTTCTGTAACAAAAACTGGTTTAAAGTATCTCAAGTTATATGGAAGAGGAAATCCCCAAACAAAATACCTGCCAGAGAGAGTTTCCTAACTTCCTTGTTTGTCTAACTGTGATTCAGTTTGGTTAATGCTGACTCAGATGTAAATATTTTTTTTCATTTTCTTATTAATGTTCCTGGTTTCATGTGGATACTCCCATTGACCTGATTCTTCTGGTAAGGGGTTTTCATACTGTGACTCAGGAGCAATGCAAGCAATGTGACAACTACAGGAAAACACCTGTTAGTATCAGGTAAGTTGGTATTTACATTTTGTTTATTCCTTCAGCTGAGAAATCTGGAAGATTTGCCAAATGTTAAAACTTGCAAGTCTTCAAGCTTCCTCTCACCTGAGAAACACTCATGCCACATTTAATGGAGCCCATTCTGAAATGAGGAATGTTCAGAGACCTGGCCTGAGGAACAAGTTGTGCAGGTGGATGCTGACCCTGCTGAGCAGTCTCACAGCTGCAGCTTCACACCTGCCCTGCTGCCCACTGTGTCCAGAGTGCCCTGGCCATGCCATTGCAACCACGTCCTTGTGCCTGAGCACAAGCTGCCACAGCCCCAACAACTCTGCAATTCAGACTTCTCAGCTCTCTGTGAGGCTTCTCTTTTCATTAGAACTGCTGCTGGCTGTTTCAGGCTGCTGTTGGTACCCCTGTGGTGCTGCAGTGACCCTGCTAGTGGCCATCAGCCACACAGAAGAGGCTTTTCCCACATGAGGTTAAAAATCTTGTTTACTATTTTCATCAAAGAATTCCTGACCAACTCAGCTGTACACCTTGTTTCTGTTCAAATCTTCATGTTTTTCCTCATTAAGTGAATTGCACTGCTTAAAACAACATCAGGAAAATAGAGCCACAGAATTGTTGTCCAGTGCTGTGCTGTATGCTCTTGTTGTTTGCATCAGCCTCAGTAAAACTGACTGAATAGCCATGAATTGTCCCAGAGTGCTTTCAGTGGAAGGCAGCAGGAGTTTTTGCTCCAGTTCTGTTACTGTAGTAAATTACACAGACAACCTGGAGCTCTTCAAGGTAAAATAAGTAAAGGAGGATGATGGTTTCTATTCAGATGGGTGAAAAATCCCTTCTTTTACCTGCAGACCTCTTTAAGCAATTGGCTTCCAAAATAATCTTGCTGTAGGAGGAATGTTAATGCGCATCACTAATAAACAAGGTAATCAGGGTCTTTTTTGGCCTCACCTCGTTCTAACTCCTCAGCTATTTCTTTATTATTGGAGGTGCCAGGTACTAAAGGGACTCCCCATTTGTGCCCTAAATTTATTCCTTCTGTTTTTTGTAATGAATTGACTTTCCCTTGTACACCAGGCAAAGCTTCACCCCTCTAGGTTACATCTTTCCTCTGTTGTGTCTGCTCTGAGTCCCTGCAGGACAGCAGCGCCAGGCTGTGTCCTGGCAGGGGACAATGCCAGGACGTTGTGCAGCTCGGGCAGGCTGTGTGACATCGCCGTCCTGGAGCCCTGTCAAACACACCATGCACACTTTGTAATTTGAAGGCTAAAACTGAGATCTGCCTGAGCATTTGCAAGCCAGAGCCAAGAGGTAGAAACTCAGAAGGCAAAGCCAAACCAGCCTTTTAGGCAGTGTCAGGAGGTTTCTGTAAAATTTGCCACAGGCAAAATCTGACTTGCTCATTTTACAAGATGTTTGACTTTCTGTGAAGTCACATTTTGGAGCCCTATGCCTTTGATTTTTCTTGGAAACATTTTGGGAGACTTTTATATATGATGGTTTCAGAAGGTTAAGAACCAAGCATTTCACTGCCCTGCATGAACCTGGCATTGGAAATATGTTTGTACAGCTGTCACCTTTGTCCCTTAAGCTATTCTCTTCTGTGGTCACTGGATGTTTTTCATGTGTCTGTCAGATGACAGCCCAGGAAGGGACACACCTTGTGGGAAAAGATTCTTTAAGTCTGTGCCCTTTTGACACCGTTCTGAGTGGAGCAACGTCCAGAAAACCTTTCTGGACATTTTGAGTTCAAAGACAGTTCATTGCTGAATAAAAATTCAGTTTTCTTGGATGGCAACTAGAATTTAAATGTGTGTATCAGAATTAAGTAGCAAGAAGACACTTGGTTTAAAATAATTTTTATAGAATACATTTTGGTGCGTGAAGACTATAAAGGTATTCAAAATTAAATATTGTCTGGATCTTTCTGCACAGTTGCAAATTCAGTGCAACAACCTTCTGGCGAAATAATTTATGAAAATAAAAGTGGATTCTTAAGCCTTCCTTGTTAGTGATGTCAGTTTCATCTGTCAGCAGTAAAAATACAAATTCACATAGTTAAGCGTTTGGCCATTTAGAAATAAAATCAGATTTAATATCTAGAAGGGAATGGGCTTTGTCTGTTTATATTCTTACTCTGTTTCTCTTTCTATTTGAGGTGAGCTGCCAGGAAATGTATTTAGTATACCAAATATGTGCATTTCTATTGTTGTAGCACCCTATCCTACATCTTTATCTTGGGAATTTCTGATACTTTTGAAGGAAGCAGTGCCTAGGAAAGTAATCAAGAGGTTTTGGGGCAATCCTTAGTTATAGTATGTACTTTTCCATTCTCCTGGTTTAAAGCGGTTCTGCAGTACCACTGTGTGGAAGTAATGATTGAGTAAAGAGATGCTTAGAAATAAGATCTTTTACTTATACAACTGCTGCAAATTACATGCTGCTTTCTTTAGTTCTACTTTAATCTTTTTCTACAGCATGAGAAGCAAAAGACAAATGTGAATATTCTAGGGAAATAGGTGATGATTCTCTTTTCTTATTCATAATTTGTTTTGGATTCTTCTTGCTTTTCCCCATGCTGCTTTTCAGTGTTTTCTATCCATGGGCACAGAAACAGACGTGGCAATCAAAACAGGGTGTGGAGCACTTATCCTCAAGATGCTTTTGGGCAGTGGAAATCACCGTTAATTGCAGCTAAGCAGTGGCATTTCTGACACCATCACTTTCAGGCATAGTGTATACATTTTTACAAAAGCTGAGATCTGTGTTTTTCACTAACAAAGAAGGAAATAGATCTCATGCAGGGGATTAAAAGGAATATTTCCCTTTATATGTGTTTGGGTTGTTCATTTGTGAACACACCAGCTGTGATTTCTTGGAAATCTTATCTTGGTGTACCCTTTCAAAGAACAGCGAAAAGCTCAGATGAATGCAGTCTGTGCTGGCAAGCTGAGAAGTCCCACATGAGTTTTATGGAAAAGCTTAAAAATGGGTTGAGGGATTCCACTGGCTGGGATTTTTGGTTTGTGGTGATTTTATTTTTATTTTTTAAGCCTTTTGATTCTGCTAAAATTTGGTAAATGATTCCATGTAAAACTCAGGCTTCATTACCATTTGAAGTTTAATTTGGGTACGTTTTGCCAGGTGTGCCACCTGCTGCCATTTATTTAAAGCATAGATCATTTGTTTGTTTCACTTTCTTTTTGAAGAAAGTATTTTCTGCTGGTTTGAATATACATACACTTTGAACCAAGTGATACAGAGGGCTCAAATGACCTTGCCCTCCTTCCTCTAAAGAATTTATTTTGCGTGACTTGCTGTGTGTTGGAGGGGCTGGAAAAGCAGTTTTGTCAAGTGCTCTTGTCAAGAGTTGAGAAGAGTTGTTTGAGTCAAGGGTTATGCAGATTAATCATGTACTCATTAGCTGTGCTCCAGGCATGTTGTTAAGGGGGAGGCTCAGATGTCACTGGGTAAATAACTGCAGGGAAACCTGGAGATAATGAAATGTGGAGAGCAGGTACGTCACTCACCGATGCGGGTCAGCAGTCCTGAACAGATTTTCACTTTTAGCCCTTGAGGGGTGTGTCCCTGTCACACACTGATGACTAAACCCTTTCTGTGGGGCTATAAATACTGAGTGCACTATTTTGGTGGCAGTACCTGTGAGGGCACTGAGGGAAGCTCTCTGCCTCAGGAGCAATATTCCTGCTCTGAGGCTGCCAGCACATCCCGTGCTCTGTGCTACTGAACCACATCCCTGGGCAGGTCAGTGCTGCAGAGGCAAACAAGGCTGGATCGGTGTCTCAGTTTTGATTTGTCAGTCAGACGTTATCTAGTGAGAGTTTCTAAAAGACTTCAGCACGATCTGGAGGCTGAGTGCTTTTTACTGTTTTTTGTTTCCAACAGAACAGTCCTGCGATGAAGAACATTATTGTTCTTTGCATAACATTGTAGTGTGTAGTCCTAATTGCTGAAAAATACAAATTACTTTTCACAAACCTATATACAGTGTAGGTCAGCACAGTAAACAAGTCTTTTTTAGATGTCAGCATGTCTGTATGGGTGTGTGTTAGGCAGGCATTATAGATTAACCCTAGTTAACTTCACATGCAGGGGTAGCAGGTATTTTTTCACCATCCTTTAATCTTTGGAGTGGCTACAAGAGGAAAGGACTGAAGTAGACATGTGTCTTACTTGCTGTCATCTCGTAATATTCCTACTCCCACCCTTAAATTTTACCCATTATATTCCTGTTCTTAACCTTTTACTGGATTTGATTGCTTATGTGGGCAGAGTCAAGGAAAAGGGGGAGATACCTGGCCTTGGGGCTGTTTTGTCTCCCTTCAATGAGGTTCAGTCTTCTAGGGTGAACACTGCCAGGCTGTTCTGTGAGCCCTGACAGGATAAACATGCTAGCATTGCCAAGGAGAGCAATGCAAAGCGTTCTCAGGTGCTGAGCTTTGTTCTGATGCTCTGAGCTTTGTGAAGGAACTTCTAAAAGCCCCCAACACAGATACAGGTGGGCAACATCTAAATTCAGGGCATGTGTGCCAATTGCTGCTTTGAACAGACTGTGTGTGCCTTTGACAGCCTCTGGGTCCTGAAATAGAAGGAGAAAAAAAAGCCAAAACAAAACAGAAAAAACTTCATGTTTTTGGCTTGGGCACTGTGCTGTGTTGGGTTTTTTTGGCAGTGTTATATGGAAGGAGCTGTACCAACTGCAAAATGGGAAAATCATTTGAAGTCTTTTAAGACAGGGATTTTGTCTCTGTGTCCTGGGGACTAATATGAGGATTTGACAGTTACCCTTGAAGGAATCTGAACTATGGGACATTTGAGGAAAGAGCCAAGGGACTGGTGGGAACAGCATTCTGGCAAGTGCAGCTGCAAAAACATGAAGCTGTTTCTCCCTAAAGATTTGGAGGAAAATATTGGTGTTTCCTTTCACAGCAAATCTTGGGATGTGTAAATGGAAAAGAAGAAGACAAGGGAGCTTTTACTCTGCCTAACAGTATTTCTGAAGGGAGTTTGCTAAAGCTTGTGAGTCATATGATGTTATCACAGAGTATTTTTTCTTTGATTTCTTCTCTTAATTTCCATTCTGACAGTTTAAGTCTTGGTGAGGGATTTTCTCTCTTGCTCTTACCTTTCCTTTTGTTCCAAGGTAGCTCCAACAACACATTTGAAACTTTTCATGATCTTAATAGGTGAGAGGAAGACTTTCCCTGTCATTTCTGCTGAAGGCCTGTACTTCAGCATTCCTAGAAGAGATATTTCTGTGCCATCATTATCTTTTGGGTTCATGGTGCCTCTTCTCTACCCTGTATCTCTTTGGAGAGATATTTTTGTGATAATGCACCTGCTTGCTGTCAAAATGTGAGCAGGACAAGAGGGAAAACTCCTAGAAGGGATTTCTATTAGCCCCACCTGAGGGACACACACAAACAGAACCAAACCCAACTTTCAGGGAAAGTAATGTCTGTACTTGAGTGTTGTAAGCTCTCCTTTGGTCCAAACCTTTCTGAGTAGCAAAATGAAAGCAGTTTTCAGTTTTGCTTTACACAGAAATCCATCTGTAGAGGAGGGAAGAACATGACAAACACAACTGTGCTTTTAAATAATAGCTTTCTGAGATGAAGTGCCATTGTCAGAAACCACATTCAGCAACACTATTAGCTGGAGACGTGGAGATAAAAGCAAAACCAAGGGGAAGCATTATGTCTGTTGGCCCTCAGACCACACAATTAGTGCAGTAGTTAGTTGGGGCATTTTAAAGCTAGGAATTAAGGAGTTATTGGAGTGTTGGTAACTTTCCATAATAGCAAATGCACAGGGGCTGGTTTGTTAGTGATTAAGACAGAGCCTGTCATTTCCAGAGATCAAGTGAGAGTGTGAGGATGAGCTGGTGCTTTTTATCCCACTCTCTGCTGAGAATATTGTCTTTCACAAAATCAAAGATTATATAGCAAGGTCTTTACTTTCTGATCAGATGAGGCTGTGGATTTGGGCAGCAGAGGTCATGAGATGTGTTATAAAATGAGGTATTTTTTGTGCTGTGCTTGTTCTTCTTACCCCCTTAAATCAGATCTCTACACTTTACAAATTATGTGGAAGATCAGAAAGACTCAGCTGGAAAGGGGTTTTACCTGTTAAAAACAGTTAAAACCCCCTTACTTTCTCTCTTTTGTATGATCTAGGACATCCTACCTCCAGAATCCATTCCAGTTCCCAGAGTCTTCTCTATGAACTAAAAGGAAAGACTTGTACTCCCTGTTACAGCCAAGGAGGTGTTGAGTGAGACAACATTTTATGTCCATCCTTTTGAACAATATTATTATCTAGTTTATGCCTTTCATGTAATAATACCAGACTTACTGAGAATAGTAGTTTCATGAGCTACTGGCTTGGCTGGCAGAGCTGCCCTGGCAGTTCCCTTGCTCGCCCTCCCCTCAGTTCAGCAGCCATTCCTGTGTTCTTTGTGTAGTGTTGGTCTATCCCAGACTGTTGAAAACACCACAAAAACTGTGTGTGTTTCTTAAAAAAAAAACCAACCCAAACAAAACCAAAAATCAAAATAAAAAATTGATATTTTTTACTGACCTACTTTATAGCACAGCTGGAATTGTTCTGGTATTAGTTCATTGCCACACGTGGACGCAACAGGTGGCCCAGCTCAAACTGACTTTGATGCTAATGTGTCATGAAACTTTACTGAGGGTTCATGGTATTGTTTCAGTTTTCGTTTTTCACAGAAGACTCTTACTGTATTTTCATGCAGTCACTGGGAAACTGTCTCCAGAGCTGCTGGAGAATCAAAGTGTTGCTCATTCAATATTGGATAAATATTTAAGGGAATTAAGTCACCCAGCAGAGTGGATTCTGAGAAAAGCTTAACTGCTTGTAGTGAATACCATTTAATTTCTTGTATTGCTGGATAAGTTGTAGCTGTATTATGTTGTCAGGCAGGGACAGTTTTTGTTGTGGAAGGTGGTTTATTATTATAGAGTAAGAGCTAATTGACAGGGGCCAGATTAACCCCTCTTCTGGAGGGCCCTTGCCAAGGCCACTTTGGAAATACTAATAAAGGCTTGACTCCTTATTCTCTGCAGACCAATCTTTCCAAGATCCTTCTATAGGAAATGAAGTTGTTTTGGGATTTCAGATTAACTCAGTTCTTGTATGCCACAATTTATTTCACTGTGGTGTTTTTCATATTTTCCACTGGTTGTGCCTCCCAGCTGATTTGTCCTTGCTGGCCTGACAATGCAGATCCATAAAATACAAATTATTAGCAAAAGTTCAAGTTTGAGAGCGTGGATTGACTTGTACTCCTCCAAAGGTGTGAACTAGGGGCACCTGAAGCTGTTGCAGTGTTGAGCCAGACACTCTGAGTGCAGAACTTGGGCTGCAGTTTCTGCTTAATACCATACTTTGGTTTCCTGTTGAGCTGGAATGATGAATACTCTTATCTCTGTGATCCTATTGTTATCAAAGCATTTGTGTAGGCAGTCTTTGATGAGAAGCTGATAGGGAGGTAGAACAGCAAATAGCTCTCTAGGTGCACAGGCAAAAGATACCTTTTGTTTTCAGAGTATCTAAAAGCCATGTCTTGTCTTTGTGACTGAATTTTCTGTTTCAAGAGCACTGTGAAGAGGCTTAATGTCTTTCTGCAAGATCACTGTTGTTCAGTCATACAGTTCTTTTCCTGTCTTTTCCCTTAGCATTAGAGAACAGCTTCTTGCTGTTTGTGGAGGCACTACTCAGTGGGTTACATTAGCACAGCATTTCTTTATACATAGTGAGAACATGTCGTGATGTGTGTTGTTTCACCACAGAGAGCATCACAGAGCAAATATCTGCTCAAAATGCAATTAAGGGCTACAAAGCCTGAAAGATGAACTGCCTGGGGAGACAAAGTTTACTATGAAAGGCAGCAAAGAGAACATTGTGAATTCTGTGTTCAAAGTGCTTCTTTGAAAAAAAGGCAACAAACTTCAGTGCAGTTGAACACCTGCATAGCAGAAGAGCTAGTCTCAAACATTGGAACTTGATCAGCCCCTCTTGGGGTATTGTCTTTGGTCTCCAAACAGGAGAGTTTAGCTTCTGATTTAGGCCATAAGCATACGTGAATTGATACTGGTACTTTAAAAACCATAGTCTAAACTTTTAAGGGATCACTATGGACCAGAAATTCCCACCCTTCATTTTGTTCTGTGTTCCCATTTTCAATGGAACAAGCTTTACCATTCTCATCCACTCTCTCTCCTGTCCTTCCCTGCCCTGAAACAAACTGCTTGCTTGTACTTTGTGGTACTGACACCCTCTTCCTCCCTCCTTAACAGATTTTATGTAATTAATGATGGTAATAAGAAATAACTTAGCAAGAATATAGGGCTTGTGACTCTCAGAGACTATCAGCCATTTTTCATGAAGGTTATGGGAATGGAAAATCCAATTCTATTTTCTGGTTTCTGCCCTGTGTTACTGCTGACAATGCCTTGATTATAACATAATTGGAAGCACGAACTTATTAGAAAGTAAATACTCTCTCCTCAGTTCTGAATATTTTTTGGTCATGTTAGAGTTGTGTTTAATAAGAGAGCTGGAAAAAAGCTTGTAACCTGATTTTCTGACTAAAATCTACTTCAGTGATCTCTGCACAGACACAGAATGAAGTTTATGGAACTCTTTATTCCTCTTCACAGCCTTTTTTTTTCCAGCAGACATTTTTTGAGTGCCTTTTAACTTCCTTCATAAATTGCCTTTCTGCTCGATTCATTTCCTCAGTTAGCATAGCTGTGTATTTTGTGTTATTGCATTTTCTTTGTAGTCACACACCTTACTATGCTATTTTTATTTGTTTAGGGGAGCACATAATAAAGAAAGATGAAAATACTGAAATTAAAGGAATTCTGGACAGCTTTTACCTTTAGTTTAACTGCATTAACTTATATCTATTTGTCCCATATATTTGATGACTTGATGTGCAATTTCATGCAATTGTATTTATTTTCAGCTGCCAACACCTTCAACTAAGTTTTCAAGGTTTGAAAAAATAGAATAGCAAAGAAAGAAAAAAATTATAATCATGGATGAATAAAAGGATGTGTGATTGGAAGATCATTAATTTATTTGAAACAAGAATCATCTCCAGGTAAGTTTAAATTGTTCCTTATTATTATTTCTATTGCTTTATAATTTTTTTCTATTACTTTAGAAAGCATCATGACTTAGTTATGAAACCTGTTCTTTAGGAGAAGTCTTTGTACTTAGCTGTCAGCTCTCTGTAAGTATTTCTAGGAACCATGCTGATGGTTGGGCTGAATTAAAAGCCTTAGAAATTCCCTTCCCTTGGAGCAGCTCAGGCTCCGTGACATTGAACAGTCCCTGGTGCAGGGCACAGCAAGGCCGTGTTTAACTGCAGAATAACTGGAGAAAACAAGTCTTTGGAGCAGAGCTGAGAGCTCAGGATTAATGAGCTGGAAGATTTGCCAGGGCCAGGCTGTGCCAGCAGCCCTTCTCCTTCTTGTCCCCAGCACGGTGACGTTTCCATCCGCTCCCATTATTGGCACGCGTGGAACACCTAAACCTGGCCCATCACACCCCTCCTGCCAGCCCAGGATTGTTTCCACCACAAATTACAGGCTCAGCACTGACCAAGAAGGGCAGGGCTTGGTCTCTTGTACCTTTTTATGGCATGGCAAATAGCTATGCAATCATCCTGCAGTACCAGTGCAAGAATACAAATTATAGGCCAACCCAGGCTGCTGCCTTGTCTCGAGGCAATTGGTTGTTTGTGTCAGCTTCACTCTCTGCTCATTGTTTCACAAAAGGCAAATGGACACAAAGGGAAGGTCCAAGGCCCAGAGAGGTTCAGTGTAGGTGTAAGGTGCATTTAGTAGCTATTGGTGAAGTTACTGGTGAAATAAACTGCCTGAGAATAAAGCATTAGTAATGCGTTGTTATGCAGTTGTTCAAAGATTGTAGAAAGCTCCTTCTCCAATTTCAGCTGCAGATGAGTATGGGGAAGTAGGCAGTAATTAATGGAAGTGAAATTGAATCAGAGGAGTCATCCATGTCCAGAAAATGCCAGAAAATCTGTATCTCTGCTTTCTGATCCAGTGCAGATGCCAGAGCATCACTTAAGGTAGGGTCCGTTAGCAGTTACTGCAGAGCTGGGAAGGAGAGGATCACAGATCCATGGGGGAAAGCACTGAGGTCTGTTTGTAATGGTAAAACATTAAAAAAAGCAAGTCTGACTTGAAGAACTAGAATACAATACCAACCTTAAAGGCAATTGCTTTCTCAGGTGCTATTAGTTGTCATGGTCTTTCATTCTGTGGTGTAATAACAATTGTACATCTCTAGATAATCATTAACAGCACACATTGTGTAGGAAGGATAAATTTCACTCTCTTGCCCTCAGGTTGCTTGCATTGAGGAGATGTTTTCCCTGTCACCCAAGGGGAAAAGAGAAGGCTTGAACTTTAATTCAAGGCCTTGTGAAAATAAGTGTGTGTGAAGGTGAGGTAAAGTCAGCAGCACCAGCTTGATTCCCTATAAATGTTGGAAGATTCCAACCCAAGGTGCTGGCAGGGATGACACTCAGCATCACAGCCCAAAGAATTGCTTTAAAAGAAAAAGTGTTGGTTTGGAACAAAAGAAAAGTATTTCAAATGACTCTGCTTTGAATCTCCTGGTGAGTTACATCTTCTGTCATAAGACTACAAGCTGTTACAAAATGTACTATTTATTTTTAGGATTACAACAGCACAAAAGTTTAAAGCATTAAAACTTTCTTACATGGGCTTATGTTCTGTGGAGAAAAACAAAATCTCTCCTCCAGTTGGTGAATAAGACTTGAATTCCAAGAACAGATGAGCAAACAGCAATATTTGTAAAGTGGACATTGAGTGTGGGGTTACCTCCAGTTTTATTTAGCTGTGTATTAGAGATGCACGCTGTCTTTTCAGCTGCATATTCTAATCTTCCTGCACTATAATGGATTTGAGCACACAAAACAATGGCATTTTGCTCATTTCTCATGTAAAGCCTTAGAAGTCAGAAAGCACAACTCTTATGCTGTGAAGTATCAGTGTGTGAAACTTTATCCAAAACAACTGTAATTAGAAGCTATAACTCAACCCTATATTTAAAATCTCTGAGAATTGGAGAGAGATAAAAAATTATAGATAATGTAAACACAATTAAGAAAAATAAAGCCAGTTACTGCTAGCATTTTGTAAAAATGTTTAAGTCTTCTATCTGTTTTTTTCTCTTTTCAAAGGTATAAAAATAGATCTACTAACTTATAAGCTATGCATACAGGAATAATTTAGATCAGAATCTTTCCTGAAGCTTTTGTTGTCTTTTGTCTCTCTCTCCTTCTGGCAGGGGGTGTGGGGATTGTGTGGAGAAAGCTGTTGGTGTTGTTTAGAAGCACATTTAATTCTGCTCTATGCCATTCTTTATTGCTTGCCTATGTATTAACTTTGTAAAAACCTCATTTTAATTATCCTTTTTTTACAGAGACAGCATCAGCCTGGGGATACTTGTGAGGGGATCTGCAACCTGCTTTGAGCTTGGTTACAGTCACACCTAATTCTGACATGGATTCTACTGCAGCATTGTGTGAGTCTTCCAGTTTCTGGAAATTACACAATTATATTAATTCATGATTCTGATGCCTCCAACAGTAAATCTTTAATTTGGTTGTTGGGGAGTGGGGGGAGGACAGGGAACAAAAAATCCCTACAGAAATGTAGCCAAGCAGAGAGAAGGTTGAGAGGTGCAATGATTTACAGCCTTATTAGAGCAAAGTTGTGTGAGACGTGATCTTTGATGCTGTGAGGAGCAGTGGCTTGGCTGTGTTCTGTCAAAAGTTCTATTCCAGCTGTACTTTGGAACACTGCAACATTTTAGAGATCTCACCAATTGCTACCACAGAAAATAATCTGTTTTAGCTCCTAGCTAAGTTATTTCTGAGAACAATCATCCTTCCTTTGCTTACAGGCTTTACATGTTGCTACTATTCTCAGATATTGGTTTTTGGAGCAATCCTTGTGGGGCTGTACAAATGCTGGTTAAAACTCTCAGTAACTGCTTTGTTTATTCATGACTAAAGATTTGTGGCAAGACCAGTTTTTTTAGAAGCAAGTGTGCATGCTTCCTTAAAATAATCTTTTTGGCTGTTGTGAGAGCACTGAGCTGGCCCAGTCCAATCTGAGTGAGGTGTGGCCTCTGCACATATCCTATGTTTGATCACTTATTTACAGTTTCTTTGGATGTTTATAGCTATTTAATACTTTAATATAGCTATGTTTCTGTTGCCTGTCTCTGCCTTCTTAATAGCATGTGTGCACATATGACTTCTCAGGACTGAAAAGTGATCTAGTCTGACCTTAACTGCACCATGGAGAGGTGAAAATCTGAAGGAAACAGCTGATGTCATAAAGTAGCTGGTCCTCTTCTAGCACAGTTATGATCTTACATCAGTTTTTTCATCTGCTCACTTCCAGCTTTGCCTCCTTGAGGGAGATTATCTTGTGATATGCTCAGGTTTTGAAAAGTGTAACAAAGAAAGCGATTAAGACTTCTGTTTCAAAACCACTTAAATTCCAATAATTAAAAAGCATTTTGTACAGAGCTTACTGTTGTAAGGGTCTGCGAGTACTTCACATAAATAACTGTGAAGGAAGAAACACAATGGCTTGTTGGTTTTGTGCCTTCAATTTATCAGCATATGCTAAATCACTAATACATGGCAGCTTCAGGGGCTTGAATGGTATTGATGATATGGGATAAGGGGAGAATGCCTTATCAGGGTGTGAGCTCTTTGTGAGTGAGTGCAAGGCCAGAAGACACTGCCAGATGAAAACTCAGAAGGTCCCAATAAATGCAGTCAAGAGCTGTGCTGAGGAACCTGTTAAAAATGCCAGTGTTTGTCAAGGCATTTGAGCAGCTACTAAAATAGACCATTATCTTCTTGTTTCTTGTGCATTTTCTGATGAAATTATAGCAGATGCAGTGTAATGCAAAGCCACTGTCGCAGACATTTTTTCACAGAAATCCTTTCTTTCAGATTTCTGTGTCTTCTGGAAGGCTGAGGCCTCAGAAGAGAACATAAACAATTATTATCAGCTGCTGGGGAATGCAACAGGGGCACCTATTTTGATTGGTGATTGGTTCATGTTCCCATGTTTATAATTAAGGGCCAATCACAAAGTGTAAGCTAGGGACTGAGTCCTTGGCCACAACTTTGTTATAGTTTCTTTTCTATCTCTTCTTAGCTAGCCTAGCTGCTCTGCAAACCTCTCTCTATATTCTATTAGTATAGTAATAATGTATTATATATAATATCTTAATAAATCAAGCCTTCTGATTCAAGAAACAAGATTCACCGTCTCTCTATCACCAGCCAGCGCCCACTCAGGCGCGGTAATAAGCCACGGTGCTGCAGAGTGCTGGGGACTTCTTGTCAGTGGAATGTAACAGCATTAATGAGCTTTCCTTGAAGAAATTTGCTTGACTTTTTTTGTGATTGTAGCTCAGAACCCTTTAGTGAGACAAGAACCAGTTCATTAGTGCTGAACTGCACTTTGGTGTTCACTGAGTAGTGCTCTATGAGCACTTCTTTCCTTGATGTCCACAATAGATGTGTAACTGTCACAGTATGGGGAATTCTTTGCAGAAACCTTTTGATGCTGTCTAACCCCTGAGGCTGGTGCATTTTCCAGTGTTGCAGTTTTGTGGCAGATGCTGTGCTGTACCAGGGCTGCTCTGTGCATCTCTGAACCACGGAGCAGCAACAGCTACAAAGCTTTGTCAGTGTCTGAGTGAAGAATTTGCAGTGGTGAGCTAAATGCAATTAGAAAACTGTTTTCTCCTGTGTCTCAGAGATGTTCGAGTGTTTTCCTGAATCTAAGTATTTCTTGTGCTTTTTTGAAAGATCAATTTTTAGTTTTTTAAAGACACAATTCTGCTAATAATGAGTTTCTACTGTTTCTGTAGGAAGCTTTTTTTTAGCCAAAATATCAGTAAAAAATGTCCCTACAAAGAAATACACAGAAGAGTTGAGGTGATGAAGGAAACTGGTACTGTTCTTTAAAGTGAGGTCACTGATTTCTGCAGTTTCAGTTCCCACAGGAGATCCACATGTGAGACACTGTCTGGATTCCAGAGACAGCTTACATACACTGTCAAACTTAGGAAGTTTGGGTCCAAATGACTCAATAGGCTCAAATAAGCAGTTAGATGAGTGATTGCAGTCAGAACCACGACAGTGACCAAATTAGTCCTGTTTCCTTAGAGAAAAGAGGAAGAAAAAAAGATCTGGTGTTCCACTGCGTGGCTGGACTCGGATGTTCTCAAGCCCCACAAGTGGAATATGACTGTAAATGCAAATTAAACTTGTTCAATGAGCTCAATCCCCAGGGAGAAACAGGAAGGCTTTGAAGATCATTTATGCTTCATCCATCACTGGTGCCACTGCTGTCTCTCCCTATTTGTTTTAGAAAGAAACCTGCTCAAGAGAGTAAGCTGGAAAAAGAATTTGAGGCAATGATTGACACCATGGTGGGAAATCTTTACAAAAGGAGGTTCACTCGTCCCTCTCTCCCTCTTTGAGTTCTTACTTCAAAACCAACAAGCTTTGTGCTACTTTTAGACTACAAAATATGTAATGTAGCTTACCATGACACTGAGGATGACTGCATTGCTATTCTTGCAACAGCCATGCTGCAAGAAACTTCAGAGAGAGATGTTTTCTTACCTATCATAACATCCAGCAATTTAAAATAGCAATCAAAACTCTTAATCCTTCATGAAGAAGTTAGGTAAGAACTGTGGCTTCCATTTAAAGAAAAAAAGGCAGTTTTTTTCCCAGAGTAATGGAGCAACATTTTCAGCAGTAGAACACAACCACCAAGAGTATTTTCTTTCTAGGCCATTTACAGGTTTGGGTTTTTTTTTTTTTTTTGTTTCAGCATCTTTTTAAGTCAGTAAAATGTAAAGAAATACCAGCTTTACTTGGCATAATTATATTTTTTATGTAAGTCATATCTTTTTGCCTTCCTCCCTTGAAGGCTATGGGATTGTTTCCAAACAGGCTGATGCCTCTAAGGGTCAGGCGCCTTACAAAGCACAAACAAGGGACTAAATTTTGCTTTTGCTTATGCTGGGTTCATGCCAGAATAACTCTTACCCTTGTGCAAATCCAGAGTAGGAGAATAAACTGAACTGTCCCTTCTCTTGCTGTGAGGAGGATAAAAAGACAAGAAATGTAATTCTGTGAGGTATTTCTTTTGTTAATTTAGGCAACAGTGAAACTGTTCTTACTTGCTGGTTTTGCTCTGTCTTTAGCTGTAGCTATCCTTCTGAATTTGTGTTGGAGTTCCTTGTGAGTATCAAGACCTCAGAGTTTAAGGAAAGATTATAAAAGGGGGTTGACATGGCTGAGATTCTTCAACATTGTGGTAAAACACCCTTAATGAACAAAATGGATAAATCCATTTAATCACATTACCTGTGGCACTCCCCTGCTGTTTGCTCACATCCACTTTGACAGCCTGATCCTGAGCCAAGGAGGCTTTTTCTCAGCAAGTGTGGCTTCATTCTGAAACTTGGTCTAGGAGTTTAGCAGCAGTTTAAATCATGGTACAGGTACTTCCAGCTTGTGACTTGTTTTGTAGGCTGACATTCCCTATTTTATGACCCCTGGAAGAAGGATCCCTGTTGATTGCCCACTACAATTACTATGGCACAATGTGCCACTGTGGCTTCTGCTCTCACCCCATTTCTGCAGCAGAATCTGGGTGTGAACAAACCAAGTTGGATTGTAGAGCCATGGGCAAAAGGACTCCTTACTGTGGGAAAGGTGCTTTAGTCATGGGAATCCTTTCTTATCCTGCAGTTTCCAGCCATTCTGGAGTGCACTGAGGGGGGATATAGGAATAATTAGTAATAATAATAATAATAATAATAGGAATAGGAACAATTAGCTTCATAGGGAGATCCAGTCCAAACTCCAAGCTGAAGAAAGGCCAGCCCCAAGTATCTGGGATGTGGGGGAAAATCCATTTCCCATTCCTGAGTTTGTGTGGGAAGCATACATAAACTGGAATGTTTTGTTAGAACAATGACATCAGCTTTATCTTGTTTTCCTCCTGCTGCATTTCATCTCCTGTTTAAACTCTGTTACTTTTCTTGACAAAGAACATCAAAGATTTTTAATTACAATTGTCCAGACTGCTGTAACTTTTTCATTTCAGCAGTCATAGTGTTAGTGAGAGGGACTTTTGGACTGGACTTCTATGTACTTTTTTTTTTTACAATGTCCTCAAACTGCTCTTAAGGAAGTATCAATTTTAATTATTATGTAAATAATAAAAGAAGCAACACCAAAACAAAAGGGCTGACATATAATTACATAAATAGCAGAAATAATAGAAATCTTTGCTGGCCTGTCAACTTTAACAACACCTCTTGGCATTTTTCCAGATCCAGGCTGACTATGAAATTCAGTCAACATGGTTTATAAAATACATACTACATATTCAATACCCATAAGGAATCCAAGCTGACAGTGTACATTTGCATAGGTCAATAGCTCTTAAAAATAATTTTACCATGGTGTTCTGAAATTAACTTTCTAATAATTGTACCACCGCCTGGGCAACTGGAAAAATTGACTGATATGTTTAGACTCACTGGACCATGTCTAAGAAGTACAGCTACAGAAACAAAATTTGGCATTTCAAAGTTTTAGTTGGATCATGGACAGATTTAGAAGTCCAGGCCTGTTTAATGTCAGAGTTACCCCAGGACAGAAACCCTTCAGCGCTCCCAAAGATATCAAACAGCATCAGTAATAACAAATAATTTTTGCTGCAAGGTGCTGCAAGGTGCTGAAAGAGTCACCAAAGCTCCCGTGACCGTTCTCTTTGCAGTAATGAACATGTCTGCACCACAGGCTGAGCTTGTTTATTCATTGAAGCTGGATGTGAAAGTACACACAAAGAGACCTCAGCACCACACACAGAAAGTTCCTTCACTCCATCCACGCTCAACCTGAGTAATCAAAGCTGTCATTAACCTTGCTGCCCTGCTTCCCTAGAACGGTTTCTATCTAAAGCTGAAACACATCAGTAGGCAGCAGTATCAGGGCAGGAGCAGCTTTGTGGGTGTTGAAAACAGATGCAGCCTGCAAAAATATTTTAATAATATGTTTTTAATTTTGCATGGGAGCTGGCTATGGGTTTGGGCTGGATCTTGGGAGCAAGGAGGAGAGCCTCAGGCTCCCACCCACACTTGTTTATCACAAAGCCCTTTGACATTCTCCCCAGGGGAGGAAAAAAAATGAATATTTTCTGTGAAGCAGAGGCAGAACTATAAGCAGCACCTCAAAGCAGTGATGCAGGTGAGGGGCCTTGCTAAGCCTCAAAGAGAAGTTGTTTTGCCAGATCTCCAGCGTGGCTTTATCTGTACAGATCATCAGCAGTAATGAGGGAGAGAAAGGGAAGGATGCTTTCAGCATCTCCAAGAACTCCTTGCCACAGCAAATGGAAGATTTTAATGCATTTTCACAGATACCCAAGAGCTTTAAGAGTTCTGAGGAAGGCAGGCAAGTGCTGAAGGGATTTTTCATGGCTCCACCTCAGGTCAAACCCAGATGGCAGCAGCAGCCTTGTGGCCAGGCAAACAAAGATGTGGTTTGTGTATCATTTCCTTACCTCCACAGATTGTAATGGTTTCTGGATATGCAACAGGGTTTTTAATCCTTGTGACACTGCCAAGTGTACCTAAACACCAAGGATTTTGCTTGGAACAGATTCCTATCTACAGTTCTTCCCCTATTTTTATTTCTGATGTACTAATTTAATGGGTTTTGTGGATGCCATCAAATAAGGGATGTCAAAAAACATTTAAAGATATGTAGTGCTGAGGTTATTTCATGGGACTTAGGAGATTTTTCTACCTTGGCCTCAATTAGAAGGTGTCAATTTCACTTATATCTCAAAACTGTCAGATTCATATCTCTTGTCTTGGATTTTTTGCTTGCTCTTTTTTATTTAAAAATCCAAGAGAGAAAGAAAGGGTTGTTTTCTATGAGGAGTCATCTTGGAAAAATTAATAACAAATGTGCTTTTAGCTGGAAACAGAAGCTTTATGGGGTAGGATGAGTAACTCTAGAGCAGTGTGATACAATCAGCTGTGCTGAGCATTTAGATTTCTTCTGTGTGGATCAGATGCAGCCCAGAACTGTCCAGCCCAGTGGCCTGTACATAGGCTGCCAGTCAAGACTGAAAAGAGATGATATCTTTGCTCCTGAGAGGGTGAAAGCTAATCCCAGGCTTGATGGGTGTGTGTATGACACCAGGAAAACCCTTGGACAGGGAGTGCTCCACCATGTACTGGCACCTTGTCATTTGAGAAACTTTAGAGTAATGGAGCTTCCTGTGTGCCTGGGGTTAATTTTGTGTGTTCTGTGCTTTGATTATGATCTAAGAGCTCAGGTGCCATAGTCCAAGTTGACAAGGGAAATCAGCCTTGATTCTTTTGCCCACCAGGGTTGTGAGGTTTTTACAACACCAGAGCTTTTTCTTAGGAGTTATACTCTATCTCTATATCTATATTCTCTCTATATTCTACCTAATATTCTATATTCTATCCTTAGGATAAAAGAAGTCACACACTTACCTGACTTAGAGCTGTACAGTCACTTCCATGCCCCTCAAGTATTTGTGGTGGCTGGAACTAACACGTCAGAATATCAGCTGAAGATAATACAAGTTTTGGATTAAAAAGGAGCTTTATGGATCACAAGCTTGGGTTGAAAGATTAGATATGGTTAAAGGTTTCTGTCTGGGATCCCTAAATTCATGGCAAATATAAACAGAAATGTCTTCAAGATTTAACGAATTATAAATAAAAACTTGGCTCATTTGTTAAATGTATGTGCTCCTGGGTGCTGATACTGAAGCTATTGCTCAAAATGAATGTTACAAGTGTGCAGTAAAACTATAAATATAATTTATAAGCCACTTCTGCTGGAGGAAATGGTGTCGCCAAAGAAAGATGGGAAGGCTAAAATTTTATAATAGTGTGAGTTGAAAAGTCGAGAAGCTGTGAACAAGAACAAAAATACAGAGCTGCTCTGGTGTGGAGCTCAGTTCTCAGAGCCATGACCAGCTCTGCTCTGGGAGCTGAGAGACTGGCAGGGAGTCAAATATTTCTGCTTCTGCAGCCCCAGTAGTCCTAACATTGCTCTTTGGGGAAGGAGTTCTTTTCCCCTTTGAACATATGGCATTATCTTGAGCTAACTGACTGCTTGATGAATATTTCAAAAAAGGAACAAGTCTTATATTGAAGAAGGCCAAGAATGCAACTTCATTTCCTGTTTAATCTAAAAAAAAAAATCAGCTTTTATTTGTACAGATTTAATTTGGAACACATATGTATGACATATGTAACATCATCAAACAGTTACCTGATGATTATCAAAGCAGTTGGAATAAAATAAACCAAACCAGTAACTCAGTGTGTGTATGGGGCAGGTACTGACTGGTATCAATTTGTATCCAGAGCTTGTTGGCTTCAGTTTTGTAAGGGTAGCATCTGTTAAGAGAGGCAGCAGAGTGGAGGCCTAGATTTCAAGAATATTCCTATCACTGTTCTGTGTAGTGTACAACATCAACATTTGCAACCTTAAAATACAGCTGTGTGTATTTTAAATATTCTTTCAACCAACAAATTTTCCTGTGTCACACATCCCATTCCTGATGAGCTCAGAGCAGTCCCTGAGTGCAAACCATTGCTGCTTTCTCCTCTGCTAAATGGTAACTCCCAAGTTGTGCTGAAGTGATCTTCGTGCTCTTGTGGGGATGCCTTGAAAATGTCACTTGCTGAAAAAACAGCAGCACCTGAAGCAGCTTGGCATTTGCATACTACAAATGGCATATGGTAAGTAGGTGGATTTGAGAGTTCAGCATTTAATGTAGAAACTTTTGTGTAAACAGTAAGTAGTCAGCATGCTCTGTGGTACTGAAGGAAGAGACAATAGCATAGCTCTGCAAGTAAGAATTCTGCCTCTAAATAACATTTTCAGGTCAGTTATTGATCTGTTTATTTCACAAAGTGCTCAGCTGTGCACATGGTGTCAACTTTAAATAGCTTGTGGCTGATTTTACTTGAAAATGAGGAGTAACTTTATTGATGTCTGTGGAGTTAAAAGCGTAAGTTAAAAAGACAGTTTAAACCAGTTTCTGGTCCTGTCATTTGGGTAGGTTTATTTATTTATTTATGGTGGTTAAATGCAATTTAAGAACAACGGATTGCAAAGATTAGGACAGCAAGATTAAAATTAAGTTATTGTGGACCTGCTGCTTATTATCCAAGTGCTCAGGTTGGACCAAGGACTCAGAGAGAAGAGCTCTGGTAGATAGATTTGTTTAACCCTTGGTAACTGAGCTCTGCTCCTCACCATGTACTGACCAACCCAGCTTTAGGTGAAAACAAACCCATTTCTGTTTGTGTACCAGACTTTGCACAGCAGGTTTGGGTCTGGGTTTGCTGCTTTGATTGTAACCTCTGGCAAAGGGCTGGTGTGAATGTCTTGGGGCCATTCTTTTTCCAATCACTTAAGGAAAATCCATGTAAGAAAGATGATGTAGGGAACAAACTTGCTGGATTCTTCCCATCATAGAGGATCTACTGATTTTTCCACTTAGTTTTCATAGTAAGTGCCCCTGCATCCAAGACTTCTGTAAAATTCATTGTATTTACTTGGTATCTTTAATTTTATATAAGATTACATGAAGAAAATAAAAACTATCCCTTCTTTTTGCAGTGCATCTTTTTAGGACCAGCCATTTAAACTTCCCCCCCCCCCCCCCCCCCCAGAGTGTTCTGAGTGCTTTGTTTTATTTTTAATGTAATGATAAGTCAAAGTGAGGCTTACAGAATCACAGGTCCAGATATCTGAAATACAATCATCCATCAGAAACCCTCAGTGGGACAATTACAGCCCCCACATCCTCCCACAGCAAACCAAGACTGTAGGAGAAGAATTTTTGAGGGCTGCAGCTGAGATTAGACAACATGAAGTACTCTTGCTTCATCCTTCATGAAATCACCTGCTATGACTGTATGACTGTTAGTGATTATTGAAATGTGGGGTTTTTTTTTTACTTTAGTACCTGCTTTATATGTTTTGCAGTTCTGTCCTAATGTCTGTTTCAATGAGATGTGAATCTGTCTCTTAGGTAGTTTTCATGTTCTTTACAGAGTAAACACAGCTTTAAATACTCTTTCATTGTAAAACACAGTGCATATCCAATACCTCCTCTTCACCTTTGAGTGCCCTCAGCATTGTTTTTCTACCCAACTTCTGTTTTCATTCCTTCCTGATGTCCTCCTTGCTTCCTGAAAACCAACCCACTGTCACCATTCCTTCCCAATGGTTTCCAATATTTTCCCTTCCTCTGGCTCAACAACTCACTCTAGAATCTGATTTTTAGGAGATACACATCTGAGTGTCACTTAGATGGGTGTAAAGGCTTACTTTGTCTTACCATCATATTAAAAAAAAACCACAAAGCAGTCAAAAAACCATGGTAAATGTGGTCTGAGACATTACTCTGGTTTGAACAAAGATTGCTGTGACCTGCACAGACTGCAGAGCCCTGAGGTGCTGGACAAGATCCTCAGCAAGGAGTGCTCAGGTCCAGGATCTTGCTGTGCCATGCCCAGAGCAGTCAGGGCAGTGATGCTTTTGGGAGTGCCCCTTGCAGGAAATGGTTCATGGGAAGCCTGAGCTCTGAGGAACATTTTAGAAATTTAGTTTAGAAATTCATCTGCAAAGGTTTATATAAGAAGGTAACAGTTGTTGCTTGGGGACAATTATATCACTAATAATGACAGAATCCAGCAGGCACATCAGTGAGAAAATGCTTGTGTTTATTCCTCTGTGTCTTCAAGTACATCAGGTGAAAATCTGAGCTATGGATGTATCACATGGAAAACCATATGGCAGCATCTGTGCTTGGACAGGCATTGGACTTGACTGAATTAATTTCTCAGCAAGGTTGTCCTTGCTGACTGCAGGGTTTTGGGGATTATAACAGCAATGTGGACAAGGCTGTCGTGTCCTTCAGGATTTTTAGCATGATGTAAGTATGAGCACAGGTGGGCAGTGAGACATTCTGGGCTTCATTCCCCACCAAGTGTCAGTCATTTCATTCCCATGATTAGAAATAAACATCAGTGGTGGAACATTCTCCCCTACAGCTCATTTGTCAAATGCAAGCACAGCTACATCTGAGAATGGGGCTCTTTTTATCCTTGTAAGGGATGCTTTGGCACTTTTTTCCAATCCCCAAGGCAAAGTGTCTAATTTTTAGGTGCTGACAGGTTTTTCCTCAGGGCTGCACTGCTGCATCTCCAAAATCCTGTGGACAGGACTTTATTTGTTGCTGATTTGCTATAGATTTGGAGAAACTAAAAGAGAATAACCTTGTCCTCTTGTGAAAGTGGATGGCTGACTGAACAGAGAAATCTCTGCAGAGGGTAGTGATATGCAGCAAATTATACTGAATAATATTGTCCCTTAATTTTTTAAGATTTTTTTTTAAAGTAGAGTATGGATGCTGATTTAGCTCATTTTTTTACTATAAAGTAATGTTTGTAATAGAATCACTCATATCCTGTATATTTTGAGCCCAAGTTTTGATTTATAAAGCTTGGTTGTATAAAATAAGAGAGAGAATAATTTAACCTGTACAGCACAGATAATTTCCATATTGTGCAATAAAAAATAAAGTGAATTCCCAGTTTCCTTGTGACTCAGGTGTGAAGTCTCCAGACTGACTTTTGAGCGTGGTCCAATTTGGCTGCAGGAAGATGGCTGTTTATTTTTTTAATTGATCATTCTCTAATTTTGATAAAGTAACTTGTAACATGGTTTTGGGAATTAAGAACAAAGATATTCTCTCCTGAAAGGCTCATTCTTCCAGCTTGGTATTACCCAATACTGCTTAGCTCTTGTCTGGCAAGGTTCAGTGGGTGGAGGAAGGGAACAGGTCTTATTTTAAGAGGAACTGAATTTTATATTAGCTTCACAGTTTATTTGTTTTTATTCCTGTCCAATAAAAATCTGTTTTTCCATGGGAGCCTGAGGAGAGCTCACTCAAGATGAAAGGAAGTGGAATGTGTCTGAGAGAGTGGCCAAATTTTGATGGCTTCTTTTTGCTGATGGTATGAGCAGTTAATCTTTTAGAAGGCAATGTTGCTTTCCTCTTACTGTATTTGTTGTCCAGCTCTTCCCCATCCTTCGTGAATGTACCATACTTAATCACCTGCTGAAACCCGTTCGGTTAATTAACCTCTTTTAATTTAACCTCTATGAAGTTTGAACAGTTGTGTGCAGCTTTGGGGTTCCTCTGGTATTTCAAGTTGGTTTTGGCCATCACCTCAGCACATTGGATTAGATTCACTTTCTGTGCTGCTTAGTGCCACAAAGGAGATGCAGCAGCTTGGTGTTCATGCTTCATTACAAATACAGGCATTTAACACTGCTGGATAACTTGGTGGACCCATGGTGGTGTTTTTGCCATTAAAATCATGGCTTGGCTCCTTGTGCTTGAGGCACAATGTGTCCCAGGTTAGTTTTAGTGTTCTAAAATAGGACCCATGGTGTACAGAGTGTTTCACATTTGTTTCAGTGATCTAAAATGTTAAACATGGTGAGGACAAGGCATTAGCAAAATCCAGACCAGGATGATGGGAGTTACAAAACTGAGAGTGTTTGGCTTCTGAAATACATTTCTAATGAATGTTAGTGTGGTGTGTGATCTGCTCCCACTGGTAATATTTCTCACCCTTTAACATGTCTTGGCTCATGCTGAGCCTTGGAGTGCTGCAGCTGACCAGCTCTGGTGCCTGATCTCAATGGCTCACATGAAAAAGCTCCTTTCAGTGAGACCCTGGAATTTTTGAATTCCTTCACTGACAGCTCAGGCTGTGGCAAAGGAACATGGAGAAGAATGTTAACTTAAGTTCATTCCCCTTCAGATTATGTCAGCCTGCCTCCAGCAGATAATGCCACACTATAAATGAAGTGTGTTAGTTGCCATTTTGACCTCGAAGTATGAGCAGAATGATTATTTTAGTTTTTGTAGCAATTCAGTTTGAAACACTTCTTGAGTGAGGGCTGTGGGGAAGGAGTATGTACTTTGTGTGAAGATATAATCTGATGAGTAATTTGATCACTTGGCCAATTTTTGTGTTCAGAGCACTTACCATGCCAGTATTTAAGCACAGAAGTCTTACAGCAGTATGGCGTGTATTCATACTGTTTTGTGGGTTTTCTTCTTTAAATCCACACTTGTGCATATTTCACGTAGTTGAGCTTCTCTCCACATTTTACAGTTGTCCATTGTTACCTGACTTGAATAAAACAGAGCAGTGTAGCTGCAAGAGATGGTTATTATTACTGAATAGACTGATAACTGAAATCACCCACACAGTGGTTACTCCTGGGTTTTCCAAGAAGGCATTATCTTGAGCTAACTGACTGCTTAAGTGGCAGGAGGCCCCGATTTCTGTACTCCTGCAGTTGTCACTGGAATGCTACTTCACTTTAACGAACTGTCTTGGGTAGGGAACCCCTGGAGTACACCTAAACACTGTCAAATGGCTCAAACACCTGTGCTATGGATCATGTTTGTTGATTAGAGCAGCTCAGGCAATGCCCAGGGTGAGCTGATTGAAGCTTCTTGGAGCTTTTGGCAGAACCCACCCAGAAGGATCTGCTCCAGCCAATGTCCATCTGCCTGCTGCCCATCCAGCTGAAACTGAGGAAGGCTACAGGGATGAGTAACCCCTGCCTGGGCTCTCAGCTGTTAGCATGTGCCACTTCTCTAACTATCAGTAAAATGACATGGCAGAAATATCCTCTGCTTCATCCTGTAGATGCTCAGTGTCATGGTTGGCACCCCTGGTATCAGTCAGCACAGAGCTCAGAGAAAGTGGAAAAACCAACAGACAGCTCTTTTTGTACTTTTTGCCTTTCCTTCTAATCATTGTTTTAACTTCCCCCCCCGCCTCTTGTTTTGTTTCCCAGAAACATATTTTTTTGCACTTTGCAGTGCAAACCTCTTGGTAAGAGGTTTCCTGCATTAGCTCCGTTGACAGGACAGCAAAACAACTGAATGTTGTTTTTTATTAAAACTTGAAATTGTGTTTATGGAGATGGTAAGTTCTGGTAGCTTACACACAGCATTAGGTAGGAGTTTGCCTCAGTACAGTGGCCAATTATCACTTCTTTTCAGAAGCTCACTGTGTTTTGCTTTATATCACCACCTACAATTTCAAAAACTACTTTGTGAAATAGTCTACAGAACATTCTTCTCAGAAGAGAAAGAGCTAAACATTTCAACAGTGCTGGAAAACAGGTTTGAATTTTTAAATAGAAAATGCTACATCTGCTTCAGTTTATTTCCTTCTTTTTTCCAGCATAATAAGTAAGTTTTGCCAGAAAGCTCCTTGCTGTTTATTCTTCACATTTCTAATTCCTCAGATGTTGCAGACTCAAAGGACAAGACCATTCATTCCTTATGAATTTTTGGTGATCATTTGTTCCAATTTTGTTTTTAGTCACATTTCACTTTATCCCCCCTGAAAAAATTTACTATCAGAACTCTCATTATCAAATCTGTCTGCTAACATTCAGCCTGGCCAATCTGAGAGCCCCAACGTTCACTAGCTGTTCATCAGCAGCCTTTTTTGTGATCACAGTTGCCTGTCTAATGGGAAGGTTAAAATAAGTAAGAAGGTGTGAAAAACCCCAGTCTAGTTAACTGGTTTTCATCCTTTTCCCTTTATATCAGGCAAGATATTTCCAGTTGGAGTACTGATTTTTAGCTATGTATATGAATTCTCTCAGACTATGCTGTCACTTCACATGCTTGTAACCATCATCTACTGCCCCCAAGCCTTAATTAGTCTCTTTGCTTTCCTTCCTTTTAACATTATGAGTATGTCATGACTTATTATATTTTGCTTCATATTATTTGTGAGGAATAATTGAATATTTTGTTTATATTTTAAGCATTCTCCAACTTGCTTTTCACACAAATGGATTTTAATGGTTCCCACTGTTTCATATTATCAGCTGTAATTGTTAATTACTTAAATGTCTCTGTAAAATCTAACCCATCACATAATTACTTAATATCTCACTTTGCTTTTGCAGTGGATTCAGGAAGTATATGAGCACTGGTTCAGGTTTTCATTACGTTGCTCTTATGGTAGTAACAAATTGTCTCCATCAGAAATCATCATGATGAAGTGATTGCAAAGGTAAAAACAGAATAAACTTCTGTTCAGGTAATTACATGTGCAGGGGCATTTGTTTGCAGTTTGAAGAGCTCATTTGCAGCAAAGCCTGGAACTGTTAGAAATTTTTCAGCTTCAATGATTTCATCATGTTTGCTAAAGAGAAAGTATATTTTATTTGTATTGGGGAGAGCATTTACTATCTTTGATGCTGTAACTCTCATCAGTAGAAGTCATTTAAATTCTAGATGGCAAAAGAATCTTAATTGTACCTCATGTGGTAAGGTCAAGTTGCCTGTCAGAGTGCTGTGTAACTTGAGGGAATTATTCTGCCCAACACTTCAATTTCTCTTCTGTTGCAGTTGTGATTCCAAGTGGCAAGGATGAGCAGTCATGCAGAAAATCTTTGACAGAATTCTTTGACTGCTTCTAAAGCCTTGCACACTGAAGATCTATAAATGTTACTAAATTAACGAGTAAAGGCAATTTCATGGAGTATTAATGATAACAAAATGACATTCTCATTCTTTTATGTTTTTATGCAAGGCAGTTTTTCAGAGTGAATGAGAATATGTAATGGGCAGATTTAATTGATTAAACCTTCTCTGCAGTAAGTGGGAACTCCAGTTTGAGCTACACCCCATTAAATACTGAACTCTTGATTGCAGTTCAACAAAATCAATACAGAGCAGAAATCAGCAGTGAATCTTGTGCCTGCAGCAGTAATGCAGTTTGACAATAAAAATCAATGCCCAGTCCCAAAACTGAGCAGTTAATAGTATTTGTGTTTTATGTCTTTTATAGATCCCTCGGTCCTTAAGGCCATCTGTTAATTTACTGCCTGTGTCTGGATCTGGGGAGCTCACTGACTCAGAGAAATAGGTTTTGTTGGGTTTTTTTGCTTGTTTTGCATCATGTATCAGTTTCTGTCACAAAAAAATCTGTATCTGTTGCATGTGGAATTGTTGCTCAAGGTATTAACCTGTACACATCTCTAGATAAAAGGCCACCACCCGTGTAATGAATAGGTAGGAGGGATCCTTTCACAAAACCAAGCACAATTTCCAATGACTTATTCTTTAAAAATCAGTCTCCTGACATTGACAATGACAAGTCTGTGGTTTTTTTTAAAGTCTGTAATAGATTCTTTATTAAAATACCTTTTTCATAGAACTAACTTAATGTAGCCAATTTTTATATACCTTGTAGAAATAACAGGACTAGAGTTTGGTTACAAATATTGTATGTTATCCTACAGTAAACTATCCAACAGCAATATATGAAATAAATGAGAATTTAACTAATTCATAGTTTAGTAATGAGGCATTTCATGCTTTTCCTGGAAAGAAATTGTTTCTATCTTCATCTCTCAGTGACTATTTAAAAACTGTGTGCCCTGAGCTTTCATTTTATTTTCAATGCTTCCCTTTTCCTGTACAACTTCATACATATTTATAAATGTTTTATAGAATAGAAAAGAAATTCAGTTCTTAATACTGCACAATATTTCTCAGAAGTTTTTATTATTACCAAGTTTATTTTTGTGTATGTATGCTGTACGTTTTGTCCTGTACTGTTATCTTTGTGAAGTATTTTGTATACAACAGAAAATAAGGCACATAAAATGTACATGAGTGCTTGAAGTCAGGTCTCAGACCCTACTGGGAAATTGAGCCTGGTGTCTTGACTTGCAGCTCTTTGACCAGTAAATAATATTTCTTCTTGAACAGTGAAGTATCAAACCCAAACTGAAATAACCAATCATTTTAAAACCTAGAACACTGTTCATTTTTTCAAGTTGCATCAGTAGTCTTACACTCTCTGTTAAGCTGCAGAGCATACTCCAAAAAAAGGGGGGAGAAGTTTCTGTGTCCATACATGGTAAAGAATTTATGAGAATTGTTTTGGAATTATTGCTGAATCACTCCTAAAATACTCAGCAGAGACCTCTGAAAAATGTGCAGTGGTGTGAAGCAAATTAGCTTCCTGCCACCAAAAATATGTCTTTTTAAAAGACAATTTATGCATGTAATTTTCCCACTATAAATTTTGCAGAGTGGTTGTGATTTTTATTGTGCGTGTAGGGTTAGAGAATTAGTCTAGACATTTACCTGTGGCTTATTTAATTGTAAAAACTGCAAAAGCAGTGTCTGGCAGTGATAGCGTGAGTGGGTCCCACAATCACCAATGGGCCAGATGGGAAGGGATCACTGGGGGTTGTCTGGTCCAGCCTCTGTGCTCAAACAAGGTCACCCATGGCACAGAACTGCATCCAGGTGGTTCTTCCCAGTGGGGAAGGCTCCAGACCCTCTCTGGGGAGCCTGTTCCAGGGCTGTCACCTGCACACTAAGGTTTGCTCATGTGCAGGTGGAAATTCCTGGCCATCAGTCCCTGCCCACGGTGTCTTGTCCCATTGCTGGGCACCAGGAGCAGGGCCCGGTCCCTGCTCTGACCCCTCCCTGCAGGCACACAGGGATGAGGGCCCCTCTCAGTTGTGTCTGCTTCAGGCTGAACAGCTCCAGCTCACTCAGCCTTTCCTCACGGGAGATGCTCAAGTCCCTTAATTATGGGATCACATCCTTTGGCTGCTTTTGCTGTACCCTTAAGCAATGGCAGTAGAGCTATGGCTGGTAAAAGTTATACACACCCCCACCCCAACACAAACACAGCCTATTTTGTGTACTTAGAGTAGGAAAAAAAGTAGTTTCCTGATGATGTGCTTACTTGGGTTATTCCAGTGCTCACAGAAGCAGGACAACATTTTGGAAATGGGCCTTGTTTGTGTTTTCACTAGGCCAGCTTGTTTCTCTTTGTTACTCTAAGAGTGAGTAAATCTGTCTTAAATTTCTGCCTTGCTTGTTCACATATCAACCTAAACATCAAGGGAATACTCTTGCCTTTATCATCTGTCTCTTCAGAATTTGTGTAGTCTGTTCCAGCAAAGCCTGCGACAGAAGCCTACATTGATGAAGCTATGGCAAGTGGTTCCTAATTCTGTCTTTATCTCTTAATCTAATCAAGTGGTACACAGTAATTCCCAAAGCATATCTGGATTATCAGCACAGTCAAGCCTACATCCAGTCATAGTTTAAAATGAACCACTTTACAAGCCATAGTAAAGGCACTTGATATAGTAGGGACGCTTAAAACACCTAATTATGCAGTTTGATTAATCAGGACATCTTTGAAATCACTGCTGATGTTCTGATGGCTGTGGACTGAGATTTACCATGTGCAGATATCATCCACTTCTTCCAGCCTCAAGGTACAGCTGTTTGCTTCCTGGAAGGAGAATTTTGTTCCTCACTATGGAACACTATGTGTTTGTAAGTAATTGCTACTTTTCACTGAGAGATGGGTATGAGTCCTTTTTTCCCCAGTGATTTTTCTGTATGTGCGGTTGGTTTGGTTTTATTTTATTTGGCTTTTGTGGCTTTGCTTTTTTACATTATGTGGTCATATAGAGAAAGCCTACAAAGGCAAGGTACTGCTGAATAATCTGTAGCCTGGACAAAACTCTGCAGTTCATAGTCTCTCGTGTTCCAACCAACTCTTTCTCTTGCCTGTATTTTTTTTTTTTTAATACTTCTGTCAATAGTGTTGAAGGATTCTGATTATTGCCATTGACTGGCTTCTGTTTGGAGAATAATTATGAATTTTGTAATTTTCAGCAGCCTCATAGTAGCAGCAGTATAGTACAAACGCACTTTGGAAGAAAAGAACAATATTTCAGGTGTTAGGGCTGCACTTCATTTGGGCTACGACTGAGAGGTCCCTGAAGGAGAAAATGAGTTTAATTGATACATACTAACAGTTTCAGACTGCATATTAGACTCCCATCTAATATGTGAAGTTCAGAGAGGAGTTAGCTCAGCTTTAAGCTTTTGTCCAGAACAGACCATTTATACAGTGCCCTGCAGTGCTGAGGTCAGGGCAGCCTCCAGGCTGGTTTAGCTGCAATGGCACAGACACTCAGAACACAGTGCACCTGTTCCTCTAGGAGAAAAATATAATCTAGTAACCTTGGAATTGTCAGAATTGGTAGCTCAGTTTTACAAAAAGCATTCTACAGATATTCAAAGCTTCTGCAGGTACTGGAAAGTCAGCTTAATAACTGTCTAATAGAAAAGTTGTGATACCTACTGATCTAACACAGTTCATGAAAGGTTCCTGAAGCTTTTCCAGGAACTCCATCCAAGTACTGAACGCCTTCAGCTCTTAAGATCTGCTCTATCCATAACACTTGGCTCTTACAGAATACTGAGTATTTTGGGCTTTGTCACTGTGTCAAAAGTTATATTAAAACAAACTTGGAGAGTTTTTGGTGAAGGTTTCAAGTAGCAGTAGCCTAATTGTGCTCTCAACAAAGTCAACATGTCACCAGACAAGAATCGGTTTTATGCTTTTAAAATTGAACTTCATAACTGTGCTAGGATGGATGTGATTATTTGGGTGACTTGACAGAGTTGGAGACAGTATGTGGGGCTGCAGTTTTGAATTTTTAAAGCATTTTGTATCTTTGTTAATTATACAAGTTACTGGAATGTGTTCAAGTCCATTTATACTACTACTTCTGGGTACTGGAGCTTGAAAAGCCCTACAGACATGCTAATGTTCAACTCCCATTTTGGAAATGTAGTTCTAATTGTGAACTGATCTCATTAACTTGGATCCACTAATTCCAGAGCCTGGGCAAGCTGCAAGTGATAATGAGATGCAGATCCTGGCTGATGGCTGATGAACCACTTGTGGAAGGTTTGTTTTTCCAGACATGACTGAGTTTGTGTCTGTACCAGCAACATTACTGGTATCAATATCTGATCAGAAGCCTACACTGAATGATTGGCTCTCACAAAGGCTAAAATAACTTCTATTCCATCCTGAGCAGTGTCAGGGGATTTTCCTGCAGCTCTTGGGGCTTTTCAGCCTCAGGGAAGGGTTCACCTGTTCTAATAACTGAGTGTAAAAACTGAAACCAGGTGGATTCCACCTCTGAAATGTGTAGTGACCCATGAAAGTGCCCTGAGTGCGTGGAATGGATCTGAGTGTCCTGATGACTGTCTCCTTGGCCTGCCCAGCAGGTGTGGGCAGGTATTTTGTGTAGAACAACCAGCCTCCCTGGTGTGCTGTGAGGGGGAACCATCTGTTCCTGAGCAGCAGAGCACACCTCAGTGTGACTTGGCTCGTGGCACTGGCTGCTGCTGCCCCTTGCTAATGAAAGCACATCACTGTTAACAGAGATGTGAGAGAAGTGCAGGAAGAAAGTGCAGAAAACTGCTGTCTGCATGCAAAAAATGCTTTTTAATCAACTGCTATCAGCAGAGGCAGAAAGCCAATCAGACAAAATCAGCACTTCCTTGGCACTGTTTGCTCTGTTACAGTTGTCTATCTTTCGCCACACATCATTATTGAGTGCTTAATCAGAATTAAATCTAATTCTGGGATGACATCTGAGAATTTATTTTACAGCATTAGCAGCTGGAAGAATGTCCTGCCTGTTAATTATTTACATTATCTGTCTCTCAGAATAACAGCTGGCAGTTAAAATACTCTGGAATGAAACCCAGTGCCTAGATAAATACCATGTTTATGCAGGTGTAGGAGCATACTGTGTAATCTCTTAAAGCCAGTGCCTTCAGAGGGTGATGAAGGAACTCATTTGGGGCGCATCCTCTACTGATATGTCTTAGGGAAATGGGAGATGCTTTTCTCTGTGCACACATAGACAAGATATCTAATGCTTGCTTTTATAATATCTAATGCTTGCTTTTATAATGTGCCTAGGAAAGAGCTGAAGAAGGGTAGTTAGTCTAAAAATCAGTCATACAGCTGTAATTTCTGAAATGTAACTTTCCTGGCTGAGTTGGAGGAGAATATCAAGGTATTAGTTGTGAACTCTCTGTTGGGGTTCTGGCATGTGCAAGTTTGCTCTCCATTTCTCCAGCAGTGTGTGAGCCCAGATTGTATTGCTGTGCTGAGCCACAGCACCCTCATTCCAGGTGGTAGGAATGGGACTGATGACCAGAACTGCTTTCATTTCTGATGAGCTGTGAATGCTGTGTTGCTGAGAAGGCCAACAAGTGAACTAAATCCAACTATTTTGTCCTTTCTGAGTCCAAGCCTTTGCAGTCTCTTTCCCAGGGTGCCAGGTTTTGGTCTCTTCCCCAGCTGATTCACTTGACTCCTTTAGTAGGAATCTTCCCATGGGAGCATTGTGGGGAGTTCTGCACGTCCTCATTCTTTGCCTGAGGATGAGGCAGTGCTGGGGCCTGTGAGGTCTCGATCCCTCTTGGATTTTGTCTTGGAGAAGGGAAGGGTTGCACAGACATCCTTTTAAGGAGCCACATGCTCCAGGGTGATGAAAAGGAAGACAGAGGACAAGCTGTGGCTCCAAATACCTCAATGCTGATTTTGGGTCCTTTTTAAGAGGAGGACACTTGCTCTTAGGGTCACTTCACTATTTCAGTCTGTAAATGCAACTTTCAGGTTCAATTAGTTAAATATGCTTTTTTTCTTTCCTGCCAAGTTGTCATAGTTGTTCAGTAGAAATGCTGGGTTTTCCCCTGAGGCAAATAAAATCTTGCGAAGGACAAAGTATTTGGGAAACACTGGGATGAAACTGAAATTAAGGAATTGCATGGCATAGTTTACAAATAAAAATCCCAAGATGTTTTTTAATCTTAGAAAAGAATGATCTGCTCCTTCTCCTTCTTCCAACCCTACATTCATTTACCTTTTTTCTTAATTCTGTAAATATGTAGTGTATTGTAATGCTTGTTGAAAACATGCAACTTAAGTTATACCATTCAGCCTGCAAATACTGGGGCAAAGCAGTGATAGGATAATCCATGATCTGTGTGAAGAGAGGGCTGTTTGTAGCATCTGGCTGTCAGATTTCTGTTTGGTTGTCTCATTTGAGCATTCTGACAATCAATATTGAAGTGCTGCTCTGGATGTGCAAAGGCTTGGGCAGAGTAAGTGCCAACCTGACCATGTGCCTTTTGGCAAAACTACTGTCTGGCGTCTTTAAGTTTTGTGAATTTTCACTAGGTATAATATTTTCTCAAAAAAGAAGGAACTAATAATGAAGTAATTCTTTTCGGGGCTGTGAGCAAGACCAGTTTTGCAATTTTTGGCATACACATTTAGAAGTAAACAGTAACAATGCTCTTTCAGGCCATTCATTTTTATCTATGTAGACAATATACTCACAGATTTTCTACTGTTGACAGTAAAATTTTGGCTAATGTGCACTGCTTATTGACTGAAAATCCTCCCATGCACTTCCAAGGGAAGTCTTGCTCTCCCATCTGCTCTCTATTCATCTCATAAATCACGTTGGAAAAATAAGACTGAAAATTCCTTTTTATTCACAAACCAGCTGAAAATGGGCAGTAACACTGCAAACTGTCCCAGAATTGCCCAGCTAGTCCTGGTGCTGTCAGCATCATTCCAGCACTGCCAGTTTTTGCATACTGCCAGTCAAATTTACTTTAGCCATAGTTGCAGAGGGAAGTTGTGTTAAACTTCTCTGCCCCCCACCAGCGCTTTGGGGTGAGATTAAAAAGAAAAAAAGCAGCAATTCTTGGCCCCATACTGCCTGGACAATCCCACCCAGTTTTCCCTTTAATGTTTGCCACATATGGTTGTGAAATCCAGTGTCTGACTTCTTTTCTAAATATAGAATCATAATTCTTTTAAAAATTATTGATGCAATGAGTGTTATTTGTTTTCAATATATTACTTTGCAATATAACAAAGTATTGAGAGTTCTTGTATTTTCCATTTCCCATAGGCACCCTTGAGGACATTTTATTCCTTTTTCTTTGTTTTACTGCATATTGGGAAGTATCTCCTTTTCAGTTTTGAGTTAGAAAGCAGAGTGGCAAAGAGAACATCCCTTTGCCAGTGGAAGAGTGGCCAGGGGTGAGCAGGCTGTGCCCCACTGTCAGCACAGAGTTTTTCCACACATCTGTGCCCAGTTCTTTGGTAGCAGAGGTGGAACAAAACCAGTGGTGGCAGCAGCAAGGCACAGGCTCAGTGGTTTCTCAGCTGAATTTTTGAGTATTTTTCTCCCAGCTGTTTCCTCCTCATGTAGTTCTGTGTTATTGGAGTGACCAAATGGAATTACCTTCACATGAATGGCTTTGAATTTGCTTGTTCATGATGCAGGATTTTGTCTCAGAGGTGGAAAGTGGCTGAATGTAAGCCTAGATGGTGAAAAAACAAGTAAAGTGAATGAGTTTTATTTCCCCATCTCCCTGCAAATATTTGTGTTTTTTATCTAAAAAGCAGGAAGCAGCCTGTGATTTTAGTAACATGCCTAGAATGAAATCTGGGGTTTTGAACAGCTTTCCCTGCTTTGGCAGTGCTTTCCATTGTCAAATTCACAATGGCTTGTAACAGAACTATTCAGAAGCAATCCTACCAGTGCAGATCTCAGTTCTAGTGGCCTGTTCCACCCCAAACCACTTCACTTCTGTTGGCAAAGAAAAGAATATACAGTGTTACATCAGAGAAGAAACTGGTAAATGGCATATTGTAAGCAAACAGTTTTAGTCATAAAGACAAGAAATCGTACCAGAGTACAAGCAGAATCACAACTGATGATGGTCTTTAACAAGCAGACTGTTCTTCTTGGGTAGTGAGGGGAGATACAAAAGTACAAAGTTATTTTAAATTCACCTGGTATTTTTAAGTAGGAATCAACAGGTTCCATCCTGCTAATGTAGATGTTCTTAGGTAAAACTAAAAGCATGTTTGAAAAAACAATATGTAAGGAAATAGGCAGTTTTAAATAAGACTGGTGAAACATCTAGAATGACATGAAGTATTGTTGATTTTCTTATGGAATACCTCAAATTTTGGGCTTATATTGTTGCAAATAATGTGTCCTGTACCTGAATACTGGAATGAATTACAGTCATGGCAAGAAGATCTCTGGGGTTTTTTTGTTGATAAACACATGCAGCCAGTGACATAAAGATCTGGAAGGCTGCCAGAATTGCAGTAACAGAATAAAGCTAATTTCTTACATAATTTCCTGACTAGCACTTTCCCAGAGTACAGTAACCCTGCATATAGCATTTGAAAACATTACCAACAGCATTACAGAATGAAGCCCAGTACAATTTAATATGTGAGAGAGGATGACGGTCTAAGGATACAATGTCAGTGGAATAGAAGAGATTTGTATTCCTAAATGTTTCTATAGAAAAATTAGTGTTCTCTGTGTGTATAGGACTGAAATAATTTCAAGATTTGCCACTCTTTGCCACTAACCATTTCTTGATTTTTCTATTGGACTCCGAGCAAGACTGATATCATAAAATAGTGAACTTTGCAGATGGAAAGGAACTGGTTTTGTAACAGATTGAGTTTTGGGAGCAGGGTGTGGGTAGAAGAAGATATGCATTGCTGGTTTAGTCTCAGACATGTGGTCAGATCCTTTTGTTTGAACCTCCCCACATTCTTCAGGATGTGAGTGGGAGTATTCTCCCATACATGAAAATCTTAAATGACTCCTGTGACTTCTCTTACAGTGAACCTCTGATACTGCTGGTTTCTAAGAGAAGAATTTTAATTTTATGTTGAGGTGGAACAGGCATGGAGTCTAAAGACACATGGTGAAATACAAAGTGCTTCTGAAATCTGCTGATGAATGAAGGGTGGTGTGAACCACCTGCAAGCTGCACCACGGTGAGTAAAGGTAATAGTGACAGACTGAGGCTCCAAATGAATAGCAGCTGTATGCTGCACCTTTAGCTTTCTAACATAATGGCTATGAAGTCAGAAAGATGAAATTTTTTCCATTTAGTGGCATTTCTCTTCTGATGGGAGTGGTGGTCACAGATGTGGCTTTCTTTCCTTACCATAGCTCTGTGTGGACACCTGTGTTTGTGAGAGGAATTTCCAGCTCCTTTGACTGGCTGTGAGCAGTTCTGCCCACTGCTCACTCAGAGTTTCTCCCCTCTGGTAAGGACAGTACATTTTCTCAAGAATTTTCTTCTACAGACCTGAGAAGGCCTAATTTTTCATTCTTTATTTTAAGTTGGGTTGCTTTTACTCCTTTTGTGGCCTATAGAGCTGACTGTGTTTGCTTTCACCTCTCTTCTACTGGGCAAGAGGCCAAACCATGACTCTTGGTGGAGGGATGCAGACTTTCTGGTAAAATGGAATATCTGGTAGGATATGCAGCTCTGTCCACAGCATAAATTCTTAGGAACAGGGGAAGTGTAGTGAATACAGACATATGAGTGCCAAGGTGCCCATGCAGCCCTCATGCAATCCTCAGGGATTGAAACAGAGCCCATGGGATGTGTCTGGAATATCCTGTTAAAGTAAAACTTTCCAATCATGTTAAATCTAGATTTCCTGTATTTAAGTGTAAACTGCCTAATAATTTCTGCCCAAGTGTCTTTACAGTACTACTAAGGGATCTTTTCACCAGGATTTAGTTGTGGTCAGGAATACATGAATGTGTGACAACATCTTCTGTTGTAATAGACAAATTTTTGCTCTCTGTAACTAAACCATGAACCCACAGAGGGAGAGAAGAAGCAAAAGTACATATCCCACTTGAGGGAACAGTTTGCTGCTGTTATCTTTAGGGGGTTTGACTTCTGTGAATTTAGCCTAGTATACCTGATCCTTGAAAAAAATGCCAATCACCTCCTCAGCCAATCTCAGTAGTGAGAGTGGATATATTCTGTTTTTTTCCAAGTTATATACAAACTGTTGATATGTCATGGTTCAGTTGTGATACACTCATAACTTGGCTGAACAAAGAGAAGTATTTTTTTCCATGTGACTGCTTAGCACACAAACTCAGAGTGACTGGCAAAGCTGAAAACAAAATTTCTTTAAAAGAAAATTAAAAAAAAGGTTATTTAGTAGAGAAGGTAGAGGGGAATTTTTTATTGCAATCTCCTTAAGGGACAAAGTGGGGAAATCCCCTAATGTTGTTAGCATGACACAAGATCTTGTGTTTGGGGACTTGCAGAAGTGTATCTCATGTGATGACTAATCTCATTTGTCTTTTCTATTTTTCTGTCACCATGGCTGTGATGTTTGAGGACAGCTGGTGTCCTCAGAGCTAAGCCATCCTGTGTTTGTTTGTTCCATTTAAGTCTAGACACTGAACCAGCAGGGGTGGCAGTGCAGCCAAAGCTGGAGTGCAGATCCTTGTTTCTTATGCCCTGACAACAGGACTTTCAAGGTGAGTTGTCTTAGGACCTTGGGTGACCTCAGGCTTGGGGACAATAATTTTTTCTGAACAGCCACATCGAACAAAGTCATGTTCTCAATCCAGATTGAGTCAGTGAAGCTCAGGAACTCGATTCCAGGGACATCTGGATTAGAGGCAGAGATGATTTTGGTGCTCAATATTGTTCCCTGATATCAAAGGGATATATTTAGATAACCCCCCACTAGAAGGTGAAAGAGGAGCTTTCCTTTCCCCCTATTTTTTATTGAGAGAACTCTGCTGGTGTTAAGTTCCCCTCCCCATATTCCTAGTGAATTTTTTTCCCCTAATATTTTAGGGTTTTGTACTAAAAGTGAATTTTAAATATTGAAGGATAATGTGGGAGTTTCTGAAACTGAATAGGTAAACATATACTGGGATTGTCTTATTTAAGACATTCCTTGTTTGCCACAAAGGAACAAGAGGAATCCAGAAAATGTATTGCATTTAGCTGTAGTTATCGTGAATGCTAGAGGTCTCATAAATGGGCTGAAGGTATTTTATTCTATCCATTTGTCAGACTAATCACTGTCTTGTGAGAGGGGTTATTTCAGTAAAGAATGAAAGTCAGCTCTCAAGTGAGAAAGAAATGAATGATGTGAAGAGACACCTGACTCATAATTAACTCTGTTCGACAGGTGAGCGTGCACAGTGTTATATAATATTGTATGAACATAGTTTGAAGGCAGTGTATGTGAGTCACAAATTCTGCATTCTAAAACTTTATAAGGCATTGCATGAAGTGATTTTTCTCCTCCTAGATGATGAATTACTTTGAGTAGCAAAAAATCAGTTTTTTGTGTTATATCCTTCTGGTTGTTAAGTACAACTCTTGCATGTCTCCATCTCCCTGAAAAATCTCCAGATGACTTAGAAAAAAAAAAAAAAAAAAGGGAATGAGAAACTGGAATATTTTTTAAGAATACATTGTGTTCAGTGCGTTTTCAGAATCCAAAATTCTCTCATACGTATTTCAGTAGCTCTTTTCTAGTAGTGTCCTTCCACAGTGTGTATATTACTGTGTTCATTGAGTTATTGTCACTGTTGATTTTAAAAGTCTTAAGGTTATTTCATAGCCAAACAAATCATGCTGAGGTCAAAGCAAGTTTAATAACACTTCTTGTTGAATTCTAAAATATAAGAGGATTATTCTGCTTGAAAACTTGGCAGCTGTGAAGTGTTTTAATGAACAGAGCCTTATTTCTATATGACTATTACAGCAAACAGTGTTGGTGAATATACATGTTTTTACAGCAAGCAGAAATCTCTTGTGCAGACTTTTTGCACCTCTCTCTCTTTCAAATACATTTTTTCTCAAGGGATGCAGCCTGGAGCTCATGGAATGATTTTGTAGTGCAAGATGCCAAGCACTGTTTAGCAAAGAGTTTTCAAGTGCAAGTGCTCCCAGTTGCAGGATGTGTTCCTGTCCCTTTTCTCTGGCTGCTCTAACCAGAAAACCTTTCTGCCTGCTCACCAGCAATGCATGGCACCAAACCTGCCACAGAGAGTGGCACCCTGGGGTTCATCTTACAGAATGCACAGGAAGGAGGAAAATGTGCATTTTGCCTCAGCACCTGTTCATCACCACCTTTATGCTTCAGGTTTGCAGGGTAGGATTTGGGATGTCCTAGCCTCCAGAATCAATTCTGATCACAATCATAGCTGAAATTGTGCATGAGCAATAAGTGAAGGCAGTGAGATTTTGCAAGGTAAAAGAAACCATCTGCAATTGAACTTCTTATCTCTGATTATTGCTGACAGGATAAATGTTCCAAAAAGAGCAAGAACTGTTTCATTGTAGTTTTCTTATTTCATATATTGATAGGCTTCTAAAGCACACAGCAATTAGATAAATTGTCTACCAGTGCTCAGAGTGAGGGACTGATGCAAATTTCCTAAGCCAGCCAAATGACAGGTAAGACAGAGACTGTTAGGCAGATCCTAGCAAAAATGGGTGTAATTTCTACCCTTGAAGAAGGCAAGACAGAAATCATCTTCAGCTGAACATATATATATATATATATATATATATATATATATACACAGAAAAAAAAGCTTAGTATTTAGAACACAAAGGACAGTTCAGATGGTGCAGAATTGATTATGTACATGTTTTTGCATGAATTCTAAGCAAGGAGCTTGCCAGTTCCTGTGACAAAATATTGTAATTTATTGCTTCCCCACATTAAATAACCAGAAGGTGGTTTTTTTGGTAGATCTTCAAAATGTCTGTTGAATGTCACAGATTTCTAAACTGAAAAGGTTAAAAAAAAAGCTTTTTGGAAGCTAACAACATTGTGCAGAACACTTGGTTTTGCTCTTCTAATCAATACATACAATACATACAATCAATACATACAATTTCTTAAAATCTGCCTGATATACTGTGAAGTATGCAGGTTAATTATTTAGCAGTTATAAAAAATGTAACACTATCCCATCCTTGGTATTTTACTATGACTTGTATTTTTGCTACATTTTTTTTCCTTTCCCTTAGTAGAATATTTGTTTGTCATATTACTTCATATATAAAAAAGTGTTTGTCCTCTATATGTAAAATATTTCAACAAATAAAAGTTGAATTTACAATTGAAACTGATAAGGCAACAAAACCAGTTATCAAATTACATATATACTGTATATTAAAATGTGTGAGGCAAAATGAACACTACAAAGTCAAAAGCTATGCTGTAAAGCTGACACACCGTTTTTTCAAATGTTGCATATCACAGAAAACCCTACTTCTCCACATTCTTCAAAAAGTCCCTTTATTCTTTTATCCCAAAGCAAGGACATAAATGAAATCCTTGCTGAACTAATAATGCAGCCAGGAAAAAAAAAAGGAAATTTTGTTTAACCATTTGACATGCTCATAGAGATTAACTCAGTGCACAAGGCCTGGGGAACTAATCTAAAAAGCCCTCTGGGGGCTTTGGTTGGAGGGAAGAAAAACTGGCACAGCAGTAACTCCTGATGTGTCCTTTGCTGGTGAATGGCCTGTGACTCTCATGTTTTTCTTCCTGCAGTTCTGCACTGCATTGGAAATGTTGCATCCCCAGGCTTGGATATGTCTCTGACCCAAGAGAGGTGCTCAGAGGAGAGAAGGAAGCTTAATGAGACTCAGTGCCTAGTCTGGTAAGTCTCCATGTGACTCCTTGTGTTGACCCCAGTCTAGTTATTGCTGTGAAGGAACAAGCTTTATATGATCAGGAACAAAGACACTGATGCCTTCTATGCTTTCTGTCTGAAAAAGAAACCAAATTAAAACCAGACAACATAATTTGGCCTCCACTGGCATAAGACTTCTGAGCAGAATAGGGAAAAGGACCTTTTGCCATACCGAGAACAAATGATTTTGTCCTCATTTTTGAAATGGCAAAATGAACTTGCAGCAGAGGCAGAGCAGTTTTATTAAGGACCATTGGCCCTGAAAAGGCTGGAGGTGATTGGGGTGAGTGAGCCCTGCAGAGCAGTGCCCTACACTCCAGCTGAGCACCACTCACCTGCTTTGCACAGCATGGGGATGTGGCAGAGGGATGGAGGAGCAGGGGCACCTCCCTCTAATGCAGGACAGGCTGCCCTCAGGGCACACTCCTGCACCTCTGGGCTGCTCCTGGGCTGGGGCATCTGCACAGGGGGACACTGAGGGGGAAGATTGCTCAGCTGCACCAGGGGTTTTGAGTATTTGTTTTGCTCGTTTCCAAAATGAGTCCTGACTCGAAAGCTTTTTCAGCAGCTGCAGAAATGTACAGTCTTCAGCTCACAGCCCAGTCTGTCATTTTGTGTTACATCATGTACTATTCCAGGAGGTAGAGCTGCCTATGATTTCATAGCACAGTTGATTTTCTAGCTTAATTCCTCAAGGGACCTTAAAGGAAATGAAAACTCACAAATAAAATGAAGAAATTAAAATATATTACTAACTCCAAAATGCAGCATTTATTTGGATTAATAAAATACAAAATTGTAATGAGCCTTTATACTGGATTTGATTTTGGTTCTGCAATGATTCAATAGGTTCCTACTTCCCAATCTCACTTTGTCTTTACATTTTTGTAGAAGAGGAGTTCCCCTCTGAGGGAGGTGATACAATGGAAGATCTCTAATTGTTCTTTACAGCTTTTAAGTTTTCTGGGCTACTGTGAGTCTATATAAAAGTTGTGATTTCGAGTTAAAGTCTAGCTTTCATCCTGAAATACCTTATTAGTTGGACAATTAATTACTCCAAGTTCCCCAAATGGAACACAGATACCAAGCTATTGAAAGACAAAAAATTTTCATTTTTTAAATCCTGAAGGAACAGTCCCAACTCATTCTAAGGCCTCTATATACATTGTTTGGTCTTTCTGGACAAACTAAACTTTAGTGTAGATTGAAGGGGTCCTCTCTGACATAGAGGTTTCACATACCTCTAAAAAACCTGGGGTTTGTCCCATTGTGCCAAATCAAGGAGTGTATGGTCTGTGCTGGAGAAAAAAAATCCAGCCGAGTTTAGTTCCAGATGCAGGCTAACTCTGTATGTAAAAATCTCTGTAGTAGTTAATATTTCCTCCCTTGCTGTTAAGAAAAGTGAATTATTTTAGAGTATCCCATCACAAACTGTTGCCTCAGGGCAGCCAAAAGTGGAGAATGATGTGCTGAGAAGATGCAGGAATGCTTTAAGAGGGCATTGCCTACTGTGGGAATCAGAGAGCAATTGTTTTGACTTCATGTGCTCATGAAGATTTTGCGACACTGTGTGCCAGTTCAGTAACTTGGTCCTCCTTTAACTTGTACCTATTCTAAAATTATATTACTAAAAGCAAGCATTTTCTGTCAACTCAGTTGTTAAGCATCTTCAGGCATAGCTGTGAATAAAATTAAGTTAGCTGATAGGTCAGTTTATCTTTTGAAAAGGACTTGAGAGTGCTGGTGCATGAGAGGCTGGGCATGTGCCAACAATGTCTGCTGGCAACCCAGAAAACCAGCTGTGTCCTGGGCTTCACCAAAAGCAGCAAGGGAGGAAGGGGATTCTGTCCCTCTGCTCCGTTCTGGTGAGACCACCTGGAACACTGCATCCTGCTCTGAGGCCACAGAATAGGAAGGATATGGACCTGCTGGAAACAGTCCAGAGGCCGCCAAGATGCCAAGATGAATTGAGGGGTGGAGCACCTCTGCAATAAGGAAAGGCTGAGGGAACTGGGGTTGTTCAGCCTGGAAAAGAGAAGGTTTGGGGATAACCTAACTGTGACCTTCCAAATACCTGAAGGGAACTTACAGGAAAGATGGAGAGAGACTTAAGAGTGTGAGTTATAGGACAAGGGGGAATGCTTCACATAGAAAGTACGTTTAGATTAGATATTAGGAAAAAGCTCTTTACTGTGAGTGTGGTGAGGCACTGGCACATGTTTCCCAGAGAAGTTGTGGCTGCCCCATCCCAGAAGTGTTCAAAGTCAGATTGGACGGTGCTTGGAGCAACCTGGTCGGATGGAAGGTGTCCTTGTCCATGGTAGGGGTTTGGAACAAGATGAACTGTAAGGTCCCTCCCAATCAAGGCTGTTGTATGAAATGCTGCTCCTGCTCTGAGCTGGGCTAGCGCTGTGTCCCGTGTCCATCACCAGCGGGGCTGTTGCAGAGCTGGGAAGGCGCCGCTGGAGCGGGGAGTGCCCGGCCCGGGCCTGGCGGGGCCGCTGCCGCCACCGCGCGGCCCAGGCGCGTCAATGCCCGGGGGCGCCTCATGCCAAAGCCGGCTCCTATAAAAACCAGTTGGAGTTACAGTTATTCCTCCTCTTCTTCCGCCCCCCTCAGGCTTTGCAGCTGTTTCTGTTTCGGCTTTATGAGGTGACAAGCCAAACTGTCCAACAAAACATGGCTCATTGTCACTTACTGCTGCCTGTGGCAGATGCCTGGAGAGGTCAGACCGCTGCCTCCAGGTAGCACAGTGAATCCTCGTGTTTTAGCCCTTGAAGTTACCCACTTTTGTCAGGGAAATGCTTATGTGCAGAGAGGAAATAATATGAGTCCTTCTTACTGATGTTGGTAGATGCTGGAGCATGTCCACAGAAGGGAAATTAAGATGGCTGAGGGGTCTGGAGCATCAGTCTTATGAGGAGCAGCTGCAGAGGCAGCTGAGAACTGCTTGGAGGAGGCTTAAGGAGACCTTATCACTCACCTGTCTGAAAGGAGGCTTTTCCAGCCAGGTGGGTGTTGGTCTCTCCTCCCAAGCAACAAGCAATAAGATGAGAGCAAACAGCCCCTGAGTTTGTCAGGGGAGGTTTGGATTGGATATTAGGAAAAATGTATTCAACAAAACCACACTGGAACAGACTTCTCAGGGGGGTGGTGGAGTCACCATCCCTAGAGGGATTTCAAAACCAATTAGATGTGGTGCTTGGGGGCATGGTTCAGTGGTGGACCTGGCAGGGCTCAGTTACCAGCTGGGCTCTCTGACCTCAAGGGTCTTTCCCAACCTGAACAGTTCTATAGTGCATGCTTCCTGCTCATGAACTGCATTTCTGTTTCCATGTTTAGCTTATCTGGTAGTTTATAATGGGTTTTAATCCCCCCCAGTTCATCCACCCTTACAGAGATCAGCACAAGCCATAACATAGTAGAAGTCTTTTTTAATTTCTGCCATCACCTTTTACTGCCACAAGTGCAGACTCCAGAGTCTGAGGTAGGACAATATTTTAGTTGCTTTTTCCATTTGATAACTGGGGAACTGCTTTAAAGGAGAGGGGAATGGCAGTGCTTCCTTCGCTTTCGCTGCAATCAGTACTCTTCTATAACTCAAAATCTGTCTCTGCAATTGCTCAATACCAATTAGTTTCTTTTGGCTCTCCCCATTTCCCTATCTTTACAGTGGGAAAAAAATTCCATTTTGTTTTGTTTTTCTGGTGTGTTTTTCTTTTGGTGGTTTGTGGGTTTTTTAGCATAGGATATACTCCTCTGCCACATACATCTACATCTATACATCATTTCCAGATTACTTAAATAATGTTATTAAGAAAAATGACCAAATGGGGGGGAAAAAGCAGCATGGGAAACTTTACTCTGAACATGGAAAGAATAAAGTGGTGGGTGAAATGGCTCAGGGGAGGAGGTTTCATGCAGAAGGCAATTGATGGAGAGGTCGCTACTTTGCATGAGGTGGAAGAATTTTGGTTGTTTCTCCAGATTCTCTGTAGCTGCTGCTGTTAAGACAGGAAAAATCTTAGTTCAACTCTAGCATTGCTAAGAAAAATGTGACCTCTGAACTGGAAGTGCTGTGCTTCTGAAGGGAACATTCTGTAACAGAAAGATAGAATCTTTTTATATATCATTGCTTAAACAGTGATCCAAAATAGTCTGGAACTCTCCTGACTTACACTGAGTCCAAAGTCTTGCCTGTTTGGAAGGCTTCAATGCACTGTATTATAAAATCCAATCTGTTGCACTTAAATTGCATCTTGGTATTTGAAGGTGTGTTTGGGGTGGGCTTTATGTGGTGGGTTTTTTTGGGTTGGTTTTGTTGTTGTTTGGTTGGAGGTTTTTGTTTGTTTTTTTGGTTGTGTGTGTTGGGTTTTTGTTTTTCTTTTTTTTCCTGCATAGAACGAAGATCCCTTCCCCTTCCTGCAGTGAATGTTTTCCCTATGTTCTGGTTGTGTTTCTCCTTAGGTCAGAGAAGGCTGGTGGGTTTCCCTTAGTTTAGAAAGGGATTGGTGGAACTCGGAAGCTTTTCCAGCAATCTTTGGGAAGGAGCGCTTGTTGAATGTTACCCATCTCCTCCCGTGAGCCAGGCTGCAATTCTGGGCTGGCTTCGGAGGAACCGGGGCTGTAGCGCTGCGCCTCACGTTTGGCGGACTGAAGTTCATGGCCATTCGCCCTTAGTGGCGGACGCCACCCTCCGTGCCGTGTCCCCTCTCCCCTCAGTGTCCCGCTCTGTCGCCTGGTGTCCCCTCAGGGCAGGGCTGGGGCGGTGCTGCCGTGTCCCCTCAGGGCAGGGCTGGGGCGGTGCTGCCGTGTTCCCTCAGTGCGGGGCGGCGTCGCTGTGTCCCCTCAGGGCTAGGCTGGGGCGGCGCCACCGTGATCCCTCAGAGCCGGGCGGTACCGCTGTGTCCCCTCAGCGCCGGGCCGGGCGGTACCGCTGTGTCCCCTCAGCGCCGGGCCGGGCGGTACCGCCCCGCTGACGGGATCCGGCGCGACGGCGGCCGCGCCACTTCCTGGCGGCGGGAGCGGGGCGATGGCGGCGCAGGACGTGCTGGGCCAGACCGCCCGGCTGGCCTCGTCCAGCGCCCTGCTGCAGGTGCGGGGCCGCCCCTCCCTCCTTCCTCCTCATCCTCCTCCTCCTCCTCTTGCTGCTGCTGCTCGGCGGGGCGCCGCAGGTGCTTCCAGTGCGGCTTCTTTCACAGGTGCTGTTCCGGGTGCTCACCTTCGGGCTGAACGCCTTCACCCTCCGCTACCTGTCCCGGGAGCTCATCGGCGTGGTCAATGTCAGGTGAGGGGGATCAGGGGCACCCGGGAGGGCTGTGGGGCAGAGCTTGTGCTGGTCTGTGCCCTGACACTGGCGGTGCTGTGCAGTCTGCTCTTGGCCGTGTCACAGTGTTTGGTCATTTCATGCTTCCCCAGGTCTGTTTTGACCTGAAACACCGGTAGCACTGCCCTGGTTTTTGTGTTTAAACCATCGGTTTGCTGAGGACAAACTAGATACAATGTGCTTTTCCTATAAGATATACTTTGTATCTTCACATTTGGTCTGTGGCGCGTATTCTTGCCATTTGAACTGTCGCACAAAATTACTGTCTCTCTGCTTTTAGGAGATTATAGTAATTTTAGCTCATATAAGCATATTTGCACACCTGTTGGAATTTGTGTGTAAAAACTGTGATGCTACTGCATGAGGGATTTACAATTCATAGAAAAGAAATAATTTTTTTTTTTTTTTTGGTCCTTTTCTCCCCCTTTTTAGGCTGACTCTGCTGTACTCCACAGTTGTCTTCCTCGCCAGGGAGGCATTTCGCAGAGCTTGTTTGAGTGGGAGTGCCAAGAGAAACTGGACCAAAACAATTAATCTCTTGTGGCTGACGTAAGATACCTTTAAAAGTTTACTTCCTGGAATTTCTCGTGTTTGTCTGGGAGCTCACAGAATGAGAGGAAGTGTTTATTTACTGAGGTAATTATTTCAGAAGCCTCAGTTATGTTTCTGATCTAGGACTGATATAGGAAGCTGCTCAAGTCTGGTGCTTTAGCATTTATGGACCTGATTTCTTGTTGGAGCACATGAGGAAGTTCATTGCCAAAAGTTCATTGCCATTTCTTCTGTTGCTTGAGTTTCATTTGGGCCAGAGCTATTGAAGGAAAACCCTGTTGCACAAATATGTAGCCCTTTGTTTTTTCTTCCTCTTCCTGCTCAGTTTTGTGATTTTATTACCTGATGTGCATTTGTGAACTTGCAACATAAATGTTTGGGTAGGAGAGATGCAAAAAGGTGGAAGAAAGAGTTGGAATTAACAACAAGGAGGAAGTAGGGTTGGCTCAGCTGTGCCACTGTTTATAGCAGAACAGCTTAAAAGTCCACAGGGCACTGCAACAAGAAGTGACACATTGCAGTGTGATTAGGATAAAGTGGATTTTATGGCTTGTTTCTCCCTCCTGATTCCTGATTCTCTCTGCTGTCTCCCTCTGTCAGCTCTAGCTGCTGTGTAGCTCCAGCTGGGCTGGGCTGGGAAGTAAATTTACCTGCCTGATATGGTTGAACACTATCTCTGCATGATAAAATAGGATTTTCCCATTGGGGCACCTGACTTTCCCTGGAATTGCCCAGCTGTTAACTGATCTGGCCCAGGAGAATGAGGGGTTATGTGTGGTCATCTGCATCCAGGCATAAAGCAGAGGGAGGGGTCTAATACTAATATTTAAAATGTGTTGTTTCTGTTCTCTAAGCTGTACTGTAGTCAGCTTTCTGCTGTGTGACAGCCTTACAAGCAAGCATTAAGTGACAGACATTACATTGACTGTGTGCATCTTTTTTGTTTTAAACTTTTCCTTGTAGAGAAGCATAACTTCAAATGAAGGTTACCTTCAGTGGAGCATCTGAATATGTCTTAGGAGCTTGATGTCAAATATCTTAGGGGTCTGATAGTGTGAGGGTCAAAGAGCTCTTGCTCCAATGATGTAAAACTTGATGGACTCTGCTAGAAGCTCTGTGTTTCTGAAGCAGTGTCAGCAGAACAGGATGTGCAGGCTGATGTGGGATCAGAATTGTTTGGTCCTAAGGCACAAAAATGTAGATGTTTGACCTTAGGATCTGGAGTAGAAAATGGACAACTAAGAAAAATGTTTTCTGTGTCTTGCAGAGTGCCTTAAAGGGTGTTCATTACAAAGGAAAATATTCATTCTTGGTATACTGACTATGAGAATTAATTCCTCAGGGCCTTTTTTGTATAATGATTGTGGCCATGTGTGATATTGTAATCTAATTTTCTTTTTTTCTCCCTTGTTTTGTTTTTATTTGTTTTTTTGTTTTTGTTTTTTCTTTTGGTTTTTGTTTTGTTTGTTTGTTCCTTTGTTTTTTTTTGTTTCTGCTGAAGTTACATTTCCATTAATTAGTTTTTATGTTAACTTTTTAGAGTCCCTCTTGGTGTCTTTTGGTCTCTTATCTTGGGCTTAGTCTGGCTACACTTGCTTGAAGTACCCGACCCTTCTGTGGTTCCTCACTATCAGGCTGGTGTAGTGGCATTTGGTCTTTCTGCCATTATTGAACTCCTGGGAGAGCCACTCTGGGTTTTAGCACAAGCTCATTTGTTTGTGAGACTTAAGGTTAGTAAAGTCTGTGAGGTGTGTGGATGTGGGGGGGATCTTTGTTGAAATTACTGACTTAGACCTTTGTATATTCAAGCATCTAAAAACCCCTGTGAGTGCTGTTTAGCACTGCATGGCCTGGTTTGTAACATACCCAGCTGTTTGTACCCATTAAAGCAAGCAAGTTGGTTTATTTAGACATTATTACCTTCAAGATCCTTAAATCCTGAAACATAGGTTTTGATTGGAGGGAGAGACACACTGCTTCCACAATTCTACATGAAATATTGAGACTATGAGAGTCTCAAGCAAAATTTTCTCCCTTGTGTCCCATACAAAGGACTGGCAAAATACAATGGAGGAACTGTGAAATGCTAGAATAGAAAACTTAGAGAGCAATGGCAATCTAAGCTGGCCAGCTCAGCAGAAAGGAACTGCCATAAAGTCACACTGACTTTGAACATCTTACATTTCTACATCAATTCTCTGTGTTAAACATATATATTTAAGCTTGTGTATGTGGTTAGGTTGCCAGAAAATAACCTTCTCTGTTTTGTGTTTCCTAAAGGTAATTGCTGAAAGCCTTTCAGTAGTGTCAAAATGCATTTTGACAGTTACTTTAGTAATCCTTTATCCTCAATGGGGCCTTTACATTTTTTCCTTGGCTCAGGTAAGTTCCCTTTGTTCTCTCTCAGCTGAATTTTAATTTTCCTTTGACATTTAGCCTGCTGACGAACTTTGGGGAGCTGAGAGAAAAAGCTCCTGGGAGGTTTAAGATTTAGAATTTATATTTGGTATTTTCCTGACACTCATTATTGGCTTGGTGCTTTGACATTGAGTTAAAGGGAGGTAGAAGGAAGCACCTTCCCTCTGTGAAGGCACATCTTGCAAATAAGGTTGTGTTATTCTAATCACACAGAACTTTATCAGCCTGTACCACCAGCCTGCATAACCTTATCAGAAAGTGCTAATCAAGTGCAGTTAATTCAGGTTAAAACTTTTTCTTGATGACAATGAAGGAGGGATAATTTTTTCCCTTCAGTTCTTGCCCTGGCTGTTGTAGATCACTTGTAATTGATGGAAATTGGAAATGTTCTATGAAATAAGAGGTGTAGGCAGTAGCTGCTCTGTCAGCTTGATTTTTGATTGAGTAATTGCTTTATAATTGGACCTTCAACATTCTATAAATGATGAATAAAGCATGAAAATTAGCAAAGATCTATGATAACCTACAGGTTAAAAAAAGATAAAAGGATCAACACCATTCTTAAGAACTGTTCAAATTCTTACCTAGTTTTAATATTTGGTAGCATAAAAACTACTTACATTTTCTTCTCACTGTATTTTCACCTGGTATATAATTCTGCATTTCTAAGTTAATTTTGTTTCACTGTTTTTCTTCTCTCCTTCCTGATCTTCCCAGCTTTTATATGTCAGTGTTCTGGTAATGTGCTATGTAATTTATTTTGTGATGTTTCTGGGATCTCCTGAAGCCACAAAGAAGTCATTTCCAGTTTCTAGAGTGAAAGCTCTATTACCTAGCTTTGTGGAGGATGAGGTAAGTTGTGCAAGTTATTTCTTGATTTTCTTCTTAAAATCTCATATGAGGGCACTTTGAGTGTTGCTTTTAGCCTGGGGAGTTAATTGAGTGGTTTTGGGGTTATTTTTGCACTATAGAAGATATGATAGATTAAGTAAAAAATATTGCATAGAAATTGTGTTTCAAGTTTGTATTAGTAAAATTCTTGTCAGAAAAAAATCATTAAACTTGAACTCTGTGGTTTGGGGTTTGTTGTTGCTGACATGATTTGTGCAAAATGTTAGTAGATATTAACTGCAGATAGACCCTCTGCACTGTGCAGGGGAATGATCACTGGATCATAACTATCACTGGATCTGAGGCAGAAAACAAACCAGAACCATATAACAGTGGATTCTTTGGTACTTTGATCTCTGCACAAAATAACCATGGTGTTCCACAGCGTCCTAGAGACACTCAAATGCCACTCAAACAAAAATGAAGCCAAGAAAGAAATTAAAAGAGTCATTGGGGAAGACAACATTCTGGATAAGATTTACATATTGAAAATGTAAAGGTGGTTCTTGGTTGCAAGTCTTATAAGGACAAGAAGAGCAGTAAATAATTAATATATCCAGTGAGGGTGGAAGTTATATTGGCACCTTTAACACCCTGGATATTTTTTTCCTAACTCTAACCTTGATTGGTATTTTCTGTGGATTGCTCTTATGGGTACTTTGTCTGCAGCAGCAGCACTTTTCAACAAGGGAATCAGTTTTTGCCGGATCAGTGATGCTGGTGCTTGAATTCAGCAATACTTCACATTAGTGGTTAACAACTGTGGCATTGTGGTTTCCTCAGCACTGCAATTAGAGCTACCCTGCAGTGTTGCAGTGCCTGACTGTTGTCTATTTCCACTCTGTAATGTCAACCACGTTTGTTACATTTCAGTTTTCTTTTTTGCAGACCTTTGTGAACTGGAAGGAAGCACGCCTGACTTGGAGTTTCTTCAAACAATCCTTCTTGAAACAGATTTTGACAGAGGGTGAGGCTTGACATAGAAGTGTGAGAGAAGAGGGCTCATGAAAACTATTTGCAAAATTGACTTAAAGTTTCAGAAAGCTTGGGTGGGTGGAGATGAGGCACATGAATGCCAACCTGAATGGAGTTTTTGAAGGTTTTCAGAACTAGGTGCTGTTCCATTTGACTTTGTCTCTTGAATACTTGATATTGGAAGTGCCTGAGCAAGTTATTGGGAAGGATTTAGGGGCTTGTTCTAAAGTTCTTTATTTTGAACTTACAGGTGAAAGATATGTGATGACTTTTTTGAACGTGTTAAATTTTGGAGATCAGGGTAAGTGTGATGGTGTGGAATGGTGACAGAGTTTTCTTAGTCACTGCTTTTCATGTGGTTCTGAAAATGACTTAAAGTGTTTGAAGATAGCTTGAAAATCTGAGAATGTTTCAAAGCCTTTGAGCTGCATTTCAGGGAATAATTAATATAAACTTTAAGATAATAGAATTATAGAGTAGCCTGGGTCAGAAACAACCTTCAAGATTATGTAGTTCCAGCCCCCCTGCCATGGGTGTTCACGAGATGTTTATCTTTCTCTTTTCCTGTATCAGTAAATCCTTACATTCCTGTTCTTATTCAGTGAACGATATCAGGGTCCTCTAAATTGCTCTACAGCAAGAATTTGAAGTGTGGTTTGGTGGTGTTCTAGAATCACTTCTGTCTAGTTGGTGCTTTTGTCTTACTTTTGCCATGAGCAAACCTTAAGCAATTTTAAGCTGTAGTTGCTTGACTGTCAGAATTTTTAGAGAATACTGTTTCCATGTTGCACAAATACCACTTTTTTTTCTCTTTTTTTGGAGATGTTAAATTAGAATTCATGTTATTACAGACTTGGAATTAAAATATATCTAAAACTCTGAGATTGCTTTTTTTTTTTTTTTAAGGTGTCTATGATATTGTGAATAACCTTGGTTCACTGGTGGCCAGGTTTATCTTTTTGCCAATTGAGGAAAGCTTTTATGTATTTTTTGCTAAAGTGTTGGAAAGAGGGAAGACTGTAAAGGATCAGAAGCAGGTATGTTTATTTGGATTAGTTACATGTCAAGTGCTTGATTTTTGTTACAGATAAATTGCATCAGAGAAGTATGACAGAAATGTGTGTTTAAATTTGATTGTTGAGGCTGTTAAAATTGAAAAGTGGAGAATAAAAATGTTGAGTCAGACTGGACCAAAATGAAAAGTGAATAGGTTAAAAGCTAATGAAATAGAAATGAAAATATGCAGTAGCATTGTGCTGCCTTGCATCAATGAAGGTAACCTCAGCTGCTCCAAACAGTGTGATGGAAAGCCTACTCTACTGTGTATTTCCAAATATAGCAAGCCATTATTTAAATCATGAAATCTATTAAATAAATGCTATCTGGAAGTACTTTATTTACTTAAACATATCAATAGCTGTTAAATAAAGTTTCTGAAGAGTGCAGCTTTGGGAAAAAAAGAATTGGATTTTTCTTGTGTGTTTGGTTTATATGAGGAGGATTAATGAGTAAGAGCTTTGTACCACAGAGTAATATTCTTGATCACTCATGAGGGTCAGCCTGTAGCAGTCCTGCTAATTGCACATCAGCACACAATTAAATCTTGTGCTTCAGGTTCATGGGGGGCTAAGGGAGGTGTCTGTGTGTATATTTGATATAAAACCTACCTGGTGTGTAGAACTGAAAAAAAGGTGGAATAATAAATCTGTAAAAAGCACTACCAAGTTAAGAGCATGTGTGTGGATAATTAAATAACAAAGGATAAGTTTCACACCTTTTTACATGATGCAAACTGATTTGTTTCTCTGAAGGAGCATTTCTGAACAAGAGTGGTGATTATTACATTGATTTTGGTTCATGTGATTTGCTGTGTTTTTTTTCAGGATGATGTTGCTATGGCTGCAAATGTATTGGAATTGCTGCTGAAACTTGTGCTCCTGATTGGCCTCACCATCACTGTTTTTGGCTATGCCTATTCTCAGCTGGCTCTGGATATTTATGGGGGCTCAATGCTCAGTTCTGGAACAGGTAAAGATTTATAGACTTGCAAAAAATCACCACTCTTTAGAAAAACAAAACCCTACAGTTATTATGAATCTTTTATAAATCAGCAGTTTAGGTTTTTTCCTTTGAAACTGCTATTGAAATCTGTGATTTAGCTCATCAGAATCCTTTGTGTTACTTATTTGTGTTCTTGTCAAGAAATCTAGACATGGAACTTGCTCAAATGAACTTATGTTTCCATTATTAATATTAACATTGCAAATTCTATCTCTTAGCATCACTGCCTGTAAAAACAAAGTGCTTTGATAAAAGAAATCATTAACTATTTCTCTTTCTAATGTGTTTTTTAGGTCCAGATCTCCTGCGGTGTTACTCGTTGTATGTCCTGTTTCTTGCTGTCAATGGGGTAACAGAATGTTTTACATTTGCCTTAATGTGCAAAGAGGAAGTGGACAGGTAGGAAACAGTGTCTCCAAAATGTTCCTGTGAATTTATTTGTGCTGACCTTAAAAAGGACCTGGTGCTTTTGCACAAAATAATATCCTGCCCCATAGAAAAGCAACTCCTTGCTAGGCTGTGTCCATTTAGATTTAGATGTAGGTTTAGCAAAAGTTGAAAAGTTTGGATAAAAAAGGTCAGAAACTAAGAAATAAAGATTGTTAATTTAGCTTTAGGCACATCACTAACTGGCAAAGGAATTTAAATGTGTGTTTTCTGCACAGATGAGCTCGAAGTTATACTTTTTAAGACAAATACTTGACTCATTAAAAGTTTGCAACTTTTGACATTTTTCATGTACAGGTACTGGACATACACTTAGGAATGATCCAAGCTGTGGGTGTGAATCCAGGGGTTTACAGCTTTGTAGGAGGTTGGACTAGGTGACCTCTGAGAGCCCTTCCAGCCTGAATTATTTCCTGGCTCTGTGTTTAGACTGTCCCTAATGTGGCCCTTTCAAATTAATTTCTTTTTCACAATCAAAATGGGAGCTTTTTTGACTCAGTAAGGACTGCTTTCACCACCCCTTTAAAATGTGCACTCATTTTCCAAATCACTGTTTATAACAGAAATGAAATAAAGTGTTGATTTATTCTTGAGCATTCATTTTCTTTAATATATTCCTAACATAAAATAGCAAAAAGTGCACAAGTTTTTACATTACTAATAATTGCTATTAAATTTGATTTTCTGCAATGAGTGCACAACTGATTAGTGTAATAGAATTTCATTCACATAATGTAGTTCTTGGTTAATTTTAGTTGATGTATTTTCTATTCTTTTAAATGATTTTTTTTATCCTCTCATTTCTCAAGTTTATTTTCACTAGAAGATGGTAAGAGAAATTCTGTTACTGATGTTAGAAAGTAAAAGATCATTAGTAAATGAGTGCTGGAACTGCATGCATTGTCAAATTATTTCTTCTTTTTGCTTTTTTTCTTTTTTTCTAGGTACAATTTTGTTATGCTGGCCTTGTCTTTCATATTTCTGTGCATCTCTTATTTCCTGACCCACTGGTATGGCAGTGTGGGCTTTATCCTTGCCAACTGCTTCAACATGGGCATCAGAATAGCTCACAGCACCCACTACATCCATCACTACTTCAGAGAGAGCAGCCACAGACCCCTCTCAGGCCTGCTGCCCTCCCCAGCCCTGCTGCTGGTTTACACCCTCAGTGCTGGGGTCACTGCTTTCTCAGAGGTGAGCTCCTTCCTCCCTGCTCTCACTGACCACGCTGCTGGCAGGTGCCTTTTGTGTCCACAAAAAGGGGTGTGCCATCAGGAAAAGAGGCTTTTGAGGGTAGGATGGGAGATTTGCATTACAGAAAGGCAGGATATATTGTTAAGAGATTTTTTGTATCAATGTTTTTCTGCCACCTGTACAAGGTGGATCTGAAAAGTAAAATAAAATGTAACACATTTCTGCTGTGTGTAGTTAACCCATGTTCTTACTTATTAATAATGGAAATTTTGCAGTGACACCAAGAAATTGGCATTAAAAATTCTGTAATAAAAACAAGTAATAACCAAAGCTAGAAGAAAACCAAAAATTGCTAAGAGCACATTTAACACGTTTATTCAGTACAAGATGCTAATTGTGCAGGCTGATTATTAAGGGGATTGGAGCTTTTCAATGTACAAAAATTTGACAGCTTGAAAATCCATTATGCCTGAGAAAGGAGAATTTTATATTTTGGAGTGGGAGATTTCCAGTTTTGTTAGAAAATATCCTGATATGTTGCTGTTCAGTAGCAGACTTGCCTGATAGCACCAGCAGGGTGTTATGTCATTGCAGTTAACACATTTTGCATGCCAGATAACAGCAGCTTCCTCATTTAGCAGATATCTACTGAATGGTTCTTTTTTGCTGAACTTAAGAAAGCAAATGTTGTGACTCCTGAAGGTGATTTATTGTAGGGTCAGTGCACGTGCACAGCCGCGCTTGGCTTGATGGTGACGTTGTCGTGTTGGACAGAGGTGTTGGACCTCATTTCTTGTTGTGACAGTAAATGCACTTTGTGCTGACTGGTTTTCCTGCCATGCCTTGTTTTCTCTGTTGTAGGTGTGGTTCTGCTGTGACAAGGGCTGGATGGCCAGGCTGATCCACATCAGCACGGGTGCCCTGTGCCTTGCAGGCACCCTGGTGACGATGTTCTGCACAGAGACCAAGCTCATCCACTTTGTCAGGAGCCAGTTCCTCTCCCGCTATCTGAAGAAAGGAACATGACCTGCTCCTGTGCAGAACAGTTCTTGTATGTGCTTGCAGTAAAGGGCTGTGTTTTTTTCCATGAGATCTGTATGGAAAAAAGGTTTCCACATGTATTTGGAAGCATTGATAAGGGAGTGGCAATGTTGACAACTGCCACTGCATGAATATTATTTTGTCTTCTGAACTGGTCAGTACAGCAAAAGAGAGGTGAATAATTTTCTCTTTGTGGATCATTCTTGTCTAAGCTTTTCTTCAAGCAGCCTCTGAAGACCTCAGCTGACCCCCTGACACCACCTGGTTGACAGACTGTGTGTAGAGGGCTCCCCTTCCTGCCACTGGGCAGTGTGGGAAGGCCTGATGTGGTTTAGAGGGCTCTTATTTGGCATGGGTGCTGCTTAAGTAGGGAGATGGTCAGGGGAAAAAACCTCCAACCAACCAATGAATGCCATAAAACAACAGCAGTGTGAGTGTTGTGGAGCAGAACACAGTGTGGTGCAGGGGGATTGAGCTGTCACTGTTTGAAGTGCAGAGTGGGGAACAGAAGGTCCTGGCATTTACAAGTAAATTAATGGAATACACAGCGTGTGTCCCTGCTGGCTCTGTGAGATTATTTCATTCAGCAGATCCTTCATGTCTGAGGGCATTGATTAACTTGTCAGAAATACCCTGAAGCCTTAGCTGGAAGAGGTTTTGGGCATTGTCTGCAGAAGGTGTTGAGTACAATCACTGATGGTGCAGTTCATAAGGTTACTCATAAAACTTTGTACTTTCATTCCATTGTTTTTGGGTTTGTCTGAGATTTTAAACGCCAGCATGAACAAATTTATCTCAATAAAAATTATTTTGTCTGTACAACTGAATGTTAAATATATTTAGTAAGATTTTTTACAAGGAATTATGCATATCAAAGATGTCTTCATTGAATAGTAAATACTTCCTTTTGTTCCAATGTTTTCATCATATTTTGTTTCTTTACTTGTTCTATCTCAACCTCTGTATTGCTTTTTTTTAATTGATGAAAATTTGACATTCAGAAGTTCTAAAATTCCATGTAAGGCTGCTGGTTTAGGTGTACTGATGGCATATTGTATTGCTGGTCTAAGGTCTGAACTGGGCAGTTTCAGAAGGTACAGGTGGCAGGTTTATAATCATCAATGTTCCCTTTGCAGTTTTTGGATGGACCAAAAAATGTCAAGGTATGAAAAATGTGTGCTCAGACTTGTGCAGTTGAAAGCTTTTAGTTTAATTATGTAGCAGCTCTGCAGATCCTCAGACTGCTTAAAAAAAACCCTCACTGCAATGGCACTGTGGAGTTCATTCTGGTGACCTTAATGCCCAGGCTGAAATCTTTCTAGTGTCAGCTTGTAGTTAGAAATATTTTCTAAACTCTGGTGATTCCCATTTGGAAAGCATTGCCAAAGATGCTTTCCATGAGAATTTGGTGATTGAAAAATGATCATAGAGGAGCCAAAATGTGACAGTGAAGGGCAGGAAGTGGCCTTGCACAGCCAAGGGCAGTTGTCTCCATTGCCTGGAAGGAGTAGATGCAGTCTTGCTGATTCTTCTTACAGTGTTTTGAAATCTGTGAAAATGAAACAAACTACATTATTCTGTCCTCTTAATTGAATTCAGTAGTTCTTTGCCTTTTACATTTTTCTCTTCTGAATGGTCCTACACCTTTTTTTCCTTTTTTCTGTCTTGTGTGGAGTTAGTTATGGAGTACAATTTCAAATATTGCAGAGAGTTGAAACTTCTTTATTGTGAATGGTCAATGCTTGCAACGGTTGCTTCTCCTTTACTTGTTGGTAGTAAAAAAATCAAGACAATTGAAGCTATGGACTGTATTTCAAGGTCTTTTTCTGTATGCCTTTGGGATCCTACTGTGGTAATATCTCAATCTGTACAGTGAATTTTTATAACTCCTTGGAATGAGAAATTTTGTACAGCCCTGCACCTAAAGTGCTTTGGGGATGGAAGAACTTCTCATACCAAATTGAAGCCTAAAGTCATTCTGCCTTGTCTGCTCTTCCAGCCCCAGCTGTACACTGATATTACTTCTGCTTGTAATCTCATAAGTAGGGTAGTGTGAGGAGTTCTTCTTCAGTGATGTGACCTGTGTAGTCTCATAAGTATTATTTAATATAAATGAATTATTTAATATAATATGAACTAATTTAAAGACAAGTTACATTTTTATACCACTCTGTGTTATTTCATATTGGAAATATGATTTTTCTTATTTCATATTGGCAAAAATCACATATCAAATGCTATTTGATTTCTATGAATCAGGAAGACATTTAAGGTGACTTAATGATTGCTTATTAGCAAATTAAGGACACATTCCTCATTTAAACATCATCTGCAGGCAGCTCAGTGATGGTTGACTGGTGTTTGTGATACTGGATGTTTTATTTTTAATGTTTTATGTGGAGAAAACTGCAAGGACAGACAGGAAGTACGGACCTATGGAACTCTGCTGGTTTCTTATTTATCAGTGGGATCCTTAATGTCAGAGCTGTTAATTGCTTTATTGCTAAAGCAGCAAACTCTCAAACTCAGGGACAAAGTTGAGATTGAACTTGACCACGTTTCCCTTTTGTTTTAGCCCCATTCATCAGTCAAACCACAACTGTCTAAAGTGTCTTGAAGCTGTTTTGCAGTGTTTTGAAATCTTTTAGTTTCAGCCAAAGGGGAATGAAACATTTTCTTTGGTGGAAAAGATAATGATTTCATGCTTTGTGGTGCATTTTTCTTATTTGTTGGATGAATGATTTTCAAGGTAACACTAAATAAAGTTTATTTCCTTTATATTTTGTTTTTGTCTTCCACTTGATGATTATTGGAATTTATTTGTATCGTTGATGCAGGTGATACTTGAATTTGGTTGGATTTTCTAGGATATTTGATGTGTAAATTCAATTATCAACATACACATCATTTCCTAACACAGATAAAATTTATAGTTTTGTGAGAAGTGGCATCATTATAGTAAATTTTTCCCTCTTTGTTTCTGTCAAATTGTTTGTATGAATTGGAATGGCCAAGTTCCTTTGTTTGCTTTTACAATGCATTGTGATAAAAACTGATTCAGTGGCCAGGAATAAATCTGATATTTAATGAAATTTTTTAGCTGAATTAGTTTGTGAATGGCAATGCTGCTATTGGGAACTAACCAATTAACCAGTTGTTCAACTGTTTGATTTTTCCCTAGTGCTGTAAATATTTTATTTATAAAAAAGTAAGCAAGGAGGAGCCACTTTTTAGGCAAAGAAATGAGGATTTGAAGCTTTGCCTAAATGGTTAATCTGCTTTATCAGGCACAAAAGATAATAGATAAAAGTTGGAATGTTGACCACAAGTGAGCACCCATAAAGGGTATTGGCTTCTTAGTTCATGTGAAGGATTGTGAGTGCCTTGAGGTCAGTCCTATAGTTCCTTGGATCTGAACAGATCTTTAAAATTCTTTTTGTGGAATTCCTATTGCTGTCTGAACATCATATTTTTTTTTTTTTTTTTTTTTTTTTGTGGTTTAATTACCTGATTTTAAATATAATGCCAAAGAGAGGAGATCTGAGGATTTTTGAACCATATCAGTGCTTCAAGAGCTGTGCTGAGCTGTAACGGTTTTGTTCAGCACAAAATGCACAACTCATCTGCATTCTGAGGCTGCTGTGGAAATGGAGCTGGTTTTCAGTACAAGCTGAAATGAAGTTTGGAGCTGTGCACATGTGATGTACAGCTGGGCCCTGGAAACAGCAGGGCCTGCTCAAAAGTGTGAGCAGCTGGGGATCTAAAGGAAACTGATAGGAAGTGCTTATCTCTGCTTCACATTGGATTGCTTCCACGGAAAGATGTGTGTTCTCTGCAGTTTCTGGACTGAGCTGTGCTTCATGCACTGCCTTGCTGGATCTGGGAGGAGGAGTGACCCCTTTTCAGTGGGGTGTCTGTCACTGCACACCCCTGTAGGGAGCTCTCTTTGTGGGATGGGGTGAGTGTGTGCCCCCCGTGCAGCTAAGGCAGGATTTTCTGGGAACTGTGGAGAAAGGTGAAACACCTCTGGGTTTTCCTTTGTCTGACTTCCTGGTTGGATGTGGTAAGTGAGCCTCTGGCAAGGTTTTGTGAATCACGGATAATGTGTTGGCAAGATTTCTCTCCAAAGTTCTGTGCCATCCCACTGAACTGAGAAAGTGGCAAGAACATAACCAAGAGGGGAGATGTTTTATATCAGTGGCCCACTTAAAAAGACTGAAGTCATTAAAGCTGTGCCAAGAAGAAAAACACCCAACAGAGATAGCAGTCCTTAAAGACACATCAGGTGTATGAGTAGTTCTAATCCAGAAGTAAACAAGAATCATGTTTTGTTTTTTGTGATACACTTTATCTCCAAAAAAGGAACAACATAACAGAGCTTGGGAGAAGACTGCAAGGTTTAGCTCCTGACATTCTCAAATGCTGGAATATTCCAGGCTTACATCCGTGTGGCTCCCCTAGGGAGAGGAGTAGGAAAGTTCTGAAGGGATGTGCCTGTGTCTCAGAGAGCAACTGAGGCACAGCCATGCACTGTCTGTGAGAAAATGCCTTGTCATCACTTGGGAATCTCTTAAACTCTTTTTTTGTTTGTTTGTTTGTTTTGATTGCTGTTTGATTCATTTGTTGACATGCCATTCATAACCAGCTCCTATATGTAGATATGTCCCTTTTTTGCTGTAAAATGTCAGCCTAGCCACTCATTGCAAAAATCACAAGAGCCCTGCCCTGAGCTGGCTTGAGGAAGATGTTGGTCAGCTTGCTGAAGGTTGTGTTTGCCAGCCCTGACAGCATGGAGTGAGGAGAGAGCAAATGAGACTTGCACAGAAAAATTTAATTGTGGTTTCTTTTTTGCTCTGGATGCTTGACTTGGCAGTGCTGTTTTCTTAATGGAAGGGGTTTTTGGGAGTAATTTTATAGAGCAAGTGCCATAAAGTGCACTCATATGCCTTCTCTTATCTGTGTAATGATTTTTAGCAGTCTCTCAGAGTGGGTGAGGAGATGTTATGGGTTGAGGAAAGGGAAGCATGCTGAGTACAGTACATGTGCAAGGAACAGAGTGTCCCTCTGGGGAGGGGCCTTTAGTCTGAGAGTTACTTCCCTCTCTGAATGCATTTCTGTCACTGCAGATAAAACTTTTAAATGTGTCTCTGCTGAAGTGCTTCTCTAGGCAATCAGGAGAACGTGTTGGGAAGAATCAGAGTATGCCCATGAAACCTTGCTGGTCAAGTAGGGTTTATTGATGCATTGAGAATACAGTGTGTGATTATATTTAACTCTCACTAATAATCCTTCCATTTGAGATTGACTGGGTATTAACCTGTGGAAGTGGTGGGGTTTTTTCTGTGGTTCTTTCAGAATTGCACTGATCAGTTCTAGTATATTTTTCTTCTCCCTCAGATGGCTTTTTTACACAGCAGCTTCACACACATTCATCTGGGAGCTCTGCAGAAGCACAGGATGAGGACTGGGGAAGTGCTGGATCATCACTCCGATCCTGCTCAGCAGTCAGGCTGGAGGAGGGCTGAGCAGAACCTCCCCTGATCAACAGGGGTAAGTGTCAGGACTCATGGCCTGAGTCTGGGCTGCACAGCTGGGAGCACCTGGCCTCAGATTCCTAAGGAAAAGTTGGGAGAGCTGTAGAAAACATCTGTAATAAAGCTGGGAGGGTAAACCAACTAGGATTGTTTCCATGAGACAGCAGCTGCAGGATTCAGGATGGAAACCACCTCCAAGTATACATTCCTGACTGTAAATACAGAGTTGGAAGGTGGCAGCTTTTCTGCTAAACCATCTGGTAGAGATGCTCTAAGTCCTGTATGTGTGCTATGCTTCACAGCTCTCCAAGTTTCAGTGGTTTTGTGCATCCAAACCAATACAAGAGTTATCTTTTTGGAGATGAATATATCACAGAACCATAGAATAGTTTGGGTTGGGAGGGACCATTAAAGATCATCTAGTCCAGTGTTCTTGCCATGAGCAGGGACATCATATCCTGCTTGTGGATTCTATTTGCAGTTGGCCAAAGTTGCCTGAATGAAACAGAGGAAGAATTGCAAAATTGTGGAGTGCAGGTGAACCAAGTCTTTTGATGTGAAAGCCACAAGTGAAGCACAAAAGCAGAATAAAAGCAGAAACTGAAAACAAACACATAATATTCAGGGTTGGTAACTGGGCATTCAAGGTACTCAGTATTCTGCTGGGCTGACTGCTCACCAGGTGAGGTGAAAAGGGAAGGATTTCTCCCTATCCAGAGGAAAATGTAGTGTTGTAGGTCACCTGAAAGATATTCTGGTGTGGGAGCAGGAAGATTTCATGGCTGAAGATGCATTGACAAAGGCTGAAAAGGCATTTGCAGTCTGCCTGGGGAGCAGTACATCTAAGGCAACGTTAAGGTTGCTGCAGGATGGGCCTTGAGGTGAGCTGCAACCAATTTGACTTAATCTATAACAGTTAGGAAAAGGAAAATTAGTCTCTGTAGGGTAAGAAAAGGTGGACTTGAAAGCAGAGGTTGAATTATTAAAGAAACAGGAACAGAATGGAAGTGGAAGAACAGAATAAAAGTAGTGCAGAGTGGTGTGTGCTGCAGAAAGCCTGTGTTCAGCATCTGTGATGAAGTGCATGTGATGAAGGACATACAAAAGGCTTAGACAATAAAACCTCCAGCTGTGCAGTTACTTGGCAGTGGAAAAAAGCTTAAGCAGCTTCAGGGCTGTAGAAGGAGGCAGAATTGTGGATTGGATGATTCAGCTTTCTTGAGAAGTCTCCTGGTCTTTGAAAAGGGCATTGCAGGAAGAGCAAGGCATGGTTGGATTTGCTGGTGCAGAATTTAGCCCAGAGACCTCAGCCCATGGGACTGAAGGGAAGATTGTTGGTTCAGTCCGGATCACTTTGGAGTGGATATACCAAAGTACATGGAAGAGACATTTCCTATCCCTCCCCAAGTTTCCTTGTACCAAGACTTAGACCAGTTCTCTTCTGTTAATCCATGTGGGATAAATGGGAGAAATTGCAGGTGAAAAACTGCCACTGCCACAAGCAGCTGTCCACCATGTGAGTGGGAGCATGGGCACAGGGAGTACAGGGCAGTGAGGCTGTGCTGCAGACTGTGCTTCCCCTGACACCACACCTGATACCCCTGGAAGAACCCAGAGTGCACATACAGGAGCCCCACAGAGACCACAGTGGATTTTAAGTTTAACGAATTAGGGAGCAGAAATGAAAAATTAGAAGAGTTTTGCACTGACAATGTTTGGATTCTAATTAGATGTGCATGACTTAATATTCACTATTTAAATAGTAGAAAATTTAATGTATTAAGTATGGACTCAATCTTGAATGAGCAAAGGTAAATGGTAAATATTGGTTATTTGCAGATCTGCTTTCTTTGAATATAGTGAAGTGTGTATGATACACAGTAACTGGGTAAATGAAGAAGCAACTTAAAGAAAGGGACTGTCCCTTCTGCCTGAGGAGGGGAAACATCAGCCATTGAAAAAGTAATGGAAGATTCTGGGAAATCACTGTTTTCCAAGAAAGGTGTGTGCTGAGGGAGTGGTGTGGTACAAACACCATTTGGGGAAACATGGGCCAGACCCCAAGGATTATACAGAACTACATTTGTGTGAAAGGTACCATCAGCTGTAAGTGTAGAAAGGGCTTGTGGTGCTTTGGATCAGGAATAAATAACAGGATTAAAAATAAACCAAAATACAAAGACCAGTATTGGAAGAAGTGCTTTAATTGATTCAGATAAATCCTTGAAAGAGTGAATTAAAAACATAGTAAGTCAATATCCACTGTTACGTTCTCATGGTTTATTTTACAGGAGGATGCTACCCCCATTATTGGCTTGAGGAGAAGTAACTTAGGGTAGTGAGGATGATGCTGTAGTGAGGATGATCAAGCAAGTGTGTAGCCATAGAGGGATTCCAGAAGAGATGAATAAAACAGAAGGGAAGAGGTTTGAAACAGAAAAACATTTAATGCTGACAGTACTTGAGTAAGGAGTTTGGAGAATCATGGAATTTAATATATATATGAAAGAAAAATTACTAACGAAATAGTGCAATCCAAGTGGGGTAGGGATAAAATGAAAGGAAGACTGTGCAGGTGAGTGTTGGAGGAGGCTTGTGTGTGTGCTAATCAAAGCTTCCTTCCTCTCTCCCTCCCTTCCTCCTTCCCCTCAAGTGTGCATCTGTAAGATTTTCAGTGTTAACCATGACTTCAGTTGATAAACACAATTACTATTTATAAGACAGACTGTAAAAGGAATACCTCTCATTAGAATAAAGGAAAAAATGTAGAGGCCTCTGTAGTGTAGTCACAATATCAGACATCTTAACCATGAAAGGCATTTTTGCTGTACAAGCTATCAGAGCTCAGAGCAAAGACTTCTGTGATGAGTGTGTGCCAAGGAAACAGGATAATTATTGGTAGTTATTGTTCTTTCCTGACTGTATTAGAACATTACTGTAACAATTATTTGTACCAAATACAAAGTTATCTTGTTCTTGAAGGGGAAAAGTGGAATGAGTGAGTATGGAGCAAATGGAGAACAGGTGTAAGCAGATCATAGTATTGTTTGAGCTCTACTGGCTAGAATATTGGCAAAAAAAAAAGGACAAGAATTTTGTGCCTGGATTAAATTAATGCCTGAGAAAGGTGGGAAGTTGGCTCAGTGAATAGCTTCATCAAATTAAAAAATAATACAAGTAATGATACTGTAATTTTTCTTCAATGATAACCAAGTATTTCTCTGTCATTAGAAATGACAAGCAACAGTGATGACATATGAATTTACAAAGAATGCCTGTGCCATGGAATATTAGCTGAAGATGTCCCTTGATTACAAAAAAAGCTTTGTGAAGGAAAAAAGTTAAATGAGCCTTACAGTCTAAAATAGAAAAAAGCACAAATGTAAGTGAAAGCTGCTCATGCAGAACTTGAGCAAGTCATTACATGCAGTTCCTCTAATCTTTGGCACTGCAATTAATAACAGTTTTGATTACATATCTCACTTATCAATAAATCACTTGGCCACTAACAGGAATAATTGTATCAGCATATCAAAACCTTGATTGATTTCTGTGCCATTTGTTGCCATCACAAAGGGCTGATGTTGTTTGGGTTATGACAGCCTGCACTGGCTGCCAAATGCATTCACCAGGTAAATATGTGTGTGTGTGTCAAACAAATCTGTACCTGTGTTAGAAGATCACAGACCAAAGGAAATGTTTCTGTTACTACACAGCGAGCATTAAACATCAGTGGAATCCAGTTTGTACTGATGCATTCATAAATATTTATTAAAGTAGCAATTCCTGGGGACCATTTCTTATGGAATGCCAGAAGTAGCTTGCAAATTCACCTTTGAAATGGTTTGTAAAACTGTATGTTTTGGGGTTTGTTTCCTTATTGTTGATGTTGTGGCAGGGTGCACAGGATCTTGGTGACTGTAACAACTTGTACAAAGTCAGGGTGAGATAAGGGGGTTGTGATTTACTTTGGCCAAGGGAATGGTGCCCTGCTGCTCCTGATGGGCAGAAGGTGCCCTGCTTGTATGTCAAATATGCTGCTTCCTGGGTATGTATGTGGAGTGACTTAACTTCTTCTTTTTTAGAAGAGTGCTTGAGAAATTGTATGGAGTTCATCTGCTGAACAGTATTGTTTTTGTCAAATCAAGACTGATTTTTATAAAGTGCTTCAGGTTTCTTGATTTCTGCATTAGGGAAATATGTTGTTGTATGTTCTTCCCCTCTCCCTCCCTGGCTGACTCCAGTGCACTCTGGTTCTTTGATGCCCTGACTGCCAACCATTGCCAACAGCACCATCTTGGCAAAACAACCAACAAAAATAATTGCTCCCATTGGTTGTGTGTCCTTGCTGCCCTCTTTGGTGCCATCTATGTTTTCCTTGTTGTTCCTTTGCTGTAGCAGCCATGGGACCCCAAGGAAGACCCCAAGGAGATCCTTTTTGTGGGTTTAACTGCGAAGTGTTTTCATGCATGTTCCAGCTGATCCTTCAGCTCAGTCCTGTATTATTTGAGCAAAGTCCATGTGCAGCATTCAATAAAAAGTTTAGACATCATCAGTTACCTCACCACCTAATTCTGGGTTTAAATGTTTGTTCAAGGTAAGAACGTGTTCATCTGATCATGGCAAATAAAAATCACATCTCAATTCTTTTAAAAATACCTTCCTATTTCGGGCATGAATTTAAGTTCTTAAGTTTTAGAAATCATCTGTTGCTAAAGTAAAGCCTGGAAAAAAGGATCAAAACCATTTGTTAAGCAAATACAATTTTCCAATAGTAAATTGATTCTGTCACCTGAATTGAGATATACTACCTGGAACTAGTTCCCTGATTACTTTTAACAGTTTATGAAGGGTTGTGACTGGTTATTTGGATTTTTCTTCCCCTGCAGCTGTGAATTAGATGAAAAATACTGCAGCTGAACATAACATTGTTTTGTCACTAGGAAATTCACTCCTGGCATTGAATTCAGCCTGGAAAAGTAAAGAGGTCATGACACAACATCTGTTTTGTGGAGAGCATAGTTATTACCACCAGTAATACTGCAAATACTGGAGTGGAAAAAATAACTCCAGAGCAAAGATGCTGCTAAGTTGCCTTTTTGACCATTGTTTTATGGGCCATGTTAGCTGGATTTCGTCTCACATGTGTGTTTGGAAGGTAAGTTTGAACAAAATTCTCCTGCTGCTCAAACATAAGGTGGAGCTGTTTCTTTGTGGTAGAGTTTCCACCTCATCTCCTCCACGCCTTCCTTTTTCACCCTCCTTACCACATTTTCAGTGTTGCCAGTGATTTTACAGGCAGTGTGCTGGAGGCATGTGACTGAGGTTTTTTAAACTCCTGTAATGATTTACATTTGCTCTTAGGTTTCATTTTTAGCTAACACAATCCATATGAGATGTTAGGGGACCTCACCCTGCACTAAGCTGTGGTTAATCCTCCTCCCCCTGTTGCTGATCTGAACTGACTTGGATTCCCATCCCTGGTTGTGACTGGGGGAGCTTCTTTACCTCTTAATGGGGTGATGGCCTTTGTGTGTCAAGGACAAAAATAAGGCACATAAATAGGAATAATTTTTTGTCCACTTCATGTTGTCATTTCTCTATTTTTACTAATCATTTCAAGTTGTAGTTTCTAATGAACATTTTCTGAAGGTAGAATGCGCTGTGACATCCTTGGAAGCAACTTCCAGAGTTAAGAGTTAATGTTTTACAATGGCTGCAGTGGCACCTGTGGCTCTCTGAGCTTCTGACCCTACAGAAAGCATCCCAGTGTTGTATTTGTCTGCTTTGGAGGAATGATGGGGAGTGTGGGAGCAGTGCTTCAGGGGACAGGCAGAGACTGCAGCTGCAGCAGCTCCCAGGAATGAGCACCTTTCCCCCTGCCTGTAAAGCCTTTCTCGTGCCTGGTTTGTGCTTTACCTTTGAAGTTGCATTCTCCAGGTCCTGACTTGCAGAGATTCAGACTCTTACCCTTCTTGCTAAAAACCAGCTCCTCAATCCTTCCATTATCTGGCTCGTGTGAAAGCCTCAGTTGTGGATTTCAAAGCTTCTCTGTGAACTGGATGTGTCTGTGATTTAACTGGGAGATAGCCAGCAGCTTCAAATGTGAAATTCACTTTCTGTGTGTAGCAGATAGTGTTACACAGCCCTGAGAAAAACCCATCACACACACACACAAAACAAACTGTGGCAACCCCTTGGGAAAATGAAGGTTTCTTTATCCTCAGGTTTTGCACACACTCTAGGTATTGAGTAATCATCTTCTAACTGCTCTTAGAAGTAGCCCCCCCCTAAGTTCACCTGCAGCCAGCGAGAGAAAACCCTTTTTATGAGGTCATTCTTCTCTCATTCACTCCTGTAATGGAAAGGTTGACTCACCAGCCCCAGCCTCAGAGAGGTAGATAGGATATCTACACTGTCATTTCACTTCTCCAGCCCTGTTATGCCACATATTAGTCAGAGTTCATTTATTTCATTAGTTTACTTTGTAAAGCAATTACATAACTGTTTCCACAATAGGACTAGAATGGTGTTTTACATTTACTAAAATAACTTGGCAATTAATTTCAAATGATCTCTGTGCAGCAATCTCCTACATATAATAGAATTATTCAAATGTCTATGAACATTTTACATGCAGTATTAGAGTGAGTTAGATCAATCAAAAATTAATTGCATCCAAGGCATCAGTATAGCCTTCTGGGATCAGCTGAATGCCAGTATGTCACAATAAAGTCATAATAATTGATGTAGCATTGAATCGTGCCTTTGCTTCTCCCTTATAATGGCAATTTTATTAGCTGAGCAGGCTAGGTAGAAAAATGAAAAGAAAAGAGAAATGAAAGTAAGTTAAATACCAGCTAGTGGCCATTAACTTTGATTTAATTCTGTGCTTATGTGGTTTATCATCCTGACACTTTCTGTATGCCTAAAAAAGCTTGTTTTGCACAATTGCACTTCCCCTGTGCTTCCTATTTATATATCTGTAGAGAAGAATGGAGTATATGTCTGAGCATTCAATTCAAGCTGTCAACACAAAATATTTCTTCTGGACTTTGATTTGATGACTTGGGCAGTTAACATGAAAAGTATCTCTCCTGCTGAGGGTTTGGTTTTTTCTGGGCTTCTTTCTTTCTCAAGGTGTGACTCTTGGATTATTTATGTAATAGAAGTCGAGTGCAGATATCAAAATATTTAATAATTCCTCTTCTCACTGGTGATTTCTTCTGTTTATTTATTTTTAAATTCATAAACCAAAACTATTGCTGTATCACAACTACTGAAGAGTTGAACTGAATTAATACTTTGGCTTCTTTGTCTATGGGTATTGGGGAACGGAGAAATTCCTCAGCTTCAAATTCAACTACAAACTTTTTACTGTTTTCAGAGAATTTGTGAACTAGATGAGAGTTCGTTTTCATTATTTGATAAGCCACATTGACTGCCAGCAGGTACAGAAAGAGAGTGAATGAGAAGGTAAGCAGGGGTGGTGAGGGGCAAAATTGCAAGAAAACCAGGCTGTTGCCTTGGGTTAGAGAGACACGGGTGGTAGCTGTTGTTTTGTCTTGTTTTATCACCCAGGGACCTGAAAACATGTGCTGGAAATAGTTAAACACACTCAACTTGGTAGAGCTGTAGCTGGGTATTCAGGTGGGAAAACCATTCAAACATGAGATGGAAATCCAGATCTACAAAATTCTGAGCTGTCAGGCTCCATGAGCAATGCAAGACAGGGATGTAAGAGCCTGGAAGACAGATTGGTGCCTGAGAGCTGGCAAAGGGAGCAAAGCACATTAATGTAGGACCAGAGGAAGTCTTGTGAGTCCACATAAAGTGACTTTTTCCCTGTGAGTCTGGCTGTGTTAGCAATGCTGTTGATGTATCTTGTTCTCTTTAGTGCTTCATCTACCCAGTCTTATTTCCTTACTTCATCTTGCTGCTGCATTTTTAAAAGCAAGAGCAGACACAAACCTGCAAAGCTGTGCTGCTTGTGAGCAGGCAGGAAAACTGAGCGTTCGCTCTGAGTGAGCCCCAAATTGGGGCTGCATCCAGCTTGTTAATGGTGGAGGGTTGAAAACAAATGTGAAAGTCTTTGGACTTTCTGGGCTTTGCTCAGATCCTGGTAGATCTATTTAAAAGCACCTGGATTTCAGCAGAGAAACTGCTCTCCACTCATTCCTGGAGGGCAGAGCCAGGGCAGTAAGTGGAGAGGTGGTGGTGACTCCAAGTGACTGAACTATGGCAGCATGTGGGGGACTTTGCAGATAAAGCAACCAGAACTTGGCCTCTGATCAGGGCATTCCATCACTACAGAGCTGACAAAATTGCATTATCAGAAAAGTTGGTAAAGCATGGAAAGGGGCTGAGGATGGAAAAAAAAAGCTTTGAAAGTTTAGAAACCTGCATCCCTTTCAGGGCTGCACTTTATCAGCCTGCATGTAAACAGCAGATTGGTGAAAAAAGCCAAACTAAAGCCAGTGTAGGTGGCCCTGCTACCAGCTCAGCTGCCAGAGGGCTGGATTCACCCTGGTTTGCAGCACCTGATGTGCTTGGGCTGGGCTGAGACCTGTGCCCCTGCAACCAACCTGCTGCTTGGCCTGATTTGTGCCCTGGCTCTGGAATTCCTGCCTTGGCTGGGAGTGCTCAGACTGCAGGATTTGCCCTGCAGCTGGTGACTCAGTGATTGATGGCTGTACAGACAGATATTTGCTAAATTTGTGCAAGAATGGGAAGGGAGTGTGACTGTTTGTGGGAATCTGAAAGGCAGGAAAAATGAGGGAGAGGTGGGGTAGGTCAGCAATGTACGGTTTGCATATGGTAAAAACACGACAGTTGGCAGGAATTTTTCCTAAATTATAACTTTGCAATTTGCTCCTCATTTAAATTTATCTGGAACATATATCTGTGGAAGTGACAGCAAAGCCCTCATGTTTGAAAGGCAGTAAAATTAGCCAACATAAAGATGCAGAACATACTGCAGATTATGTAGCTGCAATTCTATGATGAAAAAAATCCATTCCCTTTTCCACTTACTGATTATGGATTTCAGCACGTATTTCCAAATTATTTTAAAATTAAAAGGGGTGGGGATAATTCATTGACATCATAAGGATGTGTTGTCCTGGCAGATGTTGCCAGTCAGACTTTCTGATTAAACCTGCCCTTCAGAGCTCCTAATTTGAAATGAAATGCAAAATTAAGGCATGACAGAAATTTTTCTCACAGTCAACAGATCAACTGTCAGATTCTGAGCAGAATTACCTCTCACTAAATTTCCTTTTAACCCAAGTGACCTGCAAAAAAGCTTTGTGAAGTACAAGGCACCAACAAGTGGCACTGGATACTGAAGTGCCAGCTCAGCCTTTTTAATAAAAATCAGAGTAAAAACTGAGCAACACTTGTGTGCATGTGTGTGTGGGGTGTGTGTGTCTGGCTTTCCCTTCGATGAACTGACATTATCTTTCATGCTTTGAAATGGTGTTGATATTTCCCTAACTGGAGGCATTTCATTTCTGTGCTGGGGAATTTGAGGATATTTCCTTGGCTTTTTGTGCATCTCTGGGTCATTTGTTAAAATTTCTGTGTTTCAGCACAGTTGAGGTGTTTTAATGGCTTTAACCTGATTACCCTGCAGACAGTTTATTATTTTCTGTTATTTTTCCCTACCTTCCCTTTCTGTATCTCTCCCTGAGTGCTACCCTTTCAGATGTTGGTTTGCTTAGCACTGAGCCATTGGACTCCCTTGTTCTCTGCATGTTTTTCTGCCAGGCTCTGGGTCCTCTTTTACTCCCGTTGTACAAGATTTTACCGGTTGTATCCTCCAAAACAAAAAAAGTGAAATTAATTTTATTAATTAATGCTTGACTTCTTATAGTAATGAAGAGTTTATTAGATTGCTTGTAATTATATAATTTATTTCTCAGTGTGAAGAGAATTTTTTTATTTGACTCAAAATTTAATCATATTTGAGTGATTTAACTAAGCTATTATTTGTGACCTTCATTTGTACAAGTGTGCTTTGCTCTTTACTGGCAATACCTGTGAGGCTCTGCTTTTTTCTCCCCTAAGGTGTGCTTGTATCAACAGTTTTCAGTCAAATATGAATTTCTCGACAGAATTTTGTATTTTTCCTAAAATTGCAGGAAAAGCCTGGTGAAATTTTGGGTTCCCCAAATTTACTCCCTGTCAGGAGTGTAAGGTGCAGTCAGGGAGCAAGCTGATATTGGAATTCAGTTGATTGATGTGGCTTCTGCTCCTCTCCTGAGTATTTCTCTCCCAGGTTTTTGTGTTGCAAATTTAGGGCTACTTTGAGATAATTGGGAGTTCTGAGAACATTCCAAAAATTTAGCTTCCTACTGGAGCATTCAATTTTTGTATTTCTATAAATGGACTTGTGAATAAGACACTCTTAATGTTTTTGTCTTACAGTAACTGGAAAAAAAGAAGTGTTTTTCAAATGAGGAATACTGGGAAAGAGCTCCATGTGAGACCATTTATCTGCTTCCTGTAATCATGGGTTACATTACTGCACATAATGCTCATGTGCCTGAGGCAATGCCATATTACAGCAGCAAAAATAATAGCAATGTCATTTTAATAGTTATATGGAAGTATTTCCCATAACACAGAAGTTATTCTTACCTTTTCTTAGCTTTTTTTTTTTTTTCTTTGCAGAGCTTTTGTGATGTTAATAGAGCTGGATACTGTCTTCATGTTTTAAAGCTGTTCATAGGGCTATTCTCAAAATGGTGTCTTAATTGTTTGTTTGTTCTGTCAGCCTTCTATTTGTTTTCTACAGCTGAAATAAAGAGCAGCACTATATGTTTAATTGTAATAATTCTGTGGGTTTGACTGTTGTTTTTTGTTTTTATGGCTGTTACTGAAACATTGGTAGGAAGGAAATATTATCAGTGACTTTCTTCATCTGCAATAATATTTTAATGCTTCTCCGAGTATTTCTTCATTTACATTTCTTTTTAAGGTGGATTAAAGACGTTCTGACTTTCTTATTTTAGATGTGGACATTTTAATTCAAATTAATTAAGTAGCAATAACTTTTGGCAACTTCAGGGAGAGCAGAGAGACCTCCTGAGCCTGGAGCCTGGAACCTTCCAGTCTCTACCAGTTCTATTGCATGAAAGTCTTATCTGAGACTTGATGCTTTCAAGCAGCATCCTTTTATGCAAGAAATCACTATTTGGCATCTATTTTTACTTTCTGAATGAGAGATATTGAGTGATGAGCTTTGCCCTTGTGAGAGGAGCAATGCCATGGAGCCTTTTGTATCCACAGCACTCTGAGTTTCCAGCACTGGGGGAATGGAGAGGAAGAAGGAACCCAATTTCACTGCACTCCTTTGTTCTGCCAAAAGATGGAGTAAATGATCTACTGAACTGCCTGTGCTGCTAATTGATTTTCTGGGCTACCAGGAACTTTTCCACAAGGAAGGAAGGAAGGTTCTCTGTTGCCTTATAGTGTTAAAGCTTCCTTCTCATAATCTGTGCTAAATGTAATGAGGCAGTTCTTCTTAATGAATTGACCAAATTGGTTGGTAACAGATGGGTTGATGACAAATGGGTTAATTAGTAGTGTTATCTAATCAGTTTTTATTTCAATTATTTTGTCTGCTTATGTGTGAAAGGGTTATTTTAAAACAGTCCTTTCACCTCTTTCAGAGGAAAGAAGTATCTGCATTATTGACCAAAGCAGTCCCTTCTACAAATATAGGGATCCTCAAAACAAACTAAAAATAGTATTGGTGTGCCATAATTACAAGTGTAAAAGTTGGCATTTTCAGTGATGCAAGCTTTTTTTAGACAGTTGCTGTGGAACACTGACTCTCTTTGGCAAATAAAACCCATGTGCTGTAAGCATAGCTGGGTATATATTGTAATTTTCTGCAGATTTTCACTGTCCATGCTGAAATTACCTGTTGGATTCTAGTGACTGAGCTTCTGCCATGAAGGAGCCAATTCTGGTATGAAAGGCTTTGTTTTTCCTGTACCTTTGTCGCTGCATTCACCCCGGTCAGTGCCTGCCTTTGTGCCAGAGGACTCTGTGGAATTGTTCCTCTCAGGTATGCGCCGAGTGATGCCACGCAATTACCAACCCCTCCAGTTATAGGGGCTGCCAATCTGAACCTCTGAGTAAGAAGTGCTGGGAAGACTAATCAGGATAAGTTGGAGGAGGCTGAAATCACAGGAGACAGACTGTGCAATTTAGATTCATCAGGTAAATGAACTACAGACGTGTGCTGTGGGTAAAGCTGGTCCCAGAGTGGCCTTTTTGGCGAGGTAACACCACGGTGATTTTCCAAAGGTGCAGGAGGGTGAGCTGCTGTTTTTACAGCAGCCTTTAGTACACGTGTTTCATCTAATGTCTTGTGTCTTCCATTGCTTAGACTTTATTTTCCCCCAGCCATCTCATTTATTTGTACAAGTCTCACCTGCAGAAGTGGTCTCCTTTGACTGCTTCCAGAAAATCCTTTTTTCAGTCCTGACTTTGTAGCTCTTCAGAGAATTGAAAGATGGAGGACTGCTTTTAACTTTGAGCATTTTCAGTAATGCAGACTTTTGCCTTTAAATGTCAGTAACTTGCAGCATTGGAACAGAAGTGAAATGCCTGTGGATGGCATAAATGGGGCAGAGAGGTTAAATGACTTATTTGGATGTACTTGGGAAGTCTGTGTCAGAGAGCAGTCCAGAGTAGTGTTTGGATTTTATATCTATTTCAGGTTACAGATGATTCTATTACCAACCTCCCAGTATGAAATTTTAGACATAGCTCCTTGATTCCTTCTCGTCCTACAAAAAAACCTCCACAAAAGTAAGCACTTAATAAATGATAATATGAAATGCAGTGTGGGAAGATGAAGGAATGCCATCACAAATTGGAAGGTTATTTTGGTGATTCAATGAATTTTGTACATTTTGGTTATTACAAACACTGGCAGCTCTAATTGTGTCTTACAAGACTTTACTCAGCTTTCAAGTGCATTTATATAACTTTCACCCATTATTGTAAAAAATTGCTAGATATACTAGCTAGATCACAGGCTCACAGGAAGAATGCTCCTACTGAGGATGAGGAGAAAAGTTTTGATTTGACACATGGTGATGAATTTTTACTGAAATAGAGTCCTTTGCAGTGCCATATTTGCATACAGCACTGTTCTCCAAATAGAAAGGACTCTTGGGCTTGCAGCAGTTCTTATTTGAAATACTCTGACTTTGCTGCCTATTCTATATAAGGCATAACTATCTGGAAGAACAAACTTAAATGTTAATGAATTCAACTGCTTTATCCTATATGTATTCATTTTAGGAGAATTGGAAGGTGGGAGCTGAAAGGAAAGGAGTTAAGGGTGGAAAATAGATGCTTTGTGTAAACCAATTGCTTCTAAAAGTAGATTTTTCTCTTCAGGTCAAAGTATTATTTCAGAGGCAGTCAATATGCATAATGCACAGATTTTCTCCTCAATTGCTTAAAAAATATCAGTAAATAATCTAAAATTTGATAATGTTGAGGTGGACAAGGTGAAATAAATTTAAATTTGCAGGACACAAAGCCAAACATTTGTGAACTGGAGCAGGTTGTGAAGAATTGCTGCCAGTCCTGTGGTGCTGTGAGGTTGGCCTGGTGCTAACTCTAATTGCCATTGCTTTGTGCTGCCTGGGAAAGGTTTTCCAAAGTGGAGATGACCAGGATAATCTTGGCAGCTTTAAGGCCCCAGATACTGCAGATGTTGAAAATGTGCTTTTCCCCTGACACCCCAAATGGTTCTGTTTAAACAGAAGAAGACTGAGTACACTGAGGTAGACCCCAGAGTATGGGAAACTCTCTGAAATCCCATTGTTTTACTGCTGCTCTGTACTTGTTTAAGCTGTGCTGGGAGCTCTCTGTGAGCTCTGCACATCGTTTTATCTCTGCTGGGATGCAGGAATGCTCACTGTGGAATGGGCACTGTGCAAGGAGCAATGGCCTATGGTGTCTGCTTGTGTGGGCATGAGGACCTGATTTAAGTTTTCTGTGGCTCTATTGGTGGTACAGACAAAATAGGAGTGGTCTCACTTCATTAGTTGTTTACGCCACACACATAAAATGTTCATTTCGTCACACACCCTGGCACAAGACACTGAGCAATGATATGACTGTTGGTATAAATATTTTTCTTTCAAAGCATTTTAATGCCCTTAAGTAAATTGGCTTGAGATACAGGATTAGTCTGCAGTCTAAGCACTCAGAAGTTAGTTAGACACTCCAATTAAAAGCATTCTCTGGCCTCTTTACAGAGGAAATTGCAAACTGCAAGTATAAATCTCTTGGTTTTAGTTTGATTTCTGGATGTCCTTTTCTTTGAGCTGCTGAGAACAGGCAGAGTCATGCTGTAGCTTTGGTTCTAGAGTGTGTTAAAGGCAATTGTTTCATCTCTCACTGTAGCATAAGTCTACAGCTGCAAGGAAGCACTAAGTAATATAATCACACTCACCTTGATTATATTTTATCTCTTTTATCTGCTCTTGCTCCTACTGAAATCACAAAACTGTCTGAATTAAAGTGGATTGGAAATCTAAAATAAGTTCTGTCTAAAATCCTGTGTGTATATATAAATCTTAGAGATTGAAAGTTATCCTGTTGGTGTGCTGCTTTTTAAAAGCAATATTGCAATGTTGACAGTGCAGTTTAAATTGAGGTATGCATTTGTGGCAAGGTTGAGTGAGCTCCCACATCTATCTTTTAAACCTAAAATATTGACAGTAATGTAATCAAAGTTCTGACTTTTTATAGAAGGTTTCCTGAGGCTGTCTGTCAGAAATCTATTAAATCTGAAAAAGAAACAAAACCATGTTCTGTAAGGCTGATGTAAATGATTCCAAAAAATCCGGAACTCCACTGAATCTCTCTCTTATTCTTGACATGAGACTAGCACAGATTTTGTGAGCTTTCCACATTTCTTTCCTTGTGCTAATTTTTCAGCATTTAAAGAGGAGAATGTACTGGAAGGCCCTAGAGCTGTTAATGGAATATTTTTCCCCCCTCTGTGCTGTGTTTAAAACTCTCCACTGGGGCTATTCCTGCTGGGGCCTTTTCAATTTAAATCTTTAACTTTCCTGATGTTAAAGACTCACTTTTCTTAATGAACTGAATTTTTAAATGTATGGATTTGTTTGAAAATAATTCAAGAGGAGCAATCTGAAGGTTTTTTTAAAATTATATTACCTTAATTCCTAGCTACAGTGTGTACTTAATGCTGGGACTAATGGCATTGATGCACATGTCTTCCAGTTAGTTGGCCCATGACCCTTCATGTGTTACTTTTATTCTAGCCTGGAATATATTTTAATCTCCAAAGTGTCTGATATGCTCATCACAGAAAATTGCGCTATTCTTTCAAGTTTCTGTCAAATTTTTTAGGGAGAAACCTCCCTTTGCAGGAGTGTCTGTAAATAAATAATGAATGTTTTTGTAAACAGTCTTCTATTTGCTCTGTTGTGGCTTCTAATTTAAAAGATATTTCTTGCCAAAATCTATCTCTTGGTTGCTCAAACTAATTGCAGAGAGTGATTAAAAAAAAAAACCAACAAAAAACATTCATTTGTGTGGCTCCTACTTCATATGGCTCTGACTTGCTGCTCATGACATCTCAAACACTCTAAAAGGAGTGTCCACTCTAGCCACAGGCAAAGTTTTCAGAGGTGCCTTGTGTTCAGGTTTGTGAAGGTAGGACTGGATGCTGACCTTTCCCAAATTATTTAAACTCTCCACTGTGTTCTTTCTGTTCAAATAAAAAGTTAGTTGACTGGCCATGAATACACCAACTCTGCTCCCCTTTATTCCTACCTGTCTTGCGAGTGTCTCAAGCTTGGGACTTGTCAGTCTTGTTGTCTTGTGTACCCTGATGTGTCTTGAGAGCATCCCATAAAAGGGCAGCTGGATTGGTGATGAACCACTGGTTTTCTTTCACAGGCTTTATTCAGCCCAGGTGTGTCAGGAGGGGGAGAATTCAGGAGTGTTCAGTGACCTTCACACTCCCCCTGCCCTGTGGTTTAGTGCTGGCAGAGCTGTCTGTGCTTCCAGGGGGCCCTGCTGGTCACAGCCCAGTGGTGACACCGCCATCTGAGTTTGCTGTGTGTGTTTTTCTGGACTGTCTTTCTCCTGCAGGTGGAACATTTCATCTATATCAGGATTGTCCCCTATGTGTAACTGCAGAGGATTTTTTTGTTTGCCTTTACTCCCCGGCCCATTACCTTGTTTTCCTCCCTGTGCAGTTGTGAAGGGATCCCCTCATGTCCTCATTTCCCCTGTTTGTCCTGGGCAGCAGTGGTGCTGCAGAGTGAAATCACAATCCTTGACCCAGCAGAGCCTACAGCCCACTGAGGGGCACCACGTAGAGCCAAAGGAAGGGGTATGTTCAGCTGGGTAACATGAAATTAATGCTCAAGGCAAAGCAGCAGGGCAGTGCTGGAAGCAGAAATAAATCCCAAGTTGTCTGAATCACAGACAATCTGTGTCCTTGCCTTCAATGTAGGCAATCCAGCTTCACCAGCTCAAAGCATCACATCCAGATGAAAGGAGACTTTCCCCTTGGCTGGGAAGTTATATGACTGCTATATAGAAAGTAATGTTTGCTATTAAATACAGAAATAAACTTCTATTACTCATTCTGCCACTTTTGTTAGGAGTCAGTAAACAAATATTTGTTCTGTTGCCTTAGTTTCCCTAACTATCAAGTGGTGATCACCTGGTTCTGTACAATTGTGTTTTGTAGGCAAATTATTACTTTTTTATTTGATTTTGTGGAAATATAATAGAAATGAAATATAAATGGCAAAAAGATGTTTTGAGTTTATAACAATATCTCCTATAGACTCTTGTGGTGTCAAGGCTGCTGGTACTAGTTTTGTCTCCAGAGCTAAAGTAAGGCAGAATGTGTTTGTTGCTTTAATTTTAGTTCTGGAAAAGTGGTCATCTAATAGTTCAACAGCAGCATTTTCTATATATTAAAAAAGCAATAAATGCAAATAAAACAAGCAATGTTCTTGGTACACAGGAGGAGGAAAAATCTGATGAGGAAAATCATAAACCTTGTCGCTGATGGGCTATTTTCTCCTAGATTTGGATCTCTGATGTTTCTGCACTGAGATAAAGTTTCTTGCTCTTACCTTTACTGTTCTGTTTTCATTACAGTTAGTATCTTAATCTGCTTTCCTAAAACTAGAGGAAACCATTACAGCTTCTTTGTGCACCTTGGCTCTCTGGGAGCTCATGGCTGGGTGATTTAGAGTTGGGCTGAGTAATTTTCTTACTATTCTTGTAGTGCAAAGGATGAAAACAACATTGTGTTATGAAGAATGTTGGAAACTGTCCTCTAGGCTTGTTTTCTGATTTTTTGTAAACTGCTCAGAGTATCCTGTAGCGCTTCATGTGAGTAGATGCTTTGCAGAATGCAATTCCCACATGTTGTGAGGGTGAGCTGCAGGTGCTGGTTTGGCTCAGCCTAATTCAGACACTTTTGCAAACCTGGGTCCTGTTTATAGAAATGCTTGGGCAGTGCCTAGGAAAATGCTTAAGAGCAGGAGAAGCACATAATAGCACTTCCCTCACTATTCCAGTGATCCACTTTATTTCTGAACCTTTGTAAATTTTTATATCCTCAGGGAATGAGTTCTACAATGTAATTACATATTGCAATTTCATTTGACATCCTATAGCTCTTGTACTATGAGAGTTATTGAACACTTTTTTTCTATCTAACTTTCCCCTGTCTTCCAGTATCTTAAAAATCTTCATCACACTCTTATCTGCCTCTTTTCCAGATGTAGTACTGATATATTTAGTTCAGAGCATGCTTATTCCTTTGTTGATAATTCCTAGTGTTTGATTTGATTTTTTTAACTGCTAATGAAATCTGAGTTGAGGTGTTTACAGAAGTGTAATTGTGACTTCAAAATCTCATTCCCAGGTAATGGTTTCCAAGTCAATCACTGTGTAAAAGTGAGGATCGTCTTTCTCTGCGTGCACTACTTTGAATTTGTAAGTGTAGTTTTATCTGCTCTTCTATCAGTCACTCAGCACTGTGAGAACCCTCCACAAGTCTCTGCAGACAAGTTATATTTTTATTATAATAGATGCTTTCTCAGCATAAGTAGAATTTCTCATCTTGGTATTTGCCTCTTTTGCAGATGATTTATGAATATGTTGAACAGTTTAGCCTTTAGCAGAAATCTGTGCTGTGCATGATCTCTACATGATTGCTGCTTGAGCAGCGGGGCCACAGTGAAGCCTTCCTGGGTTGGATGGTGAATTTATTTTTGTATTAGATGGTGGATTTATTTTAGTATCATTCATATGTGAACATTTACCCAAATTAACATGAATATTTCTGTCCCTCACAGATTACTTTAATGAGCAATTTCACTGATATGTGTGATCAGAAGCCTTATGGAACTCCAGCAATGCTGTATCAGGCAGATATATCTTGTCCATATGCCTGTGACTTTTTCCAGGAGCTCTCGTAGCTCACGAGTCGTGATTTTCTTCTAGAAACATTGTGTTGCCTCTTCCTCCATATGTTCTGTTTATCTATGTGTCCTTAAATTTTCCTTCATTTCTGGCAGTTTTCCTGCAGCATAAGCCTGGTTTGTGTTCCTTTAAATTCTTTAAATCTGAGTGCTTTTAAAAATTGGCACTGCAGTTTGCTACCTTCAGTTTCTTGGCATCAAGAGCAGCTTCCATCCAGCTATTGCATTTATTTCCCTTAGTACTCAGGTGTTTGATTTCTGACACTACACTTTCATTTGCTTCTACATAAACAAAAGGAAGAGAAAATAACTCAGGTTTTATATTATTTTGATGTGAACTGAATCAATACCACAGGACAAATGGATCTGGGCTGTTGTGAGAGTGCTGGGATAGAAATAATTGTGCGCAGCTAGTTGGGACAAAAAGGGAGAAGCCCCTTATTCTTACTGGCAAACTATCCCTTCCCAGAGAAGGCATCTTTAAATTCAATAATCTGTATTGTCTCTGATCTAGCAAGGATTTTAATGGGCTGAGTGAGTCCAGTGTCTTGGCTCAGGCAGTGGATTATTGGGCAGGTAGGAGCTCTGCTCTGTGGGAGTAATTAGATGTCATTAGGAGGGAGAAAGAAGGAATTGTTTTAAGCGGCTTGTATGGGATCAGGTGGAGAGAGGCCAACTTCTCAGCCAGAAACCTTCCCTGTTTCTAGGACATGGATGGATTGTGTAGGTTTGTGGAGAGCTTAGTCCAGCTGCCCAATACCTGACCTCACCCTCGTGCTGCAGGTGTGCTCTCAGGGTTTGTGGTTGGTCATTTTGGCTGTGTGGGGCAGTTTTGGTCCATGCTGACTTCCTCAGTGTCGTGTTTGTTTGTGACATTCCTGATGAAATTTACCTGTCTGTGTCAATGTTACTGTTACAGCAGTTTTTCTCAACCAGCAGATAATGCAGAGTGGAGTTAATTGTTTGCTGTGTCTGCAGCTACCTGTGCCAGCAGAGAATTGGATTTGATAGAAGGAAAAATGAATGCTTTCCAAAGTCAATTCATAATAATTTTGGCCTCATTTTCCTTTACATTGGTAATTACTGTAGTTTTCCTCCTGTTCACAACAATGGCACTGAGCAAAAATTAGGCCTTCCTATTATATATCTGTTTTCATTTTAAAAAATGGCATCCATTACTCTTTTTACTTATTCTGTTTGTGCTGCAGACAGAATAAATACTTGTGGTAAGCTATCAGAAGTCCAGATTCAAGTGACAAAGATGGAAAGAGTGTTGTGCAATGTGAGATGTGGGCAACTGTTCCCATAATGTGGGGTATGAGTGGCTATTTTAGAGACAGACTGGGTATGGTTCTATTTGAGCTCTCCCTCAAAATACATAATATATATGCACCTTATAGCAACAGAGTATTCTGGTAATATTTTGTATATAGTGTACACCAGGGAGTCAAAAAATACCTGAATTTGTTCAAAAAGAAGCTGGATATTTTTGAATACATTGAATTGGCATTTTTATAAAGCTTGGTAAAGTTTTGAGTTCTTTTTAGACCTGTTTGTTTTTGCCCTGTTTGCTCTTATCAGGAATTTGTTCACCCAGCTGCTGAAATGTAATGTTAGCACCTTTATAGGCTATGAATCCCATTCAGAAACCCCTTTTCAGCTACAGAAAAGGACAGAATCATCAGGGCAAGAATTGCACACACTTACAAAACATACCACAGGAAAAAAAACCCCTCTGTGTCCTTACTTAATTCTTTCTCAGCCTTACAATATATTACCATTTGTAAGTCTGATACCTGCATTTTGACATGGTATGGTTTAAGAGAATGGTTTAAGTTCTGCTTGCCCTGTCTGCAGGCAGCTGGCTCTGTTTTCTTTCATGTATCTGATAGCATTTATATTTTATGCAGTTAAAGTGACAATTTACAGTTGGCTCAAGGCAAAATTGTGCAGTCAAGTTTTGACTCTACTCAAGGACAGAGGTTCCACAGGAGGGTGCAGGTGTGCAAGTGTGTGTGGGGTTCACTTTTATGGCACCATGGCTGTGCCAGTGTGATTATGATGTGAACTAATTAGCATGATGTCACTGTGTGTCCCCAGGTTTGAAGCTGCTGTTTTGAGGGTTGCCAGCTCTCTCTCTGTGTCCATCTGCTTCTGCTGAAACACATTTTAAGAGGGCAACTATCTACAATGCCTCTAAAATGCATTTGTTTCTAGAAAATGGGATCATGTTGGTGCATGTTGCATCTGACATGGTGCTGTTATTGCAGCCCCCAGCAGCAAGGCTCTTTCTGGCTTTGTGCTGGAGCTGACTCTTCTCATCCACTTCACTGCAATTTTTGGCCATCCACTCATACAGGGTTGTTTATGCTCCAATCTGGGCATATTTCAAGATACACATTTACTGTGTAAAAAGTTTAATTTTGTGTGATCAGTCTAGTAGGAAACAATCTATAGGTAAAATTGATGCTTTCTTTGGAGCATTGATCTCTTCCCATAGCACACATGCTGAAACTTGATATTGCATGAGAGTGTATGCAGTGAGACATTCATATTTATTAGGATTGCATATTTCATAGAGGAATTTTCATAGTCAATATAAAAAATTCAATCTTAGCTAATTGTGCTGTCACATGTGCTTTTACCACTACATTGATTTTTAAAAAGCTGCTGGTTATGTTTTCTGTTGCACAACCCCTTTTATCTAGTTTCTGTGTTTAATGAATTTGAGATAGACAAGTGTTTAGAAGTGTTATATTTAGTTTGCAATTGGTTGCCTGACAACACACATCAATCTTGTTCTCCCCCACCAGAGATATGGGGATGTTCTTGCTAGTCCAAAGAACACTTATGCACTTATATTGAGAAAAGGAATCTGACAGCAGCATATTGCAGGCTTCCATCTGGTATTTTGGGGTACCTTGTTAAGGTGTAGTTGTTACTTTATTAATAAAAATGAATATTTCAAAATGGAGCATTCAAATGTTGGGGAACAGCAGGTTTGCACTTGTCCTTATCCTTACAGAATAAGGGGGAACCCTGTAGAAAATAAGTCTAAAGTTGTACAAGTAAAGGCTGTTAAAGCTTGGGAATGTATAAAGAGAGAGAACTGACCCTCTTCAGGGAGGCTCTGGCCTGGTGGTCCTTAACTTGAAAGCTTGATTTAGCTTGATTTTGATATTAATTCAGTCTCTCAGCAGCTTACTGCTCTTCATTTTCATGCACACAATGCTTTTATAAAGTATTGTGCTCCATTAAGGGTGTTCAGATCTTGTGTCTTGAGCATGCAGTGGGGTCCTTGCCAGGCTGATGTGCTTGGTGGCATTGCCTGGAGCAGTGGTGTCACAGACATCTTTTTGTAAAAAATCCTTTCCTTAGGATTTTTCCTCCTGAGAAGCTGAGAGGCCTCAGGAACAAAATGCAAACAATGATTATCTGCTGCTGTGGAATGCAACAGGTACATCTGTGATTGCTCTCATATAATTGTTTGTAATTAATGGCAAATCACAGTGAGCTGGCTCGAACTCTCTGTCCGAGCCACAAGACTTTGTCATCATTCTTTTTCTATTCTTAGCTAGCCTTCTGATGAAACCTTTTCTTCTATTCTTTTAGTATAGTTTTAATGTAATATATATCATAAAATAATAAATCAAGCCTTCTGAAACATGGAGTCAACATTCTTGTCTCTTCCCTCATCCGTGAACCCCTGTGAACACGGTCACAGAGTGTTCCATCAGTGCCAGAGCTCATGGAAAATGGCAAAGCCTCAGCCAGGAGCATCTCCAGCTCCAGGGGTGCTGAGGGTGCAGAGCTCAGGCAGCCCCAGGCCCAGCACTGCAGCCCCTCTAACTCTGGCTCCTGTTTCAGCCCTCACAACCTTTGTGAGATGAACAAAAGCCACTTCTCCTGCTCGAAGGTCTGGTCTTTCCTGCCTTGCAAAGGCTTCCTGTAAATAATGGCTTTCCATTCATGAGGAAAGGTTGTTCAGGAAGTGGTAATAATGCTCAGGTTTCTTGCAAAAAAAAAAAAAAGTTTTTGTTAAGTTTGTGGGGAACCACAGCTTCAGCTTCTGGTGCATGGTGAAGTGATGAACAAGATGGTTTTTACAATTGACACATGAAAGAATTAAAAATACTTAAGAAAAATGGAGCTTCTTTTAAAAACCACTATTCTAGTTGAATTTCTCTTTCCTTAAATTAAAATTTCTGTGCCTTTTCTATGCCCTTAAAGTGCATGAGGGAAAGAAAGATTTTAATACTTCTCTGAAAAAAAAACAGAACTAGAGCTGAACTTTCAATTATCTTCATGTAAGGTTTTGCTGCCACAAAAAAAAATATGGCAAACCTTTTTGTTAACAAAAATAAACCTTTTTTTTTCATTAAATCCAATTCCTCAGTGGTAACATCTGTGTTGAGAAGTTTGCTAACTTTATTAAGAATTCTGATTGTGTTGTGCTGTTCAACTCTGACTCTAATATATGTAATTTGAGGGCATCTTCCCTTACAGTGCTCACCAGGTTGCTGTTTATTCACATCCAGGGGCTGTGCTCGCTTTGACACTTCCAGGACTTGAATCACCAAGGATCTCCTGTTTCTTGGTAATTCAAAGTCTGAAAATTGAGAGTGGATTTTGGCTTATTTCAGCACATCTAGAGCTTTAGAACAACTGTTCCTTTAATCTGTCTCATTTTGATAATTGCTTTTTAAAATTGTAATACTGACAGCACTGTAAATATCTGTGGTTTTACTAAAGATTCTCTGCCATGGGACTCATTTATTAGAGCAGTTGAAGGATAAGTACATCAGGAGAGTTTTCCATGAGCAGCTTATTCTGGAAATTGATACTTTCCTTGGGATTTGAACTCTCTGCTGGTTAAACTTTGAATCCCAGACCTTTAAAATGCCTTCCAAAGTTATTACCATTTGAATGTGCTGTGACAAATTTTATAGTCACAAACGTGGAGCAGCATCAACTTTTTCTTCAGGATTCCTGTGGAGGTTGGGTTACAGACTCAGGAGGATTTCCTCAGACAGAGATCATGGCTGGCAGAGGCACTGAAGAGATTGGCCTCTTGTGCACACACAGAGGTTTTCTCTGTAAGAGTTGAGTGCTTTTTCCCCAGTGCTAAGTATTATTGAAACTACTGAAAAGGTGTTTAGTTATGAGTAGTAGCAGTAGAAATAGCTTGTAGATCTGATTATAATTTCCATTCCTTATAAGTAAACCAGAGGAAATTTGTAGGGATTTCTCAGATGCTGAATCTTTATAGAAGTGTGAGATAAGTATTTGTGTCGTGGAAGTAATGTTTCTCTTGAAAATGTTATTGTTCATATGCTGCTTGAAAACTTTGCTTGCAGTAGAGTTGGATGGCAACAAATTCTGAATTGTTAAAACAAAGAACATCATGGAGGCCAGTTTGTTCTCTTCAGCTTTAGGCTTCAGCTTCATGGTGTGCAATGTTAAATATTGAACTGATTTTATTAAAAGCAGTGCAAGTCCATCTTACTTAGCCAGTGATTATGTGGTAAGTGGATAAAAAGGTACCTGTAAGCCAGAAATGAACTGTAGATATACATCTGATATTCCAGGCAGTACTTTGGACCTGTAAGGATGACTAGAAACAGACAAAATCATCTTTTTCAGGAGACTGGATTCTTCCCTTTCAGGTGCATATTGAACACCCCAGAGGAATAGCTATTCTTTAATGTAAGCTATTCTTTAAAAATGGTAACTCCTGAAAGGAGAAAGTGATAATTCTAATTGCATTTTTGATCGTGATTGAAGTTGGTTAAGAAGCAAATCTGACCTAAGTTCCTGTGCTTAGTAGAAGATTGTCTACATATGAGGGGCAATCACATTATATATATATATGTTACATACAGTATATATGCCATGGTTGAATATAGCTGTATCTATGGAAACATGCATGACTTACTCCATAGGTGTGAGCTGTCGATTTTTATGGGAATGCTTAGTTAAGAATCTGAACCTCATTGCAGGACCTGACACTCTAGACATAAACAATAGCACCTTTGTGCCAACCTAGTCTGATGAAAATTATTCTTTCCAAGAGAAACTTGTTTAGCCTGTCTAGTGAAAATTGGATGGACCTCTCTGCTCTATTTAAGTCCTCTGGAAAAGATTAAATTTGAAATCTAGAAAGTGAGTAATCTCTCAGTAATAAAGCACAGTCTGTAAAATGTGTTTATTTATTGTTACCTGTAGTACCAAAACCTGTTATTATGCACTGGGCTATTTTTAAGAAAAGAGAATTGATAATAAACCCCTGATGTCAGTAGCTTCTGTGAAACCCAGAAGAAGACTTTGTTTGTTCTGCCCCTTTCACTCACAGCTCCTGCAGGGAATGCCTTTGTCTCCCACTGGAATGTGCCCCGAGCTCCTGGACACTTCTCCTACCTCCTCTTATGAGGAGGATTTGACAGAGAGGAAATAGTAACTTCAGAAGAACACGGAACATTTCCTACATCGTCTTTTGGATCTTCAGTGATTTGACAGGTCCTAGGAAATAATTTGATCCCACTGTAGATTTAGAGAATTATGAAAAAGCATAATAAAACCAAGGCCCTACTCCACACAATACTGAACATGTTTATGAGTGCAAGAAACAGATGTTTTAGGGACATGTGTCAGGTTTTTCCTTGCTGCTGTGCCCTAAACTGAAAATTGGGAGCCTCAATAGGGAGCTGGTCCCTGGCTGCTGTCAGTGCCAGTGGGAACACATTCATGCTCAAAGATTGGTGTGAAAGGTGTAATGAAGATAATAAAAAACTTGGGGATATGGACAGAACTTATCAACTAACTTCAGGTTTCAGTAGACAATATTGTTCTGTATTCAAGGCCAGAGTGAGCCCTAACCCAGAAACAGTCACAGACAGAAGGTTGAAATGAAGACAAGAGAATGGTGAGAAGAGGCAAAGCTTGGGCGTGGGCAGAGTAGTATTATAGGGCAATGTTAAAATTGATTTAATCTGTTTATGTGACTGCAGAGGTTGTCCCCAGCCATTTCTGCTGTGTGGTGTGTCTGCTTGAGCCAAGTGAAGAGAGGTGGCCTTACAGGAGAGGGCTGAGTTGCCTCTTGGAGGCCAGCAGCAGTGAAGAACAGCTTCAGATAAGGAAGGCAATTAATTTGACATCTCTGGTCGTGACCTTATTTTCTTCTTTAGTGTGCAGTGTTCCAAAAAAGGGGAAGGTTTGCTACAAGTGCTTGAGGAGGGCTGTTTATAGGCTTCTCAAGTTTGCAGTCACACATCATTTTTAAATCCATCACTGAGATGACATTCTGTAGAGTGCAGCTGCCCCTGAACAGCAACATTTTAAACCTTTCTTTTCTAAAAGAATATACCTACCCAAGCAGATCTCTTGGATAGCTAATGCCACATTTGTTCACGAATCTGAAGGAGAAACACTGAGCACATGAATTCAGTGCTGTGCAGTCTTTGGAGCTCCAAAGTTTTTCTGTACAATGTAAAATATTAGCAAGAATTCTGTAAAATTTCCAGTATGGGGGTCTTCAAAAGTTGACAGTTGCTGCCCAATACGTTATCTAGGCAAAAGAACACCTTGCTGTTTAAACTTTCAAATAATGTCCTTCATGGAAAGTGATAGATGTAATAATGAAGTCAATTAGTTCTAATGCAAGACAGAGTTAACTGATTTCATGGTGTTCATAAATAAACCATGTTGTAAGTATCTCACACAAGCTTAAAAATTTGGTCTTGAAAAGAAAATCTGGTTTGCAACAACTAAGCTGGTTCATACTCTGTAGGAACAGATGTGGGTTGTGGCAAAGATGTGGCAAAGATTCAAATACAGGGATATCTACTTTTTCTTTAAGGCATCTTTTCATGGCCCAAAGATCCATTACTTGGTTATAATGCATTCAGTCAAAGTACTTTTGTCTTTAATGAAAAATACCACATGTGTTGTAGGTGCAGGTTTGGATTGTCTGTTGCTTTTGGTTGGGGTTTTTTTTTCTTTCAGTTACATAGAACTTAGAGGCTATTTCTATAAGAAGTACTCTATAAGAAGTGACTTGTTTTTGTTTTAAATAAAAATTCATAATGCTGTTAATGATGGCTAAAGACTTGTACACAGCTGTCACTGGACCTAGACACCAATGACAAAAGAAAATCCCTCATCTTTTCCTTGTCAGCTGTTTTTTGGGTTCTTTTCCTTTAGTGTGGGATGGGCAGATGGGTTCCAGTGGGAATGAAGGAGTGACTTTGCTTGTGGCCAACCTGGGTCAGATTTGGGCTGACAAGCCCTGGGCTGCAGAGCTGCTGGAGACCCCAGTGAGCCAGGCAGCCCTCAGGGTGCTGCTCTGAAGTGCTGATGCTCTCTGATTTCCTGCCATTTGCTATTTCACTGCACAATCATTGATATATTTGAGTTTTTTTTTTAAATATTGGATTAACACTTTCAGATAAACTGTAAGCCTGAGGGTGCCTAGTACATTGTTGAGAGGCTGTTAAATGGTTTATGATGATTGTGGGTTTACTCTTAATTAGTTGCTTATGTCAAGATAGTTTAGGATTATTTTGAAAATGTTATGCCTTGACATTGATATGCTAAACACATAGAGGATTTTTTTTATATCAGCAGTAGAAATGTTAACTATGGCATCTCGATATTGGTTGCTATTAAAAGGATTGTCTGTTAAATGAAGCCCCAGGATTTCTGGTTGGCAATGGTAATGAAGGAAGGATCTAGAATATTCTGAGTTGGAAGGGACCCACAAGGATCATCAAAGGCCAGTTCCTGACCCTGCTCAGGACAGCCCCAGGGATCCCAGCATGTCCCTGAGAGTGCTGTCCAAACTCTTTGTGAGCTCTGTCAGGCTGGGGCTGTAACCACTGCCCTGTTCCAGTGCCCAAACACCCTCTGGGTGAAAAACTTCATTTTAATACCCAACCTAAACCCCTGTGACAAAACCCAAAGCTATTAGTGCAGCAGCTGGATGTTTGTAATGTTTGTGTGTGTCCTCTGCTGCTCCTGTTGGCCGCCCTGCAGCACACTGCAGTGCTGGATCATGGCTCTGATGAAACCTTTGGGTCACTCTGCTGCCTTAAACCGGCCAGGACTGATCAGCTCAGGGAGCCTGGAGGTCACAAGTGGCACTGAGAGACCTGCTGGGAGAGCAAGGGAATGCTCCAGGTGACAAGTGTCACTGCTGCCAGAAAAGGGAGCTCCAGCTGCCAATATGGGAGTTGGCAGAACGAGACTGGATGTGGTGGAGTGGGTTAGGTTGTGTGAGGGGGGCTGACCTGCCCAGAGCAGGAAGGAGCATGAATTCACCAGGAGTGAATGATCTGAGGTCCTGTGTGTGCCTGTGGTACTTGGCTGCTTGGCTTTTGAGGTTGATTCATTTTCTAGAACCAAGAGGCCAACAAATGCAAAATTCAGTTTTGTCAAAAGTTATTTCTCTTTGGACAAAATGAGCAGCTGCATCAGTTGCCCTGCCCAGTCTAAGACACCAGGCTCCCATGTGTAGGGGCACAGTTTGTGGTAATTGGGAGTTTGGTAATTGGGTAATTGGCTGTGGCCCATCCTCATTATCCCCAATGGGCACAGCTGTGAGCAGCACTGAAGGTGACGAGCCAGGGGCACTGCCCAACCAGGGAAGGGAGCAGAGGGCTCACAGGTGCAGGGCATCAGCCTGAGGGGTATAAAAGGCTGGGCTGAAGGAGCAGCAGACCCTTGCAGTCTCCTGAAGTGGTGAGGTGTTCCTCTGTATGGGCAGATGCCTGAAGTCCTCTGTAGCTCCACATTTTACGGTGTCACTCTGTGTATGGTGGCCATCTCAACTGTGACACCCATGATGAGAAGGAAGGTGGGTTCTGACTTCATTTCACATTGAACTTCATTTCCCATTTTGCTTGGGCAAAATCATGCTCATAAAAGTATCCTCTAAAGTTCTTTCAACTTTGAATGAACTCGTTGATGCTGGGGTAGCAATAGACTTGAACTGATAGATGTAATAAATGTCATTGCCTGTAGGAAATGTGTCTTTTGCCTGAGATGCTGTTGCAGGGTGGTAACTAATTTGATTTCTCAGCCCTTGTCTTCCTCATTTGTGCTTGTTCACCAGATTCATTGGTTTGTTCTTTATAGGCAGTTTTGATTGGCAGTTTATACTGCAGTGTAATTTAAGAACTCAATAAAAGTGCTTTTTACACAAATAATATTCTATAAAAGAGGCACATTTCTTCAGGGTAATTCCTCAGATTCTTAATGACCCACGTAGATCCTGTATTAGATCATGGCTCCTTGTAAAGGGTTTATAACTAGGCTCAGATGCTTTGTTTGGTGTGTAATCAGCTTTAATAATGGCAGTGTAACCATTCAGGGATGACAAGAAATCCTATGGAAGGAACTGGAAGGGACTATAGAAACTTAATTAGAGTATATAAACATTTTTCTAAATACCTATAAACACAAAAAAACCTGAATTGCTCTATAACTCTTTCCAGTCACGGCAGAGACAGTGGAAGATTCTATTTCACCTGGGGGCTTTCCCCAGCAGCAGCTCTGCAGGGCTCTGAGCTCTGCCTGTGTGTGGCTGAGGATTTGTGCCCCTGTGCCCATCACTCCCTCTGTGTCTGGGCAGGGATGCCAGGGATGAATGGGGCACACAACACCCCTGTGGCAGCCCTGCTGTCCTCGGGGGACAGGGGTGTGTGTAAGGGCTGCCTGGAACAGGATTCAGTCTCAGGCCACTCACAGAAAATGTTCCTGAAATAATGTACTTCTTTTAAAATTTAATATTTTTTAAAATGCTGGATTGTTGTTTCTTTTCTACTCTTCAATTTTATATTTCAGTGTGATGTCTTTATGTTCTCTATGGTATTGCATTAATTCCTTGCAATTATGCCCTCAACATACAAAATATAAACAGGAGTGTGTCCAGCTGAGGTTTTCTGAAGTTTTCTATTGAAAAATTCATAAATTCAAGTGCTTCTAGCTTTGCCAATTTAGTAACTTGGGCTCAAGGTGGATGCTAGTATTTTGTGTGCCTAGTGTGTTGTTTTGTTTTTTAATCTATTATAGACTTGGAGATTAGGGAAAATGAAAAAAAAAAACTAAAGTGGTTGAAATTTGTGGGAATGATAAATTGAAAGAATACTTTCTTTTCCTCTCCTTTAAAGCTTCTTGATGTTGAATTTGAGGGGCTAAGATATGTTTCTAGTCTAAAGTGGGGACATGAAATAGGTACAAGAGGAACTTTGTTATCTGCAGCTTGTGTTTTTGTGTAAATTTGTAAATCCAACCAGAACCACAGGTGACCAAAATGTAAACCTGCAGTTTCACAGACAGATTACTGCCAGGGTGAGATGGTGACTGCTCTGAGACTGCTCTCAAGGTGATCCCTTCCTTCTGCAGCTCCGGTCCCTGGAAGTGCAGGATGGAATGCAGCCTGAGGGGTTTCTGCTTGTGCTGCCCAGGACAGTGTGTGGTGACTGAGAGGGGCCCTTGCAAACTGCTCAGGGAATTAGAGAAGCTAAAGGCTGCTCTGCAAAGCTGGATTTTATCCCCTCTGATCCCACAGACCCCCTGACTGTCTCTGGACAAGGCACAAAGCAGGGCCTTTGCAGGTGGCTGTGTTTGCCGGGCTGTGCCTTGCAGGGCTGCTGAGTGCTGGCTGTGGCTTAAAACATGAAAGAAAGTGAAAATCCGGATGACAAACTGAAATGCCAATTCCACTGACAGTGTCTCACTCCTGGTTATGATGTGGGATCTGCCAAAACAGGTGTCAGTGCTGTCTGCTTCAGTTTCCATGTGTGTGAAATAATATCAGTCTCATTCATAGAATGTTGTAAAAGGGAATGGAGTCTCTAGTGATGAAAGTCTGTAGGAAAACTGACTTTTTTATCCACTGTAAGGTGGAAAGTGCACACTGTGTGACCATGCAAGACAAACACCAAGTGCTAATGCTGTCTGTGCAGTGCTTTGCTGCACCTGCTTGTTTAAATATTTAATTCTGTCTTTCATTTTCTGATACATGTTTTGTTTGTTGGTTTTTTTTTTTTTTTAATTACTTTGAGGTAGCCTGTAAATACATGGTAGAGAAGATTCCTACCTCTCCAAGGAGCAGGGAATGAGGTGACATCAGGGGTTGAGGGGACAGTGAAGAGCTGCTCCCTGGCAAAGAGGAGATTAAAGTGTGACCCAGCTTTGCAGCTCCCTCCAAGGAATAATCAGAGCTGGAATGTTCCTCTCAGGGCTGGTACAAGGGACAGCACCCACAAGGCCAATCCTGGGAGGGGCAGATTGTGCCACAGGCAAAAATCTTCCCATGGACAGTGGCACCCTGGGCAGGTCTCTCAAATATCTTTTATAAGGGTTATTCTTTGCAGCCTTGTGGTGGGAACTGACAATTAACCTCCTTCAGAAGCAGCTCTTTAATGTTCTCAGGGCTTCTGTTACTTCCCAGGCCAAGGGTTAGGCAGCAAAATGAGGTAAGAGTTTACAGAAATGGGTGTGATAATGGGGAGAGTACTGGAGTTTGTCATAAATTATGAATGCAGCAGGTTTAACTTCTGTGAGTTTCAGGTTTTATTAAGAGCCCTTTCACTCTCCTTGCTTTCCCTTTTTTTTCCAGAAACTAGAACATTCTGTGTCTTCTCTGTAGCTCTTTTCTCACCAAAGGGCCTTCCTGGTTCCAAGGCAGGAATGTCATGAAGAGGAAGGTACAAGTGAAGGGATTATTCCTCACTGTTTCATTTGCTGACAAATGTAGAACAGAACACACTTCTGCTCACAGTTACCAAGGACAGAAAACTGAATTGCCTGTAGGCATTCACTTCATTGTGAATTTATGGTGTGACTGTAATATTTGCATTAATCCCATCAGCACAAAGCATACATAAATGCATTCAGAATTATTTTGTCTTGCTCGTACGTTTTACATTAAGATCCATATGCAGAACTGTATTTTCACAGCAAGTTTTTACACATAATATTAAAATTTTTCTCCTTTTCTCCCATCAATATGTTGCATATTTTTAAGTCTAGCTGGGCTCAGTGCCAGCAAAGGACTACAAGGATCTATGGCAACTGCCACATTTGTACTTTTCATTTACAAATCAGTAACTAAACTCTCATTAAATATTCTTAACCATATGTTTGCTTGGGTATTAGTACTTCTAAGTTGAAACAAATTAGATCAGTAGCTAAATTTGCTTCCTAATAGTCAAGGATATTTGAGAAAGAATAGGTTTTGGAATGCAGAAGAGGCAATGCCTCCTTTCTGCTTCATTCTTTTAAAAATGAGACATTCAGCAAAGTAAAAAGGTGGAAATTTCAACTCCCTCTCCACATCTTACTTCTGTGGGGAGACACAGGAGGAACTTTCAAATGAGGCCAGTAAACATCCACTAACTAATGTGGCCAGCCTGCGAATTAGGTTTGGTTTTGAGATCCATTTTCTTCTATTTAATTCATGTTTCTGCCTTTTAGACATCCATTAAATACAATTTCTTTTTAATACTGATAGTCCTGCTTGTGTGGAAGCGTTTTCATCTTTGACTTCCAGGAGTGCTGGCGCTAATTGCAGGAAGAACCACTTAACAAAAGAAAGTGCAAAATCATGGATGTTAGATCATGTTATACCCTTAGAAAGGTTATTGTCTCTGCTTTAACAGCTATTTCATGCACTTGTTAATGATGAGCTTTTAGTTAATTTCATGTTGTTATCAAAATTACAGCACGTCTCATATTGTGATGGCTTCAGGTTTGTGCTACCTCATATGAAAGTCACCATCAGCTGATCCAGGATGGGTCAGAGACCCCTCTGGAGGGTGAGAGCTGATCCAAATGGATCAGAGACCCCTCTGGAGGGTGAGAGCTGATCCAAATGGATCAGAGACCCCTCTGGAGGGTGAGAGCTGATCCAGGATGGGTCAGAGACCCCTCTGGAGGGTGGGAGCTGTTTTTCCATGGGCTCTTGGGAGTTCCCACCACCCCACCTGTCTGGGTACTGGTGTTCTGCTTGTGGCCTCTGTCTGTCTGCAATGCTGAACTCACTTTGCTTTTGGCTCCAAATCTCTAAACTGGCATCCATATTTGTGTACTTTAACAATATTCCACACAGATTTATTTTCTGCCAGTAAAAGCCTGTATTTCCATAAGTGGAGGTTGTTAGCAAGTGACAGCTTGGGCTCTTTAAGGAGTTCATGGTTTTTACTTGCATCTTTATCCCACTAAGGAAGGTTAAAATATGACAAAGTCTCCTCATATTTCTGAGAAAAATCCTTCAGGGAAAGAGCCCTTACTTTTTGCCATGTAACCCAGGACCCTGAGAACCCTTTCATTATTCCAGCAGTCTTGCCCCACCCCAAATCTTGCTTTTGACTTTCTAAGATAAGAAAACCTTTTTCCCTGGAGAGACCTGGACACACAACTTTCTTAATTCAAAGCCAGAGGAGTCAGTTGGGAAGGATGTGTTGGTAACAGAACCTACTCAGGGGAAATAGCTCTTTGTGTTAGCTGGATGAGAGTTGGGAAGATTAACTGAAAATAGAACATCCAACAGCCTCTGATACCTAAAATGAAGGGGCAGCTAAATCCCTTCTTTCAAGAAAAATGCTCAGGTATGATTGTTAAGTGTGGATCTGAAGGCACAGAACTGCATCAGCAGCTGGGCAGGAGCAAAGCAGCACTCAGGGAAATGCTGAGAGCACCTTTGAGACCTCTGTCACTGCAGGTTGGTTTGTTCTATCAGCACATTGGTGGCAGGAGGAAAGGAGAAAGCAGAAAACAAATCTCCAGAGCAGCAGTGCAGGCATTAACTGCCCTTCTCTGTGCTGAAAAAGATTGCTCGCCTTTTCTTCAGGTAAAGGGTTGATTTCAAAGTTTATTTTCCTTCTGTAGGTAAGATATAACTGATTATCACCAAATAAACCAAAATACATGAAGAATTTATTCTTATTTTTAGAATGGAGAAGTTTGCTTGTTTAATGATGATGTTAAAAAAATTTCTTGTCCTTTACAACTCTGTGGGGCCAAAGGGAATTTTGTCAAGCACTACTTCATTGTTTTAAGAAAGCCTTGGGAAAGTATCTCTTCAAGCTCTATCTGCAGTACTTCAGTGACACTAAGCGGTTTTTCTCACCAAGATTAACAGAACAGAAGTGACTTTTTTTCTGATGACAGTTTTCATATTTAGTTCCTGCATTTTTCAATACTGGCTAAATCTTGTAAATAGATCTGTGATGTGCTGCAAAAAAAAAGTTCAAGGCCAACATGTTTTGGAAGAAATAACAACTTGGAGGGTTTTTTTGTTTGTTTGTTTTTTGTTTTTTTTCAGGAATCATAGAGTTTTCTTTATAAATGTGCTTAAATGTCAGTTGTTGACAAGCTCCAATACATGCTGGATGTTATTTATCTGAAAATCAGAATAACAAAATGCAGCAACTGCCCTAAACCATTTCCATTATTTCCAGCTGGCATAAATATTCTGTGATCTTTGTCGAAGATTCTTGCTTTGTTGATTTTATAGGTATTTATTACTCAGTTGCTGACAACTCACAAAATTTGCAATACTGTGTTTTATGCTGTGATTCTGGATTGTCAAACTCGTTGTTTGAGATGTGAAAGCTCATGCTGAGTGATGCATCTAAACTGCTCTCCTACATGCAGTTGGGCTGGAAATCCTGAGGACTGGACCTTAAAGAACGTTCAGGGTTTCCCTATTTCTGACCAGGTCAGAAATATTTCTAAAAATGTTGCGGTTTGTGATTAATGAAAGTTTAGGACAATGTGCTGCAAGCATAGTCAAGTACGTTGAGTACCTCCAAGTCACTTATTTCCATTGTACGTATCCTTGCTTTTCATTTCCTAGCTCTTTACAGATATTTTTACCATATTGAAAAGTGTGTCTTTGTGATGAGAGGGAGGAGCAGCAGAACAGAGCTGTTTTCTGGGTCTTCTGAAGAAGTCAAAACACAGATTTCCAGTCATCTCTCATCATCATCATCCATAGTTAGGGGATAATTATTAGTTTGGGCACTGGTTGAGAGCTGGGTGACCTCTCGTGTTAGTGCAACATTAAGCACAGAGTCAAGTATTTTAAAGGTTTTGTACTATTTCTGTGCAGTTGAATTATTGATTTAAGGAGGTAAAATAAAATTTTAAAAAAGGCAGGCAGTGATGAGTTAATTTGCACCTGCCTTGTTACAGTAGGTGTGACAAACCTCTGTCACTGCCATTGCAGAGAGCCCTGCTCTCTGCAGGGAGAGCACCAGCTCCTCTCTATAACCCTTCAGGGTGTTATGGTGTTGGAGCACCAGTGCAGTTTGTCACTGCACCAGAACGTGCCTGCTAATGCTGCAGGAGGACTGGGAGTATCCAAAATGGAAAGTTCTCAGGATTTCTGATGATAAAATAGCTTTGGTTTGGCTTTGTGGCTGTTTTGTTTTGTAGACTGGCACACTTGCTGGGAGGAATAATAGTGGAGCTCATGTGTTTGTTTAAACCTTGACAAAAGCCCCAGTGCCACCAAGGAGTGCAGTTTCATCTCCGTTTCTCAGTGACACTGCACTGTTCATTGACAATAGTAAATTGTGAAGGGAAAGCTTCAGGGAGGGCTCTCACAGGGGTTATTACATGTTAGAAATGCACCAGTGAATAAATAACAGGGAGCTGTGGCAGCAGCTTGTGTGTGTGCAGCCCCTTTAAAAACAAACAGTGCTTGTTACTTATGCAAATTGTTGTGCTCCTTTCCTCACCCTCTAGAACAAACCTTTCAAATGCATATGGTGACATGCAACTCAGTGTTGAAAGAGATGAGGCACCAGTAACTTTAAGGTGTACCTGAAGTAGCTGTAGAAATCAAGAGGTTTGTATAGTTATGTGCTCTGCACATAAAATAACCAGCCCCACTCTGTGTTCCTAAAGTTTGAGACCTTGGTCTCCAGCTATTTGGAAAGTGAATCTGTGATCTGAATTTATTAATTTATCACTGTTGCCTCCATAAACTGACCAAGGGCTGTGGCATGTGTTGGGCTGTGCTGATCTAATTGTGTTCCTTGAGCCCTTCTCCCTCCTCATGAGTCACTGCCAGTCCCTGGGCGTGCTGATGCTGACTCTGAGTTCATCCTGGACCCTCTCTGACCTCCCTGCTTGGGCAAAGTGTGCCTTGAGCCTTTTGTTTTATCCTCTGTAGAGTCTTGAACGTGGCCCTGCTCCCAGAAAGGAATATTTTACAGAAGGGATGTATTCCATGAGCCATTCTACTTCACAGCACCCATGGACCCTCATTCTCTTCTCTTATGGGGCACAGAAGAACTTCACTTACATCAGATACTTACCAAACCAACTCATCAAATACTGGTTTAAGCTAACTGGGAGAGATTCTGGCTATTATACTCAAAATTCCCCACTTTCAGTGAGGTAGAGATGCTCAAAGCGGGACTCAGCCAGGAGAAACACATTATGAGAATTCTTTTATATATTTTATATTATTTTACATAATATAATATAAATATATAAAAGAATGATATAAAATATATTAAAATAATATAAAATATATTTTATAAAATATAATATATAAAATCTATTAAAAAGCATATATTTTAATATTCTTTTATGTCTTTTATCTCTACTGCATGTATACATTAGCTAGATAAACCCAACACCATTCTTTTCTATTTATGTGAGTTAAAAAGAAGGGCTAAAGTTGTTCTTGCATAAAAAACGGCCATTGGACCACAACCTTACTGGATAGAGGAGCTGCTCACCATTCTGTCAAGCATCTGAGATAAGAGAAGGCTGATAAAGCTGAATGATCAAAGATTTACTAGAAATCTAGGGGGAAAAAATCCCCTCTTGCCTGATTTACAACTTGAGTGATACTGGCAGTATTCTGATCAGTGTTAGCACTCTTTAGGGAAAGGGATGTGCTTGGGCTGCACTGTTCCTGTGAATAGGCAGAAAAGGAAAGCTGGTGTCCGTTATTTCAGTTTGCAATCCCAAATTTAGTAGTAAATTGAAAAAGTGAGAGAATATATTTTTTTAACAATTTAGCCTCTGCTAGAACTGACGAATTCATTCAGTAGAACGAATTCTGTTCAGTGTGGAAGCTCAGGGCCCTGCAAAGAATTAAGGAATAAGCAAGCTGAATATTTCTCCTGGAATGAAAATAGGGTAAGATAGTCTGACTAATCTAGGATGAATATTGAACTTGATGAAGAAGTGTACGTGACCCCAAAAATTCCAGGGAGAATGACAGGACAGTTTGACTTCTGCTCTGTTCTCTGGAGGCCCAACTGGCTGTGAACCAACCTCAGAGCCAGGAAAAGCTGCAGAGGAGAATACTCCTAAATGCTGCTCTGAATTCTTTTTTAGGAAGTTGTGCTGTGGGTGTAGGAGTCATTGTGGGGTTTTATTTCACTTGTAATGATGTGTAAGAGGGATTCCAGCCAGTTGCAGCAGCAGGAATGTGCCTCCTTGCTGCCCTTGGAGTTAGGGTGAATTTTATCCTTTCCCTGTTCTTGTTGTAACCTCAAAAATCTTACAAGTAGTTGGTGGGGCAGTGCATATTTTGATATATCTGCTCTGGTTGGTTTGGACAATTAAAATCTTCCTGACAAAGCCCCAGAGAACACAGCACAGTGCTCTCTCCTTTTGGCAGCTTCAAGGCTGGCAACACGGAAAGACAAATAGAGGTTTTCATATTTTATCTTAGTAATTACATGCTTCAGAGGCCACAGGACCATATTTAATGGCTTTAAGTACACTGTGGAAATAAGGAAGAGGAATGTGGTGTTGGAAGAATTCCTAAATTGAAAAAGCTCTAGCCCACCTTTTAGCCCATATATCTGTAATCTTACATTACCTTGCTACGAGAAGAAAGAGCTTGTCCAAACTGATGTTTTTCAGCTTCCCACAAAATTGTACCTGCAGTTCTGAGATAGCCCTTCTGTTTACATACCAAAATCAGGTTTGTCTATTGTGGCAAAAGTAGTAAAATATGGAGCTAAACTAATAATGTGTATAATGGTAACCCACATATGTTCAGCTGCCATTGTGAATGAATGTTTCCTCGTTCTCCAGTCCATCAAATATTTGGGGCAACAGATGTTTTCTGTTCTTGACAATTTCTTACAAGTAAGAGCTTTGGCCACTTTATTTAAGGAAGATGTGAGATGATGTGTGCAGGCTTATGCATGCAAGAGAATTGTGTTTAGTGGGTAAAGAGATTTCAAAATTGTGTTACTCAAATTATTGCATCAATATCTTACTGCAGACAAGGATGCTTAGCTTACAACATCTTCTGTGGTTTTGCTTAGCTGATTTCAGATGTATTGTTTAAAGAGCAGTCATGCAGAAGGAATTTTAACTGTGCAGGTTTCTAAACAGACTGAATTCAGTTGCTTTTCTGTGCATTGCAGATTTGACACTCTTTGTTACTAGAGTGCATTTACTGCCTTATGAAGGAAACAATTAACTCGTTTTAGCCAGGAAGGGAGATAAGTAGCTGGCAATTTGTATATTGAAAACTGCAATCTGTACCTGAGAAAAACATGTAAGAATATGATAGTGTATCTTGTGCTGGGATTAATCTCTTTTAACTCAGTCTCTCAGAATTAAAACCTGGAAGGCATAAGATATTGTTAGAATGAGATGTGATTATCATCTCTAATACTGAGCTGACATTTAGTAACAGCTTGAGGTACTCTTTTTGCCCTAAAACCTGGATATAAGAGCTTCTTTTGTAATGAAACCTGAAGCTAGAAGATGCTTGTGTGTTTTGTGCTTCATTAACCTCTATAGCTTGTGGTAATTGTGGAAAATATCTCAAAATAGCTTTCTAGTTTGGGTGAATTTCATTAAAGCTTATTCTTTGTGGTTTGCTAATGGGGATATTTAGTTTTCTCTAATGATCAGCATCAGGGTTGTGTAGATTCATGACCTGGGATTTCCTCTAGAGCTGCTTATAGCAAGTCATTTACATAGTAAGGATAGTCACAATTTTATTCTGCTGTCAGTCATTTCCAGCAAGTGGCACAGTTTTTAATGTGGGACTTGTTACCTTCTTGACAACTGTATTATCCTTTAAGGAAGGTCTGAAACCTTTTAAGCCCCTTGTAAGTGAATTTGCTAGGGAGGTGAGGGTTGTGATGCTGAGCTGTTCTGCGGAGGATAAAGCAGCACAGGACATCCATGTAGATAAGCACTTCACTCTGACAGCCCTGATGTGGCAAGGAATTAGCATCTCCCTGCAAGCTTGTTTGTGTTTACTGGAATACTGGAAGCAAGTGCCAAATGTTAGTAGTGCTAAAAACACAAGATTTGCCAAATTACAGTCTGACTGGAGCTTGGCTGCTTCCCACATTTCTCTGTCCTCCCTCACAACTACAATTACAGCTTCCCCCTCTTTTGTTGGCATTCTTCTCACTCCTGTTCACCTATTCTCACTTCATTAGTTGACTGCTGGATTTTTTTGTTACTGAGCTGCTGGCCTATGACTGCATTCCCTTTGCTTTATCTTATTCCTAACCATTGCCATGGATACAAACTTAGTTGAATTAAATACTGACAACATGTTCACAAAGAATAATGACCCAGTGATGTACGAGACAAAGCATATTAGAAGTCACAGTGATTGTCCTAATAGGTTTTATTGAATACTTAGCAGGGTATTGGAAGGTTCTTACCTTTCTAGTACATCTGCAGGGTTGTGTTGCCATGCCCAAGTTTCTCTTACAATCTGCTGTGCTCAGCACCTTCATCTGACCTTGTCAAACTATGTTTTTTTCTTAGTTTAGTGTCAAATACAGACCTAAATTACACATGTGAAGACTGCTTGGCATTTTAAAAAAGCCACCTTTTGTTACCATGCCTTAGAGGTATTAATTCCTATATCTGATAAGAAAGTAGTTTTGAGATGAAAAAAGATGCTGAGCCTACAGACCCCATAATTAAGCGTTGTTTTCTTGGAAAATAATGCTAAAGCCAATTCAGCAAAAACAAAGCCATGTTTCTGCCCTGTCTGGTGCATTGAGTGGAGTGTTTTGGCTTGGTTAGCTCGGGGTGGCACGGGGTGAGCAGCACTGCCTTTGTGCAGCTGCCTTTCTAGAGGGGTGGACTGTCCCACCCACCTTCCTGAGAGCTGAGGCAGCTCCTGGGTGAAGGGAACGCATTCAGCTTCTCACCTTGTGAGTTGTTTTAACCCTCATTAACAGTGAGATGCAGGCAGGATTATGGGTGATTTGCTGCAAATCCGTGTGGGGCACAGTGTAAACCACAGCTGTGCAAGCTGCTGCCTCAGCCAAAACCGTGTGCTGGTTCTTCATTGCTCACCTCTGCTGTTGGAGGAAACCTGGAACAGTCCTGCCTGCCCTTGGAAAACTTCTTCTGTCCCCATGAAACTTCGCTGAGATCCTTTTGGTTTCCCACCAAAAGGCTGCCAGCCCCGTGCTGAGGTGCGTTTTGCTTGCTGTGCCCAGGATCTCACAACCTCTGTCCCACAGGTCTGTGAGGTGCAGTGAGCCTTGGAGGGGCATAACCTGTGCTTAAATGACAAATCTCTGCCACACTCAAATCACAGAGGGAATCAAGATCATTTTGTGATGAAACCTGTCAAGGTTTCTAAATGCCCAGAGCTGTCAATGCATCCTTGGCTATATAGCTTGTAATTGTGTTAAAGATTCTGCATCCAGGAATGATCACAGAAGATTAGAAAGAGCTGGTTGTGCTGATACTCAGAATTGCAGCTGTCCCCTGGCCCTGCAGCTGCTCCCCATGCTGTGTCCTGCTCCATCACCCTGGCTGAACCAAGGATTGTGTGTTTGGAACCTGATGCAGCTCCCTGATGGCATTTACTCTTTTAATGCTTTCTAGCATCAACCCCTGAGAACTGTGGATACGATATAAAAATGGAGTGCAGAGATAATTTGAGGAAATGAATATTAACTTTTCATACCAGCTTTAGCTATTTACCAAAAATGCTGTTTCAAGACTAATTTATCTGTTTCCACTTTCACTGTGGTAAGTTAGGGTATAACATCTAATTTCAATTAACTTTTCCCTTTCTTCTCTCTCTGTTAAATAAACTTATATGCAAACAGTTTTTCATGGTACAGGAGAATGAGGAACTTTTTGTGGGGACCTCTTAGGCAGCCTGTCAAATTCTCCAAGGGTGTGGCTATAAAACATTATAAAATATGACTATTATTTAGAAACTGTAACAAGCTGGGAAGTACCTGAACTAAAGTTTTGAGTTCTTGAGAATGAATCCAAGGTTCCCTGTTCCCCAAGATGAATCTCTAAGACATGCTGTGTTGTTTCACATCCAAAAATATCCTTACTTACCAATAAAGGCTGAAAATGCCTCTCATGAGAATGGTCTGAAAAGGAAGGAGGAGACAGGAGCAGACTCTGAGGGTTTGTGGGCAGTCAGGGGCAGGGATGTGCCCTGTCATTACTCACCCCAAGCACTCTCAGCCCTGTGTTCCTCTGGTGCTTTGGGTGGGTAACGCAGAGCCCTGCAGAGCTGCCCACCACTGAGCTAGGAACTGCTCTAAGGAAATTGAACTTGTACATTTTTGGAGAGCTATTTATTCTCACACAGATATTCCCTCAATGTTCTGTAGTGGATTTTACTGCTGTGATAATCTCTGCAAGGGAGAAAACTGCTTTCAAGTTATGTGATTGACAAAAAGAGCGTTTGACCTTGCTCATCCTGAGTGATGTGTGAGAGCTGGGTCCTGCACTGAGTCCCTGCTGCCCTGAGGCACTCAGAAACTGGTGAAGAATACACATTAATCTGGGGGACTGATCAGTTGATTGCCTGGCTATGTAAACATTTGCATTGTGAGAATATTGAGTGCTCTTTATCAGTAACAAATCACATATTGACATCAACTGGAGATGTATCAGTGTTGTCATCCAAGCAGACCACCCACTGCTTTGGCTTTTATGATTTCTTTGTCAGATATTTGCACAGTAGAAGACATTATAATGAGAATCTACTTTGAAGGGAAGGAATTTCCCAATTTGTGCAAATCTCTGGAGCCTTGGTATACCCTTTATTAGATGTGGAGTTTAAAACATCTGTGTTTAAACTGATCAACTGGCATTACTCCTGGGGGAATAAAGCTATTTTCTTATTCCTGATTTTAACCTTTCATGAGCCAGTTGAACATACTGCTTGGAAATGGAACATGTGTGCCTTTCTCAACCCTTCTGTTCCAGGCAGCCCAATTAAAGTGAAATGTGAGGGGTGATTGCTCCAGATGATGTGCTGATCCAATATTAAACAGCTAAAAATATTGAGTAGCTTCATTATAGCAGGGTCCCATATGCTTCTTGCAGCTAATAAGGGATGGTTTAAATAACAAAATTCAGGAAATAATGAACTTGGTGAAGGTTCTGAGGCACGCAGTGTGAGGTTTCTGGTGTCCCAGCGAGGCTGTTGTGTGAGACCTGCCATGGCAGATCTTCACAGACCCCATGCAAACCCCAAATGCACTGACTCCAAACCACAGCAACAGGGAGAAACTCTGCCTTCCCCAAAGGAACTATGTGTAAGTTCTTTGTTCTTTGACCTCAGAAGGATATGGAGGAGCCAGCTGGAGCTCTCCTGATCCCCCAGGACTTGTCTGTGGTTTGCTCTGGCTCAGGACAAGCTGCTGCCACTCTGCACTGGGAACACAACACAACAGCAGCAATAAGGGTGTTGTGCCAATAGTCTTGGATTACCTGTGCAGTGAGAAGCAAAATCTCCATCAATTTAAGGGTCTCTTCCAATGGCATTTGTGTTGTAAGGGGAGACAGGCTCTCTTACCTTGGAGCTGAGAGCCAGCACAGAGAGGTTTCCTGCTGTGGGAAGGACTGATCAGTGAAGTCCAGTCTGTGTGATAAATCTCTCTTCTCTGAACACTCCAGACTTGCTTTTTCCATGGTTGGTTGTCTCCCTTTAAAACTAGATTTATTTGTTGGTAGTTGCAGGCTGCTGGAATTACAGAGCAAACAGAGGCTCAGGTTGTGACGTGTCTGGCATTTTCCCTCTGTGGGACTGACCCCCTTCCTTGGCTACTCATGTCATTGTTCCACCCACTTCCAATTCACAGGTGACAAATGAATAAGTATAGGTCTTAAAAGGGAGGGAGGAAGGAAACGCTGATTTTTGGTGATTTCTGAAGGAAATGCTGATTTTTGGTGTTTTCCCCACGGTCCCCAGTATCCAGCTCGTGGAATAATGTTGAAATCTTGGAGTTAAATTTTGTCCCGTTGGTACAGAAGAAGGGAGGTGGAATGGGGTGTAATGTAGCCATGAAAAAGATGTAAGCAACCTTTATTTCAATTGAAGTTATTCCTGACTTTGGGCCAAAAATTTCAAGTGTTTATTGCAAATATTGGATGTGGCCTTTAGAGCAGTGTACTACTAATAATTTGTCTTCCTTTTAAAACAAAGATCTTTTTACTTACAGTCTAAACTTCATCCTCAAAACCGCTGAGCTCACACTGGAGGCAGCAGCTCTGCTCAGCTGGACGTGACCCACTTGAAATGAATCCTTGTAGCTGAGTGCAAGCCTGAATTGAGTCTCACAGAGCATCTCTCCAGATGTGTTTAGCAGAATGTGTTTGTGAAACTACAGCCTCGGGCAGGAGAGGATGCAGCTGCACCTCGAGCTGGAGAGGCTCCGGCGAGCAACTCATGCAAAAGTTTTCTGTATTAACAGCTCTCCTGAAATGCGCCCCAAGCAGGGTCTAGCAGCAATTTCAGGTAATGTTTTTAGAGATGCTCAGCTGTGGAACAGCTGCAGTTCCTAAGGTGTTTGCTGATTACTTATTGATGCTTTGTCCTGATATATATAAACAGCTCCACTGCTCTTTGAAGCACGAAAAAGAAAAGAATCACAAGGCTCTCCAATTTGGCTCTATCAAGCAGCAGGTTTTTAAGGATGAATAGGCACCAAAAAGAGGCATTTACAAGGACTTAAGGAGTGTTAAGTAGACTTACCAGCTTTATTAATTGTAAAGATGAAAGGGCAGTTAAAAATGGGCCAGCTGATTCAGTCAGTGGAGTTAGAGATATGGGGAACTGGCAGTGGGAAGGAACACACCACCTTTTCTTTCCAGATGCCTTTAATAGCTCCTCAGAGATGTGGCAGCAACCCAAGCCTTGCTTGAGCCACAAGAGCTATTTATACAAAGTTACACTTTTCCTGGTTTTCAGTTTTGTGTGGTCTCTAGAAAAGCCAGGATCATTGCTCCTGCCTGTTCCACACCTGGGTTTCCAGGGAGATTGTGTGCTGTGTCCTGGGATAGCCCATGGCTGCTCCCCTTTGTGTGTTAGAACCCCTCTGTCCCAAAAGAAATGCAAGGCCCAAAGGTCAGTGTGAATGAGATTTGAAGGAAACATCTCAGGAATGCTCTCTGTCCCTTGGCCAGGTTCATTTCCAGCTGCTGCTGTGAAGTTTGAGTTTATGTTGTGCCTGTATTCCAGCCATGGCATTCCTGCCTGGGAAGGAAGGGCAGTTGCTTCTCTTGCATCACTGTGCCCGTTTCCACGCACAGTTTTATTCTGTGGTCCCTGTCTGCCCACCTTAAAAGTACAATATAAAAGTACAGTATTTAATTTAATTTCCCTGTTCTCAAAATCCCTGCAACTCTGGAAGACTCAGAATTGTGTCAAAGAGGTTTTTTTTTTGTTCACTCAGACTTTTCTATTATTTGAGTAATTTATGGGTGAGACAAACTTCCTGGGAGCTGTGTCTGCTGCCACAGTAACCATACCCCAGGAAATAGGAGCAGCTCTCAGTTACTCTGCATATTCTTTTATGTTCCTAATGCTGGGGCTGTGGAGTGATCCTTGCAGCTCCCATTCTCACAGCTCTGGCCTGCTGTGCAGGGGCAGCCAGGAGCTGCAGCCTTGATGTGGGACAGCTCTCACCCTGCATCTTGATTCAATCTGCAACCTGTTGTTGTTGATGGATGGAGCTGTTGGGAGTGAAGGCTGACCTTGGGATGTGTCCACCAGCACCAAAGATGCCATTTCTTGTAATGTTTGTTCCTTAGCTGCAATTATCAAATTTGTGCAGCTGCCTCTCTGCTCTTCACTGCAGACTGATGTGCCTGTGCTGCAGATGACAGGGAAATTTTCTGGAAAATTGATATAACAAGTAACCTCTCTGACCTAGAGTGCTCTAGGATGCTTTTTTATTATCCAAGACTAGTGTAGAAGCAATTTGATAAAAAGGTGATGATCTCCATAATTTTCATATTCCAAAAAAGGGAATCTGTCCTCTTCAAGAGGAGAGAAGCCTGAAGAACAGTTGAGAAACCAAAAGACAAATATAGGTAGGCTGTAAAGCAGCATCTCTACTGCCCAGTGATAACACAGTGGAAAGGAAATGTTCCTTGCTGCAGGATTGATTATGGTGCTCTCCTAATAGCAGTGAATTCCCTTACCCAATGGGTCAAGAAATGCCCCATTCAAGAAAAAAAAAAAAACAGGGAAAATTTAGCATCTGGATTGTAGCTCATAATACTTTTGACAGTACTCAACATCAATTCAGTGAGTCATGTCTCAAGGGGCTTTTTTTTAGTTAATAAACTTGAGTTGTACTCCAGCTTCTACAGAGCTGAGGGATAATTTATACAGATAAGAAATGGCTTTTTCATTTTTAATGTGTATGGCTTGTGTGTGCCTTTGCTTCAAAATCAGTTATTTCTCATGTGGGAAGTGGCTAAAAACCAGCAAGGGCTGCAGCTGGTTTGGTGTTATATTCTGTGGTTGGTGGCTGCATTACCTTCTGTTTGATAGGAATGGGACTAAAAAAAGGCAAAACCATTTTTTACTTGAGTTTTCTCTTTAAACATGTGTAAGAACACTTTGCTGTAGTGTCCATCCAAGAAACAGCAGAACTTTGTGTGAAAAATGAGAAAATATTGCAATAAAGGCACTTACGTTGAGCTGTGTGGGCTGATACACTACTGCTGTTTCTTTAATTTTTAAAATACTTGCAGTAACTCTTATTTTGTTACACTAGGAAAGGTAAAAAGGAAGGATAAGGAGTTACTTGGGAGTCGTTATTGATATTTTTTTCCACTTGCAATCAGTGAGACTGTAATAGAGAAAGAATTGCTCTTGCTTGTTTTCATATAAATCATAATACAGAAGGGCAGGGGGAGATACCTGTGGGTTAAGGGGCCATAAACTCAGTTATGCTGGCTGGGTGGAAGTGGCTTTCTGTTAAAAACAAACAGAAAAAGGGTAACTTCCTAGGAAACTCTTAGTAAATGCTTGGTAAGTCTCCAAGAGGAAGCAATGGAGTAGTTTATTGTTTAAAACACGGCTGAGGAAGTTTCCTGTCTAGCCCTCATTTAATACCTAAGGGTAAAAGCCTGTGTATGCCTTACAGTGGTGTTTGATGTGTCAGACAGGTACATTGAAAGGCCTGCTGGAATCCCTGTTCTTCTCCCAAAATGCAGAAGTGGAAGTTTGCCTTCCTGAGATGGTGAAGAAATATTCAGCAGACATTCTCTCTGCACCTCTGATCAATTAAATGCTTAAAATGATGTATGTTCCTCATATTTCATGTTTGAGAAAAATCAATTTAGCAGCTTACTGCTGATGTTCTTGCCAAGTGGGACTGTAGATCTCTTTTCAAGGCACAGAAGATGCTGTGGGAACAAGTGACTGAGGAGGTTCTGTGCCCAAATTTCTGTGTCCTCCTGTGTTACAGAGCAAATGGAACTGGTGAGGAGCAAGTTCTTTCTTGCTTCTCATTCTGCCTTTCTTGCTCTAACACTGTTCTCCAGATTCTGCAGCACTGGCTGAACATTTTCAGCACCAGCAATGCAATGTAGCCCAGTTATGCTGCAAGCAGGAATTAACCCCCAAAAGCAATGCTGACTGATCTGTAGGCTCAAAGTTGTTCAATCCCTCCCAAGACTTGTTTACAGACACCTGGAGAACTCCTCAGGATGGCTTTAGAATCATGGGAGGAATCAGATTAATTCTCAATTTATTTGGTGCTAGTCAGGTAGAACTAAAAGAAATCTATAACTTATTACTTGAATAGAAAGAAATTATATTCATCTGAAGGCAACACAATTTCAGAAGCTTTCAGGGAAAACTTTTGTAATTGAAAACTTTTGGTTTGCAGAGAACAAAACCCTGGCAGAGGCACAAAGCTCTTCCTTTCAGTATAGCTGGGATTTCTGGTCACAACACTTCTGCATGTGATTTATGGCAGCATGAAGCCTGGTACATTGAGAACAGGGGGTTTTTTAAATGTTCATCTTGGCCAAAGGAGATTCTTGAGTAAGAAGGCAAACACAGGCAATAACTATGACTGAGCTTTGCTGATTTGTACCACATCTACCAGTAAAACTCATCCATGTGTGTATTTAGGTCCACAGTAATTCATGTTTCACATTTGTTACATTTGCATGCAAAAGCCCCAAAATATCTTGCAGGAGGTATTTGCTTTGCAACACTTTAATGTTTTTATTTAATCAGCAATGCTGCAGTTGACAGTTATAAGAAGAGGAAATAAGTTGCAGGGAAAAGCAGTTTTAGGCTCAACATTATTGTTGCTAAACTTGTGCAATTTTCTTCCTCCATTTAACCTGGACTTTGCATTAAATTCTGTATGGTTTTAAAGAGGGGCTGCCTTTCAGAGCATGTCAGGTAAAGGATTTGAAGGTGAAAGGCAAGCTCTACTTTTTACATTAGTATTTGCATCACTTTCCATAAGTCTTGAGATACCATTCAGTACTTTGGGTACTTTTTGTGCTTTTTTTATTCCACTGATAGCATAATACTCCAGCAAGAAAAGAGAAATAATGAAGGGTTTAAAGTTTTGTGTGAAGGAGTATATGGAAAGATGTTTTATTTGTTTAAAGATTACAGTTCAGAGATCTGTATAAAGCTGGGATGTTTGAACTGAATCATTACCTTTTATTGAAAAAAAAAATCAATTGAAATTACCAAAAATTTTCACATAGAAGGGCCTAAAATTTAGAAATATTTTCCATCTCACTCATATCCCATGCCTTATAATTTTGTCTTGTGTAGTTTGCAGTCTCTGATGCGGGCTTTTTCTATTAAAAACTGTTGCCTGGAAACTTGGAGCATGATATAAATTTTTTCCCCAACTTCAGTTTGACAGTAAACTGGGGCTTGGAACAGTTTGTATCATGGCTTCATTATAAAATCCTAAAAATGCCATATCTCATTTTCTGTCATTGCTGAAGAATTTTTTTGCCATTCCTTGGTATGTAACACCGTAAGCAGAGTTTGTAATTCTGGATTTTAAGCGAGGCTTCTCTCAGTTCATGAAAACAATGCTATTGTTGTGTAAGCAAAATCAGGTAGTAATTTAATGTCTAATTTCTAAAAGCCATTAAAAGCTCTTTGGAAACTTGTGGAATTTTCACTGCTGTGAAACAAAGCTCCTGAAAGCCCCTAATGGTGATTTCCATTAGATAACAACTTCACTTCTTTTAGTAGTTGCTGTGGTTAATGACTGGTGTTTCAGAGCGTGAATGAATTTGACTGATCACTGCAAGAACAAGCAGCTTGCCCAAATTAATATGTTTCAATCAGCTTTTGCTGCAGAGATGGGAACGCCACGTTGCCCTTCACGCTCACTTCTCCTCTTTAATTGTTCTCACAACGCAGGGGGACAGGCATTATAAACAGCATTTGGGGTGCAAATTATCATCTGCAGGCATTGCAGACAGCATTTGGGGTGTCAATGATCATCTGCAAGCATTATAAACAGCATTTGGGTGTTTTAATGTAAATTATCATCTGCAGGCATTGCAGACAGCATTTGGGGTGTCAATGATCATCTGCAAGCATTATAAACAGCATTTGGGGTGAAAATTATCATCTGCAGGCATTACAAACAGCATTTGGGGTGTCAATGATCATCTGCACTTCAGTATAGGTGGGAATGTTAAGTGCAAGAGTGAACCTGAGCAGTGGTACATGGGAATAAAGAGGTGGTGTTGCCCAAATTTGTAAGTAACCCTTCTATCAGTTTCCAGAAATGGCGATTCTGTCCAGGCTGAAACCCGTAAAGGCTGAAGTTTTGAGGAGTGATTCAGAGGTGTTGGTAAAATAATATAGTGTATATAATTAACAGTTTTCTTGAGAGAGCAATGTCTCCTGATTTGCCCTGCCCTATTTTCTTCTGGGTTTCTTAAGTGACATTGGTATTTTTTGTTAGTTCTGTACACTTAAGAATAGGAATCTGGATGGTTTTGGTGGGTTTTCCCCCCTTTATTCCTTCCTTAAACTTTACACAGCATCAATAATTTGGTACATTACAAACCAACTGTTCTTGTGTTGTACAAGAAACCTGCAAGGTTAACAAAGCCAGTGGTGTTAGAGGGGACACTTATTTGGAGTTTTGCAAAAGTTGCTGAGTTTGGCATTTTCTCCTACAATAGGAAACTCAGTTTGGTGACTCAGCTTTCACATTTACTGCTTTTTTTGGCTTTCCAGCCTCTTGCAACTTGAACCATTAACTCAAAGCAGTGCTGCAATTACTGTTAAGGCTTAATCAGATCTCCTGATCTTGAAATTTTCTGTTTGTAACGCTGCAGATCTCTCATTTTCAGGCAGTCTGGTGGAAGTTAAGTGCACTAACATTTTGTGATTTCCCCTATCAGTATCACTCATCTTTGAGGCTTTCCTGCCAACCAGGTTAAATGTCATTCCACCATGGTTACTCACGATTTCTGTCCTTAATACTGAAATGATTTGTGAAGTCTTGAAATACTTTATTTTACTTTATGCAAATTGTATCTTAGGTTTGTCTCTGTGGTGCTCATGTTCTTTGTATTTTCTGGCTCAGTTTTTAAAGATCTGAGCGAACATATGATGCCTGTGAGAAAAGGCAACAGAAATGCAAGAAAGCAAAGCTGCATAACTGATAAAAGAAAGCCATTATTAACTATGATGCAGTCTTTAAAACTTTCTTGTTATCTGCTCTTACTGATCTCCACTTTTCTGTGCAGAAGTGAGGTTCAGCAGCAGTCTTTACCCAGAGTATTACATTTTCCATAATTTAGTTGCACTCCTCTGATCCTATTTGTTTGTTCCACTTTTAACTTCACCCCAGCCTCCCAAAAATGCAGTTACCCACTCGAGGTCATAGGCTTCAAGGTGAAACAGCAGCACCAAAGTTACTGCAGGGTAAAGGGGCTTGGCCAGACCGTGCAGCAACCTGCACCAATTTCCAGGGGCAAATTAATTAGTTTTTCACCTGTTTGAAGTAATGCAATGTTCCTCCTGTGTGTGAGGCACTGACAAAGGGGATCCTGCTTGTCAAGTGTTTCTTAAAGAATTGAAAACTCAGAACTGCTGTGAGCATGACCAGGAGTAAATTAAAAAAACTTATCCTATAAATCTGCAGTGATTTTCACTCTGGGTAATCCACTCTGTGAAACATTGCCATTGGGTTTTAGTTCGCAACCTTAGAGAAGTATTTGACATTTACTCAGATATATGATGGAGTATAAATTAATTTAAAAAAATAATTCCCAGCAGTTTTGGAAAGAAGACGAGTCTTTTTTGACTCCTTTCACTCTTTTCTTAAAGCGAATGTTCATATTAGCTGATTTTTCAGTGTCAATTAGATGCAGCCTCTAACATGTGTTTAATTCTTTGTTAACCAGAAGCTGCTTGCAATGAATACTACCACAAGTATTTTGCTTTTTGCTGACTTTCTCCAGCATTGTGGTGTGGGTCTGTGAGGCTGCAGGGAGGTTAAATAGTTTGCAACAGCACTGGACAGGAATTGCAAAATAGTCTCTGCTTAAAGTCTTTCTCCCCTGTCAGCTTCTAAATTTAATAATGATGGAATTTGGGGAAGTACTAAGAGTTTCTATCTGCTGTGTATGGGCAAGAGATAAAGTGCATATGCAATATAAAACACTCTTCAGAATGTGATCTTTGGTCTGTTAACATGCTGAACATGCCTTTTTTTTACAGCAGTGATTTATAGTCCAGCATAACCATGCAGAATCACTTCATTATATTTGAATAATGAAAAGAGTGCCATCAAGATGGCATGTCTCAGGGGAGCTCTCTGAGGCAATACTTTAAACAAATGACTTTCTAGATAAATTTATTATGAAGTGTGATGAAAGCCATTTTTCTTGGCAGTCACATCTTACGAAATCACAGAGGTTTGTTGTGCTGGAGTGTTGGGGTGGGTTGTTTTCTTTAAGCTCTTACATAAGTAAAGGCTGAGTCCATAGGAACAATGGTTGGTGTTTTGCTGGCACCATGGAAAGGAGATACAATTCCTTAATGGGCAGCTATAATCCTGTCTGATCATGTCTGCTCAATATTTGTGGGCCAAACTTACAACCTAGTACCACAATTGGTGGAAAGTTTATTAGCTGCTTTAAAAACTAATTTTTATAGGTATACATGAGTGCTCACTGCTCTGTTGTGCAAAAATGTGGTTCTATACAATTTGAAAAAAACCATGACAGAATTTGAGTAACATTTATTCTGTCAAAGGAATACTCAGCCTTTGTACTGGCAATTTGTTAAATTGTGTTATGAAAAGTTTACAAAACCACCCAGCAATCGCCAATGTTATTATTTGTGTAATATAAAAAATACCATTTTGATTCCTCTGGCATGTTTAGCATCCTTGAACCTCTTGTTTCATTATTTAACATTTGATTACTAGGAGGAAATAAACTGTGCTTTCTCAAATTGGTTTTGTAATCAAAGTTGTTCTAGAAGCAAATCTCTTACACTGAGGACAAATATGTATTGAATGAAGATACCTCAGGCTGTTTCTTGGAGATCTTTATCATAAAGTTACTTGAATATGTTTTTCTGTCTTGAGGTGATCCCCTCCTTGACTCTTTTTAAATATAATATCAGTTCAAGAGTAGAATATGCTTTAAAAGAGGCTGATATTTTTAAGAGGTGGAATTATGTCTTTACAACACATAGAAAATTCACTGACCTTTATCTCTTTCATAACCACAAAGTTTTTGTGCTCCTATCCAGACATCATTGCCTGAAATATATTAACAAAGTGACAGCCAAAGGATCTTGATTGCAACTCAGCATGCCTGGATTATTTACCTGAAACAACTACTGAATGTCCTTTAAACACTTCTTTTCTTTACCTTGAAATTAGGATATTTGCCACTTCTTGTGAAGAGCTTTGAGATCAAAACCTCGAAAGTGCAATTGTATCATGTAATTGTTATGTATTACTAATATCCTCCAGAGATTAAAAAAGGGAGCCACAAAAGATGCTGGGAGAATGAATTACTTCTAGAGCTGGCCTGACTCTTGTGTCAGTGATGAGAATTTGCACCTCAGGACTTGGTGGCTGCAGCCAGGGTGCCCAGTGGGAGCAGCAGTGGCTGAGCTCCTGCAGGAGGGACAGGAGGACACCTCTGCCTGCCCTGTTAAATGCTCCTTGATCCTCCTCACCACACAGATTTCCCTCCATCCCTGAATGAAGCCTGCAATCAAGTCAGAGAGAAAACCTGATTGTCTTCTTTTCTGGCAAGATTGCTTACAATTCCAGTTTAAAAAAAATTCAAGACTGATTTTACCAATAAAGAGCACTAATAATTTTCTCCCTCTTTAAGGAAAAAATCCTATATAAAATTTTAACTCAGTAGAAACTTCTATTGGCAAGTTCAGTAGCAAGTTGCAGTGAGGTTGGACTCATTCAAGCTTAAGTAAATGGATATTCTGTTAGTCCCTGCAATTGAACATTCTGTACCTCGTTGCATTAATTTAAAAGATATTCAGTCATAAGGAAAAAGTAACTGTAATCAGTTTGCCTTTTTTGAATTCCAGTTTTTCCTACAGTAAATGCAAAGCTGGCCATGCTTAATTCCTCCTAATGGGTTAATTGATTCCATGGTCACTGGGTGTGTGACCTGACTTCTGGTTCACTGAGTCTCTGAATGTGGCATGGAGATGATGCTGTTTTGTTTCTGTTTCATTTGGTGAGTGCATTTGGCCAGAGCTGTGAAGGATGTGTGAGCAGGAGGTGTGAGGAAGGAGAGCTGCCCTTCACCAAAGTGTGCAGGGGCCCTGCAAGCACAGCGTGCCCCAGGCAGGCTCTGCAAGGTGAGCCTGCCCTTCACTTGTGTCTTGGACTTCCCATTCAACTCATCCATAATTTGATTTTTGACATCTCAGTAATCACTGCTAGCAAAACCCAGTCATTTTAATGGCGGCAATATACTGCAAAGCACATTTAACTTTGACAGAAACTTGGAATGCCTTTGCCCTGCCTGTTCCTTGTGGGCACTTTTACAGCTGACTGAGGACTTGTGCAGAAGCCTTTGGTAGGAGCTTCTGTGATTTTGGTGTCAATTGGAGTTTTTCAGTGCTTTAGTGGCCCACAATGAAAAATATCTCCTCCATAAGGACAGATTTTCTTCTGGACTAGCAAAGTGCTTCTGAAGAGACTGAAGCTGCTGTCCATTCAGATATGGCAGCTGTACAGAAGACTTGGTTAAGGAAAAATGAAAAAATAACTTCTGAGTTAATATAATTGTTCCTGTGGGTTTGGAGGGAGAGCAGAGAATTTAAAAGAACAGCTGAAAGACTGATCATGTTGGTGACTGCCCCCTAAAATATTGAGAACATAATTCATAAACAAGTAATAGGGATAACCTGAGCTCTTTTTTCTTTTCTTTCTGCTCACAGATCTGTTTGTGAACATTTAGATTGTGACAGTACCACTAGCCAAATTAATTGAAATACAATAATGGATTTCTGAAACCATTAACACACAGCTGTCAGTAATTGACTTCAGCTGGATTCAGTTTAGGGGGACTTTTCCTGTGCTCCATTGCTCAGGTTGGATAAGGAATTGCCAAAGTTTCTGCTGTGAATATTCCTGCACACTTGAAGGTGTCTGAGATTGTGCTGATTGTTAAACTTCACAATTTGCTCAGCAGTGAATTTGCAAGCAGGGTTGTTCATTTTCTTACATTTCTCTGAGCCCACTTTGAAGGGTTTTTTTAGGTATTTGCTCATCTCCCTCCTTCCTGTTCATGACTGTCCCTGCCCCTGCAGCTCTCATTGGCGAGGGACAACACACAGGTGGTAACTCAGGCTGATGAGAACTTCCAGCCTCCAGTCAGCTCAGGATCACACAGAAAGAATTTTCATATCACCAAGAGAATGAAGCCAGGGGAATTCTCACAGTAATCAGAGACTGACGCCTGTGAGAGTTAATTTTTGAGCTAATTTCTGAGGTATCCAAGAGGAGTCAGCAACAAGTTGTTAATAATGTCTTTGGGAGTGTTTGAGGCCATGTAAATTCTACTGATAATGTGGCTAGCTCAGGTTATTTAGGAATGTGTGATATGAGGAACATGATGACTGCAGGTTGGATGGAAATGCAGGATGGAATGTGAAGGGATCCATTTGGGCCCTTTTATTTTACTTAAATATTAAAACATTCTGTGCATACTTCTGTGGCCTACAGCACAGGTTAAAGGAAAATTTTGCATGTTTTGTTGGATGCAAGCCCTCACTTTCAACACTTACACTTTATTTTCATATTTTTTTTTGGCGAGAGAGCTGCAGTTTTCCCCAGTGTTTATTCATTTAGGAATTGAGAGGAGTTGAGGATTTTGTCATGCCAAACACATATTTCCTCTCTGTTGTACTTATTTTAGGCCGGTTGGTTTTCTGTTTTGTTTTTGTTTGTTGTTTTTGTTTGGGTTTTGTTTGGCTTCATTGTTATTGTGGTGTTGGTTATGTTTTGTTATGTATTTGTTTGTTTTTGTAGAGGTTCAACTGTAATTTTGGAAAAGAATTGCTAAATTCTTTCGAATTGCTATTTAAAAACAGTCCTTTAGAATGAGGCAGGTGGCTTGCTTGTGTTCCTCCAGCAGGTTGGTACTGCTCATTACATTCAGCATCACTAAGTCTTTTCTAGTGCTTGTCATTCTGTAAAAGATTAATTTAAAGACATGACTACTAACTCAGATCCAGCAATACATGCAGTTCAGATTTCTGCAGAGTGTTTCTTATGCATTCAGGATGGATTTCAGCCACAATATGCCCAACATGAGGCTGACAGCAGATTAACCTTGGTGGTTTAGATTGTGTAAGGCAGGGATTACAGCTACATGTGTTTGCTGCTCAGGTAGCTGATGGAAAGAGGTTGGTGTTCTGAAGCCACAGGATTATGTCTGGTTAATGTTTGATCCTACAGTAAAATGCCTGCCCAGACCCCCCATTCTTCTTGGCTTAAAAATGTCAATATTATTTGGGTGATGTTAAACAGCATAAGGAAAAGTAGTGAGAAGAATTCTGTCTCTTGAGGCTTCCAGCTAAGACACTGTTTAGCAGCTGTTCATGCACAAATGTCTATGATGAGGGCGGAGGGGGTGTTGTGAGGTTCTCTTGTCTCTGCTTTGCTTTGGGACTTCAGCTTTCTTTTGTGGAGAAAAGGTGAAATAAAGGGGAGGGGGGAAAATAGGACACTGGATATAATTGAAAATGCAACTGCTATGGAGTTGAACTATGCCAGAGAGAGTGATGGAAGCTGGGATCTATTTAATTTCAGCATCAGGGCTGTGCTGTGCAGGTGCTCAGGAAGGAGCTCAGGGCTGGCTCTCCTTGGTTGCTGTTCCCATGCTCTCTGTAAATCACTGCTGGTTCCAGCTGTGGTTGATTTGGAGCAGCTCCTGGGAGCTTCAGGAGACACTTCCCTGGGATGGGGTGAGGAGAAAGTGTGCCAAGGGAGGGGACAGCTTTGCTTAACCAGACCAACCTGGCAGAGGGGCCATAGCACAACCAGGTGTCCCAAAGCCACCACTGGGTCACGGAGAGCTCCTGGGCAATGCCAGCCTGGCTTGATTTTAGTCCTCTGGGAACTGATAACCAGCCTTGGTGTAGCCACCCGCCCTTCTGTGAATGTACAGTTGTGTGCTCAGCCAGCAGAGGTGGTTTTACTGACTTTTGTTCTTAAAGGTTTGCAGCTAAGCAAAAAAGGTACACAAGAGAGCCTGAACCTTCGCACCTGTAAGGATAACAGCAGTGCTGGCAGCTGCCAGGTAACACAAACACAGATTTCAGGTGGGAGGCTCTGTCAAGAACTGATTTTTCTAAAGAGCAGGGCCTCTAGTCAGCATTTAATCTGGCCTTGTTGTTGCTAGGATGTGTGGCAGGAAGGTTACCTGAGATAGTTTGGAAAATGTAATCTGTCTTTTACTATCAAGTAAATAGAACGTGCTCTGAATTACAAGAAGCTTAAATTCAGTTTTAACTACTGGCCAAAGAGCCACCTGTGACTCTGTGAATGAGTCCCAGGCAGGCCTAGGGATTCACTGAGTCATGGGGATGCACAGAGCTCTGCTTCAGGAACTTCTGAATGGGATTTGGCTTTTAACGTCCTGCAGGGAGATCTTGATTTTCTATTTTATTCAAGGAGCCACTCTGAAACCTTTGTGAAATGAAAGAGAAGAAATAGAAAGTGAGGTTTGGGAATATATTAATTGAACAAAAGCTTTAGTTCATGGAATCCTAGTGTCAGTAAAGCCACTTGAGGGGCAGGCTGAGATAATCTGCTCTAAGGTGTTTTCCTGTTGCATGGGTGTGACTTTAAACCCTGGCGTGCTCATAACTCCAGGAGATTGTTTGTTGCTATGAATTACTAAATGTACAAGGATGCTTGAACAGCATCTGTATGTGGGAGTGAAAATGAGCTATTAAAACCATTGAAAATATGAATGTCTGAAATTAGAATTAGTCACACTCTTTTTTGTTAGATTTGCAAGTCTCCCACTCAGAGAACTGTTAAATACTTTTAATTCTTTAGTCGTCCTTTAAATTATGTCTGTTTCAATGTAATTTTCCTAAGCCTTCATTATTCATTAATTATTTTGTTAAGGATTAACATACTTTAGGTATTGGGGTGTTTGAATTGATTTAATACTTATTTCCTTTACAGCTGTTACTTCTGGTGACTGGCAGCTCTGCAGGTTTGTTGATTTTGGCTTCTCAGCTCAGCAGTTTCAGTGATGAGAAGTTGATGTGTACTCAGCAATTTGAAGAAGAGATTCACTTTTAGTGTCCTCATTTGGATGGCCAGAAATCCCAGTAACTTTATGAATGTAGGCTTAGGGTGGTATTTGCCTTGTTTAAATTTAAAGGGATTAACACTATGCAAGCATTTCAGAAGCTTATTCCAGGAAACTCAAGAAAGCCTGGTGTGTTAATATAGGCATATTCTGAGGTTTTCACCTGTTTTTTTTTTTTTTCCTTTATACCTTATAAGAGTGTGAGTAGAAAAAGCTCAGACCCCCAGTACTCACCCTTTGCAGCAGATCCAGGGGAATGGGATTCTGCAGGGAGGTGCCATGGTAACTGAAGTCACTGAGACTCTTGGTGTCAATCTGTTTATTGGAGAGTACTATGTTTAGGCTTTGGTTTACCCCAGGATGAACAGCAAATGGAAAGTTTGTTTGGTGGTCTCATTTCTGCCCTTTAGAACCCAGAAATGTGAGGTGACACAGAGCATAGGATTGCTCTGCCTTTGCTACTCCACACCTGGAAGATGGGTCCCTGGAAACCAGGGCTGTCCTTTGGAGCACTTTCCCCCTCTTTCCAGATCTGTGGCACCCCTGCAGCAGCTGCACTGCCTGTGCTGTCCAGTGAATGGTCCCCTGCCTGTCTGCAGGGAATTTAGCCCCTGGCACAAGTAGGGGACATTTGCTTTGTGATCTCCCAGCTGGGAAAACACCAGGAAGGTCATTTCCATGTGAAACTCTGTCATTGGAATATGTAAGAAAAGTGGAAGTGGAGTGGGAATTCATCCAACCTTTTCTCAGAAATAGTGAACAGAGCCACCAATGCAGGCTGTGAAGTCTGGGTGGCGCAATAGATCCTGTTAGCAAAAACATCACAAAAACTGGTGGGCTTCTCTTTATGCCTCTACAAGAACATTTTAAATGTCATAATAAGAGGTGAGGTCTCATTAGCGAGGTTTCATTTTGCATGCTTTCATGCAGCTCTGTGTACACAGATGTATGACCATAAATTAAAATGCAGTCCTTGCCCAAATGTGCAGAGGGGCATTGCAAGGCACTACTTGTTACTTTGCTCATTTAAAATTCAGCCACTACTGGTCAGACTTCATCGTTGAAACAAGATAGTGCTGCTTTCAGAAAGGAATTATCACTCTTGGAGCAGGGTTTGAAACATTTTATGAGCTAGATGAGCAAACCAGGGCCCATCAGAACTCTTAAACTACTGAGAAACTTGTGAAGTCACTAAACCAGCACAGCTTGGGTAGGAAGAGCTCCGGTGTGAGATCAGCTCAGAACAGGAGGCTGCCATTCTCACCTGCAGGTAGGGAGACATAAAGAAGCACAGTGAGGAGAACCAGATAAATTGGAAGGAAAGATTAAATCAATAATAGGGGGGAAACTTTAACAAAGTGATTGTCTGGATAAAAAGCAGGTCTCAAAGGACCTGAGGCTTGACACGTGAAAAATTAATGGGAGGAAGCAGTAACAAATAGTTTTCTAGAAGTGATGTTTTATTGGAAGGAGGATGGATAAGGTATTTACCAAGCATTTAATTAGGTTATGTCCAACATCATTATGAAGTAGGTGAATGTGTGGATTGATTCATCTGGTTAGGGATTTTGTAAATAAAAAGGAACAAATTCAGCTGGAACAAAACAGAATGGTTAGGTAGGAAGATTTCATGCCCTGTAAAAAATATTCTGGGCCAGAAATTGATAATAAATCTAATCACTAATGCTCATCTTCTACAGTGATATTTATACTTTACAAGAAAAACAAAAACCACTTAAGCTTGCAGTGAAATAATTTGTCAAAAGAACCCAAAGTCTATTTAATCTCAGAGAAATAGGAAGCTGTATCTAATAGCTGCCTTATTTTCTTCTATTTCCTTTTTCTGGGGCAAGTTAACATAAACCAGAGTAGTTTATCTGATTTCTTCTATTGGATATAATTGAGTTAATGTTTCTGTGTTGTACTATGTATCTCGGCTTTGCAGGTTCAGTTGAACTTTCAGTGTTTTACAGTCTTTTGCCAGTTCTCCAGTCTTCGGAGTACGAGGAAAACTTTGTGGTAATGGTTTCACATTGAGCTTGAAGACCTCAATAATAAATATTTTGGGTTGGTATTACCTGAAACTACCAGTTAGTTCATACCAGCAGTCAGCTGGTTTATGTGCAGTGGAGCTGTATGATTAAAGCTCACTGAATTTAAGGCTGCAAGGAGCTGGTAAGTGTTTGTACCACTGCAACCTGTAGTTTTCACTGCACTGCAAGTGTATTAATTGTTTTACATAGTGTAAGAAATAAAATATTTCTCAGATGCAGTGCAGCTGCTGAGGAAGGTATAAAAAAGAACAGTTCATGTTCCTACTTTTAGTGATACAAAGCAGATAAGTCCCTACAGGGATTGATAGCTACTTTATATAGTGGAACCTGCTATGTCAGGAATTGAGACTGTGCGAGTGAATTAAGCAATAAACAAGTCTGTGCATGTGACATTTCATTTCTGGATTGCTGTGGAAAATAATGTAGAAGCTGCTCACAAGCGCATTGATTCTGCTTGCTGGCATGTGCAGTCACCTACTTTGTAGTAACACTGGTATACACAGTTTCTGGAACTTATCCTGCATAGCACACAAACCAGAGCAAAAGCTTTTTTTCCTCTTAACTACACTAGAAGAAAGTAGATCCCTTTAGCTGATATGCAGTAACTGCTGCGTTAAATCTGGATTGTTTTAGATAATATGTATAGCTAATTGAGCTTGTGTGTAACATCTGAACATATAGAACAAGCACATTCTCCTCCACACTTGCAAAAATTGAAGAAACTATGTCTGACATCTTCCAAGGTGTATTTGAACTTAGTTGCTGGTTGTAGAATTTTTTATTCCCCTGTGCTGTTACATGTGAAGGAAAACATCTGTTCTAGAGACAACATTGGAGCCAGAAATGGACAGAGAGGAACTGAAGTGGAGAAGAGCAGAGTAACAGGAGTAAGTTCACTTCAGTAAAAACTGAGGAAGCAACATAAAATCATGTTCGTGAACAAGTGCAGACCCAAGCTGCCACCACTTGCAACCCAGGCTGGTTTGGCAGTGCCAGGTGGCTACTGCAATCTGCCATCAGGAACTTGGACTGGTGGGTTTTGTTTCCCTGGGAAAAGAGCCGGCGTTGGTGTTCAGGGGACTGTGGCCCAGAGTGGCCAGCTGTCTCCTGAAATTCTGCATTGCACAGGATTTCCTCCCGGACCCAAGCTGGCAGAAGTGCCAACTCGGGCACTTGGTTTGACAGTGCCAAGTGGCTCCTGCAATCTGCCATCAGGAACTGGGCCTAGGGTTAGCGTACTGAAACCCCAAAGCCCAGAGCTCCAGGCACACTGCAGCTACAAAAGGCATCCCAAGGGGAACACAAAACTGAAAATACATGCCTGCCTCCAAAGCCTTTTCCTTAGAATCAGCCTTGTCCAGAGTAGCCAGCTTACTCCTGAAATTCCGCATTGCACAGGATGCCTCCCAGACCCCAGCTGCCATCATCGCCATCTCCGGCGAATTTGGTGTATCCTGTGCTGTAAAATGCACATGCCTTCATTTTTAACTGTGCTGAAATTTTCTGCTGGGCCTTGGTTTTAATTCATGGCTTGGATAATGAGTTTTGGAGGTTTGTGGACTTGACCAAAATGCTTTTAACATTTGCATGAGAACCACAGGGTCAGGAGAGTACAGGGGGCTGCAGTGCTCCAGGATCCTGCCTCTGCTTTCATCAGGACCCCTCGTTCTGGTCTGTGTCTGTGCTGGGTCATTGCTCTATTTCTGAGTTTGAGAGAGATCCCTGTTTTCTATGGTACTGAGCAAAGGGTGCAGAGTTTTTGTGCTTTGAAATGCTGCTGGAATTTTAGAGCCCAGATGAAAGCTTTTAGCATCTGCCAAGATACAAAGCTCCTGTTCATGCTATTGAAAAATCTTCTGTTAACAGCAGCTGTTAGTAATAGGCATAACTTCTCTGCATACCTCAAAGCATATTAGCAAGTAATTAGAAAAATTGTTGCGGGACTCAAGAAAAAAGGCTACTGGAGATGTGTCACAATAGGAAATCTCTTTGTCCATCTGCTCAGATGTGACAAGAAAATGTATTTCAAATAATATGTACTGTGGCAGTGCTGGATGTCAAAGTGTTTAAAAACACATTAATGGTCTCTCAGATGTGACATATTTAGCAGGACTTAATAATAACAAAAACTTGGATTTAATGATTTTTAGACATCACATAAGGTGGCTGAATCAAGCTAGAAAATTCCTTAGAAGATAAGAAGATAGGTTTTCTTTCACTTTTGAATGAGGTTTTTCCTTTGTTCTCCAGTTCTATCGTTTGTTATCCATTATTGCTGCCTTCCTGAACATGTGAGGACCAGTGAAATCTATCAGAATATCAGAAGGAAGGCACAATGCAGCTATCACCAGCTACCACATCCATCACCGTTTGTCTTCAGTGCTGTGACTGAACAAAACTTGTTCTATCTCTCTCCAGTACTGTTAAAAATTTTAACACTATTTTACCTTGCAGCTAACTGATCAGTGTCCCATATCTCATTTAGTAAGATAACCATTCTGTCCAAGCTGCAGTAGTATTTGGCACTATGTGGAAAATCCTTATGAATTCGTTTTGGTATTTATAGCATTAGCCATGAGTTGATTTGATACTAGAAGAAATATCTGTGATGCTCAGCTGTGGCAGAAGTCACTTCTGTATCTGTTAACATGTTATGTCTTTTGTTATAAAAGTATTTTGTTTCAGGAGGCTCAGATGCAGAAAGGCAGAGAGTTCCAGCTGCAGCAGATAAGCTAACTTATTGTGACTCTTGTCGAAGGGGAGAATTGGCAGCGAAAAATTTAATACATTTCAGCAGCACTGGGTCAGAATATTTAGACAGAATACATAGGACATAGAGAGAATTAACAGTGTTAATCTAATCTGTTCTCACACCTCAGCTCCCTGGGCATGCTGGTACCCCAGCAGCTTCTATTGCTGCCTGTCTTTGGCAGAGAGAGCACATCCTCTTGGAAGAAAGTCTGCTGTAATTCCTTCTTCATTTTAGTCTTCTTACCTTGTCTGGGACATTATTTCCAGCTCTCTTCACTAGGTGGATCAGTGGAGTGTATCCTTTGGTGCTGTTGCTTGGTTTATGCTTCCCTTGCAGACAGTCACAGCTGGCTGTGGGCTGGAGTTTTAAACCTGTTGCACATGCTTTGCAGCTCCCTGCAAGGTCACCTGTGTGACTGAGCTCACGCTGGCCTAGCAGATGATACTGCCTGTCACATACTCAATTATAGATACAGGTTTGGGGGAAAACAATAGAATGCTGGTATAAATTTCCAGATTAAATTTTGAAGGAAGCACCCCAGGAACAGATATACAACACTTACTGCATTGGAAAAAACCACAAAAAACTCTGAAACTCTCTATTTATAAACTTATTTACTTAAGTCTGTATTTTGCTAGGAAATAGTTCTAGGAAGTAAAAATAACTTTGGCATTGACTGAAGGGCAGCATTCCTGTAAGTAAGTTTTTTCTGGAGCAGAAGCTCACTGGTGTTCATGGCTTAGGGTTGGGCAAGAAGCACAAGTGGAGGAGTTCCCCTCCTCAGCAGTCAGGGTCTTGAGGGGAGTTGTAAAACTACAACATGGGAGAGAATGATGTCCTGGGAGCTCAGAAGAAGGCCCATGAGGGATTTGAGGGGGAATTTCACGGCATCCCCTCCTGATTAATGACAGCCAGCATGGCACCCTGCCCCATGGACAACCTGCCTGCCTTGGTGGGGGGATCAGGTAAAGTGCATCCCATTCCCTGTGGAGCCAGTGTTGGAGACGGAATCGCTGCTGGAGATGGGCCAAGGTCTGGCTCTGAGTGTTTATGCATCTTCTCAGCTTTCATTGTTTCTCTGCTGATTGCTTCCGTATATACAAAATCTGACAAATAATTGTAGTTTGAAGGGCGTGCTTAATGGAGGGCCATAAAAGTGATTCACAGGCAACTGTAAACTGAACTATTACACTAAAGGATAAAAAGCTTCCTTAATGAGCTGTACAAGACAGTTATCGATGTATTTATGAAAACATTTCCAAGTACATGTTACCAGGGGAATTAAAAGATAAATATTTAAAGATCGGCTGACAGTTTTCACATGTAGCAAAACTCCAGTTTCTCTATTAGGTAGTAAATTTATAAAAGGTATATATTTACATGATTTGTAACAAAAAAGAAACAAAACTTGCATTAAACCCTGATGTTTTTCTCTGTAATTGTGTTTTTCTATTCAGATGAAGAGATGAAGCATGAAGAAAATGGGCGGATGACATTCAGAATATTAATAAGGTAAACCAACATTTTTCCCATCCAAATAATTTATTAACATCCTGCCACAGAACTGTATTTAAGAGGATGAAACCTAACAACAGTTCAGAGTTTGATTAAGTTTCTTTTCATCCTATCATTGCTGTACACAATTAGGTTATTCAAGTGTGATCCTTAAACATTCCCAATATGATTCATAGCCTTGTTCTTCACACCCCAGAGAGAGAAAAATTGGTCTGTGGGCATGAATCTGATTAATATATGGATCAATGCATGCCCTTTTAATGTTTATTATACACATGCACTTTTAGTTTGGCTAAATGATTATCTCATTGTGTTACTTGCTCTTTTTAGATGTGCTGTGTTATTGTGAGCAAATATTTAGAAGCATTTTTAAGCATTTGGGGCTGACTCGTGGTTTGGCACTACCTGGTCAGTTGAGATTACTTTTATTCTTGAATGGATTAATAGTCAATAGGTGTTAAACAATAAGATTTTCCTTTGGACTACAACTGCTGTGTTGTGCAGATCTGACATAAAGAATGAAGATCTGGGTCATGATTTCAAGCCAGCTTTAAAGTTTTTTCAGATATACCTATTTCTGAGGTTTATTACCCCAAAAGGTTTATAGATGGAGGCCATGCCAGTAGCTGTGACTCCTTGAAAAGGAGGGGTGACAAGGTAGGCAGTGCAAAACGTTGTCCCCAGCCTTGGTCCTGCTCAGGGGAAAGCTCCTGGCAGTGCTGAGTTGTGGTAGCAGGAGTGCTTCTGTCATGGGGGACCCTCCTACAGCCTCAAGAAGGTTGGGGTGAAGCTGAATTTAGCCCCAGGTGATGATGCTCACCACCTTAATAATAATAATAATGATAATCTTAACAAAATTACAAATACCAAAATTAGAATGATTTCTACTAGGACAAAATAGAATATTATCACTTACAGAAACACCAAGTAGATAATTTGGCTAAAAGCATTGATTAACTTCACAGATGCCAAGGAATCATTTAGTAGTCTCCTCTAGGACTTATGAATCTTTCAAAGTGTAGTGCATGTAATAATTTTAAACTTTTTCTAACTTTCTGATGGGACACTAGGATTTGGTTTTTTCTTTTTTTCTATTGACATTATTTGATCACTTTAAATTTTGCTTTTGTGAGTGACTCTTCTATTCCACTTGCTCTATTACGATGCAGTTGTTCTAGTCCATGAGAGTCACTGTCCTCAGAACAAAAGGTGATTTGTGGATTAGGGATTCTATGGAAAGCTAGTGATGATTGGTTTGTTTCTACATGAGAATGTGAGGGATGGAGAGTAGAATCAGAATTCTAAACAGTTAGTGATAGTGGTGGAAGCACACTCAAGCCTGGGGAAGATTTTCAGTCTGGCTCTGCACACCATGTGTCTGACTCTTTGGGTGGAACAGCCTGTGTTAATTATGTCTTTAATCTCTCTTGTACCAAATTGCCAGTGGTTGAGAGAGAGAAACCCATTGATCAAAAGCAGAGTATTATTTCAAGCATAATAATAATTTGTAAACCCAGTACTTGTACAACAGCTGTTGCATCATCTCCATTGCAAGCACATTGTTGTGCATTTCATAGCACAAGTAAGGCTTCATTTCAGTGGCTATTGGGAAAGCACGTATGGATTTGATTTCTTGGTACATATGCACAATGTATTTGATTTCTTGGTACATATGCACAATTAAAACTTGAAGAATTTGATTTGAATACAGTTTATAGATTGTGCACTTCAACCTGGGCAGCCTTCCCTCGTGCCCCTGTTGTTATGACACGTGCTCTGCACTGAAGCTGCTGCTGCAGCCCCCGGCTCAGCTGAGATGCTTGTTGAGATCAGCTGGTGGAGGTGCCTTTACTTCCATCTGGAGAACTGAGGCATTTTACATGCAGGGAGGCTCACAGCAACAAATCTGCAGGTAAGAAGGGAGGAATTCCTGAAAGATTCCCTGAGGCTGCCAAACTGTGTTACATCCCCTCTATTCACTGCTTTGCCCGCTGCCTTTGCACATTGTGACTGTCAGGACATGCAAGACCTTGTGCTTCAGATACCCGGATAACATTGGACTCTCATCCGTATTGATTTCAGGAAATACAGTGTGTGCATTTTTTAGCAGACTCAGGCACATCTTAACTCAAAATTTGCCCTGTAAGGAGGAGTTTTTTACCCTGCAGCTACTCAAAATGTCATAGACAGCTGTATTTGCCCCACCAATGCGATCCTTGTTTCGTCCCGCAGGCTGGAGCAACACGCTGCTCATGGGGCAGAGCTTGCACAGTGCTGAAACTGCAGCTGCTGAAACCTGCACAGAGCATTCCTTTCCCTGAGCAGCCCCAGCCCTAGCTGAGGATACACAGCACTGGGATGCACTCAGGTTTATGGCGTTCCCAAATCACCCAGGGCAGCACACACAGCCAGGCAGATCCATCAGAGCAGTTACCCTGGCAACTATCACATGAGATTTTCCTTGCTAGGAATGAACACAGGAGCTAAATTTGACATGTGCTACGTCATACACAGTGAATTCCTCAGATGGAAGCACGTGCAGGCAGGAGAGCTAACACCTTTTGCAGTGTGGTGTGTATGAGCACAGTTTGTGGTGATTGGGATGGGGCTGGGCTGAGCCTCATCCCCAGTGGGCACAGCTGTGAGCAGCAGGTGAGCAGCACTGACCAATGAGCCAGGGAGTGCCCAGGGGCACTGACCAACCACCAAAGGGAGCAGAGGGCACACAGGTGCAGGGCATCAACACAAGGGGATAAAAGGCTGGGCTAAGAACAAGAAGGGCAGATGCTTGCAGCCTTCTAAAGTGGAATGATGTTACTCTGCGTGGGCAGATGCCTGAAGCTTTCTGAAGTGGTCTGGTGTTACTGTGTGTGGTATGAAGCCTTCTGAAACTGTATGGAGATGCTCTGTGTATGGTGGCCATCTCAGCTGTGACAGTGATGGGGTGAGTGCATGCCAACAGCAGTGCTGTGCTCAGAGTTTAAGTTCATTAGTGTGTTGCCTAAAGCTGGTCTGTGTGGTGTTAATTGCATAAACAATGTTTTTCGGAGGAGTTCAACGAGGGTGAACATAAGTTAAACCTCTTGCCCACAACCCCTTAGTAAAAGATGCCTTATTGAACTTTATTAGTAGAATAATGAAACCTTACAGTTCCTGGAGAATTCTCTTCAAGCTTGCATGGTGGGGGTTGGATTTGCTCAAGCTGCTGACTTTTTTACAGTGTCACATAAACAGAAGAGCGTCTGCACATTGAGAGTTTTCAAAACACCCTGAGTAGGGTGCAGGAATATTTTGCACTTTCCCCCCTCCTTCTCCTCTCCAGTCTGGGGCAGCTGTAGCTCCCAGGAGCATGAATGGTGGTTTGAGGCGAGGAAGGGTTTGATTAATGCTGACAGATGGCACAACCACAGCTTTTGGGACCTGACCTCCTCTGAAGTGCATTGTTGGAAGTGCCTGCTCCTTACCACTGCCTCTCATGCTCCATGGCATAACAAATCCCCCTTCCTGAGAGTTTCAGCATTCACAGTTCTGTTGTTTGAGTGCTGATTTTACAGAACATCTGTATGGCTCGTTGACAGATGTGATCAGTGAGACCTGGGTAGGAGAATTATTAAAAAGAGAAATTCTGCAATAATCTGAAGGGCTTTTTTCTGATGTAGGGTTTCGTTTTATCAGCAGACATCTCAAAGAATGAATATTTACCAGTATCAGTTTTGCTAAGTCATTCCTCAAGTGCAAGGGTTTGGATGCAGGTGCTGCCTTGAGATCCAGGTGTTCCATGGTCCTTAGAGCTATTAATGATTGTAAATATCTGATACAGATTTCAGAGAGCCATGGCAAAGCTTTCTCTTTCTTTACATCTTTCATCCTTTTAATATTCTAATCGCCTTCTTTGTCTTCCTAATACCTGAATTTAACGTCATCCTAATTATTCTGTGTGGATTTCTGCCACATTTGGCATTTGGTATCAGTACTGGTAGTTCCATTGTTTTCAGCAGATGGAGAGCTCACCTAGAAAAGGCTGCAGAGAGGAGTCAGTGTCTCACAGAGCCAGATTCACACTTAGGTTTGTACCAGTTAGATCAGGAGACCTGGGCAGTGATGGAGTTTTACCAAGAAATTAGGAAGGTTGAGGCTAAAATCAGAGATGCTCAAAGTAGAAAAATCTCTACATCTTCCATGGGAAGGTAGAGCTGGGAGAGGGATTCTTCACTGACTTTCTTTGCTGAAGATCTCAGGAGTGGGGTTGCCTGTATAAGGAATGCTGATGAGAATAGGACAAGGAATGCTGATGTTGGGCTGTTCTTGGTTGGTTGGTTTCTTTTAATAGAAGCTTGAAAAAGGTTCCCCAAAGAACAAGAGGACTCAGAAGATATTTATTTTGCTTTGTAGTTACTTTTAAATTAATTGTCTTCAAGGGGAATCTAATTCAGGAAAAGATAACCCAAGTGATTTTGCATTTTTCATTGAATTAGAACACCTTTTCGTGTGCTTTTAAAGTGCTGCTGGCTTTGTTCTCCTTAAGAATCACATCTAGAAGCAACAGCAAGGTGTGGGCACCTGGAGATGTGAAGTTGTCATGTTGTCTTTCTTGTCCTGGCACAAGCTGCTCCAGCCCAGCTTGGTTAATCTCTGATGAAGAATTCTCATGCTGCTGCTAGAATGGGAGGAAGGAGTTGTTGGGTTGGATGGGAGTGGCTGAAGCCTGTGCATCACTGGCTAGCTAATATGCTGATTTCATAACAAAACACTGACGATAAAGCCAAAAAGTACCTTTTGCATTGTTGCCTGTGCTTCCTCTGCCTTCTTCAATGAAACTGAGACAAATCTATAGACAAATGACAGGCACTGAGGGAAGGCTTCTGGTTGTGTAAATTCATTTTTACCAAACAAGGGGAACATGTCAGATGCTTTGCAGAGCATCTCTGGATGTGGACAGGGTTGCTCAGATGCAGCACATGATCAGGGCTGTTGCTTCCTGCTGTAATGAGCAGACTGAAAACTTCAAAAGGAGATTTCTGGCTGTGCTGTGTGTGCTCACAAGGCCTGTCAGTCTGTCATTCCCATTTGATTTAGGATGATGAAAGCAGAAGCAAAATCAAACTCAGTGAAGTGAGTTTGGTTTGATGGGATTATAACTCCCAGTGCTCTGGGGAGGGAGTGATGATGCCCGTGGTAAGTGTGATACAGCGCTGTCAGGTCTCACATGACAATGGGCAGAGCCTGCAAACATGAGCAAGAGCACTGCAGCTGGAGCCTAGCTCTGAGCTGGCTGCCTTTGCAGCTGTGCAGCTCTTGGATCTTTGCTTTGGTCCACCACAGAGTTGATGCTGAACAGGTACCTTGCTGCTTTCCCAAAGGTTAAGGGACCTGCAACTCTGTTTTAGCACTGTGTGGCTCTTCTCACAGGTTCAGCTCAATCTTTGGATAAGCATGTTGTTTCCTATGTGTACTTCTGTGTTTTGTGGAGTTGGAGACTCTCCAGCCTCACACCATGAAACAATTATTGGAAAGAGAAGCAATCACATTTTCCCATCTTCCAACACCAGAGTATTACATGTTGACAGTAATTTACTTTGTTCTGCCCAGGTCTGTGAGCAACTGCACAAAGTTGCTAGCATGAATGTATTAAAATGAAATACATTGTTTTAAAAACCTATTCCTTTATTCCTAGTAAAGTACAAACTGCATCCCAGAAACCTCATTCAGTTTTCCAGCTGTCAGTGGAAGGAGCTTTGTGCCACAAGATTTTTCTTTTCCAGCTATATTGGTTTTATTAGATATGTCCCCTCCTCTGAACACTTCTTTTAGGCTAAAAATGTTCCTGCTCCATCACTTTGCACACAGACACCTGATTCTGTGTGCTGTCACACTGGAGAGAGCCGAATCCTCTGCTGTGAGTGTGTTGGGGTGGAGAACATCCACTCAATTATACAGAACCAATTCCACAATTCCTGCAGAGGGAACAGCATCACTGACAACCAGAAATACAGTCAGAAAATAGCACAAGGCATTTGCTCAGTACAGTGGGATTTTAGTGCTGTGCACTGAAAAACAATGACAAACAACATGCTTGCTGCTGTATTAATAGGTTTTATTTCACTACAATTCCTACATCACATTTTTCAGCTTGTCATCCTTTTCCTGTATTAATCCCTGCTGGAAGGTTGTGTTCACATCTTCCCCGTGTTCTGTCCTTTCTGATAAATTTCCCAGGAAATGAAACAGGATAGAAATGCTGGGGTGGTACTAACGAGACAATACAGACTCAGTGAGGAGGAATGATGCTGTGAGTCTTATTTGATGTCTAGATTTTGAAATCCTAGCAACCACCTTGTGTGTAAAATTTGAAGCTCCTCCATGAAATTTGTTAAGGCATTTTCTGTTTTTTTTAGTCTGATTTTCTGTGTTGTTTGTATGTTATATGCTTATGTGATCTTTATTTTTAACATGCAGTTCATATTTTAACATATGGCATTGGAAAGCTAACGACCAGTGAACCCAGCTACTCAGGTACAATCCTTCTTCCTTTAATCTAGCCTCATTTTCCCACTCCTTTGAACTGTTAATTCTGCTCTCTGTGCCTTTACATGGACAGTGTTGAAAACCTGTGACAGAGTCTGGTTTTCTCTGCAAGGCTGAATGAAGTAATTTTAACTTATCTCTTGTGATGATCTAAGATTGTTATTAATGATGGGAGACTGAGCAATTCTTTACACTGTAGCCCTCTCCTATGTGTCTTGTTCTCTAGACTAAAATCAGAACATGTCAGGAACTTCCCCTACAGGCAGATCTCCAGCAGCACACACACTGTTGATGCTGCAGTGCCTGGCTGCTTTAATTTGTACAAACAGAAATTTGGCAAGTGAAACTGCATTTGTTAGATCATCTGATATTCAAATGGAGGATGATTGAAACAAAACATTGTGGAAATGTAGCTCAGGAAAACTTGTTTCTCCCAGAGAAATGATTTTTGTCTTTGCATAAGACTATAAAACAGCTGGGTTTTAGGACAGCTCACTCTCTAAATAATGACACAGCTACCAGGAACATTTTTCTTTTTGTCATTTAAAAAACTGCCATTTTTTACTCATTCTTTATATGTGTTAGTTATTTTGGTGGCCTTCTTAGCCTGTTCTGTATTGCAGGTTGTAGTTGTAGTTCAATTTCGTGGAAATAAAAAAATATTTCTTGCCATAAAAATACAGTATTACCTCAGACAACTGGGTTAATTTTCACTTTGGCACAAGCATAATTCCTGAACAGGCACTTAATAAATTCAAAAATAACTGAACATAAAGGCCTGATGTTTGGTTTTCAAACAGGTGCTTGAATGCTGAAGCATTCAAATAAAGTGAACATAGAACTGTAGTAATAGTGCCTGGGCAATTCAGGTAATTAATTTATTTTTTTTTTCATTTTACCATAGTTATAACTGGCAGTGATTTCCATTTCACACTTTTGCTTTAAGAATTACTTTTAAAACAGCAGGTGTCTGTTCCATGGGGACCTTTTCCCTCTGTTTACACTTGCCCTTTAAGTGTATAAAGTGGTCTGATGTAGATGACAGTTTTTGGACTTTGTCCCAAATAACCAGCAGAATAAGCTATTTTATTTTTCTTCCTGCACTTAACATATGAGTTAGACCTCCTTATTTTCTTCACACTAGATCCCTTAGGTTTCACTTTTTGGTGAGTCTGTGGAAGAACAGATTATTTTAAACATTTTTCCCCTTTTTACTCAAAAAACCACTCAATGATGACTTGAAGAAAAACAATCTTAATGAATTGTAGCTGAAAATCTACAAATTACTTGAAAAATTGGCATGCTAAGGAGTTACTGTAATTAACTGAGGCCCTGATCCTGTAGGAATTACTGTGCGGGTACTTTGCTTTGTGGTATTTTTTTGCCTTTACATCAATGAAACTTTTCTGGTTTTGTGAATTGAAGGACATGGACCTCTGGGGACTCCAGATCAACATTTTTTAGATACTGCACTTAGATAAGGTAATTCAATGAGCACATCAATGCCAGTGGAGAGGATGTCCTACCCCTGGGCTGGGAGTGCTGTAGGCGTGCGGGGTTGTGGATGCTCGGGAGCCGCGGTCCCGGCCCGGATCCCGCATCCGGAGCTCGGCGCTGCTTTCCCAGCCAGTGCGGGCTCCTGGGGGTGTTTGAGCTCCCACCTGCCGGACAGCTCTCCCCTCGGCTGAGCTAACACCAGTGAGTGCGAATTCGGGGCTGTGGGGATGCAGGGCTGGCGGCAGCAGCAGCGTTGCGCACCAATGCATGGCCCGGCTGCTGCAGCAGCGCCCGCTCCGCGTTAGTGCCCGCACAAAGTGGCTGTTTGCACGGGGACAGGTCAATTATCACCCACAGCACTCCTGCAGGAGGCAAACGGCCCTGACAAAGGTGGAATTATTTGGTCATTTGCTTCCCAGCCCTCTGACAGTGCCGGTGTCCGGCTGCTTCTCTAGTGATGCTTTGAGGAGTGTGATGTCTCGCAGCTGCAATGTGCTGAAAGCTACAGCTCCTCCCAGTGCGTGTGTGTGTGTGCTGGGATGGGGAAATGGGCTGGGGAAAGAACAGCTCCCACCACTCTGACCTGTGTGCTGGGATGGGGAAATGGGCTGGGGAAAGAACAGCTCCCACCACTCCGACCTGTGTGCTGGGATGGGGAAATGGGCTGGGGAAAGAACAGCTCCCATCACTCTGACCTTAATTTGGAGCACCCTGGGGATTCTGCTGGGTGGGGTAAATAGATCCCAGCAATGGCAGTGCCCGAGTCAGGACTGAGGGAAGGCGTGAATGAATGCACAGGGAGGGAGTTTTAGCACCTGTAGTTAACTCATTTCTGCAGGGTTATGTTTCAATATTAGATAAATGATGACGGGCTGTGGCTGCCAGTCAGGGTCTGCGGGTGCTGGCTGCTCTGGGCCAGGCACGGCTCAGTGCCCTGAGGGAGGAGCAGGGAGAGCTGTTGGGGTGATTCTGTGTGGTGTCAGCTGGGGCACACCCAGGGGCTCCCTGCCCTCCAGGGAACAGTGGGGACCAGAGGGGACAATCCCAGGTTCAGTCCTGGGTGTCTGGGACAGCTGCAGTGCCAGGAGCTGGGGACAGAGGAGTAAATGCACAGACACCCTGTGCCACTGGCTCTGGGCTGTGGCTGTTTCATGGACAAATGCTCCTTCTTCTCACACTGACATTTTTCCACCAGCCCTGCTCCTCAGTGTCCCTCTCAATTTCCACAACTGCTGCTAATTGGTGCCACTCAATCCCCTCCTGGAGCAGCAGGCACTGGAATCTCTGCCGGAGCTGCCCAGCCACACCTTCCCTCCAGGAGAACACAAATCTGGCACAGCCTTATGACTTAATTTGTTTTAGGGAGACAAGAAGAAAGAAAAAGAAACAGCTGACAGCTTCATTCCTTGATTAGTTTCCTATTTAGAGCATGTACTAATGATGTGTTTAACAGAAAATCTGGAGCAGGACTCAGTTCATTGATTAGTGGTTTCCTTACCAGTGGTGATTTTTTTCCCCAAGTGCATCCCATCTTTCCTCTAGGGAGAGCTAGCATAACTTTTTCTCTGATTTTCTGTTTGGAAAACCTCTGTTGTGGAAGCATAACCTTTCTTCATGAGTTTCTCCCTTTCAGAGTTAGAGTGTCAATTTAAGAAAAACTGAAAGAATATGATGATGAAGCTGAAACATTTTTTTTAATCATTTTTCAGAATAGCAGATTTGGGGAATTTATTCCAAGAAAAATTTATTGCCTACACTTACACTGTTGCATGGTCAAAGAGAGTGGAAATCAGAATGAATTCCCCTGAAGAGTTTCTAATGTCATAAGAAATGTTTTTATTCTTTTGAATTGTAGCAAATTTACAAGATGTATAACTTGCAGAGTCTCCTGGAGAATTGCAGAGGTTTCTTACAGCTCTTACTAGGAACAGGGATGAATGTTATGAAGGCGATTACTTTTTCACACAATTAAAATACTGGTTTGATCTTCTTTTGTTGACCTCTTGGTGCTCCTTTCCAGCAAAAGCTGGTTTAAAGCAAACATAAGAGATTAATGGGCTAATCTTCACCAGGAATTTTCTTCTGGACTTGGCAGGATAAGGTATCTGTCACTGGGCCATGATTAGCAAAATGGTGCTGCTGGTTGGAAAAGTGAACGTTTATGAAATGCTCTTCCGGACATAATTCACTCAACTCCATATATATGAAATCTTCATTCATAAAAAAAAATCTCACTCCAGTGTCAATCACATGAATTACTTATGCAACAAAATGTTGTTTGTTGATACTGGCATTTATAAACTGCAAAGGAAGTTTTTATCCTTCCCAGTGATTAGGGCTGAAAACCTAATTACAACGTGTTCTAACATCAAGTGATGCATTCCTGCAGCTCTTGCTCCCTTTGAGCACAAGTAATTGGCTGCAGAAGCAATCAGAGTTCTTGCTGTAATAGAAAATAGCAACACGCTCTGAGAGCCTTGGTGAAAGAAACCTGAGATAGCAGCAAACCCCCTTGGTGACCTCGGGGGGTGTCTGGGGCTGAGGTAAGGCAGAATCCACTTTCAGCCATTGGGGCAGAAGAATCTGACACTGAAATTTTTGTTTTAAAGCCAAAACTAACAGTGAGACCTGCAACTTACTCCTGGCCACCAGCACGCACGGTGAGGTTGTGTTCCCTTTCCTCTTGGAATAACCTCTCTTTGTTGCCTGATGGATCTACCCAGACAATTCACATTAAACAGTGGCAAAACCTGGTCTGTGAAGAAGTCAGTGCTCAGGAATGGTTCTTGCTGGCACAAGGAGATGAAGCCTTAGTTACATAACTATGGAATATTTATTGTTAGTGCTATAGGAGGAGCCCCACCACAGAATACAGGATTACTCTTAAAATAAAGCAGCTCACCTGCTTCATTCACGTGTTTCAGTATGTCAGCCAGAGCACAGCTGTTTGATGGAGCAGAAATGGCCTGTTAATAAAATTACACAGCCTTGCCCTTCAAAGCACTGCCAGGTGACAATCAGAGGGATGGACTCTTCACACAGGCACTGGAGTCAGGGGCTGCTCATCTGCTAGGGAAGAACAAAAGAAATATTCTGGATGTGTTAAACATTTGTGAGAAATATTACTTAGTTCTATTGGTGCTCTGAAGGATCTTGGAGATGCATTTTGAAGGATGTGGAGTTTCCTGAAAGGAATTAGGGCAGAGACACTCTGACATTAGCATGTAAGAGGGAGTAAATAATAAGTGTTATTTGCACAGGGGAAACTGATCTGAGTATAACATAATAAGATAATAAGGAGAAATTAAGTAGTAAAAAGATTTTGGTTTAACAGCAAAAACTGCATGCTGAAAATTTGCCCATTAATCTAATTTCACTGCTAGTTCCCTGTGAAACTTTTAGTCTCAGGGGGTCATTTGTCAAATCTTCTATTAATGTTTCATTAAAAGTAATTTAAACTTGTGGAGAATGTAAGTAAAATTTGCAAGTGTACATTATCTCCCCTCAGCTTCAGGCTGTCCTGACCCTTCTGGCTAAATTTGGCTGCTGCTCATCAAATATTGAGCAGCTCTTAATGGAATTGCATTCACTCCACAGCCCCACGAAAGAAAACCAAGTCTGGGTGGGCCACCCAGGCCAAGCAAACAAGAGGGACTAAAGAAATAAAACACCTCTGAACAAAAAAAAGAAAGATAAAAGAAAAGAGATGTTTCCAGCCTATTGCATCCTGAGCTGGGACTGATGAAGGTAACCCTCATTTTCCCTGGCCGGTGCCCCATCCCTCATTCCTGCTGTTCCAAAGGCCACAAGGAGGGTGAAGGCTCAGTACCAACTTTGAAGTTTCTGATGCTGCTAGTCCTGTTTATCTAGAAGAAAATATTAATTAGAGCACTTTAGGTATAAGCCTAATTCTTAAAAATATTTAATAATATTTAATTGGAGAGAGGTTCAGAATGAGAGAGACAATGGGGAGGGAGTTGAGAAGACCTGCAGGTGTCTTTGGAGGGCACATCTGGTAGAAGTGTGCAAGTACAGGGCTGCTCCTCTATTGCATTTGATATTAATGGACATTTAAAAGGAAAAGGTGCTTTTTAACACGCTCTAAGTACTTGGGCTGATATTTTCTAAGCCTTAGGCATAGGTATAACTTTAATTTTAAAGAACACTGTGCACCAATTTAAATGAAGATTTTTAGGTTTCTCATCAGGTAGGCAAATTGTAATCTCTTTTGAGAAGAAAAGACCCTGTCTAAGGTCACAAATGGTCTTTGGTACGATTGCATGTAAATTGTAGTTTGTATGGATTTACCCCATTAGAGACAAGCTTTCCTGGCACACTTGAAAACCATTATACATGAGTTTGGTGGGTAATGCATTAGCTTAATTGTAATTAGCCTGATTCACACCAGCTGAAGTTAATTTATTACATCTGTGATTGTGGTGGTGTGGGTGGTGGGAAGAGCCCGGGCTGGGTGAGGCTGGTGAGTGGCACAGGCTGTCGTGCCCACTCAGTGTCTGCGAGCAGCAAATCCACTCCAGCAGAGCCAGGCAAGGAGCTTGCAGTGGTGCTGTGACAATTTCAATTAAAGGTCTGAGAATGGTAATTATGTTTACATACCAGCAGTCTGATTAAATGTAAGCTAATTATGTGACAAGCTTAAACTGCGACCTGAATTACTCTTGCAGCATCAAAAGTTGGATTTCAGCAGAGTTTTTGGATAATAGGTTAGCATTATAAAAGCTTTCTTTTTTGTACATGTGAAATATTATGGATATTACTGGAATAATCTGACTTTCCTTTCCTTACTTTTTCTATCCAGCTTCAAGCATCACCTGTAGCTATTATTTATTCCAGCTGTCCAAACCCCTACTCATAAAGCAAGAGGTATTGACAAAATAGTTCAGGTTGGGAAGGATCTCTGGGGATTATCCTTTCCAATCTCCTGCCCAGGCTGGGTCACCCAGAGCAGGTGACACAAGAACAGAGCAGGTGGGGTTTGATCTCCCCACAACCCCCCCTAGGCACTGTTCCAGTGCTCTGCCACCCTCATTGGAAAGAAGCTACAAAACCATTGTTAAGTAATTCCCCTTTTGAAGCAAATATGGGTTCAGAAGGGTTTGCTGTGCTGGCTTTGGAGGGTCTCAGGCAGGTGGGATGTGGGCAGTGTCTGTGCCCAGCTCTCAGTGCCCTGAGGAGGAGGGATGATCCCTGTGGGCTGCTGTGCAGGTTGGTCAGCTGAGAAACAGAGTTTGTGACCTCTCTGAAAGCCATGTGAAGGCAACAGGAGAAAGAAACTCTCAGGTATTGTAAGAACCAAGTGCACAGCTGGGGACTGTAACCCTGGTTTACTCTTTAACATAAGCCACAGCCTGGGCTGGAGTTCCAGCAGTGATCTAGAACTGGAGCCTTGCAGTGTGGGTGGGTGTGTCATGATCTGACAAATGTAAACTGCAATTGTGAACCTCTGATGCACAGCAAAATGTCAGATTTGAAAAACAGTTAAGGCAGGAAGGACCTGGCCACCTTCTCAGTACAAAGCAGGGCTAGATACCATGTTAGGTCAGGTTGCTCCAGCTCTGGGAGTCCTGCACACTATTTCCTTTCAGCACTCTGTAGTTCCAGAGTTTCCACTTGAGGAGAAAATCCACTGGGTTTGAGTGGGAAAATCCCTGCATCCAAGTGTTGTCTGGTTCCCAGATCCTTTTGATTCAATACAAATCAGTCTCAGAGCCTGATCCAGAACCATCCTGTGATCCTTTCAAGGGATTTCAGCATCAAGATCAAAATACACAAAAAACTGAGCTGTTTGTCTATCACTGAGCATCATCCCAGAACTTCAGATTTGCAAATTCTGTCTTTAATACTCATAAAAACGTGAACAGCATTTTTAAGAGCAGCAAAGAAACAATTAAATTCAACCAGAAATGACTAATTTTACAGTGTTGAAAGAAGATTGTATCTTCCCAGTGGAATAAGAGATTGCTGTTTTGGTAAAGGATGACAACACCTCCAGTTCTAAAAATGCAACATTTTAAATTAATCTGTGAATAGGTCTTAGAATAAGTCTGAGTTTTCTGTTCTTAATTCAAAAGGAGCAGAGCCTTGATTACCTGCAGTGGTTTTGCTTCTCTTCTCCAAAAGCTGCTCCAACTGGTGGTTTGCTGCTGCATGCTGCAGATTACAGACAATTCCCCCAGTAGAAAAGAATCACAGCAAATGATTTTTTTTCCTCTGTTCTTCTTTGTTCAGGAATTTATTTCTGGCTTTATTCATTGCCTATATGGAAGATAAGACTGACAGAAACATTCTGCAGAGATTAAATATAACTACATCTCTGTTTCTTTTCATAGCTTGTTTCCAATATTGTGAAGTCAGTTAAAATACCTCTGTGTCTTTTCAGGGGTTTTATTAATTCTTTAAAATCAAACCTTCTGAATTAGTTACTTGGTCTCTACATTTTGCATCAGAATTACTGGGATTTTCTGGACTCTCTGAGCAGCAGTTTATTGTGAGCAGGGGAGGACAGAGAAAAAAGGAATATGTACTTGGTGCTTTAATATTTAAAGGGATAACTGGGCTTTACAGAAACACTAGTAAATATTTACTTCTAAAGTAAACTGACCTTAATACTCTTGAAACAAGTTTATATCAATATTGGGAATGTGGATTACAGCAGTGATATTTATAGGGCATAATCCGTTAATTATAGGAATTCATGGACTTTAAAGCATTTGGTAGCGAAGTGCTCAATTTCTAGCATTACTGGCAAGCAGCTTCTTCAGTTGCATGGGAGAATGTCTGTTTGTTTTTATCCCTCACTGCTTTTTTTTGTGAGGGATAATTTAACACTGCTGGAGATAATTGAGCTTCAGGAATAGCATATGTAGAATTTTGGTCATGCAGTGCATCTTGTGCTTTCTGCTGTGTTAAAGAACTGGCACACACATATACTCTTTGCAGCCTGAGCTCATTTGGTGCTCACACCAAGGACTTGCAGACCTTATGCTTAACCTTGCAAAACCAAAACCTGTTTTGTTGTATTTCCCCCCTGTAGCCATGCAGCAATCAGCCCAGAGAGCCTCTCAAGTTTTCTCTGCTGGCCATACCTAGAAAAACTGGGGTGCAGAAGCAGCCCCTCTTTCCCAGTAAGTGCTGATGCCTTTGTCACCAGGCCTTTCATAGTTCTGGAAATCATAAATAACATCTTTATAAGATGTTAATATAAATAAATAACATCTTTATAAGATGTTAATAACATTTTTAGAGATCAATGACAATTGCTGCATTTTTTTCTTGGATATCTCTTCACTGTTCAGGCAAATACTTACAAGGTGTTCCAGTGTTTCAGATGGAGATGAAAAAGTGCTATTTCATTTTTTAAATCCAGAACAGCTCTGGTTTTTTCTGCATCTTTATTAAGTTTGCTCTAAGCATTTTTTTCTAATACATTTACTTTTTTGGTCCTTATGGTCCAGAATTCAGCTCTAGAAATTTGTCTGTCATGCTGACTCTTAATGTCTCCAGGATCAGAAGTAATCTGTACCTACAACTTTGATTTTTCTGAATATTTGATTGATGTGATTAAACAGGTGTTTAGCTAGGTACTGTTCATGGGGATTTGCACAAACTTCAACTTTTCCAAGTAGTAAGGATTTTGTAACCTTTTAAATTCTTTTTACATTTGTTTTAAAAGCTGAGGAGATGAATCTAAGCAGCAGTATTCTCTTCAACAATTTTCATAACTCTACACTGGAAAGAAATTATTTTTTCTTAAAGCAATAGACTAGATTTTAATCATCAGGTCTTGGGAAACTTCTCCAGTCCACTCAGTATCAGTGTGATAAATATGTGCATATCACACAACAGATTTAGGCCTTGTTCTCAGTCTTTAATGAGTCAGAATTTTGCCTCATGTTGCCAAATATTCTGGTCTCCTTTTCACTCATGCTTATTAGAAGATTGCTTTGGTGTGTAATCAGTACTGACAATCTTAGAAGCAGACTTTTTAATTATTTATTGCCTTGGTATCCCTCTCTCTGTTAGACTTCAACCTGACTGAGAGGATTGGAGACAGATTTAGAGGGAAAGAAATATTCATTTTTTTAGCAAAAAATAGCCAAGTAAAGAGAAAAGGATTAATTCTTGTTGACACTGGAGAGATCAGCAAATCACATCACTTCACTGACTTACTGCTTTGGCCTTGTCAGGTCAAACCCATTTTTCTTTTATGCTTTCATTGTTTTTGTGCCACTTCCTTCTACTCTATCTCAATGAAGAGTCCAGCTTTTCCCTGCTGGTAGAGCTTAGGGACACTCTTGTGCCTATCCCTGATTTGGCCATGGAGCTGTTGAAGCCACAAGCAGGGAGGTTTATTGTAGCAGTGGTGTTTTTATTAGGAATGGAACTAGAGATGCCCTGGTGTTGGTATTTCCTCCTGTGGCTCAAGCTCTCAGGTTTGGTTCCCTGATGTTGTCAGGAGGTACCTGAGCCCTCCCTGAGTATCCAGGTGAACCCTGAGGAACAACCACGGGCTGCTCCAGGAAAATGTGTGTAACATGACTTAAACTGTCCAGCTGGCACTGCTCCATCTCTGGGCTCAGCCTGGGGCAGGTGATGCTGCCTCTCCTCTGCCCTGGCTCTGCTCTTCCCCGTGGGACTCACTCTGACCCACTGGAGCAGGAATCACAATCTCTTTATCTTAAAGTATTATGTTGCTTTCAGATTTCCCTGAACCATGCTGAGGGAAATTGAACACACTAACTCCTAACACAAGGCTTTAAATTATTTTTCCACTCAGAGAGTTTAGCCTGGGAGACAGCAGCTTATTCCATAGTTCCCAGACCCATTAGGAGACCTTCCTTTTCCTGACTTCAAGTGAAAGCAGTTTTGCTTTAGCTCAAAGTGTTTGAAATGGTGTGACAGCACCTGCAAGGCTAAGCTCTGAAAAGCCACAGAGCTGGATGCCATCAGCCTAGAAATGACAAAGCACATCATGCTGATAACAGCAGCACTGCAGCAAGGCACTGAGCTGGTCCTGCACTGGATCCGTCCAAGAAGCCCGAGGGATCCCACAGATAAAGAGAGGGCTGCAGACAGGGCTGGGGCACACAGACATTGGTTTGTGAACCAAGGCTTTGGCACAGCAGTGCCAGCCTGGCGTGTGGAGCGTGGCAAAGGGCACGTGAGGATATTGGAGCCCACAACCAGCACTGCTGACTGCAGCCCTCTGATAACACTGTGAAACACCACCAGACTGACTACATTAATAAATCATTAAAAAGCTCTGATGAGCTGTTTGTGTGCTCCAAGAGCACTGATATCTCACATGATTTCCCAGCAGAGATGACTCCTCACTACTGAACTCTCTGAATAAGCCTCTGTTCTATCTTTAGTAGCCAAAACACAGAGCAAGGATTTAATGACCTGCTCTAATAATGAGAATGGTATAAATATGTATTTAAATATGTTTATTAGATCCTCTTAGGCTGATTCTGCATCTTTCTAATGTTTAGTTCCAGGGGAGTGCATTTCCTGTAATCACAAGAGCAAATACCAAGGAATTGCTGGCAATACTGACAGGGTTAATGTACAGCATTGTCACCTTGAGATCTGGACTGGGAACCTTCTTACAAAAGCAGCCTGGGATAATTTGAAATGGCCATGATGAGAAAATAAATTAAAAAGTGGGGGGAAAAGAAAGGAAAAAAGAAATATTAAAAAAGAAAAACGACAAATGAATCAAACATTTCCTCTCACTGCTCATTGGGTTCTGACAGATGAAATTGCCTGTGTTATCCTCTCCAATACTTGCATGACTGGCCAGGTAATATATGGAGGAAATAGCAAATGTGGGAGAATTAGTGAGAAGTGGTTGAAGAGTCGTCTCAGCAGCTAAACAAGGAAGAATTATGCAGAAGGTGTTCAGCACTTTCAGACAGAGGGATGTGTGTGTGTTTAATGAACTTGTTGCTCTGGTATTATTTACAGCTATCTGAGTGCTACCAAATGTTTACAATTATTTGAAATTCTTTCTGCATCCAAGAAAGGTGCAGATCTAACATTTTTATGAGCTCTCTCTGGGGCTGACCAATACAACAGAGCAGACAAGGAATAATTATTGTAGACATACTCCAAACAGTGCACTGAGCAGGTTATTACTATGAGATGCCTAAAAATAGCATCCCAGAACTTGCCTGAAGAGCTCTTGTCTATGCTGAAGAAGAATGGATATATGGATATGCCACTTAGAGCCTATTATTTAATGAGAGAGGCAATGTTGACACAAACTAAATTGCTTTAAAGCAAGGTCAGTCATTTTTCATAAAGAGAAAGCCTCGTGTTTCTACCAGTCAACAGTTCCCACTGGTGACCTGATTAGTCTGACATAGATACAGGGATGGAAGAAATTATTCCACTGCATTTAAACACAGATATGCTTCTGGTTTTCAGTTTAGCTGAGCTGAACAAATATTAGCTTGGAATGATTTGAAACTGAAACATTTCAATAAATTGAATATTTTTTTGGGAGTTGAATGAAGAACTATATCCAACCATGAGTAAATTGAAATTTCAACTGCTCTTAATAAAAGCAAGAGGCTGTACTCATAAAATGGAAAATGCTGAAGTCAAGCTCTAATTTGGAAGACTGTTCAGCTTGAAACTTTTTTCTTTTATTTATTATGAATAAACTTTTCCTGAGGAAAGATATATTTCAAAAATAAGTGCATGTATTTTGGGTGGGAAAGCAGTCTTTGTTGCTCATTAGTTTTCCCCAGGTGCAAAATGCTGTTCTTGGTTGGTGGGGATGACAGTGAACCCTTCCTGAACAAGTTTCATTTTGGAGCAGAATGTCTCCTGACATAACAAATCACCTCCTCCCTTGTTATTTAATCTTTCAGAATTTGTCAAGACTGGAGTTTTGAAGTTGAGAGATAAAATATGAAGTTGAGTGAAGGTGATGGTGACCACTGCTCCTTCCTCATCCTCTCTGCTTGTGGGGCTGCTCCTTGTTCTTTTCCTCACCCTCCTGTCAGGCACCACTTTCCCCTTTCTCAAGTACACTTTTGGAGAGACAATGTGAAAGGAAAAGGGTTTGTTCCCTGAGCCATGAGAAGGTATTTCCAGTGGTTGCCTGAAAGAACAGAAACAGAACCACGAGGGGAGAGTGAAGCAGAGCCTTGCTGTACATTGTCAGTGTCCATGGGAGAACCAGAACTGAGCAGGGTGACCCAAAAAGCTGCTCTTGGACACTGGAGAGCTGTGACAGGAGAGACCCAGTCTGTTCCAGCAGGGAGGAGATGCAGGAAGGAACATGTGAAGACTGAGGAAATGCTGTAAATTAGATTTGTGTGGTACCTTGGGCTCCCCTGTTGAGCCCCCTCAGATGTGCTGGGCTGTGGCCAGGGGAGCACAGCACAGGCAGCATTGGGGAGGAAGGGGACTTGAGAAAGTTCTTCCAGAATTTTCAGAGAATTGTGAAAATTCACCTAGAAAATTCACCTGGAGTGAATGCTTGCTGGGTTTGGGTGGATCAGTCAAGTGTCCCTCACAGCCTGCTCAGGTGTCTCCTCTCTGTGGCATCTTTGCTTCTCATGAACCTCAGCCTTGGGCTGTTTTCATGTTTCCTTTGTCTGTGCAGACTGTCAGATTCTGAAGGAAATGTGGCAAGCACAACGTGCTCCAGAGCAGACTGACCTGTGCTCTTCCATTACATCAGAGATGGTGCCAGCTCCTCCTCCCGCGGGTGCCAGAGCTGGAGCTCTGTGGCATCACTTTATCTGCCCTGGTAAAATCTTACACCTGCAGGTTTTTCCAGCAGAAGCCAGGCTACCTGTGATAAGGGACAAAGCATTCACAGTAGTTGCCTTTTCTTGCTATTATGGGGGGCACAAGAAATCACAGTGCAGCTTTTCAATAGGGTTTGAACCCTGATATCATCACATTGGGGCCACATCACTGAAAGATTTTCCTGAAGCAGCCAGAAATATTTCCTGGGCAGGCTGTGGTTTGAAAATTTCCAGTCTGATGAAGTAGAAGAAATTGGGAAACCAGTCATGGTAAAAAAAATTAGTTCCTGCACTTATATTGTTGTTGCCTTAAATTGTTTACATGTATTATATTCTTTTTCTCTTGCTGGGTGCATTGAATATCAACTCTTCTACATTTTTTTGGCGAGTCTCCTAATCTGTGGCAAGCAATAACTTTTCCATTTTCTCCTTATCTGTAACAATTATGATTGGAAGGTCCTCTGCAGTGAGGAAGTAAGAGAGAATTTCATGTTTTCCATATTCTAATTAATAGCTTGATGAAATATCCCAGAGAAGAAATAGTTGCTGTAATTGGTCTAGAACTAATGAAAGAGGAGCTCTGATGAAACATATTGATATTTACCACAGTCTGCCTACAGGAGCAATTTTTTTCCTTTTTTTCCTTTCCCCCTTTAAATTCAAATTAATCCGTGATAGTAAACACTAAATGCTCACCATTTAGAGCGAGGGGGATTTGTCACAGAGCAGTGGCATTGTGGCATTTGTAGAGACTTTTCCATCACTGAGGGATAATGGGTTTAATGATGGTGTGAACAGATTGCTAAGCGCTGTGGTGAGCTCTCCGGGCTGCAGGGGGAGGTTGGAGTCTGGCAGTGTCAGCAGGTACCTGGCAGGGAAACACCATTGCTTTCTGTACCAAATGTCACGGCGCTTTTGTTTGGTCTTCATTTGTCTTGCGGGCTCTTGTTGGGAGCGGCAGTTTGATTGCAAAGCGCTGTGGTGTCACACTGGAGATGTTCGCTGTGACCTGAGGGGCTCTCTGCCCAGGCTGGGGGCAGTGCTGCCACACAGCGCACACCTCAGCCTCTCACTGCTTTATTCTCTCTCTCCTGCTGGCTGTGAGCTATCTGTGCATGGCAAAGCGGGCACGTTTTATTTTCGAGAAACCTGTATGAATCTAGCGCAATTAAAACTGTTAAACGTAATTAACAATTCTGTAGCATCATTGTCTGGTGCTGTGAAACAAACTGCTGGGACCATTTTTGACCACCAGCTTCAGTAAGGCTCAGACAAATAACTCCATGGCTGACCTGTGAAAGGGGAAACTCTGCAGACCACCTTGCTCTGCCACCTTCTCAGGTGAAGACAGAGACCCAAAATCCAACCAAAGTCCCCGGACAGTGTCTGCCCTGCAGGAATTAGGGTGCTGGCGAAATTCAGAAGGTTTTCACAGCACCAGGGATTACTCATACCAAATTTCCTCTTGTTTGAAATGTGTGATGGATGAGATTCGGAATTAAAAAGCATTTCTCCAAAGTGTGGCTGCTTAGTGGAGCCCTTAGACAGTGTCTGTGGCAGAGGGTTTAAGGAGATCCAGGCACTTCACTAGGACACAATGAGGCACCATCAGGAGAACTGGAAGGTTGATGGGGATTTAACTGAATGCATTTCCTTTTCTTTTAAATTTATGGCATGTAAGACACTTATTAGAATATGCAATTAACCTTGAGTTCCTAAAATTGTGATGTATTTCCTTCCTTGGAATACAATTCCAAATGAACTGCTGGCATAACTTCAGAAATGTCCTTGAGGTATTTAATAAATATTAATTTAACAGGTGATTTTACGTACAGGTGGAGTGCCATATAAATACCCATTCTTGGTTATAAATATTAGATTTAATCTCGGTAAGGACACTTAAAGTAAAAGTGAAATATAGGTAGGCATCAATTCCCAGGTCACCTAATTAAGTGGCATCCTTGCTTTGTAATTTTTATTGTGCTAAACAAGGAATGTGTGTACTAATTATGATGACTAATAGTTATGTTCAATCTAATTATAGCACTGCCAGGAGGCACTATAATAATTACGGGTCTGTCAATGTTTTTACTACAAAATCTTGGCACTAGTGGTGTGCAGCTGAGCTGTGCTGTACTTGCTGCCTTATGATGTGGTAGAAGATTTCACACTGCATGTACTGTCTTGATTTGAATTACATTTGTTTACTTGAAAGGCATCTTTTTCTTAGTGTTTGAGATAGAAGGTTCAAAGTAAAAATGCTGTTTATTGATTTTGAAGCACACACAAGCAAACTTCAAAAGTTGACATCACCACTTGTTCTATTTGCATAAATATAAATATTTGGTTGTTTATTTGAGTGGAATCTCCTGTGTTAGCCAAAATGAACAGGAAATCTAGCAGGAGAGAGATCTGAGCAGAGCTTTGGGTTCAGTATTTTTATCTGGGATGGCTCAGAGGGCATGAATGCATGAATGGGAGGATTTGCTCTTCATTTATATGAGCAGAAGGCAATGCCTTTGTGTTTACTGGGGCAGAAATGGGAACAAGGATGCAAAACACACCTGGGGCTCACACAGGCCCTGCTGCTCTGCTGGGTGTAGGTGTAAGGCACAGGATGGGATGTTTTGAAATGGAATTCATCAAAATCAGTATTTACTGTTGTGTCCTGTCCTGAATGGAGAAGTTTATTTTTAGGATTAGCTATTTCCCATTAACTTTTATGGTTGTGGTCTACTGAGGACTCTAAAAATTGACAATGATGAAATAGATTTGGTGAATGTTATGAGTAGAAAAGCTGTCCATTTTTTAAAAGGTTGCAGAGTCCACAGGTTGGGCTGGTTGCTGCCAGGGTGGAATTCTAACTGTTGTTGTAATCACCTGTCCTTTTTGCTAACCACCTGTCCTTGATGGTTAAGAAATCCTCCTTTTGTCAAGTGGCACCCAGACGGTGAAGAGGAGGGGACATTGAGTTGGCATGCAAATGCCATTGGATTCAGCATGCAATGGGAGAGACCCCTCCCCAAACCTAGCCAAAAACCCATAAAAACAACGAGCCAACACAGAATTGACAGATTGAAGTGATGTCTAGATGTGAGCAACAGAATCCAGTATCCACTAAGACCCTTTTTACCCCTCACCCTAACCAAAAAAATGTCACTACAGGACATGAAAGAACACAAGCACACACTGCTGTTCTCAAGGTGAAGATAATGGGAAGGTTATTTTCTGACTCCAACATTTATAGTTTTCCAAGAGTGACAGTGGATTGGAGGGTGATGGTGCCACCTCTCCAATGACACTGGACAAACTAACAGTCTATCAACTTTCTCCTCCTCCATAAAGGAATGCAAAACAATGAGTTATTTACAGAAAGTGAGTGAGAAAGTTCACTACAAAAATGTCAACATCAGAAAGCTTAGAAAATCTTAAAAAACCAGAGTAGCAAAAAAGATGTTGGCTGGACAGAGGACCTCGAATGTCAAACTGAAAAAGAGGGAATCTCCTGATGCTCTCCAAAGGATGGAAACCCCAGCTCTGCCCACAGACCAGTGGACAAAGCTGCACTCCTCCTCCTCCTCCTAGTCACTCCTGGGAGCGACCCATTGGTTCTCCCCACCTGAGCTGATAGCTTTTAATAAAAGCATTTAAAAGGAGAAAGATCTCCTGCCCTGTTTATTTCAGTGAAGGATGGTAAATATGGATACAGAACAATGTATTTAATTATAAAAGCCTTTATTGAGACCAGGATATATCTCATGAGTAATCTGTTTAAAACTATTATTACACATGCTAAAAAAAATATTTTGGTATGGCTGCTGTACAACAGGAGAATTGCAGAAACATACAAAGTCTTCTCAAAAATGGATATGAGAGAGATAAGTTTCTTTTGGTTGGTTTGTGTCAATTTTGATATGGTGAAAGGCAGGACAGGTTGGACAAATCTCCCTTGCAAATCACCTAAGCCAGTGTTCCTTGGTACACCTGTGGCAGGGCTGTGTTCTCTCTCTAACGAGAATGACATTTTCCAGCTGAATTTTCAGGTCGGTGACAGGAGCAATGATTGTCAGCTGTGCCCCCGTGTGCATCATCCTGCTTATGCAGGAAAATCAGCACGAGGCAGCACAGCTCCAAATGAGCCGAGGCTGGGAGTGCCAGGGGACTCATTAGCAGCCGTGTCTGGGCAATCAGCAGTGCTGGGGGGGACATTTCACAGGGTGAAACGTTCACAGGGTATTTCAGGAGCTGCCAGGGCCAGGGGGAGCGGTGGGGCTGGGGCAGGAGCGTTCCCCTCCGGGCTGGGGCTCTCAGCTCAGCATGCTCACAGATCAGAGGCAGGGGCTGCTTTTTCTCACTGAAATGCTCACCTGGAGCATCACCAGGGCCAGGATCTGTGGAAGGGCCAGCTTGGTTTGTTCTGTGTTTCTGGCCTTGCTGGCTGAGGCCAAGCACCTCCGTTCCAGCTGCAGTGCTCAGAGCTCTCCCTGAGGGCACTGGCTGCTTTCTGCCCCTTCTCCAGGGACACAGGCTGCCCACGCAGCTCATCCCATCCCCTGAGCACCTCTGGCTGCTGCTCACCCCAGGGGATTGTTTAAATCATCCCGTTTTATGGCTTCCTCCTTCTCCAAATGGAAGCCCCCTCAAGGAAAGCAAAAGCAGCTCAGCAGCCCCAGCTGTGACCTTGGTTCAAGTGTGGTGGTACTTGGTTATTGGCTCAGCACACATTCCCACATTCCCAATGCCCAGCGTTTGCTCTGTGTCATCATACACACAGACCCTTCTTCTTCACCCTCTCAGAGATCAAAAAGAGTTGACAGTTGGTGTTTAATGTTATCTTTTTTCTGTGCTGCTTGCTTGCTAGAAGATTTGTCGCTCCTGAGAGTGTCAGGTGTTTTATTCAAGAGACCATTGAGAGAGTTGATGAAGAGAGAAATAATGCAATATAAGCAAAAGCCTCTTAGAATGAGCTTGGAAATTCACTACCAGCCTTTGTTCCCTTAAGGAGTGTCTAGTGCTGCACAAAGGAAAAACATGCAGTCTTAGGAAATGGTCTGCCCCCTTAAACATGAGCTACGTAACACATTCTGAATGTGCTTTTTAAATGTAAGGACAAGAAACTGAAGGGGTTTTTAAGCAAATGGAATAAAGACTTTCAGCTCTTCATTGTCAATATTTCACTTCTCTGCTATAGGACTGGTTACATCTCAGTCTTCACTAACTTTGCTTTTCTCACATCAGCTGTGTACATTTGTAACCTGGAAGACTCATGGATTATGGAAATTTTTACTCAAGGGGTTCAAATTCAACTTGAACTGTTATATTCAAGGGTTTATTTGGTGCTGGCAGTGCACCAAAACCACAGCCAAGGAGAGTGCCCAAGTGGCTGAGGGCTGAGAGCCAGGTGAGGAGCCTTGCTCTGATGCCTGCAGAGAAAGATTCAGTCACTGGACAGGCTGCTTGGATCTCTCAAAGAGATAATTCTGATGGTTTCAAACAGGGAGGCTCAGGAGTTTGAGCAGTGGGTGTTTTCACAGCCTGTCTTGGTGATGATCACTCCTGAGTTTCGTTTGACAAGGCTCACAATTAAGTGTAACACAGCTGGCAAAATGTAGGTCAGCGGTCTCTTTATTCTAACTATGATTTGTTTCAAGGGGAAAAAAAAAGCCCAAACAACTTTAAAGGAACTGAGAGAGAACAAAGAGCAGAAAAATTACTTCAAAACAAACTTTTAATGAAGCCTTCTGCTGCACACTTTAAGAAGAGGTATTGTGTTTCTGTTTCCTGGAGCACTATTTACATAGCTGAATTATCTTTATGTGCTGCCACTTTATCCTGAGCCTCTCCTGATTATTCTGACTTTTCTGTTTGCCACAGCCCACAAAAACTCTGCTGGGAAAATAAGTCTCAAGGCTGTGAGTAGGAGACCAAAAGGCTGAAGAGCTGGGCTTTATAAAACAGGGTTCTCTGCAGAATTAACAGTCCAGCTTTTATAGTAACCCAGCTGCCAGCCCCATCATTGATGCCCCTGAAAAATCCTCCCATCTTGGCAGAGCTGTCCCTGGATTCTGAGCTGGGAGGGAGCAGGAAGAGTTCCCCTGTGCCTGGGGCTGTGAGAGCAGTGCTGGGTTCCCCAGGGCAGCTGCTCTTCACCCACCCCTGAGTCAGCACAAATTCCTGCCTTAGGAGGTGTCCAATTTAAATTTCAGCTTCTTCCTTCTGCTGAGACCACGGTTACCCTGGAGGCACACAACTGATTGTTTTTGCCTTACAGCAGCACAAGCCAACACAGAATGGCCATAATGGAAGGCAGGAAAATGCTAAACATTAATATTTAGCATGTAGCAGCCTGAATTAAGGACCCTTTATGTGAGACAAGACAGAACAAAAGCATGTTGCTGTGAAAGCCCCTGTACTGTTGTTGGGAGAAACAAAAACTGACTGAGGCAGCAATAAGATGAGGGTTATTCCAATAAGCAGCAGCCACAGCACACCAGCTGTCCAGAAACATAGCAGAAGCATTTTTGGGTAGTTTGAGAACAACTTCCAACCATTTGCTTCTCCAAAAAGCCACAGTTTTTGCATCTTAATCATTACTTGGTCTGCTATTTCATTCAAGGGGTATCGAGGTATTGAGCGTAGAAATTAACCTGAGTGTGCATTTCCCTGGTGCCTGGCTTGATACCAGAAAGAGATTAGAGATGAATTTACATTTTGTGAGCAAGAAAAACTGGTGTGAAATTGAATTTCAGTCTTTTGTGGGGTTTATTACAACCCTTCCCCCAGGTAAACTCCGCTTGCTTTAAAAACAGGTGAGAAATGTATGTTTAACTGACAGAAAATAGCATTCAGACAGCTGATTACTTGATTGATTGCCAGTGAGATGGATTGGCACTGAGATAGATTAATTGATTTCCCTGCATTTGGCAGGAGCCAGGGCTGTCGGAACAATTCTGAGCACTTCACAAACATTTCCCCTTTGCTGTCAGGTGTAATTTGCCTTCCTGTACAGATGGGGAAAACCCAGCAGTCAAGGATGAGTGCCCCAAGTGAAGCATCCTGCCAAAAGCAGGTGTGGATTATCATCTGGGGTGCCACAAGGAGCCCTGTGCCTCAGTGGCTTAAATTTTGATCTCATTTTTTGTTTTGGGGGTATAGGGCCAGGTTAGAATGAGGTGTCTGCAGAGCACAAGGTTCTACAAATGCTCCACAGGAGTGAAGCTCACAGCCATTTTCCTGATTCACAGCAATCACTGATAAAGTGTTATGGATCCCAAAATACAGGGAGATGTAGCCAGCCAGCCTTTTGAGCTTCAAATATGTAACCAGTTTGGAAACCAGATGTTTCTCCTACCTCTATTTGTTATCTTTTATGTCCTCTCCTAACTCTGACAAGAAGATTAAGATAGATGGCCTTATAAAAGCCTTAAAGCACTAAAGACCAATTGTCCTGGCCTGCAGAGTTTGCTTTCTTCATTGGATGGGGCCAACATGAATTACCAGCACATCAAACACAAACACATCCACTAAGAGTCTCATCTTTCTCTTTCTTTGCTCTCCTTCTTCCATTTTGGACAGAGGTATTAATGCAACAGTGACAAACTCGAAATCAATGTCAGATATAAAAAGTGTTTATTATCCATGAGAAACTGAGTTCTGCATTTCCTGTGGTGTCAGCAGTGATTGATGAGGCTGACACAGGAACATCCTCCTTGTTTTGACAGGTTTGATAGAGCTTTTGACTTGATATTTTTTTCCTGATGGATAAAAAGGAAACAGGTGTGGCAGGCTTAGTGTATATAGGTTTGGGGTTTTTTTTTGGTACAGGTACTGTCTGCTGAGAAATCCTGGTCTTTGCAAATAAAAACCTTTGAGTAGCAAGCTTCTCTCCAGCTTCCTTTACAATAGCTCTACACACTTTCATTTCTGCACCAACATTTCCTATCCTTCCATGCCAATGATATGCTTTCTCTCAGCCAGTACATAGTGGTAAGCAATTGTTGTTTTTCTACTTTTACAATCCCTGATTTTTCCTTAATATTTTAATTGAGGACACCTCCTCATTTATTTATGCTCCATCACATTACCTTCTCTTCTAGCCTGTCTCTCCAAGTGATGCTGTAGGCTGGTCTGCTGGATTCAGGATTATCAATGTCAGTAAAAATTAAACACTGAGCACTTGGTTTCACATGCTCCTGCTGTTCCTGGAGATCTCTGCATTCTAAGTGCTTGTGCACTTCTGCATGGTAGAAGGAAAAGAAAAACAGTCCAGTTAAATGAGGTCTTGTTTAAAGCAAGGGATAAAAGAAGATAGGATTACAGAACTAGCTCTTAAATTGAACACTTTCCTCTTGTTTTAAAACCTTGACTTTAAATATTAGAAGCACAAGGCCAAGTCCTGCTAAAGGCTGACAGCACACAGTGCTTAGGGTGGGAGTGTAAGTGCTATGTTTATTAAATGTTTGATGTGCTGCCATGTTGGTGGGATTAATTCACCCCCAAATGAAAAGATAACTTTCAGGTTTGTGAAATAACATGATCATTGAAATGCCGAGAGAAAGAGCAGCCAGGTCTGGAGACAGGGACAGAGCTACTTCTCATGACTGTGTTGTGTTTTAAATATTGGCAAAGCCAAAGCTCTGTGAAGGTTTATTCTGTTTGTTGTGGAAAGATGTCTGCCTTGAACTCCCAGTCAGTTCTTTTTATGCAATGATTCAGTCAAAAGAAGCCAGTGATTGCAACCTGGAGGCAACTTGTCACCAGGACTTTTGGGTCAAGGTCCTTGGGATTTGGCTACAAAGCTGTTCTGGGCACATCCAGCTGCACAGCTGGAAAAGGAAATCACCCTTCCTAGGCCAGGACAAACTGCTTTGGGATGAGTGCTCCCATGAGAGGTAATGGCACAAGGTGTGCTGGGGATCAGTGGTGCCTTCAGAAAAAATCTGCATTTCTGAAATGTCACCTTGGCAGCATCCATGGAACAGCTTGAAGCTTTTCGGGATTTCTTTGGTGCCATTTGCCCACAGTGACACCCTCCATAGGCAATGAAATGCATGATTGTGTTCAGGCCTGCTCTGCCTGTGTGTGGAGCTGGGTGATTTCAGGGTTTATGATGAGGGCTGTATAATTCTGAGGAATGGAAGAATTGGAAAGTTGGACCAACCTTGTTCAAAGTAGCATAATGAATTAGAGATTTCTACAAAGATCTGAAACTCCATGATTTGAATTCCTGTCTGGTTTGGTTTGAATAGCTATAAATAAAACTAATTCAGAGGAAGTGTTTTTCCTGATTAAAAAAAATCAAAATAACAATGTAACATCAGATGTATCATTAACTTTTGTCATTTGCTTCTGAAGAAAGCAAGGCATTTTTCCCTGAGATAAATCAATTATTTTATCATGTGTGAGCTCTGCCAGTGACAGAGTATATGTCAGGTCTATTAATTCATGAAGCACCTGTAGATTTTGTTTGTCAAGAACAACTCCTCTGGGCTCTACAAATATATATTCTTCAAGTTTCTGCAGCCCAGCATGTCTGGCTGCAGCTCACTTCCACTGTATCCAGAAATCTCAGGGCTGACATAGTGATCATTGATACTCTTATCTCTAGAAAAAGGAATAAGTATTACAAATGAAACAGGAATGGTGAGTGAGATAATACCATGTCTCTGCTGCTTCACAGAGATGTCTGCTCTGTGAGCTTGGGGCAGCAGCTAGAACTTGTTCACAACATTCAAATGGAAATGTGAATTTCTAGGAAGTAAAAAATCCAATGATACAGGCTGGCTTTCAGACTGGAGAGGCAGCTCAAGGGGATAAGGCATAACATTTTTTTATTATTATTATTTAAGAAATGAATATACATCATGTTAGCAATTTGCGGGTTTTTTCAGAGTTAATTTTTCTGCCCTTGTTTTCCCTTGAGTTTATTCCAAGTTATCTTAATCACAGGCTATAAAGTAATTTAAAAAGAGAGATCTTTAGATCCATCCCTCAGAATGGCTCAGAAGGGAGTATGTGGGTCAGGGGAACAGGGCACCAGAGCCTCGTCAGACTGTGACAAAATAAATTATTCCACCATTTATGAGAGCAGAATATGAGGTTTGACATAGTGAAAACTGAAGCTCCTTCTGTGCCTGAGATTTTACATATAACAGTGGTTGTGAAACATCCCCAGAGGTGTTTGTGCAGCTGTTTTATACCACGAGTTTTCTTTACAGACACTTGAACAGTCAGGCTTGCAGGAGTGGCTGATAGAGCTGTGCTAAAGGAAGGTGTCAGGGGGGCAAACCCATCATTTTGTCCTGCAAATGTTCAGGGAGTAAAAGCAAAAGTACCCCAAAGAACACAAAGCCAGCACAGTGATCCAGAGCCCTTGGCTGAGGGAGAGGGTTTGGGTTTACAGCCTGGCTGGGTGTGTGAGGGTGGAGGCTCTCAGAAGCACTGCTCTGCACCAGGAGGGTCTTTTCAAGGTGATCTGTCCAAACTGGTAAACTGGGACAAAATGTGGCAGGTGAGCAAAAACTTGTGCAGGTAACAGAAGTCCAGAATGTGGCTGAAAACATTTCAGTTCACTGCTGAGAAGTGCTGGCCAGCAAGAGGAGCACTAATGGCTCCAGCATGTGTGTAAATGGACAGGGTGTTTCAGGATCTGTTCCTTCTGCCTGGTTTTGTCATCCACAGATTTGGCTTCTGCTGCTGGGAAATACCTTTTTCTCTGAAAACAGAGCAGATGCTCATGTATGGATGTAGAACACAACAGAACCATGTGTGAATGTACAGACTCCACTCCAGGCTGGCTCTGCAGAGCTGCAGCAGCCCAGGTTCCTCTGGAGAGGGTTACCCTGTGAGCTCTGGATCCCCCACAGCTGTGCACCCATGGGCTGCACACACAGAAATACCCCCTTCCTCCACACTGCTCCCCCTCCCACAGCCCAGCCACTTGTTGAAAATTCTCCTTTCCACCCTTCACTCCTCCTGGAACATCACCCTGAGCTGTGGAGACAGGCAGGCACAGTGTGTTCACACTTGGTTCTGATGGAGCAGGTATCCAAGCAGTGCCCCAGTGTGGCATTTCTGGGGAGCTGATGCCTTCCCATTGTCTTTGGAGAGAGCCTTGGGAAGGAACACCAGCCTTTTGTTAGGAGCAGAGCCCAGGTCTGTCTGCCCTGTCCCAGGGGCAGATGTGTTGGGCAGGTACAGGCACTGGTGGTGGATGGTTTTTTCTCCCTCCCCAGGCAGAATGTCACACTTGCAAGAGCTGCAATTGTCCAGAGCCCAGGCAGCTGTGGATTTTTCTGGGCTATGCCAGGAGTCAAGGGTGGCTTCAGCTCCCTGAATCATGGAAAATGTCCCATGTGCAAAACTGCATTGCTTGGACTGTACTGGCAGGGGGAAGGATTGTGAGGCTGATGCCCATGGGGGTTTTTGAAAGGGTGCACTGAAGCCCACTGTAATACCAGTGATATGGATGATGTTCTTCTGCTCTGCAGTTCTGAGTGTATTATTTAATTTTCCATGGTGGTGGCAATATGGAGCCCCAGGATCTCAGGGATCCTCAGGGATCCTGCAGTGGGTATCCTCTGGCAGGTGAGGAGTGGGGATTCCTGGGACCCTGCAATGGCAGCTGCTGGGAGCTGTTAGTGAATCAGAGAGCACAATGCCCCCAGCCCTGTGTTCTCCTGCAGTCACCTTGCGCCACTCTTGCCTCCCCCAGGGCACAGGGATGGGGCAGAGGGAGAGGCCTCAGCTGTCACCCTCCTGGCTCCAAATACTTGCACTCCTCTGCCACCCCCACACAGCAGCTGAAGGGTTTTTTCAGGATTCCTGACTAAATAACACCCAGGCTCAACTGTATCTTCTCTAGAAATTACTCCCAAAACATCCTTCCTGTGCAGCATGAAGAGAGATCTCAGCACTGCCTCTCCTTATTCCATTCTCCATTTGTGGTGATCCACAAACACCTGCTCAGTGCTTACAGAAAGGGTCATTGGAATGCTGTCTTTACATTAAAAAATAATTATTTTCTCTCTGCCATCCAGAAGTCCTCCTGTGAGAGAATGGTCTGAGCTGGGAAGCTACTGATCTCTGTTCTATTCCTCTACTCTCCCCAGTTTTTTTTATGTTTACATAAAAAGTCGCAAGAAATAACATCTACACAGCAATTTGAATTAGCCTGCCTGGAAAACTCCTTTCAGTCATTTATCAAATGAGGAATAATATTTCTACATCTTCAGCAGTTCCAGAGGTGTTAATTCAGATTATGATGCAGCTGCAGGGCTCAGGATTAGCAGCTTCCCCAGGCAGTAGATTTACAATTGGAATGTAAAGCTGCATCCAGTATGGCTTAACTGGAGAAGGATGGTCAGACAGCTGACTTAGAGCACTTCCAAAAGAATAAAACAGCTGGAGGAGTGTGGAGGGAGAAAGTTCATCCAGGCAGTGTGGCTGGCTCTGTGCTGCAGATTTGTAGTTCCCTGGGAAGCAGCAGTATAGATGGTCAAACTGTAATTAAAGCCTAATTGAGGTGTTTTGTTCAAATAAAATAAATGCTTCAGAAAAAAACCCAACACAAAACTCTTTCAACTCTCCTGTGCAGATACTGTTTTTTCAAATGGAGTTTTAGTTCATTAGTGCTTTTTTCAGAGAGCCAGGATTTCTTACTAGGTGAGGTGCTGAACACATTACTGGCCTCTAAGGAGCATGGGCTGATAATTATGCTACCTGATCTGGGGTATTTCACAGGTTAAGGCAGTTTCAAGTCACTGTTTTCCATCTAAATCAAGTGAAGCTGTTCCTTTTCCTGAGTGATAGGCCTGTGTTGTGACATTGTTTTGTCCTGTGGCAGCACAGAATTCTGTTGGTTGACTATTGGGTAAATGCACAGCTCGGTAAAGTGACTTGAGCAAGAAAGTGACAAAATACAATAGAAATGACACAATAAATGACTAATAAAACCAGATGCTCGCCATGGCTGATGGCCTCAGTGACATAGCCCCTTGCTTTGTTCATGGCATTAAACTATTCTCAAGTCTAATAGCTCCACAAGTGCCAAAACAAATAGAAGAAGAAAAAGTCAAATTAAAATCCCAACTAAAATAACTGGAATTTTTTATAATACTGTAATGTTTGTCACAGTCATCTGACTAGGACTGTGTTCTAGGTGCCCCCAAATCAGCAGGCAGACAAAGTGTTTGGGTTTGGAGCAGGTTACATGCAGAAAGTCTGGACACCGAGAGGGTGGGGACAGCTCCAGAACAAGCTGTGCCTGGGAACAGAGACAGCTATGACAGCGGGCTCCAGCAAGCCTGGGACTGGGTGAAAATGATATTTTAGAGTTTTTGTTGTTAAATATAACTGTGAGTAACACAACAATTGCCTCCATAACTTCTCTTGCAGAAATGAGGCGTGTTGAACTGCTTCCAGGTGGCAGATGGTAAAGGATCCCACTCTCATGTTGGCTAGAGCTGCAACTGGCTGCAAAGCAGCTTTTCTTCTGTGTTGTGGGATCTGTCATGGGAATTCTCAGACAGAAAATAAAAGGTACTGAAATGAAAAGGCTGGTAAACATTTCCCCTTATTCCTGCATGGGGAGGCAGATCCTGCCTCAGCAAACTGCTGCAGCTCATTGTTGCTCAGAAAAACACTCTGTATTCACCTCCACACCTGCTGACTGGAGATGTAAATTCAAATGTCCTTTTCATAACTTTCTGTTTTTCTTTTTTATTTGGCTCTTGACAAAAACTCTTTCTTTTTAAGCAGAGTTCAAAGTAAGATAGGAATGTATCAGTATTTCCTGTCTGTTATCAAGGGGATCACTTCCAGCTGATGGTCCTTACACTGTTTATCAAAGATTGATAAATAGAGTGACCCATCTTCTTGAGTCAGCCAAGCTAGAGCCGGTGGGAGAAATAAAAACAGTAGCTCCCAGTGATTCTGCTTGTCTCTGTAAAGTGTTTGAAGTCATTATCTGAGCTGTGACAAAGTAAATGCTGCTGACTGTGCTGTGCTTTGTGTGCTTGGCTTTCATTGGGCATGGCCAACGAGAGCATTTCCCAGTCAATTCTATGGCTGCCCGCTGATGTTGCTTTGCCAGGCAGTCAGTTTGGCTGGGAGGTGTTTCAGTTTGGGATTTGCTGTTCTCTCCACTGCACCTCAGCCGTGGTGCTGGCACCCCTGAGGTGCTGACTGGTGCTGGTGACACAGCAAAGGTGGCAGCCAAGGCCACTGGCAGGGGTTTAGGGGTGGTGGCAGAGCGCTTGTGATTTTAAATGGCAAAACGTGTAAAGTGCCTCTGACTCCATAAAGATGCTGAAAGAATAAATATAAATGGACCATCTGGCACTCACAACTTTCTATGCAGCCTTAGCCAGCAGTTTGTAGGAAATTAAAACATGATAATATTGTCTCTCTCAATGGTTGTTAGGAGTGATCACTGTGAAACACGTGTAAACACTGAAGTGGAATTTTTGGAAACAGCAGTGTATGCAAAATTGGCAGAAAATCACAGTTGCTCTGGGGATCAGAATAACTGGAAGGAGAGTACCAGAGAGGCTGGAAAGCCTTTTGGATGTGCAGGACAAGGAATGGCTGGTGCAGAATGGCTGTGCCAAGGCTGCCAGGCTGAGGTGCTGCTGGAGCTGTGGCACTGCCCAGCCTGGGGGCTCTGGGTGACACCAGGCTCCCTCCCAGCTGCTCGTCCTGCCCTCATCCTTCACAAGGGCCATTTGTCAGAGCTACTGTGAGGAACAGGCTCTGCTGAGTGTGTTCATAAACTCTCATTGTTTCCTGAGTAATGCTAATGAGTAAATCATGGAGAGAGCTTGTAGGAACAGGCATCTTATTTAGCAATTTATAACTTATTGACTGCTGGGTTTAGTTGATTTGAAATTACAATGCCCCTCTCCTACCAGTCTCATTTTTTAAATTCTTGGCTTATGTACAATTGATCTCAAATATTTTCTTCTATTTGAACTTTTTAATAACTTTTTTTTTTTTAATCTTAAATGTCAGTTTTAAGATTGAAGAGGAAAACATAGTAATTGCAAATCTTTATTAAGGTCTGCTTGATGTATTCATCTCCTTGTTCAGGTATGTGGAGCTTTTGAAAAGTTGGAAAGAAAACCTAGAATGATGCTGTGCTGAATATTTGAGTTTTTTTTTTTTTTGTCATCTTCTTGTGGAGTTAATGACACTAAACAAAAATTAGGGATGAAATGGATAACCCTATGTGGGGGGGATAGAATGTAAGAAAATAAAGCTAGTGCAGAAGGTAGTCTCACACCTGAGGAGTTGCAGCTGTACAAATCACCAAAGATTGGGAACAGGCCTGCCCTTAATGGGCCACAGCTGTGTCCAATAAGAAGAGGAGTGCTACAAAAGAGTTGGAGTTAGCTGGTTGAGGAGAGAGATGGAGTTTGTTGGCTGTGCTGTGAAGAAGAAGGAGTCAGTGCTGTGAGGAGCTGCCCATGATAAATCACCAAGAAGGTATGGGAGCTTTGCAATAAGATGACAACAACCCTAAGCTTCTAGTCTGGCTGTGTGTAGCAGGTTGTGATAAAAGGCAATTTTTTAATCTAATCAGCAATTTGAGATATAATGCCTGCCTCAAAACACATCAGTATATTGATGCTGGATTTACCCATATCTGGGAATATAAAACAAAAGATTCAGCTCTCATTTTCAAGTGGACACATAAGCAGCCCAAGGAGCAGGAGCAGAAGAAGAGGCTGAGAGACAGAGTAGCTTGAACCCCTGTGGTGGAAATTAGAGGCAAAATTCACTGTGTATCTACCTATACCAATGGGATGGATTGGATTTGCTCCCTTGCAGTGGAGTTGTGGCACATGCTTGCACATTAGTGGCATGTATAGAGAGAAAGCAATTTTATTTGCTTCTTTTTATCTTTTTAAAGATGACAGTTGTGGCTGAGCCTTGTAAAAGGGCCATACCCCTGCCCTGGAGCCCTTCTGCACTTTGTGACATGGAGGAAATGTTTCCTCCTCCCAGGCCTGACACTGGGACCAGCTATAGGATCCAGAAATGCTTCTCAGTGCTAATAAACTTACTGAATCTCATGAATTCAAGTGTTTCATGTTGCACTTCTAAAGAAAACTCTTTAAAGTGTGATGAAAGCAACACAAGTCAAGCTGATGCTGGCAGCTGGAATGCTTGACATCAGGCCATGAGCACAGGCAGAACTGAGGAGAGCCAAGCTTTCATCCTGCAGCTCCTTATTGTGGGAGAAGAAGTGGATGATATCCAGTGGTTTTCATAAATTAATCTTTGGAGAGGACTCATTTTATCTAGCTGCTGCTGCCTGGGAATGAGGTGTGTGGTGTTACCTGTGCTCAGTAGCCAGCTGAGAGAGGCAGGGATCTGCAGAGACCTCTTGGCTCCACCTTGATGCACACCTGTGGTTACGTGAGCTCAGAGAGGTCCCACTCATCATCCTGTGTTCTGAAGAATTTAACTGTTTATACCACAAGTTTTGACTTAATAAACAGGCTTGTTTGTAGGCAGCATTTGAACAAAAGCATTTCATTTAACTTGGTAAAAGTAGATGAAAATTATTTTTTGGAAGGACTTAAAATTGCGTTTTTTGTAGACAAAATACTCATTTTGCTGCTCTGAATGAAAATAAGGTCTTGAGTGTTTCTCATATGACAGGTTCTCCTGAAACTGGGTGGGAGAAATTCTACCTTCAGAAACTGATGAAGAATCTTTTGGATTTTCAAATTAATCAGGCTCGATGATTTCTGTTCCTTTCTCTTTTTGTTTGTTTTACAATCAGTCTAGTGAGAATTACTGATGGGCAATGTGCTATTGAGAAGCAGTCACAGCCATGTGAGAGAGCTGTTTTATTCTGTGTCAGGCTCCTCCCTGCTTGGTTGTGAGTAACACAGGACTGGGGACAGCAGTCAACAAAACATTGCACTTTGGCCTTAAAATGTAAAGTGCAAGTCTTCTGGTAAATGATCCCAAAAACTTATTTTTGTAGGCACAACCAGCTGGGGTTTTGTTTTCCAAAGCTAGTAAAGTGACTAAACTTAGGCTGATTTCTGTGGAGATGGCAGGAAGTGGTGTTATTGTGCCAGTAGCTGCCAAAGCTTTGAGTTGTGTTCCCAATTGCAGGGTGGGCAGAGCCAAATGAGGAGAAGGTTGAAAGCTTTTTAATGTGGGCAAAGCATCACACTGCCTTCTTCATCTTAATCCAGAAACATTGTATTGTTTTAGCTGAAAATTAAAAAAAAAGAGAGACTGAGGCATATGCCCAGCTTGTAACTTTCACCCTAGATCTTGGCAATGGCATAAATAACAAAGGGTCTTATAATGGAAAGAGATGGGTAACTTCAATAATGATGACTCTGATCCTTCAGATATATTTACATGGAAACACCCAATGTCCATTGTTTTACTGGGTTTCTTGCTTGCAGCTGGCATTGTTTCTTTAATATAGAAGGAAATACTGGAGCATTTTGTTGGGCAGAAAAAAGAAAATTTTCTATGCTGAGAATTGTGCAACTTGGCAAATGTTGGCAGAAAAGCAAGAGGAACTATTAAGTACCCTTTTAAGTTAACTCTCGTTTCTTCTGCATCTCAAGCACAGTTTATTTATTATTGAGCTGTTCTGAACTTCTATTTTTGACTCCCATAGTGCTCCCCTAACCTGCATGTGACACAGATCATTTACAGCTCTCAGGAGGTGACCCAGCTCTAGGGGCTGTGTCAGATCTTTCTCCCAGTGAACCAAAACCCAAGTGCTAATACTGGACCTTCAGTTTCAGTGGCAAAAATGGATCAGTGCACATTAGATGACCAGAGACACCTTCTTGGAGCAGATCCTGCTCTTCCCATTCCTCAGGAAGTGTGAAATTGGTTCTGTGAGGGAGGATTAGCTGTTATATCCCACAGGAATGGAAAACAAAGAGCTTGTGCATCAGTACCTGTGCATGACTGTAACTGCCTTAATGGACAACTTGTTGCTGATATTTTTAATGAGCATTTAAAAAAAAAAAATGCTGGTGTGCTGTTGAAAGCTAGAGTTATTTCCAATTATTAAGATTGCAAGATCAGGTTTCTCCTATTTAGCTCTACCTTCTTGCTTTTTTCTGCTTTATTTACTAAAAGAAGCTGTACACAGCAAAATGAGAGCAGAACACTAATTAATTGTTTGTTTGGGCAAGGCAGGGTTAAAAACCCAGCTCTCTGCATGAACAAAAGCAACTTGGGTTTTTGATTTAGCAATGTCTGATGCAGGGGATGTTCTTACTCCAAATTCAGTCACCATGGAAACAAAACTTCTCTTGAAGCGTGCTGTATCTTTAACGGAGCAAGAGGTTCTTTTTGGCAGACATTTTTCCATCTTCTTTGTGGATGATGAATACTTCTGGAATGAGCCACTTTCTTCTGTCTCCTCTGAAATGCACTGAGTTTCTACTGTGCAGTAGACAGTGTTCCCCTTGAAACAAAGGCACCACTTTTCAACATGTTTCTAAAATCTCAGGAGGTTTAAGATCTCTCTTTTCCTCCAAAAATATTAAAAAATCAGAAGGTTCACATGGTGTGTTGGTAAGAATTTCTATTAAAAGACTCTCAGAGGTAGCAAAAGCATCAAGTGATGTGAAAATTGCTATGGTAACTATTTTTACTCTACTTTTAAGTCAAAAGTCCCATAAAACCTATGCAGACACTAGTGAGTATAGTGAAAACCTAGGGCAGAGCTCACAAAACCCCTCTCCACATTGTCTGATTCCTGGAGTGGAGCTGGGGGTGCCTGATGCTGTGCACAGAGTGTGGTGACCCAAATGCTCTTGAATGGCTCTTGGTGCTGCTGCTGAAAGGGCTGACCATGAACCACAAACTGAATAATTGGCACAAAAAAAGCAAATGCATGATGCTAAACACTGTGTGGTTGGTCATGTGGGATCTGGGGTTTAACAGAGCTGCCTTTACCTCTCCACCTTTACCAGGGTTTGAGCCACTCAGCTGATGTGAAGAGAATTTCTTCATTTTTTTGTCTGATGAGCCAGTGATAAGCAGAGCCGTGTCGTTCCAGCTGTGGTGCTGTAAGGGTGATGTGGAAATTGGGGCAGATCCATCTGGGCAAGGATTCTCACAACTTGGCATCAACTTTGAATGTGGACATGAGCATAAAAAAGTCCAAATTGAAAACCTTGAGAAGTGCCTGCCTAAAGGTTTTTCATTTCATGGAGCTCACTCAGGTGGTTTTTGTTCAACTTGTTATCCCTGCTGTGTGGAGAGTAGCATCTCTGACATTCAAGATCTCAAAAGGTGTTTGTCTTTTCTAGGATTTGTTTTGCTATTCCTGAGATTTGTTAATGCTCTCAGGCAGACTCATGAGGACTTTAGAGCTGATTGTAGTAAATAAGTAGCAAAAAGGCTGAAGGAAGTCATGGCAGGATTTAATTGCTTTATGGTGATTGGTAGAATCAGCATTCCTGGACCTCATTATACTAATTACTCTGGGAAAGTTAAAAGGGAAAGATTCAGTTCTTGCTCCAAAACTTTACAATCCAAACGCAGGTTATGCATTCTGGAGTGCAGGGACGGGGGTTGGTGCTGGCTGCTACAATGTGCATTTGGATTCTCTGATGGTTTTATGGTGGTGGTAACACAGAAAAGAGAACAGATAAATTCCAGTGGGCCCTTTAGAGTGGGGTCTAGACAGATGTGCCAGCTTTCAAGTGTCACTTATGTTTGAAGGGTCTGGTCAGGAATTTTTCATATATGGTTGGGACACTGTTTAAAAATAGGAAAAGGCTCTCTTTGAACATACTTGTAATCCACCATGTGTTTGCATGTCTTACCTTGCTCAGGAAATTATTCATGTCTGTTGCCTTCTTAAAGCTCTGTGAACAACCTCTGTGAACAAGCTACAGCTACACACTTTGAATGTGTGACATTTTGGCTTTTTGTACCAGTTTTACTTTTCCTGACAATTCTGCAAGCTGCAGAGGACTGGATGTTTCATAAAGGATTATAGGCTTTGGTTCACTGACCCCCTCAGTGGCTGCACACACTTTTATCAAACTTGCAGCAAGCTGCTTCAGGACTCCAGGCTTAGGCCAGGAGGTCGGTGTCTGTTATGGTTCAGGATAATAACAGTTGTGACAGCATCTTGCTCTGAACAAAACTCTCCAGGGCTGCCTTAGCAGAGCCCATTAGAAAGAAGCAGCTGTGTCTCAGTGCTGCTTGGATTGCTGCAGGTATAAATCCTATTACACAGCCAGAAATGTGCCCCTGTGCCTATTTCCAGCACAGTCACATAATGAAGTATTTCAGAAATTTTGTTTATGGGGAGCCTTCCTTTTGTGTCCCTGGAGTTGTAACACCTAAAGCTTTGACATCTTGCTGCTGCATTATAGATCCAAGCCATGAACTTGTTGTACTCATTGTGTTGTGTTGTCCCATTTGTTCCCCAGGGGGGAAATTACTCACTGTCAGCTCGAGCCTGATGCTCCTATTGGAAGTTTTTCCTACTCATGTTTTGCTCTGTAGAAGATTTTTGTCTACTAGCAGTAAACAATGCAAAGAAACTTCAAGGTTGAGTGATGTCAGAAGAGGTCTGTGCCACGTTGCTATTTGGCTTTGTCAAAAAATCCATTTGCTGAAAGAAGCTGTGTATGTCTCCAAGAATTTGGGATAATGTTTTAGGTAGTGTATTTCTGTGTTGGGTAGGCTTGACTAATTCAGAATAGCCTGTTATTCCTGATAAATACAAAGATACAACAGTCTTGAAAATACATCAGGGAGTGTGGGAACAGTCAGTAGATGAATGGATATAAAGTCTGGCAGAATTAAGGAAATGGGCTCAAAGATATCTGGTTTACAGAACAGACCTTACCTAGAAATACAGGTGATGTAAGCAGAAATGAGCAGCTGTGCTTGGGGATATCATTGCAGAAACCTGAGGAATTGGAGAGGCTCTCAGAAACTGAAGTGTGCCAGATAAGGAAGAAAAAGGGGCTGCACACACAGCTTTTGTTTGTTCATTTGGATGTATTACTCTTTTCTATAAGTAATTTAACTAACAACCTGGTGCCCAGCGAGCTGGGTGGTCCCCAAACACCCCTGGAAGAAGCTGCAGCTGCTGCAGGGATGCCACAGGTGTTCAGGAAGGATGAACAGGTAGCTGTAATCCAGATATTTGAGTTTATTCAAATCCAAATGCCTAAAGCACAGTGATTCCAGTGTCCACAACCTCCCACTGAAAGGGTTAATGTGAAAGCAATTTTTGTGCAGTTTTCCATCTCAGTGTGCTGCCTTGGCTCAGGATGGCTGCTCAGTGCCTTCTGTGTGCTCTCTGCAAAATACTGCTACTTGTCCTGTGTCATTTTAGGAAGCTGATTTGGTTAAAATGAGAGGCTAAAAACTAGAAATCTTGCAATTTTTTCTTTCAGCTCACCACACAAGTGGTGTTTGGCTATACTATTGGTAGCAGTAGGTTTGGAGGGTATTTCTCTCCCTGGAACTAAACAACTTGGGCTTGCAGCACTAAATCCAAAGTACAAACTGTTGTGTTTGCCAGCTTGCAGACACTGAATGTGTAGGGTGACTGTGAGAGAGGTGTGAGAGCACATAATGCTGTGACCTTGGCAGTCAGGCTCATAGGACTAAAAATTCATGGAAAGCATCACCCATAGAGGCAATACTGCGCTGGAAAAATAGTGATGTTTCTGTATTTGACCAAGTCATCTATGAAAGGCCCTAATGGCATAGCTCAGTGTCATTGACCTCTGCTTTTACAGAGTGTTTCACTCTAATTATTTCATGTGGCTATAGATGGCTTTGAGGTGTTTGACTTGATTTTTTTGAGCAACAGGTCTGTCTGAATGTCTGTCCCTTGTTACAGTAAATAATGTGTAAAGATGCTAAAATCAAATTAGAGGCAGGCAGAGCTCAGCTCAGCCTTTCTGTCTGCAGGCAGGAGGAACAGTGCTGTATGTCCTAAATCTGAAAGCCAAAGGGGCTTCCAAGAAAATTACTTGTAGGGTAATATAAGAAAACCAGCCTGTGCTCAGCAGCCTCATTGTTTGTGTACTGAAAATCCCATTCAATATTTAACCCAGCTTTTTGTGCTTGTAGTAGTAAGAAATGCTCACTGAGGAATGCTACAGTGGAAACATTTGTGCTAAGGACAAGAACAGGCTGCAGAGGACAGATGCCAAAGCACTGTGGCTTTTCAATATTACTGTGCAAACAGAGCAAATGAAGTGATTTTTTTTTTTTTTTTTTTATTTGCATGATACCTTACACTCAGTGTTCCATGCCCTGACCCTGGAATTAGCAGGGCAGCCACCCTGGGCCACACGTTGTCCTCTCCAGTGAGGAGGTGTCACAAGGGGCATCCTGATCTGCCAGAGGTTGAGTAGTTGGGATGCAGCTCTTCACTTGTACTCCTCAGTAGCTGTGGGGGCTCACAGCCCTCACTCATCAGCCTCTTGGGCCAAGGAGGAGGGTCTGGGTGTGCTCTGGTGCTCACAGCACACACTCAGTGTCTGCAGGGCTCATGGCACAACTCAGCATTTGGCACAGGGATAGTACAGTGCCCATTCACATGGAATTCATTCCCGAAACAATGGAAGCACCTGCTCTCTGGAGTAGTTTTGCCACTCTTGAAACATTAAACCACTTTGTGCAGCAGTTTGTGTTTGCTGTAGCTGGTAATTCCCTGCTCTAGAGGCATGTAGGCAGAAGCAGCCTGGTACCAAGGGTGGGCTCAGATCTGCAGCCACAGGCTTTGGCATCAGAAAAGGTAAAACAACGTTCAGGAGCTGCCTGAATCAGCTGGGCAGTGCTGTCTGGTGTTTTGTACAGGGCACGGAAAACCAGGAAGGCAGGAAGGAATCTCACAGGCTGAGACTGTCATCTTTCAACCCAAACCCCCTGTCTGTCCAAGAGTTTAGAGCACATGGTGACCATCAGCAGGCTTCAGTGGGCTCCTTCAGGGGCTTCCAGACTGAGGAAGAATATAGATTTTCCCCTGATTTACAGAGGGAATTCAGAGTCTCTGCTGGCCTGAAGTGTTGCTGGAGGCTGTTGAACATGTGCTGTCTGTTATTTGAACTTGGACACTGGGATTTATGTGCAAATGGTACAACTTGTCACTTGGGTGATGTCTGAATTTCAAAAATGGGTGCTGTGGCTGGTCCTGTGATAGCTGATGTTCAGAACGTGCCTGTGGCTGCTTGCTGAGGTCCTCTCCAGCCTCTTGGCAGGAAGAATAACTCCAGTTCTTGTCTGACAAGTAAATGTGTGTGTGGGAGTTCAGTGAATTCAAGCACTCTTTGGAGGTCTCAACTTGTGTGGGTGAGGTCACTGCTGAGAAGGATGAAGCTTTGGTCCATCAGATCCTCTCACTGCATCCCCTGTCAGCTCCAGCAGGGGAGGGAAGGACACACTGCTGGGAAAGTTTGGCCCAAAGTTTTTTTTAAGTGTCTCCAGCTTTTCTCTAATTCTCAAGCCAAGAAACTAACTGAACTTTCAGCCTCTTAATATGAGTGGAGAGCATCCTGAAAATAATTGCTGCAAACAAAATTAATCTGGCCCTGCCTGCAGAACACCCCTGAAGGATTGCCTCCAAAGTGCTTGGAGTTAGATAAGAAATAAGCTCTCTTTAGTGATGCATGTGCTTTCTAAATAAACTCCTTTTAAACAGACTTGCTGTTTAAATCTGTTTATTTACTGTGGCACATTGTGCAGATTATGTTTTAAGGAGCTCAGCAACCAACATCAGAGCTTTTACATAAGTGAGATCTGAGGAAAAATGGGAGTGAGATTTCAAATATCCCATTAATCTTTTCACTTTAGGTCTGAGCCAGTTTCAAATTGCACCGAGCTGCTGCCAAGCATGAGTGAGTTTCCATCCAAATAAAGGAGACTTGGCAGGTCTGAGCTGAGCTTTGTTTCCAGGAGTGTTTCAAGGGCTGGGGGATGCAGGGCTGGTAGAGCCACAGGGCTCTGTGACTCTGTGTGCCAGGCAGCCCCAGCTGCCCACACTGAAGGCACCCCTGCTTTTTACATTTCCTTGCCTGTGTTTTCAATCTGTGTTTGCAGAGGGGGCTGTTAAACTGTTTGTATGATGGAGCCTGGGGTTTGTTTTGACTTAATCCCACACGAGCAATTCAGCATCTGCCGGGCACTGGGATTCAGGACTTGGCGCTGAGGCCTTACCTCAATGGCAGCTGCAGGGTTGTGCAGCTTGTGGATCAGGTGCTGCTCCTGCCCATTGCAGGACCTGAGTTCATTATGTTGGCCTTCTGTGATGTGAAGCAGAGGGGTTAGAAGGGTCAGAGCTGGGAACTCGTGAGGTGAGGCAGGGCTGGCAGCGCTGTGGCCTTTGGCCGCTCTGAGGAGCTGAGGGGAGGCCTTGGGCAAGGGGAGCTGCAATCTCACAGCCTGCCCAAAACCAGAAAGGCATTTTTGGTTTTGCCTTTCATTTCTGGGGTTGTGGATGGAGTGCCGCCTCCCCAGTTCAAAAAGGGCAAGCAGGAGTTGTCTGGAGGGACGAGCTCTCAGGATTCTGCTGAGGGAAAGGGAGCTCCCTCCATCCAGCGTGTGCCCAGCTCAGGCCTGTGCATGCAATAACCCTGAAATTCATCCTGCAGTCTGCCTGCTCTGTGCCCTCCACAGTCTGCTGTTTGCTGAGTCTTCCCAAACACTCTTTCCTTGAATTTTCCCTGAAAGAGGAGCTTTATGACAGCAGAAGGGAGGAGGCCATGGTGGCCACCTTCTCTTGTCTCCTGCAGACATAAATTTGGGATATCTGCTGCACAGCATGAGCATGGCCAGCCTTGCCAGGACCCCAGGTATTGGTCTGGAATTATTTGGCTGTGATCTGAGTGATGACATCCCCCTAAAAATCATTTGCTGCAAAGCACTTTTACAGTTTCTGGGGGCTTTGGAGTGTTTGTGTTACTTCTTGCAGAAACCAAGGATGGCACACAAAAAACTTTTGGAATTTTACCAGTCCTCATTCTTCCTCCCCTGTCAGACCCTTCCCACTCCAGTGATTTTTTTCACTGTGAATATAGGCACTGTGAGTAAAGAAAGTAATTGAAGAATTCCCTAGATGACACTTGTATTTTTGGCAGACACAATTTTTGTTAACATCTTGAAGGCTCTACTGCCTGGAAAGCAGTTCTCAGTGCCTCTGCTTTGTGTTCACACCATGACTGCTGCCCTCAGCCTGGCTGCTGACTTTGCTAAGCTAAAGCATTAAAATAAGCTAAGTAGCTTGGTGCCCACAGACCCTTTTCTCTCAATAGCCTCTGCTTGATTTAAGGATAGTCCAAATTTCTTCAAAACCCAGTAAACTTATGTAGCTGGATAAAACTTTTTCCAGGACTGTTTTTGTGTGCTCCTCCAACCTAGTGACTCACACCTCTTTGTGGCATTGTAGCACAAGGTTCCTCCTGCTTTTACTTCTCTGCCTGCTAGAGTTCTTGATTGTCTCTGGACCCTGTTTTATCCCCTTTTTTCTCCTAAAACTTGGTGGAGAAGAGCTGCTGTATTTGGATTTTCTGTCATCCTCAGCGTGCATAGAGTGAATGCAACAACAGATTGTGGCGCATTCTCCCACACAGAGCGTTCCCACTTTTTATGGTTCTCTAGGGTGCCTAAGGCCTGTTTCTGACATACCCTCTTTTCCCTGTGTGCTGACCTTGTCTCTCCTCACACACTCTCAGTTATTCCCTGAAGACAAGTAGTGCATCATCTCTGGTGCCTGTGGAGCACACAGAAAGCTGCACAGCTTTTTCACACCTACAGAATTAGGTGTTAGCCCATGGGCATCCTTGTGAAAAGCCAGCTCAGGGAGGAGGATGGAGACTCCATGGTGTTATCACCTGTCTGGCCTCTGAGCTAAAATCCAGTCCAAGTTTTGCTGAGGCAGAAACTTGGCCACTGAAGCAGCAGATGCTGCTGAATTTCAGAACGAGATGTCCCTGTGTGTTGGCACAGTGAAAGGCGTGTAGCACCGTGCAGAGCAACCAGCAAGGACAATGTTCCTGCCTGGGAGCTGAGAGCCAGCAGCAAGCCCATGGCTCCTGCTCCTGGTACCTGGGTTGTGTGTCTGCCTCCTCTCCAGCCAATCTGTCTCTCTGGCAGAGCTGCCTCTGAGCTCAGGCTGCTCCCAGAGAAATTGGAATGCAAGCAGCCACTTAAGTAGGCAACCCAGGGAGGGGTTTTTCCACAAGATTGTCTTCCATTGGTGTCAGCTACACACTGGCATCAACTGAGCCTTGTGGTCCTTGTACCACCTTCTCCATGATTAGTGTGACAGACAGGACACATTTTATCATCTGGGGATTTTTTTGGGGAGCTGTGCCTTCTTTAGAGGCAGCTCAAACAGGTCCCCCTGTTTGGGGGATATAGTAGGGGTAAATGAAGGTGGTACAGAATGTAATCTTATCCCCCCAACGAGTTGCAGCTGCACCAATTACTAAAGATTAGGAGCAGGCCTGATCTTAACAGGCCACACATGTAGCCAATAAGAACAGTGGCATAAAAGAGTGGGTTGGTGGGATCTGGAGTTAGATTGCTGCTGCAAGGACCTGGAAGAGTCAGTGCTTAGAGGAGATGCCTGCAAGAAACATGGAAGAGATATGAAACTCTGACAATATGGAATCCTTGCACTATAATGATAAGAGAACTCTTGATATATAAGAAAACACCCCTGTGCTAGATAAGAGACTGCTCCCCAGAGCATTCCTGTTGGGAAGGGAATTTGTATGTAGAGGAATTTCCTCTTGGGTGGAATGAGGAGCAAAGCTCAGGTGTCTGTTCTATCACTCAACTCATTCTTGCAATGAAGATTTCTTTCTAGTAAATGCTGGTTTGCTCTCAGAGCAAACCTTGGATATGATAGATTTTTTTTTAGAAAGAATTTTGGGTCTTTGGGGAAGTGCAAAGTTTTCTGCGCTGCACACCTATTAATCCCTGGAAATCCAGCTCTCTGTGCAGCAAAACACAGGTGGGCCAGGGGGTCTGGTGTCTCTCTGGCTTTTAATGCTGTGCCAGTGTCACTCACAGTGCCCCTCACTTCCCTGGCCATCCCCAGCCTTCCAGGATGGCAGTCAGCCCTCACAAGAGTGTGCATGCAACTCATTGCTGTGCCAGATTATGAAGAGAACCCTAAAAGTAGAGTGTAATGTCCTGGGAGAAGGATTGAAAATTATATCAATTTTCAGGGCAAAAGAATGTCAACAACCCCTTCTTGAGCAGCATCTGCTGAGGGCAGGGCTGGCCCTGTCCTCTCATTCTTCCTCTCTCTCTTGTTTATTTGTGTATTGTGCTTTGTTTTTTCCCTTGGCTTGGATGAAACCCACCAGCCTCTGCTGAATGCCTCTGGGGCAGCTGTCCCTAAGTTAGGGAAGGGCTCTTCCCGCAGGAATGGTGGAGCACTGAACCAGGGAATGGGCACAGCCCCAAGCCCCACAGAGCTCAGGAAGTGTCAAGTCAACACTCTCAGGCACATGGGGGGATTTTGGGGTGTCTCATTCAGGGCCAGGAGCTGGACTTTGGTGATCCCTGTGAGTCCCTTTCAGCTCAAGATATTCCTTGGTTTAATTACTTGTATTTTTGGATGGTCATGTGCATTCCTATCCTCTCTGGCTGTTGCCCTTGCTGGAGATGTCATTGCTTCTGTGAAAGGCAGGAAAGTGAAAAGTGCTCTGCAGCCAGAGAGAAGCACTACAAGAAATCATCACCTGTACATTGATTTCTTTATTTTTTCTCAAAGTGCAACTTGTCTGCTGCCTTTCTGCTGCTTCCTAAAGAAGACAGGCACATTTGTTCACTTTTTTTTGGAAGCTGGAAGTTTTAGGAAATGTGGTTTTGTTTTGCTTGGGGGTACCTAAAAATTGCTACATTAATTTTAAGTCCAGTGTTGAATAATAACTGCCTTGAGGTTTGTTACTTGTGTAGCAGGTTGGTGCCTGATGTGATTTTAAAGATGACCAGGATGTAAAACCCTGAGAGCAAGAATTTATGGAGAAGAGATAAGAAAATTTTTATTAAGAGATTGTGCTTGTCTTTCAATTTACTTTTTTCCCCTCCTTTATATTGTCTGTAGCCAAAAACATCCTAGAATTTGAATTGTCCTGAATATTGTCATTCTCAACAGCACTTTCAAGGGCAAATACTTCCTGAAGTGCTGAATAACTGGTCTTGTATCCATTCTTCAAAGGAAATCATCTGCAATGCCCTGAAATCCTGGCTTGTTCCACCACCTCCTAAGCTGGAATGTAGTTTTCCAAATGAAGTATCACTGATTCTGCACCAGCACACAAAAAACTGCAAAATGTGTATCCCTCAGGGTGTGGTTTGGAGCCTTTTCCTTGATGGGGCTCACTGGTCATTTTGGGGCCATTCCCTGTCCAGGTGCACCTTGGTCCCTGTTGGTGCCTCAGGTGCTGAGAGTGCCAAAACCAATCTCCTGACCAAGCCTGGATGAGATTGTGCCCAGTTGTGCTTCAAACCACTGGGCTTTGGGGGGTACCCAAACAACATTTTCTGTGGCAGCTTTGAGGTTTCTGTACTGATAACATTCTAAAATGATTTTTCTGGATGATTCATGAAGCTGAGGTTTGGAAAGAAATATGAAGAAGTAGTTGCAGGGAAGTTTTAAGCTTAGAATAGTGTAACTGTAGATAAAAAAAGCTTTTTAATTTTAAACTTAATTGTTCTAAAGTGAATCTGATCTTATGAGATAAGGGAGAATTGCTTTTGAAGCAGAAAGGGAAACAAATATGGAAATAACTAATGATTAAGGAAGAACACACTTAAAACCCCCACCACTCCAGCAGTGTGTTCAGGAGAACAACATGCACATTCCAGTAAACACTGAGAGCTCATGGTTTGTTCTGGGGGAAACACACATCAGCTCAAATGCTATGAGACAGGGACCTCAAGCAGTTGCTGTGTTTTGAAATCTAGGCCTGCAACTCTTTTGGTTACTGATAAATGTGTATCCTGCACAACCTGGGATGCAGTGGAAAGGCTCTCTGCTGAGCTAGGTGTTCTCTGCTTCATCCCTGCAGCCCTTGTTAGCTGGGCCTGTGGATCTAGATATTCTCTGGGGATCCTGCAAACATTCTGCAATTGTTCCCAATTAAGGGGCATGATACTTGCTATGACCCTTTAAAAATATCAACAGCAATTTAAATGCTTATGCCACATTTAATGCACTTAAACTTCTATGCTACTTCTCCATCATGTCTGCAGATCCCATGCACTATGTTGTAAATACCAAATTGTGATATTGGCATTTCATTTTAACTCTTGTGATAGTCTCTTGCTATTTCAACAGTAATGGCATCCTGGCTACTCACAATAAATGCTGTAAGTTTAAGCAAGACCCTTGTCCTTTCCAAACAGAACCTGGGGGAATGTGTAGTAAGAGCATGAGAAGCAGAAACGAGCACCATACCTTGGGGGTAGCACAGTCTGCACTCTGGTATCAGCAGAATCCTTGCAGCTGTGCTAGATCTGATGAAATGGGATTTGGCTTTTTAAGGTTTGGGAGAGAGAATTTTTGCTTGTTAGCTGCCATGATGCTGCTGTTGGGATCAAAGGAATATCTGTACATTGTTCAGAGAGGACTGCACAAGGGCACCTGGAAATGTGGGAATTTGGTGGGATACCAGCATCAGAGGTGAGTGCCCTTGCACCCCCTGCAGCCCTGCTCTGGCTGCCCAGGCAGTGCTTATGAGCCCTCCTGCAGCTGTATACAGCAGCTCCTGCTCTAGAGGGTGTTTGCCAAGGGTTTTATAGCTCCAGGGATGTGGCATCTCACCAGGGACTCTCTCCCCAAGGCCTTGCTGGTGCTAGAGGAGAAACATCCAAAAGAAGTTGAAGTAAAGGCCAGGGATGTATAGGTGACTTCTGTCCTTCACCCTAAAGGATGCTGTGTCTTACGCTGCTGCCAAATGTAACTTGGGTAAGAATTAGAACCAGATTCTTGATGGTTTGTAATCACATAAGATCTCATGATGCTTTTGAAAGTGTGTAGCTGCTAACCCCAGCATCCTGGCCCCCTTCCAGCTCACAGAATTACCGTCTGTCTTTCCTGCCCCCTTCCCTCTACACCCCTGTAGTTTCAATTAGAGAAGTCATTCCTTACTTCTCTCCAGAATAGTGCACTGTATTCTCCCCACAGAGAAAACCTTCAACATCTACTGTATTTTTTTATCTAGACATCATTTGCTTTACTTGGTCATTTTGTTATCTAATTAGTACTATCGTGTCAGTGCACCTGATGCAACCTGCCTGGTTCTGGGACCTGAATGTATGTAAGGAGTGCAGCATACAGCTAATTTACTCATCATCTAAACTCTACACCCAGTCACTTGTTTAGGCTGAGTGTAACAGGCTTCTCAGTAGTGATTTTTGTCAGGAGGATGTTGGTTTACTCATCTGTACATGGTGATACAAGCATCCGAAGTTGGAATCCTTAATAACTCATTTCTGGTGTTGAGTGGTTTATGCACAGTGTTTCCAAGAGCACTGTGGGGATGCTGAAACAGGGTTGTCTTACCCTGCTGGCAGGCAAAAGCACATGGCTTGGGCTGGAGCAGGGTTCTGGAGGTGGTTTGGGGTCTGGTGAGTGTTTCAGAGAGGCTGCAGCAGTGCCTGGCACAGTGACACAACACTGAAAGGAGCTGAGCTTTGTTCAGTTCCAGCTGTGCCTGTGGCAGCCTCAGCCTGGGCTCCAAAGTGGGAGATTGTGAAGTCCTTAAATGGCTAATTTCTCCTGATATGCTGTGACAGTGCCCCTGTAAAACAGTTTGAACTTCGTGGCTCGCTGCATGTGATAGCAGAGGCATTTCTAGTGCTTTTCAAACTCAAATGACTTTTTACACTTCAGCAAAGAAAGCCAGTCCTTTACCCTGGGATGTGAGCTGGGAACAGATGGACAATGATTTTTCACCAGCCAGTCTGTTGTCAGAGCAGTGATTCTCATTGACAGAGAAGTTAATAAACATTAGGGGGATATTCCACAATTGACATCTCCAGTCCACTGCCTTAATACTGGTTGTAATTCAGCTCAGGACCTTACAGAATCTTGTGTTTCCCAAGCTGTCATTTGAATGTGTTGGATGGAATTAAATCCAGTCTGGTTCAGATGTGGAAAAATTGATCTTTATTTTCTGCACTTAAGCAGGGTTAGGCTGGGACTGTAAATTTTTGGAGAGCCTGTGCAGCTACAGTATGCTAATGGTGTGGTGCTTAGGTTTGCTTAAGGAATACACAAAAGGTGTGATATAAATAAGAAATGACTACATACAATAATGGAAGAAAATCAACTGGGAATAACAAATTGTCCTTAGAATCTCTTAAGAATATACTGTTTGCCTAAGGAGGAGAGTTTAATTAAGCTCCAGGGTGAAGTGTGTCCCTGGGGAGGGGGGCCAGCACATGGCTTATGAATCAGTTGCACATTAACCTGTTTCTTCTAGTTTAGAAACAGATGCAGGGGGTAAGTGCTTGCTTCTCAGGTCATTGGGGAACAAATCAGTGCCCCTGATGTGTGCAGGGGGAAGGTGCTCTGAAGGATTTGGGCTGGTTTTCTCCCCTTTACCCCTATGTCCTGTTTCTGTTCAGCAAATCCTTGAAGATCAGTTCACTGCAAGAGCATGGAGGGATGGGACAAGGGGGAATGACTACAGGGAAGAAAGAGAGCAGATTTAGACTAGATATTAAAGAAAAATCCTTTACTGGGAGGGTGATGAGGCACTTGACCAGAGAAGCTGTGGCTGCCCCATCCCTGGAAGTGCTCAAGGCCAGGTTGGATGGGGCTTGGAGCAACCTCACCTGGTGGAAGGTGTCCCTGCCCATGGCAGGGAATTGGAAGAAAATGTGAGTCTGTGAGGTTCCTTCCAACCCAGCCCATTCTATGATTCTGTGTTTGTGTGATTTCCCACTTGCTGTTGATTTTCCTTCTCCTTTCAGCTGCTCAGGAGAGCTGCTGGCCTCCACTGCTGCCTTTGTGTGTGCCAATGGCCCCAGGGGAGACCCTGAGCACCCTGTGCTTGGAAGGAGGAGGTGCAGAGGCAGCACCCAGAAATGTCTGAGCTCTGCAGAGGATTGAAGCAGGTGACCTGTGTGTCCCAAAGCAGCTTTACAGAGGATGTGCCACTCTGGGGATCCATCTCTGTCTCAGAAGAAGGCAGGAGAAATCATGATAGTTACCCTGTAGAGAGCAGCACCTGCCCTGTATTGCTGAGTACTCTCTGTTCTGATGGAAGCCCATGGAAACACTGGAATAAAACCATTAGGGTGTTGTGGCTGCTTCCTGTCTTACTTTCTTCACAGTCTGTTGCAGGGGTGATGAAAGCAAATGGGGCCCATTGGGCAACTTTCTATCAGGGGGATACTGTGAAGGCTGTGATACCTATTCATCTGATAAGAATAATTATGGGGCAAATCTTGATCTATTCCAAAGCCAGCTGTGGAAAATGATGCATTCTTAGTCAGATCTGCTTGCTGTGGTTTTTCAGAGAAGTGTCTTACCAAGCTTGATGAACACAATTATTTTATGTCTAGTATATGAAAGGATGCTATTCTGTTTCAGAGTTATGGTTAAGTAAGTGCAGTTCTTAGGAAAAGTCAGTTCTTTACCAGCCCTGAGTAGCCTTGCTGGTGAGACAGACAGTAGCAGGGAACTGGCAAACAGTATGAGCAGAAATGTGTTGGTAAAAAAATCACCCTTTGAGATTGAAGTAATATCAGTGAAAAGTTTGAGTATGAAGAGAATGGGCACGTGTCAGAGAACAAAATCTTTCTGGCTAGAAATAGCCCTAGTGAAAAGACCAAAACCAGACCTTGGAATGTTCCTGATCAGCCATTGTGTCAGGTGCAATAAGCTTGGAAAGGCATTAAAGTGCTTGAAAGAGCCCCAAAATGAGTGATAAGGGGTTTTTTTTGTGCCAACTGAGTGTTTTCCAGACCCCTATTACCCCGGACTTCTGCAGGAAAAGTGGCTTTTATGTAAGTTCAAATACACTCTGTGTGTATGTGAGCACAGTGGTTGTGCACTGCAGGTCTGGGAGCACTGGGATCACTGACTCCTGTGTGGACAGAGCCTGCAGGGGAAGGGAGAGCCCTGCAGCCCGGGCAGACAAGCTGATCAATAAACCACATGGAGCCCAACATTCTTAAGACAGGTCTGAACAAGTTTATTAAACCTCTGCTAGAGCTGAAAAATCACTGCATTCTACAAATCCACGTTCAGCTCTCTCTGGGTAAAATTGCACGGTAAACATAAGCAAAAATCCATGGCTATTACTTACAGCTGATTTAATTTTTCATCCAAAATGTTTCAGTAAAAAGGAAATAAATTTGGAGGTGCATTTTCTATGCATGGGGGCTTTGCAGTGCAGCATGTTTGTAAATATGTGCAGAGTATGGTATTTCAGAGAATCAATAAGGCACATTATAGAAAGTGGGAGCCAGGAGTGTTTCCCATCCTTTGTGTACTGGTAAGCCTGGGAACAGATCAATGAGTTTCTGTCAGCATTCAACAATGCCACAACATCTTTCTGAAGTAATTGGGCAATTCACAGAATGAAAGATTCCATCCAAGGGCTCTAATGCTAGCTTCTGTAAGAGGAACACTTACCTGGTATTGAGGTGTTTTGAGGAGACCAGGCAGTCATCCTTCTTTTTCTTCCTCTTCTTTTTTGAGGTAATTCACTTCCTTTTAAAGTTACAAGTAAACAGACTTCAAAATGACAGTAGAAATGCAAATGTTGTCTTTTCATGGCTTCACCACTGATGAATAGAAGAGCCTCAGGTTGGGTCACTTCTTTTTTGCCTTGAGGACTCTTTCAAAGGAGGTCTGAAGCTTTCATACTCCTGTGCTTGCAATACAGATGGAACAGAGAATGTATTTATGTTTATTATTTGTGTCTTTTGTGCCTGGAGGCGAGGTGTGCTTGCTTACTGATGACTGGTGCCTCCTTTTCCCCTCCTTTGCTGCTGACCTGTGAACAGCTGTACTCATGGGGAAGGAGAGAGAATGGGATGTGTTTGTGCTCAGGGCTTCCCCACACAGGCAGCACCAGTGCCATCCCTGTGTGTCTCAGTGCAGATGCTGAGAGCAGTACCCTGTGGTGATGGGGGGAGCAGAGCATCCCCAGTGAGTGAGGGCTGCTGGGTTCAGCCCAGCTTGTGATGAGAGGAGGGTCTGTATCATGCTCCTGCTCCATTAGAAAGTGTCAGAGCTGCTTTGGGCTGAGAATTGCCATTGATGTCAGGAAGGAAGAGTGAGGAACAGCAAACATGAAGGCTCCTTAGACTTGTCACCATCATACCCTGGTCAGAGACCTCAGGAGTTTTGTGGTGTGGCCAGCAGAGAATTGGAAAACTTGTGTGCAACATCCCCTTGTTCCTTCAGTCATGGTCCATACACCCTTCAGCAGCACAGGAGGAACCTCAGGACACTTGTGGGCATCCCTATGGAATTCCATGACTCTGTTTGTGAGACACCCTCTGTAAACTGAATGTGAAGCCTTGGCCTGAGAAAAATTGTTGTGCCAAATATTGGAGGTCAGTTTAAAAAGGATGTCAATCCTGAGGGTGAAGGGTAAAGCTGTGGGAAGTGTTTCCTTTCTTCTGGAAAACTCTCAGTGACAATTAAAACCAGAAATGGAGTCAATCTCTGGAATAAATGCCTGTTGTGGAGCTGTTTCAGGAACTGCACTGGTTTGGTGTCTAGAATCCTTTCTAGTCTAGTGGTGTTTTCCTTCCTCACCAGTCAGAAACTGCTGCTTTAGTATTTTTTTAAATTATTATTATTTCCACTTGCAAAGTAGCATGTGCCCACCGTTGCTTCTCTAGTGTGCTCAGGCATTACTTTTAGGAAGTATATGGCACAGAAAGGGGATTACTTTCTCCATCCTTCTTTCCCCAACCCCTGGACCATCCTTTCTCTCTTATCTTTGTCCTGATACAAACCTGTATAAAATGGCATTTCCTGGTTAGTGCTTGCATGGCCAAGTCTGGGAGCTGCAATGGCAGCATGGGGAATCCTTGGTTCCTCTGAACTCAACCTGTACAAAATGCATCTGTGCACAATGTCTGCAATGTGAGCATGTCAGGCACAATCATTGTCAGGGGAAACCCAGACCTAGAAGGAAAATTATTCATTGCAACATTGGGGAGATTAAATCAAACCCTGTTTTAGTTGTTGAGGTAGGAGGTTCCTTCTCATGGTGCCAGCAAGTGCTTTATATGCCTCAGTAAGGTATTTGTCCAAGGTCTAAATTCTGAATGGCTTCAAAATAAAACTCATTTAAACTGTGCCAAATACTTCCTGACATTTCCTTCTCTTTCTGAAGTGAATTTCTTTATTTTTCTCATAACTTAGTTCTAACTCTTACCATTCATAAATTGAAGTGGGGGATTGCTGCTTTGTTATGACATGAAATTTACCTTGTATGCAAGTGTTTGTTTTGATATCTGTTTCAAAATTTAGTCCTGAGCTCAGGAGAATGAACCATTATTTCTTTCAAGCTGATTTAGTCCAAATGGAAGAAATTGCCTCTCAACTGCTGCACGCACTGTGGAACCAAAGAGCTCTTGGATAATTTTGCTGAGGTTGCAACAGGGTCTTGCTTATAGTGCAGAGTTGATGTTTATTGTTCAGCATTTTCCAGAGAGCTTAATACATGGTTGCATATTAAAATAGGATAGGAAAGGATGGTCTGTGACATGTAAGGCAGATTTGACAGGGAAATCCCTCACAGTGCCCAGAGCTAAAGCAGCACTGGTGGCAGTGGAGCAGACCTGGCTGCTGTGCCTCAGCCCCAGGTGACAGGGGGATGATGTGCCAGGCAGTGTCTGCCTGTGTTCCATGGGGGTGGCACCAAGGGAAACTCCAGCTGGGCAGTTTGAACAGCAATGCTCAGCATTCCTGATGTGATGCAGCCTCACCCACACTGCCCTGGCCTTTGCATTTCAGCTCAGGGTAAAACCATGCTGTGGTTGGATTTTCTGTCTCATCATTTGTCTTCAGGCACAGGTGCAAAAGAGCAGGCCACAGGGAGAAGGCATCGTTTAGTAATCACGTTTTTGTTGTTCTTTATTTTTAGTAACACTATTTTAATTTCATGCTATTCCGCTAAAATTAGCCTTCTGTCTCCTTGCCTCCTATTCTCCCACTCCCTGACTATTTGGCAGTTGGGGTTGGGTTTTGTTGTTGTTTTTTTACCTTTCTCATTGACTGGGACATAAATTGTTTGAACAAGAAGGAATTAGAGTAGGACAGATGGCACCACCTGCTGCTAGTGCTTTGCTCCTTGAAAGGCTTCCTGGCCACTGAGTCTGTTTGGGCAAGGTGAGGAGGAGACAGTCAGGTTTATCTACTTTTCTGAAGTCCAGAGAGTAGCTGTTATTCTGGTTCTCCTTCTCTCTCTGCTGTAAGCAGCACTGCATCCCATCTGCTGGTGGTAGGCAGGATAAGAGCCTGTTTTCTTTTAGTCTTTAAGGACTTCAGGTTTTCCTGCCATTTCTGCTTGTGCTTTCCAGCTTCTGCTGCCAGCTCTGTGCCTGTCTATTCCTTCCCCACCTTGAGAGTCCCGTACTGGCCAGTTAAGGGAGGATGCCAGCTAGGGAGGAGGAGGAAACAGAAGTTGGAAAGGTCAGAAATTGCTGTGGTCCCTCAGTCCTGTGTGACCTGTGTCTGGCAGAGCTGCTGGTCCTGGCAAGATCAGGCTCCTCGTGTGATGTTCACTGGGGTCCCTCCCACAGCTTACAAAAAAATTATACTCACAAACTAAACATGAAGAGTACAACTCACATCTTTCCAAACCCATTTCAAGCCCATTTGTCTAATGTCTTTAGTAAACCTGATTATGAACAAACCACAATAAACTCCCCTCCCCTCAATTTCTCTTCCTAGAAATTAATTCAAATGGAATCAAGCAAAAATGGGAAAGCCACACTGGAGATCCTCAGCAATTTTCCTAGCTGAGTTGTACCCAGCAGAGTAACTTTGAATCTAAGTGAGGATCTGGCTCTTGTATCCAGTTACATGCAGAATGCTCACTAATTATGTGTGTATCTCATCAGGTGCCCTGTCAAAGACCCCAGGCAGACTGGAAACACCTGTGGTTAGTCAGGAAATGAAGGACACTACATCCATACATGGAAGCAATAAGCAGTCAGAAACAAATGAATTTTTAATAATTGCAAGTGATAGCTGACATTTTTTCCCCCTCCTCCCTTAAAAATTGCACCTGCAGGTTCCAAAATGTAGAGAGGGATCTGTTTTTGGGGGAAACATGCTCAAAAGTTTTCTTTGCAAAGGGCCAGAGTACTGGGTCTTCACACAGCAGCACTATCTGTGTTCTTTGCTTATGGGGCACTGAGGAAAAGAGTAATTTATCAGGGTTATTATGCTAAGAGAACAACACCAGCACTTTGAGGCAAGGGCTTACTTGAATAAATAACCATGTAAAGAAATATTAATTCTAATGGATTTCCTGTACATGCCATATGGATGCAGGAATATTCATGAAGTGACTCACCTGATCATCCTTATCCCAAATGCCTGAAGAAGTTGTTAGAGAAAAGTAACTTTCTTGTAAAATCAAAAAAAAAATCCCTCTAAGAAACAAAACCATCAGAGGCTATGGTAGGTAATTTAAATACTTTTTTTAATCTTAAAAGCATATACCCATCTTATTCCTGGTGGACTTTGCTTTAGATGTTTTTCCTAGAACTCTTCCTAATTAGCATACTGGCTGCCATTTCCCACTCTTTAAATTGCAGAAATCACATACCTTGTGATTTTTGTTGGCAGCTTAGTGGAGAAATGTTCCTGGAAATCCCAGCTTTTTATAACCATTTAAAAAACATCACATATATTCGGGGGGGGGAAAAAAAAACCTTATTTTTTTATGCTGTAGCCTTTTTGAGCTAACTCCTCACTTTTGTCTATGCTAGTGTATCCCAAGTGGGCAGCAGGGACCTGGAAGGGCTGGCTGATGCTGCTAAAGTTGTATTATGATATTGCCACTAATCTGTCCCCCAGCTCCAAGTTCTCTGCTTCAAGTCTGTTGTAATAAAAACATGTAGCAATGAAAACTCTTTCTGTTTCCAACAAGCTCAGGGTTTCACACTGTTTTGGGTTACAGCTGCAGGCTGATTTCCTTCCCTTCATCACTCACAGGTCTGGAACCCTTTCTTTCTCATAAATTAACAGGAGATTTGGGGAAATCCAAAGTGCAAACCCACTTCTGCCATGAACAGCACCAGGGCTGGGTTTGTCAGCCCTGCTAAACTCCTCTGTGGGCTCTTGTCCTAACACAGCATTCACTTAATCCTCGCCCTATTGATTTCACCTAACAATCCATGTAGGCTCCTGTCTGGAAAACCTGTGAAATTGATGCAAAATGACCTTTCTTTGAGGCCTGTGGAAGAAGCGCTGCTGAGGCAGAATGCTGACCCGATTTCAGTGGGGCTGTGGCTGGGAGAAGCGGGTGGTCCCTCCATCCCTGTTCATTCCCATCCCTGCTGTGGCTGCGGGAGCTGCCCTGCCGCCTGCTCTGCTCCCAGGAGAGGGCAGCTCAGCTCCTCGGCAGGGCCACAATTCCTGCGGGAATTATCAGCCGGTTTCAGGGTCGGTACGAGCAAGCGGGAAGGGAATTTTGCATCCCGATGGTTGTTTAAAAGTGAGGAGCGCTCAGAAAGGGGCTGCAGCTTTGCGGGGAAGGAAGGGATGTTCCCGGCTGGAACGTGGATTTTTAATTCCTGGAAGTTGTTCGTTTTTCCATCTTCTGTGCTGTGGCTGAAGTCCCTGACTGCTGACTTTCCTCTGCCTTTAAAAAAGATATCTCAGCCTCTGTCTGTCCTCGTTCTCTGTGATGTCCCCGCTGCCGGGAGCCAGGAGCTCCTCATCTCTCTAACCACCCTCATCACCCCTTCCTCGTGGCAGGCCGAGGGAATGGCTTCAAACGGACAGGAAATTGGTTTAGGTTGATATTGGGAAGAAGTTTTTTACTGTGAGGCTGCTGAGGCCCTGGCACAGGGTGCCCAGAGCAGCTGTGGCTGCCCCATCCCTGGAAATGTTCAAGGCCAGGTTGGACAGAGCTTGGAGCAACCTGGGATAGTGGAAGGAGTCCCTGCCCATGGGGGAACTGGGTGGTCTTTAAGGTCCCTTCCAGCCCAAACCATTCTACAATTCAAAAATACAATCTAAATTCTCAATATATACAATAGGCTCATGATTTCTGGGAGAAGGTGGAGGAGGCAGCTGTTGGTGTGGATGTGATTGTTGTAGCTGCTGCAGAGATCACACAGTAAAGATGCTACCTGTAGGGTTTTTTTTCTCCCCCACATTCATGATACTTTCAAAAAAGTGAAAATTGGGGCTTTGGTAACATCAGGACCCAATCTTTCAATATCCACCTGTCTTGAATTTTCAGATAAATGGAGGATCAGTAAAGGCCACCAGAAAATGCTGAATGTTGGAGTAGCCCAGAACTGAGAAATGTATGGCAAGATCTTGTTGCAGTTCTTGAAAAGTCTTCATTTTCCCACTTGCTCTTTCACAGAGTTTTCTTTAGATTAGAACTGTGAAACAACACATGGTTCTGAGGAACAGTTGCTTTGTTATAGAAAAAAATACCAGGGGTTTCAGTCTGTGAGCTGTCAGAAGAGTGGTGATAGTATCTTATGAAATGTAGTTTGTGTTTCAGCTCATGTTTGACTACAGAGAATTGTTTGAGCACTGACAATGGTGTTAAGGGCAGTGTGATCTACAGCATTTGAGTTGTGGTTGTGGTCTGCTCTGGGCTTCAGTGTGAGTTACTGAATGGTGCATCAGTTTCACTCTGAGACAAAACATGAATAACACTGAGATGGAAAAGTAGTTTTAAACTGTAAATATTGTTACTATTATTAAAGCATTTTTCTTTTTCTCCTATCTCTCCTGTAGTCTCAGGAAGTCTGAGTTATTGCCATGTGAATATTTTTTATGACTGGAAAGAAAAAGTTTTGTCCAGATTTTAACAAATACTTATTTTAATCAAGATTTTTTTAAAAAAACCCAGAACTGAAATTAATTTGGGTCACATCCTTGATGTAGTCTGGAAAAAAGTAATTTCTAGATTACCTTCTAAAGCCATTTTAGCAGGACTGAACAATGAGCTGTTCTGTGCATTGCCTGCAAATATCAGTGTTTTATCCTGGGCTGACTTCCCAACTGGTTGTTTTTCAGTAATCTGTATCTCTCATGTTATTTTTTCCCCCCTAATTATTAATTTAGCTGAGCAAATAGAGCACACTGTGGGTAATCTCAGATAGCTGAGCTCTTCTAGAAGCTGATATAAGCTGGTTCTCATTAAGTTGCAGAGGGAGAGCAGAGGACCACACATGTTCATCTGACATCAGAAGCAATAATCTGGGTAGTACATGAAGAATTAGCCAAGTTTGAGGCATCTGAGCACAACAGGGATTTTTGGTTTCCATCTGAGATTTTGAGAAAGTCATGATATACTGTTTAAGGTGATGAACTGAGGTATTGATTTAGGAATTGCTTCAGCAAGCTCTTATCTTTGCTATTATGGTAAAGTATGTTTCAATGGAAGTAGTCTTATATTGTAACAAAGCAATAAAATTAGGAAGCCAATTTTGGATCATTATGGGTAATAACAGCTCCTGATCTGTCCCGACCTCATCTATCACAGAAGTCAGGTGGAAATCCAGTTGCATATGTCTCCTGATGCACCTAGAATTATGTGGGAGCAGAAGCAAACACAGGAAAGTGAGGAGCTTAGTTCTTGGGGAAGGTTTGTAGTGAGGCTGCTTTGGGCTGTTTTTTGTTAAAGAAACCTTTTTTTTTTTTTAAGAAAACCTTGCTGTTGTTGGTATGCAGCATGTGCAGTGGGACATGCAGGTGGCAGCAGGCCATTGTATTCTTAGATTACAGGGGGAAACTGAGGAATCTGTTAAAATATTTCTATCTGGCACTCTTCATGCAGCCACCTGAGTTCTCCCCTCAATAGTGGAGTGCAAGTGCTGGCTCTGTGACCCCAAAGCTGACCCTCATGAGAGGTGCCAACATAACCCTGGCAGCCTGGCACAGTGGTGTGGCAGGGGTACTGAGTGACAGATGAAGTGGGCAATAAACTTTATTCAGAGATTTAAACTGTCACAGTCCCATCCAGGGAACATTCCAGAAATTTATGACAATAATTTTGTTCTCTTAAAGTAGTAAACTCCGCCAAATGCTGAAACATCTCCTGCAACTAAGACTCCAGACTCTTCCCCAAGGCCATGTAACTCTCAGTTACTTTACACTTGACTTAAATTACTCCAGTTAATATATCTTTGTCCTCTAACCTTTGCCAGAAAGGTCAAAATCATTTGCTAGCAAATGATAAACTCCTTCCCTACCCAAGGACTCTCAGGAGTATAATAATTTCTTCAACTTACAAATGTATTTCTCACCAGTCTGGGCAAACCTTGCAAAGGATTTTACCTTCTGCCACCTGCTGTGCCCATGTACTATCCATTTCTACAGGGACTGCTCATGAGCTGAAGAGAGTAAGTCCTGCCACTATTTAAAAATAAATAAGTAAATAAATTCAGTGCAGTTAGATGCATTTCCGTCTCCTTCCCTTTAGATTTGCTATGGGCCCTGTCAAATTACACCATGTGAAAGGCCAAGATAAGCAGGTTTCAGTCCTGCACCAGTGACAGGTTTTCCATGCATAAACCCCACTGCTTTGAAGTCCATTATCTTCTAGTTCTGGGTTAGAAACTTCTTTTCTCTTGGAGACGGGACTCCCTGCACTCCACATCAGCTGGGCTTTCTCTCTCAGCCACAGGAAGGCTCCTCAGCATCAAAGCCAACTTAGTTTTGGGTCATCTGTGAGGGTACAATGTGTTCTGAGTCAGATTCAGGATCACCAGAGTGTGTAGCTTCACTTATGGCAATGTGAGCAGTGGCAAGCAGAGCAGCAGTGCTGCAGTGAGCACCCGGTCAGAGCGGGAGAGCTGGGAATCTTCCTCTGATGCTGGCCCTGTGGGTGATGCAGAATTTGTTCCCCATGTGGTCTCTCCTCTTGGAGCCCACAGAGGAGCCTGTCCATGATTTCAGAGGTCAGGGTTAAGATCTTGCACCCTTGGGTCACCTCTGAGGGTCACACTGGCAGCTTCCAGGGCAGGTGCTCTGTGCAAGGACAAGGTTCAGCACCTGCCAGCAGTCAGAACTTGGCTGATGGGTGTTGGAAATGCTGCTTGTGTTGGAAATGCTGCTGTGCCCTGAGGTGTGAGCAGTGCATGGCTCTGGCTGTGGGTCTGCTGGAGTCGTACACTCTCATGTCTATTGAATATGCAATGAATTCATACACTCAAATGTGAGACATATTTATTTTGTTTTATTTGTTTTTCAGCTCTTGCTGCAGTAACTTTCTGAAGCCATGCATATACTCCACACAAAGCAAGGAAGAAAATATATCTAATTTGGCTTCCTATAGAAGCTACACCCTTTTGGCACAGCTTTCATTTACAACTGCAGTGATAAGCAAGCAATTCATCTTTCAGTGCAAATCAATAGGAGAATCTTGTTTCATCTCCATTTCCTTTCATTTTGTTTTCCTTTGCTCACCGCTCATCTCCCGCCTGTCCAATCCCTCTGAAGGGAAGCTCAGCCCTGCCAAGAGCTGCCTCTGGGTAATTGAGTCACTCACTCTTCCTCCTGCAAGCTCTGTCCAGCTCCAGAAAGGCTGGAGCACTCAACTGCTGCTCACATGTGCTTAAATTTGGCTGAGTGTAGCTGTGTGTAGGAGCAGCTCTGTGAAAAGCTCTGACTGATTTCCTGAACTGCTCAGGGCTGGCACATGGAGCTCGTGCTCTTCTAGCCCTGCTCTACTCTCTGCTGTTTCCTCCATGGGATCTCTGCTCCTTTGCTGCATGTGTCAAATGAAATGGGGGAACAAATCCTGTCTGTGAGAGCTCTGCCTCCACTTGAGAGGTTCTGTGTATGTGTGAGGATGAAAAATGATGTTTTTTCTATGTTCTAATTTACACACAGTGAACACAGAGTCGCTTTTGGGGGTTGTGGTAGGTACTGGTGCTTTGAGCTCTTGTGGTCAAAAAGTGTCCTTTCCTAAATGTTTCAGTGTGATTTTGTTAGGTATTTTTCCTTGTCCTTTTTCTAAGTACGTTGTTTTCATCTAAAAATTGAAAACTTTTAATTTGGATATGCTGGCAGAGCAGAAGGGAACATCTCTGGGACATCAGTGGGGAGTCTCTGCCTTCAGTCTCTTGCCTGAGCAAGTGTCCATGTCCAAGCTGTGCATGCTGAGGTAAAGTGTTACATGGAGCTTCCTAAATCCTCTGTAGTGGCCAACAGCTGGGAACTATTACTTGTTTTGCTACCTAAAATCTACATCTTGGTCATGAGGGAGAATGGTGACATCAAGTACAGGACTGCAACGCCACTAGGATGGCAGCGTCAGCCAGAAGAGTTGTGAACAAAATTTCAAGTAATCTATTCAAGATGTTCTGCTTAAAAAAATTTTAGGGGTTTAAAATGTCAGTCTTTTCCTAATGGAATCCACTTGTGGAACCAGCTGTAAACAGGGTTCCCTTTGCATTTCCTTGTGTTAGTGTTCTCCTGTGCATCATTCAAATGAACTTTTGAACTGATGAGCAAAGCTGCTGCTTCTTCCCTTTGGTGGGCAGCCAAAAGAATAGATTTTCCTTTCAGTTTAAATTAACAGCTCTTTTAATGAAGTAACTGAGCTGCAGTTGAACCTGCCACTTGCCAGCCTCATGCTGCTGACAGTAGCATAGGTATAAATTTTGTTACTGTGAGGTTCCAGATAGAGAAACTGTCCAGTGCAGAGAGCATCTCTAAATCAGTCACATCAGCACTGATAATTGTTTATTTATTAATTGTTTAGCTTTTCACTCAGTGCAGGCCACACTGTAAGTATCTGCTGAGACTTTTATCCACGGATTTGGGGTGTGCTGTGCTGAATAAAAAGGGACACCTATGTAGTAAAACAGGGTATGTTTTAGTAGTTTGTTTGCAATAAAAGAAAATTAAAACCCCAAATCAGGCAAAATTAGTCATAGAACAGAATAGGGTGTAAACTTGGGCTATCATTGCACAGAATTCAAATATTCTGTATGTGCAGTTTTTGCTAGGAAAAATGGATGTATTGTTTGCTATTTTTAACTCATGGATGTGTATCAAATTGTTAAGGAAACAATCAAACCCCATGCTGAACCAAAGAGCATAACCAAGAGGGGATAAACAACCCTCACTTTTGAAGCTGCATGTTGCTGGAACTTGAAAAAACCTGAAGATCTTGTGCTGTTCTACTAATTTCTGCTTCAGCTGGTCCAGCCTCTGGGCAAGGTCCCCACAGGACCTTTTGAGGGGCACCTGAGTTTGCCTCATGGACATCCTGGTAAAGGCAGGAACCTTTTTAAACCCTTCTAAAACAATGTCTGTGTGAAAAGGAGGTGATACTGAAGGTGATGCACAGCAAGGGGCTGGGGGGTTTTTTAATTCATCTTTGGGCTTTGAGCACTGGCAATGCAGCTTTCATTCTGTGCTGCACTTCAGAGCTTTCCCCCACAACTCTGAGCCTCAATAATAGTTTTAAAACCTTCTCCTGGTGATTCTTATATAAATGCAGGGCCTCTAGAAAAAAATCCAGGCATGAAACTTGAGATAAAGTGTTGACAATGGGCACTGCTGCTCTTTGTGGGAATACCTGTCGCCCGGTGTGGAGGTCTTGCATTGTCACCGTTCCCTGCTTGAGACCAATTACTGCTGGGCAGGGAAGAAAGAATATGCAAGAAATCTGTCTAATAACCACTTTTGAGATGCTTTGTAGTGACTTTTTGTAGCTAGCAGTCTGCTAAACTGTTTACCTCCTAGAGGGCATTGCTGCTGAAAGGCCCAATGTAGTTTTAGCTGTAGCTTTTTGCAAATTCCTCTCAAAAAGAGCCTTCTCTTCTCATTGTCACCCCTTTTGTTACATCCTTCTTGCTCATTTTTATGGACATAACCTGAATTTTTATTGGAGCAAGTGAGGTCAAATTCAACTTTTACCATCTCTGCTGTGATTTGGGAAGTGCTTTTGTGCTCAGGGAGCCATTGTTCTCCAGCCTCAGCTGGGAGAGTTCTCACAAGGATAAGGCTATCTCATAAAATTAAAATCCATGCAGTCAATTACTGGGGTATTTTTTTTGGTTAGTAATTAACTATTTTGACTGACATTCTGCCCAGGTTTTTGGGGAAGGATTTTGCTCTAAGGAAATCAGGCTACACATTTAATAGCTTGGCACCGAGAAAACCTTGAAATATTAAAAAGAGTTTTTAATATAGGCTGTAGCATGGCTCAAAGCATCAGAGGTTTTTAAAAAAAGTTTAATGTTTGGTTTTGTGGTCAAAAACTGAGTACTTGGCCAATACAGATGGAGCTCTCCCAAAATCTGTTTACAATTAGGAATAGCAGCTCTTTTGCAATCTGACCTTCAGTTCTTTGGTTTAGGCTTAAATGTCATTTTCCTTAGGCTCAAAGGGCCACTACAGAAATCTCTTTTGCTGTCAAACACATCCTTTGCTGGACTAATTTGCTAGCAGCAGTCACAGGAACTCTTGTTCACTCTCTGTCTCTGTGCAGTAAAACATATCCTTGTAAAAAAAATCATATAAAACCTGGGATTTTTTTATCATGCCAAATCCCACATAGCTGAGGCCAGATTGGATTAAATTAAATACCAGGTCCAGTCTGCAAGACCTCTCAGAGGGCTGTCCTGGCAGCCTGGCTCCAGTGCCCATCCTCACCTGGTTCTGTATAAGGGGAGGGCACCAGGAGTGGGTTACTGTGGTTGCACTGGAATTTCTGCTCTTTTCTGGCTATTGTCATTTCCTCTTCCTTAACCACCTGTAGCTTCAGGTCACACAAGAGTAACACAGCACATCACATTTGGAAAATGCAAATAGGGGGTGATGCAACACTCACACACACAAAATTCAAGCTGTGTAGGTATTATAAGAGAAAGATCAATTTATTTATTTCCTTAAGAAATATTTCTGAATGCTACAGAAAATTTAGAAAATGCAATATAAAGGAATTAATAATCTGAAACTGACTCAATGTTATCCTGAGAAAATGAAGCTCTTAAAGGTGTGTGAAGGTGGGCAATGGGAGTGGAATCACCTCCTCCTTCTTTAAAATGTTTGGTTTTGTTGATTTTGGGTTTTCTTATTTTATTTTGGGTTTTTTAAAGACAGCGTGTGATGTTGGCGCTTTCACAGTGGTGTGTAATTGAACTCAGCAGCCAAAGTGAGTCTGGTTTTCAGATGCCCATACCCTTTGTCTTGTATAAAGAGTGAGGACAGCTTTAAACATTCAGTGAAAGGCTGGGCTGGGATTGCTGGAGTGTAGGAAGAAAGACCCTTTCAAAAGCTTTATTTAGGTACAAGGCTCAAGGAAGGAGCATCAGTCTCTAACACAAAACTCATCATCCAAAGTCTGGTTGTGATGCTTTAATGTATCAGACCAACTTCACAATGCAGAGAACAGTCAGCCCTGGCAATCCAAGCATCAGTGCTTTAAACATTCCCCATTTTCTGCAAAGAATTGAGACCTCAAGTCAAACAAATACGCTGTGTTAAGTCTATGAATGCTGATTTTCTTTTAAGATGCAATTACCTGCAGGTGGCTTTCAGTGCCTCCTGGTTTGCCAGCCTGAATCCCAGCAAAAACCCAACTTGGGCAGACAGCTGAGTGCAGGTTTCTGATGGCTGCTCAGGGGTCCATGGTGATTGCATGTGGTCACTGAAGATTTTGCCTTTATATTTATAAAAAAGCATAAAATACATACATACATACATACATATATATGTATATGTATATAATATAAATATACACAAGGTATTTGTTTGCAATATAGAGCCCACATATAACAGACAGCACATTGTCATTCTGCAAGGGGAAATGATTTCCTTAAACAATGAAGAAATACTTTCGGTTGTTTTTAAACAAAAGAAAGTTTTCCTGAGCAATTCCAGCATGCCAAACCCACAGCAAGAGTACTCTTAGTGCTGAGGAAAGTGTGTGCTGAAAAGACTGAATGACTGAGTGTCAGCATGAAAGGAAAACAGTGGCTGACAGTGAGTGAGTGGGAGATTGGGCTGTCACATCAAGGGGGAAATCAGTGCATGGAAACAAAAATGAAATAACATTTTACCAGCTGGTTGGATAACTTATAATGATGTTCAGCTTTTGGACACAATGCCTTAAGCAGACTGCTGATGTGAGAGGAGCCCCAGCAAAGATCTGCCAAGTCAGATGTATTTTTAGGTGTTCACACAGATTTCAGTGGGTGCAGGGAGAAAGGAGAGGTGGGAAAAAGAAAATGCAGTAAAAGGTGCTAGTGCTCTGACACCATGATCTCTGGGAAATTATGCCCCTTGGAGAGGAGCAGGACCAAGGAAATATGACAGGACAACCACGATTGCATTTGTACTCAGTCACTACTCTTGTAAAAAATGATTGCTGACAAAAAGTGAGCCGCTTAAAGCAAAATCTGAATTCTAGAGATTTTCTTGCTCTTGTTATTTTGCTTCCCAAGGACCCAATTATCTGGCTCATGGAAAGAGATGCTTATACATTCACCAGATCAGGTGTGTTTGTGCAGAAGCTGAGCCCCCTTCTCCTGCAGTGATTTTCACCTGCTGGAAGGGAGAGTGCTTTGTGACCTCTGCAAAGGAGAGCTCTGCCAGCCTGGTGCTCTTATTCTCTTTGTTTAACAGCTACATGTGTACCTGCAGGAGGCTCAGCTCATGCCTTGTTAGCAGAACACTGGAGAGGTTCCTCTCTGTGCCCCAGCATTGCTCCGGTCTGGTCGTTCCTTTGAGTTGTGCAGGAGGGCAGGGGCAGCCTGGGCAGCAGCTTCCCTTACAGCAGCTCAGCTGTATAAAAGAATTTCATGCCTTAGGTTGGGCTCTAAAATAGATGTGAGTCTGGTGTAAAACAGAGGTCTGGATTTAGGTTTGGATTAATTTCCCAAATTTCTGGAGAATTCACACTATTATGGCTGGTCATTTCTCTTTACTCTTGCAGGCTTTGGAGGGAGTGAAAGCCCTGCAGCACAGGGATGCAGCTTTTGCTGCTTGGGCACCTCTCTGTGCCTTCAGGCTGGGCAGGAGCTGGCACCCTCAGTTTCCTCCATCCATCCAAGGAACATGGGAAGGTTCACTGCAAATTTTTTAAACCTTTAAAACAAACTGGTCCTATTAAAACTCCCAATTTAAAATACCTGTGTGCTCCATGTGCGTCCTAAACTGGAAATAAAGCACCATATGGGCTTGCTTGCCCTCATCCTCACAATCTTTGTGGAGTTTTTTGTATGGATTTTTTAGGTTGTTTTCCTTGTGTTTTTTTTCCTAATTTTTAAAACTGTCATTGTGTCCAGAAGTCTTATCTCCAAAGTGTGTTCAGGTTTTGTGGGCTAACAGGTTACTTTAGTCAATTATGCCTATATGACGGTGATGTTAATTAAAGAACATATTTTGAAGTTATGGTGAATTTGTTCAAGAAATAATGTTACCCACCTGAGATATTTGTGCTTGAAAGGTATCACTACAGACAGAAAGAAAAGTGTGAACTGGCTGCTTAGGCTGATGTTTTCATACTTTTGTCCTTGAATGTTAGAAGTAAATGCATGTGAGCATTGAGCTGTATAAAATTGAGCTCTATTTTATAATTTAAATCCATACTTCACTTCCAATTAGCTTTCTCTCTGTGCTTATTTTGACTGACCTCTTCTTATTTGCATTAAAAGCTCATGAGTAATTTGCATTTCTGAGGACCTTTGCTGGTGTGCCCCTTGCTGTGGCCTTGCCAGGGTGATGCACTCACCGGGCTCCAGGCAGGAGCAGAGCCTAGCCAGGAGCTCCCAGAGAAACAGAGGAGCTGCTGAGGAAATAATGGGGCTGCTCAGCAGAAAACACTCTGACTGAAGTGCAAGTTGTATTTGATATTAAAGATCCACCATCCTGATGGTACATGAAATAGGGGAGGGGTAAGAAGTGCTCTTTCTTCTAATCTTTCCCTTTGAAGCATTTGCATGCGTAAAAATGATCATTTTGGGGAAAAAAGCATGTTTGAAAGCCAAAATGTACTAATGTGGTGCTTTTCAAACCAAATTACTTGGTGTGCTTTTGCAAAACATTGATGAAGTGTCTCTGACATGAGAGAGAATGCAATGGTTTTGAAAGACTCTGTTTCCTTTTTATCCTACGGAAATACTCTGGACGGATTCCCTGCTGCTGGCTCCTCCTGAAGTGGCAGTCCTGGCTGAAGGAACCTTTATTCCCGTGGTGCTGGAGCCTTTGGTCAGTGCAGGTGGGGAATGATTGCCCAAATTGGCTCCTGCAGCTCTTGAGCATCGTCCTGCCCGTGCCCTGAGCTCACAGACGGGGCCAGGCCAGCGCTCCCCTGCCTGCCCTGGGGCCAGGAGCTGCTCCCTGCAGCTTCTCCTTTGTTTTATTCCCAGACCCACAGAACAGACCTTGGTGTCACATTTAGAACGTTTGGATCCTTTCCACATAAACACTTCAAGAGCCTGTGAAATAAAATTGCCTTGCATATGTTCTGAACAAACAATAAAAGGGATATGCTGAACAAAAAATGGGGGAGCTGGCCAGTGGGATGGCTGGGCATCAGCCAGGGGGTGGGATTGCATTGGGCACCACTTGTTTGGTGCATTCTTTTATCATTATTATTGGTTTTCCTTCCTTTTCTGACCTATTAAACTAGAAAACCATTTCACCTTTTTCCCAATTCTCTCTGTGTTTGGCTGCTGCCAGGTTAAACCACAACACTAATTAGTGCTGTTGCTGAAAAGGCTCCTTCTTAACAACCCTGAAAGTGGTGTGGGACAAAATGCAGACCAGAAAGTTTCTTCTGGAGAAAAGATCAAAAAGGCAAATTTTTTTTAATGAAACTCATTATTTTTTCTTCTGTTTTTTCCATTTTTTTATATGATTTCACAGCCTGCTAATACAGCAAAGTTGGCTGTTACATGTCAAATCACGCCAGCACTTCCAATCATCTCCCATGCTGTAATCCCAGTAGTGTATTTCATTTTTATTTACTTTAAACCTTGTAGGCAGATGAACATTACTTTTTATTTTCAGCTCAGAAGAACTGTTGTACATTACCAAGAAATATTTTTATGCTGTGATTAATGGTGTTACTAGAAAGCAATGCTATTCCTGCCACATCATACAGTCAGGTCAAACAAGAAACATAAACAATTAAATTAAAAAAAACTGTTTCAAATTACCTCAATCTTAATCTGGGGGGATTGTTTTTTATCATTTTTATTTCAATGTCTTTTCCTTTACAAGGAATTTGGAAAATTAACTGGGTTTTAATTCCAACCAGCAAGACACACTTTGGACTGAAATCATATCTGGATAAGCATGTCAGGAAAAGCTGAAACCTAAGCTCTGTGTGCCATCATAAAACTTTTTGCTGCAGCTTCTAATCAGGTGAGACTCCAACTAAAATTGATAGAAATCTTGCCTGTGGAGTTTTGGCCTTGAAAGTGAGCTGTAAACTAAAAAAATTAAGAAAAAAATATCAGGGACTCACTGCCAGAAAAACCCCAAGAAAATATTAATGATGTACAACAGTTCATGTCTTAAGAGGTAATGCAATGTTGAAGGGAATAAAAACTTTAATAGCATAATTTTACAGGAGTAGATGTTGAAATTCTGATGTTTTAGGGAATCAAGAAAATAACACTGTGGCAATTAGGAGTTCAACCCACAAGGATATGTCTTTTAAGGATACTTTCAAGGATCAGTTGATGAGTTTGTACATTCTGGTGTCCTTTTAAAGGAGCTGCATGATTGGGGGAAGTGTTTTGGGAATTGATGCAAGTCAAGCTATACTGCACCATAAATTACAATCAGTGGTAATTATCTACTTAGGATATTTATCTAATTCTACGTCCTGCAACTCAGTATTCTCCTCTGTGCAAAAATACCCACTGTTCATTGAGCAAGGAGTTCTTTGTGTCTTTTGACTCTTCTAAGGAAAGTTGTTTCAGGAATGTTTTGAAATCTGTCCATCATGTAGAGATGAGCTTCATGAGCAACCACTTGTTTCAGCTACAGCTATCAAAAAAGATACCTGCTCTGGGACAGAAATGCTCTTCTAGAGTAGTTAACTCCAACAAGTGTCAACTGACAAATGATCTCATGAATCAGAGGGATCTATGGAGACATCAGTGTGGAAATTGCAAGAGGATTTATCAGCGATAAAAGTCTTCTTATTGTGCAATTCAGAGTTCCCCCTGGGAGTCCAGACTTTAGAACTTGTGTCCAGGAGTTTAGGAGTTAAAACCCTCTGCTCTTCCCTTGCCCCCATGACTTGCAGCAAGGCTCAGCTTCCTCTCCCTAAGGCAGGGCTGCTCCAAAACACCTCAGGGTGACTTGGGATAAAAGAAGTCCAGTGAACTCCATTTTCAAACCACTGGAGGAAATTGGTCAATGCAGACTGCATGCCAAATGATTGTTTGTCTAATTTAAGTCTGAATTAAGGAAAGCATAGGTAAAGGTAAGTTATTAAAAAACAAGGAAGATAAAGCAAAAGGCAAAATATGCATCTGCAAAAGCTATTCCACTTGTGTGTATAAATCAGGAGACTGTGTGCTCAAGTGGAGAATTAAGCTGAGTTGCCTGCTGTCATGCATTTAAATTAAGCAGGATTCTAATAGCTTTTTTAAAATCTGGCCCTAAGTGTGTTTGGTTTTTTTTTTGTTTTTTTTTTTTTTCCTCTCAGGGAAGAGATCACCTAATCAAAATAGTGCTTAGGAAGGAAGAACAACTCAATACCGAACTCGAGTGAGGAGCTCTAGCTCTGATAATGACTGCGCTGCTCAGGGAAGATTTGTTGCTGTTGGTAAAAGCCTGAAGAGGCTCTTTGCAGCCAAGCTGGGAGCAGAGAGGAACCATCCCAAGTGCTAATGGGATGTGTGGTGTTTCTGTCCTTGGGGCAGCTGCTGATTGAGGGGCTGCTCAGTTTTTGTGCTCTTTGCCTTCCCTTGTGTAGCCGTGCAGAGGTTTTGGTCCAGGTGAGCCCCTGGCTGTCAGCTCAGCAGTGCTCAGGCACAGGATCTCTCCCTGTCAATGCCTCACTGCCATGCAGGGTTCTGTAGAATTCCTCTCCTTTGATCTTTTGAACCACGTTCTAAAACAGGCGGCAGAAATTTCCTAGAAAGTTTTGACCTAATTTCTTGTCCTGTGAAAAGAGAGGCTGGTGTTGAATCAGCTGCTTGGAGGCAGGGAAGGGAAGGGAAGAGCCTTTCCCCATCCCTGGAGCAGGAGGTCATGCTCCAAGCACGGCTCTGGGGCTCAGCTCTCTCATCTCCCCCTTTCCAGCAGTGCTTCTCTACCTCAACACCTCATCTTGCCTCTTTGTCAAAACATCTTTCTCTAAACATGAGCTTTCTGTGTGAGCTGGACGCACAGAGCATGGGCAAAGTATTTCTGGTACAAAGCACCAGAGCCTTTTGCCTGCTATTGTTGTACCCTATCGACAGCTGAAAATCAGAGGGAGCACTGCACTTGTCCTGCAGAGATCAATTGCTAGCAGGGACTTTAAAAGTGAATTCAGTCTAATTGCTGCATTTTTGAGCTTTACAGAACGACTAATTTCACTTGACTATTGGGAGGTGAGGTTAAGGTTTTTAGTTCTGCAATTAGGAGACCTGTCTGCACTTCCTCTGGGAAGGATCTGGCTAAAAAGCAAATCTGAAATTCTACCTGTATTCTCTTTGCCTGCCGTTTTTTGTTCCTAGAATTTACTGTCTGTCTGCTGCAGCTGGAGATGCTCTGGCAGCTGGAGAGGCAGAGGATGAAGGGAAGGCAGAGGTGCTGAGCCCATGCTGTCTGCATGTTTGTGAGTGCACTTGGGAGAGAAGCAGGAATTTGAAAAAACTGTCCTGGACACTTTGGGTGGTGACTGAAGTGCTGGGCAAGTGAGACATGGAGGGGAGGCAGCAGAGTGGGGTGGGAGGCAGTCCTGGGAGTCACAACAACTCCTGAAGGCCATGGGTGTTTTAGAAAGGGATGCAAGGTGTCCAGGTGTTCCTGATTCTGAGCAAATCAGCTCCTGAGCAATCTCCTTTGATTTACCCTGCAGCTATGTCCTGGGCTGAACTAATCTACTGCACAACTGTATTGTCTACAGCACAGAGCCCCAGCTGGTAAATCAAACCATTATTTCAACTTCCCTTCATTATTTTTCCTCTTTATTCCTGCTGCCTTTCCCAGTGCAGAGCTGGGAATCTGTGGCCAGGTAAACAGAGCCCTCTGCACCTCTGCTGTGGAATGATCTCTTGGAGCCTGCATGTGTGATCAGCATCTTCAGCCTTTCTCAGCCTCCTGTGTGGTTACACCTATTTATACCCTGTTAGCAGCTTTATATCCTTCACATGAGGAGTTCAAGGCCTGCTAATCTTGCATCATTTGTAGTCCTGTCTAAATTCTGATCTTTACAGCCGCTGCTCTAGAAATGAAAAAATTAATCAAATGCCAGAAGATTACTAGAGCTTCAAACCAGTCAAAATCTGACTGGGAAAACATGTTAATCACTTCTCACTTAACCTGAGCACATACTGCACCCTGTATTTCTCCTCCTGCTCTTGTCACTGATGTTCTGTATAATGAGCAGCTCTGGCTGACAGATGCAGAAGAAATTATAGTGCTTTTTGCCTTCTTTTTTTACCAGATATCTCTGTGTTGGTGCTTTAGATACTCTTCAGGCAATCCTGCTCCAGCCTACATACAGAAAAGGCAAGATCTCCCCACCAAAATTCACAGGTAGAAATACAATTGCAGAGAATTATAGAACCATTTGTAGAGTTTACAAAGTATTGCAGAAAAGTAGTAAATAAGTCAGAGAGTAAGGATAAGCTACACTATTCAACAACTCATTTCTTGTATTTTAGTAAATTGAACATAAAGCGGTTTCAGCAATAAGCAAAATTTATTTCAAGTGTTTTAGTATAAATGCATTTACTTTAACAGAAAAAAAACCTTCACCTTTATTGCCATTTTGAGCATGTGAATAAAAAAGGCAGCACTTTTCAAACACCTGATTTTTTCAGCAGCACCCAGTGAATTAGTCCTGCTGCAGTTGACAGGATGGCTGCAAAACTGCCCAGATACAGTGCTGAACTCAGAGAATATGCTGGTACCCCCTTTGGGCAGCAGAGCCACACCAGGGAAGGACAAAGAAACAGAAGTTTGAGGGGTTTTTGCTCTTCAGGAACTTGTGCATGTCCCACAGTACCACAGATCAGTCCATGCACAGTGCCTGACACTGATATCTGACTGTATCCCAATGTACACTCAATATACAGATAGATCCTCTCTTCTGAATTGTGTCTAAAGACACAATTGGCAGGAGGTTAAAGAGGAAAATATATTTATTCTGCTGTTGTTTCCATCAGGTTAACTGCTGATACAATCAGTGTTGGTTTTTATTTTCTTTTTCTGCTTTTAAATTTATAGAATGACTCCATTCCCCAGCACACCTTGTTGATTTGGTCTGGAAAGAGAGAAGTTCCCTTCACACAGCTCACACACAGCTCAGGTGAGTTTAATGGGCTTCATTTTCTTAATAATGGGAGTTGTTCTCTCTTGTGGTCCTCTAAGACTATTGATGTTTCACTGCTGGGGACCAGAGGAGTGTCTATAACTGTGGCTGCAGCTCCTGTAAAACATGCAGGTTCTTACTGTGTGGTGGGTGGACTTGGGAAAATACTCATTTTGTGATGGGACTGTGTCTAACACCTCTGGATACAATGGTGCTCAAAAATACTTGGGCTTACCATTTTTATAAATAATAGGAATTTCTGTGATTGTGTTATCCAAGTAAGTGCAAGGAGAAACATTAGAATGTAGAAGACAGAAAAGTGATGAACAGAAAACCATTTTATTATAATGAAAATAATTTCTTGTGCTGCTTTTTTCTACTGCAATAAGGGCAGGACTGTGTATGCATAAATCACAGCCTTATAAGTATAAAGTAAGGGTATGAAGGAAACCTAAGATCAGACTTTTTGGAAAAGAGTCTGTAGGATGGGAAAAATATTCATTGACTTACAGGAAACAATAAAGTGTCCCAAAGAAAATATAGGATCCAATTGATTTTATGTGCCACCATTTGCAATCTATAAATACCCCCGTGGCAAACTCAGAAGATCTCAGTTTATTTGTGACTGGGAAATGGAGACCAAAAGCAGCCTCATTTATAAATACAATGGATTTCACAGCCCCAGGATTTATTGTGTCTCCTTCAGCAATGGGGGTTACACACTGAAACAAAGCTGAGCCATAATGGGAAACCTGTCCTGCTTGGGATTTATGAATTTATAAAGGATACAGCCAGTTTTGCTGTATGATTCAGCAGTAAATCACTGCCTGTGGGTGCCAGAGCTTGCCTCAAGTGGGAAGGTGCTCAGGGAAGGACACAGCACAATTCCCAAGCAGCCACTGGCACCAAATGGGAATGAAGGGATGGGTGAGCAGAGAACCTGCCCCAAATCCAAAGTGCTCACTGAAGCACAGAGTAGCCAGCACCGGAAAGATAAAACTTCTCAGCCAGCATTTGGAGAGTTTTTAAATTAGGAAATATTTTCTGTCAGGCTTGTATTTAACTTTGTTTGCCTCATCCTTTCCTCACCTTTTGCTCACTGTCTGTGTGTGAGTAGATTAGGACAGGGCACAGCTCCATGCATGTTTTATTTACCTGCAAATTTAGGCTTCCATTGCTTTATCTCTGTGTTATATGACACACAGTGTTTGATGATGTGCTGCAGCACCTGTGAAAGGTTTTCCTTTTCATAATTGCAGCTGATATATTCAATTTTCTGAGGGGAGTGGAATGTGTAATGGAAAGAGAGGTTTCCATCCCCAGTCTGACTGTAGCAGGAAGGTTCTGCTCTCATCCTTGCAGAGGATGTGCCTGTTGAGAGACAAGTTTGTGAACAGCAGGCACAGTGCTGTGCTGAGGCTCAGATGGGATCAGACTGTGTATCAGACTTCAAATGGGGCATAATCAGGCATTTCAGACTGCTGCTCATGCTCCTGGAGGATTGGCCTGATTTTCAAATGTACCAGGCAATCAACTGCCCCTCACTGATTTCAGTGGGAAGTAGTCAGCCCTCAATGCATCAGAAAAATTGGGCTGGTTACCTAGAAACCTGCATATGGTTTTCAAATCTTTACTCTGGGGGTTGTTTTGTTTTGGTAGTTTGTTTTAATTGCTGGAACTAGCCTCTGTTTTCCTCTGCTGCATATGCTTTTCATATGCTTTTGCTTACTCTGCAAATAGTGGCTTTTTTGGCACACTCAGCCCTTGAAGTGCAGTTGATTAATACATTTTATCTTTTCTAGATCTGTCTTGGAGAAGATGTAAAAGTTGCATCTAAGAGGAGTTAAGGAGTTTGGTTTTGGTAATCAAAAGATGGCTTGCCCTCTTCTCTGTTTCTCCACATTTTCCAGTTAATTTTGCTGAACTGGGAATCTTGCTTTGGGTCTCAGCTGACAGAGACCCTCTGCCGCTGACACAATTTATAATCACTGATGTCCACAGGTGACAATTCCTTCTCCCCCTTTGGTACAACAGGTCCTCTGCATGTTGTGATTCAGCCAAATGCCTGCTGTCCCCTCTCATCCCAGGAAAAATGACCTGCAGGAAGAAAGAGGAGAGGGCAGTAACAATGATCTGTGAGCAAAAGCAGAGTTTCAGCAGAGGAAGGAAAAGTCTCAGCTCTGATGGTCACCATCCCATAGGTAAAGGGCTCTATGCCTCTTGACCTCTGCCTCCTCCTCCATAGGAGCAAGACAAAAGGGTGCAAATTTTGCAACAAAGAAAGTATAACTTGGATACTAGGGATGTTTCTTGCTTGTTGTGGGTTGAGACCTGCAAAGTGCTGGAGCAAGGTTGTGGAGGTTTTGGAGGAGCAGTTGAACAAGCAGATTTTGGAACCACAGGGTGTTGTTTGAGCCATTACAGACTGAGGGAAGTTCCATCCAGGGAACTGCAGATAAGGAGGGCCCATAGGGGGCTGCAGCTCCCATGGGAGGATGTGTGGGTTGTCCTGAGCAGAGCAGGGGCTGAGAAGTGCAGCTCTGGAAGCAGGTCCCTAGAGGAAGGATGGCAAAAGGAGGGGACCATTCCCTTGCAGGTGTGACTGGAGCTGTGATGACTCTCACAGCCAGGTGCTGCTTTCCTTCCATCTGGCACTGGGAATGTCCTGCTCCTTTGATTGACATGTGTCAAATAATCCACAGGCTGGAAGGAGAGGGAGCATCCAGGGCTGCTTGTCCTGCCTCTGCAATGTCCTTGCCTAATCTCATGAGTCCTTTCCCAGCTCTCAGCAGCACCATCCACCAAGGCAGCACAGTGCCACTGAAACTTTGGAAAACAACTGGAGCTTGCAGGTATTTTCAAACCAAAGATCCAAAGAGAACCCAGTAGCTTGGTACAGTTTTTGTAATCAAAACAGTTTGAACAGGCTCACAAACAGCCCTTCCTAAGGGCTTTGTGAGGGTCAGTCTTCTCTCAGTCTTACAGCTCTCCACAGCTTTCACCAGAGACTGGGGCAAAGAGTGGTTTTAGGTAAAACTCCCTATTCCTTATTCCTTTAGCAGCTTCCCGTGCTGCCAGGCAGCAGCATGGGGCACGCCCAGGAGCAGAGCACAAAAGGGATCCCTGCCAGGTCCCATCTCCCCAGGGCACCTCAGCTGCTTCCAAACCTCTGTTCAGAGCCCTGAGCAGAGGCTTTGTGCAGCCATTGTGACAGTAATGCTGTGAGAGATGCTGCTGATACCAGTCTGAGACAGGAAACATGTAAGGAATTAGAAACAGACTCCCCTGAAAGAAGCAAGACAACAGGATATATTACAATATCAAAATGTGCTTGACAGGTGGAATTTATATATCACAGAGTGAAAGAAGCTGTTTGGTGAGTGATACATTTCATATTAAAATATATAAATCATTCACTTGGAGAAGAATTGGACGCTGTGGGCAAGTGGCTTAGCTGCTGCATCTGACATGCTGCCTGTTAAAACAGATATATTCATTTATGAATCTGATAATCATTACCTACTTTTTGTATTTATTCCATGGTAAAATTCAGAGTTGGATGCATCAGTCACAGCATCTGACAATATTCTGTGTCTGTTACTGGCTTGATTATGTTATTCCAGTGTTGCAGGATAGTTAATAGTCCCTAGTTAATCAGAGTATCTATTGATTAATATATATTCCCATTAAGGTAAATATAAATCATAATAAATTAGATAATATAGCCATAATAAACCTGCTGTATGTAGTATGTAACACACTAAATCAAAATTAGCAATTACTAATTGAAATTATATCCCCTAGTATAGCATTACATAAATCAAAGGCATTTCTCTAAAATCCATGCATCATTCAGAAGATTAATCCTCTGACAACTGTAAATGTTTTTCTACTCCATTCATTTGGCTGAGCAGGATAATGGTAATAGCCTTGAGGTTAAGTACACAGCACTGTGTTAGAGCTGGCTGTGGCCACAGGTGCCCCTCTTGCCCATCCCAATGCACCCATGGCACTGCACCCACCACCAGCTCCCAGGGCTGAGGGGAAATTGTCTCTGCAACGTGCTTGGAAGGTTTCTGCCCTGTGGAAGGGTCCTTTTGGGACACAAAACAAAAGGCACAAAAACTAAATGCTCACCTGGAAGAAACATCAGGGACTTGGGTGATCCCAAACCCACTGGGGTTTTCCTTTTCTTTACTTTCTGCTTGGAACTTAAAAGACTTGAGAGGGGTGTTTTGAATTTCATCTCCACCATGCCAGGGAGTGGAAGGGAGCACCAAGAGGAGCTGCTGTGCCCTGAGAGGGCAGGGCAGGCACTGAACAGCTCTGCATGGACCCAACAGCCTGGCGTGGACAGGCCTGAGTGGGGGATGCTGCCAGGGTCCCTGGAGGCGATCTAGAGAGAAATACCCTTTATGAATGATTTTGGACTGTATTTCTGTGGGGATCACCCCTGCCCTGTCCATAAGGGTCTGGAGAAGCTCCACCCTGCAGCCCAAGCAGTGGGGGAAACACTGATGGCCCTGGGGTGAGCACGGGGTGAGGAGATGCAGGTGAGACAGCCCGAGCTCCCTTCACTTGCAGCAGCCTCACAAAATGTCCTCACCACACTCAGAAACCAACTGGAGGTTACACAAACCTCTCCTGCTTACTTTGCATTTTCAAAGCAGAGGACTGGGCACCACTCCAAGCCCATAATCCATGTGAGGGCATGTCACAACAAATAGGAAAGGGATAATTAGAATTTTATGAAGTGGCTCTCTATAATGCTACCTACTGTTTACTTACCAACAATTTTAAATTTAGCAACTGATGCAATTTTAATACCAATTAAAAAAAAACCTCCAAGAAGCTCATGTTTGCTCATAGTTATGTGTTTTTAAAATAACCCCATTTCCCCAGTGGGACCAATGTGTGTGCACGTGTGTGTGTCTGCTCATAAAATGGTACTGAAAAATATGAGAGCATAGGAATGTGGCTTAGCAGACAATAACTCTTGATTTCATTGTTTCAAGTCTTGTGTTTTTTCTAAAAGTCAAGGAAAGTCCAGTTCACTGCAGAGAACAGAAGAGAATGAGCCATTCCTGGGCTTTCAGCAGTGTGGGAGAAGATCTTCATAAGAGGTAAGTCTAAGAGCAGCACGAGATGGAATGATTCCTTCATTGTGTTTGATCACAGCTGTGTAACTTAGCTAGAGTGGTTTTCTTTTACCCCAGGCAGGACACTATTTCAGTGGTATCTCACACCACTACATGGTGTCCAGAGACAGTAATTTGACATATTGTTTGGAAAAAACCAGTGCTTTAGCAAGGCAGTACGTTTTACATTATTGATTTGTTGTAGCTAATAGAGCTGCATGGATATCCTTATCCATGGGCAGATCTGAGAGTATTAATCTACTCACACAAAGATTTGTGTTAAAAGCCAACACAGAGAAAGTAGCTCAGCTCTGGAGCAATTTTTGATACCTGATCACCACTGAGGCTCCCAGTGCACAAACAGAGCCACAAGGCAGGGGCAGGGCAGCCTCTGCTGTGTCCTGCCAGGAAATCACCTCCTTCTTCCAGCCTTGGCACAGCTGGACCTGGGCACTGCTCTCTGCTTCTGACAGCACTTGCAGGGCCATGGTTTGAGGAGGAAGACAGGGAAATCCTGTGTCAGACAGAAGGGCTGTAAATCATGGGCTAAATTATCCCTGAGCATAACCGGGCAGGGATATGGAACAATTCAGCCTGCCAGATTCAGCTTCAGGTATTTAAATCCAGCTCTCCCACCTGTGAGAACACTGCCCTGCAAAGTGTTTGCCCTGCTCTCAGAATTTCTCTGTGCTTTCTCCCTGCTATGGCAGGAGTGTGGGCAGCTCTGCATCACCTGTGTGGGCATCTCTGGTTGCCAGAGTTAAGGCTGGGTGGTTTAAGGAGTTGACTTGTGCTAAAGGTAACCCCATCAGACATCATCGTGTGAAAAGCCACTGGGTTATGTGCAGAATCTGACAGCATTGCTTCATAGTGCCCATGCTTAATATGTGTAATAGGTTCTCACTCTGTGGACAGGGTGAATGGTGAAATGGATTCAGGTCTTTTTATTTTCTTTTTAGCTTGTTATTATCTAGAGGGAAAAAACACTAATTACTAGAAGCTAATAGCTAGTGTGTTACTTATCCTCTTAATTAGTACCCTTATTATTAAGTGTGGTGATAACCACCAGTTAGAACATATTTGCTTTTTAAGACTTTGTTTATCTGTCTTTCCACTCCCTCTTTTTAATGACACTGATACCAGCAGAGTTGCTGGAAAGGGAATGCCAGTGATTTCCCCTTGGGAAGTGAGTCATTTTGAGTCTCCTGAACACTGTTATGATTTTCATTCTGTTGTAAAATGCTTTTCACCTTTGAACTGCTGGCTCGTGTTAGATTCTGGTATTAAAGTAATAACATTCAGAGTTGTGAGGGTGAACTCAGGGCAGCAGAAAAGGTCACCCCAGCAGCACAGGAGCTCACTCAGCTTCAGCCCTGGGGGAGGCTGGAAGGAGCAGCACAATCCTCAGCTGCCCATCCCAAATTTCCTGGGGTGTTCAGTGAAGGATTGCCCATTGCACCTGTCTGAAGTCATGGTGTCAGGCTGGGATGGGGCTCCACTGACCATGTCCTGCTCTCCATCCTCTGGAGTGGGAGGATGGGATTTCTGGGTGCTGCCACCCCCTGTGTCTGCTCTGAGCCCAGCACCCACTGCCACAGCAGGTGTCTGTTCCAAGTTCATCCTTGCTCAAGTGAAATGCCAGGCAACTACATGTGAACTCTTAATAAAAGAGTTGTTTAAGTAGAGAATTAAGTGCAAATACCTGCCAAAAATCCTGTGTTGAGGTGATTGGTATAGATGGGCCACTGCCAGAAGTTGTAATAATACACCATTTTTATGGAGTCTTATTAACTTTTTCCAGGGAGTGGCACATTGGAAGTGACTGAACCCAGTGATTTAAGATGTGTGGCAGAAGGGAAGAAAGATCTCTTGATTTCTGAGCACAGTGTATGGCTGGGCATGAGCTGGAGTGCTGCAGCCCACCAGAAAGGTGCTCTCCTAGCTGTAAAATCTAATGGAAGGAGCAAGACATCCCTGCTCCTTCTGCCCTTGATTCTTGGCAGCTGGGATTACAAAGTGCTGAAGGGATGTGGATTAGCTGTGTTAGCTGTATGTGCAGGCACTGCTCCTGTGGCCTCATTAGCATTCACCATGGTCACACTGATTTGACATTGTTTCTGCCCCAAGGAGCCTGAAACCTAAAGGCAACACCCCGTGACCATCTGAAATCTGAACATTTCAAGGAAAGCTCTGAAGGAAGGATTCATGAGACTGAGAGCAAATACATTTCTGTTGCCTTGTCAGAAGCAGGGAGCGGGCAAGGAACAAACAACTGGAGCGGAGGAGAAGAACAGTGAGAGTCCCAATGGCTGTCAGCTTGATTCCAGCCCTGTCCCCCCTGACAGAGCCTTTGTCAGGGCAGGCTTTGCTGATTTACACTGATCTAAGTGAGAACATCCTCCATGCTTTCATCCAACACTGCACAGCTTTTATCCAGCTGTGCTGCAGTGGTTTTAACCCCCTGCTCCTTTTGCCTTTTTGGGTGCACAGGGAGGAACAAGGAGCAGCACGGCCAGGCAGGATGGGCAGGGAGCTGCTGCTGCTTCTCCATGCAGGAACACACTTGGAAGGGCTGCAGGGGTTCCTCTGTGCTCCTGAACGCCACCTGAAGCTGGCCCCAGGTTTTTCTGAGCAGTGATGACGTTCCATGAAAGCAGCTTTTCCTTTGGGCTGTTCTGAGCTACCATGAGCACTTGGTTTGTGCTGTGAAGTGCAGGTTTTCCATCACATGGACATTTTCTTGTTCCCTTCTGATTTTTAGCTGTAAGCTCTGTTATTGGCAGTAGAAAATTTTGGTTTCCTTGAGAGACACTCAGCCTGGGCTGGGTGGGGGTTTCTTAGTGGAAAAAACATGATCAGCACCTTCTGATTCCAATTCCTGGCAGTACTGCAGGAGACAACAGGCTTCAAAAGCAGCTCCCTTTTCTGGGCTGGTTTATAAATGTCTCTGTAGCTACACTCATAGCATAGCATCTTCTCTTTTTCCCCCCTTTTTTTTTCAGCTTTCTTCTGCTGGAGCAGTGCTGCAGCAAGAGATGGAGAAGAAGAAAAGCTATTTGTCTTGAGGGTTTGGCTCCTGCTGTCAGGGTCCCACCACTCAGAGGGGACCCAGCTCTCTGAGCACTGGTGTCACTTGAAGCTCACCAAGAGTCAGCAAAGTGTTTTGTAGGGTCACCACGTGTCCCAGTGCCAGGTAAATTCCATTTGTCCATCTTGCCTGGGAGGCTGGGCTCCTCTGGAGTATCCCACACCTCTTTATTATGAATTCTTACTGACTTCTCCACTCCTGCCTGCAGCAGTTAAGCTTTGGCTTTCATATCTGGCTTTTTTGCATCCATGAAAGAGTTTCTGTGCAGTGATCAGAGGAGCTTTCAGCACAATTTATTTATTATCATGCTCTAATACAACACTTTCTTAAAACATTATGTACCCTGATAGGAAAATGTGTGATCACTTAAAATTGAAAGCTGCCTGTTGCTGTTAGAGCATTTAAAAAAAATTAATGATTACTGGGGTGGGGACTCACAGCACAGTGCTTTCTAATTTTGTGTTCATTTTATGCTTTTTTAGCACAAAAAATTGTGTGCAGCTGTAAGATGTTGGCTCACACAGAATTAGATGTGCTGAAGCTGCCACCTGATGTTTCCTGATGTTGCCACACTCCAGGCCCCTGTGTGACATCTGTCTCTGAGCCTTTCTTGTCACTGTCCTTATAAATGGGATCATTTATAGAATATCAGGGATAGAGAGCCCTTCCAGGTGTGATCTGCTCAGAGTTGCCTCAGGTTTCATAATTATTAACAATAATGGCCCATGGACAGGAGATAGTTGCTGTGTGGAAATGCCAGGAAAGTAATTTCTGGAGTTGTGCTGCTCTGTGCATTCAGCATTGCCTGGGAAGGAGCCTCTGTTGGCACAATTCCCTTTCACAGGGCTCTTGCCCTTACTGGCCACTGGCAGAAGTGAGTTCACAGATTTCTGTACTTTTGCACTGGGTTTCTTTCCCTCTGAGCCTGAGAGGTGCAAGGAAATAAAATCATAAAATTGTTCCAGCAGCAGGAGTCCAGTGAATAGGTAATTGTCACACAATGTAAAGGTGTTTGAAAGAGTGGAGGAAAAAATAATCTAAATGTTCTCCTTTTACTGGGCAAATGTATTATTATTTATGAATAATTTTTGCTGTTGAAGGGAAGTGTAAGATACAATCAGAGAGACCATAAAAATGAAATGCATAAAGTGTTATTTACATTATATTGGAGAAGAAGGAATCACTGGCAGGAAAATGCTGGTTTATTTAAATACAAAATCAGGTTATTCAGAATTGCATTCTTAGATTAACTGCTGTAGAAAATGCAGTCCATAATTCTTCCTGCAGTAGAAATATGAATCCTGGTGAGCACTGCTAAGACTCTAAGTTTTGTTTGTGTCTCCACACCATGGTGGTGTCTGGGGCTGGGGCTGTATTCTGCTGCAGCAGGAGCTGAGCAAGCCCAGAGCTGAGTGAGAGGCTCTGAGTTTTCTGGGAGGTTTGCTGTCCCTACAAAGGGTGAGAGAAGCAGTGAGAGCACAGCAGCCAGTCCTGGACACTGGGGAGCATCCACAGCCCAACCCTGGGGCAGGAGCTGGCACTGCCCTTCCTGCTGTTCTCAAAGAACAGACCCATTTTTAACGAGGTTTGCTACTAATTGTCAGCATTCAAAGGTTCATCATCACACCAAGGCATGAAATTGTCCCTGTAGATCCTCTCTGGGCTGCCAAGCTTGTGGAAGTGAGGTTGTGTTTGGGGTGTTTCCTACTCTGTTTATCCATTCATTGCTCGTTACAGTGCCAGAAGCTCCTTTGCATCTTGGAAGACAAAGACAGCACAAAAAGGAGAAAAACACTCCATTTCTTAGTTACCAAGATGCATTTGGAGACTGGTGTTGCTGGCCTTTGTAGGTAGATGCCTCACCTGATTTGTAGAATGGGTGATCTGTAAAGAAAGATTTTTGCCTTTGCTGTTTCTGTCTGTCAGAAGTGGAGCATGAACAGACACAAAATGCCAAAACCTCAGATTTTTGCACTTCTATATTTTACCATAAAATTGACTACTTTCTCAGATTGGAGAGATTGGACTGTGCTGAACTGATTTGGGGCAACCCTTTACATCCATTAAAGAGATGAGCACTCAAAAGGGGGTTGTAGTGCTGGAAATTCTACCCACAAAAAGATAACTATAGCCTTGAAAAACATTTTCTCATCTCTTCCTGTTGACAGAAAACCAGCCCAAGCAATGTAAGCATATCAGATCCCTGCCAAGGGAAAAGCATTGCTTAAAATCAGTTCAAACCTGCTCTTTCCACTGGGAAAGGGAGCTCCTACAGAACTGCAGACTTTGGTGGGTGCTTTCTGCTTTTCATGACAAATGACAGCTCCCAAGAAAAGGAAAAAGCCTTGGATTGGAAGTTTGGGTTTTGATAAAGATGCTGAAGTTTTGGTGAGAGCTGGAGGAAGTTTTATGTTCTGACACAGCAGGACAGAAGCACAAGGAGCAATCAAGGACTGTGCAGAAAGAGGAACTGCTTTAGAAACGTCCAAAATATTTGTTTCCCTTGACAATCTGCTGCTTCCTCAATCTCTACATTGATGTGTTCAGGGGAAAATTCCAGCTGCTGCTCTGGGCTGCCTGCACCCCCCTGTGTGTGTGTGAGTGTAACCATGCCTGGGAAAAGAATAAAAGGAAAAGCACTTTTGCTTTCCATTTTAAGAGCAGTTCCTCCTTCTGAATAGTGAAATAAAGGTGGTGGATGAAAGACAGTTCTGTGTCACAACCTCCTGAGCCACAGACAGGAGATGCTCAGACCCTCTGGGTGCCCAATTTCCAATGTGAGGTTGAGTGTCACAGTCTGCAAATATCCTAAAGAAAGGTCTGGAGAGATGAGGAGTCCTGGATTTTATTCACTCAGGAAACAAGACTCCAAGTGGTCTGTATATAAGGCTGCCTATAATGAAAGGTCTGCACAAAACAAATACAGCAGTACAACTCCTTTTTACCATTACAGCACCCCACACTGAACACAGACCTTGTGAATAATTGGCACAGTGATAAATCCCCAAATTGATGGTATTGCACAAAGTTTTTCACTGGGAGAGTAAACACAGGGGATGTGTTATCTGTCAGGGGTGAGAGGGGCCAGGCAGGCTGAGAAGCTGGAGATCTGGAACAGCCCCTCATGTGAGCAATGTCTGCAGCCCAGGGAGAAAATGAAGCACTGCCAAGTGTTTAACAATCATTCATTTTATTCCAGCATTACTCAGAGCCTGTAACTCAGTGAAATATTGTTTGGAAAGCCAATTGTTCAAATGGGTGTGGATATAAAACCAAAGAAAATGCTGCCCTTGGAGGCAAGGCCATAGTCCTTAGTTTCAGTTAGAAGAAAATAAATAGTAACCATTACTCTGCAGCCTTTTGAGAGCTTTTTGTGGTCTTAAGTCCATGAATGACTGTGGGGGGAATACAGAAGGAAAAGGTAACCTGCTTAAGAGAAAAACAAGCTCTAAGTGGTTTCTCTTCTAATTTTGGCTCAAGACTCCTGCTGAGCCTAAAGTAAACACCGTGGTATTGCAAAAAATCAAATAGGCTGTTTGGGGTTTTTTTTTGCATTCATTATTTTTATTTTTAATTTTGTCTTTTTTAGATTTTTCTGGGAGCATCTGCTAGTCCCTGGCTGTACGACCTATGACCTGCGGGATTTCTTTTGCTTTTTTAAAGCTCATTCTTTCCAGAGTTAAAAAGGTTCTGGTTACTTCAGAGAGAGAAGTCTGACTTTGCTGTGTATTGTTCACAGAATGCATCCAGAACTCCTCAGGCTCAAAAGTTCCAGGACACCCCATAAAGTTCCTTGGAGGAGCTTGCTTGATGGCAGAATGCACAGGAATTAAAGGAGAAAAGGTCTGGGTGATTTGTATGGTTTGAAAATGGTGTTGGCTTACAAACTCTGGACTTAGTCATGAAAAAAAATCCTTTGAAAATCAAAACAGAACTTGGGAAATTCAATTTAAATCAGCCTGAGAAGCCATGAATTGAGTCATCAGTACTGAAATGTGAGTCACCAGTTTGCCAAGCATGCAAAAATGTCTGTTCTGTGTTAGAGTAGGGATTAACCAACATCAGATCTGAAAACTGGCAGGTCCCATCAATACTTCCAGATAGCACAAGTGGAGATAAATACTTAAACTGAAACCTGAAAGGAGGAAGTTGAGGCTGCTCCTCATTTTCCCCATGGACCATTTCTTTAGTTGCTCTCAAGTATAATCCTTTTCAGCACAATCAAGCTTTTCAAATTTTAATTTTTTTAACATTTAATCCACTTTGAAATTTTTCAAGATGGACTTCAAATTGAGTTTGGTTTTGCTATTCTGAGAGCAGCATGAGGAGTTCATATAATAATAGTATTTAAAATGATTGCCAGCTTTTTTACTTTGGAAGCTTTTACAAAAACTCCAAATCACTACTTAAAAGTGCAAATATTTACATTTATAGATGAAAATCTGGCTTTAGTTTTTATTTTGCAGACCACATTTCAGAACCAAGACATGAAAGAAATGAATTCCTGGGCTGAAGAGTCAGGTTGGTTTATTTCTTGCTAATAAATTTCTAACAATGTGCATATTTACTGAAATCCTCAAAATTAGCCTTTTCTGGAAGGTTTGGAATATCAGCTGTCAGGCTGAGCTTTAGAAATACAGTTGTGTGTTTTATTTACCCTCAGTCCAAGCAGATGCTGTGGGTGGGATCCCTGCCCATGACAGAGGGATTGGAAATAGATGGTCTTTAAGGTTCCTTCCAGTCCAAATCATTCTGTGACTCTATTTTGAGCTCATAGAATGGCAAATTCTTAATCTTTGTGATTATTTGGGGATCATATAGTTAATTTGTTACTATTTCTATCCAAGTACTAATTTATATGCTGAGTAGAATTATAGGAAGGTTCCTTTGTCTTTAATTTTTGGTACCAATGGTGTGTGTGTGACAGCTCAGGTTGGAGAGTGAGTATCTAGGTGAATAAGCAAACCTGTCCTCTTCCTTTTTCTAAAATTTCCACCCATCTGACCATTTTTATCTTGGAGAAAATGGGAAGAAAGAGAAACTCTCCCCACTGAGCTTAAAAGGCTGCTGGTGAAATAACCAGCCCCACTGAGCAGAGTTCTGCTCAGTGAGTGGGTACATGCAAAGGTTATGAACTAAAAGGAAAAAGCAAAGTCCTAAATTGGATTGCTGGCAGCAGCTCCTCATGTTTCACTTAAGCCACTTTAGTTAAAATTACTTTCCTTTTTGTTTGCCAGGAAAAACAAGATGCTTTGTTTAAGTTCATTACCTGTAATAGTTTATGCTCTGTTTTCTGTGGCCTGGGCTCTGGGATGAGAGCATTGCTGTCTGGAATTGCTATCCTGCTCCTGTTTGGGTGCAGAGCACCCAGCACTGAGCACAGACTCTGGGCTTCCCTTTGTGCCCCCTCTGTGCTTGGCTACCTCAGCAGCTGAATAGAATAGAGCAGAAATGCTTTTTTATCCTTCGCTTCTCAGTGTTAGGCACAACTGAGATGTTTCTCTCTTGGATCATGAATGAGGGGAAACAAAAGCACCATCATGGGCTGCGATGACCATGCCAGGTGCCCTGCTGCCTGTAGAGGTGTAGGTGAGGGTTTTGCACCTTTCCCATGGCTGCAGTGGACAAAACGCCCAGAGTTATCACCTGCGTGGACTGATGTGTCCACAGGACACAAATATTCTGCACCCTGTTTGTCCCCTGCCTGAGGCTGGCTGCTCACTGCCATGGTGGACCCCAGGCTCTTTGGGATGCTTTTTCACAAGGATTTACTCCACACCAGAACAAGATCCTTTCCTTGTAGGCAGGTCAAACCCAGATGTTGCTAAAGATCTGGGACTTGTCCCACATTGTCACTAAATCATGGCTTTTCTGAGGAATAAGAGCATTTTTAACTCTGCTCCTGGTTTCCTTGGCCACATCTGGTTTGGCCTGGGTGCAGCCACGCTGGAGGTGCTGCTGTGGGTTCCTGCAGGGCTGTTCCTGGGGAAGCAGGGCCAGAGGCACCTCTCTGATCCCAAGGAACCCTCAGGACACAAGGGAGATCCTGCTGTTATGCATAAATCTCATTTCAGAGCAAAATAATCGAGAGGACAGAGTATGACAAAGAATGATGGAGGGTTAAAGAGCAGCCCCTGTAAAAAGGATGTGAATAACTCGAGGAAAGCACATCAAAGTGCTCTCTTGGGCTAAGAAACAGTCCAGCCTCATCCAGAAACTGTAAATAATATTGCCCCCAGGGTTCTGCTGCTCAAGCAATAATACAATAAAATCCTTTCTGCAGACCAGGGGCTGGATTTGGATGCTGGTGTTATTGCAATTTCCAGAAAGTTTAAAGTTTAAGGACTGCAAAGACAGTGGGAACTCAGCAGTTTGGGTTCTCCTGGTGCCTGCCCTGAGCCCCCCAAACTCAGGAGCTGGGACTGGGGGCCAGAGCAGCCCCAAGCCCTCCCCAGCTTACACAGGGCCAGATTCTTTATATGAAAAACACAACAAAACCCCCACAAAGCAAAACAAGTAAAGTTGCTGCTTTAAGGGCTCTTTCTTCAGTTTTAGCATCCACTAAATGACCAAAATGGGCTCTGTAGGCAGACACATGAGGCAAAGTGTGGGTGAGGATTAAGCAAGCCCAGTTTAATTCTACAAGGAGCAATCAAATGTGGAAACACCCTGTCCTTTCCCCCTGGGGGACGTTCAGTGAGCAGCAGCGTTCAGACCAAGCTTTGTTGTTGGCTGGAGCCACCTCCTTGCTGGTTTCCTCATAGGGCAGGAGTTGATGCAATCCTGCCTATTAACTTTTTATTTTATGTTCTGTATATTTTTATTATGAAAGGCAGTAGGGGAACCAGTGTGCTTGGCTAATCAGGTTTATTTATATCCAGCCCTGGTGGTGTCATTATGACTGGAACACACACAGTAAGTAAACATCAAACACAGTAAGAAACTGGGATCTTTTGCCTTTTTTTGAGAAAAATACCAGGTATTTGAGGCAAGTCGGTAGGGGACATGGTGAGCAAGTTTTATTTTAGAAATGTCACTCTGTGCTACCTGGAAATTGAAAACATCCATTCCAGGTATCTTTGAGCATTTGAAAATTATTGTCACCTGAAAGCTTTGACCCAAGTTTCACACAGAAGGCAAAGTGAGTAACAGTAACTGAGTGAAAATGAAAAATTAATTGTCTTTTTCTCCCTGGAGAAGAGATCCATTCTGCTGGAGCTGGATAACACTTGCAAGCGACAGAGCTCCTTTTCATTAGAGAAATGAAAGGCTCATCATCCCTAGAGCTCTTAATTAGGCACCTTTTGCCATTCACAAAAATCTGGGTCTCTGCTGCCAAGTCCTATTTGTTTTAAAAATTGATTCATTCTCATCAGCTCCTTTGTTGGGCAGCAGAAATGGATAAACCAAATGAGTGCAAACCCTTTGGAAAGTGTCAGAAGTTTAACATGATCAGCATGGCCACGCCAAGCTCAGAGAATGAGTGTGCAACAATGCTTTGGTGCCAAAGGCTCACAGAGCAATAACAAAAACCATGTTCAAAGCAGAGAGGGCTACAGAGGAGAGGGAAAAAAGTACATATGGAGCATCAGCTCCCTGCAGACCTATATGGCACTCTTTCATTTCTGGGGGCCATTAATCCACAGGAATTACGGAATGGTTGGGTAGGGAGGGTCAAAATGAAAGTGCTTGGGTTTAAAAATACTCAGGCTGAATGGTTTTTAGTGCAGGTTTGCTGATGAGGAGTGGTTTAAACCTTTTGTTTAAAGGAGATGAAACTTCTTTTTCACCACCAGATGAAAAATAACGTCTCTTAGGTGTTGAATATAAATTTAAACTGAGATCATCTGTGTTTGTAAGGCTCCCTTTGAAGCATTTCTCCACATGATAATATTCAATATCTGTTTACAAGGCTTTGATTTCACGCAGGAAACGACTGCTTTTGTACAAACATGTAAATGTATGTAAGAATGCAGGTATTTGCATATAAATGTGTCCTCTTCATTGTTTTCTTGTTTAAAAAATCTCAACCAGCCTTGAGACAGGAACACAACAGTAACCACCACTCGTGGGACCTGCCTGACTGGAGCTCAGCAGTGAACCCAAGCAAAGCTGGTGCAAGCCCCACCATGCAGGAGGCTGAGCCCTCCAGGAGTGTGGCTGCTGCTTTCCAGGCTGAGCAGATTCTCCAGTTTCCTGCACTTTCAGGTTTGGATGATCTGTTCAAGAGGTAGGACTAAGTATACAGAGAGGTTTTTTGCAGAATTTGGTGTAAACCCTCCAGTTTTTTTCCAAAACTTCTCTTTTAGGCTTAAAGCTACTATAAAAGTGTTCTTTGCATGGTTAGAGGGGCAAATGGCCCATTGTTAAGCAGTGTAGTGCATTTTGGAAGGTGGATACAGGGAAAGGTAAAAATTTATCTTGTGTGGAAGCTAATTCTGGGAAGAAAGAGTTTTAAATAAAGGCCAGCATGATTAGAGGAAAAGGGTAGATATAATTGATTGAAAGTCTTACAGGAGTAGTTTTCACACTGATTATCTGATTGTCTTTTCAGTACATACATCTTTCTCTCTAGAAGTGGTGCCAGTTTGACTCACTGCTTCCTGTGTTTTGTGGCTGCACAGGTGAGCTGTGCTGGGAGAAAGCCCCAGAGAATTTCCTCACATGCACAGGAAGGATTACAGAGCCTGTGTTAGATGCATGATGAATCCTTACAAGCTTCCTCAGCCAAATTGTGCCAGCACTGGTGTCTCAGCTGTCACTGTGGGGTTTATCATCTTCTTTTTCTCAGCCAGTTAGAGAAGTTGTCAACAAAAGTATCAGTGTATTAGAAATAGTTTAAGAAATTATAAAAATGCTCACCTCCTGTATTTCTGTGCCCATTTGTTGTTGCTGCTGGCATTTACGTGAAATCCAACACAAACACTTTTATTTAGTTGAGTACAGTACAATTTGCTTTTTAGTTCCTTCTTCTCCAAAGATAAGCAGGTCCTCCTCCTATTTTATTGATTGAAAGTTGAAATTTCCATAACCACACAGAGAGTCTTGCTGACAGAGCAGTGTAAGCAAATTGTCTCAGAGGTGCTCCCTTCCCAGAGGATGAGATCGAAGAGGATTTATGGAAGAGCTTCACACAGAAAGGAGTTTTGCTCTTTCCCACACACAGACAGTGCTCACAATGCCCAGTTCAGATTGCTGAGTTGGATCATGACCATTTCCAACAAGGCAGATGTAGCATTTCATGCACATATTTTTTGCCCAAGGTTACAGAAGCCCCTGCAGTCAGTATTTGCTTACAAACATGAGGGATGATCCATGCACATACTCTGCATTTGCATTGGATCAGCTGCAATTTGCAGCACAAGTTCTTTTGGGTGATGACAGTGAAAGCATTACACATCAGAGCCTGCTGGAGCTGTGCAAAATCCAACAGAGGCACCCTAAACACTCTAAACTTACTTATTTGCACTGTAAGAATCAGCTTGGGTGTCCACCTGTGGAAATGCAGAGTGATATTGCTCAGAAAAGCTGTTTCATCTGGTGGTGTAGCCAGGCATCCACTGGTGTCAGAATGAAAATGTGGCACGTTGTGTTCAGCCAGACCTGAAATGAATTTTGAAAGTTGCTCAAGCTTGGAAAGCTTTACCTGATTTGGGAGGAGAATGAGCTGCAGAAATGCTCAGCAGCCCCTGCAGATCTCACTCGTGTTGAGCAACACAGGATTAACAAATCTTGGGCCTGGGAGAGGGAAATCATTGAGGGAGAATATGCAAAGCCTCTTGTTTGTATCTGGGCAGTGGACAGCTTCAGTAAACTACTGAGTAGCCGGCAAAAGAGGATGAATACCTGCAGTTATTTCCCTTTCCAGCAGGTTTGTTTAACCCCTGACAGAATCACTCCAGTAAAGGGGAAGGGTCTGGCCACGGCTTCAGTTTTTGAATTTTAATCAATCTTTGAGCAGTTGGCTCAAAGCTGTGTTTCAGTTGACAATAAATCATTATTTGGACTTGTTTTTACCTTTCCACCTGAAATTAGGACACTCAGGTTAACCCTACTGGTGACTGGGAGAGCCATGGTGAGGGCACACATGAGCAGAATCTGAATTCCAGTTTTCCCTCCTGTGTGCAGCACTTCCAGAGCTCCAGCACTTGCAAACAGCTGTGTTAACACATCTGGAACTGCTCCTGTGGGGATCCATCCTGTTGGGGAGCCCTCTGCATCTCTGGGGCTCAGCCAGCCATGAAACCAAGTGAAAGAGCAAATTCCTGGCAGGAGGGCACTGCCCCTCGTGCTGCTGTGCTGTGACAAACAGAGGAAGTGGTTACAAACCTCTGTCAAATCTTCCCATTTCACTCAGCTCCAGTAATTATTGGCAGGTCTAATTGCCACCAGATGGCTGTATTTTAGTGTAGGACACCATCAAAGACCCCAAAAGCTTCTGTAAATGTACAGGTTCTACCTGGAACCTTGGGAAGGCAGAGAACAGCACTGATTGAAATCTCACAGAAATCACAGAATCAATTAGGCTGGAAAAGACCTCTGAGATCATTGAGCCCAACCTATGACCCAACACCACCATTTCAACCAGACCAAATAATGATTTCTGAAACCAGTGGGAGTTTTGCTGACAGATACCAGATATTTCAGCATTCTAAAACCAGCCACAAATAAAATTGGCAGCACTCAACTAAACGGCAGCAGGAAGGAAAATGTGTTAGGGAAGGGAAAACAAATGCTCCATTTACATAACAATAAAACTTTAGGTATAAAAAAAGAAGGAACCTGACAGTGTGAAATACCTTTCAGTACTGCTTGCTCAGGGCAGCATAATAATGCCTGACTGAGTAATCTCAGCTGGGAGATGTGATATGGTGGGAGATGCAGAGGATGTGTTTAATCACCCTTTTTTTGCTAAGTGAGTCAGATAAAAGACTATGTGAGAACCACAGTCAGAGGAAGGAAGTTATTGTCAGTCCTGGGCACTGAAACTGAATGAGTTTACATTTTTAAAAGTTTCATACATTACAGGCTTCTGGAAGATTCATTGATTCAGGGATCCTGAAACAACAGACAAACAACCCAATGTTAAAGGACAGTGTTGGCAAGGAATGTACAGTCAGACTGCAGCTGTGGGAATGTGGCCACAATATATTGATTTTGTAGAGTCCTGAAATGATTTGAGCCCTCTACCATCTCCATTACTGCTTTAAAACAGAGTCTGAAAATACCTGTGTTTGGAAGAAGCAATTCTGTGCCAAATTTCCCTGGCAAATCCCATCACTCACTCTAAGAGAGGAGAAGTTGCTGAACTCGCACATGCAGGGAAAGGCAGTGAATTACAGAGGTTTGCAGCCTCATGTGGAGAGAAAATTGCAGGATTCATAAAGCAGTAGCTAGAGGAAGTGTGTGCAGATGCTTCAGAGACCTCTTGTGCAAACAGACACCACCTTAACTCACAGATTTAGAAGCAGAATTAACTTTGTTCTTCAGCACTGCTTCTCTTAACTGCTTCACTGCCATCACAGATGCTACTGGAACACTTCTGGGCTGCCTTTTTTGTAGAATTGAGTCTAATATTTTCCCCAAACAAATCTCCTCCAGCAGCTCTCATTGGATTTGGTGCTTGGCCCCTGGTACCTTCTTCTTTAACTTCCAGTCTCTGACAATTTACTGTTTTCTTAATATTTCACCTTGGACTTGTAGGGTAGTACCTGACAGACCTGAGTGTGTGCACTTGATTTTACACATTTGATTTTCAATTTAGACACAGCTGACTCTGGAAGGGATTTATTACAGCATGAAATACCTGATTCAGCAGGGGTAACATCACATGGTGCCATCCTCACTAGCAGAAGTCCCCTGAATTCATTTTGAAGTTTATAAAAGACATCAAGTATCAGAATGGTCACTTTTACATACCATGAAACAGTCAGGATTACTCATGGAGCTTATAGCCTGTTTGCTCTCTATTTAGTTCATGCAAAATTCATTATATTTCTAGGGGGACATTTATTTTGTACTAAATAAATAAATATACTTGACTCTGTAGATTTTTAAATTTATAGTCTATTTTAAATCCATAGACTCTATTTTTTAAAAGTTCCTTTCTGTGTTGGGGATGTTCACATACCTACCATAGCCTTGCCAAACTAGCTTAGTCTTTCCCTGTCACCCAGGCCTTGTGGGCTATTAATAGATATTTTTATAAATACATATTTTAAATAGATTTTTTTTAGATGTAAATATAGATCTTTAAATAGATGTTTTTTTCTTCCTCTCTTCTGTTCCTTTCTTTTTTTCCTGTTTCTCATTTCTGTAATCACCTGACCATTTGTCCTGGAGCTGAACGCCTGCCCTGTGCTTGCCTTGCAGAAAATGCCCTTTATCAGGTGCTGTGCCTGTGGAAGCCTCTGGAAGGGAGCACCCTGATGAGGCACTCCCCCAGCAGGGAGGTGCTGCAGTGCCAGGAGCAAAGCTCTGAGGAGCAGTGTAGGGGGACACAGTATGGGTAAAGGAAGGTGGTACAGAATGTAATCTTATCCCCCAACAAGTTGCAGCTGGGCCAATTACTAAAGATAGGAACAGGCCTGATCTTAACAGGCCACACCTGCAGCCAATAAGAACAGTGGCATAAAAGAGTGGGTTGGTGGGAATTGGAGTCAGATGGCTGCTTCAAGGACCGGGAACAGTCAGTGCTTAGAGGAGCTGCCTATGAGAAACATTGAGGAGGCGTGAAACTCTGAGGGTATGGAATCCTTGTACTATAATGATAATAGAACTTTTGATATATGAGACAACAGAGCAGGACCAGGCAGAGCCAGCTCTGGATGTGCTGTCTGGAAGGGCTTTACAAAGGACACAGCCTGCTGGGAGAATTTCTGGGCTCTGTGTGGGGAGCTGCAGACAGGACCATGCACAATGTGCAGCCTGAGCTGGGGGGAGAAATGCTCTGAGGAGAATGGTGTGAAGCTGGTCACAGACCTACTGAGCAGCACTGGTCGTGTTCTCCTGGAGCTGCTGCCCAAGGAGGGACAGGACAAACCCTGCTGCTCACCCCAGCTCCCATCCCATGGACCCTGGGCCTGTTCCTGCCATCTTCTCCCAGCAGCCTCAGCCACACAGGGCCTTGGGGCTGCCTCTGCTTGGTGCTTTTCACCCACCAGCTCCTCCAGGTGCCCCACCAGCCTGTCCTTGCTGAAAGGGCTGCTCTGGACAGGCTTTGCTGTGTGTGCAGGGTCCTCTAAAGCTCAGCAGTGCAGCTCCTGCAAGCACAGCAGGGTTGGGATTCCACCAAGCAGAGGCTGCTGTAAGCAGGGTCTGAAGAGCAGCACAAGGAGGTGGAGGAGGTGAGTCAGATGTGCAGGAGGCTGAGTGTGCACTGTGGTTTTGTTGGTAAGAAAGCTTGTGGCACTCTGAATGCATCTTTCAGTTTTCTGAACATGCTTTTGATTTGTACAAACTAAATCAAAGGGCTTCCTTCCCAGAAAGAAGAGGCAGCTGTGTTCAAGCTCTTCCCCTGACCTGAATTCCTGGTTGAAAAAGAAACCAGTTTCTTAGCTGAAAAGTGTCAAAGGATGCTACAATTAAATTATTTTTTATTTCCACCTATCAAAGAAAATTAAGTGAGAGGGATTAAGTGGATGAATGTATCAAGTAAACCTGCAGTGAAAACAATATACTCCCTTTCTACAACTGTGAACAATTACTGCCATGTGATTTGGAAACTGTCAATTAGCTCTGAGCACAGTGAATCAGAGCTGCTTTTGGTGTAATGAAAACAGAGCATCTCCCCATCACATCAGTATAGATTGCATTAACCTTAATGACTCCTGGAAGGCTAAACCTTGTTTTGCCAGGCAGATTGAACACTGTGCCTTGTAAGCTTTGCCTTTAACTTATCTTTGTAGAACTCCCATTGATTCTACTCTAATTTAAACTAGAAATACAGAAATTGTCAGGTCCGAACAGACAACTAATTTGATTTTTTGTTGCTAACTGCAACCAGTGATGGATGGACTCAGGGAAAAGAAGAATGATTCATTCCCTGTCCCCTCCCCTTTTCTCTTTCCACTTGTACCCTTTCCCTAATTCGTTTAATTAAGTGTGGTGTGATTTCTTTACCCCCAGTTGATGACAAGTTTGTGTACTGAAATGGAAATATTAACAGATCTTGTGTCTTCAAACTCCCCAGTATTATTAGAGATATTATTCTTGCTAGTGTAAATGTCAAATCCCAGTTTGGAAATAATTCTTTCTGTTTCTCCTGTATTAAATGGATTATTCTAAGAAGTTTCCAAATCCATTGCCAGGAGCCTTCTTTTTTAAAATCATTGAATGCTTCCTTTCAGGGGGAGAAAATGTAAATAGGACCATGTTACCCCATGAGCTCCACCATCTGCCACATCTCCTGTTTCATTATTAATCCCTGGCTAAAGTTTATTTGGTGAATTGAGAGGAGTTCCTCTTAGATTTATCCCAGTGTAACAAAATCCAGCTCTCTTTCTTCCACTTACAGGGAATCTCTCTCTTAGTGATGCACTTAAATAAAATTGCTGACTCTTCATGGGGAGAAAGACAAAAACTGATGTCTCAGCTAGAATAATGTCCTTTTGGTCTAATGACTGGTATATCTTTATTGTTTACCTTCTCCAAAATACCTCCTAAGTTCCTATAATGAAGTGATTTTTCTATGGGCTGTTGCTCAGCACTTTAAAATTGGGCCCACAGGGGTTCCAAGCTCAGGATTTGAAAATGAAGGTACCAGAAGTTAATTACTTTTTGTACAAAAATAGGGTGTGATTTCAATTTCTGAGATGTGTGAGCTCTACTTAGCTCATGCCAGGCCAGGCTTTCTCTGAACTGAATCTCTAGCACACATCAGAACAACTCACCTATGAACACAGCAAAGCCACTGCTGCTGCCAACCTCCTTGCTGTACAAATTATTTCCAAAGCTCTGTTGCTGTGGTTCAGAGAATGTGTATTATCAGCTTTATTTGTTCCTCACATTAGGAAAAAAACCATCTGCTTATGAATTAGGAAAAAAATTCAGGCATATTTGAATCCTGATGACAACAAATATCACTATCTGCTACAGTGCAGACTAGGAGGCTGTACTTGAATTCAAGAGGGAAAAGAGTCCTTCAAGCTGGGAATTTAGCTGGGAGTCTCTGAGTACAGCATTTTCCTGCCCAGGTGTGAAGATGGAGCATCTGCTGGCACCTTGCCACCCAGCTTTGCACACCCAGCTATGTTTGAAGAGCAGCTCCACTGCAGGCAATGCACTATGATATTATTAAAATTCAAGTATAACTACTTTTCCTATCTTTATTCCTTGCATTGGTATGTGCAAAAGCTTCTCATACAAGTGGGAAGCTAAAAATAAGCAAGTAAGGATGAAGCAGTAAGGAGGTTAACTTGACAACTCCCAAATCAAACTGGGAAAATATTTAAAAGCTGAGCACCTTCAGGGGGAAATATCATAAAGACCACATTTGTGGGAACCTGTGCAAGATTTTTATGGACTTTTAGAGCGTGTGGTAACTGCAGGACCGAGGGAATCTGAATAACAAGTGAATTTAGGGAAAAATGATAAAATACTGAAGGCCAAAATTGTTGGTAAAGCTTTCCTTACTAACAACTATTAAAAATAATTGAAATAAATCAGGAGGTAAAGGCAGAGGGTTTCACTAACTACAGAGTCTTGTATTTGAAACTGAGCCTGTATTTCCAGCAGAGGTGTGTGCACACAGGATTGAATGGCCTAGTGGTCCCTAATCCAGTTCTCAAACAGCAGCAGAATGCAGCTGCAAAGGAGATTTCTGCAGGAAAAGGCACTGTCAGGGGCTCACCCTCCACATCAGGTGCAGGGAGCACTTCTGAGCTGGTGTCCTGTTTGTAACAGGCCATAATTCCCATAAACTCGTTGTGCTCAGTCACTGCAGAGGCCAGCACCCAGAAATTTGGATGCACCATTGAATGAATGGAGTGATTTTGTACAGTAAAGGAGCTGCTCAGTTTTTGTGAGTGCTGAGCAGTGCCTATGTAGCTTGGAGAAAAAAGGAGAGGAGATGCTAATGAATACAAAATTTATTATAATCTCATTAATTTAGAACCACCAGAGCTGCTCAGACACAGTGTTAGTAGCAGAGCTTTGCAGCTATCAAGTTTGATCCATGTATTTATTTCCAGTCTCTCAGTCCTGATCCTCTCCCCTTCATGCAGTAAATCAAACAGGACACACCTGAACTTCTAAAGGTTTCCAGATGTTTCTTTCGTTAGGCTATTGGGAGGCAGTAACTCTCAAAGGGCAGAGGAGTTTTGGCTATCTGAATTCACTCAGAGGAGCAGGAGGGGGCTGTGTGAGGACAGGGCCCATCAGGTGGGCACTGGGGAGCAGCAGAGCACAGCTGGGGCATGAATCCCCTTCTGAGGGATGGGCTGGGGCACCAGCACTGCCCAAATGGGCTCAGAGGCACTGGCAGGGAAGCTGTTCTGTGATCAGAGCCAGACAACTGCAGAGCTCAGTTACTGCAGCCATGGATGTGCCCTGTGTGCATCACAGGGGTCATTCTGGCTTTGCTTTCCCAATAAGTCAGGGCTCGGTGCTTTAAAATGTCACTGTTGTCACAACCAAGTGCATGATGGCTGAGCTGCCACTTGAGCAAGCAGAGAGAACTCTGTTTTTTAAAGACATCCCCTTCCTAGTATACCTCCAGGCCTGTTTGCCTCTTCCACTCACCATCTAGGGAAGGAATCTAAAGAAAAAACAAGCATTTCATGCTCTTCCAACTCCATTTCTTTGTCCAAAACTCAGTGCTTGTCCCTCTCAAAATCACATTTTTAAGCTTATAAACTGTCTGTATTAAGTAGTCTATCCAAGTGGCAAATTTCTGAGGGCATTTAGAAAGCTGAGATGGACAGGAACAGCTGCATTCAGTAACCCCAAAACTCTTAACTCTGAATAAACAAGGTGCGTTTTACAAAGACCTTGTGTTTAGAGGAAGGGTGTAACAGAGAAAACATGCCAAGGGGGTCTGCACCTTACATTGCCATTGTCCATGATGCCATTTGCAAATTTGTCTCCAAAACCAGAAAGTTCCAGGCTGAGGAGCACTCCAGGGGTAGCAAAGGAGGGACAGCATGGACTGCTCATCACTCCTGGCTGCATCTGCATCCCTGGTGCCAGAGGGGGCAACCATTACTCCAGAGAAGCCAGGAAGGGACCCTGCAAACCTCCTGCCTTCAGCTGGGACAAGAGATGGAGCAGGAGCTGTGTCTGGCAGAAGGGAATCCCTGCTGAGCTGCCCACCTGCACCCCAAACTGCATCCAGGTACTGCAAATGCCAGGTGGGCTCTCCCCCTTCCCTTTGCTAAGCTGCTTCTCACCTTGGCAGCCTCTCTACAAAAGTTCTCACTGAATATCTCAGTCTGCTCAGCTGCAGTTTGTTTGAGCTCACATTTTCTGCTAAAAATGCCTGATTGGTTCCCTAAAATAACAAAATACTGCTCTCATTTGTGAAGGCTGAGATTGCTTAAGCAGAGGCTTGAATTACTACTGAAAAGTGTGTAACAGACTTTTGTGTAGAGAGTTTGTGTCATATGCTGTAATTTATTAGTCTCCCAAGGTATGCAAAATTGTTCTGTGACTATTCAGTAGCCATAAAATATATGAAGAAATGCAACTACCCCAAATTTCTGAGATTTCTTTTGTGTATAAACGCATTGCCATTTCTAAAATGTTTATGTGGCTCTAGGACATCTATTTGCACAACACAGACTGCTTTAGTAGTACCCAGAGTACCTTAACCTTGGCTGGACTTGACTCTAGGTGCTTCTGTAACACAGAACTACAATCAAATGAAGCCCTAACTCCAGTAATTGAATTTTAGTAGCCAAATTTTATGAAGGAAACAAATTTCAGTTACACCTGTGTATTTGCGAAAGATGAATTTTCAGTTGTTAAATGTAAGTGTTCATAGACAAGCCTGTGCACTCAACCAAAGAGAGAAGAGAATCAATATCACCCCTGAGCAGCAGCTCAAATTTCAAATATTCACAGCTTGTAAAGTCGAACTTGTGAAGTTTAATTGACCAGGAATAATTTGAGGACAGTGATCTGTATGAGCTTCATAGGCAGAATGCAACTGAGTTATTCACTGGAAATTATTTATTCCACTTTAGAAATTATGGGGCACATGAAATGGGGCTGTGCATTTGCTAAAATCTGAACTTTAATTTGCCCATGAGCACTGCATGATCCTCAGCAGAAAAGGAACAGCAATTAGGAGCTTGTTTTCATGTCATTCCCTCCCACCGGTGCTCTTGTGAGTAACCTGGCTATCAATAAGCACATCCCTCCTGCCACAGCCCCACAGAGCTGGAGCTGTAAAGGAGAAGATTAACAAGGGATCCATGATCTCTTTTGCTTCTGTGACTTTGAAGTTCAGAGCAGAATTAACCTGTGATTCTTCCCTCTGCTACTCTGCAGTGACCACTGAACTAAATGCCCATTTTTCTTCCTCAACTGCCAGGGAATATTTGCTGTAGTTTTTCCTGTAGAGCCTTGTCCCTTTGGCAGAGCTGAGAGTTTGGCTCATCCAATTTCAGTGTCTCTTTTGTAACCCATGGCAATGCTTTGCTCCTCTCTGCTGTGGTTTAATATTACATGTCTCTGGGAATGCCAGGCAGGAAACAGGGGCTGCTGGGGAAAGTGCTTCTGGGGAAATGGGACAATCTATAACCTCCCAAAAATTGTGAGTAGTGTACTCAGGGACATCAAAGTTCAGCTAAATGAGTTTTGAGAGGAAGAAAGGTAAAAGTAAAGTGCACAGAATTTGAAACTTAGGGAACACTTCAGTTATTTTTTATAAACTTAAATCTTGGAAATTGCACATTGTTTAGGAATATTGGTGTTGGCAGAAGTAAAGTTGTTTGGAGGAGTCTGTCGTGACTTAGAGGATCCCATATGGAATACTGTGATACTTCATGCATGTAATCCATCCTCCTCCCCTGGTGTCCAGTTTACCCCTTCGGTAAGGCTGTGAAATTAATGCCCAGCCAGGCCCCTTCAGGAGCCAACACTGCAGGCTGGGCTGGAGACATCCAGTCCCAGAGCTGCTGTTGTGTTTGCAAATCTGGCATCCCAAATTACGGTGTCTGTACTCTTAAACTGCAGATACAGGCAGCTGGTGAGGCTGATAACCTGCAAGATGTCTGTGAACTAGCTGGGGATCCCAAAGTACAAAAAACCCATGAAATGGAGCCCATTCTGCTCTGGCCTCACCTCACAGCCAGGTGTAGGGACAGTTAATGTATAGATGCACACTGGCTGGAGAACGGACACGGGGCAGTGACTCTGCTTGAGAAAATGTCACATCCAGACTCCAGGGTTTAGATTTTACAGGTGGGCAGTGGTGCCAGAGATCTTTCCTTTTCAAAGGTAAAAATGAAAACTGAACATGTAGCAGTTTCTTTCTCATGCTTTGATCTTTAGGATTTAAGTAGGTAACAAGGCTTGTGCCCATTAAAAGGGTGAACTCAGGGGTCCCTAATTAGGAGTTAGGATGCAGATGTTCCCTGCCAAGGACATGGCATCCCCACCATGGTGTTCAGCTTCCACCTGATGAATGTTAAGAACCTCTTCACGTTAGAAATCTGAATTGCTGTGTTGGACAGCAGGTGCTGCAGGCTGGCACAGCTGCCTGTGCTGGGCTGGCCCTGGCTCCCTGCTCACCTCTCTGCTCAACCAGCAGCACTTCAGGCTGCATCACCCTCTGCCAGACACCTTCTGTGTCAGCTTGCCTACAGGTACAAGCCGAGCAACTGATGAAAATTACAAGGAATCTTTTGTGCTTTGCCCTATTTTTAAGCCTCTTTGTCACTTAGCCTGAGTATTTAAGCAATACAGGTTGGGGGCTTTTCTGCTTTACTGCGACTTGTTTGAAGGGTTGTCAGTGTTTGTTCCCTTTTGAAATTCTTATCCAGATGCACAGCTCAAGGTCTATGGTGCAAACCCCCCTGAGAAGTCACCATCTCCATTTTGAGCTCTGCCTCACATCCCTTTGGCCAGACTGACCTCATCTGTGCAGATTTAAAATCCTAAGCAGCACAGCCCGCTCAAACCAGCACACCTGATGAGTCTGGACAGTATTATAACACTGGCCTGTATAACAGTGGTTAAGCAAAAGGTCTGCAGAGTGATCTACAGAGAATTTGTCTGAAGGAAATAATACTTAGGGTTGTTTTTTTTATTTTATCTTACAGGATGAGCCTCCCTAATTTGCAGTTCTTTGCAGCTTTAAGCTGCACATTGAGTGAGAGTCCTTCACCAGCTTTAGATGCTTCTGTCACAAGAAAATTGATTGGCAGGGGCCAATTTTTTGCTTGTCATTCCAGGTAAGATGACTCCATTGAACTACTTCTGTAGTTCACTGATTGAGAAACCAACTACCCAAACATTTAGGGGTGTTGAGATTACTAGCAGTGTGAAGGGAGACAAAACAAGGCAGATTTTTATCTTTTTTGTCCAGCTCAGCTTCTTTACAGCATTTCTTCCCCACCGTTCCTTGGTTTTCTTTCTTCTGAAGTGGACAGGACTGTGTTCCTGGCCTTGTCTTCCAACAGGTGTGCTCCCCCCTGGTCCCAGAGAAGAGCTGCTGTGCTCTGGTGCCTGTCTGGGCTCTGCAGCCCCTGCCCACACCAGGCTGGGCTTGCTCAGGTGCCCTGTTTGCCCTGGCTGTCGAGGAGAGCCGAGTGATGCACGCTCAGTGGTGGCAACAGAGCTCACACATGTGCTCCATTGTGCTCCAGTACCTCTGTTTCCATGGCTACCACAGAAATTGCAGGTTTGCTGTACAAATTAGTGGGAGAGATTCAGAACACCAGCCCATGTGCTGCAGCTGCCTGATCCTCACCCCGCTCTGCTGGGCTCAGACGTGCTGCTCTCTGGCAGGGCTGGCATGCTGGGCTCCAGCAGGTGCAGCAGGCTCTGCTGGGGAATTTGGGTGCACACACCAGCCTGCCCCTGCTCTGGCTCTGGGCTGACAGGGTTTTGAGCAGGAGGAGCATCAGCATTTTGATGTACAGCCAAGGGGCCTGGGGGAAGTTTCCTCCCTGGTGGTTGGGGTTTGTGCCACTCCTCAGGTGTAAAGCAACTAAGTAAAGGGATATTTCAGTATGTGACTGTAGAGCTTTATGCAGAAAGGCTGCAGGGAGAACATAAACCCAGACAGAACAGGTAACACAAAGCCCATCCAGACCAGTACCTGTCACAACTGGAGACTGACAGCAGGGTCCACAGGGAGGATTACAGGGATGCAGAAGCTTTGGAAATACTCTCCCTGTGCCCAAGTAGCTGCAGCTCTGCTTTCCTGAGTCAGAGATGGTATCGGTGTCTTTATTTGCCTAGTGAATTTTTTTTCTATTAATTTGCCTGGTTGTGTTTGAGCTCACATCCAATTTAGCCTGTGCAAGAGCTCAGCAACAGGCTCCAGAGCTGAGCTGTGCACTGGGTGACCAAACCCCCTGCAGGCATATTCTCCCAGCATCAGCAGTCCTAGTTCAATTATTTGTAGTCATTTAACAAGCAGAAGCCATCCCATAACTGTGATTATTGCCCATCTCCTTGTGGTCTCCACTTCTAGAGAATCCTTCCTGGGAGGGTTGGTGACCAGAGCAGCTCATGGCTGTCAGGACTCAGATGCATTGTGGATGTCCCTGTTCCTTTCCTGGTACATCCCAGTATCTGGATTGTCCCTGAGCACTGAGCTGGCACAATCTGCCAAACTACAAATATTCCTTTATTTACTGGTAGCTGTAAAAGCAAAGCCCATCTCTTTGTGCTGCCACAGCTGTCTGCTTTGAGGACTCTGCCAAACTCCTTCTTTGGGACCAGCCTACCCTGGCATCCCCTGGACAGTGGGGTTAAGAATATGGCCAGACCAGACTTTTGACTTGTCAGGTAAAAGTTTTTGCTCACACTTAGTATAAATTTCTTCTCCATTAAGTATTTGTATCAGCATGATCTTTCTTGAAGGCTTTGTCTTTCCCCATCTCTCTGTGGAGAGCAGGACTGCAGGATCCTGCAGTAGGAATGAGTTACCTGCCATTTCTAGTGGGCACTTCTGCACTGTGGACTTTGGTGGTCCTCCAGCTCTGCCATCCCACAATACTTTGTCTGCCTAATGCCTGCATGAGAGATCCTCAAACCAGAAATTCAATCCTCTACCACAATGTGGCCCAGCTTGAATTGTAGGCAGTTTGTTGACCAGCATTTCTTTGAAGTGAAAGATGTCCTGAATGGGACAGCTCTGGTGCTCATTCAAGGTTGTCCTGTTGCTGCTACTCATGAAAGGTTCCAGAGGGAGGAAATTTTGGCAGTCCCTAGAGGAGATTTGTCCCACTGCAGCCACTGAGGTAACAAGGTCGCAAAGAGCACTCCTTGCAGTGTGTGCATCATGCCTGGCACACAAGGGGTGTGTTTGTCTGGTGATAATCAGACCAATAGGGTGTGTTATTACATTGCACTGTGTTATTGCAGTTATTAAATAGCTTTCCCAAGGATTATAGAATAGATGTTTTTCAATAATATGTTCCTTGATGCCACCTTGAGAAGGAGCTCATGAGGATTTTTAAAAGGTCTGTTAGCAACATTCCATTTAGGTAAGTATTGTGGTTGAATTCAAATCATGAATAAAATATGAAATAGATTAAGAAAGATGAATGGAGTGTTGAAAGGAGATCCAAAATCTGTTTTGGCTAATGGTCATAGCATTAATTTTCTAGAACTGCTTTCTTCACACACTGCTGACTGAAAATGCTTCATCCATTCAAATATCTACACTGTCACAGACAAGTTTCTTCTACATTTTTATCTTTCACCGACTTGAAATTGAAAGGAAGTGACCATAGAGGATGGCTTCTCAGATACATAATTCTAGCATTTAAAGAAATTTAACTCTGCCCTGTGAAGTCACATAGTACATGTTTGAGATGGTTAAAGATTTTGTCTCCAGATTTGAATAAATTACATTAGCAATGAGCCAATTTTAATGTATTCTTCTTTTCTTTGTAGGTCTTGGTGTGTCTTTGCAATATTTCATACTTAAAGATTTATTTTGAGAGAAATTTTTACTTGGATCACTTGCATTATCCTATAAGTAACATAATTTCAGTTTTATTGTCAGGAATACTTTCTTTAGACCTTATGATAGTGTTCTTTGGGGATTTATTTAATTTTGTGTATTCTGACTAAATCTGCTGAAAAAATACCATAGATTATTTCTGGCAGCTTGACAATATATAACACTGACCTTGCTAAGAAGCAAGAATATCTTTTCTTTATTTTCCAAGATTAAGAACATCACCAGATTCACTCACTAACATTACTGCTGCCTCCCCTAATAACGTATTTGTGAATTTGTCCTCCAAGTTTAATGGAGGACAGTGCTAGCAATCTGGAAAATTTGGCAACATTACTCATTGTAAAAAGCCTATTTACATATATTAAGGATGCCTTGCTAAAGTTTAACAACTAGACCTCCCTGAGCAGCCCAGCAGCACTGAAGCTCTCAGGTACCCACACAGCACTCAGCCTGTCTTTGCTGCCTGGGGAGGTTAATTGATGCAGCTGAGTCAGCTAATCACCCCTGCAAGGAAAACACATCCACATGTTTACTGTAAAGCACCAAGATCCTTGGACAGGGACATTTACCATCCCTGCAGAAAATAATAAGCCATCAAGCCAGAAAATACTTCATTTTACTCCAATAATCTGTCTCTGGCCTGCAGCAAATGCTGTGAACAGCACAGAGACAGGGCAAGCATTCAGTGATCCTGCCCAAAACACCCTCCAGTCTGCAGTCCTCTGCAGCATAATTCCTAAACCCGTGGTTGTGCTTGTTTTGAAGAACCTTTCTCCAATTAATCTGCCCAGGAAGTTGTATCTCCCTATATTATTGTATTTACAACCTCATGTGGCAAGGATCTTCTTCCAGTTTATCCTGCTTGCCTGCCTGAAGCACCAGTTCCAGGAGAGGGTTTATGTGGTGGAAGGTGTAGAGCAAGTCTTCTGGAACACCTTGGGCTGCTTTCAGGAGTGCAGAAAGGGCATGTCCACACATCCAAGCCTTGCAAGCAGGAGTAACTCATGTTCAGTGAGCAAAGAGTAGCTGGGAAGCAAAAATTAAGGTTTTGGATGAGGTCTAGTCTCACATTTTTTCTCTGCTGTGTGTTTGCAGCTTAGGATGCTTTTAAAAATGTAAGTGCACTTATGGTCCTGTTAGAAACAACTGAGCCTCCTTTGAGAAATGCTGTGACTGTTCAGGTGGGGCTGGACAGAGAACAGTGCATAAGAGCACTCAGAGCAGTTTTAAAATCCAGGTGTGCTTCCATTTGTCCTGCTGTGGGACTCATCCACAGCTGTGTGCAAAGTCCTTCCTAGATGTTTGCAGTGTCCCTCCAGCTGTCAGTCTCCAAGACAAGTCCTAGCCCCACCACTCTTGCCTGTTGATCCCTGTTTTAATTGATCAGTGTTACATCTGCCCTGTTCTTGACTCTGATTAAATTAGAATCCCATTAAGCACAATTGGCTGTCAGGCAAAGGAAATGTCTGATCATATTTTCAGTATAAGGCATGCCCTCTGCACTCTTACACATCAGAAAATTTCCAAGGAGTGATAAGGCTGCAGTTTTGATAGGATTCCTGCTTTTCTCCAAGGATTTGTTGAAAATGTGGCAGCTTAGTAGTTGAATATTAGATTGTTAAATGGCACAGTGCAATGTGTGTATAGCTCCTAAATAAAGGCTCCTTTATGCACAAATGATTGCACTGTGCCACTTAACAACCCCAAAGAGCTGCCCACTCCTCGAGGGAGATCCTTCACACCATCAGCCCCTCCCCAGTGGTGCCACAGCAGGAGGACCTGGGCAAAAGCACCCCTTGAATCCATTAAAACAGTCACACAGATGGGAGCTGTGTCCCATCTCATGATAAAGAACAAACCTAGTTTGCCATTCCTTGGAGAAGTACTGAAAAAACCTGAATTTACGGTGCTTTGTGTTTTTCTCTTTTTGTTGGAAAAACAGGATATCAGTGGAGCATTTGTGTCAAGGGCCATGTGCTGAATATTCCCTTTGACATTTCTAACAAAGCCCAGCAGAACTTGCCACAGTGTCCAAGGCACTCCTGACATGTGTCACCCCTGCCTGTGCTCCTGCTCCCATTCCTGGAGGGGTTACAGGTCCTTGTTCATCAAGTGTTATTTACTTTGAGTGCAACAGGAGCTGTTGTTTCAGCAGCCTGGTCTAGTGAAAGGTGTCCCTGTCCATGGTAGGGGGTCAGAACTGGAGGGTCTTAAAAGGTCCCTTCCAACCCAGCCCGTTCTGGGATTCATGTTGAGAATATTTGGCAAATTATCAAAATCTCTTCTTACTTGCCATTGTGTTCATATTTGGCATTTTCCTTTAAAAGGCAGCCTGTCTTCTGCAGTCTTCCCTTCAAATCAGGTTGCTTAACAGCTTAAAGTCTTTAAAACAGTGTGTGCCCATTTTGTTCTCTGGGATCATTCTATGCCTTCTGCTAAGCAGTAATAAAACAAACTGAAAATACAAGATTTTGTTTTAAATATTCACTCCTTAACTGTGCATCCTATGGGCTGGGCTCAGTTAATCTCTGGATTTCAGTGTAAAATATGGCATTTATCTGTAAAAATTATTTGTACTGCACAACACTCTCACTTGAGAAAATCCCTAGACCAAACCCTTTTTGTACCAGGTACATTCATTTTCTGCTCTCAAAGAAAAAAAAAAATCTTGAGAAACCACTAAGCAGCTGCAACCTTTTCTCCAGACCTTATTTCCCTGATATTAGCTGAACTGTGCCTTTCACTTTATAGGAATAGGAAGAAATCCCTGCTCTAAAGCAGGAGTCTCTGCTGTCTGTAAATGCCATTCAGCCCTTCCAGACCAGAAATTAATTGTGCCCCCACCATGAGAAAATGGGCAGGTCAAGGCACTTCTAGTGCTGTGCCCTGACAGGTTATTAGGGTTTCACCTCAGGAAATCCAGCTTCAAATGCCACCTAACCTGCCTTAGCTGGTCACTCAGGAGCATGCATGGAACAGACACAGAAAGTTAATAAAAATACACCAGGCACCCCCCACTGACAGCTATTTAATTACCAATCATTTGCTGCTCACACAGAGGAGCAGCGTGGTGTCCTCTCAGGTGCTTCATTAGTACCATCCAATTTTGGCTATGTCAAGGTTTATTTTCTGGTCAGTCCTTTAAGAATAGAAAAATCAAATATTATAAAAATACAACCTGTGGTGTTGTAACTGTCAGGGTAGCAACTATTGCTGGACTAAAATCAGACCTTCCAGCCTGGTTTTCACATGTTTATTGTTTCTTTTGTTGTTTCAAACTATTTTGATGCTAAGAAGGAAATGTTAAAAAAAAAAGAAAAATCAAATTGTGTTGTCCTGCAACAGAGTGTTGTGCCCAGGGCTTTGAGATGCTCTGTCATGACAGGCCTGCAGGGAGCCCCAGTCCTGCTCAAAGAATTAATCCCTCTCCTTTCATCCACAGCACAGCTCACCAATTTATGGGGTCCTTCAGTCAGCCCAAAGGTTAGTGAGCACTGAAGAGCATTACAAAAAGTGTTTGCAGCTGATTTAAGATGGGAGGGCATCAGCTGTTATGCTGTGCTTCCTTCTCCTCCCTAAATTTAAGGTTCCATTCTGTCCAGTGGAGTTCAAATAAGAAAAAAAATTCTATGCTCAGAAAGAATGAAAGTGAGGGAGTCCTTAAAACATCTTGTTGGAGCATAGAGCAGATTCTCAGGCTGCTTCTGCCATTAGATTCTTTGGTTTACCTTGCTCAGCATGATAATTGCAATAGCTCCTGGATTTATGTACTGGAGGGGGATTAGCACATGCTCATCACTATCTTTCTGCAGGTGCAATTTATGTTGATCTTCCTCCTGCTGCTGGTCCCATCTATTGATTCCCAGCTGCTGCCTTTCTACCTAAGCCTTGGTGCAGAGGGAGATTGAGTAAAACACAAGGTCCCCACTGGATCCTTGGGAATGGCTCAAGGTGCTTTAAATTCCCTCAGCCACAGGACTGTGGGTCCACCATCATCTCACCACTCATTGCACCTGGCCAGCCTTATTGTGGACACTGAGTCAGCAGCAAACTGGGCACTGAGCTCTGGGCTGAATCGGTCCCCAGCTGCCTGTTTAAGGTGAGTTCTGCTGGGGAGAAACTGTGTGCAGAGTGGTGTTTGGGGCTTTTTTAGGATATGTGTGTTTGCCTCTGCAATGCCTGCTAACCACTATGAGCTCCAGATTTTTTCAAGTTTTACTGAATATTGACCCTTCATTTCTGTGGCATGGAATTGTTTCCTAGGTAATGCTGTGTGCTGTCAGCTAGTCCAGGTCACCAACAGCTTCAACTGGCTTTACTGTCTTTTATCTTGTCTGTTTCCAGCCAAACCCTGTGAATAATCTTGGCATTTTGTTGTGGTCTAAGCTCAGGCTTTGCACCTACACACAGAAGCTCTGCTGCCAGTGCTGTCAGTTCTTCTAGGTCTTTCTTTCCAGAGGCTCTGAGACAAGTCTCAGGGCTCTCCTGAAAGCTCCACACTCCTGAGCTGGTGGAGAAGGCTCAGGTAGATATTCCTCTCTGCTGTTGGGTCCCTTCCCAAACTTGAGGAAGGACTGATCCCTGCTGAGGCTCAGAGTCTGAAGGAGAAGCTCTCAGCTGAGCTGGCTGCAGCACACAGAAGGTGTGTGACGGTGTTCACAGGGACCTTAGGATGAGGGAAGAGATGAGGATCTGACTCCATGCTTCAGAAGGCTTGATTTATTATTTTATTATATATATTACATTAAAATTTTACTAAAAGAATAGAAGAAAGGATTTCCTCAGAGGGCTAGCTAAGAATAGAATAAGAAAGAATGATAACAAAGGCTTGTGGCTCGGACAGAGAGTCCAAGCCAGCTGACTGTGACTGGCCATTAATTACAAACAACTAACATAAGCTAATCACAGATCCACCTGTTGCATTCCACAGCAGCAGATAATCATTGTTTACATTTTGTTCCTGAGGCCTCTCAGCTTCTCAGGAGTAAAAAATCCTAAAGAAAGGATTTTTCACAAAAGATGTCTGCAACAAAGGTGTCCTTTGGGAGATGCCCATGCCTGGATCCCCCCCTGCTCTGTGGGGCTGCTGCTGTGGCCTCTCAAGCTCTGTTCAGCCAGGTCAGAAAGGCACAGCACAGACAAAGCTTTTCCATGCTTTTCTGCTTGGTTTTATTCAAGTTCCCTCAACAGAGCCATTCTTCAGCTGCTTATTCCCTCATCCTGTTTTAATTCTGTTCTGTGAGTCTTCTGGACCCAGTGCTGATCTGCATGTGTGGCAGTAATTAAATAGGGATCATGAAGTAACTTCATTTGGACAATCTAGAGAAACAGTATTCAGAAGCATTTTTATACCCTGCTTTTTTATTAAGAATATGGGCTCATCAAAGCAAAGTGTTTGTGGGAAGACTTTTAAGAATAATTTTGTGGATCTGATTCTGATTAAACCTAGAGAGCTGGATCAACCTACTGCATAACCAGCTGCTGGTATTTAAGGTGAAAGTCTTGGGTTCAATTTCCTCTTTAAGATCAGCAGACCAGGAACTTGGATTCAAGGAAAATTCTAAAATACAAATCCTTATCTTGCCTTATTTCATACTCTCACAAACCAAGCCTCGTCTTTCCACAGCTTTTAAAGAAAAGCTTTGCTTGACCTAAAAATCAGCCATACAGAGCTCCAAGAACCAGGTTGAAAAGTTAATTGCACCTTCTACACTCCACTGTAGCATTATTGATTAGAACACTTATTTAAAAAGTAGATTTTTTTACGTACTTCTAAGCTTTATTGCCCAGATGGTGAGATTGCTTTCAAAAATCCCTAACCTTGAACTCCACTCATCAGTATAAATTCATTACCTGAGTTAATCTTGCTGTGTAGCAAGTAAGAAAAAAGTCTACCCAGTATTATATTCCTAGAAGCATTTCCAATCTCACTTTGGCAAAACACTGTGGCTTTAAAGGGCTTGAAATTGTGTTGGAGTCTTGTTGCAGCTGAGATGGGAAGAACACAATCTATAATACTTTTCATTTGCTGTATCTACTAAAGTGTTCTGTACCTGAGGTTATTACTGGCATCTCTAGAGTAAAGCAGCAGAGTATGTATCACCTTAGAGATGTAATTAGTGACCTACCCTTGTTTTTCATCTTTCATGATAAAGACAAATTCTAACTTTCTTTTCTATCTCTTGTCCCAAATTCAACCTGGCAGGCAAAGATTAACGACAGGAAATAACCCCAAGTGCCTTCCCTGGGGACTCCTGTGCCTTGGCTCCTGGCTTACAATCTCTTTTTCCTGCTTTAAGGTATGATTGAAAAAAGTCATTTATTGGTAGTTTGTTAAATTTAGGAAGTCGAAAATGCAGGATGTGGGGGGAAAGCAGTATCCAAAGCAAGCCATTAAATTCCACTGATTTCAGAAGCCAGAGCATCTTTTTGAGATATTTGCTGTGTTGTGCCCATTTTGGAGGAGACAAACCCTTTAGTTAGGCCAGCTGTCAGGTTTAGTGGGGCTGAGCAGTGTATTACAATCCCTGCTCAGCACACAATGGTAACTCAGAGCTCAGCTACAGATCATGTGTAAATGATGCTTGGCTACAGGGGTACCTTCACCCCTACAGATGTCACCATCTCTCAGGGCCTGGTGTGTTACCTTAACGTTTACCACAGTCAGTTCTGCTAATTGCATAACAATTAGCACAAGAATGCTGGCACAGCTGCCAACAGTGGGTTTGAAACTCTGAGAAACAGACATGGTGACCCTCTGCATCCCAGGTACTCTTCTTCCTTCCTAATAAATGGATTCAGAGACAAAAAAAATTCATCTGAGCTCTTTATCAGGGTGGTCACAAAACAGCCTCAATGACACATTCTTGGTTGTGAAGGCAAACAAATACAAGTGCCTTCCAGAAATCCATCTGTTTGGTGACTGTGGCAGAGTCTCCAAAGACAGAGAGCTCCATTCCCCCAGCCTTCATCCACAAGAAATGCAGCATCTCTCAAAGGGCCATTCCCAAGCAAGCACAGGCAACCCTGTAACATCAGTCAAAATTGCCACCTTCTAGAGCAGTCATGAATATGAAATCAAGCTCTAAGATGAATGTATGGAAGTTGCCCCTCCTTGCTAAGTGCAATGAGCTTTCCCTCTGTATGGAGTCTCTTTGGGTGGAATACATTTGTTGCAGTGGTTTGGTTTTGTTACTGCTGAGGAGTCAGCACAGGTCAGTGGGCAAGCTGAATTGTCATCTGTGTGCCTGGAACAGAATTGTTCACCCTGTGCTCACCCCCAGGAGCCTGGGGAGGCAGAACCACGTTCTGAGCCCAGCCCATGCTCTCTGCACAGCAAAGGGGCTCTCTGGGTGCTGTATGACCCCTGCAAACACCTCCCCAGGAGCAGCCACTGCTCCTTGGCTTGTCCAACACTTGTAGAACCACTTTGCACAGAGAAAGGATTTTTTTTTTTCACTTTTATGCTCTCTAACAGATATGAAAAGTGATTTCTGAGATTAATGCAGTATAAAATTTTAACTCACTTTGTATAACTTCCTTCTTTTTAGACAGGAAGGGTTTTTTCCTCATCTATATTATGACATGCTTTAGCAAAAGCAATCTTACTCTTTTTATCTTTGGCAGCTTGGGATGGGCATAATATTTACAAATGATGCCATGAACAAGTTATGCAAATCACCCAAATGAGAACCAGTAAGCTTTTATATCCTGCCAAACAATCGTGTATTGTAGAAATGCCACATTTTACAGTCAATTTGAGAAATGTTTTAGAGACTTTAAAATATTAGTGCCCTATTTTTCATATTGCTCAACATATTATAACAGGATTTGTTAGTACCATGAGTCAAAAAACATAAACCTTTGGAATATGACAGAAAAAATAACTGTAATAGATTTTAAAAACCTAAGTGACTTTGAAAAGCCTCTTGGAAGTTCATAATACTGTCAATTTTTTAAAGATCTTGTCTAAAATTGAAAACCCGTATGACTGCAGAGAGGCAATCTGTGCCTTTCTAACTAGTATAAAAATACCATTTCTTAGTGCATGTAAATGAGCCATTATAAAATAAATCAGCAAAAAAGTAATGGATTCTTTTAATGTATGAAGCTCTCCAAAGGGTTCATCTACACTGCAGAATTCACAAGTGTCTGAGCTGAGCTAAGGATCAGTGACTGCATGGCCACATTCACTGGTTTTTAACGTTGTTCCACAATCCCTTTGGCAGTGTCCTGGAAGTTTCATTTTTAGGAGGTTCTGGCCACTCAAAGTGGGGTTCCTGGGAGTCACAAATCCCAAGGAGATCTGCAAGATTCCCCCTTTCCTAACTCAGTATGGGGCTACTGGTGAAAAATGAGCTGAACCGATTCAGCCTGTCAGCTTCCATGCCCATAACCAGCTCATTTTTAAATGATTTATCTAAATTTGAAGACATTATTGAATTATTTGTAAGCTTTAATTTTTTTTTTTTCATGTTAAAAGGGGCATGTGGATTCTTGTTTGAAAAATAGCAGAAGTTTTCCCTTGAAAAGGAAATTGCCAGACACTGTAGTAACCCACACAATTTTCCTCCCCAAGTGAAACAAAGGAACATCTTGGAGGGGAATAAGGAGCAAATATCACAACAGTAAATTTGTGAGAACTACAAAATGATAACTTTTTAAAATGTGCTGTTAAGGGTTTTTTCTCAAGCAAAAATGTTTTCATGCCATATTACATCTGAAATCCTTACAACAGCTTTCCACCTTCCCTGTATAGACCTGGGAGAAAGGGCTTATTTTTTCAAAGCTCTTCTAAATCTCCATCTCCCTGCCTGACTTTATTTAAAAGGTTACAGAGCTCCAGAGCCTTTTTCCTGGTGTTTGTGCCTGCCTTTTACTGGTGTTTGTGTGCTGTGCCCAGTGCCCTGGGTCTGCAGAAGGCTGGTGGTGTGGGGCTTCTTTGGTGAACTATTTACTGCTGGACAAGGGCAAGCTGGGGCTTTTCTAACTTGGTTTTCCACTAAGTTTTCAATTTATTTTTTTTTTATTGAGGCTGTGACAGAAGCACCTGGGCTGGATGAAGCCAGGGCAGGCCCTGCCAGGGAGGACAAGGGTGGACATTTCAGAGGTAAAAATAAATGCACAGGGTGAAGTGTGAGGTAGGGACAGGGGGATGCTTTACTGTACAAACCTTTGTGTAGTACAAATAAATATTGTGCATCCTTGTACCCTGAGGAACCACAGGGCCTCTGCAGCTGAGTCTTCTGCTCTTTTCCCATTTATAAAATATTCTCCTACGTTGCTACAGAGTGTTGGGTGTTCCCAACCTAGCTGAGACCCCTCCTCCTGCCACACTTGTGCCATCACTTTGTGTTTTAGGCCCAAGGGTTGGGGCTGAGTGGGAACTTTACCCCTCTCTGAAGCATCCCACAAGTTTTTGGCATTGAGAAAGTAACTCTTACCCTGAGCTGTGCTGGCAGTGCAGTGTTGTGAGCTATTTCACCAGTGCTGTGGCATGTGCAATATATATTGTGCATGTTGCAGCAACAGGAGGGATGATGAATGGGTTATGTGTGCCCTGCTTTCTGCTGCTGTTGATAAGTGACTGATAAAGCTGACAAATAGCTGGATTAAGTAAACAGAGCCTACATAACTCATTCAAAGGGAATAACTGTTTACAAATTATCAATTGTTATCTCCACAGTTTTGAGTTAGGGATGATGGATTCTGTTCCTGTGTAGAAATAATGGGCTGGTGATGTGTATCAGGTATGTGAGCAGTAAAATTGGCCATCTGACAGTGCTCATCCTCAGGACAGGGACTGGCAAGAAAGTGAAAAAAGAAATGTCGCCTGGAGAAAGTAGAGCAATTTTTGTCTCCAGTAAAGAACAGGAATCTGAATACAACAGAGGCTTCGAGATTTGGCTTCTAAATATAATCAGAATAATTTTTAGCCTTGTTTAGAAGCTATTGTAACTAGTTACTACTCAAGGGCCAATTTCCATCTCATTCCCATGAGCAGTGTTTGCAGAAAATGTAGAATGCATATCTTTTATTAGAACAGGAAGAACTGCCTGCTAATATAATGCCACTTCATTTCATAATTCACTGCAGGATAAGAATGGGATTTCAGAGCTGCTGATGTTTTAATCTCATGTTTCCTTGTCCAAGGTAAAAAGCCGTGCATGAACCATGTCAAGTTAAACAGATTTAGTTCCTCGATGGCTGTGTTGTATTTCTAGCACGTGTTAAAGGTGGGGAAGTGCTTGTGCTCAGCTCTCTATGATCAAGTGCTTGCTTTTAATTTAGTGACTCGTCCCTGCAGCATCCTGATAACAAACCGTGGCTTCAGATTGCTGAGATAACGCTGAGTGCCGACTGCACATCAGAGAGAAAATAACTTGGCTCGCAAGAGGCTGGATTGATCCGCAGGGAAAAATGTTCTGATCGGGGCTGGGAGTGCTGGCACATCGCAAACCCCAGCGCAACCCGGCCAGAGGGGCCGGGACTGCGGGGGATGCCCGGGAGCTGCCGGCCTGGGCGCGCTCCCTCCGGGGGTGTGGCACCCTCTGCTGTCCGAAAAACCCCAGAACAGCCCGGAAACCGGGCCGCACGGCGGTGTAAAAGGGCAAATGGAACTCTTGACGGAGTAATTTTGGTGATCAGCCCCCCCCCACTCTTTCTTGCTGCAGCAAGTAGTGAATGTCCACCAAAAAAAAAAAAGGGGGGGGGGGGAATTTCCTGCTTCACAATAGTAATTGCATAATTGCATTGCCTCTGTTTCACATAAATGAGGTGACCAAGTCTTGGCTCCTGAATCCACTGCAAGGCTGCCTGACCATTCAGGCTGGATGCAAATACAGCACAAAGGCTGATGCTGGAGGAGTCTCAGATATGCTGAGGGAGGCTTTTTCTGCCTCAGCAAGGGCTCTGCACAATTATCAGCAACTCAAAGCCACCCCAGCATAGTAGAAACAAGCAGGTTCCTGCCTAACATCTGGCATGGCTGTTCTTGCTGCACGAGCATCTTGTGCTGCAGCTGAGAGTGCTGAAAATTGCCTATGACACCTTATGCATGTTTTAGCTATTTAGTTAAATGTTTATTCACTCCAGGTTTTTTTGGTAGCAATTAACAAATGCTTTCCTTGACAGAGACACACAGAGCTTCACTCCTGCAACAGAAACATGGGACACCTGGCTCTGCAGGAAGGGGAATTCAAACCTAGAAGCTCTGGGAAACAGGAGGCCTGTTTCTATTGTGTGATTACCTCCACTGAGTACCTCCGGTATTTGATTGACAAGGTAAGAAATATTCTGTGTATGGGAGCCTGTAAGGAAATAGCCCCTGTTTGCCCCTTCTGTATTTCACGTTTTGGATCTGTGCTTGCACACTGTATTCAAGCTAAAAAATAGTAATGCATCACCCAGATCTGCAAAGCACACAGTGCCAGTCTTCCCTTAACAGGACACCAGAAACCAAAGCTGTGCTTCCCAGTGGAGGCCATTCAATGGCTTTGATTGTTAAATGGTTTCAGTTCCATCTTTATGAATTTCCAGTTTTCTGTGGCTTCAAGTATGAAATCCATGGCAAAAGCAGGACAAAGCACTGTTCTTCTGAGGGCACGGATCCTGACAAGCATTGCTGCATTCCTTCCTGGCTTAGCTGGAATTCTGAGCCACGTTCCTCATGCTAATCTGGGCTCCAGAAGACCCCCACAGTCCAGGGCAACAAGCACAAGTGCCTGTGTGGGGCACGTGCCATGGTTTTGCCCAGGGTGGGCAGTGCCTCACCCTTGTCCAGCAGTAAATAGTTCACCCAAACAGCCACACAGCACCACCTGTGTGCCCTGGAGCTGGGGGTGTTGGGTACAAGTTCAGCCAGGAGCTCCTGTGCCTGCTGATGTCCACTCCATCCCCAGGGGAAAGTCACTTGGGGAATGCAGCTCTAGGGTAAATTGGCACTTGTTTCTCCTGCATTTCACTTCACTCCAGCAGGCTCGATGCTGCTTCCTTAACAAAGGATTAAATCCTTAAATGGATTTACTAATCAACTGCTTTTCTTTCCATACCCGCTCTGCTTCTCCTCACATCTTCTCAGACCTGGGAGGATAGCTAAAGGCTCAGAATGCTCATACTCATTTCTATTATAAGAAGAAGAAAATACACTGATTCTAAGAAATTCCACTTTTGGAAATAGCTTTGGTTTTTTTGCTGCGAGAGCCATGGTGTTCTAAATAGACTGCAGCTCTTCACATTCAGTCTCAATAGAAAATAAAATGGAGGAAGTGCAGAAGGCAGCACTGGCATGATTTGCATACAGTCTTTGAAAACAAGCCTCAGATAGAGGCAACTGAAAACCAGCTTTATACCAGGCTCTTGCTGCAACAGTGCTCAAGTCAAAGAAAGAAAAGCTGACCTTGTGGCAAAATAACCCTCACTCTGGTGTGTATCTGACACAAACAAAAAAAGATAAGACACTGTTATTTTAAAGAGGACACAGAATTAGAAACTTGAGTGGTGGGAAAACACTAAATAAAACCCAGAATCCTTGTTTGAGATCTCCAGTGAGTGGAAGCCAAGGTACCTCATGCTGCCTGTGACCAGGGCAGTCTGCTGCTGAGCTATATATTCCACCACAGATTGGTTTCCCCAAGCATCAGCCAAGACATTGTTTTTATTGATTTATTTTGCTATCTTCCCACTGCAGTGATAGGATGACAAAAGAACTACCTGTGGGTATCCTAATATATCTAATGCCAGCAGATTTTCAGGTTGAATAAAAACAATAAATCTTTCCAGGCACAAAGGGGAAACTGTGAGGTAAGTTAATTTGGGAAACTAAAGAGCATGATTTAGGAATATTGGGTTTGTTAGAATGGATCAGACCAGTCCTCCTGGTTTACTGTTCCTCAGAGATTGATCCTTATAGAAGACACAAAAGAACACAAAATAAGGCCCAAAATAGTCAAATGTTCAATGACACTTCCAGGGACTGGCCTGCTTTCTGACGGTGCAGCAGTAATTGTTACACCAGTGAGCAAAGGGTCTGACTCTCACTGTATTAAGCTCCAAAAATTGGCTAGAATTTCCTAAGGAACCCAGGCACAATCAGCTCATGGCTGTGCTGATCAGTGCATCTCTTGGGGACACAGCCTGGATTTTCCCTAGGGCAGTACAGTTAGATTTGTTGTACAACTTCCTCTTAAATTAAGGGAGAAAATGAATAAACATGTAAACCTGTTCAGCCACGTAATATATTCACAAATCAAGGCTAAAACAGTAGTTAGGCAAAGATGGTGTTGAGTCTAGCACACCAGAAAACAAAGTTCTCTTTCTCCTCTGTTCTTCCAGTGGGGTTTCCTGTCTCCTCACTGCCATGAACAGGCTGAACTTGTCTTGTGGGGTGCTCCTAAAAATACATATTAAGCCTTCATGGTAACACAAGGTTTCTTGGATACCATCTATTTCAAAACAGTAATTTTACACTCTCTTGAGCTTTCTGCTAGTTAAAGCTTCCAGAATAACACATCCCTGATTCTGCACCACTCTGCTTTCCCCAAAGCAGGTCCAGCATGGGCAGGAGTGGCTGAAGATCCCCACAAGTGCTGCTTTGCTGATAAATCCTAGCCCTGACCCATTCTTGGCAGTGCATCTGAAAGGTTAGTTTTTGCTTTATTCCTGGCTTCTGCATCATATTTGTCCAAATTTGGAGTCTGATCTAGGAAATCTAGGCAATTTTATTCATCCTGATCTTGGATTTTTTATAATTATATTACAACATGGTACATATACATGAGCACTTCTATACATGTAGCTCAAGAATGCAGTTTTGAATAATATGGCAACTAGTGTAATATATTTACACTTCTTAAGACTATTTAAAGGAGCATAAATAAAGGCAGTGTATCTGCCCCTAAAACCCCAGATATCAGTAGTGGCTGCCTCTGTAAGGTCATTGCATTAATACACACCTGCCAAATTCTGACCTGCACCCTTCTCAGACACAGGGAAAAAAATCAAATTGAAGGTATGAGAGCTCCAGAGATATTTCAAAGCAAGCCAATAAAAGGGAAAAGCCTGAAACTGACACCAATAACAGGATTCTTAAAGCCTCAAATTCGATAAACCCACAAACCAAAAGAAATTAAGCAGGCTGTGTCGCTTCAGGACATCATGGTATGGGATTTTAACAAGATTCATGGGTATTAAAAAGTAATGGCATAAATTGGGCATTTAAAGTCAGTATTGATTTGTTGCCAGATTCTGCATATCAACAATTGCACTTGAGTGTCCGTTTACTTTGCTCAGAAATAAATATTCCTGCCCAGCTGCATGTGCTAGTTGGAAGAGAATCAGTTTTCACCACTGGCAAAGGGACAGGTTGTTATCTCAAGCCACATGGTTCATTGATTTATCTGTGGTGGAGTAAATACAAAAATGTATAGGAATGCTGTCAAAATCATTTATTTAAAAGCTTCTTTTGGAAGAAGAATGATAGCACATTCCCAGGTAAGAATGCAAGAGGCTTTCTGAGTATTTGGACTTATTAACTGGTTGAGGTAAATTATCTCCATTTGATGTTTCTGGCTGGCAGAGTTAATTTATTTGTACAAAAGTATTTAATGATGCAGGGAGATTGTTATTGGTGGTTTAATTATTGTTTTGATCAGAGCTTCTGTATGGGTGGTAGTACTCCTAATAAGATAATCATACTTTTTCATCTGTTAATGAGCCTTTGGAGTATTCCCAACACAGTTTTAAGTCTTAGTTGTTTTCCCGCTCTTGGCTTAATGTCTGTGTTTCATTTGGCTTGCATAATGAAACAAGATGGGCTGCTTTACTGCTCTTTATAATAGGTCTTCCTAATATGGTTTTCCTAGCTCAGGTTGATCAGGATTTTCCAAAACTACATAAATGTTTTTAATCTGGGGGGAAAAAATCACTTTGCCTGTAAATTGAAAGCAGTAAATTGAGTTTTTGTTCTCAGGTAAATGATAATATTGTTCTTGCACAATCTCCTAGTGGTATCTGCATTTTATCACTAAAAAGCATGTTTGTCTGCTTCTCTTTTCCATCTATATCACTTTAAACCCCCTCTAAGAATTCCCTGTATCTCTTCCTGCAAATACTTACTAAGCACTTGATGAGATCATAGTGAAATACAGTGGAAATATTGACAATTTGGACAGTATTTGAAAATTAACAGTGGGAAGGGCATGGCCTGAATGAAGTCCAGGGTACTTCAGCAGTGGGTGTTGATGTAAACCATCTTTACAGAGGTTATTTTTAATTGTGTGAGAAGCTGGGAAGTGGTAGGAATGTTAAGAGGACAGCCATAAAAGAGCACAGTTAATATCATGTCAACAGAGGAGCTTTGTTTTTCTCTAAAGGTGAATATTCTAGTTCTCATAGTATCTTCTTTATGGAGCATTCCTATACTCAGCTTTTCTCAGTTGTGTGACTACAACTTTCCCTCTGCTTCACTTTTATTCTGAATTTCCTGGGCCTGGCTCTCCTTGTTTTGCAGCCCACCTTGGTTCTGTTGCAGTGATGTGCCCACAGGGACAGCCCACACTGCAGAGATATAAAACCATGGGCACATGAAAAAGCAAGTGGTGCCTAAATGTTCATGTGTTCCGCCTGCCACAAGCACAAACAATATTTCAGTCCTCTATGACAGTTATACAGGTGCCTGCTACTAAAATTGTACTAGAAGAAGGGGACAGAAAATTCCTTTTTCTCCTCTGGAACTTTCTCATCCTCTTGATGCCAAGGAAAAAAGAAATGTGTTTAAGCAGTAACAGAAGTGCTCCCAGTCCAGCTTTACCTTCAGAGCTGGGTAATGGCTTTTTGTAAGGTCATTGTTAGGGTCTCTTTGGGATTGTTTCACTGTTTCTTATAGGCTGGGGTGTTTCTCTTGTGCCATCTCACAGAACTTCCAGAGGCAACAGGAGATGCACAGAGACCAAGGAAAAGGTCTTTTTTACCAAAAAAGAAAAAGAAGACTGGAAGGAACTAGATTAGGGAGGAATAGAACTTCTTGTATTTTTACCAGGCATCACAGATCTTCAGAGTTAGCAGTAATTTCCTATTTGGCATTCACTGAGCTGGGGAAAGGGCATCAAGCACTTCTGCCTATAATTTAGGAAAAGTGCAAGATTACTCATAGTTTCTCCCCTCATCTCTCCCAGGCTTTAGCCTGAGAAATTTATCCCTCTCTGTTGTGACCTGTGTGATGTGCCTTACACATGCAAAATCTTCAGCTGTGTTAAAATTTTTAAAATTATGAGGATTTTCATGGTATGGAAGCTGTCCTAATATCTTAATTACTGACATGAACCTGGGGAACAGAGCTAATGCTGGACCTCGTATACAGGGAGCTGTTGCACAAGTAGAAATTAAAACTCTCTGAAAAGCTAAGTCTGAATAGACTAAACAAAGGGCAGGGGAAAATTACATATGTAAATGAACAGCACCATGGCTGCTAAAGATCAGTTTTCTTCCATGAATTTATTCTTCTTACAATTTTGAGAATTAATGTGAAATGTAAAATGAACCAAACAACCCAAGTGAGGTGCAATAGATGCTAATAGGAAATAATAAAATAGGATGTACAGCAGTCAGGAGAAATGAGAAAGAAGCAAAAATGCAGGTGGAAAAAGCATTCAAACACAAAAGATGCTCAGAAGATGAACAGAGAGAAGGTGGAAGATGGGTGTCCGTGCTGCAGAGACCAGGCTACAGAAGCCTTGCTGCTGCTGCCAGCTGAATGTCTAACTAAAGGCCCAGTAGCCTCTTTTTTTGTCACCTACCTAAAATCACTAAAATGGTGTGCACTGAAGCCTTCTTGAGCCAAGTCTAAAGTCTGTAAACCACAAAGCAGGCAGCTGGGGAAAGGAAGGTATGGAGCACATCACTTGGATCTGTTTCTTCCCCTCATCCTGAACCTGCTCAAGCTTATCTGTATGCCAACAAAATGCCTTTGAAAGAGAACTGTCTCTAATATTTGAAAGAAGGTGTTGCCTCAGAACTATTAACATCCCCAGTGTCCACACCATGCCCTGCTGGCACACCTGGCACCTGCTGCTAATGGCAGGGGCATCTTTAACCAGGCCTCTGAAGGGGCTGGATGGTCTGATCTGCACCACCTCATGTGCCCCAGCAACAGCAAAGGGAAGAGTCCAAGTGGCTCTTCTTTTGTGCCTGCATTAGGGTTCCTCTGAGGATGAACTGATTGTCCTTCACAGGGCTGGCAGCTGAGCCTTTCACCTGCACTACAACTGCCACAATTTTCAGGCCAAACAAAGTCTGAAAACAGGAAGAGCAAAGGAGAAGTCCAGGGATGTCACTCAGTAACCCACAGGTTATCCTTTGGGTTAGCCTTAGTCTGATCTACTGGCCACAGAAATGGAAACTGTACATCTCTGGTTATTATCCCAGAAGTACAAACTGTGGAGAGCACTGAAGGTTAAAGAGCCCTTGGCAAATGTCCTTTAACACTGCAGTAGAATAATATACATTTTGGAAGAAGACATGGAGTTCTTAGCTAACAGCATTTGCTGACGAAGCCCCTGTAGTTATGGAAAACTTCATGAGCTCAAGCCACTGTGTCCTGCTGTCTGTGGAGAGTCACTGACTGGGCTTGGTCTCAGCTCAGCCTTGGGCATCCTGGGCAATGCTGCTTTGCCCTGCAGCTCTTGTAAGGGCCCTGCTTCCTCCACAAACACCAACTTCTGCCCCATTAATGGGCTGGGCTGCAGATGAAGGTCACAAGGCATCCAAGTATTTCAGAAACACTCTTGGATTTCCTATGTATGACACAAATAGTAATTCCAGTAAGACAAATACATGTTCTTCATACACCTCACAACCTTTACCAAATCTACCCTATAAGTAAGGACAAAAGCCTTTAACCAACCTGTAACTAATTTGAATGAATATATCTGTAACTCAAAGCAGACAGTGCTCCTTTAAAATAATCATCCCCACTTCACTGAAGGGGGATGCTCTGTTCCAGGAGTTTCATTTGAGTACAAGCACAGAGCTGCAAACCCACACCAGTGCTGTTCTCAGTGCAGGGATGTACAGCTTGAGCCTGCTGTCTGTGCACAAAAACATTCAGAGGGACTTCTTGGCACTTGCAGCCCATAGGAGTGTGGTGCTAATTAATGTAGCAAAACAAAGGCAAACTGAGTGTTTTAGTGAAAGGAGCAGAAAGCCCTGCTCAGAGAAACTGGCTGCACTTGAACCTGGGCACTGATTTCTAATGCTGTTCACACAGCTTGAACACTTCAGCTTCAAAACAGGTCTTCCCTAGTGTGAGAGAACAACTGAAGGAAAAGGTGGTGTAATGCTAACAATATATGTGACTTTGTGGATTAATTCAGGGAAAATTTGGAATTCATCATTAATCACTTAATGTAAACAAGGAGAATTGGTTTTTCATGATCAGGAGGTTCCTAAAGACACATGGCTTATTTTGCATTAAGCATTCCAGTTTAATTTTGTAGAAGAAATGGCCTACTACAGCCTGCACCAAAACAGAAACAAGTGCCAAAACAGTGAGAGGTTGTGGGAAAACAGGTGAACCATTGTGGTTCTTGGAGATTCATGTGTTACCAGGGACAGCTTTGGTTGAAGAAATGGGACATACTAAGGAATTTCTAGGCATTTCACAGAAGCCCAGGAGCAGGCTGCTTTACAGGGACAACATTTGCCACCTTCCTATGTGGCCAAAGGTGTGGACAGGTTGCAAAGTGAGCTGCTGGAAAAGGTGAAACCTCTGAGAAGGCTGAATGGTAAATAATCTTAAAAAATAGGACAAGATGCATATTTTTAAGGCATAGAATCTTAAACTGTTCTAGCACAATTGATCGATTGCCTGGAGTACCAGAAATGGGTTGGAATGTAATAGCAAGAAGTCATGCACTTAAAGATTAATTAGAGTAACTGCAAGTGAGCTCAGAGGTTCATCAAACAGGAGATTACAAGAGGAGGAATCCAGGTATGTTATTGGTCGTAGGATAACTATGATGCCACTGTAATGTGGTCTTAAAAATGCTAATGCATTCTGGGATGCACTGAGTGAGGTATTTTCAGGAGACGGTGAGGTATTAATATCGTGGTACAAGGCAGTTGTTAAGACCTTGTTTAGAACACTGCACACAGGGTAGAAGGTATAAAAGGACACAGGAGGAGTGGAAAACCTATTTGGAGAGAAGATTAAAAGCAAAGCAGAAAGACTGAGAATGAATGATCTAATTGCTATTTATAGGACATTTTAGGTAACTATCAGAGAAGCAAAGTTATTTAATTCAAAGGGCAAAATGGTAAAGACCTAATGGATATAAATTGGTAGTGAATACATTTACACTGGAAATTAGAAAGTTTCTAGTTTCAGAAGAGTGGATGCTAGAAAAACCTTGAAGATAAAAGTAAGGCACCTTGGCTGTCTGATGGCAGCTTAGTTACCCAGTTCATCCTCCAAACTGGATAATAAAATGGTATTGGGTTTCTCACAAATTGCCATTCCTGCAAAGAGGATATAAGGAGATTTAACCCTCGTGTGATGAAATGTGTATTTGCAGTGTGTTAGCCCCATGTTCCAGGAGTTTGCTAATGTGCCAGCAAGATTCCATTTCCTTTCCGTGCCTTTTTAACCTCCAAATCACCAGAGATGACACAAAGTTAACGTGTCACAGAGCTGGCCAGGCGAAGGTTCTGTAAACAGCTATCCTTCTGTGAGTGACGATTCATAGGACATAGAAGATCGTTTAGATGTTTCACGGATCAGACTGGTGGGTCACATTTCTTTCTCTACGCAGTTGTGTGTAGCAAGGACTCATTTCCAGGATCGCAGAGCAGTCTGAAAGGGCGTGCTTCTTGCTCTTGCCAGCCTGGGAAGTTTGTGATACTTGACTTTTGAGGTTTTCTTCCTGTTGCACACCAGTTTGGGGCTTTTGCAGAACAAGTCCTCAGTTTCTTAGCGGCTGTGCTTAGGGGAGGGGGTGGCTGCCGTGCCTGGCGGTGGCCGCGGAGGTGTTCCGGGGGACTCACGGAGCCTGGCTGGGCTGGCCCGGGGCTGCCTGGAGCGGCGCTCGGTTATGCAGGCGGTGTCTGCTGGGACTCAATTAGGCGGTGCGGCAGCGCTTTCGTTTGAATGGTGAATAGCGCGGTGCCGGGCGGGGAGCGCTCGGCGGGGCCCTGCGGATCGGCATGGCGAGACCCCCCTCTAGCGGAGGGCCAGGGCCTCGCCCGCCCCTCGGCGGGAACGGCAGCGGGAGCGGGCGGGCCGGCGCTCCGGGAAACGGAACCGCGGGCAAGAAGCGCTCCAGCCCCGCGGGGCCCGGCCGTGGGCAGCGCCGCGGCCGCTGCGAGCCCCGGGGCGGCTCCGCCGGGCGCGGGCCCCGCTGTCCCGGGCGGCGGGCGCGCTGTGCTCCCTCCCGAGCGCCACGGCAAACGTCGTCGCTTTTTTTACTTCAAGCCAGCGGGAAACGGAGCTTTCTTATCCTCGTGGAGAGCAGCATCTCTCCTGCGAGAGGAGCTGCGTGGCCGGCTCCGTCCTGCCTGGCATCGCAGCGCATCGCTCAGCAGCAACGGGAGCCCGGCGCGTCTCGGCGGTGCCGCGGCGCGCAGAGCGGTGTGAGCGATCTGCCCGCTGGATGCGTAATGAGCAACTTCATGGTTCCATTCGTTCTTCCTGCCCGCTGTTCCGGCACTGCCGCTCTGGTTATTTGTTGGCACTTCTTTGCTCCAGAGACAAACCATACAGCTCACTCCATCCGCCCGCTCTTCGCCTCGAACACTCATTTCGGGTCGGTAGCAACTAGTGTCCGGCACGCCGCGAGGGCACGTACGCACGGATAAGCCCCGGTGCCCGCCGGCTGGGCGAGCCGGCCGAGAGCCCGCGGCCCGGGAGCGCGTCCCTCCCGGCGGCGAGCGGACCGGAGCGCGGCCGCAGCGCTCCCGCCGCCGTCTCCGGCCGCCGCCGCCGGCGGGCGGATGCGCTCCCGGGGAGCGCAAAGGCTTTTCGCGCTCTGCTCCCGCTGTCCCCCGCCGACCGGCGGGCTCGTTGTCGGCCACCGCCTCGGTGCGGGCCGGCTGCGCGGATCGGAGCGGGGGGCTCTCCCTTTCCGCCCCTCCGTCCCCGCCGCACGGGCAGGAGCGCGGTGTTGCACAACCCGCTTCCTTTTTCTTTCGCTTCGCTGCGCCGCGGGCAGCGGCGGCGAGTGCGCGGGGCGCCGGTCTCCGCCCTGGGTGGGGGGAACGACACGGCCGGTGCCGCCCGCCCGCTCCCCGCCAACTGCGGCGCTGGCGCGGCCCCGCCGGCTGCGCGGCCCCGCGGGGGCTGGGGAGGGGGGGCACCGCCGGTCCCCGCGCCCCGACCGAGGGGGCCGGTTCTCTCCGAGGGGAAGGGGACTAAATCCTCGCCGGGGCGGGGGGGGGATGGAGTCGGGACCGCGCATCCCGCGGCAGGCACCGACCGCCCACTCGCCCGCCGGGCCGTGTCCCTTCCCGCGGCGTCCGGGCAGGGCGTGGGCGCCCGCCCCGCCCCGGCAGAGTCGCGGTGGCGGCGCGTCCCGTTACCGGCGGCCGAGCCCGCGCTGCCCCCGGCGCGGCGGGAGCAGGTGTCCGGGGGCAGCAGCCCGGGGCAGCGCGGCGGGGGCGGGGTCGGGGCCGGGCCCCGCGGGGCCGGGCGGGCGGCGGTGGCGGCGGGCTCGGCGCGCCCGCGGCAGGAGGGAGCCGGAGCGCCCGAAAAGCCGTGAGGGGAGGGGAGGGCGGAGGGGCGGGAGGGGGGAGGCAGGCGGGCGGGCGGCGGGCGCATGCGCTCTGGCGGGCCGTGCCATATTGGAATGAGGCAGTGAGCGGAGCGCCGGGGAGCCCGAGCCCCGGCAGCGGCGCAGGGCTGGAAAAACTCCCCGCAGGTGAGGCGGGCGGCGGCGGTGCCCGCGCACGGGCGGAGCGGCCCCGGGCGCAGCTGTTGGGGGCGTTTTGCCGGCGAGGCGCGGGGCCCGGAGGGTTTTTCCGGGCTCACGAAGTTTGGATGCGGGAAAAAGGCGGCGAGGCAGGAGGAGGAGGAGGGAAGAGGCAGGCGGAGCGCGGCGGGGAGGCGGCAGCGGCAGCGCGGGGGGGACGCGCCTTCGGCCGCGCCGAGGAGCGATGCGCGGGGCTGGCCGGGCGCCGCCGCGCAACTGCCCGCGCGCAACTCTGCGCGCTCCCGCCAGGGGCCCGCGGCGTCCCGCGGCGCGCTCGGCCGAAGTTGCCCTCCCGGCCGGCCCCGCGCCCGCCCGAGGACGCGCCCGGCCCCCGCGGGAACTTTGTGCGCGCCGCGCCACCGCCCCGGCGGGGCCGGTCCCTGCCCGCGCCCGCGGGGGGCCGAGCCCACCGAGCGCCTCTCGCTCGCCCCCCTCCCCCTCAAAATGGCGGTGGAAGGGGACCTTTAAACCCCGCGCCGCTCCGCTCCGCACCCCCGCCGGGCGCGGCCGCGCTCCGCTCGGCGCGGCGCGCGTCCCGCCCGGGGCAGCGGCCGGCGTCGGTCCCCGTCAAGTGGCCCGTCAGCGAGCGGCTCTCGCCTCACGGTCGGGCTGGGTGGGTGGGTGTGGGGGGAGAGGGGCGGGCGCCGCCTCCGCGGCCGCGCCGCCGGCTCTCCCGCAGCGCCGCCGCCCGCGCTGCGGGGCCTGCGCTGCCGCGGGGCCGGGCATTGTGTGCGCGCCGCGCCCGCCGCCGCCGCTCCGCTCCTCCGGCGGCTCCGCGCCCGGCGGCGCTCCGGCGAGCGACACGCAGCCTTTGTCTCTCGGGGAGTCGGTCTGCGCTGCCCGCCGCTCCTGCACCTGAAGTCGTAAATCGGGCGCCGGTGACACTGCCCGGGTGGCCGCCGGGGATGCCCCGGGACGCCAACTTCGGGCCGGGGAGGGAGCGGCGCCGGGACAGCGGCTGCGGGAGGGCTCCCGCCCGGGCAGCGCCCGCTGTTAGCGGCGGGCGGAATGCCCGCATCGGAGGGACTGAGCAAGTTTTCCGTCTGTGGCTTTTGCGAACTTGCTACCATGCTACCAGCCCCCCCCCCCACCCCCTACACAGTGGAAATAATGAAAAGAGACGAAAAATAGCGCGGGGATTTAATTGTGAATTTGTAACTACGCTCGCTGCTGCAGTTCTGCAAGGCCCTTATTTATTGAGAAAGAGGCCAGTGATGTCTGTTTCACAGTCACATGCGTGCTTTAGCGAAACAATTATATCTACTTTGGAGAAACTTGTTGCTATTATGAAAAGGTTGTACATGGTAACCCTCGTGTCTGTCAGTTTCACCCACTCTGACAGCAGAATTCTGGTGGAAGATGTTTTGCAGCAGAAGAAAAGGCCTAACTTGCTGCTTCTTTGCTGTACCTTCCTTCCTTCATGGTAGCTGGCTGCTGTCAGTAGCCCAGGAGGTTACCATAGCAAACAGTTCTGTGAGGCAGAATATAAGGTGCACCACCAAAACTCACACTGGAAAAAATTATAGTCCACCTTGTAACTTCAGAAATACCATTGTTGCCACCTACATAAGGTTTGTGATGTGTGTGAACTGGTCAGAAAGGTCTGATTTGTAAGAGGAGAAGTTGTTAGTGGCAAGAAGTCTTGCTCCTTCAGGAGTGGGGCTGTAACTTGTAGCATCTACAGCATCCAGCAGGATGGATTCCTGGTCTGCCTGCGGTCTGTGATGACTGTTTCAAAAAAGCCAACTGTTAGGACTAAGTAAATCAATGTGAAGATAAAAATAGATCAATTAACTGAAAGCCTAGGTTTCTTGTGTAGTAGGTGGTACTGACATGGATTTTACAATTTAAAAAAACTTTAAAACTATTTGTCTATCTAAAAGATCATCTCTAGGGAGAACACTTAGTGGCCTTCCTGCCTTCCATTCAGCCACTTCCTCTTTTGCATTTGGTTTGTGAATTGTTGCTGTGATTGAGGGATGAGAATGAAATCTGGTTCTTCCCAGAACCTGTGTTGGGAAGATGCTTATAGACAAGATGGACAACCAAATAAAGCTGCTCTCACTGCCTTTTTCAATGAGTTAGAGTTAGGAGATGGCACGGGAGTGCTGGGAGAATGGCTTTGCCATTGTTTGGTGTGTCTGTGGCGGGCACTTACCCTGGGACACCTCAGGATCCTGTTTTGTTAGAGCTGACACGCTCCTTCTCACGGGACACGCAGGGGAACAGTGGCAAATCTCTGTCGTTATTGATCTTTATGGGTTTTCCTTTGCTGGTTTTTCCCCCTGTACTATTAATTTGCCAGTATTGAGTTATCTTATCTGATTCTTAAACCTGGCAAATCTCCTGAGCGATTGCTGCTGTGTAGAAAAGGTGGATTAAGTGTAAGCTGACATGTTAATGACTGATAGAGTTTGCATGGTGTGATCTTTATATTCTGGGAGCCCTTTCACTGCCTCATGGGGAAGATGTTAATGAGCACTGCAAAACCAACATGTGCCATGGTATGTTTTGCTAACAATTTCCAGGGGATTTTTTGACATTTCATGGCAGACCAGTGACAACTGTCGACCACAACCTTTCTGTGGCTGCCCTTTGAATCCACCGTGTTTTGAATTCACCTTAACATCATTGCTGTGCTTCCAGTGGTGAAGTTTGGCCGTGGCATGATCATCATGCAGTGATGCAGACATCAATACACTCATTTGGTGCTGGCTTGGCTTAAGTAATTGTCCTACAAGTGATGCACTGAGGCACGTGGCAACTTAATTACACCAAGACACTGACAGTGAAATGATTCATGTTAAATCCACTGCAGTGTCCTTTAAGGGCATGGGAAAATTAAACCTGGAGGTGCTTAGCAAGGGGCATTTTGGGGAGAGAGCTTCCAGTGTCTAAAACCACAGGGCTTGCATTACATCCATTGTTCCTATAATGACATGGCAGCCTTAATGCTACAGAATTATCTTGGGATTTGGTTTCTTGACTTTTTTAAGTGTGCAATTCTGTGTTTTATAGATTGGTCATTGACTTGAAACAGTGTAGCCTGTGCAAGTTACAAATGTTTTCTGGACCTATAACAGCTTTCTTTTGTGTTGTTCATCTGACTAATCTTGCTTGATGATTAGCAGATTTCATGTGTCATCTTTGTTTTGGTCTCTTGGAGCATCAGCGTGGCTGCTGGTAGTGTACTGGACTTGGTGCTTCTTTCCTTCTGCTTTTGGGAAGTGGCTGTCAAGTTTTAGGTGTTTAAACTTGAAGTGGATGTTATTTAAAGATTTTAAGGTCTTGGGGGTTCTCCCTCTCAGGATTACTTTCTTACTTGAAAAGTCCAGGGATACAATAAAGGGGAAGTTGTTTTTTTTTTTTGTTTGTTTGTTTGTTTGTTTTGATTCAAATGCTTGTTGAAATGGTGCTGAAGGCAAACACTCTGTCAGTGTGTGAGATCCTGGAAATGTCCTGAATGTGATGTTTAGCAGTTTGCATTATTGAAGTTCAGAAAAAGTAAAAAATGAGAGTAAATTTTTGTCCTAAATTTATATTAGCATCTTATGATTTTGAAAGCCATGTCATCAGTGCAATGATACTTTATTGTAATTATATATTTTTCTGACTTTAATCCATAATTTTTTCCACTTTCTTTATATTGATAAAACCTATGAAAGAAGCATTGAGATGCTAATTAATGCTCTTTTGATTTTAAAATAGTTTTGGTTCCCAGGGTACAGAATATAAATACATTTTTTTAAGTTGGATTTCGTGCATGTGAGACACATGTTTTCTGTGTTGATTTTTCCTCCTTTTTCCCAGACTTTGCTGACAATCTTTGTGGATTGGTGGTGTTCATAAGATAATAATAATAGCAATAGTAATAATAGTAATAATCATCATCATAGTAACAATTATCATCATTGTTTTGCCCCTATTTATGGGTGAGATTGTGGTTTTTTAAGTGTTCCTGGTAAAGTCTGGTCTGTAGTATTAAAGCATTACAACATGAATTTTTCTCTGCATCCTTAATAGGACATCTCTTAGGGGAATTACATGTTTGAATAGTTTAAATGTTCCCCTGTGAGAAAGAAGGGTGTGAACTTAGGCTGGAACAAGATATTGTGCCTATCAGTTGGGACTCTCCAGGTGACTCTCCACATCTCTGGGAAATCAGTGAATTTTAACTAATACAGAGCTGCATTGTGGCTCCTGAGTGGTGGGGGAATGCTTTAATAACCTTTGAAGGTGGAAAGCCATAAGTCTTTGGGGTACTTTTCTGCTTTGTTTGGCTTGGGAGTGTTGGATTGTCACCCACAGACACCAGTGAGGAGTGTTCAGCTGGGAGCTGTGCAAATAAAGAAGGCCTGTGCCCCACACAGCTGAGGAATCCCAGGTCCCAAAGTCTCTCTCTGCACCTGTCTGCCCCTCCTCTTGTTCCTTTTCTTTATATCTTGTGGATTCTCTGGGATGTCTTCATTCATCTTTCCATGGAGACAGTGATGTTTAGGTTTATTTTCCCTGTGAAAATAATCATCCTAGTACAACACCTGTTGGATCTTGCTGTCACAGAAACCCCAGACCCTCAGTCTTGTTTTGTTGACTTGGTTTGGGGAAGAGTCCTGAGAGGAGAGGCAAAAAACTGCACACATGCAGGGGTTCCGTGTTGATCTAATGAGTCTGTTTGCTGGGATAACCAGGTAAGCAATCAATAATGTTAAAACCTGAAGCAGGAGGGGCTTCAGTGAGGTTTGCAGTAGCACAATCATCTCTTCTGCAATGCCTTGCTCTGGCACTGGGATTTCTGCCCTTTCAAGTGTGGTTTTTTTATGAGACAGAGCAGCCTTAAGTGACACAAGCTTTTTGCTGCATGGATTACTTGTGGTAAATAATGCACAACTAAGAGATTTCCCTTCACTTAAAGTTGGTGGGAGCCACATATTTTGTTTTGGGTTTTTCCACCCATTGGGATGTGGCACATGGACAGGGCGCAGATCCTTTTGCCTACAGTCCAGGTGAGTTGTAACTACAAAGGTAATCTCAGCAATTTGTTCAGATTATGTGGACATTTAAAATGTGATTATTGTCCCTAGAGTCATCCTGAGCAGCAGTTTGCTGGTGTTCAAGGTCATTGTTTATATTGCTGTGGCACTTCATTTACACTGGTTTATTTGCTGTTACACTTGAGGACACTTCTGTTCACTACAGAAATGATCTCTTTCTTCAAACAGATGAGTTGGGAAGGAGATTAGCAGAATGTGATATTATCTAAAAACGATGCAGCTATTAAACCAGCTTTGAGATTCTCTGAGAGTACTGATCAGTGAGAGAAGAGATGCATCTTGGATTATTTTTTCTCTGAGAGTAAATGATGCAGGGCTGAGTGACCTCCTCTTCCATTTTGGCTGATTGGAGTTGAGGGCTCTCAGCATATCTCAAGAGGTGCTCTGTCTTGCAGAATTGGGTCATTGGTTGAAAATAATGGTGGTGGGGGAACCCTGCAAGGTTTTGCTGTTTGTCACTTAATCCTTTTCAAGGCTGTGAGGAACTGCAGCAGTGATCCTGAGGTAGATATCAAGTGGATTGGAGAAGATGAACTCTGTCTTGATGTATTGAGAGGCTGTAGTCACTATTTCTTCTGGCAATGGGTGACAGAAAGCCATAAATAGCACCTTCAGATTTGTCATTGTTTCCAGAAGAAACCAATCAAGTCAGGAAGTGAAGGCACTTCCCCTCTGATGCTGGGTGCACATTTATTACAAATGGCACTGTGGGTGTCTCACCTCTCTGTGCTCTGGCATTTCTTGTCTTTTATCTTGACCTGGGAAAATACATACAATTGTACAATTTATTTTTTTATTATATGGTGTATTTTTTCTTTTTGTTGCCTGACTGAATGAAATCCCTTTAGGATTCCCCACCTCCTTGGGAGCTGTAGCAATGTGCACGTTTGCAGCTCAAGCATGTACTTTGCTCTCTGCACAGGGAGCTGTGGCCTCTGGTTTAAAAAAAGAAACTTACTTGTCTTGAAATCATAAAAAAAAAATTTAAAAATTTTAAATCTAAGGACTGTGAAACTCCATTATACTGTAAAGCTTTGTCTGAAACCACTGTGGGTTTTTGAGAGTATCTTTGGTGTCAAAGCAACTTTTGAAAGGAGGCCAATGCTGGCTTTTAGTGCCCAACAACTTTGAATGAGGACCTGGTGCTGAAAAAGCTGTGGTGTTTCACAGCAGTATGGAAAAATGCTAGTGAAGCCTGACAGGGGTGTGTGTTATAGGCTTTCCCTCTCAAATATATAAATATTAGTGTTTATTTTTTCCTAATGTCACTTTCCAAGCACTCCCCCATTAATGTGTTCAGCACTGAATTGTTGAAATTGTGTTTTTAAGTAAATTACAGGGCCTGTCATTAGGTTCCTAAAGAAATGTCCAGGTAGGGAATGCCAAGCAGGCAGTCAGGGGGAGAAGGTGGAGATGCTTCCCTGCAGTTGGGGCAGCAAAACTCACAGGATGCACAGCCTAAAAAAGAAATTATTGAAGGAGGCAGTGATTCCTTCCAGGATTAACTCCGCTCATTGCTCTTTAAAGTGTTGCCATGAGGGTCAAACTAATGGCCCTAAGAAATAATGCAAGCCCAGGATCAGTCACAAGTGTTACAGATATAGCACTAATTGGCCAATTGAACCGAGCTAATCAACTCCTTTTAAATGGATGTGACCATGGGCACGAGCATGGGGAAATCTTTCCTTCTTCCAGGGAGGTTTTTCCTCCTCTTTTTGCATAACAAAATCCAATCAATTTAGCTGTGAGGCTTCTTAGTCCAGTGGCCATGAGCAAAAGTCTTTTTTTTCACAAGTTATTTGTTATGCTTTTTTAATAGATTTTGGGGAGGGAGAAGGAGCTTAATTTTGAATTCTCCTTTTTCTTGTGGGCAAATCTTACATTTTGAACTTACTCCTTAGCAAATCTAAACATGTATTTTGTCACTCCCCTTAATGAAAACCAGTGTATTTAGGGAAGTGGTTTGGTTGAAGCACATGAGTCCAGTTTGTTTTGATAATAAGCCAGTTCTAGATAATTCTAGCCTCACTGCAAGTGTGGAGGGAGTGTGTCCAACAGCTGCTTTGTCTGGTTTTGACTTTTTTTACTGGCTCATCTTATGTAAGAAAGAGATAATGACTGGAAACTGAAGAATCAGGGATGGTTGTTTCTTCTTCTGGTCTTCATACAAAAAAAAAAAAATAAAAAGCAGAGTAACAGCTGGAAGGGCAAGGTGACAATAAAAGCCACAAAATTTTAAACTGATGCTAATCTTCCTTGGTTTAAATCTTATGTTCTTATAATACCATAATTTTGGGGATTTTTTGTTTCTGTCTTCTCTGTATATGCTTTTAAGGTAAGAATACTCATTATCCAAAAAAAATGTAATTTTATTTCTAATTGAAGTTCAATTTCCATCTAAAAGGAACTTGACAAAAATTATGATTCTTATGGTTATCCAATAAGAAGTGCTGAAATTATCTTTTCATAGTAAATCTAAGTTTCTATTTCTACAGTCAGATTTAATCTTTTGCATTTATATTTTGTTTCAAAACAGTGGTTGCATCTTACTGAGAACTATTTTTAGGTTATTGAGAAATAGCAGTATTGCATAGTTTAGTATGCTTTTATTTAAGGCAATTTATGTAAATGCTTTCCTTTTGTGCTGTGATGTAGGTAATGACATCAAAATACACTTTGGTCTTGATCATTCTTACATGCAAATGTGAATGTAGATAATATTGCAGAAAAAAAATAACAACTTTCTATCAATTACTGAAGGTATCTTTATAGAAAAATGGCAGCATTGTTGCTTCTGGAGAGGTACAGGTTTAGAAAGCTGGGTGACCGTGGTTACAGTGGGCAGGCTGGACGAGTCTCTGAACGAAGCAGTTTTTTTTGGGTTTCAAAGACTAACAGTGTATGATTTCTTCATTATCTGCCTCACCTTAATGCATCTGACAAACAGCATGGCAAAATCCACTTCAGTGTTTTAAATTAACCCTTCTGAGATTCTACCTTAGCAGTGAGATTTGAAACAAAAATCCACTGTGGTGGCTCTTGGGCGTGGCTGAGAAATTTCATTGCCTTGCTGGAGCAAGAGTGGCTTCAAGCCTAGCTGAAATTGGCATGATCATAAAAATTGCCATGATGTGTCAGATCAGCCCCCCAGTCCTGTGTCTCAGCAATCCCTTGAGGTGAGGATGAAGGGCAGTGGGGTAGAGCTCAGCACGCTCTGTGCCGAGGTGATGCAGGAGCCGGGGACTGGAGCTGTTCTCTGAACCCACACCTGGTTATGGGTCTGCCGTTTATTCTGTGCCGTGTCAAAAGGTGCTCAGTCTGTGCTTTCTGCTCCTTGTGGTAGGACAAATAGGGAATAACCTTTCTTTATACTTCTTTTTGATCCTGATTTTGGTTTTGCACAGCTCTTGTGCTCTCCCATAGTTGCTCTGTTCCACTCAAAGAAGGAACCTCGTGTGTTGTACAGAAGATGCTGGAGCCCATCTGGAGCTTGTGTGTGCAGTGCTGCACAGGGATGCTCTTTCTGGTTGTGGGTGTTTCTTGTCTTTGCTATAAAACCAAGTTACACATCCATCCCTATTAATATAGAAGTATTTCAAGCCTCCAATGCTCTTTCTTACCTTTTTTTTGTGCATCTTTTATTATTTCCATGGCTCTTTGACACCAGAACTACAGGCTGTCTCAAGGGGCTCTGGATTTCTAGAGTTGTAGTAGTGTTTGTTGTTTTCTGCTTTATTCCTTGGGGCTCTTAATGAGTATGAAATTGATGTTCCAAGAGAATTAGTTGTAACAGTTTCAAAATTCCGAGTTGCAGTAGCTAATTTAGATCACATTGTATAGGTGAGGTTATTTCTTTTTCTGTGTCTTATTATCTTGCCTTTAATTTCATCTGCTGTTATCCTTCTGCTGTTCTTAGCAAACAGCATTTATGAATGGTTCTGTATTGTCCTAAAACTCATTTAATGTTTGTGTGCTTCCCTTGAAAAGCAGGACACAGTACAGCCATTAGTCCTTGTATTGTGAACTAACTGCTTTTTCTTTCTGTCATTATTTCATGTCTTTGTAATCAGCCTGTTAAATATGAGATGTACTAGAAGAAGCTCCACAGTATTTCAAGTCTCATTGGATGAGAGCACCCTCTAACCTGAAGTGATCACTTGGGTTTGGGTTTGGCCTTAATACCCAGATTGTTTCATCTGCTTTCTAAAACTCTTACTTCTTGACAAATAGATTGATAAATTACCTTCATTTAATGAAGTATTACCATTTATTGCTCTTTGACTAGATCTGCTGTGCAGCATATGGTATGGAATTTAACACTGATATTTTCAACATTTAAAAAATATTATCCTGAAGTTCCCAGGTTGTGAAGCTTTTGAAATGCTGGTAATTCAGATACGTGTTCCCAGACACCAGGCCTCCATGCTGTGGTGTGAATGGATCAGTGGGTGCTTCAATTTGGAAAAGGTCAAAATGGGCATCCCTGGTCTGGAAAACAGGATCAAATCAGTCTCCATGTGGCGGCCACACCTGTGTGATGGGCACAGGAGAAAATGCATTTTACATTAATCCCTATTGGATGGGAATGTGCCACAATCCAAAAGGTTTACATTCCACATGATTTACTTTGCTGTAAGGTAATAAGTATGTTGGAGATTGTTGAACTAAGAAAAGTGATTTCATTTTGCTGTTAATGAGTGTTTTTCTGTCGCCCTTTAGAAAAATCCTTTCACTCTTTGTCTGTACCTCAGCAGTTTTCTGTTCATTTTGTGGCCATTCACTACTTCTGGGTGTGCCCAGCCCTCATATAAGGGAAGGAGCTTTTAATCTTTTGTGTTTAGAAGACCCTTTTTATAACCATAAAGGCTAACGAAGTACCTTACCGAGAATTAAAGTTAAGATGTTGCAGAGATGTTGACCTCAGCTTTGCAAAGCTTTTAGGGAGTATTTTTCCAGGCCAGTTCTTCACTCAATTGATGCTCTTGCTTTGCATAGAGATCTGATAATTCATTTTTTTTACATCCCTGTTGCTCCTGGAGCGATTGTGGCAGAGCTGGGCTGAGCAATTTCCGGTTGCTGCTGAGGGCAGCACTTAAGTGGAGATGGTGTAATTTACATCCAGGGCTGCACTTGCCACTTAATGTTTTCTAGCAGCTCCATTTCTATAGGGAGCAAATCAAAACAACTTGGGCTGTCAGCAGAGATGTGTTTTTTAAACACAACCAGACGAACGGTTTTCTTTTCCATTTAATCAAGAGTATATTTAAAATTGAATGTCACAGCAGAAGCATGTGATTATAACATATACAGGTATTTCTAGTGGGGTTAGCTCTAAAGAACTTCCATGGGCTACACTTAGATGCAGAATACTGACATGGGGGAAGGAAATGCAGGAGACTTCATAAAATAACTTCTTAAGGTAGTGTTTTCAGGACAAAGGTGTCCTTTGGTTTTTCTGAGGCACTGTTTTTTTTTTTACATCCTGCTACAGTATTAAATTTCTATTTTAATGATCACAACTAATGATTCAAAATTTGAAGTGGAACTTGAATAGAAGAGTATTATCTCTCTTTTGTATGTATTAATGAAAGAAGGTTGCATGTGACAGCACGGTGATGTCTGAAAAAATACATGCTGAACTTTACAGGGAAAAGGCTGCAAAAATAATTCAGGGTGAAGAAAAAGTATGAATTTGAAAACACTTTTTATGACAGTGTAAATGTTCCAGTGTTGTCAGGATCAAGCTTTGAAATTGTACTCCTAAAAATAGAGATATCTTTTTCAGTTGCACTGCCTTTTGAGCCCTTAGGCTCAAGTCTTGTTTTTCTCTCTGTATGAACAGACATGAAGAAAAAAATCTTGAAATAAGAACAGATTTTATTGTAATTTTACCATTCCTGATGTTGGGGTAATAAGAGCATCATCCCTTACTGTGAGCTCTTTACTAAAACCCTGTGCTTTAACTGTTCTTGGGCCTGTAGGCCTGTTTATGTTCTTGTGATTCAAAATGTGTAGTTGAAAGCTGTTGTCCTTTTTTTTTTGTTTTTTTTTTTTTCCTTCCTTTTTAAGCTTTCAGTACTTTTCAAAGGGAGTAGTGAGAAGGGAGCACATCAGTTAATGAGCAATAAAAAAAGGCAAGGCCATATTTTTGTGGCATTGCCTAGAGAGAGAGAATTCCATGGTTTAGCACAGCTCATAATACAGTAATTCTATTTAGGGAGAAGATCCAGGGGAAAGCTGTGTTCTGCCATCACAGTTTGCATGTGCAAGGAGTGATAGGTGACTCAAAGGGAGCTTCAGCAAGTGAAAACAGCATAGACAGTGCATGGATGGTTTCAGTGGGTAGTGCAGGCACAGCTCAGCAGCTGCAGTGGAATTAGGTGCCTGTTTGGCTCTCTGTCAGAGGGTTTGAAGATCATGTTTGGTTGAAGATGTTCCAAGATCGTATGAGGGGACTTATGATGATTATTTATGTTGATGCCTGAAGTCTCTTGGAATTAATCAATCCAGGAAGACCTATACTGGCATTATAGCCAGCCAAGCGTGTATGTTTTTCTCAGTTTTCTGCAGTTAAAGTGCCACGTTTAAAGCCTTGTTACTCTGAGATGTTTTCTCAGCCTGTTATGAAACTTCACTTACTTCACTTGAAAGGCTTGGGTACTGCTTTAGCACCTAAAGTGTACGAAGTCATCCAGGCTGTGAGAAGGAACCATATTTCTGTGCTTTTAGCCTCTTGTTATTTCTGCTTGGACGCAATGTTAAGAGATGTGCTGGCAGTGGAACTGAAATAGTGGCTGTGTTCTGCTGGGTCAGTACTGATAGCTGGAGAGGGATTTTCTTTTCACACACAAGAAGTTGTGTCAGGGCATCAGGCAGCCAGGAGCAGGTATTGCTGACACAATGGCAGGGTATTCAAGCCAGCTGGTCTTTGTGAGATTTGTTGGATCTCACAGGTAGAATGAAAAATATGTTATGGTACCCAGATCTGTGATTTCACACTGAATTGTATGTCCTGTAAATATCTGCTGCTTGAGCAGACTTGTTCTAAGAGATTTGTGATGGAACTTGAGTTGCCTTCATATAAAGAGGGAAATTCTTGTATGTTATCCTTATAATGCACCTCCTCTAGATATGCATGCATTTCCATTAAAAACCCATTTGCTAATCTGAGCTGGAACCCTTTTAAAACAAAATGTGAATAAAATCTTGGAAAGCAGTGGGAGACCTCAGGACTCTACAGTGAAAGGATTGAACTCTGCCATCCACAGCCTCTTATGAATAAAGTTAGCCTTCTAAAGATAAAAGAAAATTCAATTACAAAGCAAGAAGGAGAGCGAAGGGGTGTAATTAAAACACATAATCCTAAAAACAACATGAACAGTGCTTTTTCATGTTATATTTAAAGCAGCCTGCTTTGTGTGTGCAGTTGCTATTGCTTAAGATTATTGATTTAGTTTCCTGGGGGAAACACTTTTGAGAGGATGCGAAAAGGATGACGTCTGTTGCTGTGATTTCACACGGGCATTCTACTTAAGGCAGTTTGCTGGAGAGTTTTCCTTCTCTGCTTGCTAATCTTCCTTTGACAAAAAAAAAAAAAAAAAAAAAGGCCTGAAATGAAGTGCTGCTTCTCCTTTTTCTCACGCTAGCAGCAGTTGTCCTGCCAGCCCGAGCGCTGCAGGCAGCAGGAGGAACCAGAGGCAGCACGGGGACAGCTCATTCTCCCTCTCACATCCAATCCAGCACTTGGTTCCCAAAGCTCAGCAGTTTGCACCTGGATTTTCAGAGCATTTGGAGTCCAGCTCCCGCTGAAGTGATCCACAGAGGTGCCTAAAGCCTTGGATGGGATGTACAGCCCGAGGTCCCATTAGTCTGGGAACTGGAGAAACCTCTCTGGAGCTCTGTGCTAATGGGTGCTGCAGTAAATACACATCTGCTCTGCTGCTCCTCTGCTAATTAGCAGCTTAGTCTTATGCTAATGGCAGGAGCTGGGTTAGACCACCTATCTCCTTGGTAGTGAGGCAATCCCTGGCTGGAGTTACAGCATTTCTTTAATCAGGACTGGCTTTTATGTTAGAAATATTGAGATCCTGTCCACAGCAGGGTGAGGCAGTGGCACACACGGACCTGCTCTGCAGCTGGGTCAGAAAGGAGCCTGTAGGTGTTCATGAGTGATTGAAGGTGACAGGCTGTCCATCTTCAGAGCTCATTCCTTCAGGAGCTGCAGCTGGTTTGGTTTCACAAGCAGGGATGATGCCTGATTTGATGGAGAGGAAGAAGCTGTGAGGAAGGAAATGTGGGAGGGAACTGGCAAAAGAAAAATGAGGATGAGTATAGAGATGAGGGTTGAACATGAACTTGACAGTCAAGAGGTTTCAGAATGTCTTTTGAATGCTCTGCTCTTAATAACATTCAGAAACTCATCTCTTTCCCAGCATTCTAGAGATTAGTATTACAAATTCCTTGGATTATTTAATATTTTAGGCTGATAGCTTGATAAAATATTAGTGGTATTATTTCATAAATTATTTTGTGCAAAAAAAATTCTCTGTTATGGAGTATTTTGAATTATTGTAAAGAAAGTATTAATTTCTTATAGCAGTTGATGTGCATATCTTGTTAGCTGCGTAAATATTGTGTGCAAGCCTAAAGAAAAATTGCTTGAGTGAACTTTAGTCATGAGGTTTCTTAGTCAAAAAACATTCTTGCCTCTAATTCATCTTTTACGTGGAATACCTTACGTCCTGTCTGCTTTTGTAAAAATAACTTGTGCCATCAATTCAGTTCCTTTGATAAAACTAATAATTAGAAGATATGCAATCAGAAACTAAAAGCAGCTATGCTTTCCAGCTGGAGAGAGCAAGTCACTGCTCAGAGAACAGGTTCCTGAATTCAGGTTGCAACCAGTGCATTTTGAATTTATTAAAAAAATCACAATTCTTTCAGTGGAAAACCTGTTTCTGCAAGAGACGAGCTTGCTTGTTTTCTCCTGATCTGCTGGGAGATAGAAATGGAGGGACCTCAGCATGCTCATAGTGCTTTTCATGGACTGAAGCCTTGTGTGTGACTGGGATCCTTCCCTCAGGACGTGTTTCCTGGCAGCTCTGTCAGACTGAGAAGTTCTGGGCTTCAATCTGCAACTGGCCTGTGCCAAACGTGTCTTGCATTAAAAGTTTCACAGCAGCTTTTAAATGCCTTTAAGTGGCTCTAGTCCTTGGAGGAGCCTCATCTGTGATGGGTTTGGTAATTAGCTGCTGGCAGTGGGCTGGTGTTGCTGGGGAATGGAGCTGGGATTGTAGGGAAGGTCTTGATGGTGTCTGAACCCACTTTGGGATGGATTGAATTAATGATGCAACTGCAGTGTGGATATTTGGGACTTGGAGATTGTAACAGTGACTTTCAAGTATTTAATGAAATATCTTGGGGAGAAGTTTGAGTATTGGTAGAAAACCACATCAAGGGAAAGGTAGAGATTTCTAAAAATAAAATATAACAAACTTTTGTGCTTTAAGCAGGTCTTGTGTAGTTTACTGTGAATGTTAAAGGCTTTGTGGATTGTTTTTAGAGTTGCTGTAGCCTACTACTGAGTGAATATATTCTAGATGTTTCTGATGCTTCCTCATGCAGAGTTACAGGTCTCAGCAGTTTTCACCTGCTGCAGGTGCCAAAGAAGTGTAGAGAGTGATTTACAGAGCAGATTAAATACAGGGCAGTGTGCATGCCCACAGGTGGCTCCCTTCCCCAACAGCAGGAATTTGCCTTTTTTACCATTGCCACTTTTACACGAGTAGGGTATTTTTGGCTTTTTGGGGTTTTTTTGTTTTTTTTTTTTAATAAGTCACCCACACTCTGTCATACCTCTCACACACATTTTATCTTCCCAGTTTTGATGGGTGGTTGTTAATTCTGAAGTCTGATTGTTATTGTCACTGCAGTGCTGGGGATACACTTCTGCCAGCACTCGCTTTCAGCAGTGGTTTGGTTTTGTTTTCTTATTCATCACAAGCCATGTACAAGGAGATGATGAGGCATTCCTGTGTGCTTGCAGGCTGTGGATGCTCTTGCAGATGAGGGCTACCTTTGCTGACTTGGTCATAAAATACCTTCTCTGCCAACAGGCTGAATCATTTCCATGCTACAAATACAAAGTTAGGAGGGTCCCCAGATTTGTGGGATGTTTTTCTTTCTCCCTTGCCTAAAGTTTGCTTCAGGGAAGCAAGTGGAAGTTAATGGAAAGTGAGCCTAGTGTTAGTTCATCCCCCTGAAAAACTTGAGGAAGGATTTAGAAAATTAAAGAAAAAAATATATATAAACTGCAAAGGCATAGCTTTAACTGTGCTGTAGATATGCTAATACACAGTTGATCTTTATGACTTCTTGTCCTGTGTATTTCAATAACTAATCAATTGTAAACCAGGAACTTGTGGCAAGATTCTTTTAACCTGAACTTTATTTAAATTTCTCTGTATTGTTATTCCCTTGTATTGGTCAATAAGGCTTCATATGTGGCTGTTCATTAGCCTGATTTTTATCACAATAATCAGTTTTATAAATTGTTGTAAGGCTAAAAGTTTTGACAGTCCTCTGTAGGAAACTATACTGATAACTAATGCTGGCCAATATTTTTTCATTGTATATTTAACTGGTTTTGGAAAGTATATATTTAAGTATTTGAAAAGCCGGCTGAACTTAGACTAAAGCTCTTCTCATCCATGTGGACACTATAATCATGCTAGATAGATTAACATTGGAAAACCAATGTTAGCATTTACTAATTTACCACTTTCTCCTCTTACCACACTCTCCCCTGCAGAATGACAAAGCCCTTGTAGTCTTTATATAAATTAAAAGGCTGAAACCATTTGTTCTGTCATGAAAATAGCACAAAGTTTGCAGTAACTTTAGTAACATTAGTTCAGAGTTGCAGCAGATAAGAGATTTAATGTGCCTTCTGTATTTTTTGTGGGTTCCCTATCAGGTTTTAAGAACTAAAATAGAATATTGTGTTAGAATAGAAACAAGATTTTATCTACCCAAATACAAGAAACCCTTAAAAATTATACAAAGTGACATGAGGAAAATAGAGAATTCATGTTTTCTAGTTCATGTTATCAGTATGATTTTGGGCACAAGATAAAGAATGTTACAGTGAATACTGTGGCTGGAGGAGAGAGTTTGAGTCTTGATCAGGGAAGGGAAGGTACCAGTGCATGGAAGGACTGGAGTTAACAGTGGGTCTCAGAAATAACAGGCTGCCAGAGGGAGAGCCTCGAACGGGCTGGCCTTGGTTTAATGTGCTTGGAATACACAAAATGTAATGATCCATTTTTGATACCTGCCTGTTCTTTGTTGCTCAAAGACCTTCCATAACAATCTTTTCTTTGAGAGACCAGACAAGAAAAAAATGTTTTAAAAAATTCCTGGTTTTGGCTGTTGCAGCTTTTCAGGGATTGCTCTGCGTATGTAACTGCAGCAAACCCATTTGTCTTTTCTAGTTAGAGCAGAAAAGGGTTAGTTTTGCTGTCAGTTCAGCCCATTTCTGGCCAGGATGAAGGGTGCAGGGAGCACATGGGCTGTTGTGCCTGCCCTGTGGTACCTGCCTTGCTTTGTGTTACTGTACAGACACCATCAGTGGCTCTTGCCCTCCCAGCCTGCGGCTGCCTGGTGTGCAGGGCTCTGTCAGAGCTGCTTCCGTGCCAGCTTTGCTCTCACCTTACCTGTACCCAGCCCAGCTCACAGAGAGCAGCGAGAGCTCCCACGCTGCCCTGAGTGCCCAGGGACATCCTGGCACTGCTCAAAGTGGGGAGCACTCCTAGGTGAGCTTTAATGTCTGCCAAATCCCCTGAGCTCTGCAGCTCCCTCCACATCAATGTGTCAGTGCTTTTCAGCTGCTTGGCCATGACTAATTAGGAGTGTGGGGAAGCTGGTGTGCTGTGCAAAATTTCTCCCCTTTACTTGATTTCAGTTTCTCCTTAACCATGGATTTTCCTGTTCTTTTGATGATGTATGGTTCTCCTAAATTTACATCATCTGTTTCTCTGATGTTGTCATTTTATTGTGTGTATAAAGCTGAAAGGTATTTCACTGAGCAGGTGAAAAGCTAGATATTAGGTCTTGTTTAATCTGATAGCTAAGGCAAAGCTGTTGATAAATATGTTTTAATAATTTAGTAAACATTTTAAGGTTTATAACTTAATACTTTTGAATAGCTGAGGTGACAGTCTGAGCTTGCTGTTGGAGTAAGTGCTCCCTGGAGCTTATGTAGAAAAATTGGATAGAAACTTCGAATAAGGAAGGTGTGATGTGAATAACTGTAGTGGATTTCTAGGAAGTGCTGACATGTTCCGCATGTTTTAAGCTGTGCTGAAATGTGGTTGTTTTGACCAACCCAAGATCTGCAATTCCTTCACGTTTTGATTAAATTTTGATTTCCTGTGTGACATCACATCATCAGGATGTCATGCCACTGGGACTCCTTCTGCATGGCCTCATTCACTCAGTGGCAGAAGTGACCTGTCTGGTTTAGCTTTGGGGCTCTGGGGCTTTCATACTTTAATCTTTATTATCTTTCCCTTTTACAAATCACCCTAAGTACTGTCCCTTTGCAAGAATGTCTTTTTTTTGCTCAGAGGCTGGCACTGCAGGGCACAGTGGTGTTTGTACAGCAGCATCACTTCAGGTGTTACACACAATGCCCGAGTTCTCCAGCTCTGGTTGTGCTACAGGGAGAAGCTGTTGTGAAGCACAGGTACAATACAAACCAGGGGGAGGCACCTGTCCCCTCCTGGCACACCTGATCCAGTAGTTCAGCAGTTTGGAGTAGGAGTCTGAATCCCAGGTAAGTAGAAGTGTGAAGTGAAGGCTTGGCTGGGGCTGGGGCGCTCCCCAGCTCTGGCAGCAGATTTCCTGTGCAGTTTGCAGTGAGGAGTCACTTCAGACAGCATCCTAGGAAAGATGCCAGATGTTGTTTTCCTGCCTGCAGACAACACTCCCATATTAAGTCTTTAGTTTGGTGCATCAGAGAACAAAAAGCACATGCTGGTAAAGTAGGAGGTTATTTTCAGTTTTGCTGTTTAAAACGGGAGATCTGGAGTGTGAGCCTGGAATCCCATATTGTTTAATGAGTCAAGTGGCAGTGAAGTCTAAACGAAATTTCTCATTTCCTTTTAAAAACTCCCCAAGAGCACTGGATTTCTGTAGTTTTTCTTTAGATACTGATAGTAGATTAATTTGGTTACATTATTAATTAATAAGCCCTCATGGCATTTAACTTAACTCCTACTTTATTTATTCCTGTTACCATTATTGTTTTTAATGTCAGTGCTGCCATAAATTGTGGAAGCTAATTTTGAATGTCCTCTGCCCCCAATTTCTTCATAGCATGGTATTATAGGTTGTGCTGCAGTGATGACTAAGAATCACTATAACAGAATTGTTTTGGGGTTTTTTTTTTGGTAGACATCTGTTTAAGATCAGGATGTTTCTAAAGATGCTGTCATTTATGTGCCTTTTGGGCAGTTACAAATTCTTGGTAATAGATGTTAATGATGTGATCCCTGTCTGAACTGACTATAAATGCATCAGCTATGACAATATAAACTTGGGGTTTTGCATTAAATGAGAAGGTAGTGAGAGCAGAGGCAGAGAGCCAGTGTGAGTCTCTCAAATCCAAAGCACACCAACGTCACACGGCATTGCTGAGCTAATCCACCTTGTCTGTGTTCAGTGACCACTAAAACCAGAACTATTACACTTGTAGTAATTTTGATTAGGAGAATGAGGAGGTTGTGTGTTGCCTGAGCAGCTGTGTGGCAGTGCTGGCTGCCACCCCCTGAGTGCTGCTCGTGTCCCTGGCTCAGGGATGGGTTCAGTGGCAGCTGCTCACAGGTCAGCACTGATGCTGCTGCAGAGGTGGCGCTGCCACCACTTGGTTTTACTTGTGTTTGTGGTGACAATAATGAACTGGCTCTGGAGCAGGGAGGGCAGGAGCCGCTCTGAATTTTATCTTCAACTCCTGAGCAGAGCAGCATTTGGCTTTAGCATCTTTAATCCCCAGCTGCCTCTAGGAAGGCAGTGGTCTTTTGGGAAAGCTTTTCTGATCAGCCTTACAGCAGTGGAAGGAGCTGGAAACAGCCAGCCTGAGGAAAAAGCCAGCCATAAATTCTGTATTTCCTCATTTTTCTCACTGTGTTTTCCCCTACATGTGTGGGAGGATTGCATCCTTCTGTATTTTGATGTAGCAGTTTCAGATCTTTCTGGTTTCTGTTACTTTGTCTTCTCTGCTGGCTTTGAAGAAAGCCAGGACTAGGTGGACAAACTGACTGGGGGTCATTGCCTTGCTTTTAGAGAAGAGTGCCAGGGATGCAGGGCACACTGCAAAGTTGGAATGTCACATTCCCTTCTCCAGAGCTCAGCTGCAGCAGCAGGCAGCTGTCCTCTTGCTGCACTCTAGAGGCAGCAGGGTAACATGATGTGTTGGGCAACAGAAACCTCTGAACTTAGAATTTGCTGCTCTTTAGATCTATTCTACCTGTGTTACTCTAAGCTCAGGGGAAATCATTTTTATTCACCAGTCCAAAACAGATCTGGCACCACAAACCAAAGGCAAATTGAGTAAGCCTCAATTAAAATTAAAGAGTGATTGCCTGAGAAGAACTATTAAGTAAAACTCACAAAATGACATTGTATTATCCTGAGCAAGGAGTGAAATGACCAGGCTGAAGGGTGGATTTTCCAAGGCTGAACAGCTGCTGCTGTTTGTGCCAGGTTCAGAGCACTGGTGGCTGTGGCTGTGCCAGTGCTGTGCCAAATGGTTTTTCTGCTTAGCCAGAGCACAGATGATGCTCAAAGACTTGATGGCATTCCCCACCTGGGGACTTAGCTCTGTGACTCTCGTGATGGATCTGGCATCATCATTGTAGCACAAACAGTGGTTTTCAGGTGAAAGCAAGGAGATATTTCCTTTTCTGAGCAATGAGTTTCACAGGTCTGGTCCAGGTGACTGCATGGTGCAGGATAGATGTCTGAGGCTTTTGGTAGTTCTGGATAAAAGTGTTATTTCCCATTAAATAAAAGTGTTATTTCCCACTGTTCAGTGAGTGCTAAGAGGAGAAAGGAAGATCCCACTCACCTAAATCATTAATAAGTGACACTGAATTCTCTTGACAATGGACATTTTTTTTCTGTGAAGGAAGCTGGAGTACAGGTGCTGTGTTCTTGACAGTGACTGATAGATGCAGCTCAGAGTCTAAACTGTAAGCTGGCTTTTATATTGATAAAAATGTATTTGTGTACCTTAAAAGTTTGGTCTGGTGAGCACAGATGAATTTTTACATATAAGTAAATGAAACATACTGAAGAGGATAAATGAAACATCTCTTTTCCCTATATTTGGGGTTCAGTTTGTATTCCTGATCTATCATAAATGATATAATAGATCAGGAATACAAAAGCAGACTGAGCTTAGACTAATCTTTACTTTAAAAACAGCTGCTAAAGTAAAGATTTTCATTTGATATGAGAAGCTGAAGCATGTTTCCTTGTCTTAACAGGTTTTTTTCCCTTGGAACCAGCACAGTTACTGTGGGATATAAGTTCACTTGAGTTTCAGAGGTACCAGACTGTGCTATAGTGTAAACACAGCTGCTGTTGAGTAAAATAGCTTCAGTCTTCTATAAAGTATGCAAGTTCAGTGTTAGTGCAATAATAGATGCTTATTTCATTAACTGTTAGTCTGCCTGTGGACTTCCCTGGCAGACTGAAACCATGGGCTTGGCCTTCCATTAACTGATAAAGGAGGGTAAGGCTGGAGCTTCCCTGGGAAAATCTGCATCTCCTGGTCACCCAAAGGATTGGAGAGAGGGGGAATTCCTTCCTCAGATTGTTGTGTTGGAAAATCCATGTAATGATGTGCAAACCATGTTACTTATGCTGGTTAAGTTAGTTTATATAACATGCCTGAATGCCAGTTGCTGTTGTGTGTACTCCAAATATCAGCACAGATAAGGTCATCTCCTGTTCATCACTGGCTGGGAAACCGATCAGGAGCAATTAATCAAGTGCTGGTGAATGCTGATGGATGTGGCCCTTCCAAGTCCTTGGCAATACTGCTGGTGTCAGGGAAGCAGAGGTAACAACCATCTATATAGAAATCCTGATTTTTATTTTCTTTCTTAATTTTTTTTTTTTGGTCACTGTATGCTTGGGTTTCCTGTGGCACTTTTTCTGACTGAGAGAAGGTGGTTTTTTAATTATTATTTTTTAGTTTATAGAGGACAGCTTCTTTAATGCATAGTGAAATGGCATAGTGATACAGCCTAGCTGATAAATGAGAATCTCTGCATGGCTGTGCTTATTACAGACAGTCTGGGCATAATGGTTCTCTCATCAGAACCAGCTTTAATGACACTGATCCCATGGAATTGTCTCAGTTCTGCAAGTTCTTGGTTTAAACAAGTGAAAGTGCAGTGTGGAATTTTGTCCTTCGGGTAACTAAAATATAATTTAAATAAAACAGGTCAACTTTGTGTGTGCAACCACCGAATATGTGGAGCTTGTTAAATACCTACATTTAGCTTATGTAACAAGGCTGAATTCCCTCGTGCTGGTTGTGAACTGGTATTTTTGAGGACTGTGCTGTGTAGATCTCCTAGAGCTGTAGGAGCTCTGCTCTTCTGTTCACAGCACAGAACCTCTGGAGCGAGTGGGTGATGCTCTGGTGGGTGGAAAGCATGGAGAGCAAACAGCTAGAAGGGGGAAAAGGGTTTCAAGGCTTCCCAAACATTACTTGGGACTGATACCCAAAGAAATCAGCTGTTGCTGTAAGTGCAGGTAACGTGCAAGCATGATCCAAACTCCTGTTTTGCACTCCATAACTCACTGAAAGCTGCTGTGTACTCCAAAGCCAGGTTGCATTGATCAGCCTGGATGACAGAGCTGTCTTCCCATGGCTTCTCCTGGCATGGTGCCTGGGGAGATCTCCAAAATGTGAGAGCCACAGAACAGTGCCAGGCTGCTGTGCTGCAGGACAGGCTCGTGCTTGAGCTCTGCTGCACATCCCTTCTCAGGAAAAACCCTCACTGACCTGTGAGCTGGGTGCTGCCAGTGCTGCCATTGCCAGTTAATGCCTGCTCGAGACCTTGGGGCAGTTCAGGTGAATGTGCAAAGTCAGCATTTTCTTACTTGAGCTCCACAGTTTCTGGTCTGTGCTTGGATATTTCCCGTGCTCCATCATCCTGTGGAGCAAAGCACAGTGTGTGACAGCCAGGGTGATGGGACACTGACAGGCTTATAAGTAACTGAAGGCTGGAAGCTTCATCCATCTCTGCTGTTAGAATTGAATACTGTGCCTGATCAGGGAGATGAAGGGGGTAGTAGTTGTTTATAAATCTTTATTTATAAGATTTAGCCTAGACACAGTCTCGTCTTTGGCTTTGCTGTGTGGGTTTGCCCCATGGAAAGTTTTAGGGGTGAATGAGTGGGTGTGGAACTGCCTTCTTCAGAGTGGTGCAGCCTTATTTTGCTTAAGTTATGAGCAGAACTACAGCCAAGTTACAAAGAATGTTCACAAGTCTTTTAAGAGCATGGAAGTGGTGAAGTCTGGGAACAAACATTTTGAGGTACATTTCCTTGTTCCATGCTGAGGCTGAGCCCTGAGGAGCTGTTATTCTCAAGAAAAGCCTGACCTCTTCTTTCAGGTTCCTCCTCTTTCTTTAACATCAAAGGTTCTCATAGCACATGTTGAGGCAAGAACTTATTTGGACATTCACTGTTAGCACTTTGATTTTTGCTCTCTTCATTGTTGCTCACTTGTTTGTGGAAGCAGTAAAATAAATTACCAAGTCTAATGCTGAAGGGTTGGTGGGCTTGGTCCCCAGCTTCTTAATGAAAATCTCTGGACTAACTGGTTAATGTTTAAAGAAGGAAGTTTGGTTTCTGAAGCGACTGACTGTTTTCTAGGTGTTTGCTCTTCCTTTTCTCCTTAGTTTCTCTGATCCTGAGGGCAAAACTGCAGTGATTCTTCACTGACCCCCTCTTTTCCCTCTTCTTTCTCTCGCTCCCTCTCTCCCCAGCTGTGTGTGTACCAGGAGGAAGAGCCTAACACCCTTTCCTTCTTGAGGCTTTTCTTATCAAATCTAAGTTTTTCAGGCATGATACTACTTTAAATATGTATGACCTAATGTGTCTGTGGTCAGGGAATTGAGTGGTGCTAAAAGTGATCTTGTTGTCTGAGGAATATTCTGGTGTTTGCTCTTTATAATCCAAGCAGCACTAAGGATGGAGCAGAGCTGTTTCTAAGGCAGTAGTGAATCTCCACACTCAAAAATGCTAAAAAAATAACTGATACCACTCAGTGAACACATGTGAGATAATGTTTAAAAGTGCATGGAAAGAAAAAGTGTTTGAAATCTTGAGTGAGGCAGATTTTAGAGTAAGGTTTGAATGAGAAAAGCTCCTGATCTCCCTTACCTGTTGCATTTGCAGCATCTGAAGTGCAAAGGTAGAGTTTTTCAATGAGAACATTGAATGACTTCAGCATTGCAAGGCTGCAAGAGCATTGTGTTTGTGTTTTTTAAATGCTTTCTGAGTGATCCCAGCTCCAGAACTGCCAGGTGTTAATTTAGCCTTCCAGCTCATGATGACATATTTTTGATATACTTGGTAAAAGCTGCTTCTTTATGGCGTCCCCCACAAGTTGATCCTCTTTTTCCCTTGGAAGTCCTTGCCTCACTGCAAAGGCAGATTTGCTGTGATGTCTGTCTCCCTTACCTCACAGCACTGTTTTTCTCTCCTTCCCATTTTGGTAGCTCCCATTTTAGAGAGCTGCAGGTTGTAACCTGGTTTTGCTGGGTGGGTGAGGATGCAGTTCAGTGCCACTGCAGCCTTACTGGGGCTCTTCAGCATCTTCACCTTTGCCTTCTTGCCTTGAGCACTTAGACTTTAAAAATAACCTCTCCTCCTATGGCAAAGCCTCCTTTACCCTTCACCCTGAGAATTAAAATTAATAGCACTTGGACACATCTCAAAGTGAGAGGTGCCATTTTTCTGTGGAAAAGAAGTAGCTTGCACAGATCACCTATGGCACAAAGGTATGAAATAGGTTTTGTAAAATTAAAATTTAGGTGGGGGGTTATGCAGATTGCCTTATTTGAATATTTAAATGTTCTGTAGCTTTTTGATGACTGCTTTATCATTGTTTTCCATATATATGCAATGATGCTCATTTGCAGCCTTCCCCAATCAGTTATACAGCAAATAACACTGCTATAAATAAAATGTCATTTGTAGGAGACAGAGATTTGGAAGTTAAATGAGGAAGAAATATTAGCTGTGATCAGTTGGTCAGGATTTTCTCTGCAGAATTATTAAAAGGAGTGGTTGAAATGTGGATTTTCCATTCCTTTCTGATACTAGCCAAGGAATACTTCAGGGTTTCAGATAGTGTTTCAGAAAGATTGTCCAAGAGGAAAAAAACAAAGTCTGGGGATGTTATCTCATGTTGCAGCTTAGCCAATGTAGTATATGGCAATCAGAAAGCAGCAGTGCTGCTTGTCACCATCCCTGGCCATGCAGTCTCACCCTCCTCTCTGCCATGGCTGCTGTCTTAATCCTGCAGTCAGCTGTTTCTGCTCTCCAGCAGGAAACTAATAGCTGTTGGGTTTTTGTTGGTTTTTTTTTTTTTCCTTGTTCTTTTCTTGGTCAGATCCTGCTTTGGCTTGTTTGGTGCTTCTGCACTGTCTACTAAATAATTCAGATATTTTTGTCTAGTTACTCAGTATCACTGGCTTTGCTTTTAGCATTTGAGCTGTGTCAGTAAACTCATATTTGTCACCATCAGGGAAAATACACTCATTTTTTGCTGTTACACGCTGAAGCCCCAGCATTATGTGCCAGATGCTCACACAGGCACACCTTGGGCTTTCCTGCACCTGCAGGGAAATCATGTAACCTCCTCTGCAGTTTTATCATGTCTCACCTGGGAGTGATAGATCCTGCCCTGGAATGGGGAATCTTGTCCTATCAGTCCTAAAGTTACTCAGATTAGATTAGTTTGAGGTGATTATGCTCAAGGCTTCCTCATCAGTGATGCTATCTTTGGAGGATATGGAGCAGCTCAGGTCAGGATGCATCTCCTGCTAACAGCACAGGGGGTGTTCAAGAGTGCACGGGAGACCTATGAAACAGGCTGGGGATCAAAGTAAAGATCTGTTGAACCCAGGCTGCCGAGGGCTTTTTCTTGTACAGAAAGAAATTTAGGTGAAATTTAGGATATAGGATAACCTGCTCTCAGCCCATGTTTTTATAAGGGATCTTTCAATATGCATTGTAGGAAGTTGAATTTTGCCTCATCTAGAATTTCTGACTTGAGGTGATAATTTTTACTCAGTGGTTGATGTAGAAAGTGAGTCTATTTAATAAAAATGGAATTAGAAGTTCTTATAGTCACATTTGGAGGCTTGAGCAGAGGGACACAGGCTTTGAGGTACATTACCCAGTGGTACCCATGCATGGTAGAATTGTGGTTTTGTTTTTGGCTTCCTCTCAGTTTTAGGGTGATAATTGACAGTCATGTTTTGACTTCCAAGCTGAGGAGTGCCTGTGAGCAGGAAATCACTGCAGTCCTGGCAAGGATTAACATCTGGATGGTGTGTGGGCAACATGCATTGAATTGAGCTCTGCTGGGGAGGAGGAGAAGAGAACAAATCTTTGCAGAAGGAGTGAGACCGGCTGCTGTTTAATTGTCTGTGCTGCTGCTGTTTCTGTGCAGAGCTGGGGGAGGACTTTGGGAAGGGTGGGTCAGTGCCAGGCTGCAGGAGCTGTGAGGAGGAGGAGGAGGAGGATGAGGAAGGGGTGTCCTCCCTCCTGTCCCCAGGCTGGCAGAGCAGGGCTCTGTGTCCCTGTGCAGATCTGTGCTGGTGCTGGCCCCTGCTGCCTGCAGAGCTCTTGGGAACATTCCAGGGCTGCTCTGGTCACCAGACCTGCCTTGCACAGTAATGAACCCGTGAGATTGAGCTGTGACAGTAAAAACCTGAGTAAAAACCTCAAGTCCAGGAGTGATGCTGGGCTCAGAAACATGGGTTTGTGAGGAAAATGACAGGGCAGGCCCCCAGACCTGACTCTTCAAAATCTGTAGTGCCATTTATTTGGGTTTCATCTGAAATGAAGAGCAGCTTCTCAGCGTTTCTGAGAGCAAAGCCTGAGCACTGATGGGCTTGATGATGAGGTGGCTTTGTAGAGTGGGGTCAGTGTGTGTTGGGTGTGGCTGTCTGTCACATTTTAGAGTCCTTTTAGAGTCCTCTTTCCTGTTCATCTTCTTGCTAGTAGGTACCACAGCATCCTTGTTAGGAAAAGTGACCTCGGATGTCACTTTCCAAAGAGCACTTTGCACCACAGGCTTTCCCTGTTTATTTGCCTATTCAGTGCCCTGTTCTGGCCATGCAGGAGTAAGTTAATTTCTTTGTAAGGAAAATTGTGACTTCTTAGTCTGTTTTGATCCAACTTGATTTGTTGTGATGACTGCTTTTGCTAAAACTGTGTCCTATTTGCTTCTGCAGCTTTTATTTGCAATCATGGACAGTTTTTTTTAGTGCCACTGCTTGTTAAAATAGGTTTTCTGTCTCTTGGACAGTTTGATTTGCAGTTGCATCTGTTTGTACAGACCTTATGTTCAAATATCACTAGTGGGCATAAAAACAAATAAAGATGCTGTGATTAAGGGCTTTTAAATTGAAATTATTTAAGGTTAAATTACTTAGATTGAAATTATATGATACCAAAACTGCAAACTTTGAAATAAGTTATTTTCTGTCTTAATTTTCACTCCAGCCTGCCACTGACAATTTGACTAATGGATTGTTTGTCCAAGGAACAAGGCCTGATGATCTGTGTATGCAAAGAAATATAAATGAAATTCAACTCCCTTTGTTTTCCCCTAGTGCCAGTGCCAGTATTTTAAAAACAGGAATATAAAGTTCAACAACTGAGTCAATTTCTAAACCCAAATCTGAGTTGTCCCGTGGTTGTGGTGACACTCACGGGAGCGTTGCCCTTTCAGAGTGTAGCTTGTGGATGAGAAATGAGTGTAATATATTACTTTTTTCTGTATCGTGCCATTTCAATGGCATGACAAAAGAAGGAAACGAGTGGGAGTGTGCTTTTACATGCCAAAGGCATTTTATGTCATGGATTTTTTCTTAAATGTCTTACTTGCAAGATACCTTCCTTCCCCCACCAGTCTTCTCCTGTAATTGTTGTATTGTCTGCAGTGGTGACATCCATTAGTTGGTTCTCTGAAACAGGAGTTCATTTTCAAGGAAGAATTTGGGAGTTTGGCTGAGTTTTTTTCCCTTCATGTGACTTGGGTGCTGAGCCAAGCTGAGTGTCCTGTTCAGATTTTATTCCAAGATTTTCCTGTAACACATGCACAGAATATGAGTCGGCAGCAAAGACTTGTTTGAACAAATCAATCTCGTGGCAGTGTTAGGGAACTATTTATTGTAACTTTGTGAAGATTGCATTGACCTTCTTATGTTGTCTGCAGGCCTGACATCCTTTGTAGGCTGAAATTAGTTTCCAAACTTGGTGTTCTGAGGTTTCTCCAGTAATTCTCATGTTTTGGATACTTACAGATTTATTTGTATCATTGTTAATTGCCCCGATGTATGTGCAGTGAAGGTACTTTTTGATTTAAAACTCTTTTCTCTCACATGGTAGATAGGCTCCTCAAAGGGATTGTAAAGGGTTCCTTCCTCTGCTGGCAGATAACTCTTGCCTATGGCTCCCTCACAGGCAGCATCCCTTTCCCCATCACTGTATCCCATGGGATTCCATACTTACATGCACCAGGGGTTCAGATCCAGAGGTAGAAGTCAGTTTCTTTCCATCTGAGCACTCTATTTTATCTCACCATGAATCATACTACATTTTACTGGTAGAATATTTGCTTGTTCATGCTGCTTGTCTCTGTAAGGAGGATGAGAGGCTGCCAGGCTGTTGTCTGGGACTTCGTAGCAGCAGGAACTTCACTTTTTTCCTTCATCTTCTCTTCCAACTTGTAACTTCAGGCAGTTATATTCATGCAATAGGACATGAATTTAAAAAATCAACAATGAAAACAGAGCAATCTGTTCTGTGTGGTTTCTTTATTTGGCCCATAACCCCCAACGTGCTTGTAGTCTGCATGCCATGAAAGTAGATGAAGAGAACAGAATAATGCTGAAGATTTTTGCATTTAAAAAAGAAACAGAACTCCTGACTATCTTAAACGTTAGAGGCAAACTGTATTTAGCAGCTCCTATTTGCAACCACTTAGAAACAGGAGGGAACTTTTTGGGACACCCTGTTGTGTGTTATTCCCCTGTCAAGTCAGTGCTCTCTCTGTCCAGTGGCATTAAATTAGCTGAGAATAGAGCTGTGACTGTTTCATTCTCACCTGCACTTAACCTGCAATCCCATGGAAATTGCTTTACTGGCTGGGTAGCACAGCACAGGTTGGAAAGTCAGATCCTGTAATTTGTTGAGCTGGACCTGTGTGTTTCAGGATTTATTAACCAGCCTTCCCAGTTCTAGGTGTGTTACCTGGATGGTCAGGCAGATCCAGGCTCTGAGTCAAATCCTGGAAGCCACTGAACTTCAGATAGGGGTCAGGGTTGGAAAACAGATATTAATTGACCTAATATAAGTGGAAAAGATAAACATCACGTGTGGTATCAGCAAAATTTTGTTAAATGGGTTATTGTTTGTTATTTTTTTCTGTGATATACAATAGATCTAATGAAAATGGAGTTAAAGGCGGGAGCACTGGTTCCATTTCATGGCCAAATAGATACTCCTTTCTCTGGTAAATATATTTATGCTAGTAAAATGTACATTCCTCCACATGTTCAAGGCAGAAAGGACTGCCAGGCTGTAACCTTTCAGTCTGCTGTGAGGTTCTGTTTATCTGACTGTGTAATGCCAGCGCTTGCTGTATTTAACCTGACCTGAGGGGCTCTGGTTCCCTGGTGCAGCCTCCCCGTGCCCTGTCCTGGTGGCACAGCCACCCTGTCCTGTGTGCTAAGGAGGGGCAGGGGCACAGCTGGGGTGCTGCTGTGGCTGTGCTTGGACTCCTGTCTGAGCCCCGGGTGTGTCTGTGCACAGAGGACAGCAGGGTTCAGCCCTGTCAATAACTGTGGGCTCTGCTGGTTCCGTGTGCACAGAGCAGCCTCTGCTGGCTCTGCCCACCTTGATGGGTCACGCTGGGTCAGTGCAGGGCAGCTGTCACAAACACAGGCCTCATATTTTGAATAAACCCTTGGAATAGAACTAATCCCATTCCTATTGCAGTGCAGTGGTGCAGTGCAGGCTGCATCCTCTGCAGGGTGCTTGTTTGTGGTTATCTCCATGTGGAAGGTGTGAGGCATGTTCAGAGCCACACAGCTCTGTAAGCCTGCCTGCTGATGTTGGCAATGGCCTGCATCCTTCTCTGCAGATTCTTTGCCCCTTTCACATCTTACAAGAATTGCTTTGGGAGGGTAAGAACAGAAGGTGTGTTCTTTAAATGCACTTCTCTTTGAGGAGTCTCAGCATTGCTGTTGCAATGGAATGGATAAACCTGAGTTCTGCTAAAACAGATTTAATGGGAGCAGCAGGGAGTTGTCAGGGCTACTGGTCTGTGAGTAGAGATTTCAGTGCAGGTAGGAGAGAAATTATAGCAAGTTTTAATAATGAATTAACTCTGGTGATAGTTCCTATTTGCATTTATATACATATATAATCTTCATGCCCAATGCTTCCAGCAGAATATTGCTGTTTAGATAAGACAACTTAAAGGAAATGTTCTACCTTGGTGGTAGATGGTGGTTCTACCTGCATAAAAGGTGATTCAGTAGTTTGTTTGTATTTGATAAATCCTTACAGTATCAAGCAAATAAGCTGCTTCTCACAGACCAGCTGTTTCATTTGTGTGTGTGTAAAAATAATGCCTTAAAAACTGCAAGTCAGCCAAAGGTTTCTGTTCTCCACATTGGATGGGATAATTCCTTCAGCAGCTGTGACTAATGAAGTTGGTAGTATTTTTATTACTTTGTTATAGAGGCATCAAACTTTATTTTGCCTATCCATAGTCTGCTTACTGGACCTTGCAGGTCTTGGAAGGATCTGGAGTGTGCTAACAATGCTGAGTCAAGGCTTCTGTGACAGGTAGTTTTCTTCCCTACAGAAACAACCAAACTGATTTTTTTGCTTCTTGTCACAGAATAGCAATTACAATGGCTTGAAAATTTGGAATTTCAGCATAAATTGGACATTGTAAGAAGTCTTCCACTTTGTCTTTTTTTTGTGGGACGTCAGGTATTAGGAAGGCTTGTGAAATGCTTATTTTGTTTATACAACTGAAAGTTGGAAAATATGTGAAATGTTATCCAGGCTTCCAGCTGGTAGGGACTAAAGAAGAGAAGACAGAATTATAAGGAAAGCCTTAAACCCTATTTTGACTTTAAATGGCTTGGAGAACTAGGAGCTTGCATGAAGTATGGGGCTCTGGAGACCCTTTCTTGGAGAAGTAGGACCTCTGCCAAGGGCTCCAGCAGAGAGAATGGCAGCAGGATGGAGCAAGAGGGAAGGGCATAGATACATAGTGTGTGCAATAATATTTTACTTCCCAAGAAAATATTTTTCATGTCCTGTCTGACAAAAGAGTTGATGTGGTTGTTGAATGAGAAAACATGAGTCGTGTTCCATGTGGCTGCGTTTGTGCCCACCCTGCTCCTGCAATGTGTCACTGGAGTTAAAATCCCTCAGGTGATTTTAACTCCAGTGGAGGGAGTTAAAATGGGAGGGAGGGAGAGGAGATGGGCAAAGCCTTGGTGGCTTTGAACACCCCTGTGCTGGTGTCTCCCACATCCTGCAGCTCTGGGGTTTGGTGAGCTGCCCATCCAAGTGCAGCAGCAGTGATCCTGCAGACACCTGATCTGGAAATCTTAAACTGTTCCTGTTCTTTCACAGGTATTTAAGATCTCCTGCACCAGAAGCTCTTCTGAATGTTTGTTTGCTTTTGCCTCTCCCAGCCCTGATTTCAAGGGTGAGGTTTTTGTTCAAAGGAGGCAGAAATCTGCCATTGTGCCTGATGGAGGTGGTTGCTGATGTGCTGTGGCAGGTAATCAGCTGTGTCCTTCCACAGAGCTGGCAGCAGTGCTTAGCCAGAGTCTCTGGCTTTTTCCCCAAAAGGATGGGGCTGTTTTAAGGAAATGTACTGACCCTAAGGTGGGAGTTCGGGTATTTCTGTGACTGCAAGTGTACTGCTACGAAATGGTGAATGAAACTCACACTAAATAGCTTGAAAATTAATTTTCTCCAGCACTGTTGATTTTGGTTCTGGTTGAGAAATTTGCACAATATATCTTGTTTTGTGCTGAAGACACTTAACTGAGAGTGATATGAAACTCGCCAGTATAGCTGGAATGCATTTCCAAAATGTTTATGAATCAAGTGCTACACGTTTTAAGTTTAACCTAAAATTAAATTGGCTCCTACCCGAATAGTTTATTGCATTAGATTCTTTTTGTGCTGTAAAATTTAATTTTTTTTAAATACAACACTCAGTTGTCATCCAAGAAGGTCCTTTCCATTTTTGACTTTGTGCCAGCGAGGAGTGGCAGAGTCTCAGTCAGGCTGGCTGGAGTCTGTGCCCTCTGAGCAGGTGCAGATGTGCTCTCCAAAGGGCTGATGTTTTGGGCCTGGCTTATCTCCTAGGGCAGAGGATTCCATGCAGCTGCATTTCTGCCTTAGCTCTGCTCATGCATTGATAAGCTGTGTGGCCTGTGAGTACCCAGTCACACACAAATCTCAATTCCAACATGCTCCCCTTTCCCCTGGAGCCGCTTTCTCATCTTTGTGTAGTAAAAGGGCCGGCTGAGACCTAAATTCATTATTGACTGTAGTGGTGTTAGAGTAGAAAAAAGCTTTAAAAAAGCTGGTTGGAGTGGTGGACTTTTTGGAGGCTGTGGGAATGGCTGGTTTCTGCAGCAATAATAGAAGCAGAGCAATTGAAGTGTGGGTTTTGCACGGCAGCATCAGGAATTAGGATTGAGGGGAATCTGTGCTCTGTGGTTGGAGCCCCGTCCTGTGCAGTGCCAGGATCGGGCCCACCGTGAGTCCTAGAGAAAAATGAGTTACAAATGTCTTTAGAAGAAGTGCACTTGTCGTTTCCCCTCCAAGGAAACTCATGATTGCTGTTTCTAGAAGTGAAAAAGCCTGGGTGAATGGGCACAGGGACCCAGAAGACATTGAGCCCTCTCCTGCCGCCCCCCAGAGTACCAAAGGCAGGGACCCGCGCTGCCCTCGGAGCAGAGCAGGTTCTGGGTGCAGCAGGAGCCCTGCCCTGCCCTGAGCTCTTTCCCAGAGTACCAAAGGCAGGGACCCGTGCTGCCCTCGGAGCAGAGCAGGCTCTGGGTGCTGCCCTCGGAGCAGAGCAGGCTCTGGGTGCTGCAGGAACCCTGCCCTGCCCTGCCCTGTCCCGCACAGCTTTCCCGCTGCCCGGCCGGGAGCAGCTCCATGCTGCACACGGTTTGAAATAGCTTTTACCGGGTGCCTCGGCATGAAGGAATTCACTGAACCTGATCCTTGCTGGAGCTCCGTCCTAAGGGGTGGCTCCTGTCCTCATTGTCTGGTGTGCCTTTGTTTTAAAATTATATGAAGCCTCAGACACCAGCTGATTTACTTTAATTCAACAGCCAACTTATGTTTGATTTCTTTTCATATTCAAGTGAGCCATCTGGCTTTAATGAACTGTAACTGTTTTTAATGCTGCCTCCAGTTGCTAACATCTGAATATTTCATGTGCTGAAAGGAGATTTGAAATGCAGAAGTGAGGCTGAAGAGTCCAAAGTATTTCCAAAGCAGCTCTGTTCCAGCAGCACTTGTGCTCCACTTCCCTCGAGGTTTATCAAAAGATAATCTTTGGGGTGCCAGACTGTAAGCAACAGCCATGGTGGGTGCTAATTGCAAGTGCTCTCAATTTTGTGTACATAAAACACCACAACTGCTTATGAAATCCTGAGTAACAACCCAACTTGACTCGGGCAGAATATCAATCAGCTTCGACAGGAGCTGCCAGTGTTTGGCATCTTCTAAATCAACAGCCTCTTTGGTGCTTGGGGTTTGGTTTTGTGGGTTTGTTTTGGGGTTTGGTAGGGAGGCTGGTGTCCTAAATATTCTCATGTTTAAAAAAAAAGTGTAGTTGCGTCACATAGTTTAGTTGTCAAAGCTAATTGAGAACTGTATCCCATAAACTGAAAATAGCTTAATTGCAATTAATTCTGAGTATATTTTGCCAGGGCTACACTATTCTAAAGCAGTGGCATATCCTCAGACTTGTGAATATGTGCTTTGCTCACAGCATTGCCTTTGTTTTGGCTTAGCACTGTGACAGCTGATAGACTTGGGACAGGCCATTACCAAGACATGTTTTGATTAATGATTAAAAAGTGTTCTGTTGGTTCGTTTTTCTCTGTGTGCTGAGCATCGTGCCAGTGACATCAACTTCCAGCATCCCTTTATAAAAGATGGAATAGATGGAAGCTCAGTCTGTGCAGGGAGAGGATAGGCTGGGGACACGTGCTTGAGTTACCTTGCCCTGCTCTGCTTTGTCCTCTGGGTAGAACAGCTGCGGGGAGCCAGTGCAGAGTGAGAGTGGAGCCTGTGCTAAATTCCTCAGTGCCTTTCTCACAGAGGCAGAGCTGGGTGGGAGTTAATGTGTGACCTTGTAGTTGCATGCTGAGCACAGACTTTCTGAGCTGGAGTGGAGCAGGTTAGAGGCATTGAGCAGAAATTGGCAGCTGGGTTCCATTCCAGATGCATTCACAGAATCACAGAAATTCTAGGTTGGAAGAGACCTTTAAGATCATCGAGTCCAACCCATGTTCTAACACCTCAACTAGATCATGGCACCGAGTGCCACATCCAGTCTTTTTTTAAACTCTTCGAGGGATGGTGACTCTACCACCTCCCTGGGTAGATGATTCCAGTATTTGACCACTCTTTCTGTAAAATACTTCCTCCTTAATTCTAGCCTGTATCTCCCTTGGCACAGCTTGAGACTGTGTCCTCTTGCTCTGTCTGTTGTTGCCCGGAGAAAGAGACCGACCCCCAGCTCACCACAGCCACCCTTCAGGAAGTTGAAGAGAGTGATTCCTGTGAAGCTGTAATGAATAAAAGTTATTAGGATCTTCTGCACAGTAGATTTTTGTGGCATTAAGCTGCCATTCAATAGGAGCTCTTAATGATAACTCTTGCTACTCTCAAATTTTTTTTTCACCTCTAATGAAAATTTTTGAAGTTGCCTGTAGTTTTGATTGTACTTGAACTTCCTACATGACTGAGCACTGCTGCTGGATATTTTATTCCATTCAAGTTTGCTGATTTATTTGTGTGTGAAGGAAGCTACCAGTGTTGTGTACCTCTAAGGCTTATCAGGTAGCCTGCATAGACACTATAGCTGTACAAAACTCAAAATCAGAGACTTTTCAAATGTGTAGGATTTCCTTTTTATAAAGCATTGTTATTCAAAATGTGTTCATTTCAGAAGCACACCCTATGTTTTTAGAACCTGATTTTTAGTCTTCTCTATTATTTCAGGTATATCACTTAAATAAAACCAGTGCTTCACAGACATTCAACAAGAATGCAAAGAGTTTTTAAGATTACCTTTTTCTTACAAGAATTTTCAAGCCCATATTCTTGGTTTTATGACCACTCATCTCTTTGATTCATATAAAGATGTCAGTCAAATTGTGTTATTTCTAAAGAAACTTGTTACCTAGACTCTTATTTACCGTGCAACTTTGCTTTTGTGGAGAATTTTGTAAAGAAACAAAACTTGTGGTTCACTCCTAATGAATTGGTGGGCTTGCTTTAGTCCTGTTTTTACTTACTTTTGAGCATTCATAATGAAACAATTATTTAATTGCTAACAGGAATAGGTTTGTAAATTGGATATTAGGAAGAAATGTTTCCTGTGAGGGTGGTGAGGTCCAAGGCCAGGTGGGATGGGACCTGGGCAGCATGGGGAATGGAAGGTGTCCCTGCCCATGGCAGGGGGTTGGAAGGAGATGATCTTCAAGTTCTCTTCCAACCCAAACCACTCTAGGATTCTATCTTAAAAGTAGCTAAAGGTCCCGTGAAGGTTTCCTTACCCAGCTGTTCCTTTCAGGTGTTTTCCAGGCTCCCTTCCTGAATGTCCCGGCTGCTGTGGAAGGCAGGAGGTGACTCATGACCACCAAACAGTGACAGTCTCGGACCCCCCTGCTTCTGGCTGCTGGGAACAGCCTCTGGGCTCCTGTGGAGATGAATGGAGAACAGCAGTATGATGCAGGTAACAGTCCTGGCCAGCTTCTCTGAAAACATGAGCAATGTGGGAGAAAGATGAGCACAGTGAGTGTCCCTCGGTGCTTGGTGCTGTTCACAGGGAGAGGCTCCAGGTTCACAGACTCTGGGTTGTGCTCTGGGGCTGTCATGTTTGTTACTGCTCTGGATCAGAGCAGGGTGTACCACTGGCTAAAAGGGAAACAAAATCTGGCCCACCTTGGTGGTTGTGTTTTCAAGAAGCTGCGACTTTCCTTTCTGTGGTACCACTGTGAGATGGGCTTGTGAAAAGCTTGGTGGTGTTAACATTTATTATTTTAAAGCATTTCTCTTTCAGAGTGGTTAATACCTAGTTCTATCCTAGTGTTCATCATCTTCTTAATATTTTGGCAAGCTTTTGGTGCTGGTTGGAAAAGTCACATAACTGAAGCTGTTTGCTACAATTGTAATCTGGTTTTCTGTAGTCCTGTTTTTCTGAAGTGCCTTGGTGTGTCCCCTTTGATAGGCTTGTGATATCAATACCAAAACTCCTGCAGAGTGATGTGTTATGAGAAATCAGCTCAGGTTTTGGATCACCTTGGAACACCAGGCCACAAGAGTGTTAGTCTGGGATGGCTGGGAATACCAGCAGCTTTCTGAAACAGTTCTGAAATGTGGGGTTGGGACCATCCATTTGCTGTGTCTTGCCTGCCATGGCTTGTCCCTTTTCTTTGAGGAGGTCCCTACCTATCACAGTTTTTATATAAAGCAAATTTTAATTTGTGATTATCAGTGTAAACAATTGGATCAAGATTTTATCCGAGTATTATTTTCCTTTGGTACTTGTCCAACAAGCTCCTCTTCTCATAGGATAATTCACTATTGGTAATTTTACTGCCTTTACTTTATGGAAATCTAATTGTCAGTGTTGCTGAAGAAATGTTAAACATAATTTTAATCTATTGTGCTTTTTAGGAGAATGGTATCATCTGCTTTATGATGCTGGAATGTGCATTTTGATTATTAATTAAGCAAGTCAGTCGAGTTGTTGTCAATGTTAAATCCTCAAATAGTCCAGAAAAGGCATCATGGGTGTGGATGTAGAATTTCTCCTGGCACATGCACATACTTGCCTGGTGGAGTATGTGGAGGAAGGGAGAGGAAGAGTGAGGAGTTGTTTGCATGGTCAGCAGTGGTGTGTCCACAAGCTGTGATAGCACATCCCTCAGTCTTAAAACCTTTATTGACATTTTTCCATCTTCCTCAAAAAGTAGCAGGTCAGAGAGTCCTCTCTCACTGTGTGCTTTTGAGTAGCTGAGGTTTGATACTGGCTTGAAATTACTCAGCAGCTATTTCCCTGAGCATCTTTTTGTGCCAGGTTTGAGACAGGAGGCTGTAGCAAACAGGAGGCTGAAGAGCAAACAATAAATGATGAGAGCTCTACTTGCGTTCAGAGATAGTTCCCAGCAAATACCTGTGTAAGCATAAGCACATTGGTTTTGTTGTGCCCTCTGATATTGTTTTCTGAAGTGCTTTTGAGTTACACTAGTCCAAACCACTGCTGGAACATTGCTTTCATATTCTTTGACTGGTGTAATTTTCTTCCACTTGATAATTTGCTGCATCTTCTGGAGGTTCTCCTCTGCTTTTCTGGTTTTACATCCAGGCTCTCTGGCTCCAAGAACCCAGGCAGAGCTCAGGGCTGCTGGTTGTGATGCTCCCTTGTACTATGAGAGGAAAAGACAACTTTTATTCATGTCACAGTCTTTTTCAACTCCTGAAATTCCAACCTGTCTTTATTTATTCATGGCCTCGCAGCTGGTGAAGATGAAAAAGATTAACTGTTATTAAAATCAGATTGAACTATATCTACATTTCAGGATGAGAAACCTTTGGGTTAGCCTTACTGAAGTCTGCAAGACCTTCAATTGTGATGTACTTAAATGTCCAATGTGACAGTCTTCAACTAAATGACATTAAAAATGCATGGAAGTTATTTGCAGTGAGAATTTAGCTCAGATCCAAAGATGAGAACAGCCTAGTGTAGACTCTTTCCATTTCAGATATTTTTAAGGGCTAACTTCCTTAATATTTCACTACATTCTCCAGTCCAAATGGTATAATTCCATATTCTTTCTCTACCTGTATGTATCAGAGAGCAGCAGGGTGTAATTTGTGATAAAATTCAGGAAGAGTGAGTGTTCCCACTAAGGCCCGTAGAAATAGGGACAAATGGGAAGTGATGCACCTGCTTAGGAAAGCTGGTATTCATATGAAGAATTTTCTCACCTCCAAAGTGGATGAATATTCTCTGTAGGACACTTCTCTAATTTTATTTAAGAAAATGTTAGCTTGATTTGAAAGTTCTTCTGACACAAACTGGTTGCATTGCAATGCCAGAGAAATGGGAATTGTGTCAGGTTCCCTCCCCTGCCTGTGCCAAAGTTGTGCTTTGCCTCTGGGCTAATGTGCTGCTCAGTCATCTTGTCTAATACAGAGAAATAAGTCTCCACATAGCAGAGAGCTGAATTTATTTAGGGCTTGTAGCAATTAAGGATACGGGGAGAAAGAGAGAGCATAAATATGTACACCCTTGCAGAATTAGATGAATAAATTGTGCTTTGGAATCAAATGCATTAAATATGGTTTTGCTTGTTGTCATCTGTCACACTGATTTGCAAGTTTTCTCACAGTAGCAAGAACCTCTGCTGAAAATGTCTGAGGTCTTATGGAACATTCTGAACTCAGACTGATCAGGGTGTTTAATGCATAGTTCTGGCCCCTCAGGAGAGTGGCTTCATTAAACTGGTCCTGAGTGTCCAGGGGTCTGCCAACCTGTGAGGATGGAGCTGTGCAGTGGGGTCTTGCAAAAACTACCAGCAAAACACTTCAAAGGCTTGATTTAAGCAGGGCCTGTTCTGCTGCCCCTGTCCTGCCAATAAAATCGGAAAAGTGATTGGATTCTAGCTCTGAAAGCCTTAGCAGAGAGATGGTCCTTTGCTGCACCTTTGGAGTGCTTCTGCATTCAGATGTTGAACAAGAGAGACTTATTTGGGGGGGGTTTTCCTTTTTTTGTGTAGTCCTACCACATGCCACAATTAAAAAGCTGATTTACTGCTCTCATTGTGAATCCTCATACAACATTTTCACTTGGAGCTTTACTCTGTGAGCTTTTCCTGCTCCACATTGCTCCAGAAGGAGCTGTGCTCAATAAACTGGGGTGCTGGGGCAGGTGTGTGAGAAGCAGCAAACAGGATGGTTCAAACCCTGGCTAAGCACAAACCTCAGCTGGGGCAGCCTCCAAAAGGGAGGAAAATTCCCCAACTCTGTGCCCAGTGGTGGAAGTGAGAGGCTGATCACCTCAGCTGTAAAACCTTGGTGAAGTGTGAACACAAGCTGAGTTCAGCTTTATGAATAAATGAACAGAAAAAGTTGTGGGTGCTTTTTGGAGAAGTTTCTAAAAATCCCTCTGACTGAAGGAAACTCCCTAAAAGAAAATGGTAAGAGTATTAAATTTGCCATTAGTGTTGGATAGGGATTTGTCTTTTGTTGGGGTTTTTTTTTGGGGGGTGGGGGGCTTTGGTTTTTGAGTTGGTTGGGTTTGGTTTGTTGGAGGGTTTTATTTTTCCTGTGAAAAGCTGGTTTCTAAGTGAGCTTTTGGCTGTGCTGATGAGCTGTGGGTGCTGTGCAGGATGGAGCAAGCTGAGCCCTTCTCACCACAGGCCAGCACTGCACAGAGGGAGCCACTCTGGGAGGGGGACAGGCTGCAGGGCCCAGGATGAGCAGGTGGGTGACAGAGGAGCCGCCCTGGCACGGAGAGAGCTCCACTGGAAGGAAGGACATGATTCCGACTCCCTCTCAGCCAGTAAACAGGACAAATAGGTTGTTGGTGATTATTAGGATGAGTATGGCCATTAGGAAGAATAGCAGGTAGGTGGAAAATTTCGTAATGTAGGGGTCTGAGGCCATATATCATGTTTCAAATTGTAGGATAGGTCATGATACAAACAGTGCAATGGGGAAGAACAGTGCAAAGGTAAGGGAGTAGAAGTCTATTTTTATGCTGATGGGGATTTTGAAGTTTATGATGAATTTTCATTCTCAGAAGGAGGTGAAGCTTCCTGTTCTGGAGTGGATGTAGATTGTTATTGGGATTAGGCTGATTAAGGAGGTTTTGACTGTGTTTGTAATTGTGTTGGGGTTGTTCTTGAGGTTGTTGGATAAAAGTGGAAATAGGATGGTGGGGAGAGGGTTGATAGGGTTAAGAGTATGAATGTGTTTAGGACTAGTGAGAGGTCCATTACTTTCACTTGGATTTGCACCAAGATGAACGGCTCCTAAAACCATTGGATTACTATTATCCAATAGAAAGTAAGGAGGCTGAGGTTTTACACTCAGATACAAGAGTTAGCAGTTGTCGCTGGTTTTACCTCTCCCGTTGGGTGTGTGGGACAGGCTGCAGGGCCCAGGATAAGCAGGGACAGAGGAGCTACGGTGGCACGGAGTGAGCCCCTGTGGGTGAGTGGGACAGGCTGAAGGGCCCAGGATGAGCACGGACAGAGGAGCTGCCGTGGCACGGAGAGCCCCTGTGGGTGTGGGACAGCCTGCAGGGCCCAGGAGGAGCTGCCGTGGCACAGAGAGCCCCTGTGGGTGTGGGACAGCCTGCAGGGCCCAGGAAGAGCTGCCGTGGCTGCCCAGCCGGGATCTGCTTTAGCCGCAGCTCAAGGCGGGGCTCGCTGAGCAGCTGCAGGCGAGCCGGCTTTCCTGGGAGCTCCTTGTAGCAATTAAGTGGCAACAGAAGTTACTAATTGACCCTTTCAGTGTGTGAAGTGACCTGTGGCTCATTTAAGGAGCTTAAGTGGCCCTGGGCGGTTATCTGATGATAACGGGGCTGGGGCCTCGCCGTGCGGGGCCGGAGCAGCCGCGGCTCCTGCGGCGCTCCCGGGGCGCTGCTGCTCCGAGCGCCCGCCCGGTGCCTCTGCCTGCTCTGCTCTGCTCCCCTTTCCTTCGAGCAGTGTCACCCCATGTAGGACTGGCTTTTGGGGCTCGAGGGGAGTGGGGTTCTTGCTGCAGGGGGGTTTTTGATGCAAAGGATGAGATGGTTTTCTTTGGGTGGGAGTAAAATGAGAATTCGCTCCTGCGCCTGACTGACCAGAGCTGCCTTTTGACAACTCTTGTTGCCTTTTGATTCTGGAGTTGTGATGTTCAGCGTTTTTATGGTTGTATAAAACCAAAATTCTGTTTAAATTAGTTGAGAAATCTTAATCTATTTAAACAACATTTTGTAATGAAATTGTTTTTCTTAGAATGGCTTGCAGCCAAAGCTTTGATCGGCTCCACCCTAATTTGCAAAAAACTGTGGTCTGTGTCTTAACTTTTTATTTCCTAAAAAAATTCCAAAATAAAACTTCCTATTTATTTCTCCAGGTAATTTCTTCAGTAAGTTAAAAATTATCCTTTAAAAGTGGTGGTGATATTCAAGCTCTGAATCTTTTGAGCTATGAAAGGCCAAAATAACCAGCTGTGGTTGGTTAAAAACAGACAAAGTTGGGTTCTGGAGAGATAAGAGCCTCTTTAAGATAGATAATGTCATCAGCAAACAACAGCTAACTGAATGTACATTTTTAAATTTTGGGAAGTGATAACACCCAGAGTCACAATGAAAAGTCAAAGATGAGCTTAACCATCAGTCTGAAGGTTAAAAGAACCTATTAAACTCAAGACCTGTAGGTTTTTAGTCTATTTATTGTATCTCAGACTTTTGGACAAATATTTGCTCCTTTCTATTGGAAAACTGGGAATTGTCCCAGAGCTGACTTAGCTTGTTAGCCTGTCCAGGGGGCTGATAAGGACACGTGGTGGTAATTAATTCATTTTTTTATGTGTAATGTTTCCTACTCAATTGCTGCTGGGAAGATCAGTTACTGCCTGCCCTAGGAAAGGCATGGGGTGTAGGAAATGCCAGTGTCCTGTAACCTTTGCTGAGCTCTCCTTGGGCTTGTGATACACAGAGATTTCTCTGTTTTCAAATATAAACAAGGTATCAGGTTTCCTGGTCCTGAGGGGGGGAAAGCTCTGTTGTTCATTCACAGACAGCTCTGGGGCAGATGGTGGAACCAAGCCTGAAAATGAAAATGAAAGCTCTGCTCTCGTGTGCTGTCACTGCAACCCCATTTTGCTGCTGAACCTGAACCTGGTGTGATGAGGTTAAAAATGCTGCTTGCATAGGCTGGGACCCTCACTGGCCATCCCACTGTGTTCCTGCAGGAAAAATGAACCAAATAGGGGACCTGAAATCCACCCTGGGCTGGCTTGGTGTCTTTTTAGCAAAGTAGGTACATGTGTGTGCTGGAGAAAATAGGAATAGGAGAGCAGCAGGGAAGGGGACCAAGCTGTAACTGAAGGGGAGACCAGGGCTGGAGTACAAGCTTGACAATAATAATAGAAAATTTGACTGATCTGTAGTGTGGCTTGTTACAGGTGCTTGCTTCCCTAACAGCCTGAGTGAGCTTTGAACTGTGGTTTGAGTGGTTTTAGCACATTTATGTTTTAAATGCATCTCATAATGAGGTTTTCTTGGTCTAAAGAAGCTGTTACACCTTACAAACTGGGCTTTCAAAGTGACCAAGTTGAAACGACTTTTTTTTTCAGTTATGTCTCAAGTTGTTTTCTTTAGAACTACCCTGAATCCCTCTCTTTGCTTTTGGTGTTTTAGAACAGCTAAATGTGTACTATCTGACTTTAAAAAGAGCACAGTCATATTTCAAAGGATTTTTTAGACTTTCTTTTCAAATCTCTTACTAGTGGTACTGCTTTTTCCTGGGTGGTTTTTAATTTAAAACACCAACAGTCCAGTGTGCCTGGAGTTGTGAGTCTCTCATATTTGTTGATATAAATACAGAGCTCTTCTGCCTTCATTTCCCTCTCACAAATCATAAGCAAATTTGTGCTAAATCAAAATCCCCAAGATTTCACTGTTTTCCACAGAAAGTCCAGCTTATAAGTTCTGTTCACAGGCAACAAAGGCCAAGTAATATTGTTCATTCCTTGAAATGTGATCACTGCACACTTGTGTACTCAGTCATTTGGAATCAAAGTGGGTTTTGCTGTGGTTTGTAGTAGCCTAAAGCCACAGAAGTGTTTGGCTTCTCTTCCAGATGCTGGTTCCAGTGTGGAAGAAATGGAATTCAACTGGGATGAGTATCTAGAAGACACAGGAGCAACTGCAGCCCCCCATGGATCTTTTAAACATGTGAGTAAGGGAGCGTGTGTGTGCTTGGCATCTCCTGAATTGTTTCTTTGATACATGAAGTGTTTAGGGTTTCTTTGAATGAGTTACTGCTCTCAAACTTGGAAGACTAACTAGAATAATGTTTTTTATAGAGAAATGTAGAATTTAACCTTTTTATTACTGTTTCTTGTCTTCATCCCCTGTACATAGCACAGGGTGACCCCACCCAGAAATGCTGAAATCTAAGGAGTTAAGGTCTTTTCTGCACCAGAAGATAAGCTTGATTTTTCTCAAGAAGCTCAAAATATCCAGTCTCTTTCTTCTTTTGGTGATTGCTCCTGGACAACTGTTTTGGAGGAGTATCTTTAGAAAGCTGGTGGCAGAATTAGTTCTTGAGCAGCAGAATTCAAATGTGCTCTTAGAGAAAGCTTTAAAGGCAGACCTCAAGGAGGCAAGGAGAAATAACAGCTCTGCCAAACACCTGACTGTAGTAGTTAGAAAACTGATTAGGATAATTGTTGATCACAGGCTTAATGAATAGGATGGTCTTGAATAAGCCCTTGTCTTTGCCCTTGGACATCTTAAATGTCTGCTGGTGAAGTCCTGGAGAGTACTGTCCCATTGGGGGAGACCTGATTGTGAAATCTGCCTTCTTGTACAGGGCTGTCAGTGAAGGTGAGCTGTACAGAGCTGGTGTCCAAACCCGTTGGTTCTCTTCCAACAATTAAAGCACCTTCCAGACTGCCAGACTGGTGGCTGTGTGTGACACATTGCTTGGAAGACACCCTGTGGTGCTCAGGCTTTTGGGTCCAACACCATGACTTTCAGTATGAGGAAACTTAAATCAGCAGGAAAACAGCCTGAGGTCTGTTTGTGAAGGATCACAAAGCATTTTGAGCTCAAGGGTAACCTGGAGAAATTAAGATTATTATATAGTCTGTTAAAATGTGTCAGTTGTGTTAGCAGTAAAGATACACAGAAAATACAGACTTCACAGAGGCTGTTAGAACACTGGGATGTAATTGTTTTTTGTTCAAAGTAAAAATTCATTTCTGAAGGGAAAGGGACTGTGCTTGTTTTATTTTTCCTGGGTGTACTGAGACTGTGGCTAGAGCCAGCTTAGAGTGGTGGTGTCCATGCAGTTCACACTGAGGGCACAGCATGGAGCCAGAGCAATGGCATTTTGCAGTAATCCAGGGAATGGTCTGTCTCCTCTGGTGTGGTTTACCTCATTGGATCTCTCTTAAAGAGGCCTGCTATCATAACTTGGACACTGTATAACTAATTGTAATGCCAGCTTTACAGCAGTGGCCAACTGAATTAATATTGTAGCTGGATTTTGTTAATTAGCAGCAGACACACTTTGAAAGACTCACTGCACTTGCACCAGCTCAGGGGCGTCAAGTGTGAGGTCTGGTGGCTGTGGCCATGGTTGATAAAAATACGATTAGGTTTTAAAAAACCTCCACATTTTGTACTGTTATTATTATTAGTGAGGAACACTCACTAATAATAATAATAACACTGAGTGCAGGTGTGCTGGTGAGTTGACATTGTGATGGAGAGTGGTGGGTAGGTCTGGGCAAAGCCCTGGGGGTCAGGGGGCCTGGACCTCTGCAAGGAGATCATCAGTGAGCATGGAAATAGACGCCTGCACATTCAGAATGAAACTCTTGGGTATTTTCTACCAGAGCTCCTTAGAATTTGTCCAGAGACCAGTGTTGATTTTCTCTGTAATAAGCCTGGCATAAAATTCTTTATTGCTGACACTGAATTGACAGGCAGAGGGAGGAGCATATTTATATCATAGTCCTGCTGTTAATAGAAGTGCAGGAGTGCAAGGGCACATGCTGGAGGTTCCTGTTGTCCATTGGAAGGTAATGTGCTGGAAAAGGTGGAGTAGAGAGCCTCACTGCCTCCCAGTGGAGAGTGGCAGCCCTGAGACAGGGTTATTGTGATTCAGGGTGCATCAGGTGAGTGGCTGTCAGTGGCAAGTACTGGTACTGGTGTGCCTGTGCTGCTGATTGTGTTCCCTCCAGCTCAAATCCGTGGTCCTAGTTTCTTGACTTTAGGAATGACATATTTTTGTAATCCAACATCAGGAAAGCTAGCAAGCTTTACTCTCAAAGAAACAGAGTGAAAAATTCTGAGCTGAAAAATAGTATTGGCACAAGAGCAAACGAACATGTATGATAATTAATATGAATGCATTTTTAAATGGAAATGTATGGTTTTAGTTTGATTGTTTTTAAATACTGAAATAGCGAGCTCCCATTGTGAGTTGTGGGTGAAAAATACCAAACTCGTGTTGTAGGAGAATACATGGACAGGTTAAGGGAGTGTAATCCATGCTTACACAGCCTGTTAGCAAAGCACTGAACTTGCTTATGGGAGAGGTGACTTTCTGTATTTGTATATTTTTTATTAATTCTGAGAGTTTTGCCTTGCTACGAGTAAGACGCATTGGAGAATTTAAGCTGTTTCTCAAATTAAGTGTGTTCTAATGTTTAATTTTTTAGCATTTTAAAAATTAAACAATATCAAGATCAAAGTGACTGGCATAAAATGTAGCAGAAAAAAGAACTGTAATGAGCTGTAATGAATGCCAGTGGTGTTATCCCCCCAGGTCTAAATACCCTTCCTCTAGAACCAAATGCTCTTTTTAAATTCCTTTCTGCCCTTTATAACACATATGTGACCATGAAAAACAAGTTGGTCTTCAGCATCATCTGAACACATTTGTTTGCTTGTGTTCTTGCACGCTCTTAATCCTTTTTATCTGTTCCTTATCATCATCTCCCCTGAACTGAGCTGCATCCCTGGCTCTGGCTTGTGCTGTGGCACAGCCTGGGGACAGCTCCTGATGGGAAGTGGGGGGGACAGGGGTTGGAGTCACAGCTCCTGGCCCGCTCAGCTGCCCTGTCGGACTGGCTGCTCCAGAGGAGATGCTCTGGAGGGTGCCCATCCCGCCCTGGCTGGCCCGGGAGGCTCCTTGGAGGAGTTTGTGGTGCTCCCCCGGCCCAGCGGCGCTGCCGGGAGAGGGCGCGGGCAGCGCTCCGTGTGTGCGGAGCTCCGGGAAGGGCCGTGGAGCTCAGCAAAGGCTCCGTGTGTGCGGAGCTCTGGGAAGGGCCGCGGAGCTCCGCAAAGGCTCCGGCTGCGGGCAGCGCTCCGTGTGTGCGGAGCTCTGGGAAGGGCCGCGGAGCTCCGCAAAGGCTCCGGCTGCGGGCAGCGCTCCGTGTGTGCGGAGCTCTGGGAAGGGCCGCGGAGCTCCGCAAAGGCTCCGGCTGCGGGCAGCGCTCCGTGTGTGCGGAGCTCCGGGAAGGGCCGTGGAGCTCAGCAAAGGCTCCGTGTGTGCGGAGCTCCGGGAAGGGCCGTGGAGCTCAGCAAAGGCTCTGGCTGCGGGCAGCGCTCCGTGTGTGCGGAGCTCCGGGAAGGGCCGTGGAGCTCAGCAAAGGCTCCGTGTGTGCGGAGCTCTGGGAAGGGCCGGGGAGCTCCGCAAAGGCTCCGGCTGCGGGCAGCGCTCCGTGCGCGGAGCTCCAGGAAGGGCCGCGGGGCTCAGCAAAGGCTCCGGCTGCGGGGAGCGCTCCGTTTGTGCGGAGCTCCGGGAAGGGCCGGGGAGCTCCGCAAAGGCTCTGACTGCGGGGAGCGCTCCTCCTGCTGTTCTTGCTTCTGCTGGAACCTGCTCTGCCTGCCGGGACGCTGTGCTGAAAGATCAGCTAAAGGGAGCAGCACAGATTTCCCAATTCTTCAAATGATGCGTTGAGCTCGAGGCTTTTCTCTCAGGAATCAGAACACGAAGTTTTTTGTCAGCAAGACAACTGTCTTTTTGAAGAGACACCCTCTATAATACCACTTCAAAATGCCTGCAGGTATTGGGTCCTGCTGATTAGGTTTTTAAGAAGAAATTTCTCTAAGTGAAAGGTATTAACCCAAAGGATATGAACGGTTAACACAGGCATATGCTTTTCTTTCTGGTGTAGTTCTCTTAGTTTTATTTTTAGCAAACCAGTATGTGCTGGCTGATGAGACTATAATAGCTATGGCAGTTACTGAAGTGTCAGCACAGAACTGGGAATAAATACCCCAGAAAATATCTGCTCCATCTGCATCATGCTGAAAGCCTTTCTTTTAGTAGTTTCAAAGAGGAAAGAGGGATCTTTTAATAAAAAAAAAAAAAACATGAGTTACAGCCAGCTGAGAATAGGGAATTGACATGTCAGAGTTTTAGTTAGGACTGAGGTCCTGGAATTAAGTGTAGATCAGACCATTCTTTAGAGAGACCAGAACAGGGTCCATCTGCTCTTTTGGGATTGTTTTGGGGTTTGGGAGAAATGAGGAATGTGAGAAACTTAAGGTGTTGTCTTCTCTTTTAAGTCTTCCATTCCAGTGTCTCAGTTCTGTGCAGTCAGATTGGTCAACTGCACACAGCACACCCACATACAAACAGAGCACTCCCAGTGTCTGGTGCTTTATTGTTGTCAAAGTATGAAGAATACAGACTGATTATGTTCCGTGCAATTTATGTAACAGTGCTGCATATAGAATTGTTTAGGTTCTTGCATAGAGAGGCTAAAAATCCTTATTCTGCAGTTTGTGCAGGTTTGTGACTTCTTAGATGAGCATGGTGGAAGAGACAGATACTGTTACCGAAGGCATGTTTATGTACTTTAAATGGGCTTTTAGTCCAAAGACCTTGAATGACACAATTTAACACAATGAGTCAAAGTTGTGGTGCTGAGTTTGACCTTTAGTTTTGCTCAGATTGCCAGCCCAGCTGTGAGTGGGAAAGTCTTTCAGTGATGGGGGAAGATATTGTCCAGGGCAGAAAATGAATGGCGCAGTGTTTCTTTAAGCTTGAAAAGATACTCTGAAATGCAAAGAAGATTTCATTAATAATGTTTCTGTGTGCCTTGCAGTTTGGGTCCCATAATGTGATAAGGCTGTTTCTCTGAAGAGGCTGGGTGGCATTTGGCTTGAGTTTTTTTGCTAATGAACTTGTCTAAATTGTTCCCTCTGTTATTCAGCAATCTTTCTGAGAGGTGCTCAGATGTGATGATCTTCTTCCTCTTCAGGTGGATACAAGTTTGCAGAATGGTTTTGCCCCTGGCATGAAGCTGGAAGTCGCTGTCAAGTCTGACCAGAACACGTACTGGGTTGCCACCATCATCACCACGTGCGGGCAGCTGCTGCTGCTGCGCTACGACGGCTACGGCGAGGACCGCAAGGCCGACTTCTGGTGCGACATCCTGACTGCTGACCTGCACCCCATCGGCTGGTGTCAGCAGAACAAGAAGATTCTCAAAGTGCCTGAAGGTACCAGCTCTGTGTGCAGACACAGGGAGCACACCAAGAGGTGCTGTTGGCCTGTGTCAGCCGGGCAGGCAGCCTGTGTGGGTGCTGTGGTGTGCAGGGGCTGTTGCTGTGGGGACAAGCTGAGGTTATCTGCTGTGTTTTCCTGAAATCCTGTGACAGAGGCTTGTGGTTATCTTAATCATCACCACCAAAATCTACTGCTTTGACATTTCCTTTAAGTTTTATTTTGTTTTATTTCTTTAAGTTGTTACTGGTGTGTGGCAGATTCTCTTGAATTAGGCAGTGCAAGGTTGTGGTAACATCTTGTGTCTGAATAATCTTTATCTGACAGGAAAAATCACTGTCTTTCTCTTTCACTGTTTGCTTAGGTATCAAGGACAAGATACCTGACCAGGAGGAGTTCCTTCAGCGGGTGCTGAAGGGGGCCTGCAGTGCCCCTGCTAACCTGCTGGAGGGGGTAAGTGCTGCAAGGGGCTGCATGCTGGGTTTTGTCTTGGCTTTGCCCTTCATCATTAAGGGGACCTTATTTGAATTGTCAGTTCAATTCCCTTTTTAAGTTTAGGAAGCATTGTAATATGCTGTTGACCCTAGAGTTCCACTCTCTAGTGTTTCCTATTTACAGTATTTAATTTTTATAGTGTTGTTCTGAAACATATCTGCTGCTGCAGGTTTAAGTTGTTCATTTATCCTGGTAAAAGAAAGACCTTTTTCAGCTCCCTAGGGTTTCAGTCTTCTTCCTGTTTTGTTCCTCCTCCATACAGCTCTAAGAAAATAATGCTTTATTTATCTGGCTTTCATGTTGTCTCCTTTCTCAATTAACTTCTTTCACTCTGAATTGTTTGTTTGGGAATTTTTCACTAACAGTCATATTATTGTTTCACTTAATTACATCTTTGCAAGTGAAGAACCAATTTTTTTATCCCCTGCTCTGCACTTAAAACAATATCGGCACCTTATATCAGTGTCTGGTTGTAAAGCACAGAACATAATGGTTTTTGGAAAATGCCTTTGACACCTTCATTACAGCTAACAGTTCTGTCTGTATGTTTCTGTCTAGTCATCTTTGTATGCTGGATGACTCAGTTGTAGAAAGAGGTTATTCATGTTTCCTTCAAACCTGGAATATATAAATGATAATGTCTCTGCAAATGATAATGAGGACTTCAGTGAAATGTGTGACTGTGTCTACAGGCAGTGCAGAAGCTCTGACACGAACACCAGCAATTCTGAACGTTGTCACTTCTGGCTTGTGTTAGGAAGGGACATGGATTTCTGTGCTTCTGTGCTCATACTTTATTTATGCAGACAGAATGTGTGTAAGGAGGTGGAAGTATGGCATTTGTTTTGTTCTCTTGTACAGAATAATTTGTATTCTTTCTGTAGCTTCACAGAGGGAAAAATCCACTGGATCTCATCGCGCCCGGCTCGCGCCTGGAGCTGCAGAACCCCCGGGACTCCCTGGAAGCCTGGATCGTCACCGTGGTGGAAAACGTCGGTGGGAGGCTCAAGCTGCGCTATGAGGGCCTGGAGGACTTGGACAAATTTGACCAGTGGCTCTTCTATTTGGACCCTTTCCTTCACCAAGTGGGTTGGGCAGCTCAGCATGGATACAGCCTGCAGCCACCTTCAGGTACTTGAAAACACAGATCTTGTATGTTGTGATCAGAGGGTAGAGGCTTCTGCTTCAGTGCTCTGAATTGTCCTTCTGGGTGCACATGGTGCTCACATAATCTGTGTGATCTGACAAGTCCTGCACCTAATAAAAAGTAGGTGAAGGCACAAATACTCCTATGAGACTTTGCACCCACTTCTTCTAAATGCTTTTTGGCCTGTCAAAACTTTCCTCGTGTGTGTGCAAAGGAAAGAAGTGAGGAAGGGATTGCCTTCATGATTTTGCTTACTTTTGGTATGTTTATTTTCCTGGGGTGTTAAAAGTCTTACGGTTTTGGAGTACTGCTCAGCAGGAGCTTTTGCAGTTGAGACCCTCAAGCCTACTGGACTGATTTAGATACCATTTAAAAATATGAAAATCTTTCTTAAAAGAAGGAACAAGTGCATGGAAGCAGAGGCAGAAGTCGACACATCTTTCAGGCATGTCTTTGTCAGGGCAGATCATCAGAGAAGGGAGGCAAAAAGTGGCAGAAACACAAAGGGATGGCTTGTGAGCTTGCCAGTAGCATGTTTCCTGGTGGGGGGAAACCTTGGGATAAAGAATTTGGCAGTTTAGAGGGGCACAAATCAAACTTTATTGCTATGTGTTCTGAGAGAAAAGAAGAAAAATGACTACTCACTCTTTCCTTCTTTTTCCTCAAGCCATTAGGTCCTTGAGGAGTGAAGCAGATTGGCAAGAGATCCTGAAGAAGGTGAAAGAGGAGGAAGAGGAGTCATCTGTTCCTACAGATCTTTTTAAGGTAGTGTAATGCTGTGGATGATACCATGGAAATGCTATATTCCCGAGCAATGATTCAGGGAAGTCAGACACCCATAATTCTTTCCTTGTTTTGTTTTGTTGGTTTTTAAAATTTATTCCCTCTCTCTCTCTAGTTTAAAAATATAATTATAGGAGAAATAATCATACTGGTATCAATTCTTGGTAAGTTAGACAATGCACCCATCACATTTATGTAAGTCATTAGTTGTCCTGGTTCTTAGTCCATTTTTCTCAGCTTTTTTTGGACCCATAAGTAGAAGTAGAGGTGCTGTTGCTCTTGAATTTGTTGGGTGAGGTACAGAGATATGGATAATTCTGGAGCAAGAGCCCTGTTCTGCAGGTTTCTGTTAGGCTGAAAATGGAGGCCTGTATAGTTTCATTTATTGTAACTCATGATGGGTGCTAAAGGTTACAGGGAAAAACCTCCAAACATTTATATCGACCTTTGAGACCCCTCTGTATTATCAAATCTTGCTTCTGTGTGGAGAATGGCAGAGGAAGAAGTCACAGGGACTCAATTCCCTAAAACTCATCAAAAACTGTGTCTCAGGGCATCATTGGGCTTGTCATTCAGAGAAGTTGCTGGTACTGAGACATGTTGATTTCTTGGAATGAACTGATAAAAGCTCCTTAAAAACTCATCCTCTTCAGTTAATATATGTGAGGTATGTCTCTTTTTTGATGGAGGAGGGCAGGTAATCAGAGCCACACATCATTTTCCAGGATAAACCTGTGATTGGAGTGCACTCATTCTCTGAAGGCATGAAGCTGGAAGCTGTGGACCCAATGGCTCCCTTTGTTATCTCTCCTGCTACAGTTCTCAAGGTACCAGAGTTCTTAAACCAGTCCTGCTGAGGTTCACATCTACTGCTACTTCTGTTCTTAAGTGCTCAGGGAATTCTCATTAACTGGTTATCTTAAAATCTTGAGCTAGTTTCCAAATGAAGTGTTTTGTATGTCTCCCTCAGGGGACAGGCTGCCTGATCAAACAGCTGCTGGTGCTGAAGCCACTGGATTTCAGTGGAGGGGAAAAGTTCCATAAAGATACAAGCTCAAAATATCAAACGATGAAAATTGTCAAACCCATATTTTTAAAATAGGGTGTATACCCTCACAATCTGAGTATCCACCTGGAGATAGTTTTTTGAGGTTTTGATTTTGTGAAGGTTATGTCATTACTGTGACATAACCTTACATTACACATGACATTTAGATGGCCTGATTTCCAAACGAGGGGTTTCAAAGTTGAAATGAAAACTCTCCAACATGATCAGGCATTTCTTTTCTTGCTATTTGCTTGTCCTGTTTCTATTTGCTTCAAGAGTGTAGTGGTTTTATTTGTGATAGTCCATCCTGGGATGCAGTTCAGCCTTGTTTAAATAAGCAGTTTGTTATAGAATAGTAGGAAGACCACAGATGCTAATTTCTGTGCATTTTTCATGAGAAAATTCCCTAAAGCGCTAGGTCACCTTATCTTTTAAGTGCTCAGACATTGTTTTATTATTCATGTTTGTTAAGTTTCTGGATAACGCAGATGAGTCTGCTGGTTTATGAAACCCAAAGATTCTTTTATTTTTTCGTAACCCTCCTGGTATTTCAAGGTAAAGGGTTTCCATCAGGCAATACTGCTGTTTATTAAAGTTATCAGAATCTGCATCTCACAAGAGCCCATGGTTCTCTTTTGGCTGACTGCAGGTGTTCAATGACAAATATTTCATGATAGAAATCGATGACTTGCGGGCGGAGCGCGCGAGCAGCCAGCGCTACATTTGTCACCTCAACAGCACCGGCATCTTCCCAGTGCAGTGGAGCCTGAAGAACGGGCTGCACCTCAGCCCCCCGCCAGGTATGTCTGTGCAGCCTCCTCCTGCTCACCTCTGCTCCTCACAGCTCCTGGCAAAGCCATGGACAGAGCAGCACAGCAAAGATCCAGTGTTGTGTTTGCATTGCCCCCAGACAAAGGGAGGAATGATGAATCTGACTCCATGTTCTCAGAAGGCTCGTTTATTATTTTATTATACTATATTATATTAAAGAATACTAAACTATACTATACTAAAGAATACAGAAAGGATACTTACAGAATGCTAAAAAGATAATAATGAAAACTTGTAACTCTCTCCAGAGTCCTGACACAGCTTGGCACTGATTGGGCAAAGAATCAAAACAACTCACACCAGAATCCAATGAAACAATCTCCAAACACATTCCAAAGGAGCAAAACACAGGAGAAGCAAATGAGATTGTTTCCCTTTTTCTCTGAGGCTTCTAAGCTTCCCAGGAGAAAAATCCTGGGTGAAGGGGATTTTTCAGAAAATACGAATATGACAATCCAGCTCTGAAAATCAGGAGGTTTGAGTTTGGGGAACTGAGGTTTCCAGGGCATGAGCGTGGATTTGGGAGGATGAGAGAGGCTGAGGATGTCATGCATAACAGCCTGAATGCTGGAATGGATGGAGTGAGTGTTCCAGGCCTGAAAGAAATGTTGATTTCAGACTTAATTTACATGCTATCAGAAGCCTGTAGTCATTTGCATTGGATTTTTGCTTCTGGTCAGAATGGAACATTGTTATCCAACATTTTGTAATATTTTTAGGCTATCTTATCACTCAGAAGTTAATGAACTATTTTTTTGACCAATGGCCTATCAGGCACTGTTGCAGATTGTTGAAACATTGCTTCAGGACATAAGGGAACAGGGTAGTCTTCCTGCACTGCTGAAATATTTATTCATTTTCTCAAACTAGAAATGTCAGTGGTACTGTAAAACCTGGTCCTCTGCTCTCTTACTTGGCACCTCACAATTCAGAGTTTTGTTTTGTTTCAGCTGCTCCTTACATCAGGGGAGCAGAGACTGTAGGATGTTTGTCTCCTGCCTTTGCTTGGATAAAGTGTGAAAAGTGACTCTGCCTGACCAGCATTTCCTAAAATTTTGCATGTGGAAAGTGAAATCTTCACTTTATAGGCATGTGACTGGAGCTGACAAATATTTTAAGTTTCTGTTCTCATTTCTCTGGACATAGTGGTCATTCTGAATTGTGTGAGGTCTCAAGAGCTCTACTGGCACTGGTAAAACTGAGAAAAATGAATAATTAAGTCTTTCCATGGTTCAGCCCTTTCTGAGGAAGAGTCACAGAATAAGTTAGGTTGGACTGGTGAGGTCTCTCCTCAAACCCTGGCTTCAGTTTTGGGCCTCTCACTACAAGACAGACATTGAGGGACTGGAGCATGTCCAGGGAAGGGAATGGATCTGGGAAAGGGGCTGGAGCCCAAGCCCTGTGAGGAGCAGCTGAGGGAGCAGGGGATACCTGGAGAAAAGGAGGCTCTGGGGGAAATTTTGGATCTCTGCAATTTAGATCATCATGTTAATGCTATATTCATACACTGGGTTTCAAATTTTGTTTGATTTCTTAATGTGTTCCTTTAAGGGGAATGGTATAAGTGCAGCACTTGTGTCCTTGCTAATTTACTGCCAGCCTCAAACTGACATGGCAGCACATTTTGGGCCCCATTCCCTTCAGTTATTTGCTTTTTGTTAGATCACAGGGAAGCCAAGTATTTCCCCCAAGAAGAATATAATTTTTCTTGGAAGGATTCTCTGTCTCCTGATGGACTCCTTGTTAAGACACTTACCTTCAGATGTCTGCAGATCTACAGCTGTTATCAGACTTGATGAGGCACTTGGCACATCTTACTGCTCTCTTTAATGACTTAGCATTTAACATGTCTTTGAGAGAGCAGTGTGTTGATATTGTGCGAGTTTTGAGTGCTCTGTTTTAAAAAAATAGCTTCAGAGCTGACACAAGAGCAGTTGCAGAAATCGTTCCTGAATTTCATCTGTACTCTGTGAAACTGTTTAAGATGGGTGAAACTGTTAGGGGTGAAACTGCTTTCCCGTGTTTCAGTTGCTGCCCTTGTCTGCTTGGCAGATTCATGATTCAGGTTGGAGAGGTCTGCCCTCACATGGCTCCCTGAAGCCCTAAGTCAGTTCACAAACCTGAGTGACTCAAACAGATCTCAGGCTCTGTATCAGGTGGGTTTGAAATGAGTCTCAGCTGTTAAACTCTAACCCTTGGCTCTTTGCTGTCCTAGGTTACCCTGGGCAGGACTTCGACTGGGCTGACTACCTCAAACAGTGCGGGGCTGAGGCAGCTCCCCAGAGCTGCTTCCCTCTGGTAAGGTTCTCCTGCTGAAAATCTCCTCTGCTGCCTCAGTGACACCCTGATCCCAGGGACAGGAACATTTTTGTTTCTTACTTTAATTGCTTTTCCAAGTAGAATAGAATGTTTGAGCTGGAAGAGACCTGCAGTGATCAATTATCCAATCCAATGCCTGACCCTCTTCTGGGCTAAGCATAAGTTAAAATGTGCTGTTAAGGGTGTTGTCCAAACACTGCCAGGGATGGAGCTTTGAGCCCCTCTCTGGGAAGCCTGTTCCAGTGTTTGACCACCCTCTCAGTAAAGAGGTGCTGCCCAGTGTCCATCTGAAGGTGCCCTCAGAACCATTCCCACACCTCCTGTCCCTGGAGATCAGCACCTCCCTCTGCACATCCCCTCCTCTGGGAGCTGCAGGGAGCAGTGAGGTCACTCCTCATCCTCCTGGACAAACAAACTGGACAAACCCACAGTCCTGAGCTGTTCCTCACAGGGCATTCCTTCCAGCTTTTCACCAGCTTTGTTGCCCTCCTCTGGACACATCTGAGCACCTTAACACTTTACCTGTGATAACTCAGGAGGCAGAAGAGATAAGACAGTATAAATGAGAGTGAACTGAAATAGTTGCGTGCCAGCTTCCTAGATAGGGAAGCAGTGGACCAAATGTTTCAGTTATGATAAAGCAGACTGAAAATAAATGTTTGTTTTGTGAAATTGAGATGTGTAAGAGTCCGTGGAAGAGACATAGAACAGCATCAGTCATTGTCACTCCTGTAACTGTGGAAACAGAGCCTTTTAATAGACTTATTTTCATTTACTAAGGGTGCTCTTTCAATCTTCCATCCTTTCAGCTTGAAAAATTAATTCTATTGTATTAATCAATACAAAGTCATCTTAGATTAGTACCAAATAATCATTTTGCATTAACCAGTGCCTGAAGGATGTGCAAGATTTTGGGCTTTTGTTGGTTCAGTGACAGTAATGCTGTCGCCCAAAGCACAATACCTTGTCAAGCAGGAAAGGGTACTATTAACACCTGCCTTCCAGTTCCATTTACCATACTTGGGCTATTGCAGTGCTTAGAGGGAGAAATTAGAATGAATAATTACCAGTTTTTGAAGACAGTGTTGCTGGCTATGAATTCTTGTTGCCCTTGTTCTGTCTTGTAAACTATAGCATCTTAGAGCAGGTCACTGAATTTATTATCCCTTTCTGAGAAGAGTTGATCACTGGAGGCTACTTCCAGAATTCATAATGTATTGATCCTGTAATTACATTGCAGAGTGGCTCTGGGAAGAAGAGTCCTCTGTCTGGCTGGTACTTCTTATCTTTAATTCAAGAACTCCAGAGCTGGATAAATACCTATTCTTATGTTTTAGGGATTTTTATAAATATATATAAATGCAAACTGTATTGGTGAATAAAGTAAGACCCTACTTATCCAAAAAATGTAAAATGAAAAGAAAGCTTCCTATTCTGCCTGCCAGAGCTCAGATGAGGCAGGAATGTTATTTGCATACATAAAGTGGATTTCCAAGTTAACATGATAGAATAGAGAACCTGGTCAGACTGTTTGTCAGACTTATCACTCAGGTGGCAAGCAGCAGAGAATTTCTGATTGCTGAGAATGCACTCAGTCCTTTCAGTGAGCCTGAGCATCCTTATTCTTTGAAGACAGATTTGCTAGGACTGTCTGTAGAGCCTTTTGTAACTTAAATTCATTGTAGTTCCTGATATATCTTACTTGTTTACAGTGTGCTAATTATCTGAAATCTCCTCTGTCTGAGTATCTCTCTGTGTTATTCAGGCTCTGAGGGCTTTGTGTTGCTCCTGTTCATGGATATGCATATCCTGTCCTGGATACACAACTGGTGCCTTACTGAAGTATTCTGGCTTTTTCCTAGTTAACTTCTGACCATGGATTTAAAGAAAACATGAAGCTTGAGGCTGTGAACCCAGTTGATCCTGAAGAAGTTTGCATTGCTACAGTCACCAAGTTAAAAGATTCATACCTCTGGCTTCAACTGGAGGGTAAGCTGGTTTGGGGGAGAGAGGAGTGCTTGCCCATCACTGCACTTGCTCCTAGTGCCATCCCCAAACCTGAGGAGTATTTGGAGCAAACTCACTGTGTGCAGAATATGGGCAGCAAGGCACTGATTCCTCAATGAAATCATAGTCAAAACCCACTTGCATTATCTGTTTCCAGTTTGCCTTGGCTGGCACTGCTTATTTAAGCCCAAAATGTCATTTGTCCATTGCAGTGTCAGTGCTGGGCTCATGCACCATGCAATGTGCTGAGCAGGGCCTTGTGGAAAGCAGGGGCCTTGTGACAGTTTCACAGATGAGTGACTTGCATTCTGAGCAAGCCTTGGCCAGACCTAGGGAAGGAAAGTTTCTTCATTAAGGTAGAGTAAGCCTGTGTCAGCTGTTCTCCATTATAATCCCATTTCTTGATTGGAAGTACATCAGCATTCACTTGCTATGCACTGTGCATCTCTGCTAAACTGTGGAAGGAAAATTCCCATCTCCAGCCTTTAGGAGGAAGTAAATAAGGTCAGGAAAGAATCTGGTCAGTAAAAGGGGATGAATAAATGATTGTTATTGTGTTCCAGATACACCATAAATCAAAGCAGCTTCACTAACAAACGGGCAGCAAGTGTTAACCAAATTAGAGGTTTTATGACTTGTTTCAATTTTTCCTTTTCTGAACTGAACAGGCTCCAAGAAACCTGTCCCTGAGTGTATAGTGAGTGTGGAATCAATGAATATATTTCCAGTGGGTTGGTGTGAGACGAATGGATATCAGCTCAGGCCTCCTCGCAAAGCAATAGGTACCAGTTCTCTTCTGTTTGCAGTGCTGGGGTGGAGCTGCTGAGACCTGCCAGAGCAAATTGCTGCAGAATTACTGCTGGCATTGCTGAGTTTGGAAACATTCATCATGAACTGAGGATCTGTGTGTTGCACAGCTCTTCCCCTGGCTGTTGGGGCCAGTTGGAAGCCCTACAACTTCAAACCCCACAGTGCTGGCTTGAGGTCCCTGCACACTGTGGGGACAATCCACTGGCCTAACAAAGAAATCCTGTCTGTGTATGAACACCTCCCCTGCTCTGCATTTACCTCTGTCTGAGCTGTTCTTGCCATGTGTCTGACCCTGATGCTGATTTTACATGTGCACTTGTGCAAATGTTAATGCCACAACAAAACAGTGTGGATTGTGTGCACATTTGGAGTCAAAATAAAGGAAACTGATTTTCTCAATGGGCCAGGTGGTGATGGTCCCTAGTGACAAAGTGCTGAAGAGTAAACTCTACCTTTTTAACTACACTAGTAGGTAGAATAAGTGTCTTCTCTCAACTGCTTAGTGAGGCATGTTTATTAAAGTTTCATGGGATTGGAGAAACTGAAGAACTTCTTCAGTGTTCATTAATAAGAAAATTTTTATATTGAAATGAGCTGTTATTTTCTGCAAGTCAAAGCAAGAGAAATTAATCCAGTTGCACTGCCAAGGACAGATGAGGAAGAAGAGGGGGGGATCCTAATTAGATAAAAGATGATTTGAAAAAAAAATCCAGAAGTTTGTTGGGGCTAAAGCATGAAATTGCTGATGAGGCATAATATGTTGCATTACCTTGTTTTATTTTACTACCTGGTTGTGAAAGCCAGAATTAGCAAGTGGACCCATCACCTAAATGACTGATTTGGTTGCAGCACTGTGTTCTTGCACAGCAGCTGGCTGAAGTCATTGGTGTTTCTAACCAGCTGATTTCATTCCATTTCAAAGTTAAAGTGCTGAAGTTACTGTGCCAGTAAAGTGACATGTTGGGCCAAAGAACATAACCTTTGGGTGCTGCAAAAGAAAGCATGGCATTCCTTTTTTTGGCTAGTAGTACAGGTGGTTTAGAGGCTCTGATGCAAATAAAGAGGCACAGAAAGTAAAATTTCATAGAAAACTGGGCATATGCATGCTTGATTTAAAGAATTTTTAATAGAAGTTGAAGTAAACCTTCTGGTTCTCTTCAAATTACTTGGGCCAGGGTACTTCTCGTGCAGCTGGGTCAGTTGTCTGACACTGCAGTGATGGGAACATAGATCCTTTTTGCTCTATAACTTAAAGAAATGGGTCCAATATATATATGTGTATATATTTATATATGTATATATATATATATGTATATATCTTAGTCTAGATGCTTCATTTGATTTCTTCTCGTATTTTGCTCTTTTTTTTTTCTTTCAGTAAACAAGCAGAAAAAAATTGCAGTAGTTCAACCAGAGAAACAGTAAGTAACAGGTTATTGGCTGTTGTTTTTTGTTGAGTTTTTTCTCTTTATTTTTCAACTGGAAAATATGCTGTGTTAGGGAAGATGTAGATTTGCAAAAGTGCTGTACTGAGGGTTGAGAGATTCCACACTCCATTTGTGTTAATGCTGATAGATTCTGCTGATGTTCAGAAAGACCTTTTGCACTACAGTAAGGAGATAGAAAGCCTGGAATTTGGTTTTTTTGGAATTGCTCCTTCCCAGATTAAATTTGGCCCAAAGCAGGCAGAAAGAAGAGTTCTGCTAATATCTACAATGAGTCTAGAAACTGTGTCGTGCACGTGGAGCTCAGTCTCATGAGCCTGCTCAGAAATGCTCCATGGAATGCTCACAGTTGGCTTTATTGACTCTTACAGCTTTACAAACACCAGAGCTGTCAGTAGTCCTGCCAGTGTTTGCATTGCTCCTAAAATACTGAGCAGTCTGTTCCCCCATGTTTTGCAGTTGGGATCCTTACCAGAGTACTGGAGTCATTTTGGTTGTATTTTGTTTCAAAGCCAGCTTTTTCAGAATGCATAAGGTGAGGGTGCACTGCCTGTGCTGTGAAATGTGAAGTTAGGAGGAGTCAGGGGATGCAAACTCCTGTGGGTAGCTTTGGGAGGTGTCTGTCACCATGGTGGCCCAGGGACTTCAAGCAAGGAAGGATTGCTGCTGGCTGTAGCAGGACAGAAGTCCTTTCCAAATGGAATTTGGTAGTTTCTGTATGTCATTGTGAAACAGGGGAGGTCTAAAAAGCAGGTTAATAAAGCTGGAGCTGAGGAAAAAAAGTGTTGTGGTGCTTTAGTAACAGAGAGGTGACTGTCATGACTATCTGTCTGTTTTCCCAACCTGCTTCTTTCAATTTCAGAATTTTATCTTCAAGGACAGTTCATGATGGACTAAAGAACCAGGAACTGAACTCTTCTGACTCAGGTATTGATCACAGAGGTCAGGCTAACAAAGGCAATATCCTGTAAGAGTTCACCTGCTCAGTCCTGTTAGGAGAGGGAAGGAGAGGAAAGAGTTTGGAGATTTTCATCCCTTGATGATTTTTTGAACTTCAGAAATGAATGAAACAAACAAAAACCTGCAGTTACTTGTGTTCTGCATTTCATATGTGCATTAAGCCTGGAAATCAGATTCTTACACCAGAACATTGCCCATCCAGCAGAGGATCTGTGAAGCTGAATGTTCATTGGGACCATGCAGGTGACCTTCTGTTGTCACCTGTTCAGTTTGATAATGTAGGAGAAGCAGGTGTGCTATATTTGTGCTCAGAGTTGTTGGATTCTGGCTTTGGGAAGCAGATCTCTCTGGTTTTATTGTTAACTTCATCATGGTGATAAACAAAACCAATTCAAACAGCAAACTGCTTTGTGTGCCAGATGGCAAAATCTAATAGTTTTCTCAACTGTTGCAAGAAGGAATGTGATGAATAAGTACATCTGCTGGTGAAAGTCACACAGATCCATCCATTTGGCAACACTGTGCCTCCTCCTCTGCTGTTTTCTGTACAGTGAAGTGCACATCTGAAGCTTCCCTGAAAGCGAGATAAAAATGATGTGTCCTTGTTTATCATTTTAATTGGCTTTTAATAGAGTCATAATGTAAATTTGACTTCATTTATTTATCTGCCAGTTTTCAACTGCTGAATTTAAAGTCTTTAAGTGGTAGTGTTGCTCAGCCAAGAAAAACTAGAACACTACTGGGTAAAACAATATTGGTTTTGTACATAATTGTATTGCAATATATATTAATACTTGAATTTTGAGCAATGCTGAACCATTATTCAGATTCAGAGAGCTTGATGTCACTTCATTAAAGGTCAGTTTATCAGTTGCTGAATCTTTTGTTTGCTAATCAAAGGAAAAGGATTTAAAATTCAAAACAATGTGATGCTGCAATTTAGGATAAACAGTGGAGAATAACTGCCAGTTTCTCTGATGGCAGAAGTTTGGGGGAGAGAAAATTTATCTGTAATTGCTGTGTAGGAACTGCTTCTGCTACCAAAAAATTGGGATTTTCTTTGTCTTTGCTGTTCTTCATGGTGTGGTACCATGAAGCAGCAGACTAGCCAGGAGGGAATGTTTCCTTTCTGATACATGACCATCTTTATTTACTGCAGCTTGACAATTTGTGTTGGGTGGGTGTGAAGTATGAAAAATGTTTTGACAACGGGGAATAAATGATGGTGCCATTGCAAACGTGACACAGAAAGTACCTCAAATCCCTGTCATTCAAAACTTTTCCCCTCCTTTTTTTACAGCAGATAAACTGTTACCTACTGCGAGATTCTTTCCTGGGGCATTTGCAGCGTGTGATTTCAATGTTTGTTTTCTCATTTCTCACTTCTCAGTGGTAATTAACGGCAAGTACTGCTGCCCAAAGATCTACTTCAACCACCGGTGCTTCTCGGGGCCTTACCTGAACAAAGGCAGGATTGCAGAGCTGCCCCAGTCCGTGGGACCTGGGAACTGTGTGCTGGTGCTGAAGGAGGTGAGCTGATGGACATCTTTTATTTTATATTTTAGTTTCTTTTGAGATTGACTCCAGAAGGAGCTGCTCAAGCACTGCATAGAGAGGCCTACAAATAGCAGAGTATCTTAAACACCAGAGTATCTGTCTAATTACAGATGGGTAATTCAGAAATTTAAGCTGATGATAAGTAAGGAGTGTCTTTTTGCATATAATAAAGTATAAATCATGAATGGTTTTATGAATGGCTGATAAGAGTAAAAGCCTCTCGTTTATCTAAGTAACACTCAGCCTTCTACTGCTGAATTTTATTTTCTGTTAAAACAGTATAACCTGTAATTACCACAATCAAAGGAGTTAGTGTCTTTTTATAGCTGTAATAAATGTTTCCATTTTAATTAACAGACATTAGCTGGAGATAATCCCAAGATTCCTTTACAGTTTGCACTGTTGATGGTAAAACAGAGGAAATACAGATTTTCTTAGTCAAAATGGCAAACTACATTCAGTAATTGGGAAATGAAAAGAGTTATCTGTGCTTTATAAGTTGGATACAATTTGCATAGATCAGGTGAAATTACAGTTTGGCTTCTTAATGTAACTGAGGGAGGAGGAAGCCATTCTTCAATGCCAGAGAGCTTCTTCTCCAGAATGTTTTTCACAGCAAATTTACAGATACTTTAATGTAATAATTATTTTTCTGAAATTTCAAAAAAGATCATGAGGTGGTTATTATCTGACCTGAGAGGCTGGAAGTTTCCCAAGACTGGAATATAACTGGATATAACTGGATATGCACACTTGAGCTGTCATGAAATGATTACTTTATATATAAGAATTGGCTTAACATACCTGGAATTTTACCTTCCATACCAAGTATCTTAATGGGGAGAGAGCTTTAAGATTTTCTGGCAGACATGCTGTAAAACAAGAGTCTGGTTGTCAAGAATCAAGCAGACTATTGAAAAAGGGCCAATTTTGCATGCAGAAAAGTACCCTATCCTTTCTGCCTATTTCAGTATTTTATTGAAAGAACTGCAAAAGAGCAAATGTGAAATTCTGTGGCAGCTTCATTTAATCTTGAAGGTTTATTCTGCTTCATTGCCTGAAAGCAGAAAGTGTGCACAAGTCCTGCTGATGTGCAGGTGCTGAGTAGTGCTGAAAGTTCAGTCAGTATGTTCAATTGTATTCATTTCAGTTGTGAGTCTTGCTCATTGTAGGGATCCTAGAGTTTGGTGCTTGCATTATACCTAACAGTTCTCTTTGATTTCTGGACTGCTGCATTAGTAGCAATAAAACTGCAAATTTGTAATGTCAAGGTTGTTATGCAATCAGTTGGGAATGATTTGGAATAAGCACACAGTGAGCGTAAAAAGTACAATTAGAGTGCACATTTTGTACTGTCCCCCACTAACTTCAGGTTATTCACAACTTCAAGTTACTTTACAGTACTCAAGAAATTATCATTTTATTAAAATAGAGACCTTATCATGGTTCATGGAAGCAAAACAGGAGAGTTTAGGATTCTGCACTATGGTTTTGTTGTTAGTAGGCAGCAAAATCCTGCAGCGTTTTTTGGCACAACTTCACATGACACACAATCTTTAAGATAATCGCTCAGATTTAGCCAAGGTTATGCAAGTTTGGGAGTTCTCAGCCCCAGGCATTAATTTAGTGATGTGTAATTCAAGGGCAATGACTTGGAAATTGCTGGATACACTCGTGACTCTGCAGACGAATTCTGAGGGCTGGGAAGGCCCAAAGTGTCGGCTGCTCTCAGTGCTCGTTTTGGCACTGTCAGGAGGTGTCTGTAATCCTGCTGTGAATGAGTGCTTTGATGCTAGATAATTTGGATGAATAGGAGTAATTTCCTATTCTGCCCTGGCACTTTAAAACAGATTTATTGTACAAATAACTTACACATGTTTCCTGCTCTTCCCTCCCGTGCTGTAGGTTCTCACTTTATTGATCAACGCCGCCTACAAACCCAGCCGTGTCCTGAGAGAGCTGCAGCTGGATGAAGAGGCTGCCTGGCATGGCCATGGAGAGACCCTAAAAGCCAAGTAAATTCTTGTCCTGTTCCCTGGCTCCTCAGGCCCAGTAGCTGTTTTCTGCAGGCTGTGCTTTAGCTTACATTCCAGGGAAGGAAAAATTGCTTAGAGCACATCAAGATGCCAGCAGCCATCAAGTGTTGAATTCTTTATAAATTTCTTTATGAGTTCTGGGGAGTGCATGTGATTTTAATGCTACATAATATGGCAGTGTACTCTGCTACAGGCTTGTGAGCAGCTAGAGACTGGTGTGGCACTGGTACAACATTGTACTGACAGACCTCTGGGTGATTATTTTAAGATTTAAGATTATTTAATTCACCTGAAGATAATTATCAGTGTTTTAAAGCAAAAACATGTACTGCTTGGGAAGTTTCTCAGGCATTTCCACACAAATTTCTTAGTGGAAAAAGATTCTTCAGAAATAAAGTTAGAAGCTTTGAAATGGCCTCACATGGATGGCTTTCTAGAGCAGTCTACCCTAAAGCACTCCCAGTTTTCCTGCTGAGCTTTTTGGGTTGAAGCTTCTTTGCAAGATTATTTTTACAGCTAGGAAAAGAGCAGTGAACATATTTGCATATATTTGATAAGTCCAGATACTCCTTTATAGTCTAGGGATGGTTTTGTAATTAGGTCACTGTGTTTGCATATTAGAGATTAGATTTTCCCAATGTGCCACTGCACACTTCCCTACATAATTTTGAACATGTCAGTAATTCTTTTGTTGGATCAGTTTCATGTACAAAAATACATCTTTCCATATATTGGAGGACTGCTCTGAATTGGGCAATAGGAAGATGACAAAGGTTAGTGTAAATAGAAGGTATAGCTGAGGAATAAAGAAAAAAAATATTTGTTTAGTCTAGATGAAGTTGCTGTTTGCTTTCTTTTGCCATAGTAGTAACACTAGGGGTATCTGTGATGGACTATTATGATACAGTTGGTTTTTTCAAGGTATTACCTAGGTACTTGCAGGCCTGAAACATATCTGGTAGATATCAGCACATGCTTGTAGCTGTGCTGGGAGGGCAAAGCAGAAATACTGAGCAGCTCTGGTAGATATTGCACAGTGCAGCTCTTTCAGTGTAATGGCAAGTTTGGTGAACAAAAAGGAACAATTTCTTAATTTAAATCAAACAGGAACAGTATGTGGAGTCATGCAAGTGACTGTCCCAGGGAATTGTTCAGCAGTTGGACAAAAGCTGATAGGAAATGTGGCAGTGGTCCCCTTGTCTCCATAGGATGAGCACAGAAAGGCTCACCAAAAGCTGTCTGCAGTTACCTGAATGAGCTCAGTGGCTGCTTTCAGCCTTGGTTTGAGGAACCAGCCATCCATGGCACAGTGGGCATTTCTGCAGTCCCATAAAAGCAAAGAGACAGCAAACCATCTGTGAACAAAGAAAACAAAATATCTCAACTCTGGGGCAGTCCCCTCAGATGGTGTTTTGTAGTTGTTGATGGGGCAGTGTTGCTGTGTTTGGTACTGTAGCCACCTCTGTGGTGGATTTTCTTTATTTGGGGATCTGACAGAAGAGACATGAGCTCCTGTTTCCTGGACTTGGCAGTCCATAAAGTTCATAATTCCTCATATTTTTTCTCAGTTTCATCTCAGTATTTTTGTACACCTTTCAATGAAATCCTCTTATCCTGGTAATTAGGAGATTCCTAATTATGCCTGTATTTTCACTGCTAGGTACAAAGGCAAGAGCTACCGTGCCACCGTGGAGGTTGTGAGGACGGCAGATCGGGTGGCAGACTTCTGCAGGAAAACCTGCATCAAGCTGGAATGTTGCCCAAACCTCTTTGGCCCTCAGATGGTGCTGGATAAGTGTTCAGAGAATTGCTCTGTCCTGACAAAGACAAAATACAGTGAGTAGATCCCTGATCCACACCAAGGTGGAGTTTGGAGTGTTGTATTTTAGTTTCTTTTGGCTTTACACCAGAAGGAGCAGCTCAAGCACTGCATAGAGAGGCCTACAAAATATTTGTGTTCCAGTGTGTAGGAGAGAAAAAATTAATTCTGAATTGAGTGGTAGAACCATGGCTTAACTTCTGTTGTGTGCTTAAAACTTTATCTTTTTAAAACAACTTTTGGGACAAGAACTGACTAATGTTGTAATTTAAGTAGCATTATAATTACTTTTATTGATTTGTTGTGGGGAAAAAATGCAACACCTTCAAGCTATTTTCTTCATTTTTTGGGTTTTTGTAGGCTGGCTTCAACCATTTGACTTTGTGAGAACAAGCAGTGCATTAAGGCCATGTTTAAAAACTACAAATCATCATAAAAAGTGCCGTTAAATTGGACCAAATCTTTGATAAGTTTTGTATAAAACAGAATCATTTGGAGGCTTCCCAGAGATGGAGGAAGTAAATCTTTACAGGGCAAACAAAATTGATCAGTAACTCTCGTTCCTTAAACCAAATTGAAGTAGAAAATACAGACATAGTGATTTTGAAGATTTGCAGAACTGGGATTCCTATTGGGAAGTGTCCTTCTACTGATATTCCAGTCCTGATGAGGGGCAAGCATAACTAGTGACCCTGAAGGTGCATTTCAGCAGTGTGCTCCTTCCCTCTGTCCTGGCAGCACACTATTATGGCAAGCGGAAAAACAAGCGGATAGGTCGGCCCCCGGGCGGCCACAGCAACCTGGAAGTCGCCATGAAGAAACCAAATAAAAGACGGAAGAGACGAAAACATTTCTTTGTTCATAAGAAAAAACGTTCTTCCACGTCTGTGGATAACACTCCAGCTGGATCTCCCCAGGTAGGACAGTGCTTATGGATCTGGGATCTGATCTTTGACTGCTTCATTTGAAACAGCAAACCTTGTAACTTCAGGGTTACAGCTGCCTTTTTTCTTTTCTCCTAACTCTTCAGGGCAGTGGGGCAGAAGAGGAGGATGACCAAGATGAGGTGGATGAAGAGTCTCTGACTGAGGACAGCACCTCAGAGCACCAAGATGAGCTGCTTGAAGAATCAGAGGTGTCAGAGAAGAAATCCCTGTCATCCTCTCCCACCCAGAGTGAACTGTCTCATTCCCTGGCTCAGGACCGAGACAAGAGGAAGAGAAAGCTCAGGACCTTCTCCTTTTCTGATGATGAAAACAAGCCTCCTTCGCCAAAGGTAACTTGGAATGTGGATTTCTGCTCTGGCTTGTTCCCTGCTGAGCAAGCACCAAAATCCTGGGGGTATTAACCACAATGTGTATGTTCTCTGTTTCTCCGTGAAGGGTGTTGTGAAAACTCTACAGAATAATTAAAATCCATGATGTTTGTTATGGTTTATAGTATTTGCAGGGATCCCCGTGGCAGGGAGGAATGACAAGGACAACTCCATCTTATCAGAAGGCTAATTAATTACCTTATTATACTATATTATTCTATATTATATTACACTATGTTACATTACATCTAAATTGAATCTGCTATGCACTCAACTCTGCACACACTGTCCAGAATCTCGTGACTGTCACCCAATAGTTCCGACACACACACACACACACTCTTGGCCCTGATAGGCCTAGGACACAAAACACCATCACTTTGGGTAAACAATCTCCATACTGCATCTACTTTAGCACAATACAGCCACAGCAAAGAAGATAAGAATTGTTTTTTCTTTCTCTGAGGTTCCGAGAATGTGAAACCCAGATATCTTGTTGGGAAGAATTGTGCCTTACTTTTCTCTGTGAAGAGAAATGTGGCAACAATGATTGATTCATAGGACTGTAATAAAGACCAAGCATATGTGATATTTTGGAATTCTTTTGGCTTGTCTAGGACATAAAGATGGAAGTTGCTGAAAAGCTGCAGCTGGACAGTAACCCTCTGGAATGGAGCGTGGCTGATGTGGTACGATTCCTCAAATCCACTGACTGTGCTCCCCTGGCAAGGATTTTCCTTGATCAGGTATCATTTTCTGGCTGCTGAATGTTGAATCTGTCACTTGTCTTCTTATCCCCTAAGGAGTCTGAAAAAGAATTTTTTTAATAGGGTTCTGAGGAAATAAACAACTTGGGCAATCTGTGGCAGTTTGAGAGATGAGAGTTCAGGGAATGACCAGAATTTTTCAGGTTTCTCACTACTGGGGGGGAGGATATTTTGGTCTGCAGAGCATCTGAATCTTAAAACTACAAATAATGCCTACAACAATGCACTGTGACAAAAGTCAACATTTTATTTGCATCTTGGTGTTAAACTTAGCCACAAAAACAGTGTCTATTAAAACTGTACTATTAGAACTAATGGTTGGGATGGTTTGTAGTGGTGGATGTTGCAGATGTACTTTACCTTGTGGAACTTCTATTTCTATTTTTTATTTAGAAAGATGCAATGGTTGGTTAAAATTACTTTCTGCATGAAATTCCCTTGGGTTTTTTTGTTGGGTTGTATTTTTTACAGTAGAATCTCCTGAGAGTCTGTGCCTTGGTGGATTTCAGCTGGCATTTTAAGAAAGGAGTTAATTTGTTGTGTGTGAGAGAGATTTTTAAGCTGCCTGGGGAACATGAAAGAAGCATCTAATTCACAAACGGTCACAAATCTGAAATTACAGCGATTAAAGCTGAAGGAGCAGGGAGAATAACAACAAAGTCACTCTGGAATTTTTGTCTTGTGACAGGAAATCGATGGCCAGGCACTGCTGCTGCTGACCCTGCCCACTGTTCAGGAGTGCATGGACTTGAAGCTTGGACCAGCCATTAAACTCTGCCATCACATTGAGAGGGTCAAACTTGCCTTCTACCAGCAGTTTGCGAACTGAGGAGCAGCCAAGTTGAAGTGGACCTTTGAAGCACAACTACAAAACCATGCTCCTTCTTCTCTAGCAAGTAAAGCCAAATGAACTTAAACTGAGGCCCTGGTGACCTAAAAGTGTGTGTCAGCCTCAATTTTCTCTATTTCAACAGAAGGAAGACAACATCTGGAGCAAAATGCCAATGCAAACACAGGAGCTACTCTACCAGCTGCCAGCTTGGGAACACAATAGTCTCTTGCTCTATGGTTCCCTTTTTTTAATGTATTTTTTAATGATGACAGAAAAGTCTCCTCTTGTGGGAAATGACATTTCAATAGTTCTGTTGGCACGGAACTTTAAAAGGAGAAACGGATCCTGTTTACGTTCGCATGTAGGCTGCCAGAAATAACCTTTCTGTTCCTGATGTTTCACAGAATCCCCTGCTCTCCCTGTGCATGAACACTTGCTTTACCACAGCACTGACTTTGGAATGTGTTCTTTGCACATTCGTGTGTTAATGTTGAGATTTTTAATGAATTTGTTCATTGTTAGGACAACAATGTGGCCACAGGGTTCTGAATGTACAGTATAGCAAGAGTGTGGTTCCTTTTGAAGTTTTTGTTTGTTTATTTTGGTTTGTTTCACTGTTGTTGGTTTTGCTTTTGTTTTTGCTACCTCTGTAGCCTGAACAGTAGAAGTGATGAACTAAAAAGGGAGGGAACTGCTCTTTCTGGACACGTGGTCCATGGCTGCACAGCAGTCTGGCTTCTGTGGGCATGTCCAGAGTGCAAACCAATGTCAGCTTCTGTTCCAAAGCTTTAGCTGAAACTTCTGTAGGCATAACCTGGATGTTTCCTTTTTTCAGATGTCAGAAAACTGAATTATTTTGCACTTCTCTTACAGGCAGGCTATAGGACATAAGGAAGGAAAGAGAAAGTGCCTCTGCATTTTCTATATTTGGGTTGTCAGATTTTTATTTTTTTCTTTATTGTATGAAGTTATTTCCTTTTTCTTCTAGCAAACAATTGGGTCATGTACATAGAGCCTGTCAGCAGACTTTTGCTTTGCTACCTGAACATCTATTTAGAGAATACACTAAGGAAACTGCAATCAATAGAGGACTGCAACATAGCTCTGCCAGTGTTTGCATTCTGGAAACTCTTATGAGCTTGACTTTGTATTTTTAACTATCTACAGATGCTCAGGATGAGACATGATGAAAATTTGGTGAGTTGGCAAGGGATTTGTGTGCTTTTATTACAGAAAAGGAAAAGGACCAGTGGGGCATCTTAGTTCCATCAGTAGACTCACAGTAGGATGAACTGCTGATTTTAATTTTCCATGGTAATAAAACCCAATCAGCCACTTGCTGTAGGCCAGTGCTTTACACTTGGAGTAACAGGGCTTATGTTACTTTCCATTAAAGGTGTGGGGAAACTCACATCAGGCTCAAGATCTGCATCACATCAGTGCTGAGTTTCAGCTGGCTTGCATTCATTCACTCTGCCTGTTCTCAGAGTGTTTGTGTTTGGAGGAGCACAGGCAGGAGCTGGATGTGTGCAGCTCTGCTCCTTTATGTCCTGTTCAAATCCATCTGCAGGAAGCTCCTGGCCCATGAATGCATGTGAGTTAGGAAGGTGCTTGCTGCAGGAATGGCTTTAGGAAGGATACAGTTATTGGGTTCTGATGAACAGGGATGACTCTGCTTAAATGGAATGATTGGAGTGTCCCTTAGGCCCAGTGTGACTGTCCATTCCAAAGCTGTGAGCTGCAGGATTCAGCAGGATGTGCTCTGTAGGCTGAGAGCTGAGTTGGCATAGCCTGTGACTTCACCTGCCCCCTTGGTGCTGAGGGGGAGCTGCCTCCAGTGAAAAGCAGAGCTCAGTAACTGGGGCTGGTTGCTTCTGCCCCTAGAGTAACTGCCTAGTCAAGGCAGAACTATTCACACAATTCTTAAAATCAGATTTTTTTTTTCATTCCAGAATCAAAATGTCAGATTATTTATAAGCTGAATATTGCTGAGGGAGGGCAGTGTGTAGCTAGGACAATTTTTCTCCCATATTGTAAGCAGAGTGTGAAGACACAATTAAATTGAAATCAAAGTGTCCCTTTTTCCTCCTTACACCAGATATGTGGCCAATAAATGGATGATTTGGCTCTTCATATTGTGCTTAGATCATTTGCCTGTACACCAGTCCCTTAGGACAAACTCATTCATAAGCCATTAGGCTTGAAAAAATTTCTAAAGAAACACTGCTGCTTTGCTGTCAGCAGCTTGTCTTGAGAAATTTGACCAGCAGAGAACTTCTGGGCTGCAAGATGATGCTTTTGGGTCAGTGCAGTAGAATTCCCAGAGTTCTGTTGTCCTGGTGCCCAGCAGGATTGCCCTGCATAGCCAGGAGATGTTGCTTCCACCTTTCCCCATGGACAGATAGATGTCTTTTTAAGTAGCTGTCAGGAGAGAACAGAGCTGAACATGTCATTTAGTGGACCTGTTAACATGGTGCCTGGGGTTTTAAATACAAATGTCATTCTCCTTTTCTCAGTAAATAAAGCAGTCAGCAGTTTCAGCCCTTAGTGGGATGCTCACTGGTTACCTTTGGCATGTTTTATAGGCTGGATTTTTCTGCCTTGTTTTGGGAGGCACTGACAGTCTGGTCCCAATGGGATCTATTTTTGTTGAGATTTTCAAAAGGGATGTTTTCATTATTTGTGAAATGTTTTTATGCTGCACACGGGTACTGTACACTCTGTTTCCTGGAAAAAAATGCACTCTGTTTTATTGCTGGATTTAAAAGGGATAATTGGGGCTTTATCTTGATGGATGGTGTTTCTACTTGACTCTGTTTCAAGTTCCTCTTTCTCTGTGCGTGGCAGATGACACAACTGCACTTACTTGTTCATCTTACTCCAGTATGACTTGAAATGAGCTCACGTGCTGCTTTAGTCACTCTTTCTTCAAAACTGGATTTTGTGTAGCTGGTGGCTGAATCTTGGATTTGGATGAGAGCAATGTTTCACCATCAGAAATCACTGGGACTGCAGTCATTTAGGGTTCAGGGGTTTGTGCTGTCCTCTAGCACATAATTCACCACACAGTACAACAAAGCTGGAGTCCAGGAAAAGGCACTGATATCTTAACAAATGCCTCCAGTACAAGAAAATGAACTCTCCACTGAGCCTTGTGTACTGTTAATGTGGCTGGGAACAGGAGTTTACCCTTGGCTTGACCCACTGAGGGTTTCTTGCTTGTCATGTTTTCATATGCATTGTGCAGTGTTGGGTTTGCACAATGCACCTTTAGAAACCTGGTGGTGCCACTTTGGCTGGGCTAAGCTTAGCCTTGTTAGGCAGGAGGATTTTGCTGGGTCACTGTTGTGTGCTTTCTGCACCAACTCAAGGATTCTGTAACAGAAGTATTTGACCTCCAAAAATGCCACGGAGGTTTAATGTGGTAGAATTATTCCCAAAGCACAAGCAGCTTGCAGTCCATCCTAAACTGAAAGCAATCCTTCCAGGCAAGGAGAGGTACAGCACTGATCTTTGTGAATGAAGATTACTTTTTTCCTATTTCTAAACATTTCTGAAAGTTCCTCTTTGAGGAATTAAATAAAAGGCAGATTAATTTCTGTATTGTATAGAACCCCAGGAGTGTTTGCAGTCTCTCCTGGGGTTAATGGAAACAGTACATACAGAGTTTGGGAGTGGTTTTAAAGATTGCATTCTCTGTCACAACTTTTAGCAGTATTTTGTTGTTTTAGGATTTGCTAGTGTTTGTTCTTTATTCCAGTGATGCTTTAAAGGAGGGAAGGAGTATTTAGCTGCTAGGTCCACAGAAGTGTAAATATATTTACAGGCAATTGGACTGAGCACTCCATTCTTCTGTATGAAGTACAAGCCTTGGTACTTTGTTGGCAGAAAGCCCAGTGGCTTGTGAGATTTTTGAATGTAATGGAATAGGCTTCAAAACTATCGAGCTCGAGTTGGAGACTGGATGGATACCTTTGGACCAAATCTCTTGTTACTAAATGAAGTAGCCTTACCAGAAAGCCAAAAATATGATCCTGTACAAAGCTACTCCTTAACCAGTCCTGTCACAAAGTGTCAGCCTGGTTACTGCCTACAGTGAGCTCAGAGTACCTAAAAGTAACTAAGCACAAAGACATAGGCTGGGTCAGGAGACCTCAGATGTAGGATGAAGGCTCCCTTACAGGGGATTGTGTGCTGACCCTTGTTTCAGAGTGCTGCTGCCCTTCCCCAAATTTGCATGTAGCCTTGTTTTCAAAGGCAGCCTTTTGGGTGAAGGATTGGGACCACCAGAGACAAGAAGCCTCTTTTATTGTTGTAAAACCAAAATACCAATCTGTATCAAACACAACAAAAATGACTTAAGGTTAGTGACACTTTGTCCCCGTGGCCATTTTGGTGGTATCTGTTCTGAAATGCACCAGACATGCAAGTGGACAAAGTTGCTCAGTCCAGGTGCCCAGGCAGCAGTGTTTGGCCCAGCTTTAAGCCATGGAAGTGAGCAGATGTGTGCTGACAGAGCTCCAGGGCTGTGGGTCTGAGTGACTTAGCACAAACAATGGCACCCCTGGCCTGGCACAGACCAGGGGGAGCAGCCCTGGGGCTCGGGGACAGCACTGAGCTCTGAGCACAAAGGAATTGTCACCCACTCTGAAAGTTGTTGAGCACCAGTTTCCAAGAAACCTCAAGGCAAAACAAACAAAAAAAATCTGGAGGTGTCATGTTTCTCCTCTCCTTTTTAATTTCTTTTTTTTTAATTATTTCTGTTTAAAATAAATTTTTAAATAATCTCTATAGACAATCAGAGGTCTTCTAGGAATCTCTACCCAAAAGGGTGCCAGCTCCACACCTGTGGGCCTCTTTCTTATACTAACTCATTGGAACTGATGCACTTTTCCTGTATTTTGCCTTTTTTAATAGCTGCTTGTTCTTAAACAAAGATTTAAATGCATCTTGTGTTGTGTCCCTTCTGCTTGTTTTATCTTTCTTTATCTTTTAAAAGAAAATAAATATATATATGCAGTGAGACTGAAGTACTACATGGAAGAGAAACATGCACAAGAAAATATGCCTATTAAGTCCCACCATTGTTTGAGCAGGTGTAACAATTTAATCAGAGGATTTTTTTTAAAAATATTTTGGATGGATATTTTACTTGTTTTGTCTGTAAATAGTGTACAAAAGTTTGTGTTATATGACAGTTTTAAGTGGTTGTAAGAAAATTAAAAAAGATACTTAAACTGTTACTGATGGCTTTGGTATTAATATCATAAATACTGCTGCTGACCATGAGCAATTTTCCATCTTGGAAAACTGTGGAAAGTTGTCTGGAATGTTCCATTGCTTGCATAAAAGGTGAATGCAAACCACATAAATACCACTTGGAGAGGCTTCATGCTGATTGGGTTTATTCAGTCCCCTCAAATGGAGGAGTCCTCTTTATCAAAGCTTCTTCTAAGGTAACAGGTTTTGTTTCACAGGATGCTGAATCCAATTAATATACAGGAGCTGAGGACAGGACCTACAAATTGGAGTCATTTTCTTTTATTGCCTTCTTCAAACCTTGGAAGATGCTTGATACAATCCACTGCAAACCTTGCAGATGCTGCAGCCTCTGGATGGTTTTGTAAAGGTTAGTGCTACCCCAGCAAGCTGAAATTTTAAAACAGGCTGGCTTTTGCTTCCTCTGAATAACATGAGATATTTCAGAAAACTTTGCTTTGCAAAGTTCTTGTTTCCTTACTTGGCATTCCAACAGATTGTACTCAGCACTTGTTTCTTGGCTGCACTTCAGTTACCTTGAGCTGATTTTACACTGGCTGCAGAAAATGCATAGGAGTGGGATGAAACTGATTTGCTTAACACTGTCTTTAGACCTCTATAAATAAGCAGGATTTAACATAAATCTTCTACTTGCCTTCCCAGAGCACTGTCTGCTTGAGAGAAATCTGAAGGCTTGTGAATAGTACATAGCAGGAGGCAGTGATTTGTCTGCCACAGGTTTCAGAAGGGCTTATAGGAGTCATGATGCAATGAAACCCTTGAAGAGGCATTTTGGGGGAATGATCTGGTTTAAAGCATGGAATATGGAGTAATATGAGGCATAAGCCCTTTGAGTTATGTTTCCAGATTCATGTCTGAAATATAGATTTTGTGTGTAAATAGCATTAGGTAAATCTTTAACCAGTATTGGGGTTAAGGTCAGGTACGTGTGTGGGATGACTGATGTTCAGCAGCAGCTGTGAAAGCTAAAAACCACCCTGGGCCACAAGCAAATAGGTCAAGTCCAGGTTGCAAATGCAGTGCTTGATGGGTGTTACCACTGTGTGCAAGGGGGAGAAAAAGTAACCTGCTTTGGTCTGTGTCTTTTCAGTTAGGTAACTGTTTGCTTTCCTGAGCTCTTGCTTTTGGCAGCTCGGAGCAGAAGAGTGTTGACCTGGGGCCAGAGGCACTGGACAGAGCATTTTGGCTGTGTACTCTCCAGGTTAGAGAGCTGAGAGCATTTCTTTTTCTAGCTGCAACTTCCAGACATTTATGACACAGCCTAAAAAGCAGAAAAATCACTGTTATGTGCCAATACTCTTTGGCATCACCTGCCGGGAAGGACAGTCACGTAGGTAGGTTTGTGATGTAGACACACCAAATGTTATTTAAAGAACTAAATTTAAATTCATGTGCTTGGCTTTGCTTTCTGATAGACTTAAACATGTGCTTTCTGGGTCATATTTATAAGTGAATTCATATTAAGACAGGATTTTAAATTATTTAAAGAAATTAAAGAAATTGTGTAAGAAAACAATACAACGCAACATGACCTGGGTTGATCCTGCACTAAAAATAAGAGCTGAAACTTGATGCAGTTGTGGCTGGTGATGATGAAGAGGGGTACAGCACAACGGGGCCAGTCGAGGCTTGCTGGCCAACAGGTCCAGTTTGTCAGTTTTCCAAATTAAAATGCCGACATGTTTTGTTTAACCCATTGGGCCGGGGGTTGCCCTTTACAAAGGATGAAACATTTTTGCTAAAGAACCCAGGTCATACTTTCCTCTTGCAAGGGCGATAGCAGCCTTGCCTGACCCTGTGCGGTCTGAGCTAAGCAAAGCCTCCGGTGCTGTGTTTCTTACCCGGGGATTCCTCGGGGCTGTGCCGCGGTTTGGAAAAGGGGGGGACGCTGGAGCCGGACGGTGTGTGGATGCTGAAGCCGATGTCTGGATGCTGGAGCCGGACGGCGTTTGGCAGCTGCCCGCAGCACCGGGCGCTCGTCTGCAGCGCCCCTCAGCCGGCTCTGCCCCAGCGCGGCGGCTGAACCCCCTGCTCCGGGGGCCGGTCCGTGTCAGGGCCGAGGGGCGGTGCGGTGACGCGGCGGGGCGGGCAGGGGCGGTGCCGGGGCGGTGCGGGCCGGCAGCGGGGCGGGCAGGCAGCGCAGGCAGCGGGGCGGAGCGGCAGCCGGGCCGGCACGGCCGCCATGCGCCGCTGAGGGCGCCGGCCGGGCCTCGCCATGGGGGCGCCGCCGCCCAACGGCAGCCTCGGCCTCACCGCCGGCACCCCGCGGCCCGCAGGGGCGCCGGGGCCCGGGGACCGCGGCTGCGAGAACGGCGCCCTCATGGACAGATTCGGCATCTTCCTGCAGGGGCTCCTGGGCGTCGTGGCCTTCAGCACCCTCATGCGTGAGTGGCGGGGCCGCGGCCTCCGGCCTGGCGGGGAGCGCTGGGGGGGCCCGAGGACGGGTCGGGCTCGGTAGCGGTGCCGCGGCCGCGCTGCCCCGAGGCCGTCCCGGGAAGGGCCCGGCTGTCCTGGGCTCCCGGCCGGGCAGGGCTCGGAAGGGCCGCGGCGGCCTCGGGGGCGCAGCCGCCGGCGGCGCTTTGTGGGTGCCGGGTGAGCCGGAGCGGGGAGGCCTCAGAGGCGGTGGCTCAGATCCTTTCGCTTTCTTAAACTTGCCTTCTCAATGCTCGTACCCGTGCTGGTGGAATTGATTGGGTGGGTGTGTGTTCTGCTTGGGATCCTGCCAGCAGGAGGAGGCGGTGTGTGCGGAACCGCTCGGGTTTGGGATGTACACAAGTCACGGGTTTGGCTGATCAGGTTTGCTGCAGGTGCACCTTCCGTGTCATGTCACCAGCAATAAGCCACGCTTGTTTCGGTGGTGCCTCGCTTCCTTGGAGGGCCGTTCCCTGGAGCTGGAGCAGCCCCAGAGCTGTGTGGCCGCTGGCAGAGCTCAGCTGGCGGGCAGCGCTCCTGACACTGCTCTCTGACTGTGGGGGAAAGGCAAGGAAGGTCTGGTGGCTCTGCCCTGTGGGAGGGAGTCACAGCAATGTGAAACAATTCTGGGGGATTGTCTCTGTGCCGTGTCCAGTTAGTATCCTTTGAGTGAAGGAGTGGAAAAGAAGCTCGGTGTCATTGCTCAGCTGACTGTGACCTTGCTGGTAGCAAAAAATGGGAGAGGAAAAAGAGAACATCAGGGACATGTTTTACAGTTTGATCTAAAGACTAAGATCCTGTTTACATTTGAATTGCCCTGATGCCTTTTCGTGCTGCTGTCATACCATTATGGTTAACTCAGACATTTGCTACCACGTTATATTTGCATGCCTTGGTGTCTTAGTTGCTATTGACAATTACATTGCTCTTCCAAAAGCTATGTGTGTAGCTGTCACCCTGTGGCTGAAGGGCAGCAGGAATCAGCAGTGTAGCATTTGGTCAGTGACAGCAGCCTCATAATTAGAAGTTTTAGCAGTTTCTAAACAGAAGTACCTCTGTGTAATAAGGTGATGAGTACACAGTGTTGGTTTTAGATTTAAGGTATACAAATAGGTAACTTTTATGGATTTGGCATCAACAGATGAAGAACTATAGATGTTAGTTGTCAGGATGGTTTTTTTTTTTAGAAACAGTATCTTTATGCATACTGCAGTAACACTGGACTAAGTGATGACAAGAAAAAGCACCTATAAAAAGTAGGGAGTAGAAAAATGAAAACCTTGTTATTGGCTGCACTTTCTGACTTGGGTTAGGAGCTGTCAAACCATGAACTGGGAGGAGACTGTTGATGCAGTTGTGGCAGAGGGGAGTGGAAGGCAGCCAGTCCTCACAGTTATTGGGGAGAAAGGAGTCTGTGTCCAAAGCAGACTAGAGCAAAAACATAGCAACTTATCATTCTTAAAAGTGCATATATTCAAAAACAGGACAGGTTTGTTTGTCCCAGCTTTGCCCCAGTATTTTGTGCCTCTCCCTGAGCAGAAAGAGAAGCTGGTGGGCTTGTTACACTGGTACAAGTCTCTCTCTCTGTTAGGGGCTGTTTTGTGCAAAAATTTTGTTTGCCTGATTGCTATTTCTGCATGCTTCTATTCACTAGCATCATAAAGTCACCCCAGGACACCTTTTTAAGTAATATCCAAAACACCTTGTGTGTTGTTCCAAACCCTTTAAAGTTTCCTCAACAAACAGGGCTTTTTGTGGCAGGTAAGATGTGACAGAAAAGCAGGAACTTGTGGCTGAGCATGGAGGGAGAGCTCAGCAACATCTGGGCACCTGCACAGCTGTTCCTGTCGAGGCTGCTGGGGCAGGAGGGGTGACACAGCTGCTGGAGCTGCATCACAGGACTGCTTGCATCTGAGCTGGAGTAGCTCTGGTCCTCAAGCTGTCTGGCACAGAGGGAGGAGCAAGTGGCTGTAGGCAGGGGCTGATTCAGATTTGTGACTGCAGCCAGGCCCCTTTGGAACAGCAGTAATTCTCTGTGTGCAGCTGTAGCATTTCTCCACTCTTGCCTTACTGGTCTGGTATTTAAATTTAATAAGGAGGAAGTCACTTGTCTTTTGTCTTCTTTTTTTTTTTTTTCTTTTTGAAAGGAAGCACTAGAAGGAGATGTTCTAATATTTCAGTTGTGATTAATGGTACTGAGCCCTCTGTAGTAAAAGAAATTAAAGTAGTGGCACCAGAAATACATTGCACAATTGGTCTTTATGCATAGAAACTGTCTTTCTTTGAAAAATATTTGATTTGACATGTAAAGAATGAGAAATTTTGGTAAGTGGCTGAATCAAAGGCTGACCCTGATGTGCCCTTTTCTAGACAAATTTTACCATGCTTGCATTCAGTGGAAAAAGAAAATATTTTTAAATGTAGGCTGTAAGAGAAGGACCTTTTCTGTGCCTCACTGCTGGATGTTCATCTACAAAGAACTGAAGAACTGTTCTGAAAGCAAAATTATTTAAGATCTGATGCTGCAGTGTGCCACCTTTTTGTTCATGCCCCTGTTCAGTTGCTGTAAAGCTGTGCTGTCAGCTGACCTGCCAATAATATCATTCAAACTTCAGATTTGAAGGGCTAAAATGTGTTAAGTTTTTATTTTGTGGAAGATGTGGTGGCTCTCTGCCAGGGAGAGTGTGGGAGCTGCCCTGCTGTGTCTGTCTTGTGAAGCTGGTGGGAAATGCTTTTAGCCCAGGCACATTGCAGCCTACCTGTGTGTTCCCACTGCTGAATGGGCAAACCAGCAAGTGACAGGAGTGCTGAATTTCTCACTTTGAGCTGACAAAATGTTCATTTGATATTAATTCCTAGGTTTCCTTTACCTTGACTCCCTGTTCTGACACGCAGGGCATGAGGATCAGTTTCACCACTCACCCCACCTTGCCATTTAAATGAATGACTTCCTTCTAGGTTTTTCCAGATTCAGATATAACCTGTCCCAACCCCTAACCTTTTTCTTGTGGAAGGTGCTTCTAGTGATCATCTATCTCGAGTTTATATGGGAGCTTCCCCATCTCCCTTTAAAAGAGTTGAAGTTTGCATGTGGTTTTTATTGTTTTAAGTTAAGGCCACACAAATTCACTCCTTAGTCTCTCTGAATCCAGATTGTACCCTGCTGTTCTTGATGTGAAGCATGTGCAGGGAGGTCCTTTTCTGATGTCTGAACCAGCAGTGAATTTACTTCATACTATCAGAGCCACCTGTTGTGTTTAATTAGTGTGAATTAATTTTACTGCTCAGCTGTGAGGCTAAAGATGTGTGAAACAGTTTCACCCAGATGCTACAGAGGTTCCAGTACAGGAAAAGCTGAACTGAAGTTGGGTGTGACAACTTCTGTTGGGTCTCTCCTGACCACAGGCTCTCACTCCCTATCCAAGGGAACTAACTGATGAAAATCCACCTCATTTTGGCAATTCTGCTTGGACTGGCAGCCCTCTTGGACTCTGCTCAGTGACTCTCAAACCTGTTTGCCTGATGGTTTGAAGTGTATTGCTTGGTTTTGTTCTTGTTCCTCCTGCCTTACATATGGGTTTGTTTTTCACCCTGGTTTGTTTGAGCCAAGGCACTTCATAACAGGAAGTCTTAATGAGTTTCCCTTGATGGAAGAAATGCATGTTTATGCTACAGGTCACTAAGCCAAAGATATTTTTTTCAAAGTTTGCTGCTGTCATATTTGTATCTTATTTCACAGGATCTTGATTTAAAATGACAGCTTTGCTCCTGAGGTGTTTGAGGTTCCTTGGTGCAATATTTGTGTTTATTTCCTGATGCCACAAAGCAGGTTTTAAATACTTTAGTATAATACCATGTTCTGTCTGTAGTTACAAGCACCTTCTGAACATTGTGTAGTTGGGCTTTCAGGGGTAGTGCATGATAAGAGAGGGATGTTAGCACAGTGTTCTCATACATGTGTGACGTTAGATGGAGGTTTAAATAACTCCATTTTTATTACCCAAACCTGGGAAAGGCATGAGGAGGAAGCCACTGCCCATCCCCTTACCCTGGCTGACAAACTGTTTAAAGTAGTTTATTTGCTAAGCTTGTTTGCCAGAAGATTGGTACCTTATCAGAGTGTGGCAGTGTTTGTTCTGGGCTACTTAGGAATGGCTGAGAAATCAGATGTGAGTTGTATGATGAATTATTGAAAGAGAGAAGTCAGTTGGTTCTCTGTAGGTAGCAGGTTTGTGTCTGTCTGTGAGGAAAATACAAATATGCTGTAAAGGAGACCAGAGTGTGGGAGTCTGTTCCTTTTTTGTGGCCTTGCTAGAGTTTGTGTCTGCACTCAGGCTGAGAAGGGTTTACACAAGTGGGATGATTGGGTACAGGTGCAGTGAATAACCCAGTAGGTGGCTTTGCTGTTGAGTCACAGATGAACAAAAAGAAACCATTCCAATAAAAGATACTCTGTATATATTGTTTGGTGCTCTCTTTGCTTACAGTGCCTTAAAGGAAATACCTGAAAAACTACATTCTTAATGCCAGCGAACTTTACAGCAGGGTTTTCCAACTTAGAAAACTGTCCAAGGAGAAAGAATGCTTTCTCACATAATAAGCTGTCTTAGTAGGTAATTTAGTAGAATTTGAAATGCCTTAGCAAAAATGTGCTTTTCAGAGGAATTATTTCATATTTACATGAAGGTAAAGGAGTAATTTTATGGGAATAATGTTCCGGGGAGAAGGAATTAAAGATAACAGTTGCCTTTAAGAAAAAAGCATAAAATAAGCTAATGGATACAAAAGGTCTAAACCATATGATTTAGTTGTTTTCTATAGCAATTTTCTTTCTGCTTGAGCAGGCTTAGAAAATATGAAAATTTGATAGCCTGTAACATCAGCAGTGGAATACATACCTCTGAGTAACAGCAACTAGCTTATTATGCGTGGCATTTCCTGAGATGCTGGGCAGTGGCCTGCTAGCTTTATTAATAAAAAGCATTTCTTCAAAAGATTAAATATTATTCTGACTTGCTAATACTGCATCCTTGAATGTATTTGCTCTGAGTGATGCAGTTCATGTTCACATGAATTCCTGAGCACCCCTCAGCAGGGTCCTTTTTGTGTCCGGTTTTAAAACTTGTCTCCAAAGTGTCAAATCACAAATGGGAGCTTTTCTAATTGTGAAAATGCGAACGGCATTGTGCTTGCACTCTGCAGGCACAGTGCAAAACACACTTTATTCATTCTCCCAGAGGTCTCACAAGTGCAGGCTCCTTGTGGCTTCTTGGGGCCTTTTGGGTCACTGTGACCCCGAGATTACTCAAAGTCTCTTTTCCCAGCCCGGCGCTTGAGGAATGAATTGGAGCTCTTCAGTTCTCAGTCTCAGGGTTGTTTATTGTGTCTTATCTATAAAAAAATTTTCCTCCTGCCCTGCCGAGGTCCATCCAGCAGGACAGTTCCAGGCACTCTGCCTGCCCCCAGGGCAGTGTTATGCCTTTATACTAAAAAGGACATATACAATGTTTACAGTTACTTTTCAATACCCATCACCTATGTTAGACACTGAGCTTCTACTCTAAACCAATCTGTAAGTGCCACCATCACAGCAGAAGATGGAGGCCAAGAAGAAGAAGGAGAAGGGCTGGACGTGCCCAGTTCCTTCCATCTTGCCTCCTGATCCCCCATACCACAAACCCTAAAATCTACTTTTCCACCTTGTGATAACTTCACTAATATTCTACCTAAACTGTTGTGGCCTGCTGATCTTCGTATAAGGTTGGTAATTTGCTCTATGGGTCATAATCAAACCCACAGGTGTTTTGGGCTCCATGCCAGGGCTTCTGAGCCCCCTGGCAGGGTCCTGGCCGTCCTGGACAGTCAGAGCGATGTTCTGGGTCCCCACAGTGGCTTTCCAGGTAAATGCAGAGCTGGCATTGCGGTGTGTGCTTGCAGTGAGTCGAAGGAGCTCTCTGGGGTACCGCGGCAGCGGGGCTGGATCCCTGTGCAGGTGAAGGAACGCTGGCAAGATGTGCTGTTGCACTGTGCTAGGCGGCGAGGCTCGGGAGAGCATTTTTCAGAAGTAGGAGGTGCCCGAAGCTCCCCGGGGAGCGGCGGGGTCGGGGCAGGACCCTGGAGAGCTCCGGGCCGGGGCAGCGCCCGCCCCTCCCTGCCCGGAGCCGGGGCCGCTGCCCCTGAGGCGCCGCGCGCGGGGCTGGGCTGGGGCTGCTCCTCCCGCCGGGCCGCGGGCCGGGCAGCAAGCACGGGCTGATGGCGCTAGAAGTAAATGTGGGTGTTACTCTCTTCCTCCTTCGGGCCCGTACCGCGGCTATTAGTGACGATCGGTGTCGCAGGGCTGTTGTTGGGAAGGTTAAGTGTCTGCTTGTAGCTGCAGGACTTGGAAAAGCCCTGTGAGGTCACTTTGGTCAGGGCCAAGGAAATTGTGCCTTACAATGATCCGGTGTTTCCCTGTCCCCAGATGATGGGGTATCGCTTGCAGCCATGGAGCATTGCTGCTGCTTGTTTGCTTTAAATAAATCATCAGCCCTTCCAGGGCCTCTGTGATATCCCGAGCCCTGTTTGAGACAAATAGGAGAGATGCACTATGAGCTGCAGTAGAAAAAAGAAATCCAACCCTGGGTGAATTAGCAAAGTAAATTACTTTCTTTTGCCATGCTAATATCATATTACTATTTAACATATGAAAAATCTATGTGGAATAAATTCTGTCCGTTGTAAACTCTCCAGAAAAAGGCACATCTTGCTGACAAGTTTCATGCTTTCCCTTTCCCTATTTCAATAATAGGGTTGGAAACTGATCCTTTTTAAGTGAAGGAATTAACCTGTTTTTTTATTAAAACTGCTTTCAAGATGTCCAATTCTTAGTTGCCATAGATTGTAATAGCACTTTATTGGTCGTCATGTCCTGATCATGTCAGGTCATTAATGTTTTAGTGTCACTAACTATCCTTGAAATACCATAGTGGTAAAAGTTAAGGAAAATAAGGCGCCAATTTAGACAAATAATCTGCAATCTCTTAAGTCTCTCTTCATTAGGTCTGATGCCCTACTTTGTCTTGCTGACTCAAAGTGTTACATTTTCTTATTACTCAGCTGATTGCTGGATGTAGTTGTAGGCCCCATAATAAGATTGTTCTAAGTATAATTAGACATGTCATTCACATTATGAAATGTTTAGGAAAAAGGATAAGTTATGTTGACATTTGTAAACTATTAAAATGATAAATTATCTAGGAACTCTGAAGCTGTGTTTAATTAGGATGAACTTCTGGACTGTTAGCTAGAGTGGTGTTTAACTGTAAAGTGCATAGTGATTGTCTCCTGACTGGTGTTTTATAATTAAATCTGTAAGGAGCTGATTTGTACAGACACACAGGCTGCAGTTTTGCATTCTGTGGTGATATTAATTTCATGGTTAATGAAGTTTGCATTCTTAAAGTGATATTTAACAAGGTCTTATCTGTGTGGATTTTGTTGATGAAGTGAAAAATCAGGTCTGCTTCCTCATGCCTGCTGGTAGGAAATGCTTTGCATTCTCAAAGATTTCTTGATCTCAGCAAAATTTATTCCCTGTGAAACTCAGTTTGTTAAATCTGTGGCAGACTGAACACAAGCTCAGAGCTTGCATGAGTCTGCCTTTGCAGGCAGCGTGGTGTGGGCATGAGGTTTTAGGGTTTAGTCAGGGATAACTAAACCTGTTCACAGTGATGGTCATGATACTGAAGACCTGTTTTTCTGCCACTTACCCTGAATCACACATTTTATGTATATTTGTTGTCATAACCTCATACATATATTGTCATGTGCAAGGAAGGCTGAGAATGAAAATGAGCTAAAATGGATTTACAGTTCAGATTCCTCAGAGCTCACTGTTCAAAGTTCAGATTCATAATTCAAGGTGTGAGGTATTTTACAGACGTGCAAGCTACAGCAGGGGAAGTCATGTCAAGGAAGTTACTAAACTTGTTTTTTTCTGGGTTTTGTGATGTTTTTTCCTCTAAATGTTGCACTTTTTTAATAATAAACAAACTTTGGTTTGTAATTTGATACGTTTTGATAAGGTTTTGGTCATTTTGTCTTCTGTCACATTTTTGGCTACCCCAGGTTCTAAGGCCAAGCATTTCTTTTCTCTTGGTGATTAATGTATGTTGGCTTGCCAGAGAGGAGAGGAGAGCTGTGCCACAGCTCCTTGTTTTCCCTGGTGATGGGACAGTACCAAGCTCAGGAGCAGCTGGTCTGGGAGCTGCAGAGTGCTCCGAAGGTGAAAATTGTGACAAGGAGTTTATTTGGGTGCTGCTGCTGTTGGAGAGGTTTCTCCATTGCTCCACTGACCCTGTGAAAGGGAAGAACCCATGGAAGTAAATACAAGTAAGGTTCACCACAGCAATCTTGGACAGTCTAGGCAGTCCCTTGAGAAAGTTCTTTACTTACAGAAACAACCTTTGCTTGCTTTTGCTTGTTTCACTGTGATAATTTTTTTTTCTGTTTCTCAAAAATGCAGGATTTTTCCATGGAACAAAAATTACTTTTAAATTACAAGCAGCTATTCACAACTAGCAGCATATATCCTCTGTCTCTCATAATTTCTGAAGATACTATGCTCTAAAATTTAAATTCCATTTTAGAATAATTGCATTTACTTCCTTCCTGGTACTTGAGAAGCTGCTATTCAATATCTTTCAGCACATCTTCCTTGCTTTGAGGCAGGTGATGTGACTAACAGCCTACATTATTTTATATACATAGGACTTAAATGCTTTCTTTGGAAGGTAATTGTAAGGTTAGAAGATGAAATAGTCTAAGGAGCTTTAAAATTATTGGGGAGAAGTCCCACCCTCCTCCATCTAATCTTAAAACCTTGAGTTACTTATGGCAATACGTTTTCAGTGCTGGCATTGGGTTTTGATGTAGTTAAGGAGTAAGAAGCCTTTTGCAGGTGGAAATCATTACATTATTTCATCCTGATTTCAGAAATTTAATTTATGAAGTGTACACCTAGTTGTTAGATACATTATATCAAAGAAGTCTGCATAATTGGCCTCTGACTCTCCTTTCATGGTATTTGATCATGTGTAAAGAGAATATATGAGAGTAGGTTGTGTATCTTTTGTTCTTTGTAAAACAATTGGTGTTGTATGAAATGTCTGTCTTGCAATTCAATGCTCTGGTGGTTCCAGCCTAGAAAGACTGAATCTGGTAAGCAAAGCTCTTTAGAATTTAAATGGCCTCTGAACATACAGTTTACATCTACCTTTGACCCCATTGATTTAACATATTTGCTGTGTTACCATTTTTCACAAAGTTTTTACAGTTTTCCTTTTACATCTTTTTTGTATCTGAACTTACATTTCAGGTTTGCTTTCTGCTTTTAAAGCTGTTACAGTTTCTGCCTTGCTTGATATTTAATGAATGGTGATTGAGTTTGGAGCTGTGCTGTGGCAGTTCTGCCTGTTCCCAAGAGCTGATTTAAAACAAGCAGCTTGAATGACTTTAAGTTCATTGATACCTGTTGTCATCCTAATAATGTTCAGAAAGCTTCATGTATTATTGAGTGATCTTGTGAATGCTGGACGTGAAAATGGTGTTGTGAATCGTAAATTGCTGCTTAGTGCACATTAATATGGATTGATTCTATTTGTCTTGTACTAAATAATTCATGTTTCCCAAATGGTTCTGATTTCTAACAGAGAAAAAAATCCACTTGAACACAGCAGACTGTATTTTTCAGTCTTCACTGGGTGCTTGCATAGCACGACAGGAATGGCACAGCTGTGTTTCTAGCAACCTTGCTCTTTCATTTGGCAGTTGTTTAATGATACCTGCTTCAGAATATAAAAGTGTTTGCAGGAGGGATCTCTATCAACCTTCCAATGCCAATCTCACAGGCATTTTCACAGGAAGCTTAGATTTGCTTTGCTTTAACTATCTCATACCTGTTGAAGAAACAGAATAGCAAATGCCTCTCTCTCTCTGAAAGTGCTGGGAAACTGATTTATTATGATTTTCAAGCAGAGCACACCTTGACCCAACAGGGCTGTGTATGCTAAATGCAAAGAAAACAAATGCCTGTCTCTTAAGACTGAATCGTGGCTTTTAACTTTATTATTTGGATAAATATTTCCTAAGCTACTTGTGCTGTTTACCTTAGAGTTCTTAAAGCAGTTACTTGCATCCCCTTATTTTTAGTATTGCCATGGCTTTTGGGAGCTGAGGGCTGGATGCTTCTGTTTACAGGGTGTGTTGTAGATGTATTTTATGATTTCTAAAGTGATCTTCTCTCTGGGGAGACAGCAAATAGGTTAGTAATCAAAAGTGAGAAGTTGTGTGCAATTCTCCCTCTGCTAAGTCAGTTTAGTTGTTTTAAAAGTAAGCTTTACCTTTAAGAAAAAGGAAAAAAGCCCCATGCCAATGGCTATTGACGTGGTGTGTCTGGGCTGCTGGCTCTGCTAAGATGTATTTGTTTCCTTTATTGACAGCCAAGTTAATGCATCTGTCAGAGCCACACAGTCATGTGCTACCAGGGTGCATGAGATCAGTCTTGCTGAAATTGTCGTAGGCTGAATTGTGTGCAGGTGATATGATTTATTTGTGTCTCCCAAAGCCAATCTATACAAGCTAAGGATTTAGGGAAGAGTTTTGAAGCCTAAAGTGCATACATGGTAGGGGGAAAAAAAACTCACCAGCCTCATGTAATGCATTTGGCTGCCTTTCCTGAAGCAGCAGAATCATCTGATTTATTCCAAAGCTCAGACTGCAGTATTTAGGGTTCTTTTCCTGATAATGATTTGTCCTCTCCTCCCCTGCACTGTGAAGGGGATCTTTACTTTGTGATAGCCATTTCCTGCAGAATGACTATAAAGTTTTAGTTCTCACTAAACCTTTGAAGGGACGAAATTTACAGGCAGGTTTTTAACTGGCTGTGGAAGCAGGTAGGAAGTAAATGCTTTTACACAGGCAACTTTCAATTACTGTATTTCATCAGCATTTATCTAGCAAGCACTTCTGCCCATTTGATAAACAATGTGAAATCCAGTGCTGGCACCTTGTTTTCAGTCATCTCATGTCATCTGTGTTGAGACAAAGGAGCCCAGGTCATGAGATAGCTGGGCTTGATGGATGCTTGGCACTGCTGTGTTTAACTTTGCAGTAAAACAGAGCCCCTTGTTCTCTGCTCTGACAAAAGTTCCAGTCAGGCTCACAAAGGTTTTGCTGCCTTATCACAACATTATTGTCACTGCTGGCAGTGGAACAGAGGCTGAGATAAGATCTGTGGTTTGCAGGTACCTGGTGGCTGTCCAGGCACTGCATCTTTGCTGTGACGTGTCCCTGAATAACCAACTGGCTGGGTCATTAAACTTTATTGTGTCCAGCTTTCTGTAAAGTTTCTCCCTGGGTGACCTTCTTTAATGGACCAGTTCTTAATTACACTACAGAACCATTAAGGCCAAGGGCACAGTGGAATTAAGGAAGGGGTTGGGTTCTTGCATGGCTAATGCTGTTTTCTCTCTTACAGAAGTTTGAAAAATCCTTTCTGGTGGCAGTAAAGCTAGGGGCTCATGCACTTCCTAGTATGTCAGTCTAATACTGACTAGAACAAAATTTTCCCTTGAGTGAGTTATTCCATAACTTTTTTCATCATGAAGAAACCATGGTTCCTGGTGTGTGTCTCTAATGCAGCAATATCACTGGAAATCAGTTCTAATCCAATATAATTTCTGCTTTAGTATCAAGGGTGTCCCAAGTGTGGAGAAGTCTGCATCCTTAAGCAAAAATATTGTGTAGAATTCTGGGGCTCTTATGCAGGGAAATAAGCAGCAGGCTTAGGTGTCCTGCATTTGAGCATGTAGCTGATGGGACTTAGGAATAGAAGGAAGAATTTGCAGTAGGGCAAAAATTGCGTTGCCAAGAGCATAGTGCATTTTGGGGCTGGAGAAATGAGCAGCACACCAAAAACACTGATTCTTTTGGTGGTTTTTTGCAATCACATTTATTACCTCTTTTAAAACAGATGCAGACAGAATTCCTTTTTTTTAACTCTGAGTATGGGGAGATGCTGAGCTCACAAGTGTCACAAAAGCTTTTGGCAATGGAGTGATGCATGGTTTACACACCTATATATCTTTTGTAAAGCATCACTGTAGCCTGTTCTCATTGGACATGTTGTTTCTTGCACAGTGTTAATTCTAAAATGAAAAATTCTATTTTGGGGAAATCTTTTATGCAATCTCATGTAATTATTTATTCTCACTGTGCTGCTACCAAGAAAATAGTGGGAAAGAGACAAAGTGAAATGGCAAGACAAGCCTCTTAAAGACTTTACTTTAATAGTAAAGGGAGGTAAGTACAAATTAATAAAAAAGATCACAAATAATATGAAATTCATTGGTAGTTGTCATTCCATAGTCATGTGAATTTTCAGGACTTACTAGTGTGCATATGCTTGTAGAACAGACATGGTTCCACTGTTGTGGGAGAAGTGTTGATACTAACAAGCAGAACAGTGTTTTTCAAAGTCTTCCCAAATAGAATTTAAAAAATAAAAATCTGGTCTGCGTATGTAGCTGACTTTACAAGTTGTTTACAAGGTTACAAAGTGTAGGTTCAGATTTGTGAGGCATATGGTCTGATAACCAAATGTTCTGGAAATAGTGCCATTCTCTGAGAGTGGTCATCTGAAAATCTGCATCAGATTCCAAGCTGGGGTGCTACTGCTTGGTGTAACTTCAGTGTTACTCCACACACAGTGAGCAAACACTTGTACAGGAAACTTGTAATCCTTGTCAGGAATGTGGAATCCTGTGAATCAATACCAAGTAGCCTGCAGATCCCAGCAGTCTTGCACTGTGAGTGCTGTCTTGGAGGATCTGTCTGGTTGCAAACCTGTTATTTGGGAAGCTCACACTGCAGCAGATTTCTCAGTGTGAGATTCTGTCCCTCCACATATGTGTGTGTGTGTGTGATTTTCAGTCAGCCATACTTTAGTCCTTTGATAATTGGTTCAAATCTTGGAACTTCTGAAGTGTCACATCACAGGAAAATGAGTTCTAGACTTAAATACCAATTGGTTTTGGAAGGGACTCCAAATGTCACCCTCTCCCAGGTCCTGCTCAGAGCAGGGCCAGCCCACGTCCCCTTGCTTGGCGCATTGTCCAGGGTAATTTTCAAGCTCTGTCAGACTGCAGTTCCTGCATGTTCTTTGGGCAACTTGCAGAATTTAATTGCCCTCATTGGAAATTTTTTACTTCTTTCACCCTGGGATTTCTCTGGCTCCAACTTGTGGCTGTTTCCTGTGGCTTGTGCACTTGTGAGAAGGGTCCAATCCTGCCCCAGCTGAAAGTGCCCATGCACATGAGGAAATGTGGATGTGGTGTGCAAATGTGACCCTCACCAACCTTTCCTCCTTTTCTCTTTGGCCAGCTCAGCTGTTGCTCTGCTGAGGTCTGATGGCAGAAATGTATAGGAGGTGTATGAGATGAATCAGGCACATGCTTTGTCTGTGACCCATCTTTGAAAAAGTTTTGAGAAGCACTGGAAACACAGGTGAAATTCCCAGCTCTCTCCTCAGAAGAGCAGTGTTGTCATAGTGCAGCTGCAGAGGGCATTGAACATGTTGATTCTTTTTTTTTTTTTTTTCCTTCAAATTAATGAGCTAGAGAAATCTTTGATCTTTACTGGGGTCATAAAGATTCTTAATGAGAACTGCCAGAGCCTGCATCTAAGACATGCAGTAGTGCATGATACATAGAAACATTTCAAAGGTGTGAGATGAGCCAGGTTTGTGCTGCTCCAAGAGCAACCATCCAGAAACTAAGAGTTCTTGAGTCTGTACTGAGGTTACTTCACATCACCAAAATAGTTCCTGTGGGACTTCTTGAGGAAAGAAAGGCTGGATTTCAAGTGTTGCTTTGCATATTGACAACTTGGAGAGGTTTTATTTCATTTCTTGTCTCTGTTTTGGCCATTATTTTTCCCTATGAGTCTTCTGAAATTTTGATTGCCAAAGTCCCACATTAAAGTAAGTGTTAGAAACCTTTCCACAGTACTTTGGCATTAATTATTCCTAGAATTTCAATGAAGTGGGAAGACAATTCAATGAACTTGAATTTTGCATTAGCAATACTGTGTCTTCTATGCTTATCTATTATCTGTCCATCTGGCAGCTCACATGCTCGTTGGCAGAAGTGCTTTTATTTCCTTCTCCTGAAAAATTCTGGCATTGAATGTGTAAACAAGCAGTCCTTCTTTCTTCATTTATGATTCAGCACGAGCTCGTGCCCGTTATTAGTTAATTAATATGAACTGTGAGGATGGCTGCGGGTGCGAGCGCGGCGCTCCGAGCAGATGGAGCAGCGGCGCGTCCTCGCAGGCAGGGCCGGCAGATTGAGATCCATCTGTCAGCTGACACACACAGCCAGCCCCAGTCTGTGCTCAGACTGCCAAGAGAGGCTGGCAGCAGCAATCCTGGCTGCTTTTGGGGGAGCACAAGGGGAGAAATTACTTTCTCCTTCCCCGTTTGGTAGGTGCTGAAAGTGCCGGTAAAGATTCGGTAAGAAGCGTGTGCTGGCTTTTGGTTCTAAAATGAATGCATTACTAGAGAGCATGCTGAGGACCCTGAGCTTCCCAGTGTGGTTGTCTGCAGCCTGTTGGGTTTTTGCTCAGTTTGGTTACTGGGAAGGCTCAAATTCTGCATCAGGGGTATGCTGAGAAGTACCTGGCAATGTCTGCATCTGTCAGAAACACCTGATGCTCTCAGACACTGCTGCAAGGAGCTGGGCTGGGCTGGGCTAACAGAACCTCCTGTGCACAGGTACATACTCATCAGGCTGCACCTCCTCAAGATTTGCTCATTTCAAGTGCACAGGTACATACTCATCAGGCTGCACCTCCTCAAGATTTTACTCATTTAATTTGGGAGCATACATTTTTGTGGTGTGATCAGCCAGTCAGTACATTCCCAAAAGACATCTGCTGAGGATTTCCAAGCTTGCTCTCCTGTTTAATGTGAACTCAAATGAAATGTTGTGTTTCTAGAACTGGCCAGAGAAGCACAGACCTTATCCAGGCTGTTTCTCAGTACAGATAAAATTTGAAATGCTGTTAATGGAATTGCTTTTGAATATCCTCTTCCAAAATGAATTTTTGTGAATTTTTAAAAGAAATTAATGAATCCAGTGGCAAGGTACTACTTCATAGCAATAACAGAATTCAGGGGTGGAACTCACCCCTGCCCAAAGCATGCACACCATAGCAGTTTATTGCCATTTTGTCTGCAGAAAAGCATCTTGCACTAACTCCACAGTAAGTTGAAACTTCTGTTTCTTACATTTGTTTTGTGATGCTTTGTGGCTTCCTGTTGTTACGCAAAAGTGCCACTGATTAAAGTAATCCATAGTGTGACTGGGGAGGACTTGTAGATAACAAACTGGTTAACTTGGCTGAGTGTTGCTCATTTTTAACAGAAGTTTTGTATTTATGTCATGCTGTTCACAGGGAAAACTGCTGGTAAATGTTGCTATTACAACTTTATCTTTGGTGTAAATGTACAGTCTTTTTGTCTTGTCACTTTTTAGCTTCTCATGGGGGTGAAACAGTTTCTCTCTGCTGTCAGAAGCAGTGACAGGGAGGTGACAGGTTGGCAGCTTGGTGTTCCCTGAAAGTGCTGCCCCTCCACCTTGGAGGTGATCTATTTAATTGTTTCATGAGGACAGTTACTTGGGGGGAATTACCTTACTTGTGAAAAAGTTAAGATTGGTTCAGAAACCAGAATGTGGTTTAAAGGCTTGTAAGCTGGGCAAGCATGATGTACACAGAGCATCCTCTGTAAAGCTGAAACTCATCACTAATACCTGGAAAAGCAGGTTTAAATACCTGTTGATATTTTGCCTGACTACACCTGCAATGGTTTGTGCCTCTTGAACCAGAATATCTGCAATTTGAACGGGTGGAGGAGAATCAAGGATATTTTTTGAGAGATCATTTCTGAAGTAAGAGCCTAAGTAATTGTTTTTCAAGAACTTATGGTGAAAAAACTGATGAGTGGTACTGAAATTTGGGCAGATGGAAGTAAAACAGTTATGTAAACCTCATTCTTAGTGGAAGGGTTTTGCATTAGCTTGTTGTGTTTGTCTTCTTTGGGATGTGTAAGAATTTAGTATCTTGCAGCTGTAACAAAGAATAAATCTGTGTTAGGATATGAGGCCAGATCTGACAGAGGTGAGGCTGCCCCAGCTCCGACCCTTGGCTGTGTGTTCCCAGCAGGAAAAAGGTTTTCTTGCCCAGAAGGAGTTAGAAATGGAATTTCCTAAAAAGATGGAACAAACTTCAGACCAGACAGAGCAAATATATGGACCAGCCACTGTTTGCACACCAGCAACTGCTTTTGTGCCCTTGTTCCTCTGTTTCCCACACTTGTTCTTCAGGAGTCCTTCCAGAAGGACCAGGGATGGGGTGGAAGTACATGGACATAAATGGGCAGGGTATGAGAGGAGCTTTCTGTCAGATGCCCAAGCAGTTTCTATAATAAACTGCAATAGACAAACTTATCGACTCTCTTATCTTTGTGTATAGCTGTCATTATTTTAATACTGGGTTTTTTTGCTTCCAGCATGTTAAGAATTGTCTGCCTTTCTGTGAAGGGATTATCAGACTAAAAAAAGATAAATCTGTCCTTCTTTCCTTCTGTAATTCAGTTTGCCAACAAAATAGAGAACATGTTGTCAGAGAATGTATTTGTCCTGCTACTGATTCACTTGATTGCATTCTGATATTATGAACTGCCCCAAGTTATGAGAATACTTTCCAATTTGGGTTTAGGTCTCCAGTGATGAAAAGAAACAGCTCGTTCTACTACCTGCTTTATTGTTGGAAATTAAATTTTCTGGATGGGCAGTCGTAAAGCTCAGGCCAATGGAATGGTGCTCAGATGTGGATTATTGTTTCATGTGAGGGATATGGATATGGGCAGTCAGAGAATGGAGCTCTAGGAACTGAGAGGTGGCAGAAGGGAGTTTCTTTGAAAATGGATCCTTGGAGTTTGATATGGTGAAGTGCAGTAGTGAAAGATGCATTTCATTGAAGGCTGTAACATTTCTGTAAGACTATTTGCTTTCACTTTTCTACATTTTTGTTGCTTTGGAAGTTGCTGATTGTCTTCAATTATATTTTTTTTCTCCCTAGTAAAACGCTTCAGAGAACCAAAGCATGAAAGACGTCCCTGGAGGATATGGTAAGTTTCTGCATGCTTTATTATTAAGTTCTTTTCTTCTTGCATGTTGTAGAAATTGAAGGGATGATGTTAGTGTCTGATGATTAAAATAAAGAAAAGTAATGACAAGATATTGGTAACTGTCAGTGAGGAACCAAAAAAGTTACCAAAATACTTGAGTCAGGCTACCTCCTGTGTGTTTCCTGGGTAGTCACTTCTGACTGAACACTTCCAGGAATCTGTAGAGATGTGCACTTAGGCATAAAGCTTCAATTTGTGCTTCTTTCTAAAGACAGAAAATTAGAGTAGCCCTAAGATGTATCTGAATATCTACAAACTTGCATAAGCATAGAGGGAGATCTCAGCAGGGCTCAAATAAAATTCCATGTTTTCTTGGTATCCTGCTATGTATAAAATAGAGAACAGCATGATAAAAAATACAAGTACATCAACTATAAAAAATGCAAGATATAAAAAGTGTGTTTGTGTTTACTACACTTTAAAAGTTCCTGGATTGAAGCAATGCCAGCATAAACTTTACCAATTTTGAGACTGGTGTGTGTTAGGCTGCCATTCCACTTGTTTGAGACTTCAGTGGTTTAAATTCCCCTCAAACAAAGCTGCTTTCTCAAAACTAACATTGACCTTTATTTAATTGAAAAAAGAAGTACAAAATCTTTGTGTACTACAGTCTACCTCATCCTGAAATTCTGACAAGTGCACTGATAGCCCTTAATTTTTAAGCAAAGGATCTTGTTCTGGGACTCAAGTATTGTTATTTATAGCAGAGTGCACTGATTAGATATGTAACTCACTGGCTTCCTGCCTCATCTCCAACACTCAGCTCTCTGTGTCATGCAGTGAATGAAGAGATTGAAGTTCAAGACAGTTATCAGGGAGGGTAGATGAATTCAGGCATAAAATGTCATTTGGGTCTGTTGGGGTGTTTAGATCTTTTTAGACATACAAACAGCAGGCAAAATGGTTGTTTTTCTGAATAATACAAACACACTCTTGTCTGCAGAATACTTATTATGGTTCTTATGTTTTACATTTAATGAAACATCCACTGAAAGTTTTGGTTTTATGCAAAGGTTGATGAAAAAAGAATGCTAAGGGCTGGAGTCATTACTGAATCACTGTCTAAGTGGGGGGTTTATATTTTCCCCTTGAGAAACAAACACTTTTCTCTCTGACTTTATCATTTGCTTTGGAGATAATATTGTCAAGGTTGGAATTCTTTTGCAGTGTGTTCTAAGCTCTGCACTGTAGATAAAATTCAGTGAAACCACTTCATGCTTCCAGGTGAAAAATATGCTGGCTTTTAAATGAAATACTGCAGATAAAGGACTCATTAGTCACTGTTAAGTTGTTCGCCTACAAGCACATGATGAGGATTTTATTTTTGTCTGTGCCAGAAGCTTGCTAAAAATGCATAAACATAAAAGGTCCAAAATACCTATCAGGGCTGGAATACTCATTGTTTCCAGGAGGTTATTAAAGACTTAGCTGGAGTTAGTCAGGATTAGCTCTTGGATCATGCACATGATACCAAGAGGATATCCACAGACTTTGTGTTTACAGTGGTAGGTTTCAAGTTAATGTGATTTGAGTTATTGTTAGAAAAAATAGGGGCAAAATTTAAAATGAAACATTGTTTAAAAAGAACTAAATACTGCGATACTTTTGTCATTCTGGGGTTCTCATTTGGAGAAAAAAAATAGTAATAGAGATGGAGTTTTAATTTACATAAATTTGCAATGTCTGGCTGTGTTGTAAGCAGTTTTGTGTGTCTTAAAAACTCTTTTTACTTTACATAGGTTTTTAGATACTTCCAAGCAAGCCATAGGGATGTTGTTCATCCACTTTGCAAATGTCTATTTATCAGACCTGACAGAAGAAGACCCCTGTTCACTGTGAGTGTTTAATTTTGGAATAACTGGCCTTTATGGAAGTTCTGGGGCTGAGTTGGTGTATGTGGTTAGTAAGGCAAGATAAAGCTGAGAAGAGAGTTTTCATGATAAAAATCAGTCACTTTAAAAACCTGTGGTTTAAACTTAGTTAATCAAGGGTCAGGATTCTTTTCTTTAAGTTCATGGCTGGCAGGAGTCTGGGCTGTGTGTAGCTATGTTAAATCTAAAGGGCAAAGCCTTGCTACTTGTCCCTCTCCAGTGAATGAATGGAGACTTGGGATGCACATTGCAATTCAGGTTTGCTTACTGAAGGTGCTGGGACCAAAGAAAATGAATATCCAGTGGTGTTCACTGTAGTAAAGCAAGGCTTTAATACAAAGTGAGGTTGCTTTCAGGGTTATTTAGCCAAAATCATTTGTGTTTGTATTTGCTTCTTAAACCTATGTTGTAGTATTATTTTCATTTTGTTAAAAATGGGAAATCTTGCTTGGTAGGCAGGCAGTTAGTACAGAAATTAATTCTGCAATGTCACGCTTGGAGCAGTGTGACTAAATAGATAAGCATTTCTCTGTAGTGCATTAAACCTGAAGATTTTATGACTAAGACCCCGACAGGCTCTTTACAGGAGCTCCTGAAGCAAATGGGAATTGTTTGGGTTTGTTCTTGATAAGGCTCATGCTCAAAGTAGCTTACACATTGCTGGTAGTGGAAGCTGTGAAATTACTTTTAAAAGCCCAGTAATTTGCCTTTTAGAGCCAATCCAGTTCCTTTCCATGGCATCTGCTCACTTGTTGTTCGTGAGTAAACAAAGGAGAGACACAGCTCAAGGAACATGCTTGTGTTGCTGCACAAGCCAGTTTTTATTCCTTATTCCTCCTTGGTTTCTTCTGTGCTCCTGCATGGTAGAAATGTGCAAGAACACTGCTTTTCTCTTCCCACCACAAAGCATTCTGTTAGGCAAAATGCATCTATTTTAGCACATGAAATGTAAAATTTGAGTTATGACAGTTTCAACAATACCAGGCATCATTGTAGGATTTTCCTTGCTTATAGCTTTAAGAATTTCCTGAAAAGTTTAAAAACTGGCAGATGCAAATTACTTTCATTCAATTTTTATAACTCAAAAGTATATATTCAAGTGAGGTAACAAAAGCATGTCAGAAATTGTCAGTGTTTAAAGCTAAGGCACAATAGTGTATTACAGTATTTTAAATTTAAAATAACTTTGTTTATAAAAAATAACGCAAAGCACTTTGTTAGGCAAAATAAAGACATGTGCAAGACAAGTCTCTCCTGCATTTACATATTTTTATTTTCAAATCCTTCTTTTAATCTGAGTGTAACATGACACAAGTAAGAGAGTGAGATTATTCAGTGTTCTCAGGATAACTGAAATTACAGTGTAGAGCTGAATAATTTCTCAGACAAGGGTGCAGGTTCTTGATAGCAGAAAAAATACCATGCAGCATTAACCAAAATCTATCTTAGGAAAAATATCCCTAAGTTTGAAGGTGGGTGCAGACATGCCTGGCAGCAGCACAGCAGGTCCTGTGGGCAGGTTAGGGATGCATCCCAGGGTGAGCCCGGTGTGCTGGAAAATCTCGGTGTTGTGGGGAATCCTGGGCATCCCTGGGGCCGGGAGCGCTCTCTGGCTGTGGAGTAGGTGCTGGCACCTCTGATTTCCCTGCTCGTGCTGCTGCTGCTGCCGTCCTGCTGCGGGCTTACAGCAGCCTCTTGTGGCCTCAGCAGGACTCGTGCAGAACTGGATTGCCGATGTTCTCTGCACTCAGCCTTGATTTTAATGTTTGACTAATGCAACGTTAATTAAAACTCAGATTTGGTGAACTGTTATTCAAAAATAACTATTTTTATCAAGTTTGGGGATCTTTAAGGACAGAAAAAAAATATTGAGACTGCTAAAACTATTTAAAATATAGGCACTCAGTGTAATTACAGAAGTGGGTAAATGATTGTTCTCAGTACTCAGGCTTCTCAACATACTTACAGATCTTTTCTCAATCATGGTGTTCAAATACCCCAAACCTGTAGAAAATAGACCCTGACTCCTTGGGTTTTTGTTTTTCCTTTCAGGTACCTTATCAACTTCTTGCTGGATGCCACCTTAGGGATGCTGCTGATCTACATCGGGATCCGAGCTGTCAGCAGCATCGTGGAGTGGCAGCAGTGGGAGTCCCTTCGCTTTGGGGAATATGGTAAATGTTCTGCTCTGGCACTGAAGTGGTTCTCAGGGTAGAATCTCTGAGTATTTCAGCAGGTGGTTAACTCATCCTCAAATTGTTGTACAGTCATTTTAGTGTTTCACTTGTCATGAGGGTTCTTCTAAGTTCTATATCTCACCTTGTGTCTAAGAAAGCTCAGCAAGTCTCTGAGCATTCCCTGAGTTTGGAATGACTGCTTGAATTTTTACTTTTTTAAGGAGTGATTCAACAAATTATGACATTGGCTAATCTCATGGAAAAAATACCAGCATGATAAATTTACTCTGAAACACTTCTAAAGAAATGATTTCTGGAAGGTCATTTCCTAGTAAAGCTTTCACTGAACCACATGTCTGAAGATACAGACCAAGAGTTCTGCCAGCCCTCTTTGAGCAGCCACATCCCTTCAGAGAAGGAAATGCAAGATGATCTATGCTGCTCCTCAAGTAATGATCACTGGAGCTTGTGCATGTAGGGTCTGTGTCTCTGGTGAAAAATGTGTGAAGGACAGACTGTGAAATCACTTCCAGGTGAAGTTGCAGAGTTTATCTTCCATTACTCAGAAGTCCACTCATGTGCAGAAGTTGTGGATTTGCAGCTGCAGTTGAGTCTCACACATTCTTAACATCAGCATTTAATTTTGTTCAGTCTGTTATTCTCAGATTGCTGAAAATGAAATTTTTGTGTATATGCTAGAAATCACATTTGCAGCTCCTTGAGACAGGAGTGGGAGGAGATGTTGCCTTATAAGAGAGCTGTGGCTCTTCATCAGAGAGAAAAACAACAACCCCAGTGGTTTGGGGGAGGAAGAAGTTTAAGAAAGTTAAAAATGTTTGCCTAACAAATTAGGAGCTTTCACAGCAGTTTTATAATTATTACTGGTAGGATTTGGTTTTGTAGATTTCTTTGGTTTTAATGATCCTAAGCAGCTGACAGAACTAAGAATAAGTAAAGACCTTGTGAAATTGGAGCACTTTAAAAGCTTGAGAAGTTTGCAATCAAATAACATTAATTGCTATTTGCTTTAATGTCAGAGGTTTAGATATGATAACAAGCAACTTAGAAATAACTGCCTATGCCATCAGCGCATGTTAGATTTATGGAGATTTAATGTGTATCTTTTAGGGTGCAGTTTATGGCCACTTAAGCTATTTAAATCAGCACTGCCACAACACTGCTTGTCTGTTTTATCCCACGTGCCTCAGTCCAGTATTTCCACTCTTTTCCTTGGACTGGTGCATATGTGACTCTTCAGGGAATTGAGAGCTAAACCATCAAAAATTCACTAGATATAAGAAAAGTAAATAGTTCCTCCAGATTAGTCCCAGACTTGTGTCTCTGAGGGATTAGCTAAGCACCAATGCCCAGGGAAGGCAAAGGGGCAAGGAAAGAGGTGAGACCTCTTGCCCAGAGCCCCATTTTCTGATTGTTGGTTTGGCTTGAAGCCATTTGAAGATGTTTGAGCAGCTTTCAGCCCATATAAAACTTGAGTTTCCTCTTAGAGGAAAAAAAAAGTGTATCTATTATAGTTATAGGTAGGTATTTGTAGTCATGTCAGATGTTAGATTTTATTTCTCCCTAATAACATTTTGAAATTTTTTGTGTGTAATCTGTTGTCCTTTCCCATTTTAATGTGCTTTCAACAGTAAGCAGTCTGTGGGTGGGGAGATGTGGTTAGTATATTCACTCCCCTGAAATTTCTCTATTTCTTACTTTCAAAATGAAGCCAGGTCTATTTTAGTTATGAGGCATTTCTGACTGCAGTAATTAAGCTCTTAAAATCAACAGATGAACTCGTGTAGTGCTTTGGAGATGGTCTGTGGCTGCTCCAGTGTTGTCACTTTGAATTAGATCTGAAACACCTGACCCTGTTTATTGAGTATTCTCCTCTGTGTGTGTATAAGTGATTTATGAAATTACATAACCTTCTTTTGTTAGTTGTTCTCTCTAGTATCAGATCATTTAATTAGTCACTAACTTTCTTTTCTGCATCTTTATTAATGTGCTGTCCTGCCCTTAGTGTGTTAGGTTTTTAATCAAGCTGGAGTCATTGTCAGGACTGTTTTAAAGCATATTGCAAATCTGCATTTCCATTAATCATGTGGGAGAGGCTTCTGGTATAAAGAGAATTCGAGAGCAGATGCAAAGTTATCAGTTCTGGCTAAAACTAAGTAGGTGCAGTAAGGTTTGGCCCTCTGTAAGAAATCCCATGCAAAAGGACAAGTTGCATTGGATCATTTGCTGTCATCTTGTTTTAAGTGTCCCTGGTGTTCCTGAAGTGAAAACCCTCCTATCACCAGTTTAACATTTTTCAGTTTGACCCAAAGAACACTGTTATTTTTTGTAAGATTTTTAAAATAAAGTAAAAGAGGGGACTAAAATGCAGTTCTGTGGGGTTGCAAGTGTGTTTAGAACTTGGGATTTTGAAATTAAATATGGAAGGTGTAGCATAGAATCACAGAGTGTTGTGGTTTGTAGGAGAACTCAAAGCCATTTTGTTCTACCCCCTGCCATGGATAGGGGCACCCTCCACTATCCCAGGTGGCCCCAAGCCACATCCAGCCTGGCCTTGGGCACTGCCAGGGATCCAGGGGCAGCCACAGCTTCTCTGGGCACCCTGTGCCTCCCAGGGAACAATTCCTAATTCCCAATATCGCATCCATTCCTGCCCTCTGGCATTGGGCAGCCTTTCCCCCTTGTCCTCTTGCTCCACAGCCTTTTCCACAGTCCCTCTCCAGCTCTCCTGGAGCCCCCTCAGGTACTGAAATGCTGCAATAAGGTCACCCTGGAGCCTTCTCTTCTCTACACATCTCCTCTCTTCTCCACCCCATGGGTCACTGAAGAGTATCAGAATTTTGGAGCATTTTATCTGGAGTACTAGAGTCAAGTGCTCAGCTTGGAGATCAGTGTGATTTCAGTTTGTTTGTAAATATGGGAAAACAAACAGGAGCCCTCCTTCCACCCCCAGGCAGGTCTCTTCTTGTGACTGAGTGATGTTTGTGTTTCTAGAGCCTAAATAATCATTTGTCTCAAGTTAGTTCTCACTGTGAGCTCATTTCCCTTCTTAGCTCTATTACTTGATCCCTGGTGATTCATTACTTGAAGCTGTCACAAAAATAGCAATGTCCTGCTGGTTTTAAAAGCCTCTTCTTTATATGGAGGATAGTTTTTAAGCATAAATGCCTCAAGGAAGGAATGGATACCAAAATATCAGCATTTATAAATGGTGGCTGTTTGTACAGCAAAACAGCACTGCAGTCTGATTTATGAACAGAGGGCCAAGACACTCCCTCAAGGGCTTTTTTACATCAGAATTTTTAATTTTATTGGATTTGTCTTCATATCTATGGTTTTATATTCTCAGATTCATTGCTTCAGCAGTTGGATTTTAATAGAAGTACAGAATGTGTTAATATATTTGAGTGTGTAAAGAGGAGAAAAGCAGTCATGATCTATACTGAAAAGAATGTTCCCTGCGTTCTCCTTCCCTTCTTGTCTTGAGCTACTTTAGCTGCTGCAAGTAGGAGACAGGTGATAAATCCCTCCTGGTGATTATAAACTCCACTGGCAACTGAATTGGCTGTGGCCTCTTTCCTTGGCTTTGCCTCTCCGTGGCAGAGCTCAGAAATTGTATTTAATGCATCTTTTTCCTCCAGGTCTTTATTTGCCCCTTGCAGAGCAACTTACTTATAGCCAGGCGGGGTGGCTAGCACTGCCTTCAAAACTATTTAAAATTTATTTTGGAGTAGTGCTGTGAGTTGGCATTTTCTTAAGAAAAAAATGTCAGGATCTGAAGAACAGAAGGAAGTTACAGGGTAGAGGAATACCAGGTATTGGGTTCAAGAACTGTTTCTAAACATACTTCCACAAAGCACCTGATGGCAGTGGCAGATACAAGTATAGGCTAATTTGGCATTGCCCGGCAATTTCCAAAAATGCTGCTACAGTTGTCACTGCAGACAATTCAAAATTTTTCAGTTTCATTCTTTATTTGTTTTTCTTACACTAGCAAGATTTCCAGTAATTTGCTGGACTATTTTATATATGACAAGTATAAAATCAGAATTCAAGAGATGACTGTAAGAGACTTTAGAAATTAAATTAGAGCTTTATGGCTTCAACATTAACATTAAAGTTCTAATTTGGGTTTGTGTACAGAACCTCTGAATGTACAAATGGCTGAAGGTGCTCTTTGGAGCACCTTCTGGATGTGGTGATGTTATTAACTTGAATTTCATGGCTTATGAAACCATAGAAAAAAAAATGGTTAGAAAGGAACTTCATATAATCCAACCTCTTGCTCAAAGCAGGATTAACTTCAAAGCTGAAATGGGTTGTTCAGGGCATGGTCCAGTCAGTTTTTAATTTCTCCATGGTTTAGGATTTAAGAACCCCTTTATCTAAACAACCTACTCCAGTAGATTTAACCACTCTCACTGTGAAAGCTTCTTTTCCCTCATATCAGAATTTTATCTTCACCTACCCAGTCTGTATCTTCCCACCTTTCTTCAAGCATACTGCTGGGACACTGTCAAAAGACTTGCTAAATTCAAAGTAGGCAGCATCCCTGTTGTCCCCACTTGTAGTTATAGCTGAGAGATAATTTTGTAGGTGCACACAAAAAATCCTCAAGCAGAATTTAATATATACAACTTCTAATTTCAGTCATGTACCAAAATAAAACCCCAAAGAAACCAGCACCACTCCCCACAAAAATATTGTGGAACAAAACATTCATTGGTGAGAGTACACAGCACTTTTAATATGGAGTTTCACAGTTTTTGCATGTACAAAATCTCCTGAGAGTTGCAAAAGATGCAAAATTGTTTTCACTGTCTTTGCTTTTAGGAATGAAATAAATATTGGAAAAGAGATTAGAATAAACTGTTCGTTTCAATTGTACTGCTATAGCTAAAGCTAGATTATTTTTTTAGTATTTGCTAATTAGTGAGAAAAACTAGAGAATACTAAGAAAAATGGGGAGTATAGAAATTAATTGCTAAAATGTAATTCTCAAACCTAATTCAGGCCTTGTATCTTCAGAAGAATCACAGTTGCTTGACTTTGACTTACTGATGTTTTCCCTTTAAAATTCTAACTCTTTGGGTTTTTACAAGAGAAGCTGCAACTGCAATATTTAATTGTAAAACCTGAGCATTTTAATTGCTTTCCTCTCAGACTGTTGAGTGTTGATCAGAAACTCAGCCTGTAAAACTTGCTTAGGAAGTCTTTGTTGTTTTGGACTCCAGTCTGATTTTCAGTTTCTCTGTGTAGCATTTCAGCAGCAAAGCCTCAGTCTCAGAGTATTACCAAGCATTAATGCTGAAAGCCTTTCAGGAGTGCTCCAGAAAAGGAAGCAGCAACTGTCCATTAAGCATTACAAACACATAAAGGCATCTGATTTTCCATTGCACATTATTCATCCCCAGGCTAAGAGTTTGGAGCGGCCTTTGATGAGATTGCAGAGGCTGCTGCAAAGACTAAAAATCTGTCACCCCTCTCCAGAGCTTGCTTTTGTTTTCTGGTGAAGTGCAGCTTCAGACTCACCTGCAAAGCTTATTAGGCTTACCAATCCTCTTTTTTTCCCCTTTTTTGTCTTCTTTTTCTTTCTCTGCCTTCTTTCAAAGAGTCTAATTGTGTGCTTAAGTTTTCCTGTTCAAATATTTCTGGTCTTCTTTCTGTCCTGGCAGATAACTTCATGCACTCAGGTTTTCACTCTGTTGAGTGCACCTGCTGCACCCTTTCACATTGGAGCTACAATATGATCCTAATTTTTTATTGAGCTTAATTTTTTATAGCAGCTCTTGCACCTTCAATTGGTTACTTATGGTAACTCACTTTGTAGAGATGAAAAATATCTTTAAGGTAGCCCAGAGACAATGGGGAAATTTAAGTTCTACTTAGACTGAAGGGAAATGTGTTTTCTCCAGCCATGTTTGCCTCAAATTTTCCCCTTTAAGACACTTAATATGTCATGATAGAGGATCAAAAATTAACAGTATGGGCAGAAACACAGTGAAAATTTATTTGTCTTGCTTTCATCAGATTATGTGAAACAGTATGAGCATATCACAGGTACTGCTGGATGGGACAAAGTCCTGTTATATTCAGTTTCTGGTACTTTTTGAAAGCTGGGGTGAGACAGAGGGAGGGGAGGGAGCAGCACTGAAGGAATTGGAGAAGGCACTTCTGGAGGATTTAGCTGCCCTGCTGTCTCTTCCAATACTGCTTTTTAAAGATGTTTACTCTGAAGTAAATCAAACTTATGCATACATTGAACCTTTCTTCTTTCTTGCAGGTGACCCCCTGCAGTGCAGTGCTTGGATGGGCCAGTGTGCTCTGTACATAATGATTATGACATTTGAGAAAACCATCATCATCATAGTGCTGCTTATACCTCAGTGGAAAGAGGTTGGTGTTTTTACAGCATTTTGCAGACAAGTGAATTTCAGGTGGAAGCTGTAAAGACTTCCAGCTGTGTTTATTGGTTTGGCTCAAGCATCATGATTGTCTACACTCATTGCCATTTAACTCTGTAGTAGTGTTATGTTCTTTAGTTTAATTAGGATACTGCTAATGAGACCTTTATCCATTACCAGGAATATCATATTGTATTTGGAAGGTTTTTTGTAAACTGAAATATCCAAAATTTAATTCTATCTCCATGTCTAAAGTACCCTTGAAACTACTCAGTGGTTCTTTCTTTTCTTAACTCTAATTCTTGCCTACAGCTATTTTGTATTCTTGTAGTATTTTGAAGAATTTTCTTTGCCTGACCTTGTTGATAGGTTTTAAGTGTAGACTTTTAGAAATTCGTGGTGGATTCGTGGAATCCACTGGTGCTGACTGGATTAACCTTTATTTTGATGGGCTCTGTGCAACCAGATATTCAAAGTGGTGCTGATATTGCCCATTAAAACCAGTTAGCTCTGTTGTGTACCCTGACTACTTCAGGAACTCTGTTCTCCTTACTGTGTATTTTGTAAAACTCTGCTCTGTTTAAATTTCCTAAAGATGGTTCTACATGTTCCTTGGGAGTGGCTCTAAAATGTTCAAGATGATTCCAAGGCAGCTCCTCAGACTTCTGTAAACAAAAATGACAGAGATAAGTTTCCTGTCAGCCCCACTTACTTATCTGTGGTAATTTATGAGCTGTCCTAAATACTTTGCTTTTCTCAAAGCTGCCCTTTTTTGGTTCACCTGCATTATTTCTGTCACGTTAGCTGGTACATGAACATTGCCCTGCCTAAGGCAGTTGTGCACATACTGCTGTGAGCTGAACCCAGTCCTTTTCTTTCCACAGGTGGCTTTATTGAACCCCATAGAGAACCCCCAGCTGGAGCTGGCAATCGTCATGCTGATAGTTCCCTTCTTTGTTAACGTTAGTACCACTCACTTCTGAGATGTTTATCCTTCTGCCATGTGCTCATTAATTAACATTAGTCCTTAAAATGCTCTGTACCTTGGTGCTTGAGTTAATTTAAGGGCTGCTAAAGAATGGGTAAATTGTCTGGTTATGTAGATTTTACAAAGCTGAAATCCATATGGAGCTAAAGAACCAGGTTCAAGAGAGGGGCAGAAATGCCTCATAGACCCCTTTGGCCTGATGACTTCAGTATTTTGACTGACACAGAGATTATAAAATTACAGTGAAATTTGCTTCAGGAAGCAGTTGGTCTAAGGACAGACATCCTGTGAAGTATCCTGTGTCTGACCATAGCTAATAGCAGCTGGCTGTGGTGGAGCAGAGGAAAAGGGCAAGTGTGCAGTCATCCTTCCCAAAGTACACTCTTGCAGCAATCAGGGATTTAGGGATTAGAGCCAGAGACAGAGGGTGTCCTTGCATGTAATGCTTCACCTGCTGGTAAAGCATTGCTACATGAAGAGTTAATACACAATCACTGTGAATAGTCACCACTTCTCTGATTTTCTTCTCTTCCATAATGGGATAAAGTAGCTGGATTCTAGAGCATTCCTGAAAGGGGTAATAAGATATGTGACACTGTGCCTACACAAGATTTAGCTTTTGGCCAATTCAAAATTATTTTCAAGTTCATTTGGTCAGTATTTGGACCTTCCTTCTACTCTGAAGAAAGCTGAACTGTTGCTTTCCCCTTCTTTTAACAGGCGTTAATGTTCTGGGTAGTAGATAATTTCCTTATGAAGAAAGGGAAGACAAAAGCTAAACTTGAAGAAAAGGAAGCAGGACAAGACTCAAGAAATGGAAGTAAAGTCCGTTACAGGAGAGCAGCATCACATGAGGAGTCAGAGTCAGAAGTATGTAGAGTTAATTATTGCAATTAACGCAATATCAATCCAGTTCATCCCTCCTGATACTGATTTCATTGTAGCACTGTCAACTTAGTGTTGATTTGCTGAGCATATATCTATAGCATTGGCAGTTGAGAACCAGTTAAGGAAAAAGTCATGGTTGTACCACTCTGGCAGGTAATTTCCTTGCAGATGGGCAGGAAGACACAATAATATATGTAAATACCATGGCTAAGCTGTGCTGCAAGGGCTTCTAAAAAATACCTTACAGGGAACACAAAACTAATAGACAATTCTAATTCAAAGAGAGGTTAATAGCTTAAAGTGAGAGGGAGCTGGTGGAGGTAACTGACCTGATTTTTGAGAATTATTTACATAGCTGCCGTAGCATAACATTATTCTAAATTACATTAAGTGAGCAGTTTTTAGTTCAGCTGAAAGATGGGTGGTTTATTTGAAGGTGAGTCAGTTTAGCTTTAGTAAGTTAATGTAACTTTTCTGTGAGGTAAACAGTGCTATTTATGTGGGGTTTGCCAGGTAATGTGACTGCCTTGTTACCAGTGTGGATCAAGACTTTAAATATTCTCTCAAGATGCATCCACTGTTCTGGCATCACTCTTTGGGTTCAGAGTCAGTGGCTGTAGTGAGATTAATATGCATCCATCCTTCTGCAAAACTTACTGTTGGTTTCTGATAGTATCTGCAATGATGTGGCAGTAAATCCTAATTGTGTTCTAAGCTCTTTCCTGAGCAAATAATAAGGTGCTTTGCAAGCATAAAAAAGTAAAATTTAAAAGTAGAAAGAAGGATGTGACTGCTCCATGTGCTCAGAAGCTGTAATTTGTTTTTAGATCCTTATTTCAGCAGATGATGAGATGGAGGAGTCAGATGCTGAGGAGGACCTGCGCAGACTGACCAACTTGAAGCCCATCAAGAAGAAGAAGCATCGCTTTGGTCTGCCTGTATGACACATTCCTTGGCCTGTGGACTCGCAGGTTTTATGGCAAAAACTTCTGTCAGTGGGGTTTAATGTTGCAATTGCATCTCCCTTTTCATACAAACTGACTTAGAAGCAAGGTCTACCAACAGAAGGCAAAGCAGTTGGAAGACTTCCAGTTCAGTTGCACTACAAACACACTGACCAGTTATGCAAGAATGTCTCCTCATCATGTGTGGGAAATGGACGAGTCACTAAGGATTCGTGTGGGAGGTGTCAGAGAAGATCAGAGAACAGATACAGAATCTTTCACTTTCAGTTACTGATGGGACAGTGTATGGAGTTCTCAAAAAGGCATCAGAGTTGACTAAGTTAAAGGAGTGTGTTTTATTACTAAAACTGGCTTTTGCAGCATAATTCCTAGAGCAGAATAGTTTATGGTTACAAGCTGTAACTTAACATTATTTTTTTAAGTACAAATGTTTACTTGCTACCGGGTACCTATGGAACTAATAGGTGGAACAAAGATTTTTTTCCAAGTCTTCTCAAATCTATCTGACTATTTTATATTTAAGTTATATTTTCATACAGTTGTATTTAAAGATTCTCTTTATCAGAGAAATGGGTACCGTTCCCTTTTTTGTGCAGAACAGGTCAAAAGATTTGTAGTGAAAATCTTATTTATCCTTGTCTCCTGATTTAAGACAAAGGGATTGCAAAGGGAAAAGCTCTCTGTCACTGCTGAAGTCACCAAATATCACTAAAAAATGCAGTCCTGTGTGTGCTCTTGACCACATAATTTGAAAATACCTTTTTCAGTAGGAGGTGGTGTTTGCATATTTGACAAAGGTGCACTTTAGTGTATAACAAAAATCCATTGTGATAAGTTGTTTGTGAAATGAGTATCTATGGGTACTCTAATTAATTCTTTTTCTGCAAGTCTCTTGTGCATACCTCTCAAATGACCCAAAAGAGATGGAACATTTCTGATACTTTTCCTATTATAGGGCCTGCAGTACAGGACTGTGATCTGATTATAGCAGTTGTGCTACAATATTGCAAATACAATTCTGTCCCTTGTTTTTTGTTGGAAAAGCAATCTTCTACTTAATGTGCTTAACAGCAACAACAAAATTTCTCCTATTTATTTTCCATAAAGTCTCATTATCCTTCAATAGTAAAAGAACAACCCCGAGGGGTAGAGTGCAGTTGTTACCACAGCATTTCTGGGATTTTCAGTGTCTCTTCTGATAATTGAGAGCACGTGGTGATCTGAAACCTAGCAGACATGTTTTCAGTGATATCCTTTTGCTTTGCATATTTTCTAAATGATTGTTTCTGACAGCTTTCCTTGCTTAGCTAAACCTTGTGCAGGACAAGGCGATGTGTCAAAGAGGTGACAACAGACCTTGAATGCAAATCTGTTGTAGTATCTGGACACCAGAAAAATTCCAAGCCTTAAACCAGTTTCATTGGAAAACTGCTCAGAACTTTTTAAGATTTTTTACATTTTTTTATAGATTTACTAGGTCTTAATGTGATTTATTATCCAGACGACTTACCTGGGCCTTAGTAAATACTGAACTGTGCGCTCCCGTGCTTGCTTTCACTATTCCAGCATCCCTTTTCCTGGTGGCTGCCAAGGGGACACGATGCTCTGACACCTCAGGGTGTCCAGCCAGCTCCAAGGGACATTTACCAGACGCGAGGTTTTAGTTGAGCCCCTGACCTTTGTTACTGTGCACTGAAACGTAAGAACTGCAATAAGTTACAGTACTAGTGTTTCCTTTAGACTAAATCTAGAGACTAATGACAGTGGAAGCTTACCTGAGTTCTTTTAACATGGGGGGTGGGGATGGGGAAATGTCCCTAATCAGTGTTGCCTCTAGTTTGGGGGGTGTGGGGTTTTTTATTGATTGTATCACTCCATCTTCTCTTGACTATTGACCACTGGGCGGGCGCAGATCTCCAAAAGCACAGTACTTCAAGAAATTCATCAACACAATAGTCTCCTACAGCTCACTTTTCCAAAGGGATTTAAGAGTTAGGACTGGCTCTTGTCACAATTGTCAGCATTTATTTTTTTAGCATAGGATTTGTTCTGTTTCAGATAGTAAACTGAAGCTATTGAACATGTGCTACGTCCCAGTGCAGAGCATGGCTGTCCTCACCAGCTGAGATAACTGAGCAGCGCACACAAATTTAACTGTGCCAGCTTGCATCTTATCTTCCTTTTCCCTCCTCCAGTTACTTCAATTATCGAAATGATTCTAGTCTCATGTTTAGTCTGTGATGTGTCAGTATAAAATTATGGCCTTAATCATGTAAAAATATTTCTTTTGAGCAGACCTCAAGCTTATTGACCAAGTACAAAACAGTATGAAGCGCTATGGAGCAGTTTCTTGAAGGTGGTTATAGAAAAGGTTCTGAATGCCTAATTTCTCATGTCTTAACTGCTTAAATGTCTCTTCTTGTGAGATCTAGATATGCCTAGCAAGATGATGTAGTAAAGCACTATGATCCAAAGACACAGAAGTATTTTAAATACACAGTAGTAACAGGAGGAGCAACCTTTAGAGGGAAAAAAATTAAATTCTCTACTAAGATAATAATTGTATTCAGAATTTTAGGTAAGTAACAAAATTTGGCTGTTTTTTCTATACATTCTTTGTTACTATTGTGAAAGAGATGGAAAATGTAAAACTAGCCATTTTCCTCTCTGTAAGGTAAAAATTGGAATTTGTGCAGTAATTATGAGTAGGACAAGTCCTTTTGTCTGACAGGCTTGCATGTGTGAGCAGGGAGTGTGTGCTTAGTGCTTCACTGTGTCTTACCACTTGTTAGGATGTATTGGCAGTACAGTCTGAAATGGACTTTTCATAAAGAGTTGATCCAGTGAGAGATTGCAACACCATGTTTGCATTATCCTCCAGCTGTCACTCTGATTTCTGCCTGGCAAATGTACTTCAGGACAACTCATAGCAAAGGTTTAATTCAGGCTGTGCTTAGAAAATAGGATTCTGTTTAATGACAATAAGCTATGTAGTGAATGCCAAAGTAAGAGGAAGGGATTATAACTTAGAGAAGAGACACAAATATTGGTGGAGATGGAATTTACCACAAGTGGTCAACCTAAATACATTAACTGTTCCTAGTATCTGACCTGTGATACATCTGCATAAACTTAAAACACTGGTGTTGTCTAGTATGTGGTTTCCAAGTTCTGGCTTCAATATGTTCAGATCCCCTTGTCTTACTTTAAGTAGGTGAATGCTGTCTGTTAATGTTACTAACTAAAATGTACTATAGCTTTTCTTCAGGGAAAACTCAGAAACTGAGTTGCAAATTAGAGCAATGCAAAGTGATCCCCTCGGGCAGGTGTCTGCTCCGATCCCTGCCGGGCCTGGGGAGGGGGGCCTGGGCTCTCCCGCTCTGCTCAGAGCTGAGCATCACAAGGAATCTCTGCCACTGTGCTTGACTAACCCGTGTTTGCAACTTTGCTGTGCTTTTTACAGGAGAAACCAGTAGTGAAAGCTAATAAATTCAGCCACACCAAGTCAGAGTACATCTACAGCATAGGCGTGCAAACTTTTTTAGGTGAAGTTTCCAGTTCAATTACTGAAAATGACTACTATGGTTTTACAAAGTAAAACTGCAGTATCTTTAAAAAAGGGACTCTTTTGTAGGTGTTTTTGTCTTGTGTGGGTATCCGTCTCAAACTGAATGTGGAGTTTGTTTGTAAGTAAATTCAGAGTATAGCCAATGTGAGCAAAACCAACAGCTGTATTCTGCTGCCCTCTGTTTGGACCATATTGTTTAATCAGTGGTGTTACCTTAAACTTTTAAGGGTATCTGATGTAATTACATTATAATGGTTTACAATAAAGTCTGACTTATTACAGATTTGTACACTTGTTTTATACTTGTTCTGTTTCAAAGTGCCTGTGTTTCAGTGTCTGTGGTGTCCTCTCCTGGGAAGCAGATTCTGCTACTTGAGTTTAACTTCAGCTCTAATTGTGCACCCTGTTATGTTGATTTTAATTTCAGTATATTTATTTACCTTAATGGCAAGTCCCATTTGATTGGGAAGAGCCATTGTTCTTAAGCTGCAAATTTTGTTTACAAGTTTAAGAATCCTTGCAGGCTCCTCTCAGATCCATTTCCTGAGGAAGGTTTTTTTAGAAACTGAACAGGATGGACCCAACTCTGCCTCTGTAACTCCTCTGTGACATTTCCCTGTTATTTTCATACGTTCCACGTGCCACATCCAAGCAGCCCCACACTCACTGCACCCATTCAGGGAATTCAGAGTATAATCTTCACTCTACCTAAAGTGGCAGCCCCCTGAGAGGTTGTTAGCACTTTCCTGGAGAATTCAAATCTTCCCTGACATTTGGAGACCACAGTGGCAGCCATGTGTACATTCACTTAATTCTCTATGGTCATTGCCATATTTTAGTTGGAACCATTCCTCCAGCAAAGGAGTTTTCCACAATTCCTAGTACGGTGGAAGTTTACAACTTGTATTTTTAATAGCCACTGTTGGATAAATGAGCCATTTTTTTTCCATTGTCATTTATGTACCATTTAACAGATCTCAAGGACCTCAACCAGGTGAACAGGATGTCTACTCTAAAATTTAAGTAACTGTTGATTTAGGCTGGGTTCTTTGTGAGGAAAAATAGCCCATAATCTATGCAAGAATATGTTTGTGCTGGTTTAGGAAATGGAATTGAAGAGAACAGAACTCTCCAGGCTTTGGGGATGTTCTAGAAACCCCAGGATGTGCTGCCTGCCTCTCTAAGCAATTCACCTGCCCCAAATGGCAAGCAAGGTATGAGTGGTTAGATTTTGTTTGTATAGATTAAATTGCTATGAAAGCACAACTCTGTTGCTTTTGAGTGAGGAATATGCAGTACCAATTAAGTGAAACAATTTTGAAAGTTGAAGGGAAAATAATAGTTCGGTGTCCTGAATTCTAAATATTTGCTTTAAACACGCAGAATGTTATTTTGCTGTCATAATAGAATAGTGACGCTTGTGGGGCTGTAGAGAAACATCTTAGTAGAGAACTGTTGCTTTGTACAATAGAAAAAAAATCTGTTTTTTCTAAGGTCAATGTTTTATTCTTCTGTTTTGTTGGCCTACTAAGGGCACTGCTGCTCTGCAGAAATGCTTCTTCTAAGCATTACTAAGGCATGGGTTTAAAATAGAAAATAAAGCTAGGGAATAGCTAAGGGCATAACATCCAAGCTGCGTTTTAGCCTACAAATAATTCCCCCAATAAAGGAGAAGATCTCAGGCCTGGAAAGAGTTCAGCTTAAAGGCAGTTTGGGCATTGGGAGGCCTGGGGAGTAGTTCATAGCCAACAGATCCCACAGTCCTGCTCGTACAGCGCTGGAGCTGTGGTTTGATGTCATGTTTTCATAGTGAAAAACAAATTTTTGTTACTCTTGTGCTTCTCTGTACCCTAAAAGCACTGGCAGAGCCTGAGGAAAGGCTAGGGCAGATTTCTACCACTACAGCAGTTGATCTCTCTAGTCGAAGGTGTTTGGAGGTCTGCTATGCCTGCCCTTCTCACATTAACCCACCTGGCTGGAGTCTTGGTTCTTTGTAGGTATTGAGTGCAGTCACAGAAGCTGATTTTTTTTTTTTTATTTATGTAAAAATTTCATATAAAAAACCAAAAGGGAAGCATTCTCCTACTCAAACCTCTCCCAGTATTGAAAAATAGAACTCATGCTCAGAGATGGCAGGGCTTTACTTAATTAAAAAATTGTTTAGAGAACAAATATTAAAAGTTCTGAGAAAGGGTTTCCTGCTGTCAGCAAGTACAGTGGGGAACACCGAGTTTATCCGTGTCTGAGTAAGCTATTACTGTACAGATGTGGGTGAAATGGTTAAACTTGCTGATAGTGCTGGAAGTAGAAGGTGATTTTACTCTCTCAGTTGTGTAAGAGCCAGTACTGGAGCATGATCAGAGATAGAGCTGTAAGGGTAAAACCATACCTACTATATTAGCTTTCCAAAAGACATGAAACACTCTCCTGTTAAAGATCCTTGTGCTCAAGTGATTCAGGGCGCAGTTATGCTTTGGACTTCAGGTTTGCATCATCTTTAGAGAACACATATTTTTGTTATGCTGGGAAAGCAATGCCCACTCTTTTTTTCCCCTCCCTCCCCCCAAGAGAGTTCAGAGTCAATTTTGTGTCCATAACAACATTTTGCCTTTTAAAGCTGTAAATAGCTCCCCAGCGGACTCCCCGGGCAGCGTTTTTGCCGGGACCCCGGTTCACCGCTGCCGCAGCTGCCCCCGTCAGCCCGGCGCGGTGAATGCTGCACGCCCGAGTCATCGCCAGGAATAAACCTCGGACAGCAACAGCCTGCCCCGACCTGAATCATCCCGCGCTGCTGCGGGAACATGAGCCAGCCCCTGACTTCACTCGGATGCTCTATATAAGTCCAGGAAAACAACAGGCGCTCGCAGAGCTCACGGGCTGGATTTAATCAAAGTCGGGAACGACCTGGGAGGGATTTCAGCGAGGGAGCACCGCAGTTATGTCACAGGTACGGGGACATCTGTGCGCTGCCAGCCCTCGGAGCAGCGCCTGGCAAACCTGCTGCTGGTTTGGATGCTGTGCTTGGAAAAGCTTATTAGCGAGTTCCTCCCGTTAGCCAGTGAATTCAGCTTTACTGCTCTGTGACTTGTGTGATTAAAATATTTTAACAAATGCATACTTAGAAAGGAAAGCAGCTGCTCTCTACATGGTTAATTAATTTAGCTTTAAAATGTTCTGGTTTACCTTAAATATTTTTATTTGTGTAGAAAGGGAAAAATCCTTTCCCCTGCCCTGTGTTGGGATGTTTCACAGATGGAGGAATCTCTGCCTTTCTAACACACTTTCTCAGACAGTGATTCTGAAATTCTGTTTTGCAAAGAGGTGGCTGTGCTGAAATGTCGCTGTGTAAAGCTTAGTGCATTAACATGCAGGAGAAAAGAGTGGGACTGAAAATTCTAAGGGTTAGGATAAGATATTTGAGACTGAAATTTTGTATAAAATGAATACTTTTATATTGATTTTATAACTATTGGTTTGTCTTTAATGCATGCCCCAATTAGTCAGTGTTTCAAAGTGCTCTTGAAACGAGCTCAGAAATGGTGAGGTTTCAGGTAAATGTTACATTTGCATCACAAGCTGTGTGTGCCTGGCAGAGCTCTCCTCAGCATTAGTTTTACAGGAGTAGTGTGATGGAGAGTAGGAACACAGAGAGAGTAGGAGAGCACAGTTCTTCAGCCATAGAGAGTAACTCAGTTCAGCTGATTTTCTTTCCTCCAAAGAAAATAGCACTTAAAACCCAGTTGTATGTCTTGTAAAGTAGCACTTTCTGTCTTGTGACAGGAGGAGATAAAGCACAGGCTGCACTCCCGTGCCAGGAATGGCTCCTGCAGCCCCTGCTCAGAAATTCTGGCAGCAGTTAGCAGTGGTGGGGCTGTGACAGTGGCAGCTGCTGGCCCTGGCTCACCGTAACCTCTCTGTGCACCAGCTTTGCTCTTCAGCTGGGGCCAACTAATCCACAGCAACTGTCCTGCTGGAAAATCCTCTGTGATCAAAGCATGAGATGGTTTATTTTAAAATAACTGGGTGACATTCAAGAGCTCTGCTCAGCCTGGTTGTATCTTTCTGCATGCCAAGAGCCACCTTTCCTCACCCTTTCCCCAGGAATTCCCTTGGCCCAGTGGGTAGAAGCCTCACAGTTAGTGTCTGTTACCAATAATGAGTGAAGGATCCTTGCAGATTTCACATTGCTCTTAAAGCAAGGGGCTTTTCCCCTTCCTGGGTTGGCTGCCTGTGGACCGTGCCATGGGCATGAGGGACTGTTGCCATCATGTGCCAGTTGTCATTCCGGAAGGACAGGTGACTCCTGGCTGTGGGGATGTTTGGTTCACCAGCTGAACAGCCATGCACGAGGTGTTGTGAATTTTGAAGGGTTTGCTGACACCCTTTCCCCTCGCTTGCTTTGGCTACTCATGAGTGTTTTCCCCAGAGATCTCGTAAATGTTTTGTTTCCCACAACACATGTGAGTGGCATTGACAGTGAGCTATTCTGAGCGTTCCCAGGAATTTGCAGCAGGCAGAAATCGTGCTGAAGGCTCCAGTGGGGCCAGCCCACCCATCCAGGAGCCAGCCATGCAGGCACTGTCTCTGCAGGCTCCCTGGGACCCGCTGCTCCAGCCTCGAGGGATTTGTTTCCCTCCACAACTGCTTTTACCCTCACAGGCAGTGCCTGAGTGGGCTCCACCAGTGCCAGAACCCAAATATCAGAAGCCCTGTGTATGTAGTGATGGTCAGAGAAGTTTGTTGTTGATCTTTCAGTGTGCAAATCTATTAGAGTTGGAGTGTGGGGGTCTTCTGTTCCTCTTGATCATATCCCTGTGCCCCTGAATCTTGCCATGAGGGCTACCTGGTGGGACATTGAAAATCTGTCCATGAAATAATAAACTGATGGAGGAATGCTTATGGTGTTGGCTGCTGCAGAGTGGGGTTGTGTCTGACTGGGCAGTAATTTAAAGATGGGGTAGGCTGATGAAGCAATGGTATCCCTATTTCCTTGTAGTGGAATAAACTGTGAACAGATTAGTACTTGGCTTTAGCAGAGCACCACCTGATGATGCATCTGTTTCTGTATTAGGTTTCCTTCTCCTTCTTTGGGTTCCAAATCCAGGGCTTTAGATGTGTTCAGTAGAGAGCCCTGTTGAATGCTCAGATCCTTTTGTTCCTTAAATTTAAGATGATCAACCATGGGTCAAGTGTTTATTTGAACTTAAGCCAAGTCCAGATTTGGAATCTCTCTGACCAGTTTCCCAAAGAATTAGTAAGTAGACACAATCCAAATTTAGTAATAAAGTGATTTTTCCTTTCCAAATATTGGGCAGGTTCTTGAATTACCAATCAATACTTGCAGAATAAGCTGGTAGGGGTGGACAGAGAAAATCTACGATTTTTTTTTAAATTAAGTTGCTCTTTCATTGCTCTTTCAAAGGCTGTACAATAAAAAGACAATTTCAGAGCGGTAAGAATGGTAGCTGATTTTGAGAAGGGCAGTGGAATTGTGATTATGGGAAGATCTGAAGTAGTTGAGTATGTAATTTCAGAACTGAAATAGGTGAAATGTTGTGTTAGCAACTCTGTATGTTGTAGCCTTTGGGTGGAGGCAGCTTTGTTCCCTGTGCTTTGAAAACAAAATACTGATGTGTGGGTCTGTTTCTTAGCCAGCCCCTGTGAAAAAGAAGCGTCCTCCAGTGAAGGAAGAAGACCTCAAAGGAGCCAGAGGAAACCTTGCCAAAAACCAGGAAATTAAATCTAAGACCTACCAAGTGATGAGGCAGTGTGGTAAGTCTCCTTGACTGGAAGCAATTAAGCAGAGTAAAACATTGACTTAATTGCCCTTTTCAAGTAAAAGGGTTCCTCATCTGGTGGACAAGTGAAGTATTTATCAAATGTATATGTGTATTTCAGCAGCACTAATTTGACTCCCTTGAATTCGGGTGGTATTTCACTGATTGTCTCTCCTGGTTTTCTTTTCTAAGAACAAATGGGCTCTGCAGCACCTTCCATATTCAGCGGGGCTCGGACAGGGGGTGAAACAGTCTTTGAGAAACCAAAGGATGAGCCAGCCAAGAGCGTCTTTGGCTGAGGGTGGACCTGGACATGACTCACCAAAATGATTGTTGTAACATTTTTCAAATGTTTTCTGTTCCTTGCACTAAAGTCACTGTAGACTCAAGTAGCTAATTTCTACTGTAAGTCCTTAAGTAGTGAAAATACTCATGTCAAAGAGTAAAATTCCATGTTCATTTTTATTACATGCTTTCTTTCTATATATTGGATAATGTTTGCTATAATTGTTTAATAAAAAAGGTTGTTGGACTCAGCTTGGCACACTGTGGTGACTCATTTCACTTGGGGCTCAGATTAATTCCGTGGGCACTTTGGCACTACAGGCAATGATTTTGTCTGTCAAATGCAATTTAAAAATACCCTGATGACACAGTGTCAGTGTAATTTCTTCACACCAGGGGATCTGAGGAGGAGCTGATCAAAGGGGCAGCACAGAAACCTGGAGACTTCGCCCAGAACTGTGTTGCTTACAGCGACACCTTGGCGAGGGCCCTCACGGTGGCGGCATGGCACAGGGTGGTGGCTGTCCCCTCACGGCTTCCCCTCTCGGCGCTCCCCTCGCAGATCCCGCTCACGGCTCTCCCTTCACAGCTTCCACCTCACGGCTCTCCCCCCACAGTTCCCCTCACGGTTTGCCGCTCACGGCTCTCCCCTCACGGTTTCCCCTCACAGTTCCCGCTCACGGCGTTCCCCTCACGGCTCTTTCCTCACAGTTGCCCTCACGGTTTGCCACTCATGACTCTCCCCTCACAGTTTCCCTCACAGTTCTCCCCCATATCTCTCCCCTCACACCCTTCTGGGCAGCAATGCCATGATTTCCCTTTATGTAGCTCAGCTGTGAGGACAGAGGCCCGGCTTTCAGAGTGCCCCAGCACCGAGTGAGGGATTTCAGCTCGTTACCCAGTGGCTTTTTCCTCCTGTCCCACTAGATCTAAGGAGAAGTGGGGTGTCAGACCCAGCCGCCATGTCCTGCCTTACCGTGGACATGAGAATCCAATGAGTGTCTCTGTACAACACCAGCACACTCTGAGGGGGAGCTGGCTTTTTTTCAATGCTGTTTGCTTCTTAATTTACTGCATTAAACACCAGACCTGTTTTCTCCCAAACCCCAGAGTGTTTCCTCTCAGCTGGATATCTGTGCTAAAACACAGAGGAACCTCTGTGGGCGCCTGCCATGCTTCCCACACACCCTGGGTCTCTGCAGTCTGGGGATGGTAAGTCAGATGCCACCTTAGTTAAGTAAACTACTTTTATTTTACACAGACTAGGCATGATTAAGAAGTAAAAGTGATGCCAAAGTTCTCTGTGCACCATGAAATGCATCATATTTGGCATTTGTGTCCTAAACACCTGACAGATAAAATTTGACAATGCCCACACAAATCCCAGAGAGGCTGTGGAGAGGAGCTCACTTAAGGCAGCAGCAAATCCTTTGGCTTTAAGGGGAAAGCTTCTTTAAAGATATTGCTGTTGCATTGCCTTGCCCTGCTTTTTTCACTTTAAAAGATTATTATTTGCAGCCCAGGCCGCACCTCCTCGCTTTAGTGGGCACAATTTCTCCATGGAGCACAGGCCTCTCACAGGTATGTACATGTGGCAGAGCCTTTTCCCAAGAAAGATCCTTCTAGAGCATGAAAAAAGTCACAGTGGAAAAAATTCCTGCCCTGATAATACTGGAGCTGCCTTTGCATTGGGTTCAAAAAAACCTCCTTAATTAACCTGTGTTGAGAAGGTGGAAGGAGATTGTTCAACAGTTATAGAAATGGTGGCAAGGGGCAAGTAGGGCAAAATGTTGTCACTTTCCTTATTGCAGTACAAGGGCCTGACCTGCAGGTTTGCAGGTGGGGTAGCAGGACAGGGGGTGCTGTATTTCAGACCCTGCTTTGGAGATGTTGGTGCTGATTTAATAAAGCACAGAAACCTCTGTGTCCCACATGGATTCTACAGGGAAGCCAAGTAAGGTGTCTGCCAGAGAAGGGGGATTGGGTAAACAGCTCTATTTCCAGGATGTTGTCACATTCATTTACTTGTGCTGCTTCCAAGTGCGACAATAAGGACTGGACATTGTTTTTGGTCTTCGTGTCTTTTAATGTGGACCTCATCTAAAAATGTGAGGGGCAGAGCTGATGCTGCAGCCTAAATCTGTGCAACAAAAGCAGCTCTTTAACATCTGTGTGATCTTACACATGAGCATTCGAAAACTGATGACAGATCCACTTAATTAAAGCTTTGGCTCTTGCAGCTCTTAGGCCACTAAGTGTCTAATCCCGTGTATTTTAAGGGATTAAAGCATTACATGAGTTGTACAAGTTATTAGAATGTATTGCAGTTTAATTTTTTGTCCTTTAAAAGATATATATTTACATGTCCTGCCATAAAGGATGTGGTATTTGCAAGTAGTATAAGCAGTCTGCCTGAAAGGAGTAAGTTTATTTTTTTAAAAGTTACTTAAAGCACAAAGCTTGTAAGACCAGATTGTGCTTAGCACATTCTTTGTAGTGAACTTGTAGATGTCTGGTAAGTAATAAATTATTGAGCTGTGCTTTAGTGTCTCCTTGCAACTCTGAGACCACCAGAAGCTTGCTCTCCACATGGAAACTTTGGAAAACAGGCATGAAGAAAAGACAGATGCTTATATTTCCACAGGATCTTTGTGTTAATTTATGACAATGAATGGCATTACCTACCAAGGATCATGGCCAGTTGGGCAGGGAGGCACAAAGGTTGAGAAAGCCATCAGCTGTAATATCTCATGTGAATGCTGCCTGCCCTGGCAATCTCCAAATCTCTGAAGTGCTTGTGATAATGTTAAGGATGTGCTCTTTCCAATTATTACTGTGGAATATGGTAGAGATTCCTGCAGCTTCTTGCACAGACCAAGTCATCTGCCCAAGGGATTACATGTGACACAGTGAAATCTAATTTTTTAAAAAATATAGAAATTTCCTAATTGTATGTGTTATGAAACATTAAAATTCTAATGTTTAAGAGCAAAGATCTGTTGGAAAAATAAGCATTAACCAAGTCCAAGTTTTACCTATGTTTAATGGGTAAATATTACATTTCTGTGTCTCTTCAAAGCCTACATGATATCCCCAAGTACATGTTATTCATTAACTGATTAAGATAAATAGAGATTTCATTTGAAATTTTGGTTTTTTCCAAAATGGAGCAGAGAACATTGCTTGCATTGATGGTCTTTTCCTCACTCATAGTGTTAGCAGAAACTAATGATCAGAAGGTATTTGCTCTATTTTTATTATCAATATCTCATTTGCTGATGCGGTCGTCTCGTGGTAACTGGCCAGGCAGTGCAGGTAACTCCTCTGGTAACCACCTCCCAGGGACACTTGGGTGGGTTGTGTTGAGATTTTAGAGCTTTGGGTCCTTTTAAGGTCATTTTGATTGTTTGTTCGGATTGTTGTAGTACAAATGTAGCAGGAGGTGCTTGTAGATGTGTTTGATGATTCTCTTCCTTTGGAATGTAAGATATCAAATTTGAGAGGTCAGTAACTCTGCTTTGGCTCCTGGATGAGGTTTGGATCTTGACACAGGACCTAACAAGCACTAAGAAGTGCCAGGAGGTTTCTGAGAAGTGTTTAATAATAAATATGGAATGGAAAAGAGAGAAGTAGAAAGTTATTTGCACTGGCTGGAGGAGCAAACTCTCTTTTGTACCATCAGAGTGGTGACTGGTGGCATTGTAAAAACATCAGTATTAGAGAGGAAGAGGAAGCTTTGGGTCAGAAGATTTCTCTGTCCATTGTGCCTATTTAGAAGAGAGTGAAGAGGAACTGAAATGCAGGCAGGTGTTGGGGGGCAGGGCCAGGCCTGGTGGCTGCTTCAGGGGCAGCTGAGAGCTCTGCAGGAAGCCATGGATGGGGTGTATGGGGCCCACAGTGCCTCTGCCTGTGGGTACCTGCCTGGGGCTGGCTCTCTCTGCTTCCTTGCCCTCTCTGCACAGCAAAGCTCCTCCCCATGCTGCATCCCACTGACCCCTGGGTTGTGCTGCCCACAGCCTAAAGTGCAGGAGATGCAGGTCCTGCTCCCTGCAGCATCCCTTGGGCACGTGGCAGCAGAGTAGATTCTGCACTGGGTAAATTTTGCACAGGACAAACCACAGCTTGGGGCTTGGTGTTCCTTATGGAAAACCTCACCCTGAATGTGCCATGGGCAGGTTTGAGTATGGCAGGGCAGCCGTGTTTTGCATTTCATCGAGTGTCCTAATGGAGGAGAAGCCACTGGATGCTATTAATTGGCAAGCAAAGTACAGGAGATTAATTATCAAAATAGCTAAAGATAATTAGCCATTCAAAAGACTCGGAGGCTGGAAAAGTAAAAATGGAAGTGCAAAGATATTCTTTGTTGTTGAGCTTTTTTGTTTTAATCGGTTATTGGACTGTTGTGAGGCTGGTGATGCCCAGATCAGCCTTTCTTAGTGCCACTGCTGGAACATGGGTAAGGCCTTTAGAGAGACATCCCAAATGCAAAAGGAGGTGTCCATGTAGGCAAGTGCTCCAGGCAGTTCTCAGTCCAGCCACCCTCTGGGGTGCTCCAGGCAGCTCTAGAATGGTGCCCTCCTCCTTTGGCCATCAAGGGAAGAACCAGACCAGGAGAAACCTGAGTGCTCAAAGGGCATCTCTGCTTGTGTAACCAGTGAGAGGTTGGGACAGCCATGTGAGGTTTTGAGCCTGCTAAACATCCTGTGGGACACAAGATACCAAGCTGGAAAACAGGAAGCAAAGTCAACAGCTGGGAGAGCAAATAAACAGTTGCACAAAAAACAGGGACCTTCCCTGGGTCAGGCTTAAAGAGGCTTCTGATCTTCCTGAGGAAAGTCTTGGGCAATGCATGGGGTGATGCAGCAGCAGCTTGACTGTACCCCAAGGAGAGAAAAAGGTTCAACAGAATCCTCTGTGGAACAGCAAAATGCAGATGTAGCTGCAGGCTTTGCATGGGACAGTGGCTGTGGCTGCAGAGAAGGGAATAAGCAGACTGGTTCAGAACAATCCCCTCCCCAGTTCTAGTCAGGCTTTCTAACAGGTCATTTCTTCATCAGAGTTTTCCAACAGCATCATCCAGGTAAGGATGGTCTGGGAGCAAAACCTGCTTGTTTGTCTCAGTCTGTTTATTTTTTTCCAGCCTGCTGTGGAAATATACAGCCTCCACGTGGACTGCAAGGTCACATCACGATTTGCTCACACTGTCATCACCAGCAGAATCGTCAACCGAGCCAATGAGTCCCGAGAGGCCACCTTTGAAGTGGAGTTACCCAAGACAGCCTTCATCACCAACTTCTCCATGTAGGACAGTCCTCACCTGCAGTGTAAAGGCGGCAGCTCTGAGGGGGGTTCATTTTCTGCTCAAAGAAGGAGCACAAAGAGGGTCCTCTGTGAAAGTGCTCTGTGGGGCTAAGTAGTAAGCAGCCAAATAGAAAAGAGGTGCCCAGGGCCAGGTTGCCTGCTGCATAGGGTGGGTGATAGATGTGCTCAGTGGTGGTGTTTCTCCTGCTCCAGCCTCCTCAAGACTCTGCAAGGACAAGGACTGTTTTCTGGTGGTGGCTCCTGGCATCCTCCTGGGTGGGGAGGGATTTGGGAGCCAGCGTCCCTTGCTCATGCCCAGAGAGCCACAAAAAATTTCTGCTGAGTTTCTTTCCCCAGTGCATTCCTTCTAATATGAATTAATTTTCATGGAAACCAAACAGGTCCATTGATGGTGAAGAATACCCAGGAATAATAAAGGAGAAAGCTGCTGCTCAAAACGAGTATGACTCGGCAGTCTCACAAGGACAGAGCGCTGGCCTCGTCAAGTACGTTGTTATTCTGAGTAAGGCAGCCCCAACACCCCTCTTTGGCTTCCTGTTTGGCTAGGGGCAGATTAAATCCTGCACATAGCCTCATTCTAGTGGGGACAAATCAGTGAAATTCAGTCTTGGGTTCTTGGTAAGAGGGACAGTGTATCTTTGTGTGTGTGTATATGCCTATATATGTATTTTTAACATATATATAAATTCACATAAATGTGATGTATAGGTGGTCCTGCAATGGGCTCCATTGAAGCATCCCTGTTTATCAGTGCCTTGGGACTTGCTGTCACAGAATCACTGAATCACAGAATGTTCTTGAAAGGTATCTACAAGGATCACAAAGTCCAGCTCTTAAGTGAATGGTCCACAAAGGGATTGAACCAACAGCCACAGTGTTACTAGCTCCATGCTCTGACCAATTGAGCTAATCTCAGGGCCAAAGCTCCTGAAAGATCATCTAGTTCCAAGCCCCCTGCCATGGGCAGGGACACCTTTCAGGTTGCTCAGAGCTCCATCCAGCCTTGGTCACTGTCATTCAAGAGCACCTTGCCATGCTGGAATGATGCTCAGTGCTGAGTCTGCCTCCTTGCAGGAACAGAGGACCATGGCATTTGAACAGATATCACAGTTTCAGGGTTTATTTAATATGTGCTTCACAGGTATTCCCTCTGAGGTATGCAGGGGTTTCTGCTCCATTTCTCAGCTTGCACTCATGACATGTTAATGTAATGTTCAATATGTGATGTGCATAATAGCACCTGCAATGTAAAAAATCCTCTCTATGATGAAAAATATTTACTGCTATTCTTTTTTTTTTTTATTTATCCCATGTGGCCCCTTGGAGGGGCCACAATAAAAGTGTGCAAATTATTTCAAACTGCAGCCACCACAAGGAGGTAAATCACTGTTTTTCCCCCCCAGAATTACAGACAGAAGGCTGGAGCAGTTCCACGTGTCTGTCAGCATCGCAGCTGCCAGCAAAGTCACTTTTGAGCTGACCTACGAGGAGCTGCTGAAGCGGCAGCTGGGGAAGTACGAGCTGCTCATCAAGGTCCGGCCCAAGCAGCTCGTTAAGCACTTCCAGGTGAGCTGTCCTGGGGAGGGCTGGGCAGGGAGCAGTGCCGTGGGTTTTAGCACAGCCATGTTCCCTCTGAGACGCTGATGTTCACTTCCCTGCTGCCAGATCGACGTGCACATCTTCGAGCCCCAGGGCATTCACTTCTTGGAGACAGACAGCACATTCATGACAAACGAGTTAACTGAGGCGCTCACCAAAGAGCAGAACGAAACCAAGGTAAAGCAGCAGCTGCCAGAGGTTACTGCCAGGGGCTGCTCTAAGTTATATTGCTTTAGAGATTTCTTTCTGATTGCTTTGCAGGCTCATATTTTATTTAAGCCAACTCTAGAGCAACAGAAGAAAAATTCTGAACTTGATGAAACGCTCCTCAATGGTGATTTTGTTGTGCGTTATGATGTTAAGAGAGAAGCCACTGCAGGTGATATACAGGTAAAAAATATATAAATGAAAATGCTTTTAGATCACAGATAAGTATGAATGTGAAGTGAAATCAGCAAAACAGCAACATTTGCTTTGAAACACCAAGAATGACAGGAAAATCTCTTCCCATTAATCCACAGTCAGCTAGAGCTGAGGGTGATAGTAATCCCCAGAGACATCCAGGTATATTGAAAAAAAGGATCACTCAGGAAAAAAAAATCAGTCTTTCAAATTTTATTCAAATGCCCAATCTATATTGGTATTTCATAGATGGTTTTTTGCAGTATTTTTAATTATTATTTTGTCTCCTCTAAAGGTGTATTTGTGGCTTCCTGAAAATGAAGTTTAGAATAATGTGATTTATATCACTTCAAATGATGCTTGGTCTCTGTGTTTTTGTGGTAACTGAGGTAATAACTAAATACAGCAGGAACTTCACAAATATTTATGAACAGATGCCTATTCTAGGGAATAAAATAGAGTATTTTCAATATCATTTCACTAATGAAGTATACATGGGTGTGCTAAAAGGTGGCAACCACAGTCATTAAGAGATGTACTCATAGGTAATGATAAAGATGTAATGTGATACACAGTGATAATATGCATATATCATACTTATGGCACTGAGATGTCTAATATATATGTATGTATACATGCTGCTCTCTGGTAATTTTCTCTCTACAGACAATCTTGCTTCCAGCTAGGAAATACATTTTACTTTCTTTAATTTAAGTTCTTTTATTTGGGCTTATCGAGAGAGCAGAATGCTGAGCATGCTCCCCACTTCTTGCTGTGCCAGAATGTTAAGATTTATTCTTTATTTATTCAGATGTACTTTTATGGGTGATTTCACATTCTGTATTTCAGATTGTCAATGGGTATTTTGTCCATTACTTTGCACCCCAAGAAATGCCAGTGTTTCCCAAAAATGTCATCTTTGTTATAGACCGAAGTGGCTCCATGACAGGCAGAAAAATTGAACAGGTAACTTCCCTCAAAGCATGACCTCTGTTAGCAGCAGGCACACACTCCCCAGCCTTCTGAGGAAGCAACTGGGAATTTTTCATTGGAAGCACACACTGGTTTTGTGCACAGCAAAAGGTTCAGACTTACAGAAGCGCTTGAAAATGCATATGCATATATTGAAGTTACTAAGGAGTAACTCTTGTCTGACACAACTATTTTCATGGATATTAAACATTGAGGCAGAGAGAACCTTCTGTATTTTTGCAGAACTTCTTGTGCTTATATTTTTCTTTAATGAAGCTTAGAGAGTTAATTTATCTGTTTTTTATGTTTATTGATGACTGTGGATGCAGCTCTGTTTGAGAGCAGACAAACCCCCTACAGCCCTCATAGGTTGGATTTTGTGTCTGTAAGTGAAGTGAATTGTCTATTTCTGATGGTCCCAACCTAAAACATACCATTAGAGTTTAATAAAGGCATAGGGCTGCATCTGGAACAGACCTGTAGAGAACTCCCTTATTACACTGTAATTTCAATCCCAGTTCTGGCAAAGAAGTGGAAATTATCAAAATCATTGTTTTCTCCTTGGAACAGACAAGGGATGCCCTGTTGAAGATTTTGCAGGACCTTCGCCAAGAAGATCATTTCAGCTTTATCACCTTCAACCACAAAGTGGTGGAGTGGAAGAGCTCTTTGCTGCCAGCCACGGAGGAGAACGTGGCCAGTGCTGCAGCACTGGTGCAGACTCTCACTGCCAGGGGAGGTACACGTTCTTGTAGCCACAAATATGCACCCAGTGGAATTAATTGCTTAGAAAATAATTATTTTTATTAGTTATATAGTGCCCCAGAGCTACCACTAGTGCTTACAAAGCAGGTCAGTTTTTAAAACTTATAAGTGAGGAGTGGGAAAGAAAGCCTGTGAGTGGTCAGACTGGTGACTACATTATGAGATAGATATAGTTATATAGTACATAAGAGATGCTTACAGCACATCTATGAACCAAACCCACAAAGTTTTGTTTCCAATTTTTATCACAGAGACAATTAGGAGATTCCTTGGTAGCACACTTTTTCTACAGAAAAATGGCAACTTACTCAACATTTGATAGCAATTTGCTGACTTTTTTTTCTATTTATATCAAGTGTCCCCTTGTAAAAAAAAAAAAAAAAAAAAAAGAAAATAAAAGAAACATATCCAAAGTAATACTCCCTTGTAAGCCATGCCATATAAACAAAATAGGCTAAACAGACATGGCATTTCAGTTGCTGCACCAGTCAGTGTGCTTGGTGTTATTATTTAGTTTTAAGCACAGCTCAAGGGCTCTGTCTCCCTTTAATGTTAGACTGTCAGTATGAGCAGAAGTTTCCTTACCCTAGGCACTAACACCAATAAACCCACCCATGCTCAGCTCTTTTCTCTGATTTCTTATAGAAGGCAGGGAAACATTTCTTAAATATAGGTTAACAGATGACAATGTATTTACTTAAGCATTTTTAATGGCTCTAGACATGTTTGTATTCGCCATGACATATGTGTGGAAAATCCTCCCAAGAGAATATTCTAGCACTGCTGCAGCAATATAACACCCGGTAATTAAGTCCAGTAGGCGAAGTCCCTAAATCCTCCTCTCTCAGAAGGTTTACTTCCTGCAGAAAACTTTAAACAAGTCTGCAGGGCCTGGGCAGATGAAGGGCAGCAATCTCTGCAGATTCTGCTGTTGAGGTGAGCAATGCCTGCTGTCATTGCAGGCACAGACATCAATGGTGCCCTGCTGGCTGCCGTGGGCATGCTGGACAGAGCCGAGGGGCTGCCAGAGCACAGCGTCTCCATGATTATCTTGCTGACAGATGGCCAGCCCACTTCTGGTGAGTGAATGCTATGCACGGCCCTCCCTCTTCTGGGGTTTTTTATCTGTTACACTTGCATCCCAATATTGATAGACCTAGCCCATGTTTTGGAGGAGCTTTGGAATGCATAGGCTGAGCTACTGCTGGATCTGGAGAGGGGGGTTATAAGAGGGCTCTGCTGAGGGCTGTGATGGCACAGCCTGCCTGCCCATGACTGCACATCCTTCAGCTGAGGGCTGTGATGGCACAGCCTGCCTGCCCATGACTGCACATCCTTCAGCTGGGAATTGTTTTGCTGCATACTGTTGCCTTCCCAGTTTATAAACACAAGGGAATTGGAGATATTCCAAACACAGCTGAAATAGAAAAGTGAAATACCTAGAGACAAAATACAGGCATTTTGCAGATACTGTGTACAGTTCTATTTGAGAGATATTGCTTGTGCTTCTTCACCCTCTGTGCCCCAAACTTAAGATATTTTCAAGGTGCTTCTTGTTCTGTATTCTTTGCCATGTCTTAATTAGTGATCAACTGTGACAGCACAAACCAAAGGATTGAGATTGAGCTATCAGGTGAAATAAGCAACTCCCAGAGCAATGGCACAAACTCCCTTGTCTTGAATAGGGGTTTGTCTTAGTTTAGTGTAGCACCAGCATCACTCCAAGGTCAGCAATAGTACTTCATCTGTAAGCCTGTAATAAGTTCATTCTGCCTTTTAGATTGTGTGAGCCATTCTGCTTTGGGGTTTCTTGATTTTGTTTGGGTTTTTTAATAAAATTCAGCTCACAGTGCTGCCTCCCCAGCATAGCCACAGTGAGTCTCCAGTGCTCCCCACATCCAGCAGTCAGAAATCAGGCCAGGGTGGAGTGTCAGGCATTATTGCCTACACTGTCTTCCATAGCAAAGCAGCTAAAAAAGAAAACTCTGAGCTGCTCCCATGGTATTGCTGCAGACAGTGACAGCTTCAGCCTGGAAATGCTGATGGAAAAGCTCTCACTACATGGCCATCAGCAGCTCCTCAAATGGAATAAGGTGATGGTCTGAAAATCTTTTTCTCTGTCACACAAAGGGGCTGGGAGAGAAGCATGGCTGACTTCATTGGCAGTTTGTTGGAATTGCACCATTAACTAATCCATTCTTCTCTCAATTGACACACATAATTTTTATGGATGGCACTTGTCTTTTGAATGCTTGATGAAGTGTATCCATCCCTCATGTTGTTAACTTGTAGTGTGTGTCCCTTCCCTACTAAAAACCTCCTCTGGCCCTGTAATCCTATAAAATATTTTGCACTTAGCCATGACAACATCAGAAGAACCTAATAAAAATCACTAAGGGGGGAGAATCACGTTCTGGCATTCCACATGCAGAGTTGTGGTTTCATTTCCAATTTGATTACTAGCATTTTATCCCCTATTTTTTTAGTATTTTATTCTGAATTATTTTAAAAAACTTCAGGCAGAATTTTCCATTAAACTGCTGCAGTCTTTTTGCGCTTGAAAAGCCCCAACCCACAATGGTGTTTTTGTTTCATTTACAGGTGAGAGAAACGTGGAAGTAATTCAAGAAAACCTTCAGAAAGCAATCAATGGGAATTATGCTCTTTTCTGCCTTGGCTTTGGGTTTGATGTCAGTTATAAATTCCTGGAGAAAATGGCCCTGAGCAATGGGGGAATAGCACGGCGCATCTACGAAAATGCTGATGCAGCCTTGCAGCTCCAGGTCAGGAGTAAGGAATGTGCCAGGAAAGCCTCAGCTTATATCTAGTTCTAGCAGCAAAATCACAGATTTTCTGAGATTAAATGTTGGGGTTGAGTTTACCTCTTACTTCAGCTGAGGGAGGAAGGCAATTTTGGGGTATCTGAGGATTTTTACTCTCCATGTTATCCATGACTCAAAGTTTTCAAATCAGTCACATTCAGACAAACTGGGAAACTCACACATTTCTCTACTACAAAAAGAGAAATTGTCTAGGGGAAGTGGACAATTTCTGAGTTTGCAGTAGTCTTGCACTGCTAAAGAAAAAGCTTTTTAAGGGGGCTTTAGACATTCAACATATTGCTTTGCACAATTTTGCTGTCATTTGTGTGTGTTCCCTGTCCTTCTGCTCTTCTTTAGGGCTTTTATCAAGAAGTGGCTACCCCAATATTAATGCAAATTGAAATGCAGTATCCAGAAAATTCCATTGAAGGATTAACCAAGAACAATTTCAAGCTGTTTTTTGAAGGATCTGAAATTATAGTGTCTGGAAAAATTAGCAATGACCTGGATCTTTTGCCAGTGGAAATTAAAGCTCAGTCAGTAAGTGTTTAGTTTACTAATTGTGAAACACATCTCTCCCTTCTGTCTTTTGTGGCACAATAGAAGGCTTCAAGAAGTGTTTTGTGTTTAGTATATGTTTGTTACATTTGGGCTCTCAGTTTTCTCATTGTTTGATCTCTCAGATAATTTGTTAAAATTACTCTCTCTTGAATTTGCTACAAAAGAAAAACCTTGAAGAATACCCACAAATAAGTAAACAGAAATTTTAATTGTTTTAATTCTTTAACAAAATTCGAGTATTTTAGCCTTTTGAGCACTTTTAAGTTTCTGTTGTTACAATGAAGTAGGAAATCTCAGTTATTTACCTCGAAAACGCTGAAATAGAATTTAATTAACTCCTTTTTTCATCATTGTTTCAAGTGCAGAAATAGAAATCTAAAATGCATGCTTTTTAGATACTTTAGGGATGTATTTTCCAATGGGAAAGAACAAAATTGAAGGACAGCTGGTACTGAAAGATATTAAGTCTCATAATGTGACTATAAATAAAGTTTATAGAGCTGAAGTTTATGGAGCTGTTCTTTTGATGGTCAGTTTTCTCCCACTTCAGCACACGAGTAACTTGACTCTTAAGGAAGAAGCAAATGTCAAAGAGAAGGAGCAAGTGTTCCAAAATCAAAGATACATCTTTGGGAATTTCATAGAGAGACTGTGGGCTTACTTGACCATTCAGCAGCTTCTGGAAAAAGCGTAAGAGATTTTAATGCCTTACATAACAAACTTCTAACTTCTCAAAGCACAAATTCCTTATTCACAAGTTATACAATCAGAAAATACAAAGAAACATAAATATTTTTCCAGATGGTACCATAAACATAAGATACTGGGAGAATACTACATTACTGTATGATGAACATGAAGTGCCTTTCAGTTTATGGTAGCACTACAACATTCAATTTCTTATATATATGAACACATAATGTAACACATTCTACATGAAATGACTATGAAATATATTTCAATTGTATGGGTTGTGTTGAGCTGTTCTTGCACACCCAGAAATATTGTCTGTAGATCAGGAAATGGCAATACTTAGGGAATAGAACAATATGGATGTCCATAAGATACTTCACAGACCATGTATCTATTACTTTTATGTATTTAAACCCTACATGTTGCAAAGAATGAAGCATTTCCATAATTTCAGGCACATGAACAGCTGAGTTATCCCCATAAGACTACTGACCCTTCAATGATAAATATCTGAGGAGACACAGCTAATACATGAAGGAATCTGCAGATTATTTGTTCATAGTCCCTACACATTTTTGCTCCATCATTAACACAGACTTTAGTATTTCAGCCCAAGAAGAGGACCAGAAGGCACTGGAGGCCCAAGCCTTGGATCTGTCCCTGCGGTACAGCTTTGTCACACCGCTCACTTCCATGGTGGTCACCAAACCCCAGCAGCAGGAGGAGCTGGCAAACAAACCCACCGAGGCAGGTAAAAACAGCCCCCCTGAAATGCTCTGCTCTTCTTGAGTCACTGTTGTTGACTTCCACTTAGGTTCATTTGATAGTGATGTAACAAGGCAAATCAGAGGCAGGAGTTCAGGGATTGGCTTCTTTTCAAAATAAAGCATGCAGGATTGTTTTGAAAGGTGAAGTGATGAAACAATCACTTCAATGGAAATGGAAAATAGTTTGTTTAAATATTAACTAAAGGTAGTCTAATAGCTGTTACTATGAATGTAGGGAGGAAAGCATGGCCTCAGTCAGAGTTTTGCAAATGCTATATATACCCATCCTTTAGCCCAGAAAACATCATCACCTGAAGCCCTTGTCCCAGTTTGCTGGTTCACATGGGTAAAGTAATTCAGTGTTAACTCTGTGATACTCATCTGTCCCTCTTCCTCTTCATAGATAATGAGAAGCCCAAGAAACTTCCAGCAGGAGGTAAGTGTTTTCTTCTTTTCCAGTAGCATATTTTCATAGTCTCTAAAAAAAACAAAAAAACCCAAACAAAAACAAAAAACCCACAAACAAAAACCAAAAGAAACAGAAGAGTTCATGGTGGTTGTTCTGTAGAGGGAAGTATCTGAGATTGGAAAAAATCTGTGAAGTAAATTATAAGCGATGCCTGCTACAGTCTGTGCAGGTTTTAGGTGGATAACAGGGACAGAGGGAGAAAATCTTCCATTCAGAAAGTCTCAAAGGTCAAAATTATCTATGCTCTTGAGGAAAAGTAGTTCTTCAAGTCAGTATTGTTAATGATGCTTTCTGCTTCTTCCTACCACGTGTGAAGCATCTCTCCAAAGACTCCACTCAAGAATGCCTGGGGAGGATGATTCAGGTATGTTTTTCCTCTCTGGAAAGTGCATTTATTTGAATAATAACTTTATAGGTGAAGAACCTTGGGTTTGTTCTAGTTCTTTCACAGAAATATATCAAGAGAATCACAATGCTGCCCTGTTTCTAGAAGCTGCCTCTTTCAAAGTGCTGCTGGGGAGTTCAGTAGCAGAACCTCTCCTCTAAGGGATGTAATGCAATCATGAGTAAAACACAGACACACTTTTTTTTTCTCTCCAGTTGGGATTGCACTGAGGGGTGGGCGACTTGCTGGTAAGTACTCCTCCTCTGTTTCTCCTCAGAATAATTCTATAAAGTTCATTTCATATGTAGGGTCATACCAACCTTATTGTATATAAGTGCAGTTGGATTGGAGATGCCCACTTGATATACAATCTAGTTTTTATTATATGTATTTCAGTCCTCAGATATTTTATAATGAACTATAAACTTTTGAAAACAATATTGGTCCCTTTTCAGGAATAAAGAAAATATACCTCATGAAAATAAATGTGAAAGATAAGGAAAAGCATGTATTAGTAAGCTGAAAGAAATGGAGCTAAGAACAAAATAATTCACCAGTCCTAGGGTATCCAGAAAAGTCAGTGGACAGCAAGCAGGACAGATTCCCTCTTTCAAAGTGTGGGGAGGGAGGTGCAAGGCATAAACCCAAAGCAACAAAACATTGGGAAAACCCTTTTCTTTCAGATCGATGGCGCTCTGAGCTCCAAAGTGGCAGCAACAGGAAGATGTTTTCAACAGGTAGTTGCTCACAGTGGGGTCAGAGGGGCTGGGCTGGGTGTGCTGCATTCAACACTGCCCAGTGACCCTTGAAAACACAGCTCTAAACGCTGCTACGGCTCCAGCTGAGCACAGGCCCATCCTTGTGCTCTTTTCCCCCATTGGGACAGCTGGTCTTAGGCCAAGCTCTCCACAGTTGTCAGTGAAGAGCTCTGTTAAAAGGTTTCTGTAAAGCATTTGTCCTGGTTCATTGTTGAAGTGAGGGGGAGACGACCATCCTTTAATGCATCGAACTCCGATTTATTGATTGATCAGTCACTTTAAATAACAGTGTTAATTAACTTCATGCATATTCCAAAATCCAGGTTTACGATAGGCTAACAGAGAAAACTCTAACCACTCCTTTTGTTTTACAATACCGACAATTGTTTACACAAAACAAAACCAGTGTTCCCACTGTGATATGAACAGTTCCCAAAACTTCCATATCTGTTCCCAGGGTGCCATCTTTTCCCAGAGAGGATGTTTCACTTGTTATGGGAAGACTGCCTGAGAACCTTATTGTTTATACAATGATGCCTGACAGAGACTAATTGTTTATAGAAGTCAGGCTGGGAACTGCTTTGGAACTGCTTCACAGCTACCTGTTACTTTTCTCTCAATTGCATGGCTTCATGGCCTTTTTCCTCAAGCCATGCCTGAACTATACTCCCGACAGTTCATCAGCTGACTTACAGAAAAATGTTTCATTAAACTCTTCTTAATAATTTTGACTGTTTCAGTTTCCAGGTTCAGACATGCCAAAATAGCACAACCTATTGGTGAGTGACACACATCCTTATACCCATTTCAATTCCTAATGTAACTGTAATGTACACTTCTTCATGCAACAATGCTTTTTCTGACTGCATCAAGTCTGTGAAAACCTTTTACCACTTCTTGCTAACCTTGGCTAGTTCTTTCCATTTAAGTAGAAAGTATTCCTGTATTCCATGAGAGGACCTCTGTGGCTCAAGGATATAAGAAATGCAGGCTCAAGGATATAAGAAATGCAGGATAAAAGAAATCCTTTTTAAGTGCTCCTTGTCCTTAGTAAACTCTATATTTAAAATCTGTTGGTTTCATTCATATCAAGATGCTGTGTCTGGTATGCTTTTCAACAATATTACTTAGTTTTTAATCATTCGGTCCTTTAAAAGCTGTAACTACTGTTTAGGCATAAATCTATAAATTATTTCTGCTGTAACTATCCAGCACAGAGGCTAGATTTTTTTTGTTGCTGATACTTTTTCTTCTTTCTTTTCAGCCAGTGAACATCCACAACTTCTCTTGCAATTACCCAGACAAAATGAAAGAATCTGCTTAAACATTGATGAGAGAGCACAAACCTCTGTCCCCCTGCTGTCAGATCCAGAGCAAGGTGAGTGAGCCACATTACCCCAACACCAAGATAAGGAAAGTCACTGGGTCTGTGAGTGCAGTTGGTGTTTTTGGGAATAACCCCCTCTCATGAAGTGACATCTCACACCTGCTGCCTTGCACTGACCAGAGAGGCTGTGGTAAATTCTGCCTTTCTGTTAGGCAATATTAACAGTGCAACAGCTGGGGGCACTTCTCACCTATCTGGCTGAGAATCCCCTTCTCCTCCTGGTGTTACATCCTCCCTGGTCCTTAGAGTGTTCTCCTATCCAGCCCTTGGGGCTTTGGAGGGTGCAGAGACCTTAAACCTTATGGTCCCTGTGTGTCAACAGAAAGGTGCATGCTCTGGGTGCACAGCAGATTTTCTGTGGTCCCGTCCTTGAGGAGCCATGGCCCAGGCACCAGGCACCTGCTCTGATTATGGAACAGAGGCAACTGTGTGCAGGAGGTGGAAGCATGGGGTTAAACCAGCTCTAGAGACCCCACCACAGACCTGGGGCATGTGGAGCTACAAGCCAGAAGTGCCCCACAAAAGTGGGTTTGAGACCCTGCAGTCATTTCAGTAACAAAACTGGAGCAGGTTTATTAAGATCACTTGTACCTTAAGAGAAGAATCACCTGACACATTTGTATTAAAGGTCTCACTGTGATGGGGAAACTTGGAGATGGAATAAATCACTTTGTGCAGTTTGATATCAGCTATGTGAATCCCCCTGTGCAAATCCATGTCTACACTCATGCAATCCTTGTAAGCCACAATAACAACAACAATTGGCTGTCATGGACAACGTCAACCTCCTCCACCATCCAGGGGTAAGAAACATCTCCCTGTCTTTTCCTAAACTTGAAAATGTGTCAGATCTTTGTTCATTCAGGCCTCTCCTTTCCCATTTACCTGAAGTAAGTGCTTCCAAATGCCCTTCTCCAGCAAGTATATCAGTGTGAGTACCAGCAGAGTATCTTTATAATCCCCCATTTCAAATATGGAGAAGAAAATAAGTTTAATTTTAATTCTTCATGCCTGTGTAAAGAGAACCAGAACAACTGCACCATCAGCCTGTTATTCATGTATTTATGTTCCAAAGGGAAGGAGCCATGCAGAGCAGCCTGGTGCCACCAGCAGCCCCTTTGTGTTCCTCCAGGGTAGAGCGAGCACTGCCACTGATGGCTTTGACATTTACTGTCCCTTTTATACAGCTCTTGGCTCCACACAGGCTGGGGTTTTCTTTCTCCTCAGTTTTAGCAATAACTCCCATCTGGGAAGCTGACATTTTTTTATGGGCAGGCATTAAGCATTGGAATAGCTGTCTGTAATAACTTAATGTCCACTGTAGGAGAAGGAATACTTTAAAAGCAGAGCTCATTTGTTGGAGTAATTAAAGCAGGATCCTTCAGTACCCCAAGGAAGAGCTGAGTGGAGCTGGTTCCCCCAGCCTTTTTATATTGCTGGAACAACTCTCCACAAGGATCCCCTGCTGGCCTGGGGCAGACAGGACACACACTGCTGCTCCCACACACACAGCTCTAGACAATAACAACTCCTACAACAACTGCTTTCAATTATCCTTGCATTCCAAACAGAGCCAAGAGCTGGCTGGATTTATGTCCCAGTATAATTTGCCAAGCAGAATGATCCTCCGGCTTCAATCCAGCACCCAAGCACTTGCATCAGCACTTTGGGGGTGGCATTGTTAATCCTCTCTGCAGGGAGCAAAAGGACAGTGACATCTGTGTTCTCCAAGACCACCTGGGATCACAATAATATTAATGGGTCAGAAGAAAGGCAAGATCTGAAAAACTTGTGAAATACCCAATAAAAAAATTTTACTTGTTCATTTAAAAAAAAATTAATTATTTTATTAGCCTACCTTTTTTCTCATTTAAATGGTGAGAATTTTTTTTTCCCATCCAAGCATTTCTTGTCATTATGAATAATAAGGTGTATTCATCAGCAAAAAATTGTCCACTGGTATATTTGCAAGACCCGTTGTGCAGCACGGAGAGAAAAGATATTCTACTCAATATTTTCTACCTTAAAGATAGATACAAACAGATCAGGAAAAATGCAATTGCAAAGAGATAAAAGGCCAAAATGAAGTTATTTTGATTAATTAATGTCGGTTAGTTAAATACATATTCTTTCTTCACATTCTTCTTGGAAATAACTTTGTCATTTACTTCCTAGGCTGACAGTGTCAGTTGAAAAGGAAAAGAGTGTTACAGCATCACTGCCTGATACAGTCACAGTAAAAATTTCCTTGGTCAGGTTTCCAGAAGATTTCCTTGGGCTCTATTTCTTGAACACCGACCGTTTTTCAGACAAAGTCACTGGAGTTCTGGGTGTGTATCAGCATGGATGTGTGCAGCAAAGAATGCTCCTGTAACTCAGCTTCTGAAATGAGACTCTAGTCAGGAGTTTGTTTTGGGGAGTTCTTGAGAAATTTTGCATTTAATTGATTCCTTTTGGACATTGAACTTTAACTGCCCAGCAATCCCAAAAAGGGGAGGTCTCACTCTAGAAACATAACACATAACATAATGCTTTTCCACTCACCTTAAGTAGCCCATTGTGGGTTTAGAAGATGTTAAAATAAGACAGAAATAATAGTTGGGCTTAACCTCAACAGTACTGTGGAATGACATGACTGATGCAGAAAATCCATTTGATGTCAAATAACAGACTATAAATAATGGGCAAAAAATTGTAAACAATCATGGTTAGGAAATGAAAGCCAGCTGCTCCTGAACATCTTGGCTCCAAAAATCCTGGTGGGACCTAAGTTGAAGTTGTTTTGGAAACTTTGCAAAAAGAGAGGCTCTGTATTCCAAAAACCACAAGGAAGAAATAATTGTGAAAAACCATCAGAGAAAGGCTGAACCATCCCCTGGAGAGCGTTAGGGATAACAGCAGATCACAGATGAAACAGAGGAATTTTCTAATCTTGCTAATGGAGTATCCAAACTTGATCTTTGGTTTGTTTTCTGAGATGAAGAGCTGCTCTCCTGGTGTTAGAGCTGCCATTTGGCTTAAACAAACAACAACACTCAGCTGGTTTGTAATTTTTAATAATTTCTATGTCTGTTGCTTAGGTCAATTTTATTCAAAAGCACAATTTGGGAGTAACTCCAACAATGATCAGAGAGCTGTGGAAAGACTCCTAAGAGTGTCTGGATCTGAGCACAAAGTTTCCAGGTACCAGATATGGAGGGGAGGGGAGGGGGTGTGCTTTGAGATGTGTTTTATCAGCAAATACCAGAGATCTAAAGAAATTAAACTGAGGGAGTGTTTGTAAGGACACACCTCTTTGGTGTAAATAACTTGCATTTTAATTTTTTCCCAAAAGCTTGCATTTGTTGTTTAAGTGATGCTACAGGGCTCAAGTCTCCTATTTCATTGGGGGAAATAATTACACCCTGGGGGTACAGCTTGCATTGTTAGCCTGGAAAAGGAGAGTGTTCCCTCAGTTGGATTTACCATGAGGAAAATTTTCTATCCTTCAACTACTTTTAGCACACATCTGTGATGGGGAAAAAACAGTGTGAGTGTGCAGGTCCTGGGAGTGCTGAGGTGCAGCTCTGCCCACCCAGGCCTCTGACTCCTGGTACCATCTGCACATCAGAGCAATTCTGACCCTGCCCCTTGATTGTGTTATCACATCATATTTTCTCTTTTTTTGACTTCATTTCAGGTTGTACAAGAAAGATTACAGGCTTGAGTCAGCCAGTGAACCTGTTTCCTGCTGGTCAGTAGAGCTAACTCCCTAGAAAAAAAAATCTTTGAAGGAAATTATGGAAATGAAGCTCTTCCAAGTATTTTTGGTACTTTCATCAAGAAAACCACACAGTTAAACCCTTACTGTTGCTCTATATATGTGTCACAGATGTTTTATCTTGAAATAATTATACTTTCAAGATATAATGGTCCTTGCTTGTTTGCTACTTGAAAATGGTTTCTAATTGCAATGTGGTTTTGTTGTTGAAGATTTATGTGAATGAACTAAATAAAATTGACATTATCAGCTCACAGTTTGATATGGACACACGGACTTAAGTTTCCAAAGAAAAATCAGTAGTGGAATCATCCAAGCCAACAAATGTGTCATGCAAACAGTAATAGATCTCTAGGACTTTATCAGGTTATAGATGGTGGTGTTCTTGAACCATGCGTTTTGTGAGAACACCATGAAGATTGAGGCAGTGTTAGTTTACCATGTCTCTCATTTTCTATTTTATTGCTGTATCAGGGCTCTCTTGGGGGTTGTTCTGTGAGACCATTCAAAGCTCATGGAATCAGCAGTGAATGGGGTGATGCAAACCCACACCAGCTGTGCTCTGGTTCATTGTTGCAAAAGTCTCTGAGGCTCCCTTTTGGAAACATCTGCAGAACAGCCATTGGCTGGTTGCAAAACCTCTGATTGCAAAACATTGTATTTCAACCCCAAAAGTTAGCAGCTTTTTTTGGCTCCATTTCATACATTTTGCAAACATTGGAAGAATTTTACAAATAATGAACATCTCAAACCCAACCTGCTGTGCATGGAGGTAACACTGCAGAGTAAACACACACACAGAAGCCTCTGCCCATGATATCCAAGCTGTAGTTTCAGTCTTCTGCTTTTTGTAAGTTTTAATTCCAAAATTATTTTGTTTTAGAATTTCAGTTCCTTTGTATCTTTGAACTTGTAAACATGCCAGCATTATAGGCAGTTTAACAAAAGTTTCTTCCTATCATGCCAATAATAGATTACTGGAAAAACCTTTTTATTTTAAAGCAATGTACTAAAAGATAAACAATTTCTTGCCAAAGTCAATAATCTAAAACAAACTGTGTAATTAGAAGCCTGGTTTTTGAAAGAGCTGTGCAGACACAATGCCAAGATATGTTTGTGTGAATTGCTTGTACTTTCAAGGTGCTGATTTTGCTGCACAAATTACATGACCAACTGTGGAATTTGGAAACTGGAAGTACCAGATTGCTCACTTCACTGCATCAAAAGCAGGCTTCACAATCTGATTCCATTATAGATGAACTTGGGGTTTGAATCACAAGCTGTTGATCCAGGGTTATATCAGCAGAGTTGCTGTAAATTAAATATTCCCTGCTTTCAGTTGTGGGGTGTCTGTGTGTCACCTGCTGCCAGCAGCAGGGATACAAACAGCACTGAGCAGGCAGCAGTGGCTCAAGGCTGGAGCAGCTTTCACCTGGCACCCTCTGCTTTAAGTGAGGCTCAGTCAGGCACAGGCCATGCTTGGGAGCTGTACTCACACTGCAGTGCTGAGCTTTCCCAGGCAGCTGCTGCCCTGCTAATGCAGTTCTCCCTTGCTGCAAAGAAGCTCTGGGCCAGGGAATTTATTAAGGTACAATAGAAACTCCTCACATTGTTCAAAGATTTTATCTGACTTTGAATAGACAAGTTGTGCTGACAGAGGTTTCTGTGCTTTCTGCAGCAGCCCAAAGTTGCTGGTGTGCCTGGCTGCAGCTGCCATATCCATGTAGTGCTGTTTGCTCTCTGCACTGTGCTTTCCATTCTGTAAGTAGGTGCCATTCCACTTTTCACTTGAATTTTGACTTAATTTGTTGTTTAGTCACTCTCCTCCTGTGCTTTCCAAGCCCCAAGGTGAGTTCTGGTGGGTTTCTGATTTCCTATATTCCCTTCCCTTGTTCAGAAGCTGAAGGCAGATGCAGTCATGAATATTTGGCATTTTGTAATTTCTAATTCCAATACAAAATAGTGTCAGTGTATATGTAACAGATCTATGCATATCTCACAGGATATGACCCCACAGTTCTCTTTTTAACCAGCAGCCATCAGCAGGAGGAGTAAATGTTTTATCTAACTGTGAGCAACTGTCTGCTGCTTCTCTCTGCCCTCTGTTACCTTTAGCCACATTTGCTGTTACCATATCTTCTATCACCTGTTTCTCCCACTACACTCCTCATTTCTCTGTGTTCTACACTCTAGTTTTCCACCCAATGACTTTCTTTGTCCTACTACTGTTGGGGAATTTTCTGCTTTTCCACTGCCTTTTTGTGACTGATTTGTTTAAAATAAATCTTGAAGTAAATAAGAAATATGCGAGGGAGAGTACATGTTTTTGGTTGGGTGGGTTTTTTGCTTTAGAAGTAAGAGCTGGCAATTTCTTGCAGTAAAAAATGAATATATAAATAAATGGGGCACTTACCCTGAATGTGTCCATTAATTCTTTTATGGGAACAGAAAGAAGGGTCTTCCTCAAGAAAGATACAGTCCAAAAGAAATTATCCTTACTCAAATGTGAGTGCTGCTTGCAACCTTGGTGTTTCATTAATTTATAAAGGTTCAGACATTCCCAAGAGAGGTTCAAATTAAAATGCTAAAATACAGAATTCCTGGATGCCAACAGTCAGCTCCTGTGCTGGCAGCAGCCCTCAGCTCTGCACAGTCAAGAGCTCAGGTGGTTCCAAATACCACGGGATTATCCCAAAATCTGGGCTGGGCTGTCAGATGTCCTCTTGTGCCCAATTTCAAAATGCATCTGGCACCCTGGGCTTTGTGAAACTGGCATGAGAACATTGAGCTGTCAGAATAACAGAACCAGACGCTGAGTATTGATACTTTTATTTAATCACTCCTGACACTCAATTATTGATTAAAAATTGGGTAGAGGGTTTCTGTTATGTAACAAAGTACCATTTTAAGTCAGAATTTTAAACCTAATAAGGAGGTCACTTCAGAGGATGAGGGATCTTGCCCTTCAGATTGGATCAAATACTCAGTAAAACTCTTTGTGAGAATCCATCATCCCTTGTCCTTGCTAAACATGTATGCTTATATGCTTTGAATAGATCTTATACATTGAAAATACTGTTCTTTCAGACAAATATTGTCTGCCTGTGCTTCTGGAGGAAGTTACTTAGAAGAGACTGGAAACAATATAATCTGTGTGAACACCATCTATCAGCCCAGCTCCATTGTCATGGACAAACCAGCAGGGAATATCAACCCCATGTGCAGGATCTCCTCTGTAATCCTTCTGCCAGCCCCTGAAAGGCAAAACACAGCCATGGAGTACTGAGGTAGGAACTGCACCTGGACAAGCAATCTTGCCTAAATCTTACCTAAGGACTTCATTATTTTGTACCTTGTTACTGTCAGTTCATTGTTCTTAACAATCATTGTGGCATCTGGTTTCTTGGGATCAGAGCCAGGATGAATTTCAAGTATGGTGAAGTCAATGGGCCGGAAAAACTGCCCTAAAAAGAGAAGCTAAAATTACCTTTTCAGACATTAAAACAGAAGCAAACCAAACAGAAATCCCAGAATTTCTACATTCCCGTGCTGGCTTCATATCCCTTCAGAGTTTGGATTGGATAAGCTAACACCAAGTTTCAGGTAAGACTGAACATATGCCTGAGGTATTATTGGTATTATTTCCTGTTTATAACCCAGAATTGTATCCACATCATCTGCATGTAAGCTCCAGTTTCTGACTGCACAGAACAATTACAGCCTTTTCTAGATATCCTTCAAGATATCATCACCTGGTGTGTGGTCTATTCTCTTGAATTTATTACATATTTTCCAAGTCCTCAGCTTTTAAATAATCAAATAATCCATATGTTGATCTCTGAAATTTCTGGGTGTGGTTATTCTCAGCATAAGTACAATATTCTATCTATAAATTATGTAGCCTCAAGGAAAGATCAGCAGGGAAAGGCTAAACAAAATCATACCTAATAATCCATGGGTCTGTTCAGACAGTTTATCACTTTTCAATGTATACAGTCCCAGGAAATCTTGGTGGAGAGGATGTTTCTTCCACACTTGGTGTAAAACAACAACAAATGAGACACCACTGCCCATTGAGAGCACCAGATTTTTTTTCCTGTTAATTATCAAAGTTAATCTGAGGAAAAAAAGAAAAACATGACTTAGAACATTGTGTTTACCAGAGTTAACAGCAACAGAAAGAAATGTGAGAAGTAAAAACAAATGTAGCTTTATAAACTGCTCAGGGCATTTTAAGAGAGAGGGTTTGCTGCCTAGTTTGGCCCATGGAGTCTCTCTGTGGGTTCACAGAGAGTCACAGAATCATATGAAATGACACTGGAAAAGGCTACCTGGCCTTTAACTTTTCAGTAAGATGTTTTTAGCAAAACCCGTCCCTTAACAGTGTAATTGGTTACAGACAGGTTTGTGATATGTAGATAGAGCACCTGATGCTCAGTGATACAAATTTTATTATTAAACCATCAGTTCTTTGCCTGAATGCTACATGACACTTTTTCCTTTAGTCTTTCAGAGAAGCCAACTCCCAACTGCCTATTTTAGTGCTGGGATAGAGAAGATTTGCTTCTGATTGTGTCAGTAATATCACCCATATGTTTATCACAATAAAAAAATCATGTGTAGGAATTAAAGCTTGCTCTTTCTGCTGCACTGCTGGGCCTTGAGAAGGCAGGGATTTTATTCTACACAATGAAATGTAAAGGAGGAGGAAGAGAAAATGTTGCATGTTCCTTCTATAAACCTTTTGCACAGGTATAAATGATTCTGTAATAGATCCCATGAGAAATATACCTGCTGACAAGAAAAAATATACCAATTCTGTAACTGCCACAAGTTCAATTTTTAAAATGGAGATTTGCTTTTGGAACACTATTATGCCTTTGAAAGATTACACACTATGTCTGAAATTACTCCTTAAGTATTTGCAAGATGCTGCTGTACAAAGCACAATACCAAATCTAGTTTCACCTTAGTCAGAGCAATAGAAGATCAGGGAAAAGTCTTCATTTACTTATTTCGAACAGAGAAATTTGTGAAATTCAGCAATTATGCAACAAAGTAGAGAGCAGAATTCAGCAAGGCTTGAATCAATTGCTTTTGTAGATTGCCACACAAATCTCAGAAGTTTATTATTGATCAACATCTAAAAATATTTCAAGTAGAGTAGAAAGTAGTACAAGAGCCTGATACCCTTTCTGTAAGTCTTACCCTGCTTGTTGCAAGGTGACTGAGTCCAGCCAGGTGAAACCTGTTTTTTCATCACCATTCTCAATTGTGATCCTCTCAGGAGTTACTGTCAACTTTACATCCAGGTGCTTATTTGCAATACCAAGTTTTCCAAAATATGAGTTTTGGATCTTTGCATTACTATTTACTCTCTTATCACCAATAAGTTCTCCATTGACTGTGATGCCTAATATAGAAATAAAACAAATATTGTTTTATAGACAGGACCTGATCAACTGATGTCAAGGAGTGTCTTGAAAATTTATCAACTTAAGAAATTAAATACGAGTTGAAAAATAGATCAGAATTACTTGTGAATATTTGTACCAAAGCAAAATAATATTCTGTGGGTTGTTCTGTGAATTTCCACAAAGCCAACAATCATTTTGTTGAGAAAAGTTCCATTTTCCCCTAAGCACAGAGGGTTTGTGATGGGTACAGAGTCTGAGTGACATCAGTCTCTCTTTACCAGGTATTCCACAAACTGGTGACCTAAGGATTATTTTATTGCTTCTACTACAACTCACTGAGACAAATTACTACTCTCAACCCTTGCACTGGTTTTTAAAGTGAGTTTAAAAGTTCATTTTGCTACAAGAAGTGAAAACAGTCATGGTAATGGTAAGCTATCATAGCTACAGGACCTCCTGCTAGCTTTGCTGGGAAAAAAAGCTTATGCATTATAAAGAGAGAAATAGCCTTTAAACACATTTTGTTAAAGTATCCTGTATTAAAAGAAAAAAAAAGTTAAAAACTCACCTGTAACTGGGTCAGTTATTAAATTTAAGATCATGCCAGGGTTTTCATTGATATTGAAACAAATGGCATCTTTTTTTTGTGGCAATGATATAATGAAGTGTGGATCTCCATCAACTGTAAAGGCAAATCACAGGTGTCTGTATAGTGATACACAGAGTCAAAGTTGCACATGAGCCTTTAATATTGCTTAATATTTAAATTTAATAACTAAATATAAATTATTTAATAGTAAACAGGCAGTTATCAGCACAAAAATTACTGATGGGAAGGAGGACTGAGAAAATGACCACACATAATTTCAATTACTTGATCTTTAGAAGACACTAAGAGACGTTTAAACAGTAAATTAAAATACTTGCCCCTTAAAAATTAAAAAAAAATGGCTGCTATTATGGAAAGGAAATATTGAAAATATTCATAAGAATTGTGTAATTTAGCCTTAAATACCTTCTTCTGTTCTCCTAGACAGACACTACCCCAACTACTCACCACTGGTATACCATGTGGGTGGTGATGCATATGTGTGATAGACTGGTGAAGCTGCAGAAGGAAAGAAAATTGTTAGAAAAACTCACACCAAAGTGGAAAATTGCATGGCCTATGAAGATGTCAGGGAGTTAATATGCTAGGTAAATCAGTAATTGCATCCTAGTTTTCAAAGCATGTAATCTATGGAATGACAATTTGTGTGCTGCTTTTAAATCAAAAAAATCTTCAGGATAGACACAGATTTCACTTGTAGTCTAAATTGCTCTGAGGGTTTCCATATAGCCCAAGCAATCTATCTGTAGGATACAAATATTTCAGACGTGAGGACTAAACTGTCAGCAAGGAAATGCAACATCATCCATTGAAAACTTCTGATTTTTTGACATTTGAGTTGGTTTTGTTTGTTTGTTTTATTTTTTTTTTTTCCAGAATGAATTTAAGTCTTTTCAGTGAAAACTTGAAAAAACTAGAGAGAGATTGGCACTAATATCCAGAGTAAAACCATAGTTCTAACTCTCCCATTTCCAGGATTGCCCAGCCAGGAATTTGGTGGATCAGTTGCTGTCTCTTGAATAAAACAGATGCTTTTTGTACAAATGACTGAACACATTAATTTAGCCAGAGATGCTGACATCAGAGTCCTTGGATTTATATAATTCCAAAGGAAATGCAAAGTGAAGTCCATCCTCTGTTCTTGGGAAACAGCTTTCAGAAAAAAATGATGGTTTATGAACAGGTATTTACTCCCTATAAACTATTTAGCTGAAGCTCTGTCACCTCCTATTGTTCAATCTTTAATTGACTTTTCAGCAGTGAGCAGAATTTGGTAGTATTTGTGAAAGTCCAGTTGTACTGCCAGAAAAAGCATCTCTGCCTCTGGTAATTTCAGTTGACAGAATCTGCTCCATTCAGAAAAATAAATTAAATTACTTACCCATCAAAGGACCTGTGAACATCCCTGTTTGAATGAAACAAAATGTTATTTTAGAGGCTACAAAGAACAAAACCCAATCTCACCTACTTCATTCCTTCCTCCTTCCAAAACCAACCCAAAAATCTTGTAATTATGTATAAATTTCTAAATATTACAAAATAAAAATTATTTATTTAACAGTGCTACAAAGCAACAGTCTTGAAGGGGCTGAAAGCACACCCTGCTTCCCAGCACAAATGTAACATCTCCCTGGGGTTTGCTCTCTCTGGGACTGGGACAGCCTGCTGTTCTCTGACACCTCTGTGCCACCTTCTAAACTGCACTTATGGGAAGGAAGAATTGCCTGCCTGGTTCCACATTTTTCTATTCTTCTGCTCTTTTTACATCTGAAATTCTGTCAGGATGTCTCTGTGCTTTAGAAGTGGCAATCATGGCATGGATGAAGGTATCTTTGTATGAGATTGCTACACACAGGTACCTGGGAGGCCCTGGTGGCAGCCCTGGAGAGCAGCTGACTTGTACTGGGCCTGAATTCTGGGTTATGGGATGCTGCAATCACCAGAGACAGGAACTGAACTGAAACCACTACTTACATCTCAAAAGTTGTATATCTATTCATAACGTGATCTTGATTAATTCCTCTTGAACTTTATGAAAATATTGCATCCTAGATCAAATAAGTAATGTAGAAAATTCATTTCTATTAAAAACATTAAGTAAATTTAAGAAAAATTCACATACCTTCAGCTGTTACCATGGGCAGGTAAGACATAAAAGGAAGAAAAAGAGAAATTCACAGTTTCAGTTATACAATTAAACAGGAAGGATTATGGCCCTAATAAAACATTGTAAAAAAAATTAACCGTTTGAAAACTCAACCAGCTATCTTTAGTATTTTTAAATGCCATTTTCCCAGTGAGAAAACACAGTATTTGTAGGTCAAACAGAAATGTACTGAAAGTAAAAAGCTTTTATGCATGGCAGTAGAACTGCAATTTATTATGTATGGGACAAGAGCTCTATTTGGAACTGTTTTATTGTTGTGCCATACCTATATTGCAAAATGTTCCTTACTGGTTTTATTATTTTGTGGTTTTCCAGGCATTTAGATGATTCTGTTAGTACTGACTGGATGATTCACTACATTGATTTGTGAATTGAGATTTCAGGGTGAGTAAAATTGGGTTTTTTCCTTACACAGGGTCAGAGCTTTGAGTATTTTCTCCTATTACTGCTCTACATTATCTATATACAGAGAGGATTTCCTTTGAAAGAGGTTCAGAAAAGAGCTTTTATACTACAAATACCTGGAAAGGGAAAGCAAAGAACTGAAGATGACTGAGTGGATGTCACTTTTGACACATGTTTGGGGGTTTCCATGTTATGGAGAGCAGCTGCAAACTTTAAAGTCATTATCTTGTGTAGTGACTTGAATGTTAAATTAATCATGAAGGGGTTTTATGTCAGTATTCCATTATAGGAGTCATGAAAAATAATGCAAAAATTTATCAGCAGAATGCCTGAAGAATGATTCAGAGTTGAAGGGCACTTAGAAATTCACTGGTCTCAGGACCTACTGCAGCTGAAAAAACCTCACCAAACTCCAGTATCTCTGTTATGCTAAAATGCCTCAAGTTCCTATGCCAAAATCAGGAGATGAGAAATTTTTTCATCTAGAAGGCAGCAGAGAGCCCACACAGAGCTTCCAAGGAACTTTCAGGGGCTCTAAACAAAAACTGGAGAAAAAATAAAGGATGGTGATAGAAGAGACTGGAAAGCCTCTGTCAGACCTGTGGGATGAGAGTGGCTCAAACAACACGAGGAGATGAGGTTAGGGTGGCTGGGAGGCACACTGAGCACAGAGCACTGCTTTGCTTGGCCAAAGAGAAGGAGAACAGAGTATTTGATACACAGGAGTTAAACAGAGAGGCTGAACTATAGGAAAAATAATATTTCACTGAGCAAGTTCATAATTAGCTAAAGTATCAGAGGAGTTGAAAACAAATTGTGTGTTTTCAATATAATTGCTTCTCTTTCTGCAATATATATATGACTGTTGTGTTTTACATAAGTAATCTCAATCCTTTTACAGCCTGATATATCCTGCCTGAGGAAGAGCTCATGCAAATTTTCCCTTTACATGTGGAAAGAGGTTACATCTATCCCTAGGCTGAAGTATGTAGAAAAATAAAGGAGAAAGTGATGGTAAGTCATCTGAATATAGCTGGATTATTAGATTAGAAATGCTTCTTGGTTTTCAGGGTCTTTTTCTGTAATAGTTTTTCTATTTAGTTTAAAATACATTTATTTTAAATTTATAGTGCTTTGCCCATATGATTTAATAATGAAGGATAGTTTGATGGAAATGAGCTTTACAATGAGAAGTAATTTTGCATAAATCACACACATGCCTGGCTTGGAAAGTAGATTTTGCAGATACATATTTAAAACTGTGCCCACATGAAAGCCTTTCTTTAGGCCAACATCAAAGGAACTCTTAGCTTCTCAAATACAGTACAATTGTGAAGATGTCTATACCTTCAGTGGGTTTATCAGCAATCCCCTCTTCATTTCCATCTTCTTCTGGTTTTGTTACCACCATGGATGTCAGTGGTGTTACAAACTTGTACATTAGTGAGAGAGCCAGGGCTTGAGCTGTAAGGTTTTCCTTTTCTTCTCCTGTGGCTGTAATGCTGAATACAGAAAGAGACTCCCAGCATCAGTGATTGCTGAATCACTCACCACATGTCAGATTACATATTTTAAAGTAAAGTAATTTCTCTGCAGGCAATTTATCAATAAGATATATCTGTTACAGCTTAAGAGCACTTCTGATTCTACTGGCTGTCCAAGAGAAAGGCAAAACTGTGCTTTATCCTTGCAATAATTTAAAATTGTTTCATTTGCAACCTGAAACATGAGTACTGAGGCTAGGGAGGAGAATAGCGTGGTGGATTTCCCTCACTGATTTTCATGATTTTCCATTGGCAGCTCAGTGGGATGTGAATGTCAGCTTCACATCCTAGAAACTGCAGGACTCAGAGGCTGTGAGGGGTTCAGAGCTAAGGTATAATTCCAGCTATAATTACCGTTTTTCCAAGAGTTGTTCAATGGTAAGATAAGCCCAGAGCCTTTCAATGTACTCTCCAAATATGTATTGCTGTTCTTGGAAAGCCTGAGCTGTCTGCTCAGCTCCTTGCTGTGTAGTGTACGACAGGGCGTCCTGAGCCTGTTGGGAGTAAGAATGTTCTCTGCATCACAAGTAGCCAGGGACTGACAGGACTTCCCAAAAACTAAGATCTTCACACCTGAAAATCTTATGAAATCGAAAACCAGTCTGGTTGTACACCAGAAAATTGCCAGTGTTGTATGAGGAATTTTGTCCCATTGTTTCTGGGAATTTTAGAGATGTACACTATAGAACATAACCCAGTATTCCACATACACATGGCACTTTTGTTCATCACAAAAGAGGCAAAAGAAGCATTCAGAGATTTTGTATAGTTTACATAAATCAAAGAAATCCATACTTACACCTTCACCTCTTACATCCACAGACAAATGGTTTTGGTTGCTGTCTACAAAGCGCCCAGCCACCACAATCTCAGACCCATCATAGAAATGCTTGAAGCTGTTAGTAGTTAGGTCTGATATTTCATTTTCTGGGTAATTTAACTCCACATCTATGAGCATGGGATTTGACACCTCATCATAAAACCCCTGTAGGATTGAAAGAAAAAAAGAAAACATTTAACTATCATTGTTTCTTTAGTTCATGGGTAGATCTGTAACCAGAAACATCCTGCTATTCCAGGAATGAAAACTAAAAGGGTATTTTATAAGAAATATTTAGATATTTAGTTAAATCTCAGAGTGTAAAGCCTAGAAATCTACAAAAAATTGAAAAGAGAAAGGACATACAAACTCTTCAGTCTTGCTAAGAGAAAGGAAGAATATTTGAGAACAATGTGCTGTGGATGATGAGTTCCATCAATATAAATCAAGAGGGATACCAAGCCTCCTGTTATTTGATAATTTTCTACACCTCTTCTCTGCAGATACTGACATGGTAACATACTCAAAGGAGATTGGGCATTTGATTTTATCAGAGCTTGCAATGAAATCTAATATCTAATTATTTGATGAATTCCTTGAATGGCAGCTACTGGAATGTGAGAAGTAAAAAAAGACTACCCTGTACGGCCTATACCAGTTTTCATGTCTTATACAACTCTAAAATGCCTCAGGAGTGTGGTAAGATACACCTGCTTGCAGTGAGTTTCTTAAGAAAGAATATCTAGAGCTTTATGATTTGTTACTCTTTTTGTCACTTGACAGGACATTAACCACATGATCTGTGAGGTGCAGGAGATGCAATGACTGCAGAAATTCCACCAGAGTGTCCTTCAGAACTGTGAGTTGTGTCACCCTATGCCAAGTTTTAAACTCCCTGCCATACCCCACAGCATGTCCCTTTTACTGTCCCTGCACTTCCTGCTTATATAAGGGAAGGGGGAAATTAAATGCAACTAAAGGTCCCTTCCACATCAAACTATTCTATTATTTTAATATTCTGATCACAGCAGACTCTGGAGCATCTCAGTGTCAGATTACACACTGGGACTTTGATTATTTGAAAATAAGAACATGAACAGTTATCTGACCTTATGTAGCTCTGACCTCATGTACATGGTAATTACTTCACCTGAAGCTGCAAAGCTGCATCAGAGTCAGGGTAAATCCGACGGGCCAATCCTTTATTCTCCAGTGCCATCCTCTCCAAGAAGCCATAGTCAACACCACTGCCAAAGCCAAGGTTGTATAAGGTGTATCTGCCATCAATGGCCTTCTTCACTGATTTCTCAATCTCCTGAGTATTGGATACACCTGCATCAAACCAGGAAATGGTTGAGTTGTTTTCAAAATAGATACAACGATCACAAAATGAAATGTGACTTGGCATGTTCAGATTTCTTAGGAGACATTACCAAAAGCTTGATTTAGTACTATGATTCTGGTAGCATTAAAATCATGAAAATATCCAGAAGTGAAAGATGAAGGCCATTTTTAACTAGCATTTTTTGTTAGTTAATGAACTACTTTTATTATTCCATCCAACACAAACTTACCCACGTTTGGATGACCATCTGTTAACATGATAATTATAGAAGCGCTTCTCTTGGGCACAAGGTTTTCTTCATGAGCAGCATTCAGAATATCAATACCTCTCATCAAACCACCATGTAAATTTGTCACTATGAGGTAGACAAAGAAATTCAGGTTCAGCAAAGGCTGTCAAAGTAAAGGTTCATTTTCCATTGGGGTCTGAAGAGCTTTTATTACATTACAGAAAATGAAAGATTTGGATTTACAAGCAGGGGCAAGTCTAGATAGAAAAGTACCTGGACTTTGGAAACATAAAGAGAAATAGACAAATTTTCTGAGTAAAACTGAACTTCAGGAGTGCCTCATCAGCAATCTGAAACCCCAACAAACAGTAGCATTGTGTTCAGAATCAATCAATAAATTAACTTACACAATGACCTACTGGCAAGGCCTGTCAAGTACTTACGGCCTTGAGCAGAAATTTGCCGAACAAACTTCCTCGCTTCATCCAAATTCTCAGGACTGGCCTTGATTAATGTTTCTTTCCAGGTAGATATTTCACTATCAAATAATATGAAATTGAAGAAGTCATCTTCTTTAATGTCATCTAGGATTTTTAGCAGTGCTTCTTTTGTCTGTAAGGCAAAGAGATTTAAATACATGATTCAAAATTTAACAGATATGTGCTTACAGGTTTGACATCATTAATCTCTCAGCATTGGGCTATTTTTTACTCCTACACAGTATATATTGCAAAAATTCTGAGCTTGTTCTGTTCTTGCCAGTCCCTGTGCCAGTTTCAGACTAACTCTAGGGAAGTCAGCAGCAATAACATCTGGTAAATCTTTGCAGCTGAGATGAAAATCTGTTTTTCCATCATAGTTGGTTGCTTACACTGAGATAAGCTGGCATGGCAAATGGGTAGTTAGGTCAATGGAGAAGCTCATAAACAAGCATGCCTGGATATTTTGATGCAGCACCAAAACCTGAAAATTCCAAACATTAGCTCAGTCATAACTCTGAAAAGAGCTACTGCTTCCCAGACACAGAGTGAGCAGAGAAAATGCACATAATCTGTATGCACAGCTTATTTTGGAACTGTCAAGCACATGACAGCACTCTCTGGAAATGCTGATATTTAGAGTTTTGAACTAATGACATTTATAAGTAAATAAAGGCTTAATGTATAGATTTTTGTTCTACAGCAACACTGCAAACCAGTACATCTGGCACTGGGCATTAGAGAGGTCACACCATCAAGCCACTTTGTAACAGCTTGAGCAGCACATGTGCACTCCAAGGCATCACGTCCCTTCCAGCACCATCTCCCTCCCAGCACCTTGTTCCAGCTCTTTCACTGGAACTCCATAGTAATGTAATAACTCACTTGTTCTATTTCTCTTCCAGACATTGAGCCACTAGTATCCAATACAAAAATAATATTCTTGGACAGCTTTGGAAGATTTGTTGGTGCAAAGAAGTGTACAAAATAGCCATTGACAATCTGAAAAAGAAAACACCACCAGCAAAAAGTTTGGTACATTATAAAGGTAAAACAGATAAAGGAGATATTACTCTCATTTAATGTCTAGCCTCTGAGCGGCCTAAAAAGTTTTAATGGCCCTGATCAGTCTCACCTCTATCCATGGGCCCAGGGGTGTCATTTAGGTGCAAGACTGGGCTTTTAGACACTGAGCTACAGTGTGAGAACAGCTACAGTGTCCTGTCTCCAGCTGTGTCACACCTGTATCTGTTCCTATCCATGGACTCCACTGTTTTGGATCCCCCCCTGAAGAGCCCACTGAGTGCTCCCACTCAGCTGCCTTAGGAAACAGCTGGCCCTTGCTGCTCCCTGACCTTTCCTGTGCAAGTTCAACTGTTCAACAGTTCAGAATTTCAAGTTGTTAGACTTACCTGCAAATTATCTGGAGTTGTTCTCTTCACATCATATTTTACAGTGAAATCCCCATCCAAGACAGACTCTGAGCAACTTGGACACCTTCGCTGCTGGTCGAGGGTTGGCTTGAAAGAGATATGGCCCTGAAAAGAAAAGCCTTCCTTAGATCTGACCCTTAATAGCTGAAAATCTCCTACAGAACACATCTGCATTTTTTTTAAGCTGGTATATTTATTTTCACAGTCATAAGAATAACCTGTTTTATTGGGTTAGCTACTAGATTGTATGAATCCATATGTACTTAGAAATTTATTGGGGGTAACTGACACAGAAGGCTGCTTTCCACAGCTTTCTCCATATGAGTACTTCCCCTTGGGTCAGCTCTTCACTCTGAACAACAACTTTGATAAAGTTGTTGTATCTTTTAGGAATTCTACTACCCCCATATAAGGGAAAACTACTTGTTAGTAATTAAGTTTTTCTATAAGAGATAATCTTACTGGTATCCAGGTTTCCTCTTGCTGCCATTGCTAGCATTGAAATTATTATTTCAGAATTATAAACATAATAAGTAAATCATGGAATGCAGTAATCAATTTACCTTTTTTCCTGAAAAAGTTTTTTTAATGGTATTTTGTAGCTCATTGGTGATGAATGTTCCTTCTGCTTCCAGCTCAGTGATACCCTGGGGCTCAAAGATATCTACTTCAATCTGAAATATTAATTAAAAAATTACTGTCATTAATTAAACCACAATACATCAGCCATTTACAGGAGGATCAGTAACTATAGGTGTGAAAGAGGGATTTTCATAAAGATAAAGAAATTTACTTTTGTAATACATAATAGCAGTCCAAATCTACACTAGTGTGGTGGACACATCTTCAGCCAGAGACCCTTTCAGACACAGAAGTTAAAAACAAAGCTAGAAATAAGTAAACTTTAATAGAAATATGACTTGTTGGAAAATTAGATATTAGCATCCTATCAAGGCAGATAGACACAAAAAGCTGCAGTATCCCAGAATTTAAAGATGATGTTGTTTCACAGTCAGGTGAGAAAGCTGGAGTTTATGCTATAAGGGTATATACAATTAGTCCAAGGCATTGCAATAGCTTTTTCAGTTTTTCATACAAGATTTCTTTTGGAGTGCTCAGTAGATGAGCAAATTTGTCAGGTTTACAAGTAAAAGCCTGCATTAAAGTGAATTGATGAGTTATCCCCATGGGACTCATGGAAATGAGTTATCAGAAATGTTATCATGGCCTTTAGCTCACCTGTGAACCAATGGGAATGACCATGGTACTCCACTTTCAAAAGATATGCAGAATTCCATCATCTCTTAAATTACAGTCAAATTTGATCAGTTTGCCATTTACCTCAAAATCTTTGACAAGCTGCTTTGGTTTCACTTTGATGAACATTTCATATTTTCCAAACTGTCGCTTCAGCAGTTCCTCATATGTGAGTTCAAAAGTGACTTTACTGGCTGCTTTAATGTTGACTGAGACAGTGAATTTTTCTGTTTTTCTTCCTGAAGCTCTGTATTTAAGTGGGTAGGAAAAAGATCTTTATCCTCTTTCATGGTATTTATTGTTGGTGGCATATGATTTTCAAAAAGAAGTAAAACAAAGATGGGATTTTTTATATACTGCTAAAAATCATCAATCAATACTCAAAATTATGCTCAACCTGTAGAATTTATTCAAGTTTCCCACTGAGCTTAATCCCAGGAATAGGTCCCACAAAGCCAGTGAAAGTTTGCAGGAACAGCCTTTCCATAGTTGCAGACAGTGCTTGTGCAGTCAGAGGCTGTATTTCCTTTCTACAATTTGTGCTACAATAACTTAACTTAATGATTGTTCTTTTGTCCCTTAATGTCAGCAAAGTGCCAGAACACAGCATTTCCAATCTCACAGTCTGCTATGGAGTGATGGTGTGGAAGCCACAGGACATGATCCTTACTTTACAAGACCAGCAGTCTGTCCTCTCGAAACAGCCTTCTCATATTGCTTTTTTGCAGCTTCTTTTTCTTTTATAGTTCCAGGATAAGTGACACCATCAATTGTCCTGCAGATGAAAAAGTCCTAGTTCAGTGGAAGGTTGTGACAGGAATTCTCCCTTTATTGATTTGTTTGCTAATAACCTTTCAGAGACCTGCTATTGCCAAGATTTGGGCCCTTTCACTGAAGCCAGGCTCCTGAGAGAATTCAGCTGGAATGAAGAGCTCTGTGCTCAGTGTCATAAAAGAATCTAAACTAATTTTTACTTTAAATTAGATCAAAACTGGGCTACAGCAACACAACTTACACCCGCCATATTCCTGCATTTCAGCAGCTTCACCATCTCATCTCATCTAATGGCAAACCAACTCTGGATGTGACTCACCTGTCCAGATGGCATCATCTACAGAGGAGCATTTCATCCTTGAGCTCCTTAGAGGACTAAGCAGCCACTTCTCATCACCTCATTCTACCAAAAAAGTTCTAAGATGCTCTATGAGTGTTTGTGTCCTAAAGCTAGTGCTCCTCTTCACTGGAGATAAAGCAGGCATGGTGTGATTAGCAGAGGTGGATGTGCTTAACTGAATCAAGGCTCATCATGGTGGAGAACTGCACATGATTGCAACTAAAGGTACAAATGTAAAAGAATAATTCTACTTTCTGCCTTTCATTCAAATATGATTTTTAAATGAAGAGATAAATTAAGCTATAATGCCATCAGGGAAATGAAGTAATGGAACTTTCCTGGTTTGATAATACCACAGTAAGTAAGAGGCATTTCTGAAAAGGTGGATGAATCTGCAGGAAAGGTCCCACATTCCCTAAGGTTCCCTTCTATTCATAATGATGAATAGAAATAATTGAAAATTAGTCATCTTTTCTACAGATGTACCAATGTTTGCCTTTCTCCACATATCTTGCATGTTAAGTTAATAGTACCAGAAAATTACCCAGGAGGTATTTAGAAATCTATTCAAATGGCAAAGTAAAAATGAACACTCGGGTTCCATTTCTCCCAGCTGAATTAGCACAGATTTTTAGTCTTCTTTAACAATATTGTAAAGATTACACACATGCTGAAGTTGGTAATGAAGGCTGTCTTAGGGAGATCAACATCAAAGAAAACTTCTTTGGACACATTTCCACGATTGACAGCTCGGCTGGTGATGACATTGTGTGCAAAGCGGGAAGTCACTTTACTATCAATTTTCATGCTATAGATTTCCATCCCATTGACAACCTGTAAATTGAGAAATGAAAAAAGACAAAAAGAGCACTAGCTGTTACACTCATATGTGTATTAATCAGTTGTGATCATATTTTTAAAAAGAAACCACAGCAGTACATTGATCACTGCAAAGCAAAAAGAAAGAAAGACCTAATATAAGAACTGGAACACAGCTGTGTTTCCTTGGATATCTATTTCACTGACATGATGGTGCTATTCCACAAGTCATAACTATAGACTTTAACAAAATACTACCACCAAAAATACTGCCATTATAGGAATAGGTTTTTTCTCTATTGAGTAAGTGACTTTTTATGGTTATTCAAAGAGCACAGCTCTTTACTGCTGCCCCACTGTATTAGTGACTGTGGTTATCAGAGGAGTGGATGACTCCTAGAGCAGAGATGTAAGTAATCCTCTTGTTTTAAAATAGCCCAAATGTCTCCAAATTCCATTTTATATTATTCTCAGTTTCCTCCCAGCTGGAGATCAGACTTTTCTAAACAAGGAAATGGGCAAGGCAATATTTATTTTCTTTGAATGTTCAGGTATAAGGTTTCTGGACACTAAGTGAAAGCATAGGAACAACAGATGTTCCCATTAGGAACTCCACAGCAAGGTCTGCTTCTGGCAGCAAAACCAGAACTGGAAGGAACTTTGGAGGTTTTATGATGGGTCTGGTTTCTGCTGATTAATTGAGAAGGTCCCCAAACAATCAAAGCATTTAAGCATTGCTGAAGGGGAATCCAAGTGCCAAGTGGAATCAGCCCCAGAGATGAGGTCTCTTGCCTTCCTTAGCAATAGCTGCAACATAAAAGTAAAAACAAAACCAACATAGAATAAAAGTCTGTTAGAGATATGCAGGTGACTTCAAAAGAACTTAGGTATTTATTCAAATACAATGAGATTAAAAATAATTTGTTCATTCTCTTTCCTTGTCCCGGAGCTTCCATCAGAGCTTGGAAAGCAACTGTCTAGTTAGTCCTACTGCCCAAAACAGGCAGCTCTGGGCAGTTTTCCTTGTCACACACTCAGAAATATCCATTTGCTCAGACTGGACTCACAGAAACATTTTGTGAACACATTAAGAATATTCTTGTCACTATAAACTCTTGGTAGCCCAGACAAAACCAAACCTTACTCACCAAGTCATTATCAGCATTTCGCTTCTGTAAAGAGAAAAGAAAGGGAAAAAATCATGATTAGGTAGGAAAGCTACATTTAGAAATAAATCTCTTAGCATCTGTGTAGTTGTCACAAATTAGAAGTCCGGGTTTGAGAAAGGTCTTCATTAATAAACTGAAGTAAATTTGAGGGAAAAGCAAGCAAGGGATATGAGGCGCGTCGGAGTTATTTTGCTTATGGCATTCCCAGCTTTGGTGAATCTTTTGGTTTTCATTTGATGTTAGTGTACCTTAAATACAGTGTTTTTGAATGGTAAGTTAAACTTTGAATGTTGCTGACTTTATGTTGCTCATGAGACACAAAACAGTGTCTTCTTCGAGCTGAAAATACACATAGACCTTTGAAATATGAGAGAGAATGAGAGGAAAAGAGGCTCAAATGCTCAGGGCCATTTATAATTAAATGTCATTGAGACTAAAGAACACACTAAAATCTGTTTGATAGGTCTTCCTTGAGTAAGGGTTGGCTGTGTGGCAACCTCAAGTAAAACCAAAATATCTTGTCCTCATAGTAACATCTTTTTATTGAGAATTCCCAAATCTGAGTCCTGCAGTACATACTTTCTTTTCAAACTTATTTTCCTTTGGAAGAAAAAGAAGAGTTGTATCAAAGCATAAAAACCCACTTTGCACAGTTTTTTTCCTGGCACACAAATCCAAACTGTCATGCAAATGCAGCCTTACATTTTTTTCAGGCTCCTAAATTTTCCTATTTCAGCCCAACAGCCTCTCATCCTAACATGACCAGGTAGGAAGGTAATTCAGCAGGATTAGATAGGAGGGGCTGTCACTACAAAAAGCTGCATGGAGGGGGGAAAATAAGCAGTTAAAAATGTGGGGGGTTTTTTCCAATATTTGCTCCCAGAGTAGTGCAAATATCAGAAGCTGTACAACAGTATCTTGTACTCTGTTCTGAAAGAGAGGACAGGCACTGAACAAACTTCCTGAGTGCTGTTAAAATAACAGCTTGTGAAACTCAATTCCCATCAGCTCAGCTGCAAACACCTTATCTCATCTGGCTCCAAGAGCCTTGGGGGTCACATTTTGTGGAATTGTGTTTACCTGCTCCATCAAAGGCAGGGGTACGGACACAACAATTCAGACACACATCTCAAGTACACTTAAGGCTTTCAGTGCCTTTCCCAGCTGGAAACTGAAATACAGAGGGTTATTTTTTTCTTTATTTTGGGATTTTTTTCAAAACACTATATTAAATCTGTGGTAGTGCAAAGTTTGAGGGAGGAAGCTTCTCTTCTGCTGTGAGAGTCTAGCAAAAAATGTCAGTATGAATTCCTTTAGGTTCATCTTTCAAACTGTTAACGCCATCCAGATGATTTCTGTGTGTCCATCTCTCCTTTTCACAAGCATATATGCATTCTTTAATGCCAGTATAGAGTGTGCACCAACTCAAATCTGACCTTTCTAATACTGGAAATATTTTTTCTGTATCCATACTGTCATTACAGCTTGTCATTTCCCCTTACAATACCCAAACTGAGGTATGCACCTTGGGAAATGAAAAGCTGGAACTCTGTGAAATGCCAATTTGTTTGGTGCAAACTTTTCCTTACAGTAGAATTACCACACAGTTTATACAAAATACAAAAAAAAAATATATAAACCTATAAAAATATGTGTAGCTACAAATTCTGCAATTCTGACTACTGCTTCCAAACTGAAAGATACTGTACCTTCATTTGAGTTTTACAGAATTGCTGTTGTGCACATTCTTTATCAGAATCACAGCTTCAGTGGTAGTTTTGAATGAGTTCTATTTTGATTCTGTAAATATTTTGAGGGGTGCTCTGCAATTTCCATTGAAACTACAGAAAAATCTCTCTGTGAAAGGCATTACTCACTTTGCACTTGGGCTGATCTCCAATGGAGATACTCAATCCAGCTGGACATCACCCAGCTACCTGCTCTAGCTGACCCTGTTTGTGCAGGGGAGGGGATTACGTGACTCTAAGTCTGTGATTTTGTTCTGGGTTTTTTAATTTTTAATGATTCACTTGACTGTACCTTGAGCCATCACTAAATCAAGGTCATTCCGAGCTATGTGGGCAAAAAGCCAATCAAAATGATGATGCAATTCTAGACTAAAATGAGAATTAACATCCTCTACCCTGGGTTATTGTTACTTGATAAACTGTTTCTGTATTATTTTCACATATTTGCCAGCTGCACCGATTATTAGAATTCTATTATTTTTCAGTTGTGCAACAGCAACAAACTTCTTTTGTTTAGTACTGTTTTGCTGTGGCAGCAGAAAAGAATAGAGGTGCAAAGAATGTATGGAAATTGGAAAGTAAAAGAGAAACTTGAACTCCCAGGAAAACAGAGAGGGAAAACAGGACTCGATTACAGTACTTGCTGAAAGAAGCTCTGATTGTACAGCTTGGGAAACTAAACCACAGCAGGACTAAAAGACTCAGCAAAGACTGTACAGTTATCTTGGAGTGACCTCTGGGAATCCACAGTGCAGAACGAGGAATTTGCATATATCCCTAAATGCTACATAGGAAAACAAGGCATGAAAATTATCTCTGAATCTACAGCAGCACTGAAGATTCCATCACCCCAAGTGATGCCAATTGGGTGCCACAGAGAAGAGCCCATAATGCAGCTCATAGGAACAGGGAACTGATGAGGATTTTTGTTCCATTTTCAGCAGAATTGGGTCTGCCAACTGTGCATACCTGACTGGGGGTCTAAAAGCAGCTTTGACAGCTTAAAGGTCACCAGACAGCCAGAATCCCAGCCATGCTTCAGCACTGGATACTGCTTGCTCAAAGGGGCCAAGACACAGATGGGCACTGAGACCTTCACCCTACAGAGCAATCTCTTCCATTTCAATCAAATCACATTTGCATAAAGTACAGAACAAAACTGGGAGAATCAGCTGGCTTTTTCATAGTGCTCTGCATGCATAGATGGAGCATTGCACAGAGTTTTGGCAGTCTTCCATTTAGAAAGGCTTCAGCATTGTAAAACACAGAGAACTCCAGACACTATAGTAATCAGTAGGAAAAAGCTACATTATATCTGGGCTACATGATGGTTAAATAATAGGAATCCCTGGCGTTTCCAATTTGCAGCATTAGATCTCATGTTGACTTTTAGAAGTTAGGCATGTTACTATCCTGATTTTCAAAGAAAAAATCTTGGCAAAGGTCATAACCTCATCAACAACAATCAACCAGAAATTGTTTTGTCCTGTTCTACCTAGTAACTCAGAATGCTCCCTAAAGAGATTTGCCCTCTGTAACTTTTCGGAGTGCACAGCCACTGACAGAGAGGGAAATAATTTATGGAGGTGAGGAGTAGTGGACAGCAAGATAACCAAAGAAAATTAGGCAAAACATCAAGTAGCACTTACTCAGAGATCCAGTCAAAACCAGAATGGCTCCTTTGAGAGATGTATCTCATGTTGTGCTAACATGGAAATCTTTTGAGAAAAATCCTACCATGTCATTTGGACTGTGGGCATTTATCTTTATGCCATGTTACAGCTCTGTTTTCTGCTTCTTAGAGCCATCTTTTTCATTGTATTCCTTAACAGGCGTCAAAGTCAGTTCTCTGGCAGCACTGATTGCTTTACACATTTAAATATTTTACTAAAACATGTCACCATTACATGGTGATGACAGGGAAAACAGAAGAAAGGGATGTTTTAAAAAGAAAGAGAGAGGAACTTCAGAACTGATTGAAAACTGAGGCTGATTAGAGATCAACCGGTCTGAATTCCAGATTTTATCCTGTGTCCAGGGGTACCAGAGAAGACAGAGCTCCAGCTGCCAGCATTGTATGAACTCTCTGATAAATGCTGATAAACTGCAAGAAGTTAATCTCTGAGGAGTGGGAGACCCACAACCCACACACGGTTGATTACTTACCTTGATGTTTCTGACATGTGTTAGCAAGAAGTCTGAGGATGCAAAGGTAGGAATCAATACTAAAATACAAAGCAATAGATTCTTTTCCATTTTGGAAAAAAAGTGAGGTTGCAATTGGAATGATATGCATAAATATATAAAGCTTTGTTTACCCAGTGTTAATAAATAACCCAATGACAGAAGTGGGATTAAGCATTAGGCATTCGGGAAAAATCAGGCGCTGAATTTTGAATTAGTATAATCTACAGAATACTGTTAGAAAATCTCTTAAAGAATTTACAGAATATTTCAGCAGCGTCTCTTCTATGTAATAGCTCCAAACAGAAATTCTCAGCCATTTCCGCACTGGCAACTGACATTAATCTCCACCCCAGACCCACTTTTTTCCCAAATGAAAACTGTCATCTTTCTGATACTTCCTTAAAGGCTTTCCCTGGCTCAAATTTACTGCAGCCATAACAGAGCTTGCAGTCTGTGAAAGCCATTTAAGCTCCATTTCAAAAGCGCCCCTGTAATCCTCCGTATCACTCAGGTACCCGATTTAGGTATCGTTATTTGACACGTATCCTGTCTAACCTAGAAACTCCCCATTCAATGGGTTCCCATTCATCTCGGTGGCTGAAACCAGGTCCGAGCTCCCAGGTTTGCATCTTGCACGCTGACCGTGCAGCTGCAGGGCATTTCCTGCGTTTGTTACCTTGACATGATCAATTCTCCCTTAAACTTTTTAGCTGGTTCATTTCACCCGTTAATGAAAGACAGACTTCGAGAACTGGGCGTTACACGCTCAGTCATAACAAAACATTTTATTTTCTGTTTTTCCTGCAGCCAGTGTTACGACTGCAGGTGCTCAGCCACGGGAGAGCTCCAGGAGGAGCTCTGAGGATTTTTTAACCAGTTCTCCACCCCATCCGAAGGGACGGGACGGCTCTGCGGAGCTGCTGCGCCCTGCCACGGCTCCTGACAGGTGGCGTGTTGTGGCACAACTGTGGCCGTGCTTGGCCCGGGCTCGGCACAGGGATATCCCGGAGCAGCACAGGGAGCCCACGCTTCATACGGGCCGGGGCGCGGACAGCGCTGTCCCGGGGCCGCGGCGAGGCCCGCCCCGCTGCTTCAGCCGCGCTGCCCGCTCTCAACATGGCCGCCGCGCCCGCTTCCAAAATGGCCGCCGCGGCACCGCGCCCGCGCCGCGCAGCTGCGCGCCGGGCGCTGCATGGCCGCCGCCGCCCCGGCCATCTCTATGGCAGCGGGTGCTGCCCGGGCCCGGCGGCGGGAGGATGCCCCTGGCTGCCTACTGCTTCCTGCGGGCCGTGGGCAAGGGCAGCTATGGGGAGGTGAGCCTGGCGCGGCACCGCCAGGACCGCAAGCAGGTAGCGAGGGGCTGGGCCGCGGGGCAGGGGCACGGCTCGGCCTGCGGGCAGTGCCCGGGCTGGGCTGGGCTGGGCTGGGCGGGGGTCCCGCAGCGTCTGCTTCGGCTGTGACCCGCGCCCAGCTGTGGCTCCGCTGTGGCTGCTGGTCCTGACCCACCCTGGGCACGACCAGGGACGTGACATCGTGTCATGGTGCAGGTGTGTCTACGGGCTGGTGTCAGAGTGGGGCTGTGACGATCACCTGGTGTTGAGGTGTTTTTATAACCATCATCCGGTGTCAGGGTGGGGCTGTGACCATCACCAGGTGTCAGGGTGTTTTTGTGACCATTATCAGGTGTCTGAGTGGAGCTGTGACCATCACCAGGTGTTGGGGTGTGGCTGCAGCCCCCCGAGCTGCTGTTTCTGTTATCTTCCTTTGTCTAAAAGAACTTTTATTAAAGATGTGGAGAAGACTCTTCCCGGGAAGGTTTTGGTTGTGTCAGAGTAGAAGCACAAGCATTTTTGTTGGAGAACTGGAATAATCTGTCTAGTCTGGCCAAAGCAGAGGTGTTTCATAGGGAATCTGATGATATAAGCTTAAACGATTTCCATGCCCAAAGCTGTAGTTGACTTGTCACACAGACCACAGTATTTGCAGCATTTCTATTTTATTTTGAAGTTAAGTGATGCTGTACACAATTACACACTCCTGGAAGCTTTGCAGCATCACAGGTTCTATCTGAAACACAAAGTCATGATGTGCTGTGGGTTTCCTGGGTAATTGGTTCCCTTGGTATATAGGGCCATCTCCTCAGCACTAATTAAATGTGCTGGGCTAATTAATAGGTGCAGCCTGGAGAGCAGACACTGAAGCATCTCTGAGAATGCTAAAATTCAGCAAGTAAAAATGTTTTAAAAGTTTTGATTTACAGCCTCTCCAATAAAAGCAGGTTCAAGCATAACCATGGCATGAGTGTTGTGTGGAAAGCTGATGCCCTAAAGTGATGTCCTACAAAATTTTCAGCAGAATTAGGGCCAGGTCAGACCTAAATATTGGTGTTGTGGTTGATGAAAGTGTTCTATCGATTTTATTGTCTCATCTTCAACTTCATTAATGTTTTTGCTGAAACCTGAAATTCCTCAGAATTACATAAAATGTAGTACATATTAAGGAAGTAGATGACAACTTTTGTATGTAGCTTTGAGAAATTCTTGACCCATTTTAATGAAGAATAAAAGAAATTTAGGAATGAGCATAAGACATTTTGTCTCTTTCAGATGACTTTTATAATTCGTTTGCACATGACTGCATACTTTATTTATATAAAAGTTTACTATTGATGTGACCTTTTTGAGAGTAACTGTGGTGCACAAACAGGTACTTCAGGCTTAAAAGGTTAGTGACAGACACACATTTAAAGTGAGAGCGGGGAGAAAAAGAGAAGTGTGAACATTAGTCAGAAGAAAGCAAAACACCACAAAATTCCTGAGCAGAGTTGTATTGAGGTGGATGAATGGAACACACCTGCTCCATTTTTATGGTGAAAAGGTAGAAGAGAAGAAGTTCTGGATAACTTTGATCCAAACTGCAGCCTCTATGTAGATGAATCAGTGGATATTTCAAATACTGCATTCTGGGGAATTTCTTAGGGCTTCTGCAAAGTCCCTTTCATCTCTTACCATACACTTTGCCTTGTCTTTTACAGTATGTCATCAAAAAGTTAAACCTCAGAAGTGCTTCCAGCCGTGAGAGGAGAGCAGCAGAGCAGGAGGCCCAGCTGCTGTCCCAGCTGAGACACCCCAACATTGTCACCTACAGAGAGTCCTGGCAGGGGGACGATGGCCACCTCTACATTGTGATGGGCTTCTGCGAGGGAGGAGACCTCTACCACAAGCTCAAGGAGCAGAAGGGAAAACTCCTGCCTGAGAATCGGGTGGTGGAGTGGTTTGTGCAGATTGCCATGGCACTGCAGGTACAATGAAGTGGAATTTTGTCACTGCCAGATAGAAGCTTAATTTGACTTTTTTTGTATTTAAAAATTCCAGCTAAGCTGCAGCCTTTGGATTCCTGTTTGGCTGGGTTAGCACCTAATTATAATAGTTATTAGTACATTAAAAATGGATCATTGCAGTCAAATCAACTATTTTAAGTAAGAAATTGCTGACATATTTTATGTCCACACCTCTGTAGCACAATAGACAGGGGTGTTTGCAACTGTTGTCTGATATGCTTCTCTGGTTTTAAAGTTTACATTAAATTTACAAAATGGAGTTTTGGGGGGGAAAAAAACCAAGCATATTCTTTCAGAAGCATTTTGTGTCCAGTCTTGTTATTATTGCTGTTTTTAGTGGTAAATTTAGCTACCAATGCATCGTTTCTATTAAGCCTTATGCTACTCTTTTAAATTTGCAATTGGAGGTTATCAAACTTTAAAGGCAATTGTTACATCAATAAAGACCAGATATAGATCTTAACATTAAAGAATAAGAAATTGGACAGAATATTCTATCTTAAAGTTTGCTGTCATGATTAAAAATAGACTAATTATGGGTACAGCTTGTTGTTTATTCTGACTAATTTTCTTCCCTGTTTACACAAAGCTCACATTATAGTTTCCTCTGAAATGTTTTTAGACTAAGATTGTCAAGAAATGAAAGCAGCAGAAAGTGTGTTACAGTCTTAACTTCACATTTTTATTTCTACTTTTCTGCTGATTTATAAGGGCCATGCAGGGAGATTTGGTTAAAGCAGTAATAAGTTTTGGGCCCCTGCCTGTATCAGTCACTTTTAATGTTATTTCACCAATACTGTCTTAGCAGGTCACTCCTGACCTTGAGAGGGATTTCTGTGTTTCTTCTGCTTTTGTGTTTTCTTTCTTTGACTTCTTTAATGAGACTTTACAGTTAGGAGTTGATTAACCTTATTTATATGATTTTTTCCCCGTAGTATTTACATGAAAAGCACATTCTGCACAGAGATCTTAAAACACAGAATATTTTCCTGACACGAACCAATATAATCAAAGTGGGAGACCTGGGAATAGCCAGGGTGTTGGAAAACCAGTATGACATGGCCAGCACTCTCATAGGCACCCCATACTACATGAGCCCTGAACTCTTCTCTAACAAACCCTACAACTACAAGGTACAGTATGAAAATGTCATTTCTATTTTCTTAGGAGCCTTACTTTATTTGTCTGAAATCATTACCAGTGTGTTTTGGTTTCTTATTGCTTCCAAGTCTTTTTCATCTTCCCAAAAGCCAAACAAAAAAATAGGAGAGAGATTTGTAGGAATGTTTGGTTCTGGAACTGTGTTTAGGAATTCAGAGCACGTGCTAAGTTATCCCAACCAAGTTGTTCAGCAGGCTGCCTGTACCTCTCACAGCTGGAGAGACAGAATGGGAACAGAAATATCAGCCTGTGTTAGAGATGCACTTTCTGAATTTATTATATACCAGACAGGAAGTTTTACGCTCAAAAATTGTGTTAGAAATAACAGCAGCATTAAAAAAAAAAGGCAAAGAAATTTTAATGAGAGGAATAAGCTGTGTTATTGTGAATTTAAAATACAACAGAACAAAGCAAACGTGTTCAGCACTAGCTGTAAACACACCATAAATATGAGTGTCTGTAATGAGCAAGAACTGAGGGGAAACTTCTTCCAATGAAAAACCAAGATTTTTCATTTACAGCTAGGATGGATATTTTACTAAAAAAGAAAACAAGCAACATTTCCCCCAAAGATGGCTAATTTCTACACTTCCTTTTTGAAAAAATTGGGGATATTTTTAAGGAAATAGTTGACTTGATCAAAATTAAAAATAGAAGAGTAAGACTGAAGCCAGAAGTTTGCAATGGGATTTGGGCTTAATTAGCTTAGTGTCATTAAAAGCCTCTTTGAAAGCAGGTAACTAGGTCCAAAGATAAAACTTGTACAATTACTAAGAAGTTCTCAAACATTTTCTCTTCTCCTGTTTTTCAGTCTGATGTCTGGGCCTTGGGCTGCTGTGTTTATGAAATGGCCACACTGAAACACGCCTTCAATGCCAAGGACATGAACTCCTTGGCTTATCGAATCATTGAAGGGAAGGTAAAATCTCCTGAAATTTTATAGGTGCTTGGGTTTCCTATCTAGAAATTGAGATGGTCTTTTCTAATCAGAAATATTGCATGGAGTTAAAAAAACTTGAATGTAATGTACACCATCATATGTAAGACTGTTGTTTCATGGTGGTGGATGATGTGATACTAAGGAAGTTATTCCTTTGTAGGTATGGCTAAAGTTTCTTGTTACCTCTTAATTTAATGAATGTACTGAGTAGTTTGCAAAGTTCTGAGATTACTTTATTAATTTGCTTCTGGTTTTGCATAAACATTCCATAAAAATTAAATTACTGTGTGATGGCATTTTCCTGTTATGAAAGATTAGCTTATTTAAGTGTCCTCTTGCTTTGGCATACAATGAAGTGAATGTGGATTCATTTCATAGAAATTTTTAAGCCTATTTACAGAACTTTTACCGGCCATATTAATAAAATTAGGAGCAGTTCTTTGCCACACACTTGGAATTTCAGTATTTTGTTTAACATTAGGCAATTGGGTAACTTTCAGCATTTGAACAATAAATCTGTTTTTTACACATACATATTTTTTTATGTATCTGACCATCATGATCACACATAAATGTTCTAGAAGTAGCCCCTTCTAGATAAGTATATTAAATAATATCAGGCTTCCCTTTCTTTTCACAGCTGCCACCCATGCCAAAGGATTACAGCCCACAGCTGGTAGCAATAATACAAACTATGCTCAGTAAAAAACCTGAGGAGAGACCAAGTGTGAAAAGCATCCTGAGACAGCCATACATCAAACAGCAGATTGCTTTGTTTTTGGAAGCCACAAAGGCGTAAGACATTTTCATTTGAGTGATTCTGTGCAAAATATTCATCCTATTGTTGTCTTTTTTTTACAACTTTTCCTGGATTTTGTGGGAGGATAAAGTAAGTTTTGTTATGGGCAGCTACAAAGCATATGAACATCAGTTTCTTTGAATTCTTTGAGAAATATGAGAGAATTAGAGTGGAAAATATTTTTTTCTGCAAATGCAGAATAAAACTCTGTAGTGCTTAAAAATATAGAATTGGTAGAAAACACACACCTTTCCATGTGGTTCTTGAGGCCATTTATCATCTGGGTGTTGAAAAACCAAGTTCCTTTTGATATATACTGATATAATTATTTTTCTTTGTCAGGTTTAGTCAGTTATTTTACAGCTTCCAGGTAGAACTGACCTTGGTGCTCTGCAGAAAGGTGTATATTGCTGGCAGAATCTGAATTGGGTTTTTAAGATCCTTTTCTGGAATTGAAAATGAGGTTGTTGTGCACAGTCTATTGAAAAATTCCAGTATCTGATACTCTTTGTATGAAAAGTCTTTAGTGGAGTGGATTGTTTTTTTAATTAGTATAATCAAAAGAAATATTTTAAAACCTTGTTGATAGTGAATGAATGAGATGGATGAGAAACTTTCATTTTCTTCACAGGAAAGCTGCTAGAAATCATAAGAAAACAGTGGATGCTAAACCTAAAGACCCTTGTTCTGTCATCTCAGCAAAGAATGAATCTCACAACAGGAATGTTCCACACCAAAACCACTCCTCTGAGCAAGCCAGAAAATACAAAGTTGTAAGATATGGGGGGTTTTTACCTTAAAAAAAAGCCAACAAAACCCAAATCCCTCTTGCTTTTTCTAGATAAAAACCTTGGTTTTATAACAAGTGCCTTGAGCATCCCTGAGAACATTAGATCTGAATCCCAGCAATGTGTAAAATTCATATTAGGGAAGGAAATGCTTTTAGATAAGAGTGGAAGGAATTAAACACCTGTGGATCAGTGAAGCTAATTGTAGGACCTGTAAGATGTTAACTAAACAACACCTGGTTTTATGTGAGTTACTCTTGGAAGTATTTGGGGTCAAATAACTTTTCACATATCTCATGACAAGTGGTAATAGTTTTTTCCAGTCAAAAACATATTTAAAAACTATTTATAGTCACAACCAAAATTCTTTATTGTTGAAATTCTTTCCAGTGGTTACAGCAAACCTTTTGTAATGGTTAATATTGTGCATGCTTTTTGTTTTCTGTAAAAGTCTTCTGTTCTGGGTTTAAGCTTTCAGTGTTGAAATACTGAATATATGTGGTGGAGCACATCCTAAAAACTCTTGGTGCTTGTTCCTCCCTTAGGGAAGAGCTAAGTGAGTGCAACTTTGCGTTCATGGTCCTGGTGAAAAGTAGGTGTATTCCATGAGTATAAACCAGTACCTGAAATTGGCCATTTGCAAATCTGTATCTCTTTAAAAATGCAGATTTTGACTTTTTTGAGGCTCCTAATTTGTTATTGATCATAATTTCCTTTCAGTTTATGTGCCCTGGTATGTTCTTGATTTTCCTTAGTGCTTAGAAAATTCTTTCATATGTGTGTAAAATGCAAAAGATTACTTTTTTGGTTTTCTTTTAATCCTAGGATGAAGAAGATTGCATCAGCAAATGTAAAGCCAGCAAATTTTATCCCTCAGAGAAACCAGCTGTTGAGTTGGAAAGAAAACCAAGCAAAAATGATCTGAACAGCTTGGGAGACTCCATAGCTACAGTCAGTGGAGTGAACATTGATGTCCCCCTGCCTGAAAGGATGAAGCATGGAAGTGACAAGGATGGCAGTGAGAGTATTCCAGAGAATAATAAAGCAAAGCATTTACATGGTTCAGGCCATTCTAAAATAACATCTAATAACCCACCAATTAAGGAAAATGGACAACAGCAAAGAGCAAGACAGGCTTTTAAAGCTGAAAGTGTTGAATCAAAGCCATCTTCTGTTGATTCTGTAGAAGATGAGGATGACACTTTGAAACTCCTGCAGCCTGTATCAAAAGACCAAAAGCAAACTGACCTGGTAATGCATTTATGCTTATTTGAAGTAGATTTAACCAGTGGCCAGCTCTTACAATTTAGAGAGCTGCTGCACGTTTTTCTGTCAAAGTAGGATGTTGCTGATGCAATTATTGAGATTCTTAAGTGGTTAGGAGCCTTGAGGTCAGATTTGCAAAGGCAATATGGTAAAGTAGTTTTGGGATTGTATCTATCTAGATGATTGGAATTCTATTTTTACAGGGAAAAAATTTGCATTCCCAGCTGTGAACAGAGAGAGTAAGAATAGTTTTGTAACTTTTGTTCTATGTTGTAAATAGGCCTGAATAATTTTGATTTGGATCAGGGGACTAATTAGTGGTGATTGTCTTTTCACTGCATTTTGGTCTACCATGAGATTTTTAATGAGAAGTCATTATTTGTTGTAGAGCTTGGATTCCACTGAAAAGCTGCTGGCACCCTTTGTTCCTATTATGATTCAAGTAAGTGACCTTCTTTGAAGGTTTAGTAGCTAAAGATGCTGGTACAGCAGGTATTTTATCTCTCAAATAAGAATTTATTGTGCTTGTACCTGTGCTATGTTAAGGTGGTTGCAGTCCAAATTGTAAAGGGGCCTGTTTTGATTATTTTTTTAAGTGTGTTTGTGTAAATCTGGAAGTGACAGGTCTGCATTTTTTAAAAAATGCTTTTACTTATTAGGATGATGTCAGTCATGGAGCTTCAGGAGATGCTCAGGGAAAAATGACCTTGCACAAGCAGCCTCAGAGCAGTGTCAGTGAACCCTCTCTCCCATGGCAGCAGCAGCAGAAGAGAGAGCTTGCTGAAGGCTGCTCAGAGAAGGTGCAGATACTTGAAAAATACTTCTCCTCTCTCCTTTAAGACTCCTGTGTTTTTCCTCTTTAAACGTGGGACCTATTTTCTAAAAAAGGGTGGGTGTTTTAATGCTGTTCTTGTTTCATGTGTGTCTGTGTGACTTCAGATCACTGAAGGTGAAGCAGCCTTAGTACATCTTTGAAAATCCCCAGTACCTTTCAGGGATGAGGTGGCTGTGCCAGATGGGCTGTGCCTTTACTGGGTTGCAATGTTTCCTAGGAAATTCCTTCAGGACTTCTGACTACAAGTCAGTACCTTTGTGGATAAGGCTACTTGTAGTGGGTAGTGGCTTAGTAGTGCTTCAGAACAGATGTGTAATGGCTGCCCTGAGCTTCTGAGTGCAAACTGTAGGAGGAAAATCTTGGCCTGCACACAGGATAGAGCTCCTGTCAGTTCCTCCACCCTGAGCAGGGAGGTTTCTTTGGGGAAAGGCACAAGGCTATGGAAGAGGGTGATTGGTCATTGATAACCTGGTTTTCTCTTTGGGTTTTGCTGTTTGAGGGTGGGGACAGTTGTTGCAAAGGCATTGGCTGAAAAATAGTCTGGGAGGAGGGGGATAAGATGTAGGGATGGAAAGAAGGGAAACAGATGTAAGCAGAGATGGGGAGAGGAAGGAACAAGCTGGGAGATGTGAAGAGGTTACAATAGGATTTAAAATATCTGGCATCCAGCTTTACCATGCAAGAATGTCTTCTGGATTGCAGAGTACTTAAACTTTCAATAAAAAAAAAATTCTTGCTCACTTTTCTGTCAAGTTCAGAGCAGTTTCTCCTCGGCCTCTACCTGTTCCTTCTGATGTGACCCCGAAGACAGCCCAGAGGGGTGCAGAGCACCCTGAGCCTGCAGATAGTGCCAAACCCAGCCAAGCAGCCATTCCAAAGGTTAGTGATGAAAACTGTCTGGCTTTTGTCTCATTCCTTCTGAGAAGTTTGTTCTGTGTGTGTGCACAGTGAGTAAAGAAATGTTTGGTAGCTTCCTGCCTCATGGAAGCCCTGCTCAGTGTGGGATGAGCCTTGCTGAGCCTAGGAGGTCAGAAGCCCCTTTACTAGAGTTCAGATTGGTCTCATTGAAGACAGTTCTGTAATAAATAATTAAGCATTAAATAATAGCTCCCCCTCCTTGAACCCTTGAAAAGGATTTTTTGCTTAATAGGTGATTAGGAAACAAAAGCCATAATAGTGATTGCAAATTAAGACCAAATTAACTTCCTTTGAAGGAGCGGCCCTTGTCAGCAAGAGAACGGAGGAGGCTGAAACAGTCTCGGGAGATGCTTCCCTCTGGTAATTTTTATGTTTATATGTGAACAGTTTATGTTATTTTAAATAACTTTTTCCTGAAGAAATTATAACTTGTCTGTTCTTCACTGCCATCCTCAGAACAATGCACTAAGGGGCTAGTTCTGTGTTAAATAAAAAATTCTGTTAACATGTCTGTATTTTTCTGCTTTTTAGTTATGTCAGTTGTGTTCTGTGTTGACAACTTGTCTTTGAAACGTACATAAAATGTAGAATATTCACTTTCAAACAGAAGTTTCAATGTTTTCTATTAGCAAAATACCTACCTCCCTGCCTGCCTTCTGCTAGGTGATAGATTTTTTTTCTTGCATGAGCATGAAACTAATTCAGAATACACACAGCTTAGTTGTAAATATTGTCAAAATGTTATGCTTCCAGTTGTTCCAGTGAGACAGTCATTAAATGGTGCAGCAGTTGAAGCAAAGTCACGTGTGGAAAATTGTGTTACAGTTCCTCAGTCCTCATCAGATCCCAGTATTTCTCAGGTAAACTTTGTCAAAAGTATTTCTTCCATGTAGGAACAGTAATATATGCCATATTGCTGAATTACTTTCAACTATTAGAATTCTTGTTATTTATTCCCTCCTCCCTTAGAGAAAGAGAGAAGCCCATTGCCTGTCTGATGATGAGCTAAGCTCTTCCACAAGTTCTACAGACAAGTCTGATGGTGATTCCAAGGAGAAGTAAGGATTCTGTTTAATACTGTGCAAGAATTTTCACTGCTATACTGGACCTTGACTTGGAGTGGAAATAAAAGGCTTTCACACTTTAGCTGTGCATAGTGAGTGATTGAAGAAGTATGTGATGCATAGAGGAAAACAGCCCCACTGATTTATTGTCTCTCTGTGACTGTACACTTTCCACGCTGAAGTTTCTGGGTCATGGGATTGTGTATGATGGTTTTGTGAACTGCAGCTTCCCAGAAAACAATCTTCCAGCACCAAAGGACATCTACTGCCAAGATGCATTAAAAGCACAAGTTAAAAGGTGCCAATGTGCATCCTTTCCACTGTAAATGAGGCTGAATTTATCTCTGATTTTTGTCAGTGTAAGCAGCTTTCAAAAGATGCAGTTTGTTGCATTACCAGAGTCAGCAGAAGCCAGTAGGATTGTGGGGTTTTTGCTGGGCTCTGAGCCTTTGGTAAATGAAATAGTACTGATTTTGCTATTGATAAAACTGCACCACAACGAGGAATTTAACATGAAATACTTATTAGGACCTGAATAAACTCATTGAAAGCTCTGGAATGCGGGTGGAAGTTGCATTATGATGGTGACTGAATTATTTATTCCTTGTATCCTAGGAAAAGTATGAATGAAATGAATGACTTGGTGCAGCTGATGACATGGACACTGAAAATGGACTCCAAGGAGAACTCTGAGTGCTGTGTAACCTCAACCCCAGCCCCAGAGTTTAAACTTCATAGAAAGTATCAAGATACTTTGATTTTGCATGGAAAATCACTTGATGAATCAGAGGAATTAAAAATGGAAGAGATTCCTTCAGGTCTGTTTCTCTGGGATTCTGTGGTAATACTTAGAGTCATCCCATATTCTTCTGCAGAATGTGAAAATTGTCTGTACTGAAAGTAATTACTACTGCACTGATTTTTTTAAATTGTATTTTATTTTTAATAGATATGTCATTGGTCCCTTTCAAGATTAGGAGAATGGTTGAAATCTTGAGATCTGATGTGGTGCAAGGATTGGGAGTGAAACTTCTTGAGAAAGTGTACAGAATCATGGAAGAAGACGATGAAGCGAAAAGAGAGGTGAATGTCTTCCATGATAAAATAGTTGAATTTCTTTATAAACCTAGATAATTGAGCAGGCTGTTTATCCTATTGAGATAGGGTAAACCTTGATTCCAGAAGGTATTTATGTAGTCATGAGGGGGCAAGGATCTAAGTATATTGTAATTTTCATGCTTAAGTTTGAATCCAGATGTAGACCACATTCAACTCCAACTTCTTCAGAAACCATCAGAGCTTTAGAACAGTACCATGGGGAAGGTGTGAGGGATGTAAAATAATTTTACTCTGTTAATAATTTTATGCTGTTTCTCCAGTAATAAGTTCTTCTGTCTCTCAAATGTTTGCCTTCACATTACTTTCCTTATGCTCCTTATGTCCAAAATAAGAAATAATTTAACATCAATCCCCAATAGAGGTGAATAAGGAATACCTTCAGCTCTTTTGATTCAAAACTTGGTTACACTTACCTAGACAGTATTTGATTTGTGACCTGTGAAGATCTTATATTTTAAATTTTTGGGTGGGATTTGAAAGTCTCTTGCTTTTAGACAGCAATAGTGTTCATTTTTCTTCTCTCTCATCCACATTGCCAAGCTTCACATGCTTATTTGAGCTGAGTGCTTTGGTATTTTTCTGTTAATATTTAGGTAGCATCTGCTTTTTTTCAGTGCCAGTACATGTGGGTTTATTTCTGTGTTAACAGCTGCAGTTGCGGGAGCACATGGGAGACAAGTACGTCAGTTACAGTGCGAAGGCTCGGCACCTCAAATTCCTTGAAGAAAATGTGAAGCTCTGACCAGAATCCTTTCCTTGGACAAAATAACTGTTTTCTAGCTCCTTTGATAGACTGGACCAGCTTACAGAGCATGTTCATCCACTGATCTCCTTTGCTGGAATAAGGAGGTGAACTTGCAGGAAATGTTATGAGTTCATAGTAATATTTTTCATGTTAAAATGTGAACCAGGCTACCATTTTCTCAGAAGAGAAACTTCTGAGTTGCTCTTTAGTTTAGTTTCGTTTTTATTCTCTTAAAAAGTTGCTTTCCATAGGGGTCAATACCAAGTTTTGTATACTAAGGAGTGTCAAAAAAGATTATGTTCTGGTTTGAATTTGTCATAGCAAAAGGTTTTTGGTATGGTCTTATACTAAATACAGTAACAAAATCTCTGCCAAGGCTCTGATGTGATAAACTCTAATCTGTTACATCAGATAGTTGTGAAAATTTAGCATGAAGAAACAATTACTAATTTTTGTGGAACTCAAGGTCCTCAGGTAGTGTAAATTGCCAAGTCCAAGTGCTAAAGGGGGCAGCTGTACTGCTTGTAAGGAGAGACTTTGCTCTTGTGTTTTGTTGCTGAGGCAGTCACCAAGATGGGGGAAAGCATTTGGTATCTGGATAAAGTAAGTCTGAAAATGTTTGAAAGGAATGCAGCCATGGTTACCATGGTTCCAGCTGGAGAAATCCCTTTGCCTTACAAATACTAATTCCTTTTAGGAACGTAAGTGCCCAAGACCAGAATCTCTTAGGAAAAAGATAAAACACTTATTTCTCTTAGTTTGAATCCAGTGTGTCTCACTACAGCCCCCAGGCATTGTTGTGTACCATACCTACAGAAAAAGCACATTTTTTTTAAATGATAAATCAAATGGAATTGAATTTGTAAAGTAAAATTATAAAGTCTCTTTTCCTGCCTGTAGCTGAAATACTGTAACCTCCAGCAGCTGTGAGGGAGCTTACTGACGTGAGCCATTCCTATGGATCCTGCTCACACACTACAAACTCAAGTTCCAATGTTTCAAGAGCAAGTCTTACTTGTTCTTCCCAGGGAAATTTATTTTAAACAAAAACTGGCTCTCTGTATCCTCCAATCCTGGAACAGTTATTTTCAGAACTGTGGGGTATGTACCTTTTCACAGTATTTATTACAACCTGGCAGTACTGACAACTTGCTTTACACACAGTTAGAAACATTTCCGTAGAAGTTTAGCTGTTTATTAATCTTTTAGGCTATGGCAACAGCTTAACTAGAATTCATTTTATTCACTGTGTTCCTTTTTAGTGAAATACTCAAGATGTGACCTCCAGTAGCCTTCTGAAGTTAATCCCCCCCATAGTTTTGTTCCCAGTGACTCCCCTGAACCTCCAGACCCAATTTCCAATTTCCAGCTTTCATGCTCCCTGCAGAGCTTGGTTGTACTCGTGGATGGATACAAAGTACTAAGAAAAAACCCAACCACTAAGCCAAGAAGTATTTCTCAATGGAAAGTAATTTAACAAAACAAAGTAACAGCCTGCACACCATCATTTTTAGGTTTTGGAATGTCTCTTTGGCTTCCTGTCTGCTGCCTTCTTCTCTTCCGTGCCCGACTCCTGGACCGGCAGCCACTTGAGGGGATTGCGGCGGTACATGGGCCACGGGGGCAGCGTCAGCTGAGGGCAGAGGAGGCAGTCACAACAGGGACACTGGGTGCTCAGGGGCTGTTCTGTACAGCTCCTGAGGAAAATCTTCATCTCTAACTCATTATCTATTAGTCCTTAAAATCTCTTGCAGTTTCATGTACATTTACAGTTTACATTGCAAAATCATACTTAAGTATGTGACTAAAGCACCCCAGGTTGTTGCAAGGAGAAGGACAGCACCCACCCTGAGGTAAAAAGGACTCCTGAGGTGACACCAGCATTCCCAGCACCTCCCACATGCACTGAGAACCTCCCCTCTTGTGGCATCACAGGTAAGTAACACAGGGATGTTTAAGTAAGTAAGGAGCAGATGGATGATGATGATGCCAGAGAATTACAGGGGCTTTTCAAAACAGTGGAATGTGTGTGTGTCCTGAGTAGTGATTGGTCAAATTGTGCTGTATCTGAACTCTTGAGAGGTGTAAGAACCACAAGTTAAACCAGATTGGTTTTACTGTTATTTACTGTTTTACTATTGGGAGTACCCCAATAGGAATGGGACACCTCTCATGTATAGTTAAGTAATTACTCCTGAAATTCCATATTGTCTCCTCAGGCAGCAGGGGACAGCTGCAAAATTATCATGCCAAGCTGCTACTGCACAGAAAGCCTCCCTATCCTTTCTGTTACTAATGCTGTCAGCTGGACTTAACTCTAACTTTTAATTGAAATGAAAAATGAACTCAAAAGTGGTGTTAAATTGCAAAAATTCTGCGAGCATTTAAAAAAAGCACTTAATGGGCTGCAAAGCATTTTATGCAGATCAAAGGAAGCACAATATTTATAAATCTGAATTGCATAGCATACATTAGTCTGACAGCCCCTCAATTTAGCAATTATTCCTGATTAAACAGTGCATGTGTTTTTTGGTTTGGGGAAAAATATTCTTACCAAACATGATAAAGCAAATCCAGCCATAACTATGTAAACAGTCCATCCAAACTGTTCAGTGATGTATCCATAGATGAAACCAATTACCTGGAAAAACAAACATTAAAAAAATTCAAACTTTAAATAAAGAAAAACTTTTCCCATGACATGATTAAGAGGCAGGGGGTAGATTTAGGTAGGAAAATACAGGTTTTTCAAAAGCATGTACATCTTTCAAACCTTTTTAAAAGTGCAGGCCAACAATGAAAGTAAAAGATGGGATGTTTAAAAGTTTTAATCTATGACAGCCCCTCTTTGTTTAAAGTTTTTAGTGACCCCAAACAATAAGAAAAATATTTACAAGATCAGAAAATAAAAATAGTCCTTTATGTTCTCACCCACAGGCCTACTATACTTACTGCAGAGACAAGAATGATTCCTTGAAAAATCTGTTCTGCTAATTTTTGGCCCTTGTAGTCCTGTGGAAAGAGACACTTCTTAGTCAGTCATTCAAAACACAGACCTGCCCACTTAACTCTTTCAGGTTAGATCCTACAGTCTACCTGACCATGGGTTCTCAGCGTTTTTGTTCAACTTTCAAACCAGATTGCAATTATTTTTCTTACAGTGGCTGAAAACACCTCCTCTGCAGGCTTGGCCACATCACCTAGAAACAGAAGCAAGCACTGTCTGATCAGGGTAAGTAATGCAAGTTCAAAATATCATTGTAGTCACCTTAACATCACTAAGTAAAGCTGTATCACCACAGAAGAGGGCACGGTGTGAGTGGCACCTGTGTCCTGGAGAAGGGTGACAGATAAATGTCTGCAGGCTGGGTGCCAACAGGATGCCAACCTCTCTTCAGTGGTGCCCAGCACCAAGATGAGGAGCAATGGCCAGAAACTAAAACACACCAAGTTCCACCTCAACAGAAGGAAGAATTTTGTGTTGAGGATGGCAGAGCACTGGGACAGGCTGCCTAGAGAGGTCGTGGAGACATTCCAAATCCAGCTGGATTCATTCCTGCTCCAGCTGACCCTGCCTTGGAGGGTTGGACTGGATGATCTCCAGTGGTTTCTTCCAAACCCAACTAATCTATGTTTGCATGATGTTAGAAAACTCTGGGAGCGCACACTGCCTTCTGTCCTGCAGCAGAGGCAGGAAAGCACAGAGGGGCTTCCCTTACACAGACAGCTTCCTTTTACAGCGTGACGGTCCCAAACTCGCAGGTCAAAACCCGGAATTACAGGGATTCATCCTGCATCCCTTTGGCCGTGCCTCGTACACGGGTGTCGTGCAGGGGACACTGAGACCCGCGCCGGCCGTGTCACCGCAGTGCCCCGGTGCCGAGGCCCGAGCGGGCCCTACCATCTGCGTGGGGATGGAGCGGAACACGCTCAGCATGGCGGCGGCGCTTCTCCGGCTTCTTCCCGTTCCTCTTGGCAGCCGTCTCGGCGCTCCCTAGTAGGGCCCTGCTCTTGGCGGGGCGCGGCGCGGCCTCTCCGCTGCTACCGGCGATGGTCGCGGCGGAGCGGAAGGCGGCTGCTGAGCTGGCCGGAAACACGCCCCGTCCGCCCCGCCCAGAGCCCCGTCGGCCGGGGGTGCCGCCCCCAGCCCCGGCCATCGCCTCCGCGCCGCCGCCGCCGCTCCGGGGCTGCTCCGCTCCCGCTCCCCCCCGGCCCGCCGGGACGCATCCCCTCGGCAACGGCGGCTTCGCCCCGCAGGACCCCGGCGGAGGCGCCCTCCCCGGCAGGTGCGAGCCGCGGAGCCGCCTGTCGGAAACCCGCACTGACTCGGCGGCTCGCGGGCCGCCCTCCCGTCCCAGCTTCGAGCTCGTCCCACGGAGCCACCGGGCGCCGCCGCGGCCCCGGTATCGCGGCGGGGTGGGCGCGGCGCGGGTTGGGCGCCTGGCGGCGGTCAGGCACCTGGGCGGGCACCCACGGGCACCCGCGCGCTGCCGCGGTGGCGGCGCGGACGGACGGTCCGTGAGGGGCCGGGGCGGTGCGGGAGAGCCGGGCACGGGCCCGCCGGCCCCGGAGCGGGGCTGTGCCCGCAGAGCAGCCCGGGGAGCGCCGTGCGCGCTGCAGGCAGCCGGCGGAGTGGCGCGGTGTGGGTTTTATTGTGATCCGTGACCATCCCTATCGCTGTCCCGAGCCCGGCTGCCGCATGTGGCTGAGGCGCCGGCCGTGTCCGTGCCCGGTGCCGGCCGTGTCCGAGCCCGCCTGAGCCCCGGCGCTGGGAATCGCCCGGCGGGACGTGGCGTTTGCTCCCAGTCCCAGCTCCGTGTCCGGCCCCGTGCCAGCCGCGCGGTGCTGCTCGGAGGGCTCGGGGCAGGGATTTGTTGGGCTCCGCTGATGTGTCTGCAGCAGTGGGAGGAAAGTGGTTCTGATACATGTAACAGTCACAGCACAGTCTGAGGGGTTTTAATTTAGGGATTTCGCAAGTCTCTCACCGTTTCTGCTATTTTGCGTGTTGTTAAGGAGCTTTCTGTGTGTCGTTTGACAGCTCCTTCACACGCCAGGATACACAGCTCTTGTTCTCATTTCACCTCAACCCTTAAATAATGAACAAGCATGTTTGAATTTCTCACCGAAATTGCATTGGTGTTGTGTTTCTATCCACTTCTATAACATGATGGTACTGCTTTCTTTCCTGCTTGTTTTTTTCCAGTTCAGATAGTTAAATAAATAGTTGCCACAGTAAAGAAAACATATAATTTTCCAGATCTTTCAGATTAGTTTTGACTGGCAGAAGGAGTTTGGCCTTTTTCTGTCAGTGAAGTGGCAAGATCTGCATGTCTCCTTTCTATCTCGGAGCTCTTCAGATATGTGATTGTAGTGAGGGGGTCCCTAATGGGAGAAGGACATGGATCTGTTAGATTCCCTTCCAGTGCCTAAAGGGGCTGGAGAGGGACTTTGGACAAGGGCATGGATGACAGGACAAGGGGGAATGGTTCCCAACTGGCAGAGGGCAGGTTTAAATGAGGTATTGAGAAATTCTTCCCTGTGAGGGTGGTGTGGCCCTGGCACAAGCTGCCCAGAGAAGCTGGGATGATGTCTGTGCCCATGGCAGGGGTTGGAACCAGGTGATCTTGAAGATTCCTTCCAACCCAACCCATCCTGTGATTCTGTGGTTGTAGTAGGAACTTCCTGAGACCATACTTGCTTTTTAAAATGTGACATAGTTTTATGTATGTCATAAAACTGACAGAGGGAAACACTCACTGCCTTGGACACTGAAGCTGTTGTGACACTCCTGGTGATAGTGTGCTGTGCCTCATGGAAGAATACACTGACAGTGACTGCTGTATTTTTTTCTTGCAGATTTGCAGGAACCTCATGCTAATAAAATAAGAACAGAAAAATGACGTTAAGGAAAGGTATGTGTGTATGCTTGTCTGGTTTTTTTTATATCTTTTGTATCTTGAGTTTCTCAGTTGTTCTCTGGTTATATTGATAAAGATTTTTCTTCTTAATTTTCAGTGAACATTTCCATCCTTATAGTGGCTGTTGTCATATTTCTGCTAGTTATTCATCATAACTTCATAAGCCTCAGTGACTTCTTGAGACGAGAATTGTCAGGTATGTTGGGTTTTATTTTAATTTAAAAAAATCTATATATTTTTAAGATTTGGTGGGAAAACACCTGCTCTGGCCAGACAGAACCTCTCACGTGGTTTGGGTGAATGGGAGGTGGAAGTTAATGAGGTTATAGGCATGGCAGAGGGGACCAAAGGCAAGTGCAGACTACTGTAGCTCAGCCTTTTAATACCTTGTGCTGTGTGTGAATATGTGTGGTTAAAAGTGTGCAGTTTTCTGTAAATGTGGTGTTATTCTATTCATAGGCATCTCAGATTCTCAAAAGCTGATGCTCTGAGTGTTTGATACTGGCTCACTGTAATCCACATCTCAGCTCAGGCATCCAAGTGTTTAGCAGAAATAATTGAAGTATTGGGAATTTTAGTGTGGTAATAATAATATATAATAATAAAAACAAGTATGTCATTTTTACTCCACAGATCCAAGTCCCTTAGGACTCCGGCCTATAGATTTCATTCCTGCAGCTCCCCAGAGGCTGGCAGATGAGAGGAATGACAAGGAGATTCCTGTGGTCATTGCAGCCTCGGATGAGAGGCTGGGAGGTGCAATTGCAGCCATGAACAGCATTTACCAGAACACCAGAGCCAACGTGGTTTTCCACATTGTTACTTTGAATGATACTGTGGATCACTTGAGGTAATGATCTTTTCATTGGATTCCCACCTGTATTTCTGAGAGGAGAGCCAAGCTGCCTTTCCCTGGAGCTGCACTCCCCTGACTCCCAGTCCCAGCAGCTTTTTGACAGAACTGCTGTGGGAGTCCCACCATTCCTCCTGGGCAGGTTTCAGGGATGGAAAAGAAACATCTTTTCCAATGGGCTCATGTCCAACCAGTGAGGGGTTTGTTGGTGGAAGGGTTTAAGTTATTTCTACATTTCATCTAAGCAATTCAAATGCTGGCAATCGTGTTTCTCCATTTTTGTAAATTACTCTTTGATCCTCTTATTCTAATCCCCTTCTGTCCACACTGATGGTTTTGGGAAAGGCCTGTGATAACAGGAATGTGTATTGCTGATAAAGCAAGAAGTGACCTCATACCTTTGACATGTCCCAGGTGTGCACGTGCTGACCCTGGACTTGCCCCAGTGGTCACACAGGACAGCACTGATGGCAGCATCAATTACACCCCAGATGTGTTTGTAGGGCAGGGAAAGAGTGTCCACATCCAGATCTGTGTCACTGTTAGCTGGGTCTCCTGCTTTGCCCTTGATTTTGTGTCATTAACAAGATCTGTGCCTCTCTCCTGCTTGCAGGATGTGGCTGAGGATCCCTCCTCTGAAGAACATGAGGTACCGGATTCTGGATTTTGACCCTCGGGTCTTAGAAGGCAAAGTACAAGTGGATCCCCAAAAGGCAGACAACTTCAAACCAGTGAGGATGATGCTGATTACTTTTTGCAATTAGTAGTTACTAACAATATATTTTGACGTTGGCTTTTGAACCCAGCTGGAGATCAAAACCAAGTCTGTTAGCATAGAAGCAATCTTTCATAATAAAATCCCTAAATTTCAGTAAAATGAAGTATCTGGATAGTGAGAGATGGATTTGAATATCTACATATGCATGCCTAGGATCATTTTTTGCTGCTAGCCACAGTGAAACACTGCAGCTGGCATGTCAAGCATGCCAACACCTCAGAGATGCTGCAGATCTATGTGGAGAAATAAGTAATTCTTATATAGACCAGTTTCAAAGTTAGTTTATCAATGCATACATTCATGGTAAACCAGGAATTGATGGAACTTATTTTAAATTGTAGGATATTGCTGCCTATTTTACTTCCTCTATAGATGTTGTCTTGGACATTAATGCCATAGATAAGTGCCAGAAAAATCAGTCAATTTCACATTTATTTGGACACTTTTTTCATTTAATTTTCCACTTGTCTTGCTTTGCTGTCCTCACAGTTAACTTTTGCAAGATTCTACTTGCCCAGCTTTGTACCTCATGCAGAGAAGGTCATCTATGTGGATGATGATGTAATAGTGCAAGGTATGGGACCTTTGTTAGCTGCCACTGGCCTTATGCTGAGGTCAGTATCTTATCTATCACAGAACTCAAACATTTCTGTACAAACTTTGTAAATATGAGTGAATTGAGTTAAACTGAATATTTATCTGCTAACAATGGACTGAACAAAGCCTAACTTGGCACTTAGTCAGGATTGCTTTTGATTTCCCTGTGCTTGCTTCCATTTTCCAGGTGATATTGTTGAACTTTACAACACTCCATTGAAGCCTGGACATGCAGCTGCATTTTCAGATGACTGTGACTCAACCAGTAGTAAAGTTGCTGTCCGTGGAGCAGGCAATCAGGTTAGTTTTAGTCTTGTTTAGTGATAACAATACTGTAGATCTCAGGCTTTTGGGAATGTTCCAAATGCTGAAACCTAAACATGTTGGCTGTCCCTGCCCAAACCAGTTTTACAAATGGGACCTGCAGTTTCTGGTCAGGCACAGTAAATTACCTGGAATTTTTGCTGTGCTTTACAATGACAGCAGTTCTCATTGTGGAACAGCGGGAGGTCTGAGAACATTGAAGGGACAATTCATACATTCATTTCTGAATGTATAAAAAGTACTTTAGTTGAGACTGGTACCATATTAATAATATGGTATTATTAAGTCCATGCAGCATTCCTTAAAATATGTAGTCTGTATAATCATATTTTTAAAATGTTACACCTCTTAAGCTTTCTTTCTCTCATTTTAAAGGAAAGGATATTTACTGTAACAACTTCAACTTACATCTATCTGCTATGAGTTGTGCAGAATTTTTCTTTAGGAATTTCCCCATATATTTTAAGCTAATTTCTACGTTCTTCCCCCCCCCCCCCCCCCCCCCCCCCCAGTACAATTACATTGGGTTTTTAGATTACAAGAAAGAAACCATCCGAAAGCTTGCCATGAAAGCCAACACCTGCTCTTTCAATCCTGGAGTTTTTGTTGCCAATTTGACTGAATGGAAATTACAGAACATCACTAAACAACTGGAGAAGTGGATGGCACTTAATGTGGTGTAAGTACCCCAGGCTAGGGCTGCCAGCAGCTCAGGGTTCTGCTGGAGGCATTCCCTCTTGAACAGAGGGCTGTGAATCTCTGCTGCAAGTGAAAAATCAACTGATCAGCATCCTTTCCACTTCCAGAGAGGAGCTCTACAGTAAGACTCTGGCTGGCAGCATCACAACACCTCCCCTGCTAATTGTGTTTTACAAGCAGCATTCCAGTATCGATCCCATGTGGAACGTCCGACATCTTGGTACGTATGAAGTGTTTGTGATGCTGCTCCCCCAGGGCGTTTTTCCAGGGCTGTAGCTGGACATCTTGTTGATGATGTAGCAAAGTGAGCTTTTATTCCCCTAATCTGTCCTTTGTTCTTTAGGAAAAACAGCTTTGCAATTCCATCTTTTGTCTTGTGGGCCTGAGTTTTTTCAAGCTGCTGGGGGTTAGTTCTTGAACTGACTTACTCAAAATTCTTTTAATTTTCCACAAATATATTGTATCTGATGCGATCAAAGGTGTTTCTTCCAAAACTTTTGAGAAGGGCAGACATTCATGTTCTAGTGATGAAACCCCAGTGCTGGGAGAGATTTTTCAGGTTATGTTTCTGATGAACAATACATAGGCTGCTGAATTCATCTGGGTGTTAACTGGATTTTAAAGAATTTGGAAGTTAAGGCAGTGTATGAAAATAGACACAGAGAGATCAAAGTGACATTTAGTTGCACCTGATTGTTTTTCATTTGCCCTAATTCTGCTTCCCCTATTACCTCCTTTCCCCATAAATGATAAGATTTTGTTTGTTAAATCCTTTGTTTTGAAGTTAACGTTTTGCACATTGGTGTTTTGGCTGCCTTTATTTCAAACACTAATGCTTCTTTTTCAATTGCAGGGTCTAGTGCTGGGAAAAGGTACTCTCCTCAGTTTGTGGAAGCTGCCAAGCTGCTCCATTGGAATGGACATTTCAAACCCTGGGGAAGAACAGCTTCCTATGCTGAAGTCTGGGAGAAGTGGTATCTCCCTGACCCTGCAGGCAAGTTCAACCTGATCCGCAGACACTCAGAGGCCTATGAAGCAAAGTAGAGTCCATTTGAATAAAAGATGACATTTTCTCAGGAACTTCTGGAGCCAAGCAGAATATTTTTCTTTAAGCCAACTTGTATTACAGAGCCGACCCTGCCTTCTGGAGCACAAGGTGATGCACTTGTTCAGGTGCAGTTCTGAAATCCACAGGTCCAAAAGGAGGCTCCTGTCACCTGTGTGACACACGATGCTACTCCAGCAGCACTACAGAAAACAAGGGAAGATCTCCACAAACGAGCACTTTTTTGTTTTGTCATTTCAGTTGTGTTCTCCTGCTCCTTACTACAGGTCTTCTAGCGGGGGATCATTTTGTCAGTTACAGAAACAAAGTTTCTAAGAACAAGATACAAATCCAGCTGGTGCTTGCTTTCACCAGCAAATCTTGCACAGCAATGTACTGTAATTAAGAGCTGCCTGGGTTTTGTTTTGTTGTTTGTTTTGTTTTGTTATCCTGTGAAATAATTCCCTCAACAACCTTCCTTGCATGAAATCTCCTCCCAACCATTTCTCTTTAAGTCTTTCTTACAGAATTCTGCAAAATTGAATCCTTTTTGAAAGATTAATCCTTTGAGCATTATTTCACTATGCAAAATGGTTTTAACTGCCAGTGAACACTAAACCAATTTTTTTGGAAAGTGGTGGATGAAGCTTTGTTCAAAAATAAAGCTAATTGTAATGTGCTGACTCCAGCCTCAGGTAAATGGCAATCTAATTCCAGTCTTGATACAGGAAGTGTTTCCTTTGTGCACAGTAGCAAGTGATTAAAGCCAAAGTGAATTCATCTGGTCTTTGTGAAAACAATCTAAGTCTAAAATCGTACAAACTACTTATTTTGGGGACCAGGCTGTATTAATTACAGATTAATTTTGTTATTGTTGAGTTCCTCATAGTTCTCTCAAGTGAGCTACACTCTGCTATGGTTTTTCCTGTTGTGCCTTTCCCCATCTGGAAACTCATCAAATGAGAAGCCTGTGCCCTCTGCAGCCAGCTGTCCATCACCTGTGCTAAGGTAAATTGGATTGTTTTTTCTAGTTGTATTATTGAGTGATAGTTATTATTAGCTGACATATCCCAGCAGCCACTGTGCCAACTACTCCATTTAACAGAGGTTTGCACTCAGGCTTGTGAAGAGCCCTTGGTGGAGGATGTTCAGACAAAAGGCTTTGTGTTCATCACAGCTGAGTCTGCCTGGTCTGAAACACAGGGCAGCAGAGGTAAAGGACTCCTTGACTGTGAATATGGTTTTAGTTCTGCTTTAAAAGGATTTTAAACTGCTGCTCTCATTGCAGTCACTGCCTGTAGTTCTGTTTCTGTTATGGATACCCTGATCTAGTTTGTTACCTATTGTTTCTTTTCCTGGGTTTTGATGAACCATTAGAACAAGAACCATTCTTGTCCTTGAAGCAGTTAGGAGTAATTAAGTAAATTCACTTATCAATTTTGAAAGATTTTATTTTGATTAGCTGACAATGCAATTCAGCTGAGCAAGCTGGATTTTAGCAGGCTTAAAGGAACTGCCTGTTTGTGTATGCACTTGACATCTTCTTAAGTTGCCCATAAGAATCTATGCCTCAGCAGACACTGAGGGAAAACAAACCTATTTATCAAAGAACACAGAAATCATACTTTTCAGTTTTAGGAAGAAAACAGATGCACAGGAGATGTTTTGCAAAAATGTACTGAAAAGTCACTGTCTAAAGCCATGCTCTAAGGGTAAAGTCTTTGTAATCCTCTAGGAAAACAGATTTGTTTGAACGTGGCTAGAATGAAACATTTATCAGTTATCTTTCAAAGACAAAGGGTTTATCCTCGAAAGGTACTTTATAAGGCAAAATGAACAGACTACCAGTCTATTAGGAATTTTTAAAATAGGCTTTAATATAGGAAATAAACTTCATGACAAAGCTGAATAACAGTTTCCTAGACCTGTATAAAATCTGGAACTATCCAGGGAAATGCACTATTATGTACATTATCTGACACAGCAACAGCTGAGTCTGCAGCAGCTCTGGCTCTGCAGCATCCTCCAGCTTGTGCTGCAACCCCAGTGTTCCTGACTGCTCTTTAAGCCAGCAGCAGCTCTCCAGAGAGTGCTTCCCACCTGGTTTGTTACACATAGTCTGTATTAAAATCATAGGCATCATCCTCATCTGCAGATTTGTCTAAGCTGAAGGACAGTGATCTGGAACGTTCATTTCCTGAGAAGAGACAAACATGTGTTAGTGAAACCAGTGCAAATCCTGGGCCTTCCAGAGCCCATCCCTGAGCCAGGGTTCTGAATACACACCTGCCCTCTGCTCCTTGGGATTTGTAAGATTTGTTTGGTGTTTTCCAGGCTTTGCTCTTCTGGTGACCTGAACTTGGCTTTCCTACAAGTCAGAGGTCAGACATTATTTTAACATCATTAATGAAATTTCCTATGCAAATGAAACCTAACAGAGCCTGGGGAAAGTGTGGATGGCCCCTTGTATAGCTGAGCCTCACTGCTGAGGCCAAGTGACTTGGAACAATGTTGCTTCCTTAATTCAGGAAAAAAGCCCCGTCCTAGTAAAACCCTCATTTACCTCTTTGACATCATCATCATCTTCTTCCATATCATCTTCATCATCATCACTTTCTGTGAATTCCTCTTCCTCCTCTTCTTCTTCCTCTTCTTCCTCCTCCTTGCTTGTTTCCATGTTTCCCCAGTTTGACCCTTCCTCTATCACTTTATTTTCCTCTATTGTCCCATTTGTCATTCCAGCTGACTGAAAAGCAATGCTGCTTGCTGGACTGGGGTGCTTTAAAGCTGCAGAAAACACAGCAAGTGTCTGTTCAGCACAGATGTAATGCCCAGCCCCCAAGTGGGGACACTGCAGTTCTGTCCCCTCCCTGCCAGACAGGGCTCCCACACAGGGTTCTGCCATCAAGGCGAGGAAATTCTCTGAGAAAAGCTTTCCCTGAGGCATTTACAGAAAACTGCTAAGAGCTGGAAAACCTGGATTTGAGTGTAGGTAAGTTTACCCAAGTGAGTTTAGTTTAGATAGCAGGAAAAAATTCTTTACTGTGAGGATGGTGAGGCCCTGGCACAGAGTTCCCAGAAGTGTTCAAGGCCAAGCTGGAGGGGGCTCTGACTAGTCTGGTCAGAGTGAAAGGTGGCCCTGCCCACAGCTGGGGGTTTGGAACAAGATGAACTTTAAGGCCCCTTCCAAGCCAGGCCAATCTGTGACTCTATGGTTAATGGTAGTCTATTACAGGAACAGTCCTACCTTGAACAGTGTTGCTGTTTTCTTGTTCTAGGTTATTTAAATTAAAGCCTTCCTGCATTTCAGCTATTTTTTGTTCTGTAAGATAGGGTGGTGGTTTCTGAGATCCTGGAGGTTGTGAGTAGTACTTTATTCTGGCTCTGAGAAAATAAAAATCAGCATTAAAAAACAACTATTAAATCACTGTATTTAAAAATAAAACCCAGAGCACAAAGCTCTCAAACTAATAACTATTTAACAGCAGTTCAATAGATAATAAATCTGACTCTGAAGTTGTCAACAGTATTAAGGGGATAGCCCACTCCTGAGAGGAAAATGCAATGGCACTTTGTCACCACAGATCACCTGCCTGTAAAAGCAGCTGAGTCACTTCAGCAAGAGAGATAGTCACAGTCAATTACTGAATCTGAGTTACATTTATTCCTACCCTCAGAATATAGGAACCACCCTGAATTTCCACAGAAAGTTTGCCATATCCTTTCCTGTCCAGAAGAGGACAACATAGACTTGGTATTTGAGAGGAAAGCACATTTCCATTACAGACACTGTCTGTGGAGTAATGTGCAACAGGCTTTGACTCTTCTTGTGTAACCTTCACTACTTCAGAAAATTATCTGTGGATGGCACCCTCTAAATCTGATGGACAATCCAGCTCTTTACCCAAGTGAAATGTGAGAAAGGAAGGGAAAAAAGCAGCTTCTCCTTTTTAAGTACTTTGCTGGACTCAGTGCTTCTGCTGTGCTGGATTAACAGTGACAAAAAGGTGAGCAGTAGAGAGCAAAGTTCACAGTATACATACCCTGTCCAGTCACAAAGCACTAATTTAGCCATATTTTCTATGTCAGGAACACCTCCCTTTTTCAGCATGCCCCTCTTCTGAGCCAGTAAAGATAAAAACTCTTCAGGGTCCCTGAAATCTGGGATGTTATAGTGCATCATTACCTAGGGGAAAAGAAAATGGCACATTCAGAAAGAGATGCCCATCCTTCTCATAGTTTTAGGAGTATAAAAGAGCAAATAAAGTTGGATAAAAGTGAGGACAGAGTAAGAGAAAAGCTGTTTTTCTCACACTCGTGGGAGTAAACATTAGAAAGTAAAATGCCTACTTCATCAACAAACTCATCTGCCATTCAAGCAGACTCGTGGGTGTGCAGACACAGTGTAGGTGCACTTTGTGGTGACTGGGAGTGGGGCTGGGGCTGAGCCTCATCCCCAGTGGGCACAGCTGTGAGCAGCAGGTGAGCAGCACTGACCAATGAGCCAGGGAGTGCCCAGGGCACTGACCAACCACCAAAGGGAGCAGAGGGCACACAGGTGCAGGGCATCAACACAAGGGGATAAAAGGCTGGGCTGAAGAACAAGAAAGGCAGATGCTTGCAGCCTTCTGAAGAGGTAAGGTGTTACTCTGTGTGGGCTGAAGCTTGCTGAAGTTGTGTGGGGACACTCTGTGTATTGTGGCTGTCTCAAACATGACATGTGTTGCAACAGGACAGCACACTGGTCTGTGAAAACTCTTCTCAAAGAACTGAAAGGCAATTAGGCTTAGGTTAATTTGCTTGAAACTAGAGTGAAATCAGAGTTGGATCTGAGGTCTTCACTGTAACCTAGGCAGCATACAAGCAGTATCATCATTTTTCACTCTCTGATTGTGTGGTGATGAGGTCTGAAAAGCAATGCTCTTTACTCTGGCTGTCAGGATTGTGGCATGCTGTTCTGCCTTCTGTTTGTAAGGATGAAGGATCACCCTTGGCATTCCCACTTTGAATGCTTAGGAAAGCAGTTCAAAAACTATTAGCATTAGCTACAGCAAAATGAACTTTCATTACTGGGCCTAAGAAACCTACAGAGAAGTCTGATGCAGTGAGAGACATAGAAAAAAGATGGAGCTCACCTGCTGCTTACTGCAGTGATTTATTATGGCATTTACTCCTTCAAGCACAACTGCTGAGTCTGATCCTTCAGGGTCTATGATACTTCTCAAGGCCAGAGCAAGGGCACTGTTAGAAGGATCTGCAATTATACTTGGACTGTCCAGCATCTTTGTCTGCTTATCAAGGTGCACAGCTTGCATGGACCTGTTCAGAGGAAAATGCACTGTGAGCAGATAATCACAGTGGATGGTGATGGTGAGGGATGCAAGACACAAAGCTCAGTGTTGGATTGAATGTACTTCATACAGTCAGTTTCAATGTTTTGTCATCATGTGCTTTGTGTAGGATAGACATTTAAACAAACAAAACATCAAGCTTATGTATAAGTTTATCCCTTATGTAGATAAGGGATACATAAGGAGAGAGCTTGCATCATACATATCAATACCTTTCATCTTGCAGATTTTAATGTGCATTTTTAAGCTGCACACTGGTGTGCTTTGCCCCTAATAGACTGAAACACAAACTCATGGTAACTGACACACAACAAACAAGGAAAGGAACAGCTTTGACCAGGCTGAGCTTACTTGGTAACACCTCTTGTCAGGCCAACATTACAAGCACGCTTTCCTTTGAGACTGTTGATTATGCTGCTCTTTCCCACGTTAGGGAAACCTGAGGAAAAATCACATAAATCCTTGTAAGTTAAATAAGCAAACAGCTTTTTAACACCCATCAAAACAGCTTCTACCAGTTATCTTTGCTAAGGTAAGTATCAGTGTGAGATCAGAGTTGGATCTGAAGTCTTCACAGAAATAAGACAAAGAATGTATCCTCATTTCTCACACTTGTAGGATTTGTAGTGCTGCATTCCGTGGGATTTTTGTCAGGCATGAGGCAGGCAGTGCCAGTGGAGCACATATCCTGCCTTCTTTGGGCTCCCACGGATCCCTGTGGAAGTGCACCATGGATCCCTGGCAGCTGAAGCACTACAACACTGAGAGCCTTGGATCAAAGAACAGTGACTGGAAAGCTCACTAGCAAACCAGGTGTTAGCAGTTTTACTCAGTCCAGTAATACAGGATCCCAAAGCTTTATGGGAGAAGAAAACTCCTCCTGTTTCTCCAAACACTTACCTACCACCCCAACCTGAATGGCTCTGTCTTGGGTCTTGCCATACCCTTGGAGAAGCTTCAAAAGGCATTTGCTTCCAAAATACTGAGAGGTTTCTGAGAAATCAACACGTGCATGTCTTTTTGTGACCTGTTCCTGCTACAGGAGTCAAAGGCAAAAAAACCCCATGGTCAGGAGCTATTAAGGAAGATAAAATATGGACACAGATTTATTCATCTACTGTAATTGCAGTGGTAAGAATTCCCCCACTGTACTGCAAAGCTCAGTCAACGTGTGTAAAGGCACATCCATCAGTCCCAGAAGTGCAATCAAACCAGGGGAAAAGGAATTTTAAAGATGTTTTAACATGTATGACTGCAAACACATGACCTCTTCATGGGACAGCCTGCAGTGCTCTTACCATAGTCTTGTCCTTCATCATTGTTGCTGACTTAAAAGCAACAGTTGGAAACTCTTTCTTCAAATAATTCAACCATTTCTCTATGTTGTCCTTTGGCACTAAATCTGGAAAGAAGAGCAATTCTTTCACTCCTTAAATTAACCTTACCATGACAAATACCCCGAGAACTCTAATATAAAGGACTGAGTGCATTCCCCAAAGGCCCACAGGGTCTCTGCCTTAGCAGAGCACATCACAATTACATTTCTGGCCTCTGTATTAGGTTTTTAATGCTGGGGTCTTGCTAGAAGACTTTGTATGGTACAGAATGATGTTCTGTGAAGGATTACCCCACAGTCCTTGCAAAGGCTACTTTACCACAAAGTTCCCTTTGCTCTTGTTGTTGCTCTTGGTATTTTATTTTCTTTACTTAGCTGCTGGTACTTGGTAATTTGCAGCCTTTTTAGTGAGCTCAGAGTTGGATCTCATGTCTTCAATGAAACGTCAGATTCCTTTAAAATCTTCATAGCTCACCTACCAAAGGACCACAGTGCCAGTAACACTCTGAGAAAACCTGTGTTGCTTACCAATTTTGTTCAGAACCAAGAGCAGCTTTTTGTTCCCTCCAGAGGAAGTGACAGCTTGCTCCAGCTGAGGACACCTGCAGCCCATTGGATCTCTGGCATCCAAAACCTCCAGAACCACATCTGAGGCCTCAAGTACCTGGTCAGAAAAAAGACTTAAACATGACATCGCAGACCAGATGACAATCCTGGTATAGCTGTGGCTTAGAAAAATAGTTGTTAATATTTTCTGTTGTAAAATCCCTTATTTAGTGTTCTAGTTTCTCACAGACAAACTTTGTGTTCTAAACAGTAACACAAAAAAAGGAAAATAACATGTGGTCTTATTACTGACTCTCACATAGTGATATAAAAATAGTTAAAGCATTTCACCTTCGTGAGTTCCCTGCAGAATGTTTTCTTAGAATTTTTATTCAGCGGTTTTTTAGTCTTTCCTTTAGATTTGCCAGAGGATTCCTAAAGCAAATAAAAACAAAAGGAAATTATTTAAATGAGAATTAGTGCCTAATATTTGTATGTACATTCAGCATGAAATTGTAACATGCTGCTTAAGAAGGTTCAGTTTCAGAATGACTTCTACATGTTCAAGAAATCCAAATCATAGAGGACAGGACCCCTACCTGTCCCTCTGCTTTCTCCTTGATTGTGGCTGCATTCTTTTTAGCTTCCAGCTTCCTCTTCTTTTCATGTTCTTTCTGTCTGTTGAGCTTCTGCTTTTGTTTCAGTTCTTCAAGCTGATGGCAAACAAAACCCCAGGCCACATAAGATATCTTTAAAAGTGGTAAGGAAGAATGTTCTTTCTCCCCATTCCTCACCCAAGCTCCTGAGCCAGCTCAGTTAGAAGTCGGCTATCCAAGTGACTCTGGGAATTTTCTTTTTTTTTTTTTTTTTGCATCCTACCCAGAGGCAGCCATGCATTAGCTTGATCCCAAAGCAGCAGCTCTGCAGCCACCCCTACAGCTGACAAATGTCACATTAGTCCACCCTGCAGACAGCAGATCCCTACTTTCTGTATAATCACATAATGCCATCATTTAACTCCCAGCACCCTGATGGGACATTTCTGTATCCAAGCACCACAGGGAGTTCTGACTGCGTTAGAAATGTCCATTCCAGCACGTTCCCGTGCACAGTGAGGAAACAAAAGTTAAAAATAAAAGAGCAAATCATTATTTGATTTGCTCATATTTCCAGCGTTGCACACTGTACAATGCTGGAAATAAATGCATCGTTTTTCCAAAGCACGAGTCTGCTGGGACCGTCTACCATGACTGTTCCTCTGAGTGCTCGCTTATGCACACAAAGCTTCCATAAAGAGAGGGATGGTTTTTGCCCTCTCGGTTTTTGCCCTCTTTACCACAAACTGCGTTTTACCCTCTGCTTTCTCTGCTCCGCTTCCCGCAGAAGCTCCTCCTTAAACGGCGCCGCACTGGGAATTCCGGGATCCTTCTTGGGTTTTTTGTGTCCGCGTTTCTTGGCCTCTTTCCGGACTTTCCGGTGGTGTTCTCTGATCTGAAGCGGGCACAAGAAATCTCCTCAGCCCGAGGCCCGGAACCGCAGCGCGGCGGCCCCGGGACGGCCAAACGCGGCACCGAGGCCGGGCCTCACCTTCTTCTGGATCTTGTAGCGCTTGTGGCAGCTCAGCCTCTTGCTCGCCTTCCGCAGCTCTGCAAGGCACCGCGCCCGTCAGCGCCGTGCACCGACACGCACATCCCCGCCACCGAGCTCCCGTCCCCGATTCCCGCCCCCTCGATCGCCGCCGCTCGCTTGGCCACGGGCGGCCGCCACCCCCCGGTGCTGGGCCGCCTCCCGCGCCCATCCTGGCCCCTTCTGTCCCGTCCCCGCCCGTCCCGTCCCGGAGCCGCTCCCGGCGCTCACTCGGTCGCTTCATGGCGCCGCCACGTGCTCCCGCCGGCGGGCGCTGCCGTAAAGCGCGCCGGCGCTGCCCCGCCGGGGTGTCGCGCGGGCTCGGCGCGTTGGGCGGCCGGGCGCGCTTTGCGACAGCGGCGGCGGCGGCACCGGCGGTGTCGGGACGGGCGGTACCGGCGGGACGGGACGGGCCGGGCCGGGCGGACCCCGCGCACCCACCCCGGGTCGGCCGCGGCTGCGGGAGGCGGAGCGGAGCCGGCGGGGTGAGCGGCGCGGGCGGGGCGCGGGCCGGAGCTTGGAGGCCGCTGCCTCCCTTTGTGTGGCGGCGCCGCCCGAGCGCGCAGCGGCCGCGCCGGGCCCGGGGCGCCGAGCGCCGCCCGCCCCTGTCACCCGCCCCGGGCCCGGGCCGTGTCACCGGGCCGCGTGCGCCTCAGCGCTTCCTTCCCGCCCCGTTCCCGCCGTGTTCCCCGTGCCGGCGCCGGGCCGGGCCCGCGGGGTGACAACGGCCGCTCCCGGGGCGGGCCCGGGCACAGCGGCGGGTCCTGCCCGCGGTGGCGGCAGCGCGGGGCGGGCCCGGGACACGGTCCGGAGCCGGGAAAGGGCTTCCCTTTGTTTCCTGCCGGGGATAACCCCTCAGCTCCCGGGCTGGGGCTCCGCCGCCTCGGGGCAATCACACATTCGGTGTCTTTGTTCCTTGTCCCGGTGTGGATAAAGCGGTGGCTGTGTTGTCCCTCTCGCTTTTCCCCAGCTTTGCCCTTTCACCGTGCCTGGTCGCTGCCAGCCCCCTCTTCCCATCCCGTGGCAGCTTTCTGTGCGATCGGTAACCGGGGGAGATTCCGGCTGCGTTTCCCTCCCCTGTTCCCTTAGCTAAATTTACCGTGTTTCGTGTTTCTGGTGAAACGTGGGAGATCCTGATGGCAATACATACTATCCGTGGTATCTATTGGTTTTTAGCTCTCTGCCAGGAGGCAGAAAACGAACCTCTAGAGTGCTAGGATGTTTTATTTTAAGTGTGTGATGTCCGACGTGTGTAAAACCTGTTGGTGTGGGGAGATTGGAGTGACACTTGTGGTCCTTCTGTGCAGCTTTTGGGAGAGACAGCCTTCCTTTCCCCGTTGTGTATATCAGTGTACCTGTGAATCAGTAATTCCTTGCTGTGGTTTTGTGACATTTTTCTGGCTGGTGAGGCAATTACCGAGGAGATGCTCAAGCTCCTGTTGCATTGGAGGTGCTCATTGATAGCAGTGGAGATTGTTGGTGTGACTGTTGTGAGCCAGCAGTGCAATTGCAGAAGAAGCTCGGGGAGAGAGGTTCTGCAGTAGAACTGTGTTTCTGTGCACAGCTGAGCTCTCTGTGCTTGGGAGTGTGGCAGTTTAGGGAGAAGTTTGTGTTTTGGAGCCTCGCCTTCAGTGAGTGTTACATCAGCAGGTCTCTCACTGAGTGTTTGTGATGTTGTCCAGACAGATCAGTGTTTTGCATGGTTATTGCAGGAGAAAAACGTGTTTTGGAGGCTGTGTGTGAGTGGTGAGGGTACCTTGATCACAGCAGTGTCACAGTATGGCTGAGAGCCACAGCATTGTGCCTGCAACAGTGGACATGCAGCAGCTGATGTGCAGCCTGCAGGCAGGTGCTGGCAGGGAGGTTCCCAAATCTTTATTTCAGGATGGGACTGGACTGAGTGTACTCTTGGGTTCCCTGTTGAAGCAGAATTATTGATTCTGGTAGTCCCTCCTGCCTTTCTTCCACAACTCAGGGCTTGTGTTTCCCAGCATGTACCTGGTGCAGCCACTCCAGACTGTAGCCCTCAGATGGAAGTTGGAGGCAGTGCCAAGGCTTGAGGCTGTTGTCAGTTCCCAAAATGAATTGCCTGCTGATAAACCACAGGGCTTCTCTGCATGTCCATGTTATGAAAATGTCCAGAGTGCTGAATAGGAACAGAACCTCTCTGGGGTTAGATTGAAGGCAGGAGTTGGAAGAACTACAGAGAACCAAATATTTTGCCATAAAATGGTTCTGTATATTTCACATGGAATTTCTGTGAAAATAATCAGGCTTGGAGACTGCATAGAAATTGAAACTGTTTTTTTTTTAGTGTATGGCTGCATATTTAGTGCTTACTTCTGAATATAAAAATCTACCCTGAAGAGTGTTGGAGGTGCATCTTCTTAGAGTTTATTAAGTGTTTGTTGACCTTAAGATTATGTTGTTATAAGCACTTTTCTGCTTTGCATTCTGTAACTTGCAGCTTTCTGGTTTGTACTCTCAGGTCAGGTATCACTTCTGTTTACTTTCTGCTCTGCTTGATGAATCATTCTCTAGCAAGTGGCTGTGAAATCTCTAATGCATATTCAGGAACATTAGAGAAATGTATTTTTACTGTGACAATGACAGAAGTGTCTAGCATTCTGTGTATAAAATTACTTTGTAGAATTTCTGCTGGGCTAAAAAAAGTTGCCTTCTGTTTCTTGCTTTTTTTCTTTGTCACTGTAATTATCCACTTTATTCTTTGATTTTATTCTTTATCTACCTACTCTGAATTTTCTTTCCTCTCTCTTTCCTTTTTCTTGTCTTCCAGTTGTGGCTGTGCTAACACCATTTCTGGTTTGGCACTCTTAGAGTGTCTCCTTCTCACAGTATCTGTGCTTGCCCATCAGACACTATGAGGAGATTGGCTTTTCGAGGTGCTGGTTCTACTCTGGTAAATCTGGTAAATTATTGATTGTGTCTCCATCCCTCTGCCTTGGCCTTTTGCTTTTCTTTTTCCTAACTGTTAATTATTCCTACCTTATTCATCTCACGTGTGTGCCTGCAGTTATCTCTGTCTCTAACAAAAATGCTTTAATTCAGTTATATTGTGCTGCCATACCTTGTCAATCATCTGAGTGCCTCCTAAAAGAGATCCCTGGGTTTGGTTGGAAAATGGGGATAGGGATGGATGCATCTGTTCTGTCCTCAGCCTTTGAGATGGCCCCAAATAAAGATACTTTTCTGATGCTGTCACTGGAAGTTGGGAAAGAGCCAACAACTTGTTCCATAAATTACCATAGTTGTTGGATGGTGGTTATTCGTTTGTCACTGCTTGTGTTGGTAAATGCAAAACTCTGGCCAAAAGAGGAGGGGGCTTTCCCTGCTTCCCCATGGTTGAGCCATTCATCCCACACAGAAAGTGGGAGTGGGAGGTCCCAGGGTGATCCAGACCTTCTTTTCACTTGAATGTAACACAAGGTATTATCTGGCCCTTTTCATTTGTAATTTGTTTTGCTTGGTTGTTTTTTTTTCTCTGTTGGTCTTTTTTTTGTGGTTTTTTAGTTTGACATGGAATGAAGAGTTTTTACACTGTGGTTTTTGCTTAGTTGTTGTGCATGTGATGGGGTATGAAATTGTGGAATTTAAGAATATATTCTGTGAAGAGTTGCTAATTCAGTGTGAGCTTGGGGGTTTCTGGCCTTGCTGTTATTGGTGACTATAAAACTGTAGGAGCATTTTGATTTCCCTTTACCATTGGGAATTTCCACCAAGTTGGAGTTTACAGAAATGGCATTTGGCAAATGTATCATGTGAAGCTTTGCTAGCTCTGTGGGTAGCTCTGAGCAGAGGGTTTGGATGCAATGCCAGGGCTTTAAGAAGGTTTCTGTTCATTATAGAAGAAGTTGGATTCCATGGGTTCCAAGAGGCGAAGAGCTACCTCTCCTTCCAGCAGCGTCAGCGGCGGGGACTTCGACGACGCCCATCACTCCACCAATGTTCCAGGCCCCAGCAGGAAGAGGAGGAGACTTTCCAACCTCCCAACTGTAGATCCTGTTAGTACCTTCTTACTGATGGCACCTTTTTTCTTGGGGATGCTGTATCCCTGTGTGGATTATGCTGGACTGTAAAATTAATGACCTTATGTAGCACATGTGCGCTGGTCCTGAATCTGTTCCTGCTTTGGCTGAGCTGTGTTTAGGACCTGGTTCAGCTTTGGCTTGGCTTGGTCCTGGCTCACCACTTTCATGTTTTTCTTTGCTGTTTTGATTTTGCTGCTTTTCTCTTTTTGCTGACAATTTTAGCAGATGGAAGGATGTTGGAGAATGAGCTGAAATCATAATGTGCAGAAGTAGAGAGCTTTGTCTGCATAGCAGATGCAGAGGGATGAGTGGGGAATAGCACAGGCAGTGATTGCTGAAGTGTACAATGCCTCTGCTATGCCTGTGCATGAGGAGTCTAATGTTAATTAACTGCAAAAGAACCCCTGTTGTTATTGTAGATGCCTGTAACCTGGAGAGCATTGCAGTGAATTAATTTACATGTTGGGTATTTTACTTAGAATTAGTATTGAAATAAAGCTCCTTGTGTTCAAAAAATAAATGGAGATCCTGCAGTACCTGGCATACTTCTCAGGTATCCTGCTAAAGTGTGAGGTGCTCCAGTTGCTTCTCACTTCTGCTTTAGGGCATGCTTTGGATTGGCAGTTTGTCCTTCCCTTTGTAAGCATGCTTTTGTTTGTTACCTCCTTAAAATTCTCTCCCTTTTCCTTATTTCATTGTTCTTGCCTTTCAGATTGCTGTCTGCCATGAGCTCTACAACACCATCAGAGACTACAAAGATGAGCAGGGCAGGCTCCTCTGTGAGCTCTTCATCAGGGCACCCAAGAGAAGGTGAGGCCACAGGTCTGGTTAAACCTTGAACCTGAGATTTAATCAGGGACAAGTGGAAACTGATAAATACTTCAGCAATAATTTGTGAAAAATCTAAGCTAAATTTGCCATCATTTCACATCAGTGTTTGATTTAATTATTCAATGGGATGAGCTTACATTGGTGCTCTTTTTCAGGAAAAAAAAAAGGATACACTGAATTAATTTGTATTACCTGCTTAAAACATCCATGCCTTGGATTATAAGATATTCTATATAAGTGGTGGGATGTAATACTAAGGACACAGCTTGGGAGGGTTAATAGAAGTGACCCTTGAAAATGCAGTAGCTGAGTCTGAATTTTCTCTTTAAACTCAGAAAATTGAGGACAGTAATAGTACCTGAAGTGAGCTGACTGATAGAGCACTGCCCACATCTTTTAGCTGTAACAGAAATGTATTGGAACTTTCTTTGGTTTATTTAGTCATAAACATGCACAAGCTTTAGTGCTGTGGTTTGGGTTTTACTGCTTGGAACATGATGCCTGTTTTTGTCATTGCAACAGAAATCAGCCAGATTATTATGAAGTGGTTTCTCAGCCAATTGATTTAATGAAAATCCAACAAAAGCTGAAGATGGAGGAATATGATGATGTGAATGTGCTGACTGCTGATTTCCAGCTTCTCTTTAACAATGCAAAGGCTTACTATAAGGTGAGCAAACTAAAGGCTCAAATCCATTGTAAAAGGAGTAGAGATGTTCAAATTCTGCCTTGGTTTGGCTAAAACCTCTTCAGTTTAGGCTGAAGTATTATTGGTAAGAAAACAGCACATATTGCAGTTATTTGCATAAATTTCCATAATGTTGACTGTATCTTTCTAAAATGCCCTGCTATAACAATTTTTCTGTGTAAAATCATAAAATAAAGTGGGGATGATCTTCATGTAGTTTTCCAAAAGAGGTTAAAAGCAAAAACGGAGATATAAACCGAGAAAAATATTCCTCTGTCAAAGCCTCCTCATTTTACAACATCCTCTGTGTTTACAACACCCTCTCCACCTTTGAAATGGAGAAAGATTTCTTTTTTTTTTTTCCCTCCCAGAAGGAAAAGTTTATGCTCACAGCAAGCTTATGATAGGAGTGTTGAATCTTTCTCTTCCATTTGCCACTTAATAAAATAAAAAAAAGGCACAATGACTGTCATAGTCAGTGATGATAGATGTGAATTTAATGTCATCAAGACAACCCCCATGGCAATTCCCCCAAACTGGGTGTGTGTTTTATTATGGATACTAATGGGTTTTATTGCAGTTTTCATAAGGAAGTGGGGGAAAAAATTGGATTAATATTGTTTAATGTTTCACTCCATAAGCCAGTGAAGTTGTATGTGGTGAATGAGATGATACAGCAAATCTAAACCTGCTAATATTGCCTTTCACATATCTTTGACTTTGGAGATGATCCAAATGAGTTCCTTCTGAATAACCCAGCTGGAGTAGCCAGGTGACATCCAGAAAGGCAATGTTTGTTTCACTTTGTGCGTGTAGTAGCTTCTCGAAAACAGATTTGTGGCTTAATGCATTTCTACATTCTGCTTCCAGGAGGAAAAGCACAAAGATTTCCAAATCCATTTTGTACTCCTGGAGCTTTGCAAGGCACTCAGTGTGAAAACCCCAACATTAATGGGTTGGTGGCAGAAGAGAATGACTGAGATTTTATAGAATGTGTGCTGCCTTTGCCTATAGAATTGTGGGCTCAAAATTTAACTGTGTCATAGAGATCTTGCATTAGACTAAAAATAGGTATCCATTATTGCAGGATGAAGGAATGTTGGCATTCCAGAGATTTATGGAGCTGTGGCACAAAAACTTAACCTCTTCTTCTTTTCACCTTTTACCTTCCCCAGGCAGCTCCATGGCATGGACAAACCAGGGACAGTGATTGATTGTCAAGGTCTTTGTTCTAGCAGATGTTTTATTGGCAGTGCTCCAGCAGAGATGCAGCCTTTGGGGTTTTTTTGTATTTCTGGTCAAGTCTCTCACTCCTGAGCATCTTGCATTAATACAGAAGGAAGCAGATTTGTGGAGCAGGATACCCTTAAAAAATCTGCTCTTCATAAGCAACATCTGGTCTAATGTGCTGAGAATATTTAAGCCTAATAAGGCAAGATTAAGAACAGTTCTCATGTTGGTTTCTCATTTGTATTACAAGCTGTCAGAGGTTGAGAGAGTGAAGTAAGAAGAGTGCAATCAGCAGTAATAAGGTGATATTATCAGCAGGAATACCTGAAATAGAGCCTAAATGACAGAGGAGAGGGAAGGAAAAATACATGGGTGGAAAAGCTCTCTTTGCTCTGTGTAGCGGGTAATAGGCACGTGCTTGCTTGCCACTATCAGCTCTGTGTTTTTAAAAGTTAATTTTCTAACTAATGCTTCTACCTCTTCTAAAAGATGTATCCAGAGGTGTACCCAGGTGGTAGCATGTTGTCAGGTTCTTTGGAATTGCCCAGTGAATGCTGAGTGTAAACCATTGCAGTGCTTTCAAAGATATTTATTGGCATTCTTCTGTAGAAGTTCATTTTCAAGTGCCATGCCATGACAGCAGTATTGGCATTAGTCAGATTTGTGGCATACTGAAATTTAATCTGTTTTAAATGCTGGTGGTGTACTTCAACAAAAGCCAATGATTTCTCAGATTCATCTAGTTGGCTTGTCCAAGCCTCAACCCAGCTAGTTTTATTGCAAAGTTTTCTGAAAGGCTTGGATGCTTTTGAGTGATACAGGTTATATTTTCTAGTGCTTATTGTAATTCTTACCTCCTCTGTCAAAGAACAAATGAAGCAGGAATTTCCTAAGTTTTCTATTGCTCATATTTAATAACTTTCAGCTGGTAACTTAGAAAATTTCCTCCAGATGAGAGTGCCCTGAATTTTGACTGTAATATTTGATTGTTTTTACAGCCAGATTCTCCTGAATATAAAGCTGCCTGCAAACTGTGGGAGCTGTATTTGCGCACAAAAAATGAATTTGTTCAGAAAGGTGATGCTGAGGACGATGATGATGATGAGGAAGGACGTGACAATCAAGCAAATTCTGAATTAGTAAGTGTGGGCATGACAGCTGCATAAGGGGAAGGCTGTAACTGTGGATGTCAGCTGGCTCTGAGAGGGTGAAATTCATTGAGTAACATTTTCATTGTTAAATTATGCCCCAAAGGGTATTTGTTGTGCAAGTTTATTAGTTCATCACTTCACAACATTGTGTGTGTGTTTCACTTTTGCCTAGCAAAAAAAGCTGTGAGGGTTTCTGATATTGGTAAAGCATGGTTCTGGTTTAGTTGGAATAATATGAAGTGTGCTTGAGTTCATGCCAGCATTGAGGTTGGTTGCAAGCAAGATTCATGTCTAATGACATCAGTTATCAGCCAGTGCCCCATTCAGTCAGTGCAGCTGTTCCTGGAGTGTTATGAGAGGAAATTTGGGCTAGCCTGGTGTTTGTGATGTTGGGATGCACGTTTTCAGTAACTGTGGTGTGTGTCTGACAGTCTGCAGTGTAAAGATGAAATTAGAGTTTTTTAGTGTACCTTTACCTGCATAAACAATACTGTCTTCCAAAGTTGCATCATCTATTTTGTAGCTGATTTTTTCTGCCTTTGAAATATTCAGCACAACTTGAAGCCCTCCACTCTGGCTGCTATGCAAACTTACTTTCTGTAATTTTTGTTTCTTACATTAGTCATCTCCAGGTTACCTGAAGGAAATTCTGGAGCAGCTTCTTGATGCTATAGCTGTTGCCACAAACCCCTCAGGACGACTCATAAGTGAACTGTTTCAGAAACTTCCTTCTAAAGTGGTGAGTATTTTAGTAATGTGTGTTGTGTGCTAAGCTGGAAGCCTGGACATTTCTGTAACTGATGTCACAGGCTCTGATGGCCATGCTCAGGGTGCAGCTCTGTTTCTGCCTCATCAGTGGCAAACTCCTGTACCTGTTTGTACTGCTCTGTTTCAGAACAGTGGTGTTCTGGTTTTGAGGTGAAAGTTTTAACCAGCAGAATAAATATTCTGAAAACTATCACCATGGATTTTCAATCAGACCTGGTCTTTTATGTCACTTTATTGATTCTTTGTATCTGCCTCATTTGAGGCTTACACTGTTCTTACCTTCAATTGATCTAACGGCTTGTTCTGTGAGCTGTTAGAATAAAACCTTTGTGACTGTTTATAGTAATACATAAATTCTTTCTGTTTTCCAGCAATATCCAGATTATTATGCAATAATAAAGGAACCCATAGATCTTAAAACCATTGCCCAGAGGATACAGGTATGAACATATTAATGTGTCAGGGTACAGCCTTTTTTAACAGAATTGTTAGAAGTCAGGATTTATGGTGGCAGGAAAGGCAGTGAGCTTTCCCTCTGCTATTAAAAAACCTGCACACTGTGGTGATTCAATGTTCTGTGCTGGGTTAGTGCTGTAGAAGATGCTGTGTGGAAGATCAGGCATTGTGAGCTGTGGAGTGCTGGCTTTGAGCCAGAATATCTCGGGTTCCTTGATGTTTAATGGCTTAAAGCAGTTCCTTGACAAGTGCTGCTCATGTAAAACTTCGGAGTGCTGAGGCTTGGTTGTGCATTATCATCACCTACTTCTGTTCTAGTGCTATAAATAGATGTTTTGTACTGATGCATTTTTCATCTCACTTCTCCAATAATTTGAAATACTGTTCTGTAATTCTAGCATTTTGTATAGTAGGGATAGGACATAGACTGATTGAACCAGAGAATAAAGTTAAAACAGCATTTTGTCAGAACTCTTCAAAGTAAGGGTACTGTTATCTTTTAAGTGTTTTTTCAATCTTAGCATTCATGAGCTTTATAAAGACTTAGCATATATCTATGCTACTGTCTTTGATTACTTTTTGCAGATACTTATCTGTTGTCTTTACAAATAAGTTGCTTTTCTATGAACATTCCTTTTACTGAATATGAATTCCTTTGCTTTTCACTATTGGCTTAGTTCTCATGCTGTCTGAAAGTTGCCACTTTAACCAGTTCTGCTTCTTGTTGTATAGAATGGAACTTATAAAAGCATTCATGCCATGGCCAAGGACATAGATCTTCTGGCAAAGAATGCCAAAACCTACAATGAGCCTGGATCCCAAGTATTCAAGGTTAGTTTCAGTTGTTCATAGTGTGATTTGAGTTCAGATTTTCTTAACTACTTTCTATGCTGGTTGGTCTTTAAATAAGTCTTGAGCATAAAGCTCTCAAGACCCTGATTTTTTTTTTTTAAATAGCTTTTAGTGGGTTTTTCTTTTTTACATTGCTTTTTGTAGAATTGTGCAACCGTGACAAAAAAATGAGCCTAGCCTGAAGCTGCTCAGGTCTTCTATTCAGTTTTTTCAGGCCACTGTAAAAATACTGTGTGGGAGTATTTCAGGCACACTTTGTTCCATGCTTCATTTCTCATGCAAAATTGTTTTATATCTAAATGTAAAAACACCTTAATTTTTGTTTTAGATAGCTGAATATATCTGATTACAATATTATTCACTTTCAACATTAAACAAAAAAAAACTCTTTTCATTGACAGGATGCAAATGCAATTAAAAAGATATTTAATATGAAAAAGGCTGAGATTGAGCACAGTGAGTTGGCCAAGTCAAGTCTCCGAATGAGGTACTGAAAATTCTGTAATCTCATATGAAAACCTCTATTGACATTCCTTTAATTGTGCTGTGGAGAGTATAGTGGGAAATAATGACTTGAAAACTTACATTAGTGTTGTTTTATTAGTTGTACATTGGTTAAAATAGTTTTTGAAAGAAAGCTTTTTTCTTTGAAATACTTCTACAGTGAAATACTTTTGTGATGTACTTGATTATGAAAAATACTGTCAGTGGATGTTTAATAAGTTATGGCAAATTTCCACCACATGTTTATAAGCTAATAACAGAAAATGAATAGTGAGGAACAAGATGCTTTCTTTTATTGAAAAGTGCTGGGTATTCTTGAACCTTGTTAGGAACTGAAACCAAAGAGCTCACAGTTAGGGGCAAAAACATAGGAACAGAACCTTGGGCAAAAGATACTTAGAGGGAAATCCATTCATGTTTGAAAAGCAATTTTAGCTATGAAGAGAGGCACAGGAACCTGAAGATCCAGATTTATTAATCAGTGAAGCAGAGATTTGGCCCTGAATATGCAGGTATAAAGCACTTGATGAGAGTTGATAGCTCTATTTGTTTCATGGGGTGATTTTACTTAGGAACAGCATTTTCTTCCTGTGAAAATCCATAGTGTACAGAGAAGTGATGCAGTCATTATAAATGTTTCTTGACTGAAATGCAATTAAATTTCTTCTGATATAAACATTTTACTTATAAGTAACACTCAAGAGTAGGTTTAGATATTATTTGTCAATGTGAGCTGTGTCATTTATCCCAAAAAAATTAAGCAACGTCCTGCAAGCCATTCAAGGAGTTTGAAAACTTACAAGGTGGAATCTCTTTATCTGTTTGAGCTGTTTACTGGTATTTGGTGCTGGGAAACCACTGTTGGCATTTCCTGCCAAGGTGTGTATGGTACAGCTGGAAACACTGTCACTGCCTTACTTAACTGAAAGATAGTTTCATTTTTTCTGTGTATATGGTGTCAGTTTTATAAGTGTTGCTAGGATTATTGTGTGAAAGAAGTGAAGTTTCCTGGTTGAATTTTACTGCTTGGTCTTTTGAGAAGTGGTTTTTTTTGGTTGGTTTGTTCAGCATCAGCATCCTTCCCATGGTTGGGTGAATCATTGCTGGAGCATATAAAAATAAAAAGCAGAAATACTCTTTAAGGAGCAATTCCTGACACATAGGTGAATAATTTTCCTTCATAAAAGTATGTGTAGTGGCAGAAGATTTGGATTCTACAGACACTGAACATCCATATGTGTTTGCTTTGCAGTGACTAGAACTACACAGAAGCATAGAGGTTTTCTGTTTAAATTGTGATTGTATTTCATTTTTGTCACTGTGTTGGCCATTGATGAAGCTCAGCATGTCAGGGTGTGTGTCATATTTTTTTCTGAGGCTCAATGGTTTTTCTTTAAAATCTGATTGTGTAAGAAGGGATGACAGATAAATCACACTGATATTTGTTAGCTGAATTCCTCTCTTGCACTGCCAACCATTTCCACTTCTCAGCTGCCTTATTCTAGATGTTCCTCTTGTGCATTGTGTTCTCAACAAAACTTCAAATCCTGAAGTAATCTATCAGAATCATTGACAGCTCCCTTCTTTGTTTCTCTGACTTGGGGGGAAAAAATAATGCATGAAGCAGGCTACAACAATACTGGGCTGGATGCAGAAAAAATGTGGATAAGAAAAGTGTCATGAAAACCAAACCTTTCACCTGCTATTGTATTTCACTGGTTGCTTTTTCTGTTGAGCCATTCTTTTTTTGTTTGTTTCTTTCTTTCTCAAAAATCTGCTTCACAGAATCATTACTCTTATTTAAATTCCTAAGTATTGAACTTTAGGGGAGTTCTTTACCTATTGCCGATTTGGGTAAAACTCCATCATAAGTTTACTTCAAGTGCATTTTCTATATTTTTCTTCTCAATTTGCATCTGTTGTTCTTTGTCATTGATGGCTCAAACTCAAATCATCATAATGCTACTAACCTAAGCTTTATATGTTCCCCTGTGTCAAAAATCATGGTTTTTATTGCAGAGCTCATTGTCTCCTTTGCCATCCTAAACTGCTCTTTGTGGGTGCATTTAACTGTCCTCCCTTAAAGTGACAAAACTGAATTGTTTGATAATATGCACTGTCAGCCAACCTGACAGTGACTTTAAGTGTTGATAAACATGACTGGACCTGTGTGATTGGCTTTATCTGGTTGCTAAGGAACATTTTGTTGGCTGCTTTCACTGCTGTTTAGGCTGAGCTGTGTGTACAGCTATCAATGCTTGAGCTGAACGTTACTTTCCTCTGACTTTATAAACAACATCCGCATAAATGCTGGAGCACTGAAAGGATCTCACTTATCTTTTAGCTTCCAAACATCTGTCTCTGAACTTTTTGGCTGATCTATCAAAGTGATTCTGTAAAAAGCTTTTTTTTCTTGCTGCATCTTTTCATGGGTTTAAGGTGGGCCTGTTTTTTTTCCTCCCCCCTTTCCTTGGCTTGCCTCTCCTGCCTTAAGGACTACATCAAATTTGGCTGCTTCCAAGCTGACAGGTCCTTCCTCACAGGGTAAAGGCAGTGTTGGGGATGAGAGAAATTCTTCTAACAAATATTATCGGTAAGTAAATTGTGCCCTTGGAGGAAAAGCTGGGTCCTCATCCTATGGAAATGCTGAATTTTGTTTGATTTTCTTCCTCATACCTGCCGTGCTGCTGGGCTTTGGATTAGGATGAGATGAATGCTGATAAGACATTGATAGTGTAGTTATTGCTGATTGGGGAGTGTGTGCAGTCCATGCTGGCAGTGCTCCCTGGGGTGGCTGCAGCTGACACTGCAGCACAGGGATAAAGGGATAAAACCACCTGGGCTGCTCAGCTGGGCCTGGATCTGCTGCTCAGGCTCAGAACCTCTTTGTGAAAGTGCCTCATGCTCATGGCCCCAGGGCCTGGGCCACTGAACAGCAGCACAGCAGCCAGGGCTGGCTCAGGGTGCTGAGGCTGGAGTGGCCCTTGTGGATTTCCACTGGCAGTGGGAAGGTGAATTACAGCTCCAGGGGCCTTTGGGAAGAGGGGCTACAAGTGGATGTGCTCATGATCCAGGTGAGGATTGCACACCATATCAGTGGTACTGCAATATAAATGACCCATATGAATGAAGCTTTTCTGGTGAAAAGAGGCAAAGCACAGCAAGGACAGAAGCAGAAGTGGCTTCATCACACAGCAGCCCAGCACCAGCACTGCTGCCCTGCAGGACTGCAGGGACAGATGGAACCCAGAGTCAGGGACTAAAGGAGCTCAGTGGATGTTTTAGAGGGATGGCCCACACACTGAGGAAATGATACCTGTGTGTTTGTATCAAAAAGGCAGAAAAGGATGTGTGGGAGAGTGCAGGGCCCAGGCATGCCCTCAGCTCATCTGCTTTTACCCAGTCTTCACTTGGCCCCTGCAGGACAAGGCTGAGCCCATTTCTGGAGTAGCCTAAAGAGCTGATCTTGTAAAAAGGCAGAGAATGTCAGGCATAGCTAATGTAGTGGGGTATGAAATGCTGTGCCCCAGGTTTGGGACAAAAGAGAGGGATGCTGAAGAAGCCCAGATGAGACTGTAGCCAGTGTGGATGCCAGGTTACTCCACCTAAGCATAGGAGGCTGCTTCATGTGCAGGCACTGTGTGTGCTGAAAGTGCCAAAAGTGAGGATAAGGGAATGAGAGGAAATAGAATATACAGTGTGTGGAATTCTTTCCTGTAGACAAATCCCAGTAAAATAGGATCAAAACCTAAAGTTATTAATTGGGAGAGACTTATTATCATTCCCCTTCTCTTGCAATCAATCAAATACTCAAGTATACAAAACAGGCCAGAAGGTAGTAGGCTGAAGCTCAGTTTTCTGACTGTGTTGGATGGACCAGCTCATATAATAGAGGCAGACTCATGGCTTGGTAAGAATTTCTCCTGTTAAAGGCTCTGGCTTTCTTTGGTCACTGTCATAAGCTGTGTTCCTGCTTATGGAGTCATGACTTGTTTGCTCACACACTCTGGGTGACTGCTAATAGTTAATGCGATAACCCTTTCCTTTTTTTTTTTTCATTATAATTTTCTCTTTTTTTTATTTTTCATTTTAAAAATTCCTTTACTTTTTCTCTTTCATAGCAACAAAAGATCAGCCCAAGGGGATCGTTTATCAGCAATAACCATGGCACTGCAATATGGATCAGAGAGCGATGAGGATGCAGCTTTGGCTGGTAGGAGCTGAAATGCAGTTTCTCTAATTCCTTTCATTAAAATGTTCACATGACCAAATCTGTAGAGCTCCTGATAAACTCAGTGACATTTATTTCAAAAATGTTTTGTACTTAGTGTGTGATTCCTTTGACTCTTACAGCTAGTGAAATAGGGTAGGCCAAACTTGCTGGCATACTTTGAGTTTTCTGTATGTTTCCAAGTGTTCTTACCCAAGCTTTAGGGAGCTGTTGCCTGTTTTTATTCCTTCTAAAACTGGGTGCTCCATGCAGCAAAAGAGATTGGTAGTGCTGGAATTGCTTCTTTGTTTAATTTTTTGTTTACATTATTTCTTCAATGATGTTGAAAGATGCATCTGTTCAATATGTATTATTGGGGCATTTATTTCTTACCTGGTAATTGAGCTGTACTCCACACAGTTTTCTAGTGGATGGGTATGTAGAATTTTTTGAATTTTAGCTCTTGCTGTAAGCAAAAGCATTTTGATTGCTGGTTAGCTCAGAGTTCAGTTACTGCTTCAGAGCAGCTGTTTTCTGGGAGGTGTGGGGAATATTTATTAGCTGGGTTTTGCTTTTTTGTTAACTGTTATTTTTTCAAGTTGCAGTGCTATAAAAACATGTAGCTTTTTATGTTTTAGTGATTTAATTCTTGCACTGATTAAACCACTTTCTGGTGCCACGTTTGCTATGGACATTATTGTAATTTTTTGTAAGACCTCTCTCTGTGTGCAAGGCTTTTGTCTTGCTGCTGTTGAAGCTCTTCTATCTTTATTGCATTCACCTAAGAGGCAATGTTATTTTTTTTAGCAGACCTGTCCCCCCCTAGGATTTTCTGTGCTTCCAGTGTACTACTTGGACAGCCCTGTGCTGCCAGTTTCTGGGTGACAAGGGCTTTTTGTTAAACCAAGTGATATTTTTATTAATTGCTCTGCTGTCTCATTTCATTCCTCTAATGCTTGTTAAAATAAATGAGAACAAGGCTGCATGACTGAACATTAATAGAACTCTCTCCTTGAAACAGAGCTGAATCTTTATGAGCTTCTTTGGTTGTAGCTGTTGCCTAAGCAATGAACAATATCAGTTTCCAACAGAGTTTATCCTGACAGCTGCAGATGGTGTTGGTGTGGTAGAGCTTGTAGAACATTTCCAGCCCCAGTGTAAAAGTTGTGAGCAGCTTCAGCAGCTCCCTTGCTCCTCATTATCAGTCCACAGAGGCAGGCATAGGTGGTCATTATGTATTACTTGCATGTATTTAATTTTGTAAACAAGGCTGTTTTGTTTTTACTGTCTCATTTAGAGATAGTTTAAGACTGGATGCTGCTTTTGGTTTTACTGGCAACCATCTTCAGTTGGACATGGAGCTTTCATTGTTGTTGGGGTGGTCTGGGACCACAGAGGAGACAGTGGGATTTTTGTGGTATCTGCAAACTGTAGTTGTGGTAACAGCACAAAAGGACTGCCTGTCCCTCTCCTCTGCCAGTGCTTGCTGGGGATATGGGACCTGGTGCTCTGCACATTAAAGAAAGTACAGTCTTGCATCAGATTGTTTGCTCTATAAGAGCAAAAATATTATTATGGCAAAAATAATAATTTTTCTGTCTTCTGGCCTGAGTAATACATTCTTCTTTGGCTCTTAATAAAGCAGGTTTCATATTAGGAGATCAGAACAATTTTTCTAGATAGGTAAGAATATATGATGTTTACACATCACTTTTAAAGAACATGCACATTATAATGAAAATGTAGCTGTATATTTATTTATATTTATTTACAGCTGTATATTATGTAAATATAGTTATATCTACGGCCATAATGTGTATATATTTACTCATACCTGTATATTATGTAAATATAATACAGTCAAACTATAATACATAAATGCTTTATTTTAGTATATTTTGAAATAACTAATTAATATCTAATTTACTTAGATTTCTTTTTAGGGAATGCCTCCTTTCAACACAGTGAAAGTACATTTCTTATTTAGGGTATTGAACTGTTTTGTTGCTGCTCACACACAGCAGAGAACAGCAAATACTTGACTGGTCTCTTTGTGTTTTCTCTTTCATAGAAACAAGTTATTCTGCTTTTTCAGTTTGTTTCTTACTTTTGGTAGAGTGCTCAGAACTGAGCAATTTGAGTAAACAGACCAGACTGTTTGAGTAAACTAAACCATAATCTATTTTTGAAACTTCACTTGATTTCAGTGGTAGCTCCGGTGATTTGTTTCTACCAGAGTTACTGTGTCCAGCTCCTGCTTTGCTGGCTGTGGTGTAGTAGGTGCTGGGCCATTAAGTGATGATGATTGGCATCATTAGGATAATTTTGGGTGTCTCCCCAAATCAGTAATGCACATCCTCAGTGCATGTTTGCACATCTGCTGATGCCTGGTCGTGTTTTAGCTTTGCCTCTGACCCTGGCAGGTCTCACACACTGATGTAGATGTGGTGTCAGGCTGCAGAGCAGCAATGACAGCGCTGTGTTGTTACAGTCTGAGGGTGCCCTGGCTTTGTCACCATTTCTGTGTGACTTCACTGAAGGTGGATAGAGAGCTTGAAGCTGTGGCAGCCTCCTCTGAGCAGTAATGGAAATGCCAGCTGGAAACCTGGTGTTGGAGAGCTGTGTAGCTGAGTGACTCAGTGTGTCATCTGCCAGACTCAGAGGGGAAAAGGGGTGAATAATTTGACTCTGGCATGTGCAAAGCCTTGTAGATTTTATGTTATGTCTGTCTGCAAGGTACAAAGTGCACTGTTCATGTGACTTAGAAGTGTAGAAGGATTGGCCATTTATTGCTTCCCATCCTGTTTCCAGTACCAGTGTTTTCTCTTTCCTGTTGTGTTTCTGTTATTCATGTAATGTTTCTCCTAATTTTATCTGCAGTAAGTGTTAGCTCTTCATAGCTTTTCTTTCATTCATCCTAATCCTGAAACAAGATAACCCAAAAAGTTTGCTATGAAGTTTTTAAATATTTACTATGAATTTTGTTGGCCTATTGGATAATCACTGTAAAACATTTATTTCTTCTTCATTTGCTGTATATGTTAGAGGAGCATCATCAGGTTTTAGTATCAATTTTTTCTGTTAAGCTTCACAATTTTTATTGAGCTGTGATTAATATTATCTAAAGGATTGCAATAAAGGGGTTTTTTTGTCAGCTTGAGGCTCATTAGATGTGTGTTGTATCATTTTCTGAGGTGTGAATCTGACTGCCAGAGAGGGCTTTCCTTTCCTTCTGCTTTACACCTTTATCCACCAAAACACCCACTCTGAGTTGTTCTGCTGAGTTTCCTGGTTTTCTTCTCTCTCTGTGCAGCTGCTGCTCGTTATGAAGAGGGAGAGTCTGAGGCTGAGAGCATCACCTCCTTCATGGACACCTCCAACCCCCTGTACCAGCTCTATGACACAGTGAGAAGCTGCCGTAATAACCAGGGCCAGCTCATCTCTGAACCCTTTTTCCACTTGCCCTCCAAGAAAAAGTATCCTGATTATTATCAGCAGATTAAAACACCCATTTCATTGCAGCAGATCAGGTAAGAGAACAGAATGCAAACTACATCTGGTGTGAAACTATTCAAGTGTTTCTTTTATTCTCAGAATCTTCTCTTATGGTCAAATTGGTGGTACCTGTCCTCTACATCTCATTGCTGCTTGTTTCAGCTCAGTCTTTAGATCATCTGTGGTACATGGCTGCTGTTTGGTTTATTTTTCATTGAATTTCATTTGTAATGTGCCTAAAAATTGCCATATGAATAATTCTGAGGGCTAGGTGTGCAGCAGAGATGAAAGCTTTTGAAGAACTCCATTTTTCTTTTTCCCTGACCTGATGGCTTGATTACCTCTTACTGCCATGTTCTCTAAGTTAAAAGTCTTCAGTGTGAATTGTAGGAAGATGGTTGCAATTCCAATCCTCCTGTCTGGGTCACTGTGTAACTGTGGAGAATAATTCTATTCATGGTGATGTGGTTGGTCTGGACTGAAGCCAGCATTTATAAATGTGTGAGCCATGGAAGGTCTGTGAGCTGCCAGAGTGCAGTTGTCAGATTAAAGACCTGAGTGAAGTGAGCTGTGTCTTTCTTTGGTGGCTCAAGATAAGCCAGTGTGATGGGTGTGAGCAGGTCCTGGGAGCATTAAAAGGCTTTAATGGTGCTGCCCAGTGGCACTGGGGCTCCAGGCCCTGCCCCAGCCACACCCTGGGGGTACCTGCAGTCCTTCAGCCCCAGTGAGGGAGCCCTGCACCCTCCCACTGCTCATCCCTCTGTAATCCACTCTGATGCACAGGTCTGTACATTTTAGCTATACCATAATGCAATCTGTCAGACTTGATGGAATTGTTGAATGAGCAGGGTCTTTGTTAAATCAGAAGTTGACAAAGCTGATTTTTGGTTTTTTATCTTGTCAGGGGGTGTTTTGCATGTGCTGGGGGATAAAAGCTGCCACACTGGTTATCTCTCCCATCAGTGGCTTTAAAACATTTTTTCTTATGTCTTAGTACAGCTGTAATAGTGGTAAAGAAAGTGTCTTGCCTTGAACAAAGCATAAAATGTACTTCATGAAAAAAAAAAAACAAACAGTGAAATTAAGAAGAATCATTGACATTGTGTGCCTGAATCTACCTAAAAGTACTGGCTCAAGTTATATATAAATAGATTTGTTTGGGAGAGATTTTCCATTAAAAATACCCTTGATATCAGTTATAGAACAAATAACTTGCTATAGAGAGGCAGCTGCATTTCTGCTTTCCTTACAGTGTAGGCAGGTTGCATCTGGCTGTGTGAGCAGCACAGAAATTCCATACCAGTGTGTGCTGAACTGTAGAAAAAAGTAACTTGACTTACTGTCTGGGGGCTTAGAAAATAAAAAAGGGAACAGCCAGGCTTTTTAGAAATAGTGTTTGAGGCTCACAAATTAAAGTACAATGTTTGTAGAATCTAATTTCCTGCACATTCAGAAATTCAGCTGTCTTTTAAATTACCTTGTAATCTTCACTTTTATATACCTCAAAAGCCTTTAAGTCATGCATATGTGCTCTTAATTGATGGGCTTTAGGGAAAACTGAAGCCTCATGGCTTTGCTGATAGTGCTAATATGTCTTTAGTATTCAGAACTGCCACTCATTAGGGGTGGAGATTGTTTATGGGGTTTTGGGTGTTTGGTTTTCTGTGGGATTTTTTCCATTCTTTTCTTGTGGTGGTGGTTTGGGGATTTTTTTTTTGAGATGTACATAAATAGAGCATGTCCTCTGTTCCCAGATGGGGATAGAAAAGTTCAGTGTCCCAGTGAGAGGCTGAAGGAGGTGGAGTGAAGCCTGCCATTCCTGTTTCATCTGTTGGGCTCTGGCATCTGGCTGCCTCAGCTGTCCTGCCAGAGTGAGCTGTGAAATGTGTGGCTGTTGAAATTTTACAGCTTGTCATGTATTTCAGAGGGTTTGTGTGTGCTAAAAGCAGGAAGTCTTTAAAATAATTCATGATTTCCAGAGGGAGTGTGTGTGTTCTGGTTTAATGAGATGTTACCTATCCCAGCCTCTCAGTCACTTTGAGTGCTCTAAAGCTCAGTCATTTGAGCTGAGTGCTGATCCTGAGCTGTTCCTGCCTGTGGGAGGTAATCATGCTGATGGCTTTTAGTTGTCTCCTGATTTCCCCCTGCCTTGCTGCTCTCAGATCACAGAACAGCCGAGTTGGAGGGGAAACCATCCTGCCCAAGCCCTGTGGCAGGGTTGCCCAGAGCCTCGTGTCCAGACTGTGTCCAGTCAGGTTTTGAAGGTCTCCACACATGAAGACTCCACATCCTGCCAGGGCAGCCAGTGCCAGTGTTTGAGCACCCTCCCAGTGAAAACCATTTGTGTTCAGCTGAAATTTCCTGTGTTCCCCTTTGTTCCACTCACCTCTGGCCAGTCAGTGACACAGCTGAGGTGACCCTGGCTGTCCCCTCATCCCTCCCAGCAGATGTTGAGCACATTGATGAGAATTCCCTGCCTCAAAGAGAGCAAAGCTCAGAGCTGAAGAACAAGAAAATCCTATTTAAAAAGAAAGGCATGATGCTTCCAAGGCTGTGGCTTTGACATGTGGTGAAAGTGTCTAATGCAAAGTTGACATTGCTGGGGAAGAATCATTCTGTTAATTACAAATAACCACAGGAGCAGTCAGGGGAAGATGCAGGAGAATGAGTTCAGTTCCCAAGTGCACAAGTGCTGGATCCTGGCAGGCTTACAAGAACACTGTTCCTTATTAAATTTTACAGTGTTGGGAAGTATCATCCCCTAGGCAAGTGGGTCGGGCTTTTTTATCCCAGAGGAGGAAGGTGTGCCAGGGAATGCCCTGGCAGCAGCTCTCTCTGAAACACATGTGGGAGTACAGGCACTGAAATTGGTACCTTCACAGCACACCCTGGTGTCTTGTGCTCCTAGGGCTGCAGCTGAGGTTTAAAAATGTGAGAGGATCAGGTGTCTAACACACTTGGGTTTGTGTGATAGCTACTTTTTGGGGAATTCAAATCAATTCTTTTTAATCAGTGTGATCCTTTTTGGACAATGCTCTATGACACAACAATTTAAATGTTTGCATTTATGTGATGTGTTGGGGTTCTCTTGAATTTTGTGGTGGTTTTGGATTAGTTATAAATGGTTTGAGTGGAGCTTATAGTAAATGTCATCACCTGGTCAAGGATATTTTGCCATATAACTTAAGCAGTTTTAGCAATGTGGCAAATCAAAAAGTGGAACTAATTTTGAAGTATTAGAGACTGGTGCCTGGGCTGAAGTTTGAAGGGTTTATGGAGAACTGTGTTTTTGTTTGCTTGATTCATAAATGAGTCAATTGTGAAGAAAAAATGATGCCTCTAATATTTTGAATACACTGTAAATTTTCACTTTATCTGAGATTTAGGAGTTCTTTCATTCCTTTTGTCACTTAATATAACTTATTATTTGGTGAATATTGTATATTTTTGAAATCTTCTCTTTGTGTAACCAGTTTTCCTGCCTTAGGAAGTACTTTCAGTGCATGTTGTATGTTTATAAAATCACAGGTTCTAGTAAAGAAGTTTCCCAATATATTTTAGAAGAAGACTTTCATCTTCACTAGGACATTTGTTAAATGCATCTCTTGATCCCACTCATTCTTTGTTAGTGGGTTGTTTTTCCCTCAAGAGGCAGGACTAGCACTTCACAATTTCTGAATAAAAGAAAATAAGTTGCATAACTGATCTTATCCTGGTGTTTGAATATTTTTCAGTAGGGAAGTTTTAGGCTAAGTGTTTGTCTAATAAATAGATCTTTTGGTTATATGGAAAGAGTATGTCTCACCTTCACTCCTTGCAGATATTCCACCTGGACAGACTGATGAGTTTGCAGTAGACATTTTAGGGACTTGAGTGCCAACTTACAGTATTCTTTTAATTAATATTCTGATTTCAACCAAATTAAGTGTCATGTCAGTGTTGTTTTGGGCTTAGTGGTCTTATGAAACTGTAGCCTTACTTTTAAACTTTTTTTTCTTCATTTTGCAAAAGTCATTTTGTATAAAAGGAAATTCTTTCTCATTTTACTCTGCCTTCAGGTACTGTTATATCCCTGTCAATAATTTTCACAGAAATTTCTCTTAGTTTCTAGTATATGATTTGTGTTATGTTGGCAGTGGCTTTCTGTAGAGCCATGAGTTTGGTTAGTTTCAGCCTCACTTTGTGAAATAAACTGATGTTTATAAAATCCTATCTTCCCAAGATTGGTGAGATGGCTTGTTAAAAATTTATTGTGAAAAGCTGCACTTCATTCTCTAAATCCAGAGAAGTCATGATGCTTGAGTTCTGCTGAGTTTGAGTGTAATTAAATCTGTTTGAAACACTTATGTAATAACCTACCTAATTAATCATCCTATTGTTTGCTAACAGCAGCACAGAGAATGGTAGGAGAGGAATTTCTTTGCAGGCTAGAACAGAATCACTTCTGTGCCTGTACATTTTTCATTTCTTATGTCCTGGTTGGAAGTTATCACTTTCCAAACCATTCAGTCTAAGTGGGGTTTTTACTTTTGCTTCAGGCCTTTGATGAGCACGGCTGTGAATGTAAATGGTTTGCTTAAAATCAGATGGCTGCACCTTGGTTGTTGGGTAGTGGATAAGCAGGAGCGAGCTTGGGGCTGAAGAGTTTTATATTAAATTTATTTCATGGTAGTGATGATGCTTCATCAGGCAGGGACACATTCAGCCAAGGTGGTGCAGAAGCCAAGCTGGGTGTGAAGGTGATGTCTGGCTGCTGGATGTGCAGCCAGGAGGAGGAGGAGGTTCTGTTGCAGCTTGACAGGTTTTGGGGTTGTGTTGCTGCAGATTAGTATTTTCTGCTGTGTGTCATGAAGTATTGGAAGGTTTTAAAAAAGGTGGCTAGAACTTCCAGCATTGTGTAAGAAAACACATCAAGTTGAGCATTAACTCATGTTGATTCATGTGTTTAGCATGTGAAAAATGACTTCGTTGTTGTTGTTACTCCTCTTGTAACTGTTGTCAGGTGAAGTGCACTTTGCTGTATCACCAGTCCACAACCAGGTGTTTTTTTAAAGAAATTCACAGATTGGAGGGTTTAACATGAGAGGTGCTGGGTGCTTTTGGCTCTCACTGAAGATGAGTGGAATTGATGGAGGGAAGGCAGCGTTTGGGGCTGTGCAGAGCTGGCCTGGCTGAGGTCAGGGCTCAGGGGCACTGCAGCCTGTGCTGCTGCCTCACCTGTAACATCTCACCCCGGTATGAAAACAGAACTTCAGGCTCCACAGCTTCCAAAATTACTGAAGCCATTCTTTGAGGAGATGCATTTCCCTAATCTAGTTACAAGTGGAAAATGTTACTAGAGAATCAAAAAGTAAATTCCATTTCTGTAGGTAGAGCTCTTTCACTATTGCTTTGTCATGAAAATGACAAAAAATGACAAAATGAGGATATTAAAGGACTGTTTTGCACTGTGTAGCTAGTGAAATTAACTGACTAATATTTCTCTTTTGCAGAACCAAGCTGAAGAACCATGAGTATGAAACTTTAGATCAGTTGGAGGCTGATCTGAATTTGATGTTTGAAAATGCCAAGCGCTACAATGTCCCCAATTCTGCCATCTATAAAAGGGTGCTGAAAATGCAGCAGGTTATGCAGGTATGTGGAAGAGAACAAGCAAAAGGATATAACTGCACACGTAAATTTATTTCCCTAAAGGATATTTTTCCAGAATAATTTTTAACTAGACCTGTGTTTGCAGAAGTATTTTCTTGCTTAGAGGGAAGTATGGGAAGGGAGAGCATCATTAAGTGATTTTTTCCTCAGCACACCTGCTGCCTTCTGTGATTTCTTGCAGCCACTTTATTCCTTACTGTGACTCCCAACCTAATTAAATTGTGAGAAAATTGATGATGTAGGGCTTTTGAGTTTCCCTTTAATTGAATAAGGCTAAAACCTGTCAGATTTCATTAAGTGTTCCAGCTAATTGCTGTAGTCTGAAATGGCATTGTTTTCAAGTTGGTTCCTCAAAAATTGTTCTGTCAGAAAGAACTATACTGCTCTTTAATTCTGTTCTCTAAGTGTCCAGCAATGAGTTTGGCTTCAGGTCTTTGTTCTTTTTTCAGGCAAAGAAAAAGGAGCTTGCTAGGAGAGATGACATTGAGGATGGGGACAGCATGATTTCTTCTGCTACATCTGATACTGGAAGCTCAAAAAGGAAAAGGTATCTGCTTCTGTAGTTCCTGCAGGACATAACATTGCTGCATCTCTTTTTGTTACAGAGAGTATTAAACCATGGTTTTCAGCATTTGTGTAATTCTGAAACATCATTAAGTGTTGATTCTAATTAATTCAAAACTATTTGCTGACTCTAAATTCCCAATTTTGGTCTATTAGTTGGCAGTTGTCAACATCAGTTCAATAAGTAAAATGGGCACTGTAATTGCACTGAACTCAGTGATTTTCTCAGCAGATTTCAGGATTTTTTGGGGAGAGTTGTTTTATTTTAGCCTGACAAATAGATAAACTGATTATAAGAGGTTGATGACTTAGCATCTTATAACATAAACCAAATTTCCAGTGATTTGCAATAGACTTTTCTATTGAGCATAATGATGCCTTTTGGAAGGTATTCTTTATGGTGATAGCTGGTTTTTAATTAATGTTAGTGATACATTTCACTCCAGCAAGAGGGAGTTTCTCTAGTCTGCCTTATGGTGTCATTTGAAGTAAAGTCCAGCTCAGATAAAATTGCAGTGGTAGCAACAGACTGTGTAAAATTGCATTTCAGCATCTTTCTTTGGTGTTGCTTATGAGCATTGGCTTCCTGGGTATTTATTTCTTGTTTTGTCAAAGGAACAGCAGTTGTGGGGGGAGGAAGGGAATGGAGTAGAGCATCAGTAGAGTCACTGAAGAACAATCAAATAAGTGCAGAAATGTACATTCATTAAAAAGCTTCAGAGGGAAAATATGAACATGGGTTTGGGGGGGGTGCAGTGTAGGGATGCTGGGAAGAAGAAATTTAATGGAAAGGAAAGGCAGACCACAGAACCAAGTAATCAAGAAGGAACAAATTGCAAAAATTGTTAGATTTGTGATCTTCAGATTCAAAAAGAAGTACTAACCTAATCAAGCAAGTCAAATTGTCATCAGAGTCCTTTTAATCTCATGTTGCTTTTGATCACCTCGTGCCAGACACTACTGAAATGCTTAAAAGGAAAAATTCTGTCAGGCTCTGTCATCTAAGAACAATAAAAGAGGAAAGGGAACAAGGGATTTCCCATGTTGGTAGGCAAGGGAGATCAGAATAATGCCTGAAGAGCACCTGAAAATGCTTTTGATGTTGTCAGTTTGATGCTTGTTATCCATTCACTTGCTGAATGATAGCAAGGAAAAGATCATAAATGCTGATGATCACAGAAGTTAAGCAATGAGAGGAATTCCAAAATGTTGCTAGAAAAGGAAACCAATAACCCATGCAAAATTCATCCTGTTGGGAAAATAACAGTTACCCAGAAGAAAGTTGTTTGAATGTCCCCTTTTATGTATCAGATGCATGACATGAATCTTGAGTATTGGCAGGCCTTTTTATTGCTGTTTCTGCTTTGGTTTTGCTTTGCCTGTAACTGTTGAAATGAGTGAGAAAAACCTGGAAACACATCAAAATGGGGGATTTGGCAGCATGTCTGTGTTCTGGCATTGCTCAGCTGCTAGTGGGAACAACTAACCAACATTTGCCAACAGTGGTAATGTTTAGCATATAGAACATATATTTTGAGTTTTCTTTGTTGTTAGTTTTCTTTAGTTATTTTGCTGATCTCACCAAGGAGTAAGAGATATCTGAGGCATGAATAAGTTATGTTTTAAATGTATAATGAAAGGATGAACATGGGAAATCTGTGTTGCAGTTTGGTTTCTAATAAATTGTACTGGGATATTTTGCACATTCTGCAATTGAGGGTAATTTTTTATGGTGGTTGTTGTCTTTGCAGATAATGTAATAGTCAAAGTTATAACTACCTGAATAAGTCTTGAGGAGATTGCAGATTGGAAGCCTGTTGACAAGTGCTTTGTAGTGAGGGTATTGCTCAGTGCCACAGTATCTGAGCTGAGACTATGCATTATTGACATAAATTTTCTTCTCCCTCATTTAATTTACTTATAGGCCATGTACTGTGTGTACAGGGAGCCATGTACTTTTTTATGATAAGCTGTGTCTTGGTTGTGCTGTCAAATTTCTTGAGACAGCCATAACAGCTACACACAGGATGACTGTAACATTTGTGGGGATAGCATGTACCATTGTGGGCTTGCAGTCTTAGGGAGCTTTATTGACTTCATTTGGATTGACAGATATTTAAGCAATTCTTTCTACTGCATCCTTGATATCCTTACTTGGTACTGAAGAATGCACAAAATTACTCTGAGATAAATAGCTCATGTCTTTGATATTCTGTGTTCACCAGAAGTAATCATGAAGGTACTGACTGGTGGGTTTTACCCTGTTCACTCTGGATCTTGAGCTCTTGGATTCAGATGCCTGATCCTGACTGGTCTGTTTTCTCTGCATCTGGAAAGTGCTCAGAGCTCCTTTTGGCCTTTGCACTTTGAGAAATGAGTTAGTTGATTTATTTTGTAGTACACTTGAACTCAGGGTCAATGAGAGAACAATCATCTGGAAGAGTAATTTCCTGTTTCTGTGTCAGGCTCCTGATTGTGATGCTGTTGTCAATTGCAAATTCTGGTCTTTAAGTTCAGCTTCTTGTCTGTGTTTAAGTGGTTCTGGTTGTCTCTTCATGGTAGAAGATAATATCATTTTGATATTGGTGTTGGAAGTGGGGATAGGAACGTCTGACATTTATTCTTTTCTTTGTGTTCTTCTTAACTCGACAGTAAAAAGAACATCCGGAAGCAGCGCATGAAGATCTTGTACAACGCGGTTCTGGAAGCTCGAGAGCCTGGCACAGGCAGGAGGCTCTGTGATCTGTTCATGGTTAAACCATCCAAAAAGGACTATCCAGACTACTACAAAATCATCCTGGAGCCAATGGACCTGAAGATGATAGAGCACAACATCCGCAATGACAAGTACGCGGCGGAGGAGGCCATGATCGAGGACATGAAGCTCATGTTCCGCAACGCCAGGCACTACAACGAGGAGGGCTCCCAGGTACTGCTGGGCTCAGCAGCCACACTCTCTGCTGCTTTGCAGGCATCAACTGCTCTTAGGATGGCTTCACTGCGATTATTACACATATTAATTATTGTAATTGGTTATTGAACTAAAGTAGAAATTCTCAGAACTTCTGAGAAGGGGTGTCTTAGAAGGAAAACAGCTTTGTTTTCATGGAAGTGGAGAGTGTAGGAAATCAGACTAGAAGACATGACTTGTTTAGCTTAGCAAAATGAGTCTGAAAGGGATATGGTTTTCATTTAAAGTATATTGTTGGGTGTGTTTATATTGTGATGTTTCTCAGGCAGCAGGAATGATGTGGAACAGGGAGGTGGTAAGAAACCTCCAGCTGTTTCTAATGAGGAACTTGGTCAGCTACTGCACTTCATCACCAGGATTGAGTTTGAAGACCCAGGACTGTTGTAGTCCTTTGTACCTTGATGGAATCTGAGTGGTTCAAGGGATCTTTCATTGCTCAGCAGAAGAGTTTGATGAAGAAGTTGATAACACAGCTGCCCCTTGCCATTTTGTAGTCTTTGGAATAGAAATGCATCTTAATTGAATAATTTTTTCAACATTTGTAGCTCCCTGATTTAGAGGGTGGCATCAGTTCTGCTTACCTGTGTCAGTTAAAAAGAAAGACTTATTTATTTATTTAAATAAAATACTCCAGTTTGCTTTCAGCTTCTCCAAACTAACACTGAAGTGTTTCTTAGGAACTAGTCCTTAATTAGTAAACACAGTAAACCTTGTTTTGGTTGGATTTTGATTACTTTACTGATTAATAGGTGTACAATGATGCCCATATGCTGGAAAAGATCCTTAAAGAAAAAAGGAAAGAGCTGGGACCCTTGGCTGAAGATGATGATGTTGCATCCCCTAAACTAAAACTAAGTAAGACAACCTTGTGCTTTGCCTTATCTCATTTCAATACTTACAACACAATACAGGTGAACAGATCTTCCTTTTACACATAGATGTGTTCTGCACAGTTGTTAACACTGACAAGGAAAGTAGAATTATATTTTCAAAATCTTGATAGCAATGGCATGTGTGTATTTTACAATATAATTAAGTGTTTGCATGTAGTGTTTTCTAAGAAAAATAACTTAGAGTGAAGAAAAAAGACGTTGGAATGGGTGGAAGGATTAAGATTTAGGCATACAGTGTTACCCAAATGTTAGATGGTGCATTATGTGCTCAGTCAAGTAAGGAGCAAATCTCTTCATTTCACTGGTTGAATGTCTGGGATTTCCACAGAATTATTAAAAAAAAGTGAACCCTGTTTGGCAGATTATTGAAAGCCATGAAGAGCATGGAAGTGAAGTTCCTAGAGCTGTTGCCCTTACAGCCTTGCTACTACTCAAATCTTATGTTCTCTTTATATGTGTTCAGAGCTGAGCAAACTGAGGTGGATAAAATTGCACAAAAACCTTAAAGAAAATAACTGCACACAGTCCTCTTGCAAATTAAATGTGCAGCTCCTGGGTAAAGCACAGGTGTAGAGTACAGGTGCAGTGCGGTAACAAGATCCTGAATTAGTCAAAAAGCCAACCTGATAATCCCATGGGAGGCCTTAGTTTGCATATTACTTATAATAATCCTTTCTAATTTGGCATAAACCTATCATAAAGGAATTTGATCATATTTTGAATACTTAATTTTAGTGATAGCCAAACTCTGTGATGACAGGATTTTTAGCAGCTGCAGAGATAAATTCACGGAGAATTGGAAGACCAAAATGAGTTTGGAGGAGTTTGTTAATGATGTTAGGTAGGAAAAGATGTTTTCCATGCTGAAACCTGAGGAGGCCTTTGCCAGGTGGAGCATGGAACAACATATTCTGTGTTTGCCAAAAAGAATATTAAGAAAAAAATTCATAGAGTTATGAAAAACAAAGCTACAGCCTGGAACAGGCTCTGTGTTGTGAGGCTTCTGCTCACACCATGGAGTGCTTCTCCCATGAGCAATTCTCTGGACGAAGAAACTTGCAAGTTCTCAGCTTTGCCATTTTATAACTCCTTTGTTGTTTTTGTGGTGTTAGGTAGGAAAAGTGGCATTTCTCCCAAGAAGTCCAAGTACATGACTCCGATGCAGCAGAAGCTGAACGAGGTGTACGAGGCGGTGAAGAACTACACGGACAAGCGCGGGCGGCGGCTGAGCGCCATCTTCCTGCGGCTGCCCTCGCGCGCCGAGCTGCCCGACTACTACGTCACCATCAAGAAGCCCGTGGACATGGAGAAGATCAGGAGCCACATGATGGCAAATAAATACCAGGACATCGACTCCATGGTGGAGGACTTTGTCATGATGTTCAATAATGCTTGCACGTACAACGAGCCCGAGTCTTTGATTTATAAAGATGCCCTGGTGCTCCACAAGGTTCTGCTTGAAACTCGGAGAGAAATAGAAGGAGATGAGGATTCTCATGTGCCCAATGTCACTTTACTGATCCAGGAACTTATCCATAACCTCTTTGTATCTGTTATGAGCCACCAGGATGATGAGGGCAGATGCTACAGCGACTCCTTAGCTGAGATTCCTGCTGTTGATCCCAACTTCCCAAATAAACCTCCTCTGACTTTTGATATTATCCGAAAAAATGTTGAAAATAATCGCTATAGAAGATTGGACTTGTTCCAGGAGAACATGTTTGAGGTGCTGGAGAGGGCCCGGAGAATGAACAGGTGAGCAAACCCTTATTTTTCAGGTATCTTTATCACAAGGCTTGCATTTAATGTTAGACAAAGGCTGAAGTTTTTTAAGGTGTTTGCTTTCCTTGATATGGGTGCTTGTAAAACTAAATTTCTAAAGCTCTATCAGATCTTCAGTGGAACATTTGCTTTGATTTGAAAACAAGGAAGAAGTTAGTTTTCTGCTAAGAGATCGTTTTGACAATAATCTTCCAAAGGAGCACCTCATGACAAAAAGATTCCTACTAACTTTGAAATTGAAAAAGAGAGCTGTTCTCTAACTGCTCAAGTAGTGAATTACTCTTTTGGAGCAGTCACACTTGGTTGAGTTATGGTGTGAAAACTATGAGCACTTGCAACTTCTTTTAGTGTTTTGCTTGAATTCAGTAGCCTTTTTGTGAATGTGCAGGTGAGAGCTTGACTGTGAAGAGAGGAGGTAAAAAATGATCTTAAAACATCTACTGAGAGGAGTATGGATAGTTAAAATAAGTCAGTTTTGTAAATAGTACTGTTATTACTCGAGTTTTCAGAAGTTAACAGATTGTGGAGGTCTAGTGACAAGGACTTCTAGCCTTGGTCACAACTAGTTACCTTTGGTTTTCCTGGCATTTCAGCACTGGTGTATACCAAAATACTGTTATGGGTGAACTGTAATGTAAATTGACAGTGGACTAACAGGTGAACCATCACTTAATGCTTCATGGCTTCAAGCCAGTCTCTGCTGCTGCTTATGAGTAAGCAGAGAAATCCATTGGCAGAGTGAAACTTTCAGTTGATCACAGAGTGGTGACTGATGGGTGTGTTTAGGCTCCTGTTTGACCGTGCACAAACTGTAGTTTTACTCTGTTGCTCATGTTTTTGTACAGGACTGATTCAGAGATCTATGAGGATGCAGTGGAACTTCAGCAGTTCTTCATTAAAATTCGAGATGAGCTGTGTAAAAACGGAGAGATTCTGCTGTCACCTGCTCTCAGCTACACCACCAAGCATCTTCACAATGATGTAGAAAAGGAAAAGAAGGAAAAGCTGCCCAAAGAAATAGAGGAGGATAAGCTCAAAAGGGAGGAGGAGAAGAGAGGTAGCTACTTTTGTTTCATGTATTTTGAATGTACCAAATCAAAAATGTACCCACACATATAATGTGTTGCTGCAGCTTTGCCTGCTGAAAGGACCTCAGTAGTCAGCTTGTCCCCCAGTCTTTTATTTTCAAGTTATGAGTGATTTATTCATAGGTCAGAGAGCTTTTAAGAAAGAGATGTAGGTAGATATTATCCCTATGTGAACTCCTTAATCAGAATACATTGGGGTGCCAGTATTATTTCATGTGTATTACAAAAGAAAACAGTCGTTTTTACTTCAGCTTTCTGCTGATAATAAACTTAACAATGAATATTCCCATTGACCTTTTAGTCATTTTCTTTTTGACAAGTACTGATGGTGTTGTCTATGATCATGGTTTTAACACTGCTGAAGAACTGAGGTTTGATAAACCTTTTGTGCTTTGGCTACTGTGGATGTGCAGAGGAGTGGGCTAGCACTATTTTGTAGGGCATGAAGCGTACCCTGAAGGTCCTTTATTTCACAGTTCCTGGTTGTTTGTCTGTGCTCCATTGTGCACCATGTTTAAAGGAATAAATAAGCTCTCCAATTGCACCTTTCCACAGTCAGGAGCACAGCTGTTGGCAATTTTGTCCACAAATCATCTTTCTAACATGGTTGATCTTCCTTCATAGATGTCAGCAGCAGTAAAGCCTGGTAACTCCAGGCTCAAAGTGAGGCACTGACATCAAGAATCTCAGCTAATATGGAATTATGACATCACTAACATTGGTTTTCCCTTTTTGAAATAAGAAGCTGAAAAGAGTGAAGATTCCTCTGGATCAGCTGGGCTGTCGAGTTTGCATCGGACCTACAGCCAGGACTGCAGCTTCAAGAACAGCATGTACCACGTGGGGGATTATGTGTATGTGGAGCCTGCAGAGACCAGCCTGCAGCCTCACATTGTCTGCATTGAGAGGCTGTGGGAAGATTCAGCTGGTAAGGGTGTCCTTACTGTAGGAAAACACTGGGGTGAAACTTAATTATTATAATTTAAGCTTCTGTGGTATTTGCATGGACCCCTGTGGCAGGGAGAAATGGTGAATCTGACTCCATGTTCTCAGAAGGCTCATTTATTACTTTGTAATACTATATTATATTAAAGAACACTGTACTATACTAAAGAATACAGAAAGGATACTTACTCAATGCTAAAAAGCTGATAATGAAAACTCGTGAATCTCTCCAGAGACACAGCTTGGCACCAGTTGGCCAAAAAGTCAAAATAACTCACACCAGAATCCAATGAAACAATCTCCAAACACATTCCACATGAGAAAAACAGAGGGGAAGCGAATGAGATAAGAATTGTTTTCCTTTTCTCTGAGGCTTCTCAGCTTCCCAGGAGAAAAATCCTGGGAGAAGGGATTTTTTCAGAGAATGTGAATGCTGCAAGCTTCCAATTTGATTTTTTTTCCTATGTAGATCTTATTTATTTTATTGGCAAAACTGTTTGAACCAGTGAGTATTTTTCTGTTGCTGTTTCTGAGTTCCTTTTTTCTAGAGGATATTGCAAACAGAAAATTCTTGAGACAGCATGGGCATTTTTTGATGTTCATTTCTGCTTACCATCAAATTGTAAGCCTTGAAGGGATGGGGTTCTGAGTGGCATGGACTCCTTGTAATTTAGGTACAGAAGAGCACTGTTTTTGTGCTGAGAAATCTGAACCAAAGATGGGCATAGGTTTCCTTTGATTTAGAAAAATAGTACATATTTGTAACTTCTTTATAAATCATTGTTATCAGTTCGAGTTTGTCGTCAAGTAATTTGTCACAGCATAAAATGAAAGAAATAGTTCTTAAAAAGCTTATAAAGAATTAGCTGAGACTCTTTAAATAATCAGGTGATTGTTGTGTGGACTTAAGCCATTTCAAGGCCTGAAAGCCAAGATCTACAAATAAGAACAAATTTTCCCTTTATTTTGCTGAGTCAGGATTTACTGGAGAAATAACAATTGTCAGGCTTTTTAAAATTACTTGTTTTCCTTTTCTGAAAAGTTGAATACTTTTCTGTTTAAAAGCAGTTTGCTCCTAGTATAAATGACTACATGGTTATGTGATTAATCATTCAATTGCTAATTGTTCTTACTTGGCTCATGCACTAGAGAATGTCATTTTACATTTTTTTCTTTTTATCACCCTTCTCTTTCTTTTTTGTTGTTTTCTATTTTAAAGGAGAGAAATGGCTCTATGGCTGCTGGTTTTATCGACCAAATGAAACTTTTCATCTTGCAACACGAAAATTCCTGGAGAAAGAAGTTTTTAAAAGTGATTATTACAGTAAAGTTCCTGTTAGCAAAATTTTAGGCAAATGTGTGGTCATGTTTGTCAAGGTGAGAGACTGTTCAGATTTATAAAACAAGTCATGCTTTCTGCTATTTCCTGTTGAGCTGTAGGCACTCTAACATAGAGACATTCCAGTTTTATCTAAATAAAATAGGACTTGCTTCTGTGGGCTGTTTGGATCTTCTTTTCTTCCTGAGATGTGAGGTTCAGCCAGGTGATGGAGGTTCCCTGTGCTGGTTGATTTGTGGTTATGGTCCCCCCTGGCTTGGTGAATTGTCCTTTTCCCAAGTCAAAGCTCAGAAATCTTGTGAAGGTGATTTCAGGCTGCAGATCTTGTACTTGTTAATGCACTGAATTGGGAAATGAATAAAACCTAAATTTTCTCATGTGCCAACCTGTACTGAATTAGCTCCTTCTCTAAGGGTGGGATTTCTTGTTAGTTGTTATTCTTGGTAAAACTTGGCCATCAAACTGGAAGAAGAGAACTCAGCAAAAAGGCTTCTGGCAGAAGCATAGAAAAAGCTGAAGCCATGAGAGGGAGTTCACTGTGTGTCTGTGGAGTGTGGGTGTTGCTGAAATATTTCATATTTTTCCTTCAATCTGCAGGAATATTTTAAATTGTGCCCTGAAAACTTCAGAGATGAGGACGTCTACGTGTGTGAGTCGCGCTATTCTGCGAAGACCAAGTCTTTTAAGAAGATTAAACTGTGGACTATGCCTGTGAGCTCTGTCAGATTTGTCCCACGAGATGTGCCCCTGCCTGTGGTCAGAGTTGCTTCTGTGTTTGCCAATACAGACAAAGTAGATGAGGAGAAGCACAGTGAAACACTGGAGGACAGTAAGGTGGGAGAAAGTATCCTTCATCTTGAAAAGGTATGCAAGGGGAACCTTGATTGTATTTGACAGACAGAGAATGACAAAATATTAGCCCTCATGGCTTGTGTTTCACCACATCCAGACACAATGAAATATAAATGAATATAATATTTTTGTTATAAATTATATGACAGACATTTGTAAATTAACACAATCAAAATATAAAAAGACAGAAAATAATAAACTGTCTAAATATTTGTTACCAACCTCTTTCTTGTGATGGGGTTAGTTTGGGTTTTTTACCGCTCCAGAAAGTTACACTTTTACTATAAGGCCTGCCCTAAGCCTAAAGAACCTGTAGAACTGTAAGTTAATTTTAGTTCATGGCAGTGCTGAAATGCTTTGTTGTGTAGCATTTCAGTAAAACAGGCAGTAGCTCGGCAGCAGAAAGTAACACATAATATTCTAATGTTTGTGGCCTGTTTGTGGTTGATAATGAAGTAGTTTGTTGTCAAAATCCTTAAGAATATTTCTGTCTAACATAGTGGATAAAATGGTTCATTTATTGTACCTAGAGTAAGAAAACAAATAAATTTAGGTTAGTGTATTAAAATCAGTTAGATTTAATTAGTTTTGTCTGAAATAAATTTAGAGCCATGAAAAAATAAGAGACTCATAAAATATCATAAATCAATAAAAAACACCCCTGAAAAATCCACTGCATTTTCTAATAGAACCTGAGAACACAGTACCCAGCACACCCATTGTCAGCTTTTGTCAGACACCTAGTGTGTGTTAGTCTATTTATTCATGGCAAAAGATGTAATTAATTATACTGAGAGAATGAAAACTCCTAAGATCTTTCCTTTCCATGCCTTGGTGAGACAGCCTGTGTTTCCTTGATTTCTGGAATCCCAGGCTGAAAGTTGGACTGAGGCACAATTTGAGTTTTTACTACAAAGTAAGAAATTTAAATAGGGCAGATGGTATGAATTTGTAAGCAGTACATGGAGTGTTCACATTATTGTCTAAGAGAGTTGAATTATTACATTTTTGTGTCTGTTAGCCTGGCCATATATTCACTTCTTGCTTCCCAAGCACTTTACTGGGCTTTAAACCATCAAAGCTGACAAGATTTGGCTTGGCCAGTTTACTTGGAAGCACTAGAACAAAAAAAGGACCTGTATATTACTATTCTAGCAAAATTAGAGCTGTGTGAGGTAGGAAAGCTTGTGACAGATATGGAGAGTATCTTTGGCTTTGCAGTTTTAATTCAGGAAACTTTTGCACACACATCTCTGCTTAGTGCTTACCTATTGTTGTTAACTTAAAGCAAAGCCTTTTACTGGTACCTGACATCTCTTTATTTCTGTGCTTGGTTTTCCTCCTTCCTCAAGTTTCTAAATGCTTCTTCTCCTGCAGGACAAAGAAGATGTTCCAGTGGAAATGTCCAATGGGGAGCCAGGTTGCCATTACTTTGAGCAGCTCTGCTACAATGACATGTGGCTGAAGGTTGGGGACTGTGTCTTCATCAAATCCCACGGGCTGGTGCGGCCTCGAGTTGGGAGGTAGGGGTAGCTGCTTGTTTGCAGTTTACAGCTGTAAAAATAACTTGGGTGAAAGAGGGGCTGGTTGTAAGAAGGTATAAAAGAAGGTGGGAAAAAATGTGAGTGAAGTGTTACAAGGTGTTGATAGATTGAGGTGGAATTTTAGCTGCCTGATAAAAACCTGGTCTGGTTGTACAGTTGGAATTGGCTGTTCTGTATTTATCTTCCACTGTTGGTCTTCCTGAGCATCCTGCTGCATCATCTGGGAGAAATGGCCTTTCATTTGTGTTGCTGGCCTGGTTTCTTTGCAGAATTGAGAAGATGTGGGTGCGAGATGGAGCCGCTTATTTCTTTGGTCCAATCTTTATACATCCTGAAGAAACTGAGCATGAGCCAACTAAAATGTTCTACAAGAAGGAGGTGTTTTTGAGTAACCTGGAGGAGACCTGTCCCATGAGTTGCATTTTGGGTAATTATTAACAGCTTTAATCTGATGTACATCTTCTTTTCCTACCCAATCTGAAGTGATTGACGGCTATGTGTAGGCTTGATTCCAAGTACATCTTTTTCATTGAGGGAGGGAGGAGATACTATTCAGTGAGTTTGTAATATGCATTCTTACCTGTGGGACCTGTGGTGAGAATTCACTGTTAGGAAGCTTTATTACAATAAGGGAATGCCATGTATTATATGAAAGTGAACATAGCAGCCAGCGAACAGAAAATTCCGTTATTCTTGCATATTAATGTAATAACTCCAGCACATATTACCTGCAGAGTTGAAAGGAAGAGTAGGAGGTTGGAATTTGATTTGTTGCAGAGGATGATGGCTGTGTGCTTTGTTTTGGAGTTATGATGCTGTGATAAATATGGTAACTGACAGTGATCATGGGGGCTTGTGATTTTGTGGATTCTCTAGGTCTTAAAAGCAATCCAAAGGCTGCATTAAGTTGCTGTAGGTTTCTTGTTAGTGCAATTATTTGATTGGAGTATCAATTGATGTATTTTCTGTAGTTGCGCCAAGTGCGAGGAATCTTCCACACTTACAAGACAGGCAAACAAATGGACTTTCCACACTTCTAAAAGAAAACCTGCAAGTGTGGCTGCCTTCTTACCCAGCTCTTTCATTTCTGCAGGAAAGTGTGTCGTTCTGTCATTCAAAGACTTCCTCTCGTGCAGACCAACAGAAATCTCCGAAAACGATGTTTTTCTTTGCGAGAGCCGCTACAACGAAAGCGACAAACAAATGAAGAAATTCAAGGGCTTGAAGAGGTTTTCACTGTCTGCGAAAGTTGTAGATGATGAAATATACTATTTTAGGTAAAAATGTGAGGGGAACGAGGGAACACTCTTCTGGAATGTAATGGACTGGCAGCTAAGCCCCCACCCAGCCTCTTGGTCTGGAATAGGGGAGAGAATCTGAAGGCAGAAGGAAGAAAAACTCCTGGCTCAACTTAAAAACCAGTTGGAAAATTGGAGCAAAGCTACATGCATAAACAGAGCAAGATAAGGGATGAATTCCATACTTTTCATCAGCAGGCTGTTTCACCGTTCAGCTGTTTCCTGGAAAGCAGGGCCTTGGCACCTGTAATGGGTGTTACTGGGAAAGAAAAATGCCATAATCCTGAATGTACCCTGTCCTCTCCTTCTCCCCATATTTTATTGCTGAGCACGGTGTCAGAGTATGGAATATCCCCTTGGCTGGTTTGGCTTAGCTGTCCTGGTTGTCTCCTCTCCCAAATCACTGCCCAGCCCCAGCCTGCTGGGGCACAGAATGGGGAAAAGGAAGGGCCTTGAGGCTGATCTGTTCACACTAATTGCAGCAGGATGTGTTATCCACCCTGTTGTCTCACAGATCCAAAACAAGGCACCTCTCAGCTCCTGTGCAGGGAATTAACCCCATCCCAGCCTGACCCGGGACATCCACAGAAGTCAGAGGTGTAATTTCAGATAACCACACTCTTGGGAAGGAATGCAGATAGCATCAGTCTTTTTATGGTCTTAATACCAATGGATGTTTTCTTTTTCTTCCTCTGACTTCAAGAAAAGTCATTATCAGATTGGTACATTCTCTTGGATATTGTGAAAATACTTAAGTCCTCATTATGAGTAGGGAAAATCTTTTGGTGAACATTCATATTAATAAAATAAGAATATTGAGTTCTCACTTAAGTAAAATGTGAAATCTAAGGAAGCTGTGGTGGTAATTTCTACAATAGAAGGCAATTAAGTACTTGTATTGAAATCTCCTTCTTGCTCATAAAAAATCCTTCTGACAAGTGACTGAAATGCACACTGGCCATAGACACAAAATTAATTCTGCTCAGGATTCTCAAAGGAAGTTTAGGCACATCTCAAGTCACCTTTGTTTCTATACTGTTCAGTCAAAAATTAAGAAAAGTTGATTTTTCTCTTCAAAAAACAAGTTCTTTCTCCAGTAAGGTATGAGTCCGTTCTCAGCTGCTTTTCATCTTCCTCCTCCACCTTCCAGAAAACCCATAGTTCCTCAGAAAGAGCCATCTCCTCTCCTGGAAAAGAAGATTCAGCAGCTGGAAGCAAAGTTTGCAGAGTTGGAAGGAGGTGATGAGGACATGGAGGAGATGGGAGAAGAGGAAGGTGACATGACTGAAACACCTTCTATGCCTCAGCTTCAGGCCCCCTTAGCCAGTGATTTGGATATAATGCCTTATACTGCACCCCAGGTAAGGACTTTCCTTCAGGAGCCCTTAAACCTTGATAGTCCACATTCTTTTCCCAATCCAAATGAAGAAAGTAACATTTTATATACAAAAAAAGGATTTATACTGAAGTTTACAAGTGTACGGAGTAAATGACACAAAACAATGTTGACATGTGCAAAATGATATCCAGGTGATAGTGTTTCATTCCATTAAATTATTTTAAAAGGAGACTATTCAGCTGAGGAAAACCCAGGGTACTTTTTTATGTCTTAGTATTATTTCTAATACTAGGACTTTCTGTGACACTTGTTCAGAAGTATCAGGTCTTTATATAAAATTCAAATACAAATTTTCTTACACAAGGCCTGGAATTTGTGTAACTGAGTGTGGAAGCAGAGTGAGGAACTATGTTAGCTGGAAATTCAACTAGCCAAAAAAGTTTCTTGGCAAGTGGATTAAACCCTGTATCTGTGTCACCACACTCCCACATCCAAGCTAATGCCAACCAATCTTAAAGAGGCAATGGGAATGATCTGCTGGGAGCAGGAGGGAGTTCCAGACTCTTTTGGGACCAGCAGTGTGGATTTCTGCTGCATTACATTGAAAGGAGGTCACCCTGGGGTAGAAATGTCTTTGGATGTTGTGATAGTTGCTGAAGTTGAAAGCTTTTGCCTGGTTTGAGTGGGATGTTTTGCCACGTGGGCAGCCACCAAATGCATTTTCCCTTGCAAGGTTGCTCACTGCTCTTGCTGAACATGCTGAATTTTATAAGCAACTTGAAAATTCTTAAAGAGTATTCCAGTAGAAGTGGAATTTTATCTAGCAACTGTTAAACCCCAGAACTTTTAAACCTTTTTTTCTTCTGCCAACAAAGAAGCTCTTGTAACACCCAAGAGGAGACAAGACAAGTGACTGTGGTGTTGTGGGGCTTGGCAGATAGGTGGGTGATGCTTTCCTGCTGCAGTTTGCTGTGAATCAAGTCAAAGTACTTTAAAAAAAGCTGTGCAGCTTCATTGTTTGCTTCAGCAATGGCTGAGATAAAGCATGAAAGAGGGTCTTGGTTGGTTTCTTCTTTTAACAAGTCTGAAAGTAAATACACATTTATCTGGCTCCAATGGAGAAGACTTCTTTTAAAAATATGTGGATGGGAGATGGAAAAGAACAGAGAATGCAGGAACCAAATTTGGAATTCTTATGATTTCTCCAAGTCCTGTTTGCCCTTCCAAACTGATGGGAAGGCTTTTTCATTAGGTTACTGTTATCAAAACTGTTGCAAGAACTATATAGTTAAAAACAGCTGGTAAACTTGTAGCTCTCTATTTGCAGATGTATCAAAGGCCAAAAGTATAATTAGATTCCCTCTTTTTGGTTTGAGAACTCTCCATGTGCCTCTGTGGCTTCCCCAAGAAGCCAGGATGGAATTGTATCTGCCCTGTGTACCATCCCAAACCCTGTGTGGAGTATTCTTCACTTCCCCCAGTCTTTATGTTCGTAATGAAAACTTCAAGGGTGGATTGCAAGTTAGCACAGTGAAGTTTGGAATTACATTTAAATAGGCCTCAGTTACTCTTGTTTAAATTGATAAGCAAGAGTTTTTAAGCATCTTGGTATTACTAAAGCTTTGTTTTTAGCTGAGAGGAGAGTGTTGAACTGTGGGGTCAAAGCAGCAAGTAGGAGTCAGTAACATGGTCAGAATTTCAGGAGAGGAAGAAAACAGTTAAATGTATTTTTGTTTTTGTTTCCTTTTTTGCCTCCACCAGGTACTTGGAAACAATGGCACTTTTCAAGATGTGACAGATTTTTAATGTTTGAGGTGTGAGAAAGGCCTTCAGAGGGTTTTGATGTGATGATACCTTTATGGGTCATGCTGGTCAGAGTATGAATGAATTATGGTCTCCTAGCAAAAAGATAGGTGGAAGGGCCTTCAAAAAGGAGCTCCAGCTGTGGTATCTCAGTATTGAGATGACAGAATGGGTTCATGTTTTGGTGGCTGAAAACATCAAGGAGCTCTCACTGGGGGCATCCATAGTAGGAAAAGCAGGGGAGCAGAATTTTTGTTGCTCTTTAACATAAGAACATGATGGGAATCTGTGGTGCAGGTAAATGGTGATCAACAAAACTGGGCTTTGGTTTTTCAGGGACAAATGGTTACTTATGTAATGAGAAGTGAACACTGGAGGAAAAGGAAGATCTGGCAGGCAAAATAACATTTAGAAGTGGAATGAGGGGAGAGTAGGGATTGTAAAGGCAAAGGAGGAAGTGGGGAAGCATTTTTCTAAAATGTGAGGTGGCAAATAAAATATTTTACTCAACTTGTGTTGGCAACATCTCTGAACAGCTCAATGGAGGAAATCTGTGCCATGACACAATTCCTTTTGTTCTCTTCTGGCCTTCTCTTTTGTACACTTGTGGTCATAACTGCTTTTTCTCACAGTCCACTCCCAAGTCTGTTAAGGGCAGCACCAAGAAGGAGGGATCAAAAAGGAAGATCAACATGAGTGGGTACATCTTGTTTAGCAGCGAGATGAGAGCTGTGATTAAAGCTCAGCACCCAGACTACTCCTTTGGAGAGCTCAGCAGACTTGTAGGAACTGAGTGGAGAAACTTGGAAGCAAACAAGAAAGCAGAATACGAAGGTAAGTAAAAACTGATGCTGAACTCTTTTCTGCCTTTTTTCTTTCTCAACACTTTCTGTTGTTCAGATGACAGGTTTAATAAAAGAAAATATTTATGTTTGTGTTCTGGATGTACCTTAAAGAGAAGTTCATACTGAGAGATGGCTGAAGAGGAGCAAAGAGCATATTTCAGTTATGTAGAGCACAACTGATAATTTAAATGTCTTTGCCACAAATAACCAAATTAGCAAATTCCCAGAAAAGGGGGACAAATTAGAAGTAAAGGGGTATGGAGCTCCTGGGCTAGAAGTCAGTTGGAAAAATATTTTGTCAATGTTTCCTTAAAGAAGGACTGAGGGGTATTTTGGAGAAGAAGCTCTTGAGAGCTGTAGCAGCAGGTAAGAAAGGCTTACAGGGGAGTGGGGGAAAGTTCATTATTAACAGTACTTAGAGTCCTAAAGGCTGTGTACTGTACTGTAAATATGACCTGTTGTTAAGTACAACTGAACATCAACTGTTGTAACTCATTATCTTGAGAGATTTTGTATCCTGAAGTAGGCCTAGGAATATTTCATAATCATGAGATACTTTAGACCAATCTTTCTCCCCTTTCCTCCCTTCTTTTCCTCAGTTCCTTCCCTCCTTTCCTTTCTTTGCCTTCCTCCTTTTCTTCCCTCCCTCCTTTCCTTCCATTCCTTCCCTCCCTTCTGATAAATAGTCACTGTGTTTTAACTTTTATTTGATTGAAGTAAAAATACAGCTGATCTTTAACAGCCAACCCTTACCCAAGCCAAACACATGGGTTTAACATCCATAGTTACTTCTCTAGTTAATAGCATGTCAACACTATTAACCACTGTATTGATGCAACTTTATTTTTAAAAAATGCTCTTTTGCATAGGAACATTTCAACACCTGGGAAAGTTATGGCTCAGTTCAGTTCTAACTTTGAAAATGAGATTTGATAGGTTTTCTGCACACTCATAACTTAAAGGCAGCTTTGATCTTGAGGCTGGAAGCTTGCATGCTGTCACTGTCCACTCTCAGCCACTTCAGTCCTTTCTGATTTTCAGTAGCACCTCTTTGCAGCTCTGGAGGGAAGCACAGCCCCCTTTGCTCTGTGCCAGTTTGCTTTGCAGATGCTGAGAGGGGAAACGGTAACGCTCTTTCTTTGTGACACTGCTGGGGCCTTACTTTGTTCTGTAGTTGTTTCCTTTTACACCCTTCTAGGTGCATGTGTGATCTTTTTATTGGCAGATGCCTCCTTACAGCCTCATCCTTCAGCAGGAGGATGGCTGGCATGTCACTGCTTCCTTGCTTAGAGCAGCTTGAAGTCCTGCACTTCTGCAGGAAGGCTCTGTTTGTCCACCATGTTAATGACTGTCTGTGTGCTTCCATTTGAATCTTCCTTCTCTATTCAAATTTTCCAAAACATTTGGGGTTTGAGCTGCAGTTTCCCTGGCTTGGTGTCTGCCCTGAACTAGACTTACTTTTACTTGGTTTTGAGGGGTTGGGATGGGGTAACATAGTGTCCAAAATGTGTTTGCTTACCATTTGTGAAAGGAGAGAAACTCTACTCCTTCCACTGCGGTGAGTCAGAATTCAGGTGTTCCCTGGTGTGGATGTGAAGCAGGGAGCAGGGAGTGGGCATGGTTTGACATCTCAGTGAAAAAAAGGGTGCTGCCATTTTCTAGTGAGAAGTAGTTTACATTTTCGATCCACTTTGACCCACTGAAAATTTTGTTTGGTTTATGTTCAGGGTATTAATTGGTTTTCTAGCAATAGTTGAGAAGAGGCTGTGTTGGAAGTGCCTGCATGGCTGAATAAAGTAAAATAAAAGGGATTGAAGGAAAGGCCTGTTGTAAGGAAAAGCTCTGTTCTAAGCAGAAGGTCTCTTCCCTGTCTCTTGAGATGTGTTGGAAATGTTTGAATAATCTCAAGTCCTGGCCTATGTGATTTGGGTTTATTATTGAGTTTTAGGGTGAATGCTTTGGGCTGAACTTTCAGATATCTCCTCCAGTTCCCTTTGGCAGTGTTATTCCATTTGTGACTTCTGTGGCAGTCGGCATGGAAAGGGGCTAGGTAAAACTTGAGTACTGTCCTATGTCAGGTCCTTCTTCAAACCTCAGCACTCTGAAGTCTGATAAAGCTGAACACTTAGCAGTAATTTCTCATTCATCAGAGTGTCTCTTTTGCCTCTTTTGTCTGACAATTTTTTGTTTTTTAGCTGGCCAAAAGTAGGTGAGAGTCAGAACAACTGCTTCATCTTTTCCCAAAGTGCTTGCTGTGCTCTGGAGAGGATTTTCTCATTTTTTTACTTCAGGATCTGCCTTTAAATATCTTGTGTATTTTGTGCTCAACTGCATCTGAGTTGCCTGTATAAATGTAGGAGTTTCTCTGCGTCGTCATCACTGCCTGAAATTGCAGAAGTGGGAAGGAGGAAGGAAATGCCTTTGGAAATGAAACTGGTCTTTGAGTGTATGGAAGTAGTGCTAGAAGCTGCACAAACAGGTTCTAGAGGAAAAGTGTGGTAGATGTTCAGTGTCCTAGAGGAGGCAAGTAACACTGGCAAGATGCATAACTAATCTCCTTGATGAACTTCTTCTTAGCCTTCGTTTGACAGAGGACCTTGATTGCTAGTTTAGTGCAGTTTCCATCTTTCACCAGCTGCAAGAGAGAACTCATGGCCATGCATTCATTGTTGTTGAAAATTGCTGGAGATGTATTCTGCATCCATTTATTCTTCCTTATTCCTCATTGTGCCAGTCAGACACAACGTTCAGAGTAAACGAAGCAGGAACTTGCATGCCCCCAAAGCACCTGGAGTGGGCAGTCAGTATTTCTCCTTTTTTGTTTGCTTGGGTTTTGTTTTTTTTCTTTCTTCTTCCCATGACCCTTTGCCCTTCCCTTAATATAAAATTGTCCTCTGGTCAGATTACCCTGCAGTAGATCTTTTGTTCTTGCAGTCACAGTGAGAGACTTGATTGAGATAATGACCAGATTCATCGTACAAAGGACACACATGACCTCCAGTGAGCAGCACAATGTGAGTTAGACATCTTCAGAAAAACAAGTAACTCATAGGGGACCAAACGGGGAAATGACAGAAAGAGGCAGAGAAAAATATTTTTGGTTTGTCAAACTGCTGCTTGCTATGTTCCAAAAGCTAAGGACCAATCTGCACTAGGGAAACTTTACAAGTGCTCCCCTATTTTGCCACCACTCTTCAGCTGCATCAGTAGTAAAGTACATGGGGAGCCCAGAAATGACTCTGCCACCAGCTGGCACTGCTGTCTGCTCTTTGCAGCATTCTTTAGGGCACACCTGGCACACATGGGGCTTCAGTTCCCACAGCAGCTGATAGAGGATCCACCCAAGAGCTGCTGGCCTTGGCTGCAGCTGGTTTGGCTGAGCCAGTGGTGTCAAAACAGGGAATGTTTTCCCATGTCCTAGTGCGGACCGAGCCTAGTGCTGGACTGCTGCTTCATGTTGGTAACACTGGTGTTATTATCATCAAATTTGTTCTTTTAATTTTTTAAAAAATTTATTTTATTATTTATTTTAATTATTTATTTTTTTAGAAAGAGATAAAACTTTGTGGAATATTTTTCATGAAAGGTTCTCTAAAAGTCTTAGCTGCAGCCACATGAAATCAAATCATATGCTGTATAAAAAAGATTCATCTGTTCTACTTTATATTTGACTAAACTATGCCAGTGTCTGACTAGTCCTTTTTAATGAACAGATAATATTTTGAAAGTCTGGGTTACAAAACAGAACTGAAAATCTAAAATACTTTTACAGAGCGGGCAGCTAAAGTTGCTGAGCAGCAGGAGAGAGAGCGAGCAGCACAGCAGCAGAATTCCTCCCCCCGGGCAGGCACTCCTGTCGGGGCTCTTATGGGGGTGGTGCCGCCACCAACACCAATGGGAATGCTCAATCAGCAGTTGACACCCGTTGCAGGTAAAACGTAGGAGCTATGACCATTTTTTCCTCATCCACTTTATCAACCCCCCCTTCATAACTCTGAACAAACACTCTCTTGGGTCACGATGGAAGCAAAAGCTCAAACTCTTCAGTCCTTCTTCATGATGAACGTGCCTAGTGCAGCAGTGGCCTGGTGTCCAGGGAAGCAGGGTCCTCCTCGTGCAGTGCTCCTGTTCTGGTGGTGTGCAGTCGTGTTTATTCACTCTGCCTTGCAGAGTTCACCTTCAGCCCTGCTGTGGCAGGAGGCCAGCAGCTAAATAGTCTTCTAGTGCATGCAGCATCTGTGGCAGTGCTAAAGCAGGAGGGAAATTGTTGGGGGCTTAATTATCAGCGAGGTGAGAGGCCAACAGAGTCTAACCCAGATTTTAAATCCAAGCAAAAGTTTTGTAGAATTGCCTCCTAGGCACTGGTAAGCAGAGCAGACCAGGATCTAGAGCCGTTGCAGAAACAAAGACAAAATGACAACATTGCTGGTTTTATCAGGTTATTTTTCAGAATAGAACTGAGCTTGGAGAACTCTTCCACGAGGTCCCTGTTGCTGGGTGTTGAGCTCCTTACCAGTTGTAATCCGGCTTGATTTCATAGGGAGTATGCTCAGAGTAAGTATTTTCAGGATCAGATCTGAAGACAATGTAGTCCACTGAAGATTCTTGTATGGAAATCAGCCATACATGGGTGAGAAAATTAATTAGGTGTGACCTGATAGGTTGTTTTCCTTCCCCAGTTTCTAATTAAAATAAGAATTAAATTGCTTCAGTCAAGATCAAAATAGTGCTGATTAGATAAAAATGAGTATTTGGAGGGTTCTGGGTTTGAGTTTGGGGTCTTTTTAACTTTCCCTTAAGACATTCCAATTATTCCATTTATTCTTTTGTCATGTTTCTTTTTCTTTCTCATCTCACAGGCTGTGGCCTTATTTCAAGCTGACAGCCTGAAGTGTTTTTCATCACAATCTCTAAATCCCCTTTCAGTAAATAGGCTGCATGGATGTTTAACTGAAGGCACATTCCTTAGTTGGTTCATGATCTCCAGGTTATAAAGCATTTATTTACACTGAGTTGCGTTTTTCTTTTGGCCTTTTTTCACTCTGTTCATGGTAATTTCCCTCTGAACTGTTTGCAGTTGGTGTATGTTTGTGTGTGTGTGTGTACACTTATCTGTGCATATATTAAGAAAAAGGAGGGGGGAAAAAAAGTTTCCCAGTTCTGATCTCTTTTGTGAATAATTTACTTCAATCTAGAATATGTAGAAATACCATCTTCTTGTGGTTGTGTTTTCTTAGTTTGGTGCTTGGGTTTTTTGGCACTGAGTCACTTTTCCAGTTTTTGGAGGCAGGTGCTGATGGATGGTGGTACTTGCTGTTAACACTGCCTTAAAACTTACCCAAAAGTGTGCATTCTGCCACCTACACATGCTACCTTATTTCCTGTGGCAGCAAAACTCTGTTTCAGGCCATTGTCTTATTTGAGCAGGTCAACACTCAAGAGTCTTCACTTTGGCTTTGGGAAATACTTCCTTAAAATAGATGATGGAGCAGATCCTTTTAAACTCGTTCTCCTTCAGTGGCTCATTAGAAAAACACAATCTTTCATCTTTTGGTTTTCACAAGTCCTACAAGTATCTTGTTCTGTTTGGACCTCTTTGACATCCTCCTCCATCCTTGGATTGCTAGTTCAGAGAGCTTCTCCATCACAGAACTTCTTTATGGCTCATGGGGCCAGGAAATCTGGAAGCCTTCTGAAGTTTGTTTCTCTTAGTGTGCAGCACTTTGGTGTCTTCTACATTAAGTTATTGCAAAAGTCTACTTAATCTTATATTGCTATAATAAAAAACCAGGAGAACAAGTAATTTCAAAGACATCCTAAATCACAGTTGTGGGAGCTGGAAATAGCTTGGCCATGTTTGGTAGTTTAAAATAAAAGTTTGCAGTTCATACATGGGATAAGAAAATGGTTTCTCTTGCTCGGAATGAGCTACAAGAAATGATTTCTCATGGAAGTTTGATGGCACCTTTATTAGCCAGTTGTTGAGTGTTTTAATTGGAAATGTAGAACTAAGCTTCTATGATTGATAAATATGGGTTTGATTCCTTGGAGAGTTTTCTGTTTGTTTGTTTGAAAGCTTCAGAAGTGCATTAACTGCTCTGAAGAGGTGTCAGCAGCGCAGGTGCACTGGAGGTACCAGGCAGTAGCTACAGTGTGAGAGCTCTTCATGCCAAGGAGGCTTTTGTTGTGTTTCTTCTTTCCTTTCTCCCTTAGATATATGGGTTTCCCTGTAATAAAGAGGTACAGATAAGGTTCCAGATATTTGAAATAGGTACCTACAGCATATCTCACATATCAGTCTTGCTGCCCTGTGGAAAATGAGGTCTCAAGAGAGATTAGTTCTTTATTTTCTTGTTGTTTTCTCCATGTAAAGCTTTTGGGATTAGAGGTTTCTCACTTCTGTAACATCCTGAGGAAGTGACAGGTTTAGCTTTTATTTTGTAGCTGCTCTCCCTATTTAGACCCTGACCTTATTACAGCTTTGTTCTCAGTCAGAACTAATGAGAGTTTTTGACCAGTCTCATTCCAGAAATCTCTGTTTTGAAAGTTCCTTCTGTGAATTACAGGGAGTGTGGCAAAGGCTTGGTGGTTTCTTAGAGCAGACTGTAGATGCCCCAGCAAATCTGCATTTCTAACTAACCTCATCTCTCTAGACCTGCTTCTGTCCTCTGTCATCTTTTCATTGTCTTTCCAACCCCTTTCCTTGCTTACCTGGCAATGCATCCATTTAAATTAAACATTCCAGGGCCTAACAAGCATAGTGCAGTTACATGGACAGCAGAAAATCTGGGCCAAAGCCAGAGAAAGCTCTCGGTTTTCTTCCCATACATGCAGAAAACAAAATTATTGAGCAGCAACACAATACAGTGTTTGCAGTGTCACTGATTTTCCTCTAAAGACACCTTGCAGACATGGACAGTGGAATTCTGTGAGGGACTGCAGGTGCTCCTTTAAGTCCTTCAGTCTAATGCCATGAGTGTAACTTACTGCAGCCCAGCACTTTAAACCCACGTTTAAAATTTGTGTTACTGCTTCAGTTCATTCTGGAGATGGTTTAATAAAAATCACCCATCACTGCCATTAGTTTCAAGTATGTGAATGTTGTAGGGCTTTTGTGCATCAGTTTTGCATGTGTACTGCAGGAACATGTCTGGGGTTTATTTTTGTGGCCTCTGAAGCAGCCCACAGAGCAGGGCTGGCCATGGGGCTGGCCAGTCAGTGTTGTGTTTGTAATCTGTATGCAGATGGCAGAGCTTTAAGCTGTATTAAAACTGCTTGCATTAGTAACATTTAATTGTGGCTGAATTTATTCCTTGTGTTAACATATTTGAATATTCAACATTTATTGCCTTGTGAGAAGCATACAAATACACTAAATACTAATTCATCAAAAGTATAGTGTTTCATATTTATTTTTAGTTTTTGTTTTGGTTTTTTTTTTGCAAGATACTAATTGTAGTGTTGTCTTGCTGTACTAAAGGTGCTTTTTTTTATGTGTGTGTGTGGATAGTGCATGTCTGTGCATACTATGTAGACCATATTGCATGTTATTGATGCATGTTTGAAATTTGTTGTGTCCTTCAAGGCATGATAAGTGGCTATCCACCGGTGCTGCCACCTTTGCAGGGCCCAGTTGATGGCATTGTTAGCATGGGCAGCATGCAGCCACTTCACCCAGGGGTGCCCCCACCCCACCAACTCCCGCCAGGTATGCCAGGCATCCCAGGCATCCCAGCACCCGGTAAGAGCCTCATCCTCATTCCCTCTTTATTTCATTGTCATGTACTTGGTTTGACCCATTCTTACAGGAGTTATCTGCAGCTTGTTGTGGTTGTGCCTTTGGTTTTTGAGCAGCAGCACTGCTGAATGTGAGGGGTGTGCAAAGCACTGACACTGCAGCATGGCCAGTAAACCCTCAGGGAGAGGGTGCTGGAGAAACTGGTGCTGCTCCAGCAGGAGGTTTGTTCCAGCCCAAAAAGCCTTGGTGATTTTACTTGAGTTTATCAGAAGTGTGAAAAGGTGAAATCAGCCTGTTCATATCCTTATGTCATTTGAAGTGTCTCTGCACTTATCCTTTTCTTATTTGAAGTGAACTTACAAATGAAATTTATTGTTCTCTTTCCTTACCAGAGTCTTTTTCAGTGTGTTAATGTCAGACTGCACTGAAGTGAGCCTGGTCATGTGAGACTCCTTGGCCACTGGGGCAGTGATGTGTTACTGTAAAACAGTGTTCAGCTTAAAGCTTGCTGATGAAACAGTGACTAGAAACACGTGTGAATTCAGTATTCTCTGTGGCAAAATTTTGAATTGATTTTTGAGAGCATTTCTACTGCATTTACTGTATTTTTACCACACTTTTGATGAAAAGTGAGGCTTAAATGAAACATATTTTGCCAATGTTAATGCCATTAATATGTCCTAATTAAGGGGAAAAACATTTGTCTGGCCTCTCTTCCTGTTTCCTACTGATTCATTTTTTACCTCTGATAACTCATGTGCCTGTGAAAAAGATGTGCCATCCCTCTGTTCAGCAGTAAACAAGCTGTGGACAAAATGGTCTCATTTTCCTCTCCCTACCCCCTTGCAAGTGTGTTTATCAGAAGCTCTGTTAAGAATTTTATGAATCTGTACATAAATGATGTGAGTTGGGGAGGTTTTGTTTGCTTGCCTGGTGTTTCTGAAGTCCATCAGCACCACCCTCTAGCTTGGCTGGGCTGTGGATTCCCTGCCATGGCACCTAGAGGGAGCAGCACAGCAGCTGCCAAACGTGTGGGAGGTGAATCCAGGACACTGCGTCCCTCTGAAGGGCTGTTCCCCCTGCTGTGGGCTGGATGTTTGTGTGGAAAACTGACAGGATGTGCATTAGCAAAGAAACAGTGTCTGGGAGTGGAGTGGTGCTGAGCTGGGCACAGCAGGCTGAGGGTGAAGCTGTGCTCTGATGCTGGGAAGGGGAGGGTGCCCTCCTCCAGAGCCCTTCCTTCCCTTTGGACCAGTTCCAAGGCTTGTGTTGGCAATGTTTTTCCCAACTTCTGACAGATACATTTAAAATGGGAGCTGTGATCAAATGGAAAGTGCACTTGGAAAACCCTTTAGTGAGTGAAACCCAGTGGCACATCCTTTGATCACTGATACAGAAATCATGCATTTAATTCATGGAAATTAAACCTCAGGAAGAGCACAGTTAGTCTGCAGCTTTTCCAATGAATGAGCATGAGAAGTGGCACAAACAGAAAGAAAAGCAGCATAACTTTCAAGCATCTCTATGTCAAATGTCAGGAACTGCATGACTCATTTAGATCTGTACATTTTTATATGTAGGACTGACACAGTTGTGCTGCACTCTGTGCAGCAGGGAGAAGTCCTAATATGCTTGAGAAAAACAGCATTTTTTTTAACATTGATTTCAAATATTCATTGTTCTGTATTTAAGGCTATTGAACCTTAACGTGCAAGTTGCAGTTTGTATTAGTGAGAAGTAACAGAATTTGGGCAAAGGCTTGAATTTTATCCTGCTGTGAAAATATTTTACAAAACTGAACACAAGGAAATGTTAAATGTTGCTAAAGCAGATCAGCATTTCCTTTCTTAAAGGAAAGGACTTCAGGAAGATCCTGTGTAGCCAAATACATTATAAATGAAAAGATGCAGTCAGGCAGTCACTAAGTAACATGAAAAACACCTGAAAAGCAAAACCTATTCAGTGTGCATTTCTCTAACTTAAATAATTCAACAGGCCACATATCAATGTTTGGTAGTTGTCATGTTGGCTTTTTTTTTTTCATTCAGAAACTTGTGAAGTTTTTTATTAGGGGTGAGGGGGATATTTGAATGTTGTACATCTACTTAAAATAACTGTAAGCAGTGATATCAAAGTATAAATTCTGCTATTGAAGACCAAAAAGGAATTTGTCACTGCTCTGAAGTAAGACTAATTATTTTATATTTTGGAATATAGGTGTTATAGGCCAAAATGTGTCCCCTATGGTAGGCACTCCAGCACCAGGAGCAAGTCCTTTTGGACAGCAGGTGAGTCATTTTTGTTTTGTTTATGAGGCTCTAAGGCTCAGAATTGTCACTTGAGCAACATCCCAGTTCAGACATGTAGGGATGCACATAGGCTTTCCCAGGGAGAACAGAAATTAAATATTCTGATGTGTTTAGAACCAGTTAATATCTCATACTCAGAGTGTATGTCTGTATTTGATGGTGGAATTGTTGTTACAGTCAGGAGGTTGGTCCAGTGAGGTAACTTCAGTATAAACAAGGCAGTGTTTTGTCTTAGTTTTCTACTGAACTGAGTCATTTCAGCATAGTGTGAAAATGCTGATAGTTTAGGTTTTGTGTGCTTTGTGACACAGTGAGGACACTGCCCATTTTATCAGCTCTTGATGAATAGGTAAAAAATATTCATATTTCACAAACTGATGAAGCAAATGTTCATTGGCAGTTCAGAATTTATGAGTTTGGGTAACTGTGATGATCTGATGTTTCTTCTCAGTGATTAATGCAGGTTTACTGTTCGGAACATTCCAAATTTTACTGACCAAATTTTTGCATCATTTGTAAAGAAAAGGAATGAGGGTGGCTATGCATGGGCAGATAGTGATCAGAGGCAGGGGAATAGTTTTAAACAACAAGAGGAGATGTTTAGCTTAGTTGCTGAGAGGAAGTTATTTATTCAGAGGCACTGACACAGGGTGCCCAGAGAAGCTGTGGCTGCCCCACCCCTGGAGTGGGTGACACCCACTGGAGTCATTTAAGGCCAGGTTGGGTGGGGCTTGGAGTGTCCTGGTCTAGTGGAAGGTGTCTCTGCACATGGCAGAGGGTTGGAATAGGATGAGCTTTAAGGCCTCTTTCAACCCAAACTATTTTGTGATTCTATGAGTACCAGAAGTTAAGTGGTAAAGTGTTGATGTCATGACAGTGAGTTATTCCAGACCACAGGATGTCTGTCCTAAGAGTTCTCAGTGCTGCTGGGCTGCTGGTTAAGCACAGTGGTGGGAATTCTTCTGTAGGACTGGGAATTTTCCTGCCTGAAATTTCTGCCTGACAGAGATTCTGCTGAAGTAACCCAGTTGTCCAAGGATCCATATCAGTTTGGATTAGATGTTTTAGAGTTAATTTTTGCACTTCACAGACCACAGTATTTCAGATCAAATTGGAGAAGAAATGAAACAAAAAGGAGATAAAAGGTGTAATTAGGGTTAGAAAAGATATGGTGATGATAATGAGTGTGATGGTTTTCACAGGGGTCTGAGGATGAGGGAAGAGACGAGGATCTGACTCCATGTTTCAGAAGGCTTGATTTTTGATTTTATTACATATATTATATTAAAACTATACCAAAAGAATAGGAGAGAAGGATTTCATCAGAAGGCTAGAAAAGAATAGGAAAAGAATGATAGCAAAGGCTTGTGACTGACTGAGACAGTCTGGACAGCTGGATTGTGATTGGCCATTAATTAGAAACAGCCACATGAAACCAATCACAGATGCACCTGTTGCATTCCACAGCAGCAGATAATCATTGTTTGCATTTTGTTCCTGAGGCTTCTTAGCTTCTCAGGAGGAAAAAATCCTAAGGAAAGGATTTTTCAGAAAATAACATGGCTACAAATGAGAGTATATTTACATAAATCAGAAATATGAACTATGTCTGTTGAGTATGAATGGTTGGTTTGCACTTCCTTTCTCCGTGCATCTCCAGGAATATTTCCTCAGGCTTTTGCACATAACCTCAGTTGACGCTCCATTGCAGGAGGCTGCCCCGAGGCTGGGGTGTTGCCTGCAGTGCCCTGGGTGTGAGCCCTGGCTGGTTTCCCTTTCAGATCGGGATCCTGGGCCCGCCGGGCCAGCAGGCGCCGCCGCCGTACCCCGGGCAGAGCCCCGCCAGCCAGCCCGTCATGCAGCAGCCCAGCACGCCCATGTTCGTGTCCCCGCCACCAAAGACACAGAGGCTCCTCCATTCTGAAGCCTACCTGAAATACATTGAGGGGCTCAGTGCTGAGTCCAACAGCATCAGCAAGTGGGACCAGACCCTTGCAGGTAAGGCTTTGGGTTCCTCATAACCCGTTATTTTTGCTTTCATAGAAAATGCAACATGCATCTGCTGTTTGCATATTAAAACATACACATGTAATTAATTCCTAAGGATAGATCAACAGATTGAGAATATATGTGTTATCCACAGGCAAATTCCACCAGCTCTGCATAAACCTAAGATTTAAGCGCAATGGTATGGGGTTAAATACTAGGAGCAAAAGTAGAATATCTTACATTGTAGAGTTACATTTGCCTTTCTCTAGAAAAAGCCATGAGGTGTTGTGTTGCACTAAACAGTTACTTAGTTGTTTGCACTGGGTGTTTTGGTAATTTACACTGTTCACATGATTTTTATCCTATGACCTCATGGTCTTCCCCTTTTTTCCCCCCTAAATGTTAGCCCTGGTGGTCTCTCTTTCTTCCCTGGTCAGTCCTTCCCCCTGCCCATCCCCACTTATATCCCATTGCTTGTGTGTGACCGTGTTCACAGGGGTCTGAGGATGAGGGAAAAGACAAGGATCTGACTCCATGTTTCAGAAGGCTTGATTTATTATTTTATGATATATATTATATTAAAACTATACTAAAAGAAGAAAGGATTTCATCAGAAGGCTAGCTAAGAATAGAAAAAGAAAGAATGATAACAAAGGCTTGTGTTTTGGACAGAAAGTCTGAGCTAGCTGGGCTGTGATTGGCCATTAATTAGAAACAAGTCTATGAGACCAATCACAGATGCACCTGTTGCATTCCACAGCAGCAAATAACCATTGTTTACATTTTGTTCCTGAGGCCTCCCAGCTTCCCAGGAGGAAAAAATCCCAAGGAAAGGATTTTTCATAAAAGATGTGTGTGACACTTGTGGGCCTCCTCTGGGGTATAAGAGTCATGTTCCCCTCCCCCCTGCCATCAGGTCATGCCCTCTTTCTCACCTGGGAAGTCACCAGAGCCTGAGGTGTCTTCTTCCAAGTCAATAATCAGAGGACATTTGTCCCCACATGGAAAAGAGCGCTTCCAATCTTTTGCGTTGTCTGTGTAAGGCCGTGCGGGCTGGGTCAGTAGCTGGCCAGAGTGGACACGGTGTGACAGTGAGGTAATGGAGCCCTTGTTGATTTTGCAGCACGCAGACGAGATGTGCACCTGTCCAAGGAGCAGGAGAGCCGCCTGCCCTCGCACTGGCTCAAGAGCAAGGGCGCCCACACCACCATGGCCGACGCGCTGTGGCGCCTGCGGGACCTGATGCTGCGCGACACCCTCAACATCCGCCAGGCCTACAACCTGGAGAACGTGTAGGCACAGCCCAGGACAATGGCTGCTCTGCTTACTGGGTGGCAAGAGATAACCAACAATAATTTGTATTGCATTTTACTGTACATTGCAAGACCATTTTTATATAAGGACACTTTTAATAAGCATATTTCACTTTTTGTTATATTAAGTTGACTTTATCGAATACACAGATTTTTTGCATATGTTTCCTTTGTTTGAAAGGCGATTTCATAATTGGTTGAGTGTAGTCAAGGATTCATCTTTCTTATACTTTATTGCTGAGAATCTGATGCCATTGTTTTTATATTAAAAAAAAAAAAAGGAAAACAAAGTATTTACAGATTGATACAGTGGAATGTGAAGTAGTCATAGTTTACATCCTATGAGAATGTGTGTACCTGTGCTTGTGTGTGCTGGCCACTTCGGGCAGAACTGCTCGGGTGTGAACAGGGAGGATCTCTTTCAAGAAGCTAAAGGTAAGATGTGCTTTGGCACCAAGGAGAATTGGCATTCCAAGTCAACACTGAGGCAGCTGGGTGGGCCACAGCAGCCCTGGAAGTGCTGGTGTGGACGGGACAAGGGTGTCCTGACTGCTCATGTTGTCCAGTCCTGTCCAGTTATTTAACTGTGTAGCCAAGGCCATTGTGATCCTAAATCAGTAACACAGCCCCTGTGCTGGCAGGCCCTTAGAGGGGAAATGTTTCATCTGCCATGGCCTGGGCTGGGGGTTCTGTGACGTCCCCAACACCCAGCAGTGGGACAGAAGCTCCTTCCCTTCCCTGTGAGCTTCTGTCTCTGCTGGAAGAGGCTCACAAAACTCAGAACCAGCCCAGGTCTTGGAAGGTAAGTTAGGGGAGAAAAGTGGAATTGTTCTGTTAGTAAAGTAATGTGATGTTTTTTGAAATTCACACAATTGGGCATTGTAAGACATTTTTGTATGCTTTCTTTAAGTGTATTCATTAACCTTAGTGAAAGTTTTGCAATGCAAATTGGAGTGAAATTTGATGCTTAAATTAACTTGAAAGTAAAATACTACTGTATGGTATGTGTAAGGTCAGCATACCCAGTACATTGGAGAAATAGAGTACTTGCATTGCAGCCTTCAAAGGGTTTGGGGTTGAGGTTGTTTTGGGGTTTTTTCTTTTTCTTTTTTTTTTTTAAATCTAAGTAAAGTAGGTATCGACTCTTCTTGCCAAATTTCAAGGCTGTGGCTGCCTTCTGCTAAAAACTTACCTGTCCTCAACTAACCAACCTTTTGGACTACAAAGTTATTTGTTTAAAGGTAAATCATTTATTTAATTTTGGAAAAAGAATTAATTCTTTTGGATTGCTTTAAGTAACTGGGAAAGCTCTATGAATTTGGGAAAAGTCAGCAGGAATGTGGGCACTCCAACTCAGCCCAAATGAAATTATTTACTGATACACTTCATTTATGCTAGAGATGTTCATCATGTGGAAATGAGTTCTAAAGTCTGTTGGTACAGAACATTTTCATTTAAGTATATTTGACAGAAGGTTAAATTAAATATTTTCCTTCAAATACTGGATATTTTGGGGTTTGTTTTGCTGATGTAATTAATACTCATGAGGGAAGTGACCTTGCAAGTATAAACTGTGATTTAATTTTACTGGCCAATTCTTCTCCCTCTCCTATTGCAATCTTCCAGTCATTGCACAAAATACCCCAGGTAATTACAAATAGGCACTTAAAGTTAGTTTAGGTCACATGTGCAATGGATGTGAAGGAAATGGAGCAAAACAACATAGAGGGAAATGACAGTTTTGAACTCTACAAATAGCACACCCATGGTACATAAGTTCTTTACTGGCCTTTGTAAATTTCCAATTTTATTTAATAAAGTAGAAATTGAATAGTCTTAGACCACCCCTATGAAATGTGTTTATGTTACTATAGGTTTTGCAGGTTTTAGCCACAAAGATGGGATGTTGAAGTGAATCAGGCAGCAAAATCCTAGTTTTTGAGCATTTGGAACTATCATGGATTGTACTAATACACCACCAGATTCTCCTACTTCTCAGCATTAACAAAAATTACACCAAAGAACCTGGGATGAATTTTAATTAAATTATTGTTTTATTTATTTTCTTTTGAGGACTGGATGGGACTCCCTTTGGAGCCTGTATAACTCAGATGTTTAATTTATCTGAAGGTCAGTGATGAGCAGATGTGCAGCACTGGCTCTCTCCTGCCGAGCAGCTGAATCCCTCCTTTCACTGCTCTTTCTGGCCCAGGAGCAAGAGATTGGAAGTGCAAACAAAACCTGGCTCCTCCCTCAAGGCAGTGCAGAGCACTACCACTAAGCCACTGGGCTGGCCCTGATCAATTATTTTAAGCCTTATTTATTTCAAAATCGTTTCTCTCTATACTGGAGGCATTTCAGTCGATTGCAGTGAAATTTAGGATATAATGGCTACAGTCTAGAATTCAAAACCAGCAAAAGAAACTTTTCTCACTCTGGTTTAAAAAAAAAAAGACATGTTTGTCTGTCTCTTTTTCTCTCTTTGTGGGTGTTTGAGCCCCTCATCTGTTTTTCACTGCCGTTCATAGTACTGGCGTAAACAAAACTTTCATATTAAAATAAAAGGATGTGTGGGCAATGGTTGGCTTCTGTGAGAGTGGAAAATAGATAAAACCAGGACAGGTATTTTCATAAACCAGTTGGAGACAACTAATAATTATTTGTTCTCTTCCTCAGTCCTTCCCTTCCATGAGAAAATTTACTGTTTGTGTAAAAATTCAAAACGTTGATGTTGGTGACTTTTTTTCAGCATATGTTTTTGTACCTGGTTTATCCATGCTTGGCTTTTCATTAGATCTTGTACTGCTGAAGGCTGAGCTGCTAACCAGGTTTATAACATGTATGTACCATCACTTTGTTTACCTGAGTCTTTTTAATTTGAATAAAAATAGTTTGCAAAGTGTTTTGGATTAACCAGGTTTGAGTGTTCCATTAAGACTTCTGTTAGGATTTTAATTTTAATTCAAGTAATTCTGGTTGTAGCTGATCCAGATGTTCTCGAGTCCTTGGTACATGTGTGCTTTATATATATATCCTTTTTCTATTGACCTGTGTATTTTGAGGTGTTCCTGTAGGTGATAAGAACAGTGGTGTTGGAAATTGAGCCATCACGAGCATGAACAGTGAACCTTGAAAAATATCTGAAGCATTGGGAACCAGCTGAGTGGAGGTGGTAAGATTCAGTCAGTCCCAGATGCCCCCTTATTAATTGATTTGACAGTAAACAGCAAACCTTAATTTCATATGGAAGCTGATGTGGTTCAGGATTGTCTTTCATGTGGCTGTTTAATAGAGGAAATTAGATGAGTAACATGGAAAAAACATCTTTTACACAATTCAATTAGAACCAAGGATAGAAATTTTCTGTACAAACTTCAAGAAAAATTAAGTGACAGGAACCTTTCAAGGTGCCTGGCATACAATTTACAGAGCTATTTAAACAGTCAGAACACAGCATTACTTAATTAACACACAGCCATGTTTTCAGCCTGGGGGATAAATGCTGCCTTTCATTCAGGCTGCCAGTTTCACAACACTTCTACCCTTCTGTTGCTGTTGCCTAGAGGAAACTAATTCTGATCATCCTCCATATTTTATTTGCTCAGTCTGAGATACTAAAGATCAACCATAAATGAATGTAGCTCCCTCTTAGCTACAAGTGCACAAAATTGAAGTTTCAGAATGTCTGGGCACTGAACGTTGTGTGAGCTCTGGTTCAGTGAAATTTTGGTTCATAAAATGAAACCTTATATTAATTTTGCCAACTGCATTTGCCAGTGAGTCTAATTTGACCCTCATCTTTGGTATAAAGCACCAGCATCCAGTACTGATTTCAGGAAGTTCCTCAGGAGCAGCATTCATCCCACCAGTGTCAGAAGATTTTTTTCCCCCTTTCTCTGAAGGAGCTGGGGATGGCCAGGAGCAGAGTGCTGCTGCAGTTTGGATCTGTGTATTAACTCCAAAGTAAAAGCATGCTTCCACTGATGACAGGAAGAGTTTTGCACCAAGGAAAAATTCCCCAGTACATCAGATGGCTGTTACTTCCTTTTGCTGCTTTTGAAAAGCTTGGCCAGAACTGCTGCAGCCCTGTGCCAGGGAGGAGTGCAGGCTGGCACAAACACCCTTCCTTGGCCATAAACTTCTTTCAGCTCTTCCCTGGCTTGCCACAGGTTTTTCAGCAGATCCTTGTATGCACAGCTGCAGGGGAATGATCAACAGATTCATTTTTTCCACAGAAGCATTCTGGATTGGTGGTGGAGTTGTCCCCTCCCTAATGCTGGAGTGGTGAGCAGCACTGCTTGAGTGTGGGTATCACTGTTTGTTCCGAGGTGACTTTTTACTGCTGCTGCCTTACTGAGTTGAATTTTTCCATGCTTGGTGTCAATCTTGCCCTGACTTCCACAGTTTGGAAAGCTTGCAGCAGGATTGCTGTGCTGAGTCTCACCCAGAAGCTGTTGCCTTTGCAGAGCACATGAAAATGCTGTTGGTGGGTGTGAGCTGTGCTCCAGGTGGACGCAGCTGAATTCCCTGCAGAAGGAAGGGATGTGCTGAGCCCTGGAGCTGGCAGGGCTGGAAGTGAAAGCTGTGACCCTGGCTCACTCCAGCAGCCTGGAACAGCCTGAGTGCTGAGCCAAAGGAGAGCTCTTGCTTCCTCCCTGTTCCCTTTGCCACAGCAGATGGATGGGGGAAGCTGCAGGATGGGAGGGAGACAGGGATATGAGAGTCAGAAAGTACTGGGGAAGGCAAAGAGCACAGAGTTAGGAGTCAGCAGGAATAAAACTGCAAAACCAAATGAAGGCTTTGGTTGTTGAAGATGGGCTGTAGTTTAAAACTGATACTAAATCCCTGAGTGTGCTTGGCTGTGGAATGGGCTGGAATTTTGGAATGGGCAATTGCAGCTATTCTGATTTCCAGCATTAGTGAGAGACTGGCAAAATCTAAAAATGCCAAGGGGTCAGCACTAGCAAACACATTGAGGATGGAGACTGCAGCTCAGATTTCTAAATGTCAAGCTTCATATTCTGTCATAACAGCTCTGTGTTGCCTGAAGTGGTGCAATGCCAACCCAGAGGATTTTATTCCTGCAGCATCAGTGACACGGAACTCCCTGACACCAGACATCTTGTGAGTGACTGCAGCCTCCCTCCCTCTCTGTTCACCTGGCTGGAGACATCCCTGAGATCTTCCAGATGTGCCTGGTGCTCTCAGCTGCCAAGGGAAACAGTCACTGCAAAACAAGAGGTCTGAAGTGGGAACTGGGCTTGGCTCACACTGTCTGTGGAACACTCTGAGTGCTTCAAGGAAGCCTCAGGAAGTTTTCACATCAGGCTCCTGAGTCCAGAGAAATAACTAGGGCACAGTGCTCTTGCTTGAAAAAAAAAAAAAAAAACATATATTGAAAAACTTACTTGGTTTTATGACAACAGAGCACAAGAGAGTTTCAAAAGGCTCAAGAAATAAAATCTCACGGAGCTAAAGCTCAGGAGTTTTCAAAATCTGGCTTTTTCATTATTGCTTTATTCTTTACTGCTACAGTCAGGGTTGTACTTCAGTGTGATGGTCTGTGACTGCAAAATGAGCTTGTTCATGAGTTTTGGGCTCTACCTTGGAACTAAAGTCAAAGGTTCTTATTCTAGAGGAATAAATAGAGGCTTTCCTCAAGTTATTCACTTGCTTCTCAGTCAAAATATGCAGTGACACAGTCACATCTTTAATTCTGTCAGCTTTTATCCATTGAAAACCCAAGAAGCACTAATCCTCCAGGCTGAGTCCTTGGAAGGCACAACAGGAAGGTTCCCCTTTGTTTTGCAAGTGGAGAACCTGCACCTTGACCTCTACAGAGCTGCCTCTGTCTCTGAGTTGCTGAAGTTACAAAGGCTGGCAGGAGGAGCACAGGAACCCCTGTAAGTGCATGAACTCCCTCGCGATTGATTTTAGGCTGATCTTAAGAATTGGTTTCTTTGTTGCACCTTCAGACTACCCTCAGAAATTAAACAATTGTATCAAAGCAGGATCCCCAAAGATTACACTGTACCAGTCACTGACCCCACAGCGCTCTGGTGTCCCTGTGCAAGGAGCAAACCCTGCTGGGACACAGCAGCCACCCTGTTCTCCTGCCCTGGGGACAGGATTCCCACCCCTCAGGGGTGCCAGGACTGACACTGCACATTGCTGTGCTCCCTGTCAGACCTGGGCAGCACAGCCCCAACACACAGCTCACTCTCCACACACTGTGGGCTGAGCAAACACTGAGCAGCAAATCTCTGCTCTTTATCCAGTTACAACTGTACCACACTGCAAAGAAAACAAGTCAGCTGCCAGAGCAGCTCCTGTAAGTACAAAAGAAACTAACTCAAAGTTACTATTTCCATTATGCTGAGATGGATGCACCCTGTAATGTTTCTTTCCCACTGGTCTTGTCACAAGGGGGGTGTTTCACCAAGCAAACAAAAGCAACAGCCAGACTGTTCACTCAGTTTACTTTATTTAAAAACACTAAGCAAGCATTAAATTAGGGGCAAAGGCCCAAATACAATGAAATTTTCACTTCATTTAAATACAAATATTACAGATATGGAAGAACCATCTGAGTGCATTACACATGTGGATCACATTTCATCTTGCAGAGCCAACATCTTCCCCCACCTTCAACGTGGCAGTGCTGTGGCTTTGGCACTTGTACAGTTGAAGCACTCAGGAGCTCCCCCTTGAAGAGTTTCAGCTTTCTGAAAATTCCCCTTTCTCAATCCTTGCCTTGTACTGTCTTTCAGATTGTTTCCTGCGGTAAACATCATCTGCAGAAAAAGAGGTTTGATGTTAGAGTTTCCCCAGTGCAAGCTGGTGTTAAATACATGAATCCTGTAATCTCTTTTTACACTTTTCAATCCAGACTTCTCTTGCAGATGCTGACTGACAAGCAACTGGAAATTCAAGCCAACAGAAATCCTTATTGCCACTTATAATAGCTCAGGTTCTCTCCTATATAGGCTAAAGTTCTTCCCATCAGTCCCAATGAAATCTTTTTCTAGGAAAACTAAGTTTCCAATGTGAAACAGTTGTTTCTTGTCTACTTTCCCACGAGGGTAATTAAAATCACAAAAGCCCTAACTAGCTGAAGGGAAATTTAATTATAGGCATGAAGTCAATGCCTGAGGGCTTCCAGCCTGACTTCAGTATTTTAGTCTTTTTTATATCAACAAAACACAGGATTATTCCCACCTCCATGGTCTTCCCAGTAATTTTTCCTGCCTCCCTGCTCCCCAATACCACATACAGTTGAGCTGGTCCCTTCAGTGAAGTACACAAAAATTTCTAGCAGGGTTTATTAAGGGGAGGAAAGTCACATTAGAAATAAATGCTTTAACTTACACAAACTAAATGCCATTAGCCAAGTTCTCTTGAGCTGTTTTCATTCTTTTTTTTTAAATTGTAGAAGTCACATAATGCCACACCTCTGCTTAAACGCTGGCAAACCTCAGGAGTCTTTTTCAACCATTGCAGAATGGTTTGAGAGGGGCCTTAAAGGTTATCCCTCTGCCATGGACAGGGACACTTTCTGCTAGATCAGTTTTCTCCAAGCTCCATCCAACCTGGCCTTGGACACTTCCAGGGGTTGGGCAGCCACAGCTTCTCTGAGCAATCTGTGACAGAACCTCGCAATCCTGAGAGGAAAGAATTTTTCCCCTAATATCCAATCTAAATGTATCCTCTTTCAATTTTATTCAGTATCTAAACCCAGGATTTTTGTTTGTTTCTGCTGGGGAGGCAGAGCCCGCAGTGCCCCTTGCTGCCCGCGCAGGAGCGGTGTCTGCCCAGGAGCGGCCGGAGCGCTCCGGGCCGGGCCCCGCCGAGCCCGCGCTGCTGTTGGCCCCGCACTCACAGAAGGTCTCTTCGCCGATGCGGACGTTGATCATGAACCACTCCATGGCTCCGCCGAGCACAAAGAAGAAGGGCAGGAACCTGTAAAAGCCAAAGCGCCGCTCCCCGGGCACCAGCCTCAAGAGGCGCTTCAGCCTCTCGCTGACCAGCATGGCCGGGCGGCACCGGCAACTTCGCCCTTCGCGGCTGCAGGAGAGAACAGAGGGGGGCGTGTGAGAGGCGGAACGGGCCGTGCCGCAGTCACACCGTGGCCGCAGTCACAGCGTGGCTGCCGCCGGTGGCGGGCGAGGAGCGGCCCCGGCCCGGCCGAGCCCCCTCGGCCCCCCCTGCCCTGAGGCGGGAACGCGCAGCCAATCAGGGCCGCGCCCGCCGCGCGCGACCCCGCGCCGCTCACCTCCCGCGCGACGGCCCCGCGCGCGCGGCCGGACGGAAGGACGCGCCGAGCGCCACGTGACCTCCCCCTGCAGGGCCTCGTCTGATTGGCCGGGGCGGGGCGGGGGCGGGGCCTGGCGTGAGGGAGCCGTGAGGCGCCGGCCCCGCCCCCGAGCCCGGCCCGGCCCCTGTGGGCGGAGCGGGCCCCGAGCCCCGGGGATTGTCCGCCCGCCGGTGCCGCCGCGGGCCGGGAGAGCAGCGGAGCAGTCCCGGCGGTGTGCGGTGTCCGGCGGGGCCATGGCGGCGCTGGGCTCGGCGGTGCTGCGGAGGGGAGGCGGCGCGGCCCCCCGGCTCCTCGCCGTGGCTGTGTCCTGCCAGAGCTGCCGGCACAAAGCCACCGGGGACGGAGGGCACGGGCAGCCCCGGGAGCAGCACCCGGCGGCCCCCGGCAGAGTCGGCGGCCAGCCCGTCTCGGCCGAGGGAGCCGACACCAAGACCTACCTGTGGGCCAGGTACCACGAGATGAAGAAGCTGGTGTACGGTAAGGGGCTGCCACGTCCTGCCGGGCCGGCCTTTCCCTTCTTTTTTCCCCTCTCCTTTCTCCTCTTCGCATCTCGGTGCCTCTGCCCGCCCCGCAGCCCTGGGATGTGCCCGTGCTGTGCAGATGCCGGGTTAGGAGCCTTTCTCCCCGGCCATCCCCATCCACATCTTCCGTGGCCCGCGGCTCTCTGGGATGGTTTTATTTCATTGAAATCTGGTCTCGATCTTCCTCTCCCCATCCTGGGCTTCCTTCTGTGCAGATCCCCGTCTGGACTCAGCATTGCAGGACATGCAGGGTACATGGGACTTTTCATAACTGGCCATTGTCGGCATTGTCGTGGCAAATGGTCTGAATGAAGGGCTTGTTGCCTTTTTCTGCAGTTTGCCTTGGCTGGCACACGGAATCGCGTTAGATTCGGACAAATGGATGGTGATGCTGAGTGAAGGGTGACGAGTCTGAGTCACCAGTGGCACAGGAGTGAGCCTGAAGAGTGCTGATGCTGCAGCTCCTGGGATGGGTCCTGGTCGTGAGCTCAGTTTGGGTTCCACATGTGTCACACCTTCTGCTCAGGAGTGCGATTTTGCTTCTCTGACCAAAAAGTTACCTGGCTCTGTCGGGTACTTTGAAATCTTGCCAAGTCAGGAGAAAACTCAGACTGCTCGCCAAGTCTGTCTGTGTGTAAAACAGGATTGTGGTCTTTTTGGCAGCAGCAGACCTCCACTGTATTAAACTCTCCTAAAAATAGCTTTAATGACATGAGGGCAAGGAACTTTTTCCTGTTGGTTTCTTGATTCTTGAAATGCTGAAGGTAAGCATTGTGCAGAGCTAGGAAGTGAGTTTGTGCCTGCTCTTACAGAACTCTCTGTTAGCTTTTGTTTACTTAAGGGCTTGGATAAGGACAGCAGTCAGCCCTAGGCATCTGGAAGAACTTTCTCCCTGTTCTAAGATCGACAAGGTCTGTCATTCCCTCCTCCCCCATCTTCCAGTCCACTGCATTTGACATCAAATCTCGAGTCCTTCATGATGCACAAACCCAAGGGAATTGGCTGCTGATCCATTGGGTGCTCAGGCTGCTGCATTCCAGGATGAGAGCTCCTTTCCCAGCGCTGTTGAAGGCAGTGCAGGATGCTGACAGAGGACTGGGGCTTTGGTGATACCCTCCAAGACTGAGTTGTGGTTTTAGCCCCACTGCTTAAAAGAAATTCCAATTTGCAGTGCTTGTATTGCTGTTTGGACCTTGCTATCCTCAAAGGCATTATTGTGTTTTCCATAATGGGACTGAAGCCATAAATGCAGATGTGTGCTAATAGGCTGTGGCACGGTCTCTTGGCAGAATGCTTGGTTTGCTATGTGAGATTGTCAAGTTTGTGTTCACATAACTCTGGTGTGATGCAAGAGAAGCAGTTTTTAATTGAGGTGGAGCAGTAATCACCAGGAGTAAATGCCAAATGAAGTCAGGTGAAGTAGCCCAAGTGTCACAGAGCAGACTCTTCACAAACCTTCAGGAAGCCATCAGATATGGTGAATAAGGCCTTCATTTGTTCAAAGAGTATCCCCCCAAACTAAAATTTCAAGACTGTGCTGTTATTCAGATCTTGCCAGGAAGAGACAGAGTTGGTCCAAGTTTTAATTGTTGCTTTGATGACTGAGCAGTTGTGCAGAATGTGGCAGCAGTCTGTTCCTTTGGGCCTGGTTTCTAACTCTGGTGTGAGGTGAGTGCTTGCCCAGCACTGAGTTTGGGCAGGCTCCTGTGGTGCCTCCTTCCCCTTCCCCCTCTGAAATGCCACCTTTGTGCAGTCCCTGTCCTGTGCTGTCAGTGACTGTCACTGGTTTGGAGCGAGTCTCTGCCAGGAGAGTTCATGGTGTGTTTTCAGCCCAGCCCTTGCTTAGCTCCAGCTCCATGGAGCCCTGCTGCATTTCTGCACCACAAATGCTGACTGAGCTGAACGGGGCAGGATGTGCAGGACGAGTTTCTGTGCAATGGTGGTGCAGGTTTGGGGCCAGAGGAGAGGCACAAGGAGCTCTCAACTCTATAAAGACATTTCTGCTCTGCCAGGCTGGAGTGGGGTGACACAAATGACAGCACAACGAAGCTGCACAGAGAGTGCCTCTGAGGTGAAACTTCCTCTCAGCATTGACTTAAGAGAAACCATTCTCTCCATTATCCCCCTATTGCCTATTGCAACACTGACTCTTATGACCAAATTTCATTACCTGTAAAAACTTGAGGATAAAAATTTAAGGCAGTTACTGTGCTTTTTTCTTTTTCTCCTGCCAAAAGGAAAGGTACATTCATATTAGTCAGAGGGATGGAGTTGAGCAAGACTTGCTGTTTTCTGATCTGATAAATGTCAAGGAAGGCTGATAAGCTCTCGAAATCAGCTTTGAAGTCCTGTGCTCTAGGAAACATCGGGACAGCCAAGCCAGTGATGCTTTGGCTATAAGCAAGTGTCTGTTTTTTCCTAGGCGTTCCAAATCTGTAAACAGTGGCTACACTAACTCAGCTTTCCTGGGCAACTTTACAATATCTGCAAACTTCTTGCATGACAAGTTTGAGAATGGCTAAATGTGAGAACAGCCAGAACTGGAAGAGTGACCAGTTATGTAAACTTCTCAGTTTTGCTTTCTTGGATATAACCCATTTTTCTTGTGAAGAACTCTTGTAGCATTTCTGTAGTGCCTTTGTATTTTAAAAGTGTAATTTTAGAATGAAATTATATTTTTAATATTGCTTTTAGTTAATGTAGATTTCATTGGCCGGAAATCCCAAAATATTTAGGCACAGTAGCATAAATCCAAGGTCTTTTAACATGGTTCCTCTGAAATTAAATGGTCTTTAGATAATATTTTTCTCTTCCTACCATATCTGCTTTGGCTGGTGGGAGTGCTTTGCAGGAAATGGCACAAAACAACCCTTCAAAAGGATAAAGGGGTACTTGGAAGGGAGGAAACTGGCAGTTTGTCTTTAGAAAGCAACTTAGTGTGAACAAGGGAAACTTTTTGATTCATGAAGAATGTGGAGGATGATGGCCATCTGCTTCTCTGTACCCTTCTTTTCCCTGCTTGTCTTATGAAGAAATTAGTGCAGATGTCTGCTGGGTTGAACTTGTGGGAGTACAAAGGGTGTGAGACGCGGGTGAGTTGCCTCGTTTGTGTATTTCCTGCAGGATGCTCTTGGCACCCCGGGAGCACAGAAAAGCGGGAGACGTGCTTGGCACCTCCTGCCCAGAGCGTTTTTCACATCAGAAGGGGCCAGATGGTGTCTGTAGTGTCTGCTCACAGTTAATTACCTGCTTTTGTGTCCATCTCTGCTCTCCTGTTGGGGATTGAGGGTTATTGCTTTCTAACAATGTGCGCTATTGCCTGGGAAGAGACACTCTGATTTCAGCAGCTGCCCAGGTTCTCACAGAGGGAAAATGAAGATGTTGTGTGTTTATTGTGCATTTACACCCAGGTGTGAGAGATCAAACACGCTTTCTTGTGGTCTGCTGCTGAATTTCATCATGTGCCTGGACGTGCAGCACTTCCCTAAAATCAGTCGGAGCTGCAGACAGGAGCCGATTGTGCAAGCAGGCAGATTCCAGGCTGCATCCAGTGCAAGAGCAACTTTTTCCACACCGTCCTCCCATGTGCTCACTCTGCCTCTCCCTCAGAGCAGACTTCCTGGGTGAAGTGCTGAGTAGGCAGTGACTAACTGATATTGTCTGCCTTTCTAGTCAGGACCCAGACAGAAGGAGTAGCTGGCATTATTATTCTTTTTTAATAACCAAAACTGGTCTTCATTTTGTTTTGTGTGGTTGTCTTGTTTAATTTATTATATCTATCCAGCAATTTTATGGTGTCCTGGCAAAGGAGAAGAGCAAAAGCTATCATTCTTGAAAAATGGCATCTTCATGAGCTTCTGGTGGGTGTCTGTTTGTTTTGATTTGACAATTGCCAGGAAATCTGAGACAAAGATCCCTGGCAGATTACGTGCAGAGCAGCAGCGCCCGAGCCTGCAGCCCAGGACCTGATTAGCACTGAGGATTGGTAACCACCCAGGAGGATATCTTTGAAAAACATACAAACAAACAAAACACCACAAAAAAGCAAACCAAACCCCCAAACAAACACAATTAAAGCAAGCTTCTTGAAGCCTGGCTCAGTAACCCTGAGGCGTGTTTGGGCTCTGGTATTGAAACTGATTTTGTGTGTGCTCCCAGGTTGTGTCTTTTCCCTGCTGTAGTTGGAACCTGCACGGAGACTGCACGAGTTTGAGGAGATGGAGACCTGCAGCTCTGTTGAGGAGGGTGCTGCAAAAGGACATTTACACTGACACAAACATGCATCATGAATCTCTAGACTGAACCACAGAGATTTCCTCCTCCTCAGAGGAGCAGTGACTTTGAAATTACTGTCAATTCAAGATGTAGGATGATGGGGTGGACAGAGCAAGCTGCAAGTTGTGAGTGATGTGGAATAGGAAACAACAAAAAGATGTGTGGTGCTTGGGGAAGTGAACATAGGGAATGTTGTGTGTGAGCAGTGGGTGTAAATCACTTGGGCTGCTGTGTGCATCCTTTTTCAGCCCTTAGGAGGTAAGAGAGAATATGCTGTGTAAGTGAATGACAAAATATGAGTGGGGAAAAATGATCTGGGCTGTCAGAGGACAGCAGAGAGGCTCTGTACCTTTGAGGCTGGCAGGGAGGAGCATTGCTTCACTCACTGGGTCTAAATGTACTTCATAAGTTGTGCTGTGGCACAGTAACTGCTTATCACAGATAGGACTTGCTTGGTAAAGCTTAGACTGCTCTCTCCTTGTTACAAAATCCCACTGCTCCCTTAGTTTTTCCTGATATTTTTGCAAAAGTTGTGGCTGGCATGTGTGGTTGAATCTAGAAGATTCTCTTTACTTCTGTGAATGGAGAGGTAGGGTTCAGGCAGTGGTATTTTGTGATGCTCTCAGCCTATCAATATGTGTTGTCCTCAATATATTAGCAAAAGGGGAATGTTGGAAGATCTTGACCTCTCTGTAGGGACACTGTAGCAGCAAGTTGGGTGCATTTGTCATAGAAAGAAAAAAGTGCTTTAATAGAAGAGGAAAGCCCTGCACATTTCCCCTGAGATATGATTAAGGTTGTGTCATCATTTTTCTTGTGAGGGAGAAAAATAACACCCAGCAAATCCCAGTGTAAGCTTAGAAAAAGGTCTTGCCACAAGTTGACTGGGGGTGAGGACAGGAAGTGGAGCTCTGTTTATTTATGGTGCAAAGAGCATTTATGATGAAAGTAGGAAAGCTGTGATAATCTGAATCCTATTTACATTTCCCATCTTTTAAAATCTCTGGAAAGTACTTGGATTGCATCCTCTCTCCTAAGCCTCTTCCAGGAATGTTGCCACCAGCTGAGCACTGACAGAGAGCTTTTGTTCCTGGTGTGTAGCCAGTAAGTCAGCCCTCCTGCCTTAATACACTGCTTTATTTTCTAGTGATTCCTTGCCACATGATCTGGTGAATGGTATTTGAAGGCCAAATGGAAGGCAGTTAGGAGAGAAGGAAGGGTATGTTTTGTAACAGTGATTTTTTTTTTTTTTTCCCCTGAGAAAGAAACATTTAGAAATATTTGAATCTATTTCTTTGGTTACCTCTCTGAATTACAGCTCACAAAAGAACTTCAACCTTTTGCCTAAATTCTGTTATAATTCCAGACAAAATCTTTATTGGGAAGGGCTGATATCTCTTTCTAATAACGTATTTTTTGTCCTAGACACAGATGGAACTTGGTTTTATAGCAAGGAAGCAGTAAAGAACGAGGACAGGGGTCCTTGCTAAATGCCAAAAGTTAAGGTAGGAAAAGAAAAAATCCTACCCACTGATGCTGAGTAGGATCTGGAAAACGCCTGCTCTTTTATTATTCAAAGAGAAAATGACCCATCTTTGAGGAGGGAGGAAATATCTCCTTCCCCTCTGTCCCCCAGTGTGGCTGTGACCAGGCAACCTACCACAAAGAATTGTTTTTATTGCCCTTTCTTGCTGGGGCCAGTCCTCGTGGAGCGGGGAGCCTGCGGGAAGATCTGTTCCTGCCTCTCCCATTGCAGTGGAGTGGAAGCTCTCCTCTCTGCACTGCCTCTGGGAAGGGATTTCTATCCAGGTAGTTTAGCTGATTGGTCACTGAACCCCATTTCTCAGTGCTCTGGGGAGCAAATTGTTATTCCCAAGCACCTTGAGCAGTAACCCTGCTTTGCAGTGACAAACCTCATGTGAGGGCTGAGCTGTGCCCACAGCTGTTTATCAGAGGAAAGCAGATCACTTGCTGCTATCAGAATTGCATGCTCCAGGAGCATAACTTACTGTGGGGTATTTTTTACATGTAGCTGTTTGTACTTTGGTTTTTCCTGCCAATTAATACAAAAATTTAAAAAGTCCTAATGCTACTCACAGGATTTCTCTGTGAAGTCTGGTTGCCTCTGTGAGAAGCAAAAAATGCCAGAAGACAAACCTCAAAATTTCAGATTTGGAGTAACCTAGACTTTTCCAAGAGCCTGTTTGCTTGTGAGGGGTGTGTGTTTTTCTGGTGATTTATCACAGCTGCCTTTCTCATTGAAGCCTGCAGAAACTGCAGCTGCTCTGAGATAGAAATTTGACACTTCAAAACCTCGGGTCTGCTTTGCTTCATGTAGGCCAGAGAGCAGGGGGCATTGTTTTGCAGCTTCCTGACACAAAAGGTCGGTCTGGCTGTGCAGATGGTTACAGAGCTTTATCTCCAGGTGCAGCCAGAGGTTTCACAGTATTTTTTCACGGGGACGTTATTTGAGTGAGTGAACAAACGGCAGCAGCCTTCCCCAGCAGCTCTGTGCTCTTTGCTGCTGCTGTGTGGCATTTCCAGCTGCTGTCAGGTCCAGAACAAAAAGTCTAAACTTCAGTGATGCTCTCAGTTTCTCTAACTCCTCCCCTTTCCTTTGTTTAGATCTCCTTCCACCAGGAGTCTGCAATCTGCTCAACCCCGCCGCCATCTACGCTAACAATGAGATCAGCCTGGGAGATGTGGAGATCTATGGCTTCGACTACGATTACACATTAGCACAGTATTCTAATTTACTGCACTCCATGATTTTCAACACTGCCAGAGACATCCTAATAGAACAATTCAAGGTAATGAGGTGCTAAGAGTTTCCACTCAATGAAGCTTGCTGCTGTCTTTGCAATACCCCAGACATGCTTGTGCAGGCATTATACACACATGTCAATTACTTGATTTATTGAGATAAACTTAATATTTCACAATCTTTGATTGCAGAATTAATTTCCTTTGAGATTATTTAACATGATGTACATTCCTGAGGTTTTATAAAGTGGAGTGGGAGCCTTAGTGTAAAAAAGCCCAGGTCAGCTGTACTCAGCTATGGAAATAATGCCTACAGGATTGCTGGTAGGAGGTGCACATGGTGGCTGAACATAAATCATGGGCCAACTCTGAAGCTGTGCAGGACTTGGAATGTGCTGGTCGATGGGATGATGCCCTAGAGCATGTCCCAGAACAGACACTCTGTTTGCAATGGGTGACTGCTTATGCATTTTTTCTCATCCTGCCTTTCTGTTTAGAGGGGCTCTGCAGTGCCAATCTTTAAAAATATGTGCAAAGATTACAAGAAGTGTCCTCACTGCCTCAGTGAATCTGATGCTTTTTCACTACTGTCCTTTACATGAGAAAAACTAGTTTGGGGTATCCTGATCCCTTTGTCTTGCTCCATTCATCCACTTTCTTTGCTGAAGGGCCAAAATTAGACAGGACTAAAGGAGCTCAACAGGTGAAATGATTGTGTTGATTATCCAGTGCTTATGCTCTAATGATGTGGCTGTTTGTGTTCCCAGTATCCAGAAGGGCTTGGGAAGTATGACTACATTCCAGGGTTTGCCATACGGGGACTTCACTATGATGTACAAAAGGTAAGCTGTACAAAGTTCACTCTCCTGGCCTTTGTTTTCCTCTGTTATGTTTTCAGTGGAGATACTTTATGTCACTGCTTGCAATAACATCTGTCATCAAATGACCAGCGAGTCTGGCTGGCTGGGCTCTTCACTGCTTGGGTTCTTCCCCAAAGAAAGATGTCTATTGTGCCAGCCTGACCTCCAGCAGAATGGGACATTCTAGCAAAGGCCTCTGCTAAACAGCCTTGCAAATTTAAAAGTCAATTAATTCCACAGGCTAATTAATAGAAAACTGCGCTTGTTTATGTGATCATTTCTGTCTTTCAGGAAATTGAAACAACAAAACTCAGTCCTGCATCTACAAGTATTTGCCAGGAGCAGAGGCATAATGTCTTACTCTAATAATAGAAATGACTTGCCAGGAGAATGCTTTGGGAAGCCTTCCCCACCCCCCACCCCGAATAATAGGAATGCTTGGAATAAGATCCAAGCTACTTGAGATGCATACTTCTTAAGAACACAGGCAGCAGAGTGCAGGCATTAGCTTTAACCCTTTTCAGTGCTTTGGCTCTGTTCCCTGATGCCCAGTGATGCCATGCTGGCTGCTGCAGCCAGGCAGTCAGGTGGGAGCTCAGCACAGAAAGTTGTTTCACTGGAGTAGCTTTATTGTATGTTGAGTTTGAGTGAGTTCAGAGAAGCAGGCAGTGCAGGCTGGAGTGTGTGTGCTGTCCTCCTGCAGGAGGGAAAAAGGAGAATGAAGGAAAAAACTCTAGAGATTTTCTGTCTTTTGTCCTAACTGTGGAGACAGCATGGCAGCAGAGCCCTCATGTCTCTGGCCTTACAAAGCAAGAAGTAGATCTGTGGGAAACTGAAGGTTCTTTCTCTGTTTGAATCTTTGGCTGCTGTATCTGAGAAACATGGGCAAGTGGCCTGGCCAAGCAAAGCACCCTTTGAGTGAGTGGAAAGTAGAGAACTCTCTTTTCTCAGGATCAGAGTTTGCAAAAAACACAGAAATCTGGGCTATGCCTGTCTACAACTTTCAGCATATTTGCCTGCACTCCTCACAGATTACTGGGAGGTTTGCCCACAGTGTAACAAGATACACTGATATTGTATCCTGATGGAAGAAGTTCAATGCCACGTTCCAGTGGGAGCTGTGGAGTGATGTGGGTTTAGTGTGAGGCTGCTTCCATCCCAAGGATTTGTGTTACAGCTTCAGAGTGATGGATGGAGAAGGATGGCTCATGATTAGGGGAGTCTCTGTTACCAGCCTGGTGAGCTCCTGGACATCTTTCCTTCAATGTCTGCTGGGGAGGGGAGAGCTGGAGCTCTTGTGTGAGGAAAATGACTGAGTGCTGCTGTGCTCTGAAATAAAACTTGCCCACTTAGTTCTGCTTAAGATAAAGGTGGGGGGAAACAGATCTGTGCACACAACGCTCCTTTGGAATATGTGTTTTCTTGAGGAGAGATAAGAATAGACTGTCTTGAGTCACAGAAATATTGTTGTCCCTGTTTTTCAACTGCATCCCTGTCTACAAATTGGGGTATAACAGACTTTGGCTCATAGAAGGATGGTCTTTTGCCAGAGAGACCAATAAAAAGACACAGTATGAATAAGTGTGTCTAAAAGTAGCTGGAGAATAAGTGCTGTCTAAAGTGTATAGAAGTGGTATGCTCATACTGAACTTTATTTTCTGAATGTCATTTGTGTGGAACTTTAAACTGAATAAGGTTTCAGTGTAAATTTTAACAATAACTGAGTTCTAACAGTAAATATTTATCCCTTGTCACAGAGTCTCCTCATGAAGATCGATGCTTTCCATTATGTCCAGCTGGGGACTGCATATAGGTCTGTCAGTTCTGAAAATCACTTTCTAAATGCTTATGTATGCAAAAGTGGATTTCTACATCTCACTGTATGTTCATGGCATAGGTTGCTTTGCTTCTTTCCTGAGCAGAGCACACAGTCTTGTCTGGCTCATCCTGTTTGCTCTTGCTTCAAATGCTTACCTGGCATATAATTGCAAGGAGTTATTTTTTCTCAATCATTTCAAGCCAGGTGTGGGGGGGAAGACCTGGAGCTTTTTGTAATGGTTAACAGCACATCTGGTCACATACACTGCCTGGTGTTTCAGCTGCAGCTACAGCATGGCTGGGTTAACACCTCAGAGCACACAGAGCCAAAAGGGAAGGGCTCTTCTAAATGTGGCTCACACATGGGCCTTTTTCAGGCAGGAGTTTGTCCCAACAGTGCTCTGCTGGGCCTTGGAGAGTGATCTGGATGTGCAAATTACATCTTAAAGCAACATAGACGTGCCAATAAATTAATAATGCATCAGAATCTGGGCTCACTTTAAGTCCCAGATTGTCCTGTTTTTCCTTTAGTTCTCCAAAAAGAGCTGGGTATGCTTTGGGATAAGTGGCTGATACAGTGCAGAGCAAATTTTTCTCCTACAAGTTGTGAGACTGGAGACTGAGAAAATACCTTGCTCCAAAGAGGAGTGGAATTGGTGTGTAAGAAGTAGTAATTTATAAATATCAATAGCAAATCTCCTGTAAATCCTATGTTGTATTTCCTGAGCATGAAAGCCAATGTCTTTTTTTCCTTGATCTCTGCCCTTTTGCTGTTAAGCTTTAGTTACAGTAAACACTCTAAGAATATTAAGAAGGGAGTTTCATAACCAGAGACAATTGGCTTCTTTGAGTGCCAGCTTGGGGGGTGAGGGGACCAGGGGTTTGTACTGCTCCATATTTTACTTCATCTTCATAAAGAGATTTTTAGTGAAAAGACATTTTAATTTTTCTTTTCCCTAGTGTCCTTTGGTAACTGTCTTTTTTTGAGTGTCCTTCTAAACTTTCCTTTGCTTTTGTGCACAACTGAGGCAACATTTAACTTCTTAGATGCTGTGTCATAACTGAGTAGAAAAGGAGAAAGGGAAAGTTGCTGACTGCTTGAGCAAAGAGTCATCAAAATTGTGCAAGAGGCAAAACCTGCAGCAGTCAGATAACCTGATGTTATGAACTACACAGATCAGCCATACTCCTGGTTTGGGTGTTTTTGAGAAAACAGCCTTCTCTGTTGAATGGTCTTAGTCAAGATCTGGTTCTGTTCAGGAAAACTGAATAAGAAGGAAACCCTGTTTTCAGGAAGCCTTTTCCTACACCTTTCATTAAAGGTGATGTATCTCATGGAAGCAACATCTCCAAACCAAGTTAGTTACCCAGTGCTGCCCGAGTCAGGGCTGATTTGGTGGGGCAGTCCTGTCAGCAAATTGACAGCAGACAGAGAGAAGCCTCTGGCTGGACTCTGCTGGAATGTGGATAAAGCCCCTCAATTAACTTGTAGGAGCAAAAGAGGTATCTGAGGAATGTCTTGGGAAAGATTTTATGTGGATCTTTAGAGCCGTTGGGCTCTCTGCCTGTCTCCTTTGAGCAGGAGGAATTTTTGAGTTTTAGGAAAGAGCCTGTTTGCCCTGTCCTGATTTTCTCTGCTGTTTGTAGCACTGCACAGACAGTGATTATTGACAAACTGCTTTGTTTTGTGTCTAGGGGGCTCAAACCGGTGCCTGATGAAGAGGTGATTGAACTCTACGGTGGTACCCAGCACATCCCCCTGTACCAGATGAGTGACTTCTATGGCAAGGTATTGTAACCCCCCCCAGCTCTTTGGACAGCTGGAACACAGAGGGAATTGTATGCACATGTAAATGACTGCAGCCTCCCTTGGAAAGGCTGGTCCCCAGTGAGCTGCAGTATGTGTTTTTGTTCTAGTGGGAATATGCCCCAGAGGTTATTTAGCAGTTTAGCATCTGAAAGACATCTGCAAAGCATTTTTAAATACCAGGGCTATTGGCCTAGAGCTAAATGGCTTTGAAGACTGATAGGGAGATGTTCCCTGCTTGTTCCTTGGCCAAATCAGGCTCCCAAGCTACCCCTGCAGCCTGCAGTGCTGTGTTAGCAGTGAGCTGTTGGGGAGGAGGTCTCTGGGGGGTAGCAGGAGTGCCTGCAGGGTGCTTGCAGTGCCTTTCTGTCTTTGGTTTTGGGTAGGGTGTTTTGCCCTTCATGTTAAGGATCTCCCTCCACACTCCTTCAGAACTGCTCAGGGGATATTATTTATAGAGTTGTAGTCCATGAGTGTAGGGATAGTAAAATACTGACATTCTGTCTGTAGGGGCTGTAAAAATCCTCTGGTTGCCTGAACTAGAGGAAGTTAGGAGAGGTTTTTCTTCCTTGTGTCTCATGTGGCACAGTGGCCAAGCAGGACCTTTCACATCCCTTCTCCCAGAGCTGCTTTGTTTCTTGCCTCAGTTCTGGTGCCTTAGGGGAAGCTGGAAGGAGAAGGGCACACTTCCTCTGTAATACCCCTGTGAGTCTGCTCTGTGAAGTCTCCAGCAAGGTCACTGCTTGATTTTTCTCTTTCTCTCTTGGGAACAATTAATCTGAGTGGTTGCTTTCTGGATAAGTATATACTCTGTTTATAGCTCAATGACGTTTCCAGCTTTGAAATAGGACATTTTTGTTTAGAATTTGATCTGTCTGTAAACTGCCATTGACTGGCCTCCTCCTGTGCAACTCTCCTCACTCCTGCCAGACTTGAGCTGATTTCATCTTTCTTTTTATATTATTGTAAACATGAAACCTGCTGCAAGTTGTGGCTTTCTGTAGGACCACGTGATTATGCTGAGGTGAGCCTTTATGTGCTTGTATGTACCAGGTGCTTTCTTCTTTCCTGTAGCTGGTATTGAAAAATTTGTCTAAAGAAGTAGAGATATCAGCTTAGTCTTTGTGAAGAGGTGAATCTCCTCTCCTATTAATGTAATAGACTCCATGAGCTAATAGGTGGATCTCAAAGAGAACAAAAGTATTGACAATTAATAGCATTTACATTCAGCAATGTCTGCTCAGCCTGTGCCACTCAGTGGGGCATATTTTCCCACATTAGTGAGAAAGATGAAAGAAGGGTTATGATGACTGCTGGTGTGAGCAGGTGCAGTGAATGGTGAGGAGTGAGCCTTTAGCAGGGCTCTTTGATTTGTTCTCCTCAGTCTGCCATGCTGATGCTGCTGTATGAGCAACAGGAGAGTTGCTAACAGGCAACAAGAGAAGTGGCACTGATATGGCTGAAGTGTGTAAATACTTAAGTATTTACTTAAATACTTCAATAAATCCCTTAAGTGTTTTCCTGGATCTCTGTTAGCAGGAGTGTGTGACAGCTGCCAGCATCCCAACACCTGCAGTAGTTGGGCACAGATCTTTCCCAAGGTTCAGCACTGCAGCTGCTGTGGCTTTACATGTGATGGCCTGTAAGGAAGGTGCAGGTGTCAAGGGAGTTGTAGAAAAAGCACATGTAACACTCTGAAAGCACAGTCCAATTTTTGTCACAACTCCTGTCACTATGTCTGCCTAAGGAAGTCAAGGCCATTAAAGGGACTTGGGAGAGGTTGGACTTGCCAAGAAAAATGAAACAAGGCACAGAAATTAAATCAGAGTTGACAAGGTAAATCTTTGCTGTTAACACTGAACATTTACCTGTCTGCTCTGTACTTCAGGTATTGACAGGTAGGACAGGTCATTGGTCTGCTAAATCCCATACCTAGTTATTTCAGTAGGAACTGCCTGGCTTTGTCCCTCTTGCTTCTTTCCCATAATCTCTGAACAGAAAAAAAGATGAAGGTTGTTTACATAAAATTTTGGTGTTGCTATGGGAGAAATATTCCCTTAGCAAGCAGACATCAGAATGGACAGAAGTGTTGGAAGGAGTCAGTGAGTATCCTAAGCAGCACCACCATGTGTGGTAGGTGGCCCTTTGTGTTGTCTTCTGCTGTAGGTGAAATTGTCCTGTGCTGGGTGGATGGAAATTTATAACCCTCAGCACACCAACATGGCTTTTGATGGCAGCATTTTTTGGTAATACACCTCAAGCAAAATGCTGTTTGTTATTCCTTTGCCCTTTTGACCCCAATTTGTATTGCCCCAGGTGTTGCCTTTAGACAAGGCTGGTCTCCTGCCACCCTTAGCCAGCCAGACTAAATGGGAGATGTTCTCTTGTTACACATTCTGCCATGACAGGGCCACATTTGTCATTAGACAGCAGGGGCCCTGTCAGCTTCCATCATCTGCCTTCTGTGGCTTTCTGGGTGCTGCTTTCATGTCTGTGTTTCACACAGCTCTAATAAACCTTCTGAAGTGGGTCAGTACTATCCTACAGTGTTCCAACTTCATGGCTCTCAGTCCTGGATTGCTCAAAGCCCATGCACAGACATGATGGAGCTGGATTGCCAGGGCACTGCTGGTGACCAGTTCATGGGGAGTCTGTGTGCTTCCCAAGTTACTTCCCATATACAGGACCTTAGTAATTGACCCATTCTGGTCTGGAACTTCATCAATGGAAAATGAAAAAATTGATCCCAGCTTCATCTTGCAAGGGAGACTCACTGCAGTCCTCTGCACAGGTGGTATCTGCAGAATAAATAAAGTTTATTTTACTGGAAAGCCTCTCTGGGGCCAAAGTTGGCTCTTGGCCTGCTGATAGATTTGTGATTGATAGGCAATAAAAATAGCAAATGTGTGTGAGAGTGCAGCTCTGCCTAATGCAAGGGCAGTTATTCCTTGGTGAGGATGTAATTGTCCATTTCCACTTGACTGCTGCTGGGCTGCAGTTCTTTTTCCTCTGGGCTTTCTCTAGTGACACACAGGCATTGGCCAATGGCTTGTTGGAGTGATTCTTACACTGCCTTGTGAAATCTCACTGGAACCTGGTTTGAGCAGCTTGGTGCCCTGTGTAGCCTGGTTGGGATGAGCAATGTGGCATCTTCAGCAAGGCCCTTGTCTGCTGCTGTAGCAGAGCATTGTCTGTTGGCACCTCTATTAATGCCAAGAGTCCAGGTGGGAAGCAGAGGTTGAATTAAAATATCTGGGACCAACTCCCTGCTTCTCCCATCTTCACCATGTGGTATTAATGATGCTGGGTTTGTGTAAACATTTATGTGAAGGAGACACCTCTCTCTCTCTCTTCAAGGTTGGTGTTTTGGTTGAGAAGAGAGGGCTGCTTGCTGAGTGACTGGGATTTACCACACCAGGGTTTTTCTTGTTATTAGTCTGGAATATATTTCAGATGATGCTGGGTGATATGAGTTTGTTTGTTGGCTTTATTTTTTTCCAGTATTTTTGGCCTAATGCCTCCTTTTCATTTTTTTGCTTTCCAGGGTCCATCACTTAAGCAGTTTATGGACATTTTTTCTCTCCCTGAAATGACACTGCTCTCTTCAGTCATTGATTACTTTATCACCCATGGCATTGAGTTTGACCAGGTGCATCTCTACAAAGACATATCTGTAAGTGAAATGCCAACTGCCCCACAGCTCACACCCATCAGAGTTGTGAACTCTGCAGCACTGCAAACCCAAGGGTTTGCAGTGACCAGCCTGATATGACAGCTCTGTTGTCCCTTTAGATCAAAGCCTTACCAGGGAATATTCAAAGCTGTGTTTTCAGAACATGTTTGGGCTCTGTCTGTACTACAGAGCTGGTGTTTCTGGTGTATCCTGTGTGGGAGTGCCTAAGCTGCTTAGGCTGAAGGTCCTTCCATGGGAAATATATCACAAAGCTTGTGTAAATGTTTTCTGGTTCTGCAGACTTTTAATTTGTTTTCCTTAATATTTCATTTGTCAAATAGAAAAGCTGTGTATCAAACAGTTTACTTTATACAGTGATTGCTGTAAAACACCTGTCCTGGCTTGCTCTGAGGATCCTGTACCCCTTGCAGCTGCATAGTCTGATCCAGTGGTGACTCCAGCTTTCATGTGTCATTTACTTCAAGGTGTTAAGTGGCACTTGAAAGGGCTGTGTGGGATTATCAGCATTGTTGGGGCTGTTTGACTTTTCAGTTCATGCTGTAGACAAGATGTAAGTGCTTGAGATTGCTGCTCTGGGTGATTTATGCTGACAGACAACACATTTTCCTTATTGCACTCCCTTTTCCATGGAGAAGGGTTTTTGATTGGTACCTTGTGGGGCTGTTAGGCTCACCCACTGGCTGTTCAGTTCTGGGAGGGAAATGGGGCTCCAAGGGGAAATGGGGTTTCAAGTCTGTGCTGCTGCCTTGTGATAAGGATCCACCTGTCAGCTGTGTGTCCTGGCCTTCTGTTGGTGCTAGATAGGAACCTGCCTGCCCATTTCCCACAAGACCTTAACATGTTTCAAGGGTGTTGTTTTTTCTCTTGGGGTGGGGAAAATGTGAAGAAGGCATATAGCTGACTCCTGAGGCCTTTTGTGAAGAGTATCTTCTTTTGAGTTCAAAGTATCTTCTATTGAGATCAAATGGATGTGTTCCTAATTGAAATCTTGAGAGCAGGGGGATGGTTGCCACAGCTGATTCATGTCCAATGCAGGGCAGCTGGTGTGGTCCAGCCCTCAGACTGCTCAGTGCTAATCTTGGCTTTGTCCTTTTGGAGGAGAATGTGGTCCTCTCTGAGGAACAACTAAAGTAGGCAAAGAAGAGAGCTGAGGCAGAAAATCTGTGGCAATGCCTGAGATCTATATTGAAAGTAGGGACCATCACATGCTCTCACCAGAAGAGTTCTTGCTTTTTTCCTGTACAATGAGGATAAACAAACATTTTTTCAAAACTTATCCCTTTGCACTACCCAGGTTCAAGTGCAAAGAAATGTTTTGTGAACATGAGCACAGAGATCCTTCTGTGCCTGTAGAGGACTTGCATAGCCCAGCTGTGAGGACAGCACTGGCTTAGCCTGACACCCTGCTGTAACTCCTGGTGGTACTGCTGATGTGTGTTTGGGAGCAGGCTGAGTGCTACAGGCACTGCACCGAGTCAAAAGGGCAGATCCTGGGCTATGGCAAAGGCTGAAGGTGACATGTAATTAAAGCAGTCCTGTCACACCAGTTTGGTCACTTCATATTTGAGAGTAAGAATGTGCAGTTTACCCTGCTTCCCCTTGGAGGCATTTTTTTGATGCCTACCAAGGCTCCAAGATTTTACCTACAGAAACATTATAGTTTTCCCTTTTTTTTTCTTATTTTCTTTTTTGGAGGGCAGGAATTTAGGGAAAGAGCACACTGAAATGTTTTTTCTCTGCAAAGGTTTTGGCACAAGTCCAAAGATCTGCTTGCTTTTAAGTGACAAGCAAGATCTGCTTGCTTTTGAGTTAAGAGAAAGCTGTTTTCTTGTCAGAGCTCCTGCCCTCTTTTCAGATTCCTTCCAATAAGGCAATGAGATGTGACCTCTGCGTTTTTGCCCTTCAAATCCACACGATGGAAAGAAGCTCTTAAAACTCCATTTTTAAGTGGTTATGCCTCCACCTTCATCATCCCCTTTTAAGTTGTAAATTGTGGTTCTCTCCAGCTCTGAAGGAAATTTTCTGGGGTCATGAGGAGGTTTCCCCAGCACTGCCATGAGAGCAGTTGACTGTGTGGCAATGTTACTGTAGTGATATCAGTGGTGAAGTCTGAAAGGGCAGCTACTGAAGGGGCACACACAGTGTCACAGTGTCATAGGAATTTAAGGGTCCTGGGGAAAGGCAGCAATTTGTTTACCTGTGTGAATTGTCAGGGATGAAAACAGTGCTGTTCAAACAAGCATTTGCATGTGCAAGCACTGCAAACTGTGTTGCTGCTCTGGAAATGGTTTTGTGGGTCTGGCATATCTTGCTGGATGGAGACTTGTGCAGAATCTCAGTTGGGTGTGTCTAAAACTGTGCTGTATCTTGGCTTCTGGCCTGGAAAATAGAGAATATTTGGATGCCCTTGACAACATCTGTTTTAACTTGCCTCCCTCCCAGCTGTGTATTGTGCCACCCTGCTATGGGAGCTTCTGCTCTGCCTGTGCACACTGGTCACCCAGGGTTCTGAGCTGTGGCCCTCTTTGGTTTGTGGGGAGCACTGGGGATCACAGGTGCTCTCCTCTGCTGCTGTTCACACTCCTGTCCTCACTCCTGTCCTTTGGGTCACACCTGGCAGAGCTTCCACAGGCACAGGGGGAACAAAAGCCACCTGGTGTGTGAGACAGTACAGTGTTGGGACAGTAAATGGTTTTGGAGTGGCACAGTCCTTATTGCCTTGGAACCAGTGGGGTAACATGTGCTCGTTTCCAAGAGCAGGAAGGAACTTGTGCTTCCACAGATAAGTTTTGAGGTTTTCCCTCTTACACTGCATCAGCTGAGCCAGCCACCCTGTTCTTCTTCAGGCATCTTGGTGAGCCTTGCTGGGCAGGCTCTGCTGCTTTGCAGTGATGGAGCTTTTGTTCATTCAGCAAGGAGGGGATGTGTCATTACTGCCTTGGTCCTCAGTGGTGGCAGTAGGTTTGTATGCTGGGAAACAGGAATGCCATGTTGTAAAACTGAAACATTTTCCCCCCTGCTCTTTTCTTTAGGATGCAATTAGAGATGTTCATGTGAAAGGAGTGATGTACAAATGGATTGAAAAAGATATGGGTGAGTTAAATAGAGCTCTGGTGCCAGATTCACTTGTCACTTCCTCTTTAGGTAGAAGTGATGGGGATGAGGAAGGCCACTTTGTCACCATGGTGGTTTATTGCCTGCCTGCCTGGGGTGGATCTAACTCTGAACTTTTGCATCTTTAGTGGTATAGGGGCTAGGTTTGGTTTGGTTTATAGAAATGTGGTCATGACTTATGCCAGAGTGTTCTGATGGATGCTGTATGTTTCATTCTGGTACAGAGCAGTATATCCTGCACGGGGATGAAATCTATGCTGTGCTAAACCGCCTGGTGAACCACAAGAAGAAGCTGTTCCTCATCACAAACAGTCCCTTTAGCTTTGTGTGAGTACCATTACTGCTCATCAGTGGGTCACCATGGCACAGCAAGAGCTGTACAGGGCACTCCCTCTTCTGAGCACCTGGAATTTGTATGGGACAGGGTTTTGTAGCAGTAGTCATGGAGCTCTCTGGGAACTGTTTGTGGTGAGTGTTGCACCCACAGCATTGATCTCACTTTTTGGAGAAGTTACAAAGCTGTGGCTGGCCACAACATTGGAGAGCTGACACTGCCTCTAGCAGTGTTTGATGTATCACAGACTTCCCTGGGCTTCCAGTGGTGCAGAAGAAAGTGTGTGACAGCTTGAAACAAAGCACAGCATCAATACTTCATCCAATGAGACAGCTTTGGGGGCTTCACAAATCTGTTTTCTTCCCTGTTACTGAAATAAGAGTTAATTTAGGGCAAACTGTTGTAAAGATGCAGTGTTGGGTGAAAAAAGAATACTGGATCTGTTAACTTTTCTGCTCCTTTGCCCCTAGGGACAAAGGAATGAAGCACATGGTTGGCAAGAACTGGCGGGATTTATTCGACATGGTCATTGTGCAGGCGGACAAGCCCAACTTCTTCACCGACCGCCGCAAGTACGTGTGCAGGGCAGCCCTGCCTGGGCCTGGGCCCTCCCTGCAGGGAGCTGCTCCTCTGGCCTGCCAGGAAGCACTGCCTGCTAAGCACAGTCTGCCTCCAGAAGCATTCAGCCTTCTCTCAGATACTCTCTGAGGAGGCAAGGATTGACCAGTCTGGGAGTAAGGGGAGAGAATGTGTAGAGCCAAGCAGAAAACGTGCTTCTAAAATTGGCCTGAGAGATGGCCATTTCTTGTCCTGAGAGTATGACAAAATCTTTCCTTTTCCTCTTCCCCACAGCAAGTATCTGTGTGGTTTGTTTTTTGAGGTTTTTTGGGATCTTGTTTGTATTGGATACATGTTTGGGAACTGGCAGTCCTGGAAGCCTTTTTATGTGGCAGCTGAGTTTTGTGGTCAGTTAGGAGCTGCCAATAGAAAGGCTGCTGTCCTTACTTTGCTCTTTGGCTTCTTTGCTTTGGGTACTTGTGTCTGCTTAGTTGAGAATTGGTCTGTTCTTTCCTTTGTATGTGTTTTCCTCCCCCACTACCCAGACTGTTGGCATATGCTGGAGCAAACCTATGGAATGGCTTTATAAGCTCTGCTGGCCTGGTAAAGGTTTTTTCATGGGCTGCAGGTGACATGCTTTACTAGCACAGCTTGGAGCTATGATGATCTGGCCCTCTTGGAAATAAAACCTACAGCTGCCTGGTGTCTTAGATGCACTCATGGAGTGGAGAATGTCATGGCAAGCCCTCAGGAAAAACAAGAGACAGCTCAGTTCACCTGGTGAACTCAGCATGGGGATTGCTTTCCATTCTCTCTGCAGACTTGCTTTATCCTATTAGGACATTCCATGGTCTCTGTTGGGCTGGGGCATAGCCAGGCTGGAAGAGCACACAAAGCGTTTCATGGCAAAGCCTTCTTGGCCTTGGCGTTTCAGAAGGAGTTATTATGGTTATTTTCTTCCTCTCTGTATGTGAAAACAAGAAGAATTGTTAGGGATTTTGACATGAAATGGTTACAGTCAGTGAAGCATTTTGGAAAGGTATTTCCCTTTCATACTTTCTCTTCCCCTGAGAAAATAGTGCAGAAAGCCCAGAAGGTCACTTAGAACTCATATAGAGCTTTTATTTTAAGTTGTTACATAGGTAAACAAGTTTTGTGATTCAAATGTTCTGGTTGCTGGGTAACAATCACCAAAAATCAAAAGAAGTTGACATCTCCCCCTGTTTTTTCCCCAGACCTTTTAGAAAACTGGATGATAAAGGCTCACTACAGTGGGACAAAATAAACCAGCTGGAGAAGGGAAAGATCTACAAAGAGGTAAAGTGAATGGGGGCAAGCAGGAGTCTGAAATGGTGGAGACATAGAGCACACCTGCAGTTTTGGAAACCACTGGAAAAACAGGAGAATCTGCTTGGTCAGGGTGAGGGGAAATGATGGGTTCTGCTGTAGGACACTTGTTCGTGGTTGGTGTTTGAAAGGTAGAACACAGAAGTCCTTGAAAAGAGCATCTGTGGAGGTAGAGGGTGTTTGTAAGATGACACACTCTGGGCTGTGCTGGCTGTGGGCAGTGGGAGGTGGCCTGTCCCCAGGAGCTCTCCCTGCCTGATAGGACACTGTGCCCCAGAATGCTTTCAGCATGGGTTTGGCACTAGGCATGGAAGGACAGAGACAAGTGGGAAAGGCAGAGCAGGGCCAGGTAACTTAAGGTGTGGGGTACTTGCTTTTCTGCCCAGGGGAAGCTGTGCTGAGTTACCTCTGCCAGGCTGGGTTGTCCCTGCTGCTGCCCTGTTTGTGCGAGGTGGGGTGGAAGGGAAATATCCCCTGGATGTGTGGGAGGGGCCAGTGAATGTCCCCTGCCCCCTTCACCCTGGGAGCTCTGCTCTGACATTGTCCAGCACGGCCAACTGTGCACTCTTCCCTCAGCTCTTCTGATTCTGGTCCTGAAACTCTTGTCCTGGAGGGGCTCCCAGGTCTGGTAGTTGAGGCTAAAAAGTCACAGCTCTCTGAAATCTGATGTGCATGCAAAGATCTTCCACACCTCACTCCAAACTGTTCTCCATAAGGTTGGAAAAGGTGGACTTGTGTAGAATAAAGAAATAAGGAATAAAGAAACAAGGGTGATCCTGTAGGGTACAGAGCATCAAAGAGAGTACAAAGCCTGGCTCCTGACTCTCCCCTTCTGGAAGGAGTAGCATGTCCAAGGATGAGCTGCAGCTCTGGTGAGCTTGCTGCCCTGAGTGTTGTCCTTGCAGCTGGCCTGTCCCCTGAGACAAGCTGCCTCTGGCTTTAGGACGGTTTGTTCTTGGTTATTTGAGCTGTCCAATCCCACGGGAAGGAGCTGTTAGTGAGATTTCAGTCAATTAGCTGGGACCTGACCCGTTGTAGCAGAGTAGGTCATGTCCTTGAGTAGTGCTGTTGGGAAACCTCTGTCTGGTGGGTCTGCCAAAGGGCTGGGCTGGTGTCCCATCCTCTGCCAAGAGCTCAGAGCTGGGAACATGCAGGCAGAGCTCATTCCCAGAGGGTTAGCAGCTCCTTCAGGAGAAAGGGCACACCTCACCCATGGAGTTCATTGCTGCACTAAATCCTGCCCTTGACCCACCTATGTCTTGTGGCCACAGGTTGCTCACCCAAGTGAATGGTGCACTGAGGAAGGGAAAATACGAGGGAGGAAGGTGGGCTGGGTAGGATTTTGGGCTCCTGTCCAGTTCTTCCCCACTGTCATGTTTATCTGACCGCATTAAGGTTGTTGCCTAACTGTGGCTCTTTGGGTGCATCCTGGTTGTAGCCCACCCTGTCTCCAGCATTTTTGTTCCTTGGAGTGTCACAATATGTTTCTTTCTGGCAAGTGTCACTGGCCATGGCCCTTGCTGTGCTGGGGATGTTGCCAGAGGCCTCTGAGCTGTTGCTGTCCCCTGAAGCAGGGCTGGATGGTAGTTTTTTTCTTGTGGGTATCTCATGAATGGGACCTCAGGGATTGGTGTTTTGCCCTAGGGACTGGGAAGTTGAAGTGATGCCCTCTAGGCCCTCTGTTCCAACAGATGTGGTGTTTTCTGTATGTGCCAAGTTTGTACTCCTTTCCCTCTCCAGATCTGTGATATTGGGGGAAATGAGGGCAGGACCTGGAAATCTCAGAACAGGTGTGGCTCCATGGAGCTCCAAGCACAAGTTTCCTGCCATTGCTGTTTGAGGTGACTGGAGCACAGCAAGAGGACTCTGCTCCTTGCAAGGCTGTGCTCCATCTCCTTCTCTGACAGTGCCTTTTGAGCAGGCCTCATGTGAGCAGCAGCAATGTTGTATCTGAGAAGTGCAGAGGCTGTTTTGTGCTGTTAAGGGAAGTCTGCTCAGCTCCAGGGATGCTGCAGGAACAGAAGGCCCAGCACCCTGGTCCTGGGCAGCCTTAGCTGTGCATTCAGCAAGCTGCCAGTGGCTGCTGGGGGCTGCCTTGTGTTTGGGGGCTTTCTGGCCAGGCTGGTGCTGGTGGCTGGGGGTGCTGGCTCCTTCCTGCCACTGGAGACTGGCCAGAGGGATTGCTGCTGAGTGCCTCATAGGCTTACACTGACTGCATGTGCTGGTCTGCTGGCATTGATGGGCCCATTTCCTTTCCTAGTGGCTTTTGTTCTCGTGACTCATGTGCAAAACTTGTGTGGAGATGGAAGGGTAGTCCCTGAAGTGCCTTCTGTGCATGTGTGGATGTTTGGAAAGCCTTGAAAGCTGCTTGCTGCTGTGCTTTAGCTGGTGCTTTGGGGTTTGGTTTGTTTTACTCAGCTGTGAATCTGTGCAGGCTGCCTGGCTCTTTGGCTTGGTTAAACAGTTCCTGTGGACATGTGGGTGTTGTTAATCTTTGGGGTTGAGATGGTGGTCAGGGATGTAGAACAGCTCCTGACTCCAGAAGCCTTGCCTGGCAGTGCTCACCTTCCCTCTGGTGCACCCTGTGAGGTGAAATCATTATCACCTGAGACCAACAACTTCTAAACCAGGTGTTCTTTCTGCCCAACCTCAGGCTTTTCTAATTTAGGCATTTCTTGGCCTCTAAACTGCCTCCTTTTGTTGCCTTTTTACACCATGTTTTCTTCTTGACTTGCTGTGCCCTAGACCACAGAACTTTGGAAGAATTTTTGCCTTTTTTTAAGGCTAGAGAAAAATCTGAGGGATGTACAGGGAATTTTCACATAGGAAGAAAGTGAAGTGAGGTGGGGAAGGACAGAAAGCTCTGGGTGTAGATGGTGGGGCAGCACATGGGGTTGACATCCCATGAGAGTGCTCACACCTGCCTGGGGTGAGGTGTCCTGTACCCACATTTCACACTGTGCTCCTGTCACTTGCAGGGCAACCTCTTTGATTTCCTGAGGCTGACAGGCTGGCGTGGATCCAAAGTGCTCTACTTTGGGGACCATCTGTACAGTGACCTTGCGGTGAGTGCAATGTCTCTGCCCTCCAGTGGGCTGGGAGCAGTCCCACATGGCTGCTGGGGCTGGAGATAAGGCAGGGCCTGCTCTGAATGCTCAGGGCTGTGCTGGGTGTCCCCCACAACAGGACACACAGGCTGTCAGACAGAGGCAAGCACTGGAGAAAAGGCTCCTGAAGTACCTTCTGTGGGTAAAGTGTGAATTTGAGAGCAGTTTGTAAGGATCCCACCTTTTTAGGTGCTTCATGCAACTGATCCTAGTGACCAGGAGATGGTTGTTATTGGCACGGGCCATGGATGGCTGTCCCCTGAGAATGAGAAATGGGAACAAACCCACTCTTCTAGGAACCAGGGTTGTGTTTGGCTTTCAATCTTTATGTTGAATTCTTGGTTGTTTTTTCACCCTGACCTCCAGGACCTCATGCTGCGTCATGGCTGGAGGACGGGAGCCATCGTTCCTGAGCTGGAGACGGAGATCCGGATCATAAACACGGAGCAGTACATGCACTCCCTGACCTGGCAGCAGGCTCTCACAGGGCTGCTGGAGAGAATGCAGGTAGACAGCTCCTGGCTGAGCAGGACAGGTTATGTGCTGCCTTCTGAGCCTGAATTTTGGGTTTAGCATGGGGATGAAGGGATGTACCATCTTGCCTGGTTCCTAAAAACATCTCATCCTCCTCCTGGTGCAGTGGGCTCTGGGTTTGTGAGTTACAGTGGAAATTGCAGGGAGCTGAGGTGTGGCCTGCAGGACTGATGGATGTGATGCTTTCTACTGCTGTCTTTGCAGATGTATCAGGACGCAGAGTCTAAGCAAGTATTGCTGGAGTGGATGAAGGAACGGCAGGAGATCAGGTGAGCATTTCCCCCCCTCACTTGTGAGGTCTCTTGGGGGCTCCCAGGCCCTGCTTTGGGGACAATGCTGCTGCAGCTGCTGGACTCTGGTCCTGCCTGGTGTCACTTGCCTCTGGGTGAGGGCCATGCAGCAGGGCAGTGCTGCAGGCTGGGAGGTTGGACTGGTTTGAAGGCAGGGTGGGAAAGGGGAGTGCTGGGAGGGGCTGGTGGCTGTCTGCTACTGCAGCTCCCACAGCTCCTGACACTGCCCATAACAGTGGAGCACTGAATATTCATCAGTCTCACTGCACAGGGACTGGCCTGCACCACAGTACTTGGGGTGATCCCCTGATGCCCAGGGAATGGAGTGGCCCCGGGCTAAGGGAGTGGGAAGAATCTGTGACCACAGTTTTAGCTACAGAGCACCATCTCTTTGTTCTCAGGTCTCTGACGAAGAACCTGTTCAACCCCCAGTTTGGAAGCATCTTCCGCACCTTCCACAACCCCACGTACTTCTCCCGCCGGCTGGTGCGCTTCTCTGATATCTACATGGCTTCCATCAGCTGCCTGCTCAACTACGACGTGAATTTCACCTTCTACCCCCGGCGCACCCCTCTGCAGCACGAGGCGCCGCTCTGGATGGATCAGCTGTGCACGGGCTGCATGAAAACGCCCTTCCTGGAGGAGATGGTGCACATCCGGTGAAGGGCAGGTACTGCAGGCGGCAGCAGCGCGGCCGGGGCCGGCAGCACCTCTGTCTACCACTAAAGGGCGTTTGACACTTGCGTGTGTGTGTAGATGGTGTGTTTATTCCTCCCTTCACTGGCTCCATCCCTTTCCCTGAAGTGCACTGCAGGCTGCACAGAGGATGGGTGCTTGTGCAGGGAGTCCTCTCGAGGAGTAGGTGAGATGGAAGGGCCAATGCTGGTGGTGGGACACTGCCCCCCCCGCTCTGTGCCCAGACACGTGGCTCAGGCACGGAGCTCCACATCTCCAGTGCTTGGTGACAACAACCCATGGGAGGTGTGACAAGGTGTGTCAGGTCTACAGCTCCCCCCATAGCCTGGGACTGCAGCATGAGTGACTCTGCAGATGGACAGGGAGGGTCAGGACTGCCAGCTGGGCAACCACTCAAGCCCATCAGTGAGAGCATCACATGACAAAGCAGCAGCAGCACTACCTGTCCAGTTCCCCACCAGACTGGTCTGTGCTGCTGGAGACTCTGCTGGGTTACTGGGCAGGATGTGCAAGCCTTGGGTGTGGGAGTAGGTCACAGGGTCTCAGAGTTACTGTCTGGGGACATGGCTGCTTTTTGAGAAAGCTTAAGGCTGTGCACTGTTGGTATTTTGGGGTTTGGTGCCATGTGACATCAATACTGTGGCAGTTGATGTGGTGTGGTCTGCTGTGAGCTGCAGAGGGATGTGTTCAGCCCTGCAGGGAAGGTGCAGGGCTGGCAGCAGAGGTGGTGACCTTCATCTGTGTTCACTGAGATGTGGCCTAAGGAGGGCCTGGTGAGGATGTCTGGGGAGGGGACAAGTGTGAAGTGCTGTGGGGAACATGGCCACACAAAGCCCTCAGTGGTGCCTCCCAGCAGGAGGAAGAGCAGAGAGATGCTAATAGTGATGCCAGAGTCTATAGGAGTGGACAAAGGTGACAGGCAGGAGGCCCAGGAAGGTGAGATCTGGTTTAGGATGGGAGGTGCACAAAGTGGGCTCTGCACTGGCTCAGGGCCTTGCTGGTCCTGTTCAGGCTTCAGATTTCCCAGGGCCATGCAGGGTGTTGGGGAGGGGCAGAGGGCAGGTGGGGTGCAAAGGAGGTGTTGGGAGTTTGTGCCACTGTGATACTGGTTGGCCCTAGGAGCCAGGAGCTCATGCCATCAGAAAGCTGGTTGGTGTGGGAAGTGATGGCCACAGGATGAAGGGATGGCAATACTGACTGCCTTGGTCCTCCTTCTCCTCCCCTCACTGCTGCACCATTTGCAGATGGCAACAAGGCTGACAGTGCCAGCTTGCTCAGGGGCAGTCAGTGAGTCAGTGTTGAGGTGACAGGGAGGAGAGAGGGGACAGAGGAAAGGGCCTGGCAGTGAGCAGGCACAGAGGAGGTGAGTGAGTGACTGCAGAGTGGGTAAGGGCTGTGGGTTTGGAGGGAGCTGAGCACCAGGGCCGTGTGAGCACTGGGCTGTGCTGCTGGCTGTAGGGGCTGTGTGTGTCACTGTGGGGGCAGCTGAGGAAGAGGAACCAGGGCAGTGTGGAGGACCCTGTGCCAGGACCTGTGACTCAGAAAGGTGCTGTGTGTGTCAGCAACCCTCAGTGAGACACACACACACACACACACACACACACACACACACACTTCTCCTACCTGTTCCTCCCCAGTGCTGTGCCAGGCTGGCCTGTCAGTCTGTCACTTGTGTGTCACTGCCTTGTCTTTGTGCCATGTGCCAGCCTGTCGCACACTTTCAAGATGCCTTGTGCTCAACTCAGTGGCTTGGACAATCTGTTAACGTGGCTGCTCTAATCAAACACCTGTAGTAGGTGCATGTGGCATTGTCTTTGTGCTGTGTGTAGTGTGTAGCTCAATAAACGTCCGCAGCATGTGTCACTAACTGACTAACCCGCTCCTTTCCCTGCCTGGGGGCGTGACCGAGGGCAGCCTGGGCTGAACAGCGAGGCTGGGGCGAGCAGCACGGAGCAGCGGTGCCCTTACAGCGGCAGTGCAGGCCGGGGGCACCCGGAAAGGTGGAAGGTGTGTCCCAAAGGGTGTTCGGGGTGTGTCTGACGAGACTCGTACCTGCCCATGGGGCAGTGGGAGGGCACGGGAGCGAGGCCCGGCGGGCCCCGGGGGTGCTGCACGTGAGGACGGAGGGCCCTACGTCCCTGGCAGCGGCTGAACGGGACTCTGGGTGCTGGAGGCCCCTCGTACGGGGCTATAACAGGCGGGGGCGGGGACACGAGGGGCTGGAGCTCCCACCTGCAGGGGGCGGCCGGTACGGGCGGGGCGGGCGGTGGGAGGCCGGGGCCGGGGCCGGGGCGGCGAGGCAGGCGCGGGCACAGCCGGTGGCGCTGAGCTGTTTATTTCCCCGCGGTGCGGTCGGGTCGGGGCCGCGCGGGGTCACTGCAGGAACCCGCGGGGGTCGGTGCCGGTGTCCACCAGGGGCGGGTCCTGCGGGGCAGAGAGCGGCGTGAGCGCGGGGCGGGGCTCGGGGCGGGGCGGAGGGAGAGCGGGGCGGGGCTCAGGGCAGGGCGTGGCTCACGTGCAGCGGTTCGTAGTCGGGGGCGTGGCCGCCGTACAGCGGGTTGGGGATGGCCACGAGCGGCCGCTGCGGGCGGGGCCTGACGGTGCGCGGGCCCGCGCGCTCCGGCCGGGGCCGCGCCTCCTCCTCCTCTTCCTCGTGCTCCTCGTCCCCGCGGAGATCGGCCTGCGGCGGGAGCGGCGGTGGGCGGGGCTGCGGCACCGGGCCGGGAGAGCCCCGCCCACACCCCGCCCGTTGTCGCCCACGGGCTCCCCCTGGCGGCCCGCCCTCTCCCGCGCAGCCACCGGGACCCCGCGCCGGCTCCGGCCGATTCCCCCGACCCCCGGCTCCATCCACCGCCCTCGCCCCCCGTACCTGATAGTACCCGAACTGCCCCTGCTGCCGCCGCCTCCTCACGCAGTAGTAGGCGGCGCCGGCACCGGCGAGCAGCACCAGCGCGAAGCACAGCGCTGACAACGTCCCCGTGGCCACGGCGCCCGGCCCCGCACCGTTCACCTGTGCCAAAACAGCGGCTCCCTGACGGCGCTGCCCCGGCACAGCGGTGGCACCGCCCCGCAGTGGGACCGTGGGCAGCCCTCCCAAAATGAGCCGTGCCAGGAGCAGACGACAAGGCCAGGTCTTGGGATGACTCTGTCACAACATCCCCAGGCCTGATGCCAGCCCTGTTGGTGCCCCAGACTCACCTGGCCAAGGTGAACAAGGGGCGGTGGGATCCTCAGCGGCTCTGCTATCACGTGAATGATGCCATTGAAAGCTACGATGTCCCACTCCACAATCATCGTGTCATTGAGCCCCTTGGCGTCCTACAGCACAGGACACAGATGATGTCACCTGCCCAGAAAGGCTCCCCATCATTCCCTGTCTCAAAAGAGATGTGATGAAAACTTGTGGGGTTTTTTGCCCTTTGCTAAGGCTAAACCTACTGAGTGCTTTGTACTGTTGCTTGCTGGGAGCTCTGATACGTGGAGGTCGTATCCTGACTGGGATGGGATGATGGTGCCCGTTGTGAGGTTGAAGCTGAAGAGGATGACATTGCTGGATGACACGTGGAGCTTCAGTTCCTCTCCTGTCAGTGTCTGAATAAACACCAGTGCACAGGGGTGAGAAATGGATGAGCTGGTCTCTCCCTTTCCCCCCCAGCCAAGCCCAGGCTCTCTCATGGCCACAGACAGCTCCATTCACAGATAGCACAGACAGCTCCATTCACAGATAGCACAGCACAGAATGTGCAGAGCAGAGGGGATTCGCCACCCTTAGGATTGTCAAAGTTCAGCTGGAGAACACTCTGAGCATCCTGACCTAAATGGCTTTTCTGAGGGAATGGTTGGACTGGAGACCTCCAATCCACAGGTCCTCTCTGACCCACATTCCTCCTCCTTCCCCAGGCTCTTTCACACTGTCATGCCAGCTTTAGTGACACCTGCTCTCCTCTGGGGCTCTGACAGTTCATCCCTGCTTGCTTACCTCATTGTCTGCAAAGCCAGAATTCAGAGGGGCAAAGAGAGTTTTGGGAGCAGAGACATCAGACAAATACATGAAAAAATCCAGTCCTTCTTCTGTGTCATTGGCAAAGTTCAGCAACATCTGGAAGAGATGGGAGATCTTCCCCATCAGTACACTGCTGGCAGCACAATGCCATCCCCTTCCCCAGCCCAGGAACCCCCCAGCCCTGGACAGAAACCCCCTCTGTGTCTGTAGCCTCTACCTTGCAGACAGCCCAAACCCCAACTCCTCCCTTCCCAGCTGCTCCCTCCCTGCCTGGCTGCTCCTGCAGCACCAGGAGAGCGTTGCTTACGGAATAGAAGGTGGAGAAGCGTTCCTGGTCTGCGAGCACGTCGGGCAGTTTCCCACTGCACCAGTACCCATCTCCCACAAAGCCGTCACGGCAGCTGCAGGTCACGTCTGCAAAGGAACACCAGGCTGTGATGCGATCACCAGTGCTGGCTGTACCAAGCACCTTTTGATTTCTGGTACCCTCATCACATTCCCTCTGGACATGGCCATGGGGAGAGGCCATGGGCTGTGCCCACCTGCCCTGCTCCAGGGCAGTTTCTGCCTGCTGCCCTGACACAGGACTGTCCCCAGGGAGGTGCTGGCACCCTCACCCTTCTCCCGGTAGCAGAATGCATCCCAGGTCTCGCTCAGGTTGCTTCGGGAGCCATAGTCCACGATGCCCACATGGCCGGACCCACAGCTGGGGTTGGGGTAGGCTGTGGGGTATCCAGCTGTGCCATTGTCCAGCCAACCCACCAAGCACAGATGGAATCCCATCTAGAAGAGGAAAGCCAATTATTCGGTTAAAAATAGCTCTGGCCCAGATTTTCTGCCCCAATGAACATTCCCATTGTACCTCACCCACCATACCCCCAGCACCCAAAGTGTTGGGCATGGTCACAAGTCCCATCCCAGTGTGCCTGGCAAGATCCACCAGCCCTCCTGTTTCATGGATGTAGATGGAGCAACAGGGCCTGGCTGAGGGGCTGAGAGGCCACCCACCCACATGTTCCCCCTGGGCTGGCCCAGGCCCTGGGAGATGCATGGCCTGTCCCAGCCCCACAAGGACACAGAGCCATCCCTGCCCTGACCTGCAGCGCTGCTCCCAGCTGCTGGAATGTGGCCAGGGAGGCGCCTTCTGCAGCACAGGCTGCCTGAGCCTGCTCGTAGGTGAAGCCGTACTTTTTTCGGGGTGACTGCAGGTGAAAGACACCCATGGTCTTATCTGCAAAATACCAGAGCCCAGGAGCATCAGTACAGGGCACACTGAGCCACCTCCCTGGGCAGCCACGTGTGTGACCATGGGCAGCACTGCCAAGGAGGGTGGGATGTGGACAGGGCATGAGTGAGGGAGAGGCTTCCTCTGAGCTTCTCGCCTCCCACACGGGAGCCACTGCCACCAGAGGCCATGTCACATGGAGCAGACAAGCTCCATGGCTCACCCTCCCCATATGACATGTAGGGAAATGTGAAAACCATGCCAAGCTACAGAGATGAGCCCCTGTCCCTTTGGCCATCCCACCCTGCAGCTCTCCTGAGGGGAGCTCCAGGCCAGAGGTGGAGGATGAGGGAATGTGGCCTCTCCATGGAGCACCATTCCTGGCCAGCAGGGCTGAGCACACTCACCGTGGAAGTGCAGGTCAGTGCAGATGGCCTCACGGTGGCACTGCCCGTTGGATTCCAGGCACCGGTCCGTGGGGGGCACAGCCACCTCCAGGCACTGGATCCCGTCACCAACATAGCCCTGCTTGCACTCGCAGCGCCGCTCGTTCTGCAGCAAAGGGAGGGGTGGCAATTGTGTGAGTGCAAACACACTGGGGATGCTTGCATCCCTGTGGGGATGTGGATGAGCCCCCAGAATGCCTCTACAGCCTGATGAGGCTGAGACAGAGCTGTGAAAGGCCACATGGCCTTGTCCTATGCCCACACCCAGGCAATGTCACATCGAGTCCTTGGCACGTGCTGTTTGTTTGAGCTGAGCTTTGAGGTACATGGTTCCTGACTCTTGTAATACAGCCTGCTCCCAATCCTATCTTCTGGCCTGTAGTGATCAGCTTTGGTTCTTCTGCAAAAATAGCCAGCATTGTCCTTGAAGGACCATCCAGGAGCCCCCAAACCAGCCCAGGAATGACACAACTGACACAGCTTTTGCTCCTTAGACAGAAGAGTGGGGGAAACGGCCTCAGCCCCAGAACTGTCACAGCAGCACAGCCCCTCCCTGGTAAGCACCCCCAGGATGAGCACAGCCCCTGAGGGCACCGGAGAGGAGGGGCAGGGGGCTGCAGGAGGGGGACACTGGCACAGGGCTGTCCCCGGGCACCCAGCTGGGCGGCTCTCCCAGGCACACGGATGTCCCCGGCCCTCGGGGCCGCGCTCACCGGGCCGGTGCTGATGCAGAGGGCGTGCTCGCTGCAGTCCCCGTTCCTGCCGTCGGCACAGCGGTCGATGGGCTCGCAGATGTAGCCGTCCCCTCGGTAGCCGGAGCTGCAGGCGCAGGACACGTTCACGCCCGTTTGCGAGCACTGTGCGTGCCGGGCACAGCCCCCGTTGTCCTGGCTGCACATGTCGATCACTGCGGGAGGTAAATCCTGGGTTAACTAAACCATCTCATGAGGTGTCCTGGGGCTGTCCTGCCGGCTGTCAGCCCAACGTGGCCATCGGCAGACGGTCACCTGCTGTCCTGCCCCGTGTCCGCCCCCCTGCAGCCCAGCCCGTACCTGAGCATGTCCTCCCGTCCCCCTCGTAGTGCAGGTCGCACTCGCAGAGGTTCCCGGCGCGGCAGGCGGCCTGGGCGTGGCACGGGGGAGAGCAGGTGGGTGTCACCACTGAAACCAGAACACACCCGGCCCACAGTGACCGCAGGGCTGGGACACGGGCACGGCTGCCACCACCGGCCTCTGCCCCAGGCCACCCACCCCACACTCCCACCTCTCTCACTCCCCGTTCTCTTCTGCAGATGCCTTTTCCAAACACAGAGGTTTGTTACTCCATTGAGCACACCTCACATCTGCACCTCAACCTCGAGCCCTGCCTGGAGCACCTCTGAGCTCAGGGACTTGTTCCTGATCCAGTAGAGCATTTCTCATCCGCCCCTTCCTCATCACCCCAACCCTTGTGAAATTCAACAGCATGTGGCGGATCTCGGGATGAGCCTCACAATTGAGAACTCCTTTTTGGAGATCTTTCTAAACAGCTCCCAGGAAAGCAGCCATGTGGCAGCAGGTCCCAGGGAGCAGCAGGTGGGTCCCAGGGAATGGCTGAGCACCCCTCACCCAGTCTGGTTTCACAGCGCTCCCCAGTCCAGCCCTCGGCACAGAAGCAGAAGCCGTCACCGTGCAGGCCTCCATTGCACACACCATTCTCAGTACAGTTGCACTCTGTGAGGAATGGACAAACACAACATTTATGCCTTGGTGAAAGGGCCTGGGACAGCCACGTGGCAGAAATGTGGCATTGTGGCAGGTGTGAAGGTGGGCACAGGAATCTGACACATCCCTTCCTGCCAGTCCTGGCCCCCTGTCACACACGCCCTTCACAGAGGAAGAGAAGCCTCTGCACCCACAGTACCCATCAGTCCTCTCCCTTGGGCATTTCTGGAATGTGTTTCTCACTCTGAAACATTTCCTGAGGCCCCATGAGGTCTAGTTTGGGATGGGAGGATGGAGAATTCTCTTTTCCCTCTCTTTGCTTTTGTCTCACATGGCACAGGTCCCTGCTGAGCATGTCCTCTTTCTGTACGGAGTTCATCATAACTTCTGCATCCCCCAGCACACAGCACAGTGAAATACTTTCTCCCAAACCGGGGGTCTCAGCTGTGCTCGACAAACGAGGAGGGTTCTGATGCTGTGGCGTTATCAGCCGTGTGCTGCGAGGGGCTGAGGCCAGCCCTGCCCTGTCCGGCCGGCGCGGTGCCCCAGCCCCGCCCAGCCGCGGTACCTCGGCATTCCGGGCCGTATCTGCCGGGCGCGCACAGCTCGCAGCCCGTCCCGATGAACTCCTGGCTGCAGTTGCAGACCCCTGAGCCGCCGATTTTGTCATCGCAGGTCCCACGGTTGTTGCACGGCGCCTCCAGCCCTCCTGGGCACGCTGCAAATGAGGCACTTTAGTGAGGCTCTGGTGACAAAGGGACGCTGTGCCGCAGGGTCCCTTTGCCCCTGACCCCCCGACCCCCACACCAGCTGCTGCTTACGGGGTGCTCAGACCACAGACAGCTCAGCAGCCTGGGCACTGAGTGCTGGGGACATCCCATGACAGGAAAACTTAGGAATGGGGGCAAAAGGGACAAATGTGGCACAGCTTCCAGCCTGGGAAGAAGCCCTGCTGTGGTGTGCTGGGTCTGTGCTGTTCTGCCCCACACTAACAGCAGACTCATCCAAGGATGTGAAAGCTGCCCGTGGCACAGAGGGCAGATGCCAGGGCATGGTTGAGCATTGACAATGTCTAGAGGTGACATGCCTGACAGCTACCCCCAGCAGCCCAGTGCCCAGGGCTCTTCTCAGAGACAAGATAAATTCTCCAAGGAAAGGGAACTTCTTGTCATAATCTCAGGGTATTGCTCCGGCACCCTCTACAGGCTGGGGCTCCCCGCCTGGGGTTTTGCCCGCCCTTCTCCGGGGAAGCACGCTCGTGGATGTCGGGTGTGCTGAACCGGCAATGTCACCTCCTCGCAGGGGACAGGGCCGGGCGGGACAGGGCGTGGCTCTTACCCCGGCAGTCCCGGCCATAGTGGTTGGCACAGCACTGCGGGACCCGGAGGCTGGACACGCAGCTCCTCCTGCAGCCTCGTCTGAGAGGCCCCCTGGAAGAGAAGTGTCTCCTGAAGGGGTCCCACGGGGAGTGCGGGGGCCAGGCCGGCCGCAGGAGAGAGTTGTGGTGGAACAGGAAGGTGTTCCTCAGCAGGTGATTTCCATAATAGTAGCAGCGCTTGGTTTCCCCCTGTGAGGAAACAGGCAGAACACAGACATTGCCACACTGGTCACTGATAACTCACCCTGACTTTTCTTGTGCCACTCATTCAGTTTTATGGCAAGCAACAGAGGCTTCCAAATATATGCTGGGGCTGGCTGGTGACAATGGAGCCCCCGAGGAACCTCAGGGTTGTGCCAGAAGCCAGCATTGACAATGGGGTACAGCCACTGCCTCCCAAAACTGCTCATCGTGGAATCCCTGAGCCACTCCCAGGCTGAGCTTTTTTGCTGTAAAGCACCCAGGGCCACCCCCACTGTCACCCACGCAGGACTGACCCAGCAAAGACCACTGGGCCCCATATTTTTCAGCCCAGCTCCTGCATGACTTGGGGCAAGGCATGGACCATGTGACTGAGCCAAGGGCTCGCCACACACAGGTGAGCCTTCATTGTGCTGCTAAAACATGAGGGGCACATGGGGGGTTGTCACCTATGGGCGTCCCTGGTGACAAAGCTGTGAGCTTTACCCGTTGAACAGAGCCAGCAGGGCAGGGTGGCTCGAAGCCACAGAGTCCACAGCTCTCTGTAGATCCCTGTGGAGGGGAGAAAGAAACCTCACAACAACTCAATACGTGCTGCTGCCTCTCTTGGCTGCTCAGAGCTCTGCCAAGGAAGGGCAGCAAGCCTTCCAGAGGTCCCTGTCCCCAGGCACAGGCTGCATGGGTGGCCCAGATCCTCATTCAGCCCATCCCAGGTGCTCACCGGCAGCTCAGTCAGGGTGAAGTCGTCACACCGAGATCCCAGATCCGGTGGCTCCAACAATCTGTCAATGCCATAGGCAATGCCCCCATTGAACTCCATGTGCCTCTGGATGATGGTGGCATCGCCATTCTCCAGCAGAATCTCCCCCTAACACAGGAAGAAAGGAACTTGTGATTCTGGCACATCCTACATCCTGGCTGCACCACCCAAAAGTGGCTCAGTTTAGGCTGCCATGGCTTCTTAATCACTCCAAGAACTCCAAAATCTCTGTGCATGTGTCCTTGACCACCCTTCCCATTTAACACTTTTCACAGCCACCTCTCCTAAGGATGGCCTCTGTCCATGCAGCACGTGCTCTCTGAAGGTTGTGACACCATGCAGCCAGGTCATTGTGACATTCATGTACAGGTACCAGACACCTGTGCACTCCCCTGCCAGCTGGCCATGTCTTGTGCCTCTCCACAGCCCAGCTGTAGCCAGGGAAGGGGGGGTTCCAGCCTGCAAGCACCCCAGTTCTGTGTCCACTCCCTGCCAGAAGCACCAGTTGCCCCATGGCCATGCCCAGGGACACTTGCTCCATGGGAAGCCAAGCCTGGAGTCACCAACACTCACCACGTGGGCTTTGCTGCAGCTGAATGAGATGAAGGAGCCACGCATGGATCGTACAATTTCAACCTGGGGCATGTTACCAGCAACAATCTAAGAGGGGAAAAGAAGAATGTGAAGGAGACACTGACAAAACTGGCAGTTGATGTAAAGACATGGTGAGGGCAGGGGTCAGTGGCCAGCCTCAGAGGGGTATGTGGCAGTCCCTGAAGCTGGTGTGGGTGGTACAGCACAACTGTGCTGGGTTAGTCCCAGATTCATGCACAGTGAGAGGCCAGTGTGAAAAAGCAGAGCCTGGCTTTGCCCACCTGCATCTCCCCTCACTTATATCCCTATACACAGGAGCCTGTTTGTGAGCCTTGCAGCTCCCCAGGAGCTGATGACAGAAGGTTTCAGCTCAGCCACCAGAGGTTCACCATGATGCTGTAGGTGGCCCAAGTGCTCAAACACCTTTGGGTCTTCTCAAGACAAGGGATACACTGTGTGCTCTATGGCAGCAGAGTATTCAGCAAGGTCTCTCTGACACAGCCACAGCAGACAGTGGTACCTCGTGTGGCCCTGGCAGCTGTGTGCTGTCCCGTTTACCTTGGTGTCCCTGATGATGTGTGCTTTGAGGTAGGAGGCCAGCACGTCGCGGTGCTCCCTGCGGTACAGGAACTTCTGCCGGCTCTCGGGGAGGGCGCTGAAGGCGGCGTCCGTGGGCCAGAGCAGCGTGAAGGGTCTGTGCACGGGGTTAGCCAGCAGCGGCAGCAGCTCCGCGTCCTGCCCGACAGCACAGCGACACCAGGGGGGAGCCCCGAGCCCACCGTGACCGTGCCCCGGCACGCAGCACCTCCCCGGGGCAGCGGGGGCAGTGGCTCACCTGCAGCAGCTTGCTGTAAATGCTGTACCCAAAGGCCTCGGCCACCTCCGTGATGTTCTGCTGCACAGGGAGGAAAGCAAACAACTGACACCAAGGGTTCCCCATAAACACAAGTTTATCTCTGTCACCATCGTGCTGATGGTTTGGCCTGGAAAGGGCTGGCATTCAGCAGCCACCACTTTTCTGATTCATCCTGGATAGACACTGCTATGGCAGGAGCTGGGATGAATTCCAGCACGCTGTTGTGCTGCACAGAAAATGTGTTATATTCTGTAAAATGCAGACTCTATAAGCCCCTAGTGCTTGCTTAAGGAGTCACAGAGAGACATTGGCAAACTCATGCTGCAACCTGCTCTGTGCTGGAAAAGGAGTGTAATGGTTGGCACGGGACAAGATCCTCCTGCCTACATCCAGAACTGTTGTTCCCTCATGATGGAAAAGGCTCCTTATGTTCCCTATATCCCACAAATGCTGTCACCTTCCCAAGCCAAATCTGTGGCCTCAGACAACCCCTGGGCAGGCAGGGACAGGGAGGAAGAGCAGCCCAGGCAGCTTTGGGCTGAGGCAGCTCTGCTGGGAGAGAGATCCTGTCCCTGAGCACAGCCCTGAGAGCAGGACATGGCTCCAGCCTTACCTGTGAGAGCTTTGAGATGTTGTGGCCCACCAGGTCACTGGGAATGAGGATCTTGTTGATGAAGTGGATGACCCCATTCACACCCACGATGTCACTGGTGAGCACAGTGGCTTCCTCATTGAGAGTGATGCTATTCTGAGAGAGAGGGGCCCTGCTGAGGCCTGCACAGCCAGCACCGTGCTGTGGGCCCGGGCAGGCCACCTGCCACAGCCACAGCGCCTTCACTCGACAGGAAAGGTGACACCCTGACAAATGGGACAGCAAAGGGAAGTACCTCATTCACTGTGATCTTTATCTTGTGGCCAGATAAAGATGTAAGGGACTGCTGGCCTTCCAGGTCACTAGAGAGCAGCTTCTGGCAGCCCACCATGTGGTAACGAAGCAGCTCCCGGAGGAGGCCTCTGCTCTTCCACTCCTCAAACTGCAGACAGAAAACACAGTGAGGTCACACCAGGGCACTTTGCGTTGCACACAGAGCCCCCAGCCCCAATGAGGGAGACCTGGACTGCCTGAGTTCCCTCTGACTCATCCCTGAAGGGAACATGGTCCCCCCAAAACACACTGAAGGCACAAAACCATTTGAGAGCTTTGGGAAATTTCAACCAGCTTGACTAGTCAGTGATGGGGTCAGGATATTCCATCACACTGACACCAAAAATCTGCCATTCTCTTATTCCTGAGAAGGAGGAAGGGGTCAGTCACAGATGCATGGGAGCCTTGTTGTTACCAGCCCCATGGGCACCAAGGGCACCACACACCAGTCATCCAGCACAGTGCTCCTGAGGCCCACAAGACATCATCTCCAACAAGAGGAGATATGTCCACCCCTGTCCAGGTTGTATCCTCAGTGGGATGCCTCCAAACTTCTGCTTTTACACTGATGGAGAACATCAGTGTAACTCTCCATGGTGCAGCCCCTTAGCCTTGGTTCACTGGGCAGAGCAGTCCCAGGGGGACATTGCCACAAACTGGAGCTGTCAGACAGAGTTGGCATGGGAGGGCACTTACCACTGTGCTGTTTCCTATGAAGTCTGTCTGTGGGACGAAGACAGTGAAAGGCCCTGCCCCACTGAGCTCTTTGATGCTTTCTGCCTGTGTTAGAAGGGCATTTATGGGAAGGGAAGCAGAAAACATTGTTCCAGTTAGCAAGACCCTTTGCAGAAAGCTCTAGGTGGGATTTACTACACAGACAAGGACAAAGCTGTCACCAACCTGTATCATCCTAAAGAACATGGATGCTTCTGGAATCCTTCCAAGCTCCTTAAACAAAGGGAATCAGCTGGTGTTAGCAGGGTCCCTTCCACTGGTTTCTCCCCAACCAGCACAGTGACCTGCTCTGGGTCACTCTCCCACCCCAAGAGACAGCAGTTCTCCTGGTACACCACAGTGATTCACCCTCACTCCCTCCCCAGCTCTGCAGGCACAGGTGACATGGATGCTGCAGTGAGCTCTGCCTGCACCATTCACAAGTGCTGCAGGATGGAGTGACCAGAAGATGAAAGCTGCTGGTCCTGTAGCACCTCTCACAGGTAACTGCCCTGTGCTCAAGGGACACCTTGAGTGCTTCACAAAATCCCTGCTTTAATCTCACTGTGCTGCCACTGCCAGTTCTGGGATGCTGTCCAGATGGCAGACATACCCTAGAAGAGAAACCCCCTCTCCTCACCACATTGACTTCCAGTAAGAGCAGAGGCACACACAGTCCATCTCTTTTCTCATGGCTCTGCTGTGGGCACTGCTTTATTTGCCACTGCCTGAAAAGGTCACCAGTTTGCCCAAGGACAGCCATTGTACTGGCAAGAGAACTGGACACAGACTGCTGCCCTCCAGGCTGGGCCCCAAGTCCTGGCATGGCCTCAGGGGACACCTGCCCTCATCCCACTGGGCAGAAGTGAGTTGCCTTGGGAAAAAACAAGATTACTCCCATTTGTTTATGACATGAAGCAAGCAATCCTCTGGAGGTATGGCCAATGTTGCTGACAGCAGTAGAGTGTTCCTTCCCTTTGGGGCAAAGTCACTTTGCCATGTCCCATAGCTGGCACACCAAACACACCTATGATTTATGGAGAGGTTGCTCAAAGCACCTGTCTCCTCTCCCACACCACACACGTGTCAATGTGACCCCAAGATCTGAGAGGAGGGAGTGGTTTTGCTGAGGGCAGGGGACACAGAAGGTGCAGCATAGGCCTCTCACCTGATGCATTTTGCCACGGCAGGTGAAGCCATCTCCAATGTTGTACCAGGAGCAGGTGCAGTTCCGAGTGCCAGGGCCTGTGTACTTGCACAGGCCAAAGGGGCTGCAGCCTCCATTGTTCTGGCAGGGAAAGCAAAAGGCTGCTTGGAGGGGCTTCTCCCAGCACCTGAACTGCTGCTGGTGTGTGGGAGCTGCAAACTCCATCCAGCCCAGTGAAAGGAAACCATCCCTCCCCCATGTTTAGTGCCTTAGAATAAACCTCACCCAAATTCTCAAGGGCTCCCCAGCACCAAATCCTCCCATGAAATAAGACTTTTACACCTCACTTTGGAACACAGGGTCCATGACAAAGCCCCTGATTCAGAGGGACAGTTTGACATGGCAGTGATGCCCGTGAACACAGAACACTCTGAGGATTTTGAGCACATCCCACACAAAATGTACACAAAGGAAAAAGCCCACATGCCTCCAATCCTATGTCCCTCTTCCCACCCTGAGGGAATGCTGGGTGACAGACACAACTGCAAGTGACTGCAGGAGGCAATGGAGACCAAATACACAAGGAAATCCTTCAGTATGTGGAAAAGCCAGACTTCAACTCCAGCCAACCAGGCTAACACTGTTCCTGCTGTTAACTCCTGGGAGAAAGGAACACTCCCAGGCTGTGGCCTTCACCTCTGGAAGCAGCCCAATGCTGACATACCTGTTCACACAAGTTGATGGGGTTGCAGTGGCTCACACCATCCCCACTGTAACCAGGCAGGCAGTTGCAGGCGACCTGGAGGGAGAACAGAGCCTTGGGCTCAAACTTAGACCAAATAAAGGAAACACACAAGGGCTGCCCTGGACAGAAGGCGTGTGGAATAGCAACCATTGCTGCCTCCATGAATAACCAAGCTTGTGTCCACAACAAATATAACCTGAGACTGCCTTCAGCCTCTGGCCAGCAGAGCCATCTGCTCTCATGGAAACAGCAATGTTTTCATGCTCTTCCAACGAACTTTCTCTGCATGGAAGGGAGTAAGCACAAAGCAGGGCACTGCAATGGACAGAACTGTCTCTAGTGACAGCTGTGACAACTTCCATGATAACATTGACATCCACCCCACACACTCACCTTCTTTGGGCCTGTTTTGATGCACTCTGCGTGGGTATGGCAGCCCCCATTGCTTTCCAGACAGAGATCAATTTCTGCAGCAAAACAAAAACGCCAAGTTATTGCTGAGGGCTGCTCAAGGCAGCTGGGAACTGGTGATCCAAAGAGGTTTTGGGAAAACAACAGGGAGAACTTTTCCAGCTTGGGGAACAGTTTCTTGGGAAAGTGTCTTGTGATAGCAAAGGAATAGGGTGCAACTGCAAAGTTACTCCTGACACATATGGGTCTCTGAGTTGTGACATATCTGCCACAGAAAATTCCAAGCCTGTCTGGGTGTACTTTAAAGAATATGAGAGGACTGGACTCCCTCTAGCTCCATCTTCACCCAGAGCACCACTGTGGGAGACTGCCCTCTACCTCTGTCCCTGGGCCTCTCCATGACATGCACAAGAGCAGGAAACCTTGCAGGAATCTTTTTGTCTGAGACCAAAACTCTGGTGTTTTAGTCTGAAATTCCCCTCCGTATTGATGCTACTACTCCCAAGGCACACCCTGAGTACTCACCCATGCAGAGTGTCCCATCCCCAGCATAGCCTTCCTTGCAAGCACAGGTTCTCTCTCCTGGGGACACTTTGGTGCACACAGCGTGCACAGAGCAGCCACCGTGGTCAATAGTGCAGGGATCTATTTCTGTGACCAAAAACATGAGGAGCTTGAGTGATCTTTCCTCTGGCAGCTTCCTGCCATTTATTTCACCTTGTGTTTGCTGGACACACCTGTGCAGTGGGTCCCATTCCCTGTGTATCCAGCAGAGCAGATGCAGGTCGGTTGGGAATCTGTGGAACTGTTGAGGCAGCTGAAACAAGACAGGGATAAACAATCACTGGCTGATAAACACCTCCCAATTTGCTCAGCTGATGGGAAGCACTGTTCAAATCTGGCACATGCAAGAGACCACAGGAGGCCCATTCCAGGTATTCCTTTACAGCTCCAAACACTCCAGTCATGCTGGGCAGGACCTGGTGTCCAGCCCAGGCCTCCCACAGTGCACCCTCACCACACCCATGAGCTTCTGCAGGGTGCAAGGGGGATGGTGGGGTCCCTGCCTAAAACAGGAGTCTGGATAATGGATGAAGAAGGGAGTATGGGGGAGACATTCCAGCCCTGTTTCATTCCTTGGCAGGGCAGAAAGAGTTTGTAAATGGCAGGCTGACTTGCTCCATGAATAAGGGCAGCCTTGGAGTACCTTGGAATCTCTGCTCTCTGCCATCCACCATGCTGAAGGAACTTAGAATGGATTTATGCCTGGATGGACAAAATCCTTAGGGAGACTACATGTGGTTCAGGTCCAAAGAGAGCTCCCAGAAAGGAACTGACAATTCTGCATCTTTGATGAGTAGGCACCTTCTGCCAGTCCTCTGCCAAGCCCTAAGCCAGAATCACCTCTGTGTAAAACTCACACAAACACACATGGATGACTCAGCCCCTCTTCTGCACTTACTTGGCCATTTGATGGCAAGTGTTATTGCATAAGTCAATCTTGATTCCTGCAAGAGAAAACACAAATATAACTTGGAATTTTCAGCTGGGCCATTTCTGCCATCTAGAGAAAAGGAGCCTGCAAACCAGGAGTGATGCTAACTCTCTTGTCCTATGTGGCAGCAGGAAAATCTCATGGGATTTATGTTTTGGCACTTTGCAAGGGAGTGAATTTGATGTTCTCTGTCTGAGCTCATGGTTCAACTTGATTTTATCTGTGTGGCCTCTGCACTGGTCGGAACAAAACAAGGACTGAAACCTTGTTAATCCAGAACACAGAGCCATTTGGCTTTGGCCCTTTTGAAGCAAAAGATGAACTGCTTTCATGCTTGACATTTACACTAGATAGGACAGCTCTGCTTGATTTCTATTTCTAAATTCACAATAAAATCAACCCTTATGTGCAAAACTTTAAAATCTCAAGGTATTTAGAAGATCAGGTTTCTCCTCATCCAAATGCTAATCAAAATCCCAAATCCATCTTCAACGTATTATTTTGACACACAATGACAGATTTATTGAAGACTGCACACCACAGCCTGAGCTCACCTGAGTGATTCAATCTGTGAGCAGAAAAAGCAGCTCAGCAAACACACTGGGGCCTTTTGAAAATTCAAATCAAGCCCTGACACCTTCTTAGGAAAGCAACAGGAGTCATGACCAACCCAATGTGGCTGGAAGCTCCCATTTCTCTCCCAGAGCAAGGGGCTGTTTTTGAGGTGCCTCTAACCTCAGTGGAGGTAGAAACAGGGGTAGGCTTTTCTTGGTTTACCAGAATAACTCAAGGGCTTGTGTATGGTTGGGGAAGTCACAGCAAATGCAGCTTGTGTGCAGGAATGAGAAAGCAGAGTCTGAAAAGGTTTTGGGGGAATGCAGAGTACATGTGACTCCATGGTCAGAGCAGCCAGAGCTGCTCTGAAAACTCGATAGGATCCCTCAGACTTTTCTGCCACTGGTACACCAGACGCCCCTCACACTCACGTACTTTCTTGGCAGGTGGGGCCCGTCCAGCCCGGGAAGCACTCACAGCTCCCGTCCCCTCGCAGTCCATCGTTACAAATGCCATTGTCACAGGCACATTCTGCAGGGGAAGTACAAACACCTCTGTCAAACCAAACCAGCCAGGGCTCACCAGCAGAGCCTTGCTGTCATTTCATTGTCTGCTCTGTTACTAATCCAACACATCAAACTGCCATCAAGAGTATCAAAAGAAAAAGTCATAGGAGTATCAGCTCTTGATCCCTCACTGCCAGGCCAAATAACCCAGGAGGAGAGCACCTGCCTGTGCTTGCTGTAGTTTGGGTGGCAGCAGGAAGAGCAGCACAGCACAGCACATGCTTGGTTTGAGGATGCCAAATGGGGCCATTCCTCTGGCTGGCCCCAGGTGCTCACCCCTGCTGTCTCTCTCTCAGAGACCTGGCAGCCATTTGCCTGTCTCAGAGTCTTGGCACCTTTCTGCTCTCCCACCACCCCCTCTGAGAGCTGAGACGTGGCCACCTTTCTGCCCTTGCAAGCAGTTTGGCAGAGCCAAGCTGCCCCAGCCGCGGGTGTCACCTGATTTGCAGTCGGCTCCGAACCGTCCCACTTCACACATCTCGCAGGCGGTGCCGTGAAAGCCCTCCAGGCACCGGCACTCCCCGCTGCCCTGGAGCCCATCCTGGCATTCCCCGTTCCCCGAGCACCACCGGCCCGGCTTCCCGGGGCACATCTCACACATGTGCCCGTAGTAGCCGGGGCAGCAGACGGACGTCTGGAAAACCAACAGGAACAAGCTGGGGTGAGCCATCCTGTGCACACAGACACGGCACAGCTCAGTTTCCCTCTCTGTGTGACAGCCATAATTTCTGACAGCACATGGAAGGAACAGGTAGGATGGAGTGAACAGCCTGAAATGAGATGCTCTGTTGCCCAGAGCTTCATGTAAAGTTCTGCACTGCCCTTAAGAAACAGGGGCCCTTTGGTGAGTAACTGAAATATCCTGTGCCCCTCCAGCCTGTCTCCTGCCTGTGTCCTCAGAGCAGAGAGGCTCTGGTAGGAGGTGATTTGGTTCCAAAACCTGATTTAACTGCTCTCACTTCTGTCTGCATCTACCCATGGAGGGAAGAAACTCATGACAGGACAAAGTTAGACATTACAGATGATGAGAAACAACATTCTAATGAAACAATGCAAAAGTGCCGAATGAGATACAAGTGCTGACTGAAACTCTATGTGAGTACAGTAAGTCTAACTCCCCCTCTCCCTTTTCAATTTCCCATTCCCTCTAAACTTTCCAAGCAATGCTGCAACACCTATAAGATGTCAATTCACACAAGCCTTTCTTTTACCATCTTCTCTTTAAGTGTTTTCTTCCAGCAACACATTTTCACAAAACTGGTAGAGGCCCTAGCACACACAACATGAGGTGTGAGACCTTCTGCTCCTCCCTTTGGTTTGGCTCCAATGAGTCATCAGTTATTTGGGAAGGCATAGGCACAAGCAGAATACCATCACTCATGCCTCATTTCCTTAGGAAACCAGACTGCAAACATTCAACTCCTTCTCTTCCTCTGCAGGACAAAACCCAGAGCAACAATACTGAAGCAGCAGATCCCAATCCATCACGGTGCAGACATTTCTGCAGATCTTTTGTTGTTCCAGTGCCCTCCACCTCCTGACAGAGAGCGATTCCCAGACAGCCCCAGTCTCAGCTATGCAATGGCACACGCACAGCCAGGATTTCAGCACAGCCTGCAGTCCCATGGCTGTGCTTCTCACACCCATCTCTCTTGCTTTCGCCAAAATGAATCAGAGGCAAGTGTTTTGCTCACCAGAGAAACTTTTGCACAGGTGAAATGGCAGCCTGTTGTTCCTGCACCCGCAGAGCGCAATCTGCATTTAGCGAGATTCCCTCTTCCAAGGGGCTCCTGAGGATATGATCAACATAGACACACTTAGGAGACACTACAATATTTAGACAAATAATGTACATTATTGTGCACATGTCAGTGTTCTTGATGTGTATCTGACAGGAATAGCCCTAAAAATCTGAACTATCCAGAGCTGAGACCAATGAAGCATCTCTGGATGTGAAGTCACCACATAGAGTCTTTTTTTACCTGCCAAACCCATGGTACACATTAGTCTGCATACTGAGAAGAAAAGAATTGGGAATTTTTGGGTATAGGGTAAAGCAGCAAGGCCTAAAAAGCCAGATGTAGCTGCTAGGCATTTCACAGCCAGCATGGAAATTAAATGCTTAGTTATTTTCCTCTCTGGATATGTTTGTCACTCACTCACAAACAAGCTGCAGGCACAACCAGCCCATCTGCATGAACAAACCAATGGTCCAGACAGGGAAATTGCTACCAGACACTCTTAAATTTGCTTTCCTTGATGATAATGCCAAAATAGTCAAAGATAGAATAAAATAAAATTTAAAAAAAGACAGCTCTTTTTCCCTGTTAAGTGGGAAAACGAAAGGGCTCCCAAAATTCAGGCAAAACCTGGTGCCAGCTCTGGGTGGAGCTTCATGATTCATGTCCATGTTTTGCCTGTGTAACTCTCCCTTGGTTTCTGCTTTTTCTTGCAAACCTTGGCAATGGATGAGCCACAGAGGACTCAAGAGCACATTTTTTCAGGTATCAAGATGACACCTATAGAGCAATAAAAGGATCTCAAAACATTATCTGCAACCATTCTGTGAGGTGTCCCATGAATCCAAGACTCACCAAAAGAACTGATCCAGCAGGACACTTGATCCCCTTGTCGCACTTGCCACACCTTGACTAGGGCACAGAGAACAGGACAAGTCACCAGTGTGCCCTCACCCACATCACACCAGGACACTAATCTTGAATTGCAAATGCTGCTCTACAGGCTGCTGCCTGGGACAAAGATGTTTTTATCTCTGTGGCTCAAAACACCAAAAGAAGAGATCATACGCCACACATTTCCTGAGTCTCAGGGATTTTTGTAGCCCTGGGGTTCCTTCACACAAAGCTGCAAATAGTTTTTTTCCTGATCTGTGGCAGGCAGTCTGTCACTGCAATCTTCAGGTTTAGTGGTTTAAGTGTCATGAGCCACAAGTTGGAGTTTTGGCCATGACTCCTAGGCAAACCACGGAGCATTTTCTAAGGGAGCTTGTGGTCATGGCATGCAAAAATTGGGCTGGATTTTCCTTCCAGAGCTGAATATCTGGGAGTCCCTGCACTAGCCAGCCTCATGGCTGGCACTATGAGGGAGGCTCAGCAAGGAAGCTGAACATGATCTGCACAAGAGCTGCATTAGATATACAGAATCTTCAGGTAGGAGGTGCCAAATCTCCACAATGTCCCATTTCATGAGGCTCATCTGGGGTTACACCACAAGCTACTGCCTCATCCATGAGGGCAGCCAAGGAAGGTTGTCTGTTACCCATCAGTTTGGTTCAGCAGGTGGAGGAACCCTGTGAAATGGTGTCAGCTTCTTGGACATCAGCATTACCCTCAGTATGGTGGTGGTATTGGCAGTGCAGCGATTCTTCTGGACCTGGAGCACCTGGGACACCCCAATCAGGATGCCATTCCTCGTCTCAAAGGACTTCCCATCCAAAGGAATGTTATTGACAAACTTCTGCAAAGGAGGAGATAGCAGCTGAGACAATAACCTTCAACTCCTTTGCATGGATTGCTTGGCAGCTCCAAGATAGTCCAGCAGTAAAATTGTGAGTGTGTGCAAAAGAGAAATGGGAGTATTGGGTCACCAGCCTTAGGAAGTGATAGGTCAATCCAGAACTGGTGCCTCCCTTACCTGAGTGCTGTTTTGGTAAAACATCAGCCAGTAGGAGAGCCCTAACATGCTGTTCTTATGAACTCCACTTCTCAAGTCTGCAGGCAAGAGCTTCTCTCCCAGAATGATGTGGTACTGCACTGTTTCATTGTCCTAAATCCAGAAAAATACAAAGCTTTGGAGTCTTTTGACTTCCTAGATTACAATTCTGTCAGAGGTATGGCATAAGACATGTTCTTAAGCACCTGTAATGGCTAATTAAGCCCAGAGAGCCTTGTAACTCTCTGTAACAGATGACCGATCACACTTAATGATTCTGATACTTGATGAACCCATTAATTTTTTTTGGAACCTTTCAGAAGTCTGAAAATTGCCACAGCCAGCCAGGAAGTGGAAGATGTTGTGCCATCTATCTGCATACTAATTTACTCTGCCCTTGGGGTCCAAATATTCTTTTCAGGTCCACTGCAACACCCCTGGAAATCCTCTCATTTCTCTGCCACGTTTCTCCAAGCTTTTAGCATCAGATATTCATCTCCTATGCATGCAGAAATCCCTGAGCTTGTTTACTATTTGTCAGTGTACCTGCCCCTATACCCACCACAACACATACTCAAGCAGTGAGCTTACCAGCTGGGTCACATTGGCAGCATGGCAGTACTCCTCAATGGAGTTATTTCCAGGAACAAAAATTGTGTATTGTTCAGAGGACTCAATTTTCCCAATGAGCTGGTACTCCTACAAAATGTCCAAACAGTAACATTAGCAATTACCCTTGTACTCACTAAAACCCAAACCACACGTTGAGATCAATTACAAAGACAAGAGGAAAAGCTTGAAAATGGGATGTACAACTTCTACTCAGCCATACACATCTGACTGCTTGCTCCTTGTCCTGGCTGACAAAAGAGCACCTTCCCAGCTATGAAAAAATCTTCTCTTTATTCTGGTTTACTCTGCCTTGTACAGACATCAGAGCACCTGCAGTAGACAGGTCATCTTCCACTGTAACACATGGCAGTGATTGAGAGATCTCACTGTAATTATGCAACTCTGGCTGCTCAAAAGCTTTATGTAGGACACACACAATCTCCCTTTCTTACCAGGCAGCCCAAATTTATGTCCCCCAGTACAGGGGGAGGTGGCATTTGCTCCAAAGGCTGCTGTGACAGTGACAGCTGTGCTCACCTCGAGTGCTTACCTCTAGCAACTCCTGGAATGTGCTGAAGGAGGGCACAGTGCTGAGCTGCTCCTGCAGACCAGGAGGGCTTGGGGGGATATCTGCTGGGGACGGCAACAAAACCTGTGGAAAAAGCACGTTCAGAGCAAGGCTGAGCAAGGGGCTGAGGGGAATCTCACTGCACTCCTGCCCTGCTTGCAAGAAAGGCAATTAAAAGGCCTCGGTTTGCACAGTCCTGCAATAGCCTGAAATCTTCTATCAGCCAAGAGAAGGAGAACTCTCCTCCCACTGGTCCTGGAGACAAATGTTTTAAACATTGAACACTGCTGCACAGGAAACATCTGTCAGGACCTTGTGATAACCTCATATATTTTGCCTTTATATCCTTTCCTAACCATCCAGACATGTGTTCCTCCTTGGCCCTGTAACAGAGGCTGCTACACAGGCCTGCTGCTACATCTGCAGCATTTCCCAGTGCCACATATACTGACATACCTTGCTGAGGACATGGATGATGCCATTGCTGGCAGGGATGTCACTGGCAACTACAGTTGCATTCTGGATGGTCAATACCTGCACAAGAACCAGAGGGAGATGCAAAAGGGTCAGGAAGTGCAAAGCAAGTGCAAAACAAATACATTGTTCATCCAAGGCTGCACATGGTTAATCTGGGTACAGTTTGTGAAAGATGCCTGCATTTGAGGGCACCAGTGTCCCACCCAGGCTCCCCACTGGGAACAGCAGCCCCTCAGCAGTTAAATTTGAGCTTGGTACATTTCTTATGTAAGAAAGCCTTACGCCACTGGTGGTGTTTATCTGCCATCTGGTCTGTGGGTTGAGAGTGGGTAATTCTGGCCCGTACTTTTTGAGCTTTTCAGCAGTGAAGACACCTTCAAGGAAGTGGGCTCTGTGGGCAACAAAATCAGATAAAGAAAAGATTAGGGAAGTGTTGGTAATGACAGGGAGATAAGACCATGCCACCCAACATTCACATCTCTCACAGGAAGTACTGTAGCCTGTGGAGAGAACAATGCAGAGAATTGTTCTGATGCCATCTGACTGGGAAAATCTCTCTGTAAATACATGAAAAATAAACCTACTTCCCATGGTCTGTGGTCTGTTATGTTTTAAATACCTACTTAATTTTTTGCCGGCTAGATATTTAAATTTACTTCTATATTTATCTCAAGGTATGTCCTCATTGGTCATGCACAAGAAAAATCCCATTTCATGGCTCTGTTACTGTTGTTTGGCCCAGTAAAGCAAGGGCAGGAGGCTCCTCCTACCTGACTAAAAACGGCAGTGTGTAAGGGGTCAACCAGAAATCTTCGTCAGCATTGCTCAAGTTCTTGATAGCTGCCTCTGATGGCACCAGGACAGTGACATTGGTTCCTGCTGGGATGCTGAAGAGAGATTTCTGTTGTCCAAAGCAGAAAAATGAACAAATAAGACACGCCACTGCCACATCTATAGTGCAAAATACCCCCAGCAGCCATCCCACCCTCACAGCCATGTGAAAGGGATGAGGAGGAACAGGGCAGTGCTCAGCAGCACAGCAGGGTCTCCTGCCTCTCCTGGGCATGGCAAGCAAGGAATGCCACAGGTGCTTTGGCCGAAACAGCTGACACCTCATTGCCAAGGGAAAACCTGCTGCTTTAAGCTCTACCTTCCCAATCAGTTTTCATTCAAACACGTTCAATCATATCCATAAATCCTTTTTGAATGCCCAGCATCAGTTCTGGGGAAGGGACCAAGATAGCTGCTGGCAAAAGCAATTTTCTGTGCAGCAGGTCAGGTGAGCTAAAGCTCAAGTTACAGGCTGTCCATCATAGTGAGTTTCCACACACTTAGTACAGTCTCTGGAGGGTCTCTCTTATTCCCACATAGAGGCAGGGAAGCAGCAATGAGAAAAGGAACAAACATGCAGTCTAATGTCCCAAAGGATGCTCTTCTGAAAGACAGTGTTATAATGCTACCCCTGCTTTCCCTTCTGTGCTGTGTTTTGATGGCCAGTGGTACAACCATGAAAATTAGGTGTAACACAGCCCCAGCTTCCTCTTGTGTGAGAAACAAAGCTCCCAAGACACACTCATGACCTCATTCTACCACAAACTCCCCAGCCTTTCTACATGCCTGCTCTGCAACCATTTCTCATTTGCTTTGCTTTGTTTTCTCTAAAGAAAAAGATATTTGGAGTTGCTTGTCCTCTAACAGACTCATTCACAGACTTCACTTCCACAGAACTTACCCATGTGGGTGTCCCATGGTTTCTCTTACCTTAACCCAGTTGTAGAATCCTACAAAGTGGGAATTCCTGGCCAGCTCCTTTTAAATAGAAACAACAGAAGAGTTAGCTCTGCTGAGCACAGGGTACAGGGCTGGGGGACTAGGGATGGGGGAAAGGAGCAATATCAAATATCAAATCTGACAATATCAAATCTGGCAACAATGACTTCAACATTCTTCTCACTTCACAACCATTACAGACACCATGTATTGTGAGGAGAGATGGGCACTTCTAAAACCAAACTTCAGCCATTAAAATATATATTTCCAAATAAACAAACTATTTTCAACTCATCTGCAATGGGTTCATGTGTATCAGGGACAAAAGATTGAATCCACAATTGCCTTTGATATTTCTAAAGACAGAAAATGGGCCTGACAGCTCTGACCTGAAAAACTTTCCTAACAATGAAGGAAAGATGACTTATTGCACAGGACAAGTGCTGCCTGCACAGGGGTGAGGCAGCTTAGAAATTATGCTTTCACTGGCAGTAATTACTGCTGGCATCACTTCTCTGCCTGTGGCCTTGGAATACACTTGGGCTTCATGCTGATGCTGTAGGAGTCAGCTCAGGTAACAGGGAAAAGCAAAGAGAGAGCAGAGCCAGTGCTCTCCAGTCTCAAAAAGGCTCAGACATTTGGTCTTCACTAACTTTTAGAATGTCCCCATAGCATGTCATGCCATCCCCAAAGTAGCCTTCAGAGCAAACACAGGATCTCTCTCCTCCACCGAGGGGTACACACGAAGCCTGGAAATACAAGGAAAGGAAGAAGAAATTAGAGAGCAAACACAGGTTATGTAGTCTTACACCCATCTCAGAATTGAATTCTGGCTTTCCAAGTGCTGGGCTAGAGTAGCACACACAAACTCCTTCCCCCTGCTGCCTTTATGGTGGCACTGAGTGTTCCCCTCATGCAGCCAAGACTGGGTGATTGCTCTGGTTGTGTGAACCCACAAAAATCAGAGGATCCATCTTTGGAGCACATCAGTGCAGACCAGTAAGATGACATATCATAAACCTTTGCAATTCTCTCAAAGCCATGGCTGCTGCAAAACCTGTCAGTGAGCAGGTGAGCCTGCCCTGCCATGCCAGCCTGAGGAGAGCTCTTTAACTACTCACCAGGTCATGGCAGCCACCATTGTCCATGAGGCAGGGGTTGATGGCATCACAGCTGTAGCCATCACCAGCATAGCCCCTCTTGCAGACACACTTGCTCTGTAAGAAAGACATTTCAGTTTTATAGACTTACCAGAGCATCCTCATTATTATCCAAAACATGTCTAAGGCAGCAAAACTTATCCTTAATTTATTTTCCCAAGTTTTCTTCCTGGTACCTCAAGACCTGGAAATGTGGAGTTGTTTCCTTAGCAGGGCATCATCCTCTATCACAGCACACAAGCTGCCAGATTACTTAAGCACATTGAACCCCTGCATTGCTTGGCTGTGGGGGTCACTTGAAGATGATGGTTTCCTCCTTTATTTCCAAGTTTTCAGGGAATGACACAGATTTTGGGAATGGCAGAAAGAGGAATTAATTTCAAAACTTCCTGCTTTGAAGATATCTAGGAGAGGACTTGCACATCTCACCTCACTAAAATCTGCTACAGCTTTTGTACCTTTTTTCAGCACCTTGTGCAATGCTCCCCATGCTCAGGGGGAGAAGCAGCACCCTCAGAAATCTCCTCTCACGTGCACCTTCCTCCTCCTCCCTCAACATGCATTGCTCTTGGCCCAGCTCCCTGCACAGGCTGTCTGAAGTGCTCACATGCTCTTCAGTGCTGTGGTCTGGGGACAGGGCCATGCAGCAGCTGCTGCCTATGGTCAAGTTGTGTTACAGAGTGCAGTCCTGTCCCTTTGCTGCACAAGTCCCAGAGTCAAGCAGCAGTCCTGAGCACACCAGTGCACCTCACATGCAAGTGCACTGTGATGCTGCAGCTGCAGCTGCTGTTTCTGGCAGTGGACAAGCAACCTTGGCTGCTGGCCAGCCCAATTTTTGCCTGTGGCAGTCCAAGGCCACCTGAGAGCAGCTGAGGGAGTGTTAGCTCCAGCTCCAGGCTGCTCAGCCCTGCTCATACCTGCCCAGGCCCGGTGTAGATGCAGTCGGCGTTGAGGTGGCAGCTCCCTCTGCTCTCCAGCATGCAGTTGTCTATGGGCACACAGACCTTGCCATCCCCAGTCCAGCCCACATTGCACTGGCAGGTGGCAGTGCCAGGGCCTGTACTGGTGCACAGGGCCTTCAGGAGAAGGGACAGAGAAGGAATTATACCCAGCAGAAGGGAGAGAGTGCAATGAAAATACAGCAACAAATCTCCTTCCTCACACTGTGGAGAATTTCTGACTGACCAACTCTGATTCCAGCACTGGGGACGGGGGGTGGAAGCATCTTTTCCAGAAAAGTCATAGAAAACTTCATAATGAAGTGATTCTGGAGACATTTTGTGTTTTCAGAGAGGTAGACACTTGTGCCTGAGGTGGCTCAGAACTCACAGGTTCATTATCATCATGTAAAGCTATTCCATTACACAATAAAGTATTCCCTGAAGAGGGGGACCACAATCTCCTGCCTGGATGTCTGGGATGGAATCAATGATAGATGGCAGATCTCCCTCAGGAAAAGACCTACTTTGTACCCAGTGCCATCCTATTCTCTTGCATATGGGCCAATGTCTTCCTCTGACTGAAGGGTCTAATTTATGATGAGGTTTGACCATTTGGCAGTAATTGCCAACATGAAGTACCACATGGACACAAATGTTGTGTTGGTGGTTACTGGGAATATGTGTTGGATCTCACAGTTAAGCTACAGAGAAAGGAACACATTAGAAGAGCTTGAGGGGAATATCATTGCAAATCAAAAATTATCTGTACAGCTAATCTGTGTGGCTGATAAAATATCTGGTGTGAACCAGCCAAACTATCCTTGGAGTGTCACATTTTGGCACAGGACCAAATGATCAACATCTTTACAATGACTATGCCAAGGCACTTGTTATTCCACCTCATCTGACAGACAGGAAAATTAGCACACAAAATGTGTAACAGTCCCAGGAGCCCTGGATCCCTGTTCTGATTGAGAGGAGCTGCCTCTCACTCTCCAATCTGACCCCACTTACATTCTGTGAGCAACCTCCCCGTCCTGGCTGACTGCACAGGTCGATGGGCTGGCAGGAAAACCCATCCCCTTCGTATCCATCCATGCAGATGCACCTTAAAAGTATAAACACAAAAGGGACACAGGTAGAGCAGTCCCTCAAGCAAGCAAGATTCATTACTAGCAGGCTGGCTGAGTCACTCAAAGCATGCTGTGCACCAAGCACACAGCCACACACAGCCACAGGGGTGGCAGCCATGTACAATGGCAATGTGCCCTGAACGTGCCACAGAGACTGACCTTGCTGTGTCATTGAGGCTGCAGACAGCGTGCTGGTGGCAGTACTGGGACAGCCCACTGGGGCCACAGTTCCTGGAGGTCTTGTCACAGAATTTGCCAGTGTAGCCTTCCTTGCAGGACCAGGACTGACACACCCCCCCACTGCCAGGCCTGTTGTCACAGACACCATGGACACAGCCACAATCTGTCAAGCACATGCAGTAAGATCAGTGAGTACAGAAAGCCCAGAATCCACCACAGTCATAGATTTCCAACTTTCCTTCACAATCTCTTATGACACCAAATAATCATTCCATTATTTTTTTCTGATAGAGGGGATGTCTGCTGAGAGACATCCATCACAAATCAAGCCTGGCCAGGGAACAGATCCTGAGACTGCCTGGGTCTATGTTTTCTATAGGCTGTAAGAACAGACTCAAATTTAGGCTATCAAGCTCAAGGTCATTGTCAACTCTCTTTTGTTTCCTAACAGGAGAGATCTAAATTAGGTTGATGCTTCATCACTGAAATATCACCACTGTCATATCAAACATATTTTCTCCACTGTTGTTTGAAGGGACACACACGATGACATTTTTGTCACTTCTTTCATGATGCTGGTCTTGCCAGAATGGAATCCCACATATATGAATTTGCACCATTATCTTTGTTATAAATTTTCCTTTAATCTCTCCATCAGAGTTACTAACCTTCATCACAGTTCTCGCCGTGCTTGTTTGGGTTTGCACAGATGTGGCAGGCTGTGCCTTTGAAACCTTCAAAGCAGAGACAGTTGCCATTCCCTTGAATGCCATCACTACACTGGAAGGACAACAAGAAAAAACCAAAGTGATTGAAACTCAGAGAAATGCCAAGGCATTAATATCCATCAAAGGTACTTTGATACACACAGTAACAAACAAGACTTTGAAGAGCAGTGGTAGTAATACAAGATCCCACACAGCCAGAGCTGTGCCCAACAACTATGACCTAATTCTCACTAAATATGTGCCATTTTCCTTGGATCTTCTGCTACCACCTCTGTGGGTTTATCCCTGGAGCACAAACTCTGAATTGTACTTATCTCAAACTACACTGATGCACCTGCTCATTGCAATGCAGAAGGTTCCTCCACACTTACATTTCCCCTGCCATAGCATGGGCTGGAAAATCCCCCTGGGCATGGCATGCAGTCTGGACCAAAGAACCCTTTGCAGCATCCAGGTTGCTGAAATGAAAGCAAAATTGATAAGTATGACATGACTTAACAAGAATTTCCTGGAGTACTCCTGTGCTTATAATTCTTAAATTCTGGTCCTTGTCTCTGCCATGGGGGGAAACAGAATGTTGTATTTAGCATCTGTGTTTCTTAGGAGCTCCTGCACCTAAATTATTTTTCAACAATGACCTTTTCCTGCTCACAGCCAATTCTTCTCAGAACAAACCATTATTTTCTGCTTACTCTGTGACTTCAACACATGGGATGCATGTTTTTTATGAACTTTTAATTCTTTAATAGCACTGGTACACTCACTTTTACTTTATCCTTGCCCAGAACTGCATTACTGAGGAGGGATGGAGCAGTCTTGGATAGCAGGCCTTGTCATGACTGACCAAAGGAAGAACAATCATAATGCAAACAATCAGCAGTATTTAATGAAACACCCACAAATCATTACATACAGTTGGCACTGCGAGAGCTCAGGATCTGCACACAAACATGAGGTCCATAAATTGACTAAGACAGACTTTCCTGAACCATCTGACAGTGGTTCATAAACAGGATGCAATCACTTCACAGCTTATAGCACTTTCTCTGTGCTCAGCTTCCTCTGGGAGAAATGCTAAAGCTGGCACACTCCAGTTAACACTACACAATCATGGCTTCCTCATTTTATTTAGTTGTTGCACTCAGGTTTAACTGAGCTGCCTTCTAACATCTGCAGTATGTTGGTACCCTGTGTTCTCCTGGACAAAGGAAAAGCAGGTAGCTCATTTATGTGATGTCCTGGGGACAGCTTATCTTTTGCTCCCATCCAGCCACCTGATTCAGGTCAGAGCTGCTCCTAGTGAATGAGGAAGGGCAGAACTGAGCTGTCCCAGAGGGAATGTGTTCCTAAATCCCACTCACCATGATGGTTTGATTGCAGTACCTGGCACACCCCTTCTTCAGGACATTCAGGCCTTGTGGGTCATGGATGTAAACACATTCCTTTGGGGACAGTGTTGGTTCCTGCACAAACAAAACAAGCCACCAGCACTGTCATCTTCCCCTTGGCTCTTTCTGCTGCAGAGAGCAGCTGTGCCTATCTCTAAGCTGGGGAAGTTCACTGGGGAGCCAAGGTGAGCAGCACACAGCTGGGGCAGGCCTAGGATGGACCAAGGCACACAGTGGCCTCCTCCTGCTCCCAAGAGTCCCCAAGCCTGAGCCAAGGTGCTGCCCTCTAGTTCTAACAATAGCATCTGTGATAAGGGAGAGAGCAAGCACAGGGGAAGGAAGGGAGGGAGAGGAGACAGGGGGAGATAAGGGCAGCAGGGAGGAGAAATAGAGGGTAGGAAAGAGGGGAGGAAGAAGATAGGAGAGGGGACAGGGGAGGAGGGAGGGATAGTGGGGAATAGAAGGAGTAAGGAGAGAATTACACAGTGAGGGAGGGAAGGAAAAAGACAAAGGTGAGATGAAGACATAAGAGGAAGGGTTGCAAATAACATTGGAACAATGCTCAGTGACCCGTCTTGGAGTTGGGCACAGGTAGAACTGGGCCCCAGGTGACTCTGACTTTGTCAGCCTCAGTCAGAGAGGCAAATGAGCAACTGGTGACTGCAGATCTCTACTTCAGACATCCATGCTGAGACAGCATTAGCAAGTTCCTCTGAAAGTCAGACCTCTCAGAGGACACTCAAGAGTTTAAGGGTGGTGAGCACCTCTCTGGCTTTCACAAACAACACCATTTCCTGGAACTTGCTGTTCTGCTAACCTCAGCATGGGATAACAGCAACACTCCTCCTTCCTCCACCTTCAGCTAGCTCTGCTCATCTCTGAATCAACAAGGAACACAGGACAGGAACAAACTGTTTCTCACCCTCTGCAGAGCAGAGAGATTGTTGTGATTCTCTGGCTGTAATATAGGGAGAGGCAGTACTGAATGGTACTTGAGGAATCAGGTTTGCTTCTGAGATTCTGGAGCAGCTGGCAAACCTTGCATGTGGGCAGGAAAGCTCTGCCTGAGGCAGAGTAGAAGTGCTAAAAGCTGCAAGTCTACAATTTCATTTAGACCAGAATTTCTCACCACGCTCCACATTGATTCAGCAAGCAGACTCCAGAATAAGAGAGTGCACAGAGCAGTGAGTGGGCAACAGTCTAGGACCACAAAGCTTGGATACATACCCCCTAGCAAGGCTCTCTGCTGGCTGCCTTTCCTGCTCCCTATTTATTTGAAAGTGGCTTGAGTCAGAAACTGTCAGTGTGCCTGTTTGTTATTATGCAAAGAGATTACAGAAATAACTACAAATATTTACCATTTCTTTGCTGCCAGGTGGGCAAATGCTGTTGTTGAGGGCTTCACAATCCACACAAGTGCCCTGTTAAGAAAAGAAGAGGCAAAAATGTAATTTTCTCAAAGGAACCCCTTCCCCATGCCAAGAATGCTACAGAGCTACTGTTCCCAGTACATATATCCAAAACCACACAAAATGTATATGAAATATTTAACTACTATCAGTTTCCATTCTCTGAAAGGAGCCAAGTTTATCACTTAAATAAAATTTTCATGTGTCCAAGCAGATGTTTGCACCTGCCTGAAGCTGGGGTGTATCTGCACTCTCTGAGTTTCTCTGCCACTAGGCATCCTGCTAGGCTGGAAATCTTTGGGAATCCAAGCAGCTTTGGGAATCCAAGCAGCAAGATTCACTGAATCAGCAAGTTATGTGGACACTGTGGCCCCTTGGGATTTACTGCGTCTCTCCAAATCCAAATTCAGAGTCTCATCTTCTTTCCTCAGTAAGCTACCAATGATCAAACTGGGGAGCAAGCACCTCAAATAAGGTGTATGAAACAGTTTGTGTGAGAATACTGCACAGCATTTGTAGGTCCTGCTGCTGAATGCCTGCTCCCTGTCCAGGCTACAGGACACCAGTGGGACAGAGGTGGGAACAAAGCACTGTCAGCCAAGTTAGCAACTCTAGTGGGAAGAAGATCATATAAAGGAAAAGGCAAATGTACTTTGGAATCCAAGGTAGGATGGGGGCACAGAAAGAACAACAGCCTACAAGGAACATGTGCTGATTAGCAGGAAAGCAGTGCCAAGTGCAAGCAGAAGAAACGCTGACAGTGCTGCCAAAGTTCACACCAGGGGAACTCTCAGGCAGACCACCTTTCCCAAATGCAATTTACAGAGCTTTCTTTTGGCCCTCCAGGTGAGTGTGGGGTGCACAGCAAGCACCAGCTGTGCTTGGGCATGAGAATGGAAGGAGCTGACTTACCATCACAATCTTATGTTGCTCTTCATTGCATCTGTGAGGCAAAATGGGAACGATTGAAGGAGGGATGAAGATGCCATCCAAAGTATGAATAATACCATTTGAAGCCACAATGTCTCGCATTTTTAAGGGGATCCCTGATTCATCCATCAGAATTCTTCCCTGATGTAGAAACACAATTTTAGCCCATTAGACAGGATCAACTACATAAAGCCATTGTGGGAAACAGATGGTTCACAGCATCAAGGGAAACCACACAAATGGTCAAGACTCCTAGTGGAGTCACAGATTGGATAAGAAGCAAACTAATTCAATGATCTCATTTAAGTCTAGATTTTTAAGCAGAGGAGGAAGCAGAGATTGGCTGAAACCACATAGTTCAGAACCATGTGCAGACTTTCTCCAAGCACAGAAGGGTTTGCCCCAAAGGGTTTTGATTCACACTTACATCCGCACTGATGTTGATGGTAAGTATCTGATTAGCCATTGTAACAATGTGTGGCATCATTATCAGTTGCTCTATGGCCACCTGAAATAAAACACAAGGGGGTGGTACCATGAAAAATGACCATGAAAAGGGTCATTTCAGTGTAGCTTACAGAATCCCCCCATGATTCCTGCCACTTGAGAAACTTCTGAAGGGGACTTAACGTTTACATTTCATGAAATACCATAAAAACAAGCAATGGGTCAGAGGGTAATCCAGGATTTTGTGTGAACTGTTTGCAGAACCACAAACACAGCAGCTGCCTTGGTTTTCATTCCTTGTTTAGGTAACTGTCCAGCACTACTGAAATCAAGTCCCACTAGCAGTGTCTCTTGCTAATACAGCTGCAAGTAGGGTCAGACTAATAATGATTTTTTCTAGGACATATTCAATAAACAATGAAAGTTCAGCCAGAAGCATAATAGAGAACATATTTTGACTGAAAAAATAAGCTCTAAGGCAGAAAAATATGTAAATTTCAGCTTCTGTACTTAGAAATGTAACTATTTGAGTAGAGAGTTCTGAGAACCCAGACAATTCTTATTTTTGTGTCCTGCAGAAAATTCTGCTGGACAATATTTTCATTGTAAAGGCCATCCAACTAGGGAGCACCAACACTCCAGAAAACTCAGAGCTCCTTCATGGAGAGAGAGCACAGCTGTCCCTTTTGGCAATTCCTTTCATGGCAAACACTTTGCCTCATCAGATCCTGCAGAGTCACATCTCTGCTCCTCCAGGGGAAGTCCAAGAAGCAGCAACTGAAGTCATCAACACTGAGACCTCTCTGCCAGACAAAAGGGTTGCTAAGGGGTTGCTCTGAAGGAGCTCTGGGGTCAGAGAGCTGCCTGCCTTACCGCTGCTGAAGTGTAGATGTGATGTTTCACCAGTTCCTGGAGCTTATTGATACCCTAAGGAAAGAAGAGAACATGAGAATTAGATAACCCTTCAATGCTCAGGAGGAAGAGGAAGCAACTACATTTCCTTCTAATCAGAGATTGACAATGCCAATGTCTATAGCAGTGAATTCACTTGGTGAATAAGTTCCTTCATTTTCCCCTGCCCAAAGCTGGGTGAGGAATGAAAGTCAAACGTCAGATTTAAGCAATCTGGCTGACCTGTAAGCTCCATCAGCCCCCACTTCTCTCCTAGAACCTTACAGAAACAAAGACATGGTTTGGCCACCCCCAGGAAGAACAACTTTCAGCAATGACCAGATCCATTGCACAAAGTCATTCCAGCACAGCCCAGTGCAACTCAGCCAGCTCAGGATGCCTTACAGTACTATGGGCTCCCACCTCCGTGAAAAGATAAATGAGCCTTCCATCTCTCAGCTTATCCACAGCATCATTGCTGGGTACAAACACAGTGAAGGGGCCTGGTCCATCCAGTATTGCAGGCAGGCCACAGTTCTGCAAAAACAACAGAAGACTTCATCATGGATCTAACATGGGTTACTGAGGGGGGTCCAGCAGAAGTGAGAGGAAATATTAAACAGCTCAATATTAAAGGCAGAGCTGTTGTAAAGCAAAATGTGCAAGAGGCAACTTGACACCAGGGACAGAGGTGTGATAGAACAGAAGTGTAAGTGCTACAAAACCACAGCTGGGAAAAAGAGGCCACTGGTGGGAGTGCAGCAAATATGAACAAGGGAGTTCTGGGCTAATGCTCCCTGCATGCTTTAAACACAGAGACACTCAGCTGTGGTCAAGAACTAAATATGCTGTGGAGAAGAACTCTGCAGGGACAAGGGGAAGATGGGAAAGAGGCATGTACCCTTGCCGCTTGTGCCTGATCACCTACAAATGTGAAAACTCCAACATTTTCCATTACATTTGCTTAGGTAAAATAAGAAAATAAATACCAAAAATGGCACAGAATAAAAGATCCAGAAAGAAAGCCAAAGCACTGAGATGTATTTAAATGTTATTCAAAATTCCCCCCAAATGAGCAGCAGGCTTTGTACAGCAGCAATACCTCAGCTTCCTGGGCAGACACAAACTTGCTTACCTCCAGTATAGTTTCAAATCTACTGAAAATCTCCATTGAGGCAAGGATCTCACCAATGGTTTTCTGCAAGAAGATACAAAGAGGAAAAACATGGCTGAGGCTGAAGCCATACTGGTCTGAACACATACTGGAAGGCCAAGCTTGTGGTTTGCATGTAAAGATCTACAGGAGACCATCATCCTCAAAGGGATGGGCACAATCTAATGATTATTTGTTCTCATTTAACACACAGACAACTTTTTGATTATAATTTCAAAATGCACTACGGGCCAATTAAAGAAAATCTTAGTTTGATTTTTATGTGAAAAATGCTTTTCAATATTAATCCCATAAGATACATATTCTGTAAGATACAGCAGCAGAAGAGCTCATTTGCTGATTTTATTCATGAAAGTAGAATTCTCTTCTCCTCCAAGCACTGTAAAAGCATTATTGCAAGATTTTTATCTAATTTATGCAGTACTTTTAGCAACTTTTAAAGGTTTTTTGAAGATACCTAACAGGCCTAATCAGAGATGGAGACAAAATAAATAGCCTTTTCCCTTAAAAAAAAGCCTCACTGATTTGGAAGATTAATGATGAAAATTGCTTTTTAAAAAGTGTTTATTCTGCTTCGCCATAAAAGAAGATAAATATGAATGCTTCTGTACCTGTGGGTTTCTGAGGTTGTCAGGGCTGGGTTTTTTCCTGAGGCTGTTGACAATATGTATGATGCCATTGGCTGCTGGGAGGTTTGATTGCAAGATGTTGTACAGTTCCCCTGGCAGATCTTGATACCGGAAAGATTTGAGGTATGTCTGGGTGATAATAATAATAAAAAATAATAATCATAATCATAATTTTAATCACCATAACAATAACAATAATATTGATTATGATAATTTATTTCCTTGTGTTTCATCTGTGTTACCATGATACAGCTATAAAGCAGTCCTTATGGCTCAGCAAGGGGAAGGCACTGCCAGAGCTACTCTTGAAAAAGTAAATGTAAGGGATGGCCTGGGTGTAAGACAAGCATCCCACCCTGCTGGAGTTTGGGTGATATTTTGATCCTGAGTGGTACTTTCAAGTCTTAATACAGAAAAAAAAGACCTCATCTGGGACACCCTGCTCCAGAATGAAGTTTGAGTGTGAGCAATGCTTGATCACAGCTCTGGATCACAAAAAGATGTCCTGACAACTGCATAGCTGATTTGGAGGCAATCCTGGAAGTGCAGCTTTAACTGCAGCTTTTATTAATTCGTTGTGCCCACAAGGAGTGTTCATAACAAGGCCAGAGCAGTCAGGCTCACTGAATTACAAGGCAGGTGGCTGGTCCCTTCACTTTGTATGGATCCATGCCCTGCAGCCTGGTGTGGGAGGGTATCCCAAGGTTAACCTGCAAAGTAAGCATCCAAGCCTTGGTGCTGCAGCTGTAATTCAAGTTCAGGGAAGCACAGCTTTCCTGTGCTACTCATTTTACCATGTGCATTTTGAATTGCTCCTCCCTGCCCTAAACTTCAGTTCACATCACCAAGGACTCAGTCTGAAACAAAGGAAGGGGAGTGCAGACTTCCCAGATCAAAAAACTCCTAAGTAAACAAACAGGAAAGAATTTTAAAAGGAGCATTGACACACTCAGTTCGGATTCCCCTGCTCCAATAGTGCTTTGTCCTTTTGATGTATTATGACCTAGACCTCAAGGCCAAGGCTGGATCCTTAGAGAGGAAACTCAGGGCTCTCTCCCTTGGCCACCTGTGGGTTTGCAGGAAAGGCCCAGGATGGAGAGAGAGAGCAGTGGATACTGGAAAATGTGAGTCAATTGGAAAAGGAAAAAAGAGCCTTCCACGTCAGAACACAACAATGAAAGCTTCTTTGCTAGGACGACTAAGGAAAATATAATAGAGAGGAAAAGAGAAACTAGAAGAGGAAATATTCATCATGTGTCTGTGTCCAAGCACACAAACTCCAAGGGAGCAGCATTCAGTTCTGAAGTGAGACTTTGCTGGCTCTTCCACATCAGCCACATGGATATTGTAGCTGCTGACAGTATAGGGAAAAGGTCTCTCCTCCAGAACATTGTGCACATAGAGAGCATGGAAAGACCATTCACATGTCAGATTCTTGGTTGTCTGTGAGACAGGAGATGTGGTTGCTTGGGGTGTCTGGTCTTAAATCACCTTGCTTTAGACTACACAAAGGAGCTTCTTGTTTTGATCACAGAAAAAGGTTTTCTGGTGAAGAAAGCCATCAAGGAAACCAGGCTCAAGCTCCAGCCTGTCCTATGTGAAAGCAGTGCCCCAGACCCTCAGGAGTTCCTCACCTGGCTAGTGAATGTCAGCTGATGTCCTGACAAGGTCCACATAGTCTTGGCTTTTATCATGTCTTCTATCAAGTGCAGACCAGGAACAATGTGCATTTTGCACAACTGCTCAGCAGCTGTGTCCTTTGGGGAGGAAAGCCCACATAAAAAAGAAAAATTACATGTTCTTTCAAAAACTTCATTTACCACAACACCACCTTTCTCCCAGCTAACACACCCACAGAAATTCTTAGCATACAAGACTGAGCTTTCCTCTTCATTTTGATTCACTGGAGTAGCACCCTGGCAAAACTCTCCTGTTTTTCTGCACGTCCAAGAGGGAGATTGATTGACCTGTAAGTGACTTTAGAGCAATCCTCTGGACAGAAACCCATTGGACTTGGACAAATTAAAAATTATCCTTGCATGCTCCAGATTATAAAATTTGCCAAAGCTCCCCAAGTGCAATCTTTGCCTATGCCGGACCATGCAGGTGGTCTAATCTGCTGAAATTACATTTAGCTTCTTCATTTCTTCTCTGAACTTATCATCATTGCTGCTTTTTAGAAAAATCTTCTGTCAATACTGATTTAGGTGAAACTGATCCTTGGGGAACAGGTTGACTGGATAACTTGGGGCCCTCTCCTGATGCATTTTCTATGGATCCAGAAGTTAGTATTTTTAACCACAGGTTGAATTTCCAATACATTGGTGTAAAAGTTGGCCCCTTTTGAAAGTCACAGCCACAGGTAGTAAAAAGCCACTTGAAGCTTTAAGAACAGTCATACAGAAGAGTGACTTTCCTGACATTGAAAACAAACAAAAAACTCTGTCAGTACTGAAGAAAGAAATAGAATTTTTAAAAATAATGTGAGGGATGTAACATCCTCTATAAGGCTGCAACTTAACCAGACAATGAAAAGTATTCCCAAGAGATGATTTCTATAAACAGCACATGCCAAAGTTCCTCTCTTGTGTCAATCAGTTTTTACAGGCTACAGAGCTGAAACAGGAAAGAACCTTAAGACAAAAATTTGCTAAAATCAAGAAAACTTACATTGAATTCCATTCTGTCAAGAATGGGAAGAAGGGATGGCACAAAGACTGTGAAGGGCCCATATTTAGTTAGCAATGTTGAGCACCCAGAAGCTGTAAAAAGAGGGGCAGTGTGAACTAGTTAGGCAGTGATGGTTTAACCACAGCAATAAAAATATTTCTCTTGTTAACAGCACAATTCAATCTACGCAGTATCAGCCTGGTGCATTTACAAGGAAGCAGAGGGAGTTTGGCACTGCTACCCTGTCCCCAGCTTGCTCCGTCCCCCAAGCGAAATAAAAAAGCATTTACCAAACATTTTCTTGGCGACGTTGAGCTTCCTTATAAACCTTCCTCGCAAATTCTGCTGATTTATCTCACCCAAGAGATCTTTATAGCAACTTCTCCCATCTCCAATCTCCCCTTCTTTACACACACAGCTATGAGGCAAGGATGAAACATGACAAACCATTGTAAACCAGTTTGCAACACATTCAACAATTGCCAAGTAGAACAACATGTCAGTATCTACACTTGGAAGACCAATCCCAGTTCCCACATCTTAGAATCATAGAATGGTTTGGGTGAGAAGGAACCTTAAAGATCATTTAGTTCAAACCTCCCCTGCCATGGGCAGGGACACCTTCCACTAGACCAGGTTGCTCAGGGCCCCACCCAACTTGGCCTTGAACTCTTCCAGGGATGCTGAGTAACTTCTGCCTAAACTGAGTGACAGGAAAAAAGATTCACATTTCTGCTGGGAAAGCCAATTTGTATCTACCCAAAGAGAATGGAGATGCATCTTTCTCAGATACAAACAATATAAGGGTTGTCTGCTCTAAAGTTCAGAGTACAGATTGCCACAATATAATTATTAGCACCTTTTTTAATTAGATATTTAGTCAATTGTAGTAATTTCAGCATCTGAAAATCTGAGGTAATGCATAAAACCCACAGGCTAAGGGACGATCTATCAAACAGCCCCTGTGTGACCCCTTGGCTGCAGTGAGAAGCCAGCCCAAGCACACCAGGTAGCTACAGCTCATCTGGAGCTCACTGAGGGCCCCATACAGGTTAATGACTTTTCCAGAAAAGCTTATCTACATGTGAAAATCTCTGTCCTGGTTCACACGGGTTTGCAGTCATCACTCAGAGACTACCAAAGCTGTTTTTTCCCGTTTGGGCTTTGTCCAAGTATCAGCTCTGCTCTTTCTGTGTCAGCCATGCAAAGACATGCGACACAGGGGAGGAATTTGACTCCAGTCCAGCCTCAGAGGGCTCAGTGCCAGCTGCTGGGGAACAGATCTGTAAGGCAGGGACTGCACTGAACACTCTGTCCTGCTCTGTGCTAGCACATCTTCAGAAAGGGAAATCACTGTGTTCCAGTCTTGGCCTGGAGCACACAATGAGCAAGTAGATGCTAGTAGTTTTAGCAGCATTGGAGAAGGAAGGATGGAGGAGATGGGACTGCTCTTTCCCTCTTCAATGTCTCAGAGAAGCTCTACCTTTTCTTGAAAACACGTAAAATTCTCAGGGAAGTTTTCTCTGGTGTTTGAGAAGCCATTATGCAAAAATGATCCTCTATCCAGCCATATTTCCCATCTAATGGGTACAAACTTGTAGGTGTTTTGCTGCAAAGGACTACATGAGGTCTGGTGTTTCCTCACTCAACTTGCCCCTTCTCTGTCACTCTGCAACTCTAATTTATTTATTGCTTACAGATCTGACTGGGAGAAGAGACAAAGTCTTATTCCTCATTATCAAATATGCACAAATGTGAGCAAACACCCACACATCTCCCTTTTAATGATTGGTTATTAACTTCTACCACCACTAGCTTGGGGAGCTATACCTCCAGCTCACACCAAGAAGACTCTGTCACCCCAGATTTAAAGCATTTTGTGACCCATGTGCAATAATTTACAATGACTGATGTCAAACTCTTCTTCCAATAGGTTTGTTACAAACAGGCTCTTCTCAAAGGGTAACTCTCGCCTGTAGTCCTGAGATCACCCTCAGTTTCTTCAAAATTCAGTTCATCCAAACCAAGTTGCCATTCTAGCTGCAGGAAAAGCTTCTTCATTTGCAGTTTTCAAAGTGGCTTACCTAGGAATCCCCTGAGTGTCAACTTCACAGGTGGCAGTCACATCGCAGAGGTACTGCCGGCAGTCGCTGGGAAATGCCAAACACTCGGATGAAGGAGGTCTCCTACTCATCCCAGGCTTGCAAACACACGTTGCCTAAGGGAAGGAAACACAGTGATCACAGAGCTGCATTCACCATCTTTTACCCTGTGAGTAATCCTACAGAAGAGCTGTCTGGTTTCCCTTTGCATAATCTGAGGTGAGGAGAGCAGATTTGACCAACACATTCATCAGTTCATGTGAAGATCTCCCCTGGACAATTTTGGATGTTATTGCCTTACCTCTCCTGGACGTCTGTAAACACAAATTGTGGAGTTTTCTGGGCAGCCTCCATTGTTGTCAACACAAGGGTTGATGGGCTGGCAAATCTTTCCATCTCCTTGAAATCCTTCTTTGCAGGTACATTCATATGTACGTGGTCCAAGAACTTTACATACAGCAAAGGAGGAACATGGAGAAGGAGTACAAGGATCCTGAGCTGCAATTAAAGAGATTAGAGGTGAGCAGAACCAAACTTCTGTTTTCAAAACAGCACTTAATGCAGCACAGCACACTGTAAGGCATGGAAAGAATGGAGCATAAGGAATTTGTACCGTTAAACTTCTAAAATTTCACAGGGATTGAAATCATTCCAGACAGCAGACATTTGGGGGTTTTTATTCTGAGGAATTTGGATGACACATTTTCCATGTTACTTCAGTAACAGAAGTGTGAGTGACAGAGGATGCTTGGATTGGTTCTGAATTTGCATCATGTCTGAGGATACATGAAACTGCAGTTTGGTCAGCAAAACCTGTAAAGAGCCAGTGAAAACATCTATCCATAGCTAGCTCATCACATGCATCTTATCAACGTTCTTTTAAGGAAACCAATTCAAAACTTGAATTTGAAGTCAGTGAAGAGCTCCTTTGACTCCACACTTTTTAACTGGTTCACTTACCAACATCCTGCTGTCACTACTTAGTGCATAATTATATGTGAGTGCTGGATGGAACCTGAAACTCTAATTCACTTCTTACTTTTATGACCAAGTGAGAAGAGAGCCAAAAGCTTAGCCCTTAATGTTATGTGTATTCCTGAAAAAAATGGTTTAAAACAACCTCTGCAGTGAAGTAGGCATTGTGTTCACAGTAACCAAACTCCTCTGCAGACAGCAGTGTGATAGAATTTTTTCCAAACAGAGCCATTGAGGGTCACAGAGAAATTTCTCACCTTGACAAGTGCTGCCCTGTTTTCTGTAGCCCAGCTTGCAGTCACACAGGGCTGTGCCATCCCTCACCACGCACTCACTGTTGGCCTCGCACGTCACACCTTTGCAAAGGGGGAGCTCTGCAGTCACACAGCAAAGAGAGTTTCCCTTTGAGCATGTGGGGCACTGGTAGGAGATATAATTCACCTCACACAATATCTGGAAATTAAGGCAAATGTGGATTCTGAGGACCCCAAACTGGCACAAAAGCCAGAGGATATGAGCAGTGCAGGCAGCTCTAAGTTGCTGGCAGCCTAGGTAGTCAGGCACCCCAAGGCTGAGAGAAGAGATCTAGCTGGTGTCCAGAGAAAGCAAAGAGGCATACAGAGATGGTACATCTTAACCCCTGTCACAAAGTGGGTAGACCCAAGAGTAGACCCCAGTTCTTCCCTCTATCTTGATCTCCAGTGCTCAAATCATCTTTCCTCTACATTCCCAACCTATCCAGTGCCACCCTGCCCCTTTAGGGACACCCAAGCCCACATCATGGGGCTGCTCTCCCAGCCCCTCTGCAGCTGCCAGTGTGTTTACCTTGGTCACACCTGGGGCCTGTGTAGCCTCCATGGCACGTGCAGCTCCCATTCCCAGCGACGCCGCTGTTGCATTCCCCGTGCACACAGTCACACTCTGCAAGGGAAGTACAGACAAAGCTTCAGCCCTTGGGCTGCCAGGCAATGCACAGGGCTCCAGGAACACACTGGCCAGCTGCCCTGGCACTTGGCATCCTGATTTCCCACCAATAACCCACTAGCTCCTTTTAAAATATGGCCATGCCAGTCAGAGCTTTGAGAGGGTAAATTGCATGTCCTGAGCTCAAGAAGAAGAGATAAGAGCAGTTCTGAATGCAAGACCTAGACCAGCTTTTCAGATGTTTGTTTTAACACATGGGTACAACCTCCAAGGTCACATCTATCTCACCTGTGTGGACACAAGGAAGCAGAAGCTAGACAAAAAAGGCTCCTGTAACAGCCAGGCTGCACTGCCATAATTCACTTCCCAAACTGCCATACATGAGAGGCAGCATGGTGTGTAATCATGTTTTTATAGAGGAAGGAAGGAAAAAGCTGGGAGACAAGTGGAGCTGTTATAGGAGTCTGAAAAACAGTTGGGACGTGAGTGTGGGTTGTTTTAGGGATGCAGGTAATGGCCTGGCTAGAAAGAGAGAGGAAAGTGGGACAGCCTGGATAAGGGGGGAGAGAGAGAGATTTACAATAGGAAAAATGGACTGTTTGAGTGAGAGACTGAGGATCATTTATTTAGTGGGACAGTGCAGAACACAGAAGACAGTGCAGAAAGACAAAATGCCCAGACATGTGCTATTGAACACTGCCAGCTCTCTGCCACTTTCTCCCTCTCCAGCATCTTCCTCACTCAACCTCTTCCTCCTCCTTCCTTGTTTTCAGCTATTTTTGTGGAGGTTTCCCTTGAATGACTTGTTCTTACCTGACTGACAGTCTGGGCCAAATCGATTTTCATCCCGGCAGTTCTGGCAGCCATACCCACTGTATTGCTCCTAGAAGGGCCCCAAAATGTGTCAGGTATTATTTTTCTGTATCATTCTATTGTTTCATACATCATTACAGTTTAAAGTCTCTCCCCATTTTTGATTTTCTGTGATATCTGAAGCAACACAAAGAAGAAAACTGATCTGCTCAGTGCTCCAGTACTAACCAGCCCCCGTGGCAAAGGAAAACCCAGTGTAAGCTGACACACAGAGGGCATGCAAATGGCAGGAAACTCTGCTGGGCACTGAGCAAATAATGTCCTAATTACAGACAGACAGGAAAGTTCCAGCTGGCTCCTGATATCTGTCTGAAAAAGGAATCTGGAGGTCATTGATACCAGTGGGATTTTTTACACTGATTTTACAGGGCTCAGGGACTTTCAGCATACATTTTAGTTGATATAAGGTGTCTTTGAGTTAAATCCAAAATCAACTTTTCTCAAACACGGGTCCAAGAGGTAGGATTTGAGCTGTTAATTAAGAATGCTGTAAAAATATACAGTTCATCAGGGAAAGTTTCAAGTCTAACACTGATTCATTACCATATACATTTTAGAAGCACTGCTCAATTCCGTTCAATTCAATTGTTTATACTTTGGCTGTACTAAGTCTGGAGTAGTAAAGAAAAAAGAAAAAAATATCTGCCCTAAATTCTTTCTCATCTCTCCTGTTTCTCCTGAGAGAGGGAGTCTCTGCCTACCTGGATACAGTTCATTCACAGCCAAGTGTTTCAGGGCTTCTTGCAGCCATGGACAGATACAATTATTTCAACTGATAAGGGGTTAAATTAATGCAATTCTTTCCTTATTTCACCCTTGAGATTCTTCCCAGCTCCACACCATCATCAACAGTGTTTTAGTGCTATTGCTGACAACAGCAATGCTGCAGGAAAACCACAGACACTGATGCTGGGATGAGAGGAGCTGCAAATGCCTTCCAGGCAGAAGGGCAGCCTCCACCCAGAGCTCCTGCACAGACACCACACAAACAACTCCCTCTGACAAAGCACATCACCCTCAGAGAAAATCATGCCTTCACCTTGCAGATGCAGGTCCCATTCTGCTGTATACCATCCAAACATGTCCCATGGCCATTGCAGGGATTTTCAGAGCCACCTGGACACTCTAGCAGGTAAGAGACAGGACAGATGAGATTAAATTGAATAACCAGCACCTTCCCATCTCCTCCTGCCCCAGGTATTCCAGCTGTACAAAACAAAGGTCAATTCACCAGCAAATTATCCAGCATGCCTAACACTGGCCCACAGGTGAAAGGTCTAAGGAAAGTCCCAACAAGCCATAACTAAATTTCAACAAAGGCACTGAAACATTTTTTGAGGTTTGGCCACTGCTGCCAGCAGCACTGAGGGGTGAGGGCAGTTCTGGAACTAGGAACAGACAGGAGCCTGCTTTGCAAAGACACTGAGCATTTTCAGCTCTCCTTGACTTTATGGAGAGCTGGAAGTGTGCCCAGAAAAACAGGGTCTCCACATCTTTAGAGTGGGGTACCTCCAGATTCTGAGGATTATTTCTGATAATTCTGAAATCTGTAATTTCTCTGATTAAACTAGTTGCTTATTCAAAGTTAGTATGAGAACAGGCTCAAGCACTCAAACAGTCTCCCATTTTCTGCAGAACTGGAGGGGGCCTTTCCATATTCTGTCAGTCAAACACGTGAGAAGTGTTCAGCTTAGTAGGTCTTGATTTTGGATTTTTGAGACAAGACAAAACAAATTCTCATTACTTGGCATAAATCTGAGTGGGAGTTCTGGGATTGTTATTTTCACCTTGGGTTGGAATTGCTAAGTATTTTCTGTGGCTGAACAGCTGACTGACTCCAGACTATAGCGCAGCACACGTGGCACACGCGCTGCAGACAAGAGGGATATCAGAAAGATCTTCCTCTTCCTTTGGAAACTTTTGCAAAGAGGAACAAAAACATCCCTTTCCAAAAGTTTATTTTTATAGAAGAGACAAAAGGAAGTTCCACCACAGGAGGTTATGTTATGTGTTAAATGTAAGGGGATTCAACTCATCTGGAGCATAGAGATTATGTGCTGAACAGACAGATATGCTCCCAGACAAATAATGGAGACCTTGTGAGTGTTCAAAAATAATGAAAATTAAATAACCTCAATATATATTTAATGCCTCTATTAAAACTGCTTTGACCTGTTCAACAGCTGAAGGTTGTTGTAAAAAACCCCAAAACTTACCATAGCACTCTGTACCCCAGAATCCTGGACAGCACTTTTTCTCCTCAATTTCCTTAGTACATATGCGATGGCACCCTGGCAGGGAAAGGGTATTTTCTCCTAACTTGACAGAGTATCTTAAAAAGAATAATCAAATCCAAGATTATGATTATATCACAAACTCAGCACAGACCTGCCTGAGGGTTTCTAGGCAATCCCACTGCAGTACCCTGATCTCTGAAGGGAAGGCAGGGCCCTCATCCCTGTTCCATGCACACACACAAGAGGTTTCACTCCAGTTATGTCTCCTTTAGAGAGGCCCATTGATTCAAGCATAGAGATTGGTTAGAAGAAACCTGTCAGGGACTGGGCATGAGACAGGATCTTGCATCAGGATGGAAACCTTGGGTGCTGAAGGGTTAAACAGCGCAGAAAAAAAGGTAGGATTTCCAGGATGACTCACCATTCAACTTCACATCTAAAATAAATTTGAAAGAACAAAATCTCCTTTCAGGACTCATCCTTTTGTGTCTTTTACTGAAGATTCCAGATCAAAATGCAGTAAATTTGGATTTAATAGCCATATTATTCACAGATTCTCTATTAAATCTTGGACAAATGCCTTAAATCTCTCAAGGAAGCATCTTCTTTTGAACCCATCATCCCCCCCTCCACACACTGGGTGAGTCCTTGGTGGCACTGCCTCTTGTTCTGCACGTACACATTACAAAACTATTCTTGGGTCTGTCCAACAACCACCACAAGAGCAGATAACACTCAGAAAAGCTGCATAGACTCACATTATTCTTACACTTCATTTTATTTTTGGCACCACATCCTTCCCAAATGCAACTTGGAAATTGTCTCAATAGCATTGCTGCTTTGACTTCATCTGACTCCTGTGTGTGTGCAAAAACTGCTATAAACTGCAAAACTGCCACCACTATTTTTAAAGTATTTTGAGGGAATCAGAGAAAGAGCAGACAATGGAGCTTTATATTAACAGTTAACATTCACTGCTGAATACATACACAAACAATAATTTATAGTGTTTCATTTTACAAAAGCCTCCTAGTAAATTCAGTTTTCCTTCATCCTTTTCCTACCTGCCAAACTCAACAGAGTATGAGCAAGGAACACATGAACAAGCAACTGTCATAAAGTGAACTAGGAAGGTTAAAAGTTCAGAGGATTATTGCTGGAAGCTGGGAGGATATACAAGAGGAACTATCATTAATTTTTTTTCTTAATAAGCCACTAAGGAATTCTGGGTCTGAAACAGGTTTTTATGCTAGACAGACCTCTGTTAAATGGCTATACAGCAGGATTAACAAACTCAGGTTATTTGGGGCAAGTTAAGAGGTTATTGTCATTTAATTTGTTCTCTGTATATAGAACCTGCCCAGCCAAAAGTCAGTGGGATTTGCAAAGAGACAAAAGCAACAATAACAGGGGCCATAAACCCATCTGAAACAGAACTCCATGGACCTTTACAGCTCAAAACCACGTGTGTGTTCTCCTGAAGAGCACACTACTCCCTGCATAGAAGGGCTGCACCAAAAGCATCACACAGTTAGGAAACAGGCCTTACCTGCAGTCCCCCATCCCTGGTCTTTGGGTGGTCCTTGACCAGCCTCTTGGACACAACATTTTAGGCACTGCAGCACAAGAAGTACACGCTGTATTCATGGTGAACATCGTCTTGACATTGCACCGCATGGATTTTAACTTAAAAAGAAAAAACAGCACGGAAATAGCCCCAGATTAAATTGTTATCCCAGGAACTTATCTTGCCAATCTTGTAATATCTTTATCAAGTTGCACCATGAGTTAGATATCACTGGGGAGGGCAGTGGCCAGTGCAGCACACTCTCCCATGGACTAAACCCTCCTGCCAAGGCACTGCATGCTTGGGTCCACTGGATCTCAGCTAGAAGCAACAGGGCAGATCACAGCTATCTTATCTTCCCCTATGACCCACAGCAAAGTTTCTAACCATTTCTAAAATAACCACAACTCTGCACTGCTAATTTCAGCTGATCTTTTACAAACATGTAGGACTGGTATGTGAGGACAAGCCCTAAGTTAATAACCCTTGCCAGAAGACACTGAATTAAAAGGCAACACAGCATTTATCTTTTCCATGCCACTGATAAAATCCAGTTCATTGCTGTTGCATGGACCTGCAGAGCTGACTGTGTTAGTTCAGTCTATTTCCCAGAGCCAGGAGCTGCTCACAGAAATATTTCTCATGGCAACTGTCTGTGAGGAGGCACAGAGAGGTGGATGAAAAGGAAAGGTGCTCTGCATCCCTATGAACACCTCAATGCTTTGACGCCAAGTGAGAAGGACTCCATAAACATTGGCATGAAGATCAGGTAGGACACTTGGATATATGATATGGCTGGTGAATAAATCAGTAAGTCCTTCCACCCAACCAGAATGACTTTAGGGGTTTAGTTTTCCTCACAGGGCTTTCCTGCACCCCTGCACAACCTTGCTTTTCCAAGAGAAACACAGATGGCAAAGTACAGCCTCAAGAGTGAATGATCATCATCACATGCCAACCTGTCATTAAAACTTGTGATTTTGCTCCAAAAGCATTTCCTTGAATTTCTAAAGTTGTGGAAGCAAGCAACTGCATGGAAACCTCATAGGTAATTTTGAAAAAAGACAGCATTTGCCACTGCTGATGACAGAGAAAAGCTGAGAGGCATGAGCTGTGTATGCTCCAGAAGGTCATTGACTGGAAAAAACCCAGAGCTCATCTCAACTGTCCCTCTACAGGCATTGTATTTTCTAAAAATAAAAACATATCAAATTTTGGGAGAGGCCTTGATCTGGAATTTTAAAGCCAATCCTGAACAATGCTGCTAATGCAGCAACCCTCCTGTCCCCAGAACTCCTTGTTTTGGATTCCTATCAGCAATCTCAACTTTGCTTCCTCTGAACTTAAGCCCAAATACATACATTTGCCTCAAGGCAAGGGAGGAAGCCCATGGCTTCCCATCAGTTATCAAGAGCTCAGGAAGGCCCTCCCAGATGATAGGCAGCAGACCCTGTCAGGAAAACCTCCTGAGAGATAACCCTCCAGTCTCAGGTCCACAGGGACATGTCCCTGGAATATTTCCCAACTCCTTCCCCCTGACTGGAGTTGTTGAGCTTTTGCTCATGTTTATGGATCCACCTTCTTGAGCCATACACTCAAGAATGCTGCCCAGTGAAGGAAATTATTTCTGTGGCTGTGGTTGCCCTTCCCATGGATATTAACTTCTAGTTGTGCTTCTGAGGCTTTTCTACCATACAGCAACCTCCAGTTCCCCTGGCAGCAAAATCCCCAGAACCTCTTATATCAAGGACCCCCTTGCAGTATAAAGAGCTCAAAAACAATCTGAGATCCATCTCCCCTGTGAGCACCAGCTTTACTGATATTATCCAGCAGAACAGAGATCAGCTTTGCTGTTCCTTATGCACAGAGCAGGTAGATTTCCCATTTTTCATGGAGCAAAGCAGAGAAGAAGACAATATGGATGAGCAAACAAGGTGCTGCCTCCAGACTACTCTGCCTCTAAAGACCAGCAGGGCCATCGATGGGGTCACCATCTGACTGGATCTTAAACAAGGACTCCAGATTAAAGCTGGGCTTTTGAAAGGAGCCAGTTGAAGCCAGGCTCATGGGTCTCACTGAACAGACAGCTCCTGTCCTTTTGGTTCCACCAAATCCCAGCGTTAGCCTTTCCTGAGACAATGCCTCAGAAAAAGGAATGGGAAGATGCCTGAGCAAGAAATACAAATGTGGGCTCCTTCCTGTGAGTTAGAATTATGCCACAAACCTCTACCAGGTATGTGAGCCACCCTATTTGTATCAAAAAGACCACTAAACATAGAGCACAAAACACTAAATTAAAATTCTCCAACCTTCTATTTCATCTGTACTTTCAGGCATCAGACACAGTTGGACCAGTAAATGTATTCTCTGTCATGGTGGTGCAGGAAGACACCATTGTTCACATATTATTCATTTCCCTTCTCTTTTCTCCATCAATGTGGCTCCATTTCTCAATGGAAATGAAGAGTGGGAGAGATGGATGTCTACTATTCCTCCCTGTTGGCATGTTTAATTACTTGCAGACCTCTAAGACAAGACAGTTATTGTGGAATCCCCCCCACCCTACTGGGACACTAGATAAGCTTAGGCAGCTTTCCAGTAAGACCTTCCCCTTTTTATAAGGAAATATGCTTGTGTCAGCAGCAACAGGCAGGAGGAAAGAGGAAGAAAACAGCTGAGTGGAAAAGTATTAAAAAAAATATTTCCCTTCTAATTTGAGTGACAGAACTGATGAAGCAGTCATTTTCTGGAGAGTTTTTCTTCTTAGAAAAGCAGAAGATGGAATCAAGGAACATAAATGCAACAGTCTGGATATTCAAATTCTGGAAAGGATGAAAGACAGACAGAAGTTTGAGTCAGAAGTGGCTCCTGGGGCACAGCCTCATGGAAAACAATGATGAACTGCTCCCTTGGGCTTATCTTTGACTGGTTCCTAAGTGCAAAGCCACTGGAAAGAAAGTGACATGAGGGAATATCTGTCCCTGTGATGCAGCACTGCTGCCTGGTGACAGTCACTGTTCTGATCAGGTGATGTTTGAGCTGGACTGGGTCACAGTCTGTTTACAAAGGAACAGGAAAGGAGGACTGATGCTCTCAAACATCTCCAAAATGAAAATTTTAAAGCAGAAGACATCCAGCAGTAGCCAAAAGAAGTTAAGGGTGCCTCTCTCTTCCAGGCTGTCCTGTGCTCTCTCCCAGCACTCAAATGCTTGTGCAAGAGCTACCACTGTTCTCTGCACTCAGCTGAGACCCAGAGAAGCTTCTGGATGCTGCAATGTTTCCTTCCCTCCTCTCTGAACAGATGTCCCTCACTTCTCAAGTGCTCATTTCTCGTACTCCACCTCAGGAGAATAAGCTGGGAAGTATTATTTCGTAAGGGTTAGTTTCATTCCTCTCATTTTCACTCTTTATCTTTGCTTTCCAAACCATAACACAAATCCTTCTGCATGGTAAAAATGTCAAGGAAGAAAGAAAAACATATTTGGACGTCAGTGCTCGGCTCCAACAATCCTGGGAGCCAGTTCTGGAAATAGCCATTATCTAATGAATCACCAAGTTTCCAGGGCATTTGTCCTTTACAAAACAGAGCTGCAGACACATGCTCGAGTCATTATAGTCATGAACCTTCCCAAGCAGTTCTCAATAACACTGGAGCTGAACAGAGCAGCAGCTCCTGGACACACAAACTCTTCACACTCGTTCAAGGAAGACACTTGGTAGTGTGAAGATGAAGAGTCAGGCTCAGAAATCACAAAACATGAGATTTACTGTTGCCCTGGGTTTCCCAGCATCTCAGTTGCAGAGCACTGGAAACATGGGGATGCTCAGACCACTCTCCTCATTTCCCACCTGCCTCCATTCCTCCTCCAGCACAGTCTGGGATTGGCCTCCTCCCAGCAGAAAAACTCCCATGGTTCTCACATCTGCTGCATCTTCCCCAACCCATAGCAAGAGGTATGAAAAACCAAATAAGAATAAGAGTCACTGTCATGTTTGAACCATTAAAGCTGAGTCCTGAGGTCACATCAGTGATAAACAGGTAGCACACAATCTCTCCTCTCTCAATGGCCCCTGTGAGCCAAGAAAAGCCTCCTGTGGAATCACAGCACTTTTATTCTAATCAGATCCAATGGGTTTTCTAAACTGTCAGAGAAAGCTTCATTAGATCCTTATTTTTCCTTATCTCCCACTATAACTTTGCAAATGTTTCTTTTCTTTCTCCATAAAGAGGGAATTTTTGAGGAAAAAACCCTAAAACGGAGTTATTCTGGGATTAAGTTAACTGCTCCATTTAACTTCTCTGTAAGTGGGTACTCATACCTAATAATGTAACTGTTTCATGCCAAGCCAGACTCCTCAGTGATTGCAGAGATCAACAGAGTGTCTCCATGCAGAGAGACCTACATTTCCCCTTACAGCAGCTGAAGACACAAGCCCATGCCTCTGGACACAACCTGAAACCCATCTGCCTGGAACCCACATCTCCAGACAGGTGAAATCCACCCCTAGAAACACTTCATGTTTGTGCTCAAGTCACCATCATGATCCTACAAGCCTTCCTAGCATTCATTTATGGCCCTTTCATGAAAGAGTCTATACAGAAGCTTCCACCCAAAGGTCTGACACTGAAGCATCTTTCCAGTCCTTTGGCTTTTTCTAAATCAAGTCCTTAAGACTCACAGGTCTGTCCATTCCCCACAAGGCCCTGCTGTGTCATTCAAGACAAGACAACCCTACACAGGGTGTTCCCCCTGCCCAGGGAACTTCCAAATGCCCCCCACAACTCTGGGCTTAGCAGCCAGTTCACTCCTCCAACAGCAGGACACGAGGAAGGGTATGGCAGGAGACAACATAAAGTGAATTAGTGTGAATTCCAGCCCACAGGAACTGGGCTGCCTCACCACAGAGTCTAGAGAGCAGATCTACAAAGGTATCACACATTCTCCTATGTGCTGCTGCTAAACACAAGAATAGAGGGGAAGAAATCACAAGAAAATCAACAAAATTGAAATAAAATGGAAAGTATTCAACAATCCTTACTGAGGAGCTTTTGGGAAATATACTTGAAACAAACTGTTGCAAAGGGACAAATTGATGAGATCGTAAAAATTTTTTTTAAGTAAAATTCTTCTGGGAAACTTATGGATCTGTCCTGATGGATACAAAGTTCCTGTCCCACATACTGAAACTAGCAGAAGACAAAGATGCTGAGGATTTCCCTCTGATGTTGCTTCTTTTAAGTTCAATGCCGAACACAGACACAAATTTAATCTGATTTAAAACTCAAGCAGCTCCCTTCAACCTTATATTTAGCTCCTGAGTTTGGACTAAAAAGATACCTCACAGCCCTACAGTTTTTACTGATTTTATTCTGCACCTAACTAAATGTAAATGAAAAAAAAAAAAAGAGTTGTGGAGAGGACTATTTCCTAACATGCTACCATCCAAATATGAAGAACTTCTCAATGAACATTTAAACAAAGACGGCAGACTTACCTTCTGACTCTGGCAGTCAGCTGTGGGAGTGAAGCATGCTGCTAAGAAGAAAAACAGCAATCCAGGAGGATGCATTTTCATGCTTTTACAGCAGGACCCTTTACACAAAAGGGGTGGCGAGAGAGGCTGCAATTTCTGTAAGATAACACCGCCTACTAAGAATCAGATCCAAGACAAACCAGAGGTTAAAAGTAAACAGGGAGAGAGCATTTTTGCACTGTGCTTTTTGGCTGCAAAGCCTTCAGAAATGGATCTGCTACTTCTAGTGTGATTTCTGTATCAACATAAGCTTTTTCTTTCCATTCTTTTTTTAAATGCACAAGCAGAACTCCTTAGTAAAAGGTTTACTCAAAACAGGAACATCTACGGATTTCCTCTTACATATCAGTTCAAAACAGAAGGAAGGAAATCCTTAGTTTTCAACTAATTGGAATGAAAATAGGTTAACTGTATGCTTAACAGAAAGCAAATGCAATGGGCAAACTTAAATACCATAAATTCATGAAGGGTAAGTTAATTTCCTTTTGCCACTGATGTGAATATGTCCATAACATCTCAAACTGAAGGTAGAGCTGAGCAATGCCTATGCCAAAGTATTGTAAGAACAAAGCAATGTGAGTGACAGGCTGTGCTTCAGAACACGAATGGAGCACATTGCATCAATCAATCAATCAATCAATCAAGCACTTTGGGCAGGCTTTGATATTTTTATTTTAAATAGTTGACTTCTCAGCAAGAAAAGCTGATGCTATGGCAGCAATGGCAAAATTTATAATTTCCAAATACTCTGCTGACAGCTTGATGAATCCAAGGAGCATTTCCATAGCACTCAGAACAGAAAAGTCCCAAAACAGTTTAAAAAAATACACACTAACCTGAGGTACAGTCTGCAATTTATATTCTCCTTTTGAATTTTACAAAGAATTGATTATTGATAGATTTTCCATGTTCTTTGTCTCCCTGCCCTGCCAAGAGAGCCCACTATCCTGAGCAGTCTAAGGACTGCTTCTGTTAGCAACAAATCTCACTAAGCGATGAGGCACCTTCATATTTTCTAGCCATTAATAGCACATGAAGATGCCTAAATGAAACCAGGACATGGAACCATTCTTGTGTTTGCATAAATAATGAGAGCATTAATACCTTTTTGCCCCTGCATCCTCACAAAGCCACACATGCTGTAACACACGAGGCGCATAGGAAGCGCTGTACTTACTGCTGCCGTTAGCTGTGCTTCACTTCTGCCTTCATCCTACAGGGAAAGGCAGCATGATGAACAGCCAGCCCTGCTATATATCCTGCACTAACAGGAAGCAGATAAGGCACACAACCATCCACTGCAACCCATGTGAGCAGCACCAGCCCACAGCTCAACCCAACAGCTCAGCCCTCTTGTCCTGCCACAGGACAACTGCAGCCCCAGGACTGTCACTGCCCAGCTGGTGCCACCCTGTCAGGGTCAGAGCGCTCACACTGCTCTTGAAACCATTTGGTACCCTGAAGGTCTTCAAAATGAGGCAGAGGCACCATGGCTCAGCCAGCTCTGGTGGGATGGGAAAGTCACAAATGGGCAGTGGGGACACTCTTATTTGAATGAGAGAATGAAAGCTGTACAGTGTTTTCTTGGCCTGCAGTCACGGCCCTGAGCTGGCCATGGAAACACAAGAATGAGACTGCTCCTCTGCTCCATGCTGCCCCAGGAGGATGGAGAAGATTGTTGGGTTTTCCAAGAACTGGCTGGATGACACAGGGATTAAGTTGCCAGAATCCACAAATAGCTGATAAGTTTTTAAGGTGAAAATAGCTTACCCTGGGGCACTGGAAGGTGCATTGGATTCTTTAATGGCTCAGCACTGAAAATGGTACAGGGCAAGAAAAGCCACACAAAGACGGATTCCAGGGTTTTCCACTGCTGCTTATCATCACTGTATCTGACCTACTGCAGGGAAACCAGGAAGGGAGAGAAATGCTTGGTGAAATTCCTGTCTGAATTAAATAAATCAGATTCACAGCAACATCAAAAGGTTCACAGCCAGCTTCCTTATCTGACCTCACCTCAATTAAAGACTAGCAATACAAAAGCAATATACAGGCTAAAAATGCAAACAGTGAGTAGTGCCATTGTACAGCAGCAGAGCATAAACTGAAAAATCAAAAGGTCATCTGTCATTAGACCCTGCTTTCCTGACCAAGCAGCATAAGCACTGTGTGTTTCAGCCACTGCCTATGAGTTGCTCTGAGAGAATGGAAACTTTGCTCACCACCACTACTGGAGCTGGAACACCAAAATCTGCAACACTTTTGGATCTTCATGATTCTGGAAATTAGTAAGAAGGTGAATCACTGACCACCTCTAAATTAATAGGTGGCCAAGAGCCATTAGTAATGTTCAGTGCACAGAAGCTAAAGTGCTCTCAGCAGCAGTTCCAGCTGGCAGTGTCATCAAAAATGGCAACACCAGCAGAGAAACAGCACAGGAAGCAAAAATGAGCCAAACAAACCCAAATTACTGCTCCACTCACAGTTTCTGCTCTCTTCTCATAGATGGATTCCTCCTAGGCAGATATATCTATTTTCTCATGGATGACATCTATAAAATCTTTATGCCTTAGAGGCAAAATGCATTGGATCAATTTTTTGATTCCACTGTTTAGTCCAATACTCTTCAAAACTGTCAACAAATAGAAACCCCAGTTCCCTCACTCATTTCAATATTAGACCCACTCATGCACAGAGGCATCTCTACAAAGTATTTCAGACCCCAAAATCTCATAAAGCAAGGTCCTGAGATCTGCCAGAGAGCCTTCATCAAAAGAGAAAATTTAGGCAAGGCTTGTAAAGATCTAATGACAGAATACACAAACAGCCCTGTGCAGGCAGAGTAGGAGGATTTTGTTCACGTCCTAGTCAATGTTTGATTGAAATAGGATTGTGCAAATCCAATTTTAAAGCATTCAGTAGGAGTTGTCAACTGTCTGCCAGTGTGTTTATCTGTGAGGTTTCACACATGGATTTATTTGTTTTAGAAAGCATGGAGATTGACTTCTCTGTCAAGTGTCTCATGCCCACATAACAGAAGGTGGCTGATTTAGCAGAAGTCACAGACGTGGGTCTCAGAAACATCTTCAAATTCTGGCCCTGACTTCTTCAAGATGACTGCTACAAAACACTTAAAATTTATCTTGTGGCCTCAGTCTCCCCCATCATCAGCAGATTGTTGGCAGCAGGAAAGCTCAGGATTTTTCTCTCTCAGGGAAAAATTCCTTCTCCTTTTATTTATGGATCAATTACAAGCTGAGTCCTCTAAAGCAACTTTTGTAAGACCTGGAATTTTTATTGTGTACACATTAACATTTAAAGTTGAGAATCCGCTGGTAAAAATTACTCAACCTGTTTCACAGAATAAGAAACCAAACCCCCACTTGGATAAAGTCAAAGGATAAGGCTACAAACCCTCCCAGACTCCCTGCCTGCCTGTGCCACACACTGTGTTTTAAAATGCTGGGTCACCAGCTCTGTTCTGTGAAGTGTCTGCAGCTCTGACCAGATTGGGCAATTTCCTGCTATTGAATTCTTTTGTATAGAGACTATAGAGCCAAGGCAAGTGATTTGCCATCCAGTCCACCTTGCCACACAGCTTCTCTGGGAACTGACCATTTGGTTACATCCACAGAGAGAAAAGGACTCTTGTTCTGCACTTCTGGCAAAGCTGGGAAAGGACATTAAGTCCCTTTGCTTGAGTTGTAAGGCTGTGAGTCTGAAAAGGATTAAGCAGGCCAAGCCAATAGTGCTTGTGTGTAGGAATGGGGCCAGCTGAACCATACTTACCCAACATACCCTCAGGGTCCTGGTGAAGATGCAAGGACACAACCCTAATTTTCCTTTCCTCTTGGCAAATTGGAAGGAACTGGAATTTTTAAGGTTTGCTCATAAAAGCAAAAATCCTGCAAGGATTGCACAGAGAATAGAGTCTGTTTATCCTTCTCTTTCTCACACACACAGTAGTCCACTTCCAAGCAGACAAGTAGGGCTGCCTGAGCACAATGCTGTGGCACAATTCAGAAAGAAATTGTCATGGTTGCTCACATCCTGTTACTCCAAAACCTCTATGGACACCAGTTCCAATGTCAGTAAATAAGTGCTTTAAGTGTGGCCTATCGCTTTCTCTTGACTCTGAGTTTCTTTATGTGTTCTGCTGCAGTGAAAAACAGCAACATTTTCCTGTCTTTTGGTTTTAGTTTTGTACCTTTCCTATTTATTAATCTGGGATTGTACTGGAAAGTCAGACTCTAAATTCCCCACAGGTACCCAATATTAATTAGAATTCTGGGTAAAGCTCTTTGTTCCAGTAGCTGAGCTATTGAAACTCAGTACCTGCTGACAGGAGCACAATGGCAGAGGCAGTGAGCTCTCCCATGAAGTGCTGCTGATTCTTCAGGCCCTGTTGTCTATAAGGGACACAAAGGGCCTACAATGTGCTTGACTCAAGCTGTACCCAAGATTTTGCCAAGGACAGCACTGATGGGAGTCAGAATCCTGCTAGCTCTGCATTTTCAGCAACTTCAGAGATGCCAGGGGTTCTTGTCATCCCCTCTCAGAGACCCTGAAGACTGAAGCACAAGGGCTTGGTGCCCTCCTCAGCTACTCTGGCTACTGCTCTTTGTGCACCTATTCAGGCAGATTTTTTCAGTGCTGGCCAGTCTTTCTGGATCTAATTAATTTCCCATCCTCCCCTTTTCACATCAAATTTTAGCTTTCCAAGTTACTAAATGCCGTTTAAAATCAGGTGGGCATCAAGCTACAGAAGCTTGTGGTCTGCTCTGAGCCACAGCTTCCCTGCTTTTCCTCATGTGGCTGCTTTATGCCTAAGATTTGGTGTGTTTGAAGATTACTACTGCACAAGTAAACTTTCTGATCAGAATGCAAGTAAGATGCAGCAGCACTTTGTGCTACACCAATTAAAAAACCCCAGTTCATTATCAGGGCTGATAAGAACAAGAAGGTGAGGGGCTGATGGAAATACATGACTGTGCAGCACATCCACAGCCAGGCAGAGCAGAGCTCTGTAAAGCAGCACAGGAATGGACACAGGACACACAGGATGCAGGTCACACTGTCATTTCTTCTTGCAGACAAAACAGTGTAGCCCAGGTCAGCACCTCATTTACTTTCCTTCCTAATGAAGTTCATTTACAATTTTTTAATTGTGATACAAGGGAAGTTTTAAAACCTTGATCCTTGGCAGATGACACTGAACAAAAATAATTGTTTGGGTCTTCCTAGGGTGGCAAAAATCTACATCAGCTGTAAAGCCAGAACACAGAAGTTTGAGAGTTCAGGAGATACTTTTCTGACAAAGGTCCCCCCACCTGCCTTTGTGTGTTTCTGGTCATAACTTCAGCTACTCAGATATTGTCTTAATGTTATACAAGGGTTGGAAGCTGGAGAGAATTTGAGGACAAAGGGTTACTAAAGAGGAATATGCCTGCAGGGTTTTGTAGTGCTCTTGCAAAAAAAGAGGCAGAAATCAAGACTATTTTATGTGAGCTCAGCTGTTGACAGTGACTTCATTCTGCAGAGCTTTCTGTAGAAACTAAATGTGGAAAGTTCTGGGAAATCTTTGTGAACTGAAGCAATCAATTTAGTTGCAAGATAAGCGATTGTACATTTTCAAGGAAACCTCACTTAAGTTCCTGTATTTAAGAACAAAAGACTACATTAAAATTACACAATAAAGACAACAGGCTGGCACTGAAGAATGACAGTTTATGAAAATTTTCAGCTTAATATTGCACTTAAATGAACAGAAATGCACACCCACAGAGCACTGACTCCAGCAGGCTCTAACACAGAGCATCTCTCCTCCTCTGGAGACTGACTGGGAGAGTTTGAGCTGTTCAGGTTGGAACAAAAGCAGATCCAAGGAGATCTGACTGCAGCAAAATCAGGATTTAAAAGGTTTTTAATGAGGGACTTTTTACCACAGCAGACAGTGATACAACCAGCAGAATGTTTTATAACTGAAGAAATTTAGATTAGATGTAAGGAAGACATCCTTCACTCAGAGGCCCTGGCACAGGTGGCCCACAGGTTCTGTGGATGCCCCACCCCTGGAAGTATCCAAGGTCAGGCTGGATGGGGACCTTGGAAATTAAATCACATGGGTGGCATCCCTGCCCGTGGAAGGGGGGTTGGAATGAGATGATCTCTAAAGTCCATTGCAGAATCACAGAAACCATTCTGTGATTCTATGAAAGCAACAAGGGATCAGATATCTGGCAGCAGGAAAAAGAGGGGATATCTTGTTTGGGGTTTGGTTGGGCTGTCATTTCTAATTTTTTTTCCAAGTAAAAATGGAAAAAGAGGTGAAGTATTAAGGAAAAAGCTTTATATAGCCCATGCTCTACTTAAAAGAGAGGAAAAGATTATTTATTGAAAAAATGCTCTGAAAATAAACAATTCTGATAGCATCACAAGTAAGATAGTTAATGGAAGAATCAAACATACTGCAGTTGTACTGAACATTTCATTAGTCTTGAAATGTGATCAATGCTTACCAAGATACAAAGGAGGAATTGCAGCTATTTCCTGGATTAATAATCTGTTCCAAAGGCACAGATTCTATGTTTTAAACAGCTGTGAACCTAAAAAGAATTTCAAGTTTAACCAGAGATGTGTTTTTTCTACAATAAAATATTGTAGAAAAAAGAGGCCTTAACTGCTCTAAGTATGTGACAAGCAGGGGGTTATCCCTGCCTACTCTAATACAAGATTCTCTGGTACCACTACTGCTTTAAAATACCTTTAAAACAGTTGGGTTTTACAAAAGATGCTTAAACAGAACTCATGTCTGTCTCAAGCACAGGGCACCCCCCAGAACAGCCCTTATAAATAAGATGGAAGCAGGGCTGACTTAGCCAGAAGCAATGACAAGTATAATCCTCATTTGAGAGACAGATCTGTCCATGCTGGCTCAAATCCCAGGCAGTTCAACAGGAATCCTTACAGACTCCCTTTGTATTCACTTATTAATTCATGTGTAAATGATCTGTTCACTTGGTAAGTCCTCAAATGCTTTTGAAAATCAGACTAAGTTGCCACAGGCTCCTCAAGTGTTACCTGGACAATTATCAGTAAGTGATTAACAGAGCTACTTCACAAAGAACTAGTGAAGACATAAGATTTCTTTTAATTACTTTATTCCTAGGATGTTTAACTTAGAAATTAGCTTTTTCTACCCCATGATAATTAAACTTAAATGAACATAAGCAACCTTGAGATTTCAGAGAACAGAAGAGCTCTAAAGTACAGGAAAATTCAGTTTTCTCCAAGAACCTGCAGTACCTACCTTAACTGTTCAGTCCAGTCTAAGCTTAAGGAGTTAGGCTTCCTCTGTCAAACTGGGAGCAGAGCTGCACTCCTGCTATGCTCCTCATCTCTTGCTTTGGGAACTCCACTGCATCCTGCAATACAATTTGACTTTGGCTGCCTCTGTCTTTGTCATCCTTGCACTGACTGCAACATTCCTGGCTTCTGAAATCCAAAAAAGCACAGCCAAGCTCTGCAACAGCATGGAAAAACACTCTGTGAAACCACCAAATTCCTAACACCACTGTGGACATGCCATTCTGGGAGAAAACTCATAACTTGTTTGGACCAGGTCCTGAGCAACCTGTTTGAAGATTGCCCTGTTTAAAGTTGGATGTCTCAAGGTCCCTTCCAACCCAGATTTCTCTGTGTGTTTAAGGGGCACCAGTTTTAAGCAGCATCAGCTCCTAAATAAATATCAAAACTGTTCTTCCCTTCTTATTCCCAATATATTCTTATTGGATATAGAATTTATAGATACATTCTTTTTCAATGTCAATATCTGTCTTCATAATAGTGAGTAGGGATTTTTCTGTCATGGGGGATGCTAAAACTTGCTGGGCACAGTAACCATCAAGTTAAACACAACAGCTTAGAATGAAAATCCCTAATATCTAACAGATAAGCAAAAGTACTAGAAATAAATCCTCAGACTGTGTTTAGAGGCTGCAGATCCTCAGTTTCCATGACTCAGCTGTATTTCTGGACTAACAGTCTTGTAGGAGAATGAACTATTTTCTTCTTTCAGCTTGCTGCACATTTCATACTTTACAATGCACTCTAGGAACAGAATGTGTGCTGCTGAACTGCCATATGGTATCCTGGAAACACAAGATATAAACTTGAATAAAGACAAGGCCAAAAGAAAACTGTCAAATTACACTTTATTTGTATTGACAAGATAGGCAAAAGAAAGACTTTGTGTTCAGAGATACAAATCCATTATTTGCTGACAAAATGCCAATATACCCACATTGGGTATTTCCACTTTCAAGATAATACTGAAGGGATCTTTACCAAGCAAATCTTTTATCCTTGGAGAAGGAAAATGAATGCCTGTGAAAATAGTTTCATATGAAAATTTGTTACCTGCTTGTGGCTCAAATTTTACTGTTAAGTTAATGATTGGCAGCAAATAATTACACTTGGCCTCAAAGAAAAACATATGTAAAACTGTAAGATCATTAAATAATAAGCATTAGCAGCATACCCAAAATACTTCTTGTACAAAGAACATTGCACTTGAACATACACAAGCATTTACCCTTATTTACACATTAGAATTTGTATAGAACAGCAAGACTGATATATACAGAAAAATAGTGGAAACCTTAACAGCCCCAGACGACAAAATATCTAGTGTTGACTCCTTAAATTTTCCATACAGTTTCCCAGGATGTCTCATGTGGTTTTTTTCACTATATACTATTGCATAAAAATAGACTGTACAAGAAGGTCAGTCCCCAGTTAACACTTCAGAATATTTCTATGTACTATTACATGTTCACTGCACCAGGGAACAAAGGAGTCCAGGTCAGCTCCTCATGAAAACAAAGAGAACTTGACAGGTGCTATCTACTTACTCACTGTGCTTTACCTTGTAATACAGACTGAAATCACTTGGCTGTGCAGTAACTACCCAGTGAGCTCCAGAGGCAATTCCCTACCACACAGGATCTCCCACTGTCTTGCAAGCAATGAAATTAATTTCTCCCTGCTTTCTGCACTTGGGATAAAAATGTACCACTGGATCTCTCTGTTCCTGCTTCCCTCTTGTTTGGAATTTCCCTTTGGGACACTATCAGTTTCTCCAAAGTGATCCAGTGTTAAATTCTGCATCAGATCCTGATTCTGAACATCATCAAACACAAATGTAAGGGCCTGTGGATATGTCTGATACCCCATGAGCACTCTGTCTAAATCCCGGATTCGTCTTCCATCTGCAAGCTGGTACTTGTCTCTCTTTGGTGGCTCCTTAGCAAATTCAGGTAGTGGGTAACTGATATAATCTTCATCAAAGAGGAACAAATCAGAGCTGGTCAAGATCAGTGTTTTAGGTTGAAGTGAACTAGTGTTCTGAGCAGATCCTTCAAAGTGATTTACTTGAAATGCCAACACATACAGAAGGATGTTGAGGGATGGAAGATTGGTCAAACCATCCATCTTCTCTGCCACTAGAAAAGCAAGGTCCCCAATTTCCTCTTCATTTGGATAAATAAATTTTACTCTGCTAGAGTGAATCAGTTCATAATTCTCCATTTTTCCTGCAAGAAACATACATTATTACATCTCTATTTAGTGCTATACAATAATTTCTCAATGTACTAGGATAAACAACAACCAGCTTGATAGCTGGCTGTAGCTGGAAGAATTTAAGTTTTGTATCTATTGATACATGGCTTTTGCTTAAAAACAATACTGGAATAATTGTATTTGGATTGCAGGTCTCTGCCAGAGCCTTTCTTGCATTACCAACACACTTTTCTGCAAATTTCTAACCATGTAAGTCCAGGGTGAATGCAAGAAGCCATCAGTAACTTCACTTGTGCAAGACTCTTACATACTTTTAACAATCCTGCTCACATAAGGCACATCTAAGATAATTAAATCAGGGAGTTTAGTTGAAGTATCAAATAGGAAATGACTGATGCATAAATCTCCCTCAAAAGTGTTTTTAATCAGTACAGTTTAGGTGAAGCCTAAAGTATGATGCCTAAATAAGTCATGGCATGTAGAAAAGACTCACCTGTGTTTTTACTCCCAAATTCAGAGTAGAAATCCTTGTCTACTGGTTCAGGTGAAGGAGTGCGTGCAAGCAGTGACAGGACTGCCATAAGCTGCTGGATGAAGGTGTGAGTGTTGTAACTGTCTCTTGTCAGGCAGGTGACAATGTGATCTGCAGAATGCCCTGAGGAGAACACAGAACATAATTCACTCACTGTGGCATTACCATTTCTTGAACCAACATGCAACTGTCATCAGAAAAGATTTTTTTAAAATGATTGTTTCTCCTGAAAACATGCATTATTATTCAGAAATCTTTCAAATTCTTGAAAACAACAATAGATTACTTACAAATCCCTCAAAAAATACATAATTTCTCTTCATTTAAAATACAATGTATACTTATGATTCAAATCTTGCTCCAGGGATTCAAGAAAATAAAGCAACAGAAAACCTCTCTTCCATCTCACTAATAAAGACATGGATCCATCTAAAAAAGACTAGAATAAAATGGAACTGGAAAAGCTTAAATCACAAGTTGTACTCACCAGTAATTCGGAAGTATTGGTCAAACAGGCCAACATTTACTGACTGCAGGTCATTAAGTTTTAGCACAAAGCAGCAAGAGAGGTGGAAAGAGCTGTTTTCACAGTCTGAGTTTTCTTTGTTCCAAAAATCTGTTAAAGAAGTACACACGATAAAAAGGTCAAAAGAAAAAGATTGTTCTGTCCATAAGCATAATTTTTATATTACTATCTAACACTTATCTCACACTTGAAGAAAGAAATTAAGAAAAAACTAGGTAGAGTGAGTAAACATTTCTCAAGCAAAATACAAGCAATTTTTATTAGGAGCATTTTAAAAAATAATTGTCCCATACCTGATTTAAATCAGCACATGCACTGATAACACACTTTAACTGAATGACCACCATGAGGTTCATTACCCTTCACTTTCCATTTTCATCATGAGAGAGACCATGAAATAACATCAGAGAACAGCATGGATCCCATGGCAGCTAAAAGGGTCTGAGAAGCAGACATGACTCAAGACTCTGTTTTTTTGAACATAAAAGCCTTATGCAAATAGTGACCCTTTTAACTAGGAGGTCTAATTAAAAATATTGACCAAAATTGGTTCTTAGACTGAGGACAAACACAGAGAGAGGGATTACACTGGTAACATGATTAAAGGATCAAAGTAACTATTTTACCTGATTGGTGCTCATCTGCATGAATGAAAGAATCATCCAACAGAAAGTAAATCGCTTTTGTTGAGAGAAGCACACAAGCCATCACTTCCACACTGGGAGTCTTGTAAAACAGAACTGAAGACCACATGAGGTGTCTCAACTCTTCATTTTCCACCTAAGATGTAAATTTTATTTCATAAACACATGAACTTTGATATTTCAGACAGTTTCATCACCTTAGGCCCTCAGAGAAACAACTTCAAAATCTTTAGCATCTGAACATGCTCTGGTTAAAGAGAGGTAGTGGCAAATGAGGCCACAATGGCAGCTACTGAAAATATCTTGTGTTTGTGTAAGAAAATTATTTTTCTGTTATAAGCAAATTATTCCTTGCTTTCCAACCGAAATTAGAAAAATACAGAAAAACATCTCATTTATAAGAAAGACTTTTTAGGGCAAACACTGCAGGCAGAACTTTAATCATCAGCTGAGCAGTGGCCTCCCAAACCTCAAGTCTGCTGAGGCTTTAAGTGTTTCTGAGGGTTGGATTCAAAGACCCTGGAGAGAGGACAGGAGCACAGCTTGCCACTGCAGCTGCTGCTCCAACTCAGCATCTTCCCAGCTTTCAACTTGGTGGGCTTACTGTGAACCCTTAAATGAGTCACCTGCTTTTTTATCAGCTTTTCCTGATATAAAAAGAGAAGTACAGCTTGTAACTGTGCTTACTTAAAACATTTGGAAAAGAGGTAAGGGAATAAGAAAAATGTATCTATGTCTCAAGCTTTTCAATTTGTACTCAGATCACAGTGATTTGTCACTCAAAAAGCCACATCATAAATTTTGGGTAATGTTTTTACTTTTCAATCTGATGTTCCCCACATACACTTAAATGTTTTTCAGAATCAGGTTTATCTGTTCATGTTTCTGGAGTACCTGCAGCCATGTACATGTGTTGCAGTCATGCACAGTACTACAAAAACAAGTCAGAACACTTATTTACTGATGTAGCCGAGAACCATTCCAAAATAATTTCATTCTTGTGATTTTCTTTCCTTTTTCCACTTTAAAGAAAATAGAGGAACATTCTTGGAGCAATCACATCTTCAGACATAATTAGTGTACTCTCCTATTCAGCACCACAGATCCTGAAGGCAAAATATGCTTTGCAGGATCCCAGTTGTTGTAGCAGGGAACCCAAAATGGAATAACACACAGATTCTTGATGAAAATGTTTTCAGGTTTCCCAGAGCCTAATTCTCGTGGCTAAATTTGCTCAGGAAAGTTTTTATGGATACTGTGTAGTACAGAAAGGTCACAAAGCATGTTTTTGTACACTTGATCTATAGACCATGATACCTCTGCAATGTTGCTATGGAAAAATTCAACCAGGGCTCTTCCCTTCAGCCCAGCCACATACTGCAGAGACACAGAAACATGAATGTGAACAGGAATCTGGTTGTCTTCTGTTATCTTCTGCATAAGAAGCTCAGATGGGTATAAGGATGACAATGTCAGATGAGGCTTGCAGAAACTAGAAAAGATCCAGAATATAAATAGTCAAAATGTAAAGATCTGCACAGCTTTTTCCCTTCAAAAATATTTGTATTTAATTCAAAAATTAAAACTAGATAACTTCCATTTTTAGTAGTTTAAATTATTTATATCTTGACCATAGCTGTCAATTTGCTGTAACTTCAGCCTGCAGGGACATGAAATAGGAAGTTTCCTTCCATCAGAAATTACGTTGCAGCAACAAAACACAAAAAAAAAGGTGGACTGCTACAGTCCAGGATAACCACACTTACACCAGACTAGTACAATGCAGAAGTATTTCATCAATACTACAGTCCAAACCCAACCACAATGACAGCAGCAAACACAGGGGTCAGGCCACATCAAGCACTGTGCCAGAGACCTTTCACAGGAACCATTACCTGGCTGCCTGACTGTGTCTGTTTGCCTCCACAGCATGATTTCTTACAGCATCCAATTTGCTTGAAGCTTTGAAAATAATAATAGTCTTAACATCCTGGAGCAGTGTCCTTAGAAGGCTGTAGATTCTTAGAAAGTGGAATTTCTCATGAGGTAGAACAAACACTGCTGTAACAAATCTGTATCCAACAAGCAACTCCAGCACGTGTCCATCCAAAAATGAACCCTTCTGCTGTGTGGCACCATGAGTTGGATGCAGCACAAGTGATGCCAATGGAATTCTGTTCAGCTTAAATACACTTCCCAACTCCTCTGTGCCTGCCCATTTACCTGGCAGTAAGCTGAAATCCACCTTTACAATGTACAAATGCTGGGGCGTTAGAAATATCCAACACGGATGGACCACACAGGGACTCTGGTCAGAAGATTTATAAACTGAAGAATAAAGTGCAGAACACAAAGTATTCTTTGACCATTCCTTGTTATTGCCAGCTGACTCTGGTTGATGCAAGACTTTCTGAACATTGGTTTTATTCCCATAAACAAGATATGTTGGGAAACAACCTTTTATTTCAACATCTTCAGCTGAAATGCAATTCAATTCCATGAGCTGACAGAGAAATTCTTGGAGATTTGCTTTTCTACAGTACCATGTGGAGCTTGGTAACACTGATGTGTAGTGTTGAGAGCAACACGTTTGTAAACAGGAATAAAAGTCTTGAAGATTCTGGGAGTCTGAAACAATAAACAAGCAGTGGTCACTGTTTTTCAGCTTCAGAGTTAAACAGATTTCTGGCAGGAGAAAGCCAAATTCTATTAGATCAGTGTAAGGAAAAAACAGTGTTAATTTCAAGGCAGAAGGGATGTGCTGGCAATTTTCTCTCAATTCCTGATGAGGAATCTCAAACACAGCTAGCATCTCATCGGTCAAAACCAAACAGGAAGCAAACTGTCTGAGTCCTTTATGAATGTGAATTGAAAAGCTCCAGAGAATTTTGACTATGTCAACACTCTCCACTGCTATGTTGTCAGATGATTGAGCATCCAAAGTAGTGCTGAACTCAAAAGTCTGATCTCCTTCATGAAGTCCCATTTCAAAATATCCATCTGCTTTGTCTGTGGCTGTGGAAGTACCCACAGGGCTTCCTTTATTCTCTGTGGGAGAGGGGGCAGATTTCTGCACAGCCTGCACTATCGAGGCAGAAAGGTGCTGGATAAAGTCTTGGTTGGTGGCAGTGTAGGACATACAATTAAAAGGCAAGATGATGGTGTTAGAGGGGTCAGGCACCGCACAGTGTTCTCTCTCCAAACTTCAAAAGAGAGAAGAAGCCACAATAAGTACAAACTTGAGTTTAAAAACAGTTATGGCTACCTACAATTCAGGGTGCTGCTTTTCAGAACTTTGATATTTGCTCTTGCTAATACAGTTAAATCAGTGTAATTTTGTAGAACATCTTTGTACTGCATAGCCATTGATTTTAAAGGCTGGTAGTGTGTAATTCTATAGAAAGTAAATACTAAAATGTTGAACTCCTCTTTCCTTTCCCATCCCCAGCAAGCACAACCTCATGACCTAAAGGACTAGACAATGCAGCTATTGCTGGTTTTGAAACCACCAGCTGCATTCCAGGGTTCAAAGGTTAAAAACATATTTTTGGTTCAAAAACCCAGAGGCAGAATACAATGAAAGAGACTGTTTTGCCTTAAAGGCTGTGTTTAAGAAAACAGTTATCACCCAAAAGCTAACAAGGATTTAAAGTAGAATTTATTTATGTAGCTTACCACACATGATGACCACCACCATACTCTTTGCATGAAGCCAATGAAGAGGCAGGTGCCTAAGGAGAAGAGAGCAACATCAGGAAGCTGTAAACTACTTAAGAGTTCAGCACACATGAGAAGCAAAGTTAAAGCTGGCTTATGCTTTTTAAACTGGCCAAGTCCTGCTGTTTTCACAGGGAGTTTAACAGCCACCCTTTGAGGACCCAAAAATAATGTTTGCTTTAGGCTGGGCATTCAACTAAGGCAGAAGAAGAATGAACTCTGCTGCTGACCTGAGAACAGATCCAGCCTGTGACCCAGGCATTTCAGCATTCTACAAACTTTTAGTGAATTAGTGTAACATGAAGCCAAACACTAAGGGAACCTGACAAACACCAACTACACTGGTAGCAAAGGAAGAGACACCAAGTCTTCCTGTCTTATTCCTTGAAGCCATGCATATGAAGAGTGCTTCCAATACCACAAATGAAATCACAAACCAGAAGTTATCAGATAGGAGGAGATTGAAGAAGACAAATTAAGGCCATTGCCTATTGACAGAGAGAAGATTCTTCTGCTCTACCAGCAAGAGAATAGCCTTTCAAGAACTGATACTGTAATATGATAAGACACAATTATTACACTCAGCATCTAAATGGCTGTTAAATGATGTTATAGTAGTACTGGGTAAACATCTCAAAGCCACAGTAGCAACAGTTCTCTGCAACTCTGGTAAACTTGGATTCTGCATTTAATTTACAACCTGGACTGAACACCCTTGAATCAAATTTGGGGCTGCCTCCTTTTCCATAAAATAGCTCTGAGAAGCAAAAAAACCTTTGCTATGGATTACTATGATAATATAAGTTTAACATCAGAAATAAGTGTGCAAAAGCTTTTAAAAATGCTATAATATAAACAAAAGTGTGGCAATTACCTGAATTTTACATCTGGAGTCTGGTATTTCAAAGCATCTCTGGGGAACTGTATGGTCTGTAGGAGTCGAATCACTGGATTGCAAAAAACTGTTGGCTAGGACTGTATCTTCACAAATTATTTCTAGAACAAACATAAACAACTCTTTAAATCACTGAAGCAAAGCAAAAATAAATATCTTATAGTATCTGCCAATCAAGTGGGATTAAAATTGTATAATCAAGATCTAATCATAAATCAGTAAAGCTAAAGCATACCTTCACACAATAGCCAGGATAAAAAAGCAAGCAGAATTTTAGTTTAATTGAAAAAGACTGCTACAGCTTCTTTCTCAAACTAAAAATCAATTTCAATCTCAAATTCTGGTGTAAGAAATCTTGACACAGCTCAGTTTTAACAGAACTAGTCAGCTGCTAGGCTGGCAGAGTGCTCTTCATGAACTTTATAGCACACTCACAAATTTCTGCAAGCTTCAATCAAACAATATCTGTAATATCTCTGTACATCCTTCAACCAGACAGAGAAGCTCTGATCTCAAATGCCACTTAAGATATTATCTCACCTTATTTGGAACCTTTTTCAAGGGTTCAAAGCTGAATCATCAGTAAAAACTTATAATGAGTGAATACAAGGCAACATTCTCAGGGACGTTTGACTTTTTGCCAGTTTGATATTCACAGCATCAAACTGGCTCAACAGAGCAAATCAATTTTCAGCATTGCCACTGAACCAGCCAGCTCAAGTATTTAAATATGAAAATGACAACAAAATTACAGTGTGGACATGTTTCTGGCTTGAGCATAAAAAATCTGTATGTTATCTTTCTGGATTGATGGTAAAGTTCAGCAGATTACACCAAGACATCTCATGGTCAGAGGAAACACAAGAGGTATTTATTACTTGAACAAAATACTGTGTTAGCAAGAAGGAAACTCAAATTGACAGGAAAACCAGAACATGACAGCATTATTTTTGATTTTCTGTTTCCTATATAAATATTTAATCTTTTTCCACAAGCCATTTCCCAATGACATTAACTATGAATAATATGTTACGGAAACAGATGGTGTCTAGAAAATACAGAGAAAACAATGCATAGAAACAGCACATCAGGAAATTAATTCCATTATTCATGACTTAAGGTCTATCAGTGAAATCAATTGCTCAGCATATTTCATTTTCTTTAAAATAGATTTCTCAAAACTGGTATTTTGAAAACAACCCTTCATACTTAGATATGTAGCAAATAATAAATTTTTATTGTTGAAGCTGAGAAATAGCCTGCACAGCCCTCATTTTCCCATTATTTATAAAAGCCTTCCCCAAAATTCTGCTGAAGGAATCTTATGGAAAAGGACTACAGTAAATAAGCCTTGACCCTTATACCACTCCATAGAACTCCTAAGTCCTTTAGAAAGATCTATATTTTCTTTTATCTCAAGATTTGTTTGCTCCTAAACATTTACTGTAGTAGAAAACAAATTGTTGATAAATAATTTAAACAGTCCCAGGGGTTGCTGACAGCAAGCCATATTTTTACAGCAAGTCCTGTATAAAACTGCAGGTTGTTACATATTTACAGAACTGAGACAGTTTGTCAAGCGCTTAATATTTTAAAGCAAGTATTTACTCGATTTTGGAAAAACTGGCATTTTTTCTGCAGATGAAAAGTTATCTAGAAGGGCTACAAAAGCAAAGTACACAAATAGCAACAAATGTGTATCAAGGTGTCTGCGCCCTCATCAAATGCTGTCAGAACAGTTTCATTTTTCTAGAGTGAACAAAGAAACCTCTGCTGATTCTGCAGAAGTCACAGCAATGGATTTTTTCCAAAAATCAAGCTCCTCAGGGATGCTTCTCTCCCTTATCCACCAATCCACTGATTAATGGTAAGAGGAAGCTGTGCCCCCCCTGCCCCATGCCAAGAAATTGAGAAGATAATCCCAGCTCTTTTAGATGGGTATGAAGTTTTCTCTCACTGTGCATATTCTACTGCACTATTCAATCAGACAAAAGCCAAAACCAGCAAGTATTTCTTTTTCTCAGTCACAAGTGAATATTCACATAAGTCAGTCCTATGGGCTAAAGAAGAAAGTTAAGTCATTCTTCTAAGTTCCTAATGCAGCAGGCACATTCATTTGAAACACAGAGTAAAAAAACTTGAGGTGAGGTCAGCAGGTACTATAGAGCACAACAGATGTGCTGAAATCACCAGCTCAGCCAGAACACTAATCCCACAGGTGTCTTTTACTCATCTCTTTTCTCTATCTTCCCCCTGGTGTGACAGAAATGCAGCTCTTGCAAAAAGCACTAATGGAACATATGCTGCTTGAGCTCACATTTTGCAGACCAAGAATGAGTAGTGAAGCAATTTTAAAATATTTCTCTCTATGCCACAGTTTTCCATTAAGGCATGACTCTAAAACTGGAAGTGGCATCTAGTCCTCTGCAGGATGATGCAGTAAAAAGTCCTGTACCCAAATTCTCACTCCAGATATTTAACCACTACTGGGAACTACAGGTAGGTTTTGCTGAGTCACATTCCATACAACTTTCACTTTCAAAGCCAATTCTACCATGTCTTTGTGCTTGTCTTGAAAGCCCTAAATCCATGCACATAATATTCATGTATATCAATGCAGCTTAGAAAAGCAGAACCAAGAGGCTCAGCCCAGCAGCACGATACATACATGATTACCTTGGCTGGAGCTGACAGGACGAGGCAGAGAGGGAGAGGAAGGACGAACAGTAAGAGAAGAACAGTTTGATTTGGAGCTGGCAGCAGTGAGCCTGGAGTCCTCACTGATCTAATAAAGAAAGTACGCAGCAATTAAAGAAAAAAAACTAAATACACAGGACACATGAGATCCTGAACTAAAATAAGCCCACACAACCTTTCTCAATTTTAGTAAAAGGAAAGTTAGTGCCAGCTTTTTTATTTTTCTTTTTGGTTTTTTGGTGGGGGGTGGTGGTGGTGGTCACCTCCTCTAAGTCTCAATTTTCACACTAGGTGGAATTCCACTAAGAATCCTTTTAGAGAAGTCATTCTGATCACTGACTAATCACTGTATTGACAGAATTGGCAGCGTCACAAGTTGAAAGAATCAAACTGGATTTCCACATTGTATGGACAGAACCTCTTCTGTCCCTACACTGACTTCCAAACCAAGACTAACCAAGTACACAGCACACAGCCAGGTATGAGGGAAGGCAAGGAGAACTCAGATTTCTGATTCTCTCCCACTGCTGAATACCCACAGGAAGAAAGTTTGGGGAAGTAATTTCAGTACTCTGCAACGCAAGCAGTAAAATCACAGCTCTGAAACACTTGTGTAAGATACAAAATATGGCTGTTAAGGTCAACTGTGAATTCACTGTGTACACCATTAAGTAATTTTATCTTCTCCTCCTACTTCCTCTCTCCTGAGCCAGCCCACAAATAGAGGTCAGATAACTACCAAAAATACATTGAAAACTACATAGGAAAAAGAGGCAACATTAAAAGTTCATATCACATTAAAACACAAAGCATAAAAATTTTAATGCTAAGGAAAATTCACCGCATTCTGCTTACATCTAACCTGTAGAAGTAATTTTGTAAGCTGCACATTCTACTTTTCTCACAGCACCAGACTCACCTTTTTATCAGGGTTGCTGAGTTTGTATTTCACCTCCTTTGCTTTTTGAATAGCTTTTAGCACTTCTACTGTGTCCAGTTCCTTTTCTGTGGTAACAATGTTATCCAAACAAACCTAAAAAAAAAGTTAAAATATCTAAAAGTATTGCAAATGAGGCATTCTCCAGTTTTTACTAATGGAATAATCAAAAATTGCCATGGCTCAATGCAAACCATGTAACTATTACACAGAAACAATTACCACATTAGACCTTGAGCTAACATCACTTTAATGCAAACTCAGCAACATTTGGTAAGTGTAACACCATTCCAGCACAACAGTGTTTCAATATTAACAGACTGTTACCCAATGAGGCAGGGTAAAATCTCATTTGGATCCGGGAGCACTGCTGAATAACATTAATAAGGTTTCGCTCTCTAAACACTTTCTCCAATGCACACAAAAAACTCCTCAGGTTTTCAGAGCATTTGCAGCACTTCCCTGCCCAGGCTGAAGGGAGGGTGAGAAGGGCAGCCCTGGGCTCACCTCTGAGGCCCTGTCTCCAAACTGAGCCAGGACTTTGGTGCGGTAGTCAGGGATGATGCTCAGCGGGTTGCTGGATAACATCACCTTCTCCAAGCATGGCAGGCCGCCGATATTTTTTACTTCATCAATCTGAAAGTATTTGAGAATAAAAGCATGAATACACACTGGCAAAATGAAAATGAGCACACAGACTGAGCATTTCTTCCATAGATTACATACAAACAACAATCAGGAAAAATCACTACAGCCACTTTTATTTATTTGAAGTTTGATCCACTAAAATAAATGGCTTCTGATCTAACACACATTTTGACACCAAAAGTCAACAGTTACCTGTTCTATTTTGTTGTTGCTCAGATCCAAGTTGACTAATGAGTACAGTTTGTTAAGACCACACAGCCTTTCCAGCTGATTTCCTGCTAAATTCAGAGTTTTGATGTTTCCCAGTTTTGTGTGAACACCTTCCAGTGATGTAAGTTTGTTGTAGGATAAGTCCAGGTGAACAAGGTTGTACAGATGCTACAACAGCACAGAAAATTCACCAATTAAAACTGAACAAAGATGCTATCTTATGTCTGGCTCATTGTATTGTGCAACAGTGTTTTCATGCTGGACACTACATAGCATGAAAGACACGACCTGAAACTGTTCATTACAAAGGTTAAAGCTTGTAGAAATCTAATTTCCTCCTCTGCATTTTTACCAACCCACGCATACAGCTGGTAGTGAATGAATTTAGTTAAGAACTAAATGTATGTCGATATTGGCAAAGAAAATAAAATATCCAGGAGCAGTTAAGAAATGCATCACTAAAAGAGTACTTGATGTTACAAAGAAGCAGCTGTTTGGGCTGAAACTACTCTCCATGAAGATGAGCAACAAAATTCTGAAGTATGAAAATCTGTGTTCTAAGCTCTTGGGCACTTGGGTAAAAAATTCACCTTCAAATGCATCGCTTACCTGTAAATTTTCCACCAGAGACACCCCATTGTGACTCAAATCCAGGAACTCAATCTTTGGAATTAATTTCTAGAAGGGAAAAAAACCCACATGTGTTAAATGCACTTTAGTTTTAAGTCAGACCACACTTCCTTCAGTATCTGTTGACCAACAAAAGCAATGGAAAGGTCTTATCCAACACAGTCTCTCTTCCCAGCTTCTGGCATTAAGAAAACATTCTGTGTGATTAGGGTCAAAAAAGGGCTGACTCCTGCTCTTAAGAAAACCAGGTTACTCTGAGGAGCACCATTCAGTTTTAATCTAAAACCTGGTTTCTTACTGAAGACAAATAATTTCTCCTAGCTTATCCCCACTAATTATAGATAAAACTCACTAATGCTGCTTTGGTCTTATCAAACAGATAAACCAGGGGATTTATGCTACACACAAACCTGGATAAAGACAGTAGTACCAAAACCCAGAGTAAATCCATTCCTGATTATACCAGCCAAGAACTACAAGGTCAGGTCACACAAACTTGTAGAAAATGCATTTTAACTTAGAAATTATTTTATTTTGGAGGTCTCAAACCTTGAACTTGATGCTGAATTCTGACATCAGTGTTTTGCATCTGCTTTAATTTGGTTGTATCTCAGAATTGATTTGCCTTGACAGGCCAGTTAAGACCTGCACACAGACTTGAAGCATCTTAAATCTACATCACAAAAAATTATGAACAAGATAATTATGCTCCAAGTCTATGATGTCTGGTTGAGCTACACATGTAATTATTTCCTGCTTCACAAGAGTAGCTCAAGTAAAAAGCTTCTTCATATTTTACCATGCTCTTGTGATGAATGTTGATTTTTTCTTAACCGCTGATTTACAAAACAAAATTCTAAAGTACTGGCAAAATACTCCAAAATTTTGTTTTCATGCTTTTCATATTGTTTTGATGTCAAGAAAGCCGCCAGCAAGTCATAGGTTTTTAAATATGCAGGAAACTCCAGCCTTGATAACCACTCCAAATTGAGCCATGAGGTATTTTTTCTTAAAAAAAAAATTTTAAAAATTCTGATTGGCTCCTACAGCCAAGGCAAACAGTAAAAGCATATTTCAAAAAGTGAGAATTCATGGAAATGCCTACAGAACACAAAATGACAAAAGTACTCTCCTTCAGCAAAGGAAATTAAGTTCTTATAGAACAAACCTCCTAAGCACTAACTTGGGTAGATAATCAACATAAAGTGCAACTGAAAATTCTCCAGAAAAAGCAGTAGAGCAAATCCAAAATCCTTGCTGTGTATAATATGCCACAGATAAGTAATATTTTTTCCACAAATTAAAAATACTTCTTACCACTGAGTCATCAATTTCAGGGATGCTGTTGTGACTCATGTCCAAAGTTGTTAAAGTTCTCCAGGTTGGAATAATTGCTGTCACTGGACAATTTGAATCCAGTGCATCCTCTGGCTCCCACTGATCAAACTCAGAGGCCTCAGGCACCAGGATTTCCTGTTTAAGAGAGGGACACCAACATTTGGCTTACATCTTCAGGGAGAGCTAATGGTTTTGGAAACTATGCCAACAATCCCATGTAAGCAAGCATCAAAAGTGTCCCTGTGAAGGGACACATCCCAACACTTCCCTCACAGAAACTTGAGATTCTGTAAGATTAGAAAACCCTTAGAGTTCCATGGTTTTAAAAACAGAACCTGCAATTAAGCAGTACAGAAAACCCCATGAACTCCAAATGGATATTTCCCCACTGTGCATGTTGGTTTTGCACATGCTTTGAACACTCACCAGAAGGAGGAACTGGCTCTTACCTTCATTGATGTTGCTGAAAACCGAACACTCAGTGTGGCCAGAGCATGCTTTGATGAAGTCAGCCCTTTGATAAGCTTTCCCCCACAATGACTGATCTATTTAAAAAAATTACATTACAAAGTCAGAAATGTTAGGACAGACAAATGAGACACAAAAGTGGTAGCTGAAAGCTTCAACAGCAGATTCTACAGCGATCTGCAAAGTAGTTACAGCACTTCCTTAAAATCTCCTGAGATTATTAGGTCAGAAACACTGACACTTGGCAAAGCTAAAGCAAGAGATTAGAGTCATAACTGGAGAAAAATGAAATTCAAACATATATTTAAACAAAGCTTCTCCACTGACCTTACACCTGGCCCACATATTCAAGGTGAAACTACCCAGGTGATTTAACAGCTCACAGCATTTTTACTGTTACCAAAAACAGATTTATTTCAAGTTATGACTCTACCTGCAGACACATTGATTTGGATATCAGATGTCTTTTTTATTATAAGAAAAAATAAATGCCTAGAAAGTGAGGACGCTAATCTAATGACCTGTAGTCAGCTAATTACAAAGACTAAGTTTAAGATTACAAAGTCTCTTTTTCTGTAGCTCAATTTGAAACAACATTACTGAAAATTTGCTACAGTCTGTCCAGGTCCTTCTCTATAGACAGTCACACACATTGTGCAACCACGAGAGCTGGCACATTTGCTGGTGTATGAGGAAAACCACAATGAACCTACAGAGATTGAAAAATCTCTGCCATTCTTGAAAAAATTCTTCCCAGATTATCACTGTTGCTTTTTGGACAGTGCTTACTTTGGGATGAAAGTGTTCATCTAGTGTCAGTCAATCCAAAACCTTTCATGAACATACAATTTCAAAAGTCTTCAAGATCTAAAATCACTTTTCCTCACATTTATGCTCACAGAAAAGGGGAAAATTGATACAATTCTGCACTATCCTCTCTGCTGTGTTAGACTCTCTCCCTCTATCGTAGCTTCTTTCCCATATGAGAATGACAATAAATCACTGACTTCAGAAATACACTTCAGTTCTCAATCAACAACTGTCTCATATCAGTGAGATAATAGCATTCATGTACTAGAAAAAGTACAGCATCCACCAAAAGTGCACAGAATGCATGACAGAATTGGATAGTCTTTCTCTCTGAAAAGATCTGAAGTGGTCAAGCAGGTATTTGAAAAAATATCCATTGAAAACTGCTAGAAACCCTGGTATTTATATTGCAAGCAGAGCAATGAAAAACATCTGTAAATTATCAAGCAAGCAGCACTACACCCAAAAAAATTAATGTCAAGGTATTTTCACAAATACTTGACATACTTTTTTTTCCAAATAAAAAGCATTTTGTAATAGAGGATCCTACTATTACCACTTGGTAATTCTTTATGGCAGTGGAAAGGCACTCATCATAGGTTTTGTGTGAATACTGAAAAGTGATTTTTTGGAAAAACACACAGTGAAAGGTCTTCTAATTTAAATGCTGTGTCCTTATTTCCAAAACTTGTGAGAAAACATTGTTTCACAAATTAAACAGTCCTGCTAAACTCTGCATTTCCCAATTCCAGGGGCAAATCAAAGCAGAGAATCACCAATTCTGAGATACAGGCAGCAGACCTGGCATTTGCAGAGCACATATGAGCAGTATCTCAGCCCTACCTCTATTTGATGAAGTGATTTGAAAATAGACAGATCAAAAGGCAAGAGATGCTCCTGAATGTTACTGGTTCCAAAAGGTCCCCCTGTTCCAGTGACCTGGCATTTAAGACATTAAAGAACTGAGTTAGTGCACACAATCCAACTTGTTCACATTCCAGTCTTACACAGGCAATGGCCCAAGGGCAGTGGCTTGGAAAGACAGCCAAAGTTCCAAGCAATTTTTGAAATATGAAATGATTCATGACACTTGCAGGTTAACTCTTCAGGAAAACAAATACTAATTGCTCCAGCTAAGTGCACTGAACTTGAAGTGCCACCTTGTGCTTGCATTCTGTAGCACATGGGGCATGCAAAAAGCAACATCGTAAGCAAAGCTGACCAAGGCTCCATTCTTAGCTGAAAATCAGAGAAAATTCACTGAAAGTCACTTCCATGAAACCTCTGAACCCTCCAAGTCAGTGTTGTCTTTAATTCCACTACAAGGGATGAAGTTCAAGATGGGTTTGAAGAAAATAAGCATTACACTGATACATCAATAAAAATGCATCTGGTATTTCCATATGGTCATAGGATTCTGGCCCCAGAGCATGTCAGCAGCATAAAAAGCAGGTGGCTTCATTATGTTTGCTGTGAATAGAATTTTGAGAGAAAACTCAAAGGGTTTTCTCTGGTTTTATGTATCTTACAAGTTCTGAATGTGCCCACTCACAGGCATTCAGAAGGGCTAGAAATTCTGCAGATGCCCATTTGTCTGAACAATAAGCTCCTCTCCAGCCAGAAAATCCTCCCTTTAGAGGATTCTATACAGACAGAGATGACAAAGGCAACTGAGGAGGCCCAGGAACACCAGCACAGCTGTGGTTTTGCTTCCCTGATCCACCATTTGACTTCAGCTTTGAACACACGACACAGTTAAAAGGCAGCTCCTCATGCAATAAAGGGGCTAAAATGAGTTTTTGAGTCATAGCAAGCAATGTTAAAAAATTTACTTTAGGGAAAGTCTAATTCATTTATTTGGTAGAAAAAAAAAGTCAAATTGTCTCCTGACAAAAACTATCTGTTCTGAGGCCATTTTACATTTATTCTGAAATGGCATTTTAGCAAGAAATTCAGGGTCACCTATGAAACTGAGGCACTTTTTAGGGTTTTATTTTTAACTTTCAGATGCAGTGAGACAGTGGGAAAGGGGGCAAGATTTATATAGATGCATATATATTCATATACAGTGGCCTGCCCATAGTGCTTGCAAAGAAAGCAAGGTTGGAGAGGTCAATATTTATTTCTTTACCCATCCCTACTGGCACTCAGCAAGGTTTTGTGGCTGCATCTATACAGAGGGCACTGCTGAAAAGACCACAACATTACACAGCAAACACCTTGGCTAGAGGACAGCATGGACTGAAGGTTGGCAGCATAAACACCTATTTAACATTGACCTCACCTTTAGATACTTGAGTCTACAAGTGAAGTCCAGAATATGCCCCAGATCTGTTTTGGCATCTCCATTAGCACAGGTAGGTTTGCCCTGCAGCAGCTGCTGAGTGACAGCATACAACTGCAAGGGCCTGATGGTGAAGACTTCTCCAGCCATTAAGAGCTGCTCTCCTGAAAAACAGAGTAGCTGATCAAACACAATGTTGCAAGGCTCACACGGGAATAAATGGTACAAAGAAAATGTAGTGATACACATTTGTCATTTGTACTCTAAGATGAAAATTGAGGTAGCAAAATAATTTTTTTAACACCAAAATAATTCAGGTATTCAAGTGGGCACTCATGATACAGGCCTGAAGTTCCTAATGCAATTAATGGCAAATTTCCCTCAGTATTAACAGGACTGGAATCAAAGTTCCTTCACATAATGCAAGAGTTGTGAAACTTTTTCTGAGATATCTCTAAGTTTATAGCAGTTAGGTTTTTTCTATTAAGAAAACACAGCACTTGCTATCTAAAATACAGACCTCAGATCTTTTGCTATGCTAAATGCAGAACTGTAGTGAACAATATGTATTTTTGAAAGTATGGGGATTTTCTCCGTGCTAGTACCAAAGCAAATGCCCAGAACAGAAAATGCCTTATCTAATTATAATTTCACAATCCAATTTAACAGCAGGATCAGCAGGAAGCAGCACATAAAAGCCTCTCTGAAGGCACCATTAGCTCGATGTAGGGTACAGCAGCTGGAACACACACATGGAATGAATATTGAAAGCTCCATTTTAGGGACACCAGTTTGACTTCATGGACAAAAAAGCATCAGCTTTTGTGATAAGCAGAGTTCTCAGAAATGCTCTGAGGAGTAAAATTCCCTACAGCCTCAGTGGGATCAAGTCCAAGAGTCCAGCTACACATACATTAGTGGAAGATTACACTAATACAGAGCAGCCAGTGACACATCAATTCTCGTGTGAGAATTGTGCCAGTGAGACTGCAGGCACTAGAAAGCCAGCAAAGATTTCTTCACAAGCTTTAGATATTCCAAAATTCACTGAATGGACTCTCTGAGGTGGCTTCACCTAAAGGTAACTTTCTGACAGAAAATCTGAAATGGCATTGCTGAAACATGCTTCACCTTTCATGCCTACCACACCTCAGCCAACTGGAATTATAAAGTAGCATCTTGCATGTCCTTCAAAACAAAAATAGCAGGGATTAATCCTTTCACATGCCTCCTGCTGTTAATGGAGCAGCTGGAGCTGTTGTAGTTACAGTTAAGAACATTTCATTTTCATCTGCCAGCCTCAGAAAAGCCACCCTTAAATTAACTGACCAGAAGGTCTCCTGTTTCCTGAATTCTGGAAGAATAATATTTAGGTATCCAAAGTGATCTCTTGCATTTAGTACACAGACTGTCAGGACTCACTGACAGACCAAGCTTCCTTACAAGTTACACACTGAGACAGAGCTTAGCTCCTGATCACCACTGCCACATGCTGTCCCTTAAGGACACAGACTAAGAGGCCCTTTGCAAAACATACATTTACTAATTTCTTGTTTCCAACAGTGGCTGCAAGACTGTTGCAGCTCCTCACAAAACACAGCTTGAATTAAAGTGCAAGCAGCAAAAAAAAAAAAAAAGACAAAAAGAAAGAAGGAGGAGAAAAAGTATCAGTTGGATATGGAAGAGCAGATCTCTCATTGTCTGGAGGTAAAATATGAAAGATATGTGAATGCATGAACAGAGAGGAAAACATTCCTGGAATGAATGCTGCAAGTTCCTTACCTTTGTGAAAGAGCTCTTCAGCCAATGCAGCAGTGATTCCATTGATCTCCTGCAAACAATAAACCATTGCAATAAGTGTTATTTACATACTTATGGTTCCAATTTTTAATTTGGACCTTTAGTGAAATATCCTTTATTTGCTGTGGTAGAGGACAGTTTTTTGGGGTTTTTTTAACTGAAATCAGGGGTGACGTTTTTATAGATTTCTTTGTAACTTGAAAATTATTCCTAGAAATTACTCGACATTGTTTTATTTCATAGGATTTTCACTTCCAAGATGAAAGAAAGTGAATTACATTTAAAAAATTCATTCTGCACACATTAATAAAAGGGCAGCAGCAACTATAACAAGTTATTACTAGCCATCATTAGCCCAGCTTGGAAGAAAGCTCTTTTTGAAGAAAATATTACAAGTCTAGTGCTCTTCACATTTTAACATTAAGACCAATCTAATGCCTCAAACACTCAACATTTCCTCAGAACATCACTATCACAGAGAATGCTTTAGATTAACATGTCTACAGAAAAAAAGAGATGTAAAAAGTAAGTAGTCTTCTGGACTTCAACTCTGCTATGCTTGCTGCAAGGTAAAGCAAACCCCTCCTCTCCTCATCACCCCTCTTCCCCTCCTGGACCCACCTGGGTGCTCAACCTCCATTCCTGGCACTGATGGCTCCAGCATGAAAGACTGAAAACTCAGTGCAGGGATCTGTACTTCCTGAATCTGCAGGTGCACAAAGATCAGTACAAGTATTTCCCACCTGGGCACACCTCTCTTCACAAAAAGTAAACTCTCTGTGCAAGTCCAGAAATAGTTCTGAGCACTTCCAACAGCTCCCTTTCAAAGGCCCACAAAAAGAACAAAATAAAACTGTGAGGGTGAAGCTTCCCCTAGTGAAACATCTCATTTTAAGGTAGCTGCAAAGTATGAACAGATATTGTGGATCATTGCCACATGAATATTTCATGAGTTTACTTTGCTGACAAATACCTCATGATTCATACCAAGGGAATACATCCACAGGACATCTGCAGCAGACAGCTCAGTTCATTTGATGAGACAAGGATTTTAGAACATCACATTCTTAGTGCAACTGAAACCCCATTCACTGAGGATGAACAAAGCCTCCACGCCATAGTTTGAGAACAACAAGCTCAAAGCTGTATTCCAAACAAAATTAAACAATTCTGATTCACGTCTGAATAAGCCAGTTACACTCATCTGGCAAGCACAGACTTAATTGAAAACTCTACTCTGTATCTCTTTTGTCATCGGGGACACAGAGCCAAAATTTTTTTCCTACATTTATAATTGGAACAAGATTATGACTTACACTGTTCAGTGACTAGCAGGCAAAAAAAAAAGGAACTCTATTCCTCTGTCAGATCTACAAGAGACTTCTGTCTTAGCTGTAACTACTTGAATGCATCACACCCACAGAAGTCCATTGTTTGCAGATGTCTGAACAGCGGTTTGTGGGTACTCAATGCTTTTCCTGCAAAACCTTCTACATGTAAGTTAACAAACCCAAACTTCTAAGATGACAAAGACCATGCAACAAAATAAGCATCCCCATGTCACTGCAGAAATCCTTTTCAATGTCAAAGTAACAGTAAAGTTCTATATTGCTGTCACATGCAACTGTTTCTCTTTGCTGGGCTGTATCCAAGAACAACAAAAGGTTTCAAAGTGACTTGAATGTATCAATGGCTGGTATTGCACCTCCATTTAGTTCTATTAACCTGGGAAATGAAATTAAATAATCCTTACTGGAAATATTGCAAAAAAGAATAGACAAAAATATTGTAGCCTTCCTACATAAATTAATGAGGCAATATCAGGCATTATAATAGCTCCAGTATGTACATGGGTTGTCTGGTAATGAAGACATTTTAAAAGAACAAAGTTCTGCAGAAAGGTAATTTTTTTCCAGTAGAATTACTGTGGTAAATATTTAGCTTTTCTCCTGAATAATTAACACATTTTTGGTAAATATTTAAAAGTATTCTAAAGTTCCAAGCAAAAAACAATAGAGTTTACAACCAAGTCAGATCCCCCGAAAGCAAAGAAATGCAGATTGAACAACATCTTTGCCCTTAATATCCAAGAGCATTTAGAAACAGGGAAGCATTCATATCCAAATACTGCTAGCTCTATGGAAAAGCAAAAAAAGATTACATTACAAGAGATAAACAATAGTCCTGAGAAATAAGTCAGGGGCAAGGAAGAACTTCTGCTTGCATAAAAACCATGTGGAAGTTACAATGCTGAAACTTTAATGAAACAGACATCATCTACAAGATAGAGCACAGAACAGAAACATTATGCAATTTGCTGGTGACCACTGGAATTTTGGTTTATTTGAACAGAATTCTCCCTACATTGTCAGACATTTTGAATAAATTTAAAACCTCAAATCCATTTCAGAGGGCTTGATAGTTACAAATCTATGCTTCTCTCTCAAGTCTGCAAGGCAATAGCAACAGTGTGGAATAAACCTTCAACTATTTTTATCTAAGAAACTCTGAAGTCTCACCAGGATAATTATGTTCATGTAACATAACTAAACCAGGCTTTCTTTTGTTGCTAAAACTTAATTAACACCTAATGGATCACTGATGACTAATTTCTGAAGCTATGAAACCCTGAAGGGCCTTCTCAAGACATCCCACCCCAAAGCAGTTACTGCTCCTTCTTTCCACTCAGTTCTCCAGTGCTTTTTCCTCTTGATGAAATTCCTTCTCCCCCTTACAACATGATGCCATATTGCAAAAAAAACCTAACTATACACAAGAGATGAGCAAATTGCAATCTGAACATGAAATCAAGTAATTGCTTCTTGCTTCAAGTATCCTTTACCGTAACATTCTGTCTGCTGGAGCTATTTCTCCAAAAGCCACTCCATCACTGTGCTTCCACAGAGAAGCATCATTTCTCTTCACTTGGGCTACTGGAAACTGTTTCAGTGTGAACCACAGCTCCAACCATTAGCCACTAAGTAGGAGGGTGTGGATCCATTATGCAATGTTCATTTGAGAGCCAGCACTCTTGACTTCAGCCTAACCAATTCAGCCTCACATTTATTCACAGCTTCCAACTCTCCTGCCAGCATTTATTTTTTTCTTTTTAGAGTCCCTGCCCACACTACTTCCCAGCACAGTGTCTACTGCAATAAAAAGCTGTGTCAAAAATCTTAAAAATATGCTTTGTTATATTGTGCAAAATGTTGAAAAAGAACCATTTCAGCAAACTCATGAAGATTCCACAGAATTCTCCCCAAGTCAGAGAATTAGGAAAAGAGACTCAGGCCTCTATTCAGACACTAAAAACATAAACTTACATATAAATGGAAGTGTAGGAAGTGTGACAAAACTTTTGGAGCAGTAACAGGGAACTTGAGCAGCAGAGTTTGTAGGTAGATCTCCAGTTCCTTTTGTCTTTTCTCCACAAGGCTTTTGGAATTTTTTCCAATCATCTTCTTTGGAGGTAACAGATTTTTATCTATTTTCTTCTCTGAAACAAGCTGAAAGACAAAGACCAGAGCTAATACCTGACACACCACCTGAACTTGCACAAAAGATGCAATGGAACACAATAAGTGCATGTTGCCTGATGCTGGGAAGATCCAAAAATAAATTACTTCAGTAAATTTGTCTACTGCCTTCAAAGTATTAGGTATTTTCAGAAAGAGCATTTTGTCATGGAATGATCAGAGTAATAACAGTGTCAGCTCAAAGAATCACTCTCAGTACCAGGGAAGAATGCAACAAATATGATAAAACAACAAAATAACCAGTGCATTTCTGAGAAAGCAGAACACTCATGACCAAAGTAGACTTTTCCTCATTTTTGTTTTTTATCAGCACTGGCTGGTAAATATCCCATGCTACTTTAAGGATGTTTTTATCATCCACTGTGATGAGACTTTGGCCACCAAATCAGCTGATCATAAACATCCTTAGCAAAAAGTTCACTGACTCCAGCCTGAACTCTCCTCTCTGACACAGCTTCCACCCAAGGCTGAAGCTGTCCAGGTCAACCTCCCCCAGTTCAAGAGGGGAGTGTAACAGGGGCAAATAACAATGTTCTCACAAAAAGGACTGAGTCTGCAGTTCAGATGGCATCTGGCAGATATTCTCTCTTTATTGAAGAAAGAAATTATGTAAATCACTCTGTAAAACAGAACTACAAGAACTGTACAAAGTTTTGTAAGATACCAAGGTCACAGTTTTAACATTCTTACCTTTTCATGCAGGTCATGGAAATCACTGTAACGATGTTTGACTGTCCACTGATGATTGCCAACACTGACCTGAATAATGTACACCTGAAAGGATGAAATTCAAGTAAGGGCACTGCAAAGCATTAAAGAGAAGCTGCCTGTGAGTCCTGCTGATTGATGGAGCACTGAAGGTGGGTAGATATTCTGCAAGGATCAGAGCTAAGGAAATGCTAACCCCAGGTGTGAGGGGGCTTTGCTGATGGGGGATACCTGATCTCACTACAAAGGTGCTCCACAACAAGAACATGCAGATGTCTCAGTGTAAAGCAATGGCTTTTTTTTGCAACCCAAAGGTTGATGGACCAAGAGCTCTAAGCTACTTCTTTTCCCAAAAATTTCTGCTGAGGTTGGTCCTCATAGCTACCCACAAGCCTGACACAGCAGCATCCCTTCTTCCATCTACCAAGTTCCACAATGGGCAGAGGAACTTGGCAAGCATCCTGCTGTCACTTCAGTTAAGCAGAAATCTGGAGCTTAACCCTTGAGAAAACAGAACAAATCCTTTGGCTGGGTGGATGCTGTTTTATTCTTTTTGGGGTAAAGCACACAAGACATCTCCCGGAAGAGTTACTGAGCCCAAAGAATTATTGCAATTATCTAAAGCAACTAAACATCTAATACAAAAATAAGTATTTTTAGCCATGCATGTACTAAACAAAGATTTTCATTCTAGGTGACTTTCTGGACTGAACAGTACTGGTTTTGCAGAAAACTCAGCCTACCTTTCAATATGCCAGAAAAAAGCCATCCCAAAGACATTTTAGAGGTACAAGCTAAAACACAAGCTGAAAACAAACAAGGCTCTGCAAAACCAGTTCCACAGCTACTTGAATACAACAAATTAAATAAACTATCTTATCCAGTCCAACTGTACTCTTTGGGGAAAACACCAACTTGTAATCAAATCTTGAAAGCATTTAATACAGTTAAGAACTTGCTTACTACCACAGATCACCCAGAGCTGACTCATAGCTGCTATGAGGATGATACATATCTAGTTGCTAAACCCACATGAGAAAACAAAAATCAGTAACAGCTTCAATCTGTTACATAAAAGACCAGTTTTCACTTACTGCAAGTACAGAGCAGCACAATGTCAAGCATTAAATAGAATGCCACCTGTATTTTAGAAGATGAACTAGAGTTGATGCCAGTTTTATTTTTGTAAGCATCTGACACTGGCTCATGAGCAAACCCCAAACCAAGATGTCTGACTCGAGCACGCAGTGAGTGACACAGCAGAGCTGGGATGAGCACTGAAAACACAGAAGAATGCCCACACAGAATTCTGGACTCAATTAGGGCCTGTGCCTGTTCTCCTGTCATGTTGTGTTGGGAAACAGCAGATCAGGATTAATCACTGTGCTGGTGACAAACCAGAACAGAAATAACACCAGCGTTCAAAAGCACCTCACAATGCCGAGGAAAGCAAGGAGAAACTCCAAGAAATGAAACTTAGAAGTAAAGAAGTACTACATTTATAAGCCATAATAAAAATACCAATTGTTTTGAAAAGATGACTGTGCTAAACTATGGCAGAGCAAGCAGCACATCTAAAAGCAATGCACAGTGAGTACACAAGGCATGAAACCTAAGATTAGACACTGGAAATTCAGTAACTTCACATGTCCCAACTGACACTCACTAGGTGAGCAAGCAAACCCCTCCTCCCTGCATAAAACACAGAGTGAATTTGTAATAAAGGTTTAATATCCTTTTGCTGAAATGGCAAGCACTGACCACTTCTAGAAACACAGCACTTAGTGAAATGGACAGTCTGGTGGGGAAATTAACTGTTCAAGTGAGTGTTTGCACGCACTGATACAATTCCTTAGGTTAAGTCTTTAAAAAGCTGTAGCATTTCCCATCTAGAAGGCAGCCAGAGCAGGCAGTACATATTCACCCCCCAAACAGCATCAGCATGCAGAGACAGCAACTGATTTCACATCAATCCACAAGCTGCCCTTATCTTGAAGAATAAATATATAAATGCAATAGGCTGATGTGTGTATTAGACTTGTCTTAATATAGAAATAAATCATTTTGAAGCAAAAAATCCCCTTAGATATGTCACTGTTTTAGGAGTTTAAGTTCAACACCAACAAATTTTGAGTGCACTAATACAACAAGGCTGACAGCTGAAGTTAAGGTCCTCCAAGGGCTGCCTGTCACACCAAGTGCTAAAGGAATACAGGGATAGATGATGACATCCCCACTCTGCACTTTCTTGCAGACATAAATAAATACACCATGTGAAATCCCCACCCATCCTTACACCACAAACCACACTTCTATTGAGCTAAAACACAAAACCCTTTATGTTCACAGGATTTCCTCCTCCACCTGTCTCTACCAAACCCTTCTGCATTAAAAGTTTTGTCCATCTTTCTATAAATCAGCTCTTTTGGTTATGTTCTACTTTGCAAAGTGTTTGACATATTTGCAATGCTATGTATATATATATTTTTTTTTTGTTTTCTAGCAAGCCATTTCAAGTTCTTTGCAGTTAAGAGCCCACATCACCAAACAGCATCCCTTCATCTTGTTAAATACTGAGGGCTGAAAGACCTACTAAACATTTTAAAGCAGATATTAAATGAGTAACAGTGACTCCAGACTGCTTTTTGTTCACTTCCTATACAAAACCTGCCTGCCTTGCTTTACATGGAGAACTGGCATTTCTACATTGTGTCTCATCCCACTGCACATGCTTTAGTACTGTAAAAAAACCAAATAACAACCCAACACTTAAATGACAGAGCTCTCCACAGGAAGGCTGGGACACAGGTGTGACTACAGCCAGCAGGTCCCAAATTCCAGAGCAGTGATGCAGCCACATCTCCTCCTCCTGCCTCATCATGTAGGCAGTTTACAGCCATTCAAGGAAGCAACAGCATTTCCTTAAATATCAAAGTTAGTATTTATGTTAAAAACAGCTGCAAAAACCAGGAAAAGCAGGAAGGGATTTTTAGGCCAAACAAATGCATAGCAGGAAACAAATGAAGCACTGACAGCCCTGAGGCCTTCTACTCAAACCCAGTCCTCAGTCAGCATCAGCTGCACCAGCACACCCAGGAGAAACCCTGGAGAAATGCTCACAGCTCAGTAACCCAACAGCAAACACATCAACCAGGGCAGCATTTTCCCTGCTGGATTTACCCATACCTTGCCTTTCATGCCAAACACTCCAAGGAGAATCATATTTTTAAAAGTACCTTCAACATCACACAGAACTGTGGGGCTCCCTGATGTATTCTACAGGATCTGATACCACAACTGTCAAACAGATGTCATGACAGCCCCCTTCTATTGAGAGTGAGCTCTGAAACACAGAGTGCAACAGGAAGCTCATCTGCCACAAGAAAAACAATCTTTTAAAAACAAGGATGTAAACAGGATCACTGCCACCTGAGCACATGGTAATGGATGAAGATGCAGGTTGCTACAGCTGTATTTCCTCTCTTATCTTGACCAAATTTGACTGACTTTTACACCATTTAAAAGTCTCTATCCTGGTGCAGGTCTTTGTCATGCCCTTAAGCTCCACTCACCTAATTATGAACACTAAACACATGCCTTTTTTTAAAAAAAAAAAACTTTTCAGCTTGTGACAAATTTTGTAAAACTTCTGCTTTTATTTAAAGATCTAGTCCCACATTTCTAATGGCTTGGGCCTGTGTCACAAAAGCTGACAAGCAGCCTTGGAGTCCTGCTAACAGCTTCAGGAGGTTTACACACAGGCAAGCTTAGTGCAAACACGTCTTCAAAAATGCAGCAAGAGAATCAAAGCAGGACCAAATACTGGTAAATCCTGTCTTTCATACACTGTACTTTTAAAGCTCCCAAGAAAAATGGCATTAAAGTAGCATGGTATTTCCATAACCACTAAAGAAAGAAATCTGGTCTGGAAAAAATAAACTTCTTTAGGCTTAGCTGCAGCAGCTTAAAATGTTATCCTCAACTATCAGCCAATCAGATGAACACCACCTGCAGAGTTACACACCTGAACTCCAGCTCAATCCAGAACATGAATGGTGTCACCCAAGGGTGGCCCTACCACAGCACTTGTCTGCAGGCTGAAGCAGCAAAGGAGCTCCTTTCAGCTCCTGCACCATAACTTCCAGAGGGATAAGGGGGCAGATGACACTGGCATTTTGTCACCTGAATACACCTGATTTTCTCATTCACTGGTATTGCATAATACTGATTGAAATTTTCAACACCAGCACTGCTGAGTCTTGGTTCACACCTGCCATGGAAGTTTCCAGTCCCCAGCCACAGGTCTCACTGTGCCTCTCAGTGACTGAGGGCTGAACCACATCCTAACACACCCTCAGTAACACCTCAGCAGCAGTGGTACCATTTCTGAGAACACACACCATACAACTAAGAGAATGAGCTCAGGCACTTCTCAAAAATTCATTTCAAGCTTGCAGTCAACTCCTTCACCAAATGCTCCACACGTTTCTGCCTGTAAATTTGGCATCTCACCACCTGAAAGTCATTCCCACAATCGTGTTCCAATAGGCATCACCTGGGAAGGAGTTAGGCTCTTCATGTGCCCCAGCTGTGTAAGCTCTGTCCTATTAACAACTCAGAGACCACTCTCCTGTTGCTCTGTGTTCCCTGGATACCTTTACAGAGGCAGGAGCATGAAGCATTACTTGTATCCATCACACAACTTTCCAAATACTGTCTTTCTAAACCATTGCTCCCCTTTCCCTTTTCTTTCTCACAGCAGGAAGCCTGTCATCCGTGAGCATTCTACCGAAAAAAGGTCTTTCAAATCACGCTAAAATAAGGCAGAAGGAGAAAACATTTTTTAGTTATATAACTAAAGGGTGGTGTGCTCGAGGCATTTTCCATGTGCAATTACACTGAGGTTTGCTTTAGGATGAGCTTCTTCCTGAAAAACAGACCAATTAACTCTTGGTAGAATGCGACCAGATGAAAAACAAGTTATATATCAAAAGCTTCATTCCTTCCCCAAATTAAACACTGCTGGCATTTTTGTTTTTTTTTTTTTGTGGGATAAAAGAAAAACTGTCTATCCTAAATCATCTGATTTCCTCTGGAAATAAGATCAGAGGGGTTTTTTAATGATAATTGCATGCAAAGGAAAGATTTTCTGCTTTGTTTAGTCCAGCTTTGAAAGCTATGTTTACTCGACAGCCATCTCCCATAAACATACGCACATACACAGAGATATATACGGGCAAGAACGCGACACTTGCCCGCGGAGCCGCCGCCTCTCCCGAAGGACCGAAGCTACGCGGAGCTCGGGGCCGCTTCTCCCGGCGGAGCCCGGCTCCCCACGCGGCTCCTCTCCCCGAAGCCCCTCGGAAACTTGTACCAAATGCCTCGCTCCATCCCCAGCGTGGGCACAGCTCCGGCCGGGCACAGCTGCCGGCGGCAGCCCGGCCCCGAGCCCGGCCTCACCCGCTCCCTGGCAGCGCTGAGGCGGCGGGGCCGCTGCCCCATCCCCGCACGTCCTCCCCGCTCCGCACCGTGTACGTCTCCACCAGCTCAGAGCCCAGGACTCGGGCCTCCCGCGGGGGCTCCTCGCCGTCCTCGCCTCCCGCAGCCGCCTCCATGTCGCTGGGAGAAGCGCCGGGGCGCAGCCGCTCAGGCCGTCACGGCTCCCCCGCGGCCGCCGCCACCCGCACCCGCTGCCCGCCCGGCCCGCACTGCCGCCGCCGCCATCTTGGCTCGACCCCCTCAGGGCGCGGCGCGCTCCGCCCGCGCCCCTTTATGGGCACAGGGGGCGGGACCCGGAGCGAGGGGGCGGGGGCTGAGCGAGGGAGGGCGGTGCTCGGTGCAGGGGCGGGGCGTGATGCCGTCGGGGCGTGGCTATGGCCCACGGGGGCGGGGTCTAGCCTATCCGGACGCGCATGCGCGCTGGCTGTGCCCGGCGGGCGTCGCGCAGTGCGATGCAGTGCGATCCAATGGAGTCCAACGGAATCCAATGGAATCCAAGAGAATCCAATGGAGTCCAGCGGAATCCAGTCCAGTCCAATGGAATCCAATCCAGTCCAATGGAGTCCAACGGAACCCAGTGGAAAGCAGCAGAATCCAATCCGGTCCAATGGAGACCAGCGGAGTCCAACAGAATCCAATGGAGTGCAGTGGAATCTAACGGAATCCAATGGAATCCAGTGGAATCAAATCCAGTCCAGTGGAGGCCAACAGAGTCCAATCCAGTCCAAAGCAATCCAGTGCAATCCAGTGGAATCCAATGGAATCGAATTCAATCCAATGCAATCCAATGGAACAGAATCCAGTCCAATGCAATCCAATGGAAGTCAATGGAATGGAATCCAGCCCAATGCAATCCAATGGAATGGAATCCAATCCAATGGAAGCCAATGGAATAGAATCCAGGCCAATGCAATCCAGTGGAATAGAACCCAATCCGATGCTGTCCAATTCAATACAATGCAATCCAGTACAATCCAGTGACTCCAACCCAGCCCAATCCAATGCAATCCAGAGGGATGCAATCCCAGCAGTGCGGAGCTGCCGAGGGCTGAGCCCCCTCCCAGTGCTGTGGCTGTGACGCTGTCCCAGCTGCTGGCAGCTTGTACTGCACATCTGTGGCCACCAAGGGAGGCTTGGACACTGTCACACCAGGCTGAGGTGCCACCTCAGTGGTTCTGTGACTGAGCTGCCCACCCCAGAACAGAGCTGAGGAGCTGGGCTGATTCCCTCAGGAACGAGCCCAGGGTGAACTCGGGGTGTTGTTTGGGGTGATTTACTGACAGCATGGACTTTACTTCCACTGTCCCACTGAGCATGGGAAGAGTTTCAAGCCTGTACACACTGAAGGATCTTGCCAGGAATTTGTAACAGAAGTGGAGAATCTAAAAGATGGCAAGCAAACTCTCCTCAGCCTTTTTCCTGAGCTGAACCTGAGTTGCCCTGAGGGAAAGTCATGCTATGGCAACCTTTCTGACAGGCGCAGTGTGCACCCCAGGAACAGAAAATTGCAGGAGAGAGGATATAATGAGTTTCTTTAGAAGTATCTGATTGTATTAAAATTGAGAGGTTATCTAGAAAGATTATGTTTTGGCAGAAGGATGCATCAAGCATCCATCAAGGCTTTGAAATAAACTCTGTGCTACATTACACACAGAAGGATTAGGTTTTGGACTGTCAAATCAAGGAGATTTGGTTAAAAAGTACCTTCCAGCAAAATGAAAGCAACATCTGTCTGCCCTACATTATGCTACCTAAGAGAGGATGCAATTAGCTCAGTATGAATTACAACAGAAGTGCAAATGCCCTGGCTGGATGTGTGGGGCTGCAGGGGCAGTGCTGGTGTCTCTCAGATGCCACCAGGACTGCAGTGGCAGATAAACACACCTCTGCAAACAGAACTGGAAAACCCCATTTTTGGGGGGGGGGGGGGGGGGGCACGGGGGGTGTTCACTGAAAAATGTTTTCCCTTGGTCAGGATGTATCCGAAGGATGATGTGTACAAGGACAAAACACAGAGAGCACAGGCAGCCCAACCGGGATTTTCTAATGCTGCCCCAGCATCAGGAACTGCTGCTGGCTCAGCCTCTTCATGAGATAATAAGTGGGTTTGCAGAGCAACTTTAATTAAGCTTCCTCTGAATGTCCTGTCTCCTTAATTAAATAAAAATTTGCAGTCCTGTCACGGCTGTCGGGTTTGATCAGGGCCCGTCCCCACCTCCTGAAGCAGCTCCTGCCCGCAGGCACAGCGGTGGCTCAGGGTGCGACAGCCCCATCCTGGCCCACAGAGGAGAGGAGCAATGTGCCTGGAGAAGGGGGAAATGGGGGCTCCTTCAGCTAAAATATTCTGAGTAGGCTTTAGGAAGCCGTAAATTAAAGAACTTTGCTGGGTCCGGACTCTCTCTCAGGGCCAGGTGCCCAAGGCAGGGAAGGGGGATGCTGGAGCATTTTGCTGCAGTTTGGAGCCATGACACAGCCAAAGCAGCCCTGCAAACATCCCTAATCTCAAATAAAATTGCAATTTAGTTAGGCTTCTGCCTTTCATTTCCTTACAATTGACCTCCAGAATGCCTCTGCTAGTTCTGCAGTGGGTTACAACTGCTTGGAAGTGACAACCTGAAATGAAGTTTTGGAGGAGAAAAGCTCAGTAAAGCTTCCCAGTTGTCTTGGTAGCTTGGAGGGACTGACAAGTGGGACAGCATGTGAGGATGCAGCTGGAGCTAACAGGCTGTGCCTGACCCCAGTGACAGCCATGGCAGATTAAAGGCACTGTGCTGGCAGCCCTCCCTCTGCCATGGGACTCAGGTGGAAGCAGCAGGACAGGGTGGTTCCCTCAGAACACCCCATACCTGCAGCAGCCCCTCCCTGTGCTGTGCATGGCAGAGGCTCTGGGTTTCCCTACCAAACCCCAATTCCCAGTTCTTTTGTAAGCAAACAGCCTGGGAGAGCCAGGAGATGCTGGAAGCTCTGTCTCCAGGCAGCCAGTAGGGAGGCAGGGGCTGGCATTGTGCCACTCGCCTGTGCCTCCTTCCCTGGCAGGAACATCACCTCCTCCTGCTGCCAGATGGGATTTCATCCTCTCCTCTGGCTCAGCTCTGCTCTGTAAGTCTCAGATGTGCAGCTTTCCCATGCCAGTGTAGGGTGGCAGTGGTCCAGATCTCCCCTCCCTAAGCACACAGAGACCCTTCTCCACATCCTAGCCTGAATTTCACCCCAGCTCTCTCCAGCAGACCTTTTAAAGGCAATGTTGAGCCACCCCTCCTGTGCTACATTGACCCTAAATACATTCTGACGCATCCCAGGGGCTGTTTTCAGGGTGACTCAGAGCCATCCCTTCCCAGGATGGAGGGACAGGGCCAGGCAGGATTCCTCAGCCCCTGTCCTGGTAGTGCCCAGAGCTGGCACCTGCCACCCCACTGTCTCTGCAGTGAATCCCAAGGCCAGAGAAGCAGCCAGAGGCTGGGGTTTGCCTCGGGGCAGCATTTCCTTGGGAAGGTGTCTCTGGGGTTGCCCAGGAAGTTCTGGGTGGTGGTTTGGTTCTGGGGAACAGCAGGTCTCCCATCCCAGCCTGTGCCCTCACCTAAGAGCAGGCTCCAATGCCCTTTAGCAAAATAATTGCTTACCTCTGGTGCTTTTTCTTATTTTCCTGTGATAAAGGCAACCAAAATATTAAATACATTCAAATTAGGAAGACTAACTTCTTCAAAAAATCAATTCCTTAAATGTAACAATTTTCCTTTTTATTCCATCTGCTACCCCTATGCTGAGCAGAGGCAGGGCTGGGCTGAAGCCTGGGTGCCCACAGGACCACAGTTCCTATCAGCCTCTGCAGTGAGTTAATCCTTCAGGACTCAAAACCTGGGGGGATGTGATGTGGGGATGGCTTTGTGCTCACCTGCATCTCCACTTTGTGCTGACATCACCTGGTTAATGCTGCTTTGGCTTGGCATTCCATGGGGACTGCAGGTTTTCCATGCAGCACGATTCCTCTTAAAGGTGGATTTGTAGAAAAGATGAAAAATAACAGTTGTTGTTGTATTACAGTTGTATTAATTGCATTTTTAGTTTTGCAAACTAACTCTGACATGAGCCAGCTGGAGGTGAAACTTTGTCACCCTGTGGTGCCAGAGCCATCTGTAGCCCCTCTGGACACAAGAGGGAGTCCTGAATCGTTAAAAAGAGAGGTTTGTCTTTGGTTCCTGTGGATTAAACCACTTCTCACTGCACTGAGAAAACTGCTCATCCCTCGGAGGCCTTTGGTGTGTTTTGCTCTCCACCGTGGCAGGGTAAATCTGTGGTAAATCCACAGCCACTCCAGGAGTGTGGATTTGAGCTATTCGCAGTGGGGACGGGTCAGCGAGCTGGCTGGGTGAAGTGAATCATGATTTCCCAAACTGCCTGATTCCATTATCCCTTGAATCAAACAGAGCTGATACCCCCATTCTGATAGCTGGTCCCCACATTTTGCAGCCCTAGCTGAAAACAGAAGACTGGGGCAAAGCTCCTTGTGTGTCTCCATGGCAATGGGGCTGCACATTCCCCCCATGCTCCCGATCTGCCCACACACATGCACCCCCTGCTCCCCCAGAGCCCCAGCTGCAGGTCCCCATGGATTTGGGGACACACAGAGGGGACGAGGGGCCCTGACACCCCCTGTTCCCACTGCCCCGGGGGACATTTGCTACTGGACCGGGATATTTTGGGACACGTACCTTTCCTGCAATACCCAATCCTATTTGGCACGGTATAATCTTTCTAAGGCAGCCCCCAGGGGGAACACTCTGGAGGTGGAGGTGACACCATGGCACGGCTCCAGCCAAGACAGCCAAGAGCCTCAATTCATCAGCAATTTCGGTGGGTCTTGCTGAAAAGTGGTGCCTTGATCCCACAAGAAAGTCACGAGGAGAGCTCCAGCTGCCGCCGAGGGGGCCGGGGCTGGGGCTGGGGCTGGGGCTGTCCCCGGACGTGCCAACGCCGGGCTGGCCGTGTCCCCGTCCCCAGGCACGCGGGCCGGGCATTCCTGGGGGGCCGGGCGTGCGGGGCTGCCGGGGCCGGCCCCAGCCCCTATATCAGCCCTGCCCCCGGCAGCGCCGGCACAGTGACAGCGACAGACCCTGTCTGTCCCTGCCCAGCCATGGATGACATCTACAAGGCAGCGGTGAGTGCTCCCCCTGGGGCGCTGGGCTGGGGAGGGGGTCTGAAATGGATCTAAGGATTTTTGTTGGGTCTGAAATGCATCTAAGGAGTTTCGTTATAGGTTCCCCAAAGCTGCGATGGCAATAATTCAGTGGAGAAATGGAAATGAGAAATAATTATAGGGCAGCAACTTTTGGTCATCTTCATCCAGGACACTGACCTTCCCTCTCATGGCTCTGGAAGTTTCACACTCCTCTTACAAGTGTGAAACTGTCAACCTGCTGTTAAATTACTTACAATGACCCCCTGGTTCCCCGCTGTAAAGCAGGAAGATGGCTCCTAGGTGAAACTATAAATCTCAACAAAACCTGCATGGCATAAGAGATGACTCTTGGTTTTAGCCCAGACAAAGCGGAGGAGGATTTCCCAGGAAAGAAACATTATTTGTATGGGTTCAAACTCACCCTTTTCTTTCTGGTGCTTTACAACTCTGCCATTGCTATGTTCCCCCACTCCTTAGCTGAGTATTTTTCAGGGTGATTTTAAAAAACCCTTGGTTTTTTTCTCAGTTCTTTCCAAACCTCCTGCTCTGCTTTGCTGCTCCCGCTCTGTGCAGAATCCAGAATGTGAGCTATGCCCCGGGGAACGTGGAGCATCCTTTGGCTATTTTAACTTCCACAGCTGCAGGCTGTGCTCACTGTGTAAACCCAAACTATTTGGTCTGTAATAAGAACTCTGCATTGTTCTGTAATGCAGACAGACAGACAGAGATGTGCAAGTGGAATAAGGACGAAAATAGATTCTGGATTGTGTGGATTGCTATTGCATCCATAACTGGATTTACAGTAAGAGGTTTTTGGTGCTTTTCCCCCTTTAAATGTACAGCTGATCAAGTTTGATTTTAAGCAAGAGCACAGAAAATGCATCATACCAGTCTTATTGTTATGCCAAGGTTTTTAGAGGGAAGAAATATAGTCCTTGGTAGGTAGCTGAAGAAAAAAAACCTCAATGCTCACACATCTCCTGTCCTTTGGTCAGCCTTGAACCTTGGAAATGGAACCCCTGTAGTGATCCTGATAGTGTGAAAAGGTTCAGGAAAGGCTGAGTCCCCCAACCAAGACCTTCAAAATGGAGAAAAATGGAACCTGTGAAATCAAAGGAAATCCAGGCCTTTCTAATTAAAGATTTTAATTAAATAAGCTCTCTGTGACTCAAGGCACAGGTCCTCATTGTATAGGGACCCATGGCCATTAATTAGGTAAATGTAGGGTTTGAGTCCTACATTTATGTTGGGCATTAATTCCCAACACCTTTACAGAGGCAAAACAAGTCCAAGACAGGCACAGCTGAGACAGATAGTTTGTGTATCTAATTCCCAAAATTTAGACTGAAAAGAAAACATTTACTTGTGGAAAAAATTAAGAACTTCAGTTTCCTTTGTCTGACTTCAAACGGAACCATAGGATGGAGAGAGGAGCTGATAAAAGCAAAATACAGCAGATCTGGCATTATCACAGCTGCTGCAGTGCTGTGAGCTTAGAGCTTGCCTTCCCACACTGCAGGCAGAAAAACCTGTTCCTGCAATGATGTGGAGAGAAAAGATGAATAAGACAGCAACAGCACCCATGTCCAGAGCAAGCTATGAACAGCTAAAGAGACATTGTGACAAAAATGTCACTCTATAGCAACAATGCATTTAATTTATATACACCACATCTATCACTTCAGTACTCAAGGAGGCTTCAAAATAGAATAGTTGTATATTTTCTGCATGTTGATAGCATCTATTAATACTACATTTATGCCAAATCCTCTACATACAGCCAGAGAACCCAATAGATTTTCATCTTACCCACTCATGCCTAGATAAGGGTGTGCAAACACAAAACTATTTTGGAAATATTTTTAGGCTCTGTTAAGCGGTGCCTAGAACAGTGCCAGGAACAAGTGTCCAGATAAAGGGCTGCAAGGATAAATACCAGAGCCTGGGAACAATCAGGGAGCTCATCTTTATCTCCAGCACCTCTCTCCCCCAGGCTTATAAATAGCGACAGCACCAGGGGTGTCGTGTTACAGAGCGGGACTGGCTGTGGCCATCCTGGTGGTGGCTGCCCTTGCTCTGCCCAAAAACTGTCGACAGAGGGCCAGCAGCTGCCTGCCTGCCTTCAGCAGCACCAGGAACACACTGGGTTTGGCTTTCCTCCAGCAGAGGAGAAAAATCCTGCCACCATCCTTAGTGCTTTCTGCCAAGTCCTCACCTCCTGGAGCATGGGGAGTGGGATAAAATGCTCTGCCTGCCCCCACAGGCTCTGTCCTGCTAAGGAAAAGTGCCTTCTCTGCCTCTTGCTGCAAGCAGGAAGAACCAGCAGCTGGCTCTTGCAAAACCATTGCCCTTTGGAGCAAAAGAATCAGTTTTCACTCAAAGACACAACCTGGGTTGTGGGGTCCTGCCCCAAACAAAACCTGGCAGGGATGGGTGTTGGGGGTCACTTGCATGGGGGTGGCAGCAAGGAGACTTTAGTGGGGTCAGACAGGGCAGCCATGGGGTCCTACCTGGCTGGATATAGAGAGGCTGTTGACCAGCATAGGAAGGAAAAGCTCCTGTTCTCATGGATGCTTCCAAAGGGGCAGTTGGACAGGGTGGTGAGGGCAGCAAGTTCAGCTAGGCAATACCTGGAATGAAGCCAAAGAGAGAAAGGCACTTAAACAGGTATGGCACAGAGCTGATTGATTCCCCTTTGCTCTCCTCATTGATTATTTTCATTAATTCTTGCTATCTAATAAGCTCCCAGTGATGGTCTGTGGGGATTGAATTAGGGCAGAGTTTGGGAACAGTCTGCCAGCCCACGTCAGCTAATGCCTGTTGGCTCCACAGGCCATTCCTCAGATTCCCAAAACAGAATAAAGGGAATAGCAGCTCCCTTCAGAGCCAGACACCTTTGTAAGAACCCTGGCTGAGATGGAAGCAGAGCAGTTAAGCTCTGGATAGGGCAGCAGTTCCCTGAATCTAGGCCTGAAAAACAACTGCCAGGTATAGTCTTGTGTACCTCTCCCTCCCCAGGGAACTCCCCAGAGCACATCTCAGCTCTGATGTGGTGTTGGCCCACACGTGAGCAGCCCTCAGCGGTGCAGCCATCCTGCAGTGAAATAAGAAATTATCCCCAAATGGTTGGCAGAGGCATATTCTTTTCCCAGTGGGCTTTCCCTGCTTGCACAAAGGCTATTTCTGCCATGTATTAGCATCTATTACTCTAGAGAAGTTATGTTTACTTCAAAGGAGATGTGAATTTTTTTAAAGGGAAGAACCTCTTAGACTACAAAATCTTGCTGTGTCAAACGCCTCTGGCTGTACATACCCTGATCCATGAGGTTGCCTCTTGTGAGGTTTGGTTGACCCTGGCAAAGGCTGTTGAACAACCATGTCCTTTTAGCAATTAGTGATGCTGACAAAATTAAACTGACTTGGTGTCTATGTTTTCCTTACAGGTTGAGCAGCTGACAGAAGAGCAAAAAAATGGTAGGTGCACCTTCAACCTGACACCACAGCCTGAAGTGGAGCTCCCAGGCATCAACCCTGCCTGCCTCCTAAGAACACTCTGGAAAATGCTTTGGCCAGACTGGCCAAGGCAGGGCATGGCCCAGGGATTTTGATCCACCAGCATTGCTGGCAAGGCAGTTTCTGGTGTCCCACAAGGCCATGGCTGGGCAGTGCTGGGTGCACAGTCAGGGGAAGCTGTGCCTGGGATGAGCCCCTCCCTGCAGGCTCCAGCTGCAGGGCAGGACCCCCTCACCTCTCCTGTCCCCTCTCTCTCCAGAGTTCAAGGCTGCCTTTGACATCTTCGTGCTGGGGGCAGAGGATGGCTGCATCAGCACCAAGGAGCTGGGGAAGGTGATGAGGATGCTGGGGCAGAACCCCACTCCTGAGGAGCTGCAGGAGATGATAGATGAGGTGGATGAAGATGGTGAGAAGTTTGGGTTTCTTCCACTCTCCCAGGAACCATCCCCACATCTGGGGGTGTGGGGCCATCTGTGCAGTGCTGGCAGGATCTGTGCTGGGGACAGTCACAGCTGTGGGGTGCAGCCTGCTGTGAATTCAAAGGACACTAAACACCCACCAGACCTCAGCATGGCTCCTTTATGGAATTTCCAGGCAAAGAGGAACTATAGATATTTTTATTCCTACAGCGATCAAGACTGCTTGAACTGATTTTGGGGGGCACTGTGAAATTGTACAGATCCCTTTAAAAAACCAAATATAGGCTGAATGTAGGAACTGCCATTTCAGAAATGCCACTTAGAGGATATGATCAGGAAACTCTCTCACTGCTCAAGTGTACACACCCCCACATAACTAACTGTCAATACTGATTCAATCAGTGTACTGATGATCACATATAAAACCCACTGTGGGCATTTGGGCAGAAATACCACACTAAACAACTGGAAAATAAAAAAGCAGTTAAAAGTCAAGCAAAAAAGGAAAGCATCTGAGTAATTGAAAACAACACTACTGTAGTGCAAGTGCAAAAGCACACTGCATGAATACCTTCTGGAGCTTTCAATATTAATACCTAAAAGAGATGGACAGGTATCTCCATAGCAGGAACTTCCATCCTTTGGTGCTGCCAGAAGGACTTTTGCCAAGGCAAAATGACTGTGAAAGGTAAAAATTCACTTACAAGGTCAGAGAAAGGCCTAAGTCACTCTTTCCAGCATCCTGAGAGCTAACTCTTGCTGCAGGGCTGCTCTCCTGAGTTTTGGCCCTTGATTGCTGAAGGGAAAGGTGATCCCTCATTGGCATTGCCCATCCACCCCCTGTAGCTCCAGCTGATGGCTCCAGCTGGGCTCCCCTTTCCTGCATTTCTCAAGCCCAGTATGAGAAGAGACTGAGGCATGAGACCTTGTATATTTTTCCAGTTTGACTTGTAGAGACACTGTCTGATGGCAGTCTTGATTTTTAACTTAAACAATAACAGGTTTAACACCACAACTTAAGGTTTTGGGGTTCTGAATTCATGTGGCTGTGCCGGGAAGCTGGGTGGGTCAGTCTGGTGGAGCTGCTCATGAAGTGTGGGGCTCAGTCAGGGTCCCAGTGCTGGCCAGCTGGCCCCAGACAGTCCATTCTCCCCTCAGGCAGCGGCACCGTGGACTTCGATGAGTTCCTGGTGATGATGGTGCGGTGTATGAAAGATGACAGCAAAGGCAAAACCGAGGAGGAGCTCTCAGACCTCTTCAGGATGTTTGATAAGTAAGACCCATGAGCACAGCGAAGTGGGGTGGTGGGAGGGTGCAGCCAGCCTGGGCCCCTCCCCAGCAGCTCTCTCTGGTCCTGAGCTCTTCTGTCCTGGCACAGAAACGCTGATGGCTACATCGACCTCGAGGAGCTGAAGATCATGCTGCAGGCAACAGGAGAGACCATCACCGAGGATGACATAGAGGAACTGATGAAAGATGGGGATAAAAACAACGATGGCAGGATTGACTATGATGGTAGGACTCTCTTGCATGTGGTTTGGTCACAAGCCCTTGGTCATGCCCCTGGGCAGCTCCCTTGGTCTTGGATGAGCACAAGCTCATGCAGGCAGTGCTGGGCAATACCTCTGACAGGAGCATGGGCACAGGGATGGGGGGGGTTCTTACACTTGTGAAATGGGAGCAAGGACCTGGGGCTGCCTTACCTGCGCCCTTGCTGCACTGAAGCGCTGCCACTTTTCACCAGTCCCCTCCTGGCCCCATTAACACCAGCACCATTTCTGAAGGGCTGTATCTTTGAATGTGGTGCTGACAAAATGATGCCCAGGCCATGTGGCAGCTGAGGGGGATGCTGGGCTCCAGTGACATTTCCAGCAGGAGTCACAAGGAGTCCTTGCCACAGTCAGAGGAGCAGTAGCCATCCCCCCCTTGGCCTCTCACATATCATGAGGGTGGAGCAGGAGACAGGGCTGGGAAAAGCTGCCAAGACCACACTTGACAACTGGGAGGGCACTTCAGTCTCACCTCACATCTCTTGTCTCCAATGTCTTCCCCTTGGCAGAGTTCCTGGAGTTTATGAAGGGGGTTGAATAAATCTGAGGCCAGATGGACAGCTTGAATCTCCTAAACCCTCCAGCTCTGCATCTCATCTCCTTGACTCAGTCCCCTGGCTACCAGCATGAAGACTGAGTGCTGAGAAGGGTGGCCAGGGGGAAATAAAACCTGTTAATACCCAGTGCCTCAGCTGCTCATTCCTTGGAGGTTCAGTGACAGCTTCACCCCTGTTGTGTGCTCATGATTAATGAAACCACTGCTAGGGACTACTTCTGGCAAGGTGACATCACAGATGGAGCTTCAAGCCTCCAAGGAGGTATTGTGCTGCCAGCCCAACAGCAAAGTCCATCCAACAGAGCCATGGGTGCTCGTGGGGAGCTGCCATGTTCCATCTCCTAACCTTCCCATGGTGAGCAGGCTTGGGAGCTGGCACTGGTGCCTGCTGGTTTAACTGCAGCATTGGCAGCATTTTAGCAATGAATTAAAACCCCCTTCAGCAATCACTGAGATCCATGTGCCAGAGACAGTCCCTCTCCTCCCTACTCTCACCCTGGCTATGCCAAGGGTACACACCCTCCTTCTCCCTGCCAGCCTGACTGGTACTCTGTAATGTCCAAAGAAGACCTCAGTTTGCTTTGGAAACACAAAAGCCATTACTGAGCTGGACTGGATGCTCCTTCCTGTCTCTCCCAGCCTGGTGGGAGGCAGGTACTGGCCCCTTATAGCCCTCCTGCAGCCCTGGGTGGGAGCCTCACTACAAAAAATTGAGACCCCCAATTTTCCCTGTCAAATCACATCCATCTGGGCCACTGAGAAATGCACAAGCCCACTCTGGGTCTCAGCTCCCAGGCACAGGGTGACAGCAGGGCCAAGGAGCCACAGCAGCGTCTCCTCTCACCCCAAGGAAGTGCAGCATTCCTGTGGCATTAGCAGCTCTCCCTGCACATAGCTGCCTCCTCCCATCGAATTACAGCCCCAGCACAACTCCCACATTGCAGTCGTGTTGCTAAAGTCAATCGTTTACCCAAGCAAAACAAACATTGGCAGGGCAGGCACGGGACAGTGCAGGTGCAAGCCCAGGCAGTGCTGTCCTCAGCCCTGGGCTGGGCCAGTGCTCCAGCTCTGCTCCTTTCCTTCTGCCTTTCCTCCCCAAACCAGATTTATTTTTTCCCCACTCCTGTGGAAATAACACCCTAAAGGAGCTGTGACACAATCTCATTTATAGCAATGGTGAAATATTGCAGTTCAGGGAAAACAGGGATGAGAGAGGTGGTTGATTGCTTGCAAGGACATGGCTGTGTCTTTCCTCTGGACAAGCAGCACTAAATATTTTGCTAAACCAAGGCTTATAACAACAGAAAAACTAAGAAAATGAACCTGTCAGCTAGAAACCTAGGGTATTTTGGAAACAGCTCTAATGCAAACATCTCTTTGACCCACTCAAAGGGGTCTCCCCAAGGGATCCAAGCCCTTGATGCCATAGATACTGCAGGTTCAGCAGGACTACAGGTGCACCAGAAGGCAATGGAAATATGGGTCTGAGAACCCTGTGACAGGAAATGCTCCCAGGTGTTAACAGATTCTGTTTCCAACTAATCTGTAGCCTAGAGATGAAAAAGAAACATTTTCCACCTCTGCAGTGTAGCAGCAGCAGTTGTTTCCCACCTGTGAGGACACAGCATGTCCTCATGTTTTACCTCAGGCCAGGGAACCTCCAGAGTTGCCAAGAGCTGGGGTTCAGCCAGGAGCTGAGGTGATGCCAGCTGTCCCCACACCTATGGCCACCCAGCCCATGGGTAACCCACATCTGCACTCACATCACATCAGGCACCACTGACAGCCCCTTTATCTTCCTCTGTCCTGGCCAAATCCCAGCATCCGAAAACGACTTCTTCAAAATATTCCTCACTGCTTACTGATAGGCTTTGGCTCCCTGGAGGGTGAACAAGAGAGAAAATAAGGTTAACCCCTTTCCTTCAGTCAGCTTGGTGGCTTGGACCGTGCTGCGACCCAGGGAAAAGGATGGCTGGGAAGAGCCACCTGGCCCTGTGTCTGGGCTCTTCCCCCTTGCCTCAATGGCACTGGCAGCAGAAAGCCACAGCCTCACCTGCTGCCCACCCTTTTCCAAGAGTAAAGCAGGGAAAGTGGTGGCTGGAGAGAGAAGACAAAGGTTTTATAGCAGCCAAAATTTGTCACTAGAAAAGCAGATATACTGAGACTATTTAGGCTTTTCCCATCCTTAGAACAGGAGGTTGGGAAGCCAGGAAAACTGCTGCCAGGCTGGCCTGCCTTAACACACTGCCTGTTCTCCCAGTCAGACAGCAAATGCTGCAGGGTGAGGAGCTGTGGGTGGATTCACTGCTGGCTAAAACACGGGAACAACTGCACAAGGAATGTAACACGACATGACAGGCCAGAGAGTGGGTGAGCAGGATGAAAAAACAGTGCCCCTGGAGGATCAGCCTGGCTGAGCCCCCACACAGGGATGTGCTAACAGTGAATGAAAACCACCCTGAGGAATCCATGGATCTGTGCAACTCCAAACCAGTTCACAGTTTTCAGTGCACGTGTAGTGAACCTCTGGTGCACAAAAACATTTGAGAAATGTGACACAAGTCCACATTGTCTGGGGAAGAAAAAGCAATTAACTTTTTTTTTTTTTTTTTTTTTTAATCAGGCAAAAAGTAATTTATGAGTGTCTAAAATAGTCCCTAGATCTGTGTGCTCTTACCTCCCCAGCAGAGATGGGAGCTGTGCAGGCAGGTGACAGCAGCCCATGCCACTGGACACTGCCACAGCTCTCAGGCCATTTCTCTGCTTGCCTTTGCTGTAGATTTAAACTCCTGCCCTAGTTTGCAGCTTTATCAGCATATTTGGGGCCCCTCCTCAGCCCTCAATAAAACTTTGCTGTGTGAACCAAGAGACTGCAGGAAGCTCAGATGAAATTTTGTACTCACTGCCCTAATAAAACCTCTGCCTAAATCTGCCAGCAGGGCAGTGGCAATGTAACATAAGCTAAGGTATGTCAGATAAACACTTCACCAAGCCAAAGCCCCTGTGGTGTAGAAACACCTGCAACAGCCTTGAAACCTGGGCAAAGCAGAACTCATGTTCTGTTGCTGCTTCTTTTTGACCACATTATTCAAAGGCAGTAAAGGGGGACACAGCAACACATGTCCAGCCCTACTTTTTATCATCACTGTGAACATCAATGTCCCCAGTGAACACCTTGCTCCATCAGAGCATTTTGCAGGGCTTTGATTCCCCCCCATCCCAGTTCCGTGCTCTTGGCTTTCACAGCAATGGCTCACCTTTGCCAAACGAGATGATTTGGGATTTGGTTACACGCCCTTTGCCTTTTTTCTTTTTTAAGTCAAAGCAGAGAAAGGAGCCAAACTGGAACTTGATACTGAGTCCTCTTAATTGCAAAAGGGAGAAATAACCTGCAGCAAGTATGACATACAGCAGCAGCAAGCATGAGATGTATAAGCTGATGTACAGCAGTTGTTAAGCATTGAGATGGTTTTGAGCTCTTTGCAGGATACCAAACACTTCATCACGAGAGTTTTGCAGTTTTCAAATGTCAAAGATGAGAGAGCTCTGTGTAATAGTTTCAAGTGGGCCACAGCTGCTGGTCCCCCCTTCTGGGCTCTGTATACGTAATGCCCCCAAAAAGGATCTCCAACCCCACTTCACCAACAGAACTCACACGATTTCACAAGGCCAGAGAAAGAGGTTGGAGACCCACCCAGAGGCAGACTCAGCACAAACTCCCCTCCACAGCTTCCCCTTCGGGGCTGGGGCGAGTGTACAAAGAGGAGCTGTGAACACAGGTGTCACAGGGTTAGCACATGCAGCAGGTGGTCACCGACGTCCAGGCAGCGTCCTGCAGAGCCACCACATGAGCAGGGAGCACACAACAACAAACCTGACACCTGTGGAAGCTCACAGAATTCCTGTCTCTTGCTACACAATGATGCCTGGATTAAGGTTACGTTCCTCTGGGCTGCATTTTGTCACGCAGCCGCTATTTTGGTCAGAAAGTCAGCAAGGCCTTATTTGGGAAGCTGTCCCACTGAAGGGCAGCATGAAGGGCAGTGAGATGAAAAGGCTCCTTCTGAAGGCAAGCCTGGGGGAGCTGCCTGGAGCCACAGGAAATCCAAATCTTGCCCTCTGCTTCTTAACATTCCAACATCCTCTTCTCAGCCTGACCCTTGCCTCTGTCTTCCCTCAGACTGCATCTTGTGGGTGAGCTACTCACAACACAAGCAGTCTGGGGAAGACATCATGGGGGTTGAGATGAAATCTCCCTTCTTTCCTTTTTCTTACAGAAAAGTTTTAGTGCTAGAGATTTAAAATGCACAACTTACACTGGGTAGAAGATCTGCAGACACACAGGTAAAGCTGTAGACTGACAAACACCAAGTGCTCTGTTCAGAGGTTTTTTTCCTTTCACTCTTTTAACACACATCTACACCAGACTGACCACACTGACCCTCGCTGGACCAGCCACTCCCATCTCCTTCAGTACCAGCAACAACTCCACTCTGTGTGCCCTAATCATCTAGCAAGCAGTGGAGTGAACCTTGCAATGAACTCTATCATGCTGTTGCTCAATATTAAATCTTGTTTTTTACTGATACCTTTGCTGGCGATCCTTTAAGCTCCTCAAACACTTGTTTGTAACAGGCTGACAAACACCAATCTCCACAAAAGCCCAAGACATGCACAGAGCAGGAATCAGATAACTAAGGGCTAGACATCCCTGACTTTAGAACCCTCTCGACTTGTTTCAAATTAGTAAATCTCTTTATATTGCTTTGTTTAGGGGTGGGTGGGTTTTCTGTATCAGTCAAAAACAATTAAAAAGTGGGAACTAGGAGAAAATTTGTGAATTAAAGCCAGAAAGAATTCAAATTAACACACATAATTTTGGTAACTGGCTAAACTATTAAAAAATAAATTACATGGATTGGATATTCTAGTTAAAATTGTTTTTTATCCTGCAAGTGTTTAGCTGCTCTACTGCTGTCAGGTCTGTGTGAACATCCAGCCCCGGTGTGCTCTGCTGATTTACCCCACCGGGTGGACACGCACAGGAACTGCAATCTCAGAGCAGCCGGCTGCATTCCAACAGGTGCCTCATGCCAGAAGTGCAAAGCACGGCCTGAGCCAGCTTTGGGGGAGCCCTGGAGAGTGAAGTCCTTTCCTGATGGACAAAACAGTAGGACCAAAACCCGGGCTCAGCTCCTCCCGGGATTTCGCACGTTATCCCCCTCATCTCCCCAAGCCAGCACATTTCATCACAGTACTTTTGTTACTGGAGTGATTCCCTAAAATCAGTCACTATTAAAAAATGTGCATTTTGTATATTCCCAAACCCTTACACGTTCCCATGGGTAGCTCTATTAATGCTTCAATATCTACAAATATTTCAGGATACAACACACACCAACTCCAGCACAAACTGCTGTGGTCTCCAGCACCACAGCCAGCACTCCCCCTCCTATTTCCCTGGATTCCCACAGCTGCAGGGAACCACACATCAAAGCAGCAGACATGTAACAGCCCTTGGAAATTTCACCTTGCTGTAACAGCACCAGGAATTATCACTGAACTCATGGTACCTGAGAAAGAAAATGTCAGCCCAGTTTTCAAAAGCACAAGGAGGATCCAGGGACCTGCAAGCAAGTCAGGCTGCCCTGGATCACTACTCACAGGCTTGATGCACAGCTGGCAGCTAACATACAACTCAAACAAGGCCTCTCCTCAAATTAGGAGGTGAAGGCTTTGTTACATACAATTTTATTTTAAAAAATGCTGTAACACACACGCCAGTAAGAAAACTGGGTCTTCTGGTTAAAGCACATCAGTCCTTTTTCTGCTGAGCAGCCTGCTGAGCTGCCTGCTTGGCATTGTTGGCCTGCATCTTCTTCAGCCCCTTCTTGTTGTGTTTCTTTGCAAATCTCATGTTCCTCAGAAACTTGGGATCAACCTATAAAAATAAAGGAAAAATAAGCCATGTTGCAGAAGAGACATCTACAAAAACAATTATAGCTCCATATTGTTCCAATTATTCTCAAATGCAGGCTGTGACTAGTTCACACTTCTTTTCTGATTTTTCAACAAGATTATTTTAGTCATCTGCAAACAGGCTTTAATATCCATTTTCCTTAATCACCATAAACAAACAAAGAATCCCAAACCCCATCAATAAACATAAAGAAAGAACAGGATGGGCAAAGCTGCAGGAGAGGCAGGACTGAACCCTCACTGAGCTTTGCAGAAGACAAACTTTTACATCACCTCCAAAAAGCTTTGTAGACAGTGACATCTACAAAACAAATAAAATCACAACCCTCCATAACAAAAAATTTACTGTTTTCATTTCATAATGAAATAGAAACAGACCCTGTTGTACCATTTGGATTATCTCAGAAAAACCAATATACTGTCACTTTTATGTGTTTTGCCCAGAAATGCCAATCCCTCTTATTTTGTAAATAAAATTATCTGGATTAGTATGGACAGTAAAACAATATTGAAGGAGAGAGGAGGAGAGGAGGAGGAAACCCAGCAGGACTCAAAAGGTAAAGGAACCATTTAACTGGAAAGTGTTTGTTTTACTGGAAACAGCACAGCACTCAGTGACAGCCACCAGAACAGGACAGGGACAAAAGTGGCCACTGACTAAAATGCAGTTTTATAGACATACAGGGGCAGATTTCATGTGGGTCAGAAATATCCCAGCTGCATGTCAGGCAAGTGAAAGAACTGAACCCCACAGTGGTTCTGACCCCCTGCAACACAGGCATGTCTCGAAAAAAAGTGTCAGTCAAAAAATACAAATTCTGGGGTTTTTTCACAGTTAAGCCTCAGTGACTCAACAGCCTGGGAATATCATCAGAAATACTCACCCCTTTGAGAGATTCATATCTATGGGTTTTGGGCTTCTTGATGCCATTTCTGTGCCACTTACGGGCTGTGTGGAAAACGAGACAATTAATTAAATTCCAGTTCCTGCTACTATTTAGCAGCTGCATTAGTTTCCTTTTTAAGTGTACCTGACTATCAAAATGATGTGGAATAGACAGTCTCCAGACCCTTCCAATCTAAACTAAATTTCAATTAAAAGCACATCTCTATGCTCATCCCTTTGCATGGGCTTCCAATCCAAAGATTTCAGGCAGCTCATTAACTAATGACACCTTGACAGCACCACCTCACTCATTAATAAACTGAAGCCCTTGTGGTCAGTGTCACAGGGCACTGTCACTCACTGTGCAGGACCAAGCAGAACCCATCTGCGACCTCTGCTAATCACAGCACTGATGAAAGACCCCAAACATTAACTATTTCATCACTGTGGCCATCTCTGGATTGCACAGGATCCCAGGGATGAAGCTTTTCACGAACATCACGCAATGATAGGATGGCCTGGGTTGGACATAACTTTAAGGACCATTCTGTTCCACCCGCTGCCAAAGGCAAGGACATCTCTCACCAGACCAAGATGCTCCAAAGCCCTCTCCTTGGACACTTCCAGGGACGGAGCAGCCACAGCTTGTTTGGACAACCTGTGTCATCATCCTCACAGGGAAGCATTTCTTCCTAATATCCAACCTAAGCCTACTCTGTCATTGTGAAGCCATTTCCCTGTGTCCTGCCACTGCCTGCTCTTGTGAAAGGTCCCTCTGCCTGTTTAGCTGGTGGTGACCACCATGGCATGACTCAGGTTGGAAAGGGCCTCAGATCTGAGTCCACCACCACTACCCAGCCAACTCAACTAAGGCACGTTCAACCTTTCCCTGAACACCTCCAGGTACGGTGACACCACCACTACCTCTCCAGGCAGCCCACTCCAATGTCCAGGCACCCTTACTATGAAGAAATTCTTCCTAATGTCCAAACCAAACCTCCCCTGGCACAGCTTAAATCTGCATCCTGTCATCCTATTGCTGGTTAGCTGGGATAAGAGGCCGACCACCAGTTTTCCAATATAAAAGCTCCTATTTTTCTACCTACATATTAATTCTACATTGAGCCCAAACAGGTCCCGACTCTTATCACACTCCTTCAAACCCCCCCATTCGATCCCTATGCAGCACCGCCTTATCTGCCACAAACCCCCGGGCAGGCCGTGCTGCCCTCACCGCGCCGGTCCCAGCCCGGTTACCCCGCCGGGATCCCCGCCCCGCTCACACTGGTTGTGCGTGGTGTGGTTCTTGGACTTGGCCATGGTCGCACCTGCGGGAGAAACACACACGGCTCAGCCGGGCCGGCTCCCGGACAGAGCCCGCCCGGCCCCGAGCCCCGGTTACCGCCCCGCTCCGACAGCCCCGACCCGGCCCCTCCGCCCGGCCTGGCCCGCGGATGGTGCCGGATGGGCGCGGATGGTGCCGGGACCGCCCTCACCGGAGCCGCGCTCGCCGCCGCCGCCGGACCGGAAGAGAGAGAGCACCGCGGGGGCTGCCGGGAATCAGGGCCGGGCCGGAACCCCGTGTCCTGCAGTTCCGCCCGGCACTTTCCCCGTTGTCTTCCCGAGCTGCTGCTCTGTGCCCGCACCGCCCCGACTCCCGCGGCCGCCGCTCCCGCTCCGGCTCCGTGAGGGGCCTGAGGCCGCTCCCGCCCCGGGAGGGCTCCGCCGTGGCGGGGCCGCAACACCCAGCGACGTGGCGGACCCGGTCCTGTAGCGACGCGGTTCCCCCAGCAACACGGGTCCCAGCAACACGGTCCCGCCACTAACATGTCCCCTGACCATGGCCTCTGCCGGCCGGGAGCCGAGGGAGCCGGGGGCTGAGGGAGCCGAGGCCGCCCCGCTTGGCCCTGCACGACCCCCGCGGGAGCCTGAGGCCCTCGGCCCCGTCAGAGTCCGGGCTCGGTTCATCTGCGCTGGGGCAATGTAGCCAAGCACAGGCAATGCTCCTCAGGGCGGGTTCACTCAGTGCCGTTCATCTTTTATTTGTGTGAAGCACCAGGGGCTCGAACAGCTCTGTTGCTTTCAGACAGAAAGCTGTGGTACCTTGGTGACCCCCACAACCCCCCATGCCCAGCAAAGACCTGGCAGAGTGCAGGGGTTTGTGTTCTGACCATGCAGCCAGGTTAAAGTGTCACTCCTGCAAAAGACAAGGACTGAAGTTTGGTATTTCACTCTGTGAAAGACACTGAAATGATGGCTGTGATGGGAAAGTTTCCTCATGGAAAGGCAGACATTGCAATGGTTGCTCAGTGTGGTGGTGGAGCCGCCATCCCTGGAGGTGTCCAAGGAAAGACTGGATTTGTGGTCATGGATTGGGGCATCTCCTGTGGTAAAGTGGCACAGGAATGAGGGGAACAAGGAAGGCCAAGCTTGCCCGAGCCCCTGGGGTTGTATCTCTTGACCAATTGCAGCATTTCTGGCCAAGGCTGCTGTGATTTCAAATGGGAACCTCTGAAAAATGAGCAGATAAGACCCAGGCTCTTCTGCACTGTGGGAACAGACTGCCACCTTTTGATGGCGTTGCCTTTATTTTACTGTGAGAGGCACAAGTGAATTGCTTAAAGTGACCCAGACTGGAAAAAATAGCCCAGAGACCAAATGCCCCATGGCCAGTACAGAGAGTGAACTGGACATTGTTTCAGTGGCTGATTGCTTGCAGAGCAATGGGTATTCTGCCCCAAGTTCAGATAAACAAGCTCTTCCTATTGTAAAAACAGGGGGAAATAGATTGTCCTTGGTAATGCTGATGAGAGTGAAATAAAAATAGGCAGGAAAAAGAAAGACAATGCAATTAAATTTCAGTATTTCTCTTATTTTGAGCAAGACCTAAGATGCAAAGTGTATTTGGCCTAATTTCCCAGCCCCACCCCTATTCTGGGCAGCTGTTTTGTAAAAATAGAAGAAAATAGCAATATTATTTTACTGGGATTTTGCAGCTGGAATATGAAGGTCTGCTCAAAATCCTCCTTGATATGCAAACATCTGACTTTTTAAACTGATGTATTTTTAAATTCCTTCCACTGAAGAGAGCTCCAGTCTTAAAATATTTGTACATCACTGTGGCCAGCTAATTGCAGCCAACAGTAGAGAGAAGCCCTGACTCCTGATAACACAGAGAGCCAAGCTCAGTGGAAGACAGAACTGAATCCCAGAGGCGTGTTTGCCTCCACTACATTTCAAAAGGCAGAAAGGCTACCAGCCCCCTGAGCTTGGCCATTAGATTATGAAAGCTCTTGATCTTTTTAACTGATTTCTGAGCCTTCCTCCATAGGAAGAAACAGAAGGGTTTACTTTAGGGCTCTATCCACCCTTTCCAAGTTCTTTCAGGGTCTTGCTGCAATTATTGCTGTTGGATCTCCCTGGGAGTCATTCCCAGCTGCTGCTGGGGCCACTCAGATGAGCAGTCAGCCAGGTGGGGATTAGAGAAGCTGTGCTTAATGCCCAGGTGATGACAAGATCCATAAGCCAAATAAATAAAATAAAACTGTGGAAGAACATTCCATTTGTGGGGCGGAGTGTAACATATCCAGGGCAGTTTATAAATCACTGCAAACCAATGCAGAGTACGAGGTGAAAAGGAGGATCCAAGGCAGGACCAGGGCCTGTGTACACTGCTGGCTGATCAACCCCCTTGAATTTCTCCCGTGCCCTGATGTGTCTCTAATTAGGGTGTTACTGAGATCAATTGGCCAGTTCAAAACCTTTAGTCATGCTTCTAGTGATTAAAGACTCAATTAGTGCACCTTAGCACAAGTGTCCTCTATTAAAGGAGCTGTGCTCGTTGAATAGGATGGTAATTACTCCAGCTGCAAAACAATGATGAAAAAATCATAACACAAAAATCCCACAGTGCCTTTGACAGCTGTATCTTGGTCACTGTCCTTGCATCATGCACACTCATGCTCTGAGTGTGATCTCTGGTCTGTCACGTTTTCATGCTGACACCCCATTTCAGCAGCCTCCCTCAGCTTGCCTGCTCCCTCCCGGTGAGGTGACTTTGCCCTGGGGTAAGGAATTTCTGGGGCTGCCCCATTCAGTAATGCCAGGGACTGCCCACTGTCCAGCGTGGTGCCAGTGCCAGAGCTGAGCCAGGCTGAGTTTTACAGGGGCTTGAACAGAGGCTGGCTCTGGTCATTTCCCAAAACGTGAAGAAATTTCCTCCCCATTTCCGCAGGAAGAAGACAAGGAAGGGCCATGTTCATGTAGGATGCTGGGCACAGTGTGACAGCACAAGCTCCCCAGTGAACACAAAACCAGTGCAGATCAGGAATCCAGCTGACTTTGCTTGGCACAGACCCTACAAACTGCTCCCCAGTGGGAAGCCATTGAGCCGTGGGGAGAGTGCAGGGATGCTTCTGGCTATTCCTGTTGGTTCACATGGAGGATTCCTACCCTGGGCTGCTCGGGCACTTCACCCATCCCCACTCACTCTGCAGACACCACCCAAGTGCAGCTGCAGCGTGCGGGGCTGTGCCTTGTCAGGGAGAGCACCCCGTGGGATATGGGCACCTTCACCCCCTCCTTCACCCCAGCGAGCAGACCAGGACTGGGCTGTCTGGCAGCTCCCCAGGAGTCCCTGCCCTGGCAGTGCCCGTGGCTTTGGGGAGATTTTGGGGCTGTTCCCAGCCTGAGAGCAAACAGGGCTCGGCTGTGCTGTGGAGCCGAGCGATGCCCGAGGGCAGCGAGGGCCATGGGAGAAATTCTCCGTGGAGACAAATGGCCGATACACGTCCAGAGAAGGCAGAATAGTGGGACAAGGAGGCACTAGAGGGAGCCTGAGCATAACAGATCCAGCTCCGGCTCCAAGTGGGAGAATTAGTCCCGCTCAGGGAGAAGGGGCATCACCAGCCAGCAACAGCAAGTCTCGCACAGCAGTTTCCCCCTTGACCTGGCATCCTACCTGGCTGTGCCTTTTTCCCTTCCTGACAGCTGTTCTAATTTCCTTGAAGACATAAAGACGTGGTTTCATTGATGGGAAGTGCCAGTCTACCAGCAGAGAGACAGCTGCCTCTGAGCATTTGGGATAGGAGGTGAGAAAAATCACTGGCAACTGGTGGCAATTGTCAGATGGGAGGGTGCAGGAGAAAAGGAATTCTTGCAAGGCAATGGAGAACAGAAGTGCTGATCCACAGCTGCAGATATCCCTGTGGGAAGGGGAGGTGTCACAGCACAGCCTTGCCAAGTGTTCCTGGACTGATGGCAGGGACAAGGGAACAGTAGCTGAGGTTTGTGTCCCCCTCTGGTGCATTCCAGTTAGCACCAGTTAGGAGAGGCACCAGAAGAGGCTGGATACCTGCATTCTTTTATTTTAATTTTGGATGTACCTGTTCCCAGTACATCTGAAAAGTATATCTTCTTTTACAATGTTTTCAAGGGGCCAAAATTTGGTTTTTACAGGGTACTCAGGTACAGCTCAGTAGAAATCGGAGGAGATGAGTGAGCAGGGACCAGAAACAAATCCTTCATCACCCCTGGCTACTGTTGGAGGCTTTCATTCTCCCCTCAGATCAGCTCAGACCCTACATACATATTGCACAAGTGTGTTCCTGTAAGCAGTTTCCTGCATGAGGGTAGGATTTAAAATCAGGCAGCAGCCTGCAATGCAGCCCTGATCTTTCTCTCCAGGCCTGCCACCTCCTCCCACTCTCCCTGGAGCTGGCACTACTAACAACTGGTTTCCTCTTGTTATTTTTCCACCTCCACTCCTTCCTCCAGAGGGGAGGCCGTGCTGGTGGCCCACGTAGCAGTGACTCACAGGCTGGGACCTGCGAGGAGCCAGCTGAGCCTGGCCAAACTTAGAAACATCTCATTTTCCATTGCCTACACCCTGGATGCTGCTTCTGACTGGGTTCATCGCTGGACACCTTCTCCAGCTACCTGTGGGGTTTGGGAGGATCAGCAGGAGCTGGGCTGAGATGGAGCAGCCCTTGATGTAGATAATTCCATCTTGGTCAGTGTTTATCCAGCTTGCTTATAGCTGAAACCCACGAGATGTTCTGGCTTTTCAGGCTTGGGAAACATGTAAATAAAGGCATATATACAGGACTGCATGGTTGTTCCATTTCTCTGGAAGCATTTGAATGATTTGAGGGGAGCTTAGAGGTTTAAAAGCTGATTGTCCATCTGTGTCAATCAGCCTGGTCATCCCTAAATAAAAAGATGACAACTGCAACCACATAACCGAGCCTGGGGTACCGATGGCCTGCAAAGGTGGAGGTGCTGCTGTGGTTGGAAGCTGGGAATGGAAGCAGCTGGGTGATGACCAGCAGTGGAGCAGGCGGGGCAGGGAGACGCAGCTGCACCCGGAGGAGCAGGACCTGCAGCTCCGTGCGGGGACAGCGCCAGCAGGGGAGCAGCCGTGTGCGCGCAGCCCACGCTTGGTGCTGCTTTAACGGGATTTTCCAAAGCACTTTTTGCCCCAGTGTCGGAAAGGGAAGCTGGCCTGCCGCTTCCGAAGGCTGGGGGAACGTGTGCAGGCGATGTGGCACCTGCTGAAGCCGCGCTTGCCGAGAGCCCGGCGGCTCCCGGGGAGGGAGCGGAGCCGCAGGCACCGAGCAGCTGATGGCTGCGGGGAGGAGGCACACGGAGGCGGCGGGGAGAAACGGAGAGGGCTGACCTAAATAGATGCTCAGCTAATTTATTCATTTCTCTGCTTTATTATTTAACACAACTTCGAAACAGCTCAGGACTTCTGGTTCCTCTCAGCTGCTGACGTTGGGGATGGGGTTATTTTTTACCTGATTTTGCTGCCTTGCTCAGCAACCCCTCTCTCCCCACAGGCAGGCCAGGCACACTATGGGAAAGCTCCAAAACAACCACTTTCTAGCCCGGAGCACAGAAAGGACTTATTTAAAGTTATTTTGAGCTTTTGATTCACCTCCTGCTTAAGAAGCTGTTCGAATTTTGGCCTGCTTTACGCATTGCTAATAGGGAGATTTATCTCAACTTAGCTGGCCGAGGAGGGGATTGGTGGGCTCATACAGCACGAGGCAGCCTTCAGCCTCCACTGACATCTTCCTCCAGGCAGGCTGCCAAAGGCAGCCCCAGGTTCTGCAGCACAGGGGCTTTCAAGGATAAACCTGGAGCCTTTCTTGCTTCCAGCCAGCCTCCTCTCTCCTCAAATCCTAGCAATCCCCTGAAACACTGTCCAGGAGGAATTTATTACTAGAAGGACACGGAGCCTCAGCTGCTGGGAGAGCTGTTCAGGTTGCAGTTCACCCCACAGGCTGCACGTGTCCTCTGCGAGCCCATGTCACGTTTTAGCACTGCTGAGCTTGAACAGCCACAAGCTGAGGGGAAAAAAAATGATGCCTGTGCAGGTTGTCTGAACCCCTGCACCATTTCTGCGCAGGCACGAGGGACACGGGCAGAGCTGCTCCATATGAACCTTCCCAGGATTCAAATCATGCAGCACCCACTTGTGCCAAGCAGGGCCCTTTAATTTTTCATTACAGTTTGTCACTTGATGTATGAATTTAGGCCAGTGTTGTATACAGTTACCCAGGCCCTCTGTTGTGATTTTTAAACTGGATTATTCATCGACCTGCTTGATTCCTTGCAGATTTCTAAGCAGTAAAATGAGCCCTGATGCTGTTTAGCTTGGCAGCAGGGGCATCTCAGCTCACCCGCCTTCACACTGCTGGAGAGTTTGGTGATGTTGCTGGGAGTGGGATAGTGCAAAATAGCAGAAATGAAGCAGTCAAGGAGGCTGCAAGTTAAAGTCTTCCAAAGCAGCAGGCACTGAAGGGGAACAGTTGGGCGTGAGGCTGGGAAAGTAGGTGCTGCTTTCCTGGCACAGTCAGCTCCTTCTCTGCCCTCACTGGTTAAACTGGGGCACTGTGAATCCTGGGCAGGGTCCTGTGCTGGCAGCCCACAGGGTGTGCAGCCTGGCCCGTGTCAGGCTTTGATCGGAAGGATTTTGTGGTAGTTATTTTTAATATAAAGTGAGACTTTGGTCCAAGAGCCTTTCAAGGCCAAAAAGAATGAACGTGGAAAGGACAGAGGCAGCCCAAGTGATTTGAAGTTTCTCTTTCCCTCCCAATACCCTGGACTGGATTTTGGTGGGTGATGCCCCAGATTGCCTAATGAGGGCAGAAGGGCCCTACATCCCACACCCTCTGGTTTTGTTCCTGGGGTTTTGTTCCTGGGGTTTTGTTCCCTGGCACCTTAATTGCACAGGGCTGATTAGGATGGAGTTAAGGGTAGCTGAGTGTCACGCTGGGATTTAGGCTCCCTCATGTGGGCACAGTTTCTGCCCTGCAAGAGGAGGGAAAATCCCTTAATGAACCAGAGTGGGCAGTAGGCTTGAGGTGAGGGCTCTGGTGTGCTGCCGGCTCACCTTTATCTGCACAGGGAGGATTATTGGGAAGCCATGGTGATAAATGCTGTGGCTGAAAAGGAAAATGGACTTCCTCCCAGAGATGGTTTGTTTGTGCAAAGTGGAGAGAGAATAAAGAAGCTGCCAAAAAAGCTGACATTAAACCCACTGCTTACCTGCAGCTCATCCCATTCCATGACTGAAACCTCTCATTTGCAGCCACCTAATCCAAGATATTCTTTCTGCAAAGCAAAAAAAAAGTAGGTTACTGCTCAAGCAGAGCTGGGGAGGAATAAAGAGACAAGCAGGGCCTGATCCTGCCAGGTTTTGTGTGTTCTGCCCTCTGAGCAGGGTTAAAACCCTGGCTAGCAGCCTGATTTGGGGGTTTTGGAAAGAACTTGCACACAATCCCTTTCCACACCTTTAGGGAAAGGCTTGCCATGCTGCAGAGGCAGGGCTGGAGGCAGAGCATGGGGCTCCCAGCCCTGCCTTCAGTTCCTGCCTCTCTAACCCAGGCACCTGGTGGCAAGGAACACAAACCAGTAATCCTCAGCACTCTTGAAGCACATCTCAAAGTGGGAGAGAATTAATGACCCTCCACAAAAGTAGGGCTGCCCTTTCCCAGCCCTCCCCGCTTTCTTTTGGATGCATTACCTGCTCCAGCCACTGGGTCATCCCACCTTTGCCGGCATGCAGAGATGCTGCACACAGGCTTTGCTCAGCAGCAGTAAAATCCTCCTCTCTGCAGCACTGAGAGGATCTTGTGCTATTTCTTTTCCTGCCTTTAGATGTGCAGAAATCCACTTGGCTTTGTCTGCTGATTGATTTTAGCCCTGGTTTTGTACCAGGATCTTTTCAGAAGGTCTTGCTAATTAAGAAATCCTGTCCCCACTGAAACCACAATGCAAACACCTATTGGTGCCCCCTGCACCTTTTTAGGGCCCACTGCAGTTCACCCTGTCTCTCTTGAAAGTCTGCTTCTCATCCTGGGTGGCAGCAATAGAAGGTTCCACAAACGCTGTCCTTGGATATTAAACACATATTACTGAGCTGCCCTTCCACAAAATCAGTGCAGAGAAATGACTGACACTGTCCTTTTTACCTAATTCAAATGAAAATCTAATTGCACCGCAGCTGCAGGGGCAGGGACTGGGGCTGGCAAACAGGTTTGGTGCAGAGTTCCCAGTTCCCACCAAGGAGCTGTGAGGTGCAGGACACCACAGGGGCTGTGCCTGGGACACCTGACTGCTTTAAATAGTGCATGTGCCCAACCTGTTCTGGAAACACTGCTCAGGGGCACCGATTTCAGCCTGATACCAGCTGCATCCCTATGACAAAATGGGCTTTATTAGGAAAATAATATGGGTTATATCAACACTTCCATTAGCCCTGCTGCCATCCCAGCCCCTGACAGCTGAGTACCAGAATAACTGAGCTGGTCCACACAGGAGAGATGCCCTGGGACACAGGGCTGCCAGGGAAGGAGAAGCACAGCCGTCCCCTTCCATATCAGCCTTGTCTCACTTGTGTTAGGGATGGCCTGATTTATGATTTGGCTTGCATTAAAACACATTTCCTTCCAGAGCAGTTTTACTCAAGCTTTTCAAACACTTCATGAACCCAAATAAATCCTTCGGAAGTCTCTGGCAGGTGGACACCTTCAAATATCCTTGGCACTCAGCAAATCTGATACATCAGAGGGGATGGGGAGGGCAGAGTGCCTGGCTAAGATCTGGAGGCAGGTGAACTGCAAGTATTTTTCACTAGAGCTCCAAAACTGCAGCCTTAAGTGTTTTAGCATAAGACATCAAGTCACGCTGACAGGTAGTCAGGGAGAGGATGCAGGACAGACCTCAGGAGTCCTTACTGTCTCCAGAATATCTCTCTTTTTCCCCCTAGTCTGCGTCATCATGCTGCCACCCCTTCAATTGCTGCAGAATCCTGAAAAATTAACAGCTAAAGGTTTTTCTTGCCTGCTCTGGCCACCTGAAACAACCTCCTATTCGGGTGGAAGCACTGAAGTGTTTCTTAAAACAGCTCTTCCTCCTGTCATTAAATATTTTAGAGAGCAGCACCAGGGGAAACCATGAGCTTTTATGGAGGCAGGATGGCACAGTGCTGGGAACCACACGGAGCCCGATTTAAATAGTAATGAGATGGCGGCACAGCTCGGTTTTATCCTCCCCTCGCTCCCCCTCTCGCCGCAGCACCCCCGGCAGCGCGGCCCCGGCCCGCTGCATGCGGTGCGTGGGGTGGGCTGGCTGCGATGCCATCGGGCTCTGCCACGGCGTCCCGGGCTGCAGATGTGCTGAATGGAATCTCAATGACCTGGGAAGGCAGCGCTTGTCAGCCCCGATGGGAACACAGCGGTGTCCGAGCCCCGGCCGCGGCGGGGCGGGAGCAGAGCGCGGAGCAGCCGTGGCTCGTCCCTGCCAGTCCCTTTGGCTCCCCCCATCACTTTCCCTGCTCTGCCCTATTTTGGGGAGCGGAGGGTGGCAGAGGGAGGGTGTCTCCTCGCTCTGCAGTTGCTGTAGCAACTGCGATGTCTCTGGCGGCAGAGCACACGTTTCTTGCAGCCAGCCCGAGTGTGAGCTGCTGAACTGAAAGCAGATTGATTTTTTTTTACTTGCTAGAAAAAAGCCGCCCTCTGCCCTCCCCACCCCCAGCAGCCAGAGCCCAGGAGGGCCACAGACAGCACCTGGGCACCAGCGCAGTGCCGAGCCGCAGGGATGCTGCCGCGTCTGGCTGCTCCCGGGAAATCTTCTGCACGTGAATCAAAGCCTCAGCCCCTTCTTGAAACCCTCCTCTGATCCCCCTCGGCTCCTTGGCAAGGACAAGCTGCCTTTCCCTAATCCAGGCTCCAAGGCAGGGTGGGTTGCTGCAGCCATCCAGGCTCATCCCTGGGGCAACTCAGACCTGAATTCATTTCCACATGAAACAGAGAATCTGCTTTGGTGGGGAGGGACCAGTCGTGATCAAAACATTCTCAGAAGAGGAGGATCAGTATAAGCTTTGCAAAGTTACTTCCCTGGGTTATGATTTTTACATAGTGGAGCCCTTATCACGGGCTGGATTCATTTGGTGCCCATTTCCTGCCACCTGATAAGACTTCGCCTCCTAAATCCCGTTACTCCCCCATTTCCATCACCTTTGCACATCACAAGCCCTGACCTGCTCTCTCTTCATTTTCTCTCTGAACCCAGAGGAACAGAGTTCCCTGAGCCAGCTCTGAGAATGTGCTGGCGCCTCTCCTCTGAGCCTCAGCTCCTTGGCCATTGCACTGGTGTTTGATCCCGAGGCACACTGCTCCAGCGTCCCCCCACTGTGTCAGGACCATCCTGTGGCCACTGCAGGAACCCATTCAGAGCCCATCAGTCTGGTTTGAGCTCCACTCTGAATATGTGACATCTCTTTTTTCCTTCACCACTGATTTCATATTTGTTTCAAATAAAGGCCAAGGCATTCAGCAGTTCCCATCAGCAGGCAGCTGGACAGACCAAGCAAGCAAAGTTTGGTGATAAGAGTTCCATGTTGCTCATCACCCATGGCCCTGCTTGTATCTCCTTTGGGTTCATTGCAGAGTTCAGCCCTGGCCTTGCACAGATGCACGGACCTGCCCTGATTTTCCAGAATGCCATGAGCTCTGATCAGCCTTTTTACCACCTGCCTTTGGGATGGCTGCCAGGGAGGGCAGGAATTGCAAGGAGAGCTGTTCTTCATGAGAGGGGGAGGCAAAAAGCGAGTGAGTTAAGTTTCCCATGCTCAGAGTCCACCCTCTAAGCATTTCCTGGTGGGAACCAAATCTTCCTCCTGCAGGTGATCACCTGCACCACAAGATAAGAGATGAGCAATGCTCAGGCATGGGCTGTAGTAACCCAAAATAGGTTTTTTCCACTGTAATCATTACTTAAGGTGCCATTTCTAAGCCAGTGTTTTTGGGGCTGCAGCTGGAGCTTTATGTTCCCTGGGAAGTTTTCTTGAAGAACAGGTTGGCCATTTGGGGAATGTTTCACTGCTATTTTCAGCCTGGGACGTTTTCCTTTTTCTTTTTTTTTTTTTCAAAGTACAACAAAAAACCTGTCAACAAGTCACAAAAGAGTGATCTCAGGCTAAAATACGAGCCCTGGCACGGGAGGGCATTTGACTCAGAAGCCACTTCCCATCTTTGGAGACTTGAAGTATGTTCCACTTCGTCATCCTGAAGGTCTTTGGGCACTTATAAAAACAGAGTTTATTTATCCACACTCAGAACAGCCTATCTATTATCTTGAAGGCTCAATTCAGAAAGTTTCTTCAGAAATTTATTGGTTTCATTCCTACCAGTCTGAACAGAAGTTTTCCACAAAGTCTGTCAAAATACAAATGTCTCAATTCCAATTTCCCTCGGTCTTTAGCAGGACATCACATTAATTGTGTTAAAAAGCACTTTTATTAGTTACTGAGAAAGCAGGAGTCTGGCAGCTCTTCTTGACCACGAGCTATTCACTTTTGTGAAGTCTCCTTTAACAGTGCTTTGATCCAAAGCAGTGGTTTTCTCCACCAGCAAATTCAGCAGCGCCTGGAGCCAAAGGGACCAGCTCCAGGCAACGATTATTGGCTGCAGGTTTGAAGGGCTCCTACTGCTGCCTGGGCAAAGCCTTTCTGTTCCTCTGGAGGCTTCTGACATCCCCATTGTGAGAGCAAACCCAGTGGGGGAGGCACGTGGTGAGCCCGAGGCCAGGGAGACCCAGGAGCACGGGCAGAAATGCAGACAGGATGGGGGAGTTCCATCCCCACCTGGGACACTTCTGGGAGGGCTCAGTGAACCATCAAACTTTGCTTTAGTATGAGTTCTGCTTTAGTTTAATTGTGCATGAGGCTGCTCCAGCCAAAACAGCCCAGCCTGGTGACAATGCGGCATCTACTTCACAAGGGAAAGGTGGCAGTGAAAAAAACAGCAATTTCCAGTCCTCCAAGGGGCAAGGAAATTATATTCCCCATCTGATCTCCATGGGATGCTCTGGGATTGCTCCTGCAAACATTCAGTCATTCTGGGCAGTGTGTGTGTCCTGCAAACATTCAGTCATTCTGGTGTGAGCAGCCAGAAACCCAAATTTCCTACCTGCTGCATTGCAGCAGCCCTCCTGACGTCCCTGAGCCAACACCAGAGTGTGAGGAGTAGGATGGGCCCTCAGCACAGGAGCCACTGCAGGATCCATGGAATTCCTGGGGTGTATGCACCACAGTGAGATACAGCTGGGCCATCAGCATTAAAGGAAAATCTCAGCTCTGCTGTATATTTGCTATTGACTGTCTCATTCTAAACAAGGCGACAGACAGTAAGTGACATCAAATGATGGACTTCACCTCGTAGCACTTTTCTGAGCACCTCCAATGCCACTCCAAAATGAGTCCCTGCTTACACTTCAGCTCTGAAAATACTTCAAGGATTTCCAACACACACATTCAATCCCTGTGTGGAAGAAGGCAGTGCTCTGATAATTGAGACATTAATGCTGAAAGACTGAGCAGGATTCCCTTGGCTGTCACAGCTTGGCTGCTGGGAGCTTATGAAAAGAAAATAAATAAATTGAGACTTGGTTGAAATAGCCAAGAGGTTGAAACCTGGATATTCCTGGAAGCAGCTGTGCTGGAAAGGAGCACATGTAGAGGGTTGGAGGATCCCTCCCATGGTTGTGTAAATGCCTCAGCACTGACATTGCAAGTTGCAGATGTTGTCAGGACTGGTAGAATTGCACCTATCTGACTGCACCAGGACCTCCATAAACACTCTCACACTGTCATCTTCCAGCCAGGCATGTCCAGATGCCCCCTGCAGAAGGATGGCCAGGACAGGCACAGGTGAGAGCCCAAGATCTGTGGGGAGCAGAGAAGTCCCTGCAGAAACAGTTTGTTGGATGCTCAGGTATCTGTGGTGGGATCCATCAGTCAGCAGAAACCCAGACAGGGGAGATTTCAGACAGGAGGAAAAGCTGTGCCACCCGAAATGTGCAGCCCAGCTCTTGTCACAACCCTCTGTGATCCACCATTGGTTTAACACAAATTCACTGGGACAAAGAAATGCTCTTGAGTTTGAGGATAGGTATTTGATAGCGTACAGCTGATTTTGAAATCTTACAGATCCTGCCCCAGTAGAGAGGCTGAAGACATTTTGATCAGAAAAATCCCATTTCAGCCTCCCTTGCTGTCCCTGGAGGGTTTGGTACTCTCTTACCTACAAGAGTGCAAAGGATCCAACATCAGGAAGGGCCTTCATTCAGCACAGACCTTTAATCTTTTATTTTAGTACTCCACCCAAAATTTTTGGCCACAGATGTGGCAATTAAGGGCTGAGCAAAGTCTGGCCACAGCTTCTGCATGGGACACAGCTCCTGCACCAGAGACCAAGTACCACTGCAAACATGTGCTGGAGGGACCTCATTGCCTATAATTTAGCCCAGTTTTTCTTTCAAGCACTGGCCCAATCATGATTTCTAGAGGCCAGAAATCACGGTGCCAGAAAAAATGGTGCAATTCATTGAGGGTCTGATGTTCCCACATGTGCTGGTTTTACACCTGTATGATCCAATGGCCTCATCAGAACCAGCCCTGACTTCTCCTGGCTCAATGGAGAGGAGAATCTGGCATTTCCATGATTTAGCCCCTGGACACAGCCCCATCCAGCCTGACAAACAGCTCTGTCACATGCCCTTTGCACAGCAGGGGAGAGCCTCAATTACACATGGGCCACCAGCTCTGCTGTTTACAGGAAGCACCAGCACAGAGCATGGAATTAGAGAGACCACAAGGAAGTGAGGGATTATTTACTGGAGATTAAAGGACATGGAAAAACCACAGGACAAATCAGTGGGGCCTAAGCAATGGTAGCTGCTATTTCAGTCTTCCAGCTGCTGGCATTCATACTGGTCATGCTGTGATGGGAGAGCTGGGGAGGAATTAAGGACAGGAGGCTGCTCTGCTTTTGGACCAGCAAAACACACCAAAGAATAGGCCCCAAACCTGCTGAAAGGATAGGAGAGATTTCTTTCCTCAACCATTTCTGTGTGTCTTTCTCCTCCCCAGGTGTGATTCCTACTTGTGGGCTGCCCCTCCAGGCCAAGCAGCTCTGCCAGACCTGGCTGTCAGCAAACTGGGATGTGCCCACGGATTAAGCCCAGATGATTTGGGATATCTCCTCAAATCTAGAAAGTCCAACTGCCCATGGGTTCATCTAATTTTTAGTGTGATCTGATTTTCAGCTATGTCTGGCCACCAGGATTTCAGTGTTGCTAATGAGCTCTGCCATTTGGACTGTAACTGGACCCAGTCCTGTGTCATTGTGTGCTCACCTCTTCCTGCAGCTGCAGATACACAACTGCTGTCCCTGGGGCTCTCTAGAATGGCCTCATACTCAACCACATTTTCCCTGAAAATCCTGCAAGATTCTCCCAGTGCTTGGCCATACTTCCTCAAGCATTTTGCTCCTGGCAGGTAAAGCTGTTTGCAGTGCTGCTGTCCTTGTCCCACAGCCATGCTGGCAATATTGCCATCACTGGTCTCCTGTCACCAGTGTTGGGATAGCATCCAAACTCCTCCACCAAACCCCCTCTCAGGGAGTCAGGTGAATCTTTGGCTGCTTCTCTTTCCAAAGACACAGATGTCACTTTATCATCTCCCCCCCAGCTTCTCCTGTACCTCAATGCCACACAACAACAGGCCACCATTAGGTACTAAGTGACAACATCCTTCATCCATCCCCACACTGAGGCAGACTGAGCTTCCATCACCACCACCAAAGCAGCATCTCCAGCAGCCCTGGGGCCCCTGTGCTCCGTGTGGGGCAGTGATTCAGCTCTGACTCTGTGGGAAGGTGGCCACTACTCCCTGCACTGTCCATGGTGGAAATTACAGAGCTACAGCAAAGGCAGCAGGGAGGGAGGGAGGGAGGGAGTGAGGCTCCCCTTGGTGAGGAGGAGCCCACAAAAGGCTCCCACTGACATTTCCCTTTCCCTGCATCTATGTGGCTGAGGGAACACAAATGGCATTGCCCTCATGTTTGACCAGAGCAGTGCTTGGCTGCTGGTGCCATGCCACAGACTCCACCTCAAAAGCTAAGAGAAGCTCAGTAGATTTTTCTTACAACAAATAGAGAGAAATAAAAGCATGAATGAGCTTATTTTACAACCTCAGAGAAATACCCAGCCATTGTCAGCTTGACACAGGCTGCAAAAAGTGATGGCTAAGAAAATAAAACCTTTTTCTTTCCTGTATGTGTTGACTGAAAAATAAAACCTTTCCATGGGCCAGCAGCAGCGCTTCCATCAGCCACGTGGCTGATCCACAACTCAGTGACTGCCAGAGCAGGACCTGAGCTGCTGCACATAACAAAAGGAAATTGAAGAACTGGGTTTACATAATTTTTGAAGGGTTTTGAGGCACACTGTGCACCAAGCCTGCCCTACCCCACACAGGTGCCCTCAGCACCATGTCCCATCCTGGGCTGGCAGCAGTTGGAGGGAAGGCAATGCCATCTCTCAGTGAACATTAGCACAGAAACTCTCCAGAATATTTCCTTCTCCCTGATCTCTGCACATAGAAACCCTTGCCACAAGGTCAAACAATGCCCAGTCCCAGGGGAGGCTCAGGCACCTGCAGTGAGTATCTCAGAGCCTCTGGGACACTGAGGGTGACAACCTTTGCCTCGGAGAGCCAGCACTGCCAATAAATTGGTTCAATGGCATTTTCTCCCCTCAGAAATGAGGACTAAGAGCCAGGGCATGCAGAGAAAATAGCCATGCCACAGATGCTCAATTAATTAACTCAATTAATTTTTACCAGGCCTCCTGGGTCATTCATTGTAGCTGTCTGTGTGGGGAGCCGGGCGCCGTCGCCTGTTGCAGCTGTGTCTGAAGCACTAAGGTGGCTCTGGAGATGTGTTCCTCTCCACTCACCATATAACTTGCTTCTGCCACCAATCCACATCATTTCCCCTTATTATTGAAGTGGTAAAATCAACCTCAGGAGCTCAGAGTCCGGGAGTAGGGATTCCCAGTTTGGAGTCTGCGGCTGTCTTGAGCAGTGCAGTGATATATGAAGGGAAAGACAAAAAAAAAATCCCATTAATAATTCCAATTCCCTCCTCAATAATTTCACCCAAACAAACTTCCCACCCAAACCAGTGCTTTTTAAAAGACGGGTTTAGAAGGCAGGAAGTGCTAGTAAATACAGTCCTTCCCTGTCACTGCTGCAATTCCACTTTCAAACACATCTGACTTCAGAGACTGGCTTGGATTTTTGTGGCTCATGTTATTTTTCTTTGAAAATGGAAGAAAAATGGCTGCAAGTAGGAGTTAAACCAGATTCCAGTGATGCCAAAGCATTGCTCCCCTGCATCGTTCTGCCCTGTGTTCCAGGGTTCCCAGAGCAGCAGGGCAGAGCTGGCTGGGGTTGTGTTGGGGGCTGTTTCCTCCCCATCCTTGTGTGCATCGCTGGCTGTGCCACGTTAGGGAGCAAACGGTGACTTTCTTTTGAGGTCTGTAAATCAGGAGAGCAGCCCTGCTCCCTCGCTGGCCCCAGCAGAGAGCAGAACGGGCCCCGGGCACTGCCATCAGCTGTGGCTCCAGCCTGCAGGAGCGGCGGTGCCCCGGGGAGAGGGTGGGATCTCATCCCGTGCAGCCGCACACCCGCCCGTGGTGGGCTGTGCCCTGCCCAGCAAAACCACCAGCAGCCTCTGCAGGGCACGAGCGACCCAACAAATTACAGGGAGGGACAAAAACGCGATTCCGCTTTAACTTGTTATTTAAATTTTTAATTTTTTTTCCTTGTGGACCTATGAAATGGCCGAAGTTTTTCAGGTGTGTTCCACAACCCAGCAAGAGCCTCTTGCTGTGCTGGTCCCTCCCTCATCACCGGCTGCCTGCAGAGGGGGAGAGGAGAGGGCCGGTGCAGGAGGTGCTTCCCGAGCCGGGATTTCATGGATTCCCGGGAGCCTCTGTGTGTGGAGGCACAGGCAGGGGACTGGCTTGGTGACAGCAAGTCTGCTCAGTCACAGCTCCAATGGCTTAATAGAAACTGGATACAACTGGTCCAGCCTTGTGGGTTTTGATTTAAACTGCAGTTATAAGGTGTGATTAGAGGCGGGGGACGCTGTGCCAAGAGCTAAAATGTGAAGCAAAAAAACATATATTAAGAAAAAAAGTCCTTCATTCTTCCCCTAAATCTATATGTATTTTTCCATCATTAACTCTTTGTCTACCACTGCCAGATACCCAAGGAAATCCTGGGGTCTCCAAGGACACTTTTGGCTCTGCTGCTCCAATCTACAGAGATCTGTTGGCACTGCAGAGGAGTTTGACCACGGAAGTTCTGACATTGATGGGTTTGCTATTAATAATAAACACAGCAGGGACCAACTGAGTCTTTCCTGCCACTGTGCCTGAGAGCCAGGGCAGTCTGAGCCCTCCCTGCATCCCTCACACTGCCCAGACAGGGCTGGAGCAGGGGCTGTGTTTGGCTGCCTTCTTTTGGGTAAGTCCTGTACAGTGTAGAAGGGGGCAGTGCTTTTCTAGACAGTCCTTTTACTGTCTGGAAACAGTTAAATCAGGTCTTTTTTTTCCTGTCTCCAACTAGTTGCCCAAAACCTCAATAGTTAATTTGGCAACTGGAGACCTCTGGAGCTGTTAATACAGTTCAAGCCTTCAGCCCATATGGATAAAATCCTAATTCAATAAAATTGCTGGTTCTTTATCTTCGTGTGGCATCATCACACAGTTAATTTCAAGCTTTCCAGTAAGCTGTAATCTATCTTTTAACCTAAGAGCTCTTTTGCATGACACTGAAATAGGTCCCAGTCTATATACATCTGCTGCCAATACAAATGCATGGTTCAGCAACAGTAAAGAGGATATAAAAGACTCCCACGTTACAAATGTAGGAGGCAGAGGATATTTTAGCATGGCAGTGGTTACACTTTTGGCAGCTTTGCTATAAGAAACTTTGTTTTCAGAGCCTTAAAATATTCCCTGTGCAGTGCAGACTGACATATTTGCTTTCAGCAGAGCTGTCTCAGGGGCCAGGGCTGGTGAACGGAGCTCAAGGATGTGGGGGAATGCAAAGAAGATGGAATTAATATCAACCTATGTTTAAACAGGGTATTTCCTTACAAAATGCAAATATTTACAAATGCCATCAGATCCTGATGGGATTATTTCCATGAATACAGATGGGCACTCAGGGGGTACCTGCAGGCAGCGTGCCCAGCCCTGGGGCTGCTTCCGGAGCTGGGGGCAAGGCAAAGAAGCTGAGTGGGCAGGCCAGGAGCCAAAAATATGGGGGCAAAGAGATGTAAGACAACAACCTTATGTAGGAAAAGTGTCTGGAGACTTCTACTATCTTCCATCTGCTGGAGATCTCAAGTTCACTGCCGAGATGCCACTGCTGGGTGCAGGTCTGGACCTGAGATGCCTCAAAGCAGAGGGAGCCCATCCTCAGCTGGCAGGTGCATGATGGCTTGCATGTGTCTCCCAGGTCATCCTGGAATCTCGTGACCCACTAAAGCACCTGTGGAGAAAATCAGTCCTGCGTTGTGCACTCTGGAATGGTCAGAGCAGCTGTGAAACCTTGATCCAGGCAGTGTTTTGAGCAGAAAAGGGGAGCTGGTCTCACATGGCTGATGGGGAGAAGAGGCAGCAGGGACAGCAGCAGAGCCACAGTCCTGCCTGCTCTCTGCCCCTCACAAGGCAAGGCAGAGCTGTCCTGCAGACCCCCAGATGCTGAGGGCCACACACCATGTCCCTTGGCTCTGGGAACTCAGACCAAGCAGGGAGAACACCAGGAAGATTGCTTTGAAACTTCAAGATGGATTTCCAGACCCTTAGAGAGTACTGAACCAGAGGCAGAGCAGAGGAGCAGGAGGGAGGTGGCTTTCTACTGTGTCCTCACTCCCAAATGACATTTACCAGGGTCCAGCCTGTGGCAGGACAGGAGGGAAATCTTTGTGTCCTTTCTGATCAGTTTGAACTATCAATTTCTTACAGAAGGGATATCTGAGAACTCAGATAGGCCAGGATTGAATAACAAAGCAAGTGTGAAGCCATGCTCTGCTCAAGAAAATACTGGGAAATGGGCAAATGTTGACCTGGCCCAGGGTGTGAGCTGAGCATCAAACCCAAGAGAGCTCTGGTGACAGGACTGCTCTGTGTCAGGTGCAGGCCAGACAAGCTTAAAAGTGGAGTAAATAACTGAAGAATGTCCTTTTGAAATGTTCTCTGCACACATACAACTCTAAAAATCCAACCCTGTTTGTTAGAATTTCTAAGCCAGCAAGAAAAACCACTTCTTATCATCAAGCCTCCTTAGAAAAGCTCATTGCTGCTTGTGTGAACCTGGATGGGGTCTTGGCACAGAGGATTTGGGGACCATGTGATGGCATTATAGTTTCATGCTAATCTGTCCTCATGGTGTGCTATTAAAAATAAATAAAAGCCATGGCTTCCTAATCCACAGGTTACTAACTGTGGGAAAAAACACATTTGCCACTGCTTTAGCAAGGGATTAAAAGTGTCACACTTTGGTGTTTATTTATTACAGAGTGAATGTATAAACACATTGTTACTAACCTGAGTATCTGCATTGCAAAACCCTTGCAGCTGCTCCTGCATGACCAAACCCTCACATCTTCAGCAGAAATCTTGTGCCAAGCCCTGCTGCAGCTGTGGGGGCTGCACGAGGGATGACCTGACCCCTTTGTGCATGGACAGCTTGGGGGATTTGGCAGTGCCTCACCAATAAATGTTATTGCCAGTAGCAAGTTTGTTGAGATTCCTAGGAAGTAAAAGAGAAAGAAATAAGGTGTTTTGATAGTAGATCACGTATCAAAGAAATGAAAATAACCAGGTACTTTTGCAACCTGCAGGCTGAGCCCTCTGCCATGAATCCAGGTGTTCCTGCCTGGGGTGAAACTTCCCCCAGTTCAAAGAGGCAGCACTGGGGCTCTGATCTGCACAGATGCATGAGGCCCAGCACAAGGTCTTGATGCAGACTTCAGAGAAGCATTTTCATTTCATTGTGCCTCTCCAACCAGTCAGGTGAGGCAGTTCCCAAGGGGGAATCCTGCCCAGACCAAGTGAACAGTTTCCTCCTCTTGTCTTTGCAATACAGGATGAGGAAATAACTGACCTTGCAGATGAGCAATGAGCCAGACAGCAAATGTCTTCCACCAAGTCCTCCTGCAGGGACACTCCTGTGCTCTGCACACACAGAGCAATGGGCTCCCACACCCTTGGATGGAGGATGCATTGGCCAACATTTTGTCAACCTGCAAATAAAGATGAATTAGTCCTAAGAAAAAAACAAACCTAACCTGGTGTGTGCTCCACTGAACAAACTTTCTTTTGAATACTGAGAAGATTCTTGGGTTGAGCCTCTGCTGCTCCTTCTGTCCCAGCACTCAGTGAGGCACCAGCCACCCACTCCTAATTAACTTGATGGGTAACTCAGCAGCACAAATCACCTCAAGTTACCTTGGCCACGGAACACAGCGGATCCTTCCACAATGAAGCAGCATGGCAGGAATTATCCCCATCCATAATTGCTCTGAGCAGACAATAAACCAGCTTGTGCTGGTGGAAGTAGCCACTCGGAGGTAATAACCCAGTGAGTAACAATAATGGCAGCAGATACTTGATAAAAAGCAGGGAACAAAAGAGAAAGCTTTCTCTATTCTGCAGAGAGCGGATGTTTTCTGTTTGCTTCCTTCATTTCAGAAATGCACTTGGCTCTGTGGAGAGCACAGCTCACCCGCACTCACAGCAAGAAGGGGCTGGGGGAGGAAGGGGTCGTTCTTCACTGCTGAGATCATGAATAGGAAAATTGGTTTTCTTCTTTTAATCTTTCTTGGATTTCTACCCAGCTGGTACCCAGGCATTTTCTTTTCTTTTCTTTTCTTCAAGAGAAATGTTTGCATATCAGTGGGGGGAAAAATGAAAGCCTGCTTCTGGTTAAAAAAGGGCATTGAGGTACAGGCGTGCTTGTTCCCCTCATCCACACCCTGGTAGTGCTCAAGAATGGGCAACAGGAGGGCTGAGCCATGCTTATCTGAGGAAAATTCCTAAACCCAGGAGCTTGCCTGTGCCTGGTGCAGGTGCCTGCTGTTCCTGCTTCTGCTCCTGCACGTGGTTGTGCCCTCTTGTTGCCCAAGCTGCTCACACTGGGAGTCTGGCTGCTTGCCCACAGCTCTGCTGCCCTGGTCTAAGCCCAGAGCTCACACAGAGGCTCTTACCCATCTGCCCCTGATGAACTGGTCTCTGAGAGCAGGACATGGGGCAGAGAAAAAAAGAAGTCACTCCATGCTCCTCAAGTGCCACAAAGGCAGCGACACTGTGGGAGCAGGTGGGCAGTGACTCAGCCCCGAGGATGTTTGTGCTTGTGGCTCTGGCCCTGCACCAAGTGCTTGGCACCAGCTCTCCAGCGATGCCCATGCCATGCTGGGCTCCCTCCTGCTTCCCCAGCCATGCCACCTGCCCCAAGCCACCCCCTGCCCCCGGGAGGGCAGTCATGGACACGGTGTCAGTGCCACAACAGCTCCTGTGGAGAGGACAGGAGGTGGGTGACATGGAAATCACACCAAGATGTGAAAGATGGAGCAGCAAAACCCAGGGGGTATTGTGGGGGGTTCAGAGATCCTTGTGCCAGCTGGGCATGACACAGCCCTGCTCAGCCACCCCGAGCTGTGCCCTGCAGCATCACTGAGCCTGCAGCCAGCCATCTGCAGCACAGAGCACCAGGGAAGGCTCTGCAGGCTGCAGGGGCTAAGCACTGCTCATTAAAGTGCCGGGAAATGTGAATGAAGCAGATGAATGGGAGAAGAAATGAATGAAGGAGGGAAGAGGAAGTGAATGAATATTGCATTGACTTGGTGCCTTTCATCCCAGGATGGCAGAGCAGTGCAGCACAGCTGATGGGCAGGCACCGTGTCGGTGCTCCCTGGAGAAACCCCTGGTCAAAACAAATCAGATTATTTCCTGTTGACAGAGCCCTTCAGGGGAAGGCAAACAGGGAGATGTGGCATATGGATTTGCATTATTTGAAGCACGAGGTTTTCCCCAAACACAATCCCTCCAACTCCCCCTTAATCGATGTGACAGATCATTACTTTTTGAGTTGCTCTCCTTCTTGCTATTCCAGACACTGGGTGATTTCCATGGCAACAGCATCCCAGCCACCCCAGGCCTTGTCCTAACCTCTGTCATCTGCTGTCGAGTCACACCAGTGCATAACCTGCAGAGAGGAGCCACAAAGGTGCCTTTTGCACTGGGGGGGTTCAGGACCCCTCTTTCCACCCCTCCCTGTAAGCCCTAAGAGCCTCTTGCAGCCAAGCACCACACAAGGGCTTGCAGGCAGCTAAGGCAGAGCATGTGGAAATGAAAAAATTGTTTTCTGGAGGTTTCATTGCACTGTTATAGGACACAGTCAGCTGAACCCACTGGCAAACCTGGCTGAAACTGGGATCCAGGATGGTTTGAATGGGGATAATGGAAAGGAGCTGTAAGATGCTGTTGCTCCCTTGGTAATGCAAAGCAGGGTAGGGACCAAACCTGAGTACTTTGGAGAGGAAAGAGAATCCAGCTTTACTTCTGGTTTGGTGGAAAAAGGGTGCTCTCTTCTTCTCCACCTTCTGAAGGAAAAGCAGTGAGGGATGTGATCCTGCATCAGCCTGGTGTGACCACCAGGAGCAGCACACCCTGCCCAAAGCAGCATCCACTCAGTGGCACTCAGAGTGGTGCCACTGATCCCCCTCAAGGCCAGTGTGACCCCACTTGGCTGCCTGGCAGTGGGCTGTGGTCACCCCCCAACACCATGTAGGTGCTCCTCTGGCAATTCACAGCTGCTCACTGCTGTGACATTCCCAAGCCTGGCCACTGAGCTGCCTTACAGGTATTTAGTGGAGTATTTGAGGCTGGATGCAAAGCTCAGGAATCATGTGTGGGCTTTGAGTGGTTTTTGGGGGGGACCTGAAGAGCACAAAGGCTGCTGTGTGTGGGCTCTGGGTACACAGCACTGCTGTGCTGAATGAGCCAGGGCTGCTCACACAGGAACCATCTCCGCTGCTGAGGGAGCTGGAGCAGCTTGGTTGGGTTTGCCTGTTTCACTTACCCTGCTCCCCTCAGCAAACAGCTTCCCCTCTGCCAGGCCAGGGAGGCTGAGTGTCACTGCAGGGCCTGGGAATGGGCTGTGGTGGAGCACAGGGGCAGCCAGTCCTCACACCTGAAGCAGCAGATAAAGTGCCTTTGTTCAGTCACATCACCTTTGTGATTCAGGTTTGCCCCAGCACAACAGGCAGTTTTCCTGCCAAGGGTTTGCTGCCCTGCCTCTGCATCAGACTGTATCTCATATAAGCTGTGTCAAATTTCATGGTAACCCTGCAGGGTTATTGCTCTATAACAAACACAATTACTGCACTAGACCCAGCTCACCACTCAGCTCATCCAAATATTAACCAAGCACCAAATGCAGAGCCATGGCCTGCTTCCCCCTCTTCCCACAAGGAGTCTGGCCATTGGGCTTGGCAGTTGCAGGACTGGACCCAGATGAGAGGATCCATTTGCAGACTGGGCTAGCAGCTTCCTTGAGCAAGGCTGACTGCTCAAAAACTCACTGCTGGAGTTTTTACAGTTGCATTCAATCAACCCTTTGTTTACCTTTCCTTCACAGAGGGCCAAAGAGATGTTCTGTCCTGCCACAGCCTGAGCTAAGTTGCTTTACCTGACTGTTGATGGCCTGGGTTCAGAGGTCAAAGGCTCTTGGTTGAATCCTGGACCAGATCCTTGGCCTTGCATGGTGAAGCACCTGGTTGGATTTGGAACATCCATGTTCACAGCACAGCAATTTCTCCAAATACTTCAACACAAACTGCTCCACGGAGGACCCCAGCCAGAGCTGGGACATCTTTGGTGATTGTAGGAATGAGGAGGGACACAGCTTTAGGAAGGGAAGGGAGCACATTTCTGTAATGCCATCACCTGCCCTTCAGGAACTGCTCATGCTGATGCAGGGCTGAGCACTGAACCTAAATATATTCAGATAACTTAATAAAAACCAAGGGTCTAAAATACATATCATGGCAAAGCCTGGGTTAAACAAGCTATCAACATCCTCTTTATAATTAAAATAGGAGAAACACCTGTAACCCCCAGTTTTACAGGGATTGTGGTGGTATGGGCCTTGCAGGGAGCAATGGCTATAAATAACCCAAGCCAGGGGTAACTGCTTTGCCAGCTCTGCAAAAGGATGAGAGACCCTGGTGCCTCTGAGCCTGGAGAGCTTTCCAGAACAGGGCCAGCTGCAGGAAACACTGGGTGATGTTCTGGGGCTGCGTGGGCAGGACCAGAGAAGAGCTGCTCCTTTTCAGCTTAACCTCCCCAGAGCACTCAGGCAGAGCCAGCCCAGGCTGTGTGGAGCTGGAGCACTGCTCCCTCCACCCACACAGACACCGTTTGGGAGAGAGGAAGAGGGGGAAAATCACAAGACAAATTGAGAGTTACCTCCGTGTTTTCTTTGCCTGCCACCCCCATCACTTCCCTTCAGCCCAATCATTCTCTTCCTCTTCAATCGAGGCCAATTTGCAAGAGGAGCAGCTCCCGGTGCCTGAGTGCAAAAGCCTTTAATTACTGTCATCTGGGAGGCTGTGCCAGGCTCCTCTCCAGGGCTTTTCATACTTTTTGGAAGACACTGCTCCAGGACTTGACGCCCCCAAGATGCCATTTGTCAGGCTTTATTTAAAAGGAGCACTCCCTGCCTGTCAGGAGGCTGGAGAGACAGCTCCTGACAATCCATGTGCCCTGCTGCTGCATGAACATGGCAATCACATCTGGGCAGTGGCTGGTTCTGGCTGCCCCATGGGGTACCAGGCTGGCAGCAGCCCCTGCCTGTGACAGTCACCACATTCAGACCCTGAGAACTGCTCTGCTCTGTCCCTTTGCTGCCTCTCCTCCTGTTTCTTGACTGAGGATGTAGACAAGGCTGTAAATAGGGCCAGACAGGGACAAGGAAAATTTGGGGAGACCTGGCAATTGTTAAATGAAGTGGCCCCAAAGCATTGTCTCCCAGGAGTCCCCATACCTGCATCTCTGGGAGCACATTCCCAGCTGGAATGCATGTTCCCTCCTGCACAGTGTGGGTTTTGGTGTTAGCCAGGGCTTTGTGTTTTATCCTGCACAGGGGAACAGGAATGCAGAGCCCCCATAAACCAACCTGGCAGAGCCAGCAAGCAGGGAGGGGAAGCTCCTTTCCCCTGCCTGCCCCACCAGCTGCAGGCAGCACCCAGGGCTGGATGGCCTTTTGGGGTGAGACAGGATGAGTTCCCTTAAACATAAACACAGCCTGAGCTGAGACCTGCCCACACAGTGACCTTGCAGCCTGGGCCCAGCACTGGGATACACAGGAAAGGACGCCAGAACATTTCCAGATGTCCAGGACCAGCACTCATGGGACATACTCTGAATTACACCCACCAGAGCCATCCCTCTAATATTTCATCTTTGGAGCATCACCTGTGGCAGAGAAAAGCTGCAGAGGAGGATTTCTGGAGAGCCTCTGCCAGTGGGTGGCACTGCAAAACCAGCAGTATGGAAGGAGCAGCAATGCAAGGGCCTGGGGGTGGAACAGCAGCGCAGACACTGCACTCCCAGAGCGCTGCACATCTCCCGTGGGCTGGACATGGGCAGCGTGGGGACACTGCAGCCTGGCTGGTGGGAGCAGGGAGGCTGCTGGGGGGAGAGGAACAGGCACAGGGGTAGGCAAGGAGGCATCACCGAGGGGTTCGAGGGGCTGCGGAGATGTGGGGTCAGCCCAGCCAGCAGGAGTGCAAATCCATCCACGTCCACATGGGACAGAGCCAATTCATGTCTGTGTGGATAACCTCCTCAAGGGTAGGAGCAGCTCCTCAGCCTCCCCTGCTCTCCTACTGTAATGTTCTGCAGCGAAAAATCACCTAACAGGTCACCCTAAAATGTAAGGTGCAAAATGTAAAGTGTCACCCAAAAATGTAAGGTGTCACCCCTGGGAAGTGGCCAGGCTCCTGTCCCCAGCCTGTAGCCCCAGTGAAGGACATGGTGTGGTAGGTGTGAGAGCTATTGGACCATCTTGCCTGCAGGCACAGGACCCCTGGAAACACCAGGGCCACCAAAGATGTGCGTGACCCAGGGGACTGGGATCCCTGAAGCAAATTCTGCTGCATCACCTGCATCACCTCCTCGCCAAGGGGGAACTAAGGATCCAGAGGCAGCTGGGTAAACCTTGAGAGTGCTAAAACAGGCTCTACACCGGAGACTGGCCTGGTCTAAGGGTCCACATTAAAGATCTAGAGTTCTGCACCAGTTCCAAAGTGGTCATGCTCCTCACACCCCTCCTGACACAGATTTTAACCCCAATTGCACCTCACCTACACCTGATGTCCCATCTCCACTGACCAGTTAATTGCTAGCAGGTCTCCAGTTAGATTTCATATCCCAGTCCAGCTAAAAATTCTCTGAGGTGTCCAAGGCAGTAAATGCTCTGTTTTTCTTCCTTTCACCAATAAACAACAAACAAAGGAGCATCTTCCTCCTCTCCCCCTGATGTCCCAGTGGTAGCTGGGAACTACAAAGCTGTAGAGGAGTGGGCTCACATAGCCCCAGTCTGACCCCAGGACCATGAGGCCTCATGTGGGACATCTTTGAGGAGGAAGTCAGAAGGATGGGCAGGGAGCCATGACAGAAGAACCTGGGTTGTGCAGAGGGAATTTGGCCCTGAAGGGCTGTGCTGTCTGCCTGGCAGGGGCAGCCATCTCTGCTAATGCGCATTAGCAAAGGAGCAAAGGCTTCACCCAGCAGATTGTGGACTAGCAGGAGACACGAGTGCCACCTCAGGAGGAGGATGCTCCCATTAGCAGAGTGTTTAAAGATGTGGCACCAGGGCTTCCTCCAGCCTCTTCCTGCTGCAGGGAACACTCTGCTGACTGGCATGGTGGGGGTGGCTGCAGAATCCCATCTCCTGCCTGCCCACATCCACGCTGACAGAAATGCCTGGGTACAGCCCACTGCAGACTGGGGAAGAGCTCCAATCTGGCCCTTCTGCTGCAAACAGATCTGATTTGCTGCTGGTGCTGAGCGCTCTGTAATTACAGAACATCCCACTTAATCGGGATGTGCTTAATTGGGAAATCCACTTACCGGGATGTCACCTAGGGAACCGATTTAAGCTTGATAACACTTAAGAGCAATGCCTGCTGCTTTATAGGGAAGGTAATTCTCCTACAGGGAGATGCCTTCAGGTGGCTGAATCATACTCCTCCTTCAGCAGCCTCCAATGCTCCTGGCTGCTTGTTCCTGCAACAGATTTCAGTTTTCCCCTTAAGTAGGTTACAGGCAGGAAATACACCAACTGCTACTGCCAGCTCACTGCTGTCCTCTGCTCCAGCTAAACAGGCTGCCACTGCCACGTGGGCCAGCCCTCAGCTGTCCCCCTGCCTGGACCCACACACCCGGCACGCCCGACCCCCTTCCCCCTTTGAAGACAGCTTTCCTTCCCCACATGGAACCATTTTTGAAGCTGGTAACATGATTAGGCCTGGCCAAGCTGCTCTTTGCAGCAGAAGAGGGAGCAAGATGACCTGGTCATCACCTGGATCAGGGCACAGCAACTTTTGGAGACAACCAGCATCCCTTACTATTAACACCAACACCTGTTCTCCACCCACTTCCCTCCAGCAATCAAACACAGCAAATGTCCTAGTGACAATAAAAAGGGGATCTGGGAGCAGTCCTTAGAGTGCAAGTTGAGCCAAGCACTTGGAAAGGCCAATGTTCTGTATGGTTTTCCATGGGATAAGGGTTCATGTGGTCACCCTATCTGTGCATGCACATACAGATCTTATAGATACCATCAGTAACTGCTAAACCACTTGGTCTACATAGGCAGAGAGAAGCAGCCTTTCCAAAAATGACAAATTCACACAGATTTTGTAGTAGCAAGAACCAGAGGAGAGAAAACTTAGAAATATCCAACCCCTCACCGTCTCTTAGAGATGGGACAGCACTTTGCAGCCCCAAACCCTCATCAGGCACATTCCCATGAGAGAGGGATTCCAGCTGCTCCAGGATCATTAGTCCTCCAACTTTTTGGCATCACCTGGCTTGCTTTGCCCTTTTCAGCCAGACTACCTTTCCTTTCCCAACTGCACCAAACCACACTGCCCCTCTTCTAAAGGTGAGCCCTTGGATGGGGGCTGTCTTTGTTACCAAAACATCTGTCCCATGCAGCAACCACTCAACACAACTTTCCAAAAAGCTGCGCTGATCTTTATGTTCTCACCAGCCAAGAGGAGCTGGGGTGAATCAAGGCAAAGTCTTTGGATGCATAATTGTGATTGCCTTTCAGACACTTGAAAATGCAATAGCTTGACATCAAATGAGGGATTTTTATGGCTGCACATGTTTTATGTTTCTCTGAACAAGCGAACTTCCAGATTAGCTACATTGGCTTTTTAAAGTGCTCTAACATATGCAAAGGCACTTGTAATGTATAGTGATTTCTGTAAAAATGAGAGGTAAGTGCTGAAATGTCTCCTGATTTATCGTTTTGCTTCTCCTAACCCACGCTGGGAGAAGGGGTAAATGCAATTCTCTACTCCCTTTTTGGCTTCTTGCAGCCCAGAGACATATGGAAGATAGAACTCCACGTACTACAGAACTTGTGCCTTTCAGCCACTCTGGTAATTGGAGAAGAGAAAACCCTCTCAGTTCCCCAGCAGCACAACCAACAGCACACACAGCAAATGCCTTTCCAAGGTGCAACACAACGTGAATGGTGAAACTCCACCATCACAGCAGCAGCTGGCTTGGCACAATGGGCTGGGCAGCACCTCCCAACAAAGATGCTGGAGGGTCCAAATGAGCAAATCACCCTGATGGGCCACATTAGCAGGGTCAGGGCTCTGCTTTCCTGACAGCAGGGTCACCTCCTTGTCTCCTCCTCTTGTTCCTACCCCTCTTTTCCTTCACACTGCTATAATCCAGGCAGAAACCCAGGAGGGTGTGCAATGGGATTGCTCTCCATGTCACTCATGTTGGCTTAAATTTACATTCTGAACCATTACCAAGGACCACATCCTTGACACAGATGTCTCAGGGGCTGGGCTCTGTCACAGAACTGAGCTGTGCAGAGGCTTAGCAAATGAAAACATCCCAGCAACAAAGGCTCCCATTTTCAGAGCTTGGGTGAAAGAAATAAAGCACCAGCTCAAGCTCCATTTTAGCTTGAGAAGAACAGCATCATTTATCAGATCCAAACAGGCTCTTCCCCTCCCCTGCTACAGAGCCAAGCTGTCCCCTTGCTGTGCTGGGGCTGCTTCCCCAGTGCCAAGGCAGGGCTGCCACCAGCCAGGGCTCTGTGGCCACTGCCAGGGCCATGCTGGCAGTCAGTGCCACACTCAGTGCCAGCTGACACGGGGGTGAGTGTCCCAGCCCTACCTGGCACAGCTCACTGCAGTCAGGTTCAGACAGAGCCCCTGGAGCAGGGATGAGTCCTCATGAGCTGGAGGTTTTTCAGTGTGTGCCCTTGTGCCAGGCATGTTCAAACCCATCCTTTCTCACTGAGCAACTGCAGCTCTCTGCTGCCAGCAGGAACATGTAAACCCACCTGGGGTGCCTCTCACATCCGTTCTTACACATCACAATGGTTGTACAACAATCTGGAGGGTCAGCAGACCTGCAATCTTTAAATTAACCTTGTGCATTTTTATAGAAAAGTAACACTTACCCTTAGCAGAGTTTATGTGACATGGATTTCACGTGCTTTGTTACTGCAAATTAAACACAATTATTTAACAGCTGCCAATAGCACTTTTTGCATCACTGCATCTTTTGCATCACTGCATCCTAAAAGCTGTTTAGCATGACCATGGTTAAAATGCAGATTTTTTCAAAGTTTTCAGTGCATTTGCTGTCAGATGAGAAGGGGAAAGCCCAGCACTTGCAAGTGTGAGCTGGCTGGATGGGAACCTTCCTGCCACCATCAGAATGGTACCTCAGTTATCTGGCTGCTATCATGCCAGTAAGAGAAATATGAAGGAAGGGGAGGAGATGTGGAAAGGAGAGAGTGACCTCAAATGGAAAAAAACACACAGCAAAGACAGGATCAAGTCTCAAATGTTAAGGGATCTTTCAATTGTATTAGCAGTTCCTGCTAAGTGGTCCCTGCTCAATCCTTGGGATCCCAGAATCTTCTCCTCCTCTCATTTCTTTTCAGGGCCAGGACACAGCAGAGATGCTGGATGAGCAGCATTGGCTCTCCTACTGAAGTCCTGGGACCTGAACATCCACCCTTTTGTTTTTGAAAAGACAGGGGATACAAATCACTGTTTTCCAACTAATTGCAGAGAGCTGGAAAGGAAAAACACAGCAATATTTGCTAACAGCAAATATTTGGAGACCTCAGTCCAAACTGTATTGATTCACTGAGTGTAAACATGGGCAGAGAGAGAGCTTCAGGCACTTCAGCATCTCATGGCTAATTAAAGCTGGGAGAAATTTGTCTCAGCAAGTTGTGAGCCTTGTACTTCTCCAGTGTGACTAAGTCCCCGTGTGATATCTAATTTACCAGGAGGGGTGATGAGCTGCCAGCACCATGTTCCTGCAGGCACAGGGGGCTCATTGAAGGCAGTTGGATGCTCCAGGGCAATCTTGCTTGCCAGCTTACCTGCACTGTCCCAATCTCAATCAGCCTTGTAAACTGCAAGACAGCTCAGTGGGAGTTTTAATTGTGAAGGAGTATTCAAAAAATCCTGACAAAATCTGAGGCCCTGGCCAGAACGACAGGTTCTTGTGGTTTCTGCAGGGCTGTTTTTCCAGTGAGGCAAATGGGGTTCTTCTCCTGCAACCCTGCAATGCTGAAACATGATCCTAATATTCACAGGACCTTGAGGGCTCTCAACCTCCTCTGTCCTTAACCATGGTGAGAAAGTCATGGCACCATCTTGCTTGGTATTAGTGATGCAAATCAAGATCAATTTCTCCATAAATAGCTCTTTACCAAAGATTCTGTCCTTTGTCTCCAGCTCTAGCTGAAGAGAAGGAAATCAGCAGCAATTCCACATCTAACAGCAAAAAGACATTTCTCAGAGGGTACAACTGAGTTATACAGAGCTGGATTTTGGGAACTGCTCTCTCCACCCCAGAGCTCTCTGTGGGGAAAGGTAGAGGTACTCAGAGGTCCCAATTTCCATTTCATTTCCCCATTGTTTCCCTGGGCTGCAAATGTTTCTTTCCTTACCTTTCCAGCCCAACCTGACTCACAGGCCAGGCCTATCCCAGCTGTCAGCTGGTCTCACTTTGCAGCTATGCCAGTTTTGGCCAATTTGCCCAAGAATCAGTGTGGCACAAGGAGCTCTGTCCTGGGCAAGCATAAGAAACCAGCCACCCTTGATGGTTTTTGGGGGTCCCCATACACTAGCAAGCCTCCAAAGATCCCCTTCCAAGCAGCTGGGAATCCCCACCTGTCCCTGTTTCCCTGGGATAACCTGCCCAGGGGAGGTGACCTTGCTGGCTGGACTGATGCTGTCACCACTCTGTTTTGTGGGCTTGGTGGCTCCCTTTTCCAGCCAGCATTAAAGCCAGCCAGCCACTGACTCCACAGCAGAGGCTCCCAGAGGACAGGCAGGAGCTGCTCATCCGGAGATAGAGGCAATTTTTAAAGGGAAATCCTGCTCACTTCCCAAAATGAGGTAGGTTTTTACCAGCACACAGCCCCAGCCAAACGCACTTGTGGCACCAAATGCATCAGTAAAAGAAGAAGCCTTGCTCTGTGGAGCAGAGCTGTGGTTTTCAAAGCTAACAGGGAGAAAGGGCACTGTAAATACCTGGAGGAAGCGTGGGCACAGCTTATTAATAGACACTTGCTGTGAGACGTTCGGCTGCATGACAAGGCTTCCAGTGTCCTCCTGGTGTCCTCAGATGCCCTGTTCTGCACTGAGCTGGGTTCTGTGAGCATGCAGCACAGCCCTCAGACCTGCTCACTTACATGGGGCACAAAAGATGGGTTAATGGAGCTCATACCAGAGCTTTCATTGCTTCAGAATTCACCACCTGTGTTCAGCTGCTGGGGAGAAGCTCCTGTCCCCAGCTCCTGTAAAGGATCCAGACAGAGATTTTGATGGGCACAGATGAGGCCTGAGGAAGGTAGGCAAGAATGCCAAGAAGGGTCATTTCCTAAAAAACCCAAATTGCAGGGGTTTAACATTTCCTGAACTGCCAGAAGGAGCTAATTTTGTTATCTTTACATTGCAGATCATCCAGTCATTCCCCAAAAGGCTGCACAAAGTATTTTCTCTTTGGTTTCTCTCCTGTGCCACTGTCAAGACAGCTCCTGAGTTTAGAATCAAAAGCCACTCCTGATATTTAAGGTTATTATGAGCTGGGTTTATGTATTCCTGCTTAGCAAAGCCTTGTCTAACACAGGGTGCCTGTATCCTTTCCCAAAGAAAGCCGTAACAGAAAATTACCAGCCCCTGTGAGTGATGGAACTGTGACCCTGCACTGCCACACTGCAGGAATTCTGGTAGAGTCACACAGGTTTTATTTCTTATATCCAAAGCATCTCCTATCAAGCAGAGTAACAGACAGATGGACTGGTTTTAGAGAGAACTGGCAATTTCCCTAGGGAGAAAGGGAACACAGCCCTCAAACAGCCCTCCTGCCCCAGGTGATGCTGGGGAGAGCAGGTCCATGGGCAGTTAGGGACTTTTACCTTCACACTCCCGGGCTATTTCTTCTCCCAGCTTCTTGATTGCTCAGGGCCCAAAGATGCACAAACTCATGTTATTAAATGGCTCTTTCTGTTGACATTTTCATTTTTGGGCAGTATCACTGAAACATTCACCACTGCTGCTTAGAGGTAATGGAAACAGAGGTGAGCTCCAGATTCTGGGTGATGGGGACCTCGAGGCAGGCAGCCAGGCTGGGCTGGGATGTGCCTGGTTTCCCTGCTGTGTTTACAGCCCATGCCCTGAGCAGGGATGTGACTGAATCGTGGCCCTGTCCCCAGCAGTTCTGGCTGAGCCTCCCCAAAAGGTTAAAAGCATCTGTGAGCTGAAGCCAGGCTGGGATCAGTGGCAGCCACCTCAAACAGAACTTCACCCAAAGGGGCTGCTGAGCACCCAGGGGTGCTGACCTGAGGGGATATCCATGGACAGCCTCTTCCCTTTGGATCACTGGGCTGGGGACAGGAGACAATCTGTTTTTTCCTCAAGATTGTTTTTGTGGCTTCACACTGAATCCCTCCCCCCTTTGGGGCAGGCGGGCTGAAGAGAAGAATATCCTGAGAGTGGAATTACTCCAAACTGAACAAACACTTTACAAAATATGTTCCTCTGACACCTGCTCAGCAGTGGGGAAGTGCTGGTGGGATGTGAGCTGGATTGTCACCCTTGTCCCTTCCTGTCCTTCCCTGGCTCCCTCACACCCTGGCATGCTCTGGTGCTGCTGGAAGCACTGGTAGATGTGCTCCTTGCCTGATTTCAGTGACAGGGCCATGGGAGATACAATCACCTGCCCTGGGACAGCCACAGCAGGCACGTGGCAGAAGCTATGCAGGACCTGGCAGTAAATGAAACCCTCCTGAGCAGCAGCACCAGGGCCACAGAGGCTCAGCTAAATTTTTCCTGCCTTCTGTCTGTCCTGTATTGTGAGGAAAACTTGGGGAGCAGAGCTGGCATGTCACCCACTGGGTGCTGACTGCAGTGCTGTCACTCCTGGGCTGTGCCCTGACCTCTGCCCTGCCCACTGTGCCTGGCACAGGCAGCAAGGGGGTGCCCACCATCCCAGCAGCCACCACTCAGGAGGAGCCACCAGGTGGCAGATGGCTAGAGAGGGAAGCATGTCTTTTGGAGAGGAGTTTGCATTTGGAAAGCTTAGGCAAGTTTTAAGTAACTCCAGTTTTGCTCTTTGAAGTAATGGAATATTTCGGAAGTCTCTGTCAGAAAACCAAGTGTGCCACCAAAACACCGGTGTGGGGGGGAAACCCTAGAAAATGTTAGATCAAAGTGATCATATTCTCCCAGTGATTTTCACGTGGGTGGCATCACAAGCCTCAACACCATCACATGCCTGCAGCTGAACACATGCAGGCACACACTAATTGATAACTAATGTGTCCTTTTCCCAGGACTTGCCAGTATCAAAGCACTCTGCATATCCCTCTGCAAAATCATGTCCCAAAGCACTGGCTCTGGCCTGTGAGGGGCTGCTGGGCACCTTGTTCCCTGAGCAGAGGGTGCTGGCACAATGCCCTGCTGTGCCAAGCAGGGAGCACTGGGTGCAGCAGGAACACTGACCACAAAGACCTGAGCCGTGCTTAATGGAGCTCTTGTAGTGCCTGCCTGCTAAGAGCCTTAACTTCTTACTGCATCTTGCCAGGCTTTAGGCAAAGCAGGGCTCCCAGCAGGGTGCTGGATTGATTTCCTTTCCCACGAAAATAAACTTATGACTTGGTATTTGTTCCTTGTCCCCAAATCCCATTTTTTTCCAGGTAGAGGGAAGAGGAATTTGATGGATTATAATTAAGAAGGTGTTGTTCTGAACAAGGAAGGGGCAGGAAGGTTAATGCAGAATGTGGCTGAATTGCCTGAGGAGAAGATGTTTTCATGGGAAAAGCCTTGTGAGAGGAGAGCTTTAGGGCTCCTCTTCCTTGCATAGCAGGTGGGTATTTACAGGCACTCTCTGGTTGAGTCTCTTTTGGCTGTAGGTGGACACTGGACTTTCTAGGCCCCCCTTTCACTCAGCAGTGATGCTCAGTAGCAGTAACTGACAGGAAAGGGGGATTTGTGTTAGGAAACCCCATTGCAGGGCCATCAGGAAGGAGCTCCTCATGAGCCCACAGAACTCACATATAAAATAAAAGTAACTGCTAATGTATAATATAACCCTTCCCAGGCCTCCAGCACCATTCACCCTAGAGCACTGCACAAACAGTAATTAAAACTTCCCAGCCCCCAGCTTTGCCAGCGGTGCTGAATTCATTTTCCAGTGTGGGAAAAAAAAGCCTTTTCTGACTAAGAGAGACAACACAATTTTAACAGCAGGAGAGGTTCCTGATGACACACAAGCTGGGGTATGAGCTTTGGTCCTTGCCTGGCAACAGGAGGCTTTTCAAGGCAAGAACAAGTGGCTGGTCTCTTCTCCATCACAGACACTATGCATATCTATCACTGCAGTGGGCCTGTTCCATGCATTCAGCCCCAGGGGCTACAGTCCCACTTGTTTTGCAGAGGTAAAGGCTGAAGGGAAGGGAAGGGCACAGGGGAATATGGCTGGAGATGCCTGTGACAGGCCCCTTGTCCAGTCACTCCTCCTGGAGCATCAATCTGCCTTATCAAGCACTGACAGGTTCAGTGTGCCCCCCTCCTGACCACGTGTCTGAATTCCATGAGAAATGTGATACCAGAAACATCCTACAAGAAGGAAATGAATGCCGGACATGCAAGAGCTTGGCTTAGTTCAGAGCTTGCACTGCTGACCAGAAACACTGGCCCTTTGCTTTTGAGTTCCACAGTAACCAGTCCAGCATCAGGGGGCCTGTCCCTCTCCTGGCCCCTGGCTGCTCCATGCTCTCCAGGAGCCCTTGGAGATAAATTTTGCACAGCTCATGGGTTCAGTATGAGCCCATAGGAGCTACTCAACAGCATGTGCTGCTTTCAGGGCTCCCTGGAGCCCTTGGCCAACATTCCCTTCCCATGGTTAATGAGCTGTCCTCCAGTGCCCACCCAGGCAGTGCCTGCTCCCTTCCCCTCCATCTCAGCACTGCCTGGCAGGCTGGCCAGCCAAACCCCCCTCTGCTCCTGACAGCTTTGGGGATCCAGAAGGACCATCTGGGAGGAAAAAGCAATTTTAACTCAGGAAGCAGATTATCTCCCTGCTCTGCCAACACTACCTTCAAATCACAGAGCCCAGAGCCCCTGGCCCACCAGGAGCAGACACTGGGCTGTCTGGAAACCAGAGGGCTTGGTGAGAGGTCCCATGGCAGAGAGGAAGGGCTCAAACAACCAGAAATTTCAGCCTCCTGTCACGGTTGAGCTGTTTCCAGACACATGCCAGCAGCACCTGTGCCTGTGTCACTCCAGGGAGTGCTGCTGCAGCCTCCCAGCAGCTGAAGAAGTCCTTGTGGAGCCAGCAGTGCTGCACTGAGGGTTATTCAGCTCTTTGTCATGGATTCTCCTCACCTGTGTTATTTCCAGCCCTGAGGGAAGGGGAATGGGCTGGCTTGAAGGGCTTTGGTGAATCCTGTGGTTCTGCAGCTGAGCTCTGCAGAGCTGGGCACTCACTGCGTTTTTCTCATCATCCCTGCAGGCTGATCCCCATGGAGAATGGAGTTTGGGCTTGCTGTGTTTCATGTGAGAAAGGGACAGCCTTCTGTAAAGGAAAAAGAGAGGCCTGGAAATCTGCTGCTTTCATTAGGCTTTCCTTGGGGCTAGCTTAGTTTTTGGAAATCAGTGCAACCATGAAGAAAGCAGCCCATGAGACTCTGCTGAGAGTGCCTAATTCCTATTAAATAAATAGGAAGAGAAGCAGCAGCACTGCAACAGGGAGTGTTCCCTGTGGACAATGTGATTTCAAATTAATTTCTCCACTGAGGTGTTCTCCCACTTGCCCAGCAGGCCTTGTGGAGGCCAGGCAGGCTCAGAGAGGGGACTGCCCTGCACCAGTAGTTCCACGGTCCCCACTCCATTTCCATTCTAGGACTCAAAATTTCTGCTTTTCTCTCTCAGCCAGAATGATGCCAAGCTACAACTGTTGAAGTCCTTCAGACCATGCTCTTTCTCTACCCCTGCTGCGGCCTGAAAGGTGATTTCTCAGCTCAGGGTGCACCATCAGAGCCATTAGTGTGCTCACAGCAAGCCCCACTGCCTGGCACAGCTGTGCACAGCCCCACCACCCACTGCAGCAGAGCTGGTGGCAAAGGCTGGGCTGAGCTGGCAGGGCACGAGGCTTCTGCTTTGATGGCACCCTCTGCTTCTGGCCTGGGTAGGCTCCAGAATTGTAACAAAGCCACAGGTAAACAGGAATGTCACTTCAATGAAGCTGGATTAATCAGAAATGATTTCCCAGATGGCAGCAGCAGATGGAGGAGAGCCCACCTCACCGAGGGTCACTTCTGCCAGGACAGAAGGTGGCATAGGGCTGAACAAGAGCATTTGTCTGAACTAATGGGCCACAGAGACATTTGAAGGGAAGTTTCCTTTGGAGCAAAAAGGACAGGTCTCTGCTTTCACTCACCATCAGCCTGTGGCAGCTCTTTCCTTCTCTTGGCACTCAGCTCCATCCCCCAGCTGACATCCCACGGCAGCAAACACTAATCACATCCTCCTCCTAAGAAGAGATAACAGGGAAAGAGGCTTGGCAGGACAAGAGACCTCCCAGCAGCCCCTGCAAAGCCAATCTCGTGGCCTGGGGTCCCCCCAGTGCAAATCCCTGTGGTTCTTGTTTCCTGAGCTGGGACAAAGTGGGCACCAGGGCTTTAGCTGATGTTTGGTAGAAAATAACCGTGAGAAAGGAATAAACCAATTAATTGCTGACCCACTGACAGCCAACACCTCTCCCCCACCTTCCCCTGCACAATAAAACCTGTCTCCTCAGCTCAAGCAGATTTAGGATTGCTGCAAAGAGCCTAGAGAAGGAAAAAAAACCTTTCCCACTCCAGCTAATAATATTTCCAGATAATCTGTTTGAGGCAGCACCCTCTGCAAACCAGGAAAGCCTTTAAGAGCCGTTAACACCTTTATTCAGACTTCCTCATCCTCCCCCAGACAAGCTGTGATTAATTATCCAATCCAGCTCGATCCCCCTGGGAAACAGCTCCGGGGCTGGGCGTTCATCCCGGGATTTGCAGGGTCCCTCTGTGAGAGCAGCTCCTGCCCTGGCCGCTGCCTCCCGACCGGCAGGAAGGGGCTGGTGGGGAAAAAACTGCTTCCAGCCCTGCACCTACATCAGCAAGGGCAGGGCATGCGGGGAGGGCAGGTTAATGCAGGGTCTTGGCAGCTCTCATGGCCTTTTCTCTGGCTGCTGTCCACAGGCACCACCAGCTGCTCTGGCCCTGGAAGCCCCTCCCCGAGAAGCTGCCCCTGGGATCACAGCCCCTTTGGTTCCCACCTGCATTTCACAGCCCTCATCCACCCTCACGGCTCTCCAACTCAGCTTACCTTTCCTACTATTGTCCGGTGCTGCCAAAGGTGTTGGGGATGGAGAAGGCAGGAGAAGAGGGGAATTTCTGCCTCTCAGGTTGCTGCTGGGATGCTGTGCCCAAGAGGTGCCCCTGTGTAGGTTATTGCAGACCAATGCAGCTCCTAACACTCAACTTGTACATGCATTGTCCCACCTGTGCTACCTTTACCCACCAAATCCAGGCCCTTTTTATGACCCAGGGTAACTATCCCATCTCTATGGCTGCACACAGCCTCTCCTGGCTGTCCGAGGGAGGATCAGAGCTGCTCCAATATCATGGTACTGCCAAGCAATTTACTGAACCCAAGAGGGCACATTTCCCTTGTACCAAACACCAATCTCCACTCCACTGGGATGACACCAAGTGTTTGTCCACCACAGCTCTTAATCTATGGTAGCTGTAGTCCTCAGCTACATCACATCAATGGCCACCCTGCCCCAATCCCCTCTGCTCTGGCAGGGTGCAAACATGGCTCCTCTGGGGGTCTCTGGTAGTGTCATGCACATGTTTTATAACTTTTCTCACTGTAGAAAGTCCCTGCAAACCCCCCATTTTCAGAGGAGAGTCCCCATCACACCCCAAGACCTGCTCACAGGCTTGCTGGGAGAGTATGAGTGAGGGGGCACAGTGGGGCTGGCATGCCCATGTTGTGCAGCCATGGAAAATCTGTAATTAAGGAGACATAGCAGCCTTCCTTACAGTTCCATGGTTTTGTGACACTTGAAAGAACTCCTTTCCATTGGACCCTGCCCAAGAACTTACCCCTGTGCACTGCATGCTGCCTGCTGGTCTATTTATACCTGCCAGGGGCAGAACCTCAGAAATCTCCCCATGCACCATCTCAGAGCAGTGTCTGCCATCACTGTTCTCTGCCATCTACCTCTAGAAACCTTCAGCCAGGAAATAAAACCAGAGAGCACAGCAGTAGCTCAGGGATCCCAGGTAGTTTTGCAAATGAAAACTGTTGTCCTGTCCTTGTTCTCTTGTCCTCATTAACAGAAAAACGTGTTTAGGTCATTTTCAAACAACACTACTTAAGGTTCAGTGTCTTGTGTGCTCTTTGACAAGGTGCCAAAGAAAGAGTGAGGAGAAAGAGAGAAAATTTCTGCCAGATGGGTGCCAGCTTCCCCAGGATGCTTCACAGCCCCAGGTGCTGGTTTGCATCACACCTACACACTGCTTTCTGGGCTGGGCTTGCTTTCAACACTCCCTTTATTTTTAGCCACACTTTCAAGAAAGGGGAAAAGAAAAACCTTAGAACCTCTGCAGCTTCCTGAAGCTCTTGAGAAAGAGAAAGCTGAGTAATGAGCAGGCAGCTGGGAAGGTCACAGTCCAAGAGCTGGAGAAGTGCATTCCAGTATGGAGCAGGGCCATGCTCTGGTTCTGCCCATGTGAAGGCACAGGGGCCACTCCTGTGTCACTGCTCCTGCATCCATCCAAAGGCAGCAAATATGCTGCAGTTACAGCACTTTGCACTTAGGTCCAGCCACCCTCGGGACAGGAGATAAAAACAGGTGCTGCAGGAAGTGGTTTGGGTGATTTGGTAGGTGGCACCTTCCCTCTAAGTTTACAGCACGATGGAACTGCTCAGCAGGGAATTCTGGGCTCTGTGCTGCTGCAGGAACTGCATTTTAATGACATCCCAAGCTACCACTTGTGGTCACCCCAGATCCCACTTCTTGCAAGGGTGGAGATGTTAGCTCCAGTGTCCTGGGCAGGCTCCAGTCTCCAATAATTCTGCTCTGCTGAGCCAAGAGCTGCAGGAATTTCCACTGGACACACTATTCCTGACTCTATTTTCCTGCTATGACTATTGAGCAGTTTTCCCAGGGGTCAGAAAACAGCATTTACCAAGGCAGTTCAAATTCAAATGCTTCCCATTGTCTTGAAAGGGCTTTTCCTGTTTTATCCCATGCTTGCTCTCTAGGATCCATCAACCCCAGGGTCTGCTTCACTTGCCTGGTGTAATTCTCTGCTCAGCTGTTGGTTTTGCTCTCCTCCAACTCACCCTGGGCTGTGAAGGTCATGGACATCCCCAGTTTGGCTGAGCTGGTGCATCACAGCAGCCTCCACCTGTCCTGCTCTCCATCACCACCCAGGAAGGTATCAACTGCTCCTTGGTCCTTGACAGGAGATGCCAGCTGCTACCAGAAAAGGAATAATCGATTATGAGACTGACATTAACGAAATATGAGATTGTGACTTGGGACAGACTAAAGCCATAGAAAGAATTTTAAATAGTTCACCATCCTGAAAGTAAAGCATATTACTGGGAAAGACATTCAGGTCCTTTCCCAGTGGCATTAACTTCTATGTAACCAGAGCTGATACCATGAGATGAGAGCAAAATGAGACTACTGCTGGGTAGGCAATCTTGGCATTTCAAAGCATATTTGAAAATCATGGTTTTCCCCCCGCCCCTCCCAACAAAACTATTTACAAACATTAAAATATTCTGTTTTGGTAGTATTGCCTACAAGACAACTAAATCCAAAATAAAATAAAAACACAAAATGCTGAAACAAATTGCAAGTCCCTGAGACGTGTGCTGGCAAAACATTCATCCAAATCACTGCCTTCTGCAAAAATGCTTCTATTTTAGCAAAGCCACAGTTTTCCGGGGGCAGACTGATCCACCAGAGACTTCTGAACCCACAGCAAGTGGCAACGGAGGCTGAAGAGAGACACTGTGTGGGAAGCAACATTTCAAATGTCGCCGTTTGCTTTTCACTTGAAACCAATCCAAGGGCCGTGGGGAAGCGTTCCAGAGCAGGAGTTGTGCTTTGGCTGTCTGGAAAAGTTGCTGCCAGTGCCTGGGCAGAGCGTGGGCCTACCCAGAAAAGCCCTGCTCATCCACAAACACCCCTGGAAGGGGGAACATTACCCAGGCAATTATTTTAAATTTATCTCAGCAATTAAATGCAATTGTGCTCACACAGGAGATGAATCTGTGCTGGATAAGCTCAGCTTAGCCCACGAGGTGTTTGGAATGTTGTGCTGGTGGCACCCACCTGAGCTGCTGTGGGGTGGCAGGAAGGGACTGCCACAGACAGACAAGGGGCATTTCATTATCTTCAGAATTCATATTTTCTTGACAGAGGCAGCTCTTCATAGGGGAAAAGTGTTTCCCTTAGGTTGTGGGGTAGGAGGGAATGAAGGATGCACAAACGGCAGGGGTTTGGCAGCTCTGACCCTGCGCATACACTGTGGGGCTGGGTTACAGTCATGGGTCAGGCCCAGCCATGCTCCCCTGGGATGGCAGAACATTTCCAGGCTTCTCAGGACACCATATGGGCTTCTGAGTGCCTATGGACACCTTGCAACAACAGCCCCAAGCACAATTGAGACTTAGTTCCTTTCGTTGATGTTGAAATCACTGTAGAAATCCCAGTGGGAAATTCCTGAGGTGTGACAACACTGAAGGGACAGCTCTCCCTCCTGCTCCCGCCAGGCCAGGAGCTCCTGCTGCTCCCAGGGATGCTCTAAACAAGCCTGGGGAGGAGAGACCTGTGAGAAAAACACCTTCTTGTGGCTTCACCTTAAAAGGTCAGCTCTGTTTCTTGTCATGCAACGTGCTCAGAACCTGCCCCAGGTGATTAAACGTCCGGGAGTTATTAGATCACACACGGATAATCCTCCCTGTGCCTGGCAAGGTGATTCATTCTGATTCACAAATTCCTGTGGTGTTATGGTTCCCAAATGGACTCAGCATGTGAAAACTCCTCCACAGTTAGCAACAGAAAACCATGAGGGGCTAACACAGGCAGCACAGGAGACCCCCCCAAGGCTGATGTCCATGTACTCATTAAGGGGCTTCCTTAATTTTAAGGACAAAACAGGGTTCCCTGCAACTTTTCCACCAGGGTGCTGTGAGGCCCATGAGCCACCTGGGAGGTGACATGTGAGGTGAGGGGAAGCAGCCTAGAAAGGGGCACATAGACAGGAGATGTTATTGGGTGGTTAGGAAGGGGGAAAGGGCAGAGAGAACTGAGGTTTGTCTCTGTCTCCACAGCAGTTGGCTCTGAGCTAGGGGTGAGTCACAAGAAGAGAGTTTGATTAGAGAGAGCTTGATTTGTGAAGTGGATGCAATTAAATCCTTGGATCCTCAGGGTCAGTTTTAGTAGCTTCATTAAACTGAATCAACTCCTGCCTCACTGTTGGCCATGGAGGGGCTGTTTTTGCTTCTCCATGTTCTTTGAACTGCTTTGCTGCAGCTCCTCAGGTCGAGGCAAAATTCAGCTGAGCTGCTGGGGATGAGCAGGAACAGGGTCTGTCTCCCTGAGCATCAAAATGGGAGCACAGAACAGACCTGAGAAAAGATGAGCTAATCCAGGGATGAAAAATCCTTCAAAGACTATTAAATACAAAGGCAAAAATGGTGCCTCAGGAAGATCCTGAGTGCAAACTCGTGTGTGGGCAGGATGTATGCAGGAGGCCTGAAGGAGTTCCGTGTCATCTTTTTCCAGAGACATCTGCTCTGGCTACTTTGCAAGAGAAGAAAAGGAGCTGGTTGTACTCTGGATCTGATTCCAAGTGGTTCTTAGCTGGCATGAGTTGAGTTACTGCCTGTGGATGTGGCTGCATCCCTGGAGAGCCTTGCAGTCATCCCCCATACTCTGATAAGTGAGAAACACCAGCTTTGCCCCAGGCAGCAGTTTTGGGTCCTCAGTGGGAAGCACTGGGAACTCTGGGGTCAGGAGCGGCCACTGCTTCCCAAAGCTCACCTGCCACTGACTCGCTGACCCCTCAGGCCTGACCCCAAAAGAGAAGCTGGGGAGGTGAAAGCCTCATGCCCATCCACCCTGATGTCACGAATATTTTGCTGCTGAGATGAGCTGGTGCCACCAAGTTCACAGGTACAAAACCCCATTAAATATTTCATTCCCATCAATTGCTGGCTCTAAGTGCCTTCTGAGGAATTCATGGGAGCGTTTTCTATTTGACACAGAGATACTTTCAATTATGAAAGATGGCTAAAAATAAAAGGAAATTATACTGTTCAGACATCTCTGGAGGTGGAGACAGGAGAGGAAACCATCAAGGAGAGCCAGGGAAGAGATTTTTTGTTAGAAATAGAGAAAGGCTACTTATTTTTACAGACAGAAAATGTCAGGAGGCAGCCTGACTTGAGAATTTGGAATCTGTTGTTCACCTTCTCTATTAATAATTGGACCTTGACTACTTAGAGTCTGAGCCAGAGAACTGGAGTTAAGAGTCATGTCAGTCTCTTTCTCTGTCTGGTTGCAGGGGGTTTGATCACTCCCTGACAATTCTCAGCTGTGGACTTGCCTTTTTTTTTTTTTTTTTAATATGTTTTTATTTATTTTTTTTAATGCAGGACTCCAGCCTGTGACATTGAGACCCTTTTTGGGCTTTCACTTTAATGTGAGAAGCTTGGGCTGATAACCTGGGTCTTCTTGTAGGCTCAGTACATCCATGGGATGTTCTGATGCTGATAAAACATTTACATTTTGTAGCAAAAATGATCTGTCTGAGAGCAGAGCTTGAATCATCAATCCTTTATGAATCAGCCCTTTGAGATAAAAGATTTATTCCTCTGACACCCATAACAGGTTGTTTAGCTTTTCCTACAGACCTCTGTCAGAGGGACATGGCTGAGCTGCAGTCACTATCTCTCTGTAAATTTTTTAATTTAAGTTACTAGCTGAACAAATATAAAACATACTGAGAGCTTTTGATCTGCTCTGGCATTGAATAAAATGTGTCTTGCACTCCATACATGTGACCAGAGAAAAGGGAGGCAGCTGGAAAATACAACACTGAAGCTGTAGACAATTTGGTGTTTGTTATCTCTTGTTTCTTCTACATGGCAAATCAAAGTCACTAAAAAAATATTAAAATTACCACAAAAGGGCACAGTTTTGTTCTGTAGATAGGAGCTGAAAAGTCTGTAGACCTTTCTTTACTCCAGAGCACCTGTTTTTAGAGATGCCTTTAGCAAAGTGCTGTGCTGTCATTGATTTGGGCTGGGTTCTCTGAGCCATGTGCTCTAATTTTAAGTGATCAGGGGCTTAATTACCTACACTCTTGTATTTTGAGCAGCCATTTAAAGTTAAAAATACCAGGTGTGTTCAGTGGTTTAGGACAGAATTCCTGTGCTATTCCAAATGGAAAAGTATCTTCAGTACAGTGCATTTTCTGCAAAATCACCACTGAAGAGTGAAACAGTCCAGTCAGTCCCTGGTACAACTTATTCTAAAGACAGAGATGTTGAGCCCTGGGACTTCAAGGTGTTCTTGCACACACTTAGGCTCACAGACCTGGTGTGAAACGTAGATAACCAGTGCTTTATTTCCAAACAGCTGCACTCAACCATTTTTAGGGGTAAAATACTGTTCTCTGTTAGCTATGAGGACTGACCTGCCTGCTGCCACACATCAAGGGATCACAGGGGAAGATTGCAGAGGGATTTTGAGGTAGGCATCTTCCCACTGCACACACACAGCTTCCCACCAGGACTCTCCCATGCCCAAGAAGTTTGCTTGTGGGGCTCCCTGCCCTCGTGAGCAGCCCAGGGCAGGACAATTGTCCTGGAGGGGAGGAGATAACAGGAGCCACAATGAAACTGGATAAGGGAGAGGTGTTCTGATGGAGCTGTGCTGGGGATAGACTCTGACCTTCAGAAGAGAGGGAAGAACTCAGACCTCTCATGAAGAGATTATTTCCCAGTACTTTTTCTGGTTTCCTCCTCTCCCCCAAAGTGCCACTTTTCTGCCAAATCTAAGGAATAACTTTTCAAATGGAAATGCTTTATCCATAGTCACAACATGACAGGTACAAAGTACAACTACCAAGTAATCGTGGAAGAAACCCCTGCCAGAGGAAATGACCCAGCATGGCACACAATCCCTTGGGGAGTTCTGCACATCCCCATCCTCTCTTTGCTTTCCCCTCTCCCCTTCCATTGACCTCATTTCCAATGAGACAAGGCAACTGTAACACCACCAAAAGCACTTTTACTAACTCTGCAAAGCTCCTAAGCCCATAAAAGGATCAGAGATGTCTCTGGATGCCCTTTGGGATGGAGAGCATAGTGGAGCAGGCCCCCCATGAGGAGTTTTGCCAGCACCAGGACATACCTGGAAAGGGAATAGTGTAAATATCATCTGGTGCAAGCAAGTCCTTGGCAGGGTTTGTGCTTGTGTGAGCAGGAGAAGATTTGCTGAACCTGCTGGAGAGGCAGCCCAGTGGTGCTGTAGCTCCTGCAGAGCTGTATCTGTACCCTGGGGCAGATACAGGAGCTCAGAGGACCCACCACACTGAGAAGAGGGGCTGGTGCTGACTGGTGAGCAAAGGCTGCAGGTAAAACCTTGGCCTGAGAGGAAGAAAGGTCTCTGTGTTGTGAACAGTCCCCAAAGAGCATCCCTTAGGAAAATGCAGCCAGCATGATGAAATTGCCATTCATGCTTTTTAGAGATGTTCAATGTATTAGGAATTCAATTAAGAAAATGTTCCACTGCAGGAAGCTCAAAAATTAAGATTATCATTATAGTAGAGGAAGGAAACATTCTTAATGCATTATTTTTTTTTTAAATGACATCCCTACTGGCAATGAACGTTTCCTTGCAGCACCCAGGCCAGTAAAGGAGAGCAGTTTGCTTTAGCAGTGGGGAGCAACAGCAAGAAGGTTTCACAAGAGGTTTTCTGTGGGGTGCAGAGCATTGGAGAATGCCAGACTGGATAATGGGCCCTGAGCTGTGGTCTAGAGGAGATGACTGCAATGGATCCTTGATTTTACCTGTAACTTCCTCTACATCCTTCCACCTCAGGAGCCTGACCTACATGGAGGCAACATAAGTGGCTATCATTGACTCAAAAAAGTCTGTGAACCCAAAGAAAAAGGTGTTTCTATGACCTTTTCTCATATCCCCAGAGCAGGGATTTACTGCCTACAGTAAATGTCTTTTTCTGTTCCAGTTGCAAGGTGCCAATACCCCTGATCCAAGGAATGGGTGGGTGGGTCCCTGCTGCTGCCTTCATACCAGGAAATAATGCAACAATTCAAAGCAGAAGGTGCTCCAAGCACCTCGTCAAAGTAAGTCTGGATGGGGGGAGGTGGGTTGAGTTTTTTATTTGCAGGACAAGATATCACATGGAAATCCGAGAATAGAATAAGTTGCAGGGGAGGGAGAGGAGGAGGAGGAAATCACTGCTTTTGCATTTCTTGTTCCCTTTCCAAAGCTTGTGCATGCCACAGTTTTAATTAATAACACTGTCACCCATTCTAGGTTCAAACAAAGGAGTGTAAGGAGGATGTATTCCAGGCACTCAGGTACCTGGGGAAAATGAAGTGATGGCTTTATATTTCGAGGCCTCATTGTGGGACTCCAGCTTTTATTCAAAAGTTGTTCTCTGCCAGGAATTATCTGAACCATTACCTCAGGAGATCACTTTGAAGCTTGGCTCAAAAAGTATTTAAAATGAAAAAAAAAAATCAAATACATTGTTTGAAGGCTAAATAGAATAAACAGACACACAAACACAGGCACCAGTAATAACATTTCTGTGCAAGGCTCATTGTCACTCATGTCTCCCAGCTGACACATGCTCCCATGCAGGCATGTGCTGTCTCCTGGTGATGGCTGCCTGCCTGGTGCACTCCCCTTTGGCTTTGTTTGGGAGCAAGGAGCCCCTCAGCTGTGTCCTGCCCTCTCCAGGAGTGGCAGCTCTGCTCAATCTCTGTCCCAGTGCTTTGGGTTCCCTGCAGAGCACTCTTTGCCTTTCTCTCTGCCACACTTGTGCTGCACATCTCAACACACTTCCCACCTCCATCAGGTAAGAACATCCTCCTTTTCACAGGCTGGGAAAGCAGGGCTCCCCAAGATCACACAGAAATCAGAGGCAATCTCTGCAGGCCCCACTGACCCCTTTAACTTCTGAACAACTCTTTCCCCTTTGGGCAAGCCAAAGAGTAACTAAAACTATCTGCAAATAACTTCTGTGGAGGTAGGGAGTGCCTCACAGGAGGTTGCTGATGTGACACATTCAGGCTGTCACTGCTCATCACTTTCCCGCACAGACAGTTTGATGATACTGCTTTCCTTAATTGCACCAAAATTTTAAGTCAGGAGATCTAAGGTGCCATGAAGAGTTCACAGGGAAAAGAGACAATATCCACCCACCCAGGAAGGTTCTCCAGAGACAGATCCTGCAACCAGAGCTTAGATGGCTGGCTAATTAAATGATGGAGAGAAAAAATTCCCTGAAGCTGCTGTTTCCATTTCTATGGGGTTTTAACAGCAGGAAATATTTGATAACCCTGCATATCCAGTGGCAGAGGCTGTGGATACTGTTGATTTCCTTCTGGCCATTCACTGAGTGCCAGTTCAGCCTCCAGAGTACCTGGTGAGGACCCAGCTTGTGATGGGAGGGACACCCCCAGTCTCAGCCCCCCAGTTTCTTCTCCTCCACTGTGTGAAAAATGCAGTGAAAAATTGTTTTTGTGTTAACCTCACAAAAAGGAGCTTTTTGGAAGCACTGAAGGAAAGAGGAGATATCACCATACCCAAAGCAGCAGCAGCAGAGAATGGTGTCTGACCTTCAGACCCAGCCTTTCCCCAGACACTCCCAGCTGAACCTGCCTTCCAGCAGGAAAAGGTAAAGCCCTCTCTGCTTCAGCAAATTCAGGACTTTTCCTCAGCACCCAGACAAGACACAAACTCATGTCCCACTCTCCACCATCTCCTTTCCAGAAGCTCCAGAGAGGCTTGGATGAAGGCATCAGCCCAGCTCCTGCCCGGGTGAGCTCCTCATCCCAGCCTACAGTGTGCTTTTGGAGTGGGCAGCTGAAAGGATCAGAGGGATGACTCAGGGGAAGGATCTCACGACACACCAGCACATTTGGTGGCTGAGGAGAAACCTGCTGGTGTAGGAGAGCAGGCCAGCCACAGGGAGCTGCTAACAAAGAAATCTCCAAATGGATCAAAAAATTACAGTGCAGAAAACCAGGGCCACAATCCTCCAAAATCAGTGTATAAGGAGGTGCCAAGGACTTCATGGGAAGGACTTGGAGAAACCCAAGCTAAAAGCCAAAGGCATGGAAAAAAACATGCACCAGGAGCAGCCTCCAGGACAGGCACAGATGGGTCCAGGAGGGTTTCTGGTAGCACAGAGCAGAGAAGGAGCAGGTAATGAGAGCCCCATGGGCAGGACATGGCATGTCAGGCTGCCCCAGAACGCTGCAGAGGGAGTCACCAGCATCTCCCTGAGAACAGATGAAATGAGCTTCAAACCAGGCACAGCTGCTGTCCTGAAGCTCTAGAAATCCCCTGGGGTGTGTGAGAGCATGAATGCCTCCCAACAAAAACCAAAAAGACCCAGGAAAATGTAAAAGGCAAAGCTTGGCTGAGGAAGCAGAGGGTGCCTGAGAAGGTCTGTTTTGTGAATCACTGCTTCAATTGCCTTCCCCTCAAAATCACATCCTCACTGCAGTTATGTGGACAAAGCCAGTCCACAAGGACCCAGAATTTAAAATCCTGATGAAAGCCCTCGTTTGCTTCCAAGGAGCAGAGAAACCAGAAAAAGCACAGTGCAGTCAAATGCAAAAGCATTTGCTCTTTCAACACCTACGAGCACATTTTTCTTTTTATGATCCATTTGGAAAACAAGTGTCTTCTGCAAAGAACAAAAATAATCCTCCCGTCAAGCACCCCGAGGCATGGCAGTGGTCCCAGAAGCAAATCAGCAGCTCCAGATCTGCGTGACGTTGGGGAGCTTAATGAGGGTGGCATGTTCTGCCACGCACAGAACACACCTTGGTGAGGCAACAGCCCTGCTCAGGGCTGGGAGCTGCAGCCCAATTCTGGCTGATCCCACTTGCTTCAACCCTCACAGCACTGCCAGCCCCCACGCCCACTGTGCTGGGGAGCACTTGAGAAACCCTCCTAAAACTCAGCTTTTCCTTTTTTTGGCACTGCCAGATGAGTCTCCAGCACACTCTGCTCCCTGCCTTGGGGCTGTTGTTCTGAACAGCCTCCAGTATTTCCCCCAGTGCCTGCAAACTGGTAGAAACTGAGGGTGTATTTTGGGGTGCCCTTGAAGGGTTTTGAAGTCTAGAGATCATGTAAACATGAAATAAGTGTGATTCATTTGGGGCAAGGTGGGGGCATTGCTGCCAAGGCAGCCAGGCAGAAGTGTAGCTTCTCATATGAATTGGGATCCCATTTGCATTAGATTAAAGCAAGAAAAAATTGCCAGCAAAGTGGGATTAAGAATATTTATGGATCCTATTGGCTTGATGTATGTGTCTCCCAAGTGATGGAAACTGAGTACAAAATTGAGAAACTTCAGCCATCTGTGGGGGAAAGGAGACAGACAGCAATGACTTTTTAATGCTTTATACATTTTTTTCCATGAATTTGGTGCTCACAGAGAGCAATTATAATAAAAGGTTTGAAAAAGGAGGTGAATATAGCAATGTTTTGTCTTTCTAGAAAGACCAATCCATCTTAAGATCTCAAAGCACTTTTCAAACTCGAGGAGATCTTAACTGCACTAGGGCAAGAGACATAAGTAAAATACTGTCAATACCACATCCTTCACAGATGCAATGACACCAGTGACTTACACCTGCCCTTCAGGTGCTCTGGACATTGAGAACACTGCTTCTCTTCTCAGTGCAAAAACCTCTGTGCACAGAGCTTGAATTTCTAACCCCCCGTATTCCCAAGCACAGAGTGCACCACGGTGTGGAGCTGTGAGAAGTGAGCATGGAGAAGGATTTGAGCACAAGCTTTAGGGGGTAGGGGGCTAAATGATTTTTGCACAAAATGTCCACAGAAAAAATCCAAACCACTAAAGAACAGGTATCTAAAATGACTTTGCAGGCACCAAGGAAATAATAGAGAGAGTCTAAAATGCAAAAGAAAACCTAACAGAAAACTGGACAGGCAGAGATGCAACTTGGGTGTTCTAGATCCCACTAATTACTTACTTGATTAATTTGTATTGCTCCCTTTCTTTGAGAGTGGTTTACTGTGGTTCAACACCACCCTTTTCTTGATCAACTTAAAATAAGTCAAGATGAGCCTGATTTCAAATTTACGGGATGTCTGTACACCATTCCTATAACCAGTGTAACCTCTCCTCCTTTTCTACTGGTGGAAAAGGCAGCCCTGTAAAAACTGAGTTAAGCAGCATGAAGCATTTCAAAGGAGACCTTCACACCTTCCTGCTTCCAGGAGTGCCCAAAACTGTATCAGATTTGGCTTTAAAAGCCTCAGTGCTGCTGGTTGGGTTCCTGCATACCAGGGCACATGAGTATTGCTAATTGACTTAGGTAAGCTCCCTCCACAAGCCTCAAAGTGCCCGATGCAATCACACACCCTTTTCATTCACAGCCTGTTTCCCAACGCTTTTGGCTTTCCTCTGTCCTTAAATGGGGTTCCAGGGGCAGGCAATCTCCCATCACACACCTCAGGGATCAGAAGCATCTGCTTTTCCCTGCATTTCTGCAGCTCAGATATAGCTCCAGCACACTCTTGTTCCTCCAGACTTTTATCTCTCTACCATGCTCCTCTGTAAGCTAAAGCTGGTTCCCAAGGGATGGGTGACCCTTACACAGCCACAACCATAACATCATTTTATGCATATTCAGTCCAAACCCACACTTCTAGGCAGGACATCTGCTCTTTCCTGGCTCTGTTTTGTTTTCATGTTGCACAGGCAGTTCCCTGGGCTGCTCCAGCCTTGGGTACAGCTCTTTGCAAACATCTCCAGCACAAGCAGGGGCTGAAGCTGGAGCTGAATCTGCTTGGCCTGAGACCAGATCACAGGAAACAGCAGCCTGCCCTGCAGAGATCATTTCCACCTTTGTTAGCTTTTGGCTCCAGCATCTATTTTGATAGATGCTGAGGTCTGAAGCTGTCAGTAAGGAAATGGAAAAGGGGAATGGCCATGCTTTAACTCTTGCTTGGCAGCAGCATTTGCCCACGGTGTAGTTTCCATGCTCTGATATTGATGCATTCAACTGAGACAAAAGAAGAAAAAAGGAAAAAAAGAAAAAAAAAACCAGCAAAAACCCCAAAATAACAACAACAAAAAACAAACAACCCCCACAAAACAAACAAACAAACAAACAAACAGGAACCACCTGCTTAGAAAGAGCCATCACTGAGCCCTGTTCCAGGGCTCATGAACATGGAGGGAGGAGACTCACCAAGGCTTGCTGCTCACTGTGCAACTCATTTTTGTGGATTGGGATAGTCCTGTACCAGCACCCCATCCCAGAAACCTTGGCTAATGCATAAGTGCTGAATTTTCAGCCTGGAAACACCTCAGTAGGGACAGCATGAGTTCCTCTTGCTCCTCTGCTACCCCCACCAAAACAGCAGCAAACACAGAGCAGGGAGAGAATGGCCACAGACCCACACACTGCACCCCATCAGCTCTGCCAGCCCCCTTCACACCACCCTGGCCCTGCACAAACACCCTCAGAGCTCTGTGTCCACTGTCAGGCACAGACACACACACTTTGAATTCCTTCACATCTGCCAGAGAAGTGCAAGGAACTTCTACAGTCCACAGAACATGATCCTGAGGTACAAAGCTATGACAAGAGGACCCCAAGGGTTAAAGCTGGGCTTTACTTTTCTGCTGGCATTCCATCAAAAAGCATTCCACCCCCAGCATTTCAAATTACTACAGATAAAGCAGCAACAAAGATGCAAAACTGGTTTAGAAAGTACCTGATAATTTCTTTTTAAACTTCCACTTCAGAGTGAAAAAACCTTCTTGCTTTGAAATAAATGGCTCTGGACAGGCAGAGGTGGGGGACATACAATGTGTCCTTCTCATAAATTCATGTTTGAACTGAAAAAAGGAAACAAACTTCTGAGGATTTGCAGCCTCAGTAGCTGGGCATATTCCTCCCTCAAGGATCTTTATCTGCTCCTCCTTCATCACAGCTATATTGCACAAAAAAACTAAAGAGAAAACAAACTTCCTGGTTCAGATAATCATACTGGTGGATTGACATAGTTACAATTTATTTTGCTATGAAATTAATCCAGAAAACCCCGAAACAAGAGAATGAAACCTAGGACCACAAAGTTAAAGAGGAAAATCAGGAAAACATGACTGGTAAGGTACATACAGCCAATTTTATCTAAATTTAACTAGAGATGGACAGCAAAGGTAAATTAGCTACCACACAGTAATTTTTTTGTTGGAGCCTTCTCCAGAATGAATAAATGGGCTGGAGGGTTTGAAGCACAGGATGGATGTGAGGACTTCCAGCATCAGGACTGAGCCACTGAACTGCCCCTAGTTCCTCTGCAGTCTGTGGGAACTCAGAACCCTTGGTGCTTCAGCTGAAAGGGGCCACAATGTAGAGCAAAAGCGCAGAAAATGCATAGAAAGCCTCAGAGAGATTGTTCATCTTTGTACCTCACTGGCTGCTGACCACAAACACTGAAAAAACAATGGGAAAGATGTCTTGGCAATAACAAAGGCAGGAAACCACCTGTTTAGCATCCAGCTTCTGCCCAAGCTAACGTGGATGAGAGAGCTACTGCCTCCTGAAGCAGGTGACCTCACAAAATTGGCCCTGGCAGAAAAGTTGTGGCAGATCTTGACCCCTGTCCTCTGGCCAGCACTTGGCCCACATGTATCAAGCACAAGGAGGAGCCTCTTGCTGCTGGTGGCCTTTGTGGAGACCCAGCAGTAGGGATGGACACTGGCCACTGGAAATGGAGAAGAGCATCTGTCACCCCCAGGAAATGGAGGAAAGCATTTCCTACCCCCAGAAAATGGAGAAGACCATTTCTCACCCCCAGGAAATGGAGAAGAGCATTTATCACCCCCCCAGGAACCTCTGCATCACTGTCACCTCCTCAGCATTGCCCTTTCCATCTACCTCCTAAGCTGGAGCTACACATCCATGAGGTGAGAGGTTGGCTGAACCAAGGCTGGTTGCTCCTGGGGTGTCAGAGACCACCAGGGTGTGGGCAAAAAGCCTGTTGTTGGCTTTGTGGTGAGCAGAACCCCAGAGAGGAGTCATCTGCTCAAAATAGCTCGTGTCACATCACCTGTCAGCTGGCGTGGGGCACGGCAGCTCCGCTCCAATAACAGCAATGAAACAATGCAAACAAGAACAGGGCTTAGTCACTTGTTCGAGTCTCATTCCCTTTTGTTTTTACAGATGTGCAGTTCACGGAAATGAGATGATTAGCTCATCAAAGCATCTGTCATCTGAGAGACAAACCAGCTTTTCACAAATGCATCCAAGTGACAAGACCTGTCGGATACGGGCTGCGGGGAATCTCTCTGAGTCTTATTTTTGGATCTATTATAATCAGCCTCACCAGCTTATTAGTTATCTCCAAAACATCAATGGGGAAGGAAAAGATAAATACATAAAACTTGTCATGGCAATCTGAAAATGGTGGGGTTTTTTCCCTGAAGGAAAAAAATCCTTATACTTTTACAGCTCTTTCTTTTAACACAAGCTGTACAGCTTGGCCTTTACTACTGGAAGATTTAAATGAATTGCCAAATTATTTAAATGGAATAAGTTTTATTTTTATCTTCTTAAAATTGGGACACCTTAAAATGAATGCATCTGGTGGTCACAGGCTTTGGCAAAGCAGAACTACTGGTGTGCTTAACTCTGGACAAGTTGCTTTGCTGCTTTTCCAGATCAGGAGAGAAAGAGTGGTCAAATACTTGGAAGCTCTCGACTGGGGCTCAGGGGATTTAAACTGAGCATCAATCTCTCCCTTGGGCTTCCTGTGTTTGATGGCACCTCAGGACATCCGTGCTCTCTGTGCACAATGCTTGTGAGCACAGGGTGGGTTTAGACTCACACTGATGATGGGGCTATACTGAATCCTAGAATGTTTTGGGTTGGAAGGGACCTTAAAGATTATCTAGCTCAGCACAGAGACATTTAGTGGCCTTCAGGATGCACCAATGAAGCACAAAGGGATTTTAATTTTATTTTTTTTAATTATGAAAGACAAAATTGCTGAGGCTGAATGGGAGATAACTCATTTGTTCTTAGACCTTTGCTGTTAATCATACCACACCTACCACGGCAGCAGTGGCAAGCTGTTTGCTTGGCTTGGTGCCGCCCAAGCCAGACTGTGCCATCCCTGCCCTGTGCCTGCCCAGCGAGGAGTGAGCTCAGAGTGCCAGCACTGGGAGAGAGCACAGCTCCAGGCACAGCCCAAAGCTCACATGGGCTCTGCAGGCAGGGGGAAAGAGAGCCCAGCCAAAGAGAGATGTAAGAAGTGGAAACAAACGGAAATGACACAGCTTGGGCATGAAGAGACACGTACAGTCGGCGTGGAGGGAAAAAATGGGTTGTAATGTAAAATCAAGCAGTATCTGTCAGTTCTAACTGCTCCTGACAGCATGACAGCTCCTTGCAAGCACAGAGACACTGCTTGGCCTCAAACAGCCCCAAGCACAAGACAGCAGAGTGGGAGAGGACTGAGAACTTCAAAGGACTAATCCTCAGCCTTGCTGCCTAGCCTGATAATGACACCACAATATAACACCTTTTGGAAAGTGCAGGCTGGCCTTCCCTTCACCCACTCACACATAGGGAATGTGGCCACTCCAGAAACTGGAGAAACTATGGCCATACCACAGTTTCATTTTGGCTCATTCTTTGACCAGGTGCAACATTAGCTGCCTCCTGGTGATGGCCACGGCCCTCTAAAGTGCCCATGGTGTGTACCCTGCCCAGATCTTGCTTATTGCCACACACCCAGCCCCTCTGCTCCCCTGAATGCCCCCAGAGCAGGGGCTGAGGCTCAGCACTGCTCTCCCAACACTGGGCACTATCTTCTGAAGTAGAGAATACTTGTATTGGGCACTGCTCATCAGTGCTTAACAAAGCTTTCCAACCTCTGCTTTCTGCACTGTGCACCTTTCTTCAGTTTTCAGCACAGTGAGAAGGGATGATGGGAAGAGACTTTGTTCTAGGCAGCTGTATAGCCTGCCAGGCCCAAATGGCTTTCCTCCTTCCATCCCTATTCTCATTATTTTCTCCTGTTTTCTATTCACTCCTTTCCCTCCCTAAGCCTGAATGTCCTGTGTGTCCCCAGGCAGATCAGGATCAGCAGCATGGTGGCAAGAAGACGGCCTCCCTTGTTTGGTGGCTCTTCCCAGCCCTGGAAGAGCTCCTGGCACCTCCTGAGTCACAGGGATTTTCTGTCAGGACCTGCCAGGGGGATGACTCAGCCCAAGCCCAGGGTTATGGGACAGATGTAAGGGCTGTGTGGAGGCCTTGGCAGGTCCCTCCTGATGCCTTCCCCAGGCAGGACGTGGGGCAGGGCATTGCAGGGAGAGGAGCAATGCTGCATGGTCACTTTGAGTAGAAGAAACCACTCGTTTGGGTCCCCTCATCCCCTTCCAGCCACAACTATTGCCAGCCCTGGGCCCAAAGGGACAACTGAGCCTTCCCTGCAAATTAGAGATGCTGAGAGCTTGTGCCAGCAGCACAGCCTGCCCATTCAAAGCCAGAGGAAGGAAGAGGAAGATATTCATCAGCTCCTAACCAGTTCAGCCCCACCACAGGCTGAGCTGTTTGTAAGAATTGATTACTTGCCTCTTTCCCTTGGAGTCTTAGCTTGGCTGCTCTGTCCTGCCTCAACATCTCCTCCCAAGTATATCCTCAGCTTGCTCCAGACAAGATGTCAACAAATGCCATCTCCAGATGGGGACAATGCCCCAAGTTAACAGGTCAACAGACAGCTGTGGTGGTGAGCAGAGGAAGGAGGAGAGACGCATAGGTGGGGGTGATGCCCTGAAGATGGTGTGCTAATGACAATAAATTAACTGGCAGTCAGGAAAAATCCCATTGTCCTCTCTTTAAACACTCATAAGTGACACTAGGAGTTACTTATTAAAGTAACTGAGAGGACTGAAAAAATCTACAGTGTTCCACAAATTGATGGACTCCAAGGAGAAGCAAGTCAGTAAGAGACTTTGCATTTTCAGCATTTTCTTTCTAATTTTCCTTTTTGTTCTACCATTAAAAAAAAAAAAAAAAGGAAATACGATGGCAATTGAACATCATGATCCTTCTGTAGAAAACACCCCACTGGGCCTGCAGTGACACAAAACCTGAGAATCAGATTATATAATTTTTCATAAAGTTGGGGGAGCTGGTCTCCAAGGGCAAATACCAAGTCATTTAGCAGCTCTCCTGCCATAATATCTTTCAGATTTCCAATAGAATTTTTCCTGGGTTTCCTCCAAAAACTAATAAGACTAAAGCTTCCTGGAACGAGCTCACTCTGTAGAATTTCCCCCACTCACCACTGGACAGCAGATGTGTGTCTGCAGGGCTGAATGCACAGGAGGATTGACTCCTCAGCTTAGGTGGTCCGGCCAGAAGTTCCTCCTGGTTCTCCCCTCCCTGGGCCTGCCTGCAGTTGGGTTTTTCCCCAGGCAGGAGTGGTGCCCCCAGTCCTGCCTGACCATTCCAGTGACCATCAGTGCACCCTGGCCACCCCTCCATGTCACACAGCTCCCAGCCACCCCTCAGAAGTGCAGCCAGCAGTGCCAGAGGCAACAGCTTGGACTCCAGAATCCTCAGTAAATATGGCACTGCCTGCTACCAGAGTTGGTGGGATCTGGGCACCTCATTCCCCTAACTCTGGGCAGGAGTTGCAACCCAGGCACTCCCATCCCTACACAGCCAATCCTATAGGCAGCTGCTCAACTCATCACTGTGATCTAGGGATTAGAAACCAACCATCCACACACAGAATTTGTGCCTGTTGCCTAGAAGACAAGCAGTACATCAGGGGGTCAAATCCCAAAAGGAAATGCCTTTAGCTTTTCATGTTTCAGTCTCAGTGGCTGCTCAAAGACTTATTGTGTCATTAATATCTGCATGGAGCTTATACTAAGTGGTTTACTGGAAAATTATGACTTGTCAGCAATTAGCATAAAATGAGTAGGAGCTGAAGGCAGAACAGCCCATTATAAAGGACTTTTTAGACAGAGCTCTGACGCTGGTGCTCAAAAGAATATTTAAAGAATGATTCCTAAACAGCTACAGGTCAAGCAGATATTTTATATAATGGATGCAGGAAAGGCTGATTTACAATTGGAGTCCAAAGAGTTCCTTGCTTTTGAAAACACAGGTTTTCTCCTCATCTTATAATTTCTATTTGGAAAAAAAAATCCCCCGGCAATGCACACCTGGATTTTCATTTGACTTCTCCAGGAGGTTCTAGGAAGACACCATTGAGCACAGCTCAGTGTCTGAATACTTCAGGCCCCTCCTGTGTACCTCCTCCTTTAGAAGCCCACTGAAATAAGAGGGATAATTTTACTTTACACTTCAGGCGTCCAGATAAGCCTTCAGAAAAGGTGTGAAGGTAAATATAATCCTTGAGTCACATTCTCCCTGCTCTGCTTTGGACAGCTGGTGGGTTTGCTTGTTTGTCACATTGGAAAAATCAAGAGAAGATGTCAGCATTCTCTGGCAGCTCCCTTTGGGCCATCAGGTGATTCTCCTCCATGGCTGGCAGTGAAGCTGGGATCCCATCCTCTCCCATGGCAGGGCTCTACAGGCCCTGTGATGAGGGAAGGAGGTGGTTCAGCAGCATGAGAACTTGCCCTCTTCCATGTGAAAACTCAGGATAATTAATCTTGCTACCATCATATGGGTAAGGATATAAAAACAGACACAACAGCCCAGGGACAGCCAAGAGACCACAGGTGTCCTTCACCCCATTTGCTATTGCTGAAATCTACTGGCTAAACCTGCTCCTGTTGCACTTCAAAATCCTGCCAAATCCCCAGTGCCAAGAAATCACTGCCTACTTCTTCTGGGATTATGATGCATTCCTTCCTCAGACTTACAAGCCCATTTCCTTCTCAGTGGCAGAGGATTAAATTTCTTTCAGAATCAGCGGAAACACTCTGTGCTCTTACATAGAACGTATTAGTATTAGAGCAAATTCATCTCTGATCTCATTCATCATTTGCTTCAGTCCTCTTGGCAGACAATACATCAGTCTTTTAAACTGCACAGGCTTCTTACTGTCTCAGAGAAAAAGCTTTGGCATCTGGTTCAGTCACTGAACCCCAGCATGACCTGAGTCCTGGATGGACAACAGCACAGGTCCTGCAAAATGACTCAGTTCCATATAGATTCCTGTTAGTGCCCTTCATGAACCTTTCCAGGTTCATCTGCACCAACCTGCTTACACCAGGGCTCCACATGCTCTTCTGAATGACTTTCCTTCCCACATTTCTCATTGTCTCTGAAGTGGTGCAGAAGTGGATTAAATAAGCTATCATCTCAGTTAGTGATAATGAGAAAATTGAAACAAGCTGTTCTATAAATGTGATCATTATCTAGTAAATTAAATGAGATATTCAAAGTGTCCACCCAGCAGTGGCCAAGGAACTTCTCTTACTCTGCATTTCTTTTATCTGGAGAAAGAGGAAATTATCACAACCTCCTGCAAACCAGAGACTTCAATGGACACCCTGTCATTAAAATCATCTGGCTTTCCACACTTGCCGCACTGGACACTGCACAGTAACTGCTGCCTGCTCAAAGACCAAGACACCCAAGTGGGGATGCTGCTGGTGCTAACGGCCTGTTAACAGGGACTCTATTCCTGTGTTCTATCTCCTGGAGAGTGGGGCTAGGGACACCACAGGACACCAGGGAGAGACCTGCTGTCATGCACACACTGCCTAGAAATCCACTGCAGATAGTCAGGGCTGCAGGGATAGCTGGGGTTTGGGGATCTACTGAAGATGATGGGGAAGAGAAACAAAACAAATTCAAAGGGCAAATTAGAAAAAGTGTTTTGATGGATGGAGGAAAGAAGCATCAGTGCTTTATACCTGGTTGTTTACTGGGATGTCACTGAAGATGGTGGGCAAGAGGCAGGAATCAGCCTATCTACTGCTGTCTTCTGTCTGAATGCCTGAAAGTCTGAATTGCAGGAAATGCAATTTTAAGAAAAAAATAAAAGTACAGAAATTGTGAGTATGCATTCAATCTCTTGTTTTCCTATGCAAAACCTTGATGAAAAGCAGAATAGTTTCCTGTTTTCACCCCATTTTGCTCTGTGGCTCTGTTGATCCCATCCATGCCAGGCCAGCCTGCTCTCTCACCTCTGCTGCAGGCACACCCTGCAGTGGGGTTGCTCAAATGTAAGAGATGTGTGAGGGATTTGGCCCCAGAGTGCAGGAATGACCTCACAAGAGGAGATGGGATCCATGAACCACAGAATCATAAATGCTGGCAAAGACCTCCAACATCTTCAAGCCCAACCCTTGACCCAACACTGCCAAACCCTCTAAACCAAAGGGCCATCACAAAGGGCCATGTCTGCTCCTTTTCTGAACACCTCCAGGGATGGTGACTCCACCACTGCCATGCATGGCCCATTCCAATAATTAACCACCCTTTCAGTGAAAGCATTCTATCTGATGTCCAACCTGAACCTCCCCTGGCACAACCTGAGGCCATTTTCACTTGTCTTGTGAATGGAGAAGTGTCCAGAGAGCTCATACCCAGAAGTGCTCCAGCCTGCAATCACTGACAGGTGCTCCACTGAGGTGCAGCAGCTCTGGGTATTTTGGAGCTTCCACAATAGCCTCAACAAACCACAAACAAGTGACCAGACCATAAAATGCAGAGCAGGCCTGTGGTATCCCCAAGAAGTCAGAACTGCCTGCAAGGAAGCAGCTGCTGCTGGAGGAGGCAGCACTGGGCACTCTCCATGAGAGCACTTTGCTCCAGCAAACCCCCTGCTCTCCCTTTCAGGCAGATTATCCTGGGGTTGGAGTAAAGACACAGACAGGGAGTATAATGCTAATCCAGAGTCTGAATCCATCTGAGCCAAAGGAAACCTCTGTGGCAGCATCAGGGAGCAGAAGCTGCAAGCTCCAACTGGCCATGGGAGGGCAAACTGCTCCAAGCATTGCTGCACACTCCAACACCAGCACTGCTAACTTTGCTTGCAGTCAGCCTCCCTTCCTGAAAGGCAATCCAGGCCTGCCTTCCAAGGAGTTTTAATTTAATTGCTTGGAAATTTTGGAAGGGCTCTTATTTCAACCAGACAGAAGCTTTGGAAAAGGCAATGAGCAAAGCAGGACACTCTGGGAATGTCCTGCTGCTCCCGGGCCAGCACAGGAATTCCTCTTTTCCCCAATGGCACTAACATTAAGGCAGGCCTTCAGCATAACCCAGTCAATCAGGCTGCTAGGAAACTGCTGGAGACAGTTAAAAATAGGGATTGTTCTGATCCAGTGTTAACTCTTCATGGAGACAGCAGTGATTCCTCGCTGGGGGCACATCACTGCCACTGCTTTTATTCAGCAGTCTCTCCCCTGTGCTGCCTCTGATTGTCCCAGCTCTCTCTTGTATTTTCCTTTATAGACTGTTTTTCTCCTAACACAGCAGAAATCAACTCAGAAGAGCTGTTTTGGTGGCTGGCCTGTTTTCAGTGCATTTTCTGCCCTGCAGCCCTGATGGCAATGAGCATCAATCAACAAGGAGTGGGTACTGCAGCCCATCACCATGGAGAGGAGCAGGGTGTCAGCACAGGACCTGGAGATCACTCTGCCCAGCAGCATCCTCACGTGCCTGCACACACATCTCCACTCCTTATTTCACAGCCTTTTAGCATGGAAAAGCAACAAGGTGGTGTCCTTGCAAATATCTTTACCTCTTTTATTTATTGTTGAATTTTAAGATGAAGGTCAGTTGAGTTCTGTATGCATGGGCCAATCCCCAAATGCTTTATTTCCTTTTAGTGCTCTGTATGGCCTACAACACGCAGCACTATCCTAGCTGGAAAGTGGTGAGGATCATTAACATCAAGAAAAGTCAAACTTAATAGCAGAGTGCCAGGTCAGCCAGTGAGCTGCTCACTACCCATCTGCAGACAGTGCCTCTGGCAAGCACTTCTCATGGCTGCATAATGCCTAGGATGGAGAAAAGCCTCTCTCTCATCTTGAAAAATGAGGAATGTTCCCAATACACATCCATCTGCTAGGGAGGAGACAGGTCATGATCAATGAACAGTGAAATAGTTGAATTTAGTTAAAAACTAGGAAGCAAGTGGACTTGTATCTACTCTCTCAAGCCAGCTGTCACTGTGGCACCTGAAAACCCCTGGAGGAAACAAAGGAACTTGCTCTATTTCTTTGCTCCTGAAAGTATCACAAAGCAACTGGTGGACACAGCTCATTCAAACACCATTGTGCTCAAATGGATCAGCATGGAAATGCAGAGGGTTGAGGGCAAAAGATTGCAGCCAGGTTTGGACAAGAAGTTTTCCAAGAGCAGGGATAAGCAAAGCCAACCTGTGTCTGCCTGACCTGCTGCCTGAACAAAACCTGAGCCATGAAAACATTGAGAACTGCCAAAAGGAGCTCCTTATCTACCACCCCCTTATCTACAGCCCACCCTGTCCAGGCACTAGGAAAGACCAAATAGTCTGGGCTGCAATTTCTCAGTGACCATGTGGATGTGGAGGTGCAGACCTGGTGCTGTTTCTCACAGACCTGGCAGCCTTCCCAGTGCCATAAAGAGTTTTGCTTGAGTAAGAACCCAGGAGGGTCCAGCAAGCTCCAGTAAGCACCAGCTCTGCTTGGTGAGTGCAGACCTTTCCAGGGCTGGGAAGAGAGGCACTCGTGCAGAGAGACAGCCTGGTGAGAAGTGAAACACACTGGCACTCAGGGCAGGAGGGCCAGGAGAAACCAACACTGACCACAATGGCAGCTGCCTTGTGCTTGAGCTGCTCAGCTCAAATCCATCCTTAAATCCTGACAGCAAGGAGCTCAGGGCCCTGCTAATCCTGTGCTCTCACATCTGCACAGCTCCATCAGGCAGGAGGCAGCTGCTGGCACTGCTGTGTGTTCAGTGCTGACACCTTCAAGTGGCTTTTGGCCCTGTTTTGTTCTGCCCAATGCTTGGCTGTGCCTGAGGGCTAAAGCCACCCAGCAGCAACACTCCTGTTTGGTGATGGAGCCTTGGAGAGGCCAGATAAAGCATCATCCCCAGCACAGGTGATGAGGGAAAGCTTTGCTTTCTGAGCTCCCAGCTTACACACCAAACACCAAATGCTGTGAGCAGGGCCTGTGCATTGCATAGAACAAGATCTTTGCTGTGCTGTCATTTCAGGCCCTGGCACTTGGCTGCTGCCAGAGCTGGGCAGGTCAGGAGGAGCATCATCCTTCAGGAGGAACATCATCCCCACAGTGACCAGCACAGGTGGGGGCTGCAGCAGGGCCCAGGGGAGCTGATCCCCTTCACAAGAAGCTTTGCCCAAGCCAGGCAGGATCTTCCCATTCTACTGCTGCTCAAGCAGGAACAGGAGGTTGGGCTGACAGCCCCTGATTCCACACCACAGATGAAGGGAATGCTTCTCCAGATCATTGCACAAATAATAATGGCATTAATGGAATTACAGGAAATCCTTGCTTTTCTAACTCCAATTCCAGGTTGAAAAGCAGTGTTACTAGCAGGCACACATGAGATCAGCTGCTTTGATTAAAGAGCAACTCTCTAATCTCTGCTTGGACTCTGCCCTGGGTTTTAATGCCTGATTAACTCCCCCCTGCCAGGATTATTTTGCATCTTTGCATATTTTGGAGCTCTTCATTTTAGTCTATTGCTACAGACAAGGAGCTATTTGAAACAACTTTCTTTTGCACTGGCGATATAAAGCACTGTGTGTGAGTTTCTGGCTGAGAGGCGGCTGGAGCACAATTCAAGGGACTTTTAGGGCAATCTGCTTCTTCTCAGGGAGCAAACCCAGGACAGCATACTCTCAACACAAAGGAGGGTGTCACTGTGTGTCTTAGCCCTCTGGGAGACACCAAATGTCACTTCCAGAAAATCAGCAAGTTACCACCAGTTTCAGAAGTGGAAGACAGTGGAAGATTTACTCCCTATCCTGAGAATATTGAGGCCTTTCATAAAAAAATAATGAAATAGATTTTAGGCTTTTTATTTTCCTGCCCAACAAAAAAAGTGCCTCAGAAAATACAAAACTTATCACAGCAATTATTTCGACATCAAATTCTAAAAACCCTTCTAAGAAAAAAATCAAAACTGGCAAGAAAGTGTTTGAGCCAAGAGGGTTTGCTGTGAGGAGTACCTAATGCTTTAGGTGTCCATTGCCTCCACAGCCTTCTCCAGTTCTCCTGTCCTCTATGCATTGCCCAATACCACCCTTGAGGATGTAATTTGTTGTGCAGCAAAGGCATTTCAACACAGAATAACAGGATTTACAGATGGGCAGAGTGGGATGGGGAAGGAGGAAGGAGAGTGGCGTTCAGTCACTGCCTCAAGACCAGAGAAGCAAAAAGAATATTTTCACAACAATGTCCTTAAAGGAGGAAAAAACTGTTCCTGTTAAATCAGGTAACTGGGTCACACCAGAGCTGATGGAATGCCAAGTCCTGAAGGATAACCATGCTTTGGGGTGGCAGGGTTGAAAACTCCCTGTAACAGCTCAATGAGTAACAGCCCAATGAAACAAAGAGCATATCAGGTGATTCATGCACAGCTCTGCAGGTGCTCACCACGCTGCAGCCACCAGAAAAGGCTCACTCATGTGTTAAGGCAGTTCTGCCCACAGGCTGTCCCAAGCCTTCAGCATTTTTCCTTCCTTCCTTTGTTTTTTCCACACATCCAATTATTGAGGATGTTCATAGAGAAATGGGATTTCTGGTCTCTGGAAGCCCATCTGCTCTCCTGTTTATTTCCTGAAGTTGTCGCAGTCATCTCACAATGAATTCCAGTGTCACGACCACACTGATGGCTCTTCCCATGGGGAACACACAGGAACACCACCCTGATGGAGAAAACAGGCCCACAGAACCCAAAGGACCCTGCAGACACGGAAGAGAGCAGAAGGTAGCCCCATGTTTCTTCAGGCTCCCACCAATGAAGAAAAATCTGAGAGACATGATTTGCTACAGCAACACACCCCAGCAGGCTGGAAACCTGAGGACCTGCTCTGCAAAGTGCTGCAGGGACACTGCACACTCCAGTCCTCCAGAGCCACCCTCCCACTGGGTCACTGGCTGGCCCAATAAGTTCCTCTGGCTTGGTGCTGATGTGACCAGTCCTGACTGGCCAAAGAAGGCCACAGAAAACTGGCTGAAGGGATAAATCTGGCCACAGGTTTTCAGAAGCTCAAGACCTTTGAGGTAGATCTACCCAAGCCCTCCCTTGCTGTGAGAACATCACTGTAACTACTGCCTCCTACTCCTGAGCAACGAACACCTGAATAAAGAACTACCCCCCCAAAAAAACAAACTCCTCTCCCAACTCATTATTGGAAGACAAGTTCTTCCTTTTAGACTTGGTTTTACTGAGCCTTTTACATTTATTGTGATCTCAATACAGTCTTCTCCAGGTGTCTTTCTTCCCATCAGCTCTGTGGCCTGGCTCTCTACCCACGTTCTGCTGCTCTGAGGAGCCTCCAGCTGGTTTCTCAGGCAGTTGGGTCCTTGTCAGGCTGTCCCTGCCTCCCTTGCCCATTAGGCTCAGTGCCCCATGGCCAACTCAGATGTTTGTCCCAAAGAGCAGGCTCTGGGAGGGCAGATCTTTCTGCCTTTCAGGGCCAGACCTAGAGCAGGAGCACATCCCACCAGGACAGAATCCCAACTGGACACAGAGCAGACTACACACCCATCCAATGGTTGGAGGAGCCAAATTTCCCAGGGGAATTAACTCTACCACTGGTGCTCCTGCTGTGGAGAGGCTCAAGGGGCAGACTCAAGAGAGCAGACAAAGCAATACTGCCCAGGTCTGTGCACAAACCTTCAAATGAGCCAATTCACACCTGGCTTCCACCCTTTCTGCACTCCCCTCTCCTGCCTGCTGCATGCCTTGAATGTCTGTGCAGATTTTGCAAGGTTACCAGCAAGTAAACCAGGGTTTTGCTCTCCAGCTCAACACTTGACTACACCAGCTCCAGGGAGCAGCAGGGGTTTGTCCTCAGCTCAAGTGGATCTGCCCACTCTGTCCCATGTGCACTTGCAGCAGTAACACCTTTGTGACAGATGAGCTCTCTCTTTTTGAGTGCTCCCAGAGGGATTGTAGCCAGTCCAGGGGCACAGGCAGACTGGGGGCATTCAAACACCATGCAAAGCACACAGGCTATGCCATCTTGTCCTGAGGATTCACACAGCAGAGATGACATCTTACATCTCAGTTTTGCTTTCTACAAGCATGGTAAGTCAATAGGACTCACTGAAATAACCCAGGAAGAGCTACAGTTCAGGTTTCCTTACATTGCATTGCTCAACTGAGCTGCCTTTGGAGGGGCCCACATGATGGAAGAAGCACAGGAGGCTGTCCTAAGTGAAGTGCAGCTTTAGGGGTGATTTGCTGTCCAAAATACCAGCTGAAGACATGGTGCTACACAGGAGAAAGAACAAAATCAGGGCTCCTCGTGATCCTGAGTGGCAGGATGAGCATGTGCAGCGTGGGAGGGCAAACAGACAGTGGGGGAGCCAAGTGGAGAAAATAAGGCAAATGTATGAGAGGCAGATGAGTATCATCAGTTTAACCAGCAAAACACCATCAGCTCTGATGGGCTTTGGGTCAGTTAAGAGGTGGTAAAACAAAACAACAAATGAGTTTGTTTTCTCTCTTTCTAGGCAGCATTGGTAAATTCAACCCAGCTCGTGCTGGAATACACGTGGCTTCCTTTTCACTTGTGAGTTTCCTTAGTTTGAGATTATACATTTCATTTCTCCACTTTTCCAGAACAAAGACAGCACTGTTTTGATACTGTACAGCTACTTAGTCACTGCAGAACCAGCCAGAAAACCTGGTATGTCAGAAAAAGCATGAATAAAGGATTTGATTAGGGCAAAGGGAAGAGGGAAAGGGGGATGGATATGAGATTTGTCTTATTGCTGCTCAGTTATTAGAAGCAGTGAGGACACTGGTATTGCATTTGAAAAGTTTACAGTAAAGCCTTTAATAAACAAATTCTTGGCTGATACACTTTATAGAAATTTAGGGACTTTGGTGGTAGGAAGGAGTTCTACAGTTGCTAAGTGCAGCTCCTAAGAGAGACTGTTTCCTAATTTCTAATAAAAGACCATTCACAAATCTAATATCCACCACAAAAATGGTCCTGTTCAGCTGCTGAGGACTCACTGCCTGTGAATCGCAGCAGGGCTGCAAGGCAGAAAACACAGGATTTTTGGCCTTTTATTCCTACAGGCTGCATCGCTACTCACTTCAAGTAGAGAGCTTTCCAAATAGGAGCTGACCCATTTCTGCCTGTGGCATTGAGGGCACCTCTTCCACTAATCTCGTGTGTCAGCATGGTGCACTTGGTAATATTTGTCTCTGGGACAGCAGGTTAGGGATTTACTGAGTCCCACACATCATGTCCTTTAATTCAGTGTCAACCAAGGATAAGCCAAGGACCTAGGGCAAGGCGTGATCCATTACAATTTCATGCTGGGTGGGTGCTGAATTGTTAGAAACACAGCTCCAGCTTCCAGATGAGAAGCCAAGCCTGAACTGCCACCTGGCTGTACGTGCTCCAGGTTTGGGGAGAGCAGCACATTCACATTTTCTCCCTTCTGTCGCTCAACACAACTGCTAAACTAATGGTGATTTTAAAATTAATGAAATAAATACATGGCTATAAAATCAGAAACAGAGCAGTTGCAAAAGGGAAAGCAGACAGAAAGAAATGCATTTCCCTCGATAAAGCTGAGGTTTCCATCACAGGGCCGTGGAGAGCTGGGCAGAGGAGGATGGGCAGTGACATTTACACTGTGGAGTCTGCTCCATGCTCTGCCCCCGGCGCTGCCTCCCTCCCTGCTCAGGGACACCTCCACCACACACATCTTTCTGGTTGGCTCCTGCTGCAAATGGCAGCGTGGAGGCTGACCTTTCATGGGGTGGCAGCTGCTGAGCACACGTGTGGCACTGCCCATCCCCTCCCCGACACCAGTGCCCAGCACAAGGGTGAGAGCAGCCCTTGGCTGCAGCTTTGGACCTGGGGCCCTTCACATCCTGCAGGCTCTGGGTGCAGAAGGGAAAGTGGGAGTGGATCTGCCAACACTCTAAAAAACTCCAGTGCCATTTCTATGCCAGCAACATCCTCCAGCTTCTGTGAAAGTGGTCTGGAAGGGTATCTGCTGTTAATAAACCCACATCTTTTCACAGTAAAACACAGCAAGCCTCTGGGGCTCACGTTAGGACTACAAAGCTTGTTTGTATACTGGAAGGCCACAAAGAATTATCCCATCTGACTTCCCATACATCCCAGCCTATTCATTTTCATGCAGTTGCCCTGTATTAAGCTTAATTACCCCAACATTAAGATTAATGGCTTCTGTTGATTTGCCTATCTCAAAAGGGGGACTATTAGAGTGTTTGAGACAAAGCAGCCTGTGCTGTGGGTGATTTTTTCCTCAAGGCTTGCTGTCCTTACTGCCAAAAACACAAGCCCTGTTGAACTTTCTTTGCTTCTTTTCACCAGCCAGGGATGCACGCCCTGATTTACCTCCCAAGATTAAGGAGCCTTTCCATATCTGGTGCTTTCTCTCTGTGCAGGTACTTGTGCAAAGAAGTCAAATTGCTTCTCTCTGCCTGGCTAAACAGGTCTCTTACCCTTGATGTCTCTTTTCTCTAGCTCTCCTCTCTTTTTGTGGCTCTGTGCTGTGCCTTCCCCATTTTTTCAGACAAGCTGGTAAAAACCCAGAGGCAGGGCTGCATCTGTGCCTCTCTGAACCTCGGGATGCTGCAGCATTTAGCATCAGCACCAATAGCAACAAGTTAGCCAAATGAATCCACCTCCCACCAAGGTGGGTTAAAATAAAATTGAGGCTGAAAAAAAGAGAAAAAAAGAACAAACCTAAATCAAATGGATTCTCCTTTGCTCTTGTTATTCGTGAACTTGGGAAGCCTTTCTATAAAGCAACATAACCATTTTGCTTTAGCTGTAGCCACTTTGGGCTTGTATTAGGCAGAAAAGATACTAACACAGTTCAGAAACTGCTTTCAGCATCACTCCTGAACCACAATCACTACTTTACAGCCTAACAGATAAGTGCAGATGCTAAATACCTATGGGGTATTTTTTAATAATTTTTCTGAAATTATTTCAATCCACTTACATTTTTTAGTGATCATTCATTAGTACAACTTTTAGTGTGAAGCAAGGCAGCCCTGGGATGGACCATGAACAGTCCCATTGTCGTGTACTCAGCTGCTGCAGTGGAAATCGCTCCCTCCCCTCCTTGCTCCTGGAAACAGAAGAGGAACTAAGTCTCCGTGGGGTTTATTTTTTGGCCTTCAGTCCAAAAACAACTAAATCTTCAGAGGGTGAAAAAGGCATCACCTAGGAGATGTGATCTTCCTCACCAGAGACTGCCAGCACAGAGAGTTTGTCCTGGGGAGCCATCAGAGAGGAGCTACCCGAGCACAGACCAGAGAGAAAAATGCATTTTGAGCCTTGCTTTGTCCCTTCTCTTCCCTGCTGTCTTGTGCCAAGACTAAAAAGTCCATTTGAGATGGGATGAAGAGAAAAACATCACTGGTCTCTTTTCTGCCACAATCCTTCCCTTCCCCTGAGCTCACCCTGGTGCCAAGTGGTCACACCAGTCATGGTACAGCTGGAGAGATTCCCTGCACATCAGGTGTGTTTCAACTGAAGATATTTAAGAAATGCAAATGACCATAAGAAAACAGACATGCCCCAAAAGCAGCCCTGGGTTTTAGGCATTTGTGTGTGCTCCTAAGCAGACAGATCCTATGTGTCTTTCCACTTTTACCAAACCCCCTAATGTTTCTTTTCTCAGATCTCATCCTTTTCCTGTTGTTAATATTGCTGTTAAGCAGGACTTTATCCCCTGAAAGACTCAGACAAGGCAACTTCTTCTTACTCTAGTTTTCAGTTGCTGCCATCTGCTTCCCTCCTCAGACCAAGCTGAGCACCAAGTCAGTCAAGGCCACTGCAATGGCAAAAGAAACACATTTCAATGAGGTGAGCTTGCAAACACCTTGGAAGCATGTAGAAAGGAAGACAGGGAGCCTTCCTCCAGGCTTTTCTACAGTTGTAGTACTTCAGCCTGCCCAGCAAAACCTCCTCAAGTTCACTCCAGCCATGAGCTAATTTGGTCCAGGTTTAATATAATCCCTGATAGAAGGACTGTGAAAGCAAACTAGCCTCAAGCCTCAATAAATTCCTTGTTTAACTATTAATTTGTTTAACTCTACCTGAAGGATGAGATTGTCTGGTGCAGGCAATCTCCTTCCCTTATCACTTAATACTATTGCATTTTAATGTCAAAATAATATGACAGCGGTGCTATGCTCCCTTCAAGACATGGTTTACAACACACACACAGGCCAGGGCTTACTGGGTATCACCACCACTCTTCTGGGCAATTTATACCAAAAAGCTGCCAGAAAATTTTCAGCAAGAGGAAGCAGCTTCCCTTTTGTTTCTATCCAACCAAAATGGTGCTGTGCATATAAAAATCAGAGAGCAAAAGCAGCATCCCCGGATATTTGTACAAGTGCAGACTGCCCAGAGCTGTGGCCCAAAAGGTTCACTGGGGGCAGAGGCTGTGATCTGGTTCTTGGTCTCCTGCAATGCCCCAGCTCTTTTCTACTCAGTCTGTCAAGAGCATCCGTAAGGCTCCAGAAATTAACATTTGTGAAACCTTCTGAGATTTTGAGATAGGAGTGGCTATAAAATCCCCCAGAACTATTGATGTGTTTTATTATTTATTAACTCTGCTGTCATCCACTTAGTCCAGAGCTCTTGGAATGTTTTGAGCAACAAAGAGAGCCACCATGCCTGGGCAGGGGCTTGAGTTCTGCAGCAAAGTGACTCCATGGGCTCCAGAAGGGCATTTTCATGAGCAGTTTTGAGCAGGACAAAGACAGCAGGGGAAGGCAAAGCAGAGAGAAAACACCTCCTGAGATGCCAGGCCTCCTGCAGCAATGTGGGGGCTTTTGGAAGTGTCTGGTGGATGTCACTCAGAGGGGATGGCTCTGCCTATGGCTGTGTCACAAGGTGCAGCCTTGTGCAGCCCCACATCCAGCTCAGACCAGCAGGGAGGGGCTTGTCCCAGCTGGGAGAGGTCGGTGGGTCAGGAGGGCAGAGCAGCACCCACGACCCCTCTGGCCACAGGCTGGACCTTCCCCAGCAGGGCACCCTGCATCTAAGCGGGGCTGCTTTTCTCTGCATTGTGTCTCTAATCGAAGCACAAAAGCCGTTCGTTTAAGTGGGTTTAAATGGTTAAAGGCACTTGTTCCTCTGAAAAGAGAATGAAATTGCTATTGACACCTCTATAAAAGAGAGGCTTTTCAGGCTCACTAGGAAAGCAGCAGACGAGGAGTCTTCCTCACTTTGTTGCCTGCAATTAGATCTGCAGCCTCCTCCTTCGCTCTTGTATTAGGAATAGGTACCGGTATCTTCAAAGGATGGGAAACTTAGTGGCCTCATTGGTGGTTTGATGAATAATTCATGATTCTGCATTAATCGAGAAGTTAACTAAGGTCTGGAGAGGCACAGTCTTTAATGCAGAGAAGCATCTTTGGGCAGTCACGCTGGGTGCTGGGTGAGGGACAAGCAGGATGATCTGCACACACAGGGATGATGTACATCCTTCAGAGGGCACAGATGGACAGATTGCCTTCACTCAGTGCCACACACTGGGAGCTTTTCAAATGAAGGTACAGACCTCCAGGTACATCAGACTTCCTTCACTCACCCAGCTGCACACTCAGACAGGAGTCTGTGTGTGTGGCCCCCCACCCTAGGCACCCAGCAGGGCTCAGAGCAGTGCCTGGGCTCTGGCTCCCCTGCAGGTGGGCACTGAGCAGCACCAGGTTGTCCTTTGGCTCAGGGAAGCTCTGCCCCCTCTTTGGCATGGCCAACAAGGCCATGGTGCCCCACAGTGAGCCACATCAGCTCCGTGCAGTGGCACATGCCATGGGAGGGCAGCCACCTCCATCCCTGCTCTAAGGATGGGAGTTGGCAATCTTAGCCAGCCCCTTGGGTGTTTTGCTGGGTTCCTCTTTAAAAGCAAAGCTGTTCCCTCACTGGGCTTTCTGCAGTGCCTCCCACAAGACCCCGTCACTGCTGTACTGGAATACAAATAAATAATATTGTACATGACTCACTGGTTGTACTTGTGAAACACGAGGAAAGAAGGTAACAGCCAAACCTGTTTAAACACATTGGCCTGAGTGACGTTTTTAAGAAAACAATGGCAGTGCTGTGCCCATTGGAGCCTTCTCAGAGCAATGCTAAACGTGCCATTGAAAATATCATCTGTTCGGATTCAGTTCAGATTTAATCATCCTCCATTCATCCTTCCCAAAAATAAAATGAAAAAACAAAAAGAAGAAAAAGGAAAAAAGAAATCTTTCTGGCTGAAACATTTGGTTCTTGCTCAAGAATCTGGTCTGAATTTTATAAAGGTTTCCTGGAAGCAAAGATCAAGGGGCTGGTTTGGGGCTCAGAAAAAGCCCTCTGGCAGGATGAAGAAGAGAAAACTGCCAGAGACTGAGACTGATACTTTGTCATTAACTTATTGGGAACACTGCACAGGACTGTTCCTGCTAATTAAAACCAGTGGTGACCAAAGCTCATTTGCAGAGATTGGGCTTGGGCCAAGCGTTTGTGTGTGGATGAGGAAATGAGATCATAAAAGTCACGACTGGGCTCCAAGCTCAGGGTGTGTAATTGCCTCTCACACCTTGCTTCCCAGTCCCTCCAAATACCCCCTTTTCTAATAAAAGTGGTAGTGGAACTACTCACATCTATTTTGAGCTATTGGATCACAGAAAAGGACCAAGAAAATCCCTGCACTGGGGCGTCCCCTGTATGAGTGGATAAAAACTGCTCTGAGGTTGGCTCCCCTCCAGCTGAATGTGGCTTCTCTACTTATGACTTTTACACACAGGATTTCTCCTCAGGTAAAAATCTGTGCCACTGTGAGTTTAGCCAGAAGCACACTGAGATCCATAGGATCTGTCAGAGCTAGGCTTGGTTGACAACTCAGAGAAGAGCAGCTGAGCCACAGATCCATGAGGATGGCTGAAATTCTCATGTCCAACACCCATCTTGGAGATGGGATCCCTAACCCCACAGGTGGACAACAGCAGAGGCCCTGATGCTGTTTCCCCAAAATCTGGCCTTGTCACACTCTTCTATCCATGAGGTAGGTAGGGCTGGTGGGCTGATGTGAGCAACGCCGCAGAACTGCTGCCTACTTAAATATATATATCCACAGGGGAGGAAAATACACACTGCCTTCAGCAGATACTGTGAGCTAAGTCACAACACGCCCACTGGCGCGTCCACCTCCCCAAATGTTCCGTCACAAGTGTCCCCTCACAACCACACCACGGGGTTAGAGCAGTAAAATCATGTAGCATCTCTCCTACCCCACAGTAAGCAATGCCTCCACACGTTGAGGCTGCCCCAAACCTTGGGGTTTTGTTACACCAGCGTGGGGAAGTTTCTGAGCCATGAGCTAACATGCCATGACTTTTCCTCCAGGAGTAATGCAGGGCCTGTTTGGCACCCTCAGCCAGACCCAAATCTCTGCTGATAAAAGGTGTCCAACAGAAAGAACAGGAATGGCAAACCATTGATGAAGACAACTCATGTCCTCTAATGGCATTTCTTCTCATCTGTTTTCTTCTGAGAGGACAGAATCAAAGCCTGAATTAACTAATTCCCTCCAGTTGTACACCAGCTAATTGCACTGGCCCTGCTCACTGCATCCATCTGACAGCCATTACTCCTAATGTGCCTGAAAAAATGGTTTTTACATGGGGAGTCCTGTCTCTTTTCCCAAGGAAACTAGCATTCTTTGGAAAGAACCATTCTTTGCCATCATAGCCTGATCTCATGGCTCTTTCTCCCAGAAAACACAATGTTAAAGAAAATCAAGCAGCAAATATCCTATCTGAATGCTTGGGGTTGCACAAGGTCACATTGTTTTCAAAGATAAAGCATGTTCCCAAAATGGCACAGCAACAAGCCTCACACAGCAGAGCAGTGGGGAGATGGGGGAAATGAATGAATCCCACTGTGAAAGTGGTGTGTAGAGGAAAGAGGCTGAAAATGATGGTGCTGAGATCTCCCACAGAGGGAAAGGAAGGGCAAGATTGAAGGCCCTTCAATGGGGGAGGACAGGCAAAGGTTCCAACATCAACCCACCAAAGAACATCTCCTGGACCTGCTCTGTCCAACTTTGGTGTTGGCACTATCTGCCCAAAGGAAGAGGGAGAAAGGTGTTCAGGACAGGCCCTTCTAGGCTGGCACCTGACTTATCCCTTCTTGCACCAGAGCCAGGGAGCAGTCCCTGCTCCTCCCCTTCCAAAACACAGTGATGAAGAGAAAGCACCCATGGCAAGAGACACTGGGAGACACAATAAGGAAGAAGTGTGAAGGCACAGACAAAACAGTCCTTGTGCTTTATCTCCCTACTTCAGACTGCCCTGCCAGAAGGAACACAGAAGGAACAAAGCTCCTCCTCCTCTTCCACTACCTCTCACAGTTCTTGTGTTACAGGGGAAAAGTCTCCAGCCCTTCTGAAGCCCTCAATGTGAGCACTGCTCCTGAGAAGCCTTGTATAACCTCCTCTGGCTCCCACAGAGCTTTGTCACCCTCCTGGATCCCACACATCCCCTCCATGAGCTCCTTGCTTGCTGGTGTCTACCCAATGCTTCACTGGTTTATTTTCATCTGCTCACTTCTTGGGCTGACTGGGCACTGGTTTTTGTTGTTGTTGTTTCTGGATTTTATTAAATACAAACAAGCCCTCCCCAAGCGTTTCTTGCAAACTCAGACAGGATTGAGACTCTCAGACCCCTGGTTCCTGCTAATGAGAAGTGCAATGAGCAGGAGTGGGCAGTGCTCCTCGAGATTTACCCTTCTCCCTGTCCAAGGCCTCCCTCCTTGCCTTCATCAGGTACATCAAAGGGGTGAGGAAGACTTCTAGCTTAGCACTCAGGGACTCCAGTGTACTCAAGTCCGCAGCTGAAACACAGCAGTTTCTTCCATCCTTACATTAAATGGCTCTCCCTCACCTCATCACAGCCTGAGGTGGAGGAGACCCCTGGGATGAAATGGGGCTGCAGGAAGCACTGGCTGCTTTGCAAGGAGGTGTGAAAACTGCTCAGTTTCCAACACCTCTGAAAAGCTGAGAGTGTTTTACAGAGCTTTTGCTTTAACTAGAGATTAGATGGACTTCAGTTGTTTTGCCTGAGTGGCTCTGTGCATCAGTACCTGGGAATGAGCAGTGGCAGGACAATGGGAACAAACCACTTGCATAGATTGTTCCTGTGTTCAGTGCCCACAAAGGAGACAAGAGCATGAAATTCTGCTGATTTGCTAAATAACCACAGCTCATATTGTGAAAGCAGAGGCTTCATGAAATGAAGACAACTTTTCCATGCGTTTTACAAGATGACTGACCCTGGGGGCCTTCAACATCCTCTGCACCTCCTGTAATACACTTAAAAGTTTCAGGTACTTCTTCAAATGACTGCCTATTACTGCCATGGTCACTGTGTGCATCCTGGCCCAGCAGGCACTTCACCAGGTGACAGTGGCAGAAAATGAAGTTGTCTGTGGGGAAGGCCCTGGACATCCATTTGCTCACAGCGTTCAGCAGCTGATGAGGAAAGCCTGTGCCTGAGGCTCTCAAACAAGCATGGTGGAGCACCTGAGGCTTCCATAAAACCCTGCGCAAGTTTCACTACATTTTTTTTAAAGATTTGGGCTGTGTTAATACCACTCAAAGCCCACTGGCAGGCAGTGGAGCTGGGACAGCCCTGATGACACAGGGTCCCTGGCAAGCAGCTGTTCCTTGCATAGCAATGTCCATCCCCTGTGCTAATCTCAGGATACCAGGCACCAGTGTAGGTCCAAGGTGTGAAATCTTAGAGCTCTCCCCAAGAACAGTGAGAACTCCCCAGCACACAGCAGAGTCAAGCCAAGGCTTAAGAAATTCTCATTACTGCAATTTCCAGTCACATTTTGCAGTGTGACTCATTCAGGGTCACACAGTAAATACAGAAAAGACCTAAGATAGGTCGAGGTGCCCTGACCCTCAGGGCCAGGTGCAAACTACTCAACCATGCCTGTCAGACTGGGTGAGGAAAGTGCAGAGCTCTGGAATTATGACAGGATTTCACAACCTTCCATCTCAGAGCTTGGAGAAAGAAAGTGACGTTAAAAATTATTTAAAAGAAGAAAAGAAAAGAACCCCTCCCAGCACTAGTGACAAGATTACCTGCTGACAAAAAGAAAGGTACTGAGAAATAGTCTACACAGGTGGGTCAAAATTTATGAGACAGGAAAAGGAAAAAGGAAATGTAATTGAAAGAATAGCCTCTCTCACACTAATGCCATTCTTGACAGTTGAACAAGTGATTTTAAAGATGACTAAAATAATATTTACATTCTTACAAAATCACTGGATTTTGAAGACAACTCTGTCAGGTCATCTCCAGGGAACAGAAGAATGATGGGCTAATTAGCTGTGTTCGCCAAAAAAATGCTTTTCTTCTTTTTGTTACTATTTGCTACACATTTCTTGCCTGCATTGGGACCTCTCTGTGTGAGATACTGCACACACAGACCAAGCAACAGCTCTGGCCTCCAGATGTTTACTCCTGGCCAGTATTTGCGCTGTGGTGGTTCTCTGAGGCCACATCCAAGCACAATAAAATCCCACAGCGAAGGTGAACTCACCCTCACAGCTGCCAGCTCTGCCCCAGAGCTCTCTGTTCACTGGTGTTACCCAGCAAACACAGGTTGTGCTTTACCCAAAACCCGTTTGCTCAGGTGAATAGAGAAAAAACAGAGCTGGCCCAAAACTGCAACTCAGGCCTTGGTTCCAAACTCAGACAGGTCATGCCATTATCCCCTCTTTTCACACACTGACTGGTTTCCTGCTTCTGCTCAGAAATGAAAATTAACACACATGAAGGGCAGTTTAGTGGGATGGGGCTTGTGGTGAACACAGGTCTGAACACAGCTGGGTAAAACACAACAGGGGCTGGTGAGAGCCACACCTGCTCACTCCAAACTCCCTGCACCCAGCAGTGTCCATTACCCAAGAAACCAGCAATTCTGCCTCAAAACAAGCCCTTGGATGATGTCACTGATTTCAGGACCACTGCTGTCTTTATCTCAGCACCAGTTTTCTCACTTTCACTCTTCTGGTTCTGTCCCCCACCCAACCAGAGGGGCCCAAGCAAACAGCTTGTGTGGGGCTTGCTTGCTGAGGTTAAACTATGCTAGAAGGGAAAGGACAAAGTGAGGGAAGTGTTGCACCAGGAAAGGACAAATAAACATCTCTGGTATGCTAGTTCTCCAGATAAATGGAGGGCATTTCCATAATTTCCAAGTGATCATTTAACCTTCATCATAAAACCTCATTCCAGGATCAAATCTTCCCAAAGCCAGATGCTTGTAACACTGCAGCCCTCACCATATGATTTATCCTGGATAATCTGCCTTTGCAACATGCTACGTGCCTTCTCTGGCACTATGGAAATCCATAAATGACATGGATAAAGGAGCAGAGAGCCTTATGTTTGCTCAAAGACAGCATAGGAGGAATGACCAAGTACAACCTTATTTTTAATACAGCCTAATTTTCAAATCCACTGGGGAGTTCCTGCCAGGTATTTTTCTGATGGAGAAATATCACTAGCCTGAAGCCAAACATTGATATAAGGCTGCATCTGTGTGGAGAGGTTATAAAGCTAGAGACGTGATTCAGAAGGAGAAAAGATATGGGTGATTTAGAACAAAAGACTGTGTTCAAAGCACTAATTACAAATGAACCAATTCTTGCACTAATGCCAGTAGAAAAACTTAAAAAATACACAAAGAGCATCACTAAAGTGCTGGAGTAGCTTCTGTCTCTTCACAGCCTGAGATGATTAATAAACATTCAGGTATTTGTGAAAATGTTTCACAAGACCTCCTTAATTTTGACCAACACTTAGTTCTCCAAAGATCTTTCCTAGAAGCCTGTTACTTATTAATTTCTTTTTCTTGGACCTTCAACTCTGAGCTTTAAGGCTTTGATTCATGGAGCAGAAACAAGGGCATGTGATCTCACCAGCCATCCACTCTCCCAACTGCAGAGACCAAACCTTTGGTGCAAATCCTCTCAACTGCTGGGAAAATGTTAACCAGGAACACACTTGCAAAACCAGAACCAGTTTGTGAACAAATGAACATGTATCACTGTAAGAGCTTTAGCGGGGGAAAAGAGATCTTATAGCATGAAATAGAAAGCAACATTTTTTTAATGGCTCTGAGACCTTTTATGAGGTATGAGCTCCAGATTATTGGGTACACCCGGCTCATGGAAATCAGTGAGGCTGCTTCAAGTTCCATGGATCTAGACAAGCTGGATATTGAGCACAGGCATCTCACTATTCCTAAACATGCTGAATTTTAGCGTTTTTCACAAGGGGAAGAACATTCTAGTGAGTGTTAAACTGAACTAATGCTCTCACATAACATGTGCACACCAAGGGGTCCACAGAAGTACATTATGTACATTAGTTCAGCTGCAATCACTGACAAAGGTAAAATTGGACTCCAAACACAAATAAGAAACTTCAAGTTGGGACGACCCAACATAATCTTAAAGTATGCTACAGAGATCAGCCATTTACAACCATTGAGGCATGATTTCTTTTCCATCATCAGGTGGATGCACTTTCTGCTGGAAGAGGACAGGATAGAGAGGAGTTGAGTGCCAAGAGCTGATCTGAATACTTGGGATAATAAGGGACAAAAGACTAGCCCCTAAACCAGGAAATTCTGAGCTGGATTTTCCTAAAATCTCACGAGCATAAAAACGCTCAGTTTCCAATGGGGTGGTCTGGCACCTCTACCTCCAGTTCTGCTGGCACCCTTAAAAGCCCTGGTCTTTATCAGATGATGCAGTTTTTAACCTTAATCCACAAAGTCTCCCCAGGTCCAGCCACACTCAGGAATGGGTTTGTTCAGGCCAAGAGGAAAGGTCTGACTCTCATACACATTCCAGACACTTCCCACCTTTCCGCCGTCCCCACCACACTGCAGAAAGCTTTCCCAGGGAACTGTGTGCCCAAGGAAAGGAAAACCTAAGCAAACAAAAGACCCTTTGATCATTTTATTAGGGCACAACCTACAGTACTTCCTTATGCCAAAACTGGGGCAGGAAATACAGACGTGACTTCTGGGAGTGCTCTCCCCTCATTATCACTGGAAAGGATGGGAACTTTGTGTCGTATTTAGCCAGAGATGCGCACGGCTTGGGACGCTCTCTTCCGCAAGCTGTAAACAAACTGGCAGCCAAGAAGATTCTCTCTCTGGGTTGTTTATATGCTTTTCCTCTGACCTGGTCACTTCTTTCCTGCCCAACTGCTTGCTGTGGGAATGCATTCCCAAGTGCTCATATCCCAGCCTTTTTCACTCTCCTGCCTGAAAAAACGGTTTCTGCTCGGAGGCTGCTATGAGGGAAAACACTGAGGCTGTGCCTCTCCCCAGGTTTGGGGACTCCCACCAAAGCCACTGGGAGTAAGTTTAGCTTTGGTGAGAGGAAGTCAAAGCCTGCGTAGTTTCAGGTTTGGGCTCTAATTGCCTGTGTAGACAGGGACATAAACCTCCTGGGCAATGCAAGGAGAGCCCTGGTGACAAAAAGAAAGCGGCACTTGTGTCTGTGGTTCCAGATCAAATGTAGCCTGGAGAGGGTTTGTGGCTCTGCTGCCCACAGTGTTTTTCCTCCTGCCTATCTTTCTCCCATTCTCTGAACCCTCAGTGCCATGATAAAGACCAGGCCTCCATAGGGGATGTCCATTTTGTACCTCAAGATCTGAGAAATGGGAGCCTGTGCTGCAGCCAGTCCTGTCCTCCAACTCCAGCTTGGGCAACCATGTGGGCCCTTGCAAATCCAGACCCCAGGTTTCAAATTCTCTAACAGTCAGGCAAGCCAGTACCAAGTACCAAGGGGTTGGAAACCTCCCATTCTGAGAGGCTGTTTGATCCCACCATGACTGTGATAGCAGGAGAAGAGCCCAACCTCCCATTGGCCCAGGCTGCCCTGTGGACTCCCTCAAACATACACACAAGGACAAAGCCTATGGACTTTTTTATTTCACAAGTAATTAACTGGGCAGCCTCCCCTGAGTCTCTTCTGTTGCTTCCTGGGCACATCTCTGAAATTAACCTCAGAGCTAATGAAGCCAATTATCAACAGCAGACATGGTCTCCCTCTAATTATTTTCCCTGGAAAGGTCACCCAAAGTGGCACATTGTGAAACCCAGCTAATTGCATTGTCTGCTCACAGCACGGAGCCGGCTTCTGTAGGGCTGGCCAGGCTCGGGGGAGCCTCGTGTGCCATGACCCAACAATTGGAGCCTCCAGCAGGGGAAAGAGGCGGCTCTGAGGGAGGAACCCACTGCCAAGGCCTCCTTGCCACCAACGTTGCTCATGGATCCAGGCCCTGCCTGCTGGCTGATCCTCCTTCTTTCAGATGTGGCCAGCCAGCCCAGCAGCCAAGGCAGAAGATTAGATGGACGTGCCAAGCTATCTGGGTATCAGAAGGAAGTGTCTGGATGCTTCTCTTTGGAAACTGTTTTGTTTTCATTTGTCTTTTTTAAAAAATTATTATTTATTTTCTTCTTTAGAAAAGAAAAGGAGAAAGAATTTTGGTTGGAAAAATCCAAGCCCATGGCCTAGCTCTGGGACATGGAGAAGGATGTGGTTGGTAATATCAGCTGTAGAAGAGCTCAGTGAGGGTGCTGACCCATTTCTTAATTAATAATGGGGGGAGGAGGAAATCCTCATTTATTATCTAAATTAATATATATATTATCTACATATATATCTATATATATATATTATCTATATATATATAATATTAATATATTATCTATATTAATATATAAATTAAAATTATCTAGATAAAATATGGTCAGACCAAACCAAAGAAATGGCACAGAGCAGGACAAGAATAGAACATCTTGCACTATTTTCTTCAGGCAAAACATTTCTGATACAACAACCAGCAATGTTCCTGAAGAGACCATGAAGCTACAGATTCTCCAATCTATGAGTTTTATATTGGCCCAACCCTGTTTTATCTCTATGATTACCAAAGCTTTCCTGAGAAGCCACCAAGCCTTGCTGTCACCAGCACACAGAGGAAAGGACATCTTTCCTCACGCTTATCTCCAATTTTCATACAATAAAAGTAGAATGCAATATACTGTGCCCTGTCTTCATCACCTGCATCCAGCAGCAAATACAGCTCCAGTGCAAGACCCCATTGTGTTTGATTCTATGGATCAGAGCTCACCAGACCCCACCTCTCCCTGTGAGGTTTTAGGAAGAAAGCTAAAATTTTGAAGCACTTCTCAAATCCTGTCTTTGACATTTGGGATTAAAGAGGACAAAGTATTCATGCCTACAAATGGATGCTATTTGGGAATTTGAGTGGGAAGCAATGCTGTGACTGCTTGTTACATAACCAAGCTGAACCTGGAGGTTGCTACCCCAATTCCCAAAGTACAGCAGGATCTCTGCTATTTGTAATGGGCTTCCCTGAGCCCGCCAGCACCACCATAATCAGGTTGCTGTGAGGCTCCAGTTTGTTTTCAAACACACAAACAAAACTTATCTGGGGACTAATGCAACATCCATCCCTCTGGCAGGACAGTCCAGGAAGGACTATCCAGCTGCTAGCCTGGACCCTGCAGCTCACTTTTATCTGAGGTTGCTTTGGAAAGAGAACATGCTAAATCAAAAGTAGTTAACAAAAGATCCATGAAAAGCAAGCTACAGATGCTGCATTTCTGGCATCAGCAGCAACAGGATCCCAGCAGCTGGATGTGAGACCAGCTGTGTGGACTCCTTCCCTCCTCTCCTCCTCTCTGTGGCTTGGGGCACAGTGTGCCTGTGCCCCAGTGTGACACAGCCCTAATCACATTCACATGTCAGGTCACACCAGGCGGGAGATGATGTGTGTGACCACATTAAAGAAGGGAATTTTTCCCTTTGAGATTTCTTTGTTGACTTTAATAAAGGCTCCCTCTGGGCTTTCATGCTTCAAAGGAAAAGGGGAGAGGGACCATCTTCACACATCCTAATTAACAACATTTAATAATTGTTCTTGCATGCTGCTTTGGTTCTGCATCTTTGGCACTGCATCTTCCTTTCTCAAAGGAAGGAAGGAAGGCATTTCTGAAAGGGCTTAGAGAACATCAGTGTCCTCCAGCCTCAATAGACCTCAGAAAGCCATGGTGTACAGATTATTATTCCAAAAGATTTGCTTGTAATTCTGTACAGCATGGCTTTCTGGGCAGTGGCAGAGGCACTCATGGGGACATGGGTGATCAGATACATCTTCTGCAGAGTTTCTTTCTTAGATGGGAGGATGAAAGTACTTTGATGGCCTCCTCTCTGCTCTAAGAGCAGACAGAGTGGAGCTGCTGCTCTGACATTTGGGAGGTTTGGAAGGGAGCACAAAGTCAGCATGCCAGCAACACATCCCCATCACCTCTGAGGTACCTGGCACTATAAAAACAGAGACTCAGCACCTCCCTGAAATCAGATGATGGATCCCACAGTGAAGTCCAGGTGGGACAAGGGAATATCAGGATCTTTTGGGAAGCATAGAAAGTAGGTCAGTCATACTCCCGATATTTTCAAGTGACACTGAGCTTTCAGTAAGAAACAGAATTTCTCCCAACTGCGTGGCCACTGAAAAAAGAACTCCCATGTACATCTGTAAAGAAAGTGTGACTTTCTGTGCAACTAAGCCCTGTTTTGGGGGCTCCTAAGAAAAACCTGCCATCAGTGCAGCCCTCTTCACACACCTGCTGCACACCAGAGCTCCTGCCAGCTCACACCACTTCTCACTGCAGGGCAAGATACAGCCTTGGTGCCCTGAGGGAGCACAGCAGTAATTGCAAAGTCAGTATCTCTGACCCAGACAGCTCTGGAGCCTTGCACCTGAGACAGGCTTCCCCTAAATTACCCATTCAAACCCTAGATTATTCTGTTCAGAGAAGGGACTTTTGGAAACCCACCAGGGATTTTTAAAGTTATTTTCCAGACTTTAGGACTCTCCACTTTCTTGCCAGACTATGATGTTCACATCCTCACACCAATTCCTTCTTTCTCACAGCAACACAAAACCTCCATCCTTGTAGTAAGATCCTCTCAAGAGTCTGCATGGTCAGGAACTCTCACATCCATTTCGTGTAAGGGAAAACCAAGTCCATGTGATTCCCACACCACAGGAGTGGGATTACCTGGGCAGTGTGTCACTATGTCTGTAAGTCATGTCCCAACACCTAAACCACAAAGCTGTGCCTCTTATGGAGAGCTCCTGGGCTAAATACAGACATCTCACCCCTTCTAATATGCTCAGCTGGAAGCTGAGGGCTTTGTAGTGCACCAAGAGTCACAAGTGGTTTTCTTGCCCTTCCCTGCAAGGATCCACTTGAGTAGTTCCCATCACCACTCAGTGGTGGAAGGTTCCCACCTGGCATTTAATTCAACAAGGCAGCCTGGGAAGGGCTGCCCATCCATAGTGGAGCTCTCTGAAACCCTGCTATAAGCCCCAAGTTTTTTGTCTGCCTGGAAATGCTACAATGAGTATTTGAGCTACAGCCACGAACACAAGAGGTCCCAATGCCATTCACAAAATATTTAGGCAGAGGAGGATTGCAGTCCATTTAAATTTTTAAGGGTAGCTTAGGCACTATTTCTGTCTGGCCTATGAAGAAGGTAAATGAGAGAGTCCTCAAGCTGATAACATGAATAAAAACAGGCGGGCTGGCAGGCCTCAGGACTGATGGTTTGGGGAAGATAAAAAGAACCTGCCAGGAATACACTGGGTTTAGGCTCAGGCCTGTTATGGCCTTGGGTAAACGAATGCTACGTTTGTTAACCAACATGAAACGCAGGAGTCTACAGAAACCACATGTTTTCCATCCATTCCATGTGCTCCATCAGCTTGATGGAGTTAGATGATGCAGACAGACAGTCTGAGATCTGGGTTAAATAAGTTGAACTGCTTTATTTTTCTCTTGGCATTGCAGTGGGCGCAAGAAATTCTCACAGGGTGGAACATCTGGAACACATTATTCACTAAGAGTGAAAGATGCTGTTGTGTTTGTGGAGGAACCAAGCACGCTTCTTGCAAGCATCTGACACAAACCAGAGTGACAATTAACGGCATGGCAGCTTTCTTTAAAGGGTATTAGTTCTGCCTCATGTTAAATAAAACCTTTGTCAGCTTAGCTGACAGTGCAGGTTTCCAAGAAGGCATTTCTCTAGCCCAGGAAGAGACATGAAATAAGTGGCAGCCTGGCATTTGCACAGGCAGCAGGGGAAATTCCTGAATACAGTAGCAAGATGGAACTCCTGTCAGATTTAGAGCACAGTAGGAAGCAATGCTATGACTTCTATCGACACATAGATGATATTTTTCACCCAACAGCTTCCTCATAAAACTAATACAGAAATACAGTGTGAGTCAGCCAGAAATCTGTGGATTTCAGTCAAAATCAGATGAGCCAAAGCAGCAAACAAAAGGATTTTCTATTCTTTAGTGGCTGGTGGCTCAGGCTCTTGCACAGAATGTGGGAGCCTTGGATTGGATCCCGTCTTTCCTTGAAGGACCTTTAGTTCAGACTTTAGTCCAGTTTTTCAGCTGCTTTTTTCCCTAAGACACCATATCCTCCAACAACCAGTGGTGTGTACCCTGCGTGTGAGGTCTTTCCTTCCTGCAAAAAATCACTAAGGAAAGCTAGGTGAAAAGGTGAACACAGAACTGGAGAGATAATCAAAATCCTCCTTCCTTGGAGGACAGATGGCAACAACCTGAGTCAGGAGAGGCTGCACCTCATGGGTGCTGCAAGGGGATGGAGGGAGATCCCAGGGAAGCATAAAAGGGGTGAGACTGAGGGTGTCATCACACAACAATTGGAAGAAGAGAAGAAAGACAGGGCACCTGAGCTACAAGGTCAGTGGAAAAAAAGGACATAGGAAGACAGGGAGAAGATCCTTCTTGTGCTTTTGGCTGATGATACCAGCATGTCTTCCATCTCCTATGTGGAAATCCTGAACAACCTTTCTGAACTACAGGTTTTTGTTAAAGCAAATACAGGATACACTTGCCACATGATGCCAATGCCAAAACCACTATGTCACCAATGCATTTTAACTCTTCAGGAAACTACCTTTGTTTTCCTTTTCTAAGTATGAACAATTCAAGTAATTTGCTCTTACCCACTCTTCCTGAAATTAGAAAATAACTTCTAATAAGACCCAGAACAATCTTACGTAAAAATGCCTACTCATTTATCCATGCTAACTGAAGAGCTACTTCACATTCAGACAGAATGAACAAATAAATATGTTTTCAGACCATAATGGCAGAAAAGTGCTTCCACTCTATGTGTACATCAATTATTTCCTTCTATTTAAACCCATGACTAATTACCCTTGGAAGCAAATAGCTAACATCCAGTCGAGTACAGGCATCCCTTTTAATTTAATCAAGAACTCATCTAGCTTGAAAATCATGGCAATTATCAATGAAGTGGAGGGTTGTGTGGACCTAAGCCCTCTAGCAGACAGTGCAGTGTATCATAGGAGGCTGATTTCCAGAAAGGATGAAGGCAAATGTCCAGATTATGGACAAAGAAAAGCACAATTTTGAGATAACCTCAGAGAAGCACTCATGATTATTCAGAAAGATGCAGAAATTAGTGTTTTCCCCAGCCTCAAAAGTTCACGCCCCAATTTCCAGTAATAAATTAAATATTTGCTGTCAAAATGGGGGTTTTATGGAAACCCCCAGATTTTTCCTCCAGAAGACAAACTAGATATAAAACTCCAAGCCACCACCATTAAAAATCCTTTGGGTTTACTTTTGCCTCCCCTCCAGACATAATCTGAACCAATTCCTCCTGCACTCAACACAGACTGGGTCATCACAAGACCTTTAAGTTGACCCTCGAGTTCAAACTGATTTTTTGTACACCCATCCACATGAGAAAGGCACATTGAGGAAACCACAACATATACTGTACCAGCTTTCTCAAGGGTTTCCCCATCTACAGCCATTACAGCTGTCACATCACCTCACAACACATCTTTGCCTGCTCTTCAATTCAGCTGACACACTGTGTGCCCAGCAAAGCAGCCAGGGTAATGCTGTGGGCAATATTTTGAGAGTTTTGGCCATGGTTTCTAATATGCAAACACAGTTACAGTTATTGCTTTGCCACCATCACACAGTTCTATTCCAGGTTTGGACTCCCTCATTTCACTGGTTAAAAACAGGCTGGCTTTCAGAGAGAGGAGTTTGAGCAAAAGACCCACACCTTCTGCCCTTCCAGAGACCAACCACTGAAAAAAATCACAAGATTCATAATCACAGAATGGTTTGAGTTGGAGGGGATCTTCAAGACCATCTTGTTCCAACCTCTGGTACGGGCAGGGAACCTTCCACCAGACCAGGTTTCTGAAAGCCATTCCCCTTGTCCTGTCACTACATGCCCTTGTGAAAAGTCATAATGACGTTCATAAGGCAGCACTGGGGGTGATTTCTTGGTTTTTAACTTCCATCTGTTGAGAATACACCCCATGTGTTTAACAGGAAACACAGAGCTAAGGCAAAGATGATATGTGAAAAAGAAGGCCCTTTACCTCATCAAATCCCTGCAAGAGCTGAAGAGCATTAGTGGTTTCTTCCACTGACATTTTGCATTAGCCCTTTTGGAGGAGGCTCAAGGTAATGTGAATTAGATATGTTGCTATAAAAATCTTCCAAAACCAACAAGAGATGTCCATGGGTGTTTTTAATGCCTCTGCACACCACGCATCTCAGCGCAAGACTTCTGAGACAGAAAAAGACAACATTAAGCAGCATACGTATTCGTGTGTTTATATATATATACACACACACACACATATATATACACACATGCATAAAAAATATATACTCTCATCTCCAAAGATCAAGTCAGATCACTGGGAAATTCTTATACTTAACAAGAAACTTCACGAAGCCAAAAACCAAGAGGCATTTGATTAAAACAACCAATTAAGGTTTGGCATGGGTACTATGAAAACCTTAGAAGCTGTTGGCTATCGAAACTTTTCTCCTGAAAGAGAAATCTTCATTGCCTGCCAGGGACAGTAGCAGCTCTACAGGCTCACATGCTGCTCTGCTCCATGTTTTCCTTGAGCAGCTACTGGCCAAAACGGATACAGTGTTTGCGTTTTGACATGAGGTTCCAGATAACAAAAAATTCACAAATAATTTTTTTTAAACAAAAAATATTTCCGTTTACAATCAGAATTAATTTTTCCAAAGTTTACCGAAGCAATGACTCATCCATACTTAAAGGAGAATTGTAGGGTTGCTTTCTGACCAAATACCCCACCAGATTGTGTATTACCTTGTTTTGCAAACCTTCCTACAAACTGCACATGCACATAGCAAAAGCTTTAATACCTGAATATCTATGAAAAATCCAAGTATAATCCCAAGTTCAGTACTGTAACTACAGGGCTGGATCACATCTCAACTTCTAATTTTCAAAGGTCAAAAATTATTTAGCAGGACACAGGAGCTTCTGCTCTTTATAAATAAAATAACTAAGAGACGTGAATTTCTCAAGTTAGGGTTCTGAGTCTGCACTCAAACCCTTACAAAAGTGAGGGATAATTCTAAGACATAGGAAACCTTTGGTCTTCTCAGTAAGATGGAGTATGTTTTCCTTGCCAGTTTGTACATGTTTCAACAGCCTTCTCCCACAGTTTTGCCCTTCTGGAACTTCAGGTTTAAACAAATCCAGGATGCCACAGGGAACTTTAGTTGATGTAGAAGCAGCAAAGCCTGTTCATCTCCAAAAATCACTCCTGAGATGGTCTGTGAGCAGATGCAAAGATATCTTTGGAAACACTAAGTAGGGAGGTGAGGATCCAGGAAAATGGCAGAGAAAATGGTTTTATGTTCATTCCTTCATGCACACACATGGGATTCTTTTGAACAAGTCTTAACCATGCAGACACAGACCTGGGGCAGAAATGGATGCTCCCAATCCCCCCTGGGTTTGCTGGGCAGGGCACTGCAGCTGGATCACAGCCCAACAGAGTAGCTCTCAGGAAAAACAAAGGCAGCTCAGCAGACCATTAGCTCCAACTCTATGCACCCCAAGAAGGCAAGAGTGGATGCCAAAATTCCCCCTGAAGCCACAGCACCCCTGGGCTCAGCAGCTTTGCTCCCTGGTGTCACTGTGCCCAGCATCCATCCCCACTCCCCAAATGGGTGGCAATGCAACCAGGCCAGCTCTGTGGGAAATCCCAGGACATCCAACACTGCTTGGGAAATTAAAACTCAAAGGAAACACGAGCTTGAATTTTGTTTTCTGAACAGGTCTTTGAGTTTTTTTGCTGTGCTCTGAACACAGGAGTTCGTTTCTGTCTCATGGCTCACTTCCCTCCTGCAGACGCCGGGAATGCCCCTGGGAGGTTCCAAGGGAGCCAAGGGAAGGCTGCTCTGCTCTTGCCACAAGCCTGGGCAAGCACAGGTGGTGAACAAATGTACAGGCAAGAAAAAAGAAGTGCAGAGTAAAGGAGAGACCAAAGGGGAGAGAAGAAAAGGAGCAGAAATCAGCAGCAAGGCAGACTATGGAGAGGGGGGAAAGCCCAGGGACTGAGGAAGAAAGAAAAGGAGCAAGATAAAATACAGGGTTGTGGCAGCTGTGTGATGACAGGCACTGGGACGAGCAGACAGATACAAGACCCAGCAACAGTTGTGAACTAAAAGTTTACAAAGGCTGATTTCTTTCCCGGACTCCCACTTTACAGGACTTGAACTCAGGAAGAGAGAAAACCACAGACTCTGTGTCTGCTCAGCCTGCCCGGGACATCCTTTAAGAACCAGCCAAAACCCAAAAGCGCTGTGATCTGTGACTGGAGGCCATGAAGAGCTCATGCAAGAGAGCAAATCTCAGGGGAGCCACCCATTTCCCAGCGGTGGCTGGCTCAGAAAGAGGCTGCCTGGCCTCTGGGATGTTGGCTGTGGGCACTGCAGGGCTCGTGCAGAATTAGCCCCTGAACAGGGCATTAAATCCATCAACAGGACAAGCTCTCTTTTATAGCTGGAGACCCAAGTGGCATTTATTATATTCCATTCAGGTTTGTAGGAGAGCCTTCCTGGAGCAAATTAAATACTTTCTTCTCTTCCTCTTCTTCTTTTCTTCACTTTTCTTTTTTTTAAGAAAAAAAAAAAAAGCCAAAGCACGCTCTGCTGTTACATGCAAAAGCCAAAGCAAGGACATGAGCATTGCCTCAGGATCCAGAAGTGAATTTTAAGCCATTTCACTGCAGCAGATAAACTGATAGAAGTGGCTCACAGCCAGCAGGATTTATACCTGCACAAGCAACACCCAGTGGATTTCCAGTCCATCACCATAATTGCTGCAAGCAGTATATGCCTATTCATAGGAACTAGGGAACACAGACCTGAAATGCTGGATTTGCTTTTCTCCTTCTTCATTAGTGCTTATTTTAACTTTCTCCTGCAAGTAAATGGGCAAGTTCCACTACTGGCAGCTGAAGACACTTTTTATTGCCAAGATGAAAAACTAATGTTCCCTTGCTATAGGCTTTATATTCAAAGCAGAAGGAAGAACATGGTTCAAGACTGCTAATGCAGCTGGCTGCTATTAAAGAAAAAAAGAGTCTCCTCTAAGCTGGCTTTGACGCCAAACAAAAGAAACAGCTAAAGGTTTTCCCCCAAATAAAGTGTCTTTTCATGAAACAGAGTCCTCAATGGGAAAATACGTAGGTAAAAATCTTGGTGCAGGAAACTTCCTAAGGAGCTGTCTTTAGGTTTTCCTTCAGTATGAACTACAAATCTACATCCATGATGCTGTCCTAAGAGGGAAGCAGGGAAGCCATAAAGGTGCAGCTCCCACAGGTGGGGCTCCCTGCCTAAGCTGTGCATCGTGGCACAGAGACAGGAAATGCAAAGCAAACACATTTAGATCATAGAATATCATGAGCTGAAAAGAACCCACAGGGATCCTTGATTCCAACTCCTGGCCCAGCACTGGACAAGCCAAGAATCCCACCATGTCCCTGAGAGCCTTCTCCGAACATTCCTTGAACTCTGTCAGGCTTGGTGCTGTGGGGAGCGTGTTCTGGCACCCAAACAGTGTCTGAGGGAAGAACCTTCTCCTGATATCCAACCTAAACCTCCTCTGACCCAGCTTCAGGCCATTCCCTCAGGTCCTATCAGTGGTCATCACAGAGCCTGCACCAAGCTCTTCTCTGCGACCAGGTTTGCTTGCATGAAGGGTGGTAGTTGCCTTTTTCCAAAGAGCTCTGCTCCCCTCCTGTGCATCCCCTCCTCTCAGCAACAGGGAATACCGACTTCAAAGTTGGTTTCCCTGCTCCTAAGCCAACAAACAATATTGTGCTTCTACATTTAATGGGTTTAAAACATTCAAGTTCCCTTCTGGTCCCAAATGCATATGCATTTCTTCATGTATTCAAGCCTAAACTAACCCAGCTCCAATTCCTGAAAATATTTAAGGATGCACTTAATTTAAAACATGTGAGCAGTCTGAGTGAGGTCAGTGGGATTCTGCTTGACTGTATCTGCTTTTTAACAGACCCCAGCCATGCCTCTCTCTGTTACACCCCAAGATGAGGGCCAGGAAAACTCAGTAACAGCCAATTTTGCCAGTAGGAAAAAAAAAGTAAACAGGAAACGAAGAAGTGAAGCCATTTGCTCCAACATCAGAAAGCAAGTCACTAATACAGCCAAGCACCAAGGATCCAGGGAACAACAGTTCCAGTGTTCACAGGGAACCACACATGGGGCTTTCACATCACAGCATGCACAAGGGCTTCAACCACAGCAGTGCTTTAACTGCCCATCTTCCCCAAACAGTCTTAAGGGGAATTAAAGGCAAGTCAGGCCTGATGAGATTATTGTACCAGTCTCCTCCAAATAAATACAAGCTAAAAATAGCAGCAGAGGACAGATATTACATCTCACCAAGGGATAAGCCGCCCTCGCTGTAGGCACACGAAAGCAGGCCAGACAGATGTTTACACTGGGTGATTTAGTGCATCTGAATTTGTCAAGTTGTTTGATAACTTCATACTCAAGAATGTTTCTTTCCTCATTACAGAAACATCCTGGTTTCCAGCAAAAAGTGCTGCTGGCACCAGAATCCCCCACATGCTGCTTTCTGCACAGCAGAGATCAGAGGAGTTTATCGCTTGCAAAGAAAAGCTGGAGATGGGTGGCAGTTTTCTGTGAGCTTCTGGTGGGTCTTCCCTTCCCTCCCTGCACCATTTAAAAGGTGGACAAGATGGATCCTTTCTTTCCCCAGGCTCCTGGCTGCAAAGCAAAGATGCAATGCCAGCCCAGTGCTATTCTTCCATTGCTGGTGCTCTGCAGGGAGATGAGATCTGATTTGCCCCAGAAGCTTTGCTGCTGTGTTTCAGCTCTACAGGGACACTCCTTCATCTGCACGAGGAATCCAAAGAACCCGAAACAATAAGAGAGAAGGAAATCATTGTTTTAAGACACATACTGAAATATCATTGTGTGGATGTACTTAACAGATGGGGAATGCAATGGCCGAGTTCAGGCTCCCCTGGGTGCGTTTCTCAGAACCAGGCTGCCCCATCCTTTCTGTGTAGAAAAACTGGAGGGGGATGATGCGTGAAAGCTTCCTGGACCACATGGAGAAGTGATGGTAGATGGGATCCAGGGTGATGCCAGGGTGATCCATGCCAGGGTGATGCAGTCAGGCATTTTGCAGGGCTTGAACACCTCACTGTCTCCCAAAAGCCCCTGGACCAGCATATCCCCCCCCGACTCACACAGGGGATCAATTGTCCAGCCAGCAGAACCCACAGTCAGCTGCGGATAGCTGGATTCCCCTCAGAGAGATGCTGTACAGCCAGGATGGCAGAGAGATTTTGGGCAAGAGCTCCCATTAGTCCAACTGGGAGCTGGAGACCTAAAATTCTGCTGTAGGGAGCCCTGAAAACATCAGCCCAAGTTCATTTCAGGAGCGGAGCTGGGATTCCCTCCTCCTCCCTCCCTCCTTCCCTTCAGCAGCACAATGTCGCCCTTTCTCCGTTTCCGAAAGGGGTCATGTAGGGCTCTGCATCAGAGATCAGGGGCCGTTGTGAAAGGAGGAACCCGCAGTTTGACCCCTGCTCTATTGAGAGACCTTTTGTGCCTCTGCAAAGCTCTGCACTCTGCATTGGCCTCGCGGCCAGCGGAGGGAAACGCTGCAGGAAGCAGGGATTTATTCTGCTGCTGACAATTGGGAGCAGCAGTGTCCTCTGGTGCCTTCATTGTCCAAAGGTGTTTGAGTGTAAAGCTCACACATAATAGCGACTTTCCAGTGATGCTGTTGAAAAAGCCCTTTGGAGCTTGCCAGCTCTGCCGGGAATGCGAGACCTCAGGTGTCCGGGCTTATCTTCCAACTAAACTCATTTATTTAACAGCCAACTCCGATTACTCCTTGTAGTTAAAAGAAAGCCCCAAACAAAGGCTCAGCAGCCGTGTGCTCCTCGGCCATTCAGCGCTGCCGGTGTGGGAAGCAGGTGTTCTGAGCTCTGCATTCCCACTCCACTCTGGAGAGGCTGGAATAAGACACCAGCTTTTGAAATGTCCACTCAGAAAGAAAGAAAGGGGCAGCACAGCCTCACTCTGCAGGCTGGGAGCAGGCAAAGGGCTCAGCTAATTCATAGCATGAGCTGGCCAAATGCTGCAAAAAGCATTCCCACAGAAAATTCTGCAAATATGGAAATGAATCCAGCTAAGTGGTTTTTACACCTCTTCTTTTTTCTTTAATGGTGTTTTCTAAGTGCTTGGGAAGTGCACATTTTTCACTTCTCTACATACCTGTTTGCTGATAAACAGGCATTTGCAATGGAAACAGGTTGGATATCAGGAGGAATTTCTTCATAGAAAGGGTTGTTAACATTGGAATGAACTGCCCAGGAGGTGGTAGAGTCACCATCCCTGGAGGTGTTCAAAGTGGCACTCAGTGCCATGGCCTGGTTGACAAGGTGGTGTTTGGTCAAAGGTTGGATTCCACGAACCTCAAAGGTTTTTTTCCAACCTCCTTGATTCTGTGATTTTGATTCTATGAAAAACCCATCTCCATCACCGTGAAACGACAATCCAAGCTTGGCTGGCAGAGCTCTCATCACCCAGCTTTGAACATCTTCATCTGAATTTTAAAAAGCATTCTTGAAAGTGCAAACTTAGTTGGGGTAGGGAGGGGGGAAACCTCGCAAAGGGAAGTTTTTAGTAGGAGCAAAAGATAATGTTTGTCATGTAGGTCACAAACTGCAGCGTGAAATATCCAACCACAGGTCATGGTGCCAGTGTCATCTCTGTTTCGCCCTCATAAATAATATTAATTAGTATTTGTTATGCAGAGGTATTTTTAAAAAAGGATGATGAGGAGGTACTTGTGCTGACACAGGCCCAAAGGTTCTGCTTTTCCAGGGCTTGGTGTGCTCTGGGATACTACACAGCAACAGGGGGAGCTGCTCTGAAATTCTGCTTGAAAATGGAAATCAGCAAACATGAGTGGGATTTCCTGGACATTTGTGTTTGTATTTTTAAAATCTATTCCACAAAAAAATTTACTGTTTTCCTCTCCCTTTTTTTCACCAGTCAGCCAAGCAGCAAAAGTGGGGCTAAGGCACTGGTGAAGCTCAACTGGTTTATGTGCTGCAGCCTCCTTCAGGACTTGGACAAAGGCTCCTTGTCCTTCTCTTACTGCACACAGTATGGCCAGGCAGTGCCCATGTCAGCACTGGATGAGCCCAGCCCCACTACCCAGATCAGGGAACTGCCGCTCAAAATGGCCCAGACAAATCTCAGCATCTCTGGCATTTGGCTGCACCGCTCAAGCCCACAAGCCTCACAGTGCACTGGGGCCCTTCTGAAATGCACTCTCTCTCATAACCCAGCTATATTCAGATAATAGCATCCCCCACACCTCCCTTTTTAATAAAGCTGCCAGATTTAAAGATGCATCACAGTAATTTCTTAAAAGCTACAGGCCATCAGTGCTGCCTAAGTGCTCTTTGCTGGGAGTACAGCACTGGGGGACTGCAGAGAACTTGCAAGCTAAAAATATTCCCACCTCATTATATGCTCCAGTGGATTACTCAATATTTACACTTATTAGATCCGAAGGTAATTACCATTTTGCTAATCAGGTGTCCCTTTTGTTAATACACAAAGTGAGCCATGCCACCATTATTCTTGGTCATGCCTTACGCCTGCAGAAGTGGGGCCACTGCACTCACAGCACCCTGCAAGGAGGGTGCTCATCCCCCAGGCAGCAACTCTGAACATCTCCTCCTCCTCCTGCAGGGGTAAGGCTTCTGTATCCAAGTCATGGTGAAGCTCAGACAGAACCAATGTGACTGTGAGGAGACAGAGGCTCTGCCCAAGCCTTCTGGCTCCAGAGCAGGGACATTTGCCAGAGATTCACTCTGCCTGCACTGAGCACTTCATACCATGGGTGAAGCCTCCAATGTGACAGACACAGCAGAGTGGCAGCTCTGTGTGGGTGTGACAAGCACTGTCCATGCTGCAGTGAAAAGGAGGCTCTGAAAACCCATCTTCATCACGAAGTCCCATTGCAAACACATCACCAAAACCTCCCCAGAAGCCTGAACACCTTCAGGAGCTACATGCAGCAGCAAGCTGGTGACCTGCAGCTGGATTCAGGGTGTGCACTAGGGTTTATTTTACAAACACTGGCCAAGCAAAGCCATTCTAACTTCCTTATGTGTTTAGCACCATTGCCATGCCAGAGCTGCCCCAGTAGCCCATGCAAGGGAGCAAACAGCCAACTTGGGGTTGTGACAATCCCTCTTCCATGACAGCTGTACTCCTGCTGAGTGGCAGCAATGTTTTCAGCTGGCCCAGCCAGATCAGGAGCCTGAAGGGGCCTTGGACCATTTTTCCCCCCAGGAGCACCAGCTTAGAGCTTCAACCACCCTCCCATGCAAAGCCATCCGTTCAGTGTGTGCTGTTACTTTGGTCCTCCTGTTGCTACTTCATGGGATGGGTTTCTAAGAGCAGAAAGAAGGAAAAAGCTGCCATGCTGCCAGTAGAAAATATGCAGGAATGAGAGGTCAGCAGTACAGTCCCCTCAAAATCCCAGAGACATGTTAAAGGCTTTATTGTTTGGCATCTATGACTGGGTCCTGCTTTGTCTCTTCTCCCTGCATTTAAAGCTACACTCACTTTTGGGTTTTTGTCAAAGTCTGACCAGTTACCAAAAGGCATTTTTATTCTCTCCACAGTCATTTCTGGGAAGAGTAATTAATTTATGCTAATTTGGAGAGAAAAGGAATAGCAATGAACTTTTCCAGTCCAGAGATAAATGGTAATATATCAAAATCCTACTGGTGATAAAAAGATAAGACACATAAGTTATGATCTTTCCACCATAAAGTGCTGCTTATTGAAAGAAGCAAATTATTTTTACTAGTTTCAACCCTTTGAAAATCTAACTTAAAACAATAGTCCATTTTTTTTATCTGAGCTAAAATGCATTAGGCTTGTTCCTCCCTAGCCAGACCATCTTCTGTTCAACAGTTAACTGGTGATCTAGAAGCAGGAAATTCCCTTAACCACTCCAGATTGGCTGTGCTAGGTATGGGGGATATTGAAGGACTGGGCTGGATAAAGATGAGAAGAAAGGAAAGAAATTCAGTAGGAATTTACCTTCAACTGAGCATTTTAAACTCCTGTTTTCCATGTGAGATGCTTTTTGTGTTTTTCTTTCAAAACAAAAATCTGTTTTCAGCAAATGAACCAGAACACATGAAACAGAATACAAAGTTGGGGAAACATGCGTAAAAACCTCAAACATCTAGTTACTCTTAATTCTCCCACTCTGAGCCTGGACCAGAAGCTGGCTACAGCCTCACCCTCAGTTCAAAACCACCCTAGGAAATGTAGTGTTGCAGTCCCAAATTTTAAAAAGGCACAAAGGAAGGACAAGCACTGAAATACCAAAGCAAAATGACTTTGTGCAGTGGCCAGGTGGATATAGAGGAGGGTGGAGAGCATGGTCAGAGCTACAGCTCATTTCCTGCAGGGAGAGCAAGACAAGAAAAGCATTGGGAATAAAAGTATTGCACAGCAGGAAAATCTGTTTCACAACTGCCCTATCTCTCCTTCCCTGGTAATACCAAGACATCCACCAACTACACAAAATCTCACTTTCTAGATTAAAAGCTAAATTACTGATAACATGCAGGGAAATGGAGACAGAAGAAGCTGAAGAGCTACTGAATCAGCTGCACTGGGAAGGAATGGCACTGGTGGCCCCCCAAAAACCTCCCAGCTCCAGGGATGGAGCAAAGCCCTCATTGATCATCAGGTGCTGATGCCACCTCTGTGGCACTTAGTGCTAATTTGCAGCATTTTAAGGGTGATTATAGGCTTGAGCCACACAGTTAACTCAATCCATCAGAAAACACATACCAGATCCAGGCTTCATTTTCCCTAAACCAGGTGCCTTTGGGATTGCACAGACAGACACTTCAGCCCAGAACCTGAAGCTGACAGCCTGTTTACAGAACAAGAAAAGCTCTGAAGGAATTACTGGCAAATTATTATGGGGAACATTATCAAGCAACGAGGCAAATTCCCCTCAAGAGGGGAAGATGTGCTGCTTGCACTGGTGTCTCCTTGGGGATATGGCTGAAACCCCACTGCTGGCTGCATGGAGAGCAAGGGCTCAGGCTTGGAATTTCAAGGCTCCCTTCACACTGTGTTGTTTGTCAGGAGGGAACAGCTAATAGCCTTTCATCAGTCCTTTCTGTGCTTACTCTCCAAAATCAAATTACTTCATGCAAATGGAAAATTACCTGAGAAATCAGGCAGGTGTTTAAGAAGGGATTGGGTCCTCAGAGGAGGAGTTAGGTGTACAGAGGCAACATCTCCCCAGTGGAAACCCCAGCAAAGCATAGCCTAGTTGAGATCAGGTTCATAAATGCTCTCTGGTGACTGTGTGATCCTTCTAGACTTGTCAGCCTCAGCAGTCCTGGAAGCAGATCCCCAGGAAATCAGCAGCTTTGCTGTCAGCAGGAATCATTCACATCCTTTCCATCCTATACCTAAAGACCAAGTAGAGCTCTTGCTGTCCCCTCTCCCAGTTGGGTTTCTTCTGCTTCCCCAGCTACCTCTCCATAGCTTTGGAGATGCTCAACACCTTCCCCAGCTCTTCACCCTGGCAAACACCATGGACATTGCTCAAGACACTCAAAAGCCCAAAGCATCATCTCACCAAGCAAGTTTGGCTCCTCCAACCAAAACAAAACACCACAAGAAGCCAGCTGGGACTGGGCAGCCAACATTGACCCTCTGAGTCAGCTCATCCTCTCTATCCATGCATCACTCAGTTTCTACCAAATTTTAGCAGAGGTTTTTCAAAGTGTCCTGAAGAATCCTAGTGACTCTCAACATCTTTGTCAGTGTTAGTTCAGTGGCCATTCCCACTTCATTTTCCACAGGGTTACAGGGATCTGTCACATTTCAGGGCTGCTTGAAAGGGAGGCAAACAGCTTATTTATCATTTATCTTCAGTTATTTCTATTTATTCAAGTTATTATGTTATTTAATATTATAAATATATTAATACATGAAATCTTTATCGATTTAGGTTTATTCTGGGGCAAAAGAGGGACAAACCCACAGCTTCAAGATGTCAGACATTTTCCCAGAACCAAGGCAGTGAGACAGCAGCACCACAGGGCTTAGAAAACAAGTTCCCAGGGTTTCATGTTCAATTCACCAGACCACAGGGCTTCTGCACACTCTGCTGCTGCTGGCAAAGGACAAGGCAACAGGAATTACTCCCCCAAATGACTCTGGGCTGCTGCAGCCTGGCTCTCTTGGTGGAGGAGCTGCAGAGTCATTTAGGTGGAGGACTCATCAATGATTTAGGGTTTCTTCTGCTAGGGAAAAGGAAAAGCTGCCAACAAGCAGCAGGTTCTCTGTGTAGGGAGACAAGTGGCAGGGCCAGCACTCAGATCACCTTGCAGCAGCAGGCAGGTGCCAGGGAGTTCTGACCAGAACCAGAACACACAATGTGGCAGGCTGGCCACAGCCACATTTCAGCCCCCTGTAAATGCCAGCCCCAACCTATTCCCTAATGCTTTAAGCTTTACAAGCAAGAAAGCATCACTGCTGACAGGCACACGACAGAACTCCCTGCACCACAACAGCCAAATTGCTCAGCTGAAGAACATGCAACACAAGTGGTTCTTAATGGCACAACAATGGCTGCAGAGCCCAAGCAGGCACATGTAAGGTTCCCTACAAGGCCAGCCAAAGCTTCTGTTTGCTTCTGGGAGCCTTCGGAGGTTCAAAGATCTTAAATAAACAAGGCAGCAGTTGAAAGCCTATCACTGGCTTCCCTGGCAGCCGGGCTGCAGGAAGCAGAAGCCTGTAAAGAAGGTACTGAACTCCAGCTGGCAGACACCAGCCAAACTCCAGAACATTTGTAGAGAAAGTTTAGGGCAACATGGCTGGCCTCTCTGCTTGGGGAAAAAAAGAGTAGCTTTCCTTTCCCCTTGGATACACCAGGAGTGGGATTTATGGTCTTCGATCCACAGCCTGAAAATGAATGGGGCTCTCCTGCCCCCAGAGACCTAGGACCAGTGTGAAGGCAGGATGCCCATGGGGAGGGATATTTATCTGTGTTCCCTTAGGACTATTGCAGTGGAAATAATGATGACCCAGCAATTTAAATTAGGACATAGAAAGGCTTTTCTTAGAATAAAAGTTTTTAGAGCATGTAGGACATCCACTGCGAACAGCAAAATTTCTCCACAACCATAAAACCTCACAAAACCCCCAAAACCACAGGCAGGAAATTAAAGAGAATTCAGAGGAAAAACAACACCGAATGATTACATCTCTGTAGGGATTATACTGGGAAAAGCAAAAAAAGAACAAAGACCTTGATCTTTCAAACCCAGGGCCTGTGCTCAGTTTTGCCGGCAGGAGCTGCGAAGGCTCAGACGGGGCACCAGGGACCAAGGGAGGGGAGACAACAGGGCCCACGAGACCACCTTGATTTCTGGCTTGTTCTTTATTAATTCCAAAACTGGAATCGAGTCCAGACGAGCTGAGGCCACAGGCTTATTACACTTGCTTGCATTTTTCCCCCTTAACTTTCTTTTTCTCCTCTGCAGCTCTGTAGTACAGTTTTTATTTTAGCTAATGAATCCCTGCCCACACATGCGAGAGACTCCAAAACACCCACAGACCAGAGGCAGGGGAAGGAAATGCCGGAATTGTTTGCTGAAATCTGGCAGAGGCTATTTTTCACTAGAGGCCAGAGGAACACAGTGTTCTCCAGAGATCCCAAGAAGGGTGAGGTCAGAGACTGGCTTCTGCCACAAGGCCTCAGCATTGGGAGGCTTTTTTGTCTTTTGCAATTACATAATGTCTTTTCCATGCCTTAAGTTGGTTGCTTCCAGATTGCTGGAGAGAGCTCTGAAATGACACACTCCACAGCTTTAAAAAAAAAAAAAATACCAAAAAACCACACAACACACTTCTGCTCATATAAAACTGCAAAACCTCGTTTCCTGCCACAGTCCCGTATTGTAACAGATGGAGGAAAGGCGGGGGAAAGGGCTTTTTTTTCCTCTTTCATTTTCCATATTATCCATGTGTTGGCAACACACTGCTGTCACAGAGTGGTGGAAAGTTCATTTACGGGAAACCTTCCGAAACTGGAGCAGCTCATAAAACTTTTAATGCAGACCTAGTTAAAAAATAATGACATGAGACCTGAACGTTTTTCAGTGCAGTTAGGGAATGCATTTTTGTTCTATTTCTACACCTTGAGCAAATCATGATATTAAAAACTATTTTAACCATCAAAAGAGAAAAACTCACCTAAAAGGGAAGAATAGGGATGAAGTGAGATTTCAAGGAGGGAAATTCCTTGGGTCTTGTGATCCAGGCAGGTGAGGAGGCACCTAAACTACTTTGCCTAAACTCTTTGCCCACCCTTACCTATGAGGGAACTTCTTAGCAAGGTCTTTAGCCAACACTGACCAAAAATAAAGCAGCTACAAGGCAGCCTGGAAGCTTTCGGGAATGAAAACGTCACTTTCTAATTTTTGACTACAGGGAGAAAATGAAGCTGGTTTGGATGCTGGGGCAGAACCACAGGCATCCATGGACTGAGGAGCCCTGCACTAAATTGCAAGCTATGCCTCCAGTTGGTCACAGCCTGGGGAAAACCACTCATATCCGGATCCACAAAATTAGTTTGGCATCAGAGCACTACTGCTTTGAAGGCTTCAAGCAACTTTTTCACCTCTCATAAAAATGACTCTGTTCCCTAAATTAAAGTGGTGGCCTCGTTCCATAGGAGAGGTGTGAGGACTTATGGATCTGAAGGGTCATGAAGAAGCATTTTCCCAAGACACTCTTCTCTCTGAACAGCTCTGATCCACCAGGGCTTTCCTTTGCCCATCCTGTAGCCTTTCTGTCCTGCTTTTTGTCCAGATACCACAGAGAACAGAGCATGGGGTCAGTAAATGGGGTCAGCAATGAGAGTATTTGCCTAATTTGAGTATCTGGATATATGGAGCAACTTGGAGGCTCTTGGACAAAGCCATAGGGGTTTCTGTGACAGCCACAATGTGGGTTACATGCTTCAGCTGCTCTAAATCCATGATTTGGTTGAATCTCCCAACCCAACCCCTCAGGTGTGGAACAAAGTCAAAAAACAGCCTGGAAGAGGCAGAGGGGAAAATAATAGGAAAAAAACCAGAAAAATCTGGTCACAAACAGTCCATTCTGTGCTCTGGTGATGAAGCAAAAGCATTTTCTACATAGCTTGGCCTGCTGGAAATCTGTCCTGGTGTATTCCCACACCACGCACACGAGGGGTCTGTGTGCCACTGGAGCGGCTGCAATGAATCATTCATTGTCCTTCCTCAGCCTTTCCAGTAGGAAGAAGCTACACATTTGACCTTATAAAAAAGCAGTAATTCTGCCTGGTAAGAGGAGGCCAGCAGCAGTCCAGGCCCTGCTGGCAGCCTCAGACACACGGGAGGAGATACGGGTTGCTGCTGCGCCGCCAAGTGCTGCTTCAGCACTTCCATATGAAGCCACTATTTTCAAGACTGCTACAAGTGAGCCAAGAAAAGAAACAAAAGGAAGCTGCCCCCAAAATACTTCTCCTTTAAAAATATATAAATGATCCTGCAGGTTTTTATCTCCAATAGAAAAATTTAGAAGGGGATATTCTTGTTTTACAACATCTTCCTTCCCCATGAAGAGGACTGCTGTTCTTCTGATTTTTAAGAAAAGCTTGCTCACACACTTTCTCAAAAGAAGGAATCAAACAGGTAATTTTTTGTAAGAAAATTGCTAATATGATCAATCCAAAGCTCATGGAGGTCAGTAGGGCCAAATGGGGAAGATTGAATGAAGTCTGTCAGGATGTCTTATAACTTGTCTCTTCTAAAATCCTTGCTCTGCCAGTCACTGCTGTTGTGTCTATGAATTCTTAACAAAAGCAATAATTAGAATTGTTAGGAGGAATTAGTCATCCAGTATAAATTGATTTTCAGTGTCTTCCAGAGGAAGGAGTAAGAAAGATGTGTCAGTGGTGAGACCACCTGTCTGACATCTCTGCTCCTTCCCACATGTCCTTGTGACACAGCCAGCTCCTGTACTCTGTACCACTGGATACTGCCAGAGCCTGTGCTGTGATTGGCCTCGTGTTCCTGCTGGTGAAATGGGGACAGGAAAGTCTCCCATCCAGCACAGCAGAGAAAAATCACCTGGGAATCCTACAAAACACACCAAATCCTACAAAACACACCAAAACTTGCCACCTCCCCAATGATCCTATGTAGGACCTGAGGCAGGAAGAGGGATGTGCCTGCAGACCTCATCCATCCTTGCTGAAAGCAGCTGGGAATTTCACACTCCAAACCTGAACATCTTGTGTTTCATGTAATCTCATTGAAAATATTTTGATTTATGATCTCAATTACCCGTTAACTGAAATCCCACATCTTGGATATCATGAAATTAAGCAATAATGAATAAGAAGCTGTGCTGTTGAGGCACTTTACACAGTGATTCATATTAAATAAGAGACTTTGTAGCCAATATAATAGTTTGCCAGATTAACACATACCTTGCTGAATAGTAAATACTTTTATTTTTGGCTGCTTTGGAAACACCATTGCATTCAGTAATTAGCAAAGAATAAAACTAGCAAAATATATGAAAAAGAGTCGGAAGAAAAACTTTGGGTATAAGTGGAGCTTGTGTCTTATCCAAGCCTGAAGGAGAATTTAAAGATTTAATGACAGCTAATGAGCACATATTTCAAAAGCAAAAGCTGCAAAGCTCTTTTTGCAGCTTAATAATGCATAGAAGGAAACAGTAAAGTGTGAGGCTTCCACAGGGGGGGGCAAAGTGTGTTTCTCTGGGAACACATTTAAAACCCAAAGGGAGCTCAGAGTGACCCAAAGGCCAAAGAGGAAAAGCAAATCCTGCCATAAGATAGTCAATTCTCTTCCAGCTTTTGCACACTAAAATTCCTCCCAAGCTCTTTTGAGAATTGCTACATTAGGCAAAGCTTAAGATAAAAAAAGCTGAAAAATTGTCCACCAAGGAGCCATCAGGACTTGCAGAACCATCTCTGCCAATTCTGTTTGCTTATGAAATATTAACGTGGTGCTGATGACAGCTGCTCTCTTTGGCAAACATGGGATGCACAAACGTTTCCTTCTGAGGGTGCACGTGGAGAAACCTTGAGGCCGTGGATAAAGTTGGGAGAGAAAGCACCAGGTGAGGATACACTACTGACGATGCCAAGCAGATAAGATGCCTTCTATGATCACAAACTTTTCACTGCCAATCTGAACCCAACCACTCATGTGCACTTCCCAGGTGGAAAGGAAAACAATCCATATTCAGTATTTGTAAGGTTCCTAGAGATCCTTGTTAAAAAGGCACGCAGACCTTTTTATCTCAAAGTGCTCTAAAATTATGCTCTATATACATTACTAGGGGACTAAAACTGAAATATTCCTGTACAAAGGGGTGAGACACCACAATAACTAAAACAAGAATGACTTTCTACAAGGAAACAACCAGATGAGTCGTGTTCCTCCCTCTGGGCACTCAAATGTATCTCAGCAAATCTTTAAATGAATTTGCTCCTTGAAATGTTGCTGCCTTGTACAAGCCTATTTCAAGGAATTCCTTGCAAATAGTGAATTTCAGATAGCTCATGGTCAAATTTAGAAATTTGTTCCACATTGAAGAATTTTAAAAGCTCCAATACTGCTTGTGTTCCCTGTTTTGGTGCAGTTTGCAAGGCATCATAGGGAACATGAGATATGGAGCTGACGTTCAGAGAAAATCTGCACAAACACATTTCATTTGCTGTGAGGAAATCATGCAACAGAACCATTGCTACTGGAATGATCACATAAAGATTAAAAAAGCCTACAGAAAAGGTAAAAAAAAATACAAAAACCCCAAGAACCCAACCCAAAAACTATTGAAACAGAATATTCATACAAAAAGCAGAAATAGTCCCAAGCTAGTTTGCCACTTGGTTTCCAGACCCAGTTTACTGAGTGATGGGTGTTGAGTGAACTGAGGAAATTAGTTACATTTTTGAGGGTTTCACACAGCCTAAAGAATAATTTTCATGACATCAACAAATAGCTTGATTTGGAATCTGAGCACATAATTCAACTCACTAGCAAGTCCTTGTTGGGGGAGGGGGGGGAATATCCTGAAGAGATGTATTTTCAAAATCAAACCCTTCCCATTCCTACATATGAAGAGTGAAAGTTATTTAAATCTTCTCCTTTTATTCAATAAATCCAACTTTTGAGGCACACAATGGATTCCTGCATGCACAGCTGGTCACTGCACATGCCCAGATCTATGACTAAAAAGGAGTGAAAAAGATAAAATAATCCTTTAAGCACCATGCACCAAACCAACCATCTAGGGAGTCTGCTTCTCCAGCCACAACATGCTTAATTGCAGATTACAGATTTCCATGCACAGATTCCTGCTGCTGACACAGATTCCCACTTTAGCTGTGAGAACCTGCCCCTCTCTTCTGCTCAAACTCTGTCACAGCATATACTGCAGTCCAGGATACACAGAGTGTCATCACACCATTTCAGAAAGCTCCAACCCATACAGTAACACAGTAACACCATACCTCATCTGAAGGCTTCAGGCACCTGCCCATACAGAGGAACACCTCACCACTTCAGGAGGCTGCAAAGGTCTACCCTTTCTTAGCCCAACCTTTTATCCCCTCCTGTTGATGCCCTGCACCTGTGTGCCCTCTGCTCCCTTTGGTGGTTGGTCAGTGCCCTGGGCACTCCCTGGCTCATTGCTGTCAGTGCTGCCCACCTGCTGCTCACAGCTGTGCCCACTGGGGATGATGAGGCTCAGCCCCACTCCCAATTACCCCAAACTGCGCTAATACAATGATGGCCCTGCCACTGTGCCCGAGAAGCTGCACAGCAAAGTCGTGCCCCAGCACACCCTGGGGCAGGGGACAGTTTGTTCATGGCTATCTATGGACCTACTGAGTGATTATTTTGGAAAATCCCACCTCAGGTTATGTGGAAGCCCTCAGATGGCGAAAACACTGCAACAGTCCCTAGCAATACAATAACCTGTACTGGGGACAGTGATTCAGAGCAGCCAGGATCCCACACCCAGCTCTTGGGCCACCCTGTCAGGACATGGTACCAGAAACTGGAGTCCAGTCAATGCAAAAACCCCAGGTTCACCAAAACCCAGGAGCTTTGCTCAAGAAACTCACGCCTTGAGTTCTCTTAAAACCACAGATGATAACTTGCTGGATTTTTGTTCATTTGCTTGGTTCTTCTTAGGACAAATAAATTTAAAAACAGTTTTCTCTTGCCCACATGCTGCTATTAAGATCTGTGGGCAAAGCCTGGCAATTTATTGGTAGTCTAACACTATTTGCAAAAACATAATAAAACAGCCAAAATTCTATTACAAACATAATAAATTGCCTCCCCAAAGGCACCCTGTGCATCCTGCAGCCAGCACAATCCCAGTGGCACTGGCAGTCCCTGGGCAATGCTGTTCAGCCAAACCCAGCAATGGCCCACGTGCACTGAGGGCTCACAGTGGCCATCTACAGAGCACAGCTGGCCATCCATGAGCCATCCTCATTGCTGGGATGTTTGACACACCCAGTGCCACCTTTTCCCAAAAAGGTCAGTGGGACAAACTGCATATGGAGCCTCCACACCCTGGCTCAGCAGAGCTGTGTGCTGGAGAGTTGGGTGTTTAAATACTGAGCAGCTTAGCAACAAATGCTCAGTACACAGAGCAGGTAAATAATTTAACAACTTCTCTGTGTTTATTAGCCAAATCAAATATTCACAGTGTGAGGTGCTAACAGCAAAAACTATTTTTCTGTTTGGGCCAGGTGAGGTTTCCTCTGCTTAGCTGCAGCCTTAACTTTATTTTCTTTACCAATTGTGGAGAACACAAAAATTATACTGCACAAAACTGGTGCCCAAAATCCATCTGTCCCTGAAGGCAGAAGCTATCCAAAGTGAAGAACACACTTTGATTTGCTAATGTTTTCCTGTTTCCCTCTGGTTTTCATTTCAAATAGGTGTCAGTCTCTGAGAAGCTCAGAAATACTCTCTACCTCCTGGAGCTGAGCTTTTCTCAGTAACACACTGGAACACTTCCTGCTCCAGGAGCTTCTTAGGTTGAGCAGGACTTGTTCCTGTCAGTCTGCTGCTCAAGTGTGAGAATAATTATTCCTTTGGCACTTTATGCAATTCCGTTCTGTCCTTATAATAAGGATTGGAGATCATTAGTACAAAATATGGTGTCTGAGAACTATTAACACAAACTAAAATATCCTTGTAAAACATGGAGAGAGAAAGAGCTGGAAATCTATGTGCAAAGTTCCGTTTCCCAAGGTTGCAGCGAGCTCTAAAACCACATAGATCTACAAACTCTGGGGGAAATCCTTCTGATTTTGGTGTCCACAGAAGTTCGCCCAAGGAATACAAGGGACTCCACCAACATTTCACTTCCATGAGAATGGCAAGCTGGACCAGGTCATATGATACAGGACAATGCTTCATAACCACATTTTGAAAATGTTTTCTATCAGCTGCAGAGCATTTCATTCTCTCCATCAGCCTATGGAAAGGGCAGCAGGTGGGCTCAGCACTCACTCTGCCCCATCAAGACTCCAGTGCATGGTGCAAGGTGCCAACACAAACCCTGTAGGCTCCTCGGCATGGAGAGTGCCCCTTCCTTGCTGGGCTGTCCTGCAGCTGCTAATCAGTCAGCCAGTAATGAGGAGAGGAGCTGGCCTACGTGCCTGGAGCCTGGTGCACACGTATGAGCTCAGCAAGCTCGTGAAGGTTAAACACGAGAGCGGATGTGAACTTTGGACCATCATCAAAGATACACTTGGTGACAGAGGGAATGTTTAGAGAGGAGATAAACAGGACTGTGAGGAAGGTCAGACAGGGGTGTCCTAAAGTGACTGCTCACATAGAGCCCCCACCTGAAGGAGAGGGGCAACACCACAGGGGCTTCAGTGCTGCCCTTCACTGGCTTTGCCTGTGGAGCAACACCCTCTGTATTCCAGAGCTGCCTTTCCCACTGCAGCTACCCAGAGCAGGCAGCATTTACTCTGCAAGATTGGCACGACTGTCATCTTCCTGCACATTCTTTACTGCTGCTGAATGCACCTTTCTTCTGTCCCCTTGTTACAGCTTTCCTCTTGCAGCTTCTGCTGGGGCATGTGGTGACTCTGGTCTCAAATTAAGGAGAGCTGAGTGGTGTGCAATGTCACAATTGCTGTTAATAAAGAGCAAGGCCACAGCTGTCAGCCTCTGTAGGCAGGGCAACACCCTGGAGAGCTAGTCCATGTTTAGAGGTGCTGGACAAGAGTCAAAATGTCAAAAATTATGAATTCATAATTATTCTTCATTCATTATGAAGAATGAAAAAATAGGGGGACATGTGTGAAATCTGTGCTTTCCTTCTGAGCTCAAATTTATTTTTTTTTTAATAAAGCTAATGAAATGGAATTAACAACAACAAAAAAGAGGTTAAACTTAGACAAAAAAAAAGATAATTAGGAAAATTTGCCTCTTTACTTATCATTGCATTGAAACAAATATTGCCTTATACTAAGAAACTCTCAGGCACAGTAGTGGGACTGCAGAAGGTTCTTAACTTTCAATACTCTCTCACTAGGCACAAACAGGAAAATGGTGTGAGCAACACATGCATGAACTCTCCCCAGTAATTCCAGTAATGGGACTCAAACAAAGTAAGGCTGTCCTGAATTGCTGTGGAAGAGGAAAGAGGACAAGTGTTTCAATCTGATATATTTCAATGACTTTGCCAGCCTTCCTCTAACAGAGGTCTGGCACAATGTCTTTATCTGCTGCTTTATCTGTCCAGAGGAAAGAGTGCCAGGCCCATTGCTTCCTATGAGGATACGTCACCCTAGTTAATGTACAACATCCCTGCTTGTGTCTGCACACACAGAGAGGGGTTACGTGATGCTCTACGTGTCCTTCTCCTCCAACATCAGCTCTGGAGCCTTCCACCAGCACCAGCCACACCCTGGAGCAATGCCAGCACCAGGGCTCTGTGAGAAATGGGAGCCTTGGCTTGAGGCAGCTCCCATCCAGTCACAGTCTAAATAGTGGCTAAAATAAACAGGTTATGGTTTCTATTGTCACTGCATCATCCTGTCCTGACTCAGTTCTCAGCCTGAGAAACTCACACTGAGTCACAGAGGCTTTGCCTAGAGTGAGGGATTCGTGCTGGAGGAAAGGCTTCACCACCAGCACCACTTGGGGGTATGCAAGAGAGGAAACTCCAAGGAAGAGATGAAAGGATTGTTTTGGTTTGTGTGGGTTTTTGAATGAGCTTGGCACTAGAGGGAAGGTACAAAATCCAGGGACCTTACAGAGAACCAATAAAAGCAGTCACAACAGAGCAAGCTGGCCAGCCTAATCCAGAACTGAAACGGATCAGTAGGGAAATAATGTCAGCTTGTGTGGTCCTTGGTCTCCTGGTTACCTCTCCTGGGTGAGGATGTGTTGAAAGATGAGAGCCCCCAGCCAGAAAATCCTCTGGCAGCTCCCTGCCTAAGCACACAGAGTTTTATCTTCCTCTCCAGAGGCCCCATTTCAGATTTGCAGAACAAAATCTGCTCTGGCCTGCTCAGATAAAAGCTCTCCCAGCCAGCTAACTATGCCATCTCCTAAAACAAGGGCCTTTACTTGCTCTGGAATGCACACTGGCTTTTCCCTTCTGTCTTTATGGATTGAACCATGCAACCTTGGGTTTCCAACACAAGAATTACCTGTAAAATACCTAGACAGGAAAGCACAGGAAAAAAAGGCTGCCCCCATTTCCCTGCTAGCTAAACTGCCTGCACAGAAAAGCAGATTTCTGCTTGTGCTGGCAAAACAGAGCTCTGATGAGGAAAACCATCCCAAGGAGTGCTTTCAAACCCAAATGCAGGCACTGGGGGTATTGATTTCTTTATTATTGACTGCTCTTGTTCACTCTGTACAGAATTTCCATTGCAGGATGCTTTCCTGAAGGCCCAAGGGACTGCTGAGCTGCAGTGCTTGTGTCACTGGTGGCCAGCAGTGAACAGCAACTCACACTTGTGAGTCTCAGAGGGGTTCAACAGGATTTTAACTGAAGGATGCTACAAGCTCACATCTCATTACACCACGAGGAAAAATAGATCTGAATATCAGCTCTGATGACACTCTTTGTAGAGTGTACCTCTGCTATCTTAAAAGTGCTACAGCTGGCTACCACCCTGAGATCCTATAGGAAAAGGCTTTGGAATTGGAGAAAAAATAACTACTATAATATTTACCTCTTCAGGCCATGGCTGAAGTCCTTTATGGCAGGCAGACCAGCAGTTTTCATGAGGTGATGTTACCTAATTTATTTGCAGGGGATTTCATAATGGAGATACAATAAAGAATCTGAACCAAAGGGACACAGTCACCATGATGGGCAGTTTAACTTTGTCACCTCATACCCCGCTCCCTAAGGTATTCCCTTACTTTAACTGCTTGTCAATCACTTTTTGTCCTTGACTAAATATTCCCAATTAATATTTTCAGCCTTCTGCATGCTGTTGAATTCAGGCTTTAAATGCCTTTGTCAATAGGGGTGGTCTGGAAGCACATCTTTGTTGGCTGAGGAATCTTGTTCACTCACACCAGAAAGTTGTGCAGGAAAATTGCATCCTTACCCTCAGCTTCCCAAATTCTCTCTTCTCCTCTTGGTCTTACAGTTTGGGATCCTGCACACTGATAGATCAGCAGCAGCTCTCAAGTTATGGAATGGCTGGCTGGCCTTTACAGCCAAAGGGAAACTGTGGCTTTCCAAGGCTGTGCCTGGATGAGATGCTGAGTTTTGTACAGTGCAGCTGTTCCATTGTGCAGTTCAGACAAAAAATTCCCATGAATCTAAAAAATATGAAAACATTTTGCTGGGCCACCTACAGCAACTTCTGTTGTGTGCCAGTAATGGGAATGGCATCAACATGTTAATGAAACAATACTGATGAGTTTAATACATGGGGTGAGCTCTGCCTTGCAATTCTTCTATTCCTGTAACTGCTGGATGACCCAGTTATAGGTTGTTGATGATGATTTGTTTCACTGCAGTAATTAATTCTGTGAATTTTGAAAGTCTACTGCATTGTTTTTAAGATGAAATGTCCCACTTCTCCACTCGATCCTTTAAATATCAGGCCAGAGAAGTTAAAAGCAAACAATGGTATTCCCCTTGAATGTATGGTTGGCACCTTGAAGACATCCCTTTTATAATGTGGAAAAGGCAGGCTGTCATTTTCAGATCTTAAAAATGCCCAAATGCTCAAATTATCAGTAGAGTTGCACCAGGACTGTTCTCTTGAAAAAAAATTCCTTTTAGCTGTAATACTTTGCTCAAGCCACTCTAAGCAGTGCGAAATAAAGATCAAGTACATTTTGAACTGTAATGCTTTCTCAAATTAAAAGTACTCAATGCTTTCTTTTGCAAGACCTGATATAGAGAGGAAAGAAAAAGGGATGACAGGTGAAAGTGACCTTTTCAGGGAGAAGGGCAGGCAAACCCATCATCCCCAGCTCCTGTTACCTCCTGCAGCCTCGACTGATTTTCCCTGGATTAGTGTCAGATGCTGATCTCCCTAATTACAGTGAGGGCTGTTCTCCTCTGTAGCTGCTTTGTCTGATTCTAGCAGGACTAACTACGACAAAATACAGGATTCAGGAGGAACAGGCATTAAACAGAACCTCAACCTACAGGAGCATGGAATCACGGCATGGTTTGGGTTGGAAGGGACCTTAAAGACCATCTTGTTCCAATGCCCGGCCTTGGGCAGGGATGCCACCCACCAGACCAGGATGCTCAGAGCCCCATCCAGCCTGGCCTTGAACACTTCCAGGGATGGGACATCCACAACCTCTCTGAGTAACAGAGAGGATAAGTTTTGCCTTCAATATTTTCACCTAAGACTCGGAACAAGGCCAACTGCTTTAGTGTCCCAGCCCTGCTTGCTGCTTTACCCAGGAGAAGGTGCTTTTGTCTCTTGGAATCTTTACCTTCAATTTTTGTCCTTTCTCCAAAACCACCTCCTTTGCCTGGCTTCACTGATAAGGACTTTCAGCTTTGCACAGCCAGATGGATCTCCCATCATGGCAGCAGCACTGCTGAGCTCCAGTCATGGCCATTTCCAGAATGGATGTCACCATAATGTCATTAATCACCACAGTCAAACATGAACAAGCATTTCTGAATTTCTCTGCACTGCTGAATCTTGGTGCCTTCCCCAGGGATGTTCAAACAGCCACTGAAACAGCACAGAGACCAACTTTGAGAGCATGGGGAACTTTGGTGAAGCAAGGGTAGACCAAAGATGCAACTGACCTCTTTCTCCTCCTGTCCCACAACAGACAACACAGAAATTGATTCATTCCCTAGGATTTACACTCAGTAGCCTCTTCATTGTAGCATGGTGCTCTATTATGTAGAGATAATGGTGAATGCAAGTGCAGGCAGTGAGCAAACAGCCACTTGGAGATAAGTCAGGCAGCTAAATAGGCCCTTGTGAGGCCAGTGCCACTGAACCCAGGACTCAGATGCCCAATTAGCTCCATCACAGGCCAGGGAGCTGGCCCAGAGACTGTGAAGGAAGGACACAGATATTTCCTTAGTGCACAGATCTCTCGATGCATCTGACACCCTTGTACAGATCCATTCAGGCTGACAAAGTGGTGATTTCAGCAGCAACACTAAGGAGGTTTGATTTACCACTCTTATTTGCAGACCACGTTTCTACACTGTCAACACCACTGCTGAGTTCCTCCCTTCTTGCCATGAGCATCTTTCACTTCCCTCTCCAACAAGAACACACAGCTTTTCCCCGTGTCCTGTTACCCTGCCCTGGGTAAACTCAGCTTTGTACACAACCCCAACCTTTCCCTGAGCAGGTGGTGGCACGTGCCAGGGCTGGTGCAGAGCCACTGCCCTGCTGCCATGGGAGCTGCTACGGCCACAGAATATGATGCTAACTGATGTTTCTTCCAATGGCTACATGCTGAAAGCAAGGAAGAGAGGAGAAAAGAAGGGACAGATAGCACAGGAAATCCAAGGTAGGACCAGCATAGCATTGTCTTCAATCTCCTTTTTACTGCTTAACAATAAGCTAAAGTTTTCTGCTGGCCTCAGAAATAACCCCATGGCCAAGGGCCACTGAGTATGGATGCAGCAGCAGTGGCAGGAGCATGTGCAGTGTCTCCATCCCTGCCCCAGAATCCCACCCAGCTGTCCAGGGCAGTGATGTCTCCTATCACACAAACAGCCCTTTCCACAGAGAGGTCACAGCTTGATTCATAGGCTTTTGTGAAGGCCAGTTCAGCTGGGGCTCATTCATGCCTTTTCTCAGGCAGAGGAACTAACACTGAATCCTTCCAGAGTTCCATGGCCATGGGGGGCCGTGGCTGCTCCTTGGGAGCACAAAACTGAGCCCTGGCTCAGCCCATGTCTTGGGCACAGCAGGGCTGCCCCAAGAGAGAGCAGAGACTCAAGTAACCTTGTTCAAGCCACCAGGGCCTGGGGAGAGTCTCACATGTGGGAGTGGGCACACGCAGGATGTGGCTGCCAGACCCTTGCAGTGGCCCCACAGCAGCACGAAAACCCAAACAACCATGGACCCTAAACTTGTCACACTGCTCACTTTTTCTCTCCTCTCCTCCTGATGTCAATTCCTGGTGCAATCCCAGAAATAACATGGACAAATTCTTGGCTTGCTATTTTTGGCAGCTCCTCCCACTGAGGAAAGAGGGAAATTACACTGTGGGCTATTCAGGCAAGCTGGCATGCCGGCCACAAACACACTTTCCAGCCCGTAGGGCTCTAATGATAAATCCTGGCCATGCTGAGCACTTGGTTTGGCTTCAGAGCACCTTTGGAAGGGCCAGCACTGTGCTAGACAAGCTGCCTACATGTTTAGAAGGTGCTATTTATTTATTAAGTCTATTTAACGAGTAGAAATAGCGCTGTGTGGTGGGCAGGGTGACCCAGGGTAACTGGTGTGGGATGAAAGGCTCCTGGCTTCCTGGCATGTCAAACACACCCGCCTGGCACCACTCCCTGGGCTGCAAAGATAAGTAGCTGGGTGATCACCTTTTAATCTGCACCTAATTAGCAAGGAGCAGATGTCAACGGGCAGCCAGGCCAAAGCAAAGGAGGCCATTTACGGACACCAAGCCACAAAGACACCTCCTGTGTGTAACCCTGCGTGTCCTGAAGACACCCGGGGGGAATAACAAGGTGCAGCCTTCCAGCAGCCTGCCACAGAAACTGCACACTGTGTAGGGTACACGAGTGCCTTCACACCTGAAAGTGCAGGTTTGTGTTGTGGTAGGTGGTGGATGAAAGAACATTTTGTTACTCTGGGTTTACACAGCATTTATTACACCATGGCACGGCTTCTAGGAATTTGTCTTCAGTGATAACAATAATATCCTTGGATTCTTATTTTTTTCTCTAAACACGGTGCCCACACACAACTCAAAGCAGTACAAAACTGAGGAACACACCAAAAAAGGCTGGTTAAAGAAAATCAGCAGATTGTTTTTACATTTACAAATGCTTCAATGGCCAAAAGCCTGAAACAGTCCCGAGTGGAAGAAGATTTTTATGGAAAGTACACAGGATCTTTCATGCTCATTCATAATAGATGGGTTGCACCCAAACAAATCCTGCCAGTCCTAAAGATGAAATGTTGAATCATCCCTTTCAGGGCCTTGAACCTACAATTTGGTCCCAGAAGGTCTACCTCTTTTCTAGCTGAAGCTTTGTTTAAACACAAAGGTAAGTTGCAACCAGGTCGTTTTAGATTCTACTCTAGTTCTACATTTTTACAAATTTCTGCACTGTTCAAACCTAGGAATTTAATTTGCCTGATCACAAAATTTCAAGCCAGACATAATATTTGGAACTAGTAACAGGCAAGGATGTCCCTGAAGCAGAGGTTGGCCAACTTGTGGCTTTGATTCAGAGCCACATCTCATTGTAGTTGGCATTAGAGCCAGGATTAACTGCTTAGTACCTCAAATCCTTGTGCATGAAAATGAATCCATAACTCTGGATTCACAAACCCTAAGAGCACTAAAGAATATAATCTGAGAAGCTCAACATCTCCAGAGTCAATCAAGCAAGGGACACACAGGAACATCATATCTGTGAGGTGCTGGGTTCTGCTGTGGAGCCAAGTTGTCACCCTGGCCCTGGCATTACAGGTTACAGTCAAAAACCTTTTCTGTTACATAAAGAGCAAGCAGATGTTCTATGGCCTAGTCCAAAACTTGGTTCCTAGTCCTGTTTTACAGATGTCACACTTTCATCCACATAATGAACAGTGTGGTGGCTGAAAGACCAACTTCTTGCTGGAGACCAGCAAAATCCACAAAAGATGTGCACAGTTGGAAACCCAGGTATGGCATTATTCATAAAACAGCTGCTGAGGGCTTCAGAGGACAGGGCAGGAGGGGAGGAGAATCTGCAGCAGATGGTAGTGTCTGGCTCATGGGATATTGAAGAGGAATAGTTTCACTTTCTGACAAAAATCAAAGTCTAGCTTGATGTCTTGACCAGCAGCCACACCAGGTCACCACAACCTAAGACCATGCCATGACTAAAACAAAGACATAAGAAAACTGTCCTATATCTAGACATATTTTAAGAGTAGTCCTCTTGAAACAGATTTAAATTGAGCCTATCTCTCTCTAGACAACCTAGACCCAGCCTAAATGACCCCAGTTTTCTCCAGGGGGACAGTCAGTAAATAAACCCCATGGTGTCAGGGAGCAGTGGAAGATTCTGCCAGGCCAGATGGAGTTGTCCAAAAGGCTTCTGACTTGATGATGTTAGCACAAAGAAAGCCCATATGTTTGTAAATGTTCACGGGCCAGAAACTCACAGCACAGCCCTCCCAGACAGATCTTCAAACATATAAATGCTCAGCCATCACAGTACTTTTGAAGATGCTGGATCACAGCAACTGGCTGGACTGCCAGCAAGTAATTCCCATCACTTTATAAAGCACATTAGGCTGCCCAAACAGGAGTACTGCTCTGTGCTACAGCAGCTTTAATCCTATTGAATATCACATGACTCCTGTTAAGACAGGCTGCAAGGACTTCCATTTTCCTCCTCCCCTGCAAATGCCCATAAAGTTCTTGAATTTTCTGAACTGTAACTTTTCACACTGCTTTCTCTGCCAGCATTGGCTTTCATTATTTCTTTTAAATATAAACTTGGAGCAAAACCTCTTCAGATGTTTCAAGTTACAAATGGGTGGAAAAAATATAATTTTCTACATTAAAAAGAAAGTTCTGTGTGCAATGCGAGGGAGACACACAGAAGGAAAGAAGCAGGGAATAGCTCAAAAATGGCAATACTTTGAAACCTGAAACTTGGCATGGGGACAGTTCCTGACAAAGTGTATGCTCTGCTAAGTTTAGAAAAAATTGTGGTCGTAAAATAAAGCGATGAGCACTTGAGTACACCCTGGTGCACAGACAGCAGAGGACACTGTTTGGATTTAGCCATTAACCCTGAGCACCATTCTTTGCATCACAAGCAGCAATCAGAAAAAAAGGACACTCCAGGTCTAAAACAACATCTCTGAGCTTAAAAAAAAAATTATAAAAGAAAACAATATAAAATAACATGCCAATGGCCTCTCCTTCCAGTGCATACTAAAATATTTGAGCCATTTGGAGTGAACTAAACCAGACAGCAAAGCCTTGAATTTGGGCCACTAATTGATAATTAATTGCTCCTGAACAAAGAAGCCAGTGCCTCTTTCTCTTAAAAGATGAAAACTGAATCCAGTCCACCACTGTGACCCACCATGCCACAGCCATATTCCTCCTGCATTTAAATGTTCCCTGTTTCATTCAGTCACAAGGGGATAAAAGGGGAGAGGCAGTGCCCAGGTGGGCAGAGCACAGATGGATGCCTGGGGAGCCCTCCCATGGCAGGAGTAACATCCCCTGGGTTAAACCTGAGCCCTCCCGTGGCAGGGGTAACATCCCCTGGGTTAAACCAGGTGATTGTCACCAGATGTGAGTCCCAGCACACCCAGGACAGGTTAATCCCAGCAGTCACACCAGACACCTCCTCTTGCATCAGGCCAGAGCTGGGGTAATTTCACACTTGAGGAGCAGGTACAGGAGAGAAGCCCTGAGCACAGAAGGAGTAATTTGCGCTTGGAAATGATCAGAGAGTTCAGGCACTGTCCCCAGTGCCTACTGCCCCCCTGCATGAGAGAAAAACAGTTCAGCTGCTCAGCCAAGGCCTGGCTGGACCCAGGCTGGGGGCTGGGAGAGGGTCAGCAATCCTGGAAAGGATTGCAGTGACAAGGACAGATGTTCCTCCTTTCACTGACCAAAAGATGGCTGACAAAATTTTTAAACTGGAAGAATAATCTGTCACTTTAGGCTGGGATATGGACAATTTGGACAAATAGGGGCATTCCTCTGTACACAGGCATCCACCTGCAATTTGTGGGTGTCTGCACAATACAGCAATGTGCAGAGGTATTAATCCAGAGCCAAGAGAGGCTCTGGTGGGAGCAGCCAGCCTGTACAACAAGAGCAGAGCCTGTCCTCACACACTGACAGTGAGAGCTGTGCTCACACTTGGAACTGACCTCTCGGACTGCACAGAGGGTGAGCAAGAGGCTCTCAGCTCCTGTGACTGCCCAGCAGCTCACAGCACCTCAGCACATCAGCCTGGTGTTTACACACAGTGCAGATTCCCAGCAGTGCTCCTCATTACCAGATCTCACAGCACTGTCCCAGGGAAAGCAGGTAGGAAAAAATAAGTAGATTTATCCCCGATTTTGGACAATTTGGATAAATTAGAAAAAATTGATAAGATAAAGTGCATAGCAGCTCTGAGGTTCCAGCTGAGCACTGCTCATTGCTACTGGTACCTGTGATCCAGCCTCAAACTGTCCCAAACTGCAGAGAAATCTTGCATACAAGAACATTCCTGTGAAAATTAGAATAACAGCAGCCCCATTTCATTTTTATACTCAAATTTTCCACACTGTGGCTGAAAACTTGGTTGTAGTGGCCCCTCACGGGGTTCTGACAGGCCCCCTCCAAACTAACATAGGAGGAGTTAGCTCCTTAACTCCATTGGAGGAGTGAACCTGTCTGGAAAAAGCCTCCCAGCCCCTGCCCTGCTTACTGACATTTCCAACAAAAGGTTCAATTTGTGTAATTTGGGAGAAGAGCTCTCTATTTGCTCACCTTTAAAAGTTGGACTAGAGCAATCAAAGCCATTTCACTGGGGAAGTTCTGTCTGGACACACAGACACACACAGACACACAGAGGCAAACAGAGGAGCTGAAGCCCAGCGTGCCCCTGTAAACACCACATTTCCTTCCTCACACACACATGCGAAAAGGTGGGATGGTTTTAAACACCCTCTGTTCAGAGAGACCTTTCATTTTAGCTATCCTGGGTCAAAGCAAACAACATCACATGGTACCTCAAAGTGGTTTCTTTTGGCTTTTTATATTTGGAAAACACTGAGCACATTTTTACTGATCCAAGTATTGTCCAAACAGGCACTGGCATCACTTCATATTAGTTCCATCATCCTCTGTGCTGTAACCATGGAAAATAAAAAACCTCAGGCACTGGAGAATGACCTGAACTTTGATCTGAAGCAAATCTCTGCAGAAGGTTGGAAAGAAAATCACATATGCAAATTATTTTAGCATTTGTAATTTTTCAGCATATTTGTCCTCTATTTATTTTTGTTCTGAGGAAAGGCAAGAATAGAAAATCAAAAAACCCCAAGAGAATTACTATAAAGTGTTTTGAAGACAGCTTATTTGGAAGGGAAGTCAGGGACAGAACATAATAGCCTGGTCTAATGAGATTTCCTGTCCAATTTTGCCAAATATAGGAGATTTGCATATTGGGAATTTTGCAGGCATCCAAATTGTGGTTAATTGAATACAAAACTTGTGCAATGAACATGAGATACAACTTGAATAAACTGAGCTTAAACAGCATTTGACCAGACCTTAAGTGCAAGAATAGGAGGTTTTGGTGAATGTTTTGGTGCATCAAAGCTGAGTAAAATGAGTTTGCACAGGGTGCATTGTCTAACCACAAAAACAGCTGCAGAGAAACCAGGATGTTGTCAGGATCAAAGAAAAGGTTTATATATTGGTGTAGATGAGGAGACACACTTGGGAATAAATGGCTTCAGAATCCTGGTGCTCAAGGGCTGAACCTGGGAGATGCCAGTAGGAAAGTGTCTCCTTTGAGGACAGCATGGACAGCACCTCCCAGCCCATGCACTGTAAAGAAAATGGCCCTGTCAGAGGTAGGGGGTGAGTGAGGACAAGAGGAACTTCACTGTGGTGAAGAGAGTTGGAAAACAGAACTGTTTTGTTGATAATTTCAATTCTACATCAATGATTCACTGAGTATCACTCCTGGCTCTGAGCTGCCCAGGCAGGAGTGGGCCTTATCCTAAAGTGGTGTAGGATTATCTCAGCAGGACCATAAATACATTAAAAGGATACATTTGAAATTAATGTGTACACAAAACAAGCTTGAGCCCAGATGCCTTTCCAACAGGAAACTGTCACTGGGTGATTTTGCAGGTGACTCCTTTGATTCTTCTAAATTTAAGAAAGGCAGGTGGCCACCAGCAAGCCTGAAACAGCCAATGCAGCCTTGAAGCAAAGATGAATTTCAGCAGTGACCCAGAGAGCTGGGACCACACAACATCTCTGTTCTCCCAAGGAGGACCAAGCATGCATGGCTGTGCTCCAGCTTTAAGGAGAATCATGTAACTGAGACAATAGCAGAGGCAAGAGCAGCCTGGATTCACACTGCAGCTGATGGGGATTTCTGTCAGGGGACCATCATCTCCAACTCACACCCCATTTATTAGTCTCTGCTCTCCCACAGGAGCTATTGTGGGTGAAGGAGAGGAATTCACAGCAGGTCTCTCACTCTCCATTTCCCATCAGCAGAGTCCTTTTAAAGAGAAAAATCAGGCAACAACTAGTGACCTACATCAGAGCATTTCTGCAGGAGAGCTCTGTGAGGCAGGGACATGGAGAGGTGTGATCCTTCACTGATGGAGCTGTGCTGGAAACAATCCCATGTGTGCATACAGCCACACCCATACAATACCATCCCCCTTTCCTTTTTGTTTTAACAAAAATGGCTTGTATTGTGCTTTGTGTCTGTGTCTGCAAAAAGGTATATTTTTTTCTTTATATTCTGGCAGTACAAAGAACATCTACATCCAGATGAGGCAGCATTTGGTGGGTGTAAAAGCCTTTGGTGTCCTATTTTGGGCAGGTGTTCATAGTATAGCCAAGACCTCACATTTTCTGGAACAGATGAACAAAACTCAGGATTATCCCTTGACACATCTCAAAACAGCTTAGTGGGAAGACATGAGGAAGGGGTGTGAAAACAGTGAAGACTTTCAGAGGTCTGCTCACATGCATGAAATGAAAAGCAACTGCATTTTCAGACCGTGTTAGTCTGAGGAAAAAGCGAGTAATAGGTCTTGGTGGGGGGTTGGTGGATGGATGCAGACAGTGCAGATGAAGAGAGAAATAAACACAGCTGAAATAAATTCTGATTTCTGATCAAGGGAATATATTCATGGAATATGGCATGTGGTATTAGCCCAGCTGAACACACAGCAGCAGCAGGCACTGCGACCCACAACCACAAAGTGAGCAAAAGCTGTTGGCAGCAGCAGTCCAAAAAAAGGACATAAATAATTAGAGTTCTTCTAAACAAGGTCAGGTTTTAGCTGCTGTTTCTTTTCCTCTACTGAACAGTCAAGGGAGGTGGCTCAAAATTATTCATGGTGAGTTTTGTCCTGGTAAGTCTCAGAACAAGGTAGAGGATTTGAAAAGATTCAGAGCCTACAGTGTTGACCATAAACTTTGCTGTTCATTAAATGTGAGCTGTCCATGAATTCTGCAAGTTCTGGAAGATGAATTTGCTGCATCCTCAGAACAGCTTTCCTGACAGGAAATTAGGAACTTAGTTCCTGACACCTTGAATTAAGATGATGCTGTGATTTCCACATTCTGTCCCACAACAAGATACCTCCCCTGGACAACTGAACACAGCATTTCTCTAACTGTGCTTCCACTTCTCACAAAAATGGAACAATATACAGAATTAGCTGCAGGTAGGGACTGAAAAGGGGTTTATTTCTTAATGATTCAATGCAACTTAAATATCCCTCTATTTGCTGCTGCTACATGAGTGGCTAGTTTGAGGTGTACAGTGGGGTGGCTGGAGTGCAATCATCAGTTCTTCAATACAAAGGACACACTTGGACATTTGACTCTGCATCATCTCCCTACCACAGACAGCCTTACCTTCTACAACTCAATGGAAATACAACATAGCAAAGTCAGAAAACACCATGTAAACAAAGCAGCCAAGATTATTATTGTAGGATTTCCACTTTGTATTTTAATACAAAAACCCTGGAAGATCTGACTGATCACAGAGGCTCCCAAAGGAAAAGATTCCTGCTCTCATAACTCTACTTCACGTACAGAAACATCGAGGAAAAATAAATGCAGTGCTCAGTGGCTGGATCTTCATCATCCACCTGCAAGCCTCCATGCTCCTCTGGAAGAAAGCACAGACAGGGTCTCTGTTCCTGCTGGTGGCCATTTCATGCTGAAATCCCCACAATTCCCCTCCAGCATGAGGACATCCATCAAAAGGAAAGTTCCTTCAGCTCTGACAGGCAGTCACAGGCAGAGGAGGATTGTTACATAAAGCATCAGTGGGAGTAAACAGGAATATTACTTATGGCACAGTAGTGCTTCCATCTCAGGGGCCCTCACTGAAGTCCACAGGCTCTGGGACTCCTCTGGGTGATTAAATACATAGATCATCTTTCTGGCAGCTACTCAAGGCTTCATACCACACACCTGCCTTTTCTCCTGTATTTTCTCTTTGTGTGCACTTCTGCTGGTGCTGTCTCCTTCAATGGAGTTTGCACCTAGCATGAGGTCTCTTCTGTCAGCAGCCAAAGGATGGAGCAGCAGACACACCTTGGCTTCTAAGGAGCCCTTACAATGTCTGGATGAAGATTTCTCCACTTGAGCATGTTGTCCTGCTTCATTGTCACACAACTATCACTGCTATGTACTGGTCTGAAAGAACTTTATACCCATTTGGCATTTTTCTAACAAAACTGTGCAAGGATAAATGACCACTAGTACCCAATTCTGACAATTTCTGAGATGAGAGACACCCCCAGCAGTCAGCTAACAGACTGAAGGTTGTGGCACAGAATAGACACAGAATAAACTTTCTACCCTTTGGCCAAATAAATTTTCAAACTTTCTCAACAGCTGCTGGATGGGGTCAACCCAACATACTCTAAACCCCTCAAAAGTACATTTTCAGGCTAATCTTTACTGGAATTTTTTTCCCTTTTTTCTTTTTTTCCCCTCACAGCTAAAACAATCCTGTATCATTCAAAACCCCCTTTTGCTGGCTCAGAATGTCCTGCATTCTGATTTTTTTCAGATGTCACATTCACTTCAGATTTTAGGTCATGTTAATTCAAACAAACACTAATTAAAGCCATGCAGGGACTTGGGACACACTGTAGGCATCACAATACTTCTCAGAAGCTTTCTGGACTTCAACCCTTGAGCTTTAGAAGGTAAACCCATGAATCTGAGGCATTTGGGCAGGCTTTAAATTCCCAAATCCTTCCCTTGTAGAAGTCAAGTCTGTCTGAGAGACTGAAGGAGCAGAGAGGAGAAGGCAGTCCTGGTTTGTCAGTTTTGTGTGCAGCTCTCAGCTGTGCCCGTCTCTGGATTTTGTTCTCAAGTGCTGAAACTTTCAGCCTTCTCAGACAGGGAGAGCTGCCCTTTTGGAGTCTGTCCAAACCATCCATTAGGCTTCTCTTAGTGAATAAATTGTTCTGCTTGATTCATGGGCATCGCTCTTGTCTCTGAAGGGAGTTAACCAAATGTAACCAGGACTAGAGCACAGTGCTGCGCAAACAACTGGGACCAATTTGATCAATACTGAAACAAACAGCAAGAATTTTATCCCATCTGACAGAGGAGCTAATTGAGTCCTGAAAAGAAGCTTTGTAGAGGCAGGGAGAACATTTCCATGAGTATGTGACCATCCCTAAATTCCTCATTTCATACACAGTCTTCCCTATCATTCTTTGCACCACTTCTTATATTAATTTTCTCCATCAGCTTGTCAGAGCCACTGGGTGATTGTTGCAAATGCTTTCCCCACCCTTCTCTGCGCTCATCAAGGGCTGGAAAAATCTCAATGCTTGGACCAGCTGCAAGAATTTCTGCACTTCCTGCAGCATCTTTCCATTGCAACTCCACTGCTGCTTTCCTCTGAGCCAGCTCTGGGACAGCAGCACTTCACAGAGCTACATCCCAGCTCTGTGGCTCTGAACTAAAAGGTGAAACCCACTTAGCATCCCCCAGCAGCTGTCTGGCCAGCTTGTTGCAAAGAGATCATCACCAACAGCACCAGTGACTGGAATTTTAACTTTCATAGTCATTCTCCCCCACTGGAGGTACTGAATTGCACCAAGCTCCTGAGCAAGGTCCCCATTGGGCTCTCCTGCTCTTTCTCCTGTCTTGGCCTTCCACAAGACTCCTTCCTGTCTCATGGAAGAGTACGGGACTCAGGATAACAGTGCCCCATTAGCAGTTTTCTCAAAGGTTACAGTGATAACCAACAGCAGCTGCAGAAGAGGCATCAGCTCTGTGTTTGTGTCTCCCCAGGCCCCAACAGCCCAAGGTTCATCCATGAGCCCTCACAGGAGGAGCCACACATGGCAGTGGAGCAGGAGAGATTTAGTCCCAGAATAAGAACCAGCCAGCCTTGCCAAGGTATTTATGAGCAGCTACTGAACCCTCAAATGGCAGCCTCAAAAGCCAACCTCACTTCACTCAGGCAGAGGCAAATGTTGAGGGCTTCTATTGAGGTTATTCAAGGTACAGCCTTTGCCTCCAGAGTAACCAAAAGCATCTCTGGCCTATCATCTGCAGTGCAAACACTGCCCAAAAGCTTCCAGTGCTGACAAATATATTCTTCCATCATTGCTCAATTGCTGTTTGCCCAGTTTAGCTCCATGTATATTATAATAGCATTTAAAGCCAGAGCCAGCCTTCAAAAGTAGATGAATCTGAAATTAACAACAGAAGCATTTTCACTCTGAGGTCTGGATGAGAGCATAAAATAACTGAACTTTGTTCCTGTGGCTTATTACATCATGCAGCCCCTCTTTGACTGAAAATATTTCTATTCCTCATTCCAGCCCATCTGTTCTTCAGAAAACTCCTTCTCTCTATTTACTTGAAAAACAACTAACTGGAGGCAAAGGCACTCCCCCACCCCCAGAGGAAAGTATGTTTGTAATTATGCAGAGAGCACTCCATGTTTATTCCTGCTGGTGCATGTGCATGCAGGCACATGTGTGTGTACATGCCTATTTTTAGCCACTCTGTCAAAATCAGCCTAATATTTCACAGCAAAGGAGGTCTTCTTGACCCGAAAAACACATCATTACTTCTAATTAGGAAAAAAAAGAAACGGAATTGTCAAAAATATCTCTCAGCAGGGAAGACGTGCTGTGAGATGATGGGACTTTTCCCTGCTGTTGTGTTTTCTTTAGCTTTAATTTGCTTTGGTGTAAAAATTGAGCCCAGTGAAATCCATCAGCCAGCAGGGAAAGGAAGGAGGGTTTAGGACACCTTTCTGTGTGGGTTGAGAAAGACATTTTGTGTCTTCCTTTCAGATGAAAAAGTGCACTTGTCCAATAGAGGTCCACTCATTCAGCACAGGCTCCTCTGCCTGGGCTGTGTTCAGGCTGTCCCTGGTGCACCTTTCCTGCCCTGGAAGGAGACCAAGCTGAAGTGGGACAAACACTGGTGCAGCCCACACCATCAGTATAAGAATTATTTCCACTAAGACAGATGAAAACATCTGTAACAAGAGAGGCATTCTCCTCCTTTTGCCATCTATAATGGGAAAATGACACATCCACCTCTGTCTTATTCCTTCCTTATTATAATCACTTCTGGGAAAAAACCCACTAATTTACCACTGCCAAGACAGTGCCTGCAATGAGCTGTGTCTCCAGTGAGTTTGTGGCCTCAGGACACAACTTTATACACAGAGCAGCAGCAGCATGGAAAGACATTCATTGCACCATCCCTGGGAACAGCACCTGCATGCCTGCCAGGTCACTGGGACACAAACACTCTGAAGAATCCCACATGAGTCAGGGCTGAGCTCCTTTCAAACAGTGACTGCAAAACCACACAGAAAGGGGTGAAATCCCCTTTAACAATCTCACCAGTGAATTCTCAGAAATGGTTGGTGAGGAGAAATGCATTTGTAGTGTTTGACAGATGGGAATCCCTCAGACAAGGCAGTGATTCCCTCCTCTGGCAGGGCAGGGAGGCTGAGCAGACCTCCAGGATGTGCCTCCCAACAGGATGCACAGGCTCAGGCTCAGCCATTCCTTAGGGCCTGATTTATTTCTCCCAGGACAGAGGAGAGGCTGTATCAATTTGAACAGTGACACTTGGTCAGGTTTGTCCATTCAGCCAAGCTAGATACGAAATTCCACCATATAGGACATGACACACACACACTGCACAACAGCCCAAACTAGCAGGATTTCTAGGTAGTGCTGGAGAACACAGATCATATTTCATGCTCACTGTGGCCTTGGCATCTCTGTTTAAATCCTTAACTTCTACCTAATTTGGTTTCTGATCCACTTGGATCTGTACCTGGACCATAAATAGTTGTATTACAAGGAACTCCACTGATGAAAGTCTACTTTGCTGTTCAAGTATATCAAAAATTGTATTTTTCTAGATACAGGGTCTATTCATGTGCTTCTGCATTGTAATTCACACTTGGTTACTTGAAACAGAGAGGTTTCAGTGCAACTACTGAAAAGATGATGGTATACAAGACTATAAACTGTAAAAAACCTGAGCAACAAACTACTGAAGATAGTTTTCTTCTACCAAAATATTAAAAAAAAGAAGAAGAGAGAGATAAACACCAAAAAAAAAAACCCCACAACCAACCCTACACTCCTGTTGAGAACAAAATGGGTTCACCATGTCCTGCTTTATCCACAGGGATACAGAATGCAAGTGGTTTGCCTTTCCTCTCTTACCTCCTCCTGACATTGTCAGAAGATTCAGTTATGCCTGAGGAGTGCATCAGGCAGACAGCAACACTCAGCCCATTTAGCTCCATAAGGCAAAGCAGCTGTGCTTGCAACAAATTGTATTCCAATACAGAATAAAACAGCTCTTGCAAAGTGTATTATTTCAGAGATCAGAGTTTAAAGAAAGTATTTGCCTGCTATCTGTAAACATCACAGGTACAGACACAGCTTTGTTTTTATTTCATGGCACTTTACTAGTCTAAAAGACAGAAGAACCAGGCCTTTACATTTTTTAGTGTTCTGATAGATCCAGTTTTGAGATTATGAAAATTATTAGCATATAGCAATTACTGTCCTTTCCTACTGCAGTCCACAGGAATACAACCCTTAACTTTACCAGGAGCAATGTGGTAGTCAAGGAAGATGTTTTTCTACAGATCTAACTTAGACACACACAATAAACTTCTGAGTCCTTATCCTGAAGTCTCTAACCCCTTCCTCACTTGTGGCATTGAGGTACCACAGTGATTTGCACAATTTGCTTTCCCAACTCACTGCACCCAGCTGGGGGCATCCTGCTTTCCTCAACAACCCCTCCATGCTCCTCCCCAGCACCTTTGGGATCAATCTCATAGCCCACACCAGAGTGGGAGGGGGCATTTTCTTCCTGCTCGTCTGCAGCTTCACCTCTCCACTTGCCTTTGGATAGCATTAGCAAACATTGGCTGTTTTTCCAGGCTTGGCCAGAAGGGGTACAGCCGATTTCCTGATGTATTGGCACCCATCCAGGACATCCATTAGCCACGAGTTCACAAACTGATACATCCTCCAAAAGGCTCATGGGCAACGCTATTGTTTCTAAAAACAAATTAACTTCAGGTAAATGAAAATAAGATTTACTGCTTGGGGCAGGTTGCATGCAGTAAATAACTCAGGATTTATGAATTGTCCTCCATGAGGCTCCATTCACTGGCAGGGACAAGGGGCCCTTGCATGGCCCAGTCTGGGCACTGCCCATTAAATCTCTGCTATTTGTGTGCATCATTTGAGCAGCTCTGGGTGTGGATCACATTTCCATGGCGCTCAGAACCACCCAGGCACCGTGGCAGGCCATCACAGCCACATTATCCTGGTGGTGCTAGTTGATCCAGCCCTGTGCAGGAGCTCCCACCAGCCCTCCTGCTCCCTCTGCCCTGCCCTCTGCCACAGCAGCAGCATTGTGAGCAAGGCAGGCACAGCTGGCTCTGGGGAAGGGGCTGCTGGGACCCCCTTGTCCTTGGCATGCTGGTCACCAAGGGGCACCAAGGCCACAGTGGGCCTCAGGAATGTCCTGCCAGGCAAGGCTTTCCCTGCCACTGCTCCCTCCCACTGGCTGCTCTGGGCTCTTTCAGTGCAGGCCAGCAGAAAGCACAACATTCAGACTTAGAGACCTGCTCTTTTCCCCTCTGGGACATTTTCCCCTTGGTCCCAGGCCCCACAGTCTTCTCAGCATCATCAATCCTGAGCAGTGAAAGGTCCCTACCATCAGCACTAATATGGATCTGCAGAGGCTCCTTCCTACCTTTGTTTCCTGTCTTTCCATGATTATGGAATTCCATCCAACCACACAAACATTGTAATGCTGCACCACCAAACATGGAGTAGATTTCTCATCCCTAGACAGCTCATCAGACCCTCACAATTAATCCATCTGTGTTGCATGTCCCAAACACCCTTCAGCAAGGGCTGGTACAGCACACCTCAGGCTTGATGGCAAACCAGAACCTGAGGGTTTTGCTGCTTCAGATCCCTCAGTTTGTCCAACCTACAATCTTTTAGCAGTTTCACACACCACTTCCAGAAATATATTCTTAATAACACTGTTGCAAAACAATCCCAAGGGACCCTGTGTCACGGGTGACAGAGCCACCATCACTCCCTGAGTGTGCAGCCCATGAAGGTGAAGATGAAGATGAGCCATCTGCTTCCCAGCACTCTGAGCAGAGCTGACCCTTCACAAACTCCCCCCCAGGACCTGCTGGTAGCAGAGGGTGGAGGGGAAAACTCAACTTTATGCTTGTAGGATTTAACATCATGGTAAAAAATTACCAAACCTGAGTCCCCATCTGTTTTTTAGTATAAACATTGATTTTCTGTGGCAAAGGGGGATTTTAATATGGAACAGGGATATCCCTACGAAGCCAAAGCTGTTTATGATTATCCAGTATTGTGCCATATTAAAGACTGTTACTACCAATAGCATGGATAGATCAGGGTTAGCTGTGGTTGGCTTTGTGTCACTTTTCCTCCTCCTCCTGGGGGCTTCAAACCCAACTTAAACCTTGGGTGAACAACCACTCAAACAATGTGAAAATCACCACAAGCAAAAGTCCTTTGAGCCAGCAGTGGGAAAAAAAGCTTTTCCCAAACCAGCACAAAATGGAGAAGGCAGGAGAGAAGCAGTGGCAGGGAGGCTGGCAGCATCCCTGGGAAAATGGTGATCTTGGAGGCACAGGTAGAGTGAAATCTTCCCTTCATTACCAAAGCTACAGCACCAGGCACAGCAATGGGGAAACTTCATCAAGGCTCAATTCAGACAAAACTAAAACCCATAAAAAGTAAAACTATTGATTTGAATTCACAATCTTTTCCTGAGGTCAACAAGTTTTAGCTAACAGGTTGATTCTATCACCAGCTTTGCACACAGAGCTATGGAAGATGTCAGAATTTCACTCATGCTTCTGGCTGTTATTTGCAGTAGCTGGTAATTCTTAATAATCCCTTTGAGCCATCCACTCTCTAATTGTAAAAATAGATTCACGATTAATGTGTAATAGAAAATAGGTGATTTCAAATAAATTTTGAAGCTGAAATTCAATCTCACAGGAAGAAGTCCCAGACTTATCCAAAAGGAAAAACACCTTGTTGGGACAGGTTTTCCATGGAATTGCAGCCATGGGAACACCACTGGACTCAGGGGAAGTGTACTCTTCACAAGCCTTGAGGAAAAGGAAGGATGACTGTGAGCAAGGGGTCCATTGCCCTCCAAAAATTTTTTATTTTTAGGACTTATTACCATATATTACACATAAGAGTGCATGAGGCCATCTCTCCAGCTTAAAGTTTTTATCCTTTTCTCCTGAGGAATCATTCCTTTTATCAACAACGCTCAAGGCTGTGTCTACATCTGGCAAGAATTCCCAGTGCCTTCGGTGGAGCTACAACAACTGCCAGCAGCAGATCTGCTAAGCCCACCCTAAAACTGCTCTTAACTTCCTTTGCTGCCTCTCACCTGAAGCCCTTTTGGGCTAGAACTTCTCTTCCTTCAAAGCTTCAAAGTGGCTCATCTCTTAAAGGTACTCTCAACTTTTCAGTGTTTCAGCAAGGAAAATTTTGCTGCTGTAGCTGCTCTTTCAATCCACCCCACTCACACACTCAGTCTGGTATGGAGCCTCCTCCCACACATTTTTGGACACTTGTGTGAAGTAACCAGAAGCCCCAAGGCTGCTGAGGTGGGAGCAGGTCTGGCACAGGATGTAGTCAAAGAAACCAGAGGATTAACAGCCATTAGGGAACCTCAGGCAGGCTTCAAACATAAAACCCAATACTTCCTGCGTGGCTGAAGAGCACATGCCTGGGGACAGTGGCCCTTTATGTGCTCCCAGACATGCTGTGTGTGCCTGGGTCTCCAGAGGCCAATGAGCTTCATTCAGCAGGGGCAAAAAATAGACAAAGATGAAATCAAATATCATGACATTTTCTGAACGTTTCTAGTCAAACAGAAAATTAAACAGGCTCAGTTTTATTGCCAGAATGTTAATTTATGCACGGCTTTGGGGAAAGCAGACTCAGGCACACACACAGAAGGTCAGGTTTAATGCTGTTATTAGCTGTCCCTTCCTTCCTCCTAAAAATGCTCACAGAGTTACTTCACAATCAAAGGGGAATATTTAACACAGAGAAGATGTGAATGAAGGGCTGGAAATTTATACAAAGGAGGAAAGCAAGGGCAGTTCAAGGCACTTGGTGGCAGACAGGCTGGGTGGGCACTATTCACCCCAAAATGATCTCTCCCTTTGCCCATGAGAGACTTCTGCTGTAACAGGGTTGTGGATGCACTGTACTGGGAGAGGTTGGGTTGGTTTGATTGTGATGCAGTGGCACTAAAATCTATTATTCTGTGACCATAAAATATGGAGTGGGAGAGTTTACCCTCTTCAAATACCAAAGGCTCAATTAAGAAATAGAAAACAGATACTGAATCAAAGTTCTGATAAAACAAGTTAAAGGAGTAGATATATTCCTATATCATGGTTATTAAAGCACTGTAAGGGAGGGTAGGAAAGGTGGATTAAAAATAACAACGCATTCCTAAGTACAAGTGTTGTCCCAAGCTTCTCAAAACCAGGATTTTTGCCATGTCTGCACGTGGATGTGTACGTGGGTATCTCATACACTCTCTGGGCTGCAGATTGAACCCCGTGTTTCCAGGCAGTGCAGAACACAGCTGGCAATGTGGAACCAGCACTGGATGCTCTGGCACAGATATCATATCCTCATGCACAGAGGAGAGCTGGGCCAAGCACAGAAAGGAGGGGAATTTGGGAAAAGTGCCAAACCCTCCATCTCCAGAGGCTCCAAACACCAGCTGCAGCTGTGAAAATGGATCCCCAAACTCACCAGCATCGTTAGAGGAAGAGGGAACCTCCTTCCTTGAAATCCCACTGCACAGAGCCTGTGACCATGGTGTCACCAGCTCACTGTGGACAGCAGCTGGTGTGCAGGGTTCCACGGAGCTCTGGTATTTCTGAGCTGATTCTGGATCATCTTTCCAAGATCTCTGGCAACTGAAGGAGCTGGATGGGAAAAATGGGCTGACTGCAGATGAAATGTGAACCTGAAGCGCTTGCTGGAATGAGCACTCATTACATTCAAAGGCTCACAAGAGAATTGAATGCTGTAATGATTTTTTACAAGTTTCAGTGAACAGATGCATTGTGAACCCCTCACAAAATCCCTCTTCTGAATTCATATTTACCAGCCCTTGGAAGTGTCTTTTTCTTGGAAGATCAAACACCCTGACTCCTTCCAACTAATTAAATAGATTTCCCTGGGAGTAAATTGCAGTTGTCACCTAATCAGATGGTGCATTTTAATATGATGTTGACTTTCTAGTGCTGAAGTATCTGAATTCCACAGTGTTTTGCTTAGACTATGTACCCTGCTTACAACTCAAGTCTAATTTGTGGACAAAGAAGTTAACAGCTCACTGGAAAAATTTATGCCACCAATTCAAGCCCTCTTTTCAGGTTTCTTGGCTTCTTCCTTCATATTCTTACTAGAGTGTCACTGTTTTCCTTTTTGTTTTTTGAAAGCACTGAGAACTTAGCACATCACCAACATTCCTTGTGTCTTCTTGGATACTGTTTGTGGTCATGCCAAGAAGCTCAGTGTCCCTTAGCTGTGGCTCAAGTCCTCTCCAAAATTAGATCTAAATTCTGGGTAAAAGTTTCATCAACATGACTAACAGCACATGTTTACAGAAAACAGAAAAAAAATCCAAAATCCACCAGAAAAAAAATCCAAATTCAGCAAGCAAAGACACAACAATGATTTCTAAAGTCATTCACTGGGGAGGACTTCAGTTGTCCTGATGTGTCCCAAAGCCATCAGCAGTGTCAGCCCTTTGTCACTACTGCAGGTGATGGAAAATGCAACCCAAGTTAAACCAGGTGGAGGAACTGATGCACTCAGTGAAAGAGTTTTCACTTACTTTTTAAAACCAGGAATGGGCTGATGCAGAAATTCAGTTTTCTGTAATTTTAGTAGCAATGGGACCAGGTGCAGAAGATAACCCTGGAGAAATGAAAAACAAACTGAGCCTTTGGGGATGGTGAGCTTCTTGGGAGCAATATCCCATATTCTTCCCTGGTGATATAACTATGAAGCAACTCCATCTGGTAACTCATATTCCTTACCCCAGTGAAATACCTATGCCCCATTATCCTGTGTGACCAAGCCCTGAGCTGCACCTGGTCACATTGCATTTGTTCCCCAGGGAAACTTAGAGAGATGCTGTTCCTTGCCAGGAGCTTTTCAGGGTACCACAACCCATGTGCCAGCTTCTTACTCATAGTCAGTGTCACAATATGAAAACATTACCAAAGTCTTGTGGTGCAAGCCATTAACACATTGATGTCACTAAAGGTGACACTTGCACTCCTGCTCTAGGTACCATCTCTGCAGAGCATTAGTCCCAGGCTAAGCAAGAAGACATTTGAGTGGGAGCCAGGATTTCCAGGGCTCTTGTGAAGAACCTTCCTTGTGTACATAAAAATACAGGCCAGTTATATGAGCTTAGAAGTGAACATTGAGCGAAGGGGTTTGAGGGCACACCAAGGGACAGGAAACCCCACAAGAAGAATTCTGCTGAAGCTGCAAAGGCCATGGAACAGGCCATGAAAGACACTGAAATGTTTGCATGACCAAAAGGTCAATCACACCAAGTATATGCATTCAGTAAACTTTTTAGAAGTGGATTTTTTGAAAGAGGAAGCAAATTGTCTCTCTCTTCTCCTTAGATGTCTTTTCCTGCAAACCAATATGAACACAGCATGACCAAATTTTCTAGCCCTCTTACAAAGAGTGATGCTGGGTCAGCAGGGACACAAGCACAACACTTAAGTCCCTCTGCTACAGAAAATCAGGCTAGTAAATTGTTCCCAAATTGGACAAACTTGGTGTGGTTTGTTTGGGGTTTTTTAGGTTAAGTGGGGTTAATGTTTGGATGAGAAGCACATTCCAGTGTGATTTCACCACTGAAATTCAGCCATCTCTGGGGTGGAGTCCTGCAGCTGCTGGTGGTGCACATGTATTTTGCTCAATATATCCAAAGAACAACTGAGGATACATCACCCTTGGGGTAGGATGCTGACTTGAGCATTCTTGGTCTTTCTCTGTGTGCCAAGGAAAGTAAAGGACTTTTGCTTTCCCTGAGAATTGCTGTATTTTTCTGCTGTATTGATTGTAAGGGGGAAAGAGAAGATACCTCCCTCATCAGAAAGGCAGAAGGCTGATGGTGGCAGCACAGGGGGACATCTCTCTGCAGTAACAACCTGTCCTCCCACTCCTGGCCTTCACATCTACACCTCCTCCCCAAGGATCATGCAGCACCTCCTTGCTGGCTGCCAACCTGAGAGACCCTGAATGCAGATCAGGGAGCTCTGAGGAACACCAACATGTGCTGGCACTCACCTGGCAGTCCAGAGTGGCACCTCATCCTCATCCCTTCACCTGGCAGTCAGGAGTGGCACCTCATCCTCATCCCTTCACCTGGCAGTCAAGAGTGGCACCTCATCCTCATCCCTTCACATCCCCAGGCAATGACTGAGCAGCCAGGAGCTGTGCAGGGCTATTGAACACACAGAGCAAGATTCCACCTATTAATTGCCCACACTTTTCCCCCAACCTCCCCTCTCCCCATGCCTTGCCAGCTCATTTCATCCTTCAGCAGGCTGAAGCCACTTCATATCCTGCTGGCTTTACTCCAGCTGCCTTGACACAACACAGTTTCTCCAATTCTTAATCACACATTTCCTGGCACGATCCCCATTGGAAAACCCAAGTTCTGATAATGTTCAATGACCTTTCCTTTATTATTTCCCACGGCACTCTTCGGTCCCCAATAGGTTCTAAAACTGGGATTTGCCTTCCTGGAAAGCCAGACACTGGGGGTGAATGACTCAAGGGCTTGGCATGAGGCTTCAGCGGCCTGGGACACAAGAGCAGTACCTCCCCCCGTTACACAGTGGATCCAACAGTAGGAAGTATTATTTTGGAGGGCTGTGCTCCGTGATTTCCTAGAAAATCAACAAAAATGCCACATGTGTTTGTGTTTCCATGTGAATTCAGCACAAGGAAATCCACACAGGCCACATGTGGTTTAGAAATTGTAGGTGTTGTGCGCCTCGTGTCTGCATAATGTCTTGCCCTTGGTATGCAGTAAACATTCCACATCTTTAGGGGAAACTCCCACATAGGCAGGGGAAGGAGGGGCTTTAAAACCCCAGATCCAAACTTCAGCACAAAGGCACGAGCGGACAATAAATTTTCCATCTGCAAAGGAAGCGTCCAATTTCACCCGCTGATTTTGATACGCTGCTTTAACGAGGAGATTGTGCAAGAGCAATCACACAGGGACCAAAAAAACCCTGCTTGGCTACATTGAAACTCTGAAGAGAGAAAGATGCCTGAGAGTTAAGGGTCTGCCAAGCCCCAGGTCACACTGCAGAAGTCGATGGGGCCAGATTTCTACCCAGCCTTGCAGCTCACAATCAGGGCCTTGTTCAGAAAGAAAAATCAGCTCTTATCTCACTACCAGAAAAGTCAATATAGTAGAGCACTCAGCTTGGAACAAGATTCTGAGCAGTTGCTAAATTATATCCTCCATGTCAGAAGAAACTTGACTCTGGATAAATGCAGAGTCCTGATTCTGGGATAAATTTTTGCCTGTCACATGAGACCATAAGTGTGTCCTTCTGACAGCCGCCTCTGACATAAGAATGTATATCCCAACATTGTTGGTTTTTTTTTTCTCCATTTTATATTTTAAAAAATATAAATATCTTTATATTTAATAAAAATATTTTCAGAAAATATTATAAGTAAAAATAATGATAATAAAATCTGGTTCTAAATGTAGAATAATTCAATCTGAAAGACAAAGAACATAAAAATTACTTAAACTGAAGCAAGAATGTGCCTACTGAATCAAGCCAAATGTTCCCTTAGATTTTCTGCAGATGAAAAACCACAGATTTTGATTCAAGTATGAATTGAGATTGAAAATCTAACATTCACAGAATCATTAAGGTTGGAAAAGACTCCTATGTCACACCTATGAAGGAGAAGTTGTGTGGGGAAAAATTGTTTGAGGAATGATTAAAAAAAAAAAAAAAAGCCATGAGGTCATTTTTATTGATTCCAGGTTGAACTTTGTAGATTAATTATGGAGGAAAAAATAGGTACTGACAGCTCAATGTTGACTTTTAAGCTGGTTATTAGAACAAAGCAGGCAGAGCGTGATCTTTAGAGGAAATAGCTTCTGATAGGGTGCTGGTGCATGTTTCTTAGGTAACTGGACTCTGGCCAAACCATCTGGCTCTTCTGCATTTCATTCTAACAAAGAGGGCTTCACAAAGCATAGAAGAAAATCCTGTGCCCAAGAAATGTAAGAAACATGCTCAGAAATGTGCCATTCAAGCAGATATTTGATATATTTCAGAAGGGTTTAGAGGAAAGAAGGTACCAAAATTAAAAACAAAACCTGAAAAAAGAGCTTGTACCTGAGAAAAAGGCAGTACAGTACCTGCATTGTGGGATTTTTTATTTATTTGATCCTCTGTAGGAAACAAGCACCTTACTATTGAAAGAGTAAGCCTCTTTCTCCTGGGGCAGAAGAGAGCAGCAATCTCAGGGTCACAGTTCCCTAACCAGAGCCTCAATCAGGAAGCCCCAGACTGTAGTTTGCCTGCCTTCTTTCCACCAAAACTCAGGGAGAGCCACCTAAACCTGCACACAACAATGCTTTCCTCTGATGTGGACAACCAAGCAAAACAGCCCCAACCCAAATCTCAGCCTGCTCAGCACCAGGGAGAAACACAGGTCCTCCCCAAAGTCCCCTCAATCCACTGCCTTTCATCTTGGTGGCTAAAGCAGATTTGGATTCACAGGCTGTCCATTGTGGAGAACAAGAATACAACTGTGGAGAACATTGTGGAGAACAAGAAAATAACTCTGTCCTCATCTCTCATTCAGAGCAGCATCAGCACACACAGACTCCAAGCCTTACATGACAAACCTGTGTTGAGCTGACAACCACAGAAAGTTTGGCAGGGAAAAGGGGATAATTAGGACTCTCAGCAGATGCTCCTAATCTGCTCTCCAAGCCAGATGGGGGCTTTATTGACAAATTTCTTGGGTTCATCTGGGTGTCAGAGGAGTTTCTCCCAATTTCAGGCCAGCCAAGAACTCTGTCGTGTCCTGCACAGTGAACTTATGCTGTGTCCCTCCTCTTCATCACAGGATCAAACAACAACAGGACACAGCAGAGAGAGACTGACCTTTGCCAGCTCTGGGACATCCTGTGACACCTCATTTCTCTGTCAAGGCTCATCTGTTTTCATTCAGGTTCCCACCCTCACTGCATTTGTGGCAGATGTCCCCATGCAGAAAACAACCCTGGCTCCTTGAAGTGACCTGTGACAGTCCTTGTGCAAGGTGAGAGAGTCTGCTCCACACAGGACAGGCAACATCTGCAGGACAAGGTCTGATTGTTCCAAGGGAGCCACAGGTTTGTTCTGCAGGTGAAGGAGTAGAGACTCTCTGGCAGTCCAGGAGGGTTGGATATCTCCCAGCTGTGAGCGGTGTATATGTGTATGCAAATTTAAACAATTATAACAATTTAAACAATTATTAACTATGAAATAGCACCTTTGGTGCCTGATAGTTATTCTTGGAGCTTTTGGTTTTCATTGTCCTGGGAATCTTATATTGACCAGTGGACTTGGAGTGTTAAGCCTATGGTTCAAGTTAAGTAAACAGCTCTGACCCCATCATCAAGCTTCCCTTTGTCTTTTCTGCTCCTCCAGGCTCCCAGCAGCACCAGGTTTTACCCTCTGCCCCAACTCCTCAGGCAGTTGGACAGATGGCCCTGCCAGCATCCAGCACCCTCTGCATGAGCAGGGATGGCAAACTGCTGAAACCACAGGAATGGATATTGACACAGCTCATCAGCAGAGTTAGAGCCAAGCACCCTGAGCCACGAGGCTGTGCTCCTGCAGAGCCCTGGGCAGCCCCCTGCCAGCCCTGCCACACAAACACAGCCACCTCTCCCCTGTTCCACTTCCCAGCTCCTCACTTGGTCGATTTCAATCTCAGCAAAACTGCACCTTTGCTGCTCACTTTCATCATTGACTCTGCAAGGAACTGAATTTCTTCCACCTCACCTGGAGTGAAGGTCAAAATCCAAAGGCAAAACTTTTTGCCTTATGCAGAAGCTTTTTCTCTGCATGAGTGGTCTCAAAGGTGTTGGCAGTGAGTGCATCGACTTTTCATGTTGCACTTTTTCAGCTTTCACTGCCCTAAAACAACTTTTTCCCTCAAGTGAAAAGGTGCATAAACATCAAAAATCTTTGGTCTTAGTATAAATGATGGATGGAGAGTGAACCATTCCAAAGGATGCCAAAAGGAGTTGGTCCCCTCTCTCATGTTCCCCCAATTTATCCTCTTTGCCCCAGCTCTGGTGCTCACCAGAGCCTGCCCTGAAGCACCTCCCCACATCCAGCAAACCTGCTTCTGACAGCTGATCAAGGTGCACCTTCCCAGCACAAAGTCTGCCAAGCACCAGGACCTGTGCCAGGGAGGAGAGACACAGCTGGGAGCAGGAGAGGATGGAACAGTTCACTGCTGCCAGGAGGAAGAGATCAGCCGCAGCATCTAAAATTCACACTCATGGCTCTGGCTACCAAGGTGTGACTGAAACAGAGAAGAGTGAACAGAGCTGGAACCTGTGCACCTCCTGACTGCAGCAATTCCACTCCCCCTTGATGCCTCACTTTGCTCCTGTTCACCAATTTTTTTCTTAGAAACAGGGTGAGAAACTCCATTTCATATTTTCCATCCTATCTCCCCTCCTGATTTGATTGCAGAAATTTCAAAAGCATCCAAGAAATGAATTTGCCTGATTTCTAATGGGAAAAAAATTATCAAAACCCCCTTTGGCTGCATCACCACAACAACCCATATATGCAGCCTGTCATAAAGAAATAACAGCTATTTACTGAGTGATATAAAGATTAGTTTAATGCTATAAATACTTCCAAACATTGTTGAAACATTAACTAATCCACTCTCACAGCAGCTCCTTGTGGCAAATAAAGACCATTCTTTCTGTGTGGAAGGGGGTTTATAGCAGAGATTTCTCTCTATGTGCAGCAGCATCTCCTGGAATTGGCTCTGGAACAGTCAGTGCTATCAGGGACCCCCTTCAGGGATAGACCAGGTTCTGGTGTCAGGGCTGACACAAACCTCAGCTGGAGACTCTTTAAGAGGAGGATGGGGACCTTGTCACACAGATGTAGATTGCTACCTTCCACTGAGAGGCAACATCTACTTAATCACAGTCAATTATTCTGAAATAAGCATAATGTTGTACTTCTTCACTGAATGGCTCTGATTAAAAGATGAGAGGGACCAACAACAGAAAACCAGGCTCCTGACCTCAGCCAAAATATAGTATATAGCAGTTGATGGCACAAAATTGCTTTCCACAGACATTCCAGACCCTCACAATTATTTTGGTCTATGATGGTTAAACCCCCCTGAAACCACTGTGGTGAAAGGGGTAGATATAAATACCAGGGTAATGCATCTTCATTAATGTATCCTTAGATTTTAGAAAACACATGTCACCCCTCTAATATTTCTCATTTTAGACCCAAACATACTTGGGTGTCTCCTAAGGTGCCACCATTGCCATCTCCATTTCCTTGTGGAAGTTACAGACTGGAGGTACAACCAACACGGAGCTGAGCTTGTACTGAATGTTGCTCCCACACAGGGCAGAGGAGATTCCCACTGCTGGGAACATCTGTGATTTTGGAGCAGTTACAGGAATGTCTCTAATCCTTTCTGCCCTGGTCCCATCAGAAGGCAAAGGCAGGGGTTATGCAGAGAGCAAGGCTGGACCCTGCCAGTCCAGCTAGGAGGACACTGGTCCTTTTTGCTCTTCTCTCTCTGAGATGGCAATTTGGTGCTGAGTGGCAGCTAAATCCTGGGGAGAGCCATCTGCCACCGTCCAGCAGGAGCCAGTGACATCCCTGGGACACAGACAGGAGGAGGCAGCTCTGGAGCTTCTCTCAGTTGTTCCAGGGAGTTTGGAGCAGTGGAGAGACCATGTCTGAGTGGACACAGGAACCTGGCCTGCCTTTGTGCAGTCAGGGGTCACACTGGGAGCCCCTGCACTGAACTGTCCCCACAACCTGCTGGGGACATGCCAGCAAGAACAGATATGCAAAGAAATCTCCTATTTTAACAAACTCACAATTCAACAAACACACCAGAATATTTTTGTTAAACACTAAACGAGGGGGGGGGGGGAAGCTTTGAAATTCCTATTTTGACATTTTAAAAATAATTAGTCACAAGGAATACTCTGGGGTATTTGTAAGAATCTTTGTTTAAATACAGGTTAAGGTTTTTATTTGAAGTGAGGATGGGAGGTGGGATCTGCAAGTTCTTGTTTTGCTGTGTGGGTATTTGAGGTGAGAACATTTGAGTTTGTATCCAGGTTCAGGAAAAAGAAAGAGAGGGGAAAAAAGACACTAACTCTTAACTTTTTTCCACAGACCAAAGCCACTGTCCCTGAGCATCTCTACTCACCACCCCCATTGCTTACATTCCCCCATCAAAACAATCATGTATCAAGCAAGGTTATGTCCACAGCCAGCTAATTCAGGTTACAGAGGCCTGGGCTTAAGGAGAGAAAGAAAATAACCACAGTAAAGGTTGCAAGCAATTAAACCCCAGCGGGAACATAGTCTGGAAAATTCAACCTCGTCCCGGCCAAGAGCTTTCCTCCTGTGAAATATTTCTGGAGCAGCCGAGGCAGTAAACAGCACATGGAGTGCTGTGCTCCATATGACAGGAACCTGTGAGGAGCAAGCCCTCCCAGCCCCTGCAGGGACACAGGAGCTGGGAATTGGGGCAGTTTTGGTCCTGTCATTGCCCACTCTGCTGGGAGATGTTGGTTTATTGCATCACACAGGGCTAGGAAAGACAGGCTGAGCTCCATGGCACCACATGGGGACAATGGCCACGGGCCACCAGGGATGACAGGGTCACCACAGCACACCCAGGGAGGCTCACCAACCTTCTGTCTGCCACCAGCTTTGTTTTCATGCAAAATACCCTCCCCACAGAACCCACCACAGCTTGCCTGGTGGATTTTGGATCATGTTGGTCTAAAATGAACATTGTAGTGTCAGGTATGTGTTTGGGGAATGGGGTAACAGCTAACACAGGACTCCAGGCAGGTACATGTGCTCCAAACACAACCAGAGCCACCAGTCTCACACCAGGGTGCTCTGAAATCAAAGCCCATCTGTCTGCAGAAGGTACTGTGTTATCTGTGAGGAGCTGAACTCCTGACCTCAGTGGTGCTCCTGGGGGACAGCTGAGGGATGCAGCCTTGGCACTTATCTTGTCACTTCCATGTGGCAATTATAAATCCAGTTGGTTGGAGTTACATATGCCAGCTGGCTCTCTGGGAGTGAAGGGGTGGGATCTTGTCAGGATTATCAGCTGGGAACGTGGATTTGGGTCCAGAGGAGCAAGTGAGCACTGAGCTGTGCTGCTTCCAGCCATAGAGCAGTTTCAGCCAGGCCCCTAAAGCAGAAGGAAGTGTCGAAGTCCAGCCCAGTGGACAACACAAACATTTGAGTAAAGCAATCCCAGGAATTGAGGCAATAGGCTGGTATTAGAGCAGGGCAGGAAACAATGTTATCATCTAAGGAGAATGTGGTATTTTGCAATGTTTTCTTGTCCAAGATCAGCGCAAAAAGTCTTAGTAAGAGTTTTTGGCAAACCAAGTTTGAAAAAAAAATAAAACCCCTCAAGATATTGTTTCAAGCATTCAATCTGTAAAGGCCTCGCTCCCTAGTTTGCTGTTAAAGGACAGAGGAGCCATTTAAACTCATAATTTATCAAGTTTCTCAGTGTTAAACAATACAAAAAAAGACAAACCAGTCCTGACTCCCACAGGCATCTCCCTGCCCAGGGTATCACCTGCATCCTTTAGTATCTGTCTCCTCCTGGCCATGGACACACTCCTGCACCCACCTAGGGGCAGAGTCCCTCCTTCCCTCCACCCTGCTCAGCCAAGGGAATAACCCATTAGAAAACAAGCAGGAACCATGGGCTTTCTGCTAAAACTAAGCCAAGCAAGCAAGATCTGTAGCACAGCTGGAAATTAGTGCATGGTTGTACATCTGCAGATTTACTGTTGCACCCTAATCCAGAGGCCCCCAGCTATTGTGATTTAAGTGCCCATGGGACCAGCCAAGGAATGTAATAAATGCATGGACAAAAAAAAAAAAAGCAAAATACAGTATCTGGAACAGAAAAGCCTCATAATAAAAGCTGAAACAAGGGTGTTGAGTTTTGTCGTGTACATACAGCAGAGCCCTCACCTCCCAACCTCTGTTCCAGGAATTAAAACAAGGAGCTATGCCAACACCTTCTCACACAAGGGACAATGATGCCCTCAACACCGATTCAAACTTTTTTCAGGCATAAACTCCAGTGTCTGGTGATGCAGGACCCTCACAGTGTTGTTAACTCCATCATTTCAGGGACAGACCACCCATTTCCATTGGCTGGAACAGGCAAAACCACGAGGAGGGAACCATGGGGAAGTCATGGTTTCACCGTGGAGGGAGGTCTGTACCCCAGCTGGCAGGAGGGACCAGGAGGGGACAGTGCTGCCAAGCCTGGGAGACCCATCAGGAACAAGGTGTGCACTGACCCTGTGTGACAGAACTGCCATGGCCAGGTGAAGCAGGGACAGAGGAGGCAAGTGACAGTGGCAGGACTATGGCAGGGGCTCAGGAATGAAGCAATTCTGAACAGTCAGACCAGATAACTCAAGGAAAGCCACTCATAAAAACCCTTTCTTAAGGGGAGAGATAAAAATGACCCCAGTTTAATCCTGTGAAGGAATAAAGCCCTCAGTGACTTGCTAAGCCATTTGTGCAGACAGCCAGACTGACACAACAGCAGGGACTGCCTGGAATCAAGGAGGGGTCTCTGTCCAGGGAACAGACTCTGCACACTGCCAATACTCGTGCTCTCCATTCAAGCCCCAGGGCTTGGGCTCTTACCACAGTGACTTCTCCAGAAAGAAAACAAATTTCTCTGCTTCACAACCACAGAGACAAAACTCAAACCTATTCACCCTAAAGATTAGTCACAGTAAGAAAATTAGATTAAAAGCTGTTGGCTGCTGAGGGCCCCAGCTCAGGGCTGCTGGGTCTCTGTGAGCTGCAGCATTTGGAACAGAAACAGGAAAGCACATTGATCCCAAAAATGCATTTACTCTTTCTTGCACATAGATCAGAACCTGCAAATGAGCACAAAGCTTCAAAATGGCTGTTCTTATCCCACTCCTGCTCCAGCAGACCTGCAAGCAGAAGGAAAGACACCCTGGGAACAGAATGGGAAGGGGTACAGGTGCTTCAAAAGCGATGAAAACCTGCTGCAGTAAAAATCCAGCCCACACCAAAGCATGATGCTGGGGCACGCTGCTGACATTCCCTCCACAAGCCATGCTGCCAGGGCAGGCCTTTCCAAATGAGATTTCCACCCTATTCATTTCGATAACACAGCCTGTACCCTTGGGAAGAAGGGGGAAAATGAAAAAACGCAGGAAGATCAAAGCTCTGCAAGTCCATAATATTTTATTAGTTCCTTCCATCTGCCACGCACCAATGACTCCTCGGGAAATAAGCCCCCTCTTGAGAGCTGCTACCTTTTCCTTGCCGGCTCCGGCTCGGGAGCTGCCGCTATTGTGCTCCTTTATTGGTATTTGTTCCGTCTGAACGAGCATCGGCTCCTCATTCACAAACCAGCCTCGACTCCTTGAATCGGAGGGCGAGGGAGGGGGAGCGCTGGAGGAGGATCTCGCTGCCTCTCTCTTATCTCTTTCACGTCCCGCCCGGTGCCTTCTGCATCAATGGAGAGCTCGGGAATCCTCGGGCTTTGTTCTCTCCTGCACACCAGGGCTCTTCCTGCTCTAATAGCAGGTAGCAGCAATAACCCTGAGCGCACACAATCGTACAAATCCATCTGCCAGGGCGAGGGAAAGATGCAACATGCTGCTTTTGGAGAAAGAAAAGCGCTTTGGGGGAGCAGGGAAGAGGAGGGGAAAGAGCCAGATTTCCTGAACACCTCTGAATAAGGGGGAGCAGAGGGAGAGTTTTATAATGGAGAAAACCACCTTGGTCTGCTATTATCAGGATGTAAATTGAGGAATTTGAAAAGCTGATTGCAGTGAATAAACTCCATGAGATGCTGTGCTGTGGAAATGGAAAAGCGCCCACCCATCCATGGCCCTTCCCACTCCAAAGGACTGCAAGCAAGAATTGTCCTGCTTTCTCCAGAGCTGTGAGGCTCTTTCACAAATGTATAATGGGGACAGACTTCAGCCACCCGGACTTTCACCATCAATTAATGATGGCCTTAAGTGGAAGCATCTTTAAATGTTCAAGCTCCCACTCAATGGAATCAACTCAAGCATTCAAAATTGCCTCCAACTCTTGGCTTTAGGAGGGTTTGACCTTGTTTCACTGAAATCAAGCTTCTTGACTGAACACAGGCTCAAGCAAGTGGAGAGGTCCATTCTAAAGCCCTCAGGACAGCAGACCCAAGCAGGGCAGCGTGCCCTGGGCACACATCCCACACTTACACGGGTGGGTGGGTGCAGACACGTGCTCCCATCTGTGTTCTTCATCCATGGCTCTTTTGGCAGAGCTGCAGCTCCTGGGTGAGTGATAACCCTGTTCTGTTCCTCATAAGGGCTTTTGCTGATGCCCTGCTGGTGACTCCATGTGGACAGTGCCCCCTGTGCTCAGCACCACGCTGGGTGATGGCTGGCTCCAGAAGGAAACTGCTCCTGTTCCTTGGCCCCAGAGAGAGCTGCCTGCACGCTTCAGCTGCTGCTTTCCTCTGACCCATGCCTCCCTCTTACCCTGCTCCATCTGTCTCTGTAATTCTGGGCTTGCATTTCATCCAGCCTGGCACTGCCTTTGCCAGCCACTGCAGATGTTCAGCTGGGGATATTTGGCTGGTGTGAGTTTCTCAATGGCAGAGCGGGTGGAGTAGCTGCCCCTGCCATTCTCAGACCTCTTTCTCTAGGGCCCCAGAAACATCTTCTCCTGGTCCCATGGTGAGCCAAGAGCACATGGAGCTTACAAAATACCTTAAGGTCATAGCACCTTATGGTTGAACAGAACCAGAGTAGCTGGGTAACCTCTTTGTTCTGCCTGAGAGACACAATCTGAGATACAACATGCTGGAATTACTGCACACAATCTCCACCTCCAAAACAAAAGGGAAGACCTAATAATGGACTGTGGGAAAGACAAATATTTTCTTTTTTGATCCCAAGGGTACGTTTCCCCTTATTTAATAGGGCACTAAACCCAAAGACTATCCCTGGATGTGTTTCGTTTCTTGGGGATATTTCACTACCACCTGAGCATTCCTAAGTGGATATGGTTAGGATTAGGGCCCCTGCCACTCTTCCCTTCTGACACCTTAACATCTGTATAGAAAGAAGCCATTCCACTTTCTCACACCAAAGACCATGGAAGTCAAGCAATTTAAAAAAAAAAAGGAAAATTGTGAAACCAGCACTTCACTGAAGTCTTTCTCTTCCCTAAAGCTTTGCCACTCTCACTCAGTGATGCCAGGAATCAGCATATCTGGATTTTGAGGCACATCTCTTCCTTCAGCAGAAAACAAGCAGGCAAACTCTAGCAAGCATTCTGCATGTCCTGCAGATCTCAGAGCAACTGAGAGCCATAGAGCTATTCATAAAAAGACTTTTAAGCCTTCTCTGGCCTACAGTGCCCCAACCACAGTCTGGTCTGGGAAGAATAGCTGGCTGGCCTGAACATCAGAGTGGATTATTGTCCTGAGGGGCGAAGTCGGAGATGAGGCTGCTGCGCGTCATTAAACAAACAGATGGAGAGACAGCCCCAGAGGCTCAACTGAGCCTGATGCTTTCTGGCTCTGAGTGCACTTGTTCCAGGGGCAGGAGTGGCTCCAGAGCACTCTGTGAAAGGAAGAGATACGGCCATGGGCTGCAGCCTCAGACTCAAGCTCCTTGATGATGGAAAACAGAGGTGAGGAGGCAGCAGAGGCTTTTCCTTCATGAGAAGCAAGCAGGTCACAGGGCTCTGCTGGGAGTTTGGGGGGAATCCAAACTGCCCAGAATGTGCTCACAGGTGCTCTGCTGAAAGGACCACAAGGAACACCCTGAGATACTCAGACTCAGCAACCTTTTCTGGTACTGGGAGCTGCAGCTTTCAGAGGATGCATTTCTTAGCATTTTGCTTTGCAGGTCTCCAACACTTTAAAGACAGAGTTTTAGAAGAGAAAAATATAAACTACAGATGTATTTGTAGGCATGTCCTCATTACTCATTAGAGTTCACCTCTACTTTCATCAATATACAAGCAAATAGTGCAGTTCTTCCCAAACAGGGCACTGCTTTCACTTGACACAAACCTGCTGCAGCTCCATCACCATCAGGACATGGAATGATTTGGTACAGCATGGCTGGAGATCCAGGCCCTCCCCTGAGCCAGCACAACACTGCTCTGCCTCCTGCCCCCATAAAATTGTAGGGCAGCAGGGGCTCCAGTCCCAGCACAATTTCCAGGCAGCAGCAGCAGCTCTCCAGCACACCCTCAGCACAGGCAGTAAGACAAAGCAGCTCTGCTTCCTCTACACCAGGGCCTTCCCTGTCCTGAGGGAAGTGGAGGAAGGAAGATGCTAGAAACCAGACCACTTCTCTTCCATCCTGAAAAGAGCAATCATTAGAGCAGCCCTTCTCAGGAGGATGAAGTGTGTTCCTTCCAAACATTTTCCTGCAGCTGCCTTGTAGCTTCTATGCTTTTATGTACCCAGAGGTACAAATCAAACAAGAATGAGGCAGCTTCCTCTGAACACTCACATTTATAATTATCATCAACCAGGCAGTTGGCCCTGCTGTGACTAGGGGATTGGACTAAAAGACCTCCAGAAGTCACTTCCCACCTCAGTAATTTTCTATTTCTGTAACATTCTAGAACTAAAGCCAAGACAAAAATATAAAAACAGTCCCCACATAGTTTTTGTTTCACTTCTGACTACAATCACTAGTTAGGATCCTTCTATGAGTTCTCCTGGACTTCCAGTTTTGACATTCAGTGTTCAATCCCAGAGGATTCAAAGGAAGTCTGGCATGGTCTTCCAGCCAAACCAGACTCTTGGAAGAAGATTACTAACTTGATTTACCAACAAATCCTGTTCCATCTGCAGAGGAGTGGAAGCCACCATCCTTTACTGAAGCATCTCACAGCCAGACCTTGTTTCTGACATACCTGGGAGCCCATTGAGGTCAGGAGTTTGGGAGGATCCTGCAGGTATAAAAGCAGCCACCTGACACCCAGTGAAATGGAACTGAGCAAAGATTTCTTCCAATCTTTTATTCAGCCTGAGTAAGTGCATGACCTCCAGCCCTAGAGAAATCTCATGACTGCACTCTGCAAAAGTCCCTGCTTCAATAGACACTGCAATTTTAGAAACAGAGGAAAAGTACAGTGCTCTAGAGGTCTCCAGATAGGCATGATGCAGCCCATAACCTGCCAGAGAGATGTTTTTGAATGGATGCATCCTGTTTACCTGGGGGAGAATGATTTCATCCATCTACCCACTTCTTAGCAGCTTTTGTCATGGTTAGAAAGCAAGAGGTATCTCTGGGATGGCAGGAAGTTCCCACAGAGTTGTTCTGGCTGAATTTGTGCTAAGCTGGTATTAATATCAGCTCCTTTATCTCCATTTCTGAAAAAGCCTCCAAGCATTAACAGCTTCAGTAATGACTCATGGGTTTAAATTCCTAAACCTTTTGAGAACAGGAAATTAAAGCCAAGATGAACAATACACACAGATTAAATATATTTAGCTGCTGTGTTTCTTGTTGAGAAACTCAGAGAACTGTTTAGTGGTGCTTTTCATGTGGCTGATCCATGTGGAAATGATGGCAGCTTGCATCTGAAGTCAAAATGGCAAACTAAAGGGGGGCTGCAGGAGGATGTTTTATTGTTTGCCTTGTGCTTTCTGCTCTCCAGCAGAGCTCCTTTGGGCAGGGCCTTTCCTCCAGTCTCCTCAGCATCAGATAAAAACAACTAAAGGAATGGCCCAGATTACATGGTAGGGCATAAGGCATGAGGGAGGGAATCCATCTTCTGCAGGCAAGTTCTTCCAGAAGGAAGACTGTGGGAATGTTTGCAGAAGGGGTCACCTTCTTTCCAGGTGGGCAGAGGCAGACAAAAGCTGGTCTCCAGCAGCAGCTCCTCCCTGGGAGAAAACCACCAAAAGCACCCAGTTCCCAGCATCTCCCCTCCACGTTTTGGGCTGAGGCATCCTTTTTTACATTTCATCCATGACTGTGTTGAGTCAGGAATCAAAACCATCCCTCAGAGCCCCAGTTCAGTGCCCTGGCTGCTCAGTCCCTGCTCCTCCACTCTCTGGGGGCCACTTGCTGACAGCTGTTTCATAGAGCCAAGGATCCCAGCCCTTTGTTTTTCCCTACCTCATTAGCTAAACAAACAATGACACCATATAAAATACCACCCAGCTAGGCTGTCTGAGAGATGCAAATCCATGGAAAACTATCTTGGAGACAATTTTAGAAACAGGCTGTGCCTCTGCCAAGTGCTTGGATCAGCATGGCAGAGGAGAGCTCTGCTCCAGCTCTTGGAGAGGCAGGAGCACACTGAGCTGAGCCCACTGTGGGCCACAGAGCATGGGCAGGGAGATACCAGGGGCCTGAGCTACCACACTGATAAAGCTTTCAATCAAAAAGGTTGATGACAAAAATATCAGTAGCAAGTAATTTTGGGAATAAATTTGAGTTATAGATACTACCTCAGGCTGAAGCCTTAATGGAAGAAGTTATGAGGACATTTAAACACCATAAGGCTGACTGACTGGATGGAAAACACATTTCCATGTGACTTTCAGCACCAGGTGTTTAAACCCAAGCTGCCACAGAAGATGAAGGCTGCAGAAAAACACAAGAAGAAAGGAGCTGATGGTGGTAAGGCAGCCCTCAGTGTCCTCACAGACAAAGCAGAAGGACATGTCTGACATGAGCTGGAGCAGCCTGTTCAACTCACTCAGCTCAGCACTTGTCTCAGACAACAAGCTCAAATCCTTCCAAGAACAGTCACTCAGGAGCACAGAGCTCAAGAGAAGGTGAGGTGACCCCAGGGGCAGGCACAGCCTTGGTGAGCAATGAAGTGGTTTCAAGTGAGGTCAGTCCAGCAGCACCCATCCTGCTGAAGAGGAGTGTTCTTCAAACCCTTGAGTGGGAGACATGAGGATCACAGGGAACAAGGGCTCTTCTCAGTGAATTTCAGGAGAAATAAAAAGGTGAACTGCAGACAGGGGAGGACAATGAGGCTGAGCTTCACCCTGCAGCTGCATTGTCCCAGCTCCCCAGCCCACCCAGCCCCAAAATCATGGTGTTCCCCTCCCCCCAAAAAGGTAGCCAGGATTATGTTAAACAAAGCGCTTTTGTGGAGAAATCTATTCTGCTTTTTCTCTCTTATGCACTTTTTTTGTTCAGCTTTGGCCCTGCTGCCATGAAGCAGCACCCACCCTGACCACAGCTCTGGTGCAGCTGTGTGGCACCAAGGAGAGGACACCTCTGTGGCAGGAGTTTGATGGTACCCAGGAGCAGCTGGACCTCCCCCACTGGTGGGTGAATGGAATGGCTGTGTTCTTGCATCCTAGCTTGAAGAGGCATCAGGTTCTATGAATTTAGTCACTAAAATCCAAATATGCTCAATATGTTCTAATAACCTCTCCTCCTCAATAAGTCTTTGCTTGCACAATGTGACGTTCAACAGGCTTAAAAAATTTAAAAAAAAAAAAAAAAAGCCACTCAGCTTAAGCCACTCCAGATCTGACTTCCCTCTATCCCTACAGAGCATCTCAAGAACTGATCCTTCCTGTGCTGTGAGCAGTGGGCAGACAAGCAGGATTCCTCTGCAGTCAGGATACCAACACCCACCCTCACCATTCCAACAAGCTCCTGCCAGCCCCAGGGATGTCACCCTGCATTATTAGCACAGTGCTGATGACACTGCTGAGCTGATTCCAGCTGGATCCATGCATACAAGCATTTCCTACTGCCCTCCACTTACCAGAGCTTTGTGCCACAGAGCTCAAACCCCTCAGCAGAGCTAAAGTCATGCAGTGAAACCCAGCTACAGGGAACACCAGTCCACTCTCTGTTCTTGCTGTCTTGCTGTAGGAATGGGGGGTGTATTTTCAGGGCAGAAAAGGTCTAAACAATTAAACCTATGGATGCAGGAGGCTGCATTTCCTCTCTAAAGCTTCCAGCCCCTTCTATAACCCAATGACATTGGTTCTTCTCCCACCCAAGGCACCTCTGCTGTCCAAAAGGCAAAGTGAGTTCCATAAAGCCACAAATGTAAGAAAACCAACAGCAGAATTAAATCACTTTGAAAACAAGAACCACTAAACCAGTTTCTTCTCGCTGATATTTCCACCAACCACTGACATCACTTCTCGGCTAAACCTGTTCCCAAATTTGGATTTGAGCACTTTGGTCCTTAAAAACAAACAGAAAAACCCCCAAAAAACTAAAATCAAACTCCACAAAACTATTTACTGCATTAGAAAAAAAACACTACAGGACAGAAATGTCCTATTTATCACTTAGCTCCAGATTCTTGGCCAGCCATGGAGACTGACCTTTCAAAGTTTAGAAAAAATTCCTTCGTTCTCCATGAGAAACCAACACAAAGTGGATCACCCCACTAAAAAGCTGCAGCATTTTCCTTCCACTGACATGCAAGGCCAACTGTGAGGGATGAGTATTTACAGCTATAAAGGTCTTCAGTGTTTCAGAAAGATTCACTTGGGAGAAGAGAGGAGGGTCAAAGTTATCGGCCTCTTCAGCTGGCACCTCAGTGCTTTGTCACTGTCACTGTCTCAGAACTTCCAGGTTGGTCCATACACCTAAGAGTTTCATTCTTTACGTGTGTTTATTTAGTTTGGTTGGGGTTTTTTGTTTGGTTTTATAGTTAGTTTTGGGTTTGGGGTGGGGGATTTGCATTAGAGGTACTGCATTCTTTCCTCTATTCTTCCAAAGGACAGAGAGTAAAAATACAGCACTAGAGACACTAAAAACAACTTAATATTCAACATTTTCTTTTCAGATCATCCATATGGGATTCTCTTGTGTTCACACTGGAGTTCTTTTCCTCACGCCAAATATAGAAATATCTACTTATGTGCAGAAATACAAATTACACAATCAATTCTCAGATTCAGGTCCTGTACCCACTTACACAGGTGCTGACGGCATGTGTGTACAGGAAGCCTCTGATTCAGCTCACCTGCACACTTCTTCACATTTTTTGAAGTTTCAACATGCCTCTGACCCCACATGGGCAGGAAATCCAAGGAACAGTTTGGTAAAATGCAATGTTTGCTCCCATCAAATTCTAGACTGTCCCCCCTGCCCCTTTTTCTGAGCCTCCAGAGGATGGCCATAGGAGAGCTGGCCACTGATGGCCACTCCTGCCAGCACACAGCTCCCTGCCCTGCTCTTCAGCAGCTCCCAGCCCAGCTCTGCTGCTGCTGGGGGATGCCCAGCCTGGCTAAGGTCCTTCAGGGACTCAGAGTAATGCACCAGAACAAAATACCCCAGCAGCCTTCTGCTCTACTGAGCAGCCACAGGCCACTAAAGCAATAAAACATATCACACTGAGACACTGCTCGAGCCAAAATGCATGTCAGCGAGTTAAAGGCTTGTTCCTCACACTCAGCATCGTCCCCTGCAGCTCCTGAGCTCTCCTAAGAGCAGAGTCAGCTCCAGTGCAAGGCCATTCAGCACTGGGAAGCAGAGTCTGGGCACACTGCAGAGGATCTCCAACACCCTCATGGGTACAATTGGACCCCAGCACACAAAAGGATCAACCAGAGACAACTGGTTCTTAGAGAGAAAAAAAATCTAAAATTCTACCCAAATTTAGGAACTTCAGATGTGTCCTTGGCTTTGAAGAGTGATGATAATCCAGCAGGATTTGCGTAGAGCCACCATGAGAGGTGAGAACAGGTTCTAAATACAATCCTACATGACTGAATTTTAAGCACTCCAGTTGGATCTTTTTGGCATTACAGTGACAATCTCAGCATCATCACTCCCACACTTGTCTGCAATTAGCAGTTGCCACATTCAAGCCTCCTTTTGTTCATTAACGTCCAGGTCCTGCCTGACGCCCCACGAAGGTGGGAAACAAGGCAGCAGAGCAGGCTAGGAGCTGTTCTGCTGGAGGAACAACCTCAGTCATTCCCGTCCCATCACCTCTAGCCACTACAATTTTCTCTCTAGACTGAATAGTGCCTTTTCCCCTTGATCTGGTTTTCTGTGGCAGCACTGTTAGTGCCATCACAAATAACAGCAGTAGGTCAGACAGCAAAGTCATTCTGGTACCTTTTTACACCCTGATCGACACAGTGTGAGGGTAGCAGCATTTCCCCATTCTGCAGTTGAAATATTTAGCACCTTCAGATGGAAATTAAAAGTTTAAATCTACAAAGAGAATCCCAACAGGGTGAGAGGTTGCCATTCTGATTCACTGTGTACATCAGTAAAGAGTAGAACCTGATCCAATTCCACATACAAAGTACAGAAGTAGCTTTAAGGACACAAGAACAGTCCAGGGAAATTTGTGCACAAGTGCATTCCAGACACAAGGCATTTCAAAGGTGGTTTCCATTCTTACCCATTACCTATTCCTGGCCTGTGTCAGGAACATGTGGCCAGCAGGAGCAGGGAGGTCATTCTTTCCCTGTACTCAGCATTGGTGAGGCCACACCTCGAGTGCTGTGTCCAGCCCTGGCCTCTCAGTTTGGGAAGGATGTTGGGATGCTCAAGTGCGTCCAGAGGAGGCAACGAGGCTGGAGAGGGGCTGGGAACACAAACCCTGTGAGGAACCACTGAGGGAGCTGGGGGTGCTCAGCCTGGAGGACAGGAGACTCGGGGGTGACCTTATCACTCTCTACAGCGATTCTGTGATTCTAAGGTACCACTTTAGTTCCAACCAGCCCAGACACCTTGGCAGAAATGGAAGAGGGATTGTCCAATCAACAGATTGGTGGTTTGACTCTGCTCATCCCCTCCAGCCCAGTGGAAGCTTCATGTTAAAACATAAAGAACCACTTCAGTTCTTCACTGGATCATCTTAACTCATTGACAGCTGAATAATTCACTTGGTGCTAACAACCAGGAACAAAGTCCCAGAATGGCTGAGGTCAGAAGGGTGCTCTGCAGATCATCCAGCACAAACATCCTACTCAGAGCAGAGTCACAGGGGGCAGGTGGCTCAGGATCATGTCCAGTCAGGTTGTATCTCCAAGGGTAGAAACACTACTGCTGCTCTGGACAGCCTGTTCCCATCTCTGACCACCCTCTCAGTGAGGTTTTTCTTATATTTAAATACAACTTGCCTTTCAGTTTGTGTTTTTTGACAGGATCTGCCTCTGAGCCTTCCCAGACCAAACACCCCCAGGCCTCTCATCCTCTCCTCACACACTAAACCCTCCAACCCTGTAATCCCAACCCTGCCTTGAACTCCTTCCTCTCCATCCACATCTCTTGTACACTGGGAGGCCAGTGCTGGACACAGCACCTCAGATTTGTCTCACCAGTGCTGAGTGGAGGGGAAGGACCACCTCCTGCCCTGCTGGCACTGCTCTGCCTAAAGCAGCCCAGGGTTTCAGGTGTCTGCTTTGCCATGAGGGCACAAGGCTGGTTCTTGGACAGCCTGGTGTCCATCAGGGCCCCCAAGTCCTCCCTGTGCACACCTGCTGCAGCTGGGAAGTACCCAGACAGTACCAGTGCCTGGGGTTGTTCCTCCTCCAGGACAGGACTTTATAATTCCCCTTGTTGAACTGCATCAGGCTCCCATTGGTGCATTTCTCTAGCCTGTCCAGGTCCCTCTAGATGACAGCACAACCCTCTGATGCATCAGACACTCCTCCCACTTTTGTATTGCCTTCAGCAAAAGGATGCTGACTAACACTGACTAATGTTAAAGTACTTAAGTAAAAAGAGAGAATGTTAATTATTTTTTTCACAGTTTTCACCAAATATGTGCTATGATCCCACAAAGTTGTACCTGAAGTCTGCAGATATATTTGAATCAACTTCACATGTGCATGACCAGCTCATAGCTTAAAGATCTCAGATCCAACAGCCAATCTCCTCCATCCATGCTGGGAAAGGGAGAGGGCTACAGAGAGATAATGATACACATCCTATCCCATCATTCCTTCCTTCTTTTATTTTATTGGTAAATTTAAATTATGTAATTAAAAACTAGCAGCTGCAACTCAGAGAGGCCAATATCATCTAGGGATGACTCACCCTCTTGTGGGTTTTTTTTGGGATGTGTTTCTGAGGTGGTGTCTTTCCCTCTGCTTCCTTACAGAACACAATCCTGTTCTCCTGCTTGGATGCTGGTGTGCATCTCTGTGGATCCTATCTCTGTCAGGCCACAGGGGCTGCCTGGTTTTTGGGGTCATGTGCCCAGTGAGAGTCCAAAGGAAGTAAAGGGATCTCATGTCACTCCTGCCTGTCACTGGTGAGGCAGAAATGAGAAGGATGAAAATACACCTGAGACAGGCAGGGACTGAAACAAGCAAGGCAGAGAAATGAAGGAAAGCACTGCCCTGGAGCCCTGGACAAGAAGAGGTCACTTGGTGCTATGGCCAAGGGATGACAGCCAAGTGACAGCTGAGTGGAGGACCACTGGGCACACAGAGCATTGTAGTACATGGACCATGAGAAACTGAAATAAGGAAGAGAATTCTTTCCCTTCTTTCTACAGGATGCTGGGATTTCAGAGCTTTTCCCTGCTGGGAGGAGCTGTCTGCCCTGGAGGTTCTCCTGCACTCTAGCACAGCTTTTGATGTGCTTCAGGCTGAGTCCTGGTGTCTCAGAGCTGATTCAGGCTTGGCCCGCTGTGCTTTGGTACCTGCCACGAAAGGAGCTGATCCCCCACTGCTGGCAGATGCTGAGCTTTTCTGATGTTTCATATTTTTAAGTGCTTTTGGGACTTCTGCTCTAAAACGCTTCCCTTTAATTTCCATTTAATTTCCTTTAAATTGTCACTGGAGCTGTTGATATCTCTGACGTGTGTCAAATGCATCCTTTTCTCTGCTGTCTCTTTCTCCCCCACTATGCAGTACATATAAAGATTTAAAAAAAGGTTTTCAGCTCAGCACTTTGCTACCTCCTCCACACTTTCTTGAGCATTCAGCTTCTTTTTTTTTTTTTTTTTTAATTTAAAAACCCTAACATAGTGCACCCAATTGAACACATAATTGTTTCAAGTAGAATTTCCCCAGAGAATTATATAATCTCAACCTGTCTCCTCTAGGCAATGTATAATCATGCAATCTACTGGCTCTTTGTTTCTCTTCTTTTTTCTTCCTTTCTTTTTTTTTTATTTTTACCTCCCCAATATGTGTAATAAGCTTTCCACCTTGTCTAGACATTTCTGACATATGCTGCATTTACCTCATCTTCAGCTGCTGCAGCCAGGAGATGCAGCAGTTCTCCTCCTTCCAAAGCTACATCCTGGATCTCAACACCCCCCACCTGAAAATCCTCATTCCAGCTGCTCCTCTGCCAGTGATATTTCTGCCCTTGTAGAAAGCTGTGTACTTCCAGTTGTGTATTTCTTCTTGTGGAGGGATTTTTTTTAATTTTGGAACTGTTATCCGATTAGGGTGAAGATTCCCTTTTAAAAGGAAAATATTTGCAGTGACTGAAATTGGCCTGAAAATGTTTGATGACTAATAATGTTTGATGAAGAATACTCTTACCAATAGTCTGAAATACTGCTGCAGCTCTCAGTCGGAATTCTGGGGGAACCTCTGGTCAGCTGCAGTTCCTGTGGTGCTGCATTGCTTCACACCTTCAAACTACCATCAAGAGTTCCTGGGCAGCATGCTAGCACTGGAAAAGTTCCATTTTCCATAGGCAAAAGGCCCTGTCTTCCGAGCCCAGTTTGAATAAGTCCAGACCTTCAGCTAATGCTAAGACAGAAATTAAGGGTTTTTTGAGTTTGGCAGGAAAATCTTTCCCACTGCACAGCTTCCACAGGGGCAGAGAGAGCAGAAAGCAAAATTATTTGCAATTGTGTATTTGAAATGTGTAAACAACATTACCTCGGAGTGAGTTCACATCCCTTCAGATCTTGCTTTTGCCAACAATCTAGCAAATATGTTCCCTGGCAGGAATGTTTGCTGAGACAATGGATCTCATGTTTCAGCCCTTTGTTCAAGGTAACATTGAAATATGTAGAGGTGAGTATTTACCTCTCCAACCTGATGATCAGAACTACCCTCATCCACTTGGAGATTAGGAACATACCACATACCTGATGTGTCCAAACATCGAAACTCTGAATCCAAGCAACAGGTTTGAAGATTGTGTTTGCACACCCTGAAAAGTCCCAAGTGCCTGCACCAGTAGCCCCCTTAGAGAGCAACTGCAGAGCTCTGGGGCACTCCAGGGCCATGAAGAAAGGAGGAGACATCTTGAAACTGATAGGGTTCCATCCAGGTTCCCTCATAGGTAACATGTCCCACATTTACACAGGCACTTGTCATATTTTTGAACTCCCTCAGTCCAGCTGACCTAAGAGTTCCTACATTTCCCTCACAATCTGCTTCTTCCTGGCTTTCCAAACTCTTGTTCCACCAGAAGCAAATTATTGCCTGTGGCACTGAGACACATTTAAAGCATCACATCCAGATCCTTCCCAACTTTCTCACATGACCCCAGTCTGCCTGGTGTTGGTGTTACACTCTTCAAGCATCTCTTTACTGAGAGGGTGTTCAAACACTGAAACAGGATTCCCAGTAGACAATTAATTCCCCAAGGCTGTCAGTGCTTAAGAGGTATTTGGACAAAGCACGTAACAACACACTTTAACTTTTGGTCAGCCCTGAGCCAGTCAGGCTGTTGGAATGACATAATCACTGTAGGTCCCTTCCAAATGAAATAGTCTATTCTACTCTACCATGTGTTTCTTAATTTAGCCAGCCACTGACACTTACAACCCATTCCCAAATTTGCATGGCAGCCTTTGCAATACTAGTAACAATCCCAAATATTCCAAATGCACATGCAAGAAATCTAAAAGCAATGGTTAGTTTCTTTTTCAAACATATGTTTTTGTTTCTCTATTTCCCTTCGAATTTTAGAACCTTCAAAGACTGCATTTACCAGGTTGTTTCAGGAACTGCCATGTACTGTTAAAAGGAGACATTTCCTTGATCCAGGACCTTGGTTTTCAATGAAACTCAGTGTAATGTGCAACAGACTGCTGTGACCCTGATACATATCTCATTTGCAGCACTTGTACAGAAATGAATCATTCCTAGATAATGATTTGTGTGATTCTGAAGTAGCTGTGAGAGAACAGCAGGCTGCACTTCTGTATCTGTCACACCACTTCCAGGTGAGACCAGCAATGTGCTCTGCTCCCCAAAGTGCAGGGCTGAGTACACCAGACAGCCCCAGGAGTCAGGAGAGCTACTGCCCTCTTGACTTGCCCATAAATTCATTCACCAGCTCCTAGGAAATCACTGGAAATTATTCATTTTATCCCTCACTGAATGGGCTGTGAGGATTGCTCCTTGAGGGGAGCAGCAGCTCTCTTGACCTGTGGCTCATAACAAACACCATCCCATAATTCCTTGTTAGCTGCGCTGTTCTCATGGCAGGACCACAACACTGACAGCAGCCAAGCAAAATTCTGCAATCCCATACACATGTGCTAAAGGGAAACCAACTAAAGCCCTTCTCCCCATTTAGATGCCATAGGGAGGTCACAGAGCAGCAGAACAACATGAACTCTTGGTGCTGGTCTTTCTTTTGGTGAACATCAGCTGGAATCATGTTTAAGGCTGGAGGGTCTCCACTTGCTCCTCGCTTTAGTAAAATATCTGTGAGGAACTTTCACTGGCTCCCTCCCCTCTCATCCCAGGTGGGAAGTCACAGGGCTGTATCCAGGTTAGTAGGAAAGCTGGGCTTGGACCTCAGTTATTCCCTGCTGGTACAGCTGCATCCTTCCATGGAGCTCAGCAGGGGCTGTTCCTTGGCCACTATTTGCTGCTACCAGTCCACCTGCAATGGCCAGGGCCAGGCCACCATGCCTGGCAGCAGTGCCCTGGGCCACTACTGTGCCCTAGAAAATGGTTTTGTCTCCTAACATTGCTGCGTGTGAATGTTCCTTCCCCCTGGCAGCTCCAACCCACCAGAACATTAATGAGAAACTAACAAAGAGAGCCAGGCTAATGAGAACAGTAATGAAGATTAATCTGTCCCCAGAGCAGAGGCTGACAGAGACCTAGTGCACCACAACGGCATTTAGAGGGTCAAAAGTGGGTCAATGAAAGCTAATTAATAGCAATTCTCTCTCTTATTCTTAATTACAGAGTGGTGTGTAGGGATTTCAGATAAGCTGCTTGTCCCATTCTGGACACTGAATTCCCAAACTGGGAGCCACAAGCCATGCAGGGATTTGATGGCACACCTGGGCATGGACCTCTCAACTGGGAAACAAGCAGAGCCAGGAGACTGGGCAGGCTCTGCTTCCCCTGGCAGCAACCAGAACTTTTTGTTTTGGAAGATGCACTGGATGACTTTGTGTAATACAGCACAGGAGCTCAGTAGTGTCCTGCCTTCTTACTAGGGCAGCAAGTGATGTCTGAGCAGGAATTTTGGGTCAGGCTGTGGTTTCTCCTCATCAATAAGCTCCTGGTAGCTCCAGCATCCTTTGGAGCCAGTAATCCTTCAGTAGAATTCCCTGATGCACAGCCTATCACCAAGGAGAGTTAGATTTGTGGCTTCCAGGCATGGCTGTAACAAGTCTGTCAGAGGGTCTCACCAAAGGCTGTCACATACAGACACATCAATATTGGACTGAAACACAGGAAGCAGCACAGCAACTCTGGGGAGCCTTGCCATTTGAGAATTTGACTGAGTTCCCAAGCCTGTGTCTCACTTCTTCTGTGACCTTACCTCACTTCAACCCCCTCACCTTGACTCCTGGCCCACCAGAACAGTATGAAGTGCCTTTGGTGGCAGACAGTGTAGCATCCCATGTAATGCTCCTGCTTCTGGTGTTTGTGCGTCTGTGCTGCCTTGTGCAACAGCCTTTGCCAGGCCTTCAAAACATGATCATCACACCTACATGAGGGAGATGCTTCCATTCCTCCTTTGCCCACCCTGGGCAAACCCAAGCTGGAGGGGAAAATAGGCACCAATTCCCCAGGGCCACCCTGTGCTGAGAGGCTGAACTGGAGAGGAAAGCACCAAGGTTGGCTGCTCGAGATGAGCATAAAGCAGCCCTTAGGATTCCTGTCCTGCCTGGCTGGAGCCCAAGTGGAAGCAAATCCTCTGCAGGCAGGGCTGTCCTGCCAGCTCCAGAGTCTCACAGAGGGAAAACACGCTGGGGCCAAAGAAAAATCAATGACTTTGCACATGTCTTTGCAAGGGTACATTCACAGAGGTGACTGGCACTGAAATTGCCCTACTTACCACAAAAAGCTGTGCCACCACCACAGCAGGGGACAGACAGAGCCCAGGCCTTGTTTCAGCCCTTGAGTTGTAATTGGAGCAGGCTGTGGTGCCAGCAGCAGGATCCTTTACAGGATCAGAGCTGCATCTCCCACAATGTTTTCAAAGGTAAGACAGCTGCATTTAACTCTTGTCCTGCTGACATCCACAGCACCAGTCCCTGCACACTGCCCAAGGCAGCCCAGAAGTGAAAGGGGGAGGAGATCAACAGACTGCAGAGATTCCCAGTGGTTCTGCAGTCAGGGACACTGCAGCACCTCTGCTGGAACATCAGAGTGGGTGAACATTTCACCTTTGAGGAATATGCAGCTTTACAGCTGGATAAACAGGAGTCACTTCTCAAATCAGCACAGCAAACAGAATCATCCTGAGCCTGCCTGCTCTCTCACATGGGGAGCATCTCATGTCCTTCTGCTCCAGCATGAGCAGAGACTGAAGTGGGCATAATCAGGGGCTGGTCCAGGCTGTAGGTCTGTGTCTAGGGGCAATCTGTGCGTCTTTCTAGGAAGGTGCTGCCCAGGCACTCAGGGCAAATGCTGCTCTCATTTAAATATTTAAGTTACTTAGGTGTTCTGCTGAGTATTTAAAGGAAGTATGTACCCACCTCCCACTGATAGCAGGAGGACTTAGGCACCTAATTCTGATGGGCTCCTTTGAAAATTCTGGCTTTCAGTGCTCAAAGGTCTGCTCTGAATAGCCAGATCATTGCCCATATAATGTGTGTGCTCTTAAATGATTGGCAGTGGAGCTACCTTACACTGATTCACCTTCTTCTGACTCACAGTCATTTATTTGCACTATTTCCAGCACCAGGAATTGAAACAATGATACATGTTTTCCATACCTTCACAAGAGAATTCAAAAACACCACGAACGCACAACTTTGTGTCCAGCCGTGCCAGGCTCCCCTAACTCCTCAGCAAATGAAACCAAACACATCTGTTCTGAGCTGTAAGCATGCTGAACCAAGTCTAAGGAAATATTATTCCAGAGAAAACCTTTTCCCCCATTTTAAGGCAAATTCCAGCAGTGTGAAGGCTGCCAGGCTCAAAGACAAAACGTTTCCTCTTTACTGTGAGCTAGTCCCTCCTGGCTGGTCTTGGCTTGTGCCTCCACACTGTGAAGGAGGGAATGCTGAGAGGGTTGAGAAAGCCCTCCTGGCTCTATGGTGCTTTTCTAGTTTTGGGGTTGCAACTGCCCAGCAGCTGGTGCCAGCTGTGACACAGCTGTGCCCCAGCACAGAACCCAGCAGCTCCCAGCAAGGTCCACATGAGGCTCTGAGCCCCTGAGTCCTTCCAGTGCTGCCCAAACTTCACCCTGGTGACCAAACCCCCCAGAGCCCAGGTGGGGCCACTTTCCTCTAACTTGGGTGTTTCTGCAGGGATGTCGGGCCAAATAGAAACCAGCAGCACATTGGTTTCACCTTCTTAATCCAACTGTTAACTTAGGTGTGTTTCTAGACTCTGTTAGGCAGTGGAGGGACCCCAAAGCCACTGAAATTGCAGGATAGTGGCATGTAGCAGCCAAGGTACTGGGACAGTAGAAAATTCAGCTACGTTTGAACTAAATCATTTATCTCAGGATCCATCACACCAGGTCTGACCACTTCCTGAGATGAACCAATGGAGATAAAACTGCTAATTTGAGTCTCAAGCCAGAGTAATGCCCTTGGATTAGTTGAGTGCAGAGTTAGGGCAACTTCTCCCAGAGCCTGACTCTGATTCACTCTTCAAACTCTGAATCACTTGGTTTTAGCTCAGCCACCAACTGCAGCTAAGAGCAAAATGACCATGTGTAGTTCCCCCAGGGAAATACTCTCCAGCTGCCTTCCCACAAGAGAGGAACTGAGATTGCTCCTGCTGTGCTGGCTCTGTGGGAAGCAGTGGGTGGCAGAGGCAAAGAACAGCCAGCCCCAGGACAGGATGGCTTATTGAGTTTTAATTTGTTTGTTTTTTTTTTTTTTTTTACAGGCTGAAGGGAGACCTTCATACTCAGTAAAATTCAAGGGGATGTGAGCTCCGGATTGGGCCTCTGGGGCATGGTAGCCCTTACAGCAGCCAGTTTAACTGGGAAAGGAAGGAAGTGGTGCTAAGCAAATCACTATTCCTTGAGCAATGGCAGTGAAAAGCTGGGCAGGGATAGATCCCATATGAGTCCAGTCCAGGATCAGACCAGGACCATGAAGGGGTTCAGCTCAAGACAAGCTCTGTCAGAGCTGTTCCACAACTATTCTGTCTCCAGCTCCCAGTATCCCAGATTTTCTGCAGTCCTTACCAGCAATTGGGTGGTCACAGCTGGGAGCTGAAAAGAAGCTGCTTAAATTCTCCAAGCTCCAGCTTTGAGAGCACTGAAAACAAGCCATGCATGGGTGGAACAATTCAGTGAAGCCATAAATGTCTTTTCAGCAGCACATGCAGGCAGTGTGGTCTGCTTGTTGCTGTTGTGCTGTAGGACTATGGGAGCATCTTACAGCTTCCTGGCTAGGGCTCTGTTCTAACATCACAGAATCATTTTGGAGATTTTCACTAGCTGAGCTCTGCTAGAGGAATGCAATGTGGCCACCAACCTGACATGAAGATCGAGTCAGCGCTGTTTATTGAGGGTTTGTCAGGACCACCCCCACTAAGGATCTTGTGGATCTCACCTATGGAGCTGAAACAAATGTGCTTTGTCTTTAAAAACGGGGCAGGGCTAAACAAACTACTTTTGTGATCCACTTGCATGCCAGAGGCTCAGCTCTTCTAAAACTTAGGACCATTAGAAAAGACTCTGCAAATAGCCTTTGTCACATTAAAAACTGAGCACTAGGCCAGGCTCAGAGAACACAAGGCAAAATCGAGCCATGTCTGTCCCAGCTCTGCACTCAGGTAACCAGGGAGACTGCACTGCTGAGCAGGCACAGTGATGGTGTGAGGCTGGGCTGGAAAACAGAGCTTTTAGCAGCCCTCAGCAATGTGGTCAGCACTGCAGCTCCTTGGAGAGGCTCAGCAGAGAGGGCAAGGCTTGAAGCTCTGTGGCTGAGTCAGTGCTGAACTCTCCATGGACCCCTCTCAGGTGTCAAGCCCTGATCAAAGCAAGGAAGGGAGCACAGAGATAGGTCCATGGTTTGTGACCATGCTCTGACTTTATTGCCAGGACACAAAACCCACCTGGTTGTGCTCACAGGGCTGCACCATCCCTGTGCTGGGGCTGAACCCCAGCTCTCTGCTTGGCTCAGTGCGGAGTTCATCACACTCCAGCTACCAACCCTCAGTGCTCTTCCACCAAAAAAAAAAAAATTCAATGAGACAGTTTGTGTACCTTCAATACCCCACAGAGGCACAGCTCACGGCCAGACACGGGTGACTGTGTGTGGGGGAGACCTTGAGTCCCTACAGCTCTCCACTTGGTGCTGCAATAACAAACACACCCCAGCCCATTGCTGACTACTCTGGTGGGTGCATAAATCAGAGCACTTCTGAGCTATGGCTCAGGCTAAAGTGAGCCATAGCTCACAGGAAGCTGTTCTCAAGGTGGTTTGAAACTCTCTGCCTTAATTTCCTCAGCCTTCTTAGGGCTCATTACAGAAGATCTGTGAGGGGCAACAATTGCTTGTAAGATAATAATTGAATTGAATGAATAACAACTAGTGAAACTTGAGGATAAGTATTAAAACTGACTAAAAGCTATCCAAGCTGAAGAGAATTAAAAAAACATGAAACTCAGCTACAAGCCTAATGAACAATTGCTTCACAACTGTTCCTAAATCATCTTTAAAATATATCTTTTTAAAAGGGCATTTTTAAAATTACAGATTATTTTTTAAATAAAAATGTTAAGAAAAAGGAAAATAAATAGGCCCTTGTAAGGGTTCATTTAAACTCTACATGGAAAATAACTCTGGACTCCCATTTCCCTCCAGTATGGTCTGTGAGAAATCCCCAATCACTTTTTTTGCCCATTTAAGCAGGTTCTCTCTCCCTGTGCCTCCTGGACACTGTGTGCTCTTCCAGCATTAAGGACAGCCAAATGCAATTTAGCCAAATTCACACCTTTCACTCCATAATCTGTGATCTCTGTGTCAGCCTTCTGTGTGGGGATGGAGGGCCACAAAAGGTCAAATGCACCATTTGGGAACACACTCTCCCTTTTCTGGGCTTCCTTCAGCCTTTTGTTCTCCTCACAGTGGCAGCTCCCAGCCCTGAGACCCCATTTACACCATGAGCCCACGGCACCTCTCAGTCAGGACATGGCTGGACCTCCTTATAGGCACAAAAGCCTCCATTTAGCACAAATCCAATTTTAAATGCAAAAGCAGGTTCTTAAAAACAACAGAAAAAAAAGCAGCAAGCCATCAAGGTAGCAGAGTGTGATGGATATTAGCCATGCACTTAAGTGTCCTGCTGAATCAGGGCCATGGCCTATCGATTACGACGCTGCATTAATGACGTAATTTTCTCAGAAATGATGGTGGAGTCTGGATCTTGGCCAAGGTTAGCCAACATATACAGCAAAAACAGTCCCAACAACAGCCTGGATCTACCCCCATGCCTCTGAACTGACAGCACACCTGTCCATGCCCTGTGGGTCCAGCATGGTGGGTCCCTGGGGTTGGCCGCACCTTGTCTTGCCAGGGCAGTTCTGAGCTGGGAGATTTGTGCTGATTACAGGTGGACTGTGCAGAGGTTTACAGCTGGGCCTGTTGTGGCTTAACCCAGCAGGCAGCTAAGCACCACACAGCTGCTCACTCAGTCCCCCCACAGGGGGATGGGGGAGGGAATTAGGGAAAAAAGCCATTCCCCTTGTACTGTCACTACATGCTCCTGCAAAAATTGCCTCTCCATCTTTCTTATTATCAACATTATTCTCCTTCTAATTCCAAGCCACAACACTGTACAAGCTACTAGGAAGAAAATCAGCTCTACCCCAGCTGAAACCTAGACACAAGTCACTAAAAGTGACCTAATTAATAAAACTTAATTAGCTAGCATTAATCAAATAAAATCCATTAGCAATCACTCTAAGAGCTGTACAGAAAGGTTATAAAGGAAAGCCTATTCAAGATTCAAACTCCAGCTCCATCCCCACTGTCTATATTCAATACCAGCAATGCCTTAACATTCCAGGCCAGTTCCCCACACGGAGTGCATCTCCAGACTGCAGTGTGGTGCCTGCCAAGCACCAGGCATGGCTCTGCCCTCACTGTTCCAGGCAGAGCTGTGCACAGAAGGAGCAGCCATCACACAGTTGATGTTGTTTTATTTCTGCAGTTCTCAGCTGCAAAGGGCTCATCCAAACCATAGGCACTGCCAGCTTGCTGTGTGGTCCCTATCTTTGCATCCCTTTGGCCAACACCAGGAATGTACAGAGCCAGGGCATCTCATCTCATTCATCCTGAGCACCATCACACACTGCTAACAGGCTTTGTGGCCTCTTCACCTTCCTGCAGCAGTGCTGCGAGGGGCAAGCCTGGAGTTCCAGCAGCTCATCCTGAGCCAGTCCCGGGAAGTTGCACCATGTGTGTTGGCGTACCTGCCCTGAAACACCTGAGTCACACATTGCTGCATCTCCTCAATGTACAGAAGATCTCCTCTCTCCTCCCTCTTGCATCTTCACCCCAAATTTTAAAGCCACACAGCTTTCTGTCACTTGAGCCTATTGCCGGGTGAGGTTTCATTTCCAACATGTAGGGACAGCAGCCTCTCCCACTTTCCCCAGGAGCAGCAGGGATTTCGGCAGGAATTAACGCCGGGATCTAGGCACGGGACAGCCAGAGCAGGGTGCCAGCCGTGCCCTTGCCAGCAGCTTCCCCATCCGCAGCTGTGCCCTGGGCTGGAGCCGGGTCACGCCCAGCTGCGCTCCCGAGTTAATGGTGCGGGAGAGCGGCCGGGTGTGACTCCGAAGGAAGGGAGAATGTGCTTCCAGCTTTTCCATAACAGTTAATCATTAACACCTTTCATGGTCGCAGAAGGTGCTGGCCTCCTTACAGCTCCCCTTATCAGCCATAATTATTTCCTGATCTGCTCTCGCCTGACTACCTGGCAGACTCATGCACAACACCCCTGAATCACCTGACTGCATTTATTGCCCTATATCCCAAGCCAAATGGGTCTCTGCTGTGTCAGCTGCAATATTTACAGCATTACAGTTATTTCTCCCTGCCCATGCCCAAACAAAAGTTGTTCTGCCCCCCACCTCACCCTTTACACCATCCCTCTTCCTGTGACAAAACAGAGCAGTCATCTAAATACCTCAGCACTCCTTTCTCCTCTTCTTCCACAAAAGCTACAGCTCCTCTTGCATATAGCCCAGGGGCTACTGCTGCTATATCCCTAAGTCCACTTTAAGTTTTCAACCATTTCAATTCTATAGATATTGCCTCAGTATCTAAATTAATACATGTCTATTTACACTTCTGTCTTTTTTCTTTTATTTTGAATTTTCTGACAAAATAGCTCACGTCCACAGAGGAGAGAGATGTAAATCCAAGGGATAGATGTAAATGTGTCACACATATGGTGTGTTATCTGCTTCGGAGGAGAGTTCAGAGTCACTGGCTTAACTCTCTTATTGAATAAAAATGGATAGAATACCCTGACCATCGAGGTTGGTCTGAACAAATGCAGCCCTATACGAGTGAAATAGTGGAAATTGCCAAGAGTGGGAGGATGGCTCATATTTAGGTAAATAAAAGAAACTTAAATAAAAGCAAACACTGGAAATGCAGCCCTTACTGCAGTTTTGATGAGCCAACCTATTCTCAGTGAAGAATCTGCTGTGTACTCTGTAGGTAGCACATGCCCATGTAACACAATTGCTGTCCGAGAGTCTTATATCAAAACACTTACAAAAGGGAACAAAGGTATCCAGACACAAAGGGGAAGTGTGGAGCAATGGAAACATGATAATTCATTATTAAATTCATTTTTTAAGTGAGACAATAGCATCTATAAAAAGGAATAAAAATGCAATGAAGGGAGATTTCATATTCATTACCAAAGTTTAGGAAAAAAACTTTTTTAGGGAAATTCAAAACCCCAAAAGGAGTAGGGGATGTACACAGAACAAACCCAGGGCCAGATTACACTGGTGTTATTACCAGCACCAGCGCCTGACACATGGCTGACTCAACATCCAGGAGGTTACAAGGCCACTCTGAAACACTTGCAATCTACAACTCAAACCAATGCTTCCTCTTTCTTTCTAGCACAGCATTCACATAACCCAGCCAGGAACTCAGGCAGGTCTCAAACATTACCAGGGAATTTGGAAATGCTTTAGTCTGCTTGTCTTGATTGCTGGAGCCAGGCCACTTTCAAGGCTGACCAAGCAGATGTGCCTCATGATCCAAGAGCATAAATAACACATGGGCAAAGTATAAAATCAGAAATTGTTCAGAGCTTACCTGCATGTGCAGTTCCCCAGCACACGTTGCTTCCTTCTGCTCTCAGCCATCATTATTTTGCTTGGGGTTGCTGCTGGTAGTGCTTTAGAAATTCCAGCTTGGGGCTCAGGAATGGTCACAAACACATGTGGGATCTCAAAGGATCACTGAAAGGCTGAAGCAAAGGAAGGCAAAGCCTTCCTTTTTAAAAGCCACCATGAGAAGATGATCCTGTGGTTCGCCTAAGTCGTGACTTATGGGGAGAATGTCCCACACCCCCTCTTAGCAAGGACTGACAAGGCATGAAGAAGAACGGATTGACCAGTGATTTTTGCAGCTCCTTTCTCCATGTGGGAGGATGCCTCAGCTCAGACAAAAAGTGGCACAGGGAGGAGACCAAGGTCTGTAGAGATAAAAAGGGCAGAAAGGTGATTAAAGTAAAAGTTTTGGGATTTCTCACAAAAACCTCCCCCCCAGAAAAAAAACCCAAAACCCAAATCTAAAGCCACTGGAATCACAGGATGCCCCAAAAAACATCAGGATGCTGATGCCAACAGATGTGACCACAGGCCTGAGGTTATGCCAGAGGATGGATCATACTACAAACAGTTTCTCTTTTACACTCCTCCTACACGTTACTGGTTCCAGCCAGGGAGAAGATAAGAGCTAAGGTGAGCCTCTGGCCAGAGCCTGTGCAGATGCTCCAGTGATCATGGCCTCACTACTGGGTCACAAGCTACATTCCACCCCAAGCAACACTCAGACATGCAGCTCCTGGAAAATGCTCATTTGATTTCTCGCAACCTTTTATTTCAGGCCTTCCTCCTGTTGCTTCCTTTTGGCCTGTTCTTTTTCAGCATTAAAAATACACCCAATTTTAACTTACTGTGAAATACACTGCAATAAGCAGCCCTGCAAGTTGATGTCAGCTGTCAGTCCACAAATAATCCCAAAGTCCCCCTTTACTGCTGCCTGTCCATGTGCCCTGACCCATAACTAAAGAGGTCTCTTCTAGAGTGAGCCCAGAGCTCATTCCCCACGGTGCACTCTCGGCCTCTCTGCCAAGACAGCCAACACCAGTAGCTATTATGGAAGTCACTCACTGTGACATGATGGCCTGTCCATGGGGCACACAAGTCAAACCACTCCAGCAAGACCCACTGGAGTGAGGGAGTCACCAAGGAGCAGCACAGGGCTCACTTTTCCCTGCAGGGCACATCTGGCTTTCTCATCCATGGACACCACAGCTTGACCTGACCACTGAACTACCTAATGCAACAAGCCCTCTGTAATCAGCAGCTGTGGAAACTAATAGCATAATTCTTTCCATTTTCAATTCAGTTTGAGAGACTTTAATGAAATCTGATGAGGGACAACGTAGCCAGCCATGAATTTATGCATGAAGCACATTACCTGCACTGCAGTCATGCCTTGTGCCAATGCTCCTACAAGTCTGCTACCAGAGAAACACCTTCTAAGGGTATCTGGGCACTACCCGACCATGCAGGGCAAGTTATGGCTGTGTGTTCTGAGTTGCTCTGCTCCTTCACTATAGTTCACCTCCCTGCTTAATTGGCATATATGGTGTTGGACCTTCTCTGTAAAATGTCTAAAAAAGATGCTACTTTCTTGGTTTTTAGTGGATTTCTAGGCAAAGTTCCACCTCAAGACAGAGTTAGGACCCTGACCTTTAGCAAATACTTGTATCTTCTTGTTCAGGGCTTACTGAGTTGCTCGGGACACATTCCCATGCTGCAGTTCCTGCTTTGCTGCAGGCGTAGGTGGGAGTTTGCTGGCTTTCCCCAGCCTGGAGCCTGTGCTGCCAGCCCCAGGGCATGCAGGGCCCTTCACCCCCATCAAGCTTCATCTTGCCCATCCACTGCTCAGCCTTGTCTAACCACAGTGAGTTGTTTCCTGTCTTCTGAGAAACATTTCATGGAAAAGTTTTATCACTCTATTTTTCTGAAGGAAGTTTTGGTTCTCAGGTAAGTTTTCTTTCCTAAAATCTAAGTCACACATACATCCCCCCACAAGAAATCCCACAGTAGGGATGTAAGAAAAATTGGGTTTTGGTCAGCAAAACCTGTTGTCACACACACCCTACCATCAAAAGTCCTGAAAGGTCTTGATGGAAATAATTGGGTTTGGAGCATATGTGCCTATCAGAAAGCCTCAGCTTCCAACGAGCATAACCCACCCTCCCCCCCAAAAAAAAAAAAAAAACAAAAGAAAAAAAAGCAAAAGCAAAAAAAACCCACCCAACATACAACCAAGGGTTTCTGAGTTACTTCATGTTCTGAACCAAGCCAATAGACCAAGAGACAGGGCTGGTGAGTGAATCACAGCAGAGTGCAGCTCACAGGCAGTGCCCCAAAGACGCTTCCAGGCGCTCCCTCCTCCCGCCTGCTGGAGCTGCAGCTCCCGAGCTGTGCCCTCTGCTGAGCTGCCAGGGCCACTCTGTTCCCCGGAGGGGATCCCCACCACCGGCAGGACAGATGCCACCAGTCATATCCATTCCCCGTGGCACAGCCAGGCTGTCAGCCCCAGTGACAGCTCTGCTGTGATGGCTCTCACAGCCAGTGCCCAGAGCACAGCCAGCACTGCTGAGTGTGGACAGAGGGCTGGGCCTGCCTCTGCACCTCTGCAGTCACAGCAGCAACTTTCTTATGGTTAAAGAGCTTTCACTCCATCTTCCAGGCCTGTTTTTTCCATTTTCCCATGTTTGGTTTTTTACTTTGCACATAAAAACCAACCCATCTCTACTGCTAACTATACATGCAAAGCCCTGGGACTGGACTATGGTTCCCAGAGGAGAGCACTGGAAGGCAAAAACAGGGAGACAAACTGTATTAATATGGTTTCTGTTTTGCACAGGGGCTCCACCCTCTCTTTCAAGACCATGCATTCAGTTAATGAGAAACAGGGTATTCCCACCCCTTGTGCACAATCCCCTTTTTATTTCATACACAGAGAGGAATTAAGACATGAGACTTTCTCAACCACTTCCCACAAGAGCTGTCTCTGGCTTTGACAATCCAGCTTGACTGATCTTTCCCTGGCAGTGGCCCTGGCGTCAGTAGCCCAAGTGATGGATGGGCTTTACAGCTCTATCAGCCTTTGGGATAGCTGGTTGAAGAGAAGTGCATAAAACCAGCAATTTATGCTTTCTCATGTTCCTAAACCACAGGATGTTTATAGGGACCTTTTTTCTTTAGTGGTGGCTTTGAAACAGGAGCAAAATAAAAATGGTGAGACTCTCAAGTAGCTGTGCTGCACCCACTGCTAGATGAGACTGAATTATATGACTGGGAAGCAGCAGGGGTACCCAAATTTTGCATCATCCCAAATTCCAGATGACATGGACTCATACACTGCTTCCTAGTTTCCCTCCTTTATCTGCATTTTAACTCCAATCCCCTGGGCCAAGTGTGACAGGAGTGAATGCTATTGTCTGCAGGTAGAAAATGAAGGTAGAAGACAGGAGAAGACAAATAACTCAGCTGCCACAAAAGACAGGGAGACATCAATGCAGTCTCTGTGCATCCTAGAAAGATGAACACCAGTAATTTTAGGCAGTTAGAGACATCACAGTTGTCAGGTCACAGTTTCAGATAAACTCATATTCTGCTCAATCTTTCCCAAGTTATCTCTGCCATCAGAGGATCTGTGATCACTTGGGTAATGTAACAATGGCTGAAACTTTAAATGCAGTCAGATTGATAGGCCCCATTAAGATGCTCATCACAAGCTACTAAAAACCCACTGATTTATGGCTAGCAGCAGGAAAGTTTCCTCACAGGCAGTTATATTTTTCTTCTTCAGCTTTCAGAGCTGCTTTTGTAGAGGTTTCACTGTTTAAGCACTTAGAGCTTAATGAATACTCAGACAATTGTCTGATGTTAAGCTCCCTGGATGCCAGCGATGACTGAGGTTGAAGATAACTTAGAAAAGAGCCCAATAGCAAACGGTGAGCACCACGGCTCCTACTGATAAAAACAATTGCTTTGTGCCCTTCAGAGCTTAAATTCGTGACCAAGTTGCCACAAAATGAATGCAAATGCACTTCAGATGACCTCAGCAACTTGCTATGTATACAGTCTTAACCCTTAGCAAAGACAGAGGGATCCAAGTGACACAGACATGCTTGCACATAGCAGCAAATGTAAGGCAGAGCCAAGCTGAACACAGCCCCAAACACCCTTCAAAGCCAGAAATAGGAAAAAAAAAGTTCATTCACTTCTTCCACACTGATACAGTGTCCAGGGCAGAAACTGAGAGAGTAGTCCAAGATATTTCTGTCTGACATAAATGTAATATTTAACATCTTGGAGGTGTAGACCTGTGTTGGCTCTCCTGGAGGTTAATAACCAGGAGATTCTGAGCAGACAAGCAAAACTGAGCTGTCTCAACACCTGAGATGTTGGGACTGATGCACAGCTGTGTTTCCTCAAGGAATGTGACATCCAACCTACTTTCTCATTATAAAAGCAGCAGGACTATGTTTTTAGGAAGATGACAGTTTCAATATTCTTCATACTTGAGGACTTTCCCAACTATCACTCTACCATAGAGTAAACAGATGTACCAGGGTAAATTCAGGTAAAGAGTGACTCAGGATTTCTGAGGCATCATCAAGTGCAAACAAGACCTTTGAGATCAATTACTGGCTGCTTAAAGTAAAACAGAACTGACAGATGCACTCAGTGTCACAGGGCAGTCACCTCTTTCTCTTTAGAGGGGATGTTTCCTGGACATCAGGCCTATAAAAGTGGCATCTTCACAGAAGTGATTTGCAGCCATTTCCCCACAATACATAAGGAAGGCAACTGTTCTTGGTTGTCACTCCATGTGCCCCATTTCCTCTGGGAATTGTCCCGTTTCAACCAGGAGAAAACCACTAACATACTGAGTTCCTATGAATTTTGAGAAAACTGGGAGGCAAACAGAGCAAGAAGTCTCTGCTGGTGCCTTGCTAAGGGAAGAACTAATAAACTGAGCTTTCCCTTGACACCAAAGAACATCCAGAAGGATGTGTTAGAAAGCATATTTCAGGTTCTCTCTTCCTCTGTGATGCTCCCTGATGTTCTCCAAGCAGCTGAGATCCTGTCATGTGGGACACTTCCTGCCCATGACCACTTGTGCCAGCCTTGCTGGGCTTGGCTTTTAAAGATTCTCTGCCTTTACCCAGAGCTTGGGGGCAGCTCTGGATTCATAGTTCACAGTTTGTGGTTTTCCTCTCACAAGAAGCAGCAGTTCCTGAAATCCTCTACTGGCTTTCAAAGGGGACTTTTTCTCCTCATTGCTTGCAGTGCTTGACAGCCTCTCAAGTCAATTTGTTCCTGTAAATGTTCAGGGACTCCTCCAGCTTCCTAGAGTGCCCTGGGCTCTCATCTGCAGGATCCCTTTGGAGCAGGTCTGGAGGACCCCCAGCTAACCAGCCACTTCCCTGCCATGCTGGGGGTTTGAGTCAAAGCCTGACTGGGCAGGAAGCTGAGTCCTGGTTTCTGCAGGCCTGCAGAACAGCTCATCTCCACACTATGTGTGAGAGAAACTCCTAAATCTTTGTTCACAGTGAGTGGCAGCTGACACTCCTCAAATCACAGAGAAGAAAGGGGAGGATGGAAAAATGTTTGCCTCCCAGCTCTTACTGAGGCTTTAGAATGAGAACTTTCCTTGGGGGCTGGTTCTTCTCCAACTTTCTACATTGCTCCTTTGAAGCATCCTGCCCTTAGATCCCTTTGAAAATAAGGGGTACAGGTAGTTTTAGTGGGTAAGTTATAGTCTTCCCCAGGCAACTAAGACAACTTCAGACAATCCAAGTGAGAATCCTTCCCATCTCTTTTATGGAATGACCCTGAGAGACTGGAAACACTGAAGCAGCCTAACAGTAGGATACTGTACCAGCACAGTATCAAAGCCTCTCAAACAGAAGTTCCCCAGATTTTCCAGTACTCCCTTGTTGTTCAAAGACTCCTGCTCCATCAAAGCTCAAACTGTTGCAGGACCAACAGATCACGTGAGAGGCATCAGAGGATTATTAATTTGAAAGAAATGGGTGGAAAGTGTGTCAAGCACACCCAATCTTTGAACTGGGTACTTTAGAAGATCATTGCAAAATAAAACACAACTGCACATTCATTTCTCTTTAGGAAGAACATATTGCACAAAGCCACAAAAGCTACATGACCTTCATGTGAAGGAGAACAGAAAGACCAATCTTCACTCATTGAAAATTGACTTGGAAAGGCAACAAAGCAATGCCAGTTTCCACCAGCTGACGATACGACCAAATGTCTGCAGTGCTCAGAAGATGAAACTGTAAGGCCTATTCATTGCAAACCCTCTGGGCATATGGTAATCAGGGAGAAATTTCTTTCCAGAGATCATTATGGTGAAAATAGAAGTCCATGATTTTGGCCTGCAGTGGAGGGTGGCATCTATTAACTGCATCTGGCTGCAGAAAATCCTACAATCTGTGCTTCTGTCTGGTAGCTTGTGTTTATCTACAGCATCACCTTTACTGTGTTGTCTCCAAATCCCTGTGCAGAAGACAGGCCAAGAGCAGAACAAACTTTTTTTCCATTGCCACTGTCTGGTCCAGCAGCACTGACAAGAGGGATCCATGCCTTGTGCCCATTGTGGCACCTCATGGGAGAGATAGAACTCAGTGCCTCAGAACTGAAGGTTGCTGTTAATGCACCCTTAAAGGATAATGGCACTGACCATCTGCCTAGAGCCCACAGCACAGGCAGGGCTCTGTTTAGGATCATTTCCTTCCAAAAGTGAAAGAGGATGCTCTTTGTTTTCTACAGTGACACGGAGACCTGAAAGGGGAATTTTATCTTTGTAGAAAAGCCCCACATCTGTTTGTAGTAGATGCCAAAGGAACAAATGATGAGCATCCCTCCCATCCCACTTCTAGAACACCCCAAATCTTGGTAGCATCACCACTGAAGCCATATCCAGCATTTTCCACTCTAAGACACTTATAGGACTTTATATTGGTGACACTAATGCTGGTCTAACATTCATGAACAGAGAAATGAAGATATCAAAAAAAACCCATATATATGACTGGTATTCAACTACCCAGCAGCCAACAAACACCAAAAACCAAACAAAAAACCCACCTCCAAAAAAAACCTCAAAACCACCCCAAAAAAAAAAAAAAAAAAAAAAAAAAAAAAAAAAAAAAAAACCAAGAACAAACAAACAAGAAAAAAAATCAAAAACTCAAAACAAAACAAACAATAAAATCCCCAAAAAACCAACCAAACAAAAAATTCCATCTAATTGAATGCCTCCTAGATCTCTTATCTGCACTAGAAAAAACTCTTGGCAAGAAAATAGCACTGGCCAGATCCCATAAAATTGCACATAAGAGAATTCTGATAGCCTCCAGTTTGGATAAGGAAATCACAAGCAAAGAGATATTTTGTAACCAGAATTCCCACACACACAAACATTCAGCACAGGATAGTCATAACAGCAGAAGGAAACAGATTTGTAAAGGTTTTTTTCTATTAATAAAAGTAGCCAGTATATTTCCTCACACTTATAGCAGCACAGGGCCCAGGGGCACAGAGACCCTCCTGTCTCCAGTTTTTAGGTGAACTGAATGCTGGCTGAGGCAGGATAGTCCAAGATTGGACTGAAAAGTCTCTAGCTGTGAGTCTGCCCATGTCCATCAGTTCCATAAGTCATTCCCAACTTAGTCCTTTTTCTTTAGTTTACAAGTTAATTAGCACCAGACTGAAAAAAGAAAGGGTCATTTCTTGTGGATAAAGAGATGCCAAACTTCCTAAACTCCAGGGGAGAGAGGAGTTTGTGGTTAAATTTGTGGTTAACCTTGACTCCAACACCTGTTAGAAGAGCACCGGGTATAGAACAACATTGACACAACCTGTGTGACAATGGATTAATGGAACCTGCTGCCCAAAGGATCCCAACAGCCATGTTCCAGCTGCTGTGCACACTCCTCAGGGGTCAGAGCACACCAGGGAGGCTCTTTGGTGTTTCCATAGCAGGAACAGAAGGGAAGCAGACATTAACCCCCCACCTGCACCTCCAGAGGTATAAGCTGTAGCACACAGAGCATCCATGGTCTAGAAGGCCGTTGTGAGGCAGAAACAGTAAATTACAGGTGGCAGGGTAAGAAAGGTCTGAAGCTGGGAAGGCTCTGCCAAACACACTGGTGGAGGACAGACCCGTGGAGGGCAGATCCAGCTACAAGTAACACTAGCTAGCACATACCTAGAATACACATCAAAAACCCTCATGTGCTCAAGGAGGAATGTCAAAACCAGGCACAGAGTTCACAGCAGCTGAACCCTTCCACCTCTGAGTCCATGGGCTCTTCCCTGGGGGGGCTGAACTCCAATACCTCTGAGGTGGAAGACAGAAAAAGGTTTGGCTGGGTGGATGCTGCTTGGACAGCCTCACCCCTGGGCAGGGAACAGCCAGAGCTGCAGCCAGCAGCACTCTACAAAAGAAGCCTTTGACAGTGACCTCCCAGCTTCCCTAGCCTTCAGCAAGGCTGTGAGCCCAGGAGACACCAGCCTGAGTCACACTCACATCTGGCCTCTCTGCTCACCAGGACTGACCTTGGGTTTTAAGTCATCACACCTTGAAAATAACCTCTGCTCCAAGGCAACCCATCTGACTTGCAAAAGATGACGCAAAAAGAAGATGGATCAGTAAAAAATGGCAGGCATGAAAGAAAGAGAAAAAATATTAACAAAGAGAAGAAAGGGAAATATGGAACAGAGCAATCTTCTACTCTTCATTCATGTCATGTTCTGGCACACTTCATAGCTTTCATCTGTGCAGCCCCCACACAGATGCAGACAGCACAGAAATCAGGTGCTGGGCACAAGCACTGGAGTGAAGTCTGACACTGAGTGCCCTGCAGCCACCCCCTCCTCTTCTACACTGCCTGACCAGGGGGCAGGGGCTCTGATGCCCACTGTAATTAAGCCCTGCTCATATTTTCTCCCTAGGAACTGTCATAATTAAGTCAATGAATTATGGATGTGTTACTTAACTGAGACTATGAACCAGCTTGTAAAGAATTCACTGGAAGTCTCGGTCTTGCATTACAAAAAGGAATGTGACATTCAAGAGCAGTATCATTAGCAGCATGGCAGGGTCATGCCTGCACTCCTGAATTCTCCAAGCCTACAGATTTCTTTGAGCATCAGAAGAAGTGACAGGATCAGATCAAGGGCATTAGTGTCTTCCTTCCTCGTTAGGTCATTGAAAACTCTCTGTGCTCCCAGAAGTCTCACAATTTACAACATTGCTCCAAGCAAATGCTTTGGGTGGGTGGGGGCTCCACACACATGTTAAAAAACAAGGAGCTTCATGGCTATGGGGAGGTTCCTCTGAAGACCATGCCCAGTGCTAATTCAGCAGTGACTGGCACAGAGACAGGCCATGTCCCAGCTGTATTTTCTCAGAGCATCTGCACAGAAGGATGATATGGAGAGAAAAAGAGTCACATCTCTTCATATAAAGAGCCAGGTAATACTTTAAAATGCTATTTCTTATACAGTCATTGCTGTAAAGTGCCAGGGAAATGGGGTCTTCAAATGAAAGAGTTTCCAGACAGAATCTGTCCAAGGCAGTACAACACATTTCTTTTAGATTTTTTTTTAATTAATAACACTCAGTAACCAAATACAGCCAGAGATTAATCATCACACAGATCTCATTAAGATAATTATTAAAGGATAAAGCACAAAGGTACCTTCATTTGAACATGGCTCTTCTTCCCATCTACTTTCAGATTAATATTCAGCCACAACTTTTTTCATATCAAAGAGCACTGTATCCTTCTCTCTCCCTACATATCACTGATCTATCTAGAATAGAGAATGCAGCACAACTGATTTTTGTGTTTGAAGTCCCAGGTTACATACTCAGTTCCTGCCCTGTTTCTGAAATCAGCTGTGCCAGTAAAACTCTTGCTGGGTTAGACTGTGTCCTTTGGAGCCCCAGAGCAGGACAACAGACCATCCAGCGTGAGCAAAGATGGTGTGGTGTATTCCATACTGTTCCTCCCATTTTTTCCCAAAATCTCCAGAAGGCATTCTGTTGCTAACAAACAGATTGTGACTCACTGAGACAGTCAAAATTACATTCCTGTAATTTCCATCTTTACTTCACTCATTCAAATCCAGCCTGTTGTGGCTTGTCCATCTTCTGTTTGGCAAATCCTCATGGCTGTCCTCATATGGCAGTAGAGTATGTTTGAACATCAGCTCAAAATAAGTTCTAGCCAGGACAGTGTTAGACCAGTTTCTTTAGGTGGTGACAAGCAAAATGAAGTAAGAACCTGAAATATCAGTGTCTCCTCAAAATCAGTAACACAGTCTCAAAGAAATGAAAAGCAAGAGTTCAAGCCCAGGAAAGTGAGGACAAAGAGGAGCCTCAAGTCACCACAACATCAGTGCATTATCAAAAGCACCCTCCAGAGGTGCTGTAAAGTCCCCAAAGTGTGGGATGCAGTCCCTGCTCTGCCCAGCTGGTAATGAGAACACACCTAACAGGCTACCAGAGCTGGGCAGTGGCTCTGGGTCCAAATGTGCTATGAGTGAAATTTAACATCCCAGTTTTCATGCCACATATTGTGATATTTAGACTCCAAGAACATCAGCAGATCACTCAGGAGGATGCCACAGGGCCTGGATCTCCTTTCCTAAAACATAAACTGCTTCCAGCCAACAGAAGGGGAGGTCAGGCATTGCTAGGGGTGGTTGGGAGCTCAGACACTGCTAAGACATGGCAATACTTCAGTGTCTACTCTTCTATTCATGCAGTTATTGAGCACAGTATTAGAATATGAGGTTTTTAAGAAGACATCTGTTTGGTTTCAAGGACCACAGAATTCATAGAACATATTTAAGCTGCTTCATTATTTTTTCCTCCCAGCTGCTTACAGGGCTCTGCCCACACTTTACTACCACACCTGACATGGAAGCTTTCCCAGCTTCACCCAGTAGCTTTCACTAGACAGTGCAGTCAGAGAAAAACAAGTTATCTCACTTTCCTAATTAGCATTTTAGATAGGACTGACTTGGGCTAAGCAGCTATTGCTGATTCCTGCCTCGGGCTCCGAGCAGTCCTGCAGAAACTTCCTTACTTCACAGCCCAGCTTTGCTCTCACATCAGGAGATGTGCTCTGTCCCAGGAAAGCCTTACTTAGAGGATCATAGTCCTGAAACTCCTTGTAGATGCTCTGCTCCTCTCAATTAACCTGCCCTGGAGGATTACTGACAGGCAGAACAGAGAGCAGAAATCAAAATGGTGCAACAATACCTGCTTTCAAAGAAACAAGTACCCCAGAAGTTACTTGGGAACAAAGATTTCTGTTCATGCTGAAAGTACTAAAAAAACAATTTTGACCAAATAACTACATTTCAAAAGAGTCATTGTGAAACTGAAACAGCCCAGATAACATGCTCAGCTTGATTTGATTTTCCTAGGACTCTGATGAGTTATATTCTTAGGTAAAGGCAGTCTGTGATCTGCTTGGTTTTCTTTGTCCTTTGTAGGTTCCCAAAAGAACATTGCCTTAAATGTCTGAGGGTCTTGGCATTTAGAATTGTAGAATCAAAATCAGTAGATTTTGTAGATCATTCTGTGTTGTAAGGGACCTCAAAGGATCATTGAGTCCAACCCCTGGCCCTGCACAGGACACCCCAACAATCCCACCCTGTGCCTGAGAGCATTGTCCAAACATTCCTTGAACTTTGACAGGCTTGGTGCTGTGACCACTGCCCTGGAGAGCCTGTCCCAGTGCCAAACCAGCCTCTGGGAGAAGAACATTTTTCTAATATCCAACTTAAACCTCCCCTGACACAGCTTCATACCATTCCCTTGGGCAATTTCAGCATTTTCAATAGCATTGCTTATCTGCCTGCTTTCCTAATCTAAATGGCATTCATGAAGCAGGTTCTCTAACATCCGTTCACAATTTCTCGAGAGTAAACACACCAGAAGCTGCTAAATGTTCCCTCTCTCCCCATCACACACTCTCTGCTATACTTCACATTACAGAAAATGCTATGTTTACACAACATATTCTTTGGGTTACAGATTGCATTACTGTGCTCCTGGTACAGCCTGCCCAGGATCTTTCAGCATCCAGCTCTGTTCTCTTTTGCACATAACTTGGCTAAGTTTTAGCTCCTTGTGTTGCAATTTTCCATAACAGGCAACTACTTCAAGCTGGATTTTTAAGCTATTTCTAATCTTATATCCAAGAAAATAGATGTTTTTTACAGCCTAAACCCCTCTCCCATGACAGCTAAGCCACACAAGCATTTCAGTAAGAAAGACTTCTGTCCACATGTTTGAGTTTGGGAACAAGATTTGTGACTTGGGAGCACTCCTCAAGGCACACAGCTGTAATAGGTTGACATTTTCCTTGCTTTCCTTATTCCTCTTGTTGCATATTTTATCTTGGGCTTCTCTACATGAGATAGAAGAGAGGCAATATAATACATTGCAATGATTACACGTCAAAGTCTGGGAATTTTGCAAAGCACACAATCAGTTCTGAAGAACCTTAAAATGCTCCATATATTGGCATCACCCCCTCATGGAGCTGTTCCCCTTATGGAGAGGAATCATAGAATGGTTTGGGGTGGAAGGGACCTTTAAAAAATCATCCCCTCCAACCCTCTGCCATAGCCAGGGCTATCTCTCAGTAGATGAGGTTACTCAATGCCTCAGATGAGCAAATAAATCTAATCAATCAATCAATTTATAAACTGGACTTTTTATATATAATTATACACTGCTCTGCAGATACATCTCAAGTCTCCATCCTGTTTTCAACAGTGCCAATTCTGCATTGCCTTACTCAGTGGAATTTTATTAAAAAAAGAGAAAAGAAAGACACCCTCCTGTACACTCTAGGAGCTGGGAATACTCATTTTAAGCTGTGACCTGAAATCTGAACCTTGATGTCCAGAAGATATTCACCTTTTAAACTACAGTTTCTAGTTCCCTGCTTACAACTCATTCTTTAATGCAAATACAATTTGATGGTATCTGGTGCATAAATCAATGATGTGGCTAAAGTCTCAGTCAACTCTTCTCAGAATAAATGTTGCCATTTAAGATGTGGCAATCAAGCTTGTAAAGGGAAGGAAAGAAATGTCACTTGCAACCCAAGTGGTTCTGTTAACAAGCTGGGTTCCTGCTTCAGGTTTTTGTCTGATAAAGCCACTTATCTGATGCTATGAAAGGTCACAAGTAGCTGTTGGAACAGTGGAAAGTCCAAAGAAGGTATTTTTGCCATTCTGCAACTTTTGTTTAAAGTTTTAGTTGAATCATTATTTCAGTTCCTGGAGTTGAGTAATTTCATCTGCCTGGCACAGGAACACGCACAGAGCAGCTCTGCACCACAGAACAGGCCTGGGGTGAGCAAACCACCTCTATCCTACAGGAGAATTTCCCTGGGTGTGGAAATACAATGAGCCTCTCCACTCATCTCAAGATGGTTTTGTGAGGATGCAGAGCTCTCTCGGTGGGAGAATAACATTGCTTATTAAAGCTCTCATGCAGCAGATCCCAGGGCAAAACCTCAAGCCTTTTCCTTGGTCCCACTGCACAGACGGAGCCTCACAGAGGGACCTTGCACATTTTAAATGTGCTGTACAAGGAGAAGGGTTTAGATATGACCAACAACTGTCAAAGGTATGGAGACTCAGAACCAGCCTTCTGTACTAAAATCATCTGCCTCTGGCACATCTGTCAACACCCTTTTATAGAGGCCAAGTAATGAATTCATTAAAAGACATATCAACTCTCTGAATTTGCTTCCACAACTGTTTCAGTATGGCATGCACATGCCATTTGTTGAAATATCATAAGACCTTGTAAACCACAAGCATTACTAAAATATTTTTTCCCACTCACACTCCCTCCCCCTTTTTTATATCAAGTCTATTTAAAACCTTTTACTAAAGATCCAGATTCTCCCACTGAAAGCAAGTGCTACTTGTCTGGAAATAGACCTTCTCTGTGCCTCAAAAAGCACCTGGAGCACATGGCCAGAGCCAAGACACACCAGGATCACAATCTCACACTTTCTCCCCCCTTACACATCAGAGGAATGGTCAGAGGGAAACATTAACTATTACAGTCTTCTTCACTGAAGAGACCAACATCTGGCTGCAGTGGAGAACAGAACAATTCATGTCAGTATTGGGGATGTCAAATGTAATCTGAGTTCACATCTCCTAAATGCTCAGCTTCAGTGCCAGGCCAGGGCAAAAGAGAGTGATGGCAGAAAACACTGCTCAGGAGAGGTGCCCAGAAACAGGGATCCACACTAATGGGAAAACTTGCACGTCTTCTCTAAAGAACTGGGAAGAAAGGTCCTTTCAAAAGTCTGGGGGCTGCAGCCCTCATTTCAGTGGATACAAGGCTGCTTGCATCAAGCTTTATTTTTACAGAGCGTGAATCATTTCTCACTCAGTGAGAATCACTGGGATCATTCTGCTGTCGGTATCTCTGACACCAGCAGTGCTAAAAATACAAAAACTCCAAAGTCAACCATGTGCTGCCAGTTCTGAACCTGACTGCTGCATTGCTTGCATCTATTGACAAAGAGCAGGAGCAGGTGCTGACACCTTTCAGATCAGTCTGTTTGAGAGTGCAGGACTGGGCTCACTCTCAAAAACTGCCTCCTCCTCCATTCATCCCCAAGAGTAAATATTCAACTTCTCCTCCTGGTCTGCTGAACAATGGCAGCCTGTAATTATAGCTAATACCATACAGGCTGCTGTGCTGTCACTTCTGCTCCCAGCTATGCTTGAGAGCTGAAGGACCATAAAGGTCCTACATGGCACTAAACTACCTGCACAGCTCACACTCAGCTCAAGTCACACTGAAGTGACTGGTTTCCCTCTGAAAAGGGTGACACGAACCAGAAAGCAGCAGAAGAACCTTTTCTAAAACCCCTTTGCCATTTTATAATTTCAACTACAATGATGGCTCAAAAATGTGTGTTAGCCAATTTTGTCTACCATACCACAGCTAGAGAGCAAGCCAGTATTGAGTCCTTCATTCTAATTGATTATTTACATAACCTTTAACATCCACCCCCTCCAGAAGAAAAATTATCTTGCAACATATGAAGATAGCTGTGCTAACTATGATTTCAGTTGCCATGAAACAGTCTGCAAATGTGGTCCCTCCCATTGTGTTATAGACAAGGTCTTGGGGTGTGGCTTGCTTAACAAGGAGCAATATTGCAGCTTAACTAACTGTACCCTTTCAGGTATGGTGGGATTGGGCAACCACATGCCAAGAGCTCTTAGAGGCCACAACTGGATTTTGCACCAACTTAGACAAATTCACAGAAAAAAAAGTCCATTGGACACAGCCTCTGATTGTTAAAACCATTAAATGGCTGTCTGATGGAAAAAGTGTGTACAAGGCAGAATTGCACTGAACCAGCCTCTTCCTGGATCTGATTGCAAGCTGAAATTCGGGAGATAGGCTCTGGTCTCACCTCCTTTGGCCACTGTAACATGCCAGCTGGAAGTTAGGCTTCCTACCAGGTTTCATCTAGCAACAGCCCATGGGATGGCCTGTTCTTTCTCATTCTCACTTCCATGATAAGTGCTTTGTTTAGGGGAAATGGGAAAAAAGGAAAAGCTCTTTTTAGTGTTGTTGGATCTGCTTTGAAACCGCTGCAGTTGGGCTAAACAGGGAGGTTCTGGGCCCTCTTTTTGTCTGGTTCACACGAGATAATATTTCATTCAGTGCCACAGGAATCTCATTTCCTCTGGCAGAGTTGCTCTTTTGTGTCTTATCACTAACTAGGTGATAAGTTGATATCATAGAATCAAAAAATAGCTTGAGTTGGAAGCAACCTTTTAAAGGTCATCTAGTCTAAGCCCCCTGCAGTGGGCAGGGACACCTTCCACTGGACCAGGTAGTGCCCAGCCTGGCCTTGGACACTCCCAGGGATGGGGCAGCCACAGCTTCTCTGGGCACCCTGTGCCAGTGCCTCACCACCCTCATTGTAAAAATCCTCTTGAAATACATTCTTCAAATATTTGAATATATAGGGGCATTCTCTGCATATTACCAGGAGTTTTGACACCCAGTGAATTTCAGCTTGGTGTCATCTATTAGAAGAATTTGTCTGACATCAAGAAATGAAGGCAAAGCAGAACCTGTGTCCTTCAGAGGATAAAGTACCTGACCCTGACAGCATTTTCACTTGCCCAACAAAGCAATGGAAAGAAAGAAGGAAATGGCCTCAAATCCATTATTGCTATATCACACTTCAAAAAGGAAAGGGGGTCTTCTCTTCACTGTGCACCAAGCCTGGCTTCCAGAAAAGAATGGAACAAGGAGTTCTAGCCCAGTAATAGCTGTTTAATTAAACTATTTTGTTAAACTCCAATCTAAACATTTTTTTCCTTCTTTTTACAGAACAGATTTGGGGATTTAACACTCAGGCTGACCCAAAACAGTGTCATGGTTCATTAGCAAATTAGAATTAATTAGAGTTTTAAACCCAACAATTCTTACAGCAGTAACAGCAGGGCAGGATGTGTCCTTATCAGAAGTTTAAGAGAAAATGCTGCCTAGACTACTGAGGTTGCTGGTCAGACCTAGAGGGCTCTTGTACCCCTGTTGACATTTGTGCTGATGCACACAGGTTTTGTGGCAGAACTTTGTCCAGTGGAGATAAACCAGGTGTTCTCTATGCCTAACATTCAGGCTCCTGAGTGCATTGCCCTTCTTTTTGTCCCTTGTCTTTGTAAAAAAAAAAACCTTTATGTAACAAGTTTTGTTGGATCACTTCCACACTGCAATAATTGTGAAATTCCTGTGTGGTTGGCAAGACACAACAGAGAGACCACTGCAAAAGGCCTGCTATATATTTTGCCCATTGCCCCATATACCACAAGCAGAGTTTATTCCAGGGTAACTCTGCCAAGCCCAAGCCAGTTTCATTTTGGAGGAACTTTTTCAACAAGTCTCAGCTCAGTAAGCAAAAAAAAAAAAAAAAAAAAAAAAGAAAATTATCCTTCCTTGACACCTAGAGAAAAAACAAATCAAAACATGTGGCTTAAGGCCAATACAGGGCTCTCCCAACCTTCTAGCTAAAGACTAAAATACTTCTAAAACAAACAACTATTTGGTTTCTGTATTTCTCCATCATCTTCCGGACAGATAATAAAGCAATAAAATGGAAGGAGTGCAGATACAATAGCTTCTCCTTACATCCATCCTTCACAGCCACTTGCTTCCTCCTCCCCACACACCCTTTGGAAGATAAAATCCTACCACCAAAGCTGCCTCTTTAAACCCTCACCAACAGCCTTATTGATTTTGTATTTTTCTAGACAAATTCTCAGGTTTCCGTGCACTGAGGTTTCTGATCCAAGCTGATTCTTTGCCCTTGTCCTTAAAGAACAGAAGTGCACTTGGGGTTTCCTTGAGGCTGACACTGGAAGGTGTGTAACAATACAGACTTACACTATGTTCCTGCTTATGGCCATCTACAAACTGCACAAGCCTAACAAAATAAGAAAATAAAACATGAAAACATGCTAATTGAAATATTTACCATTAACATTTCAGTGCCTAGGTACTTCCCACTAATAATCTGCAGTATAAACCAGTGAAATCAGGTCAGCGCTACAAAAGCAAACACAACTTTTAACCTTGCAGTCAAATGAGGAGGAAATGGGAGGAGAGTGAGCCAAGCCTCCCCTGGTGTAATCAGGTGCAAAGCCAATCAGGCAGTGGCTTTACACCTGTTTGCAAAGTCCAGCTCTGACCCAGCTCCTCAGCATGCAGCAAACAGCTTCAGTTTGTGGAAAAGTGGAGCAAGGGTCCAGTCCCTGAGGCTGTCACAGCACATGTCACAGTTGAGATGGCCACAATACACAGAGTAACACCACACAATTTCAGAAATCTTCAACCCATACACAGCAACACCAGACCACTTCAGGAGGCTGCAAGCATCTGCCCTTCTTCAGCCCAACCTTTTATCCCCTCATGTTGATGCCCTGCACCTGTGTGCCCTCTGCTCCCTTTGGTGGTTGGTCAGTGCCCCTGGGCACTCCCTGGCTCATTGGTCAGTGCTGCCCACCTGCTGCTCACAGCTGTGCCCATTGGGGATGAGGTTCAGCCCCAGCCCCACTCCCAATTACCACAAACCTACCTACATAAGGCTTGGCAAATTTTCACCCATCCCAGTTCTGTGGGAAACAGCCTCCAGCTGGGACCACCAGCTTCCTACAGAGTCTTGGGCACTGTCAGCTGCTGCAATGCCTTAGCTAAGCTGGATGGAGAGAGCTCAAAAATATTGAATATCACATGAATACACCAAATCTAGTCTTCTATCAAGGAATCATTTGCTACAATGCAAACAGGTCCTTGCTCCCAAGAGGCAGCAGTTACAGGGCAGTCCTTCACCCAGGCAGGAACAACAAAAGAAAGGACATAGGTAATCATTGTAGAAAATGCATAATCCAACAAGTACTGGCTGCTGGAGCATGAGGCCACTGATCCCACTGGCACTCTCCTGGGCACCTTGATGAATCCTCTGTCTTGCTCAGGCATAGACAAAGCTGCTCTGAAAAAAACATTCTAGAACACAGTAGATCAGCTGGCACTGAAAAATGTTTGTATTCAATTGTTCTTCAGTTCTGTTAGCCTTTTGGCCATCTTCCTAAATCTGACAGCAACGTCTGTCATGTAAAATCAATTCTGGATTTTTTTTTTTAATGTCTTTATATAAGTATTCTGCCTTTTAAAAGGTAGAAGGCTGATGAGAGCAGGGAAACAAGGGACTAATGGGTCCCAGTGGAGTTATGGAGAAAGATGTTAGCAAATGCCTCTGCTGCTGTTGTTACAGCAGAGTTGTTGTAGCCACAGTGGCCCAAGGATGGTTAACCATTTAACACCTTCCTAAACTTTATCAGCTTCTATTTCAGACCTGATAGAGATCTACAGGGCCACTTCTTGTCAGCTTTATCCCCAGACATAGCAGCTGATTTATTCTCAGATATTCTTCCTAGAAACCCTGTCTTGTTGGCACTATTAGAGACAGGTCTCTGTTTCCCTATTTTCAACATCTTGCACTTTATGGAAGTATTTTAGCAGACATAAACCGCTGGACAACCCCTCACAAACAGTCACACAACTGGAACAGCAGGCAGTGAAGGTCAGGAAATTCCAGCTGGAGTGTAACTGCACAGGTCACACACTTGAGCCTCCCTCCACCAGGACAAGGACAGCACCTCCAACAGGAACAAGGTGTTTGCCAGTGCTGGCTCCTCTGCTCCTGCATCCAAACATCTGAAACTTCACGTAAGGTCTGGGAGTGGGGATCACATCACTAAGTGAGGATCTCCGTTTCCATTCATGTGGATAGCAAGGAAAAGGGAAAAACCCTTACAACCAGGTTTTTGACTGCCAGAGGCTTTCAGTTCTGCAGATTTCAATTAACAGCTGTCCAGCAGAGACACCAGTTTGCTCTGGTCTCTGACTGAGCTGTGCATACAAAGCTGTCAAAGCTCTGCCTCAAAGCTGATTGTGGGGAAGGGGAGGGCAGGCACAGCCAGTGGGACAAATGCAAATGCCTGCCCTGCTCTAGCCCAGCTCAGAAGCCATTCAGAAGGACTTTAGGAGATTAGTCCTTTAGGCAGGGGTGAATTTTAGATATCATTCTTTGATACCCCAGAGACATGCACCACCAGTTTATGTCACTGTCAGTGGAAGGTAATGTCAGGCCTCTGCAGGCAGCTCTGTGACCTTCTCTTTAAAGATTTGTCAGCTTTACACCATAACACTGATAGCAGCCAGTTTTTAAAAACAGCCTCCAAAAGTGCACAGACGTGAGCCTGCTCACAGTTACCCTGATTAAGCCAAGAACAAAATTCACACCTTATTACTAATAGGGGAAACAGAACCAAAATGAAGCTGCCATAAATAAACCAAAGTAAAGGCCAACTTCTGCCCTCAGCTGTAGGTGAGCTGGAAGGGGTCATTCAGGGAGGACAAGACAACTGAGTCTGGGGAGCATTGCCAGGATGGGGATGCATTCCTGCCTCTGCCTCCCCAGAACCACAGCAAGGCACATCCTGCTTATTTCTTATGTAAGCAGGTGGACTCTGGACTGCACTGCAGTCAAACAGGGACAGCCTCAGCCACTCTAGACACATCTGTGCCAGTGGCACAGGAGCTTGCCTGGATACCCATAAGCAGGGTGGCTGCAGTGGCTCAGGATAGTAATTTTGGATGAGTTTTTCAACAAGGGGATATGATCTGTGCCAGATGCTCCACTGACACAGGTAGGCAGAGCTCCGCAGATGTCAGTGTCTGTGATAATCAGTGACTGGCAGATAATGGTTTGGATCTGAATGGCTTTAACCACATCAACACATGCTGCATTTCAGGTTGGGGCAAGATGGCTTGAAGTTCCCCAATGCACCTTTCAGACATGGTGAAGAGAAGCCAGAAAGCAAAGCCTGATGCAATTGCCCGAAGCAATTAATCAATTTACTAAAAAAAGCCCCCCTTGTGACATTATTTTTCTCTTCTTAAGGTTTCAATTCATAGCTGTGCTCCTTTTTGGTTTGTCAGCCTTCTTTTCCATCCTGTATTAAAACTTAAATGTTCAAACCCTGCAGTTGATTCAGATGGGAGGACTATAAGCACTGGATACACATTCTGCACCAAAACAGGCACAGCCTTGCAACATTTTCTTTTAGGAAACAGCACTGCCGAAACACAGCAGTAGAAGGATCAATTTAGGCCATGTTGGGATAACCCATCCTTCCTTTTGCTCCTGCAGGCATGGCTGTGCATCTGTGCCCTTCCCTCTTTGATGATTTACATCTCACACAAACCTGGCCTGGCTCTTCAATACTCCAAAACCTGAGTGGGGCTGGCTTTAATCCACCTTGGTGCCATCACTGGTTCAGAATTGTGACAGGCTGTACCTGCACAACTGAGACTGTGCTGTATTTCTCACAACTCTGGCAAAAGAAAACAAAGTGAATTATACTAGCAGCAACAAAGGACTAGGAGCAGGAGCAAAATCTAGGCTTCCAAGGAGAGCTGCAAGGAGTTTGTTCTGTGGGGACCCTGTTCTCTCTCTCACCATCTATTTATTCAGCCAGAATTTATTGTAAGGGAGAGTCACCCCTTACATCTCACTCATTTTCACATGAGTTCAAGTTCACTGCAGCTGAAGGGAGTTGTGCAAAAGGATCTTGTTAAACTGTAACCAGCGGTCGGATGTGCCAGTTAATCATCTACTTTGAAACTTGTCCCTTTTGATAATAATTTTCCATGGCTGCAGAATTAAAGCTTAACTGGTCATTGGCTTCGAAAATGACCTTGTCTGACAGGGAATGTGGAAGAGGAAACAACAGTAACATGACCTTCTTGTGTAAATTCTAGATGTGGACAGAGGGGAGAAAAATACTGTTGGCAGGTTCCAATTGACTCAGTGATTTATCTCAACCAGTCTGCAATGTCCCCCTGGTCATCTCCAGGCATGAAAGGAACACCAGCTCCTGCCTCCAGGGGCTGCAGGGCACTGTCAGAGAGAGCCCTGCCAGCAGGGTTTATCAGGCAGGAGAGATGGCCTTGGGAAGCACAGGAACATCACAACCTGTGCGCCCGGCTGGTGAGCTGGGTGCTTCCTTCCTGCAGTACTGACCTGCCTGGAGGAAACATGATGGAAATGTTTAAGTGTCTAAAAATCCAGACTACAGGCAGGGGAGCTTCTGAGCAGATACCAAGTGTGACAACAGGTCCTCACCACATCCATGGGGAGTAGGCACAAGTGTTAAAACCAGCCCAGTTCCACTGGACTCACACCTTAGAACAGTAAAATTGTGTTAAAATCCACTATCATGTCTACAATTATTTCAGCCCTTTAAGTGCATGATAAGATGGAAATTAATCCTAAATTTTCCTAGGCAGACAACCAATACTCAAAAGCAAAGGGCAAGGACAAGACAAACACCACCAGATGTGATGATACATTACAAAATCCCTGCCTGACTTCTCCCAGCAGCCAGCACTCACTCAGACAAGATGCTGAGGAGTCAGGGCTGGTCTGTAGTAACACATGGTTACTACAACAATTTTTGGTATGGGGCAAGAGGGAACATAATTCATTACCAGATTTAAGGAAACTTAGTCACACAGTAATGAGGGTAAGCAACCAGACAGATTGTCAAAGCAGAAGTTCTTAGCATGACTCCTCTCTTTTCAAAAGCACCTTGCTTAGATTTACAAACCCACATTGCTGACTGGGAGTGAAATTTAAGTTTAAAATCCTTGAAAACATTACTCAGACAAATGAGATGATAAATCAATGAGGTGAAGAAACATTAATTCATTTATGTAATTACTTATTTACCCAAGATAAAATGGAGTGTATGCTGCTCTAAAGCACTGGCAGAGTTAAATGTCTAAGGAAATTCTTCATTAATAATAATTTATTTTTAAAATGTTTTGGATCAAAGAACACTGGAATCAGATATTTCCAGAATTCCTCACAAATCAAGATCTCCCCAGCCAAAAAGCCCCTTCTTTCCCTGCTTGTGCCCACTGGTGGTCATGGTTTCACTGGACAGCTGCAATGTGCAGGCTTGGAAGAAACTCTCTGACAGGGTTTAATAACTGAATAACAGAACTGAAGTCTCCAAGCTTCCTTGGTTGAGCTCTTCTTCAAGCCAGCTTCCCTGGCTAAATGCCCCAAGAATTGGAAACTTGGTCTCTGCAGATCCACTCAGCTATTTTGCCCAGACAAATAGGATCTCAGGCCACCCAATCAGTAAGATCTTGCTGTTTTGGAGATTGCCTATGAGGAAACTTGGAGCTGCAATCTGGATACTACAAATGTTCAGAGCTTGAAACACCTTCCTCTCAGAGGCTTTTGTTTGATGGGAAATGCACCACCCAACTCCAATAACTTGGAGACACAGCTTGAGATGACACAAGGAGAAAACCCCCAGCAAAAAGGAAGATGGGACCCTTAGAAGAGTTCGGCAGCTGTGAGGCATGAAGTGCTCATTGTTGTATAAAGGGAAAATTCTGAAGAGCTACAAAGAGCACAAAGATGCTGTTTATATCCACTGGTTTCAGCAAGCTATTTTATACTAAATTTCCCTCCTGATCCAGCTGCATTGTGCAAGCAGGTGTCTGCTAACATCTATCACATGTTATTGCATTTTTCCCTTCCACCTTCAGATGTAAAGGACACAATGCATCACTGCACAATAGGAAAGGAAGAAGACACTGCCTAATTTCCCATAGGATGCAATATTTATCCTGTAAGTGTGGATTAACTGAATAACTTGCTAGATTTGTGTCAAGGCTTGTAAGGAGTGGTGACTAATCCTAGCTAGTGGGGATTAACAATGTTTGCTGTGGGAAATGTGCCAGACTTTTCAATTATATCATGTCTTACAGACTGCAATGGTTCTACATGAATACAACTGTGTTCTTTCCACAGCACAGTGATAACAGGGTATGTCCTTTCTAGTTTTTTAATGCCCCAGACTAGAGCAAGCCTCAGCAAGAACAGCACTGAGATGGACAGCAGTACCAGAGCCTGCTCTTCTCTTAAAGTAGGGCAAAAGGAGCAGGAGGATCAGGAGTGCAGTTAGAAAGCCCTAAAGTTACACCTTAAGAAGCTACAGTTGAGAGTGCACCACCTGTGTTGCCCTCCCAGGATAACACACACACTCACAAACTCACACATCTCCCAGAAGGAGGGAGTGAGCCCTGGAAGGCCACAGATGGCAGCCTGGACAAGTGGTGCTGAAAACTCAGACTCCAAGCAGCACCCAAGGCCACTCTCAAAATGGTGGAAAATCACATGATTAGAGCTTCATCATCAGCAAGGGAAAAAGCAGGAAGAAAACCAAGGTGTTGTCCAGCTGGCAACATGAGCATCCCACTGTGTTGTTCTTGCCCAGAAACACCTCCCCATACAGCTGCATCGTGAAAGGTGCAGCTCATTCAGCTTTTCCTTTTGCTGCCTCAGCGGAACGGGGAGACACAAGGCTCCTCACAGTACAGAAGAAAGGTCTGAGGTGTGGCACTCAAAGCAGGTTGAAGTGATCCAGCCCATCCTGACCACCCCAGCTCATTTCCATATACCCATAGCCAGAGCAGGGGCTGGACCCATCACCAGTTTGCGTCTTCTATTTGGTTTGAAAAATTTCTGGATATCACAGAATCAATCAGGTTGGGGAAGGCCTCCGAGATCATTGTGTCCAACCTGCAACCAAACTCCCTGATGAGAGCCAGACCATAGCACAAATGCCACAGCCAGCCTTTCCTTAAACACCCCCAGGGACAGTGACCCCACATCTCCCTCAGCAGCCTGTTCCAAGGTCTGATCACCTTTGCTGTGAAGAAATTCTTCCTATGTCCAGCACAGAGCAGTTTAAGACTACATCCTCTCACCCCATCGTGAGGTCCCAGGCAGGGGAGGCCAATTCCCACCTGGCACAGCTTTCTGCCAGGAGCTGTGCAGGGTGGCAGAGTCATCCCTGAGCCTCCTTTTCTCCAGGCTAAACACCCCCAGCTGCTCCTGACAGGACTTGTGCTCCAGACCCCTCCCCAGCTTCACTGCCCTTCTCTGGACCTGCTCCAGCCCCTCAATGTCCTGAACTGAGGGCCCAAAACAGGACACAGGACTCAAGGTGTGGCCTCACCAGTGCTGAGTACAAAGGAAGGATCACTTCCCTAGTTCTGCTGGCCACATCTGATACAGATAACAAGCAAACCACAATAAACACAAAAATAAAACAAACTACAGAGGCTCAGCTTGTCAGTATTGCTCTCTCATTCTCTGACCTGACAGAGCTCAATTCCCAGGACCAAGCTGATTGTCTTCTGAGTGCAACTCTCCTGCCAGGGAGCCTTCATCCAGACTCACTCATGAGAGCTTTATGCTTTGTACAAGAACAAAATCCCCTTTCTGTGCTCCTCCTGGAGCTCCCCTAATGAGCTACCTATTAACACTTATTTCTCCCCCAGGTATCAGTAGTTATTACTACTTAATAGTGCTCCAGCCTGCTTGGGAGTAACAATAGCACCGAGGTAATTAGAGGAAAAGGAACATCTTATGAGTAAGGCATGCACAGCTGAAGAGTGTTTTGCAATGGCATGACTGCCCAGTGGCAGCTGTTCCAGCACACCTGAGATGGCCTAGTCATTTTTCAGATTGATGACAGATTGTCCCTGCTGAGTGCACACACCTCCACAAGGACTTGGATAGATAGGCAGAGAAACCCATCATGAAACAGCTCACAGTCACCTGGCAAGGCCCTTCTGTATCATCAGAGACATTTAAATCCACATTCTGATTCTGAACATGGAGAAGGGATTTGAAACTGAGTCTTGAGCCTCACCTAGCAATGCTTTCACCAGCTGACTTTTCACCAGGGAAAAGCACCACCACAATCCCATTTTTTAAATATTTCCATATGAAATAATTTTTGGTTTATTAGTTTAGCTGTTGTTACTTGTGAAACCAACAAAAGCTGCAAGGATAAGTGAGCTTAGGCCTCACACAGGTTTTTTCTGGCTACTGCACATAACTGGTCCCATGTGAACAGATATCATCACCCCATTTTGTAGTCAAGAGAGCAGAGGGGAAGGGAAAGGGGGTCTCACAGGCATAGCTGATGCTCTGTCAAGCCACACTCAGCCAAAAGACTGGCACAGTGAGGCTCTCCTTGCTCATCTATGGCCATCTCACTGTCAGCAGAGACAGGTTTCTCATTTTTTAAGCAATTATTTAAGGAACAAAGTTAAACATCTCCATTTATTTCTTGTTCCCACATCCTTAAAATCCTATGAGCCCTCCTTGTGATTTTTCAGCTAGCTCTGAAATTTGCTGGGAGCTACAGGAAGCCTCTCTTTTCAGCTGTCAGGTCCCCAGGGTCACCTAAGCCAAAACTAAAACTGAAGCATGATGTGGAGCAGGGATTAAGATACTGCATTCCCCAGGCCTACCAGCTTGGGATCTCCATTTGCCTGATGGCACCCGGCAGCAGGGCTGGGCTAGAAAGCTCAAACCTGAGGTGGGAATAAGGCAGGAGCAGTTGTAAGGACATGGACAGGAAGGGCAGGGAGACCAGAGGTAGGTAAGGCTTGGGACAGGGGGAAGGTGATGACAGTGGGACCCTATTTAAAAAATATTGGGCTTTGCTGCTCCAGATCCTTCAGTAAAACCTACTGTCAGCCTCAAAGAGAGCTTTGGTCATCTCCAGGCCATTTTAAACAGCTGCTCCCACAGCATTTGGATGTCCTGTCTCCACCTGCCCATTTCTGCCTTCTCTCTGCCAAGCATTTTTTAAACTAATCCTGCACCAATCTCCTTTCTTGATTCAATTGCCAAAAAAGATGTGTGTGGGGTGGCACACAAAGTGAGGTAAGGAGATATTCATCAGTTTGTGTCCCTCTGAACCTGACCACATCCTGGAGCAGGAACTCCTCATAGGTGTTCAGATATTGTGGTAATAGGTGTTTGGACAAAAAATACACCATCAAAAACAAGAGTTTGGAGAAAAAAGAGGAGACTCCTCAGAGAAAAGGAATGAAAGTTGAGGGGCCTGAGGAGTTCCATTTCCCACTGGACTTTGATCAATCTTCAGAGATTTCAGTCAAATGCAAGACTAATGAAAATGTTGGAGAGGATAATATTTTACAGATATAAACTGTATGCATCATGTACTCAGTATGCATACTACATAAAAATATTTTCAATCCTTTTCTACTAAGCTCCACACTCTCCTGGAAGCAACAACAACATAAAAAAGTGCTCATATTCTTCATTTAACTCACTTCCTTATGTAAGGTTCATATGTTTTTCTAACACAGTAGTAGGAGAGTTGTGAAATACAAATAGCTTCTCTTTTTACTCTTCATCATTATGTACAATATTGACTGCTCCCACTCACTCACATTAGCTATATTTTGTAAACAGCAAACACACTTTAAAAGTGCAGATTTTTTTCCAAGGCTTTCTCAATTCTGCTGACGTAAAACTTTGCACTGATCTATTAAAATTGCTTTTACATCCAAGTACCTTCTAACAGGCTGTACCCCTTTCCATGGTCTCTGACCTGTACTTTTCACCACTGTTACAAAACTACAAAGCCCAGACCTACTGCGCTACATTTCTGACCAAGATTTGTCTGGGAATATCTGACTTGTGGTGAACCAAACTCTCTAGAAATCATTCCCTAAACCTCAGCTCTTTGCTCATTTTCCATGCTTGATGCTCTAACCATGCTGGAACTTCTTGACCAGAAAGACAAGAGCTGTAAAATTGGTGAACATTCCTAAGGAGTTGGCTGCACATTTACCTTTCTAGTATTTAGATAAATATTTTAGCAATATCAGATACTGTTCAGAACTCTGGTTCTGTGCACTGCAAATATTATCTAACTGTATTTTTGTAAAAACTCTACATGAAACATTTGTGCCTTTCAGGTTCTCCTTAAACACCTAATTTCCCAAAGTATTGATTTTGAGTATGTCTTAGTACAAGGATCTCTTTGCTACTGCTACTCAGTCACAATCATCACCATCATCATTAGTGTTCAGCTTCTCAGGCAAGAACTGATTGCTTTTTTTGGCACTAGAAGGGTTAACCGCTGACAGGATATTTTTAAGTCAGCTATGTCAATTATTCTGCCAATATTTCAACTTTTCCAGTGTCTTGGGAGTTCAGCGCTGCTTTTGTTACTTTTCCATTATAATGTTCCAAACCCTCTTGAGCAACATCTCCCCTCCCCCAACCTCCCATTTGTTCAGCTTTTTAAGAAACCCTTTCCACTTGTATTGTGAGTGTAATCTATGCCAGAAATATTAACTGTAGGTTTTACAGCTGTATAAAATATGATATAAATATCAAAACTCACTCTTAACTACCAAAATTTGCAACATACCTTTAGTGTCAATGATTAGACTATTTAAAATATGGACAGGCTGGTGGTGGCACAACATTTTCTCATTTGAAGAGAAATTTTATAGAGTTCTTCGGACTACAGATGCTTTGGAGAAATTAGTATTTGAAACTTGGACTGTTCAACTGGACTGCTTCTTAATTACAACAAATAACAGGCAATTTCTGTCAGCTGAAACTACCAAGAACAGAGTTGCTCCCCTCATCATTGCTTTGATAAGCAGATGGCCTCAGCCATTGTAGAGCTGGAAATGGAGCTGGTTAAATGCAAGAAATGGCAGAAATGAGTTACAACAACAGGCTGGCCTTGACCCTTGTCCTGTGCTAGGAAGTGGCACCTCCAGAGCAGGATAGGTCAGGAGAAGGATTCTTTGTTTTGGAGCTGACGCTTCTTCACTGCATTACACAGTATAAAGGTGTGAGATGATGCTGATCCTGTCACATCTTTACCTAACAAGATTCCTTCCTCCTTTCATTCTGATTTAGTATTGGGGCCCTCACTACATTGTGCCCAGAGAACAACAAAGCTGGCAAAGGATCTAAAGAAAAAGTCCTGCAAGGAGTGGCTGAGGGAGCTCACAGAGAGGCCTGGCCTGGAGAAAAGGAGGTTGGGGGATCTTATCACCTTCTACAACTTCCTGAACCTCTGCTCCACGTAACAAGAGACAGGACAAGAGGAAATGGCATGAACCCACTACATACTTGCAGCTATTACCATCACTGCTCAGATTAAGTACCCAAAACATCTTGGGTGGTGTTTCCTTATGGACTCTCTCTCAGTGAAAAGATGGCAAAGAGTACAAAGAGTATAAGAATATTTCTTCAGGTATCAGAAGCACCCAGCTGAAAAAAATCCTGAGTGGGGCACTGGAATAATGGATAATGTTTACATGATGGATCTACTAAGGATGTTCTTCCTAAAGGCAACTTTCAAGCAAAAGAAGTATGCCATCAAAAATGTTGAAGACTTTAGCTCTAAGGAATAAGATTTCAACACCTGCCCTGGTTATTTCAGGATATATTTTTTTACTTTGTATCAAACCATGTGTCACTGTTCTTTTTAAGATGACACCCTCCAGAGAAGGCAAGTGGATTACTCAGAGGCAGGTCCTGACCAGCACTGCTGTGTACAGGCAGGCAAAGGGAATGGAGGGAAAGTCATCTGGCTGCTTTTTGGATGGGAGAGCATCATCCTGGTAGCCATAGGAACAAAGACCATAAGCACAGCTTGCAACCACCTGGCCCCAGGCTATGCCTTGCCCTTCTTGGAGCACAGCAGGACTGGGTGTGGGCAGTGCTCAGATCCTGCAGGAGAACATGAGCTCCTCAGGAGGTGGTGTCTGACTCAACAAGGCAGAATGCAGGCAGCACTGGGGCACTGCGCCATTTTAGGGACTAGGACTTGAAAATAATTGAACACACTGAGCCCAAATCAGAGCCATCATCAAAGACTTTGTCTGCTCTTGGAAACAGGGCTATTCCCAGTGATTTGGTGGTAGGCAAATAGCTGCTGTGCTTCCAGAGCTCAGTCACTCTGGAAATTTAAGCAAGTAGTAAGCATTTTCACTTCCTGTCCTCATAAACCATTCAAAACAACATCACCCGGTTTATCAGCACTGCCTCAGAACACCATTCCAATAGAGAGATTGTGTGCATGTCATTTCTTCAGTGACCCCTTTGAATCTGCAGTGCTATTAAAGTGCAAGATCTTATCTGTGCATGGTCACAAACATATTGGCTTTGTAGCAGGCTTTGCCCAACATCATGCCAACTCTGCCAGCCTTGCTTCCTCTCTTGCAGACTGTTCCAGAGGGACAGAGCAGATCCTACTTTGTTGACCATTTATAAGCCATTAAATAACAGAGAGCTTCACTTGCAATTTGTGTGAACATACATCTGATAATAGTAGGTAAAGTAAGCCAAAAATAGAGAGAAAAAAGAAAAAAAAATTTACCTCATTAGGTGGGACAGAGTCTCCACAAAGTGGCTGTGGAATACAAAAGGGTATCTCCTGCACACAAACTCATTTGTCCCTTCTCTGACCTGTGAGTCCCCATTGCCACCAACCAAGTACCCTGATGCCTCCAAACCCAAGGTAGTTTCAGCATTGTATCAACCAGCTCCTCTTCATGAAATATTCACACAGGCCCATAACTCCCAGTCTCAGTAGCCTGGGGATAAGTCTGTATCTGATTTTAAAATAGCCACCTCCAAGCTGGGCAGAAAAGTTGATGCTCTCTTTTACGAGGGGGAAGAGAGGAAGGGAGAAATCCTTGAAGTCTTCCTGTAAGTGGAGCTTTCAGCCTTATCTTCAACCTTTAAAAAATCCTCTTCAAGGCAGAAATGCTACAGCCAGTGTGTCCAAAGAACTTTGCTTCTATAATGATCAGTCAGGTCCAACCAAAATATCTTTCAACTTCAGGCTGAATTGGGCCCTTCAACTGAGCAGATGAAAGCAATGAGCATCAACAGAACAAACTAAGTTGCCACTATTGTTGCTGAGTTGTAAGCACATATCATGATTTGGAAGAGCACAAGTATTAACAGTTTAGTTATGCTATAAAAATCACACATAAAACCATTTACTTAAAATTCCTGCACACTGACACTGATGAGAACAGCCTCTAGATCACGGTCTTATTTCCTGCGAACATATATAAATTTATATAGTAGACCCCTGCCATGATTCACAGAGTGTTTATATCAAAGTGATTAGGTAAGTACTGACTTTTCAGAGGAATCCAATGAAAAACAAGGCCAAATGCCAAATATTTAGGAAATAGGGGTATTTAGAAATGAGATTACAACATCAATGTCAGAAATATCTAGAGTTGGAAAAGAATCAGGTAAATTGCAACATCAATTCTATCAAGTAACCCTTCCTCTCCAAACTCACTTTGATGTTCCAGTCAAATATTTCAGACTGCAGAGCAAACTCAGGTCTGGTTTTGGCGGAAGTGTTTTTACAATGAATTTCAGGAGTCAAGGACTTGGGGGTTTGCATCTGTAGGCCAGTAATCAGGCTGTTAAAAGAAAAACCATCACTGCTGTAGAGCAGGGGCTCCCTTTCCTACCAGTACCAGAAAGACTGAACGAGTTCTTAGACTAAAGTATATACATTCCCAAATGCAGATTCCTGGAGCCTGTGTGTGCTTACAAGCACCCACATCAGCCAGCATAACAAGTTCATACACCTATGGCTCGGAAAAAATTGATTTGCACTAGAAAGAAAGTTAGATTGTGTGAGTTTTACAGCTTCTTCCAGCTGGAAAAGGATTTGCTTTGCCAGGACAGTTTTTCTGCAAGTAGAGATTTCTTTATTGGTTACTACAAAACTGAAAGTACTAAAAATGTGGAACTTGGACATAAACCTTCAAAGGATAACACTGTCCTATGGGGCAGTCCCTACCCCAAAACCCACACATAGCCAGGAGCATTGTATAGTTTCACCCTGATCTCCTCAAGGTGCACAGCTCAGGAGACAATCTTGATTCAGCAGGAGGCTCTGACTGTCTGAGCTTTGCTGCTTGCAATTGTTGCAGGCCAGTGGAGAGCAAATCTTGCACCAATTTTTCCATGAAATGGCAATACCCCATGACTGGATACTTTAAGGGCTGAGAGGACCTCAGGGAACTAGAACTTTACTTCTCTGAGGCCTGGAAACCCACCAGTAATGTTCAATTTCCATGAGGTTTCTGTCACAGCAGAAGAGCCTAAACTGAACAAAAATTAATAAATAAATTGATTGTTCAAGGTACAGGGATAGAATGGTAGAAATGGAGTCTGGAAAAAACAGGTTTGGTCTGCTTGGAAGACAGAATATGGCCTTGGGGATTACCACAGTGCACTCAGGGCTAATATTCCCAGAGAATATCAGCACCATCCTGCAGGGATTTCCTCATCTTGAGATCCTACACTGCAGTGTGTGACAGCCCACTCATGGACTCTCTGCAGCACATCCCAGGCTCTGCTCTGGAAAACTAAGGACTTATATAGGAGAAGAGAAATTATGACACTTTTTCAGTTCTCCTACACTGCTGCAGACAGACCATTTGCAAAGCTTCTCTCAGTGGAGTTAACTCCCTCATGCAGCACATCTCCTGTCACTCACCCTGAAAAACAGGCAGCAGAAACAGAAGATAATGACTGTGTTAAAGGGCACACAACACCGGGGTCAAGAAGGGGAGTGGGAGGGCTGAGGAACAAGAATTCACAGCCAAGGGCTCTGATCATGCTATGGATTCACCCTGGGGCCTTGAACAATGCACTTGGCTCCTGTCCCTGTCCAAGGTCAGGTAGAACCCTTCATATAACCTGAGCCAGAAGCAAAACACTTAAAGGAAAGTAAGGAACAGGTGCTTTAAGACAAGCCAACACCATTTCCAAGCTACAGAGAACCTCAGATGAATGGAGTTCTATCTCTGCATACTTTTGGTTATCTCAGTTGGCCCTAAGACAAACAGCATGAAGAGTAAATAACTCTGTGGTAATGGATCAAACAGGACAAGACAGTCAAACTGCTTCCTTCTCCAACCCTGATATGGGTTGCCTCTAACCACCAGTCCCTTCTCCTGAAAGGAATTTTGGGGGAGTGAAAGAATGTAGATGGGACAGGAGTTCTGAGAGAAGCAGTAGTCACAAGCCTCATGGGATTTTTCCTGGAGATGGCCCATTAATCATGGACCACTCTAAATTCTTTATGCCTCTCAACACCTTTTTTTTGAGTAAAATACATTGATGGAACAAGCTGCTACAGCAATGCAGCAGGAAGCAGAGCAGATGCTGCAAACCACTTATGTCACATATAATCCATTGGAAGCAAGGCACAAGGAAAGCTGGCCTAGCCAGGCCAGGGGAGACTGGAAGAGGTCACATCCTGGCTGTGCAATGGGAAGGCAGACAGTTCACTGCCTGGGAGAAGCAAGAGAAACAATCCAAGCATCTCCCTAGGCTGCTTGGTCTTCATTCAGGACCAAACAGGGGCTCAGCTTTCCCCCAAGAATCAGGGGACAAGTTCTGGCCGTGTCACTTTGTCAATGGCCTCAGCTTTCTCCTCATGCAGGACCTCTCACTTCCTAGGCTCCCTCTAGTCAGCAGTGAGGCAGAATTGAGGAGGTGGATTCAGCCCCCAAAAGCCAAAGATGAGGGCCAGCATGTGGGCAAAGGGAGAACATGTCCTCAGCACAGTCACATGCTGAAGCCCAGGTCATGGGAACCAGCCAGGAGGAGGCTTCTGCTCCTTTCCCCCTCAGAGTGAAACTGGGCAGAGCAGTGATAGCCTGATTTGGCTGCAAGAAGCTCCTGCTTAAAATAGCTGTTCTACAGCTGCCACAAAGTATTTTCTTTATGAAATCTCAGGTAGATATTTAGCAAAATTTAGGGGAGCAAGAAGAAACCTCACAAAGCACTTAAAGGCTCTGATAAGTCTCCAGTAAGAGGGAGCACTCTATCTTACTAAATCAAGTTCAATCTGCCAAAATTTGTGGTGTTCTGGTTCTTTAAATGGATAAATTGTGAAAATGTGTAATCATAGAGCAGTGATTTAGGAGATGGAGTCACAGAGACTTTCCTGATCCAGTCAGGCATCTGTGTGGTCCAGAGCAGAGAACTTTCCTGGGAAAAGGCAGAGGCTTCTGGCCAGGCTGCGGGGCTCAGCAACACCCTCCCCAAACTGAGGGGAGCACAGCACAGCTGTGGCTGTCAGGACAGCTTTGTTTCCTACCCATGCTCAGAGTATGCCTTGAGATGAGAGATGTTTATTAATATCATCATATGAAACAAACTCTATGAACTTTAGACAAACTGGAGTCTGCTCCTGACATGGTCTTCAATTCTGAAACCAATATTTATCTCTGTGTGATGGAAGAGAAAAGATTGGTGGACTGCAATAAAAGGGAAACGAAGGTTCAGGACAAATTCCATTTCCCTGCAGAGCAGTTACAGTCAAGATACCAAGAGCTGGGTGAGTATGCAAGGAAAAGTGGAGAAAAGTGACAGACATAACACAGGAAGTTCAGAGCATCCCATCCTGTTCTCAGCTACTCCAAAGGAGATGAAACAAACTGTTTTCCACATCCTGCTGAGCTAGGCTGTTGACAGAGCCCTTCTTATTTGCTTTAACAACAAGGCACAGTATCACCAGTCCCTCCTAATCTGTCCATGCCCTCTCTCAGGATGGGCCACCTGGGAAGACTATCAGAAGTAAAAGCAGAAATGGGCAAGACACATCTGCAACCCTTTCCCTTGTGAGCCTTGGTGCCCCAGGGAACAGCAAGAGCTTTGCCTTTTGGCTTCAGAACCATGTGGGTTAAATACAGGTAGCAGCTAAGCATAAGCAGGGATACATTCCCAAATTATTGAAATTTTTTTTTCAGTTTTTTGCAATGAGCTCTAGGAGAGCTCCTGCAGAGTGGTAGCAGCAACAGTTCTGGCAGTGGCAATGTCATGTAAGCTACACAGTATTGCAGGCTGACTGTGAGAGAATAATACCAGTGGGAAGTCAGGCTGGACAGATGAGGAGCCTTTAGACTTGTGGCAGTCTCAGGCCAGGAACATCATCTCTCTTAGGATGCACCTGAAACCATTGAGTCCAGGGGTGAAGGAAGCAGACTGGGGACATAAGCAACAAAGAGGTGAGAGTCTACTCAAACTCTGCCATAACTCCCCAAATGCCTGTATTTTTGGCCTGTCAGTGTGTCAGCAATCAGGACAGAAGCAAGGAGATGTCCTCTCCCATCATTTAAGTTCATCTGTCCACTGAGATGGGGTCCCAGGCCAGATCTGTCCAGGTTTCCAGACCCCCCCATGAACGGGTTAGTCACCATGGAGCAAAGGGAGGCTCATGCTTACAAGTGACACTCACAGCCCAAAACCACCTGACTCATCTGCTCCTGCTCCATAACTCAACCTGTCTGCTCCAAACCATGTGGAAAATCTGGGAGAAGGCTTCACACACTGAGTGATTCACACACACATTGCCTGTGCTACTCTGAATTTTCTCAAGCCCTCATATCCTGGGAAACTGGTGAAAAGTCTTATTCCAAATGTTAAAGAGACAAGGTTGAAACATGCTAGTGCAAATCTGGCCTACACAATGGATCCATTACATCCAACAGGAGCCTTTTCTCTGGCTTCAGCAGGCTGATTACCAGGCCAAAGTTTAGGAGAAGGGAGAGAAGATCACCAGCTTCTTGAATTCATAGTTTAGAGCTGCTTTGATTTAGCCATGCTCCCTGATGCTGAAGAGGGCAGGACAGCAGCCATAAACCCCATTTATGTTTTCAGGAAAGCACAGCATGTCACACAATGATAACTGTCAGGTGTTAGGTCACTTAAGCAGTGTGGTAGGGGGTTAAGTCATGTAACAAAACAAACCCCTCTTGCAATTTGCTCAGCACAGTCTTGGAAGTTACCTCCAGCACCTGAGACAGGTGGGAAAGCACATCCAGGTAACTCAGCTGTTCACAGCGCTCATCCCAAGGGCTGTGCATCCTTTCAGCTCTTGTTTGTCCCCTACATGACTTAAAGCAGCCACAGACTCTTGACCTCCCCAATGGCACAAGCAGCCACAGGCCCTGCCTGCACTCCCCTCCCTAGCCAACATGCCACCAGTGGCACAGGACAGACCTCAGTGACAGCTCAGTGCCCTGCAGTGCCGCACTGAAAGGGAGCTGGAAGTAGCCAGACACACAAAGGCTTGACCTTTTCCTCTTATTTGATTGACATTTTTTCCAGGAACTTGTTAAAATTTCAAATAAAAGTTTCATTCAAATGGATCTTTTTGCCAAAATGGGAGATGGGGGAAAATATAAAGTCCCTCTTCATAAAAAAAAGAAATATGTGTCCAAGACGTTAAACTTGTTTTCACAACCACTTACAGGACAGGAAATTCATTAAATCTGATCCTTCCACACAAAGGTCTCAATTTCAACAAAATTTTCTAATAAAAACACTTTCATGGAAACATTTGTGGCCAACTTGCATTTTATTCTATTCTAGGACATGCACCTTACAGGTCTGGAAACAAGATGGTAATTGTAGAGAGAACAGGCAAATTTTTCACTTTAGTGAGCAATAGTTTTACTTAAGGACCTTTCACCCAACAACTGGAAGTGCTCACATTTGATTTCTGCTGGCAAAGATATCCAAAACTTCATGGGGAACAAAAGCTTGACAATAGCTCTGCCTCCCCAGCTTTGGAACAGAGTTTAAGCATGATTTCACCATTTCACCACTCAAGCAAACCCCAGTCCTGCCAGCATCCAGTCTCTGGAGTTTTTAACAGTTCCCTGTTGCTATGGGCCTTCTTTGCAAGTGAGACTGGTTAACCAGTCTGCAGGTGTCTCTCATCATTCTTTTCCTCTTCAACACCCTCCCAACACCTTTGTCCTCACCAGCATCTAAAGGAGCTGGCACATAAACAGACCTCATGATCAAATTCATGTCAGGCAAGAAGGACAAAGTCAAGTCACAGATATGAGAAGATGGGATTATCTGCTTGGCTGCTGCTTGCTCTGTAGAAGTTGCAAAGTCCAGGACAGTAAAATTTCCACTGAACTTGCATTTTCTGTAATGTAATTTTCTTAAATTATTTAGAGAAAAAAAAATTTCAAAACTGCAGACCAGCTGCTGACAAAATGCCATGTAAACTGTGCCACTTGTGACCAGGCCTGTCACAGGCAACCAACACATGGAGGACTGGAGATTTTTGTTCAACAAATAGCTTAAGCAAGTGTCTGTTTCAACAGAGGTAATACCCCTCAGGGATGCTCTGAGACCCAGCTCTTCCTTTGCATGCTCACCTGCCGAGGAACTTCACCTTGTCTGCATTCCAGGTGTCTCAGAAACAGAGCAAAGCAAATGCTTCTCTCTCAAGAGCCACCAGCAATAAATAGGGCAAGGCAAGCATGCAGCTAAGGAGCCAAGATGCATCCCAGGAGGCTCAGGGGAAACACAGGCTCTGCTGCTCCACCTCTTCCCTCCTGCCTGCATCTGCCACACCTGGCACGGGGCTGTGTCCAAGCAGGAGCTGTAGACAAGGCACAGTCCTTTTGTTAACAGCTCAGTAGGATGGAAAGAGTTCAAAATAATCAGTCTGGACTCAAATGCAGTACCAGATTGGGTACCAGATTCCCATTGCTTCAATTCTCCATTTCCAAAGCACACCCCAGAACTTGGTGAAGCTCAGCTCCACTCAGGATGCACAGCCTGCGTGTAAGGAGTGTGGTCATTGCTGAGTTTTCCAGGTCAGGGATGGAGAATGAGCCTTCTGACCCACCTCTCACTGGAAACACTGGCACCCCCAGGATTTCTTTTAGTATTTCCTCCTGGGGAAATACTCTCTGCTTCAGGACAGCAGGACCCTGAAACCTTGCCCTAAAGGCAAGCAGTGCTTTGTGCCAACCTTGTTCTTCCTTTCCTTGTGCCCTGTTAAATCTAACTGGAAAAAAGGGGTTTGGGACCTCCTTTTCTAAGGATGAGGCAAAGCACTCAACTGAAATGGCAATGTTTAGCTTAACAGGCCTCTTGAGGAGATCAAAGGGACAAGTACTCCCATTCAACTAAGCTGGAGTGACAACTAAGGGAGCTCCAGCTTCCCTTTAATGGGACACAGCCTTGTCCACTCAGTGATGGTACAACACAGCTCACAATGGCTTGTTCAAATACTGCAAAAATCATTGCTGACTTCACCGAATATTCCAGAAGTCCAGAACTGCTGATACAAAATAAAAATTAAAATATGGTGAAAAAATACATTCATATTCTTCCCCTTAAGTTCTTTTTCTGAATCTTAGAGAAGATAAAACACTAGGGAAAAAATTGAGAGGTATCCATACAGCTACTAATCAATGGATATCTCAGCTGCTCAGTCTACAACTTGCACAGCCACACTTTCTAGGAAATACATTCTGAACTTGAAGCAGCAAGATCTTAACACAATCCAAAGTGCAAACTGCACGCAAGATCCATTTGTAAAACTAATCTATCCTAGAAATTATTGCAAGGGCTGTAATTATCATGAAGTTGTGTAGACACATGTTTATTTTAAATACATCAGCAAGAAAAAGACATGGGAACACATTCTGCAGTGGGGATCATTTGCCCAGGCAGCACTTGTTTTGTTTTGTTCACTGACAAATATTCTCAAGGCAATTTATTTTTTTTTCCTCCTGGAAGGGTAGAAGGAGCTGCTCAAGCATAGTGTAACTGAGCTGACCAAGAAACCAGGTCTCCTCCAAGTGAACCCAGCAGAGCAGGCTCTCAGAAAAACAGGAAGCTCCCACATTTGAACATTTGGAAATCCTCCTGTCTTTAGCAGTAAGAATACACCAGCAAACATGCAAGCCATGATATTGCTCAAGAGCTGATCCCTGGGTCCCTGCAGTATTTATCCCAGCAGACAGCCCCCATCCCTGACGCCTGAAGTCCTTCCATAGCTCACAAAACAGAGATCCCTCCAAGCACCTTGGTCCTGCCCCAGGTGTGGGCTGAGCGTGGCAGGGTGGTGGCTGTGCTTTGGGTGTGATTTGGGTAGAGCCTGGTAACATGAGGCTGGCACTGACCCAGCTGCCAAGTCACCAGGACAGCTCCCTGCCTGTGCCAGCCCTGAGGACTCATTTCCCCACCAACTATTTCTGCAATGCTTGGGCTCCTCACTGCTTACCTTCAGCCCCAGCCATTTCTGCTAATTCAGAGAAGGCGTGGAAGACTCCTTCAAATATCATATTCATCAGCACTGGCTTGGCAACAGCTTCTCTTCAACTCCCTGCCTGGCACAAGCCTCCTCTTATCTGTGCAACCCTGGCAAACAGGGCACTGCTGGCTCTTCCAGGCTGGCCTTTGCCTCTACCACCTACCTCTGTTTATGTTACTTTCCCAACACACTTGCAAATATGATAAAGGTTAATCTGGTACAAAAGGTAAATAGGGTTACACAAAGCTGGATTTAGCAATTTAGCTTTATTGGCCACTAAGGCAGGCAATTCTTCAATGCAGGTAATGAGGAGATAGTCCAGCCAGATAAAGGATCTGTGCAATATAAACATCCTCCCAAAAGCCTGCTCCCTGCTTGCATAAGCACTGTAATCATGAAAGCAGTTCTTAGTGGAGCCACTTGGCAGAGGCCCTGGCATAGCAAGCTGTGAGCCTCTCCCCAGCTCATGGCCTGGCTCCAGGAGCCTGTTACTACAGCCTGCAGGAGGAGGGGCAGGACAGGGGGAGACAAAGCTGGAGACAAAGCAGTCTGCAACCAGTGGCACTGGGGCAGGGTCAGGTCTCCTCTAACTTGTCACCTGTGTGGTTTGGAGCAGGCCAGTCATCCCCCTGTGCTCTGCATCTGCAAATGGCAATGAATGATTTCCCCTTTGTGCCCCATATTTCATAGGTAACACTCTTACAATGAAGGCTGTTCTTACATACAGATAAGGGCTTCTGGCTGGAGCTGTTCTGTCACTCAGAAATCTGCAGTATTATTTCTGCAAATGGGTGACTAATTTTTCCTGACCTTTCGATATCTGTCCCTTACCTTAGAGAAGGAAAACCAAAACAAACCAAGATCCATGTTTCCTGGCATCCTGCCCTCCTCCACCTCTCCGTACCAAAACCTAGGACAACCCACCAAGCTGAAGAGGAAAGCTTTTGCACCTCACAGCTTGTGCTTTTTGGCTTTATTTTCTCCTTGGCTATCATATTTAGGATGTCCCCCAAGGAGCACAGGAGTGCCAGACCTGCTTTTTCTCTCAGCAGAGATCATCAGTGTCTCACATTTTGTCCCTGAATGGCTTCCCAAGAGGTGACGGCTTGGGCACTGCTCAGTGGGACACCATCCTCCTTGGGCTCAGCCTGGTGCTCAGCTCTGCCCTCCTGGCAGTGCCACAGCAAACACACTTCAGGCAGGGGGAAGATTCAGGAGAGTCTCTGTCCCTACATTTTCCATGGAAAGTAAAAAAGAAAGTGAAGCTTACCTCACCCCAAAAGTCCCTAACTGCAGGACAGCTCTAACAGTCACTTGCTCCCCATGATGTGGTTTTCTTACCCAGGCAAAAGGGGCCTCATTCCCACAACAAACAGGGCACATTTCCCAGCTGCAGGACTGAATCAGAGCCCAGGCATCCACTCAGATATCCATAATGCTCATTTCCAGTGCCATACATTAAGAATTTCTCCTTGCCCGAACTCATTTAGCTTTCAGATCCTCATCAGATTGACATAGGAATTTTCCCTAACCTACACACTCTCAATAATAGTTGACCAGTTACCATATTAGGAGTAACTATTGGAAAATATTAGTCTAGAACCAGGCAACTGTTAGCCTAGTCTAACAGAGATAGGCTCAAAGGTTTAGCAAAATAGAGTAGAACTCATTTTCTAGTCTACAGCCTGCCACTGGCACACTTCAGCTGAGTAACTGCCCTTTGTATGCTTTTTCTGCCCTCTGTGAAATACAGATGTACCTCTGCAAACTGCTCCAGGACCTATGAATAGAAAGTGCTGCATAACAATTTGGGGTTATTGGGCAGAGCAGGACCCACAGTGGTCTACACAACTGACCATTCACCAGCTGTATCAGAGAGGCCAGTAGTGATATATTGACCAGCTAGGAATTATCTCCAGCTGGCAGGCAGAACACATTTAAACTGATTGTGCTTCTGGACTTTGAGGGTTTTTTCAACAGTCAGGTAAACACCAACCTTTTGCAGAAGTATAAAATATATCAGTAAGGATTATGGGTCTTTTCTCAAGCCTTCTGAAGGTAACACACCTGTTTGCATCAACATTATTAAACTATCCAGCAAGAACAGCTGAATCCAGCAGCCCCACTGGCACAATAAACAACTGTCTGCCAATATATGACTGGGACCATAGGAAGACTGCAATTTTATTTTCCATTTCTGCTAGGAAACCTCACTATCTCCATTAGCATCCATACCCAAGCTAGGACACCAGGAGGGCAGTTTCAATTTACATTCTACACGGATTTATTAGATAAGGTGATCACACAGGTTTCCTCATGGCACAAACCTACTCAAATGTCCTTGTTTTTATCATTCCCTGTTTTGCAACCCACCTTCAAATGACCCCATGTCACAGGTTGGGAACAAGCAATTCTTTCTTCACTGAAGATAAGAGAAAGGCTGCCAGGCTGCCAGCACCTTGGGCTTTGGTTTGGGCCTTGTTTGTTTTTTCATTTTGGAACCACCCATTTGGCTTCAGTATCTTGATACATGCTAAAGAGGCGTTACTAAAGACAGGCAATTTTGGATTTGGGTTTTGAGACAAATCTGTGATTCTTCTATACTTAATCAGCATCTTAAAATATAGCTAACCTGCTTTCTTTCCTATTCCTTATACCTGGAAATTGTCTGACAAGCTATGAGCTTCCTTACCCAACCTTCAACTTCAACTCTTATTACTCACCATCTTTGGCTACAGAAAACATTCCCTGGACTGAAGTTCACTCATTTTACAGCTAGAGCTGGTTTAAACTGACTAATCTCCACTGGCATTTAGGAAGCAATGGGTTTGATTTTTTAAGTCAAATTATCTGTTTCTCTAGGTGGTATAAAATAATACATGACATAAGAAAAACCTTATCATGTGTTACTTAAGCGAGTGAGCAAAGGAGTAGCACAGGCATTCTTCAGAGAGCTCAAATAACAAGTGTTCTTCTGCTGATAATAAAGGCTAACTTAAGCCACCACAACTAATTCAGAGTGCAGGCTTGACACTTGTTTATCTGGACAAACAATTATGAAATGTTCTTTTGTCCCTGTGAGTACTGCGTAGGCAAGTGTCATGGCTTTCTGGGTTACTTTAAAGGGCCCCTGCTTAGGTACTCAGACACTGCTCAGGAAACAAGAGATGCCTTGGGCAGACTGACCAAGCTCAAGGACCCCTTTTTCCTCCTGGCTCCCTTCACAGGACCGACTCCAATCTGACCCATTTGGAGGTTTGGGATGTGATTTCCCAGAAGTGGGAGGGTGTAGCAAGTAAATAATGTTTTCCCAAGGCATTTAGATTCCTAATGGCAAATTGCGATCAGGCACACAGAAACCGTGAGTGGATTTTAAAACCTAACTTGGGAGTATAAACAATTTAAAAACTTCAGTAATTTTTATGTGTATTTCTGAACTGGGACTTTACAACAATCTGTAGATTTTGCAATTTAGAAATTATTGGTAACAACAGACCACCATGTTACACTCTAGACCAGCTGCACACAGATACAATGGTCCCCTCAGCATCCTGCCTGGTACAGATGATTGCATCCCCTTCTCTTGGAAGGGGAAACAACCTGCTTTCAGGACCCCCATTCCAGGCATCAAAGTGACCTTTGTGACTGCAGTCATGGAGCCGAGGGCAAAGGTTCCCAGGCAGCAAAACCCCAACACATTTTCCTGCTGTTTGAGGTTGAAGGTGCCCTATTGCCTGACTGCATGACCCAGGGTGGCTGAGCTCTGGTCACAGTCTTTGCTGAGCTTCTCAGAAGGAGCAAGTTCCTAGGGTAATGCCTTATCAGGGACAAGGACAGAAAAATCCAAAGGCAGCACAAATCAGTTTTTCTGGGAAGCAAGAGCAGAGAAGCCATGGTGTTACATCCTTTGTGATGTGGTTGTGGGAATGCCATTACTTACACACCACATCTCCTTCAGTGCCCTCCCATAGAGATCTCTTTCAGTCACTGATGAGATAAGGAGGCATTTGAAATTTATTTTATATTTAAATTGTATATTTAAGTCAGAAGAGCTGGTCAAATATAGAGGTGACTTACAAACCCCCTGCAATACTTGCGCATGGAAAAACCTTATCTGACTGTTCCCGTGCTGCTAACTCATATCCTTGCTCCCAAAAAAAACCACTGCTGGCTGACATTGTGCATTTCACCTTTTTCTAACACAAAAGGAGAAGAGAGACCTGCTAATGAGGAGATACAAGAGCACAGGCTTTGCTAGAAAACAGGGCTGATTAAAGCTCTCAGAGTAGGACCCAGCACCAGGACAAAGTATCACAGAAGGCTTCAACCACAACCTCTAAAACTGCTAATTGCCAGCAGATGACCAGGATATCAAGGGCTTACCAAGGATTCCAAAAACAATTTGACAAATTCACAGGAAGCCTATTGGAAGATATTAAGCACAGGACATGTCCACTGCAGAGCACATCCCAGAAGGAAGTATCACCAGTACTCTTGGTTTATGCCCTTGGCCAGTGTCAAAAGACCAGTACCCAGCCAATGTATCTCTACAGGTGGGTATGCCCACAAATAAATTTCTTGCTACTATCAACCAGGCATTAAATGCATTTTTTAAGGTCTATGCCAGTTCATAGCAACTGAGAAATCAACATTATACTTTCTTACCCTTTTATTTTGTGTGTGTGTTTGTTTTGCACAGTGGGAAAAATTAACCACGCAAGGTCACGTTAAGCCAAGTTTAAGGGCACCCTCCATATCAAACCAAAAAATCTGTGGAGACACTTCTCTCAAGGCAGGCAATCTATTGTAGCTGTGCTTATCATTAGCTAAGTGGAAGGTGATGAAGAAATGCCCTTCACTTTAGATACACATCTCACCATAAATAGACTGCCTAATTAAGCCAGTTGTTTTTAAAGAGGAACTAGAGGGATTTGGCTTGTTTATAACAACAAACCAGCCACAATTAAAGTTCTGAGACTCAGTACTGTCAGGACAACCTGCCAGCTTTTCCCACCGCACTCAGCCCCTTGTACAGCAGGTGGCCACAGCAGTGGCTGCTTTAGCACTGCTGGTGGTTGCAACCACCACTGAGACCTCATCCAGGGCCGGTGGACTTAGCCAGGCAACCTCCCTCTCTTTATTGCTGAACAGTGCAGCTGCATATTCATGGTGATCCATTAAAATAATAAACTCCACATAATAAAAATGTTAAGCACTCACTATAAGCGGTGGAAGTACAATAGCTTCTCTCCCTGTTAAATGACATCCTGATAAAGATTTATGTCACGTACAACATTTTCAGGAGCACAACACTATTCAAGGTGACTGTCCTGCAGGTTTTTGATCACCATAATCTTATTTTTGAGCAGGCAGTGCTGGTACAGATTGAGAAACGAGCAATAAGGCCTTATCACATAAATTAGCTCTCCTCAAGGCAGCACTGCTGTTGATAAGATGTGTCATGATAGCGTGTCATGCAGAGGGACAAGAAAAGCAAGTGACTACGTGGAACCCTGAGTGTAAGAAGGAGCAGGGCCCAGCTCCAAGAGCTGCCCTGGACCTGTGAACTGCTGGAAAAGGCTCTACCTGAGGAAACCAGATAACTCACATGAGCCACTGGGACATGAAAACACCATCCAGACCAGCAATTTCATGTTTTCAGGTGAGGACATCTTCCAGCAGGGAGATGAAGTAGGCACCATAAGGAAAAACAGAGGATAAAAAGCAACGCAATTGGAGATAAGGCTTCTAATCACAACAGGAACACCCACACAACAACCCAAAACCATACAGCTGTATTGCTCTACCAAGCTTGTTGTGCTTTCTTTCACATCTGCAGCTCAGTCCAGTTCTGCTGAGCCCATCAAGTCAAAGTTCAACTTCACTTTTCCCTTCCCTGGCTGCTTTCTGATGGCTGAGGCTCATTAGGCAAATGAGCATGTGGCAGCTGCACTGCTGCTGCACAGCTGGTTGGGCCCCAAAATTGCAAGGTAGAGGCACTGAGAAACCAACAGGACCTCACAGGCTAGTAACCAAAATTTCTCGTACTTGGGGCCACTGATATCTTCTCTTGTAAGAGAAAGATGAAGAGTCACAGAAATTTGCTGAGGGTGCATAGAAGCAGCCTTGTCATCACAGCCACCCTCATGAATCTCCTTTCATACCAAGGAGCCATGACCATGTTGTGGGGCTTTTTGGTATCCCAGGCCATGATGGGCACCCCACACTCAGCCCCACTGCCCACATGGCTGGTGGTCTGTGGTACAGTGGCAGGGAAGGCGCTTGTGCTTCCCTGAGCTGGAGCCTGTGGTCACTTGCCCTTCTCTCCTCCTTGTAAGCTTTATCTCATCTCTCTCTGCCCCAGGTTCCTGGCAGTGCCATGCTATGAACAGGATGAGCCATATCTTTTGCAACAGGACTGGTTCACTCTCCTCTCAGGGTCATTGGTCCCTTCAGTCATCATATTATCAACATGACACACATTTTTTTTTTCCCCTTCCTCCTGTTTATTGCTGGGAATTTGTTTGATCAGCCAGTGAATCATGAACCTAACAATAAAAAATAAGTCACAAAGCCAAGAGGCTTAAATCTCATGCAGTTGTAGCTTTCCTGGTGAGTTTTAACCTTCCCTTGAAACAAAATTGCTGCTAACAGCCCGTGCTGGAGAGCAGTGGGATCAGCAAAATACACCTGGAAGTCCAAGGTACAGAGGTCTACAGCAATGCAACCTGTCCTAGCTAACAGTGTTGTAAGCAAGTTGTTAGAGGTGGAAAAGGGAGGAATAGCCATTTTTTACCTACATTTCAAAACTGAGTCAATATTTGATCCTTCACCTTTGCTCAAAAGACCTAAGGCAATATTCAGAAAGGATACACACTTCACAACACCTTTGGAGGGGAAAGAAACCAAACCACAAACAAAATAAGAAACTTGGTGCAAGAGCACCAAGAAAAGCGGCAGTAAATCTGGTAACAAACCCACCTCCCTCCTGCACCCCAGCCCAATAAAATATTTTGGTGTGACATCTCCCCCCCATATTCTTTATAATTTCTGAGCGTTTTTACCATTTCTGTTTACCTAGGACCAGAGCTAGCTGCTGTACCACACTGAAAGTCACCTTTGCAACATGCCTGAGAAGCTTTGCCTTTGGCATGACATAGCTGATATTAGATTTACTGCAGCTGCAGCAGCACTGAGTATAAATCTTCATGGTGGCTGCAGACTCTGCCCAGATCCCCTCAGACAGCAGCAAGTCTTACACTGGCATGACAGTTCATTTCAGCAGCCATTTCTCCAGGGCATGGTATTAATATATCTTCATTGTTAGCCAAATACCACACAGGCCAGGAATGATCCTCTCCATAAAATCACAAGTCCAAGTCAAAAACCAAAAAGGGTTTTGTGCCCAGAGAAACTGCACTTTTGGGACGTCTAACCCGCCCCAGAAGATTTTCAAAACATCAAAAGCCTAAGAGCAGGAAGCTCAGAAGAAGAGATTGTGTTCTATAACCTGTGTTCTTGGCCACCTCCAAGCACAATTCTTTTAAGAAAGAAAAGCAAACAGCAGAGCAATGGATTTCATTACTGTTATTAACACTGAATGGAACTTTGCTTCCCTAATAGCTTGACAGGCAAATCAATGGCAAAATTTGGCCACTGGCCAGCCCCAGTGGGGAGCATTGGGGAGGAATGGGAAGCAGAGCTTTCCCAACCCCTGCTGATATCATCTCACAGCCTGGGGCATCCAGTTTGATTACCCTTATCTGAACCTGCATGCTATTTGTATCCAGAGATGCTTGGATGCAGAAATCACCTGGATGACTTCCCCTAATGCTGGATTCCACTAAGCTTGAGGCTCTGAAAAGGCATTTCAGATACTTGCTCCAAGCTCCTCAGCAATGTGAGGAAATGTTCTGCTTAAACCTCAACACATTGACTTGAAACCATCCCTTTTCCACGCAAACTTTTTTTGAATGAGACAATTTCTGATTCTCAGTCTTCCACCAGGACTATTAAATTTTTCTTGGAGGTGTAGATAATGGAGCCATGTTGTTATGTAAAAGTAACAGCTATCACTGCTGCACAGATTAACAAATGGACCCTGAAGTCTCAAACACCAGAATGGAAATGAAAATTTCTATTCATTTATTCAAGCTATTGTTTTCACAAGGGATATTCTAAGGACAGAAAAGTGCTGACCTATGATTTGCCAGACTTCTGAATCATGCACCATGTGAAAAATCTGGAGGACAGGGAAAAGGCTAAAATCTAGAGCTCCAGTAGACAACAGAATGAGGTGTGACACCACAAAGATGACCAGAAAGCTGACCTCAAGTCTGAAGTCAAATGGAAATTAATGGGAATTCAGGTTTCCTTAATGCAGGGGTAGACACCTAGGAAAAGGTACAGCAGTTAAAATCTCAACTACCACAGCAAATGAGTGATCTACATCTCATAATACAGAGACAAACAAACATCTGAAAAGCAAGAGAGGTTAACAAGAGCAGAGTCAGATTTCTCAGGCATTGCTTTTACCAGACAACCACTGCACAAAACACAGAGATTGCATATCCATTTCCTGTGGGTTGTCTCAGGTTAGACAGCACACCAGCATGGCTCTAGATTAAAACAAAAACAAAGCCCCTAAGTCTATCCATATCACCTCCCACATTTCTCCATTTCCAGGACTCTTAGAGGCTAGAAAGCAGAAAACTTGTGCTAGACCCACCACTTTTAGCACAGTGTTTTTGTAACCCTCTTCTTGAAAACAGTTGATTAAATATTGCTGTCATAAATTCAGCCTAGTAACAGCTGGGACAGATTTACAGGGGATGTGTTTTTTTTATGACTATCTATTATTCATGGTGTGTTAGCCCTTACAATGTGTTTAGCCAAGGAAAAAAAAAAGATAAGATATCCTCTGGTTGATTATTGACAGGTTCTTGGCAGCTTGTGTCCCTGGGACTGCCTGGTCACAAATAAAATGAATCCAACCTCTAAAAGCACTGATTTGATAACTTGGCTATGTCAGATTGGAAAATGAGATGGACTGAAGAGGACAGGGGCAATCACTTGTAACAAACACTGTGGTTTTGTCTCTTAAATCTCAGGCACAAGTTTGTCAGAAGAGCTAAGCTGTCAACCCCAGGAGTGTGCAGTAAATGCTGCCCCAGAAACAGCCTGACCTGATCCCCTCCTCCTCAGGAAAGCAGGGTCTGCTCTGAAGGTACCAATGGCATGTGCAGGAAGATTGCAGGTGACAAGTGGGTATCCCAGGAGCTGTGCCAGGTGTCAGCCACTCACAAATATCCTTGTAGGACATGGACAAGGAGCCAATCCTCCCTCAGCCTGGAGAATACCATTGCTAGCACACACTGCTCTGGCTGCCCTGTCAGCTACATGGGCAGATTCACCTGAACCATAGACAGCAGAGATCAGTGCCTGCCTGGCGTGATTTTTCAGGAGACATGGATATCAACTGCAAAGCCACTAGAGAGAACAAAAGTCAAGACTTTGCCATAGAACATTCAATATTTTATTGTCCCCAGAAACATCAGAAGATCCCAAGACATGACACTGAATTGAGGTTTTGTTCAGCAGCCGAAACTTGATTTCTTCCCACGTTTTGTCTTGTGAGCTTCCCTAGTTTTGAACCAGAACAGCTTCCAAGGAACAGGGGAAACTGCCAGTAGCATTCCTGACACCAGCTCATCTGGCCAGTACCATCCCATAAAAAGAGGTGATGGGGATGAGTTACATCCCCCCTTCATTCACACACAGTTGCCATTAAAGCACCATCCATAGTTTTTACCTTGCCTCTATCCTACAGGGTTCAGATGTTGCTCAGGAACAACACTCCTGATACACCTTAAGCATCTACAAGGCCTGATCCTAAAACCACTGTATGCAGGGACTGTAACTTTCAGAGGCTGAACTTCCCAAAAGAGGAAAGCTTGGGGATAAATCTGCAGAAATGTGGCATGTTGAGCAGAGGCACCAACAAGCACAGAAGACTGCCCTCAACCCCCTTGAATGTGTTGCCAATTCTCTCCCAGGACAGGTTCATCCCCAGCCTCATGATGAACAAAACCACTGCTGAGCTCAGTGTGCTCCTCTCACTGGAATTTTACTGTCCAGGTTCTTTGCACACCTGCACCTCGCCTCAGTTTGCTTTGCTGCAGTCCTCTCCAAGCCACCACTGCTCATGTGGATGTATAAGCACCAGAACAAGCTTTACAGAAGTAATTTCTTTAAAATGAGGCATTTGTATTCTGCTCTGAGCTGAGGATCTTTGCCAGCAACACAAGCAAGAGATTTTTTTCGGTCAGCTGGGCAGGCTCCTTCTGCTGGGAATTACAAGAGTTGATTTCAAGCTGGGTTTATTTCAATCTTGGTCAAGTCACTTAAACCCTCCGGAGCTTTTCTTTTCAGACTCACTTGTCTGCTGTTGACTATTAGATAAAGATGAACCTAGGCCAATTAAATAGCAGCTCTTTTAATTAGCTTTTTCCTCTCAGCAATTAGGGGAAATACTGTTTGCTTGCACAGCAGATATAACAAGATCCAAGGTGAATGTATTTTATTATTGATCTTGCACAGTTCATTGTGCTCACACTTCCCTCACTAGAAATGGCAAGACAAACAGAGACTGGAGACAGCTTCTCAGCAGAGCCTCCCTTCTGGTTATAACCTGAAGTGTTGTTTTAACTCATTCATCATTTGTTTGCTTTGCCTCTTGGCTAAGTACCTCACCCCACCCCTCCACATGACTTCTTCCTTGGTTGACTCCATGCATGACTTGACTTCTAAACTGCAAGAGGTCACCTGACACACAGGTCAGTCAAACATTAACTCTGCAAGCACCCTGGTGTCACCAGGACACCAGCTGCTCACACATCCTGGCCCACAGTCACCAAGGTAGGCCATCCCACCCAGCACACTCAGGCACTGCCCCGCTGCCTGCTCTCACTGCTCCATTAACAGGAGCCATGTGCCTTTGAGACAAGAAAAAAGAACTACCAGCTACCTGCTCATCACTCCAGGGAACAGTTCTAAGCATCCTCCTGCCACTGGTAGAGAAACCAGGAATCCCCTTCCCTAAACAATTAACAACGACCCTCAAAGCCCAGATTGGTTTCTGTTTGTGTGTCTTTACCAGGCATTAGCGACCAAAGCCTGAACTTAAACAACAAATCCTTTACTAGAGGCAGCACTATTGTCATCGTGGGGGCTGTGTGGCCTCCAGAGACACCCACAGGATGTCCTGACCTGGGAGCAGTGCTGGAGCTCAGAGGGCAGGACTCTGAGCCTGCCTGGACAGCCAAACACACGGGTGAAAAGCTGGAGCCAGGGCAGCCCCAGAAAGCACAGCTCAGCAGCCAGATCTGGAGAGAAGAGCTGAGACCATCAACGAGCTGGTTACATGAAATAAAGCCCAGATTGTGCATGGGAGGAGAGACTCATCATCCTCACTCCTGCTAAGACCTCCCGAAGGTGCTAATTGCTCTCTCTAGGAAAGCACGTTCCCCGAACTCCGGCTATTTCAAGACACGTGTGGCTCGGCTCGGTTTTATCTCTGGTTGCGATACCAGGTGGGTGAAACTGCAGCAGCGAAAGGATAAAACCGAGAAGGTCTTGTGCTGTGTGACGGAGGCAGTGACGCATATCAAACACAGAACTTCAAAAGCCCTTATCCAGCTCCGAGCTGGGTGATGATGTGTCTCCTCAGAGCAAGCCGATAGCCTTGAGAGACAAAGGGCCCCCTGAGAGGCAGGAACGCGCTGCGCCCCGCCTGCCTTCATTAAAGCTTTGGGCCAGTTCCCAAAGAGCCCGAGTCTCGCTGAGGCTGCTGCCAGAGGGGTAGATAAGAGCACAGAAAAGCTGCATCTGCAAACCCCTTCCTACCACCCTCCTCCCGGGCCTGCCTGTTGCACCAGTGCATTAACCTTTTGTGCTTCCCACCCTTGGTTTTTCCTTCCCATATCTGTTTTTCACCATCACCACAACCCCCAGATACAGAGGCCACAGCAAAGCACAGCAGCTTCTTTGCAGGCTTTGGACACCATTCCTAAAGCAGCTTTGTGTCAGTCTCAGCCCTGGTTGCATCTAGGACCTGCAAACCCAACGAGCACAGCTTGGAGAGAAGGAGCAGGTGCTCCAAGGGTAGGGCCAGCTTCAGGCACAGACCTGTGAAATAATCACCCAAGAGTCATGCTGCAAATTCAGACAGGAAGGGAGATGGATCAGATCCCACCAGAGCCCTGGGGAGGACTTGGACAGGCAGGCTGCTCTTACTCATCCTGTAATTCATCTGGAAGAGAACTTCTTTTGCTTCCCATTGCACAATCATCACTGCCACATCTTCAAATATCTTAACCTGTGTCTTGAAGAATCTTCCCTTTTATAATTACCAGGATTTAAAAATAATTTATTCATTTGCCTTTATCAATATCATGACCAAAGAGTTTTTGAAACTGAGATTTGGCCTGGAATGGGGACAGGATAGCAAAGAGTCAGCGCAGTAAGAGGTGAGAAAATATACAACCACCTGTATCTTGCACAGTTTTTCCACCACTTTGTATTGCTGGGTCCTTTGCAGCCCAGGGTAGAAAGCATCCACACCCCAACAAAATCCTAGGTGAGAAGTTTTAGCCTTATGTTGGCATCAGCATGAGCAGATTACAAAGGAGGCAGCTGTGACTCTCTGGAGGTGACCCTTCCTAATCACCCTGAGAGAGAGCACTTCTGCCTCAGGCACACACAGAGGTGTCACAGAAAAGCCAGCACTGCTGGCAGACACAACAGAGGCACAACTTTTGGGCTCTGGCAGAGCCTCGTGCAGATGTGGTGCATTCCCAACCCAGCCCACAGCCCTGACACCCTGTGGCATCACACTTCAGCAGCTTCAGGCTCTGTTCCCATCTGTGTCTGGAAACTTTCTTTCCTTTGGAGGCAGCAGCTTGGTGAAAACTCGAGTGACTTAACTAAACCTTGTGACAGAGACTGACAATGTTCTGATGCCTCATGGAACCATGTTGCTTGTGACCTCTGCCTTCCTACCTGAGCCAGAGCTGCCAACAGACTCAGAGTGGTTCCCCATTCAGAGAGTTTAATGGAAAAAGAGCAGGGTTGGATATTAGGAAGAAATTCTTCCTTGTTTGGGTGGTGGGGCCCTGGCACAGGGTGCCCAGAGAAGCTGTGGATGCCCCATCCCTGGGAGTGCTCAAAGCCAGGTTGGATGGGGCTCTGAGCAACCTGGGCTAGTGGAAGGTGTCCCTGCTCATGGCAGGGGGTTGGAACAAGATAGCCTTAAAGTGCCTTTCAACCCAAACCATTCCATGATTGTGTGATCTCCATGCACAGCTACAGGAGGTAGCTTTCTCCTCTTCCTGCATTTGGGAGACAATATTTCAAAGAAAGCTGCTTAAAGCAGCCAAAGCAGCAAGCTCCTCTCATTAAAAGGGAGCTCTACCAGATACAGCTGCCATACTCCTGGCAAGCACTGCCTGCAGCAGTGCCAGGTCTGAGCTTGTGGTAATTAATATTTTTAGACAGGTCACACTTCTGATGCATTTTACAACAAGCAGAGAAGGATACCTGCCCAAAGTCCAGGTGCTTTGGGACTTATAAGGAGTCATCCTAGAAAGCCAACTGCATCAGGTTACTCTAGATGCTGAGTTTTACATGAAAAGGAGACTAACTATTCTCCAAGGGGTTATCTACAAGCCCTTTCCATTAATTGCTTCATTAATGTCTTGCAGAGAGAGTTCTGGGCACAAGGGCAGTAAAACCTAAGAAATGCACCCTGCTGGCAGGTGGAATTGCTGGCTAGAATCTGCTCACTTTGCATTTGCTTCCAAACTTGAAGCTGTGCCCTAAAGAAACCACAAAGCAATCATTCTTCAAAGAGAACCTCAACAAGGGGACAGGATTGGTTTGGCTTTCCTTGTTGCTTTCCAAAGTTCCAGAAAAGAGAGGATATTATTTGTCTATGGAAATCTCATATGCAGAGTTACATCTACAGAAAATAATAAAGAGAGCATTGATGATAGAAAATCCAAGAAATAGCTCAAAAAGCCATGTGTTCATGGAAAAACTACTATTTTTCTTGACTGTAAACACATTTAGGGAACATAAAAATGTAAAGAATCAGGTTACATTACAGATCTGTGATTGCCCAGCTTATTTTACACACATGCAACCCTTATCCTTTCAAGCTACAGCTCAAATTCTGCAGTGATCTCCAAAAAATTGACAAACTTCCAAGCCTGAAAAAAACCCTGGCTTTTGCTCCTGTAGCCAGTTGAGACCTTCCCAAGATTTTCTAACCAGTTAATACAGCAGCTTAAAATTAACATGGAAGCAACTGAGCAATTTGTATAGAACCTGACAAGCTGGTACAAGAATAGATTGGTGAGTGGGTTTTTAAACGTTAAGTCTGAGGATTTCTTTGAATCCAAAATGAAAGCAAAACATGCCATGGTTGTAAAATCCCATAAGATGCTTTCAAATTATTTGAAGGGCTCCTTATATACCAAATACTTTGAGTTTCTCAGAATCTGAGTTTCTAGCCCTTTCTCATGGTAACAGTCAGGTTCTGCGCATGATAGTGGAGAAAAAGTGGATTCCAGTTCTTAAAGGCAATACCCACAGCAGAAAAAGATGGTGAATCCAGGTGTTCAGGTTTTTTGAAAAATCAGGCTAATTTTTCTTTTCTTTCTAAATACGTAGGACCTAGACACAAAGCTTGAAAGGGAGAACAGCAGAGTGAAGCAAAAAGGTATTCCATCATTCTGTTCTGACACAGCCCAACCTCAAGTTCTTGTGGTAAGTGCTCATGACGCTAATTTTTAAAAATCCATTTACGTATTTTGGAGAAAAAGCAGAAATGAAAGCAATGTGAACTATTAGGGAAAACCAGCAGGGAGGGGAAAGGGTTATAAATTCTTAGCACAAGCCTCACATCCTATTCTGCAAGGGAACTGCCCAGAGGAACGCAAGCTACTTGTATGGGACAGTTTCACCCACTCAGCTCAAGGTGAGTTTGAAGCACAGAAAATGCACTGGTGGAACACAGCATTGCCTATACTCTGCTCAAAGGAGCAGATGTTCAGCCAGAGGAGTATTCAAACAGAATGAATGGCTGCCAAGGCACAAGTTACATGGATACTCAAAATAAAAATACCTGCAAGTTGCATTTTTGAAAGCAGACCACTTTCTGAGAGACTTTCTTTATGTGTTTTGATTTTTCCATGCCAGCTCCCCTTTACTTGTATCCACTCATTCTCCCAGCATAATGGCACCCATTTGAATGAGGAAAAACATCTTATAAATCCTTCAGATTTTCCTGGGGATTATGTTGTTGTTATTGTTTGCCATTACTTTGTTCTTAAATAGTCTCCTAAAAATTGTTTGCTTACATTGCAACCTCTTCATGTTTGGTATTTCTGCCAACACCAACAGGGAAATGAAGAAGAAAGGGCTTGGCTCTCAGAGAAGAGGGAAAGGATTCAGGTCCAGTTACTGGCTACCCTAGAGGAGCCCTTTCTGAGGCAAATTAACTTGATAAGGATTTTCAAAATACTCTGTGTTCCAGAAATAGATCAATGACCCATATAAAACCAATATTGTCAGGAACATGAAACCAGTATTTGTTATTTATAGGAACATTACACCACACCACCTACCAGCCCCTAAACTGCTTCCAGTCTTCATCTTACCCACCCTGCCTTCTGGGAGGGCTTTTGGAACACCCTTGGGGTAAAGGGAATCATTTTACCAATATTACATATTAATTTTTAGCAGTTTCCTGAAGCCTATGGATTTGCACTTCACAAACATCCCTCAAAAGCAAAACTGAACTCAATCATTTTTGTGCAAGGCCAAAATCCAAATGGTCATCATCATGATATTAAGATGGCTGAAATGCAAACCCTTGTTCCTACTGAGGACAGTCCAAGAGATGCAATAAAACTGTCAGACATCCCCTCCAAAGGAGAAACAAAGCTCTCCAAACACAGAGCCAGTACAGCATCTTATGGAAGTCAGAAAACACCACTCACCACGATATTGTGACTCATCACCTGATGGACAAGGCAAAGACAGCAGAGCTAAAAGAGGAGCAATGAATGATCTTCACATCAGCCAGAGACATGGCAACAGGCTTGGGATGCTGGAGGAGACAGCACAGCCTGTTTGCCATCACACACCACATGACAGATCATACATTAATCCTTTGCATTTAAGGGAAGAGGTGGAAAAGTGCACTTTCACTCCAGTGCAGAGCTGGGCAGGAGGAAGCTCACAGCCCCTCCTGCTCTCTCCACCCCAGTTCCTTCACCTGGCTGTAAGATGTGCAAATGTCATAATGCACAGGCTTTTGCTCCAGCCACTTCAGCCAGAGGACATTACTGCTCTCTGTGGCTCTGGACCTGTGAGCAGCATTTTCTTGTTGAGGCTTTTAAGGCATCTCCTGCTGCACAATCCTATTTACTTTCTATTCCTATGTTCTGACGTGAGCCCAACTTGTGCACACAACTGACTCCTTTTAGCCATGATGCATTTAGAGTGATCATTCCATGCTTTCCCAGGGTGTTAGTTTAGCAAACACAGTGTGTTTGTCACTCAGCCACAGCACAAATCACAGCACACTGCTCTCACTCTTTCCTTTCAGATGGGGAGATGCAAGACTTGCCAGGAAGCCAACAGAGGGTGCTGGGCATATGAGGGCTGCAGGGACAGGCTGCACCCCAGTCCCTTAGCAGATCTGGAGACTCTCCCTTTGGAATGCCTGAAAAATGCTTGCAACTCCATCATGAAATAAAACAAAAACCACTTCATAACCAGCAACTGCATTGGAGCAGGTGGATAGTGAGCCGGATGGGATGCCCTCCCACAACAATTTGTGAGGTTTTAAATATCTCCGCTCAGAGGAACTAAAAAGTCAAAAAAATCTCACAATTTCTCCAGAAATAAGAATGCTGGGGGAGGAAAAGAGGAAGAGAACATTTTGTTTCTATTCATTTTCAGGAATTCCATTTCAGTTCCAACATTTTTTTTTAACCTTCAATTAATGCTAGCTATCAAAATGAAGCAGCATTTGGACCTAAAAACATTGAAACTTTGCCATTTAGAAAAGGTCAAACAGTTTTCAAAACATTTTCATCTAATATTTTTCAGCAACTGAAATTCATCAAAACCAACATTTTCCCACAAAATTGTTCTGTCTCAGACAACTGGCATTTTCTGAGGCACGATGCTCCTTGGGGGATCTCCTTGCCAGCACAAAGGGTTGCTCCTTGCCTTTTGCCACCAGCTGCCCCCTTCAGCGGGCAGCCCCTGCTGTCCTGTCAGACCTTGGCAACACACCCTGGCCCCAGCTCAGGAGATCCAGTCAATCAAAGTCTGAACCAGGCCTGGATGTGCACATCCACAGGGGTCAGCACATACCTCCCTGTCTCAATGTTTTATCTGCATTTTGTATCTCTGTTTCATCTCCCAAAACACAGTCACCAGGCAGAGGAGTGAGGAGAGGTCTCTCCCACAAGCCTGCAAATCCCAAACACCTGCTTACACTTGGATGGGATTTACTGACAAATGACTGTAAAACAGGAAAGCTCACAGCAAGGACTTCATTGCAGCTACAGGAGGCACTGCCACAGGTTGTGAGCAGAGTTACACAGAGCCTGGCATGCAGCTGCTTCTGCTCTGACTCCATGCTGAGAGGTGTCTGGCTCACAGTCAGCTCCATCTTTGCATAGGCAGACAAGCTCAGGTGTGTCTGTGCTCATCTGTGTAGACATGAGTAACATGCTGGGGCCAAAGGCATAGTCTGGTCCATAAACAATCTCCATCAGAGCACAGCAAACCACATCAATTAAAGGAGAGGAGACTGAAGCCTTCACCAGGAACTTACTGGGGGCTGAGTCAACAGGAGAGCAGACATACACCTGTGCTGCCAGTGTTGGCTGGCATGGGAAGCAGGAATAGCACCAAATAACAGCCACAGACTTCCTCAAAATTACACAGTACTATTAAATCAAAAGGCAGAAATGCCATATTCTCTTCTCTACATACACTCTCTCCCCAGTCCATGCCATTTAGAAAACAGTACTAGAAAAGAGCAGTTCTGAAGGAGCACCTTCACATTTCAATAGAAACTAAACAACATTCCCTCCCAGAAACTATCAGGATCTGGGGCTGAAAATTCAGCTCTCTACACCTGTCAGTGCAGTGAAAACTGCTTCCAAAAATCCTGTTACAAACACAGCCCTGAGAGCTATTATGAGTGAGCAGGCCTGGGAACCCACCAGGTCATCACCTGCTCATTGATACACAAACCCACAGCAGTGTCTCCAATTAAAGCAGCCCCAAGTTAAGCCTTGTTCTCCACATCTGGAGCCTCCTTCCACACATCTACAGAAAAACTGGTTGTCAAAGGCTTTTGGGTTGTGCCAGTTACCACTGCCTGTAGGTGGGAAAATTGTTGTGCAAGGAAGGTTTTCACCAAGGACCTGTTTCCAGTAAATCCAGCTCTAACAGAGAATGCCAGAGGGATTTCTCTCACACACAAAATGCTGGATCCTCACAGCACTCTAGCCAAAGAGCTGAAAAGGGCCATGGCACACAGCCCTCCCTTACAGTGCCACCATGGTGGCCTCAGCTCTGAGGGGGATACAAGCACACACAGTTTTCTTCCAGCCTGGAAAGAGAACAGAAGCACTGCAGGAAGCCAGAGTGATGGGAGCCAGGGCAGCAGATGGGAGCTGGAGATCTGGACAGCACCAAGGTCACTTCTGTTTCCTTCAGCAAAATCCTAAATATATGGCTCAAGCCCCCCAAAAACTAGGTGCAGAACTGAGTGCACAGGTTATATCACCACCACTCTGTGGTTCACATTACTGAGCAAACAACTGCTGCATCTGGTACAGGATGGGTGTGCTATGCTCTTGCAGAAAAATCACAATTCTTCTATGACTCAAAACATTAATCTTAGGGCTTTTCCGAGTTTCCAGGTCCTCCTTCAAGAGAGGTCCAATTCCCAAATCTAAGTCCAAACTGTGAAAACACATCAGTCTTTCATCCCACTTTAGAGACTGGGTTTTCTTCCCCTCACACAGTCCCTGCAGAAATAATATTGCCCATGTTCCTACACAAGTCCTCAGGAAGCTCCAGAGCAATCCAGGGGGAAAGAATCAAAGCCTTCTTGTAATAGATACACAATAGAAACTATCAAACAGCTTTGTGGGTTTTCCACTGAAGCAAGAGCAGCTTAAGCATTTTTCAACTGAAAAATATATGGCAAACATTTACCTGTAGCCTTAGTTTCAGTTTCTTGAATGCTTCTAACAGTGTAAGTTTTTAAGCAGCACAGAAAACAATGCCCTAAATCTAGGCTGGTTGGATTTAGAGGAAAAAAGGCACTAAGCTGTTCTAAGACAAAGGATAGCCAGAACTCAATTTCCAAAACCTGTGTTTCTACTAGCAGTTGCTGACCCTATTGTACACCTTATCTGTCACATGCTAGTGTTTTTCTACCACTCCTGAGCCTTTAGTAGCCACCTTAAAGAAGGACACAAGAGTTATTCAGTGCCAGCTCTTCCTTATGTACTTTTATTTCCCAAGATCTACAGATTACCAGTATGAGCAAGAGCTGGTTCTTCACATCCCCCTTGCCCTACAACCCAGCTAGCTGGATTGGATTGTGTTTCTGCCTCAGCAAAGGTAACAGCAATCCTTTTCCCAACTCCAGCAAGTCCATCAAGAGGCAGAGCTGGGTGCAGGTCCACAGCACAGGGATGCTGGAAGCAGAGCAGGCAGCACTGGGCCAGTCTGGCCCTGGCCAAGGCTGTTGGCCTTGGTTTGCTTTCACACCACAGGTAAAACAGAGAGGCAGCAAGAAGGGAAAGAATTAATTTGGAAGAGCTCTTGGCTCCTGCATCTGCACCTTATGCTTGACAGGATGGGGCTGGACAGAGAGAATGCCTGTTTATTCAGCATGTTTACACAGAGACTCTCTCTTTCCGGGAAACACTCAATCTGTGATGCCATTCAAAAGTCCCCAGCACCTGGAGAAACACCAGGCTGGGCTGACACTGAGCTGCTCCTGCACTGGATGGACACCACTGTTTGTGGAGGTGGTACTGGCCAGCACAGGGCAGCTGAAGAGAGGATTTATTTCTGCTCATTCTTAGCCCCTTTTGTAACTGCTGGGCCATGTTTTCCTCCCACATGCTCAGGTAAGGAAGCTAAAAGGAAACTGTGACAAAATGAATGTTTATGAATTCTACAAAGGAATTATCCAAACTTCCCCTCTCTTCCTGCTCAAACTCAGTCACAGCACACACTGCAGTCCAGATGACCAGGATACAGAGTATCATCGCACCATTTCAGAAAGCTCCAACCCATACAGTAACACCATACCTCTTCTGAAGGCTTCAGATTCTGCCCATACAGAGGAGCATCTCCCCACTTCAGGAGGCTGCAGGGCTCTGCCCTTTATCAGCCCAACTTTTATCCCCTCCTGTTGATGCACTACACCTGTGTGCCCTCTGCTCCCTTTGGTGGTTGGTCAGTGCCCCTGGGCACTCCATGTCTCGTTACCTTTAATGCTGCTCACCTGCTGCTCACAGCTGCAGCCCATTGGGGATGAGGCTGGGCCAGCCCCACTCCCAATTACCACAAAATCTGTACCTGCAAATCTTCCTGGGAGGAATTTTGGGCAAGTCATTGAGTTGGTTGGGCTTTTTTAGCAAATTTACACCTGAAGCATCCTGCAGGAAAAGGTGATTTCAGTTCTGAGATGCAAAATATCATTTAACTGCTTTGCTTTGACCCTCATACACACAAGGGACACCAGAATACTGCACAATCAACATCCAAACAGTTTTGTAGGAACAACAGAGCCTCAGAAGGGGCAGGAATTTGTGACACTAACAGCATTTTTACTCAAGCCTGCTTTACACATGGAACCTCTGTCAAGTTTCATTCCTTGCAAACAGCAGGATATGCCAGTGTAAACTGTTTGCTGAGGAGGTAAGAGTCTCCATTCAAGGAGCTGTAACTGCTGGGAAGCTGAAAAAAGTGATTTCTGTTGAAGTCCTGTTTCTCCTCCAGCACTCGTTCCGTCCAGATAATTTAGCTCTGCTGCACTAAAAAGATACCCAAAAATCAGGGTGAGGAGCACCCAGGTTGATGAGTAGTCAGCTTTGGGGGTGGGCAGCTGGGAGCTGATTAAATGAAGATTAAGAACAGGTTCATCCTCTTGGACATTCCCTTGTCATGCATTGACCAACCAAGCACAACTGGCCTTGGAAACCAGGGAGTGAAAGGATAAAGGCAGGACCAGCTGCAGCCTCTGGACATGGGAAACTGATCTGAGCCATCTACACAAAAGTTGTATCCACTGGCTGGTGAATAATGGACCCTGTACCACCAGAGCAGCACCAGCTGCTCTGGTACCAAACCACACTGGTGGTTTCTGTGTCGTGGACCATGGAGCAAACAAGGGACAGACCCACTCAGCTACACTCTTTTGCCAGGTGCATCTCAGAAATTGTCACAAATTTACACCTATTTCATCAAAGTCCCTGAAAATTCCAAACTTCTGCAATTATCGGAAGTTCATTTCATTAAAAAAACTTCATGCATATTTTACAGAGTACAAGTGAGAATGCTCCTTCCCATATGGCAGGAGGGGGTTTTCCAATGCACAAACTATTCCTAGGAAGTTATAAAGCCAAATACAGATTTCCTGGAAGAAAATGTACAGCTCAAAATTAGTATGTACAGAACAGCCCCCACATAAACACACATTATTGAGCACTGCAGGCAGCAAACTCTCCTGGTTGGGCAGGGAGCTGGAGCCCTCATGGCCAAAACAGTTGTCCAGCTCTGCTCCTTTCAACCAGGGCAACTTTGACAAGCATTTGTCTCCTTTTCTTCATCAGTTAAAAGCTGTTTGGGACTGGGTTGAATCAGACAGATTGGGAGGTGAAATTGCTACATCTGCTCTTGGAAGCAGCCAAGCCAGAAGTCAAAGGCTTCTGGCCCCGTGGCTGGGTTTTATTAAAGCACTAAAAAGGTACAAACAGGACAAGATAACTCCAAATAGAGAAAAGGCAGGCATGTCACATGAGGCAAATCAAGTTAAAAGCTCAAAAGCAAAATCTCTCTGCCTGTGTCTAATGCCTCCTGGGATGAATTTTGCTCTCCAGTTTATTCCAACAGCTTTTGGTGAGCTCCTAAGCAACACAAACCCCACAGTCTTTTCATCTGTCCTCTGCAGCTTTGTGGCCAATCTGCACCCCACAGCCAAGAGACTTTCCAGTGTCTGGGAGGCTGCAGGTACATATTTTGGCTCCCACACTCCTGCCTGGTGCCCCACTCTCTGAGGCAGCCCAGCATTCACTGACATTCCTGGGAGAGCAGCCTAGGGCTCAGTGCAGCCAGGAGTGTGCTTTCATCCCAGATCCACCACCTTCAGTGAAGGGCTCAGCTCCCTCCCATTCTGGGGAATTTGGAGGACAAAAGGGATGTAGGATGGGTCAGGGCTTTTAGCTGTGATCCACAGCTGGGCTCCAGGATTCCAGCACCAAGGTTTGACCCATTGTCCTACACAGCAGCACTACTTGAGGAAGCTCCCAACTTAGTCAGCAAGGGATCCTGGGGTACAGCCTGCCAGGAATTCCCCAAGGAGATTTCTCAGAGGGCTGATTCACTGAGGTCTAATCCAGCTATGGGAACATAACAGCTTCAGCAATCTCCCAGTTTAACATTTTGGGAGGAGGAGGCATCTTGGAACAGGTCAGAACTGTTCTTGTTTTAGAAGGTTTGGGTACCTTATGTGCCTTTTCTGCTGCTGCCAACCAGTTTGGATTTTTTTGTCAATTACCAGGAAACACAAAATTACAATAAAACTCACTGCAGTTTGCAAGGAAAATACTGAAAATCAAAATCTTGAAACAATCTTACATCATGAGAAAACTTCCTCTTCACTCTAAATCCATCCCTCTGATCCAAAATGGGGATGAGACTGCATGAATATTTGTAACTCCCAGAGAGACTGACTCTTTCCAGCAAAGTCTACAGTCATGGGCTGAAACATGTAATGACAGAAGACAGAACGAAGGATATGAAAGAAAGGAAACAAGGCTCTGAATTTTCTAAGCAGTTGTTTATGTTAGTAAAGTCCAAATTCAATTGGACTGCTCACAGACCAGCATTTTGAGACACTGGGTCAGAGTCTAGTCAAAGATTTTATCTTTTTGAGTAATTTGCTGGTGGCACGTGTTAGAACAAGGGAACAGCCTCAGGGCTACTCTAACTTCATGTGGTCACTGTGGTCTGGACTGAGGGATTAGGACAACACAAAGCCAGGCTTCATCCCAATGGAGGCAGTGTTCAAGGAGAAGCAATTCCAGTCTGCGTCATCACCAGGAGGAACAAAGGTGAAACAGCCTCTCCCCACACTCCTCTCTGCAGGGCAGATAAAGCCAGCCTTAAAAATTCCCACAGAAGGTTTAATGGCCTTATTACACTGGAAATTCTGGCTTTTGTGGCTACAGTTTCCAAACAGGTCCAGCCTTCACCACCAGCAGCTGATTTCCTAAGGACTTCAGTGCCCTGCATAGCAAAAAATAGCAATGAGGCTGCTGTAGGAAGAGAAGGAAAGTGGAAGGGGAGAGACCACTGAGCAGCTCAACTTTGCCCAAGTTATAATGAGAGTAAAACTCAGAAAGGGAGCACGAAGCACGAATCAACACAGATGGAAAAAAGGATATTTCTGCCATTGTGATCTCTGGCAAAATCCTGTTTCTCTGCCACAGATTTCTTGTATGCTCCGGGCAAGCAGTTATTATTTTGCCTCTGTGCAGTCTCAGCCCAGCGAGATGGGAGCATAACTACATTATTTGTAGAGGAGACAGTCTCAATCCCAGTGCAAACCAGCCTGTGGCATTGCAAGGGAGCAGGCACCACAACACCCCTCCCATCCAGTGTCACCCTGCAGAAACCATCCCACTGATTTCTGACCCACTGCACATTTTTCCCATCCAGCAGAACTGTTGATTAGGAAAGTATATGTGGATAGCCTAGGTGGATGGTAACTTCACACCAGGTTGTTGTAAAGACACAGGAAAATAAATACATCAACGGAAGGTACAAGTGGAACATGATACTTCAGTTTGATGGTTATCTAGAGCTACCTGCACTAGGTAGGTCTTTCCAGGGACATCGTGCCCTTTCTGGCCCATAACTGTCACACACTGATTCTCCTTCATGCTGCTAGCACAGGCATTTCAGAGACACAGCCTTGCTGTGGATTTGTGTGCCTGCCCACAAGTGGCAATTCTGTCTACTAGTATGAATAATTTCAACTCCCAAGGAAGCAGAGGAAAAATAACTCTTGTCCCTTTCTCAGAACTGGTGAGGGAAGCACGTCCAAGTATGCCAGCCATGGAATTACCCCAAAACATTTCTGTGAGGCTCAAAGGAAATGTGTACTAGAGACTTGCTTGTAAGAAGAAAATATACATGGAAAGTTCTGTGCTTAGAGCAATGAGGTTGGTTGAGTCATGCCAATCCCCTAAAACTAAAGCTCTGCTTACTTCTAGCATATTTTCTCCCTTTCTATGGCCAAAAAAATTAAAAAAAAAAAAAAAAGGGTTAGCAAGCTATGGAAAAGTCCCCAGACAATGAGGGTCAAGGGGAGGTATTTGTCAGCAGGGATACCAAAACAACTTGAGCTTCTATTTGTTTGCTTGTTTTAAACAGGTTCGTTCTGCATAAGATCAGTAAATAAAAAACCTACATCCACCACACCATAAATTGCAATAAGCTAATTAAGTCATAATATTTGTGATTCAGTATACACCATGCAAAGGAAAACATTAATGAATTTTGCATAACAAGCAAGCAAAGAACATTACTTGTCAGATAGCCTCAGAAATTCATTAAACAGTCCTTTAAGAGAAGTGGCTCAAGTGCAGAGCTCTAAAATGATAACAAAACCTATTAAGGAGCCTGTTTAATTAAGCACATACTTGCTGGCACATCTGACACTTATACAAGGTGTTTGTGCTAAGACAAATAAAGTCTTTCTTTTGCTGTACAGCCAAGGAAATGGCAGACAAGTCTATTCTTAAAACACAAAGATAACTCTGTGACTAAGCAGCCAAATACCACACTGTGGAAAAATCTATACAGGCACTAAGGGAATTGTAGAACTTTTCTGTAAAGGCCTAGATGAGCTTTGTGTGTGCTCTGGAATAGCTGAGTGACACAGTTTGACTCAGAGTCATGCCACAGATATCTGTGACATCCCAGAGGAGGGTGGAAACAGCTGATGCTGAGCTGCTCAGGTTTAAGAGGCTGCTCTTGAGGAACACATAAAACAGCAGCAAACCCAAGGGGTGGGGGGGGCCAAGGAGGGAGCTCCCTGCACCCATGCAGAAAGGACTGAGAAGCAGGGAGACTTTGTGCCTCCCTAGGGCACGATATAGCCCTGCTCTGCATCTTCAATTTCTCTCCTGATTGTGTTGCATGAGCTGCAATGCACTGAACCCTGTGCAATATGCAGGATTTATCATTTTAACTGACGTGCTAAGGGTGGCTCTTACACAGATCTGTTACAGTGATGCCTGTGAGGAACAAACTGCCTGGCAGCACAGAACACCCATCGCTCACTCCCTCAGAGCCACCACAGGGACAGAACTCTAAATACGTTCCAGTCAAACCACCCACGTGCTCCACATGCTCTGTAAAAAAAAAAAAAAAAAAAAAAAACCACACCAATAAGAAAGTACCATTTTATATTCTTCACCAGAAACATTTCTCTTCCTCTCCTGTCCTTGTCCTGCTGCTTCTCTTTGCTGTTGATCATTATGTACAGTACACACATCTTAGTTTATTACAAGCTATTACTTAATCATCATCTCACCGGTACTTTGGGGAAGTTTTATTGCAAGTGACCTACCAACACTCAAGTCTATACTATTTTCTCAGAATACACTGTAATTTATTCTTGAAACAAGGCAGTTGAGCCAGCAGACCCAGGAACTTCAATTAAAATCAGTCTGATTGCACCTCCTGCCCGTGGGCACAACGAGTAATCATCTGTCAGCTAAATCAACTTGTGCTGGAGACAGTCCTTTTATTTGCTTGTTTGGAAGCAGTGAACTTGGTTTAATCCCTGTACATTCACTTAAGATTTGGACTTGATGATCCTTGTCCCTTCTATCTCAGAACATTCTGGGAATTTTCTGAACTTCCCTCATGCTGCTGAGCTTCCTGGCCACCACCTTTGGCTGCAGGGTTTCCACACAGGTTTAACAGAGCTCAGTGCTATAAGCAGATTCCAGTAACAGCCTGTGCTTCTCTCCTGCTTGTCCCTGTTCTAGTTCTTCTGGATGTAAGTACACGAGCCTGGGACTCTTGAGTTTGCCATTCCCCTACTGACCTGGGCACCATCCTCTACCCTCCCAGTTTCTTTGAAGGCAGCACTTTACTGAAAGAGGACCAGAAGCTACCTGGGAAAACAATTAATTTTCCTTCCTCAAAACTTTTTCACAGTACAGGTTTTCCCAGCTCTCAATTCCTGCATTTTGAAAATGCACTCCAACTCCCTTACAGCTTACCCAGATGACACCTGTGTCTCCAGTTTTTCCCAGTCCTACAGACCTGTGCATCCTCCAAGCTAACAGCTCCATAAATAACTCACAGGTTGGGAGCCAGCCACTAGTGCTGTGTTTGGGCAGGAGCTTGCACAGCATTCCCATGTGGTCTGTCTCTCCAGCATCCAACACTGCTCTCTTCAAGCCTACCTACATGACCTGACCTTGTAGAGTTTCCTGAAGCACTTCAAACAAAAGCATGGTCAGAGAAGGTCTGATTTCCCATTAACCTGGGAGGCACTCAGGAACAAAAGGCCAGGAACAGACCTATTACTCAATCAACTTGAGCAAGAAGTCAAAAGGCAAGCACCAAAGTGGAATTGCACTTGAGGAAGGACTGAGAACTGGAGGGGATGGTAGAACTCTTTCCCCATATCTCTTTCACTCTCAATCACCTTTAACTCAGGAGCTCTCAGGGCTTTGCTGCTCCCAAACAGCACCCAGGACAACACCATGTGCCCTAAGGCACATCTCAATGCATTACTAACAAAGTTCTCAGTAAAAAAACTCTTGAGAGGTGCCTTTACAGCCTTTAGGGGCACACGCAGCCCCACAGATTCAAACTGTTTAATGTTTATCAGTCTGAGACTTGAAAAAAAAAAATAGTAGAAACCTATCAGATGCATGAGAAGCGAGGCATGTCCTCCCTTTTTTCCCCTCTCATGCTTGCTAAGTGGCCAAGCTTCCCTAAGAAAAGAAACTGCAAATCTATCCCGGCAGGACGGCTCTAACTTAACTTCAGAGAGCTTCCTCCCCTGATCCCCAAGCCCCCATCAGAGGTAAGGATCCCACCCGCCAGGGCAGTCAGGGGATCCCTGCCTGGCACAGACCGGGCCACCCACGGCGGCCCTTCTTGCACCAGGTGGCCAAGGCCACAAAATCATCTGTCTATTTGCCAGGCTTTATTTCAAGCGCTGCTTTATCACCAATTCTGTGTTTTCCTGCATCGGAGCAACACAAGAAACAAAGAGGAGGGCGGAAAGTCTGAACGCAGCAGTACTGACAGAACCACTGCATTTCAAAAGCCTTTACAAATGGTTATTTACAGCCCTAAGGGCTCCAAGGACCCTATTTGTAAGAATTTCAGACAACCCTATTTAGATGTACCTGGGTCTAGGGTCACCACGAAGGACAGCAGGGAAACCTGATCCTCCCTGTCATTCCTGAAAGTATGCATGGCATGCTTTTCTCTCCTGGCATTTACAGCCAAGAGAGAGATGCTGGTAGCAAATCCCTGGCGATGAAAGGTGTCTGCCCAGGGTTTTACAAAGCATCCATGGCTTGTCCCCTTCTTTCTGGCTGCTGGGCTGGCAAAGCCAGGTGTAGTCTTTGCTTGGGCTCACACCTTCTAAGCCATCTGCTGTCACTGCTGCTCCCTGATCTCTGTTCTGAAAGGAAGGCACATTTCTGTGCAGTGGCTTTTAAAACTAGAGTGCAGGTGCAGCCTGAAAACTACCCCAGGCTGACCCCTCTCAACTGAGGGGTAACATTTTTACAATAGCAACAGTAGCTGGCAAGAAGAAAAGTCCAGATTAGGTTAGTTTAAGAGTTTAAGGAAACCTATTTTCCAGACATCAGCTGCCATCTTCCTTGAATACAATACCTGAAAGGGCTCCCACAGGGATTCTGGTCTTCATCTTAGTAGTCTTCTTATCAGGCAAGTCATCAAAAAGTCCTGAAAGTCCAGAGGATTCCGGAGTAATAGTTCACTGCATTATCAGAACTCTCCATCTCTGCATCACATACTGATGCAAGGTTAATTGAATAACGAAAGCAATTCAAATTGCCCACAGCTTGTTCCTATCTCTGCTTTCAATTTCCTCCCGATTGAGGCTGATTGAGGAATGTCTCACCTGTCTCCTGGTGCCAAACTTAAGGCCAGGAAGGAATTTTCCCTGGAAGACATTGTCCAGGAGAGCTGTTACACTCTTCCCTCTCCAGTGTTCAAGTGCTGAGCTTTCCAGGACAGTGGCATGGATTTTTCCTCCAGCACTCCCAACCATGAGTGCTCTGCATTTCTCTTGCTCTCCTTTGTGTTGCAGAATTGCCCTTTCAGACTTTTTTGATCTAAAGATTTTAACTGAAGTGCTTTGTGAAATGAAGCATTTTTCTCCCCTTTCCACCATTTCCACCAGTTTCACTGAGAGAACAAGTCCATCAAAGTGACTTTAGAGTGCAAGCCCCTGCTCAGCAGAGCTGGCAAAACACATTTTGGAAACCAAAATTCACAAGTTCTGTGCTTTTCACCACTTGAATCACAGAGGAAGAAAAAAAAAATCATTCACCTACTGATGACCCAGGGACAGAAAAGCAGGTCTGCATGGAGGATGTTTTCCAGAGCCAATGTCCCAAGCTCACAGAAGTTGTAATTCAACCTATCTTTTCCCTGAAACTCTCTTAACATAATTCAATAGTACAATTATCTCTGAGTGTGTTATCATAAGCAATGCACTCAGTGATGCTTTTTGGTAATTTGGGGTATATTTATAAATTTTAAGCTCTTGTACAGTTTTAGGGCTAGACAGTCTTCATATGACAAAGAAAAATCTAGCAATTAGCTTCTCTGGTTTTGGAGCTAGAGGTAGTGTGACATGCCATGCAGAAACATCTTTTGCAGTTAACACCTCCTGTCATCTAGATGCCCAGTTCTGGCAAAAATGCAATTGTCATTTTCAATTTAACAGTCAGCATTACAATAAAAATTACTTCCTAGCACATTCATTGAGTAAAACAACAATAAAATGTCACTCCAGAACTTGTGCACTTGTGTGTTTCTAATTAATACTGACAATGCTGGTTGGGCTTCAAAGGTGCAAATCTGTTTGGTTCTCAGAGCAAGGAATTCTGGCAAAGACACTACAACTGAGGCCAGGATCAGGTACTGGTAATTCCACTGCTCACATAGACCTAGGCTGGTTTGTCTGGGGTCTGGGCAGAGAAACAGGGGCCTCAGGTGCTTTTGAGGGCACAGACGCCAATGGAAAAATCTCAGAACAGAGGGAGAAGTAGAGATGAAAGGTGATACACAGAAGCAAAACCATTCTGATAAAAGCTACAGAGAAAAAAAAAAAAAAAAAAACTGACCTGAACAATTTGCATTCCAAAGAGTACAGCTTTAAGAGATGAAAACCACATCTCACTTCCCAAAACTCTTGATGAAAAGTAAACAAACGCAGTGAAAAAAATGCAGGGGGAATTTTGACACGGCATCATTCTTATCAAAGCCTGGTACATAGATAAGACTGCTTTGGTCTTTCACAATAACCAATTTACAATCTTTCCCTATAAAGCCTCAGAAACATGGTTTCTTGCCAGTGATAAGTCTCATCCTTATTTGTACCTTTCTGACTCTGTTTTCCATGCCCCCACAATGGTGTTTCACTGGGAAAATACTCCACAGGCTGCTGAAGAATAGTGTCTCCCCAGGACCAAAGAACCAACCATAATCCTCAAGATATTTTTCCCATTTTCTCCACACTAAAACTTCAGTCCATTTATCTCTTCTTCTTTAATGAAACACAGTCAATCAAAGCTCCCTCTCTTCTTCTTGTGGGTGATGGTTTGTGAATCTGATTTCCATTTCAATTGTTCCCCTGAACTTACACAGCTGCCAAAAGGGAGCATTTCAATCTACTCAGCCCTTCAGCAGGTACAAATTTCTTGTGGGACAGAGGGAAATGAAGGATTAAAAGGTCTATTAGTACATCTTGTTCAGCATCACAGGATGTGGTGGGTAGTTCTTCCTCATCCAGGAAGGACCAGAGATCAATTACTATGAAACAGTCTGTATTTTACAAGTGTTTTCTCCTGTCATGACACCATGGACAGCCCAGGCTGTAGGAACAAGTCTTGACAGAGGAGTTATGCAGTGCCTGAAGAGCTGGAAATACTTTCCCAACACCAGGACAACTCCAGTGCCTTCCCTGCATTAGAAATCCAGCCTTAGGTAAACTAAGAATAATTTTAGGATCTTATTTAGAATCAGGGCAGGGATAGGTTACTTTAAATTTGACTTAGGCAAAATAATGACAGTAATAACACAGACAATATTTAAGATCTCTGAAGGAAGAAATTGCTAGACAAAGTGAAAGAAAAAAGCAAACTAAGAGCAGGAACATATTCTGGTTTAACAATAATTAAGTCACACAACAACCATTATCTGGGTGAATTCACAAGGGATCACAAGAACATTTTCTTCAGCTTTGATTCCAATTATTCACATCTCCCCATTTTCAGATGTCTAGTTTAATCCAGCCCTGAATTTCAAGCAACACAACAGCTCTCTTCTGTTACTGTGTGGAAAATTTTTTTTTTCTGTAACAATAAGACTCTTCGTCCCTGATTTGTCTCCAGAATAGCTGGAAAAGCTTCAAAGGAACCCTGTTTGAATTATTACTTTGACAAGGACCTAGTTGTAGGCTCTGTGTGTAGAATACTTGTAGGACCCATGCAGAACACCCAATAAATCTCCTCTGGCTACAGCTGGGCTGCTGGGTCACCAAATCCCTTCATTTGGGAAGAACAGGGGCTCCCAGGGACAACAGTTGTCCCACTTTACCCTTCAGTGACAAATGGGGATCTCCAAAACATCACAGACATCTCCCAGCCATCCCCAGAGCACCCTTATACTCCACCCTCTGAAGTACATAGCATGTGTGGGAGGATTTTGCTATAAACCTCTCAAGGCTGGCAAGAGCTTGCAGCCTTCAATATCTGCAATCATAGGCGAATTTAGGAACCTATCAGAAAAGAGGGGAAAAAGGTTTTATGTTCCATCAGCTTGAGATGAGCTCAGCAAGGAAAAAGAAGGGAGCAGGAGGGACCAGCACAACCAAGTGCTGAATTACAAATACACACCATGGGTGAGTTTCTTGCATTGCAAGCCCCATGCAGTGAGAGCCCTCTGGGAGGGCCAGTTCTCCCTTTACAGCTCTCTCCATCTCCATTTAGCCGCCACACTCAGCTAAATGCCTCCACACTTCCCAGCCCGTTTGGAGGAATCCCAGGGCTGTGACTGAACACCAATGAGTGGGAGTGCCTCTCGAAGGAAACCTCTGCTCCCTCCCTTCAGACCTGCCCTAGGACAGGAGGTATCCTTTGCATAGCTGGGCCTGGCCTCCCATGGGAGAAGGCTGCAGCAATTCTGCTTACACATTTTACAGCCTTATCAGCGAGGAGGCTTCGCTTTCACAGGTGGCTTCTTGCCAAGGCACATCCCCTCCTCAGGGCTCCCCACCCTGTCCCTCCTTACAACCCCTCCTTCATCAGCATTTTCTGCCCTCCCTTCTCACAAAACTTAGTTATCTAACCTGAGCATTTTTCTTCCCTTAGTCTGGTTCTTGCTCTCAGAGGAGTCATTTCCCCCTGTCTGTTGATGATTGTTATTATTTCTGCTCTGTAAATGCATCTATCATGATCTTTTCTTGCAAGGTGTGAGCAGTCACAAGTTCCTCATATTTTTCAGGGAACCTGTTTAGCAAGGATTCTGCAAAAGAATGGTTTCTCTTCTTGTCCTGGAAGGCTGCAAGTGCCACAGTACAGGGCAGCTTGCTGACTGCAGCAGAAAACACTAGAAATATTAGCAGCTTAAAAAGCAAACGAGAAATAAACCCCCAAATCCCCAAACATCCTTTCCTCAGGCTGGACAGAAGCTCCTGCCTGGCCAGCCTGCTGAGTTGAGAAACAGATCACATCCCATGGCTGGAATGCTAATTAATTTTGCAACTAATGAGCTGGTGATAACACATTTACCACACTGGAGATGTGAAGGGAGGCGCAGCTTTGATACACAGTGTCACCTTCCCCAGTGGGCAGACAGGATATCCCCAAGGCCACATGCTCTTGTTGTGTTGTGCTGGTAGTTGAGGAAGTGTTTCACACCAAGATGAGTCTTTCCAAAGAATCAGCTCTCCATAGAGACCTCTCAAGGGTCAGGGATCAGGAAGGGCTGGCAGGTCCCTACAGGATGAAGAGTCAAGGATAAGTCAGTCAGCAGGGCAGGGCTCCCCCATCCTACAGGACATAAGTGAGACCAGCAGCCAAGTCTGGGGAGGGCAGCCAGGGCCAACTCAGAGCCCAGACCATTTGTGGTGTGGAGATAGGTCAAGGAAGGAGCTCAAAGTGCAAGTCAGTCAGCTCCAGTGACAGTAGCCAAGGTTGGACACAGTCTAGTGGTCGCCAGGCAGGTCTGATGCCAAAGTGGGAGGTCAGTCCATGGATCAGGGTCCCAGTGTAAGGCCCTGTATGGAGTGCTACATCTACAGCACAGCTCAGGGAGCAAGGGAAAGTCATGGACTGAGTTTCAGTGGAGCCCCTGAACCCATGGGCATGGCAGTGGCTGGAGGCCCATGAGAGGCTCATCAGGCTCATTACACTTAGGGCCCTAACACTTCATCTCCACAGCCCTGGCCAGTATCACAGCCAGACACTGAGAGAGATGCCAGCACATCCCATGACATCCCAGCACCTGTGTTCATTCCAGGTAGCCCAGAGCTTACAGATGGATTTTGCCACTGTCCCCTCTGAGTGCAAACTCCACAGCCTTCACAATAGGCATAAATGCCCCTTGATCTTCTCCCTCAGAGTAAGAGGGATGATAGTCCATATTACAGAGCAGCCTGTGTCTGAGGTATCTCAAGAAGGTGAAGCAATAAGCAGGAACTGCTTTTCCTCCCCACATGCTGATGTGCCTTGGGGCAAGGAAAAGCAGCTGCAGGAGCAGCAGGGCACCTCCCAGCCCATCAGTACGGAGGCAAAGACAAACAGAGATGCAGGAAGTGATTATGCCTTCCGATAACAGAGCTGCAAAGCTGAGTAAGCAATTGGTGATTTGAGCTGGTGCTAAGCGTGGGGCTTTCATTACAGACAAACAACCTAAACCCAAACAACACAACGGTGGCAGTTGTTGATATCAGTGAGGAAAGTTAAATAACCTGCCCCAATGGATACTACAAAAGTGGAACATATGGGATAAGGGCGACAGTAGCATTAGAGGCTGGAAATTGGCCGAGACACAAGTGGAGCACACACACAGACACCCTCATCATTCAAGAGGAGACGTTCAGAGTTCCAGGAGCATCATGGAATGCTCCCTTCCGGATGACATTTAACTCTGTCTTCAGACACCAGACAACAACACACTCTGCAATAACTGGAGATGTCTAATAATCCAAACCAGAAAAAGCTTTCCATTCTGTTGCTGAGCTGTATCCTTGCCATGGTACTCTCTGACCCTGGGTCAGAACATACAAGCTTACAATCAGAAAGATTTAATGAAAAGCATGCAACAGCCAGAGATCCTGCTGCCAGGGGAGGAGGGGAAGAGAGAGCAAGAGAGAAATCAAATGGCTTATAAAGAAAGAAGCATGTGCACTTCCCAGCAGCGGATGCAGTCTTTTAAGCCATCCCACTTGGGGGAGCTTCCCCTAACTCTGAGACTTTCTTGAAGGCAAAAGATAAACACATCATGGGGCCAATATAAGGGTGTGCAGCTGCACAAGTCTCTTAGAAGGTCCCTTTTGTATTGCCTTGGCTTGCTCTTCAAGCTCAGAGGGAAGGTGAAGTTGAAGTCACCTGCTCTCTGATTCCCTGTGTACACACTTGAGCTATCGCAAACGGAGGAGCAGGTTCTGCCAGGGACAAGATTTATGCACTTAGTCCTTTTGAAGTGAAAAATAAAGGGAAAACGTCCTGCTTTCAGAAAAGCAGCTCTGGGAATATCCCTCTGAGGAGTTGTCAGACTTGCTCATAGCAATATGTGGGAAGTAGAGAGTCTGGCTTCCCATTCTGAGGAAAACAACAGCCAGCACTGCTCCTTTGGGCTGGTTGTGCTCAAGAGTGACTGGGACAGAGATGTTCCCACACCTTCCAACAGAGAGCTTCTTTTTCATCACTAGCTCCTACCCCATCCCAGCACAGCTCTTACCCAACTCTCTCAATCCACCTATCCACTTACAGGCAGCTGAAATTTTTCAAACAGATACAGCTTGCCAAAGATTATGTTTCCAAAGTCCCACTGTAGTGCCTTCCCCTACACCTCCCCTTTGCCTTCTGGCCCCTCTTGTGCCTTACTCTTCCCCAGAAGTCCCCATTCCTCAGGGGATACTTTCCTGAGCAAGCAAAGGCCTTCCCATTTACTGCTTATGCGGTCAGGGAGGGCATTAAGGAAATAACTGAGACAGCAGATAATTTAGGAATAGCCTGGAAACAATTTCTAAGGAGATCAGTCATCCTTGGGACTCATTCCTAGGCAGCTCTAGTTGTGCTGATGCTTCTTTTGCAGGACTAAATACATTAACAATATTGTCTCCAGGCTTAAGTGTCTCAGAACTCCTACAGCAGCCACATGAGTCCACAGCAAGGATCCACCTACCACCACAATATAAACTATGGAGAGACACCTAGGAAAGAGGAAGAATAAATCAAAAATACATGGTACTTCCATTCTCAAACACAAATTATTTACTTAACCTTCAACTATTTTCAGCTGAAGAGATTTTTTTTCAGCCCTAGAGGGTTGGTCTATTCTGTGATCCCTAACAATCTTGGTTTCAAACACTACTGTCTTCCTTTGAACACAAGAATACAGCTTGCACCCACAACACCCTCTGATGAGAAGTTCTCTGTGTCTCCTACCTGGTACATCCAGAACCTGCTCCCACCATTTGTTTGAAATCTGCCCACATTTGTTGGCCTCCAATTCTTGCAAGGGAAAAGGTAGGAATAGGCAGTCCCTACCCATTTGCTTCATGCACCTCCAGATTTTGTTGGTCTCTGTTACATTCCCCCTCAAATCATCCCTTTTCTAGGCTGAAGTATCCCAGAGTTCTTTATTGCTTCTTTTATGGGAGTTTCCATGTCTGGACTCAGAAGGTCACACACAGCAGATGGGACAGGATATGGTGCTTTCCCACTTTTGGAGTACCCTGTTCTTCAGAAATGAATTTGACTTGTGCTTTCACAAGGCTTTTACAGAAAAGAAAGAAAACATGGACAAACATTCCTTTTTTATACTCACTTTTCCTTCATTTGAAATCAAAGGCAATACTTTAAAAGCAAAACAATTTCTCTTCTAAAAGCACAAAAATCCCCTTCTCAGAAGAGCCAAACAAAAGATCATGACTCAGACATGGAGCTTTAACTTCCTCATCCTGTGATCCAAACCTTTGACCTCCAACATTCTCTGTGTCTCTGAGGGCATCATAGGTCTGCCTGATCTCCATTTTGTTGGATTGATCTCAGAGATCCATGGCACTTCTCAAATACATTTTGGTCAATTCAACAGCCCTCAGAAGCAGCACCTTGGAACTGGAAAATTTGACCTTCCAATTGTGGTTTTCTTTTATACATAAGATATTTGGGTGAGTAGGGAGGGCAGGGTAATGACTGGTGGAGAAGGTGCTGTGTTTAAAGAATACAGCCATCAAAACCTCTCTGGCTGTCCATGGACTTCAGGGACCACTCCCCTCCAGGGCAGGCCAGAGGGAGTTCCTGGCTGATATCAGGTAAGGAAAGATTTCTGCTGAATAGCTGCATGTTAAGATGTATTTTATAACCCCCTGGTTAGCCCAGAGGAATTCACTGGCTGTCAGAGGATCAACACGTCCACAGTGCTGGGATGCCTTGGTATTAAGTTACAGCTTTGGCATCACCCTTAAGTTCAGCAAGTCAAAGGAAATTGTTGCAGGTTGTTTCATTTACTGAGCACCAAACAGGCAATAAGATTACAGACATGCAAAATCAAATTTTTAAAAACTATAAATGAACATTTAGAAGGTGTCTCACATTTTTTAAGGATTCAGCAAACAAAATGCTCATTAGTTTAATACAGTCCTTCACAGCAAGGGGTTTTTTTGTGGTACAGGGTGTTTCAAGAGATCCAGCCTTCCTCTCACAGCCCATGGGCATTCCAGGATCACAAGGATTAAAAACCACTAATTTCCCAAATCTCAGGTCAAATCAAGAAAGAGCTTTGGACCTTCCTAAGTCACTAGATCAGCTACATCCTTCAGAAACATCTATGCCCCCTGCAGTTCTCCCAGGCCCAGACTGTGAATGCAGCAAGGTTCCTACTGCTTAGGGCCTTGCTGAGCTCAGGGTCAATTCTGACCACGACCATTCTCTCCCACCTCGTAGAACAGCTCCCAGAGGGTGCTCTTGCTTCCAGCAAGAGTCAAATGATTCCCCAGCTCTTACATTCCCAGACTGGTCTGGAGACAAATTCACACAGCCAAGGCTGAAAATCAGTGAGGAAGTTCTCCAGATGAAAGTCTGTGCAACCAAAAGGAAATCACATAATGCTTTATGATGGCATTGGGAACTTTATTTAAAAAAACATAAACAAACAAAAGGAGCAGCAGTGGAAGGAGAAGTTTCTGGCCATATTGCCACCAGAAGAAATGCTCAGCAAACCCTGACCTCAGCATGAAGCCTTTTCAAAGACCAATCCCTGTTTCATAATGAGCTTGAACCACCACTCCACATTATACAGAGGTAGCAAGGCATTTAACCTATTGTAATCTTGATTGCCATCCACCAGCTCAGAGCAATGTGTTAGGAAAGCACCATCAAGGAGAAGGAAATAGGGATTGCTGCAGAATAGCAATATTTACATTAAAGAATACTGAGCACCCTTAAAATTACAATTCTTACATTTTTATATGTAAAGAAGGGCAGCAGGAATAATCATATTGGTCTCCTGCATAAAAATGTTCTTAGACTTCATTTGATGTCCCAAACTACTTCTGGCTGAGATAACAAGACATGGATTCTTCAGAGGCTTGAAGAGACAGAACCACCACTGTATCCCTTGGTAATTGGTGCCAATAATTATTTAATTGTTGCTATTTAGTCACTGTTAAAAACCACGTACCTTCTTTTACTAGCTCACGTTTATCTAAGTTGAATTTCTAGCTGCTGGTTCACATTATGCTTTCATCTGTTTTTCATCCACACACAGGCATTGCTTTACCAATGAAATTCACCCCTGCATTTTAAGCTGACACAGCAAATGACATTCAACAGTTTTGGCCAGAAAGGAAAGGATCCTGCACCATGCTTCATGTGAAAGGCTGCCATTGAATTCAGACAACAAAGTTGAAAGGTGACATCTGCCCTGTAGTTAAGGCTTGCTTAATGCAGTAAGGACAAGCATCACCCCCCCCAGATGTTTCTGGAGCTTTCTGAAGGGGTGGCCTGAAGCAGCCAGTCAGCAAGGCTGGTAGCAGTTGACTACTTTTAGCATTGCTGTTGAATTACTGCCATCATCAACTAAAGTTATGAGTATATGGGAGTCCAATAAAAGACACCAAGTGCCATCAAAGTTGCAGAGAAAGTTTTGTAACCATTCCCTAAGGGGAGACACATGGGCAGGGGTGAGGACATGAACCCCTCAGCAGCTCTGCAGGATGTGGCTGTGCTGCCAGGCTTTGCTCTTCCAGTCATAGCCCTGACACAAGCCACGTGGGCAAGATGAGTCTTGGCAAAGAGGGCAAGTCTGAGTGCTGAGATTAGGAATTTCCCCACTCTGGGCCAGTGGAGAAACAAAGAGCAAAGGGGAACCAGCCTGCTACATTTAACTGCGTGGTTAGACCAAACAAATCTATTTTCCTTATGTCTGCTGTCAAGATGTGGAGGATTTTTTCCATAAAAGAACTGACAGTGAGATATGCATGTGAGATACAGGGAGCAGGTCTCTCTTTTTCACTGTGCTGACTAGTTTCTCCCAAATGACATTTTTTATGTTTAATTCCAAGTACTTCTTAGCGTAAGAGAGGCTCCAGACAGGACTGATGCTTGGACAGCTGGGAGTCACCCCCACAGACCAGAGCCAGGACAAAGACAGTCCTCCAGGTAGACTGTTCATCACAGCCTAGGAAAATTCCTGTTTTCCCTTGTGCCTGAGGCATGTGCACACACACATCCCAGATCCAGCTGCAAAGCAAACCTGCTCTAGTTTGGAGTTAGCAGGCACAGGAAAAAGGCTGAAATCTGACTCCAAACCTCTAGTATTAATTGGGCCCAAGTGTTCTCCTTTCCATGTCTTGAGACTTTCTCTCCCCCCTCTCCCACAATCACCCCTTCAGTCACTGGATCACCAAGATGAATTCACCAACTAAGCACCCCATGTTTCCCAGCCTAGCAGGATGGAAAACCTGTCTGACAGCTGAAGTTCCTGCTAGAAGCATGATGAGGTGCTAAGAAAATAACTGTGCTTACAGATTCTTTGGGCTGAAACAGCTGCTTTTGTAGCTGGACGGGTTTTTGGCTGGCAGTCAGCTCTCCCTACAAGGCATCTCCACAAGACACTCCATTTACTTCCTGTTCCCTGGCAAGTCCCTGCAGGAAAGCAAAGAAACTGGGATTAAACATATATGACAGACCCAGCCAAGACACACAATCTGAATTCCCAGACAAAGTGCAAGACAAATATAAGCATCACAGAGGAACAAACGTAATATGGGCTTAAGTCTTGTATGAGCCCTCTGTAAATGTGATCTAACAGCAGACTGCACCTTCCAGCCTGGCAGATTCCATAAATGCAAGAACTCATAAAGAGAGACACAAGGAATCAGGGATTTAGAAAGAGAACTTAGGGACTCACCACAAACTTAAAGGACATAGAACCCCTACACTCAAATGGTGGTTGGTGCACTGACATAAAATGAAGGGGTTCTCTGAGTCCCACCCCAGTTCTGCAATTGGAGCTGCACAGCTCCAGGCTTTTGATTGGGAAGGGAAGAAATTAGAAACAAAACACTTGCCTGAATTCTTGTCTCCCTGTCTGTCTGGGACAGGCACCCAGTGGCCTCTAACACCATAAGAGCACCTGATGTCTGAGACATTATCAGTGTACCTCCAGCTGTACTACAGACATGTCAACACCAGGGTAAAGAAGGAATAAAGGAGTGAAGCAACACTGCCCAGCGACAGCCAATCTTTTATTCTTAGTTTTCCCAAAATAGTTCTCTGTGGTCTCAGCATAACACTCCAAAACCTACATTTCCTTCATAACATTAACAAATCCAAGGGCTGCCTTCCACCCATGAAGGATTTAACATCATACCTACTAGCAAAACTCTCAAGTGTGAGAACCTTGAGTATTTAAGTTGAATGTGGTTCTTGACAGGTTTCTGCTCTGCTCAGGAGGAGCCTGAGACTCGAGGTACCGAGCAGACACGCCATGTCCTGCTCCCCACAGGGGAAATCCCACTGAATCCAGCAGCATTGTCAGCCCAGCAGGAAGCATAAATCTCACAGGAAAGGCTATTCTAGTGATGTTTCCAGGAAGGTTTTCCAGATCAGAGACATTTTGGGATCAAAGCCAAGGCAGAGCTGGCCAGCACCTCCAAGATGGCAGCTAAGTGGAAAATCTCCACAGTGGTATAAAGAATAAAGGGTAGACACTTTTTATGAAGTTTCAATTACTCCTGAAAGCAATGGGAAGTTTCTCTCCCTAAAATGTTACATTTGTTTTGGCAGTGGGGAAAAGGATCCCTTCTCCATCATGCAGACATATTTCCATACTCCTGAAGTGAAAGAACTGAAAAAGGAAAAAAACTTCTGCCACCAGAGTAATGATTTTTAACAAGTATTTTTAGTATTCACCATGAATAGGGAATATCAAAAGCAACCAAGTCTGCTTGATACTGTTGACACCTTTTCAGGAAGCAACCATCAGGGCCACAAGGACATTTTCTGTCATGCTGGCAGGGGGGCAGTGAGCTGCACACAGCAGCTCAACAAACTCCATTCAAGGGCTTTGTTGAGCTGGGGTCTAAGCAAGGAAATGCTAAAGGAAGCCTGGAGCCAGAGCACTTCCCATGAGACAGTGAATCAAGACCTTCCCCCTCCTGTGAGTCAGTGTCACAGAGGCTTCTGGCTGGCTGGAGCTGCAGCCATGGCACTGCAGCAGACTGGCCCCTCCGGACACACGGAGACAGGACAGAAGCAGGACAGGAGACCTGCTGGGGAGGGCCCCTGTTGCAGCTGCTTCTGTTCCAAAGCCTGGCGAGCATCAGTCATGCTGAGAAGATATCAAGGGGGTAGCCGGCACCGCTGCTTCATGCAGAAAAGTGGAAGAGAATAAGAAAGAACAGCTCAGGAGACTCAGAGGAAAGTACAAGGGATGAGAAACACACAGGTCACAAAGGACACATGCAAAGTGCACAAAAACCATGCAACTACCTGCTGCAGAAATGACAGCAGGATCGCCTCATTTCACAGATCCCTTGAGAAAAAGCAGCCTTTCTGCCACTCCATCCTGCTTCAGAGGCTTTCTTTCATGCCTCTCCTTAGCCTCCTGATTGATCCTCTCCACCCAGCTCTCCTCCATCTATGAGCAGAGCAGGGACACTACTGAAGAGCAAAACAGCTGACGTGCTTCTGAGAAGCCTACATTCCTCTCTAGTCACCAAAACAGCCCAAAACCAGCAAGAAATGGTGACTTCATGACAGAAAACAAGAGCAGGGAGAAAGGAAGATGGTTTACAAAGCCAGCCAAATATTAGAAAGTAAAGTCATTGCATTCACATATAACACAAAGCCTCCGGTTCAGTGTGACCACATCAGAGCCTGTGAGGATTACTAACAGCCTCTGCATGGGTTTGCTGCCCACACCCATTCAGCAAAGGGTACCCACAGCTAAGAGAACACGTGTCTTCCTCTTGCTTACTTATTTGGAGCTCTTGTTTGGAAACTCAGACTCAGAAAACTAAGAGCAGCAATTTCCAAATACTTCTTAGGTGGTTATTCACACACTTGCAATATTCCATAAGGATTTGTCATTGCTGATTATCTTAACAAGCACTGTTTGCAAAGCAGAGGTGAAGAAATGGTGCAGGGCCAAGCAGTTCCCATCCCATCTTAAAGCAAGCCTCACTTTTGTGTAGGATGGCTGAAGCACATGGACAACCTCTTCCTAAAAGGTTCCAAGGACAGACACCACAAGCTCTCCTCTGATTGACAATCTACGTCTTGCTTCATAACCCTCAACTACCTAACAAAGCCTTCCCTCTCCAAAGTTTCATATTGTATCAGATATAACAGCCTGCCTAAAAGAGGGAGAGGTGATGAAACATCAGAAGGAAAAAAAGCATGAGTGCAAGGAAACCCTGCAATTTCAATCCACCTCATGCCGTCAACCTGAAGAACAAGAGGTGAAACGCCAGCTCTGGTGAGAACCACAGGAGTCTGGCAAATAATTTAAGAGCTGCTTAAGGTACTGTGCTGAGGAGGTGCTGCAATCTCCACCCCAGCATGGAGAGAGCAAAAACTGAATTTAAAAATCCACTGAAAGTGAAATGGTGAAGGGCTGTGAGTTTTCATCAATTCCCACTGCAGGGTCTCCTTCTGTGAGTAGCCCTCCAACAAAGGAGACACTCCTTGTTTTCCTCTTTCACTCCAGGAGTTTCTCTCCAGCTGTGAGCTACTCACTGCTAATGTGCTTTCTCCTGAGCATCTCACCAGCAGCAAGTAGTGCTGCATGGGTCATGCTGGAAAGCGTGGTCTCCACTTCTTCTGTCACCAGGGAGAGTCCTGTAAATTGCAAAAGTTCAGGGATGCCAGGTCCCTGAACAAAGGGAAGAAGAGGCACCAGGACTGAGTAAGTCAGAGTGACTGGCTTAATGTAATAGCTGCCCAAAGGGCCAGTCTCAATTCCACTGTTACTCTGTCCTCTGCTGATGTTTCCAGCACTGGAGATGCCTACATGAGCCAAATTCAGTTCACTGAACTGACCAAAAATTAACACTACAAAAAAACATTGCAGCAATGATGGGCTCAGTCCTGATCTGGCTGCATCCACCCAGTGCATGTGAGACTACTGCAATGAGTGCCCAAAAGAGTTATTTTGAGCTGAAGGAGCACTGAACACTTACTCTCTTGAGAAACTCATTTTGTGCATGCTGAACAGACTTTGTGTAGGCTGGGCTTACGTGCCACTAGCCCTCCAAAAAGCCATGGGACACTCGATAATTCTGTGCAGCTTTTCCCAACTTTCCACTTATGTATTTTAACATATTTTTCCTTGTGATTTAGAACAATCTCTTCCTACCTGTGCATGCCTCACACAAGAAGATCCCATCTCTGATGGGAGGGCTTTGCACATCATGGCAAACAGCAGCAAAGCCCTGCCCTCCACTGAAAAGTCCATCTCTACATACAAGTGGTCACTCCAACCTCACTGCTGGGTGAAGGTGTTTCTTCCTCCCACAAGAGATAAGCTACAGGACCTGTACAAGTCACACTCCCTGCAAGGCAAAGCAGCAGCAGGTAAGGCCAGTAGACACTCCTTACAAGGAAATGGAACGTTCCCTCACTTACGCACAAGAACAACCATCGTCACCCTAAAGGGTGGTGGGAGAGACAGGACTGTGAGCAGCACAAGGAGATTACACAGAAAACCAAGAAATGTGTGGATTCATTGTATTGTTCAGGCTTGAGTTCTTAGAAAAGATTTCTTTCCCTGGTCTTCAGCAGCTTGAAACATCCTTCAGATGACAGCAGCACTTCCAAACCCTTACAGCACTTGGGGGGAGCTGGCAGAACAAGTCCTGGCCACTTCCAACCAGGCACCTCTGGCTTCTCAGCTGCCACACTGTCTGTCCCATCTGACCACAAGAGAGCTGGGTAATTCATTTAGTTTTACAGAAAACTGTAATTTCACAGGGAAACATATGAAACTCTGCAAATTCCCAAATAATTCTGGCAATAAAAAGTCTGAGGGTTGGAAACCCTCAACTATTTTGAAGCAGCCATTTTAAACCACACTTGATTTCAGCCGAGAAGATTACTTAGAGATGATATACTGCCTCTTGAACAAAGGCAAAATTTGAGGTGAAATCACTCAAAAGGACAGTGGGGAGGTATTTCTACTGGCACACCTGCAAAGGCAACTAAAAGAAGTGACAGAAAGCCTCAGCAAACATCAGTCTCTGCTCCCACTAGTCCTCCCAAAAACTCACACTGAGAGACAGAAGTCACATCTCCTGGTTCTACTGTCCCTGGCCTCTGGATGAAAAGCATTTCTGGGTAAAAAGAAGGATAATTCTAGGTCTTCCCTTACACTTCCAAGTTAAAATGAGGAAGGCAAGCCAAGGGCCTTGTCACAGCTACCAGTCCCCACAGTATTACATCAGCCACAATGCCACAATTCCAAAGAGAGGCGAGCATGAAGGTTAAAAAAGGAGGCTGAATCAAACCTGTGATACTCCTAAAGATATCCTGAAGCTTAATTATTTTTAATCTGGGGTGGATTGTGTCGTCCTGGAACTGAGTCAAATGAAAAGCAGACATTCAAAGCACTTTACTCTCCCCCTGCTGCCCCTCTGCTCTGTGTCAGTCATCACTTCTGGGTTTGTAAAAGCTTAGTGGGATTTGCACAGGGCCAGGCGAATCAGGCTTCTCCATTTACTGCTATACAACAAATGTATTCCGGTAACAGGCTGTTCTCCTGCCAATGCCTTCTGTTTTCCAACTCATTTCATTTTCTTTAGTGACTTTATTTCAGACAAGTGGATAACCAGAGCCTTGAGTTGACTCCATATGGATTCTGCCTCTCAGCAGTGCCAGTTAATTCTTTGCAGAAATCCTGCTCATGTAGGACACAGGTACAAAATCTCTCCTTCCCATGCCGGACCCAGTTTATTTGCTCCTGTTTCAGCTCCCTTTTCACTACCAGTCAGCCCACAAAGCACTGCCTGCTTCTCTGCCTGAGGCTTTCCCCTGCTGCCTCTCTGCCTTTCCTGCCAGGCTCTTGCCAAGGAAACCTGTCCACACCTATGCAGGCTAGGGCAGTGCCTTTGTTTTGGGCAGTGACGTGTGCTTGGGGTGGAGGTCACCATTGTTTCAGCTCCCTGATTCCACAAAGGAGTGTTAATAATTTCTCAAAACTGCAGTAAATGAAGAGTGGCAGCTACACCCAGTCTATAATATTAGACATCCTTGCTTTTCCTCTTACCTGCCAAAAAGAGGGGCTCTTTCTTTCACCTTGGGGAAGTGCCTGAGGTTGCAATGTGATCTAGGCAGAAGCCGCTAACTTTAATGGGCTTTCTCTCAAATGTATCAACCATATTGGTGCATAAGAGAGGGCCACCCTGCCCTGAGCCAGGCCTAAGAACTCCTGGGACTGTTTGGATCAGAAATAAGAGCTGAAGTCCCTCCCTCATGCACCATCACGTCTCCCCTCACAAGGAGGGGATGCAGTGGATAATGCAGCTGCCATCTGTGGTATTCAAACAAAACAGTTACAGTGCTAACACAAAAATACAACCGTGCTGTGGAAGGCAGATGCACGATCACAAGAATTAAGTACCCTTCATGGAGCCCATAAAAGATATTTCTTGCAGAGAAATTGTCCAAGAGTCAGTCAGAAGATCTCTAATTTGTCTCAAGAGGTACCCAACTTTTAAGGTGCTCTCTGACTTAAAGAGTGCAATTATACACCAGCCTTTGGCTTCTTTGAGCATCATATAAAGAAAAGAAATCAGTAGGAAACATCTCCAATGCCCCTTCCCTGCCTTGTGTAGCATGAAGGTTATGTACAAGAACTAAAACATCAGAGCCAGAAGCCCTAATTTGCAGAAAATAATCTCATTTTTCATATTCAGAGCAACATTAAAACCATCCTCCCAAAACTCAGCTGTGCCAAGGCTTATGAGCTTAGAGTGAAATTATCCCTCAAACAGAAAATTTTCACTGCCCAGTAAAAAATGAGGAGCAGTGGAAAACAGAAACAAAATTACGCAAGTGGTGAAAAGTAAAAGGAGGTGGTTTAGACACATCCCATCTTGATATGCAGTGTTTCAGTAACCAGGGTGAGGAAATGGGTTTTCCTTTTAAGGAAGGGTGGGCCAGATCCTTGGCTGGAATAAATCAGTGGCCCTGCTGAAATCAATGGATTGTTGCTCATTCACAGCAGCTCAGGGTCTGGCACATGGTTTTCTCCTGACAGTATCACAGTAATGTAATTCTAAATTAAAATCATGTGGAGATGTTGTTTTGATAAAATGTTGTTAAATGCTAAATATACCAAATATGAACTGAACTAAAATGAACCCAATATGAGAAAGAGCAAAGGGAATGCCTTTCTGTTTTAATATGGACTCAGAGGGTAGAAAGAATTACAGGACAATTTGATGAAACCCCTTGAAGCATTCTCACTGACTAATTAGTCTCTACATTCTGGAAGGTTTCAGGGTTTAACACATTTCCTCACGCTCACTAAGAGCTCACTGTAATTCCTGCAGCCAAAAGCACCAAGGATGCAGAGCAGATGGACCAGCTGGCAGAGAGGTGACTGTAATGGTGATCCCCTCACTAGCCCCCAACAGCCCAGAGGGGCCTGCTGGGCTTGCAGCTGGTGAGTTCTGCGCAGCATCCCACTGCCAACTGAGCTGCTGCAAGCAGCTGAGAGAAACTAAAGGATATTCTTCAGCTGCAGACTTGGAAGCAGCACCCTGGGAACCCCTTGAGCATCACAGCAACCAGACAGGGGAGACATTGCAGTCACTTATGCAACTCTGTCTCGTTTAGTCACAAGGTGGATGTGAGCAGGACTATTGCAGCCACACCAAGTAGGGAGTAAGGGATTTCTCACAGAGCACCCCAGGCACTCTCCTCCCAGCTGATGCTCTCCCTCCTAGATTCCATCCTCATGGCCATGGCAGTGACATGACAGAGACCCACCTTGCCCTGTCTAGCCAAACCCCAGTTCCCCTTGGCCCCAAGCAACCAGACTTCTCAGCCTCTTTCAGGATCAGTCAGGAAGATGCTAATTCCCTGCTGAAGTGGGTGGCAGTCTTTATGTTTCAGGCCTGAGAAATCTCACCAGTGCACTGAGAACCACAGGGCGCCTTCCTAATTAGACAGCAGAGCACCACATGATTAATGTCAGCAGCTCCCCAGCCCCCTCAGCTCCATCCTGGCTGGTGTGACACAACAAACCCAAGTGGAAGTGATTAGCAGGTTGCAGCCAGGGCCGCCTGCCTGGCAGCACCACTGCCAAACACTGCACCCCAAGGAGCCTGTTGAATCACTGCTCCCCTGCATTGCAACATCGGAAGTTGCACTTTAAAGCCATCACTGGGCTGCTCTCCCATTTCCCAGTGGAGCTGGAGGAAGATGGAGAACTCAGGCTGAGTACATTATAGATGCATTTTTGAATTCCCAGGGGAGGCTTGAAAATTAGAACTAGCTCTAGGCGCCCTTTTGTTTTTCCCTTCCCTCCCCTCTTTCCTTTTGGTCTGATTAACTTTGGTGACTGGCTTGCACAATTTTATCAAGTTGGGCCTGATGAATCATTCATCTCCACCAAGCAACAGTGAGAGATTGCAGGCCAGGCAGGGTCTGTGTTGCAGTAACCAAAAACAGCAAAAAACCACCCCCACCAGGAGACAGGGAATGGGGGCAGGGAAAAATGAGACAGTGGGCCAACAGCACTCATGGACAGCTTTCCGATGTCTGGTCGCAGACAACTAGCAGCACATTCATTTGTAAGCCTGCCAGACCTCCTAGGAAACCTAAAAGGCTGCTGTTATTTATAAAGCAAGATATAGTTATTCTGCCTGTGTGCAAGACTAGCTCATTGTATTTATAGGTACCTGTCCCATTCACCTACTTCTGGGCCCTCATTCCCATAAATCCATGAGGCTGGCAGGATCTGCCTTCAAACACTGAGATACCTCTCCTTTCCAGGCAGGGCCATTTGGAAGTGTCTGTCACCACTGCAGGGCTCAGCAGCATGCACATGTAAATATATACCTGAAATCCTCACATTTCTGTCAACATACGGGAAAACAGATTCAAGAATTTGTCTTCCACGTCGAGAGCACCAGATTTTACATTTCATTTGTAAAAAACTCCCAATAAATCTTAACGACAAAAGTTTGATTTAATGATGGTTTAAAACTGTCAGCTGGCTTCAGTAAGGAAGATATACAAGCCAGTCCCATCAATTCTGGCAGCCTGGAGTCCCAGTCCCCCTTAAATAAAATCAGCCATCCTAGATTTTATGCCTGAACCTCAGACAATCTTCCCATAAATCCAGCTTGGAGCTCATGTGAGCAGGACAAAGAGCTTTGCAAACAGTGAAGCTGGGGCTGTGGGCAAGCAAAGGCAGCTCCCTACAAGTTGCACTGGGGACAGGAAAAGCAAGAGATTTGGCCTTTCTAGTTTGTGGATGTTCACACACAAACACAAGAGAACTTTTCTATTTTGAAGGTGAAAGACTTATATGTCTTCATATAACAACAAAGCAAAAAAAAAGTAAACATGGCAAAGACAGCTGTATGTCATGTCTCACTGTTGAGACCAGCTGGGCTCACTCCTGCCAACCAGAAGCCTTGCCCAAATGTAAATACAGAAACTGAGGCAGTGCTACTTCCAATTGCCCATACATTCAGAAACTTTCCAGAAGAACCAATGTTCTACCAGTCCAAATCCCAGATTTCCTAAGTGCTTCAATTTGTGCCATTTTGGACTAGCAGTTGCTAAATCACATCTAAACCCTCATGCAGTTGTCCAGGCCTGGCTTCCTCAAGCAGGCACACAACCATGGCAAGAAGCATTTTGGCTCTCTGCAAGCCTCAACAGTGGGCACATCTTGAGAAGAGTCTCAAAGAGCCCCCTCAGAGGAAGAAACAAAATCCAAAGGCAGATACCATTTTCCCTGCTTAATCTCTTGGAATAATTCCCTCTCTCTCAGTCACTGATTAAAAGTCATCCAGAGAAAAATATCTGCCCTTGTGTAGTTAATTTCAGGGACTGATTATATAACATTTGATGTGGCATAAATTCAAACCCTTAAAAAACCCTTAAAATACAAGAACCAAAGAAAAATAAAGGTACTCCCTCAGCTTAGAGCATACCCATACCCCACATATCTATCCAAGAGAGCCAACAGTCCAAAGCCGAGGGGGAAATAAGTTGAGATCTGTGGGGCTGGATCTGGAAGCAGGAATTTTCACACCTTCGTTCCAGGGTCTGACTCACTGCTGGAGTGAGCAGGTGTCTCTCTACAAGAGGTAGCCATAAACATTTTAACCCAAATTTATATTTCTCTATTAAAGTTGTTATCTACATAATGTAGCATTTACTAATAATCATCTCAAAAGATTCCCAACCAATTCACCTAGGAACATAAACAATACAGCTTTGGGTTAAGGGTGTGAGAGAGACGAAGCAAATCTGACTCAAGCTGCTTCCAGTGGCTAAGCTGAGTAAAATACAATAAATACAATCAAACCTGATTTTCCCCTTGCTGCTGCACACAATATTTGCAAGCAATTACACTGGCTGCTGCAGTTTAACACACAGGAGAATATCAAGATATTTTGTGTGTTATTTACACAACTAATTATGAAATTCAGGTCATAAACTGAAAAGAAAACTAGATTTTTAAAACAATTTTATGCTTTAAGATGCCCATTCCAGGAACAAATGGAAACAACTAAATGCATTTGGGTTCTTTTCTCTGTGAACTTCCATCTCAGATGATCATTTGTACCTCTCTAGGATTAACAGCAGCTCACAGTTCCCTCCTCTTTGATCATCATAGATTTTACTTCATCACTTCTACCTTATAATCCATAACCACAGATGATTTATAGCATGTTCTTTAGAAACCCTCCAGTCTCACTGTAAGGCAGTGAGGAATCCATGTTCTCTGCTAGGTTAAGGCCACAATCAGTTGACCTCAGAGGAATGAAATGCCACCAAGTGTCCTGGGAGAATGGAAAGACAACAGCACCTCTTGGAAAGAATGAAGAAAAAAAAAAATCCGTGCAGAGTTTATTTTGTTATCAAAACCTGGCCATACCCCAGGGACCTTAGAGGATACCTGAGGACCTCTCTAGCAAAAGACATGTAGGACTGGGTGACTACCTGGGCACTGTGCACTCACAGCCCAGAGCTCAGATTTCATAGAAATAAATTAAATAGAAACCTACAGCCACCACTGCCTGAAAGCTGAGCAGTGACCATAGTTCAGCTCCTAGAAAACAGCCATACCTGCCCCAGCTCAGCAGCAAATCAAGCCTGGAAGCCAAGCAACCCCTCCATCTAAGAGCTCTTTCCTCTCAATAGGAGCAGACACAATCTACAATGGCAGGTGGAAGCTTCCCTGGGTCTGTATTTGAGGGACACAGGACCCTTTGGACCTCTAGTTTGCCCTGCCCTTCTGCTGTCATGCTTTTAGGGAGCTGGAGACTGGGCTACAGCAAGCACCAGACATGGAGTGCCTCTGCAGGTCACCACCCCATCTCCTGATCTTCTCTGGTGTGGCAAATGCCAACTCCCTGTCTGCAAAGCAAGCACAGATTTCAGGAGAATCCTTTTTCAGGGGGAAAGCACCTTCTCTCCCCACTACCCCCCATCCTTGAAGCAGCACTCAGCAGCCTCTGGAGTCTGCTAATATTGGTGTAGCAAGATTAGCTTTGCAGAAGGACTTGTAACATCATCACCAGGACACCTTATTTTTCAGTTCTGAAGTGTTACAAGAAGCACACCTCAGGAACAAAAAAAAAAAAAAAAAAAAAAAAGAGGAAAAAAAAGAGAAAAAAGGAAAGAAAATAAAAGAACATTTACTGCCAAAGTAAAACTAAAACAGCAGAAACAAACACTTTCATTTCTGGAGTCTGGGGAAGAGACAAAAGAGTTTCTCTCTCAGGGTCTCAGCAGCAGAGCTGAGCAATGGATGACAGAGTAGCTCTCCAAGCCATTTGAGGAACATCCCACAGAGTCTGAAAGCAGCATTTTCAATGGTGTTTTGCAACTGGGAGAAGAATCACAGTATGATCCAGTAATCAAGGAAAGGAGTCGGATTCATAGAATATTTTTTAACCCATAATAAATTATAGTTTCCTAAACTTTATTGCGGTCACAAAGTCAAGACAAAATTTGATAAAAAAATACAATTATTCTGCACAGAAAATCTTGAAAAATGTCACTAAATACTCAGGGGAAAAATAGTGAGTGCCTTTTTAATGAAAACCAAGCCTGTGGATTGCTGCTTTCTGAAAGCAGTTTGGTAAATGGTTTTGTTTTCCAATAAGCAAAACAAATACTGGAATGGGCCCATAGTCCTTTCTCTTCTCTTGCTCCAAACCTCCCCATTTTTCAAAGTGGAATAAAGGATGTCTCTCCTCCAATTTTAAAACCAGTAAATTGCTTCCAAATGTACTGTGAGACAGAAGAGAGATAGGGCAGTAAAGGAAGGTCAGGAGGCCCTGATGTATCCCAGGAATTGCAATGAATGGACAACAAAAAGCAAAAGCAAAACCTGCTCCTGACAAACTAGATTGGGAAAGTGCCTGGAGATGGGGCTTATCATGCCCCAACTTGAAACTCCCCAAGCAAGGCACACACCCATGTCTCTACATGAAAGCAATGAGATGGGAAGGAAGCACAGTTAGGGTTTGGTGCAGCTCAAACCCCATGCAATTACAGGCAAGAGTAAACACCTTATTCAAGGATGAGCAATCATCCCTCAAGGGAAAACCCTGGAGCTTCCAGCCCTCCCAGGAAGGTCACAAATGGGTACAGGAAACAAGCGGAGACTTGCACAAAGGAATGAGCTAAACCTTACTGCCTGTGAGTGAGGATCTGAGCAGACAGGTCCCTGTGCTCCAGCACTGGGCACAGATTTCAGAACAAACACATGGGAAGCTGTGGTGTCACTGAACCTTTTATTTCTGAAGCTCCAAGATTATTATTTAATCCTTCTTCCTAATACAGCAACTGCCATAAAAACTCCAGTTTGGCAAGAGCACTTAATTTAATGCTCCTGACAAAGAGTGTTTCCTCCATGGCAGAATAGTTGGCAGCATGAAGCTGTGAGCAGATCTGTTCCTTATAAAGGCAGGGGATCCTCAAATTGTACCAGCTCTCGTCAGCCCTCCCTTAACACGTCCACATCCCATTACTTAGGCTTCAACATCTCCCAAACTCATGGCTTGAATAGTCTTTAAATTCATTTTTCACTTTCAGGGCTATCCACTTGGTACAGCCAAGTTTAGAGCCTTGTAGATGCCATTTCCCATTCATAAGGGCCCAACAAGGTGTGAGCTGTACAGTGTCTGATCCAGGAAATTCATACTCTGAAGCCTTACTCAGGGGAAGTGATTGAGAACACTTCTGCACAGCTGTGGGGGTCCCAGGAGAGGAGCATAGGGGCTCCTCTGTAGTCACATCCCTGCCACCATCCCACACAACAAGGCAGCTCTCATCAGGCTCAGAAGTCCTTCTTCTGTGGAGGTATGAAGTTGGCCGCAGAATTGTTCTTCACAGATGTAGGGGGTCATGAAAATATAGCCAAACTGTGGTCAATCCTCCCTTAACACACCTACATACCCTCACAGCCAAACTGTGGTCAATCCTCCCTTAACACACCTACATACCCTCACATGTCAGCACAAAACATCTAGGTACCAAATGCCTGAGGAAAAGTCTATTGAACTCCTTCAGCAGGCTCAGGAAGGGACAAGTGACAGCTCATTTGTTGCCATAAGTACTTGTTCCTCAGATGCCAGGGCCAGTCAATGTGAGCTAATTAATCTCCCTGAAAAAAATGAAACCATCTGGCTGCACAGCAACCACTCTTCCTGCCTGGGCTCCAGAGCCCTCATGGCAGATCACAGAGGGACCATATCAATGAGATACTCTTTGCTGCTGTCACACAGCCCAAGTAGCCACCTGGGAAGGCCAGGTAGCCACCCAGCCTGCAGACATTTCCCTCCTCTGCCCACTGTCCTGCTGCATGGGAAGAGCCTCCCTCGCCCAGAGACAGAGCTGGCAGCCAGGTGCCCTTGTGCCATGGTGGTGTGTGCCAGGAGGCCAGAGCAGGCCCTTTCAGCACAGCCAGAGGAGCTGCTGCTGCCTGAGGGTCAGTGAGATTATGGAGCTCTGATCACAAAGAGCAGGGCTGACAGTGCCAGGATGAACAGGGGCAGCCCATCTGCCTCCAGCTCACCTACTCCTATTGATCCTTGTCTGTGAGCACTGACTTCTATTCAGTGCTGGTTTCCTGGCTGCATGGGGAGAAGGAGTTTCCTGCTCTGCAGAGCCACAACTCGGCAGAAGCACCTGCAGCTTCCATAGCCCTGGTGATCACGAGTCATTGGCTTTGCCCCTATATGGCCAAAGTCATATCCAATCCCCAAGGCAAGGTGCCAGGATCAGGCTCACAGTGATGATAGATAATTACCAATAATCACTCAAGCTGCTCCCAACCTCCCACCACTGCTATGAGCAGGAAAACCAGTGGAGGAAACAAGCCTTCGCTGGCAATGCCCCAGCTAAACTGAATCAGCAACACATTTTGAAGGATGGTCAGACTGGTGGCCACTAAGGGACCTCCAGAAATGCCACTGCTTCCCTTACATTGCTGTGTATATCCACTATCCAAAGTTTTCACATATTGAGCACATGAACAACATTCAGGGCAGTAATGAGACAATCAAACCCATGGTTCACTACCACCATGGCACTTGGTGAAGGTTTTTCCCTCACTAACCAAAGTGCAGCCCATCACCAAAGCAGGAGCAGAGGTTTCTTTATCAAATTTTTTTTTCTCATTACAAATGATGGCAAAACTAAAGTGAGCATACTAAGAAACCAACACTTGTAAACTACAAAAATTCCCTGAAGGAACCAGAAATCATACTCCATGAAAATCTGCTAGGAAAACTAGAGCTGCACCATACTTCTCCCATGCCAGCTGCCTGGAGAGCCTCATGTGTATGGTTTGCAAAGATCTTCCCCCAAAACAGGAGGTTTCAGCTTTTGACAAAGAACAGAGTTAAACTCAGCTCAAGTCGGTAGCAACAGGCAGAGCTTTATTTCAAGCATGTCCCAGTTGCTCAGTGCAGTACAACTGCAAGAGCTAGGAAGAGGGAGGGGGGAGGAAAAGGCTTTGTGGTTAATTATGAGTGTGCTAACATGGTGAGAAATAAGGCAGTGAGGATGGCAGAGATAATTACTCTATGAGCTGCATTTCCCTTTTGGACAGGAGATAATGAGACATCCTTTGCTATGCAGAGGAGTCTCCTAGCAGAGGAAACCAAAGGGCAAGCAAGGTGCAGCTGCAAAAACCCACTGTCTCCTCACCAGGGCCAAGCATTCCTAACAAAAGGGGAACAGAAAAAAAATTAACCAACTCTGGGCAACCAAAGTAGTTTTCCCTTCTCCTTGGGCAGTCCTCATGATCCCCAACATGGGCAACTGCCCCAGGTGCCCACAGATATCATAGATGCACCCTGCTTGGCAGGGACCTTGCCTCAGGGAGAGGTACAGAAGGGACAGATGCACTCCACTCACTTCTTGAAGCCTGGGCAGGCAGAAATGAGCTACTTGGGCTGGGAAGCCCCAGAAGATTTCAGGGAAATGCATGGAATATCACAAAGCTGTAAAAAAGAGCCACAGCATAGCAGCCTGCACCCAGGCACAGATTATCCTAAATTCCTTGGTCTTAGTGAGCCAGGGACCACTCCACACCTGTCCCCTCCAAGAGAAAACTGATCTTCAGTATACTCAAGCCCCCAGGAGCACTTCCAAGTGCTGCAGCCTTGTAAGGTCTCCAAAGCATTCACCTGCCCAGGGAAAACACTCAGTGTGAGAACATTAAAACAAACCTCCAAAGCTATGCAAGCAAAATCATCATCAGGTACACAGTTACTCCAGGCAGTGGGGATGGAGAAGCCTCCTTTTGCTCAGAGATGGAGACAGAAAGCTTTGCTGGTGTGTTGCTTTGCAAGTCCGAGTTAGTCCTGGAGCGGTCAGGGCAGTGGGATGGAGTTTCCTCTTGTTTATTTACATCTCGAGTCCACCTCAGCACCTCGTCCCCAGGAGCTCCTTTCTGATCACGAAAAGTTTCAGTTAATGACCCTATTTTTAGCACCCACAGCTGGGAGAAGCTAAACCTTTTAACAAAGCCTCCTCAACACTGTAACGAGCACATTATTGCTGAGGGGGAGGAAAGAAAAAAACTTGCTCAAGCTGGGGGTTAGCCTGTATCTAGGTCAGCAGCAATCTCTCTCTGTCACCTATAGTCTTGTTTTATGGGAAGCACGTGGATAATAAATGGTGATTACAGAAAGTGAAGGGGAAGAAGCAATCCTGAGAAATTCATAGATAGGAGAGAATTCACATTAATAGCAGATAATACAGAGCTGCAAAACTGTTATAAAAAAGGCATTAGAAAAAGCTCTATAATTGGGGTTATTAGACACAACTACACCAGGGTGGGGTTTTTTTTCCATTCTGGGTACATGTCACAGTGATGTATGTCACTTTTGATCGTGATAATAACAGTAAAATATCCATGTTAAAGCCAAGTACATTAACTTCTATATTGGTGTAATTTACTGCGTTATGAGTTCCCATCATTCAGGAGCCAGACAAAATGCTCTCCTTACAACGTCAATAACTGTGCACACATTTTACAGGAAGAAGTGTTTCTTTAAATATCCATCATATGTTAACAAATTCTTTTAACTTTCCATTACTCTTGTCAGAAAAGACAGGGAGCAGGAGAAAGGGGGAAGCTATTCCTACTGCTAACATACATCATGGGCTGGATTTGCCATTGCCCTGTGTCCGTGTCATGCACAGCTGCTTTTCCAGCCAAACACATGAGAGATTAGTTTGCTATATGGGAAGGGGCAGAATGGACTGGATGGTAGCTATTATTTTGGAAAAATACATATGCATCAATATGATATTGAAGGAAACATCAGGCATTACTCACTTGCCAACAAAAATAGTCAAGAAAAAGAATTCTCCTGATTTACAAGTGTGGGTCAATAACAGGAAGGTATTGAACCCGTCTCAGAATTGAAGGGATGCTGTACCTGGGTAGGTGCTTAGAGTTATAAATAGAACAAGCTAAACCTCAATCCTTTTCTGTCTGTTCTCCATTGCAGGAGCCAAACAACTGCTAAAGGACCCACAAACCTGGTCATTCGCAGGCTGCAACCAGAAATTGCAGAGGCATCTACAACACAAGTGCTGGGTGAGGCTTGGGCTCCCTGAGGAAGCAGGGAGGAGGCTGCTAATGGCTGAGCCTTTGGCTCCAGTCACTGCAGAGCTGCAGTCTACTCTCAGGTGCCTCCCCAGGCACCTCTGCACCCTGGGGCAAGTCACTCCTTTACTACTCTTTCCAAAAAGTGAACGCCTCCAGCTAAAGGCTGTGATTGTACAGGGACAAGCACAATGAAACCTCGAGGGACTGCAGCAAGAATCCTTCCTGCTTCAAGATAAACTCGTTCTGAGACAGTGTGGAGCTGTAAAGCAAACCAAACTACCCATCCCTAGGGCAAAACCATCCTTTGAGAATCTCCTTCAAAACTGCATGGAAGAGGACTTGATGCCAGTGGGATACCAAAAATGGGGTGGACATTCAGATGCTGAGCTAGAGCAAGTTTTAATGCTTTAAAAAAATCACATAAGAAAATGTTCCTTCTTCCTGCAGTACAGACAATACAATACAAAGCAATCACTCCCAGTTACTCTTAGCCAAGAGCCCCTGTCCTAACAGCAGAGACTTCCCAGCTCCCTCCAGCTGCTGTGTTCCTGAGGGCCAAGGGGTCTTTAGGGCTCTGAATGTGAAGGTAGTTCTATTCACACTCAGTTTGGCTCATGAAATCGATCAGTTCACTTTCACAATCAGGCACTGAGAAATGCAATCAGCTCCCCCAAGCTGCACTTTCAAATTGCAAATTACAGAATAGCTTCAGTGTTAAGAAAGAATTCAATTACTCCAGCTTTTTTCCAAAACAAAACACTGCAGTGAGGCATTACTGAACACCATCCCACCCAAATGGAATTCAATACTCCATTCAAGCCCAAACATTTTGCTTCCACATGTGCAGATTAATTAAGGATTCAACCATTTATGCCCTTCTATGTGCTGGTCTGGGGTTTTATCTTTTAACAGTAACTGCATTTGACCAGTTGGACTCTTACCTACACACATCCAAAAGGCTTTAGCTAGTGCCTTGGAAGTGAGACAAGGAAACCTGGAGAATTCTCTCCTTCCTTTACCTCTGAGCTAGATGACCTCATACCTACTGAAGACCCTGCCTTTCTTTTGCTGTTCCTCACTGTGTGAGCCACACTCTGCTCTTCCCACTCTGTGCAGCGCAGACAGTTCCCTCTCTGAGTGATCAGGAGGTCTCTGTGCTGGCTTTCCTGGTGTCATCCACCCTGGCACCCAACCTATCCACAGATAACCTGCCACCTCCCCTACTGTTGCTTTCACAATGGCTTGTCTGCTGAGAAAATATTTGCTTTGCATTTGAGAAAAGGTCATTGACTGGTGGTTTAAACCACTCTCCCCTGGGACAATGGGAGTCAGACTCTAAAAGAGAAAATCAGCCTAGAGTCTTTTTCCTCCTCCCTTGCTTCCTCCCACATCCCACTCAGATGGCATGAAAAGGCTGTCAGTGGCTCCAAGCTCAAAGAAAGGAGACATATTTCATGTCCCTCATGAAATCCACCTCCATTGGGCCCTTGTTCAGCAGGAAACAGGGCTGGCCCTAATTAAAACCAAGGTGGGTAACAAAACAGAAACATTCATTTCCTGTAGCACCACTGGGCTGGCAGGAGCTGTTCCCTGTCCTCAGCATTCTTTCTAAGGACAGTCCTCCAAGTAAACACATCAACTGGAGCAGGAACCAGTTCCATTTGACTCTCCCTGCCTTTGAAATACATTTTGTCAGGTGTGCTCCTTATCCCCAGCTGTAGAAGCAGAGACACAAGAGCACATCTGTTGAACCACAGTGCTGCAGCACAGCAGGACACGTGGGACATGAAACAAATTTGGCTACACAACACCTGGTCAAAGGAAGCAATGCACCTTCCTGTGCACAACACAGTGGTTTGTATCAATGGCAAGTTCACTTCTTACCAGGAACTTGGAGGTTCCTATGTGGTTAGGTACACAAAGAAGAGAAGGGCATAAACACTCTATAATTTCAATGAAAAAGAAAAAAAAGCCCACTCAAATGAAAGGAGCAATAAAGTTAACAAACTATATCATTACAATCCCAGAGTACACATCTCTCTGTTCAAAATACCCCCAGTACAGTGACCAGCCACACAGAAAACCTGTGTCCTACAAATAAAACCACCTGAGTAACACCAAGCCTAATTCAAAGGCCATTAAACAGAATGTGAACCTGGATGTTTCAGTAGCTTTGGACCACTCCAGCTCATGAAAAGTTTCACCATTCCTTTCCTTGCATCTGTCCATTCAGAGCAGAACAGCTGTTTAACATGGGCAGTGGCTGGAAAGAGCAAACATATCAGGGAGGAAGGGAACTGAAAGAATCCATGCTTAGGGAAAGGATTAGGAGCAGAGAAGTGGAATTTTAACAAGGATGAAGATTGCTGGTACACAGATCCCTCCTGGCTTTAAATAACTTAGCTCCCATGCTGTAACAGCACAGATTCAGCCTGTGCAGCTCTTCCTGCCTCAAATCCAAAAGATGAGGTTTCACAAGATGGTTGGTTCAAACGAAGACCTCATTTCACGTCACTTTGTATCCTGTCCCCTGCCCCCCAAAGCAGAGCCTCCCTCTTCCCCTGGGCCCATTCCAAAATTAGTGTAATCCCCTGGGGACCTGCTCCATCTCAAGAGACAGCAGCAAGTATGCTGTCAGGGAAAGAAGTCGTAGTTTTTGGCTGAGTGTGAGCAAAGCAATTTCACAGACAGGTAGGTGAGTAAACAAGATGTTTGCTTTTTGCAAGGTAAAGCAGAGTTCTACAGAAAGTACCAAACTTCTTTCATTCACCTTTGGAATCATCCTGCCTGCCTGCTGCAGAGGGATTTGCATGGCCATGCACTTAAGGAAGGGATACTATAGAAAACAATCTGCACCTCAAATGCAAACAGAAAGAAATTGTAGCTGTTTCAGGACTTCCAATCACTTTGACACCTTCATGATTACCCAATGTATTTCAGGCAGGTCATATTCCCTGCCCGGTACTTACCGGTTTCTCTCTCCTTCCAAGAGGCTCCCAGTCACCAGTTCCTTTCTGTAGAGCACTTAGCAGCACCTCAGGGGAACCACACCATTGCCTGGCAAGGCTCCCACTGTGTTTTGTTTGCAGCCAGCTCAGTAGTACAGGGGCAGGATGAAAAGGTGGGGTCACTTCATCCCTCAGCCTGCAAGACAAAATGGTCAGGGAGTGCAGAGAAAGGGCAGATAGGGAAGTTGCCTTAATTAAAATGCTGAGAAAACAGAGTTGCCACTACAATAATTTATTGCAAGGTAGATCCCCCCCTTAGATAGTTTTCTGTGGGCAATAAGAGCGCATGGATATGGGAAGGAAAGTACTTGGCTCTTGCTTTGCTTCAGTTCCCTAATCCAGCACAAATGCATTTGGGGATTTATGGGTTTTTGGAAGCTTCCAGCAAAGCTCAGGGCCTGTTCCTTGGGTTATTGTTTTCCCATCTGCTTCTCTTCATTTTATTCCATCACAGAGGCCCCATCGTGGGACACAAGAATGTGACCGGAACAATAGGCAGAACTTGCAGCCTCCAGGACTGCAGTGAGGGCAGAGCCACCATTGCAGGATGGGAGCCAGCAGCTTCTATATTTAGCCCTTTCTTGCTCATTCCAGATCACATTCTAACCACGGACTCAAGAAGTCAGGAGGCTTTCACCAGACCACTGTCCCCGAACACTGCACATCCAGCAGGGCCCCCTGAACATAAACCATTCATTTCCCTTCTAATAAATGCCAACAGGAAGACTTCCTGCTCCCCCCTCTTTTCCAGATCCCTAGTTTGACAGACTTATTTCTTCATATAAGCAAGCTAAACAAAACCATCTTCTCCTCTGCAAGGCTGGTGGCCTTGGAGCAGCCCCAGGACTCCAGACCTTGGACAGCACAGCACTGCCTGTCAGAGCAGGGCCCTGGGAAGAGGCAGAAATGGGCGAGCTCTTTTTCCCCCATGTCTGAGCCTGTGTTAAACTCACCAATCCACAGAGACTTGCCCAAGCCAATACCCCAACACCTGATGGCAGGGCAAGTGGGGGACAGCCAGGTCTGAGCACCCATTTGGCCTCAATCACCACCACAGCATGTGCATATGCCTCTCAGACGAGAGGGGCCTGCTGAGCAAAAGCTCAGGTGTTGCAAAGTCAGCCCTTTCATGTCCAAAGGCACCTCCCTATCCCTTTGAAGGCCCTGCAGGGAGCCCAGCTGACTGTGACACTGACCATAGTGCCATTTAACACGTACCTGAATTCTATCATCAAGTGAGGGGATCCCACAGAGCAAGAGGGAAACCTGTCATGTTTCCAGAAACACTTACTTAAAAGCTGTGTCACTTGAAAGCAGCTTGGCTATAGACAAGTTCTCCTTCTGCCACTTTCACAAGGGTTGTAGGTTAGGACAACTGTGCACTTTGTTTCTCCAGCCCTACCAAAGTTCCGTCAAAGGCTGCTGGTGCCCCAGTGAGAGGCTTGAGCACACAGGTGGCCTCCTGGGAACCTTGTTGCTGTTCATGTTACTCCTCCTGTTTACCAGTGTGTTTTCACACCCTGCCTTTTCTCCTCTTGGCATTCCTACCACTACCAGTTCCCCATTCCTTCTAAAAGCACTGTAAGAGGTTGTGTGAAGAAGATGCAAGAACAGAGTTGGTTTTCACTTGAATGTCTGTCTGTAGAAAATTAGTGGTACCTAGCAGTGCCCAAGTGCAGATGGAGAAATTACATCTTCTGGTCATATCTCAAACCACACAAGTAATTTACTTTGTAGCCTCAAACTCGTGGCAGGTTAAATTTCCCTCCCTAAAGTATGTGTTTCTGAGGATTGCTCTGAAGTAGGGGTGCCCAACGAGTGTTTGGAGAGGCCTGGACAAAACTAGCATAGTTATGAGGCTGAGCAGTCTGTCTTTCTGCAGCTTAAGATCCACTGAACACCTTTGCACTGCCAGCACTGGCACATCAGCTGCCTTCATCTGCCACACAAATCCCTTCTCCTTTACTTTTTTATGCTCTGGAGCCTGGCTTCCCTCTGCTCATGCAGGGAGGCAGAGCCCAGTCAGCTCTCCGAACAGCTACCACACACCAGCAAGCTGTAAATGAGCCCTGTGTGCCCAGCCAGTCTGAAAAGAAGAGAACACTTCTCCTCTGGTATTCCTGCAGGTCTTGGGACAGCAATTATTTGTCCAAGGTAGACAAGAGAAAGGAACTGGAGTTTCCAGTGGAAGAAGCTGACAGAGAGAAGCACTAGCAGCACTTGAGGCCTTGCTTGGCCCACAAAAGCCCTGAATAAAAAACCCCTATGCTGCTCCATTTTACAGGCCAAAACTTTCCCTTACATCTTCCCCTTCCCTCCCAGATTTGCCTCCCTGGAACACATGAAATGAAGCTCAGACCCTTTGGAAGCTTTAGCTTTTAACCACAAACACTGAGTTTTTACCACCTCAAAACCAGAGCTGTGTTCTGACAGAAAGCCTTAAGAGCAAGAGAGGCTGCTGCCATGGAGAGAACAGATCCAGCCAAGGAGAGACAAGGAGAGGTAGCAGAGAGCTTCCAGGAGGTCACACAGCAGCTCAGGGTAGGACTGGAAAATGACCTGAAACTTTGATAAATCCTACACCACAAGGATGCTTTTCCAGAATATCAAACATAGAACTTACACCACCTTTCTCAGAGCAGGGGATGCACAACCCATCAACTACACCCAGACTATTTTTACATGCTCCCTTTCCCTGTGTGACTGAAACACCCTGAAGTGTTGCCCTGCATTTATAACTGGCCTTTACCAGTCTCATACCAACTTTTAGTTCTCAGAGTTCTTCATCTCTCTTCATCCTGTTTTCCTACCATCCATTTAGGAGAAAGACTAATAACACAATTGTTCTCCTGGAAGTCAGATGTAGTGTATCTCCCTACAGACACAGGCATATACCTCCTTTCAGGGAGCCAGAGAACAATCATGATCCTTTCTGGACGCCAAGGAGAGAGTCTGGGTCCTCAGTCCTGCTGCTCCACCAGCCTCAGACACCCCAAGGAAATCACTTCTTTCCCAAAACACAGCTGGGTAGCAAGGTCCAGTGACACAGCCACTTTCCAGCTGGGTGGGAGGCACAAGAGAATAAAGACAAGCATGCAGCAGGGCAGGAGGTGGTTTAGCAGAGCATCACAGAGCAGAGAGAATAACAAGCAGATGTATAATACCAGAAGCTTTAACCAAGCAGAGATTATAACTTTACAGATAAGTGCAATCAATGCATATGCACAAAGATTTGTGGTCAACAGTGCAATTCCATCCCCAGCTGAATGATCCACTGGGTACACATGTTCAAACGTGTGCAACACTCACTGCTCAACTAAAACTCCGTTCCCATAAAGCCACACAGACTCCCTTGGGCAGAGGCCAAGCAGTTAAATAAAAAAGTCTATCCAGAGTGAGAATTCTTCAGAGACATTCCAGCATCTGGAAAGGGGAGGGGGTCTTACTCTGAGAACTCTGGGAGAGCCCAACCTTCTGTGGTTAAATACGTGCCTCATGCAGGGCTAATTCCTGGGGAGCAGCCTCACATCATTCTCACTGCCTGTGCAGCAGGACCTGCAGTGAGCAAATGGGCCTGATTCTGCTCCTCTCTCCAGACAAGAGTACAGCCAGAGCCCAAGATGAGATGGCAGCTGGCCATTCAGTATTTGCTTTTTAGTGAGGCCAGACTCACAGCATTGCTGGTGACAAACAAAAGCCATTGCTGTTAGTGTGGGCTTCTTCACTTCCTTTTATTATATCCCCACCCATGGCATGTAAATAAAGTTGCAGTCAACTTCCTCCAAACACTGGGGGTGCTGAAGATTGTACAGAGCATCAGGAGGGAGCCCAGCCACAGCCAAGGCTGAGGGCATTACCTCCTTCCACCATTCCCTGAAGAGACCAGGCACTCCCAACTACAGAAAAAACCTCTTAGAGTGAAAAAGGATCACAGGACCCTGCTCTCAACATGCCTTTGACATGTGAGCTGGTTTAGGACAGCAGTGGTCAGAAGAAATTAAGCTGGATGTAGGACTTGGCTCCCTTCAGAGACCTGCCCCAGGAGGCTGTGTTCTGGTAAAGCACAGCATGGGAGATGGCTGTATAAAGGCTCTGTATTTCACAGTCACATGAGATCTTTCTCCTGGTGAGCTTCCAAGAGCTCAGCTAGATAGAGGGACCACCCATATACATGCAATTGCAAGAGAGTGACCTTGGAGAGATACAGCCCAGGAGAAATTACCACATTCACTGGGAGCTCTCATCCCATTCCCTTCCTGCCAAGAGACACAGGCAGCATGGAGGAGTACTCAACCAACATCAGAGCTCTGAGCCATGGCAAACCAGAAAGAAAACCACCTTTCTATAGGTGAGAGAAGAGGCCAAACCCCACTGCTCTAAAGCTCGGTGCATGTCATTAGTCAGTATCTCTTGAGACAGACCCCAGAGGCAGCTCAGCCTAAGAAAGCATCATTCCAGTAGAAAGTTCCAGGGAAACAGGATGAGAAAAGACAACAGGGCACAGCTCTCATCCCTATAGGACAGCATACAGCTAGACACAGGCAGCCAATGCACCAAGTGTTATTCAGCACGAACAAAAAAAGCTCTTTCCAGCCTGTGCCTCACAGCTGCTCATCTGTATTCCAACCCTTGGACCCTGACAACCCTTCTGGCTGAAAGAAATGGAGGACATAATTTCATCTGCTCCCTCCTATCACTCTCCTGCTCCAGCACCCTTAGCTCACCCATCCCCACTCACTAGAAAGCGGTTTGTCTCCTTCATAGGGTCACCTCCCTGCAAAAGATGAACCTCTCATCTGGACAGCAAGTTTCCTGGATGTTATCTGACCAGGATGGGGAAGGAGGAAAGAAAGGTCTTCCTCCAGAACACAGAGATGGAATTGGTTGAAACAGCTCCAATCAATTGGGCTACAGTATCTGAGATGGTATTTTGATTCCAGCCCAACAGCAAGAGACAGCACAAGGCCAGGGGAGGGCAGATTACATGATCCCTCAAAGCCGCCTTTCAGTGCAGCACAACATGTCCTCTGTGCTGTTAGAGGGCTTTTTGGGACTGAATGAAATAACACTCCACAGCTCTTGATTCCTACCTCAGGGCAGCAACAGCATCTCCTGCCCATCTTTCTCCAGGGAGGAGATTAAATAGCAGAGATGAATCAAAATGCAGCAAATCAGACCAGGCAATCTGCCAAAGCAGGAAAAAGGAAGGGAGGGAGCAGAAAAGGTACCTCCATACTGAAGTGACCTGTTTTAATGCTGCTGCTGAACATCAAGCTGCTGGATGGCTCCGAGACAGGAAGAGAACACAGAAGTGGGAGCTTTTCTCCTACCTTGGAGGATGGGGATGAGCACACAACACTTCTCAAGCATGAGCTACACTCGAGGAAGGGAGGGGGCATACTCAGCTGGAGGAGCTGAAGACAGTCCAAGGTTAGTCCAGTCTGGGTCTGGCAACTCAGACTGGCAATGACCTACAGAGGAGAATGAGGTTCAAATGTGCACTACTTCAGGAACTGAGGAAAATGCACCCCTCAGCCCAAGGAATTTCACAGCTCTAAGGCCATCCAGTAGGTCCCAGCCCACAAGACCATCTCTGAGTAGAGGTACAAAGGTCAGGCCTCCAGACCTTCCTGGACCTTGATGGGTAACTGCACACAGGGCATTTCCACTTACCAGCAGCAGAAACATAGCTGGAGCCAGCTCCTTTAGCCACAAAAGCACAAGCTGCTGGGGCTGGAAGCAAGGGAAGTCGCTTCAGTGGCTCTCTGTATTTCAGCCACATTAGGCCAAAGACAGCTGAATCTGGGAACAATTCACATTGTGCTACCACATCAGAGTCCTGCTCTGAACCAGAGCTCTGCTGTGCCACAGTGCTTTGCACAGACGCAGAGAAGGCTTTCCTCTTCCAACAGCATCTGCCTGCACTGGCCATCTGGATAACCTGAAAAACACAGCAACCACTTGGCAGGGATCACTGCCAGCACTGCAGGAGCAGGCTGAGCTCAGAAAGCCCTGCAAAGTCTTGTCAAAAGGGCCTGAAACCCTGACCACCACCTCAGAAACCCTGTGCCATCAGGGTGCAAGGCCAGGGAGCACAAGGCAGAGTTCTCAGGAACAGATTGTTCACATATCACCCATATCTTCAAGTCAGGCAGCAGCAGGTAAACCACAGCAGGAGGGGAGACGGGAGAGCAAAGCAGAGAAACACCAGAAACTCTGACGGAAGGATAGAAAAACCACACCAAGAATGGAGAAACAAGCTGTGGTCTCTGAAAGACGTATTTGCACTCATACACAGGCACAGTTTCTTGGACTGTTTATCAAGTTCAGGAAGGAAGAGGGATCAGTCTGCCAGAAAGATCAGAGATGCTGGGGCTGTCATATGATGCTCCCTCTAAGAAACAAAACCCACAGAGTGCACATACACAGACAGAGAGGAAGCTACAAGGAAAGCCTTGAAAACAGCAGAGGAAACCCTAACCCCACCCCAGAAGTCCTACCTTTAACTAACCCCCCTCCCAAAAGCTAAAGAAAAGCATAGCTAAACCTGCATTATTTTTTGTACTTCCCTGTCCCCTCCTGCCCTTTCAACACAGCAATTGGACAAATTATTTCTTAGCCTGGCTGTGTCAAGGACAGGAGGCTCTGCCCAGTCCCAAGTCTCTGCTAAGGGTGCTCAGCTGCATTTGGAAGAAACACTTGCTATTCAAGACCACAGACAAGCCAAATAATCCTTTTTTGTTCCCAGGAGCTTTTAGTCCATCTTGTATAAAAATCAGTAGAGTCAATAAAGCTACTGGCTGTGGACCCAGCTAGAAATGAAAGAGTTGGCCAGCAAAATGATTGTACCCTGGATGAGGCAAGAGTTTGCTTCCTACCCTGTCAGGAAAGCCCTGTGCAAACTCCTCATACAACCATACTCCGTTTACAACCACTGTAGAGCACAGGGAGAAAACCCTCAGTGGGTGAAGAGGACACTGGGGCATGGCTGAGACTCCCATGCTTGCAAATTCAAGGACACCCAGGCAGGGGGGCCAGAGTGGGCAACACATCACAGGAGCCACACAGCATCAGATATCTCCTGCTCTGGTTTTCAACCACTTGCACATGAAGCCCAGATGGTTTCCAGAGTGAGGGAGAAGGGTGTGCTGCTTACACAAGCAATGCCATATTTCAGTAAATATCATATGCCATCCAGACATTCTGGACTGGATCCAATTTCCATTAGGCTTTGCTCAACTGGGGACCTGGCTCCTCCAGCAGACAGCAAACTCCATTCGTGCTAATGCATGTCTAAGGCTGATCTGTCTCAGGCAGACACATTTTTACCAGATGATCCTTGTTACACCTGGCATGAAGAGAGGATTTCCAATGTTCAGTCAATCAACCTCTGCTTCCAGCCTCAGCTCAGACAGAAGTGAGTTAACTCTTCCTCACCAGCTAAGTGTAGGAATGTGCAGGCCTCAGCAACCTGCAGCTCCCACTTGCCTCTCTGGCCATCCTGAGTCTTCTCAGGTTCCTTTGGGTGCTTCACATCAATGTCTGGTGGGTACCTACAGTGCTAGGAAATACCTACTCTGTTTGATAACTATCACAAAAGACACAACACAGTTGGCAGTGCCTGGAGATAAGGTGTGAAAGTCTCTTTGTAATGTCAGAGAGAAAAGAATATCTTGAGTCCTTTCCTTAGGCGCTTTTCAAATTATAATTATTCAACTTGTCTCTAAACTACTGAGGAAGAGCAGAAGTAGGAAGTATTTCAGCAACCCCCTATTTAAAATGTTAAGTTTAAGGAAATGAGGACATTCTCCAGTGTATGCATAGTCCCAGGCACAGACTTTTCTTTGATACAAAACTCCAAACACAATTTTAAAAGATGGTCTCCCTAGTCGTGATTACTGCTTTGCTGCACTAGGATGATGCAGATCTCTGGATACAAACTCTGTCCAGCAGCCTATGTGGCTTCAGGATCCTCTACTAGCCAAGGGAACAAGGTCTCATCCAAGGCATTCTTGCAAGCACTCACCATTTCAGGGCACAGCTCTCCAAAGACATGCTTCCTTCAACCTGCCAATGAGCAAATGTGACCATGAAAGAATGACAACAGTGAGAATCAACACAAGGCAGGAATCATTCCCTGAAAGAACCAACATATATTTTCTCTGACCATAACTTCATCGCCTACTTCTCTTTCAGAAAGCACAGCACATACTCCAGGCAGCTTTAAAAATCAACTTCCTTTTGAAAATCAAGCAGAATTCTTGAACAGCAGAACAAGCTTGGCAGAGGGACTGTAGATGTCTGGCTCACTGGCAACAATGACAAAAGCAGGGCTCTCCTCCTACAGCCCATATGCATGAGACACCAGAATGGACAACACCTTTGTAGAAGCCAAACCAGAGACCCAACAGCTTTTTTGGCATTTCTTTTGGACAGTGAAGCCAAAAAACACATATACTTGTAAGCCAGGATGGCATGGGTTTAATGGGAAAAACTGAAAGCAAGTTTTGTTCCACTCAGGCTCTGAGTTCAGTTGGGGTTTGCCAGCATTAACACTCTGGCCACCACACTTGAGCTGCAGTGGCTGCACAGCCATGTCCTCCCCACGCACACCAAGGGCCAAAGGAGGTGGCCACTGATAAAGCCACAGTAAATGGCACTGCTGAAGCTGTGCCTCTTAAGGGGCAAGAGCCACTCTAGCTCATTCTTTGCTCTTCTGTGGTTTCCTAGCCCATGGATGGCTGAGAGCCTTTCCTCTCCCCAGGCCTCCCAGACCCTGTGTACTGGATAACCTCTGCCTTCTCCCTGGTGTTGCGTCCAAACTCCCGAACAAAAGGAGATGTGTCATTCAGAGCCAAGCCTCAAATAAACTTTTCTCTTTGGGAGCAAAGAATTTTATTTAAAAACCCAAACCAGATATCTAACATATAAAGCAGTTCTCAAAGATCAGAGCCCCAGGCATGCTAGGCTCAGCCCAGGAGCACAGGCCTCTGTAAACCCTGGTTCCAGTTGTCACACTGCTGGTAATACATGACCATCCTTACAACAGAGAGGAACAAACCAAAAACAACCTTTTAAATCAGCCCAGCTGGTGACATATTCCTCAAAAACTCTGACAAGTTGTAACTGTTTTAAACCACATGCGCAACAGGGTGCAGGGCATCTCTCCAGTTACTTCCATGGCTTCCTTAGCACTCTGAAAGAGGATGCTGGCCTTGCTCAGACACTTTGCTACATCCTTTTGCAAGCTCTGAGTGTCTGTGTGTGTCTCTCACGACTACTCCTTCTGTGGGACTCATGCTGTAAATCTTTGTATTGCTACAGCAATTTCCCAGTCTAATCACATGCCTTGTTGCATTACCACAGCAGTGATAGCTGGTTGAACCACACACCACATCCTTGCAATTGTTTCTATTACTCACAATTGACTTATTTATTAAATTTCAGCTTGCCCAGCCTTGCCAGGAGATGAGCAAGAACCCTGTCACCCCTCCTTGCTATTGATCAGAGTGGCAGAAGGCAGGTGAGTAGGCTGTGAGTCTGAGCTGTGAAACAGTCCCAGCAATTTTGCAAGTTCATGCTTTCTCCAGCAGTCAGACTCTACACACCAGGGCTTGAGTCCTGGGAAGCAAAACCTTGAGTTGCAATAGAAATCAGAAGGGAAAGTAGATACAAACAAACACAGAATTAATTTGGGCTTTTAGAGTTGGCAAGTACTTCCACAGACTGCTTGTGGCATGGCACCAGGTGCAGTGCACACATCAACCCTTACTTGCAGATGTAACTAAGAGCCGTCCTTCACAGCAAAGAGAAGTGCCTCTGCATGCAAGGAACTCCTGTTGCGGGGGATTTCCAAGGCTTGGAACAAACAGCCTGATAGCTCCTGGCTGCTTCAGAGGCCCAACCCACCATCTTATGCCCTCACAAACACTCCTCTGACAAAAGACTTTGACTCCTTGCTTTCAAAGGGGAGCAAACAGAAGGCAAGTTCAGACAAGGCTCATGGCTGCTTGCCCAGCCAGGCCTCAGCTAGTCCTTCATAGTAAATATTTGTTCTTAATTACACTGTCGTTTGCCCCAGGAGCTTGCCTGCAATCTGTAGGAGGGAGGGGGATTATGTTGTTGATAGGTAAATAATAGCTCTTTCATCCAGAGAACCCAGTGCATTTTCCAGAGATGAAAGCCTCCTGAATGTTTCCCCATAGGTTAGGGTAAGGATTTTAAATCTCTGTCCCACTCAAGGACATGCCAAAAACTCCCACATTCAGTTCAGAGAGAGTGAGCTTGGAGCTCCACTGTGGCAGCTTCCTCTCCAGCCTTGCTGTGAGCTGGAATCAAGTGGGAGAGGCTCAGCTCTGGCAGCATGGGTTAGGCAGGGTCTGGTCAGCCATTGGAATGTGACAGGAGGACAGAGTCTGCTGCTGACCAGCAGCACCCAGCACACGCTGCTCTCCATGTTCTGTCATGCCTGCTCATCACCCTGAAGCTAGGAGTGAGCTCCATCCCTCCTGTGCCCAGGTGCTGCTTCTGCCCAGCACACAGCCATGCTGCTTCCTGCCAGCTCCTGTCTGGAGAGCTCCCCAGGAAGGGCGAGGCACTGTCCAAGCACAGAGCAGCCATGTGAAGCAATCCCACAGACAACATGTGGGAAGCAGCCAGTTCTCACTCTCCACAAAAGCCAGCAAGTGTGAGTTTTGATCTTCCAGCACTCGGCTTCCAAAACATCAAAATTACAAATATTTGTCAGCAGAACTAAGGGAAATGTAAGCGAGACAGCAGACCTCTGCTCTGTCTGAGGAGGAAGTGAGAAGTGACTTCCTCCCACCCACCATGAGAAAACCTCTCTGGCCTCTGGGAGGGAAGGAGTGGAGCATTCCCCCTCTCCCCAAGCTAATGTCACTGCCAAAGCATCCAGCAGCTCAGAGTCAAGCTAACTTCAACTGCACATTACCCATTTCTTCCATAAAGAGGAGAACCAAACAAAAACAGCAACAAGAAAACCACCACAGGCAATCAAAACTGGTATCTAACAATGCTACAGCTCCTGCATTCCTAATCCCATCCCAGTTACCGAGCCAAGCACAGAGGATAAGTGCTTGTGAACACCAGAAATGAAAGGAGCCTTCAAAGGCTCTGCACTTGTAGGGGAGAGGCCAACACACAGAAGTCCGACACTATAATATTTAAAAATCTAAGATAAACTGCACTCCTTTCCTCCCACATTGAGCCCATCATTTACAACAGATTTTTTGCAAGTCCCAGCCAGGCAGGAGCAGTTACAGAGCTGATACTGCACTTCTCATGCTCAGGAAAGCAACAGAACCCCTTCAGCACCACCTCTGCTCTCTTGCCCTCCTTGTCTTATCATGTACAAGCAGATTTGCTAGGCTCAGATTTGTTCCTCCTTCTAAGCATCATCCAGGCCTTTTATTTTTCTTTGCTCTAAACTCTGCTTAAAAGAAAAATATATTGTCATTGTCTGCTTCCAGCTGTAAAGGGCTGACCTGAAATCTGTTGCCAGCATGCAATAAATATTTGTACAGTTCCACTGTAACTTCATTTATCTCTCTCTACTGCAAAACTTGAATCATTTAGCAGTTTCCCCCTCTTACCCAAGGGCTTCAAGTTCCTAGACAGAAATTTAATGAAGCCTCTGAAAATCCCCAGTCCAATATCCTCTGTTAACACCCCCGTATTGAGCTGGAGTTTTCAGCTTGACCCACGTATGAAATCATCTGCGATGAGAGCAGCAGAAAAGAGAAAGATTTGCTCCATGCATCCTCCCCTCTACAGGAGTACGCCCACAGCTGGGGGACAGCCAGTCCCAGGCCTCGCACGAGGACTTTTACACGAGCCCCAGCACCATGAGAGCTCAGACAAATGGTTCATTGGATTATGCCCAGTAAAGGACAGCACTAGAGCTATGCGACCAGAAATGTAACTGGTGTCATGTCTTTCCTCTGGCATGTTGCTGTGTCCTACCCACCTGAATCTCTTTATTACATCCTTTAGATGTTGACTTTGCTTCCTGCCACTGAATTCGTCAGACAAGCTTCCTTGCTATTATGGTAGTTACAAGGTGCATGGTTAGAGGCACATTTTATAGTGTGCCTAAACAAGGACTTAAACCTATAAATCTATGTAAGAAGCACATTACATTTAGAACAAGAAGCGAGCAAGGAGGGAAGTCTTGAAAGGCCACTTTCAAACAATCCTTGTTTATCCCTGACTGAGGCCAACCCTTTAACACAAGTCTGCCAACAAGCCCTAAATCACCTGTAGAAGCAAAAGGCACCTTAAAACCAAAAGCACTGGTAGGTCTGTGCTTCTTGCCAAGAGTCCCACCCCAAAGCTTTCCAAAATTAAATCACCAGTTACAACCTTGTAAAAGATGAAAAAAAGCTTGGATTTGGGGTTAATATGTAATGCTCCTTTTGAAAGGGGAGTGGAGGCAGCCAGGGAGCATAAACGTGTTTACATACAAGGGCTTGAATCCTAAAGAAAGAATTCCAACGAAACAAATTACTTTCAGTTTAATGTTTTGGGGTTTTTTTCCTTTTCTGATGCAGGACAAACCACCTTTAAATGCCAGCAAAAAGGAGGAAGAGCGTTTCTCCTAACTCTGCTCTCTAACGTAGATGCAGAGTACTGCTGGGGAAGCAGAGAACAGGGCTTAACAGATTTCTCATCAAAATCTGTAAGCCTGAAAAGAACTATCAGCCAAGAGCAGCTATTGGTGACTTCTGGAGTGAACTCACCTTGAGACCAAAGCAAAAAGCCCAGCCTCTTGCTCCTTACAAGTCCCTAGAAATAATGAGAGGAAGGATGCACATATATTTAAGTTAATTCATTCAGAGTCTAGGTGCACACCCCCTTACCTTCAGCCATACAGAGCATAAATATTCACCAGGAAATGGAACAGGGCAGGGGAGACCAGAAGAAACACTGCACATCTTATGAGTCACAGCAAGCCATAACAGAGGATTCATTAACTGGATTCAGGTGATCCTATTAGCTTTGCAATTGCTGCACATCAGGCTGCAGAGTAATTAGGGCTGCAATTCAGACAGATTTACCAGAACATTTTTTATTAAAACACAGTGGTTGTTAATCAGCCTGACTAAAGCCTTCAGAGCTATTAGCCTGCTGCACAGAAGTCGTAATTACTTCATCCACTGGGGAAGAAAGCATCAAAGAAATTGCCTGGGATCATCTGCAGGTTTAGAGGACCAAAGGAAGACTGAGGAATTTATTGGGACATCTCCCTTTGGCATCACCACAGGTTTTTGATCAAGTTTCCAAGTGGAGCATTTGAGAGGCCATCAGAGAATGTAAGAACATCAAGCCTACACAGGAAGGATTTGCCATCGGAAGTATGCCAAGGCAACACCCAGATGTATTAGCTGACTCAGAGTTACTGTATAAGTGCTAATTGCTGCCTAAAAGTTTAGTGGTCCACCTGAATTACATGATCTCTATCTGCTGAGGATGTTTGGCCACCCTGCAGCATCTCAGAGAAGCAGGGCCTGCATTTCCTCTTCCGGAGGCAGAGCATTTTTCAGTGCAGACAGACTCAACCACACCAGAGAGGGGTAAAGGGCATCTCCTGGCAGCAGCATCAGCTCCTGGGTTTTCCAGTGTAGAGCTAGCCATAGAATATCAGGCTGCATTCCAGCTCCAGTCCCTGACCTTGCTTCCACCAGGTTAAGGCAGGTTTGATTCAGGTGACAGACAAGTGGCCTCAACTCTGGCCACAGGACTGAGAAAGAACAAAGCATTTGGGCACCTGCTGCTTTGCCTTGCCCTGCTCTGCTTCCCAGACACTACACACACAGCCCTGCATGAGAGCAGGGGGGCAGAAGCACCAACACAGGCCAGAGAAGAAATTATTTCCCTCTCCACTCTTTCAGACCAGACTTGGTGAGTGTAGCACAGGGGCTCTGCAAGTCAGGCTGACCCTCCTCTGCCACCAGCACTGCCCATCCCTTTCCTAGCTCACTTTGCTGAGAGATTTACTACCAGTACACAGAACATCCTTTCCCACTTTCACCCTAGCACAGCAGCTGGCAGGCACACCTCTGCTGGGAGGCACCCAGCAAGCTCCACTGCCCAGCTGATAGACCATGAGACCACACTGTGATAGCTCCTCTGCAGGGAACCCTGCCAGACCCTCCAAAACCAACACCCTCGCCCATATTAAGCAATACAGTTTATCAACAGTCTAAAGGGAAGCTCAGAAAGGAGAACACAATAAAAAAGCAAGTGGAAATAGATGTGCACAGACAAGCTGTGAGGATGTGGAAATAACATTGGGACAATGACAAGTAACCAGCCCTGACCACAGGCTCTAGGAGCGGGGGGAGATCCTCTTGTCAACCAGACACCTTCAGGAGAGATAGTTTGACTTATATGCGCTGCAGAGCCAAGAGTTTGATGGATTCTGCTTTGCCTAATGCTTCTGAACAACTGCTTCAGTGCCCAGCCTGGGTGTGTGCCAGTGGGAATAGCCCTGTGGACAGGGTCTCCCTCAGAAATGTCCTGCTCAGACACAGAACAGAAGACATGAAAGAATTTCTAAACTGTGCAGGCTTTACTTCTGCAGATAACTATTCCATTTAAATCAGCAAGCTAAATTAGCATGTTAAATATCTTACTATTCCAAGAGGAGAAGGTAGGGGAGGCTTTGCCAGCTTCCTCTCCTTGAGCACCTCAAACACTTTTGCACATCCGCCCTACAGGGAAGCCTGTACAGTGTCCAAACCTGGGGCAGGCTTTGTATCATTAGCCACGTACAACACCTAGCACAGGAGAAATGATGTAATGCAAATAATTAAACATAAAATCATGGTTGGCAGTTGATAGAAGAAGGGTGTTGGTTGGAACAGCTCATAGTGACAGTTTGTTCTTCCTTTGCCCTAATTAAAGTTGCAGAGAGGAAAAGCACCGTCCTGACTGGCTGGGTCCCAGTGCAGCAGAGACAAAGACCCCTTCCAACTTCCAGACCAAAGAAATTCCTTGATCACTGTTGTCATCTTATTGCAAAACTCCCATACCTTCTTGGTGATTTCTCATAGGTAACTCCTCACAGCACTTACTCTTTATTCTTCACAGCACAGCCAACAAACTCCAACTCTCTCCTTAATCAGCTAATTCCAACTCTTTTGTAGCACTCGTCTTCTTATTGGACACAGCTGTGGCCTATTAAGGGCAGACCTGTTCCTAATCTTTGGTGATTTGTACAGCTGCAACTCCTCAGGTGTGACATTACCTTCTGCACTATCTTTATTTTCTTACATTCTATCCCTCCACAGATCACTGTCTGACCAACTGCAGGGAATAATTGCCTGGTTCTGATCTCCTGACATCTTGCTGGAAGGGGTTAAAAAAAAAAATAAAAAAGACACTCCAAGGACTTCTCAAGTCTTTTCCCAGTAAAGCAATAAAAATAGATCTGATCTTCATAAACCATCAATACTGAGCTTAACTGAACATTTTGCCCCTTTGTCATTGGACTCTAGAGCTAGGTGTACAACTTGGAGCCAAATGCTCATCAAATGATTGAACTCCTTTGTCAGTTAACAAAGGAACCATAAACACACTTCAGTTTTGATGATTCTACTCATTGTGTTCAATTATTCAGGTTAAATATATTTCAGCTAATGGATAATTCACCAATTTTTGGTTGCCTAAATCACATGGTGACTTCCCAACATAAGATCCCATATTAAATTTGGATTCCAAGAGAAGACAGCCTAAAGGGACTTGCTTTTCTAGACACTGTTTATGGGCTACATAACCACTGGTTTGAGGGACCTTTCCATGGTCACTTTTTAAAATCTAGGTCAGAATTCTCTTTTATTTTAAAATTGAAAGCTGTGCAAAGGTTTCCAAATTACAGACTCATTCCAGTGACATTGCTGAGAATAAACTATCAGCATTCCCATGAAGCTCTTAAATTTAAAGTGGTGCATACAGAGCCGGAAGCCCTTCGAGCTCTTTTCCTTTGAATCCTCCTGAGTTGTTTTTTTCCCTAAAGGCTTCATTGAGATTTACTGGACATAAATAAAAAAGTTAAACATTTCCTTTTCCAGTACATCACATCAATTGATACTTGACTCACAGACCTTCCAGGCCAAGAAGGTTTTGCATTCTTAAGGGATTGTGTCTCCAAAATGAAGCTTTTTTTGATATGTTTTCCTGTTTATGCTTACATTGTGTTGCAGTTGTAGTTTGCCTTTTTTGTTTCCATGCACAGCAAGAAGCAATTTCAATTAACATACAACAGATTCCTGTAAATTCTCTCTACTTGGGGAAAGTAAACAGGAGGTTTATGGGGCAGAGGAAGAATTTTAAAAAAACAGAATAAGGGTTATAAAGATGAAAAGTAAACAGGCTAAGCTTCTTAAAAGTCCTTTGCACAGAAGACACCTGTCTTCCAGCAGTCACAGGAGAAGCAGTGACATAAAAAACCAGAAGGGGATATACTGAGACACAACAGCAACTCAAGAGTGTGTGAAAAACCATTGGCTTTTATCAGAAAGGCACGCCAACAGCAGAACCACCCGTTCCTCTCCGTCGGTGTCTGCAGGAAACATGATAAAAACTTTCAACAAAATATAAATAAGGAGTCAGGACTTGCCAGCTTGTTATTTTTTTCTGACAGCCATGCCACAAGGGTGCTGCCCAGGCTCATGTCCCTGCACTGGGGCACTAGAGATAGTGGAGAGCAAAGATGGTGCCCATCCTAAACTGGCTGTCACTGCTTATTCTGGAGCTACACACCTGAAGTCTTGTTTAGAGCCAGGAAGGAGGAAGACAGACTGGAGGCAGGCTATGCTTTCCATTCAAAGCTTTGCTCTGCTCGCCAGTAGCATCTGAATGGAAGCAATTGAAAGTGGTTCTCTGCTTTTTGGTATTGTTTGTTGATCTGTATTCTTGTCCTCAGTCTCTGGTAATGGAGCACACAGCAAAACTTCCCACTTTTCCTACTCTGCTCTTCCAAACAGCAGTTCACCCAAGCCCCACCACTGAGTGCTCAGCCAGGAAAGGCCTCCACTTTCAGGAAACTGATCACTTCCACCAAGGCTGCCTTAGTAGCAAGTTTAGTGAATGAAAAATGCCCCGAGGAGAAAGGAGACAAGTGAGAGTTTGGCACAGAACATGCACCCCGCCCTGCTCACTGAGCACCTGTCCCTCCCAGTGCTGCCCCAGAGCTGGACCTGGAAGTCAGCCTGTCCTCAGACCCCACCTCACGATCCTCCTATGTGCTCCCCATCTCCCCCAGCCAAGCCTTCTCTTCTCCAGGGCTTCCCACCAGGCAGGATGCTGCTGTCTGCATTACTCCAGGGAACACCTTCCCAGGTGAGGATCAGGATTCCAGCAGTTTGGTACTCTGGCCTGACACCTTGCTCCTGTGCTCAGAGGAGGCCTTGGAGAAGAAGGGTGAACCATAAGGTCATGGTTTGTTAAAAGCTCAGAGCTCAATCTTTCTGCTGGTCTCTTGGTCCAGTCTGTTCACAGCCAGTGCAGGGCATCCTTTTCCATCTGTCCCCTGCTGGCTGAGCACCCTGTGAGCTGGTATGCTCCTTCCACAGCCAGCAGCACAGGGACTCCCCTTCCTGCAGCCTACCCAACAGTACACGCAAAACAAGAATTCTTGAATCTTCTTCCTCCAGCAAGCCTCAACTCTCACTCCAGTTCTTCCGCCTTCCTGAAATCCAGTGCCATGCCAGGTGACTCAGGGCTCGGCAGAAATGTTGATCCCTTCAGCCTCACAGCTCTTCACTGCAGGGTGTCACCTGTAAGGGGGGAAATGCCACACAGCAGCACCTGCTCAGCAAAGCATTGACATTCCAACAACCACGCTGCAGAAGGACTGAGGGAGAAAATCAACAAGGGCAGGCTTTGAGCTGTGAGAAGGAGCAGAGCACCTGGCAAGGACTGACAGCAAGAAGCAGTGAACTCAGTGACCAGGCTCAGCATTTCAGCAGTGACCATGGAGAGCCACAGTCAGTGTATCCAGACTTGACTGGTGACCAGGCAGTATCAAAGCACCACTTATATAATTAGGAGGTTAATAGATGTTACAAGCGCGTTACCAGGTGTCGTGACTTGCTGGAAGCACATCCCAGAAGATAGCAGAAGCAATTATACTCTGCTCACTATTCAGCTGTATCAATCACCTGTAGGCACTACTTAGCAACCCTTTATGAAAGGAAACTTAGCACAAAGGTGATCTGCTGTGCCCACATCACTGTGGATGTCCTCTGAGCCAGCCCTGCTCCCTGACAATGTTTATCTTAAACATAGCCCAAAAAAGAAAACCAAACCAGCCATCAGAGTCAAACTGTGCACTGTCTGTCATGAAGTAGAACCCTTGGATGACATAACCTACCATGGTGGACAGAAAACAACAGAGCCAGCACCTCTGGAACAGCTCAGAGTTCACAGGGCAGAACATGGTTGTTCTATTGACTTTCAGGCAAAAATCAATTCTCCTGGGAGAGCCAGAAACAACAGGAAGTGGGAAATTAAGATACAGGTGGCATTTAAATAGCTAAAAAAACCTTGTCCTTACTCATAAAGGAAGCATGGGACAGGGAACTACTGTATCACTGGTCTTAGGTCAAGCTTTGCAAGATCTTCTATTCAAAAGTGACTGGAAGTTTCTAGGGAGCAGCAGGGTTTGTACATCAATGTAGCTTCACAAACCTGGTCCAAGGCAAGGCCTATAAAGCTTCTGATGGAAGAAGCTGTGATCAGCCCAGAGCTGGGCAACAAATAAAACACCATCGCCACACACCCTGTGAGCAGGACACAGAGAGTGAAAAGCCAAACATGTCCAAACTCGCGAGGGCATGACGGCATTTTTCAGGAACTTGCAACACCACCTTCAGGGTGGGGATGAGCAATCAGTGTCCACACCTTGTTGCACTGTAGTCATTCACATGGGATCATGCTGGAACACCCGGTGCACATGAATGCGCAGTTAGGGACCCTCACACCCCCACAAAGGCAATTCACTTCTCACAAACAGGCACCAGCTCTCACCCTGCTTGCCAACAAAACACACAGAGCATCAACAGCCTCTGTGCATGGTGCTGGGATGTGGACAGGACAGGCAGGAGGCAGTTCAACAGGCTGTCTAAAATGTTCATAAAAGCAACTGTTTGTAGAGAAGTCCCCACCACAAACAGCTTCAGCACACTCCACCCAGCCCACATGAAAGGTGAGCATGAGGGACAGGCCAAGCCTCTGACTGGCGCAGGCTCCAGCTATGGGTCTAGGTAGGGGTAAGAAACACCCACCCCAATAACCCACTTACACTAGAAGAAAAGATCTGTGGGCCTCTGCATTTTCAGCAATGCCATGCAACTTTAAATACCCAATGGGCATATTAGCATGTCTGCTTCAGGAAGAAAATCACACAGCCCTCTTCTTCTCCTTATTTAGTGTGTTATTCAAATAAAATCCTGAAATTAAACACTCCATCCATGCACTGCAGCTTGAATCAGTATACAAATGACAAAAAATTGCTTTTAAAAATGCCTTTCCCTTGTTTGTTTTTTTTTTTTTTTTTTCCCTCAGGTTATTCCTCTTCTGGTAACACAAAGCAGAATCTGTCTCTTCCCCTCTGCTGAAGCTGACATCAAACAGCAACTTCACCACATCATAAGTTACAATTCAGGCTACTCCTGGAAAAAGATGTTCCTTTCCTAACTAAATGCTAAAGCTGTCCTGGCATTTCTCTTCCTATTGTCTGTATGCAACCCTGTATTTATAAGATTAACCTCAAATTAGGACAGTTTCCTCATTCTTTCTTCACTCTTACTACAGTCTAGCTCCTGGGAATCTGATCCTATCTTCCCCAGAGGTTCCTCCCTGTTGATAGGAAATATCTAGTGTATGTGGGCAGGAAGCTCCAACAGAGGATAATGAGGATTAAGAGAGAGTCCTTGTTAGGACTTATCACCAGAGCAGATCAGGAGACTCAGTGGGCCATTTGATCAACAGGAACATTAGGAGCTGTCTCACACTCCCACACAGTGTCTCGCCCCACTGTGGTGTGTGTTAAAGTAGCACATGAGGGCTTTGAGGGCAGGATGAGTCGGCCTGACCCATCCAGCTCCTTCCACATCTTCCAGTTCTCCTTTGCTAGAAGCACAGTACTTTAGGAGGGAGGGGAGAGGATGGGCTTAAGAAAGCAAATCCTTTTGGAGCTGGTTTTCTGCCCAGATGTTTCTCAGAGGATACAAGGGTCATGTCTGTTGACCCAGGCAATGGCTTTCCATCACCTAATGATTCTGTCCATTTCAGAGTGACGGGTGCTGGTGAAGAACAAGATGCTTCTGTTGGTACAAAGCCCTTCTCATTGCTTGGGCTGTCTGTCTGCAATGTCCATTTGATATCAGATGTACAACAGCCTCAGGAGTCTTCTCTTCCAGCAGCTCTCTCTACTGAGAGAGCACAGTATCTGCAAGCTCCACAAAACCCCTTCACTCACACACACACACACATAGTCACAGAGTACCACACAGCTTATTCCAGGACAGTAATTTTTTGAAGAGCAGAAGAATCACAGCCACTAACTATTGTTGGATCAATCTTCATCCTGCCCTGTAGTCCTGTTTTCTATGGTACTTCACAGCAGAACCAAGGGTAAGAACAGGCCATGCAGCTATGTAGCATGTAACTATGTTACATTATAATGCTTGCCCAGGCTCCAGCCTGGTATATGTGGGTATACTGCAATTGATATTTAAAGATACTGTGTTGTATTGTAAATATCAATGCACAATATTGAAGATACTGTGTATTGATATTTAAAAGTACACAATGGATTTCCCTTGCATCAACTATTCTAAGGCCTTCCAAACCCCCAATATGTTCACCACATATCCATACAATGCATTTATCCTGTTTGTTCTTAGCTCTTTTACAAGAGGCTGACTGTTTGGAGCTTTTTGACCATACTCAAAGACTTGCTCCCACAGCACAGTTTATTGTACTTCTGAGACCTCCCTCCCTTGTGACATTATCCCATTCTGAGATGGATTGCTTTGCTTTGCTCAGCATCCTATGCTACAACTCCACCACTCCATATTGCAAGGACTTCCTACAGCTATGCAGTGCAGCTTTTGGATTTTGCTACTCTGAATAGTCAACAGACAACTTCATCTGCCACTTATTCCTATTTTTCATTAGCAGACACATTCAACAGTTTTGGCTTTTCACAGGCCCTTGTTGTATCTGACTGATGCCAATCCTCTACTGGGAAAGCTGGTCCCTCACCTCTCTATTTCTCATCTTTTGGCTTATTTTTTGCTCAATAGGGACCCCCTGATGAGATGTCCCAAAGCCCAAGAGCACAACAGGACCTCTGGCCATGGTCCAGCCATCCATGGAGTATCTTGAAAAAAAACTATTTTCTCATCTGGTCTCTCAGCCCAACTCCTCATCTTCCAGGCTGCAATAATGTTCTCCAGGAGTGCTCCCAGTTGTGTCAGGGAGGAAAGGAGAAGAGCTGCAGCCCAGTCCTTAACACCAGGACCCACACCAGGCAATGGAGCAGCCAGGCAAGGAGGCTGAGCTCCTCTGTTTGAGCATCCTCGCCTCTGCTGAGCCTGGCCTAAACCAGGCCACTGCAAGAAATTTCTGGACTTCAATATCTTTTTCCTGGGGTGAGCTTGAACTGGTCCCCACAGAAACACTACCAGAACTTCCTCCTGCAATGCCCAGGGGCAGCCACAAAGAGAAGGGTCATTAGTCAGCAACCCAACTTGTTCCCAAAGCCTGGAAAACATCTAGAGAGAGAAAAAAAATGTAGTTCTTCCTATTATCCCTTTCACTGGATATTATTCCATAACCCATGGAGATGACTTTTTTCTCCTAGTAACAACCTCCCATCCTGCCAGCCATCCCCAGCTTCTCCCCAGCTTGTCCCCGTGGATTTTAGTCTTCAATTCCCAGCCACACCATGCTTTGGCAAAGGGTGCCTTCAGCCTCCTCCACCCCAGGGCTCCCTGTGTTCCAGCACCCAGAGAACAAGCCTCAGGAAAAGCACCTTCCTCTGTGTTCACAGGGAGAGGCCGATTGCTTCAGATAATGACATTAAGTGAGCACGTCGGACACTGAGCAACATGATTAGTTCCCACAAAGACTGGGCAGTAATGAGAGTGGTTAAAGACAGGTAATGAGTGGGTGGCACCTGTCAGCTTCATAATGTAGATTATAATTTGTTTATTACTCTTGCTGCTGCTTTCGCTGCTGTTGGAATGCAATTAATTAATAGCACTGATGAGTCCTGCCGAGTATCTGTCATCCCTGACCCACAAACATACCTGGGCTGCCACTGCACAAGCAGGAGCACTGGGCATGTGGTGGCATCACACAGACAGTAGGAAGGATCCCACAGCTTGAGGAGGAAATTTAAGCATTTGATAAGCAAACCCAAATGCTTCCCCACAAGGAACAGGCTTACATAAATTCTGGAGATTCAAGAACCATCATCCAGAGATTTGTTGACTGGAAACTGAAAGCATTGATTCTGTGTCAGGGGTGCATACTTGCAAACTGCAGGTTCAAACATGACTGACTTTGTTTTATTGAAAATACCCATATTTTTAAGCCTCACTTCATGCACACACACTTCATGCATCTCTCTCCACTTTTACTAGATTTAAAACTAGACTGGAAATTTCTCTAAGTTGCCTGAGCAGCTTTACACAGTAAAGTAACAAGCTGGCTGCTGTGGGCTTTTTCAGATACGGGGGTTTTGCAGATCCCCCTTATCTGAACCCCCATCAGCGTGGCACTCTTCAACACCAGTGCCTTCAGCATGTCCTGCTGCAGGACCCACAGGATGGAGCAGCCAGGGGGAGCTGAGAGCCTCAGCCTCACTAACTTTCAATAACAGCTCCCCTCCCCAAACCACTTAAATCCTTCCCCTTGCAAAGAAAAACACACCGCAGGGACATAAATAACAACCAGCGGTGAACTTCAGCACTGAACTGCACTATCAGTGCATGTTTGGGCACAAGCTAATGCCCACTGAAGTCAGCAGAAGTTTGGAAAGACAAAACACCTCCCACACAAGGGAGAGACAGAGGAAGCAGTCAGAGCTGCCAGGCAGATAAGCTGCCTGTCAGAACAGGCTTGGACTGTCCTAGCAGGAAGATGTCCAATAAGAGGGAAAGCTATTTGTGGAATGAATTAATAGAGAAGCTTCTTGTTAAAAAAAAAAAAAAAAAAAAAGAACAAAAACTCCAAAAAAAACCCCACAAGATTTTCCCAAACATTTCTCACTCTCAGCTTTCTGCCAAGAGGATGCAAGGCCAAGACATGCAGGACCCTGCCTGAACCTCTAACACAGGATCACTCAAAGACAACAGCTGGAATGGGGGCAGAGGGAAGGCGAAGCATGGCAGAGAGGACACCGAGATGGAGCTGACAGCAGAGCTGATCTTTGTTCTGTCAGAGGAGAGGGCAGCTTTCTGCAGGCTCAGCACCCTGAGTCCCATCAAACTCTCCTCCAGCACCTCACATTGCAGAGCTCTGAGAGGATCCTGCCTGGACCACTGCCTACTCCAAGCAGCAGGGAATCAGCCACCCAGGGAGAGGAAATGGCAAATTTAGAGTAAGACCCAAACAAATTGCATCACTGGAGCAGGGCTGTAAATCTTTCACCAGGTACTGAGCACTTAACTGCCAGGATAAATGCATGGGGAAATGATGGGCTCAATTCAGAGCCACATTGGCAAAAGGAAGGAGAGTGCTAATTCCTCTAACTGCACCCCCTCATACATAATTCAATTCCAAATCTCCCATACAGAAAAATGCTGTGCTTTTAGGATGCAATCAAAGCTCAGAGCTCAGTTTTCCCCTGGCACAGGGCTTTCACTAATGCCAGATCAGTGACCAGGGTCTCACCAATGCACCAGTCTGCTCCCTCCCATTTTTTGCAGGGCTTACCACAACAATTCACCTCCGGGAAGAAAGCAAGTCAAAACCACAAGTCAAACTGGAGCAGTTCTTTACAAGAAAATGAAAGAAAATAGAAGAAAAAGACAACACAGACCAGAAACAAAGAGTAAATTTCATGAAAGCAAAACCCCAAATCATGAAAAAATCTGCCCCTGAGGCAACGATGGGAGATGAGAAGAGCAGAATGCCTGATTGCAGAGACTTTCAAAATAAAACAGTGAAAAACCCACCAAATGGCTTTACATAAGCCAGATGTTTCTCTAAGGAAAGAAAGTTGGAAAATAAATCTGCCTGGATTTCCCTTTTTTCCAGTCTTGGGTCCCTCACCAGATATTTCTTAGAGCCCTACATGCTCTTGGATCCCTTGTACCCCTGAGCAGCACAGAAGTGGTACACCTATCCCCTCCAAACCTCCCCATAGCGCAGCAGGTCTCTATTTCCAACATGTCACACTGTCTCTGAGAGGAATCCAGGGTTCCCTTCTCCTGCAGAAGGACCAGAGCTTTGCAGGAACCACTGCCACATGACATCACCTCAACTCCCAACCATTTGATGAAACAGAAGGCAGTGGAGAAACCAGAGAAAGGAAATAAGGATAATGCAGAACAAGAGCAATTCCAGTGATGAGGACAATTGGTGGGGGAGAAAGAAAGGCCAACAAAGTACTGGTGGTCTCGCCTTGCACCAGGCAGACAAGGGGAATCTCCACTGCCCCAGCACCAAGGGGTCTACACAGTCCATGGAAGCCAGGTCCCAGCAATCCAGGGCCAGCCAGCCAGCCCAGGCAGCTGCTCCTGCTGCAGGAGTCATTCCCAACCCATAATTAAACCCCAACCCATGAGAGAGCCACCAAAGCTGAACCACAGCTTCCTGCCTGACCCAGCTCCCACCCCAAACCAGGATAGTGGCACATCACAGCAGGGCATCAGGGACATGTCAGGGAGGAGCCCAGAGACTCCAGAAACTTGCAGTTCTTTCATGAGCAGCTCTCAGTCTCTCACAGCAGTGCCACCTCCATTGCAGGTTGAGGGATTCAGCTGGTTCAGAGCCATCCTCCATGGGCTCTTCATCCTCCACAGGACCCAGCCACTGTGATGGTCACGAGCTTTTCAGGCCTTCCAAGGCCGACGGTCAGGGTCCCTTCAGGTGGCACCTGATGTGTCACAGCATCTAGTGGGGAGGCAGAACCCCAAGTGCCTGCCACTACCCATGCTGGGGACAGCTGCCCTGAGGCTGGACACCGATCACTGCCTGCCTCACAGTTTCTCCCTCATGGTTTCCTGCCTCATGGTTTGCCTTCTCATAATTTCTTCCCTCATGGCTTCCCACCTCATGATTTCCTCCCTCATGGTTTGCCCCCTCACGGTTTCCCGCCTCATGGTTCGCTTTCTCTTAATTTCTCCCCTCATGGTTTCCCGCTTCATGGTTTGCCCCCTCACGGTTTCCCACCTCACAGTTTGTTCCCTCATGGTTTCCCCCATCAAGGTTTCTTACCTCATGGTTTGCCCCCTCACGGTTTCTCACCTCATGGCTTCCTGCCTCATGGATTCCCCCCTCATGGTTTCCCACCTCATGGTTTCTCCCCTCACGTTTTCCCGCCTCACAGTTCTCCCCGCATGGTTTCCCGCCTCATGGTTTCTCCCCTCACAATTTCTCTTTTCACAGTTTGACCCTTCATGGTTTCCCCCATCACAGTTTCTCCCCTCATGGTTTCCCCCCTCACGTTTTCCCATCATTTTGTGGCAGTTCCCACCCAGAGGCCACAGAAGCGGCTGTTGGACGTGAGCATGGCCCCCAGAGAACAGCCACGTTTAGTGCTGACACCTGTCAGGTGTGGCAGCCAGGAGCCTGGGCCAGTTGGTGATACAGCAAGAGACCAGAGGACAACGCCACTAGAGAGGGGAACTGTGCAGCCTGAGTGAAGGAACTCACAGGAACAGGACATGGAGGCTGGATGGGACTCCCAGGAGCTGCTGTGCCTGGTGAACAATCCCCCACACACTTTCTCACCATCCAAGCACTCCACAATGAAAAGACAGATTTGAGGAAGCATGGGAGCAAATGGCACAAAATTCAGAAGCAAGCCCCTTTTCACACACATTCAGAGCAGCCCAAAGCACAACTATTGCAGCCTATGCCAGTAAATACAGGGATGTGTTTATTAGCTGAACTATTTGCATGCCTTTATAACACTGCAAATGGCCTGATTTCCTCACATAAAGGATAATACAAGAATGCAACAGCCCACAAATAACCTGGTTACCTTGGAAATATGAGCACCCAAACTCAGATGGTAGCAGGAAGCGTCTGCTTTTCCACGTGCGTCTCTGGGTGTTGCAACAGCAGGCAAGTGCAGAGCTGCAAAGGTTGACTTGCATCATGCTCAGGATGTGTTCGATGCCACACCAAGGGAAGGGTAGAAACAAGCAAGAGGAAAAATGCTAGAAGTAACCATAAAGAGCCTTCCCTGAGTTTGTGTCCTGCTCACAGGGCTCCTGATGCTGGTCTTCCAGCAGGGAATTGCAGAAGCTTAGCTTTGTGCTTTTGCCATGACTTGAAATGGAGGGAATAACTTTTTGAAAGCACCTGAGACCTGTGGTCGCTCTAACTGTTCAAATTAGTTAAGATAAAGTCATCCATGGGGGAAAATAAAGATTAATTCCCACTCATATCCCCTGAAGGCTTGTGGCATCACATGTGAAAACCCAGGGACAGGAGATCTCTCTGCCCAGGCAGATTACTGGGTTTTGGAGAGTAGAACACCACAGAGCATCTTACAAACAGCTCATCTGGAATCAATGGGTTAACCGAGGAGCTTCTCCCTGCTGCGTGTGGGAAGCTCTATCTCCTTGCCAAATTCCACCGCTCTGAACATAACCAGCTTTCTCACTCAGCCTGTGCTCCTACGCTCAGCTAGTGCTCGTGCCTGCCTCTGCAAGGGAGTATAGACAGACCCCACGCTCTCTTCTTCCTCTGTAACTATTGCTCCAGCACTACCCCTAGCCTGATGTCAGTTCTCTTCTCCTCCTCACTGCATTTCAGGACATCAGGTCTCCAAGGAAACCCCTCCAAGATTTGTAAAACACTGATGGGCTGAAAACCAGCCAGGCTGCTGAGGCCAGGCAGCTTGGAAAAAGCTCCTGTGTGTCCTGTTTGCAAGTGGCAGGATGATTTTCAGACAAGTAATCTCCTTTGTTTGGCATCAGGGCTTCTGAGTGCCACAGTGCCAGGGCACTCACAGCATGACCCAGGATCAAACAGCAGCTGTGCTGCTGCAGACAGCCACAACTCAGCTACCACACAAATGTGCTTACAATGCTAACTGCAAATACCCCGCTCCACGCTTTAGCAGAAAAACCTGAGAGGAAATTAGATGGAAGCAAATACAGCCACACACCTGACAAGCTGTTCTGCACTCCTTCAGTGCACAGCCAGCCTCCAGCACAGTTTCCTATCTTCCTCAAGAGCTACTCTACCATGTAATTACAAGGGAAAACCTAAAGGTCTTCTTTCCCCTGCAAACCAGGTAAACTTTTGTTTAGCCACAAACAGGTGTCCAAATCAATACATAGATTCCCATCATGGAGGCCAGGAGTAAACAAACTCATGCACACACTTGCTTGGCTCCTGCTTCAACCTCTACCTCCCCTCTGCATCCACTAGCCTGAGCTGCTTCTGGAATAAAACTACCTTTTGTGCTCAGACCCCAGGATTAGAACAAGATGACACAGACACTCTGAGGGACTGCACAACTGAAGTCATTTAATTTCTTGCCATTGAGGTTAAGACAAGGAATGCTGGGGGGAACCCACTCCTCCCCAGCTACATGCAGAGTCACAGCTCACTTAGACTGCACTCAGATGTTTAGAGCCACGTTTCACCCTAAAGCATCCTCATCAGCCCCTTCAGAATTCCCACAAACCATGCAGGGAGCACAGTGGGACACAGCACCCCTTCCGCAGGGATGCAGGAGGGGGCTCCAGCTCTGCAAGAGCCCCAGGATAACCCATCAGGTGGCTGCCCACAAGCCCCTGACTTCTTGCTTTCCTACCAAAATAAAGTCTGCTAACACAACAGTTGTGGGCAAGGCCTTGCGATGCCTTTGTAGGCCAGGCTTAAACAGTGAACAAAAGTGTCTTTAGTTTATCTATTTATTTTTGGCACAGAGGAATGGCTGGGGTCAAAGCCAGTCCCATTCTCAAGCTGTTCTTTGTTCTCCAGTTTATCCAATACCCCCTATCCCTCTCCTCGCCCGCCCACCTCCCCCTCTCCATTTTACCACAGGTCTTAAAAATTAAGCTGTGCATGAAACCAAACACCACACTTGAACACAGCCCAGCAAATGCTCTTCATGGTCACACAAGGATCCTAATCAACCATAAAAAATGGATAAGAGCAGCGTGCCCTTATATGGGCAGAGGCTAGACAAGGATCTGACACAAACATCATTTTTAAAGAAAAAATAATATTTATTTGCAATATAAACAAGGTCCCAATATTGGATCAGTATATATAGGGTCACTAATTTTCCTTCATAACTCAGAAAGCAGAACCATTCCTCACTAACAAGCTCTCATTTTTACTAATCAGAAGATGCATCTTATTTTTTTCCTTTAAAGAATAAAGACCACTAACAGCACAGGAAGCCTTTACAAACCAGCTTAGCTGTAATGCAATAGAGATGCACTGTCAAAAAATCCCTGAAAAAATAAATTCCTCCATGAGGTAAGATGCAATTAGGATATTCTCAATTTTCTCACTCACAACTATACGCCCATTCTCCCTTCCAATGACCCACAATCCCAACATTGTGGCAAACAAAACCCAACAAACAAACAAAAAACAACCAGAAAACAAGAAACAGAAGCTCATTCCAACATTCTGATAACATCTTTAACGAAAAGAACAGTTTCAGGATGTGACAGCGTCAAACATTCCTCCAGATGGAGATTTTTTTTAATAATTTTTTATTTTTCTTGAAAAAAGTACAAAAAACTGGATATTTAGAAAAAAATCCGTGGCTTTTTTTTTTTCACTAACATGAGAGTTAAAGTGGACAGGGAGGGGGGGAGAAAGGAGGGACTACATTGCAGCCAATAAAGAAATTTCTAAATCCGTTCTGCCCTCCTCCCAGAAATTATTACCACTTCCTCCCCTCCCAGCTTGGTAAAAGGAGTTTGCCAAACACTAGCCAGAAATACATACAAGTCTTCTCAGAATAGAAGGCACGGCATAAAGTTATTCGAAAGAGGAAGAAAAAAAATCAGAACCTCTGTTGAAAGCTCCAATCATCTCAGAATTTGCCAGTTAATATATATATTCATATATATATATATATATAAAAATTCTCTGTTACAATGCTCTCCTCATCATTTCCACACCTCTTCACTCCCCTCACGCGCTCCGTGCATGACGATCGAGTCCTGTCCCGCCACACAATCCTCGCTCTGCTCCAGGCGCTCGCTGCATTCCCCCTCCACCCCGCACACGTGGGAAAGAATCCAGTGTGCACAAGAAACGCCAGCACTGCAACTACCTTCTGGACTCGGGAAGCTGGAATGGTTTCAGGCCAGCTGGATGACGTTAAATCAGTCAACAGGCAGCAGAGAATGAAGCCGGGCTCAGACATGCTTCTACCAGCTCTGGAGGCTACGAGAGTTTTACCTCTGGCAATAGCAAACAGTGTTTTTGGCAGGGGTGGCATTAAAAAAAAGCTTGCGGCTTAGTCACCTTGGCTGAATCAGTGCAGAGTTTGTGATTGTGAGTGCAGGAGTGGTGAAGGGGTTGCGGTTAAGCCCAACTGGCCTTCACACATAACAAAGCTTCCTACCAGATGCTAACAACAACAGCAGCAGCATGTATCTCTCTCTGGAGTACCCAGTAATATGCCAGGACATACCAAGGCTTCACAAAGTGTGCAAAATGCATTTGGTCAATATAAACATTTGATTAAAAAAAAAAATAAATGATCAAACAAGAAACAGAATAAAATACTGGTTTTGCAACCTGGTCTGTACAAACAGTCAAGAACTTACATATCTAAAAAGAGTTTGAACCCAAAGCTCGAGTAAGATCTACCTTTTCTTATTTCTTTTTAAATCAAAAAAAGTAAACTTGGGTTTTAAAACAGTCTTGGCCCAACACCTTTTGTTCAAGGTTTCCAAGTGCATAAATCTCCTCATTTTCCACAGCAAGCTAACCCCCGGTAGCTCTTCACACGTGTGCGTGTTCTGACAGTCTCAATGGACCCAGGAAAGCGGTTATTGCCGGTGACAGCTGCGTCCGAAACGCTGTAACATCGCCCCTGTTAAATAACCCCCTGTAAAAACACTACCTCTTGAAACCACTTGCATCAGGATACCTAGTGAGCGGCATTAGCCTTCCTAAAGCAGCGACCAGGCACCTCTGCCCAGAGAAGCTACTCATCTCAGAGCTGCCTGGCTAGACAGATATTTTCGTAAGAGTTGAAATACTCAAGAGAAGCGATTTGATGCTCGAGGTCCCGACCAGGCAGCATCCTCTTCATGTGGACTCCAGAGTGTTCAGCTGGAACAGGTTGTGGTTGGTGGGGGTGGTGAAGTAGAGCTGTTCACTGGGCGAGCGGTTGTCACAGGGGCTGTTGAGTCCCAGAGTCCTCTCAAAGTCCAGGAGTTGGCCCATGAAGTTAAAGTTTGGGGAAATGTTGGATTTTTTCCTTTTCACAAAGTCATAGGCATCGTTCAGGGACAAGTTGAGTTTTTGCATCAAGTAGGCGACAGTGACTGTTACGGACCGGCTGATGCCAGCGAGGCAGTGAACGAGGATCCCACACTTCTTGGAACGGGCCTCATCTGAAACAAGACAAGGGGAAGGGGAAGTCTATTATTCTGCACCAAAAACACATGGCTTTGGAGCAGGGCCAGGTGGCAGCTGCAAGCTCCCAGCACCACAACGACTGCCAGAACTGGATTCCCTGCCCCTAGTGACACCATCTCATGTCCCTTGGACACCCACATCTCTCCCCACAGGGCTCCTGAGATATTTCTGCTGCATGGCAAAGCTGCACATCCCCAGCAAGGCCAAGCACCTCGTGTGCTTGAGAATTATCAATCAGGTCTAGCAACAAATCCCTTGCCTAGGGAACATCAGAACCCTCTACTCAAAAGAGTTGGAGTAACCCAAAGGAGGCAGATGAAGCTGTGGACAACAGCTCCAGGGAGATGCTGGTGGCTAGGCACAGCACACCCACCTCAACTCCAACTAAACCAGGGAAGGCTGTGCACTCAGAGCAAGGCTGCAGCCCAGCACTACATGACCTGTTCTCTTCTGCTATTCCTGTCCTCCTACCACTAGAAAGTTACACGAATGCAGCCAATGCCAATTTAAGCGGAGTCTGAAGTGCAGGAACTTCCCTTATTGTGAAATTGTTCTTTAGGATCGACAGAAATGCACTTCACCACAAACAAACGCTTGTGTTGGAGGAGGCTCTCAGGATGAATGGTAGCGGGAAGCAGGAATGCAGGCTGGACCAAAAAATGGCGAGAGAACAGCAGCGAAATTTCCCCTCCCTTGCCACCAACTGAAAAGCACACACACACTCATTGTCTCTCGCACAGCCGGAACAGCGTGATCCCTTTATGAATTGACATCTCAGTGCTGAAAGAGGGACACACCACTGAGAGCCCTGAATGCACGCAAGTACCCAGTGCTGCTTCTACTTCTGGGCAGCCCTTTTTGAAGTCAGTCATTTGACTGAGAGCTTGGCGGGGAGCGAAAAAGTGGCAGGAGAAAGAGGATCCTCGGGCAAAGCCGGAGGGAAGAGACACTCTGGCAACATAAGTGCAGGGAAGGGCAAAGAAGAAGCAGGCAAAACAAAAATCCAGAACCAAGCCACAACAGGTTTTCTGCCCAGCCTCGTAAACCAGGCAAGAATTTCCAGTAGGGTGGGCAATCACCGCCCAGTGTGCCCAGCCCTCCCCCCAGGCTCTCCTGTTCAACATTTTTCCAGACATTTTTGCCTTTCATCTGACCTGCACAGCATTTCTTGGTGTTTGGTTTTAGAGTGAGGTAATCCTCCATTTCCTGTCATTAACTGGAAAGTACAAGCTCAGTGTTCACAGAGACACGGGCTGACTGGAGCAGACAGATCCCAAATGCCACATGTCAGCAGGGACACTGTACCTCACCCCTGACGTTTAAAGCCCTGCTCACGCAGGAAGTGCAGATGGGACATCAGACACACTGAAGCAGCAACTTATGACCACAGCCATGCTACTGGAGGGCAGAAGCCAGGGGCAAAGCAGACTGTGTGGGAATCAGGGTTTCTGACAGCTGAAGATCAGCCAAGGATCCACTGCTGCTCTGCCCCATTTCAGGCCTTACAGCACAGCCAGCACAAGCTACGGGGTCTTAAATAGGCTGCACAGGCTTCAGTCTGCAGGCAAAGGTCCCCCTCTCCTTTACCCATACAAGTGTTTGTAATCAGACACGGAGCCACGGGGCTTTCAATAGTTAACAGTGCTATTACTGCCTGTGCCATTCACCCCCATAAAACAGAGCTGATTAGACTAATGACTATTGTGAGCAAACAGCACAGGTCAACCTGGAAGTGTACAGCCCTGTTCAGCCCAACATACACTTCCCACAGAATAAGAAGCAATTCTCAAAGTCAAGGCTGGCCTGAGAGAAGAGATCTTCCTTCCTGAACCCCACCACCACCAGCCAAAACTGTAGGGGCTGCCTACAGAGCAGTTTTTCCATCCAAACTCTGCAGTGTAATTATAATCACTAACTCATTGTGTTGACACTTACCTTAGGAGAAGTATCCATACAAGGAGTTAGTTATGCTAGGGTGACTTACAGCAGGATCCCAACTAGACTTACAAATCCCCTCAGGAAAAGAAAACACACACACACTCCCTGATTTTAACCACATTTGGGGCTAAGGAATTGCTGGCAGCAGTCACACTAAAGCAGTTCCCATCCCCAAGCAAAGCAGCAAAGGAGCTCCCCACTGCCTGGTTCAGCCATTTCACAGCAGTGCAAATCCCCACACAAAGGCGAGAGGCAGTGGGGCCAGTCCAACCACTTGCAGGTAGCTTGGCTAAGGTGCTGCAAGAGGGCTGAATTTTGGAAGGGGAGACCTCCCTGAACACAGCCAGGGTGAGATGCACCAGATGTGCCCCCTCACAGCGTGACACTCGGCTGCTAAGCTGATGCTGTGCCCCGGAGAGGTGAGGCTGCAGACAGCAGCAGCCCTGGGAAGCAGCACACCACATTCCCAAGCGGTGAGTATGAAAAGAGATGTTCTGCCAACTACCTACCAATGAAAGCAATGGCCTCGGGAAAGAACTGCGAGAGGTTCTGGCTCCAGTGATCTGAGATGGGGATCTGCTTGTACTTGAACTCTCCGTCATGCTCAAACATGTTTGGCAGGTTAGGAGTCACATTCAGGATGTACTTAATGCCGTATTTGCCCAGGACATCCAGGTTGGTGGAATCTTTGGCACAGCCCAGGTACAGGTAAGGTAGGATCTGGACTGGAAAGGCAGGCTGATTGTTGGGGATGGGGCTCCCGTCTGACTCCGTGGCACTGCTGGGCTCCCTGTCGGATTCGCCATCCGAGCAGTCAGAACTTATCCGCAGCCCTCCCAGGCCAAGGACTGATGCTGGGGGAGAGTTGCTGGGTGAGGAGCTGTCAAGGTTTGTCTCGCAGTGCTCAGAATATTCAGTCTGAAACTTGTTAAAGCCACCTGGAAGGGGGAAAGGAGAGAGGGAAAGGGAGAGGCAGAGAGAAAGAAAAAGATGTTTTAATCTTCAGGATGGCTAATCCTTCCACCTGTGAACATGTTACTCAGAAAGTCTTTACCAGCAAGAAGTTGGTATCCCTTCAACTTCACAGCAAGAAAAGCATTTCCCTGCTCCCTTATCTTCCCTGGGCAAACTGATACTGAGCAAACAGGTCCCAGGAGAGTAAGGAGTGGTTCTTGCAAAGTTCAATATTGCTTGTGAAAAATAGGGCCAAATCTCAACCACAAAAGAAAAACATCCGCAAATAAAATCAATGCCAAGACAATCTCGCCTTGCCAGCCTCTCAAAAATAAGGGTCTGGGGCAGCTTAGGCAAGAGCTATTACTGCCACTTAGAGAGAAAAGTATTCATGTCTGAAAAGACAGATCAGGGACAACCACCCCACACTCACCCCAGGCACTAAAACTCCACGAAATGATTCACCTCCAAGCACGAAAAAAGACCCTAAGTTTTGCCACAGACTGATCCTCGAAATTATTTTATTACTACAAAATAGGTTTTGCAACAGAGCAGTGTCACAGGTTTGTTCTTCACCCAAAGCACAGCAGGGGCACAGAGGGATGAGACCCTTCACGTCTGCCCTTAAGACTTTTTCTGGCTCTTCAGCTCAGTTGCTTGGGAAGGAAGGCAGAGGCGCAAAAACCCCACCGATCTACCTCCTTTCCAGGCGGTATTAAAGCGGAGCTCAGCCATCGGGATCTGACACTGACAAATGGTTTAATTAGAAAGGGCTCCTGGAAACTTCGTTAGTGGGTTCGGCGGTTGTGGCGGGGTCACTGAGCAGGACAGACAGCTCCTGCCACATCCATTCATGAAAAAGGCTCGTCCTCGCCCTCCTCCTCCCCCCGCGCCGCCAGACAGCGCCGAGGAGCCATTTTGGAATTTTAATTAGAAACATTTCCCACCGAGGCTCCCGGAAAAAGGCAGAGAAAGGGGCTCAGCTCCTCCCCTGCCCATCGGGGAGAGCTGAGGAGTAACTTTAAAACCGCTCCTTCCAGCTGGGGATGAGCACGACCGGGAGAGAAGCGGGAATGCAAAGCGAGGAGGGAGCAACGGAGCCCATGGGGATGGGCTGATAGGATGGGAGACTCGCCCACGGGCAGGGATCGGAGGGTCGAGGGGGAATGGGATCAACCCCTGTGCTGGCCCCTCACCATGTTTTGAAGGAGGCGTGTGCGGGCTGCGCAGCCCCGAGGGCCGGTCCCGAAATACCTGACTGCCCCCCTGCCGCCCCACCCCGCCACCAGGGCTTCTCCGGCTCCCCAAAAAGGGTCTATCAAGGAACAGCCGTGTTTTTTAAAGAGCTGCAAGTGGCAACTTTCTTGACCACTCTCCCCCACGCACGCTCCTCCGCTCTCCTGTTATTCCTGCCTCAAAGCCGCCACCCAGCGACCGGATCGGGAGCACTGGGAGGATGGGAAGGGTCCCAGCAGCCCAGCTGCGGGCTCTGCTCAGCCCGCTGCGATCTTCCAAAATGGCCAAAAACACCCCAAAAAACCAAAGCTCCCAAAGCACCCCCCGCCCTGGCGGAGGGGCGTGTGCGGGGTTCGGCTCCCCCGCAGCGCAGCTCCCCGCTCCCCATCGCCGTGTCCCGGGGGAGCCGGGCTGCCCTCTCCCAGACCATCACTGCCTGGCAAAGGGGGAGGAAAACCCTAGCGAGAGCTTTTAGGTTATGTGGGGAGGTAAAATAAAAAAAGAGAAGGGCTCTCTTGCCCCTCAAAATCCAGCCATTCCTCCCGGAGGGCTGGAGAGGAGCCTGGTGCCTGCGCGGGGAAGCTCCCTCCGGGGAGCGGAGGCGAGGGGCGCCCGGCGTTGCCCAGCCGGGATCGCTTTGGGACGGGCAGCGCTGGAGGGGCCGCGCCGGCGGCGAGCCTGGGGGGCTCCTCCCGCCGCTACCGGGGAGGCGACGCAGGAAGGAGCGGGGCGCTCCCGGCCGCTTCCAGCCTGCGACCATTTTGTGCGGGGGATTAAAGCGGGATGCAGAGGAGGGGAGAAAAAAAAAATCAAAGAGAAAAATAGAAACAAATCAGGCAGAATGGATAAGAGAAGGAAGCAAAACGAGTCAGCCACCTCCGTCCGACCAGTGGATGAGCACCCTAGGGATGGAGCGGCCGGCCAGGGGCTGCGCAGGGGGACACGGACAAGGGCTGCGGGAGCGGGACGGGGCAGGAGGGAGGGCGAGGGGCGCCTCACCTTTCAGGTAATAGGCTTTGCAGCCGTCATCGCGCAGCTTCTGGAGCAGGAGCCCCAGCACGGAGGTGGCGGCACCGCTGTCCTGCCAGTCGGCGGTGGCCTCGTCGTAGAGCAGCACCGTGTCGGCCTTGCAGCGCTTAACGAAGCGCTCCTTATCCTCGTGGTTGGGAATGATGGAGCGGATGGGCAAGTTGCCCTTCTTGAGGCGGCGCAGCATGAGCCCGGGGATGGCCAGGTTGATGGCCGTCTCGATGTGCGAGCTCTCGAACAGCTCGTGGGGGCGGCAGTCGAGCAGCAGCAGCGAGCGGCCGCCGCCCGACTCCAGCTCCTCCTGCAGCCACTCCGCGCTCTTGCACGGCATCGCCGCAGCCATGGGCGCCCGCGGGGAGCTCCCCCAGACCTGCGTTTTCATGGGGCTCGGCAGCGGCGGCCGCCAGCGCCCGGCCCGCCGGCCACCCACGCGGCGTCCGGACGCGGCCCCGCTCCGCTGGGTCGGTCTTCCGCTACGCCGGACGCGGCTCCGCTCAGCACGGCCGCGGGTGCGCGGTGTGTGCGGCCCGGAGCGCGGCGGCCCCCGTCCTGCCCTAGGCGCTGCGCCCCATGCCGGCGGCCTCAATTAAAGCGGCGCTCGGCCGGCGGCTCGGCGAGTCATGCCTCGGGAGGCGGGGCGGCGGCGGGGCCGCGCCTCAGCCCCGCCCGGCGCCGCGCCGCGCACACGCCGGCCCCGGCCCCGCCCCCCGCGCCCCCACAGCCAATGAGGCGCGGCGGGGGCAGCGGGGCGGCCCAATATGGACAGGGGCGGGGCCGCGGCGGGGGCAGAGCGCGGGAAGGGCCGCGGGGCCGCGGGAGCCGCAGGGCGCGGGCACGGCACCGGGAACCGGGCACGGCACCAGGCACGGCACCTAACTGCACTGCACGGCACCGGGAACCGGGCACGGCACCAGGCACGGCACCTAACTGCACTGCACGACACCAGGCACGGCACGGCACCTAACTGCACGGCACGGCACCAGGCACGGCACCTAACTGCACTGCACGGCACCAGGCACGGCACGGCACGGCCCGCCCGGGCTGAGCCCGGGCCCTTCACCCGAGCGTGGGCTTAATACAAAGGTCAGGCAGTGAAGTGACCCAGCCCACGGGCCGGAGGGTGCGCAGGCCCGCGTGGGTTCCGAGTGGGTCGTGCCAAGCCCTGTTTGGTCTTTGACAGGAACTCACAGTTTCAAAATAAAATCCACTCAGACTCATTAAGCCTCTGCATTGCCTTTCGTTTTCAGAATGAGCTACAACATAGATGTTTTTATCCGTGCATCCTTGTTTATTTTTAGAGTATCTTCCCCGTTGGTATCCACTACTATAAATACAAACCTTTTGTGCTGCAACACTAACATTTGAAGACAGGAATGTAACTGGAGGCACCCTTTGGTTTCCTTCCATCTTTTACATTCCTTCTCATGTGAATCAGACCTCTGGTACCAGAAGTTTTCCGTGCCTCACACAAACTGTTCCTGTTACAAAATAGATTTGATCTTTCTCTTTTTAATGAGCAGGATGACATTAAAAATGTGGTTCTGTATGAGCCACTTCTCCTGCAGTCTATTTTCACCATGCAGGCAGTCAAACACCTGGTAGATTGCTCAGAGAGGTTGTGCAATCTCCGTCCTCGACTGATTTCAGGATCCAACTCAACCATCCCCAGGTAACCTGACCTGTCCCCAGGGCTGACCCAGCTTTCAGCCAGAGGTCTGACTGGAGCTCTGCTGTGCTCTCTTCTCTCCTGGGTTACCCTACAAGCCCCTGCTCTCCAAATTCTTGTAAGCATGAGTTGGAACCATTCCTTTTTCCCAGTCTGGGGCAGATAAGCCATTTCAATTCTCCCTAACTTTTCATCTCTTTAGCCTCTTAATATAAACTTTGTCAGCACACACTGTTTGAAGGGAAGAGGCAGGTCTGTTTCACCAGAAGATTCCCAGGCTCAGCAATCTGACTAGGTCTCCTCAAGTTTTTTTTCCCAGCTGGCTGAATTTCAGCCAGAACTGGGCTGTACCTTGTGTAACAGGAAAAATATTGCTCTTAAAACACTCCCCCACACGCAAACAAACACGTGCACACACAGTCTTAGTTGTAATGTTGTTGAGAACTGTGCTGTTCAAATGGCATTGTCTCTAGGCAGAACTTCACATTGATTTGTATCTGAAGACATATTTCTTCTGGTCAAAATCTGTTTTTCTCAAAGCTGAGATCTACTACTGAAACTATTTCAGAGCCATTGTCTCCTCAGTGGTCTTTTATAGACCCTTAACACATGAAATATACCAAGAGGGCTGTATTCCTATGCCTTTAGTACAAAAGCAGCTCTTGGATGTGCAGGGGTCCCTGCCTCCTTTCAGCCTAATTCCTAAGGCTGGATCCTAATGAAAATACCAACTTAAGACAGCATTTGAGCACACGCTTAACTTTGAGCACAGCGAGCATCTCATTGCAAAACACTCTGTGATTTCAGCGGGACCGTGCTCTGAACCATTCATGGATTTCATTGGCATCAGCAAAATAAATGTCTTGTTGTACATCGCTTTTTTTGTGACTCAAGTGTGCCCGAGAAAGCGGAACAGCAGAAGCTGTCCACTTCCCCTTGCCCGGTTTATTTTTACCACTAGTTGCTGTGGGAAGCCATTGTGATTCAGGGTGGCAGTAGGAAGTTCCTAACACTGCTCTTTGCAGCAGAGGATGTTGAGGTTCTTATGCAAGCCACAGGCACAGTGAAAATAGCTGACCTTTCAGAATGTTTATCGAGGCACCTTCAATTCACAAGGGGAGCAGCAGCAGCAGCTTGTGCAGAGAACTAAAATCTGGGTCTAAAGTCCCTGTGGTGTTGAAAACAGCCCAGAAATCTTACAGGGATCCTTTCTGGTGGTGCAAGGGAGGCAGGTGTAGCCGCCAGCATGTGGTCCTGTGAAACCAGAAGAGAAATGTTTCACCTCCATTCTGCGGTCGCAGCAGCAACCGCATCAGTTTCGGGACAGGCTCCAGACGCGTCACCTGCGGAGACAAGCGCAGAATTCACTCTGAGAAGGGCCAAAGCAAAATAATGTCATTTAACAGAAGGGTGACACTCTCTGCCTGCCCAGCCAGGACCTGAGGGACACCGGAGGAGCTTTCCCTGGTTTCTGGCTGCTGCGGGCTGGCAGGGCAGGGTCGCGGTGCTGGTGCTGGGTGCGGTGCCAGCCGTGGCCGTGCTGCCCTCTGGAGTCAGCCGCTCACAGTGCGCCAAGGCAGCCCAGGCACCGGGATCCGGGACCGACACCCGCGGGCTTCTCCCGTCACAGGGAAATCCCTGCTCTGCAGAGAGCTGCGGGCACCCCCCGAAATCCCCTCCCATGGACGGGGCATCTCCACACCGCAAGGTTTCCTGAGACGTGGCTTGCAGGCTGGGGCCAGGACACGGTGTGCCAGCACCTCCTTCAGCCCAGCGCGGCTGGCAGGGCTCAGGGGTGCTGGTGGCGTTTGTCTCCCCACGCACAAGGCTTTGCTGACAGGCAGAACAACACCACTTGTCCAGAAATGGCCCCTGCCCTGCCAGCCCGCAGCAGCCAGGAGCCAGGGGAAGCTTTTCCAATGTCCCTCAGCTCCTGGCTGGGCAGGTAAGGATGTCACCCTTCTGTTAAGTGACATTATTTTGCTTTGGCCCTTCTCAGCTCAGGTCCCAAAAGCCCCAAGTGCTTGTGACAAGGACTGCACAAAATGATAACCACTCTACATGTGGATTCATTAAATCATAGAATATCCTGAGCTGGGAGGACCTACAATGATCATTGAGCCCAGCACTTAGTTCTGCCCAAGACCATCCCAAGAGTGCCACCACGTGCCTGAGAGCATTGTCCAAACCCTTCTTGAACTCCAGCAGGTTTGGTGACCACTGGCCTGGGGAGCCCAGGGATTGCCATCATCCCCACACCACAATACCAGACCCAACCTGGGTTTCTAATACAGGTTGTGTGCATCTTTCTGGCTGTTTTTCTGCTGTGGAAAGGCTCTATCCTCCAACAGTCCTTCTGCTTAATGCCCAGTGCAGTGAACAGGCAACTCCCCCTTGCCCACAGCCCCATCCTGCTGGTTTGGCTTCAGAGTGCTTTTGTCTTCACCTGTCCCCACCTCCCATGATGCTGGCGCAGATGTCAGCTCAGGTTCCTCATTTCCATCACCACCACCTCTCTTTTCCCAGATTCTGTGACTGCAGAGCCCACAGGCTGTTTTGATGTTTTAGAAACAAAGACCATGAGTCATGGCAGAACACAAGGTAAGTGCATCATTAGCAGATGTCTGCCCAAAACCCACTCCAGGCCCTGGCAGCCCTGCAGAGGCATCGCTTCCAAGCAAGATGTGAGTAAAGGGCAGAAGGTGTCACACTCCTAGAGGATGCATGGTACCACCTACAGTTTAGGTGAGGCAGGGGCTCCTAAGGATTTACAAAGTAAAGTAAATTAGAAGCTGGCCAGAAGTTAATATCTATTTTCTTCTTAAAAATGAACCTCTGGAAAGCTTTTCTTTTGTAACCTGCACTTTCTCCACAACACTTCACCCCCAAAGGATTTTCCTTCCAGCCTCTCCCCCAACAAACCTGGGCTACAGCAGCTGAACCTTCATAGGACTTACCTTCTCACCACTCATCAGCTGTTTGCTACATCTAAGAAGAGGTATTAGGTATGATTGGTGGCCCAGATACCAGCCCATAAAACTATTAAACTCTTCCAGAAGGATTCTTCACCTGGCTCAGGTGCCTATGATCAAATATCCATCAGTACCAAGACAGGAAGTGCCTTCCTGGCAGCTCAATGCTGGACTGGCAGCTCAAAGCCGTGTTTTGTGAGCAGGATTTCAGCTGGGAATTTGCTCAGGTAACCTGGGCCCCCAGGCAGCTTCTGGTTTGCTCTGTGACGTTGAGTGAATCCACAGTTTTGTGTACTTCCCATCTGTAGGATGGGGCTGATACCTCCCATCACCTTTGCAAGAGTTTGGGTGCTAAGGAACCAGGCAGGTGGGCTGGTGTGATGTTAACATCCTCTTGCAGTGCTGAATTTCTAGGACTGAATCACTTTTTTCTATCTTTAAAAATAAATTTTTAAAAAAGACTTTTTATTTAATTTCAGCTTCTCTTCCTAATTACTTAATGTAGTAGGAGTTATTTTGTCAGGAGAGGGCACTTGTTGATGGTTTACCCCATGTTTCATTAATGCATGGAAGAGGTTAACTCCTGGTAGTTATGGTAGCAGATGCATGGTTTTAACAGGGAAAAAAAAATCCCCAATTTTACTTTCTACTCTTGCACTAATTTGTGACTATTTTTATCAGTGTTAGCACTGAGCCAGGGTAAAAATACTCCCTAGAAAGTTTAGAATTTACATTTGTCTTCATATATATTCAGCAGAAATCCAGCTCCCCTGCCTCCGCACTGCCTAATCTGGACTCATTAACTTCACCCGCCCCCGAGAAAAATGTCAGATGACTTTGGCCTGGCGAAGCCTTTCACCCACAAACACTCAGCAGGAGGGTCCAAGTCTCCTGTCTGCAGCAAACAATCCCCGTGGAGCATCAGCTCTGGCACTGCAGGCATCCAGCTCAGCCATGGGAACAGATTCACCCTTCCTGACACAGCCCTGCCTCGGGGCAAATCTCCGATGCTGGGCTCCATCCCACAGGGATGCTGAGCCCTGGAAGCGTCTTCCACATGGCAAGGCAGATGGATGGAGGATGGGGGAGAAGCACCACAAGGAGAAACCTTTGTGGAGCATCTCCTGAAACACAAGGCAGCCACAAGCACGTGGAACTGGCATTGGAGGTCCTGGGATAATCCGTTTTTCTTCTATTAAATGGACACAACATTTGGCTCTCTGAGCTGCCCTTTTGCTGCACAGCTGGAGACCTTCATGTCAATGTGTCAATGAACTCTGCTCCAAAGACAACAGAATTGTTCTCTGGCAGGTTCCTGCAGAAGAAGCAAACCATCCCTTCCTGTGCAGTGGGGCCATTACCATCTCACAGGGGCACAGCAGCCCAGAGGGGCTGAGGCTGGAGGTCCCTCTGAGGAGTGCCCAGTCCAGCTCCTGTCTCACAGCAGCTTCTCTTAGGGCAACTATTGTCCCTACTATTGGGTATCCCAATATCTCCAAAGATGGAGGCTCCACACCTTCTCTGGCCAGGTTGGTGCAGTATTTCATCATCCTCACAGTGAAAAAGAGAACTGATATGTCCTGTGCTTCAATTTGGTCCTGTTGCCCTCACTGGCCACCCCAGGAAAAGTCTGGCTCCATGTTCAGGGTTTGAGGAAAGCCCTGAATTTTTATGGAAATGGGTGTGTTTTCTGTGAAACCCAGGAGAGAAAGGGGTTCATGTTTAAGCAGCAGCTGAGAGCCCAGAGGCTCCCCCAGCAAGGGAGGGCAGCTCCAATCTAATTAAACTGAGAAAACATCCTTAAGCAACACCATTCCCCTTCTTCCCTGCTTCACTTCCTGGGCTCCAGGCTCCTTCCAGAGGAAGAACTGGAGAATATTTAAGATTATTTGTCCTTTTAGCAGCGAGTTTTAAATGAGGAGGTCTGGAAGCTGCTCCTTAGAAAATCCTCCCCTGCAGAGGACCAGAGGAGGGGAAAGCTCCAATGTTCCCTTTGGCATGACACCCTCCAGAGTCTGTCACTGCAATGATGGAATAGGACAGAATATTCATGGGACTTAAGAAGCCAATAACATCTACCATGGCTCAGGCATGTACTGGACACAGCCTGCACAGCCTGGAGTTGAATACAGACCTCCATTTCCCATTTATCCCTCCTTTTGCATGCCAGAAAAACCCTTCCTCCTCAGGAAAGAGTGAAGCAAGACAGAAATGGCCCAAGGCACGGGGTGCAGGACCTGTTGGTGCTGTGTGAGCCCTGGCCCTTGACTCTGCTGGAGCTCCATCCCTCCCTGGCTCTGCAGATCCAGCACCTCGCCCGGCCTTGCACACGTCAGTTCCTCAGCAGCTCCTCCAGACAGCCAGGCTGTTTTCAAGAAGCAATTTCCTGCAGAGGAAGATTTTTTTTTTCCAAGGAGCCTAAGTGGGGAACTTCCTGGTGCGGGCTTTTCATGGGAAACCATTGTGAGAGCAGCTTCACCACCCACCAGGAAGGGCTGTCACTGAGCAGGCTGCACCCGCTCTGTGTGCCCAGCCCAGCTTCCCAGTGCATGCCCAGGGCTGAGTTTTGTGACCCTCACTCATCTCCCCGAGCTGCTGCTGGGATGCTGACCTGTGGCAGGGGAAGGGGACAGATGGTGAAGATCTGGACTGGGTGCAGGCAGTGCAGAGCCTCCCAGGGAAGGTTCTGCATGGCCTGCCCCTCTGCTGGGAGAAGCTGTGAGGAGACATAAAGACTTCACCATACTTTGGCTCTCCAGCCTTTGCATTTTCCCTCTTCACTGTGCTGCTGGGTCTGATTTCCAGCAGGGCCATCAGCTACCAGGACAGGCTTCTCCCCACACAGATCTGGGTGTCACTGCTCCTCAGCCTGGTTCTGGGAGGCACCTGGGTGCTCCTCTGAAATGCAAACCCTGCCAGGGCTTCTCCCAGTGCTGCAAGAGAGGGGCAGCTCAGCTCAGCTCTGCTGTGGTGGAGCCAGGGCAGGCCCAGTGGCTTTGGGATTTACCCCAGAGCCCAGAGGCAGCCCCAGCCCGTGGCAGTGCCCCACAGCCCTGGCTATCAGTGAAACCCCAACATGCACCAGTTAAACCCTCAGCCAACACAGACACTGGGGCAGCAAGTTGCACTGTGCTGCTGCTTCTCACCATGGGTGGTGTAAAGTCAATCATTCTTCATATCCTTTTACTCCAATGAGCTGTGCACATCTCCCAGCCAGAGCAGGTTTCCTACAATGCTGCTTTTCATTCATGCAGTAGTTCTGGTTGGAGTGTATTTTGTGGCTATGAATGGATAGGCAGCCCAGGCTCATGCCCTGCTTTGAGCTCTCACACCTGTGCTCTCCCCTGGAGAACTTCTGCTGGACATCTGTGAAGATGCTCTGGTTACAAAGGTTTTTGTCTTGTGTCAAATTCTCTGGTTTTGCAACCCCTCACTGCACTTAAAACTAAACAACACCCAAGAATCCATTTCCATGCAGCATTTCAGGAGCAAGGGGCTGGTTCCTCTTTCAGAGCATCAAAAAACAACTTCTATTTTCCTCACAGTGTTAGCAATGTTCAGCTGAGCCCTGCTCTTTTTTCCCCAAAAAAGTTTAGTTTCCAGGAAACAGGACTTTATTTTGAACACAAAGCACCCCTTTGGCCAGCCTGAGGCTCTTGGGTACATTCACAACTTTTGAATACACATATATGACCTACAAGAACAGGACCCAGCATAGAGGGAACTGAATCAGGTCTCGGGGAAGAGTCAAGTCACTTCCCAATCCACCACTGGCTTAATTGTGTGATGCTGGGCAGGTTCCTTCCCTCTGTCTGTGTCCTGCTTTCCAAGCCTTGAACTGGGGTTTAAGTTCCTTCATGCAGGACTCTGCTGGACCTCAGAGTTGGCAAGAAGTACCTGAAGCACTCACAATGTGCCAATCCAGTTTCTGGCAGCAGTGCCTCATCAAAAAGGATGAATCAAAACCTCCTTCCTCCTTCCCCCTTGGCCTGCTGCAATGCTCTTCTTAATCCAGCTCATGATGTTGCTGATTGTGAGAAGGCACCACTGGCTCATGGTCAGTTCGTTATCCACCAGGACCTCCCAGGTCTCTACCTGCACAGCTGTTTTCCAGCCAGCTGGTCCCCAGTTTGTACTGGGTCATTGTACAGGTGAGTGGGGTCATTCCTCCTTGGGGGCAGGAGCTCCTACTCCCTTTGCTGGACTTCACAAAGCTCCTCTTTGCACACTGAGGTCCTTGTGAATGGCACCCTGCAACGTGCAAAGCCAGGGGAGCAGGGAGAGCTCACAGCATTCCATAGCTCAGGTGGTGGATCTTGGAGAAAAGGATGGAATTGGAGACACACATCCCTTCCCTTCTGCCCCACAACAGCCTAGGGACACCCAGGGCACGAGAAAGGGGGATCCTGCCAGCAGCTGGTGCCGTCCCAGCACACACTGTGCCTGTGCTCCTTCACTCACCATGTGACAAGCAAGAAGCAGCGCTCAGGGAAGGAGGTGACCAGGCAAATTCAGCAAAGACATCCCAGGGAATGAGTCACTGGCTCTGCGTAAGAAGGCAGACTCTGGAGGGAGAAGGGCAGCAGGGAAGAGAACACTCCCAGGAGATGGCTGCAGGATGATTAAAAGGCTTTCACTTGGACCTTGCATTGGAGACCCCTCTGCCAGAGGAGTGAGAGCAGAGCTCTGGGTGTGCCCACAGGGACACAGCAGTGGGAGCTCAGCTCCTCAGGGAGGCTGCTCCCAGAGCAGGAGAAATCACCCACCTAAGCCAGGCTTTTCTCAGGAAAGGCTTGGCTCTGGTGGTGACATTTCTCAAGGGAAATATTATTTCCTTGAAAACCTTGGGTATTGAGGTCAGCTAAAAGCTTTCAGCATAGTGGCACCAGACACACTGAGCTGGCTGAGTCACAAGGTAATTTCCAACACATGTAAGGCAACTTCCGAGGACCAGAGAGATTCGTTACCATGTTTTCCTGGTGACACCTTCAGTTGTTTTGCTTCTAAGAATCAGCCTTTTGTTTACTGTTTTAGCTTATTTCCTTGTGGAAAGCCTTTCATTTACTCCCCAGCATTACCTGTAGCTTTTAATCCCAGTAGGTGAAGGAGGTGGAAGAGGAACAGCTCTTCAGCAGCAGGGCCAGTGTGCCAGAAATGGTAGGGTTTTTTTAAGCTGTTCATAAAGATAACAAGAGATGAAAAGGTTGTGTCAGGAGGGGGATCTTCTCTAGCTGGAAAGCACGAAATACAAAAGCACTGCTGTCTCTTCTGCTGGGGCCCTGGCATTTCTGATCTTACTGCTCTTAGGCTTTGCCCTATGGAGCAGATGCCCCAGAAGGACACCCAAGGTGGATGGGAGAGAAGCTGCCAAGGCACTCACACCCATCCTAGAGGGGCTGCAATGCCTCAAAGAGAAGAAAATCTGGCTGGAAAAAAAATCTCAGAGCCCAGACTTGTTGGGTGAAAGGTGTTGGAAATGCAAATCATTAATTTAAAGAACTGGGCCGGGAACCAGGGGTGTCAGGCTGAGCTGTTATCTGCTGCATCAGCTGCGAGCCTGGCTCGGGATTTCAAAATAAAATTAGACTTGCAGTATATGTCTTTAAATATTTAAATTACTTTCAGTAATTCATATGGTGACATTTAAACAAAGTACACCAAGCAAACGGCTCCCAGTGCTAAAAGGAAATGTTTGCAGGTAATAATATTTCATTTAAAAGGGAACAGCTGATATCAAGGCAGAATCTTAATGCTGAATTCAACCTACATTTCTCTCTCAACCAAGCAGGGAGGAATAAAGACCCAGGCCAGCAAATGGTTAAAGATGTAGAGTGGTGTGATTGAAGTGCTGGTCCCAGACACCCCGAAGAGCTGTGAATTACGTGGGTGCCCAAATGTTTTCAGATCAGGGCTGCTGTAGTTTTGTGGGCTCCCAGAGGTGGGGACAAGCAGTTTCCTGCTGCTGGGAAGTGAGGACCATGGGGGCTTGGTGATGCCAACCCCTCCTGCCACCCTCACCTGCCCTCCCACAGCCTTCTTGGGCCCTTTGCTGTGAGTCTGTTGCAGAAACTAAAGGGAAAATCCATCCTGGGTGCAAACGAGCAGAACTCAATGAAGTCAGCTCACACACAGCAGCTTCACCACGGTGCTGCCGGCCAATCTGGAGAGCTTAGCTGGGTCTGTTACATCAGTCACACTGGATTTCATAACATCAGACATTTCAATGAGGGTGACTCATTCTCTCTTGAAGGGTATTGTATGTATGAGCAAAGATGATTAACTTTTGCTGAATGGTATGATTTCTGGGATGGGAACTGCTATTAATTAGGAGCGGATCTCAGATGTTCACAAACCCTGTTTTCATGGCCTACTTTGTATATTTTTCTCCATTCTCCTTGTTTTTTTAGCTCAGGATAAATATTAAAGTGCTCTTCCCTGCTATCTGGCACTAAGGCAGCCAGATGTCCAGCAAAGGCATCTGACTTTCATAGTCAGGCACGGCCCAGGGCTCAGTTCCTGTGGCCAAGCTTCAGCTACTTGCCCTAAAAAGCTCAGTTTTCACATTAAAAGCAAACAAAACAAAATAAAAGGGAGCTTCCAGCCTGCACAAGTGCAGCAGATAAAGTACCAAGGGAGGTAAAATAAGCACAAGTGTCTCAGAATGCAAAATCCAAAGAATTATCCTTTCTCACCCTCCCCCCAAATTTTCTTTATCAAAAGAAAGATGGAGGCTTATGCTAATCTCACGCTTCTGGCTGTTGAGGGTTGAGGTTTGGGGGTTAACACCACCAAGGATCCTTGGGATAAAGAGTTTGCCAGGTTCAGGGAGAAAAATGCCCTTTCAGCTGCACTGGCTGCAAAGCTGGACAATGTACCAGCACAAGGGTCAGGGTGTTTGGTGTCTTCAAGCACATCTGCAGCACCCAGCACTGTGGTCCTCTGGAGAAATTAAGACCAGCCAGCTTGCAAAAGCCAAAGGAGGCAGGGATGGGATGGGGTGGGATGGGATGGGGTGGGATGGGATGGGGTGGGATGGGGTGGGATGGGATGGGGTGGGGTGGGATGGGATGGGATGGGATGGGATGGGATGGGATGGGATGGGATGGGATGGGATGGGATGGGATGGGATGGGATGGGATGGGATGGGATGGGATGGGATGGGATGGGATGGGATGGGATGGAGCTGTCATTCCCCACCCCAGGCAGTGCTGGGGGATGCCAGGGAGCAGCCAGGCTGAAGCTGGGGACCTGACAGGTCAGTGTTTAACAGCCTGGCTGTTCAGTGGCACCTTGCCACCACCTCAGGATCCCCAGCATCTCTCCTGGGATGACAAAGTCCCCTCCCAGATCCAGCTTATCAGCTCCCTCTTGTCCTATCCCATGGCACTGGCAGCGAGCAACACAACATCCCACAGAGCCAGACATCCCACCCTGCTCCAGCCCCACTGCTGTGGGCAGTAAAACAGACTGGGAACAGACAAACTGTGGTCAGTGCCTCTGTCTGGCCAGCAGGGAGCTGGAGGAAGTGTCCTGTTCCTGGTTCCTGGTGAGACACCACCGTGAAAGTCAACTGTGACTTCCAGAGAGGGAAAGGAAGGGTCACAGCTCAGCCTGTATTCTACCAGCAAGGATGAAGTTCACGTGCTTTGCCCAATACCCCATCCCCACAGCCCCTCCAGCACTCACAGCACTCCTCAAATGTCAGGCAGGGACTGTGAGCAGCAGTGAGGCAAACAAAGGTCACTGGATCTGTGCTTTTCCCCTTTCATCAGCTGAGGCTGCAGGAGGTTCCTGGGCACAGGCTGGAGAGCTGGTCCTGCTCCACTGCAGGCAGTGATGAGGAGCATGAGAAGCAAACTCAAGAGAAATAATTGTTTGTAGTTAATCAAGACAAGAAGAGATGATTTCTTTTAATTAAAATTCACAGCTAGGTGTTTGAGCACAAATAGGGGATGAGCAGTGGAACTGCCCTGTGGGTGGGCAGCCCTAACCTGTAGGGGTTTGGAAGCTTTTGGGGCAGTGACTGGCTCTCCTCTACCCCTCCTGCTTGTCACCAGGCAGGGGGCAGAGGGGTGCAGGCACTGCAGCCAGGCTGGTGGCAGCACACCTGGAATCACCTGCTGGCCAAGCCTCCCTGTAACCAGCAGGCTCCCAGACTTGCTCTGGAGAAGCTGGGAGGTGTGGGAGCATTACAGGGCTTCTCCTTCCAGACTCAACGGTGAGGAATGTGCACTCGAAACAGAGATAGGGCTGGTTTCACTTGTGCTGCACACCAAAGCCAACCACGAGGCTCTCTGAGATGAAGTGGCATCTAGGGGTAGGAAAACCCCACAATTTGCCTAAAATTTGCACCCATAAAACGCCACTGGCAGAGCACAGTGTGGATGTGTGATTCAGGCACAAGCCTGGGATGTGTGAGGCACTGCCCAGGCGTGCAAGGAAGGCTGAGCCACGCAGCACCGAGGGTTTCCTTGGAGACTGACGCACGAGGGGCTTCTCCTCCACAAGCATTCTCTCCCTGCCTCACCAGGCAAAGGAACACCCCAAATCCCATCCCCACCCCAGACCCCATCCTCACCAGGAGAGCCGCTGGGGGAAGGGGCAGTGCTGAGAGCCGCCAGAGGGGCTTTCCTCACCTCCGAGCGCTTCTCCTGTTGCGCAACTCACCCGTGCTTCTAAAAATGTTTGCTGGAGCAACAGTCTCTAAGGCGATTTCCATAACAATGGGTGCAGAAGAACGATCCACGCTACTGCTGGAGTGATTTGCTCTCTCACACAAGCGGGCACACGGCAATTCCAGCGGTGAGATGTTCCTGTCAATGAGAGAAAAAGAGTATTTGACTGAATTCTCTCAGCAGCTGCAGGAAAGCTCCCCAGAGGCCCTGCTGTCCATTGCCTGGCCACAGGGCATTGCCAGAGCCTGCAGGCACAAAAACACCCACAGCAAAGGTACAAAACCACAGAAAATGCCTCCACACCTTTGGCTGGTGTGCCAGCAGTGCCCAGCAAACACACACCATGCAGGCACCTGCAGAGGGGCAGGACCCAGCGGCTGCACTCCAACATCAGCCAAAGCTCCTGCTCCACCCCAGGCCTGTATCCTTACAAGGCCCCCAAGTGTTTCTCTTTTATCTCACAGTTCTGGGTGCTCAGCCCCAGCCAAAGCCAACCAGGTTTGCTCCTTCCCCACATCTTTTCCAGTTGACCCATTAAAATCAACACTCAGCCATCGCCTCCAGTTTGAATCGCTCACATCCTGCCATTACAGCTTTGTTTAAATCCGTGCAGAGCTTAACCTGTTGTCAGACAGACACTAATTGGTGTGTTTCTAATTATTTGTTTCCATCTTAAAACCTGTTTTTCAGCAGATTGCAGCTTTATTTTAATACATGCTTGGCTAGAGCTTGATATACTGGTTGCCAGTAACCTAGACACAAATGGGATTGCATTGCACAGGGGGAGCAGGGGAAAAAAAGAGACTTGAATTAAGAGCCTGTTCATAAAAATGAATTCAACAAAATTGTGAAACAAGCAGCAGTGTTACATTGCAGAAGATTGTTTCTGTATTCCTGTTTCTACCTCTTCAAATAAGATGAACCTCTGCATGCACAAAAGGGCATTTGAAACATCTCCTTACACAAACGCTTTGACCATGTTTTTTTATGTCATCAAAGCTCTAAAACTTAGGGTTAATCCTTTTTATACTCACATGGTTGGTGTTAAAATTAGCTCATCAGTGGGTGACCAAACCAGGATCAATCTCAACTGCTTTCCCAGGATATGAATGCAGACACTCAGCCCCTTCATTCAGGCAACACCAACAGGCTTTTCCTCTTCCAGGAGCAGTCCTGGCCCTTTGTGTCTTGGTCATTTTCACACAAGTCTTCAAAGAGCAGAAGTAGCTGAGGTGCTGCTCCAAGGCAGCTGACACTGCTGGGACACACCAGGCAGCACAACCAGGGCTCTGGGACCTGCCTTGCTCCATTCTCCCTCTGTAGCTCTTTCTCTTGTGCTGAGGATTTTGGGGTCTCCCATCTAAAATGCAATTAAGGAAACAGAGGCAATTAAACAAAAATAAAAACATGTAATTTGCTGGCAAATAACTTTTTAGTGCAGGTCATGATCTGCACAGCCCTGACTAAAGCTGCTTGCAACAGTCTCACCTTTGGCTTCTCCTCTCCAGCTCCTGCCCTTCCCTGGCTGTGGGAAAATGCAGCAAGAGCATCCCACGGACAAGAAAGCCTCAGTCCCCCAGCCCAGGGGTTGTGAGGACACCTACCCTCCCACCAGGACAGGCAGGAGCCACATGAGGAGTGGCAGTGTGCATTCAGCAGCCTGTTGTCTCTCTGGCATAACCTGACCTCTGGTTGTCTCCACAGCAGCCACAGAGGCAGAGCGAAATCCCTGTGCAGCTCTTTCCAGCAGTGAGCACACTCTAAGGACATTGATTTCTCTGCAGGCTTTTTGTCAGCAGACAAAGGGGCTCAGAAGCTGATGCAGCCAGAGGGGTGTGAAGATGTTCTTCCCAGGAGGAGCTAACTGCCAGAGGGAATTGGGTTTTCTGTTGCTAACACATTGGCCTGGGACTTTGAAGGAGATGCCCAGGCTGAGGGCACAGCCCTGGTCCGTCGTGCCCCTGGTGGGCAGAGGCCCAGCTGAGAGTGGGCAGCATCTCCAGATGAACACCAGTGATCTCCTCCCTCCTGCAGGTCTTGCATTCTGTGGCATACATGGCCCACACAGGTCATTCCACCTGGGAGAAGGCCTTTGCCAGGCCAAATTTTGGGGGTGGCCTGTTGGATTGGTCCTTAGAGGAGCCTCTCATGCAGACACATCTGCCTGCACCTGAAAACTGAGCCAGTGGGGATGGAGAGGGCCCATCACCTCCTCTTAGCCCTTCCCTATTTCCACACAAAGACATTTTTGGTGAGCTTCTACTCCTTTTTTTATACTAAAAAGGAAAGAAAAGAGGAAGATACGCACTTGATGTTAAGGAAATCTAACAGAGCGTGCAGCAATCCAACTGCTCAGACACATATGCCTCCTTCCTTCTGCTCCATACCAGCGAGGCTGTGCCATATTTAGATCTGGCTCCATCTCTCACAAACTTGACCAACTGTTCCTCCACAGTGTCATCTCTGCTTGTTTACCCTCAAACTGTTCACTGAAATCTTCAATTTGGTGAGGGGAAAATAATAATAAAAATATTAATTTTAAAAAAGGTTTTCTTTTTAATGACAGGAAAAGCAAAAAATGCCCAGAAAGGCAGATCATAACTGTAGTGGGTAAGGAGGTTAAAAGATCCCTTGGTGAGTCATCATCTCCAACAGGGACTCCAGTGTGAGGAGGCAGAAGTGTTTCCTAGAAATGAGTGGCCCTGGGGTGCTCCCAAAGTGTGTGCTCCCACAGGAGTGGCCCTGGGATGCTCCCACAGGAGTGGCAGGTTCAGTGACCACACATGAAGGCAGGCACAGAGCTGTGGCCACACTGGGGTTACCTGGGTGTGACTCCTCCAAGGAGCTGTCCTGCACAGAGCCCTGAGCATCTGCAAAGCAAAGGGGCAACAGCCTCCCTGAGGGAGAGGATGAAAGTACAGCTTTGTCACAAGGAGGACACATGGGAAAGAGCAGGGAGCATCTCCTGACCTTCCTCATGGTGCCAAACCATGGCAAGTTCACCTCAGTGTCTGGCCTCAGCACTGGGACAGGAGTCAGGCAGAGGTGGTTTTGCTCCACGCTTTCAGCCATGGTTGTGTGACACATGAGGCAGAGGTGAGCCCTTGTCCTCCCACACACAGTGAGGAGCCATGGAGGCTTCTCTGAACATCTACACCTCTGTCTGGCTCGCCTTTGATGTCAAGGCACTGCAGTCTGCTGGAGGCCTGGTGCCAGCCTGTCCTGCAGGATGTGCAGCACAGCACCCCCACACCAGCCATGGGCCTTGTACACAGAACTTGCTCACACTCGAGGCAGATCTTAGGGAGTTAAGAGCATTTTCTTGGCTTGCTGTGCTGGTGGAAGAGCGACTTGCAGCACAGCAGATGGATAAAATTCTAATTTGGGTTTCACATGATTTATATAAATAGGCTTAGACGAGGTTGTGCAGAGATGGCACAGTCATCTGCCAGCCTTGCTCTGTTTACCTCGAGACCCTCTCCTCCCCCTGCTAATGAGCACCCAGCAGTGCTGGCAGGAAGGAGTCACCTCAGCTGTGTCACCTCCTGCCCATGCCACTGCCTCGGGCTGTGCTCCCAGCAGGGCAAAGCAGCCTCCTGCCCCCCACACCTGGCTGGGCACAGCTTTCATGCTCACCCCTCAAACCCAGAGACAATTGTCAAGGAGCACACCACAGTCAGACTCCCATGGCTGGCTCAGAGGTGGGGCAGGGTATGGACCACGCTGCTCCCCACCCAGGGGAGTGGGAACAGGAGCAGGGCTCTCCCAGCCCCCCTCACTCACAGGACACCAAGTTCTGGTGGGGCCTCTCCCCACGGGTGGGTGGCTCAGAGTCAAGGGACACCAGTGGCCCCACTGCCACCCTCGTGAAAATGACACAGTAACTCTCCCTCCTCCCCACTAGTGCATCACCAAGGAGCCTTCACCACATCCTGACAGAAAGCATCAAGCACATCTTTGTCAAGTTTAGTTAGAAACCTCTTCCTCACCTCCACTGCTCCTCTGTCCCTCAAAGGGTGACATGAGCTGGTGCTGCTCCTAACAAGGGGCTTGTGACAAACAGATGAAGGTCTGGCTTCTGTGAGGCTCCAGCATGCATCTGCTGAACATCTCCATCTAGTATTGTCTCCTAGAAATCAAATGTGATGTTATCCCAGCAGGAAAAAAGTAGAAAGCTAAGCTGCTGTTTTCTTTAAGTGGTCACCAGTAGCTGGATATGTGACAGCTGCATCTTCCCAGTGTCAGATACAGCTCAGGGGTCACTCACACCTGGTGCAGAGTGACCAGGGGCAGGGCTCTGCTTTTAGCACACGCTGACCACCAGATATCCCAAGGTCTGAGATGCAGAGGCAATCAAAGCAAAAATGCCAGATCGGGGCTCTAGTGGGACACAAGTTTGTCCAGTTTTTAGGCCAAAAGCCAGACTGCCAAACAGAATGACACTTCTCCCTGTGGGCCCACAGTACCCCATGTCACACCATGTTACATTGTCATAGAAAACCTCTGCCTCTGAATGCCTTCGGCCCTGGCAAAATGATCATCATCACAAAGCAGATGCACAGTTTGAGGTAGAAAATGATTGGAAACATCATTAAACTAGCTCAGAGTTTGTCTGCCTGCATCCTCATTTTTACAACCTGATTTTCTACAGAAACAAGGCTCTCACAGCCACACCACCCCTGCAGCCCAACTCTCCTGCTTTTTGGACACTTTCAGCCACATGGGACTCCCAGTTGTTGTGGGAATGTAAGTTTTGTGAGGGTGGGTGGCTGATGAGGAGGTGATGGTGTGTGAGAGCCCCTGCACCGACACAAGCCCATCGGAAACCAGGCTTTGCTGGCTTCCGCTGCTCCTGGAACAAGCTGTGTTATTTGTATCACTGTATCCTAGGAGCCCTCCTTTCTGTCCTGCACAGCCCCTGGCATGAGCAGCATTTTCCACGGTCAGCCTGGAAGGAGGGAGCAGACTTTAACTCCTCAGTGCAAAGAGCACATTCCCACATCAGGTTATTTCCATGCAACCCTCCCTAGGAGAAAAAAAGCCCTGCTAGGACCAAGGCACCATGCAGAGAAATCTCAATGCCAGCAAGGGCTGTCTCTAGGAGAGGTGCAGGTGGCTTGGGAACAGCTGGGGACGCTCCTGGGGCTGCTTGAGCCTACACAGCTCCTGCAGCCAGTGCCATCCTCAAACCCCACCTTCAGCCTGGCTGCTGCCAGAACTCTCTGATTCAGCCTCTCTTTCCAGCCATGAATCATAAACCAGCTCTTCACCAGCTGGGATAAGGGCTCGGGTCACCAAAAAAAGGAAGAGAAATAGATTTCTCAAGGGCCAAAGCCCCTGTGATTTGACAGAGCTTCCCTGCTTGTGCATCTGTGCTGGAGGAGAAAAGCGATGTTGTGCTGGCAGGTGGAAATACCTCTGCCCAAGGAGATGCAAGCAGAGCCAGGTCCTTGCTCTGGGCCATGGTGGAAGGTAACAGGAGCTTCATCAGGCACCTCCAGCTTGAGATGAGCAGGCCAAGCCATACATGGCTTGGAGCTCCTTGGGATCTGAGCCTGGTACAAGCCCAGGTGCAGAAGGGGAAGTCTTCAGGGAGATCACAGCCACCCTAGTCCTTGCTGTCCAGGTCCATCACTGAGCTCCTCCTTAGCCAGCCTCAGCCACATCACCATTCCCACCCCTACTTGTTCCTGTTTTCCCAGATCTGCCTCTCATTATGGGCAGCAGAGAGAAGAAGGGAAGCACAGAAGGGCTGGAGACTCAGGTCAAAAAGCGGTGGGGTGCTGGGACTCCAGCAATTCCTAAGAGAGCTGCACATATCCTGTGGATGAGGGCTAGGACAGACACAAGGTGCAGGACCAGGTGGTGCCCACCAGCCCCTCCAAGGGCTCAGAGCCAAGCTGGACTTTGCAGTGTGGGCTGTGGCATGTGTGGGCCTTAAAAGATGGACCATGAAACTTCTGTTGAGCTTGGAGGGTCAGTTTGTGCTGCCCTGGGAAAGAAGAGCAAGTGGCAGGTTCAGGGCACTGCCAGCAGCTGGGCAGAGCATTCCTGCATTTCCCAGTGCCCACCACAGTGGCAGATGAGAAACACGTCAGGCAGAAAATATTTGGGGTTTTCTTCTAATAGTTGTTGCCTCTGTGCTGAGGACATGCAAAAAAAAAGGGCTGGATCTTCTGTCAAAACCATTTCCCACTGCTGCAGTGTTTTTAAGCAAAACCCAAAGCATTCCAGAAGAGAATGGGGAAGACACCCATAAACCAGAGAAAATAACTTATGGTTAAAAATATTTCAGAACTGGATGATTTAATTGTTTCTGGATTTCATTTCAAAGTTCATTTTTCCAAAGTTTCTAAAAAGCACCTACTTCGAAGTAATGGCAAAGATATTTTCTTGGAGAAGTGTGAATAGCTTGTAGAGGCAATGTTTGAAAAATAATAAAAAATAATAAAAGTTTGCTTTTACAGAGCACAAAAATCACATTTGTCTAAGAATATACTTACAACAGCAGGATTTCACCAGCATGTGAGCCAGCAGTTGGTATGGACTCAATCTCTGAGGCTTTCCCAGTCTCTTAGCAATTAAGTGACATTATTTCAGTCCCAAGCAGTAGAATTTCTTACATCTTCCAACAAATACCCCATCATCAAGCTGGAAGCTTTGACCAACAAGACAGCTGATTGCTGCCACAGATCACAAACCTCTGCTTCCCTCTATGAGTCAACACTAAGCACAGATTTCAGTGTGAACAATGAAATCACAAATCCAGCCTCGATCCATGCCAGCAGAAAAGTTTGGATGAAGCATCTACTGAAGCCTCTTCCTTGAGCAAGGGACTTTCCTGAGCTGGGTGCTCAGAGTCACTGCCTGTGCCTTGGGACACAGGGGCATCAAGCCTGGCTTATTCTGGTCTCATGTGGAGTGAAATCACCACCACTCCAGTGCCACTGGTCCCCATTCACAACTCCATTCACTCCAGAGCATTCCCATGGCCAGATGTTTATCACTCTTGTGTCACCCTCCAACTATTTTGCAGGGGTGGTAGGAGTGGCTTTTGGAAGACGTTTGAGTACACACACAAACACAGGCTTGGGCTGCTGTGTGTTTGGACAAATAAATAAGTGCAACGAATCAGTAGAAATGTTTTTATGTTAGCTGTGACCGGGAAGAGAGGATCCCAGCCCTGCCAGATGAAAATCCCCGTGGGGATTTCTAAGTGCGCCCAAAACCAGCTGGACTAAGACCTTGTTTGTTCACCCCGTGGATTTGTGTGGGTGAGGAATTAAAAAAATATAGGAAGCTTTTAAAAAATAAAACTAAGTAAACAAAATAACCCCTCTGCCTCTTACCTTCACACAGACCAAACTGCTGAAAGAACAACATGGTTCTGTGTGTTGGGCAACACAGCCCTGAGCCAGCTCTCTCCAGCCCTGAGCTGGAGATGCAGCACTGATGGAGGTGGTTGCTCCTGCAGCTCCCAGCACCCAGAACCAGCAGTTTCTGTCCAAAATAACCACTCATATACATGTATTCAAAACTGCCTGGGTTTTCTCTTCATTTATAACGCACCTTGGAAGCTCAGCCTGTCTGGGAGTGCTTCTCCTGGCAGCAGCAGGCAAGCAGCAGTTCTAGTACAACACCAGTAGTAAACATCAGTAGTGTTCTTCCCCAGATAAAGCTGTCCCAGGCCCACTTGCCTTGATGTCCAAAACAGATGCTGCAGGACCTGGTGTTCCTGCTGGTTACAGGCGGTGATGAGCTGTTTCCATATCAGGAGATGGTTTTGAGAAGGCAAATGACGAATCAGCAGCTGGAGATGGCTCAAATGGAGCAAGGCTGTCAGAACCTTGTCAACCTGTCACGGTTGTTTTGGTGTCAGGACCTGTAGAGGGGAGGCAAAGCACAGCTTGAGTGCCCACTGTCAGCCTAAGTACTCTGAGATCATTGCAGCACACAGGAAGCCAGAACCCATCCCTGGGCAGGGCAGCCCATCCTGCTGAGGTCAGTAGGGCAGATGTGCTCAACACCTGGCAGCAGGTCCTAGCCCTGATCCCTCTGAAACCAGCAGCTAAAGCTCCCATTTAGCTTCAATGGAAACAAGATTTGGCCTGGATCTCAGCTAAAGCATGGCCATCAATGGCTTTGCCTGGGGTTTAATTCCCTGGATTAAAGGGAATTTGCCCCGCAGTCACTGAGGGAGCCCCAGCCCCCTGGGCAGAGCTCAGCACCCACATCCCACCAGCACTGCGTGCAGCCAACCAGAGCAAACTGACCCAAGGGCCCTGGGTTTAAACAAACAAACAGCAAAAAGAGAAATAAAAAGGAAAAAAAGAAGAGCATTTATTTCCCCTGCAGCTGTGCTCTCCCAGACAGAGGATTTCTGTGGCAGGACAATGACCCTTTATGCAGCGAGGTTAAGTTGCAGTTACTTGAAACTATCAGCTCTTGTGTTCCCATCAGCTCATTACCTCCACAGTCAAACAAGGCTTCCCCATGGGCAAGGATTGGGTCATGCTGTTCAACTGGACACAAGGGCCAAGCAGGGCTGGGTTTAAAGGGATCTCATGGGAGCTGCCCAGGGCTGCTTTGGGAAGGGGGATACAGCAGGTGTGCAATCCATCTTGTTGGGAGAGGCAGGTCCCATGTGTAAGAAAGAGGAACCCAAAATCAGGCTCTAGAGTTGGAGTTTTGGTTCCCAAATGTCCCTCTGATAGCAATTTACTACCATCTAGCATCAGTCTTGGTCCTCTCCAAAATACTTAAGGTCTCTTTGGACCCAGTGTGACATTTCACTTTATCTTTCTTCAAGCCAACCTCCAACCCAGCTCTCTCCTGGCAGTTTCCTCTCCCACCAGCTGTTTGGGGAGGGCAGCACCTCTTTTAATTACCTATCCAAATTCTCTTCATGACCCAAATGGAAAGAAACAGCCCTAGATCCCATTGGCTGCAGTTAGGCTCAGCTTGGGAAGTTACTCAATATTTGGGCACATCCCACAGTCAGCAGCACATAACATGTGATGAAGATAATTTGCATTTCAGGGCTGCAAAGCTCAAGAGAGCAGGTGCTAAAGCCTGAGTGGTGCTTCTGAGATGAGGCTGCAGGGAGGCAGTCAGAGCACAGGGAAGCACATGCTGAATGTCACCTGGGGAGGCCATGGCTGATGGAGCATTTGCATTTGTCCCCATGCAGAGGACTCACAGGGATTTACAGACCAGCCTGGTGCCATGCAAAGGCAGAGGAAACACCCCTCACACTGCACAGGTGTGGAAGGCAATGTGCAGTGGAACAGGAGGAAAACAACTTGTCTGCACCTTCTTTGCTCACACCAGAACTGCTGCAGCTCCTCCAGTTAAACCTGGATGCCTGTCAGCCCCTGTAGCACTGCAGCCTGGCATGGAGCAGGCAGCAAGCCTGGGAGCTGTGCTTGGAGCTGCTCCAGATCTGCACAAGTCTCCAAGGGAAAAGTGTGGCTTCCATGTTGTGATCCACCCCCTTGCCCAGAGGTGAGATCCATCACTGAGCTGTAGAATGAAGATGAGGTGTGGGATCAGCTTGCTACCCTGCAGTCTTGACTACCAAAGGAACAGATATTGCATTATAAGACTCCAGAGCACAGCCCCAGCTCCCAGGAATTAGTGCCTGGGAAGGGAAGGTGGTGGAGCAAGACAGAATTCCCTGGGGACCCACATAAGCAGGGAGCTGCTTGGAGCTCCCTCCTGGGGTGTGTGCAGCAAAGCACTAAGGAAGCTCCCAAACACATCAAGGCATTTCAAACCAAAAGCCTTTTTCTCCCTCCCAGCTTCCTTCCTTCCTTGGGATTCCAGTCCAGGGGAAGAAGGAAGCACAAATGCAGAGGAGTTGAGCAGAACTTTCTGAAAGGGCATGAACCATGGCCCAAACAGAGCAGGACCAGGTCTGCATCCCAGACCCACCTACCCCTTCCTCCATCTCCCTTAGGTCCTGTCCCTACAGGCACCACCTGAGCTTGCTGCTGGCTCCTCGTGCCAGGGGACATCCTGGCCTTGCCAGGCCAGCCCCAAACACTCTGCACCACGGAGCACAAGCTCAGCTGGGCTTTCTGCACCAGCCAGCTCTGCCTCAGGGGATGGCCTAGACATGGCCACCATTTCATGTGTGGATTTCATACCTTCCATCTTCAAGTAGCTCCTAAGCAGCCTGATTTAATGATCCCACACGTTTCCACCCAAGCCCCAGGCTATGGGGAAATTTGCACAGGTGTGGCAGTGTCTCATTACACAGCAAGAAGGAACAGCTCCTGGCCCTGGGCACCAGAGCTTCCAGAGTGCTCTGGGTGCTGCCCCTGCATCACCCCCTGCTCCAGGTGCTCTGTGCAGCCCCCATGAGCCTGGCACCTCTGAACCCACCAGCACTGGGAGAGGGCTGGCACAGAGAGCTGAGGCTGGGCATGGACTCCTCACTGCTCTGTCTGGTACTTGCCATCCCACAGTCACCCAGGGTGTGAAAAGACACAGGATAAGTGAGCTAAATACCATAATTATTTAATATAATTAACCACAGGATTGAAATGGGCCCATTACCAAGGAGATAGGCTGCTAGAAATCTTCCCTCCTCTTTTTTGAGCACCAGCCCAAACACAGGAAAGGCTTTGTCATACCTTCCCAGTGGGGGAGCAGAGAGGAGTAGGTCCTGCTTTTTGTTTTGCCTTTGTTTAATTAATATTATTTTCAGAGATTGTTGCTGCTGACTTCAAAGAGAAGCCATGTCTCATCTCAGGCCCTGGCACTGCAAGATGCCAGCATGACCCCACATTCCTAGCCAGGTGCTCACACTGCTTTGGATCAAAGCAAGAGAGGCAGCTGCCTTCCCCATCCCCATCAACTGCTTCCCAGGGCTGTGGCCAGCACCTTTCCAATGGGGACAGTGAAATTAATTCATTAATTACTTCCATCCTTTGGTGTTTCAGGTGGGGCAGCTTACAAGAACTATCCATTCTGCATTTCTACGCCTTCTCAATGCAAAACAGACCATTTTAAAGCATTTTTGGTACTCCAGTGGAGATCTTTTCAATGAACCTGCTTCTCACTCTTGCCAAAGCAAAGAGAGTCCTTCTGGACAATACACAGTGGATGGGCTCTGGCCACATGCAGCCCTTGCACCAGGACTGGAGTGTTTCTGCAGTGCTGAGGTGATGGTGGGAAGCAGGGATATCTCATAGCATACTGAGGCTTGGGTATTTCACCAGCAATCAATTCAGCCCATAAAAGTTGTGCTGCATTAGGAGATCCCCCTTTGTGCTTCAGGACTGTGGGGTTCAGTACAGCCACCCTGGGTTCATGGCCAAACAGCCAACGTCCTCCTGTCACCTCCTCCAGGGCCATCCAAGCCCCCACTGTGCCCCACAAGCCAAAACACACCTTGAGGCCCTTGGGCCTATGAGCAGGGCCACCCAAAGCTACACCATCATCCCTGGCTGGCCCCTGGTGGAGCAGCATCCCCTCAGATTTGCAAACACTGCCTGCATTGGGGTGTGAGGATGAAGACATCCTTGGCAGGGCTCTCCTGGGCTCCCTTCCAGCAGCTCTCACTGAGGAGGGGTGACCAGCTCCCAGAGTGGCTCTGTGAAACCATTCTCTACCAATAGCCTTCTCCTCCCTGCCATCCTCAGGGGGCACAGCAGGCACAGCAGCAGTGCCCTGCTGCAGGCTTTGCTTCCAGAGGCACCCAGAAGGAATCCTGGCTGCTCACAGAGTGCAGCTGGGTGCACCCAAACGAGGGCACTGCCATGGAGCAGCAGCCCCCAGGGCTCCTGTTCAGTGGGCTGGGTGACACTGCTGGGAAAAGGCTCAGGGAAAGCAGGAAGGAAACCACTCACCCAGCTCAGTCTGTCTCAAGCCTGATGCTGTGGACAACCAGGAGTCCGTGGGCTCAGCAAAGCCTCTGCCCACCCCAAGGACAAGAGCCTGGAGTAGAGACTCATGTGATGCAGAGCAGGAATGCAGGGGGATGCAGAAATCTTCATTTAAACGAGAGAAAGAAGGCATTAGTGATGAACACCTTCCAGAGGGGCTCCAATAGCAAAGGAGGCACTCACTCCTCACTGCAGCAAGGGCTTCTCCTCCACTCTCTTTGGTGTTCAGCACACACCCAGGCAGAGAGGGCAGGGAGCTGCCCTGGGGGGTGCTGGGTGCCCAGGCTGCTGACCCTGGGAGCAGGGCATCCCTCAGAGCCAGAGAGAGCAGCTGGGAGTGGTTCCCAAATTAACAGGAGTGGGGGCTGAGCTCCTGTGTTGCAGTATTTAAAGATTTTCTGGGCTGGCGTCTTCACCTCCTCGTCCACCCCAGCAGCACCCGCCGTGGTTCTACCAAAGGCAGTCCCAGTATAGCTCACCCTGCAGTGCTGGGGCTGCATCCTGCCCTTCCAAAAGCTTTTCTCTGCTCAGAGTGCCCCTGCCAACACACCCACAAACACTCACCTTCTGCCCCAGTTTCCAAATCAAATGGTTTAATTTAGGCCTGGATGAATTATTTCAAGTGGGGAGGAAAAAATGACAGGCAGAAACTGGAATTTCTCTGCCTTTTTCCAAAAACTAGCACAAGCCATTTCTTTAAAGTTCTTAAGAGATTGACCAGAAAATTAAAAACACTTGGTCTTTTCATGACTGCTTCCATTTTTTCCTCTCATTTTTTTGCTATGACAGAAAGCAAAAGAGAATACTGAAACCACTGAAAATCATTTACAAAAGGGAAGAAAATCTTATTTCTCAATTACAACACACAAGATTTTTAGTCTTTTTTAGCATCTTCACTTTCTACCTTCTTACTCCTAGAATACAGCAGAACAGGGAGATATCTTAAAAAGATTCAGGGAAAAAAAATCTCCATTCCACAGATTCTGGCTTCTCATGCCCAAGAGAAGTTGCCAAAACTTACTGATACTTGAAGACAACATAGTAGCACTGGAGCAGTGATGGTGGTGGCAATAGCCAGGAATTGATTTGGAATTAATTGGGTTTGATGGTGTTTTTACCATTTTGTGTTCCCTTCCATGCCCTTGGGGTTCAATAAGAGGCTGCAACACAACTCCTTTGGGGCTCAAAACTGCCAACCAGAGACAGTAACTTTTCTCCAGGCTGGGGACAGCAAAGCCACACACGGCTGCTGCGGAGCTGCAGAGCTGGGGTTTGCTCATTTGACTTCCAAACACAGTGCAATTTGAGAATCAGCCTCCTCTGAGCAACTTCCACAACCAAGTCGGAGATAACCACACATCTCTTGACCTGCTGGCTGCTGTGCCAGCAAGAGAGGATGCACTCAGGAATGAGTGCATCTGTCCTGAATGCCGGCAGTCAGCTGCCCACAGTTTGTTCAGATGGCCAGGGGACACCAGCTTGGCAATGAGGTGTCCTTGCATGTCCCAGAGTGACAGAAAGAAAACACATCACATGAAAGTTGTGTGTAGCTCAACGTGCTTTAGAGGTGCTCTTTAAGGGGCCTACAAGCTCTTGCAAATCAAATGCACCTAAATACCAAACGGATTTCAACCTAATTCCAGAGGTAACACCACCTACTCACATGCCAAAGCAGGGAGCAGACAGCTTGCTAATTAACGTGTCTCCTTCATGAATATTGCACTTCCCGAGGAGGAATTTGGTGCTCAAGCAAGAGGCTGCTGAAAGGGAGCCAAGCCGGGCTGAGCAGCGAGGATGCTTTGAAACTGCTGAGATCCCTCTGGCAGGGCTGGTGCTAAAGCCAGCCCCTGGTTTCACACCCACTGGCTGAGTCAGTGGGTGCCACCCGGGTGCCACCTCCAGAACACACTGTCAGCTCCCAGCCACATCTTGGGGGCCACAGCAGAGGCCGTGGCTGCCATGGGAAGGGGAAACACAAACCCACAGGATGTCTGTGGTGCTGAACCTCTGTGACATTTGACAGTACCTGGGGCCTGACCTTTTCTAACCCACAACCAAACCCCTCCCTAGAACCTTCTGGGAGCTTCCTCAGGCTGCAGTACCTGCCCCAGCACTGCCCTATTTTCTGTTGTAAGCAGCCACCAGGGCAGTGTCCCACAGTCCCATCCATGCACAGTTGTCACACAGCCCCACACACTGAGCTGGGAAGAGCCAGCTTTGCCAGCCCCACTGGACCCATCAGGCAGGTTTCCCTTGGCCAGGGCTTTCAAAGCTCTCCCATGATGAGGCATTACCTTGGTCTCTGTTTCCCCTGGCAGCCTCCTTTGATGTTACCCCATGAGACTGAGCGAGGAGCCACCACAGAAACCTCACCAAGATACACCTGGCACTCTGAGAATGCAGCAAGGTTCCTTGGAGTCCTTCCCACACCAGCATCCCCAGCACAGCTCAGATGCCTGGTGCTCCAAAACCCATGTGGTGCCTAAATCCTGCTGGTCCTGTGCATGGCTCAATACTGAAGTAGAAATTACACTCCTGAGCCCACTCAGGAATCTCACTTCACTAGTTGTAGTTGAACTGGACAAGGAAAGCCAGGTTTGACCACATTAAAAGGGTTCCTGCTTTTTTACCAAAGTGCTGGGGTCAAAGGACTCATCATTTCAGATCCCTGCAAACTCAGCCCGGGTGCTGACAGTGCTGGAGAGCAACCAACCAACAGCCCAAACCACATCAACCAGCACCAGTGACCTACCAACAGCCCTGTCACGGCCTCATGTGGAAGAGACCTCCAGAGGTACCAAATGGACCCCTTGGGACTACACCACATCTCCAGAGGAGACCACCTTCACCACTGGCCAAGCAGAGAGTCCTGCCCAGCTCCTGCTCTTCACAGAATAAATTCAAGGGCTGTGTGTGAGCTCTCCCCACAGCCGGGCTGTTGGCATTCAGCCCATGACAAACAGCAGCAGGCTCCAAGCTGAGACTGAATCCCACAGCATTAAAGCCACTTCTGAGAAAATGCACAGCCCATGTTATTACCCTGTGGGACAAGAAAGCTTCAGAGACCTGTTCTGTAGCCCTTTCTGGACAATCACCCCTTAAATTTAGCTCCTACTACATGTGTGTATGAAATCTGCTTGGAAGAGCAAAAAAAAAATCCCAGAAAATTCACACAATCTTCATTAGCATTTCCAGCATTGCACAAACAGCCTCCCTAACCACTGGAAAGTCTGTCTTTACCCAGCCAAAATGCTCCTTTGCAAGTCATTTGAGCTCTTACCTCAGAAAACTCCTTTCCTGCCCACACACACAGGGAAGGAGCTGTAATCTGACTTTATTATGGTCACGCACGTGCTGTTGCCATGGAAATGGACACGATGCTACTGGATCCGACTGCAGCACGGCCAGCACAGGCAGGGACCACAGCCAGGATCCTCGAGGCAGTGCTGCTGGAGAATCCCCCTTGGCAACTTGCTAAAAAATCGCCCAACCAACAGCAGTGAAAGCCCCTCAGACCAGGAAACTGAGGGTAGCACCAATGGCAAGTACACCAGAGGCCACCTGACATTCATGGTGGCAGCAATGCAGCTCTTTCTTTGTCATGAGCTCCACTGGAAAGTTATAAAGTCAAGGGGAAAACATCTCCAAATGTTTCTTGTTCTTCAGGTGACCGTGCTCAAGGACTTGGTCTCCTCAATGACTTGGCCAGTCAAGCCAGCCCTGTGCAGGTGTGCCATGGGCCACCACAGGAAGACAAAGTCCTTGCAGTGAAAAGCAGGACATAGCCCAGCCTGATGCACGCTCCTCAGGCCAGAAACTGCAAGGTGCAGCCCCTGAGGTCAGGAACAGCAGCCTTGGTGATGGGAGTGTTCCACAGAGCCTGGAGGACAAGCTGCAGCTGTGATAATAACAGAGGTTATCAATTCCTGGAGAAGCCATCCTCTCTCAAGCATGATGGAAACCATCTTTGCCAGGGGAAGCAGAGTTTAAGCAATGGCTTGCCAAGGGCTGCCTGCCAGGGAAGGATGGGACCACACATGCCCCTGATTCTTCTTCTAGGCTCTTGGCATCCCTCACAATTGCTGCTGGAAACAGGAGATGCTCCAGTCGGACACACAAAGGCTGTTCTTATCTCCTCCTTCAGGGCTGTGCTCAAGCCCTGTGCTAGGCAGGGCTGGGGACAAGTCCAGGCTCAGGCTGTGCCAGAAGGGACCACACTCAATCCTGCAGCAACCTGCCCCAGGGGGCTGGACAGAGGCCAGCTGTGCTGGAGCTGAACAGCAGCAAGGGCTTTGTAAGCATGGAAAGATGAGAGGCAGACAAGTCCTGTGAGTTTAGGAGTTGCCAGCATGTCAAGCAGAAAGGGCTCCATGTTCAAGATTGCACAGGAGCTTTGAGCAAGCTCATCTAGTGAAAGGTATCATCTAGAACAGCTCATCTCCAAGGCATGGAAGTGGAACTCAATGATCTTTAAGGCCTATGCCAACCCAAACCATTCTATGGCCCTATGATCATGCAGATTGTGCAGGAAAGCAGAATAAAAACTTGACTCACTGAAGACAGAGAGAGGACAAAGCTCCAGTTGTCACAAGTGGGTCTTGACAAAGCAAAAATGCTCCTCTAAGGCCCTAGGAAGGAAGGAAGGACATCCCCAAGCTGCCCCCTGATGTCCAACTGCTCCATCACTCCAGGCTGTGTGAGGAGTGTCAGCTCTCCAAAGCCCTCAGCCTCAAGCAGCATGGAGATGTCAGGGTGCACCCAGTGCCTGTCACGAAGGTTCAGCTCTTTGTGTGGGCAGGAAGGTTTCCAGCACCCTGCCATGCTGGATGGAGCCAGAGCCATCATCCTGCCATGCTAGAGGGAGCCAGCACCCTGCCATGCTGGAATCAGTGCAATTTCTGGCCCAGGCTGGTGCTGGAGCTGTGGCAAAGGGAGATCCCACATCAAGCACAGGGCTCTGTGCTGCACCCTGAGCTGCCAGCCCACACTGGGGCTGGGCTCCCTGCTCACAGTTACACATCTGCCCCTTCCTCTGGCCCTTTCATCATCCCAAACCTGGCACTGGCCTCTCACTTACCTTCCCAAGGGTTGAAAGAACCTGGCCAATATTTATAGCAGCCAATCAAGCCAGTAGTGCACTGGATGCTTTGAGAAAAATAGCTGAGGCTTTTCTGAGTCCAGGATTATTTATTATTCATCAAATTGGATTCCAGCTTCCTTCTTCAATTTTATGTGTTGGTTTTTCCTAAAATATGGATTTTAGTTTATGATGAGGTTTTACTTTAGGATTAAAAAGGAGGACATAGAAAGGCAAAATAGGAGAAAGGAAAACAAGATGATAAAAAAGGCATTCTGTAAAAACAACAAAATTTTCAGTGAACAAAATTTACCCTCACAGAAACCAACAAAGGCCAGGACATCAACCAAAGTGACAGTGCACATTTTTTATGAATTACTTCATATGAATTACTCAATGGATCAAGAACCCAGTTTACACCTCTACCAGAGCCAAAGTGTCACAGCTGACAGAAAGTGTCCCAAAGTGGCTGTGGGACAAGTACCCTGTCAACCAGCAGGATCCCTCTGGGAGGACAGGAGAGGCAGGAAAAGACACTTGGCTGATGCAAGGCTCCTGCTCAGAGCACCTTGCTCTCCTGTCAGCCACCTGGAGCACATCTGACAAAGCCAGCTGACCACAGGGCCGTGAGAAAAGGATGGGACCTGCAACTGAATTACCACATCTATTTTCTCCAGGGATTGCCCAGGAGTGAGTCATGCCAGGAGGAGGCTTTGAGCAGGGTCTGGACCTGGGCAGATAAAAGCAGAGTTATTTGTGTGTGTTTGCTTGAATCAGCCAGAGAGAAGTGCACAACACATCAATCCTGCAAAATAAATCACCATAGCACCATAGAGGGCTACCCAGGAGAGATGTCCTGGGAACTGCTCTCCTTCATTCATCATCTGCCCTGGGAAGAGAAACCACAATGCAAGGAGAAACCACATGGCCAGAGGAGAGATGCCAAGGCACAGGACACCCTGTGCCCACCCAAAAGCTGTGGTGGTGGCAGGGGCAGACAGTGCCCAGGCCTACACAGGGCTGGGAGGGAAATGACAGGATCAGATCTTCCTGGCATTGTTCCTCCCTGCTCTTCCCCTTTCCCTCAGAGAAAGGCACTCCCCCAGCAGAACAAAACTCCTGTCTCAGAGGTGGGAGATAAAGGGATGATCCCTTCCCTGACACCAAAAACAAGGCAGAACTGACTACAGTCACATCCCACTTGACATGAGGCTGCAGTGGGCACATGGCCCCTTCCCCCTGCACCAGGGACCCACAGTGTGGGGTCAGGGTAAGAATCACCCACAGATGCACAAACACACTGTCCTACAGTGCTGCCAAGCCCTGAACAGGGAGGGGAAACAACCAGGGGAGCTTTTCCCTGAGCAGAGTCTTTTGGGAGAGCCACAGAAGGGCTCCAAGGCAGTCAGGCAGGCATTTCCCATTTCCCTGGTTACTCCAGCAGTAAATCTCTCTCCCCTGTGTTACAGGTGTTCTCCACTGCTGCAGGATCACGTCAGGACGAGCTCTGCAGTCCCCAGGGCTTGAGCAAGTGCAAGTCAGACAGGCAGAGCCTGAGTGTGTCTCTTCCATGCCAAGGGGAGGGAGAGACAGCAAGAGCCATTTAAATGGGGAAAAACAAGATCACAAAAGGGGAATCAAATCCACCACAAAAACCCAAACCCAGCACCAGGATGTTGGTGGGAAGAAGGCTGCAGAGCAGGCTTAGGATAGAAGACCAGGAAGAGGGAGAGAGCAGCACCTGCAGTAAAGGACCATGACTGGAAAGAGAAGAACCAGGCTGAGGAAGACACCAGGAAAGGCAAGAGACACCTCCACAGCAAGAAACAGATGGTCCAAAATGACAGGCAGGTCCTTGCACGTCACGTCAGGCACCCTGGGTAAACATTCATGCTGACATTTCACACCTACACAGGGCTGCATCATCCCAACACCCAGCAGGAGAGACAACATCCTTGCTGCACTTGTCCCCAGGGCCAGGTCCTCCAGCCCAGATCTCTGGAATTAGACCTCAGGTCTGTTCCCTGGAGAGCCTCAGTGGAAGGTCTGTGTGTGAGGAAAGGGAGTCCAGCTCAATTGCTTTGTTGCTCTGGAGAGCTGCTGTGCCTCAGACATTTCTGCTCTGGAGGATTCCAATTTATTTGGTCACTTTTCCCCTGCTCTTCAGTCCAGGGCAAATATTTGAAAATATTTTCCAGAGGCACAAAAGTTGCTGAATTCTCCTTGATTTCCTCTTGAACCCAAGGGTCACAGCAGCCCTCCAAGGCTTGTGGTGAAGGACCACAACACCTGGAAGGGGACACCACAAACATCAAGGAGTCATTTTGTCATCCAAGGCCAGGGGGGAAGCATGCAGGTGTCCCCAGCCAAGCAGGGAACATCAGGGTGCCAGGGGGTGTGATTTAGAGAGCCTTTTCCTCCCTGATGCCTTAGAAATTAGCTCTGATGTCCCAATGCCAATGATCATTTAAGACTTATCTTCCCCCATCTCCATGAGCTTCAACACAGGACAAACTGAGCAGCTTCTTACTGAAAAAATGACTGAAAAAATACTGAATAAAACAAGGTGATAGGATTTAGGAACTGGGCAAAATGGATTCAGATCTTTCCAGAAGCAAGAGGAGGTTGCACCTGGATGCAGTTCCAAGGGAGTGCTTTGAGCACAGAGAAGCAGCAAAAATCCCAGCACTGCCCTGACCAAAGTCAGCCTAAATCTGTGATGGGCTCAGGGTAAAGGAAGTGACTTTTTTTGCAGAATTGCTGTTCACCTGAATTGCTCACCCAGCTTCACTCACAGCAAGTCAGTAGATGCTGGCTGGCAGCAAAGGCCATTTGCTGCTGTTGCAGAATGACTCCTGCTGAAGCACTAAATCGACTCCCAAAATTTCCACTTTTGGTAAAGAAAATTTTCCCCAATGCTATCCAATGAGAAGTCTATCATATTTCAACAACAGCAGGGAAATCATAACCACTTGTCCCTTGGAAGACTAAAAACAACTAAGCAATAAGAAACAAGCAATTTCAAACAGGACAATAAATTTTCTTTCAGTCATAAAAGAAAAGTGTCATTTCTTTCCTTCAAAGACCCCAGAGGTCTCTAAGCATGAATGAAAACCAGAAAATTGCTGCTTGATTCCTCCTCCACAACACAACTGAGTATATGGAAACATCTATGGGATCTGTGTAACAGGAAAAAAACTCAGAATTACCTCTACGAGAGCAATGAGGCTCCAAGTTCCTGATAAAGGATGTGCCATTACACCTTACACCTGCATTGCAAAATGAGTTTGTGCTAAGGGCAATTAATCCCTCCCACCCCAAAACATTTCTATCAGATCTGGAGTGTGCTGGAAAACAAAGGCAATTTTTATGGGAAAATATTCACAGTTGTTTTTCTATCCACACGTGTCAAAATTGGAGTGGGAAATTAGGAAAGCCAACTCATCAGAGAATGCAATAGTGTCACTATTTCCACCAAGGTACTTGTCCATCCTTGCCCATGACTGTGTACCCTGGCACAGCTCACAACCCACCTGGGTCCTGGGCAGAGGGACAGTTCTGTGTGCAGCATGCACTTAAAACACTTCCTGAACACCTGCAACAGGTATGACACATTTCCCAGAGCTGTCAGCTCTACCTCAGCTCTCCAGCACCTCAAGAAAGGCAGTCAGCATTTCTCCTAGACCCACCTGGTTCCTGATGGAAGGTACAAAACCATGGCCCACTCAGCACTGCCTCCAGTGACACCAGCTCCTTCAGCCTGGGAGCCAAGCAGGAGTTTTACTGACCTGGTTTGTAAGATTTAATAACTGTCAGACCTCTGAAAGAGCCCACACAAAATGAGCTTGTGCAGAAACACTGGATGGGCTTTGAGAAGAGCAGGCATTTGCCCTGGACTGAGGAGAGTCTTGCTGCAGTAAAACCCAGTTCCTTCAAGAAGGGTTTACACCAGTTAAGTGTTTTCTAACAGTGCAGATGTTCTGTTCCAGAAAACTGGTGTAAAGCTGGAGGCCCACACTCCCCAGCCTTCATTCATCATTTTCAGTTCCACAACATGAAACCTCACTCTCTAGAGCAGTACAGAGACTCCAGGTCAGCCAGCCCAGAGGCTTTCCACAAGCATCATGCACCAAAGACAAGATATTGCAAGCTTCCCTTCACAGGCAGGCATCTGCTGCTCACCCAGCCACACCACAGCAACCACCTGGTAAACTCAGACCTGTAAGCTTTTGTTGCAGAAGGCACAACTGAGGGCATTTAGATAAGAGATGGCATTTAAGACAAGAGAAGGTATGATAAGAGATGGCATTTAAGATAAGAGAAGGTATGATAATCTCCTGATTATGCCTCCCATGCAGCCTAAACTGTCCCCACAATCTGCACAGAGACCACCAAAGCACTGTTCCCCCAGGCTGGGTGACCCTCGGACCCCCAGGCAGGATCCATGGGCGATGAAGGGCAGATGAAGTGCACACAGCCTGGCCAACCTCATCGGCTTTGATCTGCAGCTTATTGTCTTGGCATGGTTTAGGGAGCTAATCCTCCCCTGTGGCTGGGTGAGGACACGACCTCCCCAGCTCCCTCAGCTGCACAGCCCCACACAGCACAGGGTGGGGGGAGCTGGGCTGCCTGGGGGCTGGTCAAGCTCACAGGCTCAGGGAAGTGTTGGGCACGTCCAAATTGTGTGGATTTTTTCTGAAATCCTCCTACTCCATAGCAGCCAGCTTAAGCAGCAGGAGCCTCATCTCTGGCTCCTTCCTCTGCCTATTGCAGCAGCCTCTCCTCATGCCCTGAGCCACCCTGGGCCATGGTGAAAGTGCAGGTATCACCCCAAACACATTAGGGAAAGATGTAACACTGCCTGAGCAACCCTCTTTGTGCAATGCAGGTGTAACACAGCCAGCCAGGGCAGATCCCATCCAGCACAGCCTTATCTCACAGCACAAGCTCCCTGGGTCAGCTTTGAGAGGCGAGTTCACACTGCAGGATATCACTGTGGTTATCAGTAACACACTATGTATGGCATCTGCTGGACAACAGATGCTTTCTCTTGCACTCTGCAAGCCTTTGGGAAGGAAACCTTAATTTTGGGATTTGCACCTGAAGCCCACAACCAAGGAAACCAGTCTCAAAGTGGTGGTGATAGTCTGTTCCACCCCTGATGCTTGAGGAAAGATGTGGTTCTCAAGAACTGCAAATCCTATCAGCAAATTCTGAGCATATTGAGAGAGAGCCAAGAAAAGGGACTTGAAGCAGGGACACACTCTAGTCACTCAGCACAACACAATAGGGAGAAGGGCCTTTTGTCAAGAGATGCAGTCTGCAGGGAAGAAAAAAGGAGAGAAGGATCCCTTCCTTCTCAGAGGTCTCCAGTGAGCCTAACAGGCATGAAACCCTCAGGAGACAAAGAGAAAGAATTAAGACACAAAATCCAAGTGTAGAAACTATACTGTGAAGAGTCAACAAGGGAGGAGGTTTGGTGTGGAAGACAAGAAAGCCTCTTGAGAAAGCACTCAAGAGATGAGCTGCAAGATGCACAGGAAATGAAAGAGCACCCAGAGCTCTGCACCTGGGCTGTCACCCAACCAAACACATTTCAACACAGCCATGAGCTATTTCCTCAGCCAAGCACAGACACAGGTGAGGGATGCAGGAACTGTGAGGACATGTCTTTAGGATGCTGCTCTGCAATCTCCAAAGAGACTGGTTCACTCTCAGCAGCCTCTGTTTTGACTGACATTTCCATCTCATGGACTGTAACAACAGAGGGGAGAACATCACCACAGTGAGTTTTCCTGTAGCTTTCCACACCAGCAGGTTTTTTATCAGTAACTCTGGTACCACTTAGCTTTGACTTCCACACCACCCCTTTCACAGCAATATTATCCCTGTCTATGGAGAAAAAGGCCCAGGTCTCCAGGGTCAATCATCAGCTCCAGCTCAGGACAGGGAGCTCAGAGCCAAACCAAACTTTTGCTGCAACACCACATCCCTACCCAGCACCCAAACTCTGGGGTGCCTTCCAGTAGGCAAAGCCACAAGTGTCCCACAGGACAGCCAAAAGAAACAGAAACACAGGTGCTGATCTTGGCTCAGCCACTGCAGCTGCAAAGCTGAGCCCCACACAGGCTGCAAGGGCCAGCTGAGGCTGTGGCACCACAGCTGGATGCTCCAGCCACACCACACTCCCACTGCCAGCAGCACCCAGGCAGCTGCAACCAAACCTGCCTCACCATGCTCCAGCTGGAGGCCACAGCACAACCACTGCAGGCAAGTGCCATGGTCTGAAACAAGTCACTGCACCTCCCAGTGAGTCAGGATCCCTGTCCATGAAGGGTAGCTGGAGTATGGCCTCTCACACCTCACAGGTCTCCAGCAAAGATCCCAAGGATGTCTGTGCCATGCTGGCATTATGAGACATCCCACCTATGTGACAGCTTCCACCAGACAGGAGAGCAGAGAAACCTCCCAGCAGGGATGTGGTGGGGGTCCAGGAAGGATCACCAGCTGGAGAAAAAGACTGTTCCCACACTGTCCCAGACTCCTGGATGTAGTGTAACTCACACACATACCAGTACACTCAAGTAGTACATGTTTTTCCCTCCAGCCCTGTGTTGTCTCACAGGACTGGCCCTGAAATCCTTTAGAAAAGGGTTTTGGAAAACCCACCAACTGGGGGACCTCAGGTGTAGAGCCTGCAGAAGCCCATGACTGCCAGGGTAGGATAAGAAACAGTGCACACAGTTCTCAGTCAGGCCAGGCTTCTTGAGAGGCTACAGGAAAGGAGAGGCAAACAAAAATCACAAAGCAGAAATACGTGGGGAGGAGGTGGAGCCAGATCCAGCATCTCCCTGGTGTGCAGGAAAGGAAAGTGTCATGGTCTGTGCAGGCAGGAGGGTTTCAGGAGGATGGAGGCAGGTTACAGATAGCCACAGGAGAGGGGAGTAAGCCACACATCAGGAATAATTTGGGTCACTGCCACATCCTGCACTCTGGCTGCACAGCCTGGGGGATGACACTCGCAGTGAGCAGCGTTTGGTGCAGGGTGGTGGGAAGCTGATGAAGGGTAAGAATGGGTCCCAGGACATCAAATAAATGCTGGGATAAGAATTCCAGTCATTCTTTAAAGAGGTTTCTGCCAAGGCCACTGCATGCCCTTGCCCCGGGCTTGGTGGCTGCACTGCCTCGCCACTCACTGCAGACAGACAGACAGACACACTGGCTCCAACCATGGGAGTCACAGTCCCTTTGTCACTCACTCAGTCTTGAGCTCTCTGAACACCTGAGATAGCACAGCATCCATTTCATGCCAGTCTCAAAGACAGGGAAAACCTTTCCAGTGTCTGCTGGAGATTTACCATTTGGCATTCCAGCACCTTCTCCCAGAGCCTGGCTCCCAGGACAGGGCCACAGCAGCTGGTTGTAGGATGAGTGGCAGCTGATCCCACAGCTCTTTGATCAAGACTGTGAACTGCTGGGGTGGATTAAGGAAAGAGGACTTCAGCTGACTTTTATTAGCTTTCTGTTGCTCCTTTCCCAACTTAGAAATTAGCAAGTATTTGCATCCAAAAGGCAGGTGAGCCAACCTGCTGGGGATAGGGAAGAGGCACTTTGTAGAAGGGGCAAAGGGGCTTTTTATTTAAGTGAGGGGAGAAAAGACTTTTCTGTCTACCTGGGCCAGGCTGGAAAATCCAGACAACACAGATGCCACCTGGCTTTCCCTTCCCCTCTGGTGCCACAGTGGAGCCTGGTACAGGGCTGGTCAAATGACCATGTGAGATTTCAAAGCTGCCTCCCAACTTCAATAGGTGGGAGAGCAGGAAGGAAAGCAGGCCCTCAATCACCACACCGATTTTCATTGCTATTAAATATAATTATCTCTGCTGTCTTTCATCTTCACTTCTGCTGTGAGAGCTGGCAATGAAGGCAGCACACAGTGAGGAGAGGCAGAGTGGGGGAATTGCAGCAAACAACACAACCTCCAAAATGCACTGCTGACCCTTGGGGAGGGAGCACAGGAGGCAGGGAAAACAAGTCCATCACTATCAAAGGGTGGGAGAGGGACCAGACACAGACACTTGCTCAGCTTTGTTTCTTTCCCTCACCACAACTGCAATGTCTCCAGAGCACTCTGAGCCTGCTCAACACCACCAACAGCTCCTCCCAAAGGTATCCCAAGAATTTTCAGCATCCTCTGCAGCACGTAGCATGGACCATACCCCCCACCTCCCACCTGGGCTGCCAAATTTAAAACACCAAATGTCATGGCCCGCCCTTATTTCTGGCCCTGCTCCACTGTGTGACCTGCAGGTACTCAGGCAAGAATTTCTGCTTCTGCCCCCATCACCTGGGCCGCTGTTAAAGCATTTTCATGGACAATCCACCCCTTTGTGCTCAGGTGAGCTCCTCTTCTCTCCAGCATGGGAGATGGGAAAGGCTGGCCAGCAGGCAGGTTTTCACTTTCTCCTCAGCACACCTTGCTCCAGACACTTTGTGGTAAGAGCTCCTTTTTAAGACCTATTGATTTCATAAATAATAGAGTACAAGACAGAAACACATCACACAAATACACAGGTCAAATAATCTCTCCCTTAAGAAACAAAGAGGAGCTACAAAGAAAAAATAGCCCAGCAGGCAAGCATTGATCTTTAAGCAAGAGATCAAGTGGCATTAGAGTTATTTGTTAATTAACTTAACAGCACAGAGATAGGGCCAGAGTCAAACAGGTCACCTTGGGGATCCTGCTTCACAAACATGATCTTGAAGCCTGCCTTTCTCACTCCAGGAGCACCCAAGGAGTTTCTGCAACACCACAGCTACCTCTGCCTTGGTTCTACTGACTGGTGTCCACAGGGGACAAGTGCCAAAAGCCAAAATCTTCATCCCTAACTCCTCTAAAAAGCTCCCAGCCTAGGGAATCCAACATGCAATGAGAAACTTTTCCAGACAGAGGCCTGCGTTAGAAGACTCTGACACAGAAATCAACACCTACTGCTCCCAGAATGAAAAGAACAATGTCTCCTGAAGTAACCACAGCCTAGAAGAACAAAAGGAAAAGGATATTCCTAGGCTGTCACAGGATGAAAACCATCTCAGTTAGCCCTGGTCACCTCATGGACCAGGTGTAACAGGAGACAGGCAGAGCCCTTGTGGCAGAGGGGACTCACACAAGGGGAACAGCAATGCCCCCCGTGTCCCCTGCCCATGCTGCCAGAGGATCCCATGGTGCCCAGCACACTCCAAGGTGCTCATTTCAGCTGGAACAGGCAAAGCCCTTCCTGCAGTTGGAAGACTGCAGCACACCAAGGCTCAGCTCTGGCTGTGAAAACATGAGGAGGGAATCCCTGCCAGGAGCAGCCACCCCAGAGGGAAGCAGGAGCTCCATGCAGGCAGCTGCTCAGCTTAACCCTTTCAGTCACCAGCTGCAAGAACAGCTACCACCAGTGGCACATGCTCCACACAGCCACAAGCTCTTGCAGAAAGCAGGATCGGCCACAGCAGCATTCCTCACTGGAAATTTGCAGAAAAATCCTCGTGCCACACAGAGCACCACTGTATCCTCAGCTTGCCTCATCTCTGGAAGGCAGCAGTGAGTTATGAGCTGCATGGAAGGTGCCTGCAGGGAGCAGAAACAGCCAGGGAGAACAGGGGTGACAGCTTTTTGGCACTGGGTGACGGCACTGGTTCAAGCCCAGCATTTTTGTGACAACAGAGCGGTGTGTTTCCAGCTGTATTGCATTATCAGGGAGGAAGGGCTGGAGTGATTATAAAGAAATCTAAAGGTGGTCACTGGGGAAAGACTTCCTTGCAGATGGCAAATTCCTGGCCTGGAGCAGTGGTCACCTGGCCTGTCTCAGCTACAGCTAAGCAGAAAATGACCCTCTGCCAGAACATGTCCAGGTGTTCACAGTGCTCACCCCCACCCAGAAACCACCCCACAGCACTCTCTCCCATCTTGCTGGTTTAACCATATACCCTCACCTTTGCTGAGAATTGATACCAGGTAACTTCAAACTCCACCTGAGGTGACAGCCACCACTTGTGCAGTGCAAAAGGCTCTCAGCACACGTTTACCAGCAGCACTGGCTGCTGTGCTACAAGGAGACAGGGAGAAAAGAAGGGATGCCAGAAACCTGTGCCCTGCAAGCCCATCACTCTTTTCACTGACGCCCCACATTCAAATCTCTGACAAACTCTTCTTTCATGGAACCTGTACCTCAACAGAGGAAGGAATTTATAGACATCTCCTCTGACAAGGAGAACAGGGGGACTGAAGAGTGATGTCTGCCTGCAGTGACAGCTCTGTTGTAGAGCTGCAAATCCCACCTTTCCCTGAGACACACGTAAAACTTCCTACAGCACACTAAATCCACAGGTCAAATACACAGAAGAATATCAATACAAGAATCTTCTTTCCCAGCTTATTTCCTTCCCAAAACTACCAGTGATCAGGTCCTGCCACTTGAGAAGCACTTGTAAACCAACCATTTCTAAAAGCAAGAGAAGAAACACAGCCCTGCTCTCACGTCAGAGTGACAAACCTTTGTAAAACGATTCGCTTCCCTCCCCTCCTACTCACTCGTGTTTCAAAAAACACTTCGTTCAAAAGCAGCTCTTTAAGGAGGTTATATAATAAGTGATTTGTACCACAAGGCTGGCTAGTTTTAGCCCAGCTACTTAGATCATAGTTGGATTATATTTCCTGGTTAGTTGGCAGGACCCATGTCCAGTGACGAGCCTGTGGGCAGAGGATGCTCCTGGCCATTGCATTTCCTGGCCAGGAGAGTCAGAACCACAGTGCTCTGCTGTTTCTGCCTATTCAGTAAAGCTCTGTTGTTGTATCTGTCCAACTCCAGCTCCCAGACAGGAAGGAAAGTGGGCACTGCTTGAAGATTCTTACTTTTTCACAGATCACAGTTATGTTTAACATGCTCCATGCTCACAGCAGCCAAAGCCATTTGCAGCAGCACCAGGCTCCCCAGGGGCCAATCTCAGCACAAAGAACCCTTGCTGAAAGTTTAGTGAGGTCATATGTCTGGCAAATGTAATGGCAACAAATTAAACTACTTTTTTAAGAACTTGGCTTCCACCGTGCCTTGGAGATCCAAAACAAAATCCTTAACTCTTCGTGGGCTCCTCCTGCACAGAGCTCACCACATGAGGTTTGCCAGGCAGGATTTGTCCTCGAGCAGTGCAGAAGCCATGGCAGCCTAAGGACAAGCCACAGGCTGCTCCTCACTTGGCTGCTCCACTGCTCCCCGAGTTAACAGCTTCACAAATGGGACACTGCAGATGTGCCTACATTAAAAAAAAAAGAGATCATGAGTGTAAAAGTGGGTTTAACTCACTCCAGAGGCTACTCTCTCCTTAGCACTCAAAACCTGTGCTGCTTCGTGGATAAAGAGCCTCAGAACAAGACAGACAACAGGATTTGGGCTCCTCAAGATTTTTTTTTTAAGCTGTTGTTCAATCTAAACCCAAGGATTAAAATGTCAGTCTTGTAGTTTCCAAGCCTTGCCTGCCTCTCAAGCAATAGCCAGCCTTCTGAAGTGCTGGTACATTTTAAGTCCTATTCCAGGTAGGAGGGTTGTAAGGGGGAAAATGAAGTTGCTGAGATTTAGGGTAAAGTAGGTAGTTAATATTGTCAGAATCTTTTTCTTGCCTCCTAAATCATATACAGGTTGTAAGATTCCCTCTTCTTCTGACTACCCTCTGCCATCCACCCAGTATTACCACTACAACAACATGGAACAGAAGGTAAGAAAAGCAATTTTCCCAATCTGCTGCTTTTGATTGGGATAGAGTTTATGTTTTTACCCAGCAGCTCCTATAGGGCTGTTTCAGATTAGTGCTGGTAACAGAGTTGATAATTCAGGGATGCTCTAGTTTGCTGCTGAGCAGTGCTTACACAGAGCCAAGGCCCCTTCCGCTTCTCACCCCACCCCAAGAGAGGAGGCTGAGGGACAGAGTTGGGAGGGGACAACCAGGACATCTGAGCCCAGCTGACCCAAGGGATACTCCAACCATGTGGCATCATGCTCAGCATATGAGCTGAGGAAAGAGAGAGAGAGGGAGGGCATTCACAGTGCTGGCATTTGTCCTCCCAAGTCATCATTACATGTGATGGAGCCCTGCTGTCCTGGGGATGGCTGAACACCTGCCTGCCCATTGGAAGTGGTGAATGAATTCCACATTTTGCTTTACCTGATCAACTGTCTTTATCTCAATCCACAAGTTTTCTTTAGTCTTCTGATTCTCTTCCCCATCCCATTGAGGTGAGGGGCTGGGTGGGGATCAGCTGCCAACTGGGGTTAAAACACAACACCCTATATTTCACTTGTCCTCAGCACTTGAGCATTTAACCTGTTTCAGAAGCACAATTACATCTTTCAAATGGATTCACTCAGAACATCTGAAAAGCATCTGTGTATCAAAAGTGCCCAAATGCGGGCACCTCTGGACACACATGAAATGTGTTACTTGTACTGCCATCCTCTCTAAAATACTACATACAGTTGCTTCTGTGTCTCTAAGACATTAGAAGCTACACATTAAAAGGATGCAAAGGCTATTTTTAAAGTAAATCACAGAATATTCTGAGTTGGAAGGAACCCACAAGGATTATTGAATCGAACTCTCAAGTGAATGGCCCATACAGGGATCAAATCCACAACTTTGGCATTATTAGCACCACGCTCTACCCGAGCTTAAAAACTGATATAGGAATGTTTCAATTTTCCCCTCCACACCTCAATCCCAAAGGCCAGTCCACAATACTGAGGATCACGTTGAAAGTTTAGGCTCTTGCAACTGATTTATGTCATTGTTTCAGTGGCAGCAGATCAGGGCAGGAACAGCTGTTTTTCCAGCAGCAAATTGGCCACAGCATCTTTGAGTCCCCTCCTCCCCACCCATCTGCATCACCACACAAGCTCATTTCAATGAAAATGATGTCAGGCTCTCAGCAAAAAGCCACTGAAAGCTTAGAGCAAGAGCACAGAGTATCACCACTGAATTGATTCCATTAAGGGAAAGTAATGATTTATCAGACTCAGAGCCTGGAAACAGAAAACAAAGTCTGTGGCAGAGCAGAGAGAAACTCATCATCAACCAAGCATGGAAATGAGAAAGCTCTCAGCCTCCCACAAATAAGGAGTGAAATATTGTGATCATGCCAGCAAGGGGCTCTTAGAGATGTACAAAGGACCAGGAGGGAAAGAGACCAGAAGCTTCCTAGTGGCTGGCAGGAAAATACAACCTGTGGGATGAGGAGCATTAACACCACCAAGGAACTGTCCCAGCCAACACAGCCTGCAACAAAACCAGGTGCAACACCTGAAACCATCCCAAAGCCAAAACCACAAGGCCTGGCCTTGAAACCAGCTAAACCCCATGTGAAGTAAGGATGCCAGCCTGTCCTCAGGGAAGCATCCAGAGTGCCACAACACACATGGAGATGGAGGCCCTGCAAGCTGTGCAGGGCTGGCAGGTGCTGTGGCACGAGGTACCACCAAGGGCAGGGACTGAGGCAGCCTCCCTGCCTGCAGAGCTCAAACAGACAGTGGTGCGAAGGTAACCCTGGGGTGCTCAAGTTTCTCCAGGAATGTGGGTCAGAGTTTATTGCAGGAAAGGAGACCACCAGTATGTGTTAGCAGAAGAGGTGTTGCAGACAGGATCTCCCAGAAGTCTAAACTCTTGTGCAGCTACATACTGAGCAGCTGCTCAAGCCCCAGAACAGTCAGGAGGAGCAATGAGGGGAGGAAGGTGCCAGTGATGAGCTACTCAATAGTGAAAACATCTGCAAAATGACCAAAAATTCAAGGCAGTCCAGTGAGAAGAGGGGAGTTCCATGATGGAGAAAACATTCCACTTCCTGTCCCTTTGCCCTGTCTTTAATTTAAGAAGCAAAGATGAAGCAAAATCTCCTTGGAAATCACCCTCCATCTGACATGCTGGGGCCTCTGTTCCAGCCTCAATCATTTTTCCTGTTGCAAATGGGAGCAGGTTGAATGTGACAGATTTAATCACCTCTGCACAAATATCACCCAGGGGCTCAGCTGCTGTGTCAGATTTGCTGTGTGACACTTGGCTGAGACAAACCCTTCCAGGTGCCAGTTGCACAGGACCTCACCTGCTTGATATGGTTCTAGAGCAGAGGTGAAAGCTCAATATGGTCCTAGAGCAGAGGTGAAAGCAGATACCACTGCCCCAGATATCCTGAGAGCACTTTGCTCCTCACCTTCAGGCAGCACATGCCTCAGCAACTGGCCTAGTACAGCCTGGGCCAGGCATCTGGCAACTCCAAGGTGCTTACACACTTTAACTTAGTAGGCCCAGAGACAGGAGAGATATGACCTTCAGTCCACATGCTGGCTGCTGGACTTCTGGAAAGCACAAGAGATCACAATTGTTACCCACTTAGGAATAAAATATTGCTTTTATTTTAGTGAAGTAACAAAGCTATTTACAGATACAGTAACTATACATTCCAATTGAAAAATAGATTGTGCTCAAAATTGTAAAAGCAAGTCACACACAGTCTGTTAGGAACACACACAACCTCAAACCTCCCAACTCCTTCAGTTCCTGGAAATCTCAGGAAATCAGTTTGTTCTGTTCTGAATGATTTTCTGCTGAGTCTCAAGACATTCCTTCAGCTTGTCTTCAGTGAGTGTCAGCCTCTGCTCCAGGATGGAAACTGTCTGCAAAACAAAAGTGAAAGCTGCTGTTGAGCTACTGACAAAGACACACTGCACTCCCAATAAAATGTGCCCAATAAAATGCTAAATTCACAGGAATATTTTGAGGCTGGAACTCCAGTGTCAGTATTCCAGGAGGGCAGAGCCCTGCATGACTTCAGAGAGGAGCAATAGCAGACAGTGGGCACAAAGCCCTTCTGCAGACAACACCAAGCACCCATTTCAGCACTGGCTCTGCATTTCCTTTCCTGGACAGGTTCATGAGGCACCAGGCACTGGAGAGCCACCAGACACATTTCTGCTAACGAGACAGAAATTTTAAACAATTTTACTCAGTTATGGCTCTGATTTTATCTCTTTGCTGCCAACCATTTCCTCCCTTCCCTCAACATCATGGGTCTGCTGTAATTAAAACACTCAAAACTTGCTGGACATGACAGGCAAGAAAACCTTCCCAGCCCAAGACAATACAGCAGGAGATGGAGGGGAAAAACTCCACTCCAAAAGTGGCAATATCTCCCTCAACATAATGCCTACATTTCATTGTGTAATCCACTTATCCTGCAAAGGATTGCTCTCTTTCTCCTGGAGCTGAAGTCATCATGTACAGGATGCACAGGAAGAACATTTTAACCACGTGGCAATAAAAGCTTCTGCTGAAAACCTTTTATTGATCACTCCAAGATAATCAAGGGCCTCAGCTATGCACAACCACTTTCAGCTTCCAGAGACACCAGAATGGCTGATAATGGGTGGTGATGATTTAATGCTTTAATATCCATAAACTTATCAGCAACAATCGATAGCTTCACATTTTGGGCATTTTTACTGCATAAATAACATCCTCTGCTAAAAACAAAGGATGCTCAGAACCTTGGACTTTAATGAAGTAATTAAAATAAACTTGGCCAACTGCTGTTTGTATAGCAGTTATACATAGAAAGCCTTTTAATAGCACATTTCGTAAGCACATCTTTAAGTGCCTGACAAAAGCAAGCAGGTCTCATTATCCCCATTTTACAGCTGGGGAAACGAAAGCACAAAGAGAGGAAATAGCTTGGCTAAGGCCACTTGAGACTAAGAAAAGTCTGCTGTAAAATGATTTGGGGAATGAAACAAGTCGTGGGGGAGAAGAGAAAACAGACATGGTAAAAACAGCAGGCATAAGGCAAAGCCATCTTGCAAGACTACATCAAGGAAGTCACGAAGGGCTTGAGGTTGTTCAGTGCATCACAATGCACCTTCCTCTCCTCCCTAAACACAGTTCAAAGCTTATTTCTAATATATTTCTTATTTCTGACCTGTGACAAGGCAGAAGAGCTCTGCTGCAGCTGTAGAAAGCTTCACCTGAAAGAATAAACCCTGCATTGCCCAAATATTTCATGGGCTACAGCACCAGCTGCATTTTTTTCCTCCTCTACTTCCATCCCTTAGAGGCACAGGAACTGAAGTACACAGAGAACCAGAAGAAACACTGTGGTGCCAGCAGGTAACATCCAGGTGCCCCAGAGCCAGCAGGAGCCCTCCCATCTATTCAAAGGAGAGAGGACTTAATCTTTTCCACATCCAGCCATGCCATTGCCTAGTGACTGTCTTGGAGACCAGGACAAAGCCACCAAGGGCAGAACACAGCAGGCCAAATGTCTACCAAGGGTTTACAGCAAAGATCTCACCCTTTAAGCAACCAGACAGAGAATGAAAACCAGTAGGGATCCTGGCTTTTCCATCTGAAAAATGAACTAGTAACTCAACACTCCAATAAAAAGAGAGAGAATGAAACATCGCATCAAATTTCCTTTAGAAAGATAATCAGCTGAATTAAAGGCCCAGTCACACTGCCCGGCCAGAAGCAATGCCCAGATCACTCGTGGCTCCTCTGTTCCATGATTTACTGCCACCATGATCCTGTCAATAGGAGTTAAGAGCTGTTACATACAGCACCATGAGACACAAGCAAAGCAGCTTTCACAGAGTGTTGAATTTGTGAGAAAGCTGTAAGGAAAATGTTTATTGAAATGGAAATTGCACGTAAGTATAAGCAGAAACTTGCAGTAAGTATTTTTTGGAAACTAAAAGTGGAAAAGTAGCAGTCAGAAATTAAATTCAGGAAGAACAAAGTAGGAATCAATGACTCTAGTCCATTTAGACTTGAATATATGATGAATATAAATAGCCAGGGCATCTGATATCCTGGAAAGGTAAGGGAAAGCACAAATACTGCCCAGTTGCTATAAGTGCTATATTGCAACTTGCACAGAAAAGCTCTTTTATTAGCAACTGAAAGTTTTACAATATTTCCATGCTGCTATTTATAAAGCAAGTCATTCTCAGGAGGCAAATGAAACTGCACCCATTCAACTCCTGCATGCTTTTGCTATGGCTTCTCAAAGATAACAAACCAGCAGTTAAGCCAAGGAGAACACTGTTATCCAGTGAGGATTCACAGAGCCCAGTTGGCACTCTGAGACAGGATCTGGGCTTCCTGGTGTGTCAGGAACTCAGTGCATGTCTCCATCACATACCAGGGAGTAAATGCTGGATAATTTATTGAAGTCCTGGCTCAGATTGGCAGAAGGACAACAGCTTAGGCTTAAACAAGAAAAAAAGACCAAGCTATTTATTTTTTAAGGAGTGTTTTTGACATTGTAGTAATATACTGAGTATTACTATGGGCACCAGAACAGAATACAGGAATTTTTCACAGAAAACCTAAATCACTTCTACCAACACTTTTGGCAACATTGGTCTTCACTTATCTTCACAGACTCAACACTGAAAAAAACCAATCTTCTGTTTGGAAACATTAATGAGAAGCTATGGATAAATAAAAAGTTGCCTCCAATTTAGTTAAAAATTCTGGGGAATATTCACTCCCATCCTCCCCCAGGACACCTGAACTGAGGCACCCAGCAGTCATGCTTGCTTACCTCAAGACAGGTCCCTTATGGCATTTCTCCATGTTACTTTTACAACCCAAATAACAGTGATTTGGGATGCTGCTCCAAGGTGCTCTCATGGTATCTCTTCCTTAGTCCCTCTTCAGCAGCAGAGATAGTTCAAAAGCCACTGCCTTAGGGCTGAAGCTTCTGCAGCAGCCCTGGAGGGGCTTTTGAGGAGGACAGATAAGGAGAACCAGGTGCTAACTGAATGCCAAAAGAAACCAGTTCCACCAGCATGGAAGGAAACCTGAACAGGAGTCCAGAGCCAGGGAGCAGAGGTCACCAGCAAGGCTCTGGAGCAGCAGAGGAGCCCCTGGAAGGAGAGATCCAGCCAGCCAGATGGGCCAAAGCAGGACTCAGCCTGGAGCTGGGGGCAAGGCAGGCAAGGAATAACTAATGGAATAACTAATGCTCAGCTCAGCCTGCTCAGGGACATTCTCTGCAAGGCCAAAGGGCCTTTCCAGTATGCAGCCACAGTGGCTCTGAGCTAGCCATGGAATAGAACAGGGGACAGAACTGCCTGACTGATCATCAATATTCAGGAAACTCTCCCAAAAGGTATGGACACAGCAGTTCCTCAGAAAAGTAACAACAGCTTGGCTGAACCTACAAGGGATATGATCCTGCACACTGACTGCACCACAGATGTGTTCTTGGCTCTGTGCAGGAAAAGTAGGACACTTGCACTTCTATTCCTGTTTCTTCATAGCAGAAAATCCCTCTCTCCACTGATCTCAAAGGAAGCAGAAGTAGTTTCCTAGCTTTACTTTAAAAGATTCTCATAAGTTTGCTCCACTGTTTTTTCTAAGCATATGCTAAAACATTTTGCAGAGCACTAATGTATCAAACAGCTCAAAGAAAAAACATTACTTCTGCCTCTTCAGATTTTTCTTCCCTATCTGACATGTTAATTTATGAAGACAGCATTTTCTTTTCAATTTATAAAAAAATAATCACCCACAATAAGCACACAACAAATGCAGAAGTTTGTAAGTTTCTGCACCCACACTTTCTCCACTCCACTGTGTGGGTACAAGGCAGAACTTAGGGATTGATGGTTTTTAAAAGGTCCATTGAAGACTACAGATTGCCCATAGATTTACAGAATGGGACTTGTCACATTTGAACTGGAGTTGCAGGTTAGAGAGCTCTGCCCTCTGTAACAAGCATGGCCAGTGCAGGTGTGTTTTCAAAGACACCCTGCTGTAACTTCAGGTGATTTTCCCTAAAATTAGCTATTTCAGAGCCCGCTTTACTCCCAAACATGGCCAGGAAGTACATATGAACTGCATCATCAAAATGCTGCCTTAGCATCCAAAGGGCAAGGAGGTAAATCAAGCTTGGGAGCCCTTTCTCTAAACTAATGCAATGAGTGAAATAAACTACATGGGAAGGGTTTGCACTGGGGTAGCCCTCCCTACCTTTTACAGGAGGAAAAAAACCCTGAACTCCCACCACTAATCACAGCTCACAACTCCAAACTGCAGCTGCAAGATTGAAAGGCTCATGGCAGAACTTATGCAGAGAGTTCAAGCACAAACCTGTCTGGCAAGAACAGCTTCTCCTCCTCCCATTCCCTGCTGGGCTTTGCCCCAACCTGCAGCCAGTGCCCCTCAGCCCAGCAGCTGCACCTGGACCCCCAGAGCAGATCCCTGCTTTTACCAAGCACACCTAGAGAGAGCTGGGCTGCTCTCCTCAGTGCAAATTGGAATTTATCAGCTTTGAGATGGCACCCAAGCCAGCTACACCTTCTGCACCTCTGAAGCATTCTCAGAAGAGCTGGCAGCTCAGACTGAGTGAGAAGTCTCATCTCACAGTAGAACAAGGCATGAAGCTTTCACAGAATTAACACTTTATGTAGCAAACAAATGCCTGCAAGGACCAGCCTTACTCCAGTGGTCAAAGCCTTAACCTCAGAGTGGGTTTTGGTTTAAAATAAGATGTGGGGTGATTTCTAACACAAATGATAACTCCTCACGTGCTCAGACTAAAACAAGATGTGCTACCCCAAACATTTAAAACCAGGTCTGTAGCCCCTCACCATCTGAATGGTTTTGAAGGCAGACTCTAATGTGGACTCTCACAAAGCCTATTTGCACAGACTTTAAAACCAGGCTGAGTTAATGAGTGAAGACTCAGCACTATCCCATTCTCTAATTCAACACCATGAACCTTCCTGGGTTTACTTTGTAACTTGCTTCAAATGTGGCTGGCCAGGAACATCTTGGTCAGTGCTGCTGCACAGACTTGAGTCAGGAAGTCCCACAGAGCCCTCAATGCAGGTTTTGCACATCCATCCAAGGCTCACCCTCACATGTGGGGTCACATGCATTAGGAACACATGACAATGCCTGCAGAAGGACAGATGCCAGCACTAGGCTGGCCTCATCAGGATCTGCTCAGGTTGTGTTGCTAAACAACCTCCTTGTCTGCTCTCTAGTGCAGGGCATGAGAGTTCATAGTCCCACCAGCTCTCTTCATCCACCATTCAGACATCCACTACTGAGGACACTTGAAAAGTAAAGAATTTTCTGTTCAGCAGCCTGAAGCACTACAAGAGGGAAATGGTTACTGAGAAAACTCAAAGCCAGTGCTCAGCTACCCCTCCCTTAGAATTAAAATGAGGGTGCTGAGGCCCTGGCCAGGCTGTCCATGGAAGCTGTGGCTGCCCCATCCCTGGCAGTGCTCAAGGCCAGGCTGGATGGGGCTGGGAGCAACCCAACCTGGCAGCAGGGCTGGAACTAGATGAACTTTAAGGTGCCTTCCAAACAAACCATTCTATCATTCTCAGCTGCCACCTCTCCTTCCACCTCCCAGCACACCCCACTTTCTGCAGAATTACCTGAATTACAGTTTACCAGCCCTTCCACTAAATTATAGGAGCAACTTTGGTGTAATGCACAAATCCCCTGCAGTGGTACTCAGCACAGCAACAAGTGATCACTTGCAGTGCTCACCGTGCTTTTTACAGTAGGAAAACCACACAAGCATACACAAAAATTCCAGTATTTGCCAGAGCAAGCAGCATGATCAGTACCAGTATCACAGTGACCAAAGGGACCCTGGGGTACAGAAAAGGTTGTCTTTTGTATTAAATAAACCCCAGCTACAAAAATGAGCCACAGGCTCTGCCAGTTTCATCCACACAGGGTGGAGACACAAGGCACACAAGCCCCTTGCAACTGAGTCTTTCCATTTACAGCCCTCTGAGTAGAAATGTTTCATCACACATTGCTGTTGCTTTAGTCTTGACAGCTGCTCAGCCAAAGGTGAACTGATGGCACTTGCATCACATCCTGCACGTTTCTACAAGGGAATGGCTGATGGCTTCAGTGCAGCCTCCTTGCTGCAGAGCCCCCAGACCTCTGGGGCTGGGCCAGCACAGCAAAAGGAGTCAGGAGACTCCCACTTTCACAAGAAAACACAGCCAGTCAGAATGAGCTACAGCAAAATGTCCAAACATGCACCATGACAGCAACAGTACAGAGGTTAGAACTCTGAATGACCAGAGGTCTCGCCCAACCACAAAGACATCAAAGCCTTCCCATATCCATCCCCAGCCTCTGAGAGGATGCAAATCTCCCACCTAAATGAACTCAGCTGCTGGTACCAATAGCTGAATAACAACTTATATTCATCTTCAAAGGCTGCTTGTGAAAACAAATTGTGGGAGGTGTTTAATATTCCTTCCCATTGAGGGAAAATGGAAGGTGAAGGTCCTGTGACCATCCAGGGAGAGGATGAGCACTTCTGAAGAGCCAGCCTTCAGAGGGTGCCCTGCTAACACAGCAACAGCCCTCAGAGTGCATTTAATTTAAGCAATCTTAGAAAGGAGAAAAGTGTATTTGCATCAAGATTTTATAAAACGTATTTTGGAAGTAAATTTCAGGAGGGAAAAAAATGTTGCTCTGCTGAATGACACAGAGGACTGGCAATAAGCAGGGTACTTGATTTGTATTGAGTGAGAGATCAAAGCTACTGAATCTCTAAGAGATGGGTCTAATTCACAAGAAATAGCCTCTATGTCTTTTAAATTCAGATTTAAAAAACAGGCTCATCTGACACTCCACAGATTTTCAGATGAGAACTTTTTTATTAGTGTTTCAGATTTCAAACTAGTTCTCTTGGAGTAAAAATTACTTGCAGTTTTTTCCCTGTATATTGGGTCCATTGGTGTTCAGGTATTGAGAGCACTACAGAAACCAAGATATTTGTGAACAGTAAAGATACTGATCCCCCCACCACTGCCAAATATTTCTTCTTGATTTGAAACTGCTTAAAGTCATAAAGCATATATTTTACTAATTTACATTCAGTGCCTCCCTAAAGTGAGACCACATTCATCCCTCACCAACATAGGCTTGAGACCACATCTCAAAAAAAGAGTAAAAATTTGATTTAACCCGCTTTCATTACTAAGCACTGGACACACAAACATTTTCAGCTTTAATTAAAAAGCAGCCTACTTGTGTCCAAGTCTATTTTTATGCTAAAAAATAATTTAGAAAAATTCTTTCTCCGCCTGCAATCTTTTCTGGAGTGAAATAATCCTTTAATCTCACATGAGCTAGATTGTCCTTCAATTCAGGCTTTGGATTATTTTACAGATTTATCAAGTCTTCTCCATTTCACTGTGTTGTTTTCTCCCAGCTTCACTGCAAGATTAGTTTGGGGAAGCATATAAAGCCATTTCCTGTGGGTGGATTATCGCAGCTATTTATGAATTTTTATGCTAACCTGGTTCTGAACTCTTCTTTTGGAGAAGACATCTTCCTTCCCACATAAAACCAGCAGCTTTTGCCTCAGTGCCTGCTGCCCACAGATGAACAGTGAACACAGCAGCTGGAGGTGTTTGGAGTGAGGACAAAACTGTTGGAAGATGATCACTGCAAATGCAGCCAAGACAGTTACTCACAGATGATCTTTGCAGAAGGGCATCTCAGCTCTAAATGCAGGAAATGCACCTGAACCAAGCAAATCTTTGATATCTGCTCCATTTTTGTTTCAGCCAAAATATACTTTTCTGTGCCAGGTTATCCAAGAGAGAAAAATCACCTTGTTTTCCCCTTAAACTTAAATATTCACCCCAACCCTTCAGAGATACTGAGGTCCAGTCCTCAATATAAACAAATAAATGGATGAACAGTTTGCATTTTCATATCTCTGAAATGCCAGTAGAGATTTTTAAACACTGAGACACTGACGAGAATAAGCTGCAGGAAAGGGAGGAGCAAAGCATCAGTATCATACATTGATTATTCTCATCTTCCTCATTCCTTTGCCAGATGTGAATTGCCTGCTTTCCTACAGAGGGGAACCAGGGCATCTAAGTAATCCAAAACTACCGGAACAACTGGCTTATGTCCAGGTCTCAACTTCACTCTTCAAGGCAGCAGAATTATTAAGCATATGCTACTCTCCTGAAAAAGAGCCATGTAAGGCCAAACACAAACTGCTCTTAGGAAAAAATATGAAGACCCTGTCAGGTCACATTAGCCCAGTTTCTTACAAGTAAAATGAAAGAGATCCTGAAAGAGCTTTGGGGAGGAGGAGGAAAAAAGGTTTCATTGAATTAAAGACCAGTTGAAAGAAAGTTGCCAAAACTTTAAAGAATTGAATCACATCAACAATGTAAGAATGAAGCCTAGTAAAGCTTCTATTCACTCTCATGGTTACTGCTAGTTGTGATACACAACAGCCACTGGATTCTTTTGATCTATCTCTCTCTGATAAGAACTGAAGTGCCCAGCTGAAGGAGCAAGTTCTGCTTCAGTGTATCCTCCTGTGCAGGACACAGCACCTCCACAGCCTCAGTGATTGGTGACTGGCTGGAAGAGACCTCTGAATTGAACAAAAACAATCTCACTCAAAGCACATGACACCTCATTTCATCTGGAAATCTACTGCCAGCAGAGGGAAGGTACTAATAATTGGTGATGCAGCTTCAAGTGTGCAGCTCAGAACAAAGCTGTGTGCTGGCAAGAGATGACAGCCCACAGCTGATGTCTTACTATCACCTCTTTCAGCAGAAATTGGAAGTATTTTCTCTCCTTCCCACTTCTACATGATACCAGGTTTAAACCTTGAAATGAGAGTTGCAGAAAAAAATATTAGGAAAATAAATTTGGCTTAGATCTGCATAATTTCCCCAACTGGTTTATCACAACTTTAACTTTCCCCCACCGGAACTTTACATGATGGCAACACAGCCTTGCATCTACAACAACAATGAACACAGGAACTCAAGATACCACATCAGAAATTAATCCAAGCTCCCATGGAGCTAACAGATTAAAATTTCTGAGAAGCCCATGGATGGCTGTATCATTTCTGGAAATCATGCTCTTTCCCTTCAAGTGGATGGCTCTGTTTATGCCCTTAGAGTTCTCCTGAAACACATAAAACTCAGGAATTATGATTTTAACAGAGCACTAGGAGCATCTTCAGCCCTTCTCCAAGAAGAGAAAACAGTGACACCTGTTAAGTGTTGTTTATGAAAGCTTTCTGCTGTGAAGAAGCAGTGGTGTCCTCCTTTCACAAAGAAGCCATCAGGTCCAAAGCTGCCACACACACACACTGGTTTGAATCTGCTGCCTGCAGGGAGCAGCACCCATTTGTGCTTTGGCAGAAATGCCTTGAAATGACAACCAGCCCCACACCAGGCCCTGCTTCCAGTTCCCTTGGATCTCTGCACACACAGCTCCTACCAGAGCACATCCAGCTGCATCAGAGAGGGGCAACAGTGGCTCTGCTGGAGCTGCACTCCCTTCTCCCACCAGCCCAAGGTGGAAAAGCCAAAGTTCAGACATGCAAGTCAATGCCCTCCATATCTGCCTTGCTACTGCCCACATCCCTCCTCTCTGAGGTGCCTTAGTCCAGGAATGAGGAATTCTTCCAGGCTCATTTGCTAATAAAGTTTCTTTGGTGGCAGTTTGTGTTGCTTCTACACATCAAAACCTTGGCATGAGAGCAGCACGTCAGGAACACCTACCTGTACAAATGCTTTAAAATGGTGTTAATACAACATACACAGAGTAGAACCAATGGGAAATGAAGTGCTTCAAAGATGGTAAAAATGCTACAAAAAAGGTAAAAGGTTGAAGAACACAGTTACTCAAGGCAGCTTTTTGGTTTTTTGCTATTTCAGGGCTATTTCCAATTTTATCCTATAACTTACTAATTTATTCCTCCCCCACTGATCTCAATTTCTCTTTCTGCTAGGTTTAAAACAACATTTAGAATTTTCTACAGTTACACAATATCTTCGACAGAGATATTTGCATTGCTTATATTTAGGTTAAATCCCACACGTACTGTTTACTGCAATATTTGCCTCCTCTAAACACCTATGAAGTTGAAAAGGAGCCATTACACATCCATCACCAGAAATGTGGATGTGATTAATGTAATGAAAGATAACAATCACATTCCAAGCTTGCTAGGGAGACATAAAAACAGTATTAAAATATTTTGTGTATACATTGGGTTGCTTTTTACTCACAAGTATGAGGGCCCAGAGTCACACAAGATTTCCCTCCCCTCCTCCACTGTTCAGTGTTTTAAAGATCACAGCAAAAGTGCTTTTTTGTATTTCTGCCAAGTGAACTTAAATACCTTTTGGGTTTCATCCTACACTATTTTAGACTGCTTGTAGTTGTGGCATGTTTTTAATCCCTAAAACAGCCTTCAGTCTCCTGATGGGCCCTCCAACCCATCATCTTACACTCTTTGACAAGTACTTTGACAAGTTAACTCTTTCAAGAGCAGAGAGCTAACTCAGACTACTAATCAGTATGTTCAACACCAAGAGTTTAAGACCTACTTGTTCTTCCTCAGAAACAGACTTGAAACTCACAGAAAAACCCTCCCAACAGATTTTTCCATCCTACCACCATAGTCCCAGCTACAGGAGACCTCCAATGTTTGCCATTCCATACTTTCTCCCTGCTCCTCACATAGCTCAAAAAACCACAATGAGATTCAGGTCCAGCCCACTAGAAACAGTATTTCTCTACAATGACCAGTTTAGATAATCAAAAACACTTCTATCCCCAAATTCTTATTAAGTAAACACATTCTGTGATGATCACCATTCATGGCTGGTTCTCTTCAAACATTGCTTATTGACTCCAAGAAAGAACTGTTTGTTAATGCTTTAGCAAGGGATTAGTTGTTTGTAGCTGTAGGTGAAAAACATGTTCCAGCAAGGAGGCACAGAAGGGCCCAGACTTGTTGATGGGAGGAGGATTCTGCAGAGATTGGACTGTGTAGGTGACTGCAGGGTGGGGGAAAGGAGCAGGATCTGAACAGAGTTCACCTATGGGCTGTGGTATAACGGAGGAGGCAAGAGAGACACAGGTTATTCACCAAAACAGAGTTGTTCTGCCAACCACTCCTTTAGGAATCACCTCAGATAAACCCTGGCTGACAGCACAGTCTATCAGAGCTGCTCCAGCAGCCTCTACCACACAAAGAAACCAGGGAAGAACAGGGCCTAAGGTGGAAGTCACTGTGAGGGAACTGATAGAGAGAAGCTGAGAAGCAGATGATGAAAGACTTATCAAAATACTAGTAAAAAGCAGAGGTTTTGAACTAGCATATTATTATTCAATGAAACTATTGCAAAACATGCCCAATTCTTTCAGTCACAAGTACCTTTATCAATAACAAATTAAAAAGCAAATCATACCTGAGTCAGAACATCCAGCTGTCCCATAATATGCTCCAGGGTATTTGCAAGACTGTTCTCCTCCTCTTGCTGCTCATGGGTTCTAACAGAATCCTGAGTTTTTGTTTTCTTATGATGAATGCCACCATCCATTTCTGACTGCTAGAAAAATAAACAGACATGATCTGCTATTGCAATGCAAATAACTGCACAGGGATTGCTGCTCCATGGAGGGTAAACAGTAAAGGACAGTTTATGCTGGGACAGTCTATGCTACTAAAAACAGGCAAAGGAGGAAAGGAATTGTTCTTGCCACAGCTGGAAAAGGAAAAGCTTCTGCTGACTTGTCTGCCTGCTCCAGGTGGAGGGTGGTTTTGTTGTTTTCTGGGGGGGTTTTGTGTGTGCTTTTGTTTTTAAACTCCCACCAGGAAAGGCAAACCTTAGATAAAAATCTTGAAGCAATACTACAAGATTGAAGTTTTCTATGTGCAAAGAACTTTGGTGTGCTCTTGTGGCACACAGGCACAGACTACAGGTAAGTGAAGACTTACTGGAGCTGCTTAGGGAAGCACTACATCTCAATGACAGGAATTAAGTAAGCTATCCCAGAGGAGTCTGATTATTTCACTCCAACAGTGAAGTTAAAGCCTCTCTCCATGTTTGGTAGTTGAAAGAAGACAAAGACACTGTACCATAGTTAAGTTCAGCAGAAGCAAGATGTCCCAATATGCATTGGAACTGTTTTGATTAAGTAATTTTAATTCTGTTTATATCTCAAACTGGTTTTCCTCCTCAACGAGATTAAGAACAAGTTTACTTTGAAGTTTCAACTGTTTTAGTTATGCAAGCTTGAATATTTCATTCAGAATAAATTAAGTTTGAAAAACACAAATACATCTCTACTAAAGAACCTATTCTTCTTTCATTTTCTTTCAGAATGGTATCTTTCTTGTAGAACAAACACTATTTGCATTGTTTACCTGCAATATTGCCAGTAGAAGCAGTACAAAGAGGTTTAGCAAAAGGAGGTAGCCAACTGGCTAAGCAACTGCAGACTTCAGTTTCTCAATTTACACTAATGGACAGAATTTGAATTGAAAGCCAAGATCACAGCTCTCAAAACACTTCTCCATAGCCCAGTGCCTGGTGCAGCTCCATCCCATTCACTTATTACTCACACCAAGTTTACAAATCAACAAAGCAAGGAATTCTGACAGATTGAAAAACAGTCTCCAGAAGTTCTTCCACATGTACTTTTTCTAAGTAGAAACAAACATTTGCCTCTGTTTCTTCTCTCCTATGCAACAGCAGACATGCATTTCTCACCAGCACAGTACTGATTTACCTGCTCCTTTCTGTATTTGATGCCAGATGTGTGCAGATGTGCAAATAAACTGCAACAAGACCAGCTCACATAACTTGAACCACCAAACTGTTCAGTACATCATGAAGATATATACATGCATACAAAAAAAATTCATATATTTAAAAAATATACATAAAAACCCTTGTGCTGTGATTGAGGCCACATAAAGGCTCCCAAAGCTGAGATCCAGCTCAACAACACAGGCAAAATATGCAATAAGTAGTACAAGGAGCAGAAATTAAGTACCTAGAGAAGGTGGAGACTGGAGGGGGTGAGCAAGAGAAGAAGAAATAAGAGGAGGCTGCAGCAGCTTTGACAGGAGAAAGCCTTGCTGCTGGCCACCAACTACAAGGACCCTGCCCACCAAACCACCCTCCTACAGCTAAGCCTCACATGGCCAGTTGTGCATAGGGAGCAGGAAAGAAGGGGAAGGTTTCAGTGACAGCTGCTCCACAGGGCTCACTGTGCTCCCCCACAGGCCAGGGTGCAGCTGGGGATCAGGTGGTACCAGCCACACCAGCCTCTGCTCATTTCCTCCCTCCCACCTGCTTGAATAATTGGGATTGTCTACAGGCCCCTGGCCAACACAGCCCACACTCCAGGTCACACAGCATGGGAGCCACACTCCAGCTACTCCTGTGCTGCAGGAAGCCAAAGAGCCACACATTGCTCACTGATGCATTGATTTAATCAACTAAAATAGGTTCTTGCAGAGATGAGATCAATCCAGTCTTAAAAACCTCCTATTTGCTGCTTAAATTTAAAAGTGAAAACAAACAAAACCCACAAACCACTGCTTTTCAATAGGTAACTAGCATTAAAAAAACATTTTCTTTCTATTTTAAGGCTGACTAGCTTATGCTGATGATGTAACTTCAGGCCAGTCAATCATGGCACAGCAGAAATTTTAGTGAGCTAACACTGCATACAACCTGCACTTAAAAACCCCAAATGATGATGAGCTATCCTCTTCAAAACCCATTAGAACAAGCTGACTCACAGAGCAGAAAAATGACTGTAGCAACAGATTTTCTCCATCTATCTTTATAGCATATGTCAGACAGTTTTTCATAAAAAGCTTTGGGGTTGAACTCTGAGTCTATATTCTCTTTGTTACAGTTCACAAAGTGTAAGAGCCTGGCAAAGGCAATACTGCAGAGATGTTCCCACACTGATGCTTTAGGGGTCAGGTGCTCCCTCATCATGTCAGGTTGAAGGCAGAGCTGTCGGATGCCATGTTCTGCTGCTCACCTCACAAGCTATGTCCCACTCCCACAAAAAGCCACCTCCCAAAGGCCACGGGGGCTCCTGAAGCCAACAGCCCCAAGAACAGAAATCCATCTGCATTTAAAAACAGAAGCATGACAACATGGCATACTGTCTCATTTCAAACAGCACAGGCTCCTTGCTGCCCATCAAGAAATGCCACAGATGCAGCCTTCAGCAGTGAGGTTCTGAGTTAGTGCCTGTGTCTAAAGCAGGGACACAGCCAGCCAGCAAATAACCACTGGGTCACAGCAGCCACTTCCCAAAGGGAGCCTTCCAGCTGACCAAGGTCTTTGACCACTCAGTTCTGGGAAGTGTGCACCTAGCTGAGGAAGAACCAAATTGCAGGCAGGTTGAAATATTTTAAAATATTGTAAAAGTAGACTAAATCAGCTGCTGTTCCCAAGAATGAACAAGAAAACCCTTAGAAACATACAGCCTTAGAGAGACTCCAGGAGCCCTTCTAAAGACAATTTATTTCATCTGAGCCAGCCATCAGGAATTTAAATTCTAACAGGTTTAGAAAAACATTGCAAAAATACAAAATTGTGTCAGTCTCAGTACCAATGACCATTATGATTACAGGCAGTGACACCTGTGCTCTCATCTGACTCACCTGTGGGTGAAGTGCCAGCTGAATGCTGGGGACAGGCACCAGAAACAATGGCACTGCTGCAGAGGTTTGATTCATTTCAGTCAGAGTTCAAGTGTACAATTTATTTGGCACAACCAAACAAATGTGTCTGCCATTAAATATCTTATTACAACATCTGTGTATTACACCCTGAGAGCAGAGCAAGGAGCAGCTGAACATTAAAGGAAGAAGAGATTAGCAGTTTCAGAATACAATACAGATCTCAGTGACAAAGGGAAAACAGAAGTGATTTATTTATAGCAACCACTTAAAGACAGCACAAGGCAACTACCTGGGGGAAGGGGAAAATTAATCAGCCTTCATTCCAGAGGTCTCTTAGTGAGCCTCTTATGAAAATTGTTCTGGCTAAACAGCATCCTGGCCAGCAGTTAGAGTGCTGATCAGGGCTTGGGGGGCAGGTATGAGCTAAACACCACATGTGCATCTGTAGGAAACTGCAGGAGACAACTAAAAATGCCATTTTGCTCCTTAAATGGTGATCCTCAGAAGATATATTGATACAATAACCACCTACCTCAGTTTTACACCCACTAATAAAATGTAGGATTCTTATAATTCGGTCCAGAAGAAGTATTTCTTCTCCCTTTTCCTCACCTCTCTCCACTGGATGGGAAGAATTGAGTGGTGTGAAGGGGGTAGGTTCAGCTCTACCTTTAAGTCTCTTTCAATTAATTAAGAGTAAATAATTTACTCTTTTGAGAGGTTTGTGTTTTGGTGGGGTTTTTTTAAGACAGTATGATGTTGCCAAGAATTAATTTTCAAGTACCTAGAAAGACAGCACACCCCTTAAACAACACATACATCCAACGTGTTCAATTCAACACAGACCTTCAATCTATTAAAATTCCCTAGTGCAATCAAATTCATTATCTTAGCTGAAAAAATTCCCCAAAAAACAAAGCAGCAGAAAATCCTCAAAGGTGCTGCATGCAGTTCATCTGAACCCCAATTCTACTAATCCAAAAAAAGAGAAATACCTTTAAAAGTCTATTCTGAGAAGTCATTTTCACTACAGGTAAAATACTTTAATGTGTTCCCACAGAGCAACAGTGACATCCAGTGGAAGCACATCAGCTCCAAGGTAAGCTCCACAGGAAGGTCAGATGGAGCACACCGTGCTAGACAGAAGGGCTCATGAAAAGCCAAGAAGTACCTCAGTCCTCCCTGCTGCACACAAAGTACCACTGACTGAGCACAGGCACATTTCTCTAGCCTGGAAAGGCATCCCCTCTTCAAGGCAGCACTGAAATTTCTGGAGCCATCACATTCTTCAAGACTTGCATTACTCCCCATCTACTATCCAGACCAGCATAGGGTAACAACTCAATTTAGGACACAGGTTAAATTAGCTTTGTGAAACAATTTATATGACCATTCATCTATGCTCAACTCTTATGTCAGAATTCAAGCTGCAATAAGGCAGAGAATTTGGGAGGGAGAGAGAGGAAAGAGAAGGCAGGTGAAAAGAACATTACTTACTTTTATTTTTGCTTCAGACAAACAGTACCTTGGGTTTGATGCAATCATTTACGCAGAACCCTCCTCCCCTACTGGTGTTCCTAAAAAACCACTAAAATTTGGCACCTCTACTGTAGCAGCCATATTTCACCATAGGCCAATAAATATTAAGTTCCTGATAAACTCAGGAAGAAATAAGAGTTAATATGGACATCTCAAAGCCATTTAAATGCCCAGGCACTGCTGTGCCAAAGCCTAAATGAGGCACTGGCAGGAGGAGGCAGAAGCAGGCTCGTGTATTTAAGTGAAACAGCAGCAGAGCATCCAGCCCTGCTGACCAGAATGCCCAGAAGGACACAAACAGGGGAAGAGCTGGTGCCCAGCTGAGGGACTCAGAAATGTACAAAACAGCCTGTCCATACAGAGAAGGCTGCACTTGGACTGAAATTTGGATTTGCTTGCAGAAATATCAGCATCCTATCTCTGCAAGTGACCCTGTCTGGCCATCTCCAACCAAGAACAGGTCCTCACCAGAAGGGAAAAGCTGTTCCCACATTTCAGTGACCTTGCTCTGTGGTTCAGTGTCTATTGGTCCAGTTTACTTACCCTATAGTCTGTGTCACTTTTTAATCAGGACAGACAGTAGTACCATCAGCTTCAAGGTAACACTGAAGACAAATGGGAGCTTGGCACATATTGCATTTCCAAAAGCACAAACAGCATGCATGTCAGGAGTGAAGTAAGAAATAGTAATGCCAGACACTGAAAGCCCAGTCACAGATAAAACTTAATGACTGCCAACTGTTAAAAAAAATAAAGCAAGCCTGTATTTCTTGAGAAGGAAAAGCTAAGGGTGGACTTCATTTTAGATTTATGTTTCCTGCATTTTATCAATTTTCCCCTCCCATCAGTCCTAGAGTTTCTTTAGGAAATAGGAAGAGGTCATTCAGAATTCAGTATGGAATAATTAAGCTTTGTTGCATAGGTGATGTTCAACTGTCTAACACTGCTCCTGGAGAATAACAACCACAAAAACTTCAACAGAACAGTTTTGTGTGCAAACAAGCCATGATAGGAACAAAAACCTAAGAATGAAAACCACTTGCAAGAAGTGTCACCCAGAATTTAACTGCTTCTTTCTGGTCCTGATTTTGGAAAAAAAACTCCCAAGTAAAGGCATCCAAACATTGAAAAAAAGTGTTTATTCTCAGCCTTGGGTTGTCCAGCTACAGGTTCTTTTACACTAAAAGCACCAGCCTCCAAGGCAAGTGATCTGCTGAAATGGGAACAACAGCTTCCAGCTCGTTCCCTTCATCAGAGTAATTTTTCTTTTTCCACTGAATTAGGTATATACACACTGTGTAGCATACAAATCATGTGCATACCTATTTTGTTACTTATATACATGTATAAAAATGCATGCCATGTGTATGTAAATGCAGACACAGACACACTACAACACATGCACTTGTTCTTACTCCTTGAAGTTTGAATTTTAGCAGAAAAGTTTGAGATCTTAGGAACTTTTAAAGCTTAAGCTAACTTCATCCATCTCCGAGCTGGCACAAAACTGCAGCTTGAAAAAAACTTTAAAATCTTGCCTCCATCTCACTTCTTTGAATTATGACTCAAGCATTAAAACAAACCTCATAGAGCAGCAACCTAAGTGGGAGAATTTACATTAATTAGCCTGAGATGCTCAACTTAAAAGGCAATTTTTATTCTGACCAATAATGACTTGTCAGAACTTGCCTTATTGTTCCAGAGTCTAAGAACAAATCTATTCACAGTAAGATGACAGAAATTCAAAGCTGATCCTCTTATTTCTGGAAGAAATCTTGTCAAACCAGAGCACAAGGGAAAACAGTTGTAGCAGCACAGCTGCTCCATCCACTACCAGGCAAAGCTGCTGCAGGTTGCTGCAGTCATTCAGGCTCCTTGCACAGCCAAGCTGAGGGTGCTGCCTTTTCCTCTCTCCCAGTTCTTCACCAAGACACTCCTCCTGTCACTCCATGCCCTTATCCCTCTCCAGCTCCTCTTGTAGTTCCCCCTCAGGTACCTGAAGGGGCTCTAAGGTCTCCCTGGAGTCTTCTCCAGGCTAAACAATCCCAAGTGTCTCAGCCTGTCTCCACAGCAGAGGTACTCCAGCCCTCTGATCATCCCCATGGCCTCCTCTGGACCCACCCCAACACATTTTTGTCACTTTGGGGGCTGCAGGTGGGGTCTCACCTGAGCACAGCAGAGGGGCAGGATCAGCTCCCTCAGCCTGCTGCCCACAGGGCTTTGAATGCAGCTCAAGGCACATTTGGCTTTCTGGGCTGCAAGTGCACATTGCTGGGTCAAGTCAGGCTTCTTGTCAAGCAACATCCTCAAGTCTTTCTCTTCAGGGCTGCTCTCAATCTCTTTTTCTCTGTTCCTGTTTAAGATTTGTTCCCTCACAAACCAATTACAAAGTCACATCTCCAAACAGGCTTAGATAAGTAGGTTTCCTTTACTAAAAGGAGGGGGAAGCTATGGGTAATCATCTGCAACCACCCTGCTTGAGAAGGACATAGGGAAGAGCTCCTGTGATCAATCACAGCAAGGCTGCTGCTCAACCCTACAAAGTTTCTGCTTGGACAGCCAGGTAGGATAGAGAACAGTGGAAACACCTTGAGTACCCATCATAGTTTTTCTTTTAAGTAAACAATCTACCTACCTATCCCAGGAGGAAGGCAATTGTGCACCAGCCTAAGTTCCTGGAGTGGGAATCCTCAGAAAAGTAAAGTGATAGCAGATGGGGAAAAATCATCATTTTGCAGACCACATCTTCACCACAGACTGAAGATTGGATCCCCGCTCTCGAACACAGGATATAATGTGTGTCTTCCTTATAATGCTTAAAGTTACATAAACAGAAGGGGGTGGAGAAGGTGCAAACAAAAACCCACACTCGCATCCCATTGCAAAGAGCTGCAGCTCTATGCAATCAAACTGATTCCCAGGAAGGAATTTCACAGGAAGTAAAAAAAAAAAAAAAGGTACAACAGGATTCATAAGTATTAACAAATGCCAAAATTAGATACAGTTACCAATTTGGAGTCAAAAGGTCAAAAAAAGAGGCACATCTGGCCTGTGAGTAATTGAGAAGGAATTTGTTTACACAAGGACAAACTGACAGGATGAACTGCTGCAGTCAGCATGAGACCATGGGCTGAGCACTGGAGGCACCCGAGGTCACCAAACAAACCCAAGCAGCAAAGGAGAGAGGTGGAGTCAGCTCTGGACATTCAGTGATGGACTTCAGACAACTTTATAATCAGATCACATTTTCTGGAATTTGCCTCCAATTCTATCCAACAGGACCATTTGGGATAATTTACCATTGAAGAAATAAGTACAGTCCAAGGCCTGGAGAAAGCTCTAAACTCAGCAGCATCAAAAGAACCTAAATGTCTGTCTTAACTCAAAGACACATTTGAAGAGTCACAGGCTGCTTGTTTCCAAGTCCTTTCTGCTGAAATGCTGCTCTTACCAAGCTTTCCTTTGTGAAGGTCAGCCACTTAACTCTGTAAGAGCTAAGGATATTTAAAACATTTGTGTTCCTGAATTTCAGAAGACAATGTCAAGAGGACAGTTTTTTGCCAAGAGAACGTCAGAGGACAGTTCCTACTTCTGGCCATGTCTCCCAAATTGCCCTACCAAGGGATTACCTCTTTCTGAGTCCGTCTGTCTCAGCACAAGCAAGTTTTAAGGTATTTTTCATTAGAAAGTTATATATGGATGTTGAGGCTAAACTCTCCTCACATAAGCCTCCTCCTTTGCAAAGTAACATTGTGCACAGTTACAACATGCCAGAAGGTTTATGTTTATATCTGAGCAAAAAGATCTATATATCAATGCATATTTCCATAATATTTTATTAAAAAAACTGTCTACCTACTTAGCTTATACTACAATGCTTTTATTCACCATTTGCAGTGTTTAGATAAACAAGCTTAGATAAACACCCAAGCACTGTCTAACTGTCCGTGTGACGTCAGCCATTCAGCATTTGCTGTGACACTTTACCATACACAGCCTTCCTGGAATTAGTAACAACAGCAGCAAATCTGTTCCATAATGAAACAAGTGTTCTTGCACACTCACATCAGCTGCAGCTACACATGCAAAGCTTTCCTTGTACCTGTAGAAAGAACAAAAGTCCACCACCAAATCTCCAACATAAAGCACATTATCTGCCCTCTCTGGAAAAAAAAATCCTATGTTGAATGTTTTCATAACTTAGAAGAACAGTGAACACACCCCTCTGATCTGATCCTAAACAACTCTTCATCCAGACAGACCTAAATGCTTACAGTTCCTGACCCCAGATAATTATAAAAGCTTGTATTTTTGAAATCACCTACACAACCCATTCTCTCATTCTGACTTTCTTTTAGGTCCTCACCACTCAATATTGTAGCATAAAGCATAAATTTACCAATTAGATTCTAGATCAAAGGAAGCACAGTCAGAGGATAAAGGCACGGGACTGCAAGACTTCCTTTCTTCCCATCAGCTTCCCACTGCACACACCAGGAGTGCTTACCCTGAGCTTTGGGTTTCAAGGTTATTATGCAACACTTTAAAGCAACAATTGTTAGCCTATAATTTAGGAGCAAGCATTTATTGCAGAGCTACTACTTCTGATCTAACATTTACAGTCTCACATCTATGCTAACATACTTAGAATTCACTTCTGACAGCTTCAGTTGTTTATCACGCTTTCACATCTCTGCTTTCACACCAGCCATGGCTGCAATTCTGCCCATGTGTCCTTCTCTCATTTGCATTAGTCCTTGCACAGATCAGTTCTCCTTCCAAAGCAAGCTGCATCTCCCAAGCCTCTGTATTTACAGAAAACACAAGCAGGTGGGCAGAGCAACTTTGAAGTTTCTGTCCATTGTTACAAACATGTCCAATAGCCTGATTCATCCTGAACTAAAACCAACTGCCTGAGAAACCAGAATCTTCTAAAGGCTCCAGTCTCCCTCTGCATAGGAAAGTGAAAATTGGTTTGGAGCAAGTTTGGTTTTAAGCTCACCAACCTTGACAATATTTCATGATTCTTATCCCACAGCTTATTTAGGATTGTTTTTCCTTCCTATTCAACTTGATGACAGACTAGTTTTGATGTCTGTATTCAGTTATTCTTTCTTGCATGTCAGTCAGCCTCTCTCCATGAGAAACCAGATACTGGTTTTACACAGCCACTGTTTTCATTAATATCTGTGCCTTCACAATGCTTAACAAAAAAAATTATACAGCTACACAGCAGTATAAGCTTTCCTTGGAAAAATACTCTCACAGACTTAAGAGTGGAAACAGATTCAAGATGTGTCAAGAATAGTGTTCATGTATTTTAGGGGTACCAAAACTAAAGAACCCATATGCCTATTTTAAATGTAATTAAAATCCTGCAATGTCTGCAAAATCTAAATATTATTCAATAGGCAGAATCCTGGCACACTAACACAGCAGTAGAGAAAGGAGGAGTAGGTTCACTTGTCATTGAAGGAAAAGGTGACCTTGGCATGAAATCAGGATCTGCAGGTGGCAGCTTCAAGTCTGAATTTGACAGAAAACAACTATCTCACCTACCCAAAACCCACCAAAATAAGCAATTCACTAGTAAAAAAGTAAGCATTTGGCTCAATACGAAAGAAATTAAAATACAGTGAAATTTAAGTCTTGCAGTGGGTTGTAGGAGTGGTAGTACTCTTAAAGAGCCCAGCACAATCTATTTCTAAAAGATACAAGACATGACATCCACTTAAAAGAGGAGACTGACATGAGTGTATAAGTTACTATGGAGCCAAGATCTTCATGCTCAGGTTATACTTAATATAGAGAATGAAGCCATTTTCAGATATCAGTTTCTTTTTAACAGCAAAGAACATTTCAGATCAATTCTAAATTTAATCTTAACCTAGGGTATTCAAATGTCTCAGAGGACATTATTTATTCTTCCCCTCCTAACTTGAGCAATTTTAACTGCCTTAATAATCCAAGGGTATAGTACTAGCTGTATTTTGCACCTCCCACGCTGCATGCCCAAGCCAAAGCTTGCATTTGGATGGCAGTTTAAGAAAACTCCTTGGAAGTAATTTAGGACCCCAAATCAAAATATCTTTCTGCTGCATGATTGAGCATGGATTCAGTTCTGCCTCTGCAAATGCACAGCACCTGGGCCAAACTAACACATGACACCTGAGAATACAGAGAGCCTTGTTTCCTACAGGCTCAGAGCATCACTAGAGCAAACCCTTTCAGCCACCAGCATGTGACACAGATTTGCTGTCAGTGGCACACAAACAGCTGCTCCCAGCAGCATCTACTGGATGTTTGGCCAGGTAAACTCTCCTCCACAGGGGAACACTTGTGTTGGAGGGACAGATGTTCAAGGTGGTTAGGCATTGTTCAAAGGATTTGTTCAGCAGCTCCCTTCAACGGACATCTTAAAAGGTTTCATAATGAAAAACTAAGTTTTAGAAGAGCTCAGGCATTTTCTTCCTTTCTTTAAAAGACTACTGGATAAGATGCTCTGGCAATACATCAGCACAGGAGAGGGTAAATTTACCATCATTTCCCATTAGCTGATACCTTGTCTACATTTTTTAAGCCATTAAGCATGCTACAAACCAAAAGTGTTATTTTTCTCCCAGAAAGGATGTATCTATGCTGTACTTCAGCGCAGTATTACACTATGCCATGTTTTAAATTAAAGCAGATAGAGTTCAAAGCTAGACCAGTTCAATAGGCTAATAAACAACAAGGTCATTGGACTGATAGTTTCATAGCCTGCATAACTTTGGAGTTAGAACAGGAGAGGAGGAAAAGGAAGAAGTCAAATTTAGCTAAAACCAGCCAAGGACCAATAAACACTTTCACCTCCTTCCTCATGTGACTGTTTCCTCCCATGCTCTCCCACTAACCTACATTAACCAACCTCAGGTTTTGTTTGCTTTCTTTACACAGCACTCCACATAGCAGGGCACCAGGCTTAGAGCTGCAAACTCCAACCTTGTTCATGCCAAAATACTGTGGCTATTCCAGTATCTCCAGCAATGGACTGAAGCCATATTAAATAAAAACACCATTGTGTTTGAGAGGTAACTGTAGTACCCCAGTAAAGATCTAAACTGATATGGGTCAAAGACACTGCCACAGAACAACAGACATTGCCTGAAGTTTGGCCTTCAGCTGGGGCAATGCCACTCATGCACAGACCCCTGGTTCACAGAAAGCCTTTCAGCTTACAGCTCACACTGAACAAGATTAACTAAAAACCAGCTATGGTAATAACATACAGCAGAACCCTATAAGTATACCCAAATGTATCAAAAATATCCAGAGATTGACAAGACAAAATAAAGACCTTTAAATGAATCACCACCATGTGCAAAAATCACAGCTTTTACGGGCAGCAGCTTTCAAGGGTCACTTTTGTAACAGCCAGATCTGATGCACTGATCTAAGTTGCACTCAGATCTGTGCATCACTGAATTGCTCAGCTGCTGGATTTATCCTCAGGTACCGTCAGAACTCAGAGGTCTAAACACATGATTCAGGGAGCAGATATGAACTAATGTCTCCAGGTATTGAGGAAAGAAGCTCCAGTACAATATGTCACCTATTTGTCATGTGTGACACCTACACAAGGCAATTTTTTTTGTCTTTGCTGACTGTCAGTGAAAAGATATCATGAATTCTATTTTCAGGACTGACACCAGCCTGAAGGATTCATGTCAGCTAGCAAAGCCAACTTCAGTTGTTGCTTACATCTGCTTTTTTGGTGAACTATCATTCATGTCACTATGAACCACACATTCCTAAACAGTGGCTGTTACTAAAAAACACATTTATACATGCATCAAGTTTATCTTCCTTTTAAGATCATTATATATAATTGCCCTATGAAGTAAGTACAGTTAAGCAAAAACAAACAATACAAGGTTAGTTAAAAAACAGCAGCTCAAACAGCACAGAAAGATGATTCTACAGTTCAACCACCTGAGTCCCACTCCAAGGCTGCACAAGTGTACTGGAAAGGAACTCTCCACAATTACTGGTTGCTGACCTACCCCAGTGCCATGGGTCCCATCCACACTGCTGCAGTATTTCTGGGGTTTCACTACCTCACCATAATCAGCATCAAAGTTGGTCTTCCACACCATGACCTGCAGAAGAAAGTTACCTCCATTAAAATTTCCCATCTAAGTTTGCTTATAGGTCATTTTTTTCAACCCTTCAGAGAAGAAGCTGCAAACTCACAAGAAGTTTCCCTAGGAAAGCTTTGCCATTGATTAAATTAAGGATGTTGTTTGTAAATATGCTACTAAACACAGACAGTTTAACTGAGTTCTCAATGGATAAGTGATCTCTTTCAGCATGCTTTGGGTCAAGAACATCATTAAACTAGAATGACCAAAAGAACTTCAAAGCAACATGAAGAATACACCATTAAAACCACAAATATTTTTAAATACCATGCTCAGCATTGTAACATTTATCAGCCACAGCCCAACTCAGTCATTCATTTATCATGAGACTCAGAGGGAGAGTTAGTACCAATACCAGCATTAGAAATCTTAAGCTAGTTTGTCAGCTGAACACCAAACTTAAATCCAAATCCATAACATAGTACTGATTTCAGAAAAGAGGCCTCTGACACATAAATCACTCCAATATATCAAGAGGAAATCCATGAAATAAACCTCTCAGCAGAGACTTTACAAGTCTAAAAAAGTTAAAGAGCAATCAATCAACAATTTCAGAGGTCTGAAAGACACCCAAGAATCCAGACTGCTCCTCTGGTTAGCAGAAAGAGCACTTATTCTTCATTTACAAATTTGCATCACTGCTTTGCATAAAATAAAATCAATTTTCTGTCACTGTTTCATGGACAACCAACAAGGCCATTCCACTGTACAACAGGAAAAACAAAGTGATGTTCTTGATGAATTGACAAATCTATCTCTTCACAAAGCTGCTGTTAGAGATGGGCATTGCCACCTGGTCCAACCTGGGGATTAGGAGCAAACACAGCCCTTTGAAGACTGATGATCCTTACTCAGACCACTGCTTTGGGCTGAAGTCTGTCTGTGTCTACAGCAGGGCAACTCACAGTGCTAAAACCAGGACATATTTGCAGCACAGGCTGGGCCTGATTGCAGTTTGGCAATTGAGTATGGGTTTCTTGGGCTACATGTCTTATATTACCAGCAAAAAAAATTGGGTTTGACCTCTAGTTTTTTGTTCATAAAACAGAAAGTTGCTTCAGCATGGTTCAGACATACCAGATAAAAGTTACACTTTTGCTTTCCCCATTGCTCAACAGAGAACAAAAAGCAGCAGCTTTTCAGGAAATGTGAATCTGGATTATAACTTAGAAATTAATCAGGTACCTGTTCATCAGAACCTCCAGAGGCAAATAAGTCTCCATCTCTTGAAAATGCTACACAGGTAGCTGGGCCCTGCAAACACATTTAAAAGACAGGTTTAAAAAAAAGAGAAAAGAAAATGAATTGTTATGTTCCATTCATTACAGCTTTACAAGGTATTTATCATTTGACATCAGCAATCTACAGGCAAAATTTGAAAAGCTCTTACCTGTCAGGTAAATGGGCCATAATTAAGATGCTCAGCTTGCTGGCACTTACCATTTCCCACACTTCTGACCCCAGTTTAAGACACCCACTTTTCAATTTATGGCAGAGACAGGAACAAGCCAATTTTTACATCACCAGACTTTTTCTTGTTCCCGTCAAACATTCCCTCTTCACTTTAGAAGTAGCAATTTCTAAAACTCCTGTTCATTTATTAAAAGTGTTGAAACTATGAGGTTTTTGTATAGTAAGCTGGCTTGAACTGCTTTTCTCTTCGCAGTCTGATAGGAGAGATGCCAGAGTTAAGGTATCCAGGATTACCTCTGCACAGGACTCGCATTTTGAAGAAGGCCCATGGTTAAAACACTCAGTTCTGAGAGACTTTAAATACTTCTGAGTGCTACAGCACACCTTCCACACCACACACCTATTTCAATGTGTTTTCCACCCTCCAGCAAGCACACAGGAGGATGCACATGGCAGGCTGAGGCAGGAGCTCTGAGCTGCAGCCAAACAGAGCTGAGGAATTGCTACGTGTGTTTGAGCCCAGGCACAACAGACAAACTGTTCTGCTCAGAGTAAACAGCTGAGAACCCAGATCCTGGGGTTTTATGTCAGCTGCTGAACACATTCCTCTGCACAATGTTCAGCAGCAGGGGCAGAGGTCAGAATGAGAACTTCCAGAGGCTGCCTATGGAGCTGACTGGCTGGGGAGGGCTTGAGAAAACACCAAAAACCAGCAGAAAAGCCACAACAACCACCAGAAACCTCCACCAAGTGATCATCCACCTCCTGACAGAAGCAGTTACCCCCTTTCAAGTAAGGCCATGTATCTCAGAAGGCAAATAAGAAGCTTCTCCTTACTCTGTTGGAAGGAGACACAACTCTGAGTCCACATCTTTCCAATGGACACTGCATGAAAACCTCACACTCTTTCTTTGCCTTCTTTATAAAAGTGAATTCAACATAATAAATCCTGAAGACAGACAAATACCCAAAGACTGCATGTGAAATAAGCACCCAGCTGTCACTGCAACCTGTGTCCCACAGTCTTGTGGGCATTCAAACACGCTGGCACAAGGTTATGGCAGCAAAACCAGAGCTTTGCTGGGCTCAATCCCAGTGTGAACAGTTTTAGCCTCCTTAAAACACATAAAGGTGTTTCCATATTATCATTTAACATACAGTGATTTCCAAATGCTTTGAGGCTTCCCCTAGCAACACCTCACTGGAGAGGCCTTGCCAGGAGTGCTCCAGTAGCAGCAGCTCCAAGGCACAGGCGCAGTCCCTGCTGTGACTCAGCTCACTCACCTGACACAGCAGTAACTGTAGGGGTAGGTATTTCACACCAGAGACATCAACCAGCTGACACAAACTGTGCTCTGCCTTTATTCCCACCCACCTACCCCAGTGTTCAGCTCTCTAGTCATGTGTCAGGAATGGAGGCTCTAAAAAAAAAGCAAAAGCAAAAGACAAGCAGTAAGAAATGGTAGAAACAACCCCACAGCCAGAAACCTGCAGTGGTGAATATTGCTCCAAGATAACAGAGGTTGAGCATACAGAAGCTGCTCTTAGACTATAATAAACCAGTCAAATTTTTTTCTGTCCTCCTAACTCTAAGACAAAGTGTTCAGGAACAAGCATAAGTGAGGAACACTGGAAAGGAGCAGTGTTTCCTAAAAATATTTTTTATCAGTCTAAATATTTCAGTCTATTTAGACAAAATCTAGTACAACACAAATCACATCAAAACAGGCAATGAACTGACTCCAAAGTCATGGCATTATGAAGGGAAAAAAGTTCAACAGAACATATTCTTCCCAAAATAGAAAATTATATCTAAGACTGAATGTGCCTTTATAAATTGAAAGAAAGGGAACAAACAAGTCTACAGACGCAACATCCTCTACAGATTTGTTGACATAAGTGAAAAAGTATTCCTGCTCCATACACTCCCAGAACTCTTCCAAGATACAACAGGTTTGCTGTAGCAACAGTTTGCCAAATGCCCTTGCAATTTAATATTGACACACCAAACAAAACTAAAAAGCTACACTTGGCAGTTATTAGATACAGCCTAAATTCCATTTTTCCCAGGAAAGCACAGCAGAAATCCAACAGATTTCTGATGAAGGTCTGGATAACAGAAATGAGATTGGAGAACAAAGAATTGAAACCTTTTCCCCCCTGTGTTAATTTACTGCTTGCATTAAAAGTATCAAAAAGTAGCAGTTGCATATTCTTCTATAAAAGTTGTAGAGGGAATTTTAAGCTTATTTCCCACATAACTAGAACTTGTGGGATGCAGCAACCTTCTTCTACTGGATCTGTAGAAGGATCTTATTTTTTGTAGCAGGATCAAATGGCCCTCTATTAGTGTTTCCTGGAGGTTCAGAATTTCCAGCCTGAACCCCCATGGCCCAAGGTGCTCCACACAAGCTGCTAGCACCAATCCCCAAACTCCAGCAGCTTCTTGCCTCAGACTAGACAGCAAGCTGCAGGAAGAAAGGGTTGGGCAATGACATACCCCAAGTCAGTGGTAAGGAACATTTTTATTTAATCCTCAGCAGGTCAATGTCAGGACTGGCAAGATTTTGTGCATATCCAGTAGAGTTTGAAATTATAACAGCAGCTTTAGTGATACTGGGAGAGCTGCAGGAATTTTGAAGAAAATACAGAAGAAAGCAACAAGTCACCCACTGAAATTGTTGAGTGAGAACATGGCCACTGACATTTAACTCATCTCCTCTAATGAAAGACTACCAGGCAAGTACCAGAAAGCCTTGAAAAGGACAAATAACCCAAATACTGGATGGAGCAAAGCAACCATAAAGAAAAAGGAAGCCACAGAAAGGAATGATAACAGCATCAAGCCTCATTGTTTGCTGCAGCATTCCCAGTGAACACAGCTCAGGCAAGGTCAGATCTGCATGGCATGGCAGCTGGAACACCAGGTGACAGCCCATTTCTAACTGCTTGCACAGGTGAGAAAGGTGAGGCCCAGCAAGTTACATAATTTATGTGCAGAGATAGAGATTACACCTTCTGCCTATTTTTCCACTTCCTACAAAGGAGGTTGGTGAATGCAAGGCCTTTGTTGCCCTAGCATTGCCCAGGTTGATCAGCTTACATAAAACATTATGTTTGGCCTTCAAAATAGATGGTGAGACTATTCTGAATGACTTGAATGCATTAATCACCAAGATCTGAAGCCAAGACACAGATTACACCACCAAGTGACTGGCAGGATGCTAATAGCATCAGTAACAACTGACACAGGGGTGACATAAGACAACAGGAATAGCATCACTGAACACAAAGCTTTCAAGGGTAGAGCTAAAAATAGATGTCTCTGAAAGAAATACTTAAGAGAAAGGCCAAGAGGTTAGTCTGGAGAAATATGACTGGAGCCCAGAGTCACACCTGCACTCAGGCAGATGAATGTGTACCATCCATAAATAATGAGTGGACAATCACAGAGAAATCCCTCTTGAACACCCTCTTCTTCTCCCAGAGCTGCTGGGCACAGAAGGCACAACACTTCAACAACAACAGGGCCAACACCAACAGGCAAGTCAAGAGAGGCCAGACATTCAGGCTTCAGCTAGGAACAGAGCTGACATTTCAGCTTCACAGAAAAAAACAACAGCCAGGTTGGAGAGGGTCCAGGGATAAACCAGAGAAGAGTAGTTTAATGATGCACTGGCTGCACTATGAAAGGAGAGGCAGTGTGGAAGGAAGCTAGAAAGACAAGTGGGGTCAAGGACACTAGCAGATTTTTACTTTTTTTGTTTCAGTCCTGCAAGAAACCAATGCATAGTAGAGAAAAGCCAGGTAAGAGAGCAAGGAAAATGCCAAGAGTTGGAATAAGGCATACCTAGAGGATGCAAATATTTGAATTAAAGGAGAGCTTCCTCTTCCACTGCCACAAAAGATGTAAAAGTGGGAGCCAGTACATTCAGCCAAACTCTCCAGGAACAGACTAACTAGTGCAAAGAGAAACAGGAGACATGAGAGGAGACAAGGCCTGAGAAGCAAATCCAGCAGTAACCACACTCTGGGATCCCAGCCCTGGCATCATCAGTTCTAGGCATAAAAGAACCAAGAACAAACAGAGCAATCACTGCCACTGTTGACAGTGCTTCAGCTGCTTCAAGCATGGGAGAAGAGGGCAAGTCACATGGGAAAGGAAGAAGGGAAGGGAATCCAGAAGAAAAGCACAGGGAACAGAGGTGGCAATGACAAGGATGTTTTCAGGTGGAATACCTATGACAAGAAGCCCCAAGGATTCCCAGTACACTGGGCTTTGAAAAATTCCTGAGCAAGACTGCTATGTTTGCATCCTCCTTCAGCAGGGAGTAAGAGCTACAACTAACACAGGGCAAATTTATACTGGCATCTTACAGCTGAATCTTCAGCAGCTTTAACTCCTGAAAGTTTTAGTCTATAAAAATATAAGGCAAGGACAGAGAACTCATATTTCCTTTCAAGACTCAGAAATGCTGGCCTAAGTCAATTGCTTGTTGTTTGCAACACACATTTCTTTCTTTTTTGTTTGACTTCTGTGCAGCCCAGAGATGTCCCCACACTCTTCAAAGAGAAGAGGCCTGCACAGATGTTTAATGCCACCTAGGCAGGGCTGACAGTAAAGGAGCACATTTGTTTCCTGTGCACCTGCTCAGGAGACCTCACTCATTAGTCAGTGATGTTGCCCAGGTAGGTAAAATGTAGCTACTTCACAGTTCAAGGTTGCTTGAAGAATTGTAACTTTGCATTTTCTATCTTCCTATTTATGAACATAACCATGAGATGTTTTCTAAATATTTACTGAGGACTTCCATTCTACTAAGGAAGTCAGTCTGGAATGCTCTAATTAAATCACTCCAAAGGGCAGACAAGTACCATGTACATACCTGCTCTCCTCTAGCAACTCTCTGGGGTGGCTTTGAGGCCTCAAAACATTCTGTTCTTCAACAATGATTCAGTACTAGAGGTGGATTTACATACCAAGCCAGTGTCTCATCTGTATGGAATTAGATAAGGGCACTTCACAGCTTGAAGCACTCCAGAACCAAAATATGCAGCACAATACAGAATGATATCTTGCAGCTGCAAGATGTCAGCTCCAAACTGCAAACTTCTGTCTCTAATGATCCTTCTGCTACAAGGGGCCAGCTACATTTCAATTAAAGACAGCAATGTAAACTTGGCCAACCTCCCCATGTAAACTACAGCTAATCAGCTGCTAACAAATTTCTGGCACTCCAGCAGTTGCGTCAAAGAATGTCTAAAAGACCTCGGGTTTTTTTCCTTTAAGTGTCCACTTGCATGCAGCCTTCCCAGAACAATGTAACAGCAGCCAGCTGTCAAAGCAGGAACACAGTGTCAACCAGAACAACCTCAAAAAGTCACAACTGAAGAACATCCTCAGAACAGGCTGTCCATTCAGTGACTAACCTGCAGCACTCACTTAAAAAGGCAAATTAATTTAATGACCAAAAAGCCCACACCACTTTGTTTTTAGCCTCTTGAGGATACTGGCACAAGTCACAGTAATAACAGAGGGACAAAAAAGTCCCTCATTATTAAGTAAAGTGGATTTATCTATGAGCAGAACTAGCTGGAGAAGCAGCCAGTTCAGGAATCCACCCCTGGAGACAGCACAGCCTGTAGCCACTGACAGTGGCTAAGTGGGAATGAAGCACAGGTTGCCATATGCTTTTAACAGAAAAGCAAGGTATAAGTTCAATCAGGCAGTAAAAGAACCACCCCACAACAACACAGCATGTGCCAGACAGGGAATGCCAGGCAGGACTGGTTGCACAGATATCTCAGTGCAATACCCTTAAAGGCAACCAGAAAGCTCCACCAGCCACTTCAATACTTGCACTTGTTTCCAAACTGAAGAAGCTGTAAATGCCACAACAGCAGCTACTCTTCATCTGTGCCAAAGGCAAAGCTTTTCCAATGCCACTTAGATGCCCAGGAGAAAGAGGCAGACACTTTTATTGATCTGACGCAGCAGGGAGGAAGAACAGGGAGCTTTAATTCTGCTTTTGAATAGACGATCCACAAACTGTTCTTTTAAAGCCTCGAGTGAAGTACAACATTAGCCTAAAGGGACTATCTATTGCTCATTCTGAAGATCTCCATCACCATAATCAGGTTTGGACTCTCATTCAATGCTAAGCTCTTTTTTTGTGTGTGTGCTACTGCAGTCAGTGAGGCACAGCTAGCAGCTCAAATGGGAGAAAAATGGAAAGCAGGTTCAGGCTGCTGCTGAACCATAACCAGGCACATCCCTTCCTGAGGGAAGGGGGGAAGTGTAAAGATTTCCCATGCTTATAACACTCACCCTTTTCCAGGAAGCTTCTTCCCAAGAACTCACTTGGCAGATTAACACAACAGACAAATATGAAAACAAGATTAAAGCAACAGAAGCTTTGCGGCCCCTATCTGATAGGAGTATCCACTCAGTCCAGTCTTCCAAGAACAGTTTTATACAGCCAAGGCCGACATGTTAGGATAACCAGCATTTATCTCCTCCCCATTCTTTTAACAGCTGAACCCTTTGGTCAATTTTAATCAAAGCTCTACTTCATGAAAGATTTAAGCATAAGGTTTTCCTATTTTTTTCCATTAATATTACAAAAAAAATATTAATATACAGCAAAAGAAAAGTTACAGAAGAAACATGATCTTTTTAGACATCAAACAAGGCAGTCACTAAACAAAGCCACAAGAAGACAGAATTATCAGATTTACAGCTTACACAGATACCATTATTGCCCACAACAATCCCCACCAACTCCAAAAAGCTTCAGGCTGTGGTTTTTCCCTGACAGTTTTTATGCTTTAAAATTCAGCCCCCACTTTAAAAGAGACACAAGTGGGTTAAGAATTTCTATTCTCTTTGTCCCTTTGGAAAGGGATGCCTTAAGGCAGTTCTGCTTTTTCACACTCCACTCTGCATGGACAATGAAATTAGTCCATTTATTTTCATTTAAGATTCAGAAAGAGAGCTCCAAGCATTCATAAAATTAACCTTACAAGCAACACATCCAGCAGCATAATACTAATAGGCCAATCAGTTAAACTTAACCAACCAGCACCATTTATCACCTTCAATTGTATGATTCAGTCCATTAACAAGATGTTCCCAAATCAAATCCCAAAATAGATATCCTCTATTTTACTGCTACTGTTCTTGAGTCTCCTGCCAGGTGAACAGCATTTATCTTCAGAACACCTGTGTCAGGGGGCCAAGTGTTATTTGCAGCTCTCTAGAGGGAGGGAGACAGAGCTGCACTGGAGGCTGACAGGGTCAGTCAGAGTCAAGGGTGCTGCTCTGAGCTCCTTCTGCCTCAGACTTGAATCCTCAGTATTGGAACTCGCTTTTAGTCTTGCTTTCTCTTCTCTCCATTCCTGCCTCACCTCCACCTCCTTCCCCTCAAAACAGTGATGATCTCAAAGATTATTAGCATTATAATAATGATTTTACACAAGGAAGCTTTCAAACAATTTCTGGTCACAAAGAATGAAAGTCTCAAGCATGCATTTGCTCAGTTTATTGTGAGTCTGTACATTGCTGTAAAAAAGGCTTTGCCTCACCTGGTGACCATGCAGAGTATAGAGAAGTCTTCCTTCTAACAAGTCCAGAATCTTCAGAGTTGAATCACTGGAAGCAGTAACCAGATAGTTTCCAGAGGGATGAAAGGAAAGGCTGTTGACCACAGAGCTGTGCACTAAGGATGGAAAAAAAAAAAGTATAATAGTCACCAAGACCAGTTTACATAAGCCCAAGGCAAAAGAACAAAATAAAGCACTAGCACATTGCAATTTTCTGTTATAAAATTTAACAGGAAAATTATCATGGGGGAAACATTCCACAAAAACTCTTCAAAGCACTGGAGAAGAATAACAGTAACTCAATTCTTGTAAAAATAGGCACTACTTTACTGAAAGGAAAAAGGAAGCTTTGCCAATTATTCTGAGAGATTTAATGTTACAAAAGCTTCCAGTATAGCCCAAAATGTACTGTATGTGCAAGTGAACTACAGGATTCTGTGAAAGTGCTGGACATTGATGTACTTTACTACTGTGGAGCTGCTGGTCTAACTCCTAAGTCATTCTAGATTAAAATCTGCATCTCAGGACACTGAGAAGACTGAAATTACAATGGAAGACACTCAGAGTTGACACTGCACAACTTCTTCTGGTTTACTATCTGACTCTAGCCAGGACTGGGGTTAAGAGAAACTAGGAAATAAGAGCAACTTGAAAATGGTCCAGTACAAGCATTATTTCCTCAGACATACTATTTGTCTCGCCAAAAATTTAGAACAAATACAAACAGCCAAACTATCAAGAGTGTGAACTTGCAATAAAGCCATTTTCCCTGCATGAAGATGAAGGCCAAGATTTATTCTGAAAAAAGCTAAAGAAAATGTTCTAGGAAAAAAGTCAAACTTCACTGAAGTTCAGTAACATTAAACATTTAATATATGACTTTTTTCCCTCCCCAAACTCTTGCAGAACAGGCTATTGAACATATTTATTTATGAGAACATGCAGTACCTCACATATGCCCAGCTTCCTGAGTGTATGTGACACTGCAGAATATTAATATGCCTGAGGAGGGATTTAACCATCCAATTATTCCTAATTATACTATATGCCCTCCAAATGTTCTGGTATCTCAAATCTACTACTTCTGATACATCACACCCAACTAAATTTATATTCTGTTGAGAGTCTACTGTGCATTTTGAATCCACACTGCATATTAAGAAATCCCTTAAAATACCATTTTAAGTACATTAGAAGCAAATATTTTTTGCATATGTGGATTTGAAGCAGATAGCTGAAATAACCTTGCTCAACTGTAAAACAGAATGTCTCTACTTTTGAAATTCTCAGGAACACTAAATACCTCAGCTAAGCTCTGAAAACAACTCCTCTTGACCCAGACTGTTACAAAACAGAAGAAAACTTTAACACAGGTAACTTCTAAACTGTTCTTCTTCTTGGTAAATACTGTCTCTGTCACAGCTATATCTTCCTCTACCCCCTACCCTGTATCATGCTACCTATTGAAGGAAAAAAAGGTCTGTGTGGAGTTTTTTCTTATGAAAGAGTGATAAATATCTTTTTCCCTTGAAAATCTTATTCTGAGGAATTTGTAGTATTCCTCACCCCCTTAGAATCTATATTCAGATAAATGTAAACGTATCTTGTCAACTAAGGAAAGTCCTGAAAGGAATCACATCAGAAATAGACAAGGTTAGTAATGTATCACATTTCCAAGTTCTAGAAGGTAAATAAAGGATTTCCAGCTTCACAAAAAATCCTTTCCATAATGGAAAAGTCACACAGACTGTAGCTGCATAAGTAGTCACAGCTTCTGTGCCCAAGGAGTTACTGGCTCTTCTAAACTCAGAGTAAAGTTCATCTCTACTGTCAAGGCAGCTCATACCTCCCACAAGACCATTCATAACACCTCTCCAAAAAAGGGCAAACACATCCTGCCACCTCACTTGATTTCATGCTGTGAGCAAGAAATCCAGTGCAGCACCAGGTGGCATCTCCCAGTGACTCATTGCTACAAGCCCATCCTTCTGCCAGCCAAGCCCTAGCAAAGTAAGAAGAGCCTCTTAGGGGACTTATACTGGGGGTGAACATCTAAAACTGAGTCCTCCCAGCCTGCTCAAAACTGTCCCAAGGCCAACAGCATTTCTTTTATGTAATGCAACCCTCAGTAACACCAGCAAGTAGATAAATTAGGATGAATTTGAAACAGCCACAGTCTCCACTGAACAGATAACCACCATCAGTCCCATCCAAACTGAATAGAAGTACCAATTATTCTTTTTAAATAGGAATAAAAAACAGGTTAGAGCTGTTTCCATAGACCTGCTACAGAGGTGTCCCCCACACAGCTTTGGACAGGGAAAAAATGTCAGGCAGTAAACACTGGCCATTTTTGTAGGGGCTGTACAAAAGAGTCAGTGCCAAGCAGAGAACCAAATAAAGCATCTGTGTGTTCTCCTGTACAGTAAACGTGACCAGAGCATACTTTGCTTGGCTCAAAGAAAAACACACCATACAAAAGGTTTTGCAGCTTGCTCTCTACTTCCAACTTTCATTTACAAATGTCACAGTTGGAACAAGTGCTGGCAACAAGAGCAACACTGCTAAAAGACTAATCAGTGCTGGAAAGCAGCCCAACTTCAGACGCAAGAGCCCGAGGCAGGGCCACTCATCAATTAACTCCACGTTTAAAATGGAGTCCCTGGCAATCAGGCAGCATCAGCACATTCTGAAGGCACAGATGCCATCTAGTGGGACAGGAGTGGCAGCCTCACAGGGGAGACACAAAACTAAATCAGATTTAGTCAAAATGAGATATGTATAAACCCTCAGAAAGGCAGGGTTTATAAACATCCCCAGAACATGTTACAAACACATCAGTTTGTAGCCACAGGCGCATGGAGTGATTGCAAAAATCCACCACTGCAATTTAAGGTTTCTTCAGCTATTATTACTATTTTTAGTTAAAGGTTTAATCCACAGTTAGGATTTACACAGTAGCTGTTAAAAATAACACTCACCCCAGGAAAATGATCACTTCAATAGCAAGGGTGTCACACTAAAATGCCATTCAGAAAGGGTGGGATACCAGGGAAATATGTCATTGTAAGACAAAAAATAAACCTGGCAGCCAAGCCTAAATCACATCAGATTTGGACAATTTAATAGCAGTAAGTGGAAAGCAGGAAGAGACAACTTTTGAGCCAAGTTATACTGTGGCTGGAAACATGCACTGCAGATCTTGCCACCATTGAAAAGCTGATAAAGCAGGTTAAAGGACAACCTGACGCTGCCCAAGTATTTAAAAACACTACTGATTTTAGCAACAAGACTTCAGGAAGGCATTTCCAAGTTTTGATATGGGCCACAAGCTAACAATGCTTATTACACAAATTGCCCACTCAATACTGACAAATCAGAACAACAGTCACCAAAAAGTTTGATTTCTATTAGATTTTGTTAACTATCAGAGAGCTGGGAGTGACTGTGATCCAGAAGAATGACTGAAGCTGGGAGGCTGTCACAGCAGGAATGCACAAAAGCTTATGTTGAGGGCAGAAAGGACACACCAAGCTCCAGCCCCATGTCTCTGATCTGCTTTATGAGCATGCCAGAAGCAGTTCCTCAGGGAAAAGTTAGCAAAATTAAGTTTAATAAGCTACCAACACTGAAAACAGTGCTGGAGAATGCATTCATTTTAAAATATCACAGCAGCCTTAAAAACTGTTATTAGCAAAGAAAAGCCACATTTTGGCTGAAGAAACTAATGCACAGAATAGGTCAATCAATCTCACAGAAGCTGGCAGGGAAGGGAAAGCACCCTTTTCCTATCCAGATCTACCAAAGAGCAGCACCAATCAGTGGGACAAGAACATGTAATGGGAAGAGATGCCATTTGGCATCATCAAAGCTAATTATGGAAGCTGAAAAACAGAGTTTGGAAAAGGAACCATAAACATGGATCATAGTATAGAATTGCTATTGATTGATTTTGATTTTCCTTTTGTTTAACTTTTCCTAATTTTCTTATAAAAGAACCTAACAGTCTGAATTGCTGGAATACAATTCTGACTCCTCCTATAGGCTTATTCAGAGGCAGAGGCCACATCCTTTTTATTGCACAGCACCTTCTCAGTAACAGTGAATAGGAGCCAAATGGCATCACAGGTAAGACCCATGCCCACCTGTAACGTGGGACAGCCTCAGGATTAGCTCTGGAGCTAAACACAAAGCAAAGCATGACGTCTGGTGAAGAAAGGCTCCTGCTGGCAGGCCTAACCCAGTGCCTTTTTGGAAAAGCAGCAGCTGATGGAGAAACAATCCTTGGATTTCAGAGCAACTGGCATCAATAGATGGAAAGGTTCAGCTGCTGTAAGCTGTTGACTTGCCTTGGTAGTGCTGCAGCAGTTTGTTCATCCTGACGTCCCAGAGCTTCACGGTGCTGTCCGTGCTGCCCGCGGCAATGCAGTTACCGCTGGGATGGAAATCCACGTGGTTCACAAACCTGCAACAGCACCAAACCCAACTGCTGACTGCAACTCCTGCTGCACACCAAAAATGCCTCTTCAACAAGGGGTGCTACAGCATGACTCACTGAGCATTAAAGAAACGAGGAAATAACCTGAATATTGATTTTTCTGAATTTCTTTTAAGACCTTGTTTCTAACCCCAGCCAGACTGCAGGCTCCTACCTAAGCACATCTTCAGTAGTTCACACTGCAGGTGTAGGAGCTGCAGACACAAACCTCCTGAAATCTGATGGATCCAACTGTCACAACAACATTTTCAAGTCTTCATTTAATGTTTGCATAATATATATCTTCTACTATATTAACATTATTTCCAGAGTGATGCGTACAACACTGAACAGAGATTTTTCTTCTGTTAATTAAATTTAAGATGGAACTTAGTGAATTTGTGCCTGAAATCATATGTTGCCCCTTGGAAAGTAGCAAGGCTGAGGCCAAATTTCTTCCTGGACCTGAGTCAAATCAATTTTTAGTTTGAAAACATAATTACAATAAAAGCTTCAGACCCTTCAGGAAAAGATAACTCCTCACCAAACAAATTGGATAAAATTAATTAATTATCTTTTGACTATTCTTGTAGCAAGTACTGAAAAAAAACTGAGCTATTTTAATAGGTTGTTTGGACAAGACACATACTTAAGAGCATTGAAAAAAATAAATGTCTGAATTTGTCTTACCATCACTGTATATTACCTAGAAAGAAGAAAATATTGCACTAGAAATTCAGTGCAGCAATGAATTAGGGAGATTCCAGTCTCAGTTCTCTGAGGACTTGTTTTATGTTTCTGGGTAAATTATCTTTTGCTACATTCCAAATTTAACAGCTATTTTTCTGAAGGCAAAGCGGGGGGTTTGAATAACCTCATTATTTAAAAACTTGAAGATGAATCAAAGCATCCAAGTGCCATTCTGTCAGTACACTTTTGCACTTCTAATTTATGTCAACTCAGAGCAAAATAAAAGAAGAGATAAGGAATTTAAGCATCTCCAAAAATAATTAAGCACAAAGAAACTGAGGCTTGATGTGCTGGACAGTTACTGAAATATAACCCTCACAGTTCTAACCTTGAGCAGTCAAAGGGGCCAGGGCAATTCTGGACTGGGCCCTCACACTGGCTGCTCTTGCAAGAGGTGCTTTTGCAAGATGGTTTTTCAAGCAGTTTTATAATTGCCAGGACAGGGACCTCTGAACCTCACAAACCAGGTGTAAATTCCCCACTTCAGACATCACCACCAGGTACTTACCCTCCATGCTCACAGAAGGAGTGGATGCATTCTCTGCTGGTTTTGTCCCACAGCTTGACAGTTTTATCATCACTGGATGACACTATCAATCGTCCATCAGGAGAGAATCTAAGACAAGAGTGACAGCAATTAACAAAAGCCATCAAATGAAAGGAGTACAGGGTCGACTGAATTTGGCCAGGTGTTTTGTCATGTTGGTAAACACACCTAGCTTCTCAAAAAGTCACAGAGGCATCAGTGAGACTGAAAATCCAATCACTAAGTTGAGGGAAAAGAAAGCAAGCCCTAAGTACTCAAACTATCCCTAACTCCATGAGCACATAAAATAACCCTCAGGAAAGTCTTGAGTCTGACTTAAGATCTTGTGTCTTACTTGTTTCAATTTAAGTGTACCTCAAGTTGCAAAACAATTCCTGCCTTTGCCACAAGAGTTCAGAGCAACACAGCCACTCACAAGAAAACAGCTGCAGCAGAGCCTTCACCATTCCAGTGACTTAGGAGAATATATTAAGTTCCCATCTCAAAATATCACATACATGACAGATCCAGACCTCTCTTCACAGGTATACACATTACAGAATCAGGACTTGAGTCCCTAACTCCAGATTATCAGACATACTGGAAAAACATCCTTTCTGCTCTTCTGTGGGCATCTAGAGTGCTACCAGCCACTGCCACCACCATGTTCCACAACTGTAATGAACTCTTCACCTACAGAGGAACCATGGCTTTAGCCTAGATACACGTATGCATAAATAACTCCTTGAAACCAAATCTGAAACCGTTATCAGGAAATAATGTTCTTATCATGGCAGCACTTAAAACATTTTAGAGGTAGCACTGGTGATCATTTTAACAAGGGGAATGACAAGTCTAAAGAAACTAAGCTGAAATAACAGCAGAAACCTCTCCTTTTTTTTCCTATTAGCAACTTCAAGACACAGAACTCTCCTTACCAGATAAAAATAAAACACAGAACAAATCACAAAGCAGGAAAGCCTCTGCTTGACAGATTACTGGAGAAACACAACGTGGGTACAGATAATTACTCAAAGAATGTATCTGCAGGTCAGCAATGTATTTCAGTCACTAGACACACGTGAACCACCCTGAACAGAAATGTGTTGCACCAGACCATGACACTGAGCCTCTGCTTTGAGGGATAAATCTCCATCTCTGTCTGTCAGAGGGCTGCACTCACCTGGCACAGCGAACCCAGTTGATGTGCTGACTCAGTGAGAACAGAAACTTCTGCCTGTGAACCGTCCACACTTTGATGGTTTTGTCATCAGAAGCTGTAACTAAGGACTGGCCATCGCTGGAGAAATGAACACTTCTCACGGTTCCTGTGTGAGCCTTGAACACAGTCGATTCTCCCTTGCTACACAAAAGGGAAGAGCTCTTTAAAACTGCACAAAGGGCAGCAAATGCATTTGTTTTCTGTAACTGAAAGCACAGAGCTGCTGCATGCTGAGCAGTGCTAGCAACCATAACTTCTATGGGAACTGCATGTGACCACAGTAGGATAAAAACATTGATCGACCCCAAAGTTGCTCATGCTTCATGTGCAGTACAGAATACACAGCTAAAACCAGTTGCTCCAGTTCCATACTGGAGGCCAATCCAACAGGAAACAACCCATGTTTCCTATAAAGGGGAAAAAAATGCCACAGCTAATTTGTGCAACCATTTAAACACAAAAAGATCAATGTAAAAGAAGACACTTTGGTTCTGTACTCTTGCCAGGTACTTTGCTGCAAGGCAGGCAAAGAGTGAGGTGTTTTCACAGCTCATTCAAACAAGAGCCAAGCAGGCAACGACCTCCCAACTGCTCCTGTAATGGCCCATGCCCAGCTGGCCATTCCAGTGCCACATCACACACAAATTCAGCACACCTGATACTGTACAGCTGTGAGCAATCTGCCATTAACTCAGCCAGGCAAGACAATTCAAATGTGTTGATTTTTCTTTACACATCATTTCCAAATAAATGCATTTTTCTGGCTAATAAGCACAAGACATATTTAGAGATCCAAAGCAGAGTGTATTTAGAGATCTAACAGGTTTATGGAACTCTCAGTCCAAAATCTGTCCTCCAGCATGTACTGTACCACCAGGAGCTCCATATCCACAGACTGAAGAGAAGACAAAGACACAGTGGTTCTTCTTTCCCTCCAACAGATCCCTGTCCCATAGCCAGAGAACTGCTACAAAGCACTAAGGAGAAATTCCAGGCAACAGTTAAACACAAAGAGAGGCAGAAGGGACAGGTACTCACACACTAGGGATCCACAAACGAACTGTTTTGTCTCTAGAGCCTGAAGCCACGAGGTGACCAGAGGGTGAGAACTGGACACACAACACTGCATCTTTGTGGCCCAAGAAGCGATAGGCTCTCATCTGAGGCTTCATGCTCCAGATCATCAGGCACGAATCCATTGAGCCACTCGCTGAAATAAAAAAGGAAAAACAAAACCACACAAAACCAAACTTGCATTAGCTCTCCTCCAATTACAGAAAAACTACATTTCACACTCAGCTCTCCATCGTAGCTTCCAGCAGTCTCAATACATTGCCCTTGAAGCTTCACCGGTCTATTGCAAGCTGTGGATTTCATTATTGTCATGCATATAATTTCATTAGTAATTCAAAGAAAACAAGGCCAGCCATGCATTACTTTAGACTGACAATTTAATTCCAAGAGTCCAGACATGCAACAGCCACAGGTTGCAAATCGTCCACACACTCAGGAAATGAAGGTTATCTCTTCACTTTCTTATGGGCAAAGGCATTAGCTGCAGCAGGTTAAATGTCACTTCAGATTAAGCAGAGAAGACCACTGAGTTGGTGTCTTAAAAGCAGGCTGGCTACACCTCCCTCCAACACCTCTCCCTTGTGGCAAAACATTGACCAAAGTCAGCTCAGCAGTTCTTCACAACATTCTAAAAACACAAGCTTGGAAGGTGAGTGGAGCAGTGCTCAACTTGCTGTTAGCAGGAAGCAGCAGCAGGACCTTTTGCTGTTGCAGAGCTCAGTTACTTCTACTGTTCCCCCTATCTAACTAAAGCAGAACAGCTCTTTCTTTATCCTCTGGCCACCAAAACACAGACAATTTACCCAATTGTTTCTTAGCACGACTGAAGTCCACACTAGTGACAGCATCTCTGTGGCCTTTGAAGTGCCTCTCCAGGGATGGATCTTCCTAGAAGACAAGAATGTTTAGACAGTACAGATTTAAGAACCATCTTTGTACAATAAAATCATTTTATTTCTAGAAGAAGTGAACCAAGCCACATATTCACCCCACAAAAAAACAGGCAGAGGCAAGAACCATTGTGCAGGCAACTGCACAACACAAAACACAAATCTCACATATACCATAAATTTTAAAAGAAGCAAATTATCCAAGGTGTTATTAGCTTGGATGTTGAGTGACTGCACAAATCCCTCATGCACTTTTACAACACGCTGCTGGCACAGAGACTCTAAAGCTGACTGTAGAACAGATAAGCCATGTCCATGATCACCTGAGCAGGCAGCCAAGCTCAGCTTTGCTTTGACAGCTGCTCATCTCAGCTCAGGTGTAGCCAAGAGGCCATTATTTGCACAGAAGAGGCAAACTCACAAGATTTAACACACCTGTTGAAACAGGCAGGACAAATGAGAATTGCAGCAAAACAGACTGACACCTAACCCCACCCACAGCACCTTGCTGCAAAGGCCAACAAAAGCCGGAGGCCACGCAAAAAAAACAAAGACCTGAGAGAACTATTACAAGAGCTTTTAACACTTGAAAATCGTTCAGGACAGGCTGGTCAGCCTTCAGTCCTTGCTCTCACACATTGCCACTGCCTCCCTGGCAATCCCACACTCAGGATTTGACCAGAGCCCAGCACCCAGTCCCAGAGCAAGGCAGCGCTCCCCGCTCAGTCCGGCCCCCCGGAGACCCAGAACCCCTCCAAGAGCCCGGAGGTGCCGCTCTCCACAAACAAACACAGACCAACCCCGGCTGCACAGCACCCCACACCCAGGGCTACACCCCAGCATTAGGCTCCCCGAACCCCTCTGTCCCCAGCCCCACCTGCATGAACCCCTCCGAGCCCAGCACTGCCTCCCACCGCCACCGCGGCCTCAGGGCCCCCCACAGCACCAGACACTGCACCAGCCCTGCCTTGTCCTTTCACTCTTCCGGGCAGTGTCACATCCCTGCCGGCTGGGACACAGCGGCCCAAGAGCTGCCGCTGCCACCGCCTCTCCCCCGCTCGGCGGGATGCCCCGGTCCCGCCTCAGCAGCCCCACACGGGCTGTGCTGGTCCGTTCCGTTCCCGCCCGGCCGGCGCTCACCTCGCACAGGGCGGCCATGACGCCCCGCGGCCGCCGTTCGGTTCCCGCGCCGCGCGCGCCCCGTAGCAACGGCCCCGCCCAGCGAGGGGCGGGCGGGGGCGGGCCCGGCTGAGGGCGCCGTGGCGGGCCCGGGGCGGGAGCCCGGCCGCGCCTCAGGGCCGGGTGTGGTAGCGGGCTGCTCTGAGCACGGCCGGCCCCGTCAGGGGGCTCGGGACGTTGGGGGGCGTTGGGAAAGCCCCCTCCGGCGCTGTTACAGCCGTTATCCTGGCAGACTTGGTGCCGCTCTCGTTCAGTGCCCACCACCCCTCTCGTTTGTGTCACTGCTGCTCTGAGGCCGAATGGCTCCCGAGCCTGGCGAGGCTGGGTCCGGATCGCAGCCAGGGGAGCACCACAAAGCCGTGCTCTCCAGGGCTCAGGCTGGGCTGCTCACTTCCAATAAGTGGTTCAGCTGATGGGAGATCAGTTGCTTCTGCTTGGTCTGTGAGTGTTCCAAATAGGAACTCACCCCGGGGTTGTGCAAAGAGCACAGGACAACCGAGAAGGGTTTATTCTTCCAGTGGTTTAATACTAACTCAAATTTCTTCCAACTCTGTTCATCTCTAGGAACAGTACTATTAATTAGACACTATGGACTGCACACTGACTGCTCTCTAACAGGCACCTGTGTGGAGCCAAGATCTGCCTCTCCACAAAGCTTGGGCTGACCATCTGAGCTTCTAAAGGGGCCTTTCCTCCATCTGTTCTGCATATAGGCCCCTTCCTTTAAGGACACCTCTCCTCTTGCACGTTTCTGACAGCCAGGGGTGCGCTCTGTTGAAGCTGGGGTTATAGTAGTAGAGGATCTAAAACAGGCAAAGGAGAAGAGTTAGTTGCCACCATCTCCCCGGTTACTCCAAACCACAGCAGAGGATCATGTACCCTGAGGGCTGTGTAGAACCTAAAGCTCAGGCTAAAGCTTGAGATGGTTGTGTTCAGGCATCACCACCTCTGGGGTTTTGCCTCCTGAGAGCAGAGCAGTGTAGGATTGTCAAAAGCAGAACTACTTTTTGAAAATAAAACTATTTCTCAGCAGCTTCAGTGCAGATGTGAGCAGGCAGGTAATCTTGTTGGTCCTTTGATGCTTGGCATTGGGGCAAGTGCCACGGGAAGGTTTCAGATTTGGTACAGCAAGACACAGAGCAAAGATATTCAGAGAAATCAGGTTATGCTGAGCCTGTCTGTGCCTTTAATGGGTTCAAAGTCAGTAGATCTCACCAAAATGTATCTTGTCCACATTTCTAGTAGTCAGAAAGACTAACACAAACATGCCTGAGAAGGAAAAGAAGACAAGACCACTTGCTCCCATCCCCATCCCTTCCATCACAGAATCACACACTATCTTGGGCTGGAAGGGATCTTAAAAATCATCAGGTCCCAACCCCGCTGCCTTTGGCAGGGATGCCACTCACTACCCCAGGTTCTCACAGCCCCATCCAGCCTGGCCTTGAATACTTCAAGGGATGGAGCATCCACAAGCTGTCTGGGCAACCTGTGCCAGGGCCTCACCACACTCACAGGAAAGGATTTCTTCCTAAGGACTAATCTAAACCTGGCCTCTTTCACTACACAACTGCTGTTCCTTGTCCTGTCACTCTCTGCCTGCACTAAAAGTCCCTCTCCCTCATTTTTATAAGCACCCTTATGAAAAGTGGCTTCTTTTCAACCTGCAAATGGCCCTCTATGAGGAGGCCTTATTTGCTGTGAAGGTTCCTCTCTCCCCCCAGATTATCACAAGCATTAGTGCAGAGCAGCTGCTGTACCTGGCTGTGAGCAGAAGCTGCTGCTTCCTCTGCCAGGAATTCGGGCAGAGAGGCAGATCTTTGGAAATTCTGCTGCACTTTGGTGAATCCATATGCATTCAGCTGTCGCATGAAACTTTTCATTTTCTGTGTGTGGAAGACCCGCTGTCCTTCCCTGCCCAGCACCTCCACTTCAAAGAGATCTTTGTTGATGGCCACACATTTTCCACCCTCACTCCACCAAATTGACTGAAACTTGCTACTTTCCAGCATTTTCCAAAGTTTCTCTGGAAAGCGCAGGGACGAGAACTCTCGCTCCGCAGCCATTGCCCTGGACAGCTTGGCTGTGTCCCACCAGCTGGCAGGCAAAGAACAACTGGCACCAACAGACAGCAGGTTCCAATGGAATGTTCTGGCATATCACTGTGGTGCCTCTGCTCTGGGGACATTGCAGGTGACACCTCAGTGATGGTTGGTGGTGCTGCCCTGGCAGGGGGAGCAGCCTGAGCAGAAACTGCTGAAGGGAATTGTAGAGGCTGATCTCTCTTGTTGCTTCTCTGTCCCAGAGCCACCAGTGGTGGGAGTGCAGAGCCCAGCAGTGCCCACAGAGCTGCCCTGAGGGGCTGTGGGCAAGGAGAGGCCTGGGCTGTGTCTGGCTGCACCAGGAGTAGGCCCTCACCAGGGAGGAGCTGGCATGGCTGCAGCCTTGTGTTGTCCTCTTATTCCATACTGTTATCTCCTTATTGCAAAAGTTCCATACCTTCTTGGTGTTTCTCATGGTCATCTCCTCCAAGCACTTCATCACAAGGCAGCCAACTGACTCCAGCTCCCTTCTCACCCAGCCACCCCACTCTTTTATAGCACTCTTCTTCTCATTGCTTACAGCTGTGGCCTGTTAAAGTCAGGCCTGATCCTTATCTTTGATAATTGGCCCAGCTGCAATTCCTTAGGGGTAAGATTACTTTCTACACTATCTTTATTTTCTTATATCCTATCCCACTACAGCCTTGGGCATCCCAGGGCCCTGTTTGGAGAGTTTTCTGGCTGGGCCCCTCTGACACCTGCAGAAATGGGGCTCCCTGGATCCCTGCAATGCAGAAACATTGGATTGGAGAATAATTTTCTTGACATCTCCTGCACCTAAGCAGCAGGTATTCATTCATGCCAACCCATTGTCTTTGCAAATTTCTTGAATAGGATTGCACTTTTTTATCTAGTGGGTTTAAAATTAGCTGGGAGAGATGGAGCAGGGGACACACTTGCTTCATTTCTGGCATGAGACACAAAAGCAGTAGTTTCCTTTCCATCCATCAATGACCCAGCAATCAGGCTGGGGGAACAAAGTCCAAGCCATCTGGTCAAGAGATATTCTGGTTTACTTGGTCTGAATCACTCCTGCTTTGTTCATAAATGCAGAGCCATGAACACAATTCCATGAATGGGTCTTCTCAGGGAATCCATCCCTCCTTCTCCCTGATACACTGCCTTCCTGCAGCAGACTGTCTGCTGGTTCAGGTATGTCTGTGTGCCTGAAAAGCTCTGCATTCCCCCTGCCCTTTGAGGTACTGCATCTGAAGAGATGCATTCCTCCCTCAGACATGGCCCTTCTGCCCACATAGCCATGGATTTTGGATCTGGAAGTCTGAAGTGGTTTCTAGCATGGCCTGACCTGTTCCTCATTAAATTCTTTGGCATTTCAGTATTAGCTTTTTTTTCCTCTATACTTAAATAAAAAAAGAAGATAAACATGATGCTAAGTATGCCTGAGGTCTGGAAGAATCCATTTTAGAGAAATAAAAAACCGGAAACCTGTTGTAATTGCACTCCCACTTATAAAAGCAGGAAATGGGAACATCTGCTTTAATTGAAGGATTCCACCACTCAAAAAACCACCCCAAGCTGCCTTCTAGATAATACACAAGCAGCATCCATGGTGGCCACGGATGGTTACTTAGCTTACCTCAGCCCTGGGGTGCCACTGTGTAACACCAACAGCCAGAGGGGGCAGCAGATCATTGGCAGGACGCTCTCACCTGTGGGAGTTCAGAGCAAATGTCAAAAGAGAAAGAATTAAAGAAAATTCATTAATAATTAAAGAAAATTCAAGAGGGGAACAGGAGCCCATGGGAGCAACAAGCACACATTGGGTCGAGCAGTGAAGTTGACAGTCTTGAATAGTCCAGCTCAGCCATTCAAACATCCTTGCGGCATTATCTGATGGAGTTTTCCCAGTCCCTCAGAAACGGTGTCCCTGGAGCCAGCCAGGGAGGGGACACTCAGGCCGTGCGCTGTCACCCCGGTGTCCCCGCAGGGACTCCTGCCGTCCCTCAGGCCATCCATGCGCTGTCCCCCCGGTGTCCCCGCAGGGACTCCTGCCGTCCCTCAGGCCATCCATGCGCTGTCCCCCCGGTGTCCCCGCAGGGACTCCTGCCGTCCCTCAGGCCATCCATGCGCTGTCCCCCCGGTGTCCCCGCAGGGACTCCTGCCGTCCCTCAGGTGGCCACCGGGGGGCAGGCGGGGGCCGCAGCAGCCTCTCCTGGATAAAGGGAAAAGCCAGCAGGAAAAGGGATGAAATGCAGCGCGGCTTCATTAGAGATAAATCAGGCCCATCTAGGCAGCTTCCTTGGGAAGAATACCGGAACTCTCGGTCTGAGCGTGCCTCTTTCAAATGCCACTTACCAGCTTGCTACCTTTAGACATTATCTAGTAATTCTCAGCAAGTCCTTCCCTGGGCTTATTTTTGTCACAGTGAATCAGAAAGGGACCAGAAGCCCCAGGATCTGCCCCCTCTGTCACATCGACAGAGCCTTGCACTGGCAGCTCTGCCAAAGCTGTGATTTCTGCATGCTGCAAAAGCTGTTGCAGAGCATCAGACACACCCAGAATTCAGATGAGTTGTTCTTGCATGAAATTACAGTTAACCTTTGACTTCAAGCCCAATTCATAAAAGCCTGGATTTCTCTCAAGAGTGTGTGGGTCTAAGTTTAGCAACTAAACTTAATGTTTACCAATTCTATATGGCAAACCCCAGTTCTCACGTGTCCTGTTAATACTTAAACTGCTGAGCATACCAGTCTCTACTTGTACCTTTGCAGTGCTAAGAATATTCCAAAGGACAGCATGCAAAGCTTCAGAAAGCCACCATGAGAGTTTTTCTGAAAAAGCTGAGGTTCTCAATGAGACTAGTGATGGGAAGAAGTACTTTGCCGTCTACAAAGGAAGCTCCAAGAGACACGGAGTTGGTGAATGCAATGTGCACACACTAAAATGGAACCAGCACCTACACCCAGTCTCCAGTTGCTAGCAGCACTCTCACCACAAGGCCATCCTGTCCCCATGATCCCAGCATGGCTCCTTCACTGCTGTTTCATGTCCCATCCCAATCCATCCTGGAGATGGAGGCAGTGGCTTTGGGCAACCAGCTCTGAATGCTGTGGCATAGGTTGAAACAGCCATCAGGGGTGTGACAGCCACCTTGGTATTGGCACTTTGCATCCAGAGGGCACAGCAGGGACTTGGGCAGCCCAAGCACACAGCTACAAGGAGCCAAAGAATGTAGATGAAGATTCATAGCTCAGAGAGTTGTTGTTCAGCCTCCTTTACTGCTGCTGTGGAAGGGGGCAGCTACAGACACGTTAGACACTGCAGAAGGGAGCAGACCCACCAAGCAGCTCACCTGATGACAGTGACATGTCCCACTGCTTCCATGGGGAGAGGCTGCTTTACATCAGCTGAAGATGTAGCTTGCTGCCACATCAGTTATTTTTTCTCTTACTAATGACTTTGTCCTCCCCTGTGTGCCAAACCTGTTTATGTATAGCCCACATTTCTTTTACCTGCCTGCCTTTGTGCTTATTACCCTTCCTTACAGAGTTAAGAGAAAGACAGGAGGAAATAAAATACCAACCTTTTACTCAAGTAAGTCCTGACCTAAATGCAAATCTATTCAAGCAAATTCAGAGAGCTTTGATGCTGTATGAAGAAGAGAAAAGGAAGGAGAGCAGCCTCTACTGCTATCGAAACAGATCTTTACTGCTGCATAACAACCAAGCAATGAAGCAAAAGCCTAGGGAGTTTAAAGAGGAAGCTCAGACAAAGGTCACCTGGCTGCCCCAGGTGCTTGTTATCAGTGCCTTGGAAAGAGGGAGGAAAGTGACAGGAGCTGATTACAGCAAGAGCAGGAAACAGCTGACAGGGCTGGGGGAGCTCTCTCCTCAGCATGCAGAGGGCCTGCAAAGCCTGGACTCTGCAGTTGCTCAGAACACTAAGAGAAAATATTTCTGCTTCAGATTTGAAGTGTCTGCTAGGCAGAGAGTATTGCAATTGTTAATTGCAATACCCTGTTTTATTTGTTGCAAGTCTTTGCAGTGGATTTGTTGGGTGAGGGGAAGGTGGCAAGGGGATGCCTGCAGAAGCACCAGAGGAATACACTGCTACTCCCTCTGTGGAGCTACACAGTTCTTAAGCCATCTGAGAGAGAGCAAGTAAAGGGAGCTCATACATGCCTGCAGTTTCCAGAACTAGCCAAAAGAGGAGAAGAATCCAGGAGTGAGAAAACCTCAAGCTGGATCCAGCCAGAATACCATCAACAGCCTCTTGGCATCTACAAATTTGTCTCTGACCACTTAAAATGCTTCTAGTGTCTTAAGCTGCTATAAGATCTTAAGATCTGTTACAGGAATGTAGATCAAACCTGGCTTTAAAATGTCTCCAGCACAGGTGGCTCAGCTGTGCTGATCTTGCTGACCAAGGGCAGGTGGCTGCTTTCAGTCCCTGAACTTTCTCTGCTGGTGTCTGCAGGGGTGAGCAGAGTTCAGACTTTGCTGAACTCACAATTGCGTCAACCCAGAGCCCAAAGTGCACAAAAACTGGTGCTAGGAAAACCCTAGCTGAGTTCACAAGAATTAAGCTGAAACCTATGGGACACGGAATTCCTCACTCATGGGGCACATGTCCAGCACCCACACCTAGCAGGGTTCATTGCCACACAGAGCCTGGGGCTGGCCTGGTCAGGGCAGGTAACACTGCATGTCCAGCACCACCTACCTACAAAGCAGGTTGGTATTGCCAGTGCCATGCAAGTATGTTCCAGAATTCACCCATCCCCATGGGGCTGCTTTCCAAACAGCACTGATCACTGGGCTGGATCACATTTGGCCTTGACTTTTAAGCCTCTAATCTTATCAAACAGTTCTTTGTCCCAGAATTTCACAAATCTGGGACCTCACTCTGCAGATTAGAGGAGGGTATCAGTCAGACCCTGCTAGAGAATATCAAGTGTCTGTGGAAAGTGGGAAAAACTAAAAGGATGAAGACTCAGCCAAGATGAGAGCAGAGTGGGCAGGGTGACATCAACCTTCCTAGAGAAGCTCCTGCTGACAGGAGAGTTTGGTCAGGACAGGCAAGCACAGAACTGCCCAGTCTTTCATCTAAAGCTCTATGCTCTCAGAAGCCTTCACCTCCTGAAGGCCCAGAGCTGGCTTCTCTCCTTCCCACACACCATTCCTGCACATTGCAGAAAGGAATGGCAGGTAAGTATGACCAGAGCAGACCACAGAACAACCCCAAATATCTGTTACATTTGCTGCTCTTACATGCTGAAGGGAAGGATGCTCCTGTTTGCAGAATGTCAGAGCAGCCCTTGTTCCAATGAGCATAAACTCCATGGCACCCACCTGAGCATCTCCCCTGCAGCACTTTCCCCTCTGAACAGACCACAATTACTAAAGCTGGACATTCCTGCTGTGAACTGAACTGTGTGAGGGGACAGTGGCTCTTTGTATTTCCAAGCCAGTTGAAGCAGGCAGAACTAGATAGCGGTGGGCTCACTGCCTACCACCCAAACCAATTGCTTCCTTGCACGAATCATTTACCCTTCCAACATCTTATCCTCAGAAAGAGAAAGAAGCTCCTGGCTTCCTTTCTGTCCAGTGCCAACAGCAGCTCAGCCTTTGCTGCACCTCTTTGTGCTAGCAGGACATGGCCACATTTGTGCTGGGACAGGTCTTGCTGAGGCCACTAAAGCACAAGTGGGACATTAAAGACACAGAACTATATAAGAGAATTTTCCGCTGTTCAAATAGAACAGGACAACCAGAAAGGTTTACTGTTCAAACAGTTTATTATCAACTCTGTTAGGTTGTGGCTATCAGACTTTATATCCATTCAGTGCTCCAGGAGGCTCTAGAAGCATGGGAGCAGCTGCCAGTGGAGAGGGATGGGCTTCAGCTGACACCTGCATCTCCTTCCATACTGACCATCTGGGCTTTTGGAGGGGCCTCTCATCCAGGCCTGCTGCACACAGGGCTCTCTGTTTGAGGGCAGCTCTCCTTTTGCACATTCCCAGCAGCCAGGGATGTGCTCTGTTGAAGCTGGGGTTATAGTAGTAGAGGATCTAAAACAAGGAGAAGAGTTAGTTGCTACTATTCCAAGACTGGAAAAACCCAAGATACAAGAACTAGGACTCTGAATTGCAAAAGAAGAGCATGACTAAGGAAAAGGACTTTGAACTTAAATATGCAACTTAAAGCTCAGGCTAAAGCATTATGTGGCCATTGTGTTCAGCCATCACAACTGAGGTTTTGCCCTCCCGGAGGCCAAAGCAAAACAGCTGCTTTCAAAAATTAAATATGACTATTTCTCAGCAGCTTCAGTGCAGATTGAGTAGGCAGGAAATCCCATGATCCTTGGATGCATCTGCTTGGCATTGGGCAGGTGCCACAGGAAGATTTAATACAGATTTAATACAGCAAGACACAGAGCACAAACATTCAGAGAAACCAGATTACACTGAGTCTGTCTGTCCCTTAAACAGGTTCAAATTCAGTAGCTCTCACTGAAATGTATCTTATTTGCATTTCTGCTAGTCAGAAAGACTCTCTCAAATCTGCCTGAGCACAGGCTGAGAAAGGAATGAAAACCAAACCACTCACTCCCATCCCCACCTCTTCTATGGCAAGGCCTTATTTGCTGTGAAGGTGCCTCTCCCCCCAGATTATCACAAGCATTAGTAGCTGTGCAGAGCAGCTGCTGTACCTGGCTGTGAGCAGAAGCTGCTGCTTCCTCTGATAGGAATTCAGGCAGGGAGGCAGATCTTTGGCAATCCCGCTGCACTTTGGTGAATCCATAGAGGTTCAGCTGGCGAATGACACTCCTGATGTGCTGCGTGTTAAAAACCTGCTGGCAAACTCCCCTGCCCAGCACCTCCACCTCAAAGAGATCCTTGTTGATGGCCACACATTTTCCACCTTCACTCCACCAAATGGACCGAAACTGGTCACTTTCCAGCATTTTCCAAAGCTTCTCTGGAAAGCAGAGGGGCAAGAATAGATTGCCTTTGCCTGTGCTCTCACTGGAAACAGCAGGAGCTCCTTTGGTCTTGTGTGTGTCACTGCCATTCCAGATGTCCTGCTCGTCCTCCATCACTTGTATGGCAGTGTCACAGGGCACAATTCCCCCCTGTCCTGGAAGGCCAGGAGCAGCCATGTCAGCCCACTGCCCCAGTGCACCTGGAGCAGAAAGGGCTGGTGTTTCTGGGGGAATCAGCTTGCTTTTCTATTCTCACAGGTGGCTTGAAGCTTCCCTCATTGGCCATTGCCCTGCACAGCCATACCTCGTTCTCCCAGTCAGTGGGCAAAAGCCAACTGGCCACGGCTAACTGTGGGTTCCAATAAATATTCTGGCATATCACCATGGTGCCTGTGCTCTGGGGACACTGCAGGTGATATCTCAGTGATGGTTGCCACTGATCTCACCACTGATCTCAGTGGTGCCATGGCAGTGGGAGCAGCCCAAGCAGAAACTGCTGAAGGGAACTTGTTTCTCTGTCTGGTGGGAGCCCAGAGCCCAGCAGTGCCCACAGAGCTGTCCTGAGGGGCTGTGGGCAAGGAGAGGCCTGGGCCATGTCTGGCTGCACCAGGAGTGGGTTCCTAGGGAGGAGCTGGGATAGCTGCAGCCTCATCCCAGGGCCCTGTTTGGGGACATTTCTGGCTGGGCCCCTCTGACACCTGCAGAAATGTCCTTGAGGATATCAGAGAGAGAGGGGCCAGCCCAAGGGACTGCACTAGGCTGCACAGGGGGAATGTGGGAAAGCCCAGCCCTGATGCCAAAGGCGGAGGCCAGCCAGGGCCTGGCTGCTGGGTGGTGGTGACAGAGATGAGGCATTCCAGACATTCTCCAGCACAGCTGGGAAGTGGGGGAGCAGCTGCTTGTCAAGCTGTACAGGGTCTGCATATGCAGGGATATGTGTTAGGGGTTAGCTGTGTTACCTTGGCAAGCACAGGCTTTCTGTGAGCAGACACCTGTGTGTCCTGTGCAGGAGCTCCTGTGAGCACCTCCTTCTCCATGCCAGCAGTGGTTCCCTGGACAGGCCAAAGATCTTGGCAGCTTCCTGAGGGGCAGCTTTCCTCCAGCTCCTCATCCAGGCACAATACAGCTGGGGTTCTTTTTTTTGTGGCTCACTCTTGGCTTGTAGCCTTCCAGCACCTTGGGATGGTCCATCTTAAAGCTGGGCTATAACAGAGCTAGAAAGTGCAGAGAAGAAGGAAGAGTTAGTTGTAACCAGTTCAAGCCTGAAAAACAAAAATACATAAGGACTAAGACTTTAGTCTTGGCCAAAATCCAAACCTAGGCTGGCTCAGATGTTACAATATGGTTCTATTAAGTGATAACCAGCCCTGAGTTTTTACCTGAGCAAGTCCACAGAGCTGTCCTGAAGGGCTGTGGGCAAGGAGAGGCCTGGGCCATGTGCAGCTGCACCCAGGAGTGGTTCCCCAAAGACAGCAGGGACAGCTGCAGCCTGGGACATCCCAGTGCCCCATTTGGAAACCTGTCCAGCTGCACCCCTCTGACACCTGCAGAAACACCCTGGCAGTCTGCACCTTTTATGATTCACTGGAGAAACACCTTACAAAGCTCCTTGATAACAAACTAGCCTTTAATTGGCTAGGAAAAGTTCTGCCAAGCAAGGGGAAAGGGTTTTCTGTGTTGAAACACATTGCAGCAAGCCTTTGTGTGGAGTAAACACTCTTCATGCCAGCAGGATCAATACAAACAACCTGTCTTGGTACCCAGCTCTGAGCTGCTGCTTGTCTCTCTCTTGCAGCCCAGGGTGAGGCAGTTTGGCTGCAGCATTCTGTGGTCTCTGTGAGAGGAGAGGCTATTTCTGAGGGGACAGAGACCCAGCAGATGGCTGAGAGCCCAGAACAACCCCTGAGCTCACCTTGTTAGCACTGCCAGGTTGCTGTTTTCTGACAATCTGTTCTAAACATTGGCTAAGTTTGGAAACAGTGCTAAAAGCAGGCTTGTCATGGTCGTGCCAATGAATGAAGGGCTTGTCAACAGAGGGAGCACAAGGGAGAAGTGTAAATATTATTATATTTCCTCTATAGAACAGTTCATATCTAGCTGTGAATCCCTCAAACTGCTCCAACAGGGCTTTAATACTCTATTAAGGGCTGGAAAATTGGAGGGTCAGAGGATATTTCACTGTCTAGCTCCAGACTTTTGCAAATGAATGTAAATCCTCAATTCAAAACAGATTCAACAAGCCAGTTCCTAACAGGTTCTGACCCTTATAAAGTGTCCATATTCAGCTTTTGACTTCAGCTTTATCTCCAGAAAATCCTCAGCAATTTAGGCTTACTCCAAGGGCAAAGCTCACCAAGCATTCACAGAAGACAAGGAGCAGCAACATGCAGCTGCTGGCAGCAGGACAAACCCTCTGGGGTGAAGAACCAGCATCCAGTGATCACAGCACCACCTCTCCCAACTCAGCCTTCAGGAAGTAAGTTGTTGTGTTTTTTCCTGTGAAAGCAGAAAGGTGAAGAAAGATGCTGGTTCTCACAGGAAGATGGACAAGTTAAAAAAATAAAGGAAAAAAAGGGAGGTGCTACAGCTGCAGTGAGTTTGGGGTGTGCTGCTTTGAGTTATCCTGAGCTATAGGAAAAGCCTGTAGGTGTAGGAGTCTCCTGCAACACCTCAGGCCTTCTCAGAAGAATTTATTTGCCACTGCAAGTCACACAGCTCTGCATTTCTTGGTCGGGCTTACTCCCTCTTGGAGACCAGGCACATTCCTCTGCCCCTGCCTTTCAGCTCAATGCCAGGCCTGCAATGTGTCTGACAGAAAAACCAAGCCCTGGCAAAACCAAGCACATTCTTGTCTAGCACCATAGCTTGACCCACTGATGAGTTATTTTTTCATTATTTCCTGGAGATGTGGGAAACAGCTGGAGCCAGAATCCGTGACAGGAAGCAATAGAATTTCAGGCATTTCAAAAATAGAAAGATCAGCAAGGTTAGGCTTGAACCAAGTGAGGCAGACAAAGCTGTAACCCCTGCCAGGAGGATGAGCAATCCAAACAGTGGATGCCTATATCTGAAGGAGAGATTTTCCCCAGTTACAGCAGAGGAATATGTTTTAAGTAGCTGGCTTTTGGTCTCTGTTTTGTTTACTCTTCCAAAGACAAAACCAAAAGTGACGCCATAGCCTTCTTCATTAAGTGCAGAAGAAAGCATCTGGGAAGGGCAGCAAAACATGACAAAGTCCAGACCAGCCTAAACAGAGACACCCACAAACCCTCCTGAGCCTGCTGAGTATGTAGATATTTATCTAGTACAGCCTGCTACTACAGCTGAACAGAAAACACCTGCTGGGCTTCAGGATGCTCCAAGCAGCCAGGAGTAGAACAGGGGGAACATCACACTCAGCTGCTCCTCAGGGGTTGCTTGGTCCCTTGAATAACCACAACTGCACAGAAGGAGCAGACCTCAGGTGCTGGGAGCAGATCCCACAGCTCTGCCATAGCTGTGTTCATGCTGGCTCCAGTTCAAGGGCTCTATGGCCACTGCCCACTTGTCAACTCCTGGCAACTTCTAGCCTGTGCCAAGCAGAGGCTGAGGAGCAGAATGAGGAAGTGATCCACTGAAACTTGTTCTGTGTGAGGGAACAGCACGAGAACAGCACGAGAAAGGCATTGCCTGCCCAGGAAAGTGCCACTAAAGCTGGAGAATGGCCAAGCTCTTGTTCAAGCTGGCTGATTTGATCACAGAAGCCAGTACCTCTGCCAAATGCAGGCACTGGCTGAACACTATTGTAATTAGAGCTGAGGTGCTAAACCTGTTGTTTCTAATTCCTGTTATTTTTATTATTTTCAGTAATTTGTGTTAACCTGAAGTATTTTCAGTATTTTGTGTTAACCTGAAGAGAGATGGTGTCCAGTTTCAAGAGGCAGGAGAAGTTTCATGCTAAGAACACCCAGTTTTGTTTTCCTACTTAAGCAGAGTGGTCCATACCGAGTGGTGCAAACCTAGGTGCACCAAAAAGGTCCTAAGGCAAAGTACTTCCCTTGCTAAATCAACTTATTGAACAATTAGGGTTAGCAGTATTTAGTTCTGTCAAATTTCCCCAAAGGTAATTATTCTAATCAGCAAACATTTATTAGAAATTGCAGAGGTACAGTAAAGGACCAGCAGAGGAAGGGATCAGCTATTTCATCTACAGCTGTCCTGACCTTCAGGGAAAAATCTCTCTAGCACAACATGGTTGCCATAAATACTTACACCATGACAAAAGATGTCAGAAATGCAGGCTGTTGACATTACAGGATCCTCAGCCAAAGCAAAACCGTATGGCTTTCAAACTGAGAGTTTAAAGACCAGCAAGTTTCATGACAGTGCGATATGTTATCCTAGAGTTTAGAGGGCAGGAAAGTGCAGCTGACATTGAACACAAATATATTCTTTTCTTTTAAGGAAGTTCATTTCCGAATGACACAGAACTGTATAACTCATTGCCAAGTTTCAGCTCGAAACTAAGCACACTTGTCTTGAAGGTCTCTTCCAACCTAGTGATTCTGTGAAGTTCATAAAAGTTCATCAAGGCAGAGTTCACCAGAAATTTTATTCTTTTAATGATTAACAATTTTCTCTCTCTCTCTCTTTTTTTTTTTTCTTTTTTTTTTTTTAATTCCTAGTACATGTCCTCTGGCTCAGGGGATTGCCAGGAGCACAGTGCACACCAGCATCTTCCTTTAGAGTCTGCTGCTAGCTGGATGGACATTTGCTCTGACTCACTTGACTCATCCAGTCAGCCAAGACTGAAGTATTCAAGTGTCAGTGTTGTTTGTGCAAAACAAAGCCTCATTTGGCAGTGTGGGGTTTCTCAAAGTGTCATCTCAGAGTGTTCAGTTCCTCCTTCTGTCTCCTGTGAGCCTGAAAAGACAGACCACCATCCCCGAGGAGGACAGACACAGGGCTGCTCTGCTTCTTGTTTGTAAAGCATTACAACAGTGTGCAAGCAAATGGTCTAACCTCTCATGAAAAGACATCTTAGATAAATCCCTTGCATGGAATTAATCACACTGGTGTTGCAATCATGGGTGTCATGGATAAAAATGACCCAAAGAGGAGGAGGATGACAATTTTCCATCAGGGCCTATTTACTCTAATTATAAACAGAGATTCCAAGCTCTCTTAAGCTAGGCAACAAGCACCTACCTGTGGCCTGTTATTTTAGCTGAGGATTATGCTGCAGCAGATTTTCTGCCACATATCTGGAGGGGGCTGCCTTGATCTTACAATGTCAACAGCACAAGCATCATTTTACTGCTGAATATATGTTTCTTGCACAGTTACAGAAACATTTCCCTGCTGCTATAAAGAAGTACTCTCATATCACCTCCAGATGTCATAACTATTAGGTAAAGGTTCCTGGTGCCAACCCCATCATAACCTCTTATACCTTGTTCAGTACAAAACCCTGCCCCTGAGCTGAGCTGTGGTCTCTGCTGTGCTGGTGAAACCAGCATTCACAGTGGGGTTCTGGGCTTAGACTGTGGAGAGGAAGCTTTAGCACTAAAAAATAAAATCATGAGTGACCACATTAAATTAAGTTGAACATATCTTTCATGCAACTCCTGTCCTTTCCAAGTGAAATGCACCTGTATGGATGTGGTGCTTTTACAGCTTCTCACCTAATGCTTTTATGCAGTAGGGGAGGTAGAAAGATGACACAAAGCCCACACATGGTAAAACACCTTTGCAGCAGGATAATCAAATCCTCTACATTGTAAAAGCAAGCATAGAGTCAGGTCATTGGGCTCAAGCAATTGATCAGGTAGAAAACCTGAGATATCTGAGTGGTTTTCTTAGGAATGGTTGACTACTTACATAGATTGTGCAACTGCTCTGCCTGTGCTCTGCAAACACAGCCTGATGTCCAAACAGCAGTGTCTGTAACAGACTGACTCTGTATTGATATCATTTGTGTGCACTTTGTAAATAAACAAATAATGACTCACAATGACAGGCTTGGAGAAACCCAGGGCAGGGGTTATAGCCCAGGCTAAGTCCTCACGTTCTCATCTATCCAGGCACACAGCACAGAACGGGCCTGGCTGCAGCAAGGCAACTCCACAGCACAGCAACCCTGGCTGCCAAGGCCAAACCCCTGCCCCAACAGCTCAGTGACATTTGGCCTAACTGGCAACAGCAGCCCTGGCCTGGCAGGATATGCCCCAAAGGTGAACATTCCCACTATATCCTCACCCAAAAGCACCTCTTTCCCCAGCACTGTGTGTGCCATCCACCCTCCAGACTGCCACACTGAATTAGCACTGGGCAAGTGAAAAAAAAAGTAGAGAAGAGATAAATAGAAATTAATGTTTAACCTTTTCCTGCCTTATACTACTGGCAGATAGCTGCAAGCAATCCAGAAATTATTTTCCACTCATTTAGTTTCTACTTGGTGAGAGATTTTGTTTCCTCTGCCATGCAAAGAGCTCCCTCAGAGCAGACCTAAGGAAACCAGGTCCCTCATGGATTTAGTATTTGGATAATTGGTTTCTGGTTTGATTTTTTTCCTCATGGCCACCACAGTTCAAGTCTGCTACAGCCTGTTTCTTGGTCAGTGGATGGCAAGGTCTCTATCAACTGGCTTTCTGAGCTCTCTTAGGAACCTTTAAAAGCTTTACTGTTCTTTGAGCTTTTCACTGAACTGCAGCAAGGCCACCACGTTCAAAGGTGCTGGCAGGCAGTCAGCACAACCCCAGAACAGCACTGTGCCCTCACAGAGTTCAGCTTGAAACAAATGGAAAAGGAAGCCAAGAGCAATCATATCCTATCCTGGCAAAAATCCTTTAAAGCAAAAGAGAATTGCAAAACCAAATCTGAAAAGGCACTGAATCAGAAGATTCTTGTTTGTAGGCTCATCTCCTCAATTCTTAGAGATGTAGCCTGAACCTCCAAACCAAAGCACTTGGACACTCATGATCTTCAGCCCTGAACAGCCAGAGCACAGGGAAGTTCTTCAGTCCAAGTCTCCTTCTCCTCTCACCAACAGCCACAACTGCCTGGCATGAACCCCCCTGTCACAAGAGGAGAGTCAGTTCTTTATCCCTGCAGCCCATCTCCGTGCAGGACTGCCTGGTACTGCTGGAGAGGCTGGCTGTGAATGGATGCCTCATTCATGCTGGGACACTGGGCTGTTTTCTGTCCCCACAGCACGATCTCACCCAGCACAAGAGAGCTGTGAAACCAGTTCCCTGCACAGTCCCACTCCACTGGGCTGAGCAACCAGAGATGGCAGAGGCTTACTGGAGGCTGTGATCCCTGAGGCTTTGTCTGGTTGTAATTAAATCACCTCCTAGGGAGGATGTCCTGCCTGCTTTACCCAGCAGGGTCTGGGCAAGGCTGTGCAGGGACACACAGAGGCTGCAAGGGCCTCTTTTGCAGCTGCAGAAAGAGAAGAGGCATGCTAAGACCATTGCATTGAGGTTCCTGCAGCCTCCTCTTGCCTCCTTACCTCCCTCAGCCTGCACCCAGAGGTGCACACTCATCTCCAAGTCCTCCCTGTCTTGCCCAGCAGGGCCCAGCTGTGCTCCTCACTCATTCCTGCCCTGGGCAGGCCAGGTCTGTGCTGGGGTCACTGCACCACCCCGGAGGTGGAGGCCAAGATCTGAGCATTGGCAAGTTGGGGTGTGCAGGAAAGAACAACCCCAGGCTGCAGAGAACCCACTGCCACACAAACAGCCACTGTGGTTTATTTCTTCAGGCACCCTTTACTTTAACATTAATTCAAATTAGTAGTTGTTTCATCCACAGGACAACTGAAGCTTCCAAGACAAGTAACTGGTGGGACAACTACTTGCTAGCAGCCCAAGTAATTATCCAAGACTCAGGCTGGTGTTTGCTTCAAAGACCCTGCATGTTCCAGTACAGCTCACCCACTGCCCACAAGTTTTACAACATCTGAGGCTACAGTAACTGTTTAACTGCTGTTCATGGTTTGGGCAAAAACCTACATTGAACAACACCAAGACTTATCTTGATATTAGCAAAGCAAAGTTGAGCAAATGGGAGATGTGCTCTCGCAACAGAAAGCTATGCAGAGCCCCAGGCCAGGCAGAGTGCTGTCAAGGCCTCCATGCCAAGTCCAAGGGCCACCTCACCTCATCTCTTATCCAGACCAACACCAAACACTTCCCAAAGAGGTGCAAGAACCACAGACTTCCTGCATACCTGGCCTCCAGCACCTCAGGACTGGTTTATGTCTGGACAGTAACACCCAAGTTTCCCTCACAAAAGCATCACTGTTGGTTCCAACACCAGGTTGCCTTGTTTTCCATTTAAGAACATGAGCTGGACACTCCATCTTGCTAAATTTATGGTCTCACCAACTTCTATAGACAATGAGACACAGATAAGTAAGCTCAGCTAACCAGTGGCTAAAAGGATTTTCTCACAGCCCAATCATCTTTCAGTTCAGCTCCACAATCTCATGGCAACAAACCCCAGATAGGCTGGAGATGTTGGGAACAGGAGGTTCTTCTCAGTTACCACACAATACATATTTTTCCTGGGTGGCTATTTGTTGCTACCAATCATGCTGAGAACAGCACTGTTCCCTGTGGCACAGTGAATTCAATTTATAATAAAACCAAAAAGAGAAAAAATAGGGCAGCTTTGACAAGATCTGCTTGACTCACCCCTGCTGCTGTGTTTAATATTGTTGTAGAATTGCTCCATGCAGGGAGCAATTTAGAAAAAGCTTGATGAGAAAAGGCTTGTGATGAGGAAAACTCATCTGCTTTCCTTTAGAGCAGCTGCCTGCCCAGGACAGATGCACTTGTCACGTATGTGGAGATGGCTCATACATATTAAAGGAGCAGCTCATTCAATAACCACACATTTATGAGACAGTTTCTAATCAAATCCTTCCTCCAAGCACAGATAACAAGCCATCCTCAACACTCTCACCGCAAGTACATGACAGCTCCAGCACTCTGCTGTCTCCAGCACACAGCAGCCTCATTGTGCAAGGACCCACCAAGCCAGTGTGACAATCCCAGCCACAGGGCACCCATCCCCTGCTAAGTCAGAAAATCTTGTGCTAGGAATGTACCCTAATCCTACATCTTGACTGAGACTTCCAAGCTGCGTGCAGTGCACTGGCAGTGCCTCCAGCTAAGACACATGCCTGCTGCCTTAATGCTCTGCTCCATGTGAGTGCACAAAGCATGGGAGATGTCCTGTTACTGCAGCTGAAAAAACATCATTCTGTTCAAAATGTCACTGCTGTGCTGCTTCCTGCATTGACTTCTCCAGACTACCATGGTGTGATGGGCAAGGACTGCCTGCCCCTGGGTGAGACAATGGGAGAGCTGGGATCTGCAGAGAGCTCTTCAAATACTAAATAGAAATCACCAGGATCAAGCCACTGAAGAGAAAGGACAGTCCAGTCACAGACAGATATGCTTTATCAAGCCAGCACAGCAGATGCTGGTATAAAGCAAGGAGCAAAGGCTGCAGGAGGCTGTATTTGAAACAGAGTGAGCAGCTCTGTAAGAACCTGTCAGTGCACCCTCAAGCACAAGAGGCGGTGCCAGGAGCCTCCTGCAGCTGGAGAGGCCTCAGACAGACAGCTTTAGGCCGGGTGAATGGGGAGGGGACCCAGCAAACAGCAAGGCAGATGCAGGCAGAGCCTTCTGCTCACTGCACAACCCACCTGCCCACACACCTTTTCATCACCAAAAATGCAGCATACTGAAATCTCATTGTACAATTACAAGATTGTGTTGCCTCACCTTGATTATGAGTGAAGTCTTTGAGTGGTTTTAGCTTCTTCTGTCAAACTCAGCTGTCTCAAAAACATGGTGTTTCTACATATTTGAAGGGGAAGAGAAATTCCATAGTGAGAAGGGAGAGAGGGGAGCTACATTCCTGCTCCTGCCAAGAGAAAGCTGCAGCTCTCTCAACTGCCTGCTGGCTGGCCAGCAAGAACACACACACACACATTCTCAAGTGAGAATTAGCCAGGGCACAGGGTGTCTCCCCCCAAGCTGATATTCAGTAGGTGATTTGAGAGAGAAGTGAGCATAATGAGGGATGCTAAGATTTACTGCATCAGTGGCAAGTACAACTGAAGTTGGACCTCACCAAACCTCTTGTGCACAGAGCAACTTGTCCCTTGCTTAGGTTACAGTCAGGAGTTTATGCTAAGGACTTTCTCTTTCCTCAGTGGGTATCACAAGGTGTCAGCTCTGCTACAAGCATAGTGGAGCAGCCCCAGAGTAATGGCACCAGCAAACACTGAGATGAATTTTGGTTGAGGTCCCAGTTTTACTTTTGGCATCCAAAGGCATTTGCTTGTTCTGTGTCCCCTTTTTCACCCTGGCAGGACAACTGTGTCCCAGCAGGGACATGCTCCTCCAGCAACATGGCACCAGTGTGTGCTGTGCAGACACATGACCAAGCAGACCAGCAGAAACTGCCTCCTCTTTACCCAAACCAAGCCCAAGGAAGTCAATAAAGCACAAACAACCCACCCAAGTCAAGTTCCTATTGCCTAATTTAAGGCACTGTTTCCCCATCACATGGCACTGTGCTTGCTTTCAGGGTATCACACATCCCTACAGCCTCAGAGCTTTCCCTCTCCAGCTGCTCTGCCCTGGCTGGGTGGAAGAACCACAGGCCACACTGCCTGCCACCTCCTCCAGGAAAACTTTCCTTGCTTTTCTGGAAGGAACTGCTGTGTGGAGGATTCATGCTGGATTTCTCCTACTTTTGAAATTGTTTCTCTTTTCCTGTTGATGCTGACCTACATAATAAGCAGGTCACTGGAACATGAGAGATGTTTTTGAGGCAGAGGAGAAAAGCCAGGCAGCTCCCCCTCCAGGTGGGCTCCTGAGGACAAAGTGCTGCTTCCCTGGGGTCCCACTCCACAGCCTCCTTCATGCTCCTCTGTGCAAAACCAGCAGGAGCTGCTGGGATTCTGGGGCTATGGACAGACCCTGAGCAGAACATCAGGCTGGTTAAAGCTCCATGGGGGACTGAGGGGAGCTTCAGGAACACAAACCTCCCTCACATGAGCAGTACAGAGGCCATGTGCATCCCTGAGCACGAGGCTGGGAGCTCATGCAGTGGCCCGGCTGTGTGGGACTCAGTCCCGTGGGCAAGGCGAGCTCCCATCAAACCAGCAGCAACAGGGGGGAGAGAACAAGAGGTCCCTGTGGTGCAAAGCCCTCCCCCCAGCAGAAGGAGGGATTGGGCTGTAGCAGGTCTGCAGAGCACAGGAACACAGGGCTCAGACAGTACCAGCTGGAACAGTGCTCTACCTGAAAATCTGGCAGGTGAAAGCAGGGTTAGAAGAGCTTGAATTCAGTTTACTTCTCAAGCTCTAGTCATCGTTGCTGCTTCCTCATAAGGGGAACATCCCTAAGAGTTTGCCACAATAAAGCACAAGCTAGAAATGAGAAAGATTTGAGCAAAGAGAAGAGAGGCCCTGGGATAACCTTCCAGTATCCATATGGTTTAAGGTGGACAGCATGGAACTGGACTGTCTCAGGATGTTGTCTCCAGCACCATCCTCCCTCATCTTGCAGCCAATCCTTCCCCTGCTCCCAAACAGGAGACAGCCCTGTGAAAGGTCTATGTCAGCATATCCAATCCCCACACCAACTGAGGCACTGCAAGCAGGAAGCAGAGAATTACCTACCCACGGGTAAAGCAGGCATCTATTAGAGAAATTAATGTAATGAGATCCTGCCTGGGGCTCAGAGTCAGTCCCAGAAGGACACACAGAGAAAGTAACCAGAGAAGGAAAGGGTAAGAAGCTCTCTCAGACAGCCTGATGGCTCAGAGAGCTCCAGTGACAATAGTGCAAGTCTGGTAACTAGGTCACAGTTATGATCCTTAATTAATCCTGAAGATTCCCCATCTGCCATGAGGAACATGACAGATAAGGTGGCTCATTAAGCAAAAAAGCAGGCCAGGGGTTATGCCAGACCCAAGCCAAGCAGCATCTGCTTTGCCAAGCCTGCTCCCTGCCAAGCTTTTAACCAGCAGACACACCAGGCTCCTGCCATGTCCCCTGAGGAAGTGACAGCAACCCAGAGCCTGTTCACAAACCCCTGCCCAAACCACACTGACATAATCCATGACACAGGAGAGTGATGAGATTGAAAACAGACCAGGGCAGGCAGACATGAGGCTCCAGCAGAGGAGCTGTACCAAATCCTGATGGACAGCTGAATCCTGGATCCCTGGGCTGTGCTCCACCTGCAGTCCTGCTCTTCTCCTCTGCACATCCCTGTGCTGGGTGGGGTGTGCTGTCCCAAGTCACTTCCCACAACTCTGGGGGAATCTAAAAGATACCAGCTGCTCTGCTTGGGCTGCCTCAGCTTGCACACAGGCAGTCACAGCCCTGGGTGCTGCAGAGGGGCATCAAGGCCAGAGGAGAAAAGGGCCTGACACTGCAGCTGGCAGTGGGAGAGGTCACTTGCTGGCAAAGCCAGGCTGTTCACTTGGCAGAAAGAGCTGATCCTGCCCATGACAGTGGAGAGCACATCTGCCAACAGGGAGCAGAGACTGACAGGGCAAGGCCATGGATGGCTGGCACTGCGAGAGCAGTCTAGGTAAATGTCACCTGCCCTGGCCTCTACAGCTGGTTGTGTTTTGCCTCTACACATGATCCATACAAATATCTTGATCTGCTGAAATCCACTGGTGACAGGGAGATAAGACAGGATAATGTTGATTGAGTTTTCAAGCCCTGCTTTTGCTACCTGAGCAATTAAAAAGCAGCCACTGTCAGCAAAAACAGCAACACCTAACAGAGCTTTTGAGGACTCAGCACAGAACAGAAACATTAAAAATAGTGTTTCAGAGGAGAGATGGATGACTAATAAGCTCTACACTGACAACTGTTGGGAGAGGGGGGCAGCTTAGTACTAAAGCCATGTCTCTGGGGACCTTTATTAAAGTGTCACTTGTGCTCACCACCACCCCCAAAGGCATTGTATTCCCCAACATGAACAACTGACAGCATGCCAGGGAACAGACAATTAAACCAGGACAACTAGAAAGGAGAAAAGCTGCCAAGTAAACATAAAACAGTATTTCTACCCAAGGAAACTTTGAAAAGCAGAGCAATCAAATTCACAGTATATGCACCATCCCTGTAGACATGCACTGTTCTCCCTGATCCAAGTGCAGCTGGGTGAGGGACTGCACTACAGTGAGATCAGTCCATGAAAACTGGGTCACTGGCTATCAAACCCAAGAGACAGTGCCAGGACTTGGGGAAGGATGCACTGAAATCACTTCTTCTAATTAAAATATGAGCTCAGGAAGCATCTCTAGTTTATTTGCTCTTGTAATTAGAGCTTTAAATTTCAATTACTTGCTCAAAATCTCAGTGTTCTTCATGGTAAATAATCCTGACAGAGTTTTTACTGTGGAGGAGGCAGGCAGTTTTGGGAACAAAGCTGAAGGAAACACAGGAAAGATTAGCACCTTTCCAAGAGAGAAGTACAGAGAGCACAGCTCTCACAGAGCAATCCATGGCCTCAAAGGCTCACAAGTGCACTCAGAGCTTGCCCCCATCATATCCCCCAAAGAACAGTGGAGCTGTTTGCTGTGCTAAGCAGCAGCCTCCTCTCTGCCTCTTCCAACCCAAGTGCAAGGCCAGGTGTTACACAAGCCCTGAAGATCCCTCTGGATTTCAGCACTAGAGAGCACAAAGATCCAGAAGGTTTGCCCATCCTCACTTGTTGGAACTGTTGGCTCCTGTTTTGTGGTTGAAATGGTGGCTGTCCCCTTCTCAGGCACCACACCCTCCACTACTGTAGCTCGTTCTTGCTGCACGTTGGAGAGGATAAACATTTGGAGAGGATGAACATTTGCTCCATATCAGAGCCTGGCCAATAAGTGTGCATGGCCTAGCATGGCATCTCTCCCCAAAATTACTCATTGCAAGGTATTGTTGCCTCAAAATTCAGCTTGAGAAAAAAACCCAACTTCACACCCACCTAGACACAGAGATTGCTCAGCACACTCCATCAGAGACAGAAGAACTAACCTTAAAGTAGTGAATGGGCTGTGGGAAAACATTGCAAAGCAACCCAACCACACCTCTACTTGTTAAACACTGTAATAATCCATCATTATGTGCTGTATTTGCAGACTTCAAAGTGCCAAAGAACTACAAGGAAATATAAAATTGCCATCAGGGCTTTTGGGAAAACAGTTCAGCCACTTGTGGCCAGCAAGAGCCTTGTGCAGTGGAGCTAATTTGAAATTTGTCTGGTGCTACTGAGGGCTGGAGAACCACCAGTTATCCTTTGCCCTGAGTTCTGTCTCCACAAGAGCCACCACCCCTCACTCAGTGCTTCCTCCCCATGTGATCAATCATCCTTACCAGTGCCTAGAGAGGGTGTCTCACAACAGGTCACCTGGAGTAACATAGAATTATTTTTATTTTGTAATTAATGCATTATTAAACTTCACAGTGAAAACACAATGCACCTTTTTGAGAACCTGAATTCTGAATTGCCTTTTCAAATTAAACTTTGAAGCACAGACTTTTCAAGACTAAAGGTCTTTAAAAAAAAGATAAGGAGTACAAAACTAAATCATCAGAACTACACCCCAGTTTTCCTAAAAGCTTGAGGGATGTCTGCAGGAATTTCTGGGTTGAAAGTGTGAAGAGCCTAAATTATCTAATGTATATATCCATAAGATTATCAGAGCTCTCTATAAAACCACAGCACACAGGTCAATCACTAGTGCTAAGCCAGCAATAGTGATGCACTCTCCCTCCCACTCTTACAGCCAGTGGGACATGAGAAACCAGGCACAGAGGTAAAGACAATGATTTAACCTGGGCTTTGTATTTTTGCCAATTCAATCTTAATGTCTCAGCTGACCCCTCTCAACCTTTTTGTTATGTAATGTTTGCACTTCCATCTCTTTCTAGGACATTCTCTAGAATCAGTTTTCATCTTTGCCCAGGGCTGGGACAAGATGCATTTCCAAGAGAGAGCACATGCCTAACCCCCAATTAACCAGAGAGATTCCTGAAAAGAAGACCTTAAAAGCTCAGAGTTCTTTACCACATCTCCTGGAGGCAGAAGAGCACCATATTTTCCCACCACTACCACCACCCCAAGCCAACACAACACAACTAGGTTTGCTCAGCACACCAAGCCAGAGACAGCTCACTCCTTTGAGTCCTCTAGTCCAACAGATCTCAGCTGGAATGATGTTCAAAGCAGCTGCAGAACCATCAGGTCTAGTAAACCAGTGCAGACAAAGCTGCCAGCAGGGTCACAGTACCCCAAGAAACCTCCCAATCCAGCTGTCCTGGCATCCTCATTGCTCCTGGTACTGCCTGTGCCTCTTGGCAGGCAGAGCAGCCTGGGAGCCTTGGAAGTGGAGTCAGAGCTTTGCATGACTGAGGCTGTTTGTAAGACAGGGCACACAGAGCACTTGGCAGCTTTTGGGAAGGTTCAGTACCAAAGCAAACAAGAAATGGAAGCCTTGCATACTCCAATAATCTCAATACGTCACAGAGTTTCTCTGATCTGCAGCTTTCAAGTTCAGATTTGGAGATACAGTGTGCTAATTTCCTCCCTTAATGTTTCAGCACAAGGCCCCTTCTTCCCTATAGCTGACACTCTTCTCATTTCAATAACTTATCACCACCCTCTATCTGTAATCTTCAGTGCATAAGGAGGAATAGCATGTCTTGCATCTCATAGGTTAAGCAACAGGAGCTATTGCAAAACAGCACAGCAAATGCCATGGGCAGAATGCACACTGGGAGCTGGAAGCATCTGGAGCTGGACTCCAAGAAGGCTGTAAGCTCATTCTTCCACCTTTCCTGGTGTATACACAGGCTGTGGTGTTCCACTCACAGGAGAGTTTGGCTCTGTGAGGTTTTATACCCCCTGTTACCACACACTCCACACACTCTCATGCTATTTTCATGTCTGCAAAACCTCTACTTAAATGTGAGGCATCCTTCTGCTCTACTGCTTGGCCACTTTGCCTCAATCCTTTGGATTATGCCTTGCAAGGAGCTAACTCTGACTGTACAACTCTAGCATCCAATATTAACTATGACAACTAATTCTACAACTATAACATTTCCCTAGCCATTGATGGAAACAATGAAAGATGAAACCACTTTACACTTTACTCTGTTACTGCTTGCTTTCTCCAAAACAGTTCTTAAAACTGTCTCACAGCCAGCAATATGTAATGCTATGGAATGACTGGATAAGGAGAAAAGGCACCCAGCTAGCAGAGTTCTGTTGCCTCACTGGGTACTCGTTCATGGGATAACACCTACACAGAAACGCCCAGCTTGGCTCTAGCCAGGAGCAGGATCTTCCCCCACCTTCTCACGTCATCAGCAGGTACTTCATTCTGAAATGCTTCTCCTTACCTCACTGGATTTCACTGACCTTTGCAGCAGAAATTGTATTACCAGATGTGTAAAAGAATTACAAACCTTTGCTGAGACAAACAACAACAACAACAAGCCTTACTAGCAGGTGTAATGTGACTAGTACACTAGTAGGTGTACTAGGACTTCACTGGATGCCTTTACCCCTACTCCCAGGCTGAAAAGGCAATCTTACTTGTATTGCTACACCTGGGAACAGAAAGGCAGCATGTACAGGCTGCAGGAAATAGTACTGATTAAAAACTGTCCAGTCAGGGAATCTTCATTTTGACAAAAAAAAGGACATCAATTTATACAAAGGATTTCACTTCCTGTAACAATCTGAGTCTATGGTGACTGGAAAGAAGTGAGGGCAGTTTTATTATGCTACTGCCTTCTCAGGTGTCCATGGCAGGCCCATGGGACAGGTAGACAAGACAGAGAGATGATTTTTGGTCATGATTTAACACCAGTAGGCACCAAATCCCCACACAGCCCATACTTAGTCCCCCTTTTCTCTCAGATGGGGGAGATAATCAGAAGGGTGAAAGTGTAAAAATTTGTGGCTTGAGATAAAGTCAGTTTAATAAGTAAAAAAGAGGACAAAAGTAACAGAGAGAAAACAAGTGATGCAAAAGAAAACAATTGCTTACCACCAACTGACTGATGTCCTGCTAGTCCCTGAGCTATGACAGCCCCAGCCAACCTCAACCCTCCCAATTTAACTGCTGATTTTGATGTCATATAGTGTGGAATATGCTCAGTTTGGGTTGTCCCCTCCCAACTTCTGCGTGCCCCCAGCCTACTTGCTGGCAGGGCAGTGTGAGAAACAGAAAAGCCCTTGACACTGCACAAGCCCTGCTCAGCAATGACTGAAATGTCCCTCTGTTATCATCGCTGTTTTCATCAGAAATCCAAAGCACAGACTACACAAGCTGCTATGAAGAACACCAACTCTATCCCAGCCAACACCAGCATGTTTTTAGAGGACAAGAGGGAGAGAACAAGGTCTGCTTCTTGCTTTCTAGCAATCTTCTTGGCAGAAAACACCTAACATTGACATTGCTTTACGGGAGAGAGCCCATAGGCTCCAGCACAGCATTTTTCACTGCTGTGGGTTGATTTCTTGTTTTCAAAGACTTGGACAATTCCCCTTCTGCTTTGACTTCCACCTGTCTGCCAAAGCCCACAGTAGCACAGGTATGAGCAAGACTCAGGGCTCTCACTAGAGATACTTGCTATAGCAAAGATGCTTTGCTACATAAGCATGACTTGAGTGCCTTTCTGGGCCTAAAGCACTTAAATTTGAAGAGACTCACACTTCTCTCCTCTGACAGCTGCCCTTCCAATAGAGAAGCAGACTATCTATTTAAATATTTATTGGAAAACTCCATTCTATTTCTATAAAGAGCTCTGACTAAAAATCCAAGTCCTTTTCCCATCCTCTCACACCTTCAATATAGGAACCACTTGAATTCACATTTTCTAAGGTATTTCTGCTCTCTTTGAGTAGAGCTCCTAAACTGGATGTAGAAGGTGCTGTCTCTGACTGAGTACTTAGTGAGAAGTGAGGGCTGAGATATGCAAGAAAAATGACAGGCTGAATAACTTCAATAACCATAACTAAAAGTATACTGGTTGGTGTCTACTGGTTCTTTCTAAGAGAAGGAGGAAAACTGTGGGAGAGAGGAAGAAATGAGGGTGTGGAAGCAAGTCATGGCAAGTGCAGCAAAGCACACAGTAGCTGGAAGGATTAGTGTATCATTTTGGGCTATGTGCTGCACAAAGCAAGACAAACTCAACAATGAAAGATTAAAAAAATTATGTGATTTTCCACATCTGAAGCAACTGGACAGACATCAGGGAGATATTCTGGACTTAGGATAAGCCACTGGTGGATGTGTTAATCAGCTGGGCTGTGGACTGCAGCAGCAGTGTGGGGTGGTGCCCTTCAGTGGGACAGCAAGGTACCTTGTATGAGGGTGGCAACAGCTTCCACTGCCCAGACTGAGCCTGACTCACCCCCTGTGATGGGACTTTGCCAGGAAACCAAACTCCTCTGCAGCAGTGGGCAACTCCTGGCAGACAGGAAAAGTGTCCTGACCCAACAGCCTTGGGAGGGCCCACCAGCAGCCCATGGATTTGAGGAGATCCATTACAGCAGGGAACAAAACAACTCACACTCGTTTGTATGAAATGGGTACGGATCTTGCCTGGCCTGTGTCAGTGAGGCAGGGGTGCTGCTCTGCCACTCCACAACACCAGCCTCAGCATCCAGCAGCTCCTCCAGCTTGCTCCAAGTCTCTGCTGCTCAGAGGGTCCTAGAAAGGAATGAGATTTCCTGTTCTGTCACATAAAGAAGACACTGGCTCCAAATCAGGAAACGTGTTAAAGAAATCCACCATGGGAAGAACTGTCACTATGCAGCTGCTAGAACAGGCCTCCAATTTTGCCTTAAAAGGTAAATAAACTAAATCCTCTCTAAGAACTGCTGGTCTCAGGGCCGGAGGTGGAAGTTCTCAGATGAAGCCTGGAATCTGAGTCTGGATTAAATCCAGATGTCAGGATCACACCCACTCCCTCAGAAATTTCAGATCTCAATATAGGCAAGGGTTTGTGCATGGGGAGGGGGAATTGTTTTTCTGGCTTGCCCTCTCTGACACTGACAGGATGGGAAAATATTAGGAATATGCACAGTCCTGACTTCAGAAGTGGGCAAAAGGGATTAGATGTTGCTAATTATGGTGCAGTTACAGCCTTTCATTTGAACAGGCTGAAGGCAGAAGGGCTCTGACCCTTGCTTTTCTGCTAAGTATGTAAATGCTCTCTTTAAAGCATAAATTTCATGAAAATTTTATGAAAGGAGCTACCTGTAGACAAGTGCAAGGGGAGATGAATGCTACAAACCTGTGAACCCAGTTCTGCTTCCAGGAATGCTGGTACAAACATGCTTGAGAGAAGAGGGATGGGAGAGAAGTATTCAAGGTAACTGTAACTTACACCTGACCCTACATGTAAACCAGCAACATGGAAAGAGACCATCCTCACCAGCAACTCTTCAGGGACATCTGCAGACATTAACATGATCTTATGGCAAGGGATTTTTCCCCATTTCAATTTCCTCTGTGGGAAGCACTTCCTGTGGCTTCTCACCCTCTACTCAAACTGCTGGAATTTAACCTTGTTTTCCCTTAACTTTTATTGAGCTAAGAAATTGACAAATCATCAGAACAGAATGGGCTTTAGGAAACTTAAATCAGCAGAGGCTCTCAGGATAGCCAAGAGTCTTCCCTTCTCTTCCTCTGCCACAGCAACACAGGAGCCTTTCAGGCAGATTGGTCTTCCTGTGCTCAATCCATCTGGTCTCTGTAAAGGCTGCTCCAAAACATAGGTTCAGCAAGGAAATACCTTCTGAGCTACATTTTGTCAGGCCACCTTTTCCTCCTTTATTACATGTTCCCCTGCCCTTTCCATAGTGCCAAGCAGCCATTCCTTCTCCCCTGCCTGCTGTACCTGATGCCTTTCTCTGGTCTAAGCCTGATTTTCCTCTCTCAGGATGGGCCCCTGTTCCCTCCTGCTGCACACTGTGCTCCTCCTGCAGTGTGGCAAACAGCATTTGTTTCTCCTGAGCCCTGTAGGATGGCAGTAATACACTGCCACAATTAACATCCTTAAACACCGTTTAATTAATCCACTGAAGCCCTAAGAAATTTTAATTAACAGCATCTTTATTAGTATATACTTCACCTCCAACGCGTAAGCTCTGGCAGTGTTTCCAAAGGGAGGAAGGACACTGGCAGAGCAGTTGACAAGACCCCCTTTTCCTGACTTTCCCCTGCTCTGCTGCTCCCAGAGCTGCAGCCAGCTCTGTGCACTGACAAGGACAGTTCCTTCCTCACCCTCCAAGATGAGGGTCAAGTTAACGTCATTCCGCGGCTCTGCGCAATTCCCGTCATGCACAAGGTTAAATAAATTCACCAAAATCAAGCTTCAAAAGAAGAGTTGTTGGAGTGTGTGATGAACAGCACAGATTGGAGAGGAGTCTGACAGGAAAGCTGAGTTCTGCTCCATTTGGAGATCTCCATGTCATAGCCAAGGTCACGGTGTCTCAGCTGCCAGCCTTGAATGATGTCTGTGTAAAAAGCAGATGCACTTCAGGCTTCACATGCACTGCTGAACACAAACCCAGCAGCCTCTGCATTCCTGCAACCAAGCAGACTAACACACAATCCCTCAGCCCCACACCATGGCAGGATGCTGCTGTTCACATTACCAGGATAAAGGAGGATTAGCAGATTTCTGAGGGATCTAACCTGCTGTGGCAGATGTCCAGGCAGACAAGCTCTGCAGCCTCTTGCAGCAGATTTGTGCTCATTTGCTCAACACCTTTCTCTGGTGCCTCTTACAGCAACACACATTCCCTCTGAGCTAAGGATCATGGACAATTGTTAAGGGAAAATAGGAGGAGAAAGAAAAACACTCACAACACACTATAAATCAAGCTTATGGGACTTGATTTCTGCTGCTAAAACTGCAATTAACCCCAGGAGCACAGGAGTGGTCCCTTAGGCCCAGACACATGAACTGTGCTCTAAGGACACTTGCCAGGTATCCACAAGTTAGAATGCTGCAATGTTCCCTCAATCTTTAGAATAACTGATGTGATACAAAACTTCAGGGTAGAGAGTCAAATGCTGATGTTCCAGGAAACAGGGACAGCAATAATCTGAAACACAGATCAGGTGCCTTTAAACTTACTATTTTGCTAAATGCTTGAGGCATGTAACACTACCCAAAACACAGTTGTGGGAGGGGAAAAAAAAAAAACCAAAATAAATTCTTAATGAGCAACTGAACTAATAATTCAAAACACTATCCTGGTATTACCAAATGACCAGGACTCCTGCTATCATAACTGCTTCAGAGGCTGAGGTCAAATACCACTGCCCTACTTTAATAATTTATCTACAGAACAAATTAAAACTAGCACATATCTGGTGTAATGACACCAATTATGCATTACACCGACAAATATTGAGTTAAGATCTGAGCGTTGAGACTTCTTATATAACACTGTCTTAAATTTCTAATAAGCGAGAAGTGAACTGTGCTTAAAACATTCCTACTAAAGCCCTACTAAAACCCAAATCCCACACCCTGCCTTGTACAACCCCAGCTAACTTTTTCAGGGCTTTGTAAGTAGTATATGAGGGCAGAACTCTGTCCCATTTCCTGCCTCAGAGCTTAGTAACACACTGGAGCTGACATCAAATCTGACATTTGACTAAGAGGTTTTCTTCCTGAACAATTTACTCAGATCCCAAAGTTTACAAACTGCATGCAGCATCCTCAAAGCAAGTCAGTGCTGAATAAAAGAGGGTCAGGCAAATACCTTGCTGGTTGTCCCCCAGATTAAAGATTAATCTGCAGTACCTAAATGCTAAAGAAGTGTTTTTTAAAGTCAAATTTGTGTTCAGCAGCCACAGTCCTATACAGGCTTTGTACTTCTCTAGTAATGCTACATGAGCACCTTCTAATAACTAACAACGTGACTTCATGCAAGGTAAGAGCCAGGAGTGACCTTTAAGAAAGCTCTCCTCCAAACTCCACACCTGTTAACAAAACCCACTCCTGCCCCAAAGCACCCAAGGCAGCTCTTGGCTCTCTACCCAAATCCTGTCTTCCGTGAAATTGTTTCACAAGATGAGGGGAAAAAAATGTGTTGTCGTTTTTCCTTCTCCATTCTTTCCACACTTGAGCAGTCAGCGCTTACAGGAAGTAGCACTACTGTTGTTTGAATGGCCACACACGTAAGAAGAACTCCTTTTACCATTACTCTCCCCACCAAATACTCTTGTAAGCACACAAGCTTTAACGTCCATTGCAAACCAGAGAATGAAGGGTACTGTTTTACTTGTTGCTGTTGTTCTTCCCTTCAAAACCTGGCAAAAATGCAATGGTGAAAGTCTGAGCATCACCCACAGAGGAGCTGTTAAATTAATACCAGCTGTAGGAAAAGTGAGAGGAGTTCAGGATCCCACCACCACTACCTAAGCCCCAGGCACGGGTTCTGCAGGGAGTCAGAGGGGCATTTAGGAACAAGACACCGAGACGCGTCCCAGCAGCGCTGGATTTCCCCCAGTGCAGCTGACCCAGAGCTCGCCTTTTCCCACGAACGCGCGCGCTGGGGTGACCCCGAGTCTCCTGTCCTGGGGTGAGGGAGCCCAAACCTTCTGGGAAACAGGCACTGCACAGCCTGGGGCTCTGGGGAAACCCGGAGCAGCGCTTCCCGTGCGGGCCATGCCCACACAGCCCCCGCTCAGAGCCGGCTGCCCCATCCCCTCACAGACCCCCGGCAAACCCCCAAAACCTACCCAAACCCCCTCCGTGCCCTCACAGCGCTGCGAGAGCGGCTCAGCCTCCCGCTCACCCTCACAGCGCCCCTATTACCCCATGGCGCCCACACCCGCTCCAGCCCTCACGACCCCCGGGGGTCTGGACGCCTGCAGCCCCTCACGATCCCCGGGGGTCTCTCCCTGTCCTCGGGACGCCTGCAGCCCCTCACGACCCCTGGGGTCTCTCCCTGTCTTCGAGACGCCTGCAGCCCCTCACGACCCCTGGGGTCTCTCCCTGTCCTCAGGACTCCTTCAGTCCCTCACGACCCCCGGGGGTCTCTCCCTATCCTCAGGACGCCTGCAGCCCCTTACGAACCCCTGCGCCTCTCCACATGCTCAGGATGCCTCCAGTCTCTCACGACCCCCGGAGATCTCTCCCTGTTCTCGGGACACGTCCATTCCCTCAAAGCTTTCCCCCCCCGTACCCTCATTCCACCTCCAGCCCCTCACACCCCAGCACAGCCCAGAGCCGCCGGGCACCGCCCCCGGCCCCTCCCCGCGCCTGCGCAGCCCCGCCGCGCCTGCGCCGCGCCCCCCGGCTCTATAAAGGCGGCAGTGCGAGAGCACAGCGCTGTGTCGCCTTCTCGTCACCAGTGTCGCTTTGCCGTCACCTCCGGTGTCCCGTCCGATAGCGAGGATGGAGGCGGTCGTGCGGCGCTGCCCGTTCCTGGCCCGTGTGTCCCAGGCGTTCCTGCAGAAGGCTGGGCCGTCGCTGCTGCTGTACGCCCAGCACTGCCCGCGCATGATGGAGGCGGCCCCGCCGGCCGCCCGCGCCCTCGCCACGTCCGCCGCCCGCGGGCAGCAGGCGGAGGAGGAGACCCCCGCGGGCCGCCGCGGTGAGTACGGCCGGGGAGCGAGCCGAGGGTCCCTGAGGGGGGAAAAAATAACACAGACATTGCATGTCACGGGGGAAAACTTCTGGAGTAGGCAGGGGTTGCTTAATCCTGGAAATGTCCGCGGTAATGAAATTTGTGACCGTGGTATGAATCAGGGACCGGCCTGTTGGGGCGTCCTGCGGCAAGCCCCGGGTGGGATCCGCGTTCCTGGGTCTCGGAGCGGTGTTTGTCACGGTACGGTGGCCCTTCATGCCACCCGGGAATATTCCTTGGGGAATTCTTCCCCAGGCACTCAGGGGAAGGAGCTGAGGCTTGCAGCAGAGGAAGCTGCACGGCTGAAGAATCTCAGAAAGTCCTCGAAAGAAGGTCGCAGAATCACTGTTAGGTTAGAAAAGACCTCTGAGGTCGAGTCCAGCCTATGGCTGAACACTGCCATGTCTACTAAACCATGGCCTTTACTGCCATATCCAGTCTTTCCTTAAATATTCCCGTTGGGAGTGAAAGAGATATTTCCGCCCCTCAAAGGGTACAGTGCTAGATCTAGCGTCTTAACTCAGATGTCCCTTGGGTGTTACTGGCATTTTGTGCTTGTATAAATAAAATGTGACTGCTCAGTTAAATAGTTCTGAATGGGTCCTGCCAAATTAATTCCAAAAGAAATGGATCAAGAAACTGAAACCAGTGTATTAAAATGATGAAGTTGACATATTTTCCCTTCTCTGCCCCCATCTCAGAGGCCAAGAATGTCAAAGAAGCGGCCCAGCAGAATGCAGATGGAGCCCAGCTTCCTGCTGGCCACCCACCTGCCAGCAGTAACCAGAGTACAGGTACCAAATGCCCATTCCTGGCAGCTCAGATGAACCACAAGAAGAGCAATGTTTTCTGCAAAGCCAGCCTGGAGCTGCAGGAGGATGTGCAGGAAGTGCAGGCTGACAGGAAAGGTACGTTCTCTGTGCACTGAAGCAGTGATTCCTCCCAAGAGCTTCTGGTGCCTTCTCGGATGTGGAGCATTCCTGGTCTGACAGGCACCACTGAAGTGATGCAGCTGGTATTAGGGGAGACTGCAGGGAGAAGCTGCTGGAGAATGTAGGTGTTAGTGACATACCTGTGACATTGTGCAGGGCTTCCCTGGGTGGTTCTGATGTGGGAATACCGTGAGCTGTATTTTGATGTGCTGGCTGGCTCTAGATGTGTGAGTCAGGCTGGTACACTCGCACCCAAGCCAATGCTTAGATCTGTAGAGAGCTTTGCCACGGTGCTGGTTTAGACAAAGGCTTTATATTTAAAGCTGGAGCAAAGTGTCAAGACACCAGGCAAGTACCAGCACAAATCCAAGCTTGAAAGCAGGCAAATGGTTTTGGGGTGTTTTTTTCTGTTTATGGAACTAAAGGGTGTTGGCTAGCTTGCAGTGGTAGTGTGGAAGGGCTGTCCTTCAGAGGAAGGATCTTCTGAGCAGTGTCAGTAAAGCCTTGCTGCCTGTCTCAGAAGGCTTATTTTACTTTCCTGATTGCCTTCTGTGGCATAGTTTAAAAAAAAATCTGTGCTAACAGAGCAAAAAGGAAGCAGCTGACTAGAGCTCTGCTTTCAGTTAGGTGTGTAGCAATCCTTTCAGATGAGTGCTGTAGCTGTATAGTGTGATTCTCTGAGTCATGATGAACCAAATACATTATAAGGAAATCGCCTGTTGTACCGTGATTGATTAGCAAGGCTAATCCTTCTGTCTTGTGAAAGGCAAATTTGTAAGCAAATAAAACAGTTCATCCTAGCAGGATCAACATGGGGTTTTGGACATGTACTTCCTAAAGATTGAAATGTTGGTTTTACTTAAAATGTTTGCTTTGCTGAATTCAACCTACTTCACTGTTTCAAACCAAACAAGCTCACTGGAATTTATTACAATATCTGTAGGTACAGAATTTGCCAAAATACCAAGTACTTCCACAGTGAGAAAGATTGAGGCTGAGGGAGCAGAGCAGAATGGCTTGCTCGAGAAGTTTAAGGATATTATGCTGAAGCAAAAACCGGAAAGCGTCTCTCATCTGCTTCAGGATAACTTGCCAAAATGTAAGAATGTCTGGAAAACCCCCAGAGGCCTGGTCTGTTGTGATTATTTCCTGTGTGCTGAAGTGTCTGTCTCCTTTCAGCTGTCTCCACCTTCCAGTATGATCAGTTCTTTGAGAAGAAGATAGATGAGAAGAAGAAGGATCACACCTACCGGGTGTTCAAGACCGTGAACCGTAAGGCACAGATCTTCCCCATGGCAGACGACTACACCGACTCCCTGATCACCAAGAAGGAGGTGTCTGTGTGGTGCAGCAATGACTACCTGGGCATGAGCCGCCACCCTCGTGTCTGTGGAGCAGTGATGTGAGTGCTGCTGTGCTCTTAAGAGGGGTTTTCAAACTGTGTTCTCTGGCAAGGCTTCTGAAAAACCGATTTCTATACTGCGGGACATAAGTTGCTTCTGATGTGATTCTTGGTGTGCAGTTAAGGTTACACTTGTTTCTTGAGTGGTCCCTTAGTGTTCAGATCCAGGGCTACACTGTGTGTATTGGTCACTGATTGTGCTCCTTGGATCTTCTCTAAAAGCTCCAAATGTTACCAGATAAACTGGATGGTATATTGCAGCTGTGCTTGGCCACTGATATCTGACCTTGCTGGACTCCTGAGTGTGCAGGTTGCTCCAAGACCCAGCAGCTGCTTTTTGCTGCCAGTTTTTTAGAACAGTCCTGATTATGTACCAGAATGTTTTCAGCAATGATCCTTTACTCTTCTGTGTGTCCCACAGCAATGCTAAATCCTCTCTTGGGCCTTCTTTAGGGAAACACTGAAACAACATGGTGCTGGAGCAGGAGGTACCAGAAACATATCAGGAACAAGTAAATTTCATGTCGACTTGGAAAAAGAACTAGCGGATCTTCATGGAAAAGATGCAGCACTGTTGTTCTCATCTTGCTTTGTAGCCAATGACTCCACTCTCTTCACTCTAGCTAAAATGCTGCCAGGTGAGATCTCAAACTGCACCTGTGTTGCCACAAAAACACAGCCTTGCCCCAGGCTGTTGGGAGTATGTTTCACAAAAAGCTGTCCAAAGTGAGGATTCACCCTAATCCATTTGCAGAGTGTGGTTTGCTGGTTTTAATATCATATTCAAGTTATGTTCAGTACAAATGATACTATCAACATATTGAGATTGAGATTTGTGAGCTGGCAACTGCTGGAGGAATTACATAAACTGAGTCTTCTATTCTTGTGGTTAAACTCTACCTGAAAATGAGACAGCAGAATTTACTGTCTTCCCACTGGAAGGGATGAACTTCTCTCTCACTTCAGAAGTTAGGATAGTTAGATAACTATTGTCTCAAGCTCTCATTTGTGTTAATTTGAATGCCTAAAATAAACCTCAAATATTCTTGCTTCATGATCTGTAACTTGCTCTTTTGATCAAGAGCATTACTTTCAAGAACAAGCTACCCTTGTTTCCTGAACTCTTGCCATACATAATGCAATGCTAAGAATCAGTTAATGCTTTCTATACTTACTCCTAATGTAACTGGGCTGTAACCTGTTTCCTCAGGCTGTGAGATCTACTCTGATTCTGGAAACCATGCCTCCATGATCCAGGGGATCTGTAACAGCAGGGTGCCAAAACATATATTTCGCCATAACGATGTCAACCATCTCCGAGAGCTATTGAAAAAGTCTGATCCATCCACCCCTAAAATTGTTGCATTTGAAACTGTTCACTCCATGGATGGTAAGCTGACATCAAAGTGTACAGTTCTGTAGGGGTTGTCTGGGGGTACTTCTGGAGTTTATCCAGTCGTACAGAAAATCCTGAACTGCCAGTCACTGCTTTGGTTTCTAGGTGCTGTTTGTCCTCTGGAGGAGCTGTGTGATGTGGCCCACGAGCACGGGGCCATCACCTTTGTGGATGAGGTGCACGCTGTGGGGCTGTACGGAGCCCGAGGAGGCGGGATAGGAGACCGGGACGGAGTCATGCACAAGATGGACATCATCTCTGGAACGCTGGGTATGCACAGCCTGGCACTCCTGCAGGAGCTGAGGCTGCAAAGCTGCTGAGCTGCCCAATTAACTGGGTTAGCTCAAAATCAGTCTAGTCAAATGAACTTGTTAAGGGCTGCTGGGGCCTAGGATTTTTCAGAAAGCCCAAGGGATTTAAGTGTGCCCCACAGTTTGAAAAGCTTCTGTTAAGCTACTTACACTGCCTTAGAAATTGTTATGGTAGCTTTGTATGGGTTTTCTTTTAAGCAAGCTAGCAAAAAGTCCTCCAGTGGCATGTTATACAACTCAAGAAGAAATTCAGGTGAGAATGCTAGTAGAGCAGTTCTCTATATTTAGTCGTACTTAGTTCCTTTATGTGAAATGGAGTGCTCCTAATCTAGAAACCTGAGATGGGGAGTTACGTAAAGAGATTTGGCAAGTACTGAAGCAACTGCTATTATCTGAGTAGAATGCAGGCTAAGGAGTAAGTTTACTGCTGTAATTTGAAAGGTTTTTTAAACACCTTTTAAAACATAAATAAAATTTACTAGAAAAGTTCATGCTCTTTGGAACTTAAAGTCCTGGGTTACAGCTTAATAGGAACAGAAATGTTCACCAGACACCCTAATTCTGTCTATGGCTGTGTTCTGCACTCCAAACATTTGGAAAGAAGGCCTGGTATCAACTGCACAATCACAGTAACAGCCTTGTGTGCTCCTTAGGATCACAGGCTATTTCTAGCATCTCTGAAACAGATTATTTTAAATCTGCTGAGAGACTTAGTGTTGATCACCTGGGGTCACTGTTCAAGTCCTTGCTTGATGATTTGGCTTGGAAGGTCTTCCCCAAAATCAAAACTTGTGTATTTGATAGAGGCATGAACTGTCCTTCCTGTGCAGCAGCTAGATCCACATTATCAAGATTAGCTTAAAAACAAAGCTGTACCATGTGCTGAGTAAATACAAGATTACTGGGTGGGGAGCTGGCACATACCATGACCACATTACATGTGTGGTCAGAATAACCCATTCCTCCCAAGTGGAACGACGTGAAGCCTTGGAGCTTTTCAATAGGTGGAAAGAATAAATCCAATCACTTACCTTTTTACTTTCTCCTTCAGGCAAAGCATTTGGCTGTGTGGGAGGCTACATCTCCAGCACGAGCTCCCTGATCGACACGGTTCGCTCGTACGCGGCCGGGTTCATCTTCACCACGTCGCTGCCGCCCATGCTGCTGGCCGGGGCGCTGGAGTCGGTGCGCACGCTCAAGGGCGCCGAGGGCCAGGCGCTGCGCCGCCAGCACCAGCGCAACGTCAAGCTCATGAGGCAGATGCTGATGGATGCAGGGCTGCCCGTGGTGCACTGCCCCAGCCACATCATTCCCATCAGGGTGAGCGCTGGGGGTGCTGTTAACACAGGGATGCGGTGCCCATTTTGCTGTCCGTGAGCACACTGTACCATCAGGTACATTAGTTACATGTACCATTAGTTACTGCCTTCACAAAGTTCAAGCCCACCTTGTTGCTCAGTGGTGGTGTGCCAGGAGTATGGCTTAAGCTTAAGTCTGGTGTAAATATAAAACAGAGGGAGAAAGACTGTGGGTTTCATACATACCATTAGTTACATGTACCATTAGTTACTGCCTTCACAAAATTCAAACTCACCCTGTTGCTCAGCAGTGGTGTGCCAGGAGCCTGCCTTAAGTCTGGTGTAAATATAAAATAAAGGGAGAAAGACCATGGGTTTCATACACTAACAGTATACAGAAAATAAGGAAACTGCTAACAAGCTAAAAGATTTGGGTCGTAAACAGCTACCTGCCCAGGCTGCAGTGGTGTTCTTATGCCCAACACAGACTTTTAGCCTTTTTTTCTGGCATACACATATATTTTGCCATAATGATGTCAACCATCTTTGAGAGCTATTGAAAAAGTCTGATCTGTATACAACACAGACCTTTAGCCTTTTTTTCTGACCTACACGTTACTTACCAGCCCTGTTGGATTCTTAGATCTTGCTAAGTTGGGCTGACAATTTTACCAACTCTCATTCTTTTGGTTGCTCTTGTAACTTAAAATTGTGAACTTCAGGTTGCAGATGCTGCTAAAAATACAGAGATCTGTGACAAGCTGATGAGCCAGCACAGCATCTACGTCCAAGCCATCAACTACCCAACGGTTCCCCGTGGAGAGGAGCTGCTCCGAATCGCCCCTACACCTCACCACACCCCCCAGATGATGAGTTATTTTATCGGTGAGTGGACTCCTGCATCAGGGCACTGAAGATCCTTCCTCTCTGTGCAGTCTTTTTACTTTAGGAAGCACTTAAGTTTTAGATGTCGTGAGCTGGATAGCCTGTTTCCACTGCTGCAGCACATCCTGCACACTTCCCTGCTTGGAGTGTGAGGTGTGAAGGTCAGTGCACTGTGACTTGGATCAGAGTTGCAAGGCCACTGCAGCCCAGCCAGGGCTCTTCTCATGCATTGTGCAAACCAATCGTCACATGCTACATGGATTCCAAACTCAGCTGTCCTCAGCTGAGCTGTTAACTTGTCTTAAACATGGATCTGTTCAGAGAAAGTAGATCCTCCTTGATCCTGTCAGGAGAGGTGTTGTGAGGATAGCTGAGACTTAGTTGCAGCCCAGTTGTTTCAAGAGGTAGATTGTGTCAGAGTGTAATCCTATTATCCCTGCTCACTTGTTAGGAGAATATGCTGAAACTTCTGCTGCTTCTCTAAAGCAATTCAGTCTTAAGCTTTGATCTTGATAAACTTTTCTTAACAGAAAAACTGCTGGCTACATGGAAGGATGTTGGTCTAGAGCTGAAACCACACTCCTCAGCTGAATGCAACTTCTGTCGACGACCCCTGCATTTTGAAGTGATGAGTGAAAGAGAACGAGCCTACTTCAGTGGCATGAGCAAACTAGTATCTGTCAGTGCATGAGAGCAGCAGTGTCAGTTGTTGTCCAGCTCTAGTATGGAGTCAGTAACATTTTTTAATTGCTCAAGTATTTTAATTGTAGTTGAAGCACTACGCTCTGAAAATAAAGTTCAAGAGCCATGATGCCCTGTTGTGTTTGTGTGCTTCTCTGTGTCCCTTCCAGAACTGGAACTGATGTCTCAGGGGGTGGGATGGCATTTGATGGAATAAAACAGTGCTCTACAGCTTTGTGCCCCGCAGCTGAACTACTGCTTGTCCAATGACTATGCCCAAAGAACTTCACTAGTGCTTCCTGCATGGGGTGTATTTATTATGAAAAGAGAAAATAGCTTCTCTGGGACGTCTTCCTGAAAGCATGCAGGGATAGTTCTACATGCCCAATAATACTTAAGCACCTTGAGAAGTGCTGCTTATAAGCAGCTTGCACCCATGTTTTGGGAGTCAGGCATTTAGAATGGGTTTAGAATGGTTGTCTCTCTCTGCTACTCTCTTCTTCCTTTGTAGTTTGTGCACAAGCATTCCCCTTCTGGCATTGACTACACTGAGGGAAAAGGTGCTAATGCATTAAGTGCTATTTTCTGACTACCTGACAGAACACCAAGGTGGTGGATTGGCAGGGGCTGGAAAAGGAAGGTGTGTTCACCATTGCAGGTGGGCTCTGGCTGTAAAAACTGGCAGCAAGCAATATAATAGTTCATGTCTCTGAGAGAAGTCCTTGTGGGATGGCATCAGTACTGCCCATGCAACCCTTCTGGAACCTTAGCAATTGGGTGTAACAGGCCTATCTTATTTAATGCTTTGGTAAATAGCAAAGGCCTGCTTTGAACAGGGGGAAGTAAATTCTCTGGGTGAGTGCCTTTGCTCAGAGGTCAGTATTGGCACAAAGTCAGGCAGAGCACTGAACTGCTTGCAGGTGCAGGCACGTCTGGCACTGCTGTAGTGGCTTTCACTGCCTCTGAGCAGCCACTCTCTGCAGGGACTCTTGTGGCTGGAAGGAGCCAGCCTGGCACTTCCCCCTCCTGGCACACTCACGTGTGTGCTGTGAGGCTCCCTCCCACCGGGGATCTGTTAAAGTATCACAAATAGCCATGTGGGGGGGAGATACAATCCCAAATTAAGGCAAAACCATCAGCTGGAAGTCACCAGTTGTTTAAGCATGTACTGAAGCACCCTGCCATTCTCAGAAGAGTTTTATAAAACATTTGACTTTCCAAGCAGTCAAGCTACTTTGGAAAAGCTCTTTGCCAAGCCAGCCAAGGGGCTGCCTCTGCCACATGCAGGTGCTCTGTAGAAGGGAGGATGTGACCTGCCTGGCCTTGCCAAGAACCATTTGTGGCCCAAAACTCAATGCATATGCATGCATCTGTTACAGAGTTCTTCCCATTATCTTTTAGGTTATATTCCTACATTAACTGGAGACATAAACTAACAAGCCACAGCTCCTCCATCAGCCTCTCCCAAGGACTTTGTCCCCAGCACCACGACATGCCAACAAGGTCATTGCAAACTCTGGCAACAATCGGGGAACAGCTGTAAGTAATCAGTGTGTGTGGGAGATAACACAACATGTTGACTCACACATGGCCATATTCTGACAGCACCAGGCCACTTGCATTTCTAGCTTTTTTTTCACTGAAAGCCTTCAGAATTGGCCCAGTCCATTTTACAAACCACTTCATAAGCCCAGTTTTTCTCCCTAGTTTTAATAATGTCAACTCAACACTTTCTTCTACCAAGGAGAAGAAATAAGACATAGGAAGGTACCAGCTATCAAAAGTCTCCAAATTAATCAGGAAAGAACCAAACTCCAGGATTCAAAGCTGGCAACCTTTGAAATGACAGGAACACGAATAACCTCAGCACGTGGCAGCCAGTGCCTCCCCACCTTTAACATCAGCTGTGACAAATTACCTTTACACTACTGTTGGCAAGCAAGAGTGAGAAAGCAGAACCAGGGCACAGCAAGGGGCCAGCAGATGTCCATCACTTAACTGCAAAAGACAAATCCAATGGCACATTGAAAAGATAAATTCTCCCCAATGGAAAGGACAAAGAAAGAAAAAATAAACACATATTGTTTCCCAGCAAATAAAAATTGAATGGGGGGTTGTATAAGTAGGGATAAGTTATGCAAACTTCAGTTTGGTTCCCAGAAAAAATAATAGAGGAAGTAATCAGTAAAATATGTTTAAGGTCAGACAATGGCAGTGGCAGAGGGAGGAAGCAGGAATGCAGCCATAAAGCCATGGCTAACATTTGTCTGGGCCAAAACAATTCATCTAGTTAAATGTTGCATAGCCCTAAACTCACACCCCCCTCCATTTCCCAACCTATTTACACAAAGGAGAAACCCCAGGTGCTACAGGAGCAGCAAAACCATTCCAAGTGCAAGCAGGGGCACGTGTTCCCCATTGCTGGGAGGAGCTGCAGGGGCTTCTGCTCCTGCCATGGCATTACTGACACCCCCAAACCCACAGCTCTGCCATCCCTGGTGCTTTGCACCCATTTATTTTGGGACACATCCTTGCACTGCACCCTGGCCTGCTGCCAGCAGCTGGGATGGGGGAATGTGAGTGTGGATTCACCACAAACCATTCCTGTTGGGGCACACACTGGCACAAGGCAGCAAAAGCCTCATGCAAAGTAGCCCCTGGCCCAGAGCTGCTAGCCCACCACAGCACAGCTGGACTCTGAATATTTAGGATGTTCTGTGCCCCAGCTACCCTCCAGCTTGATCCCAAGTCCTCATCACCTAGGTTAGGTTAGGTTAGGTTAGGTTAGGTTAGGTTAGGTTAGGTTTAGGTTAGGTTAGACACCCTCCTTCCAACCCCCAAACCTGCACAATCCCAGGGGGCTGATCCCAGATATCCTTACCCCACAGGCAAACAGCCTTTCCCTCCCTGCTGCTGCTACCTGCCTCCTGCCATTCCCCAAGGATTGGAGGGAGGACAAGGGCTCATCTCCCTTTCCCACAGGCACCTGAGGTTTTATAGCCCAGGTGCCAATTGACTCTTAATTCACACATTCAGCTTACAACCAGGTGTAACTCATTTGCAGCCCCTCTGCTCCAGGTCTCAGGGGAGTGGAAGCCAAAGCTGTAAGCTCCTCTGAGATTTTGCCCTTTCCCACGTGGGAATCCCATAAAGAAAAGCATCACAGTCATATCATTTACTCTGCACCTCGTTTGCTGTGGAGTCCATGAACCTTTGTGTGTGAATGTTACAAGCCCTGAGGACTGGGGCTGGGTGTGGTGCTCAGCCACAGCCCCTGCAGCTGCCCCTTCTGTTTGAAACAGGCTGTGCCCTGCTGTCCCCTGCCCAGCCAGGCAAGTGCTACGTGCCCTGAGGTGGCACAAGCCACTGCTGGCCAAATGTGGCTTTCCCAAGCATCACCTCAAACCCCAGGCCTTCTGCAGCAGCAGCAGCAGCAGCAGCAGCAGAGACTTTTATCTCCAGCCTTAAAGAGAAGCTGGGATGGGAAAGGAAAGCATGAGATGGGAGGAGATGGGGGACATGAGATAGGATGTGAGGGGACAGGTGATAATAGAATAGGAAGGGATGGAAGATGGAGAATGGGCTGGAGGATAGGAAAGGACATGGAATGGGATGGGACAGGAGACAGGGTGAGATAGGAGGGGAAGAGTGCCCAGGCTTTGGGCTGCTCCTGGCCATCTCTGCCATGACCATGAGCCTTTGGCACAGGGGCTGTCACCTGGAATGGCTGCATGGCAGGGGCTGGGGGCAGTGTGTGGGACAGGTGGGAAAAGGGGCACAGCCCTCACTCCCTCTCAGTATTTGGGCAAGCTAAAAATTACTGAGCACAGAAGGGGAGGAAGATCTGAAGGAGAAGGGTGACTCAGCTTGTCAAATGACTCCGGTGGCATCAGCCAGGCTTATTAGCATTTATATAGAGAGGGAGCTTTCCTGCACGGAGGCTGCTTCTTGCAGAGCAGCATCTTCCCTCCTTCTCCATGACAAAAAGAAACTGATTCAGGGCTGGATTTTTTTTTTTTTTTTTTGCATTAAACCTGTCTTTAAAAACATTTTACAGCAGGCCTTGCAAATCTTCCACCTCATCCTGGTCATGGAGGGTAAAGCCAAGACATGGCAATGCCCTGACCTGGGTGAGGAGCCTATGATGCAGGCAGACCCCACTGCAATCCCAGTTCTTCTCTTGGCTCTGCATCCTCCTGCATTCCCTCCTCATGGCCAGGCAGGAATTCACTCCAGGCAAGAGAACAGCCCCAGGAGCACCTTCACAACCTTGCAGAATCACCAGCCATTAAAATAAGGAAAGCTGGACTGAGCAGGGATGCTGCCTCCTGCAGCCAGCTCAGTCTCTGGGCATTGCTGGAGTGGCCCAGTGTAAAAATCTCTGCCAGGCACTGTGGTTGTGCCAGAGCCCTGGACTGTGGATGTCCTTCAGGGTGCTGAGGGCTGCACTCAGCCAGGGCAGGTGGACTGTGAGAGCTGCAATTTGCTTTGCAGCTCCAGAACTCACAGCTGCTAAATGTCAAACATGGGGAACCCAGGGGATCTCTAAAGAGCATCAGACTGTTTTAAAAATACTTTATTCTTTAGAAAATACAGCGTTCAGTACAGTGTGCTCTGCTCCTCCCAGCTTCAACCCCCTGACTCCAATGAGGCCGAAGCAACATCTGGACGTTCACTGCCACAGCTGGAAAGCAGAGGGCAGGTTTCACTGGCCCCTTTGCCATCCTCTTAGGGAGGCAGGTGGCTCTCAAGCCCTCGCTGGTACCCAGCAGCAAGGTGCTCTCCCCCCAAGCCCCCAGTGCAGCCCAAATCACAGTGCCAGGCTCAGAGCGTGGAGCTGATGATGGCCCTTGGTGGCTGGGGACACCCCCAGGGCACACAGGGGCTGTCATGCTCCCCCACACAAGGGTCTGGAGTAGCCCATGTGATTACTGAGACATGGGGCTGCCCCAGCCCACAGACCCAGCTGAGAAGCTGGGGGTAAGGAAATGGTGGGGGCTGGGGAATGGAGATGGGGGACCAGGGCTCAGGAACCCCCCAGATCCCATCCTAAACAGGGATAGGGCTGAGTCAGGGTTGTAGCAGCTCCTTCTGAGGGGGAAAACCTTACTGGAGCAGTTCAAAAAGGAGAAGCAAACATCACCCAAAGGCAGAGTCACCTTTCTCCAGGTCCAGGCTGAGCTCAGGACTCAGTGGGGAACTTCCACCTCCCGCTGCCTGGCTCTGCATGGAGAAGCTCCCATCCCACAGGAGGCAAAGCCCACCCCACAGGGGGTCCTGCCCACACCCTGAGGGGGTGTGGGATCACTCCAGCCTGGGGCAGAGGGGCCGTGCACACCTAGAGTGGGACAGGGGAACAGAGTCTGGAAGCTGGGGGGGGGACAGGGAAAGAAGCATTTTCTCTTTTCAAACAGGAATCCCCAACCCCCTTCCCTTTGCATAGAGCAGCTTTCAGGTGAGTGTGTCCTTCAGTCACCCAGGGGACACGGAGAGCAGTGGCTGTGACCCTGAGGGGGACAGGAGCAAGGCTGGGGACACGGCTCTGCTGCCCCAGGGCTCGCACAAGGACACGAGGAACAGAACCAGCGACAACCCACCCTGAACCCTCCCAAGTGCCCTGCCCCAGGTGCAACAAGCCATCCAGATGTTTAAAAAAGGAATGAAACAGGAAAAAAAAAAAAAAGGTAAAAAAACCAAAGAAGAGCTGAGATGGAGGGAAAGCTCCCCAGGTCAGTGGAAGGAGGGCGGGAAGCGCCGCAGGGATGGATGGTGTCCGTGCCCTGCCCGGGGATCTAGCTGTCCTCGCCGTTCTCGCCCGGGCCCTTGATCAGCCGCTTCTGTCCCCGCTTGCCCACGGGCCCCCGGGGCTTGGCGAAGGCCTGCTTGAAGGCGTGCTGCTTGGGGTGCACCTCCTCGTACAGGAACTCCGCCGTCAGCTCCGCCCCGTCATCGATCTCGATCTGCACCGGGAAACCAACAGGGCTCAGCAGCTCCCTTGGGGTTCCATACATGTCACAGACATCTTTTGTGAAAAATCCTTTCCTTAGGATTTTTCCTCCTGAGGAGCTGAGGGGCTTCATGAACAAGATGTAAACAGTGATTATCTGCTGCTGTGGAATGCAACAGGTGCATCTGTGATTGGTTCCATGTGGTTGTTTCTAATTAATGGCCAATCACAGTGAGCTGGCTCAGACAGAGTCCGAGCCACAAACCTTTGTTATCATTATTTATTTTACTATTCTTAGCTAGACTTCTGATGAAATCCTTTCTTCTATTCTTTTAGTATAGTTTAAATATAATATATATTATAAAATAATAAATCAAGCCTTCTGAAACATGGAGTCAGATCCTCATCTCTTCCCTCATCCTAAGACCCCTGTGGACACAGTCACAGACACCCACTTTGGGGCACCCAGCTCCCCCCAGGCCCATCAGAGGGGTTGGATCACAGCCCCTTGGCAGTGCCCAGCCCCATCACCTCTGGGGGGGTCACTCTCACCTTCTTGGCTATCTCCAAGCAGAACTCTTGCTCCACCGTGTCCAGCAACCGGCTCTTGCAGCTGGAGTAGAGCATGCGCTCCTTGATGCTGCACTTGTACCCGGGCATGGAGTAGATAAAGACTGCAAAAACAGAGCAGGGCTTGTGGCACTGCCCAGGCCCATGGCCAGGGAGCACTGGCTGCATCCCACCCTGCTCACAGCTCCTCCAGCCCAGAGTGCCAGACAACATCCAGCAACAGAGGGTGAGCCATCCCATCCATCACCCCTCCCAAATCTCCCCTGGTGCCCCTGTGTCACCGACATCTTTCATAGAAGATCCTTTCTTTAGGATTTTTCTTCTTGAGAAGCTGAGAGGCCTCAAGAACAAAATGTAAAAATTGATTATCTGCTGCTGTGGAATGCAACAAGTAGATCTTTGATTAGCCCATGTTAGATGTTTGTAATTAATGGCCAATCACAGTCAGCTGGCTCGGACAAAGAGCCAAGCCACAAGCCTTTGTTATCATTCCTTCCTATTCTATTCTATTCTTAGCTAGCCTTCTGATTAAATCCTTTCTTTTAGTATAGTTTTAATGTAATATATATCACAAAATAATAAATCAAGCCTTCTGAAACGTGAAGTCAGATCCTCGTCTCTTTGCTCATCCTGGGACCCCTGTGAACACCATCACACCCTGGCAACACCGGAGGAAACCAAACCACCACCACCAAATGCCCTGGAGCACCCAGAGACCTGCCCTGCACATGGCACCAAAGGGTTTGCAGCACCCACCATGAGAGGGAGCTGACTCGAGGCTCCCTATGCACCATCCCTATCCCCATCCCTGCTTGCTCCCCATGCAACCAGTGACCCAGGGAAAACAGGGATTGGCACAGGCTCAAACTGGCCTTTCCCAGTGCTGAGGCTCTCACCAACAGACTCCAGGTAATCTCCCTCGTGTGAGTGCTTGTACAGGAAGAAATGGTAGCGAGCAGAGTCCTGGGGGATCCTCTTGGGCAGGTCAGAGATCTCCGTGGGGCTCGTGTGCACCAGGTCGATGGTCTCCCGCTCCAGATCCAGCTTCTGATGGACACAGGGGACAGGGAGCAGGTGGCAGTGAGAGACAGCAGCAGCAGAATGTGGGGAGTGGGGCACAGAGAAGCCATGTGAGGGACCTACCAGCTGGATGTAGTTGATTTTCTTCTGCTTGAGAGCCTGGATGGCTTGCTGGGCGTCCAGCTGCAGGGGGAAGGCCAGGCCCTGCAGCGTCTGGTGCTTGCTCTCCACGCTGATCTCCGTCTTCACCTGGGGATGGAGACACCTCCAGCGTCAGGGCACAGTGAGAAAGGGTGGGGAAGGGAGGAACAGGAAAACCAGCTGGTTCTGCAGCTAAAGGCTTCTCATCCAAGGAGGTGTCTGACACCTGTCCCACAGGGATCATGGCATTAAACCATGGGAGTCAGCCAGGCTGAGGATGGTGGTGCCTGTCACCATCCCACCGCTCCAGGACATCACCCAGCCCAGCCATGCACCCCCACACCTCCTGCTTCACTCTCAGCAAACCAGCTCAAAACCAACATTCCCCAGGGAATCCCTGCAGGGATGCTGTGACCAGCACAGGCACACCTCCTCTCTGATCATCTCCAACTGCAGCCTGTGGGTGACAGGGGAAGCCCTGGAGTCACAGCCCTCAGCTGGGCACCCCACCCTCCTCAGTGGGCTGTACTGCAGCAGACAGACATCCCTCCAACACCAGAGCTGGGGACTGGAGACCCACAGCTCACAAAGAGGCCAGCTGCTGATTTCCCCACAACCCCTCCAAGGCAGAGCCTGCCAGCCATATCCCCAGCAAACCCCCTCGTCCAGGAGACCAAACCCCACTTCAGAGAGGGGAGAGAAGGAGATTGCAGAGACATTGAGTGGCTGCAGGTGGCTCCAGGCAGGGTGGGGAGCAGGGCAGACACGGGGGCACACCATACCTCCTCGGGGTCGGGGTACTCTACCAGCAATGGGCAGCAGCAACAGCCCCCCACCATCTGCCACAGAATACAGGGACACGGGGTCACCCCATGGCAGAGGAGCCCCTCCCACCCCCAGACCCCCTCCCAGGGAAGCACTCCACAACACTATCCCAGTGCTCTGCAGTGAGCGTGGCTCCCTTTCCTTTGGGATCAGTTCTGGGGATTTTGGATAGAGTCCAACCTTTATGGGTTTTTTTTTTTCTTTCTTCATTTCCCTCCCCCTGATAGAGAAAAGGAGGAGAAGTCAAGGCATGCCAAGAGAAACACAAGAGCTGGAGCTGACATCTCCAAACCACTGGGCAGCACCAAGGTGGCTCCTGTTACAGGCTGCCCTCTGTCCCCACACAGCCCCACACCCTGGGGACAGGATGGAGCCAGATGTGTGCCCGGGGCAGAGCATGCAGGAAAACACTGCCAGGAGAGGGAGAGACCGGGCATAAGCCAGCAGAGCAGAGCAGAGCAGAGCAGGGCAGAGCTGCCTACCATCTCAGTGCTCGAGCCTTGGGAGCAGGAATCCTGAGGGAGCGTGGGGAGAGGAGACACACTGTCAATGGCACAGGAGGGGCGTGTGACAGCAGCAGGGAGGGACACACCAGTGTGCCAGGAGCAGGGAGCTGCAGCACCCCGGCTGGAGCACAGGCCAGGCTGAGCCCAGCCGTGTGGGCAGGGAGAGCAGCAAAAACAACACAGGAGATGCCAGGGCAGCCCCCAGCCTGGCATGCAGGGTCTCCAGGAACACCCCTGTGCACAGTCCATCCCTGCCCCATCTCCTCCTGCCTCCCCACTCAGGCTGGCCCCACTCCAGGGTCTGGAGGAGTTCCAGCACTTGCAGCAATAGCTTTTGGGCTATCCTCCACTAAGGAGCATATAGGGAAGGTTTGTGAGGGAAAAACATGCCCAGGCCTCTATCCATGCCCAGCATCCTGCAGGATGAGCATGGTGTTGATGTGCAGCTCTCAGGAAAGGGAAATGTTTGCTCAGGTGGGCACCAATCCAGCTGACCTCCATCCCCCAGGTGCCCTGGCACCAGCAGGGCCTGAGGCAAGCACCCCTTCAGGGGTTCAGGACACACACGAGTTCCCCTGGTCCCATCCTGTGCAGAGGTGCAGCACAAGGACATGAGCACTGCCAGCACCTCCAGAGCCCCAGCTCTGTCTTCCATAAATGCAGGAAGGCCAGGAGAGCTACAGTGGGACCACAGAGACCTCAGCTCTGACAAAAAGCACACTGAGGTCCAAAAACACCAGGAAATGAAAATTTGTACTAGCAACATCAACTCCCCCATATAGCTCTGCATTTTCTACTCCTCCCCTTTACAATAACATTAAACTCTGGCCGCCTGGGCACTCCCCAGGGCACAGCCTGGGAGCAGTGCATGGGACAGATGAGCATGTGCCACATCCCAGCCTCCCAACCTTGCCAGCAGCTTGCCTGGAGGTTATTTCATCTCCTTTTCTTTAGGTGAGATTTTCTCCTCCTCTTCCCTCCTCCCTGCTGTGCCTGACCCTGCCTGAGGAGCACTTCTCTGTGTTATGGCAAATTTCCTCATGGGAGGGTTCTGGTGAAGCACCAGCAGCACTGTGGGGCAGCTGTGAAGGACACACTGCAATGGCACCCCCAGCTTTGTTTCTCCTCAATTCTCCTGCCTCCTGTCCCAGCCCCAAGGCTGCCTTCCTCTGCCCCATGGGCACACCAGTGGGATGTGCCATTTCTGATCCTGCACCACTTGTACAAAGCCTCCCCAGGCGTGGGTGTTGAGCTCAGTGCCAAGCTCAAAGCTGTTTCTTAGCCCACGGTCTGTGACAACCATCAGCTCAGTAATGCTGGCATTCTCCAGCTAGTAAAAATATACACACATATATATATAGCAGTGGCAAATTTCCATGAGCTCCCACCCAGCTATCAGAAAGGGGGTAACTCATGGCATCACCTGTGCCCATGCAATCCTCAAACCACAGCCTCAAACCTGCTGTGCCAAAGGCTGGGCAGCTCCCTGGGGATGTGCCAACCTTAGTCCTTCCTTGCTCGGTGTCAAAGGCCACTCTGCTGCCCTCACCTTCCCTTTGGGCTGTCCTGCCCTCACCATGCCCTCTCCACACTCACCTGGTGGCTGGGGAGGAGCCCAGGCAGCTGCTCCTGACCAGAAACACAACCATGAGTGGGGTGAAGGCTGCAAGTCTGCCCAAGGCACCTTGGAGGCTGTGAGTCAGCAGAGTGACAGGGGAGGGAGTGGGGCCCAGCAGCAGCTCCAGGTGAGGAGCCCAGCACAGCCCTTGTGGGCTGGTGGCTTTTAAAGAAACCATGTCCCTGTGCCATTTCTGAAAGCCATGGGGATGCACAGGGCCCTGGAGCCTGCAAGCTGCAGGCAATGAACAAGGCTGGGAGCATCACTGCACCACGATGTGACACCCACACAGAGACCCCTCAGCACACCCAGCATGTGCCTGCTTCCCACCTTTAAACCCAAGGCAAAAATATATCCATTTTCATCTCTTTCTCAATGTCAGTGACTCCTCCCTGTGGCCCAGGCTGACACAGGGGACCATGTACCCTTAAAATAACCCCAACAAACCAGACAGCAGCAGCACCTCCATCCAGGAGCTGCACCTCACAAAGGCAAGGGTGGGAGGGAAGGAGAGTGAGGCAGATCAATGAGTATCACAAGCACCACTTACCTGGGCCATACAGCCCTGTCAGACACACCCAGCAGCCCCCCAAACTACTCAATCCTGCAGCACAGGCCAGACAAGGGGATGGCAGACCACAGAATCAGCTGAGTCCAAAGGGACCCTCAAGAATCATTAATTTCAGATGTCCCAAGGTGCCAAACAAACCACACAGTCACTATCAGCACCTCTCTCTTCTCCATGAGCATCTCCTTGGATCCTGCAGAACAAATCCTGCCCTCCAGGCTGGGAGCTGGGATAACTCCCCTAAGACCCACCAGGTGGACAGCACCCCTTGGTGGCATCTCCCAAATGTCCCTCCACTTTTCCCCCTGCAGACCTGCTGTGGCAGGGGGAGATCACCCCCAGAGCTGCTTGGACAGGCAGAAACCTCCTGCATCTGTGCTATCAATGAATGCCATGGGGCTGGTTGGCTTCACACCTCACACAATGTCCTGATCCACCCTGAGAGCCACAGCCCCAGCACAGGCACAGGACAGGGATGCTCCTCCAGAGAGGAAAGCTTTCTAAGGGAAATTCCCCAATCCCAAAACAAAATGCTGCTTCCAAGTGGTCACCCCAACAGTGAGCACACCCCATTTTGTGCCTCAGTGTGTCACAGCACCACAGAGGCTGTGAAAGGCCAGCAGGGAGCAATGGTGACACAGCCTTGTGCGCCCCCAGCCCTACCCTGAGCCACTTCCACATCCTTCCAGCACATAAACCCCAAATACAGGCTAAGATCTGTAATTCTTGGGACAGCATCCCTCATAGAGATAGAGGAAGTGTATGGGAGAGGATGCTGCTGCAGTCCAAAGATAAGCCTGAATTCTTCCTGCTTTCCCTATCCTCAAACTCAGCTCTGCTTTTGCTCCAATACCCAATATAGGTTAGAGACCTGCTTTCAGCCCCAAATCACTTGTGACTGTCAGCAAAACACAGTCCTGAGCTCATGTCCAAGCAAGGGGAAAAAAAGAGAAGTGTAAATTCCTCTTTATGCTACCAGTCTGACTGGTGAGGGTGCTCATCCACCTTGAGAAGGAATGGTTTAAATGCCAGAGAGTGAAGTAAAAATGAGCCATCCCTTTAAGCTGAACGCTCACCCCCTGCATCCTCCATCCATTTGTGCCCAGAGGGCCTCAGGCTCCTCTCTCTGGGCTGGTGGATACCCACCCCTCATGGACACTCTGCTGGTCACCCTGCTGGACATCCACCCCTGCTGGACACCCTAATGGACACCCACCTCTGCTGGACACCCAGCTGGTCACCCTGCTGGACATCCACCCCTGCTGGACATCCAGCCCTGCTGGACACCCATTGTGCTGTTGGACACCATCCTGCTGGACACCATCTCTGCTGCACACCCATCCTAGCTGTTGGACACATCCTGCAGCACACTTAGCCCTGTTGGACCACTCTGTAGCACACCACCCCAGCTGATGGACATCATCCCTGTTGGCCACCATGTGCAGCACACCCATCCCTGTTGGCCACCCTGCAGCACACCCAGCCCTGTTGGACACGATCCCTGCAGCACACCCAGCCCTGTTGGCCACCCTGCAGCACACCCAGCCCTGTTGGACACCATCCCTGCAGCACACCCATCCCTGTTGGCCACCCTGCAGCACACCCAGCCCTGTTGGACACCATCCCTGCAGCACACCCACCTCATTGATGCGGATCTGCTGCAGCTCCTGCTCGGCTGCGGTCAGCGGGGCGGGGGCAGAGCAGGAGGATACGTGCTTCTGGTACCCACTCAGGGACACGTCCTCCTGCAGACAGGGCACAGGGCAGTGTCACAGGGGTCACTGCTGCAGGGCTGGCTGTGCCCCCAGCCTTCAGCCGAGTCTGAGCGACCCAGAGAGTCTCAGGCTCCCTCCTGACCAGCAGGACCAACCGTGAGGCTCTCGGATTCCTCCATGCAAATCCCAGACTTCCTTCGTCTGTTGTGACACCCTGCCCATCCCCAGTCACCCATGGCTGTGGCAGTGGGCTCCTCTGGCTGTTTCATGAGGCTCATGAGCATGGAAGTGAGAGGGAAAGGCAGAGCCCATAGCCCAGGAGCAGCAGAGGGACTTTGGAGAAGAGCAGGAATGCTCCCTGGCTCCCACCAGCACTGATGGCCCTGGCCGTGCAGCTCCCTCTGCCCATGGAAGGGGAGGAGAAACCTCCTTGCAAGGCAGGGCTAACCCCAGTGAGAAGCAGCTCTGGCTGCTGGAGTGACACTGCCACCACCTGGCACCACTGCTGCCATTCAGCACAAAGCTCCACATCTCACAGCCTCCCTCCCACCTCTCCCAGCTCCCCATCACAGACCAGGCTGTGCAGGCAGGAGAGAGCAGCACTGGTCACGCAGGGAGCAGTGTGGAGCACCAGCACCCTGCTGCTCCCTCAGCACACACCAGCATCCCACACCCAGCACGCTCACACTGAGCTCTGGGCAGGCTCTGAAGCTCAGTCAGACCCCAGGGCTGCCCAGACCCAGCACGGTACCTTCACTGTGCCAAACATCTCGTCCTTTATGTGCCCCCCGCCAAACTCCTTCTTCACCGTGGCTCTGGTGGCAGCATAGAGCATCTTCAGCCGGACCTGCCGGGACAGGGGACACTGCTGGCACACAGGGGGACACTGCTGGCACACAGGGGACCCAGTGCTCACAGCCACCACCCCACCACAGGCTCCACACCTCAGCCTCTCCTGGCAGCACCCACCGAGCCCCTGGCTGGGTCTGAGTTTTAATGGCAGCATCCCTGGGCAGGGATCAGCTGGGAAAACCCACCAGCACTATTTCTGGGGCTGCAGCCTTGCCAAGAGCTGCCCACAACCCAGCAGTTTATTCCATGCTTTGCTTTCCAGTCTCTGAGCTCCAGAGCACCATTTCCCACCAGCACCTGGGTTAGAGGAGGCACAAATACCACAGACCCACTCAAAAGTGCCTTTTGCCTTTGTCACTTCTATTGCATTGTTCTGCAAAATGCAGGGAAGAGCTCTGGCAAGTGCTCCTGGGCACACTGTGCTTCTGCAGTGAGAGCCTCTGTGGTTTGTTGAAAGATATACATATTAAAAAAATATATTATTACATATACACCTGTGTATGTACATGTACACATGCACAAATATGCACATGCTTATAAAATTACATATATATCACTTGTATACATATTTTTATATATGTGTTGCACTTATATACACTGGTGCACTTATATACAAATTTTTTATATATTTTTATATATGTGACCAGTGCATGTATTAACGTGGCAGTAAATCTATCTGGCTTATAGATTACAATAAATATATAACAAATAAATACATAGGAATATATATACACATATATGTATAATGTATACATATATATGTATACATGTATATATATATACACACATATATATACATACACATACATATACATACATATATATATATATATATGTATATATGTATATATATATTTGTATATATATATATATATATATATATATACAAATATGTATATAGTTAACACATCAGTAAATTTCAGCTGATGTGCTCAACAGGATGGCATTTCCAAGCTGTGCCACTGACATCCTCTAAACCTGCTTCTCTTCTAACCAGCCCTTTTGTGTCATCCTCCACCAGCTGATTTTGGAGCAAGGCCTGGAGAAGGGCTGGCAGCCACTCTGCATCAGCCTCAGACAGAGCAGGGCCAGGCTGGAGGCAAATAAGGGTCAGTGCCAGCTCCTGCCAGCAATGGTCAGAGCCATGGTGGGATGAGTCCATCCTGGCCTCATGGTCCACACCATCCCCCCCTCCACATCCCGGCTCTTCCACCTCCTCACTGGCACTGAAACAGGACAGAGACACAATCCCAGTGTATCTCTTTGTGTCTTTGTGTCTTAAAAATTCCCCATCCCCACAGCAGCCTCCGTTTCTCAGCACCAGGGTGTGAACGCTCCTCTCCAGCCCAGGGCACACACAGTCCCCTTGGCCAGCACCCCCTGTCCCTGTCCCTGTCCCCAGGTGGGTGCCCGGGGCTCACCGGGGAGCTGTCTGGGGACCAGGAGATGAAGAGCCACTCGTAGCCCTGGGCGTTCTGGCTGTCCAGGCGGTACAGGACGTAGCAGGGCTGCTGCTCATCCAGCAGGGGCAGCACCAGGGTGTCATAGTCGGTGTCCCAGCGCCGGGACAGCTCCTTGTGGGCTCCCAGCACGAGCTGCTCTGCAAGGAGAACACAGCAGAGGTGGGGTTAGACCAAAGCAGGAGCTGCTCTGCAAGGAGAACACAGCAAAAGGGGTGTCACACCAAAGCAAGGCTCATCTCCAGGACCAGGTGGTGGTTCATGGCAGCTCCACCCCCAACAGTGATCTGTACTGCACAAGAACAAATTGTGACCTCAAGCCACGTGCAGGAGCGTACATTCCCACCAGGAGAGACCGTGGGGCTGTGGCTGTTTGTAGGGCTGGTTTTCTGCCAGCTTCCTGTCAACCATCTCTTCCCCTCCTGTGTTTCTCACCAGCAGAATGTCCTCTCTGCTGATCACCTGTGGCTTCCTTCCCTTCTGCTCCCTCCAGCTCTGCAGTCTCACCCACCCCTCCTCACTCACAAGAGCTCCCCCACCCCACCTGGACAAGCCCCAGGGTCACAGGAACACCTCAGCAGGGACACAGAGAACCACCAACATTTTGGGAGCTGAGAACAGTAATGGTCTCAGCAAAATCCAGGGTGGTGCCAAATCTGCTCTCACTGGATCCCCTGTAACCTCACAGGGGCCAAAATCAGAGCTGATACCCAAAGTCCATGGCTGTGGGCAGCAGGGATGTCCCACAGTCCCCAGCCTGGAGGGGACCATGCTGCAGGAGAGCCCCAGCCTCTGGGAACAACCTGTGCACTCCACACACACCTCAGGGCATCATTTTCAGTGGCAGTGGGACTGGGAGCCCTGTGAGCTGGGCACTGCTCAGCTGGGACTCAAACACTGGTGCAGGCATCCCACAGACATGAATCCACACCCTGGCAAGGGCCAAGTCAAGCTTTGGGATGGCTGGGTGGAAGACTGGGGTTGCTGGAAAACAGCCTGTATTTTTACTCCATCTGTAGCTGCAGAAAGGTCTGGGGGGAGATTACAGCACTCAGAACAAGACGTAGGAAATTCTGGGGGTACTAAAGAAAAATGTTTTGGGGCTTTGGGCAATTTGCACTTGAGGGCATGCCCTGCCAGGGCCTCTGCCCACTGGGAGCACCCTGGCTGGGGCACAGCCCTCTCCCTCCCAGCCCACTCAGCTCAGCAGCTCCAGATCTCACGGCAGGAAAGCTTTTAAGGAAAATAATTGAGGAATGAAGGGTTTGGGGGGAATTACCCACCCCTTGTTCCCACCCATGCCCTGTGACAGCAGTGCCCTCCCCTGCCCAGCACTGCCCTGGCATCTGCCACCACCACTCAATCCAGTTATTTCTGCATGGGTGGCACGAGTCACTGGTTCAGTAACAAGGCCAGCAGAGAGCAAGGTGCTTGCACCTTTTGCAAAACTACCTGTTTGGAGAAAGGGAAGCACAAAAACCTCAGTGTACTCCTAAAATAAACACAAAGCTCTGCGAATGGATTTGTGCATCACAAAGAAGAAACTGCAGGGGGATTTCGCAGGGCCAAACCCACTGGCAGCTCGAGGGTATCTCTGTAAAACAAACCAACACCTCTCACACAGCAATCTGTGCTGAGTCACCCGGGCTATTCCGGGCTGTGACTCAGCCGGACCCCGGCCGGAGCTGGGAGCTGGCAGCCCTCACCTTTCCCCGAGCTCTCTGCAGCTTGCTCAATCCATTCAGGGACAAATTCCCTTCCCTGGGCAGTGTCAGAAAGGGGAAACTCGGAGCAGACGCCCTTCAGCAGAGTGACAGAGTTACACTGGCTGTGTCGGGCTCTGTTTGTCCCAGGAGTTGCTGCTGGAAAAGCAGAGCCGGGAGTGTTTCTGGCCCTCGAGGTGCCCCCAGCACTCCCTGCCCTGCTCTGAAATGCCTCTGTAGCCCTGCCTGCAGCTCTGCTGGGTGCCAACTGCAAAACTCAGGGCACACCATCACCTGTGAGTGAAGAAATGCAACCAACAGGGGAGTCCACAAAACCAATCTTGTCCCAGATCCTGCCGGCAGTGAGGAGCAGAGCATCATCTAAAAACAGCTGGGGCACAAGCTGGGAAACTGCTGCTGAGCCTTGGTGCACATCCTGCTCCCCAACTCCCTCCTCTATCCAATCTCAGCTCTTCCCAGTAGCCCTCCAAAGGAAAAACAACCTCTCAAATTGCTGCCAAAGTGTCACTCAGCCACAATGGTGGCCTTGGAGCTGCCTGGACACAGAGTATCTGCCATGAGGTTCCTTGCACCATCTTCCTCTCCTTCTATTCACTGCTGCCTGCTCCAAAATGCCCCAAGACAAATTCTCTACAGGGCAAAAGGTGCTGCAGCCATCCAGCAGAGAGGGAGGCTCCCTTTGCACATCCCCTGTCCAGGCAGGGCAGCTGGCATGTCCTCCCCAGGACACCTCCCTTCCAGGGTGAGCATCTGTCTGTCTGTGACACCTGCCTGGCCACTCTGAGTGCCCAAGGGTCCTTCTCTGCTGGGTACCACAGGCTGGTGTCCCCTGTGTGACAGCACAGGGCTGGCCCTGCTGCTGACAATGACAGATAAAAAAAATCCCTTTCAGTCACAGCAAAAATGGTGGGAAATGTTTTCCACTGGTGATAAAACATCTCTCTTGTTGGCATCAGCAGCCACAACACAAAACCAACAGAACAAGCCCTGAGCATCCCAAGTCCAGGCTTAGGGACAGGCATGATTATCCTAACACAAACCTGACTCCACTTTTGAAAAGCAAAAGAAGCTGAGAGCACAAAATTGTTGTCAAAGACACTCCTGAGAAGCCATGTGGGTGTTTCACCCCCCAACAGTGGGGACCTTGCCAAGGCCAAAGCCAACACTGCTGAGCCCTGCTGCAGTTCCACTGGTGTGTCCCATGCATTTCCAGTCACGCTGCTCTTCTGAACAGGACATTGTGGCCTCTCCAAAGGTCAGGTGGGCTCCTTATGACCACAGGCTCCTCACAACCCCATCCACCTGGGTGATTGCACTGGTGGCCCACCCAGGGCAGGTGGTGACAGCAGCTTGGCAGGGCAGCAATGTCCCTGCTGCTGCTGCTGGAGAAACAAGTCATTCATATGCAATTGTATGAGGCTGAGGTGATGGAAAACCTACACCAGGGCAGCTCCCCACCCCTGGGACACGCAATCAGTGCCCAGCTCTGCTCACTTGCTTCACACATGCAGAGGCCACCCAAAGGACCCATTCCATGGCACAAACACGGGCCAGGCTGGTGCCAGCCTGTATCCTGGGCTAGGGGCTGCCCTGGGATGGGATGGGATGGGTCTCAGAGTGTGGCATTCCTCACAGGATGCCACTGCAGGCCTTGAGCCACCAGCACCCCCCTGCCCCGAGCATCCCCTTGACAGCTGTGGGATGGCACATCCCAAAGGTCCCAGGGTCCCTGCAGCAGCCTGCCTCAGGGATCCATAATAAACCATGACACAGCAGCAGCAAAAGCCCCCACAGAGCACCGACCCCAGGCTGGTGTTGCTCTGCTGGCAAAGTCACTGCTCCCCCCTGGAGCTGGCCTGGGGCTCCAAGAGCTGCTAACCAGCACAGCCAAAGTTTGGGCTTGTGTTTCAGGTCTGGGTTGCCACATGCCCCAGCAGCATTTTCCTTGAGGTTTACAAGAACACAAGCTGGCACCGCAGTGGTGAGGAAGAAAGGAGGAGAGGAAACAGAGAACAGAGAGAGTGTAAATCAAAGCACTCAAAAATGGGACTTACCGTCCTCAATGATGACCTTGATGAGCCGGACTGAACCATTTCGGGCTTTGGCAAAAAAATCCCTCAACTCTGTGGTGGCTGAAAGAACCAAAAACATCGTGATCAGATTCAGCAATCAAAGCAGGTGCTGGCTTGCTCAGTGACTGACCAGAAATGGGACCAACTTGGCAGGATAGAATTTTAAAACTTTAAAAAAAATATATATTAAATCTCTGGTGCCAAAAAATTCTAATAAAAAGTAACAATAGCAGAAATCCCAAAGCTGGGAGAGAAGTGCCGCGTCTCCCTGCGGCAGAGAGTTAAATAGCAGCTGGGACGGAGCACATGTGACCCAGAGAACCTGATACTTGGCCTGGGTGAACATAATCACCCAAATTTAGACGATGGCTTGGCCAGGGCAGCAGGGAGAGCTCAAGTGACAAGTTGATTGGCTTTGCAGAGCAGCAGGGGTGGCTGCAGGATGTCCTGCAGGCTGTGCTGCCCTGACAGGCTGGTGACACACGGCAGGATGCTGCTCCCAGCGGCTGGCAACCTGCACAGTTCCAAACTGGACAGGCTGGTTTGGCTGAGCCCGTGGGCAAGGGAAAGGAACAGCCCCAGGGTTCTGCTCTGGAGCTGGCAGGGCCTGGATTGCAGAAGCTTTTGGGAAGAGTTTTGGGAGCATTGAGGAGTCATCCCGCTCCCTGAGCGGCAGGCAATGGCAGCCAATCCTTGGCATCCTACAGGAGGCAGCTGGAGGCACTGGACAGGGAAGGAGCAGCCCCAGCCAGCACTGGAGGCTTCGTGTGCCCTCCCTGAAGCAGCACTGGCCCAGAGCTCCCCGTGCCACCCGGGACACGCTCTGTGTGAAGGCAAAGCCCAGGAGATGTGGCTGCCAGAGGCCAACCCCCAACAAGGATCATCTCCTGGCCTGGCTCCCCCTAAAGCCACCCAAGGCCTTACCTGGATACAGCAAAGGGGGCCCTGTGACTTCAAAAGCTGCTAGAAATACTCAAGAAACTGATGTTGCAAAGATTAGAGAGCTGGGCAGACAGCCCTTAGCCCAGACCAGGACCTGTGCTGGGAATCTCCATCAGCAGCCCCTCCATTCCTGGGGCTTTGCTGTGCCAGCAGAGGGAGGAACCTGGAGCCCGAGAGCACCCAGAGCAGAGGCAGCCATCCCCACAAGGGCCATGTCCATCCCCTCAGGCCCTCCAGCACGGGGTGCCACCCCTGGCACAGCCCCAGAGGAGCCCTGGTGTCCCCAGCACTGCTCAAGGGACAGGGACAGCCCCGACTGTCCCCGAGCGCTGCCCTCAGCCCCTGCAGGCAGAGCCGGGCTGGGGCATTCCAGAGCTCTGGGACAGGAGGGATCCCTGGGGAGCTCCCAGGCACTCCTGCCTGTGCCCACAGTGATGCTCTGTGACGGTGCACAGCTCAGCCTGCCCCGATCAGGGGATGCTGAATTCTCCTCCCACAGACGGGAGAGGCACACAGCAGGGACAGCAGCTCCCACACAGACCCAGAGATGCCATCCTGACAGGAGCCTGCAGGGATGGGCACACAGACACCCCTGCAGAGGGATGTCAGTCCTCAATGGCACGTCAGGGGACAAACAGAAGGTTTGCTGGTGTGATCCCATCACACCACAAGCAGGCCCCTCCAGCAGCATCAGGGCATGCAGCTCTCCCAGCTCCCAGGGCAGACCTTCACCCTCTCCCAGTGTCAGCTGGGAGCTTAGCCTGCTCCTGCTGTGCCCAGCCAAGGATATTCTGGTATTTTTAGCCCCTTTCCCTGTTGAGAGTGGCAGTTTCCTCCTGGCAGCATCTGTGGTTATTGCACACACACGAGGCGGAAGAGGAAGAGAAAAGAACATTTAAACACCCAGGAAACACCATGCAGGAGACAAAGCTCTTAATAAGCATCAAGTTTCACCAACTCCTATTACACTGCAAAGCTATGAGAGAATAACAGCACTCTTGGATGTTTCTACAGCATCAACTTCAGGGAAGAAATAGGAAAGCTCTGCAGCACTAACCTGCTTGCAAATCCCTCCAGTGTGACCCCATCCTTCCCAGAATTGGAAAATCAGGAGTCTGGGCAAATGCAGCCCTGCAGCCCAGTTGGAAATGCTGGGGGTGCCCCGCAGATTGACAGCCAGGATGATTGGCAGGTGAGTGGCTGACAATGACAGCCAAGCGCTGGGGTCTGTGTAGGTACTGAGAGGTTGAAGGGATTCAGGAAAAGCCTGGATGCTGCCAGAGAAACCAAGCACAGGAAATACCACAAGGTCTTCCAAGGAGGGAGAACATTTCCAGAGGAGACAGCAGCAAAGCTTTCAAAAAACCCCACATGAGGCTTGCAAGATTTAATTCTGCTGGTTTGGGGTTTTTTTAAAGCAAATTTCATTTACACAAAAACCAGAGTGTCTCCAATGTCCCCTTCTGCCTCTCACAACGCAGAGCCAAGAGTCAGCGAGGAGGGAGAGGAATAAACCACGGAAGGTTTGAGCAAAAGCTCAGCACTGCTTCATTAGGGCATGATTACCACTTAATTGGCACAGCAGACTTGATGAGATGGCTTGTGTGCCTGAAATATTAATAGAGAAGTCCACAGTTGGCTCTGGAGGAAGAGTCTCACGCTGGAGGAGATGGTGCCTCATGGCATCCCCTGCCAGGAAGCCTCCAGGACACAACTCCAGAGCTGAAAACCCGTAAAAACCAAGGGAGAGGGAGGAGCAACAGGACTGAAAGGGACCCACAGATCCAACTCACCCTCCAGACATGGGCTCTTGGAAAATCCTGGAACAAATAATCCAGAAACAAATCCAAGCTGGGCTACAGCCAGTGTGGATCTGCTGAGGCCAAGATGCATGAGATCCCTCATGCTTCCTCCAGCACAGCCAGACCCCTGTGGGCTTCAGGGCTCTCAGCTCAGCTTCTAAGGGTCTCCAAGTGTCAGATGCCAGCTTGGGAACACAGGGGAGCTGAGCCTCCATGGCACAGACACAGCACTGCATGGGTAACTCACTCAGGGAGGGACCAGAGCTGGGATGGAGCAGTGTCCTGGGCACCTGGGGTGGGTGCAGCTTTATCCACATCTCCATGAACACTTCTGGCAGCTGCAGCAGTGCTTCCTGCAGCTGTAAGGTGGGAAGCTACAGGAGGTGCAAGTGTGCGCTGGAGAAAAACTCAGCGTTCTCTCAGGAGACTGGAGAAACGGGCTGGGAAGAAAAGAAATAGGATGAAACTCAATAGGAAGCAGAGTACCATAACTGGAGAAAGGACCAGACAGGGCAGGGTCCAGCAGCTCCAGAGAGAGGTGGGTGACAAGCCAAGTCCAGGTTAGTCACTTCACACAGCTGCAGGCACAAACAAGAGCAGGACCACGTTATCTGGCGCTGCCAAGGCTGCAGGCACAGCACCAACAGCACACCCAGCATCGTGCAAGGAGCCAGGCACAGCACACACAGCACCTGGGCCAGAGGGCACAGCCTGCAGGAGCTGCAGCTGGTCAGCCCAGGGAACAGAATAAAAATCATGAACAGTCTGTACTGGTTTTCCAGCCAGGAACATCAAGACCCACTGTGGTGTTTGGGAAAACTCATGATGAGGGTGCCCAAACCCTGGGAAGAACACCATGACTCCACCCCTGCCCTGAAAAATGGATGTTGCTGCTTTGAGGCAGTGTGAGCCCAGAGGCACCTGAGGAACCTTCTGGCCCTTCCACAAGGCAGCCCTGCTGCTGACCCTCATGGCACACCTGGTGGGCACACACACCCCAGTCCAAAATCACCTTCAGCCTGCAGCTCCTCCCTGTCCCACCTGTTTGTAGGCTGCAGTGAGCTGTCCCCTGGGCACAAACAGCCTGTAGAAGCCTGATAACAGCAAGTCCCAGGTCCCACACAGCCTCCAGCCCAGTGGCACCTCCATTTGGGATGGAGAGCTGAGCAGAGCCAGCTGATGGCACCCAGGCTGGGGTGGCAGGGAGGTGGTGGCCTTCAGGTGGCCCTGACCCTGCAGGCAAAGTGCCAGAGGAGAACTGGAGCTGTGGGAGGAGGGCAGGACAGAGCCAGCCCTGGGGCAGCACTGACCAAAAGGTGCATTCCGAGCAAAGCCTGCATTCCCCCAGCCCAGGCAGCAGCAGGGCAGCCAGACCCTGGCACCTCCTGGCAGACAGAGGGATGTCACCAGGACAGACGCTGCTGGCAGCCAGAGGGTGCCCTGTGCTGGGATGGGCCCCTTTGGATCAGTCCCCAGGAGATTCCAGAGCCTGAAGCACGGCTCTTATTGAGGTTGCTGAACGATGCTGCTTGTGGGTACCACCCTGCCAAAGCTGCCCCAGACTGAGCTTTTTCTGCTTTTACAGCCCCAGGGAGCTTCTGTGAGCACAGAGGGGGTGCAGGGAGCCTGGGGAGGGGACAGAGAGGTGGTGATGGCACCGTGGCCACAGCAAGGGCCCCTCTCTCCCAGCGATTGCCACCCGTGCAAACCCCGGGAAGCACCGCGGGATGGGGATGGAGGTGACAGTCACAGCATCCCCCCCTCCTGCAGCCCCTGTCCACGTGTTGGGGCACAGCAGGTTGTTGCTGCTTTGACCCTTCCCCGTGGCCCCATGCAGCTCCCAGATCAATAATAGATGCTCCCTGAAACAGATGCCTCTCCCAATACACCCAGCCTCCCTGCCCTCCCGGCGGGAAACCCGAGCCCCGGGCCATCAATCTTTCATTCCCTGGGCATCTTCTTCAACTCAATGCAACTGCTTCCCTTTCACTGCCTGGGGCACAGCCTGCCTGGGATGTAACAGGGAAACTCAGCCAAAAATCCAGCCACAAACCCAGGCAAAACTTGTCCAAGTTCCAGGGATGCGTGGCCAGACAGAAGTCAGGATGGTGATGAATAAAACATGGTTATACCTGCATTACCCACACTCTCCCTGCCCAGCTCCTGGTCTGGGCAGCCAGGAAAGGATACAACTGCAACAGGCACAAAATAGCTTTTGCTGCTGCTAACATTCCTTCTTTTCAGTCTATCCCAGTGTAACTCCTTTAGGCAGTGCCTGCTCAACTCGCTGCTGCAGAGCTTTGCTGCCGATGGACACGGTTGGCCAGTTTAAGCAGTAAGAGGATTTTATTCCTCACCATGGAAAAAATAAATATGTCCTTGCAGGGAATCTTTTCTGAGGAAAAAAGCTACAGATGTCAGAAGAAAATAGAAAGAAGGGAGTGGGGCAGGGGGGAAAGGGAGCAAGAGAGGAGACAAGTAAAGCTTTTCTCCCAATTTTCTGTGGGGCTAGACTGTATTCCTGCAGGATTTCACATGGACAGCTCCTGGTCCTTAGTGCAAATCCCACCCAGAGACTTGGAGCCACCTGCCTGACACCAGACAATTGCTTCTCAACACCTGATTTTCCAAGTGTGTTCAGGACCTGTGTTGTCTGCACTTTGCCACCTTGGACTGGAGTTACTCATCCCATCCCTTGCTCCAGGGCAGGCAGCACTCACCCTGCAGGCAGCATCAGCTGGATCCTGGGGCACAGTCGTGGTGCAGCACACATGGTCTGTCCTGGCCTGCAGAAGCTGCTGCTGCTCCTTTTCTCCACCCAGTAAAGCCACCAGCTGAGCACTGGTTTGTGCACAGGCACCCAGGGACAGACCTGGCCACAATCTCACTGCATTTAGTCTCACTGCACACTTCCCAAAGGATTTCCTCCATCCCATCACTGCTTCAAGGGGTTTGACATCTCATTTATCTGGTCTGCCACTGACACTGCCTCTCTGGCCATCCTGACGTGCCTGCCCCTTGGATATGGGCCATACTCCCAGGGGACATCAACCTCCAAGGTGGCCCCAGAAAAGAGACTGGGTCTGGCTCCCCAAAAATATCCTTGCAGCAGCCCAGTGCCCTGTGTTCCCCATGGATAAAAGGGGCCATGAACCAGCCATCCCTTCTCCTTCTCCTCCTTCACTGATGGCACCTTGTGACATGTCTCTGCTTAGGGGGTGCCTCCAGCATTCCAAAGCTACCCCCCAAATTTGTGCACCCAGGTGTCTCAGGAGCCAGTGCTGCCTCCCAGCACAGCCAGAGGAGAGGGGCTAATGAAGTGCTGATGGACAGAGAAGCTCCTTCTTTCTTCTCACCAGAGAGACAGGAAGCTGCCTGCTTTCCACCAAGACTTTGGCAGACCCAGCAGCTCCTGAGTCCCACCTTATGCTCTTTTTTTACCCATTTGACAGCATTCCTGCTCATGTGCACCATGGTTATGCTCCTCCTGAAGCAAACATCCACTCCTACCAGATGCATTCCCAAAGCAAGATCCTGGGGCAAAGTGGCAGCTCAGCTGAGGATGGGAGCAAAGGTTCTCCCCTACCCCCAGATCTCACCACCTCCCCCAGAAAGAGCAGGTACCAAACTCTATTTTTAGGTTAAAGAAACAAAATGCATTTGATTTCTCTACTTTCTAGATGAAAAAATACCCTCTAAGAGACTTTTTCTCTCTACCCAGTGGTCTTGAAAGAGCTCCCAGAAGCAGCTGAAAGCAGATGACCTCCCACCAGCATCAAAGCCCGGTTCAGCACTGCCTGCCCAAGGTTCTGAGCTCAGGCAGCAAATGCTGTTTCAATCTAATGGTAATGCTCTCAGAGCAAAATAGGAACCACAAAACCACTCAATAAGTCCTCCCAGCAGCAGCTAAAAAGCAGGTTTCCAGCCCCAGGAAGCCCACAGCACCCTTTGAGAGCTTCCAACCGCCTCCCCAGCCTGGCAGTCTCCATGGCAGCCTGGTTTTCTTGCCAGCACCTTCAAGAGAGCTGCCTGAGATACCTAAAAAGACAATAATTAGCCTCTTGGCCCTGCACGAAAGGCTCAGGCTTGACTGCACTCCCTGACCCCCCAGCTCTCCCTGCCAGAGCTTCCCCTGCACCTGTTTCTCCCCAAAAGCTGAATGAGGATGGATGGAGGGATGACATGGGAGTGTCTCAGCTCGGGGGTTCCCCACCACCACGTCACCCTGCCTCACACAGATCTAGCTCTGTGTCAAGCAAAATCCCTCCCAGCTTGTCTGCAACCTCCCCTAAGGCAGCTGCAGAACCTGATCACAACTCCCCTGGGAGCAGATGTCTTCCTGGAAATGGGGGAGAAATGGGAATGAAGAAACAGAAAATGCTGGGTGCACACAAAGATAATGAGGCCCCAGAAAGCAGGAAGAAGTGAATAATTCCTCCTCCTAGCAAACAAGAGACCTCAGTGCCTCAGCAGAGGGGATGAAAGTAGCAGTGGGATTGCTCTTCCTCATTCGGTATGGAATCTGCTCTTTGCTGAGCAAACAGAACAATTCAATCACCATGACGGGGTGGGGCAGACTGAAATATCCCAAACCCACCTCGAAGGGGGGGTTCCCTTAAAGCCTGGGGCACCCCAGTTTTGCATCACAGGTGTTGGAGGGGCAGATTTGCATTCAGAGAGGAAACAGCAGCTTCCGGAAAGAGAGACAGCGCAACAGGGCACGGAGAGAGAGCCCAGACACGTCCAGGATGCTGTGACAGAGACCACCCAACACAAGCTACTTTCCACAACCACAGGGGGGATTTTACACCACCCCAGCCCGGGAATCTGCTGCCAGGGCAGAGTCATGAGGTCCATCCCCTCCCTGCACTGCAGCTCCCTGGGGGAAGTGGAGTCCCTTCCCCTTTGCCGCTGACAGGGCACGTCACATCCCACGGTGACTCCCAGCACTGGGCACAGTGGGCAACCAAGGTCAGCCAAGGACGGGGCTCTCAGAGAGAGCCAAGCTGGCACATCTCCCTCCCTGGCAGCTGCAGGGTGCCACGAAGGACAGCACCAGCAGCACAGGAGCAGCAGGGCATGGCCAGAGAGCAACAGGCAGCATCTCCGGGGGCACACTGCGCAATGGGCCCTGCCTGCCCAAAGCCCATGGACAGCTCTGCAGATGGGGCCAGCACCCCCAGAGCTCAGGTGGGTGCAGGGCTCCATCCTGTTGATTTTTACCTTTTAAAAAATTATTGTTATATTTTTACAAAACAGGGAAGATTTAATTAGAGCATGTGCTTCAGGATCTCAGTTTAAGCCAGAAACAATGAACCAGAACCCAAATGCCATCAACAACCACCAGCTCTCCTGAGCTGGAGGAGGAACATCTAAGCATCAACACTGGCCACTCCTCAGCTACAGCCCCTCCAGAAGCAAACGGACAGGAAGGATGTTCTCGACCATGCTGAAGGAACAAGGATGCTCTTGCCAGGAAGGACCAGAAGACACAAATTCCCACCCCGGCACAAAGGTGCTGGCCAGAGGGACCTGCGAGGGCACTGTCCCAGCTCCCTCCCGGGACACGCTGCGGGCTGCATTCACACCCGACCGCACAGAGCAGGGCTCCAGGGCAGCTGCTCTCACATCCCTGCTCGCATATTGATTCGGTTACATAAATTATGCAGCACCTCTACTCCTGATTAATATTGCTAGTTGAGCTGGCGAGGCGAGGGGCAGGAGGGAAATACCGTGAGGACACACAGTCAGTCATGCACCAAGCACACTCAGAAATGCAGAAGCCGCCGTGTCGGGGGGCTGGCTGGGTCCTGCGGGGAGCGGGCGGAGAAATTGGGAAGCAGGAATTCACTCGGGCTCTCCCCCGGGCTGGGGAGCAGCTGGGGCCGAGCATCCCCGTGGGCAAGGGAGCGGTGGCCGGGGCTGTGGCCGGGCAGACGAGCGTGACACATCTGTCCGAGCACGTCGCGGCGGGTGCTGAGCATCAGCCCAGACAAAGGATGCGGGAGAGCCCCGCACCGGCGGCACCCCGGGGCTGAACCCCTCCCGCCCCTCCCGCCGGCACCCAAACGCTCCCTCCGAGCCTGACTCAGTGTCCCCCTCCCCCGCCAACCGCAGGAAACCCGCCTGCGGGGCTTCCACCGGAGAACCGATGAACCCGAAGCTTCATCTTATCGGCCCCATCGCCGCCGCTGTCGCGACAGCGCCCGCAGCCGCCGCGGCGGGGCCGGGGATGCGCGGGGCGCGGTCCGGGGGTGCCGCTGCCGGGGGCGCGGCGGGGCAGCCCGGCCCGGGCGGGGGCCGAGCGGCGGGGGCAGCCCCGGGACGGGCCGGGGGACCCGAGCGCCGGGCGGGCGCCGCTCACCGTGGATGCCGGTCTGGTGAGTCATGGCTCCGCTCGGCTCCGCTCCGCTCGGCTCCGCTCCGCCGCGTCCCGGGCAGGAAACGGCTGGGCAGGCAGCACCGCCCGTTCCGGAGCGCGGGGCCGCTCCGCGCCGCCCCGGGGCGGGACCGCGGACGGGCCGGGAGGAGCCGCACCTGCCCCGCCATGTCGGGCGAGTGGCTGCGGCGCTGGCGGCGGGGCGGCCCCGCGGAGCGGCCCGGCGGAGCCCCGGCACCGGGCCCGGGCCCGCCGCCCCCCGCCCTGCGCTACCGCCGGCCCAAGTTCGTGCCCGGCGGCGGCGAGGAGGCCCCGCGGGGCGGGCGGGCCGTGCGCGGAGCCGCGCCCGAGCGGCCGCTGCCCTGGGGCGCGGGATACGCCGAGTGAGTGCAGCCGGCAGCTCCGGGAGGGCTCCGGGCGGGCGGGGGGCGCTGCCGGGGCCGGTACCGGGGAATAGGGCAGGTTTAGAGGGGTGGAAGGGGCGCGGGAGGCTTCGGGGGCTCCTGGAGGGGTGCCCGGGGCGGTCGCTCCCCACCTGCCCTGGCTGCGCCCCCCGGCTGCAGCCGCCCCGGGCCGGAGGGGCCGCCCGCAGGCACAGCTCGCCCTCCTGCAGCATCTGCGGGCCAGCAGAGAGCGGCTTTGTGCCCCAGAGCAGGCTTGGCGAGGCGGTGAATCGTCCGGCCCCTCTCCGTCCTGCCGGGGCCGGCGGGGACAGCCCTGGCCAGCCCCTGCCAGCCCAGTGCCGGCTCCAGCGCTGGGACAGTGGCCGGGACAGCCCGAGAGCGGCACCGCTCCTGGCACAGTAGCTTTAAAGCGAAGGAAGGGGATGGCCACGATTTTAGAAACCTCTTGGTTTGCTGTTTTAAATGGCAGAGGGATGGATCAGGCAGGAGCTGTTCCCACGGACCCCGCGGTGCTGGGATGGCACAGCGTGAAATGCAAGGAGAGCCCGCTCCCACCCAGGGACAAACATCACCGAGGCTGGAAGGAAAAGCAAGGGTGGTGGTTCTGCAATGCACTGTGTCAACAAGGAAATGGCACGGTGTGGGCTGCTGACAGGGCTGCCTGAGGCCAGGGTGCAGGTCTCTGTGTCCCCAGCTGGGCTTTCCCCTGCTGCACATAAATGACTTACTGTTTCAGTCATCAGCAGAGAGATCCTTGAGTTTGATCCTTGAGCAGGGAGCGTGGGGCTGGAAAGGAGGGGCAAGGTGCAGCTGTTTGCAGAGGCTGCAGAGCAGCCAGCACAGCTGGCTGGGAGCAGCAGAGGTGCAGTGTGTCCCCACACCTTACCTGAGTGTTTGCAGGGTTATCAATGCCGAGAAGTCAGAGTTCAATGAGGACCAGGCAGCCTGCTGTCAGATCTCTGTCCGGAGGAGAGAGCCAGGCCTGGAGGAGGATGAGGAATGGCTGATCCTGTGCTCCACACAGGTATTGCCCCAGGCAGGCTCTGGTGCTCACCCTGCTGCCATCCTCTTGCTGCCACCCAAGGGTGCAGGTTCAGGAAACACGGATTGCTCCATCAGTCCTACATGCCCACATGGCTGAAACCCTTCCTTGGATGTATTTAGGGGACCTGTGTACCCTATGGCCAGCAAATACATAGCTCTGTAAATACCATTTCTACTTCTGTGGCCCATGACTTGCAGCATTTGAGGTCATCCAAGCCCTTGGTGCCCTCACCTTTCCTGTCCTCCCTGTGCTTTCAAGGGCCAGTGTGTGTTGCCCAGCATCACGAGCTGGGCACACGGGATGCTCTCACCAGGCTGTGCTGCACTTCTGGTGAAATGGCCCCATCTCCCCTAATACAGCCCATGAGGGGGGTGGTGCAAATCCAGATGCTCAAATGATGGGTCAGGCAGAGCAGCACATGGGCATCACTTGAGTTTGAGGAGATTCACCAGTGGCAGGGAAGGGAAGCTGGGGTGGAAAAGTCAGGCAAAATACATGCAGTGGCATGCTGGCTCTGAGCCTGCCCTCTGTACAAGCCCTTCAGCCCCTGTCTTGTCCCTGTTCCTCAGTTCCTGACTGGTCACTACTGGGCACTGTTTGATGGCCATGGTGGCCCAGACGCTGCCATCATCGCCTCCAACTATCTGCACTACTGCATCAAGCAGAAGCTGGAGGAGGTTGTGGGAGGCATCACCGAGGCCCAGCCCCCCATGCACCTCAGCGGGCGCTGCGTTTGTGACAGTGACCCCCAGTTCGTGGAGGAGAAGCACATCCACGCAGCAGACCTGGTGGTGGGAGCCCTGGAGAATGCCTTCCAGGAATGTGTGAGTACCCATGCAGGGCACCACTCCTGCTGGCCACAGCCTGACCCTCCCTGAGCCCTGCAAGGGCAGGGTCTGCCGTTCTGCTCACTGAGTAGGCTGGAACATTGGGCCAAACCTTTCAATGTGCTGGGATCACGCTGGGTCAGAGCCCAGGGCCTGTGTCAGAGTTGTGTGTTGGCAGAGCTGACCCAGAGCAAAGCTGCAGTAGTTCTGAACAATTCTGTAGGGCAGGCAGGTGGCTGTTGTCACACTCATAGAGCATCTACAAGTCTGAGCTCTCCCCATCACGCTCCCAAAGCACCCATAGTGCAGGAGCAGCAGCTGTGTAGGCTGTACAGAAGCAGCATTGCCTGTTACTTTGCTGGCTTCCTGTGGCCCATCCACAGCCAGTTTTGGTTCTGGATTTCTGCTGGGAGGGATGAGACAGCGTGTAGAAAGCAGCAGCCCAGATCACACCAGTCTCCAAACTTGTTGAAACCAACAGGATGAAGTCATTGGCCAGGAGATGGATGCTACAAACCAGACAGGAGGTTGCACTGCTCTGGCTGCCCTTTATTTCCAGGGAAAGCTCTATGTGGCCAATGCTGGGGATAGCAGGTGAGTCATAATAAAGGGGGAAGTTGCTGGGGATGAGAGCTGGGAGTTAAGCAGGGTTTGCAGCATCTTTCTGTCCTGGTTTCAGCTGGGACAGAGTTCTAGAGAACACTGTTGAACACCCACTGATGTTTGAGTTGTGCAAGCACTGCTCAGCACCTGCTCACAGTCAGGGACTTTTCAGCTTCTCACCCCACCAGCAAGGAGGTTTGGGGGCACAAGAAGCTGGGAGGGGACACAGCTAGGACAGCTGACCCCAAGGGATGTTCCAGACCACATGGCACCATGTGAACTGAGGGGAAAGGTGGCCTTGGGCCACTGCTGGGGAAGTGGCTGGGCATCAGTCAGAAGGTGGTGAGCAAGTGCACTGTGTAACTGGTTTTTTCTATATTCTAATCCTTTTCTCGTTATGATTTTCTCTCCATTCCTGTCCTAATAAACTTTTCTTCTCTCAACTGACAGATTTTACTTTCCTTTTTCCCAGTTACCTGCCCCATCCCACTGGGTGTGGGGGAGTGAGTGAGTGGCTGTGTGGTGTTTAGCTGCCAGGTTAAAGCACAGCTCTGATTTAATCCTACAGACAGTAAATGTGCAGCCCAGCCATCCCCCTCCTGCCTGGCACGGGACCTGTTGGAAGAAAGGCTCTCATGCCTTCTGGAACAGTTTGGGCATTTCAAGGGACTAAAGCTGCCCAGACACAGCCTTGGGGTGGTAATGCAGCAGCCCACTCAGCCTGGCAGGTGTTTCAAAGTGAAGGATGATTTCCCTCACTTGGCTGTGGTCCCCATTCCTCTAACAGTGAGCTCGACCACTGTAAAACCAGGCAAGCACAGTTCTCTGCTTCAACAGTGCAATTGCAATGGAGTTATTTGAAATACAGTGGCATTTTTTAACAGTTTGAGTGCACAGCTATTCTCTGGCACAGCTGAGCTTTGCCTCTTCCCCCTTGTAGGGCAATTCTTGTCCTGAAGGACAGCATTGTGCCCATGAGCAGTGAGTTCACCCCCGAGTCAGAGAGGCAGCGAATCCAGCACTTGGTGAGTGACTCCTTCCACACAATCCAGCTGAAGCATCCCACTGGGCCAGACAGGGCATGTGGCAAGAGGACCTCCAGCATTCCTTGAAGGCCACTGTGTGGCCATATTGTCAGCTGGAACCAGCCAGGGAGGGCTGGGGTAGAAATTCAGCCAACAGTCTTTAGTATGGGAGATGTTCATGTCCTCACTGGAATGTGCTTTCCCAAATCTGGTCCCCATTCTGCTCCTGGGAGTGCCAGTCCTGAGGCAGAAGCAGCTCTGATGCCCTACTCCATTGAAGCAGAACAGGTCCATGCTCAGCCCTCCATTCCCTCCTCCAGGCTTTCCTTTTCCCCAAGCTCCTGGATGGTGAATTCACCCGCTTTGAGTTTCCTCGGAGGCTGAAGGGAGATGATGTGGGCCACAAAGTGCTGTACCGGGATTACTTCATGGAGGGCTGGTGAGTCCCTTCTGCCCTGCAGGGCTGCAGCCAGGGCAGCCTTACCTGCTCACACCCATGGGGAGGTGAGGGGACAAGGGGCACATCCTGCCAGTGAGAGCAGCAGCACGATGGTAGGGAAGCTGTGAGCAGCTCCCTCCAAAGGACCATGGCCCTGGCAGGGCGGTTAGAAAACAGTCAGGATGGTCCTTCTGGCATCCATGGGCACGGGGCTGCTGCAGGCAGTCCCAAGCTGATGCAGGTAGAAGCTGGGGAGGGAGAGTGAGGATCACCTTGCCCCCATCCTCAGTGAGCTGCCTGTGCATGGAGACACCACAAGAGTCAATCAGAGTCAAAATGCTCTGGCTGGGTTGTACTATCAAGTCAGACAAATCCCAAATCAACAGTGAATTCTCTGTTCCAGGGGGTACAAGACGGTGGAGAAGGCTGACCTCAAGTATCCTCTGGTCCATGGTCATGGGAAGCAGGTAGCTTAATGCTTTACACCTTGGGAAGGCACAGGCAAGTCTTCTGGGGGTCCTCAGTGTCACTCATGTCACACTCTGGGGCACTAGAGCAGACCTGGAGCTCTGTTCTCCAGCACAGCACAGTCCCGCAGCCCTTTGCTGCCTGGCTGGTGTAACCCAGAGCCCTCTGGAGCTCCCTCCTCCAGAGTACAGCAGAGCAGAGGGCAGCCCTGAGGGCTTGCACTCACAACTCGATTCAGATGAGAACTTCATCAGCTCCCACTTGGGACTCTCTCCTTTAGCTCTAGTGCCTTTCCCACAAACTGTCCTCCTCGAGCAGAGGCTGAGCAATGAGCCTGGAGAGGGAAGGAGGAGGTAGGGAGAGGCAGTGACTGCACCCATCCAGCATCTGCCTGCAGGAAGTCCCAGCACTACAACCCATGTGCCACCACCTTTACTGAGTCAGTGCAGAACCCTCTTTGCCAGAACAAAGAGACACCCCAAACCAGCCCAGCTGTCTTTCCTGCCACCTCAAACCAAGAGCAGATGCCACCATGGGCCTCCTGAGGTCTGCAGCATTACCCAGAGCACATGTACTAACTCCAGAGCACACCGTGGGCCACATGGAGCCATTCACAGTCAGGCTGCTTCCACACTCCCATCAAGGCATTGCTTCTGATCATTCCTCCATCTCCAAAGCCTCCAGACGCTGTTCTGGGTGATGCTTGGAGGAAGGTCCTAAAGCAACACATAGATCAGTCAGGACAAGCCACACACCAGCCTTGAAAGGCCCCACACCCTGACGTTTCAATCCTGTTTTGCTCTGTTTGGGGCCAGGCTCGCCTGCTGGGCACTCTGGCTGTCTCTCGAGGCCTGGGGGATCATCAGCTCAAGGTCATTGACACCAACATTGAAGTCAAACCCTTCCTCTCCTGCATTCCTAAGGTCAGTCGCAGCACATGGGAATTAGAGGGTGGAATTAAACAAGCTGCTGCCCTGAAGGATGCACCTTTTAAAGACCTGGCAGGTCTTAGCATTTCTCCAAGCACCCTGGTCCCAGTGTGTCATCTCTCAGGGGCAGTCCCATCTCCCTGACCCCTGTTACATTGCAGGAATTGTCACAGATTTACTGCTCTGCTTTCCAGGTCAATGTATTTGACTTTGCTCTGCATGACATTAAGGAAGATGATGTCCTCATCATGGCAACTGATGGCCTTTGGGATGTTCTGTGCAACGATGAGGTGGCCCATGTGGTCAGGAGCTTTCTTGCAGAAAACAGGACAGATCCTCAAAGGTAATACCAGCTTTGCCTTTGTTTTTCCTTCCAAAGAACCTGGTCAGACCTAAAGCAGGCTGAGACCCCACTGCTTCCAGGTCAGTTCTGGCATGACCACTCTTTTCTGTGACTGCAAACTGCCTACTAATCTGTTCCCATCCTAAAGTAACAATTACAAAGCTGATATCTTAAAAAACCTTGTTATTTTGACAACATAAAGCCACATCTCAACGTTGTACTTAAGGGGAACAGTTGCTATATTAGCCCTTGCATTTTTCTACCCCCAGGTTTTCAGAACTGGCCAAGTGCTTGGTCTGCAGGGCAAGGGGAAAGAAGAGAGGCCACCAGTGGATGCTGGATGACAGCCACGAGGCATCCTACGATGACATCTCTGTATTTGTCATCCCACTACACAACAGGGAAGAGGACTGACTCTCAGGATGACACAGCATCTCTGTGTTCCCTTACTCTGGTGCCATTCTGCATCAGCCTGAGACTGAGGAACTTCTGCTGCTCTTCCAGCAAAACCATTTGCAGTGGAACCTGAAATGCACAGCCAGCACTTGGCACAGGATGAACAAGATTATCTCCTTAACAACATGCAAGAGAAGCCCAGTGGGCAACAAATGACTCCCCTTTCTCATTGCTGGACCAAGGAGAACCTGCAAAGGGGGCCATGCACACCAAGGGGCACTTTTCCTAAGATCTTTGCGGTACAGTGACACTCAGATCCATATTTCTACTGATCCCTCTCCCTTTTTAATACTGAACAATAAGGATCAATTGAGATCCAGCCAGTCTGAAGAGCTGGCTTTTAATCAGACTTGAACTAAGCTGAACTGGATGCATAAGCTAAAGCATCTCTCGTATCCATTTGCTGTAATGTGAGATGTGCTGAAAACCTGGGAGCTGCTGCCAAGACAGCACTGGGCACAGCCCTGCCTGTGGCATGGGAATGCTGGAGCAGTAGCCCAGAGCCCTTGAGACAGCTGCCATTTGGAGGCAGCACCTCAAACCCAGAGGATGTAGCCAGGTGAGGCTTCACCCTGGTGTACAGAAGCCTCCTGTGCAAAGATGCGTGCCTTACTCTTATTTAAGAACACTGAAGTGTGTTAGTAACACAGTGTACAGATTTCCAACAAACCTTAATCCACACTTGCTGACACTTTCTCTAATCAGGTAATTTCTGATAGCAAAGCAGGTTTAGTAGCAGCAGCACTGATGAGAACCAAGGTGTTCAGTACATCAGCTGATTCAGTAGAAGAGCTCCAAGTAAAATAAAACCGGTTTGTTGCAATTTGTCTGCAGTACTGAATTTCAAGCACTTACTCCACAGTGCAGCAGACATGCCAGAGTTGTCTTAAACTCTGAGGATCTGCTTCCCTACCTGCTTATTAGCCAGGCAAATTCAGGTCTGGACAAGCTTCCCCTCTCCCCAAGTCCCCACTTTGGTTTTCATTATTCATTACACAGGTTCCAGGATTCCCTAGAGAAGCAGCCAAACCCCAGTGTGTAAGTTCTGCAAGGATGAAAGTCCAAATAAAAGTACTTTGTTTTTTTCCCATGCATCTTACTGTGGTGTTATTCCTGCTGGGGGTTTTACGTAGATCTGGGCTGGAGGAAAACAGCCTCAGAAAATCACTGGGGAATTTGTGCTTTTAATTTGTCTTTGCTTGTCACCAGAAGCATCCCCTTACTAGAACTGCTGCCAGGGCTTGGTGTTGAAAGATTATTTCCAGCAATGGGAGAAAATTCCCCCCAGGAATGGGGCAGCATTCTGAGTTATCTGCTCATGGTTTAGGCAAGGAGTAGAATATAAAACATTTTTCTCCTTCCCTCCTCGTAACTGACCTGAAAACAATGCACATGAGGATTCACCCATGGTAATGATACTGGCTGCTGTTCTCCCTCCAGTAGCTGTAACACATTTATATGCATTAACTGTAATTACCCAAGATTCCTGTCACTCAAATTCAGGAAGTTATTTTCTCACCTTGCTGAGAAAGGGCTCAGACCACAGGCTGCTGTGAACACCTCTCTACCTAGGGCACCACAGCTCCATAGGTACCTGTCACAAGGCTTCCCTATCCTGATACATTCAAACGCAAAAAAACCCTCTTAAAATGGGCAATTTATGGAGGGGTAACTTCAGAGAACCACAATTTCCACTAAAGAATTTCTGACTCTGCAAAACAAAGGGAGATTTTAAAAAATGCATGAGTTTAACATTCCCCCTCTAAGAAACCAGCAAGTTGTATCAGACTGGACAAACGCAGAATTTACAGCACTCAAGTGGTCTCTCTACAAAATATTTATTGGTCACAGCCACAACATTGAATTCTCCACATAGGTAGTATTTTGTGACAAAGCATAATTTGACTTTATGTATTTACATTCACTGGCAGATACCACCAAGGAGTCCAACTCCCTAGAGCAGCTCACGACCACAGAGACCAGTTTGTGAAAGGCTCACCAGGTTCATGCCCCTGACCCAAAACCAAGGTGAAGTCTCTTAAAGTGCTAAAATAGCCAAGAGGCATTGGAAAAAAATACCCTGCTGCTTCCAAATGTGTCACTGAATTGCTCCTGCACCCTCCAAAGCACAAAGGGACTGGGGCACAAATCCAGGACCTGAGAGCTTCAATAAAGGAATAAAAAAATCTTTCAAGACTGACTTGGAGAATTACACCTGAAATCTCCCCCAGCCCAGGCAGATGTGCTCAGCCACCACACTGCTCACTTAGAGGTGGGCTCTTGAGTCTCATTTCCCCCTTGTTCTGAAGAAAGCTCCTTAATTCATCCCAAAGAACATGGGGAGGATTTACATGTCAGATTTGGAGGGGAAATGCTGTTTGCTGCTTGGCCACTCTGTCAGACCTGGGAAGGCTGTTTTTCATCAGATATGTTTCTCATTAGCTAGCAGCCCTAAAGAACACAGGAATTGCAGCCCTGGGACTCCTAGAGAAGCATGTAGAAGCTGAAAGCTAAAAGCTTATTCACCTTTCCTGACCAACTGTCTGAAACACACAATCCTCATGTTCCCTGACAACAGTTGGCACATTACCCTCTTTTAAAGCCAGATGGAAAGCACTCCATGCTACATCAACAGAGATGTCTCTGCCTCCGTGGGTGGCAATGGGCCCTGGGAAGGTGCTCAGCTGCCACCCTGAATGGAGAACTACTGCATGAGCCTGAACATCCCTCTTCACTCCAGAAAGCCACTGATGTGCTTGTGTGTGCATCCTCCTAAACCACTCCTCTGGTTCCCTTTTCCTTCAACATTCCATGCCACAACACACCATGTTTTACAACACTGCAAGCAGAAGAGAGCTGAACAACAACCTCTAGACAAGCGCTCAAAACCACATTAACAGAGAGCTTCTATAGAATAAAAGACTTGCAAATGCTTCCCTGTCAAAAGTAACAAGGAATATGGACAGAGGCTATCTGTTCACTTCCTCAGGCAAAAGACTTGAAAAACCTCAAAGATAATTTACTACTGGACGCTGAAGTTTGACGGTTAAAACACACTACAAACCCCAAATTTGTATTTTACAAAGCACTGCAAATACCAACGAAGGTAAAATAGCACCAAACAGCCTGAAATGCAACACTGCTGAGTTAAAGTGACTGAGGCCCGAGAAAACCACCTCCCTTTGCACAGGCCAGTTTTATTTATAGGCAACGGTGGGACAGCACAGGAGAGGGGTGGCATGAACCTCTCATCTCCATCTCCAGCAGCAGGCCTGTGTGGCAGAGGGAAAGCATCCATCACCCTGCTGGAGGATGGCCAACTCACACGGCAGAGCTGTGGTTAGAAATGCCCCGTGTGGCGGCAGCAGCAGCAGAGCCACAACCACAGCACAGACAGTGTGACAGTGTGAGCCTGCCCCGAGTGGGCAGAGCTCCTGCACTGCCACAGCCAAGTGCTGCAACCTGAACCCACCCAGAAGCACGGAAATGCTCAGTGCCTGTCCCCAGCTCTTAGCACAGCACCCTTCCCTGGGCAAGGGCTGGGAGGGGACAAAAAGGCAAGAAACAGCAAAACAGAAGCAGCTGTTCTACAAGGCATTTACTTTTCCAGGGAGTCACAATGTGAATTGTATACAGCTGAGATGACTTTGCTGTAACAGGGGAACATCAGGAAACTGACCTAAAGAAAACACTCCAGCATGGTTTGCCAGTATGGAGTGGCCCTGGAGAGCAGAGAGAACACGCCTGTTACTGCCTTGTCACCTTGCCAGCTTTTCATATTTATGAGCAGGGAAGCACATGTGGCTGGGCAAGGGAAAGAACAGACTTCCCAAGCGTGTTTGGAAAGGCAAGAATACAGTCAACACTATATTTTTGCCAAGCCTGTCCCAGCTTGCTGGTGAATGCATTCCATTGAAGCAGCATTTCAGGAAAAAAAACCTGGAACTGGGCTTGAAGACCAGCCAGCTTTTCAGTGCTACAAGCCCCTGAGGCAGGAGAGCATGTCCCTCCCCATCACTTTGCAGGGGCATTCCTTGGAGCAGGGCCACAGCAAAGCAGAGTCAGCACAGTCATGCCTAAGATTTTTAAAATTCATTTCTGAAGACACCATCTGACAAAGGATGCATGGCTCTTTTGCAGCTATCACCAAAAACCTGCAGACCAGTGCCAAACTGTGTGATGGACTACCTACATCAGTTTTACCAACAAAGGGATACCAGTCTAAGCCTGCTGTGGGATGAATTTCATGGAGCTTATTTACAAACCAGGGGTGGTAAACTGCATCGGTGAAAGTAAACAGCCTAGACACCTCACATTACTGGCCCACATCATATTCTTTTATATCTAAAAGTAAAAAAATATGGCCCATTCCCACTGCCCACCCACCCCGTGATATTTACAAGTAGGATCAGCCAAGATGGTACATAAGGAAGATACACAGGCAGACTGTGCTTTCAGTCTCAGTGTGGTTTCTCCATCTTCTGCTGACAGACTCCTTTATTGCTCGGGACATTGGCTGGACCTCAGCAGTGCTGTCTGCACCTCCAGGATGTTGACACAGCAAACAGCAGTGAGGCTTTGGCAATCTCTGACAGTGGATGAAACCTGTGCAGTTGCACACTAAATTGCCAAAAAAAAGGATGAGAAGATGTATGAGGTACGTTCACAGCTACCCACACTTCTGGTGCATGTTCCACTGCAAGAGAATCCAGCAACTGCCGTTGAAAACTGTCAGTGTTCACATTTGGCACAGAAGCATTTGCATCTGTGGACTGCAGTGAAACCAGAGATCCCAGACGTTAAAAACATGCACTTATGGAAAGGAACTGCACGCTCCACATTGGAACATCAATAGCCTTGTGCATTTACAGCAGGAAAACACATAATTACAGCTTTAAAAAATGCCACAAACATTTTGTAGATAAAACAGACTTCAGGGCTCTAAGAAATGACACTGTGTCAGTTCCATCTTAGGCTAAAGCCTGCTGGGCCTGGAAGGTAAGAACTTGTAGCACACTGCATCTGGAGCGTGCCAGGAGGCCAAGAGGAGCAGTCCTCCCAACGGAATGCTGTAGATAAAGGTAAGACATGGAAAATACTCAGGAACAGGAACACAGTCTAGGAGATGGAGGCAATTCCAGAACTATGCTTGCAGCGACGTGCTGCTGTTAGCAGTATGGAGCCATCCACAGCGGCTGCAGCGCACAAATTAATCGTCGATAGTTGGCAACCAGAAGGCCTAGAGAGGAGGAAAGAAAACATCTTTTGACAGCAGAACACAAATCTCTCCTACAGCATCCTGTAGGAGCTGCTACCTTCTGCAAGCACACATGAGAGGCACTGAGCCTTCTCAGATTCATCTCTGAAAGGGTCAGCACCTCATGGAGCTCACAGGAACTTAAAGCCCATTTCCTTACCATATTGGAACATGCACTAGCGAAAGTCATGAATTTTGGATTGAACTGCAGACAGGTTATAGGACCTGTGTGTTTTCCATCTAGGACAGCCACCTTCATCCCACTTTCTCCATTCCAAACATGGATCTTCCCATCCTCTGAACCTGAAGGTAGGAATGGAAAACAAGATATGCAAGATGCACTGGAGATGTCAGCAGAGGAAAGAAAGAACTTTTTTTTTTTTTCTGTCAGAACTTTAGGAACAGGCAGGTCTCAACTTCATAATACAACCTTTAGAGTTCTCCAAGTGCCACAAGGGCAGGTACAAAACATCAGAGTGTTGGAACACTCTTCAGGCAAAGATGTTAACTATTGTCACCCAGTAGTAAAGGAGACCTGACACCTCCAGCTGTAGAGAGACCCTGGCCAACCTGCACCAATGTGCAGAGGCCAAGTGCTGGGGAAAGAGTCATTGTTCACACAAGTTCTCAGTTCAGACACAGGTAAATGTCTCACTCAGTGGGCACAGAATCAAGCCTAAGCTTTCACCATGGAAGGGAACCAGATTTCAACGCACTAAGCCAAATATCAGAAGCTCCCATGGAGATATCGACTCTCCACATTACTATAATGGAACAAGTTTTTCACTTTAAAATTACATTTTTCAAACTCTGAGGCTGAGAACTTAGAAAATTTTAATTCAGTTCTGCTTTAGACTCATTTTAAATAGGATTCCTAATAAAAATGCAAAGCATTTTCTTCTCCTTCTGTATTTATGTCTGTAGCCTTTCAGGAGAAAATTAAGAAGCACAAGTTGCAACTTAACCATATGTAAAATCTGAACAGGAATAAGTGGTTTGGAACTTCTACTACTGCTTTAATTTGGAAGAGCACAACAGGAAGGTAAATATGTGCAATAAAGTGCTCTCCAGAGACAAACTAAACAAAAACCCCACCCGTCTTCTCCGCAATCAGGAAGTTCTCAGCCAGAACAAAAGAAAGGGAGTTTTGCCAAGACCATCACTCATACAGGAAAAATGAGGATCTGGATATCAAATTACCACTAGGTTAAACATATTTGATATATCAGCCACAGAAATAAGATAAAGTTCTAGGATGGGGCAGCACGATACAGACTCATCTGACTTGTGTCCAAAGGTCCTGCTGTGCAGCAGGTGACTGAAGTGCTCATTGTGGGGTGCCCAAGGTGCAGCACCAGCCTGTACAGGAGTTTCAGGCTGATTTTTGCCACCTGCTTCCCTCAGGAGTCCATCTTGCAGAGGGCCAGGGGAATCATACACTGGGAGCCACCAGACTGATGCCTACAGCTTCTATCAAGGGTTAAGAATTTGTTCCACAGACATGGGGGTTTACAAGAGCCACGTGAACAAACTGCAGCAGCCCCAGCATGTCACCAGTGAGAACAGCCCTGTACAAATGTACCAAGCTACAAGACCAGTCTCCCAAGCACAAATATGTGCTTTGGTCATCAGGGGATGGCCACAACACAGCCACAAAATGCTGTGAGGCAGCACATGAGGGCATCCTAGCCACAGGGAAAGGATCACTAACAAACTGTGTGACCAGTTTTCCCACACTACAACAGCTCCCTGGTTTCTTATCTATTTTGGAACAGTATTTATATATAGGAAAAGAAGAAAAGACTTCTTGCAGGCTTTTTTATATTCCAGTCTAGACAACACTGAGCAATCTAACAAAACAGAACACTGTCAGTGCAAAGAAAGCTTACAGCTGCATTGTATTATTTAAATACATTCTGTTTCCCAACAGACACAGCTTTAGCCCTACATAACACGGCTAATTTCAGAGCACTGAAATTCTTGCCAAGAATTATCTTACCTATCATGATGAACTGAGAGTCTGGTGTGAATGATGCCTCCAGCGTGACAGCCTTACTATTGTTATAACCCTATGGCACAAAACAGGAGAATATGTAGTAGAGAGTGTGTCCACAGCAATCTCACAACCCAAGGGCACCTGCTCCCCAAACTAACAGCAGGTTTTCCAGCAGGTACCAGAGGCAGCAGGCTCACCCCAAACGTGTGCAAGACAGCTCCTTTGAAGGCATCGATGAGCCGGATGAAGCCGCCGTTGGTGGAGATGAGGATGAGTTTGCCATCATTGCTGAACTTCAGGCCTGTCCACTCACACGTTCGGTCATACTGCATCTTAAACGTGGCAAATGGCCCCTGCAGACAGAAAATGGGAAACATGGAGGCTGTTTGTTCATATTGCTGTTAACAAGAATCTGCTTTTAACCTTAGCGCAGGGAAACAGCTCAGATTTTTTAAAAGAAAATCCTTAGCCCTAAGATACCAAAAGACAGTGTTAAGTCAAACGTGACTCTCCGTGTATAAGTTTCAATATATGAATCCAGTTTCCAAAACAAAAAATGAGAGCAATAGACTGTTTCAATCCAACAGTTTCATACTCTACCACAATCAACAGCACAAATTAAATTAAGGTAGGAACAGGTTTTTGAACAAGGCTGCTATTGAAGTTACAGAAAGAATTTGAGCCAGTGTAATCATCATCTGAGTTTTGAGAACCATGGACCTATGTTCAGTGTTTATTCAGTTCAGCTGACCACACCAGTACAGTCTCCTTTGAAATTTCCATCCTTTCTGACAGTCCTGGCTCAATCTTTGCCAGTGTTCTTCCAGAATAAGCAGCAAGGAAAGAAAGGCCAAAACCATACAACAAAGAGCATGAACTGCAGTTTGGAGCAGGTTCAAGAGCTAGCACTTGAACATGGGTTAAGTGTACCTCAGGATTTGTGTCTCTGTCCATTAAATGTGTGCATAATGAGAACTCTCTGGATGCCAAGGAGGCACCCAGACAGTAAACTCAGGTACCCAAATCCAGCTTCTGAGCACTGAGCTTAGATTACTTCTTGCAAGATCAAAGCTGTAAAAAGGGAAGTCAGGGTACCTCACCTTGTCAAAAGAACGGAGATCATAAAGCTTCACCATTTCAGAATTGACTCCAGCAGCAAAAATCAACCCTTCTGGGTCAAAAGAACACACAGGCTTCCCTTGGAGATGCATTAAACCCTAGAAATAGAAATAGCCAGAATTATTTTCCAAGACTGATGCTTATGTTTCTACCACCCCCCTTTGAGTCCACTGGGAGCAGGACAGCACACCAGGGGTGGAACAAATTAATTTCAATTGTAAATACTGAGGTTTTACAAGGGTTCAGAACTCAGCTTTCTCAACTTTAGGCCATCATATAGGGCTTCCAATTTGCTTCAGTGACAAAGTTTACACCAAAACAAATCAAAAACCCATTCAAGGTGTCAGGCACTCCAAAAGTCCCCAGAGAAGGGAGGCTCATATAGGTGTGTTAATAACCACACCAGGCAGCACCACAAAACACTGCTGCTGGGATCAACAGCAATGCTCCACCACTTATGGCTGCACAAGGGGGAAAAAAAGTATTTTGAAAGCAAGGGAATATCACTGCTGAGCTTTACATGCCTGTTTAATGAAACCTCATACCTGCTGAAAGCCAACAGACCTTACATATGTTACAGATACCTATTATAATATTGGCCCTTTGCAAATATTAAAATGAATACTCTATGTGTTATGTTGGACAGTTATGCTGTATTCATCTCTTTTAAGCAGTGTGGTAAACACACTTTTTAAGCTATAGCATAATATTAAAATAGAAACTATGTGATGTAAGATACTTTTTGTAACTAGCTCAAGGAATGGAAAAGATAATCAAGAAATTCTTCACATTGTCCTATCTGGATAGAGATAACAGCAACAGACACCAAGATTCCAAGAGAAGAATTATTGCTTCCTTATCAGGAAATCTCAGACTTCGAGGAACCAAGAAGATTGATTTACAATAAGGGGGAGGGAAGCCAAAATTAAGCAGAAACACCCTGGTTTGAAAGGAATGTTTGAATCATGTATGAGATATATGAATATGCAATAGGCTATTGCTTTTAAGGGGTAATCCTTTGTTAGCAAGGTGTGCTTTGTGGTAGAGTGCCAGGCACATGGACATCCATAATTCTTTGCTTTTTATCGTCTCTTATAGTCTTAATTTTTATTACTATTTTCATTACTATTAAACTTCTAAAATTTTAACGAAAGTGAATGGTGTTTTTCACACATATTAAAATTGATAGGTTACTACCAGTGCTTATTTTTAATGTTACCTTTTCCTTTAGTCACATCATAGAAAACACTTGAGGAAATTTGTTAAAAGCCAACAAAATATGTAATCTTCTGTATCCTGACTACCAGTCTGTGCATGTTAGTCAAACATTTTCATGAACTGCATGCACATAAACAAGAACCCATCTTTGATTAAATCCATAACACATTTAACAAGTTTCTGCATTTCTATTTCTTTCTGCATTCCTCTTTAGGTAAATCTGGAGATTTTACTGCTTCTCTTCTTTCCCTCACAGGTCAGTTTTCCCTGTGGTCTCTGAAGGTGAGGCAGAGAGCTCAGCCAGTGCTCAGGGCCCTGGTGAGTGGGCCAGCTCTGGTTTCCTAGGAATATTTCCAGGCAGTATGGCTGCCATCTCACGGACCAACTGAAAATTACAAGTAACACTTCCTCCACCCGTTTCACAAACTTGGCTGGACGCAGCTTCCAGTTATAAGTCCCAGTTTTACTGTTCTTACAAGTTCAAGCATTAGCATAAGTCACAGAATGGCTACTGCACTTACAACCCTGTCTCATGTGCAGCAACTTGGAGATGGAGACTCATCCCAAGGGAAACATACATGCTGGAGTTAAAGGCATACTCCCAAAAAAAAAGCAGAATTAAGAAAGAATTAAGAAAAGGCTTGGTTTGAACAATGACAAAATATTTGTTAAGAAATGTAACTTTTTTCTTTCTCTTTCATAACAGTTCCATCATCTGGAACAAGCAAGGAGCCCTCTCTCATAAGCAAAACAGTCCCAGAGAGATGGGGAAATATGAGAGCACAACACTGTGTACCCAGATACCAGGACAAAACAACTCAGCACCATTGAAGGTAGAGATTCTACTTCCAAACTTTCATTCCTGACACTGCTGCCAGTTCTTGTATTTTTCTCAGCTCTTACAAGCCTCCTTCCACTAAGAAGAGTAAAGCATTTCACAAAAATAAGTAAACAAAAACAGTTTTGCTATCTTGCTATCGAGTCAAACCTGCTCACAAACAGTTCTGATCAACAACAGAGGTGATGCAAGGAGGTGGCAGACCATATGGCTGCTGTGTTACTTTAGATCACCAGTTTCTTCATCAAATTTAATTGCATCAAGGCACCAATTTTAGACACACAAACAGTCAGATAAGATGAATTCTCAACACAGGAGGGATGCCAACCCTGAGAGAACACCCTCTGCATAAGGTAGCAGCCTGATGAACAAGCTGATGACACCCAGCCCTTCTCCTGTTTCATCAGCTGTGGGTGTTATTTCTTGCCCTCCCCAGTGCCTCTCCAGCAGAGACACAGGTGAGAGCAAGTGCTGTTACACAATGTGACACACACACACTCTGCAGAGATTCCTGACCCGGGCTCCTTCAGGAATGTGTCAACACTAAATCAGCAGCACACACTTCTGGCAGTATTTTTAGTTTGTTACAAACATACATCCCTTTTTTATTCTTTCAACTGAAAATTCAACACATTGTGCACATTAATTTTATAATCTACCTGGCAATTTGGAGAGCGGAGATCCCAGAGACGAATAGTTTTATCCAGAGATCCAGAAATAAAAGTATCATCCACTGGAGACATTGAAAGAGCAACCACCCTGCAATACAGAAACCCACATGCGTCAGAGACAAACCAAAGAAGTGAATGCAGCAACACCCACCCCAACAGTTGTGGAAAAACCCATAACTGAACTAAGCAAAAGCAGCATGAAGCAAGGGTAATGAACTCAAGCCCACCAGCACTCTCATTTCAGTTTCTCCTGGCCTGTCCCCAAGCCTCAGCTCACCTTTTTGTGTGCCCCGGGAAATAGCGAATGTATTTGTTGTCATGCAGGGAGAGGTATCGGATTGTGTCTGAAACATAAACAAACCATAAGCTTTATTATGTATACCACCAGCCCAAGGTTATCTGAAAGAGATCACATAGCAACTTGCTCCCAAGAGCAATAGTAATCTCACCACAGTGTATTTAATTTCAAGTCATTTAATTTCAAGTAAGACTTCGAAAGAGAATCAAGTTGAAACAGAAATAAACCAACTCAGTTCTTAAGCAGAACTGAAAATTAGGCAACAGGAAAAGATACTTCTCACAGTCTGAAGTCATGTTACATTTTAAAAATAACTGTCATGTGATTTATGCAAGGTAATTTCAAAGGTGCTAAAATTTAAGTAGCAGCAGGTTTTATTCCATTGCTCTCACGAAATGGAGAGTATCACATTTACAGAGTTGATACCACTTTGTATTGCTTTGCAGCATGAATATTGCTCTCTTTCCTACATTCACCTTCAGCAAACAAATTTCCAACTAAGCAGTACACACAGGAAATGTACAAATTCTGGCACTCAGCTAAAGATAAAACCGTAACTTTGAAGCCAGGGTAAGATCATTAAAAATTAGCAAATCCCTCTTGTGTTTAATCTGACAATCAACAACTTCACACTTTCTCTGCACTAAGAAGAGGACAGAGTAGTCTAAAGCTTAGTGCACTTCAAGCACCCTTAAACATAAATTGAATAGATGACAGCAGTAGCACAACATTTCTCAAGTGCCAATTTTATCCTGAGTATAGGTCAACATAGCAAGAGTAGCTCACAATTCTGGAACGTGCTGTTGAGACTTCCTCCCCAAAATTAAAAGAAATCCTTCTAAGAGGAAACAATTATTAAAAGACAGAAGCCACTTTTTCATCTTTATGTGCAGACTGTGTACTGCTGGAACAACCAGTCCTGCTGAGGGTCAAGGACATTTTACTTTTGACTCAGAAGAACATGTGCCAAGAGGATGCAACATGAACTGGGTGTTCAGACAGTCAGAGGGGCTACTGTGTTCAGAATGTTTTGAAAGGCTCATTCAGCAAAAGTTTCTGTCTGTGAAAAAACTTGTCAAGTTCTCATTGTTGCCTGAGGTTGCTCATCAAGCTGAGACCAGAGGTCTAAACCACCTTCCAGTATTTGAGAAGCAAACTGAAGCTGCCTGAAGGAGCTGGAAATGTGGTACTGGTGACAGTTCTGAAAAGCTCTAAGTGACCTGAGGTGATTATCCAAAACAGAAATCCTTAACACCAGTGTCACATCCCACACTGGATAGAACCAACATGCTCCATAGCTGCTATTAGGGCTCATCTCCAGTTTCTTGCAAGTGTCATTACCTGATCTGAAGAATCCATGCAGAATTCCATGCTCCTGTGCTAAAAGGAAGCAGAGGGCAGTTGTGCTCCCTGTGATGTCACTGCTGGCAGGGCGCTGTCCCAGGCAAGGCAGTGGCCTGTACAGTTATCTCCTGTACCGGGTGGTATCATAGACCCTCAAACTGTACAAACTACTACCTCAGCCTGGAATCAGGCAACACGAGTTAGGTCCAGAGGTCTTGAGGAAATCTTCACAAGTAGATTGGTAGCAACAAAACATTCAACAGAAAGGAGCTTGCAAGCAAGCACCAGCATTCCTATAGAATGTTCCTGAGGTAATTTTCCCTCCCAATACCTGCAAAACAGGTTAATACAATGCACCTTGCCCATGACCACATGCATTAGGGACTACAGAGTTCCTGGACTCCTACAGAACACACTGATGGTTTTATTAAGGTTACAATTTGTAACAGCAACAAACATTCTCACATTGTCTCTTTTTCTTTTCTTCTAATTAAGTGTTCACCATAATGCTACCCTGCAGCAGGAAGATTTGAGTCTTAAGGCTTACCATTGCTTAGAAACAAAAACTCAGTATTCAAAATGGTATTAAAATGCTTCATTAGATTGTTAATTACTACTTATTGTAAATTTAATAACAGCCAAATTAAAAACGTGACATATAGTAATAACATAATTAAAAAAATAAGTAGGTTCTGAAACAGACTAAAAAGGCATGTGCTTCCTGTGACACTTTTAAACCTTTTACACCATTAAATCCAATTCTGGTGGAGACTTCCTTGTTCCTCTAGTTTCAGGCCCAGCTTGCTCTAGTTTAACCCAACCTCCTAACTCTTAACTTCCACCTTCTCTAAATTCACAGCCTTTGCATTTCCTTTAGTAGCCCAGCACACATCACAAGGCACCAGCATATCTACTGTTAAGTTTCATCTGTGCAAAGGAAAAACCAAACCAAAACCTCTACTACAGAAATTATGAGTCTACAAGTAGAGTGTTAAAATCCATTTGTGAAGTGCTGTGCTAAGAGATGTGGTCACTGCAAAATTCTCAGACATTGACTGTGATGAACAAAAGCAGGACTGAGCTCTGTGAGCTCCTCCAGGCTGGGCTGTGATGTGCTGAGCTGCCTGAAGCTCTGCCCTCCTTCCTCTGCAGCTGAGCTGTGTGCACCAGGCAGAGCTGTGGCACTGGGCCCAGCTGCTGCTTCCACCTCACTCAGGTAGGAAATGAAGGGGCAGAGGCCGATGACAGCACTGACACCAACAGCAAGCGAAGAGCCCAATGAAGAACCTGAGTTTTATCTCCCTGACAATATTTAACCCCTCTGTTACTGCAGCAGTGAATGAACATGTAAGGAAGCTCAAGGGACTAGCCCCAAGCTGTGCATGAGTGTTGGACATTAACTCCCTCCTCTGCCAGAGTTCTTATCACTGAAGAGCTGTTATAACTTTTTCCCAAATCTTTAGCTCTAATTATCCAGACATGCAGTGTAAGGAGATCATTATGCTCCACTCCAGTGCATCACTTACCATCTATTTTGTTGGAGCTGTACACAACAGTGTTGGCAGCATGTGTGTATCTGATGAGGTCCACTCCATACTTCTTACTGTACAGGGTCCTCTTTGGTCTGTCAGGAGGAAGCAGAAATAATTGCACTCTCTGCAACAAAAATCTCAAAACAAAACTCTCATCAACAAGGCCTGTTCCCACTGAGGCATTACATGATTGTTTCAAGAAGTCAGATGTTTTTATATAAAGAAAGAAAAACTTTTGTATTTTATTTTCAAACAAGGATCTTGTTGTTTCTCCAAAACCATCCCTAGGCTTGAGGAGCTCTCTGTAACACCTGCTAAATGCATGAGTCTCCTCCAAAAGTCCTTTTCCTATGACGTCTACTGCCAAAGGAGAAGGAGGAGCGACCATAATGAGCACAGCAAGCAGCACTGCCTTACTGTGCCCTTGCCCATTCAAATCTCCCATTCATCTGCTGCTTATTTTAGCTGAGTATAATTTGTCTTTGTTCTCTGTTAGTTCAAACCCTAGAACAGGGTGTCTCGTTCATGGGGTACTAACCCCAACACATCTATGCATCAGTCATCTCTAACAGACAGAGTAACACAGGGACTTCTCCAAACCACTGCAGAATCATACTTGCACCCAATCTTAGGGAAAGAAATTTAACATTTTGCAACAGAATGAAAAATACTAGTGAGAGCAAACACAACCTACAGAACTGGGTTTCTGGGGGTCTGGTAAGCAGGTAAATTAGCACTAGAAATTCAAACTGCAGAGCAAGCTTGGAAGCAGCTGCCTCATAAGGCTATCTCAGAGCAGTGGTGCCTGCCTGAGCAGTGCAAGGTCTCCAGCAGCCTCCTTCCCCTTTCATCCCCAGCTGAGGGAGCACGAAGGTTTCAGAGCTGGGCAGTGGAGCAGTGAGGGCACTGATCAACACCAGAAATGCCATTCTTCTGGGAGCTATTTTTATTCCAGACTCATAACTCTGGTTATTACACAGGCCCACAAAATATTTTACCCACACAACCAAAGACAAACAGCATGGGAACAGAAACAAACAGCAGGAGCACTCAAAACTAAAACTGCTGCCAAGAGAAAAGTTTGTCAGACTACACCTCAGACAAGGTATTTATATTGCACTGGACTTTTTCCTTCTTCATAAGCCTCAACCTGACACACCCAAACAAGAGCACAAGTTGGAGACTTTTCATATCAAAACAAAAACAAGATATTCATTCTTGAATAGCAATTCTCAAACACCAGAAGCCAGAGGGCTCTGACTTCAAACAAACTTGCTGGGGACAAGTTCCTATGAAGGGAAAGCCAATCCAGCAAGGGCAGTGAAAAGCCACACACCACCTGTACCACAGAGCAAATCTCAACTGATTCTCCCCCAGTAACTCCAGCACTTTTTAAAATCGTTCTTCAGATCCAAACATGCCACACATTGAAAAAGAACACCTTATTTAAATTTTGACACACTATAACATTATGTGTGATATACTTCCCCACACTGACCAATCTGGTGGGAATAAAACCCAACAACAAACCAAGAAAAAATCCTAATCTCAAAATATATTACCTAGTTTGGCTTTTCCTTTACTATTACAAGTTTAAACGTCAGAAGATCTATTTAGAATGAATTATCATAGAGAGAGACAATAAAGATCAACAGACAGACAAAAGTACATTTACCAAAAAAAGGCAAAAGAGTTCTGTATTCTATGAAAGGTGAAGTTTTCCCTTAAACTGATACAAAGAGAAGTGTGCCACTGCACACAAGACCTGTTGCCAGTCAACTATTTTAAACACAAACAAGAAAACTAAGTACTTTTAAACAACAAATCACAATCACTAAAACAATTCCAAAGTCAAGGTCAATCTATGCAGCCCACCTACAAAAAAAGCAATGTTGATAAAGAAAAATACAAGATCTCGGGCAAATCTGCTACAAAGATGAAACAAAACGCAGGCAAGGACTGCAAAATCATTCATGCCTTGGTTTGAATCACTGCTGCTGTGGGTAAAACATCACCACAACCAGGAATGTGGGTGTGCCCAGCAAACACCAAAAGCAGGAGTCCCGATCTGCCACTTTATTTACTTCAATAACACACAATTGATAGACACCAAAACACAAGCTAAACCTTTCTGGAGCACCTTTCTATCACTGCAGGGTCACCAATGAGCAGCCAGGCTGGTCCCAGCCTCAGGGACTGCTGTACATCCAACACACAACAGCTCTCACAATCCTTCCTCAAGCCCAAACAGACTCCAGAGTCCAGCCTGCTGTGGAGGTGATGCAGGATGGGTTACAAATTTAGTGACAATTGAGTTGTTTGCACACTTTGAAATAGAAATGGAATCTCTATTCTATCTATCAAAGTCATTGGATGCTCCTGTCAGTTGCCTCAGCCCAGAGCAATACATGATAAGGAGATAATCTTGTCCTGTCAGCCCTTGGCTACACAGCACTGTCCCAACTGTCCTGACACTGTCACAAGTGAAGAATGTGCCCAACCCCACAAGATGGGGCTGGGCACATTCTCACAGAGCTGAACAACTCATTCTGGTGTGGCAAAACACAGCAAACCAGGTGAAGATATTCCTGAAGTACAAACAGCTGCATTTTAATTCTACCAGCAGAACTGCTCATTGACAGAGGACACACATCAGATTTTCCCACTTTTACACAGGGAAAGGCATTTATTTTCAGGCCATTTGATGAAGCAGGGTATCCTACACTGAACCCCAGCAAGTAGGACATTTCATTTCCTCCTGGCCATTATATCTAAGCAGGTGAGAGTTCCAGGCTCTTGAAATTATGATTTATAAGGAAAAACAAACAAACTATAAGCCTAAAACTGCCACAATAATGATCACTCAGAGACCTGAAATATCATCCTCACATGAATTTCAAGTGACAAAGTAATTCAAAGTAAAACCTTCCAGGTTAGAGAATAAATGTGCCCTGCATCCTTAGCCACCCCTAAAAATCACAGTTACACTTTTAAGCCAGCTGATAGTGCATGAGAAGCTTTCAAATAATTTTAAAATTTTATAACCACCAGAGAACTGCATCCTGACACAGAAGTTACCTTGAAACCACTCTCACTGCCATGCAGCACTGCAGTAGAAGACCACTGATCTACATTTAACTTAATTAAAGCAAAGCCTCTGACTATAAAGCACATCAGGATTAGATGGAAATAGGAATGAAAGGGCCAAATGGCTCCCAACCCATCACACCATTCTTTACATGTTTGAAAGGGGAAGAGCAATCAATACCATCTGCATTAACATCACTCAGCCCTGCTACTACTGTCTATAATTAAGATCTGGGATACAATCCATGGCACAATCCATATGTATAGAGTTACCTGTTCTTACAGAAATCAAAATTAAATATTTTTATGTCAGAGCTCATTCTAGCAGATGGGGAACACCAACAATTTTACTGAGTAAAGCAATCAAACTACAGAGAAGTCTAAAATAATATATAATAGGTGTGCCACCAAATAAAGAGAATATGTAGGAGGAAATCTTTCCTCCCTGCAAGTATGATGTCTTGGCCTGCTTGGAAAAGCAGGAGGGTTGAGAATACCTAGTTTACTAGAAAATATATATATTTTATGTATATATATACACAACAGAAACATACAACACTGACATATCTCTCTCTTGACACCCCCAAGCCATTTCTTTTTCATTCCTGCACTACCCTGACCTTTCTATTCCCTGCCCTATAACACACACACTTCTCCTTTCACGTTCTGTGTGGATGTGATGCTTCCCAGCCCTGACTTAACAAAAAAACCAAGAACAACCAACAACCTCAGAACTACATCTCTACACCAATAAGCACATGTAAAACTTAAAACCTGTAGGAATTTAAAGCAGACAAATGCACATTTGTACAGAGTGTGAGAAAGAGAAAGTACAGAGAAAGATTTTAATGGCATAATGACACCGTTTGGCTCAAATTGTTCCAACTCTCACAGACTACAAACACCCTTCCTTGGTGTAGGTTTCCATCTGCTGAACAGGAGCACCAGATCTCAAGTGCTCTGCAGATTTCTGAGGGTTTATCCCAAAATCAAGATGAGCAGCATGTGATCAATGGTAAAAGAAAGATAAACCCGGGCAGTTAAATGAGAAACAGAAACACACCCTCAACTCATTGCCCTTAGGTAACAGAAATCAATCAACACCCTGATCGATTACACCCAAACAATGTTCAAAGACACAGGCAATTCACACGGTGCTTTACAGATAAGGACACAACTAGAGAAAATGATTCAAAGCACAGAGGACCACGTTTGCCTGCAGCGATCCAAGACACCACTTAGGAACTGGGTTTTACGGAAAACACCACCAGGTTTTCCTTGTTTTAGTTTAGTCACATTATCTGCACCTTTTGGTTTTTAAAGCATTTAGCAAAGAAGTTACACTCAAACGAGGCATTAAAAGGGCACATCTGCACATTGCTCATAACAACCACTGCTCCACTAATTAGCGAGACGTGAGCCCAGAGAAGCCCGAGAAGTCAGTTCTATACCTGCAGCAACCCTGCAAATGTGACCAGACTGAACCCTTTAGGCTTGGGAACTGTTTAGCTCTCACAGAAGTGAACTTTCGCTTACACTGAGGAAAATATCACCACTGTCTCCAGCCTAAGGATAACAAGTACACGCGTAGAGCAGCTGCCCACGCTGCTGCCATCCCTGCCGCTGGGACTCTACTCAGAAGGCTACGCTAAAAAACAATTAGAGAGAAGCTCAAGCTGACGCTCACGGGCCAGATGTGCGGGGGCACAGCTTGTCCCCAGAGGCCACCGTGGGCAGTCGCCAGGGGCCCTCACACCCCGTGCCCCAGACGCTGCCCCAGCCCCCGAAGGCCGCGGCCGCAGCCCCACCACTCACTTGCCCTCCTGGCAGTCATAGAGAACGATGGAGTCATCGTCGCTGCTGGAAATGACGGTCTCGCCGTTGGGGCTGAAGTCGAAGCAGTTGATCTTGTCCGAGTTCTCGCGGAAGACCTTGGCCACGCGGAAGCTCCGCAGCACGTTGTCCGTCAGCTTCATCCCGCCCGCCGGGCCGCACCGAGCGAGGGCGGCGGCGCTAAGGGCAGCCGGGCGGGGCTGCGGGCGGCGGCGGGAACGGCCGGGCCGGGCGGGGCGGGGCGCTCAGGGGCGGTGAGGGGCGGTGAGGGGCGCTCAGGGGCCGCGGGGCCGGCGGGCTCGGCGCGGTCAGGCCGTGGAGAGGCGGCTCCCCCTCATTGTGTCCGCCATCTTGCGGCTCCGGCGGGGCCGCGCGGGACACGCTGGGAACGGGAGGTGCTGAGGGGGCGGGCGCGGGGGCTGCTGGGACGGGGGAGGGCGGGGTGGCCGGCGGCCATATTGAGTGTGGCAGGAAGAGCAGAGAGGCCCGCGCGCTCCCGGCCCGCCGCGATTGCCAGCATCTGCCACCGTCCCCGCCGCTCCCGGGGCCCGAGGTGGGAAGGGGCGGCGCAGGGCATGGTCGAGCGGCTGTGGCGGGGCCGGGGTTCGTTATCCGTTATTTGCCCACCCGCCCGTGCCGATTGAGGCGTAGGGGGCCGGGTTGAGGGCATGACGTCATCCCGTAGAACGGGCAATGGCTTCGCGCCGGGGGGAGACCGTGACTTCCGGTGCGGGGCAGGGCGGGCTGCGGGCCGTGAGGGGCCCGGGGAGCGCGGGACGGCCGCGCCCTGTGCGGGGTGTCCCCGTGTGATGTTGATTTAAGACGTCTTACGGGGTTTCCAGTGGAAACTAGAGAGAAACGCACTGGTCGGCAGCCGGCTGAAGTGAGCCCAGGCGTGCCCGGGTGGTCTAGAGGGTCAGTGGCACCTGGCCTGTACCAGCCATAGTGTGGCCAGCAGGAGCAGGGCAGTGATTGTCTCCCTGTCCTGGCCACTGGCGAGGGCACTCTTTGAGTGCAGTGTCCAGTTCTGGGCCCCTCCGTTCAGGAAGCACATTGCAATATTGGAGCATGTCCAGAGAAGGGCAGCAGAGCTGGGGAAGGGTGTGGAGCACCATCATGTGAGGAGCAGCTGAAGAGCTGTGGGTGCTTACCCTGGAGAAAAGGAGGCTCAGGGGTGACCTTATATTCTCTACAACTTCCCCAAAGGAGGTTGTAGCCCGGTGGGGCTTGGCCAGCTAATCAATGACAGGATGAGAGGACACCGCCTCAATCTGTGCCAGGAGAGGTTTAGGTTGGACATCAGGAAGAATTTCTTCACAGGAAGGGTGCTTAGACGCTGGAATGGGCTGCACGGGGAGATGTGGGGTCACTGTCCATGGAGGTGTTCCAGGAAAGGCTGGCTGTGGCCCTATGGGGTCAGGGTGGCACGGTCGTGCCGGGCCATAGGTTGGACTCGGTGTCTCAGGGTTCTTTTCCAACACAGGGGATTTTGTGCTGTGCCGGCATCTCGGCAGAGCCCGGCAGGAACAGCCTCAGGGCAGCCCAGGTGGCCAGGGAGTGTCAGTCAGCTGCCTCTCCTTTGAATCACACTGTGAACACTTTCTCACCCTTCCCCTCCCACTTTCAGCCCAGCAGTCAGCACATTTTTATTTCCCAGTAATCTTTATTCCTCTAAAAACGTGTTGGCAATATTACAGCAACACCACAGCTGTAGCACCGTGCTCCTACACCACGTGGGCTCTCAGGTAAAGGTGGGCAGCACACACTTAAGCCTTTGAGAAACACACCGTGGCTTTTGAGGATGCTGCTCCAGTACACACACCTTGGAACTGCTTTTTTCTATCAAATCCTGATGACAGGCTCAGTGTGCATGTTTTAGTGTATTTCTTACCTTAAAAAGCTGCTCTTGGACTAGCTGTGAAAATTTCACCCCACGAAGTTTGCTGCTATTTTAAATTTAGAAACCAGCAGATCTTGTCACTTTGATCCCGCAGAAACACAATCAAAAGAAAAAAATGAACTGTAGATGCCTTCCTGAACGTTAATTGCATTTCCTCTCAAGGTGTCCAGAATAGAGTTTGATTTTGCTTTTGGATCCTGTTGCCCTCCTGTGGTCAAACCTCAGCAAGTCCAAGGACTGTTAAAGCTCTGCACGTCCTTCAAATGAGCTCAATTATTTTGTGTGCATTTATTTTTGTCTGATTTAGTGAATTGTTTCTTTTCTCAGAGTCCTTGTCCTCGCTGTTTGCTTGCTGGAGCTCCTACTTACATGTTTGAAGATCTCATCCTCTCACACTGCTGTGGGTTTGGCTCTCAGAATGATTTACCTTTTTTACTTTGAAACAAAGTCAAGACTTTCACAGGGGAGTCCAGGGATACCAGAACACGCCCTCATTCCTCCCGAGGGTCTGGGGTCAGCTGCCCCTTTGTTAGGCCAGTTCAATACCCACAACTGATTTATTTTCCTGTGATAAGAGGGTTTAGAAAAGCTGGGAATGTCGTGCCTCCTGCACACTCTAAATTGCAGGATCAGAGCCTGGATTATCTCCTGCAGGCCCGGAGGTGACTCACCAATAACATCATAAGACAATTTACTTCAAAACACCTACAATACTTAGCTAAGTTTTAGAGTTGTATAACACCGTGGGTTGTTGATTTGATACTTTGTCACTTCCTTTTTATTCTTCTGCCTTTCTTCCTAATCGTTGGAACTTAGTTTGTCAGTTTATACCAAGCTGGAATTTAGCTGGCAGGATAATTGGATCTCCTAGAAAAATGTCATATTAAGTAGGAATTATGGATAATGCCCCTGCAAAATTAGTTAATGGAAAAAACGTTTAATTGCTGCTTGGGTAATATCGATCAAATGCAGTTATTCTGCCTATGCATTTCTGTATTAGATACCATGGAACCTGCACAATACAGGCACTTGTGCTTGCTCAGCAGCAAAAATTCACACTTCTCCCTGCTGAGGGCCCTGAGGCTTCTATGGGCCCCGACCTTGAGTTTATCCCAGTTCCTCTGGAAGGTGCCTCCATCAGCAGTTCCCCAAACTCTGTGCTGCTCTCTGGGTCCCTAATGAAGCTGTGGGGCAGCACAAGCACCAGCAGAGCCCCTGTTGATGACCAGCTGTCAGCTGGACCCCGAGCCATGCTTTCTGCCCTCTGAGCCCCGTGGTCAGGCTGGTGTCCAGCTGGGATTGCCCAGCCCACCCTGCAGCGTGCTCACAGGAATGATGTCAAAAACCTCAGCAAAGTCCAGGCAGTTCACATCTGCTGCTTTCCACCTTCCCCACAGCCTCTTGTCTCAGCCCAGAGGGCAGCTGTAATTGTCATCCTGTGACTGATTAAGATTCCTGGCTCTTTCTCCTCTTATGTTATTTCCAGCTGAGGAGCTCATAATTTTTCTGTTATTAATCCCAAAGACCATGACCTTGTATTTCGCAGCACTGAATTTCAACCCCTTTCTACTATTCCAGTCCTCAAGGCTCGCAGCTTTTCATCTTCTCTAGAATACTGTGATCCTTCCCTGGATTTTAAATGACTCTCATCTTTGATGGCAAGTTGACTCAGAATAGGGAGCTTGAGAAATTACAGCATGAAAGGAAGTAAACTTGGCATGGGCTTGGCTTCGGGGTAGTAGTGTTCTGTGTTGAGCTACAGAAGAATTTTTAGTGAAAAATTTTTCTTCCTTGCAATCCCCAGAGCATGGGAAAATCATTTCCAAAAGGTATATAGGGAGTGAAGGGAGTGTGACCTAGAAAAACTAGTAAGATGCATATGTCAAATCCAGTTAATTTTTTTTTGCTAATGATACTGATCTATATATATAAAATGCTGAATAGAACACTTATCTTCCCTGTGTTTGGCCTTAAGCCACATTCCCCATCAAAGGCAGAGAGACCCTGTTGACACTTTCCTGGTGAGTAAATCAGTCATGAGAGCAACATATTTCTTTTCCGAGCAACATATAGAGAGCCATGTACTGGAAACGAGGACTCCTGGCTTTCCCAGAGCTCAGCATATTCTTAAAACAAAGGTATCCAGGCTCCATCCTACTTTCTCCCTTGCCTGCCTGGCAAACCCTCTGGTCTCATCATACTGCTGCTGACCACCCTGATACTTTTTCCCACTTATGGATGCAGTGAGAGGGGGCAAAGGGCCCCTCACCCTGTCCCTGCACACCCACACGTGCACTGGACCCTTCATAGCTGCCCATCCTTGCTGCAGACATTTTCTCTTTTGCCAGATGTGAATGAGGCAGTGCAGTAATTTTATGCAAATCCATGTGCAGATTAAAAAATTAATCAAATTCTGAAATTTTCATTTAAAGAGATTAGTCTTGAAAAATCCCCCATCTAATCCTCCCAGAATAGTGACTTGGAACAAGCCTTCAGTGCGTTGTTTCCCTCCTGGGTTTAGTGCATCTCCTGGAAAATTTTCTTGTAATGCTTTTGGGACCATGTGGAGCAGCAAGCTTGGGTTTGAGCAGGGCTCACCAGGCGAATTAAAGTTGATATATCAAATGATAGAGGAGATGTGTCAGTAAGTGGGAACAGGGGAGTTTAAGGCAGTAAAATCTCCACTTTGTTGTACTTCATAGGTAAATTCCCCTGGTGATGCAGGAGGAATTGCAGCAGGGAGCCTTGGTGAGCCTGTCAGTAATTTACATGCTGAGAGGCCAGGAAAAAGTCACGCAGCAAGAAAAACGAGGAACAAGAGACACTGCTAAAACTTGCTGTGTCTGGGAGTTTACTGCTGTAATCTGTCTCTTAGAGCTTGAGCTCAAAATTATCCTCCAACAACTGGGGTTTGATCCAGTGCTATCTCCAATATTTTCCTAGCGCCTCGGGGATTTTGAAGCTGACCCTGTAGAAGGTGTGCCAGCCACCAGTCCTGGAGGAAATCCAGAGGTATCCTGACAGCATTGAAACTAAAGTAACTTAGGTCCCTGTTCTCAGTTAAATCATGTATTCTGGCACAGCATCCTCTGATCTCACAGCACCTGAAATGCTCAGGATGTCTGTGTGGTTGGGTTGGCCTGCAATAAGCTCAATTGCCCCAAGTTCAAAAAAACCACAAGCCCAAGATGCAAATCCTTGAACAAACCTCCAACCACAGCAGCTGGAACAGCTCAGCTCTGCCCAGTGATGGCAGACTGGCCCCTAGAAAGGAGTAAAGGAGTATTTTTCTAGCTTTCAAGTACCTGCCATGGAGTGAGGTGCTGGCTCATTTTTCTCACTGCATGGGCATGGCCAGCTCATTTGTTCAGTTTTCTTCCCCAGTGTGCCTCCAAGTTTATGGCTCAGACTCTGCCCTGCTATGTCCATGCTTTTGGTCTCTTGCCACCATCCAATTTACTTGGCAGCTTTACCACATTTCTGCCCCTACTGCTGGATTCTTTCTGTCTCCCTCTGACTTTGGCTCCTTGCCTGCAGAATTGCTTTAATTAAAAAGTTAATGAAAGGTAATGCAAACGAGCATTTTGCCTGTATTTTATCACAGTCCAGCTCCTTCCCCTGCCTCTTTCCCAGAGAAGGTGAAAATGAGAAGCTGGGGTTTTGCTGCATTTTGGTGTGAGAGCTAACAGTGGAAATTTCTACAGGCTTAGGAGGAGCCCTCTGAAGAAAGGGCTTATAATGGTGTGTGTAGATTATTATAAGTGCGTAGATTATTCATGAATGAAAGCTGAGGAAGTTTTCATTTAAAGGGGATTAATCTAAACCCCTTACAATCCTCCAGCTCTCTCTGGAACAGGCAATTCTTAGCATCATTTTCATCCTGAGCTTAGTGCAAACTTACAGAAAACTTTTCAAAAGACTATATCCCAGCTCCACATTATCCCAACCAGGGACAAAGGGAAGGTGTGAAACCTGAACCTCACTTGTGCCTATAGCTTGTCACCTTATATCCATACAGAAGAGGGCTCATTCATCCTTTAGTGATTTCCTGAGAAACTGGGGAACTAAGATTAGTGCATGAAGTAATATGAGTCACATCATCAGCCCCTTCTCCCAGCCCAGATTCCTCACAGCCAGCAGTGGGAAGAGGAAAAGGCAGGGATGTGAGGGTGTAATTTCCCCTCGTGCAATATGTAGCAGTTAACAGGCAATTACACCACTTCTAAACCCACCATCTGGGGAGGGAGCATGAGAGCTGCCATTTGGGTTATTTTTCTTTCCACTACTGCCTGTGTTTTGGGGTGATATTCAGTTCTCTTGATCTTGTTTTTAAAGCCTTAGTAAAATGAGTAGGAGTTTTATTTTTTGTTAATATCTACAGTGGATTCCATAGCACTGATTTATAGCTGTTCCCTGATGACATTTAGTACCCAGTGCCTGAGACTGTATAAATAAATTACATAAAAAGGGATTTGTGGTATCATTAGCAGCACCCCCATTCCAAGGGGAGTCTCCACTGAGCCTGTATGTCTAATCAGAGCTGACAAGGAGCAGAGTCACACACTGAGACATCCAAAGCAAATGGATCTGTGCCAAATTCAGCTCTCTGTTGCACTGGCATAAAGTTGGATAACCTCAGAGCACTAGGGGGTTTTACACTGTATTTACTCTGCCTTTACACCTGTGCTCTGAGATCAGTGCCAGGCAGTGAACCCCAAAATCCTGAGGTGCAATAGAAAGGCACTTGCTGGCTCCCACAGGCTCTGGATCAGGCCTCGATGGTTAAAATATAATCTGAGTTCAGAGTGCAGAAAACAGATTACATGCCTGCTATTGTACTGAAATGCTTTCCAGAGTAAGCATTAGCAGTATGTACACAAGTGCCAGATGAATTAAGCTGACATTTAGTTTTTCCACCTCCAGTAGGAGAGGACTGCCTTTAAAGAACTCCTGCCTGCTGTGTGGTGTCTGGAGCTGGAGCTGCCAGGAGGGCACGTGTGACAGAGCCACGGCTGCAGGTCTGCTGGTGCTCAATTTCCCCTGCAGGTCTGCTTGTGCTCAATTTCCCCGGGCTTCAGGGTCAGCGGCGAGCAGAGACATCAAGGCAGAGACAAAGCCTGTTAAAAACTTTGGGGCTTTATTTTCTTAAACTCCCCTGCCTCCCTTTAAGCTTTTCTTCTCCAGCCTTTTCTGCAAACCCTGTATTGCAGCTCAGACGAGGTGACCTGGGGTGTGATGCACCTCTGCTTTGTAGCACCTTCCTCTGATTGCACAGTGCCCGGGGCCAGGTGAATCAGAGACCTGCTGGGAGCAGAGATGCTTATCTCAGTTCCTGAGAGGTGCAGGGCTGACCTCACTGCGGCCCTCAGTTACTCTGGCCCTCACTGAAGTGGGGTCAGTGGTTTCAACTGCTGGCAGCATCAGCTGCCATGAAGTTTAAGTCTAGTAACAAAGTGGTCAGGGCACCCTGTCTTTTGTTCTCCTGTCTCCTCGTGGTTGAAAAGCCAGTCCTGACAGCACCTAAAGGGAGTACACATAGGAAGTTAATCTGCCTTGGCTTTTGGCTTTAAAATCTGTTCCCTAAGCAATGAATCGTTTACTACTATCCTTGTTCTTAAGGGTCTTTCCCCACGTCAGTGATTCTTGGGGTTCTTTCTCTGACAAACTTTTGATTCTCTTTATAGCCTTACCTACAAGTCCCTTGTCCCAATATTTCAGTGTTCCTAAGTTTCAATGCCTGAGAAGGTGTGTAGAGGTTTTCTCTGTAGATCTTTTGGGTCCCTGCAGCAAAATAAGGCAGATTTAGACCCGGAGGAGCTGTTGAAAAGCTTGTCCAGCTTAATGATTAACACCTTGCAATGCTAGGGAGTGTCAGGACAAAGAGACCTCTGGACTCCTGAGCTCTCCTAAAAGAAGCCCTTGCACAAAACACATCCATTTACTTGAGAGAGGATTAACTCTCTCTCAGGGAATTTCAATGGGTCTGTGATCAAGTGTGTTGCCCTGGCTGCTTCAGCCTCCTGGCACCCTGCCTTAAATGCCATGAGCAGGAGAGATGCAGATCACAAGGATCTTTGATCCTCAGAAACCAGCAGTGAACTTGCTGCCAGTTAACAGAAGGAAGGAGAAATGCTGGGAGGGAATAGATGTGTGTGTGCCGGCAGGGGCCACCTTTCCTCTGTCAAGACAAGTATCTGCCCTTGAGCGGCTGAGATTTTTTGGTCCATGCACAGATCTGTTGCAGATAATGCTAATGCTCAGTGGAGAGCAGCTCAAATGAGCTTTCACAGACACGGCTTTCACAGACACTTTGCGTGGATATGAAGTCTTATTTGGGCTCTAAATGTGATTTTAATGGATAATGAGGAGTAAAAGAGAAAGGTAAATTAAGCCTTGTGTTAATTTGTTGTTTGGTGAGGAAACCTCATTACTGGTCTCTCTGTGGCCACCAGCAGCAAGGGATGAGGCAGCCAGCAAGGCTGCTGTTTCTCCTCAGTCCGTGTCTGATGCTGCAGGGACACATGGGGCAATGCACAGCCAGAGGGTGACATCAGCATTTGGCTGGCATGGGGAAGGGAGTTAATGTAGTGAAAAGCTGTTCCACCCAGATGCCCTGCTCTCTCCAGGACAGAGAGCAGCTTCCACAGTTTGGAAAGGTGTCAAACGTTAAGCAAATAGAAATGATGGCTTGCCAGTGGCAAATCTACAGTGATGGAGGAGCTGGCTGGCAGAGCTCACCTTCCCTGCAGGAGGTGATGAGATTGCAGGGGAATCACAAGCTGACAGATAGTTTGAATGTGACACTGTCCTTCCCTTCCTCCTGCCTGGGGAAAAGTTAGAAAATGCTGCTTGTATGACACCTTAATCTAGGGGAAACAGGAGCTAGAGTTCCACAGTTCGTGTTTTGACCTCTCTGTTCTTTCAGTGACAGCCCTGTCTCTTCTACTAGCAAAAGTGTTCACTTTCCCTTGCAGGTCGGAGGCTGCTGGCTGTTTCGGCCCTTGGTGGCAGGAGTGCAGAAGCCACCCCACAAGGCAGAGGGGCTCAGCCCGGGCAGCCTGTGCCCCATGTCCCTCCGCGAGCACGCGCTGTCCCTGTTCCGCGGCGCCCTGGGCACCGTCCGCCCCGCTCCCATGCTGAGGAGGGCTCTGAAGCTCCAGGGAGAGGGGAGCCCTCAGCTGCTGGTCAAGGGCCAGGCCTTTCCACTGAAGAGGGACCACCTGTACCTGGTGGGTTTTGGAAAAGCTGTGCTGGGGATGGCTGCAGCAGCAGAAGAGATCCTGGGAGAGCACCTCACTCGGGGGATTATCAATGTGCCGCTGGGGATCCAGGAGAGCCTGCAGCGAGCAGGAATGCAGTAAGGACTGTTTCTGGGCAGTTTTGGGGAGCAGGGAGGAGGGGTATAAGCTGCCAGATTTTTCTCTGTGGGATATTGCTATGAACACCTTAAGTCCTTCTGAGCTGCCCTTGCTTTGCTGCCCACCTCATCCACCCCTCTGTTCTCATCTTCAAGCACCATCACATTCCAGTGACACCAGTAATGCAGCTCACCTCTTGTGCTGGGTGTGCTGCCTCTGGCTGTGGGGAAGAGACACTCAGCAAAGGCCTTGTGTCCTGGTCACTCCCTGTATGCCACTGGTACCCCAGGCACCTGCAGGTGACAGCCTGGCTGCCTGTGTGGGTGCACAGATCCGTGCTGTAATTGCCTCTCTTACCTCACCAGGGAGATGCTGCTGAAGCCACACAGCAGAATCCAGGTCATCGAAGGTGCCAAGAACAATCTCCCAGATGCAGAGGCTCTGAAGGGAGCAGTTGCCATCCAGGAGCTGGCTGAGGGTCTGACTGCAGATGACCTGCTCCTTGTGCTCATCTCAGGTAGTGTGGGGATCCCAGGGAGTGGGATCTGCTGAGGCCCCCAGCTGCCTGCCCACCCCTGACCCTGCAGCAAGGGAGTGCTGTGCTGTGCCAGCCCCTTCAGCACAGCCACTTGCACCTCTGATTTTTCCTCTCCCTTCTGCCATCCTTCCTCCAGGCATGCAGCAGGGGAGAGCACAGGGCTTCCTGCTGCTGCCTCCCAGCACTGGAAAGAGGCTGAGCTGCACAGGCTGGGTCCTGCAGCTGTGCCACCACAGTGAAGTGGCACCTCTGGGCACAGCCTGGCAGCTGTTCCCACCTCTTGGCAAGGAGACACTTTCTTCCTGCCCCCTCCTTACCTTTGGGGATGCAGACTTGGAGAAGCAAGCACTTGGTAGATTTGCATGCTCAGCCTTTGTGCAGGAGCGTGAGTCTGAAAGCTGAGCTCTGGGACTGACCTTTCCCAGGGCTTGGCTCCTTCCCAGCTAGTGGAAATGAGGCCTCCAGGTAGCACACAGTAAGCTGCATGCCTTGCAGGGGCAGCCCTGCACACCCCCAGGGCTGGCTGGTGGCCCCCAGGCTGTCCCCAGATCCAGGGCTGTGCAAGAAGATGCATCAGAGGGATGCAGTGACATCACCTCATCCTGAGCTCAGTGGCAGAAGCATGCAGGGGCTTGGAGCAGCTCTGCAGAAAGGCCTTGTTCTCCTCTGCTCAGTGTTTATTCCCCTGTGGATGCTGCAGCCTGATCCAGTACAGAGAGAGCAGTGCCATTAGGCAAACACCCAAGTGACTGGAAGCTAGCTGTGCTTTCTGGGAATTCCCCTGGGCTTCCTCCTGTGTTCTGGCTCCAGGGATCTCCAAGAGACTCCTCAGCCCTTCAGGGAGCCTGTGCAGGATCTCCCCGTGGCTGTGACTCCCTGTGCATGTGCACTCCCACACAGCAGCCGGTCCCCAACTGCTCCTGCCTCTCAGCTAGATCCCTGGCTATTGACTGAAACACAGGCATTTGCATTTGTTTTTCTTGCTCATCATGTTTTATTGATGCTGATTTGTCTCAAACCTCTGAGCAGGCTTTGCATTTTGACAGTAGCATTCAGCTGTACTTCTGTGCACGTTCACTCTGTGCACAGACCTTGCTCTTTTCTCCTCTGTATTTTCAATCCATTCCACTTTTCCATTAGAACCTTTCCTTCTTTTCCACATTTCCAATGCCTGCTTGTGTCAGACAGAATTCCCAGCAGTGAAGCTATCACCCTGGACTCAGTGTGTGCTTTGTCCTTTGCATTACTGTCCCCCCTTTTCTCTCCTCCCAGGCCTAGATGAGTGCAGTTCAGCAGTTTCCAATCTTGCTGCATCCCTAGCCAGTGTTTTTACACACTGTCCTGAATAAATGGAGCCACCACAGCAGGCAGTGTCCCCATGTGGCCAGCACTGGCTGCTGTGTGATCCATGGAGGCCATGGCTCCCTGCTCACACACCCAGGTGACCCCTCAATATCAGTGTGAGGAGCCAGCTGCAGCCCAGTGCAGAGGTGAGGGTGGGTGCCGTCCCTCTTCTGTCACCCCCACCACACTGCAGGCTTGTGGTGCCCCCATGCAGCCAGGCTCACACTGCCTGGGTGAAGTGTAGCTGACTGCAGAGAGTGCAGCACAGCAGTGATTCAAACCCACCACTGAAGATGACTGAATTCCCCAGAGATGTTAGCTTAGGTCCCCAGTCACCTCTGCCTTCCCTCCAGACACCGGTGAGGGAAGAGAAAAGGCTAAAGCCTTGCTCTCCTTTGTCCTCCTTCTCCTGCTATCCTGATGTCCTTGCCATCTCTTCTGCATCCTAGGGGGTGGATCTGCCCTCCTGCCTGCTCCCATCCCTCCCATCCTCTTGGAGGAGAAGGAGAAGCTCACAAAGCTGTTGGCTTCCCGAGGAGCTGCCATACAGGAGCTGAACATTGTCCGGAAGACTCTGTCCGTGCTGAAGGGTGGAGGGCTGGCCCAGCTGGCACATCCTGCTCAGGTGACCAAGGGAAAGCCCCTGTCTGCCCAGACATCTCCCATCTACCCTTAAAACACAGGTTTAAATCAGCTTGCCAGGTTTTTGTCCATACTGAGTGAACAGCTTTGCACACTGTTTTGGGGCTCTCTGGCTGAGATTTCACTTTGGGCAGAAACTCTCAGGGAGACAGAGCTGGGAGAGTGGGAATTCAGACTTGGGAAACATCAGCCATCCCATCATGCAGACCCCAGCCCACAGCCAGCAGGCACTTCCAAGTGTTGGTGCTTCAGCACAGTACTTTCAAGGCTGGCCCTGACCCTTGGCTCCCCTGGGGGCTGTTCTCAGCATGTCCCATTGCTGAACCCACACTAGGTTGGGCCTGACAACTGCAGTGTCACAGGTTACATCTTCCAGCATGATAGTCCAGCTTCAAAGGGGACTGTAAATCTGTGGCTTTGAGAAGGGCAAGGTGACACTCACAGGTCCATTAATTGAAAATGGGTGAAGCCCTACCCTGTTTCCATCTGCTTTGATGTGGGGATGGCACTCAGAGCAGTGCTTATGCCAGGGCTCTTTTATGGTCACCTGTCTTTGCCTCCTGCAATAATCTGTGGGCATTTCTTTCCACAGGTGGTGAGTCTCATCCTGTCTGATGTGATAGGTGACCCCCTGGACATCATAGCGAGTGGGCCCACTGCTCCCAGCTCCCACAGTGTCCAAGACTGCCTCCAGATACTCACCAAATACAACCTGCTGCACAACCTGCCCAAGTCAGTGGAAATGGTCCTCTCCAGCTCTCCCACCAAGCCCACTGCTCCAGAAAACTACTCCCATGTTTCCAACATCATCCTTGGCTCCAACAGGCTGGCTCTGGAGGAGGCCAGGCGCCAGGCTGAGGGCCTGGGCTATGCAGCCCTGGTGCTGAGTGCAGCAGTGCAGGGGGAAGTGGGCAGTGTAGCCACCCTGTACTGCCAGCTGATCCAGCTGCTCTGCCTGGGCTTCAGCAGCCTCGCAGAAGGGCCCCTGGGGGACGAGCTGAGGGGCAATCTCCTGCAGCTGGAAGCAGAGCTGCAGATCCCAGGCTTGCACCTGGAGGAGTTCCTACAGGCCCTGAGAGGATTGGGGCCCGACAGACCAGTCTGCATCCTGGCTGGTGGAGAAACCACGGTCCAGCTCCAAGGAACAGGCAAGGGAGGGAGAAACCAGGAGCTGGTCCTGCGTGTGGGGCTGGGGCTGCACAAGGCCCAGGCCACAGGAGCCAGCAGCCCCCAAGGGAGGTGTGAGATCCTCTTCCTCAGTGGGGGAACAGACGGGCAGGATGGGCCAACGGAGGCAGCAGGAGCCTTCTGCAGCCCAGGGCTGGTGGCTGAGGCACTTCAGGAGGGCCTGGATGTGGAGGCCTTTCTCAGGAACAATGACTCCTACACGTTCTTCAGCCAGTTCCAAGGTGGGCATCACCTCCTGGTGACAGGCTTGACAGGCACCAATGTCATGGACATCCAGGCCATTTTAATTAGAGCCACGGAGTGATCATGAGAGCTCCCTCTGCAGACACCCAGATGCACTTAATTAGAAGCAGGAGTAAATGAGAGCACCAATGCTGTGGACAAATGCAAACTACTTAAATTAGGGCTCACTGTTGAGGCTGCCAGTGTCTTTGACAGAAAGAATCCACTGTGTAGACACATGAGTGAATGTCCACAGCAAAAACAAGCACTTCTAATTGGTGGGATCAGAGGAAGGTAAGGGGTCACATTACAGAGAAAGAAACTGGATTTAAGGCATGTGACTGCTCCAGTTAATTTAAGAGATGTAAGGAAGTTGAGGCCATTTGCAGAGCTACCATGGAGAGCCCTTGCTGCAATGTTGCACTTGCAGTGCCCCCAGCTAAGAGCAGCTCAGCAGTGGGGTTTTAGGGGTCCACTGGAGCAAATTACAGCAAGGCCTGCTCACATGAAGCATGGAGCGGCTGGGGGGATGTGCTGGGAAGGGGACACCCAGCACCTGCTCCACAAGCCAGCACAGTGCCCTTCCCACAGCAGGGTACTGAGATGACAGAGACCCAGGCCCAGCAGGATGCACTGCCAGGAGTGTGGCTAAGGAGCACGCTGGCAGAGAGAAGTTCTTGATACTGGCTGGGTGGCACAAGCAGTGCACAGTGACAAAGAGGACAACATACCTTCCCTGTACAGTGTAAGGATGGGGATGAATGAAGCGCAGTGACAAGCCAGCTGTGTGGAGTCCTCCTCCAGCCTCTTTCCCTCCACAGCAACATCTTCCCTGCTGGTCCCTGTTGGGAGAGCCTGTGTGCCAGCAGCATGTATGCTATGAGCTTTCATGGTGTAGTTTTCCAACTGTAGGAAACTCATGCATCCAGCCCGAGCCACTGACCTTTCCTCTGCACTGAGGCAGAAGTTGCTGTCATTCTGATTAACTCTGCTAATTCCACAGAACAAAAGACAAGGAAACCTTCGTGCTCAGCTCTCCTGACCCATACTGCTGAGCTGATCAAAGGGCAGATCTGCCAGAGCTGTGCTCTGACAGGGAGCTGCTCCCCCCACATGCACGAGGACACTGTGGTTATCACGTTTTTGTCACCTACTGCAGTGTGGTATGTGGGAGAGCAGAGATGAGCTCGGTTTCCCAGGACAGGGAGCTCACAGTGGGGCAGGATTTCAGGAGGGCTTTGCCTGCAGCAACAGGCACACTGACGGTTTGGCTGGGTATTCAAAGGGCTTTAGCTCAGCAGCCAGTATGACCCAGCACGTCCAACTCCTTTTGAATATCCGTCTGTTTGTTACAGAGCCTAAGTGGGAGCTGAGCTCCTTTGAAAATCCAGCTCTAATGTAATAGGACACGCTTGACTCAGACTCTTTCCAGACAGACCGACCTACTCCGTGTGCCTGATCTCATCGCGTGACATAAATACACCCTTGTGCCAACAGCCTGTGGTGTCTCACTGAACAGTCACTTGTTCTGCACCCCACTTCAAGGTGGATCAGAGGGTGGGGTTTTGTGGAGGATGCAAAACCTCCTATTTTGGTTTTGAAGCCAGTACCTAACAAGTAGGGATATCAGCAGGACCATCATGGGGCCTGCTGTCGATGCCAGGCTGGCAGCTGGACATTCTGGGCTACAGCCCAGGCTCAGAATAAGGCACAACCCTGGGAATTTCAAAACCCCACTCTTGCCCGGTGGTTTAAACTCATCCATGCATCTCATTTGTCCTCAGAGTCTGAAGGTCTTTTGTAACATGCCTGAACTTGCTCACAGTGGCAAGCAGCTCCCAGATCTGCTGGGGAAAATCTGCCAAGCGTTACAGAGCTCGCTGTGCCCCCGTAGTGTCAGGGGTGGTTGTGCAGGAGAAGCTGCTTTGTGCTCTGTGTTTTTCTCCAGAGGTCACTGGCAGGTCGCCTGCACCGTGCCCAGCAGGGCAGCTCCACAGGGCACTAACATGGGCAGCCACACAGCCACGAGTGTGGGCTGCAGCCAGGACAGCTGGGCCATTCTGCTGGCTCCAGAGTGTGCTGGGTGCTCCCTGGGCCATTCTGCTGGCCCCACAGCATGCTGAGCCCTCCCTGGGCCATTCTGCTCCAGCAGAATGCAGAGTGACTCCCTTTCAGGCTGGGGTGCCTGGCAGAAGGGTCACTGCAGCAGCAGACCAGTGTTTCAGCCTGGGCACACTGCCACCACTGCCACAGGGCCACCACAACCCCCTGCCCACAGCTCTGCCACACTGCTGAGCACCACCCTGGACTTGGAGCTGCTGCTTGTGCTGCCTCCCAGTCAATTCCAGAGGACCTTGGGCTAGTGCTGGCTGGCTTCTCCTGGGAAATGCCTGCTCCAGGTAGCCCCAGCAGTGTCCTTGCTTCCTGAATGGTGGCTTTTCATAACGATTAAAGAGTGTGTGTTGGGGAGGAGAGAAGTCTAATAAAAGCTTTGTTGAAAGGATGGAGCTGTTTGAAGTGCATTTCCCATCTACCTTTGCTTGGCTGCCATATATGGATTTTTGTTCTTGTCCTTTCTTTCCTAATGAGGAGATAACAGGCCAGGGGGAGGTTCAGCAAGAACACCCAGGCTACAGAAATACTTCTCTGATGCTTCTGCCTGGATAACTCAAAGCTCCATTTCCAAGGGGTTGCTTTGGTGGACCCTGTGCAACTTCTGCCAAGGGACAAAAGGAGCACTGGAGTGTGCTCAGCCCTCCCAGACAAAGCAGCATCTTATTCCTCTGGACAGTGCTCAGCAGGGAATTGTCTGCTATCACTCCAGGCCCAAGGCCAGCTCCCTCTGACCTGCAGTGCCTTCACAAAAGGTCAAAAGGCCCCATGCATGAGCCAACATACCTTTGGGCCCCACTGGCCAGGTTTAACAGGATTTGTGAGATAACACAAATCTTAAGACACGAGAGAGAGCATCGCTTACCTGCCTGGTAATGATTTGCCTCTGGGCTGGCAGGACTTGGCAGGAGCAATGACTTTCCCATTGGAACTCAAGTGAGTCACCACAGCTGAGCAGGCTTTGCAGCTTGTGCTTGCTGTCCTGGATGGGATATTGGCCTCATGAGAGTAAAGCTGTGCAAATGAAGACACCAGAGTGTGGAGCAACCCCGGTGTGTGGGCTGTGCTGGGACCAGCTGTGTGCCACCCTGGCTCTGGTGCTTGTGCCTAAGGAGAAAAGTCACAGAGAGAGAGAGTGAGGACAGTAAGAGACACAGGGGCTTGATGCTCACAGTCCCTTTGCTTTTTATCAGAAAGCAAAACTTTCTACACCAGCCAGCCTTCAGGAAGGAGCCAGGTGGGTGAAGATAGCCAGCAGCTCCCCGGCCATATCCCTACACATGGGCAGGAGACAGTGGGTGGGGAAAATGTGCTCAGATGCTGTGTGGGGAGCAGGTGAGCAAAGTCTGGGTATGTTCAGGGTTGATTTGCTCTCCCAGGTCGGCAGCTCGTAGCCAAACAGGGCTAACGGCCGGGGGAAGTAACAGCATTATTAACAGCACGAGCTTCTGGCAGTAAATTAAAAATCTTGGCTGCCGCCCTTGGCTCTGCTCTTGCCTCTTAGAAGACATTAATATCACAGCTCCCCAGCATTCCCATTATCACTTCATTAAGGATCCAATAATGATAAATGTGGATGGTTTTATTTTGCACAGAGCCTGATTAATGGCCAATAATTCACTAGGTGTTAATGGGGCCCTTCCTTTATGGAGGCATTGGAAGGAGCTGCCTTTCATCTCCTCCACAAGCCACAATTTTCACCATTTTCGCTAATGTGACAGATATAACACAAACCTTGAAAGAGTGGCTGAGGCCTCTTGAGAAACCTTGAAGAGCATCGTGCCTGGGGCAGCCCTTGCTGTCGTGGCCATTCCTCAGCATCTTTTTCCTCTTTTTCCTCTTCCTCCTCCCCTGTGCTGCTGGCAGTGCCTGCATATCCCAGGATATTTGGGGACAAAAGCAGAGCAGCAGATTCCCCAGGGATCAGCCCACCAGTGCAGTCACTGAGGCTCTCCACACAGATGTGGTGCAGAAGGGTGTTTGTGCGCCACCCTTGCAAGGGGTGCAATGCAAGGAGTGGGCTTGTGCCGGCCTCACCCCAAAGCAGCCTGGCACCCCTCATCTGCATCCCAAGAGGGCTGGGGAGACTGGGATGCAGGATGAGCTCAGGCTGAGGCCAGCAGTCTCCCTCCAGCCCCCGGGGACAGCTCTGGTGGCTCCTCTGAGGCCGGCTCCCGTGGCACAGGGGCTGCTCTCTGCCGCAGGAGCCCGGCGTAGTGCACGGCTTCAATCCCTATATGAAGTGGGATGTATAATCACATAGGAATAAAAAGCCATACAAGACAGCAGGCTGGGAGATGCTCCGTGCTGGAGGATGATGGGACAGTCCCTCTGCCCGGGCTGCCACGGCCCTGCTGGGATGGAGCCGGACCCCAGGGAGCCCCAGGATCCCCCCAGCCCCTGCATGGGGTCTGTGGGGACACACAGGAGCCCTGCATCAAGCAGAGGAGAGAGGCGATGTGTCAGCCAGGAGAAGGCTTGGGAGGCCCCAGAGCTGCTGCAGAGGGAGCCCCAGGAGGTGCCAGCACTTGCTCCCAGCTCTCCTAGCTAACAAGGGCCTCCCATCCCAACTCCCTGCTAGGGGCTGCGATAAGACTTGCTCTGTGCAGCACCCAGACCTCCTTCCCTCTCACAGTGCCCATGTGGGAGCACCACCCTGCAGGAGCTCCTCCAGCCTGGCATCCCTCTGCTTGTACCACCATTGTACATTGTACCAGCATTGTCCCCCAAGGCTTTACCAGCCCCACCAAGGCAGTGGGCACCACAACCCTCCAGCCCCACCAAGGCAGTGGGCACCATAACCCTCCAGCACCATCACAAACACCTGGTGAGGGGAGAAAAAAGAGCCAGCCTCCTCCCTGTGGCAGTCAGAGCATCCTTCTCCATCTTACCAGGGAGAGGAGCCCAGCAGCTGGAGCGAGCAGTTGCAGGGAGCTGTCAGCACCCAGCTGTCAGATCCCAAATCCCCTGGCAGCCCATTAGGAGCAGCTCCTGGCTGCCTGCAGGAGCTCTTGTCAGGGGACCAGGCACTAACATGGATCCTCCTCTAAGGAGGTGGATGTGGGTGGAGGGAAAGCAGGGAGCTGTTCCTCAGTGAACACTCAGAGAGCAGCACTGGCACAGCCAGGGCAGGGAGCCCACCCAAGCAGTGCTGGGGATGTAGCCAAGGGTGGCCAGCAGAAAGGGCTGTTTGTGCCACCTCCTCTCCCCCTGCCTTTCTGCTGACATCCCAGCAGCAATTCTGGCATCCACAGGATGGGAGAGCTGGAGCAGTGCCTGGGGCAGGAGAGAATGGGTGCTGGGTGCAGGCTCATGCAGTGCAGCCCAGACTGAGAAGGGAAAGGTCTTCTAGCTAAAAACAAACAAACAAAAAAAACCCCAAACTAACAAACAAAATCAAAACCAAGACAGACAAATAAAAACTCCACACCAACCTCCCACCAAAAAAAAAAAAAAAAAAAAAAAAAAAACAAACAACAAAACCCCCCCAGCAAAGTACCAATACATTCTCTGGTTGCCACACAGCACTAAAAACTCTTTTTGCTGGCCCAAGACAGCACAGCCAACAGCCTCCAGCTGAGCACTATGGTGTTGTCTTAAGCAGCTCCAGAGGGGCTGAGCCACCCCAGAACCATCACCCTGGGCTCTCCTTAAGCCAGCAGGAGGAATTCCAAGCCTCAGGCTGCCTTTCCATGCCACAGGGTAGCACTGGGAACGTCCACACTCTTCAAAACACTGCCAGAAGCCTTCCTCCAGCCCCAGTGCCCAGGTTTCTCCAGGGGCTGGGGCTGTGCAGGAGGGTGGGCTCTGCACATCATCCCTCGTGGGATGTGTCTGCCCACACTGGGTGGGCAGAGTCCTGAGGCAAGGCTCTCCACGTCCCCTCCCTGGGCAGCGCAGGCAGAGGGCTGCCAGACCCCAAGGAAGGGGGATCCATCCCCACAGAAGCTTTTTTCAGTGTAAAACCTGAAGGGTTTGGCTTTCCACATCAGAATTCCAAGGCTGTCACCAAGAGCTGTGAAGAGGTGAGCGTCAAACCACATCTGTGCCACTTTTTGGGAAGATGGAGAGGATGCAGAGGAGGACAGCCCTGGCTTTCCCTCGGCCAGGCTGTGCCACGGAATTTGCCACATTAGGCACCGTGACTCTTTCAGAAGCCCAAATCCCACAGTTTGAGGAGCTTGGCCCAACGAAATCCCCAACAAAACGCAGACAGGAACGGAATGGTGCCGGGCATTGGGGTGGCAGGGAGGGGACACTCCCAGGGACCCAACACCTGAGGGCAGCGCCGGGTCCCGATCGCTCCTTCACTGCTCCAGAGCGAGTCGGCAATTACGGGATCATCAGCTGATGAATTGTAGGAAAAGATGCGTTTGTGAATCACCGCACCCCGGCTGGGTACGAACACTGCCAGCGCTGTATTTGGGAGCAATTACTCTCCCCGAGCATGTGAATCATTAGGTATAATTACCCTAATAAATAAAAGGAAGATAACTCCAGTCTCTAGCCTAATCTAGAACAAGCGATTTTCGAGGAGAGCTGTATGAAATAAAAGCAGGAGCACAAGGCAGAGGGAAAGCAGTGAGAGGAGAGCTTCAAAACCTGGATGTGCTGTTAATCCTTCCCACAGGAACCAAAGCCAGCCGGCAGCAATGGAGTCTCTCCCACAGGTCCTCACTGGAGTTTGGTGGCAGAGAATTTGCCATAGAGGGCTCAGTTTGGATGCAGCAGGGTTGTCCCTTCCCAAGGCAGCATCCCACTGGAGCACAACTTCTCTTGGCAAAAGTTTCCCTGCTACAAAAATGCAAACAGGTTAAAAAAAAAAAAAAAAAAAAAAAAAAAAAAAAAAAAAAGCCAAACAGATTTATTTTGGAGACGATGGGGGGGGGGGGGGGGGCAACAGTTAGTCTAATGAAACCGTTTTGCTTTTCCCCTGGGAAACACCGGAATGAAAAAAAAAAGAAAAAAACAACAAAACTCTAAGCCCACCCCACTCAAAGTTGACATTTTGAAACGAAGCAGCAATTTTCTTCTCCACTTAAAATGTCATCACAGACTTTTGCTGTAAAAAAAAAGCAGCTTTCCCTGAGTGACATTTTGAGGGGAAATGTTGACTTAAAACCAGAAGGAAACCCCCAGTCCATGCAATGAAATGTTTCGAGCTGAAGTGAGACTCCTTGCAGGGAAATTGATATTTTTTGCAGGGAAAAAAACAAAAAACCCACCCCCAGCTACACATATTTAGTGGTTTGAATTTCCCACGGGAAAAACCCATCTCAAGGAGGCAAGACTTTGGGAAAGGATGGAGCAACATCACCACCCTGTTCTGGAAGAAACAGCAAACAGCATCCCTGATTCTGGGCAAGTTTCCTCAAAAGCTTTGCAAAAAATCAGTAGTAGAGTCTGTTTGTCCTAGCAGGTGCCAGGCAGGTGGACCTGGCTCTGTCCCGTCCCTGCAAGATGCCCAGCCCAGCAGTGGGGAAGATGCCAAGGCCAGGGGGTGCTGGCACTGGATTGGGGAGCCCCGGTGAGCAATAGCAGAGTTTATCCCACAGCCTTTGGGGGAGAAATTGGATTTAGTCTGTGACTCATGGGAATCCTGCTTGTTCCCCAGGGAGAAAGAGGATTGTGGCTCACTCGCCTGTGCTTGCAAGAGGGGCTGGGCTCTGCCCAGAGATGCTCCAGGAGATGGGGCTGGGCCTACACTCTCCTCTTAGGTGGGGTTTGACCAGGAACAATCTGTGCTCGGGCTCTCCCTGGGGCCACAGTTATTGCTGCCTGGGTTCTGTTTTTTTTAATAAACCTGTAATATGAGAAGCCTGCCCAGGAGAGCACAGGGATTATTGGCAAATATCAGTTCCCATTTGCCAGGCTTGGAGGGGCTTTAGCCACATGGATTAGCCAGGAACAGAGGGAGGGACACAAAGCACCGGGATGGGACAGAGCAGAACTGACTCCTTTGAACGCAGGGCTGCAGCAAAATCCTGCAGACAAGGATCCTCCAGCCTCCAAAGGAAAGGCCTGGGTGGGAAGGGCTGTGGAATCCTAATTAGCTTTTTGATATTAATGACTTGGCACAGAAGCAAACAAGGCAGTAACAGTGCCTGGCACAGCTCCTGCTGCCACATCCCAGTCCCGGCACTGGGCAGCCTGCACGAGGGGCTTGGTGGCACAGCCAGGGACGTGGGGACCCAAAGAAGCAGCAGCAGAGGGGGAGACATACCACTGTGGGACAGGAACTGCTCTGGGATGATGGCACAGGGAGGATGCAAAGCATGCAGGATGTGAGGGTACACAGCAGGACATGCTGTGGTTTCTGCCACCATCACCAGGACATGCCACCACTTGCACAGGGCCACCTCCCCTGCCAGGGGCTCTCTGCATGGCCAAGGCTGAGTCACTTCATCCCAGCAGCCCAAGGGCAGGGCACCCATCACCAGCTGTGCCGACAGGTACCTGCTGGCTTGGAAACACAAGGTGTGCAAATAAGTCTTTGTGCTGGACATCTGTGTCTAATCCCCTTTTAGGGGCTCCAAAAGCTTTTGGGGCACCCAGCAGGCAAACCAAGAGGAGCCATGGGGTGCAGGCCAAGGGCCCATGCCAGGGGGACACTCTGTTATATTCATGAGAGCTGTTAATTTTTAAATGCTGCAGGGCAGGGAGGGGATGAGCCTCCCTCTTGCCCAGGAACACTCAGTGACCAACAACTTCTTGTGTCTAAGGCTGACAGCTGCTCGAGGAAGCAAAGGGGCTCCCCACACATCACCTCCAGCACTCTGGGTGCAAACCTAAGAGCCACCCACCAGCAGCTGCTGGATGCACAACCCAGCCACAGTCCCACCACCCCTGAGCTCAGTGTTATGCCAAAAACAAGCAACACAAGCACTTCTGTGCAGAAGCATAACCTCAGACACAGCTTTTGCGTCCAGCTCACCTCTCCCCTGCCCCCTGCCTATACCAGAATGTCCAGCAACAAGCCCAGCCTGGGAGGACACGAAGTCTACCCCAATACCTGACTAACTTAACTCGACTTATCTACACAGCCCCACAAACAACACCACACCCTCCCCTTTACTGCTTTAACCTCTTATAAACCCTCCTGGAAAGGCAGGAATCGCTGTGTGCTGTGCTGAGCCACCAGAAGTTGATTAAGCCCTAATTAATTGCATTAAGGTCAGCCAATGTACTCTGTTGAGGAAGAAAGCCAATAATTAAACTCCACGTGTGGTGTGCTTCTGCCATTAGCTCCCCAGGCTGCGGCGTCGGGCTCGGCGGGTCACAGCCAGCGCCGCTCGCCAGCACATGGCCCTGGCACTCGGGGAATAATGAAGTGCTGGGCATAAAACCATCAGCACTTCAGCGGCCGGGTGGCACAGCCCACCCAGCAGGGCTGGGGACAGCAGGGGGACATGGGCTGCATGGGGAGCATCCTCTGCAGGGCACCCAGAGCAGGAGGTGGCTGTGTCTGGCAGGGCTGGGGCTGGCACAGGCCCTGCCTGGGAGGGCAAGGCTCGGGAAAGCCTCGGGGAAGCCGACAATGGGGTTTTGTGTGGTCCCGACAGGAGCACCTGCCCCGCGCTGGGAGCCGGCCAGGGGCACCATATGGAGGGGAGCTGGCCCTGGCTTGGGGCCAGGCCGGGTGGGACACAGCCCCGAGCCCGGGATGGGACCCTGGGAGCCATCGCCCCTCCAGCCTGGCAATGAGACCAGAGGCACAGAGATGGTGGGCACCAGGTGGGTGTGAGCACCGGTTTGGTCATGGCCACACCAGCCCCAGGTGCGACACGGCCTGAGACACTGCAGGAGGGCCCAACCTTGGGGAACCTTGCCTTGCCCTGGGGCTTGGCAACAGAGCAGGGAGTGACCGAGGGATGGGCAACGGGGTCCCGGCATCTGGGGAGAGGAAGGAGTGCAGGGCACTGGGGGCTCTGCCCCGTCAATCCCGCCCTGGCAGCAAGCTCATTTAAGGCTTTTCTTTGCTCCCAGCTGAAAAAATAAAGGCCAAGGTAATCTGCCTGCCTGTCCCTCTTTGTCTCGGGGATAATAGCAGCCAGCGCAGTGTGGAGCCCCCCAGGGCTTTGCAGATTAGAGCTTTCAGAGATGTCTACAGTGAGTGCCTGGACAAAAACGAGAGGTGGTGGAGCAGAGCAGGACGAAGGGGACCTCACAAGGTCACCCACTCCCTGCCTAACTGCATCTCCCCTCTCTGTACCCTGCCAGTGGCCAGGTGGGTGATGGGATGGTGGCCAGCAGATGGGACAGTGGCACAGTGCTCCTCTGGGCCTCCCAGCTCCAAAGGCTGACCTCTCTGAGGGCAGAGTTATAACTATGTCACAGCTGCTTTTTTTTTATAATTTACATTTTGATGATTCTGATCGTTACACATCTGAACTGGGGATGGAAATAGAGACAAAACCACGTAACCTGCCACAGAAACCACAACAGTGTGAGCTGCTGCTCCTGTACTCACAAGGACTTCTCTGCAGGCCACCTACAGAGCCAAAATGACTGGCTGGAGACATGGGAATCGCCGTGCAGGGCTGAGCTGCAGCTGGCTTTTCAATAACTCAAAGGGTCAAGACACCAGAGAAAAAATCCCAAACCAGTTCCCCTATTTCTCATGAGTTTTGTCTGGCAGGAGGCGTTCCAGCCCCGGCAACGAATATCCACTCAGGAATGTCTCATGCTGAAAAGCACACACACAAAAAAAGGGGGGAGGTGGGAGGAAACCCTACGCCCGGCCTTCTTTCCGTGTGGCCGAGTTCAAGCGGCTCGGAGAGGGCAGGCAGGGGCTCGCAGCAGCGGCAGGGCTCGGCAGCGCGGAGGGCCGAGCACAGGAGACGCCATGCCTTGTTCATCCCCCTCCCCACGCTCTGCTCGGGCTGTGCATGTCCACGCGAGCCCCGGGATGCGGCCAGTGCCTGACCGTGCCCTGCTGCCCTCCCTGCCGTCACCGCACGCGTCATTGCTCCAAACACAGCCCGTGGAGCCGGCGGGCCCGGCCTGCGCTCCCTCCCCACGGGGCTCGGAGCCCACACTCCGCTCCCGCTCCGCCCGGGTTCATCCAGCTGAGCAAAGCCATCGGTGCCCAAAGCCACGGCAGCATCCTGTACGAACTTTCTGGGGACAAGGGAGCGGGCGCTTTGTGTGCGCACCCCGAAAAGCCCCGCATGCCCTCTGTGTGCTGCCCACCGAGCATCACCTCCTCCCTGCCCGCCAGAGACAGCCTAGCCATGGAGAAGGAACCAGACAGAGCAGAGGGCAGACACAGACGCCAGACAATAAATCCATGGCTAAACCTGTGGTCCTCAAGAGCCCAGCTCCGGGCTGAGCAGAGCCCACCGCTGCTCTGCCCCTCGGGGTGCCCACACCTTCCCCCGGGCGCAGCACCCACGCCGGCTGCCGCCCGGGGTGATCCACGGCATCCCACTGAAATTTTAGCTCCGGCCTCCGTAGCAGATGGAGATAAGGACAAAACTACTCACTCGCTTATAAACAAGGGGCCAGATTCTGCCGCCAGCATCCGGCAGGCGATACCCGAGCCGGCGAGGCCGAAGGCAGCCACAAAGCGGCTCCATGCCGGGATCGCAGCCGGATCCGGCAGCCGGCCCGCGGTTCGGGCACGGAGCAGCCCCGGCTTCTCCTTTCACCTGGGGCTGCTGTGAATCCCGGCAGCGCAGGAGGAGCCACGCAGAGCAAAGGCGGCTCGGGGAAATGGGATCCCCGCCTGGGGACGGTATCAAAGACACATGCAAAAGGGAAAATAAAAGACCAACCAACCCCCCCCCCCCCCCCCCCCCCCGCGTCCCTCATCCTCGTCCCTGCTCCAAACAAAGGCAAACCTGGGCATAGCAGCACACACCTGAAACACAAGCCCCTGCGAGCCCAAGCCCCCTGCGAGCCCAGGCCGGCTGAGAAGCCCCCAGCCCCACGGGACCGCCGGGGACCAGCAGCACACACAGACCTGAGTGACAGAGATGCCCAAACCGAGACACGGGGCCCGTGACCAAAATCATGCCGGGAGAAAAGCCCACCCTGGGGAAAGCAGCTCCGTGGAGGTACCTGTGTCAGACCGGCAGTGCCCCCAGGCGCGGGCCATCCCGACACCGGGAGGTGGCAGGCATTTATTGGGGCTGTCCCCCCGCGCTCGGCACCGCGGCTCCGGGGCGGCAGGGGCTGCCATTGGCTCCCGCGCCACCCGGGCAGCATCGCTCTCCAGGGGCTCGCTCTGCCACGGCCAACTTTACAAGGGAAGCATTTTTTTTTTTTTTTCCCTGCTGAAACAAAGACGAGGGCTCCAGCGAGCGAGAGCACGGATGAGAAAACAGGAGAGGGAGGGGGGGAGAGTGGGCTGGAAAAAAAAAGTCCACACAAACCCACGGATCTTGAAACAAGAGGGAAGGATAAAAAAGAAACCAGAGGCTGCAGAGGTAGACGTGGAGATGGGAGGATGAAAAATTGCAGAGGGAAGAGGCGGCAGCCGGGAAAGGAGCAGGGAGCTCAGCCGTGTCACATGCATCACATCCCCTGAGAGCCACCGGCCACCCCGGCAGCCTACCGAGGCCACCCGGGACGATGCAGGGAACCTACAGGGAGTCAGTCTCTCGCGGGCCGGGGCTCTGCGGGGAGAGCGGACAAGGGCTCGGCCCCTCCGGACACGACTCCTGCCTCCCAGGGTGTCCCCGCTCAGTGGGCTCTCCCCCAGGCGCCCCCGGCCCCACCGAGGTGGCCAGAGCAGTGACCGCTGGGGAAATGGGGGCCACAGCGAGCGGCCCGGGGGTCCCCCGAGGTGTCCCTGCCCCGGATCCACCTGCCGCCAGGCAGCCGGAGCCCGACCCACGCCCACGCCAGCCCCCGCCATCCCCCGGCCTCGCTCCCCGCGGGCACCCGAGGAGCCCCATCACCCCGGGCCGTCCCCAGGACCACCGATCCTCCATCCCGGAGCCTTTCTGCCCCGGCCGGCCAGGCAGCAGCCTCCCTCCCGGCAGGATCCAGCCCCGGCTCCAGCCCAGCGCCCCCGGGCAGCGGCAGCAGCGGGAACACCCCCGCGCCGCTCCCATCCCCGGCCCGGTACCGCCGGGCAGCCCCCGGCGCCGCTCCCGCCGAGCCGGGGCTGCCGCACCTGCCCCGCCGCCCGCTCCTGCCCCGCTCCGAGCTCCCTCCCCTGGAGCGGCCGCGCTGCCGCTGCCGGTGCCGCTGCCGCTGCCGGTCCTACCTGCGCGGCGCCGCCGTCCCCGTCTGCAGCCGCCGCCGACTCGCGCTGCCGCGGGGGCGGGCAGCGGGAAAGGGGGGGCGAGCGCCCCCTCCCCGCCCCCGGCCCTGCCCGGCACCGGCCCCCAGCCCGGCCGGGGCTCCCCGCCCCCTCCGCAGCCTCCGCTGCCCGACAGCCCCTCGGGACCCCCACGGGCTCCGAGCGAGCGCAGGGGGAGCCCGGCCCGGGATGGGGACACGGCCCGCATGGAGGTCACGGCACACATGTGGGCAGAGGGAGCCCGGGACAGGGATGCCCACCCTGGGAGACCAAAACATCTCAGGCGGGATGGAGCATCGCCGCCGTCCTCTTTCCCGCTGGCTTCCCTCTGAGCAGCGGCAGGTGCAGGGAAGGGCTGTGACTGTCCCCACGCACATGGCAGTGGGGTGCTGCAGGTGCATGCTGTGCTGGTGATGCAGCTCTGGGCCCCAACATGCACTCAGTCCCACAAACCACACACACATGAACACTCCTCTGTGTCCTCCAGCTGGCTACTGCCAACCCTGCCAAACCCTCCCGGGCAAGGTGGCTGTCACCCACCGTCCTGGGTGAACCAACTCAAAGGGGACATTGGGGGACATGGTGTTGCACCCCATCCACATACACACAACCTCTTTTGATGTCTCGCCGCTGGTTTGGCTCCCTCTTTATCTCTGAGGGCTGGCATCAAGGTGGCAGAAAAATCCAAGGGGAAAGTGCAGATGTCACCCAGGCTTGGTCCCATTCATCCCCTGCTCACTCCCAGCCCCGCAGTGCTGCTGGCTGGAGCGAGGCACGGATGCCAGGCCCTGAACCACGGTGGCAGAGGTGGCCCTGGGGCTTGCCCTGGAAAAGGAGGGGATGGCAGTGTGTGGGAGCTGTGTCCCACCAGTACCAACTTCCCAGGACAGCCTCAGGCTCTACCTTAGCAGATTGGATTCACCCAAACTCCCCTGCCTCTCATGCCCCCTGTCCCAAGCCATGCCATTCCTCTAGCATTAATAAAGCCATTAATTAGTAGATTGGAGATACAGGTCAGAAATGCCACTTTGGAGCAAGCTGGAAGTGCTGCAGCTGGGATCACAGCGATAAGCAGGTTCAAGGAGGCAGAAGATAAGTTAATACCAGGGCCAGTGTTTAATACAGGCAATTCCTGCCCAGGCCATTCTGGAGCCCCGAGCACACCGAGCCCGTGAAGACGAGCAGGGCCGGGCCGGGCCGGGCTGGGCTGGGTCCCTCAGGGGAACCGGCGGAGGGGGAGAGCGGGGCCGCGGCTGCCGCGCCGAGCACGGAGCACGGAGCACAGAGTACACAGCACCGAGCACCGAGCACCGAGCACAGAGCCGCCTTTCATTACAAAGGGCCGGGAAGCGGCTCCGAGCTGCCAGCAGCACTGACACCGTGCAAGAGGGGATTTTTCAGGCTGATGCAGCAACAAAGGCAGTTAAATCTAGCCAGGTAAGAGGCTTTCGAGGTTAGCTGGCTGTTCCCACAGCACAGGCTTTCTTTTCTTTTTTTTTTTTTTTTTTTCGTTTCTCCCCCTCCCTCTTTCCTCCCTCCTTTTCTAGGGGGAATTATTTTTGGTAATCCATGTGTTGCTGCTCGTTGGGCGCTGGAGCAGAAGTAAGCAGGTAAGCTGCACTTTTATCCCCAGCCCAGCTTCCCACCACGGCCAGGACTCCAGTGAGGGGCTCTGAGCTCAAAGAAAAGCAGCGAGGCTGGGCCAAGGCAGCTGGAGCGGCGCTAAGCTCACAGCAGCTGGGAATTCCTTCTCTTTTTTCCATTGAAATGATGGCAGGGGGAAGCTACCTGGAGAGGAGCAGGTTCCACAAGAAGCACCTGCTGCACTGCTGGAGCTGTGTGTGCTGAGGTGTCACTGGGGGGTTTAGGGTGATGGCACCCACCTGGAGTGCCTCGCTGCCTGGCAGGGCCCAGGGGTGCTGGGCATGGAAAGCCACCCATGACACCCACGCCCGTCCTAGGGCAGGGGATGCTCCCATCACTGCTTCTGCAGGGAGTCCAGGAGGTTCAGGCAGCTCAGTGGGACATTGTGGAGATAGATCAGGATGAAGCCCAGACCCTGGAGCCTGTTGAAGGCCTGGAGGGTGTTTCTGAAGGGATTTGTGTTTCTGGAGACCTGCATGCCAGCCCCAGTGCTCCCTAGGGAAACACCCTGGGCTCCCACCAGCCCTGCCAGGTGGAGGATGCTCCAGTGGCCTGTGACTCATCCTGTCCTCCCAGTGCTTCACACCAGCAGTGGGATGTGACAGGACCCTGGAGGCTGCAGTGAGCCGTGGCAGTGATCAGTGACTGTGCTGCCATGCAGGGACCCACGGCCCCCTGCCATCCCAGGCTCATGGCCATCACAGCGTGGCCACAACTCACCTCCCTGATGGAGCTCATCGTCTCATCCTCTTCTGGTGGCAGCTCCTCACACATCAGCTGCTGAGCCCAGGAGCCCCTGTGTGGGTCCAGCTGGGGCAATGGTGTTGCTCCATTCCCTGAGGATGCCTTTGCATCACCCTGGTGCCATGCAGTGCTGGCTGCTTCCTGTAGCTTGTGCCCACACTGTGCTCTGGTTAATGGTGCAGCCACCACCACCGAGGTGCCCAGCACCCTACCCAGACACCCGAACCCTGCCTTGGTGTGGGATGAAGGTGGTTGAAAATCCCTCTTCCTCCCCATCATCCTCCTCTTCTCCCTGCCCAGCCAGCGTCCACCACTGCAACAAGATTAAACCAATTGCACCATTATTTGTTCCATATTTAATAAGGGTTTGAGGAGCAGATCTCCCAGTAAGCCCCTGCTATCAATCAAACCCGCACAGAGTCCCCCTTCGTGCCTGCCTTTCCAAGAAGAAAGAAAACAAAATTGGTCTAATTTATTATTCATTTGTTCATTAAGTCTGTATTAACCAGATATATTATAAAGGAAAACAGGATTGCGCCTTTTGATCAGTAAACCCTCTGCTCATGAATATCCATGAGCCTCCCCCCTGCCCCAGCACCTCTCCCGTGTGATGGAGGGGGCAGTGGTGGGTGCTGGCACCGGGCTGGTCCTGGCACTGCTCAGGGCTGGGAAGCTGCTCTCAGCTCTCAGCTCTGTCTGCTTGCAGGGCACTGGGGATCAGCTGTGCCATCCCACGGCACTCCAGAGCTCACCACTGACGAGTGCCCACAGCTGGCAGGGAGAGGCCAAGCCCTGCTGGGCGCAGGAGGCCGTGGGGACGTGCTGGGGGGCACTGGGGTGATGGGCTCCCCTCCCTCGCTGCCTGGGGCTGAGCAGGAAGCCGAGCAGGTGGTGTTTCCTCGGCGTGAACAAGCAGCATATGTGCCTGGATCCCCGGCGCGTGGCGGCGGCGCCGATGCCGCGACTCCCCCTGCGCTGGGGGAGGCACACGGGACCCCCAGTGCCAGGGATGGCCTGCAGGACCAGCACAGACTGCAGACTGCAGGACCAGCAGCAGCACGAATCCCTGCTCCCTGGGATCCTCCATGCGCCTCCTGGGCCATCCCAGGGAGGATGGGAACGCCAGGAGATGTTGCAGGGACTGGCTGGCACCAGGTCATCAGCTCATGGTGGCGTTCCCCCAGAGCCAGCAGCAGCGTGTGGAGAGCCGTGTCCCAGCCCAGCAGGATGGTGGATCCCAGCCCTGCCCGGGAGCTGTTGCACCCTGCAGCAGCAGTGGGCGTACACGCAGAAATGCCACATCCTCATGGATGTCCATGCACCCATGCAGTCCAGCCAGACCTGAAAATAGGTTGGTTTAAAAAATGCATCACTTTGAAGTTATGTAAATGAAAGGCAGCGGCAAACAGAGCATGCTGGCAAAAGGGTTTCCAATTTTTTTTTTTTCCTCCTCGCCAGCTTCCTCCAGTTAAAATTGGGTTGCAATTCATTAATAAAGGAACAGTTGTACTGAATAAGCTCCCGTGCTTAAATCAGGACAGAGAAGCGTAATTAACCCAGCTCCAGTCTGATGTGATGGAAGAGGAAAATGCTCTTCTGTTTTGGTCCCTTCCCTTAAAAGCCCGCTGCGTTCTCCCGGCCTCTGGGGAACGGAGCTGAGCTTCTTATTTAAAAATGAAGCTCGCAGCCTGACAGAGCGGGTTCATGTATATATATATAAAAGCTGTCATGATGATATTTTATTCATACCCCTCTTCCCCTTCCCTTTGCTTGGAAAATCCAGGAGCAGCCAGCAGGCAGTGTGGAGAGAGAGAGAGAGAGAGAAAGCAAGAATCCCCTTTTAAAAGTGAATTACAGATGCAAGTCACATTAGTTGAAGCCCCACGAGGCGGCAGATTCCTGAGTGCCAGGGCTGGCCCCGGCGGCTTGGCCAGCCCAGCCCTGGCACCGCAGCTCCCACCCGTGAGACAGCGGGAGGGGACGGGGGGTGGCACCGGCTGCACTCCACTCATGTGTACAAGATTTGTCCTCGCTCCTCTGAACGCAGCGACCACCTAAATTACAGCCTCATTAAGGGCCACAAAGGGCTCCCTCTGGCCGTTCCTATAAGTGGGGTTCAGCCCATTGTCCTGGGCTCCAGGTGAGAGGATTCCTTCTCCACCATTATTTCCGGGGCTGGCTCTCCACCTCTCCCCCAGCAGTGTGTCTGGAGGAGCCAGACGCTGTCCGGCCGCCGTGGAAGCGGCACGTGGCTCTGCATGTTGATGGAGCATCCCTGCGGCTCGGCTCGGCTCTGCCCGGCCCTGCTCCCCCTTCCCCCGCCGCCGCTGCCTCCCCTGCTGCACAAATAGCTGCTCAATGGGGGCATGGGAAGGCAAACTGGATTTTGGGGGGGTCTTTGGGTGGCGAAGAGCTGCCCACAACAAGGGTGTTGGGTTTGCTGTACAGGGCAGGGAGTCTGGGGAGGCAGAGCAGGACAGAGCGGTCCATTGAAACTGGGAGTGCTGCAGGACTGGCTTGATGTGAGAAGCTGAATTCCACACAGGACAGACCCATCAACATCTCCTCTGCCCCTGCTGAAGCCACACTGTGTCACCTGTCCCTGTGTCACCTGGGGTGAGGTGAATGCCCAGAGGGACGCAGCCAGTGATCCCCAGAGGAGCAGCCCTGAGATGGGGACACACAGAAGGAGCTCTGCCATGGGGAAGTGCAGCAGTTCCCCTGTGCCACAGGGCTGCCCAATTACTCTGGGTATGGAGCTGGAGCAGGGGTGGCACTGCTCCATGGCACAACTCCCCCATTCTCTGGGGACCTTCTCCATATTCCTTCTGCTTTACTCCCAATGCCTGCCCGTGTCCACCCCTTGTAGCTCTGCCCCAGGGGATTTTGAGGCTGTAATACTTTTATTAAAACTAACAGGTTGGGTCCCAGAGCCCAGAGATGCTGGGCCCTGCCATGAACCCATCATACCCCCCACAAACAGCTGGGTACTGGCGTGGAGGGAACAGGGCGCTGCCAGGGCTCATCCTGCCCTGCGCACACCAGCATGCCTGGAAAGCCTTGATGGGGCAGACTGAATCCCTGGGGATGAAGGAGATGTGGGTGATGCCAGCCAGCCCTTTTGTAGCAGAGATGTTTCTGGTGAGGAGAAAAAAAAGAAAAATCAGTGTTTGTTTCTTTCTGAGAAGATTGCTCTCTGCGCGCTCCTTGTATTTAGTTATTATTAAAGGGTTGTTTTGCTGTCAGTGAAAGCCTGCAATTACAGGCTCTCTCTTCTTTTCCTGGCTGTCACTATTCCCCATGAAAGCATTGCCCACAATTTTAGCATTTCTGCATTTCAATGTAAAGAAAAAGAAATTGGGATTTGGGCTGACACTTGCCATGTGCGCGTGGCTGGTTTCAAACTCCTCTGATTGTCTCCCCACCAAAAACCATCATTTTGGGGGGCTCAGACCAGAGCAGAATGTCGATGTGTGCACTAGCAGAGGCTCTTTGGTCTTTGCTTGTTCAATCCATATCCAGGCAAAAAGCTCACAGAAATCCTAACAATGCCAATGCTGTGGTCAGGAAACCTACCCCACCTCACACCCTTCTCCCATAAGTGTGCTGTGCAGAAAAAAATACACTATTTAGTGAAAATAGTGAAGATCCTTATAAATTTCCCTTGGTCAAATAATTCAAGGCTGATGGCTGGAAACACACTTGGTGCCCTGTATCTGTCTGTGCCAGCTCCACATTGTGCCTGCCACACCATAAATCCCTTCCCTGACCCCGTGAAACATGGGATATCCCCAGCCAGAAACAGCATCCATGTGGAGCCAGAGATGCAGCAAATGGGGCAGACTTGGCTCTGCTGGACCCCAAATCCTCAACATTCCTGGAGGAATCCCCCCAAAGTTCATGGGGACGCTTCTCCTCCCTCTGAACCCTCCTCCCCGGCTGTATCACCACTAATCTAATGTGGCTAATTTTAAACGAAGCTGCCCTCCCTTGACATGCATCTCCCCGTGGCATTGAAATTAAATGTAGGCTGTAATTTGGCATTTGAGAAGCGAAAGGGATGGTGGCCCTAAGGGAAAAGATAACAGCTTGGCTGTTTGTGTTAAATAGCTGTCTGCGAGCTTCAAACTGCAGCCGGAGATTCAGCTCACGGCGGGCAGGCTGCCAGCCCCCGGCCTGCTTTGGCTGCAGCTCCTCCACAGCAGCAAGCTCGGAGGGGGGATCCAGCCCCGACCCCCCAGAGCATCTCACAGGGCATCTGCTGCTCCCCAGGCTCCGTGGCTCCTGCTGAACTGTCTGGCGGGATCCTTGCTCCAGCTCCAGGGATGGATGCACAGCCATGGGGAGGGAGGAGCGCAGGGCTCTGGGCATTCTGAACCTGGCACGGCCATCCCAAGCCCGTGCTGCCCCCTGTGAGGTGGTGACATCCCTGCCGAGTGCTGCACCAGTGTGGAATTGCAGCTGGTGATGCTGGGATGTGGCCTCAGCATGGCACACAGGTCCCCAGATTGGCTCCAGACCCCAGCTCTCCTTGCAGGTGAAAGCTCTGTGCCACCTGAGGACTTTGCTTGAAAATAAAAGTTTGCTTCCCTCCAATCCAATGTTTCTCATGGCCTGAAACAAAAATTAATTTTAATTTCAAGCTTGCTTTTTTTTTTTTTTTTTTTTTTTTTTTTTTTTTGTATTTTAATAGATGCTGTTAATAAAAGGGAGACTTTGAGATGGCAATTTCCAGCAGCAGAACATGCCTGTTTTGGGGGCAGTTTGTTTTGAACTGAAAAAATTTGCCAAGGCAGTGGGAATTTGCCTGTGCCCCTGGGTTCACTGGGGGCACGGGGCAGGCAGGGGATGGAGGAGGCAGATGTCCCCGTGGCCAGGGCCAGCTGCAGCCCAGGGATGGGGATCCCCGATGGGATGGTTACCTGGGGCACCTCCCAGCCCTTCATCCTTGCCAGCCCACCCACCTCCATCCCTGTGCCCTCCTCCTTGCCCGCACCCAGTTCCCATTCCCCAGGAGCTGCTCGTCTCTCCCAGCCCTTTGTACCGCTTGTCTCCATCCTCCCCTTTGTTTAGCATTTTAATTATTTTAATTACCTTGTTTGCCAGCTTATCGCGGCGCTCAAACCCATCTGTGTGCGAGCGAGCAGACACAGACTTTTATCTGCAGCCCGCCGTCAGCCCCATTAGCATTTTTTACTCCGGCTTTGGTGGAGGAGAGGAGAAATTTGCATTTCTGCCTGGGCCGGTGGGGCTGGCACGGCCGTCCCTCGCCTCGCAGGGTCACCTCATTCTTCCCAGAAGAATGGGACTAATTTATCTCTCCCCCCTCCTTGTATCCATTTCAAATGAGAGATTAATATAATGACAAACATAGAGCCCGAGTGGGGGCGATGCCTGAGCCCTGCCATGGGGTTTTCCCTCTCCAGGGAGGCAGGTGAGGTGGATGCTGTCCCCAGGAGCACCCTTGGGTCTCCAGGAGCAAGGTGTCTTTGGGGAAAAGCTTCTTTTTGTTGAGTTTGGGTGCTAAAATGCTGCTTGGTGGCAGGGACAGGGGTCAGAGGCAGGGATGCTGGACCCAGCTGCAGATGGGAGGAGACTGGGACATGGCTGGGGCTTCAGGCTGAGGTTAAACAGCAATGCTGCTGCAGTGGCAGCTGCCTTCCAGGTGGGCTGCATGCCCCCCACTGTACTTCAGGGACAAATGAGAGATGTCACTGCTGGAAACCCTCTCCCAGCATCCTTTTAGCAGTACTTAAATGCTCTCCCAAAGAGGCCCAACCACCAATACACCTGTATCAGCTCACCTTCAAATGCACTTCGGTGCCCTATTTTCACTGCACAACAACAAATTAACAGCCCCAGGTTTGGGAATGACTGCCGGTCCCCCACCAGGGCTCCCCTGAGTGGCCCAAGACCCCTTTTTACTGCCCCAAAGCATTGCTGTAATCCAGCTGTGAGCTGCACCTGGAGCCCTCTCCCTGTGTGCCAGGCTGGGAGAGCAGGGGTCCCCTAGGGAAAGCTGGGTGGCCAGGGCTGTTCATGGGTACCCAGCTGTGCCACGGTGTGAGCAAGGTGGAAAACATCCCTTGGAGCTGGGCTGGGCAGCCAGGAGTTCATCCTCACACAGGACACCTCATGGAGAAAGAGCAGCCCATGGACACAAGCTGTTCCATGGAACCAGAAACCCTTGTGGAGAGAGGACATGCACCCAGGTCAGGATAACACTTGGGGACAGGATATTGCTTAGGCACAGGGCCTCAGTTTAGGACAGGGAGTTCTTTGGGAACAGGACCCCATCCATGACAGGGCATCCCTTGGGAACAGGATCCCCTGTTCCCATAAGAATGCCTCTGTGGGACAAGAGTCCCATCCAGGGCAGGATGTCCCTTTGGGACAGAAAGCCCATAAGGACAGACAGGATGCCCTCAGAGCACAGGCCAGGCCCTTTGCTGCCAGGACTCTCAGATCCCCCAACATCTGCTTCTAAACCCTCCTTTAAACACTCAACACACCTCAGTGTGTGAATAAAGGGTCTCACACTTCTGATTAGAGTCACCACGAAAAATGGAGTGAATTAACCAAATTCCAGAGCAGAAGAAATCTCCTAAAATCCTGCACACCTTTCCTGCACCCAGCAAAGTCCTTTAAGACCCAGGAAAGGCAATAAAGGCAATTCACTGGTTCCAAATCTGTTAAACAAAGGAATCGGAGACAAAAGGATCCATCAGCCCAGAGAGTCTTGAGGGAGACATGGAGGACAGTGACCCCAGCAGTGAGGAGCCCACCATGTCTCTCCACCACCTGGGAAAGCAGCAGGCCAGTGTTTTACTGAGGTCTGGGCTGCAAAACTTAACAAGGAAGAAATTCAAAGGAGAAACTTTACTAAAATAGCTTTAGGAAATCATCTCACCAAAGGGATAGGAGGAAGAACAAAGGAAGGTGGAGGGAGCAAACCCAAGGGAAGGGAATATCAGGACATGGCACCATTCACTGAGTCTGCTAAGGTGATGATGCGGAGGGGAAGGAGGAAGGACTGCCCAGCTGCCTCAGCACAGCCCAGTGCCCCTTGCTGGCAAGGCCAGGCTTGGCTGTGTTGTGGGTGGTGGTATTGAAGGGCAGGTGAGAGAAGAGCAGCAGCCCCAGTGTCCAGCCATGTCATGCTCTGGGTCACAGCCACTTCCTTCCCAAGCACGTCACAGCTCCGTGCTCCACTGCTGCTGGAAAGCATGGCAGATTCCATCCATAATTTACAGGGATATCCATCTGGGAAGTGGCTTGACAGGCCTGCGAGAGCAGCACTGCTCTCCTGGCTCCTGCTCTTCTTTTAATTTAAAAATTCTTTACATTGAGGCATGGTATGAATAAGGCCAGGGGCAGGCACCATCCCCTCCCTCCCCTGTCACTGCCTCCTTGCCTTGCCACAGCAGGTCCTTGCAGCTCCCCAGGACACAGTTTGGAGGTGACTCCCACACCTTTAGCTCAGCTTCTCGGGACAGGCTGTCTTGGGAAGCTCCCAGAGATGCTGCAGCTCCAGGGCCGGCCTGGAGGATGCTGGTTGCTGTGGAAACAGCAGGGCCAGATCCAGGGACAGCAGCATTTCCCTGCACCTGGGACCAGCTCCTCTCACCTAGCTTGCAGCTGGAGAGCACAGGATGCAGAGAGCTGTTCTGGTGGCACTGGGCTGTTCCCAGCCCCAGTCTGTCTGCTCCCAGTCCCATTTTCCCCAGGGATCAATGGATTTACCCCCTGCCACCCCGTGTATGTCATGCACAGCATGTTCATTGCACAGGGCTCCCTGGGGTGGAACAAAATGCTTTGTACCTGGGCCACCACCTCTCCTCCAGCCACCTGGGGGATCCAGCCATCCCCCAGGAACAGCATGGCATAGCCTGGCAGCTGCAGGCCACCACAGCCCAGGAAAGCCTTTTGCACCAGCACCACGACTTCACTCAACCAGGGCACCACCCAGGGTCTCCTAAATGCCACCCAGACCTGCAGGAGCTGGGACACAGTGGGACAAGGCACACAGTGCAGCCAAACCCTGCCATCAGCCAGGCTGTGTGCCAGGCTTCCAGGCACCCCAGGCTCATCCCTGCTCCACTCTGGGGCAGCTCAGCTCCTTGCAGGAATGCCAGGATGATGGAGGAGCCTGCCGGAGTGGAGGAAGCCAGGTAAACCTCTCCATCCATCAGGGCCCCCACTTTCTGCTAAGCACATTAGGGGATAATTAAGTAAAAATAGGCCTTCCGACCAGTGTAGCTCATTAAGGGCTAATTAAGTTAATTAGTGCCAGGTGTGGATTGCAGCGCTTGCGCGTGTGGCTGTTGTTTGCTGTAATTGCATTTTCTCAGCAGCTTCCTCCGCCGGGCTGGAGCGCTGCCAACAAGGAAGGGATTCAGTGCCCGCTGTTGGTGCAACACGGGGCAGCTGATGGGCACCCGGCGATGGCACCGCACCAGGGACAGTTAACCCTTCTGTCCCCGTGCCCCCCGAGCGCCTCTCCCACCCCAAAGCCAGCGCCTGACCGTGCCTGTCCCTCTGGTGTGCTCCTCCTGCCTGCACGCAGGGCATGGACAAGAGCCTGTGCCACAGCAGTCTCCAAAAGCAGCCAGGAAGGCAGGGGACAGCCCCCCAGGGACCCAGCACCGAGAGCAAGAGCCCTGAGGGTGTGTGAGGGTGACAGGCAGGGATGAAGGGCAGGGATGGAGCAGCGAGCACAGCCATGTATGCTGGTCATTCTGGTGCTGAAAGATGAAAGAGGGATGGTGGAGAAAAGGATGGGGAGGAAGAGAAAAAGGCAAGAAGGAAGCAGAGAGGGTGAGGAGAGATGCTGGGCTCTGATCTCTGCTTCCCGCACCTGGGAGCAATTAGAGCTCCTCTGCCTGTGCCCCGCAGAGACACTGAAGGGATGAAGATGTGACAAAGACCAGGCTATTTTTTGCTGAGGTTACTGTCACTAATAAATGGAAACTCTCCCTTGACACGTGTTCCTGTTCCTTCCAGCGTCTGGGCATTTTGCATCCTCCTGCAAGCGCAGCCTTGGCGGTGGCAGCCTCACTTGGAGCTGACCCACACTCCCCCCAGGGAGGCAAGACTGGTAAACAATTCTGTGAAATACAGCTGAAAGGCACTGAGGGGATGGAGAGGCTGCGCAGGCACCCCATCCCTCTCCCCACACCATTAATCCACCTGCAGTGAGGCAGGAGCCAGGCAGGGAGCTCCATCCATAGCCCGGGATGGAGGCTGGGGAGCACAGCCAGCGTTCTGGGGCTGCCTTTCCTGCAGCCTCCATCCATGGAAAGTTCCTGCTGCCTGCACCACTGTGGCAAGGAGATGGGGAAAAGGGAGCTGAAGGGAAGGCAGGAAGAGAGCCGGGTCCTTGCATCCCCACAGTGATCTCTCAGCACTGAGATAATTGTCTGCTGGTGACAGCTGAGGTCAGGCATGACAGATACCTTGGGAAGAGCTCCTGGCTCTGAGGCCTCCCTGCAGCAGCCCAGTTCAATACTGGGGCTGAGAGGTAATTTTCCCACTCTTCCCTAGCGCAGGCTGTCTCTGGGTGGATCCAGGTTCAGGTGATGATCCTTCCATCATCCCTGCCTCCAGAGGGCACAGGGCCCCACCAAACAGCTCCACACGTGGGCTGTGATCCCTGGGGAGGAACAGGGAGTAGTTGGGTACCCAGCCTGAAGGCCTGGAGCTCCCATGGGGTGTGATGAGAGCACCCAGGCAGGAGAAGTGCCCACCCGGAGGTCAGTGGGGTGCACATGGATCTGCCTCTGCCCTCTATCCTCCCATGTCCAAAGGAGGCTTTTTTACCTTCCTCTGATGCACCAGGAATGCCTGAAGCACCAGGCAGCCCCACTTCCTCTGCCAGGGGAAAGGGGCTGGGCTGGGGGGTCCTGCCCTCCTCGGATGGCTGGGAGGCCGGTGGGCACATCCTGGGGCTGGTAACTCATCCCACATTCCCTCTGCACTGGCTTTGCTGCAGGGGGACTTGGCTCAGCTGTCTCCTGCTGCAGTGCTGAGAGTGGGGCAGGGCAGGAGAGCTCAGTGTTGGGCATGGAGAGGCCAGGGTGAGACACGGAGCCTGATGCCACCAACTTGGCACCTGCAGCAGAGAGCTGTGGCCAGGCAGGGCAGCAGGCAGGGAGGGAAGGAGGCAGGGAGGGCAGCAGGCAGGGCAGCAGGCAGGGCAGCAGGGAGGGCAGCAGGCAGGGCAGCAGGCAGGGCAGCAGGGAGGGCAGCAGGCAGGCAGCTCTCGGCGGCGGCTCCGCAGCACCCTCGGCTCCCGTCCCCCGGTGCCGGGGCGGCTGACAGGATCATTACAGCCGCTATCTGGGCTCACGGGCTCATCCCTCTCCCTTTCGCCTTTTGCATAATGGATAGGCTGTGAGTAATGGGAAATGGCAGCCCAGCCGCGCTTGCTGGCAGCCCCTTAATGAAGAATATGGAAATCTCATCAGTCCAATCAGGCCAGCAAATGAAACTGCTTTCCCCCGCCGATGTGAGCAGAAGGCTAACGACCCGCGCTCCATCCCGCGCCCAGGAAGCCCCCCCTTCCCTTTTCCGTGTTGACAAGTGAGCTGTGAACTTCATTTTTTCTGGCAAGCAGAGCCCCAGCTCATCTTCCCTGCTCCCCTTCCCCAGGCCTGGGCCAGCAGGTGTACCTGAGCCTTCCGCTTGCTCCTCAAGGGCATCACTCCTCACTCGTGGTGGGGTCACCATCTGCAGGTGTCACCCATCCCCAGCTCCTGGTCCTGCCTTGCATCCTCCTGCTGTGCCCGAGCCTCCCAGCACCAGCTTTGCCATAGGTGCAAGTCAGTAATCCATGGTGAGCATGTGGGACATAGGTGGTCCCCCAGCTGCAGTCACCTGGTACCACTGTGTCCCCACAAGCACTGAGGTCTGCTGGGCTCATGCCCATAGAATCCCAGCACAACTGAGCTTCATGGACTCGTGTCTTCTCCTGGAGTGACACCTGCAAAGAGCTGCAGTGTGAAGAAACCACTGTTTCCTCTCTTCTCTCCCTTGCCTGTCACCCACAGCCTTGGGCCTGGTACAGAGCACAGGACCATCTCCACTCACCTCCTGCAGCGTGCACCACCTCTGAGCAAGACCTCCAGTCATGGCACCTGCACAGTGACACCCCTGGTTGTGCCAGAACTGCAGCATCTTCCAAGGGGCTCTGAGCCCCAGTCACACAGAGGCCACCCTGCTGAGCTGGCACCTCCCACTTTGGTTCATCTGCAGCCTTGATGATGTACCTTTTGTCCCCTGTCCCCATAAGCACTGTCCCGGTCCTGAGCAGCCTAGAAGTGCCTCCACTTCAGGTCCCACAGGTTTTGCTGTTGCTCTGGGCTTCTGAGCTGTTGTCTCCATGGAGCTATAAAACACTGTCAATTTGGCTACCATGGTGGCCTAGAACTTTGACTTGTGTGTCTGAGAAAGCCTGAAAGACTGAGAAAGTCTATAGTGGGGCACAAGACATGGTCAGTGCTGGACTCTCAGTCCACACTGGGATCTGTACAAGTATGGTCACCTTGGATAAGGACCTGAGGGATGCAGGTTCTGCTCTGCCTCAGACTCATTGCACAGGCTGTTTGCCCTAGATCTGCAACACTTCATAGCTGGACTTGCCGAATCAAAAATGTGGCAAAAAGTGGATATTCGCACAGCAGGTCCTGACCTCCTGGGCACTATCCTCTGGCCTTTGCAGCACTTCAGGCAGGGGAGAGCAGCAGCATCCTCTCCTGCATCTGTCTGCTCCGTGGGCAAAGGCAGGAGGCTGGCAGGGAACCAGCCACTCGCTGGTTTGGGGGAATGTTTAATTATTGCTTTTCACAGGCAGTGTGTGGCTCCTAAACTGACGGTGTGAATTTGCCCAGAAACACTGAGGTGGGTTCAGGCTTTAATAAAATCCCCAGCTATGTGTACACCCAGGGCATTCAGCCATGCATAAATACCTTCCGTAGCATATGCTTGTGCTACAGCAGAGGATGCTAGCTCAGGGCTGGAGGAAGCCATTCGTTTCCATGAGTTATAAGATCATATCTGGAAACAACTCTAGCAAGCCAAGATGAGCGCAGCAGCGGAGCTGGCGCTGGTCCCCGGCGCGGGCTGTTTGCACACACCAGTAATGATGTGAACGAGCGGCTGTTCAAGGGGCTGATCAACATCAAACCATTGAAATTAAAGGCTGAGGAGAAGCAGAGCCATAAACATTTATTGCAACACTCTGCATATCATCAGCTGCTGATTTGGAGGCAGTGGGAATGTGCAGCTGAAATAATAGGATTTATCGGAGTCTGAGATGAACTGTCCTTGATGGATGGTTGAAGAAGGGAAACAATGTGCCATCTCCAGCACAAGGCCATTCCTAAAATACAGCAAGGGGGTGGGGGGGCCGTTGCCTTTATTAACACTAATCTCTCTCCATTTTAGAGCCCACACCAGCCATCAGACCCAACTGCAGCTGAATGAGGAAGCCAGCTTGAAGACAATGTGCTGGAATATCCCAGAGGACTGGAAATCAGAGTTGTGGTCTCTCAACACTGAATGTGTAATTTGCTGGAAAGTTGACACCCTTTCTGCTTTGTCTTGATGCCTTTTCCATTTGTTTGATCCCCTTTAAATTTTAGTCTCTGTTCTTCCGACAGAAAAAGCAAATCTAGGAATTTCTTCAGCTGCTCTCTCTTTGCTTCCCATTTTTTTTTCTGTTGCTTCACTAACACAACTCAACTTCATTAGTAATGACACTGACAGTTTGCCTTTTAAAGCAAACTCCATCTCCTGTCACCCACCAATGCAATGGAACCCCACCTTTGGAGGGGAAGCAGCTGCTGTTCTCTCCCCAAACAGCAGGGTAAGGCAGGAGCCGATGGCACTCAGAGCTCAGCTGCTGTAATCAAATCGTCTCCTGTCACCTTGAGCACCCTGTAATGCTCCTACAGCTAACAGGCTGGGAGGAGGAGAGGGCTGAGAAAAGCAGTGTCAGAAGAATGTAGGAAGAGAATAATTTGATAGATTTTTTTTAGTTTGATGGGTTTGTTGTTTTTGTTTTGGTTTTTTTTTTTTTTTTTTTTTTAACATTGATCTGAAAATTGAAGTTATAGATTGTTTTATAAAAGGGAACTTCAGAAAAAATCTCTCTTCCTCCCTCTTTCTTTCTCTCTCTCTTCTAGAAGTGATCTCAGGGAAGTATTTCCAGGCAAAAGCCTCTGACTTACAGATCATTCAAGGTGTTCATGCACATCAAAGTACCTAATATTTGAAACAGGAGAAAAACTGAACTTAATCAGATTTACAAACAAGTTAGCTTTGGCTGCATTGAACATCTGCTGCAGCCCCATGGAGAGGAACTGTCTCATACCTCTCCTGGGAACTTTTGGGCAAAGCTGGATGCAGAAAGATCAAAGATCACTGCTGTGACAAACTGGCCTTAATTTGCCCTCTAAAAAGAGGGGGCAACGTTACAGCTAACCTTTTGTCAACACTCTGTGGCACTGACAGGACAAACACATCTGGATCAAGGCAAGAGGAAATGCAACGCTGTCACTGTCCCATCTGAGACATCCCTGAGAGCCCCAAATTTAGAGCACCATTCATACTTCACTGGTCTCTCTACTACCCCCTCAGCACCAGCATCTCTGATAAAACAAGCCTCCCCAGGAGCCTCTAACTCATTTTTCTTGCTCAAATGGGTTGCAGAAGGGACTTGCTTTTGTTTCCACCAACACAAAGCCGAAAAAAACCCTCAAAGCTACATCCGTATGGAATGTGGGTGGTTGGAGAAAAATGGGTTTCCTGCTGCTTTGTATGTCCTAAAGCCTATTAACTGGTACTCTGTCTCTACCACTTCTTGTTTTGCCTGACAGGTTAAGGCCGCGTTGGCTTGATGAGACATTAGTGGCAGAACTTTTCCTGTGCCAGCCTGACACAATTCCCACTCCCACAGCTCCAGTGTCCCCCATTAGCTGCTCTTGAAGGCACCATTTGAGGATGTTGCACCACATCTTCTCACTGAGAAGGGAGTCTGTAACCCTCTGAAGATTGCTGTGAACTGTGCAGAAACAGAACTGGTTTCCTCAGGGCTGGTGCAGCGAGGGACGAAGGCGGAGTGGGGGAGCAGGGACACCTAAGCAGAGATTTTCTCCCTGTTCAGCTGCTTTGGGCATTTGGCTTCTTGTGGCCCAAGTTCCTCTATCCTCAGTAGTGACAACTGCAGTCCTCGTTCCTGCCTGTGGTCCACAAGCAGCTTTCTTCTGCTGCACCTCCTGACAGAGATCTGTTTGTAAGTGCACCTAAGCCTGCTTCCCCTACCTGCCCTGACTTCCTCTGTCCCACAACATGGAAACATTAAAAACATGAATGCTAACACTCCTGCAAATGCAAGAAAAGGGACCTTTTTGTGTGGCTTCACATGCTCAGGAGCCATTTTCAGCACTTCAAGTTGGAGTGCTTTTGAAAAGGAAAATCAATGCTGAGGCAACGTGCCCAAAAATGAGGGGTCAGTAGGCTGGCGTGGGGGAGGTGCAGGTGATGGAGCAGCAACGGGAGAGTGCCTCCAGTGTGTGATCCCTCATTGTGGCTGAATCACTAACCCTAAACACATAAATCAAGCCCAGCTTGGGGATCACGCCTGCAGGCACACTCTGTTTGATCCAGGAAGGCTCACTTCAGCAGCAGCTTTTGGAAAGACTTTGCCAAGGCTGCACAATGGGAAGGGCTGCTGTGTGTTTCTGTTTTAGCATTGACACATTTGCCCCATTATTCATGGCTGGTCTGCATTTTGCTTCCTCTTGGTTCTCAGCCTGCTTTTTCAGTGGATTTTCATGCCTTTGAGGCAAGCAGCACTGAAATGGTGCCAGTCCTTTGTCAAGAGCCAACTGGGCATACCCTGGGCTTTAGTTTTTGCTGGCGACAATCCCAGGAGAAGGTGTCTTGTGGTCCTCCATCACATGTGTTGCCTCTCCTCTCTGCTGTCCAGCTCACTAATCAATTTTTAAATCTATTAGCTGATTTTTTTATTTTTAAGTAGACATGATGAAAGAGTAGGGGTCTCAAAGACAAGCGTTAGGAAAACTGGTGTCCGGACCTTTTTCCTCCATCTTCTTGCAGCGCTAGCTGAAGTGAAAGGCTATGATGTATGAGCTCACTTTTAATCAGGTAATCCAGCTGGGAGAGAGCAATACCATAACAATCCATTCAGGATTAAAGAAAAGCTTCTGGCAGTCCCTCTCACCATCCATAAGACATCCATTGTCTCTGCTAAGAGCTGCAGGCTCTTCTCTGCTGGGCAGAGTCCCCCAGGATGGCCAAGCACTGGGACACTGCCCATAGCAGGAGCCACTCACTTCTCAAGGGGTCCTTATCCACTCAAACATCACCAGCTTGACCTTTATCTTCTGTTTATGCCCCCAGCAGAACTGAACAAAACCCATTGGCCATCCTTCCCAGCATCCCATCTCTGCCCGCGCCTTGGGCTTTGCTCAGGTGCCCTGAAAGCAGAGCAGAGTGGGGCAGGTTGAGTGGGAAACACAACTGCATTGCCAGGAATGGATCCTCAGAGTCTTCTGCCCAAACTGTGGGTTGATTTGAGTGCTCGCAAGACACTATGAAGTCTGAAAGCCAGAAAAAGAGTGGTGCTCTGGGGTTCTCCTCTGAAATAAGCTATCTGAGCCCAGGCACATGTGTGGTCAAGTCAGGCTAGAGTTTCTCTAGGGTGGTTTGGCCACTGCTGAAGCTGCTAGCTGTGCAGGGGGACAAAGGGAAAGATTTGCTTGCCTTTCCTCCATTAAGGCACCACTTGATGTGTGCCCACATTGCTTCTTCTCTGAAATGCAGTGCCAGGAAGGCGCTGCTGCTCTCCCAGTCACTGGCACGAGGAAAGCAAACTGGCTGTCCTTGGCATTTGATATAAGGCTTTCCACAAACACCAGCTAATGGGAATTCCTCACTGGTGTCCCTAGGAGTTTCAATATTGGATGTCAAGGCAGACTTTTGTCTTCTCAGCAGGCAGTTGGACCTGATGTGCTTAACCCTTTGCAGCCCAAACCAGAGGGCGAGGGACTGAGCCTGGCAGGGCCTCAGAGTGGGCTCCAGCTCCCTGCTGTGCTTGGCTGCTCCATGCCCTGGCCTCAGCTGCACAGCACTCCTGCTCCTGCAAACTCAGTGCACATCCAGCTTTGTTTTATTGTCAAGGTGCCTCGGAGGACGGGGATCCAGGAGGATTACTGAATGCCTCGCAACTCGGAGCTGGCAGGCACACAGGGCACGCTGAAGGGTTTTGTTTGTGCCTGGTGAGAGCAGCTGTGGGCAGGAGTGGGTGAGCAGGGAAGTTACCAAAAGAGAAATAAGGAAACAAAAGGCGAGTTGGGGCAGGGGGGGTATGTTTGCATGGGGGAGGGCAGGAATTTCTTTTCTTTGTCGGAAAGTCTAAAGTGCCTTTCTTTAGTGCCTCGGTCGCTGCATGGGGCCTTGGTCAATAACATTCCTCCCTCACCCTGCGGAAGGAGACGGGCCAAGCAAGACACGGCTGAATGAAATTCCTCTCACCTCACCCCGTAAACATCCCAAGAGTCTGGCCCCATTATGGCTGGGTACAAAAGTCTGGGTCCGAGGCCAAACAAAAGGATGGGGAAGAAAGTGCAGGTTGCCAGGGCAACGCTGTCCAGGCTGCCTGGTTTTATCAGCAAGGGGCCTGGGTTTTCTGCCTGAGTTACGGGAATATGAGGCAATTTATTTCCACCGCAAGACAGAGGCTTTGGAGGGCAGCCTGGTGAGGTCTGGCTTTGCTTTTGGTGCTCGCAGCAGGGCAGGTGAGGTGGGAGCAGCCCGGGCAGTCTCCAGGGTACCCTGACAGCCAACAGCATCCTGGGGAGCACAGCAATGCCCAGGGAGTGTCCTGCAAAGGGTAACACACAGTGGGGACCCTCCAGGGGGTCTGTCCAGTCTGCCCTTGCAGGGTATGGGCTCTGTCCCAGCTGCCTCTGCAACACAGGGAGTCTGCTCATGCCTCTGTTCAGAGCCCATTCATCTCCCTTGACTGAGGATGGAGTTATCCCGACTTGGGGATCCCAGTACCCTGGCCCGCTGGGTTAAATTGGGGAAAACTAGTTTTTCAGTAGCTTGACAGAGAGGGTTTTACAGTTTAATTCAGACAGGCTTTGCTATTTGCCTTCCAGATGAAGGCATGGAAAACATGCCTTGTTCGAGGCCTAGTGTTGTCTGCACTAGAGAGGATCTGGTTCACGCCCAGAGAGCATCAAAGTTGCCTCTGACAGGTCTGGATTGCAGTGGGAACATCTGGACCCAGTGTGTGAGGGTCAGAGGAAGCAGGACTGCCAGGCCCCCTGGCACAGCATTTAGCAAAGCTAATGCAAAGCCTTAAAGCTCCCTGAGCCCTTGAGGAATGGACCTGGGATGTGTTGGCCTCACGTTGAAAAGGATGAGTTCAGCTCTGGGAAATTCAGTTCCAGCTGGATTCATATCCTCCCCTACCTGTTTTGAAACAGAACACCCAAGAAAAAGAATACTCTAGAGACCAGGAAGCAGTGTGGAGAACGTTGCAAACTAGCTGACCTAAATCTTAACAAAGGGTGTTATGACACTAGGGAAAATATCATTCAGGCATCCACTCATTACAGTGGCTCTATTGAGTAGCAAAGGTGTTCATGATGTGCCTCCCAGTCAGTCTGAAGAGGATGATAATGCTGGGTGTAGGGTCAACATGCAAGATAATGACAGTACAAAGCATGAATGGAATAACAAAATAAAACACAACAGTCAGACACGTTGATGTGTTACAGCCAGGACAAGCAGGTATTTGTTTGATTTCCAAACAAGCCAAAATGCCAAAATGCAGGTGTGATGGCAAGGTTTCCAGAGGCAGAACCTCTTGCAGAAGAGAAAGAATCACACTGAATGTTGTGAATGCAGTAGCCATTCCTGGTTTGCTTGATGTTTTTACTGTGGGGCTTGGGGAGTGTGTAGGATGGGTCAGTAGCATGCAAAGACCTGGAACAAAACTTGCAGGCCAGCTCAGTTAAAGGGCTGGAGCAGAACCAGCTCAGCAGGCCGTGGAGAGCATTCAGCCGAGACTGCCTGCTCATCTCAATTCATCTTGACAAATTTCTAGACAAATGCACCAAGCTGTGCTCAATAGAGTGACAGGGAAATTACTAATTAAACTGAAGATGATGGGATTAGTGGGAAGAAATAGAAGTTGGGCACAGAAGCTGTACCTCTGGACAGAGGCAGTAGCAGGCTGGACAGAGTTCACCACTGGAGTTTCTCTGGAATCGATCCTGGGATTGATCTTGTTTATTCTCTCCATGAATGATGTTGTCATAAGAAGTGGAAGCGCTTAGGTTAAGCCAGCTGATGACGCAGAAGGGGGAGGCATTGTGAATGCAGAGGAGACAGGAGATCAAACAGAAAGCAGCAGACAACCTTGAGCACGGAGACGCAGGAACGAGTTGAAATTCAAGAGCACGAAATGCAAGACTAATCACAGGGTTGGGGTTTTTTGTGCTAGACAGGGAGTGTGTCAGTTGGACATGACTGAGGAGGAGGTGAACTTCGTTGTAGCAGTCATGGGTGATTATGAACCACCAATGAGCTAAAGGCACAAAAAGGCGAACGAGACCCGAGGGGTTTGGGATATTGCCAGTGGAAGCAGGAAATTATTAATAGCATTTGCGAAGTACTGACAAGACCTCATCTAGCATTGGGTAGGAGTCCTCGACAGGTAGGCTGAAATACTGCCAGAAGCGGTGCAGAAAAATTCTCTGAATATGATCAAGGGAGTGGAGATCCTGTTTCACAAATAAAACAAAAGATGGAAGGAGTTATCTTCTCCATTGGTTTGCTAGTGATATCCAAGCACACCAGAAAACCTCAGTGATTAGAAAGCAAGGATCCTGACAACCCCAGACACCCCATGTCCCTGTGTGTCCTGCCCACTGAAACCACCCGAGCTCTTGCCCTCCACAGGATCTCTCTTGCAGAGAGACCCTTTGCATGCTGCTCCTTCCCCCTCCTCGCCTTCTTGCTTGGAAACTGATCCCCACTTCAACTCTAAATAGGCAAAAAGAAAAGGAAAGCCAGCAGACTGGGGCTTTTGTACAGCAAGGCAGATTAGGGGCCTCCCAGGGACTTGCAGCTTGTAAGAGGGAAGGGCTTGGAAATGGAGGGAGGTAGGGGGGTGGCCCTGCTCTCCTCCACAGACAGTGAAACTCAGACCTGCCTTTGGTCTGCTCCTTGCAAAGTCTTTTTTGTCCACCTTCCTTCCTTCCCCCCCCCCCCCCCCCCCCCCGCCTGACATTGTGGATCAGCTTTTGGGGGACTAGGATCTTTTCAGTTCCTGCAATGGATTTAATTCCTGAAACGTGTGTCCTGTTCCCCTCTTTCATGCTGAATCAGCAAAGCATTCACCTAAACAAAAGCCAAATCTCCCTCCTAGGGGCAGTCAGGAAAAGGGGTCCCTGCAGTGGTCTCTGGTTTGCAGACAAAAGGTTCCTTGGACTATAGACAAGCGGGTTAGTGCCACCATGGATTATAGAAACAGCTGTGGAAGAAGGATTAGCCACCACCTGTGTGACAAAGGCTACAGGTCTCCAGTCCCATGGCAGATGCTTTGTGCTACCTGTCTGCCCAAGCTTGACTCTCAAGGTGCTTTCTTTACTCTCAGCTTGCCTCCCTCAAATGCAAAGTGCTTAGGCTAGGATGAGCCAGACTTGCCTAGACCCAGGTTTGGACAATCTCAGCCTCTTTTAATTTGAATTGACCCATTCCCTCTTTCCTACAGCCCAAGGCCTCTTTCCCTGTGGGCTGTGGGAAATGCAATGCTGGGTACAGGGCAAGCACAGGCCCTGCCAGAGCAGTGCTGGGTACAGGGCAAGCACAGGCCCTGCCAGAGCAGTGCTGGGCACAGGGCAAGCACAGACCCTGCCAGAGCAGTGCTGGGTACAGGGCAAGCACAGGCCCTGCCAGAGCAGAGCTGGGTACAGGGCAAGCACAGACACTGCCAGAGCAGAGCTGGGTACAGGGTAAGCACAGACCCTGCCAGAGCAGAGCTGGGCACAGGGCAAGCACAGACCCTGCCAGAGCAGGCTGGGCACAGGGCAAGCACAGGCCCTGCCACTGCCCCCCAGGCACTGAGCTGCTCCTCGTGCAGCAGCTTGGTCTGCCATGGGACACTGGCTTTATTAAAGCCTCTTGACCTGAAGGGAAGTTGCCACACCTTTCAAATGCTCTGTAATGTCCTACCTGTTGGTGCGTCTATGCAGCACCCTATCCCTTTAGCCCTTCTGGGCTCAAGCTTTGCCCCCAGCCATAGTGTAGACCCATCCTCTGGTAGGGAACATCCAAAGCTAAAATCATTACCAGTTTTGAAACATTCAGATATTTCAGTGAACTCAATTGAAAAGCTTTTTAGGAGACTAATAATCCTACCTCCCTAGCAGAGATTGAATAATGTGCAGTAAATCCTGCCTCAGGCTTTGTGCACTGAACAACACTGTGGAAAAGCCTTGTGAGAGTTTTTGCTAACAGTGAAAAGTCTGTCCTGTGTGTGGGATGGACATGGGTCCTCTGCAAAATATCTCAGCTGTGAAATGAACATTGAACTTGCTGCAACCAGATTGTTTTGGACAATTTCATGTGTAAATGCATGTATTGTTCTATAACAGTCACTTATACAGTCCTTTCTGTCAAAGAGTGTTTGAGTTAAACTTTAAACAAAAAACTTCACCAGAAGAATAATCCAACACTGGAACTGTCTGCCCAGGGAGGCTGAGAGGTCTCCATCCTTGGAGATACTCAAAACCTGCTGAGATGTGGTACAAATCAACCTGCTTATCTGTCTCTGCTTTGAGCCAGGTGGTCGGATGAGGTCTCCAGAGGCTCCTGCCAACTTCAACTGTTCCTTCATTTTCAAAAAGCTGTAGAAGGATGATTTAGCCTCTAAATTCCAGGACACAAAGTTTGCCATGGGAATGACCATCCAGATGCAAAAGCACAGAGCCTGCAACCCCTTGAGCAGAGGGCAAGGAGACACCCTGCTACCCACAGAGCATGAAAAGCCTCTTCGCTTCTTCCATTCAGCCAAGAGAAAAAGACAGTAGTGGTGGCCTGAATTATGGCACTTGTGGGTTTTTCCTGTTGCTGACAATAATGAGGGGCAGCATTAGTTTCCAGGCAACTGATTTGGTGTCTTTCCAAAGGCCTCTGGCAGTGGGGCTTCTCACTGAGGACCCTGTTTTCTTCCCTTCCCTTTGTAAGTATTACACTTTCACCTAAATTGCACTCCACTCTCCTGGTTGCAGGTTTTTTGACATCCTTGCCTTCAATTTTCAGATCCTCACAGTTCTTTTTTTAAACACAGGCTCTCCTTGTGGAAACCCCCATAGTGGGTGGATCTGCAGGGGCAGCAACACCAGAGGAAGTGTGGCAGAGATGAAAAACTGGGCTGGTGAGGGTGGCAGAAGACACAGTGGAAAGGCACAGCCACAGAGAAGGGCATGAGAACCTGGTGCTTCTTGTAATCTGGAACGACAAGACTAAAGGAGAAAGACTGGGAAACTGGGATCAGCACACAACTTTGGCAGACCTTCATGTCTACAAACCTAAAAATGCTACAAACCACTCAAAACAGTTTTATTTTAACTAAACCAAGTCCTCACCTTGGATCATGGTGATACTGCAGCAGGACCTGAGGCAAGGGGCACCCATGAAGCTGCTAAATGCCACAGCACATTCCCTGCTAAAACTGGGACCACCTCACTGCTGAGCCTGACACACCTGAAGGAGAATAAAAACAATGGTCTTTACCAGATAAAGCTTAATAAAGCTAGGTATTTCCAAGAACAAAGGAAATCAAATTCTCCAGACTGCACTGTAGAAGTGACCCCCAATGTTCTGTGTCCCAAACCCATGTATAATTGTAGATGTAATTCTTTTAGGAATAGAGACATGACTTTTTAGAATCAGAATATTTTTCCTGGAATTTTACTTTTAGTCTTTGAAATGGAATGTTCCAGAAGGGAAGGAGAAGTTACAGGTTTCTAGGAATATCAGGGATCAACTGTTTCCTAGCAGAAGGCAAGCCAGGAGCCAAAGGTGATCCCAGTACAGAATCTGCCCTCTCCAGCCAGGGGTTACATCCTGGGAAATGGGGGAACTGGAGCTGGGAATCAGAACGTTCAGACCAAAACAGGGAGGCAGCAAACATTCCATTTCATACAAAATGAAATGAGATCCAACAGGGAAGAGGAGAGGGAAGGTGGAGGGGGATCCATTATTCATGAAGGCAACAGTAGTACAACAGAGCTTGCACAGACCCATGCAGAGCTGGATAAGGTTACTGCAGAAACAAGGGTTGGTAATGGTATGCCAAAGCTCTGCTTCTTGGGTGTAGAAAGAGAGAGCCATTGAATCCTTCCTTTACCTTTCTTTTCCTTCCCTTTCTCTTTCCCTTCCCTTCCTTTCCCAGCAGATAATGCTGTCCTGGTGTGTATGACATCAGAAACAACCTTCCTTGGAAAGCTCCATTCGTGGTCCTTGGAGGAAGATTTGGGAAGTTAGAAACCTGTAGAGCACAGGAGGAGGGAGAAGCAGACCCCAGAGAGGTGGCAGACATGTGAGATCAAGGTTCTCTGCCTCCCACCGAGGCTGATCCTGATTTCCTCAACAGGGGAACCTCTCAGGGCTTGGTGCTTGTCTCAAATGACAGCACATGTTTGCTATGGCTCTGTGGTTTCCCACAAAGCAATGATTTTTTTTTTCTTTTTTTCCTGTTTGCTGCTTTTTCTTTTTTTTCTCCTGGAAACCAGAGCTGCTGGCTGCTGTCTGGCAGGCTGGCTGTGGGACACCATTTGCAGATGGATGGGTGAGCAGGTACCTGTGTCATGCTGACTGTTACAACATGGAGGGCATATCCCAGCAGCTGTCCCGAGGAATTAAACATCCCTGGCAGGTTGGACAGGAAACTGGGCTCTGGCTTTGCCCTGCTTGGCTTGGAAGCATCCTGAGAGTGAAAAGGAGGGTGAGCCAAAGGGCTGGATTGGTTTGCAGAGGAAGGGCTGCAGCCTTTATAGCTTTTAATGGCATCACCTGCAGTGGTTTCTGGGGCTACTTAAACTGTGTATGATGGGCTAACTTTAACCCTTCTTTCAGGCAACAGTGGTGGCTGTTACCTGCACTACTGTTACTGCTGGAACTCAATCAGGTGTGTGCAAGGAGGGGATTGTTTCCTGGGCACTGGGTGGTGTGTATATACAACACAGATGGTGGGTAGGACAAGCAATGGGAGCATTTTGCTTAAACTGGTATGCTCCTGCTCACCTTTTGGTTGATGTGTAGGGGAGAGGCAATAGGGAGAGGATTATCTATTAAAAACACAATCAGATGTGGAATGTGAATATGGACTGTGGGCTATGAACCAGGGGAAAAAAATCCACCACTCACTGCAATGCTTTTGTTTTGCCTTGAGTAGAAGCAGATCTGAAATCGTGGAGGTGGTAGGAAGTATTTCCTACCCTGGGCAGCTTGTGGAAGGCAGGAATGTGTGCAGCTTGTGCAGTGCAGGTGATCCCTCCACTCAGCAGCTGAGGAGGCAGCAGCAGCTGCAAGCTCACGCCAGCAGCGTGGTGGCCCTGGGATTGGGGCACCCTTGTAGGGGCCACCTTGATGGACCAGAGCATGGGCTGAATCAGGCCCTTGTGCAAAAAGAGCTCTTCCTCAGCTGAGGGAGGCTTTGCAGGATCAGACCCTGCTGGTGCTGCAGGAGGTGCTGACACCAAATCAGTGCATGTCATCACCAGGCTGTGCCTGGAGGGAGGTATGGCTTGAGCACACTGCCTTGGATCATGTTCCATGCATGGTACTAGGGCTGCCAGGCACTGCAGCCAGAACATTTAGTGCTCACCTGGAATACATTGCATGATATATTTAGAAAGCCTTTTTTTTTTCCCCATTGTTTTTAATTGCATTCAGCTTTTTTTGATATTTCTGCTGGTGGTCGGCCACATGGTTTTGCAAAAAAAAAAAAAAAAGAAGCCACCACTGAGCAGCGTGTGGGCCCTGTGTCTGCCTGTGAGCCAGGTCCCATCTGGCTGTAATTACTAGCTTCACATCAGCAGAAGAGTGTAATATTTAAACACAAATGTTTGATGTTTGCATAGCAAACCTCAGGATGGAAAGCTCTTGATAATCAGCCTGCAGGGAGGAGGTGGGCTTGCTGCAGGTGAGCACTGAGGTGTGTGGGATGCAGCAAGGCTTTGTGGGGTTTTATGGGGATAGAGAGAAGAGCAGCACTGAATTCAGAAGCCCTTCATGCTCCACACAGCATTGCACTCCTCATCCTTAGGCCTTTGGACTATAAGCCATGCAGAGCAGAGTGGTGCAGGGCAGGTGAACCTGCCAGGGATCTCCCATCTCCTCCCACTCAGAACATGTCAGGAGGTCACTGGAGCCTGCAAAATGGTAGAAGAGCTCCTGAAATCAATACAGGCTCCTTGCCCTGAGTAGTAGCCATCAGGATGGATAACAACCCTTGTTAGGTTTCAGCAGCTCAGGCACCAGCTATGCCTGGAGAGCAGGGAGCTGGAGCCAAACTCGTAGAAAAATGGACAATCTATTGCACTGGCCCCCAAAAATTAGGATTGAGACCACAGCAAGCATTACCCACCTTCTCTGGCAGAGATAAGATCCAATCCACACAGTACCCTTCCAAAGAACCTTCCCCTGCTTGTAGTGGACACAGTGTGAGATCTCGTGTGTGTGGCACTTTGCTTCCCTGCCCTTCAATCCCAATCCTTGGGGAAGGAAAACAACAAGCTTGTACTTCACCCTGCTCCAATTGGGACGACAAGTGAGAAAACAGCTTCGTCTGCTCCCAGGCACCTCTGGAAGGTGACAGACACATGTGCTGCCTGCAGCATCCTCTGGTTAGCATTAAGGTCCAAGCACAGCCATGCACACCCAGCCAAATGGGAGTCCTGGAGCTGCTGGCCCCTGTGCCACCTCCTGTAGGGTACACAGCACCCTGGCTTTGTTCCTGACAGAGAAGAAAATCCATGCCTGGAGATGGCTTTTGTTCATAATGCCATCATGGTGCTAGCAGCTGGCTCTTCCTGAGCTTGTCCAGACAAGGTTCAACCTGTCACAACTTGTCATTTTATAAGTGCAGGAGGCTAGAGCCTAGGATAACAGGATAATAATAGGATAACAAATGCCTCCTCACTGTCTCAGGGGGTTTGGGGACCTATTCTCTGCAGCTTGCACACCCAAGGTGAGCCAGCCCCACTGTCGTCACTGCCTCCAAGGAGCATTGCTCATCTCAACAAACTTTAAAGCTGCATCCTGACAGATGCAGCCAAAATAAATCAATCAATAAATAAATCGTCCGTCTCGTCTACTGGATCCTGCAGTTTATTTCCTCGGCGCTGATGAAAAATAGTTGGATGCTTAGTAGCTTCATGAGACTAATTATGATAAACGGCCCCATCGCTGCTAATATCCGGACATTAATTCCCAGATGGAGCTGCAGAAAATGTCAGGAATGGAAATGTCAGCTCTCTAAAAGGACCTGGCAGGTATTGAAGTGGGGACTGGAACGTCAGCAGAGGAGGGAGTAGGGGGAGATCTGGGAATTAGCAGAATGTCGGTACACATTTGGAAGATATAATTCCTCTCACTTGGTTGCCCAGTTCCTCACAGCAATGCCACAACTGCAGCTTTCTTCACATTTTGCCTTCTCTGAGCTCTGCTCCCTGGACTGAGGCAAAAGATTGGCACTCACTAAGCAGGTGACAATTTCTTTGTGCAGAAGAAGCTCAGCCTTAAGCTTCAGGAATCTCCTTCCCACTGAGATCCCCAGAAATGTCACCTGGTCTCTGTCTACTGGACACAGCAGTAATTCCCTTTACACTGGGTGTGGGGCAGGCAGGCAGAGAGGCAACAGAAGGTCACACCCAAACTCTGCTCCCATCCTCCTCTGGGTTTCATATCTGCATTCATATTTACATTTCTACAATTACCAGTTGAATATAAAAATACGATGGAAAACAGCAAAAATATCTCTTAGGGTTTTTGTTCTGGTTTTAGGGGGGTTTTGTTTGTTTGTTTGTTGGTTTGCTTGTTTATTTGGAGGGAGTTTGTTTCTGGTTTTTTGTTTGTTTTTCACCAAAGGTTTAAAATTGTTTCTTGTATTTAAAAGAGCTATTTAAGGAGAATATTCCCTGCCAAGTGAGAGGTACTTCAAGGTAGACGGACCAGCCAGACAAATTGTATGAATGCTCAACTACTGACAGCACTGTGTCAATGATGACAGGAGTCAGGCTGGCACCTGGTGCAATAAGTCAGCTGATAAACAAGTTCAAGAAACTCTGTTTTGAAGCCATTTTAAATCAAAAAATGTTAGGTTGTCCTCTCTTGGTGCAAAGACATGCACTGGTTTTGCAGCTCTGTTCAGCCTGCTGATTTAGGCCCTGTTCTGTAGAGCATGTAAAACAGCAGTGTTCTCATGATGATCTATTCCAGCTTTTGGCACATGCTTCCTAGTGGAAAAAATATGAACAGGTTGGGGATTCCTTGATCAGATGCCAGTTGGTTGAAAGAAAGGCTTTTCACAGGAGTCTGTTGCTGTTTGTCAGCAAAGGCTGGAATTTTTGCTCAAAGCCAGATCATTTCAACATTTACCTGCTGAGAGGAGATTTAACATTGAGCCTGACAGGTCTGGTTCAGACCACAGACTTGAACCAGAACTCTCCACAGCCCCAGCAAGTTCTCTTGAAGCCAAGATGCCATAGTCTCTCATGAAAAGCTTGAAGTTCCTCTGGAAGCTTCAGGGAAATTTTCCTTTCTATAAAGAAAGCAAGTAATGGGGAAGTAGCTGCACCATATTTGCTGTGGAGCTACAGAGCTCCAAACCTCCTGTGTGTGTTCTGACAGATGACATCTGCATGAAATCTGGCCATTGGTCTGTTGGGATGTCTGAGGAATGTAAGGGTCCAGCTCCAGGGAGTTTGGGAGCTGGAGGGTGGGATACTTGGGAGCACTATAGGTATCATTATTCCAGAGAGGGTTAGTGGCAGAGGTGCTCCCCAGTATGGGCTCTTCTTGGAAAAATCTCCCAACTTACTGGGAGCTTCCTGCCGGCAAGCTCTTTCTGTCAGCAGCCCCATGGAGAACAAGAGCATTGCATTTGAGGCACTTCTGGCCAAATCAGCTGAGCCAATTGTGTGAAAATGGCTCCTGCAAGCTCCTCTGCCCACCACTGCTGAGCTCTCATCCCTGAGGCTTGTTTATCTTCTCCATCCCCACTGCTTCCTGCCTGCTCAGGCTTGGCCCTGGTGATCTTCACTGTCATCTTCCTCCTTCTGGACAGCCCCGTGCTTTTTGTGTGTCTTTCCTGGGGCAGTAACCTCTGCCTGCAAGTTCCCTGGGGAAGCCTTCTGGCTGAGTTAATGGTGTGATCCCCAATGTGAGAGAACACACAGTGAGGAGATGATGTACTGTGGCACAGTGGTGGAGGTGAAGGATAAACTTAGTTAACAAGAATGTCACTATCAGAGCCAAAGTCTCATTCGCTTTCTGAAGCAAGAACTGGCTGCAAAGTACAGAACTTGCAGCTACAAACTGTTCCCCGGTCCCAGCCTGACTGAATTCAAGGTAACAGCCTTGTGTCAAGAGAGCTGTTGAAAGCAGCAGGAATATAAAGAGAATCTGGCTCGATACCACCTCCTCAGAATCAACCTGCCCCTTCAGGAGAAGTGCTGAGGCAACAAGAAGCCAGACCTTGTCCTGGCTCTCCCTGCTCTGTGAGTTTCTCAGGGGTTTGTGTCTTGAGGACTTTCTGTCAAATGTACTTGTTAGCATTGTCAATATGTGGTGCTTTACTCCACATTAATGCTGTATCTTGTGTGTAGGAACACATGTAGGTGTGGAGACAGAGAATTCTAGGGCCTTATTCTCTAGTGGCCTTGTGCTTCAAGAATCATTTACACCTTCAGCAAAATGTGTGTGGGGTGGGGATGGAAACACTGCTAAATCTGATGGGGCCTGCCACCCACGGCAGGGGGTAGGTGCAAGTGATGGAACAAAACAACCAGCACATCATCTCCAAGGTCCACAAAAGTCAGGATTTTTGCTATTTTATTCTTCCTCCCATAACTAAGGGAAGGATGTTTGTAGAAGCGAGTTTTTGTGTGATATGGCGTTTTCTGAGCTATTGGATTTGGATAGATGCAGGAAAGCCAATTGAGTGAAAGTGCAGAGCAGGAAAAGTGGCTCCCACAGCTCAGACCATGTACAAGAAAAGCTGGGCTCTTCAGTCAGAAAACAGCCCCAGACACAGAATGATCCACTAGCATGTTTTACATATTTCATCTCACATCCTATCACTTACTGAAACTGGTTTGATTCTCATGTCTGGCAACTGTGTGAGAGCTCTCTCCCTCCCTGTGAGTCCAGGCTCTGCTAATCTTGGCTCATGCTTCCACTCCAGTGCTGTGACAGGAGACAGGGAGAACAGTGTACTCCTTGTCCCAGAACAGCCCTGCACTAATGAAAATACTGCTAAGTCACTGACCAGTGTGTTTCAGCAGGGACTCAGGAACCTCTTCTTGGAGAACTGTGTTCGTGGGAACTCAGCATCGAATCTGTGGCTTCAAAAGAGCCTATGGAAGAAAAGGAGCACTAAGAGGAACTGTCAGAAGAAAGACAACACTAAACCTTTTGTGCAGAGCCATCCAGGGACTGGATCTCAGCTCAGACTGATATGAGAAGGTGAAAGCACAGAGATGCTCAACTGTGCCAGCCATCACCACTGCCACTTGGAACCTGCCCTTTGCAAATGGGTAAGGAACACATTCCCCTGCCTGGTCTTCCTGGGCTAAAGGAGCACCCATAGAAGCGGGACACAGTGCCAGAACATCCTGCAGTAAGGCTCTGAGAACCAGAAAGGCCTTTTGAAGGCAGGTCAGGTGGCAGCACACGAATGGAGAGCAGGTGGCTCACACACCTGTCTGCTTTCTGTTCTGGCCTGCTGGGTTTGTGAAGGCCCAGCCAGTCAAATCAGTGGGGCTTCCACCTCCTGACTTGCTGAAGTATTTTGTGGTGAACTTTGAAAGCCTGGTCCAAAATGAAGCCCAGCTGACCACAGGAAGGGCAAGACCTGCTGTGAATCCCAGCCCACTGCAGGGGGGTGAAGCCAGCACAAAATGGATGCAGATTTTTCCATGCAAAGGGCAACGGGGCTCCACCATTGTTTCCTCTCAATCAGAGAAGCCATCTGGGATGTGACTCCAGGGAACTCCAGCAAGAGCTGTAATTATATCAAACATAATTGAGGCAAGCCAGCAGCGCTCCTTACTTAAGTAAAGCTATGAGGCCAGCAATATGACAGAGGACATACACCTGGGAGTTCCTCCAGCATCCGCTGCTTCCAGTGGGGTGGGAGCAGCTCAGCATGGAGAGCAAACCCCCTCAGAGATCTCCTTGCTGCATGGGGCTGATCCTGTGCCCACCCTGGCAGCAGCTGAGCATTGCTGTGAGCGAGCTTGATTATCTGGAGAAGCTTGTGCTTCTTGCCTGAGGCTCTGTCTGCCCCACCTTTCTCTGTCCAAACCTCACAGTGCAAATTTTTGGGTGGCACAAATGCCTCACCCCCTTGACTAGCAGGCCCTTTACCCCCGGCAGGTACCCAGGCAGGGAGAGGAATCAGTGCTCTTGGCCTCCCATGGCATGACCCCCATCCTGTGCCTCTTTGCCTAATTCTCTGCCCAGTGGGCATCCCTTGGGCCAGCCTGCCAGCTGTGATGTCCTGCTCCTCTGGCCCTGTTTTCTAGGACTTGCACCTCTCCCAGGGGCACAGCTGGGAAGGAGCAGGATTCACTGTCAGCCTGGACTGGACTAGCAGGCATTTGGGGTCTCAAAGGAGCTACAAAGCAGCCCCTGCTCACCCGCCTGCCACAGCTCTCCTCCTGCAGGAGCCTCCACTCCTGTTTCATCCTTCCCTCCTCCTCCTCTGCCCTTTTTACTCCTTCACAGTAGATCTCTTATGGCTTGGGTTTTTTTTTTTTCTCTTTAAATCTTTTCCTCTCTGCTTTTCCACCTCCTTCCTCTCCCCCAAAATAATCCAAACCTGTTCCTCCTCACTCCCCCGCAGGGCTGGCACTGCTTGTCCCTTCCCCACCATTCCCTCCGTGGGGGACCAGCTTGTCAGGGCCTGTTCAACAGGACTCAGTGCCACTTTTCCCTCTCTAGGGATGACATATTCTCCAGGCCCAGCAGTCCCCCATCCCCACCCAAGGCTTCCATGGGCACACAGGGTTCATTTAGTCTAGCCAAGGTGCAGCTCTACATCAGCACCCCGCCTGCCTCCACTCATTCTGGGGATGGGACAGAGGAAGGATCCGCTGGACCTTCCTGGTCAGCGACCGGCAGGGTTGGCAGCCAGCTGGTGCGGGAGGTGGCACTGGGACAGCAGTCATGGCGAATGGGGCTGTCCCCAGGGCATTCGGTGGCTACTTGCCGGGATGCCGAGCACCCTGGGGCTGGCAGCCACGGGTTGCTGGTGGCTCGGTGGCACTGCTCCACAGCCGTACCCTCTGCTGGCAGCTCCGCGTTGGCCCTAGTGCAGTGACTCAGTGGTGACCCTGAAGCGGCACCGGCGACTCCGTGGTGTCGCCGTGGTGGCAATTCAGGGACGCCAGCGGCAACTCCGTAGCGGTGACTCTTAGTTTGCTACAGGGGCTCTGCGATGTCCGTGCGGCGGCAGCTGAAGTGGCACCGGGAGCTTTGCTGTGTCCCTGCGGTGGCTCTGGTGTGGCAGCTGCAACTCGGGGTAGACCCCGCTTCCCCAGGAGAGCGCTCTCCCCCCCCCGGGTCGGCCGTGGTGCGGCCCGCGGCTCGGGCCCGCGCTGCCCCGCGCCGCCTCCGGACCAGCCCAACGGCCCGCGCGGGGGGAGCGGCTGTCTCGGGCCGGAGCCTTCTGCCCTCCCCTGCTCCCGTGGCAACGCCTGCGGCGTCGGGGCGGACTCGGGCCGGTCGGAGCGCACTCGGGCCGGTCGGGGCGGACTCGGTCGGGGCGGACTTGGGTCGGTCGGTGCGTACCGCCCGCAAGCAGAGCCGGGCAGGGTCCCACCGGCCCCCGGAGCAGGGGGCTGCAGGCTCCGAGGAGGGACTCGGGGGCCGGGCCGGGAGGGCGGACGGACGGGCGCGCAAGTGTGAATCATGAGGGAGTTCCCCGTGCATTCAGCACCTGGGAGCGGCGGGCAGGCCGGGTTCCCCGGAGCCCTGGGAGCGGTTGGTGCCCGGGGTGGGCTCCGGGAGCAGCTCTGGCGCTGCCCCGTCCCCACACGCCGCACGTTAACAGCCCCCGGGCTGCTCCTCCCGCACGCGTGGGCTCTCAGCAGTGAAACCTACAGCAGCGTTTGTTTCACCCGCGCTGTGCCTGGTCAGCGACACAAACCACGTTGTGCCTGGTCAGTGACACAAACCGTGCTGGAGTGACGGTGTAAATGCCTGGCGGGCTGTCCTGCGGCCCCGCGGTGGCTGAGGGCCCAGGCCGTGCCCTGAGCCCCGGGTAACGAGCGGCACCGGCCGGAGCCGCCCGCGCCGCTCCCCCCGGGCCCGGTGTGCTTGCCCGGTGCTTCCCCGCGGAGAAAAGAATGCGTTTAAAAACCCAGAGGAAAATCAATTTTAAAACTCTGCAAATTGTTGGAGGGAATGGGCTGCTATAAAACTCGAAATTACTTTCAACTCTCGTTTTAGAGTAGAAGGGTTTTGAAGTGTGGGATGATGTTTAAAGCGGTTTGTTGAGAGCACATCACCTTGTCTGAGCTTATATTGTAGGGCTTAAATTATAGGAAGAGGAAATTTCTGCATGTTGGTGTCCAGATGGTCTAGTAGCTGGGATTCTGGCTATGCACAGATAAATAGATTTTAGATAAATACTAGATTTCAATCTGTGGTTTTGCTTAGGGGTTAGATGATATTTAAAGTACTATTCTCTAGTTCTGTTGCAATTTTTAGCCATTTTAAACCTTATTTGAAATAAAAGAGTCCCATTTTGTCAAAGCTTTGGATCAAAGAATTGAAGTAGAGGCAACAGATCAAAAAGCTCATACCAGACGTTGAGCAAGACATGTGGGAGTTTGACTCTTGGATGTGTAAAGCCTGGATTTACCGAGAAATTGTAATTATAGTTTTGCCACAATGACACACAGACGCTGTAACTAATGTTGTGTCAGCAGTGCCATAAGAATATGCTCTCACTTTGAATAGTTCAATTTAGCATAATACCTCGTACCTGGTATATCTAGGAAACATGCTTTTTAGGTGTGAGGGAGCATGACTAAACTAGTGCAGAGATAGGTGTCTCAGCAGTCAGGAAAAGATTTTATAGCTAAAGATGGGACAGCTTGGTGCCAGCCTGATGTTTGCCAGCAAAGAGCAGGGAGATGCTCCCAGGTGTGCAAGGGGTAGAGAAGGGTTACTGAGGAGGGCAGAGAAACTGCTTTCAGGAAGAAAAGATGAACTGGATTCCTATTTTCTCCACCTTTGTGCCCCTCCTTGTCAAAGGAGAGCCTCAGTCCTGAGGAAAGTGCTCCAAGTAGGGAAGGACTGAAGGCTGTGAATGTGGCAGGTGTCCAGCCTCTTGCCCCCAGCTGGACTGTGAGGGGGCACTGGGCAGTTTCACTGCTCTTCTTCAGGTTCCCTCAGACAACCAGGGAATCCTTGAGCACAAACTGTGTGGTACCAGCAGCAATTGCTGGCTGAAAGCTTGAACTGCCATGGTGTGCTCGCTGCAGGATGGAAGGTGTTGTCACCCTGGCAATCCATGCCAAGCTCTGCTGGCCTGGGATGTCACCTCTGGATGGAGGGAGGGGAGGACAGCCCTAGGTCTGCATGCTGCCTATTCTCTCAAGGCAGTTGGTGTTGGAAGCTTGGAAAAAGGGAACTGCTCTGCAGTAAACTTCTTGGCTCAGCAGTTAGGCTGAGTAAAAGAGAGGGGGTCTCTTCTCATCACTGAAACCAGCGTGGAGACCATTCCTGAGAGGTGCATGGGACCAGCCAAACCTGAAGTTAGCTCCCCTCCATACTCTGGGAACCTCCTTGTTGGAAAACCCAGACACATCCCAGCAGCTGGGGTGGCAGGAGAGTAGGAGTCCCTTTGTGCTTAGCAGTTCTCCCATATCCACATCAGCTTTAGTGCTCTCAGACAAGCTGTTTTAATGATTTCTTTGGGGAGTTGCTGGGAGAACTTTGGATGCCTTGTTTTGTTCTTTATTTTAGGTGGTGTGTGTCAGGTTTTTTTGCAATTGCAAACACAGGGACCTTCCCTCTGGGCAGCTGGGAAAGCATGATGGATGTTTCTGATCTGGACACTGGGTAGGGGTTTGTTTTATTTTGACATAAGCTCTCAGGATGGACTTTGCAGAGGTGTGAGTGAGCACACAGTGAGCAAAGTAGAAAGAATTAGGCTTGCTGTGGGCTGTGTTGGTACACTCTTCCCCAGTCATGGAAACTTGTCCATCATGGGCAGCAGCCACCTTATTTTGATTCTAGGCAGAGATTGCCAGTCCTGCTAAATTGGGAATGGGTTCAGTCCCTCACCCCTACTAAAGGTTCATATGAACGTTGTGTCCTGGAGCTGGCTGCTTTAATTGGGTGGTTATAGGGTTCTGGTGGCAGGAGGCACAAGTCCAGCGAGCCCTGTTGGCAGGCTGGCCCTGCTGCCAAGGACAGAGAGGATGCTCAGGTGACACATCAGGAGAGGCCCTGCAGGGCTGTTCCGCCTCGCTGCTGTTCTCCCAGCCAGTGCAGCAGGCACCAAAGAGTCCAGCAGTGATTCATCAGGAATCCTTGGATCTTGGCTGATTCCAATCAGTCCTGCTGGGCTGCTAAAATAGATATGGCCAGAGCATAAAATAGCTAATAAAAACAAAATCCTCCATGGAAAATTCATTCTTCAGGGTGTGAGGTTCTAGTTGCCATGCCAAAGCACAGCTGAGAGGAGAGAGATTGGAGATTTTCTAGCTTGAAGGAGGGGAGGGGGTATTATTGATCTCATCTCCCAGGTCTTTCCAATCTGTTCGTTTACTCCATTTCACTTAAAAGATTCGCATCATGGTAACCTTGATTTATTATCTGATTTCTTTTTTTGATTCAACCTCTCAAAATTGTGCACTGGCTTGAACCTGCAGTAATAAACCATCACAGTTATTCCCTCTTATCTCCGGCATGCATGTAATGCTTTCGGTGCTGTACCCGGTTCATTCTCACAGGCAGGCAGCAAGGTGAAATTCTGAAAAGATTGCCCTCTCTCATCAGGAGTATAGGGCAAGCAGAGTTTTCACTCCATTCAAGAGCAGAGCAGAGAGGGCATGGCAGGAAGGGATCTGCTGGCATTTTCTGCGGGTCAGGATGGGGCTCCAGACAAGTACTGTGCCAGCTGTGGCCTTCAAGACCAGGCAAGGTCATTCCAGAACTTAGCTGTGGAGAGCTGGAGGACTCCTGCTGCAGAGCCTTGGCTACTAAGAAGGGTCCTAGCAAGGGTGCAGGAGACAAACCACTAGTCAGGTAGGGCTGGGTGAGGAGGCTGGGTCCAACCCTGAGCAGGAATTGATCAGTAAGCTGTATTGGCCTGGAGTACCTTTGAGACACGCCATGGAAAGCTTTGACTCATAATTTATAGGAATAAGCTACACAGGTATGTGTACACCATTATATCAGTGCATGCATGTGCAGGCTGGAGGGGTTTGTGTCACTTTAGCTGTTCTAATTAGTTACAATAGCCATCTCTGTGTTTAGACAAGCCTAAAACCAAGGGTTGCATTGTCCTCCTGCCAGAAGTCTGAGAGCTGTTCTTAATTGGTATCTCTGAGTGCACAAAGCTTTTATAAAATAAAGCTGTACAGCTGTGATATTTGCCTGGACTTGAGTCTCCCAAGGTGGAAGAGCAGAAATTATTTGTGAGCTGAGCAAAAATATCCCCTGCAGGAGAAGAAAGAGGGGAGCTTCTGGCAATATTTTAATATGTGTTGGGTGATGCTTAAACATCTGTCATGAATTATTTAAATGAAAGAGGCAGACTTACACCTGGGAGTAGCTGTGTTGGTATCCTAGGCTGTAGCCTGCTCCCACTGGAGTCAAGTGTGACTAGGTTTTTAAGGGATTTGGGTGCAGCAAGAGTAGTACTTCTCTTGTAGTCCCAGTTTAGTCAGATTCTCCTGGCAGCCTTTTGAACGCTGTCACAGATCCGGGAAGCCCCTGCTGCTTAAGGAAAGCAGCTTTTCTTGTGTGTGCTGCTGGTTTTCCCACTCCAAACCCCATCTGGAATAATAAAGTGATCTGTTTCTCCAGGGTTAGTGAGCCATAGAGGCAGCCACATGAGTCTGATGGCCCCCAGGTCGTGAATGGTGTGGAATCAGGGGATGGAACCTTCCGTGTTACCCACTCATTGCAGCAAGTCAAGGATGTCCAGCACTGTGGGAGGGTGTGGAGGAGTGCCAAAGATACACTGTGTGCCAGGCTCAATGTCTTTCCACTCACAGGAAGCCCAGGGTTACGTCACAGCGTTGTTGTCCTGAGAAGATGGACAAAGCAAGGAAGGAATTGAGGGATTTTCTGAATAGGAGCCAACCTAGCACCAGCAGTGGGGCTTCTGCTGATGTCCCTACTCCAGGACCCTCCACTAGCTCGGGGGTAAGTGCAAAGAGCAGTTCTTTCTCCAGCAGTGTCCTGAAAGGAAAAGCCTGATGGTAGAGCTGGTGTGGACACATACAGGCTTCACCCCAGGTCCCAGCCCTTCCTTTGCTCCAAGGCCTTTGTGCAAGACCTTGATCTTTACAAAGTGAAGCCATGAGGCTCATCCTGGTCAGAGCTGTGCTGCCTTCCTCTGTAACCAGTGACAGCACTGTCACGATTGCCTGGTTTGGGATGGCAGTATGGCAGGGCAGGCTGTGGTTGTGGTGATATATGGCAGTAAAACCCTAATGACTGGCTGCCTAATCTGCCCCCAGCCAACATCCTAAGCTGACATCAGGCCACATGCTGCTGGGAGATCCCCTGCCCCTGTGCATTGGGCTGAACTTTTCAGGTATTTGTGTCTCTGAGCCTTTTCTGACCATTACTCACAGTCTCAGTTGTCCCTAAAGTCTGGTAAAGTCAGTCTTATAGAGACATTTTATTTCTGTACCTCTATGATCCCCACTCACACTATGCCACAACTGTGCTCTGACACTTCCCTTACATTCCAGGGTGCCTCTGGTGGCCCCCACACGTCCCAGTCTTTGGTGAACCAGGCAGAGCAGGAGCAGCACACCCCTAAAGGTAAATGCACTGAGAGGGAGTGAGGTGGGGCAGGAAACTGGGCCATAACTGTTCAGGTTGCCTATAGTGGGCATGCTGGGAATTAGGCTGCTGCCTCTGGGTTCCTGCTCTGCTTTCATTTTCAGTGCTCAGGAATGGTGCTGAGCTGCTTGAATATCCCATGAAAAGTGAATTTCATTTAGAGGTGAAGCAAAGTGATCTGAGTGGGTGATAAAACCCTGCTTCCTTTTCTCCTGGATAGATCAACTTCCCCCAGAGTTCAGGGTGGACTGTGCTGGTGCCTGTGGGAGTTCTGGTCCTGCTGCCAGGAGAACACTGAATTTGCATGTGTTCTTACTGTGCATGGAGCCAGCAGTGTCCCTTTCCTGTGAAAATCATGGAGTATTCTGAGTTAGAAGGGACCCACAAGGATCATCAAGTTAAACTGCTGGCCCAACACATGACAACACCAAAAATGGGACCTGCCTGTGAAAGCTGTATTTGGGATTTAGATATAGCCAAAATCATGGCCTTCCCTCATTTATTTATTCTGCACCCAGCTGCACCCCAGAGCAGATTGTTCTCCCTAGATGCAAGGGCTCTGTGTGTACAGAGCTGCTGGTGCCACCTGCTTACAAAAACTTGTGTCATGGATGCTCAAATATAGGAACAGAGAATGGTTGAAAGTTTGCCAGCACTCTCCTGGCCCCTAGAGCACTCCTGGGGATATGGATCATAGACTGGCAGTGGGTGGGAAGAAAGTGTGTGTGAGAGGATTTTAGAGAAAGATGGGAGCTGTATATACCACCCTCCTGTGCTTAGATGTGACATTTATTTTCATGAGTGAGGACAAATGACTGCTTCCTCAAGTGAATCTTGACAAGCTAGACTCATCTTTAACAAGTGGAGACAGAACTATTTATGATCTGCTGCTTCTTCAAGGGGGAAGAAGCCATCAGGTTGGAAATGTAAATGCAAATGAAACACTAAGTATTGACATAAATAGTTGATAGTGCACAAAGTGCCATAATGGATGGTGCCAGGATTTGGCAACAATAAAGTGACTAAATTGGAACAGCTGTGCTCCTTGACAACAAATACAAATCAGGGCCATTCTGTAAAGACCCCGGGCAAGAGATGTACACGAGGCTAAAGAGCTGCATTTTAGGGATTCCTCAAAATTACTTTATGGACCATGCAAGTGTTTAAGAGCACATTCATGCCAGGCTAGCTGCCCTTCCTGAGGGAGGGAAGTAGAGAGAGAGGAGCCCGTTAGTGGCTGTTTCCTTTAGTCTCTAAGCAGATAACGTACAGCTCCAAGGGTTGAGCCAGGGGGCATTTTAGAAGGACAAGGGAATGACCTCTTAGAGGACCCTTCCTGTACCTAACCGTCCTGAAACATGTCTGGCTTTGGCATTATTGGCTGCTCTGCACAATTGCTTTGAAATCAAGGGTCACATCCATGACTCCAGAAGCACATGCAACACAGTGAACAATTGGGTTCAAAGCCTGACATTCAAAATACCCAATTCCAAACCAGAACCTTGGGTTTCTCCTTGATAGAGTGTGAAAGTTCATCAAAGGAAAATCTCTCTCACTCCACTAAAATCTATTTTTAGTTCAATGCTTAGCTCTGTCTAGGGAATAGTGCTTTTTAAAGCTTGCATGCAATTACTTAATTTAGGTTAAGCTTCAAATTCCCAGTTTGCTGCTGTTCTATTATTTGCAACTTGTTTAGCAATATAAACAGTTTGGTTTATTTATGGGGTAAATGACATGGTTTAATTTCTGCCAGTTCTTGGAAACGTATACTTTTTTCTTAGTCCAAATTTCTGTTGAAAATGTTTGGCCAAATGGTGAGATTGTTGGCTGTTTAACTCAATTTTTTCTCACACCATTGCTGATGTGAGTGGGTGGTTTGATTGAGCAAAAGCTGAGAAGAGAGAGGTTTGTCCCAAGGTGTGAATAGGCACTTCAGGAGACAAAGATGACCTGTGCAGCTTCTTTTCCCCCATAATATTCATAAACCCTGTATCACTACCTTGACCAAGCTCCTCTCAGCTAGGACTGACTCTTGGTCTCAGGGCCCCCCAGAGAGGCAGGGGGATCCTTTCTGAGGGTGATGGAAGCTGTGCATTAGAGACAGTAATTGCCCACGGTTATGTAGAGAGTCTGCAGCAAAGCTGGGAACAAACAGAGCTCCTTCGAGCCAGGTCAGTGCCTTGAATCCCAGAAATCTGCATGACAGTAATTCTCAGTGGAGTTTTCTTCTATACTATTATTTTGATACTGGAAAACCATAATCACATATTGTAGCAGGAAAAAAAAGGTCTTTCTGTTTCTAATTTGATGTCTGCTTGATTTCTCTTACAAATCTAGTGAAGTGACTTCTACAGACAACCCAGTACACAGCAGAGTTCTCCTTTGTGTGTGAATGTAAAGCAAAGTGATACCTGGTGGTTTCAGATGTGTTTCTCTTTGTTTCTTAGTCACAAAATTCAAGGTGCCTGCAAGCTTTAAAAGCCTCATGGAGGATCAAATGGTTGGACCATCCACTGAGATCCTTGCTGAGTCAGATTTCCCTGAACAATCATTTAAGCCCAAAGTGCAGATGCCTTTCAAACGTGTTCCAGGGCAAAACCCTAGGAAGGTTGAAGTAGAGAGGTAAGTAAACAGAAAGTGGCTAGAGGCATCACTGTGGAACAGACACAGCAGATTAGGGTGTTCACTTTTGCTTTTGAGGCATAACATGTCAAAAATCCTTGAGAAAACCTTTTCCTGTAAGGCAGTAGTCTCCAAAGTGGGATGTGCATGAATTGCAGAGGGTGCAGAAGACAATTCACTGGGATGTGGGAAGAAAACATTGTTTATGTCATCTTTTTGTCATTCTTTTTTAATTTCTGGTTTTGTGTATGCTCTATAATGTATTAGTACTGTAGTACAGTATATAATTTATAGATTGGAGTACCTGATCTTTCTAGGCCACTTCCACTGAATTATTTTTTGCTATAAATGAAGAAATATACATGGATGCAATGTGTACCAAAAATGTTTTTACCAATAGGGGTGCACAGTGAAAAACTGGAGTTGTAGGCATGGGAATGCTTGTAGGCACATTAAGTGGTTATTTCCTCTTCTGATGTTATCCAGGAGGAGACGGCTGTATCTCACCTTTGACATTGCTGAGCTCCTGGCCAGCAAGGGGATAGACTCCAATCAGCTGATGCCAAGGCACTATGACCCTGACAGTATGCTACCTATTGAGGAGACAAAAGATTCTGTGTTTCCCATCTACCTCCCATTACAGGTAAGAGAGCACGTGAGTACTTGTGGTCTGTCTCATTGCTTATATCACAGGAGATTTCTGAGGACACTTAGCCAGTATTGACACAACAAGCAACAAAGCAAGGAAATGCTTTGGAGCTGGCTTGGGCACTGAAGGGTCTCTACAAAATGCTGAGCATCTTCTGCAGGGTGCCCACAACTTCTATCAAAACTAATAGTGCTCCTCACTGGCTTTTGTGTGTCCAAAGGAAAGGTATCTCCTGTTTCCTTCTGAGTGCAGGAGTCAGCAGTATTGCTGCAGGAAACCTCTCCAAATGTTGGTTTGTTCTCCCTAGGAAAGGGCTGGAGATACAAATACTGCTGCTTGGGAGAAAATTGTCAGCCAAATATCAGCACAGGTTTTGCACCTAGACTGATTTCCATATTTTGTAGCCTATTTAGGAACTGCATGTTAATGTTTTCCTCTCATGAAATTTTTTATTGGGTGTTTTCTTGTTTCTGGAGTAAATCCTAATTTCCCTCATGTCCTTGCTTTTTAGGTATTTGACAATGATGAATTTGACTGTCGAACTCCAGAAGAGTGGATGTCACTGGGGCTGGAGCCAGGATCTTCTGATAGAAAGCCAGTGCCTGGAAAAGCACTTTTACCTACAGATGATGTACTTGGACATGGTAAAACTTGAATCAGTTCCTGCTCAAGCAGGGCAGCACTAATGGTTACAGACCTTTTCAGCAGAAGAGAACATGTAGATTCTGATGAGTGTAGCTCTGAAAAGCTGTATCTCATTTTGGCCAGGATCAGGCAGTCAGTGCCAGAGACCAGGATCTCACTGACTGCCAGTCCTGCCCTGGACCATTTCCACTTTGTTAAAGTTGCCTTTGCCTTTTGGTTTTCTGTCAGCACAGACAGAATTTCTCTTTATTGGTGCTTCATGGAGTTAGGGTGTTCTAACTCCTAGGGCACAATATGTTCTGCCTGGATTTCTCTGCAAGTGCAGGATCAGAAGACTACAGTGAACATACAAGTTGTAAACCTGGGCCAACTTAAGTGATGTGGACATTGTTTTCCAATCATTTGGAGCCTTCTCATTGAGAAGGCATTACTAGGTACAGTTGTACTGATGCCCAGCTGCGGCTGCAGCTCACTTTAACACATCTGCAGTAGGTTTAAAGCCTGGGAGCTGGCATCTGCAGCTCTGGAGCAGCCTCCAGAGGCTTGGCTGTCTGCAAAACTGAACCATAAAACATAAGCTCTGTGTATCCTTGGGCAGCCAGCACGTGATGGCTGAGTTCTGCCTGCAGCTGTCTTGGGGAATACCACACCTGATCACTCCGCAGGTTGAATGGACAGCAATATTCTGCCCTGACCTCCAGTATCCATACTGATATCAATATAAATAGATATCTGTCTGGTGTGTGCAAAACGTTGAAAAGTCTAACCTGTAAAACCTAAGTTCATTATTTAATTGGTCACACAGAAGCTCTGTGAGATTGACTGATATTCAAAAAGCAAATGGATTTGACTGTGGCATCACCACTTGGATCAGGAAAGTCCATTTGCTGGGACTCCAGGAGAACACACTAACCCTGTTTTAATCCTTGACTCTCTCAGACGACCCCAAAAGCCAGGAGTTGATCTACAAGTGGATTGATGTTGGTGTTCTGGATTATGACAAGGAGACAGATCTCTACTTGGTCCATAAAACAGATGAGAAAGGTCTGGTGCGTGATGAAGAAGGGAGACCCATCATCAATGGAGGAAGAACTCCAGAAGGTGTGTTTCAAATGAGGTCTTTTGGGACCTGTCATATAGTCTGAGAGCCAGTTTATTACCCATGCTTGTCCTAGCTGGACATGGGAAGGACACCAAGAAGTCATTTAATCCCTTTAACTGTTATTTCTGTTGATATGTGTCTGTTAAACTTATCTGAAAAAACCTCCAGGGGAGAGAACTCCACATCTTAATTTGATCCCGTTTGAGGTTTTCCCTTTGTAGACACCTTTCTTTTTATTCCTTCTCCCCATCCTTCCTGCCTTCAAGAAAAGTAAAATGTTGGGCTTTCTGGGTCAATGCCATTTTGAAAGGGAATGTGGACAGATTAAAATGAAGTACCCTTCTCCTGAAAGGTTTAGAGATGCTCCTTATCTCTTGCTGTCCTCTGCTTTGGTCCCTCATTTTGATCTCCCGCAAGCAGCCCAATTATCCTGTCTATCAAAAAGCTGCTGTCAGCACTGCGAGCCATTCTGAGTTTTGTTGTCCCTGCAGCCTCTGGCAAGCTGTACTTTGATTTCCCAGGAAGAGCTCCACTTCTGCCATGTCAGTACTGGGTGCCTCGGGTGTGCCTGCAGTTCCTGGCCGAGGACCCGCAGGTGTTTGCGGAGCGCGTGGCCTGCGCCGACAGCCTGCGCAAGAGGACGCAGGGGCTGCTCATGTACCACCTGTACGTGGACTGCATGCCCACAGAGGGGCTGGACACCATCAACGAGAAAAGCCTGCAGAGGGTGAAGCACTTGGCTGTGCAGACTCCCAAAATGAAGGATGAGAAGAGGTAAAGTTTTGGGGTTTTGTGGTTGAGATGACTTCTGAGGTATTAGAAAGTTTCTCCCAGCCCCACGACTGAAGAAGTCGAGATTCATTGGTTCTGCTTTTCAAGGTTGTTTATTTTTTCTTATTTATTGCATTCTTTCTCTGACCTGCTGAGATTTGTCCAGCAGGTCAGGTTGTGGCACAGCCTCCACCCTTGGGGTGGTGTTAACTTTTTATACTAAGAACTATGTGTACTTTATTTACAATAATTTTTCAATACCTATCACCTATGTTAGACAGTGTGTTTCTACTCTAAACCAATCAAAAAGTGTCACCATCTTAGCAGAAGATGGAGGACAAGAAGGAGAAGGACAGGACACGCCTAGATTCTTCCATCTTGCTTCTTAAACCCCCATTCTAAAACCCCAAAATTCTACTTTTTCACTCTGTGACAAATTAACTTTTATTCCACTCAAACTCTTGTGGCTTGTAAATCCTCACACAAAGTTGGTAATTGTTTCCACGGTCTAAAATCAAAGGCACAGGTCTTTTTGACTCCATGCCAAGGTCTCTGAGCTCCTTGCCAGGGCCTCGAGTCACCCAGGGCAGCCAGAGGAATGTCCTGGGTCCCAACAGTAAAGCATCCTGTACTTGTCTGGGGGCTCAGCCTTCCATCCATAAACATTGTGGGACTTCATAGGGCTGCAAAACAAGTGTAAGTGGAGGCAGGTCTTGAGCAGCCAACTCACAGACCATGGGTCTCACCTGCCTTCCATTCTGTGAACAAGCACTCCATACAGTTGCCCAGAGTGGCATCAGAAGGAGGCAGATGGCAGCCCCAGGGACATGTGTACAGGTGGGCTGTCAGTGTTCCCAGCTGAAGTAGTTTCCATATGCAAGCCCACCAAGCCATGCTTACACCTGCAGTTAAGTGGCCTTCAACAGCAAGAAGGTTGACAAAAAATGGCATGGCTGACCTTGCTGTCCTCCCTGTGCTTTTGAGGAACAGATCAGTCATTGCTGTACTGATCTGCAGACCACCCGTTGTCTCCAGAGACCTGGCTGTTGTCTGCTGGTGACCCTTCTACCTATTAACAGCTGCTAAAACAAATCAAAATAAGATCTGCACAGGGGAAGGCAAACAGAACAGGAGATCTCCACCTGAATATAATGGAGTATCTCTTTGTGATGCAGTTCATATTGGGGAGGCATTTTAATGTCCCTGGCCTGATGAATCATGAGCCACTGATGGTGTTGCTGGGAATCAGCCGTGACTGATTGCCTTGCTCAGAAATAGGAAGGTGTGAGGAGCTGCATGGTCTGCCAGCCTGAACTGGAAAGTAGGAGAGTAATTAGTCTCTGTGAGCAGAACTACAGGGATAAAGAAAAGTACTCTGTCTCCTCGAGGTAAAGGATGATGATTTCCTAAGGCAAATGGAGCAGGGTTTCAGCACTTATGTGAGTGTTCTGGCTGAGGAAATGGACAACAGGAGGCAAATGGGAGGCCAGCTTGGATAGCCCACTTTTCCAGAACTGCCAGCTACTTTCTTTAGTTGGTGGTTATTTCTCCTTCCCTCTGTAATGCTTCTACCCAGTGGAGATGTTGCTTTGGACTGAAAAGACACTTAGAGAGGCAACAGTCCTAGCCCTCAGTCCCTGCTTGCCTCTATCATTAAAAGCCCAGCTGATACCTTTGCTGGCTGCTTCATTGTCTGCACAATTCTCCTGATGTGTTGAGTGGTAGGTGGGCTTCTGGGTTAGCACATTTGGGAGGGAGGGAGGGAGGGAGGGAGGGGTGGAGTTTGCAGTGAAGCTACAGACATACACATGCTGAAATGCTGTGGGTTCTCAGTGTTTCTGTGTCTTGTAACAGCATGTTAGACCAAATAAGCACCCTGGAGAAAGAAGTGAAATTAGACTATAAACACACCATGAACATGATCAGCTTTGACAGAGTTGTCGCTTCCAAACCCGAGATGTTTTCTTTTGTTACCCTTCCAGACAAAGAGCAGAAGGAAGCACCAGAGAAAGGTAGGGGACACAGTGAAACAGTTTGCTTTCTTGTCTTTGATAGGATTCATGGTTTACTGTAGGAACTCTCGGGTTCATGGTAATAATTAGAGCTCACAAGGGGCAGCAACAGGAGATTATGTGAGACTTTTGAGTGTGTCTCCTCTTTTTTAGGGTATATTTCCATGCTCATATTACCTCAGTATAATTAGAACTCATCAGCTAAGCTGCAGTAGTTCTGCAAGTGTACCCTTAATGGCACCAAATGTTTGGCAGTGTGATTGGCTTACCACTGTGCTAGGGCTGACTGCCTTGCCTTTGCTGTGCCCAGCTGGGAAGTGCCTCAGGTGGGGAAGAGGGCTCAGGCTCCTTCAGAGCCCCAAACAGGAGGAAAATGGCCCCACTAAAAGATGGGAGGGGGAGGGGAGCACATTTTGTGCACTTCAATCTTCCAAAAGCAGGAAGCCTTGAGGTGCTTCACAAGTGGCCTCTCACAGATGAGATGACTCAGCTGTGCCTTGGAGCCTCAGTAGGAAGTTTCTTGAGTTCCAATGTTCTATCACATGGAGACTTCATGAGCCAAAGCCTTGGGAGGGTCAGGCACCAAGACAGCACCTCAGCCCCTAATGGGAGGCTGCAGAAGGTCTCTGCAGCAGAGCAGAGACTCCTTCTTTCATCCAGCCCTCTGTTGAAGCTGCTGCATGATAAGGCCCTGTGCATTGGAGCAGAGTCCTTTTCACAAGTGTCCGAATGGGACCTGTACTCTAAAAACAGAAGCTGAAATGGCTGTTGCAGGCAATGACATTATTTCTTTTTTTGGTGCTAGGGATCGTTCCTATCCCAGACTATCCTTTCCGTAAACGACGGAGAGAATTCAACTTCCTCTCACTCCTGGCCAGGCCAGAAGCCATCCATCTCTTTGCACAGGTACAAGATGAGTGCAACAAGGCAGCTGTCCTGTCTCTGTTTAACACAACTGTAACCAAACTTGTCTCTCTGGAGGAATTTGAAGAGATCCAGACTCAGGCCTTCACTCAGGTGAGCAGAGGAGGTGTGAGGGATGAGCACATGGAGCAGGCAGCAGTGCTAGATGATGCAGCAGCTGCAGATTGATCTTCTGGAAACTGATGAGCTGTTAAAGGAGACATCATGTTTGGGGCAGGGAGGAATTTGCATGTGCCTGTCAAATTTATTGGGATATGGGGAGAGTGGGCTGAAAGAGTCATGGTGGTTAGGATCAGCCAATGCTGACCATGCTCTTAGTGTGTTAAACAGGTGCCCATATAGGGCTGCAGCCCTTCTTTCCTTCACCTGGTTTATACACAGATAGGGGTCCTGGTTGGCACTCAAGTTTCTCTTTAATTTTTTTCCTTTTATTTCTTTTTTATTATTTCCCCATCCATCCAGCTGCAAGGCACAAGATCTTTGATTCCTCCTGAAACACTCATGGGGATAATGCTTTTCTACACTCTATGTTCTTTATATGCTTAATTAAATTACTCTGTTTGCAATGCCAATAGAGAGAGTAGGACAAAAATTTGCAGCTCTGTGGTAATTCTCACCAGAGGTTCTTCATGTCCTCTGACTGAGAGCAGCACATTGCACCCTGGATGTGGCCACATGGAGTAACTGGCACAGGGTTGCACACTAAATCAGTGGCAGAGAATGTGCTGGTCCTTCCCAGTCCTGTGCTGTTTCAGCTAGGCAGTGTTGTCATCCACTCAGTGACTAAAGTTCTTTTAGTACACACAAGCAGCAAGCTGCCTGTGGAGCAGAAGTGACACTTGGTGGTATTTTAATAAATTAAAATACTTAAAACTGCTGCTGCCCTTGGCTTCTTCTGCTCTTTCTTCTCACTTGTCAAGAGAAGACAACATTCTGTCCTTTATGTGCTCATCACACTGTCTACACAACTTTTTGTGAGGGACCCTGACACAGACAGCTCCAGGGATGCCACTCTATAGAAAAGAAGAAGGAAACTGTGAGCAAAACAGAGAATAGAGCACTCCCACTTTTTAATATCAGGCTTTCTTTTTGTAGGTCTTTTATCAGTGCAGGAGATGTATGACCAGGTTCAGATAACTCATGTGTGGGGGGGGAGGTTGAGAGCTACTTTTAGCTACCACAGCTCTGAGAGAAGAGTTTCCTTTCACAGCAGAGAAAGCTCCAACAGCCCCCGTTAGTAGCTCACCTTGCCATACTACTTTCCCATCAGCCCTCAGAGGATTACTCAGCTTGCTTTTTTCTTTGCCCTAGGTTCAGGAGTTTCTCAAAGGTACTTGGATTGATTCCATAAAGACTGCAATTAAGAGCAGCCTTGAAGATGCAGGCAAATGGTTCAACCTGGAGGAGAGTGACTGGGATGCCTACCAGAGCTCCAAGCTGTGTAAGCTGATGGAGCGCATCAGGTTCATGCTCCAGGACTCTCTGCGCTACCTGGTGCAGAACTCGCTCATCAGCTTCACCCAGTTTGTGCTGGATGCTTGCCAGTGTGTCCTGGACTGTTCAGAGGACATGGAATGGGGACCTGACATCACCAACAGTCCCTACGTGTAAGAAAGAAAGAAAAATAAGAAATAGAAAGAGCAGAGGAGAGTAGTGTTGTTGTTTTTTTAACTACTGTTCTGCAAGCGAGCTTTGCTCTGTGTGGGGCCTTTAAGCTGGGCAGTTTTCCCTAATCCTCCACCTGACATGTTCACTGGAGTATGGAGGAAGGACACAGAGCTGGCTGCTCTGTTAGCACAGCTTTCCAGCTGCAGTTACTGATATGGAGCAGCCCATCAGATCCAAGGTCTGCAGCTTTGATGTACTGTTCTAAAGATCAGCCACCTCCAGCGTTCTTGGGGGAGCAAATTGTTACTGCTGATTGTTTGTGGATGCCAGGAAGAAAACCAGGAGGATGGCTGCTTAATTCTATTCCTAGATGAAACCTCAGAATTGGAATCTATCCTGGGATCTCTAAAGAATACCAAATTTAAGTTATCACAGTGCCTAAAATTTTATTCCATTGGACATTGATTCAAGGATTTTTGCTTTTTGTGATATTAAAGAGGGAACATTTAGAAATGGAAAGCCAGAAGTAAAAGAAGAAAAAAAAAAAAAACCTGCCACTCACATGAGGCCTCTTACTTTTAAATCAGTGGAAGTCTTGACACTGACTTCAGCTAATCCTGAGCCAGGCTGGTCACATGCAAGATTAGAAATACTAATATAACTTCCAGAAGGTGCATTTTAGGAGTATATTGGAGATACTGAATTTCAAAAACTACTCCAGTTTTTCTGTAAAGCAGCTCCAATTCTCAAGATAAGGTTATGACTTTGGGGAACCCTGATATGTCATGATTGATGGTTCCTTCACCTTTGACTAAAAAGAGTTCTCAGTGTCTTTACTGTTAAATTGAGAACACAGTGTTTTATATCTTTATCTGCATGAGACAGTCCTCTTCTCCTCTGCTTTCCTTTCCTGTCCAGGAGGCATTTCAGTATCAGCACCAGAGCAATACAGTTGTGTATCATATTCTCAAAAAGCATCCCTGTTCTTTCTTATCTCTTCCCACCACAGGTCTCAAAGGAATCCACTCTTTTTAACAGACATTGAGCTAGACATCACTGGTGTCCTCTTCAGCCCCTCTGTGGAGAGCGTTGAGACATCTCTCATTTCTCTGTTTGACAACGGGATCCTGGCGACCCACAGCATCCCACAGCTGGAGCAGGTGAACACTTCTGCATCACCAGGGATACAACTGTGCACGTGCCAGTGCATTGCAGCTCAGCACAGACACCCCTGAGCTTGTACTCAGGGAGGGAGGGAGGGAGGTGCACAAGTGGGTACTTGGGAATTCAGTTAAATTACTCTGGGCACAGCACTGTGCTAATGCAGTTCTATTCTGACAGGATTTCTTCAGTCTCCCAAACCTTGTAGCTCTTTTGTCTGGTGGTTGTTTCTGCTTTGGTGCTGCAGGTTGTGTGGACGCATGGACACTCTGGTTGCCCTAAGTGCGTGGTGGCTGGTAAAAGCAGACTCATAAAGGAGTCTTTCCTTCATAAAGGAAATAGCACTGTTTCCAGTTCTATTTGATGCAAGTCCATTCTGCATATGCATCCTTCTGTCTGCTACTGTGATAGCCCTCCCTCCCTAGGTCCTCATTCTTTGAGGAGGAGGGCACATAAAACTGATCAAACAATTCCTGACACAATGTAGAAGTGTGGACTGCAAGAGTTCCCAAAGGTGCCACCAGGGATTGCTTTGCCCCTCACCTGAGGAGGCACAATTAGCTCTGTTTGTCCTGAAAGACCTCTCCCCTTCCTCTTGCAGTATGTGTTGGTGAACATGGAGATCCCAGGCACCCCCATGCTGGAATCAGTGGGTTTGCAAGAGCCAAAAGTAGAAGAGCTACGTGAGGCTCTGCGCTCTGCCGTTCGAAAGACTCGGATCCCTCTGCAAGCCTATGGCAAGAAATACGAGAAGTTCTTAGAGATAAATAACAATGACATCCAGTACTTCCTAAAGTAAGTGGCTTCTGACAAAACCCCTGTGACCCCAATGACAAGCCTTTGTGGAAGCTGTTGTGTGGATGTGCTGATGTGAGGGTGTGGGGCTGTTCTGAGACCACGTGCCTCTAATGTGAGATCAGGCCCCTGTCAGAGGCTGCCTTCAGTCATGGGTGACAGTCCATGCTTTTAGAGGACATTGGTGGTGGCACTGGGAATGTCTTCCTGCCTCTGACAGCAGTCACATTCCTGTCATGCTCATCAGTGTAATTGGAGATATTAATGGCCCTAAAAATGAATCATCCTGTTTGAGAATCCAGTTAGCATACTTGACTCTGACCCCCCTCCTATAGTGTCTGCTCAGGCTGATAGCATTCTGTAGAAAGTAATGTTTTCTTTTGTTTCAACCTCATTGTTTTCATTGCCAAAACTCTTTCCACCTATTCTGTCCTTTAGCCTCTGTTACTTTAATGGACTTCTGTTTAGGTCTTCTGTTTTCTCCAAACAGTGAGAATGAAGCCCTTTTCTTTTTTCTTATTCCAGCTTAATCAATTTACAAATCCCATCTGATAAATTCCTGTCTCTCCCCAGAATACTCTGAATTGCCTACCCTCCCCTGAAGTGCCTCCTGATCTTGCCCTGTTTACACTAGTGCTTTTATTTTTTTCTCTCCCTTTCTTCTTGCCATATTTCCTCTTTCATCTCTTCTTTCTACTCCTTTTCTGCAGCTAGAATATCTGTGTTCTTATTCCACTCTGCACCTATTGTGTAAATGTATGCCTTATTAATTTAATGTCTTGATCCTTTGAGTGGACACAAACAGCCTGGATGCTGAAATATTCTAAAGGTCTACACAGCCATTTTTTGTTGGTCTTTTAATTTACAGAAGCTATGAAGAGCAATTTCCACCCACTCAGGATGTGACAAAGATAGTAGAAACATATTTGTCTGAAAAGGAGACCCTGGACCACCTTCTACCTAGTTCTATTATCATTGGCCCCTTTCAAGTCAAGATAGAACACATTAGGCTTAGTCTGTCTGATAAACACAAAGCCCTTGCCACTGCCATGTTGGACATGCTGGCTAAAACCCTCCATTCACAGGTGCAGAAAGTAAGTTAATGGTTCAATGTATTATCTGTTTCTGTCTTGTCTTGTTCTGCTTTTGAAGTTGCTGTGTTTTTGTGAAGTGACTAGAAGGCCACATTAATGAGGGTATTTTAAAGATCACACTGGGCTGATTACTTAAAATTGAAATTATCGAGGACATATGCAAACCCAACCAAATGAAAAATTAAATATATTTAATAGATTGCATGCCTGAAAGCTGTAGCTCTTGAGATTAAATTCTTCAAGACTTTGCCATTTTACAAAAGTATGTTGGTGAATTGAAAAGATCTGTCTAGTGGACAACTGAAAAGTCCTTCTGCTTCCTCTGAGAATAACTGGAATATAGGCAACTGCCTCTGCCAGCTGATTGTCTGAATCTGTTATTATCATCATTTTCACTACATACCTGCAGTTCCCCATCCTCTTTTTTTTTGGCAGTTTCATTCAGTTTGAGCTGAATGGGTGAGATGGATGTGAAAAGTAAAAGCCAGAACAGGACTGTGTACTCATCCCTTAGACACCTTCAGAATGGGAAGTGGGTGGATTGGGGCAGGTTTCCCAGTTTATTAGCACTTGGTGACTCTGATGGTGTTTGCTGTGTCCTGCTGCAGATCTGTGAGGCATATGAAGCCATCAGCACCAAAATGCACGAGAGACCAACGAACATCGAGGAGCTGGTTGAGCTGAGGGACTGGCTGAAGGGAGTGCCAGAGCAGCTGGCAGTGCAGGAGGTGGGGCAGGCTCTCCTTGGCACAGGGCATCAAGGGAAGTGAGGAGGAAATTTGTCAATGCAATGTGTGGTGTCTCAGAAGCAGAACTCCAGTTTTTTTTACTTGCATATCTTTGTGTGCAATGCCACAAGATTCCTGGCTTTGTATTTTTATAATTCCTAAGATTTGTATTTTTAAATATACATGTCATAAATTTAAATCTCTTTGCAAAATAAAATAGCAGTTAAAAATCTTGCCTAAAATAGTTACATGTGCATTTTGCTGCATTCATGATCCATTCTGCATTTGTGTACTGAATGGCTATCTTCTAAAAATGAATCCTCTTTTCAAGAAAATCTTTCTGTTACCCAGTGCTCAAATTACTGTTAATATATTTTTTCTAATAGGACATTTTAGCACTGAGTTATTTCAAAGTTATTTGAAGTGTAAGTCTTTTCCCAGCTGAACAAATGGGGAACAAAGGCATCAAGCTGTAATCTGACTTGTCCATGCCAATGAGGGAACCTGGAGGATAACCTAAAACACTCAATTTCTGTCCAGCACTTTATCCACTAGGTCACACTTCTTTTCATTCCCATAGAACAGAGGGTGATGATGGCATGATCATTCACAGAACAAGGGGCTGTAAATCCATTCCCACTGTTCACACAGCACTGAAGCAGCCCACATCACTTTAAGCTTGTGTGACTAACGCTCTTCAAAGGCACCTCATGAAAATGAGGTGTACACCAGAGACTTGGAATCAGCATGGTCTAAAGGTGTCTACTTTTTTTCTCTTTCTCTCACCCTGTGCAGCAACTGATTGAGGAAGTCATGGAAGATTACAAGGTCATGGAAGACTTCCTTTACAATCTTACCGAAGAAGATTTCACTGACAAGTGAGCACAAGGCATTTCTCCCACTGTCAAAGTGGGACTCTTCAGCAATTACCATTCTCAGTGCTTCAGGGGCCATGTGTCTATCAAGGGCTCCTGCAGAACTTTTAAGTGTCTCTCAGGCTATATGAGCACTGAATTCTTGAAATGAAGTTTGTAGACAAGAACTGTGAGTTCATGCTGCCTTCTGGCCTGGGGCAAGGCAAACTGATAGCTATTAACCTGTTTAACATAGTAAAGCCCTTTTCTCTGGGTGGTTTTTTGGGGGTTTTTGGGTTTTTTTGAGATACTTGAAAAGTCTGAAAGTGCACAGTTTAGTCTGTGCCTGAAACTAAATGAACACTTCCAAGATAGGAACACTCCCAGAGTTTTCTTAAAGACTAGGAAGAAATTTGAACCTTTATTATTACTGCAGTTCTTCTCCAAGCATCTTCCTCTTAGTTTTATTATTCCAGTTGTGGCCTGACTATGCCCCAATAGCAGAGACAGCTCACAAACTACAAGGTTTCTAAAGCTTGCTCAACCCAGGAAGCACTTCTCTTATGACATGTACTTGGTCCAGTATGTCTGCAACCTGAGTGAGTCTGTGCAGAGTGCTCCTGAAACTAGAAACATGGGGTGCAAGGTGCAAAAACCCCACAGCAGCTGCAGGAAAGCAGCTCAGCCCCAGGCCAGCTTGGAACAGGCATGGCTGTATTCCCACTGCCCAGACCTGCCCCAGGCAGGACTGGTAGGAGATGGCTGCATCCCCAGGTGCTGGAGGGTTGTGACCTCCTGTGAGTGTAGTGTGCAAACCTTGTACTGGCACTGCACACAGGCTGAGGGTCCAAGTGGAGGCAGAAATGGGTGGGCTATGTCTGAGCAAGAACCAAGAAACCTGTCTTGGCGTGAGCAGCCAATTCCTGCAGCCTTTCTTGGATCTACAATGCTCTCCCCAGGGCACTCTGCAGAATCCAGGGCTTCCCTGTATCTGGGTTACGCTGGCCCCTCACTGCCCTGCTTAACAGGAGACTGGCTTTTTCAGTAGCCCTGAAAAGCCATAAGCTGAGACTCTGACCCCATTTTTTTCAGTTCCTTGCAAATACATTCAAAGACAGACATTCCCTCTGGATGCCAACTGTTATTTTGCTGTCTCCTAGCTTTTCAGCAGTGTAGTGGATTTGTTCCTTTTAAAAAGGCCCTCCACTTCTCCCCAGCTCTCTCCAGCTGAATAGCCTAGTCACAAGGACTGCATATCAACAAGACAAGCTGGAAAAAAATGTTTTGTTGAAACCACATGTGTTTCTGTTGTTGTAAAGCCTCCTTGTTTGGTGGGATTTGGCTTTCTCATTCTGTGATTTTCAGCATTTCAAACATATGCTCAAGAAGCTTGTCTCTTTGTATCATGTGGGTGCAGGTGGACTGCCAGTTACTGGCCAGTGAAAATGTCCATGGAGTCAGAGTCCGTTCGGCTCCAGCACGCAGACGATGAGGAAAGATTTCGCAAAACACAGATTGCGGATCAGAAGGCATTTCAAGAGAAACTGGAGGAAATGCAGGTATTAAGCCCCTGACAATGAACTGTCCATAGAAGGGCATCTTGAAGCTTTTGTCATCAGCCAAGAGGGAAACTTTCAGATGAGATTTTACTCAGATGAGTTTTGAGGTGAATGTGTTGTTAGACCAAATATTAACACACCCTCCCTTGGTTTCTTGTTGGCTTTTGATTAAGAGTTTCCTTTTTGTGTGAAAGACAAGACTCTGCAGAAATACTCATTTTTCATTGAGAAGGTGTTTATACAGTGCTCCAATTCTTGGTGCTCAGGCAACATGGGCACCTCCTTTTTCTTTTTTGTGTGTTCAGTTCCCTGCAGAGCATCTCCTGTGGTGCTCTGCCATCAAGGGGGAAAATACAGCATTCAGCCATGGAACTCATCTTGTGGGAAAAGACCCTGAAATAACTGCAGAGTTTTGGAACTGAGATACCTCTGGTGTCTGCTAAAACAGTCTGAATTTTATTTTTTCCTCAGAAACTCTTAAATCCAGGGGGGAAAAAAGCCATTTTAGAAAGGTGGAATCACTGACGTAGATTTTCTTGGAAAGAGGTTCCCAAAAGGATAATACCCCAACACTGGATAAAAAAACCCAAACAAATAAAAAAACAAACCCACACAAAATACCAAAGCAAAATCCAAACCAAACAAACAAACCCAAGCCACCGAAACAAAACATGAAATTTATTAGAGAAGCTCTAGATATGTGTTGTTAAACAATTCTTGGAAACAAACTGAGTGACTAGTAGAGCTATCATTTGCACTTTACTGGTTCTGTAGCAAATATCAGCATAAATTCAGCATCAAATTTGGGCACAGACTTATTGTTCCTATTCCTTGGGGATTAAGTGTTGTCACAAAGAGGACAAGCAGCTGGTCATTGCATTTGCAGTTTCCTCCACCTGACCAGTGGTTATTGCTTCTCCTCACTACTTTCATCATGGTCTAAACAGAAATGAAATTGTTTTGGGGAGGTGAAATCACAAGCATAAAAATCTCGCCTTTGAATGTAACAAAGAGCACACCAGGAAGCTGTTATCTCTAGAAGCAGCACTCAGCTTCAGAGTCCCAACTTATGCCTGCCTTTTCTCTTCCAGCTGACTGTAGGTGGATTTTCTGTCCAGTCAGACGTTAACCAAGCCCATGAGCTGGCTGAAGATGCAAGGGATGTCCGGAAGCAGCTGAAGGAGCTCCAGGAGTTCGCAGTTCTCTACAACAACAGGGAAAGACTCTTTGGCGTCAAAGTTACAGATGTAAGTGTCAGGTCCTGTACCCACAGGACTCTGATTTTTGCTGGGATTTCAGGGTGGTAGGTAGAGCAAATAATGAGACATAGTTCCTCAGGGAGGAATCCTTCATGCTGCTTTGGTTTATCTTGGGAACTGCTCCTCAGTCCTGTAGATGGGCTACACTGCTTCATCACTCCACTGGGCTGCAGAAGAGCCAATCCCAGGCAAATGTGGAAGGCTGCTCAGGGTCTGATATTTCCACTATTTCTGTGAGAGACTTTGGATGCCCACAGTGAGATCTGAGAGATGTTCATGAGGAGAAATTGGTTGGGAAGGTCTTGAAGCAGCACTTAGGATGCATCCATTTCTGTGAGGCTGTTGCTGCAGGTCTATGGGTGTGAATGCAAGTGGGTGCTGGCAGCTGGCTGGGCTTGGAGCGTGGTGTTCTCCTAAGGCAACAGTTTATATAGTTGTAAACATTCATTTTGCTTGTAGCTGCTCAGCTGCCAGTGAGTCATTGTCATCCACATCCAGCCAAGTCTGGCTGCAGACCAGAAGTGGAGTTCACATGATGATTCTTTCCTACCCTTCAGTCTCTGGTTACTTCTCCTTCCCTGTAAGGAGCCAAGTTTTAATATGATAATGGTGTGTGCTTTCACTGATGGTGTGTGGCCTGTCCATCAAAATCTCCTCATTGTGCAGGAGAGCTTTGTAGAGGCAAGTGGAAAGAGTGCTTTCCATGCCACACACATGGTGCAGGCACAGCTCCACTGGATGTACGTTGGCCTGAATGTGTCAAGCCCAGCTCTGCTGGTTGCTCTCCCTTGGAATACATATTGTTGGCCCAGGAGAAGGTAATCTGATATATCCTCTTGGAATACATGTTTTCTCATTGCTGGCTTCAGATTCAAAAAAGAGGTAGGTTTTTTTGGCCTTTTGACATGTAGCTGTTGTTTGGAGATGAATACACTTGTTGTTTACGTTGTTTTTAATTTCTTTCTAAAGTACAGTGGGCTGAACAAGATGCTTAAGGACTTCCAGCCATACTATGATCTCTGGACTACAGTGTCAAACTGGATAAAGTGGAATGTGAGCTGGATGAATGATTCTCTCCTTACAATTGAGGCAGAGGAGCTAGAAAAGAATGTCACTGACTCTGTTAAGACCATGCAGAGATGTGTGAAGCAGTTCAAGGATTCACCAGGTAGATGCACAGTCTGGGGAAAGGAAGTTGGTGCATATCAGCATTTTGATGTGAAGCATGTCACAGAGTGCTCTAAGCAGGGATTATCAGGAAGTCACATGTGTATTAGAGATAGCTGGGAAAATACTAACAAAGTTATTTTCTGCTTTTTTTCCTGAAACTATGATGATTCACATCTAGATACTAGTTACAGGCTAGAAGTACCAGCCACCCTCTGATGTTGCAGTTAGTATTTACTAAGTGTATATATATATATATGTGTGTGTGTGTGTGTGTATTTATATATATATATATAAAGTGCAGTAATCCAGGCTAGTCACAGAGAGTTACTATATAGCCCACTGGCTAGACGTGTGGGTTTCAGCCTTCATGCAAAGTAAGGCAGCAAGGGAACTTGAATCTGGGTCTGTTTTCAGCAGGTGCTGTTTTCTTGGCCAGTCTTATTTCTTTATTGGCCAATGCATTTAATGGAAAGCCAGAAGAGGTCTTGATTTTGTTATGAATAAAATGAAACTGCAAAATCTGGAAATGATCTCTGCAATATAATAACAATTTTCCTTCTTGCCTGAATGTGTATGAAGTTGGGATGATTGCGCTCAGCCCTTGCAATTCACATGAAGGTCTTTTGACCATTTCTCCTAATAAAGCTGAAATTGAGGCTTCAGTTGTAGCTTAACTTGCCATTCCCTGGTTCTCAGAGATGTGTTGGTCATTCTTTAGAGCTAATTCTAAAATCTCCTGCCAGATGGCTTAGATTGAAATATATTTTGCTGTGGGTGATTTTTGATTCATCCTTTTTAACTTGAACTTGCTCTTAAACAATGCCATGAATCAGCCCCAATGGAGGAGGTGATGAGTGGATGCATGAGTAACTATGAATCATTATGATAAACAGAAATACTAAGAATACCTGCTTATGTTCATTGCAATATTCTTTGGTACCTGGATATTTGTTCTGTCCTTGGCATATCCCCAGCAGGGAGCATGAGGTGATCACATCTTTGCTGCAAGCACACGGTGCAACCGTGCAGGGTGCAATAAAAGGAGGCACACACTATAGCCAGATTTTGGAAAGGAAGCAAGTGCCATGTTTTTTACCTACCCATTGTTTTACTCACCATAGCACAACCCAAAAAAAAAGGCATGATGTGAACAGTGCAGAGGCTTTCTAGGATGCTCCCAGAGAGAAAAACCGTTTCCCTCACTTTGTCCTTGCTATGAGGCAGAAGTACATTTGTCTCTAGCATGGCCATAGGCTGGCAGGGCCTCTCCTGCACACTTTCTGTTTCCAGGCTGGGATCCCAGCCTGCTTCTAACTCCTTAGTGTCCATCTTCTCTTGAGGGTGACCTGAGCTGTGCTGTGAGATAACTGAAAATGCAGGTTTATTAAGAAGTGAGTGTCTTGAAATGATGACTGTAACTTCCAAAATATCTGCTGGCAGATTATATGCTTCAGTCTATATCAAGGAGTTAAATTTGTCTGCCTCTCTTCTTCTGGTGAGCTCTAGCCTAAGGCACACTTCAGCTTAGCATGGGCTTGCCTGTAACAGGCTTTTGGTAATAGGCAGATCTGCTTTTTGGGAGTGGGCTTGAATCCTGGTTTAGTGGCCATATAGAGAGAGCCTTCCTGTCCTCCTTACTTCAACCTGCATTTTCCAGTGCTCTCACCTGCTGCTTACCTCTACCATGTGACTGCATGCACATCAGGCTTTAGACAGCTTCTAGAAATTCCTTAAGGCAGCTTCCTCACACACTGTTGTTGCTGATTTTCTCCCTGTTGTTCTGATTCTCTCCCTGAAAGACTGCCAGAGTGTGGCCAAGGAGTTTCGAGACAAGATGGACGACTTCAAGCAGTACGTGCCCTTAATCCAGGGACTGCGCAACCCCGGCATGAGGAGCCGGCACTGGGAGATGCTGTCCAGCCAGGTCAACGCCGAAGAGAAGCTGGACCCCAGCATGACATTTGGTCACTGCTTGGAGCTGAACCTGCAGGACCACATGGAGACTGTTCTCAAAGTGGCTGAGACAGCCAGCAAGGAATACGCCATCGAAAGTGTGAGAAGAGAGGACTTGTTGTGTCACTGCTTGCTTCTCAAATGGGTTTCTGCTGAGCAGGCAGTCATTGCCTTGGGTGATGTTCCTGCTGTCCCAGAGTGTTAGACACATTCTGCAGCACAAGTAAAAAGGTTGCTGTCCTTACAGAAGGCAGTGATGACCACACAACTTCCACACAGTAGAAGAACTTATTCTGTCTTGTGCAGAATTTCAGTTGTGGCATTAACAGCATAATGCCTTATGGTTATGTTGATCCACTGCTAGGGTCTCACTCATCACTCTGGGATTAGTGAGTGGTTAAGTTAAAATAAATTGATTGTCTGCACTCTGCCATTCAAATGTTATGTCAGAAGGATTAGCTGTGACTGGAAACAGAGATGGCAAATCCTTTAAACCAGTAAACGTGCAGGGAAACCTTTCTAGCTCTGGAGATTCATAGATTAAATAGTTTTTCAGCTTCAGTTCATCAGTTCAGATGTGATCTAAGATGGTCTTGACCTTCTGGCAGCTCTTGTTCTCTGAAATCTCAGACAAGTTCCCAATGGATAGTTCCCATTTTGTCAAAGCTGTCATTAATCATAGTCATTAATAGGCCCTTTGCTGGCAGCCTCTGTGCATCTAGAGCATAAACAGACCTGGAGGTGAAATTGCCATATTTTCCCCTCAAGGCGTTTGTTTCAGCACTGGTGTAGAGGTGTTGAACCTGTGGGCAATGCAGAGGAAATGTGCTGTTGCTGATTGTGTCATGCATAAAATACAGAGCTGCAGTTTCCAGTGGATTCCAGGAGCAAAAATCTGTCATTTTCTAGAGAGTGGCATTAAGAGAGTTGTGGAAGCTGGAATAACCATTTGCAGAAGTTGTATCTGAAAATTAAATTGCTTGTCCCTCTGTTCCAGGCACTCAACAAGATAGAGGCTGAATGGAAATCTGTTTCATTCAGTGTGGTGCTTTACAAAAACACCAATACCTACATACTGAAAAGCACCGATGACATTTCTCAGCTCCTAGATGATCATATTGTCCTGGTTCAGAGCATGTCTTTCTCACCCTTCAAGAAACCTTTTGAGGAGAGGATGAACTTGTGGGAAACTAAGCTGAAGATAACACAGGTACTGGTTTTTACCCACACACGTGTGGGAGGCAGGCAGCTGGGCTGTGCTGCTGTGCTTGGATGTGGACACTGTGCAGTTGCTGCTGGGAACTGGGAGGGCAGTCAAGTATCAGAGATCAAGACAGTATCAGTCTTTAGGGAAGAATAGGACCTGTGAAAGCCCTCTGACTCTGGGAAAGTAATGCATCCTTTTTGCTGCCTATTGCAACATGTTTTGGTGGGGCCAGAGCTTGCCTGTTGCTGTGAGTAGTGTTACTGGTCTCTCTAGTCACACTGTACTAAGTGGACTGTAGAGATTCTTACAGACCCTGTGAAATCCATTCTAATCATCCACATCTCAGTGTAGGAAAGCACATGGGAGACTGCTGTTTAAGCAGGATCTGCCAGACTGTGCCAGTACTTGCTCATCAAACCAGGAGCACCCAGCAGGACTATGGCAGCAAAACAGCAGTGCTGCAGGAGAAAAGTTCCAAAACTTTTGGAAAGGGGAGTGCTAGGAAGTTGTTAATAATTTGGAAAGCAAATTCCACCTCCTGACCCTGTAGGTAGATTTTAGAAATACGGAAGGTGTAAGTGCTGCATCACCTTTTCTTCTTTCTTTCTTGTATTTTTTTTTTTTTAAACATGTTCCAGTGCACAGTTTGAATGGTTTTGTTGAACAGGTTCATAGCATGGTGTCCTGATATGCTTTTCTTCCTTCCCAATAGGATGTCCTAGAGGAGTGGCTGAACTGTCAGCGCTCTTGGCTCTACTTGGAGCCAATCTTTAGATCAGAGGACATCAAAAGACAGCTCCCACTGGAAAGCCAGCGCTACAACATCGTGGATACGGATTGGAGGGACATCATGAAGAAGGCTAATAAAAACCCTGAGGTACGTGCCTTGATGAAAGCCAGTGCAGGTATCTCAAACACCTTGGAGCTGTGCTCACACAAGGACTGTGTCTTTAAGTCATTGTTTTCATAATGGTGTGGACATGAGCAACACTGTTAACTGCATAGCCTTGCCCATGGCATTGTGCTGGGTCTCTTCTCTTGGAATTTGGCCTTTTTTTCTAGTGTCTGAATGGACAGATCCACTCTCTGTAGTGCCTTCCACCAAAGTCTCCACCCCAGAAGTTTCCTCCTCCTCAACACACAGAATCGCTGCCTCTTAATCCCTGCCTCACTCTAAAGTAAGGATTCCAACAACCTCACTTTAGACATTTCTTGTAACCTGCAGTGGTTGTAACCCATAAGGTAACTCCTTCAATTCCTCCTCAAGACTGATTCTCTAAGTTTTTTAGAACCATTGTTTTTGCCTATTTTGGTGCCCTGGTGGCAGTGCTCTGCTCTCTTCTATTCTCCAGTCTCCACTTCTCAGGACTCCTTCGTTGCTTGTATTCCATATTATAAATGTTGGTATATAGGGGAAGCTAGAGATGCTTGTCTCCACAAGGGCTGTTTACCCTTCTTACCCACAAAGCTTACACCTCTCCAGATCCCTGAGAATTCCTGTGAATGAGTCATTTAAATCCCATCAGTAACATCACTGGGCAGCCCAATTATCTCCATTGCCTTATCTCTCACATGCTCAGAATACTGATGCTTCCTCTGTTACACATTCTGTTGTAGGTGATTTCTTTGTGCCCTCATCTAGATCTACTGAAGAAGCTGCAAAATTGTAACCAACTACTTGAACTTGTGCAGAAAGGGCTGAGTGAATATCTGGAGACAAAGAGAACCGCTTTTCCCAGGTAACCCCAAATTTCTCTGGGCTAGATTGCACTCCCTCTTTCAGAAAATATGAAAGGAGAGGCTCAGTGCAGTTCATTCTGCCAAGAAAGAGCAAAACCACCTAAGCTTAGGATTTATGCATGGCCTGCAAACATAAGCAAAGCTGTGCCTTTCAATGCTGCCATCTCATGGGGAAAAAACAGGCACACACAAATGTGGTGAGTTAAGGGCAGTCTGGTAGCATTTTTGCATATCTGTGCCTCAGGATTTATGTAGAAAGGGTGGGGTAAAATGAAAATCTCCAAGTAACTTCGTCTCTTATTCCCTGAAGGAAGACTTGTACTCATATAAACCCTCTTTGCTAGGAAATAACTGACTTCTGCAGAGGCAGAAGTCTGTCTCTACAGAAAGGGAGAGGGCTCACCTACACAAAGAGATCAGTGAGCAGTCAGCAGCAGTATCTTTAGCAAAAGGCTTGTTCCCCATCATGCCAGCAGTTAGCTCTTGCTGCTGCAGTAAACAGAGCCTCTCCTCATACTTCTCTCTGTGTTTGTAGGTTCTACTTCCTTTCAGATGATGAGCTGCTGGAAATCCTGTCCCAGACCAAAGACCCCACTGCTGTACAACCTCACCTGCACAAGTGCTTTGAGAACATTGCACGGGTAGGCACAGCCAGCACACGGGTGGCTTGGCCCACCTTTGGGAAGCTGTGTCGTGGGAGCTGGAGATGTTCTGAGGTCTGGAGGAATGTTCACATTCTGCTCTATGGAAATGTGTCTCCTGGAAACCTGTACATAGGCATTGGAAGGTGCTGCCTGTCCTGAAGTGGGATTCCAGCAACCTCACTTTAGACATTTCAAAGCCAGGCATCTGCCCATGAACTGGGTACCCTTGGTTGTCCTTCAGACAATGGGGGGAAATAGGCATCTGCCGAGGGTGTCTTAGAGAAATTCACTTAGATAGCCATCCTAGGAAGGGAGGACACTCCCTCTGGAGATGTGTCCATCTCACTGTGAAGGCCAGGAGAAATAGCTCTGACTTAGCTTTCTACTCACAGGCACCTTGTTAGGATTGAATCCCATTCCTGCTGACACCCCCAGAAGGGACAAGGACTGAACAAGCCTGAGCTGAATTAAGTTTCTGCCTTTATCCCTACTTAGGAGCTGGAGTTACCTGGCTATTTTTCCTCTTTGTTATTCCTAATGGACTTCAGACTCCATAGCTAGTCACAGCTCAAACCACCACAATACTCAGACAGTAAAACCAATCTCCTAGTCATTAGTTTGGAAAAATAGAAAGGAAATTGAACTGGAAACATGGTGCAAAGCCATTGGAATAAATAAGGGGACTTTCAGTGATATGCTGGGGCACCGGAGAAGCTGTTAAAATTTTACTCTTAAAACCAGGCACTGTGACATCAAGGGAAATTATTTGAATCTACAGAATTGAGCAGGAGTCAAGGGTCTGAATCCTAGACAGGCAATGAGAAATGTTCATCCTACCTATAATTTGATTTGCTTCACTCAAGTCACACCAGCAATGTGAATCTCTTGTTTTCATAAAATCGTTTTCTGTTATTTGGAGAGGTCATTTTGCACGTCTGTCTCACACTTTATTATCACTACTGGCAACCAAGTTTGGCACCAGGTTTATAATGAGCAAACACTGGTGTAGGCTGGCTGTTCCCCAGGGGCAGGAAGGCAGGCATAGAAAAGAAATCCTTCACTCATATCTCCTGTTGTGCTTCTTCCATTAGCTGAAATTCCAGGAAGACCTACAGATCACACACATGTACTCTGGTGAAGGAGAAGAGGTGAAGCTGTCTTCTGCCATCATTCCTACTGAGAATGTGGAGGACTGGCTGGTGGAAGTGGAGAAAACCATGAGGGCCAGTGTTCGGGACAACATAGAAAAATCAATTGGTGTTTATCCAGAGGTAAGAGTTTTATCACAGACTGCCAGGTCTCTGATGTGTTGGTTCCAGGCTTGCCATGGAGGTCACCAGAGGTGGGGCTGATGAACTTGGGATCTGATCTATTCTATTCTATTCTATTCTATTCTATTCTATTCTATTCCACTTTCAAAACACAGCCTTTAATACATTTGTATGACTGTAAGTGCAGAATGGGCAGCTGGGCAAAAAGCTGATGGTTTAGCAGAATGCAAACCCTGCACACTCCCTCACAGCTTTCCTACAGCATGTAACAACCCTGTATGAAGCCCATATCTATTCATCTCTCCAGACTACTTCCTCTTTGAAAGGATCTTCTGCTTCAGCTCTCATGTCTCACACAGTGTGCTAAGGGCTGGTAAAAGTAATCAAGGCACATGAACTGTTGGTTTCAGTTGGTGCATAGGGGATGCATCATGGCTCTGGTTTCTGTATAAAAGTTATGCTGGTGTAAAATTGAAATTTTTAATCTAGGTAATCTATTTCTAATCTATTTTCAGAAAGGCTGAAAAATAGAGGCCTCAGATGTTTCTGTTACTCTTTCTTATTCAGACTGAAAATTTGAAAGTTAGAATAGGCCAGAGGAGGGGAAACATTCTTTTGGGTCTCACAGATTCCTGCTCTTCACCTGCTAATGGCTACTTGTAACTGGTTACTGCAAGTGGCATAGTGGAGAGAAGATACCTGCTGTACCTGGTGCCTGAAGGTGATTTCTTCACAGCAAGAAGAAGGGAATGAAAAGGAAGGCCTCTTACACAAGAATTCAGTGCTGATTTGTTAAGCATGCCTCTCGGAGCAAGAGGACATAAATAAATAGTCTTAGCACCTTTTTTCCCCCCTTTCTCACACCTATTTTTTTTTCTTTTTTAAGACTCCACGTACCAAATGGGTCTTGGAATGGCCTGGCCAAGTGGTCATTGCTGGCTGCCAGATTTTCTGGACAAAGGAAGTGTCTGAAGCTCTGGAGGCTGGAGATTTATCCAGCAGGCTTTACCCACAGCTGAGTGCTCAGGTATGAAAATGAATGTAAGGGTGAGGTTTTGCCAGGTGGAGGCTTTTCAGTCATCAGACCTCAGACAAGTTATAAATAAAGCCAGGACAATACTGGTGGGGAAACAGAGACGCAGTTTTGCATAGCACTGTTCAAAACAAGTGATAAAACAGGCTGTCTTCTTAATTATTAGGGTATTTGTCATAATAAACCTCAAAAAATATACAGGATTGATAATGTGATCACCACCTGAACACTATAACAAGGTGAAAGATAACTTCTCCAGGATTACCCAAGAAGCAAAAGGCAAAGAACTGTAGTGTTGAACAGTGGAGGAAACTGCATCCTTCATATCAGTTCTGTGCATCTAATCACACCTAATACCTGAGAGTTATTAGCTCTGGACTTCATACTGGCTCTAACTCATTCTTTTCACCTGAACATGGTAATGGTGTAGGCAAAACTCAGCTCTGAGCCAGCCCTGACTAATATTTGCTTTCTGAGCAACCATTTGTACTTCTAAAAAGAGGCAGAAGTAGCCTGAGCACAGCATATGATCTGAGGCTCAGCATGCCCTGAGTTTGATTGCATTGTGTTGGTACAGAGTGCATGGCTTCAGGGTACTTTCCTTTTGTTCCCAGCTGGGAGATTTGGTGGGCCTGGTCCGTGGGAAGCTGTCCAAGATGCAGAGAGCAGTGCTGTCAGCTCTCATTGTCATCGAGGTGCATGCCAAGGACGTTGCAGCAAGGCTGATTGAGGAGAATGTAACGAGCATGAACGATTTTGAGTGGATCTCCCAGCTCAGGTTAGAGAGCACAGCTGTTGAATCTCACCTGGCTTCCCTGGCCAGTCTCCATTCTCCTTACCCATCAGTTGTGTCCATGGCAAATGGAAACAGGAGTATGAGACAGACCTAGCTTTGATGGCATCCTCTTTGGCAATAGGAACTAACCCATACCATGATGTTTAACTGTGAAAGTCTGTGCTGTTGCCCAAGGGGTGCAAAGCTTGATCCCAGGTCCTGTGAGAACTCCTGTCCACCCTGTTGTGCTACTTTATCCTTTCTGCTCTCGAGAGGGAAATCCCTTGACAATCAGGTCTCCAAACCTGCAGGCTGTAATCTTGTGAGCTGCTGCTTTGTCTGCCAGGCAGTGTTTATCTTTCTGATGCCATGTTCACTCACCATTAGATACTACTGGACCAGGGGAGACCTGTACATCAGAGCAGTCAATGCTGAGTTTATCTATGGCTATGAGTATCTGGGCAACACTGGCCGTCTGGTTATCACACCCCTCACTGACAGGTAAAGACATTGATTTCTGGGTAACAAATGCACCTTTTTCTCTCTTTTCTTTTTTTTTTTTTTTTTTTTTTTTTTTTTTTTTTTTTTTTTTTGTTCTGGATGAAGAGGATTAAACCAAGGATCTGACCATTCAGGTCCTACATCTTGATGTATGTAAATAGAATCCATTTGTACAGTAAAGGACTACTTGAGACAAGTGCACAGGAGCACCCTGGCATTGGTTGCTACTGTATTGCAAGTGGGCAGTGCTCAGACTGATTGCTTCCACTCTCCTAATTCTTAATGTAGTGCTCTCATATAAAATGCCCACCTGATAGCTAAGGAGCTCTTCTAGAAACCAGCTAGTGCTCTAGAATATGCAGCAGAAATAATAGTTTTACCCTTTTGTAACTGTCCTTTTTCTGCAGAATGAATTTGTAGCCAGGGGCAGAAGGATTTATCCATGCAGGCCCCTATGAATACTAATCAAGGCCACATAGCTCTAACTCCTTTGCAGAATGCTGCATATCTAAGCAGTTTTGTAGAGTAATGAATGATGGATTCGTCCTTGTCTCCAGCTGTATAGATCATATGTCTCCTTGCTGAAATCAGAAGTACAAATGCTTTTTTTTGTCATCTGGCCTCTTCTTTGTTGTAGGTGTTATCTGACACTTACAGGAGCTCTGCACCTGAAATTTGGAGGAGCACCTGCAGGACCAGCAGGAACAGGCAAAACAGAAACAACAAAAGACCTGGGCAAAGCACTGGCAATCCAAACTGTAGTGTTCAACTGCTCTGACCAACTTGACTTTATGGCAATGGGCAAGTTTTTTAAGGGACTAGCCAGGTACAGTGAAATGCTGAGTGTCATTATTGAGGGATGCTGCACACTGGGAATTGGTGGGTATTTTTCATAGTAGCCTAAAAGAACAAAAAAAAGCCCTAGCCAAGGGGGTTACTAACTTCCAGAATGAGCAAGGTTACAAAATTCCAGCCAGAAAGGAGGAACAGTTGATCCAATTATAAAAAAAAAAAAAAAGAGATAAAAAGAGATCCTTGTTCGTTTAAGGTAAAATTAAAATGCTTTGCACTAATCCATAATGCACTAATCCACCTGTGCAAATGTTTGCAGCTTTGGCCTTTATTTTAATATCATCCATTTTGGACTGAGATTCAGCCCACAAGCTGCTTAATCTTAAGAAGAAGAGAATCTGCTGAGAGTATTCAGAATTGAGCAGCCAAGAGAGACTGCTCTAAGCCCTGAGGGATCCTCTCAGAGAGGCTTCTCTCTTCTCTACATTTCAAACAGAGATGGTCCAATTAGTCTGTTGCACACTGGTGAATCTGAATTAGTTAGTCCAACAAAAGCTGATATTCTTTTCTCAGATGTTTTCTTTGTAAGTAATTTAACTTCTTTCTTAAGCCATGCCTTGTGGGAAGATCACCATCCTCATATGCATGCTTCCAGCTTTATATATAGTTTTCCAAATTCTGAAAAATGTACGTAAGTGTTGTCTAAACTGTATGTGCTGCACTTACAGCTCAGGTACCAACCAGGAACTCAACATGACACCTCTTTAAAGCTCAAATGTGTAACATGGAGAATTTGTCCCAGGCTCTAGGATTGGATACTGCCATGGGCTCTCATCACAGCTGGGGTGTCCCCTGAGCCAGGACACAGTGGCTGTGTCACTGTTTGCCATGGGACATTAGGGCGCTTTTGAGTTCACTTCCAGTCTCTGTTATGCCCACCCAGTATATGGATATATAACTTTTAGAAATTTTGACTGCAAGTTTGCCCCTTGGTGGTGTTCCTGACTCCCTCCATTATTCCTTCCCTGCCCAGTGCTGGTGCCTGGGCTTGCTTCGATGAGTTCAACCGCATCGACATCGAGGTGCTGTCGGTGGTGGCCCAGCAGATCACAACCATCCAGAAAGCACAGCAGCAGAGGGTATGTAAGGCACATGTGGATGCAAAGGCAGGCAAAAAAATCTCCACTTGAGCTAGTTCAGGCAAGTCCTTGTCTCTGCATACACCTTCAAGCTTCACTTCTCAGGGGCAACCCTTAACAGACATCCTTGAGGAGAGGTTTGAACAATGTCCTAACTATGGCACATCACATCAGTCCATTACAGTCAACATCCTCAGGGGAATTTTTAACTTCACCTTAGTCTATGCTGCCAGAGTTGCCCACACTCTTACAGGCTGAAGTACCTCTCAGCTTGAGCTGTAGTGCCAGCAGGCTTTGGTGTGGGAGACATTCTGATACAGATCCACTGAGCTGATCAAAATTGGAGCTGTGATAAAGGCAGTCAGTGTTCTGACATGAGTTGCTCAGCACCAAATTTGTCTAAATGTGTTAACCAACCTTTGGTGGATTCACAAAACCCAGTATATATAGAAAAACCCATATTGGTGCACACAGAGTTGCATTGTAAAGTGAATTGTTGTGAACTGTTGTTTTTAATGGAGATTCAGCTGTCAGCCGTTCTAGCAGCCAGCCTCTGCTTTGTTCTCTGGAGGCCCAGAAGGGTTAAGACCTGAATCTCCTTGACTTTGGCTTGGAATTAGAAACTTGCTCTCTGTAAATTCTTCTGCATTACTTTATCCCCCATCTGAAATTACTACCTACACAGCTTTAAAAAGGATTTAGGTTTCTCTTTGCCCTCTTTGCCATGAATTAATTCAGGTCTGATCTCTAGTGCAAAATAAATGGAAAGATGTTTGTTTACAGCTGAAGGGATAGAAGTCTGTTCAAGAGTTTAAAAGAAAAAAAGGAAAATTTTAACCTATCAGTAAATCTTCCACAAGCCCAGTCTTGTATACAGGGAAAAATATTGCTGGTAATACTGGGTTCCTGCAATGGGACCAGATTGAGTCACTACTGTTGTGGGCAGCTGTGTGTGTTTGTGCTTTATAATTTAACAACTAAAAGCTATTGTTCTCCTCTTGGAAGATTCTGCTACACTATTTAGTTTGCAGGTCAGACTCTGTTCTTCAAGGATGATCATATTTTTAATTTTCCAGGTGGAAACCTTCATATTTGAAGGCACAGAGATCCCACTGATGCCATCCTGTGCAGTGTTTGTCACAATGAACCCAGGGTATGCTGGGCGCACGGAGCTGCCCGATAACCTGAAGGTAAGGAGGGCAGGCTGCACAGACAGAGAGAAGAGGGGCAATAAAGGTGCTGGGTGCTACCTGGACCCACCAGTGTGTCCATGACAAGAGTTAGGGTGTGATGCTTCTGGAGAGTCTCCAGGATCACTTTGAGATTTGAACCACGTGTAAGGAAATGGCACTGTTCAGATGCAGTCTGCAGGGATGCTGCAGTGACAGCTGCCAGGCACACTAATCTTGTGTCCTCTAAACAGTCTGGAATGGATACTCAGCCTTTTCAGTTTGCTGGGGAAAAAAACAAGAAACGGCAGTGGTTTGAACATTGTGTTGGATCTGTGTGTTCCAGGCTCTCTTTCGTCCTGTGGCTATGATGGTCCCAGATTACTCCATGATTGCTGAGATCTCACTCTACTCCTTTGGGTTTAATGAAGCCAAAGTCCTTGCAAAGAAGATCACCACAACATTCAAACTATTGTCAGAACAGCTCAGTTCCCAGGTAGATGCCTTAATGTCCAAGATTGTTTTTGAAATGTGAGACTTTCCCAGCCTAGGCATGAAGTATCCACGTTTTCTTGGTGCCTTGTGCCTTGATAGCATATCTCAGAAAGGTCACTACACCCACCCTTCCTTCCTTCCTTCCTTCCTTCCTTCCTTCCTTCCTTCCTTCCTTCCTTCCGACACTTCCGACACTTCCGACACTTCCGACACTTCCGACACTTCCTTCCGACACTTCCTTCCGACACTTCCTTCCGACACTTCCGACACTTCCGACACTTCCGACACTTCCGACACTTCCTTCCGACACTTCCTTCCGACACTTCCTTCCTTCCTTCCTTCCTTCCTTCCTTCCTTCCGACACTTCCGACACTTCCGACACTTCCGACACTTCCTTCCTTCCTTCCTTCCTTCCTTCCTTCCTTCCTTCCTTCCTTCCTTCCTTCCGACACTTCCTTCCGACACTTCCTTCCGACACTTCCTTCCGACACTTCCTTCCGACACTTCCTTCCGACACTTCCTTCCTTCCTTCCTTCCGACACTTCCTTCCGACACTTCCTTCCTTCCTTCCTTCCGACACTTCCTTCCTTCCTTCCTTCCGACACTTCCTTCCTTCCTTCCTTCCGACACTTCCTTCCTTCCTTCCGACACTTCCTTCTGACACTTCCTTCCGACACTTCCTTCCGACACTTCCTTTCTTCCGACACTTCCTTCCTCTCTTCCTCTCTTCCTCTCTTCCTCTCTTCCTTCCTCTCTTTGTTTCTCTCTCTCCCCTTCCCTTCCCTCCCTCATTTCTGCTCTTGTGGCTAGACTTGGATTCACCTTAAATCCTATTTAGGATTACAATGACAGGACAGTTTAGATAAACAGCCCTGCCTGCTTTTCCTTCCATCTAGGATTTTTCATTGTGTACTTATTCTCATCTTCCTCATTCATAGACTGTACAGCTGAGGACTAATTAGTTGGCTGAAGGCTACTGAGAATAGGGTTGGATGAAGGAGGAATTGTTCTGAAGGCATGTCATTTTTCTTTTCTTAACTGTTAGCTGAGTGCATGCCTAAGTTTACTTTTTAAGATGGTGCTCCTCTGTCTGATGATACTATTTCCTCTGTGCCTTTTTCAGGATCACTATGACTTTGGGATGAGAGCTGTGAAGACCGTCATCTCAACAGCTGGCAATCTCAAAAGAGAGAATCCTGATATGGATGAGGTAACCATGCTTGTATTTCACACTGACATAGATTATGGAGCCTTTTCTGCAGCCTCATACTAGAGGAAAGATCTCTGAAGTCCTGAATTCTCAAATCCTTGCAGGAGCTGATCTGCCTGCGAGCTATTAGGGATGCCAACGTACCCAAATTCCTGCAGGATGACCTCAAGCTCTTCAATGGTATTGTCTCAGATTTGTTTCCTAATATCAAAGAAACGCCTGTTGATTATGGCATCCTGGAAGAGGCCATCCGCAAATCCTGCATCCAGGCAAATCTGAAGGATGTTGATGGTGAGGAGAAAGGCTCTCCACAAGCTCCCTCTGGACCTGGGCTTTTAGTCCAGCATGCTGCCCTAGGAAAGAGGTGTGTGCCCAGGCCCACTCTGCATCATCTTCCTGTACAGGTTTTGTGATTAAATGCATCCAGCTGTACGAGACCACCGTAGTTCGTCACGGCCTGATGCTGGTGGGACCAACAGGTTCTGGGAAGACAAAGGTATGGGTGAGACACTGTGCTGGCCCCAGCAAACCATCACCTACCTAGTGATGCAGTGGGTTGTTTCACAGAAGACCCATACTGGCATTTAAAGCTTCTCTCAGATAGAAGTCAGGACACAAAGATGCTGCCTGTTAGTAATAATTTATAGCCACGGGGAGGTATATTACTGGTTCACTTTTGAGCTGTGAGATTAGACTGAGGCTCATTAGTTCTGCTCATTAGTTCTTTCTAAGGTTGAGATATACTTTGACCTCTCTAGGTGCTTTAGGCCTCTTCCACAGATCTAACTTCCTCCTCCACTGCATATGGAGTGCTTAATTTCTGAGCTTTTATTTCAGTCAAGGGTCTCCATACTATGATACCCTTCACTATGTGTCTTTTCTCACTGCATTTGAATGCAGTCGCTGTAAGAGCAAGTGGCTTTGTTGCTCTGGAGCCATGGCAGTTAAGTCTCTGGCTGTCCTGCTTTTGCAGAGTTATGAAGTCCTGGCAGCTGCAATGACATCACTGAAAGGTCAGCCTGCAGCCAGTGGTGGGAATTACGAAGAAGTCCGCTACTTTGTACTGAATCCCAAATCCATCACAATGGGCCAGCTTTATGGAGAGTTCAACTTGCTAACGCATGAATGGTAAAGTACAAAACCTTCTTTCCTTTCTTCCAGACAGAAAACACTTTTCTGGTCTTGAGCGTCTTCTCTCCAAGGCTGAGAACCGTTTGGGGTGGTGGCACAAAACCAGAAGAGATCAAGTCCTTATCCCCACCAAGCTACAATAGCCAGTCACGGCGATTTAAGCTGACATCCCTCATTGTACACTTGGCCCGACTGCCAGCACATGCCCAGACAGTTCCTGCAGCTCAGCTCACAGCATTAACTGCAGAACAATAATTCAATAGCTTTGGAGCACATGCCCCTGCTCCTAAGATACAGCAGCTTAAAAGAACTTGCTTTGCTTCTGAAGAAAAGTGACCTCCGTACTGCGCACTTGAATTGTTCTGTATAAATACTCTGGTATCCTTGAGTGATGAGGAATGACTTTGAGACATAAAGAGAAATTTCATTGCTGTTGCCAGGGCTCCTGCTTGCTTACATGGTTTGGGAACAAGAACCAATAGCCCACTTGGCCTCTTTATAGTCAGGTCCTACTGCTTGTGTTTCCATATGTGACCTGAGGTTGACTTTGCAGCTCACTTTATCCATAAGCTAGGATGTGAGAAGTAGTGTGAATCTCCCTTTGGCCCTGTCAGCCAGCACTTGTCTCAGGGCAAAACTAATAACTATGTTCTGTAAAATGAGGGAAATTAAACATATATAAAACTAACTACCTCTAGGAAAAGTGCAAGCCATTAACCATTACTGATTCTGTGACCAGAGCTTCCCAGCTTAGGATGTGGTACGTATTTGCTGAAGGACATTTTATAGGAGCTCAAATTAAGCTCAACAGTTTATTTATGATGTGACTCTACATGGGCATGTCAATGTGACAAAAAAGAAAAATACAGCAATTGTGTAAAATATATTTACAGACAAATCCATCTGCTTTAATCAGCTGAGCTTTAGAACAGACTGTTTTCCCTTCATCTCAATAACAATACCCTGGAATTCACTAGTACTATAAAAATAACAAATAATTATTTAATAGCAGGAGTTGAGTCCAGGGTCTGAATGGAAACTGTGCTCAAGGTTTGCATGTACAGATTAAATTCTTGCTGTCAACAGCCAGCATTCCATGTGTCTGCTCTCCTGGTCACCAGCTCCAGCATCACCCGGGTTCACAGGCAGCTGAGGATGGGGAACTTCAGTTATAAAGAGGGTAGGGTCATGCTCTTTAGCCTGGATTTATCCTTTTAACCTTGAGAAAAAAAGAGGCACCTCCAGAGAGCAGATGATCTGCCTGTAACCTGAACTGGATGCTAGCAAGGCCTCTTTATTCTTCACTGAGGACATAGATGTTAAAGGGAAGCTTGACATCTTATAGTTAAATGAATTCCAGATCCTGATGCCCAAAGAAGTTGTTTTGTGATGTCACTCAGGCTGAGATGTGTCTCAGTAAAAAAAAGAATGAGGTGCACCTTTCTGCAGCTCATGGATAAGAGAGACATATGAAGCAGGATAAGATTGCCTTTTGTGGAAGGAACTTTGCCATGTATTTCAGCAAAACCAGAATGGGCCAAGCCCTGCTTTCCTGCTGCCTTTCAGGACAGACGGGATCTTCTCCACACTCATGCGTCGGGGAACCGTGGCCAGTGACTCCAGCAAGAAGTGGTACATGTTTGATGGGCCAGTGGATGCTTTGTGGATTGAGAACATGAACACAGTACTTGATGACAATAAGAAGCTGTGCCTCAGCTCAGGGGAAATCATCAAGATGACAGAGGTAACTCATCCCTCCCACTTTTGCTGCATGTAGTCTGTACTCCTTCCTCCCTGCACTGAAATACGTATCAAAACTGAGCAGGTCCTTATCCTTTCTTTTCTTTTCTAATTTCTAGGGCATGACCATGATGTTTGAAGTCCAGGATTTGGCTGTTGCTTCCCCTGCCACAGTCTCCCGCTGTGGTATGGTTTACCTGGAACCCAGCATTTTGGGGCTAGACCCTTTCACTGAATGCTGGCTGAAAAATGTGCCAGAAGTCATGCAACGCTTCGCACCCCAGCTGGCATCTCTCTTCAGGAGATTCCTCCAGGTGAGCTTCTGTTCTGTTCCAGCCTTTCCATGTCATCTTGATCATCAACCAGTCCAGACATGTCAAGGCCTGGATTTAGATGACATTGTGGGAACATTTCCTACCATAATATCTATCATGGAAACTTCTCTGTGTATTTTGTGGCTTTAATACAGGTTACTCACTGATCTCTGTAGATGTGACTAAGTCTTATTGGTCATTGTAGTTGGTTTTATTTCATTTTAAAATTATCTTCTGGACAAAATCATCCCTAGTGCAGTTCACTAGCTTAGAGTGGAGTCCCTCCAGGGAGAAGGTTGTACAAACAAGTCTTGTTATTTTTACTCTGCTGATAAGCCATTATTTTAATGAAGAACCTGGAGCTACAAAGGAAGGCTCTAAAGGGAGCAAACCATTTTACAGCAGCGATAGCACAAGATGCATGTAACTGTTGCATAGAAGCAAAAGGGAGGCCCAGAGGTTTCTTGGTGTTGAGACTGAACCAAAGGGCTTGTCTTGCTTTTCTCCAGTAAAAAATGGTGGTACTTGGGATACAGTTGGAAACAGCATTCTCAGTCACAGTCTCCCTGCTAAACACAACATGATGGAGGTGAACAAGCAGGTAAAACCAAAGACAGCTGTGCTGGATGGTGACACTGAGCTGTCCCTGCCTGTCTTTCCAGGAGTCCATCGACTTTTTACGAAGCTCTGTGAAGGAGATAATTACTTCTACAGATGGTAACCTCACAATGAGTCTCCTCGTGCTCTTGGAATGTTTGTATCAGCCTTTCATTCCCATCAAGGTAGATTTTCCTACCTCTATCACTGTTCCTTGTGTCTGTAACTCTTAAGGACACTAAGTCATGGAAAGGGTTAGTCACCAGAGAACAAGATGTTGGTGCAGAAAGATCATGCTGTAGCTCATCTATGTGGCAGAAGGTAATACAGCATCCAGCAAATCACAGGTAAACCTGGAAGGATTATGCTCTGCCCACTGAAGGAATACAAGATAAGCTCTGTGCCTACCAGGCTGGAGGGTAGAGGTTCACTTTTATTTATATAGAGGGAATTGGAGAATGAGGGGAAAGCAGAGATCAGAGTTGAGCAGTGATGCACTTCAGATTGCAGGTCCTTTGAGAATTAGTATTGAAGAAGGCTGGACAATTTTCAGATTAAAAACCTAAGACTAAATTCTTTTCCCATCTCCTGTTGAGTGACGTTAGTTCAGCAAAGGGAGTCTCTCAAGTACACCAATGAAACAACAAATTTTAATCCACATAATATATTAACAAGGCCTCTGAAAAATTGGCTAGGAAAAACTAGAAGCTGAATAGAATTATGAGCAAATTAAGAGGAGTCTGGGGTTTGTGTGCCATAATTATACCTGAGAATTTTTCTTCTACTTGTCTCTGGTTCTAAGGGACTTAAAACAATTCCCCGGGAGAAGATGGCTCGTATGGGTGAGCTGATTGAGCCTTGGTTTATATTTGCCTTGATCTGGAGTGTGGGAGCTACTGGAGATTCCCAAGGTCGTGAGGCCTTTAGCTCATGGCTCAGGAAGAAGATGTCAAAGGAAAGGGTGAGTAAAGAAAAAGCAGATCTTCTCTCATTGTAGAGAAATTAGTAGCGAGGAATGGGGATCAAAGCTGAGTGCCTGGATATTGCAATGCTGAGAGGGCCCTGACAATGGAGGAATGATGAGGAGGACTCCATTGATATCAGAAGGCTAATTAATTGTTTTATTATACTATATTGTTCTATACATCTAAAACTGAATCTGCCAAGCACTCAACCCTGCACACAACTCTCACACTTCACAGAATCTTGGGACTGTCACCTGACAGTCCCGACACACACACACTCCTGGCCCTGATAGTCCAAGAAAACAAAACACCATCACTTTGGATAAACAATCTTTAATATTGCATTCTACTTTTGCACAAACACAGGCACAGCACATGATAAGAGTTGTGTTTTCTTTCTCTGAGGTTCAGAGAATGTGAATTCCAGAAATATTCTTGGGAAGAATTGTGCCTTGCTTTTCTCTGTGAAGAGAAACGTGAGGCTACTCCTGGAGGCTTTGGATGGACTTCCTGTGGGCATCTGGTATGCCACTCTCTCACTGGGACCCCTGGAGCTGGAAGTTCTGGGAGAGACCTGAGCCCCCTGGCCTGGGTAGCATCCCATTAGTAAAGCGTTCCTTGAAGTCGTGCAAATCCTCCTGTGAAGTGAGCTGAATGGCAGCCAGGTTCATCACAGCTTTATTCTCACAGATCCGCTTACTCTTCCCAGAAGAAGGACTGGTTTATGACTACAAACTGGATGATGCTGGGCTTAGCAGTACTGAAGAAGATGATGAGGATGTCCATAAAGAGGTAAAATATTTAACTTTTAATTCCAAGCTGAGTAATTTAGGAGGAGGGACCAGGAAGTGACACAGTCCTACAGGATTTGGTAGGATTTTCTCATTAAGGGCAAAGAAGAAAGGCCTATGGGAAGCAAACAGGTATGTTTAAATCAAAATTAGGCTTTTCATTGACTCAAGAAGGCAATTTCTTGCCTTCAGAGCTGTGAACCAGATCTTTCAAAGCTGAGCTGAGAGCTGGTCAGTTGAGACCTGTGTGTCTCTGTCAGTGCTCAGAAAAGTGGGGGGTGGCACAGGTGCGGCTGCTGGAGGACAGGAGGGAGCTCATATGGATAGAGCTGTCTGTGTTAGAAAGCAGTGAACAGCAGCAGAAGAGCTATGTGCAGCAGAGTCTGGAATAGCAGCAAGGCAGATAAATATTCCATCTTTTTCACAAGAGACAGCAGTGTAGGGCATGTCAGGGTCATTTTGACTGACAGTCATCAGACTCTGGACTAAAAGGAATTTAGGAAGCAAGGAAAATGCTTCCCCTTCCTAAAATGAAACAAAGAACCCTACATGACTGTAAGGTGCTTAACAGAAGGTACCAGTGTGGTCTCTTTGGGAAGGCCACATGGGGTGGTCAGGAATGCAGATTTCTCCTGTATTCTCCAGCACTGCCCTGGCAGAAGCTCTATCTCATTTGTATAGTGGCCTCTGGGAGGCTTATCTGCAGCTTCAGTCTAGCACAAGAGATCCATATCTTGTACAAGTAGAAAACCTCATGTGCCTCTGAGTGTGACATGGGTGATGGCACAGAACAGGAAGACAGGAGCCCAGATAAGCCCCCTTTGGCCCTTTACCATGGGCAGAATTCCTGTTCTTGCAGATGTCACAAGTGCTCCATCCAGCTTTGATCCCAATTCTCAGAAGGCCGGGCAGATGTGTTGCTGCTGGGGCAATGATCTCTAAGTCTTGGGCTCTGTCCCTCCCAAAAGTAATGAGTCAAACACTCCCAGCATTTCCATACAGAAAGGTAAGGGTGGCAAGGCTCAACAGAGGGGCTGGAAACCTGAATTTCTCTTCAGAATCTGAGCTATTACACAAGGAGCAGTGACAGGGAAAATAGCAGAAATAGTTTTCCTTTTCGTAGAAGGGATAGATGCCCCCTCTAAGCAGACTCCAATCTTGCAGGTACACTGGGAGGTGTGGCTGGATGCTACAGCAACGTTCACCATGGTTCCAGACACCAACTTCTGTGACATTATTGTGCCCACGATGAACACAGTTCGAATGGCCTATCTGCTGGAGCTGCTGCTCACCAACTATAAGCCAGTACGTGCCCAGCCTTGTTTTTGAATTTTTGATTCAACCTCTTCTTCTCCCAGTGCAGTCAGAACTTAACAGCTGCCTAATACTTTGAGATTATATCCCACTTCCATGGATTTGTATTTCTCTGCACCAAATCTGTTCTTAAGCACTAAGAGTTATCCATTCAGTCCCCAGGCACCCTGGCAGCACCCCAAAGGGATATCAACACACAGTTGTTCAACCAAAATGCAGCAATTGCTAGATAGCCCATGACCATCCCTCTTTACCTGTTTCCTACAGTTCCATTTTGTACTTCTCTGGTTGGATTCCATCCACACCAAGAGATTTTGGTGTTGGGCAGCTGACCTTACTGAAGAAGCAAGTCCAAGACACCCTCTCCCAACCTTCAAATGCCTAAAAGAGCAGTAACCTCTTTTCTGGCTGCATTTCCTCCAGCCAGTGTCAGAGTTCTGGAAAATAGGCTGCCTGCCTATGATCATGCTGCATTGCTGATTGTGCTTCTAGGTTCTTTGCATTGGTCCCACTGGCACAGGGAAGACTCTCACAATTGCTGACAAGCTCTTGAAGAACTTGCCTAACAAATACATCGCCCACTTCCTGATGTTTTCAGCACGCACCTCTTCTAACCAAACCCAGGATCTCATCGACAGCAAACTGGATAAGAGGCAAGATTCCTTTCTCTGTGTGCAAAGGCAGTATCCCTGAGCTCAGTGTTTCTATCACCTTGACTATATAGTTTCACCCCAAGACCTGAAGAGGCCCTGAGCACGGATAGCTGTGGATAACATGTAGGACACACAGCACATCTGAGCTGGGATTGTGAGCACCAATAATAGTTTGTTATAATGGCAAGGAAGTGAGAAGGATTAGTGAGGGTCGGTAAAAGTTGCTCCAATTCTAGTTATTCCAGAAATACTACATTTCACAGCACAGGTGTTTGCAAACCCTGGTGTGGGATCTTTACAGAAAGTGATGAAGGGAGAAAATGCGGCTGCCCACCCACAATCCCACTCCCCACAGTAAACAGCTTCCATTTCACCTCTCTGGTCAGCCACTGGTTTGAAGTTTCCAACAAATTCATGGGCTCAAGCTTTCCTTTTATTTGCACTCATTTACTCCTTGGCATTGAGCATAAGTAGACAAAATTTCACTTGGAGAGAAGCCAGTGCTCCAGATCTTTTTGGTGCAAAGGCCCTTACAAAGGAGTGTATCAAGTGTAAAAAATAGCTAAAACTGTTGACTCAGAAAGCATCCAGAGAAAAAAAATCATCCATTTGAATCGAGTTAGAAGTACCTTTCCTGTGTCCTGACACGGGTTCTGTCCTTGCAGGCGGAAGGGAGTGTATGGTCCTCCAGTTGGTCGGTATTTCATATTTTTTATTGATGATTTGAACATGCCCATGCTGGAGCAGTTTGGAGCCCAGCCTCCCATCGAGCTGCTGCGGCAGTGGATGGACCACCACGGCTGGTACGACCGCAAACAGATCGGTACGAGCCACATCCCTGGCCAGAGCTCTTGGCAAGAGCTGGCCTGTTAGATAGGTGTACCTGCCCTGGAGATCTGTGGTGAGGGATTTTAGCTACAACAAAATCATTCCTGATTTTGCACTCTCAAAGGTACTTTTAAGAAGCTGGTAGATATTAATTTCGTCTGTGCCATGGGACCTCCTGGAGGGGGGAGAAATCCTGTCACTCCACGCCTCACTCGCCATTTCAACTACCTCTCCTTCACTGAGATGGATGAAGGCAGCAAGAGGAAGATCTTCTCCACCATTCTTGGCAGCTGGATGGGTAAGTCCTGCAGAAAACTGCCACCTTCTCCTCATGTTGAAAGTCACCTTGATGGCAATGGAGTTTGGAAGGGGAGCAATTAATATTGATGATCTGATCAAAGTGTTGAAAGCTGGAACTTGCAGTAGTCACTCAAAGATGCTTTAGGGAAAGTGTTTTATGAGGCTTAGCAAACAGAGAGTTCATACCCTATTTAGTCTCAGGGCCAAACTCTGCTGGTGCAAATCAGCAAACTTCAGCTTTGCCTTTCACAGTTTCATTATGTTATCCTATAGCCTGGGCCTTTCAAAGAGGATTTTGTTTGTGATGGGTGATGCAGATATTCTTAACCTCAGCAGGTAAAGCTGGAACTAATTTTTTTGTCTTTTTTTAGATGGACTCCTAGGAGAAAAAAGTTACAGAAATCCAGTGCGTAAGTAAGAGCAGAAAGAGGAGGGGGACTGTAAACAGAACGAGCTGGTGAGCACAGCATGGCACAGCTTACCTGTGCATTCAGCAGACAGACACTTGTCCAGACAACAGCCTTCTGTGGAAGCAGAGCCTTCTGTTACTCTCCATCTGCTGCAGCCTGTGGACAGCTGAGCAGAGTGGATCTGAGCATGGTGCTACAGCCACCATGAAAAAAGGGTTCATTTGGAGTGAAATGAGTCCTCTTATACTTGACAGGGTGGGAATTGAGGATCATCTTTGCAAATATGCCCTCATCTGCAAATCTGCCAGTAGAAAGGAGTGAGAATAGTCAGCTATGGGAGAAGCAAAGCAGAGCTCTCTGAGTGCTTGCAATATGCAGAAGCATCAGTACCTGACTGTGATCTCAGGGGCACACTGAAACACCTAGCTGTGATTTAGAAAGAAATTAAAGGATTTTTGAAAACATGCAAAAAAGTGCAAAATGCTGGGGTGTCACAGGGTTCTACTTCTCCAGGAGTATTTGTAAAAAACTTCATTGGGAGAAAAAAATGATTATGCTCTAAAACTGGCAGCTGTGTTTAAATCTTGCCAGACTATTGCATAAGAAATTATTCCTCAGTGGCTTTGCATTTGCTGAGCATAATGAATTGCAGGGGGTGTAGCTAAGAGGGCACTCACACCTTCTAGCTTAAAAGTAGCTGAGATTTCACTGCAGGAGTGCAAGGAAGGAGAAGGAAAACCTGTCTGGAATATTTCAGGTAGGTATCAATTACCTGTCTGGCAGTGCCTCCTCTGTTCCTGGGGGGCATGAATTCTTCACACCACAGAATGGCTGTAAAGCATTCTTCCACCCCCAAATCTGGTTCACATTAGTTGATAAACCCATTAGCAGCTGTGCACTGCAGTGGAGCAGGTGCTTGGACAGGTCCCTCACTGTCTCTGAGAAAAAAGCAGAAAAAAGTGTGTTCCTGCCCAAGTGCTAGCCAGCACTTCTGCCCCTTAGTGCCACCTTCCTGCACCACAAAGACCTTCTCAGCCCAGAGTTACCATCTTGACATCCTCTCTGACTACTTCTGTCTCTGCAGCGGGAGCAGATGCAGTGAAGGACTTGAACGAGCCCTTAGTCGATGCCACGATCTCCGTGTATACGATCATCACATCCCAGCTGCTGCCCACACCAGCAAAGTCACATTACACCTTCAACCTGAGAGACCTCTCTAAGGTGTTCCAGGGCATGCTCATGGCTGAGCCTGGCAAGGTTGAGGTGAGTCTTCCCATCAGCACAGCCCTGCCACCCAGGGCAAGACCAGAAATCACAGAATCACAGGGTTGGAAGAGACCTTTAAAGGTCATCAAGTCCAACCCATGCCCCAACACCTCAATTAAACCATGGCACTCAGTTCCACATCCAATGTTTTTTTAAACACATCCAGGGATTGGGACTCTACCACCTCCCTGGGCAAACCATTCCAGCACTTTATCACTCCTTCTGTAAAAAACTTTTTCCTAATATCCAACCTATATTTCTCTTGGCACAGCTTAAGACTGTGTCCTCTGGTTCTGTCAGTGCTGCCTGGAGAAAGAGACCAACCCCACCTGAGCACAGCCACCTTTCAGGGAGTTGTAGAGAGTGATGAGGTCACCCCTGAGTCTCCTTTTCTCCAGGCTGAGCACCCCCAGCCCCCTCAGTGGTTCCTCACAGGGTTTGTGTTCCCAGCCCCTCTCCAGCCTCGTTGCCTCCTCTGGATGAGCTCAAGTGTCTCAACATCCCAATCTGAGGGGCCAGGGCTGGACACAGCGTTCAAGGCTTAGCATCAGCAGTGCCGAGCACAGGGGCAGAATGACCTCCCTGCTCCTGCTGGCCACACCATTCCTGATCCAGGCCAGGGGCCATTGGTCTTCTTGACCACCAGGGCACTCTGCTGGCTCATGTTCAGTCAGCTGTTGACCAGTACCCCCATGTCATTTTCTGCTGGGCACTGTCCAGCCATACCATCCCCAGCCTATAATGTTGCAGGGGGTTACTGTGGCTAAATAAAAGCATCTTCCAAAAAACATACAATAAAACTGTACAAATTAATTCAAATTGGTGAAAGATAAGAACAAAGAACATAAAATTTAAATCTCTCAAAGAAAGCCCGACATATGGACAAATAGAGGGATATAAACTGATGCTGTAATGAGCTCTCTGCAAAGCAGCTGTTTTGACAAGAGTTGTTTTTGAGAGGGAAAGCAGCTTCCTCCGCCCAGTTCTTTCTCCGCTCCAGTTGCCTTGTAATGGGAGTGGAGCTGGCCACATGCTGGGCAGGAACCAGCTTTGCTGACAGCAATGCTCATAACACTTCTCTGCTTCTCTCATGGGGGCTGTTTTGCTGGGATTTCCTACCAGAACAAAGAGCACCTGCTGAGACTGTGGTACCACGAGAGCTGCCGGGTCTTCCGTGACCGCTTGGTCAGCGACGAGGACCGGAGCTGGTTTGACAACCTAATGACAGAGAAGATGGTGGAGTTTGGCACCACTTTTGAGGAGGTCATTCCCACCCAGCCAGTTCTGTTTGGAGACTTCATGGAGCCAGGTTCCAATGTCAAACTGTACCAAGCAATCGAGAGCCAGGATAAGGTAAGGACCCTGGGAATCACGTTGGGAACTACATTCACATCTTCCCAGTCTTCTACAAACAAAGGAAAACAGTAATAGTAACAATAGTGGTGCTTTAATTAGAGGTATCTGAAACTACAAACCATCCTAGGGGTCTCCTGTGGAATCCTACCACATATATGAATAGTGGCTGAATTAGTTATGATGGGCAGTTGAGGTGGAACAAGCTGTCTCTGCATTGCAATCCTGGAGGCAGCCTGCTATGCCAAATTTCCCAAATGAGTCACACTTGGGACTGAAAAGTGAAATTTGCTGGAAAGAAATGGCACATTACCCCCAAACAATACTACTTTCACCATTAAAGACTTCACAATTGACCTTTACAAGTAATTAATGTTACTGCCAGATTCCCTGTTGGAGAAGATACTGGGAGTACTTGGATAGTGGTAATTAAGCAAAGGCAATGAGTGGTGCGTTTTGCACTCATTATCAGAAACAGATGATTATTCTGTTGTCTCTCCTCTTGTGATAGCTGTGTGACAAGGGCTGGTAATTAACTGAGCTTTCCAACCCCTTTTGCAAAGTAGGTAGGTCTGGCCCCCACTGAGGTGAGCACAGCTGGGACAGCCAGACATAGAGACAGCTGCACAGTCCCCACTGATGCACACGGGACTTTGGCATCTAGGCAGGGATCTCAGCACTGTATAAATTCCAGCTGGTGTTACTTTCCCAGCTTCACAGGGAGATTGCTGAGGGGGTAGGATCCAATCCCAGATGTCTTCATGCTTCATCTCCTTCTCTGGCCTGAGGGTGCTGTTGAGGGGACCCTGGGAAGGGCAAGAGAAACTGCTCCTGCAGCTATTCCATGTGATGGCTGGACTGGGAGAGGATTGTGCTCCTCTACTCATCTACAGCCTGTGTTGTTTTCTTCCCCAGCACCTGTACTTTCCAGCCAGAATCCTAACTACAGAATTCAGCAGGAGGCAGTGGTCAGCTATAGAGCAAGGAAACTAACCCAGAGGGAGGCCCTGGAGCAGTATGGATCAGGCAGCCATAAGCTCTTTTATTTTGAACTACACCCTGCTGTTTCTCGAGGCAAACAGCACAGTTGGGAACAGCACACTGTAGTCACTTGCCTGAGTTAGTTTAAGGTCACCATTGAGCAGCTGCTGCCACCACTACTAACTAAATTCAGCACATCCAATGGCAGTTCCTTAGGAGCCCAGAGAAGAGCTGCTCCCAGACTCTGTTAAGCCCCAGGCTCTGCCCTCCCCTACTCCTGGCTGTGCCAGCAGACAGTAACCCCCCCAAACACACACAATTGCTTTTATCTGATAGCCACAACTGAGTGTTTCTGCCCACAGCTGAAGGTGGTCATTGAGGACTACCTGGAGGAGTACAATCAGAGCCACAACCCAGAGCTGAAGCTGGTGCTGTTCATGGATGCCATTCAGCACGTCTGCCGCATCAGCCGTATCCTGCGGCAGGCTCCGGGGAATGCCCTGCTCCTGGGGGTTGGGGGGAGTGGGAGACAGTCTCTCACCAGACTGGCATCTCACATGTAAGTAATGCACTCCCACCTATGCATGGAATGGGGAGCAGCTCCATTGGGGTTGCCTTCAGAGAATCTCTTTTTCTGCCCTTCCCATGCCAGTTACATGTTTTTCTGGCTGCTGACTCCTCAAATGAGTCAAGAGCTAGGACTCAGTTAACGTGCATGTCTGCACTGGGTTTTTGGCTAGCTCAGGTATCTCTGCCTTGTGTAAAACATGCTCCTGGGTTGGTGGCTGTCCTTGGTGCACAAGGACAAGCGTGTGCTCAGGACTCACTGTAGGAGAACAACTTGCTTGAGTCCTTTCACCCTGAGTCCACAAGACATACTGGGAATTGACAGAAGAGAATGTTTTAATTTGATGTAACTCCACAGGCTTCTCTTTCCATTAGGGCAGAAAATGAATGTTTCCAAATTGAACTGTCTAAAAATTATGGCATGACCGAATGGCGAGATGATGTGAGGAAGATTTTGATGAAGGCAGGCCTTGAAAGTCTACCCAAGACCTTCCTCTTTGTAGACACACAGGTACAGACTATTAGCATGGTGGATTCCATCTCAAAAGGAATCAGAACACACATCTCTAAGCTCAATAAATTCCCCTACGTGGTATTAAGGAACTTGAAAAAAATGGACACAACTTGTATTTCTTCAGTAGCCCATATTCATCAGCTTATAAAATAGCCCCAGGGAAACTAGAGGTGGTGCATTTATTGCTAGAGGGTCTGTAGAGCTGTGTGTGAGTGGGTGGAGTCTTCTCTTGCTCAAGGAAGCTTCCTTCAGCTCCATCCAATGGTTTAGTAGGCACATAGATTTCAGCTGTCTGAAACTAAGCACGACTGGCCACTGATGTTAGAAGTCCTAAGTTAAATGATTCTTTCCCTTTTCAAAAAGAGAGTAGATTTAGAACCTTACGCCTGCTGGTTCCACAGGATAATGCTGGCTGTAAACTGTAACTTGCTAATGAGTAGGCCAATTTCCACTTCTGGAATCACAGTTATGTTCCCCATAGGCTTTTTTACTGCCTTCATTATCATAGGAACCATTCCCTTGTGGCAGAGCCCTAAGCAGTGAGATGAGCATCAGTCAAATGCTACTTGTTCTTGCAGCCTTTTCCCTGCAGTGAGAAGCATATGTGGGAGCAAAGGGGCCCAGGAGGATGCATTTAGTCAAGGAAATGGATGCTGTGTATTTCTGATGTAGCAAAGGTGGAGAGGTGAATGTAGCACTGGAGGGAGATCGTCCCACAGCCTGTGACACATCCCTACAATTACTCTGTCTCCCACATTGATAAGCTTTATTCTAATAATTAAGTGCTCTGTGCTGGAGGAATGAAGACCTGGAGCAAGCAAGGTGTCTGGGGTCTGGCTGCAGAGGCAGGGAAAAAGAGCCTGAGCTCAGTTTGTCTGTAAGGAGACAGGGAATGGGCAGAATGATGGTTTTTCTCAAACACAGCCTCCCACCCCTGATATGGCTGAAATATGGCTGTTTAATTGGAAGTGCTGGACAAGAATCAGTGTGCCTTTCTGAAGCCAAGTCATCACAAAAATTGTTTCTTATAACTGAGGCTGAGAGCTGTATTTATGCAAAAATTATCTTCATGGCATGTGAGACATGAGTGTCTTCTGACTTAAGAAACTGCCTTTTTTTTTTCTTTTACCATCTACTTAGATTAAAAATGAATCCTTCCTGGAAGACATCAACAACTTGCTCAACTCTGGTGACATTCCCAATATTTATAGTCCTGAGGAAGAAGACCAGATCATGACAGCTATGAAGCCCATTGTTCGAGACCTGGGCCAGCAGCCCACCAAAGCCAATTTGATGGCTGCATACGTAGCACGGGTCCGCAGCAATATCCACCTGGTCCTGTGCATGAGGTACACTTCAGCCTAACCTCCATGCTTTGAATGCTAATTATTCCCTCTTTATCCTTTGCCTTTTATCACTGTGTAATGGGATCTTTATTTCCAAGCCCCAGCCTTTGGAGAAGGAGGAAGAATAGGAATATGGTTTGCATAACACCTTCCCCTAGGACTAGAATTTATTTTATTTTTTTTACACTTTGCTGGTCCAAGATGAAATTTGAATTTTTCAAGAGTATGATTATGTTTGATTCAGGTGAAACACAAGGTGTCTCCTCCTCTCTGCACCATTGAATTTGGGGCTCAGTTGCCCCATGTTTACTCATTAATCCAATGCATAGTCCATAATCAGCTTGCTCCCCTGCCAGAGGGATACCAGAAGGTACAGGGCATTCTCAGTGCAAGAACAAGTAGAAAAATCAGGGCCATGGTTATGGTTTGGTGATGTGATCTTTGCACACACCTGCTTGAAATAAACTTCAGAACACATTTATTTTTTTATCCCTTAGGTTTGTCCTTAGAGAGGCACCCATAAAACATCACCCTATTACGATTGTAATACTTCCAGAATATCCCGAGCCAAGGAATGAGCTCAGACATGCACCTTTGGGCACACAGCTCACTGCCTGAACTGTCATTCCCCTTTTCCCTCCTTCCCTGGGTGTATTCCTGTCCCTCTTGCTCCACAAAGTATCAGGGTGGTTCTGTGGAAGGAAAGATCTTTTGTCCTGTATGCAGAGCTAGCTGTAACACATCTTCTCTGCACGCCTTGCCCTCAGCCCCATCGGAGAAGTGTTCCGTGCACGCTTGAGGCAGTTCCCCTCCCTGGTGAACTGCTGCACCATTGACTGGTTCAATGAGTGGCCTGCTGAAGCCCTGCAGAGCGTGGCCTCCTCCTTCCTGAACGAGCTCCCACTGCTTGGCAGCGGCAATGAGGATACCACCGGGATGGTACGTGCCACATGTGAGAATACTCTGCTCCCACGAGTTCAGTGTGCTGTGTCTCTGCATGCACCAAGGCAATGGGTGCAGGGCTCACCTTCAGAATAGTCCTACCCTGCAGCAGAAATGTTCCATGGCAGGATCATTCAAATGCAGAGCTGCATAGCTTTTGTATGTTTTGAAACAGGTTTGGCCATTTGTCAGCCCTCTGTGGCACTAAAGCCCCACCACACACATGAGCTCTGCTCTGACTGTATGGTTTGGTTCTTCATAAGCCCCTTTTGTGCTCTCTGGGCATCACATAGATTTGCCTTTCATATGTTCAGTACTGAATGTTTCTTTCCTTTGTTTCCTTTCCTTTCCTTTCCTTGTTTCTTTCCTTTCTCCTTGTAGATTCAAGTATGTGTAGCAATCCACCAGAGTGTGGCAAAGAAGTGCCAGTTGTTCTTAGCAGAATTGGGCAGACACAATTATATCACTCCCAAAAGCTACCTGGAGTTCCTCAGCATCTTCAGTTCCCTCATTGGAAAGAAGCAACAGGAACTGAAGACAGCCAAGAACAGGATGCAAAGTGGCCTAGACAAGGTTTGTCCTTCATACCCAGGAAGGTTTTGGGGCCACCCCTTACACCCTCTGAGCAGTGTATTTACCACTGCAGAGATGCAGTAAGATGTCCCACATATGTCCTGTGTAACAGGAAAAAACTCAGGCTAAAGCAAGGGGGAACTATGCCTTCTGCCAGGGCCAGGCTTTCTGAAGGTCTGAGTCTGTAACAGCTCTAAACAATAGTGATCCCCAGTCTTTGGGGACCACAGACCTCTGTGTAGCTCAGCTCTCAGTATGTTCCTTATTAACCTTGTAATTGAAAGCCCTCTAACAGAAACATTGTTCTGCTGCTTCATTGCCACAAGCTTTATGAAGTAATGCCTAACATGTGCAGGCAGCATCAGGCACTGCTGGTTGTAAGCACACCAGTGTCAGATTGTTGCTTAAGCAGGAGCCAGGGCAAGACCTGTGCTTTGCACAGCCCAACATATGGCAGGGAGCACCCTCCAGAGCAGCACAGCCCTTTCCTAGGGCTTTCCATGGCTGCTGCCCCTGCTCTGAGCTCTGCTTTGCTCCCACAGCTCCTGCGAACAGCAGAGGATGTAGCCAAGATGCAGGAGGAGCTGGAGTCCTCCCGCCCTCTCCTGGCTCAGGCAGCCAAGGACACCGAGGCAACCATCGAACAGATAAAGGTACTGCTGCAGGCAGCCTGCGCTGACTCTGCTCAGACTGGACACAGGCTGGAGGGGCCTGACAGGGATTGTGCAAAATCCTGCTTGTCCAGAGGTAAAAACGCCTCAGACTGGCACGGCAGATATTTGTGCAGAGCTGCAGTGCCAGCACAAACTGCCTCCTGCTGGAGTCCTGCTCTGCTGCTGGTGAGCACCAGTTGTTGCAGAAGCAATGGCTCCTGTGCTCCTGTCTGAAAGCACCACCCAGGGTCAGCCTAGACCCTTGCAAGCACAGTCTAGCAACACTAACACAATCCTGAGGGGGCCTGAGCAGCTCTAAGCAAGACTTATTGTTGAACAGGATCATTCCTCCACATCCCATCCCCAGGGAGCTGATCCAGCTGCAGCGTGTCCCTCAGACCTCAAGGACCATCACACAGCCACTCATGCCACTTCAGAAGAGGGAACTGTTCTGTGTTGTTGTCACTGCCTTCTCTCCTTGTGTTCCTCCTGCCTGTCTCCTGCTGTGGGGTGGCCACACTGGGACAGGAAACAGGGACACTAACATAACACAGCTCTGCATGCAGAGTGGAAAGACTCTGCAATCACCTCAATTCCCTTCTTCCACACAGCAGATAAGGATTTGGCTGTATTCCACAATTCCTTTATGCCTCTTGGTAGAGTTTTAACCCTTGGGGTATGCAGAAGTGGTAGTTTTAGAAACAAATCCCTAAGCATCTCTTCCTATTCCTCCATCTCCCTACAAATTTGCAACCCTATGCATCCTCTACTTGTGCCAATAGGAAAATGGGCAGAGCAGCTAATTCCTGCAAGACTAACATCACTTCAGGCACAGCCAGAGCTGGAGCTCGTGGATGGTTTATACAAGCTGACAAAAACCTTCTCCCAGTATGATGCAGGAAGGGCATCCCCTGCAGCAGTTAGGTTCCTGAGGTCTGCTGGAAGAAGACACACAAGCTGCCAGGACAGCTGTGATCCTTTCCTAGCAGTGCCAAGCCAAGCTCTGCCTCCAGCATGCTCCTGAGGCTGTCTCTGTTGCAGGTGGACACAGCTGTGGCTGAAAAGACAAGAATTGCTGTGCAGGCTGAGGAGGCAAAGGCCAATGAGAAAGCTCAGAAAGCCCAAGCCATTGCAGATGATGCTCAGAAGGACTTGGCTGAAGCCCTCCCAGCCCTGGATGCTGCTCTTGCCAGCCTGAAGAACCTCAACAGAAATGATGTTACAGAGGTAACTGTATCAAGGGAGAGGGTGGCAGAGCCGGGTCTGGTCAATGACAGCATCTCCTTTGCAGTAATTCCCTTTCAATAGGCTTGCAACATCCCCAGCCTTTTCCTCCATCCATCCATCCCCCTGGGCTCACCCTGGGCAGCTGCCCATGCAGCTCCTCACCTTCACTCCTTCAGATGCAGAGAAGGGCAGAAAGGCAGCGAGTGGCCCCTGTGTGTTTCTAGCATGTCCTGGAGAGGCTGTGGAGGAGAGCTCACCCCACATGCCTGTCCACAAGGGTAGGTGCCACCAAGCAACCCCAAGTACTGGCTGTGCAACACAGGGACAGAGAGCTGGCAGCACCCTGAACCTGCAGGTTCTTTGAAAAGGGATCCACCACAGGCAAAGAAGAGGGAGCAGGCTGAATTCAGGGAATACTGGCTTGAAATAGGCTAGTGAGAGAAGGAAGGGTGATTCTGAACCTGCAAGCATCACAGCCAAGACAGCACACTCAGTAAGTACAGATTTCACCACACAGGTACAGGCTTATTGCTCTGCAGTTGAGAGTAACAGACCTTTTTATTCTCCCAAAAACACACAAAACCCCTTTCCTCAGAAAGTAGGGAAAGACACAGACAATGTTGGTCCACTTGCCCCCAGCACCCATCCTCTTGTAGAGCTGGCACAAGAAGTGTCTTGTCTATCCAAAGCTTCCAATGCCATAAGATGCATCACTTTCTTACAGGTCATCTAAACCAGCCCCCAGAAACTCTGTATTTAAGGATTAAGCTCCTAGTTTCTTTTAAATCCAGCTGCCAGGTCATGACACCAGAGCAGAGACCACAAGAGTTCTCTCCCAGTCCAGAATTAAGGACCCAGCCCAGCCAAAAGAGGACACCACTACTGTGGCAGGGAGCAAGGATCCCTTGGACGTACTCCTTTCCACAGGGCAGCTCCCTCGGGGGTCCCTTGGAGGAGGCTGATGCCTGCTTCTCCCCCTCCTCCACCTCCTGCCTCAGCCTGTCCCCATTGCAGTAAAAATGCACATAAAGGCTGTGCTCTGCCTGCAGCATGGGGCTCTCCAGAGACCTGCGCTTCACCCCCAAGTCGCTCAGGAGGTCTGCCAGCTTTTGGTAGAGGTCATCCTCCACGATGATCAACTGCTCCATCAGCTCAGAGATCTCCTGAGGGACAGAGCCCAAACTCATGTGAATATGGAGAAATAAGGGGATTTTCCTAATACCTGTGGAACAGCTCAGCCCCCCAGAAACAAACTACCCACCCAGCTCTGGCCTCCACACCCTCTCAGTCTAAGGGGCAGAGGTGGCTTACTGGGACACCTTGGCTAAGGCACCCCAATCTCAAAACTGAACAGCACATGCGAGACACAGTGAGAATCACCTTTACCCCATAGCCATGCGCTGCCTCACTGGATGTTTCTGGGACAAGACAAGGATCACGCCCAGCTCCCCTCCCTCTGTGGCTGAGAGGCAGCCAGGTGTCCCCCCTGCACCCAGGGAGGATGGCAGGGGGTCCCCAGTGTTGGCCCTGCCACCCAGCAGGGCCCAGGGGAGGGGCAGTGCTGCCTTACCAGCGAGGAGAGCTGCAGCTGGTTGGAGCTGCTGTACAGCTGGTGGTAGAGCACTTCCATGGAGGACTCCAGGGCAGACACCTGGGGCAGAGGAGCTTCCAGCTGGGCTTCCAGTGCCCTCTTGTCCTGAACCAGCTGGGAGCATTTGGCTGCCAAGGCCGCATAGCTGCGGAAGAGCTGCTGCTTCTTCTGATCCTTCCCCATCAGCATGTCCCAGAGCCTGTGAGAGGGGACAGCCAGCCAGAGCTGTGAGTGCAGCACCAGTACTGGGCAAGAACAGGGCTCTGAGGTTGCTGTGCACTGTAAGGCTGGGATGCAAGCTGATGTGTTTCAACAATGAGAAGACACCCTCTCCTGGTGAGCATCCCATGTTGTGGAGCTCTGGGAAGAGCTCCATAAAGGAGCAGGCTGGCTCAAGAGCCAGTGTGTGATTTCTTTTTGGCAGACACCAGCGCCGGCTGCTCCAAAACTGTGTGGGGAAGACTGAGAAGACCCAGTCAATGCAGGACACCTAGTCAGAGGAAGGTTTTGCTCTAAGCAGCCTGTGGTTTCTTGTGGCCCAGTACCCCTTCTCCATGGCTGAGAACTTGCCTCTACACTCTCTACCTTAATAATCTAGAAAAAACTTCTGTTCTCTGTACTCATCCCATTTTCCAAGCCCATACTTTGCTTCATCAGTCCAAGCCAGCCAGAAAGAAGCAGATCTGGGGAATTTCACACCACCATGGAGTCACAGTGGCTCTGCACTGGCAGAAGAGCACTGCTAGTCTGTCTGGTAGCTTGGGTCTGCTGCCTGTCTCGGCCATTCCTGTACCACTGTCCCCACACTCAGTTTGTTCTTCAAGCTCAGACCTCCCAGGCCCTTACCGTACAGCAGTGAGGTCTTAGGGGTCTATCCATTTGTGTGGATGAGCCTTCTGGGAGGGCTCGGCACCTCTGAAGTAGATCTGCTCCTTCAGCAGCCTGGTCTGGGATTCCCTCATGACAGTTTTGGTCTTCTCCAGCCAAGCAGCCTTGTGCTCCAGCTCCTTTCTCTCCCGTTTCAGCTGCAGCTCCAGCAGCTCCAGGCAGCTCTGCTGGCTCAACAGCCACGCAGCTGCCTCCTGCTGCCTCGTGGCAGTGTCCTGGAGCCGTGCCACTCGCAGGCTGAGGTGCCTGTGCAGGATGGGCAGGTGGAGGCAGCGTGCCTCTGCCCGCAGCAGGGCGGGCAGCCGCTGTGCCAGCGCGTGCGCGATGTCGGAGCGCAGGGCGCGGAGCTGCCGGGGCAGCGCGGCAGCCTGGCTCTGCAGCTCAGCCTGCACGGCCTGCCGGGCAGGGGACACAAACACACAGCCCGGTGACACGGCGCTGCCTGCCCCTGCCACCCCTCCAGCCTGTCAGCTGGGCTCCACTGGTCAGGCAGACCCTGCCGCAGGGGATGGGGGAGGAGCGGGGGCACTGGCCTACCTGGTTATCCTCCAGAGCTTCCAGAGTCCTCTGGGCCCACTCCAGCTCAGCACGGGCACCTTCCACTTTTGCTGCTGTGACTATAACCTCCCTCCGGGCACAGGTATGAGCTGTCTCTATTTGGCTCAGTTCCTTCCAGAAGCTGTCTTGGTCCTCCAGCAGCTCATCTTGAGCTATTTCTATTTGGCTCAGTTCCTTCCAGAAGCTGTCTTGGTCCTCCAGCAGCTCATCTTCATCAGTCCCAAGAGTTTTTGACGTTCATGTTTTCTTGGTGTCACTTATCTCTGTGACATCCTGGCTGCCATCTCTCTCCTCACTCTCCATGCTCAACATGTCTCTCTCATTCCCTCCCTCCACTAGGAGCTCTGACTTTGAGCCTTGGACCAATTTTCCCCAGCTTGCTGGTTCTCCCCCACACAGTGTTTTTGGGCATTCTTGATAAGGAGCTCCTCTTCTTTCTTCTGGTATTTCACAGTATGAGTCCATTTGTGTCTCAGACTCCAGAGCTTCCTTCAGGGTGCTCTCTCCCTGTGCACTTGCTTCCCAAACATCTGGAGACTGAACACACTGTGGGTAGGACCTGCTGGATGAAGCTCTCAAATGCATCAGTGGCCTGTTGTTCTTGCTCCAGGTAAGGAGCAAGATCCATCTGGCACAGCAGTGTTGGCAGCTGGTCCATCCCCATGCTCTCGGGACACTGTGACGCCTGCTTTGCAGCCTTGCTGACCTGGCTCAAGACAGCTTTGGTTTTGAAGATCTTTGCTTTCAAGTCCATATGAGCCACCTTCAACTCCTGCTTCACCACTTTCTTCTCCTCCTCCAAATACTTCTGCTCCTGCTGCAGCTTGTTTGTCCAAGCCAACAGCTTCCTGTACCTCCAGAGCTGGAGGTCATGGTAGTGCTTCAGCTCCTGAAGCTCCTACTGCAGGGCCTCTTGAGAGGGCCCCTCATCCACTATGGAGCTCAGGAGCTGCAGGACCTGGCAGAACATCTGCAGGGCCTCCTCCAAGGCATCCTTCCAGGATGGGTTTGCCTGCAGCCAGCCGGGCCTCATAGGCCTCCACCTCAGCTGGGCTCAGCACGTTCTCCTCACCCACTGTGCTGCAGAACCACTCGAGGAACTGCTTTGTCTCAGGGCAGTCAAAGAGCCACTCAAAGTCCTTCTCACAGAGGGTATCTGCATGGGGGTAGATCTGCCTCAGCTTTGCCATAAAGTCTGCTGCTCTGTTGACAGTGTCCAGTGGGAAGGCCTGAGAATACCTCCAGCTGAACATGGCAAGGATGGTCAGCACTAGGAGAAAAAGCAGAAGTCATCCTCAGAGGTCCTGACAGCCACAGTCATCCCAAGGCTGCTGCAGCAGCACTGCTAGGTGCCTGATTGAGGGGAGACTCAAGCAGTCCCTCCACAAGTGCTGAAGACCAGCTCATGGCTGTGGTGGGGTACAAGAATAACGAGAGCCCACAGAACAAGGGAGAAAGCCTGCCTGTGTCCCATTTCCGTAGAGCCTTCTCCCTAGGACCATACAGATTTATCTCCTTTGCCAATAAATATTCAGCCCATAGCGACACACCTATTAGAGTAGCAGAGCAGGCTTTTTCAGCCTGTTTGGTTTGTTCCATGCCCTTTCTGATAACCAGCTTTCCTTTCAAATGCCTCTGTCCTTCCTGCCTGTGTATTGCATCCCTGAAGTGTCCTGCCTCTGGTGCCAGTGCCTCTGGCCCAGCTGAGGGAGGGATGAGCCCCCCATTTCGCAGAGAATCAGGTTAACCCCGTTTTCCATTTGGGTTTTACAGGTACGAGCCCTGCAGCGGCCTCCCCTTGGTGTGAAGATTGTGATTGAAGCTGTCTGCATTATGCATGGAAAAAAGCCCAAAAAGGTGGCAGGAGAAAAGATAGGCACCAAGGTGGATGATTACTGGGAGCCAGGCAGGGCCCTCCTCCAGGACCCAGTGCAGTTCCTGAACAGCCTGTATGATTATGATAAGGTAAGCAGTGGCAGAAGGAAGCTGTGACTGGGATCAGGTATTGCCTCACAGACATCTTCTCACAGAAGTAACAAACTGAGCTCCTTGGGGGCAACACTCTTCAGCAGCACCAAGGGTATTTGGCCTGGAAGCCCACATGTGAGTTGGGAAAGGATTTACTCAATCCCACAGTTGTGTCTCCCAGACCTCAACATGCAGTTATTTGATTCCTCTTGCTCCAGTTTGATGCCTTGATCATCCTGTCAGGTCCTGGGGTGCTGCTGCCTCTGGGGGAAACCCTTAGGAGATCAGTGATGAGCATGCTAGAGATCTGACTGAGGAGAGTCTCCTTCTCTTCCACCGTTCCTTGCAGGACAACATTCCAGACAGTGTGATCAAGGCCATCCAGCCCTACATTGACAATGAGGAGTTCCAGCCAGCTGCCATTGCCAAGGTGTCCAAAGCCTGCACCTCCATCTGCCAGTGGGTGCGTGCCATGCACAAGTACCACTTTGTGGCCAAGGTCGTGGAGCCCAAGCGGGTAAGAAACTGTGAGCCAGCTGCCTTTGGTGTTCAGGAACACAGTACTGGCAGCTCCCTTCTGCAGGAGCTGCTGGCAATCACTACATTCTACAGGTCAGGTTGCAATGCGTTCATCATCCAGGGATTGGATTAACTGAGATATTGAGATATCAGTAGCTAGCACTAATCAGCAAGAGCTTTTATGGAAAACCAAATCTTGCTTCAAGATCTCTGGCTTTTGGGGGAAGAGCCTGACCACCTTCCCACTGTTTCCTTGTGCATGTCCCCAGAAAGCCTTGCGGGAGGCAGAGGAGGACCTGCGTGCCACCCAGGCGGTCCTTGACGAAGCCAAGGCACGCCTGAAGGAGGTTGAAGATGGCATTGCCACCCTGCAAGCCACGTACGAGGCCTGCAAAGCCAATAAGGAGGAGTTGGAGAGGAAGTGTGAGCTGTGTGTGGAGAGATTGGCCCGTGCTGATGTGGTAAGGGACAGAGCTAGCTTCTGCCTGCTTATATGAGGCAACTGAATTCCAGATCAAGCAGCACAGTGGAGAAAACATCCCTGTGCCTGCAGCTCATGACAATCCTAGGCTGAAGCTACCTGGCCTGATCCCAGCTGCTCAAACAGGACTGGAAAGCTAAGCTAGCCAGGCACTGATGTAAAAAGCTGCTGTCCTCCTGTGCACAGCTTCCTCAGCTAACAATAGATCTTCCAGGACCTCTGAAAGCTGCCCAGTAATCCCAGGATTGAGTGCTTAAACCAAATAGAATTTAGAATATGTCAGGGGTCACCCCAACCTCTGGTCACCTGCAGCATTACCCAGAGAGCAGCAGGTCCAGGACACAAGGTTAGACCTCAGAGCAGCTCTCACATGTGTATCTTATCCCACAGCTCATCAACAGCTTGGCTGATGAGAAGGTGCGCTGGCAGGACACTGTGGAGAGCCTGGATGACAAAATCACCAACAGCTCTGGGGACGTGCTGTTTGCAGCTGGCTTTGTGGCCTACCTGGGCCCTTTCACAGTAAGTGTGCAGTGGTCAGCACACAGTTTGCAGCTCTGCTGTCCTGGCCAGAGAGAAAGGAATAGGACACAGGGGTGCAAGATCGCTCCAGGATCTCTGTCCACTTGTGCAAGAGGCTGCACGGGGCCCATTTGAATGGGAACAGGAGGGTTTAGATACTCACAATAGGCTGGGTACAACTTAAAGGAGGGCTGAGATGGTGTTTCTCATGGCAGGGAGACTACCGTGCAGCACTGTGCAAGGAGTGGATGGAGGAGCTGGCCAACAATGACATTCCCCACAGTGAGGATGCAAGCCTCATCAGCACCCTTGGAGACCCTGTGGAAATCCGCTCCTGGCAGGCAAGTCTCAAAAAAAACCCCAAACCAAACAATACTTGAGGTAGAAGGGGTCTCAGGTAAAGTCCAAAAGTGTCAGCTCAGCACTCACCAGGATCCCCTGGACCAAAGGGGCAGGCCCCCACACCAAGCAGCTGGATAATGGCCACACTGCAGAACTGGAATTACTGCAGCAGTATAAACAGCATCAACAGCATAAAGAGCATCAACCTTGCCCTGTAAGGCTTGTCCTTTACCAATGCCAGGCCCAGAGCCAAGCTCTGGCCATAGCCTGCCCAAGCCTGACCCCACAGCACAGCCCCACCCCAGGGCTTGGCTGCTGGCAGAGGTACCTTCACCACCATGCCCTGTCCACCCTCTGGGAGCACTCAGGGGCCAGGGCAGCAAGGGCTTCTCTCTGGTCACCCATGCGCACTACCAGGTGTGCCAACAGCTTTTTCTACCCTGTCAGATTGCTGGTTTACCCAACGATGCCCTGTCTGTGGAGAACGGGGTGATAACCCGATTCTCCCTGCGCTGGAATCACTACATAGACCCACAAGGACAAGCAAACAAGTGGATCAAGAATCTGGTAAGAGGTGTGGGGAGGAAAGCCAGATCTGCCAGGACAGGGAAAACAGCTTTCTGCCAGGAGCTGTGCAGAGCAACCTCAGGCTTTGGGCTCTAGAGCTGCAATGCCTCATGCTGTGCCAGCCCAGCCCAACAGGCACCAGACAGTCTCCACACCCACATTCATCCCAGGTGGATTTCCCTTCCCAGGGAATGCAGCACAGGGCAGGAAGAGCCCTCATATAAGCAAGCAAGGCAGCAAGCAAATCCCATTCCCCACTCTGATGAGTGTCCACTAACATTCTGGGAGGCTTCACCTCACAAAACAACACCAGCATCTTCCATAATGATTTTCAGTTTTCTAGCACAGAAGGATTAGGGTGGCTTTACCTGGCTGCCCAGTGCATTCCCTACTGCCAAAGTGCTGAAAACACTGACTAGCACCTCTTGTACCCTTCTGAAGGATCAGGCAGGAAGCTGAGGCAGCTGCTCCTGCTTTGCTCCCTGAGAGCTTTTCCCACCCACCTGCTCTCACTTTGTAGGCTCTGCCCTGAATTAGCAGTGAGGGGCTCCAGAAGGATATGGTTCTGTGAAGGAGATGGTCCCTATTGCCCCCCTTTTCTGCTGCCTCATTCAGCTGTCTCTAGTGCCTGCTGATGTAGGATAAACTTGCCAAAATAGCCAAAGTCTAGCTGAGCAAGACAAGCTGTTATTTCTGCTGCCCCAGAGAGCTAAATCAGGCCAGTGAGAGGTGTACTGTGCACCAGAGCTGGATGTGAAGGTGGCAGGACACCACAGAAACCCTACCCTCCCCTACTGCCTTCCAGGAGAGAGAAAACAGCCTGGAGGTGGCCAAGCTGAGTGACCGGGACTTCCTCTCCACTCTGGAGAACACCATTACCTTTGGGAAGCCCTTCCTGCTGGAGAACGTCGGCGAGGAGCTGGATCCAGTCCTTGAGCCTGTCCTGCTGAAAGAGGTCTGGTGTCTCCCCTTGCCAAGGGGGGCAGGGGGTGCCTGGCTGAGCTGTAAGGGCCAGCTGGCCAGGGTGCCATGGAGTGGGGTGTGTTTGTAGGTCTCCGTGGGCAGGCAGAACTCACATGGATGGGTGAGTCCCATGCCTTGGCCAGGGCTCCAACACCCTGACAGCCTCCTGCACACACTGGTGCTCTGCCAGCAGGCACCTCTGCCTGGGAGGCAGGGCCATGAAACAGGCCTTTAGTCCCACAGGCAATCTTGGAGCTCCTCTGTCCTGAGAGCCTTCTGACTCTCCTGACTGCAGAGCCCAGGGCAGAGCAGGATGCCTTCCCTCACAAGAGGGAGCCATCCCAGCCTTCCTGTGTTTGTCCTTCTCTGGTACAGACCTTCAAACAGCAAGGCAGCACCGTGCTGAAGCTGGGGGATACAGTGGTCCCCTACCATGACGATTTCAAGATGTACATCACCACCAAGCTGCCCAACCCTCACTACAGCCCTGAGGTCTCCACAAAGCTCACCCTCATCAACTTCACTCTCTCACCCAGGTACCTGCTTTTACCCCATCAGTTGCCCATGCTGCTCAGCCTCATTCTGCAGTCCCCAGCCACTCAGGCATGTTGCCCCCTCACCTACCACCCTCACATCCATGGCTTTTGTTGTAGTGGCTTGGAGGACCAGCTGTTGGGAGAAGTGGTGGCTGCAGAGCGGCCTGACTTAGAAGAAGACAGAAACCAGCTAATTGTTAGCAATGCCCAGATGCGTCAGGAGCTAAAGGTGATAGAAGATCAGATCCTGTATAGGCTCAGCACTTCTGAAGGAAACCCTGTAGATGACTTGGAGCTCATCAAAGTGTTGGAGGCCTCCAAGCTGAAGGCAGGAGAGATCCAGGTCAGAAATGAAAGGTTCTGTCCCCCCTGCAGCTGTGCATCCCCTGCCAGCACTTCACTAACCATGACATCGCTTCTGTCCTCCCAGATCAAGGTGGCAGTGGCAGAGCAGACAGAGAAGGACATCAACATCACCCGCATGCAGTATGTGCCTGTGGCTGTCCGCTCGCAAATCCTCTACTTCTGTGTCTCAGACCTGTCCAACGTGGACCCCATGTACCAGTACTCCCTCGAGTGGTTCCTCAACATCTTCCTCCTGGGGATCCGTAACTCTGAGAAAGCAGGTGCCTGCCCAGAGCAGTCCTGTCCTCTCCTCTCCTCTCCTCTCCTCTCCTCTCCTCTCCTCTCCTCTCCTCTCCTCTCCTCTCCTCTCCTCTCCTCTCCGTGTGTGAGAGCAGCATCTGTCCTTCCTGGGCAGGGTGTGGGTGTGCCTCTGTGACCAGGTACCCAGAGGTGACCTGGATGGCACCCTCCACATCCCCCATGGCACCTGCCATCCTTGTCTGGTTGTTGCCTTTTTTCCAGACGAGCTGACAGAGCGGGTGAAGAACATCAACAACTACATCACCTTCAGTCTGTACTCCAATGTGTGCCGCAGCCTCTTCGAGAAGCACAAGCTCATGTTTGCCTTCCTGGTCAGCGCCCGCATCCTGATGAACGAGGGCAAGATCAATATGGTGAGCAAATCACCTCAGTCCTTGAGGGGATCCCATCAGGGCAGCTCAGGCACAGCCTGCTCAGCCCCTAGAACTGTGTGCTAGGTGGGAAAGGAGCCTTGTTCCCTGGGGTTAGTGACAGGCTTGGCAGCCTGCTGGACAAAGACAGGGCCTCTGTCTTTATTCAGCTTTCCAACTGTTCTCTGTGTCTACATGCAGAGCTGCCTGAATCCCCTGCAGCTTTTGCCAGTTTGCTGCCTGGCTGCTGCAAAGGTTAATGAGTTCAGAGGGAGCAGGCAGGGGTTAGCAGAGAGTGGCAGCTGAGCAGTCACTGTATTGATCTCACCAGACCCTCCAGCTCAGCTACCCCTTGACACACACACCTGGCAGGGGAGAAGCCAGAAGGATACAACAGAATTTTAATTGGATATGGCACCCTGTGCCATGGGCTCAGGCGGGTAGGCTGTTATCCATTACCAAATCCTATCCTGTTCCCAGGATGAGTGGCGGTACCTGCTGTCAGGAGGGGCCATAAAGGAGATGAAGGAAAACCCAGCTCCATCCTGGCTGAATGAGAGAGCATGGGGAGACATCCTGGCCTTGAGCAGCTTGAAGAATTTCTCTGGCTTTGACAATGATTTTGCAGGCAGCCTTGAAGGGTTCAGGACCATTTTTGACAGCCAGAGCCCTCACAGGCAAGTGTCCCCTGCTTTGTCAGCTTAGGTCTACTGCACGTGACATCCTTGGGAGAGCAAGAGGAGCTGATACAGCCACAGTGCCAGCTCTGCTCCCAGTGCAGGGCCATGCAAGGGAAAGGATGAGGCATTGCCTTGCCTCCTCCCAGGTGGCCATTGCACAAGGCAGAGCCTTATCCCAGTGCCTTATCCCAGCAGTATTTGCTGCTTCCCAGTGGAAGCAGTTCTGGCTTGCCTGCTGATGGTTTCAGAGCTACAGACAACAACCTCAGCCAAGGGACTGGAAGGTCCTTGTCCCTTATGAAGCCCCAATGGCTGCTGCAGGCAACTTGGGTACTTCTTGTGGAGTGTGAGATCTGGCACATCCCCCCGAAATGCACCTAATTGCTTTGCAGAGAGCCTTTGCCTGGGAAGTGGGAAGAGGAGCTTGATGCCTTCCAGAAGCTGCTGGTGCTGCGATGTCTGCGTGGAGACAAGGTCACCAACGCCATGCAGGACTTCGTGGTGCGGAACCTGGACCAGCGCTTCATCGAACCACAGGTAACCAGCCAGGAGCAGGTGCTGCTGGGGACAGGAAGGGAGCAGGAGGCCTCAGGCTTGTGACAAATGGGCCACCAATTGCAGAGAGGTGGCCCTCTACAGCCACGGTGCTCCTCCCACAGCTGGTTTTTCCGTACCTATGTCTCAGATGAGGGATAGCCTTTCTGATGCCCACCAGTTAAACCACACTAGGAGAGGGCAGATGCTGCAGGTGTAGAAGGGAAGAGTTTGAATGACAAATGGGAAAGTGTTTCATGGCCTGACCATAATGCAGCCAGAGGAGAGCTGTATGTGGTTCTCACTGATCATGTTCCTGGCCTTGGCACCTAAGAGGACACTGGAGTCTTGGAGGAGAGCTGGAGGCCAGGAAGGTTGAGGAGGTGCTGAGGTGTGTTCCACTACAGCCTCCCCACTCTAACCAACTCTCAATTGCAGACCACTGACCTCTCAGTCGTGTTTAAGGACTCCACTGCCACCACCCCCCTGGTGTTCGTGCTGTCCCCAGGCACTGACCCTGCTGCTGACCTCTACAAGTTTGCTGAAGAAATGAAGTTCTCACAAAAGCTCTCTGCCATTTCTCTGGGCCAAGGACAGGTAGGCTGTCAGTGCATTCCTGGAACAGCAGTGTCCTGGCACTCGTATCAACCAAGCTCCAAGTAGGTCAAACACTTGCAGCACTGTGAAAATACCCTCATGCCCCAGGGCCCTTACTCACCAACCTTCTGCTTCTACCCCCTTGAGGTGGGAGCTGCAGCAGCTCCTACTACAGTGCCTTCTAACTTCCCAAATCCATCTGCAGACCTTCTATTCCCTCCACCCTCCCTCACAGGCTTGTAAAAGCTGTAAAAAATGTTGCTGTGCCATCAAAGAGCAAAGATCCAGTTGAGCCATGGGGGCAGAGCCAGGCCATAGCTCTGGACAGCCAGCTCCAGGGAGCTGCCTCCCTGTCCTGCTCAGCAGAGCACAGCATGCCATGGGAAGGGTCTGTGAGCTCTCCCTTTGTGCCTCTGCAGGGCCCCCGTGCTGAAGCCATGTTGCACAGTGCCATGGAGCAGGGCAACTGGGTCTTCTTCCAGAACTGCCACCTGGCCCCCAGCTGGATGCCTTCACTGGAGAGACTCATTGAGGCCATCGACCCCAGCAAGGTGAGATGTTTTATAGCAGGCAGGAGGCTGGAGCCTGGGAGGAGGCCAGCCCTAGTTCAGACCCATCCATAGGCTCTTAGAGCACCAGAGGGTCAGGGCAGGAGCAGCTGCAGGGGCTGTGCCTGCACCCTCTGAGCACTTGCTGCCTTCTGGACCTCCAGGTGCATCCAGATTTTCGCCTCTGGCTCACCAGTCTGCCTAGCAACCACTTCCCTGTGTCCATTCTCCAGAATGGCTCCAAGATGACCATTGAGCCCCCCCGGGGGGTCAAGGCCAACCTGCTCAAGTCCTACATTAGTTTCAGTGATGACTTCTTGAATTCTTGCTCCAAGGTAAGACCCAGATTGTGCTTTGGCTTGCTGTCCCCATTCTGTGCCTGCTCCAATGTATGCTTTCTACCTGGAAAGCTCCTCTCCAGGCATAGATCTTTCTCCCCATTAGAGAATCCATGTGCTAAAGGAGGTGTTTCTCATAAATTCACATCTGAAAGTTTTACTTTGACAAACGGAAGCAACAGTATTTTGGAGGCCTGGCATAAGGACTTGCAGCTCTCTTTAAGCAAGGAGTGAGCCATGGCCTTCCCCAGCACAGCACCAGTGACTGAGGTTTCCCCCTCTCCAAGCTCAAGCTGGCACTCCTGAATTGGCATATTTGCTCTGCCAGGTCCCAGCAGGACCCAACTCCCTCCAAGGATGTCTCCTCCCAAGCTGAGCGACTCTCCCTGTTTCCCACAGGTCACGGAGTTTAAATCCTTGTTGCTGTCACTTTGCTTCTTCCATGGGAACATGCTGGAGAGGAGAAAGTTTGGGCCTCTGGGGTTCAATATCCCCTACGAGTTCACAGATGGAGACCTCCGCATCTGCATCAGTCAGCTGCAAATGTTCTTGAATGAATATGCAGAAATTCCCTACAAGGTGAGAGCTGCCCCTCCTGCAAGGGAACAGGCTCAAGATGCAGACATGGATCAGAACCATGGATCAGAACCACGGTGGGGTCTCTTGCAGGTTCTGAAATACACAGCTGGGGAGATCAACTACGGCGGCCGCGTGACCGATGACTGGGACCGGCGCTGCATCATGAGCATTTTGGAGGATTTCTACAAACCTGAGGTTTTAAGTCCTGACTTTGCCTATTCAGAATCAGGTGTCTACAAGCAGATCAGTACCTCTTCTGACCTCAATGTAAGTATTCAAGTCACAAATTGCAGCTCATAGTTCCAGGGGGATTGTCACAATGCAAAGGGGATCTCTCCTCTCCAAAACCCACTGCATTTTCAGGTCCCTGGGGGAATATAAGTTTGTAAGAACCTAGGGATTTTCAGCTGGTCTTGGTCTCAGAGTCTTTGTGGATTCCTCTCTAGGGCTACCTCCAATATGTTAAGGGCCTGCCTCTCAACGACAGCCCAGAGCTCTTTGGTTTACACGACAATGCCGACATCACCTTCGCTCAGAACGAGACCTTTGCACTGCTGGGAGCCATTGCACAGCTGCAGCCCAAGACCATCTCACTGGGAGGCCGCAGCAGGGAAGAGGTGGGTGCCCCAGTGCTGACAGTGCTCTGGCAGCCAGTGCCCAGTGTGGGCAGTGAGCCCAAGCACCAGCTCTCAGCAGGTGCCACCCTGCCTGCTGGGTGCCAGTGATGGCACTGCTGTGCCAGCGTTAGCTCTCTCCCTTCTCAGCAGCCATGGGGCTGGATTAGAAGGATGCTGCCACTTGCTGCTTTCCTTACAGATTGTGGAGGAGACCTCCAAGGACATCCTGGCAAAGCTGCCTGACACCATGAACGTGCAGGAAGTAATCGAGAAATACCCACTGCTCTATGAAGAATCCATGAACACAGTGCTGGTGCAGGAGGTGATCAGGTAAAACTCCTGTGGGATCATGTCCTAGGGAACAGCAGAGATGTGCAGGCCTCTGCTGCCACCCACCTTTGGGGAACCTCAGCACAACAGTGGGGTTGGCAGTCACAGTAACAACTGTGTTGTCCCAGCCAGGACCTTTGGCTGAGTCTGTCTCCATCTGTAACAGTCAGCAGTTTAGGGCTGGGGGAGCAGCTGAGACCCTGTTGAAGAGGACTGGGGCTGGCAGTTACATGGAGGAGCTTCACTTGTGTATAAAGATCCACACCCTCTCTGGGCAGGCAATGGGTGATAAACCACTGTACAGAGTCACTCTGCTCCCTCTGCCCTTTCTCTGTAGGTACAACAAGCTCCTGGAGGAGGTTGACTTAAGTCTGAAGGATTTGCTGAAAGCTCTCAAGGGCCTGGTGGTGATGTCCTCTCGGCTGGAGCTGATGGCCACCAGTTTGTACAACAACACTGTTCCTGAAATGTGGAATTCCAAGGTATGTGCCCCAGCCAGCCCAACTGCTGCCAGAGCTCACCCAAACCAGAGGAATGGGTTATCAGCTGCTGCTGGACTGGGCTGTCTCCCATGGAGCTGGCTCTTGGTGCCCTGGCACAGAGGTGTCTCCTGCCCAGTGCAGCTCCAGTTGTTCCCAGCCCCTGGGCTCTGGGCAGCTCTCAGCAGCTGAGGCACAAGGTCTAGGCTGTCCTTGACTGCATTCAGCACTCCCTCTGTGGTGCCCCACAGGCCTATCCATCCCTGAAGCCATTGGCATCATGGGTGAACGACTTGGTGCAGCGGATTGAATTCATGCAGAACTGGATCAGCCATGGGATCCCCTCTGTGTTCTGGATCAGTGGATTCTTCTTCCCCCAAGCCTTCCTCACCGGGACACTGCAGAACTTTGCCAGGAAGTCTGTCATCTCCATCGACACCATCTCGTTTAGCTTCCAGGTCAGTAAATCAGGTGGAGAGTCTGAATTTATTTGGAATCTCCTGCTAGAAAGCCACAAAGGCCCTGACCTGCCCAAGAGGTGAAGCCACCAGGCTACCCAGCTGCCTATGGCTCCATCATCCTCTTTGTGCTTGGATACACCCACCCACATTGCCAGACACCTCCCCAAGGCTGGCAGGGGCTTCTGCTCCCAGACCTGCCCTCATCCCCCTCCACCAGCCCTGTCCCAGGCTGTCCCTCTGAGAGCTGTGGCATGCTGTCTTTTGGCAGCGCTTAACTAAGAGCTGCTTAAGAGGCTTGTTGGGGCTGAGCCGCCAGGGACACGCCTTGAGCCAGGGCCCGGCGGCCCCTCCCCATGGCAGGTCATGAAGGAGTCGGTGAAGGAGCTGACGCAGCAGCCCAAGGTGGGCTGCTACATCCACGGCTTGTTCCTGGAGGGCGCCCGCTGGGACGCGGCCGCGGGTAAGCTGGCGGAGTCCCGCCCCAAGGAGCTGTACACGGACATGGCTGTCATCTGGCTGCTGCCTGTCGCCAACCGCAAGCCTCCGGAATCCGGCTCCTACCTGTGCCCCATCTATAAGACTCTCACTCGCGCAGGTAGGTGCCCTAAAGGCAGACTTGCAGAAGCAGGGGAGCTGCAGGAGCGGCTAGGAGGGGTAGCAGGGAGATCCTCCTGCCATACATGGGCATAGAGAAGGCACTGTTGGCAGTGGCCAGCCACGGCGAAAAGATTTCTCCTGCTGTGGCTGGGAGACGGAGCAGCAGGCACCCTGGCTCTGCAGCAGTGCCCGTGGCCAGGCTCCCCTCAAGCCCACAAGCCCATTTGCCCCAGCCCTGCTCAGCCAGTCACCGGGCTTAGGGTGGGGACAAGGGCTTCTGGATGGGGTCAGTGTGCAGCAGCACCACCCTCTCACCCTCGCTTCCCCCATTACAGGCACGTTGTCAACAACGGGCCACTCCACCAACTACGTGATTGCTGTGGAGATCCCTACGGACAAGCCAGAGAAGCACTGGATCAAACGGGGCACGGCCCTGATCTGTGCCCTGGACTTTTAGCCAGAAAATACAGTGAGCCAAGGAACCCACTGCAGCTGAGGATCTGAGCCGGGCTGCTGCCCCCTCTCCTCGTGCCCTCCTTCTGCTGAGGTGAGTCCTGCCCTTCCCCTGCTGAGGTGTGTCAATAAATGGAGCCTGGTATTGTTGCACTCCCCACGATTACTTCAAATCTCTACACCAAACAGAGCTGCCAGCAGGGGTAACAGGGCCTGGAGCTGGCACGTGGTGCTCCCAGCCCCACTGCCCCCCACCTCCTTCCCTCACACACCTCTTCCATGGCTGGCCATTACAGGATAGCTTTATTCCTTCAGACAGATCCATTATTTACAGCACTTGATATTAGACACAGCAAGAGACAGAAGGATTTTCTTTCCTTCAACAAATACCAAAAGAACTGTTTCATAGTCAAGATCTGCACACATATTGAAAAATATTCAGTCCTCTCCTGTGGCAGCTCCACCCCAGGACAGTGCTGGGGAGCAGTGCTCACCTGTGGTATCTCAGATTTCTGCCAGGCTCCTGGGGGCTGGCAGGAGGCAGCCAGGCTGTACCAGCAAGCTCTGGTTAGCAGCCAGGGGTAAGAGATGTGGGCTCCCTCTGCTGCTGCCCCCATCCTGCCTCCACCATTGCAGCAACCCTGCCAAGAGGCTTTACCAAGCCACAGCCAGAGTCCACCCTCGTGCCATGTCCAGCACCCCCAAGGCCACCATCTGCACCTGGTCTGTTCACAATTCACAGGCTTTCTCTGGGACCTGCTGCAATGCTGTGTGACCCACAGGCATTGCCAGGGCCACAGAGCTGGGCCCAAGGAGAGCAGCCAGGGCAACAAGAGGCACCGGCCACTCCCAGCACTGCCACAGAGGGCTGGGCACAAGGCCCAGCTCCAGAGATGAGCCTACCCACCCTCATCCAGCAACAGAGCTGCCATGGTCCTCTGGAGAGCCAGGCTACATGGGGAAGGTGTCACCATCCCCAGGAGCTCAGCCAGCCCTGGGCAGTGCAGGGTGGGGTGGGTGCAGAAGCAGCTCTGTCCTGGAGCCACCTTGCTAAGAATGGCCAGAGTCTGGGTTAGGACCAAAAATCAGTTTGGGGAAAGGAGGGAGAAGGATAAAAAACATGAACATCATGAAAACATGAACATCCCAGGGAAGCACAGAGCTGAAGGCCCAGACACAGGAGGACACAAGCCACAGCCAGCTGTGGCCAGCACAGCCTCATGTGGGCATTGCCAGTGTTCCCACAAGGCCAGACCCATCCCCAGCTGGGTGGGCTCTTTCCCTCCAGTCACAGTCCTCAGCCAGGGTGCTGAGACAGAGGTGACAAGGTCTGGCTGCTGCCATGGCATGGTCAGGCAGCTGAGCACTCCAGACTCCCTTTGGCTGCAGGGACTCCTCCAGACAGGTTCTTGCCTTTCACAGCTTAGGCACAGAGAAAAACCCGATTTCCCTTTGTCCCCAAGCTCCACCTGGGCAGAGGGCTTGTCACTGTGGTCCCTTTCCTTGGGCAAAAGGTAACATAGATGCAAGTGCCAGTGCCCAAAGCCACAAAGCCCAACTGCTGTTTGCAGCCCTGGCTACTGGCGCTTGGCCTTGTAGGGGCGGGAGCGTTTCCGGCGGTCCGGCTTCCTCTGCTTGTGCAGGCGGCCGATGCTGACTCCCTGCCGCCGGCGCACCGAGATGTTCTGCTCCACCAGGCTGGCCAGCATGCCTGCAGGGAGAGCACACACACAGCCTGGAGGGCTGGGATCACCCATCCCACAGGGCAGCCCTGCCTCTCTCACTCAAAAGCCAGCACTGGGCATCTCTTGGGACTATGAAGTGGAAGGAGAAAGCAGAAATCTGTAGCTCCCCAGGTGGAGCGTCAGCCTGTGCCCCAGGCCTGGCCTGAGTAGGAAGCCAAGCAAGGTGAGCAGCCCAGGCTCCCAGCTGCTGCTCCATCACACTCAGTGCCCCAAACCCTCTGCCCCGTGAACTCAGCTCACCTTCCTGGGCCAGCATGGATATGAAGGTACAGATGAACTCGTCATAGTTGTGGGTTCTCCTCTGATCATCGATCTACAAAGAGACAAATCCACAAATAATCCACAAGCAGGGGGCAGGGAGAAGGGACAGTTCAAGGTTAACAGGGGACAAAGAACTGGAATGCCTGGCCCAGCCCACAGACTAGGGAGACTGAAGCAGGAAGGGACCCATCTCCCAGCCTATCTTAGGCCAGTGCACAACTGGGACTGTCTCCATCCCAGTTCAGATGCCAGCATGTTCCACAAAGACCAGCTGGGAAGAGGTGAAGGTGGGCAGGGGAGGTATCTCTGCTGACTCTCCCAGGCGTCCTATCAGTGCTGATGTTCATCCCAGCACTGTATCACCCTCCCCCAGGCTGCCAGTCCTGGCCCAGGGCTGTGGTCTGTCCTGGTAACAGCTCTGCCCTGCTGGGCTCTTTGGTAACAGGGACAAGACTGAATACTCCTCATCACCATTCTCAGGTGAACCACTCTCCCTCCATTTTTACCTAAAACCACCCCAGACAAAAGCCTTTGGGCAGCTAAATCAGCAGTGCAAACAAGCCAGCAGCACACCTTGAATTTCTTCCTCTTCTCTACCTCCTCCTTCAGGCAGGCCTCGTAGTTTGCAATCTCTGCTTCCACACACTTGAGCAGTGCCAGCAGCTCCTGCAGGATCAAGCAGACCAAACATGAGCACAGACCCAGCCACAGCCCAGGAGCCAGCAGGGTGAGCTGGCAGGTGCTCCTCTCTCTGTTAGGAGAGGGATGATTCATCAAAGGAAAAACACTCGCATGGGGAAAATGAGGAGATCAGTTCATTGTAAGGAATTCACTATGGCTAACCCCAGGGGAGATGAGTTCTGCCTCAGCCCCAGGGTTTTGGGACAGGAGAAGGGCTGCCTGTGTCCCAGAATCCAGCCCCCCCACCCTCCAACCCCAGGGCTGCTTCCCTTCAAAAATAAAATCTGAAGACTTCCCTTTGAAATAGCAGTTCCTACCCAGCTCTCTTCCAGGCAGCCCTTGGTGCCCTTGTGCTGCCTCAGCCTGGTAGTGCCCCTAGCTGGAGGGCACAGACAGGCTGTGAGTTACCAGCAGGCTGGGGCTTGGGGTGCAGGGTCTCACGAGCTCCTGGCCCAGAAGAGAGCACAGCAAGCTGAACATCTCAGCTGCAGAGACGGGGTCTGTGCCCACTACCAAGGCAAAGGTCCCCAAGATGACGCGAGGCACAAAACCTGCACTGCCCTGTGCCTCGAGGCACGGCTGCGACGACACGCGAGGGGACACCGTGCACATGCAGTTCAGCCACTGCCAGCGCTGCTGCGCCTCCGGGTGAGCTCCACGTTCCCAGGGCTGTCGCAGCACAAAACTCACCTTGGGAGAATACTTTTCCCCCCCAGGGTGATCACTGGTCCTGCCAAGTCCCACCTTCTCTTTGCTGTCACTGGCCTCACTGCCCTCCTTCTCCTCCAGTTTGATCGTAACCGGGGCCTCTTCACCGGGCTTGATGGAAGAGGGGGAGTTTTTCCCATCTACACACAGGGGAAGGAAGCATTAGGAGCCACCACAAAGGACTGGCATCCCCCCCCGAAGTCAAAGGACACTGTCCTGTCACCCCTGTGAAGCAGGCACTGACCTGCAGCAGCCAGCGGGCAGAAGACGCCGTCCTCGGTGAGGTGCAGCAGGCCGGAGCTGACGATGGGCCCCAGGTCCCTGACGGCGCGGTTGTAGCGCAGGCAGTCGAGGCGCAGCAGCCCGTCCTCCTCGCCGAACAGCACCTTGGAGATGTGCGAGGTGACGGGGCTGGAGGGGCGCGTGGGGTTGGCCGAGCGGATGGGCGAGCGCAGCGGCGAGTTGAAGGCGCTGCCGATCTCGGAGGCCGTGTCCGTGCTCTCGTTGCTGGGCGTGGGGGACGGCTGGGAGTGCGCGACCACAGCCACGGCGGCGCCCCCGCCGCTCGTCTTGATGGACAGGGGGATGGAAAGGTCCTTCTGAGACTCCTTCAGCTTCTCAGCCAGGACGTTGATGGTGTTGGGCTGCAGCACGGAGAGCTGGCCATCTGCGGCCCCTGCCACGTGCTCTTGCTTCACTTGCCCTTTCCTCTTGTACCTGCCCAGAAACACAGCAGGGGAAGTGAGTAGCTGGTGGAAAGAGGTGAGGCCCACCATGGACACTGCCAGCTGTGCTCAGCAGTCCAGGCTGCCTGCTGGGATGAAACAAGGTCTGAAACATCACCCACAGCACCACCAGCTTCTCTTGCAGCACCTCAGCACCACTGGGCCCCACAGCCTCAGGGTTCCCTACACTGCTGGGGGGCACAGTGTGCTGTGTACCCCCTGCTCTTCTTCCAAAGCCCCCAGTGCTCCCTTGCTGTGACCCCAACTTCCTGGCCTCAGCAGCAGTCCAAGCACACCAACACTGTCACCAGGAGCTGAAGTGGCAATCAGCACTGTGGAACCAAGGTTCCTCAAAGCCCCAAAGCCTGCTGCCAGTACACAGTTACTCTCAGGAGGCTGAAATTCAGAGTTGGCTGTAAAGAGCTACAGAAGGACTTTACAAAACCCAGTGAGTGAAAAGTAAAATGGCAGGTGAAGAGAAGAATGGAATTATCAAGATCTAAGGAAGGAGGTTAGGAAAGTCCTTGTTGACAGGTCTGCAAATGTCAGCTCCCAGCCCCCCACCCACAGCTCAAGCCGTCACCTGATGGCTGAGTTGGTGTTACGAACTTCCTCCTCATCATCATCATCATAGTCATCCTCATCATCCGAGTACTGCTGGTGCTGTCGGACTGGGACCCGGTTGCGACCCACTCCTGCTGCAAGGTCTTCCTCCTCCTGCAACACACCACTGCTGAAGGCCTGCTGGCAGCAGGGCAAGGAGGAAGAACCCAGTGGACTCATCCTTGGTCTAGCCCAACACCAGGACGTGGCTCTTTAGAGAGGAAATAGGGACCCCTCCCCATTTTTGTTCAGTTTACCCACATTAAGGCAAATCTCCTTTGTCAGGTCAGTCCTTATTTACCCTCTCTCCCCCCAGCCTGGGTTAGTGCTGGGCCAGGCTTAGGCCAGCTGACAGCTGTGGTCCCAGAGAGGGGAGGGAGTGCAGGCAAAGAGCTCAGCTTGAATCAGCTGTGCTGCCAGCCTGGCACTCCAGCCTACCTGCATGGGGGACTTGGCATAGTTGTGGTTATCCAGGAAGGCTGGCAGTCTCTGCACAATGGGGTTGGGGTTTGCTGGAGGGGCCCCATTGATGCCGCTCGCTGCTGTCTTTGGCACCGGTTTGGATTTGCTGGGTGGGCTCTGCGTGGCCGTGGGGTGGCCCTGGCTGGTGGCTTCATCAGTGCCATCTGCCACACAAGCACAGCACAGCCTTTCATCACCAGCACTGCCACCTTTTACTCAAATGTTTTCTACCACCCCTTACCCAGGTGAGAGAAGAGCTCTAACACTCTCCCAGACTGCACCTCCATCTGTCACCGGTGTCCCCAAACTCCAGCCCTCCCACTTTCAAGCTTCACACCCTCCAACACAGCCCCAGACACACAGGCATCACCATACCCAGCACAGTGCACATGGAGCAGGGCTCACAGAAAAGAAAGTGAAGCTGACAACAAAACTGCCCCAAGCTCCAGGTCAGCCAGCTGTTGTCACCACCCTGTGCTCACCCCATGGCAGGCCAGGCTGGCAGCACTGCTGGTACAAGGCCATACCTGGATGAGTGCTCTCTGGAGTCACAGTCTTGCTGCTGGCTGGCTTTGCCTCTTCACCAGGCTGAGACTCCTGAGACTTCTGGGTCTGGATCAGCTCAGGCTGAGTTACTCGGATAAGCTGTAAAGCAAATGACAGAGAAGCTGCATGCTGGACCAGCAATGACCCAAACCACATCCTTCCCACTCAAGCACTGCAGAGCTCATGGGGGTGAGCCAACACCAAGAGCCCAGGCCTTGCCCTCCCTCAGGGGCTGGGCTGCCCTACCTGCTGCAAGGCCTCCAGCACAGTCTGGCGGTTCATCTTCAGGATGTGCAGCTTGGACTCATATTTCATCCTGCGGTCAGGCACCACGGCCATCAGGTTGAAGCGGATGTCGTGGTACGGCTCCCTGCAGGAAGGGCAGAGCCCTCAGCCACAGGATCATGGTGACAGCCCCATCCCACCTCCTGCCCAGGCACTGAACACTAATACACTCATGGCTTCTCCCAAAACCAGGTCAACCTCACAGTGGCCAATGAAGCAGTACAAGGTTTCTTCAGCTACCACACAAAACACTCTGAGAGTCACAGGTTAGCTGAGGTGAGAAGAGACCTATGAGACTCATCTGCTCCAGGCCCTGCTCCAGCAGGATCACCCAGAGCTGGTCACAGGACAACATCCACACAGCTACTGAATAGCTCCAAAGATGGAGATTCCATCTTTAGGCAGCCTGTGGCAGTCACACTCATGCCCAAGCATCCAAGAGGCCCAGCTCAAGACCAGAAGCACCACTCCTTCTCCTATGGACTTGAGCTAACACAGACCTAACCAGGCCACTCCTAAGGCTGTGCAGCATTTGTAGGGATTCTGCATCCCACAGGGAATGCATGCTGTACAGGCAAGAGGCAGAGCACCTGCACCTCTCCATAGGAAACCTCCACTTCTACAAGCTGCCACTCAGAAACCACAAGACAAATAATCCAGGGGAACATGGCAAGGGGCCAGTGCTTGCCCCCTGGGCCAGGACATTACCCTGCAGTGGCCAGGCCAATGCGCTCCATGATCACTCTCCTGGCTTTGTCCGTCCATTCCTCATCATCTGCCCATGGCCCTGTGAGAACAACACACAGCTGCACTTAGCAAAGCAGGCCATGCTGAAGTAATCCAGGTACAAGAAGTGGGTACCTTACCAAGGGACTGACAGACAGAAACCTGGGAGGGATAAATAACTGCCTGAATGATGGAACTGAGGGGTCAAGTTGTAAGAGAAGGGAGTAACCTGGGCAGCCCAGTGGGATCTGTTTGGACCAGCTGTCTCAACACGTAGTGGTTATTTGGCACAAGGAGATAAATTCTCCTTGCTATATGAAGTTATTTCAAAGCTGAAGGACCTTATGGCCCTGAGCAACTGGGAGGAAAATGGAAAAACAAAAGCAATGCATTTAGAAATAACATTCTAGGCACAGTCCCCAACCTAGAACGCACAGGCTCCAAAATTAGCCGTCAAAACTCAGGACAAATCTGGGAGCCATTGGAGTCTGGGAGCCAGTTAACTTAAGACGCAATGAGAAACAATACACTTGAACACTCCAGGGTGCTATTCATCCATGTCAAGAGGCAGGAACAGGTGGCTCTTACCGTGGTCAATGGGATAGACCTTCAGCCCATCGAGCTCAAAGAGCCGTCCCTTGATGGGCACGTAGCTGACAAAGTGAAACGCCTCCATGGTCCGCACGGCGCTGATCCCGTTCTGCTTCTCCGGCAGGTGCCGTGGCTCTGGCCTGCGAGGGACAGGGGCCATGGAGAGCCTGCCTCCTCCAGATGGGGGCAGCTGCAGGCCCCTCACTCACCTGGCATGGCTGTTGTGGGCCTTGGCCAGCTCCGGGGCGTTGCCGATGGCATAGCCTTTGCTCTGCAGCCAACAGCAAGAGAGGACAACAGCTGAGATGTGACAGGGAACAAATGAAATGCTTCACCTTCCCACACCTTCCCTCCATCTACCCACAGGAGCAGGACAGAAACCCTCAGGCACATCCTCTACCCTTCTGAGTTACGGGTAAAGTCCAAGATGGAAAAAGCACACAATTTCTACAGAATAAATTATAGCTGGAGAAAAACAAAGTTCACAATAGGTCTGAAGGGAGGAGGACTTTTGATTACAGGGAGTAAATGACAGAAGGCTCAGAGCTGCACCCAGCCTAAAGGGGACCAAGGCTCTGAGCAAGGCAAGGCAGGAATATGAGAGAGAAGAGGCAGACCTGCTGCAGTGTGCAGCCACAGAGGCATGGAAGGAGCCAGCTCATGAAGAGCATCACCCCAAAAGGGGAGCAAGAGGCAGAGCCAGCTGTGCCACCCCTGCACAGCCCTGCCCAACCCTGCCCCTACCTCAGGGCTAAAGCCTTTGGTGAAATCCTTCATGCGGCTCAATGTGGGGCCCAGGTCAACATTGTTGCAGTTCAGGAGGACGCTCAGCAGGGCATGGGTGGCACAGGAATTGGGGATCAGCTAGAGAGTAACACAAAGACCAACTTAACCAGCAGGAACAAGGCAGCCTTTCAACAACCCCCGTGTTGACAATAATCAACTGAAAGCACTGATGCAAGAACCATCAGCACTTGTGAGAGCAGCGACCTGACCTCAGCTCTCAGAGGAAGGAGGAAAATCAGTATCACTGAGTGAGCCCCACCATGCCTCACGAGCATCTGCTCACAGTGCAGGCCACAGCCTCCCAGCCTTCACTGGATTCCCTCCAACCTGGAGCTCAGGGAAGAGGAGCTGCCCTCATGACCAGCAAGATCAGTGCAGCCTATCGGTCCCACACTGCTTCCCTGAGGTGCCACAGGAGACCCCCCACACACACCTTCCCCCAGGCTGGAGCCTACCTGGTGAGCAAAGAACATGTTATTGACGATGTCATCGTCGATCACCGACGTCTCGTCCACCAGCGTGGAGACCTTGCGGCGCGAGCGGCGCTCCTCAATCCACTTGAACAGGAAGATGAACCCATACACGGGGCTGCAGAGAAAGCAGCAGAGCTCTGCACCAGCCACACCACTGGGCTGCTCTGCACAGCATCAGAAACCCCTGATTCACAGCACCAGTGCCATCCTTCTGGCAGTGACCATCCCTGCCACAACACTGCTGAGGACACTCCTGAGCTGATGCTCCAGGCTCAGCCTACAATCAAGCTTGAAAACTTTGGGGATTGACAAGTCTTAAGAGGCTGAAGACAAAGAAATGGGAAAATCCCCTCTGGACACTGAATGACCCTCCTTTTACACTCACCTTGGATTCATTTCTGAGAGGAATTCAGCAATGGCTTTTAAGAAGCGACAGCCTCAAAGCCTTTTCACAGCACCAGGACAGGGAGAAAGCCCACACTGCAACCACACCACCTCTCCATGGTGAGAGGGAGTTGAATCCCTTGGAGGATGTCCCCCAGCTGCCCCAAACCTGAGGAAGCCCTCCTGGTCCATAACTCACAGCTCTGATCTCCATGACAGACAAGCTCACACAGCCCCTCTGAACACATGGCCATGAGTTCCCAGGCCCACAGACCACTCTGCTCAGCACAACTCACACTCTCAGGCCTCTGACTCACCCTTGGCATTTGCTCTGCAGATCATAAATCTCCTCTACCTGCACTCCCTTGACCCCTGCAGACAAAGGAGAGAAGCTGGTGTAAGGCCTACCAAAAAGGACAGGGTAATATGAGGCACAAAACCAACTCCTCAGAAAGGTTTCTAGGACTTACCAAAATCTTCAACCAGGAGTGTGAAAAGACCTGAAAGGAACAAAACCAACAGGTTACTTCTGGCTGAAGAGAGCAGAGAGGAAACCCACTGCCATCATCCCCTGAGAGTCCCACATGGTCCCAGGCCAAGGCACAGCCAGAGATTCCACAGCAGAGGCACCAGGATCACACCCAGTGCCAGCAGTGGGGCTGCTGAGCTCAGAGTGCTCCAACAACCTTCATCCCTCCATCCCCACTGACCATCCTCTTCCTCAAGGGAACCTGAACCAACTCTTCCCTGCCAGAGCCCACTGCAGCTGGCTGCCAAGTGAGCAGCACAGCAGAGAGCGCCTAAATCACACACACACTTGTAACCAGAGAAATAAATGACTGAAGATATCACTAGATACTTAAAAATATATAATTTCGGTTCATGTTAGTGAAAATCATTGAGGGGAGATCCAGATCACAGCAACAGGGCTGCAGGGAAGTCCAAGGGCTGAAAGAAGCTCATCTTCATCTCCTGGTCTCTTTGGGGGAACCAAATCCAACAGCCTGTCTCCAGTGGCTACAAATTACAGGAGGATATAACCAGGGACACAGAGACAACCACAAGAAAACAAGGATTATCAGATATCTGAGCAGCAGCTGCCCCTCTGATGCTGGAGCAAAGGCAGTCAGCCCAATTCTCAGGCAGTCACTCTGCCTGTGGAGGAAGCGAGTTCGAGACTGGAATAACAAATCTGCTTTCTTAGCTCCCTTAGAAAGGCTGCTGAAAGCCTGAGAGGAAGTCCAGGGAATACCAATAAGAAGGATTAAATCCAGAGAAACATCTCTGTAAGCAATGGATTTAAGGACCCTGATGTATGTGACTCAATTAAGAAGAGCCCAAGGGGCTTCCACACCAAAGCTGAAATGATTAAAACAGGGAGGAAACTCTTGGGAGCAAAAAGTCTTCATTAATTTAGTAGAAAACATTGTATTTCTTACAAAATGGTCAGTGAGAAGCAATATGCTGTGGAAATAACATGCTTCAAACCAGTGGGAGGCCAGGCCATTACACCACACCCCATCACCTTCCTGGTCCCTTCCAGCCCCACTGTTTTCTCTGGCATATTTCAGCATTTCATTTTACCTCAGCACCCACAAGAGGCACAGCCCTGCTGCTCTCCTGGAACACTCCAACACCCACACCACATCATAGGGCTTGGCTGGACACATCCTGGTGTCCACAAGCTCACACAACACTATGCCAGCAGCCTGCATGTCCCCAGGGCTCTCCTCCCCACCCAAACCTGGATCCAGCGACCCTTCCTGACCAGTTAGGCACCCACAGATTCCACCCCAAGCCCTAAGCAGAGCCAGTGGGGAGACATTCAGCTACTGGGATGTGCTGGAAGCACAGAGCAGCACATGGGTCACTTCTAACTTCTGTCCCAGCTGCCACCCCTGCATCCAGACTGCCACATAGACAAGAAACCTGCCTCTGCCCAGACTTTGTCCCCCAAGCAAATAACCTTCCCCCCCAGCTGTGGGAATCCAAACCATGTCCTGGGACTTTCTGCCATGATGAAGGCCGGGAGGGGAATGATTTCAGCCTTTTCCAAGTACCAGTAAAGAGAATAAAGAACAGCAAAACTGGGGATGACTGGGACACCAACACCAGACAGAATCCTTTGCTGAGTGCAAGAGACAAGGATAATTCCAGACGTCACATTTCCTCACCCACAGCCCCAAAAACTCACCACCCCATCCCAGAGAGCAGCTCCCAGCCTTGCAGAGGACAGCCCCATTCCACACTACAGCGACCCAGAGGGTTAAATCAACATTTCAGACAACACCAGCTTTAGCCCTAAATCCCAACCCTGAAACAACTCCGTCACTCTGCCACAGCACCCAGCGCAGGGCAGCGGGAAGGGGACAGCCCTGCCTTGTGCTCCCGCACGCCCCAGCCTCACCGGTGCTCCCACAGCCCCCAAACTTCACCCGCACACTCCATACCCGCACCCCCTCCAAACTTTACCAGCTCACCCCCAGCCCCCCCAAAACTCCCCCCGTGCACCCCAAAGCCCATCGCTACACCCCACACCCCCAGCCCGCCTCTGCAGCCTCCCTGGCCCGTCCGCCACGTCCCCCCCCAGCCAGGCCCCGCCGCCCGCGTGTCCCTCAGAGCCCCTTGGCCGCCCCGAGCTGTGCCTCGGCCCGTCCCCGGCCGCGCCCGCTGCGCGGAGCGGTGTCCCGGCTCACCGGGGTCGCTCTCCAGCTCCAGCCAGCCCTTATTCATCTTCCCGCGGGCCGGGCCGCGCCGCCATGTCCGGCCCCCACTGCGGGCCCCGCCGGCGCTCCCCGCTCTGCGTCATCGCACGCGGTGATGTCACCCGGCCGCGACACGCCGCCATGCTGGGGCGGGGGCGGACGGGCGGGCCCGGGAATGGTCCGGGATTGCCTGGGGATGGTCCGGGAATGGGCCGGGAATGGCCTGGGAAACTGCTCTGAGGGAAAGCCCGGGAATGGCCTGGGGAACTGCTCTGAAGGAGAGCCAGGGAATGGCCTGAGAATGACCCGGGAATGGCCCGGGATTGGTCCGGCAGGGCCTGGGGATTGTCCCGGAATGGCCTGGGAAACTGCTCTGAGGCAGAGCCTGGGAATGGCCCGGTGTTCCCTGAAAATCTGCTCTGAGCAGGAGGAGGCCCCGGAGCTTTTGCTTCTACCCATCCGTACTGTAACGTTAGGTTTTAGTGAATATTAAAATGGATTTACATGTGTGGTGTTAAAGCAATTTTGTTGTAAAGATACAGTTTGTATTTCTGCTGCTAATTGAGCTTGGTGAAATAGCTGATGTGAGTGTGCCTGTGTTACACTCCCTGCTGGCATGGGATAACATCCCATGGACACAGGATGAGGACACCTGTACAGTGCATCCATCAGCACTCACTGTCTGAAGGCACTGTGGGCCAAAACTGCAGGTGGTGATAAAATGGATTAAACCCACAGCCAAGGAATACACGTGCTCTAGAAGGGTGGAACCAAGGAGGAGCCGTGCTAAACAGTCCTGGAATATGTAAAATAGTTTGGGGAAACGTTTAGTATGCATAATTGTTTATGAATATGTAACTGGCTAATGCCATAGAAATGGTACATGAAGGGTGTTTCCAAATAGCAGGAGTGCTCTTGGCTGAGACACACCTGGCCATAATAATCTTTACTTTATGGGCTTTATCTCCTATTGTCCTTTATTAACTGTTTAAAGTTTTACAGGACAGTAAATGTGTTTTTCACAGCACAGTGAATCTGTTTTACATTCTTTCTAGTGCAGGGTGTGCAGGAAGGATGGATGTCTGGAGCTTATTGCCCCTAAAGCAGTAGGGTTTGTCACATCTCTCTGTGTTTCTGATGACTGATTTCCAGCCTCTCTTCTCTCCCTTTCCTCACTGTGTGCTGCTACTTCCCTTTATTGTCTGGGGCGTTCAGCTATTGGCACATGCTCATCAGCTTTATGCCTGCAATTCTCCAGACATTTTAATACTCAACTCTTGTTCAGTTCTGCCCAGTGCCTCAGGGACCCTCTGCTCCCTGTGACACCCCACAGCACTGCTGGGGACAGGCCTCCCCCAGAACAGCAACCTGCAGGGCTGCAGGATGGAGCCCGTGCCCCGTGCTCATAACGGGGGCTCTGAAAATTTACATGTTGGGCAGAAAGAAATAGCAATAATAATAATGTGGGTGCATCTGCCTGCTGGGGCTGTGGTGTTGTTTTGTTTGTCTGTGGGGTTTTTTGGGGATGGTGATGATGATGATGGGGCTCACTCAGGCTCAGCAGCCTGAGTTGCCCTGTTGGTGAGGGGCTGCACTGCCCAGCCTCTGGTGATGATGATGATGGGGCTCAGACTCAGCAGCCCGGGCTGCCCTGTTGATGAGGGCTGCACTGCCCAGCCTCTCCTCCCAAGCAGCTGTCAAAGGATGAGAGGGACACAGTCTTCAGCTGCACCAGGGGAGGTGTTGGACATGAGGGAGAATTTATTCACAGCACAGGTGATCAGACCTTGGAACAGGCTGCTCAGGGAGGTGTGGGGTCACTGTCCCTGGGGGTGTTCAAGGCAAGGCTGGCTGTGGCACTCTGCCATGGTCTGGTGACACAGCAGTGTCGGGTCACAGGTTGGACTCAGGGATCTGTTCCAGCCCAGTGGGTGCTGTGATTGTGTGCTGAAGGTGTGAGCCCTGGCCTGGCCAGCAGCCCCACCGTGGCTGCCTGGGAGGCCGGCAGGCTGCCAGCACTTCCTTGGGAAGCGGGATAAAAATAGGAGTGGCTTTGTTCTGGGGCCGTTCCCACGCCCGCCCGGCCTCAAGGATCCCCTCACCCCACCCTGCCCCGGGACAGTGCCCGGCCCAGGTGGGACTGCTCCCCCTGCAGAAACCGAGGTGCCCGGGGTGCTTGTTCTGCCTGGGGTGCTGCCTCCTCCCAGCCCCAGGTGCATTGTACTGCATGTGTGTTGTATTGCACACGGATTCTTACACATGTGTGGGTGTGCACATGGCTGCTCAGCCCCTCCCTGGCAGTTCCTAGGGTCACAGGTTGCCTCAGGTGGCTGGTGATCACCAGAGACAAGGCTGCAGAATGCTGCCCTGAAAAAATCTCTCCTGCTCCAGCCTTAGTGGTAAATCCACCCAGGAGCACCAGGCTGAGCCACCCCGGAGATTTAGTGGGAGCAGGGACAATGTACCCCCAAAAGGGGGGACTATTTAGGGGACTGTTTGCTCCTGGTGTCTGCTCCTGCTCAATATGAAGCATTGCTGGCCCTTGTGCCACCTCCAGCCTGTCACAGCTCACCTCAGGCCAGGTCCCAAAGGCAGCAGAGCCCTCAGAGCCCCTCCTGCTGCCTCCCCCAGCGTGGGCAGCCCAGCCCTGCTCCGTGGGGCACAGGGGTGCACAGGTCAGTGCAGGCACTGCAGAGCTCTGTAATCCAGGCCCTGGGGAATCACACTCCTGTCTCATTCCAGGCTTTTCACCTCGGTCCCTCCCTGTCTCTGCATGCTGGCTGCTGTTCACCTGTGCCCCCCAGGCCTGCAATTATCCAGATCCAGGTGCTTGGCTCCATAAATCATCACCACCCGCACTGCTCCCGTCCCTGCAGAAATGTCCCAGCCTGCCAGCCCCATCACAGCTCTCCCATCCCAGGAGGTTGCAGGACAGGTGGGACAGGGAGGAGAAGAGGGCAGGACCCCCAGTCCGTCTCTGGGATGGGGCAGTGCTCCCAGGGAGCCGCTGCTGCAGCACAAACACCCACGGGGAGGAGAGATGATATCACGACCTGGCTTTGTGTGAGCTATTTAGGGCCTTTTAATTATTATTACTATTATTATTATTATTATTTTTCTTTCCCGTTCCTGCAGCTCTGAACAATGCTGGTCCCGGCGGGGCGGCGGTTCACACCATTGTGTGGGGCTGCCCTGCCTCAGGAAGGGGCCGATCTTTATCACCCCGGGCTCAGTGAGTGAGCTCATGCCTGCTGAGGAAAGCAAGGAACACCTTGCTGGCAGACTGGAGGTGCCCTCCATGCTCCTACCCCCAACTCCTGCGTTTGGGGGAGGCCCTGGGTGCTGCTTTAGCTCTGCCAGGCAGCAGGAGCCCACCCAAACCAGCCCTGCCAGGCCACCCACCAGCAGAAACCACCCCCGGTGTGCTGCAGCCCCCCAAACTCCGCTGGGGCTGCCCTCTGCCTGTTCCTGCTTCCACCTGGGCACAGTGACAGTGGTGACATTATTGATTCTCCCAGTGTTTACCCAGGAACAGGTCTAACCTGCCTACAGCCGTTTGCTTTTCTCCCCAGCCCTGTCCAGCCTTAAAACTGTGAGATGTGTAGTGGGGAGCTGCACCCAGGAACAGCTGGCACTGCTGAGCATATCCCAGTGCCGAGGGAAGGTAGGCAGGAGCCCTGTCCCCCAGGACACACCCTGGGTGGCACAGCACAGCTCTGGCTCCCCAGGCACAGCAGGTGACAGAGCTCCTCCTGCACAGAGGCTTTTTGGGATGATGCTGGCTTTCCCCCATACAGATGAGCAGGCATCATCTTCCCCAGGCTCTGTGCTGGTGTGGGAAGAGCCTGGAGCCATCAGCCGCTCCCCACGGCGCCACACATGGCCCCAATATTCACAGAGGGACCCAGGCAGCACCTGGGTGACAGCATGGCCTGGGTGGCACCGTGCCACTGTGCCCCAGCCCACCCAGGCATCACGGCCCCCACCTGCTGCATCACCTGCAAGAGCAAGGGGGGCCAACGTGTCCTAGCTCACTGCCTGTTTGTGAGGTGACTCTGCAGCCCCTGAGGGTGACAGGGACCTGCCCATCCAGGGGGACCAGGCAGGCAGCACTGCAAGCCACCCAGCAGCAGGTGAAGAGGCCCCAGCAGCAGCACAGGGAGCTGGTCCCTGGCCACGGCTGCCCCACGTCCGTCCCCTGCCCTCCCTAAGTGGCCGGTGCGTGCCGGGGCACGCGGTTCCTCTCACTGTGGGCTTTGCCTGTCCGTCCCTTCTTGGCCACGTCCACGCCAGCCAGGACCAGCTTGGCCTGGGCCAGCTTGCTCTTGCGGTGCTGGGGGCGGCTGCTGCACCAGAGGCGGGCACAGTACTCCTCCACGCGCCGCGGGTTCGGGGAGCTCACCAGGTGCATGATGTCCTTGAACCAGCTCTTGGGAGCCTGTGGCACCAGCCGGGGCTCGGGGCACAGCAAGGCTGGGAGCTCGTCCCCCGGGCCCCGGGGGAAGGAGTGAGCCAGCTGCTGGCTGGGGATGACCCGCAGGGTGGTCTTGGCCACGGTCTGGGTGAAGCCGTGCTCCAGCGTTTTGCAGTAGTAGGTGCCGGCGTCATGCCGGTGCAGCCTGCGGAACAGCAGCCCCTGCTCCGTCTGCACGATCCGCTCGTCCGTCTTCACCTGCAGGCCACCAGGGGTTGGGAAGGTCCGGGAGTGCCCCCACGTCCCTCCCGTGTCCCCCCAACGGGAGCAGGGCAGGGGAGCCTCACCTCGTCCCGCTGCTCGTCAGGCGGCCTCTGCACAAACCACTGCACGCTGGCCTGCGGGGAGCGGGGCACGCACTCCAGGAAGGTGCTGTTGTCCTCTGCCCCGTAGAGCACCTTCTCCTCAATGCTCTCAAAATCGTCCACTAGGGCAAACACAGGCACGGGCTGGCAGGGAGGGCACAGCCAGGCTTCCACCTGACCCCACCAGGTGCCACCCCCCCTTGGCCACCTGCCCAGGTGCCATCTCCTTCTCTCCCAGCAGCCAGCCCCAGCTCCAGCAGCACCCACCTTCTCTCGGGTCATGCCCTGGTCTCTGAGATGGGCAGATGAGGGTGCACACATGGCACCTTCTGTGTGCTAGGGCTGTGCATGTCAGGCCATCCTGGGGCACTGTGAGGAGCCCTCCAGCCCTGGGGCCCCCAGTGTCTCACCGGTCAGGTTCTGGTCCAGGCACTGGTGGGCAGGGTTGGCGTGGCGCCCGTCCTGGCGGCGCTGGCGGCGCTTGCCCGAGGGCTGGTAGTGGGTGCAGGCAGTGCCATCCCAGGCACAGTAGGGATCCCTGGCCAGGCAGCACTCGGCACAGGCAGTGCCGTAGGACTCGCACTGGTGCAGCCGCACCTGGGCCATGCCCAGGCTGGAGCCCACGTAGAGCGTTTGCTAGGGGAACAGCACCAAGGTGGTGAGGTTGGCAACACCCATGGGCTCAGTGCCTGGGGGCCCAGCCAGGACACCCCAGGGCACACATGACATGGCTTTAGGAGGCTGTGACCACAGCTGGACACCTGCCTGGTCCCCAGCCCCGTGGCTGAGCCGTGTCTGTACTCACACGTTTGACAGAGATCTCCATCTGGGTGATGGGCACAGGCACCTGTAGGGGAGGGGAGTGGACATCAGGCTGGCATAATCCCCACCACAGACAGCCTGGCTCATTCAGAGCCACCAGGGCTTGGCAGAGCATCAGGAATGTTTTGGGGAGGGTGAAAATACCCCCAGCCAGCCTCTGCCCTCACGACCCTGAGACCTTCCAGTGGCCAACAATGCAGTTACAGCCCTGACCCTCCATCCCTACATGTGTCCCCAACCTAAGCCCACCCCACTGCCCCCTCCCTTGCAAGTGGGGCAGTAAATGTCACCTTAAAAACCTGCAGCTCCTCCAGGATGACTTCTTCAGTCATGGCTGAGTTTGTCTTCTGCATGACCACCACCTTGAGCACTGAGCCAGCATCTGGGGGCCCAGGAGGATGGAGGTGTGAGCACCCTGCATCTCACAGCCCAGGGGGTGCCCACTGGGACCCCCAGCTCTGCAGCTCCTTCCTGCACTCTGCCCCTGCTGCTTACCTGTGCCGAGGAAGAGGATGTCGTGCTGCCCATCCTCGGCCTCCACCCTGTCCACCACGAGCCGGCGCAGCCGCTGGGGCAGGTCAGTCTTCACCAGGAGGGGCCGGCGGTGCCGGGGCAGCACGGGCTGGAACATGAGGGGGTGGGCACGGGCAAAGTGCAGCACCTCGTCAGGGAAGTCCTTGGTGGTGCCGTACTGCCGCCGGGGCTGGTTGGTGGTCTTGCTGGGACACTGCAGGGACAGAGGGGACCAGCTCAGCCCAGACACCCAGCACCCATCACTCCTTCCCCCTCCATCGTCCCTCAGAGATGTCTTGGGCCCCTCTCTGCCTTCCAGTTTGGCATCCATCTCTTCCAGCCCTGTGCCAGAGCTTGGCAAAGCACCAGCTGACCTCTCCAGCAGGTGAGAAATGGGCATGGCTCCACCACCAGCCCAGAAGAGCAGCTGGAGGAGGGGAGGGACCTGGATCTCCAGGGAGTCACTCACCACGCCCGGCCGTGGGTAGGGCACCCTGCCCTCGTAGGCAGCCCACTGGTGATGGGGGCTCTCGCGGTGGGCAAAGGGCCCGTTGAACACCTCCCTGATGTCAGCCATGCGGTACACACAGACAGCAGAGCCCCGGAAAACGTGGCTGCAAGGGGATGGAGAGGGGGTTGAGCAGAGCCATGCTTGGCACTGCTGGCAGCAGGGGCACTGACATCCCCAAAACACATGGGGAGCAGCCAGCAACCCTTAGTGACAGTGACAGGGCAGGTCATGGGCAGCTGCAGCTGGATGTCCCCAGAGGCTGGAGCTGGAGCACCCACCTGACAGTGCTGAAAAGGGCATAGATCTCTGGGTTCTTCCTATCCTTCGTTCTCAGCAAGAAGACATCCTCTGGAAATGAAAGCATGGGCTTTTTCCTGAAATCCCACCAAGTGACTAGCCCCAGTGAGATACAGCTCCATCTGTACAGAGCTGTATCTCACTTACCCAGCTCACTCCTTACCCAGCTCATCAAAGTAGGTGTCAATGCCATCAGGGCCAGGGACTGAGCACACCAGCCGGGCCTTGTTGAAGGTGCTCCACTTGTTTACCAGCACCCTCTGGCCACCAGCATCGTTCTGCAGGGACAGGGAGTATCAGGGCCACTGCTGTGACTGGTGCATCCCTGTCCCCCACGGTCCCCACCAGCAGCCTACCACGCAGACACGCCCCACACGGCTGACAATGGCGTGCTCCCTGCTGTCTGCCTCCACCACCTTCTCCGTGAAGAAGAAATAGGCTTTGTCATTGTCCCGGTCATCGTTGTCTGGGATCAAGTGGGCTGCCACAAACTTGGGATCTGCAAGCAAGAGCCGGTCATGTCAGGTTGGGAGAGAGGGCACAGCCACCACCTCCAGAGCCCCAGTCCATGCTGGGGCTGGGTGCCAGCCAGCAGCACACCCAGACCTTGCTGTCCTGGTGCCTGTCCCTGCTCTTAGCTGGCATGGAGGATGCTGCAGCATGGCCACAAGGTTGGTGGTCCCTGTCTGGGGGCGATGGAAGGGCAGAGGGCGATGGAGGGGCAGAGGGCAGCTGTTACCATGCAGCAGGCGCTGATCCACCTCCGTGCGCAGGGCGGAGCGCGTCCCCATGCTGCGGAACACGCCGGGATCGCGCCCCAGGAAATCTGCCGTGAGGCCGGCGTACAGCTCCCCTCCTGCAAACACACCCAGCTGCTGCCACGGGGACCGGCCCTGGGACACCCCCGAGGTCCCACATCCCCAGGAGGACACCCACCGATGACGGTGCTGGCGAAGGCGCGGCTGGGCTCGTGTGGGCACCGGCCCCGGCCGCTCTCCATGCTGGCAGCGTCCAGGCTGAAGGTGTGCTGGGGAGGGAGCAGGCAGATGAGCCCTGGGCTATGCTGGGGCCACCTCTGCTCCCTGCCCCACCTGCACCTCACTCAGGGCACCCAAAGGACCATCTGGAAGCAGCATCCACGCTTTTTGAGGCAAGACTGATCCCATGAGGGTGCATGGCAGCTGAAGGGGACCCACCAGCCCTGTTGCTTGCTCGCCTGCCTGGTCAGGGTGATCATGGTACAGACAGGGCCAGGCTGTGGGGAGGGCTCTGAGGGGTGTGCCATTCCACCCCAGTCAACTTGATTTATGAGCAGTGAGCTGGAGAGGAGAAAATGCCACCCCTACCTCAGCCCCTAGCAGGACACCAGCCCCTGGGGACAGGTCTATAAAGGGGATCCCAGGCCAGACAGGTGGGAAAGCTGGACAGGGAGTAGCAGAAGGACAAAGGGACAACAGGGAGCTGGTTCCTGACACTCCCCCCACCACCAGTACTCAGGTTAGAGCAAACAGCACATCCAGCATCCCCCTGCAGTCCCAAGGCCCCTCAGGAGAGAGGCAGGCAGTAGGGACCCACATTCCAGGGCTGTCCTGCTGGGGATGCTGCCCTACCTCGCCACGGTGCCCCACGTAGATGAAGGTGCACATGGGGTGGAAGGCACCTGTCCCGCAGGCCAGCAGGTGTGTCCGGTTGTAGGGATGCAGCACACGGACATAGTTGGCACAGTCAGTCTGGGGGCACAGCAGGGACAGGAAGGGTCACTGGGTATTGGTGCTGTGCCCACCCCAGCTCCCTGGCTCAGCCTGGGGCCCTGCCACAGTGGGTGAGCCCCAGCCCTGGCTCCCAGGGCTCCACCCAGGCTCCCTGCCTCCAGCCTGGTGCCAGGGATCTGGGGTGGCAGCTTGTGCCCACTGACAGGGCTGGCATGGACTTCATCTGGGTGGGCCCCAGCCCACTGCAAAACTACAGGGCTTTTTACTGCTCCTCCTGCTGCCCAGAGCATCCCAGGGAACCACACAGGATCCAGCTGCCATCTCCTGCCCACAGGCACCTGTGCACTCACCCTGTGGCACAGTGCACGCTGGCCAGGGCACCAACATCATCTGCCCTGCAAGCTGCACACCCTGCCCCGAACCCCTGGCGCCCAGGACGTGACCAGATGCAGGGACATCCTTCTCCGTCACGTTCCTGCTTACGCCAGGGATGAAACAAAAGGAGGAAACAGTGGAGACAGAGACCCACAGGCATCCTGGGCTGCCTCCAGAACAGCCCTGCTCGCTGCCGTCTGGAATTGTCCCCTTCTCTGAGGGACGGCACCAATGACATTCCCAGGCTGGAGACCTGCCACCTCTGACTTTGTGCATTTTCTCCTGGCAGTTCCCATTGGAAAGGGCTCCCATCCTTCTCCACCATTAGCTTGGCAGCTCCCCCGGCCAGCACCAGCCCTGCCTGCTCTCCATTGTCCCCTCCACAGCGGGATGCAGGCCCCTCCTCTGCTGGGAACACCGCTGCCCAGCCGCCCCGGGGGCTCCCAGCCTCCTGCTGTTTATTTTCCCTTTGCAAAGAGCCTCTAAAATAGCAAGGGAAAAAAAATATACGTTCAAGAAAAATAAAAAGTTGAGCCTGGCCTGGCTTGGATCTGTCGGTGAGAGCTGGTAAAATAAACACAGAGAGCAGAACAGGGACTCCTGGGAGTAATTTGTCTGGGCCAGGGGAGCCTTGGGGACTTTCTCCCCGCCACAGTCCTGCTTCATATTGGGCAGGAGGATGCAAAAACGGGTAAGGTTTAGGGAACAAGGTCACCAAACCTGAGCCAGTTACAGATTTCCCACCATCGGGGACATCCAGGATGGGGCAGGCAGTGTTGCTGGGGTCTGGAGCACAGCATGGGGGTTTGGGTCCCTCCAAGCTGCAGTCCCAGAGCCCAGCTATTCCTGCCTGCTCGTGCTGCCACATTGGGACATGCTGGCCACCACTCTGTGGCCACAGGGCTGAGCAGAGCAACTAAGACAGGTTTCCAGAGCCTGGAGCAAGCCTATTGCATGGCCAGGACTGGCCATGGACTCCCAGCCTGTTTCCCTCTTGCACAAGGATTAACTGGCCCCTGAGCCCCAGGGCCATCCCTGGCAGGTGACATGGCACAGCCCCAACATGGGAGGAGCCATCTGTCACAAAGGGAACCCATCTGGCACCCCCAGCTCACAGCAGAGCACACATGGGGAGAGACTCACCCCTGGGTCCTTCCCCTTCTGAAGACACTCCTCCGTCTGCCCAGGGCGGGGTGGCCAATAGATCTGGAACACAAAGGGTCTGCTGGAGCAGGGAGAGGGGACAACAGGCACCCAGCCATGCAAATCCACATCCCCAGGCTGCCAATGGCAACGGGACAGAGAGAGGGACCACAGCTCCCTGGAGCCCACCCAGCCCAGGACTCCCACCCCACAACCCCAAGCAGGACCCTTCCTCCTGGGCAGATGCAGCCTGGCAGTCACAGCCCACAGCTGGGCTGGATTTGGGTGGTCATGCTGGGAATGGCTGGAGCTGCCCTGGAAGGGGGTGGGCTTGTGGGTGGCCTGGGGAAAGGGTGCCCAGGGGACAGCAGGAGTGATGGAGTCCCTGTCCCCCACAGCCTTTGGCAGCTCTCAGACCGAGGGCAGCTTGGGTACACAAGCCCTTGACCCCACTGCAGTGACCCAGCTCGCTGAGGGGCACTTCATTTCCTCCTCCTCTCTCTTCAGCTAGAAACAGCCCAGAGCTGTGTTTGAAAAACAAAAAGTCAAAGTGGAGAGGGTGAAAGAGGAGGGGAGCCAGCACCCAGCATCATCATTCTGGTCCATCATCTCTCCCACCAAGGAACCAGGAGAGATTTGGGGGCATTGCCAGAGGACCTCTAGCACAATTTCTTGCAGTGAGGGATCCTTTTAGCTCCTTGTCTCTGCAGGCTTTCAGGTGAATATTTGCCCTGTGAAAGGGATGCCCAGATGGGGATGAGCATCACTCCATCTCCCAGTGGCAGTTTCTTAGAAGAGTGGAGTCCAAAACAATGCTCAGTGCCCAGGAATCACTGGTGAGCTGCACCACCAGTCTCCTAGGCTGATGATCATGACTAACTGCCAGCTAATTTCCCTCCAGCCACCTCAGCCAGCCTGCCCTTGCCAGGCACTACAAGTTTACAGAATAATTTTGAGGCACTTGAAATGAGGCCATGCCCAGGGCAGGCCTTGCTGCAGAGTAACTTTGCCCGGCTCAGTTGGACACCGACAGGCCTACAGGGGGCCAGGGTGGGGACAGACACCCCAGGAGCACCCAGCTCACCTCCTTGGCACCTGCAGTGGCCCCGTCCAGGAGCAGGGAGTAGAGCACATCCTTGCCCCCGAGGAAGAGCCGGTCGCGGTACTCATCCAGGTAGAGGCAGCGCAGGCCCAGGGAGCCACGGTGGCCAAAGAACAGCACGGAGCGGTTGGAGGCTAAAAGCTCTGCCAGGAAGAGATGAAAGCATCATCAGCAGGAGCCATCCCAGCCCCAAGGGTTCGTCTGAGCTGCTGAGTGTCATGGAGCTGTGCTGGAGTCAGCAGAGCTGCTCACAGCCACCCCAGCATCTGCCTCATGGACAGCCCAGCCTCAGCCTGCCAGGAGTGCTGCTCTCCCCGCCAGCCAAGGACAAAGCTGCAGAGCCAGCAATCAGCAGCAGGGTCCTAGGAAAGGCTGCCATCCCCAGCAAGGTTTGGCTGAACCAGCCCAGACTCCCACTGTGGATGTGCCACAGCAAGCTGGGCTGGGCAGTGCCACCAGCTCCAGGCTGGGATAGAGGCGAGACCGGACACAGGGTGGGTGCAAGGCAGGTCCTGACCCTGCTGGGTGCCAGCCAAGGACACAATAGCAGGCACCCAGCCAGTGCCATGGGGAAACTGCCACACAAAGCCCGCTGCTGCCACTGCCACCAGAACTCACTGACAGGAAGGTTTCCTCCATGGCACAGACCAGGCACTTGGGAAGAGGCACCAGCATGGGGATATCCCAGGGATGGACATCACATCCCAGACAACAGGGTCTGACAGCCAAAGCCCCCAGAGCAAGTCCAAGCCTGAAACTCGTGCAATGCCTCACAGTGATGATGACATGGGGGCAGTAGCTCAGCTGGTTTCAGTAGGAAATTACTTTCAGGGTCATCGAGCTGGCACAGTGGTGCCCACAGAGCTCCCACAGCTGCCAGAGGGAGAGGGCCAGAGGGAACGGCTCAGCTTCACAGGACTCTGAGAACCCATCCCGACCCCAGGCCAGGCCACTGTGCCTGCCAGACAGAGAAGGAGAGGACAAAGCACCATTGATGAGCACAGCTCTGTCCCCAAACACCCTCCAGCCCAGAAGAGTGCCAGCCACTGCAGCTGACCCCAGAGAAAAACCCAGCCCCAGCATCTCCCACACACGTCCCCAGAAGAGGGCGATGGTGCTGGGACAAACCCAGTCACCACAGGTCAGGACACTGGGCTACCAAGTCCTGCTCTTGCTGGGGGGACATTTGTCGCTTCCAGGAAGGAGGTGGCCAGTGACATAATTCCCATTCTGGTGGAAATGCCTCTTCTAGGCCCTGCAAGGGAGACAAGGCCCATCCCCAGGAGGGGACAGCAGACACCTTCACCCCACCACACATCCTATCCCTGCTCAGGGGCAGTCCCAGTGCCCCAGGGGCATGGGGGATACAGCCCCAGCGCTCCATCCCCATTGGAAACACCTCTGTGCCTGCAAGCAGGGCTGGCTCCAGGCAGTGCTGGTCCTTCCACCCAGTCTGGCACCCTCCTCCCTGTGTCCTACAGCACCAGGTCCTCCCACATGGCCGGGTCCAGCCCAGGAAAATGCTGTCGTCTCCTTCTATTCTTGCCCAGCAATAATATTTTCCCAGCTCAAAACAACACTGGCAAAGTCGGCAGGCTCCTTTCATTGTTTCAGGCAAGGCTTCCCCTTCTCCCCCAGACCTGGAGAATTCCTCCTGCGCCTCGGGTTACAGTGGCTCAGGGCTCCTTCCCCTGCAATCCCCAGGGACCAGCCCTTTGCCATGACCATCCATCCCTGGGACACCCTCACCCCAGGGTGGGGGTCCCAGGGGAGGGACAGCAAAGAGCACAGGACAATACTGCTGGTCCTCACAACAGCAAAATGTTCTTTCCCCTCTCACATGAGCCACTGCTGGAAGCTGAAACAAAAGGGAAAGAGTGGCTGGAAGTGTGAGGGAGGGCTGGCTACACGGCCACCCCAGCACCCACAGCACAGTGCCTGTCCCTGTCACCCCACAGAGTCACCTCACAGCCAGAACCAGCAGCCACGCAGAGCCCAGGACGAGGAGCTCTGCACAAACAGCCTCAGCTCACCACGGTTTTCATTTCAGGGACTCTAATGTCTTTAATTGAAATTTTCTTTTTCTTTTTTCTTCCCCCGGGGAGAAGGCGGTGGCAGAATTTGTTTCATGGGAAATTTCAGTTGCTGTTTCCAATTTGGAAAACGAATGGAATAACCAGCTTAAGGGGAAAAAAAAAGAAAAAAAAAAAAAGCAGCTTCCAAAGGTGGCTGGCTTCCCATGGGAGGCTGAGGAGCTTCCACCCCGCCCCGGGCAGCTCCTCGCACCTGGGAAATGGACTTTGTGCTGGACAGGATCAGACACTGAGCCAGACACCGAGCCCCGCGATTCACCCCTGCTGAGACCCCAGATCCCCTCACCCTGTGCCAAGGCCAGCCTGAGGACACCAGGTCGCATCCCGGGGCAGAGCCATGAGCCACGCCAGGCTCGCAGGATGAGGGATGGGGGGCACTGCGTGCCTCAGTTTCCCGTTCCACAGACAGGCAGACCCTGGGGTCACCTGCTGTGTCCCAGGACAGAACAAGGGGTGCAAAAACCCGGGAACCCCCAGCCCAGGCAGCAGAGGAGCGATTTCCCCTGGCCCTGCAGCTCCCGAGGCTCGGGAAGTGCTGGGCTGCCCAGGTCTGTCCCCCTCCTGGGAAGGAAGGGGGAAGATATACATTATGTAATTTATTTTATGTTGCATTTTTTACAGCAGGTTCATTGCTTTGAGGCCGGGAGGAGACTGGGGCGCCCCAGGCTCTGTCAGGTTTGGCTGGAGCAGCCCATGGATTAGGCTGGCAGAGCGGGGGATGCGGCGAGCCAGAGCAGGATCACAGGGAGAGCTTTAATTAAACCCGAGCGCTGCCCCCGCACCCCCGAGGGGCCCCGGCACCCGCACCCCAGCGCGACGGGGCTCGGGGGTGCACCGGGACCCCCAAACAACCAGGGGCAGGATGCTGAGCACCCGCCCGGCACAGGAGCCAAAGCGTGCGGGGCCAGGACACCGCCGTGCCTCAGTTTCCCCGCACGCCGCGTGGGAGCCGAGCCCCCATGGCAGCGGCGGGGCTGGCGCGGAGCCCGGCGGCACCGGCACATCCCTGTCCCCTGTCCCCGCCACCCCGCTCCTCTCTTCCTCCTCCTCCTCCTCCTCGGGGGTCCCCTACGTCCCGGTGGGGAGCGGAGGGTGCAGAGCAGCCACCCACGAAACCCCAGCACAATTTGCCCACAAACCGCACCAAAACCCCGCATTTGGGAGCAGTTCCCGCAGCTGAGGCTGCAGCTGAGGCTCCCCAACCCTGTCCCCTGAGGTCACCCTCGCTGGCCACCCCCCTCCCGTCCCGCAGCAGGTGCCCCCGGCCCGGCTCACCGCGGTAGGACAGGCGCAGCCGGGGCAGGCTGAGCCCCGCCGCCCAGAGCCAGCACAGCGACAGCGCCACGGCCGCCCGCATCCCGCCGCCGCGCCCTCGGCCCGCCGTGGCACCGAGCCTTTATGGGGCCGCCATCCGACCGCCCCCGGCCCGCCCCGGCCCGCCCCGGCCCGGCCCCGCCAAACCCCGGCCCCGGGCGGCGGGGATGCGCGGGGATGCGCGGGGACACGGCCCCATCCCCCGGGGGGACCCGAGAGCTCCGCTCACCTCAAAGTGTCTCTGCCAGCGACGCTTTAGTGCAATACAGCAGCTTCAGACCTCGCTGCAGTCCCCTTCCCCCCAGTGACCCTGGCAGCACCTCGGACTCATCCCCGAGGATGGGGAGCAAGGCAGGGAAGCTCTGGTCCCCCAGCCTCGCACTGCTGGAGGAGCAGGAGAGGCCACACAGACCTGCCCCCAAGGAGGATGCTCGGCGTGCTGTGATCGCCCAGCATCAGCAAGCACACAGCTGTCAGTCCCATCTCAGTGCCAGGCAAGCTGGGGACAGCAGGCCAGATGGGGAGGGGAATGAGCAGGGTGCCATAGGGTGCCACAGGTAGCCCTGGCACCCCGACAGGGCAGGGGAAAGCAAAGGTGCCAACATCCTGGGCAAGGATCCTGGCCAGCAAGGACCCCACGGTACCCACACCATTCCTGTGCCATCCTCCCCCTGGGCTGCTGGGTCACTGGATGTGATGTGACTCAGATGCCAACTTCCCCTGGGAGCCTCATCACACAGCAAGTATGTCCTGCACCCAAAAATGTTGGACTTCCCCCTGCACTGGATGGAGGGAGGGGAAGGAGGAGAAGAGCTGGTGGCTTCTCCCTCAGTGCTTCATCACCACCAGCCTCATCTCTTCTCCCAGCCCAGCACAAGGTACCCTCATTATCCCCAGCCCCCCAAGGGTTCCAGCAGCTTTTTTAATTAAAACAGAGGTCAGGAGGCTGGGGAGCCCTGGCTCAGTCCCACCTTTTGTAATGGAGCAGTTCTGGCAGCCTCCTGAGCCGTGTAAAACCACCTCAATTCACTCTTGGCCCTTGGTTCCCCCAGGAAGCCACACGGCCAGGACAGATCCCACACCCTGGGGCACTGGGAGCCGCACAGGGCTGGGAACGAGCAGGAAGGAGGAGGAGGAGCAGCCAAGGCAGCTCTGGCAGGTGAGCAGAGGTGCCTGCCCAGACCCGCTCGCTGCCTGCCCTGACCAGAGGGTCTGTGCAAGCGGCAGAAGCTCAGGAGGGATGGAAGGAGGGAGGGAGCAGGATGAACCCCAGTGCCCGTCCCCCGAGGCTGATCGGGAGCAGAGGCCCTCAGCCTGCCCGGGCAGGATCCTGCCTGCACTGCTGTCATGCAGGCAATGAGCCCAGGGCAGGAAAACCACCCCAGCAAACTGCACTGCACCAGGAAATCTGCAGTGCCTTAGTGAGACCCCGTGGGTAGCACCAGCATGGACAGACAAACAGACACACTGCCCCGCTTCAGGCTGTGCTTACCACTGAGATTTATTGATAGGGAGAGTGGGCAGCACTGGCCCCAGCTCCCCCAGCAAGGGGGCAGGGAGGCAGGACAAGGCATGGGGAGGCAGAGTGGGGCACTGGCCAGCCCCTCACCACCCAGCCAGTGCAGCCAGAGATGGCACAGGGAGAGGGGGAGGCACTGACAACACCAGGAAAGGCTGGAGGCACCTGGGCACGAGGCTCTGCTGGCACCTGACCACGGGGGACACAACTCTGTGGGTGTCCCCATCAGGCCAGCCCTGAACACAGGGCACGATGCCATCTAGATCCCCAGCACCAGAGCAGGTATTTGCTGTGCCCAGAGCCCCTGCCCCTCTTTTTAAAGCCTGTGTCTCTCTGCTTGGCACTCCCTGTCCCTCGCCAGGCGCTCAGCCCTCCGTGGGCAGCGGGGGCACTGAGGCCAGGGCAGTCAGGAGGCGGGCGTAGATCTCGATGCCCCGCAGGAAGATTTGCTCGTTCAGGAACTCGTTGTGGTCATGGAGCAGCACCGGTGTGCGGTTCATGGGGGAAAAGCCAATAGCAGGGTGTCCTGCCTGGAGATGGGGACACACAGAGTGAGGTCACAGCCACCTTTCACCTGCACACAGCTGCTGCTCGGGGCTGTGGTCTCACCCGGGTGAGGCCCTGTGGCAGGCTGGCAGCACACTCACCGCTCGGATGTAGCGGCTGTCAGTGGCAGCTGGGAAGATCTCCAGCTTGAGCTGCAGCTTCCTGCCAAGACAGACCCTGTGTCAGCATGGACACACAGCCAGCAGAGTCCCCTGTCCTACTCACACCCCGTGGGCAAAGAGACTGTGCCAGGACATCCCTCAGCTCTGCAGGACACTCAATCCCACACCTTTTGGGGGGCAACAGGGAGATGCTTTGGCAAATCCCCATCCCAGCCCCTGACATGACCTCAGAGGACCCCAGGGACCACCTGGCTTCCACCAGAGGATGTCCCTGCCAAGGTCCTGCCCTTCCTAGGGACACTACTTACATGTCCCTGCAGACCCCACTGAAGGCCTTCCACCATGGGTCCGAGTCCTCAGTGGAGGTGATGTGTTGGTCCATGCATTTCTGACAAGAGGCAGAGGGCAGATGAAGGGGCGAGGGGGTGGGATTTGGCAGGGGAGGGACAGGGCAGGCCAGGTAGCTGAGATCCCTCACCTGGTGGAACTCAAAGGTGACACCTTCCCCAGCATCACGGCACCACGTGGCCACCTGCTTCTCGAAGGCCTGGGCAGAGACCAGAGGAGGGGTGAGAGCGGGGTACCCTCATCCCACTCCTCTCCCGGGTGGGGCTGGCATGGTGCCCACCTTCAGGTCCACGGTGGGTGGGATGCGGATGTCAAAGCTGGCAGCCATCTCGGAGGGCACCACGTTGAAGGAGACACCCCCTTCCAGCATGGTCATGTTGAGAGAGGTGACATCCCCCAGGGTCAGGCTTGAGTCGGACTTGAGCCTTGGGGGATGCAAGGGACACTCACTATCTGCCACCTGGGGAGATGTGCTTCCCTACCCTGCTGTCACCCAAAATGGGGAAACTGAGGCACAGGGCAGCAGCACCAGATCATAGCCTGGCTTGGGATCCCAAAGGCCCCCCTCATGGACTGAAATAATCCTGCTGCCCATCTCCTACCTCTGCTTCTCGCTCTCCCTGAAGGCCAGGAAGGAGGTGATGACTTTGTGCTGGGGAGGGAAGGGCAGTGGGTGAGGACCAGCCCCATAGGCAGGGGGACCTGGCAACCCAGGGCAGGCATGGGGGTGCACAGGAGGTACCCCCTCTCTCACCATCTTCTCAGCTGCCGTGTTGCTGATGAAGCGGGACCCATGCCCGGGGCTACCCGCGCACTTCACCTTTATCCCTGCAGGCATGGAGGGAAGGGTTGAGCAGAAAGCCTGGGATAGCATCAGTGCCCCAGCACCCAGGAGAGCCAAGGACAGGGCAGTGGGCACACAGATACTCACACCATGGGCTCCTCTCACCATAGAAGACACTGAAGGTGTCAGATGGGCTGGCCAGGCCTGTGGTGGGCACAGACAGAGGGTGAGTGGGACATGGAGGTACCAAAATACTGCTCTGTCCTAGCAGCATTTTCCTCCAGACTGGCACCTGCCCCAGGGGAAGGATCCCCCAACGGGGTCCCTGGAAGCAAGTGGGGTGCTGGTGCCTGGGGAGTGATGCCAAGAGGACACACATCCCAGTGCCAGCCCCACCAATACTCACCCTCATCCATGGCAAAGCCCACGTTGAGTGCTTTAAACTCAGGGCGCTGCACGAACATTTCCATGCCCTTGTGTCCTCCCACCTCCTCATCTGTGGGGGAGAGCCTGGCATGGAGGGAGGAACTGGGGCATCCCCCAGCCCACCACCTCTAGTCTTCCTTCCATGCCAGCCTGGATGCCACCAGCACAACTGATGTCCTTGGACATGGAAACCTCTCCAGCCTTGAGCTAGGGGAGGTCAGAACCTGGGGAGCCTGGCTGCCATGGGAGACTCTCCAGCACCACCCAGCTGCCAGCCCCCCTGTACCTCCTGAGAGGGGACAGCCTGGGGACTCACCAGGCACAAAGGTGAGGTGGATGGTGCGGGCAAAAGACTTCCCTTCTGTCTTCAGCCTCCGGATGGCCTCAAGGTACCTTGCAAGGGAAAGCAGTGTATGGTCATTGTGGAGGAGAGGGGCTTGTGTGCTCTGAGCCACCTCAGGGCAGAAGTAGCACCTCTGGCCCCAGGGACCCTGAGGATAGTGGCATCCTGTCCTGCATCACTCAGGGACACCACCAGCACCATGCTCACCCAGCAGGTGCTGAGCCCTCCACTCACTGGATGGAGACGCACTTCATGTCCTGGGCACCCCGGGCGTAGATGTTGCCTTGTGAGTCTTTAACTGCCTCGAAGGGGGGGTAGGTCCAGTGCTCCTGCAGGGAAGAGCGTCCACGATGGCAGAGGGGCACAGAAGGCACCAGCTCCCATCCACCCTTCCCTCCTCTCCGTGCCCTTCCCACCCCTCGCTCTGTTCCAGCACCTCGAAGACAGGCACAACGTCAGTGTGGGAGTTGAGGAGGATGGAGCGCAGGCGGGGGTTCGTGCCCTGCCATGTCAGGACCAGCACCACACGGCCCTGGCACACCTGTGGGACAGAGGCAGGATGTCACCAGGGTCCAGGAGGGGGACAGAAAGGTTTGGATTAGCAAGCTGGAGCCGAAAAGCATCAGCTTGGGAAAAGTTTCTGGATGCCACCTGCCACCCCCTTCTCCACTGGGAGAGGAGCAGGCCTGCCTGAACCCCCACAGCCAGACAGAACCTGGCTGCAGGTGCCAAACCTGGCTGAAAATTCAGAGGAGGGAAGACAAACCCAGCATGTTCCCCTGGTGCAAGGGAGTCTCCCAGGACAGCCAGTGCCCAGCAGGAAGGATGGCCCCAGCCAAGGTGACGCTGCCAGGTCCCCTGCTAATCATAGCACAGGCAGCTGCAGAGGTCAGCAGGGAGCAGCCGGAATAGCGGCTCAAGGAAGGGCTCAGGTCAGCAGGGGATTACAGGCAGAGGGATTCACTCCTGTCTAGCTCTGGGTGCAGGCAAAGGAGCATTGTGGTCACTGAGGAGCCAAGCACAGGTGGATAGATGGATGGATGGATGGGTGGGTGGACAGACTGAAGGCTGTTTCTCAGCTTGCTCACCTCCACTTTCTGGCAGGCCAAGCCCAGCTCGGTGCCAACACGTTCCAGAAACTGGACAGCTGCATCTGGGGAAGAGTGGGGAAGCCCACATTTACACTGGGGTCATTCACTGCAAACCCCCAGGGGCCCCAAGACTCTGTGGGGTTCCCAGAGCAAGGAAAGAGGCGACAAAAGAGGACAGGTGCTGCAGGTCCTGGACACAAGAAGTGGCCATGAACAGGGATGGGAGAAGCTCATCACCATCCCTTCGGGGTGACAACTTGGGAAATATGAAAAAAAAAATTGAAAGGGGGTGAGTTCAGGGGGAGTGTTTCTCCAGTGGAGTTTAGGGAGCTCCTCAGTGATAAAATATACTTTAGTAGGAAGACATAAATGTTAACAGAAAGAGATCTACACAGAAGGAAATCATCCATCCCAGGGCAGCATGGAAAGTGGAGCAAGGGACACGGGGCTAGAAGAAGCAAACAGCAGCTCTGAGGGCACTTGAGATGTCCCTGCCCCAACCAAAGGCACCAGCAGAGATAAGGCACAAGGAGTTTGCTCCTTAACACCACGATCAAAACAGCCCCGGTACAGGACTTGGGCACCTGGGTCCAAAGATCAGAGCTGCAAAGATGCATTACCCAGTCCCCACATGGCTCCCCGTCCTGTCCCCCCATCCTCACCGTAGTCAGGTTTAGGGTGGACAGTGTCAATCCTCAGGTACTCCCGGAAAAGCGTAACCGAGGGGTTCTCTGAGGCCCCCGCGCTCTTCCCAGGCTTCCCAGGTGCCATGTCTGGGAGCAGGGCTGCAAAGCTCTGGGGAAAGAGCTGCAAGATGGTTAATCACCCACCAGCCCCTCCAAAGTCCGCCTGCACGCTTGGTCATCACAGAAACCGAAGGGAGATGGGGCAAAGGTCTCCCCCATAGGACTCTGGGACATTGCCACCATGGGAGAAATCCCCCCCACTTGGGTACAGGGCAGGATGGGGTGTGCCCATCATTCATTCTTCCCCCAAAACACATGTTCCTGACTCAAACACAGTGCCAGGACACGCTGTGATGCCCAGGCAAGGGGTGAAATCCAGGGAAGGGCTAGCTGGGAGGAAAGGGGGGCAGCTAGGTGGGGGAGTATGAAGAGGGGTAAAGGGGAAGAATGGTATGTTGGGTGGTAGTTGGGATTATCCAGGGGTTAGAGGTTTGTGGGAATGCTGGGGCATGCAGGCAGGGAAGGCAGCATGCTGGTGTAAGGGGGTGCAGGTGGGGAAAGGGGGCTACTGCCTGGCTAGGGGGTGCAGGAGAGCTGCAAGGAAAGGCTCTGGGGGTGCAGGGAAATGGGGATGGGGAAGGGGGATTGAGTGTTAACAGAGGCCAGATGTACTGGGGGAACACACGAGGGTGACAGGCTACTGTGGGAGCTGTTTGGGGAAAGCTGGGGGAGCAGGAGGATGTGGGGTGCTTAGGGGCACATGGGGGTTCAGCAGGAGGGGTGAACGGGGGGTATGGCAGCAGGGGGTGCACAGAGGCCATGAGGGTGCAGTGGGACTGTGGTCAGGGGGGCAGGGGTACGGTGGCTGGGGGTGCCAAGGGGCACACACAGGGGAGGTACAGGGGTACCATGGCTGGGGGGCAGGCAGGGGGCACAGTGGGGTGCAGGGGCACTGCAGCTGGGATGCAGGAACACCATGGTTAGAGCTGAGGGCAGCGCAGGGGCATGGGCAGGGGCATGGGCAGGGCTGCAGGGGTACTGTGGCCAGGGGGGTACGGGGGGAAGCAGAGGACAGGCAGGACACCGTGGTTAGGGCTGCAGAGCTGCGTTCCTGGGGTGCAGGCATAGAAGTTACAGGAGTGCACGGGCAGAAGGGCAGAGGGGTGCTGGACAGCGTGGTTAGGAGTGCAGGGGGTGCAGAAGAGCGCGGCAAGGGAGTGCAGGACAGGAGAGGAGGGGTGCAAGGGGGGGTGCAGGGTACCTCGGCCCGGGTTTAAGGGGGGCCAAGGCACCGGGGCACCCACCCGCGGGGTGCCCGGCCCCGCTGCCCGGCCCCGGCCCTACCTCCGCGCTGCCGCCGCCGGCGCTGCCCGCCCGGCCCCGCTCCGCCCGCCGCGCTCCGCCCGCTCCGCCCGCTCCGCCCGCCGCGCTCCGCCCGCCGCGCTCCGCCCGCCGCGCTCCGCCCGCCGCGCTCCGCCCGCTCCGCCCCGCCGGCAGCAGCGGGCAGGAGGCGGGCAGGGGCGGGCCGGGAGCGCAGGAGGGGCACGGGGCACCCTCCTGGCCCCGCACTAGCGGCAGGGAGATGGGGCTGGAGCTCGAGGAGCCCCGCGGCGCTTGGGGACACACGCAGAAACCAGAGCAGCATCAGTTTATTGGCCTCGTGACAGACTGTTCCTCCTGCCAGCAAGGGACACCTCCAGTCCCACCCCCCGCCGTCCTGGAGATATCCCAGGAGGGAACCGCATCCCTCATGCCAGCTATCTGCGGCTCTCAGCCGCCCGGAGGCCCCTCTGTTGGCAGGGAGGAGGCAGTGCTCACTTCAGCTGGCGCAGGAAGCCCAGCAGGGCCCGGTGGAACTCCTCTGGCTTGTCCAGGTAGCAGGCATGGCCAGCACCTGACAGCACGGCCACACGGTGCTTAGGGAGTTGCTGGAGGTTCTGCAGGGCCTGGGGAGCCAGGCCAGTGTCACGGTCACCATACAGGATCAGAGTGGGCGTCTTGGTAAGGGGAGAGAGAAAACAAGAGCAGCTGTCAGAGGGGTAAATGGCCACCACACTCCCCCTGGGCTGTGCCCACGTCCATCCATCATCACAGGGGCTGCAAAGCTGAGGGGAGGCAGGTGCCAGCACCCCCATGAGCTGGGGGTCACAGGTCCCCCTCACTCACCCCAAAACAGTGCCACCCTCCACATCACCCTGCAGCCAGCTGGCCCACAAGGCTCACCAATACCCAGGGCAGCCCCCAAAAGCCCAAAAACCCACCTGGACTGCACGGTACTGCTCAGCAGTGAAATCCTTGGTGCCCACGGGTGCGATGGGCACAAAGCCGGCCAGCCGGTCCCCGTGTGCCAGGAGGAAGGGCAGGGAAAAGCGGCCACTCATGGAGGGGCTGATGAGAACAGGCCTCTGCATGCCCAGCTCCTGCAGGACACGGTCCAGGAACGCCCCCCGGCCCTGTGCTGTCAGCGCCATCTCCGCTGGGGGAGAATCCCCGAAGCCTGGTATGGGGAAGAGGGCATGGGGTGGTCAGGGGGCATTGTGCAGCCTGCAATGGTCTCTCCTCACCAGGGTTCAGGGGCGTGGCAAAAGATGGACACTCGATCAAGCCCCAGGGTTGTACAGTCACAGCCATCAATGCCGCAGGACACAGAGAAATCCCAGGCACAGTGCCCCAGGGATCACCAGCAGCTACCCAGAGCCCTCCCTGAAGAGATCCAGAGCCCAGCAGTGACTAAGGCAAGGGACGGGATCTGCCCAAAGAGATAAGCTAAGCACAGCGCCATGCTCCTACCGGGCAGATCTATGGCAACCGCACGGTAGCCCTCTCCAGCGAGCAGTGCCAGTGTGCCCAAGGCCTCCCACGTCTTGGAGGTGAACGCCTGGCCGTGCAGGAACAGGACATCAGGCCTGAGGGGGGAAAGACAGGTGGGAAGGGGCTCAGGAAGGCTGCTGTGCCTGCAGCGTCCAGCAGACCGGCCCCAGGGCCTCCACCTGCAGCTGCCGGCCGGCTGACCCACCTCCCGGGGCCCGCAGCTGCGGCGGGAGCCTCCCTGTAGAACACGGGGGGCTCTCCCGCAGCCATCCCCGTCCGCACGGTGCCGTTGGCCGCCCGCCAGGCCCGCTTCCCCTCGTCAGGCCGTGAGCGCCGGGCGGCCGGGAGCAGGAGGTACAGGAGGAGAGCGAGGAGCGCCCCGAGGAGCAGCAGCCACAGCCGGCTGCGGGCAAGCAGCATCTCCGCTCCTGCTGGAGGAGAGCGGCTGCGCGGGGCTGCGGGACCCCAGCCCGGCTGCTGCGGGGAAACAGGTCCCGGTCCCCGCTGCTCTGCTCAGCTGAGGCCCAGCTCGAGCCCCCGCCCGGCTCCACCGGCCCCGCTCGGCCCCGGCCCTGCCGCCCCCGGCCCGCCGCGCACGGCGCCGCTACGCCCTCGGGCCCCGCCTGGCGGCAGCCCGCGACACTACTGCCCCGAAGGACTCAACGGCCGGGGCTCGTAGCGGAGCCCGGCTCGGGCGATAGGCTGGGGCTCGGCCAAGCTTGGCAGAGCTCTGCAGAACTCGAACTGGGCTATGTTCGTCAAGGGCTCGGCGGCTCTCGCCACAGCTCGGGCAGGGCTCGGTACTGCAGGGCAGAGTTCGGGCCCTGGTCTGCAGCGCTCGGCCTGGCTCGGTGGAGTTCGGGTAGGGCTCGGTTTCGCTCGGCAATACTCGGCTCTGCTCGGGAAAGCTCGGCTTCACTCGGCGGGGCAGGGCCCGGCCCGGCGGGCCCCAGCGGTTCCCGGGGCCGCCCCGGACCTTCCGCTCCATGACGCGGTGCCGCCGTTCTCTCGCCCGCCCCGCCGCTCTTTGGCCCCGGGGCGCGGCACCCCCAGTGCCGTGGTGCCGCGGGGAGGAGGCGAGCGGCGGCCGGCGCCGTGTACGGAGCAGCAGGTAAGGGCTGCAGGCCCAGCGATGGACGGGGAAACTGAGGCAGGGGCGGGCCCCTGAGGCCGCCTGGCACATCGGTGACGCTGGTGGTGCCACCACAGTGAAGATGATGCCGGTGTGACCCTTCACAGCCCTCTTGCCACCACCGGGCAGAAGGTCCATCAGCCCTCCCGTCCCCACCTGTCACCCCAGTTAACAGCGCCGGGGTCCCCAGGCATGGCCGCCCCGCGGGTCACCGAGAGCACCGTCACGGTGCAAGGACAGAGCCTCTTCTACCGCCGAGCTGAGCCGGCCCAGGCAGTGCCCAGGCTGACCGTGCTGCTGCTGCATGGCATCCGCTTCTCCTCCGAAACCTGGCTGCAGGTGGGGACGCTGGCCACGCTGGCCGAGAATGGCTACCGAGCCGTGGCCATCGACTTGCCGGGTAAGGTGTGGTGAGCACAGCCCTATCAGGCGGGGTAGCCACCGGTTTGTGGTGGCAGGATGGCAACGCCCGTGTCCTGCTCTGCTGTGCTGGCTTCTCCCTGTCATTTGGGCAGAGTGGAGCCTGACAGGGCCACTTGTGTCTCGCACGATTCAGGGCTGGGGCGCTCGAAGGATGCTGTGGCCCCAGCACCCGTGGGCCAGCCAGCACCAGCGGCGTTCCTGAAGGCAGTCTCAGAGGCTCTGGACCTGGGTCCAGCTGTGGTGATCAGCCCATCGCTCAGTGGCATGTACTCGCTGCCCTGCCTCTTAGAGCACAGCCAGCTGTTCAAGGCCTATGTACCTGTGGCACCCATCTGCACTGAGAAATTCACGGCGCACCAGTATGCCCAGATCAAAGTACGGCCTGGAAGGGCACTGGGGAGGGCAGGGAACTGGGAGGAGATGGTGCAGGGGGGACCCTGGCACTGGGGTTGAGCAGGGGAAAGGCCAAACAGGCCAGGAACCGTGTTGCCACTGAAAGAGCAGAACCTGATGATGAAGGAATGTAAATGTGGGGTAGTGGGAAGTAAAGAAGGGACAACTGGAGACCCAGGAGTCTGAGCTTCAGTTTCCCTTTGTCATACTGGGTGGGGGAGAAGGGCAAGTGACTCCCCGCCAGGATGTCCCTGGCAAGGAGGAGCAAGTGCCTGTCTGGGTGACCCTTGCAGGCTCAGGGTGCTTTCCCCCTATACAGACCCCCACGCTGATCGTGTACGGGGACCAGGATGCAGAGCTGGGGCAGACCAGTCTGAACAACCTGAAGCACCTCCCTGAGCACCAGGTGCTGCTGCTGCCGGGTGCAGGACATGCCTGCTACCTGGACAAGCCCAATGAGTGGCACCGTGGACTCCTGGACTTCCTGCAGCAGCTGAAGTGAGGAGGTTGGGACCACAGAGCAGGAGGATGTGACCAGCCTACCCACCCCTCTGCACATGCACCCTTGTGCCAACCCAGGCACTCACACTGCACTGGCCCACACCAGCACCCACTCTCTTGAGACCAAATAAAACCCCAAGCTCTGCCACTGCTTTCCTGCCACATTCATCCTGCTTCTTTTCCACCTTTCCCACCTCCTTCCCCCAAACCTACCTTCATGGCTGCTGTCCCACACAGGTTTGGGGGCTGACAGCAGGGAAGATGCAGCCACTGAGGGATGGTACATTTGGGGATTGTGGATGAGTGAGTGCCAGCCTTGCTGTAGCCCACGCATCACTCCTGATGGGACCCCCATGAACCTCAGAGGGTGCCCAGGGAGCCCTGGGGCTGTGTTAAGGGACAGGTAGGTCTACCAAGGCAGTGACATCTGTGTCCCCAGCTGGCCAGCTTCCTCTTCATCCTCCTCTTCCTCCTCCTACCCCTCCTGGCATGCACCCAAGTCCAGGGTAATCCACATGGGCTTAAAAGGGAGCTGCCAGGCCTGGGAGGCTCCTGCCCGTGCCCAGCACCCAGGGGAGATGGGTGATTTACCCAAAGAGTGGCTGCCATGGACAGATGAGGGGGTGGGCAGGGAGGCTGGACAGACAGGGGGCAAGACCCCTGCCTGCCCCCTGCCTGCTCTGCCTTTGGTGCTGCTGCACCGGGCACTCGGGGGCACAGATGGAGCCGGCAGCAGGGTGCCCCCCCAGTGCCCCCCCTTCCCCAAGCTTGCCTGGCTTTAGCTGCTTACGCCAGGGCCCAGGAGGATTTAGTGGGGGAGGTAAGGGGCGGGGGGGCACTTTTCTGTGGGTGCAGGATGCCCGTGTGTGGGACACAAGGCAGTGCCAGGGGTGCAGGAGCTGGTCTCTGCCCTGGCAGTCTGGCAGCGCCCCTGTATGGAGCATCCCTGGCCCCCCAGATGGCTCAGCTCCCCTGTTGCTGTCCTGACCCCCCCATTCACGGGTGCCTCCTGCCCCTGCAGGCACCACCCCGCAGCAGCAGCCCGGGGTGCCAGCGGGCCTTGGGGTGCCAGCTGCCCCATCCCTGCCCGCCCCGGTGTCCTTGAGCCCTCGAGCCCTGCCAGCTGATCGGCTTCCAGGAAAAAAACCACGCAATTACAAAGAGGGGCGATGTGTGAGCCAAAGGGAGGGGGGCCGGGGGGGCCAGGAATGTCCCCAGCGGTGGCAGATGGCCTTACCCAGGGTGCATTGTTCCTTTTAGTGTCTCTTATCCGCTGTAATAGGATCCCGGAGGGAGGGATGTGGGAGAGGGGAAGAGCGAGGGGGGCCCCGGCGTGGACCGGGGTGGGGGCCGGGGCTGCCAGCTTGGCCCTGGCCTGTCAAGCGGCTCATTGTTCCTGCCCCGGGTGTCACTGGGCGCCGCCGAGGACAATGTGGCACTGAGAGGGGCGGCCGGCGGCGGAGGGACGAGGCGCACACAAAGGTACCCGCCCGGCCCCACTCCCGCGGGGACCAGGGGGCTTGGGGCAGCCGGGAGGGCGAGAACTGAGAGGTTTCCCCAGGGACGGGGTGGGGGCTTCCTCCTGTCGTCCCCCCTCCCTTTGTCACCCGAAGGTGCCCCGAAGGACGGGCGGTGCCCAGCTTGGTGGCTGTCCCAGTGCCAGCCGTGGCAGGTGGCCTGTGCCCATCACCGGGGCCTTTGGCGTCTCTGCCAGCCTGCCTCACCTGGGGGAGAGCCCCCTGCCCGCAGACCCCCCAGGCGTTGTCTGTGGCAGCGGGGGGGACACCCGTGGCCCTGCTGCGTTCCCCTGTCCCATCGCCGGCCTCATCCCTCTTCCCGCGGCGCGGTCTTTGTCCCTGGCGGGCTCCTGCTGCCATTCATCCCAGGGGAATGGGGACCCTCGCTGTCCCTGCCGGCACCCCACACCTCTCCGGCTGCCGCGGGCAGGGTGCATCCCTGCCTCCCCCTCCGCCCCACTCCGGGCTCCCTGCACCAGGATCGGCAATATTCCCCCTCTCCAGTGTCTCCACCTTTCCCCAGCCCGCGGTAACGGGGGGTGCAAACTGGGTGTTCAAACCCCTCCGGGGGTGCGGGCACGGCGCTTGGGGGCTGCGACCCCCCGTTCCCCTGATGCAGGAGATGTGCTGTAGCGGTGACGAGTCCTGCCAGCACCTAAAATAGCCGCCCCCCCCGCCATGCCCGCGGCCGCGGCCCCAGCCTCAACACGGGTGCTTTGTTTCAAAGCTGCTTGGCATCGCCCAGCCCGCCGGGAGCCAGCGGTGCCGCAGCCGCCCACCCGGGCCTGCACACACACTGATTGTCCGGCTACCGGGCCCCGGCCGCCCACGGCCGCCCGGGCACACGGTCCGGGGGCCCTGGGGAGCTCCAGGATGGGACACGGTGCAGCCGCGTCAGTCAGCAGGCATCATGCTGTGCTTTGGTTGGGGTGGTCCCCATCTAGGAGCTTGCCTCAGTGTCCCCTGGGACTTTGTGCATGGACACGGGGAAGGGAGGAGGAGAAAGAAGGTGGCTTGCATAGCTTGTGAGACCACCCAGGCCACCTCTGTTCTCCCTACTGTTTGCATTGGCAGACAGAACCCTATCCCACAGCCACGCTCCACACGCCTTGCCTCATCCCCCTGTATCCATCCAGTTCTGACTTTGTGCAACTCAAGCACGCACATAGCAGTGGGTCCCTTTTGGGGATAAAGGGTGCCTGTGGGGTGCCATGGGGCCATGTGAGCCTTGCCTGCCAGAGGAGGGCACAGTGCTGCCCCTGCCTCAGTTTGCCATTCCCCAGCCATAGGATATTCAAGCTGCAATCTGGGGGTGGGGGGTTAGCTGGGGCATGTCCCCTTTCTGAAGACCACCGTGTCCCACAGGCTCATCTCGCCCTCCCGCCATGGCATCGCCGGACGGAGCCAGTGGCGTGGGTGGCAGTCCCGAGGAGACAGAGCTCAGCATCACCCTGACCCTCCGCATGCTCATGCACGGCAAGGTAATGGCAGGGGGCTCAGTGCCACTGAGGGGACAGCGATACCTGGGCTGAGGGGCCAGCTGGAGCTCCAGCTCCTCACCAGGCCCTGTTTTCTGTGCCCTGTTTTCTTCCCATGCTCCCAGTCTCCCCTAGGAATAGCATTCCCAGAAGGATTTCTCTCCCCATCCTAAGCCAGGGAGGGGCACATTCCCATGCCCCAGTGTCACTAGTTAAGTCACCAGTGTCTCTGGGGCTGAGTCTGCCTGTTGCCAGGCTGTGGGCAAAGGAGGTATGTGGCATGCAGGGAGCCACCTCTTGACAGTTCCACTCTTCTCTGCCTTTTCAGGAGATCGGCAGCATCATTGGCAAGGTAAGATTTGGGGTCCGGTGTGTTGCCAGCACTTGGCCCCCCTGGACCTGACCACCCACTCTGTTCCTTTATCTGCAGAAAGGAGAGACTGTTAAGAGGATACGAGAGCAGGTAAGGGCGTGCTGGTGGGCTGCCAGGTCCTGCTGCCTGTCATGCCTGTACCTGCCAGCTCGCACGTGCCTGCCCCCCTAAATCCCAGGTGGGGAAAACAAAGCAGCACCCCAGGGAAGGCTGCCTGGGGTAGGTGGGAAGGCATCCGTATCCTCCTGTGAGGCTATCCCTGGGGGAAGTCCTGAAGCACAGGGCTTGTGACATCCCTAACGGGGTGTGACACTGTCCCCAGAGCACTGCACGCATCACTATCTCGGAAGGGTCCTGCCCCGAGCGCATCACCACCATCACCGGCTCCACCGACGCCGTCTTCCGCGCTGTCTCCATGATCGCCTTCAAGCTGGAGGAGGTAGAGAGCCCTCCTAAATCCCCACCAGGTGCCCCCACACCTGTGGGATCCTGGGGTCTGACGCTGCATCCCACATCCCTCACAGGACCTGGGAGCAGGGGGCGATGGGGTGTCAGCAGGCAGAGCCCCGGTGACCCTGCGCCTTGTCATCCCCGCCAGCCAGTGCGGCTCCCTCATCGGCAAGGCGGGAGCCAAGATCCGGGAGATCCGAGAGGTGAGCCTGAGGGGAGCCTGGAGGGCACAGAGCCCTGGGGGCACAGAGCCCTGGATGTAGGGGCTGACACGGTCCCACAGGGGCTGAGGGAGGTGATGCAGGAGAGGGAGCATCGCTCTGCAGGTCCCGCAATGGGCCCTGGGGGCTCAGGAAGGGGACAGGGGTGGTGTGAGGTGCTGAGCCCTGGCAGGGAGCTGTTGGGGAATGCCGGCATCTCTCTGCTTCCTGCAGAGCACAGGGGCACAGGTGCAGGTGGCTGGTGACTTGCTGCCCAACTCCACTGAACGGGCTGTCACGGTCTCGGGGGTGCCGGACACCATCATCCAGTGCGTGAGGCAGATCTGCGCTGTCATCCTGGAGGTACCTGCCAAGCCCCCTGCCCAGCCCAGGGGGCATCTGCTACCCACCTCTCCCTTCCCAAGGCTTCCCATGCCCATCTGGACCCAAACACCAGGGTTCCCCTGTGTGGAAACCCATAGGAGCACTCTGCCTTTGTAGTGCTGGGGGCTGTGCCCAGCTTGCTGGGGGCATAAGGGGGCAGAGGATCCTTGGGCTACAGGGGCATTCAGCTTCATCTCTCATCTCCTCCACCTCCTTCCTTCTGTCTCCAGTCGCCTCCGAAGGGGGCCACCATACCCTACCACCCTGGTCTGTCCCTGGGCACCATCCTGCTCTCTGCCAATCAGGTAAGAAGCCACAGCATCTCCGAGGGCATGAGGTGGCCAGGAGGGCAGCCTCTGGTGGGCTCAGGGTAGTCTCTCTGCCCCAGGGGGGAGTGACCTGAGGCAATGGTCCTCACCTGACTCCCCACTGATGGTCTTTTTTGCTCTCCCCAGGGCTTCTCCATGCAGGGCCAGTACAGCGGGGTCTCTCCTGCAGAGGTGAGTCTGTCCATGAGGCAATGGGGTCTGTGCCCACCAGGATGGGTACTGCTGGGAATGCCTGCCTTGGAAGGCACTGGGGCACAGCTGACTCTGCCATCACCCCTAACACCACCTTCCTCCTCTTGGCACTGTCTGGGCAGGTGACGAAGCTGCAGCAGCTGTCAGGGCATGCGCTTCCCTTCGCCCCCCTGGGCCATGCACCCACCATGGTGCCAGGTGAGCATCTCCCATGCTCCCCTGAGGCTGGGTGTGCCCCTCCTGATCCTCCCTGACACCTGGCCCTGATGAAGGGGTTTCCCTCCTCTGCACCCTTCCCAGCCCCCCCAGCATGTCTGCCTGCCCCTCCAGCACAACCTTGTCATTGTTTTCCTGGGGTCACTGCACCCACCAGTGCTCCCCAGGCCTGCAGTGCGAGAGCACCAGCACCAAATTATGCCTTGTGTCTATGTCCTGTCTTCCTTTCCTCTCCCCAGCAATCCTCCAGGTTTGTCCTCAGGGCCACTCACCATCCCAGTATGGGGCTGGGGTAAGGGCGCAGAGCTACTGGAGAGCTGCCCCTTCATTGCTGAAATCCCTGTCTCTCTCTCCAGGTCTGGATGCCAGCTCCCAGAGCAGCTCCCAGGAGTTCCTGGTGCCCAATGACGTATGTATTGATCTGGGAATGACGAGGGGGACCACAGCTTGTCCCCACCTATGTGGCACTTTGCAGAGGCCAGCACCCACTGATGCACACAGTGGAGGCTCTGCCAGAGCTTAGGAGCAGGAGGGAGTAGCTGGGGCAGAAGAAAGGGGAAACTGAAACACAGGACAGGGGGAAGAGTTTGCCAAGGAAAGGCCTTGGCATGTGGCACAATGCCCGCAAGAGGGTCTTAGGTGAGACCAAAAAGCAGGGTTTGCTCAAGGAAAGCAGTGTCCTGCCCTCCTAGTGCCTTCCACAGTTTCACCCCTGAGGTGTAGGTGGTGTCTGGGTGAGCCCCTTGGAGCTCCCTGCTTGGCAATCTGCCCTGGCTGCTCCTGGCTCAGCCCATGCCATCCCTGCCCTTTCAGCTCATCGGCTGCATCATCGGCCGGCACGGCAGCAAGATCAGCGAGATCAGGCAGATGTCAGGTGCCCACATCAAGATTGGCAACCAGACCGAGGGCTCCAGTGAGCGGCACGTGACCATCACAGGGACCCCTGTCAGCATCACCCTGGCTCAGTACCTCATCACAGCCTGGTAGGTGCCACCCTGGGGGGACTCATGCTGGGTGCTAGTGAGGAGTGGCTCTTCACCATCACGCCAAGGCAGCTTTGGGAGGATCCACAGCATCCTCAGGAAGAATGAGCTGGGTGGTGCTTTGAGATCCTGAGGTGGCAGGTGCAGGACCCGTGACCCACCATATCTGAGGCCCAGTTTTTTAACCCAGGATGTGCCATGGATAATTGTGCCAGAAGGGATGGGGTGCGCAGCTCCTGCAACCCAACCTTGTGGTGGGAGAACAACTCTGTCACCATGGTACTCACCATCATCCTTCTCTCTTTCTTCCCCAGCTTAGAGACTGCTAAATCTACCTCCCAGGTGTCACCAGGCCCTGGCTCCATGGACCTTGGCATGGGCTTCTCGCAGCCCCTCGGCCCAGGCTCCGGTGCGGCTCTCCCCGCCGTGGCCCCAGCGCCCCCGGCCCTGCTGGGCACCCCCTACGCCATCTCCCTCTCCAACTTCATCGGCCTCAAGCCCGTGTCCTTCCTGGCACTGTCCCCCTCCTCCGTGGCAGGTCCCAATGGTGGCACCACCACCTACACGACCAAGATCTCGGCGGCCAACGGCACCAAGAAAGCTGACCGGCAGAAGTTCTCGCCCTACTGAACCCCACTGGTGGCTGGGCCAGGGGGTACAGGGTGCTACTCAGTAGCAGGGACACCTTCCTGCCACCCACCCTGATCTCAGCCTCTGCCAGGTGCCCCATGTCTCCCACCCCAGGGAAGGGAAGGGTCTTCCTGGTGGTGATGCCTGCTGGAGGAAGGGGCAGTTTTGTTGCCTGCTGTCCATCCCAGAAGCTCTGTGCCCCCCTCCCTGATTTTCTGCACCGAGACCATGTGTCCCAGTATTGGGTGGAGGGGCTGTCCCTGCTGGCCTAGGGTCCCTTCTCCCAGTGCCCTGTGCTGGTGTGGGACCCCTACTTCCTGCTCCTCACCCTGCCTCCCCGGCCATCCTGCTCATGCCCACACTCCATCTGGCACCCCAAAGCCAGGTCCCACTGGATGAGGGCTGCCTGGCCTCTCCAGGAGTCCCACTTCCACTGGCTCTGGTGGGGGGCCCTCCCTGGGCCACCCTGGGCCAACCCCATCCAAGAGCCAGTCCCTGCTGGCTTGGAAATGCTGTATATATATGAGTCTATATTTTTTCCTCCTTTGTAACTTATCAATGGTTTAATAAAAAGATAAAATTTACAAGAAAATTACAATAATAATAATAATAATAATAATAATAATAATAATAATAATAATAATAATAATATTCCCTACCCTGGGTGGAGACTTCCCCCAGAGCAGAGGTGGCCCCAGATCCTGGGTACTTGGGTGGTGGATGGAAAGACATCCCTGTGTCTAGGGGAGGATGCTGGCCTTCAGCCCCATCTCTCTGTGGGGGTCTTCCTGGAGCCCCTCCCTGCCACAGGGAGGCCATAGGGCAGTTTTCCCTCAGGCCTTCAGTTACTTCTGGAGTAGGACATCTCCAACCCACCATGCCAACACCATCCCTGGGACCTTTGTGGGCAGGCAGAGGGTGATGTACCCCTGCAGCGTTCCCCAAAAGGGTCCAGTCCCCCTTCCAGCAGCGGGGACCCTATGAGAGTCCCCAGGCCCTTCAAAAGCAATGAGACTGAAGAGGAACAGCAGGTCCTGATCCCCTCTGGCTGCTGCTGCCCTGGGGCAGCCCACACAGCCACCCCCCACCACCCTGTGTCACCAAGTCCAACCCAGCGTGCCCTTGGCTGGCAGCCCAAGTTGGCACGTGGCACTGCTGACCAGGCCTCAAACTGGGCAGCTGTGTCCATAAACAGCCTGGTATGGACCCCCAGACAGCCAGTTCCCCCCCAGGGGGGTGATCCCTGCCAGCTGAGAGGGACAGAGGGCATGGCCAGGCGTGGCCATTGCATGCTGCCATGCCAGCAGGACAAACAGTGACACAGCCAGAGCCAGCCCTGTGGGTGTGTCCCCCGATCCACTGATCACAGGGAGCAGAATCTCCTCCACACAGACATTAGTTTTGGGTTAAACAGCCAAGGATGGAAGTCTCTGTGTCTGCCATCCATCCAGGCTCAGCAGGGGCTGGGCCCTGGTGTTACTGGTATTAGTGGCATTAGCTGGAATGTTGCCCCTGGATCAGGGGACATTGGCCCTTCCTGTCGGCCAGGCATGCTCCCACCCAGGCAATGGAGATGGAGATGGAGGTGTCCCATCCCCTGCCCCTGTGCAGGAGCCCCCTGGCACCCCATGTCTTGAGGAGAGCCCATCTCTGGAACTGGGCTGTGCTGGAGCCAGAGACAATTCCAGCCTGCAGAAGAGAGATATGACTTCCTCAGATCTGCTACCTTCTCCCAGCAGAGAAAACATCTTTCAACATAAGCTCAGAGTAGAGGCAAAACCTGCACAAGGACTCCTCCAAATCCAAGAGATTGGGTCCAAGCAGCGCTCATGGGTCCCTGGCAGGTCTCCTGCCCAGCACACTGGGACAGATCCTGCCTCTCAGCTGCTCTCTTCCCCAGGAACTTGACTTGGGGTGGGGAAGCTTGTTGTGGTCTGGTCCAGCCTGTTCCTGGGGCTGGGGCTGATGCAGCTGGTGTGCATCTCCAGTGTGCAAGTTGCTCTCTGGAGGAACTGCAAGAAGTTTTCCTGCACAGAAGCCTCTGAGATGGTAAGACAGAGCTCCTGACCAAGTGGATGGTTGAGACAGCTGCGCCGCAGCCGGGCCAGCTCCTCGCGGATTTGACGGTTCAGCAACCCGTAGAAGAAAGGATTAACAGCAAAGGAGGAGTAGGCAATCCAGGTGACCACCATCTCCCCGTGCCCACCACCCACAGTGGCAAGAGGGACAGAGGAGTGCAAGTGGAAAGCAAAGAAAGGCAGCCAGCAGCACAAGAACTGTCCCACAATAAGCACCAAGGTGAGGATGGCCTTGTTGCTTCCCAGAAGGCGATCTGGGATCAGCCTGGGCAGCATCAGGATCCAGGCAGTGAGGATGGTCACCTGGCTGGCGATGGAGTCACATCGGTGTCTGGGTGCCACTGCCTGTGCTGGCACGGGTGCCTGCTGCAGGGACGCAGTCCGGGCCACGCGGTAGATGCTGGAGTAGACAGCGAGGATAATGATGGTGGGCAGAATAAAGCAGGTGATGCTGAAGAGGATCACAAAAACCTTCTTGTGGGCCCCGGGGCTCCAGTACACCGTGCAGCGGCTGGCACTGGTGGCCCCGTTGCCATGAGGCCATGCCACTAGTGCCAAGACAGTGATGAGAACAGACTTGACCCAAACGAAAACCACTCCAGCCACCGCCAGCCTGATGGTCATCTTGACCTCATACCTCAGGGGGTGGATGATGTAGTAGTACCGCTCCACGCTGATGATGCAGATGGTGAGAATGGAGGCACTGATGAAGCAGATGTTCAGGAATATCACGGCCTTGCACTCAGCAATGCTGTAGATAACCCAGTTGAAATAGGAGGAGCTGGAGATGATCCCCAGGGGCATGAGGAAAATGGCTGAGAGGAGATTGACCACGCAGAGGTGGCAGACAAAGATGAACTTCCTGAAAAGGGGCGTTTTGAGGATGATGACCAAAACCACGATGTTGGCCACCAGGGCGGTGAGGGTGAGCAGGATCATGCAGAAGAGGCCCACCACCTCCTGGCCAATGGAGTGCTCGGGGATGGAGAGCAGCTCTAGGCTGTCCGTGGTGTTTGACCCCGTCCAACTCGGCATCCCCCTCCAGGGCTAAGCCAGCAGCTCTGGTGCCCGGGCAGCAAGGGCTCTTCTCCTGTGTCCCAGAGAGGGTAACCCCACCACAACCATGACTGCTACCTTCTCCTTGCCTGTTGGGATCAGGAGCCAGGTGTGAAGGGAACGAACCAAAATGGAGAAGAGCCACAGAGAAGCACAGAGACAACCAGCACACTTCCCAGGTGCTGGAGGAGGGAGAGGTAGCCAGTGAAGTCATATCACCCTGGCTCTCCCAAAGCTGCCACCTAGGCTGTCCCCAACCCTGCCAGGGACCCCATCCCCCCTCTCCAATGGCACCAGTATGTCCTGAGGTGGGACAGCACAACTCACCTGTCCCAACCCTCTCGCTCTGGCCACAGGGGCCCCCAGGGTGGGTGGGATTCAGCGCACCTTTTCTCCTGGGGAGATGGGCAATGCTCCTCTCCTCTGGGGATCCTGCTTGCTGCTGTTGCTGGTTCTGTTGCTCCCGCAGCAGAGCGGGGCTGCCGGCCCTGTGTGAGGCCACGCTCGCCCGACCCCGCTCCCGTCACCGCTCGTCATCCTGTTTGCCTGCAGCCCGCCAGCTGCGGATGGCACCAGCTGTCACTCCCGGCACTGCCTGCACTGCCTGCACCCGTGGCAGTCCCACGAGCACAGCTGCTGGGTCCTAGCAGCCGGCAGGGGCTCAGGAAGGGGGAATCAGGGTTCCTGAGCCCTGTGCCCCCCAGAATGGCCCCCCACTGCACCAGGCCTGGTCCTTCCACAGGAACACCTCAGCCCTTCCTTGGGCTCAGGGGACAGAGCTTACAGGCAGGTCTGCAGCAAATCATCTCCACTGGCACAGGGTACCACAGGGTGACTGATAAACAGGGGCATCAGGGTGACACAGCTGGGAGTTGCTCTTCCCTGGCAGCCTGGGCACCTGGACATGTGTTCAAGGGACACACGTGAGCACAGAGAGGGGCTTGGCATGGGTGCCAGCCTGGGGCAGGACAGCAGGCATGGCATGAGGCACAGCACTAGAGGGAGGGCAGGATGAATTCCTCCATGCCCAGGCAGGGCAGCAGATCTTGTTCATCCTCTGTAGCTCTGATGCCACAGGGTGGGCATGAGCCGTGTGCCTTGCTAAGGTGATGAGAGCAGCTGGCTCTTAAAAACAGCAGCTTTCATCTGAAGGCTTCAGCCCCTCAAGAGCCACCCATGCCATCCCTTCAGGGACCCACAGACACCCCTCCCTCCAGCACACCCGCCTTGCTGGGCAGGAAAGTGAGAGCAGCACCCGGTGCAAGGCACAGTGCTTTTATTGACAGTCAAAGCAAGCTCAGTGCCCATGCCAGCCTGTCCCTTGCCAAGTCCCCGGTGGGGTGGCCAGGAAATCCAGATCACTGTGCTCTGGGCTGGTGGGTGCGACCTCCTGGCGCTGGGCCAGGGCCAGGGTGCTCCCAGGCACCCTCAGAAGCGGAGCTGCACAAGGTAGCGGAGCCGGCACTGGCTCTCCTTGTAGATGAGGTACTCGCTCTGGCTGAAGGAGGAGTCCTTGTAGGTGGGCATGGGGATGGGCTTGCCCTGGCACACGAGCACCTTCTTGCCATCCAGCAGCATCTCCTCGTCCTGTGCAGGATCTGGGCCAGAGGCACCCCAGCACTACGTGAAACCTGAGATCTGGCCTCTCCCCCCGCCCTGTGTGCAGCACAACCCCAGAGCTGCCACAGCCCTGCTGCCCGCAGCTCACCCGGCTCTGTGCGGCCACAGGCCAGGACACTGTCATAGCCAGCAGGTGGCTCACGCAGCGTGGGGTCGTCGCTGGTGATGCGGTAGGGCTTGCCCAGGGCCACCTCCGACAGGAACATGATGCCAACATTCTTAGATGTACGGCCCACTGCCATGGGAGAAAAGGGAATGATATCACCATTCCTGGCACTCCCATCTGGTTGTGCCCGGGCCACGCTGGAGCACCGGGACCAATCACCATGGCAGGGAAGGGGCTCGGCAAGCCCACAGCTGCCTGGCAGGGGGTATGCAAGGGCAGCCAGGCTCACACAGACCCTGTGGGCATCACAGGCAGCCCAGCCCGTGGCAGGACTCTCACCATAGCTGGCTGACTTGCTGTTCTCAGAGGCAAAGTAGATGCCCCTGCCCACCCGGCCGCCGGAGTGGGGCATGATGCGCAGCCCGCTCCTCAGGATGGCCGCCACCACCGCCACACTCGTGCCGTGCCACAGCAGCCGCCGGTGCTCCAGCAGCTCGTGGGCCTTGAAACGCTCATCCTACAGAGATCAGACATAAAGGCTGTCCACAGATGGACACATGGGGCCCAGGGGTGGAGGATTGCCACCCACCTCCCCAGTCCAGCCCCAGCACCCGGCTGGAGGGGCAGGAGAGTGGGTGCCTGTTCAGCCCTGGCCAGCTGGGCTGAATGCCCTCCTGGGTGGAGAAGCCCTAAAGCAATCCTGGGGTGCAGCCATGGCTTCCCCACTGTGACATGGGAGGTTCACCTCCTCCTCACCTCGCCATCTCGGGCCACCTGCCAGATGTTGAGGATGTGGAGTTTGTGCCCAGTCTGCATCACATAGGTCTGGATCAGCTGCCAAGGGGGAGGCAAAAAAGCTGTGTCATTCCAGGCAGCCATCTCAGCAATGCCCACGATCCCCCTGGGACTGTAGAAGCCTTTGGGGTGCCCACAGGCCTGACATAATTGTTTCCGATTATGGGACACTGTGGCACAAGCAGCACCTGGTATTCCCGGGAGGCCGGGTCAAGCAGGGAGAGCTGGCAACACAGCAGGGCATAATCCTGATCCAGTGGATGGGCAACTTCTTTCTCCTCCTCCTCCTTCTCTTTCTGAGCCTGCAGGCTCTGTGCAAGCTCAATGTCAGCCAGCACCTGGCAGGGACAGAACAGGGACATCCTCAGCACCAGTGCTGGGCACTGTACCAGAGAACCAGGGCAAGCCCAGCCTCCTGCCAGCAGCTCCTGCCCCACCAGGGAGGGATGCCAGGCACCGTGTGCTTGGCACCTCACCAGCAGCATGTCCTTCTTGGCACGCAGCAGCTCAGGGGAGTTGATGGTGGGTGGCCGTGCCCGCCCAAAGTTGTGTGGGACGATGGTGTAGAAGCGTGAGGAGAGTTCCTCCAGGCGGGTGGCCTGGGGGGGCTGCTCCCTCAGAGCTGCCTCCAGCTCCTCCAGTGCCTCAAAGCCCCTTGCTATCTGCTGCTTGCTCAGCTTCCCCAGAGGCATCTTCTTCACATCTGCAGGGGAGGACAAGGTGAACCCATCCACCCCACTCGCCCTGCAGCTACCTCTAAGAACCTCCAGTATCACCATGGGCAAGTGTGGGCACCCAGCATGGGGTGTCCACAGTCCCACCAGGTGCCAGGATATCAGAGGGGGTGCTCTAAAACCCATCAGCACCTCTGCTCCATTCACCTCCCCACCTGCACCCCCCGACAGAGCCCATGCCACCCATCAGCCGCCAGCTCCTACCGATGTTCATGGTCTGCATGGCATCCCGGAACATGTCACTGCTGAAGATCAGGGACACCAGGTCCTGCGTGGCTCTGTCCAAGGTGCAGGGCAGCACCCGCTGCTTGCACACCTTGTCCCCATCCACGGCATCCACCTGCAGACAACCCACATCAGCTGTGGGCCTGCAGGAGGCTGTGGGAGCACAGCACCAGGGCTGCCCACTCTGTGAGGAGAGCCCGGTCCTGGGGCAGCAGAGCAATGAGCAGGTGCTGCCTCCACTTCCATGGCCACCCACAAGGCCGTGTTTCTCATTCAGGATGCCCTCGTACTCTATTTTAACCCATTAGCCCCAAATCTCTGCCAGCAAGCTGCTTCAGCAAGCACCCAGACCGCCCTCAAAACCCATCCCATCCTGCTGAGCCTCTTGGATGTCCTGGTGTTCAGTGCACCAGGAGTGCAATGAGGACCATCCCACCATGGTGACAAGCTCTCTCAGTACTCACCCTGAGTGTAGTCTCCACCTCCTGCCCAGCCCCTGGCTGCACCTCAATGAGCGTGTACTTCCCTGAGTGGGCAACAAAGTTCTCCCTTGTTGCCCAGCTGTTCTTGGTCTTCTCCCGAAACTTCTTCTCAAAGTCCTTCTTGGCAGCCTCCAGGGAGGCACAGGGCATGAGCTTGGACTGGCCTGGCTCTCCCTGGCAGTGGAGAGCAGCGGTCAGGAGCTCCCCTGCATCCCTGCTCCACCAGCCCCATGCCAGTGGAAGCGGACAGGCAGGAGCAAGGGGATAGCAATGCTGTGGGGCAGTGAGCAGGAATGTGCTGAGCCACCAGCTCAGGAAGACACCCCAGGACTCCTTGCTGGGCTCTCACACTCACATTCACTGCAGGGACAGGTGCCACATGCCCCAGACAGGCAGGCTATGTTGTGTGGGGAAAAGTCCTTTAAGTCCCCCATTAAAGTGCTATAGCAGGACACTTGGGTGTTTGCTTTGGGACCAGGCACCACCAGGCTCACCCTCAGTTTTTGGGGCTCTGAAGGCAGGGTGGGGCCAGCTGAGGTGCAGGGGATGAGCGATGCCCAGGGGGACTCACCACGCGGCCCCAGCGGCTCCAGACACTGTAGGCACCATCGTGCTCCAGGAGCTGGATGATGTAGAACTTGTTGTTGTTGGCACTGATGTTGGTCTGGTTCAGGGTGCAATCATAGTCCTCATAGACCTACAGCGAGTGACATGGCCTGGGCTGGCACCTGGGAGCGTTCGGGGAAGGAGAGGGGGCAGAAATGTCCCAGTGGGAACACACGGGGTCTGCAAGGGAAATTGGGGCTGCCCCTGTGTCAGCAGGGCAGGGGCTGGTCTGAGACTGCCCCAAGCCTCCCCCCCTGCCCCTCTGAGCAGCCCAGCCCTGCTCTCACCCGGGCACCCGGTGCTGAGCTCAGCGGGCACCGCCCATCAATCGTGGCGGGCGGCTTCTCCTTGGCAGAGGTTTTCAGGGTTGCCAAGGTGGAGCTCCAGGTGTCGTCCTCCTTTTCCACTTTCGGTTTCTTTTCCCTGCTGTCTGGCTGCTTCGAGGAGGAAGCTTGGCGCTTGGAAGCCATGACTGAGCCCCCCCTGCTGTCACCGGTCAGCACAGCCTTAATCCCCCAGAAAAATCCTTGGGGACAGCAGAGGGAGAGGTGAGAGATGCCATGCTGCCCTTCCGGGAAAGTCCAGCGGGCTGTGCCCTGCTTTCCCTGTGCCTTCAGCCCACAGCAGGGCTGGAGGAGGGGATGGGACCTCTGCCCACAATCCTGCCACTGTGTTCAGGGTGGGTGGAAGAGCCTCTGAGCACCCTTCAGCCCTTGAGGGACCCCAGAGTGGAAAGAGCCCAGTGACACAGAGCTGAGGGGGAGCACAGGGGAGCTGTGTCCCCACCTCCCCTCACCAGGACCCCCCAGTCCACACAAGTGTGTCCCCAAGGCTCGGCCAGCTCTGTGCCCCCAGGGACATACGAGAGGGGAAACAATGCAACCACACACCACCTGACACTAAATGTCATCCCTCAGTCGCTCTCAAGAGCAGTGAAATGCTTTGATTTGGGCAGGAGGGGGCTCGGACAGCCCCTGTGTGCTGTGCCCCTGCCATCCCAGCTGAGGACAGCAGTGGGGACAGGGGGACAGGCTGTGTCCTACCTGCTCCTGCTGCCCAGGGCTGCCTGCAAGAGCTGCCGGGAGCCTCCAGGCTGGCCGGGCAGCCTGCCCAGAGGAGAAACTTTTTCCTTAGGCAGCACCCGGGGATGACAGCGGAAACAGCTGAGACGCCTCCGGGCAGCAGCGCATGCACCCTGTGACAGAGCTGCCTGCTGCTCGGCTCCACTGCATGCACTGTCTGTACTGCCATCTGTCTGTCTGTCTGTCTGCAGTGCCTGCCTGCAGTGCCTGCACTGCCTGTACTCTCTGTGTGTCTGTCTGCACTGCCTGTCTGCTTGCACTGCCTATACTGTCTGTCTGTACTGCCTGTCTGTCTGCAGTGCCTGCACTGTCTATACTGCCTGTCTGTACTGCCTGTACTGTCTGTCTGCACTGCCTGTCTGGCTGGCTGTTTGTCTGTACTGCCTGTTACTGCACTGCCTGCACTGCCTGTACTCTCTGTGTGTCTGTCTGCACTGCCTGTCTGCTTGCACTGCCTATACTGTCTGTCTGTACTGCCTGTCTGTCTGCAGTGCCTGCACTGTCTATACTGCCTGTCTGTACTGCCTGTACTGTCTGTCTGCACTGCCTGTCTGGCTGGCTGTTTGTCTGTACTGCCTGTTACTGCACTGCCTGCACTGCCTGTCTGTCTGTCTGCACTTCCTGTCTGCCTGTACTGCCTGCACTGCCAAGCAGTCCCTGGATGAGGTGTGACCCTTACCCCACCCTGCTCTCCGGCCAGCCCCACTCCGCCGTGCTCTTAGACTAACAAAATGGTCTTGAAAAAAATAAAGATGGCACAATTTTTTGTATCATTTAAAAATATATTTTGTTGGGTCCCAAGAAAACTCTCAGGACTGAGGGTCAGGCAGTGAGGAGGACCTGACTGCATTTGAATGTGGTTTGATGGGCTCTCAGCAGCCTCTGCCTTCTCCTGCCATGCTCTGAAGGGTCCAGGTCCAGGCAGGAGAGCTGTGCAGGAGCAGGGACTGTGCTGGTGCCATGGGAAGGGGGTAGAGGGGACCTTGGTGCTGGGAATATGGAGAGGACAACATTGCTGGGGCCAAAGTCTGGTTGGCTTTGCAGGTCCTGGGCTTGGCCATGTGAGCCCAGGCAGTGCAGGTGGGGATACAGCCCCATGTCCTCCCTTGGGGACAGAAATTATTCACTTTTAACTGAGGCAGGTGCCCCCCAAAGGGACCATAGGCCATGACAACTATTTAGCTATTGACAGGGGGAGGAGCTGAGGTTCTTCACTGTGGAGAAGAGAGGACTCCAGGAGGAACTTAAGACCCCCTTCCAGTCCGCAAAGGGGCTCCAAGTCGGCTGGAGAGGGGCTTTGGATGGGGCATACGGTAACAGCACAAGGGATAACTGCTTTCAACTGACAGCAGTTTTGGATGGTTCATGAGGAAGAAATGCACTGCGGCGAGGCACGGGGAGCTGTTTCACAGAGCAGTTGCGCTGCCCTATTCCTGGCAGTGTCCAGAGTCAGGCTGGACGGGGCTCAAAGCATCCCGCTCCCATGATGGGGGGGGAGGCCGCACCGCAGGGCCCTTAATGGCGTCAGCGCCTCTCCCTAACTACATTTCCCGGCGTGCCGCGCGCCCGCTGCGCCTGCGCCCCGATTGGAAGCTTCCAGTCGGGGCGCGAGGTGGCTGCTGGGTACAAGACGGGCGGTCCCTTAGGCGCCATTTTGTGGCGAGGTAGCGAGAGGGACTGTGCGGGTGTGCTTGGCGTGTGGTGCCGGATCGTGCTGTGCCTGGTGCCTGCGGATCCTGGGCGGCAGCATGGGCTCGGACAAGCGGTGAGTGGCGGCGGGAGGGCGAGGGGAGACGGGAGGAGGCGGGAGGACGGGTGGTGGGGGTCGCGGCGGGCGCTTCACGCTCTGAGCTCGGCCCGCTGTGCCCCGCAGGGTGAGCCGGACGGAGCGGAGCGGCCGCTACGGGTCCATCGTGGAGAGGGAGGACCGCGACGAGCGGGAGTCCCGCAGCCGGCGGAGGGATGACTACAAGAGGTCCAGCGAGGAGCGCCGCGGTGACCGCTATGATGACTATCGCGACTACGATAGCAGAGACTACGACAACCGAGACTACGACAGCCGCGATAGCCGAGACTGCCGCGACTACGACAGTCGGGACTACGACAGCCGAGACAGCCGGGTCTGCCGAGACTACGATAGTCGCGACAGCCGCGATTGCCGAGACTACGATAGCCGAGATTGCCGCGACTACGACAGCCGGGACAGCCGAGACTACGATTGCCGGGACTACGATAGTCGGGATTGCCGAGACTACGACAGTCGCGATAGCCGAGACTATGATAGAGACTACGACAGCCGCGATTACGATAGCCCCGAGGTGAGTGGGGCCGGGGGCCGGTACTGCGGGACGGAGGGCGCCGGGAGCGGGGTGGAGCCCGGAGCGCTGCCTGGGGCCGTGCGGAGCAGCCCCGGGCCGGCGGGCGGTGTCGGTATCGCCGTCCGTTCGTGTGGCACTGTGGGGACACCGCGGGGAATCGCGGTGCCTAACCCTGGCCGCTGGCTTCCAGAGGGAGCGGGAGCGCAGGAACAGCGACAAGTCGGAGGACGGGTACCATTCCGATGGCGACTACGGCGAGCACGACTACCGGAACGATATTAACGATGAGAAAGAAAGCAAGACCATCATGTTGCGTGGGCTCCCCATCACGGTCACGGAGAGCGATGTGAGTAGCCGGGCAGGGCCGTGCCTGCCTTGCCCCCGGGCAGGGCCGTGCCGGAGCGGCTGCTGCCATTTTGTTGAGCGCTGCATCATGGTGGCCGCTCTCTAGCGCTGTCGCGCTGCCATTTTGAGTTCTGAAAGCATTTAAACTCCCAGTGTTAAGTAATAGAGGTCAGTTCAACTTTAAACAGTCCCTTTCAGACGGAACGAACTGTGAATATTCGTTTTTTCACGGATGTTTTTTCTAAGAGTGGATTTTAAACTATCTGCTCCTTGCCGCTTTTCTGTGTGGGAGGGAAGAGGCAGATTTTTTCTGCTGCTTCGCTCCACTGCAGGGAGGGGGGAGGGGGACAGAGACAAAGAGGTGGCAATCACCAGTTTTTCTGCTCTTTATCGAGGCCAGAACTTGTGACCGATGGGGTCACACACAGTCACCGAGCTCCTCAGCCGAGCACAGCCCCGCACAAAGCTGCTTTGTGTGGGCACAGCTGTGGGAGTCAAAATGGCTGCTGCCGAGCTGAGGGAGCAAGTACTAAAGAGCTTGGTGCTTGCTTGTCTGACGTATTTATTTGAAAGATGTTAAAGCTTTAAGGTTTCTTATCTATGGTAACTTTTTAGGGTTTCTCTTCTTACTGGGTTATTTTGGTTACCAACATATAAGCGCTATTTGAGGGGTAAAAGCTGAGCCCAGTTTGTTTCCAGTCAAGACTCCGCCTCTCCCTTCGATGTGTATACGCCTTAATTGCTAACACAGGGAATACATTTGCACCATTTCTACAATGCAGATTTTTTCCTTTGCTTTTTCGTTGATTGCTTGTTACCCTCTTGATTTTGAGGGTTCCTAATCACCATATAGTGCTCTAACATTTTCGTGAGTGTTTGAAATCAAGTGTAGGTTGCTGCATACAAATGAGACAGTCCAGTCGGACATTACACAGAACACTTTAGAACAGTTCTTGTTTGAGATAATGGTGCAGTTCTACAGTTGTGCAATAACCGTAGCATAATTTATAGGAATGGTTAGTTCTGGACTCAGAGTGTAGACAATGCATCTTGCAACGTGGAGTTGAATTCTTACATTAACACTACTTCTGGTTGTGTACACAATTCTCTTTTTTTTCTACATTTTTCATAAGAAAAATTCACTTGCATGTTGGTATTATTTCCAGTCAGCATATAAATGGGCAGCTTTAGATAAGTTTTTGTTCTGATGAGCAGCCCTGTTGCATGTAATGTACTTTGAATTCTGTGAAAGCTGCTGAAAAACCTTGTGTCTTCTGCTCTAGAATTAAAGAATTTGTTAGTGTTTGTTTTTCCTCCATGCCTCTGCACACTGGCTGAGGCTGCCTGTGCCACAGCAGCTTTGTTACACCAGAAGAACTGACATTTCTTTAGCTTTTTATGGGATGACACGTTCTTTACAAATCTGCTTTATCTTGAAAAACTGATGAGATCTTTAGCATGAGGCTTAGGAATACATTGATCATGGAGCCTTGCAGTGCAGGCTTCTTGTTTTTCATTGCTAGGAGCAAAGGGATACCAGTACTGTTCTTTTTAAAATCTTGTGATCGTGCACAGATCTATGACCAAATACTGAGAACACTGACCAATAATCCGACCAAATGAGAGCACTGACCAATAATCCAACCAAATGAGAGCACTGACCAATAATCTGACCAAATGAGAACACTGACCAATAATCTGTTCTGTGGCTGAGAACACACAATCATAAGGGTTCAGTTTCTGGATGATTCAATGTCCTGAGTGAGAATTACAGTTACGGACTTGGATGCTCATCAGCCCCTGTTGGGTTCTCAGTAAATGTCTTCTTTGTCTTTGAGATACTGTTAAAAACATTGTTTTGTGTATCTCTTTCATGGTACTGCAAGGTAGGTGGTTTCTGTGACTTCTTTCTGCCAAGCTATGAAAATTTTAACTGTTGGATCAAAATCTTCTGCAGATTCGTGAGCTTATTGAGTCCTTTGAAGGTCCTCAGCCTGCAGACGTGAGGCTGATGAAGAGAAAGACAGGTGAGAGCTCTTAATCCAGTTTTTGACATCACCTTCCTCTTCCCCAGCCCAAAAGAGTATCCAGAATTGTCCCCAAACTGCAAGCACATGCAATTAAAAAAAAAAAAGGTTTGCCATGGCTAAGGAATGTGGCTTTTTGGAAGACTTAGATAGCTGTTCAACATGTTAAAAGAAGTCTGTCTACAGGGGGTTTTGTTAACAGGTATTGGTAAGTAATAATAGTGTAAACCCATTTAATAGTATGTAGTGTGTTGCATGGTTACCCTTAAAGATGGATTCAGATGGAGTGAAATGTAGCCAGTTAAGGCAGCTTGGTTCCTTGCCATGGCAAAATAACAAGCAGATCCCAGCAGTTGACTGACGTCGCATTTGTAAAGCTGCTTTGTCATGAAGTAATGAAGCAGTTGGAGAGAGATTCACCTGTTTTAAAGGAACTGACTAACACAAGTATCCCGTCTATATCTGAATGCTGTCTCTAGGTGTAAGCCGTGGTTTCGCCTTCGTGGAGTTTTATCACTTTCAAGATGCTACCAGCTGGATGGAAGCCAATCAGGTTGCTTCACTCACCAAGTCTAGATATTCCTGAAAATGGAACAAGTCTGTACAGTTTAATGAGAAAAAAAAAAAAAAAAGGAAAAAATAGAGGTGGAAGGAGTGGTTTGTTCCATAACAGTGATTTAAAGAATAAAAGCTTTGTATATATTAAAATTTGTAACATAGAAGATAAAATTAAGAGAAAAAGTTCTACTTTGGTAAAAGGTGCCATTGTTTTAAATGACTTGGTTTCCATTTAATTGGCTTATGAAGATTTGGCTAGTATTCGTTAAAAAATCCTAGCTTATTTCCACTTGATGTTTCCTTCTCTGTTGTCAGAGAAAGCACCACATCTCTGTGTTGCATTGGTATTAACCCTGAAAGAGAAGTGTCAGTTCTTGGCAATAATCTGCTACCCCAGTTAAAGAGGGGGAACTGGCTCTTATAGAGAAAAAAGCATATTCATTTCAACTAAATTAGGCAGACAGTGAGATCTCACATCTGTTAGACACTGTATTTTGGCTTTTTTGTTACTATGACTTGATAAGGAGCCAAAATGCAGTAAGAATCCTCTGGTTTGTTTTCCTGTGAGATTTTCCTGTAGCCCTGCAAACAGTTTCACTTGCTTTCGCTACTTTGAGATTCATAACCTATTTTAACAACAGAACTTAAAAATACTCTCAAAGTGAGCAAAGTGTCAAATCACAGATTTTTTTTCCTGCACCTGAATATTTGATGCAGCGGTCCTATGACAACATTATGACTGGTTTTCTGCTCTGTTGATGTTATAATAAAGAAACGGCACCATCATGGGATTCATGGCAGTTCCAGCAGATGGAAGTTGTCATATGCCTTGTGCTGGCATAGTGGTTCATATGTCCCACACTATGGATGACATCCCCAGCCAGAGAGCAGCTTTCAAATTCTGTTTCCTGATGTGCTGCTCAGTAGGGCAGGTGGCTATTGGGGAGAGACCAATACCAAGAAATTAATGCTGAGCATATTTTCAGAAATTAATTTTTTTAATATATACAAAGCTATACTGATGCATAATTTATTGAAATATACTCAAATTCACTCCAGTAAGCAACCACCTTAGTAGTAGGGAAAACATAGCCTGTCCCCAGCAGCCGGGTTGCTGCCTGTTAGATGACAGAACGATGTATTGCAACTATGCCAGCAGCCTTGTTTCTATGTGTGCACATCCAGTGAGTGCTGGGCCCTCCAACCCTCCCTCCTGCCGGTAGGAGCAATGGCTTTGCCCTGTTCAGTCGTGCAGAATGTGAGAGCCTTATTCATGCTACGTGCTAGATCTGTGTCAGACCCTGTTATCAGAAAAGCCACTGGTCCTGACACTGATACTCTGCAGAAAGCCAACCTGCTATAAAAATGGTTCTGCCGTTGCAGTGTCTGGGGTGTGGCCTCTAATATGCACTTCCTCACATGTGCTTCCACCTGTTTGACCAAAATATGTTGAGAGCCATATTTTGAAAGGTCCTTCTGCATACCCACGCTTGGCAAAGCGTGAGGCTGAGAGTCAAGGCTTCTTAATAGCTGTAAATTCCTAACTCCTCTGAAGTCAGAGTGAGAGGACATGCTGAAAGCATTATGAACTTTTCCTACCCCTGGAGAAGCTTCACGTGCAATCTAGTTACTCATTTTGGAGAGCTCTTGCCTGAATGAAGAACACAAACCTCTTGTGCAGGCTTCCAATTGAACTGATGCAGTAGTCAAATGAAACCACTCTTGAGTTATGTTTCAGTTGATGGCACTTGTAATCCAGCCTTCAAGAAGTCTAAGCAGGGTCCCTTTGGGAGGAATTACTGTATTTTCAAGGGGACACTTCTGAAGTGTGCTTGGAAAAGTAAATCCAAATGTGGTTAAAAGGTCTGGGGTGTTTGGAGTAGGGGATGAAGTGAAGCAGTCACCTAAGGACGTGTTTAAAAAGTCTCACAGTGCTATACCAGAAGTGAATAGAAATGGGGGCAAAGAGACTCCTAAAAATGTGTTAATCTGAATGCAGCAGATTAGGACTCTGTCTCCTTCGAGACACTTTCTGGTTCCATGTCAGCGTTTAGTGTTTGGCAGCTTTTTCTACACTCCCTGATTCTGTTTATCTTTGCTCCACATCCCATTCTCTTACTGCCCTCGTCCTCCTCTCTGCAGGATTGGATGGGCAGGGTGTAGGTGGCGGTGGTTGTCCTCCACATCCTCCCCATATGTTGTCCATTTAATTCAGGAGCACTGATTCCTCCGAAGGGTGCTCTGCCATGGGAAAATGGACGTGTGTGTCTTGATACAGGAATAATTGAAACCACTTTTTTTGCAGAAAAAGCTGGTGATCCAAGGGAAGCAGATTGCAATGCACTACAGCAACCCAAGGCCTAAATTTGAGGATTGGCTCTGCAACAAGGTACAGCACATGTTTCTGTGAGAGTTTGTCTTACTCTGGAGCTCACTGCTTGCTCAGTGGTTTAAAGAAAGTGACACCTAAATCAGACCTGCTCCTGCTCCCATAAAGTTAAATTATTCCCCAGCATGTGTTCCCTTCTAACACTGCTTTTAGTGACTGTGTTGTGACTACACTTGGGATTGTAAGCCAGAGACTACTCAGTTAAAATAACTAATGTGGGATGACTAGGCAGAAAGTAGCTGGGATGTTCTGGAAAGCAGCTGTGATGCAGATAAGGGTGGCTTTTGATGTTCTGGATTATTCTGGTGGGTGGGGCTTTGTTGTGTTACTTTATGTGACTGTCTGGGTTTTGTTAGTGTACAGCAAATGCAGCATTACTAAAATTACCCAAGTTCTTACTGGGCTTCTGTTGTTTGTCACAGTGCTGCCTTTACAACTTCAGGAGGAGGCTCAAATGCTTCCGCTGTGGAGCGGACAAGTTTGGTACGTTACCATCATCTCTTTCATGTCCAGCTTGTGGGAAACTCTCTGGCCTATGTAGAAACCAGAGTTCCATGTAGGTTCTAGACTGGCTTATGAAATGCTGAGCTTGAAGTGAATGAACCATGTCCTGACTGAAATATTTTCTCTTCATACAAAGATTCAGAACAGGAGGTACCACCTGGAGCAGCAGAAGCCGTTCAGTCTGTGGATTATTACTGTGATAGTAAGTGATCTTTGACTTACTCTAGAATGTGAAACCTAAACACACGTACTAAAAATCCTTTCTGTACCTCAGCCTGCCTGCTGAAGGACTTGAAACACTGCAGAGCTATGATGTGCACTGCTAATGTCATCCTTTTTCTCCTCAGCCATCATTCTTCGAAACATTGCTCCTCACACAGTGGTGGAATCCATCATGACTGCCTTGTCTCCCTATGCCTCTCTGGCAGTCAATAATATTCGTCTCATCAAAGACAAGCAGACTCAGCAGAACAGAGGCTTTGCGTTTGTGCAGCTGTCTTCTGCCATGGTGAGGACTTTACTGGTGTTCTGGAGAGAATCAGCTGCTTAACCTCCTTCTCTGCATTGCAGCATTTAGAGCCCTGAGCTGTCTCTAGGACTGTCCCCCTTCAAGGAGTGTTGATGGATGCAGTGTGTCAAAGCTGATAATATGTAGCTGCAGTTTGAAAGGTGGTGGGACGTTGGGAGCAGGTTGAAAATCTATTTTGGTAGCAGAGTTCTGTTCTGAATTGCAGCTTAGCTTTGTGCTTTGATTGCAGAAGTACTGCTGTGGGATCATACTTTGACAGATTCTAAGATGTGGGGCATACAGTGTGGGAACACGTGCATAGAGTTAGGCTTCTTCCACCTGGAGAAGAGAGGAGGAGGCAGATGTTGCTCTTCTTAGCAGCATCCAGTGGGAGGGTGTAAGGACAGCAGAAACATTCTCAAGGAGAGGACAAAAGGGAGTAGCCATAAATTGAAACACAGGAAATTGCAGAGATATGAGAAAAGCCTCCTCCTGGATGTGACATAGTGCTGGCTGGGTTAACCATTGGATTGAATGATTTTAAAGGTCCTTTCCAACCTGAATGATTCATTGAGTCTGTACATGAAACTCGAGCAGCAGTGTGATCTGTTTGGACCTGCTTTAATCAGAGGAAAGGGTTGGATTAAAACAGGTGCCTAATCTCAGTTTTTGCTGTTCCATTTGGAGTAGTTTGTGTCTTGATGAAGCTAAGCTTCTGGAACATATTTAATACTATGTGACCCAGGGAAAGGCTCAGTATTTTCACATGGGCTAACGGGTTTCACTGTGCTCTTCTGCACATGTGTAATGTGAGGAGATGGAGGTGTTTTTACATCTTTAGCTCTTTTCAGTGGCTCTACATGAAAAGGTGGAGTTTGGGGGACTTATGGATCCCCCTCAGTGAACTGCCCTTCATAATAATGAGTATTTTTTTTTTTGTAGGATGCTTCTCAACTGCTACAAATTTTACAAAGTCTTCAGCCACCGCTAAAAATTGATGGCAAAACAATTGGTGTTGACTTTGCAAAGAGTGCTAGAAAGTGAGTTTGATAGCAGTCAATTGCAATTTTGGTTTTTGCTTTTTTTTTTTTATTCACATACCCACCCCTTCCCTTTATATTGGATGGTTTCTTCTTGTCACCCACGCTTTTATTAAGCTTATTCTAACTCCAAAGTTTTACTTCCCGTAAGTCACTTGTGTTGCATGCATCATGCTCTTCACTGTGTACCCGGAGAGTGAAAGCAGTGTTCCTCACAACCCTGCTTCCATCCTCTGAAGATAACACTGTAACTGTTTGTGTGCACAGCACATTTGTTTCCTTGGATACCTGACTTGTTACCAACTCTACAACAATGAACCTGAAGTTCCTTTACTTGCCAAACAATGTTTTGGCTTGTGTTATAAAACATTCTGAATGTTTCATAACTGCCAAGAAATCCATGTGTGAGGGCAGACTCCACCTCCTTGCATAGGGAGACACTTCAGTAAAAAGCAGAACTTACTCAAGTGCCTGATTTTTGTGATTGCAGAGACCTGCTTCTCCCAGACGGTAACAGAGTCAGCGCCTTCTCTGTGGCAAGTACAGCCATTGCTGCAGCCCAGTGGTCATCCACCCAGGTATGATTTGGAGACTGCTACTCATAGTCCTGCTTTCTTGAAAATTGAAATGCAGACCGTGTAATTGCCCTGCTGGCCACCTGCTTGGTTCAGTTTGATGGCAGATTCAGCCATGACAGATCTGGTCCGCACACAATCAGTTTGGAGCCTAGGCAGTGAGGTGCATGAAATTATTTAATAAAGTCCCTGACAAATTATTTAACCTGTCCCTGACAAATACTATCTTCTTGAATTTCAGCCACAGACTGGAGAGGGCAGCACCCTTGACTACAGCTATCTCCAGTCAGGACAGGAGGGATACTCACAGTATGCTCAGGTTAGTAGTAGAGATTATGCTCAAGCAGTAGGTTGTCATAATTTGGATATGCAGATTACTCACCTTGTGTTGTCATTCATTTCCCTTTACAGTATTCCCAGGATTATCAGCAGTACTACCAAAATCAAGGAGGAGTGTTGGACACAGACACAGCTACCATATCAGGTAGTGTTTCCAGCATCTTAGAAGCAGTTGTTTGAAATTATAATTTTGCAGTAGTGTTTTGTTGTTTGGCTGCACAGAAGACTTGGCTCATTTTGCTCTCAGGATGTCTGAATGAGGATGCATTACTAGAGAGCTGTAGCAGATTTGTTGAAGTGGAATCTCTCGTGCAAGATGAGAGAGAAGCCTTAGTTTCAGACTGTTGACAAAGGCTTTGAACTTACGCTAGCAGTGTAAGCAGCTCTAGCAAATGTTCAGCACTAAGAGCTGTAGAGGCCAGGAATTGCTGACTTTGGGAGCAGAATATTTCCTCCTGAAAAGGAAACTATTCCTTCTCTGGGTAGAAGATACCCACTGTGTATCTATCTCCTTTAGAACGTTTATTTCCTTGTTTGGCTGCTGGAGCTGGAATTAGTAGCTGGAACTATAAACAAAGTAATTTTAGCCCTAGGATGCAGTAGTTTTACAAATTAGTTGGCTTATACATTGCTGCTCTCTTTTGGCAGGAGCTCCGGTCACTACAACAACAGCTGCAGTCGTGTCCCAGAGTCCTCAGCTGTATAATCAGCAGACAAACTCACCTGACTCTCCGGTAATTACAGCCCTGATGAGTCCTTGCTTTCAAAGCCTGGCATATGTGGCTTAGCTGTAGCCTTTGATTTTTTAAGTGGATGGTACAGCAAAGCTTCTGAGTGTCCGTGGGTTAGTCACAGTGCTTGTGGTCATAAGTCACCTGCCATTTTTTTGGAATGGTTTTGTTCTTTGCTAAAGGTGAGTGCCAAGCATGCTGGTGAGGAGGAGTTAGCTGTCGTACGCGTAGGGTGCGCTGCTCACGCCTTGGCTCGCTGTCCTTGTTTTCTTGGTGACAGATTTTCTAATTGAGGGTTGTGGTTTGGGTTTTTTTCAGACACAATCAGCACCACCTACCACTAGCACTCAGGCACAGGCAGCTCCTCCGACTGGCGTAGTGCCTGGAACCAAGTACGGTAAGTGCTCGGGAGCTGCTCTTGGGGACCGGTTTCTGTCACTGTAGCAATAAAGCTCAGCTTTGGCCATGTGCTCCATCACCCTGTCATGGTGAAGCTGCCCCTGGAGAGCGTTGGCTGCATGAGCCCTTTACAGACGTGTCTGCCGTTGTGGCTGCTGTAATCTCCGAATTTTACCTGAAATGTAGAAAGATACCTGTCTGAATTCGTCTGGAACGACCATGTCCCACGCTTTAATTTTTTTACAGCTGTCCCTGATACTTCCACCTACCAATATGATGAATCTTCAGGATATTATTATGATCCTATAACAGGGCTCTACTATGATCCTAATTCCCAGGTAAACGCAAGTTCTTCCCACATGTCTTAACTGTTAAGGTCCATTAGTTTCCTATCTCTCATCATACGAGTGACATTTGAAGTGCACAACATACCAAATGTTGCAGATAACTCTCAGCAGTGTGTGTAGGGCTGGGACTTGATTTCCCTCTGGTATAGCCCTGCATTTTTCTCTCCTTTTCCTTAATTTTCCTCCACATTTGGCCCATATAGGATTAGCACTTGTCACAGCCACTATAACTGAGCTATTTTGTTGCGGAGTGCCCAGCAAAGTGCACCCAGCTCTGGGCTCTGGTGGGTCGTCTCTTGGGAGAAGCAAAAGATTCTCCATAGTGCTGTTGGGCAGAACCACCTGTGTTTGGGGACAGAGGCTTCAGCCACTTCCTGCCTTTCGACTCCTCTGTGGAGTCTGCAAAACTTGTTTGGACTCTACAAAACGCCTTCCCGTGTGGTGCAGTAGTGTGAATCAGCTTGTTTGGGTTCTCCCGTGGACACTGAGCTTGTGTGAGGTGTTTAACTGCCTGCTTCTCCTTTCCTCTGGCAGTATTACTACAATGCCTTAACCCAGCAGTACCTGTACTGGGATGGCGAAAAGGAGACCTACATGCCTGCAGCAGAAGGTGTCACGTACCAACAGACAGCTACCACAACCACCACCAAAGAAGTGAAAGAGAAGAAAGAGAAACCTAAAAGTAAAACAGCCCAACAGGTAAAAGACAGAATGGGTTCATTACTGGGATGAAATCTTCTCTGTGGAATGGGATATTTCTCCTTTCTCATGAGAAAGGAAATCCTAGGTTATTCAGTGAGGTGCATGCCTTCAATTTGCAGGCACTGTGGGGGGCTGAGGAGAGGTGGAGTTGGCAAGGCTTCAGTGCAGAAATAAGCTCTGCATAGGAGTGCTTATGGAATGCTGCCAGGATCAGTGGGAGTATAACTGAGCCATCACATAGAGGATTAGCTTGATAAGAAGGGTTTGTACAGTAAAAGCAGCAAGCCGTGTTATCTTTGAACGCTGTATACAGGGAAACACCTGCACTGCATCCAGTGTTCTGTGGTTTAAAAATAAAAGGTAGTGGGTTGACTTGTTCTGAAACTGCATGTGAGATTGAACGGGTGTCATAAGAGATTGATAGCTTTGAGAGGAGCTGTGTGAGCAAACCACTCTGCATTTCAGATTGCTAAAGACATGGAGCGCTGGGCAAAGAGTTTGAACAAGCAGAAAGAGAACTTCAAGAACAGCTTCCAGCCACTGAGTACCAGGGAGGAGGAGCGGAAGGAATCAGCAGCTGCAGATGCAGGCTTTGCCCTCTTTGAGAAAAAGGTGAAGGGGCTGGCAGTGGTGTGTGCTGGGGTTCCTGTGACAGAGAGCTCTGTGCTCATGGCATTCTTGTCTCATCCAGGGAGCTCTGTCTGAGCGACAGCAGATCTTGCCAGAGGTGTTGAAAAATGGAGATGATGAAAATCCACTAAAGGTGAGGAGCTCTAGCCAAAACTTGCTTTCAAACCTGGATTTCCATGGCATTACCTGTAAAAAGTGGTGCTGATGATTGCAGCGATGTGGTCCAGGTGCAGTAGGTTGGGTGACTGAGATACACTGAGGACAGCTGTGATTCTTCTTAGCCTTGGGCTCAGTTGGGGTTTTGAGGTTTCTACATAGGCTGTACTTAGAAGTATTGTTTGGCTAATGGGAACTGTCTTGCAGTTGGTGTGTGGTATGTACTTCTTGTGAGTTGCAGTACTCACAAGTGTGGGCCCAGTACTTAATACACCTAGTGAGGGTGGCTTGAGGGACCCTGCAACAAAGGTGGCAGAGAACGCTGAACTACTTACCATGTTTGTATCAGTCTTCACTGCCAAGGCCAGCCCTTAGGAATCCCTGACCCAGGGGAACATGAGAAAAGGAGCTAGCACTGGAAGGTTTTCCTAGAGAGACTCTGGAGTCTCCTTTCCTAGAGATGCTCAGAGGTCATCAGGACACAGTCCTGAGCAGTATGTGCTAGTGGCAGACCCTGCTTAAGCAGGAGGGTTGGACTGGATGACCTCCAGTGGTCCTCTCCAACATGAGGCATTCTGTGATTTCATCCTTAGTAATGGGAGCATGCTGTTCCTCCTGTGATACACATCTGCAGCCTTTGTTCCCTCTTTGTGCTCTCTGAACTGTGGCACTGTTGCACTCCCCTAATGCTGTCTTTGCTTTTCAGCGTGGCCTTGTGGCTGCCTACAGTGGTGACAGCGATAACGATGAGGACTTGCTGGAAAGAATGGAGAATGAGGAGGAGAAGCTGACTGACTGGAAGAAGATGGCTTGTCTGCTGTGTAGAAGGCAGTTCCCAAACAAAGATGCTCTGATTCGTCACCAGCAGTTGTCTGACTTGCACAAGGTAGTTACGCTATGTAGTGAGGAAAACACTGGGGTTGTCATAATTAGGTGTGTGAACCAGAAACCATGAGGCATGGTGCTGTTTGGAAAAGTGTTTTTCTTAAAGCAAAAATCAGCAGGTGGATTTTTGCTCTCCCAAAAGTCAGCTACTTCATTTAAGAAGAACTGTTGTGGATTTCATGTTGTTAAAGTGAATCTCTCTTCTTGTTTCAGCAAAACATGGATATCTACAGGAGATCAAAGCTTTCCGAGCAGGAACTTGAAGCCTTGGAGCTGCGTGAGAGAGAGGTCAGTGTTGAGATGAGCAGATGAGTAGCTAATGGAAAACCTGTGCAGGTGATCTGTTGAGCTCTCCTTATCCTGACACACGTCACTGGAGATAATCCTTGTAAGCCAACCCCTTTTCCAGTCAAGGTTCAGAGCTGCCCTGTTAGATGGAGAGAAGTGTCCTGTGTCCCACAGATCTGGCTTAGCATGGAAGGCTCATTCCACCTCTAGCTCAGGGCTGCCAGGCTGGGGCTAGAAACCTACAAGTCTCTTCTTACCCCAGTGCTGGTTCAGATGGTGCTCCAGGGACTTGGGTCTTGGGCTCTGCTGTTGGTGGTGTTGGTATTAGTGGGCTGCAGTCTAAAGCATTCTGACTCCCATTTATCTGACTCCCATAGCTCAAAGCTGAACAAAAGTGTCTTGAAGTCCATGCTAACTGTAATTGCTTTGTGCAGATGAAATACAGAGACAGAGCAGCTGAGAGGCGGGAAAAGTACGGCATCCCGGAGCCGCCAGAGCCCAAGCGCAAGAAGGTCTACGATGCAGGCACAGTGTACGTATCTGAGAGCTCTCAGCAACTGTCTCAGTGCACCATGAGCAGTGAGGGTGGCTTGTTAGTTAACTCTTCTCTTCTTCCTGCAGCAATTATGAGCAGCCCACCAAAGATGGCCTTGACAACAGTAATATCGGGAACAAGATGCTGCAGGCCATGGGCTGGAGGGAAGGTTCAGGCTTGGGAAGGAAGTGTCAGGGCATCACAGCACCCATTGAGGTAAGTAAAGAGGGATGTCTCCTTGAGGAGGTTTGGTGCCTTTGTTTTTTTCTTGTTTAACCAGAAGCACTTGCTGCTGAAGAGCTCTGAAGGAATAAACTGCCAGCCACTGCAAAGCTGCCTCTGTTTATGTTGGCCCCTGCTAATGTTTGTCCCATTGCATGCTGAAGCAGAGGCATGGCTGTGCCTTCCTCCCTTTGGCATTTGAGTCCTGAGGCACTCTGGCCCCAGTACACCAGGAGGGGCTGCCCTCCCTCCAGTTGTTGCCTTTCCTGGCCTTGCTTGTGCTGTTAGGAGCTGTTCTGCACAGTTGGACTGGGGCCAGAGTAGCGTGAGGTATGGGGTATTAGATGTGCTGCAGTCTCTTGGTGTCCATGGTGGTATTTATGGCTGTAGAGATCCCCAGGGAAGCTGGGTGGATTGATGGGATTTTTGGTGGTGCCTTCGTGGTGGTTTGGCCCCTCACTGCAGAGCTGAAGCGTGTCCCTTCCCTTGCAGGCCCAGGTACGAATGAGAGGAGCTGGCTTGGGAGCCAAGGGCAGCTCCTACGGCGTCTCCACGGCGGATTCGTACAAAGACGCGGTGCGGAAAGCCATGTTCGCTCGCTTCACGGAGATGGAGTGACCCCTGCCTGCAGAGCACTTCTTGTTAGCAAGAACTGACTGTTAAACTCTGTAGCCTTGGTGACCTGGCTGTATGCTGGCTTTGGTTTAGAGTTGACCATTTCATTCCCTTGGACGTTGTTCCCTGCTCAGCATGTAACAAACGCTTCCATGAGCAGATTGTTTGAACTGACTCAACTTCATGCTGGAGAGCTCCTGGTTAGACCAAAGGGGATGGCTGATCTTTGTATGGTTGTGTATATAGTGTAATGTATTCTGTGTTCTAGCATGTTGTCCAGGTGCCGCTCCTGCCCCCTGGAGCAGCAGCAGGACCTGATAGCTGTGCTTTCAAACTGTCTCTGCTCTCCTTTTGTTGTATTGTCTGTCTGTGTTTTTTTGGAGAATTTTCCTGTACATTTTGTATGATACATCTTTGTATAGACTTTTTGAAGACTTTGATTCTAGTTGCCAATTTGGCTCATTTCCAAATGAAATACATCCAAAAATTATCCTATTTCTGTTTCTCGGTGGGTGAATGAAGAATTAAGTTGCCAATGCTACTTGTCCTTTCTGTCATTCTGCTTCTTCTCTGATGAGACTTCATCCTGGAGTCTCCGTTCCATGCAGTTCTCCACTCGCCTCCCTCCTTTCTCCCTGTGCTGTGCCTTGTTTTCAGCATCTTTCTCACAGCTCCAGCCTGGATGGTGGCTGGTGCAGCATCAGATCTCTGCAGCCCTTCTTGCCATCACTGTGGGAGCAGGAGAGGTGCAGCAGCAGTGTCTGCACTTGCCCAGAACCCTGGGTGTTACCTGCTGGCCCTTTGGTGGGCAGGGAGGGCGGTGACGTGTGGCACCTCTGGGAAGGTTCCTGTGCTTCACCTCGGCTTCTTCTGGGCTGCCTCGGTGCTGTGGGGGAGCTGCAGGCTGGGTGATGGGAGGATGAGGTTCCCCAGAGGTGTCCTGCAGCCGTCCTGTTACTGCCTTTCTGTTCTCTGCTGTGCTGTGCCTTGTTCACACTCCTCTTCACAAGAGCCAGGGTAATCAGAGCCCATCTCAGCCCTGAGCTCTGCCTTTGCTGGTGCTGGGGGCTGTGGGGTCTTGCTCAGCCTTCACACACAGCTGAGCCAGCAGTGGGCTCTCCTGATGTCCAGGTGGGTGTAAGAAGGGGTAGGATGAAGCAGGAGCAGCTTCACCGTTCATGCTTGGTGCAAAGCCCTTCTGGGGATCAAGGCCAGCATCCTCTGGCTCCTGTTTGGAATGGGTGAATCCTGCTTTGCCGGCTGCTCTAGCTGCACCTCTGCCCCTGTTGCACTGTCACGCTGCTGCCTGATTTTTGAGGGGTGCCTGGCTTGGGATGAGCCAAGCCGGGGAATGCCCCCAGTTCTGCATCAGGGCCGGGACCGCAGGGCTTGGGGACCCTGCCAGAGTGGCCGGGCCGTTCCACCAGGTGGCAGGCGTGGCCCAGCTTGACAGTGTCTGTGGCGGGCTGCCGAGCATCGCTGGGGCTCCAGGGCTTCTCCCTAGCCTGTGACATTCCCTCTTCGGCTCCACAGAGGAAGCCGGCTGGCTTGAAACAACCTCAAAGTGACGGTTCCAGCTTCCCCTGAGGGGGTTGACAGGGAAGGCAGCCCTGGTGCACTGCGATGGGGCCCGTGTGCCCTTGGCAGCCTCCCCCCACTCCCTGTGTGTCCCACTGGCCACTGAAGTGCTCTGCTGCTCTGGGCTGTAAATGGGGGGGTTTGTTTCCCAGCAGGTGGGTTCGATGGATCGATAAAGTCCATTTGTGTAGCTCAGCTTCTTCCCAGCCCATCGATCCCTGTCCCAGTGCGTCCTCCTGCCGAGGGGTGATGCTGCGGGCACGGGGGGAGGGCCTGCAGTGGGCACAGCAGTGTTCTGTCAGATTCACTCCTTCCTTGCTGTAGCCAAGCGCTGCCCCAGTGCCCCATGCCCCAGGAGCATGCCATGGGGGCACAGGGATCTGCTGATGGGGATAACTGCTAGAAGGGGATGCCCAAAGCAGGGTTCCTTCCTGGGGCAAGGCTTTAATGGGGTCCTGGGCTTGCAACCACCCCCTCTTGTCAGATGGTTAAAGCCGACATTCCTGGGCTAGGGCACTGCTGCTGGGTGCCCAGGGAACAAGACAAGCTGGGGAGAGGGGGGTTTGCAGCCTCCCCACTCCCAGGCAGGCCCTGAGCCCCATGCCAGGCGCTGGAGCAGGGCATGGAGGCACCACCGCCTGCCAGCGCCCGCGCCTCCAATTTAGGCAGCGCAGCGCGGCTGTTCGTGACTGAATGCACCGTGGCCCACAGCCTCCAGAGGGACGTGGTGTCCCTGCCTCCCCGGGGACCGACCTCTGGGGGCGGGAGGAGAAGCCCTGGGCTGGGGCCAGCCCCAGAAGTGTGCAGTGACAAGGCAGGGTCCCCCTCGGAGCAGGGAGGGAGCTGCCTTGGGCATGGCTTGCAGGGCTGCCAGTGCACCAGTCCCACTTGGGGCTGAGCCTGAGCCAGGATGCCCCAAAAAGGTGCAGGGGCACTGTCAAAGTGCTGGGGGGCTGAAGCTGGTCCCACCAGGAATGCAGAGGGACACAGCATACTGGAGAGAGGCTTGTGTAGCCTGGCAGGGGCAGGAGGAGATGCAGCTCAGTCCCTGGATGGGCAGAGCTTCACTGCACTCCTTTGCTTCAGTTTCCCTATGGCTGAGCAGCCTCAAGGTCTGTCCGTGGCTGACAAAGGAAAAGTAAAGGCACCAAGCCCCAGAGCAGGTGGAGACCCCAGGCTAGGGAGGAAGGGGGGACACTCAAAGGTGTGACATGAGCCCTTTGCCATGGGCAATAGGTACATGGGAGCAGGACTGCAGCCAGGGGCTCTTTCCAGGCACAGGGCAGCTGCAGGGTGATTTTTAGGGCCTCGGCTCCAACAGGCCTGCAGCTCCTTCCAGCACCTACAATATGCAGAATCTAAGGCCCTTGTTGGAGTAGTTACAAAGTTTGAGATTTTTCTGGCTGGCTTTCAGCATTATTAATGTCAAATTCCCAAGCCTGCGATGCCCTGGCTTTCCGGGAGGCCTTTGGAGCTCCTGCGCGCTAATTGAAGTGAGGAATGCAGCCAAACCATCAGTGTGAACAGCTTTCCTCCTGAGTGTTCCTTAATCACCGGAGTTCTCAACCCATGGCAGAGCTCAGCACTCTGCATGGCCAGCCCCAGACTCTCCTGCACTGTCACTGGAATTCTGCCTGCAGGCAGGAACACATCCTTGTGTTTGGGGCTGCCAGAGGCTCCATGACTCTCTGTGGATTGGGTTGGCTTTCCTGCATTTCCCCTGCCAAAAAGCCTCTTGTGCCCAGCAGGACAGGCATGGAGAGAGCTGGGACCATGGGCTGTGCTCATGCTGAGTGTCAGCCAAAGCCAGGCACCCACAGCTCCATGGGGTTTGTATCCTGGTGCCAAAGGGGCATCTGAAGGGGGAGGTGGTGTTTGCTGCCATGGGAGAGCCTGGGGCAGGGGCACAGTCAGTGTGTGAGGTTATGCACCTGTGTGTCCATGTGTGTGCTCCTGCTCCTCTCCAGTGCCTTTCCCCACTCTGCCTCAAGGCTGCTTCCTTTTCTCTTCCCCACCATGTTGGTCCATCCTCTCCTGAGCTACTAAATTACTTCGTAATTGCCCTGGAACGGTTTTCCCTATTTTACCCAAATGCCCCACAACCCCCTGGCCCTGGTTTCAGCTGTGGGGCTCTGCTGGGAAGATGGGCAGGGCCATGGTGCAGCATCCTGCCAGCACACCATGGGTGCTGCTGTGGCACCCTGCCTGTTTGGGATGCTCAAAGGGCAGGAAAAAGACAGAGGAGGAGGAGGATGCACAGATAAAGGGGGTTGGGAAGGGTATGGGCACCCTGCTCCAGGTGCTCACTACACCAGCACCCCTCCCGCCCCTTGGCATGGAACACCTGTGGCCCTGCCCCAGCCGCCATGTCATCCTGGACACTTCATCCCCAGCCCCACAGCACCAGGGTGGGTCAGGAAGAGGAGGTGTGTCCCTTATCCCTTGGCTATTCTACTTGGATGTGATTTTGGGAACTGCATGGTCCAGGTTTCTCCACTGGGGTGGAAAGAAAAGCATGGTTTTAATTGACTCGCCATCTGCAGCAACGTGGACACCATTTGCAGCCCTGGGGGGTGGGGTGTGGGGGCTCTCGTTGTTGGGAAAAACTAAAAACAGATCGGGGCTGGGATCCCGGAGCCTGGGACCTGTGGCTACATCCAGCATGCTTATCCCCTATCCAGGCAGCTCACGCTGTCCTGAGCCCTTGGGCATCTTCCAATGCCAGGCTCTCCCAGGGGAGATGCTCCAGCCTTGCAGAAATGCTGGAACGTGCAGATTTGGAGGGTAAAGAAGCGGTTTTCCCAGCAGAGACTCTTCCCTGCCTGCGGCAATGAGCCGTCCATCAGCAGCAATGAGCCCCGGGCTGGGCTGGAGCCGCACTGAGCCGCGGGCAGGGGAGAGGATGGAGACAACGAGGGGGCTGTGCGGGGGCACCGAGGGGCTGCGGGCAGGCAGTGCCAGCCTCGCTGGGGGCAGCCCTGGGGACGCAGGGAGAGAGCCAGAGCCTGGCCATGGGGAAAACCTGAACCCCGTGAGCCTCACAGAGCCCGCGGGCTGACAGGGATGAGCAGCCCAGGCCCTCACCAGGTGTGGGATGGGGGAGGAGGGAGGGGAGCTTGAATGGGAGACGATTTCATGTCAAAAACGTTTTCACAGGAATTTGTCACCACCTACAAAAATCTCTTTACCTCCCCCCATTTTTTTTTCCCTTTAGCAGCAACCAGACCTGCGAGGTGTGTGCATGCAGGTGCAATTGAGAAACAGAGACTGGGCCTTTTTTGCTCCAGTTCCTAAAAAAATTTATATGGTGCTTGTTCTCCTCCTCCAAAGCCTAGTTTGGGGAGAGACAAACTGCTTCCTGCAGCACCAAAAACCAGGCAAGAGAAGCATTTTCCCCAGCATATCCCACTGCAGTTCTGCCAGGACCTTGTCCTGGGCACCCCAAAACATCTGTCGGCTCTGGAAGCTGCTTAAACCCCGCGGCCCCAGCCCCATCCGTCCCCCCGGCGGGATGTGCCCGCAGCATCATTAGCGCTCGTCTGGCCGTCGCCGCGGCGGTTTGAACCTGTTTGAAATGCACTTGAAAAGGGTGGATTTGATGGGAGGAATGTGACGGGTTTTTGTTCTCCGAGCCCCCCGGTTGAAGCTGCGCGTAATGAAGAGCTGTGACTTTCACTCGGGTTATTTTGGGATGGACTACTTTTTTTTCCGAGCTGGTGGAAGACCATCAAAGCGGCGCTTTGAAAAATGTCCCAGTGTATAAATAACTCTGCTGAGAGCAGAATATCGCGGGCTCCCGCGCGCGGCGCGCCGAGGCAGACGGCATCTGCCGTGCGACGATGCATTATAAAAAGGAATTATTCATCCCTTCCTCTAATTAGCTGGGTACAGCTCCCCCGCGCAGCAGCAGCCGTGGCCCGGCATGGGGAGCGCTCCCGGCCATGCCAGCAGAGCGGGAGCTGCTCCCGGGGTCCCTCCGTGTGTCCCCCCAGGCCCCCAGCACCGGCGGCGGGTGGGAGCAGCGAGCTGGGGCTGCCATCCATGGGGGAACAGCGAGGTGGGCGAGGTGGTGCGGGAAAACCCGGCTGTCTGCGGGACTCACTGGGGCTGGAAACACCTGATCTGCTGCCTCGGCATCCCTCCCACCGAAACCCCAGCAAAGGGAGCAGGATGGGGGCGAGTCCTTGGTACCCTGCTAGCTCACAACTTCCAAAGCTGGGGGTTTTGGTGCCTGCATCTCGCTGGGTGTGTGCGAGTGTTACATGGGGCATCCCCCGAGAAACAGCCTGCAGCCACAGGAGCCACATAGCTCAGACAGAGACTCGGAGATGCACGGCACAGTCACACCCAGGGGTGGGTTTTCAGGAGATACGGGAGGGATGGGACCAGCAAAGGGAGCCCTGTGCCCCAGAGGGAAGTGGCCATGGTGGCAGCAGCCAGGCAGGCTCAGCACCACGGCTGTGCCCTGGCAAGGACACAGTACTTGGGACCTCCCGGGAGGGAAACTAATTTTAGGAGTGCTCCGGAGGGGCTATTTTGGACCCTTTGCTCTGCGTGAGTCACCTGCTATTTTTCAACCCCTGTGGGGCTATTTCCGTGGCAGAGTGATTTACACGGACTGGGACAATGCTGCTGGCACTCTCCTGGGGTCCTGGAGCCCACAGCAATGCTGGGTACACAACCCACTCCCCAAACAGGCTGCAGAGAGGTCCCCAGGCTGCCTGCTGGGGCTCCCAGCAACTCCTGCAGTGCCAGGGATGCCCAGAGCAAGGTGAACCAACCTGGAGCCCATCCCACCACCCTGCCACCATCTCATAGGACTGTATGGTTGGGCTTGGAGCTCCTTATTCCTCTTGCTCCATTGTTTCTGAGGAGAGATGGATGGGGCGAGGTTGGAAATTGTGGTGGGGTAGTGATGCAGCTGCTGGTTATGGGGAGGGAGACATCTCTGCCTCGGGTGCTCGGGGCTGAACAGCCCTGCTCCCCAGCACACCGGGCTCCTCCCTCCCCAAAACCTGCCGCTTCCGAGCCCGCCAGGCAAAAACCTGTCTGTTTCGGGGTTGTCAGAGCAACGTGATGCACCTTTCAGTTACCACGGCAACCTCGGCGAGAAGTTTTTAAAATTCAGGCAAGGTAATTTCTCCTCGCGCTGCGATTTCGTTATCGCCTGGCTTGCCATTCCCCAGGGGAGCAGCGTCCTCCCTCACTCCTCCGCCAGCAAGGTGGGATCTCGGAGATAAGAAAGGCAGAGTGTGAGGAGGGGGAGTGAGCGGGTGCTCTCCCTGCTCCCCGTTAACAGCTCTGGCCCCAGAGATGTACGCTGGTAATTAATGAGATTGGGGGGCAGGTGATGAGCACTCTGAGCTTAGGGAGATGGGAGAGAGAGGAGGAGGAATGGAGGCAAGGGCGGGTGGTGAGGAGGGTTGATAGGACAGAAGAAGGAGTGAAGGCAAGGGTTGATGTCTGGTGGATAGATAGGGGAGCAGAAAGGATGAAGACAAGGATAGATGGTGGGGAGGATGCCTGGGTGAGCCATGCCAGGGGACCCTTCTAGCACCCTGCTCTGCCTGTGGGGATGGATGGGTGGATGGATGGATGGATGGATGGATGGATGGATGGATGGATGGATGGATGGATGGACAGATGGATATCTCCAGCTACCAACCAGATAGCAGACAAAGAAACCATCCTGGGGTGGGTCACAGGGCCTGTGTAATCCCAGCAGTTTGCACTGCTGTCCCATCATTTCTTGCTGTGAGGAGCAGAGCTGGGGTTCTCTACCACACCTTCATGTCCCAGCCCTCAGCACACTGCAGGTCTCTCTCATGCTGCCCCAGACCCTGCAGGAGTAGGAAGAGGATTCTGCAGCACTGGCAAAGCCTTGACAGCCTTGTCCAACCCAGCTCCCTCCTGCTTACCCCAGTCCAGAGCAGAAACCCAGGACTAATATTATGGTTTGGAGGGTCAGTGAAGCCATAGGGTTGAAGGTTCATTTTGTGAAGGGGAGAGAGAGGCAGGCACGAACACAGGGCTGCTTGTTCTCTGCCTGCCCTGCCCCATGGGCTGTGTGGCTGCCAGGGAGCACACGGGCCTGAGGAGCACGCTGGCCCCAGCCCATATGTTGTTTATCATAAAGAGCTAACAAGCTTAATTAGGGATGTGTCTGTGATAAGGTTATCAACTCGTAAACACTCAGGTTCCCCTGACAGAAGCCCAGCAGTTGCTGACTGAGCCCCTCATCAGGGAGCAGAGTAAATCTGGTCAGGGGGATGCTCACTCTGGAAGGTTTTATTCTGCCTGTGGCACTGGTGGCTGGGGCAGGGCATGCGGGGCTGCACTGATGGAGGAAGAGGCAGAAGGCAGAGGGCTGGATTCTGCTCCAGCAGGATCATTCCAGCCTGCAAGACAGGCTCTTGGCCCACCATTATGTTCCAGAGGGATCACCCACCGGAAGGGACAGAAGGGGCATTCCCAGCCCCCCAGATGGAGATGCCCACAGGAGCAGCCAGATTCCCAGGGAGACCTGTGGACACGTCTTGTGAGGACATGGCCCCAGGGAGAGGCATGGCCAGCCAGAGAGCCGGAGGGGGAGGGAGGAGGAGTGTGGGAGCTCCTGGCTGTGAAGGCGGGGAAGGCTCCTTTCCAGTTCTCTGAGTTTCTTGAGCGAGAATCTGACAGCCCTGAGCAAGGCTCCCCATCCTTGTGGGCTGTTGGCACAGTCTCACCACGCTGCTGGGAGCCGGCTGTTCTGTCCCCTCTGCTGCCTGCTCACTCTGGAACCTAATGGTGGGAGCTGAGGGGGCAGCTCTGACAGCCAGAGCCAGTGTGCACCACAGGGACGTGCTCCTGCTGCAAGGAGCTGGGGACAGGATGCAAACAGGGCTGTGCACAAGCCGCCATCTCCAGGGCTGGGTATCCACTGTAAAGTCTGGCACATTCATTCCTCCATGCAGGCAACAGCAATTCCCACTCCCTAGCTGCCTTTGCTAATGGAGCTGGCCCTGGGCGAGGGCTACAGCACGTGGGATGCTCATCTCCAGCCATCCTTCCTGGGGACTCAGGCTGTCACTGTCCCCTGCAGCGCTGCCATCAGCCCGGGGGGACAAGGCAGCAGCATCTTGTCACCGGTACCTGCTGCAGTGCCTTCCTTAATGACGAGCTCTGCTTGCCTGTCCCCCAATTAACTCTGCTGTGCCGGCTCATTAGGCTGCACACACTGGGAAACGCTGCAGCAAGAGGGATGCTGCAGTCTCACAGGCGTGCAGGGCCCGCTCAGGGATGCACAGGGAGGTGTGTGTGTGTGTGTGTGTGTGTGTATGTGTGTGTGTGTGTGTGTGTGTGTGTGTCGGTCCTGCTCACACACATGTGCTGGCACAGGTACCTGTGTGCCTGGGCACTGACCCCCGTGCTCCAGCAGCACCCACACCCTGCCGCCTGCTCCTCCCGTGATTGCAGCAATGAAGGGCGATGGAAACTTTTCAGGGAAAGTGCTTGGAGCTGCTGTCTCTGGGCTGGGGCTCTGCCAGGGCCCTGCCCTGCGCACCCCGAGCCGAGGAGCTGCCATGGGGCAGGATGCATGGGGCAGGCAGGATCCATGGGCAGGATGCATGGGGCAGGATCCATGGGGCAGGCAGCATCCATGGGGCAGAATGCATGGGGCAGGCAGGATCCATGGGGCAGGATCCATGGGGCAGACAGGATGCATGGGGCAGGATGCATGGGGCAGGCAGGATCTATGGGGCAGGATCCATTGGCAGGATCCATGGGGCAGGATGCATGGGGCAGGATCCATTGGCAGGATCCGTGGGGCAGGATCCATGGTTCAGGCAGGATCCATTGGCAGGATGCATGGGGCAGGATCCATTGGCAGGATCCATGGGGCAGGATCCATTGGCAGGACGCTGCCCCGGGCACCCCGCTGCCCCCCCAGGCCGGAGGACGTGCGGGCAGAGCGGCCGTGTCTGGCACATGGGCGCTGCCCGGGGCTCTTGGCCCCGCTCCGGGAGGGCAGCAGGTGACGGAAAGCGAGCCCCGGCCTGGCCGGGGATCAAAGGCGGCTCAGCTGCGGACACCCGACGCCACCTGCCCGGGCGCGGGAAGGATCCGGGATGTCCTTGCTCCCACGGGCACATCGCCATCCGGCGGAGGCGTGAGGGCTCTCCGAGCGCTGGGTGCCCATCAGGAACCGCCTGGTCCCACCAGCTCCGGGGGCCCCGGATGAGCTGTGGCTGGGAATCCCAGAGCCGCCACGTCCTGAGCCATGAAACGGGGCCAGGCGTCCCCAACCCTGCCTCAGTTTACCCCCTGCCAAAGGCCTCCCCGCCCTGATGTCGCCTCTGGGGAGGACACGTTGATGCCTGGGCCGTGGGAGGAGAGGGGAGATCTGTCCAGACAGCCCCCCGTGAGGACGTACCCTGCTCCCTCCCTGCCGCCAAGCACCAGGGTGCTTTTCTGAGAGCAGACCTGCCCCTCATCGCCACGGGGTAAATCCGAGCTCGGGGCAAGGCTGAGGAATTTCTGTGCTGGCCGCCCAGGGCTCACCCCGTCCTGCTCGGGCAGCCCTTTCCCCTCCGTCAGCGCCTGCCATGTGCGTCCCGCTGCCGCCGCCTCCTCCCGCCTCATCCCCCACTCCATAAATCACACACAGCCCCGCCCGAGCTGTCCGCGGGGCTGGGGTCTGCCAGCTCGTTTGAAGTAGCCAAGGCATCCTGTGAACGAGCTGCCCCCGGCCCTCCCCGACCCCTGGCCCAAGCAGCTCTGTCTGGAGCACCCCGTGTCGGTGTCTCCCCGCTCCAGTAGCAGCAGCGGCTCTGTCACCTCCCTGTTTCTCACACCTCCATCCCAGGGCGCCAGTAAATCCCCTGACCCACAGCTGCCCTGGACATTTTTTCCTACTGTGTCTCCTGCCTTCTCAACACTTTTGGCTCCGCGGTCTCCGCTCCCGGCCCGTCCCCTCAGCCCTGCAGGAGCCGGGGGTCGGTGCTGCCCGCGGGCCCGGCTCCGGCATCCCGCAGGATCTCCGGAGGGCAGCCCTGGCTGCTCGTACCCCCACGCCGAGACATCCTGCTGCAGCATTCCCGTGCCTGAGGGGGCGAGCGAGGGGGGCGGCAAGAAATAGTGAGCCAGTTCTGAAGTCTGTCACCTTCCGGCAAAGCTGGACGAGTCTTAAGATAGCAATGCTGGGAGCTGGGAAATGTGTTTTCTCCGAGTTTGTGGCAGGTTTGTAGCTCAGGTGAATGCTCCCGGCTCCGGGTGATTTATCCCAATTTAATTTCCCAGCTGTCTTTGGCACCGCTCGGTGCCTCTCAGCCCCTGACAGCATCTCCCCAAGACACGGAACCCCCGGGATGTTTTTCTCCTCCATCCCTTCTTTGGCTGGAGGAGGATATTGGGTAAATCACATCCTTCTTTTGCCAGGCCGCCCACGTCCCTCCCACGCTCCATCCCGGAGCTGCTGACCCTGCTTTGATCCGTGCCCTGCGGGGTCAGGTCCCGGGATCCCCCAGCTCCCCGGGAACAGCCGGGACACACGGATCTGTGCCTGCCCCCTGCACTGAGCGCTGTGTCACACCGACTCCTGAGCAGGCTCTGCTTTCCAACTCGGCTGCTGCCTCCCAGGCATGCCCAGCACGCTGAGGGCAAGGCCCTGAACCCACCCTGAGCAAAGGGGCCCTCTGGGGCAGGAGCCCTCCCAAAGGTGGTGGGAGCACCTGCATTTCCCTCCAGTGGCTCTTCCAGCCCAGTCTGGTGCTCACCTTCGGTGCAGCAGCAGCTCCCCCCACCAGCCCTCCCTGGTGGGTTGCATATTTTTAGCTGACAAAGACAAGGGGAAGAAAGAAAGAGAGAGAGAAGAGAAACAAAGAGGAAAAAGGCTCCTTTTTTGTGGGGTTTTGAAAAAAATGGAAATTACCCTGCAGAGGAGGGGAGAAGGGCCGGGGGCTTTCAAAGCATCTTCTTCTCCCTGGAAGTGATATGGAGAAGATGCTCCAGGCCATGTGGCCTTCAGTGGCTTTGAAGTTGAGGCAGCAGCTGAGGAGGGATGTGGTGAAGGGCAAGGCAGGGAGACAGCTTCCCACAAGGCACGTGCTGGCACCAGCATCAGCTGCCTGAGCCTCCCTGACCCCCGGCTGGAGCCTGACCTTGGAGCGGGGGCAGCCCCCCAGCAAGGAGCCAGCCCGGGGGTGAGGGGGCTGTGGGGTGCAGGGAAGGGTCCCAGTGCAGGAGGGATGGGACTCAGATCCTGCATCCCGCTCCTCTTGGGCCTGCCGGTTGCCACGGCGACCCGGGAGCAGGAGCATCATTTCCACGGGATGTCGCTGGGAAAGGGAGAGGCAGGCTGTGGTTCTGGGAGAGGGCTGGGGAGACAGCTCTCTTCAAACTGGGGCTCTCCCAGTTCCTTCAGTCTCCACAGAGAACCCTTTCACCAGCATTCCCACCACAGACCCGGGCTGGGCTGGGCTGACCATCCCTCCTCCACCCCAGAGGGATGCTGGGGCTGGCTGGGCCATGCCAGGCTGGGACATCCATCTGTCCTGGCTGGAATGGGGCAGCCACCACCGGACACATCCCAGTGCAGGGTCCTGGAGCTGAGCAGTTGCTGAGTCACACAGCCAAAATCCTCTCCAAGTGCCTGGTGCTGTTATCCCTGTGAGCTGATCCAGCTCCCGGACCAACTTCTCTGTGTGCACCCACATGCATGGACGTGTCCCAGTTTCTTGCAGCCCTTGAGCCATTCCAGCTGCCTCTGTCCTGTCCTTTGCAGCTCCTCTGTGCACACCAATGCCCACAGCAGCACCACTGACCCACTTACGTGGCACACTGGCACGTCAGGGCTGTGCCACAGAGCTGCTGGCCCCCACCCTCTGCCCACACTCCCTCCCCATGTCAGGAAAGCCCCTGGACACCCCAGAAAATTGGGAAGTTACCTAAAAACTATTGAGTTATTTGGTTATCCTTGTCACACAGATAACATTGAGCATCTCCCTATATCTGTGGGGGCTGGGAGTGGCTCCAGGCAGCAGTGAAGCTCAGCCCAGGCACTCTGGATGCAGCCCTTGATCTGAGGATGCTGCTGCTCCTGGCCCAGTGGCTCCTGGTGCCACCTCCTGCATGGCCACTGCAGCCACAGGACCTCAGCCTCTCCTAAAACAGGAAAAGGGTCTTATAGCCCTCCAAAACAGTGGTATTCATAGATTTGGTGTGCATGGGGATGTGTTGGAGGGGACACACCCACACTGTGACACATCCCTGCCGTGCTGTGCTCACCCCTGTGCCCCGGTGTCCCTCCACATCAGCCCCCCAGCACAGAGCACCCCATGGAAATGTGGGGTGTTGGGACTGGCTCACTGGGACCCAGAGCCACCAGTGCAGGGCTGTTTGCCATTGGCTACCATTCCCATGGCAGCCTGTGAGGTGACACAGGTGTGGTCCCACACCATGCTTTGGTCCCATGTGAACCAGAGGGCACCAGGGATCCTCAGGCATGGCCAGGCATGGGCACCATGATGCTGCTGCTGCTGCAGAGCCTGGGGCTGTGCCTGTGGGGCCGGGCTGGATGGATGAAGGATGGGTGAGGTGGGGCTGGCTTCACCCAGAGGTGGGTGATGGCTCCTTTCTCTGGAGCACGGAGAGCTGCAAGGAGGGGTGACCTCAGCATCGCCAGCCAGACTGCAGGAATGCCAGGAGTGGGCATCCTTCCTGCCCCTCTGGCTTAGAAACCATCACGGGGCAGAGCCGGATGGGCACCACGGTCAGGCTTGGTGCAGGCAGCACCAGCCACCCTCTGCCCACGGTCCTGGGCAGGGCTTGTGTGTCAGCACTGCCCTCCCAGGCGTCCTGACTGCAGCTGGGAAGGGAAAAGCCTCAGTCCCGGGGCAGCGCTTACTGCAGCAGTTTCAGGAGTCTCAGCCTCTCCCAGCCCCATGCCCATCAGTACCTCACACCGCAGACACACCAGGCACTCATCTCCCCCCTCTCGGTCTCCCGTTGTGCCTGGGGACCCCAGCAGGACGCGAGCCGGCCCTCGCAGGCGGCTATCGACCGCCCAGCGCCTCGCTGCCATCGGCCGGAGCTGCTCTCCAAACGCCTTTGCCGCGGGCGCTGGGCAGGACATCGATCACGGCAGGCGCCTTTCATGTCCTCGCTGCACCTTTCCGGGCAGAGCGAGCTCCCGCCGGGCTGCTCCCTGCCCAAAAGGCTGCCTGTCCCAGAGCCTGCCATACTCACGGCCCCTCAGCCCCCTGTCCATGGCCCTGCTGCCCGCTGCCCTCCTGCCTCAGTTTCCCCAGCAGCAGCAGAGCTCAGAGCTCGGTGACGCTGTGGGCACTGCCCGGGCTGGGGGCAGCTCTGCCAGCTGCAGGCACACCTGGATGGCCAAACCTGCTCTGCCAGGGCATGACAGACTCAGTTTGTCCCCATGTCCCCCTCGACACACCCAGGGGGTGCCTCTGCCTGGCCCCTGGCCTCGCTGGGACCTCGCTCAGCCCCTGGGGTCAGACCCCTCCGCTGCTGCCCGGGGTCCCGCAGGGGCACCGCTCCGGCGCAGCCCCCCGGAGGCTTTCCCAGCTCGTCACGGTGCGAGGCAGAGGAGATGATATCCCTGCTCCTGCCAAGACAAACACGGCGCCTTCCAAACACGCAGGGCTTGGCAAGTCCCCGCCTCGGCCATCGATCACCGAGCCCGCCGTGCCGCAGCCCACAGCATCCCATCCGTGGGCAGAGCAGGGCAGAGGGGGCTTGGGGGGGTCTCAATAAACCCCCCTCGCCTCTCCCCGCCCTGCCAGCTGGGGGGTGCAGATCCCACCCTCGTACCCTGCCCGGGGCTGGGGCTTTCCCTGGGTTCCTGATGCCCCCGGGGCGCTGGGCAATGCCAGGGGTCGGTGCCACCCTGGGCACGCAGAGAGTGCCCGGCAGGGCCAGCCCGTCCCCGGGGTGGCTGTGCCGGAGGGTGCCCTGCAGCTGCTGGCTTAGCCCCAGGCAGAAAGTTGGCCAGAGCCAGCTCCAGGCTCTTACAATAATAAACCGAGCTCAGGCAAGCATTTGTCACTGGGCTGGAGCGGGAAAGGACCAGATATCCCAAACATCTGGGGGAAGGAGCGTGGGAGGCAGAGGGCAGCCAGGGAGGTCCTGGAGGGGCCGGACAGGGTCTGTCCTCTGCACAGTGTCCTAAAATGGTGGCAGCAGAGCGTGGCATCACCACGTCAGCCCTTCCAGAGGGCTCGGTTCAGCCTGGAGGGGCAAATCCCGCTCCTCCCTCGCATCCCGTCCCCTGCAGCGGTTCCTGAGCTGGGAGCTGCTGAGGTTTCGTGCGAAGCTGGTGTCTCTGAGAGCTGTGCAGGGGGGTACAGGCAGCTGGGGGGGACTGGGGGATGGAGGCTGCTCTCGTGGCATTGTCAGGCTAAGCCAGACTGGAAGAGGAGGCTGTGGCACGGCTGTCTCTGTGCACCGAGGTGTGCCCATGTCAGGAGCGACCCTGGGGAGAGCCGCTGAGCCCTCCTGCCCCCTTTACTGTCCCACATATGCAGGGACATCTGCAGCTGGAGCTCTCCTGGGGGCTGGGGCATCCCCAGAATTGCTTCCTACAGCGGGGTGGGAAGGGCAGAGGCTTCATGGGGGTGGGAAGGGCAGAGGGCGATGGGCCAGGGAAGGTCCAGCCCCTCATCTCTCACCCCTCTGCCTGCCCTGCAGCCCTCGCAGCATCCCTGCCCCGCAGTACAGCTCCTCCCTTCTCCCATCCTGCATCCACCATTCCCTACATCCCCCTGCCTGCACCCCCCTGCCTGCATCCCAAGAGCCTGTATTCCCCAGAGCCTGGATCCCCCAGAGCCTGCATCCCCCTGCCTGCATCCCCCAGAGCCTGCAACCCAGCTCCCCTCAGGGTGGGTGCCCAGGATGGTGCCAGGCTGCGGGCACCCTGGGGGCGCTGGCAGTGCGGGGGTCGCTGCTGGCAGTCAGACCCGCGGCGGGCAGCGAGGGGCAGAGCCGCTCCCTTCCCTTCCCTTCCCTTCCCTTCCCTTCCCTTCCCTTCCCTTCCCTTCCCTTCCCTTCCCTTCCCTTCCCTTCCCTTCCCTTCCCTTCCCTTCCCTTCCCTTCCCTTCCCTTCCCTTCCCTTCCCTTCCCTTCCCTTCCCTTCCCTTCCCTTCCCTTCCCTTCCCTTCCCTTCCCTTCCCTTCCCTTCCCTTCCCTTCCCTTCCCTTCCCTTCCCTTCCCTTCCCTTCCCTTCCCTTCCCTTCCCTTCCCTTCCCTTCCCTTCCCTTCCCTTCCCTTCCCGCTGCTGCGGGACGAGGAGCGGGGCAGCAGAGGGTTAAGCGGCGTCTGGCGGCGGGAAGGGGACCGGGAGGAGGGGGGCGATGGAGGAGTTTGTTTAATAGCTGGAGACAAGCTATGCAGCTGTGCAGGTCGGACGGGCCCTGCAGCCCCCGGCCCCGCCGCCCCTCCCGGCCGTGCCCGGGCAGGCAGCACAGGCAGGCAGGGCAGGCAGGCTGGCACGGCGCTGGCAGCTGGGCAGGCAGCACAGGCAGGCAGGGCAGGCAGGCTGGCACGGCGCTGGCAGCTGGGCAGGCAGGGCAGGCAGGCTGGCACGGCGCTGGCAGCTGGGCAGCCTCAGCAGGGTTATAAAAAGCAGGAATGCTTCCCCCAGAGCAGCACAGGGCAGGCAATGCCTGCCAGCCTGGCAGAGGATGGTGGCACCGCCCTGGGGTGACACTGAGGGCACACGAGGTGCTGGGGACACTCTGGTGCTGGGGCACGGCCCAAAGGGCTGAGCAACCCCTCAGGTCCTTGCAGGTTCCCTGCGGTGGGTGGCAGCGGGCTGGTCCCCAGGCTGGCTCAGAGGGGCACCAAATCCAGCCCGGGCAGCCAGCTCCCCCTGGCACCGTGGCACTCCCTGGGCACCTGCTCCCCGGCAGCCCCGGCTGGGGCAGGCGGGACAGGGACCCCTGGCCCCCAGGAGGAGGTGTGAGACGACAGGCAGGTGGGGCACAGATGGCCAGAGATGGAGCTGGCACGGGCTGAGCCCAGGCATCCCAGAGCTGCCAGGGCCTCTGCACCACCACGCAGCAGGGACAGGACAGGGACAGGCTGGGAATGGGGAATGGGCACAGGAACAGGGATGAGGACAAGGATAGGGAGGGGAATGGAAATTGGGACAGGAAAAGGGATGGGAATGGGAACAGGAATCATGGTGAGGACAGGAAAAGGGATGGGAATGGGAATGAGGGCAGGGATAGGGATGGGAATGGGGACAGGAAAAGGGATACAAATGAGAATGGGAACAGGTATAGGGATGAGAATGAGGTGGGGATGGAGATAAAGATGGGGATAGGAATTGGGACAGGAACAAGAATGAAGACAGGGATAGGGTGCTGGGTAGGTAGTGACTATCCACCCCAGGCCTGGCAGGGGCTGAGGAGGCAAAAAGCAGCTTGCAGGAGCTGGAAAAGGCAGGCAGTCACCCTCAGCCATGGCATGGATGTGGCCACATCAGCACTTCCCATCCCTGGTGCTGGGGGAAGAGCTCATGGAGTGGGGAAGGGTCCAAGGGTCAGTGCACGAACAGAGGATGCAGTGACCCACCCCTCAGAGAGGCTTGGAAGTGTAAAGAAGCTGGGGGCTAATTAACCTCACTGGCTAATTAGGACAGGAAGCCACAGGCTTAAACTGCAGCAGGGGAGAAGGAAGTTACAGGAAGGCTGATTTATAACTATGGGGACTTGGGAGAGTTAATGGCTCAGTTCTGGGTTAATGATACACAGGGAGGTCCAGGACCCTTTCCGTGCCAGCAAGCCATGGACCATGGGGATGGAGGGGATGGTGGGGACCCAGCTGCTCCTTTGTGGGTCTCCAGGACACCCACACCTATTTTGGGGGCCAGGTCTCGGGAGGTGGGCGCTCTCTGCCATCACACCAATGCAGCTTGGAGGAGCACCCGCAGCCCCCCAGCATCAGGCAGGGAGTTCAGGGGTGCTGAGAGCCTCTGGCTGTGGCTGCCCCACTTAAATTCGCTGCCAAATGTGTGTCACCACCCCCAGAACTGAAACTGGAGGCTGCACCGGAGCCCAGTGGCCCTGGAGTGCCTGGGGGGGCCAGGTGATCTGCCACCACCACAGCCCGGTGTGTGAGGTGCCAGCACAGAGGACAAGGTGCCCCAAAGCATCATCCAGCTCACCAGCTGCCAGCAGAGAAAGTGAGACTGGAAATTCAGGACAGCCTTTGTGTTTGGACCAGATCACGAGAGACTGGGGCTCCGAGGGGAAAATAAAACCTCTCCTTAGAAATTCTTTTATCCCAGGGAGCTCCCGCGTATCGTGTTTCGGGCCATTTATTTGTGCTGCTGACTGGGGCCGCTGCTGCTGCCCTCCCGCACACAGAGTGGCTGGTGATGAGAATCTGGTGACAAACTCCTCATTTTTCAGAGGAAGACAGAGCAGATGTGCGAGGGTGAAGGACGGCGCCAGCTTATTTCTGCGGAGCCATCCCTGGGAAAAGAAGAGGCAGCAGGGGGCAGATCTCACGGCGGGGCTGGGAGCAGACAGCCTCTGTGCCCCCTCCTCAGGCAGCAGCAGTGCCTGGGTGACAAGGTGACCCTGGGTGTGGAAACCCCGCCTTGTGGATTTCCCCTCTTCCTGTGGGGTACCTAGGGGGGTGGAGGGGCGCTGGGACAGGGCAGGGGTCTGTGCTCAGGGGAGGAGTTATTCCAGCAGCAATGCCTGCTTGTGGGTGGCTGCTGCTCTCCATTCCCTGGTCTTTGTGCTGGAATGCCTTGGCTCCCCCTGCCCCGCTCCCATCCAAGAAGCCTTGGCTCAGAGGAAATGATGGGTCTTAGATCAGGGCACCTTCTGCTCCAGCGCGTGTCGTTGTAGTTTTTCAGCATCCTTAACGCCTCATTACCCCATCTGGGAGCAGGTAAGCAGAAGGAGAGGCTGCAAACCTCTGCATGGATCCTCTTAGGCCAAGGGGGAAGGTCCTATTGGGATTGGGGGGCATAGGGCCAAGCCCTGTGGTGCTTGCAGGGGGCTGTACCCACATCTGGGTGAGGAGGCCCTGGCAGAGGCTGCCAGCTTGGCAGAAACAGAGCAGGGGAACTGAGACACACGCCTGGCACTTGGGGGACTCCAAAGTGTCCCCTTCAGGCAGGAAGGACCAGAGCAGGGCTACAGAGCTCAGTGCACAGCACCTGCCCGTCACTGCCTTGGGTGTGCAGGGGGACGGTGCTGGGCAGGGATCACCAGTGCCAGCCCCGGAGGGAACGGTGCCAGGAAGGGATACCCGGGAGCCAGCAGGTCCTGGATGCCAGGCACAGGTACCGAGCAGGGATCCCCAGGTGCCAGCAGCCCCAGGGCGGCGGGATGCCGTGCAACCAGAGCGGGCAGGGCTCACCCTCCTGCCCCGGGCTGAGGGCTGGGGTCACCCCTGAGGGTACCCGGGCTGGGGGCGGCAGAATGGGCAAGGTGGGGCTGGGGACGTCGCCCCACTCCCGGCATCTGGAGATGCCGCGTCTGGGAGTCGGTTTTGGTTTCTCAGCGGAGCCGGAGCTCTCACAAAGCCGCCGACTCGCCGGGGCTCGGCTCCCCGCAGACCCCGCCGCCCCGGGCCGCCCCCCGCCGCGGCAGACAAAGGAGGGACGGCACTTATTTATCCGCCTCCTTCCCGGGACCGGCGGGAGGCTGCTGGGCTGCGGAGGTGCGGCGAGGCACCGGCGGGCGGGCAGGGCGCGGCGGGGCAGCGCCGGCACCCCGCAACAAAGGGCCGGAGCGGGAGGTGAGCGGCGGGGGCGGCGCCGGGGCTCGAACCTGCGGCCCGGGGCGGTGGGAGGGGCCGGGGGAGGGCCGTGCGAGGGACGCCCCCCGCGGCGGGCCCAGAGCGGGGCCCAGTGGGGGCCGGCCCCGCCCGGTGCCCGCCCCGCCCCGCCCGGCGCTCACGGGCCGGGGCCGCGGCGGCAGTGCGGCCGAGCGATGGCGGGGGGCCGCGGGACCCCGGCGCGGCGCTGAGCCCCGCGCCCTCCGAGCGCCCCGCCGCCCCGGGACCCCGCGGAGGTAAGTGCGGCGGCGGAGCGATGCCCGGCGCGGGGGGCGCCCCGGGAAAACTTTCCGCCGTTCGGAACTCGCGCGTGTGGGTCCCCCCCGCCGCGAGTTGCCGGTGGAGCGGGCAGGTGGGGCTCGGGCTGCCGCCGCCGGTGCGGTGCCGGGACCCCATCCCCGAGCCGCCGGTGGCACCGGGCGCGCTGGGGACCCCCGCTCCCCGCCTCGCAGCGGGGTTTTACCGAGGTGGGGATACCCTGCCGGTGGCCCTGCTCCGGGAGCCGCGGCTGGGCGGGCGCGCCCCGGTGCCGCTCGGGGCGGGGGGACTGGCGCAGGGGACGGGGGCTGGCGGGGAGCTGCCGGGGCACGGGGCTTGCGACAGGGCTCGGCGGCGAGCGGGTGCCCGGGGAGGGGTGCCGGGGCAGACACACACGCCGGAGAACGGCCGGCAGCCGGAGCAGGCTGGCGGAGCCCGCCCGGTGGGGCGGCGAGCCCCGGCAGGAGCCGGGCGCGCTGGGGCTGCGCGGAGGGCGCCCGGGCGGGGGGCGCAGGGGACAGCCGGCGCTCCCTGGGGACAGGCCAGGCGTGCCAGAGCGCAAAGTTGTGCAAAGTTATTTCCCGTGTGCGCGGGGCCGCGCTGGGCAGTTAGCGTTATTGTATTATGTTATGTTATTTTTTTTTCCCCCCTATTTTTCCCCCCGTCCCACTGATGGCATCGCGCGCCGTGGCCGGAGGTGGGCCAGGCTCCCCTCCCACTGCCTATCCTGCCTCTATTGCTTTTCCCTCCCGAAATGTTTCCTGCTCTCTCCCGAGGCCGCGGGGAGCGGGCGTGCAGGCAGCCCTACCCCTGGGTCCCCCCGGCTTCTCCCGAGGCATCCCCTGAGCCCTCTTTGGGGCTTCGATCCCAAAATGAGTCCCCGTTCCAGACGAGAAAACCTTTCCCTAATTGCTGGGGCTCGGCGACGCGGAGCTGACCAGCCCGGGGAAGGGGGGATAAAGCCGAGTGGGATTTTGATCTTCCTGCGGCAGCACAAGCAATGGCCAAACTTTAATTGCTAAAAAAGTCCTCCAAGCTCAGACAGCCCGGGGGCTGGAGGGCAGGAATGCGGCCGCTCTCCCCTGGAGTTCTCCGTTTCCCCCGAGTGCAGATGACCCTGGAAATGGACATTTCCTGGCCAAGGTGCACTCCAGCGGCCCGTTTCCCTTTTTTGCTTCCTTGGAATTTGCCTTTCCCAGCCGGGTCTGTGTGCCCCCCACTCACCGCCGGCCCTTTCCCCTCTCCTCGCCCTGCGCTCGCTGCGCTCCCCTCCTCTCCCTCTTTTCCTTTGTTTGCCATCTCGCTCCCTGTCTCTGACGCGTACGCCGCTCCATCCAAATGCAATAGTAGGATTTGCCAGAATTATTTCCTAAAGCTGCCGGGGAGAGGGGGGAGGTTTGGATGGAGGGGGGTTATTTAACTGCAACCAACTGGAGTTTTGGCTGGTGGAGGAATTGGGGGTGCAGGCTGTCCCGGCCTGGCGCTGATGGGAAGGGCAGAGCCTGGGAATGGGTGGGAGAAGGCAGCCTGAAAAGGGACTGAATACCAGTACAATGGAGCAGAGCTGGGTGTGCTCAGGGACAGAGGAGCAAATTGAAATATTTACTGACCCCAAAGGCAAGAAGGAAAAAAAAAATACACAGCCCCAGGGAGCAGCGGTGCCACCGCACTCGGGGTCCTGCCCTGCTGCTGGTGACAGTGCTGCTGCCCTTGCCCAGCTGGGGGCTGGCGGTGTGGGTGCTGTGCACTGCAGGAGAGGCCAGCCAGACCACCCGGGTGGGGTGCGGGATTGCTCCCCTTGCAGCTCAGCATCTCTCTCCGGGGTGCCCCAAAGGGTTCCCACCATCCATCCAGCTCTGTGGGTGTGCCTGTCCCCTGTGGGTGGCAGCTGGCAGAGCCCTGCAGGGCATGGCTTCACCGGGGTGTCACGGTGGGGACCCCTGTTCCCACAGAGCTGCCCCCTTTGCCCGGGCTGGCTGGATGCTCCCCGCATGCCTGAGTGCTGTGGCACAGTGCATCCCACCCCGGCGTGCAGCTCCCTGGGGACACCAGGGGCTTCCCACTGCCCAAATCCTGCCTGAGGTGCCCTGGACTCCCCCAGGAGGGTGCTGCCTCGGGACAGGGGCCTGACCGGGGCGTGGCGTGTCCAGGAGGGGCCGTGGGGCACGTGGGGGGCACCGTGCCCGTGCCCCGTGCCGGGGTGCGTGTGTGGCTTGCTGGAGGCAGCTTGGCGGGCTCCGCTCAGTGCCGGAGCCCCAGGGAGTCCAGCTGCCTGGCACACAGGCAGGGCTTTTTTTTTTTTCCCTCTTCTTTTTCTTCCTCTTTTATTTATGAAAAAAAAAAAATCCTTTTTTTTTTTTTTTTTTTGTACGTTCTTGGAATAATGAAGTCCAGATTTCCTTCATGTTGGAAAGATTTGATCCCAGCTCTGCTTGCTGTGGCTTTGCTGGGGGCTGGGAGGAGAGGTGGGGAGGCAAGGGCTGGCAGTGGGACCCCTTTGGGTGCTGGGGCAGGGAGAGCCAACCCAGTGGGGGGCTGGGGATGCTGCAGCTGAGGGGGGGGAGTGAGGAGGGATGGAGGGATGCTCCTCACCTGGCCAGCTGGGCTGGAGGAGGGTGCTGCAGCAGCTCTCGCCGTGCTTGCCTCGCCCTGCTGCTCACCAGAGAGGTGAGGCTGTGGCCCCCCTATTTGTGCAGCCTGCAGAGCGGGGTTCAGCACCCAGAGGATGCTGTGGGTGATGGAGAGCGGGATGAGGGGCTTGTACCCCTCGGGGGTGGTGGGTGCAGTGCACTGACCTCCCTCCCACGTGTGCCCCCTTGGCAGGCTCGGCTCCCCAGGCTGCCCTCGGTGTGGGCGCCCCGGCGCGTGCCCACCATGCCCGTGGTCGGAGTCCTGCTCTGGGCCACCCTGCTGACTCTGGGCTGGCGGGCTGCCCACCCCAAGGACCACGGCCTCGCTACCCCCAGGGTGCAGCTCTCCTTCAAAGGTAAGGGACTGGTTGTTGGACTGGGGGGCTGGGTGGGACCCCAAGGTGGAGGAAACCACGGGCACCCCAGTACAGGCTCCTCCTCCTCCTCTTCCTCCTCGTTTGGGGGGCACCAGTGATCTGCACCGTCACAATCTCCTCGGGGATCCATATTCAGGTGTGGCTGCGCTCCCAATCTGCACCAGCACTTGGTGCGGTCTTGGGGTGCTGGTAGCCTGCCTAGTGCCCCCAGTGTGCTCCCTGTTGTGGGTGGGTGGCTCCCTCCATCTGGCCAGGCTGGGTGCTGAGGTGCAGCAGCCCCCCCGGCAGCACCCCGGTTCCAGACAGCAGCTTGACGCCGCCCCGACCCCCCCAGCTGGTATTAACGCCTGGGAGCTGGCAGGGAGCCGGGAGAAGCAGCAGGGGAGGGTGCTGGGTGGGGGGAAGGGGCTTAACCCTTTCATTCCGGGGCTGCTTAGCCCACCCAGCCACTCCAGGAGCTGCGGGGGGACCCCTGGGTCAGCTCTGGGGTGCACATTGGCCGAGGGGTTTGTGTTGAGCTCCTGTTTGGAGGTTGCTGAGCAGGGCGGGCTGAGGCTGATGAGGCAGGTCCCAGGGCTGCAAACCTGGAGGAGTGGAACAGGAATTGTTCCTGCTGTGGGTTTGCCTGCTTGGATGTGTGTCAGGAGGTGACAGACACGAGGAATCTCATGTCTGCCTCCCCTTGGGGTCTGTGGGAGAGCTGGGGCTGTGCTGCCTGTGCCCTTCCTTTGCTGTCCCACTGTGCCTTTGCCCTCTGGTCACCTGCTGAAGGTGTGAGCCCAGGGATGTGGTGGCAGAGCTGGCGGTGAGCACAGCAGAGCCAGGCAGGAGGGGCTGGGGGGCTGACAGCAAATGCAGTGAAGCAGCAATAGCCATGGGTGTTACAGGCTGGTCTTGACAGAAAAAATGGCTGGTATGAAGAGTCTGGGGACAAGTCCAGGCTGGAAAGCAGTGAGCAAGTTCCTCCCCAGAGGCAGGCGCCACTTTCCTCTCCAAACAGCGTTTTTAGAGGGTTTGGGGGCTGCTGGGGCACTTTAGCTGCTGTACAGATGCTTCTCTACCTTGGCTTAAAACACCTCATCCTCACAGCTGTGGAGAGGGGAGGCTCCAGCAGTCCCAGCTGGACCTGGTGCCCACTGCCGCGGTGTGCTCCAGGAGTGAGATTAATTCTGGATAGGCATGGTTAAGCTTGCTGTGCCACAAGTTAGGGGCTGGTTTGGGGTTGGTTTTTTTCGGCCCCAGCTGGCTGGAGCAATGGTTCCTGGCTGTGCTCAGGATCTGCAGTCCTTCTCCCTCCTGCCTGAGGTGTGGCAGGGCTCCCCCTGCTCTCACTGCCTAGAGGGGGCATTTGTGGTGGGAGAAGGGCTGATTTGCACTGGCGCAAGGAGAAGAAATGCCAGTGGTGTGCTGGATCCAAGCACATTGGGGTTGGGAAGGGGTGCCCCTCACCTCCTTCCTGCCTGTACTCTGGCAAGGGTGGCAGTGGTGGAGGATTCTCCCAGGGTTTTCCTCGAGGGCCAGCTGGGAGCCTCACACCAAACTGCTGGTGAGCAGCTTCCTGAGGTGATCATCCATGTGCAGCCTCCCTGAAGCCCGAGAGCCAAGAGATATGGGGTGACAGTGGCAGTTGGTGGATGGTCCAGCCCCTTCTCTTGCCTCTAGAGGCAGGGATGATACCCAATGCCCCAAACCTCCCAGTGCAGCTGCAGACAGTGGGGTGGGGTGTGATGGGTCTGGGCTGGGGACATTGCTGTGATAAGCTGGGCTGGGCTCTGCTGTCAGGGATGGCTGTGCTGCCACAGGGCACCAGTGGCTGTACAGTCACGGCTGCTGGGTTGGGGTTGGGTCTCCAGCACAGCATCCCTCTGGCTAAAGCATCCCAGTGCAGGGTAGGATGGGGGTGGCCTTGTGGCCAGGCTGCTGGGGAAGGAGGGGCCGTGTCCCCAGGGGTGTCCCCGGCGCCGTGGCCGGGTGGCTGTGCTGCCTGGAGCGCTGCCAGCCGCGGGAGCGTCTCTGGGTTTGTTTGCCTTCGCTGTTATCGCGCGCCAGGGGTTTGTCGCAGCTCCCCGGGGCCTGCGTCATCCTCCACGGAGCCCCGGCGTCTGAGAGCAGGGAAAAAATACAGCTGTGAAGTGCTGGAGTGATAGGAAAGGGGTGGGAGCTGGGCTGCAGTGCCCTGTGCAGGGTGATGGCCGGGCAGGGTCAGTCCTCCCCCCGTGGTCTCTTTACGTCTGTCCTCCTCTCAAGGCTTTCCTGTCCGTGTGTCGGTGGGAGGAAGGTGACCAGCATGGAAAGAACAGTGCTGGGAGCGGCTCCGGCACAGCTCCCTTTTGCCAACAGCTCTTCCCAGATCCCAGCCCAGTGCTGGCCAGAAATAGGGTGGATATTTTTAATCATCTCCGTGCTAACAATCCACTCGCTCCCCACACTGCCGTGCACATCCTGCGCTCCCCTCTGCTCCGGGCCTTCCTCCGGGCCGGGGGCTCGGGCACCGGAGAGGCTGGCCCGTTCCCCACGGGCATGCAGGAGGTGATGGTGATGATGGTGATTCATCCCTCCGTGTCCTGCTCCCTGTCCAGCGTGGGAACAGCGTGCGGGAAGGAAGGGTGGGCTCCGGCCCCGCATCAGGGCGGGAAGCCCTCGAGGTCAGGGCTCTCCGTGGGGCTTCCAAACGGGAGCTGCTCCTGCAGCGAGGGGAGCAGCCCTGCTGGCACCTCTCGGAAAAGCTGTGGCTGAGCTCCAGCCGGGGGCAGCCCCGGCGGGGAGGGCCGGGGTGAGAGGCAGGGCAGTTCCTGCAGGGGAAAAAAATTACTTTAAAAAGAATGAATTGAGCGTGGAGTCTCCTCTGGGCTGCACTGCCAGCCCCCTGCCTGGCCTCACTCCTGCCTGCCTCGTGCCTCAGTTTCCCCTCCCACCCCGCTGGCATCTCTGCTGGTGGCCAGGAGATACCGGCACGCTTGATCCGGGCCGGGGGGTGGCAGATGGCTGGAGAGGAGCCCGGGCAGGGCACCATGTCCTGGGGGCCACCCAGGCGCCCTCCTAAGCTGCTGCAGCTGTGGGCACTGCTTGGTGACAGCAGGATGGGATAAACAGGGGGTGCGAGCCGGGCCAAGGGCTTAGGGACAGCCAGTGCTGGGAATGTGCTGGGAACACTGGCCCTGTTGGTCCCCACCCTGCCGTGGGTGCCCCGTGCTGCTCCTCAGGCCCCGTAAAGGTCAGGGGGATGCCGCAGTCCCCTTTGGCGTGCCCGAAGGGGCGGGGCCATGGGGCTGAACCCTGTGACCCCTAAGAGGATTTCCCCGGCTGGGACAGTGGGGGGCTGCGGCAGAGCCCCTCCACCCGCTGGGACCGGCTGCTGCTGGGGCTGAGCTCCCTGGCTCCGGCTGCGAGGCTCCATAAGCTCCTTAAACCCTCCCTCCCCCAAAAACCCTGCGCTATTTCAGCCCCCCCAAGCCTGTATCTAATAAGCCAGTTATCCCTCAAATTAACAGTGCTCCTTATGGAACAGCATGGCCCTTCCCGGGGTCCTGGCAGGGGTGCTGGGGCACAGAGCAGAGGGCCTGGAGCAGCCGCAGTTCCCACCCGGCACCGTGCCCTCTCTTCGGGGGCTGCGGAAAGAAATCGTGTCCAAACATTAAACAAAAGAGCCCAAACAGCAGTGGCTTAGGGCACCTCCGCTCAGCACTTTGCTTTTGGGGTGATTGAAGTATTTTTTCTGAAGCCGGGCTCTTTCCTGAAGGGGATTTCGTGCTGCTGGAGCATCCCCCGACCCAGCCAGGAGCCCGGTCTCCACTGCTCAGGGATGCTCGGTGGGGATGGGTTCCCCTCGCAGCGCTGCTCCTTGGGGCACAGGCACACACCAGCGCTTGGGGCAGGCTGGCCCGGGGATGAATCAGCGGTTTCCGCTGAAAAAATGTGGGTTTTCTTTTTATTTTTTTAATTGCTTTTTGGCTTGCGCCCAAGCGGGCGGGCTGCGATGGCTGCGGGAGCACCCGGCCGGCACCTCTTTCATCCCGGGGGATCTGAGCCGGGCAGCGGCCGTAGCACCTGTCTGTCTGTCTGTCCTGTGCCGCGGGTGCCGGTACGGGGCGGTGCTCCAGCGGGCTGGAGATGGCCGGGGCTGGAAGGCAGCAAGCGCGAACAGGAGTTATTTCATCTCCCGAGCCCCTGCAAGGCAGCTTCGGTTTCCTCCCACCTGTGAATCGGTTAAATGGGAAAAGAGCTTGGCTGGGGGCCACGGAAACTCTCTTATTACATGTAATTAGCTTAATTACATCATAAATAACCCATCAAGGGGTAGCGGAGTGACGCTCAAACAAATAAGCAATTCTGCTTTCATCGGACGACCCACCCAGCTCTTTGATCAGCCCTAATAACAACAAATGCTTTAACCACGAGAGGGGACACATCCAGCCCCCCATCCCTCTCCTGGCATCGCTCCCCATCCTGCCCCTCTGACGCATACCCAAAAAGCTGCATCTCAAATTCCGAGCAGGGAAAAAAATTAGTAGGGAACATAATCAAAATTTGGGGCACGCTTTTTAAATTTGTGGGATGAAACGCTGCAGGATGGAGATGGGATTTATCCCTGCTGTGCCAGGCTCCCTTGGGATCAGTGCTGGGCTTCTCCATCGGCATTTAAAGTGAATTCATTCTTCCCCATGCAAAGAAAGGGCTCCCGAAAGGCGCTGGCTCCGCCAGCCGGGGACTGGGGGGGGCGGGAGTGCGGTTATTGAATATAAACACGCCGTGTAATTTACATGCTAATTATGTTGAATGCGCTACAAGCCCATAATTAGAATCTAATTAGGTGAGAGCGCCTGTAATTGGTTTTGGGGAATGCAGTGATGGTGCACCTGGGGAGGTGACCCGCGCGGGTCGTAATGGCATTAACTCTTCATGCGGGTGCCCTGGTGATGTTTGGGGGAGTCGGGAGGGTTTGGGGGACTGGGCTGGAGTGAGGAGTCCCACGGGGTGCGCGGTTTATCGAGAACCCCCAAAATCTCCCCTTTCCTTTGGAGATCAGCGCCGGTCTCCGTGCCAGTGGGCGATGAATGGGGACCACTCACCCCTGCGCGATGGGGGTCAGCGGTGACGGCCAGCGATGGTGGACAGCTGCCGGAGCCGGGAATGCAGCCCGAAACTGGCATTGCAGGGGGAATTTGACTTTGCAGAGCCTGCAGCGGGGCGGCGGTGCCGCGGGCAAGGCTGAGCATCGCGCCCTGCTGCCAGCCTGGGGCTCCTGGCCGCCGGCATCGCTCCAGGGCGCGGGGTAATTGCGGCGCAGAGCCCGAGGACACGGAGCGATGGAGGCAGCAGAGTCCCGGGGGGCGCCTCGGTGGGGGCTCCGCGGAATGCTGCGAGGGGACGGTCCCCACGGAGGCCACCCTGGCTGTGATGCCGAGCGGCTCCTGGCTCCGGTGCTCGGCAATTAAAATAGGATTAGGCTCCCGGCCAGCCGGGGAAGCTGTGTCGGTGCTGGGGTTGGCGATGGCGAAGCAGGAGGGAATTTGCTCGTTGGGGCGCATCGGTGGGAGCGGGATTCTGCAGCCCCTGCCCCTCGGCATCCCCAGGGACACCCCATGGCTGCGGGGGCAGCTCTGGGGGCACAGGGACACTGGGGATTAGGCAGGGCGGTGGCGGTTTGGGAGGTCAGAGGTGGTGGCAGGGTCCTGGCCGCCCCACCATTGTGTTTGCAGAGGGCGTCACGGGGCAGCGGGTCCGGCACCGCCCTGCCTCGGGAGCGCCCCTCTGATCGCTGGGCCGTGGGGGCTGAATGGAGACACCGGCGGGGGGCCAGGGCCCTTTGTGCTGCTGGCCCTGTCCCCTGGCAGGCCCTGGAGACGCCCATCCGAATGGATGTGGGATATCTGGGGCTGTCACTGACATGGAACCCTCCACCACCCAGTGTCCCGGCACTCCAGGATCCCGGGGCTGTTGGTGCTGGTGTTCCCAGGCTTGGCAGGGATCACAGATGAGGGGCTGTCCTGGCATGGGGGCTCCTGCCCAGTTTAATTGCCATCCCTGTCTCTGCCTGCAGTTCCGTCATTGGCAGCTGGGGACGGAGCTCTTCTGCTCTGCCTGTGTCACTCACTGCCAGAGCCACCCTGCCTTTCCTGATCCCGAGCTCTGTGACACCACCGTTGTACTGAGGGAAGCACCAGCCCACCCCCAGTGTGGGGCACACACCTGTACACACACCCAGAGTGTGGGGCACATACCTGTACACACACACACACAGTGTGGGGTACACACCTATACACACACACACAGAGTGTGGGGTACACACCTGTACACACCCAGAGTGAGGGGTACACACCTGCACACACCTGTACACACCCAGAGTGAGGGGTACACACCTGTACACACCCAGAGTGAGGGGTACACACCTGCACACACCTGTACACACCCAGAGTGAGGGGTACACACCTGCACACACCTGTACACACACAATGTACAGCCCAGTGGGGCAGCCTCAGGACACAGGACAGGCAGGGAGCAGCCCCAGAGTGCCATGGCACAGTCAGGGACCAGCACAGGCTGGGGACGCCATGGGTGGCATGTGAGCCAGCAGCAGGGAGCATCTGGAGCCCAGATGGGGCAGGCAGGAGGAGGAGCCTGCCGCGGGTGGGTGGGTGAGCTGGCCCCCCATCCTTGGCACTGTTCCACTGCAGCAGCTCTGCCATGGCTCCCCCGCCTGCAGCCCAAATTCCAGCCCTTGCTCATGCCCACTGTGCTCATCCCTCCCTGCAGCCCTGGCAGACAGGCAGGCCCCGAGCCCCCAGGCCAGCAGGGGTTCCTGTCACAGCTGTGACACCGTTCCCGCAGCCAGCCCCCACAGTTCCCATTCCATGTGTGTGCTCTGGCCTCGCTGCTGCGGCTGAGCACATCCAGATCTGCGCAGGGGTGGCACTGGGGACCATCAACCACTGCCAGCCGTGGGACAGAGGGGCTGCCCTGCATGGGAGGGACCCTGGGGGCACCTGTGGGACACTCCAGTCCCTTGTGCAGCCCGGAGGTCAGGGGATGTGCAGGCACTTGGCCTCGTGCTGGCAATGGAAGCTGGCTGCTGGAGCCCTGCCCGGTGCTGCCTGGAAGCCAGGGTGATGCTTCCTGACACTGACCTGCAGGACCCTGCTCTGCTCCTCCCCTGGAAGGGTCCCCAGAGCTGCTCCTGGTGCCTCCTGTGACACTCTCCACAGGGTGAAGGTGCTCATTGGATCAGTGCATCATGGACGTGTCACCCGATGGCTGTTGGTGGCATCCAAAGAGGATGACAACGCCAAAGAGTATGGCATCGGGGGCAGATGGCATCCCATGAGGGTGACATCCAATGACTGAGGATGGCATCTGATTGTTGCTTGTGGCATCCAAAGAGGGTGACACCTTTTAAAAGTGCGGTGTCTCCAAAGTCGTTGGCTTCAGAGGCTGATGGCATCACGTGTAGGTGGCATCCAATGGCTGTTGATGGCATCCTGAGAGAGCAGCACCTCCAAAAGGAAGCATATGGGCAAGATGACATCCCATGGGGACGGCATCTGATGGCTTGGAGTGGTATCCAAAGGGGTGGCATCCAGGGCAGATGTCATCCCATGGAGGTGGCATCTGATATTTGGGGGTGGTATCCAAAGAGGGTGACACCTCCAAGGGGAGTGACTCCTCCAAAGAGTGGCATCTCCAAAGAGGTGGCCTCCAGGACATTGTATCCTGTTGGGGTAGGGTGCTCTGTCTTACTCGTGCCCTGGCCCTGCTGCGTGGTTCTTGGCACTGGCCCACATCATCTGCAGCACTTCTGCCTTCCATCTGGCTGCCTCGTTGCACTTGTGAATATTCATGACCCTCATTATCCTCTTTCACTCCTTGCTCCCACACTTAGACTAAAAATAACTTTCCAGGGGGGGATGGGGTGTGCGGGGCGGGGGGGAGGCTCATCACCTCCCCTGGAGCTCGTTCCCGGGGGTCCCAGCTCTCCATCCTAGGAGCCAGAGGCTTGGCTGGAACATGTAGTCATGGTGCAGGAGGAGGATGATGCTGGAAATTTTGGGAGATATGGTCTCTGGGCTGAGGTGGCAGAGAGCTCTGGTCTCCTGCCCCATCTCAATGGCAACCTTCACTCCCTGTTGTGGGGTGCTGGATCTCCTGAACCCGGGTTATGCTGGCCACTCTTGGTTGTCCCAGTTGGCCATGAGCATCTCTGTCATTGTCCCTTGTCCCGCATAGAGGTGGCAGTATCATGGTGCTCATGGGGTGGAAAGCAGGCACCTCCTCTCATGGGCTGTCCTCCAGCTGGGCCCAGCTTGGACTCAGGGGTGACACTGGGGTCCCTGGGGTACTGACACCTTCCCTTTCCCCTGTAGAGCTGAAGGCCACGGGCACAGCACACTTCTTCAACTTCCTCCTCAACTCCAGCGACTACCGCATCCTGCTGAAGGATGAGGACCACGACCGCATGTACGTGGGCAGCAAGGACTACGTGCTGTCGCTGGACCTGCACGACATCAACCGCGAGCCCCTCATCGTAAGGGCAGGGCAGGGCGAGCAGGTGGAAGGGGGAATGGGGCATTTTGGGGACCTTTTGGATGCCAGGGCAGGAGCTCGATGGGCATAGCTGGTGCTGGTGGGGCCAGGTGGGAGTCCTGGTCTCCCTGGGTTGGTGTTTCCACAGATCCATTGGCCCGCGTCCCAGCAGAGGATCGAGGAGTGCATCCTGTCAGGCAAGAACAGCAATGTGAGTAACCACCATGAACCCCCTTCTGGTTGTGGGGTGGGGCTGGTGCCTGGCACTGGAGTGGGATTTGTGTCCCTGTATCCTACTCTGGAAACGCCACCCCCTAGCATGTACAGCTGTGTTGGGATGGGGTGGTGCTCCAGAGTGTTGCAGTGTCCTGTCACCCATTCTGTTCCAGCCAGGCAGGTCCTGAAGAGCTTTCTGGGCAAGTAGGAGGCCAAGCTCCCCATGCTGCTTCCTCCTACCAGCCAGGACTGGGCCCTCTGGCTGCCAACTTGTGAACCATGCCATCCCCTGATCCATGCTGTCCCATGCCACATGCCATCCAATGATCTGTTCCATCCCATGCCCACACGAGCACCACCCCACAGCAATCTACAGCCCCCGTGCTTGGGTTGATATGTTCTCCTCTGCTTCCCAGGGGGAGTGTGGCAACTTCATCCGCCTGATCCAGCCCTGGAACCGGACACACCTCTACGTGTGCGGCACCGGCGCCTACAACCCCATCTGTGCCTTCGTCAACCGCGGGCGCAAAGCCCAGGTGAGGGGCGGGAGGGATGGGCTGCTGAGCTGTGTCTGCCACGGGGGTGTTGGGCTGCTGTGTGCCACAGGGGTGCTGAGCTGTGTCTGCCACGGGGGTGCTGAGCCATGTCTGGCACGGGGGTGCTGAGCTGCTGTGTGCCACAGGGATGGTGGGCTGCTGTGTGCCACAGGGGTGCTGAGCTGCTGTCTGGCACAGGGATACTGAGCTGCTGTGTGCCACAGGGGTGCTGAGCTGCTGTCTGGCACAGGGGTGCTGGCACAGCCACCATGAGGCTGCAGTGGGGTGCGTGCTTGGCTCATCTCTGCTGGCTGCTGGGGAGGTGAAGGTTGTGGGCAAGGGCAGTCTGGGTGTGACCATGGCTAACAGTGTTGTGCTGCTGAGCGGGGCCAAGCCATCTCCACAGACCAAGGACTTCTCTTCACGCTGGAACTTGGCTGCACTCTGTGGCAGCTCGCACACAACGTGCCCTCCCACCCTGCTGGCTGCAGCCACTGCTGGATCTCCACTGGGACAAGGGACATGTCAACCCAGCTTCCCACTTGCTGCCAGTCTCCTGAGCCCCTCACCGTAGATTCCAAGGATGCCAGCACCAGTGCTGCACAGGGAGAGCCGTGCAGGGATTGTGCCAGCTCGTGTGGCCGTGTCAGGAACACCTCTGGATGGGTGTCACCCAGCACCAAGGACCACAGCGTGCAGTGAGAGGGTGGCAGAGCTGCATGCCGCCAGGCAGGAGGTGTGGCAGACAGAGGAGCATTTCCAGGACAGCCTTGGGAGGGAGCTGGTCTCTGCAAGTGGCAGCATGAGCATCCCAGGGGTCCCAAGCCCTGTGAGGTGTCTGTCCTCTCTGTGCTGGAGTGACAGGTCCCAGACTGTGTCTTCTCCTGAGGCTGGAGAGGGAGTCACCACTGATGGAGGATCACGGCGCTGGATATGAGAGAAGGGTGCCTGCCTCAGAGCCCCCAAACCTGGCATGGGCATTGAGAGAGGGGAATGCTGCTCAGACATCCCAAATTTGGATTGGATTGGGTCTGAACTGGGGAGTGGCAGCATATGAGGAGGACCTGGGGTGCCAGTGCAGTGGAGGACAGCACTAGCTGGCCAGCAGGGTCAGTGGCAGTGTGGAAGTGTTCAGTGACCCCGTGGCGCTCATAGCTTTGATGCTGAGGCGTTGCTCATCAGTGCAGGAGGAACAAGGTGGCAGGTGCTATTTTTGAGCCCCCAGGTGTGAGCCCAGCCTGGCTGGCTGTGGGCAACCATCTCTCCACTCTCTGCTACCCCATGCTAAGGGCACCCCAGTTCTGTGGGAGAGAGCAGGATCCATCCTGGAGAAGCTCCTGCTGGAGGCCAGCCCAGCCTGGAGCATGAAGGAGCCCAGGGGGACAGCAGTGCTGCTGCTCAGTGGGCATCCATCACCCATCTCCTGGGGTCCCCTGCTCCCCCCTGCCCTGGGGGTCCTTCCCCTGCTGGTGCTAACTCTCTGCCCTGCTCCTTTTCCCCAGGGGTTCCCGCCGAGCCAGCCGGGAGGCCGGGGAAGCAGCTCCACCGACAGCCCCCTCAGCCCGAGACCAGCACAGAGCAAGGTGGGAACGGGTCTGGGAGCCCGCCTGGCACAGGGGCGCCATGCCAGAGCCGCGGGCTCCTCCTCCCACTGGCATGCTTGGACCCTGGGCATGGCCGGGCACTGCCCCCTTCCCTCCCAGCGCAGCATCTCCGGCCCCGGCCTGGCGGCGGCTCTCCTCCTCCCACTAACTCCTTCCTCCCAGCCCGTGTAGGATCCCCCCATCCTAGGGGGGACACTGTCAGGGATGGTGGCTCTCCACCCACCGCTGCCTTTGCCTACTCCAGGCTTGCTGTGTCCCTTGGAAGTGGGACTGTGTGTCAGCAGAGCCACGGGGCTTGGAATGATTCAGGGGAGGATGTGCAGAATGTGTTGGGGTAGGACCTACAGAGACTTTACTGAGCAGCTGCTTCACCTTGCCCCAAGAGGGGCTTATGTCATCCTGGCAGTCAAGTGCACTCAGGGAGGTGACAGCATCCCCAGCTCCTGGGAGCACCCCAGTGTGCAGCCCACCCTGACAGTGTCACCCCCAGCCTCTCCCCTCCGGACTAACACAGGCAGTGCATGGGCTGGGGAGCATGGGGGACATGGGCACCCTGGTGCAGCCTGAGGCTCCCCCAGCTCCTCGGGTGGGTGGGGGCAAAGGGTGATGCTTGGTAGTGAGCATCTCCCAGACTGTGGGCAGCTCCTGCTGCCAATTCCCCAATGCCAGCTGGGAAAAGGCTGTGTCCATTTTAGCCCCCTCAGGTCACCCCTGCTGGGCCTGTCATGGTCACCCCTGTGTCCCAGCAGGAGCTCCCTGGGGCTGCCAGCACGTGCTTCCTGGCAGCTCTGGTGCATTTCCAGGTGTGTTAGCTGATCAGCAGTGCCAGCACCACAATGGCTCCTGTGTTGCCTGATCAGGAGGGTGAGATGGTGCAGCCAGTGCCAGGGTTGTGCTGGAGAGACAGAGGTTGTCCATGTGAGGTGGTTGCCCACTTCAGGAGCAGGGCCAGCAGTGGGCAGAAGTGTTTGTGATGGTGATGGTGGCACAGACTGCACAGTGCCGTGATGGGGATGGTGAAACATGGCTGTGCCCCTCTCTGGGCAGCTGGTGTGAGCAAACCCTCCAGTGGGAGATGCCCACAGTGAGATCCCAGCCCCTCACCCTCCCTTGTTCTTCCCAGAGCCTGGGCTCCACCAGGACCCTGCTGGCCTCTCAGTGGAGGGTGGCTGTCACTGTGTCTGTCACCCATGTGCCAAAGCCAGGGCACAGGGCCAGCGGGCATCTGCCCAATTTGGTTACTTAAGGTCCCCCATGCCCAGGCTCCCCATGGGTGCTCTGTGCTGCTGCTTTGTCTCAGCTGAAGGTGGTCCTTCTGCCACGGTGAGAAGTGACCTGGCTGGGCCAGCCTGACAGAGGATTTTGGAAGTGCCTCCAGAGGCAGTGTGGGTCTCACTCCTGGCTGGGAATGTGTGATGGTGCCAGGGATGGCCACGGGAAGGCAGAAGCAATGGTAGGGAGGCATCCCATGGAGCAGACACAGCATTTCACCATGTGAAGAAAAGAACTGGAAAATGGCCCCTGGCAAGAGAAGTGCAGTGGGTCCAGCAGCCAAGCTGTGCTGAGCTGTGCTGCAGGGCCGGCCCTGCCTGCTGAAGCTGCTGGGGCTGTGTGACCTTGCTGGGCAAGTGACAATGTGCAGCACAGCCAGCTGGAGTGAAGAGGCTGTCAGAGGGGGATGTTTTCCCAGACCTGGAGGATGGATGCCCCACTTCAGCTTGATGGCTCAGCCAAGTCTCCAAGTGGTGGAGGGCATGGAGAAGAAGCCAGCGTCTTTGGAGGAGTTGCTCACAGGAGCTTCAGCTTCTCAGGAGACCTGCAGACCCCTTCCACGTCTGTCCTCGCTGCTGTGCACCGTCCTGGAGGAGGCTGCCTCTCCTGGGGGGCTTTGGGAGCTGTCACATGAGTGGAGGGGTGAAAGTCTAACCAGCTGCTCTATTTGCTTCCTTCTTCAGGATTATATCTTCTACCTGGAGCCAGACAAGCTGGAGTCAGGCAAGGGGAAGTGTTCCTACGACCCCAAAGTAGACACTGTCTCTGCATTAATAAGTGAGTCCTGTGGCTCCCTGGAGCCAGTGCTTCCTGTTCTGGGCAGAGGGAATATGCAGGTGGGATGGAACAGCTGCACCCAGAGGAGCAGGGTTCCTGCTCTGCCACCCCTGCCTGCCTCAGCTGGCCAAGCACCTGAGCCAGCAGAGGAGGAGATCGTGGTTACAGACCAGTGCCAACCTCCAGAACTCTCTGGGATGGTCACAGGCAGTGGCTCTTGGTTGCCTGGTGGCTACTGGCCAGGTCTGGGGCTGGCAGTTGAAGAAGGTGGGTGGATGGGATGAGGTGGGCATTCCTGGCTGACCTCTGCCCTCTGCAGATGAGGAGCTTTATGCTGGTGTGTACATTGACTTCATGGGCACAGACGCGGCGATCTTCCGCACCATGGGCAAGCAGACAGCCATGAGGACAGACCAGTACAACTCCCGCTGGCTCAACGGTGAGTGCAGGGGACACTGGCCCAGGTGCTCTGGGGACATCATGGCTCCAGGCCTAGAGGTGGGACCTGACATGTGGGACTGCCTCCTTCTCCAGAACGGAGACAGCAGCCAGGATGGATGGATGGATGGATGGGTGGATTGATGATAGATAGATGAATTGATGATGGATGGATGGATGGATGGATGGATGGATGGATGGATGGATGGATGATGGATGAATTGTACATGGATGGGTGGATTGATGATGGATGGATGGATGGACGGATGGATGATGGATGAATTGATCATGGATGGATGGATGGGAAGGCACACAGAAGCAGGGCTAGCTGTGTGGGGCACTGACAGACATGCCTGGAGCTTTACTGGGTGGAGGGAGCAGACTGGTGAGAGATGGGGCTGGCCCTGTCAGTGTCAGTGCACGGGTTTGTGCAGCGCTGAGATGTCACCCGTGTCGCCTGCAGTCGGTGACCCCGAATGTTCATCTGCCCCCCTCGGAGCACCCCTGCCTGCGGGGCAGCAGCTGAGTAAACACAGCAGAGCAGATGGGATGATCCTGCCTGGCTGGGGAGCCAGCAGGGTGGTAACCTGAAGAGGGGGAGCTGTCAGCACAGGCTGGACACGGGCTGATGGATGGCAGGGAGAAGCTTCCTGAGAAGCTTCCATGCTGTGTGGTTCCTTCCTGGGGAAGACTGGTTCCCACCACCTTGCTCGTAGAGCTGATGTATCTCTTCAACCTGTGGACCTCAGGAATGCTCCCAGGGCCCCCAGAGATGCTTCAAGCCTCTCCTGGTGTGTTAGAGATCACAAGAGACACTCAGAGATGTAGCTCTCACTCTGACAGCGTGAGAGATGTGATGCTTCAGCAGAGGGGGGCTCAGCATCCTGCTATGACATGGAGCAGGGGTGCCACTGGGCTGATGGTGCCATGCTGTGCTGTGCCATTCCAGACCCAGCCTTTGTCCGTGCCCAGCTCATCCCTGACAGCAGCGAGAGAAATGATGACAAGCTCTACTTCTTCTTCCGAGAGAAGTCGGCTGATGCCCCGCTGAGTCCTGGGGTCTATTCCCGCATCGGGCGCATCTGCCTGGTAGGTGTAGCGGAGGAGAGGCAGGAAGCAGGCCAGGAGGTGGGCAGGGGGACAGGCAGGGCTCAGCACAGGGGTCTCACTGTTGCAGAATGACGACGGGGGCCACTGCTGCCTTGTGAACAAGTGGAGCACCTTCCTGAAGGCCCGGCTGGTCTGCTCTGTGCCGGGACCCGATGGAATTGAAACGCACTTCGACGAGCTCCGTGAGTGTGCCAGGAAAGGGATGGGAGCCTTCTCTACCCCTGCAGGCTTGGGCGGCACCCTGGGCAGAGCTGGGGACACCGCTGCTGCCCCTTGCCTCTTGCTCTTCCATGGGTAACTGCTCTGCCTGTACCCTGGTGTCCCTGCCTACCTTCCCTATGGTGACGCCTCCATCTTTCTGTCCCAAGAGGACGTCTTCATCCAGCAGACTCAGGACACCAAGAACCCTGTTATCTACGCTGTGTTCTCTGCTTCGGGGTGAGTGCTGACCCTCCTGGCACAGTGCAGGAGAGGAGGGAGTTTCAGCTGGGCGTCTGTCCTGGCAATGCTATGACAAAGGGTGGCAGCACGTCCTTGCCCCCAGGTCGGTCTTCAAAGGCTCTGCTGTGTGTGTCTACTCGATGGCTGACATCCGCATGGTCTTCAACGGGCCCTTTGCCCACAAGGAGGGACCCAACTACCAGTGGATGCCCTACACAGGAAAAATGCCCTACCCCCGCCCAGGCACCGTAAGTTACCCCCGGGCACCATGGGTATGTGAGCCAGTGCCTGCCAAGCAGCCGGCACCCTCAGACCTGTGCTCAGGCACCAGTTCACCAAGCCCCGGTGATGTTTGTACCACAGTGCCCCGGGGGGACCTTCACCCCGTCCATGAAGTCGACCAAGGACTACCCCGATGAGGTGATCAACTTCATGCGCGCACACCCACTGATGTTCCACGCCGTGTACCCCACGCACCGCCGGCCGCTGGTGCTGCGCACCAACGTCAACTACCGCTTCACCACCGTGGCCGTGGACCAGGTGGACGCGGCAGACGGGCGCTATGAGGTGCTTTTCCTGGGCACAGGTACCCACGCCGCGCACCGCGGGAACACAGCATGCTCCGCCGCGGCCCGGAGGGCACGGGCACCACCAGGGCTGGCCAGAGCACGGTGCCCTCCACCGCTAGGGCGGGGTGTGGGGCTGAGAATGCCCCCCTGAGAGCCCTCTGCCCCTCCTCCAGGCTACAGACTGTTCTTTCCCTGTCCCAGTGCCATCCCACAGACCCTGCTGTCCTGCCTGGTCCTTCCCTTAGCCCGCCTCCCATCCCTGAAGCCAGTGATCCAGCATGATCTTCCCATCCTCGGGATCCTGCCATGCAGCCTGATCCTCCCCCTGTCCTGGTGCCTGTTCCAGGGGCCTCATCATGCAGACTCATCCTTTCCTGACCTTAGCACCCACCCATTCCTATTGCCCATGCTAAGCCCGTCATCATCCAGCCTTGCACCTTACCTACCCAGTTGCCTATCCCAGAGGCACTGACATCCAGCCCTGTCCTTCCCAGATCTCAATGCCCATCCTAGGGGCACTACCATCCAGGCCAGTGCTTCCCCTGCATCCCAGAGCACCCCTGATCCATCCTGGTCCTTCTCCTGCCCTGGTGCATGTCTGCATGCTGCTCTGGGCACTCTCTGGCACTCTGGTGGCACTCGTTAGACACAGCTGGTTACCTGAGCTGGCACACTCCACCCCAGACATAGCTAGCTGCCACAGCAGGAGAGAGATGGGGATGGGCCTGGGGGATCCTTCCTTTCCACAGGCCCAGCAGGGATGCCCTTCACAGACAGGGAGGGCATGGGTGCCCAGGGTAGCACTGAGCACCTGGACACTGTGGTGTCTTGCAGATCGGGGCACCGTGCAGAAGGTCATTGTGCTCCCCCGGGATGACATGGAGACAGAGGAGCTCATGCTGGAGGAAATTGAAGTGTTCAAGGTAAGGGCTGGCATGTCCTCCACCCTCTGCTGAGTGTTCTTGACCCTGCCAACCAATCCCTTGGGACAGCAGCCAGTCCCTTGAGTTACCAGTCATTCCCTGGGACAGTAGAGAGCCCCTTGGGACATCAGCCAGTCCCTTGGGACACTAGTTACCTCTGTGCTAGCTCTGGAGGGACTCCAGGCTTTGGTCCTCCTGCCTGCTGCCCACTCATATCTCCCCCTGCCTGCTCTGCCTGCTCCAGCTGCCTGTGGGGGGTCTGGAGTGCCCACCCCAGGGCTGTTAGCATCATTCCAAGCAGTTATCCCTCCATCTCCTTCATTCCTGCTCTCATCCAGGTGCCAGCCCCCATCAAGACGATGACCATCTCCTCCAAGAGGGTGAGTCCTAGCAGAGGCTGGGTGGGCAGATCCCGTCCCTGTCCCAGCGGTGGCATTGCCCAGCATCACCACAGCACCTGAGCAGGGTGTTTGCAGGGCCCTGATGCAGTGGGGATGAGGCAGTATCTCAGCCTGTCCTCCTTGTTCCCCACAGCAACAGCTCTATGTGTCCTCGGCCGTAGGCGTGACGCACCTGGCGCTGCACCGCTGTGACGTGTACGGGGAGGCCTGTGCCGACTGCTGCCTGGCGCGGGACCCCTACTGCGCCTGGGACGGCAGCGCCTGCACCCGCTACTCCGCCTCCTCCAAGAGGTACAGCGTGGCCAGGGAGGGCAGGGAGGGCAGGGGGGCACCCCCGGCACAGGCTGCCCCTCTCAGCTCCCGCTTCCTGCAGGCGCAGCCGGCGGCAGGACGTGCGGCACGGCAACCCCATCCGGCAGTGCCGCGGCTACAACTCCAACGGTGAGCGGGGCTGGGACAAGGCTCCAGCATGGGACACCTGGGAGGGGAGGCTGAGGGCACAGGGCTGCCTGGGGACACAGGGATTCCTTGGCAGGGATGGTTTTGTGGGTAGATGTAGGGGAAGATACATGGATGAATGGGTGGGTGGTGGATGAGTGGGTAGTTGTAGGGGGGAAGATGAGCACTGATGAGTGGAAACATTGGGAATGAGAACAAGCACAGATGAATGGGTTGGTTCACGGATGCATGGCTGGATGGAGACATTGGGGAGGAGATTGAATATACTTGGATGCAGTGGGTTTGGGGGTGACCTGGCTGCCTGTGGCCCCCCTGCAGCCAACAAGAACACGGTGGAGGCCGTGCAGTACGGGGTGGAGGGCAGCACAGCCTTCCTGGAGTGCCAGCCCCGCTCGCCCCAGGCCAGCATCAAGTGGCTGCTGCAGAAGGACAACAGCGACCGGCGGAAGGAGGTAGGGCAGGGCCGCGCTGGGGCGCGGGGTGCTGGGTGCCAGCGCTGAGCTGTGCCCCCATCTGCGCGGGGGTGCCAGCGCTGAGCCGTGCCCCCGTGCTGTGCCCCCATCTGCGCGGGGGTGCCAGCGCTGAGCCGTGCCCCCGTGCTGTGCCCCCATCTGCGCAGGGGTGCCAGCGCTGAGCCGTGCCCCCTGTGCTGTGCCCCCAGGTGCGCGTAGAGGGCCGGGTGCTGCGCACGGAGCAGGGCCTGCTGCTGCGCGCCCTGCAGCTCAGCGACAGCGGCCTCTACTCCTGCACCGCCACCGAGAACAACTTCAAGCACACGGTGACCAAGGTGCAGCTCCGCGTCCTCAGCAGCCGCGCCGTGCACACCGTGCTGGTCCAGGCAGAGAGCCCGGCCCCCGGCCTGCCCGGCGCCCCCACTCCCCGCTACCAGGACCTGCTGCAGCTCCTCAGCCAGCCCGAAATGGGACTGCTGGACCAGTACTGCCAGGGCTACTGGAGGCACACGGCCGCCAGCCCCCCGCAGCCGCTGGCGGGCCTCAAAGCCAAGGAGCAGCAGGAGCAGAGGAAGCCTCGGAACCGCCGGAATCACCAGCCAGAGACCTATGGGCATACATGAAACCATCATCAGGGACTTTGCTAGCACAGTGGTCTATTTTTCCCCCCTTTTAATATTAAAAATATCTATAAATAAATAAATATATATATATATATATATATACACATCCACGCACGCACACACACGCAGACACACACGCTCTCCCCTCCCACAGGAGGTGGTATTTATTTGTAGGCTGTACATAGGCACTGGGGTGGTGCTGCCCCCACCTCCCAGCTCCAGGGAGGAGCAGGGGCCCCTGAGGTGGCTTCAGCCACCATCGCTGTCTTTCTCCCTGCCAAGGACCCCCAGTACCTGCTGTGCAGGGACCGTGGGTCACCACAGCCCCACTGCCACACAGCTGGGACACTGTGCTGGAGGATGGATGTCCCTGTGTGGGAGGCCCTGGGGAGGGCAGGGGGGTTGCAGTGCCAGCCAAGGGCTGCCCGCTGTAAGCTGGGCAAGACCATCATAGTTCTGTGCCTCAGTTTCCCCACAGGGTTATGGAGGAGCAAGTGCTTTCTGTGGGGAAGCTGTAGACCACCAGGCAAGCTGAGGAGGAGGGGCAAGGGTACATGGCTCTGTCCCCTCCCTGCGGGCTTGGCAGGGGTGAGATCGGACCTCAAGGTGGGACCGAGGTGTCCAGGGAATAGTGGGGGCTTGGCCCCAGGGTCGTGGGATGCAGAGGGGAAGGAGAAGGAGCCACACTGGTGTGAAACCTTGAGTAGCTGCTGGAGCTTGGTGACAGTGGCACCCAGAGGGGTTTGGGGCACCTAGCCCATCAGCCACCCTCCTTGGGCACCCTGGTGGGTGTGGAGGGCTGTAAATAGCTGTACATGGGAACACAGGGGTGACCAGGGCTAATAAGTGCCCGTGCTGCCAGGGGTACTCCCAAATAAAGGCTGGCTTTGGGACAGACGTGGGCGCCTGCTGTGCTCTGTAGGGGACAGGCCTGGCCCCATCACAACACCCTCTGAGCCTTGCCAGGGCTGCCCCGGGGGCTCTGGGTCACTGTGCTGGGCAGCACAGGGGCTGTGGGCAGGTGCCACTAGCGGGTGGCACTGCTGTGTGTTGGGGTACCCCGGGCTGGGCTGGTGCCCCCACTGGGTGTTGAGGAAGGCACTGGGAGCACTCAGGGTCACTGCTGGGGGCACAGAGAAGTACTGTGGGCCCTGAGGAAAGTTCTGGAGCACCAGGATACTGGTACTGGCAGCACGGAGCAGGGGAGAAACAGCAGAGGGCACTGAGGATGGTAGTGGGAGATGCTGGGAACACCTTGATTGATACGGGGGTGGTACCAAGCTCCTCTGAGTAGTTACAGCAGCCACTGAGGTCAGTTCTGAAAGTTCTGGGCTCTATTGGAGGTAGTACTGGGCACACTGGAGGTTGATACTGGGAGAACTGGGAGAAGTACTGAGGCATTAGGGTTTGGTAGTCAGAGCTGGTGGTACTGGGCAGTACTGGGAGCAGCGGAGGGGAAGTGGTGATGGTTCTCTAGGGTGACTGGGGGTCGTAGTGGGCAGTACTGGGCCGTGGCAGGGCAATGGAGGTGGTGCTGTGCTCCTCGGGCCAGTCCTGAGAGGCACTGCTGTGAGCACTGGGCTGTACTGGGAGCTGCGCTGGGCTGTACTGGGAGCACTGGGCTGTACTGAGAGCACTGGTCTGTACTGGGAGCACTGGGCTGTACTGGGAGCACGGGGCTGTACTGGGAGCACGGGGCTGTACTGGGAGCACTGGGCTGTACTGGGAGCACGGGGCTGTACTGGGAGCACTGGGCTGTACTGGGAGCACGGGGCTGTACTGGGAGCACGGGGCTGTACTGAGAGCACTGGGCTGTACTGGGAGCACTGGGCTGTACTGGGAGCACGGGGCTGTACTGGGAGCACGGGGCTGTACTGGGAGCACGGGGCTGTACTGGGAGCACTGGGCTGTACTGGGAGCACGGGGCTGTACTGGGAGCACGGGGCTGTACTGGGAGCACTGGGCTGTACTGGGAGCACGGGGCTGTACTGGGAGCTGCGCTGGGCGCTCGCGCCCTCTGGCGGCCGGGCGGGGCACTGCAGGAGAGCCGCCGCGCGGGGACGGGGAGCGCTGGGGACAAAAGGGGGATACAGGGGAGAACTGGGCTGTACTGGGGTCACTGGGGCAGCCCTGGCCAGGCCTGGAGCCACCAGAGGTGGGGGGACACTGAGGAGTTCCTTGGGATACTCAGTTTTGCTGCGGTGGCCTCATGGTGGTGGCAATGGGGGGCGCGGTGGCACTGGGGGGCACTAGGGCCGTAAGAGCGGGGCACTGGGAAGGCACATTGAGGGACCGAGAGACATTGGGAGGCCTCACTGCCTTTGGGGTGGTAGCACAGAGGCGGCACTGCAGTGTCCCTGGGCGTTGGACTGGGTTTGTTTGGACTGGGGCAGGAGGGGCATGGTCCCCACACAGGAACTGGAATTGCCTGGGAGCGCTGGGATTTCTTCCATAGTCACTGGACAGTGTTACTGGAGAGGTTTTGGGAACCCTGTGGAGGGTATGCAGGTATCCCCGAGGACATGGTGCAGGTGTTGCTGCAGGGCCTGGGGACACTGTGCAGGTGACACTGAGCTGGCCTGGTGGCACTGGGAGTGTACTGGTGGCACTGGGAACGGCTGTGCAGGCACACTAAGAAGTGCACCCAGAGGGCATGGAGAGTTCTGGAAGTGTCCCTGGGGACACAGGGTGTGCTGACTGAGGCTGACATTCTGTCACTGTGGGGAGTGCCCATGGGGACACGGACACGGCTTACTGGGGTGGGACAGTGGGCACTGCTCCAGAGCAGGGGGTTTGACCAGGTGAGATGGGGACAGTGGGGACATTAGCTCCCACTCCGGCCAGATCCCGGCAGACACAGTGGGGACATTAGCTCCCCCTCTGACCCGATCCCAGCAGGCACACCATCGCATCCCAGTTCCAAATCCCTGGGGTCCACAGCAGAGCTGGAGATGGGCAGGAGTCCCACTTGCCCCAGGGTGGCCGGGTCACTGCCCCATCCCCGGGGGCTGGTGGGGCCGGGGCACCCTCCCGGCAGAAGTGCTGACTCCGGGAACCTCGGGATTGCTGAGCTCAGCCCGCTGCAGATTGCAGGGGGTTTATCGGGGGGGCCCAGCTTAAGCCCCCCGGCGGGCGGCCCCGCGGGACCTTGGCCCCGTCCTTGTCGCACACGGGCGGGCGGCGGTGGCAGCGGCGGCGGCGGGCGCGGGAGCGAGCGCTGGAGGCGGCGGGAGGCTGGAGCTCGCTGCCCATCCTGGTGCTGACCTCCAAGGAGCGGGCGCTGAACCGCAGGGCTGCGGGGCTGACCATGGGAGCCGGGGCCAGCGCCGAGGAGAAGCATTCCCGAGAGCTGGAGAAGAAGCTCAAGGAAGATGCTGAGAAGGATGCCAGGACCGTCAAGCTGCTGCTGCTGGGTAAGGGGGACACAAAACCCGGGGGGACATACCCATCCCTTGAGCATCTCACCCTAACAGCCCACCCAATGCATCCCGGAAACCTACCAGTGCCCCTCAACCCAACCTGTGCCTCTAAACCCAACCAGCACCTCTCAACCCAACCAGCACCCCTCAACCCAACCAGCACGCCCCACAACTGCTCCCAAACCCAACCAGCCAATCCAACATTCCTCTGGCTCCCAGATGGGCCCCAAACCCAAGCAGCCCACCCTCACAGTCCATTCAACTTTCTCCTGACTCACTCAGGACCCTTAAAACCAAGCAGTCCACCCCAACATCAACCCCATTCCCAGCAGCCCTAAACCAAACCTCCCCTTCTCAAGAGCCCACCCAATGTTTCCTTGATCCCTCCAGCACCTTTGAACCAAACCAGCACAACCCAGGAGTGTCCCCAACAGCCTCCCACTGCCAGGCATCCCTAATGCCAACCAACCCCTCCCCAATAAAACACCCTAAGTTTCCCTGGCCCCACTCTAAACCAAATCAGTTCAACAGTCCCCAGGCCCCTGCTCCTAAGCACCCCTAAACCCAGTCAGCCCACTCTAGCAGTCCTCTGACCCCCACAGCACCCCTAAAGCCAAGCAGCCAACCCAAAAAGCCCACCCAATGTTTCCTTTTCCCTCGGCATCCCTAAACCCAACCAGCCACCCCAACAGCCCCCTCATTTCCAGGATCCCCTAAACCAGCTCATCCCCCCTTGCTCAGCACCCCTTACCATGCGCCCCAAACACAACAGACCATCTCAACAAGAAGATGAGATCCTGAGATCCTAAGGTCCCAAGATCCACCCTAAGATCCCCTGTTTTCCATATATCCTTCAACCCAACCAGCCCTGCTAACATTCCCCCATGCCCTGGTCCCAAACCCAACCAAACCACCTTAAGAGCCTTCGCCCACACTACCTACCCCCACCCCAGCCTGTGAGCACCCCCAAGCTCCTGGGGACCCCCAGGCAGCCCATCCCACCACCCCATGCCTGTCTCTGGAGCCCCCTTGTGCTGTGTGTCCCTCCCAGTGCTTCCCAGTCCCCCAGGGGTGCCTGAGGATTGGGGTGCTGTGTGTGTGGTGGGGCCTTGGGTGGCATCACTGTCCTCACAGCCTGGACCAGGATACATCTGCCTGCACAGCCACAGGTTTGGGGCATTGCGTGGTGGGTGGCAGGGTTGCGATGTCACCATGTCCCCAACCCCTCCCCTGGGCTCCTGAGAGTGTCCTGGCTGAGCTGCTTCAGATCCCATTAGATGCAGCGGCTCAGGCTAACCTTAATGCCACTGGCACCAGGCTGTTAATCCCCCTGCACACCCACGGAGCCAGCACAGCCAGCAGTGCCCACAGCCATGCCAGGCACCAAGGCTCTCAGAGAGCCAGCCCGGGCTCAGCTGGGAGTGCCCATGGCCCCACCATGACCCTGCTTTGTCCCCTTAGGAGCAGGGGAGTCGGGGAAGAGCACCATTGTCAAGCAGATGAAGTAAGTGCCAAGGGGGGGGGGTCACTTGATGGTGCCCACCATGCACAGTGTCTGTCCCACACTGCAGCCATGATGTGCCCCATCCCACTGTGCCTGAGTGCCCCGTGCCACTGCCATGGGGTGCATCCATCCTGTGGCTCAGCTCCATGGCACCCAGCTCAGCCCCACGCCTGTGATCTTCCCCGGCCAGGATCATCCACCAGGACGGTTACTCGCTGGAGGAATGCCTGGAGTTCATTGCCATCATTTACAGCAACACTCTCCAGTCCATGCTGTCCATCGTGCGGGCCATGACCACCCTCAACATCCAGTACGGGGACACGGCTCGCCAGGTGAGGAGCATCCATGTGGGACAGGGGTTCCCCGCAGCCCCCAGACCCCACTGACCCCCTGTCCCTCACAGGACGATGCCCGTAAGCTGCTGCACCTCTCAGACACCATCGAGGAGGGGACCATGCCCAAGGAGATGTCAGAAATCATCGGGCGGCTCTGGAAGGACTCGGGCATCCAAGCCTGCTTTGACCGCGCCTCCGAGTACCAGCTCAACGACTCTGCGGGCTAGTACGTGCTGGGCTCGGGGAGCGTGGGTGGGACGGGCATCAGGGGTTCCAACCCGTGTCTCATGCCCACCGCGTGCCTGGCCAGCTACCTGTCAGACCTGGAGCGCCTGGTGACCCCCGGCTACGTCCCCACAGAGCAGGACGTGCTGCGCTCCCGCGTCAAGACAACCGGCATCATCGAGACCCAGTTCTCCTTCAAAGACCTCAACTTCAGGTGGGGGCCAGGCCCCAGCGAGGGCTGGTGCTGGGGGGTGGGCAGGGAGGGGGTGCTGACCCTCCTTTGTCCTGCCCAGGATGTTCGATGTGGGTGGACAGCGCTCAGAGAGGAAGAAGTGGATCCACTGCTTTGAGGGCGTGACCTGCATCATCTTCATCGCGGCGCTCAGCGCCTACGACATGGTCCTGGTGGAGGATGATGAAGTGGTGAGGAACGCTCACCACCTCACAGCCCCTCTGCTTTGCCCCAGCCATGACACGGGTGTCACCACGGGGCTGTGTCCCTCCGCAGAACCGCATGCACGAGAGCCTGCACCTCTTCAACAGCATCTGCAACCACCGCTACTTTGCCACCACCTCCATCGTCCTCTTCCTCAACAAGAAGGACGTTTTCCTGGAGAAGATCAAGAAGGCCCACCTCAGCATCTGCTTCCCCGACTATGACGGTGAGTGGGGCGGTGGCTGGGGGTGGTGGGGTGCTGCCGGAGGGCTGGGTGCCGCCAGCCCCGCAGGAGTCCCCACCAGGTGTCCTCAGCACCCCACGCAAGTGGTGCTGCATGAGCCTTGCTGAGGGAGAGTACAAGCTTTACCCACCTGAGGGAGCCCTGGGTAATCCCGGGCCGGCATTTTGGCGGGAGGCCAGCCCAGGAAGGGATCCTGCTCACTGCCACACCACCAGGTCCCAACACCTACGACGATGCGGGCAACTACATCAAGCTGCAGTTTCTGGAGCTGAACATGCGGCGGGACGTGAAGGAGATTTACTCCCACATGACCTGCGCCACCGATACCGAGAACGTCAAGTTCGTCTTTGACGCCGTCACTGACATCATCATCAAGGAGAACCTCAAGGACTGCGGGCTGTTCTGAGCCCCGGCCGAGCACCCCCCACCCGGGACCAGCCCCACCGCTGACCCCATTCCACCTCCACAACCATCCCCGCTTGCCCCACACCCCTGGGATTTGACCTGCCCAGCTCCAAAGCCACCCCTGGTGAAGTGGGGGGGCTGGGGGGGCACAATCTCACACCCCCTCCCCACCCACTGTCCCACTGTGGGGTCCCCAGTTCTGCTGGGGGTCTCTGGGGCTCCAGATCCCAGGGGCACCTGGATAACCCTGTATACTTTGGGGTGCTGCAGGTAACCCCAGAGCTGTGGGGGACGGGGGTTCCCTTGGGTGCTGAGGGTCCCTGAGTACCCCTTGGAGCAGAGGGGTGTTTGGGGGTCCTGGTGTCCCTAGGTACTTGAGGGATCCTGGGGTGTCCCTGGGTTCCCTTTAGGCCTGACAGGTGCTGGGGTTCCCAGCATGACCCTTGGCATTGGGAACACTGGGGGTTTTGGGTACCCCTTGGTGTTGGGAGTCCCTGGTACCCCTTGGAACTGAGGGGTGCTAGGGGTTCCCTTGGGTGCTGGGGGGTCCAGGTGCCCTCTGAAGCTCTGGGTGCTGGGGTGGTCCCTTGGGTGCTGTTGAGTGTCCATGGGTGCCCCCCTGGAGCTGGAGGTACTGGGAGTCTCCACAAAGCCCAGAGCTGGGGGTCCTTTGGGTGTGGGGTGTCCATGGGTGATCCCTGGGACTGGGAGTTCCTGGGGGCTGCTGGGTGCAAGGGGTGCTACATCTCCTTCTGGGCTGCAGATCATTGGGTGTTTCTGGGTCCTGGGTGACCCCAGGGACTGACTGTGTGATACTGCTGCCACCATGTCACCGCTGCAGAGCCAGGGGGTGGTCATGTGTTTGTTCCCCCCCACCCCACAGCCCCTCGGGGTAGGGCTCAGCCCTGCAGCAGCATCCCAGCTACACCCCCAAGGGTCCCCCCACTGCCCTCACCTCCCACGACCAGGGACTTCTCCTGACCCCAGTGGGATGCCAACCCACCTTGTGTCCCTCTCCCACCCCTGGGGCCCACCCCAACCCTCCCACAGAGGTGAAGCCCCCCTGCCCACTCCCATGCCACACAGGGCATTTCAGTATATATAACATTTCTCTCTTTTTTTTTTTCCTTTCTACATTTTATTATTTCAAACGACGTGAACAGTTTGGTAAAACATCCTGTGGGAAAAGCGAGGCCGCAGGCACCGGCTGGAGGGTCCCCCTGGGCTGGGGGGACAGCGGGGGCCGCTCTGTACAGCGGGCTCTCCTCGCCCAACGCAACAGCTAGCCCTAAAAACTAGGCTTAGAAAGAGGGGGGGGATAGAGGCAGTGGGCAGCACCCCCTGCCCACCCTCCTGCCTGAGCTGCCCATCGGCATGGGGGCAGCAAGGCAGGGTGGGGTGCAGACCCTCCCCCCCAAAGGCACACGGTTGGGGGGTGGGCTGGCCACGAAGGATGCCACCACCACGTAGCACTTGATGCTTTTAAATAGTTTGGTTAAAAGGTTTGTTTAAAAAGTAACCTGTGCCCAACCGGTGTGGTGTGGTTTTTTTTGCATGGTTTTGGGTTTGGTTTTGTTGTTTTTTTCTTTTTTTTTTTTTTTTCCTTTTTTTCTTTCTTCTTTCTTTTCTGGTTACTAAAAGGAATGTCATCGGTCGTGTTTGTGGCTGGGTGGGCATCCCTGAGGGGACCCTGTGCCCCCCGTGCCAGGAACACTTGCAATGTAAACAGTGAGAGCACCAGGGCTCGGAGTGAATGAAATGGGGGCTGAAGGGTTGAGGGGGTACAAACCAAGATTAAAAACTTGTCTTCCCTGGAAGGGCAACGCTGGCGAGGAGGAGGACAGCGGTGGGGGGCAAACACGGCCAGCAGGGGGTACGTGGGCCCTGCCACCATGCTGACACTCAAAAAGTCTCTTTACGTGGTGGGCGGAGGAATGAATCAGAAGAGAAGCAGGAGTGGGAGATGGTGTGGTCCTTCCTTTGCAGCTCCTAGGAGAGAGAGACGGTGAGCAGGGGAGGGTCTGGGGAAGGGCAGCCTGCAGCTGAAGGATGGTCCATGACCACCACCCACCTGAGCCTCAGAAGAGACCACAGTCCTTCAGGTTGTTTTTGATGATGACGTCGGTGACGGCATCGAAGACGAACTGCACGTTCTTGGTGTCCGTGGCACAGGTGAAGTGGGTGTAGATCTCCTTGGTGTCCTTTCTCTTGTTCAGGTCCTCAAACTTGCTCTGGATGTAGCCGGCTGCCTCATCATACTTGTTGGCCCCTGGGCAAGAAGAGACACTGGGCTGCCCCACAGTTGCCCACAGCCACCAAAGGGTTTGGGCTTGGCTTGGCCCTCCACAGCCACTGTCCTGTTGCCAAATTGAGGCTCCAAAGGCAGAATGACCCCCAGATAACCCCCCTTCAAGACAGCTGCCCCTTGTGTTGGGCATCACTCCTCCCACATCTCCTGGGGCAACCCAAACACCCATCACACCCCACTTGCTGCCCCAACCCACTGCTCCTGCCAGGAGGGCAGGGGGCACAGAGGCTCCCAGTGATACCTGTGTACTCAGGGAAGCAGATGGTGAGGGAGCTGTGCACAATCTTCTCCTCAAAGAGGTCCTTCTTGTTGAGGAAGAGGATGATGGACGTGTCTGTGAACCACTTGTTATTGCAGATGCTGTCAAACAGCTTCATGCTCTCATGCATCCGGTTCTGGCAGGGAAGAAAGGAGCATGAGCCAGGCAGGGACCCCCAGGCAGCACCCACCCCACTGCTCCCCAGACTGCCACCCCTCATGCTCCTGCCTGCCTGGGCAGGGGATGGCAATGGCCCTGCAAGGCTTGGGCCACCCTGGCCAGGGCACTGGTGGCCACCAGAGGAGGGGCTGCCCCCCCAGCCCCCCACAGAGGGGACAGCTCATGGCACTGGTTCCACGCCCATGACTCACCATCTCCTCATCTTCAGCCAGCACCAGGTCATAGGCACTCAGGGCCACACAGAAGATGATGGCTGTCACCCCCTCGAAGCAGTGGATCCACTTCTTCCGCTCCGAGCGCTGGCCTCCCACGTCGAACATCCTGCAGCAGGGGGGTGACACGGGATGGATGGCAGCTCCCAGCTCCACCACCCTCACCCCATGCCCTGCCTCAGTGTCCCCAGATGCTGCAGCAGGTGCAGCACTGGTGCAGGCAGAGCACGGTGCCTCTGCCCCAGGGATTTTGCCAGTACTGAGGATCTGCCCTGGCTCCTGCTGCCAGGACAGTGCCCAGGCTCATTTCCCAGCCAAAGCAAATCCCTGACGTGAGCTGGGGCAGGATCAGGCGACCTTTCCCAGGGGTTGTCAGTGTCATGGTCCCCAGAGACTTGCTCCAGAGCAGGCACAGCAGAGCTTTGCCAGAGACCTTGGACCAAGGGGAGCCAAGTCAGCGTGGGCTCAGCAGGATTGTGGCAGCAGCAGGGCTCGGGGATGATCCCGATGCACCATGTGCCTCTCCCTCCACGGGCAGCAGAGGATGCCCTGCCTCCATGGAGAAGAGCCCAGCAGCAGCATTCCACATCCACTGCCATGCCCAATGCCAACTGCTTGGCTGGAGGGAAGGCTTCCCCACTGGGACACACTGCATTCCCCCAGACCACCCTCACTGCCACCCCCAAAGTGCTGCCCTGGCAAAGCACAACCAAGTGTCTCCATTCTACCAGGGTGGCATCGGGGTCCCTGTGAGCCCCCTGCATTCAGAGAGGACCCCAGCAGATCTTTCTGACATCAGCTCTGTTGCCATGGGACTAAATTCCCTGGGGATGTGCACAATGGCAGCTTTCTGCCTCTGAAACTGGAGCCCTTATTATTTCCCCTGGGTTTTCAGTGGAAAGCAACCACGGGGTGCCAGCATGCAGCGCTGCCACTGCCTGACCCCGAGCCCCCAGCTCCTGCCCAGCGCCCTTCCTGCAGCGGAAGCAGCGTCACAGCAGCGGGAGGAGGGACGCCTTCCCCCTCCCCTCCTCGCCAGAGCCTGGATCCGCCCCCAGGATCTCTGAAGTGTTCTCTGAAGTGTTTTTGAGGCTGTTCCAGCTATTTCAGCGGTTTCCGCTCTCTGAAGCAGCAGTTCCCGCCATGAGCAAACCAGGAGGTGGGGAGAACTGAGTGCACACAGCGTGCACCATGCTCCATCTGAACAGGGGGAGGAAGGGGTTTTTTTGCTTTCAAAAAGGCAAAAGGGAAAGATGTCAGACATACTTGAAGTGCAGGTCCTTAAAGGTGAAGTGAGTCTCTACAATGCCCGTGGTCTTCACCCTGGTGCGCAGCACATCTTGCTGGGTGGGGATGTAGTCAGCACGGGCTATCCTCTCCAGGTCGTTCAGGTAGCTGGGGACAAAGAGAAGAAGTGCTGTGGGAGCTGGACTGTGGGGCACAATCCACCCAGATCCCATGGGACATCCCCTGTGCATCTCCCAGCATTGTTCAGTTGGGGTGGGCAGTGCCCAGCTGGGGTGCACAGCAGAGTCCCCATGTGCATCCCGGGGTAACCCCACATCCCTGCCAGACACAGGCAGGGCAGGACACCAGTGGCCAGGGACGCACAGGACCAAGGGACTGGGGGCAGTGTGCTGGCACTGGGAGCCAGGCAGAGGATGCAGCCGGGGCTGAGGGGCTCACCCTGTTTCCCTGGCCGTTTGCACGGGGGGAAATGGCAAGAGGAAAATATTCAGTGCTATGGCAACCAGCCGCAGTGCCGGCGGAAACAATCGATGGCGCCATGCCATTTATAGTCAAAAACACAAAGGGACGGCGTCCTGGGAGGAAGCAGGAGGTGGGAGGCAGGAGAGACAGGGAGCAGCGCCGTGGGGGGCTGCAGGAGTCCTGAGCCCCCTGGGAGCATCACCCGCATTGCTGCCCGCACAGCCACAGGTGGTGGCCGGGTCCCCAGTGCGCAACACCCACCAGGACTGATGAGGGCTGCCAGGGGGATCAAGGCAGGTTTTGATTTCTCCCGCTCACATTGCTTTAATTGGGTTACTACAAACGGGCTCCTTTAAGCAAATTAGGCTTGTCTTAATTAAGGCATTTGTGGCCCTGTAATCTGGTGAAAGTCAGATTACAGCCCGCGAGGCCACAGGGATCCTTGGCTCCAACTGCAGCACAGCCACTTGCCAGCTGCTGGGAAACCCTGCAGCGTGTCAGGGCAAGGCCAGGGCTGGAGGTGCCCCAGGAGCCTGCTGTGGGTGTGAGGGTGGGGGACCTGCACGTTACTGCTGCAGAGCAGCTCAAAAACAGCCGGAAACACACATGGCCTCTGGCTACGAAAAACAGGAAACGCCACAGCAGGGCCCTGCGCAGCGCCACAGGCTCTTGGACATTGCATCAAGCCCCAGGGTGCTGCCGAGCACCACCCCGGCACTGTTGGAACTCCCAGAGGCAGAGGAGGACCAGGATGGGGGCTGCTGTGCTGCAGAGGGCTGGGGCACAGGTGGGCTGTGTGCTGGGTGGGCACGGGGCTCCTCACTCCCATACTGTCCTGCTCTAGCAGCACCATGGGCACATCATCCCTGCGTGATGGGCAAAGGATTGGCCACTGCACAGGGATGTCCACAGGGCTGGTAAAGGCTGGAGCAACAGCTTGAAGGTGCTCCTAATTAATGCTTGTCCAACCCCCACCATGTGCTAAACACTGCATAATGGCACTGACAGCAACAGCCACTTGGCAGATACTGTGCAGATACACCTGCTCCAAGTGTGTGTGCAAGCTCCTTGGCACCTGCTGGGTGTTCTGTGCTTCCAAACCAGCACCCACTGCCAGGGAAATGCCAGGGCTGGCTGGGGAGTGATGGGGCTGAGCAGACAGGGGCTGGGGAAGGTGGGGTGTGACCATCAGGAGGAAGTGAAAGCTGCGGGTGCTGGGGGAAAGAGCTGACAGGAGTTTCTCCAGGTCTGGGGCTTGCCAGGAGCTTTCCTGCAGTCTCCTCCCCATGGTGACCTCAGTGCAAAAGAGAGATCTGACACTGCTATGCATGAGGGGACAGCTGGGGAATGGGATGGCAGCAAGTCCCAAGTGTGCAGGGATCCCAGGCAAGACCAGGCTTGATGGGTGTTCCTGGCACACCATGAGCTCCCCCCAACACTGCTTTACCATAAGCGGTCTGAGTGGAGAGGGTAGGAGGGCACTGTGCAAGCTAAACACAGACTCAGCTGTGTTGCTCTCTCCAGCAATGGTACATTAGGCAGATTAACTTTATTTATTAATCTCTTCAAAAATAAATGCAACCAGCTGCAGCAATCTACCTAAACACCGATTTTCTGGGTAATGCACAAGTATAATGCCAAGTCTTTCTGCATAAAAACAGTTAAAAGAAAAAGAGAAGCCTCTTGAGCATCCTACTCATCCTCTTGAGACCTAGAGTGTCTCCAGGGCTTTCCTTGGGAATTTTTCCTGCCTTGACAGCCCATGAAGGGTGATGAGGATGGGCTGTGCTCATGAGTGGGCAGCCAGTGGAGAGCCTCTCCTGGGGAAGGGCAGAAGGGACAGAGCAGTGGCAGGAGTGGGATGCCCCAGTGCCCCCCTCCCAGGGTACACACACCCCGCCAGAGAAGGAAACAGCTTTCGAAACATCCGCCTTCCCAGTTCCGCTCAGGCTCAGCCCCAGCACCCTGCGGGAAGTGGCAGCACCAGCTCCTAAGCCTGGGGAGGGTGAACAGCAGCCCCTGGGGGATTTTCTGCTGCTTGATAAAAGCACTGTGGCTCCCAGGGCTCAGCTGAGCTGGGGCAGAGGAGGGGGCACTCACTAGGCAGCAGAGTCGTTCAGCTGGTACTCTCGGGAGCGGTTGAAGCAAGCCTGCACCCCGTTGTCAGCCCACAGTCTCCGGATGACGTTGGCCAGGTCCTCAGGCATGATGCCCTGCTCCTCAGCAGTGGAGGAGAGTGCAAACAGCTGCCGAGCATCATCCTGCAGAGATAAAACAGCTGAGCATTGGCACGGACTTATTGAAGCTCACTCAAAGGATCTGATGGGAGCCCACCAGGGAACAGCAGGGCTTGGGCTGAGCCACCTTTAATCCTAGTCCAGTCTTGGGCACATCTGTTTTAGCCACCAAGAACCTCCCTCCCTGCCAGGCACAGTAGGAGAAGGATGGCACTCACCGCTCTGGAGGAGTCTCCAAAGTCAATCTGCAGGTTCCCCATTGCCTTGATGATAGCCATAATGGACTGGATGGTGTTGCTGTAGACCACAGCTTTGTACTGCCGGCACTCCTCCTCTGAATAGCCATCCTCATGGATGATCCTGGGGCAGGGAAAAGACACAGGACAGGTCAGCCCTTTGTGGGGTATCCCAGGATGCTGCTCCCCACCCATGCTCTGTGGCAACACCGATTGGGAGCTTTCCCTGTCAGACACTGGTTTTGGAGCCTGTGGCCAATGCCTGAGCAGTGCCAGCCACAGTGACAGTGCAGGGACCACTCACTTCATCTGTTTGACGATGGTGCTCTTCCCAGACTCGCCAGCACCTGTGGAGAAATGAGAAGGGATGAGGTCCTGTGCAGAGCCAGGAACCCTTACCCTACTGGGACACCCGCCCAGCCCACAGAGGGAGTGCAGCAGGTGCTTCAGCTATTGGAGAAGCAGCATTAGCCAGAGCAGATGACTGGATCTACACTGGAAACGTCAGGACCAAAAAAAGAGGGAACAAAAGTAGAGCCTGGGGGGCCCTCGCAATAGGTCCCAAGGGAAGAAATGACACCTGCTCTGGGCCAGGAAAATGGCATCAACACACTAACGTTTTCCCCACAATCCTCACATGCCACAGCTGATGGGCAATTCTGGCTTTGGCTGAACCTGGGGACTCCCTGTGACAAGGGGACCAAGCCCTGTCCATCACCTGCCATCCCATCTCCAGGCACATCCCACATCCCCTCTGTGCTGAGGAACAATGGAGCACCAGCCCCAGCACATATGCACAGCCAGGACGCAGGGATGCTTGTGCCACAAAGTACAGGCAGGGAACTGGGGAATAAGTTGCCACCTCCAGCAGCAGCTCAAGCGATCCCAGCGGGCTCAGCCGCCCCCAGGCTGGCTCTTAAATAGCGAGCACTTCCCAGCCTGCCGTGCACTTCCCAGCCTGCTGGGTCCTGAGCCCCAGCCTGCTGTGGAGGCGGCTGCCAGCAGGGAGAGCCGGTGGCTTTTGGGGTCGTTTTGTTTTTCAGCATCCAATCGCAGGGTTCTGTGAGTTCAGCGAGACAACCAGAGTGCCTAAGGTTCTCCTTCCCCCACCCTGTCCCCTAGGGACGTCACCCCACGCAGGCAATGTGCAGCTCAGCTCAGCCCTCCCTCCACTGGCTGAGAGCAGGGAACAAGCAAAGTCACCCTGGCTGCAAGAAAGGGGAAGCCAAAAGGGGAAGCTGAAAGAGGCATGTCCCTTGTCCCCTCTCTGTGCAGGGAGTGTCACGAGATGGATGAGTGCCTGGCCCGTCTTGCCCCAGGACCCCCAGCAGGATGAAGCCCCTTTGGCCAGGGACAAGTGTGGTCCCTGCCTCCAGGTGCAAATCCCAGAGGATGTCCCAAGCAAAGTCCATCCCTGTGTCCTCTCACAGCCCTTCTTGTGGGTCCCCCCAATGCTACCCTTGGCCCTGGAGCTGCCCTTACAGGGGGCCCCAAGCAAGATGGTGCCAGCATGGCCCCAGAGGGGGCAGAGATTACAGAGGAGGTTAAAAAAAATCAGAAAAAAAAGCAGCAGATTATGCTAAAATTAACTGGGAAAAACAGGGCCCATCATGCCAGCTGAGACATGGTGGCAGGGAACAAACTCCTTGTACCCATGTCACCAGCCTGAACACCACCAGGTGACAGGCATGCACCCCCAGGGACACCACTGCAGGCAGTGCTCAGGGCATGAAGTGCCCTGATGCCGGGGCCATACTGAGGCTACAGAGACCCGGCATTTACCACTGGAGCACCTTGCTCCGTGGTTCCCATGCTGTGTGTGCCAAGGGAGGGGCTCTGCTCAGCTCAGAGGTCACAGCCCAGCACAGCAGGGGCTCTCAGCCCTGCTGAGCCATCCTCCCCCAGGATGCTGACGCGGCACCGGGAACAGCCCTGCCAGCGCTCGTGGTCAGTGCTGGCAGCTCCTGCCTGGAGCTGGGAGCAGGGGGAAGGACTCGGTGTAGCCCTTCATTTTTTCCATTAAGTATCTCTAGTTTCTAACATCATCCCATAGCACTGGGTCTGGTGGCCAGTGGCATTCACTCAATCCTTTCACACTGGGTGCCTGGACAGGGAAACTGAGGCAGGTGGCAAGCAAGAACCTGGATTATCAGCATCTCTGAGATGAGGTGCCAGACAGCCATTCCCAGCTCCTCCTCTCTCTGACCCTGCCTGACATTTTCTCCCTGCCAGGAGGGAACAACCCTGCCGGGGCCTCCTGCTTTCCCCGGGCTGGGTGACAGTCACAGAGTGACCGTCACCAAGGCTGGCTATTTCCTTGCAAACTTCCTCCACATCTCCCAGCTCCTTCCCATCCCCCTGAGGAAGGCAGCCATGTTCCAAGTCAGCACCTCTGCCTCTGAGCAGAGGAGATTGCACACTTGCAGTGAGCAGGAATTTGGATGTGAATTAACAGCCCCCCCTCCCCACACGGGGGACCCTCCCCAGCCCCCTCCATGAGCACAGCAGAGGGGAAGGATTTCCAATCCCCGGAAAACCCCGGCTGCCGCCCATTCAGCCCCAAAACAATTCCTGGGCTGGATGCCAACTGCCAGTTCCCACCCTGCAGCCCAGCCTGGGCAGGATGAGGCAGTGTCAGAGGAGCTCTGGACTCCTGTGCCGGCATATCAGGGTGGGGTGGAGACCCCCCATTAGCATGGGCTGACCCCAGGGCTGTGCTTCCTCCAGCCCTGCCTCTCTGCAGGCAGCGCTTGTTCCCAGGGCAGAGCCTGGCAAAAACAGGACGAGAGCTCTCTCTTGGGCTCATTTCCTCCTTTCTTTGTTAAAAATAATCTCCAAAAATTTAAAATAAGCAAGCAGCTGCCTGGCTCCAGAACTCCCTGCTAATCCACTGGCAAAAACTTTATTGAGACAACATATATATTCTGCAGGCATGATTTATGGTGCTTTCTGGACAGCAGATATTTAGTGCAATATATGCACATACTTCTGGGCAGCACCTACATAATCCCTGTATTTTAGGAGCTGGCCACAGGTTTCAGGATCCACCTCATCCCCCATCACTGACAGGGGATTTTCCATTTTTCCACACGGCACAATCCTTTCAAATATTCAGGCATAGATGGAAGCAATGCAGAGCTGGAAAATTCTCATTACGGGGGAAAAGTTGAAATTCAATCCACCAGCAGGTCCAGAGCCATCCCCAGCACCCAGAGGCCCATCCCCTGCTGCTGTCCCGGCAAGCTTTCCCAACCTGGCAAACAGCAGCTATTATTTGAGCATGGATTTACAGATGGGTTTTAGCTCTGGACAAATCCACCAATCCTCTCCCCTGCAGGACAGACAGACAGCAGGACAGAGGCACGGCTGCAGAGTCCACCCCCCTTGGCACCTGTGAGGTCCCCACCATCAAATGGGACGGACAAAGGGGTGTGTTAAAAGCAGAGTTACCCAAAAGATTCTAATAACAAAAAGAGATTCCCCTCGACATTTTCCTTCCTACCCAAAATAGATGGAAAATTGCTGTAAAAATAATCACATTTTTTTAAAACCCCACAGTGACACAGGGCGTTTTTCCCAAGGGCCATCCCATTCCAGCACAGGGCTGGCTGCTTCCCAGAAGGAGCCGTGCATCGTTGGCTGGTGGAATGCCACGTCCTCAGGCAGGACCTCAAAAAATTGGGGGGTGCAGACCCCCTGTCCAAGGCAGCTGATAAAGATACAAAAAAAAAAAAAAAAACCACAAAAATAAATAAAACAGAAAGAAATAAATTGGCAGCACGAAGGATGCTCAGGGCACACAGAGAGGAGGTGGGCTGGGGATGGTTTCCCAGAGGGAGCATGGAAAATGCACCCCTGGTGCCAACAAGGGCTGCTGGTGTCCACAAGCTGGACAAAACTATCCTTGTGCTGGGCTTTTTCCAGGAATCCTGAAACTTTGCTGCTCTGTCTCTGCCCCTGCCATGGCCAGAGTGCTCCCTCTCCCCCTGCACCACTGCTGCTACGTGCCCTCAGGCCTGGGTGCCATTATCCCATCCACCCTGCCCTGACAGGATGGGGCCTCACCCTCTGGCACAGCCGGGATGCTGCCGACACCCGAATCCCCCCGGCTGGGTTTTCCACAGCCGAATCCCCCCGGCTGGGTTTTCCACACCTGAATCTCCCTGGCTGGGTTTTCCACCAGGGATGGAGGATTACTCAGCTCCCCTGGCTCTGGTGATTCAAGCAGTCTCCGGGCCGGAAAGCCGCGCTCCGGCCTGGAGCAGGAAACCCGGTGGCTGCGGAAAGGCCAGGCCAGCCCTGGCTGCAGCACCAGTGCCTGGGGACACTGTGATCCCTGCCCTGGGCAGGCTCAGACCAGGGGACACCATAAAGCTATACATATATATAGGTGAAGACAGATATATATATTTATGTGCTTTTTGATACATATAAATCAATGTATACGTTGTTCCACAAAAATGTAAGATAGTGCATGTATATATATACACACACACAAAAGTTAAAATATAAAATGCATTTCTAATGTACATCTGTAAAAATATATGCTAAACATACACATATAATTCTGCTGCTTCCTCTGGGCAAAGTCTAAGTGCTCATCTTGGAGCAGAGGGCAGCTGCCAGCCCCTAGGACATCACCAGTAGGGGCATTGTAGTGACCCATCCCATCCCAACCTATCCCAAGCTGATACACCAACTTCAGGGGTTGGACATCATATCCCTCTGGATTTAACAGCACTGAGTTCTTCCCTGGTCCCCCTCACTGTGACACCTCCTAGCCCATCACAAAAAACAGCATTAGGGCTCCCAGTGTTCCCACTGAAGGGAGAACCCAAGCCCTTCAACAGTCAGGACAGAGGAAGGAGCAAGGGCAGAAACAACCCCCAAGACAGGACCAAGCACAGCAAAGCAGGCAGCTCCCACAGAACCCAGGGCAATTCTGGAGCCACACAACCTCTGAAAGTCACAGCTGGTCCCTCCCTTCCTCTATTTTTATGCAAGCCCAAAAAAAAAAAAACAAAAAAAAAAAAAAAAAACAAAAAAACAAAAAAACAAAAAACTGCTTCCGAGCCCTGCCCGGCCACTGTCTGTCCCAGGCAGGATCTGGTACAGGCAGCTCCTACATGACGTACCCTGGTGCCACCACGCCAGCAAGGGCAGTGCCCTCATCCCAGGGTCTGCACAGACCCCTGGGGATGAACATCATCACCCTACCAGTGCCTTCTCAACCTCTAACACAGCTGGGAAATATTTCACTTTCCTAATCCTCCAAAGATAAGAAATAAGGGGCTTTGAACACAGCAATAACTTGTCTGCTGCCAATCCTCAATCCCCCTGGAGCATCGCAGCTCCCACAGGCAAGGAGGTGGCTTGGCCAGAACACTGCTGCCCAGCAGAAACAGCGACTGACTGCAGGGCTTTGTGTGCTAGGGATGGTGAGGAGCTGACAGTGGCACCAGGAGGTGCTGCAAGTATGGGACAGATGCTCCAGGTGCTTTTAGATGTCAGTGATGGCTCCTGGCCCCTCCCAGCACCAAAACCGTGGGAGACTGGTGGTTTCCAGTAGCAGGAAGGGACACATTCTTTGTTTGGGGGGAATTGCTTTGCCTGGGGGATATTGCTTCATTCTCCAGTCCTCTCTCCACCAGAGACTGGAGCTTCAAACTATCTGGCAGACACTCACTTTGCCAGAGCAAACAGCACAGGAAAACCTGAAGGCATGGACAGGAGCCACAGCAGGAGCATGTGGCAGAGCAGTGTGCCACTGGCAGGTCCTGGCTGTCCCCACTGCCCTGACAGTATGCCACTGGCAGGTCCTGGCTGTCCCCACTGCCCTGACAGTGTGCCACTGGCAGGTCCTGGCTGTCCCCACTGCCCTGACAGTGTGCCACTGGTGGGTCCTGGCTGTCCCCACTGCCCTGACAGTGTGCCACTGGGGCATCCTGGCTGTCCCCACTGCCCTGACAGTGTGTCCATGCCTCCCCAGCTCAGCCACCACAGCAGAGGAAAGACAGGAGGCGGCTCATGCCCACATAATGAGCACAGCACAGATCTGAGGCACCTGCAGCAGTCAGCCCCAAGCCTTCTCTGCTCCTACACTGCTGATGCCATCACCACACACCGAGACTGGTGCCTTCCACTAACACCCTGCCCTGCCTGGCAGTGGTGCCCCAGCTCCAAAGCTCAGCTGTGGGACACCATGAGTTGACACCAAAAATATGCCACACTTGGAAGAGACATTCCCTCTTCATGCTGTAGGTTGATGCAGCACAAAGGGTGAAGCTGTTTTTCTCTTTAGTTTTTGCCTCCCTTTTTCTGGAGGAGGCAGGAGGGCTGCAGCCCTCATGGAGGACCCTGGAGCTCTGCCTTGCTGAGAGTGATGAGGAGCTGTGGTGCTCACCAAACAGCATGTGAGGCCTCAGGTCTCCTCAAAGCTTCCCCTGACCATGGGGAAAAAAATAAACCATACAAAGGACGAGCAGCAGGGAGGTGGGAGCATCCCCCCAGCACTGGGTCCCACCTCACAGAGGGGACATATCACAAGCCCCAGGGGACAGTGCTGGCCACACCTGCCCAGCAGCTCCCTGCTGGCTTGGGAGGATTTTCCAGCCAAGGCTCAGCTCGGAAATGGGCAGTGCTGACCCAAGGCTGTGGTGCTATTGACACCTGACAGCTGCAAGGGGAAGAAAAGGCCATTTTTCTTAATGTACAAAAAGAGCCATTTTGCTCTATTTTTGGCTTTAGAAAGCAGCTGAGATCAGAAATGCCGCTTGTAAACACTGGCCCCAGCAGAAGGGAGTGAGGACATCCTCTTCCTCCTCCTGCCTCCACTTCAGGACAGAGCAAGGCCCGGGAAAGGGATGTCAGCCAGTTAAGCCTACAGCACAATCCTGTTCCTTGGTGACGCTCAGCACCAACAGGATGGGCCCTCCCTACCCAGGCACCCAGAGCTCACAGCACCAGGTGACACTGCCTGGACAGTCTCAGGAGCCTCCCGAAGCTGGAGGTGCCAAACCCCCTTGGCCAGCGACCTCCCCATTGGTCCCCACCAGGCCCTGGGCTGAGAGGAGCAGACCTGGCAGCAAAGCCAGCACGGGAGCAGCTCACAGCAAAGAGCCACCACATGCTCCTCCACTATCCCACGGGATTCCACTCCCCTCACTCTCGCTTCCACAGGAAAAAAACGGGGCAGCGAGTGTGCCCAACCATGGAGCCCCCCAGACAGCACAGACCCCCTCCCAATGTCCCCAGGAGGGGTTTTGTTGCCAGCACTGCTCGTGCCAAGGCAAAAAGAATCAAAACAAAACAGACGGCAAAAGAGCCGCACTCTGATAAAGGAGCATTTTGAGGCGTTAATTACGTATTTCTCAAGGCAGGCAGGGGTTGAGCAAATAAAGGCCTGCCGGATTTCAGCGTGACTTCCTGCTGCTGGCAGCTTCCTCTGCAGACAGCAGATGAGTCCAAAGACATTTTCTGTCAGGGTTCCCTCTGTCCCGCTGCCCCACGGTGCCACTGGAGCCCCGCAGCTCCCAGCTCGCACCTGGCGGGAGGCCCTCCCTGGGAATTTCGCACAGGGAATAAAAAACCCAACTGGGAGAGTCATTAAGAGAAATAATGAATTAAAATAACGAAGTGCTGCCTTGCCCGCAGGCACAGGGCAGGGCTGTGAACGCCCATGGGAGCATCACCAGGGTGCTTTGAAGAGGAAAGCGGCCCGTTATCAGAGAGCCCGTGGGCTGTGGGGGGCCCTGCCCATGGCAGGCAATGGCCCAAGACCCCCAAACCCCCACGGAGTGGGCAGGGTGATGGAGAGGCTCGGGCCTGTCCCAGGGCTCCAGTGGGGAAGACACGGGGCAATGGGTGGCTCTCAGCCCCGTTACCTCCACCACAGCCAGAGGCCAGGGTAAGAGCAGCGCAGGGAGGAGTCCAGGGATCCTGGGCAGGTGGGACGGGGTGCCCGAGCTTGCAGGACCTTTGCTGGGGGGGGACATCCAACAGGTGAGTGGGGACGCCCCCACCTTTGTCCCAAAGGGATGGACAATGACCAGCCGGGAGCACAGTACCATAGTGGGGTGGTTGCTAATTCTGGGGGGATCCCCACAGCCCAGGGTGGGGTGGCAGCCTCTCTGAGGGGTACCCAAGGCTTGCTGTAGGGCCAGCACCCCACTGCCAGGGGGATCCCCAAAGCCTGGAATCGGCTGGCATCCTGCTCACAGAGGGGTGGGGAAAGAACCCCAATGTGGAGGGGAGTCAGAGTCTGCTGTGGGTACAGGGTGCCATTCCTGTGGGGGAACCCTGGGAGCTGGGATTGGGTCAACATCCCATTCCTGGGGGGAGAGACCATGGGAGCTAGGATGGAGCCAACATCCCATTCCTGGGGAGGGGGGGGATCCGTGGAGACTGGGATAAGATCAATAACCCCCTCCTGGAGGGACTCCCTAGGATCTCAGATTGGATCAACATCTCACTCTTGGGGGGGATGCCTGGGATGGGATCAACACCCCAGTCCTCGGGAGGATGCCTGGGACCTGGGATGGGATCAACACCCCACTCCTGGGGGGGATCCCTGGGATTTGGGATGGGATCAACACCTCACTCCTAGGGGAGATCCCTCAGACCGGGGATGGGATCAACACTCGACTCCTGGGGGAAACCCTACGGCCTGCTCCTCCATCGGAGGGGGGGAACTCGGAAGCCTGGGGCCGGGCAGGCCCCAGTTCCCGGGGACATCCCCGCGGCCCGAGATGGAGCCCACAGCTCACCGTGGGGAGAGCCCGAACCCTGGGCTGGGGCCAGCATCCCACAGACGGGGGATCCCCGGGGCGGGGCGGGGCACTCCGGGCGCTGGTACCCAGGATGGCCCCGGGGCAGCGGGGGGCGGAGGCAGCGAGGCAGCCCGATTCCGGTCGGGCCGAGCCGGGCCGGGCGAAGCAGCCAAAATGGGGGGCCCGGGGGTGGGGCCCGGGGGTCTTACCCAGCAGCAGCAGTTTCACCTCCCGCGCCGCCTTCTCGCCGTCCTCCCGCAGGTTCTTGTCGATCATGCGAGAGCGCTCGGCGGCCGCCTTGTCCTCGGCGCTCACGGTGCAGCCCATGGCGGCGGCGGCGGCGGCTGCTGCGCGCCCGCGGCTCTGCCGGCCCGGCCCGGCCCGCCCCGACAGGCCCCGCCCTGCGAGCCCGGGGACGGGGCCTACCGGGGCGGGGCCAACGGGGCGTGGCCAATAGGCGGGGCGCTGTCGGGGCGGTGCTGGTGGGCGGGGCTTGCGGGGTTGGGCCGCTCGGTGTCGGCGCGCGGGCCCTCAGGCGGCAGCGGCCGGTAACGGCGGGGGAGGGTCGGGGGGACACGGGCTGTGAGGGAGCGCAGGGAGCAGGGACACGGGGTGGCCCGGGATAAAGCACGGTGTGTCCCGGGGTGGACGTGTGCGTGGGACACGGTGTGTCCCAAAATAGACGTGTGCGTGGGACACGGCGTGTCCCGGGATAGACATGTGGGAGGGACACGGCGTGTCCCGGGATAGACGTGTGCGTGGGACACGGTATGTCCCAGGACACACATTGGAGGGAGATGGAGTCCGGGTGCTGCGTTTTGGGGCCCTTTGGGTGCAGAGCAGTGGGTGCAGCCCTGGGAACAGCGGTTTGGGTGACGCTGTGTTTCAGGGCTACCTTCTGTAGAGTCTCGGTGTCACAGGGTGGTGGCTCAGAGCTTGAGCATCTCTCACTCCTCAGGGTCCCCTGCTGCAGGGGAGGGAGCTCCTTGGCAAGTTCTGGGGCTGGGGGTGCCTGTGACAGGGGATGGGGCAGGATGGGACTGGGCAGGATGGGGCATCTCCAGGTTTCTCCCAGAACAGGGGCTCCCTCAGGCGCTTGGCCTGTCCCCCATCTCCCAGGGCTGCTCCCTGAGGAACCAGAACTCCCCACAGGTCCTGAGGAGGGGGCCAGGTGTGCCCTGGGGGCTGGTCCGTGCCCAGGCAGCCACCCTCACTCCATGCCAGCCCCACAGCATTGCCTCATGCCTGCCCAGGCCCTGCAGCCCCTCCACACTGGCACCAGCTGAGCAGGATGAGGGCAGCCAGGGATGCTCTCCACTCAGAATGCCAGGGGAAGGGTACAGCATTCCCCGTGGGGTCTGCAGGCCTGTGCCCGTGGGCCTGCTGTGGGGGAGCAGGGCTGTTCCCGTGGGAGCGGGCTGCCGAGCTAATAAGGCTTTGCTAACGAGCTGGCACTGAGCCCAGAGCTGGGGCCAGCTGAGGGAGCGAGGGGCCAAGGCCGGGGGGGGGCTCACCCTCACTCCGCACTGTGCCATGGGTGAGGGCTGGGGGCTGGCCCTGAGGGCACTGGGGGCACCCACTGCCCTGGCACCACGCACGAGATGCCCCAGCACCGCCTCCCTGGAGCCCTGCTTCCAGAGCAGCCCCAGCACTCTCCAGCACTGCCATGGCACTTGCTGGGCTCCTGCTCCCACATATCCCACTCCTCAGGAGTCCCACTCCCCAGGGCTGTGCTCCCATTCATGTCCTGTTGTCCTGGGGATCCTGCTCTCACAGGTGTCCTGCTCCCCAGGGATCCCACTCCCTCACAGTCCAATTTCCCCAGGGTCTAACTCCCACAGGGGTCCCTGCACATTCATGTCCGTGTGTCTGTTCTGTCCTGCTGTTCATCCGTGTGCACTGACACTGCACATCCATGTCCATATATCCCTGCTGTCCTCACACACATCTGCGCACCCGTGTGCCTCGTGTCCGTCTGTCTGTGCCACCTCAGGATGCCTGTGTGAGGTGCCAGCCTGCATGCCAACACCTCACCCGCCCCAGTGATGCCCGAGACCTGGGCACATTCACATCTTTATTCTCACCTCAGGCCTCCTGCCACGGCCAGCATCAGCCCCAGCAATAATTTACAGGTGTCAGGGTGGCCCTGGGGCAGCCAGGCTGGTGACAGGAACAGTGGGGCCACGCTGCACATGGTGAGAGTCCAGTGCCCCCCCATGTGATATGTACATTATACAGAGCTACCCAGAGCAACACAACACGTTAAAAAAGATCTACTCTTATGTACAGTATTTATAAAAAGCATCCCAGCCTCCACCACCTCATAAAAAAATACGTCTCTTATGTACTTTGCCGCAGGACAGACCCCCAGCCCTGTGCTGCCCACCCTGCCGGGCTGCCCCCCATCCTGGGAGGGGAGCTGGGGGGTGGGAGAGCCGCTCTCTGGGTTTTGGCATGGTTGGGATAGATGATCCCAGTGGCATGGATGGATGGGTGGATGGATGAGGGCTGTAGGGTCTGAGTGCTGGCCCAGGGTGCAGGGCGACCAGGGACAGCTTGTGTTGCTGGGGTGCCCATCACCCTGGCATCTGGGCATGCAGACAGGGGTGCCTCCAGAGCCCCGAGCTTGCCCCCAGTGAGTGCTGCCCCCAGCCCGCCCCCAAATCCCCCTCATGCCCCCTGGGTGCACCAGGCCCCAGCAGCCCAGCCGCAGCATGGATGCCAAGCCCATGGCATGTGTGCCACCTCCCTGGAGCAATGCAGCTGGTCCCCCCCCATACATGCCCAGGGGTCAGCAGGGTCCCATCCACAGGCACCCGTAGCAAACAGTTCCCCTCAGGCTCAGGAGCAGCAGGCTGAGCACCACCAGCCACAGCACGAGGGCCACGCCTGTCCACAGGGACCGGGGTGCCCCTGCAATGCTAGGGCAGCGGGTGGCATCTCTCTGGGGATGGGGGATGGCAGGGGAGAGGGCAGGTGGCTTGGGCACAGGTGCTGTCACAGGTCCGACCGCCCCGCTGGATTCCAGCCCCCACGGACACTGTTCATCAGGCTCTTGATGCTATCTGGAGGAGGCCAGGGAAGTGCCCAGCCTTGGTCCCCATGGCAGGCAGTGCCCTGCGCCCCTGGCAGTGCCTGCTGCTGCTGGTGGCTCTTGCGGTGCACAAGAGCTCCACCTGACAGCCAGCTCCGGGTGAGGTAGGGCAGTATTATTCTCCCCATTTTACAGATGGGGGAAACTGAGGCGCAGAGCAGGGAAGGTGCCCGCTGGAGTGGCTGGGGGGCACAGGACCTGCCCCGGGCTCACTGCCCCATCCCGGACACAGGTCGAGGAGTCTCCATGACTGCCATGGCTCATGCCCTCTCACCATCACCACAGGTGACGGGCAGCAACAGCAGAAGTCCCCAGGGAATCCTGGTGGGGCTGCAGCATGGGGGCTGAGCCCAGGGTGGGCTCTCCCTGGGCACCGGGCGGGCGGGGGCGAGGTTGGCTTGGGCACCGGCAGTGGCTAGTGGCTGCCGCCGCTCTTCCCCCCACCCGTGGCCCAGTCGATGATGATGAAGCTCAAGCTCATGATCATGAAGACCACTCCAAGGAGGGCAAAGCAGGCAGCCTGTGGGGACAAGGAAGGGACTCAGGGATGGCCAGGGCAACAGGGTTCCCAGCCAGGCTCAGAGCCCCATGCCTGTCCCCATCCTTGTACCCCTGCCCACGCTTACCAATATTTTGGGGGTGGAGCGCAGCGGCTCCTTGTCCTTGGGCATGATGCGGATGTAGAAGATGGCAGGGAAGATGAAGATGAGGCAGGGAGCGGAGGTGGCACCTGGAGAAGACAGGGACAGAGTGGGCAGGGGCCTCCCACCCCGCAGCTCAGCCCTGCCAGCCCCACTGCCAGGACAGGTCCTGTCCACCCCCACCCCCTCCTTGCCCTCCCCAGCCCTGGCAAAGCCTTCCAGGAACCCAGGGACGCAGTGTGCTGGCACTGTCCCCACACCCCTCCCGCAGCCCTGGCACCGAGCTGAGGTCTGAGGGGGGGGAGCCTGGCCGGGGGGATCAAGGGAAACACACAGGGAAGAGCAGTGCAGGCACTGCGCTGTGGGAACAGGACAGCCATGGGATGGGTGAGCCACACAACCACCTGGTCCTGGCAGGTGACAGGGAAACTGAGGCATGGCAGGGTCAGTCACAGCTGAGCACCAGTCAGGACAGGGGCTGGCATGCTGCTGCAACACCCCATGATCAAGGAGGGACAGGAGCAGGGTGCTGCCACCCACCAATCAAGCCAAAGATGCCAAGAATGGAGGGGGCAAAGATGACGAGGAGGTTGATGAAGGTCAGCAGGATCACAGCAATGGCGATGTGGCGGATCCAGCTGAAGTCTTTCCCTTGGAACAGCATCTGCTGGATGGCCCGACGGACCTGGGGACAGGGACAGGGTGTCACACTCCATCCTTGGAGCCAGGACCCGTACCCTGTCCCTGCAGTCCTGCTGGTCCCCATTGCCCTCACTCTAGCCCTGTCCCTACAGCCCTGCAGGTCACTATAACCCCTTTCCCTTCCCAAGCTCTGGTTCCTGTCACCCCTTCACAGCCTTGTCCCTGTGGCCCTGCCTCTGCCCCATCACCCCTGCCTCTGCCCCAGCCCTGCTCCTGGCACCCAGAATGTCCTGTTCCCCAATCCCACCTTCATCACTGCCTCAGTTTTCCTTCTCAAAGCCTGCTGCTGAAGCCACCTGGCATTCCTGTGGGGTCACTCACCGGGAAGAGGACAATGGGGACGGTGAGGGTGACAGCTGTCAGCACAGCCACACGCACACACAGGATGAGCACATCAAAGGGATCCACCTTGTTGTACGTGTGCAGCAGCTCTGACTCCACACGGTCTGTGAACACCACCAAGGAGCCCCTGAGTGAGCCCCAGCACCATCACCCCCTGGCACAGGTGTGCCAGCCCAGTCCCCTCCCCGAGGGCTCACCGTAAAACGTGAGGTAGCCAAAGAGGGCAGCCAAGAAGTACATGAGGTACATGACCATGATGGAGATGTTGGAGATGCACTGCATCTTCTTCTTGGAGGGGCTGCAGGACACGGTGGGCTCAGCACAGCCCCGTGGCACCCGCTGACACCAAGCACCCGCCCAGTGAGGAGAGGTGATGCCAAAACACTCTGGGGTGCGTGGGGGATGTGCAGAGTGGGGCTACGTCCCCCTTCCTGGGCAGGGTGGCACCAACCAGCCACCCACCCTCTCCGGGTCACAGCACCCACCTCCCAGGGGTCACACCACCACCCCTGGATCATGGCACCCACCTCCCAGGGGTGATAACATCCCTGCACCCATTCTGAGTCATATCACACACCTCCCAGGGGTGATAGTGCCCACCCAGGGTTATATCCCCAACCTCCCAGGGGTGATATTGCCTACCCACCTACCCCAGGTTGTATCACCCACCTCCTGAGACTGATACCACCCATCCCAGTCCTATCAGCCGCCATGCACCCACCCACTGCCCCACCCAGGGTCATATCACCCACCTCCCCACGCTGCCCCGGCACAGGTCCCCACATGGATGGCACTGCCTTTGGGTGGACGCCGGGTGAAGCCCACCCCTCCCCGTGGGTGCCCCCACCCAGGACTCACTCCTTCAGCTCGGTGTAGATGGGCAGCACCTCGGGGTGGCAGACGAAGGCAAAGGCCATGATGGGGATGGTGTAGGCTGTCTGTGTGAGAGGAGCACGACTGACTGCTGGGGGCCCAGAGGCAGGGGCTGCCAGCACCAGGACCACCCATGTTCACTGGGTGCACAGGGTGGGAGCTCACCCAGAGCCTCAGGTCTTTACCTGTGAGTTCAGGGTAAAGAAGCTGGGTGTGCAAGTGTCCTGCTCGGGAGCCTGGAGGACTGTGTAGCCATTCTGGTAGTCACTGGTGCTGACAGTGGTGACATTGAGGATGCCCGTGATGTTCCCCTCCTGCTCTGGAAGTGGGCAGGGGATCTGGAACTTCTTGTAGATGACCTGGGGTGGGGGAGGGGATATGGGGCCAGTCAGTTCTTGGTGCCCCCAGCTCCCAGCACACATTGCCCACATGCCCAGCTGGAGAGTGACCCTACTGGGACCCCCTCCCAGGGACACCTTTTGCTAGTGCTGCCCTGTGGCAATGCTGCTCCCCCAGCCTGTCCCTGTGGGGGTGAGCAGCAGGACAGAGCCAGGCAGCAGCACGTGGAGGGGCCACATGTGCAGATGCCCCTCCAGCACCTTCCCCCCTCTCCCTTTCCACAACATTCGGTTCCTTCAGCCGAAAATAACCCAGCAGCTTGACAGCCCAGCCACAGCGTCTCTGCAGCCCCGAGCACCCACTGTCCCTGCTGCCTCTGCTGTCCCCACAGCAAGCAGCCCAGCCTCACACCTCGGCAGGAGGCATGCTTGGCACCCCAAGGCACTGCCAGTGCCAGAGGGCGCTCACCGAGATCAGGAAGAAGACCATACAGCTGAGGGAGAAGCCGCTGGCGTAGCCAAGGTAGCCTGCGGAGGGAGGAGAGTGGCTGCTGGGTGCGGGCAGGACCCTTGCACTGGCTCAGTGTCCCCTCCTTGCCCAGCACATCCAGGCTGGCACCATCGCCCCGTGGGAGACCCAGGGTGCCAGGCCCCAGTGCCATGGGTAGCATCTCCCTGACTTACCCAGCTGCTTCATGAGCGCCAGGGGCAGGATAATGGTGACAGAAACCAGGATAACCAGGTAGTTCCCATTCATGTACCAGTCCCTGGAAGCAGAAGGCCTGCTCACCACCTCAGTCTGCTGGGGCACAGCAGGCAGAGGCAGCCACTGTGGGGGCTGTCTGCCATTGCTAGGGACCCTTCAGCTGGCAAATCCCAGGGGCACTGGTGTCCCCTGAGGCTGGCATTCCTGCTCTGCTAACATCCCTGGGGACCCCTGAGACAGCATCCTTGGAGACCCTGAGGCCAGCATCCCTAGGGGCCCTCGAACTAGGGTTCTGCCCACCCCCACAGTGGTGCGCCCACAAGGGCTAGAGTTGCTAGTGGGGATGTGGGCATGGGGTGGGGGGACCTATACCCAACCAGACCCCCACCCTGCAGCCCCAGGTTCTGCTCAAGGAGGAAAGCCTGATCCCAAGGGGATGTGAGGAGCAGGGATTGGAAGTTCAGCTCAGTTTAATCTCACCCAGGGGCTTATTCAGCACTGACAGTTATCAAAAATAGTAGTGGCTTAATGACAGTAAATCCCTGCCACGGGCTGCACAGCTGGAGCCAGAGCCCCGGCGCCTGCCCAGGGAAGGCACGCAGGCAGCGTGGGCAGGAGGCACTCACGTGGTCTTCTCCTCCAGGTTCAGGAAGGTCTGGATGACCAGAGGCACTTCAGATTTGACAATGTACAGGTAGCTGGACATGGCTGCGGGGCAGAAGGAGGTCTTGGTGCACTGGTGTTCTCTGGTCCCACCCCATCCCCAGCCCTGGCAGGTCCCCCAGCTCACCCCCGATGTTCTGCAGCGTGATGGCGATGGCCGCTGCCAGCTTCCCCGGCGTGCCGAATGCTCGATAACCCAGCTGCTCATAGGCACGGATGCCTGTGGGACAGGGAGCGGTGGTGGTGGGTGAGAGTCAGGGTGGGAGCCCCAGCATAGCCCTGCTGAGGATTGGCACTCACCCACAATGCCCGAGGACTTGAGCAGCAGGTGGATGGAGTAGCTGGAGAGCAGGGCCACTGCTGTGAGGAGGAAGCTGCAGGAGGAGAGCACAGTTACCAGTGGGTCACAGCACAGGACTCAGACATGGCTGTGGGGCAAACCCCATGCAGATGTGCTCTACCTGTGGGCAGCTGTCCCAGGATACCACCCCCAGGATACCACACCCTTGCCTGAGCACCAGCTGGGTGTTCATGGGGCAGATTCAGTCCATGTCTCCACACACAAAAGGAGCCATGACTCACCTCCTTCAAGCTACTTTTGAAAATCTGACTTCGTAGTAAGGAAGGCAGACCTTCACCCTCTTCCTCCTCCCCCCAAGTGGGGACACTGGTCCCTGCATCATCCCAAGCCAGAGACTTCTTTCTTGCCTGCACCCACCGATCCCCTTGGAGGAGCCCCCCATGCCTGAACATCCCTCCCATGCCCCCATGGCACTCACAGGAAGAGGATGATGCCAGTGTTGGCCATGGCATAGGCCAGCCCCAGGATGCCGCTGCCCATGATGGCATTGCTCAGGTTGAAGACGGACATCCCGAAAGACGTCTTCCCTTCAAACTGTTACAGGACACAACAGGGAGGGGATGCACCAGGCACACTGGGAGCTTGCCCCATGCCACCCCAGGCACTGTGCCCATGCTGCTACTCACATCAGTGAAGTGTGTCTGCTTCTTCTCAGCACCGTGGGGCAGGAACTCCTCCATCTCTGCCACGCCAGTCTGGTTCTCTTCAAATCTGCCCATGGAGGGAGAGGAGTGAAGCCAAAGCAGAGTCAGGGACCATCAGCCCTGGCTGGTATCTCACGGGCAGGGAGCAGCTCGGAGGACCCCCCAAGTCCCTGCACCACCCCTTGCCCTGAGTGCCCTACCTGTCACCCGCCAGTGAGGGGACAGTGGAGGCGGTGAGTGCAGCCGTGTGCTTCCCGTTGGGCACCAGCTCCACCATCTCAGCCTGCAGGGGCACGTCCGTGGTATCCATGGCTGGGAGACAGCTGGGATTGCTATGGGCTCTGCTCAGGCTCTGCAAGAGGGAGGCAACAGCGGTCCAGCTCTGGGCAGGAGCAGCGGAGGGGCTGGCCTGGAGCCTCACAAGTCCTGCCTCCACCAGGGACTCTGGAGCTGGGCTCAGCACCAGGGCTGGTGGCACGGCAGGGATGGGAGGGTCACTGAGCCAGGCATCACGGTGGTGTGCTTCTTCTCCTCCCTTCTGCCTGCTCAGCACATAATGTCCCACGGAACTCAGCCCCAGCTCCAGTGCCCCACCAGAGCCCCAGTGTGCGGGTGCCCTCTCGCCCAGCCAGACATCCCACAGCCCACCCCGTCCCCTTGCTCACAGCACTGCCCAGCCCCAGAGTCCCCATGCACACCGCCTGCCCACCTCCACTCCCCTGCCCGCAGCTCTCGGCTCCATGACTCAGTTTCCCCTCCTGCAGACGGGTGCCAGCAGGCGAGTGAGTGGGGGCGTTCGGGAGGCTGAGGACGGGGCAGGCAGCTCAGGGACCCCCCGGCCGCCGTTATGTAAAGCCCGTGGTGCTGCCCGGCGCGAAGGGCTCACCCGCGTCCCGCCGCTGCCGGGGTGCCAAGGCGGGGGGCTCGGGGGCACGTCAGGGCTGGACAAACGGAGCAGGAAAGAGCGCGGGGCCGGGAGACAGCTCCTTGGCAGGGGAAGGCGGCCGGGCTGCCGAGCGCGGGACGCCTTGGCACGCCGCACAAAGCCGCCTCTGTGCGAGCCCCGGCCCTCCCCGCCCCGCTGGGAAACGGCACAGGGTGGCTTTCTGGGGCAGGCTGGCAGCCGGGGCAGGGTCCCGCCACCCCCCACTGCCCCGAGGGGCTGGGGTCTTGTCCGGCTGGCCAGGGGGCTCCACACTGGGGCTATGTCCAGCCAAGGGCTGCTGCCACCCAGCCGGAGGTTAGGCCTGGCTGGGATGCAGTATGGTCCCCAGTACTGGGAGGATGCTGCTGCCCCACCACCCCGCTGCCTGGGGTCGCCATGGGGTAAGCAGGGGACATGCCCATCTTTATGCTCCCAGGGGACTGGTGTCCCCAGAAATCTGAGGAGCCTTCCCACAGCACAGTCGGGTCCAGCAGTCCTGCTGGCACGCAAGGGAAGGATGACACGTCAGGGTGTGGGTGCCAGCACCTCCGGTCTCCTGAGCTGCTGCCCTGCTTGTCCCTGCCCATCCAGGCCACAAAGACCTGGCAGGGTCATCCCAGGCCACACACTGGCTGCTGGCACTGCCAGGGGGGCCGAACCCCTGCGGTTGGCCCGGGTGGTGGGCACATATTTGGGCCACCCTACCTGCAGCACCCAGCCAGGTGGGGAGGCTGAGGCAGGACACAGGCCAGCAGGAACCAAAATGAGAAGGTTCAGCCATGCGGGGGACGAGAGGGAAGCGCAGGGCGGGTTCTGGGTGATGATTTATCCCCTCCACTAGGCCTCCGCTTGGGATGGATCCAGGCCTGAACAAGGCTGCCAGCACGTCCAAAAGCCACCGTTAACTCTGCGCCTTCCCACCACCACGGGCAGGCATCGCTGAACCCACCGCTCACCCAGCGTGGGATTGAGTGGGGGCACCAGATCTGTGAGGTTCCAACACCTCCCTAAGCCCCCCAGTGCCGCTGGGTTGCCTGCGGGCAGGGCTTCACCGCATCCCGCTGGTGGCACGCAGCATCTGCCCACTCCCCTGCCCGCTCCCCCACGGGCGCCAGGAAGGCTGGGCACTCTCGTCTGCAGCCCCTTTCTTCTCCCAGGTTATAATTACACCTCTCTGGGCAGCTCAGGAAATACCAACTTCTTCCCCCAAGCGTCTCTCGGAATAGCAAGCGGCACGGCCGGGCTCATTCAGCATGCACCGGGCTTCGTGCTGCCACCCAGACGCTTCCTCCCGCCGGGCAGCCTGGCACAGCCCTGGCACAGCCCTGGCACGGGCCCAGCACCACTCACTGCCACTTCCCCAGCTGGCCCTGGCCTTTGCCCCCCGGCCAGGCTCTCCTGGTGGCAGTAGCCAGGGCAAGGGGGGAGATGAAAGAGGAGGGAGCATGAGACGATTCGATCGGGCAGTGTGAGCCCTGCCTGCTGCTGTTTGCCTTGCGATAAGGCAGAACAGCAAATACAGAGTGACGGGCGGCCCTGGAGGGGTGGCTTGGTTCCCCTCCAGGTGGGATTGGTGGGTTCACCACCTCACTGTGTGCCCACCTTAGCTGGGAACCCTGTGCTCTGGGCAAAGAGCATCTCCTCAGGGATCTCCTCCCTCAGGGTGCCACCACGCAGATGGGATACTGCCATCCCATCTTCACTGACATGTAGGGTAGCTCGCATGCTGCCTGGCATAATCCCACTCCTGACCAGCAGCTCCAGTGCCCACTCACCCAGCTGACGGTGTGGACCTGGCCACATGCATGGGCACAGAACCCTCCAGGCTGTGGCACCCAGGGCAGCGTTCCTGGGGGTGCTGGGCAAGCTGCATCGATTTCCCAGCATGTGCCTCTCTGCTGCCTGCCGGGCTTTGGGACACAAGGACAGCGCTGCAGCCAGACCTCCCACCTCTGCCAGGCTGCTCCCAGAGCTGCTGACACCCCACCAACACTGCGGGGTGGCCAGGCAGCCTGGGCCGGGCCCCGGTGCTGTCCCGCAGCCCCGGCAGAAGAACACGGAGCCAGATGCGTGGGACGGCACGTCCCGTCCCGCCGGCCACGTCTGCGCTCCCGGGCAGGCTGCGTTCGGTCTGCACGCTCGTCCCGGCCAGCACACAGCCTGCCCGCCCTCGCTGCGATGGGGACACGTGTGTGGGGCGGCCCGGCTCCCAAATCCCGGCCCTGCTCTGGCACACGGGCAGTCCTGGGCTCACCTTGGCCCCCGGCCAGGCTTCCTCGGGGACCAGGGCACCACGGGGAGGGTTTGGGTCCTGGAAGGGACCGCATCCCTCTCTCTGCCTCACACCTCGCTTCCACGCATCTCATTGAAAAGGTGGAAAATCCCCGCGGGAGGCGGGAGCTGGGGGCTGGGCAGGGGAGCTCTGTCGGCAGTGCCAGCAGATATGCAGGATGGGAGGTCCATTGCATCAGGCAACGTGGCCAGCAGGATGTGTATGACCCTGGGCAAGACTGGCTCCTGCGCTGTGCCCGTTCCCCCGGTCAGAGCCCGGCACAGCCCCCAGCAGCACACACGGTCCCCAGCAGCACACGTGGGGACAGGCAGCCAGTCCTGCCAGCCCTGCCTGTGCCACACAGTGACAGCCTAAGTGTCCCCACAGCCCGCAGCACCCACATGCAAGCACCCACGGCTCCCACCTGTGCCCAGCGAGGGCACAGGGTGTCCCTGGCAGCAGGTGGGTGCTCCCCCAGGCCGGGGACCCCCACAGGGCAGAGTCCCTCCCCATCTCCTCTCCTTGTAGATGAATCCTTGTTAATCCGGCCCAGCTGGAGCCGTGGGACTATTCCGGGTGGTAATCCGGCTTTAGCGCCAAGCCTGCCGCAGCTGCCGGCCTGCCCTGCGTGCTGGCAGCCAGGTATCCCTCCCATCCCGCTGCTGTGCGCCGGGCACCGCAGCCCCCCCGGCCCAGGTGGCCGTTCGGGTTTCAGCAGAGCTGGCACACAGGTCTCATGTTCCCTGAGGCTGTGCTGACGAGCGAGCCCTGCCAGAGAGATGGGCAGCAAGGGCAATGGGCAGGGATGGCACCAGCCATGTTCCCCCAGTGCCATCAGCCCCAGCCCTGGGGTTCCCCCCAGAACTGAGCCCAGGGTGAGCCCAGCCTGGGGTCCCTGGTCAGCCTCTGGCCCCGCTGTGGGCACAGGGGGGTTGTGGGCACAGCTGGGCAACAGCCCAAACTGGGGAGTCCCTGGGCAACCCCTACCCAGGGAAATTGACCCCAGCAGGGCACACAGCTGAGAAACCCCTCTCTCCTTGCCTTCCACTGAGAACTGCTCTCCAGAGCTGCCCTGGGAATATCTTTGTCTTTCCCCTGAAGCACACACAGGCAAAGCTTTCCTCCCAGCCTGTCTTCCTAAAATTAGTAACCCAAACCTGGATTTAACCTGTGCTGTTCCACCCCCCACCTACCAGCCAAGCAAAGGCAGTGCCAGGGTGCCACCTCCCACAGAGGAAAGGGGCACCCAAAGGGGCAAATCCAGTCATTCAGGGGATGGCCAGGCACCCCACTTTGGGGCAAAGGTTCTGGGGGGTGCCCATGTGGGCATGGGATCCCCAGTAGCTGTGAGAAAAGACAACTGGAGGCAAAACCTGGCTGGTGCATGGCTGGAGAACCTCTCTGGGTAGCCCTGCTGTAGACCTTCCCCAAACAGATCTGTGGAGATTCTCCTGAGATAGATCCACCTGGGATCCTCTGGAGATGACAGCCCCACCAGCTGGTCATGCCAGCCAGCCCCACTCATGCCCCCAGCACAAGGTGGGTAGAGTAGGCACTGGGCTCACCTCACCTCTTTCACCCCAAATACCACACCACGGCTCAGCCTCGGGGCAGGCAATCCCCCCAGTGCTCCAGCCAGGGCAGGACTGGCAGTAGCAAGTAGGAACAAGTGGCTCTGAAAGCTGCTGTCCTGGCTAGCAGGGCTCTGGCAGCTGCCTGGGCGCTTCTGGCCATCTCTGTTGCATCTCTGTCCATCCAGGGTCTTACCTCTAAGAGCACAAGTGGCATCTCTTTCCTGGGGGACAGCTGTACCTGAGCCTGGGAATGGGGTCTGGGACACATCAGGGAAGGGAAAGGCAGTTCCAGGAAGGGAGTGGTGGAGCCAAACTTCATGGTGGGGCCATGGAGAGGGTTTCCAGTGTCAGAGCCATGGTGCAGCTCAGCCATGGCATCACCTGCCAGGCACACAACCCAGGATGGCTGCAGGTGTCAGCCATCACCATCCTGCCACATCCTCCAACATCCAAGCACTAGGACAAGGCAAGCTGGGAAAAGCAGTGAGGAAGCTGAGGCCAGGCAAGGGGAGTCATGTCCAGCACTGGGACAGCCCAGGCTGTTGCTGTCACCTGCCAGCTTGAGTCCATGTGGTACAAGGTCAGGTGGCAGGTACAGCTGGCAGCACGGGGATGGGGACAGGGTGGGCACAGCACGGGGCCGATGGCACTCAGTGTGGTTCTTGGGGAGGCTGGGTGAGACACCAGTTTGAGCCCAAAGCATCTCAGGCAGTGCTAGGCTGTATGATGAGTTTTGCTATAAACTTCAAACACTCCCCTCCGGAAACACAGGGCCGCCCAGGGAAGGTGGTGGCACAGGTAGTGGCACTGCAGAGACTGATGGACAGACAGTGCCTGGAAAAGGACACGTCAGGTTTCGTACCACACCTCTGGAGTTCTGTTTTGCCTTGGAAGCAAGATGCTTTCCAGGAGTTCACACTCTCCAAAACACAACCGGCCTTAGTGGGATGACACAGAGGGGTCAACAGCAAAACCACCAAGGTGCCATTTGCTGCTGGCTGTGCTGGGGACTGTCCCTCCATCAGGAGGAACTGGCCTCAGCCACAGCCTCACGTGCCTCTGGCACCTCCAGCACAGCCTCCTGTGGCAATCAGGAACCACGATTCGCCCAAGCCCCGTGGCACCACCGCTGTGCCTGCCCATGGCACTCTCACCATTGGACCAGCCGGACATTTGCTCCACAGAGTCAGCGGAACCAGGCTGGCTGTGCCCCGCTGGCATGGGGGACCCAGCCAGTCCCAGAGCTGCGTCAGCAGCTGGGGAGGCACACGGCGGCCGAGACCCACGCAGCGAGGAGAGCCGGGGCACGGGGGTCCGTTCTGGCCCCAACCCGCCTCTGTTTTCTCAAGGGTTGCACTTCCAAAGGAGCCCGTGGGATTCCGCTCCTTCCCCCATCCCCACGTGCCAAGGAAAATAGGCTCTGCCGGCGCTTGTTTGTTTGCCGTGGCCACGGCCCCGGTGTGTGATTACAGCTGCAGCACGGCCGGGTGCTGTGGGGCCCTTTGCGCCCCAGCCAGGGTCCAGCAGTGCCAGCACCCCCGTGCCACCCCCCAGTGGAACGGAGTGTCCCACTGCTCCTGAGCATCCCTGGCACCTGAGCCAAGGCACACCGGCACTCTGTTCTGGGATACGGGGCAGTGCTGCCAGGCAAAGGCACCTTTCTCTGGGGTACCCCCTTGAAGCCACAGGGACCAGACAGGTCTAACGCCTCATCTTGGGCCTGGTCCAGCACCAGTGGAAAATTCCCCATCTCCTGTGTGTCAGCTCAGCGCAGCCATGCCCTCCGCAGCCAGTCAGGGTTCTGCGTCCCTGCCATCCCACCTGTTGGGGACTTGCCAGGTCCCCTGTCTCACCTGTGCCACCCCACGGCTTGGGGGGCACAAGTCCAGCAACCACCTGCCGTGGTTCAGTTTCCCTTGGGGAAGGTTTCTCTCCAGTGGGACTTTCAGAGCTGACACGGCAGAGAGAGCCACCACACCACGCCGGCTGGCCCAGGACACGCGTGGCCGACAGGAACACAGTGTGCTGCCCGCCTTTCCACGCTGCTGGCCCGGCCAGCCAGGCTCTATTAATACCCCAGCCCGTGGAATCGCCGCACGCAGGTGCCAGGCAGCCCCGGTGCCCGAGACGGCCGGCACCTCTCTCCCTGCCCGTGCCCCCCGCCCCGGCACCCCGGCACCCTGACACCCGATCCTGCCCACAGCCGCTTCCAGCCTTCAGAAACATATGTCATTCCCACGGGCGATTAAAAATTAAAGCAGAAAACAGGGAAAGTAAAGGGAGTTTGGGGGTTGGTGCCACTGTGAGGATCAGCGGAACGATGCACGCCGAAGCCCCCACACCGCGCTCCGGGCAGGGGCAGTGTCGGGGCGCTGGGCTCTGCCTCCCCCGGCACCCGCGGGATCTCTCACCCACCCGTGGGAAGGTGCCAGCCGCTGGCAAGTGGCAGGAGTACAGCAAAGCAAACAGTCCCGGGGCGTTAGCACCTGCCAGAGCTGCCGGGCCCCGGAGCCTTCCCCGTGCTGCCCGGAGCCGGGAGGAGGAGGAGGAGGAAACGCAGGAGGAGAGAGAGACGGGCTGTGAGAGGAAAGCGGGGCCGGCGAGAGAGAGATGAGAGAAAGGACTGGATGGGGCGCGGAGGAGAATTAGGGGAGGTGAGGGGTCCGAGCGCCCGGCAGCCTCCAACCACGGAGCTCCAGGGAGGAGCGAGCCCGGGAGTGCGAGCGGCAGGGGAGAGCGGAGAGACCTACCTGCCCCCTCTCCGCCGTGCCTCTGCTGCGGGCTGGGGCGAGCAGCCCCCGGTGGCCGGTGCCGCGGATTAGAGACTATCCTGCGACCGTAATCCGGCGGAGCCCGAGATTAAACAGGACCCGATCCCGCCCCCAGTGCGAAGGCTCCCAATCTGCACTCCGCCGGGGCACGGGAGGAGCGCTGGGGAGCGACCGCCCCGCATCGACCGACCCCTGCCCCGCCCCGCCCCGCCCCGCTCCGGCGGGACCACCGCTCCCCGGGCACGGCCGCCCCCGGGGCATCGCCCCCGCCGGGCATCAGCGTCCCTGGGCATCGCCTCCCGCCAGTGAATCACCCCGCACCAGGCATCATCCCCTTCGGGCTGTCAGTGTCCAAGCAGCGCTGCCCTGTCCGGAACAGGGCAGTCACCAACATCCCCACGCACCGCACACGGCACCCGGTGTCTGTGCCCCTCACGGCACCCGGTGTCTGTGCCCCTCACGGCACCCGGTGTCTGTGCCCCTCACGGCACCTGGTGTCTGTGCCCCTCATGGCATTATCACTGTATGGGGCACCCCTATCCTGCCAGGTATTGACATCCCACCGGGCACCCCTGCCTACAGCAGCCGAGGCTCCTGCAGGAGGCCAGGGGCCGCTTCCAAAGAAGCAGGGCTGGGGCAGCTGCTCTAATCTACCTGAAGGGATAAATCCAGTACATGCTGAGTGTGAGGACAGGGTTTTCCCCGTCCTTCAGTCAGATTCTCTCCCTGGCCTGGGAAGCTCAGGCTGCTCCCACGTTAAGCCAGCCCAGCTGCCCGCCCTGCTCATGGTGCCTGCTGCCCCCAGAGTTCTCACCCCAGCATCTCAGCACACTGGGAGGAAACAACCCATGTGGACTCATCCCAACAAGACCCAGAGTAACTGGGCCATCCCCCTTCCCCAGTCTCCATCAAACCTCCCCACCTGAGCTGAAAGATGTCTATTTTCATGAAGAAACAAACCCCCAGTTCCCCAAAGCAGAAATTTCTCCAAGTGCATCCCATATGCTTCAGGGAGAGCCATGAGCTCTGGAGAGTCACCAGCTGTGTCCCCAAAGATTCCCTGTACCTTTACAAGGTCTGCCCCCCCCCTAAACTACCTCCTGCTCCTCTGTCCTGCCCAGCTTTTACTTCAGAGGAACATTTTGGGGGTCCACGCTTGGGAGTCCCCCCAGCTCCCATGCCGAGCTGCAAACCCTGCCCAGCTGCTGTGCTTGGGCAGAATGGCTCCTCACGCTGCTGGAAGGTTTTATTTGTGTTATGCATATCTTTCATAAATCCTTGCGGAGCCTCGGGCAGCCTGGGATGGAAATGGCTTTGCCAGCCAGCAGCGAGCGTCGCCATCGGGAGAAGAGGCACCCTCCCTCTCGCCTGGACATCGAGGGATGTTAAAAATTCAGTGGCAGCTCTGCCCTCCCGCTCCCGGCAATCCCGCGGCTCCTGTTACTGCCGCTCTCCTTTGGCTGCAGACATACATCCATTAACTAATTTCTAATAACAGCAGCATGCGTAAGTGCTGAACCAGCGCTGGCTGGCACGCCGGGGGACTGGAGGCAGCCAGGTTTGGCAGTGTGACGGGGGAGCCAGAGGCACCCAGAGGATGGGCATGGCTGGCCTCAGGCCATCACTTTAACCCTTTCCCTGCTCTGGTGAAGGCGGGTGCAGCCACGTGGCACCTGCGGAGAAGCGTCCCGGGCTGGGCGGCCACGCGTCTCAGCGGGGCTGGAAAAGGCGGCGGGAGCTCCCGCCCTGTGAGCAAACACAGCACAGGTGCTGGGCCTGGGGACAGCACTGTGGGCCTGTGGCACTGGGTGCAGCCACTGTTCTGGGGCTGCGTGCTGGAGGACCTGTGGGAAGTGATTTGGAGGCTGTGTGCTCCTTCCCAGCCTCCAATGCCCTTCCCCTGCTATTGGCACAAATGCAGCCATGTCTGCTTTGTCCTGTCCCCTCTCTTGTCCAGCATGTGACAGCCTCACTGGTGTTCCCACTTTCCAGGTGGGCAGAGGACAAGGGCTCCACCATGTCAAGCTGAAGCTTTGTGAAGAATCAAAGCAGTGAGGAGAGGGGGAAAAGAGAGTGAAGATGTCCCCAGAACCTCCCAAAGCCTGTCCCAGCACTCGGCACACAGTAGCGGCAGGCTCCTGCAGCCGGGCTGGCAGCACAGAGAGGAGCCATGAGAGGGGGGGGCTAAGACCTTCTCTCAACCCCTGAGCCCTCTGGTCACCAGGGCTGCCCCAGTGCAGCTCTGGCCAGTCTCACCAATGGCTCTGCTGGTGTCAGGGCTCCAGTGGATTGCAAAATTGCAGCCGTGCGGTTTTCTCCAGCTGGCTGGAAAGTTTGACGCCGGATTCCCGTATGTGAGGAGCCTTCAGGGGAGCACGGCCCAGCACGGCTCATCTCTCCAGCAGCCTCACCAATGGCAGGGAGCCGAGTGCCGTGCCAGAGCCTTGCCCTCAGCACAGCCCCGTGGGCTTTGCCTTCTCACCATTTCCCCCAGCCAAAAGCTGCCCTGTTTCTTATCCTTCAGCAGTGCTTCGAGATCAGAGATTAAAGGGAACCCATAAAACCCTGGGCCTCAAATGTCACAGCAGGGACAAGGCCAGCCCAGGAGCCGGGCACAGAGCAGTGGGTGCTGTGTATGGCCAGGACACGCTCTCCTTGTCACGCTCGGCTTCCTCCCCAGCCCTGAGCCCGCTGCTGCCTGCCGCTGCCCGCTGCTCCCAGGGCCCAGATGGCAGGAAGATAGGGCAGAGATAATGCTGACATTTGCAGCCCAAGCAGCGCTCCCCTCACCACCACTGTGACCTCTCGAGCAAGAAGTGTTCCGGAGATTGCCCTTTCCAGGAACGTTCCAGAGGGTGCCTCTGTCCCCATCCCTGGGCATCCCACAGACACAGCGCCAGCACACACAGGGGCTCCAAGAGGGAGCAGTTGCAGAGGTTTTTGCATCCTGAAGCATGAAGAAGTGAGGCACAAAAGGAATGCTGACTGTAAGAGGAGAGGGATGCCTGTGGCCAGCAGCACGGGCTGGGTGGGCTCCAGAGTGACCCCAGGCCATGTCCAGGGCGGCAGCCTTGCTCCCCCAGCCCTCCCAGCTCAGAAACAGCCCAGTGCTGGTGCCTGTGCCTGCACACAGAGGGGCTGGGGAGCAGCTGGTGCCCCCTGCCTCGCCCTTGGCCGCCTCCCTCGCGGCACATGCTGTCATGTGGCAGGGCACAACAACAACACGGGCTAATTGGTTAATGTGATTTCAAAACATGATTTGCAATTATAACTCACCAGAGAGCATTCAATGATCCCGCACATCGCAGAGTGGGTTTTTCTCCTTCGTTTGTTCCTGGAACCTCGAAACCAATTAACTTTACAGAAGCCAGAAGCAAAGCACTGCTCAGCAGACCTGAAGGGTGGGTTATCTCTGTGCTCAATCGCTCAATCTGGGAACCAAGGGCTGCAGGACGAGCCCCGGGGTAACCCCAGTGCTTCTCCCTGCACCACTGAGGGGTTTGGCGGGATCTACACAGGCTCCCCCAGCTCCAACCCATCAGGCACCATGGCTGCTTGGGAGCACTTGGGGACAGGAGGATGCCCTGAGCCATCAGGTGTGGGAATAAACTGCTCCTGTTGGCACAGGGACACTGTCCCTTCAGTTCCCTCCAGAGGTGCTGGCACCTGCTGGCAGCCTGCTCGTCTCTGCCACCCACCCTGGGCAGCCGTGTCCCCACCATCCCCACAGGCAGCACCCACAGCCCCACCAGGGCCAGGGGCTTTGCTTCTGAGGCTTGACAATCGTGCAGCAAAGGCTTAAATGCTGTTAAGGTAATTAAGCAAGGATTTAGCAAGGACTTGGATGCCTTCAAATGCCTTTCAAGCCAAACAAACCCAAGTAGCCATGATGCTCCTGAAACATCCAGCACCCAGCTCCCCTGAGTCTTGGCTTGTTTCCCCAGTGACCCCAATTGCTGGGCTCTGTTGTTCCCCACATCCCCCTCAAAAGGCAGACATGGGGCCAGCAGTACTTTCTCTTGGGTGGGCAAAGAGATGTTGGGTTCCATCAGCCTCTGGAGGGGTGATCTGGCAATTATCCCCCAGGATGGTGACCTGGTTCCAGTCTGCAGGGGGACCCCTGCTCACAGGGGAACCCCCCCATGTGCACAGGGCCTGAGTCTCTCCAGGCTGGGAGCTGCCTTCCATCAGCTCCCCAAGCCTCAGGGAGCTCAGCATTGCACCCTGCAGCCACCAAGGCCTCCTGAGGACAGGACAGCTGCCAGAACCTCTGGGGAGGCACAAGGTGATGCCCACAGTGCAGCATGGGGCAGTGGAAGGAAGCATGGGGCAGTGTTGGGGGGTCTCCAGTCCCTGGGGAGGGGCTCTCCTGCTCATCTCCAAGCTCCCTGCAAGCTGCTAGGAGTGTGGGAGCCCCTGGGGGATGCCAGGCACAGTGCCCAGGGCCTGGGCAGCAGGGTGGCAGATGGCTGGGGAGCTGGGGACCAGGGAGCAGGGGAGGAGCAGGGACACCTTTCAGCCCACACAACTGTAGCATCCTTGTTTAGAGTTATAAATAACTGGGCCAAAAATGGAGCTGTGGCCACAGCCGTGTCCCTCCTCTCCCCAGGGCGCTGTGGTCAGTCCAGAGCTGACCAAGGAGCAGATCTGGTCCCTGTAGCCCCAGTGAAAGGGAAGCCTGCTCTGGCTCCCTGCAGAGGCACCCACAGGGCTGTCCTGAACCCCCTCCCCGGCTGGGGTGACTGTCAGTCCCAGGGCTAGACAGCCCACCACAGGCTCCTGCCTGGTGAGATCCAGCAGGAGAGGGGATAAAGGCCCTTTCATAGCCCTTTCATGGCCCATCAGGAGAAAGGATTCAGAGAAAAGCACAAAAGCAGGTGCTGGCACTCAGGACTGAGGCTGCCATGTCCCACAGCACCGGGGCTCCTGAGCTGCCCCAGGGTGGATGTGGGTGCCTGCCCAGCCAGGGGGCAGCCGGGGAGCTGGATCTGGCAGGCACCCCTGGGTCCCTGCTGGCACCACCCAGCCTTGTGTTTGGGTGGACTAAACGTGATGCTGTTTCAGGCTGGGCAGTGCTGGCATGGTGTCCCTCTCTGGGGTTGGGAAAGCCCAGGGGCAGCTGCCCCTCTCCCTCCCCTCCGAGCTGTACAACAATTGGCTGCCCGAAGGACGCCGGCCTTGATCCGCGTTGCTGGCCGTCCCCAGGGCCGAGCAAACAGAGAGCAAAACAGCCCCGGCCGCTCCTGCCACCGCCGGCATGCGGCCAGCCCGGCACCCCGGCCAGGGCTGCTGTCCCCGGAGCTCTGCCACGCTGCCCTGGCACCCTGCTCTGCCACCCAGCCCTGCCACCCAGCCCTGGCACCTTCCTCTGCCACCCTGCTCTGCCACCCAGCCCTGCCACCCAGCCCTGCCTGGTGCTGCCGGCGGGGCAATGGTTACCGACCCACCCGCCTCACAGCCAGGAGTGAGCCCGGGGCTGCAGGGCTTGAGCCAGGAGGAGGAAACAGAAACCGGGATCAGCACGCACCGCGCTGGCAGCGGGGGAAGTGAGGCACAGCCAGGGTGGCGCTGTGACCGCTGACCCTGGGCGCGGGGTCGTCCCTGCTCGCCCAGTCCAAGGGTCAGCTCGCCCACTTTTGCCCTGTTTGCCGTGGGGTTGGGCCAGTCCCGGGGGCTGCAGGCTGGCCGGGGCAGCTGCTTGGTGGCAGGAGGCCAGCACGAGCCCAGGGCACGTGCCATGGCCTTGCCCAGCCACCTCACATGTTTCCCCCACAGCCCAATTCCCTGAAGCCTTTTCCCACCTGCAGAGCACGGTGCTTCACAGAAGTCCCCCTGGCACCCTTCCCAGAGCTCCCCTGTTGGAGAACCACCCCAGTCCCACCAGATGCCAGGGGGATACCTGAGGCCAGCTCCAGTCCCACGTCCGTGGGCACATCCCACACCTTCCAAAGTCCTACCACCCACTCCGTGGCACTGCTGGGACCCCCACCTGCCTGTGAGCAGCCGGAGCCACGCTCCACCGGCCTGGTGGGCGGCAGGAAGTACGGATGAGCGCTGGGATGGGATGGGGAATGGCATCACCAGCAGGAGCAGCCACCGTGGCGCAACGGTGACACAACGGTGACACCATAGCAGCGTGGGATGGGGATACAGGCCCCCAGCTGCCCTCTCGGCACTACGGCTGTCCCTGGGAAGGTCAAGCCATGGGTGCCAGGCCACGGGCGGCTGCTCCAGCTCCGCCGGTTCTGCCCTGAGCGCTGCCGCCGGCAAGGTCAGCGCGGTGCTACGGCAGCACCGGCCTCGCCATCCCCATCACCGGCCAGCCGCTCCCGGTTCCCACCGGCTGCAGGGACGGGCATGGCGTCGGTGACCCCACACCACCTACGCGGCACATGGCGGTCCCGTGACTCTGTGGGCTGGCGATGCCCTGCCTGGGAGCGCCGGGGGCGCCGGGAGCAGCAGGAAGCGCCGGAGGCACCGGGAGCGCCGGAGGCACCGGGGGCGCCGGAGGCACCGGGAGCGCCGGAGGCACCGGGAGCGCCGGAGGCAGCGGCAGCGAGCGCGGGCGGAGCAGCAGGGCCGGCACCGCTGCGCCACCGCCCTCTGGCGGCCACCGGCGGCACAGCCGGACCCGCCCCCGGCCCCGCCCCGCTCCGGCCCCTGCCCACTGCCCATGCCCTGCCCACCGCCCGTGCCCTGCCTGCCCACCCACTGCCTGCCCCCTCCCACCCCCTGCTTGCCCACTGCCCGCACCCTGCCCACTTCTGCCTGCTCCGTGCCTGGGGCTTCCCCAGCACCCCCTGCCCTGTCACACCCATGTGACTCCAGCCCATGTTCCCCCAGATGTGTGTCCCAACAAGCCCTCTCGCCCCACTTGCACCCCAAAACTCTGGCTGCCCCTGTGTGGGACAGCTCCAGTCCCTCAATCTATCCCATGGGCAGTGGTGGCCGTGCTGCCTTGCACATCTCCAGTGTGTGTCATCTGTTTCCTGAGGCCTTTGGCCGCCCCAGTGCTTTCCATGGAACTCAGCGCTGAGAGGTGCTCTGGAGTTTCACCTGGTACCACATGGCACAGCACAGTGATCCACTGTCATTTCTGCTCAGCCCTGTGGTGGCACTGACATGCCAGGATCATGTGCCCCAGCCCCTCTCCACCTGCATGGCCACAGCTGCCAGGAGGGAGGCTGGGCTGGCACAGTTCAGGCAGAGTCCCTGGCTGTCCTGAGCCCACCCCAATGCAGGAGGGGCTCAGCTGGTGCCGACTGCTTGCTTGGGCACAGATCCTCGTGGCTGGATGCTCTGCAGCCTCTGGCACAGCCGTGTCAGCACCTGGCCACTGCCACAGAAGAAAAACACATTCCCTTGCCTCCAGATGGAATTTCCTGTTTTGTTTTTTTATTAGAATGGTGCCCATTGCTTCCTGTCCTGGGAGGCACTGCTGAACAAAGCCTTGCTCCCTTGCTCTCTCACCTCATGCCCTCTTGGAGGGCCCATGGGCTGAGATCATCGTGTCCCTCCAGCAATGTGCTTGTGCCCAGCCCAGCGCTGCCCACTGTGTTCCGCCAGCCAGCTCTGGGCACCCCAGCGTGTCCAGCCACGACACGGACTCTCCTCCTCCCTCCTGCCCTGCCTGAGCGGCTCTTACTGCGACAGAGCAGCAAAGAGCAGTAAGAGCCACTCGATCCCCTGCTCCTAGGACGCCGGGAAGGCAGGAGAAGTCATGCGGCTCAAACAGCCCCAGCCCAGCCGAGAACTTGTTACACATTTACCCCGCACTAATGAGGCGTCGCCGGCTGCTCGGCCTTCGGACCGCAGGGGCGCTTCCCCCGGCCCCACGGCAGCTATGGGGGTTCCGGGGTGTGAGTCCCCCCAGAACCGGCACCATGGCAGCAGCCGCATCCCCTTCCTCCCCCTGCAGCCCGGCTGGGCTGGACTTTGCAGGAGCAGCTGAGGCGCTGGGACGGTGATGAGTGCCCTCACCCTGGCGCTGCTCCAAGGCAGGAACAGGACCGAGCAGGCAGGAGCGGGAGCGTGGGGACATCGGGATGTAGCGCGGCTGTGATCGGGATTCCTGGGCTTGCTCGCACCTCTCCTCCCTTCCCAGGGCAGGCAGACGGGGTGGCAGCGCCCCGAAAGCCCCGCGCTCCCGAGGGGCTGTTCCCAGGCAGGTCCTTGGGTGCAGAGGGAGGACACACGACACAGTCGCCTTTTGTTGGTGGCGGCCCCGGGAGCAGGACCGGGGCTCTGCATCCCCTCCCTCCACCCCCGCCGGCGGCGGGACTGGCTCCCAGCGCCGGGATTTGGGGTTTAAGGAGCCGGCGGCAGGCAGAGCCCAGCTGAACCGCGGGCCAGGAGGCAGGCGAGCTGCGGCGGAGGCACCGCTGCACACAGCAGGTGAGATGGGTTTGGGGAGCCGGGCCGGCCCGATGAGGGGGGCTGTGGCATTGGGGACCTGGGACAACGGGGCTCCCTGGGAAGCTGTGAGGTCCCTGAGTCCCCACAGCGGGTGCCAGCGGGCTCGGACGTGGTGCTGAGAGGGAAGTGAAGGCATCACAGGGCAGGTGCCACCTCCTTGTTCCCGTCACCCCACAGCCGGGCAGGAACCCCCAAGCCCTGTCCCAGCGGGGGTGGCAGGGGTGAGCAGCAGCACGCTGGGAAGTTTCCCAAGCGGGCTCCTTCCCTGGCACTGGTTTATGGAAGGGGAGCTGCCCTGCTGGCCTCCCACCTGCTGCTCATTCGCGGCACTCAGTGGCTCGGCCGAGACAGGGGCTGGCACCTGGGTGAGCCCCGGGGCGATGGGCAAAGGGGGTGTCCTGCGGCTGGGCACGGGCTGGGCAGGACCGGAGCGGGGCCAGCACACAAGGCCCCATTGTGCCGTGCCGGCTCGGCCCTCAATGGCCCCATTATTCTCGGTGGCGGCCCCCGCAGCCTTCCCAGCCGGCACAGCCCCCCGGGAGCACCGTGGGAGGCAGGCTGAAGTGCCTGTTGTGCTGGGGTCCGGGGTGAGAGGAGCAGGGTGAGAGGAGAGGGCAGGGTGCCGGCACTGCTCCACGGCTGCCTGTCCGGGTGCTGCTGGGTGCCAGGAGTGCTGTGCTCCCTGCTGCCACCAGCTCTGGGGGCAATAAGCCCACGATAGGGAGCAGGCAGGCTCGGGGGGCAGCTGGACACCCCTGTCCTCTCTTCCCCACCCTCACCATCCCTCCAGGGCATTGCCTGTGCCCGAGGAGGCCGTGGCTGTGCTGCTTTGCCCCGGGGCAGGGAGGAGCAATGGGCAGTGAGCGGCTGACATCAGCCCTGTGTCCGTGGATGCAGCGGGGCCAGCAGGAGAAGATGAATGGATCAGCATGCTTCCCAACAAGACACACCCTGGCTAAAATTACTGACCCCATCGCAGGGACGCCATCCTATTTTTAAAGCCTAAGGAGCTGGATGCCGCTGGTTGGTGTGGCTCAGGGCAGGGCCAAAGGGACGTGGGCAGGACAGCAGGCAGGGGGACTCAGCCAGCATCTCCCACTGCCCTCCTGCTGGGGTGGGAAGAGTGCTTGCATGGCGGCAGAAAGCCTGGGTGTCCTGCTCCTGCCCCAAGTATGGCTTTGAGGAGCTTTGGTGCTTTTCAGTGCAGGGCAATAGCCCCTCTGCCTGTCCCAGAGCCTGGCTGCTGGCAGACACCAAGGCAAGGGCAAATGGTCACCTTGGTTAGGAGGATAGGATCCTATAAGACCAGGATCCCTCCCTTTCCCTTTCTAAAAAGCCACTGCCCTGCACCTGGAGGAGGGACATCCCCTTCTTCATCACCACCCCAAAGGTTCATCATGGCTTGGTGCCACAGAAGGGACACGCGATGGCAGCACCCCACAGGTGCTCAGGCACTGGGGTGCACACAAGGCCCCCATTCCCTGGGCAGCCCAGATCAGTCCAGAACAGGGTTGGGACAATTAAAAAGGGATTAGCTGGGCTACACCAGCATGGCACTGCCGGGAGCCGGCACCTAATCCCGGCAGGAATGCACTGGGGCCACTGGGCTCCCTGAGGCTGGGGTCTCACCAGCCTGCTGTGATGGGGGTGGACATAAGGTCAGGGTGTATCCACAGACAGGGTGTGAGCCCAGAGCTGGTGTCGCCCTGGGGCATTGCTGCATGCTGTGCTGCAAGGATGCAGCTGTTTCAGGCACGTTTGCTTGCTGCCAGCCAAGCCCTCACGATGGCCCACTTGGGATGCCATGAGCTCTGTCCCCCGCCTAGCACATCCTTCCCCTGTACCAGGAATGTGGCAGCCATGCAAGGCCTGATGCCATCTCATGGCCCAACATTATGGATGTGGACCACCACAGACAGGCTCCCAAAGAAGTCCTAAAGCCACATCTTTAGTGCCATCACAAAGGACTAGCAATTTTTTGGGGTGTCCAGACCCAGGGGAGACTAGTTTGAGCAGCATATCCCTGTGCTTGGGTATGGGTGTAGGCTGGGGTGAGGATGCCACCACTCTCCTGCCCTGTGACGAGTTGGCAGTGTCACTAGCAGTGCTGGCAAGGCCACCCTGCTGCACAAGCACATCTCCTGGCTGGGGAGCAGTGCCGTGCCCAGCCCATGTGTCACAGGGATGCCTATGGCACCAGCTGTCATGGCACAGCTCACCCTGACCCTTGGACCCAGGGATTGCTATGTCCCAGCCATGATGGCTCCACCAGGCCTGAGGGAAACACTTTAGGCCCCAGGGATATGGGGAACCACCCTGCAGCACCCCTGGGGGAGTCACCCCACAGAATCAGGAGGGTTCCTCTGGTGAGGTACCATTCCTGTTTGGGATGCAGGATTGGTACCCATCCTCAGGGCTAGTGGATGCCAGTCCCAGCCCTCCTCCCTGCATGCAGGGCATCCAGCAGCTCCTGGTCATCCCGGGCACCTCCCGTGCCCTGCTGGCTCAGCCCGGCACGGAAGATGCCGGAGCCTTGGCGCTGCCTCTGCGTGCCGCCCCCGGGCCCTGCGGGGGTGCAGAGGAGCCGTTTCCTCCCGGTGACACCGCCGCGGGCCCGGGCGCTGCCGGCCGAGCCGCAGATGCTCTCCGGAGCCGGAACCGCCGGGGGAGACTTGGCCGAGGCAGCGATCCCCGGGTGCGGATCTGCCAGCGGCAGGGTCGGGATCAAAGAGCGAGAGCGGCAGCACCTGCAGGTGCCGTGGGCAGCGACACCCCCGCTCTGGCGGGGAGCCAGGCCGCCGGCACCTGGCTGTGAAATCCTCGGCGGGCTGCGGAGCGCGGGGATGGGGGCGGGATGCCAGCGGCCATGCCCGTTCCACATGGGCACCGCCACCGTGCCAGCGGCCGGTGGCTCCCGGGCTGGCCAGGAACACCCCGTGGGGCGGGCAGGGGTGGCCGGCGGGCGACGTGGCGCATCCCTCCCGCGCCGCTTGTTCCGGGATGGAAGCCCGGCCCTCCTGACGCTTGATGGTTTCTCCAGGCGGAGCCGCTGCCAGCAAGGTCCCCTCAGGGCTCCGGGGCGATAGTGACGTCACCTGGTCACCTCGCCACGCTTGCCGGGAGCGGCGGTAGCTGGAAAGGTCCCAACTGGGTGAAGGGAAACTGAGGCACGGCGCTGGAATAGGAAGGTGCCCACTGTGCAGGGCTGCGCACGACATCCCTGTCCCCACCATCTCAGAGCCGTCCCGTAACAGTAGGCACAGGGACGCAATGCCCGTGTGGGGCCACCCAGCCCAGAGTCCTGCCGGTGCCTGGTCAAAGTCTGACAGCAGAGTAACCCCTGCCGTACCGGTGCCAGCTCCCCTGCTGCCCCACCCGTCCCCTCGCTGTCTCTGTCCTCCTTGCTGCCATAAAGCTGGGCTGGGCTGGGCTGAATGCCACTCAGCACCGCGGCACAGCCAGGAGAGGAACAAGATGTGGTGCTGGAACAGAGCCTGCCAGCACGCCAGAGTACCGGGGCTGGCAGCACGAGGGTTACTGGCAGCGGGACAGAAGGGCATTTCCCGGGCACCCTGCCTGGCACAGCTTCTGCCTACTGCACGGCTCTGGCTTCCTGCTGAACTCACTGCCTGCCTGTGCCAGCTGCCTGCCTGCACCTGCACCTGACCTGCCCGCACCCGCTGCCGGCCCGCCCGCACTCCCTGCCAGCCCACCTGCGCTCGCTGCCTGCTGGCACCCACTGCCCGCACCTGTCCGCACCCGCTGCTGCCCGCGCTGCTGCTCACCCTGCACCTGCCGGCACAGCCTGCTGCCCGCACCCCTGCCTGCCCGCACCCCTGCCTGCCCGCACCCCTGCCCGCCTGCCTACAGCTCTGCCTCCCCACGCCTTCCGGACCCGCCTTCCTGCACCCCCGCACCCGCAGGTAGGGACAGTCAGGGGGAGAGCGAGGCAGGTGCGGCCCCCGGGGCAGCTCCTGTTCCCCGCCCCGAGCCCTGCCCGCCGAGGCACGCGTGGCCCCGCTGCCGGCACCGCTCGGCACTTGCTATTCTTGGCAGCGGCAGCTGGAAAATGGGAGGCAGCGGAGGAATTTTGTTTGCTCCGGGCTGGGCCCGGGCCAGACATCTGGGCTGCAGCTGAGCGGGGCGCGGGACCGGCCCCCGGTACCCCCGGTACGGCCCCGGCACCCCCGGCACGGCCCCCACGCTCGGGCAAGCAAGTGCCTGTCCCGGAGAGGAGGGAGCCCGGCACCGCTCGTGGGCTGGGCCACGCGTGTGCGGAGCTGGGCACCCTCAGCTCTGCCCCGGGGTAGCGGGTGTGACCGTGGGTGTCCCCGTGGGTGTCACCCCGGGCCGCTGGGGGGTGGCCGCACGGCTGTGTGTGTGTGTGTCTCTGTCTGTGTGTGTGTGTGAGGGGCCGTGGGTGTTTGCCTGTGCGTGTGTGTGTGCACGTGTGTGAGGTGCCCGCTCGTGAGCGTGTGCTCGCACACTCGTGTGCGTGTCCCTGTGCGCGCCCCCGGCCCCGCCCCGCCCCGCCCCGCGGGGCCGCCCCGCTCGCTCCCGGCGGACGCGGGCGGGGCCGGGCCGGACCGAGCCGAGCCGGGACACAGGTGGGTGCCGGGGCCGCGGGCCGGCGGGGTACGGGGGTGACCGGGGAGTGTCCCGGGGTGACGGGGCCTCTGCGCTGCCGTCGGGGGGGCGGCCCGTGCTGGTGTTGGGGGGCTCGCGGCGGGGTTCGTGACCCCTCCGGCACCGGGGGGCACCGGCGGGCTGGCGTCGGGGTTGGCACGAGGAGTTTCGCGGGCTGGATCTGCCAGGGTTGGCACCGAGGGTCCGTGGTGCTGCCGCTGCTGCCCGCCCCCCGCCCGACCCCCGTGCCAGGCGGGTCGGAGCCACGCGGGTCCGTGCCCGGGGGTCTGCCCCGGCCGCTCCGTAAGTGAGGACAGGCGGGAGCTCCCCCGTGCCCCGGCACGGCCCCGGCTGGCGGCAGAGCCCGGCGGGTTCCGCGCCTCATCCCGGCGCCTCTGTAAATGCCATTAGCGCCGATCGCCTCCGTGCCGGGACACCGGGCAGCCGTAGCCGGCACTGCGCCCAGCCAGGCCCTGCCCGCTGCCCGCTGCCCGCCCCGGGCTCACCGGCCAGCCCAGAGGGGCTGCCCTGCCCGCAGGAGCCCCTTCCGTGCCGCGTGTTCGTGCGACCCTCCCGGCCAGCATCCACCGGCTCCCAGCTCAGGCAGGGCAGCAGAGCCTGGGGTGATTGCACCGAGCTCCAGGCTGTGGTGGGGCTTTGGCTGTCACTGGTGTCCTGGTGAGACCCAGTGCTGTGGCTGTGCCATGATCGGCATGGCTCAGTGTGTGCCTTGCACAAGGCACCGCAGCATGGCCAGGAGGCAAGGTGGGATCTGTGTTCTGGCACAGTGCCCTGATAACCATCACCTCCCACTCCCCAGGGGAGAGCTGCTACTGCCAGAGTCAGAGGAGGAGTTTCCTACCTCGTGGTGAGCACCCATCAGAGTGGCAGACACACCAGCATGGGTCCCTCTGGGTGTTGTGGGCACTTGCTCAGCCAGAGCCCCCAAATCCTGCTCTCATTTCTATGGTGGTACAAGAAAGGCCAAGGGCTAATGGTGGGGCTGTAGCAGTGGGGGAAACTGAGGCACGGGACCCCATGACTACCATCATGGACAGCTTGCCCAGTGCTCAGGAGCCCACTGACTGCCCAGCGTGCCCTATTTGGTTGTCACCACTTCGGTGCTTGCTCTGTCCTTGTCCCCATTCCTAGCAGAGCTCCGTGCGTGCAGGCAGGAATGAGCAGAGCCCGGCACACTCTGCTGATGGGCTCAGACAGGCATGGGCAGGGCTGGATGCTGCTCGGCTGGGCTGCCTCTGTTTCCCCACGGGCAGGAGCAGGAGGGGTATTTCTGAAGCCCATTATGTTTGGGATTAGATTAATGGGGACTTTAACATAGGGAGGGACGTGGCTGGCTCACATCCCCTCCGACTACGAGGCCGAGCCCAGTGGGGGATCCCCTTGTGCCGTGCCTGGAGTTGCCCCGTGCTGATGCTCAGGGCTCTGCAGACACTCGGCAGCATCGGGGAGGGATCGTGGTCTGGGGGCTGTGGGGAGGGGGCTGTAACCCGAGCTGAGGTGTTGTTTCTGTGCCCCAGCCGCGGCGCCACCAGCCAGAGCCCGGCCATGAGCCGCACGCTGCTCCTGCTCCTGCTCCTGCTGCGCGGGCTCTCCGCGGGCCGGGCCCCGGCCGCTGCCACCCCCCGCCTCAAGCTGTCCTTCCCCGGTGAGCGCGGGACACGGGCAGGGCGGGGGTGCGGGGTCAGCTCTGGGTGCGCTGGTTCCGTGTCAGCACAGCCAGCATCATCACAGGGACGGGAGGGTCCGGGGGCAGCACCGTGCGGTGGGTGCAAGCCCCAGCGGTGGCACATCCCTGGCACTGCTGCCGCCCTCCCCGCGGGCTATCAGGTGTTGGTACTGCTCCTGACCTCATGCCAGCCCCTCCAGGGCCACCTGCTTGTCCTTAGGGCCATGCCGGTGCTTGGGACCTCGCTCCCATCCCCCGGCATGTGCAGGCGCAGGTGCCCCATCCCTGCGTGCACCGTGGTGGCACTCCCTGGCCTCCGCTGTGCCATACCTGTCGGGAATGTTGTGCCACCTGGAGAGCTGCTGCCGTGTCCCGACCGGCCACTCCAGGGGCTCCAGCACGGCGCAGGGGGCTTTGTCCAGCGGCGGGGCTCAGCGAGAGCTCTCCTCGCAGCCTGACAAAGGGCTGTTTGTTCCCGCCACGGTGGGATTAGCTCCGCGGGGCAGGGAATGGCCCCTTCTCCCCCGCTGCCGGGTGAGCGGTGCAGGGATGGGTGCCGAGGGCATGGGAATCACTGCTGAGCGGTTTGGGGATGAGTCTCGGGGGACTCGGGGGTGGGTGTGGAGCTGGCATGGGGATGAATGCTGGGCAGGCAAGGGCTTGGTGAACCTGGTCAAGCCAGTGGGACAGGTTTGGGGGAGGGGATGGCAGGGCAGGGGGCCGTGGCCTGACCCGGGCTGCCTCGGAGCGTGTCCGGGGCAGCGGGGATGGACGGGCAGTGGCGGGGCCGGGCTGAGCAGCGCCGCTGGCTCCCGGCAGAGCTGCGGGCTCGCCATGGGCTGCACCTCTTCTCGCTGGAGCACTCCTGCTGCTACGAGGCCCTGCTGCTGGACGAGGAGCGCGGCCGTCTCTTTGTGGGCGCCAAGAACCACCTCCTCTCTCTGGCCCTGGATGACATCAGCCAGCGGGGCAGGAAGGTAACGGGGCGGGGGGAACAGGCTGGCAGGACAGTGCTGGGTGCTCCAGGTGTGGTGAGCATCCCCTTCTCCACCCGCAGATCTACTGGCCGGCTCCCGTGGAGTGGAGGGAAGAATGCAACTGGGCCGGCAAGGACATCACTGTGAGTTATGGGGAGTGTTGTGGGATGCCAGGACTGTGCCAGGGATCTGCCCCAGCACTACCTCACCCTTCATTCCCTCCATCCTCAGGCTGAGTGCATGAACTTTGTGAAGATCCTGCACCCCTACAACCGGACCCACCTATACGCCTGCGGCACTGGTGCCTTCCACCCAGTCTGTGCCTTTATCGAGGCTGGCCAGCATGCAGAAGTGAGCCTCCCCTGGCACCACCACACCCTCCAGCTGCTGCCACCTGCCCACCTCCCATCCTTACCCTCTCCAGGAGCCCGTTTTCAAGCTGGACCCCCACCACACTGAGGATGGCAAGGGGAAGAGCCCGTATGACCCCCGGCACACAGCCGCCTCTGTCCTTGTGGGTAAGGGCATTCTGAGCCTGGTGCTGGGTGCAGCGTGGCACAGGGGTGCCAGGGGGGCCCCTATAACACTTCCCTCGGTGCCTGCCAGGCGAGGAGCTCTACTCTGGGGTGGCCACCGATCTGATGGGCCGTGACTTTACCATCTTCCGCAGCCTGGGCCGGCGTCCCTCCATCCGCACGGAGCAGCACGACTCTCGCTGGCTCAACGGTCAGTGCTGGGCACTGGGAGGGTGGGGGAGAGGGAGCCACTGGCACAGCAGTGCTGCTGCCTGGAGGCATCAGGGCAAGGACTCCTCCAGGCTCAGATATATCTTTACTGCCTCCAGAGGGTGATTTCAGGGCTTCGTGTGTTGCCTCCAGACCCTCAATGTCTGGTGGAGTCCCATCCTCACTATGCCTCTACTCTGCAGCTGGGCAGGGTTGGTTCTGCACCCTCCCCTGGGACCCCAACAGGTGCTCCAGGGTCCCTGGGGAGCACAGCCAGTGGAAGCATTGGAAGCACCACCCCTCTGTCCCCAGAGCCCAAGTTCGTGGCTGTTTTTTTGGTGCCGGAGAGTGAGGACCCCGACGATGACAAGATCTACTTCTTCTTCCGTGAGACGGCGGTGGAACGGCAGCAGGGGCTGGGCAAGACCAGCTTCGCCCGCATCGGCCAAATCTGCCGGGTGAGAGCGGGCACGGGCAGGGGGGCTGGGGCCAGGGTGCCCAGGGGTGCCACCTGCTGCTGCTGCTGCTGACACCGGTGTCCCCCTTGCCCTGGCAGAACGACATGGGCGGGCAGCGCAGCCTGGTGAACAAGTGGACGACATTCCTGAAGGCTCGGCTGGTGTGCGCTGTGCCAGGGCCCGACGGGGCAGACACCCACTTTGATGAGCTCCGTGAGTGAACGGGGATGCGGCCCCAGCAGTGCAGCTTGGGCAGCACTGGCAGCACTGATGCCTTCCCTGCTTGCAGGGGATGTTTTCCTGTTGCAGACAAGAGACAAGCGCAACCCTCTGATCTACGCCATCTTCTCCACCTCCAGGTTGAGCCCCTTCCCCAGCACCCTGCACATACCCAGCGGTGCCCTCCCTTGCCCCCTCACATCTTTCCCCTCTCTCTCCCATCAGCTCTGTTTTCCAAGGCTCAGCTGTCTGTGTCTACACCATGGCTGACATCCGCCGGGCTTTCCTGGGCCCCTTTGCACACAAGGAAGGTCCCAACTACCAGTGGGTGTCATACCAGGGCCGGGTGCCATACCCCCGCCCAGGCATGGTACGTGGAGTAGGGGTGTCCTGGCTGCTGCCACCACTGGGATGCCACTACGTGGGGTGGGGACATGGGCTGTGAGACCCTGCTTAGCCACTGCTGTCTCCCTGCAGTGCCCCAGCAAAACCTTCGGCACCTTTGGCTCCACCAAGGACTTCCCAGACGAGGTGATACAGTTTGCCCGTCACCACCCACTGATGTACAACCCTGTCCTGCCCCATGGCCAGCGCCCCCTGTTCCTGCAAGCCACCGTGCCCTACACTTTCACCCGCATAGCTGTGGACCGTGTCACCGCTGCCGATGGCCACTACGACGTCCTCTTCATTGGCACAGGCACGTGGTGACCCTAGGGATGGGGCAGTGAGATGGGGAGAGCGGGGAGATGCTGGGGCTGGGACCTGTGGCCTCACCCCTCCCTGCCTGCAGATGTGGGCACAGTGCTGAAGGTGGTCTCAGTGCCCAAGGAGAGCTGGCACCGCATGGAGCCGCTGCTGCTGGAGGAGCTGCAGGTCTTCCAGGTGAGGGTCAGGGTTCCACATCCCACCAGTCAGACGTCCCTGCAGCATCCCCATGTGCTGTCCATGCTCTGGGTTGCATGTGGGAGCCAGGATGCTGCATCCCTAGGCTGCCCCATTCCCCCCTAACTCCTGCCCATGCTCTGCCCACAGGATTCCTCCCCCGTCATCAGCCTGCAGCTCTCCTCCAAGCGGGTAAGGGGGACCCCTGGGCATTCCCAGGTCCACCATGGCTCTGCGTAGCCCCATGCCACAGCACGGGGTGCTCAGCTCTGCTCTTCCCCCAGCATCAGCTCTACGCTGGCTCAACCACAGCGCTGGCCCAGCTGCCCCTGCACCGCTGCAGCGCCTATGGCAAAGCCTGTGCCGAGTGCTGCCTGGCCCGGGACCCATACTGCGCCTGGGATGGCAACACCTGCACCCGCTATGTGCCCAACACCAAGAGGTAGGTGCCATGCCGTGCCGGGATGCAGTGCTGGGGCAGCCAGCCTGCTCCCAGGCCATGGTGAGGAGCACGGTCAGGCTGTGCAGCCCCTGCTCCTCCATCGCCCTCCCACAGGCGTTTCCGTCGGCAGGACGTCCGCAACGGGGACCCCAACGTGCTCTGCTCTGAAGGTGAGCTGGGACCAGCTCGAGTCTGGGGCTGCCCTGCCGTGGTGGGGGCTGACAGACAGGCTGTGTCCCCACAGATCCCAGGCGGGACACCGTGCCCCAGAAGCAGCTCTATGGGGTGGAGGGAAGCACCGTCTTTCTGGAGTGCATCCCCAAATCCCTGCAAGCCCACATCCTCTGGACATACCAGCGCACCCTGAATGATCCCCAGCGAGAGGTAGGCTCTCCCCGGCCAGGTACCGCCGGTGGGGCCGTGCCGCGCCGTGCCGTGCCGTGCCGTGCCGAGCTGACCGCCCATCCCCGCGGGTACTGCAGGTGCAGATGGACGAGCGGGTGGTGCGGACGGAGCGGGGTGTCTTGCTGCGCAGCGTGCAGCGCTCCGACGCCGGCCTCTACTTCTGCCACGCCACGGAGCACGGCTTCACGCAGCCCCTGCTGCGGCTCTCCCTGGAGGTGATCGGCGCCGGGCAGGCCACGGGCGCGGCGTCTGCCGGGGACCCCCAGCTCGCCGCCGGGATCCCCGGCCGCAAGGTCTGGTACCGGGACTTCCTCCAGCTGGTGGAGCGCCCGCCGCTGGGAGCCACGGACAAGGCGTGCCAGAGGCTGTGGAGCCGGGGCAGACCCCCGGCGCCGGCCCGCAGCCCCGCCGGGCCCCCCGGCCGCGGGCAGGGCTCGGAGCCGCGCAGGGCCCGGCGCCGGCGCACCCACGAGGGGCCGCGGGCAGAGCGGGGGCCCCGCAGCGCATCCCCCTGGTGACCCGGGCGCCGGCCCCGGGCGCCGGGCTCTGCCTAGGAGCGGGGCCGCGGGCGGGGCACCGCCTCGGCAGCGCCGCGGGGGCACTGCCGGGGGCTGGCAGCAGCTCCGGGGCCGCAGGAGGGCAGCCGGGCTGAGCCGCCCCCCGAGGGGCTGCCGAGCGCCCTTGCCACCGGCTGCAACACCGGTGGGGACCCAGCCGGCTGCCGGCATCGCAGAGTCACCGAAATATTTATTAACGACTGTTACTATGAATGTAAACTGCGGGGCCAGGCAGTGCCCCCCCCAGCACGGCACTGCGGGAGGACGGCACAGCAGGGTCACGCTCGGGTCCCAAAAGGGCCACGGGCAGCAGTGGGGGCACGGAGGGGCAGCACAGGCACTGGTGGGACGCAGGAGGAGGGGGGCATAAAGGGGAGATGTTGGGGGGCATAAAGGTGGCACCCACTGCTCTGGGTGTAGAACAGTGGCACAGGGGACCTTGTACTAATTGAGCACAATAAAGCAGATTCAGCCGCCCAGGCTCCCGCGTCTGACCCAGAGCCCCAGAAGCGCTCAGGGGCAGCCCGGTGCCGCACAGCACAGACCCACTCTGGCACCCAAGCCTGGAGGGGTGGGATGCCTGGCAACACTGGAGGGCTGAGGGGAGACAAGACCTGCAGGGACATTGCCAAGATTGATGGGTTTTCCCCAGACTTCCAGCTGCCCGTGCTTTCAGCTCCATTTTGCTTTCTGGAAGATGAAAACCAAACTTCCCCGGTGCCAGCAGGCAGCAATTAAGGCAGTGACCGAAGGTGACCTCGGAGTCTGCTGCCTCCTGCTGTCTGTGCTGGCATCAGGACCCCTGGTGGCACTGGCCACATCCCACGGCCTGCAGTGACACCATGCTACCAGCACAAACCATGTCCCAGCGCTGGTTGCCCCCCAGCCTGAGCACAGGCAGGCAGTGGTGCAGGCAGGAGCAGGCAGATAAAGCAGATGGTTTTTTCTCCTGAGGTCCAGCTGGCAGCAGGCTGGCATCCTTCACCCCACCAAACACCCTGGGGTCAGGGAGCACTGCTTTACTGCACCTCTGTGTCCCTGTGCCATCCCGGCAGCTTGTGGCATTGAGGTCCCCCCTCAAAGTGTTGGCGACCCCAACTCCTTTGACTACCCCAGGTAACACTTGTCACTGTCACCCAACAGAGCAAGCAGCACAAGAATCTAGTAAGTATTTATTTCCAGCATGACAGGAGGGTACACAGGGGCATGGGCTGGTGCTGAGGGCAGTGCTCAGGAGGTCAAGCAGGCAGGGAGCTGGGGGAGCTGGGGGCCTGCGCCCCCCCGGAGCCGCAGGAGCATGTAGATTGTGCTCATGGGCCTGATGTCGTAGTGCTGCAGCGTGTGCTGGTCCTGCAGCTCCCTGGAGCCGTAGGTCAGGCGCTGCTCGTTGGCAGAGGGCCCCTGCCGGGCCTGGATCTGCTCCTTCAGCTGTCGGACGGTGTCGGTGGGCAGCACCGTGTAGGTCGTGGTCCGGTTCTTATCGTCCTTGACCAGGACCTGCATCCTCTGGAGCTCGGTCTGCAGCAGCACCAGCGTGGTGTTGTAGAAGATGCTGTGCGTGGCCAGGGTATCGCTGTCCTGCAGGGTGATGTTGTTCCTGCCTGGCTCCTGCTGTGCCAGGCGCTGTTGGTATGGGGAGATGCCCCAGCTCTGGTGGATCATGTCCTTCAGCTGCCCGATGGTGGTGTAGGGGCTGACACGCTGCGTCAGCCTGGTGCCTGACAGCTGCATCACCTCAATGGTCACGGGCCGGGCTGGCTGCAGGGACAGGAGAGTGGGTGGGCAAAGACAGCAGGGACAGGGGTGGGGGACAAGATGCTCACAGGGTCAAGCAGCCTTACCTGCACATTCCAGGGCTGGACGTTTGCAAGACAGGGCAGTGAGCGGCAGTAGCTGGCAGCTGCCTGCGCCATCAAGTTCCAGTTCTTGTCTTGGCCCAGGATCCCCGTGGGGTCAGCAGGGTCCAGGATGACAGGGCTGAAAACACAGAGTGGGCATTGCTGTCAGCCCTGGGCAGTACCATGGGGCCAGCAGGCACAATCCCACTGGGCACGGTCCTCACCGGGGACTGCTCAGCAAGCCCTTGACGTGGGCACCAATGTCTCTGTGCTGCAGTGAGTAGTACTCCTCCCAGTAGATGCAGATGTCCCAGTGCCGGCCCAGCAGCTCCAGCACTGTGCGGAAGCCCTGAGCCATGTCAAAGCTGCAGGAGGAGCCTGTGCCCTCCTCCCAGGCATAGATGGTCAGCAGCTCCAGGGCATACTTAGGGGGCAGGTGCGCATCGGGGTACTGTGGATACAGCAGCTGGGGAGAAGAACAGATGGAGGTGAGAGCTGGCTGGGATGGGTGTCTGTTGGGAACTGGGAAAGCTGGGTGGCCCTCACCTTCTTGTACCAGTACTTGACCAGGCGCAGGAGGTCCTTCAGCTTGGCAGGGCGATGCTTCACAAACTTCTTCTGCAGCTCAGTGAAGCAGGGGGAAAACTCCCCGGGGTGGCTGTAGGCATGCAGGAGCCTCACATACACTTCTGGGTTTGGTGGGGCATCCTGGGTCACCTGCCCTGTGGGGTGAGAAGGAGGGTGAGAAGAAGGGTGAGAGCCATCCCAGCACTGACACCACTGCCTGTCCCTGTGCCAGCCTGCAGCCCTTACCCAAAGCATCATAGGCAGGCAGGATGTCCACATCAATGGACTCTCCAGTCTCCGGGGAGGACAGAGAAAGGCTGAGGGAGCGCGGTGTGCTGTCAGGACCTTTGTACCTGGGCTCACCAATGCACACATCGAACTGCAAGCTCTCCCTGCAGTCCTTCAGCCTTATCATGATCAAATCCAGGATAACCCTTCTGTTGTTCCTCTGGTCCTCGTAGCTGGGTAAGCAGCTGAGGAAGAGCACCACATCAGCATCAGAGCTGTTCTTCAGAGCTGTGCCCTTTCCTGCTGATCCACCCTGCAGAGAGAGACCCTGCTTGCTCAGCACCACTGCCAGCACCAGGATCGGCTGCCACCACTCCTGGAGCTGCCAAGGAAAACTGAGGCAGGGCAGGAGCTGGAGCATGGGGCAGTGGGAAGGGTGGCAGCAGGGGTGGCAGCTAGCCCCCAAGTCGGGCAGCACTCACCTTGACGGTCTTTTGGACGTGGATATTATCCTCAAAGCACTTCCTCTTCAGGAATTCACAGATTTTCCACACTGTCCCCTTCACCTGTGCAGAGAACTCCGGGCTGGGCTGCAGGGTTCTGGCGATCCAGCCATCCAGCTCCCTGGCAGTTACTGTTCTCAGTCCGTCCATGGATGCCGCCGGGTCCACATCCATCCTGACAGGTGTATCGCTCCCTTTGTCCTCTTCTGATTTGCTGCCTCTTACCTCTACTCCTGCCCGCAGCACTCCACGCCCACAGGCTGCTTCTGCCTGCAGCAGCTTTTAAACCTTCCCGGGCCACCGCCCCGATGCGTCACCGCGGGGAACTTAAGGTGGCCCCTGGTCGTTTCCCCGGGATGCTCCGGGTGTCTCCGGTGCCACCCTGCGGGGGCTGGGAGGGGACTGCGGTCACCCTGACACCCAGCTCGGCTGGCCGTGGCAGAGAGGCAGCAGCCTGCAGGCTGGCCCTGGGGTGCCGTGGGGCTCATAGCCCGGTGCCTTCGGTAACACAGGGTCTCACAGCCCCTTCGGTGACACAGGGTCTCACAGCCCCGTGCCTTCGGTGACACAGGGTCTCCCCTGACAGGCAGAGCCCCAGTGTCCAGGCTGGGGCACAGCCAGTGCTGGGACACGGCTCACGCTGTGCCATGGTGTGAGCAGGGGCAAGGGATGTGGCAGTGCCACCACGGGCAATGGAATGAGGCTGTCCCCAGTGCCAGCAGATGCCCGGCACCGCTGCAGGCAATGAGATGCAGACATAGCCAGTTTCTCTGAGGCTCCTGGTGGCAGCACCGTCGGTGGGACACGGCTGATGCCGGCATCACCAGGGAGGCTGTGCCGTCCCCTGCAGGGGGATGCGGCCGGTGCAGCGCCAGCAGAGCCCCCGGAGCCCCTCGATGCCGGGAGCAGGCAGTACGTGTGGGATGTTTCAGCCCGTGCTGCCTTAAACCGGGAGATGGGGAGTTTCGGTTTCTGTTCTCGACGCAATTTTCAGTTTCTAGCTCTGCCAAGCTGGAAACGAAAGTGCGAAGGAGCCCGCGACTGCCCCCGTGGCCCAAATAAACAGAGAAGAGCCAAATGACAGAAACACACCTGGGAGCTCGGCTCGGGGCCAGGCGGATGGGCGGGGGCTGTAACAGAGCGGGAAAGAGCAAAAAGGGGCAGGGAGTCGGGACATGGGCAGGAGACAGGCAGAGGCTGGGGAGAGGGAGACAGGGAGGGAGGAGAAGGGATGGGGACAAGGATGGGGCAGGGAAAGGTCAGCAGGAGGGGCAGGGATATGAAGAAGAGGGAGATAGGGTCCATTTTGGGTCAGGGATTGGGACAGGGGTACAGATAGAACAGAGGGGAGATGGGCAGGGTTACAGGGATACAGTCAGGAGAAGGGACAAGGACAGGAGTAGAGATACTGGATATTAGGAGAAAGTTTTTTACAGAAAGAGTGATAAAGTACTGGGGACGTGGTGGAGTCACCATCCCTGGATGTGTTTAAAAAAAGGCTGGATGTGCCATGGTTTAGTTGAGGTGTTAGGGCTGGGTAGGACTTGGTGATATCAAAGGTCTCTTCCAACCCTGTGATTCTGTGGTTGGCAGCAGCAGCAAATGGCCAGGTCAGGGATGCAGGCAGGAGCAGGGAGGGGTGTCCCTGAGTATTGGGTGACAACAAGGCAGGAATACAGGCAGGGGCAGGGATATTAGGAGGAGAGGCAAGGAGGGGACCAGCACTGGGGACAGGGTTACAGGCAGGGGCAGAGCTGTGGGCAGGGACAGGTGTCATGAGCATTTCATACCTGAGGAGCAAGGCCAGGACACCAAGGTGAGCATGACAAGAGATGTTCTTTATTCTCACCCAGGGGGTGTCCCAGCCAAACAGAGGCACCTCGAATGTGGTTCACATGTGGGTCTCACACCCTACAAGTGTTGGGGTACAACAAGGCTCCACAGATTGCCTGCTTGTCCCCATGGCTTTGTAAAGCCAGTGCAATTTGTGGCTTTGGCCTCCTCCTTTCCTCGTTCTGGAGTCAGTCTCACTATGCCAAGGGGTGCCTATCTGTGAGGCCAGATGGTGGGAGGACCCGGGGTATGGGCCTTATCTGCCTGCCTACCCAACCACAGCAATGCAGTGTACAGCAGTACAGGGGATGTATAGATCTTAGTAAGGGCCAAACCATTTCATACTAGAAAGGCTAATTGGTACTTTACTCAAGGAATGAGATTTTCCTAATGAGATGCAGGCAGGGACAGGGACAGAGGAAGGGATACAGGCAGGGATACTGAGTAGCTAGGGATGAAGATAGAGCAAGGACACAGACAGGGCAGGGATGTGCAGAAAATCACATTAGGAGAGGCCAGTGTCCATAAAGGAGACAGAGGAGTCCTGCAACTTTATTCAAATAAAGGGAGAGACTCCACTGGGCCATATCCCCACGGAATTTCTCTCCTGACGTTCACGATGCAGCATCCTTTTATCCTAACTCCCAGCTGCTTGTTGTCCTCTTCCTTTCCCCATTGGCTGAGGTACTAGGAAGGTACAGCCTTCCCGGACCGCCTACCACGTGTTCCGCCCCTAAACCTGTCATTTGCCCCTGAAGTTCAGAAGTTCAGGCTGAGTTCTGCAAGAGACTTTGTGCTGACCCAATTATCTATTGCCTTAAAGTTCAGGAATTCGAGCTGTAGTCAGACTGTCTGGGTTCTGTACCAAACCTGTGTGGCTTGAGCTTAGAAGAGACATTAAGACCCATTTCAAATACATGAACACCGATTTCTCCTAAAGACCCGCACCCATCAAATTGTCTTAAAGACATCAGTAGGCACCGTTCCTATCAGGGACCAGGGATGAAGATAGCGTCAGGACAGGAGAGGGGCAGGGATGCTGAGGGAGCAGGGATGAACATAGCGCCTGGACAGGGAGAAGGGCAGGTAGAGTGTCAGAGAAAGGGGCAGGGAGGCGACCAAGGACAAGGAGAGGGACCAGGACAGGGACAGGGACAGGGGACTCGGGCAGGTCCCGCGGCGCACGCGCAGATAGCGGGGGCGGTCTCAGGGGCGTGGCGTGGGCGGGGTGTGGGCGGGGCTCTCCCGGCGGGGGCGGGGCGCGGGGTCCGCGCGCGCCGGCCATGCCGCGCTCCCGCCGCGCCGCGCGCCGTGAGTGAGGGGGGCCCGGGAAAGGGGACTGGGGGTCGGGTCTGAGTGTGACATGGCCGGGCTGGCGGCGCCGGGCTCACAGCGCCGGGCTGGCACCGCCGGGCTCACACGAGTCTGCTCCCAACCCCGCAGGCGGCACCGGCAGCGCCCGGGCGAGCTCGCCCGGCAGCGAGGAGGAGGCCGGCAGCGAGGTGCTGAGCCACTGCAGCAGTGCCAGCGAGAGCGCCGGCCCCGCTGAGGAGGGAGCAGGTGAGGCACGCGGAGCCCATGGTGACCCCGACGTGGGTCGCGGTGTGCCCGCCCTCGGCCTTCCCGGCTTCACGTGGTGCCGCCCGGGCAGGGAGCGAGGCGGCGAGTGAGCACGGCCAGGAGGAGGAGGAGGCGGAGGACAGGCTGAAGGAGCACATGGACACCCTCCTGGACAAGAGGTGAGGAGCGGTGTCCCCACGCGGGCGGGCGCTCCGGGCGCGCTGCCAGCCGCGGGCAGGGACGTGCCCGGTGCCGGGACAGCCCAGCCCGTGACGTGCCGCGGTGTCTCGCAGCGCCAAGGCGCGGCAGGCGGCACTGCAGGGCCTGCGCCTGGCCCTGTCCTCCAGAACCCTGTCCGAGTTCCTGCTGGAGCGCCGCCTCACGCTCACCGACTCCCTGGAGAAGTGCCTCAAGAAAGGTCAGGGGCCGGGCGGGCGGGCGGGGTTGGCGGGGCCGCTGGGCCGTGTCTGAGGCAGGTCTCTGGTGCTGCCCACAGGTAAAGGGGAAGAACAGGCGCTGGCGGGCAGCGTCCTCACCCTCCTCTGCCTCCAGATGGGCTCCGGCCCGGAGGGAGAAGAGTTGTTCCGCAGCCTGAAGCCTCTGCTCGTCAGCGTCCTGACAGACAGCACAGCCAGCCCCAGCGCCCGGCAGAGCGTAAGCCTGGCCCCTTTCCTCCTGGGGACACCTCCGTGCTGGGGAGAGCCCAGGCAATGCCTTTGGGAGCCCCTGCAGTGCCGGGAGGGTGACAGGATTGGGTGCTGTGGAGTGCGCTGGGGCAAAGCAGGGGCATCCCAACCCGGCTGCCCCTTGGCTGGGTGCTGGATCAGGCCTGGCATGATCCTGGGCCCGATCTAACTGTTTCCCTAACTTCTCTTGCCAGTGTGCCATGGCCCTGGGCATGTGCTGCTACATTGCTGCTGCTGACCTCGAGGTAACTGTGCCTGGGTGTTGTCTGTACCCTTGCAAGAGGACACCCTGGGGCTGCCATGCCACCTGCCCTCAGCCCACAGTGCCAGAGCAGCCTGGAGCTGAGCTGGAGTAGGGGTACGGGGACATGAGTGACAGCCCAGCCCCCTTCCCTGGGCAGCCTGGAGCTGAGCTGGGGGGAGCCAGCAGATGGGGTGTTGTGGGTGGAGTAGCCTCCCCTGTCCCAAGGGGCTCCTGGCACCTCTTGGTATAGTGTGTCCCCCTTTGGTCCCGAGTGCACAGCTCAGTGTGGCATCTCCATGGCAGCTGTGGTCTGACTGGCACAGTTTCTCTCCTCCAGGACCTGGTTTCATGCCTGTCCTGCTTGGAGGGCATCTTCAGCACCCCCAGCACAGGCGAAGGGGGCTCAGCACCTGCCCAGCACGGGCCTCTGCACTGCAGCGCGCTCCAGTCATGGTCCCTGCTCCTCACCATCTGCCCCCCCTCCCACCTCAGGAGTATTTTGGACAAGTGAGTGGGGTGTGAAGTGAGTGGAGGCTGGTGTGGGCAGCCAGCTGTGGAGCACACAGCTCTTGGGGCAGTGCTTGGCCTCTCTGATGCCCTCTTGCCTCCCTGTCCCAGTCGCTGGCTGCAGCTGCCCCCACTGCTGACCAGCAGCAGCGTTGCCCTGCGCATCCTGGCTGGGGAAACCATTGCTCTGCTCTTCGAGCTGGCCCAGGACCTGGAGGTAAGGCATGGACTCTGGCATGGAACAGTGGGTGGGCACTAAGCAGGCAGCAGGGAGGGAGCTGCTGAGCTGGCATTGACCAGCAGGCACCCAGGCAGAGGGGCTGGCCCCAGTGATCCCCCAGCCCTGCCCTGGCCATGGCAGTGGGCAGTGCCTGGAGGTCATCCCTCTAAATCCCCTGCTTTTTGGCAGGAGGACTTGTGCCACCAACATACAGAGTTCCTGTGTACCCAGCTCAAGGTCCTGGCTACTGAGAGCAACAAGTACCGAGCCAAGACAGACCGACGGAGGCAGCGATCCATCTTCCGGGACATCCTGCATTTCATCGAGGTACCAGAGCCTGGGGCTGCCCTGCTCTGCCCCTGCTTCCCAGCTGCCTGATGACTCCTCTCTGGAGAGCCAGGGGACACACAGGGCTGGTGCCCAGGTTATTGCTGATGCCCCTCTCTCTGCTCAGACTGGAGAGTACCAGGAGGAGACCATCCGATTTGGCCTGGAGTGCATGTACCTGGACAGCTGGGCACGCCAGCGCACCTACCAAGCCTTTAAGGAGGTGCTGGGCTCCGGCATCCACCACCACCTCCAGGTATGGGCTGGCAGATGCACCAGGGAGTGCTGGGCTGGTGCTGGTGGGCGTTGACAGACCCCTGCTTTCACAGAACAATGAGCTGCTACGGGAGATCTTCGGCCTCGGGCCCCCCTTGGTGCTGGATGCGGCTGCTCTGAAAGCCAGCAAGGTCTCCCGCTTCGAGAAGGTGGGTGCCACCTCCCACATTTGTGCCCACAGTCCCCTCCTCTGCCACCAGGGGTTCCAGCTGAGTGCCTGAGTGTGTGGGTGCTGCTGGCGAGGTGAGCAGAGGGGCATTCCCAACCCTCATCTCTCCGTCCCTCTCCTTGCAGCACCTCTACAACTCAGCTGCCTTCAAAGCGCGCACGAAAGCGCGGAGCCGCGTGCGGGACAAGCGGGCGGATGTGCTGTGATGGGCACGGGGGGCAGAGCCCCCAGCCCACCTGGACTGCAGACCCTGCACTGTGAGGGGCAGGTGCCCCCAGCCCTCGGGCTTTTATTCATGTACAGCAGAGTATTTAATGCCTGGAGCTGCCCCAAGGGGGGGCTGCCCCCTCTTTTATTTTTTTAACCAAAAATAGGAAGGATAAAAGAAGAGCAGGGGGAGGTGGTGGCCTGCTGCCGTGTGCCTGCTCCGTGGCTGGGCATCCATGTGGCACAGTGGGAGGGGGTCTCACCCAGGCTTCTGCAGCCACTTTCAGTGGCAGGGCTTGTGTATACTCTCCCTAGACCTGCAGGGGCACCAGGGTGGCTTGGCACAGCCTGAAGAGTGGGTGGGAGGGCAGAGCTGTGCAGGGCTGCAGAGCAGCTGGTCCTGGTGTCTGTGCCTGTGGCAGGAGCATTCTCCCCACCCTGCCATGCTGGGTACAGCCCCTGCCTCCCCAGCCAGCCTGGCATCAGTGATGGTGGCAGAGCAGTGTGGAGTGGGAAGCTCTGCCCAGTCCTGCCAGCTGCCTACTCTCAATCCTTTTGCAGCCAAATGCTTTATATGAAATAGTAATCTTGTGGGAAATTAATTACGGGGAGGCCACTGCCCAGGCGGACATGGGGCCATGCCAGTTGGCAGTGCCTGCCACCCTGGGAATGTATCTATCATGGTGATTTTCTAAGACTTTGATTGTAAGAGGTAATTAAAAGGCTAAATAAAGTATGCCTTCTGCCTTGTTAAGAGGAAGGGCTGTCACTGGGGCGGATGAAGGTCCTTACAGCCCAGTTTCTTTCTCTCACAGCCTGGGACAGGGTCTGGGATTGCCTCTATGCCCCAAGGGGTAATGCTGCCAGGTCTCAGTGGGTAAGGCTGCCGCTCCCCCCTCCTGCCCTTCGGTGCCCCTTCCCGTGGCGGCCCAGAGCCCGTGGCGGGGCCAGGGGCAGCTCAGCGGTGCCCGCCCGGCTGGGCACTGGCGTTGAGGCGAGCCCAGAGCTGCCTGCTGGCTGACCGCAGCTGGTGCACGGCGTCCTCCTGGCTCTGCAGCCACTGGGCCAGCGCCCTCACCGACTGGCTCTGCAGGACTGCGGGGACAGGACGGGAGCGTGCTGAGCGGGGGCACTTTGGTCCCCCACATTCCCCATCTCCCACCCTGCCAGTGCCACATACCACTCAGGTAGATGGCCAGCGTGGCCAGGACCAGGCTGGACAGTGCCAGGAGTGCCAGCAGGGCCAGCAGCAGGGGGTGGCCGGGGCCGAGGCAGGGGCAGGGGCTGGCGGGGGGCACAGGGCGCAGGGTGGGCAGGAGCGGCGGGGGCACGGGGGACACGGGCCGAGCTGGGGGCCGGTGCAGGCTGCTGGAGGGAGCCGGGCCATTGCCTGCAGCAGGGGAGAGAAGGAGTCAGAGCCTGGCCATGGGCACAGCCGGGCCTTGCACAGCCCCCCTGCCCCTCCTCTCACCCTCTGTGCCCTTGTGCCCGCCCGAGGCCCAGTACAGGTCGCTGATGGACTCCACGGGGCGCAGGCTGATGGCTCCAGACTCGCTGCTCTCGGGGTCCCCAGGCTCTGCTGGTGCAGCACCCTCAGCCCTTCCCATGGTGTCTGCTGGAACAGAGGCAAAGGGTCAGCCTGTGCCCTGCCCTGGGCACCCCTGTGGGACCAGAGCCCTGCTGGGGGGATCTCAGCCACAGCAGCCCGGTGCTGTACAGGGCAGGCAGCCAAGGCTGGTGCTCCCTTGGCCCAGCCCTGCAGCCATCGTGGGCAAGCCCTGGCTGTGCCCCCCCGGCCCCACCGCTGTCATCGCAGCAGTTAGCGGGTGCCTGGTGGCCACGATCCCGGAGCCTTGTTAGTGGGGCTGGAATCTGGCCCTGGCTTGGGGGCAGGAATGTGCCACCCCCCAGGATAGCCCAGGCACTGTGGGACTGGCTGGGGCTCCAAGGGCCAGCTGGAAGCTGGTGGGCAGGTTCAGGGCAGTGCCAGTCTGCCATGTGGCCCGGCTTGCCCTGCAGGTACCTGTGCTGCTTGGGGTGCACAGATGGAGATGTGGGGTGTATGCTGTGCCAGGGGGCCCTGGTGCCCATTGCCCTAGTGAGCATGTCACACGGGACTGAGAGGGCTTTTTGGAAGTAGGCATTCCTCCAGCACTGTTTTGGGAAGCAACCATGCCTGCATTGGGGTAGAGGGAAAGACTGTTTTCTAGGTGTTTGTGTATTTTTGAGTGGTGTGCAGGGCCCACGCACTGTGCCCTTGGCAGAGCATGGCAGGCTGGCAGTGTGCCCACCCCCAATCCCTCCCGGGGTCAGTGGTGTGTCGCAGGGCAGCGTGGCGCCGTGCTGCTGCTGTCCAGACTGTGTGTCACCCACAGGCTGGCAGGCATCAGGGTTGGGGAGCCTCAGCCGGTACCCAGGGCCCCCTCAGACCCTCCCCACAGCCCTACCCTTGGCCAGGGACTGCTGCACACATACCCACATCACCCCTGCACCCACTTGCCCCAGGTACGGGGGCACAGCTGGTCACGTAGGTTCGCTGCAGGGGGCTGTGTGTGCCAGCTGCCTGTACCCTCCCTAAACCCTGCTGCCCTACACCTGCAGCCCTCCAGGACCCTTTCTTCCCTGGGCAGGCATCTCTGCCCACAGCCCCCATGGCAGAGGGCACCATCTGTCCACTGCTCCCATGCCAACCCCACAGCCTTGCATCGCCCAGTATCCCCTGGGGTGCCAGAGCCCCTGCCCCAAGCCCACTCCCCTGAGTACCTTCTGCAGCCTCCCTGGGCATGGCTGCCTGTGCTGGGCAGTGTGAGCGGGCAGTGAGGTGGTGCAGGGCCCCCAGGAGCTGGGCACTGGGCTCCCGGTGCGCCAACTGCGCCGCTTAAAATAGGACAGTGAGAAACACGGTTGGGGGGCGATAAAAATAGCTGTGGGGAGGGGGGCCTGGTGGCGTGGACAGAGCTGCGGGCAGCACAGTGCCAGTGGCAAAGGGACAGCAGGTTGTGGCAGTGCCACATGCCCCCTTTCCCAGGGTAACACTGCTGCCAGCTCACGGGATCAGGGCAGAGCCCATGCAGGAAAACTGATGCACTGTTGGACCCATCCAGAGCCAAACTGCGGGCTGTGCTGCCTCTCAGCAGCAATGGCAACTGTGCCCAGCGTGGGGACACCACAGAGTCCCCCAGCTTTGCCCACAAAGACCATGCCAGCTGTGCCAGGAGAATTTATTTATGTTAATGGGACCACAGGAAGTGCCAGTAGCAGCACTGCTGGGGTAGGGGACCGTGGTGGCCCCTGGCCTTTGTCACCAGCCCCACGTGCCCTGTGGCAGGCAGGTGTCAGAGGATGTGAGATCCTTGTGCCCACAGAGGCTGTGAGCGTGGGCGGGCACCTGGCAGGAGGTGGCAGGGCTGAGCCATACCCGCTGGGCACAGCCCTCCCCTGCCCAGCCACGGTAGCAGTGGCAGCGGAAAGCAGCCCACGGGCTGGCACCGGGGCCAAGGTGCAGGAGGGTGCCCAGCTCGTGGGGCTGCCGGCGCACACAGCGCCCGTGCCCATGGCACTGCCTGTAGCTGCACTCTCGGGCTGCTGCTGTCACATTGGCCACGTAGGGACCCAGGGTGGACACGAGGTAGTGGTGCAGGCTGGCACAGCTTTCCTGGAGAGGAAGCACCAGTGAGAACCCATCCCAGCCACAGAGACCTGGCCAGCCCACCCTGGTGGGCACGGGGGATGTGGCCACCCCATACATCCCACAGCCTCTGGTGCTGCAGGGGCCATACTCACAGCCGAGTGGGAGTAGGACAGGTCTCCCCAGAGCACGAGTCCAGCCGCTCCCAGCGCTGCGCTCTCCCCGATGGTGTGCACCAGGTCATCCTGCCAGGAACACAGATGTGACCCATCTGGGGGACATGGCCTGTGTCCCTGCGCCAACCAGAACCCCGCGTGGCACCCGCAGCCAGCTCCGGCCCCACAGTGCTCACCAGCTGCAGGAAGCGCGCGGAGCGGCGGAAGGAGAGGCGGGAGTAGGGGATCACGGGCAGGAGGCCGTGGGCCCCACGGGTAGCCACGCGCAGGGCCTCGCGCAGCCGGTGGTGCACAAAGCGGCGGCGCAGCACGGGCGGCAGCGCCAGCGGCAGGTAGATGCTGGGGTACAGGGCAGAAGAGGCGGCCCAGAGCCAGCCCAGACGGTTGTTCCGCTGCACCTCCGCCGGCTGGCACTGCCCGGTGTAGTTTGCCTCCTTGGCCCAGTTGCCATTGAGGCAGTCGGGAAAGCGGTAGAAACCCCAGAGCCCCCTGGGGCGCAGGGCTCGGCCCACCAGAAGCGTCTCCTCCATCAGAGCCTGTGCCGCCTGCTCGAACTCCAACTGGGCCAGCCGGAGCTGCTGCCGTGCTGGCAGGAAGCCGTGCTGCTCCCGCACCCACTGCTCCGAGGCTGTCCGGTATATCCTTTTGGCTCCCCAGTTCTGGGCCCACAGGGGCCTCCACTCCTCCCAGTCCACCACAGCCAGGCCATGGAAAGCAGGTCGCAGGAGGAGGTGGATGTCCTCAGCCACCCTGTTGATGTGGGCGTCGAGGGAGACACGCTGGGGGAGGCCCCCGTTATGGGGCACACCGTGCTGTGACAGGTAGGGGTACAGCCCAAACTTGTTCTTGTAGAAGATGGTGATGTTCTGGCCGGCAAAGTGGCCACCCTGGTTCTCCACGATGCCGTAGTCGCCGAGGGGCAGCCCTATGCCAAAGCGGCGCTGGCAGCGCTCGGTGGGGACGTTCCACACCACGGCAAAGGGCTGCCCGCCTGCCAGGGGCTCGGGTGCCGGGCTCTCCTCGCTGGCTGTGCCCAGTGCCAGGCAGGCCCACAGTGCCAGCACCAGCACCATCCCGCCTCACCAGCTGCTTGCGGGGCCGGCACCCTGCGAGGAAAGGAGAGCCGTGGGGATGAGGCTGTGGGATGCAGTGGGCATTCCAGCAATGCAGGCACTGCCCCCCGGCACATGGTGGACTAGGACTGGCCACAGGGGCTGGGCTGTCCTGCAAGCACATGCTGCCCACCCCAAAACCTGACAGGACTGGGTACACTTGGGGCTTTGAGATCCCTCCTGCCTCAGCACTGCCAGTGTTACCCTATGCCTGCTGCTCTCTGGTGCTGTGATCCTACTTGCACCACCACAGCCATGGCACAGCTCTGGAGTAGCACTGCAAGCCACTGACCCTTGTGCCTCAATTTCCCTGCTGGCTCCCAGTCCTGCCTGTAGTGGAGGCACCAAGACTTCCTGGTCCCCATTTCAGCACAGTGCTGAGCCAGGCTGGCTGACCTGCTGAAGGACCGAGTCCCACCAAGAGGCATGGTGTGGGGCCAAAGGGACAGCTCTGTCCCTCCCAGCCCAGGCAGGGCCAGAGGGGTCTAATGCCCCTGCCCAGCACTGGCCAGCTGCCCAGAATGAGGGGATTAGGCAGGGAATGGGCCCAGGACCGCGTGACACAGCAAGGACAGCGCTAATCCCTTGCTGCCAGGCCGGACACTCTCTCTGACCTTCCCGCTCCCATGCCTGTCCCTCACTGACACCCGCTGCCTTAGCGGGGTTTGGCCACCTGCCCCCCTCGCTGTGCAGTGCAGGGGACCCAATTCTGCAGCCCCACCACCATGCCCTACTCCCACAGTGCCCCCCCAGCCATCCTGTGCCTCAGTTTCCCCAGACTGCTCAGTGAGGACAGCTGTGGCCATGCTGGAGGCCACCACTTCCATCAGCCCCAGCTGCCCCACAGCAAATCCTGAGTGGAGGACACAACTGGTGGGACTGGGCAGTGCTCCTGGGGACTAGTGCCAACCCCACCACCATGCTGGTGGTGCCAGAGCCCCAGCCAGGCGAGCTGGGGGCCAGGCAGGAGCAGAGGTAGCGTGCCCAGGTAGGGCAGGGTACAGGAACTCTGCCCATTCCCTACCCCAGCAATGGGGCCAGGGTGAACCACAGAGGCTGGGGGAGCTGGTGCCAGCCCTGAAGAATGGCAGCAGTCAGGCAGGGCTGTGGAGGGCAGCTCCCACCCGCACTGCTTTAATCAATCACTGCTCGGGGCCCCTCAGATGTCCTTCTTCATCCAGAAGATGGGGAGCCCTTTGGCATCGCGGTGCGGCGTCTGCAGGAGGCTCTGCTGCTCGCCGCCCTCAGCCAGGACACCCCTCGCCCAGATCACAGTGGGTGGGGGAGGCGGTGGGGGCACAGCGAGGGGCGGCGGGGGAACCGCGGGTACCCACGGCCTGGCGCTGGTGGCAGCGGCAGCCCCAGAAGGGGCGGAGAAGAGCCGCAGCACCTCAGAGGATATCGCCGGGCTGAGAAAGGCCACGCTCTGCACCGGCTCGCCCAGGACGTAGCCCAGGTGCGCATAGAAATGCTGCTTGTCGTGGGTGGTGAGGCGCAGGCAGCGAAAGCCCCGGGCCCGGGCCCACTGCTCAGCGGCCTCCATCAGCCGGCGCCCGTAGCCCCGGCCCCGCAGCGCCCGCGCCACCACCACGCTCTCCACGAAGAGGTCACGGGGACGGCTGAGCACGCGGGACAGTCGCACGTGGCCCACGAGCTCGCAGGGCCCCTGCCGGGTGGCAGGGCTGTCGCTGGGGCCGCGGCTCCGCAGCAGCAGCAGGCAGGCGGGAAAGGCGTCCGAGGAGCGCTGCAGCGAGTGCAGCCGCGACGCACGGCTCTTCCCCCACTCCTCGCCCAGCAGCTCCGCACAGGCTTCCAGCAGCTCTGGCCTCTGGTGCAAGGGGACCAAGCTGAGCTCCTCTGACACAGAACCCATTCTTCTCACTGACAGGAAACCAAGCAGGTCACAGCTTAGAGGCAGTAAGGCACAGACCGTGTGTGTGTGTGTTCCCCCCAGCCTGCCACTGGCCCCAGTACAGGCACAGTGAGTGCCCCAGCAGCACAGCCAGATGAGTTCATGGAGGTTTGGCAGGTCCAAGAACAAACAAGAGACTCATGGCAGGGAAGTGGCACATGGTGCCAGCTCCAGGAAATCATGCCATGAGACCTACAGAAAGGTCTAGCACTGCCAAATCAGCTGCGCGGCAGGAGGCACAGTGCTTCCTCCCCAGCCCCTGCCACTACGTCCTGCCACCTCGGCACCCATCAGACCAGCTAGCTCATCACACATGTCCTCAGTCAGGGTTCTGAGGAGCCCAAATAGCCTCTGAGGGGTCAGAAAACCCCTATCCTACACCATGCCGTGGGGTCCCCTCTCTCAGCCTGGCAGTTCCCCTTGCAAACAAGCCACAGGCAGAAGGCAGGAGCAACCACCATGCCAGTTGATTAACTAGGATTGAGCAAACTGCCCCACTTCCTCTCTGGGGGTTGGGGAGGGCCTGAGTCTGCCCTCCCACACCCGAGGTTCTTCTAGGAGACATGGTGGGGTCACCCCCCTAGCTCCAAGACTCCTGACTCACAGCCCAGCCTGCACTGTCCCCTTCAGAGGCCAGACCCCACCAGCACTCCTGAGGAGGTGATGGTTTCCTTCTGCCTGCCCAGCAAAGCCACGCCATGACCTCAACAGCATCTGCCTGCCACCCACCTGCCCACATCACCCTGCCTTCACCCACCCACCCTGTCTGCACCCACCCTGCTCATATTCACCCTGCTCAGTCACTGCTCATACCCACCCTGCTCATGCTCACCCTGCTCACACTCACCCTGCCCGCTGCTGCTGGCTCCTTTGCCCCGGGTGCCAGCGCAGCAGGAAGCAGCCCAGGCTCATGACCAACCACAGCGCCTCGTTCTGCTTCCCCGGTGTGAATGACACGTCTGTCCAGGGCCCCACAGAGCACCCCCCACTTCCCACGCTGCACCCCCACACGGGGCACTCAGCCTGCCTGCACCCCGATTGCTCCAAAGCACACAGCACTCACACACAGACACAGCAGCTGATCGCTGCTCCCACCTCATGGCTGCACCTCCTGAACACGGGTCCCCACCCCACCACTGACCCAACAGTCACCTCATTACTGACCTGTCGTTTGGCCTGCCATTGACCCCATCGCTGACCCCACCACTGACCTCGCACCAACCCGTCATTGACCCTATCATTGACCCTATCAGTGACTGCAGCATTGACCCATCACTGACCCATCACTGAACCATCACTGACCCCCATCACTGACCCTCCACCAACCCATCATTGACCCTATCAGTGACCGCAACACTGACCCATCACTGACCCCTTCACTGAACGATCACTGACCCCCATCACTGACCCTCCACCAACCTGTCATTGACCCTGCCAGTGACCGCAGAATTGACCCATCACTGACCCCATCCCTGACCCCTACGCTCACCCATCACTGTCGCATCAGTGACCCCCCCACCAACCCGTCATTGACGCCAGCATTGACCCAGCACTGACCCACCTATGACTCCACCACTCCCCCACCACGGACCCACCACTGACCCCACCACTGACCCCTCACCAACCCGTCATTGACCCTACCAGTGACCCCATCACTGACCCATCACTGGCCCATCCCTGGGGCACGGCCGAGCCCCTGTCCCTGCCCGTCTCCCCGCTCTGTCCCTGCCCAGCCCGGTCCCGCCCGTACCGCTCTCCGGCCCCGCCGCCGCCGTCACTTCCTGGGCCCGGCCCGGCCCGCCCGCGCCCCCTGGAGGCCGGAGGGCGCACGGCCCGTGCCCCAGCCCCGCGCTGCCGCTCGGCTCCGGCCGCTCCCGCACGGACACACCGACCCACCCCAGGCCGCGGCAGGACGGCGGCACATCCCAGCCCGACCTGGCCGGCCCTCCGGGACACCCAGCCCCACTGGGCAGACGTGCGGTGCTGCATCTCCGCTCCTTTCTGGAGCTGGGCGGCCCGAGGCTGTTTTGGGATGTCCATCTTTACGCTCCCCTCTCCCCAAGGAGTGATACACTGCACGGGAGCTCTCCATCCCGCTCCTTCACGTCGCGATGGGGCTTACAGAGGGCAGCACCCAGAAGATAATGAAGCAGGAGGTGCAGGACAGCTCCTTCACTTGCATGACCAGGCACAGACGAGGCCAAGGTGGGATTCCCAACCTGGCTCTGCCTTTTGGGTACTGCAGTTTGGACCCTTCAGATGTGCCCCCATGGGTTCTGGCATGCTCAGTTCCTAGGCAGAGCTGCCCTCCATGACCACAGCTGCCTTTCTGCTCCTGCTGCCTGGATGGATGGGGGGTGGGTTCCTTGTCCACACAGCTCCTTCAGCACTGCCCTTGGCATGGGTTCCTGCAGCCTCCGAGCCTGAGCAGCAGCTCCACAGCAGCCTGGGGCCACCAAGACCACCAATTCCATAGCCTGGACAGGCCTCCAGCCAGAGACGGTGGCTCTTCTTGTCATGCCCTGGGGTGCTGAACCTGGGGGCAGCATCAGTCCCCACTGGTGCATCCATTGCGCAGGCTGGGATAGGCTCTCCCTAGGCCTGTTGCCCTGCAGAGACCAGTGCAGGACGTTCCCACTGTCCTTCCCTGATTCCCCTGTGCCAAAGAGAAAAGAGATTGTTTGCACATAATAAAATTTCTGCATAAAAGTGGTTTTTAGCTCTTCAGAGCACTATCCATCCCCAACAGAGAGATGCTACCCCGGCATGGCCAAGGACGGGTCCCTGGCACTCCACAAAGGACATGGGAAGGGAGCAGAGGCCATGCCCGGCAGTGGAGGCTGGTTAAGGGTCCCTGAGGGGCAGGACGAGCTGATCATTGTTTCGGTAGCACCAACCCACTGCCACTGTCACCACGGGGGCTGCCAGCTGCGGGACGGGGCCCGAAGGGCCATGGGGGCAGAGGAGGCAGCCCGGGGGCCCGGGGGCTCTGACAGCCGCTCCGAGCCGCGGGTCCCCGGCACGAGTGGCCGGTCCCGGCAGCAGGGACCCCCGGTACCGGTACTGGAGGGACAGGTGGCCAAACCATGGAGGCGTGGTTATGTCAGAGGGCGGAGCTAACACGTGACGTCACGCTGGAGTGACAGCGCGGCCGTCGGACGGCGACAGGGCGGGGCGCGCTTCCGGGACCGGGAGGCGGTGCCGCGGGACGGATAGGAGGCGGGATCCTGCCGGTCACAGCCAATAGGCGCTGTCGGGGGCGTGGCCTGGGTCCCGGTGGCGGCCGGGGGCGCCCACGTGCGGCGGCAGCATGGCGGCGGCGGCGGGCGGCAGGCGGGCCAAGGCCCCGCGCGGGGCGGCGGCGCGGCGGCGGCCACGACCGGCGGTAAGGACCGGGCCGGAGGGAGATAGCGAGGTCGGCGAGGAAGGGCTGCCTCGCGGGGGTCCCCGCCGTGGGGCTTTCGCTGCGCCCGTCCCCATCCCCATTCCCGTCCCGTCGATCGCCCCACTTTGTTCCGCAGGCACCGGGCGCCGATGGGAGACCCCGGGCGACGGCCGGTCGGCCCGCCGACGAGGAAGTGTCCAGCGATTCCGAGACAGAGAGGTAAGGGCTGCGCCTGGGAAGTGCCGCTACCGCAGCGGGGCGCCGGTACCGCGGGATGCCTGTACCGGAGAGATGCCGGGCCGGGGGATGCCTGTACCGGAGAGATACCGGGCCGGGGGATGCCTGTACCGGAGGGGGTGTCTGACCGGGGATGCCTGTACCGGAGGGGGTGTTGGACCGAGGGATGCCTGTACCGGAGGTGTGCCGGTACCTGTGGGGTGCCGGTACCGGTGCTCACCCACACGTGTCCCCGCAGCCCGTTGTTGGGGCGGCGGCGGCGAGAGGCAGCGGAGGAGGAGGTGGAGGAGACGCCGCAGGAGAAGAAGCTGCGCTTGGCCAAGCAGTACCTGGAGGAGCTCCGGCAGCTCGGTGAGTCCCGCCCGGTACCGGTGCCCCGCGGGGCGGCCCCGGGCGCTGAGGCCGAGCCTCACGCACTGTCCCGCCGCAGAGGAGGAGCGGGCGGAGGACGAGGAGGAGCTCGAGCCGGCGGATCTCATCGGCGACCGCCTGAAGGAGGACGTGGTGAGCGGGGAGGCGGGCGCGGCCTCTCGGTCCCCTGGGCGGCAGCGGGCTCGGTCCCCTTCCCGCGGGACCGGGACTGAGGCCGCCCCCTCTGCTGAACGTGCCCCTTCTTCCCCAGCTGGAGCAGAGAGGCCGGCTGCAGCGCCTGGTCGCCAAAGATGTGAGTGCCGGGGTGCCAGACTGCCAGTGCCAGCCTCGGGGACACTAGGGCACGGCCAGCACAGTGCAGCCTTTGTCCCTGGAGCAGTCAGGGTGCTGTGCTCCGGTGCTGCTGTGCGCGGGGAGGGATCCTGGGCAGCCCAGCTCACGTCCTGCTCTTCCTGCAGGTACAGCCCCCAGATCCAGCCAGGATCCGTGTGCTGCGGGGACACCAGCTGCCCGTTACCTGCCTCGTCATCTCTCCTGATGACAAATTCATTTTTTCTGCTTCCAAGGACGGCTCCCTCATCAAATGCAAGTGTTCACCTGGGGCTGTGACTGGCTGTTGCCAAGCCCAACCCCTGCAGGGACCCAGGTGCCCTCTGAGGTGGCTTGGCCCTTGACTATTAGATTGTGCATAATTCCAGGCTCTGTGGAAGGCTCATTGACACTTTTGGGAGTGGTGGGAGGCTCCCAGAGGGTGATTGTGACGATTTTCCCGCAGGGGAGGTGGACAGTGGGAAGAGGCTGTGCGTGGTGCCCGGGGGGAAGAAGGGCACGGAGGAGCGGCACATGGGGCACGCGTCCCAGGTCCTTTGCATGGCCATTTCATCGGACGGCAAGTACCTGGTACGGGCACAGAGGGGAGAGATGGCCCTGGGGAGTGTTCTCCCTGGGTTCTGGAGGCACAGCCTCATGCCCAGATGTGCCTTGCTGGGTTAAAGCAGCCCCTGTCCCCTGCTGGGTCAGGAATAGGTCCCTGGGACAGCCACAGCCCAGGAGTGGGGGTGGAGGCAGGGGTGGGTTGTGGGTCTCCAGGGTGCAGGTCTCAGGTGTCCCCTGCTGCCTGCCAGGCTACGGGAGACAGGAACAAGCTGATCATGATCTGGGATGCTGCCACCTGCAAGCGCCTGCACATCTTCACGGGGCACCGCGACGCCGTCTCGGTGAGCTGGGGGTGTTCTGGGCACAGTGTCTGTGGGGCCAGGCTGCTGTGTCCTGCTCGGCATCCTCACTGCTGTGCTGTGTCTGTCTGTCTGTCCCAGGGCCTGTCCTTCCGAAAGGGCACACACCAGCTGTACAGCGCTTCTCACGACCGCTGCGTCAAGGTCTGGGACGTGGCTGAGAACGCATACGTGGAGACCCTGTAAGACCTGGGGAAATCCCACTGACCCCTCCAGGGGGTGCCCAGCAGCCCTGGGGAGTGAGGGGGCAAAGGACCCTCTAGCTTGCTAGAGCTGTTTGTCATCATCTCCTTGTGCAGGTTTGGACACCAGGACGTCATCACAGGGCTGGACAGCCTGACCCGGGAGTGCTGTGTGACCGCGGGGGGACGGGACGGCACCGTGCGGCTCTGGAAGATCCCCGAGGAGTCACAGCTCGTCTTCTCTGGGCACCAGTAGGTCTGGGGTGGCAGAGGGGGCTGTGGGCAGGTGTGTCCAGCTGGGGCAGTGCTGTGTGGGTGCCAGGAGCCCTGCAGGATCCCAAAGCACACCTGTAACTGCTGGCACTTACCTCTTCTCTTCGCAGGGGCTCCATCGACTGTATCCAGCTCATCAACGAGGAGCACATGGTGTCTGGTGCAGATGATGGGTGAGCACGGGGCCAGGATGATGCCTGGGGTGGGCAGGGTGCCCCCTCAGCCCCCTCATCCCTCCCATCCCCGTAGGTCTGTAGCCCTGTGGGGGCTGACGAAGAAGAAGCCGCTGGCGCTGGCTCAGCAGGCGCACGGCGAGCAGGGCACCGAGGGCCTGCAGCAGCCCTGCTGGGTCTCAGCCGTGGCTGCCCTGTGCAACAGTGACCTCCTGGCCACAGGTGTGTGGGGTGGCAGCCTGGGGGGGACACCAGTCCTGCTCCCACCCCTGGGCTGGGGTGCGTGACAGGCTCCTCTCTGCGCCCCAGGGTCCCACAGCGGCAGCGTGAAACTCTGGAAGTGTGGGGAAGGATTTCGGAAGCTGGAGCACCTCTTGGACATCCCCTTGGTATGGATGGATGGGCAGGCTGGGAATTCTGGAGCTGGGCTGGAGGGTCTCTGAGCAGGGACTGCCCTTCTTGGGCAGCAGGAGAAGCTGTGGGAGCCCCTCACCCTGCCTTGTCCTTTTACCCTGCCCTGTTCCCTCCAGGTGGGTTTTGTGAACAGCCTCAAGTTCTCAGCAGCTGGTGACTTCCTGGTGGCTGGCATTGGGCAGGAGCACCGGTACTGTCCCCCCTCCCTGGTGCTGCCTGTGGGTGCAGTTTCCCCCTCCTCTGGGTCTTGTTGGATGGTGACCCCCTCATCTCTCTCACCCACAGGCTTGGACGGTGGTGGAGAATCAAAGAAGCCAAAAACAGTATCTACATCATCCCCCTGAAGCAGAAGACCACAACCTCCAGCCCTGAATCCCCTGGCAGCTCCTAGCCCTCTGTCCCTGGAGCCACTGGAGCAAGTCATTCTGTCCCTGGAGCTGTGCCCCCATCCTTGGTGCAGCCACCACCGTGCTCAGGAGGATGTGAGTGGGGGTTGTCCCACGGCCCCTGATTCTGCTGGCCCCCATGTCTTGATGTGGCTCTGCCCTCTGCGAGGGTCTGTTCCCTTCTCTCAGGTTTGGCTGTACCTGAGCTCTGGAACAATCCGTTTTGTAAAAAAAAAAAAAACAACACCAAAACCACTTTATTTACATAAATTACAAAAAAAAAAAAAAAATCACACTTTTGTTCACAGAAAAAGTCTACTGTTAAAAACTTGGTTGGACTCAAATACCTGGGTCCTGTTACTTGCCCTGAGCCTCCAATGCCCCCTTGGGCTCTGCAGGGGCTGGGGTCAGCAGGAATTTGTCTGCCCCCACTCGTGCCCTGTCTTCCAGTAAGGGCTGAGAAGCGCCACACCCAGTGAGGGAAGCGATGGGGGAGGCTTAGGCCCAGCCCAGCCACGCTCGGTGGCTCTCCTGAGCCCAAAACCAGGAGGAAAACATGAAAATGCAAAGCACTGGGGAAAGGGTGACGTGATCCAAGGCTTGGCACAGGAGGTGATGGGAAAGGCATCCCTGGGAAGCTGGGGTGGGCTTTGGGGCACAGGCAGTGTGTGGCACTGCAGTGAGGGAGTGGGATGGGTGCAAGCCAAAAGCAGGAGGTGGAACGTGGCTGGAGAGGGAGTGGAGGTGTGCCCAGGGCTGGGGACAAGGGCCAGGGGCTGTGTCTGCACCAGGGCTCAGTGCAAGGGACAGGGACAGGGTATTTGTGCACAGCTCAGTGCGAGGTCCGTGCCATGTGCACCACGGCTCAGTGCAGGGCTGGGGGACATGGGGACATTCACCATGGCGCAGTGCAGGGCTGTGGGGGCACATGGCTCAGTGCAGGTGACACAGAGGGACGTGCCATGGCTCAGGGCTGGGGACCTGGGGATGTGCGCCGTGGCTCAGCTCAGGGAGGGGGTGTTCACCAAGGCTCAGTGCAGGGTGTGGAGGACAGGGTACATGTAAGGTGGCTCAGTGCAAGGGAGGGGTGACACGACATGTGGGATGTGTAGCTCGTGCTGGGGCAGGGACTGAGCCTCCCGGCTGCACCTGGCACCTCAGCAGGCCGTGCTGTGGGCACTGCCCTCCCTGGGGAGCAGTGGGGGTGCTGTGTGGCAGCACCACAGCCTGGCCCCCTGTTCTTCACAAGGATGACGTTGTGGAATCCACCACCTCACGGCCATTGCACACCGTGGGCACGTACGGCGAGGCTGAGCCTGCACAGGAAGGCAGCAGTCAGGGCTGGGCTGGGGTCTGGCAGCAGTACTGCCCAGCATCCCATGGCTGTGGTGCCCAGGGAGTTGGGGTGGAGGGTGCCCAGGATGGCCATGTCCCCCCTGGAGCTAAAGGGGAGAGTGCCTCGGGTAGTGACAGGCACATGGGGGCAGCTGAACCCCCTGTGTGGGGTGGAGACTGTCCCCTCAGAGCAATGAGGGCCCCCCAGGAGCAGAGTCCCTCTGGCAGCTGTGCTGCGCTGGGAGATGAGGGACAGAGGACAGGGAAGAGCCCCTGGGGGCACACCCACCATTTCCCCCCATTTCCCGCTTTGCCCTACCCCACACCCCCTTTTCTTCAGGAGCCCATGCTGGGGTGCCCACACCCCTCCCAGCAGGACAGGGGTGCTGTCCCCCAGCCCTGCCCCAGCCCCAGCGTGCTCACCGTGGGACTGGCTGGAGCTGGCGGCTGCCACGCTGAACCGGGCGGTGCCCACGCGGTGGCTGGCCACGTTCTTCTGCGGCTGGAAGAGGATGATGTGCAGCTTGGGGGTGAAGAGGCAGCCGAGGACCACGGTGCCGCTGAGGCTCACCGAGATGCACATGGTGGTGGTCTGGACCTGGAGACAGGGGTGGGCATCAGGTGCTCCACCCGTCAGCCCTCTGCCCCAAGCAGGGCAGGATGAAGCCCATGGTGTGGCGCTGGCCAGCCCCACTGGGCACAGGCTGCACCCTGCAGGCACATTCCACCCCACACCACATCCCTCTGTCAGGGTGGCCCTGCAGGAGACCCATGGGCAGAGTATGGCCACTGCCCTGGTGGGGACAAGTTGCCCCTGCAAAGCAGGTACACCCCAGCCCTGCCAACATGCTGCTCTGTGGCACTGCCCAGGGCCAGAGCCCGCACTCCCCCACCCCGGTGCCCACTCTCTCTGGGGGTGCAGGTCCTCTCTGGGAGCCCCTGACTAACTGCCCCACCAAGTCCTCAAGGCCCATCAAGGATGTGTTTGGTTGTCCATGCCAGGATGTGCCACATGCTACCCAGTTCCTGGCACTGCTTCCAGCCCAGGGACTAGGCTCTCCCTGGGGCTGGCACTCATGCCCTGGGCTGTGGTGTGTGGGTGAGCCAGGGGCTGTCTGACCAGGCTGAAGGATGACTGTCATTGCTCCATGATAGTCATGGCTATGGAGGATCTCTGGAGGTCTCAGGGCATTTCCCATTCTCATCCTAATAAAGCAGGGAGAGGGCCAGGTCCTCTCTCCAGGACTCATTGCCCCATCAGCCACAGCCCTTCAGGACCCTCCACCTGGTCCTGAATTACCCAGTGCAAAGGTGACCATCACCAGGTGTGTGGATGCAGACCACTCCCCTGGCCCATGCATCTCCTAATCATGGACCCTGCTTGGCCCAGATCTCCAGGACCACTTAGACCAAGCCCTGTCAGAGCCCCTCAGAGCTCCAGTTCTTACACGGTAGTCGCTGGAGGTCACGTAGAAGATGGGCAGGAAGGCCAGCCAGATGATGCAGGTCGTGTACATGGTGAACCCAATGAACTTGGCCTCGTTGAAGTTTTCGGGACATTTCCGTGTCTTGAAGGCGTAGACCGTGCAGAGGACAATCAAGAGGACATTATAGGTGAGCGAAATGAGCATGTTGGAGTCCCGGTTGTTGCACTTGAGGGTGACAATGTACCTCTTGTCAGGCTCAGTCTCCTTGCCCGTGCCAGGGGTCTCCACCAGCAGCCAGATGATGACGATGATCAGCTGGCAGGAGATGAGGGCCATGCAGATGACCACCTGTGACGTCGGGCTGATGAAGCGGGGGCGCTGGACGCCTTCCTTCACCCCGCTGAAGATCCTGGCGATGCGATTCGTCTTGGTCAGGAGGGCCGAGTAGCAGACGGCGAAGGAGGTGCCCAGCCCCAGGCGCCGCAGCGTGCACACGCCCGTGGAGGGCTTGGCGATGAAGATGAAGGTCATGCTGTAGCACATGAGCACCCCAGTCAGCAGAATGTAGCACAGCTCTCGTCCAGAGGCCTTCACGATGGGAGTGTCGTTGTTCTTCACGAAGACCCCGATAACGAAGAGGGTGGAGATAAAGCCCAGGCAGGCGATAGTCACAGGACCGATGGCCCAGACGTCTTTCCAGCGGATGTACTCCTGGGGCAGCTCGTAGCAGCCGTTCAGGGTCTCGTTGGGCCAGTAACCAAGGCCGCAGTCCATGCAGGTGAACTCGTCCAGCAGGTACTCGTAGGGCTGGCAGGGGATGCAGATCCAGCAGCAAATGTCTCCGGGCTGCATGCTCTTGATCTCGTTTTTCTTGCAGGGGTCGCTGCACTGGGACACGGGAATGGAGGTGTCAGCCCAGGGGATGAGGCTGGTGTCCAGCATGAGCCCCTCTGCCCAGTAGCCCACTTTCTGGTACCGGTACCGCCCATCTGTGTGGTGGTAGTTGAAGATGTTGTAGCGCCCGATGCCGTCGCCGTAGCGGTCAAACCGAACAACGCTCTCAGTGTCCGCTGGCCTGAAAGGAGCTGCAGGGAGGAGAGGGGGAGACAGTCACTGCCCCAGGGCAGGAGAACACTCACTCCAGCCTCGAGGCAGGGCTCATCCAAAGGGTCACATCCCACAATGGCCACAGGAAAATGCCCAGCCTGGTTCCTGCCTTCACTCCCATCCTTGCTGCCTGTGCATGTCAGGGGCAGGAAAGCAAAGGTGGAGAACCACCGACCTGCCTGAGAGCCTGTGAGCCCCAGCCAGCTCTGCAGGGACAGAGGGTGGTTGTGCAGCCTCCATGGCTCTCAGTGACTCCTGGGAGCCAAGACATCCTCAGCCCAAGTCACAGAGGACATGCTTCTAATGTACCCCAAACTACATGGGTTCCCTGATCAAGGGTATCCCACCAGTCTAATCCCTGAAATGTAAATAAATCATGATGGTTGGAAGGATCCTGTTCTCGAGGCTCCCTGGGGCTGGGTGGGAGTGGTCCCACCCAGCTGTAGCAGGATGGAGCTGGTGGCCAGCTTCTCCATGTTTCCACTGGGGACAGAAGGCCTGGATTGCCTCCCAAGGGTGATGGTGGGCTGGCTGTTGGCACCTCAGGACAACCACAGCCCTGAGCATGAGCAGGCTGGAGGAACTGGAGGGTTTTGGGTCAAATTTGGGACTCCGTGTTTCCTATTCTTCACCCATCCCTTTCCAGTTTGGCAGCCAAACCCCATCTCCACTTTGGACTCACCATCAAAATTAACATTGAGTATAAAGTCCTTGTAAAACCTCTTGCCATTGACAGGCTTCATGGCATCACAGAGCTTGGTGGAGTTGGGGCACAGTGTCCGGTGCATGTTGTGCAGAGAGTGAGCCATGGCATAGACTGCATTGACCACAAACGTGATCTTGGACTCTGGCTCAAACTTGCCTGTCTTGAGGGAGTACCGGCTACAGTCCTGCGTGTAGAAGCTGCACCTGAACTTCTGCTCCCAAAACTCCCGGAACCAGGGATTTCGGCTGTTATTGTAGGGGTGGAGGCTACGGAAGTAGGAAGCAAACTCCTTGATGGGGTAGGCTGCCAGTTCAATGGTGATGGCTCCCTCTGCCACCGCTTCACTCCCGGCCACCACGCTCTCCAGGGCTCCCCACCCATCACTGGCCACCCACATGAAGGACACGTTGGCTCTCTGGGCAGCTGCCAGCAGCTCCCGGGCATCTTCACTGCGGGTGAACAGCACGACCACTCTGGCATTGGGCTTCTGCAGCAGAGCCCGCACCACCCCATCGTAGGTCTTCTTGTTCATGGAGCGCCCCACCTTCTCGGAGGTGGCGATGCAGATGTTGCGCATGCGGGCCTCCTGCTCAAAGGCCTCGATCCCCGTCTCGCCGTAGTCGCCCTCGGAGGCCACAGTGGACACGTAGGTCCAGTTGAAGAAGCGGAGGATCTCTGCCATGGCCTTGGCTTGGTAGAAGTCTGGAGGGACGGTGCGGGCGAAGTAGTCATAGCGGGACTTGTCGCTGAGCTTGGCGCTGGTGGAGGCATAGCTGATCTGCGGGATCTGGAAGAGCCGCAGCAGGTTGGCCACCTGCGTGCAGGAGGAGAGGTGAGTGCCTGAAGGGGTGGCCAGCAAGGGACATTGCTGTGGGGGGACCCCCGCCGTGTACCCAGTGCTGCAGGATGCTCCCAAACACAACCATTGGGCTGAGGAGCAGCCCATGCCATCCCAGAGCATCCTGATCTGTGGAGGGACTGGAGAAGAATGGATGGCACATTCACAGAGTGCCTGAGCCCTCAGACATGCTCATTAATCTTTATTTTTATATATTTTTTAGTGTTTCAAGCACTACACTTTGAAATTTTGGTCTGGGGATGGGACAAAAGCAGAAAGTCTGCCATAGGTGACCTGTGGGAGATTATCAATGGCAAGGAGAAAGCCAGGATGCCTGGCAGCCCCACAGCACAGGGGAAAGGGTTCTAGGGGCTGGGAGCCAGGGCAGAGTCCCCCCACCAGGCTGGGGGATGCTGCAGAAGTGGGTCAGGGGAGCGGCGCCTGCGCATCCCACATCAGGAGCTCAGTGGGACTGGCACCTTCCAGCACTCAGCAGAATCCTCGTTAGCTTCAAAGGGGAAAAATCCCCACTAATGAGGCTGTTAAACCCAGGCTCTGGGGGCAGCAAGGGGACCTCGGGTGTGCCAGCGGGGCTGCCAAGCCTGCCCACATCTCACTGCTCCCCAGGCAGGAGACGCAGCTTAATTAACGTGGACAAATGATCCTGACAACAAATTCCCCTAATGGCAAGAGTGTCCCTGAGCACAATGATGCTGCTGCCTGTCCTCACCATACATGGGAGCTGCCAGCCTGCCATGCCCCTCCAGTGCCCCTTGAGCTGCCCAGCCAGCCCACATTCTGCCCCTGCTCACACTGCCTGCCCGGAACTGGGACATGGGGACATGATGAGTTCGCAGCAAGGCAAGGGACAAGTGCCCAGGTGGGCTGGGATGCTGCCTCCATCACGCAGTCCCAGCTTTTTCTACCCCATGTTGGGGGATGCAGGGACCCCAGGGACCAGGACACACAGTCTGGCACATGCTGGGGACTCATTAAATCTCAGCAAGCATGTGGCCCACCAGCCACCCCTGTGACCCAGCTGGTCCTGCTGAGTCCTGCGTCCTCAGGGGATGCTCTTCTCCCTGCTGAAACCAGCCTCAAGATCCACAGAGCTGTGGGTTTGGGGACTGAGATGCACCCCAGTCAGGGTCACAGCCAGGTCTGAAGCTTGAGGTGCCTGTGGGATCACTGGGGACACAGGGGCACTCATCCTCTGAGCACAGCCTGCCTTAGCCAGGCAGCCCTATGGCTGAGCCCCTCTGAGGTGCACGTCCCTTGCAGCAACTCATGGGCTGACCTTTGGGAGGGAAAGGGGGACAGTGCCCCCTCACACTGGTCTGCCCTGCCTGGCACAGTCCAGACATGAGCTGGGCTGAGGAGCTGCACTTGCCACCTTGAACCCAGGAGAGGAATAAACACCTGTCCCCATGTGAGGCTTGGCTCCTGTGGCTAATGGAATGTTGGGGGATTTATGCAGCCCCCAGGGGTCCCTGGGCACATCCCCCACAGTCACAGAGATGGCTCATTCAGGTGCCCACCTAGCATTCCCTCTCTGCTGGAGGAAGGGGCAGAGCATCACCGTGAGGGATGAGTGAGCTTCCCTGTGCCACACTGCACTGCTGCCAAGGTTTTACCCCTCTCCCCCACTTCAAAGCCCCAGCCCCATGAGAGCCCCTGTTGCCCCTCAGAGAAGTACCTGGATGGAGACGTCACTGTAGGAGCCGCCGATGACGCCGGTGATGGCAGTGGGAACGTCATCGTGGACGGCGTAGGAGCCATCAGGGCAGATGTGCTCAGAACCATCCACCCTGGTCAGGGAGGCACGCACAAAGTCAAGGGACTGCTCTAGGGCATAGGTGTCCTTGGAGCAGGTGTCCAGGATGTGAGCACCCAGCTTCACCCCCGGCAGGATGCTCCCGTCCCTGTTGATCTCGTCCAGGGCGAAGAGCATGGCCTCCAGGCGCTGGATGCCCCGGTGCTCGTTTATCTTGCCACAGTCTTCGCTCCCCACTCCTTTCTCATGCACGGGGAAGAGGCCCCCAATCACCAGGTCCCCATCCATGCTGATCTCCTTCTTGCCAGCCATGCCGTGCCCAGCAGCCAGACAGGTGGCCAGGTGCATCAGCCCCAGCCAGGCGGCCAGGGGCACCGCCATGGGGGGTGCTGGTGCTGGCTGGGGGACCCACGCCACCCCGCGTCACCCGCTGCCACCCGTCAAGGCGAGGGCCGGCAGTCCCCAGGCATTGGGTGGTGGGGGGTGGCACGGCGTGGTGTCGGTGAGAGAGAGGTGGTGTCACCCCAGCAGAGCCCTCGGCACCTGGAAAAGCAAAGGGAAAAGCTGCTGGGTCTGTGGGATGCAAGGGATGACAGGGACTGGGACAGTCAGCGCTGCACGGGAGAGCCAGGCCATGAGCCTGCCTGTGCCCCCCATGTGGGATGCCCTTAAGAAGAAATCCCCTGCTGAAAGGCAAGATAAAGAGCTGCAATAGCTCCCACAGTGACCCAGAACCCCCAGGACACACACAAGTGGCACAGATCTCAGGGCACATGGAGGGGCGCAGGGACAAGCCTCCCCACAGCACTCCCAGAGACACACTGGCATAGGGTGGGCACAGAGCTGGCCGCCCTGGCAGCATCAGGCAGAACAGCCTGCAGGGGGACAGCTTGACAGCCCTAAAATATCGTGCAGGGGGAAAGAGCCAGGGATGTCACCTGGCACAGGCAGACCAGGCTGGGCACACAGAGCCAAGGCCGGCTCCAAGCCGAGCCCCCGACCCACGCAGCAGCATCAGGGGTGCTGACAGATCCCACCCTCTAGCAGACAGCCCTGCCAAAAGCAGCCAGCCATGAGCCCACAGTGCCCACAGCACCCAGTGCCCACAGTATTTTAATCTCCATCCCACAGCCGTGGGGCTGCTGCTGCCCCCAGAGGTGTCCGTGGCACCGGGCTGGAGCAGGGACTCTCCACTGGCTTCACCCTCACACAGCAAGGTGCAGGTTCTGGCAGCCGCGGTGCTTCAGAGTCTGTTCTCTCACCACCGCCCCTTCCTTCCCTGTATACTAAATTCAGAGATTTCAGTAAAAGTAAGAGCCAGGTTTGCTGACTCCCTCTGCAGAAAGCACGGAGGCGCGGGGGAATCAAAGGCTTTTGCAGCAGGCAGGCCTTGTTTTGGCAGAGGATGCAGTCCCCTCCGAGACTGGTTGTCTTTTCCCAAATCACAGGAGAGATTTGTTTCCCATTTGAAGCTGACTGCTGAAATCCCTCGGGGCTGGCATTTCAGGGACCACGGGAGAAGGAGACCCCTTGGCAGTCCAGAAGCCTCAGGCTGCTCTGGAACGGGAAGCTGCTGATGCTGTGCCTGGACCACGGCCTCCTCCACAGCCCAGCAGCGCTTGTGGGGGCACAGAGGGTGGGAGGGGGATGCCAGGGAGTGCTGCCCCCCTGCAGTTCCCTGCAGCTGTACTGAGGCTGCTCTCCCTGAGCAGCAGGAGGGGACCCCCTGATGCCCCCGTGCTGCTCCCAGACAGGTGATGGCTGTGCTGGGGAGCCCCTCCAGCAAGCAGCCAGAGCTGGCAGTGATGCCCAGGGGGCTGCAGGCAGCAGTGTGGCACAGAGCCTAAAGGGGTGGGGTGGGGTGACACCAGCTGACCTCCCCCTCTTCCTCCATGCCCCTAATTGCCTATTCTCAGGTGCTGTCTGCTGCTGCTGAGTCCCCATCTGTCTCAGGGCATCTCCTACCTGACCCCGCAGTGTGAAGGACTATGGAGATGAGAGAAGGAAGGGTCCCTGCCTTATTTCAGGAATAAATCCTTCTAAGGGACCCGGGGTCTCCTCAGGCAGGGGAGAGGCCACAGGCACATGGATTATTGATGGAGCCCATCAGTGGCAGGCTGAGCCTGGCACAGGGGTCCGGTGGTACTGGGAACCCGGGTCCCTGTGATCCAGATCGTTTGGGGCAGCTGACAGGACCCACCAGATGAAAGGCACCTTCAGGCCAAGCTCCTGTGAAGGGCAAACCACCATCCCCCGGCAGCGAGCCACGATGGGCAGCGAGCAGGGCTCCCGCCATTCCCGCAGCTGCTCCCCTCGGCTGGTTCAGTGCCGGGGGTTTGACAGCCCGCGGGAGCCGCTGGAGAACGCCCGGGGAATGGAAGCACCGGGCAGGGCAGAGTCAAGTCCAGCCCGACAGCCACGGAACGGCGGGAAGCTCCAGCGGGCAGCCTCTCCTCGCACCGCGAGCGGGGTGGGTGAGAAGGGGCCGCGACTCCGCCGTGCTTCGGAGCGCTTCCCACCCGTGCCGGGAGCCCCGACCCCGCCGACACCACATCCCAGGGCTGTGCGACACCTGGGGGACACCGCATCCCAGGGGCTGTGCGACACCTGGGGCGTGTGCGAGAACGGCGGGGCTGCGGGGGCGCAGGGACATTGTCGCCTCCCGCGGAGGTCCCGGAGGTCCCACGGCCACCGAGCTCTGCCAGGAGCCCCCAGCTGTCCCCTGCTCAAGGGCTGCCAGCGCCGAGACCCCGCGGGGCCGAGCCGCTTCTCCAGGGCGCTCCCCCCGCCCCGCGGCCGCCCCGCATCCCGTCCCGAGCGCGCCCCGAGATCCGGCTGCGCCCCCACAGCCCCCTCCAAGCCCCGGCTCTCCCCGGCCCGGACAGACGGACGGGAGACCGGGGGAACAGCAGGGACCGGGGTCTGTCATCGCCGGGCCGGGCGGTGACCCCGCGTCCCTGCCCCGGTGCCGGCGGGCAGCCCCGGCCGGGAGCAGCGGGTCCTGCTGAGCGCCACTGTGGGCTCGGGGCTGCCGGATCACCGGGGGACCCCCCAAGCCGCTCTCCCGGAGCGCCGCGTCTCGCGCCGGGCAGGGGTGAGCGGCGGGAGCAGCCCCGGTGCCACCCCGACCGCCCGCATCCCCGGCCCCGCCTGTGCCCGTGCCCGTGCCCGTGCTCTGCTCTCGTCCCGCAGCTCCGGGAGCCCCGGCACCGGGCACCGGGCTCCGAGCCCCGCCGTGGCGCGACCCCGACGGCAGCGGGATGTCGCCGGTCTCCGTGCGGCTCCACCGCCGGCACCGGGGCTCTGGAGACGGAGACGCGCCGCGGGACACGGCGCGAACCGAGGTGACGGCGATGGGAGTGCCGGGGTGGGAGCGCAGCCCTTACCTGGGCCCGGCGGACTGTGCCGGGAGCCGGTGCCGGTGCCGCGGCTGTCTCGGAGCTGCGGCTGCCACCGCCTCCCGCCGCCGCCTCTGACACTCCGCCAGCCCCAGCAGAGCGGAGCCGCTCCGCCCCCCGCCCGGCCCGGCCCGGTCCCCGCCCCGGTCCGGCCCGGCCCGGTGGGCAGCGGCAGCCCCGGGGCCGCCCCGACTGCCCCCCGCTCGCTCCGGCACCGGCCGAGCCGGGCAGGGCACGGCCGGTATGGGGCAAAGCCGGGGGCAGGTGGCCGGGTCCGGACAGAGCACGGGCAGGACATGAACAGAGAAAATAAAACACAGGCAAGACACAGCCAGGTCCAGCAAGGGATGGTCAGACTGGGCCAGAACATCGTCAGGATGCAGGCAGGACATGGCCAGAGCAGGCAGGACACGGGCAGAGCAAGCAGGACACGGGCAGAGCAAGCAGGACATGGCCAGAGCAGGCAGGAACTGCTCTGCATACTGACAGACCTGTCAGGGCACAGCTCAGCACCTGCTCCCCTGGCCCCAGAGCCCCCAGCTCATTCCCAGACAGTGAGAGGGGACCCAGCCCCAAACCAATCCCACAGCCACAAGCTGGTGCCCCAGGGTTTGTTCCCCCCTTGCCTGGCCTGCCCTCTGCTCCCCAAGTCCTTGTGAGGGTTTGAGGCGCCCAGCATTACCCCACTGCCCAGCTCTGCATTCCACACAGCCCCAGCACTCCCTGGCAGCCCAAGAACCCGGATGGGGAAGGCTCTGGACCATACAAAAAGGGGCACGGGCAGGGCAGGGCTGTGTCCCACATCTCCACCAATTGCCCAAACTCTTCCTAGAGCCGTTCAGCTGCCCAGGATCCTGCAGCATTGCATCCTCAGAGCTCCATCACTCAGAGACAAGAACGGGACAGGGGATGACACAGGGAACAAGGGTCCTTCTGGGCACTGCCCCGAGTAACCACCTCACCACCGTATGCCTCAGTTTCCCCTCTGCCAGCTTCTCGCAGGCTGTGGGTTAAGGGCACTGCAGTGAGTCAGACACTGCTGGACCCCCTTCCCTCCGGCAATCCTGGTTTGGGGAGGGATAATATGGAACATCCACAGCAGCAGGACCCCAGACCACACCAGCCCTGTCCTTTCAGGACTGTTGGCACAGACAGGGTGGGACACTGGGCAGAGGAGGGTGTCTGGGCTGGGGGAGCTCACCACTGCAGGCCAGGGTGGGCAGAGGTGGTGAGGAGGACTGGAGGTGTGCTGTGCCAAGGGATGTAGCACTGCCGTGGTCCCACCTCCCCCCAGCAGGTGGGTGTTGGCTCCAGCCTCACACACACCTCGGCACCGGCTGCTGCTCCAGAACGATGGCAAAGCCCCCTGGTGCCCAGCTTCAGTGGGGTTAGGGGACGAGCACCGTCAGTATCCATCCACTGCCTGGCTCCAATCCCCCGGGAGCCTCAGCCAAGCATAAATATTTCAGGGGGCTTGGCAGTTTTGTAATAACCAGCAACAAAGATAAACACCGGGAAGAGCAATATTTTTCCAAGTGGGCTGGAGGAGTTTAATATTTTATCACTCAGAGCACAAAATATTTATGAACAATCCCATGTCAATCACTGGCTGAGGACTAATCATGACCTTTCCAAGCCAGGGAGGACACATTCCCACCATGGAGAGACAGTCACACCTCCCCCGGCCCTGACACCCCCAACCCAAGTCCCAGTTTTGGGCTGCCACATTTGACCGCCAGGAACAATCCCTGGGCTGCTGGAGGCACCCAGGGCACTCAGCAGGACCTCTGGCACCTGGCATTGCCCCGTGGCACTGTCACCATGATGTCCAGGCTGCTCCCTTGCCCCAAGCTGAGAGACAGGGAACAGGGACCACCCCAGGCAGCCCTCCCTGCCTGCATTCCACAGCAGAAGGACAGACAGACGGGATGTCAGGAAGGCACAGTGCAGACAACCTGGTGTCCCCTGCCACAGGAGGAGGCCCAGCAGCAGCTTTATATCTGGCTTTATACTGGTTTTACTCTCCACAGGTTCCCAGGAGTGGGGATGCCACCTCCCTCCAGCTCTGCCCAGCTCAGCAGAGCAGCTGGGACCCTCCTTCCCCCCTTCCCCTGCAGCTGGCACAAGCTGGGTTGCCCAGGCAGGGATAAAGCCCGAGCAGCAGGGATGCAGAGCCCCTGGGCAGCTCTTTGGCTCAGCTGAGGGCTGTGGGGGCAGCTCCCACCCACAGCCCACTCCCCACCATGGGACAGGACGGCACAATTGGCAAAAGGACAAGTCAGCAATGCACCAGCCACCAGTGAGGAAAAGCATCCACTTTATTACAGATCCCAAAGTGCCCGTGGCAGTGCCAGGAGGACCACATTTACACAGGATGTTTTCATTGCTCAGCAAGGGGAAGAGAAGAGGGGAACACACCCAACTGACCCAACTCACAGCTCTTTGGTGCTAGAAAATGTGGTGGTGCAGCAGAGAGAAGCTGTGGGTGAGAGGGGCACCAGCAGAGACGAGGGGGGACATCTCTGACATCCACCACCATCCCCCAGACACCTGCAAGGATACTGCCACGTGCCTGGACACACACACACAGAGCAAATGCATTTCATGTCCCCCCAGCCTGCACCTAACCCTGCGCCACCAAGCACCACAGAAATCCCCCCCCCCCACCTCCCAGCACCCCCAAAAACAGTCAAACACCCTTTCTGCAAAGAGGGAGAGCAGGTCCTGGGGGGAATCAGCAGCCAAAATCTCTTGGCTGGAGAGGAAGGAGGTGGGAAAGGCAACTGGTTCCCATAACTCAGATCCCGGTGGGAGGTGAGGCAGCCGGGTCTCTCTTCACTCCTCTCCTCTCTCAGCAGCAATGGGCTCCTTGGTCCACTTGTCTGTGAGCTCCTGGCTGCCCGCGTCAGGCAGCAGCCCCGGGGCTCCCTCCCCGTCGCCGGCAGCCTCCAGGTCCAGCTCCTCGAAGGAGGAGCCGCTGGCTCCGGACTCGCTGTAGCTGTGCTCGCTGCGCGTGTCCGCCTCCTCCCGGCCGCGGCTGCCGGCCAGGGGCAGCAGGATGGACGTGGCCACCGACGTGTCCCTGCTGTCAGTTGTGGCCTCCACGCTGATGGAGCTCGTCTCGCTCATGGTGTCCACCCCTGGGATGGAGAGAGAATGGGGAACAGTGAGTGCTGTGGGAAGATGGGGCCACAGCCTTCGAAGCCACCAGAAGCCTCTGAGCTATCAGAGACCAGCTCCTACCTCTTGTCCCTCCTATGCCTTTGAGACATGACCAAGTCAAGCGTGGGCTGAGCTCAAACTGCTCCCTGAAATCAGGAACCCCCAAACAAGCACCAGCCTCCAGCCATACCTTGACCTGGCCACACCATGGCCCCACAGCCACTCCTTGTGCACACAGCAAGGACCTGCCAAGCACTTCCTTGGGGAGAATGCAAGCCTGTCTCTGACCTGGCACCAGCAATGAGACAAAGGGCAGGAAGGACACTGTGCTGTGAGGGTGGTGTGAAGCTACAGCACTGTTTAAACACTCAAGGGGATGATGGTACAAGTGCAAATACTCAAATGTCCTGCTGTCAGGAGCAGGTATGGATGTCCAGCCTCATGCCAGGGCATCCTGGTGCCTCCAGCACCTGACAGGTTGCTCCCACTCCCTCCATGGCTCCCCCAGAGCCGGCAGCCCTGGCAGCAGTGTGAAGATAGGCAGGGGAGCAGCAGACAGGTCTCGGGGTGCCAGAGGACAGGGGAAACCTTCCCAGCTCATTCTGTGCTTCTGCACATGACCTGGCTGCCAGCCAACCCCATCTCATGGCCAGGCCCCCGGGGCTGTCCCTGCCTGCCCAGGTGGGGCCCTTGGCCCAGCTCCCCCTCCCCAGATCCTGCCTCATTAGCTCCATCGACAATACAATTAAGGAGTCCACAAGGAGAGGAATGTGTCAGATTGAGACCAGCAGCTCGGCGCTGTTGCCAGAGCAACCAGCCAGGAGACAAAACCCTCCTGTCTGTTAAACATTAATTATTGTTAATTATGACATCACAGATCCACGTGGTTTATTATGACATCACAGATCCTCATTGTTAATTACAATACAGGCTTCCATCATGGCCCTGCCTGCTCTATCTCCTCCCTGCCTGCCTTGCATCAGTGGGAAGTGAGTGCCAGGCTCTGTCACTTCCCAGCACCTCCATCCATGCTGGACTGAACACCCCTGTTGAGGATCATGCCCAACACCAGAAGGGAAACCAGGAGGAGCAGCAGCACTCCTGGAGGACTGGGGCCTGCCACCAGCAGGGCTGGGAAGTGGCAAAGGGGAGCATCACCATCCTAGGTGGGAGAGGAGAGCCCTTTTCTCCACACTGTCTCCTGCTGGTGCAGCTCCATCCTCAGCTGCTGCCATGGGGCTGCCTTGGGCTCCCACAGGAGTTTCCAGCCTCCCCCAGCTCCTGCAGCCAGGCTGCCCGAGGCTGGGCTGCTTGCTCTCCAGCAGCTGTGTGGCAGCCACTGATCTCCTGAAGGAGATTCACCAAGGAGGGAACTTTCCTTCCAAACATCCTTGAAACCTTTTTCTGCGCTGTTTTTCTTCCCAGCCTGGGCAGCTGCCAGCAGAGCTGCTTGTAAATGGCAGAACTCTGCCTCCTGAGCAGCATCATCATCATCCCACGGCCCTGAGAGCCGCCTGAGTGACGGCTGCTCCCAGGACCCAGCAGTGGCAGCAGGATGAGGGGCAGCCAGAAAAGATCCACAGACACAGTGCTTCATCCCACCTGGATGGCTTCATCCTGGAAAGGAACCTGAGCCTCACCCTCTCACCTTGGCAATGCTTTGGGCAGCTGGCACAAACCGAGCCCTCAGCCCAGGCAATGCCAGCTGACCCCTCCCATGGAAAGGAGGAAAAAACCACTGCCCACTGACACACACTGCCTTTGCTGCAGCATCAGGGAGCAGCTGACATGGAAACTACATTTACTCTAAGTTAAAAAGGATGTTGTGCTCGCTGAAGGGGACAGCAGCCACTGAGTGGGCAGCAGGAAGGTGGGAGATGCTGTCCTGTCCCACCTGACAGGAGCTCAGCAGGGCACTGGGTCAGCAGGGAGCCTCTGGGAAGACTGAGAGCTGTGGGGGATGAAAGGGAGATGAAGACCCTGAGCCTTGAAGACAAATTAGGGTTTGCAAGGTCTTTAGTGGTCATCTGAAAAGAAGAAATAATCTGATTTGGCCAAATTGGTGGCCTGAGGTGGCATGGACATGTTCCCACCATGGCTTCATGACAGCTCATATCATGTGTGGCCATCTTGTGTCCCTCTAAGATCCCAGGGGACAGGAGTGACATCAGCCCCCCAAGCAGTGCCCTTCCTGCTCAGCACCTCTCCCCTGGCACCCCAGGGAACATTTTGGCTCCGAATTTGTCATGTAACCCCATGACACAGGGCAAAGAAGCTCCTGAGGAGAGGAGCAGCAGCTTAGGAAGAAGAAGACAGGGATGAAGCTGACCTACACACTGCTCCAAGCCACCACTGTGGGAAAGCTCTGCTGTCCTTGCTCTCATGGCCACCTTCCTGTCCCTTGCTCCAAGGGTGACAATAAATCCAGTCCTGTTTCCCTTCAGCCAGGCACTTTGTCACTGCTCTGTCACTTCTGATCATGTTCGAGCAGCCTCAGCTGGCAAATCTGCCCAGTTCAGCAGCCTCGCTCTCCCCTGCACAGGAAAGGGTGGCTCTGGCACGGCCCCTGAGCCTGGCCAGGATAAATGTCTGGGGTGGGCAGGGCAGCAGAGCTGCTGCTGCCAGGGACCATGTGGGGCCAGCTGTGGCAGGGGAACGTGGCAGGAACACCCAGCTGTCCTAACAGGGAGGCCAGGCAGGCAGGGCAAGGGGCTCTGAGAGGGCAACCAGAGCCCTGGGGGAGGGCAAGTAGGGATCCAGCCCCCATCTAACAGCTCACCCTTCCAGCAGCTGTTACACCCACTTGTCCATCCTCCCACACACCTTGTTTGTCCTCCCATGGCCCATTCCTTGCATCCACCTTCCCAAGGCTGGTCCTTACACCAGGAACCAGTCCAGCACCCTGATCCAGCATGGCTGTTCCCTCTGGCACTCTGTGAGGCAGCAGCCATCCTCTATTGAAACTCACCCCTGACCTTGCTCCGTCAAGGATGGCAGAGCCATCCCACTGCACTCTCACCCAGCAGGAACATGGGACCCAGGAGTTTTCATTTGGGAAACAGAGGCAGAGCCTGGGCTGAAGCCATGGCAGGGTGTTAAGGAGTCCCCAAAAGCCAGGAAGAAGGGGTATCAAGCAGCCAACTCCAAGAGACCAGCCAGGGATGGGTGCAATGGGAACCACTCACCCCACACTGCCAATGAGCCTGGTGGGGAGCTGCCTCCCCAGACAGCTCAGCCCTGTGCCATACCAGGCACTGACACTCCCAAATCCAGAATGAGGGCAAGCACCACCCTGTGCCACACTGAGGCTGAGCAGGGCTCCACTCCTGGTGCTCCTGGGCCCTTTCCTTCCCCTCATTCCATCAAACATTCATCACCCCTAATACAGTGTGCTGCCAGGGGGCACAGCTCATCCATGACTGCTGAAGCTCACACACAAGCCACCAGGAGAGGGACTGGGCCCTTCCCAGGATGCAGAGCAGGCAGGAACAGGCAGGGCTCTCTGAAGGATGGAAGCAAGCAAGGATGAGGCAGAACACACCAGGAAAGTTGCTCCTCTGTGGCACTGGAGCTCAGCGTGTGATGCCATCAGTTGTACCTGAATGCCGTGGGACAGACTCTGCCCCATGAAAATGAGCACCTGAGGTTCTGGGCAAAGCCACATGCTCGGGAACCATCTGTGTTCATGCCAGCCCGTGTGGAGAGGCTGCTTTAGTTTGCTTCCACCTTCCAGGCGCAGCAGCGGTGTCAGTGCAGAGCGCTGGGAGGGAGCTCGCAGCCAGGACCCGCCCCAGACAACAATTAAATACAAAACAACTGATCCTGATTGACACTGCCCCCTGCAGACCCATCAGCCGCCTTCAGAAAACGCTCCCTGTCTTTCCAATGACCCTGAGCATGGCGAATAAGGGACGGAATTGGTGCAGAGGCAGCCACAGCCCCCGGCCCCTGCCCTGTGTGTTGAGTGTGTGTGTCCTCAGCAGAGCTGGCAGCACCCTGGCACAGAAAGCAGAGAGCCCAGACCATGTCCCACAGCCTTTGTGCCACCTGCTCACAGCCACAGGCACCCAGCACCTCCCAGGGTGAGCTCAGGAGCAAGGACAGCAGGTGACAGCCTAAATGGAGAGATGTGCTCCAAGGTCAGGAGGCTCGAGAAAACAAATCCAAGCTTTTCTTACACTTCCAAGTCGCTTGGTAGCGTCTGGCACCAGCCACAGTGACAGGTGAGGAGAAATGGCAACACCTTCCACTGGAAACTTCTCAAGTCTTTAATTCAAAGAAAGCAAAATCCAGCTGCTGGTGGGGAGTTTCTTGAGCTGTGACTGACCAATGGTGTGCTCACACAGAGTGTTACTCAACATGATGTCCATGCTGAAATCACACTCAGTGCCCTTATCTCAGTATTTTGGGAGGAGGAAAGAGGAGGCTTCCTTTGCTACCACATGAGGACACATAGGCCAAAGCTTCTGTGCACAGAGCAGCCTCAGCTACCTTTGGGAGAGGAAATGGGGCTCAGAGCCTTCCCAGTCTCCACTTATCCACTGAGGCACAACGGGGTATCAAAGCCCCACACCTGGATTTGTGCAGCTCTGGGACAGCCAGAGGATCTGAGAGCCACCATCAGGGACTGCCACCTGCCCCCACTGTCCCAGGAGCACTTCCTGAGCCTCCAGCGGAGCAGGACCATTTGAAACATCCATTCAAACCTGAGAAGGATCAAGAAATAACCCAAATACAAGCAACTGGGGTTGAGCAGAGATCATATTGACAGGCAGATGGGGACATTGCTGTGCCCACCCTCCAATTGGCAGAGGAAAGCTTGAAAACTGTCATAGACATCCGGGGATCTCCTGGGTCACCAAGATCTCATGTCCATCGTGCCTGTTGAAGGGGCTGTGACTAAGCAGAGCTTGCTTCCTGCCCAGGGAGGAAGGCTAAAAAGGATGGGAAAAGAGGCTTCTCTTTCTCCAACTCAGGGGTGGTTACACAGATCCCAGCACATAAAATTGTTGGGAAGGGAGGATCAGACTCATTCCATAAGGTGTAATCTTCATGGGACCACCAAATCCCTCAGGCAGGAGCTGCACAAGCCACCCATAGGCTTGCCAGAGCAAGGATGTGACACCCCATCAGATGTGGTTGTGCCACTGTGCCCAGCAGTGACAATCACAGTACAACATCCAAGCCCAGCTCTTTAGTCTCACAGGCAGGGCCAACCTCATAGGTATTATTATAATTTGAAGTTGGTTTTGTGCAGACTCAGCAGATGGCACTGCATCAGATTGCACTGACAAAAGTTCATCTTTGTGCCTGGAAGGGAAGGGTGGTGGAAGAGCTGGCCCAGAGCTGCTGCTGGGGACCCCGGCCCAGAGTGAGAAAGTCCAGGGTAATTTGCCTTCTAAAACTGGGAAGATCTTCCTAGCCCTTCTTCCAGCAGGGCAGGGGACTCCCCACTGTGGGCATGCTGGCAGTGGCACCCCAGGGAAAGCAGTGAGAGCCACAGGGCAGTGGCTGCTCTGAGCACCCCTGGCTGTCTGTGGGACCTTGCACCCCCTGAGCAGGCACATGAGCACACACATCTATGGAGGCACCACCCTCGAGCTGCTTTTGCTCCCATGGATCCTGCCATCCCTCTCCAAACCAAGGGGAAGCTGTCAGAGTGAGTGGCCTTTGGGTACCTCTGCTCAAGCAGGGCTGGTGCTGCCCCAACACAAGGCAGACAAAGAGGAGAAGAGCCAAGTGATCACCGTGCTAACAGGGGCCCTGGAAGGGCTGGGAAACAGCTCCAATTATACTCCTCATTGCAACACTAAATGGACACAGCTCCCAGAAAGCAATTCCCAGGCTTGCTTTTATGTGATTAAGAATTAAAGTGACCCAAACCTGGAGATGTGCTGAAGCAAATGACCCAAGTGCCCGCGAGGCGAGCACAGCCCTCATGTTTTTTTCATGCCCATTACACAAGTGTGGCCAACCCGTGGGGCAGGAGGGAGGCCCCTGCCAGCAGCCAACTCAGATGTGCTGTCCAGTGCCTGGGAATGCTTGGACAGCCAGCTCTTACATCTCACAGGCATGGGAGCATGTGGGCTGCTGAAGGCAAGCAGCATTTTGGGTTACTATAGCACTGCTGCTCTGCGCCTACAGCCATTGTGGTCCCTTCCTGTATGAATACATCCAGGCTCCAACAAATCTTGCTGAGCAGATGCTCCCAGGCAACTCCACCACGAGCTACAGCAACCTGGTATTTAAGCTCTTTGCAATCCCAACATGTAACAGATGAAGATGAGATCAAGGAAGATGTATATGACAAAGAGAAAAACAAGCCCAGCTGCAACTAAAAGCTGTGAGATCCAGCTCTGTGCTAACAACAGTGGGTTAACCCAAAACTGCAAGGGTTCCTGGGTGCTCCCCAAGGCATGCCATGATATCTCAGATCCCTAGGGATCAGCACAGGGTGAGGGGAAGAGGTGTGCTGAGACTCTGGCTGGGTACCAGGTGGGCACAGGCCAGTCAGTCCCTCTCTGCCCAGGCAGCAGGACTGGGGACACCAGGACCCCAGCTCTGTGAGGGATGATGAAGATGGAGCCTGTGCACAAGCCATGGATACCTGTGATGTCTGTCTGGGCGTCCTCAGCCACAGCTGCAGCAGCCCTGCTCTTCCTCTCCAGTTCTTTCATTTCAGGCACATAGAAGTCTCCTTGGCGGGCAAGGGGACACACGAAGTAGATGCGGTCCTGCTTGTAGATCTCGATCCGGGGGTGGGCACACAGCTTCCTCTCCTGGAAGACACAAAGCAGCCATGGGCAGGGATGTGTCCTTGCCCCCCACCCCAGCAGCTGCCCCACCACACTGACCTGCCAGCCAGGTCAGCCTGGTCCTCTTTGCCCACAGGTGTGGAGACCTAGTGAGGAGCAGAGGGTGCCATCCCAAACCATGGTGCTGCTTTCCCTACCACAGCAGCACCAGGTACCAGGGCAGGCAGGTTTGGCCCTGAAGGTAAGCAGCCAGCTGGGCTCCAGGAGATGCTGAAGACCCCCAGCTCAGCCTTGGGTTCGATGTGCTTATTTTGGGCTGGAGCGAGAGGTTTTGGGGAGCCAGGCAGCTGCTTCACACAGACCTGCCAGATCTCCAGCTCCTGCTGGCAGCACAGCCCCACAAACAGCACAGCCCCATGAACAGGCACTTCTCTGCTAATTAATATAATCCAGAGCCGACAGCTCCAGCAGCTCCTTTAAGAACCACGAGGGCAGGGGGAGTGGGAGATGAATCCCTGGTATTTCAGACAAGTCCCCCTCCTCCTTTTCCTCACCCCAGCTCCCCCTGGCAATGCCCCTCAAGACCCCAGGCTGTCGGGGCCCCCTGACAGGGGCTGAGCCGGGGCTCTGGGGACTCCTGGGGTGCCAGGGCTGGGTGAGGAGCAGCTGGACCCTCCTGCCACCCCCTCCTCGCCCGCCCGCCCGCCAGCTGCTCGCTGGCAGAGGGGGCGGCTGATTACAAGCCGGGTGAGAAAGGAGAGTCTCTTTTTAGCGGGTTTTCTTTTTCTTTCTTTCCCCTTTTCAAATCACTGACAGCTTTTATTTAACCCTGCAACCACCTTAGTTAACATCCTCCTCCTCCTGCTCCTCCTCCTCCCTGCCCCAGCTATTCTCTTCCTCCCTCTTGCCCTGATTATCCTCTTCTTCCTTGACCCAGTGATTTTCCTCTCTGCCTCAACTATTCTCCTCTGTCATGGCCTGTTGGTGTGGCTTGTTTGCACATCCTCCAGCAGGGTCCACATCCCTCTGGGGCTCTCTGTTGCCAGAGCTGGCCCCGCACCAAGAATGAGCTCTATGGACACATCAATCATGACCTTAGAAAAACCTGACTCCTTTCAGCCCTGGGGATGGATGAATGTGATTTAAGAATCATTTATTTCCCAGACTAATGCTGGCACCAGGCAGGATCCACAACAGACATGAGCCAACACTGACCCTCTCCTGGTGCTGGCAGCTGTACCACCTGAAGAGCCACCTTCACACTGCCAGGATGCTGTACCAGAAATACAGGCAGAAATCCCACAGGAGCAGTTTTTGGGTCCATTTTCCTGGGAAAGCCTGCAGGATCTGGCAATGCAGAGGCCCAGTTTACCCAGAAACACCTCAGTGGCAGGAACATGACCCCAAGAGAAGCTTCACCTGTCCCATCCCAATGCCTCCCAGCCTGAATTTCAGCAGTGCCTCCTCCAGCCGAGGAGGAACCACATTTCCTATCCCATGCTGCAGGGACACGCAGGGACGCAGGCGGGCTTCCAAGGCACTTGGAGTTTGGAGTTCCCACTTGCAGGCAGGTGAAACACTGGGGCCTGCAGATCAAAACTGCATTAAATAACAACAAGCTGGGTTGTTTTTAGCAGCAGAGCAGAGGCGGCTCACATCACTGCTGCTTTTTCAGCAGCAAGGCAGACAGGAGCCCTCCCCGCCACTCTGCCCCTTGCTCTGCCAACCACAAGCCCATCCACCAACCCCCAGCTCAGCTCCCTAATTTAGGTTACTGCAACACACACCAGAGATAGGTACCTCCAGGATTTGCAGGGTTTTTTGGACAAATCCAGTTGGCCCTCCATCACTTCATGCAGACAAGGACAACTCAAAGGATCTTAGAGCAAAGAGACTTTCATTAACTTCATGTGACATCTCCAACCAGTCCAGATCCTCAGGGCTCCAGTCTGGCCTTCAAGACATCCCAAGCTGACTTTCCAAACCCCCTCCTAAGGTTCCAAAAGAATGGATCTGGGACATACCCTCTCCATACAATCTACTCTACACTGCTACAACTTCCAATTATACAAGCATAGCAGTGGCACCCCCAAAACACAAACAACACCCCCTCTTGCCCATACAAAATGTGGGAATCTTGGCTTTTTAAGGAATAAAAATGTGCACGTGAATGAAGAGCAGGACTGGCTCTTGAGCCAAATGCTGCTTCACACTCAAGATTATCCTACAAGAGAGACAAGGGTGTTCCACCCTGCCAGGAGCAGCTCTGTGTCCCTGAAGCCAGACCAGCCCAGGTGTCCAGCCCAAAGCCCATGGCTGGGGACCATGGTGGGACCATGCCAAAGTGGCTGGACACTCCCTGTCAATACCCATGCCTGCCTCATTAGGGACAGCTGCAATACTTGATTTCTTCCCAGTTCATCCAGGGTTTTCCCAAAATGAAATGGAGGGAAACCAGAGCCTGAGAGTGCTAGTTTATGTCTGTAAAAATTAAGCTGGAAGCCAGGCTATTGAGCTGGCCTCTGCTTCTCTGCTTCTTCCCAGAGAAACCCAGCCTGTGGCAGGGCTGCTGCAGAGCTCAGCACTGGCAGGTGGGCTCAGGAGAGCACAATGTCCCCAAGGAGGAGCAGGGATGTTGCACCTGGGGATGCTGTCCTGTCCAGCCTGGATGAGGCTGCATAAAGGCTTGAGAAATGAGCCATGAGGTGGGGAGCCATGACAATGGAAATGGATAAGGGGATCATCTAAAGGGGGTGGGATATCAGCCCTGTGATCATACCAAAGGATATTAGGAAGCAGGCAGAGGCCAGGCAAGAATAGTGCAGCAAAGTGCAAAAGAGGCTGGTGACACAGTGAGTTTGGGATTATCCCCATGGAGAGAAACACTGCAATGAAAAGAAACAACCCAGAGAGACTGGAGAGCAGAGCCCAAAGGCAAAGGTGTGGGAAGAGAGCAAATTAGCAAAGGTTCAACAACATGGCAAAACAACAGAAAGGCTCAACAGGCAGCATAACACTGCCACTGAGAAGGGAGCCCCTGGCTGGCTGTGCCACCAAGCCAACAGATGGAGCAGCAAGGGGAATGTGGAGTTTGCAAGGCAGAGCCCTCCAGTCAAATCCAAAGCAGTCTCACACGGGTGGAGGAGCTCAGTGAGAGCTGAACAGTGGGACACTGTCAGTGTCAGGCTGCTGGCTGTGACAACAGGACCAGTAAGTGGGGCAGGAAAGAGGACTTGTCCCTCTACAAGGTCGTGCAGTGCCACCTCCCTCCTCAGCCTCTGCCAGGAGCTCTCCCTTCCCATGGCCAGCAAAGACAGAGGCAGCAGTGCAGCATTCAGGGCTCATTTCTGTGCAGGACCCTCCCCATGGCACCTGAAACAGGGGATTGATTCATTGCACATAATCCATGCAGCCCATCTACACACACAAATGCACCCAGAGCCCACAAGTTCAGTTCTGACAGAAGAGCAGCTCCAGCACACTCCTGCCACATCAGACCCATGCTTCCCATGAAGCCAACTCCTTCTCAGCCCATCTGAGGAACGTGGTGGGGTGCTGCTCACCACCTTCTCGGGAGCAAGGCGTTACATAAGGGAAGACTCTTGCACTCCTCTTTCCCAGATGGAACAGCACCTCGCGCAATCTTTAACCTCGGGTTCCATATCACCTCCCACCACATACTGACTGCAGGATTTCCTCCAGGTCACTCTCATCCTGCTAGGAATGGAGCATCCCCATGCCTCATGCATCAGAAAGGACAGGGTTATGCAATGACCAGGTTTTTGGGAGACCTTCCCCAGCAGCAGGAGGTGGCAGCTATTCATCAGCACAAATCCTCCTCCCCCTACTCGTCCATAAGGTCTCAATGTGTGTTCATGATATGGCTTGGGCACAGCCTCCCAGGGGGAAGAGGCCCCCACTTTCCTGGGTGAGCATGAGAGCAGTCCCAGGGCTGCAGAGGACATGACAAGGTGTCCGAGCCATGACCTGCAGTCATTAAAATCCAGGCAGAATTGTGCAAAGGCAGAAGGAGGTGGCAGGGTGCTCGTGTCACACCATGGCCCTCAGCACCTGCTGGGAAGCAGAAGATGAGCTGGGGCACTGCAGGGACTGTCTTTGTCATTCTGCCAGGTTCAACTGCTCAGGAATTCAAATGTCACCAACTGGATTTGCTTCATCTCCCACTGCTGCAAGAATGCATCTTGTTAGGAGACCACAAACGAGCCTTGTGGATGCTCTCTGGATCCTCGCCATGCACGGGCACGCTGGCAATCAGGCTCCAGCTGAACCCACAACACTTCCAGTGTTGCCAGGAAGGCAGTGGGGAGGCAGCTGCTGTCCTCACCCCACTTCACCCCACAGGTTCCCTGTCACCCTCGACTCCTTACTGTGACCTCTTGGAATCACTTACAAGGTGATTGTTAAGTCACACCAGCCTGCAGAGTCCCTGTTTCAGGACTGATGCTGTAGGAGCAGTTGAGGAGAGGCTTTTCATGCCACCACCAAGCTTCCTGCTGGAGCAGAGCTGGAGGTTGAGCTGTTCATGCTGCCCAGCAGCTCTTGGCTCCACTGCAGAGATGTCTACTTCATGTTCCAGCCACCTGTGTGCCATAGGAACACAGCCATTGCTTGTGCCTGGCACCCATCCCTGCCAGAGCACCTTCTGCCTGCAACACGTGAAAAACGTGCCTGTTAAACCCCAGCCAGGACTGGAAAAACCATGGGGAGCAAGCAACTGGTCACCCAGCAGATAAAAACCCTCTTCTCCCTTAGGGAAACCAGGCAGCCCCAAGCTGGAGGCACTGGGAAAGCCAACAGTGCTGACAGTGCAGGGTGCAGCCTCAGCATTGCCTGCTCTCTGCACAGAGCCAGTCCAGAGAACTTCCCAGAGGGGCCAATGGACATGTGGCCAGGAGGGCCAGACTCAAGGAGAAGCTCTGGGTTGTTCACAGGGATTGTCTAAACTTCATTTTGGCACAGTGTGCCAGTAAGTCAGTGCAACTGTGCCTAGAACCCTTGCTCCTGTTGTGAGAGGACGTGCTGCTGCCATTGCAGGGAAGCAGAAGGGCACATGGAGCTGGTCCCATCCACATCCTGGCTGTGACACTGGAGCAACACCAACCACATGAGGAGCTTTTCCACAGGCAGCTGGGCTCAGTCCCTTCCCTTCACTATGCTGCCACACCTGAAGAAGGGATAGATGGAGGGTGCAAACACACAGGGGGCTTGTGACCACCGTTGGGGACAGCTCCCTGTTGGGGGGGCTCACCAGCATCCCCCCAGCCAGCCAGGGCACCACCACAGCCTCAGTGCCACAAGGCTCCCCTTGCCTGTGCTGCTGGCACTGGGGCTGCTCTGGGCACTGCCAGCAAGTCAGCTGGCACCTGGGAGAGTGTGGGGAGACCCCCAGGAGACCCACCAGCCCTGTCCTCACACGCCAGACAACACAACTCCCCCACACCTTCTTCCAGCTGGAGGCAGCCATCCTCTCCATCTCCCAGCGATGGAGTCGGACGCTTCAGTCCCAGGGATTTTAAAGGAACAACAAAATTGCGTGGAGCTGAACGGCCCTAAATCAGTTGCTAAAATTAAAAGCTGAAACTGAGCCACCAGCTAGGACTGGGGGGAGCTGTGCTGTGTGCCACATCCTCCTCGCTTCCTCACACGCTCCATGCTCGGTGTGTCATCCCTGCTTATCTTAGAACACGGGTGCTAGGTAGTCCTGAGAGGCTTTGCAATTCATTTGCACAGCACTCAGCCCTCTTTGGTGTTCTCCTCCTTGCTGGGCCATCCTTCTGTCCCAGGCTCAGACTGGGAATGTCCCTGTTTCCATTCCTCTTTGCTCAGACAGCAGCTTGAGGTTAGACATTGCTTCAAGTCATCCACATGAGCTGATGAAAGCAAAGAAACAGAGGCACCCCTTCCCCCTGGGGTGAAGGGTCTCCTGGGCTGCACTACAAGTGGTGTGGACAGCAGCCTGAGGGGGATGTTTCCCCTCAGTTCTTCTCTTGTAATTCCACCTGGAATATTGCCTCCAGCTCTGGGGACCCCTGCATGAGACAGCCATGGACATGCCAGGACAGGTCCAGAGGAGGCGACAGAAACAGTCCAAGGGCTGGAACAACTCTGCCATGGAGACAGGCTGAGAGAGTTGTGGTTGTTCAGCCTGGAGAGGAGAAGCCTTTGAGGAGCCCTGAAGTGTGCTTGTAAGAGATGTAGATTTTTTACCAGGGCCTGTAGTGACAGGGCAAGGGGCAGTGGGTTTAAAGCAAAAGCTAGCAGGTTAGACTGGACATAAAATGCCTTGTGCTGAAGGTTGTTAGGCACTGGAACAGGTTGTCCAGAGAAGCTGTGGATGCCCCATCCCTGGACGTAGTCAGGAGCTCAAGGCCAGGCTGGATGGGGCTTTAAGCAAACTGTGCTAGTGAAAGATGTCCCTGCCCACTGCAGGGGGACTGGACTGGATGACCTTTAAATGTCCCTTCCAAACCCAACCCAGATTCTGGTCCTCTCTGCTGGGCCACAGCCTACCAACAGGAGACAGGGATGAAGCCTGGGTGCTCAGGGCTGTTCAATGAAGGGCAGCCAGAGGCTGGGGCAGAGCCATTGGCCCCAGAGATGGCTGGGCAGAAGCAAACTGCTGGAGGGAGAGGCAGGCAGACATGCTTTACACCAATAATACCTCAAACATCAAGGAAACCCCAACATCTCAGCTTGCAGCTCCAGCAGGGTGCACATGGAGCCAGGCAGGCCAGAGCCAGCTCCAGCACATGGCACAGCAGCACCAGGCTGCCAAGGGCTGGGGAACAGCTGCTGCCTCCCAGACTGGAGAAACTCACACTTCAGGGCTGGTGAGACTGCTCCCACGCACGTGCACTTTACTTTCAAATCCTCTGGGCTGTGAGGTGTTTCAGAAACAGAAGGTGATATTATTGCAATCAGGAAAAGGCCGTTTCCATCAGGCAGCAGGAAGAACGGGTGCCACCACCAGCACTACGGCAGCGGAAAACAAAGTCTCACCAAAGGATAACAAATCCTCCAGGTAGCAGAATGCAGAGCCTGGCAATTAGCACCTCCCACAGCATCAGCATCCTTGCCTGCCCTCAGCACACTTCCCCCTTCCCACCGCAGGCCCCCCATCCTGCCTGCCACCAGGACACCCTGCCCTGCTGATGTGGCAGTGCCATGGCTCCAGGACAGGCAGGAGAGAACCAGCCCCCGAGATCCTCCCTGCAGCAGTGAGAGGGAGTGGGAGTGCATTTGGACCGTGGGAGCTGTGAAACACTGGGCTTGATAGCTTGGGAGAGTTTTTCATTTTCACCTCAGTGAAGGCAGCCCGCCATGCAATTTACACCTTGCCCGCCCGCGCTTCCCAGGCCCAGCCACCCAGCTGCTCCCAGGGCTCCTCCAGGCAGCACCTGCAGAGTGGCAGCTGCCAGGCACGGACAAACTGAGAGCTAAAGGAGTGAGCCCGGGGCAGTTGGTGGGTGCAGGAGATCCCAGCACCCTGGGACAGCTGGCAGGGACCAGGCACAGGCTCCCAGGTCATGCTGGCAGCTACTGCAAGAGTCATGAACACTGTTCTCCTCCCTGGGATGGAGATTCCATTCTATTCTCCAGCAAAAGGAAATAAGCTCCAGCCCTACCTCACTAGAGGCTGGATCTTTCCCTCTTCCAGCACCCAATTGAGCTGCAAGAGAAATCCTGCAGCACAGAAAGAGGCATCCATCATGTTCAGAGATGAGCCAGGTAGCAAGTCCCAGCGAGATAAAACCTCTCAGAAAGTAGCCAGAGGCAGTCAGAGCCCCCAGTGGGGGCAGGACAAGCCTTGGACAAACTGCCAGCCCATTCAGGGCAGACACATTCAGGTACATCAATCTGAGTGCTTCCAGGGATGGATGGTACTGCCCCCAACTATGGGAATGTCACCTGCAGAATAAAGAGCAGATGGTGCAAACAAACACAATTCATGGGGCTTGGGTCCCCCCTGGTGTTACGGTTATTTGTTGGTAATTAGCCCTGAGGCAGAGAGTTGCAGAAGTAAAGGAAACTTTTGCATTAAAAAAAGTTAGTTTTCCGAAAGACTCAGTGCTTTCCACTTTCCCAAGTTCTGCCTTGCTCCAGTACCCACAATGGATAAAATACCAGATGGGGAGATGGTACTCACCAGCTTCCCAGAGCTCCATAATAACATTCTCACACTCTTCCTCCTACCCGACCCCACCACCTCCCATCTTCTCCTCCTCCTTCCCCATCACAGCCACGCACAAGCTCTCTGAAGGGGACTTTGATTTTAACCATCCTGAAGCTCAAACACCAGATTTTCATCACAAGACAAGGAATCTGTGTAAATCCACATAATCTCTCCTCTCCTGAGGAACCAGTGCTGGGTTCCTGTCCCAGGTCCTAGGAACGCCATCACTATGGGAGCACATGGATCAACAGCTGCACACGAAAGGAGGAGGATGAGACTGTGGGAGAGGAGGACCACAGCTGGAGAGGGCTGCCTCTGCTTCAGAGAGAGGATCTCCAGGGACCAACACACTCCTCCCAGCCCTCACAGGATGCTTCTCCAGCTTTAATCACAATGCTGAAGGGGTTGATGCAATGATCTCTGCCACCACGGATGACTGGAGCAATGCTAAATCGCTTTGCCTGCTCTGCTGCCTTGGCAAGTCTGCCAGGAGCAGCAGCTGTGGCAATTTCTCTGTCTCCTGTCAAGACAGGGCCTTTCAGGAAAGGGATCATCATCCAAGATCATCTCCTGTTGTTCTGCTTCAGCCAGGCAGCCCTCTGCAGCCTCCCACCCTGCATGGGACACCACACAGGTAAAAAGAGCCTCTCCAAAACTTCTGTCTTTGTCATGTTCCTCACAGGGAGAGTAAATCCTAATCTAGAGTGATCTGCTTCACCCTGCCATGAGACTCTTGTGGTGACAGATCTTCTTGCATGGATAGCTTGGAGAGCTCCTCATCCAGGTGGACATTCCCAACCCACCTTGATAGCTTGCTCCCCTGGGCCACCATTCACTTGAGTACTTGTCCTTCTGCAACAAGAATGTCCAGAGAGGCTGGAGGTTTGTGGTTCACAGCCTTCTCACACATGTCCTCACCTGCAACAAGTCCTGCCATGAAATCCTGTTGCAGCAAAGCCAAAGCAACAGCCATGGAGCGGGAGCAGCAGTGCCTGGTGCCCACAGCACATGGGGGCTCTCAGTCTCCTGAGACAAGCTCTGAGCTGCCCCTTCCAAACCTCAACCCTTTACTCTTTGGATTGCAGGCATCTCTAGCTGCTCTTCCACAGCCTCAATCACCAGGACAAACTCTGGTGCCACACCAATGGCCCCAGGAGGAAAATGGTCGAGTGGAATAAATACCCTCCCTGTCCCTTCCTACCTCCTTGAACAACCTTGTCTTTCTGCAACGCCCCCAGCTCCCAGGCTTCATGGAATATATTTCACGATGAGCTAAGCTCAGCCTCACACCATCCCTTCACAGCTGAGAAAGCCAAAAAGGGAAGCTGAAGAACTTAACCTTGTTGAACTTGCACAGATAAAGCCACTAGCAGCCCAGGGCAAAGCCACGATGCAACTGCCTGATTCCCAGACAAAATAGTCCTCCCTCCCCACCCACAGGGACTTACTGTCAGGCTTATTGGCCTCATTTGGAAGGCAAGAAGATCCAGAGGAAGAGATCAAGTGGGTTTCAGCCTGGTTTGCTGAGGAGGAATAGGCAAGCTGATCACAACATCCCTAAGCACATCTCAATTACAACACATTGACAAATGTGATGTCAGAAAGCAAGTTTCCAGGACAGAGGGATCTTCAAAGCTATCAGTTACGTGCAGCCAACTATGCAGAAAGATTGTTTGAGCCCTGGATTAGGGAAACCCTGCATTCACAGGCTTGTCTTGGGTGACAGGGATCCCAACCAGGCTCTCTGTAGGGCAGACACCCATGGGCCATCGGTTACCTTTGGCTCACTGCCCCTCCTGCTCCTCCTTCCCTTGCCCCAGCGACAGCTATCTCCACGTTTTAAATGCAAGCCAGGGCTTGGAACAAGTTCCTTCCTGAATGTTTATAAATGAACAAGAGGCATTTCCCTGCAGGCTTTCAGCAAAGCCACCTTCAAACCCCCACATCCAAGAGCTTGCACCTCTCTTCCCCAAAAACCTGGCAAAGGGCAAAGCGAAAGCGACTCCGGCGGGCTCCTGTGCGCTGACAATTCTGTGCTGACAATCCCCGGGTGAGCTGGGCTAATGAAGCCCCCGGAGCCCTCAGCGCTGCAGCCGCGGGCGGTACCGATTGCCCGGGGAAATCCCCAGCGCACCCACAGAGCCGGCGGGCACGGAGCGAACACGGCCGGGCGGGCTGAGGCTGCTGCAATGCGGGACGAGCTGGGGAGCAGGGGGTGTGAGGGAGGCCAACCAGCGGTACCAGGCAGATTCACCAGGGGCAGCTCCAGGTGTCCCCACACACGCCATTTCAGCGGCCACACGTGCTGGCCGCCCTTCTCCATCGGCCCCTCTGCGAGCGGGCATGGCAAGGCAAGGCAAGGCAAGGCAAGGCAAGGCAAGGCAAGGCAAGGCAAGGCGAGGTGAGGCTGCCTTTCCTCTGCAGCTTTCACCTCCTCCTCGGTTCACCAGGGACCCTGTGCAGTCCCGCGGGCTCATTACCTTGGTGTGGAGAGCAGAGCACCCGCTGAGCAGCACAGTGCAGGGAGGCAGCGGCTGCGGGGCCAGCAGGGACACAAGCTGAGCGCCTCCAGCCCGGGCTCCGCTGCCGGCAGCACGGGCAGCAGGGGAGGGAGGGGAGCAGCTGCTGCCAGCGACCTTTGCAGGCTGGCAACTGCTCCTCTGCCAGCAGAGAATCGTGAGTTTGACTGTGCAGATCAATCAGGAGGAGAAATCAAAGCAGTTAGGCAAGGACAGAGCCCAGCCTGACTCTGTCCTTTCACAATGATCCCATATGTTCCCAGATGTGCTCCATGAGCTGGTAATGCTCTGGAGATGCATCAAACCACTCAGCTTTCCAGATCTTTCTATCCTGGGAAGCCAACTGCCCATCTGTACCGCTGTTCTGCCCTCTCAGGTAGCCCAAACCATACACAGCCCTGTGTAACACCACTGATGGCAGCACAGCAGCCAAACCTGCAGCCACCAGAGCTGCCCCACATCCTCATTAGTGCCCTGAGACCTGGAGGACATCCCTCCTCTTCCCAGTGCTGATGCCTCTCCTCACACTCTGGGTACCTGGAGGATGGGGAGGCCTTTGGGGAAGCATATCTACACCTCTGTCCCATTGTGCCCTTCCCCAAGCAGCCACAGCTTGCCATGGGCAGGCAGTGTGCTCTGCCTGGGCAGCTCTGTCCCGGGACACTGGTCCTGTGCCTCAGGGCACAGCAGAAAGCCAGAGCTGAGCCAATGCTATGGGTCCCAAAGTAGCTCCCACCAGGAGAAACAGCTTTGAAGGGCAACTGCTGGGAGATGAAGGCAGTGGCTTCTTGGGGTGGCAGGACCTGGGCAGGACAAGTGAACTTGGCACTAGAGATGCATGTGAGAGAGGAGGAGGAAGATGCAACAACAGAGAGGAGCTGATGGCTGTGTTCCTCCACTGTGAGCCCACAACATCTGGCAGCTCCTGCAGCCACAGCACCACTCTGCTTTGCTCATTCCTGTACTGAGAAGTACCTGAGCAAGTCTTTCTCCACACTGACCTCCTGATAAGCTTTTGCCAACTCACGGGCTGGTTACTGAATCACTGGGAGGACCTTACCCCAAGCTGTGAATCTGCACAGCGTGAAGAGCAGAGCAGCTGGCCCCAGCAGATGATAGATATCTACCTTCCTGCATGTCAAGGACCTGCCAGCAGCTCCAGGCAGAAATAAACCCCTGAGTTAATGACAGCAATTGGCCATCCAGGAGCAGGGAAAAAATGCAGGTGTCCACAGTGGGAATGAGGCCATTGTTTCCCTCCCAGAGCGCTGTTATGTTGCAGCCCTACAGAGTGGGAACAGAGCCTGTCAGCAATGCTGAATGAAGCCAACAGGCAGCTGCAGACAGGGCCACTCTGCGATCAGCCATGGCACATTCTCTTCCTCCCCCAGGGCCAGGACACTCCTTCAGGTTTCATTTGAAAGGCAACAGCCCCCAGTGCTGGGACTGGGGCTCCCAGACCAACCACTCTCCCAGCTGCCTTAGACCTCCACCTCTGACCTTCAAGCAGCCCCTTTGCTGAGTCCATCCCTGTGAAGATAAGGGAAAGAGACACAGTAGCAATTTAAAATGTACTAGGAGATTTTCTGGTTGGTGGTGTGTGGAATGGGGGAACAGAAGCAGAAATTTCCAGGGGTTGTGTGATGCAAATGTGCCCATCCACAAGTTACCACTGTGATAAGCAGCCAGAGCCGGGGACTCAGAGTAGCTACTAACTTGCTGTCTCCACTGTACTGAGCTCTGTCACTCCTCTTCATCCCTGCAGGGTTGTTATAATTCCTCCCATTAGCAGAAGATGCAGGTAAAACCATCTGTCTGTGGAGCAAGCACCCGGTGGTCATTGTACAAGCCGCCAAAAAAAAAAAAAAATTCCAATTACTCCATAGCGACAGCAAGTCCCAGGCATCCTTCTGCTCTGAGCCTTTGAAATGTAAAGCCATGCTGTTTGGTGTCATTTAATTTGGAGCTCAGCCTCAGATCAGCAGAGCCTTGCTGAGCTTTAGGAGGAGGCAGCCATGCAAAACATACATGTGCAAGATTCAGATGTCAGTGGCCTGGAAGACAAGCACACTCCAAGCTTCATCAGTAACTCCATTTCATGGCCCCAGCATCTCTCTTTTGCCATCCCAGTGCAGAGGGAGGCACTGGGAGGAGGCTGATTCTGTCCCTAAAGCTGTATTGAGCCTTTGCTCCAAATCAGTACTAGTTTCTCTCTGGTACCCAGGAGAGCTGACTTCCCATCATCATCTCCCCTCTTAGGAAGGTTTCTTCCTCTCCTTCATACTGGAAGCACATTCTTTTTTGGATTATGCGCCCAGCCGAGCTGACCTGGCAGGGCAGAGGCATTCTACCTAAGAGAGAGCTTGTCTCTGACAAACCCAGCAGAAATGCATCTGCTCAAGCCAGGTGTGAGCCTCTGCCTCCTCACACTCACCACAGCACTGAGGAGCCCAAGAAAGGTGAATGTTGGGTGGGCTGGGGACAAAGAAATGGGGTGGACTAGAGGCACTATCAGGTGCTGATCACTCTTGAGGGTAAACAGGCACCTTCCATCTCTTACCAACACCAGGCACTGCACTGGATCCTGAGAGAAATCAGCTCAACGGTGACAGAGGACAAGCACTGGCTTGTGCTCCCCAGGCAGACTGGCCCCTCTGCCCACTGTGGTCTGACAGCAGGGGAACAAATGCCTTTCCTTGTTCCCATGCACTCAGAGAGGTGCCAGGTGACCCACCCAGCACAAGGGCCATGAAGGTGAAGAGAGCTGCCATGACTTGTTGCTCACTTGGAATGGAGCAGGGGAAGTAGCTCAGGAAGCTTGGACATCCTGCCATGCTGCAGACCTCCATCAGCTGCCTCAGGGCAGTTCTGATCTGGAGTAATTCCTTCCAGCCCCGGGCATGAGTGGTGGAGTTAGAAACTGTCAACATTTCTATTACAGGCTCTGATTTTCCCTGGTGTGGCTGAAGCACAGGCTGAAATCAACTGCCACATGCTGGAAAAGACACAGAAGGAGTTCTAGACTGAGGGCTCACAGGCACTCTCCAAAAGCCTGCAAGGCAATAATTAAGCATAGCTCAACCTTCCTCTTTCAAGGAGCTCACAGACCAGTCTGCAAACTGCTCTGGAGCCCTCAACAGCTGAGGCAGCTGGATACCATGAAGATGAACCCAGTCCTGGCAAATCCAGAGGAGTTCAGAGGGCCAGGATTTGGCAGCCCACTGGGACAATCCAAGTTGTCCTGACAATAAACAGGCAGTGGGAGTTTGCTCCTCAAAGCAGGATGGGATATACTGGCTGTGTGTAGGTCTGCACTGAACCACACCCTGCATCCACTCCCCAAAGGCCCTGAGGCCCTGTGGGTCCAGGCAGAGTGACAGCCAGCAGGCAACAGCACAGAGAGAGAAAAGCACATCCTGAGCCCATGAAGGCCTCCCCAAGATGTGAGCAGCTCCACAGAACTCCACACCTGTCACTGCCATGAGGAGTGGCCACTCTGGACACCTCCAGCCTGCTGCCTCTGCCCAGGGCCACCAGCACACAGCAGCATCAATTCAAACAGCATCCACAGGGCAGCAGCTGCTGCAGGCAGGCAGAGCTGACAGAGCTCTGTGTGTGTGTGTGTATCTCCTGTGTATCTCCCTGTCAAACAAAGAGACCCTGAGGGACTCCCAGTGTGACCCTTTGCTTCAGAGCAAGCAGCTGGGCTCTGCCACCTCACTGGTGCCCCGGCCTCTGGTGCAGCCCCAAAGCTGTGCCTTGCCTATGGCACACAGGCTCTAGGCAGGAGGAGGAGGAAGAACTGATTTTGTTCTTTCATCCCTGTGATCTGATCACCACCCAACCTCGCGACTCATCCATCCATATTTTGACTCACTGCAGAAGAGAAATGTTTTCACTCTCCTGCTCTCTCCAAAGCGGGGCCTTTCCTACCGTTTTATACCTAACTAGAATTGAAAAAGTGCAAGTTAGTCATAGCACAATGGTCCCTTTTCTGGAGGTAAAAATGCCACTGCTTTCAAGTGTATTATCTGCCTGCTCCACAGGTTTCAAAGTGGGAGCTTCACAGCCAGGGAAACTGGGCCAACAGCATTTGTTGGAAAAGAGCAATATTTCTGTGAAGCTGTTTCTCATTTGATTGGGTTCATTTTCCTATTTCTTAAGCCTGGCACAGCTGGCAAGGTCTGGCTCAGAGGGCTATGGGGAAGAACCTGTCCAGACAAAACTCATTAGGACTCAGATAAAATAATTGCAGAGAGGCAAATCAATCTCATCCTTGAATTAATTGACTAGCTGTCCAGAAGGGAAGACCCCAAGGTTCAGGACACTGTGGCTGCTGGAAAGAGCTGGACACGTCTCCAATGCCTGACAAAGAAAACCTTTCAAACCGATTGCATCCTCTGGGATTCTCTATAAATACATCTGGGGAGAGCACACGTACAGATCAAGTCGATAAAGAGATCTGACAGAAAAGCACTGTAGTGTTTTACTCTCCCTCCTTGCCCAAGGCAAACCATCTCAGTTCTTTCTCTTCCTTGGACAGCTGTATGAAATATCCCCGGCTTCTCCCGTGATCATTAATCCTCGCTGCAAAGAAGGGGAAGCAAATCTTTTGTCTGAGAAGATTCATCTCTGTGAGAATCTTGCAAGGTTGAGCAAGTCATTCCAAGGCTGCTCTCCCAACTTTCCAAAGCAGCAGCTTGGGAAGGTGAGGTGGATTCCTACTCCCTCCTGGGACCAAAATGCCTCCAAACAGGACCACTGAGTGACAGCCAACAGGGGTCCAGGCTTTTGGCTGCCAGGCATCAGGGATGCCCACACAGTTTGGCATGCATGGGAGGGCAGGCACTGGAAGTTCACTCTTCTCCCAGGAGCTGCCTTTGGAAATGTTCCTGAAAAAGGAGCTGGGATAGCAATAGGCTCAAAATGCTGGATGTCACAGGAAAGTGCCCACTGTGGCAGCAATCTGGGGCTGAGCTGCCAGCTGGAGAAACCTCCACAGGAATGTGGTGGAGGCCCCATAGCCAGAGGCTTTCAAGGTGCAATTGGGTGCTACATAACCACACACCCTTTCCTATAAAAGGCTGTACCAGACTCTCTTTGCAAGCCCCTTCTAACCTGGTCTGTTCCCATTTTGTGATCAATTAGAACTGGGAGGCCACGGTGGCAGGAGCATGCATCCCACACATGTGCATCCCACACCCTGCTTCCCTAGAATCAGGACTCCCCTGTCACTCCCCTGTCTGCTGCTAGAACAGACTCTTGCACAGAGTCAGTAAAAAGTTGAGGAAAACCTGGGAGATTTCACACATGTCACAAGCTGCAGAGGCAGGGAAGGAGCCTTTTTAACTACTAAAACTCAAAACTGGTCAGCAAACCTCTCCTGCTCAAAGCAGCAATGCTGTCAGGGCTGCAGTTTGCACCTGCTCCCGTGCAGGAGCCGAATAGCAGAGCTGAAACAGAAGCTGCACAGTTTGCTTGCAGGAGGAAAGGTGTGTGCAGGCACAGGCAGCAGGAATGGCACCAGCACAGACTGGGAAACCAGCACACACTGACTGGTGCACACCGACGTGCTTGGCACAGGCAGCACTGAACATGAAGCGTGGTCAGTGTTAATTCACAGCCTGCCCACAAGGACCAGGGAGAAGGTGACAGCAGATGAGTAGTGGCCTGGGGCTGCCACATTCCTCTGGGGAAGGGACAGTGGGGCTGCCTGCTGCGGGTGGCAGGAGCTGTGACGGAGAGCCCCGGGCCCCATATGTTCCATTAGCTGCACAGGAGGAGCGCAGTCCCTGCAGACACAGGTTAAACAGACCTGCTCCAAAGCACTGCACAACCCTGCCCACCAAACCCCCTCCACCTGGCTCAGCCCCCAGCCTGGTCTCGTGGGCATCCTGCCCTCCCCTGCCCGCTCCACGCTGAGGGCCCTGCCCGCTCCACGCTCGCGGGACTGAAACATCTTTGGGTGGTTTTGTTTTGTCGCAAAAAATATTTAATAACTAAAAGCTGCTGTGAACGTGAGAACTGATGTGATGTGACATCCAGCTGGGGGGTGCCAACCAGCAGTGAGCAGGCTGTGCTGCAGAGAGCCCACTGAAAACCAGCTGTCAGTGCAGGTCAGCGAGAGATGAATGCGCCCGCACAGGCACAGACACCCCGAGGTCCCTCTGCACTCCCTGCCACTGCACGTCACCTTTGGGACAGGCTGGAGCATCACAGTGCCCACCCTTCTCCTGCTCCTCCTGCCCAGACTGAGATCCAGAGCTTCACTACTCCTGGCAGAGAGCACACACCAGCCAAGGGTGCTTTCTAGCACTGCACAAGCCACTCTGGTCCTTGTCCTCAACATCAGCCAAGAAGGGTCCACGAACAGTGCACAAGCCACATGTGACATGACCTACAGCCCAGCTTGGGACCATGCAAGGGCTCCCAAAACACTTTCCCTGGAGCCTCTATCCTTACTCCAAATATATAACAGCCCACAGCCAAGCAGCCTGTCACACTGTCAGCTCTGGTCTCGTCCCTGACATCAACAGAAGATGGACACATCAAATCCTCTATGACTCTCTAGGATTTTTCCCCTGTTATTATTTGATGTGTGAGGATCATTTCCCAGCAGTGTCAGGTAACCTCCTGTTTCCTGGGGAACCCTGAAGACCTACACTCATGAGCACATGGGCTTAAACTGAGGGTCATCCCACCCAGCCAGGCAGCTGTGCCACGACCCCTAACCCCAGCACCCTCTTCAAGCTAATCAATTCCCACAGTCACACTGGGGCATGGGAAAAAGACAGGAGAAAGATCCAGGGCTCCATTTCCCAGAAATTCACTGGCATATTCTGCAGGGTAAGCCATTGATGCAAAGAGGAAGAAGAACATCAACTGCATGAGTCTTGCCAGACCCACATGATGAGACACTGAGGGCAGCAAAGCCCCAGGTTATAGGTGATAAGTTTGGATAAAGGTATCCTGCTCCTCCTTCTCTCTAGAGATGTGGATATGTGGCTTTGAGTGGCCCTGGCTCAGCAAGGGCTCCACCTTGGGCAGCAGTCTTCAGCCTCTGGTCCCCAGGGCTTGCAGGAGAGCCAAGGAGCTCACAAGGACAAATGAAGCTGTGGTCCAAGAACACAGGACTGAGCATCTGTTAGTAATTCCTGGACCTCTGGAGGAAAATTCAGGCAGCAGTTGATTGGCTGAAGCTGCCACTGCGATCAGCTCTCACGCACGTGCAGACTGAAGCCTGAGCTGCTCACACACGACAAGCTGGCATTTAAAAATGCTTCATGCACAGAGCCCGGAATAAATAAACTAAATCATCCAGGAGAAAGAATTTAAGTGGAAAAACATCCCAATAATTGAGTCCTTTTTGTAAATGTTTTATCAGCTCCCAACCCCCAATCCCAGCCTCCCAACACTGCCAAGCAAAAGGATGGCCTTTAAAGCACAGACCACCTGGGATGGGAACACAGCTCCACAGACCTTCATTTAAAACTGCTGGGAGAAAAGGATTTTCAACAGATCTGAGCAAAGGCAGCAAGCTCAGCAGCGTGGTCAGGGGAGCCAGAGGGGAAAGATGAGGTGCAGCCTCACAAGGGTGCTGAGGCTCAGCTGCCATAAAGGATCATTTAAGCTCCCACTCCCCCCAGACAGAGGTATCCATGTTCTGGAGCTGTTTGGGGCACTAGGTAGGGGAGAAGTGTCTGAAGGATGGCACAGACCCTGGATAGGTCAGCCAGGGGAAACCTCAGCAGCACCAGTGAGAAGGGAGGAGTGTTCACTGAATATTTCTGCACTGAAATTAGGACAGAGTCAGACGACATGGGCAGAGGATGTGGGTGAAATGTTTGTTCTTCCATGACAAGATAAAACACATGGCTCGCAGGCCCAGATAACACACATTTCAACATGCTGAACTCCCTGCTGACAAGCTGTCCACATGTCAAAGGGTCATCTCTGGCCAGCTGGAGATGCTAAAAAGTCCCAGGAGAGACAGCAGCCTGTACCTGCCAACATTCAATGGGTAAATAACTGACTTGAACAAGCACAGACTGCCCAGGCAAAGCCAGCCAAGACAAAATACACGGATGGCTGCAACTGGGCCAGATCACCAGGAAGCAAAGGAGATCAGCATAATTAATGCCAACCAATACTTGTTTACAGCTGTCAGATCCTGTTGGCAAACAGGATTTGTTTTAGTGGGGAGGGAGGGCTTGACTGATAAACAAACCAGCATTTGCGCCATTCAATCCAGCTCAGAGGAGATGCAGGGCTTGGCATCATTTCCCATCTTTAACTGAGGAACCACAACTCCATCAAAGGGCAGAGGCACGTGTCTGAGGTTGCTATTAGCTGGCTCAGATCAAACCCAGGACTGGGGGTCTGTGGCAGGGGACAAGGTCTCCACCACAGATTCATGTGCTACAGCAATATGACCATTGCTGAAATAAAAGCATCTGCCTGAGCTACTGACAAGTCACAGAACTTTTTAAGCTCAAAATAGGTCCAAAAAAGAAACTGGAAATTAAGGTCAGAAAATATGGAAAACATTGGAAAATGTGGGCACTTGAAAAGGTTTTTGTATTTAGCTTAGCAAAGAGAAAGGTAAGAGCTGACCACATCCTAAACTGCCATAGCTGACAAGGGGACAAAAGCTTCCTCCAAGCTGATGGTCCAAGGAATAACACATTTCCCTGGCTGTAAACAGGAACAAGCCACATCTTTCCAGCACCTTGTGGAGCTCCTTTCATGGGGAGCTGAGGTGTGGAGGAACACGACAGCCTCTGTCAGGCAGGAGCCAACCTGACAGTTCCCAAAGATCTCCTGGCATCACAGAGTCCATGCCAGCCATTCTTGCCTGAGATCTGCTTTGTAAAGGAGTGATTCACAAGCCCATGGAAGTGGGAAACTTGTGATTACAGAGACCAGGGGAAGGAAAAAAGCTGGGAGTTTAGCTGAACTTGGAAGATACCTTTAAAAGACCATCCAAAGAGATAAAACCCCAGTTTTCCAAGTTAGGCAGTCAGAGTTTGAGGTCAGTCAGCTGGTGCTCTGGAGGGTGCAAAGCAGTCAGAATGATACTGGCATCCACTTCCACATCTGCCTTGGCTGAAGATCACAAAACTGACCCCAAAAAAATCACAAAAAGAGACCATGTTGAGGCAGGCACTTCTAGGGCTGTAGTGAAAGACACCTGCCAGCTCTGCCTGGGATGCAATTAGCCACCTCTCTATGCCAGAGGAGACCAACAGCCAGGAGGGCCCAGCAGGTGCCAGAATGGATGCAGAGAGATGCAGGGACACACAGCCCACCACAGAGAGCTCATTATAGCTAAAGCAGAAGAAACACTCCTTGAAATGGCAGGAGGTTGCAGGGGAATAAGCTGCTCCCAGAGCTGTCAGAAAGGGTCCCCACCAGAGAAGAGCTTTCTCCTTTGCTCCCAGGAGCTGGGAGTACCTGGTTTGACAGGCAGCTGTGGTGTGGGCCAGGAGTGCACATCCCAGGAAAGCAGGGCATACCTGCCTGGAGGCAGAGAGAAGCAACATCAGAGGTTATTAGGGAGGAAATGCTTTTAAGGGACACTAAATAACCCCAGCCTATGCCTTAAATAACCCATGTTCACAGTAATGAGCCAGCAGCCCCTCCTGGGTTCCTCAGAAGGCAATTCTAGCCAGTAACTCACTGCCAGCCTGCCATTGAGGGGAAGGATGTCCTCTTACCTGCAAAGGATGGCTGCAACCATTTCCCCACAGCTCCCAAAAGCCAGGCCTGCACATAAAGTCTGACAGAAATGCTAGCTCCTGTGCTCACAAGAGTCAGGGGGGCAGAGATGCAGGCTGCAAGCACAGCCTGCACATGAGACCTCCTGCTCCATGCCAGCTCATCTCCCTTCCCACCCTTAATGAAAGGAGACTGTCACCCTACTGCTCTTTTTAAATTCCTGTTATAAATTTGTTTCTAACTTTTCCTGTCCCTCCAAAGCCATGGCAGACTGGGAAACACAAAGTTCAGACTGCCAAAAGCCAGCACCACTGCACCCTGACTGCTTGGGAAACATGAGCCACAAACACTCCCGGTAACTTCTGCACAGCAGCAGCAAGCCCAGAGGGAGCCAGAGGTCTCATCCAGCAGCCTTTGGGACTGCATGTCCCCAAGTTAACCCCACAGATGCCATGGGAAGGCTGCTGGAGTGCCATCTGTGGTAAGGCTTCTTTCAACTCCGGCCCAGAGTTCCCCCCCAGCTCTCACTGCCCTGTTCCCTAAGCTGGACCCCAAACCCTCAGTTCCTTTGCCCAACATAACCCCCTCCAGTCTCCTTCTCCTCCCATTCCTCTTCTCTATTTTCAGCATCTCCAAAGCTTTCTCCACCCTCCCTCCCCACCTTGCAACTTTTTTCCTGCCTCCTTCAGCTCCCTCTCCATCCCCAGCTCTCCCACACCTTCTTTCTAGGACTAAGCAGCCATGTCATCCTCCCTCCACTTCAGCTAATTCTCTCTCTCCATGGGAGCCAGCATTTCATCCCTGCCACCGAGTCCCCTTTCATGCCTCATGGCTTTTGCCTTCCAACCTCCTGAGATGGGAGAGCTGTGAGGGACCTGCTCTTGGCAGGCCTGACCCCCAGCTCTCATGAACAGCACCTTTCTCAAAGCAGGCACACAGGAAATAAATAAATAAATAAATAAATAAATAAATAAATAAAGCAAATCTGTCTCGCTGCTCTCTCGGGTTGCTTAAGGGAGTTGGGCTCTGGGGGTGGGATGAAGGATGCTATTTGGAGAAGCTGTCTCCATGGCAACCCCCATTCCCACCACTGAGCGGGCACAGGTCACCTGTTTCCATGAAAGTTTCCCCCTTCCCTCCCCATCCCTCCATCCCAGGAAGTGCCAGCACAGCCCCAGGGGTGCAGACAGTCCAGGCTGAGGGAGAAGTGGCAGGGATGCTGCTGGCAGGGCTGCAAACAGTCTCCTGAGTGCCCTGTGCCACACTGGGGAAAGGCAGGGCATCCCCAGGGTGCAGTGTGCAGGGAGCAGCAGCACCCACTGCCCTCTGCCCCTCCTGGCATAGCAAACCCACCCTCCTCCTGCCTGTGTCCCCACGGTCAGTGCCAGATGGGCAGGGGCCTGATCCTCAGTCCTGATCCCATTGTGCTGCAGGACATTCAGACAGACACAGGCACCCTGACCCCCGTGCTGCTGGGACTGGGCCAAGATCAGAATGTGTCCCCTCCCTCTGCAAGTGCCTGTGGGTGTCTGTTTCCCTATGATTTCAGTTATTGTAAATGGAAATGGACCACTCCCATGACACACTGCCAGGTGCTCCCAGAGCAGCCTGTGGTTCCCTTTTGAACTCTCACAGCTCCATCTCCCCCGTGACAGATGTGCTGCTGGGCCCTTCCCCAGCTCAGGCAGCCTCAGCCCGGTGTCTCCGAGCGCTCCCGCCCGCTCAGCCCCCTCCGTGCACGCCCGCCACAGGGCTGGCAGCTCTGCCTGGTGCCCCCACAGAGAAACGGGCACAGCTCCAGCAGGAGACACACAGCATGAGAACAGGGGATGGGCTCTGCTTTCCACAATGGGGGGAACAGCAGTGTCACCTGCTGCCAGCACTAATGCACGTTCCCCCAGGAGCAGCGGGCAGCTCCCTGCGGCTGGGGTGGACAAGAGGGTCGGCAGAGAGTCCCCAGCTGAAGTTCCAGGATTGGCACCCAGGCAGCCATGCTGCAGCACAGCGCAGGCTGGAGGGATTCACACGGTTCCCCCACAAGGCTGGGAGTTTCGCCAGGAAAAGCAAGTTTATAAATAGTGTGTTTCAACACGAACAAACCAAAGCGTCAGAACTCGACAGTCAGATAAGCCAAGGGCTGACATGGCCCCTCCACAGCATCCTCCCCCACTGGGAAGGACAGTCCCTTCCCTCCAGCATTCAGCTAGCCAGGACCTTCCATGCTCTCTGGAAAGCCTGCATCTGGAGGTGTCTGTGGCAGATGTGCTGCTTGGGAACACCCCTGCCCCAGCTGCGCTGGCAGCCAGAGCAAGGCAGCAGAGCTGGCTTCAAAAGGACCACAAGCAGCAGGGATGGCCACTCAGGGCAAGGGCAAACACAGCCCACAGCAGCCAGCTGCCCAGCCAGGGCCAAGGCCCACAGATTTCAATGTACTGCTTGAAAGAAAGTTTTCATAAGCCCACAGGCCAGAAAGTTTCTAACTTTTCCTCCTGTTCCTGAAGAAGACAAGCTGCCCCACTGGTGAGGCTGGCACTCACAACAGAAGCTCCATAGCATGAAGCATTACACCGAAGGGCACGTAACTGCCAGATCCTAACAACAAGAAAGAAACTCAAGGGGAAAATCAGCTTTTATCTCTGTGTTAAGGAGAAAAACAGCAAGTTATTAGACAAGAACTTGTTTCTCATAAACACGAAACAGCAGAAAAGACACCCCTGTGCCTACCAAGCGAATGGAAGGACATCCCTGCTGGGGAACTACCTGCCAGATTGCAAAAGGAGGAGATCTTGATGGTAGTGCCCAAGGGAAAATATCAAGACATGGCACGTCAGAGCAGCCCCATCAGCTGTCAGGAAGAGAAGCCTCTGACAGCCCACTGAACACCGGCAACGCTCCTCACGCCACATTCGCTTACCTTGATGTAAGTGTCAAGGGCTGGGTGGACACGGTTGACTGCCAGATGGATGGACAACGGTGTAGTGAAGGGGAAGGTGGCCATGACCACGTGGCTGGGAGCAGGGAAGCTGAAGATCTTGAAGCCATACTTCTGGAACCGTTTGATCTGCTCCTCCGACGGCTTCGCGTCCCCCTCGCTCAGGATGCGGCCAATGGCGAAGCGGCACTTCTCTGGAGACACCTGATGGAAGGGGACAGACAGACAGACAGTGTCAGAAGACAGAGGCTCGGAACTGACCAAAACTTCAGCTTGTTGAGGTTGGAGGCAGGATATGACCATAAACCAAGTAAAAGCAATGTGCCCTGCAATCAGGCACACCAAAGCAGGTGCCCAGTCCTAACCCAGGCTGATCCAGGCCTAAATAATCTACATCCCTCCCAGCCTAAATGCACAGCCCAGTGGGGAAGGTGCTGCTTCTCTCCTTGGAGTGTAGATGGACTTGCAGCAGAGAAGAGCTAAACCCCACCAAGCTGCTCACTCAAACCTGTCCCAGGTGACAGTCCCTGCAGGAAGTGTCTCTCCTGATCTCACATCAGACACCTTTCTGTCAACAACTTGTCACAGCCATCCCCTTCTGCAGGACACCCCTGCAGCTCAGGGAGGGGGCTTAAAGATGTGATCACAGCTTGCCAAGTTTGTCTCCATCCCACTCTTGAGAAAGTCCCCTGCAGCCATGTGCACATGCCACCAACCACCATGGGCCACAGGCACTAAGCTGGAGAGAAATCCAGAGGCTCCCAGATCCTTCCAAGGCAGGCACACCCAGTATGGCAGTTTTGGGGTGGGGAAACTGAGGCAGGTAAAACCTGCATGCAGTCACCCAGCTGTTTGTAGTAACACAAAGAGAAATATATTCACTTCTATCCTGAACCCCAACAACATAGGAAACCTAGAGCATGATTACAGATTTGAGGATGCCTCCCATTAAGACAGGGGGTGCAGCCCAGCAATGGGGGTGCTCAAAGCCCTGCCACCAGCACAGTGATGGCCCACAGGACTCCAGCAGTCTCCACACCAAAGCTGACCCATGCACAACTTTCATTTCTAGTTTTCAACAGAATCCCACCACTTGAGTTCAAGCCTACCCACAGCCCTGGGCAGGAATGTGGGAGGGGGCTGGACAACCCAGCCACTTTCCCTGATATAACCTAGGGCCACAGAGGTGTGACAAAACTCCCACAGGGACGATGTGAAGCAGACAGAGGATGCACCAAGGCCAGTGTTTTACAGGTTCTCATCCCCATGCAACACCACAAGGGGATCTGTGCTCCCTGATCCCATCCCTAACTCTGCTGTACTAAAGCCCACCAAAGCTTCCTCCTGCAGTGCAACCACCCTCTCTGCACTCCCTGCCCTGCCTTTCCCCTAAACACCTTCTGATGTCGCAGGGCAGGAGCATTCCAGAGGGAACACGAGCAGATGTGAGTGCAGGGAGGAGAGCAGCCTGCGGAGCAGCATCCACCAGGCTGGGGACAGTCTCACGGCTCGCTCTTGCCCTCCCGTGCTGCAAGAGGGAGCTGCATCAGGGCTGTGCCCAGCATCCATCACTGCTCCGGGCAGGGAAGCAGAAGCAGATCCACCCCAAAGACAGCAAGAGGCAGCCATAAATGGCATCCCTGGGAAAAGAGCCAGATGAAACTAGGAGATATGGAAATCTAGATTAAATTCCTTTAAACATTCAATCTCCATTTATGTCCTGAGCAAAAACAGCTCAATCCCACCCCTGGAGCAACCGTCAGAGGGACCAGAGCTGCTGGAGTGGGCAGCAATGCTAGGCCAGGCATGTTTGCTTCCTCCCTCCTCCTTCTACCTTTCCTTTTCACAGCATGTAGCTCCACAAACATCTTTCCAAGGGTAGCAACAAGGCAGATTTGCCTTCTTGGAATGGAACAGAAAGGAAAAGGGAAAGGAAAAGGAAAAAAGGAAAAAAAAGGAAAAGGAAAAAAGGAAAAGGAAAAAAAGGAAAAGGGAAAAAAGGAAAAGGAAAAAAGGAAAAGGAAAAAAGGAAAAGGAAAAAAGGAAAAGGAAAAAAGGAAAAGGAAAAAAAGGAAAAGGAAAAAAGGAAAAGGGAAAAAGGAAAAGGAAAAAAAGGAAAAGGAAAAAAAGGAAAAGGAAAAAAGGAAAAGGAAAAAAAGGAAAAGGAAAAAAAAGGAAAAGGAAAAAAAGGAAAAGGAAAAAAAGGAAAAGGAAAAAAGGAAAAGGAAAAGGCTCCATTTAAAACCAGCCTTTCCCTAACAGATTTGTCTTTTCCAGTAGGCAGGTGCTGATCAAAGCCTCTGGTCCCCCAAGCATCCTGACAGAGGAGTTCTGGAAATTATTGCTTAACCTATCCATCAGCTTTGCCAGTTGGAACAAAACCTATTTCTGCATTCACAGAGCATTTTGGTCTTATCCATCCAACACTTGGGCACGGGCTTGTGGCTGAGCACATGGACTGCAGGAAAAGTCCCTGGCATGTGCCCACAGCTGTATGTGAGCAGGAGCTTGGCTGGAGTTGAGCACAAACCCACCCACCACATCCACTCCTTGCTGAGGAGTTATTTTTGTTCCTGACAGAGGTGGGAAAAGGAGGGACAAGTCCTCTGGGCTGCTAAATATTAAATAAAAAGGAAAAAGAAAAAAAAAAAAGAAGATTAAATTAATATTAATCTCGTCCATTAACACATAAACATGGCTGGCAGGGTTCTGGCAGCACTCGGGGAGCATCCTTGTGTGAATGCTGGGAGAGGCAGGAGTCAGCAGGGAGCCCCAGGGACGCTGGTGGCAGTGGCTGCCCTGAGGACAGGCATGACCCTGAGGCAGCCCACATGCTCCAGGCCATGGGGCTCCCCCCAGCCCCACTCCCAGCCAAGAGCAGCATACTGCTGCTGCTCTCCAGCTCAGCATTCCCACCCTTTCTCCTAGCCAGAGCTTCCTGTGACCACGAATCAACCAGCACAGTAATTGCCACTTGCTGGCCACCAGCCCCTTCCTTCCCAGTGCTGGGGGCATCAAATCCCCCATGAGCCATGGCTGGGGTGGATGTCTGGCCAGAGACCCCCAGGGCTCCACCCCCGACACCACAGGACTCAGGACTCAGCCAGCACCTTCTGCTGCCTGATGACAAAGGTCTATTTTTAGAGACAAGTCAACATCTGTGGCAAGTGGCCAGCTCTGGGCGGGCCAGCTCTGCCAGAGGGTGCTTCACCGAGGTCAGCAGAGCACTGAGAATGAGGAGGAAGAGGAGGAAATAATCTCTTCCTCCCAGGGGAAAGGCAGCCTGGGTGAGCAATCCCACCCTGTGGAACCTCCAGGAATGAGGAGCCAGCAGTGCACAGCATCTCCCAGGCCATCATGGCTCAGTGGATAGGAGCACACAGGGAGCCCCATGGGACACTGGGGTGTCTGCACCTGAGCAGCACATCAGGTACGAGCACTGCAGTCTCCACCCAAGAGACCAAGCCACAGCTGGCCCTTTCTTCACCTGCCCAGAGGCAAGAGAACCACCTGCCCAAACACATTCTCACTCCCAGCACCCCGCCTGGCCTGACCTGCTTGTGGGTGAGATGTGGATCTCTGTGGGGAGACAAAGATCAGCACGTGGAAGGTCCCACCAGCACCCCAGCTGCTCCAGCACTGTGCTCACCACTGTGCTCATGGATGGCAGGCAAGGCTCCTGTCACTATGCAGAGCTGCAGGCACTGCAGCTGTATCCTGCACAGCCCCCCTGTGCCCCAGCCACCACAGTGGCTACAGGGACAGGAGGCTCAGGCCAGTGTCACCTGCTCAGTGCCATGAGCAAAGGACGCTGGTACAGAGAAGGGCAAGGTCCGTGGGGCTGCGTGCCAAGCCCTGGAGGGCAGGTTAGACTCTTGCACAAGGAGCAACAGTTGGCTTCCAAAGCCCTGGATGGCCACCAGAGACAAGGCCTGCAGCCCCACTGCCTTCTCCAGCCACAGGGTAAAAGCAGAGATGCAGCAGGTGCAGGAACAGGAGAAAAAAAGACAAGAGCTGGAAGGGGAGGCAGTTTGACCATGCATTGACAGCCCAAATTTTCAGGGTTGGGTCAGAGTCACTCCTTCCTAGCCTCACCTGGTGCTAGCAGTGAAAGAAAGCATTCCCTGTGCCAGCCAGGGCAGGAGTTAGCACAAATACTCTTATCAGTATCCATGAGCCAGTACAGAACAGGCTTTTACTGGCCCAGGCTTTAGCAAACAAAGAGCCAAGGCCCTTGATACAATGTCAGCTGAAAGGCTGCAGGGCAACCACAGGCATGTGCACATCATATCCCTGGAGCAGGACAGCACTGGGAATGGACACTGAGCCCTTCCCACAGCACTGACTGCATGCTCTGTGCCCAGAGACCACGGCAGAACAAGCAGCACCATCAGAGTTCTCAGCTCCAGGTGAGACCCTCAACACAAGGAGACAAATCAGTGGCAATGAAATGGCCACTCTGACCACATGGGCACCATGGCTCCAGCTCCAAACCTGACAATTCCTCCAGACAAAAGCGTCCAAGCACGTCTAGCCAAACCCTGCCTCTGCTCAGCTCATCCTAAGAAGTCATCCTTGCCATCATCCTTCCCAGGCCAGGAAGAGGCACCATGGTGTCTTCTCTGCCTCCCTGTCAGGGCACCACAGGACACAAGGAGGCTGGACACAGCAGGCTCCTCTGTGCACAGCCAAGCTCAGTGCTTTCTCACCTCCAATATCCTCCTGTCACAGCTCACTCAGGACTGTGTTTTCATGGACAAGTTCTTCCCTCAAAGCAGGTCCAATCCTTGGGAGAACCATCTTGCAAGCAACAAAACAAAGTTTCTAAAACAGGACAGACACCCCCAGAGCAGAAGCACTGGGTGAGAGCTATCAGCCCAAGCCCTGTGCCCTGCATCAGCCCCCAGCACATGAGCCCAAGCACACATGCACAGCTGCTGGCCACTCTTTTGTCCCTCCTCCCCACGGATTCCTCCACGGTCACACGAGCTACTGCAGAATTACCAGGGAGCCAGGCTGTCTGCCCCAGACAAATGCCCACATGCCATTATTTGAAAACCCCAGAGTCATTCAGCATCAGCAGCCAGGTTCCACCCCCCCAGCAAGTTCTGATGCACTTTTGTTTGTTCCTTGTCTTTAACTGTTCCCATGGAGTACTGGGCTCTGGCTGGCAGCCACCAGGCAGGGTGCTTTCTGGTGGCTGGCTCAGCCCAGGAGCATCACGGAGCAACTGTTTCATCAGACAGGAGCCCTCAGCACGCAGCACCTGAGCTTTCAATAAGAACTCTCAGGGGATGGAAGAACTACAGGGAAGCTCAGAAACACATGAGAACACTAGAAACGAGAGAAGAAGTATGGATGAGAACAGACCGAGCCTTTGAGAAGCGACCATCTGCTTTCAACCACAGAGCTGCAAGTCCAGAAGGAGCCTTGGCTGCACTTCCAAGGAACATGCCAAGGAATGCCTCACCTTGGGGTCGTGAACACTGGTTTCTGTTCCATAATCAGCTCTGTTATCCTGCTGATAGCCTCTGCTGAACAGGGTATCAGAAGATACCAAGCTTTGCTCACCCAATGCCTTTCAATCAGGATTATGCAAATCCTGATGCAAATTTCAGGTGCTTTTCCCCACACAGGGTGCTCTGTAGATCTGGGAGACCATGTGAACCCCAGTGCTCACCTACAGAGGATGAGCTGCACATGCCTGAAGCACATTTAGGGAGCATCCCAAGCTGGGAGCCATGAGAGCATGCTGGGCACACCTTACCGTGTGAGGGTTGTCATAGTAGACCCCGATGGAGCAGAGCTTCGAGGAGATGCTGCAGCCGTCCGTGAAGAGCTGCCCGGACTCTCCATAGGGGCCCACCCTGAACTTGTAGGCCAGAGTCATGCTGCCCACAGGGGGGGAGCCAGCACTCACAACCACCTCGGTGAAGAGCCCCGAGTAGACGACAAAGCCGAAGACAGTGAGCAGCAGCAGCACAACCAGCGCCGCGATCAGCCCCAGCAGCACCCAGTCGGTCATGATGGACACCTGGTGCACCATGGCTCCTCTGGCACTGCAGCAAGAGCAAAGGAAAAAAGAAGGGCAGTCAAGCTACCACTTGGGCAAAGAATTGCTTTCTAAAATTATTTATTTGCAGCAAAATGCACTCTCTTGCAGTTGTTCTTATGCGTGAAGCTTAAAAGAGTGGAAGTCCTCCAGAAGCCTGCTGTATATTAGTGCTACATTGCATCAGCCTGCTCCAATTGGTCACCAGGTACAAATTATATTGCTTCAGTGCCACTTGGGAATGAGGTGGTTTGGAAGGGAGGACAGAGAGGCATCATCTCCAGCTCCTCAAAACTGTTCAAATCCAGTTTTGTATCCAGGAGAAACTAAAAAACCACCCTGGAAGCCTGCATCATACAACAGATAACACATACACAGCACTGGGCTAAGGATCAGGGAACCATAATAAAATAATTTATCATTTATGGGTACCAGGCCCACTCCAAGCAGGGCAGCCCCTTTGTCAATACATCCAGAAGCCCAGACCTTCCTGCCATGATCCAAATGTCCAGATTCAAGCACCCAGAGAGGCTCAGAGGAAGCTGAAAGCCCAGCTAGAAAAAGCATTTCCAACACACTCAGGTACAATGAATTACTGGTATTTCTTTTAGAGGGCTTTTTTTAAACTAGAAGAGTTTTTATAACTTCAACAAAGGCTTCCTGTTTTGTTTGGCATATTTTCTCTTGTGCTGACTGCGGGACACAGCAGCCTGGTGAATGCCTCCTGCTTGTTTTCACCCACCAAGTGCAACCACTCTGGGGAGTTGCAACCCTAACCGTTCCAGAAGAGTTGTTTGTGTTTTACACTCCCTTGAGACACAGCTCTGGTCACACAGGGAACGGCTGCGATGCTCCCCTGGGACTTTCACAGAAGGCAGGTTTGGGAGTGAGTGCTGAAGTAAACAATCCACCTTTACCTCTGTGTGTTATAAACACACTTCGTCCACAAAGTGTCGTTCACCGAGGCTGCTGCTTGTTCACTCAGCTTTACAAGAGAAAAGCCACATCCTGGTAGGAAGCGCAGGCAGCTCTGCTTTGGCCCGGCAAGCAGATACACGGCAAAACCAAACCCTGCTGAGCCCAAACTGGGGCCGCGCTCCTGGGCCAGGCACCATCTCGCACCATGACCCCACTCACCTGAAAAACCAGCTCAGCCCAGAAACGCTTCAAGACATCTGATCCACTGGGGTGCAGGATCTGTAGCGCTGCAGCAGGAAAAAATAAGGATCATTGCTTCCTCTCAAACTCACGGGACCAAAGGCAACACAGCAGCGGCAGAGCGGCCAAAAGGCGCCCGGTCACCTCCGACCTGCTCCCCACAGGAGGGGTGTCCCGAGGAGAACCTGCTCCTGCAGAAGCACGCAGGCCAAGGTTTCTTCCCAAAACTCTGTGGCTGAATGCACGGGCACCAAGAAACGTGGAAACGGGGAACGAACGGTGAAAGAGGACGATGTCCTGCCTCTGTTGGGTGCCCCAGCCCGGCTGCCCCCGGGGACACCGGAGCCTCGGCCGGAGCCGCTCCCGGGTGTCCTGGCAGCAGAGAGCTCCCGGAGGGACACAGCCGCTCCCGCAGCGCCTCCGCTGCTCCCGGTAACCAACACAGAGCCGGCACTCCAATCACGGCCCGGTGATTCCCCCGAGCTGCCAGCCCCACGCCCAGCCCCGGGGCCCTGATGGCAGCCGCCCCAGAGGAGAGCAGGGTATTTTTGGCCGTTCTTCCCGGTTCCCGTGGCTCGTTCCCCGCCGGCACTGGCAGGCACTGCCGGTTCCCCCCAGCCCTCCTCACGGGCCGGGGATGTCACCTCCCCTTTCGGCCCTGGATGCCGACCCTCCCGGTGCCCGTGCCCGGCCGAGGCTGGGGGTCTGCCCCGAGCGGCCCCGCAGTCCGGCCTGCCTGCCGGGAGCCGCAGCCCTGGGCCCCGCCTGCCCGCAGGCAGCGTCCCTCGCACCGGCACCGGTGCAGCCCCCGCCACGGGCGCGCCCACCGCCGGAGCGCTGCGGGACCCGGCCGGCGCCCTCCGGCTCCAAGCAGGCCGCAGCCTGGGGGGACCGGACCGGATCGGCGCGGCGCTGCCCGCCGGGCCCCGCGGATCCCCGCAGAGCCGCCCCCGCCGCGGTGCCGGGCGGGGTCCCCGGGCACCCCCCGCGCTCTCACCGGGGCTCCCGGCGCGGCCGGCCCGGAGCGATCCCGGCGCCGCCCCGCCCCGCCGCCAGGGGGCGGCTGCGCGCCGGGCCTGGGGGCGGGGCCGGCGGGATGGGCGGGGCGTACGGCCGCGGTACCAGCGGGAGGGGCGGGGCTTCCTGAGAGGGCGGGGCATCCCGAGGGTTTGCCCGCCCCGCGGGGAGTGCGCCCTCTGGCGGACGGGCGGCGGCACGGCCCGGCCTCAGCGTGACCACGGGTTCGAGCCCCCCGAGGCTCCTCACAGTTCCCGGCTGCTCACCGAGCCCTCCAGTGTCTCCCCGGCTGCCCAGCCCTGCAGCCCGGGAGCCGAGCAGGAGGGCTGTGGATGGAGGGCTCTCCTCTCCCCTCCCCTCTCAGCCGTGCGCCCTGCAGGGCACCGCTGATCGCCAACGAACGCCGTGTCCTGCAGCCTGCCGGGGCTGCGGCATCCCGCGGCTCGTCCCTGCCGGCTGAGCCGTGCCTCAGGCTCCCCAGGCCTAGTGAGGAGCCCCCGGTGAACGGGCCCTTCCTTCCTTCCCTCGGGCACTGGACAAGCAGGGGCCCTGAGCCTGCAGCCGAGTCAGGGCCCTGAGCACACGGCCTGGCCTGGCCTGCCCTGGCCGGCAGCAGGCAGAGTTGCTCTGCAGCACCCAAACCCTTCCCAACAAACCCTGAGAGGGTTTTCAGCAGCTGCTCGCAGGTTCCATCGCTGGGGCTGTTGCAACCTGGCAGAAATATCTTGGCTTCTGCCTGTGCTGGGGTTTTCCCACTGCCCAGCTGGAAGGAAAATCAGCCAGACATCTCAGACAGCAGTGCCCACCAAGGGGAGCACCAGCAGGGCACAGAAGCAAACTTAACACCTCTGAACTGTCTTCAGCCCCTTCAAGCCTCCAAGTTTGCTCTATGTTGGTCCATGAGCAACCTCCAGATGCAGCAACAAGGAGCAGTGGAGTTTGCTGTGGCCTCTCCTGTTGTGGTTTCACATCCATTTCCCTGCATCCCAACCCCCTTCACTGGGGTTGGGGTTTTTTTGTTTTGTTTGCAGAGGGAGCTCAGCCACTGCTTTTCACCAATGTGCTCATTTAGGAACAGCAGTGTCAAATACTGCAGTACTTCAATACTTGCCTTTCTCCAGCAGCTTCCTTGTGAGGATCTCGAGGCTTTCCATAACCTGAAATTAGTTCAACCTCAGAGGCCCTCCTTGTATTTGGCATTATAACTCTTTTGCAGCTGGAAGAAAATATTCCAGCTTGGTTACGTGTCTTGCCTGGAGCCATGCAGTGAATCACTGGCAAGAAGAGGAACAGAACCCAAAAGCCCTGCAGCTGCCAGCTCTGGCCATCAGACACCTCTCCTTCCTCTAGCCTTAAAGTTCTTTAAATCTACACAAATTTAGTACATAACATGTATGTTTCTCCATTACAACAGCTAACACTAAAATTTGGGTCTCATTTAACAGCTCCGTGCCTTCACTCTGAACCAGTACATTGGGGAGAGGTGAGGCAGGTAAAATGTGCTCTCCAGCACATGGCAGGAGAGGTCTCAGCAGATTTGTTTGAGCCCTAACATCTCTAACAGAGGATGCAGATCAGCCCATTCTCATTTGAATGCTACGTGGCAGTCAGAAGTGGAGGTGGGTTGTGAGCAGAAGCAGATGTGGGCAGATGTGGGCGAGCAAATGTGGCTCCAGCCAACATTTCTCCATCTCCTGTAGCCTCTCTATGGAGGGACTCCAGCTTCATCCCAGCATTAGCAGGCAGAAATGATGTTTAATAGGCCAGTGACCTCATCTGACTCCTGCAATACTCCACAGTTGCCTCAGCAGGGTACCTGTGCTGGGATATTCAGCTCAGCCTTGGCCCAGTCCTTGGCTTTCCAGTTCTGCTCACACCTGCTGGACCCTCTATCCTCTGCTCCAGGACTAGATACTTCACTGTCCTTCCTCTCTCAATTGCCTTCACCTGCTGGACAAGGTGAGCAGAGCTTTGCAAAGGTCACTTCAGGTTTGCAGTAAGCAAATAGATGTGATAAGGATACTGATCACCCTGGGAACATGGCAAAACACAAAGGGCTCTGACTAACTCTGCATGGAAATACCCTCCCTAGAGGGGCAGGCAAGAGGCCAGAACAGATCACACAGCCCTGAGCAATTTCCATCAGCACAGACACAGATGGGCTCCACTCCCAAGTCCTTCCTGGAGGCCCACAACAGCAACTCTGCATTACTGTTGATGAACCAAGACTGGCACTTTGTTCCTTGCAAACAAAGGAGACCATCAGTTGTGGGAAAAACTGGAAGGAAGGCAGCACAGGCACATGGAAATGCTCCCTGGTAGGTCCCCTTCAGAGGAGAGACACTGCAGAGGGAGGGACTGTGCTGGCAGAGGGCAGGACTGGGCTGTGTGGACAGAGTGAGGACACAAAGGGCTGTTTGGGGGCTGCCAGGACCAGGGTGTGGCTCACTCAAGTCAGTATGGTTTTGGCCACTGGCCTCCCTAAACACAGGGTTAGTGGTGCTGGGAGCAGGAAGCTCCCTGGGAATCCCTCACAAAGGCTGCACAAGACAGGACAGGTTTGCTCCTCTGCATAACGGATTTTATCCCTCTAAGCACCCAGTACTCACACTTTTAATAAACTTTTAATATTTGCCACTGTGGAGCTTCTTGTACAATCCATCCATTTTCTAAAAGATCATTCCTTTGTTGAAATGCAGCTGCTGTTGATGGGAAAACCTCAAGGTGAGACCAGGAAGGGCTCACACACAACCTGGCATCCCATAAGGGCCAGGCCTGTGAAAGGCAAACAGCATGAAGAGCTCAGCAGCACTTCAGCCCCTGACCTTTTGGTGCCTCTGCTAACACAAAAGAGGAGATGCACTGAAGGATTAAGTGTTGGTCCATTGGCTTGCCCTCAGATTTACATTCATTTCCCACTGCAGGACAGAAATGTTTCTTTCTCATGAGAGGAATAAAAATTTCAGCGTTACAGAGTAAGAAAAGGCACACATATCTTTTCAGACAAACTTAAAAGTTAAGAAATATGCAAATTATTCTTATGGCTAACTGTCTATTTAGGTCACAAATGCTAAACAGCAAACTATTTCCCCCCAGGATCTATTAGCAAAAATGGTCTCATAATTAAATGCAGTTTTTAAGGTATGAAGGACAGACACATAACCTTTCCTACCTCCTGCCTTTGGAAACCAGAAGGGTCAAGTTTAGATTCTCACCTTGTGTTCAGATCCCAGTCCTGAACCACACAAACTTGGGTGTTGTAGGATCCAGTAAAACAAAACTAGCCACCAAACCAAACAGAATGGATGGCAGTGACAGGCAAAACACTCAGTAATGCCATGACACAGAGTGGCAGGACAAGTAATTCTGTCATGGGGAATTTCCATGGATACTACAAGCAAACTTCCATAAAGTTATGGAAGAAAAACATCTGTAGGTTGTAGCCTGTGAGCTCCTCTTTTTGCTACCAAAGCCCTAAACTGCAGATTGGAATTCTGCACCTCTGATCATCATCTATTTAGCAAGATACTGAGGTGGTTTTTATTTAACAAATTGCAATGGAGCTTTCATCTCTTCCTTTCAGATGTCACATCATCTCTGGTAGCTGCTGTGAATGACAAGGAGTCATTCAGACTCCTGTCCCCAAGGCCAGCAACTACCTTTGTACATTCCTTTGATTTTCTGTGAATAAAAAATCACTTACAAGCCTGAAGAGATGCATTATTCATCTTTGAACTCCCCTGAAAATCATTTTAAGCTGTTTATAGCTCCAGTCACTTGGAACTTGGGTGCACAGCTTTGACTCACGACCAAACAGGTCTGGCCAAATTCCTCCTGAGGTGCCAGGCAGGGGCCATGCTCAGGAGGATCTGTTCTTTCCTTGGTGGCAATGCTTCTCACAGACACCTGTGTTTGATCCAGAGCACAGCACCTCTCTTTGCCCATGCTGGGAATATTGCTACCTCCTACTGCACTGTCACACACACACAGAGCACGGGGCTATCCGCACCTTTTCCTGGTGAAAAATGTATTTTATAGGGACATTTACATTGAAATATTCTCTTGTTTCTCCTCCTGTGGCATGCCTTCAACTTGCATTGCCTTAGCAGCAACTGTGTACTTCCTTTTTTACCCTGAGGAATATCTTCCATTGGCTTTGAGCTACAGAATACACATTAACTCACCAGGCCAACCAGGCCCTTCCTTCCTCTTTTTTCTTAACCTCCTCTCTAGTACATGAAGTCTAGATTAAGTTTATGGTGTTTTTCTTGCTGAAAACATGAGATAGTTTACCCAGAGTGTTTTTCCATTTTCCACCCAGACAGAACCAAGAAGGGAATCAGGAACACACCACACTTTGTCTCTCTGGGTTTGCAAAGTGTGCTCATAAAAAGTGCTGGGTTTAATGTGGGCTTGTCAACAAGCTCATTCTCTACAGCAAGTGACAATTTAGACTGTCTTCCAGAATTTTTAATGAGGAATCCCCTAACAGGATTCAGGGATCTCAGCAGGATTTTAAGAGCCTTACACAATGTCATTGTAACCAGAGTCTGGCACTCCACAAAGCAAAGCAGCCCAGCAGTAATGATACCAACAGAGCTTTCATGTCAATGGCTCTCCTTTAGTTTTACTAGAGTGACTGCAGAAGAAACAAGCAGGAACATTTGCTCCAACCTTAATTGCTAGCTTCAAAACCAGAAAATTAATTTCTTATAGCCATGTTGTGCTCCTGTTTTTAATACACATGTATAAATAGTGCTTTTTAAAACCTCTCTGGCAGCTCTCTGAAGAACTACATTGCAACAACAGCTCCAAATTTAAAGTCAAAATACATTTTTGGTATAAGATTTTCATCTCCTTTCTGGCAAAGAAAAACTGTCTTGCAAAAATACTTCTGAGACTCCTCCAACTACAGAACATCTGTGGAGAGCTGCTGTGAATCTGAGGAGGGGGAAGGCTTCCAAAAGGACTTTGAGAAACCCTGATTATTTATACTCTCATATTTCCCTTTCTCTTCCTACTACCTCATGGTGTAGTGGACACACCATTCATAATAAAAGCTATTAAACATAGAGGATTTCTGACATTATTCCACCTCAATGTGACCTCCTTCCTCTCCTCCAAGTGTCACAGCCATGGGCTTAACTTTGCATATTTTGATTTTTTTTTTTTGTTTGTTTTTTGGTTTTTTTTTTGTTTCTGGTCCTGCTACCAGTCAAGGATCAGTCAGCCACGTCTGAGCAACCCTTACAGAATCACTTTGAAAGTGCAGGAGGGTCTCCAGCCTTGGGATATGGACTCATATTTAATTTACTCCTAAGTAAATGAAAAGGAGGTACTGAGCTGCAGCATTTAACTCCGAGCCATCCACTTCACCTCAGACCCAGTTTGCTCCCCCTTTCCCAGTGCATTTCCCCTACATTTTCCTCTGTTTACTCCAGTACCAGCAAAGGTCCTATTTTTGTAAAGAAATGCAACACTGTGCAGAGGCTGGGGAGGACGAGTCACACAGATCCCATAGGAGCTTCTGCCAAAACTCAGAAGCCTAAAATCAAGTCTTTTTTCCATTTAATTATGAAACCTCTGCTCCTTGCATACAAGAGGGGAAGTTTTATGCCTGTGGAGTGTTTGCTCCTGTAACTTTTTCCTCTTATCCAAAAAAAGAAAAAAAAAAAATACCCAATGAAAGGGCCACATCAAGTCTGTCACTGAGAAAAGCAATATTTTCCAGATACAGCCCTTTCCTGGGTTACTGAGGCTAAAATATTCTTTAAAAAACCTCTCCATGAACTTAAGAGATTAAATCTCAAGTTTATACTTTTGTTTTTCCTTGGGAGATTTTTGTGCAACTCTCCATTAGTCTGAGCTAGATACCTAGCTAATACCTAGAACAAAGGCTCCTACTGGTTCAAGTGATCAATTTTAAACTCTTCTCAAACTGAAGAGTCTGTCAAGACTCTCTGTACAATCCTCACATTTCAGTATGAACAATTTTAGAGGAAAATGTCCAGAAATTGTCATTCTGAGTTGCAAAAGCTTTGAATTCACAAATATTTCAGTGTGTCAGGGACAGTTCTCTGGCAAACTTGAGTGTTATTTTTCCTGGAATAAGTGATCAAATGAGCTGATGTGAGTCAGTCCCTGCTGTTCACAACACACAACGTTTTTCATTAATCCAGACCAGATCAGAACATTAAGTTGATGCTGGTACATTAAGTGGGGCAGAGGAAAGGCTGCTGGTTTCTAGCACCAGTTCCTGGGGGAAAGAAGGATTTGGGATTGGAGGACTCACTGGGGCTGGGAAGAGATTCCATTTCCTACAGCGTTTGCTATTACCTCCACATTTAGCCTTGGCTGAGTAACAATCCATCTTTCTTGGGCACAAAGCAACACACCAAACTCAGAACCACAACAAAGAGAGTGTGTGCTCCTAAATCATCAGTTCAGGGTCTCACTGCAATTTAAAATGGAGTCATCTGACAGGGATTATCTCTGTGGCTTGAGAAATAAAGGACAATACCCTGGGTGGGAAGACATACTTTCAATCTTTGTCACCTAACTGCTGCCAGAGGACAAGCATGGTGGAAACCAGTCCCAAACATGTAACACAGACACCACATTTCCTCACTGCCCTTTTTCCAAGGGCCAGCAAGTGAACGCCTGTGACTCGCAGAAACTGGGGCTGAGCCACATTTCTGAAGGCAGAAAGACTGCAGAAACACAGCTCCAGCATGAAGGAGAAAAAGATCTTTGTGGCAAACAATCTAGCAACGTCACTGGGAGCTCCTGACTTAACCCTGCTCTGCCTGGCTGCACGCTCCAACCACCACCACCCCACATACCTGCCAAACCAGCCCCATCCAGCCCACTTGGAGCCCTGCCACCAGCAGCTGGACAGGAGATGACTGATGCAGTTGTAAAGCAACATCTAATGAAGAAATTATTTTCATTTCAGGGCTGTAATTAAGCCATACCTCGCAACACAGCCACTGGCTGAGGCAGGAAGGCTGCTGTGGGTTGTACCAGGAGAAGCAGGAGATGGAATCAGGTTGTTATTCCACTTCAGACCAGTCCACGTTGGCTTGAGCCAGCCTCAGACCAGTTTAATGTAGCTGTTTCCTTGCCTGTTTCTGCTGCCTGGCAGGTCTCCCAGCTAAAAGGGCTGCTTGCATTGCTGTGGCAGAGAGGAGGGTGCTCTGGCTCTGGTCAGGAAGGTGTTGTTCAGATTTCTGGGGACTCTTGGTACAATGGAAGGGGACACTGCTACAGCCACAGAAACTGCAAGGTCCCACTGCCAAACGTTCCCCCTCCAAACAGCTTCTCTGCCCCACTGCTCCCACTGTCCCTGCAGACCCACGGCTGTGGTTTCATTGTACAGGGACACAAACACTCCATACATGCACTTACAGCAGAAGACTTAAGCCCTTCCAAATTAGCTCCATCTCCTGCACACCAAGCTGAACACGTCCCTCCAGCGGGCTGCCCGGACAGCTTAGGCAGCTCCCAGGTGGGCACCGCTGCTTGCTGAAACGCTCAACGCTGAGCTGACAGCTCCCTCCTCTGACAGAAAGTAATACAAGCGGCCTGAAGTCTGTCCGAGTGTCCCTCGGAGCAGGGGACCTGAATAACCGAGGATATTATGCATTTTCTCCCATTTTTTGAATGCAGGCAGAGAAGTCTCCAAAACAGCTTCCCGGTGGTACAGGACTCCCCAGCCAAACACAACCAGCTCTTAAAACTGCAGCTCTCATCCTGCCCTGCTGCGGCTGACCAGGGGGAACCTCGCACAGCAGCAGGGCATGGCCAGGCCCTCCAGCTGTGTCAGCACATGCCAGGGCTCCTGCTGTGGTCCTGCTGTGCTTTGGCTTCTCCAGGATGCAGCAGGAGACAGCAGAGCACAGGCAGAGTCCTGCTCAGGCAGGACTGCAGGCTCCTGTGGTCACTGGCAGGTCTGTCTGTCCTTCCCACTGTTTCACACTGAGGGGGTACCACCGGTCCTTTGCTTCTGACTGTGAGGGAAATACTTGATTTAATGAGCATTTAATGGCAGGACAAAATCACATAAGAAAACTCAGCTGGTTTCCCTGATGTGCCCCCTCTGCTAAGATTAAGTCAAGTGTTGCATGTGCTGAATGTTTGTGCCCCACACTTAACCAGTTTTTTGCTGGTTCTTGAAACAAAACTGGAAAAGGGGAGCATGGGCACTTCACAGAAAAAACAGCTTTGGCATAATAAAATGTTGTATAAATCTAATTATTTCAGGATCAAGTTGCATCATTATGTTCTCTTCTGTTTACCCTTTAAAACTAAAAGGGAAAGGGGTTTTACTTCACTTTTATTTCTAGCACAATTTACTAGAGCTCTTCCAAGTATTTCTAAATTTAGAAAAGAGGAAGAAAAATTATCTCAAAGTGCACAGAAAGTTTTTAATATTAAATGCCTTACTGTACAATTGAAATATATTCCCTTTCTATTCTATATTCTTTTGTTTTACAAAGCATTAATATTTGTCTAATAGAGTTATTGCTGGATTCTACAAAATATCTCTGAATTTTCTGTGTTCTGCTCCATTTACAAACTCAAAGTTCTGGAATTATTTTGGGTTTGATCATAAACTGAACTCCACTGGTCTTGTTTGCTGCCTATTAGTCAAACTACACTTCTCTGACAGGGTTTTTAAGTTAATTAAGTTTCTCTGAACATCCCACAAAGTAAAGTTATTGCCATTTCATTTTCTTGCCACAGCAGCTACTGCTCACTGAAAGACAGCAAAATGCCATGTACAAGCTTAAAACAAAGCTGTTGTGTTGGTGTGAAATAAACTACATTATTCAGCTTTCAACTGAGACACAAGCTGAACAGAATTGTGTAGAAGAATAAATGACTTGCAACAAGATGATAGTGGACTAGAGGAAAGGCTTTCAGAGCTGCAGGAGGAGCCTGTGCCCCATTTGTGGAACACAGGAAGGTGGGCCACACCAGGATTAAGGGATGAGCTCGTGCAAGTCACTGCAGTCTGGAGCTGTTGAGCCCAAGGGCCAGCCAGGGTCCCTGAGGGGTGCAGCCTCCTGGATGCATATTCCCAGGTAAGGACAAAATAACTTTCAGTTCAGGCAGTAAATCACCTTCACACGAGGAGACCAGCAGGAACCCACACTTGCACAGGGAACACAGACCCCAGAGTGCTCTAATGCCTTGGCTGCAGGATTTTAGAGTGCTGGCTGCACCCATGGAGGCAGAGGACAGGCAGGGAGACACACAGTCCTTGGGAGGCCGGTGTTCCTCTGAGCCTCAAGGCCTTCCAACCAGGATTCTCTCAGCAGGAGCACAGAGCTGCTTTCTCCTGCTGCTGTAGTCCTGCAACAGGAGGTGCCAATGCCACCTTGGAGGTGCCCGAGCCAGACACGTCAGCAGCACTGATCTGGGGCTCTGGGCAGCCTTTCCCCAACCACTGCTAGAGACAGCAAAGTTTTGGAGCTTCTACTCCCCCTCTGCACATCAAAGGCTTTGGAATTCCCTATCTGTGTGAACAGTAAAATTTTCTTCTGTTAAAATCCTATCCACAGCACAGGACTGCTCCCTTCACCAGGGCTGTCATGACAGCAACACATCAAAGCACCCATGGGCAGACACAAGTGAGCTAATTGCTACAGCAGGAGGGAAGGAGGAGGCTAAAGGACTGGCTTTTAAGGTGGCCACTTCCTTTAGGACTTCAGACAGGTGACTTGCCCTTCAGGATTCTTTATCTATGAGGCAGATCAAAAACTAAATCCATCAAGGCCTGCACTTGGCCTAAATGTGGGGTAGGCTATGCAGAGAGGAAGACTGATGGCCTACATAGAAGAAATAGACCTCCTTTTGGTTTGGACTCTGCTGGTTTTACTTTTTTTTTTTATTATTGGCACCATTGGGAAAGTTCCCATTTGCTTAATTAGGCCACATATGAGGAAACAGGAAAGACACTTGGCATATTTGGCTTGACCTGCTAATTTTCATTGTTTATTAATCTGAGCCACCTGGGTTCAGATAAAAGTTCTTGATAGTAGGAGCTGGATATCCAAATCAGCTGGGAAGGATAGGTGTTGGGGATTTTGGGTTGGTTTTGTTTTTTCTACAGCAGACACAAACCCACATTTTTATTGTGGTAGACAAGATGCTTTACACTGCTCAGCTTGTAGCCCCAGAACAAAGACAACATTGACATACCATCAGGTTTGGTTGGCAAACACTTCTAGATACTACTCCCAGTTTCTGACAAGACTTTTAAAAACAAATTATAATGCAATTCTAATGGGCAAGTTATGGAAGCATTCTTAGTAAATCATGTGAATGCTGTGGTGTTTGAAGGAAGCTCTCAGTTCCCTGGCACAGAAATTACATTTACTCTTCAGTCAAGCGTATAGCTTGACCAAAAATATAACTCATGGTATATTCCCTAAGGGAAAAAAAACTTATCAGCTACTGTATGCTATTATTTCTTCTCAGTCCTTGTTTTTGGCTTCTTTTCTTTTTCTGATAGCTGTAAACACATTTGAAAGACTGTCTGAGTTAAGCAGAACTGATTGCAAAAGATATCTCTGCAATAAAAACATCTGCAAAAGATATTCAGGGGTGTTTTAGCTATTCAGTTAATAAACCATTTTTCCCCCTGTATGGGCCCTTACCTTGGCAAAAAAAATAAATTGAGGGGAGGAGGACAGAGGGAGGGAGGGGCTTATGTTTATGACCAAACTAATAGTTTCAGAATACATTGCCTTTAATTTATAAACAAAGTCTCCAAATTTGTGTGAGAAGAGCTGCACTTCTGCAGCTTGTCTGCAACTTTCTCACCCTTGACACAGAAAACTTACTGGGTCCTGGCTAACGTGAAAGTCAGGATGAAAACTGTTTTCAACAGTAACACACACAAGACAAGAGAAGGTGGCAAGCTCACACTACAGACACCTTCAGAAGGTGTGGTTTACAGAGAGATAGACTGAGGATCCTCATTGCTGGCAGTAGAGCTTGTTGGCCACCTTGATTAAAATCAGTTTTGAATTCATCAAGAGCTACCTATTCACCAAATGGGGAAAAGTCAGCTCCTGAAGTACTTTCATTAACATCATGCCCAAACAGTACCCACCTGAGAGAGCAGGACCTGGGGCCACAGAACCATCCAAATTCAGTGAGTGCTCTCCCTTGGGCAAGGAGCCACTGCCAGGAAAAGGAAGCACACACACTGTGATCAAAGCACCTGACAGTGTTTTGTAAACAAAGCCAAATTTCCCAATGGACCATGAAAAATAACCAGTAGGCCACAAGAATCTCTATCAAACAGTAATAAAAACAATTATGAAAAGAACCTATGGCCTAGAAATAACTGATTTCTGGTTCAAGCCTCACCAACCCAGTGTCCAAATCACAGGTAATTTCCCTATGGACTTCAGGAAAATGAACTTCTGTCTCAGCATCAGAGGTGGAGGTGTACTGGTCAGCCACAGAATAAACCATCACATGCCTCAAAGTGTGCACACTGTCAGTCATCCACCAAGAACTGGTGCCAAGCTGTAAAAACCCCATTTACCCCATTGAATCAAATGTCTGCTTGGTAAGGAAAAGTCACCTTCCTTGCAATGCTCTACAGAACAAGCCAGTCCCGGGGAGCTGCTTACTGAGAGGAACCAAGCAGCACCTTTCCTCCACAGGCACCAGAGTAGCCCATAAAAAGGTCAGGCTAAAGTTAGCTGGCAATGCAAATGTTGTCAAATGATGGAATGGGGACAAACACTGCAGATCACACATCAGAGGCAGCACAGCACCAGTTTGTTACAGTGCCCAGGTTACACAGGCCATCCCCAGGTGCCAGCTGAAAGCTGCTGTGCCTGTTCACAAGGGAGCCCTGAGACACAGCAGAGGCTTTTTGTCATCAACCCTCCTCCATGCACACATTCCCTTTGCAGTGATGTCCCCACCCTGGGTCCTCTGAGGCCAGTTCCACATGTTGAACCTTCTCAGGGGGGCAAGGAAGGAAATGATGAAGTAGTACCCTTCCTCCAGGGCATCAGCTACAGGGCTCTGCACCCTAGGATGAGAGCAATCCTTGGCTCTAAGCTCACCACAGACATGCTCAGGAGATGCTGTCAGTGAGGCCAACCATTGCAGGCCTTGCTTTGTGCTGCCTGTGAGCCCCTCAGCTTTCTCTAGCCAAGAGCACAGCTCAGTGCCTGCTAGAAGTAGAGCTCATCTCCTCCACGGGAACAATAAGGTCCAGAGACAAACAGGGCACTTTGATACCACTGCCCCCATCCACTTTTAACTGAATCAATTAGGTTGTAAAAGACCCGAGGTCATCAAATCCAACCGATGAGCAAACTCCTGGATGTGAGCCAGGCAATGGCAGAGTGCCACAGCCAGCCTTTCCTTAAACACCTCCAGGAACAGTGACCCCACATCTCCCTCAGCAGCCTGTTCCAAGGTCTGATCACCTTTGCTGTGAAGAAATTCTTCCTATGTCCAGCACAGAGCAGTTTAAGACTACATCCTCTCACCCCATCGTGAGGTCCCAGGCAGGGGAGGCCAATTCCCACCTGGCACAGCTTTCTGCCAGGAGCTGTGCAGGGTGGCAGAGTCATCCCTGAGCCTCCTTTTCTCCAGGCTAAACACCCCCAGCTGCTCCTGACAGAACTTGTGCTCCAGACCCCTCCCCAGCTTCACTGCCCTTCTCTGGACCTGCTCCAGCCCCTTAAATCTTCTTCTGAGCTGAGGGCCCAGAACGACGAATGGGACCTGCGGCGAGACTCCGCCGGAAGAAAGGGGGAAACGAACCACCCATAGGCAAACTGGGCATCGCGATTCAGGCCCCCACCACAGCCGCCTTTCCCCCAGTAGGTGCGGAGGGGCCGTGCCCAGCATCGAGAGCTCCTCTCACGGTAGGCACCGATGAGGCCACAAGGAGGCGGGCAGTTCCCCGATAGACCACACACAACGCCGCAACCCAGCCCCACCGCTCCCCAACTGGCGCGATGTAAATAGCACCGGCGTTTTTATAGCGGCCCTTCCCGGCAGCCCCCGCGCGCGGCCGCGCCGATTGGCCGGGGGGCGGGCGGGCGCGCGCGGCCGGGCGGGGCGGCTCGGGAGCGCGGCGCGCGCGGGGGGCCGGGAGCGCGCACGGCCCGCCCCGCCCGTTTCCGCCGCCGCCGCCGCTCGCGCTCGGGCCTGTGGAGCAGGAGGCGGCGGGAGCCGGACCAGCGCAGGCCGCAGGTACCGGGGGCCTCTCGGCCGACCGGGGGGCGCGGGGGGGAGCGGATCGCCGGTTTCTCTCCTCCCTTCCCCCCTTCCCGCCGCCGTCGCCGGGTGGGGCCCGCCCGCCCCCGCCGGGAGTCCGCGGCCTGCGGGCGGGGGCGGCCGGGCCCGGCCGGGCGTCTCGCCGCCACCGCCGCGCACAAAAGGGGAGGGCCGGCTGGGGTGGTCTCTCCTCGAGTTCCCGGGGCCGGTAACGGGGCCTTTTCCGGGCCGCGGGAGCGGGGGAGGGGAGGAAGGGGCGCGGCCCCGGGGCTCTCCCGCGGGAGCCGCCCGCGCCCCGCCCGGGCCCCGGTACCGCCGCCCGGCCGTGGGCGGCGCGGAGGGAGGCGGCGGCGGCGCTGCCCCGGCCCCGCGGGGTGACACGGGCGGCACCGGGGCTGCCCCGGTGAGTGGCGGCGTTGTGTGACGTCACCCGCGGCGGGCCGCGCCCCGGGGGTCGCAGGCGGGGGTCGCGCCGGGCCCCCCGCGGCACACGGGGCCGGGCCCGGGTCCCTGCGGAAGGGCTGCCGGGATCTGTGCGCCGCTGAACTTTTATCTTGGGGAGGAATCGGCCTTTGGAGCGAAACTGGAAAGTTTGGGCGGTGTTTTTCGGTGGGGCGGCTGCACAGGCCGGGAAACGCCGGGGGTGGTTTGACACGGCCGGAGCCCCCAGGGCCTCACCTGGCTGAGAACTGCCCGGTGTTCAACGAAATCTGCACAAAGCTTTTCTGCCAGGAAACCCACTCCTTCGAGGGCGAGAGGAACCTCGAGACCACTGTTTGGGTTTTAAAAATAAAACCTAAAAACTTCTCCCAGAGGTCTGGGGAGTTAGTTACTGCAGATCCTCAGGATGAAGTATTGTTCCCAGTCCAATGATACCACATCTGCTTTGATATCCCTTTAAGAGGTGTCTGGAACGGGCGTTTGTTTGTTTTTATTTGCTGCCTCATATCCAGCTTTTGTTTCTCTCCTGGTACAGTTCACCTGTTTGTTGCAGGGAACCCTTGAGGAGTGGTGGTTCCCACCCACCCTTTCTCTGTGTGATACAGTATTTGGACAAAATCAAACACTAAGCCCTCCATAGGTAATGTTAAGTTTGTTGTTGCCTTTTCCTCCCCCTCCAGAGCTTAGCCTAAGTGTCAATTCTGCCATCTGTGTGACTTTGAAATGGTGAACTTCTGCAAGAAGCAGACTTCTGTTGATCTTCTTTTTATCTCAGAAATCTCAAAAGTTAATTTTATGTGCCCTAAATGTTGTTTGTGACTCAAAGATTAAGTTCTCTGATGGCTTTATTTGGGGATTTTTTCCCAGTACGGAAATACTAAGTCTTTCCCTCCCTGAAAAGACTGTTTGTGAAAATATTTGCTTGCTGTTTAAAGCTTTTCTGATAGATGTGTGCTTTCTCCCTGCCCTCTTCTGGTCTTATCCAGGTCTCCACACAGCCACACAGCACTGGCATTTCTCATTCAAATATAGAGTCTAATTCTGGCACTGATTTGGACCAAGGCTGCATGTTTAAAAAAAGAAAAACCTTAGCCTTATTTCCCTTTAATTAGTTCACTGGAATGTTTAACAGCATATTCAGCATAAATGTTTGACATAAATTTGAGTGATTTGTACAATCGCCCGTAAATTTGGATGCTTTGTATCATTTAACACTAGAATACATGGATTTTTCCAAAATAATTTTTCAAGACACGAATGCACCGTCACACCAGGGGCAGAATTGATTCAGTCCCAGCAGAAGTGAGCTGAGCAGCTCCCATGTTGTCCCTCCTCGCTCACCAGGCTCAGGCCCTGGCCGAGTGCCACAGCAGCCAAGCGCCAGAGGCGGGGAGTTCTCTGAGCCAGGAATTGACAGTAAAAACATCCTAAATGATCTTAACTGCCACCAGGATGTAGGGCTGGGGATGGCTCTTCAGATAAGCAAATTCCAAATGAAACCCTTTTGGAGGGGTCTTGGGAGTACCATAATCTTTCCTCATTTTTCTGACAGTAACTCTTGGGTTTTCTGTTTTTTCACACTTAATCTTTTTCTCTCAATGTATTTAAGTTGCCCAGAACCCTGTGGGCTCTTCTTCACACCATGTCTGTGGTCTGCTCTGTGCTAGATATTTCTGACCTTGGCTATCTTTTCATTAGCCCAGTGTACCTTCTCAGTTTCTCCAACATTTTATTCCCTGCTGCTGTGGCATCTTCAGGTTCTTTCCAAGTCTCCACTCAGCCACCATCTTTTACCTTTAATACTAAATCTCATCTCTCTCTTGTTCTGCTCTGTTGCCTTACAAAGTGTCTTTAAATGCAGTTTGAACTGTGGAGGAGAAGTGTAATTGAGTGAGTTTGAGGAAGTGAGCATGTTGATAAAGTACAGCAAGTGTGCCCTTGAAATTTTAATTTAATCCCTGATGAGCTTGTCCTAGTAAAACACATAATAAGGGTGAAACTCTATAATAGAGAACAGTGCAATGCAAAATAAATGTGCCAAATGACAGCTGACCTTCATTCCATTCCCAGGGTACAGCTATGCACCTGCACACACCTGAGTGCATGATGAAAATCCTCTGCTCCTTGCCTTTTGCTATAATTCCTCTCCTGCTATAAATAGCGGGTAGCTAAATAGAAAGAGGTAGTTGCTTATTACTTTTTGGTAATTCTCAAAAATAAGCAAAAATATCCCAAAATACTGCCTGTGGTACACTGGTTAAGTTACTACTACTTTTACACTCGTGTTTGGTGTCTGGTGCCTTCTGGTCTTGGTGGGATCTGTTACCACTCATTCTGAACAGTGAATAAAGTAACAAAGGCTAATTGGAATTGGTAGAGTGACACTGCCCTGTCCCTTCTCTCTTCTGTCCTTTTCCTATCACCATATTTTCATTTGGAAAGGACATTTGAGATTATAAAAGTTGAATTAAAATATCTATAGACCACCTTTTAATTAAGATATTTGCCATCCACACAACTAACAGTCAGTCCTTCTAAGTGACTCAGCTAATTAAACTAATCAGAAGAAGGTTTGCTGTCTTTCTGTGACCACCTTTCATGACCAAGGTCCCTTGTAAAACAAACAGATGGAGAGTCACAAGTATACCCAGTAAAATTGGGCAGTACACCAAATATGAGGTTTTGCTTTCCTCAGGCTCTGACAGTTGTGGGTTTTCTGCTTGCTTTTTTATTGTTGTTTTTTAATCAGAAACAGAGCTCAATTCAGTCTCTTTGCTCAGTTAATTAGCAGTGTTTTGAAACCATAAATAGTTCTGTCTCACCTGGCCTGAACTGTCACATTTGGAGCAGGTTGCTAGTGTGGATGTGTACAAAGGGATTCCTCCTCCTCATCTTCACAGTTTTAAGGAAGATTGTCTTTGCATGTGTCAGTGATTTGAAAGAACTAGCAGCTGTCCAAGTACCAGTTATCTCTGTTTGCATTCTTTGCTAGCATTTCATTTTTCTTATATTTTACACCTGGAGATTCTTTACTCTTCACCTCCCGTTTGCTCTGTTGAAACTGTGTGAAGTGAGAAGGCTGTCTCAGAGTGGGATCTTGACTGGGTGCTCACCAAGTGAATTGGCTCATTTTTTGAACCTCAGTCCAAGAGCTGTTTGGAAAGGCTGGGTTCCATGTAAACCACAGCAGAACTAGGCTTCTGCGCTTGAACTTGGAAATGTTGTTGGGAGGATTTTAAATTATACTGTGGAATGTTGACAGATGAGAATGAGCATGCAGTTTGGGATAAAGAAAGTATTAGAAATAAGAATACAGCCTTCAGAAAGTTTAAGTCATGAAGTTGACCAGAAAAGTAAATAAGAACCTGAAGTCTGGCAAGTCAAATGAAAAATACAAGGATACAAGGACCTGTCAGAGAGACTCTGAGAAACATCATACTAAAAAAAAAATTTCCAAGTTCATCAGAAACAAGAAAGGTTCAGGATTCTGGAGGGCCGATAGATGGAAAAGTGAAAGAAATATTTGATGATGAAGCCATGAGTAGGAAGATGACTTATTCCTGTTTCCTGTGGAGGAGTCCAGGAGTCCAGAGAGTTCCCTGTGCCAGATATTCTCGTTATGGAGAACAGGACTCATTGGAAGATCTGTCTCTGCTTGAATTGTCAGCAAAGTAATTTATAGAGCAAAGTAATAAATACAGTTACAAGATGCCAAGACCAGATGGTGCTTGCCCAAGGGTTCCAAAGGAAACTCAGGCCTGAAATGACCGAATTACTAATTACACTGTGTAACTTCTCAATACCTTGAAGCCACAGAAATAGAGGAGGATTTATGTGGTAGCAGTTCTTAAAGATAGTTCAGCAGGATATCACAGTTCAGTGCCTTTTTAAAAAGTAGAAAACAAAAAAAAAAAAGCTAACCAGATGGACCAACAACTTAAGAGTAGCAGAAAGCCAGTGTGGCTTTTGCAAAGGAAATGGTGCAGCTCATAGCTGCTGGAGGTTTGTAATTACTTGAGAAGCACAAAGAAGGGAAGTTTGGGAGAAGAGAAGAAGAGGGATCTGTGTTACATCTCTACTGTTCAGCATATGCATAAATGATCTGGTGAGAAAGGTGTTGAGGATGGAGGGAGGAAAAGACTAAAGCTGATTAGGAAGAATTGCAGCTTGTCCTTCTCACACTGAATTACAGGCAGCAAAATGCCAAATGAAATTTGTTCCAGATAAATACAAAGCAGGGGGATAGTCTTAATTTGTTTATGCACTGATGGGGTGAAAGTTAATTATTGTCACTTAGAAGGAAGAGCTTGCCATAATTCTGTGAAAATGGAAGTTTAGTGTTCAACAGTGATCATATGAGTTTGTATGAGGGGCTTTGGGAAAGGAATAAAAAAAGGAAAACAGAGATAGCATCATGGCTCTTCGTCCTCAACACACTGATTACAGTGGGGTGCCACAGAGAAAGATGTGCTTTGAGATACATTGCAACTGGAAAAGCAAAGAGATAAGGAATGGATTCCATACAAGGGATGCTTAAAAAGATTTGAACTCCTCAGCTTGGCAAAGACATGACCAAGCAGTCTGGTCTAGATCAAAACTGAGGTGCCTCTCCCTCAGTCTGCACTGAGACCACAGAGTGCTTTGAATGACAGTGATTTACACGGCTCCAGAACCTAACAGGTGGAATGACAGCAGAAAACACTGTCAAATGTTGGGCTGTTGGGCATAAAGAATAAAAATAAATAATTACCCCCAAGCTGTCTACTGAGAAAATACACTTGTGGTGGTATCAGTGCATTTGCTCCTTTTACTCTGACATACCTGCAGTGCCAGGCAGTGGTGTTTGATCTGAACCAGTGCAGTTTCAACAGATGTCTTGTGGTGGGAGAAGAGGAGGAAGGAGCACAGGTGAGTGTCAGTTGTGGGTACAAGTGGCTGTCTGGAGAAGTTAGTGTTAGTTTTTCTTGTCCATATGTGCTTTGCTGCCAGCACCTGAAGACAGAGCCACCACACCCAAGCAGAAGCCTGCCTTGCTCAGCATGAGGTGCCCCACATCCCATCTGACATGCAGCAGTTGTCTGGGAGGAGAGGACAACAAGAAAAAACTGGCTGAAATGCAAAGCTTTTTGCAGATTACACAGGCATGGAAATCCACAGATCTACTATAATTACCTCAATATTAAGCCCTAATCTCATTTTGTGCAGAGTAATCTTGGGACTCGGTATTGCATAAGAGAAGTGCTCTCGTAAGTCGTGCCTGCAGATAGCAAAGATGGAGTCAGTGGGGGCAAATGAGCAAGAATGTTCCATGGGGGGAGCAAGGACAGCAACAGCAGCCACAGATCCTGAGGACAGAATCCTTCTTTCTGCCCCCAAAATCCAAACTTTGCCTTCAGCCTTGGAGAGGGACTTGTCATGGTAGAGGAAGACAAGGGAGAAATGCTCGAATTAGTCTTCTTCCCTGGGTTCTGAAATGGTGTTAATGTACTAATTATGTACCAGTAGAGAGGTGAACAGTATAGGGGTGAACTTTGCAGGCAGTTATCAGGAGCACCCTGCTAAGTTTGTTGTTAACAAAACAGGATGCATGTTGACAATGTTAAGACAGAGTTTTGCTTGCACATATTGCTGGTTTAGTTTTAAAAGAAATTGACTTAAACATGCTTTAAAAAGGTCTTTCAGGAACCTTCTTTTGCAATGTTTTTCTCCTTCCAAGTGTTGAATGTGAATTAAATAACCTGGCTTGGAAAGGAAATGAAGGCATCTGTTTTGTTCACACTTAAAAAAAAGTGCAAGAAAGCCCTACAGATGAAATAAGAGAAAAGTAGTAACTGAACATAGAAAATAGAAAACAGAAGCTCAAAATTGTAGAAAGTAACTGGGAGAAAAAAGGAGCTCAAATAACTATGAAATTATGGATCTAAAAAGTAGAAATGTGGTGAGGCCTTGCCATGTGTCCTGCTGGGAGGCCTGCCTGCCTTTGCTTTCAAGCTGGCTCATCCCATTTGCTCTTGTCCTTGTTTCAGGCCCCAGCTTTGCTCACTGCTCTTTAGGGTCTGAGAGAAGCATCCAGTTGTTTTCTTCTGTGGCTGTGTCTCTTCTAGACTGTCCTTTTTCCAGTCCTGCTGTAGTTGTTCCTCATATGGTCACTGCTGTGTAGTTTAATCATCCGTGTGCCCTGCTCTGAGTCACTTCCAGTTCATTTATAGCCTTTTGACATGGGAAGATCACAGCTGCACACATCAGAAGATGCAGTCATGCGATGGATTCCGACAGCATCTTAATGGTTTCTGGTTTGTTCCTTTTCTCCTAGTTCTTAATACTGGAATCTTTAAAATTGTGGCACTTTGGAGTATTGAGCTTTTATTTTAAAGGAATTAACTATATAACCTTTGAATGCTGTCCCTGAGTGGCAGTGATCAGCTCCCAGTCCATCATTTTGTGTAGAAAGTTGAGTCTGGTTTTTGCATTGCATATCACTTCACATTTCTCTCTTTCAAATTTTATTGCCAAGGCACAGAGCCTGTTAAAGTTCTGAAATCCATCACAGTTAACCATTGCCTTTATTGACATCACCAGTAAATTTTGTTGTATAGCTATTTTTCTTCGCTTTTTCAGGTCATTTATGAACGTTGAGCTGTGCAGGTTCCACGGGTGTTTTTCTGAGAGCGCTGAGCATTTCCTTCTGCCTGGTTTCCTATCATTTGGCACTTATTTATCTATACACAGAGAACTTCCGTGTAATCAGGTATTCTGATTATATCATTAAGTTTAAAAGAAAAACGTTGAATGATATTGCACACCTAATCTGACCAGATTTGGTAATTGACACCTGTTTTGATATATATCTTAGCTCTGAAGATCTCTGGCCTGAAAATTGAGGGGGGCAATGTAATTTTTTTTCCAGAAAGCTCTTTACATACTGCAGCAGTTTGAGTTTGAAAGAATGCTAATGTGCAGTAATAATAAAGACAACTAGGACAATCTTAATGATTGTAATCCCATCGGATTTAAGACATCAATCCCAGGTACAATAATGGAATAAGTAACAAAGTGTTCAGGAAAGAATTAAGGCAGTGTCACTCAGCCTGGACTGGGGGAAATAGAAACAAGAGGTGTTAATTGTTTTAGTTCGGTTCTTAAGTACAAATGTTCATCTTAACCTTCAGTTAGTACTTGACAGTAATTACATGTCGTTTTCAGTGAGAAAAGAATCCAGAACAAAATCAATATGGTTCATATTAAATTTAGTAGAAAGGCAAGTGGAGGCTCAAGTGAGTCTGTGTAGTGAGAGCATGAAGGAGTTGGACTCTTGGGCTGTGCTTTTGAGTGGTCACCAGAAAGAAATGAAAAATGCCAATAATGGGAAATTTGCAGAGGCTGAAGAAGTGAGGAAGTGACTTCATCATAATGCAGAAAATGTAGTTGACTGCTGGAGCGAGGAGCATGGTGTATGGCATTCTCTGTTACTGCTATTTTAAAGTCAAGATGATCTGCACTTGAATTAATGCACGGGGTGAAATGTGCTGGGGAATGACCAAGCAGTGGCTTGTTTGCACTTGAAACGCATCTCAGGGTGTGGTTCTCTGATACTGAGTGAATGGGTTTAAGGCTCCTCTCCTGGAGCTGGGCTACAGCAGCCCTGGGGCGTTTGGAGCTGGGATGGATAATGTGGGATGGTGACACCTCTACCACTTAGTTACTCCTTATACCAGGAATAGACAGGCACTCCTGTCAAAGGTGTAAAGGTAATTAAAAAAAAAAACCAAAAAACAAAAAACAACCAGCTCATTGCTAGGGTGCTGCAGTCTGGAAAGGCTGTTATGTGAGCAGCAGGAAGATGGTGAGCGGAGGCAAATTGTTCACTCCCTTTCCATTTCTGAATTAGGAGGCAGTAAAGAAACTAATAGGGACAATCTTGAATTTGAAGGAAGTGGCTTTAGACAATGTGTAATTAAATTGTGGGAACTCCCTCCACAGGATGTTTTGTGTGCTGGAAGTTTACATGGGTTCAAAGGGAGTCTGGACAAGCTCATGGAGGAGAAATCTGTTTGAGGTTACCAAATTCATGGGAACCATATCTGACCCAAGAAGCTCCTGAGCTGAAGGCTGGAGAACATGCAGGGAGAAGCTTCTTGTTCATTTTTCCTCTTCTTTAGTGCAAGAATCCAGTCCTGAGTTTAGCTGAAATGTCAGGCACTGAGGTGGAGAGCCCCAGCTCCTAAGTCCATGTCCCCATTTCCATGTGTGTAGACGTGCAGTAACAGATGGTCTGTGAGTCTCTAGGTGTAAGTTTAGGTGCAGAAACAAGTTGGTCCAGTGGTCAGTGTCCATGTTGGAGCTGCTTGTGGGACACAGTGCTGGGTGTAGGGTGTAGAGGGTTGCCCAGGTCATGATTTGGGTATTTTCACAGAAGATAGTTTGTGTGTTCCTGGGAGCACTTGGCAGTGCTGGGGCTCGTTCCTGTAAAGCACGGGCAGGTGCTCTGTACAGGGAAGGAGAGCAAAGCAAAATGTTTTCAAGCAAATTTATTAGAATCCAAAACAATTTTCTTCTCTGAGAGGAGGATGAATTGTGGAAGATGAATTGTTGTCACACAGGATTTTTCCTGAAGAGGAAGGCAAGGGCAAAGGCTGTAATTTGATAGGATGAATCCTACTTTGAGTCTTCACATGATATCTCAGATTAGACGTGCTGTGTCCGCATGACACTCAGCACGGATCTAGTGCTGACAGCTGATTCAGGTTTCCTCCCAAACATTGCACGGGCAGCTTTATACTGCATGAGGAACCTCCTGCCCCATCACAGCCATTGCAGAGGCAGCATGAACAACACTCTGTGTCCTTAACGAAGATTCACTGTATGCCCATGCCTGTAAAACACCTATTGTGTACTTTTGGATAACTCTTAATGACTGTATAAAATTAATCAGTCATTAAGGGTTCACTGGGGCTGGCAACCAGTGTTGCTAAGACCTAATGCAGTTAAGCTGACCCTGTTCCCAGTTCTGGTGATGTAGTACAAAGAGGCTTGAGCTGGTTATTTGTGGAGTTAGCTGAGACCTGGGGAGGTTTATTAGCTGGGGCTGAGCACAGCTATGCTGCTCTGGATTTAAAGCTGCCTCTGGAAATGTACAGCTCTATTTGCAAGACCTTTTTTCCAAGCTAGTAAAACATGCCAGACTTGAGCCTGGTTGATGTAGGCTGAATGAACTGTTATCAGAAAGCTGAACACTCAGCTTGCCTTGTCCAAAGACCTTCCCCAAGGACCTGTGTTTAGTGTTTAATCCTGTTGGATACTATGCTGACCTTCTGTGTCAGTTTTTCAGTTGCACTTCAGTCTTACAACAGAAAAATTCTATTTCTCTGTGGGTTTAATTTCATGTGCAATATCAGTAGCCTGCCTTATGCTTTGCCACCTTTGGAACTTTTTTCAAATGTTAGATTTCATATGTAACCCTCCCCAAAAGCCCCAGCAGATCTCTTTTTCTCACCAACTGCTCCCACATAGTGCTGTAGTTAGAAATAGGTCTATTTTGCAGTACTGTCAAACTGCTTTATGTACTGGCTGCAGTAAGGAATATAATTATAGCTATTTCTCAAAGGTCTTGTTAGCAACACTTTAAATAATGTGGCTTTTTGGTTTATGAGTGGAGGTGTCCACAGGCAAACTTGCACAGAATTAAGAAAATCTCGACCATTATAATGAAATGTATTGACCATATTCATGTTTTTATTGTTTTGATTCTATTTTATTGGCTTGGAATTGAACTGAGGTTCCATCCCAGTAATGCTTGGTTTCAGGTTGTTCATGGTGTCAGAAGAGCAGATCACTCTGAGCTCAGTGTGTCTGGCTGTACAGATCAGTTCAGACAGTAAATAAGTGGTCACTTGCTGCATGTTTTGGGGTATGTACATCTTCCAGGATCTTTTAGGAACCCTGGAACAGAAACATGGTTTCTATCTGACTCCTTTATGTGACTGAGTCATGTTTTTCCATATTTTTTTCTTACTTTTATTTCAGTCCCAAGGCTGTTGATTTCCCAGTTTGCAGCTTCTCTAAGAGGTGAATTTGGGTCACAGTTTCTTTTACTTCACAACTATTGCTATGGAAGAGCAGAGCCATCCTGTGTTGGTTATGTGGGGAAAAGTGGCAAGATAGCACACATAGGCTTACATAGGCTGAAGGAAGCTGATTTAAGGTAGCAGGATTAGTATTTCAGCAGCAAGCTGCAGTATTTCTGGTATTTGTTTATATGTGCTTTCACTAATGAGAAGTGAGCAGCAAAAAAGGACTATAGAATGTATAGTTGCTGGCATTCTCCATTGGGACTTTAGTGGAGGAGGAGATTGAGACTCTTGCCTGCTGTTGGAGATGTGGGAATCCTGGATTGTGCTCTAGAGGAGTGGTTACATCCTTCTGCTGTTTCCTCCTGGCCTGTTTGTCTGACCCCTTCCCTGGCCATAGTCTTTGGGCCACTTCACCCACTCAGATGCTCTGTGTTCAGTCTCTTTCTTCACTGTACACAGCTGCTGTAAAATCAGGCCTGTTTGCTTTGGGGCTGATCTACTTTGGGCTCCAAACTGCTTTGCTAGTTCTCAGTGTTAATGCCCAACCTTGCTAAATGGCCAGAAGAAAACTGAGAAAAGCCTGCTCACCCTCTCTTGATCCCTGGAGTCTTTGAGGAAAACTCTTAGTTCCTCCACCTCAGACTTGAACAAAAGTGAGGATATTTTAGGAGTGAATGTGGGTACTGAGGCAGAAGCAGCTGAGGGCTGGGGCAGAGTCAGTTCTCCCCTGTGGTAGGTAGAGGGCAGGGCCTCACTGGTCAGGGTGGGAGACACTTGAGCAGGGTTTCTTCTTCTGGTCCCTCAGCCCAGCTCTTGTTCCTCCTGCTGCCCAGGGCAGGGCTGACTGAATGAAGGGAAACACAGCAAGTGAGAAGAGTGCCAGGCTGTGATTCACTCAGCAGCAAACTGCTTCAGTACTGTGTAGAGGAGTCAGCAGCAAGGCAGTCTTTCTAAGATTTCAAAACTTTGCCTTCCAACATTTTGGTTTTAAGAACTTCAGCAAGATTAAGTGGGAAAGAATTTAAAGGATGTTCTCCCCCCATCCCCTGCAGCATCCTTACTGCATGCTGAACTGCTTCTGAACTGCATCTGCTGAGTTCTTGCTGACGTGCAATAATCCAGAATTATGTTTTTACAAAATTCTGTATTATGCCAAGGGTCTGCCTGTATAGCATAGCAGGCAACATAAAGTTACTAGTAATTAATTGATAATTGAAATTAAATATAGTTGTGGTACCTATGTGATGGTAAAGGGCTGTTTCTTCCATCAGTTACTTTCTCCAGGATGAGATCCAGAGTGAGACAGACAAACCTGGCATGTTTGTTGTCAGCCTATCCAACTTCAGAATGTCAACAGTGTCCACAGTCCTCACTCATGCTGTGTGGCCCTGGGACCTGCCAGAGAGGTGGCACTAGAAAAGTTGTTCCTTTGAAAAACAAATAGCATGCTGAAGAGGCAAATTCCCTTGCAGTAAAGAGTAATACTTGGGGGGAGTATGTTTAAAACATGAAAAAAATATTTTCCCCATTTCTAATTCTTCTGGAGTATTTGGTGGATTCCCTTAACAAGCAGGGCTTTATGCTGCAGGAGTCTTGGAGCCTCACTGCACTTAGAAACAGCAGCCTCCTGTAACAAGGATATTAGTGTGGCAACTCTGCAAACAGGAGCTCCTTGTGTTGTAACCTCCTGTGATGTTAGTGGGATTGAGCAAATGATGTCTAAAGCTCCTGTAATACCTGTGAAAGACACTGGCTGAGGCTGGGGAAATGTCATAATTGAATCTCTTCCATTCAGATGAGTCACTTGAGTCATGTTGTGAGAGTTTCCACTTTGAATCTAGCAGCCTAGCTGGTTTTGAGAATCCTGTAAATGCAAAGGAAGAGGGAAGAGTGGTTTATTTAAGAGTAGGAAAAATTGCAGATCTCTTGCCTTGCTGCAGAAGACAGCACAGATTCTCCTAGAAGATCACTGCAGCCATTCTGCTACACTAATTGGGATAAATTATTTCTTGCTCAGTGTTATGTGTGCATCATCAGTGATGCAGTTGCAGCAGCTTTCTGGGTTTATTGGACTCTCCCTGCTCTGTGTGTTGTGTAAAAGGATGAATGTACTTTCATTCAGTTACAGGAGGCAGTAGTAGCTGTTTGTTACAGCCTCTCGGGTAGCTCATGGAGGTTTTTTAGCACTGGTGAAAAGCTGTGCTGCAGCAAATAGTAAATTGTGTGTAATGTGCATCTTAAATGAAACTCTTTAGGCCAACAAAGTGCTTTGATTCTCACATACTGCTGGTAGAAATTTGATGTATTTCCATGTTTCAGAATACTTGATGAAGAAAAGCAGAGCATGTCAGAGTGCAGCAGAAAGACCCAGCTGCTGTGAATGCTGTTAGTGTTGTCCTTGCTACATGCACCACTAAGATGCAGCTCCATTCCAACAATCCGTTTTTTTCTCTATTGTGCTACCAAGATGTTGTTTTTCTGAATCTTTGCCAGACCTGACAACCCCTTACAGCTGTCCACTGGAAAGGAGTGTATTTATTTTAGCTAAAAATAACTAGCTGAAATATGCTGATCTGTACACTGAATCCTCTAAATTAGGAAATTCAAGGAATTCCTAAATTAGAAAGTGTTGGATGAGGCTTTGAGCAGCCTGGTCTGGTGAAAGCTGTCCCTGCCTGTGTCAGGGGTTGGAATTATATGATCTTGGAGGTTCCTTCCAGCCCAAACCTTCTATGGTTCATTGATAATGATAAGTAGAAAGAAGTGGTTGTGATGTTTGGTGACTTCCTTCCGAGGTGGGTGGAGGTGATCAGAGCTGACATCCTGAGGTGTTTATATCTACCTAGCATTTATAATCTGGGCTGCTTCTGAAAATTGGAGATTTTAAGTGGTGATCTTTGCCTCCTGAATTGAATTTTATACAACACACTTGTTCTAGAAGGAATTGTTTTGTGGTAATGCTGTGGAAGGTGAAACTAAAGTAAAAAATACAAGGATGCCATAGGTCACCAAAAAATGATAATGTGGTTGAGGCTTTATGAGATGGTCCAGAAGGATCCTCTAGAAGCTGATGCTGAGGGAATTTTAATTCCCTGGATTTTGAATGTACTAGATGGAGGGAACTGAGGGCAGGTTTGATCTGTCCTGGTGATGGTCCTGCACAGAACTGTGAGCTGGAGAGCCTCATGGGGCAGGTGCTGAGCAGTGGGAAGGAAGTGGTTGAGCTCACATTGCTGAAGGGCATCTTGGGTCCAAATGATATCAGCATATCTCAGGAAGCATTCAGGCAGAGAGTTTTATGGTAGGATTTTCTCAGGAAAAACAAAGGAGATAAATTAAAGCTCCTGAAATAATTTTGATAAATATATATCCATAAATTTTCCAAGCTTTTTTGGGGAAGGATTTTTAGAAATATCTACATTAAATAATGGGTTTGTGGGAGTTTTTTTACACAATTGTAGTTTCCTTGTAGACCTTAGGCATAGGTATGTAGCAGGCCAAAACATAAAATTTAACTGGGAAGGAATACTTAAAAAATAATGTGAGTGAAAGTATTTAGAAGAAGATAGAGTTGATGTGATACTCCATTGAAAAATACAGTTATCTGTAGGTGATGCCAAAAGGTCACCTACCCTGGGTGATCCTGCAGGGAACTCAAGGCATCCCAGACCAGGCCCAGCCACCAGCCCAGAAGGGAGAAGGAGGGAGGGTGGCAGGGAAGGACAGGTTTTGTCAGCCACCCACTGTGTCTCCAGGGTGGTTTCATCAGTGGCCTGGATAATTATCTGGGGATCACTGCTATTAAACTTGCATCCAACAGACCGTGGTTAAACTGGAGGACAGAGCTAGAACCTGAAGGTAGAATAAACAATCAGTCGTTGTAAGGATAAATAAAAGTGTGGCAGTGGATACTCAGCTGTGTGAAGACAGAACTATTCACTATAGAGACATCTGAATGAAAAAAAAGTCTGGGAGCTATCAGGAATTAAAAGCTGACTGTATCAACAGTGTTGTCTTCAGGGGAGAGGAAGAAAGAGAAAGACACATAATTCCAGATTGGTGTTTAAGCAGGGTATCCCAGAAGATCAATGAAATTATTCCTTCAGCTGTGGGCACTCTTCACAGAGCCCTAGGAGAAATACTGGATTCAGCTTTTGGGCTCCACACTTGGGTACATTTGTGCCAGTTGGACTCTGCCCAGAAGGGAGCAATGGGAAAGCCTAGGAAATATGATTTACAGAGGAGGCTTTGAATAAACTGGCATTGTTTTGCCTGAAGAGAAGACTAAATGAAGGCATGTATTCTCAGCTGCACTGGGGAGAGGGAATAATCAATTTCCTTATGGCCACAAAAACCAGCATAAACAGTAATGGGCTTATATTACATCAAAGAAGGGCAGGGGTACACACTGAGGGACATTTTCTCTTTGTAAATGTTGTGGAGCACATGAGTAGATTACTTCAGAGGTTTTGTAGGACTTGAAGGGCAGATTAGCCAAAACTGACATTAAATAGAAGTTACAAGTAGTTGATTTTGAATCAGTACAGAGGACAGATAATTTCCAGTTCTGTAAAATTCAAATACTACCATTGCTAGAAAGGATTCCAAATCATCTCAAACAATGGAAGGAAAACTTTTATAAGGCTTGGATCATTTAAAACCTTCCACAAATGTAAAAATTGCCCCAAGTCCCTAAAGTAAATAACTTTAACTTGTGTACATATATGTTTGCAAGGTGAAAGAAACTCACTTTAGACATGGATTTGGAGCACTTGAGCAGTGGTGTCTGACAGGGCTGTCCTTGACCCCTGCTGCTTGGTGGGTTGAAATGGTACCTGGAACATTCTCTGTACCTGGAGCAGAAGTACAGAATCTCTCAGTAATATCCAATGCTTCTTCACCACCTAACAGTACCAAAGTTTGCTTTTAGATGGTAGTTTTACCTTTTTACTTCATTTCATGAGGCAAAAGAAGAGGTGAAAAGGATAAAAAGTTTTTGCTGTGTCCTCTAAATCTCTCCTGTGCTTCTTTGAGGCCTTCTCCCCTTGCCAGCAGCCATGATCATCCTCATAGATCTTTGTTCTGGGCTTGTCCTGGCATAAGTGACCTCACAGGGTGCTCCCTCTGTGCTGTTTTGGTCATGCAGCCATAGGTGTTGTGGTGGGGTTGCCGTTTGCTCCATTTCCAGGAAGCTTCATGGGATGACTAAGCAGCTTCCCCTGGAGTGCCTTTGTGTTCTGGAGAGGAAAGTCCTCCTGGCTCTGTCCTCAGTGCACTCTGCTGTAGGCAGGTCACTCCCTGAATCCCTGGCTTGTCCCTGCATCGGTCACAAATAAACACCTGGAGGAAAGAGAGAGCAGGCACATACACAGTGCTGCTTTTGTTTGCTTTGTCAGATCCAAAACAACCATCTCCTTCGGCCCCACCCTGACTCCAGGCTTGCCTTAGAGCTTTCCAAGCTTTTGTACTGGCTTTTTGAGGCCAGGTTTGCTCATGAGCAGGACATGGATTTGTATGGTCCTGATACAGACCAATCAATTAATCACTGATCATTTCATTGCACAGCAGAGATCTGCATGTAGTATCACAGGGGTCTCCACTTCTGAGTACCCCCTTCTCTCACTGCCAGCTGACAGCAGGCTGTTAACCTGGGAGCAGGTTAATATCCAGGAAAGGGGGTTGAGGAGTGAGATGTGTCCTGCCAAAATCCTTTGCAGAGTGGTGATTGTAATCTGAGGAACTGGTTACCTTGAGATCCTTCTGTTGGTGCTCTGAGGTGGCAGCAGGTGCTCCTCAGTGCAGCTGACTGGCACTTTGTGGTTAACACAGCTCAGTGTGATAAGAAAATGTTACTGCCCTTCAATTGCAGCATCCTGTATATGATTACCTGGAATCCACTTCTGAGAGGGTACCCTGGGACAGTGCTGCTCACACACTCATTGTCTCTGGGTGCTGCCATCTCAGCCTTTAGGACAGATCAATAAATGCTAAACCAGGCCCATCTCTTCTCCTTTCTATTATTCTTGCATTAGTGGGCTCACTGGTGTGTTTATAAGTGCTGGGGAATGTTTTTTCTTAAAAGAATGGGAATCTGAACTTACCCAAGTCCAGATTTGTCTGTCTCTCTAACAGTCATGTATAACCAATTTCAAAGGTCTTATTAATTGAAGACTTGGTGTTTATTAATTATTAGCATCTCCGTTAAAAGCTGTATCAGTTGAATTAACAAGTCATTGTTTTGTTTTTCAGCTATGGCAGCCATTCGAAAAAAGCTGGTTATAGTGGGAGATGGTGCCTGTGGAAAGACCTGTCTGCTGATTGTATTTAGCAAAGACCAGTTCCCTGAAGTGTATGTTCCCACTGTCTTTGAAAATTACGTAGCAGATATTGAAGTGGATGGAAAGCAGGTATGTGAACCCTTCCCTAAGAGCCAGAATGAACTGGTGTTTGTTCAGAATAGCATGGGCATCTCCACACTTACTTCATTTTTAAAAATATATTTACAATATAAGCACTAGCCACATATTAAGGATGTTCCTGTGGAAAAAAACACTGGCCTTGCTAGAACGTGCTCATATCCAGTGTCTGTCTAACAAGGTGCTTCTAGCTGTACACAAGCTGAGGTTCCAAAAGCCATGCAAGCAGTGTGAGGAGAATGCTGCAGCAGGTGGGAGGGGATGGAGCAATGCAAAGATGCTGAGGGCTCTGGGGCTCCTGGCCTTTGGAACAGAGTCCCTGTTTTAATAAGGACCTGGTATTGTAATTATAAAGACTAATTCCTTGAGAGGATTTTTTTAATACCTACTCCTGGCAACATCCAGCATCCTTCTGAGAACAGATGACAGACAGGTTGATAAGGGGGTTGATTTTTGTAGTGTACATCAGCATCACCTGTCCTGGTTGTCTGAAGGACCACAATTCTTAGGACCCAAGTGTAGCCACAGCTCACTGAGCTTCATCTTCAGCTTGTACTTCAGTAAACTAATTATTAAAATATTTCATTTTAGTTTTAAATATTTTGAAAATCAGATTTTAATCAGGGGAACCTCTTGAGTCCTTTTGTTAGGCAGACATGTCACACACCTGCTCCAGGGGCAGCTGTAGGTGCTGATCCCTGGGTAGGTTGCCTTCTGCACTTCTGTCAGCAGGGTGCTGGGTGATGTGCAAAATTGTCACTTTCCAGGCTGCTCCAGAAGCACACAAAGAGGAGCTTTGCACCTTGAAAGCTCAGCTATTGCCAAACCCTGTCAGGCAGGCACAGCCTGTGTCTGTTTGGGTGCTGTAAGCACACAGAGCTGACTCTGCCATGGGACTGCAGCTCAGGCAGGTGCCAGCTCTTGGTGCTGCTGGTGCTGAGCTCCCCTGTTTTGTCCCTGTGGGACATTGCCTTGGCTCTGGCCTCAGCTACAGCCAGGACATTTTTCAGTCCATTCCAGTTCAGATGCAGTGACTGTCAATCCTGACTGGAGAAAAAGAAGTTTTTGAGCTAGTTTTGGACTTTATGTTAAATTTAATTTCCTGGTGTTGCAGGGATGGGTTAATTATAGATTTAGTCATGATAGCTCTTGCTACTTGAGTTTAAAAAGAGCTTTCCTCTCCCATAATGTGAATCAGTAAAATAAAATTTACTTTTAGACTAATATTTTTCCCTAAGTGACAGGTTCTACAGTTTCTATATTGTATTTTAGACTCTAAGGACTATTGTTTGAAATATGTATGATATCCATTTCTCTGTCTCATCACCAAGTCTAACTTCCTCATTCCTTTCTGCCTGAATCTCTGCATCTCTGAATGAGAGAACAGGGAGTCATGCCTTATCAGCTAGATGCAGCCAGTAGCTAAAGGAAAATAGCATCAGCAGCTTGAGCAGTATCAGCTGATTTTATTTTTGTAACTAGAGAATATATTTTACCTAAGCTCTTGGTCTTCAGAAAATTTGATGACAAAAGTTTGTAGGAGAGCTTAAACCTCTTCTGTTTGACAGCCACTTACCTCTGTCTTCCTAGAAAAGCATTCCCAGAAATGTCCAGAAGTCATATGAAGACAAAGAAGTGATGGTAGGAGATGTGGTGCTTTAGGAGCTGATTCCAGCATCATAGACATCACTTTAAAAATATCAACATTTGCCCCAGAATTCACATTTGCAGCTGCAGAGGTGACTCTGAGAGGAGGAGTATTTCTGACTGAAATACAGAAGATTATTTTTGTATATGTGTACACTCAAGGCTTTGTCTCTTCACAGTTCAAACAGACATGCAGCCTCACATTTGGGTCCCAGTTCTGCCCATCTCTCTTTATCTGAGCTTCTATGGACCTTTATCCTGGAATTTTTGAATGCAAGAGTTTAAAGAAGGCACCCAGTCCATTATGAAGGCAGACACATCAGAGAATCTGAAGCAAGAGTATATGTACCTAAAGAGCTTGATTATAGTTTTTAAAGTTCTTTGCTTTAAATGTTGGCTAGTCCTTCTACAGTTGGGGTGTTCTCACCTAGCTCCAGCAAAAGTAGAAAAATTGAGAACATTAAGTACTTTACTTCTTAGTAACAAGAAGCTTTACACACAAATCAGTTTTGTTAAATTTGTGCACAAATAAGTACGATCTTGACATTTCTTAGTCACTAAGTGTTCCAGCTGTAAACCCATTGAAAATGTGCATAATCCTAAAAAGCATATACTTAGTCCACTTTCACTGAAAACTGGTATTTCTGGGATGGTTGTCAGAGAGCTCCCAGCCCTTTGAAGCTGATTCCCTTCAATTCTTTTGTCTTGCTTTCCTGCTGGTAGCTTTTATGGCCTTTTAGTGGTCATAGGTATAAAGAAAATACTCATAAGCATCAATAAGTTGGTTTTTGGAGTTACAGAATGTAAAATGCCTAATAGTTCTCCTGGCAAAGGAGAACTTGCAGTCTCCTCCTTTTGAGTGGTATTGACTGAAATATTTTATTCACTCCTGTTGTGTTCCTGGCTTCTGAATCAGAACTTTCCTGGTGATCTGACTAACCCCTTATCTTAACTTTGCAGGTTGAGTTGGCTTTGTGGGATACAGCAGGACAGGAAGACTACGATCGACTTAGACCGCTTTCTTATCCAGATACTGATGTTATACTTATGTGTTTTTCAATTGATAGTCCTGATAGTTTAGGTAAGTAGATCTCTAACTGAATCAGAACCACTTCTCTATATCAATATATTCCCCTTGGAAATTGCACTGTAGAATACATTTTCCCTTGGGGGGTTTTCCTAGTTTCAGAATTGCTGCTGCTTTGAGTTTGTAGTTTTCAGACATTAGGGAATTCTGCAGCAACACTGAGAGCTGCAGCAGCACTCTGTTTGCCCAGATTGTAACAATTCTCTTCCCTCTCCTCCCTTCCTGCTCACCAGTGTCTGGGTGCCAGGGTCCCTGGGAGCAGTGAACTGCCAGGCAGCTTTTCAGGTGTGCAGCATCTAGAGGCTGCACACCTGAGCACTCCAGGTGCAGCTGCAGAATTGGTATTTTGGCTGTAGTGCAAAAACTGGCTTCAAAACCCTTGTTTAAGTTGTTCCTTCAAGCAAGAAAATATGCCATATTACATAATAGTGAATGTCTCTTCAAAAGCTGAATGGAATTTCATGAAGATAAAAAGTGGTTATGCAGCCTGCAGGTACATCCACTGGTGAATCTCAAATGTCTAAGAGCTTATGAAAGCACAGCCAGATGTTTTAGGCTGTTCAGCACTTCCTGCTATACAGAACTTGTGAAGGTTTTGCTTTCAAAAGCCCCCAAGTCCTCCTTTCATGAAAAAACGAAAGTCACGTAGTGATGTGAGGAGGAGGTTGCTTGTATATGAGAACAAATTCATTTGCTGCATGTAGGGAGAAATGGCAGATTGAAAATTACTTACCCTAAGCCTTTGTTTCTGTGTGTGTGTAATTAGTGTGTTGAACAGCTCTGCTGCAGTAAGGGGAGAACTGAGAGGGGTTGTTTTGTGTTGCTTTAGGAAAAGAAGCGAGGTTAAAACTTAGGCTTCATTACTGTGCCCACCTCTAGTTTCTGGAGATAAATAAAATGTTTCTCTTGAAGCAAAATATTCCATAACTTTCCAGTCCAGAAATCTGCATGCTGTTCTTTAAAGTCTCTTGTGCTAACCCTTGTCAGGTAGCTGCTGAGAGAAGCCAAAATGTTACATGTCCTTCAGCCTTCAAATTACCACACACAGGCTTGTCTTTTTTGGTAACACCAGAACAGCTCTATTTGCTTCCTTATGAAGAGCAGAAAAAAGGGCATCAGTGTGGATTATCAAGTTACAATGACTCAAGCAGCGTGTAAAAGCTTTAAAATAAAACTCTCCCCAGAAGTGGGATTTTTTTTTTACAGTCATGCCTCAATTTATTTTCTTCAGAAAACATCCCAGAGAAGTGGACCCCGGAGGTGAAGCATTTCTGCCCCAACGTGCCTATCATCTTGGTAGGAAACAAGAAGGACCTGAGGAATGACGAACACACAAGACGAGAGCTGGCCAAAATGAAGCAGGCAGGTTCCTTCCAGAGCCTTACAATAAATGGTGTATTACACAGAAGTGTGTGGTGGTTGAAGCAGAGCACCCACAGCTGTTAAACAGGCACCCACAGCTGGCTGCTGGTCTCTGTGGGCTGTCTGATCAACACCTGTATACAAAGACTGAGACATTGATTTGGGGATTTGCTCATAGGTTTTTTTACAGTGGTGGCAAAGAATTGCATAAATGCTTCATCAGAAATAGGCAGTCACTTGCTCGTTTTAATAAGGCTTGCAGCTTTCAAGCTCAGAGGTATCAGAAAACTGATCGTGTCCTCTGGCATTGGATTTTTAACTCACCAGTTCATTATGTGTGCTTAATCCAGAAATTCTTTGCATTTGTCGGGAAGCTGGGTGGGAAGGGGAGAAGCAGTGTGGCTTTGGGCTGTCCTCACCTGCTGCTTTTGTGCTGTTGCAGGAGCCTGTGAAACCCGAGGAGGGCCGGGACATGGCAAACCGCATTGGTGCATTCGGGTACATGGAGTGTTCGGCAAAGACCAAAGACGGTGTCAGGGAGGTGTTTGAAATGGCCACTAGAGCTGCTTTGCAAGCCCGGCGTGGCAAGAAAAAGTCCGGGTGCCTTCTCTTATAAAGCGTGGCCAGAGGAAGATGGCCAAAGCAGCACCCTGCACTTGAGTAATTTTGAAGTGCTGTTTATTAATCTTAGTGTATGATTACTGGCCTTTTTCATTATCTATAATTTACTTAAGAGATTTAAAAATCGAGTCATCTTGCTACCAGTATTTAGAAGCCAACCATGATTTTTATAACAATCTGCATCAAATTCATCTGTGCACCCAAGGTTAACCTCAACATTCCTCTAACAAACCTTTTCTGCACTCACAGGATATGCCAGGCGCTAATTGAAGACAATTCTCTATCTTCTTTCTTGTCTCTATAAAGAGAAAAAGCTGTCAGCACAGAGGATTGGTCTGTAACTACTTTATAACTAACGTCCTATTCTAATTGAGTACAACCGTTACATGGCTGTATGGAATCAAGAGTAGCTTCAGTGCTATCACATTTAGGAAGATCTGATTTTCATGGCTTGGTGTAAAACATTAATTTGAAAATGTGATCACTCTGAAATGACCAAGTCCCATTCAGCTAAGGAAAAGTGAGGGTTCTGTGGTTTCATGTTAGTTACCTTTTAGTTACTGTGTAATTAGTGCCAGTTTAAATGTATGTTACCAAAAATAAATCTATTTACCCCAGCTTAGATGTAGTATTTTTTGTATAATTGGATTTCCTAATACTGTTACTTGTAACCTCTGCGTTAAGGTGTTCTGGGTTTTTTAAGAAACTGTATTTGAAAATAAAGTCCGGTGGAAAGCAGCTGATCCTCTTCCCCTGTTCATTTGTAAGAGTCTGACCCATTTGAATGATACGAGTGGTCTGCACACCCAGGAGTTTTTTCCATAACGTGCTGTAGGGATGAGAAAAGACAGCCTGCTCACACTCAAAGCTTCTGAACTGTTCAGTTGCCTTAAATTCATTGCTGGACCCAGTTTCAAAACTTAAAAAAAAAAGAAACTTTTTGTGTAAGTTTGGTTACCATGTAGTGATCAGACTCCTAACCTGTGAACTTCTTGCTGTTCTGCAGCCAACTAAACTCTTTCTGTATTTTCATTTTTCCAAGAACTAATAGAATAAAGGCAGTTTTCTAAGCTCCCTGTATCCTGGTGTCTGTATTCCTCACTCTGGGTTTTTGTCCCAGCATCTGACAGCCTGAATTAGAAATAGCATTTTTGATAAAGCTGAGAGAGAATTCACTGAGCAGTTGCAAGTGCTTTAATACTTATTTTTATTTCCCAGCAAGGGACACCTATCTGCTGCTTGTGGTGCTTTCCAAACACTGCAGCAGAGCCGAGTTGCAGTATCTCACCTGGCCCCCACAGGGAGCAGCAAAGCTTCCCAGGAGCTTTTGATAACAAAAGATGAGAGTGCATCACTTGAGTTGGGTTTGTCAGTCCTGAGCATGGGACTAGAGGAGCAGAAGGAGGCTGTGCAGGAGGAAGGGAGGAGCAGGTGCAGTGTTGCTGTGGGAGCATGTGATGGTTTGCAGCAGCTGGGCTGCACTGGAGCAGTGGCAGAGGTTGCATGAGGCACGGTGTTTGCCATGGCATTGCATGAGGGAGGCCTTCAAGCCCTGCAGCATGGGCTGGGCTCACGGTGTGGGCCCTGTGCTGCACCCATGCTGGAGAGAGGATTGTGCTGCTCCTGGGGAGGAAAGGCCAGGGAACAGCAGTGGGCATCTCTGTGCTCACACTGGTATGAACAGCAGTGGGCATCTCTGTGCTCACACTGGTATGAACAGCAGTGGGCATCTCCATGCTCACACTGGTATGAACAGCAGCTGCTGCTGAGCTGAGAGCCTCCTTGCTGGGCTGGGTAGGAGGGAGTCCATGTCTGAGCACCTGGCTGCATCCCATAATGGCACACAAAACACCTGTGTCACTTTTTTTTTTCTTTTTTTGATCAATTCCTGATTGCTTTTCCTGCAGCAAAGGAGAAGCAGACCCAGCCGTAGCAATGCCCTGTACCTCTGGTCCTTGTCCTTCCTCTTCAGCCACAGACACCCAGAGTGAATTGTCCGACAGCCCCAGTGTCTCACCCACCCCACCCTTCCCTCCTTCCTCTCCTGGGTGTTTGTCCTCCCCCTGCAGGGTGACTGGGTTGAACAGAGCAGGAAGTTCTCAGCTGTGGCCGTGGGGCTGCCAGGGAGGATTTAATTTGCTGGCCTGTTGATAAGTTTAGTGGCTCATTTGCAGTTCCCTTTTCTGGGGGGGGTTGTTGCAGTTAAGCAAATCTGGGGGTTTTCAGTCTTTCAGGGACGTGGGGTTGCAGTCTGCTGTGGCCACAGTTACAGAACAGCTCTTACAGGGGTTTGGAGTCAGGTTGCCTGTTCCTCAAAGCCTGTGGCTGTGTGTCTGCTGCTTTTCTTCAACCCAGCAGTGACTGTTAGCCCAGTGTGACTAAGCTTTTGCTGACTTACGCCATCATCTCAGTTATCAGTCAGCTTTCCTGCCTTTGAGGGCTGGCAGCCTGGCTCCCTCTGGGTTCCTGCCACATCTGTCACCTCTGGACAAATGTGAAGCCACATTTGCTCTGGATGAAACTGAGCTGAGGACACAGATGGCCAGACCTGACCTGGGGAATGAGAGCTCAGCATTAATGGAGAACGATCCAGCCAGGCAAGGAGCTGTAGAAGAGGCAGGAAAAAAGCCAAGCCAGGAGCCAAGTGCCAGCCTGGGCAGGAGAGGGAGTGCACCACCAGGAGTGGGGACATGATGTAAGTAGGAGGCCAGAAGGTGTGGCCTTTGTGATTACTCGCTGCTGTTGCTGTTGAACAGTAATTTTTTGACCGTGTAGGATAACTGTCACTTGTCACACAGCCCAAAAGGGGTCCCCTGAACCCATCTGGTCCCCCTGGAGCTTCTGGCACTCCTCTGGATCCCAGCTGAGGAGGCTGCACAGAATGTGTCCAGGCACAGGCCATAGCTCGGAGCCAACAAGGAAGTTCATTCCATACCCTTAGATTTGCTCATCAAGGAAGGGAAAGCCCTAACCTGAGCTTCTCTGGAAAGGGCAGGGCCCCAGAAGTAAACTCCTCCACTTCAGAGTAATTCCGTGGGACCAGACAAAAAAGTGAAGGTGCCAGTCTGAGGTCAAAAGTGGCAGCAGAGATGTGGCCCCACCGTAAAGGTCACCCTGAAGGGAAATTCCTCTTCTTCAGAGCTGCGGCTCACTGTGCCCAGGGTGGGTGAGGAGGAGTCTGTGGTGACTGTAACTGTCAATTTTATCAAGAGCAAACATGGATCATGTGCCTCTGCTCATCGGCCATTTTTCAGCACTAATCTCTCTCAGGACACTTGAAATGGCTCCGGCCATCACTGCTGCAACACACTGCAGGTGCCCAAAGATGCAAGATAATCAGCAAAGTCCCCAAAACTTGCCACAGCTGGGAACTGGAACTATTCCAGTTCCCAGTCATTGGGGCAGGTGGCAAGAGCAGCTCAAAGCAGCCCCCCAGATCCTGCAGTCACCTGGGCACCCAGAGCAGAGAGGCGCATTATGTGGTGCCTGTTGGTGACAGCTGGCATTTCGTGACAAGTCCCTGCTCCCAAGCACAAAGGAGAGCAGACAGCGGGGCGGGCTGAGCGCATCCCCCGCGTGGGGGCCCCGGCTGCCTTGGCTGCTGGCCAGCGCTGATAAGCAGCTGTCTGACCTTGGGCTGTTGTGAAAGGAGCTCGCTTGGCACAGATGCAGGCAGGAGGCTCAGCAGGGGCTCCCTGCTTCCCCTGGGAGCTGCACTGGAGCTGAGGCCCTGGCTCTTTGTTCCTGCTGGGCTGTGCTGCTCCACTGTCCCTGTTGGTCCAACCCATGGACATGGACACGAGGCCTGACCCCGACCTGCCTCTTCACAGGGTGCTCAGGGGGAGGGCAGTGGCTCACAAAGACCTGGGAGGGACAGCTGGGTCACTTGCTTGGTTTGAGCACAAGAAACAGCCCAGCTCACTTAGGGCTGCCTTTGGTCTGTGGGGAACTGAGCAGTCAATACTGCATGACATAACACTCCTGCAAACAGACTGAAGCAGTTAGGCAAGCAATGGAAAAGCCAAGGATGGGAAACAGCAACCCCTGAAATTGAGAAAGGAGCTTACTTCTCTTTATCTAGTGAGGATATACCAGCTGTAATCCTGTGTGTAGACTTTACCACCCTCAAATAAGTGGAAAAATTATAGGACTCTGGAGAAGGGAATTTGTTGCCCTTCTTTCTTGTGCTCCTCCTGTTCTTCTTCTATAAGAGCTGTAATGAGGGATGTGGGACTCCAGGCAGCTCTTCATAATGTAGTTTGTTAGATCCAAGATGTTACAGCAGCCCAGGGTTGTGGGTGACAGAGCCTGTGCCTACAGCTGTCAGCTCCAGCTGCAGGCAGGCCTGGAGACCCTTTGGTTTTGGTTACAATGCATTATATACTTTTCTTTGCTGAGCACCTTAAAACAGAAGGACCAATCTATACCTTAATTTTTACCTATAGCCTATCATAGCTACTATAATTACCATATTCATGTTACTGTTCACCAATCACTAAAGTTAGTACGTTACAGTTTAAGCTAGAAGTTGTTTTTCAGTTTTCTTGCAGTGGAAAACTCAGAGACCTTTTTTCTACTTGCAACATCAGCAGGCTTGTTTGCCTGTGCTATCTTTCTGCTTGGTAAAAACACCTTCTTGTTTGAAGTGGGTTTATCCTTTGCTCTAAGCCATAAAAACCCCTTCTAACTAACACACCCTTTGCCTTCTTGGTTACCCAGTAAGACTGGCTCAGCAATTATTTCTTTCTATATCAAAACTTGCTTTCAATTCCATTCCTTCTTCAGATTCTACATTCAAAAATCTTTCTGCCAAGCATCCATATTTGTGAGACTTTCTTGTCAAACTTCCATCTTTCCCATTCCTGAAGCACAAACTGCAGGTGTTTCTCTCCCCAAGGCCACGCTCAGTGGCAGTGGCGTGCTCGGAGAATGCTGCAGCCTTGGTGCCACACTGTGCGGGTGGCCTGTCACTACGAAGGCTGGACCATTCTGTGTTTTGCTGCTTTTCCACAGCGTTTCGGAAGATCGGTGACGCTTCCCTGTTAGCTGTGGGTTTAAAGCCACCCCGCTCTGCGCATTTCACTGATCACAGCCCCCGAGCCCCTCAGAGCAGGCCCCGCCAAGCCCGGGAGGTGCGGGGGCGATGTCCGGGCGGGGCAGCGCTCGGGGCGGCTCGGGGCGGGGCCGGGGGCGGCTCCCGGCGGGACGGGGCGGGCGGAGCGAGGCAGCGGCGGGAGCGGAGCCGCTCCCTCAGCATTGCGCACCATGGCGGCGGCAGGAGCGCGCGGGCGTGTGGCCAGGCTGGAGGAGCTGGCGGCGAAGCCCCTGGGCGCGGCGGAGCCGCTGTCGCTGGGCTCGCTGAAGGGCAAGGTGCTGCTGGTGGTCAATGTGGCGTCGCTCTGAGGCACGACCAAGCGCGATTACCAGCAGCTCAACGAGCTGCAGCAGCGCTTCGGTCCCCGCGGGCTCCAGGTCCTCGGCTTCCCCTGCAACCAGTTCGGTCACCAGGTAAGGGCGGGTGGCGGGGCCGGGAGTGGGGCCGGGGAGCGGGGCCGGGGAGCGGAGGGGAGCCGTCCCCCGGGCCGGGCTCTCACGGGCCGTTCTCGGCGCGATTTTACCTTTGTTTCCTTAGGAAAACTGCACCAACGAAGAGATCCTTCCCATGCTCGAGCACGTTCGTCCTGGCAACGGCTTCAAGCCCAATTTCATGATGTTCGAGAAGTGCGACGTGAACGGGAAGGACGCGCACCCTCTGTTCACCTTCCTGAAAGAGGCGCTGCCCTTCCCGCACGACGACCCCTCGTCGCTGATGACCAACCCGCAGTACATCATCTGGTCCCCGGTGTGCCGCAATGACATCGCCTGGAACTTCGAGAAGTTCCTCATTCGCCCCGACGGCATGCCCTTCAAACGCTACAGCCGGCATTTCGAAACCATCAAGATCCAGGACGACATTGAGATGCTTCTGCAGAAGGTTGACTAGAAAGTTCTCTGCCCTTTGCCCTTGCTGTTGGCTGTTTTTCTTTCAGGGAGCCGCTGCTTTGGCAGAAATCCCAATGTCTCATGCAGATTTTGCTTATGATGGTGCATCTTCCAAATCCTTGAAGTGTGCCTGATGTTTTCAAAAGTTGCATGGGAATGTTTGGGAAGGAATGCCAGGGCAAGCAGCTGTGAGTTTCAGTAGTTCACTGTGATTCTCTGAATAAAAATTGTGTAGTTTCTTTAAGGCTGTGGCTTGATAAATCTGTGTGAGTTGGGTAAAACGTGGTGGGTCTGTTACCTGTTCATCAGCCCATGTGGGTGCTCACCTGGAGCACTCTAGCACGGCCGTGCAGTCAGGCTGAACTAAACTGAGGGCATGAGCTCTGCAGGCTGTGAATCAGTACCATGTCCTGCCCCATGTGTAACAAGCCTGGCAGAGCAGGAGGGCGGTGGGGAACAAACAGACCTTGCCCCAGTGCTCACTGGGCCTTCCTTAAGGCCTCTGTGCAGAGGGAACACCCTGGCATCTGGCCAGGAGGTGATTTTACACTGGCTGAATCCCCAGTGTGGCTACCAGCAACCAGTCACAACAGGCTGATACCTGCTAGGTCAGGGAGATGAGTGATTCTGCAGCTTGGGGGGACCTAGACCAGGAGCAGCACCCACTGTCCCTCCCCTTGTCCCTGAGCCACTGTCCCCTCACTGACTCTACCCCGCTTTGCGTCAGTGGTGACCCAGCACAGATCCTCACATGCTTGCCCAGTCCTCCATGAGACGGAAGCACCACGCAGGGAATCATGTGACAAACCAGTTTGTTCATGTTCCCAGAGCAATACCACCCCAATCAACCACCTGGCCCATGGGAACTGTGCCCTGCCTCAGTGTCCTTGTTTCCTTTGGGCACAGGAATTGCATATGACACTCCCAAGTGCAGATCTGCCAGGAAATATTTCCTTTTCACTTCTTCCATAACAGTTTTTTGACTCCTGGCAACCACGGAGCTGAGAAGTACTTAATGAGAGGTTGGTACAACTGAAGCCAATGATCTTGGAGGTCTTTCCTAATCTTAATGATTCTATGATTCAGTAATAATTCTGACATATTGGCCCTGCTCAGCAATCCTGGTTTTACAGGCTGCTGCTAAATGACTGAAATTATGATTGGTTTCCCATGGGAAATCATGAACCTCTGCCAAATTTCACCTGCCATCCTTCTGCCCAGTAGCTCAACTCCTTCTACAGGAAAACGTTCACGCCTCCAATTGCTCTGTGAGCACATTTTCATTGCAAGCCACTCCTCACAAGGCCTTGTAGCACTGTGCATAAACTTGGTGTGGGACTGAGGAATCCTAACCCTGACTAAAAACTTGGGCTCTCCAAGGGAAGGCATAATGCTTTCAAGCATTCATGCACTGTTTTCATAATAAAAACACTCAGGATTTGAGGGTTTGGTAGGGTTTTTTTCTTGTTTGTAGCTTTTCACTTTACAAACTCACAGTTGCTTTGTTACTGTACCTATATCCAAGGATCCCTCAAGATTGAGGAGAGACTGGGTAAACCTTGCAACCAGCACCACCCTGCTTGCTGCTACCCCTGAGTCATCGAGCTTTGAACTCGGATTGCACAATCCTCACCGGGGGATTTCTTAAATCCCAGAACAGCTTCATAGAAAAAAACAGGATGTTTTCAGCAGCTATTGTAGCTTTGCAGCAGATGATGCATGGTGTAGGGGATTATTTTTTCAGTTAGTTCTACTTCCTTCATAAATGCAAGATGTTGAAATAGGTGGAAAGTACAGGGGATCAGGAGCAGCAGAAACCTAGGGCACTGAAAATCTTTCTCAACGTGAGCTGTGGCACTTCCTCATTCCTGACTCACCAAACTCGAGCTTTTGAGTGGGGCCTCCTCTGTCCCTAACCAGCCTCTGGCTCTGGCCAAGGCCCACAGGGAGCAGAGCCCAACACCTGCTGCATCTCCATCATGCCAAAAAAGGTCTCTTGCACCTTGCACTGTGCTTATTCTGTGCCTGTGGCCAAGGGATTTATTTACCTTCTGACTGCTGGGGCTGTGCTAGCAGAACAACAAAGCAACAGCTCCAGCTGTGCCAGAAGCAGCACACTGACACGATTCCAGGACAAAACTGAGCCATGCCAGCAGGAAGATGAACAATCCCAGTGTAAGCACACCAGCAGGAACTCAGCAGCGTGGCTGAAAGCTGCCCAGCCTTGTAATTCCCAGTCTCATTTCAGCATTCCCTGCAGCAGCTGGCTCTGGGGTCAGTGGGCTGCAGCACAGAGGGCACTGGCTGGAGCTCCCTGGCAGTGACAGGGACAGTGCACCACAGTCCCCACACAGGATCTCACCCCAAACCTTGGCTGGTGCTGTGATGAGGGGAGGTGAACACCACAGGCAGCAGCTCTGTACTGAGGGGAGGCATGAAGAATCCCAGGCAATTCTTCAGGTATTGTAAATCAGCCCAGTTCTATTTCTGTAATTCCAGAGAGAAACAGACTGACTCAGAGGGCAACCTTAAAATAAATACTACTTTAGCACAATTGGCTGCTTCTGTGGCTTGAGGAAGTTGTCCTTTCAACATCTCCTGTCTGTCACATATACCCTCCTACACTACACTTTAATTGCAAACACTTAATCCCTCTGTTAGTGTTCCTGTTTTTCCATTTTTCTTGCACATCAAAGTTTCATATATGCTCTCCTTCACAGAAAGTATTTGTCCCCTACTTGTCCCCCCTCCCAGTGATTCTTCCCCCCTTTAGCTGCTAATAGTCACTACCAACTTCTTAAATACTTAAACAAGTTCAAATATTTGAAGCTTTCAGGAGTGTTACCTAGTTCGAAGAAAAATTATCCTTCCTGGTCCTTTCTCCCTCACCCAGATTCCCTAGTGTTCTGCCCACCAAACCCTGGGCTATCTGCTGAAATCCTGGCTGATGAGATGTGGTGTTCAGAAGTGTCTACTCAACAGAAGTGCCATCAGCCTGAGACCTTTCTTACTCAGCCTGTACAAGGTTCTTTCAGCTATTTAAATTCCCTTTCTCCTCGGCAGCTTTCAGTCACTGTGTTTGATCATTGCCATCATAAGGCAGGCTGGGAACACCTGCCTCAGTCCTGTGGTACTTGAGGGGGCTTTGCTGCTGTCAGTGCCACTTTCACACCCATCGGGATGAGCTGGAGATGGGGGCAGAAGTCCATGGCTGAAAGAAAAGTGCTTGAGGAGCGAGGAGAACACAGACATCTCTGTCTACAGTGAAACTGGAACAATGTAATTTTCTTGCACTGAATCAGAAAGCCCTGAATTAAACCATTTAATTGTTTACCACACTTTCTATGAGGAGTCAGTAATTCATTAGCAGAGTGAGGTCAGCCACCAAGCACTATCTCAGAATAGCTGACTCATTTTAAAAACACACCCAGCCTTGCCATAATAGGGTGTGTTAGAGCCTGAAGGGGCCCTACCCTCTGAGAAAAACTGAAGTAACAACACTCAACTCTTACTGGAAGGAGAAAATGGTTCTTTCAGCCTTAACTGAATGAAATTGCCCTGCTGTCAGGAAGATAAAAGGCTTTTATCACGTTACCCTGGTTGCTGCAGCAATGCCAGCCTGGCAGCAACCAGAGCCCACCTGCCCATGGTGCTGCCAGAAGGCTCCTGGCACAGGCAGTCACAGCACCCCCACAGCACCCTCGCCTTTTTTTCACATAAGGTAAAGGGATTTCTTTGGTGCATCCGTTTAAGGCAGATTTTTTTGAATTCTTCCCAAGAGCCCTCCTTCTCAAGGACCCGACACGGTACTGGAGGGATCAATGCCTGCATCTCCTGGAGCAGTTCTCTCCTGAGACATGCCCCAGTCGATCTCACACACCCGTTGTCCCGTTTATTCCCCTAACAACTGGAAGTGCAACGCCCTCACCAGTGTGCCCCACGTCAGAAAATGGAGCGTCTAAAACCGAAACCACGGTCCAACCAAATGTTTCTGCCACCAGTGTTGACAGAGAGAAAGAAAAATAAACTCTTTATGAAGAACTAAAGGTTTCAGCTTGGGTTCGATCTTCACTGAGCCATAATTCAGGGAGGAGATTCTTGCTGAGAAAGTGAAGCACAGGGTGTCTGGAGCCCAGAGCAAGGGGCTGGCAGGAGCCACTCTGGGCAGGTTTGGGGAGGGCTGGGCTGGTGCTGCTGCGGAGGCGGAAGGGAGCACAGTGTTCGCACAAGTGTTTTTATCTGGGCACTCAGAGAGGCTGTCCAGGGAGCCCGCTCGACCACGAAGCTTCCTCGGGGACGAGGTCTATACCCGCGGGAAGAGCGCTCCTGCTCCCCGGCCTCCCCCTGCAGCCCCCGTACGGGCGCTCAGCGCGGAACACACCCCACCCTTCCCAAGCGCCCTCACGGTGCCGCCGCAAGATGGCGGCCGCCGCCATAGCGCGCGCGGCCCCGCCCATCCCGTCACGGAGCGCGCGCGGGCGGGGCGGGTCCCTCCCACTCGCCCAGCGCGTGCCCGCCCGCGCGCTCGCGCGCGCTCCGACCTCCGCCCGCGCCGGGTCTCGCGCACGGACATGGCGGCGGCCGCGGCCGGCGGGGAACGGACCCGGCCGGACCCGGCGGAGCAGCGGGCCGAGCTGGGGCCGCTCCTGGCCACGGCCCTCCGGCCCGGCGAGTCCTGGTGAGCACACCCGCGCCTCCCCTCCCTCCCCGTCCCCCTCCCCTGCGGGCGGCGGGGCCTGCGGACCGGGCCGCGCCGCCGCTGAGGGGCCGCGCCGGGCGGTGCCGTGTGTTGCAGGTACCTGGTGGAGAGCCGGTGGTTCAAGCAATGGAAGAAGTACGTGGGCTTCGACAGCTGGGACATGTTCGGCGCCGGCGATCCCAACCTCTTCCCGGGCCCCGTCGACAACGCGGGCCTGTTCCCGGGGCCCATCGACAACTCGGGCCTGTTCGGCGGTGAGTGCTGCGGGCAGCGGGCCGGGGCTGGGGCTCGGCCGGGAACTTCCCCGCGCCGCTTTCGCTTTCGGAGCCGGGCGCTGCAGGGGCCGCGCGGCCGCACCGCCCTGGCCGTGAGGGGACCGGCCGGGCTCTGCCGCCCCGGAGCGCCGCTGTTCCTCCGTGTCCCGGCACTACGTGTGTCCCTCTGGAGAGGAAAAGGCGCTGATTGTGATGCCCTGCTCTCTGCTGTCTGTCTCCTTTTAGATCCGCAAACTCAAAGTTTGAAAGAACACCTCATTGATGAGCTGGATTACGTGCTGGTGCCCACCGAAGCCTGGAACAAGCTAGTAGCGTGGTACGGCTGTATAGACGGACAGCAGCCTATTGTGAGGAAAGTAAGTATGGCTGAATCAACTTCTCCTCCTCCTGGTTTCATTTTTTGATCTCCATCAAACGTAAACGGTTTGTTTTGCCATATGCCAGCTAAGACAGGATTCTCAGTAGCTCTTTGGAGATAATAACGTGATGTCTTTTTGCCTTGTCTGAAAAATTACTTGCCTGTATTTCAGCCAAAATGCCTGAATGTTTAGGGGTTCTGAGTTGATGGTTTATTTGGGGCAAGAACCCTGAACCTTGTTCAGGTTATGATTCTTTGGACTAGTACAATGCTTTTATATTGCATGGAATAGTTTGTACTTTGTGGATCAGTGTAAGTTGTTGGTCAAACTAGTTTATCTTCCAGGACAGAATGAGTCTTTTAGTGCAGATGGATTAGGGGCTTCCTCTGGAATGTAAGGTGATTCTTATTTTCTCTTCCAAAATTGTGTGATTCTAAAATCTTTCTAAAGAGATGGATATATGGTTTTGTTCTGTAAGTCATATTTTTGGTTGACAATTGCAGTCAGGTATGCATTCTGAATATATAACCTGTTTTGTAAGGTGGAATTGACAAGTGTTTGTTTTCATTTTGTTTGGGGTTTTTTTTTGGTTGGTTGTTTTTTTTGGAAAGTGTATAGGTAAAAGGTTTTTTGTTTTTATTTAGTTTTTGCCCATTGTTCTGACTAAATTGAGCAATGCCAGTGTGTGGGGCTCATTAAGAAACTAATCACTACACCAAGTGTTGATGTAATATGGAATTAACATCACTTATGTTTAAGCAGCGCTGTGTTGTAAGTAAGAGTTACTTCAGGTGTGCAATACCTAGCAATATGTGGCACCAGAAGGGAAGTAAGATCAGGAAGTGCTGGAATGTTGTCATTCAGTGTGGGCTAGAAATTGCAGGTAGTAAGAAATTCTGATGTCTTCAGGAGTGGTGAGTTAACCCAGGATCACCTGGGTTACTTCAGGTTCACTCAGCTGAGTAGACAGAACTCCCATGGAAGCAAGAAGCAGGAGAGGAGAAAATAATTACAGCATTAAAGGAGATGTGGTTTTAGAGAAACATGTAACATCTTGAGGAATTGTGAGTCTGTGCTGAGAGGGAGAACTGGTGCTGTCAGTGATCAGTGCCTCTCCAAGTGAGGGAGCTTTCCTTCCTGAGCTGGCTGATTGCTGTCACAAAGCCCCTTTTTTGTGGCACACTCCCTTTTCTGAAAAAATTGAAATTTGACAAGAGATTTGGGAGCTATTGGGGAAACACTTGGGCTTAACTGCATGAGCCTTCTTTTGTTGTGGTATGTGATGCTGCTTTCAGTGGTGCAGTAACCAAGGGGGTAGAGCTCAGTGCTGGTTTACAGACCTGACATGCCAGGTTATTCTGGGTCTATTAAGAGTAAATTTTTCAAGTTTTGAATTGCTATGAAACTGTCAGTCTCTGTTGTTAACCTGATAACTGAAGGGGGTTTTTATATTTAAGGAGACACTAAAATATAGCAGAATGGTTGGTTTGTGGGAGGTAAGAGCATCTTACAAAAATCCAGTAGGTCAGCGAGACACAGAGGCTGCCCTGCTGCACCTGAGCAGGATGTGGGCAGGATCTGGTTACACTATTCCCCAGACTGCATGAAAAGTCAAGCACTTAAACTTGTGGTCCTTGAGTGCCTTAAGACTTTTCCTAAAGATGGATCAACTGTAATTCATATATAAAAACATCCATAAAAGTAGGATCTGGGAAGTGATTTTCAGGCATCTTTATGGTTTTAAAAGATATTTCTTCCATCTCTGTGTTTGATGATCAGAGCCAAGTACAGGAGGATTAGATTTGATTTATTTGTGGTTCAATTTCTTTTGATAGTCTCAAACCATATTTTTGTGCAGTCATCTCTGGAGTCCTGTGGGAAGGTTTATTAATGTGCTTCCTCAGCAGCTGGGTTGTGCTGAGATTGCTGGGCAGTGGCATGACATGAGCTGTCCTTTGGCAGAGAACAAGGAAGCTGCTCAGATGCAGTTTAAAAGACATCTGCAGGTGATTAGAGACTCTATTCCTCCATCCTGATGGACACAGTGATCTGATCAGGAACTTCTTGGAAAGAGTTCTTTTCTTTTCTGAATATGGCTCTTATTTGTTTCTGACTACAGAATGCTGGAGAACAGGAAGTCACATTTAGTGACATTTATTCTGAAAAATAAATGGAAACTTTTGACTTGGTTTCTTTTCTTTCCTGAAAACAAGTCTGCTCTGCTTGTCAAGAAGCTGTTTAAACAGGGAGTTTTACTTTCTGTTGTAACAGCAAAGTACTGAAGATCTTGTCAAATGTGTTTGTTAATTATTTACCTTTAAAGCACCTTGCATATCTAATAAAACCTTCTAAAAGCAGCAATCCTCAGAAATGGAAGCATAATTTAGTAGAATTGTCACTATAAGTCTAGGTCTTAATGCTTTATTTCTTTCCAAAGCTGTAATATGTTAGGTGTAGATCATACCAAGTTTGGTGTCACAGGAATAGAACGGAATATTTCAGTTGGAGGGGACTTAATCATCTGGTCCAACTGCCTGACCAATTCAGGTCTGACTGAAAGTTAAAGCAAATTAAGGGCATTGTCCAAATGCCTCTCACTGTTACTTTTAAAAATTATACCAGCTTTTTCAATGAAATATGTTCCCATTTTCAGAGGCTTTGTAGCTGCCAAGAACTCTGGAGAGAATTGAGGTGTGGGGTTTTCTTTCTTTTCTTACTCTTCCTATTACATTGCAGTTGTCTCATAACTGGCCTGTGAAATGTGCTTTTCTTTCTGGCATAATGTGTTCTGTGATCTGTAGGTGAAGAATGGTGTCCAGTTTTATGGAATTTATTTTAAAAATATGCTGAAAGCTAGTGGCATGAGTAAATGTACCTATTGGAATATTCTGTCAAATACAAAGTTGATTTGAAAGGTACTCTGAAATAAAGCAGTGGCATCCAAACAACTTCAGAGGTACTTTTCTGTTCTTGCTAGGAGAGAGTTTTGAGGCAGGTTCTGTGTACTGTGCAGAAAAATAATTAATGCTTTGGTTTGCTCTCTTCTGGTAGAAGAGATTTTGCTCCAGTGTTGCAGCCTGTTTTAATTCTTTTATAAAACTTTAACAAATACTAGAGGCAAAAGGTAATTTTCTTCTAGAATGCTTTGTGTTATGAAGGATTTTTCATGAGTGGTTAGCTGACACTGCCAGTTCAGCTGTGATATGGACCTCTGGAACTTTGCACTGTGGAAGGAAAGCGCTGGGATTTCCCATTTAAAAAACCAAACAAAACCCCCTAAACAAGCTGGTGACTGAAAGTGGGAGCAATCAGTGTTCAGTTTATGGCTTGACTCTCAGTTCTCCACAAGGCTCACAGCATTTACAGCTGTGTGCCTCAGAGGAGGGCTCAGTGCTGCAGCTCTGTGTTGCCTTGCCTCAGAGGAGGGCTCAGTGCTGCAGCTCTGTGTTGCAGCTCTGTGTTGCCTTGCTCCCTGTGCAGGTGGTGGAGTATGGGCTCTTTGTGAAGCACTACAAGGTCGAGGTTTATCTCCTGGAGCTGAAGCTGTGCGAGAGCAGCGATCCCGACAATGTCATCAGCTGCCACTTCAGCAAGGCAGATACTGTTGGTAAGTCATTCTCTGACAGATGAAGCTGTGCTCTGAGGCTGTCTCAGGAGATAATCTCTGCCCTCCAGAACCTCCAGACTGGAGCAAATCTGACTTTTCTCTCTCATTGCTATATTTTTCACCTGTTAAAATGCTGAATGTCAGCTGTCCTGTATCTACAGTATTAAACTGAAGAAAGCATCTGTTGTGGTCTGACACTGGCCAAAATGCCAGGCACCCTCAAAAACTGCTCACTCACCCTCCCCAGCCACAGCTGGGCAGAGGAGAGAAGAAAATTAACAAAGGGTTAATGACTTGAGAATAAGGACTGAGAGAAAACACTGCAAGGGCAAAACAGGCACAATTTAGAGGTATACAGTCAGTTTAATACTAACAGAATCACAGGAGGATAATGAGAAGTAAAAATAAGCCTTTAAAAACACCTTTTCTTCCCCCAGCCCCTCCCTCCTTCCCACCCACAGGCCATGGGGGTTTGGTGAGTTTATCATCTGAGGTTTTCCTCTGCTGCTCCAGGAGAGGAACCCTTCCCCTGTGGGGCTGTGGGATCCCTCCCACAGGTGACAGCTCTCCATGTACTACTCTGGTGTGGGTCCAATCTCATGAGCAGCAGTCCTCCTAACACTGCTGCAATGTTAGCCTCTCCCAGGGGCACACAGCCCTCCCAAATTGCTGCAGTGTCAGCCCCTCCCATGGGCACACAGCCCTCCCAAAACTGCTGTGGTGGGGGTCTCTCTTCACATGGAGTGCAGTCCTCCAAGGACAGGCTGATCCAGCCTGGAAGCCGGGCCCTCTCTCTCCACTGGGGCTTCTGCTGGATTACAGCCTCCTGCAGGCATGGTGGGTGGATCTCTGCATCCCCCCTGGATCCCCATGGGCTGCAGGGGCTCAGCTGCTTCACCCTGGTCTCACCACAGCCTGCAGAGGAGTCTCAGCTCAAGCACCTGCAGCACCTCCTCCCCCTCCTTCTCCGCTGACCTTGGTGTCTCCATGTTGTTTCCCTCACATGTTCTCACCTCCTCCACTTCTCTGACTAGGAAATAACTTTGTGCAGTTTATTTTGGTTTTCTTCTTAAATATGTAATCACAGATGTTACCACCCTCTCTAACTGGCCCATGCTTGGCCAGCAGCATGTCCTTGTTTAGAGCCATCAGGGATTGGTTCTGCTGGACATGCTGGAAGCTCCCAGCAGCTCCTCACAGGAGCCACCTCTGTGGCCTCTCCCCCTACCAAAGTGCAGGCCATGCCAAACCAGCACAGCGTCTTTATGGGCACCTTGACAGTAGTAACTGAAAACTTGACCCTGTGTTTTCAGATGAAGAGAAGTTGGCCTTTGGGCAGAAAGCTCTCAGAGTGTTCTGCATGTTATTGGTTTGAGGGCTTGACAAGCAAATACATGACTGAAAACAAAAGTTTTTAATTTTTTCAGACTTAATATTTGGCAAACTATATGAGCAATTATAACTTCCATAATATGTTTTCTGCTTGAAGGATCTTGAAGGACAAGTGATGTATGTCCTTGCTAAATGAATGTCTTAGTGTTTCTCCTAAAGCACTCATGTTTTAGGAATTTTGGTGTTTTTACTTTCTCCTGAACAGCTACCATCGAGAAAGAAATGAGAAAACTATTCAATATCCCAGCTGAGAAGGAAACCAGGCTATGGAACAGATACATGAGTAACACTTATGAGCAGCTCAGCAAGCTGGATAGCACAGTGCAAGATGCAGGGCTCTATCAGGGTCAGGTAAGGGGCATAACTTTTTCTCTCTCTTTTTTTTTTTTTTAATGTGCTTTTGCTGATGTGTATATTTTTTCACTTGCTTTTATGTACTTTAAGCAAACATTGACAATGGGATTTGCTAATGCTTTTGCAAAATGTGTAACAGACTTGCAGTTACCTTTATTACCTGCACTCTCTTTCAGGTTGTTTTAATAGAAGTGAAAAATGAAGATGGCACGTGGCCTGGACAGCATTGCCTGGCAAAGTAAGCAAGCATGTTCTAAAGGTTTCTGTTATTTTGTGCAGCTTGTTTGCTAGGCTTTAGTGACCACATGTTCTCTCTGAAAGCCTGGTTATCACTGGCTGTTGTGGCTTCCTTTGTTTTGGTTATTTTGAAGGAGAGAAAATCTCAAATACAAATATTCTTCAGTGGTTCTACTGCTGGTTTCTTTTCTTAGCAAGAGTGTGTTTTAAAGCCTGTTTCAAACAGGTTGTATAAGGATTAAATAGCTTAGGGTTTCTATAGTGCTTAGGAGGCAAAAGTACTATTTGTGTTGAGCTGGTGTGCTTAAAAAGCTATCTCTGCACACTGCACAGTGAAATAAATAATCTGTCCTTTGCTGTTGTAGAACAGAAAGGATCTTGGAGTGTGTTCCCAAACCTGCCAGTAGTGAATGCTCAGAGTTCTGGTAGTTCCCTCTTAAAAAGGGTATAGAAAATAGGTGACTAACACCCTTCCCACAAAAGACAATTACAGAAGCCTGTAAAAGTGACCCAGATTCCCTCAGTGCTCTCTGATTTAGAGAAGAGATGGGTATTGCGGGGCTTGGTGAAATATGATGTGTATAGAGTGAATGGTGTAGAATGGAAGTTGCAATGATAAGGAACTGCTCATATCAAGTCCTGCCACAGAAAGTAGAATTTGATGACTTCCCCTGTCTGATGCCTGCTTGGTGCCATTCCAGGGGCCATCTGACTTGATATTGATAAAGAAAATGCTTTTCTGTACAATCAGTTCACTTACAGAGCCTGATGCCAAGTGATCTCATTTGAAATCAGGATACACTAGTGTTAAACTTGAAGAGTTGATTAGATAGGTCAGTGAAACCTCTTCTGAAACAGTACTTTGAGAGATCATACTGTGGAAATTAATCAGGAGAATGCCCTGAATGAGATTACAATGAACTTTCTATAGGATTGCCATGTGAAAAGCAACTAAGCATTCACATCATGTACCTGGTTGAAGTCAGTATGGGAGATGCAGCTGTGCAAGACCAATCACAACCTTTTGTTTCTACAGGAAACAAAGCTAAAAAGGAGCTGTGTAGCATTCTCAGGCCTCAGAGTAGTCCTTTGTCAGCAGCTAGTTTGATATGTAAAGGCTTTGATTTAACCTCTAGTGATAGATAAATGAAAGTGGGTATTGGTATGTAGATTACTATTTTCTAATGACATAAAAATATTTACTGATTATAGCATGAAACTTGTGAAATTGACTTGATACTGATAATGGTGGCTGAAAGAAGTGTATTAAGTAATACAAGGATTATATGTTCTTTTGTACTTTGTCTTATGCTTTGTCCTATCTCAGGCAAGATTTTGCCTCAGTGTTCTATTTCTCAGCTCCAGAAAATACATGGGGAAATTAATATTTGGAGCTTTTTTTTTTTTCTGGGCTGCACGAGTTTATTACTGAAAGGTTATGAGGGAATTTTTTATGAATTTAGTTTTGATGACATCAACCAAACAGAATGCAGAGCTCCCTGCTGTTGATAGAGAATTGGAGAGCACCTGCATCACTGCCCAAGTGCCAAGAGAGGTTCTGGCAAGCTGGGAGTTCATATCCTCCCCACTCAGAGGGTGGCTGCAAAGTGACCATGGCCTGGGTGGTTCTGTGCCATCAGGATTTTTCCCCACCATTTGCAGCTTGTCAGAGGCACTGGCCCCCTAGCAGAGGAAATAGCTTTTCCACAGGTTTGGCAGCTGTGGAAATTGTTTCCCCAGCCATCAATCTGGCTGACATTTTACAGGAAAAATGCTCTTAAACTCCACAGCAGTCCCTGGGTGGTATATTCAGCCTGTGCTTGGCCACTGCTGTTAGTTTGCTGCTTTCTAAAGAACAAAATAGTTTCTTCTTACTGTAGTTTGAAACTGCTTTTACTTCTAGACAAAGTTTCAGAAGAGGGAATGGATTTTACTTATTCTAGGAATTTCAAAATTAGAGGCATACTTTGTTTCTGAAGGGAGATTATGTCAATGACTCTGTGGAATTTAGTACTCTTAAATTGTTACTTACAGGACTCCCAAAATAAAGTCCTGAACTAGCAGAATTCCATTTCAGCCCTAGCACACTTTTTTTTTTCCCCTGCCTTTTTTTTTTTTTTTCATCCTGGATATAATTTTCTTAGTGAAGGCAAACAAGAAGTTGTGTTAGTTCTTGAAAATAACACCTTTTCCACCTGGGATTGTACTTGAAAACTGAAGTGAAGTTGTATTTAGTGTCTGCCTGGTATTTCTCCCTTTTCAATATGCAGCAGTAAAATACCTTTGGTTCTTTGGTTGGAGCTAGAATTTTCCTGCTGTTTCCTCTTCCAGCTCCTCTGTTTACTCATGGCACTGTGTGATTTCAGAGGACCCCTTCAGCACTGGGCTAAATATTTTGTGTGCAGATCTTTATTCCCTGACTTTGAAGTGCTTGAGTTTGCAGCAGATGCCAGGCTTGCAGGGGAGCCCTGAGGATGTAACATAAGTTCTGGAGGCTTTTGCCTGTAAGAACTTTTCTAAATGAGCATCCATTACTGCCTCTGCTTTGTCAACTGAACAAAATCCCAGCTAATCTGGCTCTGACAAAAACTTTTTGTCACAAAATTACTATTTTATTATTGGTTGTGTAAAGGAGGACTGACTCTACTGCTCTAAAGGTGGCCTCAGCTGAATTGAAACACTTTTTCTATCTGTGCCTTTCAGCCACCTGAAAGCCTTTTACAATATTTTTCAAGTTGTTTAGTTTAGGAGTTTTTTTACCATATGGACTCAGAGTAATTTGATTTTATCCTCTTTGTCCTGTAAGTTTCCAGATTTCTCCTCTCTTGCCATTTGTGTGGGTTTTTGACACACAAAACCCACAGATTTTGTAGCAAGACAAAGCAGCTGTCTTTACCTGCAGATGGGACACAGTGTGCTTCAGTGTTGTGAAGATGAAGTTGGGTTTCAGTGGTAACCCAGATCATAAATTTCAAAGATGAAATAACTTTGTTCTCTTACTTCAGAACAAGGTCTTGGGGCCTCCATTTCTGAGGGAGCAGAAGTCACATCCTGTGAGAGAGGTGGCAATAGAGGGGGCAGATGCCTTTGACCAGACAAAGTCTGCATGTTCCACAGAAACCCCTTTTGTGGCACTGGGGATAAACATTTGGCATCCAGGTTGTCTGTTGTCACTGTGTGTGAGTGAGGCAGTCCTTGAGAGCTTGCAGTACTCTGGGCTCATTAACAATGGCTTTCCAGGCTTCAAGTGGGAAGCTTTCAGAGAAAAATGTTTTTCTTTGCTTCTCTCTGTGCCCTTCACCTGCAATCAATGGCTGTCTTTGTGAGCATCTTGTGAAATGAGGGGCAGCAGCTGTCCTCAGGAAATCCTTTCTTCAGTAGTTACACACAGATGAGTAATTTCTAAAATGTAGGAGTATGTAGAATTCTTTATCTTCTCAAATACATTTGGTTTCTGTTCTTTTATTCTCACATGGAAAGCTCTTAACCTCTCTTGTTGTTTTGCTACTTTCATGAACCTTCCCAATTTTCTAGCTGGAACTCACTCAAGATCCTGGATGACTTTGTAGGTAGCACCTTGTGAAAAGACTCTTGACTTGTGTCTTACCTTTGCTTTCTGATCTGTTTTTTTTGTCTTCCTTTGTAATTCTTAGCTTTTTGTTTGTTTGTGTAGGATGCTGTTGAGGTACTTGGAACTGTTTAGTTGCCATGTGACTTGATGAAACACTGTCTCTATGCTTCTCTTGGAAACCTTGCAATCCCTTAGCAGGTTGTCCTCATTTTCCTTTTTCACCAGTAGATTTTCTTCTTATGATTTTCTGAGTTTCACTCTCTGGGAGATCAAATGTGTGAAGCAGAGATGCTTAGTTCTCAAGTCTAGCATTTTCTAGATTGCTCCCCTTTGCTTCTAGGTAATTCACTACTTCAGACTTTTAAAATGTGTTCTTAATGGATTTACATGCTGTTGTTACCTAAACTGTTTTATTCTTGACCCTTGAAACCCACACATATGAACATGAGTGTGATAATTGTTGTGTAGTCTAGACCTTCTGCTTTCCCATTGATTTTACTTTGGTGTCCAGGTAATCTTGAAGTTCCACCTCCAGCATGGAACAACAGAATGTTGTGTATTGTCCCAGACATGGTTCTCTCAGTTATTCTGCTAGATCTCATTCTTTCCAGGATACTTTTCTGTATACTTTTTTGTTGTGCTGACTGGTGAGTTTTTTTAGCATGCTTCAGGCTTTGACTGTGTTTGGGGTGTTCCAGTTTCATCTGGAAGCTCCTCCTGTAACTTGTTTACTTCTGTATTTATTTTACTGCTATTATATTTCCAAACTGTTGAGGCTGTCCAGCTGTTCTGCCTTGTCATGGCCTTTATGGCTTGTTCATTGTTCTATAGTTTTTTTCCCACTGAGGTTTTCCAGAACAATTTTTTTAGTGCTATCTGAGCTATGAATATGCATTTTTAGTTTGTGTCATTTGAAAACAAGGGCCACAATAAAAAAGAATAAATTCACAAGCTGAAGTTTGAGAGCCCTATCCTCTACTGGCTCCCTGCTCTGTTTTGGGGCTAGTAGCAACTGTTGTGTGGCTGTTGGTGTCGTGCACCTTTTTACTTTTGGTTTCGTGTGTTTATTTATTTGGGCAGAGATGGAGAGATTAGACCAGTCAACTCTTACTATAGAGAAACTAATTAGTGTCAAAATTAGTACTGTCTTGTGGTTTTGCCTTTTTTTTATGGAACTGTCGATGACAGGACACTGTTAAATTTTAGTGCCTTGTTGGTTATCTTCTTCCTGATGAATGTTGTGTTTGAATAGATGGTCTGAGTTTCAGGTAGGGGAGGACTGACCTGGTCACTTTCTAATGCAGGTAGAGTGTTCTGTGGTCTTCTGATTTGGGAGATTTTGCTTGCTTATTTCAAGGTGGTTTACTCATAAAATTAAAGCTTGCTTCCCTCTCACACTGAATTGCTACTTATTTCTGTCTGGGACTCAGATTTGCCTTTAAACAATAATTGTTGCTCCTACTTCTGGTACATTTTTCCTGATATTTCTGTTCCAGACAATTGTTTGGAAATGTGATCAAACAGATTAAAGCAGTAAATTCTGTGTGGGGTAACTAACTATAGCTCAGCAAGTCCTTGGAGTTTTGTGGGAGGTGGGGCTGGGGATAAAGAAAGCAGTAGCACTGTTTCTGCTTCTTTTTCCTTTCTCCCAGATCAAGCACTGCAACTAGCAGAAACTTTACTACCTCTTCAAAATCATCAGCAAGTTCTTATTCCTCAGTGTCTGCCACTTCTGTCATTACTAACGGTGATAGCAGTAACTCCTATGGACTCAACAGCTCCCACCTGGGCAGGGGGTAAGAGCAGGAATGTTCTTTTTGTTTTGTCACCCTTCATGTGAGTGATCATGCATCCTTGCCTGTATAGAAAAGGAGTGTGATGGTGCCCTAGAGGACTCCTACTATTCTTGTGTACCTGTTTATCAAACTTGGCTTTTTGAAACCACTGCCTTCTGCTGTTCCTTGCTGACTTGCAAAAGTAGTGCATGTTCCAGAGCTTACTAACTGCCAGAGCATTGCCTGTTTTTTGTGGTGACTCAGAGCATGAGGGAAGGGGTTATGTTCTTTTGTCTGTCTGCCATTGTGGTAGAAGCCTTCCAGGTACAGATCATAATTCTCTTATTATTCCTTAAAGTGCATTATCTAGACTCTTGCTGTGTTAGGGTAGTGTGCTGTTTACTTACAGACAGAGGAAATGAATGTGTTAAGGGCCATAAATAAATAATAGACTTTGTAAGGATTAATGTTTCCAAAGTTAGCATGTACATTTTTTTCCTGATATGCAGCATTAGCCCCTATGAGGTAGCGCAAACAGGTAGCCTGATTTAAAAAATTCAGTAAACAGTTTTCTGACTTGTATTTGATGTGACTTCTAAATAGTAGTGAGACTCAACAAACTCATTGTGGAGTTCACTGTATTGTCTTTTCTTGCAGAGGTTCTGGGTTTGGCTGTAACTCTTACAACTGCAGGGACAGTGCTTCCCTCTCACAGCCTGGACTCTGTGGACTCAGTAACCTTGGAAACACCTGCTTCATGAATTCTGCATTACAGGTAAGAATTAGAAAGAGCCCTCATTAGAATTAAATAAAAGATCAGTCTCATAATATTGTGGATTAAAATCTGTCAAAAGAAAAGAATATTTAATGTGATTCCATGGGGAGACTACACCTCAAAAGTAAACAGACCAAAAAATCATGTTTAGTTTGGCTTATATTTAGCTCATTAGTACTGTAAAACAGATTACAGTGTTGGGAACTGAATCTGAAATATGTGGCATTTGAAATGGCCAGGGGAAGTTGTATTGAGCAGGTGCCTGACTGTAACACAAGGTCCCAGTGCTGTGCCCTGCCAAAAATGTCTGACATGGAGGATGTTTTGGCTTGTGTGGGCTGCACAAATGACATGAGCAGCTCACTATGTGCAGTTCTGGACCTGTGTAAAGATTCTTGAAAAATGAAGAGCATGAAAAGCCACAGGAAGGGTTCAGGTTCATTGTACAAGTTGTTAAGGTTGAAACAGTGATGCAAAGCTAATAATTATTTCTTTTCTTTTGAACTTAATTTCTTAGGATTATTTTGTTCATTTTAAAGAATGCAAAAACTTGCTGGGGTAGTTTTTTGCTAAGAAGTTAAAACAAAATATGAGACAAATTGTATGAATTTTGATTTAAGGAATGGGCAGACTTCTAGTGTGATACCAATGCTGTGAAATTACTTCAGTCACTCTGTGATGGCTTTGAAATCTGGAACAGGTCTTAAAATAACTAATGCATTATGCACATGGTATTCAGGACACCACAATAAACTTGGGCTGCCCTGCTTTTTGTTCAACATGATTTTATTTTCAGTTGTGTCATGGTATCCTTCAGCTACTCTATTTTCTTGGACTTAGCTAAGAGACAACTTTAAAATTTTTTATTATCCAAGTGACTTAAATCAAATGTACTTCAATCTTAGTTTGTCATGCAAACTAGTCATGTTAAGAACCAATTACTTTCTTTCTTGTATTTACCATTATGCTTTAATTTTCTAGATATCAGTCTTTCAAATGCAAATTTCTGCCTTAATTTTTTCTTTGTTTTACTAAACAAACTCTCAGTCTCACCAGTTTTGTTAACTTGGTACATGTTCTGATGTGAAAGTTGGTTTTGTTGTTTCATTGTCACACAAATCTCTTGTCCTGTGCAGTAAATTAATTTTCTTAATCTTTTCTCAGTGCCTGAGCAATACTCCTCCTCTGACTGACTACTTCCTGGAAGATAAATATGAAGCTGAAATAAATCAGAACAACCCCCTGGGGATGAGGGGAGAAATTGCAGAAGCCTATGCAGATCTCATTAAACAGATGTGGTCTGGGAGGCAGTCTCACGTGGCCCCACGGATGTTCAAAGTAAGTGTGTCCTGTTCCTGTAGCACAGCTCTGGACAGCAGAAACAGTGAAAGCTAACATGCCTGCTGTGTATTTGGATGTTATGAAGGCAGTAAGGACAGAATTGCTCCAGTGTTTCATGGTTTGTGAATGCTTTTTGGAGTACTGGGAGGAACTTGTCAGTGAGCAGTGTCCTTCCTCAGGGTTTGCTACTGCTCTTTAATGTTACTTAGTAAATGACCTCCCAGCCTGAGGGCTGTTTACACATGAATCAGAATGGTCTTTGCTGCAAGACTTTAGCAAGGTCGTATGAATTGCCAGCTGTGAACTTTGGTCAGTGAGAAAAGGTGTGCAAGTTACAAATCTGAACATTTAAATTATGAAGTGAACATCAAAACACATCCCCTTGTCTATAACTTTGTTTATTGGTGTAATGTTCTCATTGCTTCAGTGTGAAGAGCTGCTTTCTGCTGAAATACTGAAAGTAGCTGGGGAAATGGTTCTGGCACCTTTCCCTGCATTAGCATCCAGTTCACCATGGCCTGCTGCCAGCAGAAGGTGGTGCTGAGCTGAGCTCTGCCAAAAGCACAGCCTGAGTGTTCTGTGTCCCCTCACTGTTGCCTTGGTGTTTCAGACACAGGTTGGGCGATTTGCTCCTCAGTTCTCAGGATACCAGCAGCAGGACTCCCAGGAGCTCTTGGCTTTTCTGCTGGATGGCTTGCATGAGGATTTGAACAGAGTGAAGAAGAAGCCCTACTTGGAGCTGAAGGATGCCAATGGCAGACCTGATTCGGTACAGTGCCCTTTGCTTAAGGATTCCCAGGGCATTTAGTTGGGTTCTGGGACACTCCTGGCCTTCCTTCTGCTCAGAAGCCACACAAACATCCTTCCCACAGAGCAGTGTCCTTGGCACAGGACAGACTTGTCATGCCTTGTTGCTCTCTACCTAAATAGAGAAAAGGAATTATCTTATGAGGTTTACCTGGTAGAGGCTCAATAAGTTTCTTGTTTTCAGTTTTCTTCCTGAGACTAAAAGTCTCATGCTGAGAGCAGCCTCTGATTGCCCTGAATAGAAAAATGCCAGATGCTCTTTGGTAAAGAGTTTATAAGTTGTCTTGTGAAGGTCTTCAGGGAATTGTAATTTGTCTCCTTTTAGCCTGTCTTTGTGAAGCATGGCCATCATTTTCCAAGACAAAAAAGCTCTGTTTTTTTTCTTGAAAGCTGTAACTGCAGTTGCCTTTCCAAAGCAACAGGCAGTGCTCCATTCCTTCTGGAGAGTGGAGCAAACCTGCTTGTCCTGAAGAGCAGCATGTGACCCTGTCACTGTCCCCTCAGCTCTGCTCATGCTTCTGGCATTGTGTGCACCAAGGAATACCTGATCAAACTCAGCCAGAACAGATAGATTAAATTTTACTTGTTGCTAGGCATTAATTTCACTGAGAAGAAATCCCAGTGTGTGGTGCTTGATGTACACATATTGGTAGTGCTCCTTCCCTCTGAAATTGACCTATCAGTATCAATTTCCCAAGTTTTCTTTGATCCTGGTGCTCAATCCACTGTAGAAATCTTTGCAAGAAATAACTTCTAATATATTTTTTTTAATTGTTTTTATAGGAGGTGGCAAAAGAGGCATGGGAGAATCATAGGCTGAGGAATGATTCCATCATTGTGGATATTTTTCATGGTCTTTTCAAGTCTACCCTTGTTTGTCCCAAATGCTCTAAAGTTTCTGTGACCTTTGATCCCTTCTGTTACTTAACTCTGCCCCTGCCCTTGAGGAGGGACCGGCTCATGGAAGTGACCCTGGTGTATGCAGACCCACAGCGCAGACCTGTCCAGGTGAGGCATGCTGAAGACACACATTTCTTTGAAGTCATCTGAGTTCTATGAGATTTTAAAATTGAGACTCTGAAAGTAATATGAAGGATATTGATGTCCACCTTTGAGTGAGGTAGTATGGGTTTTGTGATAAAAAATCTGGGATGTGAAATCAAGAGACTTTATAAAATCTTGGCTCATGAAACTAAGGGTCATGGTCAGCTGGAAGTGGTTTTCTGTGGTGAGATGACCTGTGTGATGTGCTGCTCCCTGAAAGCAGCAGTGTGCTTACAAAATGTAAAGATGTAACTTAAATTGTGCCCTGGGGTGCACAGCCTGTCAAAGGGGGGTTCTATCCTCTGCTCTGCACTGGGGCAGCCTCACCTCAAATGCTGGGGGTAGTTTAGATCATCACAATACAAAAAAGACACAAATCATTAGAGACTGTCCAAAGAGAGCCATGAGGATGGTGAAGGGGCTGGAGGGGAAGCCTTATGACATCACAGGTTTGTTCAGCCTGGGAAGAGGGAGGAGACTGAGGGGAGAAACCTTGTGGTCTTCAGCATCCTCACAGAGGGAAGTGAAAAGGCAGGCTCCCTGTTCACTTTTGAGACCAGTGACAGGACCCAGGGGAAGGGCCTGAAGCTGAGTCAGGGAGAGTTCAGGTTGGATGCCAGGAAAAGGTTTTTCACCCAGAGGGTGGTTGAGCCCTGGAACACTCCCCAGGGGAGTGATCACAGTCACTGTCAGAATGCAAGGAATGTTTGGACAATGCTCTCAGGCACAGGGTGGGATTATTGGGGTGTCCTGTGCAGGGTCAGGAGTTGGGCTTTGATGGTCCTTGTGGGTCCCTTCCAATTCAGCGTATTCTATGGTTCTGTGATTGTAAATATGTAAGGCCGCTGAATTTCAAACGGAATTGAAAAATAACTCCTCTTGGGGAAATAAAAAAAGAAAAATGATGTTTGCTTATCAGCCTCGTCAATAGACTTGTTTTAAATTTGCCCCCATTGTATTTTCAAATGGATACACACATCCCTAAAGTAGCCTTGTGCTTGCCACATGTCACAGAAGCAGAGGGAGTGAATGTCCTTGATGCAGTTCTGGAGGAGCTGATTGGCAGCATTTCCATGTCTGTCAAGATTTTTGTCTTGACCTTCAGCGTTGAAGAGAATGGCTCTAAGATGTTTTTTATCACAGAAAAAAACAGCAATTTTATGTTTTAAGCAAGCTGCTGTGTCTGGTGATTGTTTTTTCTTGGGTTTTACTACTGCTGAGCCTGATCACAGCAGAAGGCTGTTCATGGCTTTCATTCCCTCCAAATCCCTGCTTTGTGTAAGGCAAAGCTGAGATCCAGAAGACCTTCAGGTGTGTGGCTGTGACCTTAATTGCAGCAGAACTCCTGTAAATTAAAGATTCAGGAGTTTTAAGAATTTATTTCCATTTTCTTGCTCTCTGCCTTGTATGGGTTTCTTTTGCCTGGTGTTAATATAACATTATTTTTGTTTCTAGTACCGGGTTGTGGTGCCAATGATGGGGGCCATCTCAGATCTGTGTGAAGCACTTTCCAAACTCTCTGGTGTTCCTGCAGAAAATGTAAGGATAAATGGAGACAGTAATGTTGATAAATGTTTATTCTTCTTGAAGCATTTTGGTAGCCTAGCTTTTATATGGGTGATAAGCTGAACTAAATGGGTTAGTGACAAAACTGTAACAAATTAAAATGCTGTTCTTTGCTTGAAGATTAAAAAGATGCATGAAATAGTCTATATTTATTCTGATAATTCCATTGCAGTAGAGAGGTTTAAGAGAAGGGACAGAAAAGCAAAGTGCAGCTGATGTTGGTATGCTGACAGTTGTGATAGAGAATTGGAATAAACTGTGGCTTGAATTTAAAGGTAGTTTGCCAAAATTTATGTAAGTTTTTACTATAATCACTTTGCAAATCTCACTTGCTGTCCTAGATGGTGGTGACAGACGTGTATAATCACAGATTCCACAAAATCTTCCAAATGGATGAAGGTTTAAATCATATCATGCCAAAAGACGACATCTTTGTGTGAGTAATCTGGGAAAATGCCACATGTGAAGAATACTGCAAAACATTTCCTTTGATTTTAGGGTCTAAAACCCAGTTCCTGTCCCCTCACAAGACCTAGCCCTTCTTGTAGACCTTTTGCATGGCTCAGCAGCACTGCTCCTACCAGCAGGTCAACATCTGCAGTGTTCAGCTGGTATTCTTCTAACACAGGAGGACATGGCCCTTGGATCACAGTAAACTTTCAGTCTGGTCTGTGTTATGCAGTTTAGAACTTCCTACAAGCCTCTTTAGGACATAATTACATCTGGATTACAGTTTTGCTCTTACTGACATTTTTACTTTTGCTCAAGGTTGTTGTTCTTATGTTTTCCAAATCAGCCAAAAGTTTTGCACCATTAGTAGGATAGTACAAAGTCTAAGTTGTTGCACTCTGCCTTTCCAAAATCCATCATTGTTGTTAGAACACCCTGACTGGGCGTTTTTATGGGCTCTTGACTGTTACTAAACACTGTATCCAAACTGTTGTTGTGAGGGCAAAGCTGAGGATTTGGTCCTGCTTGATGTTCTACATGTGTGTGGTGAGTGAGATATTTTCAATCACCTCTGAAATCTGGTGAGGAGAGCAGAAGGTGATCCTCTATTGCAGCTGAAATAGGAGAACATTCCAGTGCAAGGATATTGCTGCCATGGAATTGTTGGGTCTGTGTGGAGACTTGCACTGACATCCTGTGGTGCTTTGTGAACCTTTCATGGGGTGGGATGCTGTGACATCCTGGTGCTCTTCTGTCATGCTGTCTGTTGTGACTTTATTGCTGAGATGTAATGAAGGAGTTCTGTAAAAGTTGTTGTCTTCATCTGGGTGACCAGTTGATATCTGGGAAGGAAGTTTGGCTTCTATGAAATCTGTTTGTAGAGTGTTAGTTTGTAAGTCTGTCTGTCTCTGCAGCAAGCAAAACATTTTAAAAACAAGAAGCATGATATTACAGTGGTAATTACAAAAAAACCTCTGCTTTCATACAGGCATAACATGTTGTAAATCCCTCCCCAGAAAGTAACTGTGTGTCTGAATCAGGTCTAGTGTGGGGCAAGCATTGGCTGAACTGCCCCAAGTGTATTTTCCTTTGCAATTGCCTCTTCCTTTTATGTGCAGGGTAACTGTAAATGAGGTGCTGCTGTGAGTCACAGTGAGTGAACTGACCTGGGTTAAAAATAACCTTCTGAGGAAGAGGAGAGGTAGCAGGAGGAAGTTTTGCAAATCCTGTTTTTCCATGTACACCCTCCAAGATCTTTTCAGCACTAAGAGGCAAGAGCAAGAAGCCAGGCACCAGGGCAAGAATTAGGAAAAAGCTGTTCATAGGAAGTCCTTTTAATGGGTAATGCTGCCAGGAAAAAGATATGTGAAGTAATATTCTAACTACAGCTAAAAACCAGCATTCTTTTATTGAAAGAAGTCTTGTTTAAAAAAATGAGCAGAGAAACACTTGTTCATAAAGAGGAAAGTATTTAAAAGGCAATTGCATAATTACTTCTAGTGTGGGCAATCTACCTGCCTTGCCTGGTTATAAAAGGTCTGCTGTTAGGTGTTCTAAGATCATTCAATGAATGGTTAGAGTAGTGTGAAGGTTCTTGACTTCCACTTTCTTTCCATGTATAATTTTTTTGCCCTGCCAGCTTCAAAACCTGTTTTCCATTAGGGGATGTACTTTTAGTTGTGGATGTACCTCTCTGCCTTCTGCTTCTTGCAGAAAAGATGGTTTTACAGTTAAAGAGGAACTTGTCACGTGCTGCTCAAGCTGTTGTGTTTGTGCCAGAAGTTTCAGGCAATGCCTTGGCAGAGCAGGTTTCTGCCTCCTGCAGGTACTGTGTAGTGTGTGGCTGGGGAATGTGGTGTGTGGTGCTTTGTTCAGATTGCTGCTGCCAATAGCTTCAGGAGTTTCTGATATCTCAGCAACTTAACTTCTTAAATTACTGGCAAATATCTCACTGTTTATTAAAAAGAGGAATAAAAATACTTCAAAAAAAATAGGTCTTTCAAAACCTTCCACCTTTAAAGAACAAACTTGTTTCCACTTGAAATGCTGAGAAACATTTTATTTCCCCAGAGTCAATGAAGAAGAGTTTCTCACTAAAAAGAATTTTTTTCTTCTTAAATTGAGGCAAATTCTTCCCTCAAGGAAAAGACTTGCTGCTTGTGACTTGGAGGATGCTCTGTATGCCTGCACAGTCCATGAAATGCTCAGCTTGGAAAAGATCTCCTGTACTGGTGATGGAGCTGTGGGGTGTGTAATGGTTACACAGAATGATGCATCTCTCTGCTGTTCCTGGAAGAAAACTGGCTTTGTATCACTTAATGAAGGGGAACAGATGCCTTTTATTAGAAAGTACAGCAGTGTAGGGTTTTACATTCACAGTATTTTCACCCAAAAATCACAGTTGAAATAAATAACTTAAAAAAGACTCAATAAAACAATGCTAACTCATCAAACGTTTGTTTGCACTACATTTATACTGGATATTACCACAAAAGAAACTCTTAAGAACACTTTCTAGAGTGTTGGGCTGAAAAGATAGCAATTGCTTTTTAAGAAAGGAAGAATTCTTCTGGAAGCTTCTTGCCTACCATGTTTTGAAAACTTATTTTTCCTGAGATTTGTATGAATCACTTAATGGCCTTGTATGGTAAGACTAAAACATACCAGCTTTGAGTCTAAGAAGATAGAAGTTACAGAACAGATGGGTTTTCAATAGCATTACTTATTTATAAATCAAATAGGGAAGCTGCATCATTTCAGGGTGTTGGGCTCAGTGCAGTAAAGCCAAGTGAGAGCTATGTCAGCTATCAGGTGTGAAAAACAAACTGGAAAGGGATTATCTGGTAGTCCTGGCACCTTGTGCAGGGTGTGTTCTTATACACTAAATCTTAATGTAGGTTTGCTTCAAGTTGACATATAATGGAACCTGGGATATGACTGAGTACTGTCTATTAATTTTTTTTATTGAAGTAAAAGATGTTTTCTAGAATCAAAGTATCTCTTGTATTTAAATGATACTTCATGATACTTGCTGTCTCATGTGCTTGAACTCTTTCCTCACTCATGTTTTATTGATCCTGTCCCTTTTATATACTCATCATGTGCTTACTGGGAAATAAGAGCAGTATTTCCCAGTAAGGTTCAGTAGCAAGACTTCCCTGTGGGAAAACTGTAATGTGTATATCTTGCTCCTTGTTTTAAGTAGTTGCAGTTAAATGCTAAGTTTCTTTCACTGGTTAGAAAACAAAGGGAAAAGCTATCCAAAACAGAGTTAAAGCAGTACAGCATATTCAGAACCAGATATTTCTCATGTGTATTTCCCCAAAACTTGTGTGCATTTCCCAAACTTACATTTTGAAATTACACATGGCTCAGTGGGTTCTATTGATTTTTGAGGTCTTTTTCTGAAGGATTTTGTTGCCTCGTCTTTGAATTGGGGTAGGCTCACAGGCCTTTTCTTCTGTTCTTCCTGATTCCTTGCACACTGAGTGAATTCTGAGAGAAGTTGTGATAAACTGAAGACCACACCCTTCCATTTAAATGACTTTTTAAAAGATGTAACAGTTTCCTCACCTGAGAAGCACTCCTCCCTTCCACTGGCAGAAGCAAACCAAGGTTGTTTTAGTAATCATCTGTGCTTATTTGCTGGACTCAGGGGATCCAAAGAATGAGTGGGTAATGATAGGGCATTACAGAGCCCTGGGGCTGAGTTCATGAGCAGCTGCCATCCAGTTGTTCCTGTGTTCCTTGTTCTCATTATTCCCCTCTAAACATGACCTTGCTCAGATCTCCCACCTGTGATCGCCTTTGTGGCTGTCTCCTGCAACAGAAATCAGTTGTGTTGGTGGTTCTGAAGCTGCAGGATCTGCTTGTAGCTTAAACTGGCAGTTCTTGCCTTCTGCACATTTCTTAGCATCATATTAAGTTGTTTCAGGCTTGAAAAATTTAATTATGAATGTCAGTCTCTTGCAGTGTTTCTGCAGGCTTGCTTTGCTGAGAGCAGTAGCCAGGCCTGCCTGTGACAACAATACCCCTGTGGTTTGCCAGACCTCTTACTGTATTGTGCACTGGCCAGCTGGCAACACACATCCCAATTCAGAATTCAAAAACTCCTAATTTGCAGGAGATTTGTGCTCCAGCAGAGCTGTGACTTAAAAAATTAAAGTCAGTACTTTTGTACTGGTGTCTTGCTTTTGACACCAATGTCTGTTAAGTCTCAGCTTTTCATTTGGGCCTCTGTTGGTTTGTTAGTGAGTAGATAATGGATTTCCCTGAAATGCTTGGGTTGGAAATGTCAGGGAGCAGGAGCTCTCACAACACATTGCAGCAGGAATAGAGCAGCTGGGATGGGCCTTGGCTTTTCTGAGCATTTGCTTGCCAGAGGACAGGGCCTGCAGAATAGGTATTGTAGTCCAGACTGTTGGTGAAATTTGGGAAATGTGCTGTATGTGGGATGTATGGATATTGAGCTGCCACCTTTTATGGGATATTTTAGTGGCAGGAAGAACTGTGGGGTTTTTTTCTGGTTTTCACCATAGGGTTATGAGGGAAGGCACATTCAGTTTTTGCAAGGCATCTTGGACATCTTGAGATGTGCATTGTGAATTTTAATGTGCCACTAAAGTGGTTGGGAATACTGAATCTGGGGGACTGAGGAAGGGGGCAAGAATTGGACTCCATTTGGAACTTAAGCTGAATGGATTGCAGTTTGGAAAATGAAGATGTGCCCTGGATTTCTAAGATATGTTTTTCCTCTGCGGTGCTCAGTTTCTGGTTCATCAGTTCTTCTGGTTTATAATTTTACCTGTTGAGCTCTCTGATAGTAAAACCTCAAAAAGAAGAAATGCAAATACACACTGGTTGATATTTAGGTGACTTCAAGTAACTTTGAAATGCATTCCAAAATTTGCCTGGCACCTTTTACACAAGAGGACAAAACCACGTTTTCTTCTCCACTGAGAGGGAAGGAGGATTCGGACATTTTGGAAGTTCTCCAAGCCTGTTCTTTCACAAGGCTTTGCACACATCTCTTTCTCATCTTGACAGGTTTGGAACTGTCAGGATGACCTGGAGCAAGTTGTGTTAATATTTATCAGAGAAGAGCTGAGATGCAGAAGTAGAGAGGGTTGCTAGAAGCCTTGAAACAAGATCACTGATCCACCATGCAGGGGCAGTGCAGCCAGAGAATGATGGGAGTATCCCACTTCTCACAGCTGGAAATGGTTCTCTCCAAGCATGTTGTTCTGTGGAAGGACAGGGAGGTTTGTGGCAAATAATCAGAAATCTCTCTGTAAAGGTGGTCTGCAAATCAATTTGATGCCAGTAGTTCAGTGTTTGTGCTGAATGCTCTCATTGCCCAGGCTAAGCAGAGCACAGCATTCAGCACACAACCCAAACACTTGCTGTTTCTTTTCCCCAGGTCCTGGGAAGCCCAGCCCCCCTAGGACCTCCGGCTCCCGCTCCAATGTAACCCCTCACATGGACCTGCTGGTGCTGTCCCACCACCAGGGATCCTGCTGGAGCTTGGAGCCGGCCTACAAGGGCTCAGGTAAGTCCCACATGGAAACAAACTCCACAGCCCATTGCAGGGGCATTGCTCTTAGTGTTTCTTCTTAGTTCTGAGGAACTAAGAAGAAAAATGATCTGATGGATCAACTAGATACCCCTGTTCTCTTAGCCTGGCTCATGGGGCATATTACAGAACATGTATTGTTTATGTTGATAAAAGTTTCACAAATTGATTTGCAGGTCACCTTTAACCTATAAAAGTGTGCATAATAGGATCTATTCAGTTTGCCATACATGCCATGTTTTCTGCCTTCTCTTACAACATGCTGTGTATTACATTCAGATAAGTTCATGGTCTTGAACAAACATCACTGGCTGCAGAGATGTCAGGTTTGTTAGTGTGACTGAGCCTACAGCAATTACTGAGCTGAGTAAGTGAGGTCAGCAGACCAGCAAGTCCAGTTTTATACAAGACATTTGAGATCTTGTAGCAGACTGATCTGTGAAGTTTGTTCACAGTTATTAAAACTGGGGTTTTCTTGTTTGCAATGAGGGTTTGCGTCCTTTCCTAAATGAACTTGTATTTTTTTTAAGCCAAGTATAAATCTCCTGTGTGAATTCCTCATCATTTTTAATCGTGTTCCTCTGAAAGACTGGGAAAATCTTTTGACCAGGTTCTGTGGTGCAAACTGTCCATTGTCTTAAGAACATGGCATTTTCAGTCTCTGATCTCTTAGTGGACTTGTTTGTATGTGTTCTGGTATTATGAAAGGAAGTAAACAGATCAGGTGTATCTCCACTTCTAGAAGAGATCAGAATATGTGCCACAGTTTCTCCCAGTTTTTTTTCAATCCTGTGTTTATTCTTACTATCTACTTTTGACCCTGTTGTGGTTTCTCAGCAGCATCTCTGGGTTGTTGTACAGTAGTAACTCCTTCAGACAGATCTGTTTGGCAGCTTGTGCAAAGCATTTCTTCCTGCCTTTCTTCATTCTTTTTCAAAATAGACTTCTTGGTTGTTGCTGTAGACTGACTCGTGGTCCACATAGTGTTTTGCAGCTGGAGTTAGTATCACAGATCCCAGCACCTGTGAGGGAATGTTTCAGTGACATACAACCTATATATTAGCCTGGTGTTCAGCTCATTGTCCTTTCCTGTAGTTCTGGTCCTTCATAGCTTTCCATTCTTCGGTGCACTTGCTTTACCTTCATTGTGCAATGGAACAAAGTTACTTCATTGCTCAGTGCCTCCTTTCTGAATTGAAACCACACACCTGAACCTCCATAATGCTGATAAAGACCGGTCAAGTCCTACCCTATTACTTAGTAGTTTTCAGACACTTCTGAGTTGTCATGAATTATAAAGGCAATTAGCCAGTATCTAGCAATGTGGTAGCAGCTGAGCTAATATTTCTGACTTCTAAAACCATGGTGTGTCTTCTGGAGTAGCATCATCTTCATGTTCTATTATTTCAATTAGGTTGTAACATACAGAATTATGGGGTATTGCCCAGCAATTCCCAGTATCAGCTCTATGGCCTGTTACACTGTACTTAAAATACTTTGGCTTTGGGTTTTTTCAAGGGATAGCTGTTTCTCAGGAGATCATAAAAATGACAGATCTTGATTCTGATGTGTCTGCTTTAGTGCTAGTATATAAAAGGTGTTCTGAGGTGGAATGGGTAGAGGGACACTTGAATAATCTGTTGTGTTGTGGTGAGAAGTGTGTGAGATGCTCTCTGCAGAGTGTTGTGGGGTGCTGCATGCTGGCTCTTTGTGATGGATGATCTCTACCTGTGGAAATAACCTTTTATTTCTGTCCCATCTATTCTTTCTCATGGGCAGGGCTTCATTCAGGTGCTTGAGGGTGGAGTGTAAATGGGGCTTCATGAATTGCTGCTTGCAGAGCAGTGTAGGTGGTGTGGGAGGAGTCACAGGAGTGGCAGGCGCTGAGCTGTGTTACAGGAGTCCAGGCTAAGGTTCTCATAGGACCTGGTGTTAATCACAGCTTATATTCTGGGACTGATTATGGCCTTTTGTGGTTTAAACAGTACTAAGTGAAATAATTCACCTTTTTGTAGTGCTGTTTCTCAGGAAGCTTTAGGAGGTGTGGGCTGTATGCAGTGCTGGTGTCCAGCTGAGTAGCATTGACAGCCCAGAAAACCTCAACAGCTGCTGACATTGGACTCTTATGCTGACTCTGAGCTCTTGTGTTCTTGGTGGGCTGGGACTCCCTGGCAGGATGTTTTTCTTCTGTGCTCTACTGAACTCAGTCCAAGTCCCAAGCTGGGATCGTTTTTTGTCGTAAGTAGGATGAAGCAGAATTACAGCTCTGAAATTTGTTCTCCTCCCTGCTCTGAACACAGGAATAAAAAAATGTTTCCCAGCTCTTGAGAGAAGGGGAGTGCTTGTCTAATGGAAGAGAATTGTTAGGAGTTTGAGGCATTCAGATATGTGACTGTGGTCTAGGTCATTATGTGTAGTGACATCTTTTCATGAAATCTTCCTTTCTCTTTCAGTTTTAAGGTAAATCTGGGACAGGTGATGCACTAAATTAAAGAGCACTGTGACTTGGCATTCCTGAAAATCAATCTTTTGTAATGGATAGGCCTGAAGCAAACAGTGTGATAGTGTTGGAGCATGTGGTTACTTTTGCCTCTCCTCTGACAGCTGCGAATACCTCATTTGCTGTTTCACCCAGGGCACAAACTGCGTCACAGTCTCCTCACTGTTCTCCCAGGCTGTTTGTTGTCTTCCAGAATTTTTCTTGTTTGTTTACTGTCCTTGGATTTTTCTGTGAAGCAGATGTTTCCAGACTCTTGGTTTTATGAAACATTAGCTGCTCAGTGATGTGAGCTCAGGCCATAAAACTGATTGAGAGGCTGGCAGAATGCAAGACCCAAGGTATCAACAAGATTTCTTTCTCCAGGGGGAACAAACACTGTCAGAGGAATTTCAAAGTTCATTTAGTATTTTTCACTGGTGGAGTTGTCAGGGGTTTGAATTAGGAATAAAGACAGAGGGAAGGTGGCGGCTGAGTCATTTGCAGGTGCCACTGTGAGCCATGGGGTGTGTTCAGAAAACTGCTCTGTAGCATGAGGACAGCACAGCCCTCTTGTACAGTGGGAGAGACTTGAACTGAGTTCATATTGGTCCTGCTGTGCTTCTTGGCAGTGGGAATAACCCCTGGAAAAACCTATCTTTCAAACAGGTATGAAGTGTGCAAGCCAAGTGAGGATGGCTCAGAGTATGTCACTCTCTCCATTTACTTTCGGGAGAAGACAGTGAGGCAATCCAGCAACACTTCAGGGACTGCGCTCTTTGGGCAGCCACTGTTAATATCTGTGCCCAAACACAAGCTCACTGTGGATCACCTGTACAATGTGGTTTTGGAGCAGATCAGGTAAGTCATGGCTGTACCTTTGAATCCTGTGCCAAGCTCTAGATGTCTCTTATTCAATTACACTGTAATAGGATTACTGAATCCTTGTTACAGAGAGAATTTTCCTTGATTTGTGTGGGTTGTATAAACCAGGATTTGCATAGCATTAGTGTCTGGAGGCCCCAGGGACATTTCAAGGTCCTGTTTTTTTCGCCTTTGTAACAGATATTGCTGGCTCAGCCTTGCAAAAGGAATCAGGAGCAGAACTGAGGGCATGTTTTCAGGGCTCACAGATGGGGCCACCATAACTTACTTCTGCCTTTTCAATATACAGCCAGTGAAACATGGAACAAGCAGTGAGAGCAAAGATTCAGGGAATTGTTGTTTGACTCATTCTGAGGGCTCTTGGTGCTGTCATGTAAATGTAAATGGTGCTGTACAGGTTGGCTTCTGGTTTGCTGGAGGGAACTGGGCAGCAAGAGCCGATTAAAGAGGGGTGTGCTGCTGTTCTGGTGCACAGCTCCAGTATGGCTGTGTAAGAAATGTATCCCTTCTCTTCAGCCGCTGTGTGAAACTCCCTCTGGCAGAAGAATACTCCCCACCCTGCCCAGACAGAGGAACCTGCAATGGCTCCAATGGTGTGGTTGAAGGTAAAGCCCTTTCAAAATCTGCTGGAAGCTTTTCAGCACTTCAGCTTTCTAACAGCCTTTGTTTTGTGCTGTATGTATTTGGCTTAAGCTCTAACAGGTTGTTTCTCCACCATGATTAAACCACACAGTTGTGCTGGGCATCTGCTTGGTACAGGGAGAATCTTGTAGGCCATTTCCTTCCTAGGGAGATCAGATGTGCAGCAGCTGCTGAACAAGGTGTGGATGTGCATTCATCCTGACCAGTGTTAGAGAAGTCCTTACTTAATTGAGGTGTCCAGGTGCCTCCCTCCAGAGGCAACCCTTCCTGGCATGCCCTTTGGTGATGAAAACTGGCCTGTTAGGTCACAACGATTGTGGAGAAATTTGTCTGTTGGAGGACATAGAATCAACAGTTTCATTCCTAGGCCACCTGCTCTCTAGGAAGCTCTTAAAGCTGATGGCACATGAGTGTTTCCCTTCCCTGTTTGAAATGATTCCCTAGTGTAGCCCTGAGGGTAACAGCTGCAATTAAATTAAATGGGGGAAAAACCTGCCCATTTCCCCCAAAGAGTGGAAATAACTTTCCTGGTGACTTACATATTCCTTTCTGTGAAGACACCCAGCTGCAACCTTGCTGATTCTCTCTTGGGGATGCTTCTCAGGGTGTGCTGCCAGGAGTCACTGTTAACCTGCAAACTGAGCACTCTCCTAAACTGGCATCTGCTAAAGGAGAAAACACAACTTCAGATGGAGTGGTTAGCAAGCAGAGGTTTCTTTTTCTGTGTGCCTTTTCATTGCTTCCCACACAAGTGGTGTGTGTTGTACAGGCTGATGCACACAGCTGTCCATGGGAGGTGTCAGGCTAAACTTCCAGTGGAGCCCTGTTACATTGTCCTTGTTTGAAATGTTTGTCCAGGCGACATTGAAGAGATGGAGCATCAGGATGGTGGAGAGGAAGGCAAGGAAAAGCTGACAGAAGTTGACCCCTGCCACTCTGAGGGTTGTATGCAAGTGGAGTCAGCAAGAGACCTGCAGCCTTGCAAGAAACAGCATTTCACTTTAAGCCTTGTGAATTCCTCTGGGACCTCGGAGATAAACTCCATTGTTGAAGGAAAAATCTTAAAACTGAATGGTAATTATTTTCTTGCTAGTTTTTTTTCCCCTTTCTTCTTTTTACACCTGTACAATAACTATTTCCTTTTTTTGGTAGCTTTTTCTGCAGTTGCTATTGACTGGGATTCTGAGACACGGAGGCTGCTGTATGATGAACAGGAGGCACAGGTTGTAGTATGCTCTTTTCATAAGACATCTATGTAAATTTGCATGGTTTTTAAAAGGTGATAGTAAACAGTGTTCTGGTGGGTCATCTTTTTAAAAGAATAAACTGTTTTTTTATAACAGAATAGGACAGTTTTTACTGTCTTGTAAAAGCTCTAAACCCAAGTGAGGACATATATTTTCTCTTAAGGACTATTTAGCATAAGAAAGGAGTGGCTGGAAGCTGGAGATGATTGTCTGGGTGGAGAAGGAGGTGCAGAAATAGGCATTGTGGGGAAAGTGAGCATGTAATTTCTTGATGTCAGGGATTACAGAGTATGTGGAATTGACTAAAGCACCTGTCTCTTTCACTAGGCATTTGAAAAACATGGAAGCATGCTACAAGTACAGAAGAAGAAGGCTGTTGTAGCCCTCAGAGACTGCATAGAGCTCTTCACTACTATGGAAACACTTGGTGAACATGACCCGTGGTAAGAACCACTGTCTGCCTGCCATATTTACCATCAAATGTAACTGTTTGAGTTCATATGATTTTTCATGGGATTCTTATCATTTCCCAGGTCTGTCCTTTTGTCCTTATCTTTGAGAAGTCTGTCAGATCTGTATTAAGTATTGACTCAATAGACTGTGGGCATGGGTTAATAAAAGTATTTGTTTCCTGCCTATATTTAAGAAAAAAGTATCAGTGGGAATGCAACTTCCAATAACCAGGCTGTTTTTCAAAGTTGGTTTTTGTACAATGTGCAGTCAACATACTTGCTGTAGGACTATAAAATGAAAGCAAGTGGAGTTTGGAATTCTCTGAGGCAGAATGTTCACCTGCAGATTCCACAGGCAGTGTGCCTTCTGTCAGGCATGGACTGTGCTTGTGCTAGTGAGGATCTTTAATGGAAGGCCAGAAGCTTTTCCTTTCATGCAGTCATTAATTTCCTTGCTTGTTGCTCCTTCCTTAGGTACTGCCCTAACTGTAAGAAACATCAGCAGGCCACGAAGAAGTTTGACTTGTGGTCTTTGCCCAGGATTTTGGTGGTACATTTAAAACGCTTCTCGTACAGCAGATACTGGAGGGATAAACTTGACACGGTTGTGGAATTCCCCATCAGGTAGGATTCTTCTCTCAAGCCAGGAAGATCTTGGTCAAGAAAGATGTACTTCTGATGTTTCTGTTGGGTGGGCTTGTTGTAAAGGCTGTAACTGGAGCAGGTGTTTTCTGGGTTTGAATGGCTGGACAGCAGGCATGAGTTGAGAGGGTTAGTGTCTTTGGGGGGTGGTTTTTGTTAATGCTATTCATCTCAAAGAGCATTAATTACTAGCAGGTACTGTTCTGAAATTCACTTAAGCCCATGTCATTCAACCAAGAGAACTTCTGTAGCAATTTTAGCAATTTTTTTTGGCAGTGTTGCACTTGCAGTATTGAGTACTGCACAATTACAAGATGAAAGCCTGCCTTGTCCCTCTGCTTCTGCATCCTGCTGTGGGATGAAGCAAATCCCTTACTATTCCTGTCTCACTCTTCATGCCTACACAGGGACACTCCAAGCTGTGTTTTATTCAACACCTCCCTCTAAACTGGCAGTGCTTGGTGTGTTTGTCAGGACCTGCCTTGTGTGGGAGGGGTAACAAGCCTGGTCTTCACACTAGCAACACCTGGCCCCTGAGCAGCAGAGCAGCACTGGTGCCATGCTTCATTTCCTAAAAAGTGATGGTTACTGGTGTACTGATAGTTCTGTGTTTCCTTCCAGGGGTTTGAACATGTCTGAGTTTGTCTGTGACCCAAGAGCAGGCTCATACGTGTATGACCTCATTGCAGTATCCAATCACTATGGAGCCATGGGAGTGGGCCACTGTGAGTAACTGCTGCTGTGTCCTTGGTGTGCAGCGAAACGTGGGCACAGGAGACATGGGAGGGCTCTGCACTGGGACACCTCAATAGCCCTCCCTAAGGTGTCTGGTGCAAAACTGACCTGTGTTTGTGTGCAGGTGAGTATTGGATTGGGATCCTGTTAGGATTGGAGGCCAGATAGGTAGCAGCACTTTGGCCTGAGGTCTGACTGATGCCTGTGGGACCCTGGTTAGTTGTCATTAGTTTGTGTGATGGTGTTCCCCAATTTATGAGTGGACTCCAAATTTTTCAGTGCTGAACTTGAAATTGTGACACTGGCTGGCAGAATGTCTCCACCTTTGCACTGATAAGAACTGACATAGCAAAATGTCATTTCATCAAGAGAAAACCCACTTACATACAAGTTTTGTACATGATGAGTCTGTGTTTTCTGTCACTGGTTTTGCTTTAGCACAGATGAAAAGTGTCTGTGAGTTCCCTGTATCAGGTGTCCATGCAGATCCATGCTGTAGGTGACACTTGCAAAACCACCCAGAAGCAATTTACCATTGAGAGGATGATGAACTCCTGTAGCTGAAGGGGCACATGTTCTGAGGCTGGAGATCACAGCCAAGAAGTCTTGGCTGGAAAAGATGTTGAGGGACTTCTAACTTCATTCTTGAGTGAGGATTCTTGCAAGAATCAGATCAGATCCATTAGCAGTAGAGAACTTTCCTTTCTAGTGAAAATGCAGAGTCTTAAACTGTGTGTGTTTGGGAAAGCTCTGACTCAAGGGCAGTGAACAAAGCCTATTTTTTCCCTTAAGTTTCTTTTCCCTGTATCTCAGCTGGCAGGGCTAAGCCTGGTGTGTGGAACCTGGTCCTGGACTAGCTGGGCCAGCTGGCATGTTGTAGATACTCATGTTGGTTAGCTAGGCTTGGGGCAGGCAATGCCAAAGCTGGCTCCTGGCCTCCCAAGCACACGTGGTTGGAGTCCCAGTGTCCCAGGTGTGCATTCCCTCCCTGCTGGCCCTGGCCAGCCTGCTGAGCTGCAGTTCCTCCCTGACAGACACTGCCTATGCCAAGAACAAGGTGAATGACAAGTGGTACTACTTCGACGACAGCAGCGTCTCGGTGGCTTCAGAAGACCAAATAGTGGTGAGTATTTGGCTTGAGGCTGTTCCAGCTCTGTGCTTTGTGTGGTTCCCTGCTTTGTGTGACATTGCAGCCAAGCTGTGTGGATGGTTTCAGGTGGGTTTTCTCTCTGTTTGGTAGACAAAAGCTGCGTATGTGCTGTTCTATGAGCGCCGAAACAGCGAGGAACATTCTGCCCCCTCTGCTCCCCAGGAAGAGTGTGATGGCATGGACACCAACTAAGCACCACCTCCAGCACTCAGCCACCATGGTAGTGGTTGCTCTTGTAAAGCAATGCCTGAGGCGCCTGAAAATTTTTATTCCTTCTGTAGGGGTCAAGCAGAAAATCAAGCACTGAGAGAGCCAGTGCTGGGGGTTGCAGAATAGCACTGAAGAGCCAGGAATAGGTGCTGACACTTGGGTATTTAGAGGCCAAAAATAATATATATTGGAGCTTCAATAAAGTTCTTTTTAAAATCTGGCTGAGCTGTGTGGCTAGAGGCAGGGGCTGGGGCTCTGGTTCCTGGGCTGAGGGTTGTAGCTGGGGTTGGGAGAGGACAGCCTGAGCTGGAGGCCAGCACAGCTGAGCCTTGAGGGGCCCGTGGAGGAGAATGGTGGGTACGATTCTGTGAATCGGCATTGGGGCTTCCTGCCACCTCTGGTGTTGCTGTTGGGCCCTGCCTGTGTCAGGGAGGCCTCCTGCACCTTTTCTGGAGCTCAGTTCAAATCTTTGTACTTCTGGTCTGTTGCAGTCTCTGCCATTGTACCCAGGTCCCCTGGCAAAGCAACAAATGTTTCTCTTGCTTGCATCCTTTCACTGATGCATTTGAGGCTCTCCTGGGCAGTTTTGACTCAGCATTTTTTATGTGAACACTGAATCCAGTGATGCAGGAATCTTGGCCAGAAGCGAATCATACTTGCCTGTGGTGTGGCATATGTGCAGGCTGATCCCCATGGAGATGCAGGTTACCGCTGCTCTGGCTCCTGTTCTTCTGCAGAGAAAATACCATCCATAACATTGATGATTTCTTGTCTTTTCAATCTCCTACAACCCTCACTTCCAGGCTGCTATGTAAGCACTTTTCTGCTGCCAGCATTTCTCCTATGGTTTGTGCAGTAACAGCATTTTTATCCTTTTTTGCTCATTTATGTCTCCAGCCAAGCTCAGCACTGTGTCCCCAGAGCTGTCACCTGTACAGGTGACAGCCCAATGCCATGGATTGTGTGAGTTTTCAGCCTTTTCTCTGGCAACTTTGGTTTTTTTGGACTGCTTTTTCTGCCCTCCACCACCCTTGAGTGCTGCCTTTCTATCCTCACCTGATCACCCTCTGTGGGGCTGCAGGTGTCACAGTCCTGTCCCAGGTCCTGTTGGCCTCTGCTGTTCAATGGTTCTGCTCCATCCTTTTCTCACAACTGGCAAATGCTCTTCCCTCTGTCCTCCTTTACTGAGTGCTGCTTTTTAGGATTCAAGTCCAGCTTTCTTGAAAAGAGACTCCTGTGAGTCTCAGTGGAGAACTGGTTTTCCATGTGAAAAATGGGGAAAATTCCAGAGCCTTAGCCTGTATTTTTTAGGGGAACATCTAGCTCAAGGTAGTGACCCAAACAGGAGGGTTTTTCCTTTTAGATCCAAGTGTGTTGGCAGAATGAAAGGCTGAGACTGGCTCAGTGTGCTTTTTGTTCCCTCTGGAATATGTGCTTTGCAGCTGCTGTGGCTTCAGTGCTGCCATCATCACCTGTTGTGGTGGTCAGCAGTGCTCATCCATTTAACTCCAAACTTTCCACCTCAGCCCCACCTTTCTGCAGCCCAAGCAGTGCCTGACATTGCAGTGTGCCTGTCCCTGCACCCTGGCAGGGCAGCACAGGCAGCCCTTGGCCAGGGCACTGGAAAGTGATGGGGAGGAGGAAGGGGCATTGTCTCTAGCCAGCATGCTGCTGATGTGATTCTCCTTTGTGGGATTAGCTTTAAAGCATTAAAATTTAAATTTTGAGGTCACAATTGCTTAGTTGCTTCTGCTGTTTTATTTTTATTGTTGCAACTCTTAATATTGAATTTTTTTTCCTTATTACTGAGGGGAGCATGCAAAAAGCAACTTTTAAGCTGTAGCACTGCACTGAAATTACTCTAACCAGCATTTTTTTGTTTGTTTTACCCTGAAAGTAAGTCATGTGGGCATTCCAAAATGGGGAATAGAGGAAAGGGAGGACAGTGAAAGACCTTTTTAAAAGATAAATCAATCTGAAGTAGCCTTTGTCCTCCTCCTCACCTCCCTACCTGTGCTGACACTGAGAAATGCATCTGTGGGGTTCAATCTCAGATCCTGAACAGACTTTGTTGTACTGCAGAACAAGCAGCCCAGCTCTGCTTTCTCTGCCTCTGAGCTGCTGGGCTTTGGCTGGTGTGTGTGTGTGCTGTAATACCAGACTGTTTTTTAGACTAGCACTTTGTAAGTGGCTGGCTCTGTTGTACAAAGAGGAAAATTAAAGAGTGGTTTGCACTGAAACTGGGTTTTGTTGTGTTTTCAGCTTTCATTACGTGGCCTAGCACTGCTGGTTGTGGGGATTCCTGGTGCTCTAGGAGAAATTTGGGCTGGGGGAGGGTGAGTCCTGCAGAGCCAGTGGGGATCTGGGAGGAAATCAGCTGCTGAGGGCACAGCTCTGCACAGCTGAGCCTTCACTCTGCTCCAGGGTTGCCTTTTCTCTCTGCAGCGCTGGGTTGCTGGTACCTGGTGCTCTAGCAAAGCTGTCCTTGCGTTTCTGTGGCACTGGACAGCCTCAGCTATGGTTTCATCCTTCCTCTGCAAACTCCTGAGAGTTCTGGTCTTCCTTCTGTCCATTTTCTCCAGGGGTACCAGGGCTGCTGAGCTTTGCTGTGAAGGGCTGGTCCCCAAAACATGAAACCCATTGTGGGAAGAAGGGAAAGCTAAGGGGCACCTTCCCTGTTCCCTGGGAAGGTATTTGGTGAGAACAGAAAATCAGTGTCACAGTCCTGGCACAGCTCCTGCCTTGAGAGGATTTACAGTGTTACCCTGAGAAAAAGGTGCTCAGAATAAAGAAGGGGGAAATGAATAACAGCCTGAGTATGGAAGAGCTTTTTGCAAAGCATTTCTCTAGGTTGGGGAAGAGGTCTGAGGAGTTTCTACAGAGGGATAAGCCAGGAACAGCTGCTCCCTGTTCTCTACAGTGCAAGGTGGGCAGCTTAAAGCATTTATTATCCCACCTGGCCCAGTAAATAACAGCCAGGCACTCTACAACACTGCTCACAGGCAGGAGAGGCTGTGTGGGCACTCAGGTGCTTACAGATAGACTTGGAAAGGATTAAATTAATGGGGAAGTAGAGTGTGTGTGTGTCTGTGGGCTCAAATCAAAGCGAGTGCACTGCAGTTCTGAACACGATGTTTTTATTTTAATTGCAGCCTTGCTAAAATACATTATATAGTTCTAGATAACAGATTTCTTTTCAAATAACTTTTACAAGAAGTGACAAAAGCATATTCTCAAATTCAGAAGATGGAGGTCTGAAGTTCTTCCTTAAACATGCCTTCAAAATGGAGGTCCTTTGCCATGAGCTCTTCTTCTACATCTTCTAAGGCCCACTGATGATCTGTCAATTCTAAGGCTTCCCATTCAGTCTGCATTGGCAGTGAACAGAAGCAGAGAAGGAAAAGTAACACAGGATTAGTTAAACAAGAACTACACAAAGCAGTGCTTGCTTTGAAAACTGCAACAAACACTGATTTCTATTAAAAACCTGGCAATCATATCAACTCTCTGAAATCAGTGGTTTATGCTTAATTAGATGTTAGTTGCTCAATACAAATTGCATCACAGAAATTAGAAAAACTACATTATCTACTTTCTGCCAACCCTCTAACCTTCTGGAACAGTCCATAGCTTTTGTAACAGCCAGTTCTGTTCTGGTGGGCCAAGTGCTTTGCAGTGAGGTAATTCTTTAGTTCAGAGTTACTTGATAACAACAGGTAAGAGGCCAAAAATTTTGCACCTGATCACAGACTTGTGCATAAAGCCTGCAAAAAACCATGTCACATGATGCCCAGCAAGGGATTTGTATTTCTTGGCCAGAACACTTCTCCTGCAATATGGGCTTTTTCCCTTTTGTTTCTGCTGGAACATGTAATGGGTTTTGGTCCCTGCAAGGCTGAATTGGCAGAAATGCTGTGGAGAGCCAGTACTGGGTGGAAGTGGAGTCAGTCCTGGCTGGAATTGCACCTCAGTGCTGAGTGTGGCAGAACAGCCAGTGCTCCAGCACTGCTGCAGCCATCCTCTGCCCTGGCTGAGCCTCTGCCTGGGTACTGTTGGATCTTTAACCAGCAAGGTTACTGAAAACAAAGTGCAGGAGCAGACCATCCCAGCTTCCCAGGCAGCAGACGATGTGTGTGGCTAAACATCTTCTACAGCACACAAAACCAGAAACCAGGTCTGTCCTTCGTGCATAAACCTGGCCATGAACAGGCCTGCGAAAGGCACAGGCAGTCTAACAAGCAAGCGCCTGTGGAAGGTGCTTTAGGAGAACTGCAAGGCAGTAAATTGCTGATGGATTTTCCACTGAACTGACTGGCTGACTTGATTTTCTCACCCAAGTTCGATGAGGATCATGCTGGACTCATGCTCAGCTGCACTATTAACACAACTTTTGAAGAGCCAGCTTCTGCTTTGGAACTATACCTCAAGGTAAAAAAAACCCTTCCTCAGCAAAAGCAAAGCATGGGACATAAATTCAGCTTTTGTACCAGCAATGACTGGTCTGTCAGGTTTTCTTCAGGGTATTTGGGCTCTGCCAGACCCAGAGTAACTCCCACAGCCTTCAGAAGCTGTCAGCTCTAATTTTAGGAACAGGAATCCAGAGCAATTCCCTTACTAGACACGTGGAGATGAGTTACATGCAATTTACAACCCTGCAGGCTCACACAAACAGGAGTGCAGGTGGGAATACTGTACCTTAAATGCTTTGTTAGTATCTGCTGGCATGGCCATTGCTGCCCCTGTCATTTGTTCTTGCATCACCCTGGACTGATCTGCAGCTGCAAATGAGAAATGAGAGGATGATTTCTGTGCTATTAAACAGCATTTCCTGGAGCATGGTGCAGTTGGGAAGGTTTTTATCTGTAGATGAGAACAATGCAGCAACAGCCAGAATGCAACACTGCTGTGCCAGGAGTCCTCACAAGACATCTTGCTCCCAACCTGCTGTCTTAGCCAGATTTACAGAAAACCTGCAGAAAAATTGAAGAAAATCGTTTTCTATTCCCAATGCAAACCTGGCCCATGGACAGTAAGTAATATCACAGAAACAAGAGAAGAATTCAGGAGCTTCTTGGCTGTAAACGCAGAAATCTTTCCTCCAGCCTCCCCCAGACAACATCGCATGGAAGGAGCAGCCAGTTCCCAGAAATGGCAAGTGCCTTACCATTATCTTGGCCCAGGATGAGAGTATAAATGCTTCTGAGTCCAAACACATTCAAGAAGTACCAGGAAGCAGAGCTCACCCTGACAAATCAGAACAAGCACAGTTGTTGTCAGTTCAAAGCTGGCTCATGACCTCATTCCAGCAGCACACACAGACCAGCCAAGGGCTATCAACACTTTCAACATTTTCCAAGTGGGAACTGGACCTTGCTTGCTGAGGACAGGGACTTACCAGGATGCATCCAAAGTGAGCAGCTCGATTCCCTGCTGCAGCATTGGCTTGAAACGCAGCGTCAGGGGAAACGGGACCTTTGCTGCAGGGTAAAGAAAAAAAACCCAGTTTCACAAAGTGACAGTGCATGATTGCAAAGCACAGGGCAAAGGAGCAGGTAGCTCTTTTATCACATCTAATGTAGTCTGCAATGTGTACAATAAAGAGTTAACTTGGATTTTTGAAAAAGCTGCAGTTCTGTATTCATTTTAACATGAAAAGACTCTGAAACTGAATCAGATGACCAAACCCTCACAGGTGTTACTTCAGTGACTGTGAAAGGGAAGGTCCCTTGTTAAAGAAACAGTTATCACATTAACAGTATAGAAAAAACCCCCCCAGAATTATGAATTTAAGTAAGTATGTTTGATGTGTACACTCCACACAGTAACCAATTCCCTGGACAGGTTCAGAGGAAAATCCACTGCATCAACTTGAATTTCAGGCAGTTTTAATAAAATACTGGTTTTGTCACTACAGTTGTTCCCAAATACATGAGCTATTTTCTTGGAGAGCATGACCAACACTCAGAAAACAATTTCCGCCCTTTGCAATGGGACAAGCAAATTTGTGCAGTTTGTGGAGTGAAGAGCAGCAGTGCCACAAGCCAAATATTTATGCTGCTTCTGACTGACTGCTCTCAGGTCCAGGAGCAAACCTCTGATGCAGCTCAGACCCTCAAGGCCATCTTCAGAAACACAAGCAAACCCTTGTTACTCCAGACACTTACTTGTGACAAATCCTGAAAATGTCATGTTGATCCAGCCACCAATGAGGATCATAGGCAGAACATTGGTTACATTCCCTTTCATCATATCTGTGAGCATGGTAGGATCTGCAAATCATAGACAGGGCGTGAAGTAGCAGCACATCACATTAAGAGAAACAAGCCATTACATGTCAGATAATTTAATTAAGAAACTGCATGAGACAACACTCCTGTTCCAGTATCTACAATTTTCCATTGCTGACAATACTTTGCAAAAGGAGATGAGCAGCCAGTGTGGTGGAGACTGCTGCCACAGAGGTGTTGTGTTCTGTGCTGTGCCTGACCCCATCCCTTGCCCCAGATCTCTGGACTTGCCTGACCTCTCTGAGCTGACCTGGGTAGAGGAAAGACAAGCTCCTATTTTGCTGTATACATTAGTTAAATTAAATCACTTTAGAGAAGACCCTCTGGGAGCTGGAGCAAAACACTGGCAAAAGGAGACAAGAGCAGGACTCCCACTCCTGGCTACCCTGAGGAGGTCAGGCCTCCTGAGATGCTGCAAGCAGCTCAAGGCTGAAGTTAAGCAACATGAAGCAATCTAATGTTTTTGTTATCCAAGAGAGGGATCTCACTCCCACCCCCTCCCTCACACTGCCCGAGCTCCCTGCAGAGCTGATTCATCTTCCACCCTCAGCAGACACTGCAGGTTTTTCTACCTGGCTGCAGTTGGGGTACCTTAACATACCTGTCATTGGTGAAGGAGGCACTACCTTTCTTTTTGTTTTCTTAAAAAATCCATCCTCGGGGTTATTAAAAAAATATTTCCGGGACAGGAAAGACTGAAAGCAGAGAAAGACAACGCCAACACCGTAAGAAGTAAAAGGACAGAAGCATTAGTTCTTGCTCAGACATTCAGACATCTCGTGAGTTCTTTCACAACACACCTTCCTGGGATAGGTGCCTCACTGCCCATGTGTTCTGAAGCTCATCACATTTTTCTGCATCCAGAGTACCAGATCTCTGGCTCTCTAAAATTCTTAAAGTAATGATAAGAATTCTCTGAAGAGAAACCCATGTTAATTAAAGAGCTTTTAGTGTTTTGTGCAAATTCTTTGTGCCGGGGAGCACCAATACTGATACACGGGACATCTTCACTCGCCCAACTGACCTGGATTTCACAAAATACACACTTGGTACCAACAGAGCCAACATGAGCGATGCATTTTTAGTTTAGCAAATATTTCAGCTGACATTGTATGACCACCTCCTTATCCCATGCTAGCATTACATCCCTGTGTGCTTGCTGGCAGATATTAAACACAGCAGTTTGGAGGCACATCTCATGTCAGCAGGCAGTTAAAACATCGAGCAGTGACAGCTAACATAAATGTCAAGGAAAAGACATAAACAGCAGTGCTGTATCCAAGATTCCCGGGAATGTGCCCTTACGGACACTGCTGTGCCCAGGGGTGACTCGGCAGCGTCCGAGCCCGCGGGCGCTGCTCGTCCCGCGGCACTGCCCGTGCAGAGCCCCCCAGGCACCCTGGTACAGCCCGAGCGCGCAGCTCCCTACCTGCTTTGGAATGTATTTTCCATTTTCCCGAAGGACTCTGCTCCGGATCAGGACTTGGCTGGAAGAGAGACACGCGGCGTTAGCGCCGGGCCGGGCCGGGCCGGGGGAGCGGGGCGGGCGGGGGTGAGGCGGGCCCTGACCTGTCGGACACCTGCTCCTGCGTGAGGCGCTTGTCGCTCTGCAGCAGGATGGACACGTAGTGCCGGATCATGCCCACGAAGAAAGTGATGAAGACGATGGGCAGCACCACCCATAGCCGGATGTTGGAGTCCAACAGCAGCTCGGGCTCGCTCATCGCGGCGGTGCCGCTTCGGGCCCGGCTCCGGCCGACACCGGGCCGCCGCCGCACGCCGCGCTTCCGCTTCCGGGACCGGGACCGGCCCTTCCGCCCCCGGCGGAACGGCGTCAGCGCGCGCCGCGGGCGGGAAACTCGAGCGCGAGTGGCGGGAGCGGCGTGAGGGGACAGAGGCGTGAGGGGACAGCGGCGTGTCCCGCCCTGCCCTGTCCTGCCTTGCCCGGAGAGGACGGGAGGTGAGCTCGGCTCGGCTCGGCTCGACTCGGCTCAGCTCAGCTCAGGTCAGGTGAGGTGGGCACAGGTGAGACGGGCTGAGCTGAGCTGAGCTGAGCTGAGCTGAGCTGGGCTGAGCTGAGCTGGAACGGCCGCCTGAGGCACTGCCCGCCTTTGGCAATAGGTGTGATGGAGGGGGGCCAGGCTGGGCTGTCAAGCTGCGCCTCGCACCCAGAACGCCATCCCAGCAGCGGTGGGGCTGGAAGGGAGCTCTGGGGATCAGCCAGGGCAGCCCCTGCCGAGGCAGGGACACCCAGGGCAGGTGACACAGGAGCGGGTCCGGCTGGGCTGGGAGTGTCCGCAGGGAGGGAGAGTCCTTCCCTGGGCATGCCTGGGCATGCCTTCCCCGGGCAGCTGTTCCAGTGCTCTGCCGTCCACAAACTGAAGAAGGTTTTGGTCATGTTGAAATGAAACTTCTCGTGTTTTAGTTTTGGCCATTGCTCCTTATCCTGTCACTGGGCACCACTGAAGAGAGTCGGGCGCCATCGCTTTGGCGCCCATCTTTCAGATATTTATACATCTGAAACAGCTGTGAAAGGCTCATTGCACTTTTGTTTTTAAACTGTTCCACTTCCATGCTGGTATTTTAAATAAGTCATTTTACCAGCCTCTGCCAAGCAGCTGAAATTTAGCGTGAGATGCACACACATCTTTTTTTCATAACCTTTAAGTTTTAAAGGTGAGTTGAGTTTATTTTTCTTTTTAATTGTTGCCACCCCCCAAAAGAGGATGGTGAGATGGAGATTTGTGCTGACAGAGCTCACTGGCTGTGACTCGTGGTTAGGGGCATGAACAGGATCACTTAATGTGTTTGGGCCCATGAACACCCATCTGTGAATCCTTTGTTGCTTTGTCATGTGTAGAGCTTGACTTTAGCTCAGTGGATGCAATCTGGGTCGTCATAGTTGCTCACTTTAATTTGCCATGTAATTTGCCTGAATGAAAGACCAAGCCTTGTTTTATGAGGAACTGAATTTTAGAAAAAGGAATGTATTGTGCTATTGAAATATGACAAGCTCTAAAATTTCAACCTGCACAGTAGAAAAATGTGGTGTGATATTGGTTACCCAGGCAATCTGTCTTTCTTTGAGCACTCTCAATTTCCATCATGTTCCCTTTTTCTATTCACATCCTAGATCTGCTTAAAAAAGAGATTAATAAAACACTTGTCTTTTTCCTGCATTTTTTTTTAGGCAGCAACAAAGGTTTTGTTACCATGGTTTCAAAAAGGAAATTATCCAAAGTTGATGCTTCTGAAGAGAGCTGCAAGACAGACTTGGCAAGTAGGTGCCTGGGTATCATTTTAGTGGAGACCCATTAATAGAGGCAGCAGCTCCCAAGCAGGGGCAAGGCCAAAATGGCAGTTCTGATAATGCTGATTGTTAATGAAACTGCTGATTTTTTTTTTTGTATTTGATGCAGCATGTGTTGTTTTCTCAGAAACTAAGAAGTCACGGAGTTCTGATAAGGAAAATGCCTCTGCCTTCTGTGGATTGGAGAATGAGGGAGTCTTTGAAGAGCTCCTCAGGACATCAGGAATTGTGCTGAAAGCTGGGGAGGGACAGAATGAAATAGGTATGAGTTCATCATTTGCTGTTTCTGCTTCAGATGAAAACCTGCAAGGATGGATAGTACAAAGCAATGATGTGTTTTACTTGCAGCACAAAAGTGCTTGAGCCAGCTTGTTTCAAAATTCCAGTAAACCTTCATTTGGCCTCTTATTTGTTATATATCTCTTGCTCCTGCTGAATTCAGTGCAGCACCTAAACTCATTATTCCACCTCTTTGGGTGTATACCTGTTAAGTCTAAAGGCTTCTGAAAGATTATTGGAGGTACATAGAAAAGTATTAGACTGCATCTGTGATTACAGTGTTGAATTACAGAGGCAGGAGCTCTGAAATGGGGAAGCAAACACGGCATTGTTGCCTTGCATTTCAGGCAGTGCCTTCAGGGAGCCCTGTATTCAGTGTTTCAATGCTACTCTCAGCCCTGACTAGAGAAAGCACAAGTGCTGATGCCACTCAGGCTTTTGCCAACTGCACTTCTCAATAGAGCAAATGCAGAATGTTGGTGGATGGGCTTGAGAGCTTGTACTTGGTTTAGCTGTTAGGATATTGTATGGACAGACTGTGTCTCATTCTTTATTTCCTTTCTAAACTGTCTCCTCAGCTGTTGATCAAATAGCTTTCCAGAAGAAGCTCTGCCTGGCCCTGGAGAAGCACCCTACTTACCCAGCTGTAAGTAACTCTGGCAGGAGCCACTGCTTGTTGAGTAGGAAAATATGCAAATGCATCTGCCTGTCCCTGCTAGTCCCAGACAGAAGTGTGCAACACAGCAGCTTGTCTTGGATTTCTGTGGTTCACATTTTCCATTTCTCTTAGTGTTGCTGTTCCAGCCTTTTAGTCCCACAGTTTTTCTGACTCTCAAAGTAATTTTCATTGGCAATATTATTCAATAGACAAAGACTCTTAGAGCAGACAAATCACTTGCATAGCTCTCTGGTGGGAGCTGGGTTTGGTTTTGTGTTGGGTGGGAGCTGGCAGCATTGACACTGCCATGATGTGGTGCTCCTCCTCAGACACCAAGTCCAGGTGAAAGTCCTGAGGCAAATGACTTGATTGCAAATGTTTTTTGGGTGTAGGCTTTATCACATTATCTCAGCTGAACAGGAAGAAAGGCAAAGTCTTCTTAAATCAAAGTAAAATGTGAGACACGTGCTTTAGAGTTACTTTGCAGAGCAATCCTCTGGAAATGGTCTAGACTAGCATTCATTTATTATCCAGCATTCCTTCCACCACAGTTTCTGTCTGCAGTTCCCAGATTAGCTCTCCCTGGTTCTCATCATCTGCTTGCAAATTGCATCCTAAAGGACAGCAGCTGACTGGGGTGTCCCTTCAGGGTGGATAACTTCTCTCTGCTTTGCAGGTGGTGAAGCAGTTCATCAGTGGCCTGGAGTCTCACATCAAGGACAGGAACCAGTTCAAGAACTGCCTCTTGCCCTGCACTCCTGTACGGACTGAGGGGTCCAGGTAGAGAAAATGAGTTTTGCCTTCCCCTCAGTCAGAGCCAGTCTCTGGAGATGTGCTGGGACATTGACCAGGGTGCAGCTAAAGGCTCCAGCTGGTGCACACCAAGGCAGCATGGCTGGTGTAATTAATTGCTGTTAATTAGCAGGGAGTTTAGAGTGTTTAGTGTCAGAATTTACTGCCTGGCCGTGGCACACATTGGATTCTATAGCATTTTATGGCAACAACCAAATACTGTGAAAAAAATTTGCCAGGGCTGGTGGAGGTCAATTCCTTTTTAAGATTTTTTTCCCCAGGAGATACAGCTTCACCACAGACTTTCACATTTTTAATCCTGTAGAAAGTGAGCTGGTTCAGAGCTAAAGTGCAGTTGTAAATCTTTTTATGTGTCTGTGATTGCCATGTGCTACCTTAAGTCATTGTATGTAGTTTTTAAAAGAAAACAGTAATGGGAAGAGTTACAGCCTGTTCTCCCAGCATGTTTTTGACACAACTGTGGTGGAATCTTTCATCTTGCAGGAATCTGGTGCACTCATATTGTGAAAGCCTCATTAAACTGCTTCTTGGGATTAAGATCTTACAGGTATGGGAACCTTACCTTGCTCTTTACAATGTTTTGATTGTAGGGAACATTTTGCTTACTTAAGTAAAGGATTAATAGAGCTGGTTTTGAGGCAGGTGAGGCTGCATCTGGAATAGTGTCCAGTTTGCTGTTGCAGGGACACAAAGATGCTTAGGGCCTGAGACACATGGCAGACAAGCAGAGACAGAGGGAACTGGGTTTGTTCAGTTTTAAAAGAAGATTAAGGGAAATTTCATGGTCTTCAAATACCTGGTTGCAAGGTGTAGGGAGCACAGAGCCAGACTCTCCTCAAAGGCGAACAGGGGCAGAATGAGAGATGATGGCTCAGGTCAACCACAGGAAATTCTGATGAGATATAACCACTTCCACTGTGGAGAATCTTTAAGGGCTAGAGCTGAGCACTGTTTTCAAACTTATCTAAAATTGGTGCTTTAATTTTCTGAGTGGTGAAAAGCAGCTCAGGGTCTGAGAAAAAGAGATTAATTAACCCAGAGGAATTGTACATCCTACCCTTATGGCCATATTCTGCTGGGTTATGTGGGTAGTTTATACTACCCTCTGAAAAGTGGTTTTCACTTCTTAGGCTGTGTGCCTCATTTCTGGCATTAGGCAAGAGATTTCTTATACAGGCAATACTTTATTGAGCCTTTCAAGCATTTCATTCTCTGTGTGTATTTCATCTTTTCTGAAAGGTCAGTTTTGGTGGCAGTACCACAGCACAACCAGTAAATCACCATAACATTGCCTTTTAACATTGTTTTTTTCCTTTTTTTAGCCTGCTGTCATAACACTGTTGTTGGAAAAGATCCCTGAATTCTTTTTTGACATGTGAGTATAAACTGGCTTCTCTCTGCCTTGAAATGAAATTTCTTTTGGACAATCACCAGCTGTTTGACTTTAGCTGTACTTCAAGTTTACCTGGCTGGCAGTTTCCACTGATGTGGGGTTTTTTTTCATACTTGTGTAAAATAATCTGTGAGGTACCATAAATTGGTGAGTCCATAGAGCAGAAGACAGATTTCTAGAAGGTGAAATGCAGACATTGTGCACTGATTGGTTGTGCTTTTCACAGCTACTGACACAAGCTTAGGAATTATTTCAGCAGAGGAACTAGAGAGTGTGTCATCATTTAAAAAAAGATGGAAGTGGCTGCTGGCAGAGTTTAGGAGGCTGGGAGATGCAAACAAATCTCCTTTTAAAATCCCAAGTTGTGTTCAAACTAGGGAAATTGAAAGATCATCTCTTGGTTTTTGAATGTAGAACACCACAGTGGAGTGAGAGATCTTGAGGTGTAACACAGGCAAGACTTGGCCACTCCATCTCTTCTTTCTGTGCCCTGGATGCTCACTGCAGAGTTAGTGGGGCAGGCCAAGGGGCAGAAAGGAGCTGAGGCTGTTCCTGCTGCAGTTTTTGTTCCAGTGCTGAAATGCAGGATACAAATGCTGCACAGGGGTGAAGTCCAAAAAGTGTCCAAAATGTATTTGTTTAACCCTTCACTGCAGTCATGTGGAGTTCTTCTGTTTCACAAAGACCTCTGGGAGGACCCACACGTTTCAAAGTGGAGAAGAGTAGTTGGGGGGACAGAATTAACAGTGATTCCTTGATGTTCCCAAAGTCTGAGTAAAATTGGGTGCTGCATGTCAGCCCCAAGATATAGATACGATTTTCTTTCTTTTCATCTCTTCTTCCTGTGCCCTGGATGCTCACTGCAGAGTTAGTGGGGCAGGCCAAGGGGCAGAAAGGAGCTGAGGCTGTTCCTGCTGCAGCTTTTGTTCCAGTGTTGAAATACAGCATACAAATGTTGCACAGGGAAGAAATTGTCTCTGACTGAAATCTTGTTTGAGGAGGGTTTAACATAGACAGTCACAAGGTCTGAACTGTTTTCACCCAAGAATTCTAAAGGATCTTGGATGTAAAAGTGATAAGCTGTTAATTGTGCTGTGAATCCTTTGGGAATTCTGGAAAATGGATATTGTTACATTTGTCTCCTATCAAATTGTAGGAAGAGTGAAGTTCTTTCTGTGTATTAGTGACCAGTTAAGAATGGGGTCAGTTGTTCTTGCTGCCCAGCAGCAGAGCTCTGGATTCTGTAGGTGTGACTAAGCTGTGTATCCTTTTCTGCCGTTCCAGTGTGGGCACCTTTGGAACAAATTTCCCCCGGCTCATCATCAATCAGTTCAAGTGGCTTGACAGGCTCCTTGACAGCCAGGTGGGTGCCAGAGGTGCAGTCACACAGATGCTTTTTCCAAACAACTTCTGGAATGCCTCTCAGGTGGGATTAGATTGAATTATTGTGCTGATGAGAACTGATCTTGTTCTTGTATTTACATGCTGAAGGAGAGATTTAATTTTTTCTGTTTTGTTATGTTTGCCTTGAGTTACATCTGAACATCTTTTTACTATTTTTTGTTACTATTTTTTTTTCTTCTTTCCTTGCTCTGAGTCTTCTTTTACATAAATTTATATCTGTGCATGTGTATTACACAGATGGCCCCATTTTAAAGTTGTTGGCAGGAAGTTACAGTCCCCTCTTGTTTAATTTTGACAAGGTACTGGATACTTGCAAGTGTGTGGGGATGAATTCTCTGTTCTTGTTCTGGTAATTCTTTCCCTTCTTTCCCCAAGTCAGTTGGTCTCTGTGGGTTACTCTCTACTGGAGTACTTAACACTGGGAAGCTTGTTGTGTTTCCCAGTTTCCTCTGCTCACCAAGATCATTATATCCTAGCTGTAAAATATCCTTTTTCCACAAAAATCTCTGCTCTGCTTCATGATGTCAGCAGGACAATGAGTTAAGGGACAGTTGGCACAAACTCAAGCAGATGTTGGACTGAGGGACCTTAGATACATAATATTGTTGTGCTGAGAGATTTGTGCATTTCAGCAGTGCTCCTGTTGTCTGCAGGATCTGGTCAGGAAGTTAATGCAGATGGTCAGTGTCTCTCCAGTACCAATCCAGCATGATATTATCACCAGTTTGCCTGAGATCCTGGAGGATTCCCAGCAAAGTGAGGTTGCCAGAGAGCTCAGGTATGGATGATTTGGTTGGGAGGGTTTGTTTTGTTTTGTTTTTTCCCCCTGGCACTTAGCAGAAAAGGACAAGATGCATTAACGCAGGTTACTCTGGGGCTGACTGAAGTATTGGGACAGCACTCTGTTCCTGTTAACTGCAGCATCTGGGGACACCCAGCACTGTCTGAGGACATTCCATTTGTACTGTTGTGCTCCTAAAGAGAGCACAGGCAATCCAGCAAAAGACATTGCATTTAGACAATGCTCCAAAACTGCTTTTATCTAAATTATGATTAAACTCTTGACTACCTGGAGACAGCACAGGTAGCATCCAGTTAAGTACTCATTACTTCTGCTCGATAGTCTGTGATCAGTCACTTGGCTATTACTACTGACAGCTTCTGATTTGTCTTGGATTCTGCTGTGCTAAGGATCAACATGGTTTTTATTAATAAAGAAAACACCAGATCCACAACACAGTAAATGTGTGCATGAAACAGAATTTTCTGGCTATTTTATATACTTTTCTCAAGCATATTTACTGATCCAAACAACTGGGAAGCCTAATGCCAAGAGGTACCCTCCCAGGGAGCACTGCCATAGGCTAGTCCTTACATCTGTCTGCTTTAATAATGTATTCATTTTACACAAGAATTTGAGTAGTCTAAGTGTTTCTAATTCTTATTATTGCACAGATCACTTACGTTTCTGCTGGAGTTAATCACCTTTTCAAACCTGTGATCACTTGCAGATTATTACTGCAAGCAGTGCATCCTATTCCTTGTACCCTCTCAAACTGTGACTTTGTTTTCATTCTCAGTTTATTGCCTCAGCTTCTAGATAAAAAAACTCCACACATTTTTCCTATGCTAATCAAACTCCTCAGACTTCTCTTTTCTCTGTTTGTGTATTTTGAAAGCTGAGATCCAAACAGTATCAGCAGGGCATACTTATTTCCATATTCTCCATAGCCTCTACCTATTTCTGATGCAGAAAACAGCTCATTACTTCTAATGAGTTAGGAAGCACAAACACAGTTACCAGGATGCTGCAGATGAGCTGTTTTTCAACTAACAAAATTTAAGTACAACTTCTTACTTAAGAAAGTTTGTAAGAAACTCAGAGGCCAGCCAAGAATGATTACATGAGTTTTGGGAAAGTCCATGAGGCTGTTAAAGACAGGTGCAGTTCTTACATGAGGAGTAATCATTTTGAGAACAAATTTTCCATAATCCCAGTGGCATATGTTGTCAGTTTCAGAGATTTTTTTTTGCAGTGGCCACAAAAACTACTGGAACCATACAATACACTAAAGATACATTCTTGATTTTGTTAAGAGGACCCTTTGTTTTCTTTTTCCCTGTGTATCAGCTGCCTGCTGAAGCAGGGGAGACGGCTGACAGTGCCAATCCTGGATGCCCTTTCTCGTCTGGATCTTGATGCAGAACTTGTGGCTGAGGTGAGAGCATTTACTGAGCACTTCAGCACACCCCAGCCCCTGCTTAGCAACACAAGAACTGGAACTGTTTCTTCATTCCCAGTATTTTGCTAAATCTGACTCCTGAAGGCCTTCAAAAGTCCTGAGCTCCAGAAGTTGGAAAGAGGTCAGAAGCTAAAGCTGGTTTTTGAAACATGTATGCGAGATTCAGGAAAGAGCAGAGAGAAGTTTTCTGAATGCCTGCTGTAACAGCCAGGAATTTCAATCACAGCTGTTTTAGCAAATGCAGAAGCACTTTGTCCTGCTGCAGTAATTGTTTACTGCCTATCTTAAATCTTATTTTCAATATCTCATCTTTTTTAAGTACAGTAACCAGACTAGACTGTTATATTCTAAGGAAAGGCAGATTGGTGATTAAATAATTAAACAGATTTTCTCTGCAGAATGCTGACAAAGGAGAAGATATGATCATGTACGTTGTGCTTTTGGATATGTTGCATTGCTGCACTTTTTGGAGTTGGGCTTCTTATGGATAAAATAAAATTGGTTCATTTGAGTACATAGTGTTTTACATAGTGCCAAAAGGCTGGTGCTGCATAGCAGGCTGCACATCCTCCATGCTTTTCCTTTTTGAAAGCCAGTTACAAAATGGTGGAGCCAAGCTCTTCCTGCTGCAGACTGATAAGGGGCAGTGGCCACAGCAAGAGGTTTAGGTTGGACATTTGGAAAAACTGGTTAAGGTCTGCAGCATTAACTTAAATTATCAAAGAAGTGGCAGAGATTGGAGGTTTCCTCCATCCTTCAAGACTCAACAAAGCCAAGGTGCATCTGATCTGGTACTGACAATATTCCTGCTCTGAGCAGAAGGTTGAACTGTTATCTCCAAGGATTCCTTCCCACTGGCATAACTATGTTTCTGTGAAGTGTTGTCTTCCAGCTGATGCAGTGCTGCTCTCTCCTCAGGTGAGACAGTCTGCCATGACCGTTGTGCCTTCTGTAAAACTGGAAGATTTGCCTGTAGTAGTAAAATTCATCCTCCAAAATGTCAAGGCAGCAGATGCAGTAGAGGTACAGTATCTTTTTCATAATGAATATGATTTCCACACCAGTGTGTGTTTTAATAGAGGGAAGTTGCTTCATACCCAGAGCTGTATGTTTTAATGTTTTCAGGTAAAATTTTAATATTGCCAGGGATCAAAGCCAACCTTGCTGAGCTATCAAACACACTTTGTTTCATATGTTGAGGAAGCCTCAGCCTAAGCCAAGTGAGGTTTGAGATCTGCCCAAACCTTTCAGGGAGATCCCTTTAAAAAACTGTGCCTATGACATGGTAGCCAGTCTGTGCTGGTACACTGCATTTGAACAGCAGTCACATTGGTAAACTTGCATGTCCCAGAGTTCCTGAGGCTGTCATGTATCTTGCTCAGCTGCTAAACAGAATAAATACAGTTCACAGCAATGTAAAGCAGATATTGGTGGGAATTTCACAGAGTAGGTCTTGAAAAACTCTGTCTTTTGTGTGACATAAATGTGAAGAGAAGTTTTGCTGGTTCATTTTCTGAGTTAAAAAAATTAAATTTGGGCATGATTAAATACTTGTGAATCTTTACAAATATATGAGTTTTAATTTGTAATTTTAGGGTTATTATGGGAAATTGTTTTATTTTCCTCAGCTTTTTCTGTTCTTCCCTCATTTGTCACAGTGATTTGTGCATGGGTTTGTGCTTTACAGGTGATTTCTGATCTTCGGAAGAACTTGGATCTGTCCTCATGTGTTCTGCCCCTGCAGATTCACAGTTCCCAGAAGAAGATTAAAAGCCAAGTCCAGGCCAGGTACTTTAAGAAGTTTACTTGATTCTCCAAAGGTAGGATGAGGCAAGATAACTTAAACTGTTCCTCTTTTGGTCTCTCTGGCACAATTGGCTACAAACATGAGCCTAATTTATCCTGTGGAAAGGCAAGGACACATTTATTCCTTCCTACTTGGTGCTAATGCAATACATGTGTCACTCCTTGCCCAGCCAGCTTCCCCTGCCATGGCTGTAGTTCCTTTTGAGCCATCTGCCTCCATGTCTGCATGGGGATAAGCAACTTCATTTATAATAATATTGCTACCAATTTATCTGTTTTAAGTTCCCTCCAGTATGTGTTCCATTGATTCTGCAACCTCTGGTTCCACCCTCTTGGAAAACTCCCTCTCTTTCCCAGAGCATTCCCTGTGGACAATGGCTGCTTTAAGTTACTGCTGTGACTGCTGGGCTGCCTTGCTCCTGTGACAGTATTTTCAGGGACTGAGTCTCCTCTTTTCTGATGATTTGCAGTTCTTCCATGAGCCAAGTAACCACCAGCCAGAACTGTGTGAAGCTACTTTTTGATGTCATCAAGTTAGCTGTGAGATTTCAGAAAGATGTCTCTGAAGCATGGATTAAGGTAAGAGACAAACTTCAGTCCTTGTTTCCTTATTTATTTGGGCTCCTTGATTGAGCCTGAGCTTTTCTTGTAATCAAATGTGGTATTAAAAGACAGATGTTAGCCCTTCATTTTACTGATACAGATTTCATTCTACAAGAGAGGAAAAATGTATACCATATATTGAGACTGAGCTATATGAGGCCTTAAGGTGCTGGAAAATGTCCTGCTAGAAATCAGTATCAGCTGGTATTAGGTTAAATTTAATTTTAAATTGCCTTTTAGTATAAACCATGAAGCTGTTTCTTGTCCTCAATATCTCAGTTCCTTTCTCAAGCCTCATATTACTTGAGAATATCCTTGTTCAAACTCAGTTTTCAGCTATTTTTTAATACCTCCTGGATTCTCTGTTGTTGGGAGGATCCAGTTTGCTGACTTTGATGGGTATCTTGCTGTAGAGGAGAGAAATCTGTGAGCAGGGTGTCACAGACTTCTGGTGTCTACCTTTTGTGATTTGGTTTTGGAATATAGAATTGTACTGTAACCTAACAGCTTGCTTGGTTTTTTTCCTCTCAGGCTATTGAGAACAGCACATCTGTGTCTGACCATAAGGTAATAGTTCTGCTCTGTAAGTGTCCTCTTCTCTTGATTTCTCAAGGACTTTCTTCTTGGTTGTAGATTAGAAGATATTTGAATTTGGACCAGAAACTTACTGGTGATGTTTCTTGGATGGTTCTCTTGGTGTTGGACTTGTTCCAAGTATAACAGCCATCCATTTTCTTGTAACTCTTGGTTCATCCCTTCCTTCAGGTTCATCCCTGTCCCTTCTCTTAAGGGACAGAGTTAATTCAGAGTTAATCCTGCTTTAATTCTGTACTGTTGTACTCATAAGGTTTTATTTAAGTTGTAACTCTTGGGACTTTCTGAGCTCTTTTTTTCTTCTTAGTTTGGACTTCAAATTTTGACTTGGAGTTATCTGGACTGTTTAATATTTCAGCATAATGAGTGGTGGTTATTTCCTCTAAAAGGTTCTGGATCTGATAGTTTTGCTGCTAATCCATTCTACAAACACCAGGAACAGGAAGCAAACTGAGAAGGTTTTGAGGAGCAAAATCCGACTGGGCTGCATGCCAGAACAGCTGATGCAGAATGCCTTCCAAAACCATGCAACGGTCAGTGCTGATCCTGCTTTGGGACTCTCTCTTTTATCTCTCAAAGATCTTGTCAGATGATGATTTAGCCCTGTGCTGCATTATTTATACCTTTCCAGTAATGTTCATGTACTTCTCTTTTATAATTTTTAGTCCAGATCAGTGTCCCAAGGCACATGTTCTCTGTTGTAACTGTCATGTGGTTTTTTGGAGTTGAGTTTTCCTCAGCATTGGATGTGTTGAAAACAAGCAACAATAATCTCCTCTTTCATGGTGTCTGTATTTCAGGTTATCAAAGACTTCTTCCCTTCAATCCTAGCCCTTGCTCAGACATTTCTGCACTCAGCACACCCAGCTGTTGTCTCCTTTGGCAGCTGCATGTACAAACAAGCTTTTGCAGCCTTTGACTCCTACTGCCAGCAGGTACAGTGTGATGGATGGCAGCTGATTTAGGTTTGCACTTTGTTCTAGAGTTTATGTCATAATCCTTTGGGGACAGGGTTTCAGGCAGTTGGAAGCCTTTGGAGAGAGGTCTGTGCCAAACAGTAGGACAAGAAGAAGATGGGGAACAATCACAGCAAGACTGTGATAGCAAGTGACTTCAAGCACAAAGATTGCTGTGATTATCTGTACTTGATCAACGTAGTCCATATGAGCAGAGCAAGGCAGACATTTTTCTGGTGATATTGCACTGTGGTTCTTTTGGTGGCTTTTTCCTTAGGAGGTTGTGAGTGCTTTGGTGACTCATGTGTGCAGTGGAAGTGAGACAGAGCTGGACATTTCTCTGGATGTGCTCACGGATTTGGTGGTGCTGCACACGTCGCTGCTGATGCGCTATGCCACCTTTGTGAAGGTATCTGCTTTTCTGGGTTTGTACTACATTTTGGGGCCCTTACACTACTGTGCCTCAGATCCAGAATAGGCCAGTACTTCTCCAAAATACAGGTATTGGAAAAACTTGTACCTGTAAAGCTTTTCTGCCTGGAGAAAGGCAGTGGTCAGAAGTGAAAGGTAACTGCTGTCAAAGTGTGAGCTGTACGATAGGACTGAATGATTTTTTGACAGGGGAAATTGAGATAGGCAATTCCCTTTAACTGGACAATGCTTAAATTACAGGCATGGAATGGTGCCTACAATGGAAATGTTGTCTTTGTTTACATGAGCTATTTCAAAACTTGGCAAAAACTCACCCCCTTTGTGGACTGCACATTCTGTCTGTTGAAGGACTGACAGTACTTCAGCCAGTATTTGAATCCTAAGACAAAATTGCTTGCGGAGATGGAAAAAGACATATCCTAAAATTTAAAAGAAGTACTCAGTGGGGAGAAAAAATATGGGCTACTGAATTCTAAGAGTCACAAGCAGGGTCAGACCTGCCGAGTTGCCTATTTCCAAAAGTAGTAAAAGTGGAGATTGAAGGAAGAGTTAAACAGTAAGGCAAGCACGTAACAATACTTTCCTTGAACACTCCCCCATCCATGTTGGTTTGTAGCTTAAGGACAGCTTGTGTTTAAGAGCCCTTGAAGAGGATGGGTGTGGGTATTCCCACACCTCTCTGATATTTTGGTGCTCCTGGTGATTTAATTATACATTGTGAGAAAGGTGTATACTTTTTGCTGTTTAGTTGGTTGGTTGTTAAATGAAAAGTACTTGCTTAATTACTTGCTTGTCAAATATTTGAATCCTGTGACCAAACCTGTGATAGAAAACTGACAGCTGCCACTTGTCCTGAGCACTCCTAAAATGCTTATGGTAGCCAAGTTATTCTTTCCATTCAGCCTCTGATAAAATGAAATCCCATAAGTAAGGCCAGAGCAATAATCTGGCATTTATGTTTGGTTAATTTGAATGTAGCTTTTTCATGCATGTACAAAAAAGGTAATTATCTTCCCTGAGGTTGACAATTCATGTGTTTTTGAGAATATGGAAAGGGATTCTTGATATTCTGAGCTACTTTGTGGCTTCTCTTCCAGACCATTTTAGACTCTACACAGAAACTGAATCCATGCCAGATCCGGAAGCTTTTCTACATCCTCAGCACTTTAGCATTCAGCCAGAAGCAAGAAGGGAGCTACATTCAGGTGAGCAGAAACACAACAGAAAGTTGTTCAATCTGTGCCTTGGTTCTTCTGCTAGGTTAACTAAATACTGGCATCATCTATGAACAGGGATTGATGTCAGGATAGCCTTGAGTTTAAAATTCTCTTCTCCTCAAGTGTCTGCAAACCAGCTTGTGGCTCTAGACTTTCCAACCTGATATCAAGGGCTTATCACAGTGACTGTGCCTCTCATCTTTCCCAAAAAGGTCCCCTTCTCTTGCACATTTGAGAAAGACAGAGTTGTTAGACATGTTGTAGGAAGGATACTGATGGTAGTCCCTAACCTAACCTCCCAGTCAAAGTGGGACTGTCACCAGCATGGTGTCATGTTGATTGTTGCTTTGTCTAGCTGAGCCTTGAAGGCTTGCAGAAGTGTAAATTCAGCAGCCTCCTTGCACAGCTCTGTTCCTCCATTACTTGGAAACCTTCAGAAAGCACAGTTGAGCTTCCTCCCTGAGATGTTTGTATTGATTCAGCCACTTAAATTCTGCACACCAGAGACAACAAAGACTTTTGTTAGAAGAGCTGAAGTGCACAGAGCAGAGTATGTGAAGTGGTAGACTCCACACCTCTTGTGCCTCTGGTTTAAACACAAGAAGCTGTCAGACCTGGTCTGTCTAAATCCACTTTCATCTTGCACAGGATACCTTGTGTGACTCAGCTGCAGCATATCAGTGGTGGTACCTTTGTCTGGATTTCTGAATCCTTGAGCAGAGCAGATAAAGAAATAATTCAGAGATATTTATTCCACAACAGAGATGTTAGGGTTTAAAATCTTCCCATTCATAAAGTTCAGCTCTAGAAATTAGGACTATTTGTCTTTCTTTGAGTCCCTGTGTAGTTTGTAGTTTTAGCTATGTTTGCACATGCTAACTTGAGCCTATAAAGGAAAACTGCTCTTCCTCTTCTGATTGGTCTGTGGCATGTAAAATAGCGTGTCTGTAGCCATTTTGTCTTTCCCACTTACCCTGTTAAATTGGAGCTCTTCACTGCCAAAATTCCCAGTTGTGTGGCAGGTTTAGCTCCATTCTGATCTAGTTTCCTCAATGATTTCCCCACCTCCCACCCTGAGTCTTACATGTGACTTGGGAAAATTGCCCTGGCAACACACAGTGTGACTTTGCAGCCCTGCAGGACTTGCCATCAGGATGTTCTGCCTGTCACCCTCAGAAGTTGTGAAAAGGAGTGTCTAGAATTTAGTTTGAGCTGAGAGTTTGTAACTGTGGAGATCCAAGGTTGGCAGTTTGACTCTTATCCTCAGTGTTACTGAAGACTCCAGGGGTAGGTCACTAAAGAAATCAGTACCTGAGAGCCAACTTCCTCTCTGCCTTCTCTAAGTGTTCTTTTCTTCTAAGCTGATGCCTCTTAGACATGAGGATCTCTGCAGGCAGATTAGGAATTTTTCCTTGCACTGCACAGATTCTCTTTGGACCTTCACCACAAACTGCTCCATCCCTCAGCCTCCTGAAGCTGACAGTGTTTTGGAGTGCAGCTCTGCAGCTGCTCTTTGGATGTGACAGGCTCCAAGACCATTTGTCTTTTAACATATTCTCCTATTAATTATGGTTGAAATCTGGAGCAATTGTGTCTGTGTTGTAGTTCTTTGTAGTAGTTACAGCAAAGTCAAACCAAATCACTTTTAATGCTGCTTACAACCTTACTTGGAGTTGGGACCAGTATTTTCATAATAAATGAAATGTCAGAATGTGCATTCCTTAAGCAAAAGTCCTTGTACACCATCCCTCTGTAGCCCTTGGAGATGACATTAAGTGAAGATGCCAATAGAACTGGGAGTGATGGACACAGGTAGCTCTGTGGTGACATGATCTGTGTCTCTTTTCAGGATGATATGCACATGGTGATCAGGAAATGGCTCTCCAGCACAGTTCCCAACCACAAACAAATGGGGATTATTGGTGCTGTTTCCATGATAGGCAGTGTGGCATTAAAAAGGTGAGAGAAAATGTAGCGAAGATGAATTGAGCATGGCTTTCAGTTCAGGCCTGGAGTGAAACAAAGACAGGAGGGCATTGCCTTTGAGTTCAAGCACATCTTGGGCAAATCCAGGATCTTAAAACTCTCTTCTGCATACTGTGGTGTTTGATATTTCAGCCTGTGCAGTTTGATATTTCAGCCTGTGCTGCTCACCTGCTGCTGCTCTGAAAGGCATCCCATATTCCTTGTTAATGCCTATTTGTGGATCCCTTGACCACACTGCACAACCTGTTGCTTGGAAAAAAATAGAGCACTGGGAGACTGACTACAGATCAGCTTATGCCTCTAGGCTGAATAACCTGAGGTGCTCTGTGTTTGAGTCCAGGGAAGTCTAAAAGAGAAGAAGTCCCAAACAGCACCAGGTGTTTTCCTAATGTGTTCCAAAGAAATCTTTTTATTGTCTAATTCTCTGATTTCTGGAGAGAGAACCTTGTGTGTGTGATGGGTTTTGCTGTCTCGAGTCCTGTGCCACAACAGCAAATTTATCAATTGCTTCCAGGAGTGAAGGAGATGCTGCTTCACTGGAGAGACCAGAGCTGAACAGTGAGCGTGATGACCAGGTGAGTGCCAGGAACATGGCAGTGTGGGACACAGGGAGGACATGGTCAGCAAGGAGGGGTGACTGGAAATGCAGTCTTAGCTGAAAAGCTCTGTGGGTCTGGGAGTTGGCTTTCCTGAGCCTGGGATTCTTGTACATTGACTGCAGAGCCAAGAGTCTATTAAAAATGGTTTTGGAGAAACAAAGGTGCCTGCTGGTGTTGCCTCTGCTACACCAGAACAAGCAGCACTGCAGCCATTTAGTGAAAGTCTTCTGTCCAGTTGTTATTTCAAATACAAAGGAAAGAAGCAGGACAATCTGCTTCAGGGAGCCAAGGGTGACCATGGCCATCCTCTCAGCTTTGGTAGCTGTGCCTTTCCTGCCATCCAGACAAAGAAGTTCTGTTCCACAGGATTGGCCTAGCAGCCTTTTTCCTTAGGTTCTGTTAAAGAGCCTTCTTCTCTGCTGACAGTCTATTTAAGAGTGATCCTGGGCAGACTCTTCTGTTATTTCATGACAGAGGACACTAAAAGGCCCATGTTCCTTCTTAAGTCTGTGTCTATTCAAGAATATTCACCATGTTCTTGAGATGAAGCTTTGAATATGCCTCACAGTAAATTAATGTAAAAAGGACTGAAGGTAAAAACTTGAACTGGATCCGTTTACCTTACCCATTTCTGCACTGTTTTCTCTCCTTTCAGCTGTCTACCCTGCTGGACCTTGTGGGTTTCTGCTGTGAGCAAACACCAGAGGTCTTGGCTCTGTACTACGATGAATTTGCCAGTTTGATTGAGAAGCAGAAGGGCAATTTGGACTTGCAGCTCCTAGTATGTTGCAGAGCATTTTGAACTTAATCACTTACATGAATTCTTCAGGAAAATGTTAGTTTTCAAACATTGGCAAAATAGAGTCAATTTGAGGATTTCACTCTAGCTGGGAACTTGTTTTGTTCTGTGAGAGGTTGGTCAGATACAAAATCCTCATTCAGCTCTCTGGGCTTTTTTTGATTGTGGCAGATTCCTCATTAACAGGAATGTGCTCATGTGCTTTAACAGCTTCTTTTTTGTGAAATTTTACATGACAATTTTACATGACAAGGGTAAGCCTTTTAAAGGAAACTAAGTGACATTTCTGAGAGCGTGCTGTTCCTATTCATAGACAAAAATAGAATTTGAAAGAACTTTAAGCTTAGTATGGGAATTGGTTTCTGGGTCAGACTATTAAGACTATCTGATCCCTAAGATCTTGGAAGAGCCACAGTCATTAATGGTAATAATTGAATAAATAAATGGTATTTATGGTGATAGGAAGAGTTTTGTCAAGGCCTCTGGACAACTCTTTCTTCCTGCTGGGAGCTCCTTTTACATGTGGGCTGCTTTCCTCTTCCAGCCAGCTGCTCTGTGTCTCTGCATCACTCTGGAACTTGTAGTCAAGCCCACATCCAAAGAGCAGGGAAGAAATTGGTTGTGCACACTTAGCAATGTTTCCTGGCTCTGTCTCTAAAGGCAGCCCTTGGCTCTCCTTGCAGGCCATGGGGCTTCATTACTGTGATGGTTCCAGGATACTTTTGCTTGGCCTTATCTTCTGCATCTTCCACTGCTGCTGCTGGAGCTTTCTTCACTGAGCCCCTTTGCTGAGCAAGTTTTCTTTTCCTTTTTTTATAACAGGATGAGTTTGGGAAGAGTTTGGTGGAGGATTTTCCCAGTGACTTTGTGGTGGATCTCAGCCCCTCAGTGCATGGGTATGCTAATCACAAATAAAGCATGGGTAATGTTTCTGTCACTGAGAACTGAAGTCACCAACAAGATGTTGTCTGTCTTTCCTTGCAGTTCATTCTTGTTCCCAGTGAAGTCCTTGTACAATCTGGATGAAGATCAAAGTCAGGATGCAATTGCCATTAACCTCTTGCCATTGGTGTCACAGAGTGAGCTTGGCAGGGTCACTGCTGGAGCAAATAACCAGAGTAAAAGGTATTTGACCCTTATCTGTGGGATGGCTGCAAAGGTGAAGGAAGGGTTTCCATTTGTGCCCTTCAGGTGTCTGATAAGGAGCTGGTCAGAGAATTTACCAATTTCCAGTGTTCTTCTCCTTCTTTTGATGTTAAACATACTCAGATAGGTTTAGAGGCATAGTCTGGTTGGGAGCTGGCAGTCTGTTCTGGCTTGGGCTGTTTAGGTAATCTTGGGTGTGTCATGGTGACAGACAGTGCTAAACCCACAAACATGCAGCCAAAAATGAAATTCAACTCAAGAATCAGGGCATTGTCTTTGGCAAATGGAACAGGAAGCCTCTAAGATGTAAAAAACTCTTAAGTAAACAGGAGCATGCCAAAGTTAAAAGAATCATAAGAGTCATAGACTTGTTAAGGTTATAAAGGGCTCTCTTTTTTTTTATTGTATGCACATAGTTTGTAATTTGTTGTCATAAGATTTTGTTGAGATTTTAATTGTTCTTTAAAAAAGACATGATCATTTTAAAATGAGAGAAAATATAGCTACTTTGCATGCATCTCTGGAAAAATGTTAATTTTAATCACTCAGAACTGGAGCAGTGGCACACTGAAACATTGAAGAAGGTTTCTCCACTGCTTATAACTGTGTTGTGCACACAACTCTAATTTCTTAGAGTTCCTTCTGAGTTACTCAACTTTTGATTTCCACCAGAAGTAAATCTGACCCCATTTTTTGTTCATTGCAGCCATTTTTATGCTCTTACATGCTTTTCCAGAAAACTGGTAATCACCAGTTATTTATTTGTGGGAGTTTTTTTCTAACCAACATGGTGCATTTCTGTTCTGTGTTGCTGGGACTTGCAAGAAGCAAAATAGAAGGCATAGGCAAGGTAGCCTGGGAAGGACACAGGACATAGTTGAAAAGTGATGGGCATTCTGGAGTTATATAAAACATCAGACTCACTCCATTTCTTTTTTCTCCCAGGGCAGTGTCACCCCTGTGTCTCTCACCCTGTTTCCGCTTGCTGAGGCTCTACACTGCAGAGCAGAACAGTGGAAGCCTGGAGGAGATTGATGCCTTACTAGGTATGGGAAATACACTTTTTACAGAGCCTGGCTGCCTGCCTTGCTCCTGTGCCAGATCTGCACAGATTCCTCCAGCTGCAGGAGGGGTTGTGCATTTTGTGAGGAGGCTGAGATGCTCTGTGCCCACAAAGTGGAAGGGAGGCAGGGAGACAGTTGCTGTGTCTGGGGATGGAGTGGCTGATGGGCCTTACTCCAAACAGCCACTGGAATTGGGGCAGGCTGTGGTAAGAGGCCTGGTAAATGCAAAAACCAAAGCATGGGTAGCACACAGTCCCACCTATACTTTTCTTGCTCTGTGCCAGGTTGTCCCGTGTACCTGACTGACCTGGAGGTTGAAGGGAAGCTGGACTCTCTGTCCAAGCAGGAGCGTGAATTTCTGTGCTCACTCCTGTTCTATGCTCTCAACTGGTTCCGGGAAGTGAGTAGAGCTTTGTCTGCAGCTTCTGGGGTGGAGGGATGAGGGAAGCCCAGGAGGGCAGGGGTTGGTCAGCCAGGAAAGGGGAAAGTGGAGGGGGAGGGAATGTTGTGGTCTTTTACCTGACAGAAAGGTTGTGCTGCTCCACTTTCAGAGAGGCTGTAAATTCCCTTTCTTGGAGTGCTCTGTACTCTCTGTTCTATACCTCTGAAGAGTAAAATGCAGTGCCTTCATGCAGATTTGGACAATGTATTGGTCAGTGGGATTTTTCCTGCTGCGGTTATTCTCATAACATGAGAAGGGCAGATTTGGTGCAATTCCACATTCCCGGTCCTTCTGCTCCCCTCCCAGGACTGCCTCTTTCCTGGCAGACCTAGGAAGTGCCAAGGGATCTCCAGAGCCACAGGTATCACAGAACCTGACAATGTGCTGTCTGCTAATTCCTCTTGTTCAATTAATATTTTATCTATAGGTGTTGTCCTCTTGCTTTTTTTAGATTGCACCAATTGTATCCATGTTCTTATGGACTTCTGAAGAGCTTTGTTCATGCAGTGTGAACCTGGTCACACAGGCCACCTGTGCTGTGTTGTGTATTTATTCAGAACTTGAGAATGTTATTCAGAAAAGAAAAAGAAGCAAAGTGGGTACAAATCTCCCTGATTGAGTGAGCTTGGTTTGCGTCTCTAGGTTGTAAATGCCTTCTGCCAGCAACAGGATGCTGAGATGAAAGGGAAAGTTTTAACTCGATTACAGAACATCACAGAGCTGCAGAATGTGCTGGGAAAATGCTTGGCAGGTGAGTATGAAACATTTGTACATTCTGGGCCTGTACCAGGGGTTGCCTTAGACATCAATGGAGGAAACAAATGGTAACACACACTGCAGTTTTACAGTTTTAAAAGTTTGTGCATGGGCAGCTATAATTTTCAATTTGTCCAAATCCAAACTGCTCTTCTTAATCGTTTTCTCAGTGAGGAGCACACAAATTACACATTCTAGAGTCACAAGCACACAAACTTTAGCAGATCCCCCAAGCAGATCCCCCAAGACACACCTTGTCCATCTCCTAGTAGCCTGCCCAGATCCCAGGCACTCTGATCTGCTCCACTGCTTCCCACTCACTGCTATTTCAGCTCACTGCTCGTTTGCAGGTAAATTCTTACACTTACCTCACCACTCCACACTTTCCCCAGGACAGTGAAATTTATGATACTTCCTTTAGATATGTATCTGGCCTGTATGTTGTCATTCAGGAGTTGAATTAACCCAATTTTCTACATTTTGGCTCTTTCAGCAACCCCTGGCTATGTCCCACCACCAGCTACTTTTGACTCTGAGGCCCCGGAGGCTGCACCATCCATGAATGCTGCTGGTCCAGCCAGGAAAAGAGGTGGTAAAGACGATTTAAAATGTTTAAGCAAACAGATGTGATGGGGGTTGGCTGGCAGATAGCACTTGTGTGTGCCTAAAGCACTAAATTTTTGGCAAAGTCCATCTAGCTGGAAATTTTACCTCATCAACTCCTGTTGCAGCTGAAGTGGAGATGGAAAAATAACCTACACCAAATAGGTGTTGGATAGTCTGTCTCCTTGGGAGAGCTGCTGCATTTAACAGTGAAAATCCAGGGCTTTCATTGATTGCTTTCACATGCCAAAGTACTTTCTGCTACTGCAGCAGCAAGTTCTGTCTTTGATGGGTTTGTGGCATCACCTGGTACTGAATCTGTGGCTTGAGCTGCCTTGTAAACCCCTGAGCTTTAGGCTGTACCTTACCAATGTTCTGGGAACCTTGGCATGGCTCTGCTGCACAAGGAAATCTTTCCTTCATCCTTTCCCATTGCTAGCTCCCACAGAGAAGACAGAACTTCCCTCTCAGTTTTCAAGCTGAATCAGATTTGCTTTGTTTTTCCTGTCTCTAGTTCTGTTTCTAGATTAGATTTATTTCTAGTTTAGATTAGCATTTCCTGGGAACATGTCTGCCTTAAGCCAAAGTGGACAAAAATTCACATTCCATTCAATGAGAACAGCCTTTCCCTCCTGTGCCAAACCCATTGTGCAGGGTCTGGGCCTGTTATGTAGGAGCATGTTGGAGGCAGAAGGAAAGTTTTGGCAAGAGGAGAATCCATCACTTTAGATACTGTATTTTGAAGGAGCACTTAATCTATGTACCTGTGCTCCATGTTTTCTTTGTGCTGATTCAAGTGCTCCTAGTGTTGAGCACAGTGTGCAACCTTTGAGTCTGAAGTTGCTTTTGTGTTTAAGGAAGGAAAAAGAAGGCTGATGGCAGCAAAGCTGGCTCTGCAGATCGTTCTCAAGCAGAAGACAGTTCTGAGGGAATCCAGCCTGATACTGAGCTCTCTGAGCTGGACAAGGTAGGTGTGCAGCCCTGGGCACTGCAAGGAAGCCAGAACAGGGAAGATGCCATGGAAGCAAAAACAAAAACTTTGAGAGAGGGGTTGTTCCTTCCAAAGTTAATCACAGTCAGCGGTTCGGTTCTGCTTGCTGGCACCTGCCTCCCATCTTAATTTTGTAAATTATCCCTGCAGTGCCCATTCTCCTGCAATTTTCTTTTCAGAGTGCTGCTGACAGAGAGGCAGGAAATCCTCTGGCCCAGCTGCAGAGCTACCGCCCGTACTTCCGAGAGCTGGACCTCGAGGTGTTCACTGTGCTGCACTGTGGGCTGCTCACAAAGTCTGTGCTGGACACAGAGATGCACACAGAGGTGAGTGGAGCAGCCTGAAGCCCACACTGATGAGGCTTTGTGGAATGGCCTCTCTCAGGGACCTTGGCCCTTCCTGTTCCACTGAAGTGCACAACAGGCTGGTGCTAAGATGTGTTGGCCCAGGGCTGTGAGCTGGGGACCAGGAGAGCATTTGGCCCCAAGTACTTCAAGGCACTGAGAAAAAGAGACTTTCCTGAGAAGAACAGATATGTCATATAGTAATGTTAATAACAAACTAATATAAATATTGCATAAAAGGTGAAAGAGACTGTACAACATGTATAGACCTAATGGAAAGAAAGGGGCTTTAATACTGACCACAGGTAAGATACAGGGTGGTAAATACACTAAGTATTGCCTGTCAAAAAGAATCTATGACATAAAGTAAAGCCTGTATTGCAAAAACTCAAATGTCTCAAGGCATGAGGAAATCATGAACAGCACAAATGTTGGACTGGAGTCATGGAGGTGCTCTCAGTGAGCAGGGTGCTGTGTATCATCTGGGAGCTTGTAAAAACTGTATTGCTATGGCTGTGGAAAATAGATGTGCTTAATTTTGTTGTAGGCAGGCTGACTCCATCTGGAGTCTCCTTTTGTCAGTAAATGCATGAGATGGGAGAAGGCCATGGCAGGCTGGAGCACAGCCTGGTCTGTCTCTGCAGACAGCTGTCTCTGTGCATGCAGGTCACAGGCCAGCTGGAAGGCTGTTTGACAAGTCTCTTGGGCTATGTGGCATTATTTCAAAATACTTCTTGCCTGTTATTCAGTTGGTGAATTCTGTGACTCTCTGGGCTTAAACCTCTTTTTATCTTTAGAAGCTTATTTCAATGTCAATGTATATAAATCTGTTCTTTCTCAGTTGTTAAGTTGTACTGACATTGCCTCAGCTGTTTAGAGCATCAGGATGGCTTCATGCTTTGAGTAACCAGAGCCAATGCCCCATCCCTGCCATGGGGGAGCATAAAACCAAGCATCTACCAAATAAGTCCCTCCTGAGGTTAACCTAGTCCAGGAGTCATGACTGGAAACAGGGTAAACTTGAGCTTCAAGGCACTACAGTTACATCTGGGTCCTGGGACTGACTGTTCTTTTAATTGCAGGCTCGTGAAGTTGTGCAGCTGGGGCCTGCTGAGCTTTGCTTCCTTCTGGATGACCTGTGCTGGAAGCTGGAACATGTGCTGCCCTCGGGCTCCACAAGGAGGGTGCCCTTTCCAAAGGCAAGAGCAGCAGCAGGCTGTGGGTCCTGGGCTGAGGCACAGCACATCAGGGGCTTCCTGAGAAATGTTTTTCAGAATGACTTCGCTTGTTAGTTAAATGGAAGTGTGACACCCAGCTGCGTGCCAGAGCAGCACTTTTTCAAAAGTCTTGTGTACACAGCTCTTGCTGAAGTGTTTGCAGCCTCTGGTTCTCTGCATGTCTCAGGAAAGGGTATTTAACTGAGGCAGTCTTGTAGCCTCAAAACTCAGGTGACCCTTTTCCTAGCCCTCCTTGGGGACACTGGCTGTGCTGCTCAAATTTAGCCAGGCCAGATGGCTGCAGCAGCCAGCAGAAGCTGCTGCATCCGTGTTTCTGCTTTTTCTGCATTAGAAACCCCTCTGAGTGCAGAAACTCCTTGCTGATGCCTTCAGGAGGAAAGTAAATGCATGTCCCACTGCATTAAACTGAGAAATGCACTGCAATTGGCTGGGCTTTTCATAGTCGTTGTTCTTGCTCCTTGTCTTTCTACCTATCTTAATTCCCACATGCAGAGACTGTCTTCTCTTAGTGTTTGAGTAAAGTGTTGGATTCTCTGATCCAACCTAAATGATTCTGTAAGAGAGCTGTGTGTCAGATCAGTTTTATCCTTTTAGTCAAATGTTATCCATTTGTGTGAGTTGGTGGTGCTGGTTCAGTAGAAGCCAACTTTCCTACCCTGTGACCCTTCCTGACCCTGTATGGCATGGGGGATTGCACTGCTTGGCAGCATCTGAGATGTAACAATTGAAGTTATTCTCAAGAGAGACTAATGAAGCAACTTTTATCTTTTGTGTTTGCTGCAGGAGAGAGGCAACAAGGATATTGGCTTTTCCCATCTGTGTCAGAGATCTCCCAAGGAAGTTGCCATGTGTGTGGTTGATCTACTCAAGCCATTGTGTAAGCACATGGAGAACATGCATAACTACTTCCAGGTTAGTTGACAGCAGTTTTTTGACTAAAAAAACCCTAAAGTTTTGTCTCCTGTAAAGATACTTTTAATTTGGTTTGAGGGGTAAAAGAGTCACTTTGTTTTCTTCAGGTTTTTTTAATGTGGAATTTATGGGAATGGATTCTTGTGCCATTATCTTTATTTGGAATAGTGTTTAATGGATTATTTGATTTGTATTAAAGACAGCTGTACAAAATCAGGGTGCAGAAGGTGAACCAGGAGAAAACATCCAGGAGCACCAGCTGATGTCCTCCTGCTACCAACTGCTCTTACTGACTTTTCGCTCCTTATTTGCTTGGTGAGTTTAAAATAAAAGTCCATAGTTGTATCCATTTATTGCTTCTTCTCCTTGTTTCTTTTCTTTAAAGTGTTTGCACCCTGCCAAAGGCCTGTCAGCCATGAAAAACAACCCACTGCAGTGGGTGGAGGCTTCTAAGCACTTCTTAGTTAAGCCAGGCTTCATTGCCTGATTCTGAGCAGTGCTCAAGCTGTAGGTGATGAAGCACTGGCTGGGTAGAATTCAATCTGGCTTTTGGGTCAAGGTCAGCATAAGGGGCACACTGGCACACCTAGCTGAGCAATTTCCAGTCTGCCTAGGGATCTTGGATTTTCTTACCCATCCTTTCCCATTTCCTTCCCCTTATCCTTTGCTAAATTGTCACTGCCTGAATCCTGAGTGATGGAAGAATTTCTTTTGCCAATGAGAAAGGATGAATGTGTATTTCACTGGCAAAAAGCCAACACTGTTGATGCATTCAAGCTGAACTCATAAATATCCAACTCAGAAATGCTTGTGCATTCTGCAGACTTCTGCATCTGCTACCATAATCCAGGATAGTATCATAAAAATTTTTTTCTAAACCCCAATTTGGATTTGCTTGTGGAAAACATTTTACCTTTGTTGTACTTCATGAACAGCAGTAACTGCATAAAAAGATGTCTGAGGTTTGTCTCCTGTTGATCTCTACTGGAGACTGAGGGCCCCTGATCCACTCCTGACCATTCCCAGATTTGTCATTCCCTCTTTAGCCAGTGTGAATGTTGGTTGTTCCTGAGTTCATCTATTTTGTAAATCAGAGAACCTGGTCAGTTTTGTACCAGACAATCCAAGATCAGTTTTGCTGTCCAGTATAAAATCTGTTTTGCTGCAGGTCAGACAGCCTTATATATTGGAATGAGCTGTCCAGCCACTGAAGTTCAACAACCAAATTTCAGCTCTTTTTACATTTGTTTAGTCAAGGCCTCTTACATTACCAATGGTTAATTAGATTTTGTGGTACAGGTGCACTTGATCATTATCATTATCAAGTCTACCTGTTCAGTCTATAGAACTGGCATGTGGATGTATTTGATTATTTCTAGCATAGATATCCTCACAGACACTGGGAGTTCAGAGAAATAATGAAGATCTCTAGAGTTTTCCCCCTGTAAGGCTCCTACCAGCTGCTCAGGAGGTGACCACCCATGGTCACTGCATTGCACAGCCACTATCATTATACATCCTGTGGTTTAGGTCTGCATAGCATTGGTTTAGTATATATGGACCTCCACTTCTGGGAAATGGCCTCTCCTCACCAAGCTAGATCTGCAGTCTAACTGAAAAATTGATATTGTTTGTGCTCAATGCTTTCCATTGTCATTGATTTTTCAATTTTTTGTGTCACTTTATAACTCTCATATTGCAGGACTTACCTTGAGTATCCAGCTTCTCTATTTTTCACCTTGCCAAATAGGCTTAGATATGCATTTGCATCTGATATCTCTTCTGTTCTGATGATGAACTGGATTTTTTTTCCCCCTCAGGAATGGTTTTTCTCAGCATGAAAATACTGACTTACTGAGGTCAGCTCTCCAGGTGCTTGCAGACAGACTAAAGCCAGGAGAGACAGAGTTTCTTCTTCTTGAGGAACTGATAAGGTAGAATCTATATTTCACACTGTTTGAAATGAACAAATTTCAGGGATTTTTCTCTGTTTTGTGTGGGCATTATGGGCAAATGTGTATTTGGGAGCTGTCATAGAGACTACACTCACTTCAAACAGAGCTTTGTGTTTAAATGAATGGCAGTGTAGTCAAACCTCGTTAAAGGATTAAAAAATGTAAAATATGCATGAATCTGTGAATTTCATTCGTTTGTATGCTGTTGAGACAAGGAGATTAGTAGGATTCCCAGAAGGAATGGCTATGTTCTGCAGAGTTAAAATGCTTACAGGTTCACTAGGCAAAAGCAGTATATAAAGCTGTTGCTAGACTCTGAGTGGCTGGGGCTTGAGAGAATTTTTCAGTGATTGAACTCCTATGTATTACTGGCTGATCACCCCTTCTTCAGAAGGGCACTGCCAGAGACAAAACACTGGGGTATGGAGACCTTGGATCTGAGATAGTCTAATGCTTCCTTTTTATTTGTGTGTGTCTGACACATTACCCTGTCTGCACTTTTTTTACCTTTTCCCTTTCCTTTCATCCCCAGTGAGAGTTTTCAATACCTCCTGAATTTCCAGCAGAGTGTTCCCAGCTTCCACTGTGCCTATATCCTCGCTCAGCTCCTGATTGCCATTGCTGAGAAACCCATGTCTGGCTGGAAGAGGGAGAAAATGGGTAATGTGTGAAGAGTCACTCATCTCAGATGAGTTTTTGTGTGGTCTTTGCCTTTTAAGGGAGAGATTTCCCTTTCACATCCTGGTAATCTTACTGGGTGAACAGTCCTAGCCATTAATAAAGGCAACAGCAGTAAATATATTGGACCCTCTGCTGCTCAGTGTTGGTACCAGTTTAATCGCTGGTTATGGAGGTGAGTGATTGCAGACCTGATCTGATGTAACTTCTTACTCTAAGTACAGATGTCTGTGACAGCTTGTTTCCAAAATTTATTGAAATGAGCTGCAAATACAGCTGTTACTCCAGGGCAGAGAGAGGAAAAAATTCTCAACCCCATGCAACAAATGTTTTCAGTTAAGAAAGCTTCTCGCATAGATTAGGACCCATTACATAAAATAAATAGCAGATAAAGGATAGACATGGTTACAGGGAATATACAAGAAAACTACTTGATCTCCACTTCAGCACACATTGAAATAAAGACTCCAGGCACTTGCCTCCCTCAGCCATTCCTTGTCATACTAATACACCTCTAGAATTTATCCTTCTCCAATCCCCATAGCCACACAGAATTGTAACTTCCCTCCTTAAAGACAATTTTGCTATTTTAAACAGTCCCACATTGGGAGAATGACTGAGTGTGGCAGGCAATAACCTATTTTAACTAATCATTTCCTGGTTTTAAACATTTCTGCAAGAGACAAGCAGGTTTGTTAGCAATTTTGATTTCAGAAATCTGTAGATTTTAAACTTGTCTGTTCACATTTATTACTATAGTGCTGTGGCCAAAAGGTCAAGTCACTTGTTATTGGAACTCCATTTCTGGAGATGGATACCCTAAGGGTTGCACATGGCCTAATTAAAAACAAATAGATGGCACACTGTAGGAGCTGCCAAACAAGTAAGATTTAACTTAAGTTTGTCAGAAGTGGCCAGAGGTGGATGATGGTTCTGATGTGAGCAGGTATTCCAGACCAGGAACATGCTGGTTGTGCAGATACTTTGTTATCATGATAAATGTCCTTGTGGCCTTGCAGCTTTTTAGGGAAAATGCATTCTGACTTAGAAAGGTCAGGCACATGAGGGGCAGTGATACTGTGATCTTTCAAAAATCATTTGAATATGCAGATTTTATATGGAAGAAGGATTTTTTTTACTAATATTTTTCTTTCACTAAGTTGTCCCTTATGTTTCCCAGCTTCTCTAGCAAAGCAGTTCCTCTGCCAGTCCTGGGTGAAGCCCAGTGGAGACAGAGAGAAGGGCAGCCAGTTCAACAGTGCCCTGCACACCCTGCTCTGGTAAGGCTCAAACCATTCTCTCAGGCACACCAAGACACTCTATTTTTTTAGTGATTACTGTTGCTACAGAGGAATGGCCCCTCTGAATCACAAGCCTCATGCTTGCACAGCTTGGCCTGAAGCCCTGTTTCTGCACTGTTTCTAAAGCACACTTTCTTTCATGGTTTGAAGTCTGAGGTCCAGCTGAGCACCTTTCCTCATCAGGTCCTCTGTCACTTGTGTCAGGAAGTTCTCATCAATGGCCTCCAGGAGACTCCTGGATTGCTTATGCCCTGCTGGGCTGTCCTTCCAGCAAGTGTCATGGTGGTTAGTTTGCCATGAGGATCATGGGGGTACTCCTGGCTGTCTGTAGAAGGCTTTGTTGGCTTGTTCCTGATCCAGGTTGCCCATAGCAGACAGCCATTTAAGTGTCACCCATACTGATTGGGTGTTCTCTCTCAGAAAGGGCAATTCCATCTCATCCTCTTCCCAGCCTGTCCTTCCTGAATACTAAAATGGGGGAATACTGAATCCATGTATGTTTCAGATCATGGTAGCTTTTAATGACACCACTGTGACAGTTCTAAGTAGTGCTTTGGGTTTCCTGCATGTGATTGCTTTTGCCAGGGAAAAGCTTGACAGTTTTAGGCCACATGTTTCAGGTAGGGCAGTGTTCAAGGCCTTGTTGTGTCATTCTGTGAGGTATCTACTGATCAGCTATGTTGGTTTTGGATTTAGTGTCTACCTGGAGCACACAGATAACATCCTGAAAGCCATAGAGGAAATCTCCTGTGTTGGTGTTGCTGAACTGATGAACTCTCCCAAAGATGCATGTTCTTCTACTTATCCTACCCTAAGCAGGTAATTGTAGCAATAGAAACTTTGAATTCTATGATATATATAATGATAATTTCTGCTTTTAAATATGTAGTTTTCTTATTTTGTGGCCTATTGTAATTTCATGTTGGTACTGTGATGGCTACTCTGGACACTTGTAAACATTGTTTTGGCACTATGCAACAGGTAGCATGGGGTAGCTGTATGCCAGAGTGGAATGTCCTGTGCTTAACATGATGCTGAGTTTATTTCTGTGAGCCATTTTAACTGGAGAATGAACTGCTGTCTGTCATCAGTGTTGTCTCTGTGGTATAAAGCACTCCAAAAGTCAGCCTTAGAGGCCTGAGATGGCTGTAGGCAATCTGGGCAGATATGCAGTGTGCAAAAACACACTCAGGGTGCTTCTGCCCTAGCCTGGGAATTTGGAAGCAGGGGTGAAGAAAGTTCCTGCACTCTGAAACTTCCAAAATTATCTTATGCTGAGAGTTGCAATCCTTCCACTGTGCACCCCTACAGCTACAAGGAAGTGGTGGTGTCTAAGTGTCATTCACACTAAGGAAGTGCTAGTGACTTCCCAGGATTCTTCATCTGTCTGGGCAATTGGGCTGGGCTGTACCTGTTTATGAGTCCTAGGGCCAATCTTCTGTGATTTCCTACTGAGAAGGATGCCCAGCTGGGCAACCTTTGACTTTTCTGCATCATTTTGGTCACAAACAGCCTATCAAAATGCCCAGAGCTGACTTGAAGTTTTTTTCATTTTCTCCATAGGCAGACATTCCCAGTTTTCTTCAGAGTAATGATGGCTCAGCTGGAGAGCTCAGTGAAAAGCATCCCAGCTGGGAAACCATCAGACTCAAGTGAGGTAGGAATATCAATACACTGGACTCTGTAAGGGGAAGAAAACCTAGGTTAAACTGGACAGTACAATAAAGATGTATAAACTGGAAAGGAATTTACTTCTGAACTTTGTCTAGGAAATGCAGTCAGACACCTTCCTTCATCAGTGTATATTGACATTGATATGCAGGGTAACATATAAGTAACATCTTTTTTTCCTGGTTTGCACCATGTCAAAAATCTAGTAAATCCAGCAGAAGCTGCAACCAGAAAATAGGCATTAATCAGCAAAATACTTAACTGTGCAGTTGATCTGCACACCTGTGTGGGAGGACAACAACTTTTTGCAACCAAGAGCTGCTCTGAGAGCAAGCAAGTTAACTCCTAGCACTTAAAGCCACTGATCAGGCTGGAATTGCTATGGAGTGTTTCTGCTGTGATAAATATACTTGTGGTGAAGCTTTGTTCCTTTGTCTTCAACAACAACAGTGCTTTGTGTACAGCAAATGCTGAAAGCACATCCAGCAGTGAGAGGAAATGCAGCCTCCTGGGTTCTTGTCCCCTTGCATCCCATAGGTGCAGCTGGAGAAGCTGCTGCGCTGGAACATCGCTGTGCGGAACTTCCACATCCTCATTAACTTGGTCAAGGTGAGCTTCTGGCTGGTTTTCTGCCTTTGCCCCCAAATTCTCAATGAGGCCTGGTGTTCCCAGGCTCAGGAGCACTGGGGAAAAACAAAGTGTGACTGTGGAACAACCTGGAGCCAGCCATTATAAAGCCAGTTATAATCTGTGCCCTGTCCCACTGGACGAAATATCCCCTTCTGGTTCATCCAGTGTCTCTTGAGTGTGATGCTGTTTGGGCCAGAAGGTGATAGGTACAGCTCCACTTCTCTCCTTGCTTAGGTTGATCATTACTGTTTATTTTTACATATCTGAAGTGATAATTGGCAAGCCCAGGTTTTTCTATACAGCAGCATTCACTGGAACCCTACCTGTGTTCCAGATGCCTTTGGAGAGCATAAAGGGTAGAGCTGGACCACTTAGTTCAGTTTTGCCCATAGTTCAGTTTAGTCCATAGCAGCACCAGGGTTACCTTCACATTATTTTGCCCATCTCAGTTTTGCTTTGTCTGCTATGTGATTATTTGCCCATCAGCTGGGCTTGGGTCTCTCAAATCCCCAACTGTTAAGAATGTTAGACTCATTGAGATAATTTTGTGCCATCTGCAAAAGGTGCACCTTAGATCACTGAACAGCAATCCTGCCAAGGGCTTCCAGCTGAGAGCCACCACAGTTCATGTGCTTATGTGGTGTTCCTGCTGAATGAGAGAATCCTTGAGAATGGATGTGCTTTAGAGCAGGGTTCACACATTCACAGGGGTGTGCTGTGCTTACACGGTTTTCCTTAGACTTGTGGACTGATCTGACTCTTTTTTCCTCTTGTCCACGTAGGTATTTGACAGCAGGCCTGTACTCAGCATCTGCCTGAAGGTAAGCAAAAGTTCAAGATAACTGAAGAGAGCAGTTTAAGTACCAGCTTTCTTGACTCATTGCCTCTAGTGCATTAGAGTGGGTACTGGTTTCTCAGGAAGAAGCACATACTGTATTCCATACACCTTGCTATACATATATATGTATAGTGATTCTAACATTTGCATTTAGTTGAGTATTATTCCCAGATGCCTGGTGGATAAAACCAGGGATGTGTACAATGATGAGACCTGGTCCTTCTTGCCTCTCTTTGCAGGGATTTAAGTGGGACCCTTTACTGATCCTGTATATTCCAGTACAGCACATATGTACAGTACATATTCACATGAATATAATCTTTTTCTAAGCAAGAACAGTCTCTGGAGTACTTGGAAGATTGTATCATTACCTCATCTGACTCTGTGATGGTTCTTTGAGAAGGAGTTTCAATTTGCTTGCTGACATATTTGTCTCTGTTTTACAGTATGGCCGCCTCTTTGTGGAAGCATTTCTGAAGCTGGCCATGCCTCTCCTGGACCACAGCTTTAAAAAGCACACGGTAATCCTGGGGACAGAATGGCTGCAGCCAGCTGGGAATCATGACTGATACTGCCTCCATAGACACATCTCACCTCTATCCCATAACCCTTTGAAAGGACTGCTAGGACTAAGGCTGTTCAATATTCTTGTTTCCCTGTGGAAAAGTCCTTTGAGAGTGATTTGCTGATCTGCTTATTTATTGCAGGATGATGTGCAGAGTTTGCTGAAAACCTTGCAGATGAGTACCAGACAACTTCATCACATGTGTGGCCATTCCAAGGTAAGATAAGTTCCATTTTCAGCACAAACTCCTGTCCTAAGGATGGTATTATTTCCCTTCCACTGCTTTTCCAGGGCATTGGCAGGTTCTACTTGCATGCTTCCAGCAGGGTCTGTGCAAGCAAAAGCTCTGAGAGAAGGTGAAATAGCCTTGTTTAATGGCCAAAAGTGGAAGCATTTATTCTGGAAGTGGCTGACTTGAATGTTAGGTCAGGTTGGCATAATATTTTTTTAACACAGAGGTTCTGGACATCTTTAGTTATTGGCATCTATTGCTGGTTGTTTCTGAGAACACAAGCTAAGGTCTTAGAGACCTTGAACAAAGTACAAATGCCAGATTGATAATATAGGAGAGAAGCTTTGCCAAAGATGAACAGCCTTGTGACTCAGAAGAATCAGCGACAGGAGGTGGATGGGGAAAAACCCTGCTCAAAGTCCTTTTGAGGTGGCTTTTATGTTATGTTGGTAAGGGCAAAGGGAGAAGGAGGACAGTGATAACAGAGTCTGTCTCTGTGGGAGACTTGGGCAGGAAGGAAGGAGAGGATTAGAGCTTTGCTTACAGTGTGGAGAGACAGTGTGTGTTGCAAGAGAGAATCACACAGGAGCAGACAGGAAGATCTTCCTGTGTGCTGCTTTGTTCCTGACTCCTAAAAGGTTCATGAGCACTTGTCCAAGAAGGGAGCTTTGCCAAAGTAGCTGAAGGGGGAAAGCCAGCTACCAGCCTGGCTCCCAAGCCAGAATTGCTACCCATTTAGGCAAGAGCTGGCATCAGAAGCATAGATATTTAGCTGAAGATCAGAAGATGCTGTTGCACCTCTCAGCACAGAATGAGAAGTGGAAGCTGGCACAAACCCCGACAATGCTAAAAAGTGCTCATATTTCAAAGTGAAATCCTCATGCCTGCTTTAAAGTCACAATTCACCTTGTTAGCAGGATCACAGCATTGCAGCTTTTCATGTAATCTTTATCTTTGCACTTGGCCAGCATGTTCAAGTGCTGTGGCCCATGGTCCTTGTTAGCACAGGGCTGCAATTAATGAACACCTGTGTTCTACCACTTCTCTAGTACAGATCTCTGTACCAAATCATTTGGCAAGAATGAGAAGGCAGAAACTGAATCTGGGGCAAGTAAATGTATGCAATGAATGTTCCATACTTGTTTGAAGAGGAGTTGACACCAACATTTGTTAAACCAGCCTTGATTTCACTTTCACACAAACCTCAGGGAGCTCACTAACCCTCGGTGCCGTGTGACCTAGGATTTGTCACTCTCCCTCAATACATGTGTCTTTAAAGAGCATTACACAGCAGGCAACAGCAGTCAGCTTCACCTGTCATTCCCTAAGTATTTGTCATTTCCCCTTTCACACCAAGCCTCTTTTCTGTTTACATACCTAGCCCTGGGCACGTGGACAGTTTCTGGAGACAGAATTTTGCCAGTGCTGTACTTTGTTGAGTCTCCAAACTGCCTTGCACACAGTGGGGCAGGTTCCAGGGCCCAGGGAGCACTGTGAGTGTTGATTGTGTCATTAGCAAGGGTTCTGCTGACTGGGTTTTGATCAGTGCTGATGATGGCCAGCTCCTGCCTGTTACATAGACTAGAGAACAGCTTGCTGTTGGTAAGCAGTTACCAACTTTGCTTCAACCCTGTTGGCAGAACTTGAAGCAAAGCAGTGTCCCTCTGCCCAAGCATGCTGAACTCTTCCAAGAAATGCAGGTGACCTGAATTCAGAGTACAGCTAATGAGAGCACCTTAATCCCAGAAGATTACAAAGTATTCTCATGAAAGAGGAAAATACTTGCATACAAAATAATTGTGCAGGTTTTGGCAGGTTGACAGGATTTGTGGTTTAGCAGTGACTGTTCTGTACTGCAGATTGAAGCCTAGCAGGAGATGCTCACCCAGAGCTAAATCTCTAGGTTGCCTGGCATAGCTGCCCTTTTTTTGCTGCTGGTTTTTGGTGGTTTTTGCTTACAGCAACTCCATCTGTTCCTCCTGTCCTAGTTCTCTAAAAGCCAATGCTTCTTTGCTCCAGAGAAGCTGGATTTGGAGATTATAGTGCACACACATTCCATGTAAAGGAATTGCTTGAGGCAGTGAGGAAGAAAAGGTTGTGATGGAAGTGGTATATTTAATACTTTTCTCGTTTTTTCTGAGCTTGGGAATTCAGCAGAGAAGTTACTAGCTTCTCTCTGGAGTTCATGACAAAACCAGATTTATTTTAATCCAGGTGAATGTGAATATTTGGATTGTCGTCAGGGATCAGTTTAGACAAAATACTGATCTGAGCTTTATTTTTTAACAATAGCCATAATTTGGTCAAGAAGTGATGTCATGTGGGCAAGCTTTGTGGGGGTCATGTCCATCCCACCTGATAACCAATGGCTTTTAAACAGCCAGAACACTCAGGCAAGAATCAATCCTCATCACATTTTACTGTTGCATAGATTCACCAAGACATTGGATTGACCAACCATGTGCCTTTGTTGAAGAAGTCTCTGGAACAATTTGTGTACAGAGTGAAGGCAATGCTGGCATTCAACCACTGCCAGGAGGCCTTCTGGGTTGGCATCCTCAAAAATCGGGATCTTCAGGTGAGAACCACTGCCCTGCCTGGGGCACTTAAAATCTGGGAGAGGACAATGCTCATCTTGCCCAACACTAGAGACATCTCTAACTCTCTCCGTGTGTGTGGGTATAGCTAAAAGGCCAAATTCAGTGTGACCACAGTGCAGCCATGTCTAGTGAAGGAAAAAGAAGAATTTTATTTCAAGATTAAGAGTTTGCATCTCTAGGCTCTTGCGCTGAGGGGTCAGATTTGATCATTATTAACAGGTACAGGGAATTTTTGGCTGTTCCCTGACAAGAACTACATGCACAAGAGGGAAGAGGTAAAGGTCATTTGAACATCTTCACACACTTTAATGTGCGGCTTTAAAAGAAGCCAGTTCTGGCTCTTCATCTTTCACTGTAGAAGCAGGACAGTTGAACAAAACCTGATTTTTTTAAACTCTAAAACTTTTATTTAAGAAGGCAACAAAATGCCCTTTTCTCCCATCCCACCCTGGCATGCTTTCTCCGCTTCACGTATGCTCAGTACAGATCTTGTGTTCAACTTAGGGAGAAGAAATTTTGACTCAGGCCTCTGAGGAGAGGGGCTCGGATGAGGACTCGGGGGACGAGGAGGACTCGGCGGAGGGCCCCGCTGAGGAGGTACTTCAGGGACCGCCGGGCTGCGCTGCTCCGAGGCGGGGGAGGGCGGGGGTGCAGCCCGGGTACTGACGGGGGCCCGTCCCGCAGGAGGCGAGCAGCAGCGACACGGACGGCAGCGAGGGGCGCGGCGGGGCCGGGCCCGGCCCTGAGGCGGCGCGGCCCTGAGGCGCCGGGCGGGCGGGCGGGGCGCGGCTCCCGCGCAGGCGCGGCGGCGGCGGCGGCGGCCATGTCGGTGCAGGAGGACCCGGTGCAGCGGGAGATCCACCAGGACTGGGCCAACCGCGAGTACATCGAGGTGATCACCAGCTCCATCAAGAAAATCGCGGACTTCCTCAACTCCTTCGGTGAGGGCGCGGCGCGGGGGCTGCGGGCGGGCCGGGGCGGGCGGTGCGGCGGCCCGCGGTGTCTCACTGCCGCCTCCCCGCAGACATGTCGTGCCGGTCCCGGCTGGCCACCCTGAACGAGAAGCTGACGGCGCTGGAGCGGAGAATCGAGTACATCGAAGCCCGGGTGAGCAGCGGGGGAGGTGAGCCGGGTGCGGGCCGGGCCCGGGGCCGGCCCTGGTTGAGGCTTTTCCTTTTCCCGTAGGTCACCAAGGGGGAGACGCTGACATAGGCCCGGGGCGGCCCCAGCACCGCCGCCCCTCACCCCGCTCGGGGCCCGCCGCCACCGCCGCCGCCTCTGCTCGTGTTGCCAATAAACCGCTGTGCTCCTGCCCTGCCTGCTCTCTGCGTGCCTGCCTGGGGCCGGGCCGCGGGATGCCCGGCTCCCTGCCACCGTCCTGGATGTCCAGAGCCTGCCCTTCCATCCGCCTGACCCGCGGGGTTTGGGCACACGTTCCTCCCCACGCGTGGGGGCTGCACCACAGGGGCTGTGGGCCAGGCTGTTGTCAGCTCCTGGAGGCACCTGGCTGGCCTTTGGGGCGCTTTGTGCTCCTGCTGGGATCATAGAAAATCTGATGGTCCCTGTGGTCTGGAGGGTGTCTCAGCCTTCACATGTGCACATGTCAGGGCAGTGTGGGGACAGCAGGCTCACCTGGCGTGGTGCACATGCCACAGGATAGGGCCCTTTGCCAGCACCCGGGAAGAGGAGTTTCTCCTCTCTGCGAGGCAAGTGGCAAGGAGAAGGAAGTCTCTCAGCCCTTCCCCACCACTCCTCTATTTATCTCAGTTTTTCAGTGGGCATCTAAATCTGCAGATTCACTGCTCATATTTAGTGTTTGTTGGGGAGTCAATGGAATTGGTGTCAGCAAAGGTTTTATTACTTCCCAGCAGGCTTTAAAAGTCTTGGTATATTCTCCAACTGTAATCTTAGCTTTTTCATGATGTCACTGTCATGCCTGCAGTGTTTACTGAGCACCTGAGTTACTTAATGTTTGTTATATTTTTGATGCTATCTGACATCAGCTGGTTCCTTGTTGATGTAGGTCTTCCTCTGAGATCACAGTTTTGTTCTCCATAGGAATCTCTGTTTTCCATTGTTTGAATAAGTGCTCCTCCAGTTTTTCCCTCAGCTCTCATGGTTACTGTCAGTTTGGGCTGCACATCAGGGAGGCTTGGCTGTGGAAATGAGTGCTTTGTAGCAGCCCTGCAGTGAAGTGGAACAGCCATGGCTCACTGCCCTTAGGCGTAGGGACCATATCAAATTATACTGTTGTCATAAGAAGATTGATAGATGGAAGGAAAGCAGCTCTCCCTTGGCTCCAAGGTGGCTGCTCTGTAGTACATCAGAAGTACTGCCATGGCCATGCATTGCTTACTGTGCATGTGCTGGAGTCCTGAGATCTCCATCATTGGAGATAACTCAGTATTTATCTGGAGAAGGCCCTGAACTAATTGGATGTTGAAGTTGGCCCTGCATTGAGTGGGATGGGGTTGAGGCAGAGACCAGCAGAGGTTCTTGCCTAAATTATGCTGAGATTCTTCAATCCAAAGACTGAATGGGAGACATGGTACCACAGACAGTCTCTGGCACTGTGTCTGTACTGGGCTGACCTCTTAACTCGAGATCCATTGCTTGTTTCTGTTCCCAGCTAGTGGCACGGTGTGTCTCAATCCCTTCCTGGTCTCACTGGCTGTTGGAATGGCACTTTTTCCTCTCATACCAGGATTTCTCAGAGGAGTGGGGTTTGCCATGCAGTTGGTGGGATCTGCTGGAAGTTGCCACTCCCCCCAGGATTTGTGCTCTCACAGAGCTTCAGCACTGTGGGATCAGCCTGTCTGGTTCATCCCCCAGCAGCAGGGATGCTGGGCAGCTCACTGCTCTTCAGAGTTCTGCCCTTTTCCTTTCAAGAAGGAAAGGAGCCTTACTAGTTCCCTAAGGAGCCAGGTTTTCTGCTTGGGTGCTGCTTACTCCAGGCCATCTCTGGGAGGTGAAGCCTCCTGGTCCTCAGGCTGGTACTGCTTCCTCCAGCAGCTGCTGTGATGTGCAGCCTTGTAATAGATGGAGCTTTGATACATTTCATTATTTCAAATACTGGGGAATTCTGTTTGCCTTTTTTCTTTGTACTGTATTTTGGTTTTTGGTTTGTTTTTTTGGTTTGTTTTTTTTTTAGAATATGATGCCCCAGGAACCCACATTAAACTTTTCTGGAGTGGATTTGTGTATTCTAATTTAGATGACTGATTTATGTGGTGTGTTAGTGGTGCTGTTCTCCCCACCACACATTTAATGTAGCAGAGATGGCTGTGTCCTCTATGTCCTGATACCATGCTGTCCTCATCTCCTGAGAGGGCTGGGTGCTCTACTTGTGGTCAGCAGAGACCTGTTGGTGGTCTGAGACCTTTTCCCAGAGTCTAAACTGCAGAGAAGCTGCTTTGAAGCCCCCTATGAAGGTGCCAGAATTGACCTAGAGAGCCTGAGCCAGTCTGTAGCTTGAGAAGGGTTTGCACTCTTGGATGACAGACAGTGGGCTGGTAGTGCTCACTGCCTGCTGGACAGGCAGCCAGGCTCATGCAGTGATGGGAGCAGTCCAGCAGTGCTCATTAGAGGCTCCAAGGTTTGGGAATGTGGTGTTTTCATCTGGGTGGAAGACATGTTTGTGTGGTATCAGCAGAACAGGGACCCAGAACTTGATTCAAGCTTTGCATAGCCCAAAAAAGTTTTAGTCTGATCCAGAGTACATCTTTTAAAATGAATGGATTTGACCAGATTTCTCAAATAGTGCTAGCTTTTAGTAAATACCCTTTGGACTCTCAGTGCCTACTGTGAGCAGACCCTTGATTTTAGGAAACAGTTTAGAAGTGAAATGTACCTTCATCCCCTTTATGTTGCAGGTGATTGAACCTGATAATTCAGTGAGCTGAGGCCATTTCAAGAGAGGAATGTTTTAGGATACAGCTGAGTTGTTGAGGGACAGCTGCACTTTGATCCTAAGAGCTTTGCAAGGCTGAATTGTAAAGATCCCAGAAGATGGTGTCTGCTTGCATCCTGGTGCCAAGGCACCCACATCACTGATGTCACTGGAGTAGCTGTCTCACAAGGAGAAGATTGGCCCTGCCAGCCTGGGATGGCTGCTGCTCCCCAGGTCAGTGAGATGGGAAGGTCACAGGAGAGTGGGAGGTCTCCAGATTCACTGAGGCTTTGTGTCCAATTTCCAAAAGCTGCCAACAGTGCTGCTCTGAGCTCTGCAGGTCCTGGGAGCTGGAAACTTGGCCTTGGAGTACATAAAAGCATTACAGTGGCTGTACCATGAGCTCACCTTTCCACTTACCTTCCCCATCCTCTCCCTGTGCAATCTGACACAGCCTGTGTGCTTTCACTTCATATCACAGCAGTGTGAAGCCAGTCATTGACAAAACCCTCTTTTTGGAGGAGGAGAGGATTATTGGGTATGTCCTGGAGCAAAAGCTTGAAAATAATATCCTGGGGAAATAATGGATAGATCAAACTCTTGATTCCCACTCTGGGTGGGAGGTCTGAGGTTCACCTTGTCAGGGGGACGTCCCAGCCAGTTTGGTCAGTGTTGCACAGAGCTGCTGGCCCAGCCCCAGCCTGGCTCTGTGACTCTCCCTGTGTTGCCCCTGTGCCAGCAGATAACCCCACCAGGTAACCACCCCGTGCCTCCTTACCCTTGCAGGCTGTTCTGCTTCCTGGCCTTGCCATCTCCTGGCAGGTACAGTGCTGACAAAGCACTGGGGACAGGTCACAGCCTGCCTTGCTGACAGAGTTACAAAATGGATCCAGGACCAAACCCATCCCACAAAACATCAGGATTAAATATCAAAATCCTTGTTGTTGCCTGTGTGATTAAAAGTGCTGAGGAAAAGGCCTTTGTCAGGAGGGAGGATCAGCTGAAGCTGGGAATTGTCCCAGGGAGCATCTGTGTTCTCCTGCCTTTGGCTGCTCCCATCAGGCACTTCCAGCCCTATTGCTAGATCAGAAGATTGGGAATGGAAGGGGAGCCCAGTGAGCTGGGAGAACGAGGAGGGGAGAGGAGCAGATACTGGAGCAGATATTTTTGGAGGTTGCTCATGGAAGCAGTTCTCCAGTTCGGGCAGTGGGTGGGGAGAGTATCCTGGGACCCTGTGTTGATCCCTGTGCTTGCTGCAGCACTGCTCAGCCAGGCCAGGGGCTGGGAAGAGCTCACTGTTCCCTGCTTCTGTCAGCCAGCAGCCTGTCCTTTTTGGATTTGTGCTTTGTATTGGGGCTGCACTGTCCATCCTACTGATGGGCCTGGGCTAAAGCAGCCAGATTGTAACTGAAGAGTGCCCTTGTGGCTAAATTGGAAGGACCAGTGTGCCCCAGAGTGGCCCAGAGGCCAGACACCCTCCCTCTCATCCCTCAGAGGCCGTTTCTGAGCCTGTAATTTGCTGACCATAGGAAAGGGGAGCTCCCATAATGAGGGAATTTCCACCATTACCTGCAGCCATTAAGGGGAGGATCCTGTGCTTGTCAGTACTAGAAGCACTCACTCTTCTGCCTCGGGAGCTGTTGATAGCAGCACCTGAGGAGCTCAGTAATCCTCCAGGAAGTGAGTGATATATCCTGGCCTTTGATTTAGCCTGCTCAAACAGGCCTAGTTCTTAAATTTAACGGGCTTTAGTAAAAATTATACTGTGTTAATTTAAAATACTAATACAATGAATTATTTATTATGGCAGGTAATCCCACAGAAGGGTACAGAATGAGAAAAAAATTTCCAAAAATCACAGTAAGATACAACATGATCTACTCATATGATTCCACAAGCTTTCATAGCAAAATCTCAGGCTTTGTCCCAGCCAAAAACAAACATCTTTCACCTGATTTCAGCATAACAGGGTGTTACTGGTTCAATGATGGTCTGGAAGGTTAGGAAGTGAGTTGTATTCACTGTTGGTTGCTTTTTTCTTCTCTCTCAAAGCAGAAAGGTAGCTGTAAACTACCTGTAGCCTGCAAAGTACAGGCATAATCTCCCTGCACTTACCTGTGCTTCACAGGCTCACAACAATTGTTGAAGCAGACTTTATTTAAAGCAAAATAAGTAGCAAGTAAGTAAGTAGCACAGGAGGGAGTAATTTAACCAACACATTGGATGAAAGTCAGGGTAGGGCAAGAGAAGTCATGGGACTGTTTAAATCTGTCAGAAATGTGATGACATAATGAGCAATAACTACTCTATGTTCCATCACTGGGCCCCTCCTACACTCACTTAGCAGTATTTCTACATTTCTCATGCAACCTGCCTGTGTGACAAATCCACACACACATTGCACCCAATTAGTGTCAAGCATAAGAGCTGCTCTGCCTGTGTCTCACCTCTCTAAACTCCTCCTGGAAGCAATTTTCCCAGCATACAAAGAATAAATCACCATTCTCCTTAATCTCTCAGAGGACACTTCCCAAATAATGGCCAGGTAAACACATGTAATACATGATAAAGCATTATAATCTTCCCAGCAGTAGATGCAGGGTATTTGCTGCTTTAAGTGTTCAATGTTACATGTAATTAAAAATGTCAGGGGAGGTGAGACAAGGCATTTGAATAGGCGCTTGTAGAAAAGTAGTGGAATACCTGGCTTAAAAACCACAAACCCCAGTCCTTTCCCCCTCTAAAAAAATACAAAAAACCCACAGCAAACAGCCAAACAAACTGTTAAAAATAAATGCACACCTACTTTAGTAGGTATAACTTACTTTACCTGTGTTCCAGTCACTCCAGAAGCATCAGGAGATGAAGAAGTGAGGAGAGCAGAGGGAGGGGGTACAATCCTTCCTGGGATCCCAACTGCACCAGGGTCAAACCATTAGCTGAATATGACAAATGACTTACATGGCCACACCTTGTGGAATCAACAGCCACTGTGCTATTGGAGTGTCCCAAGGAGTCTCCTTTGACACTGGCTGTCTCTCCTCACATACATTTTCAGGTGAACAAACATCTGCCACCTTTGTGCTGTGGTGCACTGCAGGAATTTATCCCCTCCTTTCCTACTCCTGTTTCCTTGTGGTGGAGGCTGGCTGGCTCAGAAAGCATCACCTGCCAGTGAGGGAGCAGCTGTCCTGAACAGCAAACAGCCCTGGGTGGCTGTAGATACTGTTGTGCTGTAAGATGTGTGTCAGAGTGGCTGAGAAGGGCTGGGGGGAGCACCAATGACCTTACAGTGGGTATAGGATGAGCAGAGCCACAGGGTCTGTCTTGTCAGCACCCTCTGTGGCTGCTGGGGACAGATGGGGTGGAGGGCACGTTTCCCTTTGCTGTCACTGGCCCAGCTGCACAGGCAGTCCATCTGTGCCATCCTGGGATGTCCTGAGCAGGAGGGGAGCGTGCCTGGCCTTCCACACCCTCATCATGGTGTCCCTGCTTAGCTTTAGCAGAGCCGAGGCCGCTCCCCACAGAGCGGATTCTACATCCCCAGTGCCCTCCTCATATCCCAGGGAGGCCAAACAAGCGGGGCTGGGGTCTCCTGATGTCCCAGGAAGGCCAAGCAAGTGGGGCTGGGGTCTCCTGATGTCCCAGGAAGGCCAAGCAAGTGGGGCTGGGGTCTCCTGATGTCCCAGGAAGGCCAAGCAAGTGGGGCTGGGTCTCCAGCCTGAACCGGGGCTGTGCTGGAGCAGCACGGGCAGGAGTGAGGGGTCCTGGCTGCTCAGGGCTACTGAGGGCCATCACTGCCTGAGGCAGGCTGGGAGCTGCACAGCTCCTCTGTCTGTGCCAGTGGGACTGGCCCTTGGGCACATCCCCAGGGCTCAGGGACATGGGGACACACGCCTGCAGTGTGACCTCAGCAGCCACAGGACAACAGAGCCGCCGCCGCTCAGCCGTGACTCAGGGAGGCCACGTGAGGCCCCGGCCCCAACGCCTTCCCTGGGCTGGGATCCCTGAGCCAGGATCCTGAACCACCACACAGCCCTGCAGGTGAGTGCTGGGGAGGGGTGCAGGGGCTTCTTGGGGCCAAGCCTGAGGGTGCTGGGGGGCTGCCTGCTGGCTCTTGGTACTGCTGGGTTATTGGCTGCTGTTTGAGGCATCAAGCCGCTGTACAGGAAAAGGGTGCTGGTGCTGTGGGGATTACAGGACTTCCCTATAACCTCTCTTACTGACTCAACTGGAGTCTTTTTGACTCAACTTCCCCATCTTTTAAATAGTTTTTTTCTCTAAAATCCTTGCAGCAAGCCCAATACTTTATGCAAAGAGAAAGATTTGTTTGCCTTAATTTTACTCAGGCTACGAGCATAAACATTTCTGGCTTCTGATGAGTTAATATTCTTCCTTCAGAGCTTTACAGCAACCACAGAGAGGCACAGGGTGTGAAAGGAGAAACACAAACTGAGTAATTTCAAATGTTGCACGTCAATGCTTAAGGCAGAGCTGGAAAATGGGCAGCAACCTCCCCAGGGCTCACAGGTGTGGGGCTGGCAGCAGTGCAGCCACCGTGTCTGGGCCTGCTGTGAAAGTCAGGGAGGAAGGAAGTGCTGGAGCTGCAAGGAGTGCTTGGGCTGTGCCTGCTCCTTGCTCACCCCCATGGGGCTGTCAGAGCTGGGAGCTGCCCTTGCTGCGGAGACCTGCACTTGCTGGGTCTCTGTACATGCCTGTGTTCAAGGAGAGTGAAAAGTCCAAGTTTTGCTACTTCTCTGTCCCATTTCAGCTGCATTTGACAACAGGAAGGGAAGGAGAAGGGTAGCAGAATTATTACCACAGCCCGAGGAGCCTGGAGCAGGAAGGGTTTCAAACGGAACTGGTGTGGATCAGCTTTTGTTGTCTCACAGGAAGAAACTGAGCTTTCACCACGGCCACGGCCCTCCAGGACGTCTTCCTGTGGAACCAACAGCTAGGACCAACCTAAAACTTGCAGGTGTGCTTTAAGAAGTTGGTTTGGTTTGATTTGAGAGAAGGCAATTGAGGGACTTTATCTTTATTATAAAATTTAGCAGGTTTAGGTGTCAGCATATAACTTAAAATGAAAGGTGAAAGTAGTTTCAAAGGGAAAAGGTCTGGGATTGTCTGATTTTTGTCTTGACGTTCAAACAATCTTATTTTATTTGCATTTTTTTTGTTTTCCCATTGAGCAATTTCCCTCAGATATATTTAATCAGCTAAGCAAAACTTCATGTATGGAAATTGTTAGCCTCACTTTCTAAATCTGACTCTGCACACAAATTTTATTCTAACACGTTAAAAAGACCTCACTACAATTAAATTCTGATTTACTGAGGAAAGCAAGGTGAGGTCTGTTGTTCATGTCATTCCCCAGTGAGCTCATGGCCAGGCTGAAATGCCTGTATACCATCATCCTTCTCTCATTATGAGGTATAATCAACTAAGTCACTTTTAAAACATACAATAATTAGGCACCTATACTTATCCTTTGTTTAGATCTGATTTTCTTTCCAGAAGAGCCACAAGGGAATTAATGTGCATAGTCTAAGAGAAATTAGCTACCCAGCTTCCTTGGCTAATGTAAATCTTGGTGACTTACTGGGCTGAGCTGTGCTGGAGGCACAGAAAGGGAGGTGGGAGCAGATGCTGAGTGCTCCTGGATCCTCTTGTGGCATCCAGGTCTTACCACAGCACGATACAAAAGTGCATTGGGCAACTGTGTTTCTGTTGCTGGAATAGCTGAGCGGTCTGCTGGCTCATTTGGGCCAGCAAATGAATAGTTTTGAAGTAAATCAGTCTGAGAGCAGATGAAGATGATGTTGGCAGTATCTGCCCTGCCTTCACTGTTGAATCTGCTCTTCCTGTGTGTGTGGCAGGACAGGTCAGGTAGTGCCAACCTGCTCACTTTGTCTTTGGGATGATGCAAAGCTGGGATAGGGCAGCTGCTGTGACTTGTTCCTGTCAGGGGAACAGCAACCTGCCTTTAAATGCCACTGAAAGTCACTAGGTATGAGGAACCCCAAAGACAAATCTCCTGAGTTTCATTAGACAGTAAAATATCAGAATACTTCTAAATTATTTTCTGAAATTATATTAATCAGCTGGGAAAAATGTTTATATTTAAGGTACTTTTGTTCCTTTAGCTCTGGTATTTTAATTATGCAGTCCAGAGAGAGGCCTAAAGGATTTAGGTTAATAAAGCAACTGTTGCAAGGTCTAAGTTGAGCAAATAGGAAGGCAAGAAAGAGACTGGAAAAGGCAGAAAACTGTAGCTGGAGATAATAAGAGACTGGAAAAGGCAGAAAACTGTAGCTGGAGATAATCTGAGTGCTGTGAACTGACACTGAGTGGCCAAGAACGAGTCTGTCCAGGGTGTGGCGTGCTGGGTTCCTACATTTCCACATCAGCTGCTGCTTACCCACAGAGGGGACAGATGCATTTCCTGCATTCCCTATCGGTGCTCACAGCTCCCACAGGGCTGCTGCCACAGCTACAGCAGCAAAGGCTGGATGTAAGTCAGGGGAAGGGGAGGATCTGTAGATCTTTTGCATAGATTCATCACTGGGAATAATTTCAAAATGTTGTTAAAATATTGTTCTCTCTCAATACACTTTGGAGGCAGGTAAGCCAAGTTTTCTGAGCTGATCCTTTGAAAGTGGTTATGTAATTTTCCCAGAAGTCTTTTGAAGTCTGTTTGTGTCTAAGTTCCTCTGTCTGAGAACTGACACCCTAAAAAGTTGTTCTGTTTGTGTTTGCTTATGTGTTACAGTATCCTTCTGAAGATATTTACTGACCTGTTTTGGGTTTTGTATTAGAATGTTTTTTGAACTTATATGATTGTCTTAATACCAATGAGAAAGGAAACAGGTTTTTCTCTGGAAAGTTTGAAGGGTATACTTAGTTTTCAAACTGCTTGATTGGAAGTGTTTTGTTGAATGGATCCAGAAGTCATATTGTAAGAAAATGTGTGGACATACAAACTGTTTTCCTGTTGCATCCTGCATAGTGGAAACTGTGCTTTAGGCTCTCCAAAACCCTTCTTTTGCATCTCTCAGTGCAGCTGTTGGTTGGTTGCAGTGTTGCACAAGGGCAGATGCATCAGTGCAGAATGCCTGGACCATGCTAGGCAGAGGCAACAATTCAGAACCACAGCCACCACAAAATGTGCACCATCAGAATGTTCCAGCCTCAGCCCAAAACTTCTGTGGCAAGTTTATCAAAATGAAAGGAAATGCTGAATTTTGGGGATGTCAGAACATTTGTTTCTTTGGCAAATACCAATAATTAGTCTGGGATCAACACTTAAAAGTTTGTAATTCATAAAGTTAAAGTTTATGGAAATTTCATGACAACTTGGGAAGAACAGACATTGAAGTATCAAAGTCTTCTGTGAGGCAAGAGTTCAAAGTCTTGTGGGACTTTCCTAGGAACTATTTCTGCTCTTTTTCCTGGCTGATACATTTCAAGTATTGGGATGTAAAAGCTACAGGATAATTGTTCTGTTTCGTGAATGGAACCCAGCCTATTAGGTTACTCACATCTGTGGTAAATGTTTAATTAGATACCTTGGTAGCTTTACTAAACAACAATGTGAATGATCAAGTCTGACTTCTTTTTGTTTTACTCATGATGATCAGACTTTTGTTCTTTCCTAATAACCAAAGGCCAATAGGGTTCACTTGGAGGAGTCAAGAATTGGGTCCCAGGAGGGTAAATGAATCATGATATGAAACAGAGAAGTGATTTCAAAACTGAAAGGCCCAGAGACAGACACTGTGTTTGCAGAAAATCACAGGCAGAAAACCAGGAAGGTCAGTGACCTGATTCTAAATGTGCTTTTTCTCCCCTCTCAAACAGGCACAGCAATGGAGAATTTGGATGTCCCAGTCCCAGACCTTACTGAAGAACAGCAAGGTGAGGGAAGCACACAAAGATCAGAGCTTTGGCTCAGGCACAGTGCACAGCAGTGTTTGCCAGGGTGGGCATGAGTCAATGAAATCTGTTTCCTCTGAAAACACATCCTATCCATCTCCTTGAAGAGAGACCAGCAGTCAATTCCCAGCTCTTCCACAGGCTCCTGTTAGGCTTTGTGCACATGCAAGTGGGAATTTAGATACATGAAGGAGACTTTACTGTGCATTAAATGCTTGATGAGCAATCTCAGTGCCTTGGTATGCAGTCCTTGGGGTCTTTGTGCCTGTCTGTAAAACAGCAGGGTCAGAATAAACACTTGTTAAATAGCTAGGAATACTTTGGGAACACTTGCCATGCTTCTCTAACTGAGACAACAGCATCACAGGGACATCAGTCATTTGTATGGACTGTTGACATTTGTCTAGTGTTTTGTGACAGACTGAGATGCTTTATACAATACAGCAGCACTCTCTTTCCTGTGTGCTGTTACTGGGCAGTGTGTTACAGCCTGGTGTCTGTCTCCATACCTGCACTGAGCACCACCATGAACCCCCCTCTGCTCCTGCACAGTGACAGGTTTGTTTTCCTTACAGATATTTTTCAGAGAGCTTTTGCTGCTGATGCCAAGTACTTGGAGAATCATGAGAAAATGAACCAGTCCTTCTGGGAATCACTTGTGAAATGCTTGGCCACTACTGACCCACCTATCCTCAATACTGAAGAAAAGAACAATGTAAGTTACCAAAGGAACACTTATCCTTGTTATTTTACTTTTCTCCTATACTCTGGGGAGAGAGAGCACAGTCTCACTAGCTGATGTACTGAAATATATTAAAAGGTATAACAGGGCACTTAGATAAATGAGGTTCAGGCCACTGCTTTTTACTTCACTGCTCTCCATGTGCAAAAATAACTGGCTCTGTATAAATTCCTCAGGATCAGCTCAGCTCAGTGTGTTCTAGGCAGGACCATTGTTAGTCATATTTTGCTGTAAGATACTGCAGCAATTGCATGGCCTTTTTCAGACCCTATAGCTGTGTTTCTCCAGCTCTCTGAATAGTTAACTATTGCCCACCATGCTGTTTTTCCCAGTTGATGGCTCTGCTCCCACTTGCTGAATGGAGTTTACATTCTCTTCCTTTCTTTGACATGACTGTTTGTCCCCAGTTTTCCCTTTGCATAGTAGGAACAGGGGGTTACATTTCCCACAGGGTGGGATACACTCATTTGCCCATCAGGGTGTGCTTCTACAGGCTGTGTTTTATTGGAAAGACCATTTGCTAGTTACTGACCTCCTTTCCAGCTCCTTAACAGCTGTGATGTGCTCCCTGAAGGCTGTGCTCTCTGCCTGAAAGCCATAGAGAAGAAAGGAGCCAGGGCAATGGTTCTTCTCTACCTTTTGCTGAAGACTTCCAACCCGTCTGGGTACAGGCAGCTGCCCAGCTCCAAGGGAAAGGGTGAGTCCTACCTGTCCTCCTGTCAGCTGTCAGTGGGACTTGACAACAGCTTGAACACTGGTATGTGCTTGGAAGTGATTATTAGTGAACAACTGAACTGTCTGGAAGTGCTGCTCAGGAAAGGCAGTTAGGTGTGGTGGTAAGGAGAGCCAAAGTTAGTATTTTACTGCAGTTAGACTTGGCTTCTTCTGGGGAAAACCTACCTGTGTTTAGGGAGAGAGCATGTCCTGGGATGGTGCTGCCAAAGAAGTTTCTCTGACTTGAGAACGTTTTCCCTGATGTTTTTGCACAGGCTGTTATTCAGCCAGCCAGGGCCCCCCTGAGCACTCCCAGTGTTAGGAAATCAGAGCTGAACCAGTAAAATATTTGTGCAAATACAATTTTCTAGCAGCACATGTAAAACTACAAGGGAAAATATTTGTACAAATATAATTCCCTAGCAGCACATATAAAACTAAACGGAATGGACAGGGGATGGCACACAGGGTGCTGAACCTGGCAACAAGTTAAAAGAGATTTATTTGCCTGGCTGTGCAGGAAGAAACCACAGGCAGTTTCACAGGGTCCATAGTCATTAATTGTCTTTAACAGATGACAAAGGAGCACTCACTTAAGATGACCCTAAATTTATCTAGAGACCCTCAAGGACATCCTGTTCCTCCTTCTGCCTTGGTTAAACATGTTCCTGAAGGGGAGAGACCTCCCAGCCTGGTGCACAGCCCAGCTTTGGTCATCTCTCAGAGCAGGAATGTTGGTAACAAGACCCTTGGGCTGTGAGCAGCCTCGAGGAGCTGGAGGAGAAGGAATCCCATCTACCTGCCTGTGCCTCCTGATGAAGACATGGTGTTCAGGGTCACCCCTGGCCACAGGAGGCAGCAGCAGGGGATCCTGGCGTGGCCCGGCTGTCAGGGCTGTGCTCCTGTGCCACGAGAGGGAGCTGCAGCCGCGGCGTCGGCGCAGGGAGCCTTGGCAGGAGTAGCCCAGGGCAGGGTGAGCCACTCCTCTCCTGCTCTCCTCATCATTCAGCTGCTGCTGCTTCAGGGAGTGGGAATTTGCACAGGGGTAACATTATGAATAATTAAATGCCAGAATATGAAAATTTAGGTGTCTACCACAACCATTTAAGAAGGTCTAAACTGTAGTGTGTTTGATGCTTTCATTTGATGCTTTGTACTACTACCCTTTGTGTGCCAAAACCACAACTGAAATTAGACAAAGGGTCTGATTTCCTGTCAGGCAACTTTTAATAAAGCATTAGGAAATCTGTAATTGTAAAATAGAAAATGTAGTCACTGATAATGGGTTTTTTTTTCTCTCTTTATAAAAAAAGATGAAAAATTGAAACTCCTGAAGAGTTTGGAAAGGAATTTTGTATATTCAGAAGAGGACAAAAAGTCTGAAAACTCAGCCCAGGAGTCCATGGATGAAGATACACAAGGTAAAGAGGATTTATTTTATTTTCCCTGATACATAATTTAGTCTGACTGCATGTTTGTAAGGATTGACAAAGGAGATGTGGCAATTCTGTAGAGCTCTGAATAAAGTAAGAAATTGTGCAAAAGAGAGAATGTAGAAAATCATCAGTACCTGATTCATAATCAGCAAAACAGTGGCTGCCACCCACTCTTGTGGACGTTGGTTTCAGAAACACAGAAATCTGCTGCAAGATTCCTTCCCCAAATAAAAGATCTTAACGTCTCTCTACAGCCCTTTATACAAGTTAATCCAACTTCAGGTTTTGCTGAGCTTCACCTATTCAGCCAGCTTTGAAGGGAGCTGTGAGGCAAAAGCAGCCAATAGTGATCCTTGCATTTCAGAGCCTTGATTTTTACCTTCATATGGTTACATTGTGAGCAAACAACTGCAGTGCTGTTGTTTCTGATGCTGCTTGCTGCTAGCACATTTTTCTTTACTCTGATGAACAAATTCTTTCTCCTATCCAGACAGTGATGAGGAAGACTTAGGAATACAGAAGACTGAAGGCCAGTTACTTGGAGGTAGGACAAAGTGACAACAGTATTGGCTTTTACTAGAGGCAACCAATATAAACCAAAAAAGGACTATTTTTTGCATTCTTTGCGTTAGCTGTTGAACAAAGGTATATTAACATATGTAGATGTAAAAGAAAGACAAGTCAGAATTTGGCTGTAGGAAAGACATTTCCTACAAGATGAAGCTCAACTAATGTTGACACTCAGCCATGGCCTGTGCTCAGAGTTGAACCAGGAAAGCAGCAAAATCTGCTGTTGTGGGAGGAGTCCTGCTGCCTGGGTCTGCACAGCTGCCACTGAAATGCAGCAAGAGGGTTCTGAAAACATCTGTCACAGCCACTGCTTAGAGGGGCTGCAGTCAGCCCACAGCACTGACTGGAGATCATCACCAAGGACCATCTTGTTCCTGAGGATTTTCCTTTCCTACCAAAGGAAAAGTGGAAAATAAGTACAATGCAGATGAGGAAAATGTGCTGTGTCAATACACAGAAATACCTATAGAATTATGGTTGTAAAAATGTAAAGCGTTAATATTTTAATTAATGTCTTAAACTGAGCTCAGCCCAAATGTAAGAGCAGTTAATTTAAAATTGACATTAGGAGATCTAATCTGTCTCACAGGAGTCTGATTCTACCTGAATCATTCTATCCCTCCAGATACTTGGAGAGATGGAATAGCAGGGGGGAAGAATTCACTCATTTCCCACTTTTTTACTGCATAACCCCCAGCAGAGGCACCCTCTTTAAGGGGTTAGAGTCAGTCTCTTCCTTGTCTCTGTTACACACTCACACTGATTTCAGGGAGCTGATGGGTTGGTGCTGGCACAGATACCCTCACTGCAGGTATTAACCACATCATCTCTGTGTCATGTTTTAGGAATACCAGCAGAGATGGTTCCTTACAGAGATTCAGGTAAGTGCTCCCAGGTCACCTCATCCTGTTGGAATGATTATAACTGCAGTGTCTTCTTTCTGACCTGCTGAGACATTTAAAAATAACTCAGGCTGTAAATCCCTTGGTTTCCAGTTAGCCTGGTGTTGGGCCTGGGCATGGTGCAGACATTCTGTTGCAAGGCTGTGGTAGTGCCTGGCTGACAGCAGGTGATTTGCACAAGGTATTCTGGCAGATTAACCCATTTTTGTAGGCCTGCCAGGTTCTCACAAGATCAGCTCATAGCACTCATTCTTTAGGGAAAAACCCAGCAGTTCTGTTGGGCAACTGTTTCATTTTCGCCAAAAAAGCTAGAGGCAGTTTTTAGCATTCCCTGAAGCCCTCTGTCCCCTGCTGAGCAGGGTTGCAAGTCTGGGAGGAGCTGGAACCTGCTTTCTGCCAGCAGTGATGCTTGGCTCTGAGTGCACAGCATTCCCAGCAGGAGGTGCCAGGTGAAAGCCTCAGCAACAGGGCAACAGTGCCAGGCAAGAGGCCTGCACAGACAGGCAGTGTGAAGGCAGACTTCCTCCCACCAGACACTCTGCACAGCCCCAGAATGTTTGTAAAAGCCCACAGCAGGAAATTGCCAACAGCTTAATTGCATTACTGAGCTCATCCCTCCTGTGCCCAGGCCAAGGCCAGAGGGTGAGTTAGGAGAGACAAACAGCCCAGTGGAGCAGCCTTTGGAGAGGACATCTGCTCCACTTCTGTTCTGTGCAGTGGAAAGTTACAAATTGCAGCATAATCCCTTGGGGAGGTTTTTGAGTTACCTATCCCCAAGGAGCCACAGGAACATCAGGGCAGAGGGATCCATTGCAGGGCCATATTCTCCCCACACTGCCAGGTGCAGAAAGGGTCATGGTACTTCTCCCCTTGGTGTTTGGCCTCTCTACCACTCACCCCAGTTTTATTGCAGGTAGGTGATTGCTCACTGTGCTTCTTGGTGCTGAGTATGGTGGGAAACTCTATATTTGTATTTTTTCCATCAGAAGAAACAAAACTATATTTCTTTTCAGAGATTGCCAGAGGAGAAGATTCAGATGTAGATGGTGAGTACAAACATGCAAATAAAGAAGTTTATTTGTGGATGTTCTTTCAGAAGTTTTGCTTAGTGTGGTGAGGGCAATTCCAGCTCCTTGATGCCTAGAGATTGCCTAATCAAAAAGTTGAAGGTTGAAAACAGGTAATAACATGGAATGCTTTAACACAAAAAATACTGTGCAAGTCATTCCATGATGCCAAGTTACAGTGGGACTGTTGCATTTAGGAAGTAGAGTAATACAGGACAGACACTTGCCATGTGTGAATTGATGTTCTGCTAAATTCTTTATCTATGTATCATTCATACAAATGCACAGAGTTGTATCTTTGAGTCAGAATAATGCAATACTATGTTTTTAATAAGAAAATGATTGAGTTTGCCCCCAAACCAGAATGTGATCAATCCAGACTGCTCAAAGAGGCAAAGATCTGATGTCTGTATCAGGTGACCCAGAGCAGAGGTTCTGTTCAAGGTTTAGTTGTTCTGTGGTTCAAAAGCACCACAGCAAAAGTCTACATCTCATGTAAAGGACCCCTCTAGTACTCATCTGTTACATCTTTAGAGAGAATTCACTGCCAGGCAGAGGCTGCCCAGTGAAGGGGAAATCAGCACCTGAAACTTGTTCTGAATGAACTCCCAAAGGCTTGGGTGCAGCAGGTGCCTCAGGGGCTGCTCAAACCACCAACAAAGAGAAAAAGAAAAAACTGCTGCTTTAAACCTGTTGTTGGAGAGATGGTAAAAGACTCAGCTCTTTCTGGCAATACAGGTGGAGAAAAAAGAGAATTTGGCAACTCCACTCATGACAAAGAGCAAACTGCTCTGTGTTTAAACTTCTAAAATACCTTATTTGTTCTTATGTTGTTTTTCTCTATGCCAATGTAGCTGCAGGAGACTCATTTCAGCAGCAGGTCTCATTCTGGGAGGTGCAGAAGTACTTGGTGTCAGGTGTTAGTAGAGGGATGGTTCTTACACCCTCGTTAATGAAGGGGAGCTTTTTACTGTGCCTGTGGTTGTGCAAAGCACCCAGGAATCAAACTGGAGCTGCCTTGTACTGTGGCTTTACTCCCCCACTGTCATTCTGAGACTATGGCTTGTCCCAGAAGAGGCAGAAAAGGCTCAGAGTGCTTTAAAACAATTCAGTATTGTTAATGCAGCCATCTGGTTATACTTTTTAAAATTCATTTTTAAACCCATGCTCTTTGGAGTGATTCTAAAATTGCTAATTTGATCTTTCTGAAAGGTTTGCAGACCAACAAACAGTTTTACATATATTCTGCTCTGACAATCTATTTTAGATAGAAAAAGGGAAATAAACTTTGAACTCCTTAATTTCACAGTTCCATGGCACTAAAAGACTTCTCTTTTTTGTAGCTTATGAGGAGAGCACTCACCCCCCTCAGTGCACAGTACGGTGGATGGGCATACGGAAGGATGGTAATTGATTTATTGAATCAAACTGATGGCAACCCTGTTGAACCTTAGTCAAAGAATAAGATCTCTGGTTCAAAAAAACCTTTATTTTTCCATCATCAGTGCTTTGTTGAAGTGCATCAAGGCCTCATGATGAAAATCATAGAGGCTTCTCACAATGTTTAGCCTAGTCCCTGAGAAATCTCAGGAAAATTGATTTAATTCCATGAGTGATACTCTGTACTTAAAGGTGAATTTGGAAGGGCCATGGCTGCAGTTGTGACCTAACCTTCCCTCTCAATTTCAGATGAATTCTTTCATTTTGTCATTCTTTGCTTTGCAATTGGAGCTTTACTAGTTTGCTACTACTACCACAAAGGTAAGGCAAGATTCAATTGAAGGATCTATTGTTGCACTGTAGAAAAATGAGCAAAGCTGACATTTATTTTGTTGCCTTAGATTGGACCATTTCTCTTGGGATTGGTTTAATCACCTTTGCTTCCCTGGAAACCACTGGGATATACTTTGGTCTAGGTAAGTGTCCCTCCAGCAGCAGCTGTGTCCCTGCACTAAGGACAAGGTCACACAGTTGCCACAGCCCATGAAACTGCTGGGGCTGAGATTCTGTAACTCACCATGAAACTCCCCCAACATCTCCCAGTTACAGAGGGGATGCAGACAAGCAGCCTTAATGCTACTGAAGGGAGAGGTTGACTCATTTTTTCCTTCTCAGTGATCACAAGACCCTGAGTCACCTCTTTCTGCAGCAATGGCCGAATGCTGTGTTGCCATGACAGCGTGTAATTTTAGCAGCCAGGCCTGTCTTCCCAGATCCACTGGATAAGATGCTGTGCATCCTGGCTGCCATGCATTCCCCTGGGACTGAGGATGAGCTTGGGGCAGCAGCTACTGGAAATATTAAAACCTGTGCATTTTGACAATCCTTAAGGATGGTATAGGAGTGCTGCCACCAGCAGCAAGTTATGGCTCCCCAACCAAGAACTTGTCTCCTCTGTAATCTCATGTTAATGTGGTGGAAGGTTATGGATGGTTCTGTCATGACTCAGCCTGATCTTTCTTATTAATGATATTGCAGATGTGCTTGTTTAAACAAGTGTCAGTGTTTGGGTTTTGCCATTTTTTACTTTCTTATGTTTTACGTTGCTTACCTTATATGTTTGTTTTCACACCCAGTGTACCGAATTCGGAGTGTCCTTGACAGCTTTGTTCCTCTGATTAACAGATTCAGGCCAAGAGGTAACTGCTCTTTTTCCTGACAGCATATTTTCCCTAGACCTTGGTTTGGTCAAGAATTAAGACCAACTCACTTAAATTACAATTTCCCATCTTTCTGTCTTAAAATTTACTACAGTCTATTACAGCTGCTTGGGTTTGAAAATTAATTAGTCTTGACTCTTTCCCTGTGGCAGAACATTTTCACATTTTTAATACTCCACCCTCTATGGAGTATTATTTCCTGGCAGTATCTGTGTAAGAATTCTGGAGTTTAAATAAAAACTCAAGGGCTGGAGGGAGTCTTCACTTGTTGGGTCTTCAGACAGACTCGTGGTTCATGTTTAAGGACACAAAACACGAAGAATACTGAAAAGCTGCATGGATAGAGTGAACACAGCAGTTCTCACAGCTGTCTTTTTCTTCATCCCACAGGCATGAGGAAAGCTGCCTAGGAGGAGTATTTCAGGAGAGTTCCCCAAACCTGGCTGTCCAGATTTCCAGTACTAAAGGAACTGCTTTATGAGGTGAACCTAACAACCAAATGGCCAATGTGAAATACTGAAATGTGAAACCTCTGAAAAACTTCACTCCTTTCCCTCCAAAATAAACCTGAAATTGGGGTACAGGGCCCCACTCTGGATTCTGAAGTGGTTTGGGCTCAGCAGAGCTTGGAAGACAATGGAAATACAGCTTTGTGTTCAATTCCATTGAAATACAAACACAGCCACCTTCCCTGCCCCAGGCAGCCATGTGGTGGTGCAGCTCTCATTTTACAAACCTCATCAGTCTGCCTGTGGTGTACCAGAATCAACAGACCAATGGCCTGTGCTGGTCCTGGCTTAGGCTCTGGCTGTTTCTGTCAGGATTCTGGCCTCCTCCTCCTCCCCCTGGTGCTGCCCAGAGCAGGCAGAGGCGGGCCCTGCTGTCCCAGCTGAGCCCCGCGGTGCCGGCCCTGGGGCTGATGAATCGATTGTGGCAGAACTCGGAGCAGTGGGCGGGCAGTGGTTCCACCCGAGGAGAGCTGGGGAGATGTTACAGGCACTGACAGAGTGCTTCAGTAATGAGATTGTTATTAACAACAGCAGATTTCATCTTTTCTCAGGGGAAAAACAAAGTGTTTGATTTGACTCATCCCCCAACCTTTTTCTTTCTTTGAGTAAAATGAACATGAAACTTTAACATTATAGGATATGTTACACATTGGAAGAATGCAACCATAGGAAGACTGCAACAAAGCTACATTTTAAGTAAAAATGTAAGGTCTTCATACCCACAGAATGATGAAGGCAACCAGTTGAAAAGAAAAAGCCCTAAACATGGACTTTTAAGGAAATGTAAATCTGAAGGCTGTAAAGCCAAACAGCTCAGAGTTTTACAGGAACAATTTCAAGCTGTGCTCAGAAAATTAGAAAGGTTACTTTTTGTTGTACATGGTTTGAAGCACTAGTGCCAGTCACTCTTGCCTGCAGTTTCAGCTGCACTGCCAGAAACACCAACAGTTGCACTCAGGCCTGCACCAACACAGCACAGCTGCTACCCAATGCCTCAAGGGCTAAATTGTGCAAGAAGGATGAATATAAATTATTTCATAGTATTTATATGCTCCTTTATATGTCTTTGTAGAAATATTTCACCATCCCAAACTACTGTATATTTTGTGTTAGTCTGCAAATAAGGCCTTGCTCAGAGCATTGTAGCCATGCTAGAGGCAAATGGCTTTTGGGTGAACTGAAAACTACAGTCACCCTGCTCTGATGAAAAGGGCTTTTTTGGTGTCCTCTGCTGTCTAATGTCTTTCTGAAACGCAATTTGTGGAACAGTCAAGATGAGAAACATGTTTCAATACTTAATGTTTTAAATTTGGTACTCTGCGGTAAACATAAATTTTTAATTTTAACAGAAACTGCTTAAGGGTAAAATAAGCAAAACTTTTAAAAACTGCAAAACATTTAAAAAGTCACCAAGTGCATCCCACCGTGTGAGATGAACAGCTAAGCCACTTACAGTAGGTCCCATGAGAAAAGTCAGTTCTCAACAAAAAAGCAACTTACACATTGAGCTGCATCCTCTTGAGTACCTGGGAATTTCCTGCTCTTCTTCCAGATCCTTTAGTCCTTCTCAGCGTCACCCTTGCTGTAGTATCAGCCAAGCACTCAAAACTACAAGTTCCTATGAGGAGTTCCAATTTTTTTTCCTTCACCTGTGCTGTCTGCACTGTCATTCAGCCCAGCTGGGCCTCACCTCCCCGTTGGTTCCCCAGGACCTGGAACATCTCATTCCACCTCAGCACCACCCAGCACATTGGGTACAGCCTCCTTGCCTTTGGTTTGAAATGGCTGGGGGCAGAGCAGAGAGGAGGGGCTCTAAACATGCAGGTACTGCCCCACACCATCAAACCTCACATAGAAAAGAAGAGATGAAACCCCAGAAGGTTTTTTAAGCTGGTATTTTATTAGAACTCTCTACATAAAGCACCTTTGCCTGCCTTAACCTCTCCGAACGCAGCTCTTCGTTACACAGCACGAGATGCTCCCGTCTACTCGGCGTTCCTGGACTTGGACAGGGCTGCCCTCACCGCCTGCATGATGGCATCCTTGTCAATGCCAAACATCCTCAGCAGCTCCGCTGGCTTCCCGCTGCGGGGCACGTGGGACACGGCCAGGCGAGTGACGGTGACGCCGGGCTCGCCCACCACGGCGGCGCACACGGCTTCGCCCATGCCGCCTGCGGAGAGAGGGAGATACGGCACTGATGGAGCGTCCCAGCAGAACACCCACACTGTGTGTGGGGCCTGCACCTACCAGCCTCCATCCCCAGCCTCAGGAGAACACCAATCACACGTGTCTGAGTGGGCTGACTGCGAACTGAAAAGCCTGTCCTGTGCCAAAGGCATCCTGAGGACAAGCAGGCTGCCTTTTCTGAAGTACTCAGCCATAAGCAGCAGGACACACCGGCCTCTCAAGGGCACAGGATTGTCAGCAAGCTCTCACCACCTCAGCATCAGCCACCAGGAGCCAGGTTTAAAAATACACTTTGACTGAAGAGCATTTACAAGTGTACTTAACGTGCTGAAATTCCAACCAATCTCAGCAGCTCAGAGCTCCATCTTTTCACAGTGTCTGTACGTGCTGCTGGGCACCTCTCTGGGTTATGTAATGTATTCAAACCTTTGCTCAGAGCTCAGCTCTGACTCACTATCAGTCACAAGCACAAAGGATGCAACGGGAACTGCATGGAGGCAGGAGAGACACTGGAAGCAGAGGTACCAAGGAAGAAGAAAGCAGGACTTGGGTCAAAAGCATGTGCTGTAAAACCTGGTAGAAGGGACACCTTATTGATACCCTTCAGAGAGTGTTTCCAGGATCACAGGGCTGCCCACAACTCCTGGCATGGTGGGATTTGACCAAGCTGAGCTTGCAGCCAGATGCCCCTCTGTGGATGCAGCTGGTGAGCTCAGTGGGATGGGGCCTGCAAGCACAGACACCTGCCCTGCCTGCACCACAGAGCACTGTGCCAGCACAGAGCCCCTGCTCAGCACCTCACAGTTAAGACTGCTGTCTTGCAAGCCTGAAGTAAAATGCTTATCCAGAGCTGAACATTGAGCTAGAAAATGAAGAGGTTCAGGTATCTATCACCATCCATAGTCTGGGACAAAAGCATGGAGTATCCAGCACTTACCGTAGAACCAGCTCACTTCAGGTACCCGGCCAGAGTGATGTTCACCTTAATTTAAGATAATATTCTCATAACTATATCTACTAATTTCTGATAGTAGATATCTATGGTGGTGGAGAAGAAAAAGGGAGGAATTTATCCCAGAGTAACTGTGGAAAAACTATGGAAACTGCCCAAACCATCTGATTTCACATAACCTGGAGCCAAGCTTTTGGACACATGGAGTACTTAAACCTGCACAGCAATGGTCTCTCTTGCAATTTCACATCTGCAAAGAAGCTGCTGTGCAGCCTTTCAGAGAGCTCTCTGAGCAGAACCCCTGCAGCATAGCAGGAATTTACAGTTTCACTGGGCCCAAATGAATCCAGACTTCACTTGGACCAAACACAGAAAGGGCACACAAGGCCAAGTGAATCAGAAAGACAGCCCTGATTACCCCTTAAATCTTTGGAGCCTTTCAATCCTCAGTGTCACTTTATAATCCTTACAGCACCAAAAAAACCTGAAATCTCTCTTTTACTTTCATGAGATGACAGCATCAGGTCTCATACTCCTCTGTCAGGTCAGAAGCTGGGAACTTCCAGCTTCTGAGGGCTGTGACTTCCCAGACCCTTCTTACCTTCATGGTAATGGTCCTCAACAGTGATGATTCTGCCCTTGGTTGCTCTTGCATTTTCAAGTATTGTCTTCTTATCCAGGGGCTTTATAGTGAAGGGATCAATCACACGGATGTAGATCTTTTCTGCATGAACAAATGAAAATTATTTGCAACAATGAACTGCAACATGCAAGACAATGCCAGTGGTACAGACAATGGCTGTGATCTCCTAGACCATTATGAGAACTGCCCACATGAACTGCCAGGTACCTGTACCTCTGGCTCATCTACCACAGAACCTAGCCAAGCCTAATTTCTGTATGTATTCTTTCTCCATGGCCCTTGTGGAATAGTGATACCCATTTATTCACAGACATGATGGAGGAGGCTTGGATGAGGGACTCAAGGTTACCAAGAGCACCCTGGTAAAAAGGAATGTAACTGGCTTTCCCCAGGTAAGAGAGAATTCAGTCACCAGAGAAATCCTCCTTACTCAGGCTGTCAATTGTAATTTTTTCCCCAGACCTTTATTTAACCTTTATTGTCAAGCCAAGTGGAATTTCCACCTGATTCTTTGGTGTGTAGGCATTCTGAATTCTTTCTTCACTGCAGGCTGCCACCTCTCAGGCGTGCCTGTCTGAGCTGCCCAGCCCTACCAGGGCACCCTTAAGGTTTGTTGGCACCAGACCCAGATCTGCCCTGCCCTCGTAACGCAGGCCCAATGGCTCATTAAAGCTGCACACAAATGGCAATTGTTTATAAAGAATAGCAATTATGTGAGGTTGTCTCTGATCCTGGCTGGCTGAACACTGGGCTGATTCCTACACATGAAGAGGCCCTATTGTCATTTTGTGACTGAAGGCTCTTTAGTGGCCAATACATTTTAGATATTAGACTTTGCCTCTGCACTGTGGGATTATCTCTCCAGAGGTGATTACTCAGACTTCAAGACCAGCAGAGCGCTGTAAAGCACGGTAAGTGTAGAAAAATAACAATGGTTCTGAAAATACAACTTTCAAAATGTCCTAAGCCTGGTGACTGAAGGTCATGACGAAGTATCAGTCCACCCAGATGCTGCACACAAAGCTCCCCATAAGCCACAGCAGCATTACTGTATTATCTCCTGCTATTTGTAATCTCTTCCTGAGGAGAGGCTCCTGACTCACAGATGGGTTTTTGATGGTTTCTTTCTCTTGTGTCATTGAAGGGTTACCATTGCTGTGAGATGTCAGTGGCTTGAGCACTGCCATAGATTTGTGCCCCTCCCACAGTGGTTCAGGGTTGCTGCATTCAAAGGAACCCAGGTCAGCAGTGAGCCCAGCCCAGGGCCAGGTGCTCATGGGCACACACAGGTGACAAGCTGTGCTTTGGCACCTGGCTCCAGCCTGTTTGCAGCTGATTGTGCTGTAGTAGACCAGGTGCCACTCCTGCTTCTCACACAGTGTCCCCAAGGCTCTGCCCACAGGGCCCTACCACAGATCAGCAATTCTAATGAGACCCTGGTGTGATCTGTTGTCAATTTTCATGGCTACTGATGCTGCTAAGCCAAATAAAACCTCCTCCATTAGGTGAGACTGGCAGCTGCACGCTGTGTTGCAGTTTCAGCTAACAGTGCCTGACCAGCTGCCTGAACAGTGTCGTTCATGTTTACCAGTACAAAGGGTGAGCACTTAGGCTGACTGGTATTGATTTTTTTTTTGGTGTTACATGACAAAAGGAAAAAAGCCCCACCTTTTCTCAGCTGCTCTGCTGCAGCCAGTGCTTCATGCAGAGTGACTCCTGCTCCAATCACAGTCACTTGGTCGTCCTTACTCTTCAAAACCACCTGGAAGAAAACATGTCCATGTGTTTTTAACACTTAATCTTACTGGGTTTTTTTTTTACATTTCTAGAGATTTTAATGAGAAGATCAAATCTTTGCAACACTTTAGAGGCAAAAGGGCTTTTACAAAGGGAACACTGCATATTTTTCTGATTCTCTTTATCTGTGCAGTATTTACCTTTGCCTGTCCAATATGGAAGTCCTCATTGTTGTTGTAAATGACAGGGTTTTCAGGACGACTGGTTCTGATGAAACAAATGCCCTGTTTCCGAGGTAAACGTGGTAGAAGTTAATAAAACAGAAAAGTGTTAACATTCTAGTTGATAAATCCTGTACAAAAAATACAGAAAAAATGACTTTTTCTATATGTCTGATGTTCACCCTCCTGTGTTACCTCTGGTTCTTATAAGTAAATTCTGCCCCACCAATTTCCATTAGTCCCTTATGACAGCTGATTGCTTCAAGCAGTACAAAACACTTCACCTCCTCTTAAAGCACACTGATAACTCACAATTTCCTTTTTGATTCCAAGATACTTATCTCTCTTTTGTTCTCTTGTGGAAATGGAGAATCCTACTTGAGTTAATTAGACTCTTGGAACCTTACCATACCTGTGCAACTTTCACTTTGTCAATTTTAAATTGGAGAAGAATGCTTGGTTGAAAGCAAGGAAAAAGGCTTTTCATCAGTTAAAGTTCAGATGCCCTTCCAGAGGAAGTAGCAAACTTGTACTTTAATCTGTTCTTCCTACTTCTTTCCCCACCTCCCATCTTTTTTTCCACAAACCACTCATCATATTTGTTACACTCCTTCACTAGAAACCTGTAGTAGCAAGATTGGATTTTTTCAGATCATTTTCTCCTTTCTCAAGAAAAACTTCATGGCAGCCAAGGAAAATACTGATCAAGGAGATGATCAAAATCCTCAATATAGAGATTTCTCTTTCCATATCCAGCTTCAAGTTTGAACCCAGAGATAAGGTACTAGTAGACCACTTTTAGGTTTGCTAAAGACCTACACTTTAATTCAAAAGAGATTCAAACTGCACTTGTGCAATCATTTACATCTCCCCAAATCTGGCCCACAGCATTCAAGATTGTTCATTCTGCACCAGCCTGGACAGAATGTCTGCAACCTTTCCTTGAAAAGAAAACATCCCACTGCCCCAGTGGAGCCTTGGGAAGAATTTACGTGGGTAGAGACATGCAAGAAACATGCCAGAAGCAACAAGAGTAGTACAAAAGCCAGAATTATTTTCTGGCTCAGAAATACTCTGATGCAAACCTTGGTGTTGGCAGCTATTTCCACTGCTTTTTCAGTGGCTACAGCATCACTGGGGTAAAACACAGTGGAGTTGGGAATAGCCCGGAACATGCTCAGATCCTCCAGCCCCATCTGAGATGGCCCATCCTCACCTGGAAGAATTAAAGCAGGGTTACAAAGGTGCAAGTTCACAGTTTTGACAATCACTCAATATAGAAGTGAGGTTCAACGTAAACCAGGCAAAAAAGGAGAAAAGGATAAAATCAGGCACACACACGACATGCAAGTCTACCTGCTTGAGAAAAGAATCATCTTCTCCTTAAACTTGGAACCATCTAAACAGTAAATAAGGATAGAAAGAGACTAAAAAGAAAGAGAACTGGGATTAAAAAGAAAAAATAGGAAATAAAGTATAACAATAAAACAACACAAAAGGAATATAACCAAATAGGAGGGGTACAGATACAGAAAGAGGGTCACAAGATATCTGAACATCTTTAGATTTACATGTGCCGAGACAAAATTTATACTTGTCAATAAGTGTTCCTCCAGATTTAAACTGCTGGAAATGTGAAGGGAGAATTGCATGTGTCCCATCAGAAATGGAGAGTGCAATTAGCACAACTACTCTCAAATTCTTAGGCTGATTTCAAGATTAAATGAAAGGTATGTATGTACTTTTTAATGCTGTAAAAAGGTCTTTTAAGGAGCAATAGGGCATCTGTGTCGTTATTTTAACAACTCAAGCACCTCATAGCACAGATCTCTGAAAAGGAACTGTTAGGCAGGACACGTGCTGGGTGCCATGATTTTCCATGGTTAAAGAAACAACCACCACAACACCCCCCGCCCCCAGTGACCTTATGTAAGGGAGCTTTGGGAATGGCACTGCTCCAAAGCAGCCATGCACAGAGCTCTGAATCCACTCATGTCACAGCCTGCAGCAGCAGGGCTAGGAGCCTTCCCACATGCACCCACTACCTGTTATTCAAGAAGGACGAGTTCACGAGGAAGGAGGAGAATATGTTCCTAAGAGCAGCACAAGATTCTGAAGAACTTTAAACACGTTAATGAGATCAATTATTGAACTCTGCCACTGCACATTACTAATGAAGTAAGCACAGACCAGGAAAAGGAATTGTCTTGGCTTTCAGTCATGACATGAAGACACCCTCTCAACATCACAATTTCTAAATGAGTGTACTCTGAGTGAGAGGGATCCAGTGGGCATTTCCTGTCCTAAAATGCACTCGCACAATGAAGGCATAGAAGGAAAATGAAATTATGAAGAATAAAGTTATCAGGTGATAATTTTAATATCCTGAATCTGAATATTATCGAATGCAGAGAGTTACTTATGCTTGTCCTGCTTTTGCTATGATGGTGCCAATACCACCAACATTCCAAGCGCCTCAATTCAATTCAAAGTAACTTACAGACTGGAATCAAGTTGATTCTGGTCCCAAGTCTTTATGAAAATGTAAATTTATATGGTTTTGGAATACAACAGATCAAATGAGAGTATAATTCTGAATTACATCTGCAAAACTTACATTTATAGCTTAATAAAAGAAGTAAATGCTTAATATGAGCAGTAGCAAATGTCCAGAATATAAAACAGTCTAAACAATTGATATTTCTATTTCTGACACATGTACGCTATGATTTCTTTTTCTGTATGTTCAGTTTGAAAAATACAGATTTTTCCATTATACTCTTATGACCTTATAACTTATTTAATGTTTCAGTCCATCAGCAACTATTGGTCTAGGAGTGAACTTATACAGAAGGTCATTGTGATAGCTATTTCTCATAAGTTTAATGGTTCAAATTTCAGTGCAGTAGAAGCCCAGGTCTGCCTAGAACTGCATACATAAAACTTCAATTTTCACCACAGGTCCAGATTGGATTCTGAATTGCATGCAGATTTGGAATTCCATGCAGGCCCAAAGTTCTAATAGGAAGTATGCTTCATTCATACCCTTTCATTTAAAATTGAATTTTTTAACTGCTAAAGGATTTCTCTGAATAACTTTCTTTATAACTCTTCATATAAATTGCAAAACTTACATTAACATCATATAACTCTTTATAAAACTTTATATAGCTCTTAATATAAGTTGCAAAACTTTCGGTTGAAATTCTTTTTTGAAAATCAAGTTGAGGCTTGAATGAGATTTGTACCTCAAACAACTTTATAAATCCAAGTCTGCACTTCACCATCACAGCTCCCAGCAGAACATTTCATGTGCTGAAAATTGAAACTTGGAAGTGTAGTTCTAGGAGACAATTTGGGTAACCCAAAAGAGTTTCATCTTCCTAAATCAGCAAAGACCAAAGCTACTTGGCTTTTACATCAACACTCTGCTTGCTAGAAGTCTGAAAGTGGAAGGACTGATTTTAAAAAGAGGCTTGTAATAGAATCCCTCCCTTAATTACATATACAATATGTACAGAGTCTGCTCCAGAGAACTGCACTGCTACAGGTAAGTTTTAAGTTTGGGATGAGATTACACGTGTTTATGAAGCATCTTTAAATCTTTACCAATATTACAGATCAACTTAACTATTTTGTTTTAAATGAAAAAAAAAACCCCATCCAACTCTTTGCCAAACCTTACTGCCGGCCAAAACTATTAAATCAACTGAAAAACTGAGGTAGGCAGTGAACCTTAATTTACTACCCCTGTCAGCTCTCCTTCTCTTTCACTTTCCCTACAAATACCTACTAGTTTTTCAAGCATGAATATCTACTTGCATTTTTCTTCTTGGTATGCAAGTCTGTTCCTGTTTTCATGGGTCATGTCTATGCATTTCAGATTAAAAATAAAATTCTTTTCCTCCTTCAAACCAAAGCCAACCCCACTATGATCTGACGTGCTCCAAACAGTGACAGTGGGAAGCCAAGACCAGAGAAGGCTCTGCTGGTGAGGTCCCTCAGCCAGCATGAGATGTGCTGACTCTGCTGCCTTGGTCTCCACTGGCAAACCCTTTTCCCACACCAGGACAGGGTCTGGACAAGCAAAGTTCCTTCTGCTGTCAGACATCCTGGGTTTGGCTGGGATAGTTCATTTTTTTTTCTTAGCTGGTACAGTGGAGTGTTTTGGATTTAGGATGAGAATGCTGTTGATAACACACCAATGTTTTGGTTGCTGCTGTCTGGTGTTATCCTAAATCAAGGACTTTTCAGTGTCCTCATCCTCTGCCAGGAAGGAGATGGACAAATAGCTGGGAGGGACCATGGCCCAAACTGGCTACAAGGATGTTCCATACCACAGAATGCCATGCTCAGCATACAGACTGGGAAAGAGGGGGGCTCCAAGGGGCTGACCACAGCTCAGGGACAGGCTGGGCATTGGTCAGTGGGTGTTGAGAAATTGTATTGTGCTTTTCAGTTTATTTTTATAATTACTATAATTAGTAGTAGTAGTAGTAGTAGTAGCAGTTAACTTAAAAGTTTTTTTCTGATTCTCCTCCCAATCCCATTGCAGGGACAGGCAGTGTGTGAGTGGCTGGGTGGTACTTGGTGTCCAGCTGGGATTAAACCACAACAGATCAGGCTTGTGATCTCCTGAGGAACCTCAGCCTACAGAGTCCATGGGAGCTGAGCAGATGCATCCCAGAGTCCTGAGGGAATTGGCTGAAGTAGCTGCCAAGACATTCCCCAGCAAAAGTCACAGCAGCACCAGATGGAGTCCCCACTGACTGGAAAAAGGGAAACACTGCACCTGGTTTCGAATAGGGGAAAAGAGAGAATCCTGGGAACTACCAACTACCACTCTGTGCCTGGGAAGATCCTGGAACACATCCTCCTAGAAGCTGTACTGAGGCACATGGGGAGAGGGAGGTGATTCAAGACAGCCAAGGGTAAGTCCTGCCTGACTTTGAGCAACCTAGTTTAGTGGGAGATGTTGGAAGGAGATGACCTTTAAGATCTTTCCAACCAAAACTTTCTATGATTCAATTTTCTGAAGTATGTAACAGCTTCACAGTTCCTGTTTCCTTAGTATGTAAGAGATTTCAGATTTTATTAATCACCATATTAACAATTTCAGTAGTAAAAATACTGGGATAAGTTGAAGTAGTTTTTTCAAATGTGTGATCTCTAAAGTGTTTTTGAGATTGATGGACAAGAGCATCTGTGCAAAAACAGTTATCATTAGTAAGAGAGAGATTCCCAGTAAGAGACTGGGAAACAATGGTACAGTAAGCACATGACTATTCTCTCCACAGAAAGAATATTCTCCTCTTTTTTTCATCAACTGCAAAGATGAAATGGAACCTGAACCCCTCAGTTTCAGTCCAATCCCTTTATATCAGTCTGTACTTGTACAGTAGGAAATCTTGTAGGGAAAAGTCCTATTTTCATCGGGCCAAAGAGGAAAAACAAGGCCGATGACAGCTTGAAATTTTTCTCATTCTTTCTAAACACAACAGAAGTGGACTTGCAAATACAACTTCCTGCTATCCCTGCTGCCACTGTTACAGCACCCAGCTATAGCACAGCTTCCCTGCCCAGAGCAGCGTCCATCTGGCTGCCAGCCAGCCACCAGGGAGTGCCTGGGCACACTGTGGCTCCCTTACCGATGGAGACGCCGCAGTGGGAGCCGCACAGGTTGATGTTGCTGTCGGAGATGGCGGCCATGCGGATCTGGTCGAACGCCCGTGAAAAGAAGGTGGCAAAGGTGCTGGCAAAAGCAATGGTCCTGTCACGAGTGGCACAGCCAACTGCAATGCTCACCTGAAATTGGACATTGGGTAAGAACAGTGAATTCCTCATTTATCAGTGGTTTCCAGGACATCATCTGTGCGACTTCTTGCCCTAAAAATTTAGCAAGAAGCTCTCAATGCAGATTAAAAATCTCTGTTTAGTCCTGCTTCTAATTGCTGGCATTTCCAGAAAGGAAAGGAGGCAACTCACCCTCCCAGTATCTATTCTCCTGCATCTCCTCTGCTCCATGCTTCAACTGCTAGCTGTTATTGTTGTCTCTTACTGGCAGCTTCTTTTCTTTATCTGCTTAAAGCAGCCATTCAAAGATTTTTAAGACTTATCCCTCTCTTTCTTCTCCTGGATCAAAGGTTCTCAGTCCAATGGACATGGTCTTGCTATCTCCAGAAAACAAAAATCATCATTAGTAAGAGGGAATGGATTTACCTGTGTTATTTGGACTGGTATTTACTAAAAGGGCCCTTCTTTAGCAAACTGGAAATTAGAACAAGGTTCCTAAATTGGTTTTTGCTACAATTACCTCACATTTATTTGAAAAACAAGTATTAGACCCCCACTGTGAGGGGACTCACACTGAATGGTCATACTGATCTTTCAACAAAGCCAAGGGAGCAGTTACCATGTTCTGCTCAGCAATGTAGCACTCAATGTAGCGACTGGGATGTTCCTTCTTGAAGAGCTCAGTGAAGGTGGAGTTCTTTGTGTCGCCATCCAGGGCAATCACTCGATCGTTGGCGTGGCCCAGTTTTGCAAGCGCAACCCCGTAAGCCTTGCGGGTGGCCCACTGCAAAAGGAAAACACACCAGGGCTGCTGTAGCTTCCTGCTTTTTTGTTCCTGTTTTATTGTTTTCAAATGATAGCAGTATCAAAAGTACACATGAGAATGGTGACACACAGAAGAGTAAACAAACCCACAACGAAGCATTAGAAATACATCTGTGCTGAAATGGGCAACTCCCCATCAATCTGACTAGGAAATGTTTAAACCTTGCTTTCCAATCATAGAAATTCACTGAACCTCAAGGAGTTTCTTCAATTTCAAAGGCACATAAAATAGTTTATAAAATTGATAATGATCATGAAATGAAGAAGAGTGATTTGAATCTCCATATTTTAATATATTTATATACCCTTTCGATACCCAGCAAGTTGACTGTGTCACACTACAGAAATAATGTCTGCCTATTGAGAAGAGGTGGGTAGTTGCAACTGGGGGAAGAGATAACACAAAACCTCCTGCCATCCTGTTAAATGGTCTCACACTTTGAAATATCTGACCATCAGTGAAAAAGAAGGGAATACCTTTTCTCCCACTTTGTAAGTTGGTGGAGATGGCATCTTAATGTTTCTGATATTTACTATAGGTGCATCTTCTTCTGGAAGGGCTGGAGAAAGTTTTTTCTTGTTCTGGATTCTGTCATCTATTTCCTGAATGACTTGTTCAGCCATATTTTTTGGAAGGGGCTTTCCATGCCAGCTTTCCTTATCTTCAACACCTGTGTATTTAAAGTCACATTACAAGTAAGAATATAAAAACAATTTAGCTTCAGATTTTACCCAGATGAAAGTGCAGTGGTGTATGACAGTCCAGTATTTTCTTCCAAGGAAGAAATTCCTTGAACAATTACAGTAGTATTCAGCTGCATTAAGACAAACATTTAAACAAAGAGGAGGAATTTTACATGATCAAATTACATATATTCCAAACTTGTGACAAAATCCCAGCACCTTCTACAGAAATTATTTGTAAATTTGCCCCTAACAGACCTCAGTGTGGCAGGAAGCAACCAGTAAATCAGCATTAACATTTCCTATGAATTTTCAACAGTTCTATTTAAACAAACTCAGATAAGTTTGAAACAACAGTTAACCAAGGTGTCCAATTCAAACAAGATCTGATATTTTACAGCTTTATTTTAATAGCTTCTGATGACTCTTATCTGTGCACCCAGCACTAACAGCCAAATCACCTCTCTGGCTGATACACTTTTCCTTCAGTCACTGCAAATAATGAACTTTGCTTGCTTACTCAATGAAAAGGAATGATATTGTCTGCTGTTACTAATATTTATCTGGTCAGAAAGGCAAGCTCAGAGTGCTGCTAAAAGCTGTGGCTAAAGGAAATCATGGCAACCCTTGACACACTGAGTGTGCATTTGCTCCATCCCACGGACAGAACACTCCACAGCTGGCACACGTCCCACTTGACAGGACCAAACCAATTTTCTCAGCAATAATGTTGCTGACAGGTAGAGAGGGTCAAAGACCTTCTCAGCTGTTGCTGAGATGTGCAGCTGCCTGCACTGCAGCACTAGGTGTATGTCATATCTATGTGTGTATGCAAAGCAAGAATTGTTTTATTACCTGATATGCCTTTGCCTTTGAAAGTCTTTGCAATGATGGCTGTTGGCTGATGTTTGGCCTGGCCAAAGGCTTTGCAAAGCTCCTCCACACTGTGTCCATCCACAATGATGGCATGCCAGCTAAGAACACAAACAGATCAACTGTTTCTAAAGGGTTTTAGCATGTGACACTCTCTGGTAGTCAGCAATAACAATAACAAATACTAACTTCATTCCAGTGCAGTGTCTTTTTAAGAGACCCAAATTATGCCAGAAACACGAACTAGCATTTATTTGAGACCACAAAAAATAGCACAGCTGCTTTTTTATAATGCAAAATGAGTCACAGGGGGATCAACAACTATGAGCAAAATTCACAGCCCACAGATAACTAAGTTATCCTACATTTCTTCAGATATAATGGCCATTTTTAATCACAAGAGCAAATCAAAGATCTAAAAATAAGATGAAAACTGACAATAGATGTTGATTAGAAAAACCCTAAACACTCAGGCATGATTTGGTTTCTATTGTATCTGACATTTTTTTAGCATGGATTTTGCATCTGCATAGAAATATGAAACTAAATGAAAGTCAATACACAAAGAATTCTCTTTCCATGCTGTTTTTTTCTGATCTACTTGCTATAATAGGACATGTGGTCACAGTTATAAAATCTGAATTTGATATGTTAAAAACAGTTTTAAGACCCTTGACAGATTTATCTGTGCAAGCAGTCCTTATTTTTCCTCAAAACCAACAAATTTTGCCACTTCCAATATTCCTGCTGCAGCCCTAAAGTTGACCAATATCAGGCATTATGAAAGGCCCTCTTCCATGCTGATGGAATCCTTTAGAGCTGAAAGCTCATTTGAACAATTCTGAGAAGCAAACAGAACATACATTTTCAAATGAGAGATTATCCTGAGCTTCTCCCACTCACATACCCAAAGGCCTCGCAGCGTTTCTGGTAGATTTCAACGTGATGCTGCAGAGGAGCAGGGTCACTTTGTCCAAGACGATTAATATCAAATATAGCAACAAGATTATCAAGCTTGTAAAAGCCAGCAAAGGCCATTGCCTCCCAAACAGAGCCTTCAGATAACTCTCCATCTCCAAGCAGACAGTACACTCGATAGCTAGAAGAAATTAAAAATGAAAATAAATTAGGTTTGATTTGTGAGCACTATTAAATCAAAACTCCTCCAATAATTCATAGTAAGAATTCACCTCATTTTTCTATCCCAAACTCAGTTCCCATTGTTCAATGCATTCACCTCAGCTAAAGTTACATAACCTTAGACAAATCAAATTCAAATAGTTATGAGCCGTTACACGTTAGAAAAATAAGATGAGAAATACTGCACTCCTTTCCAAACCTTTGTCTCAAAAAAAATCAAGTTTAAGCCTCCCACTGCAAGGCTTGACTGAACAAGCCCATTGAACACTGTCACTGTGACTCAGCAAGATCCTGAACAATGCAGGGACAGTTACCTCTGCTTCCTCCTTCCTCCCATATACCCTCTGGAAGGACAACCAACAGGAATTAATTCCAGGAAACTCTAAACTGTAGATGAGCTCAGCTATGGATTAAAGCATACTGCATAACAAATTCAGAGTTCAGTAAAAAGATAACCAACATTAAATGACTTTGTAGACTATTTCTCCAACCACTGAAGCCCTTTATTTAGATAAAACTCAGCAGGAGTACTGAATCATCTCTACCAAATTCAGCCACAACATTTGTCTTTTACTTCCACTCTTCTTCTGGACAACAAAACTTTGTAAATGCTTATTACCCACCAAAATGAAAAAAAAAAAAAAAAAAAGGTAAATTATCCTTCAAATATATAATTTTAAAACAAAATAATTGAGATGGCTGTCAGTGATATTGTTTTTACTCAACATGAAGCTATAAGAGACTTTTGATCTGATTCCTACCTGCCTTCAGCTAAATGTGAACTCCTTGCACTTAAGCTGCTCCCCAGTGCTGCACGCAAGACCACCTTTTCCTTTTGTCATGTAAGCACTAGTTAAGATTTTTTCCACACGTAGCATCTGCTAAACTCAATTAAAATCAGCAAGTCATCTTTCACAGAAATGATTTCAAGCTAGTGAAGTGTAGGACACATTAACTGGGCAGCCTATGCTTGGATGTACTAGAACTGTCAAATAAAATATATCAACCACATCAGGCTATTTTCCTCCTCATACAGATTTGCCTTTAGACATCTTCTTTTCTTGTGCACAAAACAAATGGCAGGAGCAGTCATTTTTGTCTCTGTGGAGTTGAGTGCCTTTCTGATAACATTTTGGAGCCCTACTTTATGATTCAATTATGCTATTATTGACCATAACAGGTCCTTATCCAACCTTCTCCATTATTTGTCATCTGACTTTGAACAGACCTCTCCAGCTTGCACTTTCCTTCTAAAGGGACTCATCCAGTCTCAAAATGGATATCAGTTACTCTCTGGAAGTTAGAGGCTCCTCCAACAACTCCCTGTCTTCTCTGTTCAGGAACATAAGCTTGCAATGCTGTCAGGTCACAAAAGAAACACACATGTGCACTAATTGTTGCTAAGCTTTAAACCCTTGGTAGTTTCACTGGTAACAGCTTTGTAATTATCTATCATTTAAAACCTGAATTTGAAATCAGATTTGGGATTGATTGAATAAAGGAGAATCTATCTATCTATCTATCTATCTATCTATCTATCTATCTATCTATCTATCTATCTATCTATCTAATTTTAACAAAATTTTCCCATTGAATAATCATGAAGTATGAAAATGGAATTACCTGGCTCTGTCAAAGAATTTGCCAGTGTATGCCATTCCACAAGCAGCACCAAGACCCTGCCCAAGGGATCCAGTAGCCACATCAGTGAAGGCTTGTCTCTGAGAATAAAAAGATAATTATTTTGTAGTTATGAAATAGAGGAAGTAATTTCCAGTGCTAGAAGCTGGTTCAACATGCACCAAAATGCAGCTTCTCAGCCATAACAATGTGCAAGTCCCTCTAAATCTTGAACCCCTGATTTCCCTGCAATGCAATTTCCTTCATGTTGACTGTCACAAGCTAACTGGGCACTCTGAGAGGGAATGGAATTTCTCAGCTATGGTTTGGATGGCAACAGTTAAGAATTGATGATTCTGTGTAAAAAAGAATCAATTGAAACAACTGGCTGGGAATGGAAAGACCAATGAAGTGGCCAAACTGGGTGTAAACTCTTGAAATACCTCAAAGCTGCTTAAAGGGCAAGTGAAGCCTGGATGAAACTTTACCTAAACATTTATTATGAAATGGAAAATACTGCCATGCAGGGCTGTAGGAGAACTTTACTACTACATTAAAGGTCATTTCTACATGCTCATTCAAACACAGTTCAAATTCAAATTCAGTTGTGAAGCCATAAATGCCATCATCCTTCTTAGAAGTCTCTCTTTCCTGTACCAAACAGCTAGCAACCAAAGTCACTGTGAAATACATACACTTGTTGTTTCACAGGAGGAAACACTTTCATATCAAAGATTATGAGCACTCACTGGCACTGGGTGTCCTTCTAGGACAGAATCAATTTTCCTCAAGTTCAGTAAATCTGCTTCTTGTAGAAAGCCAGCTTCTGCCCAAACAGAATACAAAATTGGTGCTGCATGACCCTAGAGAGAAACAGAAATTGTAAACAAAACACAAGTTTCACAATTCCCAACTACCAAGACAAAACTCTACAAAGCTGACAGACCCTGAAATCAGGTTCTTGTGCCCATCAGGAAGGCATGGAGTTATTGAACATTTTTACAATGCACACACCACACTGATGCTTGTTTCCAAGTTCCCCATGCCCCTGCTTACAGCACCCCAGCAGGATGAGCAGTGTTATCTCACTAGAGCTTCCTTCAGAATGAATGTACTCAGGCTTGAATGCAGTGAGTGACAACAGGCAAAGTTTTAGGCTTTGTACACTCAGAGCAGTCATCTTCCACTCCACTCCTTCCACTCCATCTTTGTGGAGCAGTCATCTTCCACCCCTGGAGTCCTCAGGAGTCAAAAGAGCAGGCAGAGGTTTGAAGCCATTTAGCAACTCTGGACAGAAACACTGATTAATTAGAGAGCTAAAGTAAACATGAGGAAGTGACTCTCAGTGTTTCACCACCTCAGCATCAACTGCTTGCTTCTCACTCAGTTCCTTCTTTCAGAGTGGCCACCAGACATGGCAGCAGTTACATCCAGCACAAGGACATTCACCATGGGCTCCACAGCCCTGCTGAGGGACTCTGACTCAGAGATGGAATGTGCATCACAGGAGCACTTCATCTGCCACGTTTTACATCTTTTCCATGTTTTATGTTTTCTGAAGGCCCTCACCTGCCTTTATGCCATATGAATAATATATCCCTGTGATTTGCAAGGACACAATGTAGGAGGGGACAGAAACACTAACAGGCAGCACAGACTGGGGTTTAAGTGTTTTCTGACCCACAGTGGCTTCAGATGTAACGGTGACTTTAGTACCATACTGGCACAGTAGGAGTGCAATCTACAAACTACTCACTAACCTGCCCTGTTTCATGCAATGCTCCCTGAGAAGCTGGCAGGAATTAGAGCCCACTGTGACATGGCTGCAGGCAGAACAGCAGGGCTGCATTTAACAATGAGCACAAAAGCCAACTGCAACTGCCTTGTTAGAAAAATAAAATAGACCTTGCTGCATCCTGATAGATTGTATAGACAATATAATATTTATTATTTAACAACTTGACATAGTGGAGTTAAGACTTATCAGGACACATTACAAAGACCCTTTTTAAACTGTATTTAAGTTGTTGTAACTGTTTTTTATGTTGCAACTTAATTCAGCCAGCTTCTTTCTTTCTGAAGCAGACAAATTCCAGGCTCTCAGATATTTCCAACAGACTTCTCTGCAGATGTAGGTGTATGTAAACACAAGTCAAAGAAGACAAGTCAATTAAATCTACAGACAGACAGCTCTTTGCTAGCAGACTGTAACAGGACAGCAAACCAGTAATTATTTATTTACCTTTGAAAGGACAAACCGGTCGTTGCTGGCGTTTCTGGGGTCTTGCACTTTGTACCTCATGGTATGGAAAAACAGCACAGACATAATCTCTGCTGCACTGCAACATGATGTAGGGTGGCTACAAGTCAAGAAGACCCAAGATTACCACTTGTGTTACTGTTTGCTCAGGACCACATCTTTAAAGTATCACTTCATCAGACCCCAACTCCCCAGCATTAAAATGCACAAACTCGAAGTGTTTGATAACCCACCCCTGTGCTAATCAGATACTTTGAGGCAGAGGGAGCCTCTGATCTGGTTGAAATGGGTGTTCAATCAAGACCCTGCTGATAGCTCAAGAACTTGTTTTTTAGAAGTCTCCCTTCTTCTCCATGCCAAGGACCACCACCTGAAGGGGTGGCTGAAGCACAGGACACTCAGCCACAGGCTGTGTCAGCCTGGGCCTGAAATCAGACTCCACTGATTTATCTGGTGGCAGAAATTCACACCAATGCAGAGGAAACAAGGGCGGCTTTCCACAGAACTGGAGCCACTCGCTGAGTGGAGAAATTGAAAGCATGGCATCAGGACTTGTTCAGGCTCTGGTGCACGTGCCGGGATTGGTAATGCAAGATTAACTTCTGCAGAGAGCTCTGGAACATTTATAATAGTATAACTTAGGAACCATTTCATTGTACCACATTAGAGCTGACAGAATAAGAATTCTGATTTTTAAAGGGGACATTAAATAATGCAATTTTTTTTCATCTTCTGTTGAAACTGGATATGGAAATTTACTGTCTCCAGTAAACACCCAGATACATGTTGTAAAATACTAAATTGCTTAACCTTTGGCTAGGAGGGGAACTAACATTTTCTACATTTACATCTTTAAGTTTGAAATATTATATGTGTTGGTTTATCAAACATTTTTCAGTATCTGTGTAGTCTCTCCCATTGAATTGTCTGGGATAACAGCACATGAATTCATACTCAACTATAACTTGCCTTTGGAATACACAGGCAGCTGTGCCATGAAGTACCAAGTGAACATAAAGTTATGTGAAGAGGTCATGCAAGTAGCAAATATGGAGTTATTCCATGACAAGGGATATATTTCATTGGAAGTGCAATAGGAGGACACAGAATTACTTTTATTTCTCTAGATTACTGTAATTTACATAATAATCACTGTAGTTCTTATGCACCTGGAATGGGTGGCACCATTTGACCACTTGGGGGTACCAGCCTTGGTTTTCACTTGCCATAAAGCTTAAAAGGGGTAAGGAGGCTCCTTAAGAATCTTTATTGAATATGGAAAATAGCATTTTTCAGATTTCACTGATATAAACATAATTCTTGACATCAGCCATCACTACTGAAGTACAGGAAAGTGGATGATGAATAGTAAGGAGGTTGAAAAAGCTGTTTCTTCTCACTTCCTCTTCTACCCACATTTACTTTTCATCTTTTGCAGGCTATTCTTCAAATATTTGATCCTCCTTGTAAAACAGGATAAACTGACTGTGAAAGTGTCACTTTTGTTTCCTACATGTACATTTACCATGCATGTTAGGATTAGACAACACTTTCACTAAGTGAACCAGAATATTTTCTTTTGATAGTAATAAACCTTCCCACCCAATATCCCCAACATAACTGTAATAAAAGAATAAAAACATGCAAAACACTAGCAAAATACAAATTATGGTTAGTGTCGATCCCTTAGTAAGTACTCACACACAGGGAACCAAGAGAATTAGCTTTAAACCATGGTTCAAACATATTAGTAAATATTCATATATTTGAGTTAATCAATAAGCCTTACATGCTTGTTTAAAGCTTTCATTCCTTTAATTTTATTAACTTTATACTTAACCATACTTCTATGAACTCCTGGTCTTGATTAAAAAAGTTTTAAACCACCTAAAATGGTAGCATGTGGAAATAAAAAAAAAAAAAGTAGAAAAATTTAATAAATTACCTGAAAATTGGAAAAACATCTTGTTAAAGCTACAGGTTAATTAAATTAATTTCTACTATTTGAAATAAAAAAACCCAAAACCTTAACTTTGAAATACAGTCCTTCGATAGGAAACCCAACCAAAGTATACCTGCAACACCAAAATCCTGGATCCACACAAAACAAGGGTAAAATAATTGCTCCAGGTTCGTTTTGTGGGGTTTTTTTTTATTACGGTGAATCAAGTGATGTTTGTTCCATCTACATGTATCCACACATTTCAAAGGATAGCAGTGGAAAGCTAAAATGGAACACTGAGTCAAAAAAAAAAAAAAAAACAAAACAAAACAAAAAAAAAAAACCTGAAGAAAAAATCATCTGCAACAAGTGATCACATCACCCATTATGAAACTTAACTGCCTCTTAAGAAACTCTTGCAACTTCCACTTTTAAGAATGTATCCATCCTGCTCTAGGAAGCCAAGACACTGTTTCAAAACTGCAGAAATTTATCATCAGCTACAGCAGACACTCTACCCATTTCAATGGGAATGTGTGGACTACTTATCTAAAAGAGAAAGCTCTTCCACACCTCAAAGCAAGTATGGTCAATCTTTACAACTAAACGAATCAAATTTTTGCCCACGTAAGTAATTTTGAGTGCAAAATTTTTTTTCCAGTTCACTGAATTTTTCCACTCCAGCTGATGAAATACTCAGTGATGTGTTTGAGCAACTTCAGGATCAGACTGAGTTAGGTCTTGCCCAGGCAAAGACTGTACTTTCTTTAGCAGAAGGTAAAAGAAGTAGACTGCAAGAACTGGTGTGACATATCTACCACACCACCATTTATGTTGCAATACATGCCACATTTCACAGAAATTACTTCCTTGAAAGTGTAGGCAGGTCCTGTTTCTTCTGAAGTGCTTTTATTGCAGTTTTTACAAGCTACACCTTTAACAAACATGTATTTCCTTAACAAAATCAAAGCCATCATGACAATTCACATTTCTAACTAACTGGAAGCTTATATTTAACCTTAACTTCCATTCAAGCATCTTTTCCCATCCTCAGTGCACACCAGCTATTTAAGCAAAGCACACTGTCTCAGTTTTTGAGAAACATTCATAATGCACAGCTGCTTTGGAAGTGTACATGCTTTGCCTAACTCCACAACAGACTGAATGTCTTTTGGGCACATTACTACACCATCATCTTGGCAACCAAATCTGATTAAGAAAATATATTACTTATCAACAGAATCTTCTCTCAAGAGCCCATCTTTCATAATCTGCTTGTTATCAAGTTGTGTAATAATTTCAGACTACACAACTCCAGTGGCAGAATAAACCAGAGGGATTACTGAAAATGCCTTTGTGCTAGAAGGACTCAGTATTGTAGCACAGATGAACCAGGGAATAAAAAGCTTGAGTAAAACTACTTTTACTGTTTCATCAGTATGGTGAGAATGGTTTTACTGGTGAATTTCATGGACCACGGAAGAAAAACAGAGGCTGTAGTATGATCCTTATTCTTTAACAGCACATCAGACAAACCAGAGAAATAATTTTATCTGTTGATGCGACAAATGATGCCACACATCCCTGCTGCCTGCTTAAAATAATTACTGGAAACTGAACACAGAAGCCCAAGCTCTACAAAACACAGTTTTCAATTTACACTTTCACACAGACTTGTGTAATACTGTACACTGCAGCTCTGAAACAAATCAAGAATTAAAAGGGCAATTGTTGGGTATTCTATACCTCTCTCTCCAGACTGGACCCAACAAGACAGATTTGTAAAAAAGCACTGCTCTGACTTGCTGAGAGCTTTCCCGCGTCCAACACCCCATTCCACAGGAAGAACAACAGCAGCACTTTTACTTGCTGGCTGCAAACGGAACGAGTAAAGTTCAGCTCCGAGAGCCACGTGAGGGAGCTCATGCCAGGCACAGGGTGGGGACTGGAACGCAATTCAAAGAAGCTTTATAATATTTTGCACATCATCCTTCTTCACAGAAACCTCAGCATCCAAGGGATTCAGTCAGATTTTTTTAAACACTGCAGCTAGTTTCAAAGAGAGCCAAAGGAGGAAATTGCAACAAGATGGGATATGTGTAAAAAAGAAAAAAAGCCCAGCACTTTATATGGAAGCATTCATATATTTTTCAAGCAGAAAAAAAAAAAAAAAGGCTTTGATTTTACATGACTAAAAGCTGATTGTTTGCAGAGATTTTTTTTCCATAGGTAAAGCACGATCAAAGAAAGGATAACCCTGGAATCTGCACACATCAGAGCCCACACTAAATCCTGTCCAGAGGCCTGAATAAACTGCCCATTGGAGACCGCGGGCATTGCACAGATAATCCCACTTGGGCTCACTTGAAATTCTGTGCAGAATTAGTTCCAACTGACGGGCACGCAATGAAAAAGAAGCCGCTTGCGCCTCGGGCACAAATTCTTTGGTTTCCAGTCCTGCCCCAACTTAGCATTCTCTCCCAGTCACAACACCCGGCGGCACCGGCGACCGGCGTGGCCCGGCCCGGGCGGGCTGTGCCCGCGGAGCCCCCGGCCGCCATTTCCACACGTGTCTCCTGCGCATCCATCAGCGCCGGGGGCTCCGGCGGGATCGGCCCTGCCCGCTGCCCATCCCCGCGCACGCCGCCCCGGCGCTCCCGCGGCCGGGCCCGCCGCATCCCCGCGCTGCGGGCGGGAAGCGGACCGCGGGACCGGGGGCTGTGCCCCGGGCACCGGAGCGTCTCGGGCAGCGGGAGCCCGGCACGGCCCCTCCCCGCACCATGCCGAGGCCGGATGCAGCCCCGGAATGCGGGAGCGCGGCTCTGGTGTGCGGCCGGGGCTGAGTCGCTCCACGCCCGCCTCTCACTCACCCGGAGCCGGCCGCGGTCGTGGCCTTGATGGAGCTGATGCGGAGCCGGTTGGCCGTGTCCTTGAGCGCCTGCAGCGTCTGCTGGTCGGGTTTGTGATAATCCTCCATGTGTGCGACGCGGGAGGGCTGCGGCGGCGGGTCTCGGGCGGTGGCGGCTGGACCTGCTCTGAGGACGGGCTTTGCGATGCGGCGGCGCGGCTCACCGGGACCGAGCGCTGGGGCGGAGAGAGGAGCGCGGGGGAGGGGAGAGGAGCGAGGGGGCGGAGAGAGGAGCGGCCGCCTCCATCCTCCCTCCCTCCATCCTCCCTCCCGCCGCCCGCAGGCGGGGCGGGCCGGGCCCGCTCTGCGCTCAGCGCTCAGCGCTCAGCGCCCTGCGCGGGCCCCGCGGCGGCCCCGGCTCCTCCCGCGGGCGCCATTTCCGCGGCGCGCGCTGAGGCGGCGCTGAGGGCGAGGGAGCCGCGCTCTCCGCCCGCCATCGCTCAGGGAATCACAGCAATGGTGAGGCTGGAAGGGAGCTCTGGAGATCCCCCAGTGCAGCCCCTGCCAGGGCAGGGTCACCCAGGGCAGGTGACACAGGAACGGGTCCGGGTGGGTTTGGAATGTCTGCAGGGAGGAGCACACCACGCCTTCCCTGGGCAGCTGCTCCAGTGCTCTTCCCCCTTCAACGTAAAGAAGTTCTCTCAGTTGAGGTGGAATTTCGTACGGTTTAGTTTTGGCCATTGCTCCTGTCCTGTTGCTGGGCCTCCAGAAAGGAGTCTGGCACCATCATTTTGGCACCTGTCTTTAAATGTTTATATGCATTAAGGAGGTCCCCTCAGTCTTCTCCAGAATGAACAGGCCCAGCTCCCACGGTCTCTCCTCATAAGAGACACTCCAGATCCTTCATGTTTGTGGCCTCCGCTGTTCCTCTCCGGTGGTGCCTTGTCTGTCTTGTCCTGAGGAGCCCAGAACTGGATAGAGAACTCCAGGTGTGCCTCACCAGGGCCGAGTTCAGGGGCAGGATCACCTCTCGGCACATTTGATTCAACCCCTGCTCCTTAAAGCTGTTGGTCGCCATCCCAGTCTGTTCTTGTGTCTAAAAGAATGTTACAGTATCCCACAGCATAACAGTAACCTGGTTCTTCCACACAGGAGAAACAGTAGCAGACTTGCCCCATGTGGCTTCCTGTCAGGATATAATTAATATTTCCATAACATATATTAAAAAATGTGATGAACACAGAGACTCTTGCATAAAATACTGACTTCACCAGCCATCAATCAGCCAATACATTTTCCCTAGCAATTCTGAACACTACGGCATTAATACTAGACTTAAATAGGCAAGTAAAATACTTCATGTTTGTTCTAAAAAGCTCAAGTGGCATTAGAAGTCACAACCTAGAAACAAACAAACAAACAAAAGGTTAATCAGACAACCATGACAAAAAAGTCATAGTGCTAGGTTGCAGGTTGGAATTGACAATCTTAAAAATATCTTCCAACCTTGATGACTCTGTCGTTCTAAGATACCTCAAATCTTGTTAATTCAGCCTGATATTCCTGCCCTGCACTCCTGTATTTTAGTGTTCTGTCTACCGGTAGTTTGTTCTAGAAACTGTATTGTATTGATTTAAAAACATCCTAGTTACTTTTAGTGAACTAATGCTATCATCATCTACTTCCAGAAGACATTGGACCCATTAAAAACCCTTCACCTTGAAGGCTCTGCAGACTTTGGGTTTCAGAAACAAAGGAAACGACCTCAGTTCACAGAACATTCAGCCATGCTCACTTGGCAAACTGCCAGTAAGGAGTAGCATGTGAAACTCTTAGCAAGGTATGATAAAACTTTTTCCCATAAGCTAAGCAATTTATTAGAAGAAATAAAAGCAGACACCACTCCCTTAGCTTAACCGTTTTCTTAAATTGTTTTATCAATTGTCTTCTTGAAGATCCTTTTAATAAAAATCTTCAGAAGAAAAACTAGACTGGAAATAGGCCAGGAAGGATAAAACAGAGCCAAACAACCAGACCTGACAGTAGCAAAGTGCAGAGGTTGTTCTGGAGAACACTATACAAAGGTTAACTGCTGCAACTGCCATTTGCTCTGCCCCAGTCTATATTTGACCTTCAAATAATTGGGTAGGGTAGGCCTACTAGCTGTGGTGGGATTTTTTGGTTTGGTGGTTTTGGTTTGGTGGTTTTTTGTTTTATTTTTGTTTTGTTGTTTGGTTTGTTTGTTTGTTTTTCTTTTCTTTCTGCAAAACCAGTTACCAAAATTTTTTCATTTCAGTAATACACTTTGAAATTATATGGACAATAAAATTGGGATAGGGTAGAGCCTGATGAGAATCACACAAGCCTTGATTTAAATTTAGGAGCTCTGAAGATATGGGCTATAATGCCAAGAGCTTTCAGTGGCAGAGCAGATGGCCAAGAAATGAGGGTGTTAATGCACTTTCATTGTGCAGGTTTCCTCTCAGGGTACAGAAAGACACCTTGTAACCCACTATGTTTAAACAGCAGCTTGGAAATTAAGTAACACCTGATAGTTAGAAAGTAGCTACTTGTGTAGGAAATCATACCAAAGAGATCCTAGCTGAGGAAACAGACACAGGACGGCCAGACACTGTGGGAACAATCAACAGCCATTCTTAACAGCAGTTTCCCCACAACATTCCTGTTAAAATCCACTTTGGTACAAGACAGCGACTTCTTTTGTCCTCCTGGAGCTCTGATGTCCAAAGGAATATTATCAGTAGGGGAGTATGAAAGATCTCAAGAGCTACAAGTGAGAAATGCTGATTTTTTAAAGAGATTTTTAGAGTTACATCTATGAGAAATGCTGATTTTTTTTTCTCTTTTGCAAATTTTAAACTATAAAATCTACCCTAACTGTTGGTGAACAGTGAATTCAAACCTAAGTCCCCTGTACAAGATCCTTAATTGAACCTTACACTCCAGTAAATACCTTGCTCGGGATCTGGTTGTGCCATTGCCTCAAATCAAATTAATTACCTAAAATCAAATTAATGTTGTAGAGTGAGGGTAACCAACTTCTCTGAGCATGTTGCACAACTTTTCCTCTCCTCCTCTGTCCATTCTTGAATCTTTTCCACGACCTGTCACCCTTCTCAAGGCAGCAGCACACTTGATTCTGTCTGCAGCCATATGGTCAGAGGGTAAGAGTCAGGCAGCCACCATTGAGCCACCATTTCGGATCAAATTTCCTGATTGTTCCTTGCTCACTGTGCTCTGGCTTTCTCTGCTGAGCACTCCCACAGCTCATGAACTGGATTCATTTCAAATAAAGATGAAACAGAAGATTCAGTCTGAGAAAGCAGCTAATGCAGCCCAGCTGTTAATGAGTACTCAGTTCAACAGGACAGACAAGAGCCAGTCTGGAGCAGAATTCAAACTCCCTTAGAGTGCAGATGGGGAGTCCTCAGCTCTTTGTCATGTGCTCCACAGACCTGCTCCACTGGAATCTCCTGCCTGCTGGTGTAGTCAAAGGCACAGAACCATTTTAGCAGCACAGCAGCATTTATTAATTTATTAGCTCGAGCTCTGTACCATGCTCACTGATTGGAGAGCAGTTGTTAAAATACTGGCTGCAAGGAAGGGAATGACACCTTTTCTATCACCTCTGCTCCTTAAACACTGTTCTTTAGACAGATGTTGACATTTGGCTTGACCATCATCTCACTGACACAGTTATCCATGTCAGCTGAGTGATGTTAGGCAGGATAATTTGGTTTTCTCTAATCTGTGATTTAGAAGAGGTGCATAAAGTAAATTCTTCAAATGAGGCCAAGTGTAAGTGAAATCATGTTTATGATGCCAAACTCCACAGTATTTTGTGTTGACCAAAGGTACATTAAGAAAACATGGCTGTGTACCCAATTTCAGCTGCAGAAAACAAATTTCAAAAAACTTCATAAATACATTTGCACCAGGAAACTAAAAGCTTATTTTAGAGATATGGCTACTTCATCTCTCTGGATGGCTGGTAGTATTTACAAACACAGGAGAAAAATGTCAAAATGGAAGCAAGTATCATGAAAACAATGAAGTAATTTCTACACAAAGTTTTTGCTTCCAGCAGGTTAATTTATTCCCTATTTTCTGTCCATACAGTGTGATTAAGAGGTGAACATTGCCAGGCTGTTACTGTTCTTCTCTGCATAAATCATTGATAGTGGCAAAGTCAAGTGAAATGTGGAGTTCAGGGACTCCCCACTTCTTTGTCAATGCCCTTTGTTTTCTCTCACAATTTTTTAAAATATAAACTGGCCAGATCATTGTGGAGGGATAGAATGTAAGAAAAGATAGTGCAGAAGGTAGTGCCACACCTGAGGAGTTGCAGCTGTACAAATCACCAAAGATTGGGAACAGGCCTGCCCTTAACAGGGCACAGCTGTGTCCAATAAGAAGACGAGTGCTACAAAAGGGTTGGAATGAGCTGGTCCAGGAGAGAGTTGGATTTCTTGGCTGTGCTGTGAAGAAGAAGGAGTCAGTGCTGTGAGGGGCTGTCCATGAGAAATCACTGAGAAGGTATGGGAGTTTTGCAATAAGATGACAACAGATCATAGCCTTGCTTTTGCCTTTGTTGGCCCAGGCTGATTCCATTCTTTGCCTGAAGGGTAAGGCCTATGGTCGTGCCTCTGTGATCACAGTGATGATGTGTTCTTGAATTGCCTTGTATGGCTCCCTCACAAACTGTCCCAAGTGTACTGGCAACAGCAATCTTAGCAAGTGCCTTCTCTGGCTGGACATGTGGTGCTGTCTTGTTCCCCTCCTGTAAGAAAATAAGGGGGATGATCTGAATCAGTCCAGTATTACTACAGCTCACAACTTCTTTTGTTTCCTCCATTGTTATCTGAATGGTAAAACAACTTTAAGATAGACTTAGTTTAGACAATGTCATTGGGACATCACTGCCCACAACTCCCCCTCAGTTCCCTGAATCCTTGTGCTGCATCACCGAGTGCTTATTGTGGTATTGTGCTGTTAAAACAGCAGCTCAAGCATTCACAGGATGAAATTCCACCTTGTGTCAGTGCCTCCTCTTTGATCTACTGGAGAGGCATGTTATTTCTGCACCTCTGGCCAAGTGTGATGGACTGTAAAGCAATAGCTGCAGTCATGGTATACATTGCATACAACAGGCAACGTTTCTTCCACATTCCTCAGCCTTGCCTCTGGAACCACGTACGATGTGATTAAACCAAGGATGCAAATGTATGGACAAGCAGCCTTGCTTCAGAACATACAATCACATCTCATTAGCTTCAGAATTAACTACTAGACTAGACAGCTTATTAAATGCATACACAGGACAACTGGATTTTTCCATCCCTTCATCCACATTTCAGCATCAGGGCATTATGCGCAGCAGAAGCATGAAAGCTCAGCTATGACTGACATTTGCTGAGATACTGCAAAAATGCATTGCTGACATAAGTACATGCAACCCTGTTTACCAGAGCAGGAGCTGCAGGCACTCAGCCCTGCTAGAATTCAGGCCAGTTGCTACCATGGGGCTATGTGCCCAATTTTGCCTTAAAAACTGTTCTCAAAAGATTGCCAAATCCAAGTCTAGTAAGAGCTCATCACTACAGAATCCAAACAGTAGCGAGTAAAGAAAATGCTTGGAGATGTGGGGGGAGACCAACAGGCTGTGCATTGCAGTTTGAGCACTGTATGGGTTCCAAACTGAACTGGAATTGACAGTCACTGCTGTCCTGGACTGTCACCTTCCTAGTCCTGAGCACCTCCATGTAGTGCACAGGGTTTAATGTCATTTGCAGAGTGGCTTAAAAAAAAGAAGTGGAATTCCAATCGTTGTAGCCTGATGGATGGGAATGCAGTACATTGTCAGACCAAATCTGGTGCTGCAAATTTTCCAGAGTCTCAGTCCTTACTGTCACATCTGACTCAAAATAAATTCTATTCCTTCATCAGTGATAGCTAGTGGTTTTAGATAAGCACAAGTGAACACTCAAGTAAACACCCTGTGAAAAGAATATTCAGCAAGCTGTGAAATAATGATCAGCTCTGCAGTTCCCACTGGAGCATGAAAAACACTCTCAACATCCTTTAGTTGCCATAGAACAGCAGTTTGTGCTACAGAGACTACAAACAGCTATAACCAGCAACCTGGAAAATGCAGAGTTCTTGTGCAGCACCTGATGCAGAAACATCCAGAAGGGAAATCATCCACATCTGAAGTCTGTAACAACAAGATACAAGGACAAGATACATACAAACAGAATAGATTCATAGTTCAACTAAAACTTTCTCCTCAGCTGACAAAATTGTCTGCAAAACCAAAAATGTGTATGTAAATCTTCATAAAAGAACAGACCATTTTTGAGTAACACGCAGGCAAATGTTGAATAAAAACAAATTTAAACCATAGTTCTTTTTATATTGCCTCTAAATAAAAATGTTATTTACTAAAAAAACCAAACCCAACCCAAAACCTGCAAAGTTTCCAAAATATTATGACAGTTTTATTATACATGAAAAATATTTAGATTAAGCCAAATAACTCAAGACAACTCTTACACAGTGAGACTTTTAAATGTCTATCTTCTAGTCTGCCAGAGAAAAACCAAAGCATTTTTTGTCTCACACAGTTAAAAGGACTCACAGTGATAAGGTTTGGGCTGTTTTTGATGATATTTAGGGAAGTATTTCCACTAGCAGTGCAAGAAAATTACAGTATTTAAATCAAAATTTGCAATGCTAATATTGCAGTATTTTGGTGTATATGGATTGGTTTAGTATGACCAGTTAAAGATATTATTTACAAAGCTGTTTAAATTTATAATCTGACTTTTCACTTGCTGCAATTTCTTCAAATCATGTTAATATGAAGCACTTACGTAGTAGGAGTTTGAGGCCTTTGCCTGCATCTGTGCTTGAAGGGCCTACTGAATAGAGAGATGTTCCACAGTTACTTCACCATGCTTGCTTTTCTATTTGATTCTTGACTCAAGTTCTATGACACTCTTCAAACAAGCTCAGAAGTTATTAATTTCTTTAGTCTCTGTTTAAATGAATATCTGTACTCAATTAACTGAATGTGACAAAATTGAAAGGATAAAGTTATTGGTGATAACTCGTACAAACAAACAGCAATGCTTTCACAGGGTGTGCACATTAGAAAGAAGGTGTAAGAGAGCTGTAATGACCAAATAAAGCAGGATTTATTTGTGCTGTAATGCATAGGAAAGTGAAAAAATCCTCTTCAGCCTGACCCCAGCAGCACAACAGGGTTTGACTATTCCTTTGAAAGAACAGCTGCATTAGAAGCCCTTTGAGAAGAAAATCATTCAAGAATTGATGAAGTGGATTGATGCCAGAGCATTCTCTCATTATGTGCCACCAGCACATCCTTCCACATGCAAAAACAGTGACTTCAGTTAGACATGGAACAGATTGTTCAGCTCATCTCCAGTAATAACATTATTTAGCTGCTAATGAATTTAAGGAAAAAGAAAAAAACCCCTCTGATGTCTGTGCAGCACATCACCAGTAATTGTAAGAAATTATATGTACTGCATGAAAACAGATATAGGAGCAGTAATAAGATCAGGCTTTTTTATCTAAAATGATGTTACAGATAAAGCTACATCACAGGCTCAGGCACTACAGACTATGAGTCTACATTACTTTCACATATGTCTGTTATGTTAGCAGTTTCCCTCAGACAGCTGTCCTCATAGCTGAAGAATATTAATTTCTTTTCAAACCCTTATTAAAAGTACTGCAAATGTTTCTAACCAAACCTTTGGGTCTTCTGTAAAAGCTTCTGTTGTGGCAGGATTTTCCTACTAAACCATTGAAAAGCAGAGCTCTCTCTTTATAATGGGCACCCTGTGCCTCCCATGCTGAAGATCCCATCAGGAGCAGGGCTTGCTTAAACCACAACAGCCTCTGTACACATCCAGCCCCTGCAGGCTTCAGCTGCACTCCTGTACCTCAGCTCTTGTGGGGAGTGTAAGATGACAGAAGCTTCCTTTGCAGCAGTGCTGTTACATGGGAGAGCTGTGTCCCCAGAGGACAGAAGTGAATTTGTTTGATGCTTAGAACAAAACCAGAGAAGGCACTCAGCATCTCCCACACATCTCAGACCTCCATGAGAACGCTGGATAACCTGCTAAGCCTCTCTGATCCCTCTTCCAAACCACAACAAGTACGAGCAGGATGTGCAAGTCATATGCTGTCTAAATTAAGACCAACATAGAGTTTTGTTTACAGGAGCCAGGCTGGGTGATCTTTGCTCAGTAGATGCTCTTAAAAGCTTCATAACTTATTTATGAGGAGAAAAGAAGTAAAACTTGTGCATTTACATCACATCCCTGTGTGTTTCCAAGAAAGGCCTAAGGGCAAGTACTTTCATTTCAGCCAGCATAAAAATCTAATTATTTTGTGGTTTTATTTCCCAAGGTTGATTTTGTAAAAATGAACTGCTTGAATTTTAAAGAATGGATTCTGGTTGAAATATTTTTAAAGATCTGTTTAAAATGAAAGACATAAGGCAATGAGGTATGAGCAGCCTTGTTCTGTGTAACAGATTTTAAACTGTAATGGGAGGCCACAAAGCAAAAAATTAGGTACTGCTGTGATCAGTCAGCTCCACTGTGCTGCCTCATTACCAGAGGTTAAAAACTCCACAGCAGACCTGAAGAATTAGAGCAAGGAAATCATGCCTACCCAGTCATTTTCTGAACACACCCTGAAATACTCTGCATTCTCACAGGCAATCTGCATTGGAGCTTGGAGAATACCTGAAGACAAGCAGCAGTACAGAAGCAAAACTGTAACTTAAATTCCTCTGTGCTTCAGGAAATACCTTCACAGGCCATACTTCTCTCTCCACAATATCCCCTTTCATATTTACATGGATGCTTTTGCTATTCCTTCCCTTGTTTTCTTCTCAGCAATCTTCTATTCAATTGTCTTTCCCTCTTTTTATTGCCAGTACTCTTTCAAAAATGCAGCAACTGATAACAATCTCTCTTCACTGCCCTCTTTTCTCAATGCTTTTTGAGCCTGATAAGGAGTGTCTTATGAAAAAATTGTTGCATAACTGACAACGATGAGTTTTACATGGCTGTATTTTAAGTTACAGGTCTATCACAGGAGTTTAATTCTCCTAAATTAGTAGGTCAGATCAAAAAATAAATCCCCAATCAAAATCTAGAAGATAGAAAAAAGCTGATTCACACCTGAAGTTGTGTGAAGATAAGTGAAAAAAATTCCACTACTGGGCACTGGAAATATCTTTCAATAACATGCCTTATACTTTCTAATATTTTGGTTAGAAAATTAAACTGAAATATACCTCAGTCATAATAAAGACTATTTAGTAACTTGAAGACATCCTATTAACAAACAAACAAACAAAAAAAACCCAACTGTAGGAATGACAGGTTTCTTACTGTTGGTATTACCTTCTGTAGTGAGAAGGAAGTGTAGCTGAACCCTTACCAAACATGACTCCACCAACTTCAATTAATTTGGCTCATGAATGTGAGCTACAACTTGTTATTTCATTCTGCAAGCCTGTAAATGAAATTTGGATTTTAGACAATGAACTTTAGGAAGCCTAATGTCTATTCCCTGATCCTATCCAAGACATATCACCATTGTAGTAGGGATTGGCTTCATTCTGTCATACACTTTAAAAAAAACACATGACTGTAGAGCACCAGGATCAAGTGTACAGTGCCTGGTTTAGCTGGAGCTATACAGAGAAATTCAGAAGTATTCCCTCATTCCCAAACCAAAGGACAGCATTTCCTGTATCAGTGAAGAGGAACACCTGCACCAGAGAAGACAAACAGATTAATGGCACTCAGAATGAAGAAACATTCTTGATATTGAACCAGACAGGTAACACACCTAATATGGAATTTAGATCTAGTTCCAGAATTTAAAGTTTGATTCTAAGCAGTTTTCCACTTTTTTTCCCACTTTTATTGCAGTAAATCCATGACTTCTGTACCTGTTTTGTATGGCAGTCTTCTATTAGAAGAATCTGCTTCTGGACATAGTACAGGAATCTGTGCAAAATGAACCATCAGGGCAACAAATGCCATTTGACCTGCCCTGCAAGCACCAGCTCCTATGGGGAGTTAGAATGGGAATTAGCATCTAGCTAAGATTTAGGCCTAAGGTTTTATTTAATTTCAAGATGAACTTCTATGTTTTTCTTCCCTATTTTACTTTGTGAAACTTGGATCAACCAGTTGCATGATACTGATAAGATATGGTAGGAGGACAACTGCAATTTCCAATGTCTTGGATCAAAGACCAACACTGGACTGAGAATCAAATGCCATGTCTAGATGGTGAAAGGGGATACCATAAAAAAGTGCTACAGAAAGGCACCAAACACAGAGCTGTACTTACAAACCAGTGAAAGTGCAGCTGCATTCTTAATGTGAGAGGAAACATATCTGTTTATCAAATTCAGAACACAAGGCTGCTGACAGCAGCAGAGGGCCTTGTAGAAGCTGTTCCCCACTGCCCTTCAAGAAGTCAGGTTGCATTTTCTTTGTGGACAAATACAATTTGGCTCTACCCCCTGAATGAAGTAAAGGAATTTGAGTTTTTTCTCTGGAAAATATTAATCCTAAATAAAAACTGAACCTTCCAGTAGGCTAATAGAGTTCTACAAATAAAAAGAAACATCACAAGATTTTAGGAGGTGCTGAAACATTTGTTTTGAAGTTTTATTACAAAAATATATTTGCAAACATACAAAATTTTGGATGAAAAAAATGCTCATTCTTAAACATTTATGCAATAACTTAATAACTGCAAACATACATAGGTGCTATAAAACCCACACCATACCAAAAACGTTAATGATGCAGTATCTACATTTTTTGACTTACAATTATTCAGGTTTCCAGAAATTCTTCCTTGAAGCCCCCCCTTCCCCATGGTCTTCATATTGAAAGAACATGCAAATGGCTACAACTGGTGCATATGCAGAAGTGATAAAACTCAGAAATTACTAAAAGCACATAATGCACATAAAACAACCTAACTAACCATATGCCCATACACTGAATAGATAAAAATAAATACACCACCAAATCAGAGATACTGCAATTTTTCCAACTTGAAGTGAAAGGAAGATATTGCATCTTAACATTTTAGTAACATTGCCAGACAAACATGAGGTGATACATATTGCACACATTCCTCTTGTTAAGATATGCTGTACAAGCAACCCAAATACCTGGCAAAAAGGTGGCTGATTTGCTTAAAATACTTTTAAAAACCAAGAAGTCCCAAATTAAAGTTTGCTTTCCAAAACATTGCAGAAATTCTATCAGTGACTACACATGGCATAATGGATTTCAGAAATAAATCAAAATGAAGCAATTAGAAATGCAAGCAAAAATGATACATCCAGCAGCAAGTGTTTAAATATTGAGTACTTATACACAGAATGACACATTTTATATTAAATCAGGATGAATTACTTCAATTTTTTTTTATCACTCATTCTGCAAGTCTTGTTTAATTTGGAAAGATATTCTCCTTCTAAAGTTAATAACTGTTAGGCACCTTTCATATAAACTTTGCATTGTTAAATAACAACAGATACAGTCTAACTACAAAACTGAGAATTTTGATTTTCCTGAACAATTCAGCAGTTGTAGGTTTTAAAACTGTCTTTGATTAGGGAAAAAGTAAAAATCCAAACTCAAACCTAAAGTAACTTAATATGAGCCACAAAAAACATGCTTAGGTAATAATTTGAGGTGTGCAGTCTGAACTAATAATATTTTGATTCCCAGAAAGAATAGATAAAATCCCCATTAAGCCAGCAATTAAAAAAAAACAGCAACTTTAAAATGGTCACAATCATTTTTTGTGATGCCCCAAGGTAACTTGCTACACACTGGTTATCCCTACATGCAGAAAACACAAATCAAGCTCTTCAACAAGCTGGTCATTTCAAACTTACACAAAAATTTAAAACAATTAGGTAAAAAAAGTTTTTAAAGATAGCGATCACATAAAAAAAATCAGCTTTTACACTGTAATTGAGCTTGTGTTTTACAATGAGCTTTTAATTAAAGGAGTTTATCTGTCAGAGACACTCCCTGGCACTTGTCACACCTCTGCACTGGGGGGGTTCCTGTGTCTGCTGGCCCCATGCAGAGGTTGGAACAAACACATGCTGTAAAGTTCAAGGTGGAAAGTTTGCTGTGGACACTACAATTCCAACCCTGGTTCTCTGCCAGTTCATTTGGAAAGTTTGGGCAGGGAAATAAACCATCAACCTGCTGCTACAAGGACACTACAAAACCAAAGTGAAGTAAGGATCTGCCAACTTCTTGTTTCCAGCTGCACAGGAACCCTCCCAAGTTAAGGATATTGAAAGTATTATTACTTTTGTATATGGCTGAAGAACTCAAAATCCAACTCCTTCCTATCATTTGTACAGATCTTTGGATATGACTGGATTTAGCAAACAGTACCAATGTGTGCTATCAGCTTCCAACATTTCTGTTCTTCCAAACCTTTATCAAATCTTTGAAGAAACCAGAAGCTGTCCATGAGAAGTGAGAAGTTACAGACTCCATCTTTGCTAAATCTAGGTAAGAGCAACCCTCTATTTGGCTTCGACTGTCCATTTTTGTTCAGAGGAACTGCTCCCTGGTTTTTTAGGAAAAGTTTCTCTTTCAGTGAAACTTTTCCTAAAAAAGCCCAACATAAAATCAGTTTAGACCTTCAATCTAACTTGAATCTCACTGTTAATGTGCATACACAGTATTCAAACTCCAGAATTTATGGAAGTTCCTATCTTCCTTAAGAAGTCTGAGTTTCTATTGCTGAATTTAGATGCTACCATTAAATCCAATGTATTTCTCGATGAATGCACATAAGCATCTTTCCCTGAATCTTGAGCATTTTTCCAACAATATACTATATTAATTGGAAACACTGAACTCAAAGGCTGAGAAGAGCTTTTCAGAAGGCAGGTAGTGCTAAACAAAATATATTTTCCACTAAAAAGCTAAGAAAAAAACCTAAAATAGTTCAAATACATAAAAATATTTGAATGTTTGTAAATATTTGTTGTATCTAAAACATCCTGATTTGTGAACAAGTCACAATTAAAGCTCAATTACTAGTTTCCAATGAAATGGCCATGCACCTTGACTATGTCAACATTAACTAATCCTTAGGAGATCTATACTTACATATATGTTGTAAGCAGCCAAACAATATTTTTCTTCATATTTCAATAGTGCTTGAGGGAAAAGAATGAAGCAGTGCATCACAACTCACTACAGATTATCCTTTTACTCAATAACCCAACACTTTTCTACTGAAAAACTAAACTACTATTGCTGGAAAATGTTGGGACCTGAACTCAGATTAATTACCTTTGCATGCCTTTAAGAAATAAATATAACCCATGGGTAAACCAACACAGCAGCATAAGAAGGTATAATTAAAATTTTTCTGATTTGGGAAAAGTACCCAGTTCAATTCTTAGTGAATAGTGACTTACTAAATCACATATACAAAGCAGTAACATTTTAATTAGATTAACTTCAGACTATGAAGTTTACACTAATTATTTGGGGAGAGGGCAACAGAAGAAAAGCATGCATTTGTTTCCCATCTGCATAGTTTTTAACACTGCAGTTCCAACACAACTGAGGAGTGAAAGCCAACTATGGTGTGGTCCATCCTTAAGCTAAAAGGAAACGAAATGTTTAAATTTTATCAAACACTCATGAACAGGAAGAGAGTCTTCCAGTGGTGGTCTCCTAACTATAAATTTAAAATGAGAACTTCAACATGCAACTCCTTAGTTGTTTAAAAAAAAGTACAATCACTGAGGATTTTGCATATTTCAAATTTTGCCTCTTTAGAGAAAATGGCCTTACCCACTTGGGTGTTTTATGTCAGTAACACAGAAACAAACAGGATTAATGAAATATTGAAAGGATGAATTTACATGCATTAGCTAGAGACTGCCAATGTATTGAGCCAATCACATTTTTAGACCTTTTGTTAAAGATTTAGCTCCAATGGCCTGGCTTCCAGACCCTTTCCCTCCCCACACCTTCCAGTTTCATCACAAGACATTTTGCTCTCATTTTCCTCAGTCCTTCAAACTGGAACGAGGTTCCCACAACTGAATTTGGTTCTGGTGTGCTGTAGTGTATTATACTGTGCATTTGCTGGTTGAAATAGTTTTGAGTCTGTAATCCTTGAACAATGAATACAGCCAGGAATGAGAGCCAGAGCAAACATTTGCACATTCACTTAATGCTAATGAGAGCTCAAATGCAACTTAAGTCCCCTCCCCAATAAAAAAAAGGTTTGCTGGTGATGATCACAGTGAAAACCTAGATCATTCTGAGAACATTACTTTCATAAGTATTTAAGGAATAACAGTTCCTAACAGGTTCAAATTCAAGACATTGAAAACTAAATATTCTTTTACAAAAATATTAGTTTTATAGATGAGGCATAATTGTTTCTAAAATGAACATATTTTAAGTAGATTCAGCTTCAATTATAGCTTAATGTTGTCTGTACTCTTGGTGAGGACTTGCAAGTAGACTTCATGGATAGTGCTGAGAAAATGGGAATCATTCTGCAGGAAAAATAGAAACACATTAGAAACATTAGTGAAAAGATGCCAAAAAAAGTTGAATTTGATGTCACTTTAGTTGTGATAAGGTTTGAAGGAGCTGTGTACCTGCACAGAAGGTGCTTTTGGAACACACACAGGCTGTGAACCATGAAGCTGGGCAGCAGCTGAAGGCACCACCAGGCACTCTGGATGCCCAGACAAACAGACAGGGTCACTGTGTCAGCCTGGCCACATTGTGCTTCCCTCCAGAGCCCAAACCATACACTCAGGCACAGAGAATCCCATTCTGGGTACAGGCTCCCAAATCAAGTCTGCCTGAGTGTCAGGTGTGATGCAGTTTGTCGGGCAGAGCAGCCTGAATGGGACTGCAGCGTGCTCTACAAGAATTCCCAAGTCAAAGCACGACTGGGAAGTGAATTGGTTTCATCTATGGACAATATTTACAGATATTTCTCGAGTCTAATTCCTTCAAATGACAAGTTACAAAACTGGTATATCATCAGTTTTGGTCTTCATTCAGTCTTCTTCAGTCTCAGTAAAGACTGGAGACAAATATCCCTGTCAGCTCTCTAAAATCACCACTCAGAATATTAGCAGGTGAGCTCAGTTCCAAGATTAGTTTAAGCCCTTAATTAGAAAACCCATACACACCAGCAGAAGAAAAGGTTATGTAAAATGGAACAGGTAAATCAGGCAACCTAATGATGGGATCTGGTAATGACCTTTTTGGTCCCAACAACGTGGTCACTGGGAAGATGCTGTTTGTAATTTTTGTTATTTTTGCATTTTGGGTATAAGCTGTACTAACACCAGCATGGAGTGAGCAAGAGAATCCTGAGCTAAGAAAGAACAGTTTGTCATTCATGGCAACTTCATCATGACATTAGAGGTCAAAATCATCTCAATGCACTGCTGCTCCCAACATCACAGATTTAATTCAACAGAACTTTTTAGTCCCTAAAAATAGCAGAGCTAAAACTTTGCAATTTCCATTTCAAAGAAACACACTAAAAGTAAAGATAAGGAAAGGTTCTAGGGAACTGAAAACAGGAAATCTTTTCTTGAGGAAGTGGAACACTTAAAAAGACAGCAAAATCAACTCCCACCCCATACCAGCTTCTACTACTGCAAGTTACTCTTCATTTCTCTACAAATTCATATGGATGTGAAAGGACACATCAACCAAAAGGAGCAAGCTGTGCCAAACTCTGTGTACAGTGTGGAGTAATCTGCCCCTTCCAAAAGAAAAGAACATCTTTTGTAATCTTTCAGGGCAAAAGGAGTTCTAGGGGTACAGAATCTGTCAGTGCTGCCTTCTGTGCTTGGAACCCCATCCCTCAGAAACTCTGAGCTCTCTATAGACACTACCTTTATTAGATGTATCAGTGCTTCTTGAAGCTGAGACCTACTGAGAACAGTAGGAGGTGTAGTCTGAATTTCTGTTGTTCCAAGTGTTAAAGGCGAAGAAGAACTGGGTTTATTCTCCACTTCAGTAGCTTTTGTAGCTGATTGCTGAAACACACTTGGAGACAAGAGCACTGAAGGTGTTACTGTCGTCGTGGCTGTAACAAACTGTGCAGGTGCAACCTGTAGAAGAACAGAAGACTAATAAGTACTGTGCTCAGCAAGAATGAATGATGCCTAGCAAGAATAAAGGCTGGAGAGATAAGCATAAAGAAAATGAAATAAATTGCAGCCACATGTACTCAGTCAGATATTGCAGAACAGCTGCTCTTAATCAAGAAATATCTACCTATGAAGATTAATATTAGTACCAATAGTACTTCTCATTTTCAAAGCTGAAGAAGGTAGCAGCCTTGAACAATCTTGTATGCAGACTCCTTTCTACTCATGTGCTTGCTACCTTCCAGAATTTTTAGAACTGAACAGATACAACAAAAGTTGAGCTTTTCACCTCAGTAATCTAAGGAGCCTGTAGCTGTTTAGCAAATTATTTTCCTCTGGAGTTTTCAGAAAGATCAGTCCTGCTTCCTGCACCCCCACTTCTATGGTCTCCCACAGATACTTTACTTCAAATTTGAAGTGCATCTCAAACATATTTAAAGAAACTGCTGAACTATAGTTAAACCATTGGAGTAACAGAAATATTCTCATTCTGTTTTCCCTTGGGGGGGATGTAGGATGGAAATATTTTAAAGACCATCTTCCCACCTCATTGTTCCACAGGTCTGTCTCCACTACACTACACAAATGCCCATACTGCCTACACCACTTTTTCTTTTAAACATAAATTGCACATTTAGAGGACTATTACATTTGCATCAATTGGACACAAATAAATGTCCTCTCTGAGCAACTCTGACATCTCCTGATAACTGCAATTGTTACTCAGGCTGATAATCTGTGTCTTGCTTAGGCTTCCAGCATGATCAACATGGTAAAAAAAATAGAAAATAAATAAGCCAATCTCACTCCAAAGAAAAGCAACACTAAATGTGATTTATAAAGATGTTTGACATGTCAGCAGAAAGAGCTCACCTTGGATAACCAACAATCTTCAGAGGAAAAAGCCCTCCAAAGCCATCTAAAGTTAATGTGTATAAAATAACATCAACAACAGCAGAACTAGAAAATTGATTTTCTTGTAGTCAAAACTGTGAAGACTCACAGCGTGGGATTTCAGCTGAAGACAATGCGCTTAAACTGACAGTTTGCTACACAACATGCACATGTTTCTTAAAATTCCCAAATCCATATAAAATGCTTTCAATTGGGTAATTATTTACTAACTGGGTCATGATCAGACTGTAGAGGTTATTTCATAGCATCCCAGTGGGTAAAACAGCATTTTACTTCAAGTAGGACCATTTTTTTGCCTTCACGATCAGATCTGGGCATGCTACTAAAATTGCTTTCATGGAGAGCAAGTTTGACAAGAATGAGACAAGATATCTGAAAAAGGAGTGGGTGCATAAGGGAAAAGCAGAAATAAAATACAGATGGTGTCCTAAAATGAATACATAACAAAAAGGTAATGAAAACCAGTTCTTGAACACTTGACTATTATCAAGTTATTTTGTAACTATAACCTGAAACTTAAACTTGACTGTTATCCAAGGCAGTTCTAAGAAGCTTAAACCTGCTTTTAGCTGGCTAAAATTTGCTATCACAAGTTTTGCAGTAGCAATTACTGGGTTTTTTTTCCTCCATCTTCAACTTTTTCTGCTTTGTATCAGTTTATAAGATACAAGGTATCTCAAGAAAACTGAGACACGCAAAGGACAGGATAGCATTTTAAGCCTCTGGGGTGCTTAAGGTTGGGCCAAGGCTAAAATACCCTCCTACAATATTATGGCATTAAGTACTCCCTGCTTACAACATAAAAAAACCCAGTTCAAATGGTGCAAGCTCAGTGCAGGGCTGCAACTCCAAAAATGTGTTTTCATTTCTGCATTAGAACCAACAGTAAGAGTGACTGTGCAAGAGCAGTGCACTGACAGCAACTCCCCCTTCCTCCAGTGCTGTTTCATAACAGCTCCTTCAATATGGGCAGTGGGTTTTTTCCCCCTAAGAAAACCCCTGAGACTGATTAGCACAGGTACTGTTCCACTTACTTGACTGGCTTTAGACAAAGTTTTCGGCTGTGGAAATACTTCTGATTCCTTGTTTTGCTGTACAGTCTGAGTTAGGAAAAAAAAGCAAAATTTACAGGTTACCATCCACAGCTCAATTTCTAGAGGTCATTCTCTGTTTTTAAGAAAGCCACAAAAATGCAAATTTCAAGATTTTAGATATAATTCAATTGATTTTGTAAAACTGATATAATCAATGGGAAGCTGAAAAAAGAGAAAAAATCTGAACTTATGTTTTATGCTTTCAATATTATGGCAAACCTATAAAGCCGTATCTCAATGTAGCCCACAGAAGAAGTGGGTCAAAATTGAAGGAGTACAAAACACTCAAAGCAAAATAATCAGAAAAATAAAATTGTTAATTGTATTGTAGACTTCCACACATCATCTCCCATTACAGTGCTCAGCCTGCAACCTTCCATCCCTTCTCAGATCCCCAGCTCTGAGCAGTACTTTTCTGACACAAGAAGAAATCTCTAGGACTTATTCACCCACTACCAGCAGCAGTTTGAAAAACCTCCTCCACTAGAGAGCAGATGCTAATGATACAAAACTAATGGAACTGCATTTCTAACTTAGCCATTCAATCAATACCACACAGTGGAAATCCTTCATTATCTTCAAACAGCTAATATATAACAGCACAGTTTTCAAGGGAAAAATACATGTAGTCCAAAGCTTCATGGATATCAAAGCCCACAGAATACCTGAAGGGGAGAGATTATCTTGCTGTTCAAGGCTGATGGCTTACTGTGAGATTCTTTGAAGCTTTCTGGTGTTGCAAGTTGGCCAACCGAGGCAGAGATGTTTGGTGTTAAGGGACTCTTAGCGAGAGACTGCTGCTGTGTTTGGTCATGCTGTGGGGTCAACCTGAGTTTCTGGAGAAGATCAACACTTGTGTGAGATGCATTGGAGACAGTCCCTGTGTTTGCTGTAGTCAAGGGTGCTATGAGCTGGCTTTGGCCAGCCATGAGATTCTGTGGAGCGTGGTTCACGTCAGATGGCGGCTGATTCACCAGTGGGGATATGGGCTTGGCAGCTTGCTGCATAACTTGCATTATGCTGTTGCTTTGTTTGAGGCCAGGAAGCATCTGAGCAGGGGCAGCTTCCATTGTCGAGGCTGAATTAAGAACAGGGCTTAAACGAACTGAATAGCTTGGAACGTTTTTCAGCTCAGGCTGGGAAACTGAAGCTGGAGGTATTATCATAGGTGTCAAACAGTCCTGCTGGCTGGCACTGGCTTTAATGCTTGGACTTTCACATTTCCCCAGGGATTGTTGCATTACTGGTGACTGGTCAAAGGAAAAAGGCAAAAGCAAACTGTGCTGCTCTCTGGCAGATGCATCTGTCTGCAGCTTCTCCATTCTCTCTGGATTGGGATATGGAGCTGCAGGCTGTTCCTTTTGGACAGAGGTTCCAAACAGTTCCTCCAAAGTCAGATGCTTCTGCCTTGACTGAAATGGCTAAAAAGAAGGGAGAAGAAGATTTCAGTTTAGAACTAGACACAACACTGTGCAGCTCACACAGTCTATTACAAATTCAAGGAAGTTAGGAGAGACAACTAGGTCAAATGCATATAAAACACAGTTTGGATATCAAGAGTGCCCCATTCATAGGAATTTTAAAATTAATTTAATTTATGAGGAACATCCTGGCTATGTACGGCTTTTCCTTAGGGCCATCTCAGGACAGTCTCTGCAACAGTAGTCAGGAAGGGGGATGGCAATGGATTCTGTCAGGAACATGGCACCTGCCATCATCCATCAGCCCTAACTACACAGGGCACTTTAGGGAAGTGGAGGGAAAATCATGCACGTTGAAAAAATCCTCACAGAACTTACAGAATTGGAAATAGTGAAATGGTCGAAAAGATGGGAAAGGAACATAAAAACCAGAAGCTGCAAAACTGAACTAGCAATACATGTCAGACAGTTTTCCTAGCCCTAGTGCAGTAGATGTTACAATAGGTAAGAGAATTTCTATATACTTAAATGTGTATCTCCTTGAAAAGTATGTTAAATGTACACAGTTGCATCTAACAGTCCTTTAGTCTTTCCCCCCAAAAATACATCTGGCCTACACCACTGACACTGTTAGAAAAATATGGTTTTAACAATATCATATTTTGCTGAAAATATTTCAAAATGTGTTTCATTAAAGAGAAAAGAAACAGCTATTAACCAGTGATCTCAAAATTTTCCTTTTTTTTTTTTTGAGGTTGCACAGGACCAGAAGTTATGTAAAACAGCTGGACTGAAATACAACATTCTGTTCAGAAGACTGAATGGCCTGAAGCACAATTCCAGTGTATTCTGATGGTATGTCTAAACAAAGATGCTACTTCACAATGACAACCACTGCACCGTGACATTGCTCTGCTGGCTCTGATTTCCCCAGCACAGAGAACAGGACAGCACAGCAGCACAGGTGCCACAAATAGCCCAACAAGAGCCCCTTGAGCCTGAAGTCACACTGTCTTTTTCCCAGGTTACTCATCTCTACTGTCCTTGTTATTCAATTTTAGCTAGTTAAAAGCCAGGCACCCTTTCATTTTGGGGCTGGGACATGCTATAGTTTATAAACTTTGTTAATTATGTTAGCAATCTTTTCCTAGAAAGTTGTTCTTACTTTTTTCCACTGATCCTACTGATCTGGAGACCTGTCCTTCAAGAATAAAGATCCCATTAAGAGAAAAATCACTGTTCCAGATCATTTCAAACTCAGCTGTTCACTTCAGTATGATTAATTGACCAGCCTTCCTTTATTAATACATTGCAATAGTCAAGTAATAAACTGAAATCTCTACCGTGCCCTGATCCAATTCAGACTGGATAGTCTCAAACATCAAGTTACTTTCCAGCATGGAGTATAAAACACCTCTTTTACCCTGTCTGGCTGAGGTGTACTTTGAGCATTTCATCAACTCAAGGTGTTTATGAAGACCTTTACCACAAGGGGCTGCATAAAGGCCACAAGATCACTTTATTTCATAGGAATAGAGTGCTGCTGCTGCTCAGAGGGTTTCTCCAGAAATGATTTCAGATAAATTAAGCTTTGCAGTCCCAGCTCTGCTTATTCATGGTTCAGTACCAGTGGTCTGGTTCAGTTTTGCAGTCTGCTGGCACAGAAGCATTTCATGATACAACTAAATTTAATTTTGAATTGCCAAGATATAACACTTAACTACACAACATCATACAGGAGACATTTATTTTTATTCCCAAATGTGTGGTATCTTTAGCATGAGATGAAGTTAATCAACATGCAAGTGTGACATTTTGGAGGGAATTTAGCAATCTCACTGTACTTATCATATGCACACTATTTTTTGATTTCACTGGCCAACTGCTTTAATTAGATGAAAACTGTATATTTTTATAGTTGAAATGGAATGTTTTTCCAGTAGTCTCTCAGTTGTCCATGTTACTCAAAATGTGACTCAGAACCAACACATCTCAGATATATTTGAACCCAGCTAACTGGCTTTATAGAACTATCACTTATGGGACCCAATTAATTTTTCCAATATCTCTGCAGCTATTATTTTAAATAGCTCAACAGAATTAAAAATATGACATTTTACATGTTCTATAAATCAACTTTCCCTTTAATTACTTCAGAGAAATTTGATAGAATCTTATATTTCCAGTTTTTCCTTTACTAGTTAATTGATTCCTGTTCTGCAATTCCATGCACTGCCAGGTGGAGCATTTCAGCTGATTTTGGACAGTCTACATGGAATGACCCAAAGAAAATATGAGCTTTGAGAGCAAAGCCTCAGGCAGCCCTGGTGCCAGGTCTCCAGACATGGCATGCAGCAAACAGAGCTGGCTGCCAGGGGTCAAAACCAGAGGTGCTGCTCAGGGGCTGGAAGGGCTGGGATAGAAATAATCCCAGCAAACTCCCACCCCTCATTTTAGTTCATTAACTGTTACTACCCTACCCTAAATCAGATTCCTGCTGCCCCAGCTCTGACCCAAACTAGGAACTACAACTACCCCTCCAAACTGTGTGTATTATTTACAAGTACTAAGTGCAGATTTTCCCACGTTTTCCTAGGGGATGTCACTTCTCAGGCACGGTGATTTATTGCATCAGAAGCACCCCAGAGAAGCCTGGCAGGGAGAGGAGTTTTCCATGGGGCACTTCAGGAGCAGCAGCAGCGCCGGTCCCGTGCCCACTGGGTGGCACTGCAAGCAGGCCCATGGCACCTCCCTGTCACAGGCAATCCAGGTACTGCACAGTTCACTCACTTGTTTCTCTGAATTTATCTCTACAAAGTCTTGTATCAAGCCTCAGCTTCCTTGTACAGGTACACAACTGTGGCTCTGAAGCACAGACAAACCTTCAGTAAATGCCTGAGACAGAACACCAGGGCTTGAGTTCCTGAGGGAGAGACCTGACCACCAGGCATGGTCATCTGTTCTTGCCTCCTGTCACTCCAAGTCATCCCACACACATCACCACAGACTCACTTCTTCCAGAAACCAAGTGGGCCCATTTAAACCTGAATATTCACACTAGTGGGGACATAGCATTTTTCATAAGACAGAATTTAGGATCCTAAGAGTCTTCAAACTCATCTGTTTAGCGATAATACACTGGGCAAACACTGAAGGCATCTTAAGAAAAAAATCAATTTTGGTATCAAAACAAAGTATTAAATGAAAAAAAAAACCCTCATTTAGGGTTGGATCAAACATACCTGCTCTTGCACTGGTAATGAAGGCTTCTGTTCTGAAGGCTCTGTACTGTCTGGCTTTGGAGGATTTGAATTCTGTTGCATTCCAGAACTTGATATAATACTTAGGTCACTAATCTGATTCTGAGGAGGAAAAAAAATTATATAAATACATGAGTTTCAGTCTACATTTACCCACTATGCAGTCCCTGGCACTTGGGACTGAAATACAGATGAGGTACAAAGCACTGGTTTTTGTAAGACACTGTGGAATTCACAAATATTATTATTTATTCTAGGAAATAAAAATCATACCAAGCTATCCAGAATCTGGTATGCAGTCATAAAACTTTTACTCTTTATTATTATAAGAAAAGCAACAAGAAAATACAACTGATTTTATACTTTTTTACCAAAAACAAAAATGATACAATAAAGAAAAGGTGGGCTTTTCACATCCTGTATCTGCATTGGCTGCTAACAGAAGTTTGCTACACTTCCTTCAATCAACAACCCAAACTAGAACTGCTTAGGAAAAAAGAATCCTGCCAGAGAGCACTCTAAGTGGATGGAAAAACAGCTTGTCACTGATTTACTTCCACCAGATTTAACCAACCAGGTACATCTTTTTTCAGGTGTTAATTTGGTTTTCTGTGAACAAGACAAAACCAGGCAAGAGAGCTGCATTATGACACAGTATGTTTCAGATGGATTTGACTTTCATCTTTAATAAGCATAAAAATAAACAAACACAGATATTCTGTTACTGTTAAAATCACCAGAAAAACTCAGACTGTAGAATAATCCAGCTTTCATGGGTAAACTACACCAGATGCATCTCATAGAGTTCAACCATTGGTACAACACATGGTGATTGCTCTGGTATCTTACCCAGAGCAGTAAAATATGGGTTAAACTTTCTAGCAACGGATTAAAAAGCAATCTGAGCTTTATTCTTTTGTTTTCAAATTCTAACTGAAAGCAATAAATACAAAACCAAGCCTATATATTGTTATTTAAGGACAGAGGAGAGAAGCAGACTTTGCATCTTTCTGACTTTTAGCCACTAACTTGAAGGTCAAAACTCCTTGTGCCTGAAAGGCTGGAGGCCCTTTAGTTATAAAATCAGGAAAGGCAGACTCTTGTTTTCACTAGAGGATAAGCTGCAGTATGTTTCCCTGCTCAAACTGAAATACAAACACAAAACCACACTATAAAAAGCATCCATTCACTTCATTAAAAAAAAAAATCTCAGAGTTCATTCATTTTCACATATGGGCTTGATGTAGTGTGTACTGGAAGGATTAAGCTGATTTGGAATCCTAGATTAAAGCACTCAGACCTTCATAAATCTCTTTTTCACTCCCTCTGCCCCCTTCTCATGCTGACACTCTGCCAATCTCGTGTGGGCTGCACACAAGGATTACTGTATGATCCATCTGGAATGTACCAGCAGATAAGTACTTTCTGCTCCTAAATACAAATTCATGCATAATTACCAAGTGCCATAAAATTATTTAAAAAAAAAATTAAGTCAGGAAAGGTCTCTCAAGAAGGTGCCTTCCAAACAAGCTGGTTACTTCATCACATTTGCACTGGCACACTTTGGCTACAAGAGCTCCAAAATTAACGTGCCAGGGGTTGTTTCTAAAGCTGAGGTGGTCAACAGAACATTCTCCAAAGAAGTTTGCTTGAAATGTGACCAACATTGTTCAGTTCTGCTTTTCTGACAACTGTACAGCACTACAGTCACAGCAGGCTCTGACGGGATCACCGTGGACAGGTTCATTTATGGTTCATGTACACAAAAAGGAAATGAAGTAATTATTCCAGTTTCCCAGGTGTTCAAAAAATAAAAAGAAAGAAACACACACATATATAACAATAAGAAGAAATAAAGATACAAAGCCCCCAGTTTTAAAGTAGCTCTGTTGTAGCCCATGCCCTGCCTATTTCACTGCTGCATTACTGGCACCACAGATATTGTCTGTCCATTAAAATATCTGCATCTGTTCCTGCTCATCAGAATTTTACTTGTCTACAGAGCTTCATCCATGATGTTCAGGAACTTTGTTTACAGCAAAAGCTTTTCAGTACTCTCATATGAAAAAGATCTGAAAATTAGAAGAGAAGCTGGAATATCCCAAGTCACCCAAGAGCCATCTGTTGGAAATGTGCATTATCCAATACTGCATGGACAGAGAGGGAGAAAAGCCCCACCACACCCAGGAGGGCAGTGGTGCATTCCTGTGGTATGGGCTTTTCCCCTTTTCAAAAAGACCTCAATTTCTTCAAATCTGTCTAGATTGATACAGCACTGAAAGATGAACCATAATGTGATGTTTCCTTCTGTGATCTCACAAAAGCTGCTACCTGCACAATGCTGGCCTTCATCCAGAGACACCTTCTCCCCAAACAGCACTGACACACACTGGCTATTAATCTTGTTTTCATCTCTATTTTAAAGCATTAAAAGAACATAGGAGTGATTTCCAGAGATGAGTATCTAGCCTGGGTCAAAGATACTGTGTTGTTTATCACATTGCCCTGACCTCAATGTACCTCACACAGTGACAGGCTAAGATGGCTCATACAAGGTTTAATCCACATGCTTGCTCTCTTCTCATCCCACACTGTATTGTAACCATTCAGAATCTCACAAAGACTCAATTTCAAGTACTCAAAGGAGCTCTGCAGCACAAGCAACTCCTGCAAGGAATCAAGCACTGTACAAATGTGCTCCCTCTTCTCCCAGCAGCACAGGCACAGAAGCCACACCATGGCTCTGCAATGCAATACTCACACATTGCTTTACTATGGCACATTCCTGTGTTATTACTCTGGGAAGAGGCGTGTTCAGAATCTCTGCTTCCATTTTTGGATCTCCCACACATTACCTTTATATTCACCCTGCATGTATGAATTTGGTCCTCATGACTATATAAAGTAATTCTTTCTTAAGAGAAGTAACATTCCTCATTATGTAATCTTGTGGATTTAGCACTGGCAAAGGTTAACAGGCTTTTCCTTCTGAGATGAATTATTTTATTAAAGGGAGAAACAGTAGACAGGACACAAGAAATAAACTGGAGAACAAAAAGACAAAGGAACAGTATTGTTACACTTAGTCTACAGCTAATAAGAAATATGCTTCATAAGGTCTACAAACTGAATGCCTCAGTCTCTAACACCACAGTTCATCTTTTGAGACTAAGAGACAGATGCTGTTTGGTACAATTTTTATTTGCTATTCCCAGAGACAAGATTTTCTCACAGCAGGAGAAATCATTATAAAATGGGTCCACCCTGCTACACTTCTAGTTGGACCACATGATGGGGATTCAATCCATCTTGTCTGAAATCACAGAATGTTTCCTAGTACAGTGCTCCTGAGGGAGGGAGCAACACAGCACTCTGAAAACAAGGCTGCTGGAATTATTGCACACTGCCCATCCTTGAAACAAAGCACAGCTGATGTGCTAAAAACTGGTTTCCAGAAAAGAGACATTTACTTACTCGTTCATACTCATCCTTGGCTTTACTAAGCATCTCTAGGATGTCAATGGGCCTGTTTTCATTGCAGCCATTGGTTCTGCTGGGACTTTTTCTGTCCTGAGAAACTTGCTGCGACCTCTGAGCTTCTTGTTCAACCACTCTGTAAAAGGAAAGGAGAAACAGGATTTAAAAATTTAACTAGAGTTAACATCTTGCAAAAAGCAGTAAAGAAAAAAGTACTCCCAGTACATTAACCCATTTTTCTGCCTGAATAAAAGCCTAACACATAGCTGACCAAAGTTACACAAGTTTTCATTTGCTACAAGGTTCAAACAAGACAAATTGCCAAATGGTCTGCACGATTTATCTCCCATTCACAGAGCACTGGTCTGTCTCTCTCAAAGTTTGCCTACAGCAAACACTACTCCTATAAAACTCTCATGTTTAGACATTGTTACAATGAAATATGTGGACATCCAGGCATGTGATACACAAAAAGCACATGTTTTACACCATACACCAAGATACAAGTTTTACTCTTTGCTTCCTAACATGCATTTCTCCATATTTAGCCAAGTCAAGCCATGTCACTCAACAAAATCTATTACCAGATAGTTCTAATTTAGGATGAGGCCTACCATTATGCAACAGAGACAATAGGAAAGAAGAGAGCTGGCTCACACCAGATGTCTCTGGAGTCAGTCTGCAAGAAGACTTAGAGCAAGTCACCCCTCACACCCCCACCTAAGGCTCTGGAAAGAACAGCAAACCATTTCTTCTTCAAGCTGCCCTGCAGTCATTCCAATTACCTGCATTACCTCTGGCCCCTGGTGCCTATGGTTCATTCACCACTTCTACTCCACCCCTGCCTGCCTCAAGTATCCAGAACCTTCCATCTGAAGGACAGGTCAGAGATGCAAGAAGGTGAGGTGCACCTGCTCATTTCATTAATAAAACTAAAAACAGCATCTACTCCTAATCCATATGCAGTTCACAAGACATACATGGCTGTGCAGTGCGCTGAAGCTTATCCTCTTGAAATAAACACACACCAGCCTGTAATCCCTTCTTTTTTAAGCCTGCATTAATCAAATATGTTAAGAAAAAACAAGCACTGTAAACAGGGCAGAGCTCTGGAGCTGGCATGTCACTTGGGAACTCTCATGCTGTGGAACTGATGGCTGAGGGGGGAGCCAAGAGGTGCCATCACAACAATCACAGAAAGTGTCAATCATCCCAGCCTCCAGTTTCTTTGGGTCAGTTAGGATTCAGGAGAAAATCTAGATTTTATAGGCTGTAATTATTTATATGTACCTCTACATTTACATTTCTGAGGAAAAAACAGTTTGAGTTTTGAAAGTTTCTTCCCAGTTTTCTAGCTACCAAGCTTCTTTACATCACTAGAGTTTAGCTTAAAAAGGGTTAGATTTGGCTTTTAACAATTCAATGTTGCTTTCACAATTTTTCATCATACAAGCTGGTTATTTAACCAGCTCCTGATTACTTCCAGCCTCCTCTGTAAGCAGCAGTCACCTGGCAAGGTAACTCACAATAGGGAGGCCAATGTAACCCTGATAATTTCTGAGAACTGCAGCATGTGCTCGTTTGGATGAGGCAGCTCAATACTCCACAAGTGTTTCTATGGTGACTCCCTGAGAGAACATTTTGTTCTAGCACCTCACGTGGTCACCCAGTCCTGGCTTAGGACCTCTCTAAACTCAACTCCAAAACTAATGATGAGAAAGAGCAAGGTAAGAGATTCAGAATGCTTTGCTGAGATGTAAACTGCCAGCATAATTGTATAAGAAAAAAGAAACACTTCAGTTAAAGGGAAGATTCTGGGCAAAGTGAAATCACACAAGGTACCTGGCAGGCACAGCAAACACTTCACTCTTGAGACTTTCCTTTTGCCTTAATTAGTTGGCCCAGAAGGTTTCAGTAAAACATCCTCCCCTGAAACCAGTACTCATTGAAGTCACAGCAAAACACCTTCAAGGTGTGCAGGCATTTCACAGAAATGTTTCATAAAAATGTCTGAAAAACAGTTCATAATATTTTTCTCTTGTTCATTATGAAGTGTTTGTTACCTTTTTAAAGTTTAAAGTTTACTTTCTTTTTGAAGAATAACAAATTCTCTTCTCATCTAGGTAATTGTCCAATAGCTTAAACTCCATCTTCTGTCTTGTGCACCACATTTCAATGGTGATGATGGAATATAATGTGAAACTGTATCCCCAGAACTCTGAAATTCTTTCCCAATTCTAGTCTGCTTCCTCTGTCTCAGAAGCCAATTTGGGTCTGACTATTGAAACAAGGTAAAACAAGCTTATAAACTAAATTGAAAATAACCCCCCCATACAAACTTACATGTCAGAATGCAATAGTTTTCTCAAATATTTAAAGCCCTGCAGTTTCTGCCCTACTCCTTCTAGAAACGCCATCCCTCAATCAATCATCTTAACTTGACACAAATTAATTTTTTCTCAAATCAGGAGTTTGACTCCCATGAAATGTTTTCATTTCAGAAAATTCTAGAATTCCTAAAAAAAAAAAAAATCTGTAAATCAAATACCTAAATACCCTTCCTGGAGGCAAAAAAGTCAACTGCTGCAAATCTGTACACTGAACATGCTCTGTGTGCAATCCAGGATTAAATCTTTTAAGCAAGGCCTGCTGTTTCTTTCCATTATATCAGATAGTGGAAGAGGCACACATTCCTTCAGGGACACAGTAGCTGCTGTGACAGTTTGTTGAAGAATATCTGGAGTTGCAGCATTGAAAATATACCTGGCACAACCTCACAGAAGGGCAGGGGGAGGGAGAGAATGTGAGAAGTGAAGTCTGTGATTACAAAGCCTAATTTACTTTTCTTTTCAAAGATAAGCCACCAAAATACAAATGGATGGCCTGCAATCTTGTTAACTCAGTCTGGCACAATAAGGTCAAGTTAAATGCAGGGAAGAGAATGCAAATCTCCTTGAAACCTTTTATGGTTATGTTTTGGAACTGCTGAAGTATTACAAAGGCAGCACTCTTTCCTATCAGTGATTAAGAAAAACTCCACCTTAAGAATAGGGTGCAAATCCAAATTTCCATCCCAAAGACAAAAAACTACAGAACAAAATTAATACTCTTGGAAGAAAATGTAAATATTGCAATCCAGCCAAAGGGGTAAATGTGCTTTATGGACTGCTGTGCCATGGCCAGACTGGTCTGTTACCTGATCCCACTTTTTAAGACTTCTGAATTATCATTTGTATCCTATCACTTATGCTACAGTGACCAGAGCAGCTCAAATGGACTCAAGGTTTGCTATCTGAAGTTAGATCTGCACTGCAGCTGTGAATATGGTAGTTTGACAGGTCCAGCTCTCTCTCACAATTCAAACATTAACTAATGGGTTTAGATTAGAAGAGAAAGCCATGTCCTTCTGATGCTCTGTTTATAAAGAGGAGAGGCAGTAGATGTTTTGTTATTTGTTTTGGTAACAACATCCAAGAGTCAGTTTCACACAATTGTTTCCCACTAATCCTTAGATACAGACAAACCAAATAACAATAAGAAGTCCAACATAACTAGGAAGAAAAAAATCAAAGTGGGAAATGGGGTTATAAGGATGAGAAAAAAGAAAAATAACTTAGAAAGATATCTTGATACTAATGTCTGTCATTTGTGTTTTCTTTCACTGCTTCTGTGTGAAGATAATAATAACTAAAAAAAAAGCCAAAATAACCCACACCAAACCCCCTACACTAAGAAATTAGAATTCAGCTTAAAATATCTACACTGTGACTAGTTTTATTAGATATTATATATTTCCATGTAATTAAATTATGCAAGTTTTCAGGACAGCCTGACTGGCAAGCCCTGACATGCTGCTGAAGGCATGCAAGAGATAAGAGGCTTCAGGAAAGCAGTGTGATAGCAAAGAGGAGCAAAGCTGAGAATGAGGGATGAGAAGATACCCTGGGTAGTACACCTACAATCTGCATTTTAGCAAGAGTAACTATCCCAAATCCAGAAATTAGCAACACCAAGCTCTTACTATTTCACAGTTTTGCTTGCACTCCTGAACCCACTACAATTCTAGAAAATTCTACCTAGTTCTCCTACTAGTTTTTTGTCTCTTCACTTCAGTCAAGAATAACAGCTAAATCTTATAAAACCCAAACAAACCACAAACTCCAAGAAAAAAACAGCTCTCCACAAAACAAGCAAAAACCCCCAACCATCGTTTATTTAATTACACTCTTTGCATCAGAAAATCTTTTACCAGCACCCCTATACAAAACAGAATATAAAATAGCTCACAGTGCACATAGTTGCTTTCTTTGGAGAATGCCAACTAACTTTTCCACTCATTTTTTTAATCACTCAATTGAAAATATTAATGCTGCAGGTTTTTTAAAAAACAAATCTGTAATTTTCATTAGTTAAAAAAAACTTCTATTAGCAAGAATATTGTATTCCTCCATTTTTAGGAGAGTGAGGAAAAAAGCAGACACATTGAATAATCTCTAGAAGGCCCCAGTACTTACTTAGCCATGAGCTTTGCTATTCGATGACAGTCATTCTTGTCATAAAACCAAATACTGTAAATTGACACTAGAAAACAAGAAAAAGAAAGCAAGTATAAGACAAAAAAAAGTAATTAAATCAATAGAAAAAAACAGGAGTCCATTAGATCTGCAACATACAAATTTCCATCAGTTTCCATTGAAATACTGTGTCATCACCTACTATTTATAAAGTAATCAGAAACAGCACATGTGCAAACATAAGTACAGCTTCAGTCAGATTGAATGGAAGAACTATAGAATCTTGATACTGTTTGTAAATAAAAGTGACAGGAAAATGTTTTAACCAGCAGGTGCCTTCTCACTACAGTTGCAACCTCCTCTTTTGAATTGACTTTATCATTTAAGCTAGGCCAAGGAATATCCATTAAAAAAAAAAAAACCACTGATTTTTAAATGTGTCAAATTCAAAGACCAACATTAACATTTGAATTATAGCATGACAGTTCAGTCAGAGCCTCTCTGGAAAGTTGCCTCTCCAGGAGGAAGCAGCTCCCATCACATAGCCACATTCATGGAACAGCTTAAAACTACAATGATAGGGACCTCTGCTCTTTGAAGGTATCCAGGACAAAGCAATGAGAGCAAAAGGGCTCCAGCTCAGCAAGACAGCCTCATTCTGGTTTCAGAATAAGTAAAATTCCATTGAAAGTTTGCAGAGCTGGAGCTTGACCACTGAGCCTCCACTCAGAGGGAGAAACTCTGTCAGGAGTGCCACGAGCTGCTCCTTCCCCAGCAATCCTCCCAAGGGCCTTTCCCCACACAGCAGCTCCACTGCTCCTGCTGCACCAAAGCCACAAAGCTCCACAACTCTTTTCAGAATTGTATTGAATCCAGCCCACAATGCAGGTTACTTTAAATCTTAGTTCACCTATGAAGTTTGTCAATGCATAAAGTGCTACAACATCAAAGGCAATTGGACACTTTACACATGGTACCATTAAAGTATTTGAATTTCTGAAAAAATGCTTTCAAGCCTTTTAAAACTCATACTGCAGTTCATGTCAATGATTTTATGTAGATCAAATCACAGATTATAAATACACTTAAAGTGAAGGAAAGGACTGCTAAAAAAAAAATTACACAACCATTTCCCATTAGAGGTAGATTTTTATTTTGCAGTGAAATCCTTTTTCTTTCTTTACTCACTTTTTTTCCCTCCACGAGATACTCAAAAAGCTCAAACAAAGCCCACCCAAACTAATGTCAAGTCATGGCAAAGAGGACAATTATTTACCAAACTTTTTCTGGCCCTTCAACTTATTCCAGGTGTACTCTGTTGTGCCAAAATCCTCAAGAAGTCAGGTAGACATCTCATTTCTAGAAGAACATCCTAGGACAAAAGTTCTTGACTTTTCTTTCTTTCATTAAATACCAGCTGTATTAATTTGGGTGTTTATATCTTTAGAGGTTCCAGCTTAAGTAATAGATAACAAAGCTTCTTGAGTATAAACAAAGAAATCAATGCACAAAAGACATAAACCAATAAAAAGCATTTCACACATGTAGCCAATGCTCATGAAATGCTTCTATTAAACTTTGCAGTTTAATACAACTGGATTTTCTGTTGCATAGAAACCTACAAAATTTCCAGGTTGCTACATGACTAAAGAAGTAGCTCATACTTTAACACTAAAGAAAAGACTTCATTACCAGACAAACTGCCAAGAGGAGAAAGCTGCTTCAAAAGCATACTTGTTTAAGAAATGAAGATATGGAACTTATAATAATATTTAAATAAGAAAAATGATAAAAGTCACACTCAATTCTGCCAGAAACACGCCTAGACAAGACCACAAGTAGATCCAAATCTCTGTTTGGTGTAGAATATGAGGCTTTTTTCCACTTTGTACTGCTGGCAAGCAATCACAGGGAGTCACTGCAAAACAATTTTACACAATATGACAAAGATGCACAGCAGATTACAACTTGGGCATTAATGCAGGTACAGTCCACAGGCTGGAATGTTTATCTTCCTTTTTCCAAGTGCCCTCCTGTACTGCCAGTTCAGCTCCCTTCCCCAGAATTGTGTGTCCCACCCAACAGCATTACTATTACTATTTAATATATATTTGCCTATACACTTCCTTCCGTGCATGTAACTTCAATAAAGAACATCCTTATAGCAAAGACAGACTTGGCTCTCACCAGCTCCTTTTAAATATGTGATTTTTTGCTATACTCAGCATAAATATTAGCTGAATATTCCTATGTCTGATGGTACCTTTCTACTGCAGTTCTTGCAAGAGTTTCATCCAACAGAAGCCACTGAATTTTTCCATCCAGCTTTTCTACAATGAATGCTGGGTGGCATCTTTAGCAATCAAGTAACAGTAGTTTGTAATCATCAGCAGCAATTCTTTCAGTAGGATTCACACTGCATTTTGACACCCCTGGAGTAATGAGTAACCCATAATCCAGACAAATCAGGTTTCATAAAACTAAAAGAAGTCATCCATTGTCGTAATCAGTGTTCTTCTCTGACATATGTAATTTTTGTCAGAGACACTGACCCATAAATATTTATTTAAATATATAACACTCAACTTCCCTCCAAACTTGTCTGCATCAATCCTTAAAACCTGATTAAAACTGAAATGGGAAACCAAAGAGGTTTTGAGAGAACAGAAGGATTATGGAAGACTTCCTGCTCAAGCCTAACAACTGAATAATACCAAAAGGAAGGTCTTGGGCTCTTCTATAATCTGGATTAAGTGTGGGAATAGCCAAGTGCCACTGCAAGACAGAAGCCTCATCCTTGCCAACATAAAACAAAGCTGCATCCCCAAACTGTAGTTTCACTTCAGCTCTCATTTTAAGTAAGCAGCAAGAGGCAGTGTCCTCACCCTCACATTCCCACAACTTTGTTAACCCATTGTACCCCAAGGGGCCCCCCTCCCTCATGCCAGCTGGGTACATTCCAGTCCAGACCAGATCCTTGATCCCATTTCTGCATCAGCTTCACAAAAGGCCATTGGAGCATGAGACTGCACAAACAAGAAGCTTGGGACACACAGGAAGGGAAAGCTTAGAATGGAACTGTGTGCCAGAGGAAGTGCACATGGACTCATCAGCACTGCCAGTTTCAGCAATTCCACACACTGTCACTCCCTTCCCCCAGGCAGTTTAGCCATTTGTACAAATACATCCTCAACTCATTCAAAGAGATGATTTGTTTAAAACTTCCATTAACTATCTGGAAGAGCTGGTAGAAGAGAGAGAAAAGTTTCATTTTACAGGTCCAGTTTTGATGTTGTCATACAGTGAAGGAGAACAACTGGAAGTGGAGTTTTTCAAACTCTTGAAAGAAAAGTACTTGTATTTTGAAACCCTTCCTATAATGTAACCATGGAAAACAACCCCATCTCACTTCCATAAAGAAAAGCACATATATGATCATTTTACACCTCAAATAGAGTTTGAGGCAAAATGACATAAAGCTCTCTCTCTTAAAGCTTGTACTTCCTCTAGTAGCAATGTCAGCTGAAATGCCACCTCTCCTCAGTCAGTCAGCTCTGTATCACTGACATTCTTCATATATATTTCCTACATGTAGGTATTAGCCTGCCACATAGACTTACAAACCATTAGAAACAATGGGAGAAGTTTCTCCCTTTGCTGTTTTCAATACCTAAAGGCATTTCACAAATATATCACAAAGCAATATCCCAGAAGCAGGAGCATGGAGTAATTCAGCAGGTGCCAAGCAGCACCCAAACTCAGGAACACTTTAACTGCCACAACAGTGGCAGGGAGGGAGAGGGATTGCTTCTTTGCAAGCTGAACCACAGAAGAAAACCTCTTGCAGTTAGAGTGCTGTCTTTCAGGTCAAACAATGTATTTTTAGAATGTCTCCACAGTTTTCAATCATTCCCCCCCTCCCCCAGCTTGCATTGCTTCTTCTGCTATGAAGATATGAAGAAAAGGCTCCTTTCTTATCTCAGACCAAACCACTGGGTTAATGTGCTTGCTGGAGAGCCAGGCAGCCTCAGCAATCACAGATATGTTACACTTAATGGAACATGTGTGATAAGAGACTTTCCTTACAGCTTTGAAACCAGTCAGGAGCTCTTTGAAACACTTCTAATGCAACTCATTTCTCTTTTGCTGTTCAGGATACAAGTTGTTTTCATCAATAATACAACAAGACCAGAAGACAGCACTTTGTAACTGAGTTTTCCACTTATACGTATAAACCTCTCCAAAATCCTTTATTTTTCTATTACTAACTCTTCCCTTGGACAGGAATAAGAAGCAAGGAAAAAAATCACAACACCACAAAAACCCCACACCAAACAAGGACCATTTATTTTAATGCCCAACGTTTATGCTAAACATCTGTCTTTTGTGCACCATGGAAATCAGCCTGTCTGGTGAACTGGCTTGGATTAAAAACCCTTTTTATCAAGAGCAACACCACCGATACAAGGGAAAAGTTATAAATGAGAAAGGCTCCGGAGAATCTTTCCTGCAGACTTTAGGAGGTAAGTTCAATAGTGCTTAAAACTTTGACTAATTTTCCTTAATTATTAAGCAAACTATTAACCAACAGCGGCAGATTCTCACATTACAGATTGAAAGGAAGTACTGAACTTCAGACTAGACTGTTATTACAGTTACTGGCTGAACTGTATGCATTTTTTAAAATAGAGTTTAATATGCTTTCCACAAAACACAGACAAGAGAAAACAAGTTTAGGTTCATTAAAAAAAAAAAAAAAATCAATGGTATTCAGTATTTAATGAGCAAATAATCTGAGTTCTCTAAAGAATGTGCATGTGTCCAGAGGGAGAGTTCAACAAGGATCAAATATACCCAGCAATACCTATTCCAGACTAAGAAATAATATATGGCACATTATGTATGGAGTATAATCTCAAAATTTTTACCTTTTAAGAGTAATTCTAATTTAAAAATACATTACAGTAAGTCAAACAATGTCTTTTCAATTTGATAATTTCTTATCTGTTTATGTTTGGTGATATTTGCTTTCCTTAGTTCTTTATAACAGTGAAAACAAGAATGCCTTTTTTCTATTTACTGCAAGTGGTATAAAGTCTCACAGTTTCTTAGTCACATTGTTATCATCTTTGTTTTAGGGTCTTATGCCCAACAAAATAAATGGAGTAAGTCTTGAGGCAGCATTATATCCAACTTTTTGTATTTGGTATTCTTTTGGGGTTGGAACCACATTATGTAGCCAAAATAATTTTGAGAACAAAAATTCTGGAGTGAGGAAAGATTTCCCCATTAAAAGCTGAAATATGAAAAAGGTAGGATTGGGATGGGGGGAACCTCACAGAATAATAACAAACTGATCCAAATGTCTTCCATTGTGCTCAGAGAACAGCAAAAGGCAGATATAAGAAAGGTATCTGCCCTCCTTCCAAAATGCCCATGGATTTTTCCTTCATCCCTCACCCTGCCAAAAATGGGAGGATTCCCCTCAAGAGCTGTGAAAATCAGTAATTTCCCATAAGAATAAAATGACCATTACCCAGTCTTGGTCTGAGAGTATGAAAATGCTTCTGTGCAATTGCATAAAATATCTCACATCTACAGCTTAACAACGTAACTTCTGATATGCAGCAAACCAACAATTCCTTTGTATGGTGTGTTTGAAGAAATCAAACTACAAAAGAACAGTAAAACCCCACCAAAATATTATGATCTAGTATGACAGGCAAATCATTCTTACAGCCTCCAGCCAAGCAAAAACTAATGTTTGTAGAGTGCTTGCAAAGTTCCTCCCATAAGTCATTAGCAGCTTGGAGCAGGTTACTCACTGTCCCAGAACAGCTCCTGTGCTGCTGAAGACAGAAATGCCAGAGGTCTGATCTGCTGCACAGAACAGACTTGGCCTCATTTTAAGTCAAGACAGAACCCCAGAACAAAGTGAGAACATGAAGTTTGTAGAACAGTAGTACCACATTGAATATAAATATTGTTGACATGGAATCTTCCCCAAATGCATGGTGACATAATTTTGCTTTGATCATTTTCTACTTTTCTGCCATGCCCTGGTGAAGCACAAATCTCTATTTGTTACTGATCCTGTTACAATGTAACTACAGAGGCACAGAGTACCTATTTGTCTCTGACAAACAGCACTATTAGCATGATTTTAGGTTTTTACTGGATAGTCTCAGCCATCACCCATTTGTAAACTAAGGAAACAGAATCAGCCTCACTCATAGAGGGTTTCTAATGATGACAGGAGATTTCTTCAAGGACACAGTAAAAGCCACTCTACAAGACACAGGGTTGTGTAAGAGGAAGGTGCTCCTTACACAAACTAGCAGCCCATCCTCTTTCAGTCATGAAGAGTTCTCAGAAGAACTTCACCTTAAGCCATTAGAGACACATGACATTAAGCCCTTGGAAACACACATTATAGTAACCACTGGCTTAAACCTCTGATTTGAATTAGTTCCAAAAATACAAAGGTTTTTCAAGCCAGCAGGCAATGAGTGGAAGTGGAGTTCCTTCTGCATGAAGAGCACTTGGACAAGAATCCCCTGATCCACCCAGACAAACAAAACACACACGTGTTGAAATCTGTCTGCAAATCCAAATTTGCCTGCAAATTCACAAATACTGTGCAAATGGAGGCAAACAGCTTTAACACAATTCAACCATATAATTTGTTTTCCAACTCTTTCAGAGGACAGAAAATTTAGAAAACCTTATGTAAGGAAAATAATCCAAAACAAAATAGCTTAATGCAAAATGTAAGGGAGTAAGTGAGGTGGAAGTTATAAGGAATAAAAAGCTTAGATGGCATTTTCAATGCTTTTAAGCTTGTATTTGAACAAAGTGAACACACTCAGAGAGCAGGAAAACTCATCTGCAGTTTATTTGTGGCACCTGAGAAAATAACTCATGACATACTAACTGCACTGGACATCTTCCATCTGCAATCACTGGAGACAGGATGGGGTAATGAAAGAAAGGAGAGTTTCTGACCAAAGTCTTTTAAAATGTCAATGGCAAAGAAATAAGAGGAAAAAAATACTCCTGATTACTTCAGAATGCAATTCCCACATCCAGGCTGTAATTTCTTCCTTGCTGACCTTTGTATGATTTCTTCCCTTCCTTGTACTATGCTATGTCACCTCTATCCTGAACCCATGAGCCTCCCACAGATCTTACACACTTATGTCCCACAGGAAAAGGAGAGCTTTTATCAAGGAAAACAATTGGCTTCAGGGGTTTCTAATGAACTCACACACAGCCTGTACCTTCTCTGATTACAGATACCTGAAAGGAGCTTGTAGCAAGGTGCTGCTTGGTCTCTTCTCCCAAATAAGAAGTAATGGGACAAGAGTATATGGCCTCAATTTGTGCCACTGGAGGTTTAGATTGGGTATTAGGAAAAGTTTCTTCATGGAAGGGGTTGTCAAGCCCTGGAACAGTGCCCAGGGCAGTGGTGGAGCCACCATCCCTGGAGATATTTAAAGGATGTGTAGATGTGGCACTGAGGGATGTGGGTTAATGGTGGACAGTGCAGTGCTGGGTTAATGGTTTGGTGTGAAGATTTTAAAGGTATTTTCCAACCTAAATGATCCTGTGATTCCTTCCCTGGATGATCCAATGATCCTCTAGTCACTGTCACACACCATGGTGATTCCACAGCAGCTCCTGCTTCCTTATACCATCAGCAGTCCCAACAAATGAATCAAATTCTTGCTTCCTTTAAGTCACCAACCTCAGAGCTGCAATTCTTTCCTGACACCTTAAAGTCCATCTTATCCCTGCTGCCTCCATCTACAGCTCCCCTTCTTTGCAAACCAAGCAATCTGCTTAAACACCCAACTCAACACAGTACTTCTCCCAGTCTGTTGCCAGTCACTTCCCTCACCTCCCAGACTTTTCAACTTACTGATCAGTTTTGACTTCTTCCTCTTTGTGACACTTATGGAAGGAAGATTGCAAAGATTATGAAACAGAGGAGATCATCTGCCTTAGGCTGTTCTTTGCCACCATGATAGAAGCTATCCTGCTTCTTACAGATCCCAGAGGGATTAACATTTGACTGGTCTATTAGGTACACCAAAGCACAGCCAAAGCAGTGTTCCCATCAAGGGGACATGCTGATGGAGGAGGGAGGTAAGTTTAATCTAAATATTTCAAATCATTAATTAAAGACCAAAGCAATATTGCACTTTGGTAGTATATTTGCTTTTTACTGAAAGCAGGCAGTCATGATAATATAATAGAACAGCAATTTAAGCAAATTTAGCATCATAGACAGAAAACATCATCAGATATTTCACTGGAACCCTCCTCATTACATTGTATTTGAAACAGACATCACAGTAATCAGAAGTGATCTAGGTTATAAAACTGAACCTGAAGTTTATTTGGATTAGAGAAAGTTATACTCACAGCTGGCATTTCTGTAGAGCAGAAAAGGTTCATGGAGCTGAAACTCCAAATCTTTATTTACTGGCTCAACCAGGTTGTGCATATTCAGTCGATTCACTATCGTAAAACCATGATAAGGAGAAGCTGACCTATTGTGTCAATTAAAACAAAACCAAGGATTAATATCTTCATCAACAGAAGGAATTTTCTGAAACCAAGTTTGAATTAATCTTCAAATTTCCATTGCTTTATTATGTGAAGCTTTAGCAGCCCTGCAGCTCTCGCAATTGTTTTTCTATGCCATTTCTTGGCATGCCTTAATTTCAATTTCAAACTACACTTACCTCAAAGCAGGATTAGGATTAACATTACAGTTCTACACTGTAAACTGCTGAATCGAAGATATGCCTCTGAAAAATATATTCAAAAAAACTAGGGCAGGTCCACCATTAAAATGTAAATGTATTCAATACTTGACATAAGATCCTTTTGAGGCATTTCAGAATTTTTTTATTAGAGGAGAAAAACCAAACCACTTACACAGCACCATTACCTTACTGCAAATAGACAGGACAATAAAAAAGAGCTCCTGTCTTAAATAGTGGAAAGTACACTTACAGGGGGAACCATAAACAGCAATTTCCTCCTAAAGGGAGACTCCGGAAGTAAGGACTTAACCCAGAGTCCTGAAAGTAAATTACTCAGAATTGTACTGCTTAGTGAAGCAATTTTTATTTATCTATATTTTTTTCTGGACACCAAGTGGAAACAGAGAACACTGAGCAAGCACTGAAAGTTCAAGACAGTTTTAGATGTGTTTTCTCTTGCTGCATGAATGTTCTGTCACCACTCAGCTGTGCCTGTAAACTGGTGTATAACCAACAACAGCAGCACAAGGAAGGCAGGTTAAAAATCAGACACACTTACCTGGTAAATATAAATATTTCTGTAACAATGTGGCCACTTTTACCTAATGATTTACAACCTGTCAAGAGCTTCCAAAAACAGGGTAAACAACCATTACCATCACAAGTGAATCTCTTAATGCACCACAGAGAACTTGTTTGGAATCATCAGCTAGTGACACTGAAAGTTTTTGCTTTGGTTTTTGCTTTGATTTTTTTTTTTAAGTTTGGTTCACTTTCTCACACTAAGTATTTCCAAACTGGGAGCTGAAGTAGCAGGAAGTGGTTACTCAAATCCCTACATAGTGCCAGGATAAAATATTGTAATGAATAACTGTAACAGTTTGCTTCAGGATGGCTTAAGTCTGCGTTATTTATATTTTTTACCTTCAACAAAGTGTTATTTCATTTAGATTTTTTTTATTTGTCTATTTGAACTTATTATTGATTTTATGGACGGGTTCTCCTCCTCACCCCTTTTACTTGTCCTAGAGAACTGGAAATTTCTCCCATGGTTTGGACAGGAAATCAATTAGCCCCCCAAAACCAGACACTACAAAATCTCCACTTTTTGGGCAACTTCATCCATTTACAAAAATTTATGCCATATTCCAGGAGTAAATTAAAACATATTATTTAATTTCTCATCTCTATTGTTTTCATAATCAGCTTTATGGATTTCAGGAGACAAAGGGAGACTTGGCTCTTAACAAACTCAATGCACTAAACAAGTGCTACTGGATTAATAAAATAAGCTCAATAAACCAGTTTTTGATGTGGGTACATATGTGGCATTCAGGTTTTATGCTTTCTCAGCAATACTTTTAGGGGCTTTTGACAGAGTTATTCACCCATGTGCAGAATTTATTCTTTTGAGTGAGTACACAGCAGTTAACAGCTGGACAAGCAAAAAATGATGAGTATGAAAGCTCAGCAGGAAGCCATCTGGAGTTTGTTTTCTTAAGGAAAGAAAACAAACATGACCCCCACTATATCCCCTCTCCCCCAAAAAAACCAACCCAAACCACCTCTTACCTTTTATACACAAATAAGGTCCCTTCTATGTCGGTTTTCTCCTACAAAAAACAACAAAAGCACTTCAGGGATGAGCTTGTTCACACAAGTAGGTTTTAGACAATGCTTTAATGAGAGAATTACAATATCCTTATCTTTCCATAAGATTTGACATCACAGGTCTAAAAATACGCTCTGCTGTTCTCAGAAACTACTAGGTTTTTTTATTAGAAAGATCAGGAAGTTAAACTCGCTGCCAAAATACTTTGCTCACTCTCTCTATTTGTCGATGTGATACACACAGAGCGTTCCACAGCCTTGCCCTGCTGGGCCTGACGGGGCAGGCTCCAAATCTGGCAGAGGTTGTGTTCCAGTTGAGCTCCAAGGAGAACAGCAGGGCAGGGCAGGACTGTGGCCATGGCTCCGTGTCAGACTCCAGCTCCCAGAGCAATCCTCCCCTCGGCGTGTGCGAGGGAAGCTGCTGCAGCTCCAGGGCTGCCCTGACACCGTGCAGTTCCCCGTATTCCCCTTTTTATGGCTCCGTGATGAACCCGGCAGTCGAGCCAAACTGTGCTTTAATGCAATGACGAACACTCATATCTCTTAAATCTCCCTCTTCCCCAGTTAGGGCTCTGTGCAACAGGCGCGAGCAACAACAACAAAGTACGATTAAAAAGAGAAAAAGCCAATGGCCACCAGCAGTCAAAGCGCCCTCCAGCCCGGTCCGAGGGGGAACGGCGCCGCCTCCCCGAGCACACACACGGCCTCGCCTCTCTCTCCTCCTCCTCCTCTGCCTCTTCCTCCTCCTCTTTCTCTGCTCTCCCTTTCGCTTCCTCTCCTCGTCTCCTTCTCTCTGCTCTCCCCCAGCACAAGCGGGGGGAACGCGCCCAAACCCCGAACGCCCCCCGGGCGAGTGCAGCCCCGCGCGGGCCCCGTGCGGGCGCGCCGGGCCAGGCGGCTGCCGGGGCACGGGCACGGCCGGGCCCGCCCCGCCGGACTCACCCACTCGTTGTCCTTGGGGCTGAAGCTGTAGAGCGCGACCTGGCCGGTCACGTCGGCGATGCCGGTGATGAAGGGGTCGTGCCGGCGCAGGGCCGCCAGGCTCATCTCCTGCCCCGCTCTGCCCGCCGCCTCCATCTTGGATCCGGGCAGCCCCGCCCGCGGAACGGCAACAGCCGCGCCGGTGCAGCGGCACGCCCGGCCCCGCCGCCGGCCGGAGCGCCCGGCCCGCGCCTGCAGTTCCGCCACCGGCCAGGGCCCACGCCCCGCCCCGCCGGGCCCTTCTCGGGCCCTGCCCGGGTCTCGCTTCTCAACTCGAGACCGCAGCCCTTTGCCGGGTCCCCGCTCCCCCCTCGCAGTTCCCGTGAATGAGCGTTTGCAGGGCCGTGGGCCCGTGGGCCTCGGGCAGGGCCGCGCCCCCGCCGCCGCGCGTGGGCCGGGCTGAGGGCCGGCCCTCGCATCGTGGTGTTATATTTATTTACCCCAAAAGTAACCCAAAGAATCAGGGGTTTGCTGCAGGCTGCCTTGGGAAGCGCGATGAGCTCGGTCACAGGCTCAGAATTCTCTCCCAGCACTTGGAGGGTGATGCTGTTTGCTCCCGTGTCTGTCTTTTGCTGGTGTGTCAGTAGTTCACAATCTGCAGTGGGATATGGAATTTTCAATGTTTTAGAAGAATTTGAGGATTAAATATTTCTTTCAGGTATAGTGAGCATCCACAGATACATTTCTCAGGTAAAGTAAAGGTACACAGGACAGTAAACTGGCATATGTAGAGCGCTATGTAGTACATGTCTACGTTTGCTGAAACGAGAACAAAGTAACATGCAGTGCACTGAGCTTTGTCAATTGCTAGTGATTTTAGGAACAGGAAAGTTTAGATAATTCATCATAACCAAGGCATTAATTACTTCCAAGATAAGTTCACTCAAGTTCAAGTACTTTGTAGCGTTTTGTGCAATCTGACAGGAAAAAATCAAAACCTTGTAAATTTCTAAACAAAACCTTGTTTGTAAGTTTCTAAACAAAACCTTGTTGGTGGCAAACTCCTGACCCTCCTGAGAATGTAAAGAATGTGTGCTATGCTCTGTTTTACCACAGGTGATGTTCTTTGTTGCAAGTGGACAAACTTCTGATTTTAATACAGCTTTACAGGTTAGTCCTCTGCCATGATGGCTGACATTTAATGCACAAACCATAAACAAGGACCCAGCAGTTGTGTGATTCCAGAAAAAGTCTTTCTGTTAAGAAGTGGAAATATCGAGTTCCAGTTTAATACATTTTTTTTTTAAACTGTAAAGCTTTTGGGGCAGAACAATAATGTGCTTGTTTTGGTGTCAAACAGTTCTAGTGTAAAGTAAAAATGCTTTTCTTAGGAAAAAAGTAATCTAGAGAGAAAACTTCATCCCAGTAACTCACCCTTGAACCCCAGAGCATAGGCATCAGTAAAAACCTTAACAAAAGTCATATGGAATGTGTTAGAGCTCCATATATAGTTCACGTCTCTCTAATGGTTTCACCACAGAAGAGCCTAATCCATAAATTTTGGATTTTCCCTAGTTCTGTAGTGTTTTCTCTTAAAGGCAATACTTTGATATAAAATGTTTCATTATTGTCTAACAGTTTATATTACAGAAAGACAATAAGAGGAAATTAAAGTTTTAAAATTATTTTACAGAGCAAGAACATTCTAAGAACTCAGAAAGAAAATGAAAAAAACTTTTCTAAAAAAATGGTTCTAAATAGCATCTTAAATGTCTGCATGAAAGTGCCCCTTTTTGCAAGATTATTGTACATAAAAGGTAACTTTCCAATTTAAAAACTTACTGGCAAAGGAAGTTTTCTGCTGTGTGAGATCTCAGTTGTGAAAGCTCCTTGGCTTAATCTTGCATTAAAAGTGAGTCCCAAGGAGCAGCAGGGAAGAAAGGGAAGCAGTGCTTCCTGGTTATGGATTGTTTTCCTCCAGCACTTGCTAATTCTAGTTCTGCATTTCAGTGAATTTATTCTCCTTGCCTGTCTTCCCCAATGTTGCATTGGAATAAAATATTTTATATCAGAAGGGATGCACAGCCTGTCCTCAGCCTTGTAGGGGGATAGGATATAAGAAAATAAAGATAGTGTAGAAAATAATCTTACCCTTAAGGAATTGCAGCTGGGCCAATTATCAAAGATTAGGAACAGGCCTGACTTTAACAGGCCACAGCTGTAAGCAATGAGAAGAAGATGCTATAAAAGAGTGGGGTGAGAGGGGAACTGGAGTCAGTTGTCTGCTTTGTGAAGAAGGAAGAGTCAGTGCTTGGAGGAGATGTCCATGAGAAGCACCAAGAAGGTATGGAACTTTTGTGATAAGGAGATAACAGTATGGACCCCCTGTGATAAGATGGCAACACAGCCTTGCAGCACAGCGCAGTGTGTGTGCAGGCAGGGTCTGGGGCTACCCTGGGGAGCTGCAGCTGCTCAGGTGTGTGCTGGGAGTGTTGTGAGGTGCAAAGGTTCCTGTCTTGCTCCTGTTCTTGCACAGAGCCAGGCACAAGGGGATGATTCAGGGATGCCCTTTTCATGTGTGCTCTGTGAGCAGGACAGATTCTATTTGTGTTTCAACAAGTGAAGAGAACATCATGTTTTGTAGTTCACTTACACTGCTGAGGTTTTGTAGGACAGGATATGATAGTTTATTGCCCTAAGTACTGTTGTCTACTTAATCTATGTAAATATTATGGTAGATGAAGTAAAAAAGATTTTTCTTTCTTTTTTTTTCTCTTTCATTTGCTTGTGACACCATGCTAGGTCTCTGTTGCTCTGCTGTTGGCAGTTCTGTTATACAAACTATTTTTCTGGCCCCTCTTTTTACACAGTAGATTACTGGTGGATTCCCAAAGCTTATTTGGGCTGCAGTCACTTGTAGGGGGATAGGATATAAGAAAATAAAGATAGTGTAGAAAGTAATCTTACCCCTAAGGAGCTGCAGCTGGGCCAATTATCAAAGATTAGGAACAGGCCTGACTTTAACAGGCCACAGCTGTAAGCCATGAGAAGAAGAGTGCTATAAAAGAGTGGGGTGGCTGGGTGAGAAGGGAGCTGGAGTCAGTTGGTTGCTTTGTGAAGAAGGAAGAGTCGGAGCTCTGAGGAGTTGCCCACGAGAAGCACCAAGAAGGTATGAAACTTTTGTGATAAGGAGATAACAGTATGGAACCCCTGCAGTAAGATGACAACAGTCACTCCTTTCAACTTCCTGCAGAAAAAGTCTTCATTCTTCAGTCTTTTTCTTTTTCCCTTGTTGGCTGAATATCCTCAGCAAAATATTTCTTGCTGCTGTTGAGATGAGGGAGAAGTGCAGCCCGTGCTCCCAGTCAGTTCATTTCCTGGTATTACTCCAGGCTGAATTAGGGTCCAGGGAGTCCTGCAAATCTGAGTGACTCGCAGAGTTTGTGGTTTATCTGTACATTTTTCCACTCAAAACAATGCTAGATATTCCCGGTTTCATGAGCTGTTTTCCAAATTACATGCTCCTGTTGGTTTGTTTGCAGATGCTTTCTTTGTTTTGTAATGGGAGGCAATTTCTGGGTTATTGATTAATAATTGCATTGTTATCCGTACCCTAAATTTCAGGTTAATGGCTGTAATTATACAGGCTGTTTGTTTGGGCTGTTCTAGATAGGACAAAATGTCCTCATCATAACTTCCTTAATAACTTAATGAATGCTTATTTCACATTTTAATTCTTTTGATAAAAACCAAGGGGCAGGAAATGCTAGAATTTTTTAAGTGCTGACATGTTATTTGAAAAACCCTTTTACTTCACAGGTGGTATTACTTGAGCATTTTCCTCCTTTGTGTAAATATGATATAAACTGCTCAGGGTCTGTAGTTACCTTCCCTGACAGCTCTGCTCTTTGGAGGGCCAAGTGGATCAGCAGCCTTCCCTAGGAGTTCCAGCTTGCCCTGTGCTCTCTCTGCACTAATGCTGCAGCCACAGGTACCTTATTGCATATTCATGGTGACACATATTTGTTTTTAGCTGTACAAAATCTTCTTCCTCTTTCAGAGGAAAGTTTTCCAAATTGCAACATATTAACAGTACCATAGGGCAGCAGTGTTAATCCCAACAATTGAAATTGGTGGGATAGGATGGTGTGTAAAGGGACTCCAGGTTTGGCAGGACCATCACATGGGAGTGTCAAGGTTTAGGAATATTGTTCTGGTACTACTGACTTACCCACTGTAGGTAGGGATTTTTTCCTGTTTCCATGCTCTGTAAAAAACAGAGATAACACAGAACTGCTTTGCAGAACATCTGAGTTTCTCAGCTGTTGCAATAGTGAAACGTGAATTTAACCTGAAGTTTCTTTGTAGTGAAATAATTGCAGTAATGATTCTGTAAAGGAATGGATGACTTTAATTGTTCTTTTTTTTCTCCTTCTTTTACAATTGGAAAAATCATCTAGAAAATGTGAAGCATGAAACATGAAAAAACCATCACTTTCTGAAATAATATAGCTTAATAAAGTACAAGGAAAATATCAGGAAAAAAAAGCAGTTAGCCATCTGTGTGTCCACTGACATTTTGGATATGAGTGTAACCAACAGTTACAGTCCTTCCAAGAGATTCTGAAATAATATTGAAATAAACAGAAGTCATGAAATTACAGTTACAATTCAATAAAAACAGAAGAATGAAAACACTCAATTCGATTTATACAGCAAAGCTACTCCCACAATAGCAATGTAAGAGGGTGAAATAGGTCACAGGCAGCCCTCCTTACATTGCTCAATAACATTAGAAGGCTTAATCATTTATGGATTATCTCCTAGAAACAATGATCTGGTGCAGACAGGTAATCCAATCTCCTCTATCTTTCTAACCTGGTTTGCCATTTCACAGGAGATTGTGGAAGGGTGGCAAGTTTTTCTAGGAAGACCTTGCCTGCCAGCTTGAAACATGTAAATTGCTGGAATTTGCACCAAAATATGACAGCTCTTCTCTGATGAAGGTAGGTAGTGAAATTAGACAGGTAAAATGATTTTTTTTTTTAACTAGGGCACAGAGGTTCAGCTCCAAATTGTATCATGTTCACCCTTAGTTAGAATCTGTCACTGACAGAAGAAAGAGAGAAGTTTATCATTGACATAAAGCAGAACTAGAGAGAAAATGTTATTCCTGGGACTCTGCATTTTGTATAATGTCCAGCAATGTGTTTTTTCTGAGTAAATTGGTAGAAAAATTTAAATACAACTTATTTTTGAATGCAAGCCTTTCAGTGATGGCAGCCTCTGTAAGTCCATTGGACGCAGGTGTGCAGGTAACTTTTACTGATTGATGTGCATAATGAGATATATTGGCTTTGAACAAACATCTTTAACTACTTCTGGGATATTTTATCTGGCTGTAGCCTCAAGGCCTGCTGTTGAGTATATTAGGCTGTGCTAATTTAATTGCTGAAAATGAGCTCCATTGCAAATATTTATTGGTCAAAATATTGCAGTTGCAAAAGTGCACCATCAGTGATTTTCAAGTGCTTATTTCATTTTGCATGTAGTTGCTGTTTTATTGCTATAATAATGTTAGGAAAAATATTCAATTACTATTACAAGCAGAATAGCCTGTTCCCCTAGGTCTCCTTGCACAGTTAAAAAAAAGAAAAAATAATTAGATTAGCAAGGTCCTGCTCTATACAGAACTGAGAAATACATCAGGAATAATTGTGTATTGTAGTAGTAACCCTGAGTCTTGAGAAAGCTGCTTTAGTAGAACCATGTTGGTTTGTAACTCAGCCAATTTTTAACTACTGAGTGATTTACCTTAAATATACAGTGTCAGCTTTATGGCATTATTGTGTAGTTATATTTTTGTCGTCTTAAAGCATGCTTTTTTTCCTGAGCCACATTTGATGGCTCCATGTATCTGGCCCTTTAAATACTGGGACCATCACATAAATTTTAAAATGTAGGTTTCTATGCTCCTTTATATCTGAAGCCTTGCTGTAAAATAGCAAGTCAGTATTCCTTTTAAATATTTTAATAAATATTTTTTATTTGTCAGTATTTTTCATTTAATATTTTGTTTTCATATTTTATTTTAATGTTTCATTTTAAAATATTGTATCTTTCAAAATATGCCCATATCAGAGCAATCATCTCCAAAATAGGTTAGATTAATTTTTTATAAGCAAATGTGTATTTTTCAATGGGCTTTTCTTGATGTGGTACTGTATTAATAAGGAAGATGCAGCACAATTCTGAGAGTAAATAGCTTCTAGAGCTTTTCAGACATGACTGAAAACAAATAAAATGCAGAACAGCCCAGTGGTTTGGGCTGCCTTTGATGCTTCTTGGGTTTTCCAGTGTCAGAGGAATGGGAATCAGCAAACCTGCTTTCCTTTCGGAGGTTATTAAACCTCTGCAACTCTTTCCACCTTCATTTTCCCAGCCATAAAATGAGTACAATGTATTTACTCATCCTCATAAATTTAATTGGAATACTTTCTGAAGAGCGGTATGAGCAGTAGGCATTCTGGTGATATTTCACTCATCCAGGGAAGGGCTGGTGGGATGCTGAAGGATCACAGAACCTCTCTGGAAGGAGAGGCAGCAGCACTGGGTGCTGTCACCAGGACCAAGGAGCAGCTTTGGAGCTCTGCTCTGGCTGGGTGGGTGTCCTGGAGCCCCTCAGTGTCAGCCAACACCTCCTGTGGGCTGAAAACAGGACCAGAAACAGGTGTAGTGAGAGGCTGGAGCACATCATCCCTTCATTCCTGCTGTGAGCACAGGGATCTTTGCTTTGGCAGCTTTCTCCAGGATCTATCTTGTCCAAGAGAATTCAGAGACTTAAACCACAAGGATTGAGTGTGTGTCATGTGCTAAATTCTACCTCTGTCAGATTCAGTCAAGAATCCATAATGTGCTCCTGCTTTGAAATGCAGTTCTGAGGTAGAGACAGCCATTCTGGATGGCTTTCCTGCAAGGGCTGAGGAGGGCAGGCTGGGAGACATGGGGAGGAGTCACTGTTCCTCCAAGGGAATAAACTGGATGAAATCCTCACCTCTTATTTGGCCTTTTCCCTCCAATTCAGTTCTGGCTGATGGAGAATTCCTTTGCTGCAGTCACTCAGAAAAGAGCCATAAAGTTGTGTGCTGAGGATCAGCAGGGCAGCCCTGTGGATAAGGTGTGTGAGGAGTGGCTCAGGAAGGGCGTTTCAGGGGAAAGCATTCACACACAGTGCTCTGGAAATTTGCAACCAAACTGGAACAAAGCTTAGCTAAGGCACAGCTGAAGCTCAGGCCTGAAGGGCTGTGGTGGAAGTGCAATTGCAGCTTTTTAATTTTGGGACTTCATGTCCCTTGACATTGGTGTTAGAAAATAAATTATCTAATAGTAATGAAGTATTATAGAATAAAAGCAGTGGCATCTTATTTAATTAATTTCAAGTGGGTTGTGTGCAGTTGCATGTGTGAAGAGAAATGGCAGTCAGCTATTTCCTACAAAATCTTCTACAAAATCCTGTGCAGATATTACCTGAATTTTCATTTGGAAAAGAAGTATAAATTGGGAGATTAATCTATAAATTAGGGTGCTTGCTTTGGTATGTTTTCAAAGGAAAAAAGAAATAAATTGTGTGTTGAAACCATCCCTTGCATTCAGACAAGAATTTCTTTCCCAGAGGTACATCATAATAAAATTACTTTTGTATGTGGAGTTAGTGCACAGGAATGCTGAATGTACAGAGCTTGTGTAGGGGTGATAGATTTTTTTCAGGTAAGGATTGGCAAGCTGCTGAACAGCTCTCCAATAGATTATTACAATCTCAAATAATTATTTCAAGACCTCTTGAGTACCAGTTCTCATGACAGGCTGTAATAGGTTCTTTCAAGACTCTCGTGGTCAGTACAACTAGTTCTCATTTTCAGAATTACTACCTCATCTAAAGTCTGTACAAACCATGTGATTTTCAAAACAATTACATGGAACAGACTTTGAGAGCTGCAGTGTAAACAATGCACAGATGCACCAACAGCTGAAGGACCCCATCTCCTCTTGCTTTTTCCTTCTGCTGTGACTCCTTGCAGAGCTGGCAGGTTGAGCTGGGCCCTGCAGTGCCAGTGCCTGCCTGCCCAGCTCCCCCTCTGCCCCTGAGTGCAATCTGTGGCTGCTGACAGCTGGCACAGAAAGCAGGGATGGGGAGGTGAAGCTGGCCATGCTGGCCTTCCTGTCCCTGTGTGCACCTGACATTGCTCAGGCACAGACAGGGCAATGTTACACAGCTTGACATTCCATGACAAAAAGCCCTGTCAGCCAGGAGAACTGAATTCCACAGTGATGAGCTGTCCCACAGGGCAGGAGTGGCCAGGGTCCACCATTTGCCTAAGAGAAAAAGACTCAAAATCAGCTACCAAAACATAGAGCAAGACATTGCCTCTGTAAAGTGTTTTCACTCTGAGATAGAACTGGATTAAGAAAAATTCTCATCAGCTCTGTTTTCACGATGGGCGTGAGTGATCAGGGGTGCTGTGTCTGGGAGGTGAGCTGGGTACAGGGGAGAGCTGGTCATGCTCCTGCACAAAGGGACTGAGGGAAAGGCTCTTCCTCCTGCCCTTGGCAGCAAAAGTGTCCACACAGGAGCAGCAGGGGAACTCAGGCTCGGGGAAGGGCTAGGAGACAAAACCAGGCATGTCTTTGTAATGTGTTGTGTGGGAAGGGGACTGTTTAACTGATAATATCATGGGCATATAGTTTGGTAGCGTTCTCCCTTTATATTCTGTTTTAGTGTTTGTTTTTTTGGACTTGTTCTTAAATTCTGGCTGCAGTGGGGGCTGGCCAAGCAGGCTGTCTAAAGCTCTAAGATTTAGCACTTCTGGGCCACTGTGTGATCCATGAGCTTCTGTGACACAAGAGCCAGGCAATGCTGTTGGCTTACAAACAGCTGTTGGGAATGCTTAAGTTAAAAGGGTTATTCTTGTTCCTTTAGAAAATCCCCCTAATATTGTGTAATATCTGGATTTTTACTTTTATCCAGCCTCAGATATTCCCTTTGTAGGCTCTTGCCTACTTCATGGTGCTTCTTTAGTGGTGACACTTCTGCAAAGTGCTGCCTGTGGCTTGGTGGCAGCAAGCCAACTGCTGAGATGTTTGAAGGGTAGTAACTATTTCTTTGAGTTTAAACAATTAAAGGCTCAGTAAGGGAAATCCACTGCAAGTGAAAGATGGTAACTGAAACGCTGACTTTACCAGAAAAGCATGACTGCCAGAATAGGGGCACTTTGTCAAACGCTTTGACAAAGAAAAAAATCAATGTGTAATAATGAAGATAATTGTACCAATGGTGTTTTATTACTATCATATCAGAAAGACAGGGAGACTTATTAAACTTAGTTCAATCCCCATCAGTTCTTTATAACCTTGAAAAATATCAGAGAGGAAGATAAAGAAATTGTCTATATTCTGTCTCTTTAAGTTGATTTTTCATCTGGATCTCTAGTTGGAATTTAATTATTAATGTTTGCAAAAACATTTTCTGGTATATGGGCTATTTGCAAACTGTTCACTGAGATTATTATTTAAGATTTCTCTTAATTGTAGTTTTAAGCAGAATTGTGCTGGTTTTTGAAATGCTCCCAAAACCATCAAGTGCTCTCCAGAGGATGAACTAATGAAGATATAATGGGACATCAAGATTAATTTTTAATTTTAATTTATACATTAGAAGATTATTTTTTATACTTTTGTTACTTGTGTCCCATTATAAATAAGCTAACACTAGAAAATGTTTACCTTGTAAAATCATCAGAGGTGAATGTCTTATCTGAATTTAGACAAGGGGATACAGTAGCAGCAGGACTTCTGTTATACTCAGCAAAAAGGTAATAGAGGAAAAAGGCAACTGAAATGTAGATCTGTAACAAGATCTTCTGTTAGTTCAGGGATTTTTGAGGCTTCTGTAGTCTCTGTGGGACCCATTTCTTTTTTTTTTAAATATTTCATCTGGAACTGCCTTTGTTTGCATTTCCACTGAGCTTATGCAAGAGAGGAACTTTGCAGATCTGTATAACTTAATTTTTCCAATGGAAACTGCAGATAAGTTGTGGTTATCATGGGCTTCTCTCATCTGTGTGATCCAGGGGAGCTGTTCCCAGCTTTAGTCTGGATGTGGCAGCCTCAGAGTGGCCTCAGTGATGGCTGGTAGGGACTGGTGGCTGAGCCCAGGAATGCTCCCAGTGCTAGCACCAGTGCTGTTTAGGGAGCATCTAAATGTGTTCACTGACCACTCAGTGCTTGAGGTGTGTGGCTATTTGAAAATGCTCATTTTGTGACCTTTGGATTGCATCCAGGACCTATTTCAGTCCTAGCCTTTGGTTTGTATCTTGGTTTCTGGCTTGGGCTCCTGACCTTTGGTATTTAGCCTGACTGCTGGCCTTTGGGTGCCAGATCCCCTCTTGTCCTACCCTTGGATTCCAGTTTTGGATATTAGCTCTAACAGCTTCTTGCAGTTTGGCACTTAAATCTCATATGTGCTTTTGAAATTTTCCCCTTAGGGCACCAATTGTACTTCTTACATTTCTTTTTCAGTCTTTATGTAAAACTCTTGTAATCAGAACAGCTCGATTCTAAATGCATCCCTTCCCTTGTGGCTCGTTAAACAGAGGATGCAGAGCTGTCTGGACACTCTTCCAGGAATCCCTGATCCTGCTCACCATGGGGAGTCTCTTGGTTTCCTTTGTGCTCACACTTGTGTGATGTGCAGGTGGGTGGGTGCCCCCCAGCACAGCCTCAGCCCCAGCTGGCCATGGCAGGTCTGCCTGATGGTTGGGCATCCAAAAAGCCAAAAGGGATGCAAGCCTGATAAATCCCAGCATCCTGTTTGCTACAAATCTGTTGTTGAGATACCAACCTTGAAATTTGACCGAATGTGTAAAAATTGAAAACTCTCATAAATTAATATTACATCAGTCAATTTCCTCCTAAAACATGATATATGAAATGACAGCAAAATAATTTCTAAGGAAGATAAACACAGCCCCAAGGTCCCTATGGTATTTTCAGTAAAAGCATCACAAGGTTCTGTTGCTTTTGGAGGTCAGATGGCAAACTTCATGTTCACAGTTGTGACTACATGCTCATGTGAGTTTGTTTCCCTGGCTTTGCAGGGACTGTTTGCATGAATAACCACTCCTGCAGAGTGAATAAAGGCATTTGCAATCTGGTCCCAGCTGGAAACTTATTTCTGAAGCCAGTTTGCTCTCTTCATAAAGCACAGATTCTTTATTTTATCTTGTTCCGTGTTTAGTTCATACAATTTGAAATCTCTAGGTTGATTGCTATGCCATTCCAAATTGCTTCCTATTGGAAGAGATGTATATTTTATAGCTCTTGATTCTTTCCCAACACATATTTGGAATAGAGATATTCCTGTCTGGGAGGAGAAGGGTAATTGCTGCCTGCCTGGATATCAGTTAATTAGCAGTCTCCTCACCAGTGGACACCTGGCTAAATTCACTCTTTTCCTGAGTAATTTATTAAATAATTACAAGTCTATTCAGGCAGCCTCAACAGTATTTTATAACAAAGCACTAATTACTTGATATATTTAATAGCAAAAAAGATGTGAGGAAGTACATGGAATATATTCTCATTGCTTAACACCTTTCTCTTGGAAGTCAGAGCTCAGTGAATTAGACCCAGTCATTCCAAGTGAGCATGTGGGCATCATTTTACTGGACTTAACTGAGAAGAAAAGGATAGTCAGTAAGGCAATCTTGGCCTGGTTTGGAACGCAGAAGAACATTTCAAACAGGAATCCCTGTCACAGCCTCAGCAAGGCTATAGATAGGGAGAATCAGCTCTGCTGAGTGCTGACACTTGTGCAGAGGCTGGGGAAGTGGGCAGAGGAGGTGCCAGATGAGCCCAGTGCGGGGCTGCCCTGTCACTGCTGCTGTCACTGACGTGCCACTGCCTGGGGACAGCGCTGGGCTCAGCCCACATCACCGGGCAGCTGTCAGGTGGGTGAGGCAAACTGGCTGGGGAATGCACCGAGATAATCACAGCAAGGTGAAGTTGAACCTCACACGTGTGCTGCACTGAGTGCTCCGAGCAAAGGAGGCTTTGTTCTGCAGCACAGAGAGCAGATGGACTCTGTGTCTGTTCTTTGGGTTTCCGGGGGAGAATTCAATACATATGGTCTGGAATCAACACCTCATTTGTCAGTTCTAGTCACATCATTACACCCTCCCACCCCCCTAATTTTTGCTGTTGTTTTACAAACAGAACATCTCCTGGTAGCAGGTATGTGTTACAGCAGCATTCTGAAATTTGCCTGCTCTTTATCCCTTTTGCTGAACCCCTGCTGGAATCCAAAAGCCCAAATTATTTTCTTCTTTTCCTGCAGGGTACAAGCAGCTGTTATTGCCATAGTCGTTCTTCTCAGCAATTTGTAAAAAAAGCACAGGCTTTGTGTTACTTTTAATGTCTTATCAGATGATTTCTGTTTTGATCTGTAAAACATACTACTGTATGAATAGTGAAAATGGAAGGTCGGTAGATTTGAGGGTTGAGTCCAACTCTGTTTTAAGACAAGTTCTGGCAGCACATCTAAGACATCTTAATACACAAAAGGTGTGCACAGGTGTTTCCTAGGTATTGCTGAGAGTCACTTTTAATGCTGGGATTTGCTGAGTGGGGAGGAAGCACACTCCTTTTTTTGGGTACTCCTTTCCACTACATGCTTCCTTCAAAACTCAGCACTTTAACAAGTGTTAAACATTATCCTACACAGCATTGCTTGCTAACTCTAATGTAAATGTACATGACTATTTCATGGTATGGTCATAGAAAAGCCATCAATTTTTTATTTTAAAAAATAATTTACATTTTAGTTTCTTAAGGAACGTTGCTGCTACATTTTCAATTTCTGTAAAATCATGAGGCTTTGTTTTCTATGAAGTGCGTATGGTACAAAGAAAGAAATTATCATTTTAGATATTCATATATAATAGGCAGAGACCTAAATTATATACTTTTAAGTCTATTAGTTCTTCCTTGACTAAATGCCTGCCCCTTCTTTAGAGGTGTTTGTGGTGGGGAAGTTTTGCTGTTGTTTCATCCAACAATATTAGAATACTAAAGCAGTAAACAGCACAGCAAAGGAATTTTTCATAATGAAGGTAACTAACTCACCAGGACCAAATTGTGTTAAAGAACAGCATTGGAACTGACGTATCAACTGACATGGCACTGTCCTCTGGTTACAGATCAGACATCTGGGTCTGTAAAAGGGTGTGGGCAACACAGACCACATCATTTTTGGGCTTTAGCAGCTTGGACTTTGAGTCAGTTCAGAATATTTTTCATATGAACAGCAAAACTGAACTGATGTGAATGGTAAAGGAGAAGCAGGACCCCATGGTCCCATAAACACATTTTATAAAATTTATTTAAAGGAGTAGTCAGTTTTTGAGGCAGAGTGGGTTAGTAAAGGTACTTTAAAATGATGATGATGCCTTTCTTATTTTATATAAACCTCCTTACTAAAATGTTATTAAATGTTCTTTAGAATGCTTTCATTAAAATTAAATGGTTGAGTGGAATTAGATGAAGAGTTACACTGAATAATTCAGCAGTCTTACAGATGGAGGGTCCAGTTTGCTCTTTGGGAAGGTCTGGAGGATTGTTCATCACTGTTGCAGCTCCTGTACCTCACTGACCACTGGAGTTGCTGCATTTTTTTTTTGCAAAAGAAGCTGTGGTTTTATTTCATCCTGAGTTGTTCACACTGACTGGATGCACAGTTTCAGGTGTTTCAGCAGTGTATATAAAGATCATTAGTTTGAGAGAAGTAAGTTTATGGATTCCTTATATTTGATGTTGTACAGGACTTGTACCATGCATAGTAGATTTTGTAACTCCGTTTCAAATCTGATATTTTAGAAAGCACACCTATGACTTGAGAGATAGAAAAGTCGTTGAAGCTTTCCTTGTCCTTTGCTCTCAGGCTTTGACTTCTCCCTTGTATTTCTCATTATTCATTAATACTGACATGCTGGCTGATAGTTTTTATGATGCACAGACACTCCACATGTATGAGAAAGACCTGTCAAAGCATAGGAGGCTTTTTTTTCCTCCACTGAATTGATTATCTTCAAAGTTCTGGCCAATATCTATTTTTAATTTTTTTTTCAACAAGATCTTTCTATTTGTCAGGGATCAAAGATGCCTTTAAACCAGCCTGTGTTGACAGCTGAGGGATCAGCCTTAAGAAGGTGTTGGTTTAGAATGTACTGGCTTGGATGTGAGAGGTTTTACAACTGCACAGCCTCCACATTGATGGCAGAGGTTAAATTGCCTTTAATCTCCACGTGTATACTAGTGAAGGTTCATTCTGGCTCCTAATTTTTTCACTTTAGTTCCTGCCTACTTTATAGATTGTACACTTAGAACTAATCTAATGACCTTCAGGAATAAATTATTATAATTTTTCAACTAGACAAAAATTTGCAAAACTATCATGAAATATTCCATTTTCCCTCATCCATTAGTGGACAAGTATCTGTATTTCAGCCTGGCTCAGAGGCACTTGCTCTGCTCTGTCACTCCCTGCACAAGCAGGTGGAATGGCTCCATCCCTGTACTCTGCATGGAGGTGGCTCCTTTTCCTCTGGCCACAGGTGCACTTGGGCAGGAACAGGGCAGTGGCTGCAGCATCCCCATAAGATCATTTTGCTGCTTTTCCATATCCCTGGCTGTACCAGGCTTCCCTGCTATGGTCTGGATGCACAGCAGGAAAAGCTGCTGGTGCCTTTCAGCAGAGGATTCCCACCTTGCAGAGCTGGGGATGAGTGCTCTCCATGACCTTGCTTCTCTCAAATCCCTTTTGCACTGTTTTGAAACTGCACTGAGACCAACCAAGTGGAAGTTCCAACATCATTTCCAGCTCAGGCAGAGAGCATGCTGACCTTGCCCAGACTTCATGCTTGAATGTCTTCTGTTCTCTCAAAATTCCAATCAAAACTCTGGGGTTGGGAGAGCAGTACAGCAATAGGTACTGCATAATTTGACACATGTTTCTGACTGGCTGGAGGTCATTTAAGGCTTTGAAATTATGCAAAAAAAAAAGTGATGTGGAAGCTGTTTTTGGAATAAAAGTAACTTTTTGGTGTCTTAAGCAGTTCACAAGGTATGAATCTTGTAAAAAATAGTATTTGTTTATATATTTTCAAGAGTGTTACTGTAATCACTTTTTCTGTTAATATAAAATACTGAGTTCAGAAAATGCCTACTGAATTGGCTTTTTAACACTTTTAAACTTCATATTCTATTACTTGGGTGTAGGCATTAAAATAGTAGCAGGTGTTTCTATTCTTTTTTTTTTTCCTCTCCCTTAATAAGGATCACAGATGCAGATTGCACAATTTATAAAATATGTGCAAGTGCAGACATGTTCCTAAAGTCAGGACAGCTTTAGTGATTCTATCTTATTTTACTGCTTCTTTGAAAGCTGATAACAGTTAAATTTCCAGTAAGCTGTAGAAAAAAGATTTTTTTACTCTTGAAAAATACCAAATTCAAAATCTGTCAAGAAGAATTTGATCTGGAAACCATTAAAAATGTTTTAAAAAGGAAATTTTTTATTTGGATATGTTTTCTTGTGCAAACCTTTAGCTGTATGAGCTATAACATTTCAGTATTACTGTAAAAATATTTCAACAGGACTTGGCTGATATTTCCAAATTAAAAGACATTGCAGTCTACATTTCACTGAACATTTTGGGGTTTTGATATTTTTTATCCACTAAGGATGGAAATAAACTTTCAAATGCCTGAATTTCCCAAAGGATAGACAATTTATTTCTCTAACTAAGCGTGTTTTGCCACACTGCTCCCTGAAGTAGGATCTGTGTCCTTATTACACAACATGCTTCCTCTTGCGGTCTTGATGATCAAAGCATGAGCGCTGTCAGATGAGCAGAAATGTGTAGCATGTAAGAACTGGGTATCAGTAACACACTGGTTAAAATCAAAGAGAACAAGACCAAAAAATTCATGTTTCTTTTCACCTTAAAACTAAGTCAAGCCAGTGTTAATTAATCTTCAGAGACAGTAGTAGCTTCAGAAGATAATGGCTTTTCTGGGGTTTTTATCAGCAGAAACCCCTTGGTTTCCAAATATATAGCATAGAACAGTTTTTACAGTTCCAAGGGATTATTTAAAGAAAAAAGGAAGTTGAATCAAGGTTTTTAGTCTCACTGAAGTCCATGAGCATTGGATTAGGTCCTTAGATCCGGTTATGTAAACACTTCTGTAACATTTTTAGACTGCAATGTTTGGCCTGTTACTACAGAGTGCTGCAGTGCTTTTCGTAGCTTGATGCTTTAATACTTACACTTGAAGAGCTTATAATTCATTTTCTACCTGATTGATCCACTTCCTGTGTTAGCATACACACTGGCACTTAGGAGTATCACTCTTTCCTTTCTGTACTCCCTGAAAAATATGCAACAGCTGCCTGAGGTCTGACAAAATGTTGCTGGATATCAATGATTTCTGACCCACAGGAGAGAAGTTATTCTTTGCATATCATGCTGCAGCTATTTCTGATTTACCTGTGGGTAAGAACAGGTTTTTATAATCCACCATCTTTACTCTTTGTGAGGTGATAAATATGATAAATAAATAAACCACTCATGTGAATACTGCTTTGAAGACTTTCAACCTTTTCTGTCTTTTTCTTTTTGGAAGTTTTATCCTTATATTGCCTTATCTTTATAAATCACAAAGTCTATGTTTAGCCCAAAAATGTTTAACCTCCTGTAAAACCTGGCTTCAGGTGTTGGTTGGGGCTTCAGTGGCACAGGAGGGTTGTGCTTTGCAGAGGACCAGGAAATAGCTGGGTTTCATTCAGGGAGCTCTGTGGTCAGACACACAATGAAGATGGCAACCAGTGATGGTAATCCTGCTTAAAGGGAGGAAAGACCTCAGGTTTGAAAAGTCCTGACTCTTGCCCCATTAATTCTGCATGCTGCGTGCACATTTTACCTAATTTTTCAAAAGATGTATCTCACTGTTGACCAAAGGGAGCAGATTGGTTTAAAAAGAGTGAATAACAGATAACTTGTATCAGGAGTGCTGAAAGATTGCACACTGAGCAAAGTGAAACATGGCCATTGTTCATTCATTCTACTCTCCTGTGCCATCTGTTCTGCCAGTGCAGTGACACGCTAAATCATTGCATCTCTAAAGCAGCAGCGTTTTGCACAAGGGCAAAAGACTGAGAGTGCCAGGAAAATGCTTTTGAAAGTGTGACCTGTGTCTTATGCAAGCAGTGTGCCCTTCCCTGACAGCACAGGCAAGCAGGAGAGTGGAGCTCCACCTCTTCTCTGTGACAAATGACAACAAATTTTATATTATAACAGGCATGCATGACACTGACAGAACAGTGGTGCTTAGGCACCTGCACTGTAAATTACTACAGTGCCTTTGCTACCAAATGAAACTCATCTTGTGTGGGCAGAGGTTGGTTTTAACATTGCTTTTAATACTCTGTTTCTTACAGCCATCAGAGCTCTCCTAAGATGTGCACAGTGCTGTTTTTACATGTTCAGCAGTAGCACTGCTCTAAGAATGATGCACTAGAGTTTCTCAAGCTCTTGAATGTTTATTATGAAGGATGCACAGCTGCCTTCCTTTAAAAGCTGCTGGGAGAATATCACAGTCCAAATTCTCAGTTATTTAGGAAGTCAAGGAAGATGTGACCCTAACAAAGTCAGTGGGATTAGATGACCTATATAGTTGTTATCTTACAGTCTTTTTATAACTAATTCTGAACAGGGGAAAGAAGCACACTCTTTTTTGACTTACTGGAATTCTTCAAATCCTCATAAAAATTTACTGAGATAATAATAGCAATCATATGTTGTATAGATAGTGCAGTTCATCTCTAAGTGCTTTTTAAAGATAAGAAGCATCTTCATTGATGCTGAAACAAAATTAAGAAGTCTTGTGATAAGTCCCACAGCACCAGCTGACAAAGATGGGGAATGATTAAACCATCCAATGCACTAAGTCTCTGCAACAGTAACTTTATCTTTGTTGTTCTTTTAATCAACCCCGTTAAAAACTTCAAAAAAATAGTATCTAATACTGTAATCTCTTTACAGTTAGCATTAACTGTCTCTGTTACTGCAAGAAGTGGTCCTAAGCCTCTCTGGTCTCTGTCATAGCTTAGTTCTGGTCTCAGTTCTTTACTCTGGCTCTACATGGTGGACAAAGGAGCTGAGGAGCATTGAGGGGCAAGTAATTCATGCCAATAATGTAAGGGTTACTACTGGAGTATAAGAGGTAATTTGGTCCTCTGCTTTGTTGTCTTTTTTTCTTGTATTTTGGACATTTGGACTTTTGGAGCAACAATCTCAATGCTGAAAGGAGGCAGGGAGGAAGGTACTCTACAGTGCTTCAGAGCAATTGCTCATGTTGGTGGACTTGGCACCCCAAACCAGTCCAAGCCTACACATTTTCTTACATTCCCAAAGTGAAGTCTGATCTCTTCTGTTCAGATGTAATATTTGTGTGTGGTCTGCCTTTCTAACTTATTTATTTCCCTTGTACTGCAGCATAAATCTAACTGAAATACTGTAGTAATACTCACCCTTCTGGACTCATAGTAGTTTCATAACAATATGTGTCACTGAGCCTCCAGTTCAATCCCCTCTCTGTGACACCATGTTAATGAGAAGAGATAGTTTTCCTGGCTTAATTTCTTGCATCATGCTTTGTAAGACACTGTTTGTTCCTGACATGTAAAGGTGTCTTAGGATGCTGTCCTTGAAACCTTTGCTTTCCTTTTTGCTGTGTTCTTATTGTGTCTGTCTGGGCTTTAAATTTTATGCTCTGCCAAATTTTAGCCTGGAGTGACAGCAGAGGAATGAGCATTATAATGAAAGTGCTGACAAACCCTTGGCTGTAATGACGTGAATGGTGCAGCTATCACTGGAGTTTGCTGTGTTCTTTACTTTAAATCTTTAATGCTATTTTCTCCTTTTATCCCGTGTTGAGCAGTGGGATTACTCAAGTGGTTTATGGCTTAGAAGTTGTGCAGTTAAGTGAGTTGTTCAGTGGGGTGGAAGGATCTCTCTCTGGGGGCTACCTTCTTTTTAGAGGTGTGGAAAAGTTTAAGGTTTGAGAAGGAAAAACACTGTCAGCAAGATGGTCAATACTGCACTGCCATTCCAGCACTGCCATCAACTTTGGCCACTGTGATCACTCCCTCTAACAACCCCTTATTTTATATACACTGGCTGAGGTAAGGCCAGGCTCCTCTGAGGTGGGAGAAACAGCACATTTTGTATTGTAAATGGGAAAAGAATGAAGCCTCAGAGAGTGAGAAAATTTAGCTTATAGTAAAGAAGTGTTAGTTGATGTTGTAGGCATTAATATTTTGGCCTGTAAGTAATTTGAAGCTGATGTCTGCATTCCTGTGTGAGCAGATGTCCAAAACATTTCTGACATTACACAGAACAAATAATGTATGGACTGGATATGAATCTGTACTGCAGTGCCCATTCCCTGTCTGCCTCTACCTGATGTTGCAGCAATGAAAGTAACAATCCTGCGGAGTTTTCCTTTGATTTCAGTGAAAGCAGAAATGTTTAAGATGCCTTTTGGATTATATCTCTAGCTTTTCTAAAATGGCAGAAGTTGTTTCATCTTGAATAGGCCCTGCTATTTTACATTAGACAAGGATTTGGCTCCAGGAATCGCCTCTGCCTGATTCCAGTCAGCTGCAATTAGCATGTGGGTGGATGTGTGGCTCTCTTCTGCCATGTGACCAGGTAATGCTGAAGAAGAGGGAACTATAATCCCTTTAGCTTCACCATGCATCTCCCCATACTGCCTGAGATTAACTGAGGAGTGATTTGAACAAAGTAAAAATGGTATGCAAATATTTAAAAAGATAAAAGATGTCTGTGCAGAGGGATTTTAGCAGCCCACAGACATCCACTGCTATGAACCTCATGAAGCTCAGCCCCATTTCTCCATCAGGGAAATGAAATCTGCATCTTATGACATGGAGAAGACTTGACTGTGCACGGCCACGAGCATCCTTTTCCAAAATGGTTCTGCTCTGAGCAGGGGATAGGACAGGTGACTTCAGGGGTCCTTTTCATCTGATATTGCTTTGGTCTATTGAAGGAAAGACTAGTGGTGAAATCATTGTCCTTTCTTTGTGACTCTGACTCAACTACTGACCCAGTGCTTGTTTAGACCTGCCTACAGGGAATTAATAGCTCTGGCAGGATCATTGAGGCAGACCCTTCAAGTGTGTTATACCAGCAACAAATTAACTCATTGCTGTCAGTAAAGTTAGGGTACAAGCTTTCCTTTGGTCTCCTGTGCTTCCCTGTCACTGTGAGCTCTGTATTTCTCTCATCCTTAATACAATCTTTGAATCAAAATGCTTATGCCTCAAAAGTTCACCTGCTTTGTCTGAAATCCTCCCACTTTTCCTTTGCTTTACTGTATGGAAATGATGTTGATTCACAGAGATGATTGTGCATTGTACCTACCTTTGCTCTTATTTTCTTTTCTGCTTTTCACACACAACAGCATAATATCAGGGCCCTTGCACCCACTTCTCAGGCTCCCTGGAGTTATGTATGACTTGTGGGGTTCCTGGAACTGTGTTAATACAATTGCAGCCCTGGGGAATGCTGCTGCATGCTGCTTTCCATGAGAAACAGCAAAAACTCTTCAGATCGTTCTCTAACTCCCTTTGGTTTTCCAAGATTTCACTACCTAGAGAAGGCAACAGACACATTGTCCCTACAAGTGTGTGTAACACTTGATTTCTTGAGCTGACAGCTACCACCAGTTATTCATTAACAGTCTTTTGAGGGACAATGCTTACAAGAGTGAGAACAGCAGCAGTGGGGGTGATATCATTATTCTCTGAGTCAGGTTTGATTAAAGAAGGTAAAAAATCATCAGGAGAAGCTTCTGAGAATCAGAATTGCAAACTAGATGATAAGAGCCTTCTCTGGGTTATGCCTCACTCTTCAGTTAAAACAGGTTTCTGGGCTCTTCGTTGACAACATTCTGCTGGTCATAAACATATGGGCAAAATAAATTTAATGGGAAAACCCCCAAGTAACCTCCTTGCTTTATTAGGCTTTACCATCATTGTACTCTGGGGCAGATCACAGCAGATGAAGGAAAGTCAAAAATTTGGGAAGTTTATTCTTACCCAGACCTGTCTGTGATAGCAACAAAACTTGTTTTTTCTCTCAGTGCCTCATCTTATCTCCATGTAAAGTGCAGTGGTTTTGATTAATATAAAAAAGGAGGATTAGAAGCTTAATCCATTCATCTTTGTACATTATTTTGAAATATTTAGAAGAAGACATGGGAGTCCAAAGATTTGCTGGTTAAGAGCCTGCTGTGAAGCGTGGCAATGGTAGTAAAATCTAGGTGTGGCTCTTTTTGAATGATTTTCTGGGCTCTTGGTTTGCAGCGTGACATAAAGAATTCATAAAGAGCCCTTGGCAGAAGTTATACAGCACCTCCAGAACAGATAGATGATCTCAGGGACTCCAGAGCTGAGAATACATACAGGAGACAGATACACTTATTTTCTTGAGTGTAGAACCAAAGTTATGCAATGAATAGTATGATTTGAGTGTTAAGCATTATTCTGATTTCATTCTGATTGAACTTTGAGACACAGATGTGATCTGATGTATAAAAAAATACTGATTTGTTGAGTGTCTAGTAAATGTTAAGAAAACTTCCAAAAATGCCAGCATAACTAGAAGTATAATAAATTATAGACTTTTTGGCCCTTGTACTGCTTTTCCAAATAGCTTATGGGAAGTCCAAAGTGTTAAGTCAAGTGGAAAGCTTTAGAAAAATAAATAAATAAATAAATAAATATAGCTTAAGAAGTAATACAATTTTTCATCCCTGCATACAGAGGCAATATTTGACAGTAGGAAATTCTGGTATTTATGGCAATGTGTCAATCTCTGTTGGTTATACAGACACCAAATATGTGTCTTAGCCAGACTGCCATGGAAAGAATTGCTCTGCAAAGAGGCAACCAGGTATGTGGCTGTGCTCTCAGCCACCTCTGCCCAGTGACCTTTTTTCTGGCAGCCTCCTTTTCACTGGATGCTAAGGGAAAACTAAAAATTCATTTTCAGAGGGACTATGGCAAAGGCCTGTGGGAGACAACAGTCCCTTCCTCTGCCTCCCATTCTCAGGGCTCACTTACCAACTTTGATTAACTGCTGCTGAAACTTGTCCCAGCTACTTTAGCTCATTTCCCTTTCCCCCCACTTAAATGTATGTGTTAAATCATCAGCAAGTCTGCATTCTATTCTAAGCATTACTTGCCTGCAGATTTCCTTATGGAGAACTCAACTCACATGTATCTTGTGGGGAGAAGAAGTGTGCTGATGTCTGACACATTACATTTCCTTCTATATTTGCCCTTCATTTGTGTACAGCAAGAGGCTAAAAATTGTTGAGGATATTTGTTGCTTGTCACTCTTATTTGTGCATGAACATGCAGATGCAGCCTTATGCAGGGACATGGAAACTTGGAATTATAAAACAGTGAGAAAAGGTTTTATATTCTTGTTTATCCTCTAGGCACTGTGCTCTCACTTCTCTTTTCATAGTGATGGGAAACAGCTTATTAATGGGCTGGTTCAATAGACTTGTTAAAAGATTTTCTTTATAATAAAAGGAAAAACCCAACCTTTTTGAAATTCCATCATTGAATGAAATTACATCACTGATTTAGTCTTTATTTTCTGTATGACTAAACATCTCATTTTTATACAGAATAAAAATTCTTGTCAAGAAAAATTGGTCACAGTTCAGATGTTTTCTAACAAGACATCAGCTGCATCATTAGTATGGTTTTTCTCTAAGCTGAGCATCAGCTTATATGAGAATGAAGGGATTTGCTGAGCTCCACATTCTTCTTCCCTCTCCAATCTGCATATCGTGCTCCATTGCTGTGGTACATTAATTCTCTTGTGACCCAGCCATTCATAAATTAGCTCTCTCATCATCACTGCAGAGAGCACAGAATTGCAAACTTCACTGAGGGAAAGATCTTGTAGGTCAGCCCACGCCATCTCCTCAGCAGTTTGAGATTGAGCTGTGCTTGTGAAGCAATGGGGGGAACCAGTGGCACTCAGGTTCCAGATTATTCTGGTGGCAGAGCTGGAAACCTGGACAACCACCACTGGGATACTTGCTTTCCACTCCCTGAAGTTTGAGACACTTCTGTGTTCCCTGTGAAGACCTGATATCCATCTGTTTAGAGGTCTCAGTGCAGAACGACAGAAGAAGGATCCTTGTTGTTCAGAATATTTAATTTGGACAAGTATATATTTGGTATGTGAGAAACAAGTTAAATATTCTGTATAGTTTGAAATTAAACATGAGTATTGTCCCAAATGTTCTAAAGTTAAATACAGTTTTGTAGCAAATGTGGTCTTCAAGATCTTTTTCTGGTTTGTAAGAATCAATCTCATAAAAATTCCCTTTGTTTCATTTTCAAGTTCAGCCTTGCTTACACTTTTTTCCCTGCATAAAGCCTTGTGACACTGTGACAGATATACTCCTGTATTTACAGACACTCACCTTCTCAGATGATGCAGGCACATGAAGGTAATTTAATAAATTATTTGTTGCTCTTGTCTGCTCCTACAACTGTTAGATGCACTGTTGTACTGTGCACTGTATGTGGTGTGCAAGAGTTTGGGGTGCTGTGTTGTGTTCACACATACAATATGGAAATTGTAGCCCAACTTTAAGGGAATAAACCCACATAATTTTCCTAATGATGCCATAATTTAATATCAAATTCTTAGTGCTTTATATTTGAGGAAATATAAAAGCTTCAGCTCTGGTTATATCTTTTACACCCATTTGATAGTATTGTGACTGAAAACCCTGCAGAACGTGATGGTTCAGCTTTCAAGTCACTCTTGTGCTCCTGGGCCATAAAAGTGAAAATATATTTTGACAGTGCCATTCAAACTGTACCCTGACTCACAAATGCCAGTTGGCAAACATCTGTTTCATTTCTCTGTGGAATTGTGCTTTACTATTGAGTGTTAGTGGGTGGCCCTACAATATGCTCTGTGAGCAGCCAAAACCAAAAATGACTGTTTCATACTTTCATTTCTTACATGCAGTGAACCTCTCAGTGCCAGTGTTCATGATGATGGGTTGTGGTCACTCTGCTACTGAAATGAGAATCCATCTCCTGGTAAATACAATTCTTTAGGAGTTTTGCTTTTTCTTGATTATAAACAGCAGCTTTATTCCGGTCAGGCTTTGTTTCATCAGCTGAGCTCAATGAAAACATCTCAGGGAAGATTTTGAGGTATTCCTCCCAGGCAGTTAAGAAAAGTTTAATTCATCTAACTGCTGCACAGGTTTGCACATTGTATTTCCATCCCAGACTGATGTGCAGGGTGAGCTCCAAGTCAAATGTCCATTGGAATTTTAAACCTAGTTCTCAACTCAGTTCAGAAAGAGGATAAATGGAAATGGCCAGCTCTGAAACTGGCTTCACTGGTGTCAGAGCTAATCCTGAACTTCTGCATGAGCTCCTGGTTCAGATAAGACCCTATAGGAACTAAACTAAGCAAGAACATTTAATTTCTTCAGTAAAGGCTTCTCTTTATGGGCATGAAGCAAAGTTCACAAAACCAAATGGAAGAAATAATTTTCTCATGGTAACTAAGCACCAAAATCACCCACACACGCTGAGCTGAAATTGTGGCTGCTGTTCTGGATGCAGTTTAAGCAACCATGACTAGAGAGGACTGGAGGGGCAGGAAAAATAAATAGTTATTTATCTGTTCTAAAAGCATTTAATAGCTAACAAAAGTTCAGTCATCTATGTGCCTTTATATGAGAGACATTTTTCTGTTGTGATCTGGCTGCATGATAATGTGGGTTATTATCTCCCTCACACTCATATTCTCAAATACACATAAACTGAATGACAGTCTTGTTCAGTGTGAGAAAGAATAGCAAAAGAGGATGGAAAACACATAGACAACATCTACTTTAAAAATACTCTAAAATTATTGGATACTCACAATAGATACTAATTAACAGCTGATGGAGAATTTAGACCCTGCAATTTTGTGTTAATTCCCAGATTTACATAAGCACTGGGAAACAACTGATGATGTATCCAGATGACAGAAATTGCTTTGTGGGATATTCCTGTGCTTGAAAAATGTGAAAAATATACCACAACAATTCTGAAATTAAAGGCATAGTAGACTGAGCAGACCTATATTAGCTTCCACTTTGTTGATCCTCTTCACACTGATTGACTCCTTATAATCTATAAAACTGTTTTATGAAGAAAGGAGTGTTTATGGTGTGAAAAATTACCAGAAAGGGACAGAAACTTAAGGAATACTTTAGTCACATTTTATTACTTCTGCACATATTTAACTGCTTTCTGTCTAGGACTGTTTCTAAAGTTTTATTACTTCACTTACTTATTACTACTGGATAACATTTATGGGAAATGATGTGAAGTTCAATAGTTGCTTCTTTTTTTCACAGATTTTTATTGAATTTTTACAGCAAAAAGCTTCTCCTAATAGATGCCTTCAGCAAACTGTCTTTTACTTCCTCTGCAAAAGCCTGTTGCTGTGACACTAAAGTACGAGTTTGGAAATGAGAGTAGGTAGTAGCAGATGAAGCAGTATTGCTGCTGTTTTGGGAACAGGAAAAGGTGTGATCACAAAGCAACAATTTGCTACTTTTTGGAAATCAATTCACTATATTCCCTGGCTGTTTCAGGAGTAAAGGGAATTAAACACATACTACATATGAAGAAACTATTTCTCATTAGTTTTGTACTCAGTGTGTGGTCGTAATTTTGGTGAAAATTGTATTTTAATATTATTTTAAGAAAAGTATAACATGTATAATAAAGACATAGTGTGAAATCTTTTAAAAATCAATTTAACCTAGCTCAGCATTAATGTGCACAGAGGTATCAGTTTGTGTCTTCAGCACTGTGAGTGAAGTGGCCAGTTTAGGCAGACAGGAGAATGTCCCAGATCGCTGTCATATGATACTTTTCTCTCTCTTTCAGCACCTTTTTCAACTGTAAATCCCAAATCACAGATGCAGGCAGTCTCCAGCAAAGCCGTGAGCCGTACCTTTAGCTGCAGGCACCTGCAAAAATCCAGTTTGTATTCTGACTTCCAGAGCTGGAACAAATTACTTCTGAGACACCTGCCCCAGGTGAATTAGACAATCACAGTAAATTTAGACAACCTTAAAGAGAACATTTTTGTAAAAAAGGAAACAGAGCAAATAAAGTACAATGCAGAGTAGATACTCTATAAATAAATGGTGCATGAATAAAGTGCAAAATCTGCAAACCTACCTAAGTCAAAAGGGTTTTGTTACAGGCTGCTATTAGGAAGGAAAGTTCTCACAGCTCTGGAGGTCTGTGCCTTCTGGATGGAAACCTCTTCTACAAAGGCAATTCAGCAAGAGAGAAATACCTTCTCTCAGAACGCTCTTATTATCTCCTCACAACTGTAAATGTGCTTTATTTAACCCCACAGAGCACACAGGCACAGGGACTTTGTCACTTGCAGTCAGGTTTACTTGTGCTAATGCTCATAATTCCTTTGCTTCTTGCCTCTGATGCCTTGTAGCTCTTCTGCTTCCTCCTGGCTTAGCTGAGTGAAGAGCTGTCTGTCTGAGACCGCTGTCTGTCCTTCCTGGAGTCACTCTGGGAGCTCCTACAGCCACGTGGAAATGACTTCAGGTGGTTTCTTACGTGGCCTCATGTGCTTGGCTTTTGTAGTGAATGTCTGTTCTTAGACCAGAGCTCCACAGGCTGAGGCAAATATTTGATTGCTGAGCTGAAATGATTAAATGTAGGCATTAAAGAGGAACAGAGGATCTCTCTTCAAGAACTGACCTCCTTTTTTCCCTAGGTGTTTTTGAATACTTTCCATAAAATCTTACAAGATCTGGGATTTGTGCTTTCTAGAAGATAAATATATCTTCTTATAGAGAAACAAGATTTCTATTGAGATACTGATGCATTAATATAGATCTGTATATCTGTCAGACTTACTGCATAACCTATACTGATTTATTAATTTTTTTCTTATTTTCCTTCTTAATTCATAATGTTGCTGAGGTTATTTATTTCCTGAAATTTAGAATACAAACCAATATATGTTTACCTTAAAGGAGAAATTTCAGGATCTTTTTAGAAAGTAGCACAATCCTGCCTGCCCACAAATAGCCTTTTCTGCCTTCAGTAATAGCATTTGAATGTGTGATACTTGGTACATGAGCCATTAATTTGTGCCTTGGAAAGATATTGAAAGAATGATCTCCACTTTACAGTGATTCTACATGAGATTATATAAAGTATAGATTTTGAACTTGTGAGAGACTATTGTGAATGTCTATTTTGAAATATGTAATTTTATGAATGAGTCATTGTAGTATGTCCAATGGCAATGACTGACAGAGAACTGAGCTTTTAGGAAAATAGACAGTGATGCAAAGTCCTTTGCAGGCCCACAGCTTGCACTTCCTTCAAAAGGGACATCAGACAATGTTTAATCCATTGTATGCCACATTGATATCATCCTGCCTTAGCTACCAAAAGGACATGTCAAATACCAGAGAGAAATGGAAATATAATTTTACCAAGACACCTCTTAGTCTCAAAGGGTAAAAGCTGGCAAGGTGGGCTGAAAGATTTATTTTCCATTGCCTTATGCTACCTTTTATAAATCATGTTGCCTCTTTAGTTTTGCTAAAAACTCCAGTGCTGCCTTTTTTATTATTTTGCTCAGGATTGCTGTCAGGCTGACAGACATAAAATTACCTTGGTCCTTCCATTTACACTGTTTGGCACAACTTAGCTTTTTTTTTCTCTAAAGCTGAATTTTAATATTGATTTCTCCTTCCAAGCTGGGAGACTGTCCTTGGAAAATTTAAAAATAATATCTGATACTGTATTGTTCACATCCTGAAATGACAAGCATATGTAATTGAGATATAAAATGGTTTTCTATATAATTAGGCTTTGCATCTAAAAGGAAAAACCTGTAGCAGTAGAGAATGACTTAAAATGTGATTTTTCTTTTGGTAAGAATTACTTGTGTGCAGTTAGAATTTGAATACTTATCTTCTTGAACTGCTTAATCCAGCAGCCAGTGAGTATAGGATGGTTTTGTAGCCCTGGAATTCCTGCACACAGGAGGGCAAGTTGGGATGATAGGTTATATTATTGCATAAAGGTTTATTTAGAGGTCAAATAATGACAAGTTAAAACATCTTACTAGTTATTAAGTAATTTGCAAAAGCAAATCAGTGCTTATGAGAACTCAAAACCAGCATGGGTTGATTATGAATTCAGAAGGTCCTTCAAGGGAGCAGTCTGGTTTATCAATGTGTGCATTGCATTTTTAAATATAAAAGAAGTGAAAGACTACTGAGGACTTTTCTGAAATGGCCACATTCATTCTTTATTGCAGATGCAAAAAAAAAAAATCAAATGGTAATTTTAGTAGTGCTGTGATTGAAATACATTGGCATAGTGAGAATGTCTTTATAGTGAATAAAGTCTTTATACTATTAAAAAAAGAGAAGGAAAAGCAGTACTTAGGAAGCTTCTAAAAATGAATATGCTGTCTCTTAGATTTCTCTGTAGAATTCCAGAGAGTTCCTACTTTAATACTTTACATCCCATGCTGAATAGTAGGCTATGATTAAAACTAAGCTCTAATGTTTCTCATGGCTGCAACTTCATTGCAGAAGTATCATGATTAGAAGATTTTTTTTCTCCAATAAAAAGTATTACTTTATTCAGCACAACGTGTTTCCCTGAAGATTTGGTGGTTTATTTTAACAAATTTGATTCTACTTCTGTGCTCATTTTAATGTCTTCAAAGACATTAAAAGTTACTTTAGTAGTATCACATAATTTTTCACTTTTAATCTATCATACAGGTATTTAACTTTTTCCTTCTTTCCATGAAAAACTATTTAATATTAAAATGTGCCATTTTATTCTCATTAAATAATAAATTTTTAACATGATTTATTGTATTTAAAATTACTTGTGGTAGTGATTATATTTAAAACAGTAGGATCAAGATGTATTTTATAGTGTGGAGAATCTATCATGACAAATCTTATGGAACATATTCTTTATAACATAAACATAGGTATAACTTAGAACATAGCCTTATAAATAGGGCTATTAAAAATAGGAATCTGATTCCACCTGCATGTTCACTGCACTGAGTTGCTACCTAATATCAGTGAGTTGTCTTTCATTTAATCTTCATTGCACTGCTGGAATGGTTCCTGCAGCAGAAAGTCTTAACACTATTGAAATTAGCAGCAAAGCTTCCTCTGCTTTCAGTCATTCCATGATTTTATCCTAAATGAATAACCCTTCCTGATGCTGATAAAATCAATACAAGGCAATGAAAGCTGCTGTGGAGGGATGCCCACAAATGATCAGATTCATTGTAATTAAACCAGACAATTGCTGCTGTGCTTATGTGGGATGCAAACCTAGAGAAACCTTGTTCCTTGGTTTCAGAAGCAGGTCCAGAGACCTCTGTGCTGGCTGTCACTGCAGGGGCAGTTCTGCCCAGGGAATAGGAGCCTTCAGTGGCATTTTGCCTGCTTGCCCCAGCAAAGCTCTTGGCTCCAAGCTCTGCACTGCCTGGGATTGCTCTGAAAAGCAATTAGCTAACTGGCCTTGTTCTTCCAGCTCTGCTGACATCAGCAGTGCTGCTGGTGGCCAAGGAGCTTTAGCATGGATCTCTTTGATGTAATGTCATCAAATAGAGCATCTGTAGTAGCTTCAGCGCAGCCTCACACAGGAGAGTGGAGGCTCTCAGAGAAAGGTCAGGCAGGAGGTAAGGAGCATGTCCAGACATTTATATTAGGCAGCATTCAATGACAGAAAGATGAAAAGCTACCAGGTCGTTTCAATGTGCACTCAGAAAATGGGGTATGTGTAGAGAAAAAGAAATGCAGCTGGCATAGTGGTGAGTTTATTTAGTGTGGAAAACCTGGGCAGAAGTACTCTGAATCTGATTAAGAGAATGGTTGGATCAAATGTATTTCGCAACCTGTTTTTTGGCAGTTCTTAGGCTTCAGACATTACTTCAACAACCTCTCCATGGCAGAAAATGCTGTGAAAACGGTGAATTAATCAAAGAAGCTACACAGTGTTACTGCATGCTCAGGTGGGGAGAAGCCAGGAAGGCACTTGCTTCTCTTTTTCTCTGGTTGACTAAGTTACTTACTTTATACAAAGGGTTTAATTAAGTTTAAGTTACAAAGAACATTTTACATTCTTTAATTTTGTCTACTATCTTGTGAATCTAAGAGGGTCAGTGAATTCCTTCCTTCCTGCTGCTGAATTTAAGGCCAGGGATCTGATACTGAATGGGCCTGCTGACCTTTTATACAAAAAGCAAGTAGAATATAAGATAAATACACTGTTGTGAAGAACTTTCAGTTTTGGGATTATTTTATGGTGCTGAAATAGGGCTCATGACAGATCCTGAAGCACCCATTCTTTCAGATCTGGTGTCACATTTTCATAAGATTCCCACTGAAAATAAGGATACTGCTGCTCTGCTTTGGTTCTGTCTAAGTAGTGAGCCACTGGTTTCTGTGGGAAAAAAGACAGAAATCAGGGGAAGATTGCAAACTGTTGCCTCAGATTGACTTCACTTCAAAGTAAAGTTGGAAAATGAAATTTGAAACACTCCATAGTTACAAAGACTGTCCCACTGTGGATTGCTATGGAAGGCTTTTTATTTCTTCTAGTGCCATACCTGGTTACTGATGTTCTGCTTTAATATCAGTAGGATCAATGGCCACTCAGGTTATAATGAGTCATCTCTGCTTTCCCAGCTCTTTCAAATTCTGTTTCTGAAGGCTGGAGTAGCATTACTTACTTTTTATGTTCAGGCTGAGTTCTTTCTGCAAAATCACCATTGAAGGGTCACTGTTGTTTGACATTTTAAGTATATTTGTTGCAAATAATCTATCCTCACAGCTTCCTTGTGTTACTGGTTATTCTAGATGGCATAAAGGTTATAACTTATTTTATTTTTCCTAAAATCTTATTTATTCGGTGTCCTCCTCTGCAAGCTGTGTTCTCTTTTCTGGCATTTCACTTCTCTTTATTGCATAGATATTGAATAGAAGTGAGCATTTACATTTCTTGGTTTATCTTATCGTTTTGTTAACTCCTGTTGTGCATAGGTTCTGTTAACAGTTCAGAAGCTGTTTCCCTGTTGATCTTCATATCATTTCAGTATTTTGAGGTCCTTTATTGCTTTTCTTTGCAGTCTTCTCACTTTGTGAATTCTGGCAGCCTTACACAGTGCTGTTGTTGGGTTTGGGGGTTTTTGCATCCTTTCAGTTCCAGTTCATAATTCTCTTAATCCTCTTTGGATTTCATGTTCTTATATGTGTCATATACTCTCTATTTTTCCTCAAGAACTCTTTTGACATTCTTAGTCATCCACATCAGTCTCATCCTTCTTTTATGCTTAGAATAGCTGATGTTTCTCATGCTCTTGCAATCCCTTGCCCTCCCTTCCTTGCCCCAACTCCTGCTTTGTCCATTATTTAGCAGTGGGTATGGCTGGATTGAAAGAAATAGCAGGTCTCATGGAAGTCAATGATATTGAGTGTCTGCCTATTTCGGGGAGGCATTGATGTTTGGCTCCAGTGGTTCTGAGTCAGCCTTTGCCCCCAGGCCACTGCTGCATTGCTGGCTCATTTGCACAGCAGAGAAGGTGGTGCTTGCTGATGCAACAGGCACAGGCTGAAGAGATACAGATTCTGCTTGCCAAAAGGGAAATCTGTATTTGAGCAGGATGCTGAGGCAGAGGTAAAAAATAAACTGCTGCGTTTTTCAGATTATGTGCTGTATTTCTAGGAAGCCAAACCCCATCCTTCTGCAGAGTGTGTCAGCTAATGCACTATGAAATGTGGCATCTGCTTTTATAGTGGGCACCTCTCCATCAGAGAAAAAATCAAATCCATTTTCTGTGCACACACTCCAACCTCAAACTTTCATATTTGAATATAATTTAATTAGTCTTTCTGATGGAGTCATAGCATTGCAATATTGTGTCTGAAAACAAAATTAGATTTGAAGTATGGAGAAAAAGAATAATTCACATGGGTTTACAGGGTAGACTTTTGACAAAAATTCGATCTAATGAAGAAGCTTTCCTGTCTGTTTTTGTATAGCTTTGTTCCCTATGTCTTCTATGTAGCCGAACAGCTTATTATTCTAAAAAATATCTTCACAACCACCCTTTTTGGAAGCCCCTGTTCCATTTGCTCTCTCCAGAGTTCTGAAGCTCTCCCTCCCAGGCATGGCAGCACCACCTCTCACTGCCACAAGTGAGGAACAGCTGAATGCCTCCTTTTAATCAGCTGCTCCCTGGCTGGAGTGAGTGTCCCTGTGGGGGCGGATTTGAGCTCTGTGTGTTCCCAGGTGAGATCCACAGTTCAGGAATATGGGCAGGGGGAAGGCAGCATCAGCCTCTTTTTCTTGTGCCAGGTACTGAAAGCAGTGTAAGACATGCAGTCCTATTTTTTTTTTTCTTAAGTTGTTGTTGTCAAAACTGCCTGAAATATTTTTGAGCTCTTTTTTCTCCTTTCCACTCTGAAAGAAAACTTTCAACTACAATTTGTTCTTCAATTACAGCTGCTCTGTGGAGACATGGCACGGATGGAGACAGGTACTTTGTGTATGTCTTCACATTCTGGCAGTCCAGGACTACATCTAGGGGCTGGTCTAATATTTGACATGCTTTAATTTACCTTGGAGTGTATGCCTGACTGCAAGATACTAAGAAACTGTGTTGTTAGCCAGGGATCTCCTTGGCAAAGGTCACAGCCATTTGAATTTCCATTGAGAACACAGTGTACTGAGGGCTAAAGCAGTTCTGAGGTTCCTCTGAGACAGAAAAATTTCAAAAATAGTGATGCTTGAGACAAAGTCTTTCCTAGAATTTTTGAAAGAATTGTGGTTTTCTCTTTCAGCTTGGTTTATATCTTGAATTCTTAAATATATTTGTGCTGGCATTTATGAAAGGCTGTGTAAGATACAAAGTACAGCTGTAACCTACCCACACTGTGACTCTAGAAGGGGATTTTGTATGGTAGGGCACACACACGTGGTTTATATTGCTAAGTGCTATATTAGCTCTCAGGGGGCTAAAAATGCTAAAAATTATTTCACTGTCATCAAGTGTTATTTAACCCACTGTATTGTACACAAACTAGGTCAAAATGTGCTGCAGCTTCGTAGAGCCCTTAAACCTAAATCAACTTATCTAAATTGAACCTTTAAGAGAAATTCACCATTTGCTTTGTTTACAATTTTCTAAATTCAGTATGAGGCAAGAGGAAGCAGTCTCTATCTTTAAAGAATTAAAATATGCCCATAAATAAGCTCAGTCACTTGCCTTTGTAGAGAACAAAACAAAACCCCCTCATCTACTAAATCAGCTGGGAGCTGAAAATAAATTTTGAGATTTTACTCTATGTTGGTTTTGTTTGTGGTTTGGTTTCTTTTTTTTTTTTAACTGTGTATTTATATGGAACAGCAAGCACAGATTATGCCTTAGTAATTTTTATGGATTCGGCATCTGTCTCTTTGCTTTTATTCACATATTTTCATAGCCATAATCTCTAGTTTCTTATTTGATGATGCAAACCTTTCAGACGTAGAAATGGATAAAAATCTTACTGAATCTAGTGAGAGTCATTTTCAGGAATAATCCCTTTATTAGACAGGAAATAAAAGACCCCAGAGCAAAAAAAAAAAAAAAAAAGGCAACATGTATATATTAAATGACTGAAGATATTAGTGTCCAATATTTGCCTAGCTAGGTTCCTGCACAGAGAAATGCTTGAAGAATTCTTTACAATAGCAAACTGGAAAAGCCCCAAGACCTAATCCACCTGATCCTAAGTTTTATTTTGCATGCAGAGAGCTCTGTTGTGTTTGAAATTGCAGAGTGTGTTGACAGGTCTGTCAGCTGTCTCAAGCTGATATCCATGATGGGGTACACCCCCTTCCCTGGGAAGTGGCACCCTACCTTGAGACCTCAGTTCCACAGGCATTGAAAGGAGCCTTACTCATGAGTTCAAAGCTGTGAGTGAACTGCATCAACAAGCCAACTGTGTGAGGCAGGTGATTATAAAATATTGAGATTTGGCTGCACTACCTGATTTTCAATTAGCTTCAAGGGCATGCAGAAGAAAGCAAAAGTGTGACAGAATTTGTTAGTTGTTTTAGAAATATTAATATGATGCAAACCTGGAATATTTCCATGGAATTAAACACATCACAGCACATCCTCATTTGATGTGCTTGGGCAGTGATGTCTCTGATGACAGAAAAATCCCCAAACCCTCTAAGTGACAAAGTGTATTTCACAAGCCCCTTTTGGTACTTGCACCTGCTAACTGAAACACATAAAGAGAGAGTCCTTAGTGTGCTGAAGAATTTTGTTATTTGCATCTCCTCTATTACTGATTGAAAACTCCTCTGTTGCCTTGTCTGCTACCAATGTGATCCCTCAGTGCTTTTCTATAGGGATTTGTTTCCCTAGTCTATTAAGCTGGTCTTTGTGTTGTCAAGAGCTACACAGTAAAGCCTTATGATATGATGGGATATTTACTTTGCTTCCTCATTTATGTTTTTGTCCTTTCAAGCTCTTTGAACTCCAGTGGAAGCACCGTTGTGAGAGGTTTGACCTAACATGGTCCTGTGTTTTGTTGAATGTCACCAAAAAGCCAGGAACAAAACTTCTCGGTAGGGTAGAAATCTGGACATCCTACAGCATCTGGAGAGACAGAGAAAGGAATTTTTGAATAATGCATAAGTCATATGTGTTTAGATACTCATAAAAACAAAGACTGATGATTTGTTCAAGGTGTTAATGTTAAAGCCAAAGATGGAACCTTTGTGTGACAGTCTCTGTTCTACCTGGTGAGGCACTTCAAAAATTGTCGTATCATTTCATATTGAGATTATATCACACTTCCTAAATTATTTAACTGCAATCTAATTACTCCTGTGAGTAATGCAGCTCATTAGATCTATTTGTAAGACTGACAGATTTTAAACAAAAATTACCTTAAATGCTTCCCCTAGATCTGAAATCTAGACTTGTGTTCCTCTTCAGTAGTGTCATATATTTGCCTCCCCCATTCTCTAATGCACTTACTGTGTCTCCCCTCATTCCATGGGCCTGTCATCTTCTCATTATCTCTGGTTCCTGTTTCAGTGTGGGGTGCCAATGCCAACAGAGACATGACTGCATTTCCCCCAGTAGGTACCATTAGCATAGAGAGAAAGCTTTCTTCTTACAGTTGTTAATTCCTACTTTAAAACCAGTTTGTGCCTATTTCTCATTGTGAAACAGGTATGGGCAAATCTTGTGTGCTTTTGCTGCAGTAGAAAATTGTCTTCCAACAAAATAAGTTTGAAATAGATTTTGTGTCATATCCATTGCTGAATACATAAATTAATTAATGGTTTGCAAAGATAAATATGAGAGTATTTACCTTTCATTTCTGGCTGTAAGTGCTGGCTGTCCTGCATACGGTGTAGCACGTATTCCTGCAAAAGGCAGAATGGATCATGTGAAACTGTGAAATGACACAGCCCCAGAATGAAGTAGGACACTTCTTGACCTTGGTGTGCTCAGCCATGCAGCTGTAGTCTTCTTATGACAAGGAATGTCTCTCAAAGTAATGTTTAAAGTCAGTTTGGGAAAGGTTCTACAGAGAAATTTGCTAAATTCAAGTTTCCTCTATCTGCCAAGAGAGAAATATTTTTTGAAGCCCAGGTAATGTGTGATTTTAGAAACTGAAGAATTTGACTAGGGACCAGAGAATTTGATTTCACTTTGTGTTCTGCTAAATGTTAAAACACTTGAATTTTTACACATTCCCTAATATCTGTGTCAGTTTGTTAATATTTCATACAGAACCAATAAATTTTACTTATTCTGGCAAAAACACCTCCAGGTAGCGCAGCAGATAGAGTCAGTTTAAAACTGCAAAGCAAGTTTACATTTGAAAGGGTTCATTTGGGCTTTCGGAGGAGAGATCAAAGGGCTTCTGTAGGAAGCGAAGGGATTGTGCCCGACAGCGTGCGCTCCTTTGGGCTGGGCTGCGCTCGGGCAGCGCCTGCAGCGGCTCCGGGGATGGAATTCCCGCTGGGAGAGGTCGGAGCGGCCGCCTGCAGCGGCTCCGGGGATGGAATTCCCGTCGGGTGCTGTCGGAGCGGCCGCCTGGAGCAGCTCTGGGGGCCGGTGGGAGCGGCTCCGGGGCTGGAATTCCCGCCGGGGCGGTCGGGCAGAGCCTGGAGCGGCTCCGGGGGGCTCTGGGAGCAGCATCAGGGCTGGAATTCCCGCCGGGGGCGGTCGGAGCGGCCGCCTGGAGTGGCTCTGGGAGCGGCTCCGGGTCTGGAATTCCTGTCCGGTTCTGTCGGGCAGAGTCTGGAGCAGCTCCGGGGGGCGGTGGGAGCAGCATCAGGGCTGGAATTCCCGCCGGGGGCGGCCGGGCAGCGCCTGGAGCAGCTCTGAGGGGCTCTGGGAGCGGCTCCGGGGCTGGAATTCCCGCCGGGGGCGGTGGGAGCGGCCGCCCCCGCTGCCGGAGCCTCCCCCGGCCCGGCGGGGCCGCAGCTGCCTGGCTGCTGTCTCCTGCAGGCGCCGGGGGAGAGCCCCCACACGGATGTGTTTGCTTGCCTCAAGTCTGTGCAGTTTTTAGTTGTCTCTTCCAGCCTCCGGTGCGGGGTTTCGAAACTCCATCACAAGCCACCAGCAGAACATTCTGAAAAAACCTGGAGTGTGGCTTGTATTTATAAAAGTTATTTGTTTGCATGAGGCACATGTGCTGATACTGTGAGTCATCCATCCATTTTGCTGTGACATTTGCAAGCACAATTATGTGTAGTGGAATTTTTTTGGTAGCTGGCTATGTTGCCCATCTGTGAAATCATCATTCTACCGAGCACTAAAAATAGACATGAAACTCTTGAGAGAAAATTTTGAATCTACTTAAATGACAGTTTGAAATGTGTTCCTGCAGTCAACAGTTTAAATATTTTCTATCCTAAATATGGATACTCTAAATTTAAGGTGATGTAGTCCTGCTGTCACCATTTCAATTCACCTTGCTAGCACAGTAATAGAGCTGGAAATAATTTCTGGCTGGAAACCTGGTCTGGTGCCCACCAAAGCCAAATCACTTGGGCCCCAAAGGAGCAGGACAGGCATAGGCATGAGAGAGCTCTGGAAGGTGGATATAACACATGGAGTGGAAACTATTTATTAATAGCAGGGGATCCCTGGAGAAAAATGTGAGGACAACCCATGACTGTAGATCAGAGAGGAACAAGGAGAAGATGATTTTTTTTCATTTTTGACATCTAGGAAATGAAACTTTGAGATAAAGAACAACAGAATATTGAGCAACTTTTAATTAGCTGTATTTTCAGTCAAAGGAAGTTGGTGAAAAAATATGGTAGACACTGAAAATAGTGAAGAGCTGCAGCTAAAAGAGGGAGCTGCTGGAAGAATATAAACTGTGTTGCTGAGTAATAGCATCCTAATTGAAGCCACACAAAGCCAAAGAATCTAATTAGTCAGGAAAACACATTTCATTACATTCTTAGTAATTTGTTTTGGAAAAGTCCAACTGGATTTTATATTTGACAGATTTCATTGTGTTCAGAGCAGATTACACTGTTTATACTTGTATATAGAGATAATGAACAATATAGTTGCAGACTATATGTCTTTTATAGAAAAGAATGTTTAATTCAAAATCATGTTTGCAGTTGTTCCTTGCTATCTGGGTACCATTCTATGAACTTCTGCAGAGGGGATGGACAAAATAAATTGGACTTTTGTTGAGTTGGTGAGCCATGCTGGAGAGCATCATCCATTTCTTTAATCCACTTGAAGCTTCAGCTCAGGCAAACAAATGAAAAGAGCATTGCCCGCACATCCTGCTGCCTTCCCTCCTTCCTTCCCTTCTCCCTCACTCCCTCTCACTCTCCTTGTCTTTGTACAAATTTTTACAATGAGATTTTTTCACAAAATATAGAGCTAAATCTCCAGCTAGACTGAAGTAGTCTTACTCACTTCATTTATATTCACCTTTAAAAAATTTGTATTTCTGGTGAGATTATATGCAAATGATTACATGGCAAGACCTCAGTGTGGTAGGTTTCTTGTATCTGGAATTATTTTTTTTCAAGTGCTAAATAGGAGAGAAGAAAATAAAAATTATGCTTAGTATCAGGATACTTTGCTCATGCAAATTAGTAAAAAACCCAGTGATGGAAAACCATAAAAGAATATTCTTGCAGAGGACATATAAAAATTCAGCATTTTATCCTCTTGAAAGTTCTTTACCTATTAAATCTCAAGTGTGGATAAGGTCAATAACATGGACAATTAAGCCTCCCTCTCATCATTTTTATCCTATAGTGGATTAATGTATTTTAAAATCCATTTATGTACATTTTTATCTACTTTTGAGATCCAAGTTAATGGTTTTTCAGAAGTCTGTACTTTTTCTATTTTTCTATGTAAATTACATCCACAATAACAATGTGCTATTTTAAGTTCTTTAAAGAGTCACCCTTACTCACAGTGACATCAGAAAGGTGATATTCACTGATCTGACATAAACAATATATGAACATATTTAAATTTCATCATGGTCTTTTTTAGATAAAAATTTGAACTAAATCTTCAAATTCAAACTGTAGCTCCATCATACTTTAGATGAGTAGAATGAAAATATAAGTCTTTAGACAAGAAGAGAGCCTACACATGAAAATATATACAAAATTAAAAGGAAATGTATAACATGGACAAGAATTAATCCTGCAAATCCTTGTTTGCAACATAGCCATGTTTCCTTAAAATATTCCTCCCATGAATAAGGATAGTAATAGTTTAGTATATATTAGGATAGTAATAACTTCAGCTGGACTATTAGAATTAATCATGGATTAACCTGCATGAGTGAGAATCCCTCCCTTGTTAAGGATGAGGCCACTTCTGCAGCTTCCCATTTTTTGTAAAATTACATATTGGTGACGTAAGTTCCTCCCACATGCATTGCAACTGGATTTGGTTTTGCTTCCTGCAATGATCTCCTTCACAGCATTGCTGTGCTCCACTCCAGCAGTTCATAGTGGTTGAAATTTTGGTTAAGCAGATTTATCCTTCTGCACAGCGCCCCAAAATTCTTAATGGGCTCTCTATGATACCCCTGAGTCAGTTTCTTCATCTGCCTCTTTCCCTTACATAGAATAAATCCCTGAGAAGCAGTAAATATTATCAAGAGGGGAATGATGGTTATTTAGCTGGAAATCTGCAATAAATATATTATAATATTGAATATATCTACTCCCTGCTCTACCAATCTGTAACATATAAATGAAGTGCACTGAGTATGGTGTGGCACAGAGGTATGACACATGGGACCATCCATATTTCTTTCTTTTCTGGACAATGTCATTTCCATTCAAACTGTCATCACTTGTTATAGTAGCTGGGACATACTCTAAAACATCCACAGAATGCTGGCCATTTCATTCAGGAGTGAGTAACCAATATCAAAGTGACAGAAAAGTGAAGCAATACTAGAGAAACAACTGGACACCAGTTTCTAGAAGAAAAGAAAACTGTTCAGAGAAGAATTGATGGCTTCAGTAATTAGCACTTTTGTAATTAAAGACTATCAGTGTTCCTGAATACTTCCTCAAAAGTTTCTAAACAGACTTGCATTTTCTTTTTAGCTCTAATTTTGATTTGAAAATATAGTAGGTAATTTGATCTAGCAATAAAGGGACAGTTAGCTTTTGAAATATGCGCAACTACATGCTTACAAGTTTGGACCAACTGTGAAATTTTTTTCTCTGTTTAATGGTTTTATTGATTTTGAGGAGTATTTGGTAGCTTTCAGTACATATTGCTGTGGTCATTATAAGGACTGGGGGTTAGAAAATAGACATTGGTGAGGCCAAAATCAGGAAATTTATGAAAACATTTGCAAGGGAAGCAGTTTTGTTGGAGATGTTTTTGTTTGTGTTAGCCCTAAACCTTAGCAGATGCGAATTTCTCAGTAGTGCCTCAGTGCTTAAATTAATGAGCCTAACTAAAAAATATTATTTGGATGCTGGAGTCCAGCTTTGTCAGGATACTTCTTAGGTACTTGGGTTAGGCACTGACTCCTGCTAAGCACATGAGGTGCCTTCTTCAGTGCCTGCAGTGGTTGTTAGGCAACTAATCTTGATTTAGATACTTCTGAAAAATCTACCAAGCATAAATATCTGGCTGTTGAGAAGTCCTAGTTAATTTCTGGACATGTAAGGCAAGTACCTAAGTACGTTAAGATTGTTTAAACTGGAAACACCTGCACTGTAATGAAACCTGTGAGAGCGTGTGGTGCCATCCCAAATCAACCAAATCTGCAACAGCTGAGACAGTCAGGTCAGAAAATTGCAAAAGAGGAAGCATCTGTGGAAGGCTGCTCTCCCAATCAGCCTTGCTGCTTCTTTTTTTTTTTTTTAATTCTTCAATTAACAAAGGTAAAGCCAAAAAGGATGGGCTCTACCTAATGGAGAGCTTCTTATAAAGCTGCTGGCTGGGCATTCTATTCTTCACTGGATCCCAGGAGAATATCAGCAGTATTAAGGTTTTATTGCTCATCTTCTAATTACTGTCTGTAGATGTTATATATTATTAATTAGATAGAGATAGTTGTGGATGAAGAATGGATGAAAGAGTGGGTAGGCACATGAATACAAAAGTGGGAGAGGAAAGGTGTAGTAGAAATAGTTTAATGGAAAAGTTTTCTTAATCCTTTTTGTCAAATATAAGGGTTCACACCCACCGAGTTTGACTGTGGCTTGAAATACTCTTTAAAAATATGGGGAAATGTTCATTGCAGAGAAAACAAGCTATAATTTTGAAGGATCAGTTCTGTTTCAAATTGGAATTTATGTCTATAATTCTTACGGGACTTCATTATTCACTTTTTGTTGTGATTGAAGCAGTGTCTTGCCGTCAGGGAAGGTGGCTGTCCCGAGTTTGCCCCTTTGTGGTAGCAGCTCACAGTCCCTCCAGACACGGCGCTTCTGGGGTAGCTCCACTACCAATGAGACAAAATCAAAACGAATGTTGGAGGGTTCTGCAGTGGAAGGTAACGCCAAAGTTACCTTCCCCCAAAAGATTTTTTTTTTCCCCCAAGTCAATTTATTTATTTGGATAAACTTTGAAGATCCTATATTAGCTTGAAGTCAGAACGAGGGCATTTCAACAGGTCAGCGGAGAGCTCGGCGTTGGGATAACTCGGGAGTTTTCCTGGAGGTGAGGGCAGAAGGTGCGGGCAGGGGCGGAGCGGCCGGGGAGCCCTGAGCGGGGACACGGGGACAGGGAGACGCTAAAGCCGCGGTCGGTGCCCCGGGCGCTGTCGCTGTCCCTGCCCTGGGCCGGGGGCTGAGAAGGACGGGGGCCCCGGGAGCAGGTGCCGGGGCTCAGGCGGCGGCGGGCGCGGGTCTGTCGGCGGTGCCGGAGCTGCGGGCGGTCGGAGCGGGCCCGCGCCCCCGCCCGGCCGCAGCAGCAGGTGTCGGTGCCGGCGGTGGCAGCAGCGAGGGAGTTAAAGCCCGCGGCGGCGGGAGGAGGGGGACTGCGAGCGAGCAGGCGGCGGCGGGAGGAGGGGGCCGAGGCGGAGCAGGCGGCGGCGGGAGGAGGGGGACCGGGGAGCAGGCGGCAGCGGCAGGAGGGGACCGAGGAGCCGGCGGCGGCAGCAGCAGCCGGGTTGCTAGGGATGGAGAGATCCCGTGTCACCCGGATGTGAGTGTCATGTTGGCCCAAACTCTGAGGGATTTGGCAGCGGCGAAGCAGCAGCGGCAGGAGGAGGAGGAGCAGCGGCGGCCCCTCGCACGTCTCTAGTCACTACCATGGGGGTCGGGTAGCGGGTAGCGCAGGGGCAGCGCGCACCTGGCTCGGGGTGGGGTTGGGGGGCGTCTCTGCCCTTTTTTCTTTTTTCATTTTCCTCTCACACGCTGGAGAAAGTGAGAAAAATGCACCAGCAGCCGCAGCCCGAGCAGCACCCTGAAGGTAAGAGCCGACCGGGGCGCCCACCAAGGGCAGCGGCGTGCTTGGGGCTGAGGGGAGGGTGGGGGCGGGGGAGGATTTGTGAGGGATTTGGGAGTCGGGGATTGGGGGGATTAGGGAAGGGGTTGAGGATGGGGTCGGTTTGGGAAGGGAAAGGAATGAGCGGCTGTGTTCGAGGAGGGACCGCGAAGGGCAGGGGATGTGGCGAAGGCGGGACAAGGTGCTGCCCTCGGCGTGTGACCAGCGTGCGAGTGCATTTATGCGCGTCTGTCCCTTATCCTGGGGCCATTAATATCAGCTGCGGGAGGACGCGGCTGGGGCTGCGTTTGCCTCATCCGTGTGTACCTGGGGCTGAGCCTGCCCGGAGCTGCGGCTCCCGGGGGCTGCCCCGCGCCGGGCGGGAGGGCGGCGGGGCCGAGGGCAGGGCGGCGGGCGCGATGCGCTCGGCCCCTGCCCGGCGGGGCGCACGGGGGCGAGACGCGGGGCTCCGCGCCGCTAATCCGCTCCGCCGACGGGCTCCGGCGCTGCCACAGCCCCCGCTGTTGTTTATAAATGATTCCTCCCTCCTCAATCAGCAGCAAGTTTGTGTTGCCCCCGAGGAACGCAGTCACCCGGGCTTTGTTTCCCTTTCGAGCATCCATTTAAAAAGACGATGGCTGTATAGATAGATGAGTAGGTGGGTGGTTTATTTGCGCCGAGCCACGTTTCATGGCATCCCGAAGGGCAGGCGGAAGGCGGGGGAGATGGCTGTGCCATTGCATTTATATCTGGGGGAGGGAAAAAAAAAAAGGGGGGGGGGGCGGGAGGGGAAGCAGGGATGCTTTGGGAAAATGTTGGAGGTAGCTGTGCCACCTTTGCCCCCGCGGCGGCTCTGCCCCCGTGTCACCCAGCTGTTGATGCTGTTGATGCGCCGCCGCTGGCCAGCGCTCGCCGCGCCGGGGCCGCTCCCCGCGGAGCTCCGTGGGGGCCCCGCCGTGACCCCCCCACTCCCCGCCGCCATCCCGGGGAGCCATCTTAGGGCATTCACATCTTAGGGCTCCCGCGCCCCCGGAGCGGGGGCCGGCGCCGGCCTCGGCCGCGTCCAGGCGCGTTCGCGGCGCTCCCGTGGTCTGTGCCCCCCGTCTGGGGCGGGAGGGCTGTGCTTTCCCTGCCTCTCCGCCGCTTGACGGGGAGCGATCTTTCCTCCCCTGCCTGGGTAGATCCCTTTCACATCATCTCTTTTGCCAGCCCGAATTCCCAGCACGTATATTGTGCCGTTCCTCCATTTTTTTTCCCCACCCAGGCATCAAGTTTTGAATCGCACTCAGGAGCCTCTCCTTCCTACAGGTGCATGTAGGAGTAGACTGTTGCGCTAGTCAAAGAGCTCGCGAGGAAGGATCCTTGCGAGGAGGTGGTGTTTTGCCTCTTTGCTGTCATCTGCATAAAGAGCACTAGATTATTATTTGGAAGGTGCAGTTTATTTTTTAAATTCTCACGAAGAGGCAAAACCAAACACCATCCTTTTACAAAACCAGAGCGTATCCTTGTACAATGGGTCCGTGGTTGTGATTCCTTGTGCACAAGACAGCAGAGCTTTGTGAACGTGTTTATCACAGACAGTATTGGATCTTCGCTCGTGGGAGGCATCCACGCATTTTTCTTTGAGAATGCAAAGCAGGGCAAGATTTAACTTGCTTACAGAACTTCCCCCTCTACCTTGCTGCTTATTCTTAATTGAACAGTGTGTAAGAATTTGGAACGACTATTCTTTTGACCAAAATAAATTGAGAGAGTAGTAAATGTGAAGGTGCTGCAGCAAACTTGATCTTAAAGGGTAGGTATGGTTTACTGAATAAACACCAGGACAGGAAGGCTTCCATCCAGTTAGAAAAAGACATTATAAGTGGAAGAATCAAAATGAGAAGTGTTTGTGTGTCAATACTTACATCAGTCCTGAAGTTGTAAAACTGATTCCTGAGCCTATTTTCTACTGTGCAATTGCATATACCACAGCACTAGTGTATGCATATGTATCTGTGTATGTAATGCAAACATCACACTGCCAGGAGGTCTTAGAAGAATCTTTTTGGGTTAGACCCATTTTAGTGTAAAGCAATTATAACCAAGTACTTTTTTCTTTTGTCCCACAGAGGTGAACTATGCAAGCAGCACCAGGATTCCTCTCCCTGGTGACGGACCAGCTATTCAGTCAAACAGTTCAGCACCATCCAAGCAAACTGTTCTATCTTGGCAAGCTGCAATCGATGCTGCTAGACAAGCAAAGGCTGCCCAAAACATGAGTACCACCACAGCCCAGCCTGTAGGATCTCTGTCCCAAAGAAAACGCCAGCAATATGCCAAGAGCAAAAAACAGGGTAACACGTCCAATAGTCGGCCACCCCGTGCCCTTTTCTGTTTATCCCTCAACAATCCAATACGAAGAGCCTGCATTAGTCTAGTAGAATGGAAGTATCCTTTTTTGCAGTTGGCTTTTTAAATGATTTTCTTACATTTACTGATCATGTAAAGGGAAATGTTTTACAGGATCTCTTGGAGCATCACAACTTGCATGTTACATCACTTGTATGTGTGGGTAACTGTCATTAATGTCAATGGGAGTTAATTTGGCTTCAGTTGCTGTTAAAGATAGTCTCTTGTGTCATGTTGACACAGAATATCATTTACTGAAGTAGGCAGCTTGGAGTCAGAGGAGAACTCATAGCTGTTCTGGGAGAAGTTGGGGGAACATTTTCAAGCTAACATCACATTCCAGCAAATCTCTGCATTGCATTTTTTGCCTTTCCAAATAAGGAAGAATGGGAATGTACTTAGCCATCCAGTGTTAGGGAGATGGCCAAAGATGTCAAACCTATATCTTCCATATTGCAATTTGGGGTACTGCCATTAGGGCAAATGAGTCAGATGTAGAAATCTTTTTAAAAAGATTGTTTTCCCCGTACTAAACGTAGGGAAGATTTTTACTTAAGCCAAGGAAATGTGTCGTAAATATAATAATCCTCTGAGCTTGTGCAACTTATGTCAACCACCAAACATATTTGGAAGCATGTTCATCTAGGTGGGAGAGCAGAGGTGCTGCCTTGTGTTCATGATGACCTGTGTGAAGGGAAGTCCTTTAGTTCAGTGGTTATGATGTGGAAATATGTGCATTTCTCTGGCAGAATGGATAGCGTGATGGTTTAGTATATTATTTAATTACCAAGAAAAGCTTTGAAATAGAAAATAGTTTTGCTGGGGTACAAGGAGAAAAATGTTAGCATATTAGCCATGGCAACATCCCTGTAATGGGAAACAGCTGTTCAAGACAGTAGATTACTGAAGTAAAACTCAATTTGTTACTATAAACAGAACAGCCAACCTGGCAATAAGAGCTGTTACTCATTTATGGGGTTGGTGCTTCTCAGTTCTTTATACAAAATTCAATTGCAAATTAAAGATAGTGAAATGGCTTCTTCTTTCATTTAAACTGGTAGAAGTCCAACTAATTTCAGTAAATTGGCCTCTCCTTGGCTAAGGTCAGGTAAATGAAATTACTATGGATCTGGAGTGGAATAACTCAGCGAGAATTTGTCCCAGCAGCACCACATCATAAAACAAGATTGTCAGTCTTGTGATGGTATCCAGTCTGGAAAATGCTGTTGTAACTTTATTTTGTACACAATGTAGCAGCTGTTCATGTTGATCTGCTTTGTAGACATAAAAGTGGCCCTCAAGGTGACAAACTTTTAATAGGCCAGCAAACAAAATGTAACACATCTTATAGGACGTATGGGCTTTCTAAGACCTTCCCCCCTCCTCTTTTTTCCCAGGGAGCTTTTTAAACTGGCAAAAATATGCTTTTGAATATATTTAGTACTCTTACCCCAGTCTTTTATTGGACTTTTATGGAAATGTATCTAGAAGTTGTGCATCAAAGGATGCCAAAAATTGTAGCTGAGGTCCAAGCACATCTTTTCCAAGCTCCCACAGATAGGCTCATCTTGGTACCTCCATGTTTCTGGTAATTGAGAACAGTAAAATATCTTGTGAGAAAGGAAAATCAATTATGAACTGAAGGATGAACTTCATATGCATGAATTTTAAGAAAAGGAAGACATATTTTCCTGGAAGACAGAAGGAATCTCCAGGTTCCCACTGCTGTTGTCCTGCCCTAGTATAGAAAGCAGAGCTGCAGTCCATGCTGTTGTCAGTATGGAAGTCTGTAGCCTCTCTTTGTGTGGCTGCCAAGCCAGCCCTATTCTATTTCTATTATATTCTATTTTCTACTCAACTCACCTAAACTTTCATCTGTCTTGGCCAAAGCCAGGATTCAGAAATGCAACTGTCAGAGACATGGAGTGGCTCAGAGCTTTCCTGTGTCAATTGCACAGCTTTCTAGCTCTCCTGTAAGAGAACAGTTGTGGTTTTCTGGGAATCTTTCCCATATCCTGCTGTGAACTGTATTTCCAATGGTTTTCCTCCTTTGGACAAATGTATATTTATGAAACCTTTATATGAGGACAGAACAGCTCCATGAGTATTCCTTGCCCATTATGATGACCTGCATGTAGATTTAAGAGTGGGTAATGATATTCATCTTTAGAATTTAATGTAAAGTGCTCTGTGACAGCATGAGTAATAGTTTTCACTCTTTTCAAAAGGAAGAGGACGTTGAAGGATCATTGTGATGGAAAATAATATGGTATATATAGTGCTATAACTAAAGGTGATGAAGTGTTTGTCAGAGTAATCAGTCAAAAGATTGCCTTAAAGCTTTACCATTGTTGATGCTGGAATGGAGAACTAGACTTAAAGTTTGCAGATACTCATAAGTCATGAGTTCCTTAACGAGATTTTCCAGACCATTTGACATATTTATACTACTGTCTATTTTTGCCAATTGTGTGGCCTTAGCTGTTTACATCCCATTCCCAGAAGATGATTCTAATTCAACTAATCATAATTTGGTAAGTAATCTTGAATTTTTATTTTTTGTTTGCTGTGCTTTTAATGTGATTAACTGCTAGTATTTGAGATTGCACTAAATATAGGTGATTTCAGCAAAAGAAATTGGTGTGTAGTGTTATACAAAATGTATTTGGAATTGCTTTGTGTGTGTTCCCCCCCAGTATTAACTGTTACTTTGTCATTTGTTCAAAATTAGGTTCTTTATTAGTAGAAATCTTTCGAAAGAAATGTGCATTGATATGCTGTGTATGTCTATATATTTGTGTGGCAAAAAAGTTTTAATTTGTTTCCGTTGCTTATATTGATTACTTACATATATTGACTAGCTGTTACTGTTTCTGACACTTGTTTCAGATTTGAAGGTTTGCTGCCTTTCCTAGTGCACTTGTCTGCTCTGTTTGCAGTTTTTAATGGTGTTATTTGGCTGTTTATTTTACTGGGTATTTTAATTTTTAATGAGAGGATGGTGGGAGATTTTGCATTAATACATTTTAAAGTGATAGGAACATCAATGTGAATTTTCAAAGCAATCACTGCTGGTATAAATGATCTTTGAATAAAGGGATGCTGTTGCAGTAAGTGGTATGTACAGATGCATTTCTTTGGTTGAAAATAGTATACTAGGGTTGTACTTGAAAAGATAAAATGGAATTTTTTTTTTTTAATTCTCTAAAACAAAGGCTGTCAAGGGTAATATTGAATTACATGTAATGATTTTGTTGTTTATATTAAACTCCATCTTGAAATAGTAGAGTGGTTTTGTGTACTCATAATCTGCATGTGACTTTTAGGATGGGAAAGAAGTTCATGAAATAAAGAAGTGGGTACCAAGAAGTAGATATCATTTTGTATTCATTTGCCTGGAAAATTGGGGTTGATATGAGGTCTTCTATTTTATGAACTTGTTTGGGTAATTTGTGGTGTGTTTATTTTTCTAAAAGTAATGATTTTGTGCAGATGACTTTTTAATTGCAATTAAGTAAATATGGACAATAAAAATTGCTGATGAAAGGCAGAATAATTCAGGTCAGTGTAAAGGAAGAGTTATGCAGCTGTGTATCCAGCCAACCAACAGATTTTCTTTTTTTCCCCTGAGAAATTCAGGGCACAAATCTCCATAGCTGTCAGTCCACCCCAAGATCTGCTAATAACTAATTTCAGAAAGCATTACATGAAAAGGGTAAAGTAGTTACTTGTGTCAGAGGCTAATAATTTTTAAAAATGTTTCTAGCATTAGTTTTGTTAGGTTACTGTCTGGTGTTTCTGAGCCAATTTCAATTCTACAATGTGCTAATATTTAGAAAGAAAATGGACATTTTCATCCCTGCTGATTTCTCTTTTTTTATTTGATGTGGCCAGGCTAGTCTAAGAAATAATAATTGGTGTCTTTTTTTTTTTTTTCTTTTAGTAAGAGATTCTTAAACCTTATCTATTTTAAGTAAAAGGGCTCTTGAACCCCTCCAATTATATGTATGTAAAGTTTAGTTGGCCATTAAGTGATCTCAAATTGTCATTTAATTTTGCATCCTGTTTATCCTGTAGTTGAGTCATTCCACTAAGTTTGCTCAAAGAGCAGAATTTATACTGGCTATGTACTTTGAGCTGCTGGGACAGATTTAAACTCAATAAGGGAGCACACAGACATATCCTGTGTGTTCAATCTAATAAAATAAATAGTTCTGGAATGAGCAGCATTGGCTTTTCCTATGATTGGGGTTCTCTACCATGAAATATGTTACCCAGTGGTCTGGGTCCATGCCTCTCCTCTGGAATTTCACTGACAATTTTCCTTGGTTAGTGTGGATTCCAGTGCACTATGAGGGAATACAGGAGAAGAGCTGAGTGAGAAATCTTCAGGCTTGCTTGGGAGCCTGCTGGATCCTGTGTTTCCTGCTGCTTGAGGTGCTTGTGTCAATAAGTGCTGGAGAGAGGAATGTCTTACAATGGGAGTAGGGATTATTCTGTTAATAATGTTCAGACCTTTCCTCTGGTTTGTGAACAGACCAAATATTAATCATCATTGAACCTTTGGCAGGATTTTGGCTCCCTTGGTCTTGCTAGGAGCCGCCCCTTTGGCTCTAATTCAAGTTCATCTTCATAAATTTTAGTTTGCATATGGATATTATATCTAGCTTGGTTCTCTCAATGCTGCTACATTGAATTGAATAGATGAATTGATTTCCATCAGTTAGCTGAACTGGCTCTTTTTTTTTTAATTTGTAAACAGAAAAATGAAGTGTTTATACAAGTGAGGGTTTTCTATGAATACGAAATAGACAAAATTTGTAATCAGCCTCAGGAAAAACCAGTGGAACACTGGTAAATGGGAACTAGAAATGTAAACTTGTTCATTTCTGGTTGGGCTCACGAGAAGGTGAATATGTGAGAATTTGATCAGGCCAAGTGTTCATCCTTTATGACTTGGAAAGTTTGCAGTGGTGACCTCAGTGCAAGGATGTATGTGCAGAGCAGGTGCTCCCACCTCTCTGTGGTGGGAGGTAGAAGGCAGAGCCTGTATGATGGAATTTCCAAGACTTGTGAAGGAATCCTGAGAGGGTTTCTGGGTCTGTCTTTGCCTGTGGCTGAGCCAGTGGAACACTGACCCTGTATCAACCACCCAAACTGGTTGTGTGAGCCATGTTCTCCCTTTCTCATTGATGCCTCCAACACAAAGTCACTTATACGTTGCAGTAGTAATGGAAACGTGAATTTTATAACCAAATATATAACAAACATTGTAAGAAACAGGTATATGTGTCTTAAGATAAATAGTGAATCAAATACATACTTATGTATTTTTTGAAAATAGGCTGTATCTTGGGTATCATTTATTCTTGGAAATGAATCTATCTTTAATCCTAAATATCTTAAGATAGAGGTCTGTGAGAGGGTTCCAAACCCTTTCTTTTGGAACTAGTAGACTATTTATAGAAAACTGATGGTGCAGGGATGGTTCCACTGTGTGTTTCTGTGTTGGTCACTTGTCTTTGATTTGCAAGCTGTGATTACTGATGTTTTTGTGACAGAGCCAGCAGCATGCTATGTGGTATTTATGATAATTTAGGGAAGCAAGAAAAGGTTTTTTCAGTATATTGGTGACTGAATTAAGCAAATGGTAATGGGAAGCAATGATGTAGGAAGAGGAGTCCCTTCCTTTATTTTTTTTTTTTTTTGGTATGTCTTTTTGTGTTTTGAGTGCACAAATTCTGGGTTGTGTTTGAGCTTTTTACCTGTCTCTGGGATAAAGGGTGCACTACAGTTATCTCCTTGCTCAGGGGATTCATGGTCCTACTTACCCTCTGTCAGGCCAGAGGTGTGAGTAGTGAGTGATACAAAACAATGCATTCAAACAAAGCAGAAGTGCAGAATCAAATTCAGACTGGGCTGTGCTTGACCACTTGCCAAGGGTAAGGGAAAATTTGTGTCATCCTTTGTCTAAAACACCTTGATGTGTCTTTGATGTGTGCCAGGAGAGGCAGGAGGAAGGGATCCTCTTTTCTGTATTTTAACTGGAGTTGTTCTCTCCTGGCTGTGTATATTGCATGGACTGCAGCACAGACTGATGAACTTAAGCCTGAATTCTATTTCATCAATAATTAGTCTCTAATCATTGAATGTACTGACAGAAGTGGGCCCTGTTCTTCTCCAGGTAGATGGGTGAAAGTATTATGGAACTGAGAAGTTTTCTGTTAGAGCAGAGCAGGGGCAATGTACTTTGGGATGAAATCCTGCTTCATAATTTAAGGTAGTTTCTTTCATCTGCTTTCAGCAGTTTCAGGTGATCTGAACTTTCCATGCTTAATTGAGCTCTTCTTTTTGGAAGTGTTTCTTGTCTGAGCTTGATAAGAAGCAGTTTCTAGCAGAAAGGGCTTCCTGTATATATATATATATTTTATTTCTGTTTCTGTCTTTTCCTTTATTCCTCATCTGCGCTATGTTATTCCCTTCGTGTCTTTTGTCTTTAACTTCCCACTCATTTCTTTCTTGTTATCTTTTGCCTCTACCCTCTGGCTTCCCTCTGTGTTTTCTCTTCTGTTTGTCCTCTTGTGCAGTATGCTTTTCTCTATCTCCTTCTTCCACCTCAATTTGTCTTCCTGGTGTCATCCTGCTGTCCCATGTTCTGTTCTGTGCTTTGCCTCCTGCTGCCTTTTCCATTGCCCAACTTGCACTGGGCTTCTTTCTTTATCATGTGCAGGCAGACCAGCACCCTACAATGGATTTTGGCCATGGTCAAGACATTGCTGGTTATTATTTTTCTTTCCTTCCTTTTAATAAGTAAATATGAACAGTCAGAAGACATCCATCCATCCAGAGCGGCTGGAAGTGATACCCCTGAAGTTTGAGTTGAATTTTTGATAACACTGCATCTCTTGTGCCTAGACCCCCAAGGCTGGCGTGGTGACACTGTTCTGCTTGAGATTGGCAGCAGAGTCAGGGGTGGGAGACCCAGCTGCGTCAATGACAGCAAGCTGGCAAAGTCCTATGAATAAAGAACTTGCCCGTAGTGCACAAAGGGCCCCTAATGTTAATGACAAGTCTCTGAAGCCCTGATAACAGGATTTTTCAGCCTTGTCTGAGTGCTGCTGTTTGTGGGGAAGCCTCTGAGTGAGGCCATGTGTCTCAGGCTGTGCTTGCAGAGCAGGGCAGTGCTGATGGTCCTGGATGCCTCTTCTTTATCCCAAGGGCTGGGAGAGCCTTAGTGGGGGACACTGCTAGAGAAAGGCAATGTTTGTGTCCTACTTTCAGGCCAAGATTTCCTCTGTAAGGAGCTTTATGGGGCTCTTTGAGTCCCTTCAGCAGGAGGAAAGCCAGTGTTGTGCCTTCAATCTAGGGCACAGCAGGAGAGTGCTCTGAGGAGAACCGGTTGAACTCTTGACTTAGAGGTGTCAAGCTTCCTGTCCTTATCTCATTAGCAACTCGATGACTCACTCAGTTCTGGGGCCACATGACTAATTAATCCACCCATTGAAAAGGTTGTTGGTTTTTACCTGGCACCCAGTTGTCCTTTATAAGGAGATTATCTGAAAATACAGTTGTAGAATTCTGTAAATTTTAATCTCATTTAGTAAATAATTCTAAAGATTTTTTGTTTAATTGCTGAGTGCTCTATGTTGTATCAGAAGGATTTCTGTGTTTATCTCCTGTCTTTGCCATGTTTACTTTTTCAGCTCAAGGGTCTTTAAGGCCTGGCTCTCTTTCCACTCACTTAGAGAAATCTTCCAATCTAAATAACTTTTTGATACTGTGTTTCTGATATTTTTCTATCTTTGGTTTCTTAGCTAATGCGCTCTCCTAATGTCCCTGTTAGCTGGCATCAAAGTCACCCAAGTAAACTTTTGAGGAAAGATGCAAGATAATTTGGATTCTACTGGAAATACTTCACTTTGCTTGGGAAAACATGGTGGAGACCTTAGAATGACTTATGGGTACTTAGCCAAGCTACCCATACTAAGGATATCAGATTAATTTGTTGTAAGAGAAAATATCATTAGGTTTCATCTGAAAAAGATTAAAAAAAAAAAGTATCTAATTGTAACTGATACACCATAGGAATTTTACATTGTGCATCGTTCAAGTCAGTGAAATGTATTTACATGTCTGTGTATGAATAGGAGGGGCCTGTGAGAAAGTCATTTATGAAAAAAAAAAAAAACCCCCACACATTAAAATTAGGAGACTTGGGACAGTTTTTTTGTCTATATGCAAATGCTCTGAGGGATAGTTCTGGTAATGTTTTTTTTGCTATTTTTCATGTACATTGATACCCTGACTTGTATTTTCTTGTTCAAAAATCCATGAAATAACTATTTAACTACAAGAACAACATGCCTTATCTCTCTGAAAATTAATAATAAAGTTATTTCATGGTTATTAGGTGAGGAAGAGTACATCAGTAACCTTTGCACATTTGCAAGAATTTCTCAAGAGATGACATTTCTGCAAGGGGACTATAAAAAATATTGGAATTTGGTACTCATCCCTATCTTCCTATTTCAATTTCAATTCTTTGTTTAATATTACTGTTAGCCCAAAACGTCAGTAATATGCATTAATTATGGATTACTTTGATTTTTCAATGCAGATTTTGAATTTAGGAAAATTTTTCCCCTTTGTGTTGTAATGCACACCTCTTCAAAACAGATGAAAACTCTGAGTTAGAGTTTTAGTCCCACTTTATCTTGCAGTAATTTCTGGGCACTGTCTGTGCTGCACTACCCCAGTAATGTGACATAGCTCTTGAATTTTTTCGGGTGAATGTAATTGCACATGTCAAGTCCATCTCTAGCTGTGAATGAAACAGAAATTTTATTTCACTCTGGTGTAGGAAGAGGGACGTTCCCAGAGGAAAGCTGTGACCAGGATGACTGGCAATTTCCAGCTGGCAGAAGGGTCATTTGGGTTTGTAGAGGTGTGGGAATAACACAGTTGAGTCCTTGTTCTCCTCAGTAAAACTTAATCTGTGCTGAAGTAGCTGATCCTAAAATGTCTGTTTGGAATTTAAGGGAATGTGAAGATCTGCAGTTTGTTATTACAGGTTTCAGGTAATGACATGACAAAACTTTTTTTTTTTTTTAATATGCAAGAGAGAAGGTTCTCAGTTGTCCAGACCAGAAGGTCTTACAAAAAGATGTACTTAATCACTCTTATTTGAAAGGAAATGTTTTTTCCATGTTCAAAGTTGCAAGCTTGTTCCTGTGGGGAATTCCTGCTAAGGGCTTGTCTCTCCTTAAAGAAGTTTGCTGGTAGTGCACTGCTGGCAAGCTGCCTGGGGAGAGAGCACACACCAGAAAGAGTTCTTCTGCTCTTATAGCCTAAAGTCAGTCCCCAGACAGAATAGTGCTGCACTGGTAGAGAAAACGTGTTTTTTGGGTTTCTTTATGTGGAGAGCAGTGATTCCCCACTCTCTTTTTCCCTTACTCCCTGCTTCATGAAGATATGCCTGTGAAATATTTAAGTATAGGCTGATTGTAATAAAAGTAAACCTGTTAATTTAACAACATAGAACAATCCTATTAGTTACTGTACCAGTTGAGTGGCCAGTGGGGAAAGTAGTTAGATTTGGTATTAAAATAGCTGTAATTGAAATATAAATTGAGCATTTTAGATGAGTGGGAGAAGTTTGTACTTTATATGCAAACTGTTGGAGTAGAGTAAAAGTAGGTTTTGAAATACTCTGAAAAAACCCGTGAGAAATCCTGGTGATAAAACTAATTTACTGACTTTATGTAAAGCATGTGAATTTCTTGTTTACTCCAATACTGAGTATGTAAACCTAACAAAACACGAGTTATGGTTTTGTTCCTTGACAATAGCTGCTATGCTAAAGGAAACCCTGAAAGTTGTTTCTGGAAGTTTTACTCAAAAAAAATAGAACACCATAGTACTGAGAAGTTTTCCATGTTGCCATGTATTAATGCCACACCAAATGCAGATTACCCTAAATATTACTTGGATTTTTTCTATAAACCTTGTTTGAAAACTCTAGGTAATGCAGAGTATGGGTGTTTACTTTCTTTCAAAAAGATGTTCAGATCAGATGTATCTTAGGCTTTGAGAACTGTGCTTGTTTTCAGCATGATTTGTGTGTGAGTGCTGTGTCTTGGAATACCATAGTTGGGATCCATGGTTTTTGCAAGTGCTGGTCAAGGATGGCTTGCTTAATTTGAGCAAAACTGGAATAATTCTGTGTGCTTTTAGAAAGCTGGTCCCTGAGTATTTCAAAAGATTCATGTAGCTGTTAAATCAACTGAAATGCAGTTTCTAATCTGGTGAACTTTAATGACAAACTGTTTTTGGTCATGGTTAATTGAATGTGTGATTTGGTTTACTATTCATTTTGCAGGAAATCAGATTTGTTTATCCTTCTGTCATGTACCAAAACCTTTCTTTTGCAGGGCCATCTGTAAGAATAGGGCCACAAAGAAAGGTTAAATGGATATATAGTGATACTGGAAGAATATTAATTAGGATGGAAGTGATTTTTTTTTTTGTTTTGGACATTGTGTAATCATTTGTGATAACATTTTCATTTAATGAATTGCAAATTGAATATCATTGTGTTTCCTCCCCACTGCCTGCTTCAGAAGAGATTGAGACTGAGTGTTGTTTCTGCTTGTATAAAATTCACTTGGAAAAACCAATTAGCCACTTACAATTGTTTGTGATTCTTTTCATGGTTATTTTTATGAGGGAAAGAGCTTTTAGAGCTCCTTTTGTTTTTTGAAGGATCCTTTGATCACACAGTGTGGTATTTCTCAGAAATGTAGGTGCTTGACTTCAGCATTTGAAGCAAACGTTAGATAAAGATTTGTATGCTCATAATTCTGTGATTTTTCAATAAGTCAGCATGGCTGATCATGATGCATATTTTGACTTTTCAATGTTTTTAGGGATTAATTAAACTTTGAAATGATAGGTAGATTGAGTTGCATGGATTTGTTTAACCATGAATCAAGATTCCCCCCCTTCTTAAAAGGTATTGTGCCAGTACATTTTTTGTTTAGATGCATGGCTAGAAGTTTGGGCAGTGTCTAAGTCTGTTGCTGATATGATTTTTTTTCACTCTGATCATTATTCAAGGGGGTAGAGAGCTGTTACCAGCTTGCAATCTTGTAGAATTCTACCTTTGAGTGATACTGTTATTAAGGACCTGAATCTTGCTATTTGTTAGTGTGGTAAATCAGATAATACAAGCCATGATCTGTGAGGGTTGGTAAAGGTGAAGGGACCAAAGTAGATAAAGAACCTGCAGAAGCTCAGAATTTGGTCTTCAGTTTTATTTTGTTGCAAATTTTCCAGTAATTAAGATACATCAAATATTAGTTTGAGGGAAATAGTTCAGCCTGAAGATTCATTTGCCCAATTGTTTTCTCTTGTGATACAAGCCAGGTGATATGTTGGGTTTAATCACACCTGACAGGTTTTGTATGTTGTGCTGAGCTACCAGGCAGCATTTCAGTAAAATCTTGTGGGAGATCCAGTGGCACAAAGGAGCCCACAGAGCTGCTTACATTTGTTCAGCATAAAGGAAATCTCTTTACAGGGTAAGAATATGAGCACGAGAAGTGTTTGTTAATAAGGTTCAGTAGTTTAATTATTATACTTTTCTGGGTTGCTGACGGTGGCTGCAGAGTGCAGCAGCCTCCAGCAAGACGGCATCTTGTGCAGCTCAGCTAATCAGACAAATGCAGTCCTTCCAAGGAACTGGGTAGCAAATACCCCAAAGCTCTATTATGTTTATCAGACATTTTGTTAGTGCAGTTTTCACTCTGTTGGGTTTATTATGATGCCATTACTGATTTTTTTTTAATGTATTCATCCAGAATCCTTTAAAATACATACCAATGTTGTGTGGCATTAGTGTTATTCATAATAAATGATATTTAAATGATTATATGCTTATCTTCATCACAAGAATACTTAGCAGTTCTGAGTTCAAGTAACTTTATATCATATTGTATTTCCTGCAATAGAAAAGGAAAAATCTGAAAGAAAGTAACCCAAAACATTATATACCTCTTGTATGTTTATTAAAATAACATCTCAAAATCTCTTGATGTGACTGACTTCAGAAAAATGAAATGAAATATTCAGTGATAAAAAGTAACGTTTAACTGAACTATACCTATAAATCTCATGGTATTAAATGATGCTTCCATGTTTGAAAACTAGAGATAAATAGTTCCAGGTGCAAAGTCTGTGACTGGCTCTGTTGGTCCTGTTGAGGTGCCTCAGCTGCTCTCATTCTCAAGGCACAGTGTGAGCCAGAAAGCTTCTCTCTGTTCTAGTACCAACCTGAATGGTACTTAAAATGTTTTACATTTTTTCTTTAGTATAATTAAATCTCACTGAAGTGAAAGTCACTAGACCACGTTTTTGGCAAAGGCCATGTTGTTTTGCTGTGTGTCTGTGTGGTCACAGGGGTGTTGGTGCAGGCCCACCTTAAGCCAGGCACGTGTGCCATCTGCATTCCTAATGCCGTAAGAGGACCTTACCCTGAACTCAAACTTGCTGGAGGCTTTGCAGTGTTAACACCCCCAGTTAATGCAGATTGAGCCCAGGTAGACTGAGCATGCACAGAGCTGGCCTGTCAGCACGGGTTAGACTTGTGACTTTTTAGTCAAGGACTTTGGTCTCTTGTTGTGGGACTGCTTCCCACATCTCTGTTTTCCCTGAGCACTGCATGGCTCAGTGTGTATCAGTGTGGATGAAAAATGCATGGGCTGCTGATTTAGCTTCAGCTCCTGAGAGCATCTGATTTCAACCAAATAAAGCAGAAACAAACATTTCCAAGTTATTTTTATATGATATTTGAGAACAGGGAGAGGAACTTTGTGTTTCCTCTTTCCCCCACATGCAAGCCACTTGTCACCCCAAAACTTAATCAATGGCAGGCTGAAGGGATCAGGCTTTATTAATTTTCATGCTTACAGAACTGGTTCTTTTCTTTAAAAGGAGCACTGGACTGTGTGGTCTAAGAAAGTCAACTAGTGTGGTGCTATAAGGAAAAAGGGTAAGAGAACATTTTTAGCCAGGAACTTCAGGGATGAGCCCTGAACTTCTTGATATTCTTGGACAGGATATTTATCTTTTTAAAATTTTAGTTTCCTGCCTATAAAATAGCTTTCTGCTTTAAAAGGTTGTCAAAAGGAAAAGTAAATTTGAGGCTGTGAAAGACCCAGTTATGGTAAATGGGGTTTGTATAGACAGTGGAATGATATCTAGGGAATTCTCTTAAAACAGTTCCTTTGTCTTTATCTGGAAATGGTTTGGCTGACGTTCTGGTGAGTGCTTCTGGAGAATTTTGTTGTTAGAGGCTATGTTTTAAATTTGAGTACGTAGAGTGTTTTGGCAGCAATTTTGGCGAGGAAAAAGTGATTGGTAGTGGCAATATGGGAACAGAAGGAACAGCCACTGTTCCCATAGTGATACAGCAGAAGCAGTGACATTTAGGTAAACAGCAGTAGGACAGGAAATTTGGGGGAGTTAATGTTAGATGTCTCAGAAGATACAGTAAGCTTCCAGGCAGAGTCTCATGTGTATCTGGAAATGCTAATGTTAAACCTCTATTTGCTAAATTGGTGGCAAAAGCACCCCTCAGTATTCAATTGGGAAGTTCAGTGATTCCTTGAACAGGTGATCTGTCAATGAAGCCAAGGCACGCACCCCATTCAGCAGAAATTGCACGTGATAAAAGAAAGGGTGATAATTTGAGTGTTCAAAATGATGGGAGCTGTCCAACTGGTGGCAATGGTACAATTGAAGATGTTTTTGAATTGCAGGATTCTGCCTTCAGAAATGTTTGAATTCTGCCTGTCATCACTTAGCAATAAAAAGATAGAATCACAATCTTGCCTTAGGCTGGAAGGGACATTAAAGATGTCCCAATGTCCCTTGCAGTAGATCAGGTTGCTCAGAGCCCCATCCTACCTGTCCTTAAACACTTCCAGGGATGGAGACTAAATAGTCATGTTATATTATTTGGTATTTTGCTTTGTAGAATACTACTAAAGCCATGAAATACTTCACTGTTGTATTTCACAACCATGAAAGGCTGAAACAGCACTGAATTTGCTTTTACAGAAGTACAAAACTTCTCATGTTCTTAGTCAAAAATTTCACTTCTAGTAAAGAAGAAAGTTTGCATGTACTTAATTCAGTCTTTGGATTTTTTTTTTTTTTGGAGATGGATATTTGTCATGTGAAGAGGATTTATTCTGTAGAAGAGATTATGAAATTTTTCAACCAGCTGTGTAAACAACATTTTTGCAGAATGGGGAAGAAAAAGTGTAAACCCACAGAAATCTTACTTAAACCTTCAGACTATTAAAATGCAAGTGAGAGTATTCACTTTATCCCACAAAACACAAAAGTATTTTGTATCAGACTCTTGTTTCCAATGTGAAATTTTGAAGAGTTTGTGTTTGGAATGTATGGCTATTATTAACCAGTAATCTCAGAGTAAGTCCCTGGCAAGTGTGAAGGACAAATTAAAGTGCCAGAGTTCCAGGTACTAAGGCTGTTTTCCACTGAGTTGTTTATTCATTTCCTTCTGCTACTTTTTCTCCTTTTTCACAGGAAGAAAGCTGGTAGTAGAGGCCCTAAGTTGATGTTTTCACATAATAATATACTTTTTAACCTTGATAAATAAAGTGAAGCTTATCTGTTCTTCTGAGAACTAGATCTTGAGTGATATGAACTGAAAGGTAACCTCATCAGCTATCAATGAACTTAAAGGACTTGGGTGTCTCTCCATGTCATTGTGCACACTTAGAGTCTCTGTAATTACAGAGTAGGGTGCTGATGCCTGCTCCTTGCTAACCTATTAGAGAGGTCACTCATAATGGAGATACTTTGGTTTCTTGGGCAAGGGCAGATTGATGGGCTCACATTTGTCTGCAGGAGGAACTTCCTCAGCTGACAGGCAGCATTCAGAGTGCCAGACAGGCCAGTGCTGAGCAGGGGGGACCCTGGGACATCAGCTATTCCTGCACTGCACAGCTTGGAACCCCCCTGCAGTGCCTGAAGAGAGGGAAATCCTAAGAATATAACAGCACATCCTATCATATCCCTCTAAAACTTTGAAAGAGTAACCATGAGAAATAAAGTCTGTGAGTTTCATGTCCATGGTTTACTGTTCACAGAGACAGTTCAGGAATTTTCTATCAAGCTCTACTGTGTATTTTAGAAAAGAGTAACAAAACTCCAAATGCTGCCTTGTTTTTAGTTGCTGTGACTTCAGTCACGCATAGTGCATATTAAAGCTCTACTGGAATGAAAGAAAATCCTTCAAGTTGAATCCTTAGGTTTGAATGTTGCTCTACAAATTTAAGTTTGTGGTGGAATATTTATTTCTCTGAAAATTAAAAAGGGGTAATTAGAAGCCTTTGTCTTGACTTAGAAAGGGAAGCTAAAATGGCTTATCTTATCATTTTATGTAGAAGACAAAACTGATCTTTCTGTCCTAAAATTGTGCATCCTTACGCAAAGACTGATTTATATTTATTTCTCTTCATGTATTGACTTGATTAGAAATGACTAGGTGGTGCTCTGAGACAACCCCAATTGCAGGGTGAATCATCTTAATGCCACTTTTCCATGGCTGCTCATATTTTAAGTGAATGAATTTTACTTGCAGATTAGAGGTGTTAACCATGAACACTAAAAATATAATGACTTAGCTAATGAGTGATAAACTGCTGTGGTCTTATGATCACATGAAAATACTTCCAGGGAGCAGAGAAGTTTTAGCTTTCAGATTGTAATTAATTAATGTTAGAATTGTTATAACTCTGAGTAGGATGTGGAGTCTCAAGGGATTGTAGATTTTTTTTTTTAAGCTGAGCCTAGAGTGTAGCTATCATACACAGAACCTGCCTTTTGAAATACCTAGCCTTGTAATTTAAATACTGTACCTGTTTTCAAATCAGAAGCAGCTTATCTGACTTAGTGTGTTCTCACATGTAGTGTTAACTCCATCATGGGTACATTTTCTTGCATGTAGTGAACTCTTTCCTAGGGCTAAAGGCTCGAGACAAAAGGCAGTCGTTCCCAGAAATTGATTGAAGAATTCACTCATCTTTGAAAGTCTATAAATAAGTACATGTTACAGCAAATTTGTACAAAAACCAGAGGCAAAAATCAGAGTGGGTTAGTTTTTATAAATGTCATGACTTCATAATGGAATTTGCTCTGTCAGTAGCTGTTAGGTTGATAAACATTTATGAGAATTGATTCCCTCATTTGTAAGTTAGCCATGTGTTGCATGTATCTTCACTCCACCAAAACAGTTGGATTCTGGCACATTTTATTGTAAAGCTTTTCCCAATACAGTTTTTCTTCCCATACTAAAAGATTTTTATAAGCAGTGATATTTTGATGGTGAAAATAATAACACTTGGAAAGATGTTAAAATTGGTGAATGGTTTCCCACAACTTCAGAAATAGTTGGATGCTGCCACAGGCAATGATTACTTGATAATTTGGTGCTATATCTATGCAGGCATGCTCTGCATGAGTTAAGAAAAATAGCCCATATTTTAGCTTTGAGTTGCTAGCTGTGGTTTTGTATAAGCTGTAACAAGCAGTAAAATGTGCACTCTGTGGTTTGCAGTGACCTTCGCTGTTGGATAAATCGCAGGAAAAAAATAAAAATCAAAGACATGCTTAGAAATTCTTTGTTTGGAGGGCTAAATCTGGCCTGTATTCTGCTGTCCTAATTGTGCATAGGGATTGGAGACCTTTTCAGCTTGGGCAGACACAGATCTTCCAAAGGGGACAAGCAAAGCACTCAGGTTTTTTTCTATTTTACAATACTCTGTGTGTGTATATTTGCCTAAAACAGAGCAATGTGTTTGTTCTGAGCTGTAGATTTCTAGTTGGCATATATGGGTTTTATGTAAATTTGAAAAGCTTTCACACCTCTGAAAAGATATAGAAGGTTATTTTTATCAATAACTTCAGCACCATAATTATTTGGAAGATAAATGTCAAGAATTATCTGTGCCCCAAAATTAACTTCAGCATGCTAGAAGCAACTCTTGCTTTATAAAGATTTTCCTTAGTGTAGGAACAGCAAATTATGGCAGCTGTACTGAACCTGTGGGATCAACCTCTTGATCGTGGCCAGTTGAGGATGTCTAGGGAACAAAATAAATGCCCAGTACTGGATCCAGTAATCCTCAGCTCAAGAATGTTGAGCTATAGGTGTAAGGCCTTTGTGTTCAGTGGTTCTAGATGAGGAGTTCACATCACATTTATAATTCACACCATATTTTAAGTGCTTTGAGAGAACATAATCTGGTCATTGTGCTTAATTATTGCAATTTTGATTGTAGAGATGCTTCAGCAGAGACAAATATTCTAACATCTTGCCTATTAAAAAACCTTCTGATGTGGAGCAGTCTCCAACTCACCTGTGATTTTTTTTTTTTGTTACTCTTTCTATTTCTCTTTAACAAGCTATTTTATCCTTTTATCTCACTGTAGTAGATATTTTTCTTTTCTGTCAGGAAGTGAAAGTTAAGAATGCAGTGATTGCTGTGAAGGTATTGTTCAGAAATAATATTTTGAATCAGAAAACATCATGACATCATGACTTTTTGATTCCTTGGAAAGATTATCTGAGGTGCTGTCATATACACTGGGTCACACTGGAGTATTACCTCAGATTGAGTCTGACCCAGTATTTACCAAATAGTGATCTGGGTTACCAGAATGTTGTTGGGCTTTTTTCCTGCCTGTGAAGCATTTCTAGTCTCATTTAATGTGTACTGGATAGATGCTATTTAATCAGGATCAGATACTATTTTGATGGAATATTTTCTGTTAGCAGATGCCTTGTAAAAACTGTATTCAATAGTGTTTTCTCTCTTTATTGTAATGCTTATTTTGGCAAATAAACTTTGAAGTTCAAAGTAGTCAAACTTTTCTTTGTCAGGTGTTAAACAGAAGCCAACAACAAATTTGATCCCTATACCAATCTCATTTTCCTCCCTCAACTACATCTCCAATTTGTTACATTTTGGATACTACAACTGGCCTCCAACATTTCATGTTCTGTGCTGCTGAGATTCTGAATTGTAGTGGTGTTTCTTGTATAATGGAAAGGTTGGTAAGAAAGGTGCATTTTGAAGAAGTGTAGCAGCTGTGATAATAATATATCTGCTTTTGTACCACAAGTAAACAGAATATGCGTGTGGAACTTAAAACATCATTTAAGGCTGCGTCAGCTGTGCCTTTCAGATCTTACACTGCCACAAGTTCCTCATTTTGATTCAAACATTTCATTGTAGCACTTCTGAGTAATTTCTTTGGCAGAAGTTAAAGCCAGCAGGTGTCGGACAGATTCTAGTAATGACTTCAGGTAAATCAGCTCATCTGCAGATATTTAAACATAATTTCTGTGCATTATTGGCAATAACACATTACATATTGCCTACACATAATGCTGGCTCAGAACGCTGTAGCTAAGTTTACTGTTGCATGCAGTATTTCTCATTAAAGTGTATCACAGTATTATAAATATCTTTCTAGTTTATGTGTTAGTCAATAGAAACATATTCTGTTATCATGCCACCATAAACTTATTCACATTCTCTGGTGTTTTCTGTGAAGAAGGCAGCCAGTAGTGATAAAGTAAACTATAGAATATCCAAACAATTTTCTCAAATCAAAATGTGTGGTGGACACAACTATCTTTTGCTTTATTTTCTTGTCCCAAGATTTTAGTCTAATTTTGTTTCTTAATTGGCTGGTTTATAGTTTTCTTGAAAACAAATTTCTGTTACCAGATTACTGAGTTAACATGTACATAAAAAAAACCCCAATAACCTTCTTAGTGTTGAAAGACGGTGAAAGAAGCTGCTGATTCCAGGTGGAGTAGGAGGAAAACATGATGGGACTGAAATTGGTCAACAGTAGGGACCAGCAACATAATCAACTGTTACACTGTCTTCATTACCTTATGAATGATGAATTAGTCAATCAAGAGCATGGAAGTATCTAGGAGAAAATAAGACATTGTATTTAAACAGCAGAAAACCAGTTCAATTGAAATTACACAGTGCCAAAATGTGTTTGCTTGTTTTGTTTGGAAAGCTCTCCTCGCTCTTCATTTCCTAAAAATAGAAATCTTTGTAGAAGTCTTGAAGGCAGGAAAGGTACAGTATTACAACCCTGATTCATAAAGCTCTTTTTTCCCCAGTCCTGTAGGAGATGATGATGACAACAACAATATCACACTTCTGTTTTCCACTGAGATTGACTAAAGTCTCTTTATAGGTGCAATTGATGGAATGTTTATAATTATTCATCAGAAGAGGTTTGGGGTCATGTTAGGCATGTTTTTCATTATGATGATGCTACATTTGCTAGTAGGAGCACCTCAGTAAGGAGGAATGGAAATTCTTCTGGGGGGCAGCCCTCATAATCAGGGCCTTCTTCTGGCCTTTGGGCCAAATGTTGTCTGTCTGCAGTGCTGTGTTGGTGTTAGTAAATATCCAGTCAAGATATGAAAAGAGGCATTGTCCTCTTAGTGAATACAGATGATTCCACCCTAACTCTTCTCCTGGCTTGCCCAGCAGTTCTGTTAGCCTTCAGGTCTCCTAGATGTTAAGAAGGGTTGGACTGCAAATTTATTTCGCCTGAAATTTCTGTTATGCAGAACCCTTCAGTTAACTGATTGAGAACTTTATTCCCTTGCAATAAAGCAGAGAAGCTGGATAACAAGCAAGGGATGCAGTCATCTGAGAGCATGCCTCTGTAAAATTGCTAACTTCAAAGTCTTCCAAACTCCAGGAGATATAGCTGTGGGATATTTTTTTTGGCAGTTGGTGCACACCTCCATGCATTCTTTCCTTTGCCTTAATTGTTTAATGCAACTCAAATTTTAAGTGGGAGATTATTCTACTCTCTTGAAAAGAGCTCTCTGTAGCTGCTGCTGCTGAAGTATGTAGTAATCAGTACAGTAAAGATGAAGCTATGTTACAGGAATTTCTTTTTCCATTAGATGCTTTTGGATCACTGATAAGAACTTCCCCGAGTTCCCAAAGGAGAATCTGTCTCCAAGTGGTGCAGATTCCTAAGGAGCCATCTCATGAGCAGCTCCATTGCTGGTGTAAGGTCAGCGGGCTCAGTGAGGAGTGTCTGTCACAGATCCTCTCAGCTGAGCTTGGTGGCTTTTCCTGTAAATTTATTTGTTTCTAAATGCACATTTCTTAGGAGGCAGGACAGAGGTCAGGGATCTCCCTGTTTGCTGTGCCCACACTGCCAGGACACAGGACTTTGGCAAAATAATATCGGCATGATGCAGTTTAAAAGGAAGTTTCTATGCAGGATAAGATGCTTACATATTTCAGTTGCTCTTTTGGGGGTCTCTCTGGGAAAGGCCCCAAAATGAGCTCCCCACAGGGCAGGCTGGGAGTAGCTGATCATGGTTTTCCTGTTCTATACAGGTCACAGGCTTCCAGCTGGAGATGGGTGAGCAAGTTGGAGCCTGATAGTGTGGTGTTCTCCTTCTGAACCATCTCATGTCCTCCTGTGGTGGGGATAAGAATATGAGGCTCAGCTGCCAAATGGGGTCTAAGGGAACCATAGATTGTTGCTGCATTTGTGCTGGCAGCCTGCAGTGATGGTGATGCTTGCTGAGATGAACATTTTGCAAAACAGCCATCAATAACCTTTACAGCATGATGGGCTGTTAATGTTGGGATCTCATTTTGACCAGAAACTGTGAAACTGTGGTAGGCAGGGTGCAACTAGATGGTCTTAAAGGCCCCTTCCAACCCAAACCATTCTATGATTCTGTGGAAGAAAATGAGGAAATATGTTCTGGAAGTCATACACCATTTTCCAGTCATATAAATTAGTGTGTTTGATAGCACTTTTATATTTCTATTCTGTGTTTTGTTTTCTGTCAGCTTCCAAAATGCAGGTTAGTGCAACTTTTGAGGCTGATACTGTAATTTTTATATAGTACAACTCATCCTCTTTTTTTTGAAGTAGAAAGTTATTCTGTGCTGAAGGCTGATGTCTGTAGTAGTTTGTGTACTGGTGAGAAAAGCCTTTTCATTTAGCTCATCACTCAGCTGCACCTCTCTTTTTTATCTTCAGATGAAGACAACAGCTGGGAGAGGCACGCTCTGGGTTGCTTTCACTGCTGAAAGCTTTCATTGCTAAATACTTCAAAAATCATGATGAGAGGGCTCTTTCATGCTGAAGCAAAGTCTTGCTTTGTTGCCTGTCTTCCATAAAAGTGTAGAAGGTTTAGTGTGTCTCATTAGCATTAGCTATCTGTTGCAAGTGTGCTGACTGCCTCTGGAAGAATAAGGCAGCAGGTTTTTAGTGTTATTCTCAGCTACCATAATGTCACTTTATCCCTTGTTTTACACAGTGAGCTTGGACTCAAATTCTGTGCCTGAATCCAGTTTTGTCTGGGGTGCAGAGGAGGAAGGAAATATGCACTAAACCCCCTGGTGAATATAGAATTCATTTATCTGAAGTTGTAGTCTCAAAGTTTCTCTCTTTGGACCAGAACACTTTCAAAATTAAAGTTTGGGTCAGAACTTTGGCTCATATGAAGATTTTCTGGATAGCTTGTAAAAAAATATCAGGTTTCTATAGCCGGGTGTCAAAATCTGTTAAAGGCTGGGTTATACAAAGTCAAGGTGCTTATATGTGTTCTGTTCTTTCTTTGTGTCTTTTTTCTAAAATTAGATTTTTAATACCACCTTTAATCAACACTAGTGTCACAGAGCTTGCTTGATGCTTCAGTTGCTTTATGGAAAATTCTTAGGCAAAAATATGTTGTGGTATAATAATTTATTTTCATAATTTATTTTCATATTTTAGACAATGACTGCATGCAGCAAATTAGGGCAATAATATGTTGAATTCAACATGAGTTTTAGTAATTTGCAAAAGGGAGCTCATGACTGGAAGTTCATAAAGCAAAGTGCTTTTATGTTGTAGTCTATTCTAAAATATATGATTGAGGATTTAAAAAGTCACTAGTAAATACATATTTGAGATACTAATTTCTTTCTTAGTGGTATAGTCTTCAATTTGCAAGCTGGTTTCAACTCTCCAGCTGTGATAAGGATGAGGTTCATCACCTTTCAACAGCTGAGGTGTCAATGATGTGCAAGTTTCCAGTGGGTTTCAATGCCTGAACCTGCAGTTAGGGGGGATAGAAAGATATTGGAATGTGGATACTTGATTGACAGTGGAGACAGGGCACAGGAATGGTGTTATATCATTTTATCTATCTTTTATTAAGAATATTGCCAGACTCAAGGTGCAAATGCTTTCTGATTATAGTGTTGAATTTGCTTTTGGACTTTTAGGATTTTACAATCATGTAATTGTAGATTTCAGGTGTTGAGCTGTGCCACGTAAGGTGGATTTATGTACATGCAATTTAGGGGTCCCAGTTTTTGTTTTATTCACTGGCATTTCCTAGCTATTGTTTGATATTTGAATTCTTCCTGATTGGTGATATTTATATAAATTATGGTACTCCTCGCCTCGAGTTTGAAACTAGTAATGATAGTTTGGCTGAAAAAGCACTTCACTTGCTAATGCAACAAAGCTGTGAGAATGGGAGCCCTGTTGTGTCTTTGGAGAGTGACAATTCTGGCAAAGTGGAGGTTGGAACTAAGAAGGGCCATCAATAGAGCTCTACTGTCTGTCCAGCCAGGGAATCTCATGTGCAGAGCCTCAGGGACATTAAAAATTATTAAAAATGATCCACATTAGATTTCCTTGCAGAACAGAGGACAGAGCCTATAAATGGGTGAAAAGGAATTAGGGGTGATAGAGGTGAGACTGACACAGTTATTTGTGAATGAATTCAGAGCAAGCTGAACATATTGCTTCCAACCTGACATTCTCATTAAAGCTAAATTTGTGCCTGGATATTTGGTGAGAACTGTGTTTAATATTCTTGGGTTTGAAAGTCAAGTCTTTAATAAACTTGGATATTATTTTGTTCAGTTCCTGGGCAATGTCCCAGTTCATGACGCTGTTGAAATGAAAATGTTTTTAATGAGTAGTGTTGAAAGGCACAGCAGAGATCTTAATATTGATATTATTGAAGTATTAATCAGGAACATGGCATGTAGTGGGAAGTAACTATGTTCTTATATAAACTTTGTTACTTTGATATGACAAGAGGCTGTTTCTTTTGAAGTTAAGACCTGGATTGATTCCATTTGTAGTCATATAAACTAGGAATTTGTTCAGGAGATGTCTATATAAAAAAATATTTTCTTATTGTCTGAACTAAGTCTTTGTTGGTGTTGGCTTTTTTAACCATTGTAATTCAATTTAAAAGGCCCAGATGTGCCTGCATAGATTTGGGTTACTTTGTATAAATATCACATTTGTGCTATTAAGCATTTATGGGACAGTGAAGTGACTCTTGTGACTTCACTGGGTGATGTGAAGTTACTTGAACAGCAAGGAAGGGGAGATACCCTTCAGGAGAGTAAATGGATATTGTGCCACTGAAGCTTCCATACATGGATGATTCAGAAATGCAAGCTGGAGTTTCATAGCTGAGAAACCAGGGATGTGGAAGGATTTTGATTAGCAGTGAGGAGGACTACTTATTAAATTCCTGGCTTCCTGTTTTGATTTTGGCAAACTAAATGACTGTATATTGAATCAATTGTTCTTCTGGGACTGAGGAGGAAAGCACAGAAAGAAAAAAAAAACCATTAAATTTTGGAAAACCCTAAACATTTCCAAAACATTCAGAATTGTTGAAAAGGTTAGGACTTATAATATTCATAATGCAAATAAATACAAGTGTTACATAAAGCAATTATGATTGCATATTCAGAAGACCTGTCTTATGGAAGGCCTTACTTCTTTTTCTGAAATCCAAATGCTTCTAAAATTTAACATGACCTTTAGCTGGAAAAGTAGAATAACATTGGCAAAGGTGGGATAAATGTCTTTTGTATAAACTCATGGAGAGGTTTTAGAAACCTGCTAAGACTGATGTTCAGATTTGAAGTCAAGTTTAATTATACATATGAAATGTTATAAGACATTTTAAAAATGTATTGAATTATATTAGAAACCAGATTCATCATTAGACCTTGTCTCCTCTTCCCTGCTGGAGGGAACTTGTTCTCCTGTCTCCCAGAGCTGTCACTGTGGTTCTTCCCTACCCTCATGTTTCAAAGTGAGTTAATTGAAATAGTTTAATAATAAGGCTCACTTCTTTTTCTAAACTAAGCAGTGGTGAAGAGCTGAGAATGGCCTGAATTGGATTCTCCTTTCTGCTCTTCAGCTGGCTCCAGATGTTTGCCCACAGTTTCATTTCCAAATTCGACATACAATATTGGCAGCTTTTCCCCTCTGTGAGGGGTTCTGCAACCAGAATCTCCCTCCCTTTGTTGGAAGCACAGGAGGGGAGAGGGTTTGAGAGCTTTGTTGTCACACAGCAGCAGGGACTGCACCAAAGCAGGCAGAAGTACTTGAGCAAAGGGCTTGCATGAAATTTCACATGATGGATTGCACTCTACAGTTTTCCAATACATTTACACTGGCATTTGAATGCTGGTCCTTCAACAGTGGAGTGATGCAATTTCAGAATGAGTAAAGAAAAAGAACTAAAATTCTGGGAATGGAAACCTGGGTTTGCTTGTTTGTTTTTGTTTTGCCCTCTGTGGACTGTTTTTGTGGATAAATGGTACTTACATTAGCACATGGCCAAAATGTTAATTGTACTGGTTCAGGTAATTCAGAATTAATGTCTCTTTTTATGCTTCAGTGCATTTTCAGAGTAGAAGCCTTAATACATACATGAGCACGCAACATTTGGTAACAAGACATTATTATCAATTTGTTAAGCACACAGATGGTACCTTTAATGCCATACAAGGCATGAAGAGACATGTTGCCAAGTTCTTATTTTAGTTATACTGATTGTGACTATAATTCTGGCATTCTAGAATTATATCTGAATTTAGTCCTGACTTTGGAGGAAAAAATAAACATAGCAGCTGAAAAATAATGTCTTTTCCCCCCTCACCCAAGACCCAATGCACACAGATAATTTAATTATTTTATTTAATTTATCCTGTAGTGAAAAATACTTGAAGCATACATGCAATGAGTGAGTTCAAGTCTCTTTTTTGGGGGGCTTTAATTTTATTTTATTTCTGTAATATTAAGCATGTGAGGTTTTCAGTTAGGAGCGGCTTCTCTATTTTGGTATTTTTTTCAAGGTAAGCTGATAAATGCCTTTAACAGCCTGCATACTTCCATGTGACAAGTGTGGATGTCATTTAAAGCATGTTGTGTCAAGCTGCTGTTGCCTCAAAGAGCAGAGTGCTGTGCCAGTAACAGAGCATCTGCTCTCTGTTGACATTGTCAGAGGTTGAGGTCAGTAATGGTATTATGATCTCCTGTCTCCTTAGCAAAGAGCAGGGGAAAGCTTTTCTGTCTCTAACGTGGTTTGTGAGCTGTGTTTGCCACCACTGACGTGTCTGATTATAAAAAACTGTTTGTAGTTTCCTTAGGTGAATTTGCACGTTGGTTTTACTACTCTGAGATCTGAGAGCTCCAAGTATTCCAGTCTGATCATGAAATATAAAAGGTGTTGTCAGACACACTTCTGGTGAGTTGGATGTCTTTGATCATCAGGATAACTCTCTCATCTTTGTAGTGTGGGCCTTGGGAATAGAGGTCTGAGCTCACAAAGATTCTATCACAAAGGTGACAGCGTTGGGTATTGCAGAGGAGCACCTGGGAGGGCTTAGATGGCATCAGGGAACTGCTCAGGAAATACAGGTTTCAGAGTGCCCTTAGAGATCCTTACAAGGCTGATGGCTAACATGTGGTGCAGGCATCTGTCCTGACAGTTTTAAGGCAATAACCTTGATTTGCTTCAGAGAAATCCAGAGATGAATAGAACAGTTGAGTCTTAGATACTCTCAGGTTGCTTACCTGACTGTAGAGGTACAATGTGAGCAGTGTGAGCAGAGCCTCGTGTGCAGCAGAAAGGGATGTGACCAACAGTTGCTGTTCTTGCCTTGTTTTAGTGACATTTTGCTGATGCAGCAGAGCTGTGGCCAAAGCAAATCACACACAAAAAATGTGCTTTGCTGGTCTTGTTTTGCTGATGCTTCTGGAGGAAAAGAAACCTAAAAGATGCTTCTGTACATTGAAAGTGTAAAGTATTGCTAGTGATAAACATTGTAAAAGCATTGCTAGTAATACTGTAGCAGAAATTAATGTGCTTTGAATTTTCTATGAAAAGCATGAGAAACTAAATTGTCCTTCCTAATGAGAAATTGTCACCAGTCTCTGCTTTGGTCTAACAAAATTCTAAGTGATTTAATAGTAAACCAGAAGAGCTTTTTCATTGTCATGGTGTATTTAATTAAACAGGTTTAGGAAAAAATAGGACACGAGTTTTGTGCTTAATTAAAATGTTAATTTGTAATTACAGGAGGCACATATGACCTTAAGTTATTGTGCAATAATCTGTTTCTTGTCAGATCCTGCATCTAAATGGTGTAGTAGCAGTAACATTTCTTGTTAGAGTGGTTTTGGTAATCAAAAGCAGCTCCAGTTTGCTTTTTTGGTAATCAAAAGAGCTCTAGCAGAGTTCTTTATTAGGTAGCAAGGCACAGACTCTTTACCAGAAACACTACCAGAATTTAATTCATAGTCCTGCAAGCTGACCTGGCCACAGCAACCTCTTCCCCTGGAGATCTGTGAGTTTTGCTGTTGTGCTGCAGCAGTGCCTGGAGAGTGGAGGTGTGTGCCCACAGGGCATGGGCTCACTCCTAGCTGTGTAAGCAAGGTGTGCAGAGCTGGAAGGTGTCACCAGGGACCTTTTAAATACCTTGTATAATTGGGTCTTATTGATTACTCTCCATGTCCCTCTGGGCTAGGTAAATATTTTATTACACTTGCAATGTGGATACTGAGGTGCTGGGGACGTCAGGCTTTGGGCACTTTGTGTCTATTTGTGCTGCTGAAAGTTTTGCTGACTGGCAAGGCAGGGGCAGTTCTCCCCTGGGACTGCAGAGCCCAGGCTTTCTTGGTGTTGCATGTGTGAGCCAGGGGCTGTTTGATGGCTTCTTTTCATTCTAGGATCTGCTTGGGGATCATTTTTACAAGTTTACTTGTACTTTTAGACTTTGCTCTTTCTTCAGTGTTCTGCAAGCTGTGTAAAACACACCACACATACACTGTATTTTGTCATAAGTTGTATTTTTTGCTCTCCATTACCCTCAAATTGATTTGTCCCACTTCAAACCAGGCATGGCTACCTGCTGTTAGAAATGGTTTTTAGAGCTAAACCAAGTGGAAGGAAGGCATCAGGTGATAGAGACAAGTTTTGGTACAGAGCCTGTGCCCTGTCATTGGCAATACTGTGTTTAAAGGGCTATAATTGTCTTTGTGGTGTGACAGAGAAGTCAAAGTAATCCTGAAAAGTTGGTATATGAGAACGGATTGCAATCATAAGAGTAATTTAATTTTTTTTTTTTTGTGGTTGCAAACCTGTACAGCTTCCAAAATGTTCCTCCAAAGAGATGGTTGTGAGGAACTGTGTGAGTTATTTTGGCAGCAGATGCTTTCCCAAAACTCTCATTTATCAGAAACTGCTTGGGACTAGTGAGGGGTGTGCATGCTCTGAGGAGCACATGCTTACTTGCAGTTGTTACTGGGTTTACAAATGTGCAACCTCCTACCATGTTGCATAATTTCTTTTTCTACTAGGAATTATACACTGGAAATGCAGTGTCTTTGTGTGAACTGCAAAGTTTAGAGCCAATGCAGTGAGGCTGTGGCTGCTGCTCCCAGATGTGCTGTGGCACTTGCAGTGATAACACTGGACATGTTTTTGGGTCAGTGCCTTTGGGGTCAGTTAAATACAGGGAGGAAAAAAGGACCAGTGCTTTGTACAGACACAGGGAGGAAAAAAGGACCAGTGCTTTGTACAGACACAGAGGGGAAAATGGACCAGTGCTTTGTACAGACACAGAGGGGAAAAGGACCAGTGCTTTGTACAGACACAGGAGGTAAAAAAGGACCAGTGCTTTGTACAGACACAGGAGGGAAAAAGGACCAGTGCTTTGTACAGACACACTGAAGCTGTGGTGATACAGGAGTGGCTACGTGGGGAGGCTGATTAGAGAATGACCCTCAGCAAGAATAGCTTGCAGCAGATAATCCTATTTCTTGCTCTTTATCTTTGTCCTGTTTCCTCAGATTTGCAGGCATATCTCCATGGCCAAATGCATGTTGTTGGAGCTCTCTGAGGGAAATATTTTCTACCACAGCAGTGCAAATGCAATGATTAAAACTTACTAGGAAATTATATAAATATTAACTGGGAGCCAACTGCTAATACAGTGAAATCTGACATGCTCAGCCTATCTGTTCTCACTTTCAATTCAGGTTTCAGAGTACCCAGGAGATCCTAGCACAGCTGATGGCTAACATGTGGTGCAGGTATCTGTCCTGACAGTTTTAAGGCAATAACTTTGATTTACTTCAGAGAGATCCAGAGACTGATAGAACAGTTGAGTCTTAGATACTCTGATTGCTTACTTGAATATAAAGTTAATTTCAAAGCCATAATGTTATTCTTGAATAACTCTATAGCTTCCTGGTGTTGCTCCAATAGTTTTCTAAATTAAAATTGTGAACATTCATAGTTTTTTAATGTGATAATCAGATTCTACATCTTACAAAGAAACTAAAATGCCCATAAAATGACAGAAAGCAGCAAATTTTGTGTTCGCTACTCAGGATGAATTTTCAGCTCTCTAACAAAAGTCAAAGAAATTAAGATGAGAAAACAGCGTTCTTATGTGCAGTTGTTTCATTTATCAGGTTCTCTTTACTTCTTTGTTAATGTGGTCAGAGGCTTGGCTGTACATGTGGAGCAGAAGGATTACACACAAGACTAAATAAATGTTGTCCTCTCATCTGTTGACTGCTCTCATGATTATTTGCAGGATCAAATACTGGGGTTTTGTCCTAATGAAATGTGTTGTACATACACAATGTAAGTGCACTGTGAAAATGCTCATAAATGAAATGAGGTTACAGGATTTCTTTCTTCAAGCAAGTAAATTATTTAGCCCTGTTCCTTATCCAGCTATTCCTTGGCTAGGAGTGGTTCTTGTCTGAACTCAGTCTTGTTTCAGTGTCACAGAAAGAAAAAGAAAAATATGAGCTTGGGAAGAGACTGCTTCCTAAGTCCATTCTCAAAGGTAGTGTCTTTTCTCTAGCAAGAATAATGGCAAAATTGATCACTAATAAAAGTCTATCTTACTGCACCAGATTAATCAAGAGCAAAAAAATGTGGAAACTGAAACTTTGCAGGAAGAAAGAGGAATTTTTTGTGTATGCATATGTGTGTGGTGTGCATGACTGCAGACTGAATGAGTACTGACAAAATTAAAACTTGAAAAATTTCACAGTTTGAATAAAAAAATAGTACCTAGTGTTATAAACACAGTTCCCTAATTTGTCTTCTATGACCTTACCAGGGCTATAATTCCCCTCCATAGAAGATTTCCACGCTATTGCAGTAATAGGAGGTGAAAATATTGTAATGTTTTAAGACTGGTGGAAAATTCATCAGTACGTTCATTGAACCTGCTTTATATTGCTGAAGAATTGTGAGATATCTTTTTTTTTTAGATAGTATAACCAAATAGATTAATATTTTTCAAGAATGCCATTCATTAGGAGCATTATCCTTTAGGATTTTTAAAATGCCTGTTTACATTTTTAATGAAAAACAAACCAAGTAATTGCTTTGTTCAACTGGAACAGGTAGATCAATAAACATGGGTTTAAACTACTACTGTGGCTATTGCCAAATAAATAAGCTAGGCCTGTTTATGCCAGTAGCTCTAGTTCAAATTTAAGTGTATTCCAAAGTGATTTGGAAACTACTGGTTGCCTATGTTTAGAAGTCTCTATTGGAATTTCTGTATCAGAAGAAGGAATGAATCATCTTGAATAACTTGTGCTCAAGTGATGTGATCCATACAGTTTCTGCTGACTGTGGACTAAGATATTAATGTTGAAATGATTTTGGTTTATGCATTCTCACATGCTTTATCTTCTCAGGAGCTGGGAAAAGGTGGCTTTGAGTACTTGTTACAGACTCTGCCTATAAAGTTCTGTACAATTACAGAAATCACATTAAAAGTAAAGTTGATTAGAGTGGAAGGAGTGTTATAGCAGCCTGGCATGGTGATTCACTGTCAAAACCCTTTTTTTTCTGGAATTTTATTTTATTCTTCTTTAACCTTTTGGTCAGGCTATCTTTTTAAGGAAGTGAATTGCACCTCATGTAAGGTCACAAACCCCTGCAAAGATGGATTTCCCTTTTGTATGACACTAAACTTGTATATGAAAGTGTTACAACTTTATATTTTCCAAATCTTCTGACATTATTTTCTTATACAGCTATGAATTATAAAAACCCAAATGACTCATCATTGTGACTTGAAAAGCAAGAGATCCCTTTCTGTTTTCTATTTTGGCCAGGTCTATCAGCTTAGTTAATTCTGTGTCTGATCTAGAAGTCCAAAGAAGGAATTAGGAAGAACTTAAAAGAAAAAAGAAGCCTGTGATTGAAAAAAAAAAAAAAGTAGGAAGGAAACTACTGCATTTCTGCACAACATATAGGCATTTCTTTGGGAAGTTTGAGCAGTTCAAAGACAGCAGCTGTTGCAGCAGTTTAAATTTCTCTCAATGGAATATACTCCTTTAACTGGGTTTTCTGTTTGTTGTGTTGCTGTTGTTGTTTGAGTTTTTGTTTGTTTATGGTTTTGCAAGCCAGTCACCAGGAATGCAATTATATAATCCTGGTTTAATCACAGACTACTGTAAAATTGAAAGAATATTTTGCATGTGAATCCAAACTGATCTGGCTCATTGGCAAAGACATAATTTTCCAGGAATACTTTCAGATTTTGGTCAATGGAAATATGTAGTACCACGGGTCACAAAAATGTATAAAACTGTCATTCCTTCTGCAGTAACTTTGAATTATTCAATATTTTGGAATGGACTCATTTAACACCTACTGGGAGAATAAGAAGTGTGAATCTCTTGGTTTTGTTCATGCCTGAATATAAGAATCTCTGAATTCTGGTCTCAGCACATGGTTATAGGAGCAAACACTTTTATATCTTAATAGCAGATATTATATAGATAATCTGACACAGATACAACAGATATACCCGAAACAATAATTCCATGAAGGACCTTATAAGCTTTAAGGCATTTCTAATCTTCTGATTAGGAAATTGTGATACAAGTGGCAACTATTAATAATTTAAGAGATTATAAATTATAAGGAACTATAAATTAATCTAAGAGAAAGAGGATATGTTGCTAACCTAGAAAAAAGATTATGCATGACACATGCATCTTTCTTATTATGGGGCAGAATCCTTTTCTGATTTCTAAAAGCACTTGAAAAGCCACATTTTGGGGCATTTTGAGCTTTGTCTTTCTGTATATTTGAAAATGAATAGCTAAGAAGTTGCAGGAGCATCATCTAGATACTTTTTAAAGACTCTCAGGGATTTATGATTAAAATTGCTTTATCTAGTGACATGGTAAATCAAAGATAGTTTGAATGTATTCTGGTCTGAATTTGCATTTCTCCTTCAGTACTTCTACTGTGTAGAAATTTACCTTGTGGAGGATTAGGAGACGAAGACAATGAATGCCAAAGTCACATGCCCTGGGAACTCGTTACCTTTCCTGCAATCTTGTAATCAGAGCTCCATATAAAGAAAACTTCCCTTGTGCATGTACTAATCTAGGAAGCAGGCCCATATTAATTATGTAAGGGAAGTTGCTTCAGATGCAGTTTTCAAATGTTACTTTGTTACAGATGACTTTGCTCTTGAAGTGTTATTACATTTACTAATTGCTTAAGACCTCTAAATTATTCTTATAAAAAATAGGTCACCTATTTTGTTTTCTAGCAGAAGTATTAGTTTTATATTTTAAAATCCCATTATACATTTTTGGTCTAGCCCAGATTAGGAGAAATCTTTGAATTGATCTGCTTCCTATCCCTTAGATTTTCTAAGCTACTTTTGTGCTTCCATGTGTATATTATGTTTGGAGCATAGCCAAAGGAGTAGAACATAGGACCAAATCAGGTATTTGGTAGAAAAGGTGCATGTATGTTGAATTGTGAGGTAGACGTGTATTTTGTTAGATACATTACTAATTTAGGAGTAATATGTTCTGTATTCAATTGCAAGTTTATTTTTTATTCACCATTTATTGATTCAGAATATTTTGTTAGGTCACAGTTAAAGGCACCTGGTTTTATTTACTATACTGTATTAATTTGAATTTAGAGGAGAGGTGAAAAGGTGCTACCCATCCAATAATGAAAAGGTGCCGCCCATCCAATAATTCTCTTCAGCATTGCGTTAATCCTTTTTGCATGCAAGCCCCCAAATTTGAAATATTAGTGCTCAAGTATTAGTTAGTGCTTAACTTTGGTTAACTGCTCTACACTTTATTTTGTGGGCAGCACTATGGGTACTGTAGCAAGGTTGAACCAAGAAAATTCTTCACCTGGACTGGCCAATTTTAGTGCCTTTGGCTTTTCTCTGTGCATGGAAACAGCCAAAGAAGGAGTATGGATATTCCTGCTGGACAAGGAGTTTAAATATTAACTCATGTGTACAATATCTATCAAGTTGAGGTGGTAAAGGAACATTATCCTGGCTTTTATCATGATTTGTTTTATGACTCCCCCTGTAAATTGCATCTCTGTAGAATAACAAATGCTCCTAATTAGAATTGCTAGAACTGCTTTTATTAACTAAGACAGCTTCTATAGGACTTTGCTTAGTCACCAGAACAAGTATTCAAATGTAAATGGATACAGAAGCACAGTCTACGAGCACACATTGGCATGAAAATGGATTTCAGCCAGTTTTATTCCAAGTACTCAGCTATTGTGGTGTTCATTTAAATTGAGGTGTCTTAAAAGTTTTCTGGCATGAATAATGACAGAATATTGATCCAGAGAAACAACAAGAACAGGTTGTCATGCAGAGTTCAAAACAGTGTAATTGGATCTTGACAGTTTTCTTTTTCATTAATGATTGAAAAAGTCTTTTATAGTAGGGATAGTATAGAGAAAAAGTACTTAAACTTGTTTATAACTTTCTGAAACAGAAAGTGCAATACAGTAAAAAATCTTGACTATTGTTTTTCAGTTGTTCCCCACATTTTTTGCCACGTTTTGTTTGAAGCACTGTGAATATCAGAATATGTCAAATAAAACATTAATGTATCTGTTGAATCCCATGTAAATATTCCATATCCCTTCCAAATAAGGAAATGTTGATCAATTTGAAGAAACTAATTTTAAAAAAAGGATTTTATTACATATATTGTGGAATGCTCTTGGCCATTTGGGGAAGATTATAATAATGAATTTTTTTTATTCATCTTGGCAGTTGTGTTAGAGAAGCTCATTGAAAGCATGCTGACCTATTGGACCCTCACTTGTGGCTAGGCTCGTTAAGAGGTCTTGATGAGGAATTCTTAAATTAGATTTTTATGTAGAAATATACTGCTAAGATATCAGTGGTTTGTTCATTAAATATTGTGAGCAATGCTTCTGTGAAGAAGAAAAATTTTTTTAAAGGTGGTTGCTGATTTTATGTATCTGAAATTGAGGGACTTCTGAAAATTGAGCGGGAAATCAAAATGTTACTCATTAAATTTCAATTTTATTTTGCACTGAGTTATTAAAAGAGAGAAAAGCATTTGCCTTCTGGGCTTGGGCAGAACTAAAAGGCAGAGTGGCTGCTTGACATCATTCTGTATCTGCCTTTGTGGTTCCAAGAAAATCCTGTTTGGTCTTACTCTGGTTAATCTGAGGGTTAAAGTTGATCCTGTAAGGGAAGTCTCCAGTTTCTGTCACTCTGCCTCCAATGGGCAGGTTCCAACCATTCTTTGGGGGCACTTGGTATTAACTGGAGAGCTTTATGGTTTGGAATATTTCTGCTGGCATTTTTATTCATTAGCCTTACACATGAGATACCAGGCTCACTGCCCTATGGGCTTGTGTGAGCCAAGGTCAAAAACGTTTCTCCCCAGAGCTGGTCTTTGCTTGGTCTCCTTCCCAAAGGGAGCAGTACCTACTCCTGCCAATTTTTCTTATTCATGATATGCAGCAAATGAGTGGGGATAAGTGGGTTCTTTAGCAAAATTTAATAAAGTTCATGTCCCCCACACATTCTAACTTCCTTCCAAAAGTGAGAACCAGTATTTCAGGCCTTGTTGTGATGTGTAATCCATTGTAAGTAATGAAATTCTTTCTGCACACAATGCAACCTTTTAAAACTTATGGTATGATTCAGCTGTTCTTGCATTAAGTAGTACCTACTCAAGGTGTAATTCTATTTGTTTTGATTATTAGATGGTTATTGTAACACTTGATCAGAATGACTCCGCTTTTAATTGGTCTCCAAGGGCATGATGATGTGACTCATCTTCATGCTGAGCTATTTTTAGTAAATATTTATATTCTTGCTTAGTACGGAAAGGAAATGGACCCCAGTATGTTGACAGAGGAAGGAGTCCTTACTCTGGAGGTATTCTAAAGTGTAGATTAAATAGCAGCTTTTTTTTTTTTTTCACATTAATATCAGGAGATGAGAATTTTCTAGACTATGTTATCATTAGATGTGACCAGCGATGTGAGAGTTGGACATAAATGTAATCAAAGAAATTTCAGATCCCTGTTTGGTTTCAGGTACACTTTTTTTCCCCAGTTAATATGGCCACTGCCAATGTTCTTGAGTTCGTTGGTGATTTTCAGGGATATTTTATTTATATATATATATCTGTATAGCTGTATATTTGCAGAAATATGAGAGGTGACTTGTTTAGCTTCTTAGAATCAAATTAGAGGATGAAAAATGTAAGAGTGTGGAGATAGAGTTTGTTGAGTAGGCAGTTTTGGGGGTTTTGTGAATGTTGTTATCAATGTTGATATTGGCCTAACATAGCAGTGGCAGGAGTGTATTTCTCTGCACTGCCATCATGCAGATGAAGCACAGCTTTTTGAGAGCTTTTTTCCCACTTTAGTGTTGCAGTAACTTGTACTGATGTTCTTCAGCCCATTGAAGTTTTCACTTCTGTCATCAGGCTGTAAATTAAAATTCATATAATAGGTAATGAAAGAATGTTCAGCATTTACCTACATTCCGTCCTGCACAGTTTAGGAGCTTTTCTCCTGTGTAAGATTTTGATCTCCGTATTCCCAAATAAGGTAGTAATATTTCAAAATGGGAAGGAAGTCATGCTGTAAAACATACTCACAGAAATAGTAAAGTTGTCAGCAGCAGCTTCTAAAATACATCCTTGTTAAATATTTTAGGATTCCATCGTGTTCTCGATCGTTTCCTTAGAAGGGACTGTGATCACAGTGGGGAATGTGTTACTTTTCTTTCAGCAACGTGTCTGTAGTCAACAAGAAATAGTTTGGGGCTCATGACCTTCTAAAGCCCTGCCAGAATTCTTGTTAGAAAGTTGTTCCATGGCTGTAAGGAAGGAAATAAGAATCCTGCTGTATGAGAAAAGAAGCCTCTGGAAGCAGAAGGTGATTTACATGTACCATGTTTTTCCTGACAGGGCTTTGTTAGCCTGCTATATTTTAAGCAACAAGCTTTAAAAAATGTTACAAATAATTTCTGGGGACAGGTGATTTCCATATTTCTTGCAGAATTCAGTGTTGCCAAAGGCTCTAGAGAATTTGTTTTATATCCACTGCACCAAGCTGTCAGGAAGGTGTTTCAATCACGTTTGTGAGCAGATCTTTCTGGTTATTTGTACTTGGATGTTCATTATAGGAAGAAGAAACAGTATTAGACACTTAGTATTTTAATGGTGCAGAGATATGAGAGAAATTAGTTCTGATCAATTTTGAATTTTATATTTGTGTTTTCAGGGCAATAGCTTTACTGAAAATATCTGCATTAAAAGAATTTAAAAAATCAGATAGCTAGAAGAACTTCATTTAACTGGAGTAAAGATTAATAAAATTTGATCTAGTAAACAAATCATCTTTATTTAAATAACATTGAACAAAGCTATATTTTCTTAAGGCCATATGACATAAATATTGATGTATTAGTATAAGCTGTTAAAATGATTCTCCAGTCTTAGCATGAATCTAGTGAATTCTCAACAGTTTTTGCTAGCTTCAAAAAGTAAGATCAGTACTGTATAACCAAGCTGCAAGTAATTTCTCAGTGTTTCAAAAACTGGTTATTTCAGCATGCATTTGAAGGAATTTGTCAGAGCAAAATACTCCAGTGCAAAATTTGTTTGTAAAGACAGCATGCAGCATATGTCACTGGTTGGCTTTTTTGGTGTTCTGTGGTGTGGTTTTGAGTATACTGAGTATGAAGCAAAGAACTGAGTAAAGTGAACTTTTGCTGAGCTGTTCATTATGAGATTAGAAACCTGGACAAGGTTACCTTCAGGAATACCTGTAGGAGCAAAGAGCACCTGAAGGACTTCTGGGGAGCAAAAGAAAAACAATTCAAAGGAAAAATAATTCGGTCAAAGTCTTGTATTTTTTAACTTTTGCTTTCTAACTGGGTTGTAAAAAATGTTTGTCATGTTTTCTTAAGCATTAAAAAAGCATTTAAATAAGTCTTCCTAAAAATGTTCACTTTCCCCTGTTAAAACCAGGTTCTTTTAAACAAGACTTTCCCTGCACTTCCTGAAACAAGGTGGGTTAATCTCTGCAGCCCCAAAGAAAATCATTGCTATGAAAGCAATTTGCATGTCTCCTTCCTCTTTGAGTACTCCTGCATTTAATTTCCTTGCAATTGTTGCTAATCCAATTTGTTCCCATTATACTTTAGATCTCGTGATGTTGTCTAGAGCAAATTACTGCCTGCAAAATTATGGTAGACTCACTCAATTCTTCCAAACTTATTTCTGTGTAGGCTGACTTAGTTGTGACTACTGTTAACTGTGTTCATTCATTACATTTTGTTTTGCTAATCAGATTTTTTTTCTTCCTAGTCTAGTTAGATTTATATTTGTATCCTATTTAATGTTAATTCCATTACCTCTCATTTTATCATGCAGCTCTTTGCTAATCTTGTAATTCTTTCCACTTTTGTTTTTAGGTGGGTTATTATGTATTCTGTGTTAGAGTTCTGAAGGTCACTTTAGGATCTGTCAATGCCTACAAATAACAGAACTGAGAGAGTCCTGCACAGGCCATGAAACACTTGGGTTGGATTATTACCTTGCTTTTGTCAAGTCCTAAACCTTTTGGATATAGAAAAGCTTAATATCTTGATGCAGCATGGGGAAGCTGTGCAATGTTTGTGATGTGAGGTGGAATCTTTGAGCAGTAGCACCACAGCAGTGTGGGAGAGGTGACAGGAGATGCCCCATGTGCATCTGACCAGTCTGCAAGCCTGGCTGGGATGGTCTCTGCTGCTCAAAGAGGGCAGAAGAAATTCTACATTCTTGGAATTGAAGAAAATCTTTGTTCAGGGATCAGTCAGAGGTTTTGACCCAGCTCTTTAGTGAATGACATGAGTCTCTGGTATTCACTCTTAATACTTAAGCACAGTTTCATGTGTTGTGCTTTTCTTCTGACAAGTTTATGTAGGATCTCAGCCAAGAAAGAGCAGATTTGGTCAGAGATATATTTGGAGGGCAAAATGGAGTTACTAAACTTATTAAGGGACATTTTTTTATTCATAGATTAATTTCTTTGCTCTAGGTTGCTTGAAGGGCACTGCTTTTTGGCCCTGAGAAAGGGAGAAGATTTTATTAATTGAGTTGAATTGTTCTTGTTTTTATAGCAATAAAGTTGTCTGATTATAAAACATTTCCCTGGGTTGGTTTTGGCAGTCATTATTTCAGGCTGGCAAAAGCACTCTAGGCTTTTTTGGGTGAGATCAGATAATGATGATTTCTGCTTGAGCTTTTAGCTGTGTTGATGTTATTGGTAACTTCTATGGTCCCTTCTTCAAATTCCTGGAGGATGAAGTCTGGTATCGAGCTGAATTTGCTTTCTTCTTTCTCCTTCTGCTGAAGTTACTTAGAGGATCCAGCTCTTGATACTTCTTCAGCAATTTCCCTGATAAAATGTTAAATATATCTTCTGTTTTACTTTCTTGTGTAATTTTATATTTTGTATGGAGACTTACTTTTCTGAAACTCCACCCTTATTTTTATTTTTTAAATTTATTTCCCCCTGAAGATACAATATATAAGATTTTAGCTTGATGAACAGTCTTATTGCTCAGTTGAGCACTGCCTTCATCCTCCAGTGCATGTTTTTCTGCCTGGACTGTGCTGAAGTGACTGTACAGAGTGAGGGGAGACAGATCAATGAACAAATCTGTGTGAAAATGGCCTCTCCCCGTGGTTTTTAATAAACCTTTTTGCTTAATTGGATCAACATATGCCCACTATAGTCTCATGTAGTTGAAAAGGTTTTGCCTTTGTGAGAAAGAGTGAAAAGATGGAAGTGGAAAAATGCTTTGTTTAATTCCGTACTCCTGCTGGAAAAAAAAGGTTGTCAGTGTCCTTCCCCACATTTTTTATCCTGTCACAAGACTGAATGTACAGCCCTTAAGTATTTCATTGTATGTAGAACTAATGTAAAATGTGGACCTGTGGAAAACTTAGCCTTCAAGTCAAACTCCAGCAAATAGAGTTTGGTTTGGGGGCTGGAAGTGCCAAATGCCATGTGCACATGGTGTAGCACTCCCAGCTGGAGCAGACTCATGTAGCTTTTCAAGTTTGGTAAATGTTTCTTTCAGCTGATAAACTTTTCAGTGACACTTCAGCCGTGGCAGGTATTGCTTCCTTGCCCTGCTGGGGATCTGACATGCTCTAGAAGTCTGATATGTGTTTATCCTAACTTTCTAATCAGCTCCAAGTTGAATAATTGAAGATACTCATTATCATGTCCATGTCGGATGTGAATCAAATTTTCACTGCTGTCTGAACTGGCATGGATATACTGTAAATGTACAGCCTCACCCCTCAGAATTTCCCTAGGTTTGGATTCTCTGAGCAGAATTTTAAGAGAAGAACATGGGGCCTTGTGTGTTCAGATAGCCTAGCTCTGGATTTCTGGAGCTTGAATGAATGAATGTAAAAATGTTACAAGAATATTCCCCAAAATGACAGTAAAAATAATGCTTATGAGGCACAACATTTTAATTAATATTTTTGAATCCTTTTTTCCCCTCTCCTCCACCTTCAAGTTTTGTAGTCTAATGCTTTTAATTTGGAACTTATTTTTGGTGTTGGCAGTTTGATTACAAGTGCATTATCATGGTGGCTTCTGCCACTGGAAGTACAAATATTATGTGCAGTTGTCAAGTGACTCAAAGTATTGTAATGACTACACAAGTGCTGTGGGGCATTCAGTGTTTAGGCATGGTAATGCTTTCCTGTGGGCTAGTTATGAAAATATTGAGGGGACAGCATCTCTGCTTAACACTTTGGGGGTTTTTTGCTGTGTGAATTTGGAATCAATGTAAGAACATCCATTCTACAGAAAGTTAAGGATGTAGTTTCAGTATATGTAGTACTATTGAGGGATGAAAAGTCTTAAACTACATTTTTAAATTTTATAAGGGCTTTATGAATTTTTAAAATGCACTTTTTGGTAAGTTGATGTAGTTGAGATAAGGTAGCACACAAAAAAGCTGGCACACTTTATTACACTGAAACAGTGAAATATATTGTATTTCGGTCTGATCCCATAATAATAAATACTCTTTTGCAGATTAAATGCTAAAAAAATCGAATTTCTTGCATAGTTGATGAATAGAGAAGTTGCTTGCTTAAATCTTTCATGTAAGGCCAGTACAGCATTCATCCTGCTGGTATCTAACCATCTGCATTCTTCGTGGAAAGTGAATTTATTGCTTGAAGCAGGCTGAACTTCCTTATCTACAAAATGATACTACCCAGGCAGTCTTCATGGAAGCTGTCAGATGCTTCATTGTGAGCCTCAAGTACTGTAGTTACTGTTATCTACTGAGAACTTGGTCTGCTTGGGCAAGTGATTGAAGACAGATATAAGGATGGATTCTGAAGAACTTGACCTAAACTTTATTAAATTGACATTTTCCAAGTAGACACAGTGTAAGGATTACATGGTTCCTGCCATGTAATCCAGAATTTAGGGCAGATCTCAGTATACCAAAAGGATTCAACTCTTTCCTTGAATTCCTCAGTTATCGTGCTTCATAGAAGAACAGAAAACAGACAGTTATGATTTACCAAGTTATTTCCTTTTGTGAGTGTAGGTATGATCCTTTCTTTCCACTTCAGTTCAAGTTTATTATTTAGTCTTTTACCTGCACTGAATCTGGGTATTTGCACATCTAAATGCAGTATCTAAACTTCAGTGTATATATTAATATTTTAATTTTAGTTAAGGTTTGCTCAGTAGAAAATAACTTCACCCACAGTTCAGTCAGTAGATTGAGGTTTGCTTTCCACAGTTTCTGCCAAACATTGTCCAGTTGTTTGTTTTGCAGGCACTCATGGCAGGATTGTGAGTGTGGTGATTGGTTATACTGGAGCTGCAGAAGGACATCCAAAGAATCCAATTTCAACCCTTATGCACCTAAACAGAGTTTAAACAAATGATTGAAAGGTGATAGGGTCTATATCCTGTTTTAACCTTCTCTTCACCTATGTTTTAAAGTTTTAATCCTCTACTAATCTTTTCTTACACAAACTTTCTGTATTTGTGTTCATCCTAAACTGAACACACACAGGATTTTCAGACTTTTTTTGGCCCATTTTTGTGCTGAAAACCAGATTCATGCAAATCTGTATGAATAGTGTTATTTTAATATTTACAGCATCTGGGGTGGGGAAGATTTATTTTTGCATTTTGTTTTTAAGGAGCAAAGATAATATAGTAGAAAGTAAAAATTAAGGAAACAGAATTTTTTAAAAAGCAATATTCATCAGCATTATATTGATCTGGCAAGGAGATATTATCTAGATTAATATCAGGGCAGAAATAATTTAGATAGAAATAAAAATAGCTCTGTGTTTTTCAATTTCAGTTTTTCACCTCTGCCTGTTTCCTCTGGCTCTATGTGTGAGGGTACAGCAAACATATGGAGGAGTTTCTGATGGATGTATATTTGAAATGTCTTCCTTGCAGTCTGCAATAGTTGGCCAGCATAAACATGTCAGGAAACACAGCCAGGTCGTATTGACCTACTTTGTTTTTGAAGGGCAGGAGAATGTTCTCCTTCCTTGTACTGTGCTTTAGATGGATTTGGGAACAAGCCCAGCTGAGGGGCTTGGCTTGAAATGTCCCTTTCTCCCCAGTTTTCAGCAGGAGCTGCTGTGAGGAGTCACTGCTGCTTCCACCAACTGGAAAGGATTGCACTTTGTGTTCCCCACTGTGCCAGTGGTTGGTGCTCTGCCTGTACAGACTGTATGACATGTAAGCAGACTGCAGGCTGTGTGTACACATAATCCATAATACACAGGCTCTCTATTATGTATTTTTTTCTAAGCTACCATTAAAATATGAAAGCAAATGAGATGCAGGTAGAATTTGCACAGAGCAGCCTTTCAGCTGGCCCAGCTGCAGAGAGTGATGTTGGGCTGGTCCTCTCTGCTTTGCAGAGTCTGATTTCATCCCTGCCATGTGTGCAGTGCTGGAGTTTGTGTTTGTGCATAAGGTAATAATTGTGCAGCCAATACCAGGTTTTATGGTGCTGCTGGGTCCAGCTGGTGCTCGCTACAGCCAGAGGTTTAATTACAGAATAGGCAGGGTGGATTTAAAGCTCACTGGCTTGGGCAGGAAGATCAGTGCAGAGTCAGTGACTTCCCTCTCAGGCTGCAGGTTATCAGCCTCTGCTGCTGCTCCTACAGTTTTAAGGTTATTTCTCAGCTACATCCATTTGATATTTATCTGCCTTTTCATCTTATGGTCACTTTGCTATTCATAAGATAACTACAACTGCATGCATCTTTCCGTGATGCATTTTATATTATACATGTGTATTAATTATTTTTTATTCCATTGAACCAATTAAAAAATGTGATCAAAGCTTAATGGGAGTTTAGAAATAAAATACCTGTTGTCATAGACAGCCTAAAATAATGTCACACCAAGTGAGCACAAAATATTATTCTCCAGCTTAGAGCAAGCACTCTCAGGAATGTGTAGAAGCAATTATGGTATATTTTTACTTTCCATTTTGCAAACATGCTTTGCACTGATGTTTTGTGGAATTTGGTGAAACTTGGAGGTGAAGGGAAACTAGGGAGACGAAAGCTTAGTGTCAGTTTGTCTTCGGTTTTCTGTCCTGAGCATGTCAAGTGAATTTCCTTGTGCCATTACTGTACTAATATTTTGCTGCCCGACTTCAGACTTGGCTTCTGGTGTCTCAGGTCCTCTGAGGAAGCAGAGCTCTGCTTGGCCAGGGGTGGGGTATTGGTCTGGAGAATACCCTGGGTCACTCAGGAGCTAAACTAACCTATCTTGGCCTTTTCTTGAGATTTTTTATGCTTTTCCAGAGTGGAAGAATAAATGGTGTCTGAACACATCATTTTTCAGAATCAAAATATATCCTGTAACTTAATTTTATTTGATTACACATCTGTGCTGCCCTTTCTTATGTAATGAACCAAAATCTAACTGAGACATAAAATGCCATTAGTACTCCAGTATTCCTGTTTAGCAGATGGGATAATAGATGTAGTAATCGATGGTCTAACTTTCAAAATATGTACTTTCACCTGGGCTAAGTATTATCAGAATGACTCTGTCTGAAGTAGGTTTATTATTTTTGGGAAAGCAAGTTAAGGTGAAAGGGTGCACATTCAAGAGAGAGGGAAAGAACAAGTGACAGCATTTCAAATGACCTGTGCCAGTACATGCAGTAAAACCCAGAAAAATAAACAGCTACAGAGCATAGCCCCTGATTAATCATATCTCTAGAAGACTGCAAGTAAAGGTTAAGAAAATGATTATTTCTTTCAGTGTGAAGTATTTTTTACAGAAATGTCAAGTGTTTAATAATCACAAGAGCTGACTGCCTGAGTTCTCTCTGCTCCTCTCATGGCTTGTTGCTGTCACAGAATTGAAATGACAAAGTGTGTAGCCCCAAGACCTAATCCAACCATATTTTGTAGCAGTAGTAAAAAGGCTTTACATTTGTTCAACATATTTCATCCAAAGAAAACATTACTACAGCTGGATGCTTTCCAGATTCTGGGTTCAGGCCTACTCCTTTTGACTTAAAAGACAATGCTGTTTAACTCTGGACATGAAAAATACTTGACAACACAGACATCAAGGCTTACGTAACAAGGGGAAAGATGACTGTATGTGAATCTACCAGAGTAATCCTTTTCTCCTCCCAGAAAAGTGATGTATTTTAAGCATCCCTATGGAAAGGGCTCCCAACATGTGAAATAGTAAGAAGCTCACTGTGTTTATGTAGAAATGATAAATGCTTAAGGTGCCCTACTGAAATGGAATTCTGGGGAGCTCCAAAAACTGATGTAATGGATTTCAATCAGATGTGATTGGAGAAACTAGTGCTGATTCTTTGGTGGAGTTTCAGTGGTGACAATTTTGACCCTAAAGTAAGGATTTGAAGGTATGGAGTTTAAAGAGATTCATAGAAACAGACATATAAGGAATTCATATTTTAAAGTTATGTAACAGATTTATGTGCATACTTCGTCACAATGTGGAAATTGCTTTCTGACAGAGGGTAAATTAATCATCCTCTTGTGGATCAATTCAAATAAATAGGTGCAGAGGAAGGATAATAGGATGACTGTGTAGAATAAACTTATTTCATAAGAGGGAACTAACAGCATGACATTTTTCAGCTTAGAAAATTGAAGAATGAGAGAGAATTTCAGTGGGGGAACATGAGGGGGAGAGAAAAGCCGCTCTAGCTAAAGGGTAGTGGTGGCACAAGAACAGCTGGGTATCAACTAGCTGTGGGTAAAGTTACATTAGTGATTAGAAGAGCTTTCTAAATGCCAGAGGGGTGAGATATGGGAGCAGACTTCCAGTAGGAGTGAAAAGGACATTCATTTTGGCAGGATTTGGCCCCACAACTTCACATCTCAGGGCTGTCAAATCTGCTGGAAAAGAGTGCAGCAATGAACGAAGAAATCAAGTAGGAAAAGGGGGCAAATTTGAATTCCCTGTCATATTGCTTTGATTTACCCCCAATCCTAATAAGGTGTTAGCCTGTATACTCCTTGTGAAATTATTGTACAAAAGTTAGCTTTAGAATATCTGCAAAACCATGTTCAGAGTTTAGGCAAACTGATTAGGTTATTAATTGGGTTGTATTAATTAACTAATGAGGTTATTAATTAGTGCTGCTGCTTCTTTTCACTAAAAACATTGAAATTAGTGATTGATGATTTATTGAAGTATACATAAAGAGTCCCAAGGAAATAATAGAACTGATTTGAGCAGCTCTATTTCATAGGACTCAATAGGAGAGCATGTTTTATTATCTGAATGCATTTTTATGTTCTGACTTATTCTTTATAACAGGAAAGAGTATTTCTAAAGGAAAATAACTTCCCTGGTTAGAAGAGCCCATAGTTATTTAATTATGTATACTTTTTGTGGTGCTGAGGTATTAATGGCAATGGTGATTTATTGGAATATGGTTTCACGATGACTTTTGAGCTATTTTCCTAAGTGATGCTATATTAGAAAAATATAGATTAATGATAACCTTGGAAATTAGGAGTAAATGAGGTACTTGGGTAGAAGTGCTGAAATGCCTTTCTACAGAGTAAGAAACTGATGGAATTATAATGCAGTTAAGGCTGAGATGGGGAACTAGTTGAAATGTAAATCACGTTTTTATCCTTGTTGATATGTTAGGTACAACAAGCACCATCAAGGCTATTGTAGATACTGGTGCAGGACAAATATTATGCAATAGTGTGGTAATACTGAAACATGAAGTGCTTCCCTGTTTAGAAGAACAACCTAGAATTATTTCTGAGAAATGTTGAGTGATGTTGCTAAAAAAATAACAGTTAATGTTAATTATAGGTAAGAAGAATAAGCATGATATGACTTTTTATTGCAGTGAGGTCATGTGTTTGTTGTTTTGGTGTTTCAGGTCATTCAGCAAACATTTACTGCAGGGCTCACAGCAATGTTTTGTGTATCTCTACACCAAATGCTACTGTAGGAAATTGCACAATTGCTGGATGCCTCACCAAAATTAAATGACATTGTCAGACAACAGAAAATTTGGTCTCTGAAAGAAACAATTTTATTTATACCTGAAGGGTTGTGTTCTGTGATAGATAGTGAGTCTGGAGTCTTTCAATATTGATTATTCAAAAGTTCATAAACTCATCTAATTTTTTTGATTTCAGTTGCATTATTACTGAGTTATACCAAAGGAAATCAAACAACTGATTTTCTTGTGGTGTTATGATCAATTTCAAATAATTGCGACATTAAGACTAAGTTGCCTTTCAAAAAATAGTATTATTGCAAGCTATTATAGGAATGAATCTGTCCTCCTATTTTTATTTCTTTATTACATAATTCTGAGAATCATCGATGAAACTTTTTATCATTAATATTATCAGTTGTTGTTGTGAGTGAATGAAAATTTATATTGTGTGTTCTCATAAGGATCTGTTAGAAAAAACCCAAACCCTAAGCTTTTAATTCTGAGTTAAGATACCACCAGGAGAAAACCCAGGTTCTTGGTCAACCCAACCAAAACAAACCAAAGAAACCTAAATTATTGTTTGGTTGGCAAGCACATTGTACTCTTGCCAGTCTGTTTTTACACTGCACTTCTTCTTCACCATCCTTCATCTTTTAACTATAATTCAGGATAAACTAAGCATGCAGATTAAAAGCTTTCCACTTTCTGTACACTGTGTTGATTATGGAGTGCACATGCATTCAGTGCTTTCAAGGGCCTTCTTCAGGTGTGTAGCTTTGTTAAATAGGGATCAAAAGATTTAGACTTACACGCCATAACCCCCGAGGTAACTGGGTAATATTTATAAAGGAAATGGTGTCCTAGCTGAATTAGCAGGTTTGAAATATACAGTCATGTTGAGAATGGAGGTCATTCGCTGGCATGTCAGTCTGGAATGTAACTGTTTCAAAATAAGTACACGGTTTACTGTGGGGCTTTGTGATTCCTAAATCATAATATATGTAAATATTATGAAGAAATTAGTGCATGTAGTCCAGAGGGCCATTATGGAGTGTGTTGTATTTTACTTACTGTTTTAGAATATGGTTTATATGTATTTAAAACTTAAGAACTGCTTTTGTTTCCAAAATACCCAGATTTCAGGTCATAATTTTTTTCAGGTCAAATCTGTCGGATTTTTGGAGATCAGGGTAATTATAATTACTGTTACATACTTTTCTGTGAGATGACTTTATCGCCAGGCACCAGACAGAATTTGTTGCTGGTGTTTTTGTGTGTTTTTAGCTTAAAAAAACCGATAAACCCCAAACAAACCACAAAACCAGCCAAACATAAAAAAGTTGAGATACTTAAAAAGGATGTGAACTAAGCCATGTAATATGGCTGAATTTCCCTGAAGGAGGAGGAAGGTGTCAGTTACGATTAATGTGAACAACATTTATGGCCCTGGAGATGTGACCTCTCGTTACAGTAAATGTGACAGCATGAATTACTTTCAATTACAGTGAACTACATTCAGCTACATTAGTTCTGACACACCTCACTAGGAGAATGTTGCTGTGGTAGCTTTAACCAAAATAAAAAAAAGGCAAAACTTCTGAGTGCAAATGTGTGTGTCACTTGAGCAGAGCCATTGGGTTCTGGCTGCGACGTATTCTTGCCTCAGGTTTTACACACTTCTATTACATCATTTGTTATTTCCACTGGCACTTTCAAGCTTATGCCTTGGGTGCTGGAGAATATGAAAACCACCTTTTAAATATGCCGTGTATAATAAATGCAAATGCAGAATTATTTTTTAAAACAAGATTAGGTGAATTATCCTTTTTATTTTCATCTGATAGTAACCTGCATGATTACTTGGAATGGTAAGTGGGCCCTATCTGTCAGCATGTCCAGCATGTCCCATTTTATATGGCATAACTGCATTTTAATCTTTATTATTACTATGAATTTATTGGTACAAATTAAATATATCGTATCACAGGATATTTATCACTTGACAGAAGCAGTTCTTATAATGTCACTACTTTTTCCTTCAAGGTTCAATTATCATGCTTCAGTTTCTACCTCTAAGCTTTCACAAAAAATAAAAGATGCCCAGGGCAGAAGTCAACCTTTCACTTTTGCTACAGAGGAGATGCCATCTATTTCACGCTGTGCTAAGTATTCCATCGAAACACGAGTAAAACAGTGCCTTTGGCAAATCATAAATTAGAAATAGCACTAAGCAAAGGAAATACTTAATTAAAGCATTTTGTTGCACTTTGAGGACTTTATTTGCAGAGTATTGGGCATTTTTGGCGCAGAGATGAAGACCCTCTTTTCAAATTTGAGGCACTGGTGTTGGAGTCAGAGTAGAAAACTTGTGATGTCAAATTGTCAATTCACAGAAGGAAACAAAAAATGGTGGTTGCTGACTCCAAAGTGATTCCAAATTAAGCTTGTGGAGTGTAAATTGCTGTTAGTCCTCCTCCCATGTTAAGGACTAATTTTCAGATCTTCATTTTTCCAATATTTTACTGGACATTCAATGTGTAGTGGTGGATTGTGAAAATATTTGTGAGTGTTTCAGTGGTCATTTTAAAAACCAATATGCAGTATTAAGTGTCTCCCATATGTCATCAGCTTTCAGGCCATTAAGGTACAAAGATTTGTATTTTAGTTACACTCACTGAAGTAGAATCAAATAATTTTTAGAGCTGTCTTCAAATCACTGAAACAGTGGGAGACTAATAGAATTTTCAGTTCAGCTCTTCAGGCTGTGAAATATCTTTACTTAGGCAATCAAATTACCTTGAATCCTGTGTCCAGCTTTGGCCCCCTCATTTCAAAAGGAGATTGAGGCATTGGAGTGTGTCCAAAGAAGGCCAGTGAAGCTGGGGAAGGGTCTAGAAGTCCTACAAGAAGCAGCTGAGGTTGTTTAGTCTGGAGAAAAGGAGGCTCAGGGGTCCTTCCCACTCTGTACAACTCCCTTAGAAGAGATTGTTGTCCTCTACCAAATCTCAACAGAAAGGACAAGATGAAATGGCCATTTAATTGTGTCAGGAAAGGTTCCCATTAAATATTAGGGGAAAAAAACCACTGTTTTTTTTCCCCTAATAAAGGGTGGTTATGCTTTGGAAGAGGCTACTCAGGGAGGTGGTGGAGAGACATCTGGAAGGTGTTCAAGAGACATCTGGAAGTGGCACTTGGGGATATGGTGCAGGGGTGATTATGATGGTGGTGAGTTGATATTTGTACCAGGTGATCTTAAAGGTCTCTTCCAACCTTGATGATTCCATGACCTTCAGTAAATATATGGTTTTTAAATTATGTGCATATAACTGAAAGAGAAAAAAAAAATTCGTTTTTGGCTCTTGGTCTCTGGCATTTTTACCTGATCAAAATAATGTTTTTTTTTTCTTGCCTATTTGAAGGTTCTTTAGGAGAGAAAGCCTAATTTTTCTAAAAGGGAGGTAATGGATCTTGTTTCATGTAATTACTTTGAAGAACAATGTTTGTACATGTGTTTTACATGTGCTTCCACTGAATAGATGGGTGAAAAAGTCCCAGGGACTAAGGCATTCTATGTCAGGTGGAAAGCAGTTTTATAGGTGGAAGAAAAGCAAGTGTTGGTGTATTCAAACTGTCTTATAGTCATAACAGAAGTGAACTTGAAGCAGTGACAGAGCACTTAGGAATATATTGTTGTGGACAGTGAGTTCTCTGGAAATCAAAACTGATATTCCAGATAGGGGAAAAAATTAAAACAGGCTTAGATGCAGTTCAGATGGGAATAATAATAAAATAATCTTCTTGATCAAGTGCTCTGTGTGGAGAAGTGGAAAATGAAATAAGACATTCAGAACCTAAATACATCTCCTGGGATGCCAAATGGTATGGGAATGAAAGGAAGAAAATGATTTTGCATTGTAACTTAGAGATTACAAAGATGCACTTAGAAGCATTTGCAGAATCTGGAATTGTAATTGTAGCAGGCACTGGAGGGACCATAAATTATGTTGGCTACATTCCACAAGATAGAGGGAAAACGGATTCATCCATAAAGAAACAAGAAATGTGGCTTTAGGGCAGGCAGACTCATATTTTACTTTCTATCAGGAGTTGAAGATTTTTATCACTAAGGTTTGATCTGCAGATCAGAGGAAATGAACAAAAATTTTTCCTGCTTTATTCAGGTGTATCAGTTGTTTCCACTGTGCCAAGTTTTCCTGATACCTTAGCAGTGGATGTCAGTAGCATTCCATGGCTTTCTTTATTTCAATATTGGTACATTTAGGGTTACTTTTAATGCTTTTCTACCATGGTTAGAATGAAGAAAACAGAAAAGCTTCATGGTGGTGCTATTAGCAGAGAAACCATCTAAATGCTGACTTTTTAATGGATTTTCATAAGGATTGGATCAGTGTTGTACCTGAGCACTGCTGAAATTAAAGCTGGTATATCATGGGTCATGTTTGTAGACTGGATACAAATTGCTGGTTTCGCTGTGCTATTTTTTAAACTTTTCTTGCAACGCCTCTATATTTATAGAGAGCCATTCCACCTTTTAATATTTCTTGTCCAAGAGCTCTGTGTTTGCAGTGGAGCAAAGGTCTTCCATTGAATACTGTCATGGCAAAAGAGCACATTTCCCTTGCGTTTTCTCCACAGATTCTCATTTTCTTTGTTGTTATGGAACAGCCAGAGCAATCTAATCCTCAGATGTGCGATGAAAATGTTTCTATGTTCACTTAGCCTTGTGTTCAAGATGGAAGAATTTAGAGGGCTTTCCTTTCATAATTATCCAAATACTTAGTGGATACATAAAATGGGAATATTCCTGCATTTTATTGCTGCAGGGAAATACCAATTTCTATAGCCAAATTACATTTCTCATGTCTGGAATTTACAATGAGATAGTCTTTCAAAACAAAGTCTTTTATTAATGTGTTATTTAATTTTTTGACTATGAAATAAATTCTTTATTAAAGAGTTACCTCAAGCATGTGGCTCAAAAACTACCACAGGAGAAGAAAACTGCAAAGGACAACTTGTTCAGGAACTGAGACACTCAAAGATAAAGTTGTGTTTTAACGTTTTCATGGCTACTGCAGACCATTCTCCTGTCAGTTTGGATAAATGCATTTTTTTGGTTCCCCACATTGTTGTTCTGGGCAGCATCTACCAGGAATATTCTATCCTGTCTTCTCTTTTAGTTGAAAATGTATTTCATCAGCAACATTGCTGTTGACATTTCTGTAGTTTATGGCTTCTAGTGCTCTGGCAGGTTGTGTGCTCATAAATAATGCAGTCTTTCCAGATTTGTTGGAGTGATTTTTAGTGCAGTACTTTGTTTTACCTGTTAAGAAATATATAGAGTAAATCAAAGTCTATCTAAGGAGTTAAGAAATTCTTTCTAAAAGAAAATAGTTGTGAAGAGGTCATAGAATGAGCAGCATGTAGTCCTCAAAGAGGCATTAGATATTTCACACTGGAACTTATTTAGCAATCAAACCTTCCTCTCAGTATGGAATCATCATTTTCACATCATGTATTGCATTCAGTGTCTTCTGTGTGAAATTCTAGTGCTGAGCTGATGTTAGGATGTATTAAGAAGGAGTCAGAACTAAATACAAATTTCTCTGAAGAAATTTCTTAACACTGTTATACCAATATAAGGGATTCACATTCTCTAGTACTTTTAAAGCCCTTGAATTTTTTAAAAATAATATTTTAATTCTGTAGCCAGTCCTGATACAGATAGCCAGTCTTCGTAGTGAAAGTTGACTACCGTCCAAAAGCAGAGGTTTGAACAAAATATTCTTGGTGCTGCTGTTTTGCAGGGGCAATAGTAGACCACAAGTGTAGGATGTAGCTCACAGATTGACCACTGGTCTGGGGGTCTTCTGTTTCAAACTTGAGAAGGATGATTAGAAAATTTCCAATAAAGTACCAGGCCTAACCATGTCCTCCCTTTGTATTCACCTCAAGGTCAGAGAAGGACATGGGGTATATAGTGTATTTGAGTTTTTGAAAACCTTGTTGGTGGGAAATGGTCAAACCATTTCCACTGTGATAAAAACCAACCAACAAAGAAACCTCACAAAACCAAACAAATGAAACAAACTCAAACCAAACCTCACCAAATGAAATTATTGAGCCTTATATAATGCAAATTTCTACCCTACTAAAGGTGTTTAGGAAAACAAACTGTGTCATTGTGTATGTTCTTAACAAATCATTCTGTAGTTCTTAAACTGACAAAAGCAAAGAGCTGATGGAGTCATATATCTGGCAGATTAATGAGTAAAGCATTGTGATGAAGTTATTCTATCAGTTTTGTCCAGTTCTTTTGTAATGAAAGTGGAAATTAGATTTGCAGTTAGATGAATAAATCAAGGGAAAAAACACCTACTCAAGGAATGTCATTGTTCTGTTTCCTGGCTGACACTACCAGTGCAGAACAGAACTACAGACCCAATCTGTTCTCCATATTGTTTTAATGTTTCATTTTATTTCTTTTTTTTTTTACAGAAAGTCCTTGACATTCTTAAAACACAGCACTGGATCATTATAGAGCTGTGAATGAATAAGTAACACACAAAAAACCCTGACCTGTTTGGTCTTCTTTCTTTCCATTTTGGATGCCATATTCCTTCAGAGCCACTTGGAATTGTCGCTCTGTTGGGACATACTCCTGCTTTGGCAGCTCACCTACAGAAAAGCTGAGTGCAGAGTGACCAGGACTGGTGTGAGAGCCACTCCTGTGCATTTCAGAATTGTGTTGACCAAAGAATGAATTAAATGGGTTTGAAAACCAGGGAAAAAATGGGCATTGTTTGTGGATAGGTTTAAATTCAGGCTATTGCAGCATCACCAGAGTAGTTAAGTTTTTGTGACATCTGAAAGTTTTTATGGCAGCATTTTAAGAAACATATAAGTGGTATCAATATGTGCTTTTGAAGTGTGGTTAGAAAAAACATACAGGAACACCTCACACAGGAGTATTTTTAAAGCAGATCTCTTTTTTCATCTGTTTCATAGTGAAATGCCAAATAATTGCAGTTTGATGTGGTTGGTGAGATTTTGGTCTGTAGTTTTCTCTTTTAAGGAAAAATAATTTTTGTAGCTTTTGGAGATGGGTTTTTTTTAACCTACCTTGCACTAAATTCAATAGAGGATTTAATACTGTCATTGCTCCTGCCTGTTTTCTACTCATAGGTTTCTGCATAGTCAGAATGAATTTATAAGGATTACAAAATTCTCTTGATTTCTAAATGTTCAGAATTTTAATATGTTCTCTAAAGTATCTGAGACCTACTAATATTCTCATACCCTGGTTTCTGTCCAAAACCTGGTGTCTTCTAAACAAAGAAAATTGATAGTAGGTGTTAATGTATATTTAACATTAGTGCTGTTTTATGATTAGATGTAGGTTTAATTCACCACTTGACACTGATTCTATTCAACTATGTAAGGAAAATGATGAGGCCATGTGCCAGTATACACAAATATTCTCTTCTACTTATTGTGCTGGCCTTGTTTTCCTGAATGTCATCAGTTAGATGGGGGCAGAAAGACACCCAAGTAAATTGGATTTTATTCCAGGTATATTCTTTGTTGCTTAGTTGGCCAGCTTTCACTTGTGCAATTCTTTGTGCCCAATCTTCAAGTGGTTTTAGGACTGAAGCTCACATGTTTCTGCCTGCTGGCATTTCTACAACCTACCTTTTGCACCCTGCAAGAATGCAATTGTTGTCAAGTGATTGGTTTGTTTGTGGGCCCTTTCTTGATAATTTTTAAGTAGGTGGTCAATTTGCAGGAGTTCAGTTTTGCTGTTGGTTATTTATGATCAAATTTTCAAAACCACGCCATTTGTCTCATTTCTTCACAGCAATAGAAGCAGAAGGGCTGTCTGTGCCTCTGTGAGGGTATGCAAGGCAGTGCCAATAGTGGATTTAATAATTATGTACACACAGAGTGGATGTCTGTTGTTTTCCCCAGCTGTTGCTCAGCAAAGCTCTGAATTACCTGTCCCAGAGCAGATCTCTGACTAAATATAAAGGAGGAAAAAACCAAAGAGGTTGGATTTCTATTTATGGACTGAAAATACTTAACATGTAGTAAATTGAACTTTTACATGAATAAAACCAATGTGGCTCCACACAGAAGCCTGTATTATGTATGAAAAATTCTAATTTGGATGCAACATTTTTCTCTCTGCAGAAATTGTTATTTACAGAGTAGAGGTGTTTACATCTCCATTATTGTATTACAACATAAAGTGCAAAATACATATGAGAAGCAGTTACACTCAAAGATGAAATGCAGGTCTACACATTTGGAGGAAGTGATTGCAGGAAATAATGAAAAAAGTAATCAGTGTTAAATATGCTCTGCTTATTCCTCTACCTCTGGCCGCCAGAACCCGTCAGATGAAAGGAAAACTAAAACTGTTTTTGAAGCTTGAGGTTCTATTTCAGTGATGTAAGTTATTCAAATGCTCCTTCAGACTACATTGATAAAAAGGGACTTAAAGAAACTTAATTGAAGTTAATTTTAATTATGCCTCAGTGTATAGCTTGCGCATCCATTTTGTTCCTTTGCTGTGCTCAGTGTCAGAGATATTCTTATTCTCTGTTCCTGCAAACACAAATGCCTGCTTGAGATTTGGGGGGTGCAACTGTTGTTAACTGTGAGCAGACCATGGGATTGTGAATCCTCAGTTCAAAAAAGATGAAAGGATTCTGTGCTCTCTTTGAAAGCAGTAAAAATGTTGAATGAGATTTGTTGCTTGGCAGTGGTACCAGGAATGTGAAATCCTGTTCATTTAATATTGAACTGGTGTAAGAATGTTCTTGCTGTGTAATACCTGCTTATTTCTACTCCTGAGTATGGAGTTTGTACTTGGTGTTGACTTTCAAGTGTCAGCCTTGCCATGAGATGCACCCGCCTGAAATTCCAGAGCATCTGGGTCTGCAGCAATGTGATGGTGTCCTGTAAAGCCCCTCAAAAGGCTGGAGATGTTTCTGGGCCTGATGCCAAATTCCTGCCCAGTCTTGCCCTGGATTTTACATGTGTTCAATGTATTCAAACATAAAAGGTCTCATGTACATGAAATGTGCTCTTGAAGGATGGAAACAAGGTCTATTGCCCAGGCCTCTATTAAAGGAGTACAGTTTTGTGAACATAATGGTATTTTCTATAGTTGCTGTAGAGCAAACCTGCACTTACAAGGACAGTAATGCAGCCATCTGACAAAGTAGAGAGCAGTGATTGCATTCAGTGGGTCAGGACTGATGAGGGTGGTGAAACATGGTTTATTTGGATCTATCAGGACAAGAATCCTTACAACATGTTTTTCAAACTCTCCCTCCTTGTTTGTTGTTATGTATCTAAAGGCACAGTTAATCCAATAGTTATCTGAATTGTTGAGAGATAAATAATTCCAATTCTTCTAATGAATAGAGAGCAATTTCCATGTCTAATCTTGGTAGTACGTTACTTTTAAAGTTGATGAAATAAAGGCAAGAATATGGATTTCTTTCTGCCAGGTGTATGGATTCCATTTGTGTTTCATTTTTTGTATTGGAAAACTGCTATAACATTTTTTCACATGTGGGAATAAATAGGTTTATTTTCCTATTGTTGATTGTTACTTGTGCTGCATGTCAGAGAGGATTTTCAGAGGAATACAGCTATACAAAATGAAAAATGAAATAATTATATTTTAAAATTCAAAACTCAAGTTACTTTTCTGTCTTGTAGATAGAGTGTTTTTCCAGTGCCAGAACTTGAAAAAATGGCTGATTGTCAAAAAGATAAATGGCTTTATATGTGTTGTCCAAACATCAGTCACACAACTTATTAAACAACATCTGATTTTATTTTTTTGTTTTTGATCCCTAAAACAATAATGTCAAAGTATTTTGTGTTGTGTCTAAGCTTCAGAAAGTTGATCAGTCTGTTTAACTTGCTTACATTGAGTCACTTTATCTGCTAAGCAGTTTTTACTCTGATGCATATTTGTTACTCTGGATGCAAAAATATATTTCTTCAGTTAAGAAATAATTCCCATCTCTGATGCTGAGGGAATAGAAGTTTTAATATAGTAAGACTTAATTACCTAGCATAATAGATTAAGGTTTTGAAAATTAATGACTTCTGATTTTGAAACCATTATCTTGTGAAACATCTTAACGTAAATGCAGAATTTTGGTGTGTCACCTTCTGACATGTAACTGTAGCTTTGCATATTTCTTTCTGAGATTTTGAAAATATGAAGATAATAAATGATGACTAATGTACACCATCTGGCTGCGGTGGGGGAAAAAAAGATTTCCTGAGCAACAGGGTTTCTGCTAAGCTGATTTACTTAAAATAAGAAAGCAAATGCTTCCTTTTTTTTTTTTTTCTCTTTTTTTCCTTTTCCCTTTTTTTTTTTTTTTGTGAGAAAATGAGGATCTAATGATGGCACCTAAACTCATAGGGTAAGAGTGGCCTTTGTTTTGTGATTCATGATCAATACCAAAGGCAAACTGCATGGATTCCATCAGAAGGGCAGTTTATTTTATCAGTCCTGTTGCATCATATATTCAGAAAAAGATTGCTGAGACTTGAAGATTTCGAGCAGCATTAACCAAAGTGTCAGACAGCCTTGCTGGAATCAGCTGCCTGTGAGGAGAGATGACCTAGCTTTATCAAATCAGTGAACAAACAGCTATTAATCTATACAGCCTCAGGATTAGATCCTTCAGAACGCAGACATATTGTTGTGCTCCATATATTCTTTAGGTTTACAGCTGTCACTTTTTTCTGCTAATTTGATCATGCAGTGTAGAAATAAATGCAATAATAGATGTTAGAAATTATGTGCAAATTCTGCAATAATCTCTGCAGTTTCTTAGAACCAAACCTGCCTTCTTGGTTTCTTTTAATAGATTATCTTTTGCAAGCACTCCATACGTACTCTTAGGTATTTCCTTATTATTTTGTTTAGCTGTCTACTTTTTTAGTGTACCTACTGCCATTTTGAATGAAGTGTTCATTTAAAGATATCAACTAAATTGAACAAAATATAATTTTACCACTGTGGAGAAAAGAGTCCAGATAAATGTACGCATCATATAGTTCTAAAATTGCAGTCTTGAGTCCGTATTTTGAATTTATCTCTTACTTTTTTAGTTTTATTTTTCCAAACCAACCCTGCCTCTGCAACTCTTTCATGGATACTGAAAATTGAGTGTTATTTACTCTGAATAGTGGTTGCTTAAGCTCTGGATGTACAAGGTGATGTGTGGCCTACAGATGCATCAGGGCTGCAGAGGCAAAAATTGATGTTCATGGTGACCAGCAAGAAATTATCCACGTGAAAGAAGAGCCCACCAGAACCTTCCTGAGGCTGAGCAGGTTGTCAAATGTGCAGTTTGTGTGAGAACATGTGTTGGGTGCCTATTTATTAAAGAGCCAAACGGTCTGTGAGGAAAGCACAGCCTGTACTTTGTGTGCTAACTGTGGGGCCAAGTCATTCATCTGGCCTCTGTGGAAGACACAGGTTGTGCTTTGAAAATAAATAAATAAATAGAGTGTGTGAGAGCATGAAAGGGAGGAAAGCAGGAAGGAAGGGAAAATGAAACAGTGAAGTTATGGAATTGGTCTGATTTAAATGAGTACATATTTAAATTGATGTGCAACTTCCAGGTCCTTTCTCAGCCCGTATTGGTGTGGGATTATTTAAGCCAAGGTGCAGCACTTCCCATTTTTCCTTGCTGAGATTTCATGTGGCTTCTGTTGGTGCAGCTCTCAAAGTTTCTTATGATCCATCTGAGAAGTGACACACACTGATCTTGAGCCCATTGGAGGGTTTAAAAATGAGATTGTCCTACATTCCATATGGCTCTATGGAATGTTTGCAATACTGTTTAGGAAACAATAAAAACTCCTGCTTCCATAAAAGAGATGAGATAAACAGGATGGAGACCAATACTATTTTTCAAGGATGGATGAGAAATGATAGGGCAGAGTTGTTCAGATTTGAACTGTCCCATTAAAATGAGCTGCAGGGCTGTGTGACATTAACAAAAGTTGTGTAACTTTAGCACTGGGGCTGGTGTTTAGCCCAGAGAGCAGAAAAACATTGGAATATTTTTGAAGGGGAGCACTGAAGAGCAAAGATGGTTTTTAGGATGGAACTGGTACTTTAATGGATGGAGTTAAATTACATGGTTGCCTATAAAACTCTGGACTTAGGGACCCATGAGGTTATTTTAGCTCAGAAGGTCCCATCCAGTCCTGCATTCTGTGTTCCTTTTAAGAAAAGAAGCTATTGAAATTTGGCATAAATGAAACACATATTTTGTCTTACTTTTTTTTTTACTACTATGATTTTGATATATATTTTGCCCATGGCAAATGACAACTGTAATATTTTTGTCCTTCTTATGTTTTCCTACATTATTTATCTTCCTATATCTTAGCTGCAAATTTAGCTGTATGTAGGGAGACAGTAATAGCTGTTATTGTGGAATGTGTGTGTGGTAGGATTTGTTGTATTTAAACATCTCTGAGTGTGTTTCTTAGGAATGCTGATAATTCATATTATTGTAATCTCAGTGGTGTTCTCTGGCCAAAGAGATCAGATGGATTTTGGTGCACAAGACCTTGATATTTCTTGTGTGAGGCCACTTCACTCTTGTTATCTTGCAGCTGTCCTGGCTGATTGGTGATAAATTGATGGGTAAGTGGGAGGGAAAATTTTGAAAGAAGTATTAGGAAGCTTGAGGACAAGGAGGTTTCACTGGGCTGGAAGATCTCACCCAAAATGGAAAGTAGCTGAGGAGCCTGGGATGAAGCTCCCCAGTGTTCATGAAGTGTAATCAAAAGAGGAGAGGGGGAAAAAGGCAGGGGTGCAGGGCTGAGCTGAGCAGGAGAGGAGATCCAGGAATCCTTGTTTCGCAATGAGAGTGCCTGACCTGCCCCAGTGACCCCAGGTGCTGCTTGCTGCAGGTAAAGGCCTGGAAAGGAGTTTATTGACCAGCCTGTGCCTCTATTAAATCACCAGTGTCAGATTTATAAATGGAAATACCACATCCTATACATTACCATCCTAAGTGGCCTCTTTGGCAGCAAGAGAAATCTAGCTGCCCAAATGAAAGATTCGCACATAAGAATATCAAGATCTTTGTTTAAGTTGCAAATGATTAAGGTTTGGTTTTTCCTTTGGTTGTGTATGAGAGTGCCAAGCTGTGTCACAAATAAGGAATGTGTATTTTTTCATGTAACAAATAAAGATAATGTATTTTTGTGTGTAATGTTGGTGTTCTGTTTGAGTAATGATAGTAGAAGATGGTAATCCTGCCTGAGCAGTTACAGTCATGTAATGAACCTTGTATGTGATAAATGAGCAACATCATGTGTTCCTGAACAAGTTTAAAAAATGAATCATACTCTTTGTGCATTTTATTCTTGGCTGTAGTATTTGAGTAGCAACAGATAACGAAACAAAATGTTATAGAAAATAATGAAATGATCATGTCTGAAGGTAAAAAGAACAGTTGTTAACTGCTCTGTTTTGATAGTGGTGACTTCTTCAATTTACCAAGTCAAGCATGCTAATAATGTTTTTGGGGGTTTCTTCTTTCTAGAGTATCTAGTTAGCTAAGAAAAGATATTCAGTATATAGCTCTAAAATAAAAATTTTGGTAAAATGCAGAAACTAATGGCATTAAAAAAAACCATGAAGTCTGATGTTGGAGCTTCAATGATACAAGGTGGTGGTACAGTACCTTAAAATTTCTTCACACATAATAGGGTATTTTAAAAAAAATTCTGGTAATGTGGAAGTGAGAATAAGTGAATGCAAGCTTCCATATCAAGATTAAAAAGTTGCAAGACAGTGTAAAATTAAATATTAAACAATTAAAACTTTTTTAATAGTGAAAGGAAGTGTACCACTGCTTACCTTTCAAGGATATTTCCAGGGCTCTCTTCTACAGCATTTTCTGGTTATAATGAATGCAGAGAATCCTATTGACCTGGATGGGACTCTTTGCTTAAGCAAAGGTACAGTATGCTTAAATGTTTGCAGAAACTGCTTTTTTTCCTCTCACAGAATGTGAAAACAAGAAAACCTTGTGCAATTATGTAATTATAACCTTGTCAGTACAGGTATAATTAAGTGTTATGCAATTAAAACCTGTGAAATAAACTGCCATGAACGTATTTCCTTAGTCCTGATCAGTACTCACTTGTTGCAAATTGTCAATAGTAAAAAGAGCTGTTACATTTCTTGTCTTTCATTGTACTTTTTTTTTGTCTTCTACAGGAAAAAGTAGAATATGCCTTCCTGATAATTTTTACAGTTGAAACATTTTTGAAGATTATAGCATATGGATTATTATTACACCCCAATGCATATGTTAGAAATGGATGGAATTTATTGGATTTTGTAATAGTAATAGTAGGGTAAGTAGCTTATCTTCCATTATAAAAATATTTAAACTTTTATTTACAGTGAGTTAAGTATAGGCCTGCTTGGCTGTGAGTAGCAGCCTATGCTGGATTTCTTTCTTTGGAATAAAAGAATGAACTGAGTAAAAAAAAAAGTTAAAAAGTCCTAAAATTTTCAGTGCTATACCTGGCTACAGACTGTATTGCATTTATAAGTTCCCAGAGAATTCTGAGTCCTGCTGGAGATTTCCAGAGTTGTTTTTCAGAAGCTTTTCCATCTGATTTTTCCAAGGTAAACTGGTGTCTTTCCCAATGTTGATCTCTTAAGGGCTGCATCTTGTTATTTAATGTATTTGTTTAACCCTTCACTGCAGTCATGTGGAATGACTTCACAAAGACCTCTGGGAGGACCCACATGTTTCAAAGTGGAGAAGAGTAGTTGGGGGGACAGAATTAACAGTGGTTCCTTGATATTCCCAAAATCTGAGTAAAATTGGGTGCTACATGTCAGCCCCAAGATATATATATATATATGATTTTGATTTGCCTGGAGTTGAATGTATGTTAAAAATGCTTTTTTTTTTTTCTTTACCCTGTGCACCTTGCTGTACCAGGAAACCTTGCAGAGTTTGTTCTTTGCCCCAGAGAAGGGGCTCTTGGGTCTTATGCAGGTTCAGAGGAGTGGAACTTACATTATGCACCTACTTATTGATAAATTATTTTTGTGTCAGCAACTCGATGTCAGTGGCTGTGCTACTTCATTAGATCCTAGCTTCAGCTATCTAGGGAATAATCTTGATGTATATTCACCAATTTCTTAAATGTTTTGAAGATTGTGTTAAACAGTTGCTTAACCAGTACTGCAAATTTTGTTTGCTAAAAGTAAGCATCATCCAGAACATGGAGAACATTATCCACATATAACTTTGTGTGTTGTAGCAAACAAGACCTTGGCTTGCAGTATGCAATTCTAATTTCATTTTAAAATTCAAACCATATCAAGGGTTGCCTGTATTTGAAAAGGCTCAGAAATTAGAATGTGTGCTGCTTTTAAGTTGTTACTGCATTAAGGGAAAGAAAGAGTTGCTAACTAAAGGAATGTATGGTAAAACATTGTTAAATTTGGGAAAGTACTGTGAATATAAGAATGCCTGATTTGTAACTATTTGATTATGAGATACTGAATGTTACTGAGAAGGTGGTATTTGGGCCAGTCCTTTGGCATGCAGGCAGATTTGGTCCAGGACTAAAGTTTGTGTATAAATAGATCCTTCATCAGGTCAGGTCATTCTCAACAGATTGGTCCCTGTGCCTGAAGGGGAAGCTCGGTGGGCAGGTTGGAGATTGTCACACACAGCTCTGCTCCCTTGCCAAGCAGTCCCTTGAATAGACCTCTTCCCTTTTGTCAAGTGACCACAGAGTTACAGTAACCCTGGAGCAGTCTAATTAACATGACCTCTATCTTTGGCTGTGTCCTAAATACATGATAACTAAAAAATTTTCCACTAAAACACTCTTTATTGGAGGCTAAATGGAGTTAGGTCAGATGCTCACACCGAATTTGTTAAAAATACGAATAAAAAAGGACTAAATCTTATCAAATGCCTAAAATATCACAGTAAGATTAAGTCCTAATTTAAATCCAGAAGTTGGGAATTTAAACTCTTGTGCAGGTTGTCAGCAGCGTGCCTGTAAGACGAGGTGGACCTTTCCTCACATGTCACGAGCTGGCATAATTTTGAGCAAGGTTTTTGTTCTTTCAGTAAGAACACAACCTGCATGATTAAGCAAGCATGAGTCCCATTTATTTAATTAATACATAGTAGTAGAGTGAAAAATTGATTTTCATATATAACCCAAGGTGGATATGGAACCACTTCTGGACCTGATTCTATTTGACTAGCTTCAATGGGAAATTTCATTAGGTATTCTAATTGCTTGAAAGAGCTGCCATGATGTCCTATATTGAATGTATTGAAATTTGCTTTCTCAGCAGAGACTGCAGCCAGTCCAATTCCATTAATCTTAATTATACCTAAAGAAATCTCTACAAGCAAAAGGGAAACACATATAGAGATGGTTTTAAAATCAAATCTTAATTAAACCTTTAAACTTTGATAAACTGTAGAGGAATATGAGTGTAAATTTCAATAAAACAGATCAATAGTTTTATACCTTAATGGCTTTTTAGGAATGACATATGTCCTGGTTTCAGCTGGACAACACAAAATGACAGAGCTGTAGACAGAGCTGTGAATGTGATGCTTTCTATTCTTTGTCACTTCTCTCTGTAACCCATCAGAGTATGAATTACTCTGAGTAGTCTGCCCACCTGCATGGTCTCTCATGTAATTTCCATTGATTTCTGTGGAAGAATAAGGTCCTGGTAGAGAAAGCTTTCATAGCACCTGCCCATGCCCTTTAATTTTCTGAATGTTGTATGAACTGACAGCTGAGAGGTTCTCTGAATTCAGGACTTGATTCAGAAGCCTTTTTAATAACATCTGTCTTTGAGCACAAATAGTCACTCTTGAAATCACTGAGGTGTTAGTTTTCCTGCACTTATGCTTCCACTAAATTCTAGGGCTGAATCAGGACCTGGTGTTGGATATCTGAGTTTGGTGAACAGTATGTGAGCTGCTGATGTTCCCTTTAACATCGGGGGAGTCTTTGGGGCTGAGTTTTTCTCTGGAGCAGAATGAAGCAGTCTAGGGATGGGTATGGACTGATGTGGGTCAGCTGCTTACTGGGGGAGGGTAAAGCCTGCAATAATCCAGTTTAGGCACCCTATTAAATAATATATGATTTCAGGCAACTATCCAGCGTGACAGAGTTCTTAACCAGAGTTGTGAAAACTTTTCATGACCAAACTAAAACCCTTCACATTTCAGGCATCCTTTACAAGTGTGAAACATTTCTCATGATTGCAAGACTCTATTGACTTGATAATCCTTTCAGGAGAAGTGCAGCTCTGCAACTACAGTCTCTGTGCAAAGGATAACACAGTTTGTGTGGTCTAGTGGCAGTCTAGAAACCCATGCATCTGAGATGGAGCTCCAAACTAAAATAAAGCTAAGATTAATTTGCATTTCAAGAACATGCATCACTTTAAATTGCTGCTAAAAGTGGGAAAACAAAATAAAAGTCTTGTCTTGCAAACTGTTCTAATGAATGACTAATTCATTTCTGCAGGGAAAAAATACAATATAATAAATGAGCCATCTGGGAATGTATTTTTCCTCAGAGGTATTATGTGTAAAAAACAAATCTTTTTGGTGTTATTAAATGATGAACTCTAATTATTTTTAAAATATTCATTTTCTGCTGACTGTATATAGAATATTGTACTGCTGTGCCACTTAGAGTTCATATATTCCACCAAAATTAAACCAGATGGTTTTAGTTATTATCTATTTCTTCTTCTAAAGGGAAGATTAATTCTCCAAATGTTAAAGCTAAAATGTTTGAACAAAAATGGAAAAGCAGCTTCATCTATTTAAAAATAGCAAACTGTATATATAAGCTGAATGCTAAATTATTGGAAACTGTGTGATCCTCATTCTCTAGAGGGATTATAAAGTCCTGCACTTCATAGCTGTGTCTGTCATGATTTAATGTGTAAATATACCTCTCAGTCTGACATCTGAACAGCTTTACAGAATGATCTGCACTTCAACTAATTTCCAAAGTAATATCTTTGACTGCGTGGTAAAGAGATAGTGATGACCTTACCTTTCATCTCATTTTCTAGATTATTTAGTGTAATATTGGAACAATTAACCAAAGAAACAGACGGTGGCAGCCACTCAGGTGGCAAACCCGGTGGCTTTGATGTCAAAGCCCTAAGAGCCTTTCGTGTACTGCGACCTCTCCGACTCGTATCAGGAGTGCCCAGTAAGCTCTGCTCTCTGTATTTCCTTTATTTCCCTTTATTGCAGTCAGGAATGTGGCTGCTCTCATTGTTGAACTGTCTCCTTCCAGGCACTACAGACATGAGATGGGATAAAGCTGAGTTTTTGTTATCTGGCCATGTATACAAAGTGAATTTCAAGATGAGTGATACTCTATTTCAAGTTGAACAAGGGATTGTGAATTCAGTCAGTGTATGATCTCCTTACACAGTTCAGTAAGCAGACAGGGGAATGCACTTCCTTTTTAGAAGCTTTATATAAAAAGTAAATTACATGTTAAAATGCAAATACCCCAGAAAATTAAATTTAGATTTTTTTTTTTAATTCTAAACCCCTGCATCTGAAAGTGTAGCTGGTCTTAAAATAGTTTATATGTTGGTAAGTGTGTGCCAGAGCACATTACACATTTTGTGTTTCCTGCCCTCTCCAATGCACATGAATGCCTTCTGTTTATCTAGCAGAGCTAAGAGATAAATTAGGAAACTTAAAAAGTAGAGCAATATTGTTTAAGAAAGCAATTGAATTTTCTGATATTTCCTATTTTCTTTGAATGCTCTATTAATTATTGGAGTAATTTGGGCTATAGAAGGTTCACGACTTCCAGTTCAGCTCTTTCCAAGGCATTCAGAGGAAGAAAGCTGATTCTGTGTTTAATATATTGTGGACTGTTACATGGAAATGATTGGTTTTTGGCAAAAGGGCTTCGGTGTGGACAGAAGCAGTCCTATGAAATGTCAGAGAGGAAGTCTATCAACCTAAAAAAGAGGCATATTTTATTCTCATTGGTACTGTGGCAGCTTCATTAATCTGGGATTAGATCATCTTGGTAAAGCCAAAAGTTGGATAAATATTTAATTGAAAAAAAGAAAATGGAGCAGTTTTGAAAGGGATAAATGATGTACAAATAGATTTGTTCAGATTAAGAATGTGTTTTCCCAGTTAACTATATTTTTCTCCCAGAATAAGAAGACAGTTCTACAATTGGCTGAGTGCACATTTTCTCAGAACTTGCTGCAAAGTTTTTGTTTTAGCACAGAACTTCTTCAATGTCATATAAATGACTTACAGGCACACACTGACTAAGTGACCTTTTTTATAAAAGCACCCACAGATTCTTGTGACACATTTCAAGCACTGACTTCTATGATATAAACTTTATTAACAGAGGAACTAATTAGACAGAAAGTTTTAGATTCTTATGAAGATTTTTATGTTAAAGGAGCATTTTGTGGTTCTGGGTAATAGATATTTTTAAAAAAATCTGATTATTGCTGCATGTCTGTATCATTGAATCCTAATAATATGTAATAAAATTTGATAGAATAAGATGCAGAAATATGAGTCATATCTTGTATCCTATTTTTATTTATTTATTTATTTTTTTAGGTTTACAAGTTGTCCTGAACTCCATTATAAAAGCCATGGTCCCCCTCCTCCATATTGCCCTTTTGGTATTGTTTGTAATCATAATCTATGCTATTATAGGATTGGAACTTTTTATTGGAAAAATGCACAAATCTTGTTTTCTTATTGATTCAGGTAAGTCATTATACTGTTGATTAAAATAAGGGTTTGATGATGTTTTCTTTTAAATCTGTGGGATTTCAGTTTGAAGTAGAACTAGGGGCCAAAGCACTTAAACTGTTGTTACCCCAGTTTACACTGGTTCACAATTTTAGGTACAGTGCATTAAATGAAAAAAAAAAACCCTCAATACCAAAGCCACCAAAAAATCAAACTACTTAGAGACTAGACCATGTTCTGAATAGGTTTTAAGTTCTCTTATGCGTTGCTTAAGTAAATATAAGGGTGACTACTTTTAAGGGACAAATCCAGATTGTGGCAGTGTAGTGAGGAGTGGAGAGCAGTGTTCAGATGAAATAATGAAGTGGAAGTGTGTGTTGTGGGAGAACTTTGTAAGAGTGAAGCCATCTTAACTGGTGGCTAAAGGTGCTTTTCTTTCTGCTAAGGAATGAAGGTAACTTTGTATAGTAATTAGATCCACTTTTCCTTAGTAGTCCATGTGTTGGTGCAAAGTGCCTTGAAGTGAAGTAGCAGCAGTAAAGAGGAAAAAACAATCAGCGTGAGGAGCTTTTAAATGATGTATTATTACATTGTGCTTCTTTCCACTCCTTAATTATTTTTATTAACCTGTTCTTGAGGTTGTAAGGCCAGATCTGAATGCGACTAAAATCTCCAAAGCTCTGATGTGTTGCCTTTCTCAGCATGAAATCTGGATTTATCCCACAGCAACGTTGCTATTTCTTCATGGGAAGGGGTAACTCCTGAAAGCTTGAGGACTCAGATTTGTGACTTTTGGGTGCTTTTGCAGATATTCTAGTTGAAGATGATCCAGCACCTTGTGCATTCTCAGGGAACGGCCGTCAGTGCGTCATGAACGGCACCGAATGTAAGGGTGGATGGGTTGGACCCAATGGAGGCATAACCAACTTTGACAACTTTGCATTTGCAATGCTGACTGTGTTCCAGTGTATAACCATGGAGGGATGGACTGATGTGCTCTACTGGGTGAGTTCATAAATCACTGAGCTTTGTGTGCTTTTAAACAAGCTTCTCTGTTCTAGTGGGCATTGAGCTGTGTTTCACAGCACCATCAACAGGAAATCTTGGTGAGTTTTGCAGACACAAACTCAGCTGCATACTTGTTTCAGTCACAGCCTGTTACTGGGTTCCTCAGGCTATAAGGACATTTTAGAAACAAATTTATTCATTGCTTATTTGAGGGTTTTTTTTCCTATTCCATTTGGATAAATGTAAAAGTACATTTATGTCCTTTGGACCAGCTTTTTTTTTTGTGTGAGCCTACAGATATTAAGTATGTCTTCACTGATTAGGCTTAAGAGCTCTCTTTTTGCAGTATTTGTGCAGAATTTTTTACCATGTTAACATAAATTAGAACAAAGCAAGCTCTCAACTGACATTGCTTGTCATGGGGACTGAAAATCATGTTCACCATTCAGAAATTACAGATTTACAGGAACTATGGCCCTGATATCATCTCCATGGAAGCAGCAAAAGGTATTCAAAAACCTAACTCCCTAAATCCTCACATTTAAATGATCCTTTGGTGTAAGATATGGTGCTTCTAGAGCCTTGCAACATCTACAATCAGCTGGATACAGACTGGGAACTGAAGGATAGAGGAAAATGAACATACAGATTTTTAAAAGAGTAAAGTCACCTAAAACCAAAGATAGACATTTTTCTGCTTAACCGCATTCCACTCTAAGTGACATGGCATTGTTCTGTGAATCTTGGAGTATCTCAATATCTGATGTGATTTGTCCAAGGGCATTCAAGAAGTCTGTGACAGAACCTTCCACAGGTGCTGAACACCAGTGAGAATATTCTGCACTACATGGTACTCAGCAGGGAGTCTTTGCTGCTATTAGGACCTTACTAAAAACCACAATTCTCACAGGTCAAATGTTAGAAGATATGTATGGAAAAAGAAACACAGTTACTGGTAAGGATCACTGTTAGCAAGCTGTTAAAAAGGATTATCTCAAGGAGTATCTTAGTGGAACTTTAGGTGTTGTTGCTAAGAGCAGCTCTCTTTGTGAGTTTGTTGAAGTTTGTCAGGCCAAGTGGGATTATTTACTAACTGTGCATTGATTGTGGACTACTGGGCACATTTAATAATGTGGTATTACCCAGTAAATGAGCACATGATTTGATGTGAAATCAGGGTGAAATAAACTGTTGCTAAAACACATAACACAGACTGTAGTCTCAGATAAAATCTGTGATACTGAAGTATAGAATATGGATATGTTTTTAAGAGAATATCACTGTTAAAGATAATTAAGAAGGTAAAATGACATTCTTTTAGGATTGAAAGAAAAAAAATGGGCAACTATGAATATTGTCTTCCACTGCCTGTTATCAGTTACAAAACTGGTTAGAAACACAAACCTTCAACACTAATGAGTAACAATCATGTATGGCTACACATAGGCCTTTGCACGATTTCCCATTGTAAAGGTTTTTCAGTTCCTTGTAATTTGCACTCCAGCTCTCTCTAATTTACTAGGACACTGTGTGAATGTAGAATTAGCATTTCTTTATGGTTTGTGTTCATGGTGATGGCAGTTATTTTAATTCTTCCTGAAAAGGGAAGGTGTGCCATGGTTATCTAGGAAAAATTACACCTTTAATATCTTTTGAGGCAAAAGTATACCCACATTTCAGGAGCTGATAATTCCTCCAACTTTTTTCAAAGCAAATGAATATAAAAGCTTTGACGAGTTGCTGTATTTAGAATGCAATTGTTACAAAACATACAGAAACAATTTAAGTTGAGTGTCTCAGAATGAAATAATTTTTTCCCCTGGGATTTAATGCCCTAATTAATCTGCTGCCCTTTGCAGAGTCTTCAATGACAGCAGAAAAAATAAAATCATTAAGGTGGGATGTTGAGTGTTTTCAGGATCAGGCAAAATGAAAAGTATAAGAAAATTATAAACAATCGATAACTGCATGAATTTTTTTTGCTTCTTTCTCTATAAGGAGTTTCCACTGTAGAAAGTATTTGCAGGTACAGAGGTGTCATTTTTCATTTTATTACAAATGATACTGGGATTGTTAGACAGCGAAGCAAATATTTATTGACCTAGTGAAGCTGAAGTAGATTTGGCTAAAAATTGGAAAAGATTTAATTTGAAAATTGTAAAAGCATTAGGGGGATACTTAATTGTAATTGAAGAATCTGAGGAAGCCATTTTAGCTCGATGTGCGTGGGGTTTGTGGGTTGTTTTTCACTTAGAACTCTGTTATTAATTCACAGACTGAATGAGTTCTATACAAAACAAATAAAACCAAACCCCCAAATATTAGAAACTGCACAAAATTCTCATTTTTCATTTGGTCACTGGGGGAACAGTGAAATAAATTTATGTATGCTTCTCTTGCTAGCAGGTGTAATGTGAGTGGGTGAAATCTGTGCAATATTTTGCATCGTGTTAAGTGGCATTCTGTCAGCAAGGATGACAGCTGAAAATGACAGCTTCCAACAGCCCTCACTGGCACAGCTTGTTATCACCTGGTTAATGACAGTAAACTGCTTGGAAAATTCTCCAAGCACCAATAATGATTTTTCTCTTGTGCATATCTATTGTGAGTCAAGGCCTTGAGCACCCTTCAGATCATGGTGACTCACGTGGGCATCCTGCTGCTCACCAGTTTGCATCCCATCCCATATGTCCTACTGGGTTTTAGTGTCTTCATCTGGCCTCTTCTCTCTAACTCACTTGTAACTCACTGCATTACATGGTTTGTCCAAAAAAATTGTGACTCCTTAGTGCCAAGGTTTGAATTGAGAGGTTAAGGAGTGCTGTCCTTGTTCTCAGCAGCCAGTGCATCATGTATGCTCCCAAATTGTGTTTGTGGCTGCTCATCTGTTTGTGTTCTCCATTTCTATTTGGGACCATGTTTATTCCCATTCATGGTCCTTTCTGTTTGCTCTGGAGCCCTCACTGGAGGTTTATGTTTTTGTTTTGGATCCAAGGTGCAGTCCTTGTTATCAGCCAAGTGGCAGCCTCTGTGTGCCCAAGTTTTTAACACTCTGGCTGACATTCTAAAGCTGAGAGCATAGTACTCTCTGCCTCATTTCCAATTTGTGCTAGCAAGCTCTCAGGAATTACAGAACTTGAATCTGCATTTGCATATCTGGCTCCAGATTTTTCCCATGCCTTTGAAGCATCTTGATGTATAATCTCCTAATGGCAAACACATATTTTGTAAATTGCTTTTTATTTTTAGCTGCTTCACTTGATACATGGGAGCACAGATAATAAGCAGTGATACTTGCCAGCAAAACCCCCAATTTTCCCATGAGCACCAAAATGATCACATTTAATTCTTCTTGTTTTCACCATAGTGAAGTTGACTTACTACACTTGAATAATCCAAGTCTAGCTTGAATGAGAGACAGTCAGGGCCTCAGAGAAACAAAGAGGATGCTTCAAAGTTGCTTCAAAGATAGGACAAATGTATTAGTGGCTACTGAATTTTGCTAGGTTAATTTAATGGCCAGATACTGCATCACTAACCACAATTTTAAAGCTCCTCAGTTTTCTAATACTTGTCTAGAACTCTTCAGATTGATCTGAAGATTTCTGAGATTGAAGCACTCGAGCTAAAATTGCTAAATAATGGTACACTGATGTCTTACATGGTTTTGCCTATTAATACACCTACTGATATGTTAAAAAGATATTCTGTAAAGGATTCTTATTTAAAATACTCAGATCATTACTTGAAATGTCTAGGCAATCTAAAATATATCTAAAACTTTATATAAAGTTTAAGGAAAGAGATGGCAGGTTTTTTTAAATATACCTTTTACTGATATGTCAATGTTAAAAAACTGTTAGTACTTTTTGCTAATAACATATATTATCATCAAAGAAATTGTTCCTCTGCTTTTATAACAAAAAAGGGTGCAGTTAAGCACCTCTCTCCTGTTTAAGAAATTGAGCTTTAAATCCTCCAATATACTCCTTGAAACATTTTAGAACATCTGAAAAAAGTCCATTATTTCTGTAACACAGACTGTTCAGGCTGCACTGCACTCTTGTGTATGTCTGCATGCACTTTTGCACAAGTGTCTGCACAGCTAGTGTATTAATGTCAATCAGATCAGGTCAGGAGCTCAATCTCTACTCCTTTTAGAATTCTTCTATTCAAGAATATTTAAGGGTGGAATCAGATATAGTGTACTTGAAATCAGCTGATGTGCAGCCAGAGATATTTCCTAAACACAAACAAATGTTTTACAAATACATATCACACAAGAAAATCCCTTGGCTCGTGCACAAAATGTATAAATAGTCTAGAAACTAAAAAACTGCAAAATATGTTTCAAGTATTATCAAAACTGTCATCAGAGTGCTGGCAAGGAATCTCCTAAAAATATCTTTCCAAAAATATGACCAAGAGTCAAATAAGCAATAATAGTCTAGAACTTTGAATTGAATGATTTAATAAGTGGGAATCAACTACTTATGGTGATTTAAGCCATGTTAGTCCCATTCCACCTGCAGAAAGAAAAGGCATGTTCCTGCCTCCAAGCAATATTTGTCAGCAATGAATTTCAGCTTATTGTCTGAGAGAAGTCAAAGAATGCTTCACAGCTTTTTTCCATTTGTAAATCAGTTGCAGATATTTAGCAATGTAAAAACTGTGGGGAATTGTGCCTGAAAAATCTTAGATAATACTCCTGCCTTTTCCTCTTATGTACTTAGGGAAAGCTTAGTGCTGTTCTGCTGGCATTGCTCAGCACCACTCACAGGTCATCTGAGGGAGGCTCTGGAGTGAAACAAGTCAGCTCATCCCCAAAGGCATCCATGTGCTGCTTGCACAGAGCTCCCAGCCCTCCGTGACCACATAGCAGAAAGTTAACACATGATGTGCAGCTGGAGACAGAGTGATAGAAATTTTGACTGACAGCATTAATAAAGTGCATAAATCTCCCTAAAGAGCCAGGGATTGCAGGCAGAAATTTTTCTGTTTGAGTGTTAACTACTTGAATCTGGTTTCATGTTAAAATCAAGATTAACCTCCCTCCCTGCCTTTTACGTAATGATTTGTACTAATTGCTTTTTTATATTCTCTTGTTATTAAAAGCTCTGAATCATCCAGTTTTGGATTGCAAAGAGACAGGACTTAATTTCAGAAAGAGAAAAAAGAGAATGATCAAAATCAGACATGCAAACAGAACTACCGAGCCAAGGAATGTACAGATTAAAAGTTTGCATTAGGATCTAAAAGGAGGTGACTTATAAGTATCTCACACATATATATATGGTTATAGTATAATTTTTTTCCAATTAGCATCTTAACACAAAGACCCCACCAGAGGAGGATTTTAAACTAACTCACAGGGAAATATCTTTCCCATGAAGTGAACTTGATTGACTTTGACAAGATATCTGGTATCTCAGCCTCAGCTGACTGCTGACCTGTACTGCAATCAAAACGTGGAACTAATTTCTTGTCACAGATCATTGCAAATACTAAGAAGAACCTATTATTTCTCCCCAGAAATTTTAAATAAAACTGGGTCAAAACTGGATGGGAAATAGAGGCTAAACTTGGGGTAGTGCTAAGAACTCCACTAGTCCATCAGCTAGAGTTTCCTCCAAAATCTTTGCCACAAGAAGCCAACAATTATTTTATAACAATCCTAGTTCCCAGTCTGTCCCAGGAAAACAATTTAGTAGATAAATTTAGATCTTCCTGAGTATTGAGGCTTTGCTTGTTGATGCTACATAAACAAAGGTAACAATTTTATATAATCTATCTGAAGAGTAAATGCATTGTATTTGTATTTTTTGTGTCCAGTATATAGGAAATATTAAACACATCCAATTTTTGTATAATGTATGGTATACATACAGGTGGAATAGCAGATGCCAAAAGAAAGGTGCTTAATAGAGAACACCTGTGTAGATGTTAGAAACTTCTAATTTTCATACGTGATAACTAACTCTTAAAAAAATAAACACATTGTTAATCACATTTGTTACTTAATTTTAGTAGTTTTTTGAGCCCTTAGACTTAACAAGGAAATCAATGCATAGATTTTATAAATTTTTGTGAAATTCGTTTGGGCAATACAGGTAAATAGGTAAAAGCACTAACAAATTAATCTGAAATTAACATGCTGCCATTCATGAGAAGAGTCAAACACTTGGATTTTGTTATATCTGGAATACAGATTTTGTTAACCTGGTAGTGCTCAACAGCAAACTTTCTCTGGGTTACTGTTTTGTAGAGGTAGCACTCTTCATGTTGTTATGGTTCTGTCCATCTGCTCTGCAGATTAAGCAGGGATGCATAATTATCTGAAAAAGATAAAACAATTTCTTAACAGTCACATTTGAAAAAGATAAAACAATTTCTTAACAGTCACATTTGACATCTTGGCTTTCCTTGGCACAATGACTTGATTTCCGCCCAGCCCCTCCTCCCAGTTAATGACAGTAAGCTGATTAATGGAATGCCACTAACAGGAATTAGCTAAAATAGTCTTAGATAGAATTCAGTGTCTGAATGAAAGACCTGCATCTAAACTCATTTCCATGCAATCATAGTAAAAATTTATAAATCATGTTTTGAAGAGTAAATGCTTTATGGGAATACCAAAATGTTATAATTCATTTGTTAAGAATGGATGAAACCAACAGAAGGAAGAAAATGAGGTCTGTTCAGCTTGGTCAAATTAATTAAGCTGAAGCAGTGTCTTCCAAGTTGAGGTTTAACTTGAGAGGATCACCTAGATGTGTCCTGTATGTAATTGCACAGTACAGTTTGAGAGTCCAAATTTAAGAGGTGATTAAGCAATTATGAGGCTCTCTATGCCCGGTGACAATTTTACACTTCTCAGTGGGATCTCTTTCTCTGTAGGCCCTACCTTGCTGCCTGTGCCATGGAACTCTTATTTTTGCAGGTGTTGCTGATCTGAAATGCTTAACAAAGGGTGATCTCAGTGCACACCCCACCAGTGCATCTCCATATTCTGTGTCAGAAGCACAAAAAAGGGCTGAGTCTGTCCAAGCAGGACAGTGCCAGGGAAATCTGTGCTTTGACTCCAGAACACTGAATATAAAATTCCATATAAATCAACCTGGAGGGTGCTGTGCTTCAAGCACAGCCTGTTTTAAGTCAGCTTTAAGTTAACTCAAATTCAGCCAAGAATAACTCAGGACAAAACCTTTGAAGCCAGGCAGCTTTGAAGAGCTCTCTGCTGTGCTCTTCACTGGGTAGAATAAATAGACTGATCTGGGGTTTTGTGAACCTCCCTTCCAGGCTTCCAAGAATGCAGGGATAGTCCCACTTCACAAAACACTGATGTCTGCAGAATTTTTACACCTGTCAAGAGACTGAGTTTGTCAGTCTGAACAATTTTTAGGATGATGAGGCAGATTACAGGTAGCACAAAGTAAACCCACCAGTTATATGCCTGTTGGCATGTTATGAAAAGAGGAAGGTAAAATTAAAACCTAAGGAAGCTAAGAAATTAAAAAAATTTAAGAGAGTTTGAAACACTGTGGAAAATCAAAATAGGTTCATGCATTAGCACATTGTATCTGTAATGCCACAAATGCAGAATTAGAGGTTTTGTTTTATCATTAACCCCAGGTAGAGCTTATATTTATTGCAAATTGGGTTTGCAACAGTTTTCAATAAAAGAATACCGGGTGTACAGAAAAGCGAAGACCTTGATTTGTGTGCAATTGCATATGGGGATTTTACTCACAATTACCATAGATAGGGATAAATAATGTTTTAATGATTTCTAACTGATGTTTTAGGTTCAAGTTTGCCATCTGCTGCTGTGTATTACTAAGGTTATACCTGCAGTAAATGTGACTTTACCCCTGTTTCACTTCAGTCTTGGTCTCTGATCATTTATGCTGTGTTGCAATGATAGTTGACTCCAACTACAGCACAGCTCACAAGATAATTCTTCCAAATGCCACTTGAGGCAGTTTCAGACTGTATCAGGTTTGTCCAATCAGCTCAAGATAATTCTTCAAGATTGCAGACTCACCAACATCTATAGGTAAACGTAAAGAGCCAAATAAATAATGTGTAGTGCACATCTACTGTTATGGTGATACAGAATGAAAAGATTTGAAGAAACCTTTGTCCTTCATATTGTCCATTAACTCATCTGCCCTCTGGTTGACGTGATGGACAAACTGCTGAGAACTGACATTGAAATAGTGAGACTGGACCTTTAAAAAGACAAAGGGCAAGAAGGATGGTGCTTGGTGGTGTACTTGCCATAGGTGTTTTGAAGGCTAAAAGCCCCATGGCCTCAAAAAGACAGAACAAGTCCATTGAGAGCCATTGAATATGACACCTCCTTTGGCACAGTGCACCCTGAGCCATAGGGCAGGAGACTCTTGCAAGACAAGAACTTTTGCTGAGGATTTCAGATGTGAGATCTCCTTGAACTCCTGGTGATACTTTACCAATCTGAAATTTCTGACTTGAACTCATTCTGCACTTTGGGTGAGAAGTCAGTGTTAATCCCTTCAAATGAATATATCTTGGTTTTGAGGATGGATGAGATTTTCCTGTTCTCATATATTAACCAAGCTCTGTCTCTGTTTTTAATCAGAAGGCAAATCAATTCCTTTAATCTTTCTTTAATTGGAAGTTATGGAAAATGCCATTAGACATGCATGAAATGAGGAGCAAAGTTTTCCAAAAGGAAAGGACTTCTTTTTGTACTTTGATCGCTGGTATTAATGCAATCTGAAATATTATTTCATGAATAGAAATTACACTGCATTACTTGATTAGGATTTAATTGTATCAAGAATTAAATGGCAAAGTTGTTGAGTAGTTTTTAGGAATTTAATCTTAGATTTGTTCCAAGGTGTTCTGCTAGGTTCAGGTATTCTTGAGTTAAGGAATGCTTTTGAAATAGTTCAGCACCTGCCCAAACTGAAGCATTTCTTCTAGTACTGGTTAGCTGCAGTTGCCAATTTTTGTTTCACAAAGTAATAATCCTAGATAGATTAGTCTAAAATATTGGGGTTGAAATCCAGCTGCATAAATGTGAAAGAATTTTTTTAATATGTTACACGTTAAAAAGTGAATACAAATCCCAGCTGCTCATACTAACAGAGCCTTTGTGACAGAGCATGAGAATTTCAGCTTTACTCCTGGGTAACTAAGTTAGCAGAGTGCCTGGCTGCCTGAAAATGTTCTCTTTATGAGCAAAAGCAGAGCACAGAGTTGTATTGCAGTGCCTGCCAGAGCTCTGTTTTTTGAGCTCTGCTCAAAGTAAAATTGCAAATATTAATCTCTCAGGTTTTTCAAAATGACACATTGCAGAAAAATGTTTGCACTGATACCAGATGAATTTATATCTGCACTCTGAACTCTAGTGACTTGGAAACAACTGTCTGCTAATTGTAGAGTTTTTAGTTGTAAATTACATTCAAATGTATTTGAAATTTAATTAAAATGTTTGTCCTGATCAGTTATTGCTAGAAAAACACTTGACCTGTATGGTATGAGTCAGGTCTATGAAACAAACTAATTTCTAATATAATAAAATAATTATGAGTATACTTAAAAAAAATATTGAGTAAATATTGCTCTTAAAACATAAGGCCAGATGCCTATGCTTGAAAGAAGATGCAAAGGGAATCCACTGGGACGAGGCTGAAATTCAGTCTGGGCAATGGGATGTGTTCTACTCATTAACTTTGGGGCTTCATTGTTGAAACTTCCCAAACACAGGGGACTCACTTTGACAGAGTGGGTGTGGGTGATAAAACCCAAAACTTCACAGGCACTGTCCTTAACAGAAGCCCCTGATGTGCCAAGGGCTGCTGAAGGCTTTGCCCAGGAGAGTAGGTGGGTACAATGGCAGCATTGTCAAAGACTTCCCCAACTGAACGATGAAAGCTTGGGGTCTCTTGAAGGTAATGAAGCCAATCTTGCTGAATGGCTACAACCCTTGCTTATTTTAACTTCTCCAAAATACAGTTTTATTGGAAGAAGAAAAAAAGTCTAAATCAAACATGTTTTCAAGTTTTCTTTCTTTTTTTGCAGCAAGTGTAATTGTAAGTTAGTTTTCAGTACCTCGGTTAAATTCAAAAAGCATTTTAAAAGATGAAAGATAGACCCTTTTAAAAGGTGCATGAAGAAGCTGTGTAAACTCATCTGGTTTGGTTACTTAGGAGGTTTGTTTACTGTAAGTACAAACTGGTGCTATCACAGGTCACCATGGAAGAGAAGTGCCTTTGGGCCTTAACCTGAAAAAGCTTCTGTCTAACCATCCAGAGGGTCCCCTTGCAGAAACTGAAATTATGATGTTTAATTTAAAGACAGGGGAAAAAATAAAGGAAATAATTTTGAAAAATATTTGTGCCCATGTTTAGTAGGTTTATTCAAACGAAGATGTTAAGGAGAGGTGTCAGACTTGACTGTCAGTAGAGCTCAAAGCCTAATCACAAATTTCAGATGCAACAACCCAGTGCATTCACAGAAAAGAAAACAGATTTGCAATTAGATTATTTTACAGTGACATATGTAATTTTATTGTCTGCTGAATTTTCATGACTATAAAACATCTTAAGAAGAATCCAATGTAAAAGCCAGAATAATTCCTCTTCAGGAAGAGCTATTTCTAGGAAGCTTCATGTCCAAATTATTTTTGTGACTTATCAAAATGTCTTTTTCCACCTGAATCCTACACTCAAAGCCAAATCTCCCTGTTTTAAAATATCAATTTTTCTGAGTAGGCCTTCTTAGATCTCCATGGGTATATTTCACAAGTCCATCCTTTGATAGGTATGATGAGCTGGCTAAGAATGGCAAGTGGAAGAAATCTTTATGGAAAACCCTGTGTAAATCTGTAAAGAGTGTATTGGAAGCTCAGTGACTTCAACCTCACTTTAAAAACAAATCCGCAACAACCTTTTAAATTTCATTCAGCCTTGATCTGGGTATATAACTCGTGTTCAGAAGTTTTCCTGCAATGTTTCCATGTTTCCATTGTGTTTCTAAAATTTGTTTACAAATTTTCATTTTCCTAAAATTGTGTTCATGCTTTTTACACAGACTTATGCTCATTTATTTCTTCTTGAATTGATTTAAAATGTCTGACTGCATTTGACTGCTTTATTTCAGGTATAAGTGTGGGAATTCTGTGTTACAAGAAGTAACACTGCTTGTACAGTTGAGATACACATTTCTGTTTATTTTCTCAAATAATCATTAATGTAGATAGGATATACATGAACTAAAAATCCTAATATTTCAATATACTTTGTGATCATCATCTTAATTGGAGATCTGAAATTTAGTTTATGTTCTCAGCATTAAAGAATTATACCTATTATTATTAATACTCCTTATTCTGTAATATTCCTCCAGGGAAAATATTAGAACTGTTGCAGTGCTCCATTTATGTTCGATAATATTTCTGATCCAAGTGCTAGTTTCACTCAGCATTTTGTTTTAGGCTTGTGTTGGAAATGCAAAATGAATGTGGCCAGTGCCTTCTTGCTCTCATTGTTCTTTGATTTCTGAAGGTATGCATAGCATGTTATCTAATCTGAATGGTCAAATTCTCCTTTCTCTGACTCTTCATTGCTGTTAATATAGTGATCTACTCTATAAGATCATCTTATTTCTTGCAGATGAATGATGCAATGGGATTTGAGTTGCCATGGGTGTATTTTGTCAGTCTCGTCATCTTTGGGTCATTTTTCGTACTAAATCTTGTTCTTGGTGTATTGAGCGGGTAAGCATACACCTTTTTCATCATGAAGGCAGAGTCCTGAATCCAGTTGCCATGAACACACGGGTTATCTCATCCAGGTGAGACTTCAGTTGGGATGACATCTTTTAATAAACCTCTATTTCTTCCTCCTCATATTACAGCACAAAAAGTTTTCTTGCAGCTCTCCTGTAAATAACATACAAACACCAAAATTGGAGTTTAGATGTACCAGTACATATTCTTCATGTCCTTTTGGCAAAGTTATAAAAAATACAAAAAATTCTCATGCACTCATTTGGATGTTATTTCAATTAATCCTCTAAAGCCTCACATCTGCAACAAAATTTGGGTAAGTAAATTTAAACAATTATTCACTAACTTTTTAAAGATCTGGATAGGCCATAAACTTTGCGTTGAACCTACGTGATCTGGCAGCTGCACAAAGGACTCTGCTGTTTAATGAATGACTGAATCATAACTTATTTCCTTGCGTTTTACAGGTAAATGATGCAATAGGATGTGAGTGGCCATGGATCTATTTTGTTAGTCTTATCATCCTTGGCTCATTTTTCGTACTTAACCTGGTTCTTGGTGTACTTAGTGGGTAAGCAGTTGAGTTAACATTGTGTATGCTACTGCTACTTGTAAGATGGCCTCTGCATTGACTCCAGCTTCTCAGCAATGGCTTTTTTGCATGCACTTGAGACTCTTATGTCATCCTACCAGTGTTTGCTCTTTGGACTGAACTGTGTGATTTGAGTGCCTGTATCTGTCTTGACATCACGTTCACCATGCTTGCCAAAAATATTCATTCAGTGAGGCACTAATCTCCTTATTCTGTAATATTCCTGCAGAGAGATTTTGTGCACAGTGATGGGTGGTGCACCCATACAAATATCCTCCCCTGCTGTTATATACAAATGTCTTTTTCTGAAAAACCAACTTCTGCTCTTCTTCAAATAGTCATAGTGCAATTGGAGTGTTATTTATGTTAACAGTTGCATATTTTACTCAAAATATGGCAAAATATTTTTAATAAGTGCTTCAAGACCCGCCTTACAGAGTGTGGTTGCACTACCCTGAGAGTGTTCAGTGGTTCCTGGGTTGTAGAGCTGTGAACTGCTGTGACAACCTGCACCAGGAGCTGGTAAATTCATCAATAGTAATGTATCAATTTAATATAGCTGCCAGTGGGAGGTTGTCACAGCTTTTTGTTGGTTTGTGCACTCCAGGCTCCAGCCAAGAACTAAAGCCATGTCAGTTCTAGCTGTATAATGTGCTTTAAAACTGTAGTTTATGACAAGAGTTTACCAGTTTTTCTTTTTACAAAGTCCCATTATGTGAAGTTACAACCCTATTTCCTTTGCCATTTCCTGATTTCTAACACACTTGAGCTTGGGAAGCTCCAGTCTATGGTAAAGATATTTTTTGATAAATATATAAAAGATCCAGCTATCATTCAAGTGCTGAAAAGAAAATTATTATGGTTGTACGCATTAGGTTTTAATTATACAGCGAACAATATTGCTCTGGCAATCTCAGGCAAGTTGTGCCATCTTTGTCAGCCAACAGAAACATTTCCCTTGCATGGAAAGCAGCCTGACAGTGCAGGGGATGGTGTCATCAGAGTGCTGATAGTGTCTGCAGCCCTGTTCATGGTTTTGCCACACTGTATCTGAAAGAAATGATAAAATGATTGTTATATTCCTGGAAAGCAGAAAAGCAAGAAAGATTTCCAGGTGTTGATGTAATTTCGTTACAAGAGCACTTTTATTTGATGAGTGGTTTTACATTGTGCTTTAAAAAATATTTAGCCATTTATCTGTGACAGATTACTGTTGCACACAGGAAACCAGGAAAAGTATAGTTTTGCCCGCTTTATAAAGCAGATGTTTAAAAGAAATACGGTAGTGCTAAAACAACACTGCTGATTTTTACATTTAACCTTGTCCTTCCAAGGACAAATGTGTAAATGTGTAAATTGTTGCAAAACTAAGGGCCCAGCTTTCAGCCACCCTGTAAAATGAAATAAGAAGAAGGACAGATAAATGATGGTAGTTACAGTGTAATTTATTTCTTCTTTTGATGCTGTTACCTAACGTTGCTGTGTGACTGGCCTTTCCACTGAAGTCATTACAGGATTAGGCTCTCACAGTTCCTTCTCTGGCCCTTAAGAACATCACAAGCACCAATTAATTTTCTTCCTGTCCTGTGAAGATGTCTAGTAACAGATAATGAATATTCCTGTTTTTCCTTCCATGACTCGAATTGTTATTGGATTCAGTCTTTTCTGTTTTTATAAAAAATTACAGGGAAAGTGACACAAAATTTGATGTTTTGTTGCACATCTTAATTTCTTTTCCTGAAGTCATGGAAATTTAGAGAGACTCTAATGAATCAGCTTAACATTTGATTTAATAAGCTTAAAATACTGTGTGAAGTTTTCAACATTATGATACATATATTTTTTTGGACTATGGAATAGTTTTTAGCTGCTATTCCAATATAGGGGAGAGGTGTCCCCTTGTCCTTGGGTTCCTTCCTGCAGACAAGGAATCACCACTCATTTCTAGGTTTTTTGTGATCCATGGATCTCTAATACTCCTCACAACCCTTGCTGGCTTCCCTTAGACTTTCAGTGCACAGAAATGGCAGTGAAAAGAGGGATGCGAAATCTCCTTATATTTATCAAGCCATTAATTGCTAAATTAATTTTTCTGCCATAGTGTCAGCCAGGGTCAATTGAGTGCTCAGGGTCCTTGATGAATTGTCTGAATCCATGTTTGCCCTAAATACATGAAAGAGCCTTCCTAAAACTCCAATTTTTTGTTTTCTTTCTGGAGACAATGACATTGGAGGGCTGAGACACGTGATGTATAAATATCACCAAGGACTGACATTGAAAGTGCAAGGAGAAAGGAGATGCTCCTAAAAGATACCAGTCAGAGCAAACTTATGTTTGGTAGGGAAGTGAAGAGAATGTCCTGGCATACTTGTTTGAAACTATGGCAAACAAGGGCCAGTGTGGAATACTGTTACTCTGATTTATTTTAAGCAGTATATGACAGTTCTATATAAAACATTTCCCCCATACTTTCTGTTTAGAGCTCCAAGTCTAAATTTTATGCCTAAATTTGATGTACTAGTAAGATCCAATGGATGTTTTTGTGTTTCTTAGTAGAATGATATTTTTCATCCTGAGCCAAGCATTGAATATATAACACATAATTTTTTTTTGTTTTATTTAAAAGTTATTAGCTTTTATGTTCTATACTCCTCAAACCATAACACAAAAACTTGGTTTACGATAAATCCACATGTAAAGTTAAATTTTACTAAACCAATCAAATATCAAGAATGCAAAAATTATGCCAACTTACTTGAAAAGCATGGCTCTGCATACAGATTTTGAAATTGGAATCTGAATGCTTAATACCTTTTCTGTATGAAAGTGTTACTTCCTTTATATCAGGTTGTGCCGTGTACATTTTAATCTGTTTGCTGTTTTTGATCTGTTTGTTGTTGTAAAATATTCAGTTCTTCTCTTTGCACCCCTTTGTTATTCTGTGACCATCTGCCCCTTTGTAGTTCTGTAATGCCTCTTGTGCGCTGCATGTTTGATGTATTTAGGTACTGTAAAATGGATGAGAATGATGATTTGGCAGATCTTTTGTTTTACATCTAGCTCTTTCTGAAGGTGAGTATTTCCTGGTGATCCATGTCAGTCTTGCCTGCAGAAGGTGACATTCTTAAAATGCAGTTCATATTTTTAATATCAGTAGTGTAAATGAACAGAAACAATGTGTGTATGGAATCTGCATGTGGTAAATATTGTGATTTCTGCATGGAAGCTGACTGTGGAGATTTTTTTCCAAAGTAATTCCATTGAATAACAAGGATGGAGAGAATTCATAGGCTTGAGTTAATTCAGCTTTTTCAAAAAAACTCTAGAAAACTCTTTTACTCCTTCTACTCTAGAAGTATTCACATTACTCTATAAGTAAATTCTCTCAAGGCATGAAGTACTAGGCATAGAAACTGGGGGCTCAGGACAGGGCTCCTCCAGATATTCCAGTGTAAAAGACCAGAGCCTAGAATGGCTGTTGGTGCCAAAGAGGGAGCTGAAATTGAAGGTTAGAAATTATAAGGTTAAGGTTATTAGAAAGTTAACAAATAATGATCAGGGTGGAGATACTCATCCCTCCTGAAAGCATAAAAAGTTAAAAAAAAAAAAAAAGAAGCCCAAGAAGTTAAAATAGGCATGTCAGTAATTCAGCATGCATTAAACCGGTTTGCTATGAACAGAGGAAATAAATTATTTACCAAGAGGCATGGCTTTTAATGATGCATGATAATCTATTCCTGAAGATAGTCCTTATCATTAGGAGATGGGTTCTGCTGATGGCATTTTCTGCTCAAGGCATTAGGATTTCTTTGGGCAGCCACAGGAACAAATAAACCTTTCAAGCACACTTTAATAAATTTATAAGTTGAATTTATTGCCTTGCAAAAGGACATCAAAACATAGGCTTTGACATGTCCTTACATCCTCCTGCATGTGATCTTGCAGATTACTAAGTGAATGTTAATTTTTTTCAATTTGTTTTCCCCAGCAATATTTGTAATGTATGTACAAAGTGATTCTAAAAATTAAGGGTGTGTACTCATCCACCCCAATCTCCCAGCAGTATCTGTCAATTAATGTCATATAAATTATGTTGGTGCAGATAAGCTTATACACCTAAGAACTGTTGTCTACAATATATATGGGAAAAATCATAGAAAAAGACATTTGACTAATGATTCACCAAATAGAAAATGGCAGTAAACTGTCATCCATAGCCTTTCAGCAAAAGGAAAATGAACTGGTTTTGGCAGAGATCCTTTTCACAGCAGCAGGAAGGCCTAGTGAAAAATACAAAATAAAAATTATTGCTGAAAATTTAACTCCTTCCCATAGATAAACTGAATATACTTTGAAAACAAGGAGAGAGACTTCAGCTATAGATCTCAAGAAGTTATAAGCTGAAGCAGGGTCATTTAATTTTTGTGTCTTGGTGAAAGTAAAATTTTCCTTTTGAAAGCAAATATTATATTTGAACAATCAGTTGGATCTACTAACAATAATTAATCAGCAAATACTTTCAGCTGTATACAGCAGAAGATTGCTTTAGACAGAAACCACTAAAGCCAGGCCTGTAGTCTTGAGTAAGAGCTTGGAGGGAACTGATTTTATTTCAATCCTGTCTGAACTCACCACACCAAGGTGTTTTAGGGATTAGTGCTGTGGGTGCTCGGTGGGCAGCCCCTGGCAGGGAACAAGACAGGGCAGCTTCACAAACCCATGGAGAGGGCACAGACCAATGTCAGGGGATGGCAGCCTCTGGTGCTGGGCTCACACCTGCCCCTTCTTCTGCCCAGAAATCCCGAGTGTCCTGGGCCAAATAGGGCTTGACCCAGGAGAGGAGGAGCACATCTTAATGTGCAGATCTGATTAACCATGGTCTGAAACAGCAGATCTCGGTTTTGGTGCTCAAATGGTTCCCTGTCTGTTCCTACCAATGATCCCATAGCACTCCTGGGCACTCTGGCACAGTAAGGCTGGACAGACCTTGCTGCACAGAGCTGCTGGAGCTGTGGAATGCATGTTTTGGTAATTGCTACCCAACTGCACAGAGATAGCCATGGATAGGCAATACCGGTTTGCATTTCCCCATCAAGGGCCCAATGCTCCTTGCTCAAGGAAAATTCCTGCTAGGACTTTTTGGTTTTGCCCTAGAGTAATAATTCTAGTGTTCAGCCTGTGAGGTTTTTTTCCCCTAAAAGAAGGGGGTGACAATGATGTGTCCAAATCTTCTGTATTTAAAGGTGTGATGTTACTTAACCTTTTTATGTCTCTTCACATCTGTTACACTTTACACCCAGCTGTAAGCTTGCTGTCCCTGCTTATTTGTACACTTGAAGTAGTTTTAGTTCTCTTTAGATTCTGCTGATTTGTTGGTTGGTATGGTTACCACAGTGTGAAACCTCTCCTGCAAGTCTGGTGCCCAACACTGTACTCATGTGAGTACATTTTTGTTATTATGTGACTGTTCTCTGTGAATAAATGAGTCTGGGATGTCTGGTTGGCAGTTCTACATATAGAATTAGCTTAACACTTTCCACATAGCAGACCTTGTGTGCAGTGAGCTCTGTATGCAGGAGATTCACTTGCCCTCCCACTGCATTTGCAGTGACACAAAAGGGCAGGAATATGGCTAGCAAAGGGCTTGTGTCCTGCTTTATGCTCTGATATCAAAAGCAACTGTTTGTTTCCCATCATCAATGCCTAGAGAGATGCAGGAATTTCAGCAACACTCCTGCTGCTGTGCAGGCCCCCTGATGAAATGTCCCTGGCCTTTAGCATGGGAAAGCTTTCAGCTGGTAGGAGGTGGTGGAGGTGTCTCTAGTTATTATATCTATGAATATATAGAGAGAAGGGAGAGTGTACCAAAATAATTTCAACAAATTGCCTTAGGATTTTTGGTTAATATGACCCTGCCTGTAATTGAAGGTGTGAGAACCAGGGAGATGTAATTGAGTGCCAGCACGCACTCCCTGCTGCCACTTCCACCTTGTTGCATCGAGCCATTCCTGAGTGATGCACACCAGCAGGGGTTATTTCACTCTGCTGAAGAAAGAAAAATCAGGCATGATTACCCCAGACTATTGAAGCATGAATTCAAGCCCTGCATTTTATATGCTTCTGCCTCAACAACCATTGATGATGATGGTGTTGTGCCTGAACAGAGAAATGAGATCATCTTTCTGCTAGGAGACAAGGAATTTTTGAGCAACAGAAATAAACCCTGAATTTTATATAGTGGGTTAGTTATCATTAAAAGTAAATGAGATTATGTAAATTAGTCTCCATAAAATGCTTTATTTTGCAAGTGATGTCTCTATTATGCTGCAAATGCAGCACCACTGCCCAAAATGCTTTCAAATATCAGATCCAGGTCATTTTATCAAACCAGAATGAAATAGGTGTTTCAAAGTTAGCTCTTAGCACAGGCATTTGTGAAACCAAATATTTACAGAGCTTAAGTCCACTTACTGCAATTAATGTGCAGTTTCTTGAGCCTGTCAGCTTCAGAGGCTGCTGGCCTGAGTGCTGGGTTGATGACAGGGAGGCCAGTTCAGGCCACCAGTCTGACCACGTCAGTCCCTGTGCTGCCTACAGAGCTGAAAGCTTTTCTTTATTGCCCTGGACCACCCTTCCCACTCCCCAGCCATGAAATGCTGCACAAGCAGCTGTCTTAGTCCTCCTTCCAGGAGATCAGCCAATGTCTATGTATCTTTACCTAAATATTCAAGTATCTTTTTGTCCAGATGTCTTTGTGAGAAGCTTTAAAGAGCCAACACCTCTCCCCCTTCTCACCCCCATCATCTTTTTCAAATAGCTTATTTCTTGGCCAAGAAAAAGAGATGCTTTTGTTTTGCCAACAGGAAATTCATTACTTTCCAATTCTATTAAATTCTCCTTTCTTATTCATGGCATTCCCCTAAAAAGGAGTATGTACATATTTGTCTGAGTGATATCCCTTCATTGTGGATGAGATAGAAAAAAAATGCCCTAAAGCCAGATTCTTCCCTCCCCTGAAGAAAATTACCTTCTCACGTTTTATAGTTCCTTATAAACAAATTTTAAAAATAAAATTGAAATTTTTAAATATCATGGAAATGAGCACCCTTGCATCTCCCCCTACTGATAAATGGCAGCAGCCTGTAGCAAGGCAGCATCTGACTTCTGTGCAGCACTAAAGGAAAAGGTCAGAATCAGCTGTGTATATAGGTTTAATTCTCTGCATGTGGCTGTTTCAATGTGAAGTCAAAGAGCAGTTCAGCCATGGGTGAAGTTCTGTTCAAAGTATCAGTCTTGCCAGCTGATTAATTTAAAAATTATTTTGTTCACTTCACTCTATATAATAACAGCAACTTTTGTTTTACTTCACCCTCATGCATCACATCTCCTTTGAATTAATAAGAAATACCTGAAGGACTATAAATGAAAAGCACATGAATACTTAGTAAAAGCCAGCAAGGCTTGCTACTTCTCATTTCCTGCTCTGCCATGATAGCTTTCTCCAGAGATGCTGCCTGTGGGAAGTGAGTCATGAGCACGCTGCCTCAATCAGGTGGAAAGGACAGGCTCTAATCCTCTCTCTGAGAGAAGCTTAAACCTGGCATTCCTTAACCCAAACGGTTTCTTATTGACTTGTGGAATTACTCTGGTTATTTTTTAGAGTGATTATCTTTCAGAGAGCTCTTTACAGCTCTCTCTCTCACTTTTTGTGAGGAGATGGCCTCTTGCAGGATCTGGTCCTGGATGGGAGGTGAAGGGGAGCAAATGCAAAGCAAGCACTGGCATTCTTCAGCTTCATTACAGTGCCATCAGATGGAACAGGATGATCCCCATGTGCCAGGCTGAAATGCTGTGGAATTAAGTCCTCAGCTGGAAAAGATGTCGTGCCTGCCCCTTAGCATTTGCAGCAGAAAACTGTGTAACTTCTGCAACATAACATTAAAAAACCTCCAGCATCTCTGTAGTTGTATGTAAACAGCTTAACACTTAAATTTACTCATGTCATCTAAATACTAAATTTTTTCTCTGACATGTTTAAAGACTAAAACAGCTAGTAAAAATAAATAAGATGCCCCCTGGAGAGATTATGTCTTTGTAATTCTAAACAAACAGTGTATATCACCAAATTGTAATATTATTTTGAAAAATGGAGACTTTCTGTTACTCTATTCTGCTTTCTTAGGGCAATATTTTTATTGCTAATTGTTTGACTGTCTTAAAATATTTTTGTCTTATGTGAATTTTATAATATTTTCCACTTGAGAAAGGGTATTATTGAGTGGTTCAATAAATTTCCCCTTAAGAGAATATTAGCTAGGGAATATCTTCAAGTGAAATTTTCCAATAAATTCATGGAAAATGAAATTGCTCTAGGCTTTTCTTAAAGTGTAATTTAAGCCCCATTGTAAGATTAATGTGAGTAGCGATAGGACAAGGGGTAAACTGCTGAAACTGAATGAAGGTAGTTTATATTAATATTAGGAAGAAATTCTTCCCTCTGAGGGTGGTGAGGCCCTGGTACATGTTGCCCAGAGAAGCTGTGGCTGCCACACGCCTGGACGTGTCCAAGGCCAGGTTGAACAGGGCCTGGAGCACCCTGGGGTAGTGGAAGATGTCCCTGCCCACTGCAGGAACATGGAATGGGATGAGCTTTGAGGAGTGTCCCAACCCAAACCCTTCTATGATTAACATGTTAGTCAGAACAAGCTTAACTTTAAATACTGAATTGTGTGTAGTTAGAATACGGTCCAAAAGATCCGTGCCTGCCCCTAACACTACGTATTGATACTCAGATAAACTGGAATGTGTTGGTCCTTGTAGCAAAGGAGGTTTCTCATTTGGAGATGGGGAATCACACCAAAAGTTGTAATAATGTTGGCATGTGAGGTGTTGTGGGGGGAGAATATAGAATATAATTGTTAGTTGTCTTGAGTTTATGTCATTCATGGAATCTTAGATTTATGGGGTAGTTAAGGTTGAAAAAGACTTTTGGAGGCCATTTTATCAAATCTCCTCATCAAAGAGCATGATTTCATTACTTTTATTATCATTCCATTATAATTCAGGGATTGATCCCAATCCTGAACTAAACTGGATAGACAGTCCAATACATTGTCTTGAGATTGGGGCAGTGAGATAGAGGATTACATTTCTGTTTCTGATCTGTGAGGAACTTCTAGGTTCTGTTGCAGGGAGCAAATTTCCAGCATCACAGGAGTCTGTGTGTGATATTAAGGGAGAGCCCAAAAGTGAGGCTCTGTATGTTTGGACATGGCCAATGAACTGTGACTGGGAGAGGAAGGATTTTAGAACGGGCTACCAGAATTTTCTTTTTACTGAAACTTAATACTTAAATGTGAAATTGCTTCATTATTGCAAGCTAGTTTCTGTTTGTAGAAAAAAGAAATGTTGAGATCTGTATAGAAGAGCAGTAATTAAATGAGAAGAATAGACTCTTCCCTTATGGGAAGTGTCAAAAATACTGCTTAATTTTTGATTAAATCATAAAAGCTCTGAAAGTTGAGATATGAGGTGGTAGGGATTTGCCATGACTTCTTTGCACCTCTACCTTGTTTTCAAAGCAGCACTCCAATCTTTGGTGTATTTTCTATGTCACTGTGCTAATCTGCAGTGTCAAGACTTTGTTCAAAATGCCTGAGAGTTTGTCAATCAGTGGTTTTTTTCTGCTTTATCTGCATTTGATAGGGAATTTTCCAAAGAAAGGGAAAAAGCCAAGGCCCGAGGGGACTTCCAGAAGCTACGTGAAAAACAGCAGCTTGAAGAAGACCTGAAGGGATATTTAGACTGGATTACCCAGGCAGAAGACATTGACCCCGAGAATGATGAAGAGGCTGATGAAGAAGGCAAAAGGAACAGTATGTATTCCTTCCTCTCTGCTTCTGTGGGGACAGTTTGGCTCCTCCTGGGGGTGTTGCACTGCAGGGAAGGCAGCCTGGCCAGTGCTCTCCCTTTCCCAGCTTGCAGAAGTGTTGGTTAGCAGAGCAATTGTCTGTCAATATGGAGATGCTGAGTCATGGAAGGTAATTTGGAATCTTACAACAAAATTCTGCTTGGGGTGTCCATGTATGAATCACTGTCTGCATTCAGTTACTGCTGAGATTTATAAACTTTGCTTTATTCGTGTTCTGGAAAGAGTTAGTGCAGAGAAGCCATATGCCATTAAGTCTTATTGTAAATCCTTAGAATGTGTTTTCCTGTGGGTGCATACAAGGAAAACAATAATGATATAAAGTGCTTAAAAATATGACCGAAGTTATAGTCAAGAAATAACCTTGTGCTAATACTGAGGATGTTTTGTTGTTGTTGTTGAAATAGGAAAACAACATTCTGTGTCTTTCTTTTTGATATTCAGAATACAATAGAGAACATTTTTTACTACTTGTCTTAACTGGGTGTGCAATAAATGAAATCTTGTGGGATTTTCACTTGACACTAAGAAATATAATTTATGATGTATTTATTTAACAGTAGGCTGTTAAAACCAGATGATTTATCTGGTAGTTTGATATTGAAGCATATTGAAGTATGATAGACAGTATACTATCTCTGTATTGCAGTGATAGTAGTAGTTTTTCAGAATCTTTGAGTTTCAGAATTTTATAATCCTGTAGTTCACAATAAAAACAAAGTATGGAAGTATGGGACTGTGTTACTGACTGGAAGGACACTGTTTTTATGAGAGGCTGCAAGGGAAAATGTGGGTTGATGTTGATTCCTGCACCACTGGAAAGGAATAATTTATGTCTATTGGAAAATATGTTGCACCAATAGAATTTTTATCTAGAACAGAGCAAAAAAAGCCAGAATTCACAATACTTAGTTATTGCTACTTATGTGTGGAAGGAGTGCATAAACTCTGGGTTTGAGTACTAGTATAAAATCCTAAGCCTGAGATGTAAAAGATGACACGTTTTATGGAGTAAATACGTTTGTACAAGGCTGCTGTGTAGAATTGTAGGTGATGCTGAGTTTGCACAGTGTTGGATGACTGGGTTGTCAGCTGTGGTGCCAATGGACTGGGTTTACAGGTAAAATCCCAGGAACCTTTTTTGTCCTGTTCAAATTGGATGTCTGTTAATAGGCTACAAAACCCCCCCATTTGCTCTGGCATTCCTTAAACAGCTTTGAGGTCATACAGATAAAAAATACTTTGCATATCTACTGAGTTTGAAAGAACTTTTATATCTAAGCTGTAAACTTAGGCATAATTTTAGGCTATGTTAAAGGATGTAGAAGACTTGCAGAGTGAAAATAGAAGGAAAGTAATTAAAAGAGCTTTAAGAGAAATGCCAAGATTTTAATTTCAGGCAGACATATATGCTTTTGTGTGGAAATTTACAGTGAATAGGCAATCTCCTAGCACTCCTGGATTTATGCACACGTCCTTAAATATGTGGCTTGGTATTCCAATGTTAATATCAATTGCAACAGCCTCTAAAGGAGGAAGGGTTGCGGAGATGCTCCACCTCCTTGCATTTCAGATATTTTTAGGTAATAAATTTAGATGAAATATATTGGTGATTTTTTTTCTTGAGCCATCTTGGAAGCATGAAGTAGAGCTGGGTCCCAAGATATTCAGAATAATAATTTTCAGGCTTCTAGACAACTGTGTCCCTGCTTTGAATATCTAAACCTCTGGGTGATCCAGATTACTGCTGGTTTATGGAGATGGATGATGACCATGGAATTCCTCAATGATGTAGAAGAGCTCTGGGTTTGGGATACACAAGATTTCTGTGGCAGGCAGAGATTTCAAAGATGGTTACGTCAGTGATTAATAGTTTCTCATGTAATTGTTTAGAATTGTAGTTGAGATTCCTACAATGCCCCCCTAGCATTTGAAAATTTCTAATCAGAAAAGTCATTAAGTAATTTATTTATAAGTCCTATATATTTGTACGTCTCTGCTGCTGATAATGGGCAGATATTCAATGCTGCTGAATAACAATACCTTTTAATTACTAGAATTGTAAACATGCCTTTAGTGAAAGTTGGAAATCTTTATTATTGATTATCCTGAAGCCAATGAAAAAAAAACTTCCATTGCCTTCAAAGCACTGCGAATTTAGCTCAGAATGCGAGGAGCCGTGAGAGGTGAGGGGTTTAGCTGTGACAGTCGTGCTGCCGGTGATGTCAGTCTGTTCTGCCTAACCTTGCCTGTGTTGTGTGTACGGACACGTTTTTGTTTTTTGCGTTGCGACTGCTGCCACCTCCCGCGTCACTGCTGGGATTACATGTGCTTCCCCAGGGCTTACACTGGCTGACTTAATGGAAGACAAGAAGAAAAGCAGACTTAGCTGCTTTGGCCGTTCTTCCAATAAACATGGTAAAACGTGCTCGGATTTGCAGTTGAACTTTTCTTTTGTGCCCATACTGCATTGGATGTGGTAGCTTTTGGGAGCACAGACTGTTTGCATTTCTCTAACCCAGGCACAGCCCTCTAGCATGGAACCCCTTGTGCATGCAGACCTTCCTCCTGGTTGAAGTGCATGTTTGAAATAGAGGTGCTCTGCTCTACCTCCCTAAAACAGTCTTTAATCCATTCACATTTCCCCTGAAGTGTCTTTGTCTGTGGGTGTTCTTGAAGAATAAGTTTTCTTTTTCAGAAGTCAGGTAACCCAGATCAAAAGTGTATTTTAAATTTAGGCATGTAGAAAGTAATAAAAGTATTTTACAAGTTTTTTAATCCATCATAGTGTAAGCTTAGAAGAGCATGATAATACTTACTATTTACTTTTGATACTTATGATGTAGAATCTAACAAAACAAGCTTTTACTGTATCTCCTTTTGTTGTTGATGGTTTTGTTTCTGTAGTTTGTTTTATTCACTTTTCCCCACCCACAATGAAGATGGAGGTTTACAGTATGATAATTATTTTCAAATCTGCCTGTTTTAATACTGGCAAATGTCCTGTTTTGACATGAGCAGAGTTGCAGTAGTTAGGAGATCTAGTTTTAGTCCTATCTGCAAGTTATTTGACCAACTAGATTTTTTGCTGTCCTAACAATTCCTATTGTGGCCCAGACTGAGTCTGGTACTCTCATCCAGTTACTTTAGAGAATGTAGAATTCTAAGTCAGAAGTTGCTGGGGCCTGATAGACTCATTTTGTACAAACAGTGAGTCTGCTTTAAATTGTTTGTGCAGCTGTTGCATATAGATATATACATATTACTGTCTGATAGCTCCCTCAGTTCTGCGTGCTTAAATGGTTTTCCTATAAAATTGTGAGAAGACAATAACAATTTTACTTTGAACTAGCCCTTAGATGAGCAGATTCAGGTTCTGATGTCTGCCTTGCCAGGCGCACCTTTTGTGAGTAGGATTTTTCCAAAGTACAAATTAATGGCCTAAGTTTATTTCTTCCTGAGACGATTATGCTGATCTGAGGAGTTGAAGCTTAGACTGCCTCTGGATTAGAAACACCACACTAAATATTTTTCTTTGTATACCCTCTACCTGTATGTCCATTAAAGCAACGTGTGTGTAGACTATGCAACATTTCCAAGGTTCTCAGCGTCATCCTTCAGTCTACAATTGGTTGGTTCAGTGATGCTACTACAACAAAACCCAATTTATTTGGTCTCTTTCCACTGCTATGCAGCCAGCCTTATATTGCTTTTCCATTTGCCTATAAAAACAGAGAGCCCATAAAAATGATCTACAGCAACATTAAATCCGCACTAGGAAAAAAGATATCTTGCTACACTATCATGGAGAACATCTTCCAAGCAGACTCTCCTTAAACTGAATTTACCCCAAGAAGCTTCACAGTCAGAAGAGATAGTGCCACTTCTTTCTGAAGTGTTTTCTGGGCATACAGCAGACTTGGGAAAATTTGAGATGCATTTGCAATGATAATGTTGCCACTTTGGGGAATTTTTTTTTCCCACTCTGTTTTCCCGTTTGACTACCTCAAAGATTTGGTAAAAAGGATTCAGAAAATTCATGTACTAATTTGAGAAAGAATTAGGAAAATTTTGGAACCAACAATTCAAGGAATTGGTTGGCTGTTACTAGCAAACAGAACATGTAATTTTTTGTAAGAGTGATCTAAAATTTTGCCAGTTTAATATAATGCCAAGATTCTGTGCAGTAGCCAATACTGATGAGCTGGGCAGATCACTGCTCTTCTGCAGCACTTTTCCTTCAGCACAGTTAAACAAAAGGCTGCCCAACATGCACCAGTGTGAAAATGCACAGTTGAAGTTGAAACAGGTTAAAATTTTAATAATTTACATTAGAGAGGAAAACATTTCCAACATTAATACTTGAAACCACAATTCGGTAGTTCAGGTTGTAATTTAGCCTGCTTCTGGATTCTACGGTGACACTGAATTGTTGAATTTCAGGATTATGGAATTTATTTCTTCTAACTGTAGCTGGCCAGGGCACAGCATTGCTGATAGACAGTGTATTGCTCTTCTTGCATTAGTTAGGTTACATCCTGGAGTTGGAAATCCCTGCTCCCAAGTCTGAAACTCCATACATAGAGTACCTCGTGAACACAATGGATTGTTTTTCTCATGTTATATTCTTATCCACAGAAGTAAAATATAGTAGTTGATGTATTTGACCTGTTTTCTATCCACTCAGGAAAGTATTAAGCTGCATGCTGTATGGGTTGCTTATATTGTCTAATGCAAGCATTCTTTTGTTTGAAACCAGTTAGTTCAATTGAAGAGATTATTGGATCTAGAAATCTAGATAATCTTTCCAGAAGAATGCCAGTAAAACAAGGGCAAAAGGTGAATCAAGAAAAGACAAAAATTTGGCATCTTCCTTTCAGTACTGGGGTCCAGTTTACAGATCTCAGAGCTGACCCTGCTGAGATCAGTCTCCCAAAATTCTCTCAAAATTGTGTGCTGTGTTTGCCTCATGGACACCACCTGCCCTTATGGAGCTGTGGCCATGGAGCTGAGCTGTTTTGGGACCTGGCAGGCTGCTTGCATTAGCAGAGTGGATGTGGACATGCAGTGCTGCTCTTTTCTTCTGCCTAAGGACCTGATGACTTGCTGGCATTGCTGGAGCTGGACTTCCACACGGTGCCTTTCTCAGTACTTCTGTAGAGTTTCAATTTTGACATATAAATGATATTATAATGGCAGCTGAGTTTCTAATGTGAATTGGTTCTTTTTTCTTCCCCTCTTCTGTTTGTAATACAGCACCTGCAAGTCACTGATAGAGATGCAGCAAGAGCCCTGTGGTGTCTAAAACACAGTAACATTCTGATGTATTTAATAATTAACAGAACTGACATTCACTTCAGTAGGGACAAAGATATTTTTGCTTTGTTTTTCTTCAAAAAATCTTATTCAAAAGGGGCTGGTATTTCTTATTGTGGGCTAAAATATAAAGTCAGGGTAGATTTGAGTTAAAATTACAGTACTTCACTTTATATGCACTTGCATTACTTGCATTAGATGTAGCTTTTTTGTCACTCAATGGAGTGACACTTTGTGAAGAGTTGGATTCTAGGTACCTTTTTTTTCAAGGGACAGAAGGGTTGATAAATTTGAAATACAAGTGTGGGACACGTTGCACATATGCAATAATCATGGGAGTAGGCCTAGCTGCGTTTTCCTGGCAGCTCTTAATGGTATGTGAAACAAGACTTCAGCACTCTTATTTTGCAGTTGCTTATCACAAGTGCTGAAATGCTCATCATTAGGTGACTGCAATGCTATGTTTTCTAACAGCAGTCAAGTCACCTGGCACAAGGCAAACAGTTCAGTTATTTACCAGACAGGGTATGCTTATATATATTTATAGTTATTTCAAACAAAACTGGCATTTTAAAATAAAAATTCTTAGTTCCAAAGCCCTGAGACTTGCTTGAAATAATTTTGTGATTTTTTTCTTTAACCCTTTGAAATTTTAATAGTTGAATTTGAACATCAAAGATTGTTTTCCTTACTTTTGAGTGAAATTCCTTTTGAACTCTGACTGTAAGCAGTGAAGATCTTACAGGACTAGAAAAATTCATTATTTTAAAACTGATTTATAAAGGGAAGTATGATATTAGAATTGAGACACTTGCAGGTGCTAACCAGAGAATTTTAATATATAAAGTCATTACAGAAATATTTTAAAAGAATCATCAGAACAGAAGAACCTTGTGAAAGAAGGTTTTGCTGTGCTTACTGCCTGAAGTGCTCTGTTTATTCAAACACCTGCATGGACATTTTGGATCTTTCTTTGTTATGCTACTCTGTTTAGCATTCCATATAACAGTGACTTGCTTATGGGGCCAGATTCTCAGCAGTAGCTGAGTACCTGGCCTGCACAGACCTGTCAGTCTCCAGCTTGGATGGGACTGATGGGCACAGAAACCAAACCTGCCCTTCCCACTCCCCTCTGTCCTCATGTCAGTGTTGAGGCAGTATAGAGGCTGTGCAGAGAGACTGTTCCTAACACTTATCACTTTGTGCCTGATTTGTGCACAAACCAGAAAATTCAGGGTCTGGTTCTTAAATCTCATATCATCCTTTAGCTACCAAAACAGTGAGATGTCCCTATCAGAAGTTGACAGTGTATTGCCCTGAGTAAGGTCAGTTCACAGACATTGGCTTAAACCCTTCCTAACAAATCAAACCAAATAAACCAACCAACGAAACCATTAAAACGGTGAAGGTACACACCAGAATACCTTTAGAATGCTCTGTTTTTCTTTTGTTCTTGCTGTTTTACAGTAATTTCAGTGCATCTTTCACATCTCTTTTGTTTCCTACTTTAAATGGTATTTCTACTGTGTAGACCAGCAACATTAAGTAACCCTTTTCTTGTTCCTGAGTTTTTCCTTTCATTCTCACTTTGCAGACATGGGAGCAGTGCTCTCCCCTAGGAAGTACTGAGAACTTTGGCTGTTCATAATTTCCTAACACTTTTTGACATAAGGTGTCCTCCCTCTATATTTCAGCTGATTTGCAGACAAATGGTGATGACCCAGCTGAAAATGAGTTTTTTCTAAAAACCATCAGCTGCAATTACTAACCACTCAGTTCCACTATATGTGCAGTAATTCACTCTGGGGCAAATGTACTTGTCCCCTTTTTATTAGTGGTAATTCTCATCATGCTTTGAAGGACTAGTCTCCCATTCCCCTGCTCCTGCCTGCTGCTCACACAGTATCTGCAGGCACATTTACCTTCTGGCATCTTGCCTCAATAATTCACCATGTCAGTAAAAGCAAAGAGTGGTCAGCGTGACCACGGTGTGATTGTTCCTGCTTTGAGAAGTTTGATGATATTTCTTGGAATCAGAGAGCTTTTAATAGCACTTCACCAGAAAAGCATCTCCAAAGTGTTAACAGAACATTTCTCAAAGGGAAAAGTTTCAGAATCTAGCTCAGGTTAATTTCTTTGCTGGGGTAGTACAAACTTCCTCTGCTTTATACTCTGCAGTGAATTGTAAGCAATTACCTTGAATCACTAAAAAGAAACAACAAAACTAAAAAAGCCACCATTCTCTCTGGAATTCCGCGTGCTTCCTTTCGGTGAGAGAGGAGGATTGATGAAGTGTCTGACTTCATCTACGACTCCTCAGGCCTTCCAAGCTCTCAGCAGAGCTGGGGGCCCTCTTGCCGTGGGTGAGGAGATGCCAGCTGTGCCATGCCTTGCGTGGGGCTGGCTCTGAGGCAGTTGTGTGTCCCCACAGCGAGCATGCCCACCAGCGAGACCGAGTCGGTGAACACGGAGAACGTCAGCGGCGAAGGGGAGAGCCCGGCGTGCTGCGGCAGCTTGTGGTGAGTGCACGGCTGGGAGCCCAGATCACACCCCAGCAGCTCAGGGCATCTCAGCTTTTCAAAGGGTCCTTCTCTCCCCACTGTTTGTTTAGCCAAAAGTGCTTTGGAATAGCCAGGCTTTGTATGGCACACACAGGAGTTTGATATTTGACCAGTTATAAGAGTATTAAAGCGCTCCTCAATTTCTCAGGTTAAGGTGGTGTAAAACAATTCAACTCATCTTGGAGTGGAATTGTGATTTCCTAGAAGCTTGTATAAATTACTATTTTTGTCCATAATTATAAGAAAATAATGGAAGTTTCTGATGACTTGTAAAACCACATATTTTCTGTGAAATGGGGCATGACCTGGGGAATATATATTTTTTAGACAATTACTGAATGTATGGGATTATTTCTATAACCCATGGTGTTCAGTATTTATCTGCTGAGATTTTCATGACTTCCAGGCAGTTTCTACATGTTTATTCAAGGTTTATTTACTGAGTTTTAAAGGAGATTTCCTTTCTTTCACCAAGATAATTTGTAAGGTTTTTGAAATAGTATTTCAGAAAATAAATAACAGATAAAAGAATTTCAGCATTTATGAAGCGTTTTCTTAAAATTTTGTTTTATGTATGTGTAATGCCAATGCAAAATTCTAAAGAAAATGAATTTATTAATTACTTTTCCCCCATTCTTAAAAATGCATTTTCCTTTTCTTCTAGTCAAACCATCTCAAAATCCAAGTTCAGGTCAGTATTTTCCTCTAATAATCACATTCTAAGGTAAATGCAAAATCTTGGTCCAATTCTCACTCTTCTGGGCTGATCCTCACTCCAGCTTCTGGAATGTTACTCTGCAATGTCAGTACACTGAGTGTGAGCACAAAGTAAGTCAGGCCATAACTCATCAAGGATATTGTTTTGAAAGTAATGTCAAAATGCCTTTGTATCAAAATAGAAAATGCTTTTCATTGCAAGCTCGCCTACCTGCTGCGCTACAAGTCAAAATAGAAGTTAATCTTTGGGAGCATGCCTTTACTTGTATCAACCTAATGGAGAAATTTATGCTATTCTCCTTTTTGAATTTTTGTTTTATTTCTGTAGTCTGTTGATGTATGCCTATGTTATTCATGCACATTCATATGTATATACACCAGTTAGCTATACTTTACTATCACTAGCTCCACACATCTTTCTAGGGAAAACAAAAAAATAGCTTCAGAAAGCTTGGAGTTTTGCAATTTGAGCCTGCTTTTGAGTCTTATAAGTGAAATATAGCATCACTGTTGCTCTTCAATATTCTTTCATATTGTTCTTGTCTCATGGACTTCAATGTTAGGGTGTTCTGTAAGTGTAAGAACAGTCAGTTTAACCTACCCAGGGACTGAGGCATCCTGATGATGGCCTTGGACAGCCCTTAGAGCAGGGGATTGGCAAGATAAGAATGTTGTGTCTTGAATTCCATGTTGATTTAGGGCAGGACAGGATATTTTTCCTTTATATGGTTAGAATACTGCCAAGGCTTGAATCGTCTTTGTACTGATATCTGAAACCAGTATTGATTTCCTTTACTACAAGTACTAATTTAAGATGCACAAAGAAAACTTAGTTAATGCTTGAACAGGGTTCCCAGAAGTGAAGCAGAGAAATCTAGTATCATGAGTCCAAAGATATATCCTCACTTTTGAATCCAGCTAATATTTAGGTACAGTCTCAGCTTGTCACTCTGTTTTATTTCACAGACATTTGCCCACTGACACAATTTCAGTGCACATCAGTAGAAATCTCTAGGAATTACTAAAGAAGGTTTCTGATGTTATAGGGTAGATTTCTAAAAGGTGACCTCAGCATTCCTATTCTGTTTAATCCTGCCAGAATTCCTTTTGTGGTTTAGCTCAAAGCCTACAGTTTTAGACTGAATTTAATTTGAATCCTGGGTTGATACATTGACTTTTCTTTATTGCTATTAAGTGTATGGGGCCTTGGAAAGATAGATATACTTTGTTACCCAATGAAATGTTAAATGCAGCTTAATCTAATTATGTCACAGGCAATTGGAGTCTCCAAATGTTGTGGTTTACATTTAGAAATCTATAAGGAAACATAAAAAAAAGAATAACATGTTAGCGGTCCCTAATCTGCAACTGGTGATGATTTACAGAGCTATTGAAGTATTATACATATATTTATGAAAACACACCTGCTCACATGTGCACAATTGAACTTGTTTTCTACACAGAAGAAAAGCACACTCTCCTTAAGTTCATATGCGTTTTCCATATAATAATAAATTTATTTTTATTTGAACTTTCAGTCGACGCTGGCGTCGCTGGAACCGCTTTAACAGAAGAAAATGTAGGGCTGCAGTAAAATCTGTCACATTTTATTGGCTTGTTATTGTCTTGGTTTTTTTGAACACGTTAACTATCTCATCAGAGCATTACAATCAACCTGACTGGCTGACCCAGATCCAAGGTACAGTCAAAAATTATTTGTCCTGGTCTTGACTATGGGTGGCTGCATTCTATCAGTGGCTACTTTTGTACTTTGCATTTTGTTGTTTGCTGTCTGAAGGATATTCTGCCCAGCCAGAGGGAGATAAAAGAAATGACTGAATGTGGTGTTTGATATCCATAGCTGTAACACAGCTGAGCAATGCAGCAGCACAGACCTGACAATACTAAATTGTAAATAACTGTACTTTTATCATTAAACTGTGCTTGAAAGATGAGGAGGAAGTGGGAACTGGCACAGCGGGACTTGCTGTGGGCTGGTTGCTTAAGTTACAGTGTGGACTCAAGCTGTGAGCTGAGGAACCATGAACTGCACAACAGATTGGAAAGATGAATAGTTTATAGCTGGCAGAAGCTTTACATCCTTGTGTAACTTTTGCCACTCAAGCATCAACTACAGTCCAACATAAAAAAAAAGCAACATCTCCTTTTTAGGCAAAAAGCTACAAACTCATACAGAAAGTATAGTACTAATATGTTAAAATAAAAATGGAATCTATGAGGCAATTCAGAATCTTTTTTTCTTTAATATTTTGTTCCAGATATCGCAAATAAAGTTCTTCTGGCTTTATTCACCTGTGAAATGTTAGTAAAGATGTACAGCTTGGGCCTACAGGCCTATTTTGTTTCTCTCTTTAACCGCTTTGATTGCTTCGTTGTTTGTGGTGGCATTGTTGAAACCATTTTGGTGGAGTTGGAAATTATGTCACCCCTTGGAATTTCAGTGTTTCGCTGTGTTCGTCTCCTGCGTATTTTTAAAGTAACAAGGTAAGATTATCTAATACTGCTAATTCTAAGGATAGCTGAAGAGTGATCAGCAATTGTTTTGTAATACTTCATCATGCACTGCTCTTTTACTGTTTTGTTTGGGGTTTTTTTGGTGTGTGTTAACACACGCATTTTAATTTATAGGCACTGGGCATCCCTGAGCAACTTGGTAGCATCCTTGTTAAACTCAATGAAGTCCATTGCTTCACTGTTGCTTCTGCTTTTCCTCTTCATCATAATCTTCTCGTTGCTTGGAATGCAGCTGTTTGGAGGCAAATTTAATTTTGATGAAACTCAAACAAAACGGAGCACCTTCGATAATTTTCCACAAGCCCTTTTAACTGTATTCCAGGTAACTTTATTTCATCCTGTATGAGACATTTTACCTTTGATCAACAAAACTGTTTAAGTGGTCATGTTGCCTGAAAATGAAACCATGAGTACTATTTATTCAGTTTACTTTAAGTAGCATTCTTCTCATTAAATTCAGTACTCTGGTAACTTTGCACCATTTGTACCATTTGTTTCATATCTTCTTTGATCTATCTATGCAACATAGCTGTTGTGTTATTTCACAGAGTTAAATCTCCTTTCTCCATCAAACTAATGACTAGAAGAATAGGTGGAGTGTTATATTTATTTTCATCAATTTATTTTCTTTAACTTATTAAGTGTGTAACATATACATTGGGGTTATATCACTATAACATAAAAATAAGCTTTAATTTCTTTAGAGACCGGGTTTCATTAGAATCTTAAGACAAACTTGTCTGCTACTAGTGAAGTGGTAGGGGCATACTTAGAGTTTACTTTTCACTTATTTGTGATGCTTTTTTAAAACTAATTTTTCCCAATTTGTATACTGGCATTTGGTTTCATCTTGCTCACCATTTTCACACTTGTCTGTGAAAAAAAAATATTTGGTTTCAGTCACTGTATGTGAGGGTTAAAGCTGACCCTGCAGAATTACCTTGGTGTCAACTTCCTGTCACTTTGGAAGAGGTCTCATCTGGGGTTTGCCCAGAGCAAGCAGAAAATCTTTCCATTTAATTTCAAGATAAGGAAATATTAATGGGAAATTTCCTTATGGGTTAAAGTGTTCACATTTGACCTGACACTGCCCCTACAAAAACTTAAGGCTTTACTTCCCAATTCAGCTGAGTTAGATTTTATTCAGATTTTAGGCTGCCTCATTTTCAAAGTAATGGAGATTCCTTCAGTTTTAGAAGACATTCAGGAGCAACCAACCTGTTGGTACCCACTAGCAATGAAAATTAGTTGGATAAGTTTAGCTCTCCAAAAAAGAATTTAAAAAATGGCATGCATTTTATTTGCTTAAACAACCATTTAATTGCTTGGAAGGAGAGTGAATATTGCATGTTTTCTCCGGGTGGAACTGATAATTTTGGAGAAATATATGAAGTGTCCCTAAAGCCTGCATTGCAATACTCAGAATTTTTATCATAGGACAGATTTGTAGCCAGTATTCAAAAAAAAGAAGAAAAAAGGAACCTTAAAACATGTACTAACTTGATTTTTAAGTGATGGACATTTGTTGGCATTGCTGTGTAAGTGGCATTACTGAAAACCAGGGCTCTTACTTTGGCGTGCCAAGATCAATAAAATTTCAATAGAATTTCATTTTATTATTTTTGCCTTTGAAGTTTGGTCATTTAAATGCATAGCACAAAATAAAAGCTGTTAGAGTTAAACCCAAGATTTCAGGAGAGGTTTAAATGGGAATTTTAAAACAATGCATGAAAAGAATGTGGTTTTACTTTATGCATAAAGTTAGTGTGTGTTTGGTCTGAGGAAATGTGTTTCTCTGTTCACTTTTGATGCTGAGTTACTATTCATCTCCTAATATCTGTTCCTTAGATCCTAACAGGGGAAGACTGGAATGCTGTCATGTATGATGGCATAATGGCATATGGTGGTCCCTCATCCTCAGGCATGATCGTCTGTATATATTTCATTATCCTCTTCATCTGTGGTAACTGTATCCTTTACACTGGCTGGAAACATCTCTGATGGGGCTGTGTGCCAGGGCCATCCACAAAATCCCTCTGGGAGGGGGTCAATGGCCACGGGCAAGGGCTCTCTGCACATGCTGAGTCCTTTAAACAGAGCTTTCCTTGCTCCCTGAGGAACCAGAGGCAGGATCTCCAGGCCATCTCCTTTCCCTGTTCCCCAAGGAACCAGAGGCAGGGATCTTCAGGCCATCTCCTTTCCCTGTTCCCCAAGGAACCAGAGGCAGGATCTCCAGGCCATCTCCTTTCCCTGTTCCCCAAGGAACCAGGGGCAGGGATCTTCAGGCCATCTCCTTTCCCTATTTCCTGAGGAACCAGATGCAGGATCTCCAGGCCATCTCTGGCCACCACCAAGCAGAAAGCAGGGAATGTTTTCTTTCTTCCTTCCCTGGGAGCTGTGCCCTGCTGCTGTTTGTGATGGCTGGAGCCCGTGGGCAGTGATGGTGCCCCATCCATCCCTGGCACTCAGTGCAGCCCTGGGCTCTGGCACTGCTGAGGGTGAGCCAGGGACCAGGGCACACACCGTGGCACAGCTGGGACAAAATCTGCTGCAACATTCCCCTTCCCTGCCCTCAGTGATCTGGAAATATTTCCTTGGCCCCACGTAGAAACAAACTATTGCCATGCTCAGAAGTTCTTAAAAGGTCAGGAGGTGATGAAAGGGCAAAAACATTGTATTTTCTGCACTATATGGTATTTGTATCAGTATTTGTGGTTAACTGATATGGACTGAAGAACTGAATTTGATATAGATTGTTGTAGACATGAAAGACAGTGCATTATAAAAATGAATTTTTCAAAATGCCTGAACAGTCTTCACATATAATAGACAATTTCATATTCATGGACTTGCTCAGGCTAGCATGAAGTTGAATTTTATTTGTTTAAAAAAATACCTTAAGCATTCTGCTATTTTAAAAGCCATGACCCTAATGGCTCTCTGCTCACTTTACAGCCAATATCAGTCCGGTCCATTAAATGGGTGTTATTTGCAGTACACTCCAGCAGCACAAACCTCCACGCTGTAGGTTGGGAACATGTGTTTTATATCTCTCACATTGTCAGTGTTTATGCTGATAATAAACCACACAAGTGTGGTAAGGCATAATGTCCTTAAAATGATTTGAAATAGATATCTTGCTAAATGTCTTCTTGGCCATTGCTGTGGATAACTTGGCAGATGCTGAAAGTCTAAATACAGCTCAGAAAGAAGAAGCTGAAGAAAAGGAAAGGAAAAAGAATGCGAGGTAAAATAGATGGGCATGTTGAACCAGCAGGAGAGGGAGGAGGAGGGTATTGAATTATTCCATAAGGATGTTTTTATATTAATGTCTTTACCAATTTCAAAATGTGCTGGACTCAGGAAAAAAATAAAAAGATTTGTCTAGACACTAAAATAGTAGACAAACAATATAATTTTAGATAAAAGTTAGGTAGTAATTTGGGTGAATTGAGAATGTAATGATAAACCAACTGATATTTAAACATTGCAACAGTTGGATTTATTGTGTAATTAGCACAAGAATTTATCTGTTGTTGCCAGTGCACAGCTCTCTGTGGAATCAGTTCTCTAAGCCTTATATAGACAAGCAGAAAACCTTCTTTTGAAATCAGTGCAAGCCTGTTGAAGTCAATGAAAGTTGTTTGTATGAGTCCAAGGGCACAGTTTATCCCTCTAGAAAGGAGTAATGAACATGCATTGAATGTTTTAGGGATTAGCCTCTGGAATTATATTCAAAATAATAATCTTCTAAATGGATCATTGCATTCAAATGCAGTAGATTTTATTGCTCTGACTCCTTATGCTGTACAAAATATTTCAAATATTTTATTATAAGGCTTTCAGATTTTTATAGAATTGGTATAGTTCATTTAAAATTGTCTGTCTTTACATGGCATGCTTTGTAATTATTATTGTATTGTTTTATAGAAAGGAGAGTCTGGAAAATAAAAAGAGTGAGAAGTCAGAAGGTGACCAGAAGAAGCCCAAGGATAGTAAGGTATTTATCCTAAAGCTTGTCTCTTTTCTAAGAAGCAATTTTACTGATTTTGCTAGGGAGTACTTTGTATTGTGCATTGTACAATTCCTTTTGTGAGCCCATCGTCCCTACATTTTTTTCCAGGCAAAGGAAACTTAGTTCTGATGCTTTGCATCCTCACAGTGTCTCTCAAACTAGAAAAATCCTTTTAGTTCCAGGATATCCTGAGAGGTGAAGCTCTTAAAGAATAAAATAATTAATGTTAGAAAAAAGTGATTTTATTCTTAGGATCTCTGTAGATATTTTGCTTGATAAGTCAAATGAGATCAGCGAATGATAAACTCTTACAATGTTCAAACATTCTTGGTAGATTTTATCAAAATGTGTTGGTTCTATTCTTATTGTGATTTACACAGCCAGAGTAATGTGGATACTATAGAAAAATAATTTTGAAAAATTAGTAATAAAATGTCACCTCTCCTACATTCTCAGAGTTACTCTGCTTCAGAAAACTCACTTCTCTGACTTCAGAGGCTTATTTGGTTTGCTTTCTCTGGGCTTTGTACTCTATATTAATTTTTTTTCCTGTGCATCCCTTTCATTGCTGTAGGTGACGATTGGTGAATATGGAGAAGGAGAGGAAGAGGATAAAGATCCCTATCCCCCCTGTGATGTACCAGGTATGTGAATACTAGCTAGAAACACATTTAAATTTGTTTGCTAAAATATCCTAAACTTGCTCCTGGTGAACATTAAATCAATTCCTTTGAAGCCAGTGAAGTTGTGCTCTCTTATCAGTGGATAAATGGGCCTAAGTATTATCTTTTTCTGCAGCTTCCTAAACAGTGCAAGCAGCATTTGAGAGTTAATATTTTGAGCCTCAGGATTGTTTTGGTAACACTATTTGGATGGGAAAGCAAATTCTAAACTTCTCTGAAACATTTGGCAAAAGAGGGCATTCCAGGGCTGATGATGTTTGGTCAATTTTTTCTTGGCCCAGTGGACATACTTATCTAAAAATCAGTTCTGCCTGTTTGTCTGGATGCATGGCACAGAAATGTGCCCTGAATTCTGAGCACACAGTGCTCACCCAGCACCCAGAGCTCAGCCCTCAGCTCAGGCATGGACAGGCTGTCAGGGCTGAGCTGAACTGGGGCTCCAGAATCCCCAGGTGAGGCTGCTCAGCACCAGCAAAACCAGTTAAAGCACTCATGCACACACCCACACGTGCACAGCACCCTGTGAGAGCTTGTGACTACATTTGGATATTTATAGATTTTTGGAGTCACGCTATGAATGTATATTTCCTATGTGTATTCTCATACAAGCTATGCTTTTGTATTGTTGTGAACAAAACCTTGATATTTTTTAATTTATAGTAAAAAGAATGTTCAATCTAAAGTAGGTGAAGATGAAGAAGAGGAGGAGGATGAGCCAGAGGTACCAGCAGGCCCACGTCCCCGTAGGATATCAGAGCTCAACATGAAGGAGAAGATAACACCTATCCCTGAAGGCAGTGCCTTCTTCATCTTCAGCAGCACCAACCCGTAAATATGACTTTGAAAAATATTGGTTTAGGCATCAGGGTTTAGCAGTGAAGTAATAGACCTCCTTCTAGGGAGACCAGGAGTAGAAATCTAGTGTCTTCTCCAGAAAAGAGATTGGCTTCCCTCCTAAAATTTTCTGATTGACTTGGTAAATGACAAGAATTGGAAAAATATGTTATTTTTCTTCCCACTGTTGAAGATAATAGCATTTTGTATATATAGTCTGAGTTCTAACAAGTACCCTGCAAAGTACCCTTTGAGGTGTATTATCTATGTACTGTGTTAGTCACTGGATATAAAAGATCTGAACATATTCTGCATGAGACAGAATTTCTAGTAACCCTAGTAACCTTTGTGGAGGAGAAACCAGAAAAAGAGAAAAGTAGGAGAAAGGTTGCACATATTCCTCTTAGGGCAACAGCATTTCCCAGATTCAAAAAAGCATCTAAGATAAAGACAAATGATTTCAAAAAAATCAAGAACTGTAATAGTTGGATTTTGGGGAGGCAGTGGAATCTTTCACCACTTTAGTCTAACTCCAGAGCATTTTGAGTTCTACCCTGGTGAAGACAGCAAGCTTGACTAGTCAGTTGAAGTCCTTACTTAATATTTATTTGGCATGGGAGAATGCTGCCTTTCAGTGGTAGAGGACATCAAGTTTAGAAGGAGATCAACATAAAATGTTTTGGATGCAAAATCATTAAGTTTGTTGAACATTACAAATTGCTTTCAGCTTCAGCTAACACCATGCATTCTTGGTCTAAAATGACCAATTTTCTTAACTAAGATACACCACGCTCCAATCATCTACTTTATAACAGGAGAAAAAAATTTAGCCAAGAATCTTCTGAGTCTTCATCAGAATTTAGACAACTTCAGTATTAGTCAGTTATGAACCTGATCCTGCCTTTTTGTCAGCTTAATATCAGACCTGCTCTGTATTTGTGATTACTTTGGGCTCAGTGACTCTAAGCATATACACAGTTACACTTTGTCATGTGGCTAAAGCCTGACAGCTCTGGAGCCTCTAACACCCACTTGTCCTGTAATTCTATAAGAAAATCTTCATGGAGATTCTGATTTGAGTCCTAAGTAGCACAAGGAGATCTGCAGCCTAAGCTGCATCTCTCAAGATGAGTAATTTTCACAACTTCAGTGAGAATTAAATAGAACTGGGGATCTGGGATGATTTATCATCTAGCCTTGGTCTTTCTGACCTGTGACTGCACGTGCACAGTGCTACAAGCACTGCACCTTGTGGTGTTCATAACCCAATAGAAACGAACCCCTCCCAGATGGCTTTAAGTGCATCTTCACTGTGGGTGAATTGGATTTTGGATTTATTTTCATTCTAAGGAGTGAGACCGATGGCTTCAGGACTTTCATTGCTTCTAGCTGCTGATTGCTGCTCTGCTCCATCAGAGCTGGCAGAGTAACAGAAAACATGTTGTGTGTTAACCATCTGCTGAATTCTGTGTGCAAAAATGGTGTATTTCTGTATCTCCTCTTTAGAATTCGAGTGGGATGCCACAGACTTATCAATCACCACATCTTTACCAATCTCATCCTTGTCTTCATCATGCTGAGCAGTGTTTCCTTAGCAGCAGAAGATCCAATTCGCAGCCACTCTTTTCGAAATAATGTAAGCAAGCCCTTCATTTTTGCCTGAAGCCAAATATACCCTCACAGATACAATCCTTTAGGCCTAGTGCCTTGTTTTTAATTTTCATGTTAAAAAACATTCCTTCTTCTTTTTCAAGCTATGCATTTATATTCCTTTTGCTCTAAGAAGCATAAACCTGTAAAGACAATTGGCTTTATTGATGGAACACCATCAGTATTAGAAATGTTTATTATTTACATAATGCTTTTTCTGTGAATATAAATATATCAGGATAAAATATTCTCCATCTGAATATAATATCTATAATTTTCATATTTTTCCCTACTTTGCAGCTGGAGTAACTGATGTGCAGTTCCTGAATCACTCTTACTACCTCACAGTGTTTGATGCTGATTTAAAAATGCCAGTTAGAATTATCACTGTTTATCATGTTTGGAACAGACTCTGATGTGTCCTCTCTTCATTGACTCTATTATGTGGCCTTGGGGCACTTGGATGATCCCTCTGTCAGTGACTGTAGGGGTTCATGGGGGTGTCACCTCCTCTCTCAGGGAAGCGTTTGTGGCCACTCTGAGAGGTTTGAGTTACCCCCACGTTGGACTCAAAAATATTTGGGTTTTTGATTGGCTATCAGAAACCAAACAAATTTCACTTTTCTACAAACGCACATGTAAGAGGAGGATCAGAACATGCCCAGCTCTTGCCTTGGCTCAGAGAAAAATGCCATTTCAGCCTAAAAACCATTAATTTCAGTAGTGTCTTTATTAATAGATAAAATTGTAGTTTATGTGGGGACTAAACACCTGTGTTCCACCAAAACAAATTCTTTAATTTTTTTAAGCACATTTTAAGTGCTTCATCTAGTGGAAGACTTAACTGTTACCCAAAAGCACAATTATTAGAGAGAGAAACTAAAATAAATCCACTCTCATGACCATGGACTTTTTTAGCCTTGTTGCATTTGATTCATAGCATGACTCTCACATTCTTGTGAGTTGGGTTTGCTTTGGATTGGGTAAGAAATGGCTGAGATGGTGCAGCTTGGTAGTGATCCGTGGGGACTTTGGGGATGCTTTGATAGAACTTCCAGCCCTTTCCTGTTTTAGGTACAAAATAACCTGTAGAGATGGGCACAGAGTCAGAGAAACTCTTCTGCATCCTGCAGGACAGGTGGCCCTGCTGGGGCTGCAGAGGTTGTATCTCTCTGCTTCTTGCTGATGTTGGTGCAACCTCTGAAATGTTGTTGGCATTCTCTGAAAACTTTCCAGCAAGTTTAGTAAAAACCAAAAAGCTAAAACTTTCTCCAGAGGTAAAAAGAGGCCAAAGCACAAAGACACTCTTCATGCACTATTCAGCAGAGCAGTGTACTTCCCTTATCTACAAAGCTGGACCAATGTAATCCTATAAATAAATCACACTAATTGGTAGGAAAAAGAGAGAGCTGGTGGAGAATACTGAAATCGTTATTATAGAAATGGCTTCAAGGGCTGATAATTGTGTTTGTAACTAGAGGAGCATTAGGAAAATGTCAGTGGAGAGTGTGGTAACTGAAAGCATTATTTCTGTTTGGGACACAGACAAAATATGTGAGGGATTTCAGGAAGGTGTTGCCCTCTTGTTGTAAGTACTCTCACACGCCCCAGGCCTGCATAATTTTCTTTTCACTGCCTTGAAGGTTCATGTTCCCTCCATCAGCCAGGTCAGCAACAGAATGAAAATTTAGAAACTGGAATGCCTTTAACTATTTTTTATTTTATTTTCAGTCTGGAGTGCATTGTTGCTGATTAACCTTTGTCATCTGGATTTAACATTTGCCTGTTTTTTCAGCCACACCAAGGGACAGCAGGATGGGATATTCTACGGAATATGGGGGGAAAATTATTTGTTCTTATTTGATCTATGACTAATTTCTTTGTGCATTGTCTTTTTATTTTATTTCTCCTTCCCACTTGGTTAGCTGCTGAACTGCAGGAAGGATATTTCTGTGCACAGCTGTTGGCTAGGTGGATTGCTGGATCCTTGAGACTAAACTCCCAGCCTCCTGCAGTTCACTGATTTAGGTGTTAGTGATGTGGCCACAGCTCTGGGTGGTTCTGAAATACCCGTTCTTGTGCAGTGAGGTCAATCCCACAGCCACAATCCTCTTAGAAACTTCATATCACTGTGCAACTCTTGTGGGTTTTTTAGATTTCCTACAAATAAATCACTGCTGTATCTTTCCACTTCAAGGAAAAGGGGTTGTGGTGCTGATTTTAAGTGATTAATTATTCATTAATTTTCTTTATGACACTCTGCACAAGCCCATACAAGAGCAATATAATGTAGCAGAATGTGGGGTGATCTGCACTCTAGAAGCAGCCACTGAAGTTTTATTTTGTGATGCAATACTTTGGTAAAAACCACAGACATTATTAATAAATATTTATTCTTTGTTTAAGATTCTCTGCTAAAGGCTGAAGAAAGTATCTGTGAAAGCTGGTAGAGGAAAAATCTGAATTGAAAGAAATTTTGCCTATTTGGTCCTGTCAATTATTGAGGGGTAAAATCTAATACCTGAGCGCAGTGGCATCTGTTCAATTTTTAAGCAAATAAAAATGGTTGCGCAATAGATAGAATTTTAAACTACTTTGTCTAAATCCTCCATGTGTCTACTTAGATTAATTCAGGTGTTGTGTTTGTGGTCTAAATTGTGAAAATTATTAAGAGATGGATTTCTTACTGTGGCACATATTATACCTTGCAGATACTTGGTTACTTTGACTATGCTTTCACAGCCATCTTTACTGTTGAAATCCTGTTAAAGGTAATGCATTGTTAACTGATCCTTGTTAGCCCAAAAGCAGCTTTAGCAATAATGTTTGTAACTTTTTGTTTACCTTCCAGATCCTAGGGTATGCAGATTATGTCTTCACTAGTATGTTTACATTTGAGATCATTTTGAAGGTAACAGGTTTTTAAAGGAAGCTTGTTTAAAAGGATTTTCCTTGTGTGTCACCTGCCAAGAAAAGGCCCTTGAAGTGTTCTTTGCCTTTTCTCTAAGCTATCAAAGCTGAACTTTTTTAAACTAGAGGATTTTTTTATTTGACAGTTCCTCATAGTTTTGATTGGTTATTTTTTACCATTGGGTGCATGAAGAAGCTGATTTTTTATCATTACATCAGTATAATAATTCATTTTTTACCCTTTTTAAACTTACAGTTGTTAGAAAAGGGAAAAATCAATCACTGCGCATGAGCTTTTCCTTCTCCTTGCTCTGGCATTTCTGAAAGAGATAATCAGTCTTATAAGGAGGGAGCATGTAATTTCTCATTTATTTTGCTGAACTATATCCACAGAGCTAAAATAGTAGATAACTATTTTCTTGCAATAGGACTTGCAAGATATCTTGCATTTATCTATCTATACACTAAGATACTTTGCATTTATTTTGGGCATACATTTAAATTCACAGACAGGCATAATTATGCTTGCTTAAATGTATTACCCATGCATGAGCCAAAAATTGACATTTTAATGTATAGTTTGTGTGCTGATTATTAAGGATATCTATTGGGGTTACTCAGATATTCAATGTACAGGATTTACTGTGGTAAAGAAGATAAATAACCAAAAATTGCATTCACATGAAACAGAATGCTGAACAAGGAAGTAAAATTTTTCACTGGAAATTGGCGAAATGTTTTTTCAGAGATTTACATATGATTCATAAATGTTTCATGCTGTGCTGATTCTCACCTCAAGTTTTTGGTTGAGTAACCCTGATTTATACACTTAAAAATTGCTGGCACACTAAGAATCTGTACATAAACTATGCATTTCTGGTTGAGGATTAAGCTTAACAAGATCTCTTCTCCCAGCTTTTGCTCATATTGCTGTGCATACTCTTCACAATGCAATTTGATTATTACTAATTGGTGCAATATTTGGGCTGTTTACAAGATAAGCTGTTCTGTAAGTAATAGGCTATTTTTATGCTTGTGAATTTTCTCCCAGGCTTAATGTTTATCCCCTTATTTCACATTTTCAGCAGTGAGAAGCTTGCTATAGAATTGATTATTCTTATTTGTAGCACACGAAAATAAATATCCAGGGGTTTTGTTGCTAGAGAAAGGCCAAACTAAAGGAGAGAGCAAGGCATTGAAAAGAGCTGTAGCATTAAATCAGACTAGTTCCCAACTATGAATTTGGGAAGCCATAAAAATATTTTAGCATTGTAACTGTGGCAGAAGAAAGGCAGTTAACTTCCACATGCTCTGAGCAGCAGGTTCTCCAGCTCCTGCAGTTTCATTTGTGTTTTTCTAGGAGGCAGAGGAATTATAAAGGGCAGGATAAAGAGGCATAAGTGGATGGGTTAAGAAAAGCAACATTCCTGCAAACTGCAAGAGATTCTGGCACTGAGCAATTCATGAGTTATCCAAGGGAAGCAGGAAACTCTAGAGCTTGGGCTACTGAAATCTGGAATTTTAAAGATTACAAGGAAACAAGAAGCTACATCACAACCAAAAATGTTGCTGCTTCTGACTCTGGTTTCTCCCAGAAGCTCTGTAGTGCACTCACATGCAAAGGAAAATAAACTCTACCATGCAGATGTGCACAGTCAGGAGCTGACACAGACCCCTGCCTGCTTTGCTAACCTGTCCCAGCCTCTGGCTTTGCTTGCTTGTGCCTGGGGCCCTCCCTGTCCTCTGCTGTGCTTCCCACAGTGTCCGAGCTGTGCAGAAGGAGAGTGCTCTGCAAGGAGGAAATTCAGAACTAGACCTGCAGGAACAATAGTGCTCCTTAATTTCCAGGCAAAAAAAAATATATGAAATTGAAATTAGGATAATCAGAGGTAATATTATCACCTGTAGTAAAGAAACTTGTACAAAAGCAAGCATTAAACCAGAATAACTCTCAGCATGTAAGAAGTTTCCCTGTGCTCTTGCTGCTCTCAAACAAGGATTTCCACATTGCAGTGTTGAGGGTATGAATGAGGATGTGAATAACAGAAAAGCTGCAACATCATTTTTAAACATTTGAGAATTCTCTCTGCATGACATTGAAATTCAGTTTATCATGCTGTTTAGACAACTTGGGAAAGGTGAAAACATCAGAGCAAAGGTGAAATTAGGGATCTGTGCTTTCTACCTCCCCCTACTGCGCTGATTCCACACCATTTAAACTTACTAGAGAGTTGTAGCAAATTCTTCCACTGGGATTTGTGGTGTTTGAAATATGAGTCTCCATGTGAAGATGGAGAGATATGTACCTCACCTGCACTTTAATGTCAATTATTCACCTAATTTTTGTGGGAGTTGTTACATGAAACTTTGTGTTCTGCTCTTATCATATACAATGTACATGGGTAGTTGTAGATAGATGTTAATTTGATTTTCAGGGTTATTTTTGTGTTCAGCTCCCAACAGAGTTTAGATGTACTCTGTATAGCTGTAAGCAAACGAGCTAATTTAATGGAAATTTTATAATATAAATATGTTACACGTCTCATCCCATGGCTTAGGTTAAAGCTTTAGCATTTTTACTCTTCTAGCTTTTGGGAATATTTTTATCACCAAAAAGAGGACTTAAGAACAGAATAAGGAAATTAATTAATTTTTGCTTCCCAGAAAAAGACATATTTCCTTTGCAGAGGCCCAGCCCTTTACTGGTGGTGCTGGTTTGCCATGCAGAAGGCCTGGAAATGTCTGACACTGAGCAGGGATGCAGTGCACTGGGATGCCCATTGCCTGTAGCTCTGCTCTACGCTGGGCACTGTCTGGAAATCTGCAGTAATCTGCTGTGAGGGGAAACGAAACAAAATCTATTCCCTACTCCTCGAGGAGCAGAATAGAAAGTAAAGGGAAAGTAAAATGCACAGTCAGTATGGGATGCTCCCTAGATGGCATCAAATTTTCTTACCTATGGAAAACAAGGAATAGTTCAGTGTTCAGGCTCTGTGAGAGGATCTTGAGGCTGAAGAAATTAGAATTCTTGTGATTGAGCTGACTATGAGGTGTTTTCCAGAGGTATCCTAATGGTTATTTGGATTCCTCTGTGCCATTTTAAACTTGTATTTACTTACAGTTATGGTAGGAAGTCTAATTGATGGATTTAGGAGTCAAATTCAGCTTTATGATACCAAAAACCATCTGCCCAGGTGCTGGCTGCAGCCATAATGAATAGAGCCTCCTTCACTGGCTCCTAATGAAACCTGCAAATGATGCATACAAGATCCACTTTGTAAGCTTTCTCAATTTAAATAAAAGGACAGAAAACAAAAAATTTAGAGAAAGCCCAAAAGGGAGAGCAATGTTTGATATTCCCCACAGAACAGCAAAATTTAGGGACCTCTGATTACACAGAACACAAAACATCTGTTGGTTGTTCCAGGTTATTCCAAGACAGCCACTCATGTCTGCCATAAGCCAAAGCTAAATAGCCTTGTAGTGCTGCCTTAGGACAGCCTTGTCCTGCTTCTGGACCAGTTTTGGCTCTCAGGTGTTGGCAGTACATTTTCAGCTCCTTTTCAGTTCTTAAGATAGTATGAATAATTAGGAGTAAGAATTTTGACCTTACAGTTTAGTAAACATGGAAATCTCAAATGATTTTTTGTAGCAATTTTTTCTAACAAAGGCCAAATTAATTCAGGGTAATGATCTCAGCCTCATCTGTTCTTACACAAAATAAAACATTTGTTGATATCAGAAACAATTAGCATATTTATTGATGTTGCTTGAGAAGAATTTTTCTGATTTAAATGAAAGATTTAATGTATGTGGAGGACTTGTTTTATATCTCAAAGGATTTTAGAAAGTGAGATAGTATTGTATGCATTCACACTCCAGGCAAGTGTCTTGTAAACAGCCTAAATGTGAATTTGAATAAATTGAAATATAGACTAAGTGTGTAACAATTCTATTTTTAGATGACAGCTTTTGGAGCATTCCTTCATAAAGGGTCCTTCTGCAGGAATTATTTTAATTTGCTGGATTTGCTGGTTGTGGGCGTTTCTCTGGTATCATTTGGGATTCAGTAAGTACTACACGCACACTGTGAATGGTTTATTTTTGCTCTGGGGTTTCAGACTGAAATCAGTGTTCCAGCTCCTTTTGTTCCCCCACGGTGTGTGGGTGTGCAGTGCCAGTGCTCAGGGATGGGCTGGCAACAGGGAGTGCTTTCCATGGAGGGTGTTGTAATTCATCACTAATATGGGCTGGAAACAAATTACTACTTCCCACAATTACCAGGAGAGCAAGGAGGAGCCCCATGACACTGGTATTGGTACAGCAGGGATTTCCTGGAGCTGCAGGAGGTTTAAATCCCTTCCTTTGAGCCATTGTCACACCTGCAATCTGATTTTATGGGCTTGGTCTTTCAATGTTGACCTGTAGGGATATGGAACTAGACCGTGTTTGAGGGGGGAGAAGTTGTACTTTAATCAGTTTGTAAGTGGTAGTGGAGAGGGTTTTTTTATTTGTTTGGTCAGACTAAACACAGTAAAAGAATCTAAATGTGCTTCTTGATTCATTGGGTGTTTTTTCCATATTAATAATAATCTGTGAAAGCATTAGTGACTAAAGAGCAGGGGAGGGTGTCAGGCAGCTGCTCCCCACTCTGGGCCCTGCTGGTACCAGACCTCCCACTGCACAAACTTTCAGTTTCACAGGCTGTTCTTTAGAACACTCTGCACTCTTATTTCCTCCTATGCAGTCCTAGCTACTTAGAGAGAATCAAAGTCATTTGAGATCTTTTCATCTGAGGTTAGTTGGAAATTGAAGGATTCATTGATTTACAGGATTTACTCAGTGTCTTCAAAAGAGCTTGTCAACACTGGAAAATACTGTGGGGACTATTTTGCTCCATTATGGTCTTAGATGAGCTTCTAAGCTGTTAATTCCAAATTTGCTCCAGAAATCAAAATGATTCTTATGGTATTTATGAGGTCAGTACTCTTTTCTAATAATAAAGAATCAATAAAGAATAAAGAAAAACATTGTATACGTATCTTATAGTTCTAGTTGGAAGGTTTTTTTTCAAATTTCACATTTCAAGTATTTGCAAGCATGTTGTTATTCTGTAATAAAATCTGTTACCTTAACAGTAACAGTATAATTTTTTTTCTTCTAGATCAAGTGCTATCTCAGTCGTGAAGATTCTCAGAGTTTTAAGAGTCTTGAGGCCTCTAAGGGCAATAAACAGAGCAAAAGGACTTAAGGTGCTTATTTTTATTTTTTAAGTTATATTTCTGTTGGCCTGACCCTTCAGTCCTGCCTCAGGTTAATAATTCTTGCTCAAGAGAAATTGCCTGCAGAAGTTCACAGAGCAAGGACAGAAATCAGTTATTGATTGTTGAACATGTCTGGTGTTGGCCAGCCCAGGCTGTGCCCACAGTTACAGCAGTCTGTGCGTGCAGGAGCTGCCACTGAGCTCATTTGGACTGTGATAAGCCAACCCACCAGTGCATTTCAGTTCTTTATCCATAATGCCTATGTAATTTCTAGTCAGTTGATGTTGATGGGTCTGTGTCAACAAACTTACAGACAAATTTAGAAAACCTGTCAAATTACAGTGTTAGGTATTATGCTGGCAACAGAAAAATAGTAATTTTAAAAAAGAATGCAGAAATGACTTTTATGATATATGGTCTGTGACAAATTGCATCGAAACATATTTTGTTCTTTCTTTCCAGCACGTTGTTCAATGTGTCTTTGTGGCTATTAGAACTATTGGTAATATCATGATTGTTACAACTCTGCTGCAGTTCATGTTTGCTTGTATTGGGGTGCAGCTGTTTAAGGTAAGACACTGAGAATTTACAGTCCATAAAGAACAGAAAAGCTGAATTGAATTCTTGGTGGTTTGTTGCTGGGACTGGGCTGGCTCCATCCTGAACCAATCATAGTAAAAAGCTTTTATTTTGCATATTCTGCATTTTGTCATTGCTTTTTCTGTTTTTATGTGTAGGGAAAATTCTACAAGTGCACTGATGAGGCCAAACAGAACCCCGAGGAATGCCGGTGAGGACAGCTTTGCTCTAAGAATGTGCCACATTTTGTTCTGAATTACTTAAACTGTGCATGGGCAGGCATTGTGCATGGGTCAGGCTGTTTAGAGTAGTGTGAATTGGAATTGTCATCTTAATCCCACCAGAAAACACAGGTTAGCAAGGAAATAAAGCCAACATGAGGAGGCAAGGGAGGAAACAGCTTTGAATGGAGCATTGAGTTACCCTGAGGCCAGTTCAGCATTTCACTAATGCCAGTTTCTTTCCCACAGAGGGATTTACATCGTCTATAAGGACGGAGATGTCGATAGTCCCATGGTCAAAGAGAGGGTCTGGCAAAACAGTGATTTCAACTTTGACAATGTCCTGTCTGCTATGATGGCCCTGTTCACAGTGTCCACCTTTGAGGGCTGGCCAGCGTGAGTGGGTTCTCTGTGTTTGCACAGTGTTATTTCCAGAGTCGCATTTTCCAGAGCAATTCACTGTCATTTAACAGACAGTTTTGGGCAATAAAGCAGTTTTAAGTGGTGGTGTAAAAAGGGAGGAAATAAAGAAACCTATCATCCTGAATCTGGGCACTTATCCCATATTTCAGGAAAAATAAGAAAAGGTGAATATTTTGGTATTGTTTGGTTCCCAGTCTTGCTACATTTGCTATAAGGAACTTTTCCTCAGCTCTAATGGAAGTAACAATTCTAGATGCCTATCAGCCTTAAATCAGGCTAATTTGAAAGTTTTAGGCCTTCAAGTAAACTTTTACTAAAAAATTAGACAGCAGTACACTCATAGAAAAATCTAGAAAGAGCTAATTTCTACTCACTATATCCCTAAATGAGAAAATTTTACTTGAGGTAATAAATAAATAAATGAAAAATACAAAAGTTGGGTCATTAACTTAATTCTTTCAGAAAAAAAAAGGAATACAACAAAGTGTGTTGTGATTCTTCTGGTTTCTGTATTCTTGCAAGCACTATCAGTAAATAGAAGAAGATATCAGTGAACATCAGACCATTGCTGAAACCTGTCCTCTCAGTCTGAATACTTTGCTATTTTGATTTCATTGGTAATAAAGATAAATTTTTTTTTTTTTCAGGCTGCTCTACAAAGCCATTGATTCAAATGGCGAGAATGTAGGACCTGTATACAACTATAGAGTGGAGATCTCCATCTTTTTCATCATCTATATCATCATTATTGCTTTCTTTATGATGAACATATTTGTTGGTTTTGTGATTGTTACATTCCAAGAACAGGGAGAACAAGAGTACAAGAACTGTGAGCTGGACAAAAATCAGGTTAAAATAAATAATGAATTCTCAAGTTTTGAAAGTAGCCTTTTTTGTTTATGCATGAGGAGCATCCTTTCTGCTTTGGGGCAGAAGAGGGCACCAAACACATAGCTTAGTATTTATTAATTTTTTTACTATCTGGATGTTTATTTAACTGACTATTCAGGCTGTTGTACCTTTCTGTGAGCCCAACCCATGAGTGTTTTTGTTGTGAAAGGTGTCCACTAAGCTTATTGTCTTCCTAGCATCTTGCATTTTGGTGTCACATTAATAAGAATACAGCCAGGTTATCCTGAGGCAGAGATAGGCTTTACACTAAGAACTGTAAAATGGTTTTGTGTTCCAAATAGTCTGAAAGTGTCCAAAGTTCAAGTTTTCAATATATTCCACTTCTCACCCCCATTTATTTAGAAATTCACTGGGGATGTTCAGATTAAAATTGCTAAAATCTGTCTCCATTTACTGTTTAATCCTTTGACGGAGAAACACATAATTTTTTTGGTATTTTTGGCTGACTTCATTTAAAGAAAGCCAAGCATGAGATGTAGCCAGGATTCTTTCTGCACCATGTGCCCCATTAGACAGCACTGTAAGAAATCCTTCAGAGACGAGTAGGAGGCTCAGCCCTGAAGATTCTGGGCACTAGTAGATTATGAGATGAATCCATGATGTTCCTACACATGTTATTTTACTGGGCAATTTAACTGGGCTATTAGAAATAACACCTCCTAAGTATTTATTTTGCTGATTCTAGGAATTTATGCTAGGTGCATTGGTGGTTGACAAGGGAGTAAAGACAAAACATGGTTTAGAGAGGACTTAATAGTCTTGCTATGTACTATATCCATACATACCATAATATATTAGTGCATAAAGGCAAAACCCTCCAGAATTTCCATGAGCATTATTTGATTTTTGCATGTGGCTGAGTAGTGGATATGGTTAGACAGAGTTGTAAATAATCAAGTAAGGAGTGGTGAGCCCCTTCTGCTTAATAATAAAAGGCCCTAAATCAAGTAGACAGGCTGGTTTTGACAGTTACATTTAACAATTTTCACTTAATGATTGTGTTCCCAGTTGATGATCTGCTGGGTTTTAGTCTGACAGTTTTTGCTGTATTTGCTTTCCAGAGGCAGTGTGTAGAGTATGCCCTGAAGGCTCGTCCTCTCCGCAGATATATCCCAAAAAATCCTTACCAGTACAAGTTCTGGTATGTGGTGAATTCTACTGGATTTGAATACATCATGTTTGTCCTCATCATGCTGAACACCCTTTGCTTGGCTATGCAGGTAAAGCAGAAACTTTCTTGAAGCTGTTGGCATAAATTGAGGGGAAGGGTATGGGAAGTATAATGCCTTTAAATTATGGCAACCTGTATTTTTTTATGAAGTAGAATTTTAAAGAACTTCTGATTACAGTAGTTTTCTGTGACATGTTCTAGTTGTCTCTTTCTTTCTCTAGTATTTCAGATTTTAGTAAGAAAAAACATGGTTTGAATTCAGTTTACAAAATCATTCTGCTTTTTTCAGTATAGTTGCATAGACTGTCCTCTTAAAAATATACCTCCTACACACTGTGTTATTTTGTGACTACCATGCTTCAGGCTCTCTAAGCAGGTGTGACACAAGCCTGTGTAATTTTAAAACCTTGCATATAAAACTTGGGCAAATGTTGTTATCTAATACTTCTATTTTGAGGGAACAAGTTTTCTCTGGAGATTCCCTTAGGATGTTGAGGAATGACAGTTTTGTTCTGCTCTGTGCCTAAACAGAATGAATTTGAACAATTCCATGCTTGACCAGGGATACTCAGCTAATCTTTCATGTATATAAATCTGCTTCACAAATTTTACTAGAAAATGTTTTTCTAGGCTGATTTTTTGTCAACTTTGTCTTAGGCTGCCTTGCTTTAAGTTCACATTTTAAAGCCTTTACTTTTGTAAGTGTTTTATTTTTCATTCACAGCACTATGGACAGTCTAAGCTATTTAATGATGCCATGGACATTATGAATATGGTTTTCACAGGAGTGTTCACTGTTGAAATGGTTTTGAAACTGATTGCATTCAAACCCAAGGTAAGTTTAAGATATGCTTTAATTAGGTCATCACCACAGGAATTAAGTATGATGAGTTTCACACTTGTATATTACTCAAATAACAAAAAGAAATAACATTTCCCACCTTTATCTATCAGAGAAATTATAATAGAAATGTAACTCCAGGAAATGAAATGCAGATATCAGAAAAAAATCTAACGAAGTGGTTGATGAGATCTGGAATATTTTGACGTAATAAAAATGTCCCTTTCTAAATCAGATAAATAATTTCCTGTTAGAAGCATTACCACATCTCCTGTTCTGGGTACTACATTCATTACTTGACACTAATTTAATCTCCAGTAAAGACCTGTATCCAATATAATTTCCCATTCTAAAATGTAAAATAATTTCTTTACTTTATAAAATACAGCCAAGTATTACAAACATACACATAAATAATTTACATATGCAATATCCTTTTTAGATTTTTATGTTTTCAGTTATATATACATAATATTTGGTAGAAGGGCCCACACTGAGCGGTTGGTTCCTTATTTTAAAGGGACACTGTCAATATGAATGATGCAGGCACATTTTTAAAATAGATTTGCAAGAGAAACTGGTAACTATAATCGAAAAAAAGATAAAACTGTCCTGTGACAGCTAATGCAGCCTCTTTTTTCAGTTCTAATACTGCATTAATGAAGTGCAGAAGTTAATGATGAACAAACAGACTAAATTTGTTTTTAGTACAATGAAATTAATGTTTACTCTGGGCTATGTAAATGAGTAAAAACGTGCTCACTTGCTACACTTGGAATTTGAGAAAAGCCAGATGAGCCATTTGAGATTTACTGCTCTCACCACCCAAGGCTGGTACTTTTCCTTTCCCATTGCCCTCGTTTTCAGGCAGCCAGGATCCGTGCCCAGGGGCTGGCAGAGCTGTGCCCTGTGCTGGGGTGCAGCAGCCCTGGCTCTGTGCAGCCCATCCCTGCTCTGAGCCAGGCAGTTCTGCGCTCCCAGCACGGCCGCCCGCAGCTCAGGCTGCAGCAGCTGACTTGCAAAACTATTTATTCAGCTTGTATTAGTACTGAGATAGGCTGTGCAGCCTGAGCTGCTTGGTTTAAAGCCAGCTTAATTTGCCTGCAGAGGTGAAGCAGTGATCCATCTCTAGAGATCGGGTGTTGAGATGTGAACTGTGGAGTTCGGGGTGAATGTTTGCCCGCTCTCCCGTGGTCTCGCTCTGCACTGTCCAGTCCATTGTACTCTTCTAATGAACTTATTTGTATTTTTGTGTCAGCTATCTTATTTAAATGCTAAGGGTTTCACATAAAAAATAGCACCATTTGAGGCCCCAGAGGAGATAGCTCAGCTGTGTGGACCACAGTGTCATGAGTATGCTGGTTGTGTTTCCTGATCTGTATTTCCTGTTCTATATCCTTGTTTTGCACAGAGGACTTTGCTGCATTTTATCATCTGCTTTTTGAAAGAAGATTGTGAATCCTTGTATGGTTCTCCATGCACTTGTGACTGTAGTCAGAAATAGCAGCTAATGCCAAACACAGTGGTCTGATCATGAGTGTACAAATCACAGTGCTCCATTTGTACTGTGGGCTTCCTACTTGTTAGCAAATGCAATGTGTTAAAACTGGTCTCTAAGACTCTGTACAATTTGAGCTTTAATTCTGTTGCAACATGCTTTCTATCTGACTGGATGCTTTCCCTGTGAGACATCCCTGGATCTGAACCCTGAGAGTTTGAAAGGCAGACACTGCCAGTGGCAAGGTCTCCTTTCCTGAATTTCGGTCCCCCATAGGTGCAGAACACCTTAAACTTTTTAATTAGCAGGACAAGTTTTAAAGACCATGATGATAATCAGACTTTTGGAAGAGACTAATGAGCAGGAAGGAGTAAAGTATATTTAAGGTTGTTCCTGTTATTCTTTGGAGCTTGTAACCTTTAAAATTATCAGATACTCTTCAACAAAACCTATTGGCAACACATATTACATAGTTCATTAATAATCAAAAATCAGGTAGCAGCCTTAAGCAGCATTTTAATGTCTTTAATCTAAATTTCAAAATAGATGCATGTTTAAAACAGCAATTAATTGCTTTAACTCATATTAAAGTTTAATAATAGTAGGAACAATCTGATACCAAACTTAATGCTTTGCTTCAGGATCCATGAGGAAAGACTGATAAATTTTTTCTATGTCTGTGTCACTGGTGGGTGGGTTTCTTAGGTCAGTCTGACCAGAATAAAGTTTTATTTATTAATTTTGTGCCTTTAAAAAGTTATTTCAGAGATGTTCAAAGCATCAGATAAAAACTCCATTTAACTCTGTAAAAATAAGAATAGATAAAAACCTGTTAACTTTTATCTCATCTGCTTGACAGTGTCCCCTTAATATGCAGACAAAAGGCCTGTGAAAACGGTGATCTTTTGGTTTTGCTGGTCATATAAACTTAAGGCTACTATAAATTATTGATGCTCTTCCTATGATATTGTGTTGTGTAAAACCAAGGCACTGCAGGCTGCCTTGCAGCTCTGAAATGCATAAAACCTGGAGAAGTGCTCAATAGCAAAGGTGATGCTGAGTGTCTGGCACACTTGACTGGAAGATTGGATCACACAAGGCTTTGCAGAATGAGGCCCTAAATTTTCCAAGAGAGTACTAAAAGAACTAAAATATTTATGTGGTAGATGTCTGGAAACATATTTTGTTGCTAATTCTCTATGCCTACCTATTCCCCAGGATTTGTGATTTTGTCCTTCAGCATTTGTCAATGAGCAAATTTTTCATAATATAAGCTAAAAGAACAGGTCTTTTTCCTCACATTTGCTAAAATCTGTTACTCAGCATGGTTCAGTGCCATTCAAAACAAAATACAGCTTTGGAATCAAAAATAATCCATCCACACAGACCGTATGTACAGCCTCCTGGTAGCCAGTTGTTGCTTAAACTTGTAATGATTTTCCATGTCGTTTTACATCAGATTTTTGTAAGAAAAAAGGAAAGATGGCTAGTAAGTGAATTGATCTTGGGTCCTTGCAGTGGTGAAAACAACTTATTTGCATGATGTTTATTTGCTGTGACTTGTCCATTCCTCCCTTTTCCAAAACCATCTTTATTTTCTCTTAGTTTTTTGTTTATTTGTATGCTTTTGCTTTACATATTAGTTTGAACAATATTTGTCTATACTGATGGAAAAGGTTTCACAAAATTAAGAAATAAATGTGTAAATTATTTTAGCTGTGAAGTGTTTTAGCTGTATTGAATCAAAATGTGACTTTTTTATTTCAGTGCTTTATCTTGTAGCATGTCTAGTGAAATAACTTTTTCTATAGCTGAAATTATCCTTTATTTGGAGAACCTTTTTTGGTTCCATTTGTAGAGGAAGATGGATAGCACAGCTCAGGATTGTGCTGATTATGTGTTTGCTGTTTGCCAATAGTCTCTTATTTTGTTTATCTGTAGATAAAAATACTGCTATTCTAAAATCAAGGAAGGTACTTAGAAATAAGGAATGCAAATGATCAGGAAGAACATGAGGAGAGCAGCTCCCTTTCATTGGTTGGCAGCTGCTAATCTCATTAGGATTATAAAATTCAATATTGCTGGGATGGTTCAGTGTGATTCTCAGCAAAGCTTTGGGAATTTCTTGTTCCCATGAGCAGGAGGAGTAAGGAGGGAGCAGCAGGGAATTGTGCAAGAGCTCTTTGGAGTGGAGGCATTTCTTCAGGAGGCCAAATCCAAGAGCACTGGCTTTTGCCCCAAAACTGGAATTGGTGGTTGATCCCAAAGAACCAGAGAAGTGCAGAGAGTTGTGGAGATAATACTCTGATCTGTTTTCCTCTTTCAGCCCCTTCCTTAGACAAAGGAATGGTGGCAGAAATTTGAGTTTTAAAAGAGTAGAATTAGAAACATAATGAGCCTTTCCTGACCCTGCTTCCTCTCCAAGAATGTGGAGCTGTTGTCTACTGAAGCAGCTCTCTCATAGTCTCCAAGAGGAAATTTCCACTCAAAAGAATCCTTTTTGCAAATATTAATGCACTCAGGTGCATTACTTTAAACTGTGAAATTACTATAAATTCTAACAGTTCAAAACCTTGAGAAAAATATCATTCCAATTCTAAAATTGATTTTGGAACCGATTTTTCTTTACTCTGCTAACAACTCATGTAATAACTTAAACTACTCAGCTAAAACATTATCTTAGAGCAAACAGTGTAATAAAAAGTGACTAGATAAAAGGTTAGATTAGCACATATGTAATTTTAAAATTCTTGCTAAATGTATTATTTTAGAGCTTCAATAGTGGCTGAAAATTTAGTATTTGGAAATTAATTACCAAGAAATGTACATGTACAAAATGTACATTCCAGCTTTTCTCATGTAATGCGCATTCCTTAGTCACGGTAGACTGATACTTTAATACATTTGAATGAGGTAAAGGACAAGTTCAATAACTTTTGCAGTTCTGGATTTCTATAATAAGTAAGAAAAAACCACATGCTGCAGAAACCTCTGGTCTCCATATTTATCTTAACAATTGTAATACATTTTGATTTGTTCCACACTGGAACCTACCTGGAGGATTCTTCTGAAGAACCTCTGCTCAAATATGCTGTTTTATGCCCACAGTCAGCTAATTGCATTTTAGACCTTTATATCCCTTTGCAGCCATGTCCCAGGACCACACATGTGGGGAATATATTTAAAGGCATACAACATCAGAAGAGTGGTGAAGCAATTGATTGAAAATGAGTTTTCAGACACTGGACTGGCCGCACCAACCAAAAGCATTAAGAAATTGTTCAGGTTGCTGACTTCACTGGCTACAGAATCACCCTCTGACTGCAAATGTGGAATGAGTTCCTATATTAGACCTAGTTTATGAATAGAAGATTAAGTCAGTTCTCTAATCTTTATGCACAGTTTCACATTAATAACTGTGCATGCTTAGCCAGTGATGAGACGTGACCCTTTGAATATTTTTACCAACCACTTAGATAAGACTATCACAAAATCCTTGATGATAAGGAGGTTTAAATTGGCTTGATCTTGCAGAAATATAATGAAAGGGGCCTTGTTGTCCTTGTTAGGGTATTTATGTTAGAATTTTTCAGCCTTGCTAGAAGCCCAAAGCCAATTTTGGATGATGGCTTGCTTGCCAACATCGTGCTTACCTGATGATGTGTTCTGCATGTGTAGAGTGTGTGTGTGTGTCTGTGTGTGTGTCTGTACATGTATATATATATTTATATATATACACACACATGCACATCTATGTTGCTTTTCCTTCAGTAGGCAATATTGTTTGGTTTTTGTTTTGTTTTCTCATTAGACCACAGGTTTTGTTTAACTAATTTCTGTTTATGCAAAACTAAACAGAAGTATGCAAATATTTGACATTTCATGTGTAATCACAAACGTTTGCACCCTGCCTGCTCTGTTCAGGGCTATTTTAGTGATGCCTGGAATACGTTTGACTCCCTCATCGTTATTGGCAGCATAGTAGACGTCGTTCTCAGTGAAGCTGATGTGAGTATATCCCAGCTTACTTTCCCCAGTCCCTACTTCTCTTTCTCTGTCTCCCCACTATTTCCATCATCTGGACAAGTCACAGATTTTGATCTGATGTTTCTAAAGTTTTGAGTACAGACCAGTCATAGGTCAATTATGTTGATATGGGAAATAAATAGCCTTTTTCTTCTACCAATCTTTTTTAGCTATGAAAGGGAAAGTTTAGATTGTATAGTGGTACATCAGAGAAGCCTAGAGTGTTTCTGTGTTATAACACTGTCCTTTTCTTCTCTTTTTCTGTTTGTGTTTTTCTCTTGCTCTTTCTGCTGAATGCTTGTCCTAACAGCACTATTTCACTGATGCATGGAACACTTTTGATGCCTTAATTGTTGTTGGTAGCGTCGTTGATATTGCTATAACAGAAGTTAATGTAAGTAGCAACTGTTCATGCACTAAATAGTAATTGCTGTCATCAAGAAATACAGAAAATGTAAACTTAATCCCAAAAAAGTCCTTTTTTTAAAAGTATGTTTAAGCCTGGAATCAAAGACCAAAACACTGATACAGATGTTTGTATAAGCTGCTGTTATTTATTTATGTACTTGTATAGTTGCACACAGCACAGTGAGACAATAAAAATTGTTTTTCTATATATGCACAGAAAATATTTAGAAAAAGAGATTTAAGCTTATGTTTCTATCTAACTTGAAGCCCATTGCTTTTTGTAGTTAATGTGACCAAAATAATTCAAGATTCTGTAAGTTTTCAGTGGCTTGGTTTAACAAATGATGATTTATTTTTCTGTGAGAGGTTTGGGTTTGGAGGCCGTTCATATCTCATGAGGTTGCACATAGAAAGTCAGGCTTTCCATGCTGTGGAAAATAGAATGTTTAATTTTCCCCAGTCCTTTTGCTTTTCATATCCTGCAGTAAATGCTTGGAAGTTTGAATTACTCTTAAAGTACTTGGAAAACTCTTTTACCAGAATTTTGTCTGATGACCATTGCACATTATAGGTGTTTGGGCAACAGATTCACCTTGAAGTTGCTTCCTGGTCTTGTGTTAAACTGTGAGAATCTCATGACTGACTGACTTTTGGAAAGAAAATGGAAGAGTGATGAGAGAACATGGGAGCAGGATAACTTTATCCTGACCTTTACATTTAAGACTGATTTTTCTCAGTTCTGTGGGGATGGATCTTCCTGTGAACTGAAGGAACCTGAGCTGACAGGGAGGGTCAGTCAGCCCAGAACTGCAGTGTCCCTTTGAGACTTTTCTTTAAGAATAATTATTCTTCATGGAGTTCATTTGTAAAAGCTGCATCTGATTTATTTTGATTGTTTTTTCCCCTCTGTTTTGTTTACCTTAGGGTTTTTATTTCCCCAGAAAAGTTTTGTATTTAGACTTAGAGCTCAAATATTTGCAATTTACCCACGATTTCCGTTTCACAGTAGTACTGGTGTAGGTGAGCACAGTGTTTGAGGAGAGTAAAACCACCAATCATTTAGAACAGCTTTCCCTCATAACTGCAGAAGGTATTTGACTGTGAGGAGGTTGAGGGGTAGCTCAGAGGTGCTTCCATGGCCAAAGCAGATGTGTCTGTATTCAGCAGTGTTAATTGGGCAGCACTCCTTGTAACTCTCACTGAGCTGTCAGCTGTGAAGAACACTGGGATTTAGCAACTCCCACAGCTGTCTTGGAAATATTCTGGAGCCCAAGTAATAATGTCCAAGATAAGTGCACACCACAGTCAACAACCAGCACTGCCATTTCTTAGTTTTCATGTTATTCTCACAAGAGAAAAAATGCTCATCTTTGATTTCTTTTACTTTTGCACAGCAGACTCTCTGTGTACTAAGCATTGTCTGTTCCTGGTCTTGCCACTTTTCTGTGCTTTGTTTGTGCAAGTCAAGACTGTATTATGGTTTCTATATATTTCTGGCCTTGATTTCCCATTTTCAACATGAAGCATTTAATGTTGCAGAGTTTCCAGGGAAATTTCTTAGATTTTTACTTTCATTGTTTTGATTCTACTGAACTATTCCTACTTGAGTAGTTGAGTGTAAATTTCTGTCATCCAAATCCAGTATTTCAGAATATTTTCCTCAGTATTTTTTCAGCAGTCTGAATTGTGCCATTCCACCTGTATTTGTTATCTAAGGCTGGCAGTGATCCTGGGAAAGCTACATCTCTGTTGAAATGCTAATGAGACTTTGTTTCCTATGGGATTTTGGAAATAAAGAAACAGCACCTGTGAAAATTCCTGCTATAGAAACTTCTTGAGCTGAGGAAGCTCAGCCTTGTTTGAGGGCTGATTTGGAGCAGGGTAAATCACCAGCATTGACAGAAAACCAGATCTTGTCACAGCTCTAATTGTAGGGGCAGAACCATCTAGATTGAGCAGTGCAAGGGAGATGTGAGTGTGAATATTTCACGTCCTCAGTTCCTGTGCTGTGGAAACAGCTCAGCTTCATCCTGACAGTGCACCTGGGGATGCTCAGGTCCTGTGCAAGGGCCAGTGAGCTCTTCTAGCCCTCAACAAGTTTGCATCTGACCCAGTTTTTACAGGAGAATGGATTGGACTGTCTAGGTTACACACTGCCTTGATTTCACTATTAAATACTGGAAAATAAATGTCATCTCTTTTATTTAGTTAGATTTTTCCAACCTTTTACAAGAATATATATGCTTCCCTGAGGCTGATTCTTCTGATCCAGTGGCCTCCCATTCTCATGTGATCCAGGGAATTACTGTAGTTTGAATATTTTTGGTGCCTGTGGAATTCAGTCTTTAATGTATTAAGCAATTTACAGGATTGCTCAGCATTCCCAAGGACTGGATCAGTGACCAACTCAAGAAATCAACCACCTCAGAGTAACATATATTTTGGAAATAAAATGTTATCTGTGATTATCTTTTAAATTTAGTCTTTCATTTAATATCCCTTTCTTCAACCTCCTTCTTTTTTGAACCTAATTGGTTTTCATGTTCATTTTATTTTTAGAAATTATTAGAGGCAAGTATATATAAGTAAATATACATGTGGTATAGCAATAAAAAAATTAATATCACTACTAAAACCTATATAATTACTCCTGGGGTCTGTGGCCTTTTGTTTTCAGAAACTTTCACATGTCATGCAAGATCTTGTGTGGTCATAGAAATGGTTCTTTTTCAATTAAAAATGCAGAGTAATGATTGACAGACACAAAGTGTGGTCAGTGCAGTCTGGGAGAGGGGGTATATAACTTAGAAATGAATTGGAAATAAAATCTGAATAAATAAGTTGTTAAAAGGAAATAACATACAAGTTTCAATCTGGCCTGACTGTATAGAAATGATCTTATTTGTCAGCTCAGAAGCCATTTGGATGACCAACACTGAATGACTTGGAAGCATGATCACATTGCTGCAGTAGTGATTGTGAAGGTTTTAATTCACATTTTTTATATAAGTTTCTTTTACCATTCACGTGCTGCCAAAATGTTGAGAAAATAATGGAGAGTTCCCTTTCCTCATCTTTTATGTAAATTATTAATGCCATCTTTATAGGACTGATTTTATTCTTGACATAAAAAACCCTCTGCTGAAATAGGGCTTAAAGGAACAGCATTTATGTGTTCCTCCTGAGCCCCCCAGGAAAACCCATCTGCCTCAAATCTTGATCTTGTGCTTGTGTGGAGGAGTGGAATAAAGCCCCCGTCTGCCTCCTGTAAGAGATTCAGGATTCAACTTTGAGCAAGAGCAGTCCAATTTAGTTTGAGTACAACTTTGTGCATCTCTATCATATGTTAGAATTTGGATGTTGGTGCTAGTAATTTATATTTTTGGATACTGTTGATATGTTTAGTAAACTTTTGCAAACACCTCTCTTTAGGCTTAATGGTAGGTCAGCAAACTGTGTTCTCATACAGCTTTGCTTCCATTAATGTGCATTCTTAGTGCAATATCAAATCTCTGCAGTGTTGTAATATCTAATTTGGAGCCAGAAATAATTTTTATTAGTTAACATATAATAACAAAATATTAATTGTGACTTTAGAACTTAAATACATCTTTTACAGTGGAAGAGGCACTTATAAAAATAGTTTCAGAGGCTTCTCACATTGACTTAAAATTTTAATAAATTAATGTCTATGGGCATTTGATTCATGTTGAACAGGGAATATAGAGAGCACTGATAAGACAATGAAGATTTCTTGCTCACATCTGAATTGCAGTAACTATTATCTGAACAAATTGTGTGTGTTTATGCACATGGACTCACAGCACACATTTCTGGAGATGTTTTGGCAACCTGAATGTTTTGCTATAAATGCTATTGTCATCATATGTGTTTGTCATTCAGATGCTTCCTTCTTCAATTATGGTGATGAGGACATTATCATCATGTGTCATTTGTTCTGACATACTCTTGGACCCTTTGGCACAATATGTAAAAAAGAAGCTTTTGACCAGCACCATTTACTAACATCACTGGTTTTCACCATGTTTATTTTTTGTTTAAGCACAGAGTTTGCTTCCAAGGCATGATCCAATCTGTTTCACACTGTTCACAGTTTGACGCTGAAGTTCTTTATAGTCAGGATATTTATTTTTAACATTTGTTGCAAACATTTGTGTAACAAGGAGTTCCTGTTTAGGAAATGTGCTGAATTTTTCATAAGCAGCAATAGTACTTGACCAAAATTGGTAGCAGGTTGCAAACATTTTCATTAGTGAGTCAGAAATTTAGGTTGATCATTGGTTATATTTTTTTTTTTTTTGAGTATTGGGATTGTTTGAGGAAGAAAACTGTTGTGTTGAACTTCAGTAGTAAAAAAGAAAAATCATATTACTGCCTATTTGAAGTATTTAAAGATTGGCTCACATTGACATGGTTGTGAAGTGCTTTGATGCTGTGGGTGTGACTGGTCCATGTCTGACAGAACAGGCAGAGCCATGAGGGATGTCTGTGCTGGTTCCCCTCGCTGCAGGGTGTCTGTCAGCCAAGCAGGGAAAGCAGAAATTATCCATTTATTCCAGCTGTGACCATTGCCAGACCTGTAGCAGACAGAAGCACAGCTGCCACCTTAGGAATCACACAGTCCCAGTTTTTGGGGGACAAAAGAATCCCAGCAATGACCAGCCAGTCCCAAAGTGTTTGGGACCAAGCAGCATTGGTTGAAAATGAGGGGAAAGAGGAGGCTGGAGATAGATTATCTGACCAGGTAATTTTGTTTACCTTATTGTCAGCAGATACCATCCCTCTGCTCAGCCTGTCCCCCAGAGTCCCAAGTCTATTCTAATACTTCCCTACAAGTACAAAATCAAAACGTGCCACCCTCTTATGTGTGTGTGTGTGCACGAGATGTCTCTGGTGCTGCAAATCAGGCTGGAGCTTGGGCACTGTCTGGTTTTCCCTTATCTGTAGGAAGCAGACACTCAGTTTTTGTCAGTCTGTCTGTTATTGTTGCTGAAGTTTGTCTTATCTTTATCTCAGTTTCCCAGATCTGAGCATTGCATCATGCTAGATGGACACATGTAACCATTAACTAACTTTGTCTCCCAGATGAGCATTTCCTTTATAAATGAATATGAATAATGTTTTCTTTTGTGGTGTATCACTACATTAGCTTCATTAAAATTGGTATTAGTAAAATAAACTAAGCTGCTGTATTATCAGAGGGAAATGCCAAAGAGGATAAAAAATTAGATGCACCCTAAGATGTCAAACCCAAAATGCTTGCCCAGTGATGAACACTTTCACCTTCAGTAGGAAAACCTCCTCTTGTATCAGGAGTTCATGTTCTTTGTTTCTAGATTTATCTTCACCTTGGCATTATTGTACAATTTGCTTTTTGTGAACAGAGTGTTTTTATTTTTCATTGCTGGCCTGCACTTTCCAGTGTCCATAATCTGTAATTTCATGCATATGACATCCTAAGACTCCCCAGCAGCATCAGATCAGCCATCAGAACCAGACAACTTGAACTACTTAGTCCAAAGAAGCTGAGGAAGAGGGATTTGTGAGGGGAGTGTGCATTGGGCAGTCCTGGGCATACACCACTGTGCAAACACAAATCCCCTCAGTGACTTCCTGACAAAAAATAAAATGAGGGATCATCATTCCAGAGCAGCTCCAGTAGAACTGATTGCATAGTTTGGGTAATCTGACCTCTGCATTTTTAAAAGTGAGAATTAAGTAATTACCAAGAGGGTTATACGTAGAAAACATTGGTTTTGCTCACTTTTCCTTTTGAGATCTTTTTGTTCATAACCAAGTCATAATGCAAAATCATTAATTTTGCATTTGGAAAAGTGATTAAATGAAAACATGAAGGACCAAAGTATCCTTTTTCTGGTGTTATCTATCCCATTATATATTGCCATCCTAATACTGATGCTAACTTATTTGGGGCCCCATCCTCCTCCCATAAAACACAGTGGGAAAAACTCCCAAATGCCAACCCTGAAATTTTATTTCATTATTTTTAGTGTCAATTTGTGATGATACTGTAATTTAATCTGATCTCTATCTGTCAAATACTGTGTTCAGGTTTTGATCATACAAAATACTAAAGCAAATTAAGTAATTTGTTCACTATTTAAGAGAGTATCAAGCTCAACCTGAGTCAGTCACCAGAGATTAATAAGACATTTCAGGCTTCATCTGCAGAAGGTGTAATTAAATCTTTTTTCTTTAAAGTGTCAGATCAAAAGCATTTTTTTTCTGTGCTAAATGTCAGTAGCAGTGTGGGTCTGTGTGCACTGGTGCAGGTTTGGAATTGATTTAGGTAGGCAGCTTTGCAAGGTTGCTTCCATGAACTGTGATATTTTGACATTTATGGTGTTTGTGATAATGAAATTTTCCTTGATTATATTTTGATGATTTCATTTCAAATTGTTGGAATATACAGAGAATTTCTAATGAAGCAGTTGTCTTCCCTTAGCAGCAGATTTTCCATCTATTTTATATAAATTCTTAGAAAGTTTAGGTGTTGCAGCCAGTTTGACAAATACTCTGCTTGATGAGGTTTAATAAGAAGATCTGGGGTTTTATTAATTTATTGCATAAATTTAGTAATAATCCTTTATGCAGTTAAAAAATTCTTTGTTTCAGAATATATTGATATCCTGTCAGTGCAGTAATTTATCCATACATGACTTGCACATAGTTGAGCAAACCATTATTTTTACCTTTTTTTTTCCCCTAGTGATGCTTTTATATTGAAGTAGAAAGTAATAGAGAACACAATTAGTATTTTAATAATGATCCTATTTTTTAAAAGTACTACCTCTTGTTGCTTTTCTTTACAATAATAGGTTTGCATAATATATTTTCAACAGAACCAGCTCCTTTCTTTTCCTTTCCTTCTCCTCAAGTTCTATCTTGAGTACCAGCAGCCTGTGAGGTTTGAGTAGGAGGAGTGTGGCACAGAGTGTGGCTGGTGCTGCAGCAGCTCTGGGGTGGCACTGTGCTCATTGCTGCTCTGACAGCAATTGTTGAAAGGTGCCTCTTTAAAAGGAGGATATTTTAGGCAAGAGGGTAAGACTCATCACTGGGATCTAACATCCAGAATCCTTTTTTTTCTAGTGCTATAAATGTTTTTAAAGACACTCCAATTTTGGAAGAAGCTGCTGCGAGTTTGTCATTGCACAAGCAGGCACAGAACTTTGGTCCTTTAAGCTTTGCTGCCTGCTCTGAGAAGTGTGTGACCATTTAGGCTCTCAGGAAAGCTTCTTCAAAATCAGACAGAGAGAATAAAAGGAGAGAAGTGAGATGTTCCTCGCAGCACACAGAGTTTGGCTCTGGGAACAAGGAGCTGTGTGAGCCTCTCTGCTCCCTGTAGCTCCCGAGGGCTGCACAGATCTGCCCCAGAAGGATCAATCAAATCCTGATCCCTTTGTCCATGCCTGATCCTGTTCCTCCAGCTCAGGGAGGGAATTCAAGAGCTGCTTCCCTGCGCTGCTGGGGCAGGCTCAGCCCCCAGGGCGTGGGGCTCAGAAATTTCTGTGTCCCTTTGTCCTTTTGGCCACTGCAACACCCAGAGCTCATCGCTGAGCCACCTCAGTGAATGCACTTTGCTGTCAGGGAGCTGCTGCTGTGGTATCAAACACAAATTACCTGACTCTGGTTAGATTCCAGTGATGGAGTCATTAATCTTCAAAAAGGGCAGAGCAGAAAAGGACCTTGAAAGGCTAGTTTGGCCCCAAAGTTTTGTTCTTTAGTTTTAGGTGGGCTTCCTGCTATGATTTCATACAACCTGTGCAAATTGATGACTAACTTTTTTGGCCTGCATAGGAGCAGATCTTTTATTTTGTGTTTACTTTCCATTGAATCTTATAAATATGTTTTATACCAGCAATTTTTATTATGAGTCAGCCAACACAAACAGATAAGAGGATGGTTTAATAAGGGAATTAATGTTTTATTCAGGACATATATTGTAGTTGAAAGACGTTAATTCTCATTTAGAAATTAAAAAATGTTCTTAATTTTGCTTATGGTTAAGCTAACTTAACTTTTTTTATATTTTATTTGATTTTAATATTTAATGTTCTTAATTTCTTAAAGCCAAAGCCAACTGAAACAGTCACAACTGATGAGTCTGGGGTAAGATCAGTAAAGTGACCCCAGTGGTTTTACCTATACTTGAGTTTATTCTTTTTACCATGTCTTTTTTCCACCAAGTTTTTCTGTATTTTTCATTCCTGTCTGACTGCAAAGGTGTTATGCAGTGGTTTGCATCCATTGTCAGTGTTCTATTGGAGTCTATTACGAACAAACCCAATATGATCCTATTAACAAACCAGAAAACTTGGAAATGCATGTGGTGTGTGAAGCATTTCTACAGGTCCTGTGTTTTCAGCATGTAATTTTTCCTTTCATACCATGGTTATCAAGGTGAACAGGCTTTCGAGATACATTTCCAAATCTTACCTCTTCCACCTTTGCATTTTATGTTGTTTTTCTGGAAGTGTTGCATGTTTGAGTTTGTATTTGGTTTGACTTCTCCTGATGCTCTTCAGAACTCTGAGGACAGCGCTCGGATCTCCATCACCTTTTTCCGTCTTTTCCGTGTGATGAGGTTGGTGAAGCTGCTGAGCAGAGGAGAAGGAATCAGAACATTGCTCTGGACATTTATCAAGTCATTTCAGGTTAGCACAAGTTATTTTAATTTGCTTTATAATTACAGCCATTTATACACCAAATTATATGAAGGAATACCCTGTAAAACACAAAAATATTTTTTAAGTTAATCTTATCAATAAGGACATATTTAAATATATTTGCATACCAATGCCAAAATTATTTTCACCAATTACTTCTGGGAGTCTGAGGGTCATTCTTTGTCATTTAATATCAGCTGTTACTGTGAGATTTCGATGGTACTTCTGGAAAAATATTTGGCATATTTAAAAGAGTTGTGATAGGTTTGACATACATAGATCTCATGCTTCCACACATTTTTATTAGATGACTGGAAAAGAAGAATTTAACAGATATTTTACATAAAACCAATTTCATAAGTGAAATAGATACATGAATCATTGCTCCTGGAAACTGATTAATGTGAAGTTAATGAAACTCTGCAACTGTATAGAACAAAGTATCTTTGTGTTGTCAGAATCAGTAATGAAAGTAAAATTAAAAATACTAAAGATGATCCTTCCCTCTGGATTGCTGGCAGAAGTAATTTAAAATACAATGAAGCTGATACACATTGCATGCAGCAAAGTATTAAGAGTGACAGGTAATAACATTTTAAGCACTTGCATAGGAAGAAAAAACCTTGGAAAAGTCTGTGTTGAACAGAGAAATTACTTTTGCAAGTTGAAATAGAAATGATGGTGTGAGATTATTAAAGGACAATGCACCTGTCCCTTTCCAGGCCCTGCCTTATGTTGCCCTTCTGATAGCCATGCTGTTCTTCATCTATGCTGTCATTGGAATGCAGGTAATTAAAGATTTTTTAGCAATAAACAACAGTACAGATCTAAGACTTGTTGCTTAAGTTGCTTATTGAAGCATTCCTTTGATTGTTGTGTTATGTATAAGGCAGAGCTTTCAGAGTAATGGAAAAATCTTTATTTGGCTCTGATTTTCTTGTTCAGGAAATTCCAAAAGACACAAGAGAAGAACTTGGTGTGCTGCCTTTTTTTTCCTTGTTTATGTGATATATTTATTGCACTTATATATAATGAAAAATCTAAAGTGTAATAAAAGTGTTTTCGTGATATTTCATGCATCCTGAAGGAAGTTTAGATTTCAGGGTCTACATCCTCTGACAGCACGGGTCACTGGAATGAGAGTCAAAATTCTGGTTTATTGTAGGTATTTGGAAAAGTGGCCATGAGAGACAACAATCAAATAAACAGAAACAATAACTTTCAGACTTTCCCCCAAGCTGTGCTGCTTCTCTTCAGGTGAGCAAACCTTAACTCTCACTCAGTGCATCCCATTTTACTGATCTATGAAAAATGTGCAAAATGTGTTTGCAAGTGAGAATCAGTTCAGCTCAACAATCCCCTCCTGTTTGTGGCTGAGTGTCCTTTGGCACAGAGGGTTCTAAGGGGCTCATACAGAGCTGAACTCCTCTCAGCCCCTGTGAAACTCCTCCTTGGGCAGTGTTCAGAGTCCAAACCTGCACCCAGACATCAACCTGCCTGAGCATGGGGAAAGATGCAAAAGGCTCTGCCCTTACTGGTGGCATCTTTAGAAGTGCAACTGGTGTGATAACTTGAAGAAATGAAAAATTATTGCAAACATAAAGAAATAAACTGTTCTTTACATTTGCTGAAGGGGGTGTAACTTTCAGGAGGGAAATACCCATTGAGCAATAGGAGAAGCTTCCTGATGGTGAAGGCAGCTAAATCTGCATGGTGGTGGGGAGGATTATGGGATTTCCATCTCTGGAGAATTTAAGAATAAGACAAACACATGACAGGAGTGTTTCAAAATGTCCTGGAGCAAGGAGAGAATGACATGGGACAGGGATGCCTCTAAAGGTGACGGCCTTGAGCTGTCTCTTGCCTGAAATTCTGTAATTCAGCTCCTGTGCATTGTTACTCACCTGGCTGGAAAGACTGGCAGGACATTCCTGGCACCAAAGGCATCACCCACTGAGAACTAAGTCCCTTTATGCCTTTGACACCAGGTAATGAACACAGCTAAAGATGTCTTAATTATGTAATTGTCTTTGAAAAATTTTAAACTGTGGGACTGCACATAGGCTTTATGCAACTGTGAAAAAAAAAAACAATAGCAGCAATTAGAGAGAGGCATTTCTTCAAACACAGGAGAAAGTTCATCTTTTACAAATATGTACTTAGAAATTTTATGACTGATTTTCATACACAACACTGCTTTTGTACACAGTATCTCCACTGCAATAAGTACTTAACTTGTAAATCACAGTTTGGGGTTACAGTTTTATATGCAAGCCTTTATACATTATCTTATAAACTGTGTCTGCAATGTCAGATTATGCTTGTCAGTTCTAAAACTTGCTCTACACTTTTCTTTAATTAGTTCCTTTGAAATGTTCATAGTCTGTCTTCACATTTGTTCTTGTATGCATGTGTACAGAATGTAACAAATTAATTTTGAATGAATCTTGATCAAATAATGCTGAATTTATCTTCGTGGTCTTGTGAAGGTGTGCAACTGGAGAAGCCTGGCAGGAAATCATGCTGGCATGTTTGCCTGGAAAGCGCTGTGATCCAGAATCTGATTATAACCCTGGGGAAGAATACACATGTGGAAGCAATTTTGCCATCATTTATTTTATCAGTTTTTACATGCTCTGTGCATTTTTGGTGAGTTTAGTTTGTGCTTATTAACAGCAATGAGCTTTGAAATTTTGGGTTTCTTCTGAATGAAGAGTAGAGTGTTGAGAGAATGACTGAAAATCCCATATTCAAAATATTTTGGCAAGGTTATGTTTTTTCCATACAGAGTCTTAAATTGATTTTTTACAGTGAGAGTGGTGAAACACTGGCACAGGTTGCCCAGAGGGATGGTAGATTCCCCATCCCTGGGAATATCCAGAGTTAGGTTGGACAGAGCCCTGAGCAGCCTGATCCAGCTGAATACAGGGAATGAGTGTAGATGACCTTTAGAAATCCTTATCAACCCAAACTATTCTGTGATTCTGAATTCCCATGGTGAGGGTTTCTTTTGACTGCATATGTGTGCAGGGTGGTTGGCTGCACGTTTGAAAGCTGAGTTAGCAGTCTTTTCATAGCTGTTATTTCATGCATTTCTCAATGGTACTATTAAATATTCATTGATAATGGAGCTGCAATTCCCATGACTGAGTAGTAACGCTGTTTCTTTTGTTTAAACTTGTCAGAATTTGGATTTGCATCTCTACAAGTGTCCTCATGTGTGGCACATGAGATGTGAACAGTGACCTTTCACCCTAATCTGTGGCAGAAATGGATTATTTGCTGTGAAATAATCATTGAAATATGTTTTTCCTCATTGCAGGTGTCTGGTATAAACAGATTGATTTGTTCTATTCACAGTAATTATTTTCTTGCAAAAGGAGAGTGGTCCAACAAAATTCTGTGAATTGATGTAAACACATGTTCTGTTGCTCTGTATCACCTTCTGTTTTAACAAAATGTATTGTCTTGAAATTGAATCCTATTCCTGAGATACACACTGTGTCATAATGTGTGTACTGGATCCATTCTTCAGTTTGATGTAGTGGGATCTGCAAAACTGAGGAAGAGAAACAAAACTGTGTTGTAGCCTATGTCAAAATATTGAGTACTCTAAAATACCATGTTCTTGTTATGTCATTACTTGATAGACTTCCATTTAGTTAAATGCAAATATTTTCAGTGATATTTGATGATATTTGCCAAAAACTATTGATTTACTTGAGTTCTTAAGCTACTACATATTAAATTGATAAAAATTCAAAATAATCAAGGAAGATTGTTCTTAATTACTTTTTAATTTTCTTTTTTAGATTATAAACTTATTTGTGGCCGTCATTATGGATAATTTTGATTATTTGACACGTGACTGGTCTATTCTGGGCCCCCATCACTTGGATGAATTCAAAAGAATATGGTCAGAATATGACCCTGAAGCAAAGTAAGTTAGATCATTTCCCTGACATAATTTATTTGGTAAAAACAAGCAGAGCAGGGTGCATATTTTGGGAGTGGATGTTTGCTCACTGATGTGTGTTGTTCTAGGGGAAGGATAAAGCACCTGGATGTGGTGACATTGCTGAGAAGGATTCAGCCACCGCTTGGTTTTGGCAAGTTGTGCCCTCACCGAGTGGCCTGCAAGGTGGGTTCCACCTGATTCTGTCTGGCTGCAAGGGGATAGACCAGGCTGGAGTGAATAACAGTGGGTAACAATATGTAGCAGCAAGTGAGAAAACAGAAAATTAATGGGAATTTAAAATTATATAGAATCTTTCAGGCAAAATGTGTAATTTTGATAAGGATTAGTGGCATTTAATGTAAAAGTTGAAAAGCAATACAAAGGAGCTGAATGATTGTTACATTATTTGATGGCTTCAGAATTATGGATATTGAGATTTTAGGAATAGGATTGGGAATAAGATCAAACCTGTTAATTGAAGGATTGATACAAAGTGCTGTCATTTGGGTTCCTTGTATATCTGTTTTATAAACAGGTAAAGTTGACATGTAAACCTCTGGGCTGGAATTCAATGTCACAAGGCATACTTAAAGAAAACTTCTACCTGTCTATATGCTAACATCAATTATTCATTGAGCAATGTTTTTAAACTAGAATAGAAAAATTCCAAGTCAGACATTAGGAAAAGATTTTGATAGCTGAAATTGTGTCCTTTTGGCGGTCAGGGTCACAGCAAAGCTGCTCTAGAAGGACAACTCTTGTGCAAGGACGGACTGACCCAAAGAGAAAAGCTCCTTTCCCAACAGTTCTAAGTAGTTGGCATAAGTTGGCATAACATTAATGAGGAGTTAGCTGAGGAATGAATGGGCTGGGACAGTTCAGACCTGGCGCTCTGGTTCTTTATGGAGAATGAGGAACCCCTGGGAAGCCAGGGACACAACTGCAGCTGGAGGGGGTGCCCTCAATAACTGCTTTTGTCCTTAGTACTGGCACAGTGGGACTCAGTCAAAACCTGGGCTTCAATGTTTGAAAGTTAGCTCATTAAATAGCTCAAGAAATCTTCTGTACGCTTTTAACTTGTGTATAAGCATACATGTCATTAAAATCAAAAAGAAGCAAATTGTTCTTAATTACTGCATATTATACACAGGTAGGATAGAAAACTCAACTTTGTTTTGAAGAATTTACATAATTTATGTTCCTCTCAGTAATACTATTCTTTGAACTCATCAGCTTTTCAGAAATTATCATTACAGGAGTTGTTTTTTTTTTTCCAAAGAAAGCAGCATCAACATTTGTTTTCCTTTTCTCATTTTCAGAGGTTAGTAGCCATGAATATGCCACTGAACAGTGATGGGACTGTCATGTTCAATGCTACTTTATTTGCTTTGGTTAGGACTGCTCTAAAGATAAAAACAGAAGGTAAGGTTCTTCACTGTAAAGCCTTCACTGCCCTTGTCAGAAAGCACAATGAGGAAAAGTGACAATTTATTTATTTCATTGAGTAGGACTGCCTTGGTCTCACTGAATCTGGTTTGCTTTTGGGTCATGGATTGTATTCACTGTTGGTAGGAATGATTTGCTAGAAAAAGAAAGGAAAGGGATAGTGGGGCCAGAGCCCAAGATACTTCAGAAATTATTCTGTGGTTTTGTCTGATCAGAAAAAAATGTGCAGCACTGGCATAGCAGGAGTTGTACTGCAAGAAATGAATGAATGTCCCTTCCTGCCCAAATAATTTCCCTTCCTGCTCCTTTCTGACCTTCTAGCTCAGTACCTTGGATCCCACAGTGGTGCAAATTTTGCACACTTGAGAACAACATTCCCACTCTGGTTGAGGCCAGTTCTGGCTGGGTTGAATGAATTTCTCTCATTTACGTAAAGAGGGAAAAGTTTTTAAAGGTAGTAGAATATTTCAAAGATCTTTCTACTTTTACACATTTTTCAAGTTTTTTTGTTATCTTTTACTGCTTTCAGTTCTGGGTTCTGCTGGCAGTAACAAACAGATTAAGGCACCTCAGGCATTGCTGTGTGAACAATGCAAGAGATGAAATGCTGCTCACTAAGTTGTTTAAACATCCAAACCTGTACAAATGAGTAATTACTGTGATTAAGTAAATAAAGGCTCAGCTTTGCTTCAAGGAAGAAGTGGCTTGTAAAGAAAAAGTCATCACTTTTTGGACAATTTAAGCAGAAGGAGTGACAGAGTGAGGCCAAAGTTGGGAACTCACCTTTGATCTTTGCACTGCTCCAGAGCTGGATTTGAAAGTACCAGGAATTTGCTGTCTTATGCCCTTTTTCTCTTTAGTTGTGGCATTGTTGCTATATCACAGAGCATGGGCTTGCTCCAAAGGATCTCTATCACAGTCTTTAATTGTATATACCTCATTAATATCCAAAGGATCATTCACTGCAGCTGATAACCATAATTACCATCCTCTGTTTTGCCATTTCCTTGCTACAGGTAACCTGGAGCAAGCCAATGAAGAACTTAGAGCAGTCATAAAGAAAATATGGAAGAAAACGAGCATGAAATTGCTTGACCAAGTTGTCCCTCCCGCTGGCGGTCAGTCCGATAAACTCTGCCGTGTGCTGTTCTCTGTGCTTCTTGGTCTTTCTAGAGTGGCAGCAACCAAAGGAATAAAACTGCTGAATTTTGCAATTATAATGTGACTTAAGGACAACAAAAAATAGCAAAATTAATATTGAGGCAATGATATCCTACTGCAATAGGCAATATATAGAGGATTGATAAGTGAAACTTATGTCAAAGTGAGAGAGAAAGGAAAATGTTATGCTGATTTTCTTGCTTGAAAAAAACCCACCTTATTAGATTTAAATATAGTATTGGTTTCTAATCATTGAGCAAAATAAACTAGCTTGATTTCAATGCATTGAGCAAAACACCATGTTTTGTACTATGCTACATTATAGCTTATTTGCTTGTATATGTTGAATACTTCTGGGAGGAAAAATAATGAATTGCCAGCTTAAATTTTTTTTTGCTAAATTAATAAAGCAAAAAGCTAAATTATCTCAGTTACACTTGTTTAAACCAGAGCCATTCCACAGGTGATGGCAATGGTTCAGATTTATGCTGATAAGACTGAGATATGAATGTAGTCCATTTAAAGAAATATCTGAATTCTAATGACACCAAACATTTGTGAGAACTACAAGGCACATTTATTAAATGTTCTTATGTGCCATAAAATGACATGTCAGTATCTCTCTTTGTAAATATATATATTCTGATATATATATTTAGCCTTTTTCAATATATACATTTTTATTAATTTGCTCTAGTGTAGGTTTAGGTGACTGTTTTCTACCTGCTTTTTCAAGTTTTAAAGGTGCAGGATCTGTCTCACTGTCACTCATACCCAGGGTATATTTACCCAGACATCCAATCCTCAAATCCAGTGTAATCGCCTGGTGTTTCTTGAAGTTTATTGTACCTTCACAGCTTATGGCAGCTCCCAGGGCTGCTCAGACTCCAAACCCTAGCCCTGGAAGGGGATGCTCAGTGCCAGGAGGAGGAGCACAGCCTGCGCTGCTCTTGGCATCACTCAGCAGCAGCTCTGTGGCTGGAGGAGCCAGCCTGTTGGTGGGGTGGCTGCTGGATAATGGTGTGGATGAAGCCAAAAATCTGGCTAAATTGACTCTCCAAAGGGAAACTGATACTGCACATTTAAAACAAATTTTGTGTTCTACTCTGTTGTTTTTAGCCTTACACCTAAGTGCTTGCATGGCATAGATGAATCGCTTTGTTATTGTTGTAACTCTGTGCTTGAGCTTTTTCTGCAGCCTCTGTTCCTTTCAACTATGAGTCTTTCCGAATATTCTGAAGCAATTCTGTTTTAGGGTGGTGGCATGGAATTAGTGTTGCCTCTTGCCAACTTTATTCCCCTACATTTTTATTGAAATAGAGACGCATGCTTCAGAATAGCGAGCTCTGCCTGCCTAAATCAATCTGACAAAGAACTGTACAGATGACATTCCTAGAACTAATCCCACCTAGTGATTCACTCTTAACTTCAGCTTCATTTCATTGCTGAGTATAAGCTGTGTATTTATTTTCAGCTATACTAAAATTCATTGCTAAATGTTTATTCTGCAAATGTAGCTCTTCAGTGTAGCTGGAAGGCTGAAAAACTGGATGTGCTCAATTGATAGGAAATAGGATGGCTTTGGCAAGCCAGTAAAATCAGGATGGGTTGGGAATTCCTGCAGATTTATGAGTTTTCAATTCCAGTTTACTTTGTTCCTCTGTAGACCTTGTTATGATTTACTTGAAAATATTGTAACCACCTAGACAAAAAGAGGAATACAGCTATTTTACATTCATATGCCATAGGAGTGTAAAATAGCTTAGAGTACAGTAGAAATTAGTTTTGATGTTTAATATTCAATGGAAAATTGTCTATGAATTAACACCTGTGACAGCTGATAATAACAATTTCCCAAGAGGTGGAAAATTCCCTTCAGTATGAATCAAAAAACCATTCAAATTCAATATGTTAAAATCACTCACCCTTAAAATTATTGAGAGGTGCAGTTTATCGTAGTTTGCTCCAGTATTACTTGTGCTGATATTACTGAATGCTGGGTCCTTGTGTGTCACAGCCATGTCTCCAGAGCAGAATGAAAGAAATCTGTACAGCATGTGCTTTCCCCCCATTAGATGATAAATAGATGCACTGGAGAAAAACAGTTAATTCTTAGTACTGATAAACTAACTATTATTATAACTCAGTGAGACTGTTAATAGTTAGCAATACATTTTCATTACAGAAAGGTGAAACTGCTTTGCAAAAGCATAGAATGTCAGTCAAATGTTTGATGAATGAATGAGACTAGAGAGTAAGAGAAATACATAAAGCTCACTAAGAACTCACCTATATTCTCTAAACTTCCCAGTCTCCTCCTGCAAATCCATTTAAGGCTTCCTAGTACCTTTTGCCTCTTCCAAGAGCTTCCTTTTGAAGTAATTGCCACTGCTGTCACTAACTGTAATTAGTGATTTGTCTGTTCTGTGGTCAGTTATGCTTAGCTGCCTTCCTATGACTGTCTGTACCTGGCTATTTGTGTGTGACCCAGAAAAGAGCCCAAGGATGGCTCCCCTTGGCCAGGCAGCAGCTCCTGTGTGCTCGTGTCTGCAGTCCCCCTGGCTGTGCCTGTGACATGGACAGGCACCCTGGGGACACAGCCAGCCTTTGGCACAGTCAGCAAACTGGCAGTGCCTTTGTCTGAGGTGCTTATGAACAATTGGTGAATGTTCAAAGTGACCAGTGGGGGCTCTTTCTGCCCCCTCGTGTGTCCCAGGTGGTGTCACTCAGGCACAGTCAGTGGTGGGGCAGTGTGGTGGCCTGATGTGACCATGCTGAATGCCACCACAGCAGTGTGTGTCACAGCCAGTCTGTCACTTCTGTGTGCCTGTTCTCTCTGGGAGCCATTTGCTAGCTCGCTTCCTTAAAAGCTCTGTTCAATTACTTGGAATGAAATGGTCTGAGGGATGGGGAAAGGCTTATCTGGGGAGTTAAACCAGAGCTATGCTGCAGATCAGTGGATTTGTCTAAACTAGGGAAGGCAAGTTTGCATTACATGCTGTGTAAGAGATCTCATCCTAATACAATGCTCCATTAGTCTCCTGAAGAGCTGCAAAGGAAGATTACAGGTGAAAATCAAAGCAAATGTTCACAAAAAGTTTATTAATGAGATTCATGAAGTCAATGAAAAAGGTTTTCATTGCTGAGATGGAATCCATAGGCTGGTGAGCTTTCCTTGCGAGGTGTTTTTGATATTTTCTGCTAGTTCCTCCTTTCCTGGCAGGCCTGGGGGGCTCTGACCCTTGAGGGGTTGTCAGAGTTTGGCAGAGCAGGCTCTTTAATACACTAGGACAATTCCTGCAACAGACTGGTCTCCCAACCAGTATCTCTTGAAGCAATTGTAATAACTATTTTTGTTTTGATATATTTAAAGACAAACTGCTGAGAGAAGACATTCTGGGTGCATTTTCACTGCAGCTAAAGCCTGTTGTGCTTTCTCACATACATACAGCCCATTTCAGACCTTATAATGAGAGGAGATGATTTTGCATGGTAGAGGTTTCATTTTGAGATAAATTTTATCAGAGAGGTAAAAACAGATTTAAAAAGTATTGTCCTTTGAATGGACATGAATTCCCCAACCTCTTTGATGAGAGCAAGTCACTAAAAGAAGAAAGTCAATTTAAATTACAAAACCCAGTCATTACAGGTAAAAATAGTGCTACAAATACTATCCTTAGTGAGATACATTGGTACATATTATTGATAAGATACACGGACACTTTATTTTAATCAAATGTTTAGAAAAAGCCTATAATTTCTAATAGAGGTGTGTTAAAATGCGTCTGGGCTTGTTAGATTTTCATCCTCAGTCAAGTTATGACTGGACAGAAAAACATTGATGCCTAAACCACACCAGCCCCTCTTTATGTGCTACAGGAACCAGAAATCCTGTTGCCAAAATCTACATCTGGATACTGAAAAACATGGGGAGATTGGACGGTACACCAGAAAGGGAAATGGAACTTCATGTCGGATAATCTAGGGAAAAAAAACTGTGTGACAACAAAAGCAATGTTTTTGAATAGAAAACTATTTCTAGTTTTCTGGCAAGCATTAGTCACTGAGAGATCAAACTTGCCCAGCTGAATGATTCAATGGACTCATGAACAGCCCCATTCATTCTCAACCTGCTATGAACCAGCAGATGTTGGTGTCCTCACAAAGCACCTGCCTTTGGAAACTTTCAAATTTGGATTTTGTTCACAACAGTGACTCTGTACAAATGCTACATTTTACTGCACTGGCTGTTTGCCTGTTGTTTGAATTGTATAAAATTCACTGATGGAAGTTATTTTCTTTCCTTTCAGCATTAAAGAACTGAGTCAATAAATACACTGACAACAAAATTTGGTTCAGCAAGGACAAAAAAAGGCAGAGTCGCTCTTATGAACATCAATGTATGTCAGACATAGTAGATTTTATTAAATCTGTTTACTCTAAGTAACTAAAGCTGGTACTTCAGCTTCTATGTATATACAAACACAATGGTTTATGGTTTTGGTAGAAACTTACTTAGAAGTACACAAGTCTTGGTAAAGCATTGAATTTTCTCTTTTATTAGGATGAGTTCACTTAACTGACTGCACAAAGCTGCTTGCTGAAACATTGCTTTTGAGCCCCTGCCAGGCTCCATTGTTGGCAGCATAGTCCCTGTTGCAGCCATCACATTTCCCCCAAATCAGATGTGAGTGTACAGGCTATTGCTAAATGTGCTGACTTGGGAGAGATCTGTCTGGTCTGTTCATTTAGATGATGAGGTAACCGTGGGGAAGTTCTATGCCACCTTCCTGATACAGGACTACTTTAGGAAATTCAAGAAACGCAAAGAACAAGGACTGGTGGGGAAATATCCTGCGAAGAACACCACCATTGCCCTGCAGGTGATTGTTTTATGTTTTTAACTAACCATTTTGTGAGCTTACTTGCAATAGCAGGTAGATGAATATTGGTGATTGTGCAGTGCTGCCAGGATTTTATTTAGCTGGGACACTTTTGGCCCTTATTCATCAGCAAAGTAAAAGCTAATCCTGCTGTTCTGTCTAAAGGTAAGTGCAAAAACTTATTCTCTATGGATTACTCAAACAGTAGCAGTTGTTTTGAAATTTCTTAGCAAGTCTAGCAGGTAAATCACAGTCTGAAGTTGCTGATTGCATATTGGATAAATAAAGCCCCCAGCTATCATTTATGTTCTTTGTTTTGCTTCAACTGTTCAATTTCTTGTGTACCTGAAATGCTACAAGCCCATTCTCAGGGAACTTCCTACCGTGCATTATGTCATAGTAATTAGGTTTTTATACAGTACCATTTTTCTTAATTCTCATTTTTCTTTTTATTTTCCACTTATGATATGGTGAAATATCTTCCTATTTTTTTATTATTTGCAAATTCTGAATTTTTCATCCATGAATTTATATCATAGGAAGTATTAACATACTGCATTAATGTCACACACTTCTGTCTATCTCTTAAAAGAAGCTATCACATGGAAACAAGGACAATAGATTTGGCCTTCTGTCTCTCAACAGGCCTGCAGCAAGCAGTCCATAAAGTACATGTGATCTAAAGAGCAAACTCTAACAACTTCTTTCCACTGGTACCTTTGTAGAATGAACTTTGAAACAGGCAAATGGAAAGCTGTTCTCAAATAATTCCAGACATCATGCACTGCACCATTTTTATTGGATTGGGACTTTGTGAATTTCAGTTAATGATTAGCAGTTTGCTACAAACTGGAAGTATATTTGTTTCTGGTAGTTTTTTATTCTGATGCCAAAACTTAGGACTATGTTTAGAAAATCCCTTCCTAAAAGAGGAGAACTGTGTTAACTTGGTTTGTTAAAACCCTGTTGATTTGTATTTCAGTTTAGCAAAATGATCTTTGCTGTGTTAAGTGGGTGATGTGTTTCACTCCCATTTCCTAAGAAAGTCTCTTCTGGCAGCTCTGATTGCCATTGTGTTCCAAATCAACAACAGTGTCAGAGATGCAACAGGCAGGGGAAGATTCACCACAGTCCTTGCTATGGGTTTGTGCCCACATGGCTTGGCAGGGATGTATTAACTGTATTTCCATACAGGAAAGAAGAAAAAGTTACTGATAATGGAACTGATGGAAAGGCTGTAAACAGTTGAGAGGGCAGTGAAAGTTGTTGGATTTTCAGGCAGGACTGTTCAGACTTCTTTATTGCAGAAGCATTTGAGCATAAGGAGGTCAAAGCTGGTTTTGAGGCTCAGTATTGCAGGTTTCCACTTGTGTTTTTGAAATTGCACCCATAACAATGTAGAGAACCGCTGAGCTGTCAAATGTGAGTATGCTCTCCTGTTTATTATCAGACTCTGCTCCTTGTTCAATGACTGAAGGCAAGATGGAACTGGAAAGACTCAGCTCTTCTTCTCTCATTAGGAAAATATTTTTCAATTAAAATAATGACCATGAATCTCTACTAGAAATCTGCAAAGACCTATGGGATTTGAGGCATGAGCCTTTTTTTCTGATTAAAACAATGGTATTAAAATGACACAGGCCAGTAGATGGGAAGATTATTGCTTTCTTTTTTCCCATCTTCCTCTTTTCTTCTTTTGTCTTTCTAACAAATCAGTAGAAGCTCAACTTGATTGACCAAATAAAAATAGAAATACTGTTTCAAAGAGACCTGAAACCTGAAGTTGGAAAAAAAGCCCAGTCCAGCACATAAATGAATAATATAATTTTAAACGGGAAGCTGCAGCATGTCAAATTCAAAGTACTAATGCTGTGCTTGTTCGAACAATTATTTATGTGAGGACACAGCTTTAAAACAGAGCTGGATATCATGCTGCAAAATCCTTAAGCAAACGAGCAGATAAAAGCAATGCCACCTGTTCCAGTTTGTGTCAAAAGCCATAGGAGCCATAAATGCTCTTGCACTTTTGCTGATACCTGTGACTTTCTCTTGGGGTGAATGAACTGGTTAATTAGTGAAAAACATGGTTATTAGGGACCTAATAAACCCTGCAGTTCCTGCATTATCTAGCCTGGCTTTCCTTATCTCTTGCAAGAGAGGAAGAAAACCACCTGCTATTCTCTTCAGCTATTTACAGTCCCTTCCTAACCTTTGAGTGAAGCAAGAGGTGAGTTACAGTTTTATAATCCTGTTGATTCCTTCAGTTGGCCATGTCACACTTTCCTGCCCTCAGAGAGTAAACTGCTCCTGTGAGAAGAAGGCTCCTGGTGACAGAATCCTCTGTGTTTTAATTCAAAGAGCAGCTGTTGGGGAAAACATTAATGGATGTTGCCATTTTCCCTGTTTTATGAGGCTGAAACAGCCTTTTTAAAACATAGATAAATCTTTTGCCCTCTTTTATTCCTCATGCTCAGGAGGCTGGCTTTTTACAATAATTTCATTCAGTACTTTTGAGGGTACTGAAGGGAAACCCTGTAAATGTCAAGTGGCCTAAGGGCCTGTTTTTCCAAGGGAATTACACTTTAGGGTTTTTTTTAAACTAGTCCTTTAGTTGTAATATAGGATATTAAATTGGATGCTTTGCTTTTAGCTAAAACTTTTAAAAACATGTACTTCTTATGTTGCTGTCTCTGATAGAATGACTTGTATGAATATAGGCAGAAAAGTGATGCAGAATAATAACTTTTACATGCAAGATAAAAAGGGTTTTTAGGACTGCAAAACAAAATCTCCACGATATTACAACTAGAGTTCAAAGTCATAAAAATAACATTTGCAGCAAGAAAAACACTTCTAGAAAAAGTGTAGCATGAAAGCCAAGGAGCCATCCACACTGTCTTTAGTTAGCTTAAGAGAATTGCATAACACAGAGTAAAATTCTGTGGGCTCAGAAAGTCCAGTCAGGCTTTCTGGTGGCCTACAGTAGTTGTTTTAATAAGTTCTGTTTCACCAGGTGTGGGAATAAATCTTCCCTTGGAAGCCACATTACTTAGCTAAAGATCCAGTCTGTGCACTCAGGAAGGAAGAATGACCAAGGAGCATGGGAAAAATACTGTTCTTAGAAGATGTTATCTTCAGAGAGACACCCAGAGCATTTCATTTCAGGGTGATTGAACGTTAGAAAATACAGAATAGGGGTTTTATGTCATTAAGACTTAGGCATTTTAACACATGGAACTGAAACTTGCATCCTTTGCCTGAGCTTAGTTTGGTTATATGAACACAAAACTTGTGAACTGTGTCACAAGAATGTCCCTGGCAGCCCCCTCATGTCTGGGGGCTAGAACCTCCACCCAACCCAATAAAGAAAGCAGCTCCTTCTGACACTGGCATTGAGCTGTGTTTGGTGCAGGAGAAGAAAGAGTGGAAGCTTGGGTTGAGTTAGAACATGAGAGCAGAGCTCCCTGCAGAACTGGATTTGCTTTGTGTTTGCCAGAGCATGCAGCAGGCAGGGATTCCTCCTCTTACTCCACAGTGACTTCATTGAGGGTGATTTTTATCCTGTAGAGCTCAGGTTTTCCTCAAGGGTGTAGCATTGGCTGTCAGCCTAACCCAGGCTGCTGTTTGGGAATGTCAGAGGGGAGACAGCAGCCTGGAAAGTGAGGAGGGGATGATTATCTGCTCTTGCTGGTAAGTCAAGGAAGTCTTTCTGCCATGAAGTTTCAAATTCCTCCTCACTCAGAAAAGGACACTTCAGATGAAAACCAGCAGCAGTTTGTTTAAACTTGCATATTGTGACCAAACCCATCTTCAGAGCTGCAGTACCAGCATACCTTGGAACCCCACATTTGTGTTCTGCAGACCCAGGGAAATTCATGTTCTTATGGAGGCCAGACAAAAAGAGGCTCTGAAATGACGGGATGACCAGTTTGAGTCACCTGTTTATGCCATTTTGTGGTGTTACACATGCCCTGAGGTCACCAACAAAAAGGGTTTCCATTGCCTTTCTTGTGCTATTGACTGATACTTGTGCAGTGAACACAAATATATTTTCTGGGTCAGAAAGGGATGTCTTTGTGTAATGATGGAAACTTGTATTGAGCCAAACAGTGGTCACATTGCTAGTAAAATAGATGTCTAGTGAAGCATGAACAATTTTAATTACTTTCATCTAGCACAGAGAGGGAATTAACTAATTGTACACTATTTTTCCTATTGAAGACACTTACTGTAACATCTGTATATAGATGTGTTATATATGTAACACATCTATATTTCATATATTTATTTATGTGTAGCCCTCTTTGTTAATACACACAAATAAAAGTTAAAGGATATTTTCTTTCACATCCCAGGTACATAAAAGCACTGATTTATTAACCTGAGCCTGATTTTGGAAACATGTTTCAGATTAAACTAATCATGATTTTTTCTCTCTGCAAACGTTACAACCACTATTAACCCTGCAGTAAACGGTGATAGAAGAGGAAAAAAGTCAAACCCTCTGGTAGGCATCAGCTGAGGGGTTAATTTGTTGCTCTAGTCCCATTTAATTGTGCTCTGATGTTCTGTGGTGCTCCCAGAAGGGCTCAGCTCTGGCAGCCTTTGTGCAGCTGCAGCGCTGGGAGCGGCTCTGCCAGGATGGAGAACTCTGGGCAGTCCAGGCTTGACCACTATGTCTCCTATGTCCACTGCTACAGTGTAGGTCATTCAGCTCTTTTTCTGCATGCTTATATCCTTTTCAAAGTAGTTCTGTCATTGTATTCTGTTCTTACTGATCTCTGTTTATTTTTAAGTGTCAGTGTATCTCTGAGTTTTTTTACTGTTTGTAGTTTTCTCTGCTCTAAAATAAGCAGATAGTAAAAACATGTTCTTTACCTATAAATCTAATGGTTTGCAGGAATGTTTTTGGCATCATTCCAGGCTTCCAGGATTGTGAAACTCTGAAAACCTAAGCATTTAGAATTAGTGGTTTTGCTTTTTTCCAGTTCTAGTGAGTTTATATAGCAATATACATAAATATGCATCATTGCTCTAAAGTCTGTGAAGCAAAGTTTGCCAGGGTCTTCCAGTTCCTGGTACCACTCTAGGGCAGCTCAAAAGAGGGAGCACTGGAAATAGTGTAGGTGACAATGATATTATTTAAATAAGGGTAGTGTGCTTGCACTTCTTAAACTGAGCTTAAACTGCATCTATATATAGGTTGAACCATACCTTAAAGTGGTTGTGGACTGAATTTAGGTACAGGGAAAAGGATTTTTTTGTAATTCCAATATTTGTAAGCATTTGAGGTGTTTTTTCTGAAAGTCATGACTGGAGTCTTGCATTAGACACAGATTTCTTAATTTAAGACGTGTATTTTAAATGGTGTTACTCTTTTATGCATACTGTAGATGTGGGAAGTGGGTTTAAAATCTGTTTGGCATTTTTTAAAAGCAGTCTTTTCATAATGTTTACATGTTTAACTTCCAAATGTTTTGATGGTTTGGTGTGAGCTGCCTTTCAAGTCTCTTAAGGCATATCTCTAAATAACCTGTCTAGGGGTAGTTGCTGGTCATATGATATCTTTTCTCACTGAGGATGAGGAACTCCTACATTTCTGTTATTTCTGCTTTTGAAAACACATCTGTGTCATCTCAATGGTGTGTCAGAGACAGGGGCATCAGTCATTGTCCCTTTTTTGAGAAGCTATTTAGGACCCAGCACTGTTTAACAGTGCCTTGTGCCATCCAGAAAACACTGCAGGTGCTGTTGTTCCTCCAGAGCACAGCTGCACAGAATTACCATGTTCATCTGCAGTCATTCTGGGCATTTATGGGAAAGCCTAATTAAAGACATGCTTGGGTTTCTCACGTAATTATGTTGTTCAGCACTCTGTGTGTCACTGCTTTGCTGAGTAACCTTTGGACTGATACTTCTCATCTTTCTCTCACCTACTAGGAGAAAAGATGAAGCAAGGAAGGAAACAAAAATTAAATTTTGAACAAACCATGTGTCTGAACAAGAAATAACTTTTACAAACTTCTAGTGAAATCTGTAGAACAGAGTTAGAACCATGCTCAAGGTCTGTGAGGAAGCAATCCCTCTATAACACTCAAATTTGATTTTTTAAAAAGTCATTATAACATGATGCTTCAGGAATGTGGTGCATCTTGAATCTCTGTATGTAATAAAAGTTTCATGAAGTTCTGTGTAGGGTAATAACCACCTCCTAAGAACTTTAGCAGTCCTAGCGAAAAAGAAACAAGCACACCTCTGGCAAGGGTAGACAATTCACTGTCCAGGCTCTCTTTTTTGAAAAGCCCCATCAGCTCAGCTTTTGTTTTTATTTCTGATTTAAATATAGCAGTTTTTAGAACCAAAAAAAGGAGGGCATGGAGTGCTGCCATTGCTGTCTTGTGTGTTACATCGTCACCAGGGTTCTTCTGGGTAGACTGAAGTGTGCAATATTATATAGGAAATGTGTATCTGAAGGACACTTCTTCCCTGTAAACCAAAGAAGAGGTGTGGCAAAGGTTGGTTTGATATTTGTGTGCACTCTTTTGTTTTAGAGATCTTTGGTTTTGAAGTGCTTGTATGTAAAGTCAAATGTTTGATCAGTCCATGCTGCCTCTTCAGTCTTTGCAGAAAACATTAAGTGTTCATTAAGATTCAAAGGGATTTTCCTATTGACATAAAAGTTCCAATTGCTGTGGTTTCATGTCAGTCCCACTTTAGTCGACTGATCTTATGAAGGATTGTCCTATCAGTGAGAGATCAGCATGAGCATTTGTATCATGATGTGGTGATCCCCATAAAATGTTTCTTAGATTAATTATGGTGCTGTTGGGTTGCACCAGGTAAGATGAGACAGAAAGTGGTAGTAGTCATTTTCAGGAGAGAGTTCACAGAATTGTTGTAGGTCATTCATTAGAGCAAATAAACTGAGGAATATGTCAATTCTGTAGATTGGTGTTGCTTGAGAGCATCAGTGCTGGCTGTGAGTGAATAAATCTGCTGGGTTTAGTGTGATAAACATAAACCTTTGCATATGGTGATCCAGGTTTCTTTCATCCTCTGCTGACTGTGTAAATGCAAGAGGTCTGTTACTTGGAAATGAGTATTACTGGAGAGAGATGAGATGATAAAGGGTGCCTGCTTTCTCTAGAGTAAAGGAGAGGTAATTCACCAAGAAGTAAGCCAGAAGGCAGCTGGAAATGTAATCAAAATTAAATTACTATTCAGTGTGTTGCTGTCAAACACGTGGCTTTCCTCAGCTTCCAGGCATGTATTTGTGGGGCTTTGTCACAATTTGGCAGACAGGAGTTTGAGCAAGTAGATTTTGTCAGAGTTAAATTTTGTGTGGTGCTGCTCTCTGACAGTGCTGTGTTCACAGAAGGGCTCAGCTCAAAGGCAGCCTGGGCTGGCTGAAAACTCAGAGCTTTTGTGCAGTTGTAGAGCAGAAAACTCAGCCAGGGTTGGGAGATGGGGTCCTCCAGCATGAATAAGTGCACAATCAAGACTTTCCTATATCTATTATTATGTGTATTTTATTATGTGTTCGGTGTTGTAGTGTAGGTCTATTCAGGTATTTTTCTGGATGCTAATCACCTTATTTTAGCAGTTTTTAAATTGTATTCTGTTCATACTAAGCTCAGTTAATTTTTATGTTCATGTGCCAGTTGAGGTTTTTTGTTCTTTTTAGTTCTCTTTGCTCTAAAGTCAGCAGGTAGTGGGTGTGAAATGGAAGTGGCTCTTCTAGCTAATGATCAAATAACCAAAATATAATAGCAGTCCTCTAGTAAATAAATACTGCATTTGTCTCTGCTAAATCAATAGAAGCCTCTGGTCTTCCATTTGTATAGCTGTACTTAAAGTGTTAATTTTGCTTTCCTTTAGCACCTTGCAAAATGATGACATTAGCAACCTTGCTGAGGTTCTGACTATGCAATTAGCGCAAGAAGTGGGAGAAAGCACAATGTATTCATGAAATGAGTATTGTATATTAACTCACTAGTAAATGATTTTTAGAGCCTTGTTCAATTATAGCATAACTCTCAAAGTTCATCCCTAAGCAGGAAAACTGAATTGCTAAATGGATGTAGATAGTGTGATTAGTCAGGCACCTTTTTCAGGAAGGGAAATACTGGAGTGAGTGAAACCTGAAGTGGAGCCTGCAGTAAATCTACACCATTAAAGTTCACAGCTTTTTGGTTCATCCCTTTCCAGGTTCTGATTGCCCACACTGCATAAATGCCATTTTTCTCCCCAGCAAAGCAGCTGTTTCTGTTTTGAGCAGTTCTGAGCGTGCTCCTGGAAGGGTGTGAGGAAACGGCGTGAATGAGACCAAGCCATGTCTGGGGTCCTCCAGGGTCTGTCAGCTCCTTCTGCAGCTCTGAAACACAAAATTCTCTGCACATCCTCGTGCTACCCCAGGGAAAGTAACATGCAATGTCAGTGTTGTGCAGGGACAGCCCTCACATCTCATTAAAAAATGTTAAAAAAGAATGAATCAGGTTTTTAGATCATAATCAAAAATTCAGCCAAGTGCTGTGCAGGATTTTTAGTAGTGTGTAAGTGTAGTGGTAGTAAAGGGTTAAACACACACATCTTGGATTTTTCTGACCCTGAGGAGATAAAAGAAGTGGCTGGGAAGAACAGGAATGTGGTTCTTGCTTGGGATCATAACAGGCAGAGTTAAATCAGGAGGAAAATTTTCTCCTTTTTGAAATACGCCTGCAAAGCACTGAGCTCTTGGTGTGGGGTGGGGTGTGATGTCTCTCTCCTCCCTGATGTGCAGGTCTGTCCTGGACAGTGTCAGCTTTATCCCTTTTCCTAAATGTTGCTTGTGGTAGCAAACTTGAGAGGAACGGGTGTACACTGAGTCTCTGCTGCTGTAACTCAACTGTTTTCTATCCTAAACTAAAGCTTTAAACCAAATATCTGCAAATCACAGTGCAGTGCAGATGAGCTGGAATTATTTCACTGCTTTCTTTTCCATCTGAGCTCTGCTAAAATTGCTGTTGCTATAGCAAAGATCTCCTTGTGTTTCCTTTGTTGACACAGGCTGCAAACATGTTTTGAACATTAAATATACATCTCATTGAAATGCATTTTATTATATTTCTTGCTGATTACACTTTTTAATAAGATTAAATTTTCTTCTGTAGGGGTCCAAAAACATCAGTGGTGTTTTAGTCAGAATCTACACTGTGGTAATAAAGACATGATCACCTCAGTACTACCAGGGTGGTACTGGAATATATAAACTTTTTTTAATAACAGTAAAGGAACTTACAGCAGAATACATCCTCTGTGGATGTCAGGATACAAAAACTGTTGATTGTCCTTTAAAATAATTTTAACACCAGTAATTAAAGAGCAAAAAAGAATTTGCATTCCTAATGTGTTATGGTGTTGTCATTGATTTAGGCAGGACTAAGGACACTTCATGATATCGGCCCAGAAATACGCCGAGCTATTTCCTGTGACTTGCAAGATGATGAACCAGAGGAAAACAATCCAGAGGAGGAGGAAGATGTTTATAAAGTAATGTCAGAACACAACCATGTGAATTGTTTTTTGTATAATATGAGAGTAAAGAATGACCTTATCCTTGAATATGAAATAACATAGTGATACTTTTAAACCCCTCAAATCAGAAAATAGAAATATTTTATAAATAATTATATGTTATACATAAATCTATAAAAATGGTAGTATCAGGACACTTGCATTTCTTCATAAATTTAGGAAGCAATTCCTACAGGGTGCTTCTCCTGCCCCTAATTCTTTCTCATTAATTCTTATTTTTTCTTAAGCAAATCCTATCAAAAGGTATGAACCTTGCCATCTCAAATTTTGATAGTGGCAAGGTTGAAACTGGTTTTAACCTCTGCAGTGGTAGATAGGAAGGAGAGAATGAAAGTCTATGCAAGCAAACTACAACAGATACAGAGCTGCATATTTAGAAATGAATACATGGGGTTACACAGAGATCCACTAAATAAAATGCCATTTCCAATCACATGAGGGATATCAATAAGAATCAATCAGAAAAATATTAGGTTTCCTCTTTATATTATTTAGTCCTAAGTGGTAAACATGTAGATTTGGTGCTATAATCAGAGGCAGTCTGCAAACCATTTGTCAGCCAGCAAGAAAACTTATTTTTTCCCAAGCATTTCAGAAGAAGCAGATGTAAAACCATGCTTCTGCAGGAATTACAGCAGAAGCCCCATAGCTTGCTACTGTCCTTTGCAGAAAGGAGGATGTGGCACTGGAGACAGTGCCTCAGCTGCCACCAGTAGATGCATTTCTCTGCCAACCATCATTACCTCCTGTCTTCTCTAGATTGAGCTGCAACTCAGACTGCTGTCATCCAGGACCCACACCTGGCTAGACAGGGAGGCTCCCTAACCTGGGTCAGGTGTCCAAGACAGCTGCATGTCACAGTCATACCTCAGCACCTCATCCTCTCTTTCACCATCCATCACACTCCCAGGGCTGATAAACAGAAACTCTTTCTTGTACCTCTGCGAGAAGAAAGAATGGAAGCACTGGAGCTGAATGTTCCCTCCTGGGATTTGCTTGCAAGCTGTTGCATGGCACTCCATCCTGTCTGAGTGACTCCTGCTGCAAAGCCCTGCCCTGGGAGAGCAGCACAGAACTCCACCAAGGCCTTCCCAAAAATTAATCAAACACATCTCTTTCTGAGGAAGCTGGTGCATGTTCATTATGGGAATCTAGGTTTCTCCTGCGTAATAAAATATGGAGAAAGCTGGATATGTCACTTTTACTTGGGTGGAAAAGAATAATGATCACAGCATACTGTTGATTTGACTCTGAAATACAATATTGTCATCACCACAATCACATCTCTGTCACTTCAGGAGATCCCATCTGAAGCATCATAAAATTAGAAAGAAAAATCACAGGTTACTTGAATTGCTACTTTTCTATGCATGTAGGAGAGAAAAGTAAGTTGTCACTGTCAAGAGTATGTTCTGTTAAGGTATCTGATATAATTTTCTCTTTCTCTTCCCCTAAAACAGAGGAATGGTGCCCTCTTTGGCAACCACATAAACCACATTAGCAGTGACAGACGAGATTCCTTTCACCAAATCAACACCACACACCGTCCCTTACACGTCCAGCGGCCTTCAATTCCCTCTGCAAGTGATCCTGAGAAAAACATGTACCATCAGGCAGGAAACTCTGTGTACCACAACCACCATAACCACAACTCGGTAGGAAAGCACGTTCCAAACTCAACAAATGCCAATCTCAATAATGCCAACGTGTCCAAAGTCCATGGGAAACACCCAAGTTTTGGGAACCGTGAGCACCGATCTGAGAACAGTTACCGCTCACACTCCAGGACTGACCACGAGAAGAGAAGAAGGCCAAGCAGTAGGAGGTAAACTTAAATATGCCTTTGTTTTTAAATAAACTTAGAAATACACTATAGAAAACTTGAGCTAAGTGAAATTAATTTGAATCTTCTTTTCTGTTGCCTAACGATTTGTAAACTGTATTTAAAATGTAGCGCTGATGAATGGGAAATGCATAAAGCTTTACTGAGGTTTGAAAGTAGCAGTTTTCTTTGAAGTGAAATCATTAGTTACAGCACAGACATTGTAATCACCAAAGAATTTCTCTAAATGCCTTGTTCTTAAAATATTTTTCTCATTTTCGTGGCCTACCCGGATAGAACACGCTACTATGAAACATATATTAGGTGAGTTGATATTGTCCTGACATCCTGACATAATTGAAGAGGACAGGAAGTTTTTATTTTTTGTTTTTTCCCTCTTCTTTCCTGTTTCTTTTCTAAATTACCTATATAATGATACATATGCTCAGTAACTCAAGTGACAATTTCTATTTTTTTACTGCTTGTTGTAAAAGGACAAACTTTTGTTAAAGTTCAAAATTATTCAAGCCCTTTTGAATAATTTTGAGAGTCCAGGCATGTTTCTGCAGTTTTTAACAGGCTAAAGATCACATCTTATTGCAGCCCTTGTTAAAAATTTACTTACCAAGACTGGAAAAACCACTGGTGTTAGCTTTAATAAATGTTAATGTGTACAGTTCCTTTTATAGGGAACCCAAAATCTTTCCTGGTCTTCTGTCTACTTGTTTTCTAAGGCACTTCTTAAAATATAAGATCTATTGTTTTAATTAAAGTGCATTGCTAAATGGATGCTCAGTGGTGGTTTTAATGTCTAGATTTGCATACCCATTTCAGATTTTGTTTTGAATACCTCAGTGAGAACTTCTTAATATTTGAGCCATTTGGCAAATTCAGGCATTGGAGAGAGGATGTGTTTTGCCAAATCACAACGTATACAATATAAAATGTCTTGAATGTATTTGATTTCACTGAGCATCCTTTTATTATTTTTCTATTGTACCAGAAGGAAATAAAGGCCATCCTTAAGAAACAGATACATCATTCATGTTCTGAACTGCACTGCTGTAACACCACATCCTGAATAGAGAGTTGTTAATGCTTGTATTTTTCTTCTCCTCTTTGAAGAACATTAAAAAAATGATAAGAACATTATAAACAATATATAATTCATATAAATAGAATAAAAATTCCTATTTGGTTGCTGCTTCCAGGTCTGACACTGGTGATGGGCGCCGCCCGACCATTCGCCGGGAAGAACACGAAGTGCAAGACTACTGCAATGATGATCATTATCTGACAGAGCAGGACTATTACAGTGGAGAAGAATACTATGAAGACGACAGTATGTTGTCAGGAAACAGGTGAGGACATTTGTTAAATAAAAATATTTGTTAAATAAAAAGGCGTGCAAAAATATTTTGGTATTTTAGGTACATAGATGTAAAGGCTTCACTAAGCACATTGACACTGTCAATTCTCTAATGAAATTAATATTCCACAACTGCTGGAATGGGAAATGATGAGTAGGAAAGGAGAGTATTCCATAGATGGAATGTTTCCCTTCTACTGACTACATTCTGTAGTGTCTCAAAAATAATCTCCACTTCCGTCCATTTTAAAAAAATGTTCAAGTCTAGCCCAGAAGTAGAGGAATTTATTGCCATTTTATCTTAGATCCATAATTGGATATGTTAAAGTGCCAGACACACTGAATTCTCCTCCTCCTTCTCCTGCTATATGGGCTACATTCACCAGCTGAATTCTGGCAAGATTGGCACCCTAATCTGCATCCCATGGATTTGCATGAAAGCTAATTTTTACAGAATTCTCAGGTCACTATTTTTTTTTGTATGATAGTCAGCATCAAGTAACACCCTTTCAAGATCTGATTTTAAACATGAGAATATCCAGAATGTAAGAGGCTTAAATCCATTCTGATCTTCTTTGCTCTGCACCTTACTCAGGGCTCTCAAGAGAACATGGCAGGAGTAGAAGGGAGTATTTATTTTATTTTTTTAAGCAATGTGTGACTGAGATCTTACATTTTTGCCTGTACTCATAAGAATAAATTAATTGAAAATACAATATGATTAAAAGTTTAACCTGAAAATTGACCTAGTAGAGAAGTATATGCCCTCTCAAAATCCTACAGAGACTGCATTTTAAATCTGACTTGTGCAATTACAGAATGCAGTGTCCAATTCTCTTCTTGGAGAAAAAGTAGATTTGAAAATCTTTTAGAAGGAAACTAATTTTTTAACTTGTAACTACTTACAAAAACTCACTGAAATAATATTTTCTTTTTTTTTTTTAAATGCAGGCATAGATATGATTATCACTGTAGATATCACTGCCATGAATCAGATTTTGAGAGACCAAAAGGTTACCATCACCCACATGGTTTTTTTGAGGAAGATGATTCACAGATCTGTTATGATACAAAAAGATCTCCTAGGAGACGGCTGCTACCTCCAACACCACCACGTAAGTGCATTAAGGACAATTGCTTTGCAAATCTGAAATAATTCAAATACATTTAGACAGATTCTAGTTTAAAAAGGATTTTTTATAAAACTTGGAGTTTAAGTATCTTATTTCAGGTTGACATTGGTACTTTATTCTGCTGTCTCAGGAATGATGCTTAAAATTCTGTTTTTCTTCTGAGGGAGAAGATGCTTCAATTTATAGATAGAGTTAGCATTGTCAACTGATGTTTTTTTCTGATTCTTGAATTTTCATTTCTTCTCCTCCTTATATCTATCCCTTCATTTTTCCTTATCTCAAGAGCAATATTGCTTTATATGCATTTCTACAAAATGTCATGGTTCTTATCTTGCAATCCTGTCTTTGTATGTTCCAGGCCATGCTGCAGAGATCAGCAGTGCTAATCCTCTGGTGAAACTAGGCACAGACTCAAAATTCTTGGGTTTGGTCTTTGACGTCTGAGTGCAAAAGCAACCTCTTTTTAAGGCTTTTTCTTGTCTCAGAGATTCTCAAGTGTATTGAGATAATTTTATATCTGAGGTACAGTGTCAGACTGTTTAAAGCTGCAGAAAGCTGTGGTACAAGGCAGCAGCAAAATATATTTTTCTATAATAAAGGCAGCATTCTCCAGCAATACTGCCAGTACTGGATCTGCACTTTAGGCACTCATCGCCTTATCAGACTGGCAATGCTCTCTGCTTTTTGGCTTTCTGCCCTCAGGGGGCACAGGGGCAGAATAAGTCTTGTATCACAGAGAGAAAATAATTCAGCTGAACAGTAGTGAAGGGTACAGAAAACGGCTGTCTTTCAGTCTTTCAGCTGCTCTCTCTTTTCAGAAGGGAAACACATCCGATGAAGGACAGACTGTGAAAGGAGACCCCTGTACATCTTTCTGCCTCTCTGATAACAGAGGAATTTTATGCCAAATAAATAGATAGATGCTTTGTATATCCATTCCACAGATTGCAGGAGAAAAAAAGTTTGCATAAAAATTGTCCTGGGTCTGCCCATGAAAATGTTTTGAGTGGAGGGTTAAAGGTTTCCTCTAACTGCAGTCTTGGAGATAAAGTTTTAATGACCGTGTTTGGCAGTCATTTATTTAGAGGAAGTTATGCTTCTTATCTCATCTACAGGAAACTAGATTAAGGTACTAGATAAGATTACTTGATATCCTAGGATAAGAGGACATAGTTCTGATCGAAGTTGCGTAAGGGTAATTTAGGAAGTCCTTGACTTTCACCAATGTAATGTCATAAGAGCAATCAGTGTCAGACCTCCTGTCATAACTATTTATTTTATACTCAGGAAAAAAGTTGAGAGATTTTAACAGCTCAGTATCTGAGTAGATTTTAGAAGAATCTCAAATCTATTATTTGTAAGTAGTGTATGGGCTATTTGGCCTGGGGAGGAAGGCTTGATTGTTTCACATTATAAAGAAAAAAGAAAAAAATAGAAGATGCAACTTTGCACTCAACAGTTCCTGCTAGCATCTGAATCAGTCCAAGTGAACATAAACCCAGTGCCTTGGCTGAGTACTGCAGTCAGTAAATTGAGCTCTGTGCAAGCTTTCTGGGTGCTTCTATGCCAAACTCATCTCCACAGTATTTGAGCAGCTTCCAGAAGTGTACTGAGGAACAATTGAGATTTTCTTTCAGCCTCTTCTTTGCAGGGAAGCATGTGCAATGAAGTGCCTTGTGTTGGATGAGGGGACTTTTTGGGTTGGTTATTTTACATTTTGGTGCTGGGACATTTAGCATATGAGGATCAGGAGCTAAGGCTTACATCCCTCTGTTTGGATTTGTCATAGAGACAAGGGAGAGGGACAAAGTTTGCTTTAGTTGGACAGAATGACCTCGTGGAGGTGCCTGTTTTGGTTCAGTGGCTCTTTGTTAGTATCCAGCATGAAGTGTCTGCTGATAACTGTGGGGTGCCATAACTCCATGGCACTTGGTACAGCTAGGTTCTCTCCAGTGTCCCACTCCAGCGCTTACAGCTGTGAGGGTGGATCTGGATCCCAGCTATGGTTCAGCATCCAGGCTCTCTGAGCATTGAAGCTGGCACAGGGGAATGATACCCACATGCTTCCCATAATTCTGCAGGCTTGCAACAAGATCAGCTGAAACATCTCCACGTCAGCCAAACATCTTGATTCAGTTCAGATTTCTACTTTTTTTTTCTACGATGAATATCACATAACAGCATAAACTGTGGATGATTGCTGTCCTAAGCAACAGAACAAACATCAGGAATTGACAATCTGAGTTGACTTGAATTTGGTTTTACATATTGCATATTGCTTCCAAGGAACTGCAGATTTCATATTTCCTTTGGGAAATCTGGTTTATTAGAATAGAGAGCTTGAAGCCATGGGGAGGAAAGAAGAGTCACAGCAGGTTATGGCAAAACTCTGCAGTTGAGAGTCTGAGCCAGTCAGCTGCATCAGAGAAGCTTGTTTTCTGAAAGAGCTGCTTCCAGTGCTGTCATGTTAGGTTCCTTCTATGATTTCTACCTTGGACTGCTTTTGCTTATGTGGTTAATCTGTCCTTTATCTTATAACCTGCCACTTGCTTCTATTAGTACAACTTTTTTCTTACTGGAGGATCTGTTTTAATTTGTATCACAGCTCACTCATCCTGGAATTCTGGAAATAATAGACTTAGAGGAAAAATACTTTGTTTTTCTAATGAATTATGGTTTCCCTGTAGCACACAGACGATCTTCCTTTAACTTCGAATGCCTCCGCCGACAAAGTAGCCAAGACGACATCCCGCTCTCTCCTAATTTTCACCATCGCACGGCTTTGCCACTTCACTTAATGCAACAGCAGGTAAACTCAAACTCTTCCTTAACCAACAGTGGATTAAATCTTTCTAGCCCCTACATTGCACTCCTGACTTGCACTGTTGTTTGAGCAGTACTGGTGTACTCATTGCTAGACTCAAGGCTTCTGAAACATTGACCTTGTACAAAACACAGAATGAGCAGCCTGTCCCTTGGACCCTGAGTGCTCACAAAGAGTCACCATGCCCTAAATTTTGACCAGGACTGCATTATACAGCAGCTGTCTATTAATGTTTGCCTATCTCAACTCCATTTTCAAGCACAACTCAGACACCTTCTGACGCTCAGTGCCTGGCTTGGAAAATGCTGACAGCTTCCTATCCTGTCCTGGACAGAAGGAATGTTTCTATATTTTGTTTTCTTTAATATATTTTTATATATATGTTTATTTATTAGTATATATTTATTTAATATATTAAAAAAGATTTTGTGATATGAGTAAAATGAAAAACATACCATTTTGTTGATTCAATTTACCAATTTCAGTCCTGTTCCTCTATTACACATTAGAAAATGTTAACTTTGCATAGCTGCTGCCTGAGAAATTGGTTTGAGCTAACTGCTGAAGTGAAAAATGAGTACGACTGAGCATTTGAAATCACTAACCTCTAAAACGCTTCCCTTTGCCAGGTGATGGCTGTGGCAGGTCTGGATTCCAGCAAAGCTCATAAACACTCACCGAGTCGCTCAACGCGCTCCTGGGCCACCCCGCCCGCCACCCCTCCCAACAGGGAGCGTTCCCCCTACTACACCCCTCTGATCCAGGTGGACAGGGCTGACTCCACAGAGCACATGAACGGCAGCCTGCCCTCCCTGCACAGGAGCTCCTGGTACACGGATGACCCCGACATCTCCTACAGGACGTTCACCCCAGCCAGCCTGACCGTGCCCAACGACCTGCGGCACAAACACAGCGACAAGCAGAGGAGCGCCGACAGCCTGGTGGAGGCGGTGAGTGCTGCACGGACCCTGAGCCAGCCAAGAGGGCCCCTCTGGGACGTTTAGGGTTAACTCTCCAAGGCATAGAATTAGGTTTGATGACCCAGGTTTTATCTTTTATATTTTTTTAGATTCTGTGCTGCTTTAGTGTGTGGGTCTGAGCTTCATGTTAGGAGAAAGTAAGCTCTCTTCACAGAGTAGGGAAGCAAAACAATTCTAGCTGGGCGCCAAGGACAACCAGCCCATATCTCAGGCCCAAGAGCATAAACAATGTGGACTGAAGAGAGAAAAACAAGAAGGATGGGACTTCATAAGCTAAATCTATAATTGGATAATTAATTTCAATATGCTAATGGACCAAAACTTATAAAAAGGAGAGACCTTATGACCAGTCGTCCATTTTGTGACCATTTTGGGTTCATCTTGGGTGTAGCCCTGGTTGGACTCTGGTGTTACTCAAGGTGGATCCATTGCAGCCTTCTACTAATCACCTACTTTATAGTTTAGCTGTGTCTATTCTCTGGTCTAGGTCAGCCTTCACAAGGCATCAAGTTCACATCAACGCAATGAAAATGGATTTTTTTAGTTTTATAGCCACAAACTGGTTTTAGGTAAAGAGGGGAATTTATTCATAACTGTTGTGTAGTTAAGGGTTTCTACTGAATCCAGGTCCTCAAATTAGTGAGATATTAATCAGAGAACTAAAGACACTTTAGAATTTTGAAAGTTAAATTTTTTAGATGAGCATCAGTTCTGAAGTATCCTTCCACAATGGCAATAAGGAAGAGATATATATGCCTGTTCTCGATTGTTTGTACAGAAATTAATCCCCATTTTTGCAGTAATCTGAATAAAAGATCAAAAAACTCTGTGAATCAATGTTTTAAATGCAGAGAGGAGAACAACCGCAAGGATTGATTTGTAGGTGTACTAAAGAATGCTAAGAATTCCCTTTTATATTTAAAAATATTTGAACATAAAGTGTGTACAGCATTTCTTAATCATAGTTAATGTTGTAGCTTCAACAACATTAGTTGTTGTAGCTTGTTGTGTATATAATTTCTTAATTATAGTTAATGTTGTATCTTCCATCCATCACTTCCTTTCCATTGCTGTGAGCTGTACATTTTATTATGTTTTTGCCAATGGGAATTCAACATCTTTTTTCCATGTACTCTAAAGTACCAAGAACATACAAAATTCTGTATTTCAGACAATTGTTCTAACTGCACCATCTGAGATGTATTAACTGTTGTCTTTAGTGCATCAGCCTGATGACTGATGTTCAGCAAAGACTACTGCCACATCTCTAAGGAGAAGTGCCAGATGTACAGCAGCACCACTTACATTATCACACATCATGGTGTTCTTTGGAGACTTTTCATTGTTGATTTAATTATTATTTACCTGTGCAGTTTGGCTGTGGGTTGCTCCAGTGATTCAGCATGGGCTTTCTGGTGCTTTCATCAATGAGCAATGCTCTGGTCTGTCTGTTGTTCTGTAATTCCACTGAAATTCTCACTCTCTCCCCTCCCTCTGCCAGGTGCTTATATCTGAAGGCCTAGGAAGGTATGCAAAGGACCCTAAATTTGTTTCGGCTACGAAACACGAGATTGCTGATGCTTGTGACATGACTATTGATGAGATGGAGAGTGCAGCAAGTAACCTTCTCAATGGGAATATCAGCAATGGGACTAACGGGGATATGTTTCCAATTTTAAGCAGACAAGATTATGAACTTCAAGATTTTGGTCCTGGCTACAGCGACGAAGAGCCGGAAACGGGACGATATGAAGAAGACTTAGCTGATGAAATGATATGCATTACAAGCTTATAGTATTTAGCAAGGAAAACGTTCTAATAACAGAAAAAGTGCCTCGTAGTTTCAAGATGCTAGGCACTAGCTGGAGTGAATAACCAATCCAAGTTTTGTACGAGTGATGCCGCACCTCAAGGAAGCCATAACTAATAAATTTATTATCTCCAGGTTGCCGAAATGTGAACAGAGCTGCAGTAGGTCGAGTCTCCTCCCATGGAATCTTCCGTTCCTCTGTAGGAATGAGGTTCTTTTGAAACCAAGCAGATTGTGACAATCAGTTTTTTGAGGGCTAGAGCAGGATTCTGAGGTGTTATATCTTGCCTGTCTTTCAACCTCGTGCTGCTGTCCTTCCTAGTAGAGCGGGATTTTGTCAGTGACAATGTCTCTATGGGTCTGGCACAGGATTGTGTGGGAAACAGCAACATGAGATGAGTGATGACAACCAATAATGTCATTACCTCAGTGCTCAAAGCATATCAGCTACCATTGCATATCCATTCTAACATTGTTTTCAAACTTGCCTCCTGATTTCTTTTCTTAATGCTCTTCTAAAACACGATTTGTCATGCTCTACCCGTTAGAGATCGTTGGAAAAAGAAGTTATATAAAGAATAATCCGTCATATGTAACATCAGTTTACATAGGAAAATATCATTCAGATGGTCTGTTTTCTGACTATCATGTTAAGGGCAAAATATACTGGAATAATTGCATTCTTACTAATGCACTTGCAACCAGGTTATAGTAGAATTAGATAAGATAGTTTGCTAAAAATTATATAGTAGAAAATATTGTAAATTAATTGTAATATACAATGATTTGTATTTGTAAAGAGATGTTCTATATTTTGTAATTATTGTACCGTAATTGAACTGCAGCAATATTTATGGACCCTAATTATTGTAACTCTCCACAGAATTCTAGATAGAAGTATTTTTACTTGGAATATACAGATCTATAGCATAAATATTTAAATAGAGCCACCTCTCAGTGTAAATCTCTTTTTGGGATAAAGTGTCAAGTGTGAGCTTGGCAACAGATCAGATTTTTTTTAAATAATTGAGTCAAAAGAATCTCTCTGCAAAAGGGATACACCATTGACTTCTCAGTCTTATACTTGGAAAGGTTAAAAACTTAAAGTAATTTCTTTTTTTTTTTTTTTTTCACTGAAAAGTAATCTCTAATTTTATTTTTGTAATAACTCCATGCAAAAAATCCAGAACCTTGGCAAGTTCATGCCAGGGTGTTCCTGGTCATAAGAAAATTTTGACAAAGTACATACCCTAAATTGACACAGAATATATCTGAGGAAGAGAATATTTCAGAGTAAATGAAACCACTTTCTTTGCTTGAAAAGAGAAGAAATGTGATAGTATGATTCTACAAAGAACCAAAAACCTTGATACAAAAAATATTTTGTTGCCTCTACCTTTCTGTTGTTCTATGTGTACTATTTCAAAGATTTATTTTTATGCAATCAAGAGAGGGCTTCGATATTGTTCACAATGCAGTAAAACCCTGAAATGTCTTTGAGGCTGAAATGACCTTGGAGGATAAATAAAACACCCTGAAAGCTACTGTCTATTTTGTTAGCACTGGATAACAATGACTTGTTCTAACAAGTTATCTTATCAGGTTTTACCTGTAGTTCCTATGCTAGATAGCAATCCAGTTCACATTTTTACAAATGTGATGTTTAAAACATGTCAATAAACATTTTGTACATAATGACAGTTTCCTATGAATAGCTTACAGACTTCCTCTGAAATCGTTCTTATTTTAAATGCCAGGATAAGAACTTAAAGGTTTGTAAATTATTTCTTGACCTACATCATTTTGTATTAAAACAAATGCAAAATGTTCTTCAAAATAAAACTGTGTAATAATTTTATTATACCTGGGAGTTCTTTTACTAATATTTTTTCACCAAGGAGTTTCAAAGGTTAAATTCAATTTTCCATGTTATAAGAACGGGAGGGAATGTGTGGAATACGGAATCAGTCTGCAGTGTCACATCATGCAGGTCTTTTATGAATGGTTGCTGTTAACCACAAAGAAATAAAACAGAGTATTCATGTGGAAAAGGGATTACTACTTCTCCAGAGACAGACCTATGGAAATGATTAGGAAAATGTGACTAGAATACCCTGAAACGTCTAAATAAATTTTCTATGCTGTCTTGGGAAGCTCTTGGGTAGGTTACCCAGCAATATTCACTTTGTACCCTTTCCCAGCTCACAGAAACAAAATTTGGGAGGCCAAAATGGAGCTATCCCTATGAAGTAAAAATGAGTAGATTTCAAAGTTCTACCTACTGTGGTAAAGCCACTTCTGATAACCACCTTCAATGCAACTGATGTTAAACTTTAAAAAAAAAGGAGGAAAACAATCTCAGAATTGTATTTTGTCCATACATGGACAAATGTGGTAACAAGTAATCAATATATGCATAATTGTGTGGTAATTGGCATCCTTAGAATACTACCAAATCGTAGTAATTAGTACTAAAAACCTAGAAGTTCTCTCAACAATTAAATCATTGTTTATGAGACTCCAAATATTTTATATATGTATTTAATGACACAAAATACTAGTAAAGAATTAAACACTGGTAAGTATTCTACAGTGAAGTAAATTCACTGAAAAAGTGAATCTATAACATATTCATATTTGAACAGAGTCTTTTTTTGGAGCCTGGCTGACAGAAGAATTGAGACTAAAAATTGTAATAATGTAATAAGATATGCTTGTGTTCTCCCTCTTCATTTAAAATATAATATAAAAAGTATTTAATTACTTTTATTATCATTTAATGATATATATCTAAATTTTATATAATTTAATATATTTATGCTTTTGTTATTCCTCAAAATCCGTTTTTATTTTATAGAATCCATGTTTATTTTATAGAAGATGTATATTCCAAGCCCACTTTTCCAGTGCTCCTATACCTGCCTAATTTGGTTGCAGACTAATTGACAGTGGGCACTTGGCAAGGATTTTAAGGTTGTGGTCTACAAAATCTTACATAAATTGAATACAATGCAATTTTACAAATACTGCTATATTCTGCTGCTTTTAAAAGCACTTCTCATACTGAAACAAATTGAGTTGAAATGTGTGTACAAAAGAAACGTTTTTGGTCTCTTTTCTTTCTCAATCTCATTGTTCCCAGCCAGAGACCTCCAGCTGCCTGGAGCATCTGCAGCAAGCCATTGCCAAGGAGATGCTGGTGTTCTCTCTTGCAGTACCATTGCTGGTCCAAGCATGCTGGCAGGTCTAGTAATTCTTGAATTAAACCACTTTTACGGTTAACTGGTTTTGAACATATAATGTATTATCTACATATTTATAGAATTTATATCTGGGTAGAATTGGGAATAATCAGACTGTGTTGTTTTGTTAAATAGGTAAAACTCTGGAATTACAAGCTGTGTTCTGCAGTCCAGTAAGGTGTAAAAGATGATTAATTGCAGCTGTGAGACTGCCAGTGCTCCACAGGATGTGTCAGAATAACCTAGACCTGGTTTAAGAACCCTTTGGCAGACTTGACTCTGCTGGAAGTCAGTACAATTTTAACAGGAATTCAATAACAGCAGCCAGGTACAACACAGGACAAAGTAATGCTAAATTGATTCTACTTAAAGATTTCCCCAGGGCAACAAACCCTCCAGCACTGCATCAAAGCAATCTCCTGAGGGAGCCTCAGTGTTCTACAGCAGTGAGGCTGGAATTAGTAAAGCAATAGCTCACAGCAATGAAAATGTTCAAGTGTTTAGAAGGAGAGGAATCTACAAGATGTCTGTGGATGGTTAGAACTGCAAGAAAAGATTATGATATTTCAGAAGAAATGCCTGATTACCTGATTTCTCAGTGCAGCAATGAGGATAATACACATGAACATCTAACCTTGCCATTTACTCCTTGTTTTTAGAGCTTGGCATAACAGCAGAGAGGTCTGTGCATGTTCAGTGGTAAGTTATGCAAGCCAGTGGCCAGTTAATCCTCTGAAGTTGCATAATAACAATCCCATCTTGCATGCCTGGAGTGGAAGCCCACATTGTAAATCTGCAAATGCAGGAATTTCAGTGTCTCACCTTGCCAAACTGCCTCCCTTCCAACTGCACAGGGCTGTGGTAAGTCTCACCAGTGTATATAACTTAAAATATCCTTATTGTATTTCAAATGACATTAGAACTTATTGAACACCCTTAAAGATAAATCTCACAAGCATAAGTGCTGAGAAAGAATTATTTGCCATGAGGACGTACACAATACACAGTCCATGCTTTTCTCAAAGAGCTCACCAGAGGAATTGTCTCCTTAACTCAGCTAATCAATCACCTGTGATGTGAAATATTCTTGTTCTTCCCCTCATTTCAAAAGAATGTATCACATACATAGAAAGGGTTTACCTGTCTCCCTTTGGAGCAGAGTTCACTGCTGTTATCTTCCATCTTCAGTGGTTTTGTTTGTGTTTATGCAGATGCTCTGAGGAACTAAGTCCTTTCCTTCAGCAGAGCTTCCAGTCAGTGCCTGACAGAGAGCAGCAGCAGGTGCAAGTATCTGCCTTAAACATCTGCAGTTGTCCCTCCAGCCAACATCTGACTCAGCAAGGTCTTCTACAGTCTGTTAAAATTGTGTAAAATTCCAATTTTTTTGCAGAAAAGATGTTTATTTTCTTTGCCACAAGTCCTGGGCAATCTTAGGCTGCAGAAGATTTTACTTTATGATTTGACATCTGCTTAGTCAGAAGTTACTTTGGAATACTTAATAAATACAAAATAATCAATGGAATAAATTTTCTTCAGTGAGTTCAGTTTCTTTAGTTTTTTTTTTTTTTTTAATCAGTACCTGAAAGTTAGTTTGACAGCAAAAACAGCCATGAAAGCTCAAGTATCTTAACTTACACATCTGAAAACGAAAAAAGCATAGATTTAAGTCCTAACTAGAATATAGCATTTGTTCACTGAATAAGATATTTGCCTTCTAATTTAAAAAGATGTCTTCTCAATCATCAATATCTGACCTTATACAGTTATTCTGAGTAACATATAATTTTAAATATAGTTTGGTTGTAATTTTTCTAAATAAAATTTGAGTGATAGCAAAGCACCATTCAGAATATTTACTGATAAATATCTTTTGCAAACAATCATCTGAGCAAATACCAGTCACTTTAAGGATATTATACAAAGTGCAGATCTCTTACTGCTAGAGTGGTAAAACTACATCAGCTTAAATTGTAAGCAGAATTCTACTAAGTGCTTTGTTAAAAAAAAGTCAAAAGCAAAACAAAACAAAGAGGAATATAATTTTTCCAGTAGATTTTTATAAATTTCAACTCCAGTTCTGCATTTTTAGAAAAATAAGTTCTTATGAATACACTGTGTGTCTTCTCCCTGAATGCTCTACATTTAGAGGCTGATGACCTTAGTGAAACCTAAATCTGGGTGCTATTTGTAAACCATGCATTCCTTTCACAAAGGAAATGTTTGTCATGTTTGACAAACTCTGAGCAAATGCAGGTTCCTCCCTTTCCTATGAATTCTGATACAAATTAATTCAGCTCTTGAATTTGAAATTGCATAAGTGCTTACTTTTGCTTGACCATTCTCTGCAGGATGTGGTGATTACTGACAAGCTGTTTTCCTGGGTAAAATTTGTAGCAGTTAAAATTCTTCAAATAACATAATCATTTTCAGAACAGCTCACATTAATCTCTGCCATTCCTCATACAGTCACATGGTACTTCTTGTGATTTAGAAACAGCTTCTCTTCAACAGAAGATTTGAATTTACCACAAAAGGTCATATTTAATTAAATTTGTGATTCTTGGAGTGTTCTGCACAGGGGCCGGGAGTTGGACTTAATGATTCTGATTGGTCCCATGAAACTCAGCATATTCTATGATTCCAAAAAAAGGAACTTAAGCCAGCTGATTTAAAAAGACCAATAGGTAGTCTAAGACAAAAAAAAAAATTAAAATAGCTATTTTTATAGGATATGTTGTTTTGCATATTTATCATGTTGGCATATTCAGTATGAGATACCAACGTGTGGATAAAAGCCTAAATATCAAATTATATGAAAGGATGAGAATATTAATTTATCTCTGTGTTTCCAAGGTCTTGGGCTTATATACAGGAACATTCTTCTCCTGAAGTGATGGCAGGCCCTTAATTATATCTGCAGCTTTCTCTGCTATCATGATAGTTGGGGCATTCAAGTTTCCAGTGACAACACTGGGCATTATTGAAGCATCAACTACTCTCAAGTTTTCAACACCAATGACTTTTGTTTGGGGATCCACTACGGCGGTGCTGTCTGAAGGCTGACCCATTTTACAGGTGCAGGAAGGATGATAAGCACTATCAGCCTTCTGCCTTATGAAGGCATCTATGTCTTTGTCAGACTGAACATGATTTCCTGGTTGAATTTCAGGCCCACGAAATTTTTCAAAAGCTTTCTGAGCAAAGATCTCTCTGGTCAACTTGACACACTGGCGGAATTCCCAAATATCTCTTTCTGCAGAGAGAGAAAATGAGAAAATTGTAAGTACTCATTTAATTTACCAGTATACACAGAATGCAAAACAGAAAAAAGCAGCATTGTGGGAAAAAAAAAACTGGAAGTCTCACTTCTTGCTGAAAGCCATGATAAAGCAGAATATTTTTTAAAGTCACAGATATTTACATCCACTGTGAACAAAACTGTTTCTTATATTGCACTAGCCCAAAAGGGAAGACATGAACTGTGAGGAATTGCACTTTATCTTGATGTGCCCACTGTCTAGGAAAAGGAAAATAGACTCAGCACAAAGGAGCAAAAGACATTAATTCCTTCACAAGCAGAGGTGGTGATGAAACAAACAGCAAGACACAGCAGATACTGAGAATTCTGACTTCATCCCCAACAGGAAATTCCTTCTAGCTTACACAGTGCTTTGCACAATCACCTCTTATCATACTAGTTGACTTTTATAAATGAGAAATAAGTAACAATGTACCAACCAGCACTTCTGAACTGGTGTTGAGTAGGTACAAAAATCAGCTCCTGAAACAGGCAGGAAATGAGCTGACAGAGCAGGGAGAGGCTGCAGTTACCTGTTGACAGGTAGTTGGGCTCAATGATGGGGTGGTCATTTGGGTCTGAACTCTTCAGCTTCAGCCATCCCACACTTGTGCTCCTCATGGGTCCCACGTGGACCTGCAACACCCAACACAATTCCACCAGGTCTACTTCCAAATTCAGCATGGCTTTTTTGGTTTGTTTTGGTTTTTTTTCAATTTAGACAGACTACAAATTCAGCAAATACAAACACTAACCAGAGATAGTGGAAAATACCGTTGAACATTTTTCCATTTTATATAATTTATTTTTTAAATATGTAATTCCATTGCAGGGACTAAATATTTCTGTCACATCAACTCACAGCTGTTCTTTTCATTTAAAATACAGACATTCCAATTTAGTAGTATCAGAGAACTCTAATACAATCAGCAACTGGACCAAATTATTGTGTCTCAGAAGGAAGGAGATGAGTGAGGAAAAACATGTATACTCAGTGACAGTTCCCCAGAATTATCACTCAGAGTTTTGGATGGAGATGATAGTCTAAAAAGGGGCTTGGATTTGTGCCAGTGAATGAATGTTTCTATACATTTTCACTTAAACCTTTGTCTAAACTACAGAGGAATGGTTTTGTTCCATTGCAAAATTGTGTCCTAACCCACAGCACTAGGGCACTTCAGCAGAGTGAATACTTCATTCAATACTTGCCTTCTTTCCCAGAGATAAAAGCGAAGATAATTTTGGTGGCAATATCAAATGACAAGGCTGTGTTTTCTCCTCTGAAGGAGGTTAAGCAGTCTATTTCATACTAAACTGAACAAAGTATTTTTCAGTATGTAGCCAAATTATCAACATTTATAATGGAGCATAAACCTCCTCGCTAAAGGCTACAAAGCCTTTCTGGAACATTCTCTTTGCCTCACCTGGTAAGCTTCCATAGTGGAAGCAACCCGACCGTGGTCAATCACCTGGGAAGGGAGAAAGTGGAACTGAATGTCGGGGTGAGGCACCCCGGGCTCGCTCCGGATGAAACCCCCAGATTCCAGGTGGGCAGTGGCTCCCTGACCTAGGGAGGGCAAAGGACGGAGAAGATGCCATTAAAATACCTCCAAAGAGCAACAGGTACACTTGCTTTTAACCTGTAGATGCACTACCATGAATAATTGATTTGTACAGCACTAATTGCAAGGAATGCAAATCCATTATGAGCAGCTTGTAGTTTAGGCACTGTGCACCACTTTCATCTGCCTTTAAATTCCTGGATAAATGTAAATATGCATAACTTTGGAAATCCCACTGATGTGAGAATGGGGTGTTACAGTTATGTCACCGGCTCTGCCTCCAGAAGCAGATTTGGATCCTAACAGGAGTGGAGGGAACTGGCTGCACATCCTGATGTTCCTGCGCTGCTCACTCTGTGCACTTCAGTTGTCCCATCAGTCACAAGGAACAGGCAGAGCATCCACAGTGCCTGCCCTGAAGGGAAAGATAAAGCCCTGCAATGTGCCTTATGTTATTTTCATTTCTGTTTAAAACTGTAAGTTAGCCCTCAGTATTTACTTGCATGGTCAAAAGCCACATATACCCAGAATAAGTTGCCAAATAATAACAAAATTCAGCTAGTTATGTGGAGCTCAACTTTGGCCAAGCTATTTTACTGCCATCAAGGATTATACTTACTGATTCTTTTTAAGGTACAATTTATGACTAAGGTACTGTAAAATTCATGTGTCATTCTAAGGAAAGGCAATTCACAGTTACTTACAGGGCAAAAGGATTCTGATCAGAGCAACAAACTAATTCTTTTGAGACAGTTATGCAGAAGTCAGTTCAATAATATGTTTTTATTGACATCACATTGATTTAAAATAGAATATTTTCTCCATCTTTTTAGCAATAGCTTTTCTTAGTAGCACTGATTTTTAAATGTAGAATTTTTATTTGCATGAGATATAAGAATGTCAATAATAACGTCCTTTATTACCTAAGATATAAAAACTTCAAAATATTCTGGTATAGAAGAAAAGAAATAGTTCAAATCCATTTGCAAATTCCAGTTATTTCTCAGAGCATGGAAAAAGATTATATATTAAGGCTCCCAGCCTATAAAACTCACAGATAAAAGGCTGTCATAATTCTAAATCAGTCAGTGGTAAAGTGATTGCACACTTTGCTTCATACCTGTAAACTTCCAGAGCCATTCGAGACCAATCCTCACCATGTTCAGTGGCTTTTGTGCACTATACAGAGTAATAGGTTTGGTGCACTTCTGCTGGACATACACTTCTAAATGATCTTGCAGGTTCTGCCCTACTCCTGCAAGGGGTAGAAAGAGAGGAGGGAGAAGAAAGTGAGAGGGAAAAAAAAGTTATTTTGCACAGAAAGATTGCCCACCATGTTTCAAGCAGAGAACATCTTAAGTGGGAACTAAACCAAGCTCTTAAAAGGGCAGTGGTGACACAGAGCAAGGCCATGAGTCACATCAGCCTTTTGCTCATGTCAAAGTAAGGTTTTACAGAACTAGAATGAAATTAGTTACATGCATAACTAGAATAACAATACTAGTTACATACATAACTGGAATGACAATGGGAAGTTAAATGGAAGATATATCAGTTGTTGTAAAATTGCCACTACTTCTAAACACTGTGCTAACTTCCTTATCTTTAAGGAAAAGTTCATGTTATTTCTTCTATATTTGAATATTTATGACAGTGGGAGTTTACACAATGCGTAGTAGATCAAAACTAATTCAAAACTCTTAATGACAACTGTACTACTTAATTATAAAAATATGCCTTCAGAAAGGCATTTTTCACTGTCAGATGTGGTGAAGAAAGGAGTTTTTTGCTTAGCTGTAAAATCAATGCATGTTTCCACTGATTTGTATAAAATCAATACATCTTTCCACATGTTTTCAACATGTGTTTCAGGCTACACAACTTGGCATAAAGAAAACTCTGTTTCATGATTAATTTAATTTAATGGTCATTCAGTTGCATCCATAGGAAGACAAAAGAAAGAAAAAAATTACCAGGAAGATGGCAAACAACAGGGATCCCCAGTTTTCTTAGATCATCTGCATTTCCAATTCCAGACAACATAAGCAGCTGGGGAGAATTTATGGCACCTCCACTTAAAATAACTTCCTTATTGGCAAAAACCTAAAAGGAAATGAGCACAAATGCCCTAAGATTATAAAGCCTGAGCTGAATGTGAGCAACATCAGGGGCTGCTGTTTGAATATGCTGCTCTGATCCAGATTAGACACCCTTCCCTCACATTTTCCTCATTTCAATGTATTTCTGTCTTGTCAGAATTTTCCACAGAGAGAAGTAATCAAGCTTTTGCTTTGATCATTCCTGTATTTATTCCCATCTTTACAATCCACTCAAACCGTATGGCACAGAAACATTCAGCTCCTGTCCTTGCCAGGGGAATAGCACCCGTGGCACTCGGATCAGGCAGCCAAGCTTCTCTGCCATTTTCAGTAACCCCTTATAAATTAAAACTGGAATCCTAAGGAAGATTTGGAATTCACAGACATGGTAGCTCAAAGTTCTAAAGAGCTTTTTTTTTAAATTCAGCCAAGGTTAAGGTTTGATTTCTCAGCTCATGGTAGTCCTCAAATCCCTCCCCACCACTCACCAAAGCACTACTGATAAAATAGTAGCAGGCATAGATTGAATTTTGTTTTGCTGACAGTTTTTTCATCAAATGGTTTGGTCTGAGCCCTGAGCTGGTCATGACTCAGGCTGCTAAATTATTCCTCTGCCTTTGACTTGGAGTTTTAACAGATTAATGCATATAAATTTGGAGCCCTGTCCCTTTTGAATGACACCTCAGCTATACAGAAAGATGGCAAAATATTGCTATAGTAATATCCAAGGGTAATAATAATAATAAAATCATTTTGACACTATTTATCCAATATGGCCAACAGATGGCCAGTGCTGTTACCTTGCATTTGTTACTGCTTTGCTCTGGGCAATTATTAGCATGTTAAGACTAATAAACTCTGTATCAGAGTCTGTTGAATCAATACTTACAGCTGTATTTTGCATGTTATACAAACTTATTTAACTTATTTACATTTTCCATGGAACACACAGAACTGGTACCAGTTTGTTCAGAGCAGCATTCAAATGATGCTTGCTCAGTCTAAATCCCCTGCAAAGTCAGCACTGTAGTTATTCCTCGCCCACAGAGTTTTTCATAATGTCTCAGCTAACATGCTAAGAGGAAAAAGTGACTGATACACTTTTGTTTGAGTTAGTCTACAATACATTAAAACATTTTCATCTTTTATATGAAATATGAAGTAGAAATGTACTTTTCAGCTTCATTCTGAACTTAAAACCTCCAGGAATGTTCAGTCTACCTTTCCTACTTTTACTGGAGTCCTGGGAGATCTCTAGGACTTCAGTGTTAGACAAATAACAAGTCATTGGCTGGTGAATACATTCTGAATAACTTTTGAATCAGGTTTGATGATCTTTTCATTTTGCTGATGACTGATGTAAAAGAGATTATATCTAAAATATATTATAATATATTTTAGAAATATAAATATATTTTGTATAAACAAAACCACTTTAATGTAGTCAATTGCTTCATCTTGATGGTCATAATGCAATAAAATTATTAGTTCTTCCATCCTGACAGGTATAAAATTTTCCAGAAGGTAAAAGCAGATACTCATCCTGCAGTTTTGATGCTGGAGGAAGGAGGGGAGAGGGAAAGAAGGAAGGGAAATACTTCAAAGATGTATTTTGTACAATACATGATATAAACATATATTATTAACTATATAGAATTCATGCATATATTAGTAGGAATTTTGCAATTAAATGGTCCAGTACTCAGAAAGTCTTTGATCGTGTGTAATTGGGTTTTCAAGACTTTCTTCAACAAAATTGAACTTGATAATGTCACGAGAACAGCAATTAGAGGTACTGTTTTCACAGAAATTTAATAGCTTATGAAATCAGTTAAAGGTTCTGCAACTTTTGTTTCATATTGGTAAAATGATTATCATTTGCAATCCACTTAGCAGCAGATTTGATCTGTGCTTTAGAAAATCAAAGAGCAGATTATTTATACTGCATTTTAACTTCTGGCAGGTGCTCAGTTGCAGAAATTATCTGCTGAGTTTTATAAGGGTTTCTGAACTCAAACCACCCAGATCTGTACTCAGCTCTCTCTAGGGTATTATTATTATTACACTTCGTAATTGTTTTATAGTCCTTTCTGACCAAATATCTTAGTTATTAGCATACAAACCCCATTTAGGCAATATCCTGGTTACAGACTAATCCATAATCAGCTGTTAAGGGAAGTGAGGGTGGTTTGGGTCTTACAGAGGTCAATGGATTGAAAGAGACATAAAATGAACCCATTATCCAGAATTTTGCAATAACAATTCAAGCTTCCTTCCACACAATCACATTTTCAGCAGGAGTTGGACTGAAACTGAGGAATATTCATTCCACAGCCAACCATAAGGCAAGATGTGTCATCCATCCCTTGAGCAATTCATATTCCAGTATCTGGCTTTTACAGATTTTCCTCTGCCAGAATTGTTTTTCAGAAACATCTCCATTGCAGCACTCAGGTCAATGTGCTGGGACAGGACATGGTTGCACCACAGGCTCCAGGCTTACACAACACTCTGTGGAACATCAAGTTATGGCCTGTCCCCTCAGCACTGGCAGATGGAAATGTGATGATGAAGTTAATCTCTAAATCAATGCCACTGGAATATATCATCTACTGCAAAATAACTGACAAGGAATCATATATTGAAAGTAACAACACAACCTCTAAAAAAAAGAGAACATTTTGCACAGTAAAGTGCCATTTTTAATAGACTTTTTAAAAAAATATATATAATTTAGCTTTGATTCATACCTCTCATACTGAAAATTGAAAATCTCTTACCTTTTTCCTTTGCCCATTTTTCACATACTCAATACCAATGCATTTTGTTCCTTGGAACAAGATTTTTGTTACAAGTGTCTTCTCTGCAACTGAGAAATTTGGGCGTGATATGGCTGGGCGAAGATAAGCACTAGCTGTGCTCCATCTTTGACCTACAATGCATATTTGCATTAAACATCAAAACAGTCATGCTCAGTATGCTTCAGATTTTGGCCAATAACCACCAGGATGCCTACAGAGGGAAAGTCTTCATAGAGTTTATAGAGTTCAAAGCAAATGTGATTTGATATAATAATTAAACATATTATTTTAACATAACAAATTTCACAATGACATAATTTAACTGTGAATCAGGACTTTTCCACCAATGCAACTTGCAGTGAAGTGCACAGTACATTGATAGCAAGCTGCTGAGGGATGAATAGGTGTAAATACAGAGTGCCATAGCTGGGCAGTAACCTAAACACTCAAATGGCATTCAGCGCAGATTATCTGTCCATATTTCAACATTATTTCTGGGTCAGAAATAGACATTACTCGAGGACCCTTTCTGATTTACCTTTGTGTATAGTCATGTCCATCCAGCCAAAGCCTTCCTGCTGGTACCCATTCATGTCATCCGTGAAGGGATACCCGGCTTGCTGGGCAGCCTCCAGGAACGCCTGATGGAGAGGATGGTTTGTTTTCCCTCTCGACACGTGCAGGGGGCCATTCCCACCCCTGTACCGATCCGGCCCCAGTTCGTGCGTCTGTGCCTTCTTAAAATAGGGCAGGCAGCGCTCGTAGTCCCAGCCCCGAGCGCCCTCCCTGTCCCAGCGGTTGTAATCCTCGGCGTGCCCGCGGATGTAGACCATGGCATTGAGGGACGAGGAGCCGCCCCACACCCTGCCCCGGGGCCAGTACATCACCCGGCCGTCCAGGTGCCTCTGCGGGGTGGTGTGGTAGTACCAGTTGTACTTCTCATCGCACAGGTTGTACGTCAGGGCGGCGGGCATGTGGATCTTCCACATCAGCCTGGTGCTGCCCAGCACGGTGTCCTTGGGGCCGGCTTCCAACAGCAGCACGGAGCTGTGCGGGTCCTCTGTCAGCCTGTTGGCCAGCACACAGCCTGCGGAGCCAGCCCCCACAACGATGTAACTATAAGAGTCTGTCTTTGCAGAGCTCAGCTGGGATGATGCGCGCGAAATTTTGAGCCGTTCGTTGATGCCGAATGTGTTCTTTAACGTGTGTGCTCTAAACAGGCTTCCTGCTACTTTGCACATCACAGAACTGTGACATTTAAATCCTTTCATTAAATATGACATCTTTACAGATGGTCACTCTCGCAGAATTTCTGACAAAAATCCAGTGGTTTGCCCTAGAAAAAACCCAAAGATACTAATTAAAATGTAAGCATTACTACGGCTAAAATGTCAGTCATTTTCAGGTGACAATGGTATACTTTACCCATTTGCACTACCCAAAAAGTTAACAACAATGGCAAAAAACCAGGTAAACATCATCATCATCATCATCATTATTATTATTGTTATTATTATTATTATTATTATCCTATTATTCTTTTAGTACAGTCTATGCAGCAGTCAAATGTACTATCATAAATTATATGTAGTCTGATTTTTATTTGCTTCTGGTTCCTGAGACAGATAAATATTTTTAAGCATTTGCCAAACCCAGAAGAAGCAAAAGCTTTTGCATTCTTTGCAGTCTCTCTCTATCCACCTCTAATAGCAAGAATTTAAGAACAACAATTTCAAAAACTTCTCTGTGAGTCTGTGACAGTGATATCACACAAGGCAATTCACAATGGAAATGATGAGTATGCTCAGTGCACATTCTGCCAGAGTGTCTCCACAAAACAAATGTGTAAAAAACCCATTTCCAGCTATCCTTAAGGTGAAAACTGCTGGATTTGCAGGTGTCTCCTAACACAGGGAAAGGCAAGATCTGTCCATCTGTGCCTTTCTACCTTGCTACTAAACCTGGATCCTGCAAGAGTACTCTGAGTACAGTTACAATTTAATGCCACCAACTCCTTAGGCTGAGTAAGAATGGCAAGTTTTTTATTTTCAGAGAAGCCTGTGAGCCCTGCAAGTACCACTGGGTTGGGCACAAGGACTCAGTGGCACATTTTCTGTGTGTTACAGGTACTGGCCAGCCTGAAGGGTTTCCCCTGCTCTCTCCCTCTGAAACCATTCCTTTAGGTCTAAACAATTAGTGAAATGGGGAGTCCTTGGACTGTAAATAATATTTCTCCCTGGCCTATGACTTCAGTCTAAGCTGTTGTCCTGCATTCTAGAGACAGCAACTTATCCAGAGTCCACTACACTTATCTCTTCCAGCACTGCCCAGCTGAGAGAGATAAGCAAGAATTCTCCTGAAATACGTTGAACCTTCTGTAACAAAATTAGGTGCAAATTGCTGCTAAATGTTAAAAAATTTCCATGCGCAATTACAATTTATACATGCTCATTTGCAAAAGTATGTTCCTTTACTCTTGGGAGACAGATTGGAAGAAGCATAATTCTCTGACTTTTCTTAGGAAAACTTGTAATAAACTTGTTTGAGGCTGTACAAACCCCAAAACTTCTGAATGAACAACCAACCATGGATAACAATTTGTTCTGTAAAGAAAAAAAAAAAAGATGCTGGGGATATCTCTGAGCCTAAAGTTCACACAGCTGATTCTCCTCACATGGATAACTTGAAATTGTTCCCAGCTGGAGATGGGGAGTGTCAGGTTTTTTTTTTTTGTTTTTACAGGTGAAGTCTATTAAAGGATTCTTTCTTGATGAAAAAGGTTTACCAGCTTCTTGTGGTGCAGCAGTAGAGGTACAAAGGTAGGGAGGTTTTTACTTGTTTTTGTTGAGAGAAAGAGGGTTATGGTTTTGCAATAATTGTGTTTAACCTGCAGGACTGGGGGGCCACAGGACTTTATTGATCCAGGAGCACCACTTTGGTGGGGAAGTTGGCAGAATATGGGCCTGGGCTCTGATAATCTGGAAAAGACACTCTGTCCCAATAGGGAACTATAGTTTTGTGGCTGACTCTTCTAAATGTTGTAGCAGTTTTCTTTGCATTTTGTTGTTATTTTACTTTAAATGGAACAGGACTGGCAGAACAACACCTGAGAGAATTTTTGTTTTGCAAAGAGAGCTGGGAGTAAAATCAGTCAGCAGTGTCCTGGCCCTAACAGTGAAGTGACTTTGGCAGTCAGTGTGTAGATGATTCACAAACCTTGGTGCTTTTGAGTTCTGAAGTGCAGAGGTCAAAAATTAAGTCAGTCTGATTTGATATAAATCTAGCACACTTGTTTTGATTGAATGGATTAAAACACTAGTTTTAATGGAATAAAATACTAGTTTCAGTGCACAATTCTTATTGCCACATTGATTCACACCCACTCTCTTCTTTCAGTGGTCCCTCTGCACGAGCACTATCCTAACCCCATTTCTTCTAAACTGATCCTGAAACAAAAAGGAGAGTAAAACAAAAAGGAAAGTGCCTGAAACACTTACTCCCTGCTCTGTCGACAGAGGAGGAACAAGAACATTCTCTCTGGCAGATGGAAATCATGACCCTCTCCCAGAGATGTTCACAGCACAGACAACACATAATGTAGCGGAGCAATGGGGCTTTGTCAGGACGTTAACCCTTCATGTTACCACCGAATGCTGTCAGGCCTGACTGTGCAGAGCAGGAGGAAGAGCTCCTCAGGCTGAAGCAGATCTTGTTTTTTCTTTCTTTGTTTTTCCCTGCTGCAGACAGTGTAACAAGTTTAAATGTATCTGCTGCAGAATGTTTCGGACTAACTTTCCCTTCATTCCTGCTAGGGAGAAAGTTCATTCACTTTCAAAAACATCGTGGAGAGTTTCATTTCCAGGGCTGAAGGTGCTCAAGCCGACTTACCTCGCCGCTTCCTCCTCTGCACAAGCGTCTGTGGGCTCCGGCGGCTCCGGGCTGCCCGCGACCCCGCTCTGAGGCTCCCGAACCGGACCGGGATCGCGGGGAGCAGGAGGGAGATGGGTCTGTCCCGGTCCCGTCCGCAGGTCAGGGCTCCCACAGGCCGCGTCTGTCCCAGCCCGGGGAGGCCGCTGCTGTGCCGGGGCTGCCGCCGACCCTCGGAGCCGCGGCGGGCGGAGCGCGGGGTGGTCCCTGCAGCGCGGGGGCCCCGGCGGGAGAGGCCGGGCAGGAGCGCGGCTGGGACTTCCCCCGGAACGCACCCTTTGGCCGCTGTGCGGGCTGTGCAGGAGCGGAAAGCGCCCCGAGGGGCAGCGGGCGAAGTCCTCGGCCTCGCCCATCCCGCCCGAGTCCCCGGGCAGCTGCGCTGCCCCGCCGGGACTGGGCTGCCAGCTCCGCCAGGTACTCGCGGTACGGGGCTGCCAGCTCCGCCGGTGCCCCCGGGACGGGGCTGCCAGGTTCCCCGGGACAGGGCTGCCAGCTTTCCCCGGTATAGGGCTGATAGTTCCGCCAGGTATCCCCGGGACAGGGCTGGCAGCTCCCCCGAGGAGCTCCGGGGCGCGGGGCAGACCCAGCCCCGCGCTGAGGCGACCCCGCTCCTTCCCGGAGCGCTCCAAGTTTTTCACCCCGCTCTTAGCGGGGCAGGAAAAAACGTTTCGCCCACCCTCGGCTGCGAAAACGCTTTCAATGGGAGCGCTGGGAGATGCAAGGCGGCTGGGGATGACACCCCGGGTGTCCCCGCTCCTTGCCCGTGCCCCGCTCCGGCGCTGACAGGAGATATCTCTGTATGGAGAGCGCTGGGCGCAGTGCTCGAAGGCAGCCCCTGAAAGTTGAGTTGGAACTTGCAGCTCAGGGCTTTAATTGCGATCCTTACCTGTGCAATGCGTGGTCCCAGAAGAAAGTCTTGGTTAAAGTGAGAGCAGCAAACGTGCTGTCCTGCCTGGCTGCCTGTGCTGGCTGATTCGTTTCCTCAGCAGTGAGGATTTTTGGGTTTGGTTGTAGCACTGAGAAATGTGTGTTGAATCATGATTCTGAACAGTTTCCTGCTGGGTAGGCAGAAGGACTAATAATTCCACACTATAACTCAGATAAGTTACTTCTATATTGGCTTTGTCCTCTGAATATCTCCAGTGTATGTTAATGTAGTGCATTCTCATTGTAGACAAAACTGCATCAAAATGTGCTGGTAATGAGAGTATCTCAAAATTCCCCGAGAAATGGCCAGGGATTGGTATTGTGGGAAGAGGCAGTACCACTCTGGGAGGGTTATCTCGGGGGTCTTGTTTACCCTTTCAGAACAAAGCTGATATAATTAAGACAAACCAAGATTATTGTGACATCTTGTACTTTCTCCTGACATCATTTAAGGACAATGGACTTTGCTGCAATATCTGATGTTGCTTCTAGATGCTGGGTTTTTTCCATGTCCTTCCTTACCATTCTTCTCAGAATGTATTGAACTATTATTAATTTTCTAGCTTAATTACTTGTTCATGTTTTTGTTCTTAATCAGATAAGTAGATAATGGACAGTCTCTGGGTGATTGGTTATCCACACTCAAGCACCACATTCCAAACTTCTGAATAATTATTCATTAATGGAAAAGAGTAATTGTTCCCTGTGGAACTGTGAGTAAATGTGTACTTGATATAAGTGGTCTTTAATCTTTGCAGTGATTAAGAATTCTTGAAACGAAACTGATGTGTGCTTGCAGTGTTGGAAAAGTTTTGTACACTTTCAATGCTGTTATTTGGTAAGGAAATAAAAAGTCTATAGAAAACATGCACTAAATATGTATAAGAGTATAGAAGTTTCATGAAGTAACAGAGGCATTTCAGCAGTTAAATAGGGGTAGATGTAGAGCACAAGATTCTAAGTTCATTGTTTAGAATGTGAAAAAATAGAGGAGCTTCCACTTCATTGTAAGGGCTCCTGCAGGTGCCCAGTATTTCACAGGTTTGCAGACTAGAAATTGGTGATCTCAACCCTTTGTTACCAACTGAATCATACACATGGCCTTTAAACAGACATTTTGAGACTTCTGTGCAGCTGAATTTGCTGGTTTTTAATGCATGGATACTTGAATATTTATCATTCTCAAGTCAGTATTCACTGCAAACTAAGCTGAAACTACTCATTGTTTCCTGTTACAATATTTATCAGGTATATTCAGTTGATTTTCCCAGGGATGTTTGCAAAGATCTGCGAAAAAGAAATGTTTTGGTTATACAGATGTTTGGATGTTAAAATCCTGTCAAGAAGCAGATGATTTTGGTCTTAGGCGACTTGATTATACTGGCATTGGCAGTATAATCACTTTCCACCTTCCTTTCACCTTCCTCCTAAGTTTTATGCTCATTAGAGTAATGCCGCACTTCAGGAATTTGTTATTTTGTAGCTCTTGCTCAGGGTAAAACTCTAAACAAAAAGGAAGAGAGGAGATGAGGTGATGATTGATGAGACCTCAGGTTGCAGGGGGAGGTACATTGACATGGGCGGAATTGGCAGGGAGCAGACTCAGACTGATATGCCTTGTTTCTTTCAAAGTAGGGAAGAAAATGAAATAAATTAAGTAATGTAATCAACAACTCTAATATTGATTATGAATAATTTTGCATTGCATTTTAGCACACTTTCACTGTAGGGACATTGGAAATTATAATTTCAGTAAATCTGTGTGCATTTCTCTAAATTCTATTAATATACACATAAACAAATGCATACATACCAAATATTGGTATTATGATAACTGATGATAGCTTTTAAAGACTTGTTTCAAAGTGATTTTTTTCTCTTTTAGAGCTCCTCACAATCCATTCAGCTGGAGGATGTGAGTGATTTCTCCTTGCTGCTGTACTTGTGACTGTGTCTCATTGCCATCTCAGACAGAGGTAAGAGTTCTCACCTTCCTGAGCTTTTGTATTCTGAAGTTTTGCTGCAAGTATCCTTTTAGATAAGGTCATATGAAAGACACTGCCTTTTAGGTATTACTGCAATAGGAATGCTCTCAAGGTTGTTCAGGAAGCTCCAGCTTTAGTACTTCAGTTCAAACCAGTCCTGTGGTTTTGAAGGCAACTGCCCAACCAAACCAGGTCTGGTTGGTGTTGCAGGGTGCTTGAGGAGTGCAGCCTCACTGCCCTCAGGTGGAGTGAACTGGAAGATGTGCTGGCTGTGTAAAACTGCAGCTTGGTCTTTTGAGTGTATTATATTGATTTTTGTAAAATAAGGAAAAAAGTGGACTTTACAATAGATAATGAAAAACTAAGAAGTTTTGATGATAAGTACACGGCAAGGAAAAAAATACTCCACTTCCAAATTCTTTGTTTTTCCATTGAATAAAATAATGTATTACATAAGTAAAATACAAACAGTGACTGTAGTTTTAGTTCTTCATTTCACTTTTACCCTAATGATCACTTATATAACAATTTCATCTCCTGGTAACATTAGAGTAGCAATCAGAATATTACATTAAACCCACAGCTGAACTCTTCAAATGTTGCTTCTGTGTACATGTTTCTGGAATGAATCTTGGCTTAACATCTCTCACATAAGTTCCTACATTGTGCAATTTTAATATACATTACCTGTATAATATAAATATACATTACCTGTATAATATAAATATAGTTACTCTGGAGATGACAGTGGTAGTCTGTATGCAGAATTCAATGCATACAATTTAAAAGACAAAGGGTAGCTGAAGTCAAATGAATTCAGTAAGTCTTTTGGTATTTTACAACATATCCAGAAAAATTTCAGTTGAAGTTAATATTAATAAAATACAAAAAATATGTTATCAGCTGAAGATCAATTCATGTGCACTGGGAAAAAAGGGCATTTGGGGAAAGGAGTCTTCAGTGAAGTTTCCACAGGTTCCTCTGTAAGCCCCTCCTTTACCACACAAAGGCAGCTCGCTCCCGCAGCATCCTGACCCCGAAGCGCTGCCACTCCCTCTGGTATATCCACAGCTCCTGGGTTGTGTCCAGACAGGCCAGAACTGCCCCTCCTTTCCAGGCTATTAAACGTGGATCCATATCCTAAATTCAAAACACACATTGCACACAGTCAGTGGTCTCATTCTGCATCATTCTCCAAAGCTGTATCCTATTTTCTGACACTATTTACTAGTTAGAATCTGATGGGGCAGGGGAAAAGTTTTTCAGTATTATCCAGGAAAGAGTAGTGGGATAAAAATATTCAAATGATATTCAAGATGCTTTGAGAAGTCACTTTGTTTTAAGATGCTTTCTAAGCACATAATGAAAATCTTCCCTTCAGTAGTGTAGGCTCTGAAATAGATGAAAATATATTTACAAGTTTTGCCTGATTTATGCCAAATGAAAATTAATCTCCATGTCTATTTTTCTATTATCTTTATAGTACTAAAAAATAAAAAAATCCCAATTTCTTTCTGAGGAGACAGGTTACCTTCATGGGCCAGTACTAACTACTTCTTTAAGAATAGGGCCTTGAGCTAATAAACACTTCAGTGATCTGTACCAGTCACTCTCTTGCTTTGCCTCTAACTCCCTGTCCCTAACCAGCCAGTGCTATGTTATAGGCTGAGAGCTCCTTTAAATCTCAGATATTCAACTACTCTGGGATTTTAAAAGAATTTTTTTCTTTTAACCTTTCAAAGATTTCCACCAATCATAGTTTACTATTTACTTAGCTATCAGTTAACAGTTACCTTAGGCCTTGTGATGACCTCAACATTTTCAACAACTCTTCTGAAAGAAGGTGGCATTTTGTTGAGAATTCGGTGTTGAAGGAACTCTTGAGCTTTATGAAACATAAGGCCTCCTCCCACTACTAAGATGGAGCTGTACATCTTCTTTTTTGTATCATCAGATGCTGGAATGAAAGAATATACAGACATAGATTTGTGTTTTAAAGTTATTATGGCCTGTGTTACAATTAGTTTAGTGCAAGTCAAACCAGATGGAAATTGATGTTTGCTTTTAAAATTCTTCTTCTATTCCTTGGATACATACCTCAAGAAACATCAACATAGATGCAAGCATAAGAAACAGTGTAGCTACTCTACAGACTGTAAAACCTAGGGACACATCTTTCTTTGGTGAAAAACAGGAGTTACATAAATCCACCCTGAGGTCTGTTCCACAGACTGGTACAAATGTAATTCTTACCACAGCAGTCGATGCTATGAAGGATGGCTTTGTCCAGGCCCAAGGCTTTGCCTTCAAACTGGGAAATAGCAGTTTTCCTGGACATGTGTGCAGTTAAAGGCTCCTCTGAATCATTGCCAGGTATCATACAGTCACCCTGGGAAGAGCCCAGCTCCACTTCTTGTGGGTAGATCCTCTCTGAAATGTCTGAGGATTGGCCTCTCAACTCTCCTTCAAGTGCACCAGGCTTTGACATAGACTTTCTGTCAGCTGTAGCTTTTGCAGACTTAAAAATGAGAAAACAAAAATGCAAAAAGGTCACAGAACAGTACAAAGACTTAACTAAGCACCATTGTACTTCCCTTCACCTTTCTGCACAGCAAGGTTAAGCCCTGCGTTATTCCCTCATCTAATTTTCATTTTAATCCTCATGTTCTAAGTAAGGGCTTATTTTGAACTCCATCTGATTGCTCAATCCCATAATAGAGGGATCCCTTCTTAGACTTTAAAAATGCACACTTTAATTGAAAAATTGTTTAGGCATCTGTAACTACTCACTTTAAATTTATTCTTTAATACTTCTGACCAAGGTTACAAACTCTGGTTTCTGAGGTAAGCTAATGAGTCTTCATTTAATTCCCCAATTAAATGATAGTTCATGAAAAATAAAACCAGCAATCACACACCTGCTCCTGCTTACTTTGTGTGGCCAGCAGATAATGTTCATCATGAGGATCCTCAGGATCACCTTGTGACCTGTGCTGCAAAATTGTCATTTTTTGACCAACAATTCCAAAAGTTGCTGGATAAAACAGAGCCATGGGTGCCTGAAGAGAGATTTGGCATGATTTTACTACAATATTCCTTCTTATGGCATTTACTACAGAAAAAGGAAATGTTCTATTTTTCTCACAATTCAAAATTAAATAGAGGTGTTTTCTTTTTCCAGGTAGTCTGTAAAATACTAAAGTGTCTTCTGTTTTTTATAATTAAAATATATCCCAGTAAATACACAAGTTTCTTTACAGACTTAGCATTGTATGATAAACAAGTACTCAAATGTCATTTGTGATAAAATTAGAAAATTCAATGGTGAACTGAAAAACTTGCAGAATTAACATTAATACTTTGCACTTGAAGGATATTATTTAGATGAAGTAACAACAATTGTGGCTAAAGCTACTTAGAAAGTCTCGTGCATCCACCAGTTCTGCATTAGGCCCACCCATCCATACAGGAATTAGTTTTATCTACAAGCAGTTTAAGAACAATCCATAAATTACATGGGCTTAGTAGCACTGGACTGATACAAATTGAGGCTCTGAGTCTCATTATATTTGTAATTTAATTTAAAAATGACCTGTAATTTTTCATCCCCTAATCGGAACTGGTACAATAAAGCCGGAGAGTCCGGATGCCGAATTTGGAACTCGTGATCTTGTAATCCAGAAATATCCTAAGGTAAGAAACAATGCAAACAAAAAAAAAGGTATCTTTTATTTTTATCATGCTATGTAATCTGTTTAGCTACAGAAAATAGCTAAAAGTAACAAAACTCTCTTCTAACAATGGACTTTATTTACCTATTCTTGAGTTTTTAAAAGTCTTTTCCATGCAGTATGATGTGCCAGACAGCTTCCTACATGCCTAAGCCTCTGCAATGGGGGTTTTGCAGGAAGAAGAGACCTGCTGGCAGATCTTACAGAACTGAAGTTGAAAACCAGCAAGTATGCAACTATTATCAGATTCTTTCAGCAATAAGTACAAAGAAATTATCTTTCTAAGGGTTAGGATTCCTTTCAGCTAGATGAAAAATAAACCAACTTTAAACTTTTCAAGTCTAAAGCTTCTACAGCTTTTGCCAGTATTCTGAGTAAAATATTTAAATTAACTTGAACTCACAAAAAGGATCCCCAGAGTAACATTCTGTAAAAGAAAAAATATTACTTGTATAACACGCGATTTTCCCCTTCTCACCTGATCTAGATGACAAAATGTCTCTTTTAGGTGCTGGAGCAGCAGGCAATCCAACTTATTGGTTAACTGGCAGTCTCTGTATGGGAATCCTGCTCGTTGCATAAGCCAATAAAAACACCTTGACACATCAGATCCCCCATATGCAAGGCACAGCCTAAAGCACAGAGAAGAAAGAGATCTTTTTATCTAGTTTCTGAAATACTGGCTGACTGCAGCAATAGGGAGAGGAATGTTAGGGACATTTTAGACATGCTGGAATCATGACTTCCACAGCTTGCAGAACACAGTATTGGTTCTCATCAGTTCTGCCTGTTTTCTTCTTTTAAAGATAATTCTTTAAGGTTTATATTGTAACAGTTGTCTCTGTTAAATGCCTCAGAGCAAAAAAAACCCAATATTTATATAAATTTTGTCTCCTTTAAAAAGTCCAATCTTTGGTAAGCAAATAAGTCCAAGATTCTAATAATTTTGTACACTCCAAGGTACCTGGTATTGCGATGGGAAACACCATCTTCTACACAGCAAACACTTGTCTTCTGATCTCCCACATCTACAATGCAGGCACTGCTTAAACCACTCCCAAAGGTAGCACAGACAGACTCCTGGTGTACAATAATTCCTAGCAACATGAAAAAAATTGCATGAAATTTATGTCAAATTTTACAGTAATGTTGCTGACATTTAAAGGACTTTTTATGTCTTTTCAAGAGCTACAAATAGCCTGACTGAAAGCCTGTCTATTTAGTGAAGATGGTGTGGGGGTACTTAAGAGATTTTTTTTTTTTTAATAAGGCTTTAAAAGTCCTGAAAAGAAGCTAAAGAAGCAGGGTCAAATGATTCTTTTCCTACAAAATTAAAGGTATTGTCTCCAAATTGCAATTATTTTTTTAATCTGGTTGTGCAGGGTCTTGGCTACTGGATGTACATGAAGTGCTTTCCTAATTTTTTTCTGGTTTTAATCAAATAGCATTATTAGCATTTCAGATATGGTCTTTAAGTAGTTCTGAAATAAGATCCAATTTTACCCTCTGTTTTCCCTACAATCCACCTTTACATTTGTGTCACAAGCCCAGACTTATTAAACGTGGGAAGTACCAGAGATTCCAGTCTGTCCTTCTAGACAGTCATGCATTGTAGAAATATTTAAGAAAACAGATTGATGCTGCTTGTACCTCAGCTGAATGAGAAACCCACAGCTGGAATGCATAACAGTAAACCAAAAAATTTGTTTCAATATTAGCCAACCATTTTGCCCCTTTAAAAGAGACAGCAGTTACATGATTGGCAAAAGATGAGGGTGCTAGTCCCAGCTAACCTGAGACTGATGTGCAAAAATATGCTTTAAAAGAAAAAAAATCCTTATGCAATTAATAATTAAGTACTTGCTTCATTATGGTTTTTACCTGAGAAGCCCATCTTCATTAGGATCATATTTACCAGTTCTTTCACATGTTGTTTATTATAGATGTCTGGAATTAGTAAAATGCATCTGTAGTACTGAAGACAAGAAGAGTAAATTAAAGCCAGCTCTCAAATAAAATTTGATATACAACTTATTTAAAAAAAAAAAAAATCAAAATTTTAGGAAAGAGGAAGGTTTTCAATACTTTAAAAAACATGCTCTTAAGTAAGTGCCAAGAGTCTATAGCCCTTAAAATGTTTAAAATACATAAGGCATGAGACAAACTTGCCAAGGATAAGTAATTACACAAGTATTAGGCAGCCCTTCCCCAGGTGCCTCCTTTACAGCCAACAAAAAAAACCCAAACAAAGACTAAGACTGAAGTGTCTAAAATGGGATTTCTATACATCCTTGTTAAAGGTTCTATCAACAGCTTTTGTTTTAAAGACATGGACAAAATTCCAGATGAAGTCTTGGGAACTCACCAGCAGAAAGAAGGTATTTATTAAGGAAAGCACCAGTAAGAGGCTACCAATACCAGCAAGTTGCTTCCCTTTTACAATAACACTCAGAGAAGTGGATACAGCCCACACCACAAAAATGTGCTGTTCACAGCTCACCTTTAGGTCTTTCAGGGGTATTTCCAGGTATTTTTGTATTGCATGTGACCATATAACTTCCAGGTCTGCCAGTACTGCAGTGAGGGAGCCACCAGGTCCTGCATGGAGGTTCAGCTGCCCCCTTCTTATGGGCCAGTGTATGTTGTAAGAATCTAATGGATTAACATACAGGGCCTGAAAATGAGAGATTACATCCTGGGCATTGCTTTTCCCAAAAAAAAAAACCAGGAACAAAATGAGGAACAACTGGGAAGAAAAGTATTTCAGAAGCACATAGAAGACACTGCAGAGCTCAGACTGATGTAACAGCAATACAGCACGTTTCTTTGTAACAGGGCTTTGATAATAAACCATTAAAATAAAAAGACATGATCTTAAAACAAATACATGATCTAAATTGTTTGAATTTTGAATGTTTTTGCCCACAGACATCTAGTGAATATAACGGTATATTTTTCCACTATCTCATTTTAGAAATTAAAATAGTTTAAACACTTTGAAGCCCACAAATATCAAGTTACTCAGCAGCAATTTCATGTAGTGATACTTTTATCAGTTTCTTGCCTTTTCTCTGAATTATGCCATATAGGTAAAGTTCTCACCTATTCCCTGCAAAAACACTGATTTATAGTAGCAAGGGATCCAAGATACTTGTTAAGCAAATAGGGGAATCCTCTTGTCTTGCTGAATGATAAAAAATACTCAGTTCCTCCACAGTAAAGTTTCTCAGTTTTGTTTGGTTAGCTTTACACATCTTTCAGTATGTACTAACTTACAGCAACTGTACTAAGAGACTGCAACTAATCCATGGCTGCATTAAAACACACAAAGCCTCATTCAGCAGGAAAATCAATCTTACCTCTTCTCCCACCAAAAACTCAGGGTGATTTGATGTGTTTGTCCACTTGGCCCCAGAGCTGTGATCCAAAATGGCAGGCCTCATCTGTCTGTTGTAGGACCTGGCCTGAAATGTAACCAAACCAAATCCTGTTGATAAATATTTCACCAGTCACTTTTTATGCATGGAAGAAAAATGAGATACCCCTTTGAACCCAGCCCTTATAATATACTTATAATATAAATTTTCTCATGTTTTCAGAGTTAGGTAGCACAATAACACTTATCCATGTTTGGTCTAGAAAGGGTATTAATTCTTGTCCACTGAAGCACAGCATCTCACTGAAGGATTGTGTGAATGAACAATTTAATAAGACCTCAGAACGAGTTACCTGATCAGGTGACACCGGAATGCGCCTCGCTCCATTCGACATCTTTTTGGACCATATTGCTTGGTCCACCATTTTAAGGCCATTTTGTCTCTGCTCAGTACTTTCAGGTTTCTAAGGAAAAACCCCAAATATGCAACATAAATACTTTCAAACCATGTCTGTATACTAGCAATACTGAAGCTATTAGGAAACAATGAAACCATTACTGATCGAATTTGGACAGTAGAAAGGACAGATGTTGGTACAATCCAAAATGGACTTACGCTCATTTTTAAATAAACTATTGTTTATATTGTTTAGAGTTCCCAACACCTATTCAAGTCAACTTGAATCTTTTAACTGCTTTTAGTGGCCACTGGACTTCACCTCTAGTGACATGTCAGACCATTATCTACTTAACTACAGACATATGAAGTAGGAGCAAAAATGTTTAAAACAGATCTCAATTATTTAACTGTGACGTTTAATATTAGAGAGGTTAGTTCGATTTTTACAGATTCAGATTATTACATATGTCTTTTGACCAGACTGGACTAAAATGGCTTGCTGTGCTACCCAAGTCACTAACTAGTAACCAACACATTCGAATCCTACAGCTGGCATTCCAGCAGAAGAAATACTGACTGTGGTACCAGACTTTAGCACAGGGAAATCAACATGTACAAACCCTCAACCTATCAATTCCTCGGGTTTAGTTCATTGCAAACGAATCAAATAAAACGCAAACACAGACTGGTCCAAGCCTACTGACTTCAGTAGGTGGCACCTACAGTCCTTAAAGGGGTGAAACACAAGTTTGACAGGAGATGAACTCTCTTCTGGAAAATCATGAAGGATGAAGGGCACACATGCACCACACAACAAACCAAACCGCCGCAGAACGGGCGGTGGGCAGGCGGGTTCCGGCGAGGCGGTGCCGCTTACATTGAGGCCGTCCCTGAGGAGCCAGCTGTCCCTGTAGGCCGCCTGGCCCGGCTGCTTGTGCCGCCGCGCGATCACGTGCGGGATGCCCGCGGGCAGCGTGTCCGTGGCCCGCCCGAGCCGCAGGGTGGTGGAGCCGGGGTGGATCACCACGATGAAGTTGCTCTGTATTTGCTGCAAGCGGCACAACGAGCACGGAGTCAGAGCGGGCCCCCGGGACCACCTGGAGCCCTCCCGGCACTTCCACACCCCTCTCCGCCGGCCTTTAAAAGGCCGAGCCCGGCCCGGGCCCGCCCCAGCGGGGAGGGAGCAGCGCCCGGCAGCCGCCGCTCGGCCCCGGCCTCACCTCCTGCAGCGACTCGGGCACGGCGGCGGGGACGATGGGCCGCTTCACGCCGCGCTGCTCGCGTTCCCGGTCGCGCTCCTTGTCCTTGCCGTTCTCCGCCTCGCCTTTCTCCGCCTGGGTCATGCTCCGGCCGGGCGGAAGCCGCGTCTGCCCGGCCCGAGCGGCGCCGAGCCCGGCGCGGGGCGGAAGCGGGCGGGCCCTGGCCGGGCACCGCCCCCCAACAGGTACCGGGAGGGGCCTCGGCGGCTCCTGGGCCCTGCCTGGGATGGCCCCGCTTGGAGCGGAGCGCGGAGCTCCGGCCCCGGTGCTGAGGGGCCCGGCAGCGGCACGGGGAGCCTGGGGAGCAGCCCCGCCGCTGCCGCGGGTCTGGTGGAGCACCAGCCAAACATTGTCAGCTGGGCTGGTACTGCTGGAGGGGCTGCAGGAGGGACATACGGCCCTCCAACAGCTTAAAATACTCCATACAAAGGCTGTAGTACGTGGTATATTCTATATATACCACAGCTTAAAATATTCTATACAAGCTGGTGTAGGTGGTACAGCTGTAAGGAGCTAACCATGTAAGGACGTCCCTGTTTGTGAGCTCCTTTATAAACTGTGCAGAGAGGATGTTTAGCTGGAGCTGGGGGAGATGTGGGTTTTAAAGGCTCAAAGTTGCTGTTACACAGCCGAGTCTAAAAGAGAGGGATTTTGTGTTAGGTAGGAGTGGTATCTGCTGGAGTGGCTTGTTAATTGAGGGGCATTGTTGATTAATCTCCCGCTAAGGACTGTTAAGGAATACATTCAGTGCAAGAACAATGAGAAATTCCCATCCTGAAAAGGGGAACATAAGATAAAAGCTAGTTACTATTTGAAAGAAAATAGCTACTCTGGGATAGCTGTCAGTATTTGAGTTGACCTCTTTTTTCTTCATGTAATAATAACAACACCTATTTTTATTGTAAAAAAACCCCAAAATTTGTACAGTAAATGTTTTTACACGTTTCAGTAAGTTTATAGTGGAGAATGAAGCTCTTTCAAGAGGTGTTTCTGTTATAAAATCCATTATGGACCTTAGTGAAGCAAGGGTTGTAAAACAAAGTAATTTGTTAACTGCATTTTTGAAGTGCTTTTAGAGTATCATTAATAGAAGGAAAATACAGCAAAGTAGAGAGTGTTTGTCCTGAGAGAGTGAGTATTAAAACTCTTAGGAATTGCTGCTTTGACTCTTGAGGGACCATCTCTATCAACTGTAAATATGTATTTTTATCTCATCTGAATAGCAGAAGACTTATTGTACTTCAGATTTTTTCCGTTTCTAAAAATGATGAGAAAATCAGCCTTGTGACAAGCCAAATATAATTTACTTACAACTTTGCAACTACAGTAAAATGTTCAGAAACTATACAAAGACTTTAGACAGTAAACATGTATTTAATGAAACTGTGGCTCAGTTACACCGGATCCTTGAGGAAGGAGTTCCCAGCACAACTTCATTGATCTGCTTCTATCACAGAACAGTTTCCAGTCAGGCATACACATCCCCATTTGGTCCAGCACTAAACTCTTCTTTTCATCTGGCTGATGTGTATGCTTGTGCCTGCCTCTTCAGCAGGCGTTTACCTAAAAGATAAAGTAGTAACAGTACATTTAAAGAAGCCTTTCTTTGTGAGATAAAATTAAGTAAAAAATTTAAAATAATATCGCTTTTAATTTAGCTAAATGGGACATGCTAAAGACTTGCTAACTATTTCTCAGCAGGTTACACATTGCTGTGAGTACCCAGAAGCCATCTCCACAGTCTTTGCTGGCCTTGTGTCTACTCAACAAGAAAAAAAAAAAAACCACCACAACGTCCTGGGGTTTTTCTCCCACTTGGAAGAAGCTTATCCTTGTTCCAGTGAACTGAAATACTGGTGTCTGTGTTTCCTGGTATATGAACTTTTTCCTCCAAGGTTTACAGGTATTAACCACCTGCATGGGTTTTTTTTTTTCCTTGTAACTTTTATTATAGTAACAATGAGAGTGACTGATGAAAAACAAGGATTATTTACTTAAGTCTTAAAGTAAATAAAACCATACTGTAAATACACTCAGTGTCAGCTGCAACTCCCAGCAGCCAAACTAATTATTAAACAGAATATATCATCAGGCAGCTGTAAGAAATCTTCTAATCTTAACCTCTTTTAATTTTACCTCTATTTTTAAGAAATTCTGATTTTTACACTTTACTGGAATTCAAGATTGGTATGGTTGTATCATTGTAATGGGGGAAAAAACCCATTTTTACTGTCTTGTAACAACTTTATATTTTTCTTTCTTTTTTATTGAGAAATATCAACTTTAGCCAAAACCCATCATATGTCATATAACTATTAGAAATGCAAACAAAGCATCATTTTCTAACAATCCGATTTTTAAATTAGCAGCCAAAAACGATGAGAAGTTATAAATAACTTATCAGCTGTGCTCAAAAATCTTTGCTGCACTTTGTCCATCGACTTCTGGGCAATTAAAAGTGAAATCCCACCCTTCCTAAACCGAAATAATTTTTAACATCCCTTCCCCCTGCTTTTTCTCCCCTTTACTGGAAGTATCTTTATTTCTTTTATTATTGAATAATTTTGGTTATTTTTCTGTTTTGGTAACTTGTGCAGCAGGAGGACAAAACACTCCATTCTACCTTAACCCTGCATTAACACTGCTATTAAAAAAAACCCCAAACCCTCCAAAGCAGGATGCAGCAGATTTGGAATTACCTTCCTCATCCACCTCCAGCCATGGGTGGTGGACTGGGGCCTGCACCCCAGTGATTTATTCGGCCCATCCGACGGCGAGGATTTGCTGGAGGCCTGAAAAGAAAGGAGTTCTCCCTTCATTAAACTTTTCAACTAGAAATACAATAACTGCTTCTAGATGTCAGTAGCGAGAAAGTCTGAATCTCTAAAGTTGAGTTTCACCTGGAAAGCTGTAAGAAAACCCAAACCCCACTATCACAGAAATCCTCTCCTGTTTCATTACTGCTGTGTGATGTGAGAAGGCCACAGAGCACTGATGCTTTTACACAGTCCTACAAAACCCTTTGGCTGCAGTGTTCATGGAAATTACACCCCTGTAACAGTGTTCTGCTTTAGGTAATATAATACAAGAAATGACTGCACTAATGCAAGTCAAATGCTGAGTACAAACATGTCTAAGAAAATAAGATTTTAACAAAGATATATCTTGTCTCCTAGGCAGGCTTCAGAAATATTTTCAGAGATGTTAGTCTGTCTGTATTGCTATTGCAGCTGTCCAAAGCTGTGTATTGTTACCAATAATAGTGCAGATAACCATTTTAGCCTTCCTGCACAACCCAATTCAAACCCAAATCACAACTGTAATCTACTCAGATTCATGTCACTTCACCAAGAGAGGGGAAAATGTGTGAATATGAAAAAAATACCCTCTTCCATCATGGTATCCTGAATAGGAGGAAGATGTGTAGCCTCTTCTTCTTAAATCTGGTTGAATAATGCTCTGGAAACTGAAAAATTAAAACAAGGGTTAGGTGAATTGATAGCCAGGTACAGTTTTTGAATATTGTGATTGGAAAGAAATGGCCTGAAAAACAGCAAGTAGTGTTCAGGAATGAACAGTGTATCTTCTCACGATCACTGTTGTTTAAATCTTGGCAATTTGTCTCCTACATACAAAACTAAAATCTGAAATAATTCCAAATTACAATGAAGCTTAAATTATAAAATCTAAATTACATTATATGTTTTAAATTATAAATAATAATAAATTATGTATTAAAATTATAAAATCTAGTTTCCTTGGTAATATACAAGAAATGCATAAAGTATAAATTTATAACTGAAATCACTAAGAACTGTTGAAAACATCACATGAACTTTCTGTTTGTTAACTGGCTTTGATCCAAATTTTTGTTTACTGTGTGATTACTTTTACATAGTCAGAATTGTCACCAGTAGAAATTCTCCAAACACCTTAATTATTTGATCAGCTAGTAGATGCTTTTTAACAAAAATGTGTATTTTCTTTTTGCAGTGTCAACATAGATGAAATGTAAGAAAACTCATTTGAACTGCCAATAAGTTATAGTCACTTTTCATGCACTTTTTGTTAAGTATACTGTGCTTAACAGGCACAACCACATAGTTGTAGTAAAGCATTTATACATATGGAATGCTAAAGAGTAAATATAATATTTTTATTGTTGTGTACTGATAGCACTGTGTAACTTCTACCTATGTCAAATCTAAAATGAAGCTCAGCAAAAGAATTAACTTCTACTTACAACAGAACCACAAAATCTGCTATTGACCAGAAGAAATCTGTTATAGATGACAACCTCCAGGGAGCCCGACTCTGGTTATCCAAAACTTGTCCTGTAACACATCCAGATACAAGAAATGACGTTCAGTGTGTGACACTGAACAGTGCATTACACAAAACCAGATCTGCTAAGTCCAGAGTTTGCAGCTGGGACGGTGAAACTGCTCTCCATGGCAGGGAGTTTCATTTTCCGCAGGTTACTGCCCAAGTACGTCAGCTAAAAGGGTCAGCACCGCCACAGGGGCTCTCCGTCCAGAAAACCCACAAACAGCACCAGGCAGAGTCTGATTCCCCATAAGCGGTTCAAGCGTGGCCGTGTGACGCTCCCGGTGTCTGCAGCACGCACTTGAACTCGTCAAAGTCCCCAAATCCGCTTTAGAAGCAGACCAGGCTCGGCCACAGGCCGCAGGGCAGCGCCGGGTGACGCGACACCGGCAGCTGCCAGATCCTGCCCGGCTGTCCCGGCTGTCCCGGCAGCGGCGGCGCTGGGGGCGGCGCTCCGCGCAGCGCAGCCCCGGTGCCCCCGGTCGGTGCCCAGCCCCCGGCCCGGCCCCCCACCGCTGCGGACACACACCGCGGTGCCGCGGGCCCCGGCCCCTCACCGTTCGAGATGTACACCATGGCTGCCCGCCGGCCCGGCCCGGCCCCGCCCCTGCGCCTGCGCGGCCGCCGCGCGCATGGGCAGCGAGCGGTGACGGCGGCACCCGCGGAGGAGCGGCCGGGGTGCTTTGGTGGCGCTGGGTTCCGCGTCCCTTCGCCTCAGGGCAAGGGCATGAGATTAACGGGGTCCCGCTCAGGACCGCCTGTTATCGAGGGGTCCCTGTCTGGAATGGTCTGCCTCGGGAGGTGGTGGAGTCACCATCCCTGGATGTGTTAAAAAAAAGACTGGATGTGGCACTCGGTGCTATGGTTTAGTTGAGGTGTCAGGGAACAGGTTGGACTCGATTATCTTGAAGGTCTCTTCCAAGTTTGTGATTCTGTTATTCTGTCAGCAGCCCTGTTACTAACGAGTTTTCCCTCGGCATCCTGGATAACGAGGGGTCCCCCTGAGCAGCCGCTGTTATTAACCAGGCTCCTCCCAGTGCCCCTGGTAACGAGGGATCCCCTCACAGTCCCGGTACCGGGACTCCTCAACAGCCGCTTTTATTAACGAGGGGTTCCCTCACATCCCCGGTCCCGGGACCCTCAGCAGCCGCTGTTATTAACGAGAGATCTCCTCACCGCCCCAGTACCGGGACCCCTCGGCAGCCGCGGCGGGGCCGACCTGAGGCGGGCGGTGCTCAGGGAACGGCTCCTCCCTCCGAGGGGGCGGGTCTGGTTAAATTATTTATTAAATAAATAATATTATTATATAAATAAATATTATTATTTATTAAATAAAATAAATAATAATTTATCATTCCAGTGCTGTTGGAGCTTCTCTGTCGCGTTTAGGATAGTAACGGGAGTTGGAATAGTCTGTCACGGTTTCATAAAAACGAAGTGTTCTCAGTTGCCTTCTGCGGTAATGATAGAATTACAACCAAGTGCAGAAATAATTTAACATTTCTCTCCAAAGGGAACTTTTGTGCCCTGTATTTAATGACAAGCATGTGGCTACGTACATTATGTTCATGGGAATGTTCAACCCTAACTCGGGAATTTGTTTTAATTTATTTTATTTTTATAAAAACCTTGCCCTGCAAATATTGGCTAGCATTCCTTTTCTAGGAGAATACACACTTGTAAAGTTGGGGGGTAACTATACAGCTTTATGGGCAAATTTAATACAATACCTTCTGTCTCTGAGTTTTTAAGCTGAACTAATAAAGAAGGAATGTTTAATTCTGATGTGAAACAGCAATTTAAAAAAATTATGTAAAAACACTTTAATACTTCCTTTGCAAGAGCTATATTTTCCTAATGATAATGGGGTAAAGTCCTTTGCTAAGAGGGGAATAACAGAAGAGTGTTTTCTGAAAGTGGAATTGTAATACAGTGTTTCTGACAGTGCAGCTGTCCCACAGTAAAAAAATTGTTTGGACCTGATAGGTATTTATAAATGTTCGATGTTTATGAATAAACTCTTGCAAACAACTGAAAGCAATTAGCAAAGAAGAGTGTCTGTAACATGTATGAGCACAGTTTGTGGTAATTGGGAGTGGGGCTGAGCCTCATCATCCCCAATGAGCTACAGCTGTGAGAAACAGGTGAGCAGCATTAAAGGTAACGAGACTTGGTGTGCACTGACCAACCACCAAAGGGAGCAGAGGCCACACAGGTGCAGTGCATCAACTGGAGGGGATAAAAGGTTGGGCTAACAAAGGACAGACTCCTGCAGCCTCCTGAGGTGGTGGGATGTTCCTCTGTACGGGCAGACTCCTGAAGCCTTCTGAAGAGGTATGGTGTTACTGTGTATGGGCTGAAACTTTCTGAAATTGTATGGGGATACTCTGTGTATGGTGGCTCTCTTGACTGTGAGATATGCTGTGACACTTGCTAGGACAGTAATGAGGTGTCTAAAATAAGTATTTGTCATCATTGTAAGAGCTGGCTAATCTGCAATGTGATAAAAGATGCAATACAAAAGCGTTTGGAAAATAGTGCTGCAGAGTGCAACAAACCAGGCATAAACACAGGCAGTGTGTTAAAATAATCCAGGGACACCACTTCTGTACCTTTTGCTTTCCCAATGACTGAAAATCCCCAAACATCAAAGGTGGTTAGTGAGTTCTTAATGTGCTCTATTTTTTGTTGTTGTTGTTTGTTTAGCTTTTTGTTATTTGGTTTTTTTTTTGGTTTTTTCTCTTGGGGTAGAGGACTTTTTAAAATAAAATAAAATGTGATCTAGTCTTAGGTTTTTTAATAACAGGGATAAGTAATAGTTCAGTGCCCTAAGGTTATATAAATAAAAGACAATCTTCCTCTGTGACATGTACTTCTGGTGAATGAAACTAAAGAACTTTTTAAAAATTGCATTATCAACCTTTCTTGGCCTGTCCTTGGATGGGTAGGGAGGAGGAATGGGAGGAGCTCTCCCTGTGCAGCTCAGTTTGTGCTAAGCACAGTTTGTAGTGTTGTTGGCGGCTCAGCAGCTGTGCCATGAGCTGTGGTGGAGCTCACTCCTGGGAATGCCATGGCCCTGTGTCCCACTCAGCCCCACCTGGGCTTCCCCCTTTGGGGCTGGCAGATTCAGAGGATCAAGGGGCTGTGCACCTGTGCTTAAAGAGCAGTGGCATTTGGAGAGTCAGCAGCAGAAATGCAAACCAGCTGGGTGTCCTTGTGAGGGTGGGTGCTGTGAGCAGAGGTGTGTAAGAGCTAAAAGTTACCAGCAGTGCTCTTTGGAAGCTGGGGAGCTGTGATTATTTGATAATAGGCCAAGGAAATATTTGTGAAATGCCATGAAAGAGTAGTATGGGCTGTACATTAGGACAAGAAATTGAAAAAGTCCAGTGTTTTTTACATTTATTTTTTTTAATGCCTTCTGAACTATCAATGGGTTACTTTCTGTTTTTAAATGGTTTGAGCTTTTTGCACTTGGTTCCAGGTGCATTTGTATATTTTTCATTCCTTGTGAACTGTGTTTCATACCTACACCTAAGTACCCATGTCTGAGCTACATATTACTGTCTTTTAGCAATGTGTTCTATTTTTTCATGGAAAGTAACAAAACCACATGTCAGCTATTTTGATAGCATTTTCTATGTTGAGGGATGATCTTTTAGTTGTGGTGCAAGAGAACCTGAAAATGGTGTGTATAGAGTGGTGATACAGCATGAGCAGAAACTTGACCCTGCCCTGAAGAGGATTTGCGATGTACTGATCACATATGATAGCAGAAATAGGAAAGCCACTTTTTTTGTCTTGCTGACCTATAGTTATTTCACATAGTGATTATCTTGTTGCACCAGCATACAATTAAAATAGAAGCATTCAAAACTTAACTTGGACTTGAATTATTCATAACAGACCTGATTATGTAGTATTTGTTTTATGCACACAAAATTAATATGGTATGTCTTCGAATGAGAAGGTCTTCTGAATTCCACATTATGAATGTGGAATGTTTATTGCAACATAAACATAACACTCAGCGGATATTTCACAGGATTCTATTTATTAACTGCTTTCATAAGAAAAATTTAAATAATTTGCTGTTTGTGGAAGAGCTGATATTCACTTCTTGGGACTAGCTTGTGTTGATTTAATGACAAAATTTTAAGTAGAATTTACCTATTTAGGTAGCTTAAACCCTTGAATAATTGATTGAAAACCTTTTTTTTTTTTTTTAACTTTGGCACTCCAGATAGAGATCTCTTTAACTGAGAGCCCACAACACATAAAAATATCCTGTACAGATTTCAACTGGAAGGTACATTTTGCAAAATCAGCATCTCTGATCCTGGCATAAAATCAGGTCAAGTGCATAAGCACATAATGTTGTGGACAATTTTTTCCCCTGGCTGGTCAGAGACTAGACGTTCTACTAAAGGAATTTGTCTGCAAATTGTTTGTTTATACAATTTCTTGAGATCTGAATAACAAACATGAAGAAGCTTTTGTGAGAAACGGTGGCTTGCTTTTCATAATTTAGAAAGGTTTATTAAACCTTATCAAAAATACAGCAGAAGACTGAATAGAGAAAAAGGCTACTGTGCTGGGAGCAAAGGGTTTTCCCTACCATGTCCTCACCTACACAGTGGAGGTTTTGCCTTTTAACCCTTTAACCCCTCCCAAAGTTCTGTCCGTCATCCCCTTCTTCTCTGTCCAGTGTAGAGACCTTTTCCTCAAATCCTCATTGGATGTCAGATGTCACCATAGTGCCAAGCTGGCCCTCCCAGATGTCCTGACCCTGGCTGTCTCTTGATAACCACATGAGGGGGTAAAACATAACTATAAATCTATAAAACTTTTCTTAACCTATAGAAATATTTGTTAATTTGTTAATTGTGTGAGTCAATCATCGCATTACTCATCTATCACATTTTAGTTCAAAATTATTACACTTAAGAGTGTTATATTACACTTAAGAGTTTGAAAGCATGTCTGTGCTGGAGGAATGCCAAAGGACTGCCTTGTGCTTTTTATATTTCTTTAGATAACATCATATCCTTATATACAGAAAGCCATAACTGTGTGTATTACATATTCTTCTAAAAAACCAAGACTTACCCTGCCCTAGAATGAAATTGGTGGTCACCAATTAAAAGTTGTATGAGAGCCTAGAAAGAGACTTCATTGCTGTAGGCAGAGTGAGCATTTAATGTGAGAGTGCTGCATTTAATGTTGGGGCAGGGAAAGAGCAGGTTACTCCCTGCTGGAGGTACTGAGTGAGGAAATGCCCGGGATTCGGGCATGGGATGCCTGCGGTGTCCATCGGGCGGCAGCGCGGCTGGGATGGAACGGGACCTGCCTTGTTCCACTGCGCTGCGAATGCTCTGCGCCTTCGGCTCAGCACAGCTGGATCCTCCTTTAGAGAAAAGTCCTTGCTCCGCTGCCACCTGACACTTTGTCATGCATTAAAGGCAAATTCTTCCCGCGTCGAGGACTGGTGTCAGCTACACAGATTTAGAATTTGTTAGAAGCTTCATATAGGCAGCGTTTTGGGTAAAGTGGGAGACATGCTTGTATGTTTACGCATCATTATTTTATTGATGGGAATGATTGGGGGTTTTTTTTGTTTGTGGTGTTGTTGGCCTTTTTTCTTTTTTCCTCCAGCTCCGCATACTTCCCCCAATTAGTGGGATAGCAAACTTCCTTTTTTGTTAGTGGAACAATTGGCTTTTTGTATAAATGAAAAAAAAGGTGAACATAAATGAATGTAATAGTGATCTTTTGAAACATAGCAGATAGGAAAAATAATGATCATGACATGGGTCAACTGCAAATAAAAATCAAGTCCTCAAACCTTTGTGGTAAGTTAATGGCAAAGCCTGAAATAGAACTGCCCTGCTTACTCTCCTACTTATGTAATTTCTTGAGGATGTACTTGAATCTGTCAGGTAGAGGAAGCAAAAGCAGTCTCAGACTGTCAGTGTTTTGGTTTAAGGCAAATATCCTTTGCCTTGTTATGCTCTCTGCTGATACCGGAAAATTTGATTTTTCATGTACCTGATGAGTCTGGATTGTGAATGTGTGCACACACATGGTGCCTACTTTGGCGTGTTTTTCGTCTTTTCTTAATTCTTTGAAAATATTTGGCTTTCTAAGGAAAACTAAGATTTATTACAATGAAATTTGAAGAATAAGTGTTCACGTTACAGATTATCCTTTTCCACCTCTGTTCCTTTATTCTAAAATCCTCTTTGTAAAGGTAGCTTGTAAACACACCTACAGATTTTGTGTAGTTGTTGCCACCTCCTAGATTTTACTTTTTGGTACTAGCAGTGGTGTCATTTTTCTGTTGTAGTGTCTCTAGAAATGAACAGGAATCATTAACCAGGGAAATGGATTTGTAAAGACAGATGTGAATGTTGCCTTTTCTGCCAGACTGTTTAGCCCACAGACCAGGGCAGTGCATCAGCTGCAGGTGACCATGTAGTTCAGCTGATGTCACAGTCTTCTACTGTGGTTTTGGTCTTATCTGCACACAAAAATTTGCTTGTACTGATTTGTTTAGCTTGATAGTACTAGAAAATCAGGGAGAGATGCTCTAAAGACTGAAAAGATAAACATTTGAAGGGGAAAATGGCATCTCAAAATGCTCAAGAGCGGTTTAAATGCCAGACATAATATCTAAGTAAACCTGGTGTCCTTCTAAAGGTTTTACATTGAATGTGTTCTCTGGAGCCTGCTAGGGCATATAGTGTGTTTCTGTTATCTGTAAAAGCTGTCTTAATTGTTTGGCATATATTAGACTGTCTGTTTTTGGTGATAGCTTGGTTGTGAGTACACTCAAAAGAGGGGGAAAAAAGCTTTAGCTCACTGATGCTGTGGAGCTGCTTGCAGATAGCTGGATATTCTTATCAGCCACCTGGTGGGAGAGGTATGGGCTGTTTGACTGAGGAAACTCCTGCATGAAAAGTGGAAAAGAAGCTGGGAAGACTTGCTTTCCAGCAAGGTGCTACTGTTTGTCATTTATCTTTATTTTTGTGTCTGAGCCAACTACAGCACAAAACAGATACTGGAGTCCTCTGGCCTCACTGATGTGCTATCCCTGAAAATATGTGCAGCTGGGACATCCCTGTGCTGTTTCCTGCTGGATGTGCAGGGGTTGCATTTACACTGATGACTGAGTGAGTAGAAGTGTTTCTTCTTGATTCATATTTGCTTTGCTGTGTGTTTGGAGATTTGTGTCTGCATTTGGAGCCTTTTAATGGGCACTTGAATGTGCCACTGCCGTGCTAGGAGTGGATTCCCCTGATGAAGCAAGGCTGAGATTGCACAGCAGCTGGAGCTCTCCTGCAGCGTGGGCACAGAGTGATCAGCTCTGCTCATGGGCTGTGCACGCTGAGGACTGGCAGCTGGCAAAGATGCTGTGTGGATAAGCAGTTCTGGAATCAACAGATTTCAGCAAATGAAACCCTGTTTTTTCCTTTCTGTGCAGCAGTCATGGCCAGCAGTTTCCTTGTCAGTGGAAATGGTATAAAACCGTACATGACAAGATTAACATAAATTTTGAGAATTTCGCTTACTGCATTTGAAAGGGTGATGCAAATAAGGTGGCAAATTGAACAAGGCTCTAGCTGTGGCTAGAGGCATCTCTGATACTTGATATATCCTTTTAGCTGTTAAACTTTCTTCAACTGCTACAGACTTAACAGCCAAGGTAGAAATAGCACCTGGGGTACTTGGCAGAAGTAGGTGGATGAAGCCAATTCCATAATCTATTTGGTGAGTGAAATGTTCAAGTGATAATTGGAACATTGTTCTAAAGAGTTTGCATGGTTCTCTTGTTGTATTACTATCAATTTTTGTCTTCTAAAAATTTCTTATTTCAATGGAATGTATTTGTGCAATCAAAACACCTTTGAATGAGTGCAAACAGTGCAGGTATTTTAAAAGCATTTTTGAAGTGATTATTGGAGGTTGGAAAAGTTCGTGCAGGACTATATCCCATGTGAGGGACCCCAGGTTGGAGGAGGGGAAAGACTCTTTGACTAGTGAATGAAACAGTCCGTGATGAACAGACCAGCAGCCCCATTCCCTGTCTCCCTGTGCTGCTGGGGAGAGGAGACAGAGCTTGGGAAGGAGAGAGGCGTAGTAGGAAGGTAGTTTTAAGATTATTTTACTTCTCTTTATCCTACTCTGATTTTGCAAGTAATAAATTCAGTTAATATCCCAAATTCAAGTGTGTTTTGCCTGTGATGGTATTTAGTGAGTAATCTCTCTCCTGGACCTTAATCCATGAACCTTTCATTGTATTTTCTCTTCCCTGTCCTGTTGTGAAGGGGAGTGATAAAGTGGCTTTGGTGGTGCCTGGTGTCCAACCCACCATAAAGAGTTAATTGCAGAAGTGTTATCTAATATCTGGTTGTGGAGCACATGCCTCCTCCCAGGTTTAGCTTTTGTGCAAAAATCACATTTGCTTCTGTCATTATCACGTGATAGAGTATCCTGAAGATTCTGATTTTAAGATAAAGTGACATTCTTTACTATCCTATTTACTGCATTTTCCATCTTTTTCTCATTTAATGCAATCCACTGCATTATACCTCACAATCTAGAAGATAATGTACATGGGCTCTGCGCTATCGGAGGCAGAACTAACCCCCAGTAAGAAATTGCATATAAACTTGAACATTTTTTGTTCTTTTTCATCAGATGACAGATTTTAGATGAAAAAACCACAGTTTCAGTTCTTTACAGTCATATTGTCATGACTGTAAATAGTCTTCCTTTTATGCCTGACTTAAATGGGTTTCAAATTCAGAAGGATCTTCAGTAGCTCCTTTATATTTAAAATTAATTGCAATTGAATTATCATGTGTTTCGTGCTTAAGGAAGCAGAAAAGCCTACCTGTAAAGAATTCTGAAGTGCTAATTTTATTCATCAATAACTGTGGTAAAAATTAAAGTTCTCCAGCAATCCAGTCAGTGTGAAGCTGAGCTTCAGTGGTACAGAAAAAGAATGCGAGCCAGACTAACTAATGACATGATAAAATTTCTTGTTGAGTTCTCCCATAAAGTAATATGTTGAATTCTAATTACTGCATTAAACAAAATGTCTTACAGTAGTATTGAAGAAGATGGTAAAAGTTGATTTCTTTTAGAAACAAAGGCAGAGATAGACTGGTGGTATCTGAAAAAATAAAATGAGAGTCAAAATATATAAACATGTCAATGGATTAAGCAGCAGAAAATTTTTAGTTTTCTTTGGTAACAAATATTTGATGACAGTGGAAATTTAGTGGGTGGTAAATGGTATCTTTATGGTCTTGTGACAGAAAAGCACTTCCATGTGGAAGGAGGTTGTTCTTGCCACAAAAACACCCCAACAAAACCTGCAGAGTCAGACTGTTTTTCTTGAGACTTGAAACCAAGCATTTTAGATCTTATGCTTTCATAGTAGGATGCTTACATTCTAGACTGCTGTCAAAACTAAATTTCTTTTTGGAAGAAGTAGAGGTGAGTTTAAGGAAAGATATTTTTTCCTTAGGCATTGGATTCCTTCAGTCTTCTTGCTGTTGGACAAAAGAAAGTAATCTGTGACAATCAAAAGGAGTTGCAAGCTTTTGACTAAGCAAAGTGTTTAAATTTGTGCTTTAAAACCAGTCAGGTGTATAAGCAATCACCTCTGAGTCTCCAAGCAGTAGGAGTTAAGCTGAGATGTTTGACTAAGGAGCTTATTCTCAGATTTATCTCAACTGGGATCTCCTGAGCTTTTCTTTGAAGTGTTTGACAGCAGGTACTGGAGAGAGATACAGCAAAGCATTTGATGCCTGGAACTCCTTTCAGAGACTTTCCAGTCATCCTTGCTGCCTCCTGCTGTGGATCTGCAGCCTTTTTATGGGCATTAGAAGCAGCCATTGGGCTGCAGGATTGGCTTCTCTCCCTCTGTTTGTGTTCCAGCTGCATGTGTCCCATCATTAACAGAGCTTTTCAGTCTGTCTTGGCAGAGTTTGTCTAACTCATTCCAAAGGCAAGACAATCCTGTCCTGCACTGTCCCACTGTGTGACATGGTCTTGCAGAGAACCAGTGAGCACCAGTTGGTTGTGAGGGTGAAGTCAGGCACCAGCATGAAAACACAAGGATTTTAACAAGCAGGTCTCATGGCTGGTTTCTTTATGAAGGATGTACCCCAACCCAACTTGCTGCAGCCCAGTTGCTTTGGCAGCATTCATCTCCTGAAGCTCTAAGTGATGATGGGTATCACCTGTGTAATGCTTTAGGTGGGTGGCACTGGTGGAGAAGGTGCCCCTGAGCATTTCCCAGCTGCACCACGACCCTGTGGGCTGGGGTTTGCTGCTGACCCAGCACAGCACACACTGTCCCCAGCAGGTCACAGGGCAGAGGGGCTCGGTGTCCAGCTCTTCAGGTGGATGCCAGAGGGAAGGACAAGGATGCCAGGCCTGAGGCAACTGGTTTTGTTTGTTGTGCAGAAAATCTGCAGGTGTGTGGCAGCAAGGTAAGTAGGAGACAGTTGGTGATGAAGTTCTGTGTTTAATTGGCTATTTCCTTCTCTTGAAGACCTATCCTGCACCCTTCAAACCTTTAATAATTTTAAATCATTAAGGAGAGAGAAAGTGTAAAGATTGTTTCTCTGGGCTCACACTTTCACCCTGTAACATAATCCTTTATGTTACAAGGCTTTCTTCCAGGCTGTTAGCCAGGTACACCAATCTCTTAGACTTAATCAAAGAAATGACAACTAAAATAGTGTGAGAGAAGCTTCCAAAAAATCGAACTCACAGCAGACTACAATGCTTTATTAAGCTAATAGACATTAGAAGATGCTTGTTTCCAGATTCCTCTCTTTTTAAGCTGTTCAAAACATGCTCCTGAGGGCAAGCTGAAAAAAAAAAATCAATGGAGAGCAGTTTTGGCTATCACTTTATTTCCTGCTGCCATATGACTGATCCCATCAGAGTTCACTTGTTTAATGCTGAGAGGCAGAATGCAGGTTCTGGAACCATGGGCTGTACTTTGTCAGGTTGCTTTCTTTTGTCAATTACAGCTGTTTTGGAGACGCAGAAACTTCACTAATAGCCTAAAGTTCCTTCTGTTACTTTGGGTTAGTAGCTTTCCATGCATGGAAAACTGACACTGTTGCCTTCAAATTTAAGCTGTGTTTCATTTCTTGACAGCATCATGTGTTGATTTTAAGATATATTTTCCCCCCTCTCAAGACTTATTTTCTAAATCTCTTTTTCAGATGACACCTGACTACGTGAATAATTTTTTTAAAAATAAAAATTTAATAGTAGCTTATGAAATCTTTGCTTTTGCATTGAAATGTCATAATTGGACAGTAAATTGCCTAATTTGCATAGAAGTCACAGTTTCTTGATAACTACTGACAGCAGGTGTCCTTTGGGAACACAAATGCAGAGATTGCTTCTGAGTGTTTTCTTACAAACAGTACAAAATGTGGGGGTCTCTCCCAATGGATAAATAATTTATACAGTTCTGTACCTTCCTTGAACCGTTCCTTCAGCAGTTTCTGGTCCATTTACAAATGCTGCAGTGATAACATATCCAGTGGGTGAATATATTCAGCATTTGGGTACCCAGAGATTGATGTGTCTGCAAAGTGATTAAGCGCAGAGGAGTAATTTATTATTAAACTTAAATAAAAGAAAAACTGGAATACAACTTCTTCCTTTTAAGCCTCTGAAGCCTTTGAGTCTCTTATTATTAATTACTGTTAATATATCAGTCTTTTTCTAGTCATTCTTTCATTTTGATGAGTTGAGGTGACTTAATATTTTTACAAACAGAAGCAGGGACAGTGTGCAGGCTTGATGTGAGTGCATTTCAAGATCTGAGTTTTGATCACAGCATTCTTCACTCCCTTTCCATTAACTTTCTTAGGTTTACATTACAATTTTCATGGTTATCATTGAAATACCTATAGTCAGCTCAAGCTATGTCTAAAATAAAGACTGAATATTTAACTACACTGCGTATTTTAATTTAAGCATGAAACTGAATAAACTTGGTACTTCTGGAAAAACCGGTTCCCTTAATAAGAATAATCAATTACATTTTCCCTTCTGCCACATGGCCAGACATGCAGAGAGATTCTTTCCACCTGGGTTCCTCATGTCATTTGAAAAGCCAGAATTAAAAGGGACAGAACAGGGATTGCAGCCCTCTCCATGTCATTACATAAACTTTCCCTCTGTGCAGCTGGTACATCAAAACCAAAACTGCATTAGAATGGCCTCAACAGATCTGAACTGTGAGAACAAAAGAACTTTAATTCTATATTGTGATTTTTGTTCTAGAGAATTAGTATTAATGTTATTGTGGGGATCCAAAATCACCTCAGTACAATGTAAAAAGCACCTATGTCTTTTTTTAAGTTTTGTGGATTTTTTTTTCCCCTCCCTCTTGCTGCCCTCCCTGAGCCTGCCATCCCCTGGCTGTGAAGTGTAGATCTCCTTTTAGCAATATTGAATATATGTGACCCGTAGTAAGAAAAACCCTGAAAATTATGCACTTACTCTCATCTCAGCAATTACTTCCTTCAGTATTTTATGGCATCTATACAGCCACTGGTAAGTTCAAAAAAGTTGGAATAAGCAGAAATTAGAGGAAGTATATAAATAAGCAATTAAATATAGAAGCAAGGGAGAAAAGTGTTTTCTGGGCAAGTGGGTTTTATGCATGAGCTGCAGCTATTTGTCTCCTTGCTGAGAAGTCACCTTCAGAGGTCTGAAGACCCTCCCTAGGCAGGAAATGTCTTTGTGGCTCTGTAACACTGTGTTGTGGCTCCTACCAGCTAGAACAAGGCAGAAATGTCTCTCTCCAGGCTCAAGAGTTACTGCATGTGTTGTATACAGAGAGTTTTCACAACCGGTGTTCTGAAGCCAGTTTAATTTTACTGATTCATTCGTCTTCACGCATAGTCTTTACAGAGCCTCTTAAGCGTGGTCAGTTCTTTATCAGAATTTATTGTACTTGAAATCATCTGGGTCTTTGAGGTCCTAGGCCTGCTGTGACTCTGCAAAATTCCTACAGATTGTTGCTAAATTTTTTTGCAGGAGCTTTCCTATTCTTTGCATATTGATACAGTGCTCATCTCTCATAGAACTAGTGCAGCATTTTGTTGTAAAATGTTGTAAATCACTTTAATGTTTTAAAACGTCTTTGCAAGGTGGTGGAATGACTTGGCAGAAAATATTGCAGTTGCTGACAGCAGATTTTTTCCCTTAAGAGATAATGCTTGCAAAAAAAAAAAAGAAAAGAAAGTGTAAGCAGAAAAAAATCTGGAAGTCTCATTGTCCACTTTGGTTCCATGACCTTGGATGTAATTAGAAGATTTCTCAGTTTGTTGCTCAAGCAATGTGTACATAGTCATATAAACGAACTTGACTAATTTAATGAAAGAGGCAAAATTATCTAATCTAGGAGCTGAAATGAAAGGTAACTAAATTGATGTTCTTTTCCTAAGAGATTTTTACTAAAAATTGAACTCTGAGATGTGGACAAATACAGACTCTTAGGTTTTTATGTTAGTTCTATCTACTAAGGAAAAAGAAAACCAGGGTTTTAGTTTTGGCTTTTTTTTTTTCCTGAAAACCTTTATGTAATTAAAAAGGTATGAGTATTGCCTTTATTCTACAAGGTCATTTGATTAATAATATTATCTATTTCACTAGTGAATATAGTCCTTAGACATTTTTGAATGAAAGTAGGACTTTTTTAATCTGACTGTATTCACTGTATCATGGGAAATACTATTCCAGTTATTTCTCATTCTCTTTTGTCAATGAACCTATTTTAAATGTCTGATGCCTGTGATAGCAGTTATGTGAATTCTGATTTTTGTAACACGCATCCTGTTTTATGTATCTTTATTGTTGTTAATCAGATCCATTATGTGTTTTGTAGCATCCTGACTTAGTCCATGCCTTTCTTGCCATGTCTGTCTTTTCTATTGATTGCACAGGAGTGAAGAAGACAGTGTGGCAGTGCTGTTTGTTTTTTTTTTCCCTTCAGTCTACTCATTCCTTGTTTCCAGACCTATGGAGGGATGGTTGGAACTCTTGTGCATTGCTGGCTGGTTGTGAGGGAGGAATGTCTGAGGGGCAATGAGTTAATTGATGTATTTAGATGGTGAGGCTGTAGGATAAAGAGCCCCCCAGCCCAGCACAGACTGTTCAGGGGGCTGTGGGCAGCATGAGGCTGCAGTGGCACTCAGACTGCTGCAGGAGCACAGTGCAGCTGCCCTTCATCACCTTGAAACCTCACATAAAATGAGGCTCTGTCAACTTCCCAGATTCCTGATCGTGGCTGACCTGAGGTTACTTTTGGGGGAATGGCTGTTGGTGCTGACAAATCCAGTTCCTTCCTGGTGAATGTTTTTAGGAAAGGGAAGAGTACATGTACTTAAAGCTGAGTGCCAATCATCTTAGGGCAGCAGCACCAGATGACATTCTCTCTCCTCTTCTCACCCTTTTATCCTCAAACTGGTAATGGCCTTTGACAAGCATTGCTGTGATTAAGTAAAGAGACAGATTGCCTTGTTAAAGGTACTTCACAGAGTAGGGAAAAAATACTTTGAAGACTGCTTAGATTAATAATTCATAGTTAGCTGATGTAGCAGGACAAACAAAGTACACTCCAAGTTCCAGTTACCTGGAGATCATGAATGTCACTGCATCCTTAACATAATGGACAAGATGCTGCTTCAGGACTTTAGGGACAATGTATTCATTTTTCTCCACTTTGTCCAATGTGGCAATTAATGTGATTAAGCTAGCGTCAAATGTGTTTTAAATACTGCTGCACTGGGTCGTTAACTTTAACACTGTCATCTTGTTCTCCCTAGTGCATTTGCCTTATTTAAGGGAGGTACTAATGCTCTGCATTCACTTGAATCAAGAATATATTAATTTTTCTCTAGTTCTCAAGATATTACTCAGTTTTCATGTGTTTAGAATTATATTGGACTAATAGGTGAAAAAAATCCAGCCCTATGTCCCTTAGCCACTTGAACTCCCACTGGCATAGTAACAAGTGGTTTCATACCCATAGTTTGCAAACCTGTTGGTGTTTAGCCAGTTGAATGTGCTGTTTTATATTTTTATCTTTAATCTTCAAGACTGCCTAGAATAGAAGAAAACTGGATCTGTTCATTGGTCTTACAAAGGACAGGATGCAGTGTGGTTCAGAAGAATTGCCAGGTAATTCTCAAGCAGTTCCTTTTATTCAAAAGATCCATCAAGCCATGCTGGATTTTCTAGGGAGCACTATTGGGATTGGCTGGACACTGCTAAAAGGGCTGGCTGAAGATGTGTGCAGTAGGTCTAGACAGCAGTGATATTGCTTTTAGGGATAACTTAGAGGCAAAACCTGCATATTAAACTGGTTTGATTTGGAAAATCAACTTATGTTTAAGAGTCCCTGTGAGTGAAGTGAAATGCATATAGTAGAAATTTGAGCAAAGGTTCTGGTGCTAGTTCCACAGCCACGAACCCACAGAAACACTTAGGCAGCAATTGGTGCAGGTGGCTTCCAGTCTTTGTCTGAAATTCCTCATATAGTTGAAACAATGAAGTGATTTGATATCACATATAATGGAATCTCTGTGCTAGAAATCTAATGTAACAAAAGAAGGAAAAAGAGTGCATTGATTTTTTTTTTTTTAAATTAAAGATATCAGTCTGTCACTGCTCTCATTGTTCACATGTGGGAGCAAGGGTAAGAAAAATGTCTAAAATAAATTCTTATTGTATAATGTTCATGTGTTTGACTTTAGGAGAATGAGTCCCTGGCCTTGAGCTTAAAGTGAAGAGGAAATGCACTTGTGTGGGTCTGCGTCTGACAAAATTCCTAGAGAAGCATTGAATACACAAATGTATCTGTTACTGAATTTCAGACATGCTCTTCACATGTTCATGTTGCTTTACTTGGGAGAGTTTTCAAAGTAGTCAAATATTAAATTGCAGACATGTGTTCACCAACATGTGAAAGTGATATGTGAAAGTCTGTTAGGAGCTAGAGTGGAAGTTGATCTGTGAGCTCACTTTCAGTGAAATTAAATACATTCACAGCTTAGGGTGCACAGTTCCATGTGCAGAAAAGCATGTGGTTGTCCAAGGGCTTATACCTAGGAACAATCACTGAATTAAGGTAACTTCACTGAATGAAGTTAAAACCTCCATAAATGAGATTTGTGACACAATAAATACAAGAAGGAGTCTCATCAAAGTGTAAATGTGAAACTGTTTATTGTGACTTTTGTGACTACTTTTTAAAGATGCGTAACCTTCTCTGAAGTACATAAAGCACTCAGATCTCTGTGGAACAGGCAATGCTGTGTTTTTATGAACCAATCTATATGGATGGCTACATGTCTCTAATTATGCTTGCTTTTAATCTCTTCCTTGATTATTTTTTTCTTCTGATTTCTTGTAGTTTACAAAACAACTGTGTTTTGCAGTGTGACCTGACCAGTTAGAATTAAATGTATAGAAACCTGCTCCTATATAGCTGGTGAAAAACGTAGTGGATCACATCTCCCTCATGTACAGCAGGAGCTGTGTTGGGTTAATTAGCTCTTTTCATAGATGCATCATTTCCTAAAAAAAAAAAAAATAGAGAACTTGTGGCTGTGGATAGAAGTTAACTTCCCGTTGAGCCCTGGTACATACTATAAACTGAATTACCTCTAATAGCCCTTCTGTTCCAAAACTGTTAATTTTTTTGTCTCAGCAGCCTTTGAAAACATATGTCTGCAGCACTTTGTATCTTGAAATAAACTGAGGGAACTTTCACACTACTGTAGAATCATCTGACTTGTTAAGTACCAAGGAAGATGGAGTTTTTCTTGTGCACTAGCCAGATGGATCCCACAGATTCCACACTGCACAGTCTGCTCCATGCTCTTGGCAAGAGTTTCTAATGTACATTTGAGCTTCATTGTTTCATTTGCTATGACCTTCACTAGTTGATAATTTTAAAGTATGTAATCCACTATCTGATTTTCTTTCTTCTTTTTTTATTCAATGGCCATGTGCTTCTAGAAATTCTTACCAATAGATTCTCTGAGTGTTTTATGTTTTTCCAGGGAGGGTGTTTGGGAGAACAACTTCTTGGGCATTTTCAAACTTTTGTACAAAATTTGGGTTGTGAATGTATAATGCTTAAGAAAATCTCACATTAATGACCTAGTCCACTTCCTTGTGAGAAAATTTGACCTCCTCTCTGCAAAATCCTATACAAAATAGATTTTGGTGCAGATTAGATATATCTGCACTTCCATCCTTTGCAACGTCCTCAAATCATGATTATTTTTTCTATTTTTAAAATTATAAAACCCAGTGAATGCTTATGGACATTGCATTTTCCATGTACTTGGGAAGATATGTGCCTGTTTATCAGATGTTTTATGTGTGCATTGCTCCTGCCCAGCTCCCCAGAGGATTTGCTAACTGAACCTCACACTCTCATTATGGTGTGTGCCTGTCAGGAGTAACTTAGGGGGCAGGTGGGAGGTGAGAAGATACTTCTCTAAATACGGGACCCTGTGAAATCCTCATCTGAGACAAAAGAAAGACTTGTGTGAAGGTGCCATGGGATTTTTTTATGGATGAAAAGAGAAGAATAATTTCATCATGTATCCCTGCAAGATAAAAAGATAGCAGCCTGTTCTGACTGCATTCCAAAGAACTTGTGGCACATTAAATTAATTCAGGGAAATAAGAGTGAACCCAAGAGCCTTAGGTGTTATTTCATGTAGGCTCATGTAAAAAAAAGTCCAAATTTTGTGTGTGTTTTTTTTTCCATATATGATGAGCTTGTTAGTTCCTCAGAGAATACAGAGCTATCTGAGCATAGGAAATGTTAGGTCACAGACTAGTGTAAAATAATTCCCAGGATGAAATTTTTCATCCTTTTAGATGAAAATAATACAAAATTAAAACCAAAAAAGTGCATTTCAAGGTTAAGAGATTATTGCAATGAGATGAGTATACAAAAATACGCATAAATTATGCCCACTAGATGAAGCCTATTAAGCTATTATTCTTACCAGTGCTGCATTCAGTATTTGTAATACACTCTAAGGAATTCTTCCTGATGCCTGTATTTAAATTAAGATGGAGTAGTTTATAAGCAGAATAAAATGCTCAATATTTCATATTAACAATGAGCAAAATAAAACATCTACCATAAAAGGGGATGAAATAGGTATAAAGCCTAAATGGTGTACATTGGCCCTTTGTTGGGAAGATCAACTCTCCTTAGGGGATGTGATAGTTCACAGCAATTGCTAGCACTTTGAACTGCATTTTGACTTGGGAACAAAATATATTGGACTATTTGGTGCTTAGTGACCATATCATGGAAAACCTACATTCAGTAAGTGGCATGCAAGGACAGTATAAATATCAGTGTGTATGTATGGGTAGCTAACGCATAATTATCAGTAAGCTGTCATCATGAATACAAAATTATGGTGATTATGAGAACAGAAAATAACTACCTTTCTGCCTCTCTTTTTAATACTAGTACATATACTCATGTCAAAACCACAAGTTCTTTTTCAGGTCAATTTTGTGTGTGCTGTTTCAGTCTGTGGAAATCTTGAGAAAAAGAATTCTGAAAAATGGAGATTTTTCAAGCCCTCATGGACTATCTGTATTTGACACCTTCCAGCAAATTAATCTCTTTTGCAAAGCAAATTCATTATTGATCAGATAGTTTTAGGCATAAAATGCAGTAAAGCCAGGGCAGAATCTACCACAGATTTCCAGCAAATTAGCAAGAGTGGGATAGTGTGAGAAAAATCAAGTGCACCTTGTGATAGTTTGTTGCTTTTCCAAAGAAGAAATAGATCTTTTTTCATGCAGTAATGGAAAATTCTCCCATAGCATGGCTTGTCCAGTGTGTGTTTCCAGAGGGTATCATTACAGAGAATGGACTTTGGTTTGTCTCCTCCTTGGGATACCGGAGTTTTGCAGAGCTCCAAATTTTATTGCCATGTTCTCAGTGCATCCCTGAAAATCCATAATAGAAGCAATATCAAAACTGTCAAAAGACCCAGGCAAACAAAATCCTAAACAAGTGTTAAAAGGCAAAATAGTATGTGTTTTTGTAAGTGATACTGAACTTCAGGATTACATCTGCAAAAGACTCTGCTACTTGTGGGCTATAATGCAGAATAACAATTAGAGAAATATTGCAGAATGGTCAGTAAGGCAAAATCATCAGCCCTTGGTGTTATTTGAACAGGTCTGTTGTAATGATGCTCTCTCATGGAAGCATTTAGATGTAATGTGAGGCACTTGTGGATCTTGGATATACATTACAAATGCAAATATCTTCTTTCTTATCTACTCTGAAATTGCCTTTCACAGTGTCCTTCTCTCACCAGCCCTTTTGCTAAGAGGGTTTGTAGCTTGCAGATCTCTGTTTCAGACTGTGGTTGATGCATGTGCATTCCCTGCTTGGGCAGGTGCAGCTCCTGATCTCCAGGACAGTGATCCAGCTAAGTGCTAAATGTGCAGGTCAGTTGTGGCATCACTTTTCCAACTGAGTCCTGGCAGATTCTGTGCAACAGGTTTTCATTGCAGGGATCATCTCCAAATCACTGATTGAAAATTTGTGTATGGAACATGCTGTAGGAGTTCCATTATAACTGCAGAAGGCACTCCAGTCAGCTTCAGGTTTTTGGCACAGAAGAGCTGCAAAGCCTTATGTAGTTCTCACCATGGAATTAGGCTGTGGAAACCTTCTACCATGTTGTAGATTCTATGTGAATTCAAAAAGTGGCTACGCAAATTTGTGAAAGGAAAATTCTTGAAGGATAGGGAAGTAGAAATGTATCAACTCTGGGTGAAGATGTCTAAGGTGCAAGCTGGTAGAAGTTGTGAGAATATATGTTAGTGTTATCGTGCCAAGTTTTTTTTTTCCCTTTACATTTGCTCTTGGTATCTGTTGGAGCCAGGGCACTGAGTTGGCTGGCTGGCTTAATGCAGAGATACTTGTCTTAAAATCTTTAAGGATTTTTTCACAAGAAAAAATTATTTAGCAATAAAGTCTTTTTCAAAAGTCTCAAGGGGTGCCTCAGTCCTACTCAGATAGAGGGGAGTTGGTGATAGCCTCCAAACTGAGGTTAAATATGTTGGATCTTGTTGAACCTAAATCTCTCTGTTGCTGTCTCCCTGATGGCTGTGCTTTCTAGGGTTCTAGCAGCAAGCTTAGGCTACCTGATGAAAACTGATATTCCCCTCTTTTTAAGGTGATCACTAGTGGCTGACTTACTATCCTGGTGTGGAATGGGAAGCAACGGGAATAATTCACTGTATTGTGTAGAGAAACCAAATAATTGTAACACAGATGGATTTCAACTCTATCATTCCTTCTCCTTCCCTATAGGTGCTTGGACTTGTCTCAGCATATTGCCTGGTTTCATCAGAGTAACAAATCCAAAAAACTGTCAGGTTTCCATTATCACCATGTTTTTGGCACATGAGGTAGATTTTAAGAAGATGATTCATGAGAATACCTTGTTGGAAAGGGCTGTGCTGAAATGTGTGTGACAGATGTCAAAGAAATATTGCTGATGTATTTTAAGTGCTGCTCCCAATTGAGGCATTCCTGAAAGTGTAAATATCCTATAGCAACAAGGAAAAAATCCTTCTGTACTCATCAGGAAGTGCTTTGTATATGGAGCCAGGCCGAACATTTGTGATGTTGACAATAGACAGATATAGAACAACAAAATTAAAGTCATCCTTCAGGATAGCAATCTGGGACACACAGCTGTGATCCCATGCTGCTGTCCAGCTTTTGTGTGAAGGTGATTTCCTCTTCACTGCCTTTTGTCCTGTCTTAGTGCTGTAAACAGAACACTTATTGTTCAGCTTGCAAGAAAGTTTGTGTAAAATGCAAAAGATTCATGAGTGCCTTGTGAATGCAGTTACAATAGCAGATATGCAAGTATGTCAGTGGAATTTCCTTGTATATATGTGTGACGAGGACCAGCTTGGGACAGTTATTCAGGGAGAAAATTTGCCACAGATGCAAGACTGTTTAAACCATATAAGTAACTAGTTACATGTCTTGTGCATTAAAGTATCATTATCATGGAGGTTCTTAAAAATTAAGACAAAAATTAAAAACCAAATAGCAAATTCTCTGAATAGTTTAGAAATTCCAGACAGCATAGGAGGATAACTCTGGGCCAAACCAGTCCACCTAGATGAGAGTGAAGGGGGAAGTGCATGCCAAGCTTAGGACAAGGACTCTGTTTCTCTTGTGGCTGCTCTCTAAGAACCATGAGAGGAAAAGGCTGAAATTAGTAATTTTGACCAGAAAGATGTGAATGGTGAATGGCTGTGAGACCACAGCTGTTGGCAAGGATGTTCTCAGGAAATCTAACAGCACCTAAGGAAAGTGGCAATAAGAGGGAAAGTGCCACCAAATCTCTGCCAAGGCTTTGTGACTCCATGAACTGAGTGTGTTCAGTTTCTGTTTGTATTCAAAGATATCCTTGCAAGTTAACAGATCTGAAATTTCCTTACACTTAACAGTATTTATCAATCATTATGTCTGTAAATGACACTGAAATTAAACTTTTGTTTTGTTTTCTGAGTCCAATAGAGTTGTTGGGAATTTTTTTTGTACTGCCAAGTACTGAGGGACTTTAGTGGACTGAAATACAAAACAGTACTTTCAACTGAGTGGTAACAATGAGCAAATATGAATAAAGATGTATTAAAGTGAAAATAGACATCATAACCAGGTACTAAAACAATTACTAGATATGAAGTTAAATCACAATTTAAACTTTATAAAGTATTTTCACTTATCATAATTTGTTAACAACTTGATATCTTTATTCTGTGCAACAGAATCAGGTTTGTTTCAGGACAACAAGCAAATGAAAAATCTCTGTAGGTAAGGTGTGTTAATCCCTTTCCTAAGGCACAGGGAAATCAGAAAGGTGCCTTTGCCATCTGAAATTTTCTTCTTCTGCACATGGAGTCACAAATGTTATAAAGAAATATATGCCTTAAGCACAAAGAACTTAAGCATATAGTGACATTGGAATCAATGATTTCTGCCTGGAGAAGTGACCTTTTCTACAGCAGCCAGTATTCTGTTTTATAAATATTTGATTAAACACTTTAGATTGGGCTTGTTGTTAACAAAGGAGATAAGTGGGGGTAAGTGCGCTGTGCTCACCATGGGCTTGCTGGGCAGTGCTGTCCTTGCCAGCTGCTGGACCTTCTAAGAGGCCATGTGAGGCTGTGAATTTGGCTTCCACATCCTGCTGTAGCAGTAAATAACAAGTGGAATATATATGTGCGAATCTCTGTGTGTCTATTTCTATTCACAAGACTAAATTCTGGCTTTATGTCTGATTCTATAAGGACAGAGTTAAAAATCCATTTCTGTATTTGTATCCAGGATAGGGCCATGCTCCAAGCAATGCCACAGAAATTGTCTTTCCTCTTGGTTTCTGTCTGCAAGTTCAAATGAATTCCATGATGTGATACTGTCAGCTAGTTTTGTGCTTTCATGTGTTTGCTCAAAAAGCAGCACACTTTTGATGTTGTTCTACTTATGTCTCATCAAAGGTTTCGTAGCAGCTGCATTTCATGGTTCTGTGCAAAACCACCTGGAAAACATCCATCCTCTGCAAGTGATATTCTTAAGAGCGCCTTGCAGACTCAGATTTGCAGGTTGCTGAATGCTGCTAAATTGAAAACGACCCCATTTGAAAGGAAATGGATGCCGTCAGTCCTTTAAGAATATCAAAAGCTACAGTACAGACAGCTCACAAAATGTAATGGGTGTCTAGAGATCCAGCTGTAAAGCTGCAGTGTAGTGCAATCTGTTGAATTTTAGTCATATAGAGTGAGATTTTGCATATCTCTCATGAAATGATTTTATAGTGAATGGCTATTTTAAACATTTACTGAATACCTGATTACCTGTGCTTATTGAAAGAGACAAGACCTGTATTTAAAGGAATTGTAGTTAAATTGTCCTGTTACCTTCATGTCTTCCCCCATCAAGTTGTCAAAGAGCAAAGCATGTGCTTTATGCCTGCTTATCCAAAAGTAAATGCATTCATTGAAAAAGTATCATTGCTGCAGTTCTGAAATGGTTAGAAGAGTACTTGAAAAATTATTTTAAAAGAGAAATGAGAAATAAATTATGCATGTTCATGATGAAGTTGCTCATGAAGGACTCAAGGAACTGTTTGTGTACATGTGCTGGTTTATATATGCTATGTATGCATAAATTATTAGTAAAAAAGGTAAATAGTACTATCAACAACAGATTTTGTTTCCTCAATGATCTTAAACAATGAAAACTTAATTGAACTGTGGAGAGCTTGAGAAGGATCTTTTAAAATTGTATGATGAAGAAAGCAGAGGAAGTCCTAATATAATTCTGCAATGATCCTCAAATTGACTATTGTTTTTCAGAGAAAAAAAATCAGATATTCTTGATGGTTCTCTAAGATTGCCAGCAGAAGGTTTGCACTGGATTATTCAAAGTGGCTTTAGAAAATACTCATCTTGATGAAAATTTGACACCTTTTTTAGCAAATCCATTTTGAAAAAAAATTATTAAAAGTGTTCTTGTGTCCACCTTGTTCTTTTAAAGTAGATCAGTCAAATGAAATTAAGATCCAAAATAAACAGAAAATACTGAGTAGAAAGAGAAGCCCTGTGTCCCTTTTTGCTTGTTTTATTCTGCAGCAATCTGCTATCCCTTTCCATCAATCACTTGTAGTGGCACTTAATGCTGTGATTCATACCATTAATTTGTTCCAAGAATTAATAGATAGTGTGTAATAATTAACTACAACATGCTGTAGTATGGCTTTCACTGCCTGCTACATGAAAGGACAGATATCTCTGTACTGATCTGAGATTTTTTTGCTGTTCAGGTGATACAAAGGAGCCAGATGCTGGCTGTAATTAATCAGCAGAGAATTGTTCTGTTGATGGAAAGCTCTCAGCTGGAATAAAGCACACAGAGCTGGCTTCTGCACCAAACACTCCTGCCTCTCTGCCATCGGAAGAGGGACAGGATTTTGATCCATTAATCCATCTGATATGTAATGTTTTATAGAAAACACGTGTTCCTAGGACATGAGGTTGGTGTTGGTTTGCCCACAGAATCATGGAGCTGTAATTATTTCCTTGTTTTTCATCTGCTGCACTGGTCAAATGAAAAATTTCAGGAGATAGCATAATGAAAGAAGAATTTGGACTTTACCATTTTTTTTGAGTAATGGTTATCCTCTTAAAAATGATTCCAAGAAGTATTAGAATGATGTGAAACTAAGTCCTTTAAACCATTTCCCCTGTTACATTGACAAAGATTTGTCAGGATCTCATTAGTCACAAGAAGTGCAATAAAGGAGTCCTAACTCCAATAAAAATGTTTCTTTAAAAAAGGAAATTTACTGTTTTGGATTTACACAAGCAGCAGGCAGTAAGGTGCCCTTGTTGCAGGGTCACCCAAGTAAGTAGCATGCATATGTTTTCTGTTGAGCGCCTTCCCCTGTATCTGGACTTATTGTACGTTTTAAAGAAAGGAAGATAAATTAGTATCAGGAAATAGAACATAAAATGAAATCTTTATTCAAAATATAAAACTCAAATATTTTGTGGAGATTTTTTGATTATTAAAAAAAGAAAACTATAGGCTTTAATTTTTAACTCTTCCATAGTTTTATATCATCTCCAATTCCTTCGAAATCACAGAAAAAAAGAACTCTTAAAGAAGAACTCAGTGGAGAAGGTTCAAGTGGGCTGTTTATGGCGGGTTTTGGGGTCAAGCTGCGTTTTTGGGTCGGGAGGGAAGGAGGGGAGGCTGCGCCCGGAGCGCCGCCTGCGCTGCGCCGGTTCGGCCACCGGGGGGCGCCGCAGGACGCGGGAAGCGCCGGGAGCGCGGCGCGGGCGGTCGGGGCGCGGCTCCAGGGCAGGGCCGGAGCGGGGGCTCTGATCCAGCCCTCCCTGCCGGAGCTGGAGCTCGGGGACCTCTCTGCCCCTCACCCGAGAGCTTGGAAATGCGCGGTGATAGTTATTCTTTCTGTGCTGGTCTAGCACTGGGGAGTTCCTGTCCCAGTGGAGTATCAAAGTGGATAGGGGTGGTGGAAAGAGAAATTCCCAAACCCTCCTCTCCCTCTCTTCCCCCCCATTTTATTTATTTATTTATTTTTACACTCTGTGCATTAGTTACGGAATTCTGGTCCAGATCCTTCTTTAGAATTTCCTTGTGCTTTCTGAGCTTGTTTCACCTTTGGGTCCGGACACTCATTGCCACTTCACGGTGCAATGACAATGACTGATGGCTTTGAAATGAAGTGACCACCTGGAAGCCATTTCTCCCAGGTGTGGGTGCTGACCACATTTAACTGCAGTCCTCATGGCCATACCAGCATTGCTCTTTAATGTTTTTTAGAGATCCATGTCAGACAGACACTGCTGAGTTTTTTCCTCTTGGTGTCAACACCTTGAGGACTCACAGCATCCTCATACTGGCTGCAGGGAGATGCAAAACTACCTACGAGGTTATTCATCCACTTCAGCTTTTTGCTTGGGATCACAGGAAGGTGGCATTGCCACCTCAGGATGTGGTGAAACTAAAGTGCATGGCTGTGGTAGACAGGATGCTGTTCTAATCCAGGTTCTCTTTGGGGTGATTGACAATTCTGACTATTAGAAGAGGTATCATCATTTCATCATAGCTGTCGAACACAGTGGAATTCTTACAGACCTTCCAGGTGGGTTTGACCGTGGCATCAGCTGGGCTTCTTTTGTTTTGTTCAATTGTTAAAATGTATTTCACAGTCAGTGAAACACTTTGCACCTGGGAGTGCCTCCAGCCCTGTGATGAAAGGGGCAGCTGAGTCCTGGAGGGTCTCTTCTGGTCCTTTCTGGGCAAAAGAGCCCACTCAAAACACCAGTGTGGATAAGAAACTTAAGACAAACACCTCTGGGGAAAGTAAATCTTTCCATGTCTTGATGTATTCATGTGAATACTAGATGCTTTTTAAAAAAAGTTTTAATTAATTTTTTGTAGCTATAATTAGAGCTCATTAAAGAGCTAAGTGGATCAAAACCTATGGACTGTGATACAGTTATAGACCATGTGTGTGGTAGTCTAAGGATCTATATTCAGTTCCTGACAACACAGACTTGGCAGTTTCTGTGCTTTCACTCCCACTTGCTATAAATACACAACGGAAAAATCTAAGTGTTAAAAATTTTAAAGTGTTTCCCAGGCTGTTCCTGCAGGGAAATTATGGTGCCAAAGTGGGTCATAGGTGAAGTGGGGAATGGGATCTGCTGTTCCATTATCTTATTGCCTTGTGTTAAGGGTAAAGTGCTGTAACAGTGATACTGTACATCCTGACAGGTCAAACAAGTGAGAGCAGTGCAAAGAAAACCACGACTCATTAATTGTTGAGATTAAAAAAAAATATTAAAGCTAGGGTTTTATTTCTTAAGGTGAGAAGTTTTTGAACTGCCTCTGTAGTTGTTTCAATTTTGTTCTATACAAACCTGCTAAGCAGCTCACAGATGTAGGGGCAGCACTTCTGGTTTTGCTTCTGAGGTCTTAGAGCTGGAAAAGCAATAAACCCTTGAGTGGCTATTGAACATTTGAACTTCTAATAATGAGCAAAGGAATCCTTCAGTTCTGCAGGGCTTCATTCATGGTTTTTGTATTGAATTCCATGTTTAAAAAAAAAATCTATAAGAAGAAAAATATTATCTCTAAATTCTGACATGAATTCCCATTAGAAGAATGATGGGGGTGTTTTCCTCATTTCTTGTTGACCAGTTTTCATCACTCTTTTCTCTAACAGAAGGACAATCTGCTGTGCATTAGCTTCCCTTTGGGGTCTGCCATCTTTTCCCCTCCCTAACTCAGTACAAATCTAGTGTGTGGAGGTGTTCCTGCAGTCCCATGGAAGTTGCAACAGAGGTGGTGTAAAGAAATGTCCAATCCTCTCTCCTACAAGTGTACATCTTGTGTTTTTCATTATATATTTTAGCAGGGATGATAAAACACAGCTTGAAAATCACTTGCTCAGCACAAAATCACTTCCCTATTGATTTGGTTACCTTCTTGCTGCTTTTGCCATGCAGGCCAGCAAGCAGTTTTGTTTCATTTGGTGAACTTAATCAATGAGGAGAGAGAGAGAATATGGAAGTAAATATGCCTGTTCATACTAAACATCTTACCATGTATTTCAGCAGTGTTCATACCAAAACAATTACTCTTGTTCATGAATATTCTTGTAAGAAAAAAGCAGTTTTCATCTAAGCATTCATTTTCCTCATGAAAGCTTGAAATACTCAGAGAGATATGGAATTAGGAGGAATATTCAGATAGGAATATTCCTAATATTAGATTAGGAATATTCAGAGAAATATGCAGCTGGTGGTAGTGTTTGGGAAGCCCTTAATGATTGGCTCTGAGACCTCCTTTCCTCTCTGTGCTGGGGGCTGGTGTGGGTGAGGATAATTGTTGGTTTCAGTGCAATGTGTGCCAGTGCCCTTTGGAGCAGAGGGCTCAGGCTGCACTGTGTAATTGCTGGATAGATGGATTTAGAGTGAGTTGTGGTCTACAGGGCAAAGCACTTACTGGGCACACCATCCCTGCTTCTGCACAGCTCTGCAGCTGCATGCTCCCAGCTTCATTTTTCCAGATGATGGATGCTGTAATTCCTGCGCTCTGAATGAATCAAAGAGGAAAAAATCTTGGTATTAGTCCCTTCATATGCTGATAGTTACTGATTCTCTTATTTGACTACACTGGAATTATTTGAAGTTTTTTGTTTGTTTGTTTGTTTTTATTTTGTTTCCAGATACTTTTCTGCCTATATTCAGTTTAGAGTCCCACAAGACATCTTAAATGCAAAAACTTTTATTAGTGGTACTTAGGAGTTTCAATTTATTACTGTACAGTTTTGTTATCTCACCAAGAACATGTTATGACATTTTAGATGCCTGCTATCTTCTAAAAATGTGGAAATACATCTGAAGAATAATTTTTTAATTCCCTTTTTTCAGATAGGAAAGCTGAAGCATAAAACCAGAAAGATTCACTCTGGGCCCACTAAAGGCTGCTGTTAAGCTAGAAATAACCTGAAGTCTGGACTCTTAGAATCCTACTTTATTATTCATTACTGATCCATATCATGTCCTATTTGAAATATATGGAAGTCAGGATTTTATTTTCTGTTACTTTAAAGAGAAAGTATTTCTCCTAATAGAGAGCCCTGTGCTAAATACAAATGATTGTGAGTTACTGAATCTACAATCACAGAGTTCTTTCCTTGCTGGGTTTGGAATGAACAGTTGTGGGTTTTTTTTGTTGTTGTTGTTCCATGAAGCTACAAATGTGTTATTTCTACTCAGTGCTGATTTTGACCTTGACATCATGCAAAATCTCAAATTCCCATTCCCTCTGCTGAGCATCTTAGAGCACAGAGGAGAGAGACACTGCGAGTAAGAGGATTTTTGATTAGTTAGTGATTCATAGTAGGGCTACAACATAGTAGGGCTACAAGTCTTTCTCAAGTATTGCTACATAGTAAATACAAATTTATTTTCTGATTTCATGGAATGTATTTTCCTGGTACCCAGCAAATGAAACTTATCAACCAAACCAGTTCAGCTACAGAAAACAATACCTGGATTTGGACAAAGAAATTTTTTTAAAAATTTTTTTAATGCCATTACTTTATTCTGCATACTATTTAGAGTAGTAGAAAAGGTGAAAAATTCAATTTTAGTGTGTCTGTGTGTAAGTGGTATATTTTGGGACATGCTCAAAAGAATGAAATGAGTGTGCTGAAGGAATCCATGGTGCTTGTTTGGAAGGCAGCCCCTTGGGAGCTGTAATCTGCAATTGAAGCAAGATGTTTTTAAAGGAAGCCACACTGCTTTACAGGGCAGCTTGGATCATTGGCATTTATTTCTGTGACTGCACCTTGGCAATTATAAATCACCCTGCCAATAGGTGCCTCACCTGGGGGATTTAGATTTGAGACATTGATCCCTAGGAGTTCACTTTTATAGAGAAATACTGTCCATTTCCATCCAAGGAAAGACACCATTGAGAGTAAGGTGGACACAGGAAGGATTGGCTTCCTTTTGCTGTTTGCTTTCTGCTCCAGGCAAATAGATGGTCTGGGTTTCAATCCCACATCCTGATTCTGTTAAGCTTCTTAAGTTAGTCCACTTTTGATATTCTCTGCCTATGAATTTACCTCAATAAGTACATGCCAAAAATGAATGTGCAATCAAAAAATGGTGCCAATAGGTAGTGTGTTAAAGAAATTAATTTTTGTGGCAATAAATACACCAAATAATTTTTATTATAAGCCAGGCAGTGATTTGATGCAAAAAGTATCAAGAGGCAAAAAAAAAATCCTTCAGTAGTGAAATTAATGAATAAAGAACAGTTCTAAAGTTTCAAAAAACCAGTGGTCCACAGGAATGTGTTGGTGTTAAGATGTGTACCACAACATAAAACATTGCTGTGCCACATGTGTTAAAAATATACTTTAAAGAAAATTACTATTTGATTTAATTCTATTCACAATGAACATTCACACAGCTTCCTGGTTATAACATTAAATAACACTGAGCATATTTTTACTAAAATTAGGGCCAGCTGTGGCATATGCACAAACATAGCAAATATGGAATACAGCCATCTGTACTCTGTGGTGCAAATAAAGTCAAAAAAGAGACCTTACCAAAAGATTTTGGTGTACAAATATATATATATACGTATTTTTGCATATATGCATGTCTCTATGTATATATTAATAAAAAAGTATTCTTTCCTTAAATAGTTCTTATTTGCATTTCACTATTAATTAGTGTGAAATGCTTGTGTTAGTCTTTAAACAGCTGCTTCCTCAAGTCTTTTTAGTGTGCCTCCACATTTTTATGATGTACTTATCAAGGTTTTGAGGTTACAGGTAACTGTTGTGTTAGATCTTGAATCTTCAGTTTTGGAAAGCACTGTGTAGTCAGCTGCCAGTTTTTATGAATTATTTCCATTTATTCTTTCCTTAATATTTCAGCTTTCTCAGCTTGTAGCTCAAACTTTTGATAAAGTTTGGTTTGCAGCTCCAGCAAGTTCTTCAACAGCTGCTGCTGGTTAGTCAGCATTTTATAGGAGATTGTCATTGTGTAGTACAACAATGCTCTAAAAATGCTGTACTGAATAATGCCATATATTTAATAAACTTACAATTTTTGCAAGCAATATAAACCTTAAAATGATTCCTAAAATAGGGATCTTTCTTAATATCTTTTCATCTGTCATACCAATGCATAATACTTTCTGAGGCTTCTTTTAGAAATTCCCGTGGTCCACAGCCGTAACAGCGCTTTGCAGTCCTGCTTTGCTGGGTGTGAAGCTGCTCTGTGTCGAGGTGAGCATGCTTTTACTCCCAGCTGTTATCATGGGCCAGGGTTTTATTTCACCAGAAGGTTTTTTTTTTTGGCGTGGCGCTTCTGCAACGAGCTGTGACAGTAACTCTGGAATTTCTCTCTGAGAGCATTCCCCAGCCCTGGGGCGCGATCTGACAGCGCCTTGGCCCCAGTCCTGCTGCACTGCGGGCTCTTTGCAGCACCCCAGCCCAAGGTGACTCTGGAGCCACTTTAATTGGCCATGGAGGATGTGCAGAGCAGAAGGAGCTCCCTGGGGGCTGAGCTGGGCAGGGCTGGGCCGTGCGCAGGGAGCGCCAAGCTGATGGTGCAGGAGCCTTTTGGGAACCTTGGCAGGCACAGAAAATCCCATTAGGCTCTGGACAGCTCTGATTTATGGGAAAAGCCTGCACCAATAAATGTGCAGCCAGTCCACTTGCCAGCCAGGCTGGGGGCAGAGGTGCTCGCAGGGAGCTCATGTGTTCACAGCCTGCTTTGCAGTTTTAGTGTATCTCCGCTCTTTAAAGACGTGAAAGTTTCAGGTAAAACTCTAGGACAAATAATTTAATTTTACTGCCTTGTTTTTTTTTTTTTTTTTTTTTTTTTGCTGCATAATTATCACTGTGATAGAAATGTCCCAGTCTGTGGGTTTAGCTTCATGCTAGGCTCAAGTACAACCCAGTGTAAAGAGCTCCTCATTCCACTGGAAAGGGTTAACAGGAGATGAAGAACAAGGGATGTGCTGCTGAAGATATTTGCATGAAATTGTTAGGGGATTTGTAGGAAGCATTTTAATCTTATAATTTTTCACCAATTATTCCTCTTTTAAAAATAACATCACAAATTTGAGCACAGCTAAAAAGCCCCAGGCTTTACCACACATCCCAACTCTTGCAATCACAAGAGAAAATGTACCCTTTCAGATTTTTGTTTTCTTCAGCCATCTCTTCACTTAGAGAGTAAAGGGAAATGATATTTAAGCTTTTCTCTATTCTTTCTCATCCTCCTACCTAGAAAATTATGGCACTGAGTCAGGCGGGTAATTCAGAATCGAAAGAATAGCTCTTGTTTACATCCTTGTATCTAGTTTTCAGAGCTCTTTTTATATTTCAAAATTATTTTCTCTGATAGTTCTGGGTGTAAACTTGGCAGACTGCTTACACTGCATTTATTGTTGATTCAATACCAATTGTCCTTCTCTGAGAAGGTAGTAATGATTTTTTTTTTCATGCTCCTTTCTTTCTTTCACTTTTTTTTTTAAATATTCAAATCCTGGCAACAATTGCATCATTCCTCCACTAAATTTTGAAAAATATTCATTTCCATAAGGGAATTATAGTTAAGAATCCCTTTGTGACTTTTTATAATAGAAATGGGAAAAATAATAGGGCTATTACATGTGTAAAAGGCTATGTTCATCCATTTTGTGTCTTAGAATTTGAATAGATGAAGAATCAAGGCTCAATGAATTATCTTCCCCACTACTGAGTCAAAATAGCAACAATGGCATTTTTGAGACGGCCAAAGGATACCCAGGGTGTTTGAACTGCTTTTACTTTGGCCTGAGTTGGGCACTGGATCACTGATTGTCAAATAATAACCAAATAGGTGGTGTTGGCCTACAGTGTGACCAAAAGAGGAAATCCTTTGGATTGCCAAGTCCTCTTTGGAATAGAAAAATTACAGGTTTATTTTAGCAGAAAGAGTAAGGCATTAAACAGGCTCAGAGACAGAGTTACCCTGGGTTAGGTGCACCCCGACAGTGACTGAGGATTGTTGGCCAGTCAGTGTTAAAGCCTCTCAAGCATAACTTTAATATTTTATTTCTACTCAAAGTACCTCTGTAGCATTTATGTCTGTATTTTTAAAAATATTATTTACTACTCAGAAAAATGAAATTTTTAGATACTGTAAATTTACAAAAAATGAGGGCTTAACCTCAGTGGAGTATTTGCTAATCATCAACTGGTCAATATTTTACATTCCTGCTTGAATAGAGATGTGAAGTATCCTTCCTGCAAGAGATACAAAGGCAGATATGAGGTGGAGGGCAGGTGATATTTAAAGAAAAAAATTCATAAAGAGTGGGTTGAGAACAGCCTGTATTACTTACATACCACAGTATGTAAAGTTTCAAAGCCAAGTGATCTAGGTCTTTTTTTGTCTTTTTAAGATGTGTCCTATCAAAAACTTTGTTTCAAAACTCTGTGTTTCAACTATATATTTGTGGCTGTAATGCGAAATTTTAAAATTGGAGTGTCCCACCATGAAAGATTATTTCTGTGATTGCAGTCATGGCACTGTATCCCTTTGGTATTTCTGCCATTGGGGTAGGTCTTGGTCTGTATGTTTTGTCATTTCTGCAGGAAAACCTAACGTATTTCTGGAAGTTTTGATAATAAGTTACGTAGATATACATATATATAAAAAATCATATATTTAGTTGATTTCTCTATAAAGGACATATAGTTTTGCCACTTTGTTCTGGTTTTGCCTTCTGCCAGAAAAAATTATCTTGAGGTTTGTCTCATGTGTTTACCATGCATGTTATTTTATAGTCCAATTCAGAAAACACATTTATCTGCTGGACATAAAATAAATGATGGTTACAATGGTGCTTAGCATTATGAGAGGATTAAAAACAGCCTCCAGTGAAAGTGTCCCATTCAAACATCTCAGCTAACATTTCTTCTCTCATCCCAAGTGCTAAGTGGCTCTCAAACTGGGTCAAACAGTTCAGCAAAGCAATGTAACGTCACCTGAAATATATGCCCCTGCAACATATCCCAGTGGGGATGCAGCCATGCCTGGCATGTGAAATTAAAGGTTTGTCACATCCTGGCTCATCAGCTGTGTCATTTCACCCACACCACAGCACTGCAGACTGGGGGTGGCGTGCCACAGCTGAAGAGCCAGCATTTGACAAGCTCTTCATTTCCATGAGTGTGCCAGGAAACCCTGCAGTCACCACTGATGTTCTGTGTGATCACTCTCCAAGCCACTGTGCTCTCTCCAGTGTGGTGTTTTGAAACACCACTTAGGCAGAACAATGATTATCTACACTTTAGGTGTGCATCTGGAATAAAATAATGCCAATAACCCTCTCCCCACTGTCCTGCCCCTACATCTGTAAATCATTTAAATATAGCCCTTTATTTCTGAACTCCACATTTGCCAAGGAATATCAGAAATCCATGTAAATCCCAAGTGCCAGATTTTGTGTCTGGATCTCTGATTTAGATGAGTAATGTGTAAAAGTTCATGAGGTGTGAAACTGCATATAGATAGCTCCCACTGCTTTATGCACATGAGGACATTAAGATTTCTTCCAAGGTCAGTTCAATTTATGCTCACCAAATCCTATCAGAGATGTCACCTCTTTAGACAAAGCACATGACTGAAAATTTCTCACTTTTGAAACTCTCATATTAAAAGAGGGATGATGTGAAGACCATACTTTCTTAAAGATGTCATGATATGTTCTAATTGTAATTTAAAAGTAAGGACTGCTAGCTACTCTCACAATCTTCATCTTCCATATGATTAAGAGTTACGAGCTGGATTTAACATTAAATTTGATTCTAAGACTTGTTTAAAAAATAACCACAATGGCTGCAGACATAGCTATTCCTTTTTCAACACATGTTTCAAATATACACATCTATTCTTTATTTGGACTCCTCCAGCCTATTATTGGAGATCATGTTTATAACAAAAAGTTGGAGATCATGTTTATAACAAAAAGTACTTTTTCCCTTGTTCAAAACAATTAGCTGATCTTATAAATTGTCCAGTGAAATTTTTCACTGAAAGTTGTATTTCAGTTAATAGCACTGTCAGTCCTTGTAGCTGTGAATTGTTGATAACTGCAGGCTATTGCTAATGCCACAACAAAGTTATTTCTAAAGCATGCAGCTACATAATAAAGAACTTACTGCCTGGATTTGGTTAAACTGCTTTGGATAAAAGAATAGGCTTACACAAAATGGAAGTTAACCAAAAGGTGTCATCACTGAAAAACAATATAAATAAAACTACCTGTTAGAGTGCTTCAAGGAGAAGAAGAATATCCTTTATTTAATAATTATTTCTTATTTATTATATTTTATTTATAGTTCTCTGGTTCAAATATATTCCAGAAACAGGAAGTTATTTCCATTTGAAAATGTTGAGCTATTCAGTGCAAAGTGATGCCTCTGTTCATGTGCTTTGTGTCATAATAACTCCCACATTTGAATTTTAGATCCCTTGCCAGTAGCTCATCAAAAGGTGTAAGGATTAACATGAGTAATACAGATTTATGTCTACTGTGATCCTGGAATGTCCTTTTGTGGGAAAGGATAAGACATGTCATGTCTTACTTTGCTGCAAAGCTTTTCTCTGTGAGGGACCAGGTCTGGGTGTCACTGAACCTGAGTACTGTCAGAATTCTAAAATGATACTCTTAATAATCCTTAGTCACCATTCTTCTTTGTGCCTGCTAATAACTTGCAAAATTAAGTGTTAGTCTTTGCTGTTCTTCCGTTTTTTTTTTTTTTTTTTTCTATTTTTCCCTCACAATCTCTGAGAAGCTGTTGATGAGAACACAGTTCTGAAATGGTGCTTATGGGTTTGTGGCTGTTCTGGAGAATAGGACATGAGGATTAAATCAGTAGCTCACAGAACATAACAAATGACCAAATGAGTTGTTATTTATGTTTTGTGCTGACATAAAGAGAAGCTGCTACCTGCTGCATTATTTCTGCACTGGAATTTCTACAGCAGTTACTTTCAAACCCACACTAAAGTGAATAGCCATTTGTACAGAAGGTTTAAAGCCCAACACAATCCATGACTTGACAAGAAGTACCCTCGAAGTGCTTCAGCTTTAGGGTAAGACAAAAAAGTCATAATCATGGTGGGTAGACAAATTTGCTTCATTTCTTGTGCTATTTGGATAGCCAGGGAGCTCGAAGCTGTAAAAGTCCCTAGAAGTCACAAGTCAATACTGGCTTGAGAGAACTTCCCTAAGGATTTCACATTTTAGAGTTGCAGTCATTGCTGTGGCCCATCCCTCGTGTGCAGTAGTTTTGAGTAAGGTACACCAGGCACACTTTAAGACAGGAAGTTTTTAATGTATCAATGATCCTGATTTTTCAGATTTATCTGTAAATTCCTTCTGAGCTTTCTTTCCCTTCTTGAAAGTGTGTTTGTATTTCTTAAGCACAAATATACTGTATTTCTAGTCAGGAGATGGAAAGTGGAAATGTGTTGTTCCTTGAGATGTTCATATCTTTTTGTGGGTTTGCTGGTGGGAGAGAAGCTGGCTAGAGTTTTAAGAAATATTTACATATGTGAGTTGAAATGTTGCTAACTGCACAAAGAAAGACAGCTTTCAGCTTACAAGAGGCATTTTTAATGCCAACTTCAATTACATTTTGCAAATGCTGTATTACTGAGGAACACAAGGTTCTGATAAGAGAGAGAATTTTTTAAGGCTGGAATGATTCTTTAAAGTCTTCCATATTTTAATATTAGTAAAGCATATATAGTTACAAAATAAGTATCAGCATTGTCCCTTTGAAAATCACAATAAGAGATTTCTTCAAATTCCTGCCAAAGTAAAGCATACTTCTTTGGATCAGAAAATATACGTGTTGATTTTAAGAAATAATACCTGTGCTAACCACAGTGAATTTAAAACTGTCAGAATTTCTGCAAAAAACCCCAACATTGGCTCCACTTGCTTGATCATCTGAATGAAGTTTCAGATAGCTATTTCCTGTTCCAGTTGCATTGGATATGAACTTTTTCTGTTTTACCTTTTTGACTCAGTCAAATTGCACGAGAATGAGCTTTGCATGCCTAATGAAGAACAGCTCAGAAGAGCAGGAACAAAGCATTTTTGTAGAAGTAACACAAACTTCAGATATGTGAGTGCAGAAACTGTTGCTTAGCCACAAATGGTTTCTGTCAGATTCAGCTTTTATCTTGGATATTCCTGAAGGAATCTGGATTAACATAATGAGAATTGCCATGAACCATCTCATTATAATTTTAGAAATTTCAGTGCTGAATAGTACACTAGGCTTTATTATAAAGCTTTGTGACTGGGTATTTTTTATTTTATAAGACATATTTGCCCTATATAGTTTCATTTACATTTGTTTTCCTGTTTGTCAGATCTTCTTTTATTGTCTAGAATTTGAAAAAAGGACACAAAGCACCAGTAAAATTCTGACCACCAATGTTTAGGATTATATAATCCAAAATAGCAAATAATTGCGCTTTCTCTATATTTTCTAGAGCCCTTTGAACTGGACATGTCCAAGGGGATGTTTATTATATGTTGTTGTGAGTTTCAAGTAATTACAGTTTATTTCAAGAATTAATGGAATTGCAAATATCTCTCACCTGGATTTTGTGGTAGGATGAGAACCTGTGCATTACTTTTAAATTTGGCAATCAAAAGAAATCAATCCTAAAGGAGTAAGCATATATAATATGCATTAGTCTTTGATGAAACTGTCTGGGTGGAAGTGTTTTTAAAATATTAAGTATTTGCAGTGATACCAAAAATCTGCTAAGATTTTTCATAGATAGGCTTTTTTCTTTTCCCACATCAAAAACACAGAGCAAATGAGACCTAGTTGAAGAACTGATGATAAAGAGATTTTTCTGTTTCATTCAAGTTATTGACAGCTTCTATGGCAGTTTTATATCTCTACATGAGTGTGCAGCATTTTCCTCTTTATTCTTGCTCCTTTTACAGCTTTTAAGCTATTTTCCTTTCTGCAGTCTATGATTCCACTACTTTTCTATTAAAGATGGAGAATGAGCCTTCACAAGGGAAGCAGGTTTGCCATCAGAGATGACACAACAATTTCTTTAAATGCCTTTGTTAGTAATATAAAAAATATTTTGTATAAAAGAGTTTATTTTGTAAAAGAACTCTCTTGGAAATTCACCTGTCCTCCAGTTCAAATATGTTCTTACCTCCTTTTCTCATTTACAGAGGAATTGTAACCCACCTTTCTCTAGACCCAGTGTGGACAAAAGTAGCATTACTTGTTGCTGATGTTGTGGATCAGAGTTATCTTGTAACAAAAACAGAATTATCTTGTAACAAAAATCCATGAAATTATGTCCCCAGGATATTAAAAGTCTATGGTGACTGAATTATTGAGTTTCTTTAGTAATTTTGCCTCATTGGCAAGGATATTGAGTGGATTTCTGTAAATATGGAAAAAAATTTAAATTTGGAAGTCTGAAATCAGGTTCCAAGTCCATAGATTGATGCCTAAATATAACTGGCCTGGTTTTTAGAAGGTTGAATATCAGGTCAGTCATACTGAAGCAATGGAAGTTATTCCCAAGGGATGGATACCAGAGGCTGGTTTTAGATGTCAGTTTGGAAAACTCAGACTTTGACCTTTAAATTCTAAAATATGTACAATAACTCTTTCTTGTCACATCTAAATTTTACTATTAATCTTTGTTAAATGTTGGGAATGAGAAGATGTTAATGAACTTTTTATGCATTTTTGAATTGTGTAACTAGAGTTCCCGTTCTCAGATGACCAGGTGTTTAAATCCAGGTGCACTGTAAGTGCTGTTTTAGTGAATATTTATGAACTTCTCAAGATGTAAACTGAGCTAAATGAAGAAATGCCGTTTGAGTTAGCACACAAGTAAACCTGGACAGGAATTGTCTCATACCCCTGTTCTGCTGGAAGATACTTTGTAATGAAATGAAACACCATAATTTAGTGATTTAATATTATTGTTACTGTGCAAACACTTAAAATATTAGTCCCATAGTCTTTATGGTTCCATATTTTATTAAAAAACGTAAAACATGCAATGCTGCATCACTTTGTATCCATCTGTTTGCATCTAGACTTTTCTAGGTTCTTTCATAGCAGGATTTTGGGAGCAAAGAAAAGATCATCCATAGAAAATCCTTTCTGAATTTTATCTTAGTTTGATGGCACTTGAACGAAGCTTTGAGAGGTTAATGAGGGTTCTGTGAGTGTTCACAGAATGATAGCCATTAAAAAGATGGCAACTGATGCAGTAATTTTATCTTTTAATGGAAAATTCTCAGTGCTTCTCTTCTGATCATTACAGAATTCATAGTGAGTTTCTGAACCCCAGCTCAAGAAGGTTTTAGAAGCTGAGGAACACCTTGTTCCTGTTGTGTTGTCTCCAATGCTTGAATTTTTCCATGAGTAACTGCACTGTAATGGAAAAAGAATATTATTGTTTTATCCTTTAATAGTTGCTTCTCTGGAAATTTGTGTAAGCTGGAAATATCCTAATTTGATGTATCTTTTGGGCATATGCAGGCAACTCTGTGTAAGTTTGGGAGGCTATGGAAAAATAGAAATTTTGAAAAATAGCGAGATTTAAAATATTGTAAGCACAACACACAAAAATTTCACCCAACTCTCCCAGCTGCTCTCCCCCAAAAGTTTTCCTGCACAAGTTTTAAAATACTTGAACGCATATATCATTAATTATCTTTTCAGTGTTTGGCTGCATTTTTCTCTTTGCAGTTGTGAAACAATCACATGTAGTGAAGCCTTGCCAAACAGCATAGGGACGTTGTCAGAAAATGGAGGTTCTTTACATAAGTAACACATGTAGATGAATATATAATTAGAGTATGAGAGGCTACATCCTCTGTAAATCTGCAATATATTATTCATTTTTCTTCACCTTTTCATTAGTTAACCTATTACTGTAATTATCACATCTTTTGTGGCAAGCTTTTTAGATTAGAACTAATCACTCTAAAAATAATGCAGTCACCTAAAATAGTCCCCTCATCAAAGATGAATTCTTTTGCGGTGCTGCAACCTGATACACCTTGGTGAAAATTTGTAGATATGGCATTTTATATACGTTAGGGAAAAACAGGCTGACGGCATGAGAAAAGGAGTGGTGAGTCAGAGGAGGGAGGTAGGAGTGACCTTTTCCTTTTTACTTTTGTCTTATGCACTTGTGGTACATAGTCATCATTTTCAGAGCAAAAAAATGCCAGGCTAATTAATTCAGTATAATGTCTGAATGCTTTCTGAATATTTCTGAATATTTCATAATATTCAACAATATTATGTTATTTAAAAACATAATTGGGATGTGAAATCTTTACTCTCATTTTCCACAAATAATATTCACAACTCACATAAAAATTAATTCTAGGGTGAGTCAATCATCATTTGACAGTTTTTGGCCAAAAAGTTGTCTGGTGTTCCTTGACGTGAGAGTTTCTGTAGTATCTAAATATTTAAAAAAACCCCTAAGTGATGTAAAATATGGTCTGCATTTCCTTCTCATTTTTTCTTGTAGTGGTATAATGTTGTGCTCTCAAGAAGTAATTATGACATCTGAGAATGGATTTAGAGGTGTAAAAGCTCTAAATTAACACTACTTGTAAAAAGGGACTGAGCACTGTATGTAATTTTCGTCTGTGTTAATGGCTTCAGGAGGTGGGTGAGTGAATCAGCCCCAGCTGGAGAGGTCAGCCTTGAAATTTTTCCACCATCACTTGCACTTGGAGTACCTGTGACAACAGAAATGGAAAAATATTGCAAGGATATTATTTTGGATCAGCAGTATGATATCTTTATGCATGATGGATAATCCTGGTGAGTGGGCTGTCAGCCAGGAATTCTCTTCCACTGCTGAAGCTTCAGACTGTGGCAGGACTTGCATTAGGTACAGTGCACAGAAATATTATTTAAGACTGGATTTTCAGTTGTTTGCCCCATGGAAGGAAGAGCAACTCTCTCATATCCAACAGGTCCCAGGGAGGAAGGAGCATGGCCAACCTCTTTTATTTTATCAAAGGTGCCATCAATGAGCACCTATAATTATCTAATTCAGATTAATACTTTTATCATGTCTGTTTGTGCCAGCTTTTATGTCCAGCCAGGAAACAAGACACTTGTCCTTTTTCAAGTTGCTTTGAAAAGATCAGCAGAAGATAAGTTCTAATTGCAGCTCCTGTTCCTCTGGCTTTGTATTTAAGAACAGAGCACCCCCTTTCCCACATGTCCTTGTCACAGTAGCTGAGTATTCAACGTTAGGGCTAACTTAGAGAAGGTATTTGCTATGAGTAGGTCAATCTGTAGAAAAAAATGCAACAAATGAGGTATCAGACAGCTCAAGGTAAATTCATGAAGCCTTTCACTTACCCATGTTTCAGCAAGAATCCAGAGGGACAGATTTTCCATAGTGTGGATTAAATGAGTTTTTTGCCTTGGTGCAATGAAAGATTGTTATTCTAATCATTGTTAGCAAACCTGTGTAACCTCTGTCCCTGTGTAACTGTAAATGTTTTGGTCATGGAATCTTTTGCAAAATCATTTGGCTGCATCGTTTGATGATCATGACAGAACTCTATCTCCACTCCTGCCTCTTGTCTCTGTGGCAGTGGTTTGTATCCAAAGCCATCATCAAAATATCTGTCCCATGTCCCTTATTGACCTAATCCATCTGACTATTTTTTTACCATGGGAAGGCAGGTATTTCTTCTTAATATCTGTGAATATTCTCTTTTCTAGAACAGAAATGTAGCTGCTTGGTACTAGTTTTGCTCCAAATGGCTTTTTGAGAGGTCTAGTTCAGGCATAGGGCCCTGGAGGTATCGACTTACTCTAAAATCAGGCAGATTTCCAAAACTGAATTTCCTTTCATTCAGACACAACTTTCAGCATAAGAGATGAAATAAAAAGGTGAGAAAGAATAAATGTTGATAGGTGAATTGATGTACTTTTCCCTTGCTTAGGGACAAAAAGGAAAAGTAAGGAAATAAAAGTTACCATTTGCCATATCTCAGTAAAATGAAGCATTTCATGTTCACCTGTTCACAGACTCATCTACAACATCATTTTCACTGTGTGAAAGGTGCTTGGAGGCCTATTCCTATGAAATGCACTTGCTTTTACTACTCCTAGTGAAGAGGCAGGTAATGAGCAGAAAGTTTGGAACAATTAAATGAACTGCAGCCCCTTGTTCCCCTGTCCATTAAGGAAAGAGCATTACAGAAAGCAGCTGGGTGAATAATAACTCTGGAAAACCAAGAAGAGAGCTGACATTAGTGATAACACACTTTCTGCCTCTAGAAGGTAATATGTCTGCAAAGCAAACAATTTGAAATCCACTCAAAAGCAAAGAATAAATACTGAGAGTGGAAATGCTGGATAGCAGATTGAAGCAAACATGAGTTTGAAATGCAGTCATTGACAGTAGGAAAAGACATCAATTGGTGTATAAGTGCTACTGGGATTTACATAGAACATTAAAAAGTTTAGGGGGAAAAAAAAAACATAGCTCATATGTCAAAAACATTGGAAACAACTTACAGAAGAAAACAATGTAGCTATTGATTCCCCAAAATGTCTCATAAAACTTGAGGGGATTGGGAATTGAATGGGGACATGTGGTTCTGTGGGCTGGATTTGAGCCTGCATTCAGTTACTCGGGGTTTATGGTCACCCCTAAGCTTACAAACAGGTCAAGTCTTCCTAGACCTACCTCTGTAAAACTGGAGTTGCAAGGGAGGAATGACAGAATGGCTGCATGTTAATGACCAAAATGAGCCACCTGAAGGGTCTACTCAAGGAAAGCATGCTCTGCTGAATGCGGTTTAGGTGCTGATTGTGGAGATTAGATTGTATTCCCCTTAAGAGTTGATCTTTGATTTTACAGTTATTTAATACACCAAAAATGAAATGAGTAGATGACTAACGCAAGCCTTAATACTTACATATTGTGTTTGCATTGCCCCCTAGACAAAGGAAGAAATGATGAATTTGCCCCCATGTTCTCAGAAGGCTAACTTATTATTTTATACCATATTATATTAAAGAATACTAAAGTAAACTATACTAAAGAATACAGAAAGGATACTTACAGAATGATAAAAAGGTAATAATAAAAACTTGTGACTCTTTCCAGAGTCCTGACAGAGCTTGGCACTGATTGGCCAATGACTGAAAACAATTAAACAATCTCCTGTGGGTAAACAATCTCCAAACACATTCCAAAGGAGCAAAACACAGGAGAAGCAAATGAGATATTGTTTTCCTTTTCCTCTGAGGCTTCTCATCTTCCCAGGAAAAAAAATCCTGGGAAAAGAGATTTTTCAGAGAATGTGAATACCACACTTGCATATTTTGAAAATGTATTTTTGCCAGATAGTTGCATCCTCTAATTAATTGTAAATCTAACATAACAGCAATTCACATCTGTGTTCTGTGTGTTAATTTATCCATTTCTGTTTCTCAGTGTCTCAGTTACTGTGAACACAGAAAGTGAATTGCTATCTCAATGTTGTCTCTGTTCTGTAAGTTGTTTACCCAGCTGCCATAAGGCTGTGCTGTTTCAATAACTCACATGGAATTATTCCACATTGCTGGGGATGCAGCTGATACCCATAGGGGTGTGCATGTGTTCATGTGCCCCTCTGCAGCTACACCCTGAGACATCCCGGGTGGCATCTGAAACACCTGTGAATAACTTATTAGATCTTTCCAACAGTATAGCTGCTGTATTCTGACTAGCTTGAATGTTTAATTTAGAAAGAACTGATGAATTTTTCATATTGATATAGTCGTTTTCCTTTTAAGTGTGTGTTTTGTATCCACAAGGAACTACATGGAGTTGCCAGGGTAACCATGATATTCTTGAGGTCCTAGGATGATGAAACACGTGCAGTTCATGGATCAGTGTCTCTGTGTGGGGTGAAAAGGTTTCTGTCTAGGGCCATTTTGACAAAGTTGGGATGAATGACATCCAGTATCCCAGGGAAGCCTGGAACTAGAACTACACTGACATTGGCATTTCTTTTGCAAGCTTGTGCAACACAGGAGAAACGACTTTGCTGTGCAGCAGCATTTATTGATTGCAAGGAAAAAGTAAAGACAGCACTGAAGGTGCCAGGGTGGTGAAGACTCAAAGGCAGGACCTGTGAACCCTCAGCATGTTTTGCCTTGGGAGCAGTAAGTCAGGCCCACAGCTCTCCTTGCCTTGAGAGTTGGGATGCAAATATGGTTGTGAATTCAGGGACAGGCTGCAACCAGTAAATACAGGATCAACTGCTGCAGTAAATCTTCCTGATGCTTAATTCCACAGGGATGACGAAACTTTCCACATTTCATAATACTTGGTTTCCCCAAACCACATAAAGATTAGGCTTGTAACATTTACATGTATGAATCAGGTATAAATGCATTTGCAACTTCAGCCTAAAAACCATAGACATAGTTATGTATAAGTCAGATGTTATGACAGGACATCACAAAAAAATCTCTGTAGAAGTAAAAATCAAGGCTAAGAAAGGTAATATTTAATATATTATAAACATTTGCTTTATTTTTCTTTTTGTTGCTTTAACAAAAATATTCTTGCAGGGTAATTCCCTAAATATCTATCACAAAGCTTTATACTAATGACAGTACATATGAGTAACTCTGTTCTCATTATCTTTGGTTATCATGTACTAATATTGAATGTTGGAGGTGTAGACCCAAGATCAGTTTTTTAAGAGTGAAATAGGTACTATTTCTATATGTATGTGTACATACAATATTCGTTGCCCTTAGAGTCAAGTGAGATGTCATTCTATGATATAGACAAAGGCAAGTATTTTATTTTAGTGGAAAATTTAGAAGGCTGTCTTGAGCTGATGTGAGTTCTCTTTAAGATGCCAAAGGCTTTTGTCTAATTCTCTTCAAACAGCTTAGTTCTGCCCAGGTTAGAAATGAATTTACTGTTTTGTTCAAACCCCAAAAATACAGTGGTGCTGTTTCACATGTTCTTTTCCTTGCTTTTTTCCTCTTTCTTCAGAGGGATGGAAGAAAGAGGAGAAAAAAAGCTTTTTGTCTGCTGCTAAGCAATGAATGACACTGATAAAATGTGGCTATTTTCAATAAAATAGAACAAGGTCAATTTGAATAAAGAATATCTTATGCTAGTCAAATGCTCAAGGACAGCAGAGAAGGGGAAGGAAACTGAGTGGTGGAAGGGATTCAGTTACACTTTTTTCAGGGGAAGTCCAATGCTCTGCAAGGCCAAAATTAGAAGTGTGAGCTGAATTGAGAAATTAGCAGTAAGAAAAGTGGACAATCTAACAAAACTATAATAAAATGATTTGTCAAGGTCAAATGTCTCAATTTAATGCTGCTTGAAATCTCTCTAAAGTACTTAAGTGAAGCTGTGTGCAAATCTGAAACCACTTCAGTCCCATAGCGAAGGTTTTACAGTGAAATAGATCAGCCAGTGGGAGAGAGCACATCATGAAGAACACATATAGAACTTAGTTATGGACTTTTATGGCTGGAGCCATACTAAGTACTAGGAGGACTTGATAAAAAGCAACCTCTCAATAGATATTCTCAGTTCCCAAACTGCTTTTGCATGTCTGGCTCCAATGTTATTACCTTGGAACACCTTCAAGTGTTTGGGCTCAGCCTGAAGTTCACTGATGCAGCACTTGACTGAATTCTGTCCCAGGTGTTCATGCACTTAAATGTAGACCTGTACTCAACAGTGTGCTCACTCCTGTGTCAGTCACTCTATGTCTTTGAGCTTGTATAAAAAAATTAATGCTGTTAATTTTTTATGCCTGTGCTTTTTATCATAACATAAACATAAAATAAGTATTTTTCACTGTCATTGGATTGTGTTCCCAAGAAACTTAAAAAGGTTGTACTGAAGTCATGTTAAATGTATGTCTATCCTGAGCAGCAGAGTATAAGGCAGTGAATGCCATCCAGGCTGATAACTCCTCAGAGCAGGACAGAGCCAAGGTTTAGCTTCCAGTAATAATCTGAACTTCTTGTCAAGAGCAACCACCTTGCAGTATGTTAGCATATGCTTGAAGGACCTGGGAGAGATCTCAGGTGGGACTTTTGGCTGGGAGTTGTTTCTGTGACTGCCTGGTGCTCAGAATGCTTTGGATATGTGGGTTTCTCTTGGACAGTTCTGGAATGAAATCACAGTATTGATGTAAGTGAACACAAATCCCTGTTTTACCTAATTTGATGACAAGAAATTGACCCACAGTGAGAAATATCAGAGTTCAGTATCTGTGTTTTCTTTCAGGATTTCCTTGCAAAAACAGAGGTAAACAGTGCAACCACGAGAGAGGTTTTGGGGCTTTGTATCATAGAAAGAGGAAAAGGAAATCTGTTTGTCTTTGGATACTACCTTAGTGCATGAATCTCACAGGCATTTCTTTAGTTTAGTGGGTTCACAAGAATGATGCTTGTGGTCATCAGGGAAATCTCTCTGCCACTTGTTCCTGCTCAAAAGAGTTGAGACTTTTCTCAGAGTACAAAAACTTCTTTCTCCAAGCTGGACCCTCTCACCAATATGGTGTTTGCCAAGCAGCTCAAGGCATGTCTGCTAAATGAACCCCAGTCCTCAAGGCTACCAAAACAGCTTGATTTAGCTCGTTACTTCAGTGAAGACAGTGTTCTGTAAATTGGTCAATGTAATCCTTGTTTCAACAATACAGGACATGAGTAGTAAAATATACCAGTGTCCATTTAAATTTAGATATCAGTGTGAAAAAGAAAGGAAATGAGTATAAAATATACCCCTACCATATATTCAACAAACAGTGCCTGTTGATTTGTGCCACTCATCTGGAGCACCTTGGGCACATCTTCGAAGTCTATAGTTTCTAGAAATTATGAATTAAAAGCTGAAATGACTCTTAAGATTTGGTTGAATTTGTTAGTGTTTATGTAATTGTTTATCCCTCAAGGAGCTAGATTTTGGCTACAAATGGAAATGCCCTTGCTGCTATGCCTGACTAGATGCAGAGCACAAATTAAAATTAAAACACGTTAGAAAGAATGAAGGATTTCCAAAATCTCCCCTTGTCAAAGATTTACTGGACAAAAGGAGGAGAAATAATGTGGGAGATTTAATTCCTCATAACTTCTGGCTCTGCCTTCTCTGCTATGGTAGGTGCAGGCTTCTACCACTCCATTGTGCAATATCTCCTGAGGAACCAAAGGCTACACAGCCTTGTGTAAGGAACTGAGAATGGTATAGTGTAGCATGTGCATCTTTCATCTGGCTCAGATCAATCCCTCACTCATCCCTTTGGTCAAATATTTTATCCGTGTTGATATCAAAGTACCTGAATACCATATTTTTACAAATATTTTCCAAGGATGGGTTAAAATGATGGCCACTGATATAATAGGTCTCTTGTGTTTCATGAAGTGGGTGAGACTAACTGTGATTTAATCAGATCTTTCTGTCCTAATGCATGGGTTTGAACAGAGATAGTTCCCATCTGTGCATCTTTTCTTTTTGCCTTAGGGAATTCAGCAGAAAGCCTAGTGCTCGTTCAAACAGCGCAGCAGAGCTTAGTGATTTGTATTCTGGTCACATCATAAATAATCCTCCCAATGCTTGTTCCAATATATAGTAAACACATTTGGGAAAAATACACACTACTGTGTTGAGTGGAGTTGATTTGGGATCACTAAAGTAGTATTAAACCAGCATGTTTGTAGCTCCTTCTTAAAATTTTAACCATGTGGGAGAGAGAGATTTCTAAAACAATCTGATAGATAATAGTGAGCACGAATATTTCTTTTCCTTGAAGACACAATCCTTTTTCTTGATATTGTAAATTAATTTTATTTCTTGTCTTTGTGCCTTGCAAGCAGACCCAGAAGCCACAAACTGAAATAACAAAGCAGAATCAAATGCTTGAACACATTCAAAAAAACCCAAATACCTTGTTCAAAACAACAGCCAGAGCTGAGCAGTGAAAGTCTCAGTAGTTTTGAAAAGCAAGGCTGTTAACAAAGAATTTTAAATGAGTTTTTAGTAGCTTTAATTACAGGTGGATTTTTAAACGTCATTTGTTGAGCAAAGAGTAAAGTCAGTCAGAGGTGGTTAAATGAGGATTCCTTATGCTATCAAGGGCCCAGCCAGCTGAACAGCTAAAATGTCTGTACCCGCCTATTTTGAGAGAAACATGAAAGCCACTGTAACCTCAGATTCTTCCTTTCACACCCTGCCCCAGACAGAAGACTCCATCCTGTTTCCAATACCATGTGCTTGTTACGAGTACAATGTGGTTTCCTTTCTGCTCACCTGCCCTGAGCTCTGGTTTACACTTGTTCCTCTGGATATCTTGGTTCATGAGGAATTTGCAAGGGTCTAAAATCCCTGAAATGCCAAAGATGTTTTTTTTTTCAGTTGCTGAAGGCTGATTAGGTCCTTAGAAATCAACTTCTTACTTTGAAAAAAGGTGGGAAAATGTCTGTTACCTGCAAGATATGTTGCAATCATGTGTGCCATACGTGGTAATTATTTTAATGCTTAATAAAAATAGTGATGTAAGTTAGTACATGAAGAAGACTAAGGCAGCAAGGGGCAGAGAGTGAGGCAGCTGCAACACCAAGAAGCCCTGAATTCAAATCAAGTCTGTATTGAACTTATGCATTTTAAGGACAAAAATATCTAGTTTTTGGGTCAGAACCTTACTGAAACATCTCATCTATAGATCTGTTCAATAGATGAACACTGTTTTTGCTCAGTCATTTTTAATATTTCATCTCCATTGGAAGTCCTTCTGTGCAGGGCAGGTCTCTTCTAAAATCCATGGCAAAACCTTTGAAAAAAACCCCCAAAGAATATTTAGAGCAAATATATTTTGTTTGAAAACCAGACATCCAGAGATATTTTCCATTTCTGGTTAACTGTCTTTTCATAAATAAAAGTTCCTCTAGCCTTTTTTAGAATAGATTAAATAAATGTGTTTTTACACATTTATTTCTTCACAGAATTATTTAATTTCTTAATTGTGCTACTTTTGTGGGACAGATTTCAAGGATGATATTTCAGACTACATCCAGGTGATTTCACTCACCCTCCTTATCTGCTAAGTTTTCTCCATGTAATTATTTTTCTGAATGTAATTTAAATGATGTGGAATTAAAAAGGACTAAATAAGGGACTAAATAGCTTTTTGTTCAGGAATTATATTGAGTAAATATACTTCTTTTTCCTCAGGGTCTTACCAAGGACTAAGCTGTAAATAATATAGTGTATACTCACTTTAAGATGGCCATTACTGCGATGGAAGTTGGCATTATTTTGAATTTTTTTTGGTTGGCTGAGGAATTAAAGGAGTACAAAGAAGAAGCAAAGAGGGACAGGCTTGAATAACTCCAAATGCCTCTTGGCAGCAGAAATATTCAAATGTTTAACAGAATCATAGAATAGTTTATATTGGAATGGACCTTTAAATATCATCCAGTCCAAAGCCCCTGCCATGGGCAGGGGCATCTTTCAGTAGCTTGAAAGCAGAGTAGCTTGATGGATGTGAATACTTTGAGATGTTTAAGCTCTTGCTTTAATGGTTCTGGCAGTTGCATTTGGAAGACTGAGCCTTATCAAGGGTCAGAGCAGTGGCTTTGGGCAGGTGCTTATTCTCTGACCTTTTCCTCACAGAATTGAATCTCTCTGGATCTAAATAAACTAGTTAGCTCCTGCTTTTCCTTTACAATAAACCTTAGAAAGAAATGAAACATTTATTCTGTAAGGTGACCACTATTCACTAATGAGGTAACAGAGGCTTGCTTTAATGCAATAGTAATTAGGAGAGATTTGTGCAAGATTTAGGGCAGGACACCCATCTAAACTTGTGCTGAGGCAACTTGCCAAGTTGGTTAATATGCACATGTTGCACACAAAAATAATATGTTGTTTTTTTTTTCCTCTCCTCTGCCCAAGGGAGGGTGAGCAGGTGACTCGTGTGGTGTTGGGTCAGTGTCAAACCACAACAACCTAAAAAGGAGAAACTTATATTTAAGTTCAAGTTCACCTTACAGAAAAAACTGCAGAGATGAAATTTGTAGTAAATAACTCTAGATAAATACAAACTAGTAAATCTTTTAACAGATTTTGTGGTTTAAAAATGCCACCACACACACCAGGTCCACATTGAGTTCATCATTATTGTCCCCATCTGGGACCAGTCTGCACATGAGATTCAGGTGCTTTGGGAATAACAAGCCAGGTTATAAGGGATGAGGCTGGCTGTGAAGGAAGAGGTGGAGGGGAAGCTGGAGAGGTGACCATAGAGATTGCAATACAAAGGAGTTGTTGGAGTTCATCCTCTTTGGTTTTCTTACTGTAAGAAAGATGTTATGATTTGTGAGAAGACAGATGTCGGGCTTGCGTGTTGGGTAAGTAAATGTTCCTATCCTCATTTGCAGTTCACCGAACTTGTGTTCATTCTGGATTTGTGTGTTGGTTTTTATTTTCCCTAGTGAAACCGTTTTTCCTAATTTTTTTCTTTCTTACCTGTGCCCTTACTTTCTTTATGATATTCAAATTCAATAGACTTTATGTTGTTGTGTGCTATGAGAAATCTCCAGTAATGCATTGTTGCTGCATATAATGAAAAGGCTTTGCAATTTTGCAGACCAGAACTGTAAGCCAGGGACAAAGCCAGGCATAGGAAGATATTCTGAGTTTTTCCAAGTGCATAGAAGTGGAGCCCTCCTGCTTTGGCCACAAGCCAGGTGTTAGTCCCTAGGCCTCTTCTCTAGAATTCCATATAGAGCAGTGAGTGATATTGAGAATCTGTGGGCTACTTCTAAAGGGTGCAAGAAGCAGTTACTGCCAGTAAACTTGTGTTTGCCATATGGGGACTCTAGTTGAAAACAGCTGAAAATGACTGATCTAAACAATAACACACCTGTGAGATGTTCCTCTGTAACTTCATAACCCCTTGTGCCCTGCTTGGCTTGGATCAGAATCCCTGAGGGAATCTTGTCCTTCTTCTCCTGCCTGTAACATTCCTGCTGAATCATGTAAGTGCTTATTTTCTGACTTAGCAGTCAATGCCCTTCTGGTCTCCAAAATCAGTTGTGAGACCTTTTTGTTCCTTCTTTACAAAGCTTTTTTTTATGGCAGGTTTGCTCTGAAGGTCGAAGTGCCCATCCAGGTGGTTGTGTGGTTACTGCCTTGGAGTTCTGATATGAAAAACTTGTCTGGAATTTAGTGGGAGTGACTTTTGCACGGTGGCATCTTTCTGGAATATATCACTCAAGATTTAAGAACTGAAGTTACACCTTGGTTGTTTACAGCAATCTCTCTTGTGTCAGAATGGAGATGAGTGTTTTTCACTCCTTTTTGTGATGTTTAGTAAGTTTGCAGTTGGACATGGACATATCTGAATTCCAGGTGTTAGAAAATGTCAGTGGTATTACAACTTGAAGTTCATCACAAGCCATCCAATGTAGTTGGGACAGAAGCTGTTTTCTTCCCTCATCCCCATGCTGGTTGTGTCTCCTCCTAGAAAGATCTATTCCAATTTGGGTCCTACTGATGTGGCAATTCAGCCTGGATTGCTGCATTATTGTTATGGTCAGTTATTATCCTCAGACTCTTTGTACTGCTGAATCACCCCATCTCATCTCAGTCTTTGCTTGTGATCAGGTGGTTGAGTGACCTTGGTGCCTGCAAGAGTTTACTTTGGGTTGCTGCAAGAAATATGATGTTAAATAGATGTAAAAGGTTCTTCAGAACAAAACTGCAAAGCTGTGACTCGCTGAGCAATACAGACTGGACAAAGACAAGGATTTGAAAACAAAGGTGGTTAAACAATACCTTGTTTGTGCTTGGCCTTTCACTCCAGTCCTTAGATAAGTATGACTTATCTTTGGCATGCCTTGCCCAGTTCTCTTGGGGCCCAAATTACAATCTGCTTGCTGCAGCCTGTGCCTCTGTGAGACTGCTGCAGCTGACAGCTGCAGAGCTCAGCCCTGGCCAGCGAGCCAGCAGCAGTGAGTTTGCAGACGTGCTCGTGCTCTCCCTGTCTTTTGCTAACTTGAAATAAAATTCTCTGGGCAGCGGACACTGGTGGTGACTGAGTTTATACATATCTCCTTTTAGTATGTCAGATAAATATAGGTATATACAGATTTAATAATCTGTTAAAAGAAGTGATGCTGATTTTTGTCTTGTTTTCCCTTGCCCTTTTATTGTTATCTCTTTTCTGTTATGTTAAAGAATGACTTGGGGGGATGATGGGGGAAGAGACAAACAGGAAAAATATTTTAAAAAATTATGACAATATCTTTAGGAGTACATGCTAACGTATTTCACCGTCTTAATCGCAACAAAGAAAGTGCCATGGACTGTAGGACTGTAATGTATAGCATGGAGAAGATGGTGCCTTGTGCCTAATTTTGAGAATAGAAATAAAAGTAAAAAATATTTTTAATTTGCTAGTGAAACTACCCAGTCCTGTTCAGCAACTAGGAAGTTAGCGGTGAAAAATTTTTTGTTTTAAAACATTTTAGTTTTATCTTGGTTGTATCTGGCTGTATATTCCTCAAAGCTTTGTTTGTTGTTCTTTTAAATGATTCAGTATTCTGTTATATCTTTTTTTTTTTTGAAAGTTTGTACTAAAATGTGTATTAATTTCAATCTAGAACCTGCTTTGGACTATTTAATTATAGTCTAATTGGAATACCTAGGAAGCTCTATGCATTTTGAATGATACCAACTCACTGGTGCACTGCCTCCTGTCCTACTTGGAGCTTTTACTTCTCCCTGCTGGTTAGAGAATCTACACTGATGAATGGTTTCAGTCTTCATTTAAAAATAAGTAGTTTTTCCCTGTTGCCTGCATTTAGGTTTCCTGGATTTACGAAGTAATTTTATTTGTTTCTATTTTATTGGAATTCTGTACACAGTTTCAATTGAGTCTCGAAGAACAAAACATGAAACAATTGAGTTTATTAAGGGAAAAACCTCTTCTCACAGTGATCAGCAAAGCACAAAGGTGATGCTTATCTATAGGAGTACCAGATACACTACTTGCAAACTTTAAGGGTTGTTCATGCTTTTTTTTTAAATATCTCCTCTCTTTATTGACCCTCCACTACTCAGAAATCAATGGTGACATTGCACATGTCTAAAATTGTAGATAAAAGCCCACCTGGAGCACAAGCAGCAATTCCAAGAATTAGATTTAGTAATATGCTTCAAACCTATGGATTTTCTTTGATGACTGTATTGGAGAATTTACCAAGTCCCCTTTTGTAAGGTTGATCTTCAGTGCTTGTGGCTCTGGAAATGTGTAAACCAGAGGCATTACTGACTTTTTCACTTACAAAGTAGTAAAATATTTTTGTTCTACTTCAGGGCTTGAATAGTTGTGTGTGTGCTGAAATTATGGTGATCTGTTTTGTTGAAGAAATCTTAGAATTGCTTGAAAAGAAAACATATTAATAAATGCAATGAAACTTTGCAGACTGAACCTTTATATTTAAAAATAATGCAGCAAGCTCTGTAGTGGTGGAACCATTAGCTGACCTCTTCTATGTTTTGTGGAGCAGGATAATACTTTCCAAGGTGCCCAAATAACTAGCTAGTTTTATTCCATGGCTTCCAATTTTTGCTACCCAGAAAATACTCAAAATACTCTTCAATTTTTAAAAATAAGTTATTATCTATCGACCAACATTAACCAGAGCTGGAAAAATGATTTTTTTTTACTTAAAGTACAGAAGGGAAAAAGTGTTATGGGCTGTAATTTTCTTTGAAAAGCAAGTAGGTTTAAAAAGTTACAATATGCTCTTTTATTGTTACTCATAAAAGCTCAACTGTTACTGGGAGTTATGTGAAAAATCATGTTTTAGTTTGGCAAACGGTATTATCAATTGTTGAGGCTTTGCAGAATTTTTTCTGGGTCATAATTAACATCTTGGCAACCTTGCACATATATAGCTTCATTTTTATTTTTGTGCATGTTTTTAAAATAAAAGTGCCATCTGCAGTGCTGGTAGCCTTCTCTGCTTTAATATAGACCTGAGAGATGCACAAAGGCATCACACACTTTGGTGGTGTGTAAATATCTTTGCTCCACAGCACTCATGAGAAATTTCTACTTTTTATAATTTTGTGAAAAAAATTTGGGTTTACTTCCTCAACAAGGAGTTAGAGAATAAAAACAAAGAAGGCTGGGAAAAAGAATTAGGGCATATCTTTTTTTGAGGATTTGTCAAGGTTAATATGTGAAGGCCCCTCACAATAAACAGTGCCTTTTGTGCCTCTGTGCTCTTGGACCTGCATTATCAGCACAGGTGTGTTTCCCACTCAGTTAAACAATGTATTCTTGAAATTGCTCTTAATGCAGGGAGGAGAGCAATGGCCAATAACTGCAATACATTATTTCAAAGGTCTCATGGCTACTGCTATTGACGTAAATTTACAAATTCTCTTATGTGTACAGCATTATACTATTAACATCACTTACTCAATATTCCTATTTATAGTCTGCATACTATTTCTATATATATTCTGCACACTGTATGGTGTGAGAGGTGATAACAGGGCTGTGTCCCTTCACAGAAAGAAATGTGAAGTGATTTTGTTTGCGGAGTTCCACAGAATTTATGTAATTGCTTCATATATGGGAACTACAGTCTTATACCAAGAACCGAGTTGGTGTGAGTTGGATTGTGCAAGACCCTTTGTCATTAATAAAAATAGTTAGATCTAAACTATAAATGGCCAGTGTAAAACAAAAAAAAATCCCCCAAAAGAAATATATTAGTATTTTATGCTAACTCCTTGGAACTAATGATTGTAAACAGAGTTTGCAGATGGCACTGAAACAGAAAGAACAAATATTGAGCAATGCAAATAGACATGAGAAGGGTTTTGTTCATAACCACCATGTGTGGAGTGAACTGTTCATTTGATACAAATGCAACAACAGATGCTGAAAATGTCTATTATGACATTATCACAATGAAACAATATTTTTAGTCTTAGTGTGTGCAAATGACTTGCATATTAATTATTATAATTTGTATCATGGTGAATTATTACAATACACAATCCTCACATTCCTGCAGTACCCACAACTTTTTACTTCCATTGATGTGTATTAATGCTACTTGAAATTTTACAGCAGATCAAAAGCCCCTTGTCATTCTGAAAGTTGACTTTACTTTGCACAAATTTTCTTCTTTGGTTCGTTATGTTACTTGAACACATTGTGTCTACAAATTTTATTTCTTAAATCCACAAAGACAAAGAAATCAAGGACTTGCCTTTCAGCCAACCATAAATTTTTTAAATATATATACATATATATTTTTTTTAGTGCAATTAAACAGTATAATTTTTGCTTAATGGCCTGAAGATAAAAAAGTCCTTGCCCCCCATTAACTATTTTCACTCTTTATAACTCAGTGGCATCGTGCAGATCTTCTGCTGGGTGGCTTTTTTGTTTAACTGCTTCATATAAGGATACCCATTTATAGACCAACAGCTTCTGAAGCTATCACTTGCTCATGTCTGACTACTCAAAGTTTGCCTATTGTTTTCAAATTATTCTCACCAAAACAACAACAGAACTAATTTTGTCTATTAATTTTCTGTTTTGCATATACTATTATATCCTATATAAAAATGCTATACATAAACTGTGTTGCTTATAGGACTTCCTCTAAAATTAGCCATTTCTTCTTTAACTGGAACAATGTCTAGATGCTGTTCCAGACTTTGCCAGTTCATTTGAGGTCTAAAGTAAAGCTTTAAGGGAAGCTGAATGACATCCTGAAATCCATCACTGATTTCTGTGTTAAATGTGCAAGGCAATATTAAAACAAGAGCTGGCACCTTCTGACCTCTCTTATGCAGCTGAATTAGCAGTTTAAATGAAATAGATTTACCATTACTGTCAGTCTGTGGGCTGGAGGCAATGGGTCACAACACTCTGTATCTGCCTTGGAGAAAGTGACAGCAAAAACATTGATATTGAAAATCTGCTTTTAAATTCCTGAATCTGAATGGTGGCAATCTAAGAAAAACTAAACTAGCTGAAACACACTGTAAGGGCTGTGGGGCCAAGGTTACCAAAGTGATGCGTTTTGTCCATTTCCTACACAGAAAATGAAGCCAAGGGAATTGGTTGCTTACCTTGTTTTTCTTCCAGCAGCAGTTTGGAGTTTCTCTTATCCCTGCCTTAGTTTTGTGCTCTGTAGAGGTTCTTCCCAGATGAAATGGTTCTGATTTTTCAATAGGGCTTGCTTGCTTCTGAGATTATTGCTGTTCAAAGATGAATGCACCTGGTAATTTTTATCACTGCTGTCTTTAATTTGAGCTCAAAGGTAACTGCTCTTAAATTAGTAATTCCACTGCAAAGTTGAAGAGTCTTTTTGAAGCTATGAATAAGTGAAAATGGCAGGAAATGAAGTGTGGGTTTCTGTTTGGAGATAACAGCACTAATTGTCTTTCTTGTACTCCCGAGTTTTGGGTCCTTGCTCCTAAACTCTGTTTCCCATTTTGCACAAATTGTAGACCTCAGTTCTGAAGTCTTTAAGTTGGTGATAAAAATTTCTGCCTAACTAAAATATTTCTGATATTTTTCCTCCCTCTGAGTGTTATGGGAATATAATAAGGGCTATTAAAATAAATTAGATTACATTTTCAATTGAAGTTTTTGTTTTGAAAACTCAAGAGTCCCAATGTCCTTTTGAATGATTACAGAAGCTGCATGTTTGATGTCTCTTCAGTGGTGTCAGCTGCAGGGAACACTTCAGGACAAATCTCAGCCACCAGCCCTTGCCCAAGAAGGGGACACTAAGCCACCATTTGATGGAGAAATGAATGTTTTGTTATTTAGCTGCTCTGTAACAGCAAGAAGCATGTGCTGTTTCAGATCCATTGAGGTGTGAAGGGAAGTGACTTATGCTGCCTGTTTCTGCCTTTCCCTGCTCCCTTCTAGAATTTTGCTCTTGAATTTTCCTGGTGTGTTATCTGGCCAGCAGACACTGGTTTTCAGCCCAGTGATCTCTAGTAGCTTCTTGTTTCAGTAGCCCTATTTAAAATTAAGAAAAAGGTTTCAAAATATGGTGAGACTGCAAATGGAAAGTGCTGATTTTTGTTTAAATCTCTCAATGCTGTCTGTGATGAAGGTGCTGAAATATGTTAAAGAAAAGCTCCAGTGATGAGCCCATGTTAACAATACAGTGAATCATGAAGCTTTCTCTAATAGTACAGATTGTCAGTGATTACTGAATTTTCTGGCTCCTGCTGCTTTGGACAATTCCTGCTTTGTGTTATCAAGGGTCAGGAGAAAATTGTGGTGTTTCTTTTGTGGTGCTGAACAAAGTGCCATGTTTTGTGACTTGTGAAATTAAATAATTTTGAATTTGTTTTTTTTTTTCCTTTTCTCTTCTTATTCACCTTATTTTGCACAGTAGTTTGAATTCCCATTAGAGAAAAGAGCATTAGTAACAGGCTTTCAACTTCCCAGCACTTGCAAGGCAATCATTAATGGAGGCATTTTGACATTCTTCTTTCCATGACAACCTTAAGCTGCAGCCACAAATGGCTTTTCAGATTTATTTGAACTCTTGTCTTTAGTTTTCATGTTTTTGATGAATGGATGCTGCCTTTAGAGTTTCTAAATATATGTTGGACGTATGAAAACATATTCAAGGTCTCTTCTTAAATGAAAAGAAAGAGTAAAGCCCATAAATAAACCATCAGAGCTTTGCTTTAGGAGACATGTCACACCTGTTGTAGAATTAACATTCTGAAACTTCAGAGTGTCAGACTGTTTTTGGAAAGATTCTTCGTAATGAAGAGGAAAAAAAAATAAAAGAAAAATAAGGAAGAAAAAATAACACTTCAAAGAGCTACTTGCCTGATTGAGTTGGCGTGAAAAAATGACTTGGTGGCTTTGATCCTTCCATCAAGTGAAACAACATGAGAGAGGAGGGGGGAGGGAAATGTGTGGCTGTGCAGAGTAATGTCATGCTATCAATGAGGACCACTAAAGATATTTATTGGCTACAGCAGACTGTATCCTAATACAAAAGAATTTTCAGTCACTGTAGGGCTACCAATGTCCTCTGCATCAAAATTTGGTGGCAGAATGTTAATAAATCAGCAGTGGTTATCTAACCAACACTGGGTGAGTGGAGACAGATTCACCATTGCTTTCCAAAGAATAAGGGCTGTCTATTCTGCACAGCTCATTTCCAGTATAAACAAATGTTGTATTAGATAAACACATTTGTCTAAATATGCTGTGAATATTTTATGCACAGCTCCTACTGGGGAAGGAAAAAAATCTATCAGACCTACAGTCTGAGTTTCATTGAAGAAAAATGCTACAATTTCCATATCTGACACCAAATTTGATCTAAGCCCTACTGAGAAAAATTGCAGGGAGGGGGAAAGGGACTGATCTTGAACATCTGGTTGGTGTTTCAGATCCTGTGTTTACCATTTGTGATATGCATGAAGCAATTGAGGACTTGGAGGAGGGATGGGTTGGAGGAAGGATACCAGCATGAATGGGCTGGGAGAGGAACCCCTGGGTGCTGAGTGGTGTCAGGAGCTGGCAGCTGCCACAGGAGAGCTCCAGCACAGGGTGGGAACACTCAGAGCTCTGGTGAGAGCAGGGAAAATGTTCCTTCCTGCTCCTGTGTTCTTGCTGTCTTCAGGGAATTGGGACTTTGTCCTGTCTCACTAAAGATGGATGAGGTTGCATCAGGAGATATTTGGCTCTGTCATCAGTTTTACCTGAAAACAACAATCTCCAGGATTCTGTGCTTACTTCTGGCCCAGGAATAGTTATTTCTGTTCTCTGATGTTGTGATTGTGAGTTGCTTTTGAAGCCAAGCTTTGCAGCTGACCCTTCAAATTTGAAGTGCTATCTCCTGTAGCAGAATACAACACTCCATTTTCCAAGTAATGCTAGAGCATTCAAGGTCTGCTTTTTCTATTTTGAGATTTTGTTTTTCTAACCTTCTTTTTAGTCTTCCATAAAGATGATAGAAGAAGGGGGAGGGAAGAGAATAGTATCAAATGCTTTTAAAGATTCAAAGAAACAGCAATGCAGAATTATTTTTAATGCGTAGTCAAATCTAGGCACAATTTCTTTCTTGTCATCTTCATTGTAAGGCTGTAATAAATAATTAAGTTGGATGCACTACTTCTATACAGGTTGGTGTAAACAGCTGCTGTCTGGTATTTCCATCTCATTTTACTTACTCCCTTTAGTGAAAATGCTGACCTAGAAATTGTCTTCTCTGACTGAAGCAGTGCTGCTTCTGCTCCACTACCTACATCTGATAGTGATCAGTGGCAGCTGTTTCGGAAAAAAAGTAGGATAAAAAAAGTCTATAGTGGGAATTTATAGAATGATTTTTGCAGTTGGAGAACATTTCTGTATGTGATGGTGTAGTAAGAAACAAAAGAGGACCCTAGGGGGTCAAGTAGCAAAGATGTGTTCTCATGCAGAACAATAAAACATTGAGTAAAAAAAAATAAAGTAATAATATTTGTGAAAGATCTGTTGCTTGGATTATGGTAAACGTGTTTTTTTTTTACTATCCAGCTAATATTTAGCTAAAACTAATGGGTAATTGGTACATCTTGCAATCAAAATTCAAGTGTAAGATCAACTATCAAATCTTTAGCACTTTCAGAGTTTGGTCCTGGTAATGTACAAATTTGACTCACGGTAAGTCATTACATGGTCTGGCAATGCTGACACAATTACTTGACTAAAAGACATAAGAGAGAATAAATGTGTTTTCCTGCATGATGTGGGTACAGGGTGTACAGGACAGGCCTATAAGGGAAGGCTGGTACAGTTTGTGGCTGGGGCTGCTCAGATGAGTTTTGTGTGTTCAGAACGTCTCATTGATGTGAGTGTATTGTTTTGGAAATGGATATTGACTTTACAGCCTGGTATTGGTTTTGTGTAACACTTCAGAAGAATTGAATAGGAATTATTGCTCCTTTGGGCTGGAAATGCTGGCTGCTGGTTTTGAGTGGAAAGCAATTGTAGCCAGTTCTCACCAAGGCAGGCATCTGAAGTGCTAGATGCTTTTCAAAACTCTAGCAGATGTCTAACTCTATTTTTAGGTGCTTGAACAACATTTTGGAATCTGGTCTGAAAAAGCTAAAAACCCCCTGTAGATTGCAGTAGGATTTTCAGGGCAGATTCAGGTATGTAGATTATCTGTATTATTAATATATTTTCTGTGAGTGTTTTGCAAGTCTTGAAAGGTGTTTTACTTGTGATCTCACAGGTAAAACGTTTTAAGACACTTTCTGTTCACTGTAATAGTAATAAAGGTATTTTTTCATGGCATTGGTGGATATAAACACTCATAAAAGTGATTTCTGATTTTACTTTATGTTTGATCCCACCATCCATAGATGCTCTTGGTTATGTTTGGGGACTGAGAGTGGTTAGGTGAAGGCTGTGAGAATTTTGTTGCTTGGAGGGGTGTTTTTTATTCTTCCTTAAGTTCACAGTGGTAAGGAATAACTGAGGAATTTCTTACAGCATAATTTGGGAAGGTATTTTGGCAGATACATTCTTCATTTCTTTAGCTGAAACTCCTTTTTGGGATGTGAAAGAAGGCTTATCAGTGAAATGGAAAATTTCTGGGCCTTGGCATGTGGTGACTCTGACCTTTATGATGACATTGATTGATGTTCTGGATGACACTCTCCAGAACACTCTGCCAAGCAACCTTGGCCATTGTTCCCCAGCAGAAAAAGCCAGAAGAGAACATGGGGGTTGGGTTGAAGCAGTGAGCTTGGTGAGCCAAGAGAAAGCTCTGGAGCTGCTGCTCACCTCTGTGCTGGGGGCTCAAAGCTTTGGGCCCTCAGTGATGTCTGTGCTACAATAATTATTTGTTTTAAGCTCTTTTGCTGAGAGAATAACAAAATAATTATCTGTTTATCCAGATAGATCAGTTGAGCACCTGTGGGGGAGGGATGGCACTTTAAAGTGAGCTCCTGTTCATCTTATTGGCCCTCCACATTCACTTGTAAACTTGTTTAAATTCTATCCCACGGCTACTGTTGGCCATTCAGGTGTGCTGCCACCTGGGCTTGTTCTCAGTAGAGCAACTGGTTTACCCACAGGGAATAAAAACTGAATCAGTGCAACTTGTCCTGAGAATGGAGGAAAGACCTGAGCTCTGGTTGCTACTGTGCTGCTCTTACCAAGCTTCCATCAAAATACACTTCTAGGGGTACCCCTGGCTGTTATTTCCCCTCAGTCTCCTGCAAAACTGGTGCACAGTTGCGTGGCCAGGAGTTTGATGCCTTACTCAAAAAGAGCAGAATTATCTGTCTGGTGTGGAAAAGGCATAGACAAAACTAAGGCAAATTGCCCGGCTGATGTGTCACCAGATGTTGGCAGGTTGTTCTTGAGCAGAAATTAAGAGTTAATGACTATGTGACACACAGGTTTGTGGTATCTAGGTTTAAACAACTCTAGAACTCTTTGTTAGGAAGGCATTTTTTAATTGCAAATGATTCTTTATTAAAAGTAGCAGAGATTAATGTGTTTTGTGTTCAGTTTTTTCTGGATTTCTCGGTAGTGTTTGAAGCACCGTGTTGCTTGAGCACTTTACCATGGAGGCAGTTTAATGATTCAGTCGGGTTTTGTTCCTGTGAAAATGTGGAAGTCTGGGAAAAGAAGTCACTTAGTCCTGTTAAAAGTGTTTTTGATAAATATTTACTGCCTTGCACAAAAGCTGGCCTCATCTATATGAGACTAGGGCTTTTCTCTACCTTTACTTCTAATACAGCAAGGAGAATGTTGAGGCAGACCTGGTAAATAAAAATGGATTATTGTTGCAGTAGATGCAGGTTCTTTTGAGTATCTTTGTTCAGCAGCTTCCAATAACATGGACCCACAGTTTATAGTTCTAGCTTGGGTTTTTTTAATATAAATTCTATCATTATATAGTTTAATGAAGTTAAGTTGGAGTTCATCAAGTGGCAAGTTTTAGAATGAACATTATATGGGGAAAACAAACTGGCCATATACCCTTAAAACCACAACAAGCTAGCATCAAATAATGTGTACTCTTCCCCTTTGGCTTGCTCATTTTGCAGGAGAATCTGATTTACAAGCTATGCTTATAACCAGCTGATTTCTAAAAGTCTTGAAGTGTAATATTTTTTGCTTGTGACTGCAAGAATTATGGTGAATGAGATAATCTTTACAGGTTGTTTAAAGTATATAATGGATTTTATGTTTTAGAAGGAATTTTCCTGACATAGCATGTGAAACTAACAGCTGGATAGTGAAATAATCTGCAAGGAGCTCAGTGTGTGTTGGGTAGCAGTTTGTGGGCTGGGTTTTTTTGTAGCTGTAGTAAACAGAGATGATCTGAAACAGACTGAAATAGGGAGGAGCACACCAATGATAATAGATCAAAGATTTTTTAAAGTACTATTTAATTTTCCAAATGTATTCTCTGAACACATATCTCAACAGAAAAGGGGAAAACCCCATTGAACAGCAGGAAAAAGTGAACAAATGTGTAGATAATTAAAAGTGTAGTCAGATTATTTGATAACAAATTAGGTAGCAAATAGGAAAAACAGAAGAATCTTGCACCAAAAGATGAATGATGGATCCAGGGGTCAATAAAACAATCTGAGAAGTAAGAAATCGGGTAGGAATGATTAGCTGGTTCAGTCAAAAGCAAGACTTTGAGCATGCCTTGTGCAGTGTGCTGAGCCAGGTGATGATAGGGACTTACCCTGGCAGAAAGCATTTCAGTGAGGTTGAGCTGTGACTGGATCCTGAGAGCTCCTGCTGCTCTGTCACTTCATTTTCCTCAGTCCTGACAGGCTGGGCTCCCTGTGCATGAGGAATTTGCTGTGAAGGGTTCAACTCTGTTTCTCTTCAGTGCCCAGTGATGGGGATTTTGTTGGGCAACCATTCTAGTAAATATTTCTTAATCTGCCCAGTGTACAGCATCAGGAAAGGGAGATTGTGACAAACAAAAGAAGGCACAGCTCTCCAAACCAGCCTGTGGCACAGATGGGCACTTGGCACAGGGGCAGCGATGTTTAACAAATTTGTATCCTGGAGACTTGAATGCCCTTTCCCAAAAGGTTCATATGGTATAATGTTTTTCCTTTTTCTTTTTTTCCCATGCTGGGAGGGAGGATTGGTCACGGAACAGGCTGTGGTTCCTCCCTGAGGGCCTGTGTGCTCCTGTTCTCTGGATGCATTACTGGACCCACTGTGCAGGAGGATGGGTACTGGCTGGAACCCAGGAGTGCACTGCACTGTCCCTGTGTTTAACAGGATTTTCCTACATTGTGTGGCATTTCTTTATGTTAATTCACTCCCAGAATCGGTGTGAAAACATCTACAAAGCATGCATTCTATTTCTGAGTCTTCAGTAACAAAAGCTTGAAGTAAATCACAGGTAGTGTGAGGAAAGAATAACTTAATTTTTCCAGGCAAGTCCTGGGAGACTGTTCTAATATCTCAATAATTACAGAGCAAGTATAATAATAGGGCACAGAATAAAGTCTGAAATCCATCAAAAAGAATTAAATAGCTATTTTTAGTTTGCTCTTTTGCTTGGATTCTTACCTTGCAATGGCAAGCTTTCCTGCAGTAAAGATATTTTCACTTGGTGGCTTCAAAGCCTTGCAAGTTTTAAATAATATTTCCTTTTTATTGATATGTGAACTCCTGCTTACACAATATAATACGTTTATAAAATAATATATTTACCCTGAGTAGCTGTGCATTGATCTGACACTTAGCCCTGCCTCCCATATGTAACACAAAGGGAGAGATTATTCTACATCTTCTATAGTCTCATTCTAGAATGATTCCATTCTGAAGGGCCTCAGCTGTTGAGACTGCAAAGTTCAGAGTATTTCTGACTAGTAAGTAATAGGCTTTTCTTGATTTGAAGGTTTACCAGCCTGCTCCCTGAGAGACTGACACATTTGATTTGTCTCCTGTGAGCACGTAACTTCCTTCTAGAACCACTGTTTGCCACTTTACAATTTAATTAACTCATAGTTGCCAAGTTTTTTTCTGAAGTAGCCTAAGGCTTCAGCTAAGAAACAAGTAAAATATGCTCTGCTAATGCCACCTGCTGATGCTGAGAGTACATGTCTGTCTGCAGTTTCATTTGCTGCAAAGTTTTTATGTTCCATCCTGTATATGTGTAATGAATAACTTCTCACATGTTTGGTCAGAGTGTTATTTTAGACACATAACAATGAAATACTTCTGGATCTTACTCCTGTGTGCAGTAATTTCACTTTAGCTCTAGTCCAGCTCATAAAGTGCAGTTCTGGTCACTAAAAATAAACAAAAGAACCCAACTTAGCCCTTGTTCTCACTGTGTAGTAGTTCTATGCGTAGTGAAACTGCAGACTTCAATTAAGCCATTCTTTACATGTGACTTACTGCCTCAAAAATTTCATGTCTGTGAAGATATAAACTCTTGGGCTTGTGTGTGACACAGTGCAGAAGAATTTCATTTCTCTGCCCCAGTTTCTTGCTGTCTTCCTTTGTTACAGAGGACTTGTGTACAAAGTGACCCTGGTTATTAGGATCAAAGGAGGGGTAAAAAAACTTCCTTTGCTGGAAATAGTTTTCACTTTTCTGATAGATGGCAGGCAGGGCTGCCAACAGCACTGGGCAGGATGAACACGCACTCCCAACTTTTTGGATGGGTTTAGCACTGGATTGCTTTTGTTTTAAACCTTGTGTTTGGTTTTCCCTCCTTGCACAGTTCAGTGGGATGCAAACTGAAATAATCAAGAGCTGGAATTACTTAGTGTCAACCTGTACATAAACAGCAAATGAGTGATTTTGAATGGGACTGTGCAAAAGCAGGGCAACACTAAAAGTTTGTTACTGAAAACCTGCTTTTCATATTTCCCTTCACTAAGGGTGTGGTTTGGGAGAGAGAATTGTGATAGAGTAGAATGTGTCAGGCATGAGCCTAAACTGTGAAACAGAACTCTGAAACAGAACTAATATCACTTTAGGGGAAAATGAGCTATTAGCACCATTAATTTATTTGTGCAGTAGCATCTCCTTTGACAGACAGCTCTGTATGTTTAGCATCGTCTTGTTTCAGCCACAATCATACCATTCACCTTTACAATTAGGGACATAGTAGCTGAAACAAGGTCTGCTTCTTGGCTTTAGTAGGACTTTAAAAACATTTAATTACTATTTATGATTATTTTTCCCCTGATCAGTCTTAACTGTATGCTCTGTTGTTCCTCTCATAGGACCCATTTCTTTAGCTCATCTGATTCAAATAGTTGCCATCAAAATAATTGAGGATTTAATGTTTATATACCTTTTTTCACTGTGTGTTTTTACTTGGAGTTGCAAACATCCCAGATTTCTCTTTACTGTTTAGAAAACAATGGATGTCTCTCTTTGTGTTCTCTTTGGATGTTGGGGCAGATATTTCTCCCTCCCCTCATGGACTGTGCTCCAGCCCTGTGGGACTGTCCATTTGTTGTTTTGGGATCCTGGCTATTTCCCATAGCTGACAAAATTGTGTTCCTGCAGAATATAATTACTTTTGATTATTCTTCACTATTCTTGCTCTGTGTTAGTTTTTTAATGAATTTTCAGTAAGAAAAATATTTGGACTCCTGACTTTTCTTATGCATTATCTCAGGAATACTTGTTTTGTGGTTTAAAGTAAAAAACCAAGTCAGAACCTCTACTGGCATTGTACAAACCCCTTCAGTAAATGCAATTGTCTCTCACATAGATGGACTTTCCTATGCAGAAAGGTGAGTTTATTCAGCAGAGATGTTCAAGTTGCTTATATTATTCTTTATGTACTTATGCAAGTGAAAAATGTCACTGACAAAAAATGTGCCCTGAGTTTAATTTTTCTTATGTACAATTGTAATTTACTTCGTTGGGTATTTTTTGAGAAAACCAGAATTTTTTTACTGAAGGTATTAAGAACAAAAATAAATTTTTATTTTGGTAGACAAGTGCTTACTCATGAGTTAAATTTTAAAGCCTCTCTTGATCTCTGAAAAAGAAGCAAATGAAAGGCAGAGTGATGAGTTGAAGCTGTTTATCTTGTGTGTGCAGGGGATTTGAGAATGCGATTCTGATGTGTTTTAATTCTTTGAAATTGTTCCTGCAGTAATGCTTTTCTATTTTGATTTTGGATGATGCATATGTACATAGAACCAACAGAGTAAGTTTCTGAGTTTAAAAGTCCCTGCTTGCAGCTGCTTGAACTGCACTTTGCTTTGGGCTGAAACAGGTGCTTAACTTGTCCATCTGCCTCTTATCCTCTCCTGCACCCCACGTGCCTCTGAAGTGGACTGTGAAATGCTGCAGCAGCAGCTGAATACAGTTGTTAATGGAAATGGAGGGAGAGAGACTCTTGCTTTAGCACAGCAGGAGTATTTGTATGCTGTGGAGACCTGCTGCACTCATACAGCTACCATGCAAAGATCATGTCATTCTAAAACACCATCATAAAGGATAATAGTCCTAAATGATGGACTTTGCTAGTATTGAGAAGTTGAATTAGGAAATGTTACAAAAGGTCTAAACATACTTGGGTTTTTCTTTTCAGTCTAACAGGGGCTGATCACTGTTGTGTTGGAGCACTTAAGAACAGTCCCATTCTGACAAGTCAAATGAAGGGGTTATGTAGTTTCCAAATATTTAATTTTGAGGAGAAAGGCTCAAAAGTGTGGTACAGAGGAAAATATATCTGATCTGCAAATACTTACCAATGAATGATACTTTCTGTATGAAAGTACCATTTTTCCCAAGATGTAGGAAAAATGTGCATACCTAGAACTGACAATGTTCAGATGTGTGCAAAAATCAATCAAATTCCTTCTAATCCAGAAATCAGGTCCAGTTTGCTGGCTGGCTTTGCAGGCATTTTTGAATGTTGCATGCTTACCAACAGAAGGCTCAGCCAGCCTTACTTAGCCTGTGAACTCTGAACTCAGTAAGTAGAGCAGACTTTTCTTCTGTCAAGTTTTCATTAAATTTTAAAATACATATGAAGGTTTTGTGGTGTCAGCAAAGAAAAGAATTCCTTCTGGCAGGATTCAGCTTCAGGACTTTGTGCTCTGGGATAACCCTGCTTGAGCAGGGAGGTTGAACCACTGTGGTCCTTGCTAGCCTGACTATTCTGTGACTGCAGAACTTCAGTACCTGTGCTGGTACCTTGCAGCTCTCTGTGGTGTTATTTATATACATAATACCTATTAGCAGGAGCTGAGGGCTCTGCTCAGTGAAGGCAGATTTAGTGTGTGCAGAAGCTGTAAACCTTGTGATGATCATTGTCACAACACTCTCAGCACAAAGGGCTTCCCTGCCTATAGCAAACCACTCAAGCTCACTGCACATCCCTCGATAACCTCTTGCTGAGCCTTGACAGGCTGGCACAATGGCACACTCTGCAGCTGGGTTCCTTTCGATGAACTGGAAATGGCCTTACACGGGTGCAGGCTGGGTGTTAACCCCTGATTGATGTGTTATTTCACCAGGTGACTTCCTCTGTGGGTGTGCTGGTGCAGAGCAGGCACGTTCCACTGCACACAATGGGTTCATTCTTCGCTAGATAAATATAATGTGAGTAATTGCAGTTCATTATGTAAATTCCTCTCTATGAGACTTTTATGGAGTAGTAATGGATTTTGCAGAATGCTGTTTTTAAAACAATGTAACAGTGTCCATCAGGAGGGAGGCTTCTAAACCTCCAATTTAGAACATTTTGTTATTACTTAGTTTAACTTGAATTGGAGAGAACAATCCTGACTATACAAACATCTTACTACCTGAAAGGTGAAAGGCTGTTTGATAACTGTATTGTTATTTTACTATTTATTAAGTGCCTACTTCATACAAGGGTAACAAGGGTGGAATTTAAAAGGAAGGAATCATACACCCCTAAATCAAGGGAAACATATGGGAGAGTTAAGATGTGATGGAGAAGAGGAGAATTGAGGTCTAGAGGCACCATTGCTTGTGGCATTATTGGAAAAATATCTAAAACATAGATATTTGTTTACCAAGCCTCTTGATAAATCCTAAATTTATAGGGGTTATTTTAAGTATTTCTCTCCCTGTATTTGTATATGTTAGTACTGGTACAGAGATAACAACAAATATTTGAATATAATAATAGAAGAGCATTCCAGTGTGAAAAATAGGAACAGATCTTCTGTTGGTAAAGCATCATTAACAATGAATTATTAAAGGATTGAAAGGTATCCCAGTGAACCTGATATTATTTTTTTTCTGACAGTATGGTTTAAAATCCCATCTTAAATTTAACTGCACATTTTTGCCTAAGTTTTGCATTCTGGCATGTAGAAAAAACCCCAATCAAATGAAAAAAAGAGCTGGCAACTCTTATGCCTCAGATTGCAGTAGTTTTTAAATGAATTTTTCTGCTTGGAATAATGTGGAATGGCCTTTGTTTCTGGGCAATAATAACTGAACGTGTGCGAATCTTATATTTTATTTCTATTGGATTATTCTGTGTTGCAAATAGAGGAGAGAGTCTTTGGTCCTTACATTGACTGATAACACCAAGATGCAGTTGTGTCAGTCAGCTCTGAGGAAAAAAAGGTTGCCCAAGTTTGTGAAGACAGATCTTTGTTGTGTCCTGGTGAATTCCAGCCAATACTGTGACATATCTGGAGGGCCCTGACAGGCTTCCAATCTAACAGTGTCCCTAAAATATCAACGTATACAGAACAGAACCCTTTGTGTGTTTTTGATATAGCTGAGATCCCTGCATGCTAAACAAAAACTGTTAATAAGGGAAATAGTTTCAACATACTTAGAAAAGCAACTCAAGTCTATAAATGAATGAAAGGAAAAGCCAGATAACACAGCTGCTCTATGTAATGGCTAGCCTGTCTTCAAACAACTCGACTGTGAAATGATGCAAGCCTTGAGATTATTACTTTTCCCCATTGGCACTTTGTATGCTTGAACAGCCTGTGCTCTACTATATTTCAGGCTCAGAATGGGGGTGGCAGGATGCTGAGGGGTGCATATTGGGCCAGTTGTGGTAAAAAAGGGCAATTAGGGCACTCAATTTTTTTAAAAAAATGAATCCCGACTCACTTCATCTACAATCCTTCAAAATGCATAACACCGGCTCTCTGGGTGGTAGAGCGAGGCAAGATGCCCAGAAACATGACATGTGTTGTCTTCAACTACTGCAGTTTCCTGGTCTTACTGCTCCAAGAAATATGTAACTGCTGCTCTGAAAAGTGCTCCTTGAAGTGTGGGCTGTGTCAGATCTGCCTCTCGCTGCCAGCAGGCTGTGGGATCAGATGCTACCCAGGGTGCTGTGGAAGATCTCAGCTTGGCTCAGGGACTGACGGACTCTGTGCACCTGTGGGTTAAAGGCTGGGCACGCACTGATTGCATCCAGAGCACCTAAATGCTGTCGTGGGAAGCTGAAGCTTTTTATTTACTCGATTTGGGAGAGCTTATCTCTCCAGAGCTCTGCAGTCTCTCAGCTCTGTGTTATGACTGTCTTGCTTTGCCTGGGAGTAATTTGGTTCAGCAAACCTACCAGACTGCTGACTACTAGGACAAAACTGTTAGCAAGAAGTGCCATTGGACTGCTGCAGTTTTCCTTGATAACAAAAACATCATAGTATTGCTTTCCTTTCATAGCTAAAAAAGGGTCTGGCTTTACATTTTAAAGCTTGAAGCAAAGTAAGGAGCTGCTTGGGAGGAGGATTTTAAGCAGTGTGAGTAGGTGACAGCTCAGGTGGGGATTCCCTGGGGACAAGTGACACCCAGGGAATGAGCAGTGCACTGGGGAGGGGGTCAGGGGGCTCATGGTGATGGATGGCAGTGGTGCCCTCAGGGGCTTGTGGCTGTAGCCCCTCATTATGAGGCAAGTGTCACAGGAGCACAGGGCATCACTTGAGAAACATTTCCTTGGAGTTCTGGCACCTCCTGTTCTCAGCAGCTTTTGCAGTTCAGGTTTATGGCAATTTGAGAGAGAACTGAGCATAGGCTGTGATTTACGTGGCTGCGTCTTCTCCAGAAGCCTTTAGGAACCCGAAGGGTATCTAGGATGAAATAGCTTTCACTACATTTGTAAAGGTGGATGGAAGCATGGAATTTAGGGATCCAAGGAGCTGGAAAACTCTTTAGGGAATTTGATGTGTTTTTGTGAGAAAATGGGTGGCACCTTTCTGTGGTTAGGAAAAATGGGACTTGCAATAGATAAAGGTGAGAACTGAAAATAGAAACACACAGCAGTGGAAAACAAAATGGTGGGGGAATAAATGTATTGGAGAAAACCAGAGAGCTTTCGTTTACCCAAGTTTCTATCATGCTGTATAATGCTCAGGAGAAGCTCTTGGGGTCTGATGCCTTTCTTGTGTCCTTCTTGTCTGTCTTTTTTGTAAACATTGACAAGATAGCCTAGCCTATTGCTTCTTATCTTGGCAGCCCTCAGCTAATTAAAAAAAAAAAAAAAAAAAACATTTTGAGGAAAGTCAAGAAGTCCATCCACCATTGAAATGGAGACAGTTATTTCTAGTAATGGCTGAGAACTGCCCAACCTTTTCATTCTTATTTTTGAGGTCCCTGATAAATAGCACATGTAATGAAACCTCCCCTTTGGATTGTCACTGGTGTTGTCACCATTCTGTCCCCTTTGGTGTTGTCATTGGCCTTTGCTCAAATGTTGCATTTAATCCGTTATCTGAATCTCCTTTATTGGCCCCAATTGAAGATTAAGCAAAAGTGTTTTCACAGCATAAAAAAAACCCTAAACCAAACCCTCCCTCCCAGCCAAACTCCAGCCCTCAAAACTACAAAATATTGGGGTGGAAAAAGCGTGATAATAAGTTTGACTCAGAAATTTTCTTCTTTTTTCTGTATTTTTTCTAAGATCTATCAAGTATTGTGTGCATATAAGTAAAATTGTAGGATAAACTGGCATTTGGGTGGTGATTTTTTTCCTTTTCATTTTATGGGTAGGAAGGATGACTATATTATAGCCTGAACTTGTTAGTATTAATGTTTAAAATGGAGTGATGCATTAAAAAGTAATAAGCACAGCAGTCTGAGTGTGTCTGTTGCAATGTTAGTGACACTATGATGGATTAACAGCCTGTAAAATAGAAATGCATGCTCTGGCAAATATTTTACCTAACACTTATTAGTATATTTATGGGTATCAATTTTACTTTTACTTTGCATCTTTTAAGTATAATCATGGTTTAATGTATTTTAAAAACCTAAAAACCTATAAATCTGCTATTCTTCTGCAGGTGTGAACTTTCCATTATATGCAATGTCAAGTTATATTATTAAAGGAGAAGTAGAATTTGAGCATTATACACAAGCCAGAATTTGAAACCCCAGAATAAGAAACTATCTAGTTGTTTTGGTGGTTATTTCATGTGATGTTGGGGTCATTCATTATGCCCAAGTCCACTTTTCCACTTCAGAATATTTTGGAAGTGCCCTAATAATAGATGTTTTCATCTGTCTACAGCAGCCAGGTACCATCAATTAATGCTCACCAGAACAAGAAGGCACTTGCACTGGTGGGAGAAAATGCAATCCTAAATTTGATTCTTACCCAAGGAGACAGTAACCCCTTAAGAAATGAAACTTGATTTGCATAAGCCAGCAACTCTTAAATAGGCTTTATCAGCTTGCTATTGTGACCTTAAAACAAATAATGACTTGCTTACACTCTTCTTGAAGTTAAATCAATTTCAAATTTTGGAAAGCTAAGAAGTTTGCTTGGTGCTCCCCAGTATTATTTTAGACCTTATTGAAATCTTTTTTCTTTTGGTAGTTCCTGGTGGCCTTTATCTGCAATTGAGATCAGATGTGTAAGCCTAATGACTTCACAGGACACTTTATTCTGCTGATATATATTATTTTTCCTTATGCAACAGTTTAATGGAATTCATTACCACAGTGTGTTTCTTTTTAATACATACTATTTCCAATTTGAGATAACTTTCCTTTTGAGATAACTTTGATTTTCAGGATAAGTCAATGCTCACAATAAATGAAAAAGACTCAGCGAAGTGATGGAGCAGAGGTGGATCACAGGTTAGCAACTGCTGCCATGGAATTATACAAAATCCATTTTCTGTACTCAAGAAGCAGATCTGTGGTGAATATCAGATCAAGAAGCTGCCAGTTTAGTCAAGACTTCATAAAAGCCGCATTTCCACCATAAAATTCATGCTTGTGATGTAGGAATTAATTGGAGAGTGACAGAATTATGGGCCTCTGAAGTACCTTGTGGCTCTGTGTAATTACTTGACATGGCCCTGTTTCTTGGATTAAAAGCCATGTTATGTTTTCCACTTGGAAATATGAATGTTATTTTGAAAATAATTGCATGCCAAGCTAAAGTTTGCTGGTTGCTTTCAGCTGAGTGGTTGGAACCTTGACCTCCCTGATGACAGTGGCTCCACAGATGTCACTTCATCTCCTGCTGAGAAGGTGCCCCTTTGACAGTGGCTGCCCAGGGCTGTTGCTCCTTCCTCCCCCCTGAAATACATAATTTTTGTCTCCCAGTGTTTGTGTCACCAACCCTGCCAAGGTCTGGAGTAAAGGCAATGCTTTTCCTAACCCTTGGAGCTGCAACAAGGGTCCCTTCAAGTGGCTCTGAGGAATTTGTAAGGTTTGGGGGGGGAACATTCACAGACCATTATAGACATGATCAGGGGTTCTTTCTAGAGCATAGACAGTAATAGATTAACAATTAAATATGCTGTGACCTCTAGTGTTTGTTGTTTTTTTATTGTCAGAGAAAGAATGTTAGATAGATTTATTTCCATGGCATTCTGTCCATTATATCAGAGTTCTTAATTACAGTTTCTCATTTTTAAGTCCTATCTTCAGTTTGTGCAGGTATTTTGAATTCATTGAAAGCATTAACATTTGCAGCCTATCACCAGCTTTGGGAGTAAAAGATAGTTTATTTGCTTAGAGAAGAGTTCATTTCCCAGCATGAAACACTTGAAAGAAACCAAAGGCAGGCTTTGTCTTAATAGTTGAAAATTCAAAATAAATGAAGCTTATGTAAAACGGCAGTAACAGACTAGAGCTACAGTGGACTGCTGAAATTGGATTTGGGTAGCTATAAACATAATTAGCTTAAAGCATTCTAGCTTGCCATGCAGTGTGAGCTCTCATAGGCTGGGATTGATAATGCTTTGCTCTTTTGCATTTTAACTCCTTGTGGAGATTCAGAAGCCAGCTGATCTGAGGCTTTGTGGAAGCGAAATTAACCACGCGTTCCCTGGGGGTTATGGCAAACTGTGAGCTTTATTGGGTGTTGAAGTGTGCTAAAGATAACGCGGCAGTAACCTGAAATGCTGTACTACCAACATGCTAATTAGGATTGTATATTAGTATTTTAAAAAAATTTTTTGAGATTTGTGTTTCTAGTTGCTTAAATGATTGATTATATGCAAAAATTGGTTGTGCATGCTCTTCATGCTCTCATGGATGAAATACTAGTGCTTGATTTGACCTGAACAATACACAGAAACAAAATGATAAGATTGTGGAGTTGTATATAACAAATAGTGATGTGGTTCAGAATTTCTGCGGGGTTTTTGTTTCTCTGAAACACGAGCTCATTCCCACTATGCGAAGTTGTGCTCATTTAAGGCAATGACTAATGCTCCTTGGCCTCAGTCTTTGCTGTAAGTGGGTTGGAATTGGTCAATAACTTGGCATTCCCACACCAGTGGAACACTTAGATTTATACACGAGAGCTCCATAACATTCTAGGAATACATGTGCGGCCTCCTGCTCCTCCTCAGATCACTTGAAACAAGCGAGCCTGTGTTCTCACAGCAGGCAGACACTGCTCCGTGAGTGCTTCCACCACTGGGCTGTTTCCAAATAATAAATTCAGAACCTTCAGATTTTGCCTTTCATCTGGCAGTCTCAAGCTTTGCAAAGCTGAGATAAGTTTTGTTATCCCCCTACTTCCCCTGCTTCTATTTTCCGTGAGTAAGTGTAAGTGGAACATTATGCTTGCACAGAAGTAAGGGAAAGTTTCATAGAGTTGTTGAAGGCTGGAAGGATTTTCACCATGACATTATAATAAATTCTTTACTGTATGAGGTGACTCTATATTCTTTTGCTTTTTCTCTTTTTATTCTCCCACTGCTTTTATTTAGGGGAGATTTTTTGAAATGAAGTATTTCAAATAAGGCTAAGAATGGACAATTTAGTCTGTTAAAAAAATCACTGTGGAGAACACATTTGAGGATTATAATCTTAGTATTTAGGAGTGTGGAGGAATCTAGTACAAAGCAAGTATTAATACAATGTCACGCAGAGTAGTTACAGCTTTTCTATTTTTGCAGTATCTGAATCTTCTAATATATGTGGAATAAACTGACTTATTTCCTTTCTTGTATTCTTTTTAAAATATTAATTTCCATTGAAGGTGGCTTACATCTTCAGCAAGACTTTTAGTACTTCTGTTTAGAACTCATTGTAGATAAGCATTGGAAAAAAAAATACAATAAACATTTGTGTTAATTATATAATTTCCTCCTACCCTTCTCCCCTGCACCATATGTTCTCTTCTCTGTATGGCTCTCAATTGACTTTTAATAGGGTTTGATACGTGTCTAATCAGAGACCTCAAAGTCTGTGCTGATGATGCAGTTGTGACCCTGTTTGTTCACCCTTTCCTAAATGTAAATATATCTTGAGGTGGAAGAAAAGAACAATGGGATTAATTCATCAGGTAGTTATTATGTGTTTATATATAGGCTTTGCCTTAATCTGTAGTCTCTGCTTCAGCCTTTGTGTAATATCTCACATTACTCCTTGATCTGGATGTTTTGATTGTTTATTTGTGGGTTGGTTTGATTGGTTTTTGTTTTTCCTCCAATCCCTTGGTTATTTTCTTGAATGTGACCCTCTGAAAAACCTTTGGGGATTCATCAAGTTTCTCTACCTCTGTCTGTGACTTTCCATTACAACATTTGAGTCACATATCCAAGTTTTATTTCTGCTTTCATAGGGAAAACAGCTTCTTTCATTTTCTGTGAGACACCAAAATGAACCATTGTGCTTGATCATCAAGGACACAGCAGAAAATTACTTGCCATTTTTTATCCCTTAAAAATGAGAGGCCAGGAGCAGTGAGGTGAAAGTTAATGCACTTGGATGGGGAACCCTACTTCAGAGACCAGTGGCATCTAAGGAACTTACCTGCACTTTCTGCTGAGATGCACTTTGGTTTCTGAATGTACATTTGCTATGTGCATAAGTGCTTTCCTTCTCTGGTCAGTTATCTATGCATTCACTTTTCTAGTGGGACCAGAAATTATTCCAGATTCAGCAGTTGTTTATAACAGCATAAAGATATGATAGAAATGCCACATTACTTCCAAAAGAGAAATTCATTACTATGCTTTGAAACTTGGCTTTCTGCAGCCTTTGCTCCAGGACATTAGAAGGCTGGAGCAAATAATGAAACACACTGCTCTATCCCCACTAAAAATGACTGAAACTGTCCAGCAGAACTTGCCACTTTTTTTTCCTGTACTTTCCTTCATTATGCAAACCCACTCAGGGAAAGTTTCTGCATCCTGATGGGAGCAACATGGGAGAAATGCTGACGTGAATTTGGAATCTGGTGTCACGACTGCAGTGATCTGCATACCAGGAACAGTCAGCAGTGGTCAGGCCAGGACACAGCTGCAGACATGTTCTGGTGTCACCTGTGGTGCTTTGTGGGTGCTATGGTTCAGGTTTGCTTTCCAGTCACTGAATGGTCAGGAGGAGCTGATTTCCTGCACAGACAAACCCAGTGTGCTCTGATGAAAGGTGCTGAAAGCACTCTGAGTATAGCATACACAAGTGCTTGTTAACACAAACAAAGATTGCTCTTTCAAGAAAAAAAATCTTTTCTAAGTGAATTTAGTTCCTTAGACTAGCAATAGTGCAAATACAATTTTTGTATTAAACAAATGTGAGTGTCCAGTTTTGCACACAGCAGATGCTTAAACTGTAGGTCTGATATAGTATTGAATGTATGATAAATGTAAACAAGGTCAAGGTTTGATGAACGACTTTATCATCTTTTCTTGCCAATAATTAGTGATGTGTTAAAATGTGCTGGCCTCTTGTACACAGGCATTTTGTGTGCTTTCAAAAAGCTTCCAGTAATGCTTTCAGAAATGAAGGTAACTGTTACTTGTCATAAGGGTACTCTGTTGGCTTGAAGCAGATAAGGATCTTTGTTAGCATAAGAACTGTTTGAATATCACAAAATGAGCTGATGTATTTACTGCCTGACAGTGTTCAGCATGTAAAAAGAAGTAAACAGCACAAGTATTGAGACATTTACTCATTTCTGTTTCATTCCTGGCTTTGGAAAGATAGTATTGTTTATGTAATATGTTCAAAGGAGCACATAATTGATTATATACTGTTAGTCAGCCATGTGCATTTTTATATTTCTGCCTGTAGGTAAGCTGAACACCTGGTGACATGGCAGCATGTTTTAAACACTGCTTAGGAAATCCACAGTAACAGCACAGATAACAGGACTTTCAAAATGTTTCAGTAATACACAAAATAAATGTTCCTTTTCAGAAATTTTTTCTTTATTGCCTTCATACAAAGGTACTAGCATGGAGGGAAATGTGATCTATTTACTGTTTGTGGTGGGGATGGCTGGTGGGTGGTGAAACTTGCAGGGTGCTGTGCTACTCTGTTCTGCACAGTTCCCCTGTTAGTCTTTCTATCTTTAAACTTCTCATTTCTTTTGAGAAAGCAGGATGCTTTTGTCAGCTAGATATTGAATAGAGCTTTTGATATTTAAAGCAAACTCTTCAGGGTTCTTAGAGATATTAATGTGGAAAGAAATACAGGTACTATATCTCGAGCTTCAAGACAGAAAATGTTAAGATATGGACAGAGTACAAAGGCAGAGTGAATATTTTGAGGTGTTAATTCTAACTACAGAGGGAAGAAACTGGAATTCTGGAGCGGACACTGGAGCTATATTGTAGGATGCAAGGATGACTCAGCCCGTGCTCAGATCACGGTCTTGCCATACTTGTTTACATTAAAGTTCAGTTGCTATTTTAAGTCTGCACATTTAGTAGAGAAGAAGGTGAGAAAAAAGCAGAGGGAGAAGAATAAAAGCAAGAAGAGGGAGGGAATATTTTAAAACGCAACAACAACAAAAAATACCTGGACCAATCCCTCCTGCTGCGTACGCTGCTCTCTCAGTGGAAGAGCTTGTAATCCTATATTTGCTATATCAAGAGGATTCTTCTATGAGCACAAATTAATAATTTATTCATAGGCTGGAGTCAGCCCGCATTGATTTACTTATGCTGCATTTCTTTTCATTCATAAGCCTTTGCCGGTCCCGAGCTCTCGGAGAGCGACTTGCTGCAGTGCTCCGGCGTGGGAGGAAGCAGCAAAGGCGCCTTTATGCACAAGGACGTGCTCCCCACGACTCGATTCGATGTGCGAGCCTGACCGGGAGCCGGGGCTGGCTCCGGGCGATGCTCCCCGGGCCGGCACCGCCGCTCCGCCCGGGCCGGGATGCTCCGGGATGCAGCGGGATGCTCCGGGCACCGCGCTGAGCTCCGAGCGGCCCTCGCCTCTCCGGGCTGTGTGACGGACAGACGGACAGGTGCTCGTCATGCAGCCGTGCCCTGCCTGATCGCTCTCCGGTGGGTGTGCACGGCCCCGCGCCCCCGCCCCTGCCAGCCCCGCCGAGCCCTCCCAAGCTCAGCCCCCGGCAATGTGCAGCGCTCTCTCCTCGCCTTCCTGCAAGGGCTCAACTCCACTTTCAGCGCCTCCAGACTTTCTCTGCTTGTGCCGTGCCCTCCCTCTGGTCCAGCTCCTCCTGTGCCTGCCTCTCTGTGTCGGCGCTATCCCGTTAAAAGGCTGCTGCTCCCGCTCCGCTGAACCAGAGCTCTGCCTGCCTTGATCGGGATGAAGGCTGGAGGTTATCGGCGAGGGAAAGGAGAACTCTAGGCAGCTTTCCATTTGCCAAGTGAGCAGTAATTGCAAGAAGACAGCCTCCCCAGCTGGAATCAATAGTCTGCTTTCTTGCTGCTAAGGGCACTTTGGAGCAGCAGTAGGTCACTGAAGTAACTTCAGCACACTGCTGACTGCGGAGTTGTAAAGAACTACATGCAAGTGGCTGCAGTAGTGCTGGAAAACGCTTTGCTGTTACCAGGGACACAATAGTTTTCAAGTCATTAGAGCTTCGATTCTGCTCCGCTCCTTCCATTACACAGAGAGGGTCATTCTTTGCAGGAATGAGGATGGAGCTGTGAATTTTTCTTTTCCGGTGTTCCTGTGTCCCCTTCCAGTGGAAGGGGGTAAGAGTGGGGGGAAAGAAGCTTTTAGAAACAAACCCCCACTGCTGCTGAACTCAGCTTCACCTGAATTTCCCCAAACCTTTCCAGGCACAGAGAGGCACAATGCCAGAGAACCTGAATCTTCTTCGGGCTTTTGGGGGCTTTTTCTTTATCTTCTGGACAGCTTTTAACACAGCCTTAGTGGATGTGGTTGGATCGGAGCAGCAGATCCCCTTGTCAGTGTAAGTGCTTCCGTGCTATTCCTCTCAGGACCATGCTCAAGGATGAGAACTTGGCTGCTCGAGTTCTCCTGTTTTCCTATTGCAGATATTTGGCTGTTCCAGGGCACCTTTGCTCCTCTGTCAGCTGTGTTTAAAGTGCTTGTCTCCAAGGCGCTTGTCACTATGATTTTATTGTAGGAGCATGTGTTGGTGGAGTATGTGGCCACTGAGTTTTAAGTGCTTACATTTACTAAAATTGATGCAGTTAACACTTTCTCATGTGGGAATTTATCATTCAGAACTGTTTTGCCATCTTATCTGCTATTTTCCTTTCAATGGATATATGTCATGTTGTGCCAAAGCACGTTTCTGTACAAGTTAATTCCTTAAATTTTAATTGTCCAGGTTGGTAGTTTCATATCAGAGGCCTTACCTTAGCACAGGGTCTGCTTTGTGCTTATACTTGTCCAGCTTCACTGATCTTTTGCTGTGCTCAGGTTCCTTAGTGAGCTCTCTAAGGCAAAATTGCTCGGATCCTTCCGAGTGCAGCTGATGCTGTTACAGTCTCTGTTGCTAGCTCTGACATGTGTATTACATTTCTTCCTGTCTCTTTTTTTTTCTTTCACAGTGTAAAGCTCTGGGCCTCAGCCTTTGGTGGAGAGATCAAATCTATTGCAGCCAAATACTCAGGTTCCCAGCTCCTACAGAAGGTAAGGTTTTCTTTAGTTGCAATAAGGAAGGTTTTGACAGAGAAAATGGAGGCAGATTTAATTTTTTAAATGAACAGGCAAGCAGTGCTGTGCATGCTTTTGTCCATGATCTATTTTTATATTGCATACTAGTCCCTGATGACTCTTTGCATTGCACTGCACTATCTGTAGAGTCCTTGCTTAACCTGATATTGTTCTGTTGGAATGACTTTTTTTTTTTTCCATTGGAAAGTAAACTCCAACACTTATTCCTTGTAGCCTAGGCTGCAGCCCAGGTTGCGGGTGTTTAGTCTGGTTGCTGCATTGTGATGATGATGATGATGTTTCTGTGCAAAAACAGCTGTTTCTTATGAAAGACGCTAACTTCATTCAAGGAGCAGAATTAGTGCATATTGTTTTATTTTCACCCTGAGCTCTGTGTACACAATGCACTGTGTCAGGAGAAGGCGGCTGCTCTGCTGTTTGTCATCTCTGCAGTTTTTAAAATGCCATTATTCCCCAATCATCTTAACCCAGTGCTGAGATGTATTACATCATTACAGATAAGAGGAATGAATGTGGTTATCTTCTTGCTCAGCTGCACAGCTGGGTAATAAGGTGGTGAAGTATAGCAAAAACTTGAGAAATTGGTATAAGTCTACATAATTGGAACAGAGGGTAATGAAAAAGCAGATTTGAGTATTGGGTATAAATCAAGGACTCTGTTTAATTTAAATATGCAACCTATAGTAAACTTCTGTATCGTGGACAGTTTATTTTTACAACAGTTGCAAAAAAAATGAGAGACTAAGAGGAATATGTTAGACTGAGACTGCTATTTTGGGGCATTTAACATGTGATTCTGAAAATGCAATATGTAAATGGGAAAACATTGAGACATTCACTGATCAAAAAACACTCATTCAACCCATACATAAAATTTCTGCTGAATTTTTGCAGACGTGATTTTTACTTCTGAGTAACACTAATTTTATTTTTTGTCTGACTGCGAATGAAATTATTCCTTCAGCTTTTAGCATTTATTTCGAAAGGCTTATATATGTGTGAAATTATATAACTGTACATGCAGCAGCTGAAATAAAAAGCTTGTGCTATCCTTTAAAATGAAAGCAACTGGCTTTAGTAATTACTAAAGATGTATGAATTGTTTAGGAGCTTGCCTTTTCAGATATGTATAGCCAGGACTGTAAAACATGAATTTCACTAAGCGGAAATACTGAGCAGTTAAGAACCAAAATATTTGAGGTCTCTTACTGCCTTTCAAGGCCTTTAAATGGCTTCACTTCAATATGTTGGGCAAACTCATTTTATTATGAAAATCTGGACACTCAATATTTATTATACTTCCAACTCACATTCTTTAAAGTATGTGTAGTCGTACATTGTCACTGTTATTTATGAACACCTTAAATTCATAAAGCAGATGGAGCTTTCATTTTTGATTAGTTTGTAATCACGTATTATTAAAAAGATTTTTGTTTTTTATTGGGCCATAACAAACAAGTATCTTTATTTAACTTTGGAGCTCTTCCATGTGCAGCCATTTCTGCGCTAAAATGGCTTTGGAAATGAAACATGCCCAGTCCTGAGCCCAATGTTTGCTAGGAGAATATGGAATGTACCCTGTGTCGCAATCATGCTAAATCCCACAAAGAGTCAGTATGGAATCCTTGATCCTCCTTCTCTTCCTCATAGTAGATGTTGCTGTCATCCCTTCTGTGATGTATTTTTTCCCTCTGAAGCAGCAAGATTGGTTCCTATTGGTTGTTATAATTGTAGGTAATTGGAAGCTATTCATTTTACCTTTTCATCAGCATCCTTTCTGTTTCACTAACCAGTCTGTGCTCCTGTTTTTGAAGGTGGACGGTTTGTGTTCTTTCAAAGCTATCTTGTTTTTCTTTCTTGCTTATATTATATTTTCTTATTTAATGAAAGAGAAAAGGAAAAAACCGCAGGTTTGGCAGGTATTTAGAGCATTTATTCCTCTGTCACGTGTATTTTTTTTTCTTCTTTCTGGTTACAGTAGTTTTAAAAGATGTCTGTTGCTTTTTCTTTAATTTAGAATTACAAAATGTGTCTGTCCATTTAAGCTTGCTGTATCCTGGTGTTGATTGTGGCAAATGAGCCTGGATGACAGATGACTTTAGCATGTACTTTTTTGTATGGTTATAAAGTATATTTTTTCTGTAAGCTTGTGTGAATAGAAACATACCAAACTTCAAGGTCTGCAAGTATTTTCAACATGCAAAGTCAGTGACAGAGGTTGTCACAACAGTTAAGGAGGTGATAGCACAGGAGGGCTCTAAATACAAATGCCTTTTTTTCCCACCCCCACCCTCCCCACTAGCCAGGCATCAAGAATATGTTTGGTATTTACTGTGAGCTCTGGGTGATCAGAATCCATGTCATTTTAAAGTCAAGATTCCACTTTTAGAAGCAGTGAGACTTCTGATATTACCAAAGGAGCCCACATTTCCTGATTATGAATTAAGCATCCTTAAACAAGTGAAGATATAAAATGTGTGTATGATTATGGATCTGGACAGTATAGATTCCTCAACTGTCAACTGCTTTGGAGTGCCATTTAGCTTAATACAGGCTTGCTAAATGAAAAATTAATGTAAAGGTTACTTGATTCATTCTGTCAGCACACACAGCGAGTGCTGCTTTCAAAGGGATGCGCTCACAGTCGTGATTGACAATCTCTGCTGCCCAAATGTTTTGCACATTGAGTCATTTGACCCACACTAAATTTCATTGAGCAAATTAATTCATGTGAGATACTCAGTAAAAAATCTTTTTGCCAGTTTACAGTTGTGAATGTTGATGGAGTTATTGCAATTTTTAAGGTCTTGCTGTACTGTGAACATCAAATACGTGACCAGCACTGGTGCTCTCTTGAGTTTGTAAAAGATGGATAAGAATATTTTTGTTGCTTTTTGAAAGTATATTTTTAAATCCACTGCTTCCCATATCTTAATTGAATGTTTCATTATTTTATGTCATTATGATAATCTTATTCAAGTTTTTTTTATGCCATCTAGAAGTATCTGGGATACATGACTTTTCCCAAAACTGACTTTAGGTGAAATACAGATGCTTCCAATTCCTTGGAAAATAATAGTTCAGTAAGTAATTTCAGAAACTATGATGAGGTTTTAAGCAAAATTAGCACTTAAAAAATGTTCTACACCTTGATTTCAAAGAGATGGAACACCATTAAGTGTAACATAAAACATCCAGTAGAAAACAGGACTGTATCATTCCTAGTTTGTCTGGTGTCTGGAGGCTTTACAGTTGTCATATAGATTTGGAGAGACTCCTTGATGCTGTAGAGATGTTCATACTCTTCACCTACTTAGCAAATACTACTGGGGCCCAATAATTAATTTTAATTCTCTCTTAGGTGTTTTTTTTCTTCCTTAGACTGTCAAAAGACATCTGCCTTATTTGAATCCTGACATATTTGATTTGTTTTTCTTTTGTAAACACTCTGAGTTTTGTGGGTCCTGTACTGAATGTGAGAGCATAGCCCACTGGCAAAGCCAGGCTTCCAATATGGGATGCAAAGCAAGGCTTAGGTGCCAGGAACAAATTCACTTCAGCTGCTGCAATTGGAGTTCTGGAAAACAGGCTTTGGGGAATGCTGTTGTAATACAGTAAAGCTCTTAAATCAGTGCAGTGTCTGTGTGAAAGTGCAGCATGGTCTGTGCTTTCTCAGGTTCCTTTTGATGAGACTCTTTTTTAGAAAAATACTCTGAGCTTTGGTTCTTCATTTCTTCCTGAATTGTCAATATTATTCATTGCAAGTGTAGGAAGGGTGAAAATACCCTTAATTTCTTGGTCCTTCCACAAGGTTTTTTTCCTGACCAGAAGCTTGTTTCAGGCTCCCTGAGATGTTCCTTATGTAAGTTGTCTGCTGGAGCCCTCAGTGTTACGTAAGCCCTGCCTGCCTTGCTCTGAAGCAGGCTGGAGTCTGCATCTGCCTCTCCTTTCAACAAATCCTTCATTGTCTTGGGAGCTCCCAAATCATTGTTTTCTCAGAGCAGGTTTTTCAGTCAGGAGAGCATTCCTGTGTTTAAAGATGCAGAATTGCATTTTATCTCTCTGACAAGGATGGGGTGCTGTATCTCAGGAGTTTCTTGCAACTGTGGAAATGTCAGTGCAAAATTAATATAACGGGGTGATTTAGATCAATTAGCATTCAGCTGGTGGATCTGATTCATACAGTACATCTATCTTTAGTTTAAATTGTATAATAGAGACTTAAATTCTTAGGCAAGTTTAGTGCAATCATCTTGACATTAATTGCCTTTCTTTTATTCAGCCTTATGTTGGTTTTGGTTTTTGTAGGCTGTTTCTTTGCTCGAGACACTGCAACTACTGCTTGGAAGGAAAGGGTCAACTAAGACTGAGACCTGCAGGTTAAAGGATAGGCATGGACTGACTTTTTGGATATCAATTTAAACTTTTGTTTTAGAATTGCCAGTTGAGCAATTCTAAAACAGCAAAAATAATATATATTTTTAAAATCAAAAATAGGGAAGAATTATCAATAAAATCTGTAGGCATATGGCTGTGAATCAAAAAATATAAAAAACCCCATTGGAGGAAATACCACCACCCCCAAAACCCAAAAAACAAACCAAAACCAACAGCAACAACACCATTCTCCCCACCCACCAAACCTAACACCTACCCCAAAGCCCAAATTCAGATTCTACACCAAGTAAATGGCGTAGAGCTTACCAAAAACTGTATTCAGAGTTCATCCATTACAATTTGGACTCCTGAAGTCCAGTTTATGTAAAATGTGTCTCTTAGCACTGACTTAAAATCAAACCTTAGAAAGTAAAAGAAATATACACCCGAGATCCTTACACCAGCGTAATTCTGTTGATTAATGCAAATGATGTTTTGGAACTTGCAGAGCTTAAATCTCCATCACCTTTAATTCCTACAGATCTTTGGGCTACATGAACAATGAGATTATTCTCCATGCCAAACTAGGTGCAGAACATTTCTGTGTGCTTTGCAGTATTTTATGTTTTCTGCAGACATAAAGATGTAAATTCTTCTGGATAGACATTTTAACTTTCGTCAAAAATAAAAAAAAAATCCAACAAATGGTTATGCTACTAATCTATTTGGTGGAAAAACCTTTGGTTCCATGCTAATCTTCAGGTAGTATGTTCATCTGTAGAGGAAAGAATTAGTCTTATCAAATTTTGAATACTTCTTTTTCTCCATAACAAAAAAACCTTTGGACTTCTTTTTTCGTAATAAAGTTGTGCCTTTTCTGAAGGTATTGGAAAATTTTCTTTTTCTTCTATGAAGTTAGAATTGCACCTTGAATGATCTGTGATTTGTACTCTCCTCTCCTGTTCGAATGTTATGGTGGGAGTAGTTATTTTTTTGGTGTTGGTAATGGTTTTAAAATGTAGTCAAATCAGCTTGAATATCAAACATCATGTTTTAGATTTCACTTGGTCTGAAAGGGAAGCCATGCTGAATTCATGTTTTGCCTCTTTCAGCACTATTTTGCAGTCTGTTCTGTGTCTGTCTGGGTTTGAGTGTGATCCTCTGTGTTATTCAAAGTAAAAAAGTTACACTGTTAGTATGTAAGAGGAATATGAGATGGCTTTAGTAAGTTCATGATAAATGCACTACACTTTCAGTAATGTCTTTTAATATGGAAATTATTGAGCAGACAATCCAACTGGAAAACATTAGATCTTGAAAGGAAGAGAATGCTAATTCCCTTGCTTAATGCATTTATGGTTGTTTGTTTTCATATCCTGTATTGGAAAATGGTTACGTTTCAAGGTTAAAGGAGCTGCTCTCCATGCAAATTATCTTGCCAGTGAAGGTATGTAGAGTATGAGTAGATGCTGCATTGTAGTGGTGATTCACTCTTAAGTAGCTGCTAATCAATACTCCACACTTTCAAATGTCATTACTGTTCTGTAGGGGACAGTTTTTGTTGCTGCTAATAAGTCTTAACACATTTTACATCACAAATTATATATTGATTAGCTAGATGAGGTATTTTAGTTTCTGTAGGAGCTTCACTGACAGGTTTTAATGAAATAGTTAAATTACTTTGTAGTTCTTGTGGAGTTCCATTTTGCTTTTTTACACTTAATGTTTTTGCAAAAATTACATGGATGATCCTGTTTTTATGATCCTGTTTAGCATCCACCAAGTTAATTTATATAAAGCTGTAGTGCTTTCTTAGAGTGTGTGATCAAATACTTGCAAGATTTGTATTTAAAAAGGAAGTCTTCACAAAACCACTTTTAAAATCGTAGTTGGGAAGAAGTTGATAAGGGTCTTGGTAGCCTTTCCAGAAGTGATTAATTTCAGAGACACATAATTATTGAAAACATCCTGCCCTCAGTTCTCCCAGGACCTTCCAGGTGAAGTTACCCCTGTAATAGATGATATCCAGTGCACTGGTTTTGAAGACAGTAATATAACATATAAGGGAATTGTGATTGCTCAAGATATTCCTTCACATAGGATCCTACAGCCAGCATACCAAAAAAAGGCAACATAAATTTGTTCTCCACATCCATAGTAGATGTACAAGAACCTTGTAAACACAAGAATTAATTTTAATTAATTGTGACTTTAATTCTTCACAAGAATTAACTTTTTTGCTACTATCAATTTATTTAATTTTGTTTTACTGAGAGAAAACCCTAGAATAGTGTGGAAGTCTTGCAGGTTGGCTGCTCAGACCAGGTTCCTGGCCATTATGTAGACTTTGTTGAGCTGCCTGATATGAAAATGAGCTAAATCCTTTATTTTGGACTATCATCAATTACAGTAATTGTGTTTCTTCTTTGATGTCTCTATCTATGTGCTATTAATCTTTGCGTCTACATTTCCTTAAGGCATAGCTGGGGTGTCCTTCACTTTTCAGAGCAGGAACAGGTTATAAACACAATTGTCAGTGCTGTACAGGGTAGCCAGGCTGGATGAAGACTTGCTGGTTTTCCCCTCCCCTTTTAAGCACACAAACAAATGATCTTATTAAGATATCATTTTACTGTAGAAGAATAAATATGTCAGCTATAATAGAATAAACTTTTTGGAAAAGTTTATTTGGAAAAAGATGTGGACTGCTCATATAATCTCTTGTTGCGCCTCAGGTCTGACAACCATATGATAAGGGATCAGCAGGGTGAGCTTTTCAAGGTGCTCCTGTGTGTTCTTGTGTTAAATGTAACTATGAAGTCTACAAGAGAACTTTAGTGGGGCTTGTAAGACTCTGGGCTGTCCCAGGGAGAAAGCAGGAAATGATCAGATGTAAACTCTGGTCGGTTCCTTATGTAGCTGCCACAGGTTCTGGTGCTTTGTTATCAACAATTGATACTTGTTAAAGTTTGTTCTTCACTGTTGTTTTTCTTGAGAAGAATTTTCCTGAAGAAGCACCTGCACTGAAGTTTTGCTTCTTTAGGTGGAGCCTGGTAGGTTGCTTGGATGGGGTCTTCAAAGCATCTAGGTTCTTGTAGTGATTCTTCATCAAAAGAGTTTGAGAAGGGATTTCTTCTAACCGTGTTTTGTCAAGATTCCTGAAAGAACTGGAAAGAGTTAAACCAATGCACTTCATTGAGGTGATTAAAAAACAAAATAGTTATAAAATCTTAGAAGGTGTTTTCTTTGTCAAAGCATGTGCTCCTACTTGTGTGTTTGCTTTTAATTTTCTTAACTTGACATGCTTTATTGTTGTCTTTGTTTCTCTCCCTCTCTCCAAACCACCTTATTTATCTTTCATTTTAATCTTTCAGTTTTTAATGGGCATATTTTCTAGAGAGAAATGTTTTCTTCTGAGCCTGATGCCAAATGTTTTGCATAAATAATTTTATAGTAGAGGAGGCACGTAGAGATAGTTATTTCTATTTATCCTTCTAGACAGATATTAGAGCATCAAAGTTAAGCAAATAAAAGATGAAGGAAAAAGTTTTCTCAGGTCTATTAACAAACCAAACTATAAGGTGGCCTAATCTGCATCATAAGACTGGGGATATAAAGGGAGAAATTTGTGTGTTTCATTCAGAACATCAGGGATTAATGTATGGATTATGTGGATTGTTGATTAGTGAAGTTTCCTATATGTTCCACTGACAGTAATTTCCTTGAAGCATTCCTTTTAGTTTTTAGGAAAGGGTGGAAGAGCTTCTAATAGATCTTCTGATAGGATGTTTTTCCTTTGTGCTTTCAAAACACGGATTTGACAGGGATCCCTGAATTTTGAGCAGATGATGGATTATATGTCCTGTCAAAACCATTCCTTTACTGTGTGCAAGTTAAGATTTCTTTTGCTTAATGTTCTGAATATAGTGATGCCGAATTAAAAAAATTCTAATTATACTCTCTAAGAATTGAGACTTTTGTGTTTGACACTAATGACTCCACAAAACTGGTTCTGGAAACCAACACTCATCATCCCCTCTATACCATGTCTTTCTGTCTTTCCCTGTGGAGCTCTGTTTTTCATAATTTCTGGACATATGGAATAATGAATTCTGGAATAGGATTTAAAAGGTCTTTTTACTCTGATTCCTGTTCCAAGCAGGGTCAAAACTAAAATTAGTGCAGATTTCTTGGGTCTTTGAATTTGATCTTCAAAACCTTCCCGGGCAGCAGAGCCACAACATCTTTGGGTCCAATGTTGTCTCTAGACTGGACAAGAAGTTAATTGAGCTGGAACTTCCCATTTCCACTTGGCTGCTGGGTGTCACTTCTACCTCCCTAAACATTGTTGGTTCATCATCTTCACAATCTCCTGGAGGGCATGGAAAGGCACAGCACTTTGTGATGGCAGCACCCCTGAGGTCCTCCCAGTCATAGACAGTGTGATGGAGTTCTTTGGTTGCTTCATCAGGTCCCAACACTTTTTCTGACCTATTGTTTTAAAATAGTTCTCAGTAGCTTCATGGACTCTTAAACTGAGCTCTCTGCTGTTTGATATTCAGATGGGTTTTTACCACTCACAATAGGAATGTGTAACTGTTCTCATAATTATCAAGTCTCAAGAGTAATTTCCACTTAGCTGATTGCATGAATAGGAGAAGACTTTTTAATTTGTCGTGGTAACACAGGAATTTATTTTCTAATCTAGGGCTAAGACAAGCCATTTAGCTCCCACTTGCTTTATTAGCCATTTCTTTTACTATCTTTATCCCCCCCAGTATCTTAAGTGAACTTAGTGTTGTACAGAAAGAGTCTGTCAGCTGGCAGAAGGTTTTATGTCTTATTGTCTATTTTTGCTTTATTCTACAGTAGCTGTCAAGGGATTTCTTTGTGCTTTTATACACAAACAAGAATTTTAGTTGTTTTCAAAAAGCGGGATTCAAAATTATGCAGTCATAATATCTGTAGCCTGTTAGGTAACAGCACAGTGAAAATGCTGTTTGGAATGCATTATGAAAACTCTGGTCAGGGCCCCAGTGTTCCTACTGTTCCTCCAGGTCCCATTTTAATACTTGACTACTCAATATACTTTGAAGATTTTGTGTCAAGCTATCTAAAATTGCTAACTTTCAAAAGAAACACACACAAAAAAATCTACATACTACGGGTATTAAAATTTGATGTGTTGAGAACACATCATTGGTCACAAAATTAGATAATTATCTTCTAAAGTAACAAAGCTTCAGAGATAAAAAGCAGGAACATTGAAACTTTGGCTTTACCTTGAAGCTAAATGTCTATCATTTTCTGACAGCTGTATGAAATGTATGAGTTCTGAGCTCTTTGGCCATGATGCTATCGTATTACATTAATAGCAATTTTCACTGATAATGAAAACTGGTAGGAGGCTAAGAGCAAAGCTTTAGATTATGACTTGCAGGCATTGACTATCTGCATCCAGCAGATTTATTACCCCCTATGCACATTGTGCCTTTTATAATGTTTTCTGCAGTTTCTTCATCAAAGTACAACAAGAAAGCTATTATAGATGGCATGAAAGAGAAAAAATCTGGGCACTCACTTCGCATTTCAGACGTGCACTCATTGCAAACTGCAATGCTGCTTTACAGTAGAAGTAGGGATAAATTCCAGCATCCCTCATGAAACCTTTGAGAGAGAGAGGAGCGTGAATGAAAGAAAACTGGAGAATTTCTGTTGGTCAACACTAATTTTCTATGTATAGATTTATCTGCCTTTTTTCCTGGGGCTGTGATAACCTTTTCTTGATGGTCTACTTAAGTCCTGTAATCTTGGTGGCCAAAACTCAGTGCAGTCCTTAAGCACAATGCTAATTTCACCTGTAATGTCACACAAATCTGGTGCATGCAGTAGTGATAGGATTTCATGGAGAGTGCCAGAAACCTTAAATTGAAAATTAAAAGTGCCAGTGTAACTCCCCTCTCTCCCCAACTGGAGGCACCTTTTCCCAATTTTCTGTGTAAAATGGGCCTAGTAATACCTTTTTTCCCCCTCAAATTTTCGAACTTTGGTATTAGAATTAGGGGAAATGCTTCATTATATAGAGTTTAGCATTTTGAGAGAACTGGCTGGTGAAGAACACCCTTAGCATATGGATGTGGAAACAGAGGGAAGTGGAATGGAATGGATCAGCTCTGAGAGCTACAAGGAATTAATTTTAACACACTATTTAAATATAACTGCTTGCACTACTGAGAAGATAAATGGTTTCCTGTAACATTCCTGAATAACTACAAAATTGATAAAAACTTGCCTTTTCCTGTTGTTGATATTTGGTGTCTGCAGCTGGCAATAAATCTCCATATGGCATTGCACTGGCAAGGGAGATTGAACCTTTTTTGTCAGAGGATGAATCCCTCCTGTGCCTTGAATGCAAGGTGATGTGCTCTGCTGATATCAGAAAGTAATTTGCAAATTTGCAAACCTTCCCTTCTTTCCCTTGTAATTTTTTCCATGCTGATATTTCTTTCTCATTATACATTTTCCACATAACTACAATTCTGCAGTACTTTTTCCTGCCTAGATCCTTCAGACCTTTCTGACCTATTCTGGTTTTCTTCCAAGTAAGATCCAACTAACAAGACTCTCATTGGAGTCAAATTCACAATTGTTAAATGCAGCTTAATTGGAAATTGAGCAATTTTGTTTATTATTTTATGAGTGTCTGATTATTTCTGTCTACATTTCAATTACCATATAAATTTATTTTCATGTGTTATTTTTCACTCTGTCCTTCTCTTTAATCTCACTTGTTCATAGCCATTACTTTTATTCCTTTGGAAATTTTTACCATTAATGTAATTTTTCTAAAAGTACCTTTAAAACTTTTATGGCTCTGATTATGGTTGTAATCATAATACTGCAGTAAGGATCTGGTCACCTGAGAAAATGATGCAGAAATAAAATGAGTAATAGCTCAGTGATACTTTCATACCTAAGAATGGGAGAAGGTTTTGCAAAAAAGCTGTTTTTCTTAAAATCTTTTCATTAAATTATGATGCATGAACCCTTAAAAGGAAGAATAAGTAGATTAGGATCTGTTGGTACACTTTATTCATTGTGAATGTCATTGAGAAAAGAAGATGGTGATTTCCCCAGTAACAGCCAATATACTTTGTTGTGCCTTGAATGGCATGTGTAGGAAATGGAGTGGGAGGGACAGAATTTCCTCTAAATCCAAAGGGAAATTCTGTCAGAGAGGGAGGCAAGTTTTGCAGAAAGGAGCCAGCACCAGGGGACTGCTGCAGGCTCAAAAACCAGCCAAAGGTGAGAGCAGGACACATAAAGGTAGCAAATGAAGAGGAATGGAACACATTGAGGGCAAAGAAGCAGAATGAAGAATGTTGGTTTCTTCTCTGTATTTTAAGACCATTGGAGAATAAATATATTTGTATGAAAGGCAGACAATACTGTATCCTGGAGATTATTTTTGACAAATCTATTACATAAATAACATATTAAAACATAAAAGTCGTAGAAGGTCAAGCTGACTTTTTTGCACAAGTACCACATGATTTAAAACTTTAACCAAGAACTGAAAAGAAGAAGAGATTATATGCTAAGAAATGTAAATTTCAATTCAGGAACGGCATCAGAAATTAAACTGGATTTAGTCATGATGTGATTCTGACGTTTGTATTTTGCTTCTCAGTTGTTTAAAATTGGAATGCTTGAACATTTTTAAAAAATTGTAGTTTGCTTTGCTGAAGTTATTTATTCTTTATAACCCCAGTGTAATAGGAATATAGTTCAACTACCTTCATAAATTGGCACTGCTCCTGTCCAGTCCACCTTAAGCATGTTATTAATGTAGATATATATTTGTTCAGTAGAACTTCCTCAGCATTGCAAGATGTCTAGGGAATTTTGTCTGAAAAAGGATGGCAGAGCACAGCATGAAATGAGGGACTGGGACCTGTACTTATGTGTTGGAATAACTCAAATGTTAGTGTATAGTACTATAGTACAAATGTTAGTGTATTATTCATCTAGACCATATTTATTTGATTGCATGCTGCTTATTTATCTTGGTTTATAAATATACAGGAGTTGAATTACTGAAAGCTCTAATTATTCTGAACATAATTTGTCAGAAAAAAACAGCTGCTAACTCAGCTCTTCTCAAGAATCTTCAGTAAAATGCACAACCTAAATAATAATGTCTTGAAAAGTACAGAATTCCCATTTTCCCCACAAATCCTCCCTGCCTGTTGGGTACCTTCCTCTCCAGAGTCTAGTAAAAGCCCAGGTTTTTCAGATGTGGCTGAAAGGACAAGAAATCCAGAGTGTTCTGTGGCTTGCATTGCTTGGGCTTCACTCACAGCAAGTTTTTCAGCACTATTTAACCTGTAGGTTGGCAGAGATGATTCTTTCCCATCTTGGCTGAAATGTTGATATGTTCATTGTCTAGTGCAGCCATTAAGCTGAATTAAATAGCATTCCTGCTTTCAAAGCCTTCAAAAACCTACAGGTCTAGTTTGCCTCGGATCTGGTGATTAACCTTATGCAATTCAGTTTTGAAATGTCTTCCATGTCTATAAAGATGTGCAAAGTCTTGCTTTCTGTCTACAGTTTAAAAAAAAACGATGGCAACTTCTATGCAAAATTTGCTTCTGTGGGGTGTTTTTTAATAGGTGTGGTACTCTTTGTTTTGTAAGTTGGGTGGTTTTTTTAGTAGGAAAGGGTCAAATATCACAAGTAGGTATAGACGAATGATTGATCTAGTTGACTGAACAGGTCAATCATCTGTAACTTTACATAGATAACAATGCTGTCAAAAAAGAAGAACCGTCTATATGGCATTTATAGCATCTGTTTCCAAAGGCTTGAATGAAAACAAGATGTGTGCAGGATTAATGTTATTATTTCAGTCTCATTTGGAAGTAAACTAATTAGCACAGCATTTGAATGCACAGCAGTTCAGGGTTGATTGAGGCCAGGGCAGATGGGAGTCACTTCTCTTGTGGAAATGTCAGTGGCACCTCTGTGCAGCCTTGTGCCTGAAGTGAGGATGGTTTTGGGTGGCTTTTAATGAAAAGTTCTTGCCTAAAGTGTTGTGTACCTCAGTTATTGTCAAAGAATAGCAGATTCTCTGCTGAGGGTCTAGGGCTAAAATCATCGCTGCTGATGAGAAGTGATGTAAACAAGAGAAGTGAAGGAAAGAATTGCTGTTAACATGCAGGTAGTTAAGCCAGAAAAAAATTCCGCATAAATCTAGGATATATGAAAATTATCTGCATCTACTCTGACTGTATGCTGCCTTGCAAGCATTTAAACCAGTTCTTGGAATTCTGAATTTTGTATAAATTGCAAAAGGATTGGATCTACAATCAGGTAGTTTTCTTTTATATTCACAATAGTCATACACAGTAATGAGACTGTTATCTGTAATGAAACCATATTCTTCTGGAAAAGAGGGAGAGAATATTTGAGGGGGCAATGTTTTCCAGACTAGAAAATTGTTGTGGTTTAAATATGAAGAGTAATTATAAATCTTCTTGATGGCTTCACATAAGTCGAGCTGTAATTTATTGCACTGCAAATGTGCATGTACTTTGCTGATTTCTACTTTTTCTCCTTGGTGGGTAGGAGGTTAGAATTGAAAGATGGCTTTTGTTTCCTTGTTTAATTGCCTAAAAGGAAAAGTGACTGGAATAGAATCCCTTTTCTTGTAGGGGAACAAAAAAATGAGGTTCTCTCACCTACTGATTTCAAAATATGCAAGTCTTAATTCTGTTCATTGCTTCCCACAGGAGCTGGCAATCCTTCTGTGACACCAACTCTTCTCTGTCCTTGTATCACATACAAAGAATTGCTTTTTTCCCTTTTTAATGAGTGGCTTGATATACAACATGTCATTTGCCTTAAGCATTTATTTCCATTCTCCTTTCTAATACATTTAATTTCCTTCCCACTACAATTGTCTGTCCTTGCTCCAGACTTCTGATATTATTTGATAATTCTCTTTTTCATAGCACAGTTTATTTAATTCTGTTTTCAGGTTTACACCTGTGTATTAACTTAATTTTTAAAATATATATACTCGTGTAGTAAAGCTGTTAGTACCTTCTCAGCTCCTGGAAATACCCCAATACCTATCTCTGAAGAAATAACCTTGAAGTATAAAAAATCCCTCTGGGGGTGGTGACTCCGCCACTTCCCTGGGCAGCCTGTGCCAGTGCTTGACCACCCTTTTAGTGATGAAATTTTTCCCAATATCCATCTAAACCTCCCCGGGTGCAACTTGAGGCTGTTTCCTTTTGCCCTATCACTTGTTAACATGGGGACCTCTCTGTCTGTGCCAGTGTCATTCAGCCTCTTAAATGCCCCTTGGTTTTGACTGCATTTATTCTAGAACTTCTCCTTGGTTGTGGAATGTGATTTTGTCTGGAAAGTGAAAATAATTCTCTGCTTGTTCATTGTGCATGAAACAGCTCAAGGTCATGATTTGCTATAGTTGCAGAAAGAAACTGATTTACTTGGCTGTTTCTTAATGGCCACCACCTTCATTTGAAGATACAGACACTGTTGAAAGGATTTTACCACTGCAGGCTAAACACTGTGCTAGAAAATGGTAACAAATAACATTTGTGTAGTTTTATGCCTCTTTTTTGACTGCATATTCAAGATTCCATTTTTAGGACTATTTACCTGTTCCATCTTAAGTTTTCTCTCACTGCAGTTGATAGATTTTACAAGATATGTTACATGGGTATGTACATAATCTTATGCCATCCTTAAAAAACAAAGCTCCCCAAAATCTTGGAAAACCTTGTATTACATTTGACTGTTATGTAGCTGTATGAAACATTATGAGGTTTGGTAAAAAAGATATTATAGAACCATTTGAATACACCTTATTGTATGAGATGGTGAAATTTGTCACTAATGAGCTACATATTGTGTTGTCTACTCTTTGTTTACTTTGTCTAAATAATCCTTAAAAATCATATTTTAGAATTGTGATATGATTCCAAGTCTTGATAAGGTTTACAGGGTAAACTTTTAATTTTTTTTTTAACATGGTTAGCCAGGAGAACAAGAAACAGGCTGATAAAAAAAACACCTGTACAGATTCCCCCCTCTGCTATGTATTCATTATGCATTCAAGGATTTCTCTACCTGTGCAGAGATAAAAACACCCAAGCACTGCAGCAGGGTGTTATATTGCAGGTGGTGTTTGTCCAGGCATGAAAAAAACCTTTCTTACTCTGGTTTTCTGAAATGTGGAGAAAATGTGAACAGAAATTTAGTTTGTAGTGCTACACAAGTATTAACATAAGTATTAAGTTGTTTATTCTGAATTAGAGAGGTAAAGGAGGAGGACAGTAGGTGAAGATGGATACCATTGTTCATTGTCCTAAACAAGCCAAGTCTCATGTCTGATGTTTTTAGAGCAGGATTTAATTGTTGTTTGGGGCTTTTTTTTGGTAAGATACTGTCTGGATTCTTTCTTGACCTTTCAAAGAAACAAATCCTTTCTGTATAAAAGTATCCTTTGCAACTTCCTTACCATAAAGTTATTGCACACTTGTAAATGAAAAATAGAAATAATGAGAGTTTAAAATAAACAACATCCCCAAGGACATCTAATTTGATCAGAGCATGCTGTGAATGAGATCTTAGCTTTACCTAGTTATTTTTTGTGCGTTTCTTTTGTTTGAGGTTTATTTTTGTTTTACCCAAAGTTTTATAAGGACAAAATAACAATTTGCTGCTTAAACCATGTACATGCAGTCCCATGTAGAAATGGTATTTTAGTAGAGCTTGGCTACTGTCTAGGGAACTGTATAGCCCAGAGCTGCTGCTATGGCAGGTGTTCAGGAGCAAAGAGCACTAAAAAACCAAAATCCTCAAATCAATCATTCTTATATTTTGGGGGAGGAGGGGGTATGGGTATAAAAAGCTCTCACTTTTTTTGGTGCAGTTAAACAAATTCAAATTGAACCAGAAAATTGTTGAGGGCGCTTGACTTGTGGAATCGTCTTGTTTCTAAGGTTGGCTGTGTAGCTGACACCAGAGGGAAAATAGTGGAAAAGAAAAGAGCAGGAAATGAAGGAATTTGTCAGCTGGCCTGGGAGCCTGGTGTAGAGGCAGGTGTGTCATGGTGTCTGTGTCTTGCCCCAAATCTGCTGAGCTGCCTTCTGAGGAGTCTTTGCCACAAATGCTTTTGAAACAGAATATAAAGCAACTGCTCAAAGGGAAGTAATTATTGATTAAAACTTAAAATTAAAATTAAAGTTTTAATCAAAGGGGGATTTTTTAATGATGTGTCCCATATTTTTTGATTAGTGCTGTTTGAAAGTGCTTATTGTGTGTCACACACATAGACAATTGTGTTTCTGAAGATCAGTGTTGCTTGGGTGCTCGTTTCCTCAGCTTTTCTTTTCTGGAACTGGGAATGGCAGCACAGTAAGACAACAGTAGGTGTGGTCTTATCTAACTCTATCCCTTTGTCTAGGCATAGTTCTGCCTTCTTTTTCTCCCTCTCACCAAAGGTAAATGCATTCCTCTTGTAAACAATTGGCTGATACTGAAAGATGAGATGCAAAAGTGCCAGAGGGTATTAAGTCACACTGGGAATCTTGGTTGTACTGGCTAATAGGAATCTTTGGGGTTCAGCTCTCAGTCCAGACCACATTTTGTCTATGAGCAGATCCTTACCTGGACTCCATTAAGTTTTAAACCCTTTTTACCTGGAATCAAATCAATGACAAACCCTTCCTCACCCACTTCAGCCCTGCTTCTCTGTGGGTGAGCTGTCTGTAAAGTTCCTGTATTCAGATTCCACTCTCTTACGTGTTTCTCTGCTGAGCCTTTCTCATCTGGTTGGGATAACAAGAAATAGTTTTGAACAGGCAAATTAGAACAATTGCAATCAGGCAAAATATTGCTTTCTACACACTGATCAATATTTCATTTTCTGCCATTTTATTCATCTTTTTGGGCTGCTGAGGATAATTTTCCCTCCTCCTCCAACTAAGCAGATGCAAATTTTCAGGCAAATGATTCCACCCTTCAGAAGGATCTCTTTAACCAGTGCCATATGCAAGCCGGAATTTATATCTGAGAAAAAGTTGAGATCTATCTCAACTTTAAAGAAAAACACTTCAGCATTCCTGCAGTTGCCTAAACATTTTGTATCTGTGACATATGCTTTAAAAAAATGTTTTCCTGTTTTACACAATAAACTTGGTCAACAAAGAAAAAACCAACCAAATCTCATGAAACTCTCTTATCTTTCTGGGATTTATTACCATTAAGAATAATTAAAACACCTTGAGGATATTCAGTTAAGCTTTGACTCTTGGCGTGCCTCTGCCCTCAGGAGTGCTGAGCCTGATGTGGAGATTTTTGGGCTCCATCTCATTTGATGTGTTATGAGTACTTCATCAAGTCAGCAGAAGCATTTTAATCTCCTGTTGCTCTGCCATGAGGCAAGGTGTTTCTAGGAAATGTTACCTGCTACACTGTTATAGCAGACAATAAAAGACTTATGGGATCCATAATAAGATTTTATTAGCTTGACCTATTTAGTAGTTTTTCTTCCTTTTTTTGTGACAATTTCTGTAATAGGGATCAGAAGTGTCAGTTTTTCACTGTGGAAATGGTAAAGCAATTACACACACCTTTAAGGCATTGTATTTTGAAATTTTAAGTTTAATGCAAGACTTTCTTCTAAGCTTAAAAAATGGGAAGGGATTTCAGAAGTGTTTTGATAATGGTCTGGGATTTTTCTGTGGAACTTTTTTCTTGCGTTTACTGTTTTTTGTCACAGGATGGCAGCATGAGTAAGACCCTAAGAAGGTACAGCAGGGAGTCCTTTTTGATTTATTTTAAAGATTTCTGCAGGGTTAGATTTGTTGCCCTTCAAAGAGAGGCATCAGCTATCATATTGCATCCTAAAGACTGATTAACTAAGTTTGCAATGCTAGTGCATCATCCTATGATCGGGAGAGCAAACTATGAAGGGATGGAGTGGATAAGCTTCTCATTTGAAAGATGAAGTTTCCATTCAGATCAGGCTTTTGAATAGAATTGACTTTTATACATTGGCCTTTTATTTTCCAGATTAGAATCCAGGGTTCATTTTAGCATGATTCTATATGACTTGGAATTTTTTTCTTTTTGTTACTGGGCCAACAACTTTTGGCTTGTCAGAATATTTCGCAGAACATATACTTGAGGCTGAACCAAATGCCTGGATCCCTAAACCCTGGTGCATCTTAGCTATTAGAACTTTGTAGGCCAAATTCATTTTTAAAATGAATTATTTGTTTGTTGGTTTAACCAGGTGCTGGGGAAGATCTCTCACAAAGTGACTGGTTTTGCAAGACAGCTGCTAATGCTAGACATGCCCCTGTCAAGTGCAGTGATTGTGTCTCAAATATCTCATCTGGAAAAGCACCTGTTTTTCACAATAAGTGGTTATTGAAGATGTACGTGTGTTCTGATTTGTACAAAATTATGGATTGATTTTTCTTGCCATCCATTGCCTTTATCCTCAAAACTGTTTGCTTCAGAAGGTAGAATACAGAAGGAGGAAACCCAGCTTCTACTCATGACCTAATGCTTTTACATTTTATTTTTCTTACTCAAATCTAAACTCTCCAAATTTTACAGCCTTATTTTTCTCTGAATTATATTCACTGATAGTTTTGTGTCCTGCTCCATTCTTGTGTTTAGGAGCTTTATAACTGAAGATTCACACTTTCAATTCTTGTTCCAACATTTAGAGTTTTCAGTAAGAAAATATTTTTCTTTATATGGTAGGCTGAATTGTTCATCCTCTTTCCATCGATTAATTTAATACAAAGATCCTAGGATGTATCTTCATGACCAAGTGCTAAGCCTTGGAAGTTTATGGCTTGGGTACAGAGAACAGTTTGGGGTCAGATAAGAAACAAAAAATTTCAGTCTGAAATAAACCCAGTAATAGCCATCATATTTATACAACTTATAGCTATTAGTAGTAAATGCAGGATGGTGAAAGGCAATAGATTACTTATTCAATTTTTTTCTGTAGGAACAAGAATTGTTATTAAAAGGCATTGTCAATAGAAAGGGGGATTACAAGAAGAGGGAGGATGAGGTTTGGGTGGTACATGTGCTGATGTTTCACTTGGTGTGGTTCTGTGTAATCTCTCTTTCCCTGCAGACTTCTTTCATACTGCCACTTAATTTGCCACTGCAGATAATTCTGCTATAAACCACTTAGAGTTGTCATACGCTCTCACATAATGCTATGTCAACCACAAAGCCAACAATGTCTTTGATCACTTCTGTGGTGTTTATTAGTCACTTTCCTTTCAGGAATTTCTGGGCCCTTTTGAAAGCTTCAAAGAATTCTACTCCAATCCTGCATCAAACCAAGACACCCTTCAGATGAAGAGGGCTCTGCATTATCCCTGCAGATGCCATTGGTGCTGGTTCTGAGTCTACAGAGGAGTTCATGAACAGCAGTGTAGTGCTTTTCTACTGCTGCTGGGGAGCTGAACAAACTTCTGCTGTAGTGCTCCCAGCTGCCAGTAATTTTAGAGGCTTTAAGTATAATGCTCACTATGCAGATTTACATTTACAAATTCTATTACTTTGTCCATTTTATTTTGTGAGTGGTTCACGTCCTTCCTATTCATTTTTCTGTTCGAGTGTTATTTCAGCTCTAATTTGTTTGACATTCTTGGTAGTAGTATATTTGTATTCACAGAAAAGCATGTGAACAATTTCATCTATTGATGCTGTACAATGTGCCTATTAGATATACAAGTAGCAGTTGAATATATCCCCCGACCATTGTTAGGCCTCTTCAAATGATAATGTGCCCACGTTCCTGTGTGAGGCTGATGCAGCATAAGAATGAGTCTGCAATCTTCAAGGACTCTGTGTTGTGCTAGCAGTGACCAGAAATTGAAAGTAATTACTTCCATTACTTATGCAGTGAATAGCAGGGAATATGTGTACTTTCATTATGTTCATTAGTTTTACTTGTAGATTGCAGCCATTAGGAAATCACAGCGCTGAGTTCACCTGGCTCAGCTGGGGAGCTCATCCTGTTCCTGTGGTGGCATTGTGAGCAGAAGTAGTGAAGAGTTCTGGGGCGTTCTCCAGATATTTCCACGTGAAAGTGTGGAATCAGCCAGAAAGTGACTTCTAAAATCTCTAGTTATTCCATACCAGCTCCTTCACTAAAAATGCCTTTGTAGAGTGATACTTATTATGCAACGATAAAAATATATACACAAATCTTCTTATTGGCCTCTTTTTGCAGAGCTATTTCTGCATATTTGGAAGAAGTATGAGCATAAGGAGATTTGCTTTCAATATCCCAGGAAAGAGAAATTATGCTTATTTTGTCCTTTTTGCTTAAAGGTTCTAATAGTAATAAGTGATATTACATAAAGTGATCTCAGTATAGCATAACTAGAGAGCTGTCAAGTCCATGTTCTAAGATCCCCTTGAAGGCAAGAATTAAGAATGACAACTTGTTAACATTTATTTCCTGAGCTGAATTTTAGGCAAGTCTACGTGTTTTGCAGAGGCAACTGTATAGAACAGTGAGCATGTGGGTGTTCTCAGCAGGATCACAGTGTGCTGCTACCAGCAATCTCACTGAAAAATAGTAATGAAGCAAGAAGGAAAACAAGTATCTGCTAGTAATGTATATGCTAGTGAATGAGCTGCTTGATAGGAATAGCTCAAATACATCACAGTTCCAAAATGGAGAAAGATCCTCCCAAGTGAATGTTAATTGGGCAGCTTCTTTGGGCTTGTGTGGCTTCTCACTCTTCAGAGAGAACTGGGGAAATTCATGATGCAGAGTTCTTGAAATGTCTGCTTTGACGTGGTTCTGGCTTAATGCATTCAATAGATAAGATGAACTAAACAGAGAAGGCAAGCTCATGGGTGGCTGAATGTGGGACTTTGTCACGCTCTTCTGGAGTGGCAGCATTTTTGAAGCATTTATGGACTTTAAGAAGTGAAGCAAGTAGGAATCATGTGACTTCTTAGTGTCAGGCTTTTGAATCTTCTGTGAAACTCAGGATTTGCTTGAGCAAAAAGTTTGAATTGCTGAAACAGCATGCTCAGCTAGTCATAAAAAATAAAAATGGTGCAGTAGGACCTTGCTGCGCTGTTGAGGGTGGTAGCATGGGATTTCCATCTCTGAAAACTACTGCATAAATGCTCTGAAGTGTAGAGGTGAATGCAAGTTCTGTGCCTGAATAGAGTCTGTACTGACCATCTGTTATTGAAAAGGGCAAATCCAAGGTTGGACAAGTTTCTTCTTGGTACCACGTGTGTCTGTGTGTCCCAAGGACCACTGGCAGGGCTCTTTTGTGATGTTTGCTCACCCATACATCCTATGAGGGATTGCATCATTCAATTGTTATGCTTTGCACTCAATGCCATTAATCTGAAGTGTGATATTTAACTTATTCTGGGTTATTAGCTGCTAACCTTGAAAACCAGTGAATGAAAAATGAAAAGTATCCTGATGTCAAGCATTATTTCTTGAAAATGCAGTGCCTGGATTCAGTAATTGTCATTCACAACAGAAAGGAGACAGTGCTAGCTCAAGTATTGGTTTAGATCACCTGTTATGTAGTAAACAAAATAAAAGGTAATATCATACAATTTGGGAGCTTGAAGGACTGCCTTCCCCACTTTTTTCTTCCCTCATCCTCACACACACTTGGGGATTTAGTTACCGAGTGGATCTTCCCCCACACACTCACCATTCTCTTTGTTTATCACAGTATTGTAGCTTGGATTCAGGAAATTAAATGTTTACTGAATTTATCAGGCTGTTAGGAGAAGGAATATTGACTCTCATGTGCATTGCTTAGTTATGTGTACAGTAAAATTTGACATTGTCATTATCAACCTTCAAAATTTTCTTAGGAAAGAGTAAATTAGGGTTATGTGCACCTGACATGCCTTTTGATTCAAAGCATGATGGGCAATTCTGATAATTGATTTCCTAATAGGGCTGATAATTGAATAAGGGAACTCTTCAAGCAGATGGGCTTTGCATTACCAGAAGTGATTTATTATGTTTTTATGTTTTTTATTTTTTATGTTGAAGGATTTTAATTGTTTTACACTTCTATGTTTTCAGTGTAACATTTTCTGAGGTTTTAATTTAAATCTAGGGGTTGTTTTTGGAGCTGAAATTTGGAGTTATGATTATTTTGGTTTAAAAATAAAACTTTGGATTTAACAGGTCTTGTGTTTTCTCTATTTGCAGTTTAATTTCTCTCAAACTGTGTAATGTCTTTCACATAATTTAAATTCATGAGATCTGAAACTCATGATCATGTGAGCCTTTCCGTTACAGGGTTTATAACTGTACTGGAATAACTGCATAAAGGAGTAGTGACTCTGAGCTTATAGTCTTTCAATATGTGAGAAAAAAAGTAATGTTTGAAGAGCAAGGGGGGTTTGGTTTTGTTCCTCTATTTGTAAGGAGTAGGAAATGTGATATAAGAAGTTGATGTATGGTGGCACATCCCACACCCCCTCCCATTATTTCTCTCCCCTCATGAGAATTCATTTTCTTGGCTACTTGTTGTCATTTTGTACTCTGTTTTGAGACAAAAAAATAGAAAATCTTTTGGCTGGTGTTATTGCAATGATTTCAGTTAGTGGACACCAGCTTCAGCTGGAAGGATTTTGTAAAAGTTATTTATTTAGGGTTATTATATTTTTTCCTTATCTGTTTAGGGGATATGGGCACATTAATGTTTATAAAGTACTTTCTGAAAATTGAGGGAAGGTGTTTGAAAAGCATAAAGCAGAGCCTTTCTCCTGTTCTCTGTCGTAGTCTTCAAAAGGGATTAAACTTAAAAGCAGCCTGGTAGGATCAGTTCTGGGAAAGCAGCACAGTGTTTCAGCAGATTTCACATGGCTCAGAACTGGGGAGAGGCTTTTCAAATCAGTTGTATTTGCAGAGCCAGGCTTAGCCATATTTGTTTGCTGTCTTTTGTACCAAGCCATAAAGTTTTCTTTCACCATGGAGAGTTGACACACTATTTCATATTTTTGGGTATAAGAAGTGTCACTTATCACTAATAACTAAACTCCAGCTTTTCACAAAATGTCCTTCTCTTGAAAAGTTGTCTCTAATGGACACCATACCATTTCTGTAGAGCAATTTTTTTTTGTTTCTGAATACATTCTATCCCCATAGAATAATCTGAGGGGGTGAGAAGCCCCTGAGCATGTCCAGTGAGTTATTCCTGTTTTCCCTCTTTGGAAAGAAGCTTTTGGTGTGCTCTAGGCCTAGCCTTGCATACATGACAGATCAAGTTAGTGGTTGAAGTGTTTTCAAGGAACAGTGGGACTAAATTTAGAGCAAGTTTTATGCAGGATATTATGGGAAGAAAACTGATTTTGAAGCACAGGGTTGAAATTTCTAAAAATCACCCCCAAACCCCCCATTCTGGGTGGATATAAAGTGGCTTCTGTTGTAAGAAGGAAACTGCTTGGAAAAACTTTCCCCTTCAGGATTCCTCCTTGCCATGAAATCAGAGCCCTTCCAGGACAGGCTCTACAGGAGGAAAAAAGGTTTTCACGTGATAGTTATTGGTGAACACAAAGAAACATGACTCTGCTGCTGGCATTGAAGATGGATGGCTGCAGAATACAGGAAATATTTCTTGAAATTGCAGGGCAGAGCACACACTCTTCATTTGGGTTATCCTGTTTGTTGGTGTTCTTCACTTGCCAGTGGAATCTATTCTTTCTGAAAATATTTATCTGTTTTTATGAAAGGTGAGTGATGCAGTGGTTGAGCTATGTTGCTATAGCAATTTAAATAGTTTGGATATCTGAGGAAAACATAATGGTGTTGGGCAAACTTTAATGCAAGCAAATTTTGTATGGTACAGATAACTCTGCCAGGGATAAGTTTATAAAGAGGTATTTCTGTGGTTTCTCTTCAAGATGGAAAGAGCTTTGAAGGCACTTTAGTAGGATTTCCTAAAACTTATCTTGCATTTCTTGGGAATTTGTCCCAAAATATTATTCTTCTCCAAAATGTAGTTACACTACTTTATCTTATTTTTGTTCTTTGTATTGTGTATCAGAAACTGATAAAACTTGCAGTGTTTGATTAAAATGAGAAAATCTTCACCAGGGCAAAACCTGTTTAGACATTCAATGGTGTGTGTGCAGAGAATGTTGCAGCTGAGACATCTGAGAACTCTTACCAGGGCATCAGTTTGAGACTGAGAAGCCCTGCATAATTTAAATAATTCTGAGGACAATCACTTGTTACTTTGTTTTTGCCCTTCCTAAACCTAACTGTTTCTGTTTAAAAGAGAAAATGTGTTGATTTGCCTTTTCCCTAGTCACTTGGTGTAATGTTTTCATTTTCTTTTTCTTGGATTTTGTCATGTAATCTCTGGCTAAAAGCGGGGAGGTGTCCATGGTGCTGGCACACCAGTACAGCTTGAAGCAGCACTTACCCAGAACTGCTGTCTGTTTTCAGACTTTCATCTTTCGCTGTATCAGCCATTGAATTTGAGTGGTACTGTGGAAATACAGCACTGCTTGCACAAATCAGGCATTCTGTATTCAGCCATAATCACAGTGCTTTTGTCCTGCTCTGGTCCCAGGTTCATATTATCAGTTCTTATTTCTTCTTCATTGTCCGCTCTAGAAGTGAGATCCATTCAGATGTTGACCACGTGCAGAAAAGAATCAGGCTTATTTTATGTAATATTTTAAATCCTTTCCTTTTTTTTCTCGATGCAAGATATGCCTCTATAGAAATGGAAATAAGGCCTAGCAACTGAGTGGTATTGTGGAGTGAGTTCCATCAGCTGCATGAGTAAGTGAATGAAAAGATGAAAGAATTTGAAATGAGCTTAAAAATATCTCTTCCTATTACTTTGTCCCTTCTAATTTTTGAAATCTGTCATATTTTATATTTAGAAATTGAATTGAATCAGGACTCTTCCTTAGGATGGTATATTTTAGTGGATTCTTAAATTTGAAAGCCTTAAAAGGCAAGCGGTTTTCTTTTGTGAGCTTAAGATTACTCTTGAAAGCAATAACTCCTTCAAGAAATAGAGTTAAATGGATAATATTCATGTGACCAGGAGCAATTTTAAATGTGCGGTTGGTTATATGCCTTAAAATTGGAAAGGAGAATAATAAGAAATTTTGCAATCCACCAATACATCCTAATACATTCAGTATGACCTGATTCATAGAGCTACAGTTTCTTAGAGTCCAGGAGTTTGCTGAAAAACCAGAGTGGAGGAATGCTACATTGCAGTTGTGTTTGGCTAAATCTCAGTGTTGGCTTTCTGAGTTGAATCTTGCAGGCTTTGTGCTGCTCAGTTCAACAAATGGCACAGTCAGTCTCGATCTCTGCATTTTTATAGAAAGCATCTCTGATTTACAGCAAAACAGTGAGTTTGGTGGTGCACCTGGGTCCTGTAGAATCATGCTTCATCGAGAATTCCAAACTGAAAAAGAGGACAGTAAGAATTGCTGGGAATGGAACAGGATGAAATCAATTATTACGCTAGCCTATTAATGCATGTTGAACTCCTGAATAAAATATGCAGGGCTGATTTTTCCATCCCAAAAAGGTTGCAGTAGGATGAGAAAAGGTAGAGGAAAATTTTTAATACGCTAAAATGTACAAGACACCTTTGCTGTGTGAAACTGAGACCAGCATACAAAAGAAATGAAAAGCAGGGAAAGGATAGTTTGAAAGCTGTGTAAAATCACTGATGACAGGAAAGAAGTGATCAAGAAATTATTCACAGTTTCTTTTAACAAAGGAGTTGAAAAGCCTCATATGACATTCAGTTAAAAGTTTTGATATAAAGGAGATGCTGTTTTCATTAGACATAATTAATCTATGCAATTCATTGTCATGGGATATTATAAATGCCAAAGTATAAATAAGTTCAAAAAGCAATTAGGCAAGTGCACAGAGGAAAGGTTTACCAAAGAGCATTAAAAATTAGGTGGATGCAGATGCTACTTTTATCTTGAAGTTCTGTCATCACAGGTTTTTAATGCCTGGGAGAATATATATGGAACATATTAACACCTACATCTCCCTTTGTAGCATTTAAGCATCTGCTGCTGGACACTGTGGCAGTGAATACTGTGTTCATCCAATGTGACTGTTCTTGTGTCCATAATGATTATTGTGGGCTACATAAAGCATACCTTGTTCATTTATGCTAATTAAGGGTGACAGCATAAATCGTGGTGGCTTCAGGGAGATGAAGTTTAAGCATGACTTCCTGTGCTGAGCAGAAACAATTTCAGATGTGTCATAGGAGCTCTTTCAAACAACCTGGCTGCTTTGCTTTCCATTACAGGTGTGTTTTGTGTGTTATTTCCTTGCGGAGTACAGTGTGTGACTTGAGCTCAGTATTATGAGCTTTGGTACCACTCCAGGAGAGGTAATCCTTGATCTCTGCTAAAGGAATGATTTATTTACAGTGCTTGTCTCTTGAACTGGATGTGGCATCTTCAATACACACAAAAGGAAGACAATAAAACAGGTAGTTGACAGCAATATCAACCACATCAAACTGTTTCCTCCTGCTAGTTCCTCACATAATTTGCTGTGTCATTGTAGATTATATTTGTTAGTTCAATTACTTTTAAATTCCTTGATAAAATAATTTGCTGGTGTGCCTATTTAGAAAGGTCAATTAAAATTACTTAGCCCAGAGAAATCAATTTACATCAGAAAAACTGCTTGAAGACAACATTAAATGCCTGATTCACTGACAAAACTGGATATGCAGTTAGATTGGAACTCCAGATGATGGGGCCTCCCATCTACAATGACCTTGCACTTTTGAGTTACGAATGCTGAAGCATATGGAAGGCTTCATGAGTTACGAGTTCCATGGCTGAATGTTTGCTCTTGTGCCATTTCACTTCAGTTCCTTCTTATTTATTGCTTTCAATTAGTTTTTCTTTGTTGTAAAACCGCTAAAAAGAAAATTAGAAACATAACCTGTCATAGTAAATCTTTGCTGCATAGTCAGTGTACCTTGTAGTCTGCTGCTCTAAATAAACTGATTAGGCATCAGTAGCTTTGTGTTTTGTCTTTCCAGCTAAAGTAGCAGAAATGGGCACAGCTAAAATTAATTTTAAAAGAACAGATTACAATATATACACCTCTTTCTCACCTCTTTTACCCTTTTTTAATGGTGAAGAGCAGTAAATCGACTTGAAATTGGGCCCAACTGACACCTACAATTCTTATGCTGTGCTTATTGTGTGAGAAACTAACTGTAGCATCATTAATCAAGCTGTCAGGTACAATGTGAAAGTCCTACATTCATTACATAAAGAGGAACTCCACGAAGAAATGGAAGCCCTGTGATGAATAGGCACTGGACACCAATTATTGTGGTGCTATTAATCATTACAACCAGAGTTAACACAGACTGGGGAGTGCAGGCTTAAACCACAGTGGGGAAGAAATGCACAATATGCTCACATTCATATATGTGGTTTTGTGAGCTTTATAATCTTCAACATCCACTTGATGAGATGACAACTAGAAGTGATGTTGCCAAGTTAACTCAGAAACACTTCTAAAGGCAGGAATGATAGATGAGGAACGTTCTTGCCATGCATGCTCTGGGAACACATGAATCACACTGGCTGTGGCTCCTCTCAGGTTTTCATTGGGAGCTTGGGTGTTATTTCACAGTGAGAATTCTCATATTTAACCTGAAGGTGATTGCCTTGTTTCCAGAACTGGGAAGTTTCTCATCCTGTGAGAATATGAAAAAGATACACTTGCAAATGATAGGAGTGGTAATATCTAGTTAATAATATCTAAAGAATATGTTCTCACTGATAGGAGTCTTTGCACATCTATGTAATGAATATCTGTGATTGAAGTATCTAAATTGTTTCTTTTTATGGCGTCATCATCCTGATTTACAGTTTTTCACAAAAGTTCCTGTAAGTAGTTTTGTGGCAGGTACTTTTTGGGGGTCTTATTCCTGCTTCCTGTAATTCTTGAAACTTTGTCTGAAATCAAAGCTTAATGAATGTGATGCAAGTGAAACAAAGCAAACCCCTAAACTGTAGAAGCAGTGGATCTCAAAGTAGTTTATTGCTGTGTAGCACCATTGCAAAGCAGCATCTGTTGTTGAAATGATGTGCAACAAGAAATGTGTACACTCCACTTGACTGGCAGTCAAATTGAAGATTTTTCAGGAAATGCTGTGAAATCATTAATTTTTGTGGAAAATAGACACTTCCTTCTGCAGTAGAAACTATACAAAAGGGGTTTGAGCCTATATGTATTTGATAGCTCTTAATGAAATTATTATAATGATGAAATTATTATTATTATGAATCTCCAAAATAATATTTCTTTTCTCCTTATGTCTTTTGCTCCAACATTAACTTTTGAAAGCCATTCCTTTGTGTTAATTCCTATCCCTGGAATAATTCTCATTCATTTCAGATGTTTTGAATACAAAGTAGATATACTTATGTGGATGATCAGTGACTTAAGCTAAATAGTGAGATTTAAACTCTTCAGTTCATCTGCTTCATGCTTCTCTTGCATTTTTATAGAAAACTCTCTGAGCTGTGGCAGAAATCTAAACTTGATTTTTGCCCTGATGCATAAGAGAACTACACTCTTCTGTTCCTTCCTTTTGAACAGAATTTGAGTGGAAATGCTGTCTGCTGCTTTGCTTGGACTTTTCAAATTATCACTTGAATCCTAAAGAGTCTTCAGGATTTCTTGTCCTTTTTTCAGGCTGCTGAGAGCAAATGTTGCCATCTCAGTGTTTCACTGCAGAGAGAAAACTAATTGCACAAGGCCACTTTCTGTACAATCATCACAGAACATTCAATTAGAATTAATTGCTAAAATTATATAATTACAGCTGCACTGAATGAGACTAGACCACAGCATCTGTTCCAGTCCCAACTGCATTTTCTCTTGCTTTTGGGAGAAAAGTGCAAACTAGGATATTGCTTTTTCTGCACCATTTTATGAATACCTAAATAAAATACTGGTTTATTTAATGGGACACTTTGAAGTGAAATGGATATTTTAAAACCACCATAGGGCAATGATAGTACCATAGGAAGAAAAGAATTATGACTTAAATAATTTATTATATTCTGAAGGGCTTTTAGGTTTGGTCATCTTATCTTATAGTAAGCTATCTGAAGAATTGTCATAACAGAAAACAGTAACTTGAATAGAAGGTCTCTACATTGAGTCCAAATCAATTAATATTGTGTTAATGATGCATGAGAACAGTAAGTTTACCTCTAAATATCAAGTAATCTTTAGAAGGGAAAGATGTAATGGTTTTGACAAAGCAGGAAGAGGAATTGAAGCCTCAAAAGACACAGTGAGAAAGGTAAAAGCCATGTTGGAGTTCCTTGCTCATGTGAGTGATCTTGATGTCCTGTCCATTGCATTTTCTTTTAGGCTGTTGACTAAGCAGTAAGGAAATATTTCCTTTTTGCCAGTCCTAAGGCATCAAAAATTTTGATACAGTCCCCTTAGAACAAGAGATGGGCTCGGAAGATAGAACCCCTGCATTCCATCTACCTGCTCCACTGGTTCTTAATCTTGGAGCTGACCAACTTGCAGAATTTACCCTAAAATCATGAAATTGGAATAGAAATTTTTCATCAGAATTGGATTTATATGTAATAACTTTTCCCTCAGGAAAAAAATCTTTAAAAAGGCATAAACAGCTTGAGATTTGCAATCACGAATAAGGAAATTCAGCAGACACTCTTCTGCTATGGAAATGCAGGGTTATAATAGAGCATTTATTAAAGATAATTTATTGTCAAACATTTCAGAAAACTTAGATACATCAAACTGACAAAGAAAATATGAGTTATATTCAAAACTAAAAGACATCTGTATGTGTATCTCACAAACATTTATTTTGCAAACTGAGTTTCTTGGAATCTCATCCTTTTTCAGAACTGCAGCAACATGTCACTGAATCCTTCTTGCTCCCCTTTTTTGTATTGAAGTCACTAGTTTTGAGCATATCTTTTGAGCATATTAGACTTGTTAATACAGTCTGATTTAAATGCTGTCTTTTCTAAAGCAACCAAGCAGCATGTCTGAGGCTGTCATTTAACACAAAATATCAACTAAAAACTGCTGTGTCAGTCCTGGAAGTTCATTTACTGCTCTGTCCTTGCTAAGAATGCAGGGTTGGGTTTTTTTTCTATTTCGCACATATAATAAATGTTGACAATATTTGTCAAAAACTTTTTATTAGATGAGACAAGAGATAAAATTGGATTTCATGATAAAAGGAGCACTCAAACAATCTCATTTAGAATGTATAGGCTTTTTTGCAGTGCCACTCTGCAGGGCTGTTTGGTGATGAGTTCTGGTTATAGGAACAAAATATTTTACTCACTGAATTGTTAATGTGCTTAATTTCCAGCAGCCTTTGCAGATGCATGGAAGCATATTGTGATAATTGCTAAAAGGACATTTTAACATATTTCCTTGTTTCAGAATTCCTTTCGTGTTCAAATGTTGACTTCTCTCTCCACTTTGAGTAAGACCACATTTATTTATGACCAGCTGTTATACAACAGCACAACTTAAATTGAAGTCAGAAAGTAATAATAAGTAATAATATTGATTAATAAACAATAGATTTAATATAGAAATAATATTTCTATGCATTTCCTTCCTAGTTCTAACTATAATAGCTGGGTATATGCACATGATTTCCATGAAAGAGGTAAAGGCACATGAAATTAGGTTTTATGTGGACTGGGCAGACTGACAGTGATTCCTTTCTTGGTCAGGAGACTGAAGCTGGATAAAGGCTTTGACTTAATAAAAGGCCATGATAGAAAAATGCATTTTGTATTTTTTCACATGCACTAATTTAGGTATTTGCAGTTTTATTTGGTTCATAATAGTAGCTTCAGATAAAATATACACATTACAGGAAGTGTTTTCTACAGTGTGGGTATCTAGTAGTTGAAGTTCAGATGAAGCTTCTTAATTGGCATTGATAATTAAAGGGAAATCAAATAAGGAAGTTTTAGGGAACTTACAAATAAGTGGGATTTTTGTGCTGTTGAGGTTCATGACTGAAAGACATTTTGATGAACACCTTGCTATGGCATTATGTGTGATTAAATTACACAGTGTCAGCTGAGCAGCATTGTCTTCAACAGTATCCCCATAAATTACCTTGATGCTCTTTGCTCTGAGAGCTTTGGAGCACCTGTATTTATGTGCTGCTGTCTGCTCTGGAGGGCCCTTCTTTCACAATGAGGGTGCAGCTCTCCTCACGTGGTGCTGTTTGATGCAGGCATGATTACAGACAAGATACAGAAGGTTCACATAATTTGCTTTATTTATTCTACTGCTGAAGATACGTATTTCCATTTTAAAGATATCCTCCTGTGGTTTCTTAATGAATTCAGTAAGCAAGTGTAATTAGAATTTCTTTCCAATTCAAACAGTGATTTTCCTGTTGGTGGGAGGGTTTTTAAACATGTGCCTGGTGGTTATTACATGCCAACATTCTCATGTTTATATTTAACCAGGTTGAATTCAGGTCTCCTTGAACTGGGATCTTAAACCGCTGGAGACTCTGTCTTTGGCCTACAAAACTTTATTACCTTGATGTCAAAAGGAAAATTTAGAGTGTTGAGCAGCAGGGATAACAGGGATAGGGCATGTCAGGATAAGAAGCAGGCCATCTTTGTTCATGCATCCCTTCTGTAGCTGGAACAGGTTGTGCAGGGAAGGTCTTCTGCATCCTGCTGAGCTGCCACTGGGGCTTTGCCTTGTGCTGAGTTGCTGATGTGCCACTGGGGGGTTTGCTCAGCAGATTCTGGTGCCCTGTTCTTTGCACTCTGAATTGTGTTAAAGTGACCTCTCTGCACCTCAGCTTTGTAGAAACTGAGACATTTGGAAAACATAGGTATTTCACTTTTTCATGGTCACTCATGTAGGTAAATAGAAAAGAAATAATTATTTTTCTTTTCTATTTTCCTGTATGAGAGTGCAAATCAGTGCAAGTCTGACAATTTGCACTGCTTTTTCTTATTTTTTATTTTTGTTTTAAGCTAATTTGGATGGCTGGTATAGTGATGTAAAGAAGCAACAGTTGAAATTGTTCTTGTGCACTGGTTCATTTCACAGGGGATAGGTAAAGTGCTACTATTTGGGACATGAGTCTCAACAAAAGGATCATGCAAGAAGTTATGCTGTAATTCAAGTGAAATGTTTTAACTACTTTTACGCCTAAACCTTTCTTTTGAATGGTGAAATGATGAAATAGGACTAGGAGGTGAGTGAGCAAATATGTGGCTGTGGCGTGCATTGGTGTTTGTTACCCCTGAATAGGGAATAAAGGCAGTCTAAACAAATAAACCTAAATGTGCTTGAAAATGAGAGAAAATCCTACTGAATGTGCTCCACGGTGTGCTTAATGTAAGCTTCTTGGAGATCTCAGCACTTGTTAAGATGTGTGACGTTAGATCACTTAATTTACCTGCCTAATGTCCTGTATTTCTGTGAGGCAATAAGATCCTGATTTCACATGAATCATTAATATAAAACTTCATATTTGGGTGTCTATGTTTCAGGATGTGAGAATCGTGTTACAAAGCCCTGGGCATGCCCGACACTAAAAATCCACATGAAGAAATAAAGTGCCCAGTGTTTTGAAGGATTCTGCTTATGGTATTTTGTTTATGTGTTAAGTACATTTGCTTATGTGTTAAGCAAAAAGTTGGCAAAAAAACCCCAAACAAACAGGGAAGTAAGATGTAAAATAGCTGTAAAAACAGTAATCCTTGTTTTATGCACATTTTGTACGCTGAATTCTGTATTCTTACCGGCAGGTAAGGCACAGATGTGGCTGATCAGTTTGAGTGCAGTTGCACTAGAATGTTCCTTAATTCTGGGGAGATGCATTTGTGACAAATTCAATTCTCTGTTATTAGAAAATGTGCAAGTTTCAGAAGCGTTGAAATAATTTCAGTTTTAAGAGGCAAAAATAGGAAATAATTGAAAGTTTAGAGGAAAACCTATTACGTGACTATGGCTGTGTGTATGATTACTGGCAAGAAACAGAAGGTTCATATAATTTGCTTTATTTATTCTACTGCTGAAGATACATATTTCCATTTATTGGGGGTTGGGAGCTGTCAGTGGGAAGGAAGGAGCTGGGACAGTGGTGCAAAACTGGTTTGGGCAAACCAGCAAACAAAACACCCTGAGCCTGGGCATCACCCCAACTCATATTTCTGTCCTGCCCAGGTAGCTGCAGTGGTTTCATGGAAATGGTGGGTGATTTCTTGAAAATGTTAGCAAAGAAAAAGGCTTTTGAGATGTTAATTTGCTCTTATGCAAATTAATCTGTCAATGGCACACTGAATGTGGAAGACCCAACTTCTTTTCCCAGAGTGGTTCCTATGGTTTCAGAGGTATGCTTTCTCAGTTGGGAAGATATGAATATTTATGGTACACAAAAAACCCTCATCTGTGTTGCAGTTTCTATAATTTTTATTTAATTTTACATTAAAAGATGTCATTTCTATCCATTGCATAGGTAAATGGCTTCATCAGCAATCATTTTATGCATGCAGGAGCTGGCCTGATTTACAGAATGCTAAACACAGATGGGTTTGTTCCTAATGCTCTCTAGTAGCTACTGCAGGAAAGAGTGCACAGTATATGCCTAATACATTATTTACTGAAGATAAATGCCAGACATGATTATGGTAAATTAGACCTTTTGAATTATTTATGAGACTCAGTGCTAAATGTTTTTCTCCTCCTTGTGTTACTATAAAAGCTGTTATATAATTGTTGGTAAACACTTTTTTTGTTAATTATTCAAGATACAGGAAATAAAATGTTTGGTTAAGTGAATCTGTTATTCACTTAAAGCCATCTGTTTTTTTTTTTTCTAAATGTAATTCAACATTTTTTCTGATTTCTGAGGTAAAAAATTAGTGCATTATCAAATAACATTCCTTGTAGTCACCTAGATGGAGAAACTGAAAAGTAGAGTATGTATGGAAAACCTTTTTTTATAATTATTAATTTTTTTAACCATCACACTTTACTTTCTAATATTGCCTAAATATGTGAGTGGAAATATGTTCCATGATATATGGCTATTCTCAATTGAATGGATTTGAGGCTAAAGTTGGGTATTTTAGCTCGTGCCCTGACTTGCACAGTGATTGCCCTCTTTTCTACTGAAATATTTGAGTTTCTGAGGAAAGCAGGTCTGTGCACTACTGGAATAAAACTTTGCATGTTCCAATCTCTAATTGCTTCATTGGTAAAACACCAAACAAAAAAAATCTGAACCTGAATTAAGTATTCTATACAAGGTATTCCTCCTCCAGCCATTTTAATGTTCGTAGCGTTCTTTTTTATTTTTCTAATTATATTTTGAAATTGAAATTCTAAGATGCCACCATTCCCAAAGGCCAAATGAACATAATCTATTTGACAACAGACTGGTTTTTGGCAGCAAGGAACACAATGACAATGTGGGCATATACATCTTTTGTCAGTTTTTATTTAGCATTCAAAAGATATTTCCCATGCTGTGAGAGTGCTTCTGCACCCGTTTTAAAGCTATGCTGGCAATTATGTGTTAAAGCCTCATTCTGTATTTTTGACAGAAACAATGGCCACTTATTTATTCCAACTGGAGCATCTTTGGAGCAGTTCATGTTTATTTTGATAAATTTTCTCTATTGTTTTTTCACTCAGTTGGGATAGCAAAGCTCCCTGGTTGGTAGTTGTTTGGGCATCACATTTAAATGAGCTGTAAACTGTGGCCATTCTTAGATGTGGAGATGTTTTCATGGTTTTGGGAGAATTAATTCCAGGAAGATTTTCTCCATGCTTTGTGTGTGCCTTATGAAATACCCTGTTGAACTGAGAGGTGTGAATGGAGAAATGCTGGAAACACATTCAAGGCTGTTCTGTGATATGTGCCCAGATCCCACTCACCAAATTTCTGACTCTGGAGGAGGAAACAGTGAATTTGTGGAAGGTGTGGAAAGTTTGGTTAGGAAATTTTAGGGATAATGCACTCCTGCCATGGTGTATTTCTTTTCAGTCTTACTCATCAAATTAAGAATCAGACAACTTTCTTATCAACTGGGATATTTTAGAAAGCTGTTACCCCTTCTTTCTTGCAGCAGATTAAATTTCTCTCCCCCATTCTTTCTTGGATTCAGCAAGAGAAATGAAATACTATTCTGTGTTACCTTTTATTGACAAGTGTTTTTTGAATAGTTTCATTTTCTTCTATTTATAAAGCATTATGAGAACTGTAGCTTGTTTGTTTTGTTATTTTTTTTCTGGAAAGTTTATTCTTCTGTAAGAGGAGAATGGACAATTCAGCCCCAAGTCTAATCTATACATTTGTTTCAGGAAAGCTTTTTAAAGTAATGTTAATATATGCATTTTGTTCCATTAAAAGGGTAAAGTGCAAAATGTTTAGCTCTTAAATCTGTGAAGAAAACTGGAAAAAACCAGCTTTAATTTAAATTAATTCAACTTTAAGTTAAATTTCTACATAGGTTCAAATTCTGTCTATTTGATTTTTGCCCCTGTAAAGGGATGAGTTAAAGGAAGCAGCCCCAGTGTGGCTTGGCCAAATCTTGTGTGCACATTTCTCCAGAGTGCTGCTGGATATGTGAGGCAAAAGGAGCTGGTTGAGAACGTGCTGAGCAATGATTTATGTTTCTCCTCTACCCATTTACCAAAGGAACTGGAGAAGAACAGATAATGATTTGTCCACTAAAATTCACATCACTTTAGCTGTTCAAATTTTTTTGTTCCCCGTGATCTTTTCATAAATGCAGGGACTTGAATTTCAGATATGATTGAAAAGAATAGTTGTAAACCCTGAGCTAATATACAACAGAGAACAAAAGGGGTTTGGGGCTGTATAATTTCCTTGGTTTGTGGCCTTTCTTTCTCTAACAACAGTTTTGTGCACCCTGACACAGTAAAAATCACTGTCTTTATAAATTCATTGGTATAATTTAATTAATTTCATAAAAACTATGAATTCTAATGATTTTTAGAGTGTCACCCTGCAATTAGCTATAGGAAAAAGCTGAAAAAATCCTGTTATAAATTAAATATTCTGAGCATAAACAAGTTTGGAATCCATACTTTACTTAAAGAGAATTAGTTACATTTCACTATTTGCTTATTAGAATTTGTAATTTTGCCATAATAATTAGTTTGGAAAATGCCCCCATTCATTCTGTTTAAATTTTGATCCTATGAAAAAAAATTAAATGTAACTTTTCATAAAAATTTTTCCCCTTTTGAGTTCTATCAAGTGGAATTAAATACGGCCCCTTTGTTTTCTCCTAATCTACTGGCAGCCTGCAGTTTTCTGATAAACAATTAGAGTAATGATTTATCTAGAGGGAAAACTCAAATGTTTAAAAGTTACATTATCTGGAAAATTATTTTAAAACTAAATGGTGAAGCAATGAACCCAGAGGGCATGATGATTCAAAACACCACCGAGGAATACTTACAGTGAGGTTTGTAAACTAAACAGCCATCAACATTTCCAGGTTCAGACAAATGGTGATTTATTGTCCATGATTAACTGGTGCTTTAGCAGAAACCCAGTTGCCAAGACAAAAAGTAACTCCATGTGCCATTTGTTTGAAAGAGGACAAATGAAATTCTAGTGGCTGAGAATAACAGAAAAGTCTGCAAGAAGTTGAATAGCTTGTCTCTAGCTTGAAAAAAAACAGCTGAACAAACCCACCACATGGTAAAAACCAACCCCCAGATAAAACAAACTTGGACTAACCAATCAACAGCCCCAAAAGACCAAAACCCAGGAGCTGTGTGCAGTGAGATACTGAGGATCATGTGTGAGATGCTGATTCTTCTCAGCTTTCTTATATTTAATGAGATGTTGCAGGCACCCAGCGTGGTGTGTGTTTGGAAACACAGGTGTTAATGGCTGGCAATGAAATAACAAGTATTTTAAATGGAAAAATTGTCCTAATGTAGTGGAATAGTGTTTGCCCCAAAGGGTTAACATCTTTACACCCCAGCTCCCCCCTCTGAGCACATCAATAACGCATTGAAAATTCATTACTGCTAATTTTATCATTGGTAGCCGTTTACTGTGCTTTAATGGCAGTGCTGATAAGAGCCTGTCTGCAGATGATAACAGAATTTTCCTTCCCTTTGCCATGCTCAGGGCTGGGGTTGTTTTCTCACAGTTCAAGAGTCTCAGCTGAACTCAGGAGCTCCTGGAGCTGAGCAGCAGCAGCCCCAATCCAGCTGTTATTCCACAAGCTGACTGCAGGAATTAGCTCTTAGTGCTCAGTGTTCCCCAAATCCCAGGGAAAAAATTGGCTTAGAAGCGTCCTGTTGTAGCAGTGTTAGCACAGAAATGATTTGGAGATCAGTGGAGCTGGGTACTTTCAAAAAACCACTTTTCCAAGGGTGTTTCACCTATAGAGCGGAATAAAACAAATTTTATGAAAAGGCCAAATTATTTTGCTAGATAATTAATTTTTTTTTCCTAATGTGGTGATTTCTACCTGCTAATAGGAGGCTGGCTCAGGCAGATAATAGCCTTACAGAGTCACCAAAATCCCAAGCATCCTTTGGGTGCCCACTGGCTGCTGTGCAGGGGGTGATGGAGGCTGCTGGGGGCACGGGCAGCTCTTTGTGTCCCTGGTGCTCCATTCATCATTTCCTAGGAGAGGAATGATCTTCTTTCTTCCCTTCCAGTCCATGTGGCAAAACCTTCTCCTTGTCATGTGCGGCCCTTCCTTGGGAAACAAATGATCTGCTTCTGCCTCTCCTGTTTTAGGTAAAAAGGTGTTTAAGCAGGACGTGAGTTAGACGCAGTCCTGCTTCAGTGGTGGCTTCTGCAGGGAAAAATTGTTCTGGGTTTTTTATTGCTCTGAGTCCTCAATGCCTCAACCTTCTAAGTGTGTGCTGCAGGATCATGGGCAGCTCTGTTTAGCTCTGGCAAACACCGAGTTTTCTTCTATCTGATGTTCAGGCACAAGTTTGGAATTACCATCAGGAAGGGTGGTCCTTGTGCAGAACCTGAGAACTCAGTGGATCTGAGGGCAGCCTGGCTGTGACTCTACTAACTCTCTGCTTCATGACTTTCATCTTTTAGCTGCTCCCAGTGTTTTTTTGTATGGTGGCAAAGCCTGTCTTTGGCTATTTTAAAGGGCTGATTTGTGTTTTTGGCTACCTCCAAGTATAAAGTATATGTCAATGAAATAACTACGTATATCATATACTCTATGATCCCAATTAATTTAGTATGTCAAAGTTCCAGTGTAAACAAATCTCTGGGTGTATTTGGAATGCTTCCTCTCTTCTGTGAGAGGAAAATTGGGACTGCTGTGCATTAAATCCTGTTTCATAAACAGTCATGGAAATGCACAATTTTCTGAACATAAACAGTCTCATTGGCCTCAGCAGAAATGTTTAAAGTGACTAAACAGATTAGGAGCTGACTGATGGAACTGGAAGGCTGCAGTCACTACAAAGATCTGTGCTTGGTCCCAAAAAACCTACTGGCAAGCCTTGTCAGCTCTTCTATATTCTGGGAATCTGAACCCATTACAGGTTATGGATCAACCTAAATTCCAAAAATCTAAGATATCTGAAAATAATGATTGTGCTACAGAAAGAGGGCTCCCTCTGTCAAGACAAATCAAGTGCCCTGTAGATTAATACAGATGAGAATATATGTGGAAAATATGCACAGCCTATCAAGAAGAACAGGAACATAAAATAAGAAGAGACCAAACCTTTCCTACTATTTCTTGAACTGATTTCAACAAAATGAGCCTATTATAAAATTGCCTTTGGGGTTTATTAGTTGCATGTTTTCATTTCTATGTAAATACAAAAATGAGAAAGAAAAACAATATAAACACCGAATCTTTTTAGGAAGATTGATCTCAGGTTTCCCAGCTTTCCGCAGTGTGCTCAGCTGTTCCCAGCTGATCAGGGCCCTGTGTGAAATTGGCTGTACCTGCAGTACCTGCACAGTGCCAGGCACAAGTGGGTCCCTGTGCCAGTGGGCAGTGCTGGACCTGTAACATCTGACATCTCTTTGAAGTGTTACAGTGGAACAGGCTGAAACCTGCAGAAAGAAGCTGCTGGGGATAAAACACTACCTGCAAGGAGGCTTGTAGGGACAGTAGGATGAATAAAAAATTACTATGATGTCCATGCAAAATGTGTTCTGATAGAAACACAACTGCCTTTTTTTTTTTTTTTAACTTACATTTTGCTAAAATCTTATCAGTGTGATGCAATGGCAGCATTTGAAGAGCTTCTTAAATTGTGCTTGATGTTTTTAGCAATGTGCAATGTTTTCCTTAATCCATTTTAATAGGATTTCCAATCCCTTTTTGATCAGAAGCTTCAAGCCTTTCTGAAGCTTCACTAAAGCAATACTTGTGGTAAAGCCAAAAGGGTTGTATGAATTTGGCTTGCAGTCTCTTGATGCAATTTATATCCATTCCTACCAAGGGAAATTGTCCAACACAGTATTTGTAGTGTGGGTCACACCTGTTGGAAATAAGTGGTGTTTTGTAGTGTTTTACAGTTAGCATGTTTTCTGTATATTTGCCTTATTTCCTTAGAGATTTTATTTAAGAACATTTTGAGATTCATCAGTATATAAAATTCATTTCCAGGGCTAAAACGCCAGGACTGGATCCTGTTCAGAGCATTTTGTTGGATCACACGTAATGAAGTTAGTCAAATGTTTTCTTTAGTCATTATCTTCTTTTTAATCCCCTTAATCTGGTGTGAGCACCAGTCCCCTTCCAAGCCAGGTGACTGGAGCACATGCAGACTCCTCCCATCAGTGAAATCAGGGGCAATTGGAGCAATTGAGAAATCAGGCACAGAATCACAAGTCCTGATGATCAGATTTGCACAGTACAAAAACTTGTTATATAGATGTATTAGCAGAAATAGGGTCTAAATATAATGTAAAACTACCCTACCCACTGGTTATATAACTCGATCTCAGCACATTCCTTTTTACACAGTTTGCTTGGTGTAGAAAATAGGTTTATAAAGCAAGGATTAATAGTAATTAATGTTTAAAAAAGCATTTTGCACCCTTTTGCTCACAAAGAGGATTATATTTAAGATATCTGGCTTGACCTGATTTTCTCACATGGGAGAAGCAAACCTTCTCCTGAAATGCTGTGAAGGTGTCTTTGGCCCTTCTTCCACACAGGACAGCCTTGGTCTAAATGGGAAGTCCTGTAGTGCCTTCCATGGAGCCTGCTGGAATTATGCTTAGAATCTTGGATAATGTTCTCTTTGTATATTTATTTCTCTTATCCTCTTCAGTATTTTTGCCCTGTTCTATCTGAGAAAAACACAAAGTGCATCACAACTGAGCTTTCCTTATTAGCTGATTAAAATCTTAGGTTTTTGTTATGATGTCTGTCAAAGTTGATCACTGATAACATCAGAACAGCAAAAGCAGAGAATTTATTATATCTATCTGCTTCCTCTGAAATGCACTAAGTAGCAGAGACAGAGGCTTTGGAACAGCAGTAGTGCAAAAAAAGATATGGTAATTACTGTGGTGATGTTTTATAAAACTACTTTGTGCTATTATTTTCTGCATATCCTTGGGCTCAAAAAGCACTGAAATGAATGTCATTAAAGACAGTGAATTCCCAGCTGTGCCAAGTACAGTGTTTAAGAAATTCCTACTGTGCCTTTTGAAAAGTGTTTCAACTTGTATAAAATCTATTTACAGAAAGGATGAGCCAAAAGACTGAGTGGGAAAAATACTTTGGGAAAAAAAGATTGTAAACAGAAATGAATACATATTTTCCAAAGAATTTTGGACTATCTGCAAGGTAAATACAACAGAAAAGGTTTTAGTGTCTACTCTGAAATAGGGCTTTACTGTGTCCCACTCACCCTATTTATCCATTTTAGGGGAAAAGTTAAATGGGAAATCACTGGGATAGGTTGTTTTGAATGTGCAATCTGTAAAGTGCATTCTTGTATTGCAGGTCACTGCAATAAATTAGAAATTCCCTGTTCCCTTTGTCATATTTCCTGTTGAGCTCTAGTCACATGAATGCTGGTTAAGTCAGATAATTTTTTTAGTTGAAGATGTTTAAGTTTTGTCATTGTTTAATGAGTAAGTTCCATGATTTCCAGATATCTGATACCAATGAATTTTATTACATGTTTAGGTAAATCCAGTCACAGTATGTTGTGAGGGTGCTTTAGAATATTTTTCTTACTGACTGTAGAGGAGACTACAGACATTTGGTCTCATTAAACATGTGTTGAGAATAGCCTGTGTGAAATAAGAACCTGGCATTGTATAATCTCAATAAAATTCCCTTTTTGCAAAGGAAGGAATTCTAGATAATCACTGCATTCAAGTTTCTAGCTTCCACAGTTATAATATTCTGTATCAATTCCTTTTTAATGTGCTATTTATCCACTTTGCAGAATTCTATAGTCAAACGTTTTAATTTGCCCTCCTATTTAAAAATCATCAATTGAATAATTGCAGAATATAAACCAGTGTTGAATTGGATAAGCTTGGTTTAAAAGGTCTGTCTCTATTTCATGCTGAAAATTTCTTAGAAGAGATAAATGCTGAGAAATTCCAAATAGTGAAACAGTAAAATTGCAGTCAATGCAGGGTCCATCCCCATCCCCAGACCCAGAATAAACTTGAATAAATGGGATTGCAGGATTCTATTGGGAAGGCAATTAATCCCTTGAGAGAGAGAGGGATCTATTAATATGCAAATGGAGATCATGACACCGTCAGCATATTTAAAGGGTTTTGTGCCATTGGCAGGCTTTTCCATTGAAACAAAGCCATCTTCAAGAACTTGCAGGAAAAGGAAGTTCTGAAAAAAGGAATTTATGGAGGATAATGCTTTCAGAAGTTCCCCTTTGCTGCTTGTTTCTGACAGAAGCTGCAGCAGCCCAGGGAGCTGCACCCCTGGACACCCAGGCACTGGAGCTTTGGTGTTTCCTCCATGTGCTCTTTGTCCCCCACAATCACTGACAGCCAGGGCAGGGCACAGACCGTGCTGTTTGCAGGGCCAGTGTGTTTCCAGTCAGCTGTGGGAAGGAGAAGCCAGGGATACACCAGGGCAGAGTGACCAAGGTGTTTGCAGGGCAGGCACCTGCCCAGGCACTGCCTCCTTCCTCTGCCCTTCCACCCTCTCCATGCTTTCCTCTGCCCTGGGCTTTTGTTCTCCTTCTGGATAATTCCTGCCCCAGAGCCTCTCTAGCTGTCTTTGCAGAGTGCCTTTCCCCTGTGTTGCATGTTCTTCCTCTTATTTTCATCCAGAAATTTGAGGCAAACATCATCCCCTAAATGTGAGCCAGAACTGGGGCATCAATTGCCTTTTACAGCGCGTTTGACCCCCAGCTCTGCAGAGCATCAGGGTTACTGAGCCAGGCTCCCAAAATCACTGAAATGTTCTCAATCTGTATTGTTGTGAAGGGGCTCTGGTGTATCCTGACAGTGTAATCTTCTCTCTATAAATTTCCCTAAAGGGAAGGGGTCCCTCAGTGTTGCCTTTGGTTGTGCTGGAGACCAGCAGCTCTTTGCTGAAACCCCCTGGTGCCTCCAGTCCTGTGCAGGGAGGGCAGCAGGGCTGCTTCAGCCCCTGGCTTTCCTACAAGGAGCCATCTCCTGTGTCCAGGATCTGCCCCCCAGCTCTCAGAGGGTGACTTGTGCTGGGAGGGGACCCACCCTGGGACACAGCAGGGACCATTGGCCCTTGATGCTGCAGTGCAGAGCTGGGGGACAGAGCGCTGGTTGGAGCACCTGGCATTTGGAGACCAATTTGGAATGTGCAGTGGGAATGCTGGACTGCAAACCTCTGAGGATGCACTGAAAATTATTTTAAAATGCTGAGTCTAGTTCTGCAGAGCAGGAGCCAGGGCACATCCCTTGTTAGATAAGAACTCAGAGAGACTCTAAGGCTGGAAGAAAACTGAGCTGCTAGTGGTCCCTTAAAAGGCTTTCACCTATTTGAAATCCTTGTGGAAACAAACACATAGTTGTGGGATGTTTTATTTTGTTTCATTTCATGTATTTTGCTTCATTTTTTTTTATATTTACGGCTCCAAGCCACTTTCTGAAAAGCAAGGGAAAAACTTACTGTGTGCAGCTGAAAAGTGTGAAAAACATTATTTTTGTGCAGAAAATCCCAGAGCTTCCAGTAAACATGGTAAAGCAGAAACTAATAGCATATGAAGGATTTTAAATTGAGAGATTAAAGAAAATAGCCATTCTGTGCTGTGATACACAAACAGTTTTGGTCATAACAAAACACTTTTTGCTACAGTAGCACTGCAAGAAACTCAGGGAATTTTAAATTCTTCAGAGAAAATGTCATGAGACAGTAAAATCTTGAGATTGTACAAATTAGCATTGGAAAATAGTTTGTCAACCTGATTTTATGATTATAAAATAACAAAAATATTTTTGTCGTAGCCTGCAACCTACATTGGGGCTAGGATCTCAAGAGAAAAGACATCAATATATTAGATATCCCTTTAGTTTGTGGACAGCAGCAAAACTGAGTTTTTATAATGGAAATAAGGGAGGTGCTGAGAAATTGAGTGTCCAAAAGTGCTTGATCCAGTACAACAGTCTGTGAATTTGTGTAAAACGTAAAAATTTGTATAAATTGGGCTAATTATTTACTAGCTGCTTACAAAAATCTTGGGTGTGAAGTACTTAATGTGCTTATTTCATAGGTAAGACACAACATTTATTTCCAAATCCTCAAAAGCTGGACAGTGTCTTTGGAAAGGTTTTTTCGAGATCAGTTTTTAATGGAGGAAATCCTTCCCTGTGAGGTGGGGAGCCCTGGCCAGGCTGGGAATGCTCCATTCCTGAGCCAGGCTGGACATTGGGGCTTGGGGCACCTGGGACAGTGGAAACTGCCCCTGCCCAGAGCAGTGGGGCTGGAACAAAATTATCCTAAAGGTCCTTTCCCACCCAAGCCACTGTAAGGTTTTTAAAATAATGTATAACTAATGCAAAAGATTTGATTTTACTTCCCCTTAACACTTGCCTTTTGATTTTCTCTTTGCTTTGCTGTTTAAGTCAGATTTTGATATGAAATGACAATTTTGTGACAGAACACAGTTCAATAATATTCAGCCATATCTAGTTGAGGAATATTGCTTATTTAATATGCTATTTGATGAACATTTGCCACTATTCCTATGTTTTATAAAAGGAGCAGAGGTATTTTAGTTTATCAAACAATGAAAATGTAAGAAGGAAGAAAAAGTCATTTGAATTATAATGAAGTGGTATAAAATTCACAGTACATTAGTTTTCATCTGTGGGATCTTATAATGAGTATTATTCTGCTAGGCTAAAAATTAATGTTGTGAGGAACTCCCCTCAAGTGCTTTGTGATGTTTCATATCTTTTCACTGTGTTAACCATCATAGGGTTTGACCCTGAGCTCCCAAATGTATCTCATTAACACAGAGATTTCTGCTTTAGTTTAGATAAAACAATTGCTGTAGCTGATTTTCTCTGCCAGTTTGTCAGTAGGATGGAAATCTCTAAACCTCTACTTGGTACAAAAATACCTTGAGAGCACCAATACTTGCCAAAGAGCCTTTGCTGACATTTCCTGGGTGTTGTGGAAGTATAACAGTTTCAAGTTGCATTTTCTGCAGTCCTATCAGCAAAAATCTATTTGACAGAGCCCAGAAAACAAATCATTGTCAGGTTGCACATTAAGTGTTTGATTAGAAGAGCACAGAGACATTTTTTGGTCACTGCTACATTCTTGGATTATTTGTGCATGTTGTGTTTTCAAACTGAAGATACAACCCCTTTACCTTGACACAGGTTGTAGAAGGCTTTTTGTGAAAGTCACAACTGATTTTGGGAGATGATCTCAGTCAGTAGAATCAAAACACTAAGCATTTCTTTTTTAAACCAAAGATGCAAAGGCAAGTCTTTTTAGGGGTGTATTTTCTTAAGAGGTTTATAGGAATGCATAGGATGCAGCTTTTGCTTTTATTCACACTGTTTCAGCTGTTGGAATGAGTGTCTGGTGTTCTGAGGTTCAGTCAATGATTCAGATCTACATCTGGAGTTATAAAATGTTGCTGTATCCATAGAAATGTTTCCTTGATGTAAAACATTAGAACTGAATAGAAATAAAATAGCAATTAAATATAATGATTTTGCATAAAAAGCATCATCACAATTGCAAAATTGCACATTTGAAACCTTAATTTGTGACATTGAGAGACCATCCTGTGCACTGGAAGCCACTGATCTCATGAAGAAAGTTAAGTTTACATCATAAAGTGTTTGTACATGCAAGCTGAAATGCTTTTGCTTTTGAAACTGTAAATAGAGTTTCTTTCTGTTTACAAAGGCTTGAGTTCGTCAGATAAATTGTTTTCCTTAGCAAAACTTGTTCATTTGTTACTCCCCTGAGGGTTTTTGTTTGCTTGTTTTCAAAATCAAATCCTCGAGGAGCTTCTGGTGTTTCCAGTTGCCAAACCCCTGGCGATGGGTGGAGCTGAGCAGCTGCTGTGGCTGTGAGTGCCTCATCCTTGGGGCTTGGGAGGGTGCTGAGCCTGGAAAACAGATGGATGGGCATGAAACCTCCGTGCTGTTGAAGGAATAGAGATGGAAGCAAGTTTTGATATAGAAGAAAATAATTGCTGAGCCAGTCTTACTGGGTAACCAAGAAGGCAAAGGGTGTGTTAGTTAGAAGGGGTTTTTATGGCTTAGAGCAAAGGATAAACCCACTTCAAACAAGAAGGTGTTTTTACCAAGCAGAAAGATAGCACAGGCAAACAAGCCTGCTGATGTTGCAAGTAGAAAAAAGGTCTCAGAGTTTTCCACTGCAAGAAAACTGAAAAACAACTTCTAGCTTAAACTGTAACGTACTAACTTTAGTGATTGGTGAACAGTAACATGAATATGGTAATTATAGTAGCTATGATAGGCTATAGGTAAAAATTAAGGTATAGATTGGTCCTTCTGTTTTAAGGTGCTCAGCAAAGAAAAGTATATAATGCATTGTAACCAAAACCAAAGGGTCTCCAGGCCTGCCTGCAGCTGGAGCTGACAGCTGTAGGCACAGGCTCTGTCACCCACAACCCTGGGCTGCTGTAACATCTTGGATGTAATAAATTGCACTTTGGAGAGCCCCCTGGAGTCCCACATCCCTCATTATGGCTCTTACACAGCTCCCTCCAGAATCTCTCCATCCCTTGTTCAGTGCTGCTGGTGGAGCTCAGTGGCCGCTGCCTGAGAGCTCTGCAGATTTCACCTTCAGTGGCAGCTCTGGTAAGGTAGCAAGGTAAAATGCTTCTGATAATCCAAGAGAGTGAAAGGAGAAGCTCTTCCCATATTGCTGACACGAAGTATCTCAGGGAAAACAAGCACACTGTAGAGTGTTTTGTTGTCCTTTGAGAATATCACCTGCTCTGGCAGCAAACAAAAGCAGTTTAACAGAAAAGATCAAGGTAAACATAGGGCTTGCTGTCTTTTTCCCCTACACAGACTTGGATTTTGTTTCCTATTTGTACCCAGGAGATTATTTCAGAAATGGTATAGTGTCCTAGAAATATAAAGTACTTAATTTTTGCATTTTCAAAATTTTTTTAAAAAGTCAAAATTCAAACTCTGGGCTGTCTTTGGAGTCTACTTCTGTTTCCCAGTTGACATCTGTTTTTTCTTTTCAAAATGAAAGGACTAGAAGGGCATAACTCCTCTTGACACAAGCTAAAGTAATTTATTCATCCACTGGGCTAAGGAGTCTAGTGTTTTTATAATTTCTGTAATGTAAATAACAATACTGGCAACAAATCTGAGGGAGAACAAAAATCAAACTTTTCACACTCTGTGCATTTTATTGAGTAATTTTTACTTCTTTGTTTTAGAAGATCTCAGGGATCAATTGTGTATAGTTACATGTGGGCAATGAAAAGAGAATTGCAGCCCCAGAAGTCTGCAGTGTAAATACAGCAGGAGAGAGAACAGCTGGACACTGCAGCAGCACAGGTGCTCTGGAGTGAGTGAAATAATTGTGATTGCTGTCATAAGGGGTGCTCACAGCACACCAGCTGTCTCACCAACATGGAGCAAAGTTTCAACTGGATCTGGAATTCATGAGTTTAGCTGCTCTGGTTTACTGTCCTCAGGCTTGCAAGCGAGTTTATTACTTGTCAGAGGGGTAAATTATTAGTGGCTGAAATAACAGGAGAATGTGTCTTGGCAATGTGGTTGAGAAGAGTATGACAACAAATAAAACAGTTTGTCTTTAGAAGAAGAGTGATGTTCTTTGAACTAGTTGAGTTAATCTGCATTTATGTGCGCTTCATAGTAACAAACGTGGTAAAATCTGGAATTGGAGAGATTTATAGTAAAAGTAAGGGAGCACCTGATTTAACATAATGCTCTGAGTATGGAAGGATTAAAAATACTTTGCAGAAAAAGCTTTGTTTCCATTCAGGGTTCAATTTGCAGTGCAGTGCTCACAGGTTCCTTGGTTGGCTGTGTCCTACACAATTGATGCTGGAATAAATTATGTTTGTCTATGTCAGGGGAAGGCTGAATTTAGTACTGAATTAGTCTAATTCTCTCTCTCCCCTGTCTGATCTGCAAACACCCATTTGTAATCAGAGTTAAATGCATTGCAGAGCCATGTCTTTTGTGTTATGGTGAGCAATTATTGGTTTTCTCTTGCACAATTTTTGAGGCAGTTTTTGTATAGCAGATGAATAAGGCTTGTACATGTAGAGTATAGCATCATGACTGACTATTCCTGGTAGTGTTTACATTTAAGCATGTCATTTATTTACTATTAGTTTAGTAGTCTAATGAATTTAATGAGTAAAATGCCTTAAATAGTATGATTGCATGTCTAATGAGGCATTTGGATGAAGAGGTCTTGCAGTCTTCTGAAAGCACAGACACTTCCATCTCCCATGTCTGCAAAGTGTTACATACACAGCCTTACAGAAGTGTGAATTTATTTCCTTTCAAATAACTCTGATTCAACACACAAGAAAATATTTTGTGGCAAGTATATATTAGAAGACAAATGGAATTTCATTTTTTGTTTTATTTTCTTTTGTTTTTTTACAGCAGTTTTAGGACAAGGTATTTCAGCCTCAAACCCTTGAATTTCTTCAGATAACTCTCATGTCTTAAAAATGAACATTGACAATTATCTTATGACTTTTAGTGGGTTATATGTTCATTCTAATATCATACAGGGAAAAGTGTAAGACATTAACAGGAGTGTTCACAATATACATCCTGAATTACAATTTTTGACAAGGTCTTGATGGACAGAGATGTCTCATGATGTGACTGAGTTTGTAGAGTAACCTGTTTTATTCCAAGTATTTTGAAAAGTTTTATAAAAAAGCCATTTTTGGTAATATGGAATATCAGGCTATGAATGGTTGAGTATATGTTACTGCTATCCTGAATTCTAAAATTTTTGTGCTGATTGTGGTAAGAAAATTAAGGAAGAAAAGTCTTTTACTGTAAACTTTCAGACATTTTCAACTTGAACTTCACTGAGTTTGCTACTCTGTATTTTTCAATGATTTTCATAATGCTGTGACATTTGAGAACAATTGGAGGAAAAAAAGAATGTATGCTGCCCTTTATTCCAAAACAGTAATTCTGCACTTTTGTTTGTGTTTATATTTGCATTAAAAGAAATGTTAATGCTTGCACTGAAAGCTGGACCACTCTGGAACTGCAAATGCACTGTAAGCAGGAGAGAAAGATTATATAACTTGGGCAGAAAAGGTAGAAATGGCTTTGAAATTGCAAGTACACTGAAGAGGTGAAGCTTCCAAAGTGAAATTGTGTTGACATTTAGCAGTGGAACAATGGGCTTGCATCATGATTTGTTTTTATATAAGTAGATTTTAAAGTTATTTCTCTGAACCTTTCTGCTTAAATTGGATTTTATGACCCCCTTATTCATAAATATAAACTGCTTTAATAACTGAAGAGTAATTAATAGAGTGAGCAGATTCACGCAAATTTTATACAACACTTTACAGTTCTAAAGAAATTGTAGGAATTGAGGCTGTCATCTTTATTAGATACTTGACTGATGGAGAAAAAACATCACAGCAGGCAGTTTAAGAGAAAAATGTGTTTTATAATAATTCTTGTAATGAAAACCTAAAAGTAATATTTGCCTCTCTTTATTGGTTTGGAAAAAAGGTGCTTCATCTGTAGATTAGTGTGCTGTCCTTAAAAAGGTGAAGGTTTCTGTGAGGATAAAGTGAAATAGGAAACTAGAAGATGGTTTTTAATATATTTCAGGGCAGAATAAAATATTGTAGAACTTCGTAATTTTTCTGCATAAAAATTTTAGTAGGTTTCAGTCTCTTGTAACTGATCAGTATCTGACAGCTGTATTTACTGCACACACTTCTACCTAATTTTCATGAAGGTAAGGCATAAAATCTGTATATCTCCTCCATTCAGCAGGTTTTGCCAACAAGGCTTGCTCCATGCATGTGAAGCAAGAATCCTTAAAAACCATACAAAGCCACAACTTTCTTTGCACTTGTTAGTATAAATATATTTTAAAATATATATATTAATGTATTAAAATCTATGCTAAGTCTGCAAAAAGTGCATTAATCAGACTGGCAGGAACTGATGCTACAGAACTTGATGCTGGTTGCAATATTTGGCTAATCAGGAGTGCAGCCTCAGCTCTGGCAAATGGTTGAGAGTGATTTTTTTCCAATGCAGTTATCAGTAGGTTTCTGTGCGTGTTGCACACAGAGTAGCTGCTCTGCCTTTGATCTCTGTGTTTCTGATGGAGAGAAAACTGCTTGCCACAGTAAATATTTATGTAAAAGCACACACTTGTTTAAATATAGTACAATTTGCTGACTTTAATGGTGACTCTACTATAAAATGCTGGTGGTATTGCATTTTAGCATTTGTGTATATTTAAATACTAATTTAGTTTTTTAACTTTCTGCCTTTTCTATCTTACCTGGTCATCCATTTAAAATCTCTTGCCTCCTTGTCCCTTTCTGGTGTATCTGGATATATGAAACAAGACCAGGGAAGATATTTTTACTCTGATGTAGCAGTGTCCCATCTGTTGTACCAAGTGTTTAACCTTTTACCACAACTTAGTTCTCACATAAGTGGCATTTTATGCCCATTTTACAAGAGATTAATTTTGCTCTGCTTGTTGTCAGAGAGCTGTTGTGTCTCACAGTGCTTGCAGTCGTAGCGCCAGCAAATTTCTCAGTTTTGAAAGTTGCTTATGCTATGGCTGAGCAGAGATGTGTCACACACCCTGTCTTGCTGAAACAACATGATGTGTTTATTACAACACAGGGTTGTGTTGTGTGTTTCCAGCCCCAAGGAAGCCTTTTTTACCAACTCCATTCGTGCAGGGCTGTGGATTTTCTTGTGTGTCAAATAGGCTGCTGTTTAGTCAGCATGAAATCCAAATCAGCAGTCAGTGTAAGTGTGAGTGCCTCCATAGGAACTGTCGTTAAATAAAGGTTAAATCAACAAAATGTTGTGGGAAGAGAAAATTGCAATTATTCAACATTTTCTGTTTTGTCCAGAGCAACAATATGGAACTGAATCTATAGCATGAAATGCATAGAACCTAGACAGTCAGTTGGAATAATAATCCATCCAAAATGTCTAAGAATTCTTCAATATTTTCCTGGCAATTTGTTACAAATTCTACATATCTGTGCATAGGTGGGACTTTCCCATAGCACATCCTTTGCTGGGCTGCAGGAGACTTGGAAGAGCTCAGCAGCTGGGTTGCTCCCTGTTGGTAAAACTTTCAGGTAGGAAAATGTAAATAGGTGGTTTGTAACCTGCTTGCAAGCCTTGGTCTGTGCTGAACTGCAGTCCTGCACGAGGTTTTAACACCAGCAAATTGTCTCTGAGCATTTCCTACCTACAAAGATTTCTGGCCCTTGGAAGGGAGCCCTAACTGGGAACATCATGGCAGAGAGAGATACTTCAAATCTATAGAAACAAACTGAATTATTTTGCCACTTTTTAGTGAAGGTGGCTTATGATCATAGTAAAATGTTAAGATAATTGCAATTTATTAAAAGCATCTCTCCTTATTTAATAACATTTTCTGTCTTTATCAATAATAAATGTCACCGCCAACATTTTAATGTTTGTTAATATGTAGTTTTGAATGATAGTGATATAAACAGTGCAGAAGAGTGAGATGTGCTTTTTTTTTAGTGGCTTATCAAGCAACTATCTCACTGGAATTTTAAAATTGTTTTTAAAAAGCATGATTTGTTGAAATAGAATGGACAAGCTCAGTGTTAATGGTGGCACACAGGCACCTCGGGCATCATTAGCTATTTCACTCTGTCAGCTTTTTTCTGAGGGCAAGGGTTTTATGACATTTCATTCACCAGCTGTTCATAGCTTTTGCTCAAGGAAGGTTTCTAAAACAGATAATATTATGATGAATTAAAATTAGAGATTATGGAGACATAAGGATGTATACCCTGAGAGCAGAACATGCATTTGGTTTAGAGGAGATCTGCCTCTGTGGGAGTTTTCCTGTAGGTTCTAAGTGACCTATAATTTATAGTTATCTCATAAATACTCTTTACTGTAGTATTTTGAAAACATACTGTCATAAAAACTTCCTTGCATTTTCAGAATTTCTGTTTAGGTTGCTTTTATTCCTGTATCTGGAGCCTAGGCTTGTAGCTGGTCCTGCAATACTCTGTACCCTCAGCACAGGATAAATATGTTTGTCTGGAGAGCATGGAAGGAAACCACCTGTTCTCTAAAGATGTGCAATCTGCTTTGTCTGGTTTTGCTTTCTATTTTTCTGGGTGTAGTTTTTTACCTCGATTTTGTAAATTTTAGATATGCTGTTCGGAGAAGCTTTTCCCAAGATTTCATTTTTTGGAGGAAGCAAAATATGCAATAACAATACAAGCTGTTGGTCCTTCATCCTTGTCATGGTAGGGTGAGAACATATTGGTACACATTAAGAAGTCAATATTTGCCAGAAGTAATTTGGTAATATCTGGCAGTTGTAGTTCTTTCATGATTAACTTTACAAAACTGTGGCAGTCATAGTGTCAGATGCCTCATGCACCAAGATTTCTCAAGCTTTAAGATGCTGCATTTGACAGACTGTAATCCAGGAAATGATTAAAGCATCTTGGATGAGCATAGATAAACTTTGTGATAATATCATTAGTGTGGAAATGTAATCCCCTTGAGGAAAAAAACCATGGCAGCATTAGTGACATGGAATTATTTAGTGCACAGCTTAGAGGGTATAAATAAACAATATAGAGGAAAAGTATTTTGCTATGTGAAGACTTAAATATTTTATATTCTCATTCTCTTGGTATTCATGGAGAGTTCTGGATTATGAGGCCTCATCCTATACACAGGAGGGTAAAAAATTTTTTTCTTGTCTTCAGTGGAACATGGAACAGGTTATATATAAGCTTCTGGAGTTTCCTCATTACTACTAATGACAGACTAAATATGGGCTGTTATTTAATATAATAATTGTTCCTTTTTTTCCTTACTCTGCAAAATTTCATTTCTTTTGCCCCAAGCGTCTTGGCTTCAAAATGTTCCATGTTAGTAAGTCTGGTTCTGAGACCTTCAAGGATTTGAAAAATATACTCTTAGAAATTAAAACTAAATTGAAGCATTTTCACCCTGCAGTCAGAAATCCACCACACTGTTTTCATGTTTCAACTTACCTTTTCGTCTGAGATACCCAAATATTTATGCTAATCTTATCAGGAAAAGAATTTTAAAAATTCTTCCACATGACTGTTTACCATTGAGGATTCTGCAATACTGAACTCAGTCTCTGTGTTTAGCCAGAGCAAAAGTGGAATGTTTAAGGTCTGCTGCTGTATCAGATTCTGGGAAATCTATTATCAGGCAGAACATTTCACACTTCAGTAAACTCCAAATTAATTACATTGATGGTACATGAATACCAAAAGAAAGTGAGCGTAATTAATGCTACTTCAGCAAACATCAGAGGAAATATTAGAGATTTCCAATTGATGATAATGCTAATGTGTTACATAAAAGTATTTTATTAGAAATGGTATAATGCTGTCTCTTGCAGTGCCTGTGTAATGTGCCAGTTTATTAATTTAAACATGTTTTTATTGGCAATTTAAGATTATATTAACATGCAAATGTATTTTAATATAGTCTTAATTACATGCAGTTCCCTTGCAGGACAGTTTAGGTGTGGGGACAGACAAATCTGAAATGAAATAGGAACATGTATGAAGTTGTTGGAAGATAGCAAACCTGCTGCCTTAGACTTGTGGAGGGCAGACTTTGGTATCTTTAGGAGTCTGGTTGGTGCAGTCCCTTGGAAGGCATTTCTGAAGGGCAAGGAAGTCCAGGAAGGCTGGACATTCTGCAAGAAGGAAAATCTTAAAGGCACAGGAGCTGGGTGACCCCATGTGCCAAAAGTTGAGTGAGTGGGGAAGACTGTCCTGTCTGAACAGAGAGCTTTGTCTGGAATGCAGGGAAAAAAATAAAGAGAGGATTTATGACCCTTGGAAAATGGGATAGCAAAGTCAGAACTGCAAGAACGCCTTAAGGTTATGCTGGGAGAAAATTGATGGTTCAAATCCTAATCTGGCTACTGTCATAAAAGATAATTAAAGAAAGTTTCTATAAAGGCGTTGACTATAAAAGGTGTTGACTACAAAAAGGAGGCCTAAGGAAAATCTCCATCTTTTATTAGCCTTGGGGAAAACACTGAACAAGTGTGAGGAAAAGGCTGAAGTGCCAAATGCCAGTTCTTTGCCTGTCTTTAGTAGTAAGACCAATTGTTCTCCAGGTACCCAGGCCCCTGATCTGGAAAAGAGGATTGGGGAACAGAGTGAAGCCCCATAATCCAAGGAGAGATGGTCAGCAACCTCCCACACCCCTGAAACACACAGACTATGGGACCCACCCAAGGGTATGGAGGGAGCTGGTGGCAGCACTCATTGGGCCACTTGCCATTTTCCATTATTTATCAGTGACTGGAGAGGTCCCAGTCCACTGCAAGTTGCTAAATGCGATCCCCATCAGATGGGATGGGGATGAGTCAGAAGATTGGTAGGAATGAGGATCCCGGGAAGGTCAGGCTTGTCAGTGTCACCTTGGAGCCAGGGAATGTTGTGGAGCAGGTCATCTCAAGTGTCCTCATGTGGCACATACAGGACAACCAGGGATCAGACGCAGTCAGTGTGGGCCAGTTATACAAGGCAGGTCCTGCTTGACCACCCTGATCTCCTTCCGTGACAAAGTGACCCCTTAGTGGATGAGGGAGAGGTGGTGGTTGTTGTCTCTCTGGACTTCAGGAAAGCCTTTGACACCATTTTGGCAGAATTCTCCTGGACAAGCTGGCTGCTCTTGGCTAGGGTGGGTGTACTCTTTGCTGGATGGAAAAACTGGCTGGATGCTGGGCCTGGAGGGTGGTGGGGAATGGAGTCACCTCCAGCTGGGGCTGGTCACCAGTGCTGGTCCCTGGGGGTCTCTAGTGGGGCCAGTCATTTATCAATGATCTAATAATGAGGGGTTGAGGGTACCCCAGTCAGTGGCAGGTGACTCCAGGGAGGGTGAAATGTTGATTTGCTAGAGGGCAGGAAGGCTCTGGAGAGGGGTCTGGTGAAGGAGCACGAGTCCCATAGGGGAGCTGGGGGAGTTCAGCCTGAAGAAAAGGAAACTCAGGGGGACCTCATGGCTCACTACAGCCACCTGGCAGGAGGTGTAGCCAGGTGGGGTTGTTATTTTATATTGTCTCATGTAACAAGAGACAGGATGAGAGAAAATGGCTTCAAGTTGTGGCATGGGAGGTTTAGATGGTTATTAGGAAAAACTTCTTCAGTAAAAGGGCTGTAAAACTCCCTGAGAGGAGGCTGCCCAGGGAAAAGTGGAGTTGCCATCCCTGGAGGTATTTAAAAGATGTTTAGATGTGGCACTGAGGGATGTGGTTTGGATGGTACTGGGTTAATGGTTGGACTTGATGACATTAAAGGTATTTTCCAACCTAAACTATTCTATGATTTTCTGTCTTCTAGGGTTTATAGTGCAACATTAAGAGCTGATGCCATCTCAAAAGACCATCTGTAATTCAGTGACATTTACACAAAAATATGCTATTAATGGTATTATGGCTTCAATTGTTTACAATCTGAGCCATAATGAATTCCACCCTGCCTATTGTAGAGTACTGTAAGAGCAGCCACTGTAAAACAAGCTGTCGGCATCCAGAATGCAGTTTCTCACCCAGAAACAATGTAATAAGAAAAATAATTAGATTCTGTGATTAACAGAACACAGCGAAATTATCTAAGGTGGTTTTGAGTTTTTTTGCAGATGTTAGCACTTTATAAATTTGCATTGGAATCTTATTTCAGCCGCTACGACTGACTTTCAAGCAACGGTAAGCAGGCTATAGTTAACCACTGAAGCAGAAATTTAGAGTCAATGAGTAATTATTAAGAGCTTTCCAGAATATTAGCTGTTTCAGTTGCTGCAGTGATGGAATAGTCCATTAGATATTTCTGTTTCTGGCAACTCCTGAGAATTGATTCTGATACGAAACAAGGAGCCATTTTGATCAATACTGTAATTACTCTTATTGATGGATTGTTTTACAATGATAGTTATCATTGCCATGTGTCTGCTCGGGAGGCACCGGCGCTGTCCGCCGCGCGCCGTAATGCGCCACAAATATCGGATTCAAATCAACACACTATTGAGACTGGGCTGACAAGCGTGAAATTAATTGTTCCACTTCATGTAAGACCTGCATTCTTCTTTTGAGAGAGTAATTTGTTGCTGCGTGTAGCCTGGGAACAGTACAGCTTCGGTGCCATGTTAGGTGTGGCTTCCTTGGTCTTTGTCTTTTCCCGGCAAGATTGGTTCTTTTACCCCTTTTAAGTAAAATCAAAGGAATTTGTGGCTCAAGGGCTCTGGCAAAGTTCATGTTCTGTCAAGTTTTTCAGAATGGAACTGCATGTCTTGGTAAGAGAAAAATAGGCTTTATCATCCAAGCTATTGGAAGGTTTTAAAATCCAGGAGTATAACTGAGGCAAGGAAACTCAAAATCCTTGTATATGAAAAAATTGCAGAACAAGATGGTGTTTCAAAAGCTGTTTTTCTGGTTTTTCTTTTTAATCTGAAATGTTGCATGAGTACTACTAGTGTGTTTTTTAATGAATATTTATACTGAAAATGTTTTCTTCAAATTGCCTTGGTGGAAAAAGAGACTACTTACAGGGAGAGGAAATATTTAGAAACATAAATATAGATCTTCTGTGCCACACCACTATGGTCTATTCATGGTTGGTTGGACAAATGGCTTATTAATAAATGGAAAGCAGTTAATTAATTGTGATAATGAAGTGACAGTTATTGGTACACTTCCCAAAATTGTGTTGCCCTTTCACTTGCGTGTTTCACTTTGAGTATGTTAATTTTTAGCTTTAGGTTTCTTAAAAGAATATTCATGATTTTAAAATACCTGAACTCAAAGGTTTTTAACTTTATTCTATTCCACTTTGCCATTTTTTTCTCTTTTGTATAAGCTGTTCTCTCTTAAATGAAAGACAAGTTTATTGCCAACTGGCATGGTGTGTGTGCACCCATGCATATGTAATTTCACTGCATCTGTGTAAATTCTAACAAAGTAAATTCATAGCTGGCTTTGAGTATACTGGTTTGAATATGGAAAACACAGAGATAGCTGTGCAACTCAATGGACATTTGTTTATCTACCATTCTGTCTAATAGTGTCAGACTTAAATGTTTGAGGATGATGCTAATATTTCTGTCATGAACAGCCGAGAATAACCTTGCAGGAGTGAAGAGCCCAGCACAGAGTCCCTTGCAGGAAGCTGGTTACTGAGAATTTTAGATTTTTTCTGTTCACAGGTACTGAGCCTTAAGAGAACACTGCATGTGACCTGAGGTTGTGGATAAGGTTTCTAAAATTGAAAGATAGAACTGGGATTGTGGGTGTGTAGTTTGAGTAGAAGTGTGTAATATTATATGGTGGAAAACTTGAAAATTTTTTTTAATATAGTGATATATATAAAACAAGATGGAGGTTTTAGGGTAGAGGCTAGTTTTTTTCTTTACTTTCTTCTTCATAGGTTTGGGTAGTATTGTATAATTGGATAAAAAGGTCTGCATTGCAGCTATAGGTAGTTGGTTATTAAGTTAAAAATTAAAAAAGAAATTGAGTGTAATTTCTTAATTAGATAGGTTTTTTTTCATTTCTTTTCATAAATACAGGTTCATTTTCATAGATATCAAGGCTCCAGTCACTTATTGAAAAAAAGTCCTGTCCTAAAGCCACTGTTCTCTCATCAGCACAGGAGACTGCCAATCTTGTTAAATGCTGTTTATCTAGATGGCCGTGGTGGGTTTTTTGTCATGGCAATTTCAGGGCTTTAGACATACCTTGTGTAAAGGGATGGTGCTGAGAGGGTTTTACTTCTGAAGGGACTTGTTCATTCTGTTTGTGTTAAAGCTGCTTTCTTATGCCCTTCTCAGGGAACCTTCCAGTGCTGGAACACTGCAAACAGGTTTTTAGTGCACCCTAAGCAGATGTGCAGATGGTTTATTTTTCAAGAAAGCTGCTTAACAGGCAAACATTTGCTTCTTGCCCAAAGAATGCTATTAAAGGGCTTGAATTGTACTCTGACAGCTTTTATCACACTGATACCACATCTGCCCTAAGTCCCATGTTTCACATTTGTGACATGTCCTAGAGAATCACAGGATGGCTTGGATTAGAAGGAACCTTAGACACCGTCATGTTCCAAGCCCAGCGCCGTTGGCAGGGACACAATATCCCATGTTTTACATTTGTGACATGTCCTAGAGAATCACAGAATATTTGGGTTGGAAGGAACCTTAGATAATCACAGGATGGTTTGGGTTGGAAGGAACCTTAGACACCATCCTGTTCCAACCCCAGTGCCATGGGCAGGGACAGCTCCCACCAGCCCAGGTTGCCCCAAGCCTGGCCTGGCCTCAGGCTTTAGTGCTGAGCAGTAGCTCAGTAACACACAATACTTGCCTAGTTTTAATCTTCTTTTTACCAAAATTACCAAAATTCTTTGGCACTGATAATCTCAGTATTATCTACCAGCAAACACCATAGATCTTGAGTCTCACTGAATCACCCTGGCCTCACCTTGTACCATGTAGGTGTCAGTAGTGTGCATCAGCAAGACAAAAAATCAAGCATTATTTAGAAGTGGAAAAAGTGATTTGTTTAAATCTACTTTCCTATATAAAAAGAAATATTTTTATTTGTATAAAATAACCGAAAAGAAATCAAATCTTTAATGAAACGTTTGGCTCAAGATTTGTCCTGTGCTGAGTTTTGGGGTTTTTTTAAACTTGTTTGGGTGTTTGGTTCTTTTCTGCCTGAACCGGTTGAAGTTTATGCCATCATCTGAATTTCAAATTGCATTTCCAGGATGCAGGCATGAATCAAACACAAATGAAGGAAGCCCAGGGCCAGTTGTGGCTCAACTCTAGCAAATACAAAAAACCTGTCAGGTAGATTTAGCTTTGTGTTCTCTTTTTCTCACATATCTGTACTGCAGCAGTCAGCAGGGAACTTAAGCTTTCAAATATATCTTGAGACAAAACTTTAGAATTTCAATTTTGTTATAGAATTCACATTTATATATCTATCAAAAACAATGCCCAGAAGTTTGCACACAAATTAATCAACTGGGGTAGTTCTTCCATAAATTAAAAAGAAAAATAAAATACACCTTTCCCCTAAAGACCAAACTTTCCTTTTTTGAAGCTCATTATTTTTTCTTGAGTTTTGACTTGTTCTTTGAAATTGTTTTTTACAATGAACTCACTGAAATCTAGCATTTATCTTCAATTCATCCCTAGGCTAAACACACAACAAAGCTCTTTGCTGAAGATAGATCATGCCAGAACAACAGAAATGCATCAGGCAGTTCTCTAGATCAGAAACTCAAAGAACTGCTACTTGCTGACTTTCCAAAATGTAGCAGATATTTTATTGATCTGTCTCCTTAATTACCATAATACTGTCTGCTTTATTGCTATTATGGTGTGTGTGATCTGTGATCACTGGAGTTTTATTTTATCTGGGGTATCAAATGTAATACACCCTCAGTCACTTATAGTTTTGAGTTTGTTTCTACACATATTGATTTTTCAGCTTGTTTTATTAAATTGCAAGGAGAATAAATTCAAAAGCTTGCTTGCTTGATAGATGTTTACAAGTTTGGTTTCTTGTAGGAAAGAAATCTCAGTGATACAAGGAAGGAAAAGACAATCAGAGTGCATGGTTTGCTTTTAGAGAGGAAGGGAGGGACAGGACAGAGGGTAGGTGGGACCAGGCATCCTGAGGTGTTTGCTTTGCCCCACAGATGTAGATAAGAGATGCTTATCTTCAGTGTGGGCAGCTTCACCTCAGCCAGAAAGTTTTCTGGGCAGAGAAAATAATCCCCCTGCTGGAATTTCAAGTCATGCTTTCCATTTCTGAATGGCAGAAATGAGTTTCCTTCTTGAAATTCTCTGAGATGCTCTCTTTTGGTGGCTCTTGTGTTTTAACAGGGTTCCACAGCAAGTTTGCTACTTCAGGCTTCTCTTTGTGTAAGGTTTTGTGCTGGTGTGTGTGTGGAGCAGTTGATGAGCCCAGGTTTTTTTCAGTATTCTTTTAACACCAAAAGATTGTATTAGTTTATGTCTAAACATTGATATGTACATTTTTAACAAAAACTGGTTATTTCTTCTTCATAATTTAAAACCAAATCAAATTTAGATAAAAAAACCCCAGAACTTGCTATTTTCTAAGCCTTAGCAGGGAAACGTATTTGCCTTCATGCTGATTTTTAAAAGGAAAAAAGTATTAAATAGTATTAAGGCATTATAACTTCCATTTATTTAATGGTGTTTGTTGTGTAAAAATTCTGCTATCATTTGTAGCTAGTGTTAATGTAACTACTGTCAGGAAAATATTTATGCAAACTTTCATGTGATAAATCACCCAACATTTTGTAGGCTTAACTAGTCACTGCTTCTTTTTATTTGCTATTTTTTGTATCTCTTTTGTAATGAAGGCTATGTATTTATCTGCTTAACATTATAGAAATGAAAGTATTACGTTAACCTGAAATTTTGAGAGGATTTTTTATTTGTGTACTGCCAAATCTTGCTGATAATTTAAAGAAATAAGGATTCTCTGCCCAAGAGCTTTGCCAGGTGTACCTTGGCTTTTTTTCCCTTTGCAATGTTATACTGCAGCTGAAGTCTATTTTGCACTTTGTTGCACAGTGGAAATTCACCCTTCTTGCATAAAAAACTGCCTACTTGGAGCAGGGTGCTTTAGAAAAATAAAGGAAGGAAGCAGCTATAAAGAAAAACAGCTGAACCCTTCAGAGTGGGAAACAGTTGAACAGAGAGAAGTTGTGGCTATTTACACCCTGGATCTGGTACAGTTATGAACCTGTGTTGTTGAAACTGAACCAAATGCTGCCTTTAAAACCAGAATTGTTTTTCTATTCCCAGCAGACATATTTGAAGTAGCAAGTGCTCAGTGTATAAATGCTTTGATCGGATTAGCAGATTTGAGGATTAGGTTTGTCTGTTTCAGAACTGGAAATCACTTTTTCTAAAAAACTCCTATGCCTGTTTATGTATGCTAGCTTTCAGAAATTCTCCTTTTTTTCCTTATTTATACTTTAATCCTGGATAATATAAATGTAGGCACATATAATGTGTTGTATGATTAAAACTTGTGAGAAAAGTGGATAAATGGAAAAATGGAAGCTTTCATTCACTTGAGTCAATGGTCCTAAATGTGTCTCACAGGTACTGGTTATTCATCTGACATGGTCACAAAAACCTCCCTGTCAGCTGACAATTGTCTGCCTAAAGCTTACTCTATAAGCAGGAATTACTTCCCTCCTTTCTCCATCCATTTGGGGAGTACAGCTGAAGTGACTAAATTTTCAAAATCTGGAGTGCTTGCTGAAAGCAATTGGGCAGGTTAGGACTGTAAAGTCTGATGGGCACTGGAATGTTGTGCTGGCATTTGCTGTGTGCCCAGTGGGCATTGGTGCTCCTGCCTGTTTTGCTGCAGGGCTTTGTCCTTGGGCTCTGTCTAAGGTGGTTGGTGGCCCTGGTGGCAGTGCTGGAGTTGTCCCCTGCGCTCTGTGCCGGCACCCAAAGCACTTGGGGCACACCCCCAGCCTTGAGCTGGGAATTCCCACCTGGATTTCCTGAGGCAGATTGGACTAATGGATTGTCCTTTGCTCCTGTCAGGGGCACAGGAGGCGGTGGAGCACACTGCAGGAGGGACCTGCTGGGACAGGTGTGACCTGAGCTCTGCTGGCCACGGGGTGAGGGCTCCTTGCCCTGCTCTGGGCCACCAGGACAGCAGGGACAAAGCTGTCTAAGCTGCCTGGCCACCATGAGAGCTCCCCAGCAAACCTCGGAGTGCTGTCAGGGCTCGCTTTGGCTGTGGGATGAACGCGTGCAGGTGGAACAGCCACATGGTGAGTGGAGCCCAGTCAGCAGCTCTGAGAGCCTGGATGGAACGACAGTGCTCTGTGCCACAGAAGTGTACTGAGATTTTATGTGTTTTTATTTTTGTCCTCCTGATTCAGTTTGCCATTGAACAGTCCTTAATCTGATTGATTTGTATGCGGATAGCTCGAGGTAATGCATATAATCTAGTGACCTGCTCTAAGTTGAAAATTTCTAATTCTTTACTGGATAAGGCCGGTATCAGACCTGAAAATAACATAGAAACAGGTTCATGTGTGTGTATATATGTTCTCCTGAACATATATATGTGTGTGTGTATATATACACACACATACACACATATATATATATAATGCAATATATATATGTTCCCCTGAACATACGTGCGTATATATATATATATATAATACAGTACATATAAGTTCCCCTGAACATATATATACTGCATTATGTATCTGTAGTTTCAAAAATAGTTCAAAACTGAGACTTCACCACTTCTCCTTTTTTATGGGAAAGCATGAAGATTTAGTGCACGAAATGGACAATTTACACTGGAAGGATGAGGAAATGTATAAAAAAAAATGTGTGGAAATGAATCTGGTTGTTGTGGTTTGAAAAGTAGCCATTGTGCCTGTGTGTGGATTTGTTTCCAAGAAAGTTTCAGTGGCAGATTTATGGAGCAGGTAACCAAATTGTCATGGTAAAGTATAGTCACTCTGGATCTGGATCAATACTCCACAGAGTAAATACAGATGAATTTCTGTATACAGATGACTGACATTTCAAGCTAGAATTTAAAGATTCTGTATTTTCAGTGGTTTTTCAAGGAGAAGATGGGTGCACTTTCAGACCTGTAACTCTCAAATAAAATTGCAAGTGAGAGGACTGCAGCATCTATAGCAATTGGAAATACAGTATCAGCCCCTAAAAAAGGGCATGATTTTCACTAGAATTATAATTATTGGATGAATTCTTAAAATAGTAATAAAACGGATTTTTTATGTTTTCATTAAATAGAAAAAAATCTGAAATACATAGTTCAATTAAGGTTGCTTAAAGTATGATATTTTTAGATTAATAGAAATTGATGACAGCAGTTAAGTCAAATTACTGTCCTCTGGTTATAGGATTTTATAGGAAAACTGTGTTTTGAAACCTCTCATCTTTTTCATAAACAGCAGTAAGTAAAAACTTCAGATGGGGTCAATTAAATTTTAAAGATTTAGCAAATAGAAGTAATATTAAACATTCTTGTTATCCCTCAGTGAAGTGCTGCAAAATACCTCTGCAGGTTTGGGGCTTCATGCAGACCACTCCCAGCCTTTATTTGCTTGCAGTAACATTCTGCTCTTTGCATTATATTGCATTTAGGTTGCATATAAGTCTGATTCTTGCTGCTGCTTGAATTACAGATTATTATATTTCATACGACTTTAGGTGTTGTGGACTTTCTGTTTCATGCTACCTACGCAGGCTTTAGAGTGTAAAACCCTTTTATGGCAACTGCTGCTCCTGTGATTGCTGTTTGCACAAGTAGGATCTGCACTGAAGGCAGTTTGATCAAGGAGATGAGGGAGGCTTTGCAGCAATGTATCATGTGCTGTAAGCAAATTTCTTTTAGTTTAAAATTATTTAGAACGCTTGCATACTGTGCATTAAGCAATTCCCCTCAGATTTAAGGGGGAATAAAAAAAACCCTAAAAAAAGATTCATCCACTCCTACCTGAAGCTTATTTTGGGCTAATTAAATGCCTTTTTTTCAGGTCCCTTCCCCTCTCCCCCCACATTAGCATTATGAAACAGGTTAGTAAAGTCACGGTTTCTTTCAAGCTATTTTAGTAACATAGATTTTACTTTGCTATCTCATTTTCACAGAAGTTTTTGCTGTGGTTAATAAAAAAGTTTGATCTGTTGTGGCTTGATTTGGTAGACAATGTGAATATTTTGTCCCCTTTTGGTTTGTTTATTACAACTTCCCAGAAACTGAGTACATACATTTTGTATTTCTGAATGGGAAATTGAAGGAGAAGCAAATAGTTTGCGTGGAACCCTCTGTATTACTTTTGGACTAGAGAAACCTGACATCCAAGAAAATTGCTTATGCAGTTAGATTTTAGTTGTTTCTCCATTGGGGTGGATTGCACACTCAGCTTTAGAGCAAAAGAAATGATGATTTATGCAGTACATAATGGTCCAGGGGTAATGAGTATGTCACTGCATGCTTTGTGAAAAGGAAATTCAGGGAACCATAAGGTATAGAATAAATAGTGACAACAGTGAATTAGAGATCCATAATTCCACTGAGGGGTTCTGAGCATGGCCTAAACTTCAAATGTGAAGCTTGGGTGGTTTCTGGTGCTCCATCACTGGAGCTCAGCAGAATTAATTCCTGTTGAGACCCCTAATTCCAAATTAATGAGATTTTCCTTTCTTGTTCAACACCTGAACCTCACCTTCTTTTCCATTTTAAGCAGAGTGTCCCCACATTTTTCTATCAGGGCATCTTTCCTGCTCCCAGCTGTTCCCTCTTTCTTGCAAGTTTCAGGAAAGGAGCAATAACACCTTTCATTTTCCACCTACTGCAAACTGATATCTCAGCCTTACTCAGAATGGTTTTATTGCTCTCTTGTTTAAATGTCCAAAGCTGCTCATCAGGTCAGGCCTAAAATCTGTGACCTTGTGTTTGATAAAAGCTTTTAGCTCGATATGTGTCTTTTTTATGGAATTTAAAGAGAAAATAAGTGTGCTGTGGTTGTAACTGCAGTTAATTTCTTGTGGAGTTGTGCAGCTTTTAAATAAATGATTAGAAAATTTTTTTTATGCAGTTCATCTCTTAAGAATTCTTTGGGAAAAATAAAAATAGGGGATTTTTACAGAACATGGTTGGTTTTATTTTTAAGTGATATAAAGTACTTGTGATGCTTTATGATATGTATTAATCATAGGCTATAAAGTGGATATCTTTTCACAAATCGAATAATAGATTATGTACAAAAGCATTTAGTGGAAGATAATAACAAAGAATTCCTTATGTTTTTTCCAATGTATCAGTTGTCCAGAATCACAGGTGCTGGCTGCTCTTGCTACATAGAGTGTTGCTTCTTAGGCTGTGTATGTCTCTCTTGCATATGAATTATGAAAAGAACATTTTATTTCATCAGATTCAAGTTTTAATCAGAATTCTGTGTTCTTTCCTTTTTTAAAGGCTTGCATACACACAGAGTGTATGTGCTGAAACTATAGTAATGGATTGAAAAACCCAAATACTTCTATTTTCATATTAGGTTTGAAGTTTTCTAGTGTTATTTTAACAATCAATGTAGTAAGCCTCTGCCTTTTATGCAGATACAGTACAGATGACAAATATTATTGCTGGAATTCTATTATTATAGATTCCTTTTTTACTGTCGTTCCTAGGATTTTTGGTGTTTGGGATCCCACAATGCAAACTGAGACTGATGCCAAGGCTTCAGAACGGAAACTTAGTTCTAAAACAAATTGTTCTTGGGGATAAAATAGTGGGGCCTTTCACAGATTTTTGTTTTCTTTCCGATTTGCCAGAGAACAAGGTGAAGCTGACCATGGAAATATTATTATCTGTGTTTAATACCTGGAGAAGAGAAGCACCAAGTAATTAAGTGACTAATTCAAGGTTATGTAAAACTCTGTGGCAAAGCTGGGACTTGAGCCCATTTCTTTCAAGTCCAAGGTTAATATCTCAACCACCAGACCATTCTTCCTCTAAGAATGTAGCTTTCATTTTAACCCAAAATTTCACTTATGCTAATTTTACTGCAAAATCAAAATCCCTTTGAATTAAATTTTCTGTAGTTACTCTCAAGTAACAAGGGGCTTAAAAACTGCTTCTGCAAAGTCTGACTATTATTAAGGAGTATTTGTAGATAAAATAACTGATATTTGAAAACATGTTCAACCTTAAATATGCTTTTATTACTTTTTATGCTTTCTTTGATTTTTTTTTCTTTCCTCTGCCACCTAATACTATAGATAAATGATTATTGACTGTAACTGCTTCTGGAAACTAGATAGATTGTGTCTATCTCAGCAATATTTGAACTACAAAGCATGGTTGTTATATTTCTTCCCTCTCTCAATATATATTTATAAAATGGAAGCTGAATTCCAAAGGAATTATTAATAAAGTGACAGTTCAGTGTTCTAAAATTAAAAGCTGCTGTAGAGGGACAATTGACATCAGACTTGAGTTATACTTTAGCTCTCACTTTAAAGAATTAAAAGTGTAGTATTCAAGACAAAAAAATGAAGTATGAGTACATGCTGCCTGTCTAGAAGATGTTTTATCATGGAACAAAATTATTTCTTCTAATGCAACTTGTGCAACTCCATCTGGAGTAATATGGGAATGGTTTTACAGTTCAGCCCTGAAAAAGGGTGACAAGTCAGGACCAGTAACTGGAAGAACAACAAAGAATTAGGAGTGTAATCATGGATGCTATAAATTACTGGGAAAGAAATGGAACATTAAGGAAGTCTGAAGTATTGTATATCTAATGTGTGTGCTGCTTTAGGAAACACACAAGCATTTTATTTGCCAAAATATTTTCAGGGGAACTCAATATTCAGAGGCAGCTTCAATGATCTGGTTTGTTAAGAAGCCAACTGGGATAGAAATAAATGTAATGATACTTTTGGATATTATTCATTCTTATTCAGTTTGCTCTGTGCTGTGTGCTAATACCTGGTCCTCTTAAACTAATTCAGAAGATCTTGTAAATATTTGAGTGAATAAACAAATAATTTATTTTAAATGTTTTATCTGTACAAGGATATTGAAGAATGATAACAATTTTGGCATCAAACTATTCCTGAAGCACAAATTTAATTTGTTTTATGAATTAATAAATGAAGAAACAGAAAAGTTAAAATAATTCCATCAGAAGGTTGCTGCAGTGCAGGGAAGACAACTGCAGTGCTCAGGAGATTTGTGTTGTCTTCCCAATTGTCATTTAGCAAGTGCTTTGTTCTGACTCAGTGTACTGTGCCAAACAGGACCTTTTTATCCTTTCTCCTGGTCCAGAGATATAACCTAGATATATAACTTCTAAACCCACCTCTACCTTCTTACACCAGGAGGGAACCATTACGTTTTTATGGAAAACATGCACAAGTTAGTCTTTAATAGTCATGGAATTGTATATATTTCCTAAACCTATTGATCCTTTCATATGCTGTTAACTGATACTATGTAGAATTTGGATTACAGAGGAATTTCAAGGAAAGCCAGGGATGACCAGCTGATTATGACCTTTACCATTTGTTGTTAAAAAATTGGTGAAATGTTTCTGCTTGTTAGTGAAATTATTATCTAGGAACAAAGGGTTTTTCTGGGCAGGATTGTAGCCACTGCATGCTAATTAATGGAACAAAGGGACGAGGATTACAGAAGCAATAACAGTAAAATATCCAGGAACAATTGCACTGGGGCATTATCTCTGTCAGCTGTGCTGCTGTGTGCTTTGGCACATCTCCTCTTGTCATCCCACAGTAACCAGAGACTTTTTCAGGGGCCTCACAGAAACTTGCCTCGTTCTGTCCATGTGGCTTTTCCTTTCCAGCAGAAATCCTGCCCACAGCAGAACCAGATGGGGAGGAGAAAATAACCTAATGCTGGTATTCTGAGTGAGATGTCAACTGTTCTCCAAAAGGGATAGAGGATGGGTGATTTCTGTAACCACTAATTGTGAGAGAAACTGTTTATGGTGAAGTGATTCACTCTTCAAAACTACACAGTGGCACTTTGAGTATCCTCAGTTTGTTCTGCCATGACATCTTAATGTATAGAGAGATTTTCTCAGATATCAAGGTCATCAAATGGTTTTAAATCTGGTAACTGATAGGGAAGTTTTTACTGGAAAGCAGGGCAGTATGATAAAAGGTTTGTCTGCTGAAGAATGTTTTCATTTCTAGTACTGAGCACTAGAGACCAGATATTCTTAGCATATTCTCTAGATAGTCAGCGTTTTCTTCAATTTTTCTCCACTGTTTTATTTAGAAATATTGTCTTGTCAGTGCTTCTAGTGGCTCTTTCTTTAATTTATCCTATCTCACACCTTGAAGCCCCTAAACCCTGATTTTTAGGTAGTTAAGCAAGTGGCTTCATGTGTTTTTTCTATTTGGTGTTTTGGGAAGAAATTTCAAATCTCTTCTAAAGAGATCACCAAACACTCTTCACTTGAACCAAGAATATAAAAGGGCCAGGAGTGCGATTGGAGTATTTGCATGCTTATTTCTTGATTTTTTTTTTCCAAATGCAATATTGACAGAAAAGCTGTAAAATTGACAGAGATCAAAGTAAGATTCTTTAATATAAACAGTTGAAAAATTTTCTAATTTATTGCACTAAATGCTCCCTTTCACTGTTCCTTATAAATGTATAATTTTATTTTTCGGACGTGCATGGATGTACTGATTGGCAGTGTTCTTGCGGTTTGACTTTTCATCACCAGTTGGAAGAAGAACGCTTTGAAGAATGAGCCAAAAGCAAATTATGAACAGTGTGGTTTTTTGTTTGTTTTGAAGGCTGGAAAACACTCTCTTATCAGCTAAGGCATCGTTCAGCTTCCATCTGATTAGGGTGTTCTAGAGACATCTAGAGATGTGTGATGGCACCATTAGAGCATAAATAAAGCTCAGGAATCCACACAAGCTAAGTGCTAGTGCAGTGTTGCAGGCAGGCTTGGGCTGTGGCTGTGAAATGACCTTTTCCATGTTCAAAAGCCCTTTAGGAGAGTTTGGGTGTAGGTATCTGTCGTGTTCTACTGGGACACAGCAGTGGGAAACTGAGAGGGGTTATTTTAAAAATGGATGGTCGGGAGCGAGATTAAGTCAAATGAGGCAAACATTGGATCTGAGAACCATTTATTGGTAACAAAAATGAGATGGAAAAGGAGTTTCCCAAATGAAAGAGGGCTAGAAGAGACAGAAAAGAAGGCAGGAAAATGGAAAAGTCCTGGAGGAGAGGGAAGAGAATGGAGACAGAGGGACAAGTGGAGCTCAGGAGTGCTGTCCATGTCCTGTGGTGGGGCTGGGCACTGGACAGGAGCTGAGGGGGGAGAGAGCAGCAGGAGCAGGAGCCTGGATGGGCAGGGCTGGACAAGGTGGCCCAGGCAGGGACACAGAGACAAGCAGGATGTTGGTCAGGGACACAGGGAGACAGGATGGACACAAGGGTGAGCAAGAGCCAGCGAGGGCAGGAGAGCCAAAAGATAGCCTGAGGCCAGGGCAAAATGTGTAGGATTCTAAAAGCCCCCACAAGATGGAAGCATAAGCTTCAAAAGGAGGTTCATAAAAGCCCCCAAGGCTTAGGATGCAGTCACTTTTTATGCCTCTTGGCCTCTCCTGAAATCTGCCTGCTGACAGGAGACTTGCTGATATCCATAAAGAGTGGTTGAATGTCGAGTAGGTTTTATTATGCTGTAGGATTTTCAGTTATCAGAACCCTTCCCAGTTGTGATACTGTGATAGGAATGCAAGCTTTTTTTCAGAGTCAGGAATTTCTATGCAGACATTGAAAGTAAGTATAAAATAAATTAATAACTCTAGATTACAGGTTATGTGGTGATAGTGCAAGTTAGAATTCTAGAGCAAGAGCAAATGCATGCAGTGCAACCCATGATTAAAATGGTCCCTGTGAATTATTTTCAGTCTGTGTTTAAAAAAAAATAATGTAGGTGGTGTTCTATTGCAGTCTTTAAAGATATCTTGCATCTTTTGCCAGTGGCTATTATGCATTCAGGCACCTCAGGAACAAAGAAATGACAGAGAAATGGATGGCCTGGGTTTAACTAAGTAGGTGATGGTACAGATGAGGCCTGATAAGCTTAACACTCCATCTCTGTGCTGCCACTGTGGTTTGCAAGGAGATTAGAACTGTCTGACTGTGAGGAGGGCAAGCTCCACAAATTCACTCATACATGGCAGTTCTGTAATGAGGTGATACTTCATTCCTTAAACTACTGAACTAGAACTGCACAAACAGATGTGTGCCTCTGGCAGTGCTGTGCAGGCAGCACAGGCTCTGCCGTGCCTCCAAATGCAAACACAATGTCCACTTGCCACAATTATATTTTATTGGTGTACGCTGTTCTTTGTATGTTTGTAATAGTAAGGGGCAAATTATGTTGTTGTGAAAAAGGGAAAGTAAATTTAAGGGTGTTTATAATGCAGGGTAGGGTCTGGAAGGATCTAAATAATTATTGTAATTTTCAGTGGGTTAACGTGACAAAATTTGTGTTGGAAATTGAGAGCACCTTCCCCTTGGTTATTTACACTGTGTTGTTTCACAGCAAAACTTTCAGAAAGCTCACAAGATGGAGATGTGGCCCCACTTGGAGTGTTTTACACAGTGAGCAGCCCAAGGTCAGCTCAGACACAGAACTCAGCTTCTCTGTGTTTGGGGGCAGCAGTTTCACAGAACCATGGAAGGATGTGAAATGACCACTGAGACCCTAATTCACACAGGGGTATCTTTATGTGCTGACTTGTTCTGCCTGCTTTAATAGCACCACTTGTGATTTTAACTTCAGTATATGTTAATTACTCTGCTGCTTAGAGCCCTGAATGCAGTTCACCAAGGTCATTGCAGCTGTGGTGCACACTGAGGAATTTATCAATAGGTTACTTTGCAATGACCTGTGATTGTGGTGCTTTTGTTTGATGTTCTGAGGTTTAGTGAAATTCTGTATTTTTATGAAGCAATGAAATAGTTGTAATCTGCTGATGGCGGTTTGCTGAACCTTGTCAACAAAGGATATATTTTTAAAATGGAAACTTTAATTTCCATGTCTGTGAAAATGCATTGTTAATTACAGCAGCCTAAGGTTTACTTTGTACAAAAACAGCACTTAGAAGAACTTTAACACAATGAATATTTAAATTTTGCTCTTTAGAAAGCAACAGCACTCTCTTTTAAAGCAGAGACCCAGTAACTTTATCTTGTTTCCTCTCCTAAAAGCTTGCTCGTCTAGAGACAATCCATTGGATTAACAGAACCTCCAAATACTTTTTTTCCTAAGAAGGGGATGCCTCTATTAGATGCTGATCACTTAAACCTTGCCTTTTTTTTCAATTGCAAAGAAAGGGCATTATTTAATTAACAGTGGAGTTGAATAAAAAACCCTTGAACTTGCGGCATAAGCAAATGTAGTTTTCAGTGATAAGCCTTTCCATTATGGGATATTGAACCCCACAAGACTTAGAATATTTCTACAGGTACATTCACTAGGTGAGTATTTGTGATGCAGAAATGTTATTTTAGGCATTGGTCATTTACACTAACATACAACCCAATCAGAGCAAGATCTTTTATTTAAGAAACAAATTTTCAAATTGCAGTACTTGAAAATATCAGCTGGTAAGTGCATATGCTCCCAAAAACACAAGCTGTTTTTTCTATGTGCAAACAAAGTAATAATTTTTAAGTGCTCTAAATGTATGAACAGAAAAGATACAGTAAGGAGATAACAATATGTGTTCATTTTATACTTAAAAAAAATTATGTGATTACTGTGTTCTTCTTGCTTCCTCTCATGTGTGAAGGGAGGGAAAGTAAATTAATTACCATTAGCCTGAAGGAGAGCACACTGTACTCTTTACAACTTCATAGTATTGATTTGGCTGTTATTCATGGCTTCTATTCTCTGCTATGCAGATTGATGCATCTTTGATTCATAGATACATTATCATTAATAGTGGTTTATTGACCAAGCAAAACAAAGCTGTTTTTGGGGTCCTTTCTAGTGCCAAAGCTCTTGACTTTTTCTGATAAATGTATTTGTTTGTGCAGTCTAATACAGATTCTGGAGTTAGATGGTTTATTTCTATATACTGGGGTGATGATCTGTTGTGGTCCTACTAGAGGTAATGCAGATTTTTTTGTGAGATGATCTCTGTTGGTAATGTAATGAATTCCTAAATTACAAAAACTCCTTTCTGCTCTTTTTGAGACTTAGAAAAAAACTGAATAAACATTTGTAGACACACAGTTTGTGGTGATTGGGATGTGGCTGAGCCTCATCATCCCCAGTGGGCACAGCTGTGAGCAGCAGGTGAGCAGCACTGGCAGCAGTGAGCCAGGGAGTGCCCAGGGCACTGCCCAACCACCAAAGGGAGCAGAGGGCACACAGGTGCAGGGCATCAGCAGGAGGGGATAAAAGGCTGGGCTGAGGAACAAGAAGGGCAGACCCTTGCAGCCTCCCAAAGTGGTGGGCTGTTCCTCTGTATGGGCAGAGGCTTGCAGCCTTCTGAATTGGTAAGGTGTTACTGTGTATGGGCTGAAGCTTTCTGAAATTATGTGGTGTTACTCTGTGTATTGTGGCTGTCTCAACTGTGACTTGTGCTGCGGCAGGCATCCCATGTTTGTATATGTATTTTACAGCAAAATGAACCTAGAAAAGTTTCAACATAGTAGAATAAAGAATGTGCTCTGCATTTCAACTTGAAATAGGTTTGCTTCAGATTTAATTTGGGCAAATTTCTTTGAAGTTGTCAAAAACAGAACAAAGCTGATGGTTTGCTGAAATGTTTCCAATCTGATCAGATACTGACTTGTGGGTACACAAAAATAAATCTTCTCTAGCTTGGTAGCCAACTTATTTTCTTGTTTAGGTTTGTGAGATTTTTGACCAAGGAGAAAAAGACAGGTTTGTAACACAGGTGTGAGAGTACACAAATTTCTGAATAGAGGGTCTGAATCTTGTTCATTTTGGATTATAGGTTTTGATGAAGGTTATGTCATTAAGCAGATATGTACAATTAATAAACCAGCTTGAGTTTTCAGTTTTGGAGGAAATAGAGGCAGAGATTGGGGCTGCTGTACTTAAGTCCTCTCTGCAATATTTGAAATTGCTCAGGGTTTATTTACTCTTTGCAGTGATGTTTGGGAATACCTACGTGTGGGTATGATATGTTCCCTACTTTATTGTCTAGAGTATTCATCCAATTTTCATAAAAACCCAAAACAACCAATCAAAACAAAAAACTCCAAAACAAACAAAAACCCCCCAAACCAAACCAAAACCAAAAAAAAAAAAAGCAAACCAAAGAAAGAGCTACAAACAGAACTCTGGCTGGGATTTTGATGCACAGGAATTTTCCTTAATGAGGTTTCAAGTGTCATTTTTGCAAGTGTGAGAGAGGAAAAACTCTGTTGAGGGAAAAACACTTTGAGAGCCGGCGTGCCAGATGCCAATCTAAGACTCTCATAGCTAAATGGTCCAAAGAGAAAAGGATCTGCACCAGTTCTGCTGTGCAGGGTATTAGTTTATATCATATGACAGCCTTTCAAAGGCAGTTATTAAATATTGGATTAAGGGTGGTTTGGCAGTTGAACTTTAACCCTTTGTTTGTCCTTGTCTGTTCACCCGTTTGTTTTGTGAGGCCTTGAAGGGAGTCATGATGGATCTGCTGCTCTCCAGAAGGATGCAGCAGGGCTGGCCATCCCCTGCTCTTTCTTTGAAGTTTTATAAGGGACTGGCAATCACATATGGAAGTGAAACGCATTAGCTTGTGTGGCAAAACCACAAATATGTTTTCACACTTCCAGGCAGTGCCAAATGCTATAGTTAGGTTCCCAAATATTTTTTTTTCTTTTTTTATGGGTAACTTACTGAATTCTTTTTAAGACATCTGCCCTCAGACCACATGCAGGTGGTCTGATTGGTGTGATTTTCACAGATGCTGAGAATAGACTGATGTTGCTGGCTTTGATGGGACTGAGGGGAGTCCAGATTTTTGAAAACAGTAATTTTAAACATTCAGTCATGAGCTGAAGAATTGTGACCCTAAATTTAAGTATCCAAATTCAGGTATTCAGATGGTATGCTTTTTTTTGTTATTACAATTCCCCTTTGATCTGTAGTTTCTGACATCTCTCTGAAGCCCTAAATCAATCGAAATACTTTTATCAGCTGTGTACAGAAAAGTGCAATGATGAGCCAGAACAGCAGAGATCAATGCCATGTCCTTCAGAGTGACAAACAAAAAAATAAAAAGCTCATTTAAGAGTTAATGTTGAAGGTACCACACAATGGTTTAGAGGCATCCAAGCAGACAAACGTTCATGGTAGAGAACATTTCAAAACATAATTTGTGTCCTGAGGAGATTGTGTTTCTTTTTCTGAGGAACAGAAGCCATTAGAAGTTCTTAAAAGCAGAATTTTTGGACCTTCTCAAAAGGCATGGATATTGCTAAGCAAAGGTTTGTCTTGGAACACACTTCTTTTTTTCTTTGTTTTTTTCTTCTGCATACATTCCACTTTAAGTTTTCTTGGCAGCTCATTTTATTTTATTGCTCATTTAGGGGCAACCATGAAGGGTGGGAAGCCAATTGTGTAATTTTTCTTAGATGGAAAATAAGTGCTGTCTAATAAAAGTCTACAGAAACACCAAAACCTGGTACAAGAGCTTGGTGTAAGGCAGGCATAGGTCGAGGGGGAACAGTAATGAGAGAAAGAGACATTCAGTGATAAGAGGAGTATAAAGAGGGAAAAAAAAAGAATTAGCAGAATGTCTGATTGAAAAAATTTTGCTGTTGTATCCTGTGACCTTACAGCACAAAGTAAGCTGTCTCTTTTGGCTGTTCTTGTTTCCAGTGGCCATGGAGGCTTTTGGGGAAGGCGAATGCAGCTTTGTGTACAAAAGAAAATGTTGTTGTATCTCATCCCTGCTGAGAATTGGTGATGGCAGTGAACTGTCAGGTTACCTCCTTCTGAACCTTGAGTGGCTCAGAAGAAGTGTCCAGGGGGAAAGGATTGCATTCTCAGATTGCTTCAGTGTTTTGTGGGGAACACATTAGTTATACATGCTTTTAGTATACTTACTTTCACCTGAAGATCTAGAGAAGGCTTCCCCTTGGATTAACACAGCCTCTGGATTGTGTTTAATTCTGCAGATTTATACTGATAGGTGTTTTGTTCCTCATGGAAAGCAGTTCATGTGAAATACTGTAGTGAGTATCCAGAATAACCTTATGGAAAAAGGAGTCTCCAGGGCAGTTCCAGAATGTTCTTATTCAGTTTAAACGAGGGCTTTGTTCTTTTCTAAAAAAGAAGCAAAGGTGTGGGTTATTGTATAGACAGCTTCTGTGAAATCTATTTCCAAAGCAGCTCTTAATAGGCTTTGTTAAGTAGCTCTTGAAAATCTTTGCTGGTCTGTGGAGATGTTTCAGATGTCTGAAAGAATTTGCAAGATAATGGTTGCTTTTTCAGCTATTTTCAGTTATGATTAAACTGACATTCAGGGGAACTGGTGAGGTGACTCTCCTGGGGAAGGAGCCCCAGGTGGGCTCTGGAGGCAGAGCCAGGCAAACCCTGCCAGACATTTCTGGCTGGGGACAGCACTGACCAAAGCCACTCTGTTAAAGGGAGACATGGGAATGTATTCCCAATTGCTGTTTGCTTGGAATTAGATTGCCTGTGTAGTTATTTGGATCACCCATTTTTGGTGATTTTCTTTTCATTAGCTACTTCAGGTAAAAATTAAAATACTGAATTAATCTCAGAGAGCAAGCATTTGAACCTCCTGGAGTGTATTTCCTTTTACTTTATTAGATGCTTTAATTTATAGCATCTAATAAATTAAAATATAAGGAAAAATCTAATAAAAAAGCATCAATGTGGCTGCTTTTCTAAAATTGTACTTGTGATGAGAAGTACTCTGTGGTAGAGTAGCTTTTGTCTTCTCCCACTAGCAGAGCTGTTTTAACCATGCTTGTATTCCAATTAATGCTCTTCAGATGGCATTTCCAGTTATATAGATGTTATATATGTTTATATATAGATATAAACATATCTAGTTGTGAAAGGTTCAAGGAGACACCTTGTGTGGCATTTCACAGATGGGGCAGAGGAATGCTGCTAAATTAGGAGTTGGGATGTTTGGTTTTGATGATCATTCAGCTGAATGCTTTAATGGATTTGGTTTTGTGGCTTTTACATATAGCCATGAGGTAAAAATAGGTCAGAAGTAAATATCTTTGTGAAGATTAAATATGCTGGGGGTATGGTGCCCTTGCAGTGATTTTAATGTGCAAATTATTTTGCAAGGAAAGCAGCAACTATCCTTGTCAAGTCTGCTGATGATAACAAATTTCCCAGGATAGTTGATCTTTGGCTATAACATACCAGGTACAGCACTGAGTAACTAATCACAGTAAAGAAGTTTGCAAAAAATATTCCAATATTTTGTTTTAAAAGTGTATTTTGTGAAGTAACCCAACTGGACTTTGAGGAAACAGGAGTTCCTCAGACACCAGTGTGTGTGAGAGTCAAATGTGATGGGCTAATCCAGAGCTCCTAGGAGATGTTTGATGAAATGAGTGAGAATTTCTCTGCAGAAAATGAGTGTGCCATCACACTGGGCATTGCTGATGGATTTCATCAACACAAAGAGGCTCAGGAAAGGTTAATAGGAGTGTGTAATGTGGTGTAACACAAACTCTCAATTACTAAGGAGTTCTCTAATGTCAAGGTGAGGAGAAGTGTGCTGTTGTGATTCATCTTGCCATGCAGATCAAGAGGAGGTTAACAAAGCTGACTGTGGTTTATTGAGCAGGGCATTGGAAGAATAACCAAGAGAGCCTGTTCTCTTGGGAGCTCTGAACTGCTGTGTGACATTGGGCACATTACTGAATTTAAGGATAGCCCAATATCCCCTTCTGCATGGAGATTTTGATCGACATGCTTTATAAAATCTTTAAAACTCTGTGGGTGAAAAACTTAATACCAATTCTGAAGTAAAATAATTTTGTTCAACAACAAAATATCAAAATAAACAACTAGGGTTTGTTAGAGTTGCTCCACTGAATGAATGAATTTCAGAGTCAGGAGGAACAGATAGCAGCATGAAAGTGGCACACTAACAAAACCACCCCACCATGGGGTCAGTGTGATAAGGGGAAAATACAAAATCTTGTAGGAATGAGAGATTCACAGATGAGTCTGTCAGAGGAGTGCACCATCTGTATTTGATATCTCTGCTGTGCCTGTGCCATCTGAGTACCCTTCTGCTCAGTGGGAAAGCTCAGACTCCCCCTCACAGGCACATGTGATGCTGGAGAAGGTTTTTAATTTGGCTTGCAGTCGGGTTTGTTCCAGCAGTGCATCCATGGTTAGCGACCCCCTCAGCTCTAATGAGGCATTCAGAGGCTGGGCTGGATAATTTTAAATCTTCTCCTGGGCATTGCTCTACCCTCTCCCACATGCAGAAGGGATGTGTGCTCTATGGTAGAGCACTGCAAGAGCTCAGGCCACAGAAGGGTTGAACTGTCACTGCTTTTGTCCCATTAATTTGAATATGGATATTGTCTTATAAAATGCTGTGATAGACTTTCCAGGTGAAGAGTAATTTATATTTGTTTTGATTCAAACCCATATTTTGCTACAGTCCCTTCTCTGTGCATTGCTTTTTAAAATTTCAACAGAACTGTTAATGGAGTAAGGCAGCAATTAATGAGACATTTTGAGTTTGCTCCATATATGTGGCAGGTTTTGGGTTCTAGAATTTAAAAAGCCCACAAAGCCAAAACCTGTATAAAGTGCAAAGAGGAAGATGTGCTTTTAAAACACCCTGAATAAATGACATTTAAAAAATAATTGTGCTGTTATGCTAAAAAAAAAAAAGTAAAAATTGTTATACATTAAGAGGAGTAAAGAAAAATGAAGTGGTATAATGTAGATTGCAATGAAGAATTGATTATTGAAAGAAAAAATTTCTTTATGCATAGAAAATTAGTTTATTATCAACCTTTTGATCCCTCATTTTAAAAGAACTTAACATAAAAATTTAAGGCTACTTCAGCTAGGAAAGTCAACTTTAGTGATAAATTCATGCATTTAGGGGTCAAGAATATGGTCAGGACTGTGGCATGACTTTTGGCTCTGTAACTAAAGAAACTGGTTTAAGAGCTGCAAATTGTATCAGCTGCAAGCTTTTAGCAGCCTTTCAGGCTCATTAATTACATCTGATTGTTGGGGTATCTTAAATATAGAATCAAAATAATTCTAATAAGTTTATTAACTCCTGTGGCCCTTCAGTCCAGCACTGCCTCTCTGAAGGAGTCACTGCCAGGATTGCATGGCAGAGCGAGTGAAGCAAATCTAAACAGTTCAAGCTCTGCATAGCCCAGCGTTTCTGCTGGGCCAGAGATATTAATTGAAATCAAAAGTTGGTGATTTAATCAAAAGTGTATGTTTCTGCAATCTCTCTTTTACATTTGCAATGTTGAGGCTTGCACATCTGAAAGTGGTTTTTTGAAAATGGCATGGAGTAAACACACATTTAATTTTTTCATGGAAACAATGGATAGATTGGATATTTGATCTGCCCTTTGCATGCTGGTTCTGCTTTTTCATTATAAAACATAAAATGTATATATGCACATATAGTTTTAACATGCCTGTGACAAAATCTCTCAACCAGCAACATTTGTGGAGTGTGTGCAATTGAGCTATGAATGCACCTCAGAGGCAAATTACAGCTCCAAACAGGCAACACAGAGAGATGACTTTTAAAGTATTATTGCAAGATTCCTGTTGAATTCCTTTCTTTAATCAGGATGGTAGTGGTATTTACTGGCTCTCAAAATCCCAGGGAGGGGGAAGAATTTTCATCACAAATGGGTAGTGTTCTGCAGATGTACAAAGCAAACAGAGCCCTTTTGAAAGACTGAGACTAAGGATGGGGTTCACACATGTAAGTAACTTGAAATATTTTTGTTTACAGCCACAGGTGAGTATCTTGATTTTGATAAGACTTGATAGAAGTAGATACAAACAGGAACACGAAGACCATGTTTCTCTTCAGAATAAAAACAAGGACAAAAAAATTTAAGCTGAAGGCAAGAGTGTCTCTTCAGGAGCTGATTTCTTTTCCAGCCTTGGTCACTTGAACTCTGTAGGTTTAGGTGTGGTTTGACTTTGCTTTGGTTTTGTTTTGGGGACTCTGGTTTGTTTTTTTTTAGCAATTCTTAGTTTGCGTGTGCTTGTGTTATCTTTCAGTGCCAAGTATTTAGATTGCATTAAACACTTCTGATCTGAGTTTTGTACAGATAGCTTTTTGGTTTGTTATTTCTAGATGATCATTTACCGAGAGAAAACCCCCACACCTAAACCAGTGAAAAACATAAAAGTATTAAGGGTTCTGACAGTGAAATACTGTCTGTCTTTCCCCGGTGCTTATGTGAAATGATCTGGCAAAACAGATACTGAAGAAATAATGTATTTTTTGTGGGCTTTCTCAAATGATAAATGTTCTTGTCTCTCTAGAGAATTTCTTACCAAATGCTGATTTTTGCAAGCCGACAGAATCAGCATTTCAAGTATTTTTTTTTATAATGCAGCAAATCAGAAGTTGTGCCTGCTTCATCTTCTAGACAATTGGAAATTCATTTATCAGAAGTTTCCAACTATGCCTCTAATATCTCATACTCTTTTTTTAAGCAAGTCACTTGTTTATAGCAAAGTCAGAGCTATTTTCTCTCCTTTTAATAACAATACACATGTATTATTGCCTCTGTTACAAATTATGAGAATTATCAGTATCTCTTAATGAAATAAAATTAGGGAAGATTGAAAAAACTGAAGGATTTTTTTTTTAAATAAAACAAAATTACAACTTTGTAATCAGCTTCATTTTTTTTACAGGGAAGGGAAGTAATTTAAGGCATTGCTTGTATGAGCAGCTTCATAGTAGCAGTACACCAAGGTAGTTTGCAAGTTTGGTGTATCAAGGCCCAAAAGCTTGTTTTTTTCCACTACTCATTTTGTTTTGCTGGAAAAATAGTGCCATGCTACTTTCTCAAGATGTCATCAAAATATAATAATTTAATTTTAAAAAAATTTCAAATTTATTTCAGAGGAATTATGCCTCTTTTGTTTTAATTTATTGAAACTTAACCCCAAATTTAATATGTAAAAATTTAGTGGTGGGGAAAGGATGAGGGCCTGGAGGTGAGAGAACCTCTGCAGTGAAAGGAAGAGAATGCAGTGTTAACGATGACCTTTGTTGTGGTTTTATTGTGGTTTGGTTTTGTTTTTTCACTATCCTGTGTGATTCAGGTTTCTTGCATTGATAGTTTTTATAAAATCAGGTTCTTTGTGGGTGGAATCTAAATCCCAGCATCCTGCAGAGCGAGCACTGAGGGCACAGACACACCCAGGTCAGGCTGGCACCTCTCCTGTCCAGGCACCAGGAGAGCAAAAACAGCTGCAAGTTTTTTACAACCACATACTTTTCCACATACTTTTCCTGTTTTGCAACCTTCCAATGATGGCTGAAAAATGATAGAAATGCTTTTTTATGGCAGTGGAATTCCAAATATAAAATATGTAATACATAAGCCTCTTGCTTGCCAGGGTCTTGCAGGCCAAGCTCTCCTGGTTTTGTTGCAAATGTTCTTGAAGGTTTCCAGAACTAAGCAGAGTTGTACACCATGAAACATGTGGGGTCTTTTCACATAGATCTGAAATAATATCTTCTGTTTCTTCCAATTTCTACTTTTGTTTTGGGACTTTGGCATTTGAATTATGAAAAAATGCCTTTATTTACTATGAGCTGGCATAATTATAAGATCATAAATTACAAGTTAAGAAATCATTCACATCTCTTTTGAGTGCAAGTTATTTTTAGTTTTCAAAAGCACCAGCTACTCAACATTGAGAAGTGTGGCTTTTTAATGTGCTTTCACAAGAGCCTAATAGACCATGTGGTAGGGCTCTGTGTGCCTAGAAAATGTTGTGGATTTCAACAATTCCATTCAGTTTTCAGGCAAGCACAGTGAGTAATTGCCTGGCTTTCTTCACTCAATGGCAAAGCTCAAATCAATAAATCTGATGACCTGAAAGCTGCCTCTTCAAGTGATGCATTTTAGAATACTTTCTAAAAACTCAAAGGTCAAGTCTAAAGGAAACATTTTTATCAGGAGGTGATGTGTTGAACATGATCTGTGCAGCTGGAAATAAGTGATTCAAATTTGTACTTGATTTGTTTTAAATTCCCCAAAGCTTCAAATCCTGTGGGATGTGGACAGACGTTGACGACATTAATTAACTGGCAGTGTTTTCAGTTTACTGATCATTTACTGCATTTTATCATGGTGTTGGTTGCAATAGCATTTGCCTCTCTTGTCTACTGTGCTCTTATATTTTCTCCAGTGAATAAAAAATAAAAGTGCATTTTTCTATTTTAGAAAAATTCCTTTTATCTCGAGTAATGACATAAATGGACTTCAAGAATGAAATCAGAACTCTCTTGATGGTATTTAAGTGCAGATCAAAGGGGGAAACCCCAAATCTCTCTGCCTGCCTCGAGGGAGTAAAATGCAAGGGGTTTGTTTGAGGTTTCTTAGGTTGCTAGATTGCTATTAAGGTCTCAAACCAGAGATTTCCTGACAGGCAATAATGTGGAAAAATGAAATTATTGCTGAAATTACATATATAAAAAAATTGCCCTAAATATTTACTGACAACTTTGTGTTTTTAACTTTGTTCCAAAATTGTGTACAAATTATGTTTTATTCAATATTGTTTCATTATCAAAATATTCACACAAATTTTTACAGAAAAATGTAAAGTTTAAAGGAAGTATAAAGTGTCAGTCTATCTTGAAAATTAGTTTTGTTGGGGGAAATGGGTCCAACATGTGCAGGCCTTCTCTTAACAGAAGAGCCCTTTCTTGTCTCACCAGCCAGGACATAACTGGTCCTGGCTTATTCACTGTTTTGAACATTTTAATGTTCATCCAGCTGCTTTGAACCACTGTTTTTGCTCACCTTACTCTCCATTGTCTCTCTGGAGTTCTATAAGAATTATCATTCTGCAGGCGAATTTTAATGATAATTTTTTTTAATGATACCATTTAATTTCATTCATTCAAACACCGTGGGCTGCCCCAAGAGTCTGCTGGAGAGGTTGGGGAGATAATTTTGGCACAGGGGCTTAATTGGCAGGAGGCAGGTGCGCCTTCCTCTCCCTCCCTGTGCCATGGAGGTGCAGGTTTGTGCTCAGGTGAGGGGTTTGGTATTGGGCAGGGATCAGTTCAACACAACTGTGCGTGTTTTAGAGAGAGAGAGAGGCAAAGAATGGCCAGAGTGGAAGCCAACAGTTCTCCGAGTACAGGCTGCAGTGGAACAACGTGGGGAGGAAGAATGTCCTCAGCATTAAATTATTTTTAATAATTAATTTTTACAAAGCTTTCTTATAAACACCGGTGAGGAAAAAAGTATTGATATGCAGAAAATAGAGGATAAAACTTGTTTTGAATATGTTTTTAGTGCTTAGGCATTCTGGGAGTTATTCACACTGTGAAATGTAATGCTCATATTGGATAAAGAATGCTTTGATGCTTGTGTTTAGATGAAGGCTCAAGTTGATATGCTTTGTTTAGGCTTTTCTTTGCATGAAAAGTTAAGCATGTCTAGATAAGCTTGTAGTGTAAGTACTCCTAATGTAAGTGTTGGATAAATCTTGTGAAATAGGCATCTGCAGGAAGTTCAGCTGAGGAGGATTCTAGGTTGCTAAGGCAGAGGGATTGCCAATCATATCACTGTTTTTACATGATTTTTGGAGGAGATACAAGGATTTTTTGTTACATTTTGGCTCTTGTTTAGTTGCGGGGAAGAGTATTTAAACATTGTGAAGGGGAGTTATGGTTTTCCTACAGTGCATGAGATAAATATTTTCATTATTTTTTAAATGGACTTCTGGTTCTAATCCAGTTGTTGTCTCCCCATGACAGCATCTTGGCACAAAGCAGCCTGCTGTCATGCAAATAAACATCAAATAAATGAGGAATGTCAGAAAAAGTGTAATATAAAACGAATAATTAGTTGTCAAAACTTGAGCTGGTTCCCTGTGAGTAACTTTTCCCTATTTTTCTTTTCTTCTTCCAGAAATACAAAGAATATGAGAAGGATGTTGCAATAGAAGAAATTGATGGCCTTCAGCTTGTGAAAAAGTTAGCAAAGAATATGGAAGAAATGTTTCATAAGAAGTCTGAAGCCGTACGGGTAAGCAGCAGATCGATCTGCTATTTCTTTTTATGATGTAAAACTAAATGTATGGTTTAGGCTCTGCTCTGAAGGCTGTACTAGCAATTGAAGGTGCTGAAGTGGAAATGCTAAAGCATTCAGAAGTATTTTAGAATCACTGTTCAAGAGAATAGATTTAAATTATGTATACCATCAATAGACAAATGTAAGAGTGTGCAACGAGGTTGGGACTACCAATTTCCAATACGAGTTTGTAACATATCACTGTGTGCAGTGAAACCTAAGTGCATATGGTTGAAATGTTGCATTTTAAAATATCCAACCAAAGCAGGCTTAATTTCACTGCTCACTATTATAAAAATAGTATTAGAGGGAAATATCTGAGTTCAGTAACTGTCCTTTAGTTCAGCAAAAGATGCAAACACTTCAAATGGTAAACATTTTAATTGTGGTAAGTACTACATCACTCTTTAGTGATGATTGTTATTAATTATTATTAATGATCATTGAACAACCAGACTGCTCTCTGTATGTCTGTAAGGTTTTGTGCTTTTTTTGCCTTTTCTTTTTTTGTATTTTTCTATCTCCATTCTGATCCTCCTTTTGTAATAGCTTTGGTGTTTATTAGACTTAGTATAAAACAAAAATAAAAGTTCATTTATTATATCAAATAGGAGTTTGTTGTAAAATGTGTGGTCTAAAGAGTGAAAAAACAAATCTTCCTGGTGTACTTTTCCTTTTGCATTATTCTTTGCTAGAAATTGAGGTGACTGCCTGGAACAATGTGGCATCACCCCTGTCAGCAAACTCACAGGGCATTCTGGTGATGCTGTTTGTCATCAGCTGCTCTATTTCAGCCAGACTTAGCTGCTCAATTGAGCTGAAGATGCTCCTGTCTCCACTGCAGAGCTGGAGGTATCACCCGAGGACAGGGATTCCTTTTGTGTGACTGAGGATACAATTCCACCGTCAGCCTTGTATTATTTGTTATGGTGCAAAAGGGAGGAAGGAATTTGGCTACGTTTAAGAGGTTGAATTTTCAGGGCTGGCAGTGAAGTAAAACATATTTCAGCTTGTAAAACTGAGCTCACTTGGCAGGGAAGCAGAGAAAGACAATAAACATGGAACCCCGCAATGCTATTTTTACAGTGTGTTTTTCAGGGGAAAAACTACACTTTAATATGTGCGCTACAGCTTCCAGAAGTCTGAAGAATATTGACTTGGGGAAGGGGGAGGACTCTTTTTCCTTGTTTCTTTGCGGAGGAAACTGCTCCCCTGAGACCATAACGTGAACAAAGCATTCTTGGAGCAGCACTTGTTTAGCGCGAGAGGTGACCAGCGAGCCGCGCGCTTGGCTGGTGAGGGAATAGAATTCCATCAGGGAGGAGTGGGGTGGGGAAGAGCAGTTTGTGTCTCAATTAGAGCTTCATAACAAATGCTTAGAACAGGTTTGGTCTCTTCATACAGATGGTGTTTTTATTTAAGGGGGAAAAAAAAATACGGGATCAATATAGACAGACCACCATGCTCTGAGTGAAAACAAGCCCGAATTCCGCGAAGTTAAACCATGCGTGTAATCTTGAGTGAATGGATTTTAGTGCTGGAAAAAGTGACTGAAATCCAGAGCCGTTTTGGAAGGCTTCCATCTTTGGAAAGGAAGCTAAAAGCATGGTTTGGACAGGGTCACTTCTTTTAAGAAATCTGTTTAGTGTGCTTTCAAATTAAGCTATTAATTTTGGCTTAATTATATAAATTGGTTCCTTCTTGATGCTAGAGATGTAAAGAGTGACCCATTCTGTTCTGGTAGTAAGTAGTGCTTGGTAATTTGCATCTTGAGAAGTACAAAAACCTTTGGTACAACAGGGGTTTAGCATAAATTTCATCCTTGGTTCATCACAACTAATTTTCCCCTCATATTTGGGGAGGTGAGATGGGAATTAGAAAACTCCTTTACACTTAAGAGCTCTGTTTCATCCTGGTGCTGGCTCATTTTGTCTCTAAAATATTTGAATTTTGACATAAGGTTTTGATGGAAACTTGTGCAAGAGCACTGAAATGTACAATTCAGAGCAATATGTATATTGGTGGTGATGTCGGAGGAAGTACTAAATGAGGAATACCATACAAAATATCCCTCAGCCTTAGAAATAACGGGGACATGATTGTGAGGCTGCAAATCCAAGGACTCAGAAAATGTGTACCAGTATTAGCCCAAATTGTTACCCTACACCGCTGAATGAATTTGCTTCAAGTACACATCAAAATCCATTGTTGATTAAAATGTTTTATCCAAAAGCATTTTGGGCTAAACATACTTCTTCAGGTGTTAGCAGATCTAGCACTCTGAAAATGTTTGGAAATTCATAGCACATAAAGTGTTTGATTTGTAGAAAAGGCCAAGAAGAATGAGTTTTTGTGGAGGTTCTTTTTTGGTGTCTTTTTTTTGTGATTCTGCTTAATGCTTTCAAACATACGAACTTATTTGAAGCTACTAATCACATGTGAACTCTTCTCCCTTCTCCCTCTTAATATTCTGGATGAATTTTTATCTTTCTGTCTCATCGCTTTTCATAGTGATTAGTTGGTTCAGTGTGATTTTTATCATATTCATTCCCTGTTTGAATTACCCTTCAGTATGCAATTATCCTATCACAGATTGTCCTAGTTTTGTTCTGTCAGATACATAAGATAAATGGAAAACTGAAAGTACTAAACCAATTATATAACCTTTTGTCATCTACTTTCTGATGGAAAACCTTGCAAGCAACATTCCCCCCTCCTTCTCCCCAGTGTTCACTATTTACCTTGGGTTTATGTCAGTTCAGGATATTCCTGTTAACCATTTCTTTCCTAATGCTGCCCTACCTGATTGAATTTCAGGCAGGCAGGTTTGTGTTTTATTTTGGACTATTTGTGACATGAATTAAGTTAAAATCCCTGAGCTGTGGTTTTGATTCAATGCCGCTGGTGTTTTGTTTCTATCTGTGACAAAGGTAAATGGATCCATTTACTTTTAATATTACAAAGCTTGAGATGGGAAAAATCTTACTGCCCATAAGGTGAGAGACACAGAAATGTTTCCTGCACTATTCAGCAGTTGTTTTAATTTTACAGCCAAACACAAATAATCCCTTTGAGATCTTTGTGTAGTCTGCTGTCACTTGAGGTATTGCTGCTTTTCTGGGACTTTTACTTATTTCACTCATAGGAAGTTTTGTTCATTGGTCTTAAAGTTATCTGTGATTTCTTTTGAATATAATTTTTAGAAGATTTTATGAATACTTCAGTGACTTTTCTAATTTGAAACGGAATGGGAACGAATTATGTGACATAATGCTCAGTAAGTAAAAATGACCAGGGCAACAAACTTGATAGTGAAAAAGAGGTTAAAATTGTTCATTTGGTGCTTTTACTTTTCCTAGTTATTGGCATACTGGGAAAAAAATTGAAGGCTAGAGGGAAGAGAAAAAAATAGCAAAATGAAAGGTAACGAAGTTATTAGGAATTATTTGATAAGCTATTATAACTTCAGCTTAGTACTAAAATTTTGATTTTCATTAATATTTCTTTGCAAATAAGGAGGTGCTATAAAAATTATTGTTGATTCGCTGCTATGATGGCAAATCAAGTGTTAAGGATGATTTTTCTTTAAGGCAACTACCCTTGCTGCAGTGGAAAATGCAAATAAGAGGCTTCTTTTTATTAACTTTTCCTACTATAGCTACCTGGTGTTCATTGTGAAGCTGATTCTCATTATAACTGTACTGTGAAAAGTAATTGCTGTTGTACAGTAATTCAATTTCAGTGCATTCATGCATCAGTAAACCAGCGGGGTTTATCTAGAGAAACCTGGGACTCTAAAGCCTTTTATCATGAAATTCCACACGCAGACAGATGTTCTTCCAAGGAGTAGAATATCAGCATTTACATTTAACAAACATTTGCAATGAAGAGAAATGTTTTTCTTTTTTTTTTCCACTGATGATTTTTACACCAGTCTTTAAGCTTTTTTTGGGTACTATTAGGATGATGTGGTTTATGCACAGTTTGAGCAATGTACGTGTTTGAGGTGTTTGTGCTTACTCATATGCAAATGTGGTGTGCACATTTTTGTATGCACATGTATATTTGTGTGGGTTCAGATCTTTAGATGTGCATTTTTGGGTTTATATGTGCCATATCAACAGCTTCAATTCACTATGGGTTTTCTGCATGTATATGTACATATATATGTAAGACAGTATTAAACAGCACATGCTGCATTCAGATATTTTCAGGAAAATACTGGTAAATTGGTGTCCTGATCAGTAAATAAATTTTTATTTAAAGTGATGTGTTAATGGGTGCAAAATGAACTTGATTTGATGAGAAAATGATCACAGCAAGTAATTCAAATCTGAGAGAAAAAGTTGCTAAGGAGTGCCTCTTTATTCAGAGTATACAAAAGATTTCCATAGAGTGTATGAAAGCTCAGTAAAAAAAATTAATACTGAATACTGTAGTCAATAATTGTAGCTTTATTTACAAACCACCTCTAAATACTTTAATTTTTCCTTGAGTGTACTTGGAATTTACCTTATTTTTAGTGTGTAACTTAGTGGTGAGTTCCTATTTGAGGTAACAGTGAGGAATATTCCCGGTGCATTTTGAACTGATTTTTTTTTTTGGAGACTGTTTTAAATGTGCACCGGCTTGAATGCCCACTGTGCATTTTATTGCACTGTATTTTCATTCTGATTTTCTTTGATCACTTTGATCAGGGCTAGATTGGGAATGGCATTCTTGAGAAGAGAAGCAAACAATCATTCATATTTTATATTTATATAATAGAATAGAAATAGATATTTAATGTCAAAACATATTACTGTTCTGGGCTCACTACTTCAAAGATAGAATAAACTAAGTTTCTTCTTTGAGCTAATTTGCATCTGTAGAATTAGAAGAAAAATGAATATCAATGTGAACTCTTTACAGCTGGAGCTCAATGGGGGCTGTATTGACCCCTGATTTTTTTTTAAATAAATATAGTAATAGAGGTTTTTTTTTAATCTGCAGATGGAAATGAAAAAAAAAGAACCTCAACATAAGTTTATAAAATTACTGAGGGGAAAAAAATTATAGATGGTTGTGGGTGGAAGGAAGTTATGGTGAATCAACCCCATATCACTATAAATAGTTTTAACTGACAGAATAAAGACATAATGAATAAAGGAGAGATGGCTACAGTTGTGTTAATTACTGCTAACAAATTAAAGGTTTTCAGCAATATTTTTGTATTCAAATTTAGTATTATAACTGTAATTGTTGCTATTTAATTTTGGTGTCATTTAAATTTGCTCATAGTTTTACTGGTCTCCTTCATGTGTCAGTAATAAATTTGTGTTCTTGAAAGCATGAAGAGTTTTATTTTTACTTTTTTGAAAATTGGAATACAGTACAAAATGAAAAGATGGATAGCAATCCACTGACAGTGGAGTATTCAATAGCATAATGCATAACCTTGATAGCCATGATCTGGAGAATATTTAAAGGCACAGTAAATTTTTTTTCTTCTTTATTGCTATTGGACTTGAAGATTGCTTTTGGTAAATGTGTAGAATTTAGGATAGTAAACAAATGAGGGATTGTCAAACATATTCTAGTGCAGATCAACTAAATCCCACCTTGCTGTTTCTCTTTTTAGTTCTTTGGGTTTGTCAAGAAAGTTTTGTATTTGTAAACAGATACAGCTATGAGTTCTGAAAGGGGGAAAAAAATAATTTTATTGAAGTGTGGGTGTGCTTGTTTTCTCTTCATCCTTCATTTCCATCCCATGGCTGCGGTGTGAGAGCTCAGACTGTCCTCAGGTGCATTTGCTGGTAAACAGGAGGAATGAATGAAATGAATGAAACAATTTTACCTGTGTGTAATGGAATAAATATGGAATAGACAGCTTTAATGGAAGTCAGTTTTTCTGTCTGTAGACCTCTCTGAATCATAGCAGGGAGCCCAAGTGCATCGATGAAATATTTAACTTTCCTATGTCCTAACCAGGTTAGCTGAGTTGTCAGAACAGGTCCTGGCGGGGGGCAAGAGGTGAAACATGGAAAAGCTCAGTGGGAGAGAATGAAAAGAAAACCAGTGAAAACTTCAGGGAGATGTTTCAGGGGATATGTGTTTGCCAGGATTTCCAGGGAGTCATGTACAGGATGTGCAATATCCAGGAATTCCTGCTCCCAGCTCATCCCTGCTGGAGAAAATTCTGCTACAGCTCTGCAAATGTGGAGCTTTCATGTCTGGGTAGAGTTGAAATAAATATCTGCAAAAAGTAAAGCCTCTTGAACCATCTTGGGATTTGTCTGTCTTTAAAATCCTGGCCTGTTTGTATGCTAAAGGAAAAAAAGAATCCATGGTCTAGTCAGTCTTAGGAAATTTAGTGAATTTCTTGGAGTTCAAATTTAGAAAAAAAGAAAAAGTAGTCATAACATAAAAAGGAGAAAAATTAAGACTTGTAAAGAAAACTTCAAAGCATTTGCTGCTGGAGACAATTATGATGGTCTCACCTCCAGTGACAAGAAAAGAAGGGAGAAGTATTTAAAGATAGTGCATTCAACTGTGTAGTATTTATGTGAAAATACAGTGAGGAAATCCACCTACTTCACTGACTAGTTCCTATATTAGACTTCACTGCAGCAGAACATACCATTCAGTCTCTGCAATCAATATAAAATAGTGTTTCAGAGAGCAGGAAAAAAGAGTAGTTTTGAAAGAATGAAGTAGGATAAATTAGTCTCATTTATCCTTCTTTCTTATCAGTGTTTTAGGGTATTAGCATATTTTAGTGCTTTACATTAACATTAATTATTTTAACAAAGTCATATTGTCCAACTTTCTGTTGAATGTGGGATTTAAACTTCAAATAGTAATATTTTAATTAAAACTTAATTTCACTTGCACAGCTGTCATCTTCTCAATTTTCAATTAGGATCCTGATCTCATATTGTAAATACATATCATTGAATCTATTTGTTGGAATTATAAAAATAAATACTGGTACTTTTGTGTCAAAGAAATGTTAGATGTTCAGTGTCATGTTAATTTTAGAGGGTTTATTGATACCTATTTTTAATTGATTATAAATATTCTCTTGAGATGATGCACTATAACTTGCTGATCATCTAACATTAGCCCATGTTTTGAAACTTTGTGTTCATTTGCTTTAATGCTTAGGTAATAAAAAAGAACTTTTCTTTTAGAGATTGCTCAGGGTGTGCAGAGCAGGTTTCCAAGCTGCTGCCTCCTTTTTCCATTCCGTGAAAGATTCCAACTCCTCTGCTCCAGGAGCAGCAGTGAGGAGGAGCCTGCTAATGGCTTTCTTGGAGGCATTTAATGAATGGTCATTTATCAATATCTTGAGGAGGAGAGAGACTATCATCTCTGTGTGATTCTTCATTTTGAAGTGCTCAGAAGCATTTCAGTGAAAAGAGGTGTAAAGAGAATTCATGAGTGTTTTTTTATGAGCATTAACCCTTTGCTCTGCTCTGTGATGGAGCTTCCAGCAGGGACTGTGCTGGCCCAGCCTGCCCTGCCCCTGGAGCACCATTGCACGAGAAGAGCCTCCTACACACTGAACTGAGGGCAAACACCCCATTTATCCTCTTCACTCCCACCTTTCTTGAGTTTGGCTCCAGTGTAATTAGGTAGGAAGAAGCCTGCTTAATCTAAAATACTTCCAGTTTAGTTGATTTTTTTATGTCTCTAACAGCTGATTCTGTATTCCAAACCTGCCCAGCAGTGGTCGGTGCACTTCCTTGCTCTCTCACCTTTTGGATTTTTAACACCTACTGCTTCAAAAGTTATTCTGCCTCATCTTTTCTCTTGACACTATAGTTTCTTTTAGATTCTAATTTGAATGGAATTATACCTTATAGGTTTATAAAATAAACTCACTGTGCTCCTTCTCCCAGCTGAAAAGCTTCTTTGAGACTGGGGAGCTTCATGGACTCTCACAGTGTCCTTTTTAAGCTCATCCTCCCAGGGAGCTGCTGACAGGGATGGGGGTAAAGAAACTCTTCCCAGCACACTGAATTTCAGGTGGTCACAGTTTCTGCTGCAATTAAATCAGAATGTCATGATTATCACTACTGGTGGTATGTGAAACTGTTTTGAGAGACAAAAGCAGACCAACAATGAGATAAACTCCTTTCTTTTTTTTTTTTTTTTTTCCTTTGGAAAAGCAGGGGCTTATTTTGAGAGTGAGTTAACCAAACATCTAGTTAATGGTTTTGTTTTGAACTGTATTTAATAGCTGTCTGAAATACAGCTGCAATAAAACATCAGATTTGATGCTGTAACTAGAATTTCAAATGTTCAAAACTCATCTTCCTTTTGATGAATACCAAGAAAAAGGCTCAAGTTTTGTTTGCTAATGTTAGACTTCTGCATTGTCCTGGCTTGTACTTCAACATACTTGCAAATTGGCAATAGCTCTTAAAAAGGAAATCTCCCTTCTGGCTTCCACAGGTGCTTGCTTACCTCCCCTTTCTCCTTTACTTTTACTCCACTGAGCTGTGGCAGGGCTGTGCAGAAGTCTGAGAATTACCCAGTGCAGAAACTCCAAAACAAAAAGCTAAGAGAGGCTTTCTTTCCCTTAGATTAATTAGCATCTTGCTCATTGCATGACATTAAAAATATTTGCGAGAGTAAGGCCCAGGAAAGAGATGGGAGACAGGAATGAGTTGGATCATGTGATGCTTTTATATTTTCTCATGGAAGTGGTGGTGATGACCTAGAACTCTATTGAACCAACAATTTGGATGATTTTTTTTAAACTCTGGTGACTCTGCAGCTGTTTAGGAAAATAATCCAATTACTTATAGGTCCCTTCAGGTCTGACATTTTGTGTGTAGCTGGGCTGAAATGTGCTTTGCTGTACTAAGGGTGAGAATCTCCTCCTGTCTGGAGGTGATGAGTTCCTTATGTGTGGTGGCAGCAGAAAGCTGAGCTCCCAGTTCAAACTGTGAGTGTCTGAGCAAAAATGCTTCAAATCAGTAACCTGAATCTCTAGAGGTTCAGTAAAATATAAACAAGGGTTAAAATTTCATTTTCCTGGGGAATAAGGCAAGGTGGCTCCCACATGGCACACATTGGTAGATTTGAGCTTCTGCTGGATAAAAGGACCCATCCTGAGTCTCATAGGGCACAAATTCTGTGGTACTTCAGTCTGTGACACTGGAGACCAACCAGCTTTAGGGCTGATAGGAGGGGTGGAAAGACTCTTACTAAAACAATAGTCTTGCTGTGGATCGATTTAACTAATTGATCAAATTATGCCTAAAATTGAAATGTTAATGGATTTCAAATTACTTCCAAAGACAGGCTCTGAATGTGAGGTTTCACAAAAATGTCTAGGCAGAGCTTTCCATGTGCACAGCCAGCAGCATCCTAATAGATTTCTGCTGGAGATTCAGGATTTGTGGCAGGAGCAGCTGAGGCCCCCAGCTCTGGCAGGAACTGCAGCACACTGGGGTGAGAGCAGGTGCAGAATCTGACACCTGGAATGGAACTTTTCTGTTTTGAGGAGACACAAAGTTAAAAATCCCTGGGTGGGGGGGAGCAAAAGTGAGAACTTTGATTTTTGTAGTGTTTTAAATTTGGAAGGAAGATTATTATTAGTTATATGGATTAGTTATCCTAATCACTGTGTCATTGCTACAGGGGCTATGGTAAGAACAAGTTTAGTAATTTATTTCAGGAGCATCTTGATTTCAATGCCATGTAATTATGCCACATTACCTTTGGTGTATGTTTTTAAATTATTTGTAGTGAGGGGAACAAACAATAAATTATAGAGATCACTTTTTAATTTCCTTTACCTCCACATGAATAGATACATAGCCATGTATTCTTGGCCAACATGCATTTCTTTGTCATTTAAGCTAGCACAGCATATCTTGGATGATTGCTTCTGGTGCTGTGCAAGTACTCCGGGAGGACAAATTGTTTGAGTAAATCATAACAAAAGAGGTGTTTCATGTAAGAAATAAACAGTTCCAAACTAATACCATAAATTGAAATTTTATTGATTAGTCTGTGGTTTTTTTTTAATATAAAGTTTAAATTACAGCAATCATTGTGGCACAAAGCACCACAGAAATACTACATTACAGAAAAATCTTGTGCCCTGTATTTTCCATGGGTCATTTAAGAGCAGTGGTATATACAAGCAAAAAGAAAAAAACTGCTTTGGACCCGTGAGTCTTTGTTTTAAAAATAAGCTGCAACTGGAGAAGCAAGGCACAGAAAAAGGCACAGCAAAATCTGTGTGCAGAAATAGCGTTAGGGAGTGTTTGGAGATTTCATGTGGCTTCACATGGAATGTACACTACAGCCTCCCGAAAAGGATTGCAGGGCTGCTTTTTATACATCAGAAAAAATTTCATTGACATCTCAGGATAATTCTTTAATTCATAAGTATGAGGACAAGAGATTACTTAAAACCACTGCTGTAACTAGTAAACCTTTGGCACAAGTTGAGAACCCTGGTAAACATCTTTATTTACTACTTTATACCTTGATTTCTTTCATCAGTGAAGTTCTGATTTTGAAACCCCTTGGGACTGGCACAACATGGGGATTCTCTCCTTTTTTAACACACTGAGCAGGCTAGAATAACATCTATTATTAAAAAAGATTGGCTTATAATTTTCCATTATATTGTAAAAACTGGGTTTTGTCAGTAAAATAATACTTTTATAACTCATTTCCCATAACTTGTAGTGAGGTGATAATTTAGCAGTCTGTAAATGTGCCAGTAAATTAGTAATTCTTGAGTCATTAATTTTGCATTTATCTTAATTGTGTTACATCTATGGATATTTATGGGGTTTTACTTTTTTACACTTGAAAAACATTACTATTGAGATGGGTTTAAGAAACTAAATAACCTTAATGGGAATATTTTTGACATAAAAAAATGGAAATTTTGCCTTGATTTGTGAGTTAAGCAATTTTCATTGAAATGTCACTATGAATTGTTAGAGAAATGGGAATAGTTATTTTCCTTTTGCTTTTAGATAACTCCATGCTCATGATCTGGTAATTACATCCCCAACCTCTTGATCTTTATTTTTTGACAGAAGTTCAATAAGGAATTGGATAAATTGATAAAAGATGAGTCCATAGGTGGCTAATTAATATACTAATGGACAACCTTTAAATCGGGAAGCCCATAAAACACTGATTGCCATAAGCTGAAATCATTTACTGAGAAAAGAGACAAAGGCTTTTGTCCTATTTCTCAAGTTCTTTACTCCAGCAATCTCTGCTGCAAAGGGGTTGGGAGCTCTCCTGTGTCTCTCTGAGCTGAGATTCTGTTCATGGCTCAAAGAGTTCAACCTAAAAAATTATTTGATGAATTCTGTGTTTTTGAAAGATCAGATAGTCTGAGCTTATAACACAGTTCTGTGGGTGCTGCTGTAATCTTATTTTTAAAGCGATATTTTATTTGAAAAATGCTGCATGCTTATGGCTTTTTCCTCTCCTCATGCATCACCTTGTTTTTTAAGCTTGAAGAAACTGAACCATGCAGGTGGCACTGGCCAGGCTCTCTTGTGCAATCCCAAAGCAATGTTTAGGGGAAACTCAGACCTTTGCATATTGAGTTTTGCAGGACTCATATGTTTTTCTTTCTATATATGTGGAATATGAGTGGAACAGGTGAGAGAAAGTAGTTGTGTCATCATAATCTCTGATGATACAGTCAGGTCATGGCACAGAAGATGATGTGGTTTTATTACAGAACTAGCAGAGAAATAGAGCATAGTTTAAAAATGATTAAAAAGTGAAGTACAAAGCAATGGCTCTTATATAATATGTTCTTAAAACATTTTTATGGCACGTATTATCACAATCTCTAGGCCTATGTGTTTTTGCTGTTGGCAGCTTGTTAGAATGTGGCAGGTAAAGGAGAAATATTATCTTCAGTAATTGCAAAATTGTAAAAGTCCAGCTGTTCCTGGAGGATTCCCTGAGTTAAAGGGATATAGGATGTAATCAACACAAACTCTACGTTTTCTAAATGACATAACTAAAATGTTTCCTCTAAAGTAGCACAGCTAAGACAAATGTAGAAACCTTTCATACATTATGCATGAATGAATGAAGCCTTAAATAGCTTCGTTCTGCAGCAGGGGAGGTGAGAATTGTGGGGTAATGTGGTGCTTCCTCAAATTGATCTTGCATTATTGTGATTATGCTGCGGAGCAGGACTCAGGAGGATGCTCAGCATTTCAGGTGTAAGGAGGATGTTGTTCAGGAAGTCAGAGACTTGGCATTTGTGTAAGTAGGCAGAAACATTGTGCATTTCTTCCAGGAGAAGGTAGTGCCAGTCCTGGGGCAGGTGCTCCCTTGGCATAGCCCTGCATTTACTGTGCTCCCTACAAGATAAATCCGCACTGCTCGTGCAAAGCTTACAAGGCAGGGACCCCTGTGGCTGCTGATGTGCATGGTATCCTTGATTTCTGGTTAATTTTAATTTGTTGAAGTAAAAGTCTTCCAAGGCACTTAAAAGGCAAGATAAACTCACAGGCATTCACTCATTGCAACCCCATAAAAGTTTAAAGCTCTGATGTAGAAAAACTTGTGATGTCATGTATAAAATACATTCAGATTAAAAAATAAAAACAATGAAGTTGTTTTTTTTTCTTTATATAACACAAAATGCTTTTTTGTCTTATCATTGCTGCTGGGATAAAGGAAAACATCTTGGACAGTCAATTTGGCTGCTTTTCCTTTCAATCTACGTGTGTGGTGACAAAAATAATTTAGTTTCAAAACCTGCTTAATCCCCTGCATTCAGTCTGTCGCAGTTAACACATTGAGCCATCCTGATTGCAATGTGGACCTTTGTCCAGGCAGAAATTATTAGCACCAGCAACTGATTTCAGAGGGCTTGGACCAGCCTGCAACAGCACATTTGACTTATTGCTAATGGGACTGAATTTAAGAAAGTGTTTTGCAGGAGAAATGTCTTCATTATCTATTATAAATGTCTGTTATTTGTTTCCCTTTATTTGTGTTACAAAGCACTAATGCTTTAGGAAGTGAAATAGGAAAGTGCTATGGTGATTCTTACTCCAGAAATTAATTGCACTGCAATCCTCAGTGGCTGAACATTTAATTTCAGACAAAAGTAAAAGAACATAAAATTAAATCCTGTATGAAATTTCATTCAGTCTGATTTCAGTATTAGTCTCTTATAATGCTTTTTGGGAGACAAAGAAATATTACCTACTGGCATGAAAAGAGCCTATAAAATTTAATAAAAACACAAAGTGGTTAATATACTTTTTTATTGGGGTAAGATTTCATTTTGTTGTTGTATTTTATTTCCATTTTTCCTTCAAAAAGAGCATTTTAAACTCAATATTTCCTCCTGTACAATTCTGCTTCTTTTGAAAATACAGCCTTCCTTTTCTAGTAGTTTTCTTTTGCTGTTTATGAAGAGGTGAGAATAGACAAATTAATCATGACTTTTATTCCTTTCTCTACTCTAAGTGCTTAAGTGTTAGTAAGCTAGGTTAGTCTGCTGGTATTATATCATATATGAATTAGGTGATGAAAATAATTTTGATTTTATTTTTTGTGGAGTAATCAAAACAATACAAAATAACTAGGAAAAGGAATAATTGTTTGATTTAGGATAAAAAAGAAAAATGTAACTAAACACTTTTAATTTGCAGTGTTGTATTTTACTTGCCTACTCTCACTTTTGCATAGTTCCCAATATATTTTCCAGTGTTTTACATATTATCACATTTATGGTTAAAATTGTTCCCCTTTCCCTTTCTCTCACTGGGGAATTTGAGCACTCTGAGCCAAAATTAGCGTTTGGGTCATTACAAAGACACTGCTGATATTGTATTTCATACTTAATGAATCTTTATTGGCATCTGGGTCTAACCTTGACTCTGCTCACTGAATCATAACTTGGCAGTCTCAGAGTAGGTGCTCCACTGTCCTCTCAAATTCCAGCAGAGATAATTTGGTCTTTCCCAGAGATTTCTTTATAACCTGCAGCATTGTGATTTTTAAAAAATAGTAATAATAAAAATAAAATTATTAATGCAAAATAAAGCTTCAAAATGAAAGTCATATTAGAGTTAAACTTTGTAAATTTAATATGATTGGATTGGTAGTAAAGGTGATGTTATCATCTTTTGTGATGTTCTGCTAAAACCAAGCTTCTTCATCTCATCATCTCAGGTCTCAAGGCTTGGTATGAACCTCAGAGCTTTCAATACATGGAATAATTTTTTAGCAGAAGAGAATAGAGAAATTCGAATGTCCTCTATGTGCAACAACTGAAAAGGAGCTCATTTCCAAGGCTTAACTTTTAGTATCTTAATGCAGATCTGGAGAGCTCCCCTTACCCTTTTTGGGGTGTGGGAAGCTCTTTCAATGTTTCAGATTAATTAACCAGGACTCTCTATAACTGCTCCTATTCCTTGCTCAGTAATGCTATCTAGCACTTCCAGTATTTCTGTTGTAATTCCTTTTCATCTCAAAATAAGTAGTACAGAAGAGAAAAAAAAAAAAAAAAAAAAGAAAAAATGCTGGAATTCTGAATCGATAGGAAATAGAGGGAAATATATTTTTGAAAGGTAAAAATACACTGAGAAAAGTCCCATTTTTATATAAGTAGAAACTCAGAGAAGACATTTGCAATCCTTGAACACAGATTAATATTTTTTTATCAAAAACATGTATGTTTCTGGTAGCTGAGTGCAAATGATACTGTGATGTGTGGTGACTGGCACAGGAAGCATCATAAGCTTTCACCTGCTGGTGACCCAGGTCTGGTGGTCCAGGCAAGGGGTGCAGCAGGAGCAGCCACCTGGTGCTCACCCTCCAGGCTCCATCTCATCCCATCTGATGCCCCAAATCCTGGCTCATGGTTTGGGAGCTGTGTTCAGGTTTGTGCTGGGGATTCTCACCTTGTGCTTTTGGGTGTAATAAAGGCCCCTGTGAACTCTCTCATTCCTGTGTCAGCTGTTTGCTAATATCACAATTCACAGCACAGCTGCAATTTCAGCAGTACAGGGTTCAGGCCTTAGGAAAGCAATAATGGACTTTAAAAGCTCAGAGAAGAGAAGCAAAGGCAATGGCAGGTTGGAATGCCTTTGTTGCAAGAGGATTGTCACTCTGATTTTTTAAGATTTTCTAAGCCTTCTGATGCTGACATTCTTGCAGCGAACTTTCTCACACACTTTCTGGAAATAACTAATTGTTTTGCATTCCTTCATGGAGGAAGAGAGAGTTGATGGACTGTTGGTTTGTCCAGTGTCATTGGAGAGGTGGCACTGTCACCCTCCAATCCACTGTCACTTTTGGGGAACTATAAATGTTGAAGTCAGAAAAGAAACTTCCCTTTTTTCTTCACCTTGAGGACAGCGGTGTGAGCTTGTGTTCTTTTGTGTCCTATAGCAACAGAGGGTTCCATGCATGTGAATTCCTCATTCTTGAGGAAAGGAGCAGAGGTGGGAGTGAAACCATCACAAAGGGTGGGGAGGATTGCAGAGAAAGCAGCTGCTCTGTTTGCCAGTGCTGTGCTAAGGGAGGCTGCTCAGCTCTTGAGAAGTCCCAGAGCTGCAGACTAGAAGCTTGGTAAAGTATTCCTACACCTCCATGCACCCCAGTGCAGTTTCTGTGCCACCTGAAGGAGCAGCTTGTTTGGTTTTGTTTCCCTCTCTCTGTGGTCAGGCTGCAGACACAGTAGGCTTTGTGGGTTTTCTCTCAGACTGGATAACCCAATACCCAATGGAACAATAACCCTGGAATGTTATGATGGTATGAATGTTATGAATGGTAATACATATTGGATGGTTACTGGGTACTTTATTCCTTTGGATTTCTCCTTTTGGCCACTTTTGATGGGCTCTGTGCTCTGAATGCACACACCTGCTCCCAGGTGCAGGAAGGGAATTCCAGTCCAGCTCTGGGGTATTTAGAGCCTGAGAAGCAGACTCAGCAGCTCCCAAGGAAGGAGAGAGATCTCTGTGTAGAAAGCTAACTAAACTAAACTGAAGTAAGAAAATTTCAGTGCTCAACAATTTCTGTTGCAGGGAGGGTGTTTTTTAAGGTTAGCTCAAATCTAGAATCCATCTACCCAAATAAAAGTTTCTGAATGCACTTTCCCAGATCTTTGGCTGTCATGTATTCAGAGGTCTCTCTCACTAGTACCAGACTTGGCCTTCTCTCCTTGCACACACACAAAATCCTGGTAAATTTTTAATCTAGCTAATTTTTGCAAAACAGCTTTGCGCATTTTGTTTCTATTTGAAATCAAGCTCTGTTTCTAAACCTGAGGGCCATTTAGTTTTCTTTAGTTTTGACGTTTGTGCAGCTCTTGTACTGACAGTTTTGAGGGTTCATAAAGGACCATTTTTTCTTCCTCAGAAACTTGCCTTTGGCAAGAGACACTGTTGCACAGTTAGCCCCTCAAGCTGTGTTTTTTATCTCTTTCTCATTTTAGCAATTAATCTGAATTTTGCCATAGGGAATACCTGGTATTTCTGCTCTGTGGATGTTCCTTACAATTCAGAATATATCGTGATAGGTACTGAGTGGTATAGAAGGAAAAAGTTGAGAGCAATGGATTTTGTGGGATGTAGGTGAAATGTGGAACACTGCAATCCAGAGAGAATATTTAAATGTCTCACTTAAACTGTCAGGCAAAGTAGATATGCAGTGAATGCATATGTTCTCAGAATATCAAATCTGCTCATGTGCTACCTTCAAAGAGAGACTTTGAAATAGGAATTGCAGCTGAAATTAATTCTGTATGGCACTTTCCCTATCTTCTGGAATTGGCATCGAATTTGCCTCAGAACAAGACAAAAGCTAGTCAGACATATAGAGAGCTTCTGGAAATGGTAAAATTCTCACTGGAATTGTGCTACAGCAAAACTAGTAATAAGATTTGGTGTATTCTTTAATTTTAATACTTCTGTCTACTCTATCTGGATGTCACTTAATTAAAAAAGAAGAAAAGGAACACCACCAAGGCATTTATTAATTTTGGGGTAAGCTGTGTAAAATCTGTCAATCTGAGTTCACCATATCCCTGAGATTCATTTTCCTTGGATTTGGAAATAAACCTCAAGGATGAAGTGCCACTATGGCTCATTTCATTACTTCCAGCAGACAATAAACCAGCCCAGAATTAGCATTCCCCCCCACAGCTGTGCCCTTTTCCCCTGTAGCCTTGTGTGGAGGGAGGCTTGTGAGCAGAGGCCTCTCCCATTTCTGCAGCTCTCTGGCTGCTTTAGCCTCTTATCCCCAGGAAGGATCTACAGATCTCAGCACTCGCTCCCTGCCTGCTCCCTGATAATTCCATGGATGCAGATACAGGGATGTACCTGGGATATTAATCTTCCTGCATGTCAATAAGCAAGGTACAGCATTTCTTAACCTCCCTCCTCCCCAGCGCACTTTCTCTGCCACCTGAAGGAGCAGCTTGTTGGATTTTGTTTCCCTCTCTCTGTGGTCAGGCTGTGGACACAGTTAAGCTTTGTGGTTTTTCTCTCGGACTGAAGGAGAGACTTAATTAGCTTTGAAGTTTCCAAATCTGTTTCTGAAGAAGAGATTTGCAATGAGTGACTGTGAAAAGGAGCCTGTGTGGAAGCCAAATCACTCTGGAACCAGAGCAGTGCTGGCTGGGTCAGATGCCTGCTCTAAAATCCTCTGTTAGCACTTGACGTGAAATTGAAATTGGAATGATTTCCATCCCTCTGATAGAACTGGCTTCTCTCACTGCTGTTCAAGCATCTGTGCAGATGATGATTCTGTCCTGATATCTCTTAGAAATCACTCCTAAGTCTAAGAGTGTTTATTTGCTTATTAAGTTCTTAGGGAACCAAAATGAACAAAGCAACCGCAACACCACTGAATTCTCCAAAAAGACTTACCTGTCTGTGCTCAGGCATCATGCGCTGATTCCCTTGTGCCAGGAGTGCCCAGCCCTGGTGGTGATGCAGAACTCTCTGCTACACATCGGGCAAATTCCTTCCCTGTCACCCTGTGTAGGTTTTGAACTTGTGAAAACCAGAAGTTTGCAATAATTTCTGAGAAAGTGGTATCAAGTTTGGCTTTCTCGAGTGAAGCTTTAATCTGGCAATATGAATAATGGGAAGGGAGTGATTCTCTTGATCCCAGAGCAAGGGGGGGGTCTTCGTGGTGTTTTGTCTGGTGGTCCCAAACTTCTAAATCCTGATTTGCCAAAGGATGAATTTGAACCTCTTGAATGAGCACTTGTTGAAGCTGATCCTGACCACTTTCTACTTCCCTCTAAACTCTTGGAATGGCAAATGATGGGTTCTGCTGGATGCCATTCCTGAGATCCCTGGCTGAATTCTGTACTTGGGGACCCTGGCAAAACCAGGTTTCCAAGAGCTGTTGGAGACCCGCAAATGGGTGTGAGTGAATGTGTGATTCCATTGTGAGGAGCATCATCAATGAGGGGCTTCACTTCTGTGGTGCAGGGGAACATCCCCCAGTAAAAGCCTGTGGGAGGTAGGTTTACCTTTCACAGGAGAAGAATGAATTCTAACAGGAATGCACAGCAAATAACCTCTCATTTTCCCTTTGGTCTCTCCAAATACAAAGCACTTTCCTTCTTTCTTGCTCTCCCCACTGTATGCAATGCTAATATATAGGATAAAAAGGCACATGAATGACTGAAGAGTAATCATTAAAAATCAAAACCTTCTCAGGTAACATTATTGAAATTAAAAATGAACAGTGCATACTTATCATATTTTGGGACAAGGAAAAGGTTTTATTTGCGACAAGTTGTGGAGATTGGTGTGCTGCTGACATTCCTGCATGGTGTCAGGTTTGAGATGTTCAATTCAAGCCTGGCCATACTGTAAAGCCAGCTAGCTTGCTACTAATTAACATCTCTTGTAGCTTTGATTTGTTTTAAGACAAATTAGTAGATGTGAAATTCTCATTCTTAGACTTGTTCAAAAATAATATCAGTATATGGCTTGAAAATTCAAGGTTCCTCTGCATTTGAGTTTTTAGAATAAAGCTTTTTAAAACTGCTGCCTTACAATGATGTGCAAAGACAATGTAGACTGAATAGAGTAGGATTTCTGATTGCAAAATGGGAAGTGATGTGCAGAGTCTGTGGTGTTTCATAATGTAAATGTGATAATTGCTAGATGAAGGTTCTTTGGAAATGCTTCTAATATTTGATTTGTCTTTAGCATGACAGAATTTCATAATTTATAATGTTTTACACAATATTAATTGATGTGGAAGAAATCTGTGTAAAATCTGTTAAATGAGCTGAGAACTACACGAATCCAAGTTACTTTGGGGATGTCAGTAGTTAGACATCTCAGCAGAGCAAACCACATAATTTTTCAAGGTTTGATCTTCATACATAAACAATATTTGAATATAGCAGTTGCCACACAGAACTCGAGAATTTAGTACTGTAATGTGAGGTGGCTGAACAGCTGTTTTTTTGCAGTATTGCCAAAATACCTGCAGCAAACATTCACCTGTCTTACAGAGCTAAAATCTCTTTATCATTTTAACTCTTGAACCTGAAAAAAAAAACTCTATCCATTTCAAAGAAGTGATACTTCCAAATAAAAATTAGTTCTAGATGTATTAAACCCAAAAGAGGATAAAAACCCAACCCCAAATCTGAGATTTATTTCTTCATTTCTGAGTAATGTGATGGAAAGCGAGTGGCTTTGCACTGTGTTTCAGGGAGGACGAGTATCCTACCAAGGTTATTAGAGAATTATGCATTTCACCTTTAAAGTGCCACTAAGGCTTATCATTAGCATATCCTTTGATACTTCCATGGCATCAGGAAAGACATAAACCAAAATAGAGAAGGGACTCATAAACAAAACAATATTGTGACTCTTGGCTCACTCAGAATGGTAAATTTTTCTTTACCTTTTCTGCAGACCTTTAAAATGGAGATAAAATTGTTTTAAGAACAGTGCAAACTTGTATCACAATGTAAATGATTCGGGAAATGAGCCCAAGCCAGTGTAGCCTGCATAAATGAAAGTGTTATGTGTGAAACTGCTGTAAGCAGGTCAGAAATAATAATATTGGGGCTTTCTATTAGCTTATCTAGCTTTCTTCACAATCTTTATTTAAGATGGGCTTTTCTGTTGATTCTGAAGTAGATTTGAAGGCAAAGTAGCTGCCTGGTGAAATACTGTGGGACAATAACTTTCTTCCTTTGGAGGTTCCACACTCTCTGTGTGAGCTGGAGTAAACAGGGTAGGGCCGGACTTGCAGATTTCCCTGTTTCTTTGACTGTTTCTTTGCAGATGTTAAAATTTCATATATACAACTCATGTATAAAAAAGGTAAAATTAAGATATTGTGTTATTCTTCTTGCCTGGGCAGAGAGTTCAGAGTGACGCTGGTCAGCGCAACTTTTGTAACAAAATGGGATCTGAATTGATCAATATCCATATTTATAAAAGAGAGTGCTCCATTGTGGTACTTGCAGCTACTGTACTGTTTTATTACTCTAAAAGGGCTTATTCTTTGTTTTTTTGCTGTTTCTCTTAATGAGGAACTGAAATATTTTTCTAGATGTAGCAGTGGAGATCCCTGGGGTTCAATGCCTGCTTTTGGAAATCCCTACTGAATGTCTGAAGAAGAAAGCAATATCCCAACTTTCAAAAATTGAGGATTTAATTGCCATTTGCACGGTCTGTTACACATTTGTGTAATAAAATTGACCTTGCAAGTTTTATTAGTGTACGACTTAGCCATCATTCATACTTCTTAAAGATTCATGGGAAACATCTTACACATTTTTATTTGAATATCGTTTGGCAAACAGTTCAAACACCGATTGGAAAAAGACTTAACTTGAAAAGAGTAAGCAGCATATGCAAAACAACTCCTCAAAATCCCAAAACAACAGTATTTCCCCCTCCTTCCACCCCGAAAAAATGTCTCCCAAAATTCAGCACCAAAGGAATTCAGAGTTGAGGCTGCCAAGATGATACTGCTTAACAACCCTAATCCCAGCCTTTATACCTAAGAGCTCTAAAAAAAAAAAGTTTTTCTTTACTTCCTCAGTCAGTTGAAAACTATCAAGGCCGAGGGGACTGCAGGCATTAAGCCTGACCACCAGGACATGATTTTGGGAAGGCTGGAAATGGCACATTCTTCAGCAAGCCATGTAATGTGTGCGGTGGGAACATGGCAGTCCCCATATGGAAGTCCTGCTGACAGCAGCAAAATAGTTTTTGAGCAGCATGTACTGTTAGCCTGCTCCAAAGAGCTGTGAACTGTGTGGTGTGGAAGCCTGGGAGCCTGCACCAGATCCCTCTTCCATCTGTGCACCACGGCTATGGTGCCAGACAGGTAGTAGGCTCTGCTGTGCTCTGCTACCCTTCATCTGCTTTCATGGCTCCCACTAGTAAAAGCAGAATTACACCGCTGAAATTCAGTTCAATCAATGGAATTCCATATGGCGAGGGGTTGGTTAGTCACTTGCTTTCAATGCAGACTTTAAAGGGCGGGAGCTTTTCATTTTGACGATATTTAGGTTCTTAAAATCAGGAGTAGAGTGCTGTTCAAGTTCCTGGTTTTAATAGATTGTGGGTTTAATACAATTAGAAAGCTACCAACAAACAACCCCACAAAAAAACCCACAAACCAAAACACCAAAAAAAAACCCCCAAAAAAACATGCCAACAAAAACACCCCTCCAACATCTGTAGAAGAAAGATATGTTTTTAACATGCTGGAAATGTGAATGAGTTTGAAAACAGCTAAAGCTTCAAAATTCTATTCTTCAATGTAAGACTAGTTTTTTTGTGAAATTAGATTATTTAAATTTTTTTTTTTACTACAGCAAATGTATCTTAATGTTTGAAAATTTTGCCCAAACTCAAACTAACCAAATGCCCCTATAAAGTGTTTGACTTCCTTTCCCCCTCTTGTTCTTGATAATTTGGTGCCAAGATTACTCACACCTGGTGCTTTTGTTTCTCCTCAGTATTCTGATTGCCTCTTGAAGCTCTTCACAATTTCATTCTTCTACAAATGGCTCAGCTGTCTGGAAAAGGGCCGATTGCTTTTTTGAATTTCAGCATTGAGAAGCTCAGTAAAATACTCTTTTGATCTTTCTGTAATTGTTTTAACAAAAATATATCTGCATTTGTGTTCATTCTTCAACTTTGATTTCTTCACGTATTGAAGTTGCAAATTACTCTGGCTCTATCAGTGTTATCTTCGTTCATCTTCTCAGCTGTTCTCTGTGAGTTCTGGCTTTTACTTTTCTGGTGAAAATAAAAACTTGGATAATTATTTTCCCCATGCTGCTGATTTACAAGCTTTTCTCAGGCCCTCTGTAGTCCTGTTTTGGCCCTTCCTTTGTCCTCTATTGCTGATCACTTTTGGATCTCTCAGTGTATTTCATACTCATGGCATGTTTCATTTGCTCTGAGTATTCTCTGGAACCTCTAAGGAACTCTTCTAAACCCCCAAACCATTATTGAATTATTCCCCAAAAATTTCTGTCCATGATTTAGAAGAATTCTACCTGTGCACTTTTGCATTTCTCAAATGGAATCCAAACATTTCATACCTTCTGTTAATTTATTTATTTCAGTAATTCCTTTGCCTTGCTCTATCAAGATGGTGCTTGTGACACACAGTGGTGGTTGGTGATTCCACCACCCCTGATGTTTTTTTGCATCAGGTACATTGACTAATATAAAAGTTTTTCAGTTGAATCCCTGGAAGTATACCCCTTGTGCTGTATGACAGAATCTGGTTTTACCCCTTTTTATTTCAGCTACTAGAAAAGCCCCAACACTCAAAACATCATGAAAAATCCTTGTTTCCAAGGTCAAGTATTGAAAAAGTAGAAATGCCATTTAAGGTTGGCAGTAGATTATTTTATTGTGATGCATTCTAATTATTTAATAATTTCTCTTTAAGACCTTCTGACCTAATGAATAGAGCAGACTTATTCAAAGGTTAAATCAGTACTGCATGGAGAAAAAAAATTGCATAAAAATTAATATTTTTATGTTTAAAAAATGAGTTTTCCTATGTAATATTCAACTTTGTGTGCCAGGGCTATCTACTCATAGTGTCCTCCAGGAAAAAAAAACCCTAGGTCTGATTTCTCTGATTGCAAGCTAAAACCCTATGTTGCTATGCAAAAATCCTAAAAATTGAAATTCTTTCAGGTTGGCTTCAGTTAAACCCCATGTTTTATTCTTCACTTTTCTGGATATAAGATGCAAAAATAATACAATAAAGATGTTCCCTAGAATAAGATAATTGACGTAAGAAACTGGGGTTTTTTTGTTACAGACTATTGCCAAAAGGTGGCAGTCTTTGTCCCCAAAATCCTGTGCTCTCTAGGAAATGTTATATGGCAAACATAATTTATTCCTAGCTACACCAGATAATAAAAATTACTTTTTAAGCAGACATAGAGGGTAAAACCTCCTATATTTGAAAGTTTAAGGGTGACACAGCTATAGTTATATTTTATTTTGACAGTGGAATGTTAAATAACAAAGCTGGGAGGGGAGCAGTGATGGGGAAAGAGCACTTCACAAGTAGACTGCTAATGAGCAAGAACTACCTGGGTCTCAGATTTGGTTAGTGCCTGTAGTGCTTCAGCTTTGGGAAATGCTGTTAGGATCTGATGCTTTAGATCAGTAGGTTGCTGTGCTCATCAATCAACCCCATGAAATTAATAGAAACAATCCACTTCCATTAGAATTTGTGTTCAAGTTGTTGATTTTTCTTTACGAGTGATTCAGTTAGATCCAAGCAAAGCACAGATTGATTTCTTATAAAATAGCCTAAAAAAGGGAACTGATGATACATGATAGCCTTGCTAAATAGGTGCAAAATTTGGCTATATATTTTGTGTTTAAAATTGTATTTCTTTTCATTTTGTTGTTGTGGTTTTGTTTATTTTTTACGGTGAGTGCTGCTCAGGCTGTGGGTAGAAGATGGGCTTTTTGGCAGGGCTCTGTCAGACCCGTAGTAAGGCAAGGGCTTCCTCTACTTAGCTGAGGAAATAGCTGAGTAGTCCAAGAAGCTTGTGAAAGTTAGTAACATGTCAACATTTATTAAATTATTGAGTTAAAAGTGAGAAAAGTTAAGGCATTTTAGAATTTGTCAGTGTTACACTCTGAATTCAAAAGTGTGGCAGGCAAATTTCTTGTCACCAACTGAAGGGCATGGAAGGAATGTAAGCTGAGCTGCACCTTGTGTTCATTATATATGCGATATCTCTATCTAATTTTCTGAATCTTTCTCCCAAGGTTTTTCAGTCAATGGTATCTCAGATTTCCTGCCAATAGTTACAGCAGACCAATAAGATGTTTTCAGATGAAAGAAGTAATTTCTCTGACTTTTTAATTTTTTTATGTCTATTTATTGGTACTTACATTACTGAGGTCTTATATAATTTATAAGGATTGTGTGAGATATCAGAAACAGAAAACATCCAGTTGGTGAGAACTCATTCTGAACCATTTAAGTGTTACACAGAAGTGTTCTTAATTTCAATTTGCTCCTTATTTCTTCAAGGGCCTATGATGAAAGCCTAATTACTGAGCATGTTTTACTCATCTTTGTGTCCTGGTGCAGTGAAAACATTAGTTATAATGGTTTGGTCATAGAAAATACATTTAATTTCCTCTTATTTTCAGTAGAAACATAGAATGATTTGGGTTGGAAGGGGCATGAAAGATCATCTTGTTCTACCCTGTCCCAGGTTGCTCCAAGCCCCAATGTCCAACCTGGTCTTGGACCTTTCCAGGGATCCAGGGACAGCCACAGCTTCTCTGGGCACCCTGTGCCAGGGCCTGCCCACCCTTGTGGGTGATTCTCTTATAATCCAAGATAAATGGAGAACTATTGTTATAATTTACTCTCTGCCTCTGCAAACTTAAGCTAATAGGTTTTGTTGGCTCGGTTGTAGTCTTGGTTGTTACTTTTTGGACCTGCAGGTGTTGGTTAGCTCTGTGAAGACTCTTATTGTTCCCCAGGTGCATTTTAGAAGCACTTTGAGAGGCAGAGAAAAAAATTTACTCAGAAAAATGGGAGTATTCTATGAAAAGAGTTCCCTAGGTCATACCAAAATCTAGAGGTGTGTCAAGCTTAATGGAAATTTTGTGCTGTGTTGCATATTTTACTTCATTTCCCAAATAAATCTGCATACGATAATTAAATGGTGAATGTTTCAGTTGATAAAGACTAATTAAGAGGTGAAAGTACAGCTATCTTTTAGTCACTAGGAGAATACAAGTACAAGACTCTTCTAAATAGGTAACAAAACACCCACTGGATTTGAACTTGTTCCCTTTACAAAACAATGCAGATAAGGTTTTGACTATGCAATGCAGCCTTTCTTTGGGTTTGGGAATTTGCAATTTTCCTTTAATTACAAGGGCAGTTTAATATTGTTCTTAAGATAGAACTAAAAATCCTACTATTAAAAAAAAGTATTAGATGGGATGGTGTCTGTACCTGAATACAGACTTGCATTTAATTGTGACTTTGGCAAAGCAATACCCCTGTACTCTCTGGGACTTGAGCATTAATCCACAGGTACCACCAAAATCCTTCAGGTACATGGAACTGATGTCCAGTCAGTCTGGACAAATGTCTACACCCGAGAGTTTTTCCAAAAGCTCCAAATCCAGAGAGTTTCAGTATAGTCCTTCATTCATTTTTTGTACCAGACCAGCCAGAATATACTAAACTATGAAAAGACTAAATTATCACTTAGTCTGAAAGTTGATTTTGTAATTATTTCCAGCATTCTCAGCAAAGAAGTCTCCAGAACTATAAAGTATGGTTCAGGAGACCAAAGAAACTTGGAATTTTATCTTTGAACGTCATCTTTTTACAAGAGAGAAACTGGGGGAAATGCAATGGTTTACTCTTTTAAACATAATACTGATGTTCTTTTCATTAAAACTCTGCAGCACTTCTGTGCTTGGGAACCAGCTCTTGAAATTGGCAGGGCTGGGGCCTTGACACAAGGTTTTCTTTGAAATTCTGTTCCAGCTGGATCAAGATTTTAGCATTTGGAAACTCCACACATGGAGGCATATGGCCATTAGAAATGTATCACAGCAAGACTGTCTGCAAGTGAAATCTTTGAAAGTTCTTTGCAGTGTGAATTTTCTGTGCAGGGTTGAACAAGACTTTCCCCCAGCTGGATTGGGAAATTAAATACAAGTCTGTATTCAGGGACAGACACCATGCCATCTTTCTTATTGCAGCAGGAAAGAGTGTCTTTGTCTGCTGAGGCACTGTCAGTGTGCCCATGTGCCCAGGAGAGAGCTCTCATCTCTCTGTGCTCACCTTGGGGCACTGGAAATTGGGAGGGTCAGCAGCCAAGGGGGTCTCTTGGTGGGTTTAGGAGAGGCTGAGGAAGGTTCCTGCCACAAGGAGAGCAGAGACTGGGGAAGAGTGAGATGGTCGAAAGAGAAAAAGGTGAAAGAATTAGACTGCGCTAGTGCAAGATATTCTAGACGTGCTTGATGAGAGTGCAAAGGGAATAGGGAAAACTGGAAATGGAAGTCAGCAGAGTGAGGAATTGGTAGGGACCTAGAAAAGCTTGGTCATGAACATGTTTGACAGCGTGCACACCAAGGCTGTTAAGCATCAGAAGAAAGAATGGCTGATAGGTGCTACAGAAGAAGTGGAGAGTAAAATGAAAAACTTAAACAGTGGAGTTTGTGTCACCTAATGTGGTATTAAAGAGCTCAGGATATGGAGAGAGGAGTAGGAAAGAAACAGGAGTAGGTCTAGGTCTGTGCTCAGTAAGAAAAGGAACAGGACTAAGCCATGGCTGTTTTTGAGGGCAGAATTTGGTACATTCTATTATTGAATCTGTTCTTATTTAACTTGAGATATAACACTGGGTTTCTAAGTCTTGGTGAATGCATTCAAAATCCACTTCTGATGCATTTAGAAATGGATACCAGTTGCTTTCCTCACATCTTCACAATAATTTTCTATTTGCCTCAATATCTATCTTAGAGAATTCTACTTGCAAGAAGAGGCTGGGGAATTTTTAGTTGCAAACTTGGTGTTTCGTTTTCAGTGTTTTAAAATTTTCCTTTTCAGTTAATCTATTGGCAACTGACATCCTGACCCTGTCAGAATTAAAAACCAGTCCAGTGGATGTTGCATTGCTTGGTTTGAAAGTGAAGACAAGGCTCTGTGCCTTGTGATGGAGTGCTGGGCTAGGCAATGGAAGTCTGTCCCTGCAAACTCTGGAACTGACCTTTGTTTGGAGTAATAAATCTTGAGGGTTGTTTTTTTCCTGCTGTTGTGTGACAGTAATCTGGTTGGAAACCGAAAGAAGGACAGTATATCATGACTGGTTTGGTTGAAGCAGACCACAAATTGCAAGTTGAATTTGAATTAACTTGGGGGACTGAGCCTTAGTGCAGAGGTGAGGAAAAAGCTGAGTGAGGGAACAAAGCAAAGACAATTGATTTCACTTGGTGCTTCTAAATGTAAACAGAACAGAAACACCTTGACTCATCCCAGGACTGCTGGCAGGAGAAAGTGCTGCTTCAAGTGTCCTTTCCTTACTGAGTGCACACGGGAATATTTCCATTTCCCTTTAGCTCATTTGTGTTGCGCATATGGTGTGGGATTCATCTCCCTCAGTTTCAATCATATAAAGTTAAACATCTAGTGAAGAAAAGAGTGAAGGAAAAGTTCCAAAGGTCTTTCTGTATCTCATGAGCTATTTTAGAATGGAACATGTAGCACCTTTGGGGTTTTCTGTCTCTACAAATGAAGGATGTTTAGGAAACTTCAGTGGAGAGATGATTAACTTTCAAATAGACGAGGTTAGGTGAGATGATAAATTCTACCAAAGGAGAATTTTTCATTAAAAGAATTAGACTGAAAACGGTTATCTCAAATCTTTCTCAAGCAAGACCTGCCGAGCATCCAGCAGTGGTGCTGAGAGCTGTCAGAGCTGAGGGGGAGCTGGTTTTGCTCAGCCATGAAAATCCTCACTGTCCTCAAATGCAGAAAAGACAGTCTGGCATTATCTGAGCAGGGAGCAATTGTGACTGTCAGGTAAAGAGTATGACCTGTGTCACCCTAAATATTAACAAATCAGATGTGTGAAAAATATTAACAAATATTAACAAATATAACAAAATATTAACAAATCAGATGTTTTAATCTAGGGGTTTCAGTATAGGAGAGAGGGGAAAAAGGATCATTATGACACTCACAGGTTAGTGTTGACAATATTTAATGATGTGTGTAAACAGGTGAGTCTATGGACTCATACACAGGCTGCTTCCCTTGCTTTTGGAAGGTGTTTACAAAGTAGCATTTTGATTAAATTTTTAAATGTATGTGGAAGAGAAAAATGCACTGGTTGTGAGCTACTCATTGAAAGTAAAACTTTACAAATTGTATTGCCATATTGCAAGTGAAGTGAAAATGGTGAATAAAGGTATTGCCAGAAAATTACACAACCTTGGGTGGATGTGTGGTTGGTGCAAAATTCTGAAGAATCTTCCTCTTGGCCCTGAGGCAGGAGAGGTGGCTGAAGGAGCTGGCTGTTGCTGTACCCCAGCCAGACAAAAAAAAAAAGCACATTTTAAATGTCCCTGGAACAGCTCTAAGTTGTGTCTGCAGCTGAACTGATTCCTTGATGTCTGGGACATATGGAATTAAAAGTATGGAATAAAACCCTATTTAGCACCTCATTCTGCTCTGTGCTAGACATAATAACATGGTAGGAGCAGATTTGATAATCTGCATATTTTATATCTCATATATTGGGTTTGTGCAGCCTTTGAGCACTGAAGAACTTGGTACAAGACAAATGTGTTATCTTCTTCATATGGAGTCTTCCTTCAATGCCCTGGCAAACTCCAGATGCCATAATTAAATATAGTGTCAGCCTAGTTGAGTAGAAATGCATCTAATTACTCCAGGATTGTCTTAGCCACTGTTATGCAATGTGTGAATTTCATGTACTTTACTCCACTTGCAGTTTCGTTTCTGTTTTGTCCAGCACTGTGCCAAGCTGAACTCTTGTTGCTTCACAAAACCAGCTAGCACTGTAACAACAATCAACCTGAATATCTGCCAGTTTTGAATGAATATAAGTGGATAATTGAAGTTATTTGCGATAATTGCATATGCTAAGCTTTTAATTTATTTTTATCCTTTATTTATAATTTCTGCTTTGATTGTGCTTTGCTGCACTTAGTGTGGCTGAGCATTGTCTGGCTGGGTTGCAGTGGAATTTGATAGCAGTCACAGAGCAGGCAGTTTTTGTGTGGCATTAGTTGCAAGACTGATATCTATCTTAAGCCACAAGCACTAGGAATTTGAATAGCAAAGTAACAGGCACCAAATAATTTTTGGTGCATCTTGGTGACAGCAACAGCAATTTTAGTGCTAAAATTCCCTAGAAAATACCACACAGCTGAGGAGAACAATCTGGGGTATAAAACACACTGCCAGGCTTTCTGGAAAGAGGAAACCTTCTGTGTGTGTTTGTGTGTCCCCACCTCAAGGACTGAATCAGCCACACTGCCTTGCCCTGCTGCTGTGCTCCTGAGAGGAGCAAATATCCCTCCAAGGTCAGCATCAGAGTCTGATGCTCCTCTGTGTGCTATGGCAAACAGGTGCAAAGCTTTTTGTGATAAAACATTGAGATTGGGAAGCCTGTTTTCACCCTGAGGCACTCACTGCTATCTGATATGATACTGGATTTGGGCATGGGAAATAAAAGTGAGGCTGAGGAACAGCATCAAACTCTCTCCTGGCTTCTTCACCTTGTCTGCTAAATGAGCTGTGAAAGGAGCAAACCCCAGAACTCTGAGGGAACTCAGGAGGACCTGCAGCAGAATTAGCACCATGCCAGAATATTACCTAAGCTCACTAAATGCTAATAAATCTTATACCCTCTCTAAACAGCCCCGCCTTTTCAGAAGTTTACAAAGCACCTGCAGCCTTACAGATTTGCTGGAGATGAAAACCCCTTTTTCACATCAGAAATGAACCCCAAAATGGGAAAGTCTCAGGAAGGTGCCTGGGTAATGTCCTTAAAGTCCAGTGATCTATTGCTGATCCCACATGCACAGTGTGGGTTTCTCACGGGGAAGCCAGTGAGGAAAATTGCTCTGATGATGGAAACCCAATCTCATTTCTCTCCCAGGAATACTTTCAACTGCTGAACTGTGTTTAAATAGTTATCTGGCAGCACTTTAGGAAATATTTTTGGCATATTCACAGCTCAATTACTGTAAATTCTGATTGGAAATTAGACATACAAATCAATAGTAAGGCTACTAAAATTGCACTAAATATTTCACCTGAGGAAGGGTAACTACTGGTAGTCATAAGTATTTTCTGCACACAGAAAACTGGTGTTCCAGCACACAGACTGCTGCTGGTTTTTGGTTGGTAATGTAGCAGAAACCTTGATACAAGATATGAAAGACATAAAGTTTTAAAAACAGGCATAGGTTTTCCATTCTTGTTATCTGCTGTTTTTCTTAACAGAGTTCATTACATTTGATTAAGATAGAAATCTTGCTTAGAGATTCAGATACAGGAGTCAGAGAGACAGACCTCGTAAAGTTACACAAATGATTATTATTATTTTTAGTTCCAAAACACATTTCAAATCTACATTGAAATGATATTAATGTTTTCAGGAACCTCAAATAGATCTGATGCCATGGGAAATAATGAAAAAGTTTGTTAGGGTTCAGGGTTATTTTTTCCTGTGGGTTGAATGCATTTGATGCTAGAATATAAGAGCAGCCTACACAGGTTTGTCTACACTTTTTTAATGACTGTGATATGCCTGTGCATTTTTAAAAAGAAATGTTATTAAATTATTATTATTGAATAGAAACTATTTATGTTATGGACTTAGATTATGCCAGTGTAAAGCTGAATCTAGTTATAATTTAGTTTGAGCTATCAAATTAATTGATGCTTTTTTGTGATTTGTAGCAGTTTAGTTTTGAGAAGAACAATTTTGAGAAGCATTTCTGGTTTTATGTGTTGCAGTTAGTTCATCATAGAAAAATAGAAAGGAAACAATGAAATAATTTTTTTAAAGATTTCATAGTTGAAAAGAGAGAAGGGCACAACTTCTGTCAACACTCATGGATAAAGATTAGTAACCCTCCACAGTTCAGGAGTTCAGAAACTGTTTCAAAATTGGTTATGCTTATGAATTTATTTAATCTAACTTCAAAATGGGATTCTAATGAAGGAGAATCATTGAGAAATAATCTGCAACCCTTAAAAAGTACATGAAACGAGAAAATATCACAGAAGCAAAAATAACTACCCTACCCCTCTGGATGTTTAGCTGATTTTTTTTCTTGAAATTGTTATTTTCAGCTTTTGTTTTCACTTCTCCTCTCCATTTCTGTTCCTTTTCCCCCTTATTTTTTGTTGAATTCTTCTTCATCCATTCTGTTTCACCTTTCCTTTGCTCTATCTATAGCAACCAAACTTGAAAGAATTTATTTGGGAATATCAGTTCACTGAAATTACAGTATCATTTGTCGAGAAAATTACCTTGTTAGGTAACTTGAGAGATAGTTCAGTGACTTATTTTAAAAAAAATTACTGTGAGGTAAAAACCATTTCTTTTTCATCTCTCAACTTTTTCTGTATAATTTATAACATTAGTACCACTGAATATACAAAACATAGAGCTTATGTTTTGGTGACCATTTTGAGGTTTTTTGTGATTGTGTTATTTGTTCATCTCCTGTTTCATGCCCTCTTTTTATCCATGTTGCATTGTGATATTCTGGGTCAGGCATTTCATCTTTCTCATGTTTATGTGTGTTGGGAAAATTCTAAGGATTAGTTCCTTAACTGGGAGAGCCTCAATTGAGCTGTGCCTTGGAACATTATAATTGCTTTATCTAAAGATTGCGTGCTGCCCTCGACCTGCCTGTTTATGTGCACACAGACACTTTTCCACATTTAGGGCTAAATTCTTCTAAAAACACCCTTGAATGGTGTGAGTGTACCAGTTCTCACTCTGTGCTCATAATTCATTCCATGTAAGTGCATGCAGATAACTCCCAATTCCCTGCAGGATAACCCCAGCTTGGGAAGCATTTACTTGCTCCAGCAAGGATTTGAGAGCATGGTTGCTCAAATGAAAATATATTGGCATTTCTATTCAGAATGTCATTATAAACTATTAAGCTGAAATTGTTAATCATGCTAATGTTGAGACTCATTTGTAGATAACTGCTCAGTCATTAAAATTTTTTAAAAGGGATCTTTTGCCTCCATATAAAAAAGTTGCAGCATTACATGTGGTTTTTATGTTTTTGTCTGCAGAGTGTTAAGGAATTTCTTCCATTGTGCTTCAACCCTTTGGGGACCTCTTAAAAAAAAAAAAAATCCAACCAATTCCCCCCTCAAAACACAAAAAAACCCCATGAAACATTTGCATTCAATTTCTTCATTCCGATATAATTTGTGTATATCCACTAATGTGTCATTTTGTGGAGTTGGACTTATTACTGGCTTTCCTTCATAATGGTGTTGAGATACTTTAAGCAAACTGTGGTTAAGGACTGACACATAGAAAGTGCAGCACATGCTTGTATTTTTTTCATTTCATGTACCAAAATTTTAATTTTTTTATTTAGTTTTGTTAGGGCAAAGCACAAAATGTGCTTACATATTTGCTTCTACAGCTTCAAGGAAAAATTCCTGTCAGTAGACACTTTACTTCTTTGTCATTGAGTTTCTTGTAGAGAATGTTGCTGAAATGTACATAAAAAAAGAAAAAGTAACAACTGAAATTGTAATGAATAATTCAATAAAATAAAATGCAGTACTTTTCATTTCTGAGCTGCTCTTGTTACCAGATGTTTCTACTATTGCCCATCTTATGCTTCTCTAGTTATTTCTTATATGTGGGGATAAATCTTAGTTTAAATTTATTTCACTGAGGCAAAAATGTAATTGAAACACATTGGGATCAATACAAACTATATAAGAAGCCATTAATTATTTTTCTAGCCCGCCAGGTACTGATATCTAATATCACTGGTATCTCATGAAATGCTATAATAATTTTTCTTTTGATGATTAAATAAGTATTTCAGCACAAAAAGAAAGACATGGTTTCCTTCTCCATGTATTCTTTTCTGTATGAAGAATTTTTTTGATCCTTTCACGTTTTTACTCTCAAGCTCATCAGTCATGAACTTTTGTATCAGGTGAGCACAGAGTAGTAATACACCTATGCCTTTATTATAAAGGAAAATAAAGGTAATGCATTGAATTAGAGTAGTTATTTTACATAAAAGGCCTTTTTCATGTTTGAAAAATGAGGGCTGTATTTGTAAAATCCTTTCAGGAGGTCACTAGCACGCTGATTAAAGTTAGGCTTCTGAGAATGTTCAAATGTGTACGGATTTATTTCAGCTGCTATAAGGCTTCCCCTTCAGAGGAGAAAATTTGTGTTATTTCCCTTTTTAGATTCTAAAGACAAAGATTTGGGGCTCAAATGAAGGTTCATTTATGTTTCACATTGCAAGGTCTGTTCTTGGTACTATTCAGATAGTGCAGGAGTAGTGGGAACAACAACACAGATGTTCACAGTTCCATTTGAAATGTTTTCCCTCAGATCCCCTTCCTGCAGCAGGTTGGGATGCATTGTTATGTTTGGGTTCTTTCACCCCTGTACGTAGGAAGGTGAGCTCAGACATTTTGCTGGTCCAGTTCTGGTTTGATTTGCTCGGTGTTGGACCCAGCTCAGTTCCAGTTTGGGTCAGATGGGTTTGCTGTGACCAGCTGGGTTTTCATGGGACAGGATGTTTAAAGCTGGAACCAGCCAAATGTCAGGGAGCTACTCCCAGCACGGGGCTCTGGGAAGGTGACCTCTGCTTCTCTGTATCAACTGAGGCACCAGGAGTATTTCCAGCTTTAAATTGTATGTTTGAGATTGTGGTTCTGCAGCAAAGAAAAGTCTGGAGAGCCTCCCCACGGGGTGTGCAGGGAAGGGGCAGGAGCCTGGCAGAGACCCCGGGGTTTTTGGGGCTGGTGCTGGTTGTGGGTGAGTGAGAGATGGGATGGGGCAGGGGGAGATGGGATGGGCAGCTGGGGGTGGGATGGGGCAGGAGGAGATGGGATGGGGATGGGATGGAGCAGCTGGGGAATGGGATGCATCGGGGGAGATGGGATGGGGCATCTGGGGGTGGGATGGGAGGGATCAGGGGGAGATGGGATGGAGCCAGGGGGAAATGGGATGGGGCAGCTGGGGGTGGGATGGGGCATCTGGGGATGGGAGGGATCAGGGGGAGATGGGATGGGGCAGCAGAGCAAGGCTGGGACTCTGCTGCTCTGCAGACCCAGCGAGCACAAACCCTCCCTGCAGCCACCGGGGCTCTGCTCAAACTGTCAGCGTTCTGCTCAACCATTTGTTCTGCATTGGCAACCTGAAATATTTTTCTTGGTTCAGTTTCCATTATAGCTCAAACTGTATAGCAATCAATATGAATTCTGATTTCATTTTGATTTATATCCAAAGAGTTGATAAATGTGCAAACTGTTATGAAAAGGGAGGAAAAAAATGTGTGCATGGCTGCCCGCTCTGTGTATTGTTAATGAGAGTCTGGACCTCGCTTTGTGATGTAAAATATGTGAAAACATACATGTGTACCAGTGTCTGATAGAGCAAAGAAAATAAAAGACACAGAGTATTCTTTGTTTGATTTTGGCTTGTACATATACGAATGCTCAGATAGATTAAATGCAGTCTAGAAGGCATTTCTTCCATGGTCAAAATACTCTGAAGTATAAAGAATGCTGAGTAAAACCTTAGAAAGGGTATAATGTCAATCCCCAATCTCTGCAGCAAACCCCTTTAGGAATTAAATGGTTCAGGTAGCTGTGTTTTGGTGCAACCGTGGTTTTTTCCTGTCAGATGACAATGGTGAGGAAAAATAACTGCTACAAGGAGTTCTGGATATTGTTAAGAGGGCAAAAATCCTACTGAATTGCTGCCATTCAGTAAATGTTACTTCTGTAATTGCAGAAAAATCTTATGATAATGTACCACGTTAAGGTAGTACTTCAGTCTGCTTGGTAAACAAACCTAGTCTATATTTTTCTTATGATTTATAGTTGATGTGTAATTTAGAAATTAATTTTTATGTCAGTTTCTTGAAATCAAGTGCATTATTGGGGAATTCCTCCTGTTTGCTGTTATGGAAGATTTGAAAAGTGCTCCTAAGTGCAAAATAAAGTCCATGTGAAATCAACTTTATTTCAGAATGGGAGATACAGAAAGCTGAGCACTGGTGAAAAAAGAGACTTTTTTATTTCTGTATTTATTAATAAGTGGGCTGTTTTTAGAGTTTTGTACCACCATCAATGGGTACTGAGGGTTTAAAAAACTTGGTCTTTTATTTCTTTTTTAAAATCTATATTGTTTATTTCTATTCAGTGAAGTAAGAGAGCAGATAAATTGCACAAAATGCTTAAACAATCTCTATTTTTATATCGGGTTGTAAAGTTGTTTTCTGTTATTTCAAAGACACACTTTTTGTTTTCAGCGTCTTGTTGAAGCTGCAGAAGATGCTTACCTGAAACATGAATTTGATGCTGACTTACAGGTAGGAGATAATTATTTTCTTGAATGTTTATCATCAGAGTATAACTAACGGTTTATACAACAGCTTGCTTGAAGAAAGCCAATCATGTGAGTAATAGAACGATGCTGATTACAGAAAATGGAACTAATGAAGGCTGGCTCAGTATTTTGACAGGTTATGTACTTAGTGCTGGTGTGTTGGGACACCAAGCAGGTGGCTTTTACTCTTTCAGAGATTTCATTTAAATTCCCTTGCATATCTGCGGAGATCACATTTTAAACCCAGCAATTAGCCTCGTGTTGTGTCGCTGCTGTGAGGAGCTGCTCTGCTGAGAGTCGAGTTTGCAGATGGGGAGGGACCCACAGGGATGGGATTAGCTTGACCTTGGTTTGTGCCAGTGGTTTGTGCTGGGATCTTGAGCAGAATTGCCTTTTCTCTTTCCTAGGAGCCCTTAGAGCTGCACCACTGCTGGGTGCTCCCTTTAGGAATAACACTGGAATGGAGCAGCACCGTGGCAGCTCACAGCTAAAAATGGTTAAAACAAAAGCCTTTTCCTGAATAAGACGTATAATTAAATAAGACACATATTAAAAAAAAAAAAAAAAAGTTGATTTTAGAAACAGAGTAATTTAACCTTAAAATAACTAGATCCATGGTTTCTGGAATGATTGTGGTTTTTTTGAATGTTAGGTGGAGTTTTGTTTTTGCCTCTCCCTAGTTTTTAATTTAAAACCTTCTGTCAATATTTGCCATAAGTCTATTTTTAAATTTTGGGCTTAAAGAATTAAAGGAAGCAGAGACTTTTTCCATAGACAGTTTCCCATACATGTATCCAAGAAATAAACTGATCTTTTAGGTTTTGTTTTCAGGTTTTTTTTTTGTTATTTCCAGTAATCACAAACCACTTTATTTTAATGAAAATATGATGCAAATTACTGATTTCTGTGCAGAAAGGAAGAAAAAAATAGAGTCAACTTATCAGAACCAAGCATAAAAAAATTGAGTTTAGAAGGCTGTGATACTGAGATCTGTCAGCCCAGGCTGGAGTGAGGATAAAATGAGCCCACTGAAAATGATGATTCACATTATTGTTGTATATTTGAGGAGTGCCGAGTTCTCTATTCAAATGCTTTAGAGTTCTATTATGCCCCTGCCTTGCAGAGGTGTGCAGCGTTTCATTTTGTTGAACTTTAAGCCTTGGAGAAATAGGAACCATTGTCTGAATGAACCAGAAACACACTTTATAGAAGATGTTTCAGAGGGCTGCAGTAAATGCTCCTCCACTGCAGGACAGTTCTCACTTTGGCAAAGTCCTTCATTTGCTGGCTCTGGCGATATTAACACTTTGAGGAAACCAGTTAAAAGCCATTTGTGTCAGCAGCATTAACAGGACAATCGAATCTTTGTGTGGAGCTCTGTTGTTTATTACTGTCACGGTCCATTAAAGCTAATCAATTGTTAATCTTGGTTCCAGCGACCCCTTTGCAACCCTTCCTGGGTGATTGTTGTTCTTTATCAAAAATCTCATAATACCATCTGCTCAACAGAAAGTAATGGCCAGGATGATTTGATAGTGTACATTCAAGTGGAAGGGGACAGGAGGCTTATATAATGTACAGTGTACACAATTCTGCTGTCAAAGAGGAATTTCTTGGCATTTGTATTGCTTTGGCCGATGTGTGGAAGACAGGATTAAATGCTTTCAATTAGTGATATGTGATACAGCATCAGCCTGTGCTCTTCGTGCACAGGTACTCAGGAAATTCAGGAAGCAAATAAAGAAAGTGGTTTTCTTGCTTAGGAGAATAACAATAAAGTGGGTAACGTCTTCTGCTAGGAGATGTTCTGCTTAAAAAAAAATCAAATAATTTATAATCATTGTTAACTGAAATTTGACCTCCTGATCTTTTACTAGCTCTGGGCTTGAGAGTGTGTTTTGTAAGATGTGAACTGCCTTGTTATGGTTCACAGAAACACTGTGGTTGATTTGGTCTTCTGTGTCTCGAGGACAGCATAGATAATATTGTTTTAGCACATAAAAATGATAGAAGGGAGAAATAAAATAATATTAATATTTTTATTGACTGTAGAAGAGCACCAAGTTAAAGAAAATAATAACTCTAAGAGTTCACCTTTTAGACTGCTGGTATTCTCTTCAGCAAAGCTGAAACTGTATTACTTGGTTGGACTAAACCTGATCCCTTCTGGGCATTTTTCTTAGTAACATTATTAGTTTTGTCCTTAGTTATTCCATAAGTATTCTAATCAATAAACTGTAATTCTGTGTAATGGTCTAAGCACTCAACTATCTATCCCTGGATTGAATCTATTGGCACCACTGACCTTGTAGTTATAAACATAAATAAAATTCCCAGAGAATTGAAAGAAATAAATCAAAATGGGTGATGCGATGTTTAACTCATCAGCATTATACACTGCATGTTTGAGTAACGGCCAAACTATGAATCAGTGAGAGCAGACCTTAAATCTTTACCTTGCAATATTTGGGGTTTGGAGATTTTTTTTTTCTTCTATTAGGGATGTGAGGTTATAAGGAAATAACCTTCTAAATGCTACTTATATTTGAGTCTCAGTCCAGGGTTTTCTAACCTTGTGGGTAAGGATGCAAGTCATTCTGTATTATTAAATATTATTTTCAAGTTTATAAGTGGAATTTCTTTAGTCATGCCTAATGCATTTGGGATGTAAAATAAGTTACCATTTGTATTACTGCAGCAAGTTGCCCTGTCACAATATATTCAAAGGTGTAAAGAATTGCTTCCTTTATATGGGAATGTCTCTGTGCTCACCTTTGTTTAAAATGAAGCCGTTTCCCTGATTTTGTCACTTTAACATAATGGAAAACCCCCCCAGCACAGAGGTCAACTGCTATTTTCAGATACCCAGGAAGGGGACGGAGTGTTGGCTGTTGCAGGTTTTGAAGTGGTTCTACAATCATCCTTTAGTTTCCTTGGCTTAGCTGTTTGCTACAGAAAAGATTTTGGACAAAGATAATAAAGAGGGTACCATCTTCTGCTAGGAGATGATTTATTTAAAAAAAAAATCCAAATTATTTGTAATTATTGGTAACTGAAATTTTGGCCTCTTGATCTTTCACCACCTCTGTGCTTGGGGGTGTTTCCTGAGCTGTGAACTGCCTTGTTGTGGTTCACAGAAACACTGAGGGGTTTGGTGTGCAGACCCCTGGAAGAGGCTCTGAAGTGGAAAACTCTTCCCTGGAGCTGCCACGTCCCTAAGAATTTGTTGCTCACTGTGTCACCTGTGTCACCTGAGCTGAGCTCTGTGCACACAGAGCTGCACAGAGCCAGGGCAGGACCCCTCTGGCAGGGCTGGGCTTTTTTGGGCTCCCATGATCTCAGGAGAGGGTGCCCAGCAGTGGGGCTGGTGCTGGGCTTTACTCCGTGCAGCAGCAATAAGAACTTGTGCTTTGTTTCTTACAAACAAAAAAAAAAAAACCCCATTAATTTTAGAAGAAAGGTTTATAATAACTTAGTCCCTACCCAGTTTTTGTACTTCTGACCCCAGTGACTGGAGAAAGTTATGTAAAATTTTGTCATGACTACTTGTTCATTTGCTGACTGATTTCACTACAAACACACATCTGCAGGGTAGTTCTTTTATTTTCTGTGTGTTAATTAAGTTCATTAGTTCATTTGCTTTACGTTCCTGCCGAGTTTTCTCTGCATGTGTGTGATGTGGTGATAAAAAAGCAAGGTTATTTCTTTCTGCTGGAATCAAGGCTGGTGCACAGTTGATGCACCGGAATTACCAGATTTTATGTTTCTGATTGTTATAGTTTTACTTCCTGCATAAGACAGCAGAGATTCAAGTGCCAATGTGTTAAGGTGGTTGACCTTGTTTCGGTTTTATGCCTGAAGACTAGAAGAGGGTTAATCAAATAGTTTTTAGGAAAGGATTAGTTTCTTTTAAGAATACTCTTAAAGTTAATATAGTGGGATAAAAAAGGAATACTGGTGTAAGGCTGTTTTTCATTACTCATTTTTCTAAGATCTATAACATATGGCTGAGCCTTAAGGAAAAGGTTAGCAAAACCATGCCAGAGTTAGGTACCTGTCTGCCAGATTTTGCTGTCTGTTAACTGCAAATTGCATTTCATGTCCTTGAAAAATCACATCCTTACTCTCAGACTATGTGTGTTGGCTACATAAAAAACCTTGTGAAATCAGCAGATGGAGGGTTAAGGGGTTTCCAGTGGTTTACACATGTGAACAATGCACTTTTTTATACAAAAAGAAAGACTTCAGATGTTTAGGAGAAAGCACAAATAGTAAAGGAGGGCTGAGGAACACAATTAGTCCAGTCCGTGCACTTCTGGGTCTAATCCTCCAACTGTTAATATTACACAATAGTTTATTGTTTAAGGAGAGCTGTCTGACTTTTTCTAATTTTGCAATTTAGCTGCTAAATACAGAGCCTAAATAAAATAGAATGTATAGATATAAAATCATAACCTAAATTGATGGTACTTTAAAAAAATCTGACCTAAATGTTCATTTAGTATAATGATGCCAGGCAAAAATTTATGAAGATGGATTATTAAATGTTTAGGGATTTAATCAGCATTTAAACAAATAGATGATAATTACATTGATATCAGGTACTGAAAAATACAAGGACAAAAAATCATTGAGAAGAATTATTCCACATAATCTTATGAAACTCCTGTTATAACACATGCATTACTTTTATGTTAGTACTTCAGACAAGTCTGTTTGTGCATTTATAATCTCACGAATATTGCATGAAGCACATGATAACTAAATTTGCAGTCTATTAATATTTCTGGCTGTTAGAATAATTTCCACTAGTCTGAATTCAGCTCTTGAAGGGTCCTGGACATGCACAGTGGGAAAGGGAAGCCTGTTGCACTTCAAGCCCTTGTAACCAGCAATTGAAATGACTTTTTGAAAAGTGCATTTAAAATAGCAGTGCCACATCTGAAGTTTGACATACTTCATGTATTATTTATTCAAGCTGCATATTTTCTACATCAGAATTCAGCCTGTTTAAACTCCAAGCCTGGAAACAGCCTGAATTCCTTTTTAGACTTTGAAACATCCTGCAGGCCCAGGTGCCCTCAGCTCTGTTTGGGTGGGATGTGGACACTGCAGCCGGAGCTCCCAATAAGGCAAGAGGAGGAAGGGATCCCTGGGAGCTCACACAAATCTGAGCTGGAAACTGAGGCTGTAAACTTCTGCACAGCTCCTGCACAAGTAGCTGCAGAGCACTCCAGGTTATTCATCAGAGGAATCTGGAGCTCTGTCCCCGGGTGCCTCAGCCAGGCTCTGCTCTCAAGGGCTCATCTCCATCTCACTCCGACCCTCAGGCTCTCTCTGGCTTTGCCCGCCCAGCTGGAGACACAGTTTGGATACAGCTAGGATGCAAAATGCTGCCAGGACCTGCACAGGTGTGGTTCTTATTCTGAATGGTTTGAATTTTCCCATACTGATCAAAAGATAGGGGAGATCAAGGAAAGGCAGTAAGCACAGAATTCAGAATGCCCTTAAAAGCTGACTGCATCACCAAAGGCCCAAACTCTTAAGAATTGCAGTGCACTTTAAAAGCTAAAAGGAAGGAAAAAGTGCACAGAAATGTGAGTGCTTAGTGACTAATGAACTATAAGACTCAGCAAGCCACATTTAAATCATAAAAGCATCTCTTAGAGTTTTTATTTGGTGTTAGTTTTTCCTTGGTATTTTTTTCTTTCATAAAATACTTCAGGTTTTTTTTCTGAAAGAGATAAAAGGTTCCTCTTTGCAGTTCTTAGTTTTGTATTATTCTTATTGATTTCTGTGAGCTCAAGTTAAGGACTTCCCAACTGCTCTAATACTGCAACAAATTGATTTTCAGATTTTTAGCCCTTTCAGTGGAGAGCATTTTAGCTTGTCTGCTCTTTCCTATTTATTTGTTGAGGTTGCCAAGAGGAAAACTGAAATGGCTGTGAAAATATTGGGAAAACAAATTAAAAAAATCTTTAAATGCAGCAGAATTAATACACAAAGTAATCTTCAGAGGAAGACTTCCACTTGGCCTTTGCTCTGCATGCATGGCAGGGATTAAGTTTCAGAAAGGGAGTACAGAGAAAGAGGGGCCATGCACCTTTTTGTTATTTTAATTTTAGAGCTTCATGTTTTCTGACTCTGTGGCAAGGGAAGAATAAAAGAGAAACAAGGTTCTGTGAAGCCAGACTAGCAATATTTTAGCTCATCTCCTAACGATAAATAACTTCATTTATCATTTTTTGTGCTTTGGAGTTTTTTAGTTTGGGGGTTTTTGAGCACTGCATGTTGAAGACGTTTGGATGTTTGAAGACAATAAGGATCAGTGGATAATTTCTATTACTTTCCTTCCTCCCACATATTTATCTTGCTAAGAACTGTGTTCTCTTACTACAAACAAATCAAATGTAAATAACTAGAGTAGTTTTATTTTTGCTGTGAGTGATTTTTTAAGTTTGTTGATAACTTCTGTTGACAAGGAGTGACTTTGAGCACAGAAGAGCTGAGTTTAACTCTCTGTCTCAGAAGCAGAGATGCAGGAGAGGTGATTTTTCAGCAATTTTGTAATTTTGATGTGGTTCTGCAGTATACAAGGGGCCCATCCAGAAAGAGCAGTAATTCTCTGCCTGCCTGGTTCAATAGCTGTCCTGTATACTCAGGGCTTGACAGCAGAGGAACTGGCAGCTCTGGGCTGACTTTGTTACTGCAAATAATGTTCTCTGCTTCTGAGGAAGTCTGGCACAGGTTTCTGGAGGTTGGTTCTTCTCCCTTCACCTACAGGACTTGTCCTCTTGGCACCCTTAAGCCAAAAGTTTTTACTCTTGCCAGACATTTCTGGGTTTACCCTTGCCAACCTCTCCCAGAGCTGCAGTCTCTATCTGAAGTGTGTGAGGTGTGCACTGAAGAACACTCCATAAATTCAGCTCTACCCATCAAATATGGACTCAGTGCTTTTTCCTCCTGATACCTGCTGTAAAAAATTACTGAATCGTCAAACCTGGAGTTGCCAAAGAGCTGCATGACTGGCTGATAATGCTGTTTTCCTGAGATGTTACCTTTTATATTTATGTGGTCCTTTGTTATGTTTGCTTGCTACCAGCAATGAGAAGGAAATAACTTTATCATCCCATGAGTGTTTTCAAAATTTCAAGTTCTCTGATTAAATATTGAGACACCCCAAAGGTTTTCCTGAGCAAGAGAAACTTCTGCTTAGGAGCAGCTCATAATCACATAGGTGGGGCTCTCAGGATATGAGCAACCTGTTCCAGTTGCTTCTCTAGTGAATATTAAATTATTTGTATGATGTGAAGCGATTCAGCAGAAGAGTTAGTGAGGCACTCAGCTCAGGAAAGCCTGATGGATGGGGCAGTTGTTTTGGATCTCAGAGGCTCTAGCCTGAGTGTCTCTCCTGCTTGGTTCAGAGGAAAGCTTTGAACAGCAGCACAGATCTTTTCCTCTCTGGCACAATTCTGCAAAAAAGAAATGTGTTTTCCAAAACTAAGAAGATTACCAGGTCACATCTAACGGCACCAAGAAGATGGAACAGAAAGTATTTGCATGCAGACAGTACCTGTACAGTTTTTCCTCTCCCATTCTCAAGTCATTAAAAATCTCCAGGTTGGGTTTTTAATGCTCTTTGTATGCATCTTGTAAGTATTAGAGACATGTTCAAAAGAAGTAAAAGCTTAAATTCTTGCATATTCACACAAACTCATGAGTTTTATAAATAAAACTGAAATGCTATTTAGAATAGTGATAAAACAATTTGTTGTTTGCAACACAGAATTCTTTCATTTATTGTTTTTGCAAGGCAATTCTTTAATTTATTCCAATAGAACTGAGGAATGAACAAGCATGTTCAGATCAGAGGAAAATGATGTACCAGAAGAAACCAGTCACATGAAAATAGATAAATTCATTTTCAAGCAGGTAATAGGGAGAAAAAGGAGAGAGACGGTATGAAATGAACATTCAGCAGAAAATCAATAACAGTACTTAATCCTTAAAATTAGAGTGAAATTTGTCATATCAAACTGGGAGTGAAGGTAAACTTGCAAGAACTTTACCTGAGACTCCAAAACAATTTACTCTCAAAATGCCCAGGGTTCCTTCCCAGACTGTCCAAACCAGAATAGATTCAGGCAATATTTTTGCTTTCTCACCCAGCCAGAGCAGTGTGCACTGTGCAGTGCCACGGTCTGAGCAGCTGGAGGCTTTCCTGCATTTCAAACAGCCTGGCCTTTGGGCAGAGATGATCCCACCCCAGGCCCTGCCCTGGGCACGGATGGACCTGTAGGCAAAACAGATTAAACAAGGCAGGCTTTGTTTTGTGAAAGGAAGGATGTGGAGGATGCAGAAGAAAGCAGAAACAGTGCAGAAAAAGGTTAAGTGTCAGAAGACTGTGAAGTGCAGGAAAGAAGGCTGGAGAAGGAGAAATACCTAAATAAAGTGTAAAGGCAAAGCTGTTAAGTGTTAATATTCAAGTGTTTCAAGAGTACTGACAGTAATCTTTTTGCAAGTCTCTCTATGAGCCATTACCTTTGCCTAAAGTGAGACTAAAATGGAGAAACTATTTTCAGCTACTTTAAAAAAACCCTTTGGAGAGAACAGAAGTGAGGTAACATTCAAATAAAGTTTTAAAACAGGTTTCAGGGAAGTCAGGCAAAACAAGTGTGCACTGGGAGTGAGGGAGAAATGCTGCGTAGATGAGGAAAAAAGATCACAATGTTATTGAAAAACATGCACTCCTTGAGATTGCTGCAAACCTTGGAGAACTTGGCTTATCGTTGTCAGAGCAGACAGAGATGATGTGTTTAATAACATGTCTCTCATAGATGTTTATGGGCCCATCAATTTCCAATTCTAACTAACCAAGAGAGCAGCTAAAGAGCCAGAAAAATGACATACAAGGTGAAGTTAGAGTTGCCCGTGCTTAATGTTTGGCATATTGGTGATAACAAACAGGAATTTGACATTGAAATTCGCTTCATAGGAGGCAGTTTTTTGTATTCTTTTGTTCAGATTTGTGGCCTTGAAAATACTGGACATCCCTCTCCCACAGAAAAAAAAGAAAAAAAAAAAGCTTGTCATGTTATGAAAATGGTTTTTAATTAGCTTTTAGCTCTGTGCTGCAACAAGGTCAGCAGAGCTCTGAGCGCTGTGCCTGTGCCCTGCCCTCAGCACTGGTAAGAGCGGAGTTCACACTGGCAGTCACACTTACTCCTACATCCCAGTCCTGTCAAGGTCTCTGAGAATGTTTTAAGAAAATGACTTCCCTTGGTTTAAGTGATGCCGAAGGCAAGTGAGAGATCTGAGGAGTTTGATCCTATCAAGATTGGTTTTGAAAAATGCTGTTCTGGTTTATCTTTCCTTTATCCGTGGATGTTCAGCGCATATCCGACAGCACAGGGAGGAGGTGATGTACAGGGATTGTTGTTTTCTGATTTGGTAAGTCTCCTACAAAGGCACACTCAGCCTCTCATCAAAGCTTTGTGTCTGAGATGTGTGTTCTGCCAGGATCATGTGTTTTCTGAGTTCCCTGGAAAGCATATTTTAGAAAAACCTACTTGAAACCTCTATTTAATTCTGTATGTACTTGTGCTTCTAGCAGAAACTAAACGCAGGTACAGAATGTTGAAAGTGCAAGATGCTGAGATGCTTAGGGGAACAGGCAGAGCTGGAGTTAATGCTTTTATTTATAAGGCTCATTGGTCAATGATACTGAGATCTCCTCCAGGAAAAAAAAAAGATCCTTAATTCACTCTTACAAAATTCAATGCCCTATTGTTCTCACTTTTCTGAAGTCACTGTTTATAACATTGCTCTCCTCTCCCCTCTGAGGAATAATATAATTTATTGGAGCAGTTCATTCATAGTCTATGTGATATCTACCTTTTGGGACAGAGATACCTTTTGCATGATGTACACACTGTTAACTTCAAACTCTTCCTGTTTGCTTTATGTGCAAGGGCTCATAATCAGGAATATTTATGCATCCTGGTACCCAGTTGTGCTGTGCTTGCTGTTTTCTGCTCTTCATAGAAAATTAAACTTTTTTTCTTTTTGGCTCACACCTACCTGAAAAGCAAAAGATTTGAGAATATTACCCAATGGATTTATGATTACTAGGCAGATAGCCAGTAATAAGCAGTGATATCTGATACTACAGCCCAGACATTCTCTGCTTTTTTCCACCTTTTTCCTATTATCTCTAGGTTTAATAAACTATAAATGGGAGACATAAATGGCAGACCATCTTTTCTCTTTTTGTGCTTTTTTTTTTCCTTTGGAGGTGCTTGGTGATGAGATTAAGTTAAGGGTCATATATTCTTCCAGCCTAGTATTTAGGAATAGGCAAATTATTGAAAAGGGTGGAAGTGATCTAGGCTTATTCATTTTTGTGGGAGAGCAGCTTTTTTTTGCTACACAACAATCATTTTAAATGGAAATAACGGTATTATAGATAGAGATTTAATGAATATATATGAGAAAGGCATGATAGGAGTCACTAAGCAGTTCAGGGCTCTAGATGAGGTCACGTTTCTGACTTGTGTAGTATGAAAGTGAGTAAATCTTAGATGATCATAGCAGAAATATTTCCAGGGTATTGTACATACTGCTTATTGTAGGAAAAAAATATTTTTTGCCTCTGGCTTAGAAGAAAGATATTGAGTGAAAATGCATTTGTATCTTAACGTTTCCAGTGCATGTATTGTGTCTTTGTTTCTGGATCTCACATAATTGCTGACTGTGAAATTAAAATATCAAGCTCATTATTTCGATCTTGAAATATAACTTGCTGTAGACTTATGCTTTTGTCTCTAATTGTAGTGTCCATGTGTTGAGCTTCATTAACTTGAAACAGAAGGAGCCCCCACTTTTGTGTTAAAGTTAATTAAACCTGGTAATGGTTATTGTCTGAAAATTTTCTGGGTTCAAGTAGGTTATTTTGCTTCTGTCTCTATTTTCATGCATCATTTCATCAGTTGTGATTTGTCAATTCATAATATACAGGATTTGCCTGGACTCAGTGGACTATGGGGTTTTTTAATCATAAAAATACTCTTGCATGTTTAATTAATGCATAGTTGGAAGCTTCTCCTTGTGAAACAGTCACTGGTGACTTTTAAACTCAGATTATAAACAAAAATTGGAAAAACAAAAGCAATTATTTTTCCATGGATAATAGGTGACAGCACAGCACACAATAGATTGATGTCAAGGGCCACAGTTAATGACTTTCAGGTCTTTTTAATATAAAACCTGAAGATTTCAAAATTCTACAAATCTATGATGTGTAAAACCTTCAGACTTAGAAATGCTGCCCTCCACTTGGATGTGTGGCCATGGCTGAGAGGATGAATTAAAAATGCACATTTAAATGCATGTACAGTTTAGTATTTATACTTTAATAATTTTGTTCAGAGTTCGGCAATTCAGCTTTAAGTATAATGCCTGATGTGCACCTCTTTGTCACTGGTTTTTGTGGGTTATGCATTGTGGGAGATGTACTCCTTAAAAAATACCCCAAAACACCTCCTAGTGAAAGCCCCTGCCTAAGATCAGGCTACGGGTTTGCTCAACAAAGCTCAATGATTAAGTGCATGAAATAAAAGTTTGGAAGGTGCACTTGCCTATGGAATAAAAGCAATGGTCTTTTCCTTGAAAAATCATGCAAACCAAGCTTAAATAAGTGTTTTGTTTGTGTTTCATTAAAAAAGAAAAAAAGGACAACGTTTAAATAACAGTAGTTTTATTTAATATCACTTTTCATGCATTTTAGATTTTGGATTTAAACCATCAACTGTTTAGCTAAAGCTTTCAGGCTATTCAATTAAGATGTAAAAAAATAACTACTTTAAATCTTATTCTGTGTCCAGTTAGCTTTTTGAAATGAGGAGCATGTGTTCAGAGAAATATTGCTGTGCATCCAGAAGGTGCCAACCAGAGATATTAAGGAAAGGTTTAATGGATATTCTGTGCTGTGTGAAGCTGCTGCTGACAAAGTCAGCTCAGGAGCTTTCAGCATCCTGTGCAAACCAGAATTCTGCAGCAAAGAAGAGATGAGCTGGGGGGATGTGCTGTGTTGGAATGGACCATGGAGGCTTTGGGTATAGGGATGGCAAAGGCCCAGCTGGTTGGCAGCAAGCTGAGGAGATTTGGTGCAATTTTTATGGCATGTGGAAGCTCATGTTGGATTTGTGATTATTTTTATTTTTTTGACAGGGTGTATGAAAGTGTCATGAGGTAAAATGGTCTGGACAGAGGCCCTCTGATGTTATGAACAGCTGTGGGAGGTTTTGGAGGCTGTGAGGTCTTTCCAAGCCTTTCTGCCCAGCCCAGTGCAAATCCTACACTTTGTTTTGAAAATTTCCCTCATTTTCACTGCAAATATCTACTGAGGAAGCTCCCCAAAACTCAAATTATTATTTTTCTCCTAGGAAGACCTAAATTTCCAAGCTTTTTAAACTACATGCCAAATGTCAATAATATGAAAAGGCATAATAAGGAGGTGAAATACAAAATGGTAGTGTTATGAGAAATGATTCAATTTCTATGTCCTCTCCCCTTCCCTACTCTGTTTCATCTCTTAGAATAGCAATTTTCTGCAGATTATATGGGACCTATATTCATTGGGATCTATTACAGGTTATAGAATGAGAAATCTCTTAAAGATTAATTGAAATTCAGAGAATGTACTATAGAACCTATATGTACTATATAATGTACTATAAAACCACTTGAATCCTAAAATATTTTTTTAATTTTTGATCTAAGTTCTGCACTGAACTCCTTAATATGGCAGCCCACAATTAACCCCATAGATAAATGATTTTTTTTATTTTAAAGTATTATTCCTTGATAAATACTTTGCTGTATATTTCTTCCAAATAATTTGAGTTCTTTACCTTTCTACATTCAGGCAGCACCAGCGTTCCTCTTGAGCAGGGGTTGCTGGACTTGTGGAGAAATAGAACACAGATTTTCATCTCATCTTCCCGTTTTCCCTCTGTGTGTGAGAAGACAAAACTGAGAGGTGGGATTGTTGTCAAGGCCAGTTTGGGTGGATGCAGTTTTATTTCAGCTGGGTGATTCACCTGTGTAAGCCCCTGGTGTGCTGAGATAAATCAGGGAGAGCCAGGAGGAGGCACCAGGGCTTGGGGATACAAAGCTGCCTCATTTGCTGCCTTGCCCTCACTCTTGAGGCTGCAGCTCAGCTCCTGTTTGACTGACAAAGCATTTCTGCAGTGACAAATCCTCCTCAGAGCCGAGGATGTGCTGATGGTTTCAGCACTCCTGCCGTGGTCGCTGCCCCGCGGGCGCGCTCAGCCGTGCGCAGGCACCTCTGCTCCAGGCTCCAGATTATTCCTGACAGTGACTGGGGAATTTGGGGAGTGCTGCCTTCAGCCCAGGTGTGAGGGAGCTCCAGAAGGACAGTGTGAAATCTGTGTTTTCTGATTTGGACTTTGCAGTGCCATAAAGAGTGACATCATTGTATATACACACAAATATATAATGATGAATACAGCAAATGCAGTCTTGCACATTGGCTGGAAAATACATGCTCCAGGCCCAGATTTAATAGGAACTTTCACATTCCATTTTTGGAATATAAAGCCAGCATTTTTTTGTCTATTTTGACTTTTGCATTAATAAAATGAGGTCAGGAAATCTGTTAAAGTTTATCTTTAAAAATGTTTTCAACCCAGTCACCTTGTTTTAAAAATAATTTCCGTTTGTTATCTGCGCATTTAAGTAGATTGGGTTTCCTCATGATTGGGTCTCTGAAGGAAAGCACTAACAGATTCCTGTAATTGATTATACTTTAATGATACATAATGGCAAGTTCTGGTTTCCATTATTGTTACCCTACACGCTGGACTGTAACTGCTGAGATACCAGAATGTCTATTGATACACAATTGATTTAGTGACATTTTACTGGTTGAAATGTCCTGCATTAACCAAAACCATGTCTCCACCTCTTCAGGAGAAGTGGCCATTCACACATCCAGGGCAGGCTCTGTACAAACCTGCAGATGGTTGGTTCCCCCAGCTCTGGAAAGGACAGCACTGCTGGGAGTGCTGCCTTCATTCCTCTGGGTTACATGGGTGATCACAGATGGGAGCTGGCTGGTCTTACTTTGCAATGTTTTGCTAATTGCGTTCTTTTCTTTTTGCTTGTTCTTTTCCAACAAGCGATCCACTGCTTCTCCCTCCCAGTGCCACCCCTGCAACCCTCAGTGGTGAATAAGGTGGTTGATGATCTGAAGACGTTCCTGATTGGTATTAATTTATTTACGGCTGTCCCCTGATGGTATAAAACTCCTCCCTTGTGTTTGGTTGGATTCAAAAGCAGAGATTGCTTTGCGTGCCTGCATGTGATGGTGTGAGCAGTGTAAGGGCAGTGAGCACAGCTGAGTGCTGATCTGTGGCTCACACCGACAAATGGAGCAGTTCTGTTCCCACCCAGCTGCCCTGCAGCCCCTGGGCACTTGGCCTGTCCTAACAGAGAGGTCACAGGGAAGTTCTGGTGAGTGATCCAACGCACAGAGATGGCCTACGTGGGAAAAACAAATTTTGAAAAGCTAATTTAAATCTTACATTTTGAAGGTGCTGCAAAAAGCCATGGAGCTGTTGCCTTCTCAATAATTATAGAATAAGGAAACAATAGCTAGAACATTATAATGATGTAAAATTGGTGATGTATCTTCAAAACACTGGATAGAATCACACAGTGTAGTCATATAGGGTACTGACTGAGGCTTTGCTTTGTCTTGATTTTTAATTTTCTTTACTGAGAAGAGGATGGTGCTTAAAGCTTGCAATTCTGGCAAGTTGTGCCAACAAATCTCATTATTGTGTTGCACGTCTGCAGTTATATTATCAAAGTCCTTTAGTTTCCAGGAATTTAAATTTAACCTTTCTCATAGCATAGACCATGTTAAGCCAGTGACCATTCTTAACCAAAATTCAGGGGAAAAAAGAATCTGTAAAACTGATGTTTGGGCTTGGTGAATGTCAATGTCGGGCAGAATCAAAATATTTTCCAAAAATCTGAAACAATTTTGTATTTCTTGTTTAAAAATGAAATTTTATCTTTAAATTTCACTTTAAATTCTGAAAACTAAAAGAAGAAAGTCACTTCTGAAACAGACACTTGGGTAAGTTGATCTCAAATGCAATGACTTGCCACCACACAGATTTTTTTTTGTCTATTCTCTGCTGCATACACTTTGTAATGTTTTAAATGACATCACTGTATATATATGTATTAGCATTCAACACTTGGATTCTGTTTAATATATGTTAAATATTAGTTTAATGGCTTTGTGTCTGACACTGATTGCAATTCAAATCCTCCTTGCATGCTGTTCTGCTGATAGTAATAGCAGCATTTGTAATGTTCAGTCACTGGCATCCAAGTCATAAACAGTAATATCAATTAATATATACTTATGCTTGTGTGGTAACTCTGTGCAGGGATTAATAGAGGAATTATTTTTCCTATCAGAAAACCATTTCAAAGAGATAAGAATGGGAAATGCAAAGCAGATGAAGTTACATAAACGGCCTTTTCAGTGGTGATATTTGAATGTTTGTAGTGTCTCACAGCAGTTTTGCAATATAATACACAATTTAATTTCCTGTGTATTTGTGTTGTAGAGGAATAGTTTTTGGACTGTGAAGGAAAATTTATGCTCTAGTGCAATGTATTCTCAGCTCAACCCCAACATTGCAAAAGAAACCTCTACACATTTCTTTAATTTAAGAAACATGAGTTCCTAATTAGTTATACATAGACAATGGAGGATTTTTCCAACTGCAAAATGATTAATAATACGTAATTAAAATGGAACCTGGATCAAAAACTCATCAAGTCTCCCTAATGCCATAATACTGTACCCTGTTCCTAGGCAAGTGAGCTTCCCCCAGGGGATCTGAATGATTCTCTGGAAATGCATTCCTGCAAATGCACTGTCTACTCTCATAAGGAACTTCCAAAATTTTCAGTTGGGGAACTTTTTTCCTATATTTTCAGGTTAAAAATATGTAACTCTTGAGAGTGTTAAGTAAATTTTGGAAAATACGGCCATATATGTACACAAGGTATGAACGCGCTCTGTTAATATAGTTGGAAGTCAGGTGTAAGTAAACAAGCATGCATGAAGAACAAACCAGTATTAGTCCTACAGCTTTACTGAACATTTTGTATAAAAGTGTACCATTCATTCCTGCCAGATTAAAACAAAAATCCCACCTATTTGCCTCTAAGTAAAGATCCTAACACAGCGCCCATAAACCGAGAATAAAATCTCTTTACTCTGTCCCTGAACTTGTTAACCCCCTCACACCCCCGTTCCCAATTCTGCTACCGGGGACTCCCCAGAACCCTCAATTCCACCCAGAGGTCTGCAATGGGCACGGAACAGAGCAGCTCTGGGCCCATCCCAGCTCTTCAATGGGCAGCAGCCCCGTGGCGCTGGGAGCCACTAGATGCCACTCTTGTCTCATCCCAGTACAAGTCTGAGAGTATTTATGGCTGTTTAAAAAACCCAGCTGTGCCCTCCCACCCTCAAAGCCCCTTTAAAGATGTTCCTCTGGTATTTCAGATATTTTGCCTTTTTTTTTTTCTTAATTAAACTTACAATATGACCCTGTTGTTTATAGTTTTCCTTCCCTCCGCTGTAATGCTACTCTTGTTTATAAATATTTTAAAGTTATTCCTAGACAGTATTTTTGTTGCTGGACTCTTGCATAGCTGTGTTGTGCTCTATCTGATTTTTCTCTTTGGGTGGGATTCCAAATATTCTGACATAAACATTCATCTATGTTTGATTGATTTCACAGCCACTTAAGGTGTAAGAACCTCTAAATCTAATTTTCAAAAAAAATTCTCCAAAGAACTCCACCTTTGCATTTTTTTTTCTAAACCAGACACAGTAGGAAGCTCTTGAAATTGTTGTATGTTCAGATTTTTCTATTGATAACCTTTTTTACTACATTTGTCATGGCATTTTCAAGAGAGTTGCCTCACTGTAGATTCCCCAGTTCACAGGATATTCTTAGCCAGGTAGTTGAGGAAGAATAAGTGTAAAAATATTCAGGTTATTTAGGACAATAGAGGAAAAAATTAAAAAATAAAGCAATCCATCCCTACAACCTTCAACATAACAAAATTGTGCACAATAGAAAACTTAAATTTCTTTTGTTGGCAAGACTGGATCTGTTCTCTTCTTTGTGTGAACTTGATATAGACCTTGTGATTTTAATACTGTTTTCCATATAGAATCAAATGTTCTTTTTGAGTTTTTAATCACTTTTATGTACTGAAAGCTACCTGTGTGGCAGCCAGAGCTGATGAAGTCACTTGCTTGAATGATAGACAGTACATATTCTGTAGGTAACCTGCAAAAGCTTGTGAATGACATGGCAGAATAAGGATGAAAGATTATAGGCGTATAAAGACCTCCTGCACTTTCACTTAAGTTAAATTTAGTTTTATCTGAGAATTTTCTTGCACATGTGGGATGCTATGAATTAATACAAAAATTCAGAGGGATAGATCAATGGAGAAAACCTTTTGCACTCTGCTCACTTTCTCAGAGGTGAGGGTTGTTGGTTGAGCTCTGTGGAGAGAAATGAGATTTTGCAACATCAAAATGTGAGAATAGAGGGAAAAGATGTTTGTGCATTAAAATATGTCAGTAAAAAGGATTATTTAAATACAGTAGAGATACCTTTATTGAGAGTTGATAGACTGTATGCCAATAAAAACTATTATTCTCTTCTTTTTAAGAAAAAGCCCAGAACTATTAGTGGTTTATAGAATTAACAACCACACTGCATGCAGACCAAGGTCCAGAGCTAAGGTTGCCTGTGGAACCTTAACTTTATTGCTTCCATATCTCTGAATAATAACTGTGCAACTTGAAAGTTCCATTTTTTGTCATTTGCAATGGAATGATTTAATTTATTTAAGTTTCTGTGATGAACACTTAATGCCTTACACATGTAGGGAAGGGTACAGTCTGTGACTCAGTGCCTGAGTCTGTAATGCAGCCTGTCTGCACTGCTGCACTGAGGAAGCTTTTTGTGGTCATTAGCAAAGGTTGACCTCTCTGTTTGTATACAATGTCTTGACCATGCAATTGTTGAAGGGCAAGTTTAGGGATGTGGTTAAAATTGTCTGTAATTTCATTAACTGGCTGGGGACCACAGCAGTTATTTACAAAAGGTCTCTCTGTAGTTCCGTTCTCCTCTACTGTCAGATCTTTCCTTTGTAATCTCTTCCCAATAAGCTCCCCATTACTTCCCTTTCCTATGAATATTTAAGTGGTGGTGGTGAAAAGAGACCCTGTATCAGCTTTTCTGAAGCACGTCCCCACGTGGTGTATCTGGAGAATATAAACCCCTCAGAGAAATGGACAAAAGTGTTGAGTTTCCTTCTCCCCAAGGGACAATGGCTGGCAGTTCCATTTGTCAAGAGTAATTCCATTCTCTTGCTTGGAGAGCTCCATGTGAAGGGTTTGCAGATGCCAGTTTTGCTCAGGAGCCACCATCTGCAGGATCAGCAGCTCCTGGCACAGGCACACACCCTCTGACCCCACAGCAGCTCCTCACACCACATCCATCTCCACCCCTGTGCGTCCGTGTCCCACGGGAGCCCTGCTGCCCACAGTGTCCGTGTCCCACAGAAGCCCTGCTGCCCACAGTGTCCATGTCCCACTGGAGCCCTGCTGCCCACAGTGTCCATGTCCCACTGGAGCCCTGCTGCCCACAGTGTCCATGTCCCACTGGAGCCCTGCTGCCCACAGTGTCCATGTCCCACGGGAGCCCTGCTGCCCACAGTGTCCATGTCCCACGGGAGCCCTGCTGCCCACAGTGTCCGTGTCCCACTGGAGCCCTGCTGCCCACAGTGTCCGTGTCCCACTGGAGCCCTGCTGCCCACAGTGTCCGTGTCCCACTGGAGCCCTGCTGCCCACAGTGTCCATCCTCACCTCCCCCAGCAGCTGGGGCGCAAGGACAGCACACCTCCTACGCCTGCTGCTGTCACTAAAACCCAGAACTGTGAGTGTCCAGTACAGTTTTCCTCTCTGGGCTGATCTTCAGGTGATGTCTCCTCACCCTGACGTGGGCAAGTTGCCAATGTCAGGAACGTCTTGTCTAACAATAAATGACCTTGCTCGTTCCACCTTTGGGGTCGCTAAAAGGAGAAGGGGCAGCTCTGGAATGGGGTTTCCAGTCCTGCAGCTGCACCCCAACCCCTGCAATGTTTCTTACAGTCAGGAGAAGTTCAGGCACAGCAGGGCCTGGGGGCAGAAGGAGCTGCCTGCAGGCTTGGGCTTGCTGCTGGATCTGCACTTTCCTCCTGGGAAACCTCGGGCACAGCTTGTAGGGAGCCCCAAAATGGGAGAGGACTCTGCCATCCAGGGATGAAAGGGTGTCTGATGTCGTGGTGGGGGCTCTGTGCATATTTTCCCCCCTAATTAAGTAGGGCTTTTTTCCTTCTCTTCCAATATTAAGTCAGGATGCTTTCCTCAGATGTAGAAGGGCAGACATTTTGAAGGAAATTAGTTTTAATCTAATAAAGTCTGTTCCAGGACAGAATTTGCAGTAAGCATAACCTTTTATAAATAAAACCAAAAAAGTAAAAAAACACTGAATTTAAGAGAAGAGAATGTATGTGATGTGTTTTTTGAATAAATCCTGGGACAAGGAGGTTTATTCCCCCATTAGTGTAGGTATATACCTTGGAGGCCAGTAAGTGCTAGATAAGTAAGGACTAAAAATATAAAGTGTGGTTAAGAGAGAGATTTTATTTTCAGTTTTTAGATCCCTGCATATGTTGAATCTCATTTAAAACTAGTTACTACAGAATGACGAGAATAAAATAATCAATAAGCTTATGGATATAATCAATGATCTATATGTTTTTTAGCTGACAAAAATAATAACCTTGATAGAAAGGGATTAGGGAGAATTTATATTAAAATCAACCTAATGATAGTTATTATCAGAGTAGGAAATTATGATTAGAATGAGGAATGTGTTATGAGCACTTTTAGTGTTATGATATGTCATTTACAATATAATTTGTTTATTCATGGTTTTTTCTGTAATCAGTGTAGGGAATGCTTCTTTTTAGTGAATCACAGTAAGAAATGGGCAGCTCAGGACACTTTAAAGGGACCCTTGTAACTTACTGCTGGGTACCATGATCAGAAAAACCTGAATCCAGGGTTTCTCTGACGTCCTTTGTGGTCTGTGGTCAGCCCCAGGGCCATGAGGAAGCTGCTGGCTGGGGTTTTGATAGCAGGTGATCTGTGTAGGATAAGGCTGCCTCTGAGGTCAAAGGCTCCCTGATAATAATTCTAATTAACTCGGGCACAGTCCTGTGTAGTCAAGGTAACAGAGCACCCAGCTCACTTTTCTCAGTCTCTGTATTAGGAGTTGCTGCCCTGGCTTGTGCTGTACAGCACAGTTGTACTTAATCACAGCAGAGGTCACACCAAATTTAAAGCCAAATGTAAGGTCTGAGAATGAGAATTAAATATTTAAGTCACCCAGGCATTTCCATTTCATTTATCTTTTCAGGAGGCATGTGGAATTTTGGGCAGAGAAGAACTAAAGTAATAATTCCTTTTCCCATGCAGTATTCCCTGTATCACTTTTTTCCTCTGTCATCTTGCTTTCACTTTAATTTTAGCATGGTGAAATGCACACCAAATTCAGAAACTGAGCATACATTAGGAATGTATTATTCTTGCTGATTGCAGGTAAGTAAACACCAGTGAGGGACTGTGCTTGCCAGTCCTTTCCAAACCTTATGTTAGAACTTGTGGAGCCATGCCAAGCACTGATGGACTTCAGCTATCATTAAAAGCTAAATTACCATCAGATTTTTGCTAAGGTTCACAGAACTCCTCAAGCAAATTTGAGCCTCATGGTGGTAGTCTGAGGATTGATTTATTGTTGTGTATCAAACTCTAAAATGGCTTGGGTTTCATGTTTTCAGCATTACAAGTAAACTTGGATGCTCTGATCCTGACGCATAGCTGAGTGCAAAAATCCAGAGTGAGCCAAAATAGAAATCAAAACTGATTCTTCTCAAACCATGAAGATGAAACCTGCAGATTTTTTTCCTAGAAGTCTGTACTATGTGCCTTTCAAAGGACTGAAAATAGCTTGTTCTTATTTTACAAATATAGACAGATAAGAGTTGGCAAACACTCTGATGAGAAAGAAAAGAGAATGAAGGAAAATAGGTATGAAGAAGCTGTGAGCCAAGCATCCCCAGAACCATACTGTGAAATGATATGGCTAAAATATGTGCATGGTAAATAGTGTGACATTGAAAAATAAAACATTCAATATTGCAGCCAGAGGAGGAAAATGCCAGCTCCAAAATTGGGTTCTGGCAGTATGTTCAGAGAGTCAATAGGCATATGCTTGATTGCAGTTTGGGTGGAGAGAAAGGAGATTCACAAGGCTCTATTTCAGTTCTTTCTGTATTTTCCCACACTATGAATTAATCACATCTAATACTAATTATATACTTGCAACATTCTGAATTCCTGCATAAACTGTGGAAAAATGTGGAGATGCTCCCAAGACTGGAGCAGCTCTAACAATGAATCCCTCTTGTGCTTTTGCAACTGTTTGCTGTGCGTCATCTTCAAACCCAGTTATGTTCTGCAGATTTACTCTTCTGTACTTTGATGGTGATTTACACTCCTAGGGAAGCAGTTGGGTGAAACCATGTCTCAGAAATGTGGAAGCTTAATATAAATAAATGAAAGCCAGGCGCTTGATTTCAGTGAATCACAGCCTTTTGACGTTTATAATTTCAACACTTGATTGTCCCCAGCTACTCAACCTCTGTGACTCATGGGGATGCTTCAGCTTTTGGCTTGATAGAAAATGTAAAACGTAAGGCTGGGTTTTTTTAGCTATTCTAGGATGCTAAAAGATCTGGATCCACACAAGTAGGACAAATTCATACATACCAACAGCGTGTTAGGAAACTGTCTAATCATTCTGAATTAATGATGCCCTGATTATCTTGTCTGTGACCATGAGGTCAAATGAAGAGTTTTCTCCAGGCTTTGAGATACAGGCAGGTGTAATTATTTTGTTGCTGTTGAAAATAGAAGCGTGGCCTGACTACAGAGGTGAAATTATTTCAGGAGGTAAATCTGAGAGTTAAATTCTTCATGTTGCTAGGGTTGCTCTTGCCTGGAATTAGACAGTGTGGGAAGGTTTCATCCACAGGGAACCCGTTAGGGAGCAGAAGTGCTGGGATCAGGAGAGACAGGTGCTGCACCCAGGTGTGGGCAGTTTGGGCTGCTCTGTGTCAGTGGGGCCTGTGGGGAGCTGGGCAGGGACTCTGGAGTTGCTCAGGTGGGACAGAGACATCAGACAGAGCATCTGAGGGCACAGAGGTACCAGTGATGCTCTGAGGGGCACGGAATGCTGAGGGGATTTTTCATCAGGCAGTTTCAGCTCTGCAGGTATGACAAATGTGAGAATTCCTATCTTGCAGCTCAGGAATCAAGACTGATCACCTCTCTCATTATACATATAATGCTGATTTTTGGTTTTTTGTTGTTTTTTTTTTTTTTCCCACACTTTTAACAAAGCAATTAAAGAAGTTCCAGTGAAAAATTGAATAAGTTTCAGCAAGATTTTGTTGCAGAAATAAGCTGGATTTTCTGATTAGAAGTAAAAGAACTTGATTTTGGGAGACAGAAAAATAAGTGGGAGGAAAAATTTTTGAGTTTCAGAAACAAGATTAAAATTTCCCAACTTCATTAACCTACTAAATTGCAGTTAATAGCAGAGGCACAGTTAGTTAGACTCCAACGAGGCTGGTGCAAAGTAAGTTTCTCATTTTTATCTGATTTTTTTTACTTCTTGCAGCCTGGTGATAGATACATTTACTTCAGTTTCCTCTGAATTTGTTATAAAGTAGACTGAAGAAGAGTAGAAACAAAGGAATGAATTGAATAAGAAAATAAGAAGGGTGAATCTCCACACCTGTCCTCTTGCAGCACTTCAGCGGATCTGCCCAGTGTGATGAGGTGCACAAAGGCTGTCTTTAGAAATACTCTAAAGGTTTGAGAAACAAGAATATCAGAGCTAATGGGGAAAACCATAAGTGAAATAATTTTGCTGCTTTACATGGAGAATCACATGTACACAAAGCTGCCTGAGTCCTGCCTTTCAGTAATGACTGTGAGGCTCAGGTAGGAGAAACCCCAACTTAACACCTGAACTTTGGATGCTGCCAGTGTTGTCTGTGGGTCATGAACCCCCAGCACTCTGATCCCTCTCTAAATGTCCTTGGTGCAGAGCAGGCAGGTGATTTTCTCTTTGGCCACTGCTCACAGGAGAGCCTGGAGCTGAACTCTGCCAGAACTGCTAGAGAGAAGCACTAAAAACCAGACTTATTTCACCTTCTCTGGCACAGTCACACGCAGGATTTGGGGAGTGGGTATTAAAATGTGCAGATGCAAACCCTCCTAATTCTTCTGTACATAAAAGTGGTGTTGTATCAGATTAGCCTCTTAGTCGTGTCTATGCTCCAAGATAAATGAACAGCTATTGTTTTCAGCTGCAGCACCCACCATTCACATCAAAGTCTCTGCATAGCTGTAACAGAGATGAGAAGCTTTTTTAAATCAAATGTGTCTCATTTCCTTCAAGTATTTATGGCTTGTCACTGTCAAACTGAACCCAAGATGCTGACAAATATGCAAGTCATTTGTAAAGCAGTTAAAGTACAGGATATACATAAGTAGAGACATTCTTCTGATTAGAAAATAATCTTGTATTATTAATAAGTCTTCCTGTTGTAAAATTCTTTCTAAATACAGTAATATTCGGAATGGGAATTAGAGATATTTCAGGGATGACATTTCATTATTTCCAATCAGCTTTACTATAAACAAACCCTGCAAATTTTCAGTGTCAGCATATAGCTCAGGTAAAACTAAGCTCGTATTTGTGCTCTGAGTACCTGAATGTTTGCTGAGGATTTATTCATGGCATATTTCTGTTTCTGGATGATGTGTGTTACATTAGGCATTTTGAATGGTATCCATTAGCATAAGCCTTTCTGTCTTTGAAAATATTTATGTCACTAAAGTTTATAAGTCTGTTTTAGGTCTCTATGTTTGTTTAAAGTAGAGATCAGTAAATGGCTGAGATGTGTGTTACATTTCAGGGTTTCTCCATGAAACGTTGTAGGTATTGTTGTTCAGATCCCTGTGTGGTCCAGTCATGCCATATATTATTTTAAAAAAAGGCTAATGACAAGCTATTGCTTAATTAAGTGCTTTCATGGCACCTTATTTAGGAGGGAGGATCTTTTTTCTGGCAGTTGGAGGCTTTTGTAACAATATCTACTGTAATTTTTCCCTTGGAATCTACAGAGTAAGTCATCTGTGCAGTAAACTTATGTCCAGGAAGCCTGAATTAATAACCTCTGGGTCAGATTCACAAATTTCTCATTATTCCAAATAACTTTTCCTGTTGGCTAAGCCTTTTGTTCAAGATGACACTGAATTGCAGTGGTTATAGATGGCTTATGACCTGGAAAAAGCTATTGGCAATACAGGTACATTTTGTCACAGACTTAAAATGAAGCAAGCATGGGAGTAAAATACATTAAATGTACTAGTTATCCATGAAAATAGCCATTACAAACAGCAAGTATGTTTGTATTTTTATTAATATTGTTTTAGCTGTGGCAATAAGCTCAGAGTCAACATATTCAAAACTGATAAATCTTTTTTATAAGGGAGTATATTATATTAGCACTAATCTTTATTTCTACAATAAATATTTAAAAGCAATGGAGGATTTTCCTGTCAAGCATAATTAACAAATTTATATAATATTTTTATTCAGCTCCTCTCCTTCCATCTAGACAAATGCAATGGAATTTATAGAACTGTATATAATCTTTTCCATTAAGAAGATAGTAACAATTAAGAAAACAATGCTATTTTCCCTTAAAAATGTCATTGTTCAGATGATATCCTGAACAAAAGATGCAAGATCTCAGATAAACATCTGGTAGGAATGAGGGCTTCTTCATGGTTTTTGTTACATGAGCCTTCAGATTCATTTGTGACTGAGTGATACTGTATTTTCTCTTGTTATTCTCAATTTGTCCTTTACCAGAGAGACAGGAAGGAGCAGAGAAATAGGAAATTAGGATGTTTAGAGAGAGTAACTGGAGAGAGCTAAAAAATTGTTTTTTAAACTGTTTAGATGGCTGAGAGGCCCCTGTGTGTGTGATCTTTGCTGCTGAGCTGAGGGAAATGCACAAATACAAGATGTGCCCAGTCTGGGCTGCCCCTGGCTGCTGGGGACACCCTCAGCTCTCAGCAGATGTTTCATGCAAAGCCCATTTTAGGAATATTTCTTGGATTCTTCCGAGTCCTTGGGAGATGTTATCTCTCTTGCTTATTGAACCTAAACTCCTAATGATTGTAAACAAGACCGAGCAGCAATCTGGATTGTGGGGTAGATGATTCATAAAAGTACCAGTTATCCATCCCCCAGATGGATTCCAAACTAAAAATTTGCCTCTGGTTGACTTCATTTGCCTGATCAGCTTTTCTACAAGTGTTTATCTGTTTTAATTTAGAATAGATAAAATTGCCACATGAGCCTGAGCTGGAGCATGGAAATGGTGGTGGTGTTTCTGAAAGTCTCAGTCCTTTTTGCAGTTGCATTCAGTGTCCCCCTGTGCTCTGGTTTGACCATAACCCTGAAGTTGTGTGTAGGACTCCAATAGCAACACAGTCCACAGCTCAGTGAGTATCCCACTAAATTGTTCTGTGAGTATCTGAGAATTTAATATAGTGAAGAAACAGTTGTCCAGACTCCAGATAGTTTCATGATGTTGCTCTGACAAATTCAGTTTAGGTAATATGTTCTTCTATTGCTGCTGTTATATTTATCATTGTTGGCCTCTCTTTGCTTGATGTGAAAAATGGTTAGAAGTTGAAAACATAAAAGAGACAGCTTTTGTATTTCATAAACTTAACTCTTGGGCTCTACCACTCACTTATTCTCACAAGTTCAGGTTGGGAATAGTGTGCAGATGTTCATTTTACCTACACAGATATTTTTCAATATCCAGGTTCTTAACTTACCCCTCTTTCCAACCTCCTTTGTCTCCCAGCTCTCCCCCTAGGGCAAATAAAAACTCAAATTTGATGTAAACCTGCCTCAGCTGGTTTATGTGGATTCTGAATTTCTGTATCTAGGACTCATGCTTGTTGAATGGAGTCAAGAAAAAACTTAGTGTGTGACATGAAAAAGTATTTTCTTTGCATCTTTATTTGTACAATCAGCACAAAATAAAATTTTAAAGAATCAGAGGAGTGTATGTGCATACTCTGTGATACCATGTGAGATGATTTTAAACACTTCAAACTTATTTTATGAATAAAATAGATGCCATTGTCCTTCCCCCTTTACTCTAGAGACAGACATGTGTTTCTTTTATTAAATTAACTCATCATCATGGTTTTGTTATTTCAACTGTGGGCTTAGCTGACCAAATTTCTATATTGCTTGAGAGAGTCATTAATCATTTGAAGAGGATTTGTATATGTTCAGTTGCTCAACATCTCATCTCTCACTTTACCCCCAAATAAATTCAATAATGTTGCACGTGTTCTTTTGCTTTCCTTTTTGTAGTCAATAATATTAATTTAACCTCCCGTGTGTTGGTGGGTGGTTGGAAGTAACAAAACAAAGATGGGATTGTGGTGAGCGCCGTGAAATTCTGTTCTGTTCTAGTTCTTCACTGTTTAATTATTTTGATTATCCCCTGTTGGTCTGAAAAAAATAAATCTGGTAAAGTACATGTTTAATTCATCATTCAGGGCCACGGTTAGTGTTCAGATGCTGACTGCTGGATATGAACTGCTTGTTGGTTTCTGTATTTTTGGGGGCAGTTATGAGCCCCCAGCCCAGCCCAAGGTTACAGACAGGCTGTCCCATCCCTGAGCAGGGGAGGCTGCGCAGAGCAGCAATACATGCTCAGTGCTCTACACTGAGGAGTCTGGGTTAAAGTTGCTTCTCATGGGACACAGAGATGATGCAGAGCTCGAGAAATATTTTTTTCTTCCTGCTTGGAAGCAGGAATGAGGCACTTAGGGCATGTGATTGCAGAAAGGCACAGAGAAGTCACACAACGTCTCTGCCGATAATTGGAAGCAGCCTTGGGGTTGTCATCAACCTGAATGTGTCAGATGAGCTGAATATGCACAGAGCGACACTGACTTCACTTTAAAAGTTTTCATCTTATCTGTTTGGGAAACAGTTTGCTTTTCTATCTCTACAGCACGTTTTAAACTGTAGGGATGGTATCTTTTTAATGTTCTATATTGAGAGCCACTCACTGGTTACCTCATGGTGAAGTGAAAAACATCAGAATATATTAGTGCTTTGATTTTGAGGCAAGTCTGCCATTTTGCTCTTCTCTTTTACAGAATTATTTTGCAGAAGTTGTTGATCCTGCTTGTTCATTAGCTTGGTATTAGCTGTAGGGCTTTCAAGAGAAATGAAGAAATCCTGTGGTTCTAGCTAGTAATAAAAATGGTATTAAAATGAATTAAAATCTAGCAGGTTTTTTTTGCATCTGTAAAGATACACATATGGTATGATTTGTCTAAAAAGGTCAGCCCCATAAAACTGGTTTGGGGAATATTTGAGCTTGTGGAATTTAAAAGAAAGGCATCCTGACAACCTGTTGGCATGTTTTGCTTAATCTAAGTATTCTGCATCTGTGATTTGGCCACACCTATATCAGTAGGATACTACTTCTAACCTAAAAATAAAATGAGACATAGTGAAGGTTTTTAATGATATGAAAATATTATGAATTAATCGTGGCTTTCTGTGCAATGTTTTATCTTGCTTTTCCTAGTTTGGAAAGGAAGGATCAAGTCTACTGCAGGATGGAAGTATTTCTAAGCTTTGTAAGGTACAAGTGTGTTCAAAAATGTTTTAGCATCCTCAAGCCTTCAGAAGTACCTGTTAGTCTTCCCTTGTTTAACGTTGCTCTAGAAGTTTTCATTATATTTATTCCATGGTTTGCTGCATCTCTAGGATCATGGGCCCTGGCTCTGAACTCACTGTTCCACACAACTGGAATCTCTTTAACCTACACACACTGGGAGAAGGGAAAAAGTCAGTATGTCACCAGAGTAGGGATTTGTTTTGGTCTTTAGCAGAAAGTATATCTTAGAGGTTTCTTATGTGTATGAAAATGAGCACACTGAATATTAAAAAAATGATAGATCTCCAGTAAGGCTTGTCAAGCTGTCCAAAATATTACACTAAAAGTCTGTTACATAAGTGTTTCCCCCCTTCCTTGTTTTATTTACTAAATTTTAGTGAACAAAGAGTTTTTCTTCAGTCTTGTGACAAAGAAGAGACTCAAGAGCTTTTGCACGTAAAAGTAAATACTTTTGAAGTTATTTATCTGTAAAGGAAAGTGAGGCTTCATCTGAAATTTGTAACCTAAAGTGATGTTTTTAACTTTAATGGATGATTTAAAATAGCCATCATAATAATTTGTACATTCAGTGAATCAGTTAATCCTTACAAGTCTGAGACCTTGATGTCTTATCAATTTACTGCTACAATAGGTTTTATACTATAATGAAGTATTATTTATTTATCATTTTAATGGCAATTTTAATAGGGTAATCATATTGGGACAGAATGTATAGCCTGGGGGAAGGTCATCTTAATTTGACTGTGTAGAAAACAGATCTTTTTTTTTCTCAAGGATGCAAGTAATGTTTCTTTACTATTTTAATAATTAAAGTGGGACTGAATACATCTTTTCAAATCCCAGGTGTTCTTTGAGCCTTGCTGCTGAATAACGACATAAAAAAGAGGGGAAAAAAAGTGCTGGATGTTCCTACAGAGGAGCAAGGAGGAACCTTCAGAGAATAATTGGAAATTATAAAGGGAAATGATTGTGTCTTACAACAAGAGAAGCTGTTTTTTCAAACATAAAAGCTTTTTAAAATTCAGAAGTTTTTATTGGATGAGGTTCTTTGCTTTTATGACCTTTTATACTCGCTAAACAGACCAAGTTATTGAATATACAAGAGCTTTAATCATATGCTTGAAAACATAGATTCTCCTTACTGGACAAGTGCCAGAAGAGATTGTTTTGGGCCTTAGAAAGAGATGTGCATTCGGATGTTTCTCTCCTCTTTAACTTGAGTACCAGAATGGGGATTGCTGTCTCCAGTGTGTTCTAGGTAGCACAGCCTCCCTCAGAATGGATAAATTTCCTCATTTTGCTTTTCACATGTCATGAACCTTTCTGGTCTCCTTAGAGATGTCTATTATTTATCAGTTTTGAGAAAAAAACTTTTTGTCTTTTTGGTTTAAACTCTGATGGTAATAGCTATTTGGTAGCAACTGTAGATGTTTCAAAACTGTGCATTTCTAGCTGTCTGCGCTATTTCATGGTAGGTTTTGCTTTTCCCTTAATTTTCCACGTTATTTGCTGCTACTTCATTTTCTCTGATGCCCTAGCCTTTCAAGGCTCAATGCAAATGCCATAAACTTCCCTTAATTTAATATCTTTCAGATACATTTAGCTTTCTCTTTAGATGAGCTGCAAAGTTACAGAAACACTGTGAAAATGGCTCTCGAGTAGTTAAGAATTATCAGTGTAATCCAAATATTGCTCTGATGCTGCTCATTAGTGCAAATCATTCCTATTTACACCTTTCTGGTCCTCATGCTCTGTGAATGAGACTTTTTTTGCTGCCTTGATAAAAATTTCTATAGTGTAGATAAAAAATATAGCAAACTAAAATTGTGGCTTGTATTCTTTCTTGCTGTTAAAAACCAAAACACTTCATTTTAAAATGGAGTGGTAAAAAGTGATACTTCTTTACTCTTAGGCCAAATACTCTCTAACTTGCAAAGGCAGTTTGCATTATAATTTATCATTCAAGTTCAGTAGTAAACATTTATGTTTAAATAAAGATGCTGTTTACAATGTTGACAAATACTTGATAAAATATTTAGGCATAGCTGGATATCTATTTACAAAATAATAAATGTAAAAGGCAGTATAGAATATCAGTCTTGTGGAATACTGCAATTATGGGAGATTTGTGCAATATTTTCATACTGCGCCTGAATTACTGAAGTTTTGTTTCAGACAAGTATCCATTGTTGTCAAGGTGCTTGTTTAGCTGTGACATCGTGCCAAAATAAGTGGCCAAGCTGGAATAGAGAACTTTGAAGATGTTTCCTTCTTACCTTGCAGATCACTTCTCGCCTCCAACCTACTCCTGTGGTTCTCATTGCAGGACACAAACTTTGCACTTCCCTGGTTTTTCTATTTTATATTTTGAGCAAATTAATTTTTGTCATAATTAACATAAATCTTTGGCAGCCATCCTAAGTGAGCACACAGCACATGTGTTTCCATTGCGGCTGAAGGAATCTTTGTTTTAAAACAAACTTGTTCTGCCTGTCAGCATGAGTGATGCTGTAAAGCAGAGTTGTGATCAGCTCTGTAACAGCCCCGTAAGTCTCTGTCTCCTGTGATTACAGGGCATGGCAGAGCAGCCCAGGGTTCTGCAGAATGGATTTTTAGGATTATTTGGGGTGTCTCAAACATGGTCAGTGCCCTGCTGGGGCAGAATAGTGCAGTGCTTGTTCTGCACTGATCCCTTCATATTGGCTTGCACTAGGAAAACTTTACAGGGATAAAACTGAAAACTGAGATTTCAATTTGCCTTTTCTTATTATGATACAGTGCGGGCTTTCCAAATGTCAAATCAAACATGCAGAATGATGCAGATACTGCAGAGGAATGTACAAGCAAAAAGCCTCAAGGTATTTACTTGAGCAAATCTAAATGCACTAAAGTCTAAAAGTTGATTTTTAGTTCTAATGGTTTGTGTAACAGCTGGCATGAAGGGGATTTCCTCACTCACCATCAGGTCTCTAGGTAAGGTTGGAGTAAACTCATCTCTTGGACAAGTCACAGTAGAGCTGAGTCTGCGCCTAACCTGGATAATTACCTTGTTATTTATTAGACTAATAACTTTCTTGTGTGTTATATTGTGTGCACTCAGAGCTCACCTAGTTAAGGTTATATCAAAGACTGACCTCCATTGACAAGATTAAATTGAAGTCATTTTCTCTAAGAGCTTAGCTAGAGTATTTGTGTTGTCAGCAAACAGGACTTTATCCTCTTTCCCTTGGGCTTTATCTCAAATGCAGTGTCAGAATGCCAGATGGATTTACTTTCATATTTTTTCTTCAATTTTTAATATTCTTTCTATCACCTTTCAGCTGTCACACTCAATAATTTCCTTGGAAAGGAAGAGCCCAAAAGAAGCCATTGTACAACAGCTCTGCTTAAATGCTCATCCTTTTCAGTACTATTTTTGAGCTGCATACATTAATGAATAATCCTCAGAACTTGCAGGACTGTCTTAAATATGCTATTTTTGTAGGCTCCACACTTGCAAAAAAACCCTCAACAAGCCAAGGACAAGCCCCCTCAACCCCACCCCAATCACCCAGAAAAAAACCCAAACTAAGCAGGAAAGTATTAATAATCTGCAATAATATGAGGACTACTCTATGCTACAATTTGCTTTAAAATAAACCCCCAAACATAAATCATATTATTGTGTATTCACTGGTAGAATTGAGAAGAGAAAATACAGACTCAGACCAATAAATCAATGAATACTAAATCAACTGAAGAAACAATCAGTCCTGAATATCCTTAATTGTAAAATAAATGGTTTCTTTTTTCCATTTTTTTTTATATAGCAGATTTTAGTAGATGGCTAGCCTTGCCACTTACAGAACTTGATGAAAGAGGTTGCCTAGTAATTAACTTCTTTGGAAAAGGGAATAATCCATGGAATGAAATTAAATAATGCTTGTTTAGAGTTTATTTCAAGTACATTCTGACATCCTTATTTGAAATTTTTCCATTTTTCATTCCATTTACAAAGTATTATAAAAGCCATGGGCAAATAGAATTTACATCCTTGAAATTACCAAGTCCATATATGAATTTTTGTAGAAATTATTCCATGGTTCATATCTTAAGTTCAGTTCAAGAAGAACAGTATATTGCTGCATATTATAGTGCAGAGTTCTTTATCATCAAATAAACATAGATTTATGTTTAAATATTATATGCATTTACCCTCAAATGGATATTAGGGTAGGAACTCATATTTTAATTGATGTGAGTCTTCAAAGACACTAAACTTTGGCCTCCTCCAATTAGGAAGCACATCACAAAGTGTTGCCAAGGGTTAGTGTATTTAAGAGGTTAAAAAATAGACTGTACTGTTTGTTGCTTTCAAAGCTTAGTAAAATTTTAAACTAGGTCATGAAGATATCAATAATTTTATCTAAATTGCTTTTGCTTGTCTGGTTATAGTTCTGTACAAAATAGGCCAAATAGTCTTCCGGAATCTTTAACAGGCAGACAATTATTTCTTGTTCAAAATAAGTCACAATTAAGTTTATATATCCAGATTAAAGTATGCATATTTTAGAAGGCCAGCTATGATGTACATTCCTAAAATTCAGTATAAAGCAAATAATTTTAGGAAATGTCAGTCAGTACACATTGAGTACACATCTACAGCTGTAGTTAATACTCCTGAGAAGTAAAAACACTTTTAATTTGTCAGGGACTAAGTTCAGCACTGACAGCAGTTCTTGATCTCATGGAAGTAAGCTAAACAGAACTCATAAATAAGTAATCATCCAGAAAAATATTTAAATTTAGAAAGCTTTGTATTAAAAATAGTACAAATATTGTTTATGATTAGAGCTTTTCTTGGACTGCCCTTAACATTTTCAGGGCAGCCAGAGAACTGAAACAATATGGGGTTTTCTTGAGATGTACCAATAAATCTGTTTTCATAAATGTACCTGTACAAAGAGTACAGAGGGAATCTGAGAGAGGATAAAAACTTCTTGTTCTAGCAGGAGATGTTAATCAGTGAATTGATAGATGTACTAAACCATTCAAACCTCATTTTGATGCTGAATGTGCGTTCTGAACAGGGAATGTGGGTTTCTGTTGCAGTATGAGTACTTCAATGCTGTGCTCATAAATGAACGAGATGAGGAAGGGAACTATCTGGAGCTGGGGAAGGAGTTCATCCTGGTGCCAAACGACCACTTCAACAACTTGCCTGTGAACATCAGCCTGAGTGATGTCCAAGTACCCACCAACATGTACAACAAGGGTAAGAAAAGAGCTGCTTTATTCCATCATTCCACTGGCCTGACCAAAGCACACCCTTGCTTAAAAGTGAAGCTGTTGATTAACTGTGTATTATCTGTGTTTTCCAGTTGGCAATAATACTGAAATTTTCTATGGAAGAATGTTTTAAGTGTGACAGTTTTGTAATATCTTTTGTTTTGTGGCAGTTTAGCAGTTTAATGAGGTTAATGGTTTGCATATGAGGTTTGCATGAGTTCTGTCATAGAGTATGGCAGAATATGTTTATTCCAGTGAATAATTTTCCAGAATCTTCAAATCATTTGAACAGGGTGTACATTGTCACCAGTTTAATTCTATCCTTTCTGAGATTTAGAATTGTCTTTGAAAGATACAGGATAGGTAGAGGGAAATACCTTATTAGATTTATGCTTTCAAACTTCTGAGAATATTTCTAGCAGTAAACACAAACTCTGCTCTGATTTTGCAGATAGTATTTAGAAGCAATAATTTCTGCTTCCCTATTTGATGTAAGTGCACATTGTACAAACAGCAACATTAGGTGTTAGAAGTGATGGACTTTGGTCTAAAAACTTGGAATGTAAACTAAACTCAGATGTACATTTACTCATTTTCCTTTTGCCACTTTCCTTTAATCAGACAGCAGGAATTTGTATTTTTGCAGTGTTTATGCAGCACCTATCTATTTATTTTTCTCAAGCCAGTAATAAAAGAAAAAATTAGAAGGGAAGTGCCAAAGTTTCCTAACAATATCTACATTATATTTGTCATTGGTCTGTGAAAGCTGCCTAATCTCCTTATCTGGTTCCTCTTCTGTGTTTTAACTATACTAAAAGACATCTAAAAGGACATTAAATGCTTTCTGCTTAATACATTCCAGGCTAGCAATTGTGGTAATTCATGCAAGGATATTGTGTAATAAGGCGAAATAATTCAGCTAAGTTGGTCTGGTAAGAGAAGCAGTGGATATGGCAGCTCCTTTTCAAAGTTAGGATTCTGACTTGAGAATCCTGAGAAGCCAAAACTCCTACAATAGTCTTAAACCAGGGATGAAAAATAAATCTTCCTAGAGAGTATTTGAAAGGTTGTGAAATGATTAATGCAGGATATTTTGAAAAGACTTGGAAAATGCTTAAAGCTTCTAAAGATACCAAATGACTCGTTTTGTGCAAGTGCTAATAGTTATTTCATCAAGTCTGTCTATAAATTAATTCATTCCAGAATTGCTTAGGAGGAAAAAGAAAAGGAAGGATATAGAGGTCAGACAATTTGCTTTTCTGGAGAGGGAAATTATCCTGAGTATTTAGTGAGAGCAGTAGAACTAAAGAACCTTCAGGTATGTGATATGTGCTCATGTTAGGTATTGAATGCATTTTATATGCTGATTACTCTTAGTTAAAGGCCAAAGGACTGGCTACATCTTGGCTTGGCCTCTCATACAGGGATTTTCTGTAGCTATGGGCAAGATGGAGTTCTGTGATGATTCCTGTTTCTACTTTGTGTAATTCAGACCATCCAAAATTGTCACTTTATGCAGCTGCAGAATAAAGCTCATTTTTTAATAATTTAAATGTATTCCAACAGCAGAAATCTGGTTTGTTACTGGCATTTTCCTTACACATGAACATAATAATCTTGTTTGGAGCCTGTCGATGTCTGGAAATGGTCCTCTTACCAAGCAGAGAACTATATACTTAAAATTTGTTGTTGCCCCGTTCTGTAATGCAGAGGGGTGATAACAAGTTAATTTAATCCTAACCTGAGGGTACAAGCAGAAGATATTGATAGGTTTACAACCAAGTGTCTGCAGAATACCATTTCTCTATGAAGGGCCTGTTGTTCATTTCCAGGTTATGTTTTATTTTATTGAATTACTAGGGAGAGCCACAGCCAGAACTCACAGTTGGAAACAGACAAGTGTGATCACTGAATAGTTAAACACAGGGTTCTTGAGTCAACATGGAAAAAAAAGAACCCTATTTGTAAGCTGATTCTAAACTTTTTCCTTAATTTTGGTTTTTTTAGGTGTACAGATATTGATAATTTGCAATGGGTTCAGAGAGGAGTCACAGGACTCATCAAAGAATTGACAAATGTGCCATGGACTGAGACCACAGGAGCTCAGTTAATTTAGCTTATTCAAGAGATGATTAAAGGCTTAATTAGTTGTTCTGTAGTTAATTACTAATACCAGGCTCAATAATCTGGTTGCCAAAGATTGTAAAAATCCTGTGGCTGAAATCAGGTTCCATTAATTTGCAAATTGCACAACTGTGGGCTCAGTGAAGCTTTGGGAAAAGTTTTGGCCTGGTCAACTTCCACAATCACAGTGATGCTGCCCAGCTGTGGAATCACTGAAGTGCACAATCCCTAAACTGGGCACTAAATGAGTTTGGCTTAAAAACCTTGGCACATAAACATATTGCTATTCTTCATTTATCTTCTGGCTCTTTCAGCCTCTTCATAGAAAAGCTTAAAAACATTGATGGCAACAGCAGGAGTAAATAATTCTCATTCTAAGGACACCTTCAAGTTTGGAAAATAAAGAGCAAACATAAATTTCATTACATTTATGGGGAAATCAAGGCAATGAGAATATGATAAATATCAAATCTATGTCTGTCACTGCATTCTATTTTTTCTCTTTGAACACAAAGTGTGCTCATTACCTATAGGCTCATTGCCCATAGCCACAGGATTTGCAAGGCAGTATCTTTTTAAACAATTAATAATTAATTAATTACGACATTTTGTGATAACAGTCCTGGCAAGCAGTAGTTCTTTCATCCACAAATTTTGCAATTATCAACTGTGTATAGATTTCTGAAGGAAAGCAGGGAAAAGTTTCCTAGTGAATTAGTTATATAAAAATACTCATAGAGGAAAAAGAAATGAAGAATGAAGGCATGCTTTTCCTGTTAGAAGGAAAGTTTAATTTTTGGAAGTACAGAATCAATCTGAATCTGGTTTGGGCTATGCAAAGGCAGAGTCTAGGTGTAAATAAGGCACTATTTCATTCAACTGCTGGGATCTTTTATTTAAAAAGTTTATACTGTTTACAATAGAGGCACAAAATGAGTTCTCATAGGTCTTATTTTTTATGTCTTCCTATTAATTTAGAATGGAAATTATCTGGGACTTGCTGCTTTCTTGGACATATCTTGCAGGTACACTTCCAGCTACACATTCTTAAGATACTCAGATACAACTTTCTATATATCCATCAGTATATTTTAAACAGCTATTGTAGACAACTTTAGTGCTAATGAAGAAATGATTAGTAATTTAAAATTGGTATGGCTTCAAAATTTGATTTATTACTTTCTGAGATGACAGTAGTATATTTAGAAGACTCCAGGAACGTGACATATAATTAAAAAGTAGCACTTGGAATGTGGGCCAGGCTTTCTGGCAACCATCCATGGGAAGCTTGGTGTTAGCATTGCCACTGGGGAGAATAAGATTCTAGGATGGATTTATGTACGCAAGGAAATGATAAAAGAAGACTCAAAACTGATGTTGCAGATATTGACAGTGTATAAAAGAAAAAATAGGCTAGCATTTTACCTTTTGTTAGCATGAGAATATAGGTAACCAAGATCCCATATTCTTTGTCCAAAATATGTGCTGTATCTGGGATGAAGAACCTACTCCAGTTTTTGGGGTTTTTTTTCCTAAATCTGTCACCTCATATTTATTCCTACTTGTGGACAGCAATGACATATTTTCTGCTATTGAGTTTTCACTCATCAGTTTTTCCATGGAAGAGCCTTATGAATACTTGGATAAATGTGGTTTTCAGAGGAATGTAGATGAAAACCAAAGCCAAGGTGAGGCTCAGCGTGTCCTGGTGACACAGTTCTCAGTTATGGCACCTGTTGAAAAGCAAAGCCTAGAGCAGCACAGTACCAGAGGTGACACACAGCAGGATCTCATCCACTTACAGCAGCTTTGCATCAAATCCAGGAAACACCAGGGGAAATCCATTGTCTTGGCATTGGCTGAAAACAGCTCCTGGATTTGAGAATTTGCAGTTGGTCTTTGTTTGTATGACAAGGTAGGCTTTATGTGTGTAGAAAGGGGAAGAGCCCAGGTTCTCTTATTTTCAATGATTCAAAAATATTAGGATGCAAGCACTTGTCCTTGCCTTTTAAACTCCATTTCTCAGTGTAACAGCTTCTTCACGGTAAGAAATTTAGAACTGAAGAGAGACTTTTTCATGTATAAAATTATTATTTTTTCTAACCCCCTTGTATTTCATAAAATCTTACAATGTCTTCGCCTCCATATTTGGTCTAAGATTGATATTTTGGACTAAAATATTACACACCCAAGGACAGCCTTTCTAAATGTTTTTAAAAATAAAAATGCCTTGTAGAATGAGCCAAGCTGGACTTTGCTCATTGGGTATTTTGACAGAAGTAGAGTAAGGTGAGCATATGTGGCTATATCTTGCAGCCCTGGACAGTATCTCTGAGATATGGTGGATGAGACAGACAAGTGCCAATAAAGGTAGATTGGAGAAAGGATAATTCCTTTGTTTGGATCAGATCAGATGCATCTTGAGAAGTATGTTTGATTTTGCCTTAAAAAAAAAAAAAAAAAGAATAAAGTGAAACAATTTATCTTGGCAATAGAAGGGAAGTAGGCTTATGTAAGTTGATTTAAAGTAATGGGAGGTTTTTCCTTTGTTGTCATTTCTCGTTTACTGAATATATAATCTTATTTTACTTGCTCAGTTTTATAATGGAGAAACACTTCCTAGGGGATAAACCTTCATCCCATTAATACAGCTGACAGTGAAATTTAGTGCATTCTACAGCTTTGCAAGACTTAGTTATCCACTGAATTTTTTGTACTTATTAAAAGTCATTGAGCAAAGAGTCCAAACTTAACTACTGGAAAAAAACTCCAGATTTTCCAATTTTAAATACTCATTTATTTGAAGTGAATTTTTGTTTTCATCACTAGTGAATGTCTGAGGAAAAGACATATGTATAGAGACATAAATGAAAAAAAAAATTATCTATATGTGTATATATGTATCTCCTGTGTGGTGGAGAACGGTGCAGTCTGTTCTCACACCAAAGGATGTTGACATATATGTGTGATTCACTGAAGTATTTCAGGAAATATTATGGACACAAGATAGCTTTGTGACCACAGTTCTGCATCAGAAGAATTTTAATTTAAGCTGTAGTACAAGGTTAATGTCTCTTTTCCTGCCCATGCAGAGATAGTCAGATCACAGCTCTGCTCTGCCTTTTGTTTGTACAGCACACAGATCACTTCTGAGAGCCAGGCTGATATTGTAACCAGTATTTTAGTGCTTGCCTGTTTTCCCAGAGCTTGTTTCCAGCGAGATTCCATTGTACAGCCTGAGGCACAGCTTCTCTCTTTAAGCTCTGTGACTATTGAAGCATTTCAGGGCTGGCTCAGCAGTCTGGTCTCTCCAGCACAGCCCCAAGCGCCACCATCACACACAGAGTTACATTTTCATGGTCCTGAAAATCAACTTCTGTGCTCTGCGCGGGGAGATGGAAGCCTGTGCTTCAGAATTCTGTGACATCTGCATCTTTCAGCTTGGGCTTTTTGCCCTTCACTCCTAGGAAAGCCCTGGGGTGGCCATCACAAAAACCCTTAAATGCCATTCAGAGGCAGCACCATGCTGGTACAAATGGACAGACTTGCTCTGAACAGACTCACTTTTGGAAGTTTTTCTTCCCAGGCTGATTTACAGTGATGTCTTTTCAAATTAGTTTGAACATGGAAACGTCCACTCCTGCGGTGGAGCTTTGTGAAAGGAATTGATTTCTGTCTTTGAAGTGCCCAGGGTGAAATGTTGATTGGTGTGAGGAAAAGCAAGACGCAGTGGGCAATGCACAAAGAGACCACATCAACTTGTGAAGTCTACAATAATTATCTTTCATCCATGTCTTTTTGGTGAAGAAAATATGTTAGAATCAATTCGTGAATCTAATAATAATATATAAAAATAAAGCACTAATTTTTTAAATTAAATTTTAAAGCATTTATCCAAAAGTATTGGGTCTGGAAAGTTACTCACCTGCTTTCATGATACTAGAGAAGGAGGTTTATACTAATGAACAATGTTTCAGTATTTTCCTTATATGAATTCAGGAAGTTAGGTGAACTTTCCACCCAGTGCTTACACTGATTTCTTTTTAATTTTGACATAATTTATACTGAATGCATTTCTCAGCATTTACCTACAAGTATTTCTGACATTTCATCTATGTCTAGCAATATAAAAGAGTGAATTTTCACATCATCTAGCAAGTTATATTTCATAGTACTGCCACTTGATTTAGAATTATATTTTGAGTTCACTGTCATGTTTTTGTGAATTTTGTGATGAAATTTTATTCCATACCATAATGTATTTGAGAGGGGAGGAGCCTTAAGAGTTCCCTCCTTCCTGCCCCTGATATTAGACTGTGGTCTGTAAATTCTGCTAGTTGCAGTTTTGGCACTAAGGGAGGATTTTCCTTATCAGATTGGCTGTCTTTGGTCAATACCTATCAGCAGCCCAGTGGTTGGTGAGTTTATAAAATCTCTGCTATCATAAACTGCCAGGTGCCTTAGTAAATTGCTTCTGCATTTTGCCATTGTCAGGCCTGGTTCTCTGTTAAGTTACAAAATACACGTATGTTACAGGAAAGAGAACAGTTTGTGCATGATCAGGTGAAAATTATTTGCTCCAAATCCTTTTTTCAATTGAGATTAAAAGAAGAAAAAAACCAACCAAACAAAACAAAGCCCAAAAGAAATATATTCCACTGGATTACAGATTGCCAGGTATTTATCCTGATATATTTAGAGAATGAAGTAGAAGCCTTAGTGAAGATAGTGCTTTGTCTTTAGTGACAGAGTAGACCGAATCAAGACAGAAAATAAAATGTGATGATCAATTATACAGCCTGAAGTTAATCTTCTGCTTTGAAAACTAAAAGCAATAATATAAATTTTAACTTAGAGAAAAGTATGTCTTAACTGCCTTCCATCTGTTTTTCTCATCCTGATACTGTGATAGAACTGCAGTTGTGGAGTTTTTGAAGCACAGGAAGCAATTTTATCAGTGCTTTCCATAACTGCAGAGTTTTTCACTGATGGATGCTGAAGTCCATGAATATTTTCAAGCGTTTCTGTCAACAGGAGATATGGTTTATGTCAACTCAACTAACAAACATAAGGCACACAATATGTTGCTGAGAGTCTCAAACTGTGTAAATCAAGCTGTAAAATCCATTTTAATCCATCCAGTTTTTAAAAATTGGTTCACGACCATAAAGTACACTTTAAAGTTCAATAATAAGTAAAAAGATAAAGAAGTCTTCATTAATAATAGTCTAAATTAATTTTTCCTTAAATTAATACCACACTAATACTAATTCCATGTCAGTGCATTTGGAATACATTCAAATATTGACAACCATTTTGACTCTGTAACCATGATCACTCTGTGTAAGAATGGATTTATAAAAATAAGTGATTAAAAAGTATCTTACAGCTCTTAAGGCGTATTTGGACTTCACTTATTTTGAGGACAAGATGACTCTTGTTTAAAAGCTTTCTGCTAGGATTATTGTTATTACTGCTGTGGAAAGTTGGCAATCAATTATTTGTGTGTTATTTTATTGTTTTGTGGATTGACTGTGGAGTAGATTGGGTTGGAAGAGATCTTTAAGGGTCATCTACTCTAATTCCCCTGCAAAGAGCAGGGACTTCTTCACTTTGATTGTGGTGCTCAGAGCCTGACCTGGAGTGGCTCCAGGGAGGGGACAGCAACCAACTCTGGGTGACCTGTTCCAGTGCCTCACAACCTCATAACAAACAATTTCTTCCTTATATCTACTCTGAACCTACCATCTTTTAATTTAAAACCTTTATCTCTTATTCTATTGCAAGATATTTTCTTCCAATTGTTTCCATCCTTTGCTTCTTTCTACCTTTATAATCACCAATATTTTTAAAATTACTTACAAACAATATGAATAGAAGACAACTGTGAATAATTCTGACCTCAGTGTCTTTCATAGAAAAGACATCAGGTGTAGCCTGTGTTTTTCTGCTTACCTTATTTACTTCTTGAATGCTGAAAGCATTGCAAAAGGAGATCTTTGCCTTAGACTTCACAAATATTATTTAAGTTTTGCTTGAACAATTTAGAGACTGGTAAAGAATATTACCTGTGTCAAATGGCATTTCCATTGCATGATGCTCACTGCATGTTAAAAATGAGTTTATGCTCTACAAGTCAATAAATGCAGACTCTAATCAAAAGTTTTGCTTGCATAGGAAAAAAAATCTGCTGCATGTAATAGTGCCTTCTCTAAAAGATATTGAAATTTGATGAACCACAACCATTTTTTGATTAAGTAAGGTTTTTTCAATTTGATACTTAAAAAGAGCTATGAATATCATTCAGTCATACTTTCCTATCAATGCCTTCCAACTGGCTGCCAAAATTGAGATTACCTATTTTCTAGAATATTAGACCCAAAAGAAATCATTTCTCAAGTGATGCAGAAAGATTATAATCTGCAGCTAGCACATATGCAAAACCATTTTCCTGTAAGGTGTGAAATGAAGAAATAAAATCTTGTCTGTCACTGTTGTATATGATTTTATGGACCTTGCTTCTGAGCATTCAACATCCTGGAGCTTTTATTTAAATACTCATGGTCACATACTGTCCTGGACCACTATATTTATGTTTTGAAATCCTTCCCCTGGATTGTTTGTCTTCACTTTTTAAGGTCTCTAGGACAGTGTTTTCACTGTCTTCCTAACACTGGACATTGTTTAATTTGAAAGGAGCTTTCTTAGTCCAACAGATTTAATCAAGGTTGCAGAAAATGTCCTATCTTCCCATATTTCTTTGTTTTAACTCTTGTTGCCTGTTGGACAGAGATGTACAGACTTCTCTGCTGCTTCCATCTGGTTTTGCTTAAATTCTGCCTCAAATACGATTCCCAGAATTTACTCAGGCTGCTGCTTTGTTCTTGAAAAGGGCTTTAGCTTCACGGATTTTTTTTTTTTTTTTCCCTCTCAAACCTCTGTCTTTAACAGCAAGCCTTTTGGAAACGTTGGCATGGCCATGCAAGATGTGCAGCATGCTTTATCTTTGCTGTGTTCTAGTCTGTCTCTGGCTGTGGATCTAATCTGTGTGTTTCTAACACATCCTCATCACCATGGCAACCAGATGTCAGATCCAGGCTGCGTGGAAATGTGGAGTATTTCCTCTAGAAAGCCCTGCTCTTCGCCTCTCCTGATCCAGCAGCTGTTGCTTAGCTACTCTGAGCTGGGCTTGCCTTTTGACAAATGTGAGCAGGGCATGTTTGTCACTGAACACCATCTCAGGTACAATATTAAGAGAATTTTTGACCTGACGTGCCTCTGTCAATCAGGATGCCACCCCTACTTCCTTGTTGCTTTTAAGGACAAGAAAGTGACAATCCTGGGTTTTTGAAAACTTTAGGAGTGAATATGCATTAATTAAATGGTTGTCTGGCAAAGTAAAAACTGTAACTTTATATGTAGTGAACAGGATTGACATTTGACAAGGAATAATAATAGTTTATCTAAATATACATATTCATTTTGTCTACTGTTTCAGAATACTGTAATAATCTGTTTCTCCACGCTGCTGCATTACACAGACCCTTTGATTTTTCCAGGGAATGTGTTGTGTGAAGAAGAAGGCGGCTTGCTCTTCTCGTTAAGCATTAGAATGCTTGGCTAGAATATAAACTGTTTCAAAACATTGTTTGGCTAAAAATGTACAGAGACATTTTTACACTATACTTTGTTTATTTAGGTGTCTTGCAGCTTTTATTTGGCACATTCCTGAAGGAGTAAATAGTGTTTCAGAATACATAATGGATTTTGTAATGTACTCATCCCAAGATACATTTGTACATCTGCTCAGTGTTTTTATTACTATCTTCAGAGGCTTTATAACCAGCTGAACATTTTCATATCTTGTATGAGTAAAGCTTCCATTTTACTCAAATTGTGCAAACAGTCTTTGGGGCAAGGATTATAAAAGCACAAGAGAAGTAAGGGCCTGTTGATTTGAGAGGATAAGAGGTGGTGATTTGCCATGGTAGTAGATAAGTGTGCTGTTACATCCAATAATTGCACATTCGTACTCTGTTGATGCTCCCAGGAATGGAGCAGTAGAAGTTTAATTTGTTATAGCCCACTGCAACTGGGATGCATCCTACCTGGTAAAACATTTCTCTCTAAAGGTTTTTGTGCCTCCATTTGCTGAGGCAAGAAGCATGATGTGCTGATAAACACAGGATGACTTTGGAACCTCCTTCAAAGCATTATTTGTTGGTCCCAGCTGCACTGTGCTCTGCCATCAAGTCAGCCTGCTCCTGTAACTCTGTGTCTCTGAATATCTGTGCAGTAGGAATGGAATAGTTTTTGTGAAGTGCTAGTTAACAGGTTTGCATGGTCTTGTGTTCCAAATGGCTTTTCTAAAGACTGGAGGATGGATCTGTCCCCAAGAAATTTCCGTAAGGATGACTTTTATTTCCAAGGCTATGCCTTGCCTTTGTCATTCATCACTTTGACAATCGCTCTGAATAAAATTGTCCCTTTTGTATGTTGTGCATTAAATATTTTACAGTACAGTTGGCTGGATTCAGCAGCAATCACATTTGCTTTCTTTTCCCCTGCTTTGCAGTGTGTTCCACTGGCTTCCCCTATTGCTTGTTGCGACACTTTTCCTGGTCTGCCACTTACCAGAGGTTTGAATTTCCTGGCTGCGGATAGCCACTCTTCCATCAGACTGTGTAGAAATTTCTGCTTGCTGTGTGCTAGAACTGGTTCTTTTTTTTTGCAGTATTCATGACTATTTTTGCTTTTGTGATGAAAATTCAATGGATATAAGGCCTCTGTTCAATTTGCTTAATTCCTGAGTTCTCAAAATTTGTTTTTTCTTTTCCACTCGGAAAACCATTTCTATCAGTGGTTTTCCATGTTGTTCACCCTTTCTCTTTACATCATGGCATCTTATAGCTCTGTGATGTATTTTCTTACTATCTTTTAATTTTTCACGGTCCTCAATTTGTATCATGCAGAAGTGTGGAAATGAGTATGTTTCACTGAAAATACAGAAATACCCTATCTGCAGTATCATGAATTAATTTATCAGGATGACTGGCTTTTGGCTTTAGCTCTCAGCTCAAAGCAATTGCTGGATGGGCAATCCCATCTGTTAGGAGCATGTTAGACACAGGGCTAACTGCCCCTGATACCTGGCTCCTGGGACAACAGCTTTAGTATAGCAGAATCTTTCTTTTTTGTCCTGGGATGCTCTTGACTTCTGCTCTGAGTTTGTCCTTTAATTTAAAAGAGAAATTAATGTTCTGTTTTCATAGCTGGTTCCTATATGCTGTTTCCAGAGCTTTTCTCTAACCTGCCCACTGTTCAGCCCCCACACTGATTGCTTTTAGCTGTTACATCTGAGAAGTTAAGCAAAGTCCAGCCAAGCCAGCATCAAATGGGTGAAATGGGCTCAAATCTCCGCTGATTTGTTGCAGGACATTTTCTATAACTCAAGAGAAGGCAAGCCCTTAGGAGACAGAAATGAATCTGTATGCCAGACTGCTGTTAGTGAGGAGTTTGCAGCTGTAATTCTGACTTTCAAATGAGCTAAAGTTAAATCTCAGTCCATCTCATTAATTAAAAAAAATAATAGAAACCTCCCCCCTCAAACAAAAAAAGAACACTATCCCCTCCACACCATAAAGCAATACAAAACATCACCTAAATGCACTCATGAAACTCAGCATAAAAATAAACACATCTGGCCATACTCCAGTTCTTCTGCTGCCACTTCAAAGGAGGAGGGTGAAGTTATCAGGGCAATGTTGGAAGATGAAGGCACTAAATGCTACTCCTTTGCCTTTATGCCAGCACGTACTGGAAACCTTTAGCATCCCATATTCCTGCAAGGAGGGAATGTGATTTCTGACATTGGTGAACAGTTCCCAGCACATGAAGCAAAATGGACAAACACCTTCTTTTATGTCTACAGATGGCCAGATGCTTTGATCTGTGAGCTGATGCATCCACATTACCCTGGAGTCAGAGAGAGGGGAAGAGAGAGAAAAAAGTGAAGGCAGTTGCCAAAACTGGCATCCAGCCCCAGCTCTTGAGTCTGCTGGACCACCCTGAAAAGCATTCATATTAGTGTTGAGTAGTGTAATTATTAGATTGTTGGTATATGTCCCAGCAAAGTATGTGATTTTGTTATTCTTTAAAATATGACCAGACTAAATATGTTGTCAATGTCATAAAAACTAAGCTAATATTGTTGCTATCTCTGAGCCAGAAATGTGCAGGGTTTTGCATTCCTTTTGCAGTGCTTGGGCCCTTAGGCCGTGCTTATATTGCTCTGTGGCAGCACAGAGCTGCTCTGCAGTTTAGGGCTGCTGCTGAGGCAGTCAGATACTACAGGAGGGAAGATCATTTCCAATGCCAGCGTCTCTGACAGCTTTCCAGAAAAAAGTAATGATTATATCACAAAAAGAATAGAATAGGGAGAAAAGACTAAGGTTCATTAGAAACTTTTATTTTCTTGAGAATAAAGCAGAATATGGCAAGAAAGAGAACTTTCTTCATAGTTACTGAGCTCCTCAGTGGTTTCCCTTATTTTCTGCATGCTGCGACAATTGAAATGCAGAATGGGTTGTGTAGGTATTAGTTTTGTTCTATAGACTTCGCATACTCTGGATTCTGGGGACATTAAAAAAAGTCATTACCTTTGGCTATTGCACATCTTTTAGCCTGTGCCCCTTCCTTGCCTTTGTTCAGTCCTTTTCAGGCCAGCAGGATCTGTGACAGCCCCTTAATTGCTACATGCATTTGTACTGTTCTTTGGCAATCTCATTTCAGTTTCCTGTCATTGTACTTATTTTCCTGGAGGTTGGATTCATGTTAAATGTCAGTAAAAACAGGTAACATCTACACAAACAATGGTGGAGCAAAATCCCATATAATTGCAAGCCAGCTCATCTAAAAGACAAGGGAAAGGGAATATTTTATCTGTCAGGAAGCAAAAGCAGAAATCATATTTCAAGAACTGTGGTGAAAGCTATTGCCATTTATTATCTTTGAGCCCCATAACATCGCATTGATAATTTTGCATTTATATTAAGCTTTATCTTTTTTTTTTATCCTTCACCAAATTTCTGAATATTCTCACAGATTAATTTACTACCATTGACATTTAACTCTCTGGGGGATGCAGATGATGCTCACCATTTTCAGTAATTGAAAAACTTAAGAATACTGTTTCTGAAGGAAGTACTGAGGGAATTTAAACAGTTTAGTGTAATTACTAAAATTGGAAATTGCCCAGAACAAGTTTAACATACAGGTTATTAGATGATGATTTAATGAGACATATGGTCAGAAATGCAGCTGTATTTGGGATGGTGCATGAGGACAGAGATGCCTCCATGTAGCAGAGTTATAAAGTTCAGAACAAAGAGATCCAGAGTGAAATCCCTCTGGCTGAAGGTGCAGCAGCCAGCAGACACTCATGACTTCCAGGTCTGCTGCTTTGTTCTGTGCCTACATTAGTCCCTACACCACTTTTCCTTGTATTATAAGGAAAAAAAGATTGTAGCCCTTTTTGCTTCTTTTATTGAAGTGGCTGGTGCCTAATATGTAACTTGATATATTCTAAGAACAGCCAGCATAACAGACATGCAGGGTGTGGGAAGGCAGGGAATTATCACCAGCTTTCATTTTGAAGGAATACAGTGAGCATAGGTCACATTTTAATTGTGCCCTCTTATTTAAAATGCCTGCTTTATGCTCCTTCCAGCTAAAAAAATTAAGTCTATTAGTTTCACAGTCACTGGATTAATGTTCAGGAGTTGGATGATTAGTGTTGTCAGCCTAATGCAGAATATGGACTCCACCAGACTCGTTCAGGGAAAATTTCCTGATTTTTATTTCCATGGAGTTCTCTAACCTGTAATATAGATATATGAACATGTTAAGTGGCTCTTCACAGATGGTCTAAACAAAGTAATCTAAAATATCCATGGATATTTCAATACGATTTTTAGAAAGTGATCGATATCTGTATTTTGTATATACAAATACATTTTTTTATATGCTACTGGAAAGACTTCGGTTCAGAACCTAAGAGGTGAATGACTTGAGCCATAACCTTATGGAACTGGAGTGCATATAGATTTCAAAGAAAATTGTCATTGGGTTGGTAGGAGGACGGTTCTACTCATGAGTGGCATTAGAGCTCTGATTCATTAGGAAAGGACATGAAAACTTAAGCCCTGAGGAATCCAGGATAGGAGACATCCAATGAATTGATAAAGCTGTAAAATACCAAGGTACAATGGGCAGTCTTGGAATGACATCCAAACATAAGTTTCTAAGAAACACTGCAGGTTATTTTAAATATAAATTAATTTAGAATTATTCTGTTTGATTTGTTTGGCTTTTCACTAATCCTGATGACTGCAGGGCATATAAAGAGCCTATAGCCCTCTGGAGACTTGAGAAATGGTGCTTTCTATTTTCCTCTAAACAGACCTTTCTAGCAGCACCAGGAAAAGTAAAAGAACAAAACCCAAACCCAACCCTCTGAACTTGCTCACTCTTTTCAAAGATGAATTAAACTTATTGCCTTATGTCAGGATTGTGATGCTGAGTCAACAGTGCCGCTGCAATTTTTAGTGATTTGGATACTCCATTATACATGAAGTATAGGAGCTTAATCAGAATATCAGTGTTTGAACTGGTACTGGGAAATTCCTGTGGGCTGAGGAATAGAATTCTCATTTTAGTGCTTCACATCTCACGTAATGTCTAAATGCTGAACAATGGGCTGATATTGGGATGCTGAAATAGAAACATATTTTGCAAGCCAATGATAGATCTCAGTCTATAGTGCTGATTTGTGATGTTTTGGTCACAGCTCATTATTGGGATAACTACAGATTGAGAAACCACTGGACAATGAGGGTTTTGCCAGCTAGGCAGGACTGAAGTTAGTGCCCTTGGACCAGTGACATCAGTTTGTTTGACAGGTGTCTGGTGTGGCAGATTTTAAGTGCTTATTTCATCTTCTAGAGAAACAAGTAACTGCACTCCATGTATTTTAAAAATAAGATCTGTTTTGTTGACCTTACTATTTCAGCACTTCTTCCATATAAACCTAAATACTTAGGTGAAAGCAGCATGCAAAGTTGTGTGGCTGAGACATTTAAATTTTTCTGCTGTTTTTTCTTGATGAATGCAGGGGAAGATAACAATTTGCCTTTTTTCCACTCCATTAAAATCACATTTGAAGCAGTCTTCTGAAATCAGTACAGTGACATTATTTTGCAAGCTAATGGCTGCTTTATTTCAAATACTTGAGCAAATGTTACTGTGTATTCATGTATGCACACTCTTGAAAATTAAATAATGCATCTGTGATTTCAGTTCTGCTTTTTTCCTTTCTATTCTGCTGACTTCACATAAGATTGAACTGGGAATATCCTGTATCTTAATTGTTTCTCACCTTTCAAAATTCACAGTTTGAAATCCACTAACTTTCTAAGACAGGTTCATTGATTTCTCATTTCCCACTATTGAAGCAAATCTGCAGCATCAAGACACACTTGAGCAGCCTGGGGTCTTAGGGATTGATGGATGGGGATGTCTTAAACAGAACAGCTTCAGCATCAAGGATTTGCTTTGCAGTTCTCTTTCTAGGGAAATAAAAACTAATTCGGTAATTGTTGTGGAATGTGGGTTCGGTGTTTTCCAAATAACAACTAGTGGTATTTGTAATGAGATGTGGTTTTATGCATATTCAAGGGCAAAATAAAAGGTATTTCACTTTCTGTTCCAACATGAAAACTTTCAAACATTACCACATTTAATGTTTTAAAAAGTAAAATGTTGCCATGAGATATTCCATGCATTTAGGGAAGGTACATTGAGTAAATAATCTAAATTAGATGGAGTTATTTATGTTCTCCGCAACAAGCAAGGTGGTGGTTCAAGATAGATGCTCTAAAGAGCAATTTTAACTAATCTAAAAAATAGTACCAGGTTTCTCTGTCCTGTTCTTTAAGTGAACTATTTATTTTGGATCACTTATTTGATACAGGAAACTAAAACCGTTTTGCAACAGTTTTCAATCAACAGACTTTTGGGTATTGAATAAGCTGAAGATGGTAAAGTTTATGGGATTCTACTTAACAAAATCACTTTTCATTGTGTGTGTTCTTTATTTTTTTTTCCAGATCCAGCCATTGTAAATGGAGTTTATTGGTCAGAATCTTTAAATAAGGTGTTTGTTGATAACTTTGATCGTGACCCTTCTCTCATCTGGCAGTACTTTGGAAGTGCAAAAGGATTTTTCAGGCAATATCCAGGTAGGAAGAAGAGAAGTCCTTAAAATATAATAAAGAATTCCACGGCTGCATTAAGTATTGTCACTAATTCTGATTGCCACAGATACTTGCAAGTTTGATTTTACTTCATATAGTTTTCAGAGAGATTTCCAATCAAAATCTTGAAATTTTTGAGTTTTCTCTACCAATTTATATTTGGAGGTGAAACCCTCATGATAACTCATGTACTCATAAAAATTTCTATTCAGATAAAATATACAGACGTGAAAAATAACTTCTGAACAGGCTGTGAGAAGGAGAGCAAAAGGATTAGAACCTTCATATAGTGCTAAGCTTGAATTCTGTGCTCTATCAGTGCACACAGTAAGTCTTCATCATTATTTGTTTTATTTTTAAACTTCCACTTAACCTGGCAGATTTACATTAGAGAGTTTTAAAAACTTGTTTAAAAGTTTATTTTCACACCACTTGTAATAAAATGCAATCACATCACTTGTATTATTTCTATAGAAATAGATTAAAACCTATATTGTTGCCTATTAAGTTTTATGTTTAATCCTCTACAAAATTTACCACATTATAACAAACTATGAGGTTAAATAAACTGATTCTCAGCTTCTGTAACTTTGAATCAGGCTCACAGTGGGTATTGTTCCTTTGGCTAATGTGGTTTAGCAACCCATGTTTAAGTCTTGAGTTTAAGCAAGTTCACTATAAGCCTGTATGTCTGAAAGTGGCTGAGAGTAATGGCTACTACTTCTCTGTTAGTTTTAGATTATATTTCAGTTCCCAAGCTCCAGGATATTTCAAATATTAGTCCCTATTACCAAGGACCTTATTCTTGTTTTGTGCTAGAAAATGAGTGTAAAAAGCAGGAAGTGTTCCCCTGACATTTTTAAACATATTTTTTCTGACCCAAAATCAGGAGATGTTACCTCTTCATAGTGATGTGAGTGAAAATTCAGAGTATGACCTGTGAGTGAAGCAGGCAGCGTAAGGGCAGCTGCTGAAGCCAGCCATGAGTCAGAAGTGCTCAAGGTCTGGAAAGGACTTGGCAAGATGTGATAAAGCTTGCCAGCACCAAAGACCAAGAATGGCAAGAATTTTGTGAAAATAGTTCAATGAACATTGTAGACCTGAAGAGTTTTCACCTTACAGTTGGCTAAAAAGGAGTGAGGAAAAAAAGAAAAAATCTGGTTGCCCTATTTTAGGAACTTTGCTTCCCCACAGTATTTCCTATGTTATGATGGCACTGCCTGTTAGATTAAAGTATGAAACTGCTACTTAGCCCCAATACCACAGACAGATTTTTCACAGGTACTGTGAAAATTTAATTTAATATTTTATCTCCTTTTTTTAAACAGGAATTAAATGGGAACCTGATGAGAATGGAGTCATTGCATTTGACTGCAGAAACAGAAAGTGGTAGGCAATTGATGACTGCCAGTGTTTAAGAAATTGGAAATGATGAAAAGTTCAGTATTTAAAATAAGTTTTGTCTTTCACCTCAGGTACATCCAGGCAGCAACTTCTCCAAAAGATGTGGTAATTTTAGTGGATGTCAGTGGCAGTATGAAAGGGCTTCGCCTGACTATTGCCAAACAGACAGTTTCATCTATTTTGGATACCCTTGGAGATGATGACTTCTTCAATATAATTGCTGTGAGTGTCTCAGGATTTTTTTTTTTTAAACTATTTTTCTTCCATCATTTCTTGCTATCTGTCATGATTTACTTCACTCAAGCCACTTGAAAAATGTTGCAGACAGGTGATGGCTGACATCTGAACCCACTGGACAGAAACATTTGTTTTTTCAGTATGAGATTCTTTAAGTGTCAGAGATTTGGGCTGTTTGTCTGTGACTTGCAATCTGAAACCCCTCAAAGAAGTAGCCTTCAGTCTGGGGTTGCAAAGAATAGTTATATCTATTTTTTTAGTTTGTTTAAACTTTGTATATTACCTTAACTTTTAACTTGAGGGTGTGTCTGCCTTCCCCCCTGCTTTTCCCCCTCAGCTTCTGCCGTACAGTGCAAAATGGGTAAAATGTAAGAATTATTAGATTAAGATTTTAGCTTTTTCTAAGGCTTGCATGGCATGATGAAATACCAGCATAACTCCTCAATGTTCATGTTCTGGTCTGAAATGTGTGTCTGGGTAAGTTGTGTAGATGGTTGTTGGTGTTTACCAGCAATAAGAAATCAGATCCTCAGTAGCTCCTCCTGTGTAAAAGTGAGTTTTCCGTGGTAAAGGTGCAATTCTCAAAGCTGTGACAAGAGGCTGATTTTACTGTACTTAAGAGTAATGGGATTAATCTTGTGGGTAAGGATGACTTCAAGAAATCCAAAACTGACATCAGAACTATGATTTGCAGGGGAGGGAGGGGAGGAGAAATTGGTTGTTACATAAATTTTTGTTTGCTGATATTCTCTTGCTAATACTTTGTAAAAAAAGGGTTTTCTCCAATTTGTAAATGTCTTCAACTTCTTAAATATAAGGACGATTTTGGCCTTTTTGTTTTCTTGCACAAGTCCTTTGTGTACTAAATTAAATGAACCCAGAGACACAAGTGTAAATCATTGAAATTGTACAGAAAATGAAGTATATGTGCATGAAGTATATATATACACATACTGTATTTTTAACACATAGCCAGCAGTTCAGACTGTCAGATTAATCTCTTTGCATGATAATTGCATAATTAGCAGAAACTCATGTTGTATAAAGATATAATTACATACTTTATAAAAAAAAGATTTACTGTCCTTTAAAAAAATGTGATTAACTGCAATCTAAATAATTTCTGTAAGTTAAAAGAGTGTTTCAACTAGAGTAATTACTAAGATGCCTGACCAGCCATTTTTTGGTGTATGATCCGTGTTTCTCAGTAGTTGTAACAGTCACTGTGAATTATGTAGGAAGAAAAAAGAAAAGTTGGTTTTTTTGGTGAAAATTTTACTTTGGGAAAATCAAAAGGCTCATCTATTAAAAAAAAAAGTAAAAGCATGTGTAACTTGAATCCAAACTAATGATTTTGCCCAAGAAGTACAGTGGAAATACTGTGTAAAAACTTTTTAAAAGCAAGTATGAAGAAGCTAATCATCACTTTTTCCAATTTAAAGTTCATTTGAAAATGAACTGAGCTGTGTGTAAAACACCACGGAGTCGCGGAATTTTGTACATAACTTATTGTCAAATTACCCAAGCTTCTCAACACTGACTTTGTGCTGAGAAAAGGAACGAATTAGCCACCTGAGCCTTTCCTCCCGGCATCCCAGGCTGAAATTGTGCCCAGCCCCTCCGTGGGACCATTCCCAGCACTGCCCTGCAGCCTCTCCCCTTCAGCTGAGGCGTGAGCCAAGGGCTGATTTCCAACAGCAGCAGCAGCAGCAGCTCTGTCCCTGCAGCTTCTCCCTGTCCCTCCTCACTGTCCCTTCGCTCTCATTGCTGTCCCTTCAGCTGGGTCACCCCTGTCCCTGGTGTGTCCCCACCTCAGCCTGGCTCCCTCAGGGGTGACTGGGTCACCCACAGTCTGTGGTGTCCTGCAGCACACCCCTCTCACCACGGCATTTTCCCAGCTGTGTTTCCAGATGTTCCCAGCTGCTGACGGCTCTTTGCAGCCCCCAGGCTGCTGTGCCTCCATGTGGGCTCCTTGCAGTGTCTCCAGCCCCAGCTGGGGCTGGCTGTGAGAGCACAGGGCACTTTGTGGCCCTCTCCCACACTGCAGCCCTCCTGCCATGCTTGGCTGGTGTCAGAAATTCTGAATTTCTAGCAAGAAGCCTATTTATTATGCTAATTACAGCATTTGTTTGAGGTAATTCATTCCCCTGTAGGTTCTGTCCTCTCTAGAACCTCTTTTAGGACAGGTGTGTGTGTTTAAATAAGTAGAAACAGCAATGGAGAATGTGTTTTTATGCTACCAAGCTCAGCTGCTTAATTTCATTAGGATGTTGATGTGCAAATATGAACTTAAAGATGATCATTGCAGTGACAGAGGCACCACAGAAATGTAGGAGACCAAGGAGAGCATGATAGGAGTGGTGGTGAGGGGGTAAAGAGCTGTCCTGCTGCCTTGGGATTCTGCAGCAAGAGTTTGTAGGGAGTTGTTTTATACTAAGTCAGGGAATAATAGAATATGCTGAGGTAGAAGGGACCCATCAGCCTCATCATGCCCAACTCCTGGCCCTGCACAGGACACCCCAAGAATGCCACCATGAGCCTGAGAGCATTGTCCAAACATTCCTTGGACTCTGCCAGGCTTGGTGCTGTGACCGCTCCCCTGGGGAGCCTATTCTGCTCTTCAACCACACTCTGGGTGAAAAACCCTTTCCTAATATAATCTAAACCTCCCTTAACTTCCTCTTGCTGTCTCACAAGGCAAATAAATAACAGTGTAAAAAACCAAAAAAATTGCTTGAAAATAGAACAAACTAGCAAGAGACACCTGTGCTGTGGAGAAGGGAGTGGGCTTTAAATGAGGAATGGCACAGGTAGGCTGGCCTGAACCATGAACTGCTTTCAAAATGTGCCGGTGAAAGACACAGTTAGGGGACACAGCAGAGCCAGCCACTGGGATTTATGTTATCTGCAGAAATTGCTTCCGAGGCATTGCTTTGACCAAGTGCCAGCAGGGCAAATGAAATTTGTCAAGAACAGAGATGTTCCAGCGATCAAAACACGAGACAACAAAGCCCACACAAGAGGCTGCTTGGTGTGAAAGCCCTGAAAATCCCATACAGCTTTTATCTACAGCAAACGTTTGAGTGAGATTGCATCTTACTCTTTGTAATTCAGGCACAGCCTGCTGATGTGACAGCAGTTTCATTTGAAGGTAGGATGCACATATGTCAGTCCAAGAAATCCCCTCTGCAGGAGCAGATCCCCTCTGTCTCCAGAGCTGTCCAGCTGTGCAGTGTGTGCAGAAATGGATCTGCTGTGCCCTGGTGGTGGAGACTGAACCTTCACACGGCTGAGCCTTGCTCAGACCGACCTCTCTGAGAGGCCACTCCAAATTGGTGCTCTGTGACATCCTGGGCATCTGAAAGTCTCAGAAAAATGACCAAGTACCCCCCTCTCTCCCCAGCCCAAAATCTGAGGTGGAATAAGAGCTTTATTAGCATGGGAAATCTGGACAAACTCTCTGTACTCACTATATAAAGCAAAAATTTGAACTTGAATGACCATGATTGTCAGGATGGCTTTATTAAGCACAGCGATTAACAGAATGAATACCTGCATGTATTTCTGAATACATACATATATATATATATAAATGTATATATATATCAGAAAGCAGGATTCACTGCAGGTCTTGCCAGAAAATAAACATAAAAGGATAATGTTAAAGATCATTTTAGCTTTCATGGGTAGGTTGCTGCAATATCCATCTGAAATTGATGGACTAGATGATTGAATTGCAGAAAAAAAATATTGAAACACAAGAGCGATTTTGTGCTGCCTATGTTAAAATTTAAGGTCAGTTCACTGGTGCATGAACAGAGATATCTGCAGCAACAAGAGAAAAGGCATGTTTTTCCAATTCACTTTGAAGTATAATTCCAAGTCAAGCATTAAATTAACAACATTATCATAAAACGAGTACTAATTTTGTCAAATGCTGAAATTTTAAAAATGCTTTTATACAAACTCTACACTGAATTAGCAAAATATTAACTGAGCCAAGAATGTTAAATTAACTTTGCTGCTTTAGACACACCCTTTTAGCAAAATTGATTAGAATAAAAGTAGTTTTTAATTCAAAGCACAGTAGTATAGCTCCCAGTATTAATATGTAGAATTTTCCAATATAAATAGTCTCTCTTTTTTTTTTTTTTTTTTTTTATTTCTACAGAAGAGACCATGGATAAATTTACTTTTCAGCCTGCCTAAATAATCAGATTCTGATGTGTGAGCTGGCTGACAAAGAGAGGCAGCCAAAAGGCACCTCCATATGAAGCCTCCAAGCAGTGGCCTGTGCTTGTGTACCACTTGTTTGGCACAGTAAACTATGGAAACACCAATTCCTTTGGTTCCTTTTCTGGACTGGCTTCTTAGGCTGGGCTGAATTGCATAGCTGAATATACTTTAATATAATTCGAAACTTTTATCTGTGTATTCTTGCACAACAAAATGGAAATTTAATTTATTTCTGTGGACCTTGTGCCAGGCAGTTTAAATGTGACAGAGAAGAAATATGGAAAATGCTAAGGAAGATATATACCATTTGTGTAGATGTGCTAAAACTATATATATCTATATATATCTATCTATCTATATATATAGATAGATATAAAATTTTTAGAATATGAATAGTATCTTATTATAGAATGTAGGCCCACAGCTCTCTAAATAATTATATGGTTTCTCTTAGTCCACATTTTAGCCTGCTTACATTTTTATGCCTATTGTGCACAGAAATAAGAAGAGGGACAAAATAATGTGAAGCAATAAGACAGATAACTATAACAACGTAAATAAAATAGTAAATATCAGTGTAATTACATGTTTAAATTACAAGAGTAATCCAGGGTTTTTGAAGAGGAGCTTAGAAAGGAAGGTAATTAATTTTTACCTCCCTTCCTTCAGCAAAACCCAGGCTATTCCAGGCTACTGTGCAGGTATCAGCTCTCCCAGCTGCTGCTGTTACTACAGTAATGTGCAAATATGTCACATGCCAGGGCATGGAGCACTGGGATGTGTAACACAGGGAAATGTGAGAAAACACCACGATGCAAGAGCTCTTGAAAAGCCAAATGCAGGCTTTCACTGAGGTAAATTAACAAGACATCTTTACTGGGCATTGCTGGGGAAGTCAGCAGTTGAGAATCAGATCAGGAACATTGGCCAGTTGCAGACACTGTGCCTGGTGTGATATAAAGATAAATATGTGTGCTCTTGTAGTTTCAGCTACATAGACAAAACTAAGAACAGGCTGAACTGGAAAGTATCTTGATTAAAGAACATATTGAGAAAAACCTGTGTATGACCAGAAAAAAGCTTGGGAGTAGGGGCTGGTGCACCAGAGTGTCACAGATTTTCAGTATCTTATTTTTCACAATAGAATGGAGTATGGTCTTGACTTTGGACTATAATAAGAGATGCTGTGTAGATTTGGCATTATTATTTTGCAATGACCCTCAGGAGATAGATTGGCAAGAAGTCTGAAGAGAGAAACTACAGGGGAAAGTACATCATTTATCAGATCAATAAACTGTTATGAGGCTGAGATGCACATGGGACACTCTCAGTGACCCTGAACTGTTCTAGAAGCCTTTGCCTTGTACTTTGTATTACCTATGGAACAACAGAAAGTCCATACACTCTCACACATTGAAATAACATTGACGGCAATAAAACAACTAGGAAGCATGCAAATCTGCTGCAGAAATTACATGTATATATCATTAAAGTATTTTTGCTTGTTTCTGTGTAACCAGTTCCTATGCTGATGCTGATATAAATCGTGTATCTATCCAGCAACAGCAAGTTACTCTGGGTTTATATTCCCTTATAGCTGAGGACAGAGGCTGGCACAGTGCCTCCATGCAGTTCACATTAAATACTCTTCCCTGTGCAGGAGCAATTACTGGTGATGAATGTGGTGAGCAGAGCACTGCTGGAGTGAATGGTGACGACAGGTGTCCGAAGGGGAGCAGCTTCCAGGGATCTGAGCTGTGGAGAGCAGTGGTGTTAAACTGAAGGGAGTGGAGCAAATCTGGAGCTACAGGCAGAGAGAGACAGTGAGAATTCACAGTGACAGAGACAGTGAGAATTCACAGTGACAGAGACAGTGAGAATTCAGTGACAGAGACCCCTGCCTAAGCAGCTTTTTGTTACCAGTCAGTCATTGGAGGGCTCTCTTTATTCCCACTGAGGTGGAGGAAGAAGGGAGTAAATGCTCACATTAATCTAATGAAATGTTTTCCCTGATTGTTTTTGTGTTGTTTACTGTGGATGCTCTGATTCACTTAATCCTTTATGAAAGGATGAAACTGCCTAAAGCCTAGATGCAAAGACCTTACTGTTTGATCTGTGATAACTTACAAATTTATCTACTTCTAAAAGAGAAGAAATTAGCAGAAGGAATTCAGTTAAGGCTCTATCTAGAAAACTTTTGTTGGGGGTACTGCTTTATTAATTTGACCTGTGTTGAAAGGTTTAAAAGATTGAAACAAGTTCAAATTTCAATTAATCATTCATTACAAGTTCTACTGACTGCGGATGAGTTTTCATTTTTTTTTCATGCTTAGGCTGCTTCTGAATGTATGACTAGGCTATGTAGCTTCCCTGCTCCTTGTGAGAAAAACAGATAATTCCTTCAAGATCTGTCACATATTCATGACTTTGTGTATAATAAACATCTCTGCTTGACTGAAATTTTGAAAATTGTCAGTCATTTATAGGATTGATTCAATTTACAGATTTTTTGGTGTAGTTATTCCAGTATTAACCTTTTAAAATGTTAGACAGCGCCATAAATATTTTTCAGGATTTTCTTATATCTAGAAAAGAATTATGAGTTAATTATGAGCTCAGTTTGTGATGTATCAAACATGATCTCTTAATTTTATCCAGATTTCAATTTGAGGGATATTTTTGCCAACTAGAGTATATAGTACCCTTAAGTCCACCTGAGTTTTGGCATCCATTCAATGCTCCTTTAGAAGTATAAACTTCTGAAAATTAAGACTCATGCAAAAGGAAAAGGAATACCTCAGCCAGTTTTTTAAAATGAACAAAATCCTTTTGTTCTTGCTTTCTGTGCATATTTCATTCACTGTGGTTCTAAGTCATTAAATTGACTTGTATCTTCCAAGCTTTTAATTAAATTTTTCATCATACTTTGTATTTCCCTCTGTAGTACAATGAAGAACTCCACTATGTAGAGCCGTGCCTGAATGGAACATTAGTTCAAGCAGACAGAGCCAACAAAGAGGTAAGAAATGAAAGTAACAAAGCAGTGGAGAGCTGGGATGCAGTGGGTGACTATGTGCTATAATGATCTTTTCCTACTACAATGCATTCCATTATTAAAATTTATTAATTATTCTGCTCATGCCATTTCAAAGACTCCACAGAAAGAAAGAAATAATCTCCTAGTCAATTTGGTTGAATAAACTTAATGAGAAATTGCAGGAGTCACTGAGAATATACTGTTAATAAAGTTTGGTAATTATTTTAAGTAAAATATTTCAACTACTTTAAATTGAACTATCATTCTGTTAACAAAATTTACTGAGGAAGAGATTGCATTCTTAACTCAAAGTAACATGGTAGTTGAAGCAAAACCACTAAACAAAAGTAATACTGTAAGAATAAAATAATTTAACATTCCAAATAGGTCTGTCAACGTAATAATGCATTCATTCAAGAATGTTGTGTGAAAATGTTCAGATTAGTTTCATCTAGCTAGAACTTTTAGGGAAAAAAACCCATTATGGTGACTGCAGTGCAAATTTTATTTGAAGAGATTTCAGTATGAATCTGTAGCTGGAAGTTTAATTTATTTCCTGACAGTTTTTATTCAGTGGTGCTGTGCAGGCAATGTTAGGAGCTGAGGTAAAATTGTTCATGCCATGTACAATTATGAAATATGATGGCCGAAAAACCCTGTGATTCTTGAAGAGGGAAAGGCCTGTTAAAATGAGCCGTGTCTGTAATGATACAGCTTCTTCCTTGCTACGGCTTCCCGTCTCAGAGTGGTTTGTCCTTCTGTCCTGAGCCTGGCCTATGGCTGGAGCAGTCATAGTGTTTCTTTATGTAGTTTATATTTTCACTAAAAGGGAAAAGTTTCAGCTCAACACTGAATTCTGCTCAACACCCAGTGCTGTACTTCGCTTGTGCTCAGGTTGTCACTGATCTGTTACAGGAATTAGAGAACGCAGCTCTGAAAAGACCCTCTGGAGTGTGTCACTGCTGGGTCTCTCTATGTTTACCAAGACAAAATGAATTTTGATGTTGTCATGCTGATCTTTACTCCATTGTGTTACTCCCAACAGTTCTTTTCATTTTATCTATGTCCTACAGAAATTATTCTTCATGGGCTTCTCCTTTTATATATTTGATATTTACCACTGTAGATATCTAAATATCATTTGGTTGCTATGTGGGCATGAATTGTTAATAATTTAATGTGAAGTCCCTCATTTGTGAATTGTGATGCAGCTTTCTAAATGAGCACTTTATTGTGGGTACATCAAATGAGCCACGTGAAATCTGTGCAAGTTCTAGATGCAGACCTAAAGATTCAAATGTATTGCCCAGATGTCCTGTCTGGAATTAATCCTACAGTTAACCTTTCCATCATTCTGCAACTGATCAAAATGCAGATTACCCATACCCATATGTTACTTAATATCAGGTTTATTTTAATTTAATTTAATTAATCAAAAAGTTTTTATGCCACCCAGATGATGCCCAGATTTTAAGAACAGAGGTCAATTTTTCAAAATAACTAAGTAAGAGTTCATATTTTGTTTTTCAGAGTAAATGTTGATATAATTTCTGATTAGGGGGATTGTTTATTTATTTATTTAGAGAATAACTTTGTCCTTTGTCTATAAACTGAATAATATATGCAAGACTTGGGGACATAATTAAATATGAATTTTTTTATAGTTGGTTATATTTCTAAGCTAGTTCTTGTTCTTTCCTTGCAAGGCCAAAGCTAAAAAAAAAAAATACTGGGATAGGTAGCATGTAATAGTTGGGTGCATTTGTGTATACCATGACTTTGCCAATATTCATTTCTTTCTTACATGTGACCTTATATGTTCTTATATCATTTTTCTAGACACTGTAATGAAGTTAAAAATTCATTTGCCTAAACACTGTAAGGCACAAAAGTTCCATTGTCCCCAGTATAGCTCAGAGTACAAAGTAGAGATTGTCCAAGGAGGTGGGCAGCCACTTAATCCTACATGAGTAATTCAGTTATCATGCTCCTGAACCCAGTTAAAAACAGCTTTCTGAAATATCTGATACTGCTGTAAGATGTCATACTGAGTGATTTGATTGTACTGACACAGCAAATTTACCTGGGGGCCTCATCAAGAACTCACTGAATTAATTGGAGAAGTTTCTCTTGAATTCAGAGTTCTTTGGTCAGGCCCATAGAAACAAGATGTCCTCACATGTTGTTCATGTGCACATTCCAAAATTGGTCCAGAGCTATCAGAGTTATTAGCTGTGTTTTGGAACTCATCAAAAGTATTCAATTATTTGGGTTTTACCTTTTATTTCTGTGAGTCTCATACATACACCAGACTACTTCTGTAGGGATTTTTGGGTTTTTTTTTTTTTTTTTTTTTTTTTTTTTTTTTGGGTGTAATTGCCATTGGTCCATTGAATTATCATAGAAAAAGTAGATAAAATTACACTTTCTCAACCAGTCTTACAAGGTAAATACTCCTTTGCAGGTTCACTGGTAATAATAATAATAACAACTCTTTCTTTTCTTTTGTTTATTAAATGATGAAAAACCCAAGAAAAATATCAAGGCAAACATTGCGTTTTGTAGCTTTTCCAAGCAGTCATTATCAGCATGTGAACATGTTTCTGTACTGGCAAAGTAGAGCAGGAGATTGACAGGCAATGTTTTGATATAATTGTTTCAGTTTACATATGTCTACATCTGCCTGATTTTTTTTAAAATTTCAATCTAGGTCTGAAAATGTAGCTATATATTTGGTTCAGAACTTTCTATCCTTCATTTTTATGTCAAATATTCTTCTCAACTGAATGGATGCAATGATGATCACATCTGTTAGTATAAACTTTACTAGCACCAAAAGAAATACAAGTATTTTCAAAAAGTCAGAATAATTTTTCTTTAGCTGGCAAATATCTATTCTCAAATGATAACTTTAGATGGAAACAATTAAAATTTTCTGTAATGGTATTTCATATTGCTATAGTCTTGTCTTATGTGGGAAGAGGAGATGTATGATGCTGATGATTGCAGGGACTGAATTTTTAACAGTTCACTTTTATGTTACTATTCAACTTTTGTGTTACTATCCATAGTCCTGACCTCTCTTAAGACACATATCACTTAATGCAGCACTGTGGCTGGAAACATGCATAGAACCAAATAGTTTTACCAAACTATTAGATTATGCTGAATAAACTTGAATTCTTTTTTTTTTTTAAATGAAATTCATAATACATGAATTTCAACATAAAAAATTCCCATTAAATGACCCATAAGGAAAAAATCCCCCTGTGCCATATACCCTAATTATTGCTAACTGCATCTTTCCAGGTTCGTCGGACACCACTTGTACCAAATACAGGCAGTTCTTAGAAGCAGAGATAAGAAATTACTTCGAAATGTTTGGAGCTTTTAGTCTCACGAGCAAGGCAGCTGTCTCAATAACTCCAAATAAAAATTGCTCTCACAGGATCAGTACCCTAGTCTATATTTGTCTTGAAACTATTTATTGAAGAACTACTTTGCTGTCTTCCTCCAAGTCTCAGATGTTTTCAGATGGAATCTTTCCACTCTGAGGACATCACTTAAAGATGCTGAATGGTGTTCTTTGAATCTTGTTTAATCTCTCAACTTTAACAAAACAAAGAAACAGACTCTGGAGGAATAGCTGTCCTTATCACTGGCACTTCATTTGTGGAGAGCTGATGGACAAACCAGGTTCTCAGCAGGATAAATTAAATTATTCTGACTTGGGGCAGCCGGGCCAGGGCTGGGTGTGGGGAGAGAGCAAATCCTCCTTTTAAGGGAGGACTGAATGTGGAGTTTGCTCCTTCTGGAAGGTTCTGTGGTGCCAGCACAGCCAGCCCAGCTCCTGCCAAGCCCTTCCCTGCACAGCCTTGGCTGCCCACGGTGCAGGCGTGAGTGGATCCTGGCTTTGGGCTGCAGCCAGAGCCTCTTCTGCTCCATCCCCAGCCTGGAAAACCGGGGAAAACCAGACCTGGGAGTTTCTCCAGGAATGGAAGGGTTTGTTTGTGGGCTGCAGGAAAGAGCTTCAGGCTCAGGCCTTAGAGCAGCCTGGGAAATGAGTGCTCCTCCTTAGTGGTGTTGGTGCTGAATATTCAGTGGATTAGGGGTAGCAAATAAACATAAGCTCCTTCACATTCAGGGATGGGTTGCAGGAACTCTTACCCATAATTTTCAGGAATGTAACAGGCTTCCACAGAGCCAGACTTTCAGAAAATTCAATTAGTCTTTGTAAAGAAAAAAAAAAAAAAATCTCTCTGGTTTATACATTTTCTCATGAAACACTGTCACTCTTGATCCCCTCCCCACCTTTTCTCTTTCTGGGATGGAAACAGTATTGCAAACACAGTGTTCATTCCACACATTGGCTCTAGAACACTTACCATTATTTTCTGGACCACAGCAGTAAAGGAAAACTTACCTAGAAGAAAAAAAATCCACTCTCATTAAAGAATGAAAAATCATTTAAAGCATTGTAGCTCTCTTATGTCCACTCTGGTGATATTTTCCCTTCAGTAATGGATTTTAGTTTCCTGTTGCAAGCACCAGGGATGATACTACAAAGCCAACTTCAGTTCCACCTCCCTCCTTCAATTTTTCTCTGTCTTTCAGGTAAGAACATATACCTGACATTGGAGTAAATCTGTACAAAGTGCACACAGAGGAAGGAAGGAAGCTGCATTTCTCTCTGAATGACATTCCAATTATTATTTATGAAGCATTCTTTTCCTCTAGAATATGCAGTCTTTAGTCCATTTACATCTTAAGAGTTAAGACTCAACTGGAATATCTGAACTGAACTCTCTTCTCACAGCTGTATCTGTAAGGGGTGAAAAGTTAGACTTCTTAATTTATATGGTAATGGATCACAAGTTAGCCAAAGATTCTTGATCCTCCATTGTTTTATTAAATACAGAGAGCAGTCAGAAAAGAAAATATAGCATCAGTACTTTTACCATTGCAATAATACAGCATCAGTACTTTTACCTTTGCAACGTTCAGCCTGAGTAAATGAATGTTTTGAAGACTGGTACAAATTTCATAGTGATTGGTGTAGCAAAAGCAGGAATGTTTTTTGAACAAGCCTAATCCACAGGGTTACTTGATCAAGACCACTCCTCTCTTAAAGCATTAATGTCTTCTATATTACAGTAGACTTTTGAGGGACATCAAATACATTTATTACCATTAAGAATTTTAACGTTTAACACACCTGTGCATTTTTGTGATGGGAAAAGAACAAAGGTTGGAGAAAAAAATTGTTTTCAGCCCTGAATCTCCAGCATGTAACGTGCTTTTCTTTGAGAAAGTGTGAAGATACTTTGAAAGAAATAAGGGTTTAAGCATCTAGACCTCTTCCCTGCCAGCTTAAAAAACAGCCAAGTAACACAGACTTGAGTAGTAAATCTTCATTTAACTTTAATTTTTCTTACTGCTGGCAACAACCTGCAAGGAGGTGATGCTAGTTTAATTTTTATAATCTGTTTAGGAACTTCCCCAGGTTTTGAGCAGGTTGTTCTATTACTTTTCTGCAAAACTGCTGGTTCTGTAAGTGCTTGTGGTGTGCAGCTTTGAGAGCAACCTGGAATTTCTGTCAGGTACACTTCAGAAGGCATTTTTCTTTTCAGAAACCTTATTGAATGGATTTTCCTTCATGTATTTGTAAAAGACAAAGTTACAACTTGAAATATGTTTGCGTTTTGGTATGACAGTGATGTGAGTGGTGTTAATGTATTTGCCACCAGTTTCCCTAAGAAACACACAGGGATCCCAGTACTATTATTCTTCCAAAATAGAGTGCTTCAACTTTCATTTTACAATGGGAAAATACAGTAATTTGTTTTTGGAATAATTATAATGTCAGGTGATATGGCAGGTGTCACTGTGTCTCCACTTATTGCTAAAAGTTTTCACAGCCTAGCAATTGTCATAAATTTTTTGTTGGCACAAAGCTACAGTTCATTTTAGATATGTGGAAATTGTAAGCTATCCCTAATTTGCAGAACTTGCTTTAAGTTTCGTTTATCACAAAAATTAAATCTGTAATTGCATTGGGTAGCATAACTGAGGTTGAAATTAATCTGTGACCGTAAATGTGGTTTGGTAATATAAAATATGCAAGGTATATTTGAATTTTACCAGACTATTTTATAATTTGGCATCAGTGTTAAACAGCTGCTACCTTGAAGTGTATCAATTTGCTATACACAAATTTAAAAAAGAGTGGGAAATAGTTCAGACACTATTCTGTCACCGTCTGCACTTTCTCCACAAATTGCAAACATGTGGAACTGCCTATTTTAATACTAGTTTTCTTGGGCCAAGAGGTTTTCATCTTTGAGAAACTCCATGTTACAATTTACCTACCCCAAAGGAATTGGATGACAATCTGATTTAATGTAACTTCAGATTTAAAGTAACAATATTACAATATACATTCCTCTTTTATATGTTTTTTTAATGTACTATATATGGGTTGAGGACATTTCTCTGTAAATGTTTCCAGATGAAATATATCATCTTCTAGATGCACAGATAGGCACAGTAACTCCAAACTAAATCAAGAACTTACCCCAGTGTAAATTCGAATGACAGAAATAGACAGATGTAATGTATAACTTCCAAAAAGCTTTTATTTTTCTATGCAATTACCAGAAATTAAATAACCAGAAGACTGATTCAGCAAAGAAGCTGAGTGAAATTGCCAATAAGAGGTTGGTAAATACAAATTTTGCATATTGAATTTTATTTAAGCAAATTACTTTTGCATATTTATCTATCCATCTCTGTCAGATCGCAAAAAAAAAAAAAAAAAGAATCAACTGCATTGCTTAGCTGTTAAAAACGCCAAAATAGTAAAGTCTTACTGAAGTCTACTCTTATTTTAAAACTGAAAAGCTGTTATAGTCCCTCAAAACTTTCATTAGGCCCCTGACCACTGAAATTTGGTCTGATGTTTCCTATTGCAGTAACTAATTTACTTAAGAAGAATTCAGTTTTAATCTGAGTGTATTGAATCTTGAGCTCTTTGTTCAGCATTGTTTTTATGATTGGTTTTTCCCAAAAAAGCCCCTTCTTTTCCAACACAGCATGTTAGGAAACAGAAGGGGTTGGGTAATCATTGCACTCAGGTAAGCTGTAACTGCCCTGACCAAGGGTTTGGAATGGGCTGATGCCTAAATGCATTTTACACATTTATCTGTCAGTGCATGTGGGTAAACCTCCCTGTGACGCAGGTGAGCATCACTCTCCCACCTCACACAGACCTTCTGACTGGCTTTTTCTTTCCTGTTTGTGTGCTGATGCCGTCCATCTTCACAAATCTGATAAATCCTTGCCAAGTGTGTCCCAGGGCCATTTGGAGTTACAGCATGTGTGGATAGGCATGGGGAGCAATTCTAGAAGTAGCAAAGACTTGCAGTAAAGCTGACAAGGAAACCTGGAGGAATGCTGAAGCCATTAATAATGCTTTTCTGTAGGAAGCTCAGCCTTGTCAGACAATTTATAGCAAATATGCTTTTCCAGTGGAACTATATAACCTCTGTGCATATATTAGTTGTGAACTGATTCCTTTTTGGAATCAGTGGAAAATGCTTTATTCATTGTCTTGAATCCACGGTCCTGTACCCAAGCTAATTTGGGTAGTCCTACTCATCATAAGTGCTACTTTGTTTTTGGTAAACATTAGTAGGCTCTAATAAAATATTTGTGCTAGATATTGGGACTCCTGTGCAGCATATTGGCTTAACAAGAATGAAATTAAAACTTTGGGTGTTGTAATAAAAATCAAACTCAATGAAATAATTCTGAAGCCCAAAAATAATTAAAATTAATTTTAAAAACGCATCATTTTTTTCTAGATAAGTGTGAAGAGTAGAGATGGGGACTTGATTTGGTCAGTTTATGAGAGTGAACTCTCTATTGGTTTCCTTCCATTTTGTCAGTGCCAGAGAGAGATAATATAAAGGGAAACAGGTTTCCAGGACTTCCAGGGGAGGTAGATCTATAGCAAGCTCAACTTACTGAATGATGTATCTCTGTGTGAGGCTTGAGGCAGTGTTCTCATGTTAAAATGCATTAAAGCAACCTGTGAGGTCTAATCTGTGTGCCAATGAAAAGGTGAGCCAAGCTCTCTGCTGTAAGTCTGTCATGATGCTGGGGAAAACAACACCCATTGGTATAATTGTGCAAATGTTTGCTACAGTGAGCAGGAATGCTGGGCCTTTGGGGTTGCTCATATGGCATCTTTTGTACTTTTTGTTGTGTGTCTGAGATGGGCTGGTTGTCACAGCCCTACCTGGAACTGGAGAACTCAGTTCTCTGTGTTAATGTATCATCACTTGCTTTCAGATGTGTTTGTTTCCTGTTTTCAGATGTCAAATGAAGATGGCTGTAGTTTGTTCTTTTCCTTTTATTCCTGTTTGGAAAGGATAAAGCTTTGAAGGTTGTGGAGTATTCTTATATTATTTTAATGGAAGACAAATAATTTCCCCCATGGTTGTGCAGACACTGGGCTCTGTTTGCTTGGAGGGTGACCACTTTCCCTCTCCTTCCAGAATATAAAAATTTGTCATCTTCTTGTGATCATAGATACCAGTCAGCTTGTCTAATCTCAATAAACATTGTGAGGCCATTACAGCAGCCTCTAAGATAAGAGACCAGAAAAAGGATTTGCCTTAGAATTTCCTGAGAATTTCCACCAAATCAGCAAATCATTCTTCAGGTTTTGTATGGGCTAGATAAATCAGTGTCTCACTTTGACTACAAATTTGACAGCTTCTGTCACGAAGGAAGAATTCAGTTTCTGGCCTTCATCTCAGAAGAGTTTTCAATTTGCCTGCAATGACCTGGAATTGGGAAAGGAAAATCAAATTCTTGCCTGTGTTCAGATTGCCCTTTCTCCCTCCCTAACTTTACCTGTGTTCTGCATCATGAAAAGGGCTCTGAATATGTGTCAACTCCCAAGCACAGATTTGCTGAAATAAATTGCTTAAATTGATTTATTTGAATTCATTACCTCTTAAACCCTAGTGAATCAAAACTAGGAAACTAGGAAGTAACAAAAATGCAAGTTGCTATCATATTTTAAGAGACAATTTTACCTAATCCCCAAAGAATGAAAATTTAATGTGATCATCTAACCAAGTATGGTCCCAAATCCCTACAGTTGTTCATTTAACTGTGAGGCTAGAAAAGGGGAATACACTAGGGTGTACCAAAAGATGCTTTCAACAACCTCATTATAAGAGAAATTCCAACTTCAATCATGATAATTGGTTATGAATCTGTCCTCTTGTTCATTTATGCCAAAGCCAGATGCACCAGTGGTGTGATTTTAACGTTCTGTGTAACTGTCCCATGATACACAGAATATGAAGGACATTAAAAACCATCCTGGGTTTATTCTCATTTAAGTTCTGGAGGAACTCATCCTGAATTACCTGCACTTGTGGATTTTTATCCTCATTCTCCTCAGCCCATGTCTTTGAGACCTTTCTGGGTGATCACCTCCCCAGCTGAACACTTCTGTGCTTCCTCACTCAACTTCGGTGCAGCTCTGACCCTGTAATTTTGTAATCAGACATCAATGTCTGATTGTCATAATTGTGTGCCTGTTTTGCATTCAGAATTACCAAGATTATGCATGTCAATTAAGTATATGAGTCTGCAATTAGATATTGCACATTCTGGTATTTGCACATGGGAATTAAGCACACAGTTGCCCAGGAATGTTTGTGCACACAGTTGGACAGATCCCCCAGTCAAACAAGGGCTCCAAAATGACAGCAAAAAGAGACTGAGGTAAACCAGTTTATTACTAAAAAGAGCTCTTTAAGTTGTAAAGTTCAAGTATGCTTTCTGGCTCATTAAGAGCAAGGGACTCCTGGTTTTTGAGATCTGTTTGGTTTCTGAAAGTTACTGAAAGTGGAATTAAGGTGATTTTTATCTCATTCTGAAATCATGTATTCTTTTTCTTTAAACTAATATTACAGTGGCATATGTCTTGCCCTGACATTTTTTCTCTACTAGTTGGGTTGAAATGCCCTTCTCTGTTTTGCAGTTCTTTTGTACTTTTTAGCCAGTTGTAAAGACTGGAATAGCACTTCACAACAGCATTGTCTCTCCTGCTGTTTCCCATCACACAGGGCTTCATTTTCTTCTTACAAATTAATTGTCTTGTCTTCTTGTGTAGAACAGTTTTTAATGAGTCTAATATTAATATTGAGTGATAAACTCCATTTATACTTCAATGATCTAATGATTAGAATCTAAAATGACTTAATGATTAGAATGTATCATCTTTTAGAGGTGTGTACTCTCAAAGCTAATTGTTAGAAAAAATAATTTTTTATTAACTATCACATTCCAAAAACCTGCAGGGAAAATTGCTATAAATTATATAAAATTACTATACAAACTGAAAAGAAAATATGAAGATGATCTCTAAATAAAAACACAAAAAACAAAACCAAAATTATTGGATTGAATAATTAGCCAAAAATGTATGAAAACCAGGATGCCTTTGCATTATTATTGTACTAACACATCCTTAGTTTAGTGTTACTTGAAGAGTCAGAAAAAATTAACTGGGAATTATTTTGTTAATTAGTGTATGTGGTCATTTAAACCTAAGAACTTGGTCTAAAGTATTCAGAAATCCTTAATCATCAACAAGTCTGTTGTAAAAACATCCTGACAAATGAAATCTTTCTGTTCATTTTTCAGCACTTCAGGGAACACCTTGACAAACTTTTTGCAAAAGGAATTGGAATGCTGGACATTGCTTTAAATGAAGCTTTCAACATGCTCAATGAAGTAAGTTCATGCTTTTCAGATCTTTTTTGTTTTTCACCTCCTTCTTGTTTTCCTTTTTTTCAACTGAGTTTATATTTCTGAAAATATTTTAAAGTGTTTCCTGAAGTATAATCATGTATTTTGTGGAAAAAATACTGAAGTGTGTCAGTCTGCTGGAAGATGAAAAAAAGTCATCTAAACTAAATAGCAAAATGTCTTTTGATTGAAGGATGTACCTTGGAAATAAGAGCTCAAACCCAAATATTCTCAAAAAAAGTTTGACAAGTGTGCCTGCCTTTATGCTGTGTGATCCTAGATTAATTAATGGTTCTAATTCCTGTGTATTCATCTTGAAGGGCAATATTGATTGATTCTTTTCCAGGCATAAAATCTTAAAATGAAAAAAGGAGTTATCTTCTTCCACCCACTGCTCATGTGTTCAGTTAGACAGTGTGGAACTAATGCCTTCGTGTGGTGCATGCCAAAAACGACAATGGGAAAAGGTGCATGAAGTAAGGACACTGTGGGCTGTTTGTAGAGGTTTTATTAAGAATTGTGGGCACCGAATAGAATCTTGGGAACCAGAAAAACAGTATGAGTGCCTCAGTGCAAGTGATGTTCTATGCTAGTCCTCCAAATTATGTAAACTGAAAAAAAAAAATCACATTGCAGGAAGTGAAGACCTGACACAAGGTCTGTTTTGCTTTGGTTCAAAATCTGTGAGGTAACTGAAGTTATAATGATCAATGTGGTATAAAAATCTCATAATAAATTTTTATACCACATTTAATACTACAGATAGATAATCTGATAGCTCTGAGACTAAAGGGATCTGACATCCCATGTGCTGAACTGCACCCACGATGAGAGGTCTGTAAGATCATGATGGACTCTGCTACAGGTATGCTCAGATCTCCTCAAGGTGCTCTATTTATTGCTTCTATTTATACTTTAAAATAAAGTTTCAGATAGGTTCAATCCTTTTTGCATGTAAACTTCCAGAAATGCCAGCATAAAAATATTTTCCATTTTATACAGGCATATCTGCAGCGTCTCTGGGAGATTCAATTAAAGACACCTAGGCCAGAAGAAAAGCTAAATCTCCCCTTAGCAGAGTACAGAAAACCATTTTCCACTTTGTCTGCAAGATGTGACCTTTATGTGCCAGAAGCCTATTTGAATTATAGGTTAGCTAAGGATGTCTTTTCTTCATTAAAAAAAATAAATGAAAGTGGATGAATGGGGAGGGGGAAGGAGTGGGTCGTGGTATAGTAAAGGAAAAAAAAATAGAGAAAGCTTTGTGTTACACAAATAGTCTATAAAGACTCTGGCTGGATTTTAAAATGGTTCAGGGGTTACACTAATTAAACTCAGTCAATTTTGCCTTGCAATTACCTTTCAATATTTGCTATGCTTGTCAAGACTTGAAGATGTTTGCTACTGATACCTTTGAAAAGCGTGTTTAAAAATCCACTTCCAAATTCTTTCCAATTGTCAATTTATGCAGTGTACATTGTAGAGAGGAAGAATACAGAAGGGCTTGGTACAGTAGTTAGACACCTACTATGTCATGTGACAACTGCAATTATCTCTTTTGGTGACAAATGTGCTCTTTGAAGTGATTACCTTTAAAAAAATCATAACCAATTAAATAAAATTCTGTGACATTTCAAAGACTGTTAATCACAACCAACTGCTGTAAATGTCAGGATGCATTGAAATTTTTGCTGCTAACTGATGAATCACTGAGTTAATTGTAGTTCATCATAAGCCCCTTGTCATTGTTATTATTATGGAAAACACTTTCATCACTCTTGCTATTCAATAAAATTAAAAATTTTAGACAAATATGAGAAGATATTACTCATCAAAGTATTTGAATTTAATCTCATTCTTCAAAATATTCAGATAACAGTGTAGAATAATGCAGATGCATACAGAGTGGTGTTTTAAAATAAATGTACAAAGGCACTTCCCCTTCATTAATTTCTCTTTTCAGATACCTTGTCACTTGTAAAATATATTTTCCATGTGTGGAAGGTATCCCTGGACAAAGTAACTTCTCCTTTATGTGAAAATAATCTCTGTAAGATCATGAAGGAATCCCACTTAAATAATTCTGGTTCTGGTTAAGACTGGAAAACCTGTCATGATGGGAGTATTTTGAGTGACTGCCTTGCAAATTACACAGAGGCAGTGATCACAATACAGCTAACCCTGTAAATCCACATTAGCTGCCCTTTAAGGCAGAGTGTTTCTGGTCCTGTTTGCTGGATGAAAAGGAAGCTGAGCTTGAGGAGAGATGCAGGTATGATGGAAATGGTTTTTGAATGTGGGTATGGTCACTCAGACACAGAAATGTGAAGGTAGAAAAGACAGAGGACTCCTGGAACCCACCCTTTTCTACTGCAGGCATTTCTACAAAGATGAAATTTTTAGGAGAACTTTTTTAGAAAAAGTGGGTTTTAGAGTTTGGAAAACAGTGAATATGTAAGGGCAAACACACTGTGGAAAGCTTAAAAGCCAGAGCTGTCAGTAGTTCAAATCAAACCAGAATACTCTGAACAATTTCTCATGACTGCAGGAGCAGTCAGAGTCCCTGCCAGGTAATTCACCTGTGAACACAGGCACTGCTTTTTAAATGGGACCAGCCTGTTCTGGGGCACAGCAAGGCTGGGGAGGTGGGACAAGATAATTCTTACTTGGCTTTCTCAGCATCAAGAGAAGGGTGATAGGATGAGGCCTTGCCTGACCTCAAATGTGATAATGTACATGAAAACTACAAGGAAGTAATTGTAATATCCCATTTATTGATATTTTCATAGATTTTTTAAGTGCTCACACAGAGAAATTAAAAATCAAATAATTTTAAAACTTGGCGCTTTTTTTGTGCTAAAAGATGGATGTTTCACCAAAGTACCTCGAACATGTAATGCACAGAACAAGGCAATGCACAGAGCAATAAGAATTTATTCTGCAACCAAAGCAGATGGAGACATATGGATTCATAATCAGAGCACCAACTCCAGAATGAAGAGATCAAAGCTCATAATATGACAATGTGTTTGTTCTTTGACAGGGGAAAATCCCATTTGTGTAAGGATGAAGCTTCCTTTGCTTAAGCCAGAGGGTTGCAGATTTCTGTCTGAGTACCTGTGCTCAAGTACCGCACTTCAGCAGCCTGAATTACTGACATGTATTCATTTTTGGGTAATAGGAGAATCTCAGAGTATATAAATATGAACTGGGTTCTCCCAGATAAATATTTAAAGGAAAATAGCATATGGAATGTAGTCCTGAGTGAATATGAATGAATGCCATATGAATAGTCAGATGTCTCTCAGGAGTTGTGTATCTCCTGTACTTCTCAGAAAAATCATCATTCATTACTTCTTTTTGTGTAACCTGTTCTTCTAAAATGATATTTAAATCAAAGCAAACCCTATGGATGCATCAACACTCATCATCTATCAAAACCAGGAGAATACCATGTTAATTTTGGGCACTGCTACATTTATGTATGTTTCTTATTTTTCAATTCACCACGAACATAAAATCTATGAAAAAATGTTTTTAGCCTGAATATTTTCCGACTTCTTCTAAGGATGCTAGAGATGTGACAAAATCCACGTGTGATCCTGTCTTCATGTAACAGGAATGTGCATTTCCTAATGGTTGTTTCCTTTACAGTTCAATCACACAGGACAAGGAAGCATTTGCAGCCAGGCCATAATGCTGATCACTGATGGAGCTGTGGACACATATGATACCATATTTGCAAAATACAACTGGCCAGACAGAAAAGTAAGTGTCCCATCACCTTTACTGAATGGGAAACCCAAAGCTTCATATCCAATCTAAAGTGTGTATCTATTGAAAAGTCAGTAACAATCTTTCTAATTATCTATAAATGATTTTGGATCACTAATTAAAAAAAAAAAAGACACTTATATGATATTGCATAAGGATAGAAATGGCCTTTTACTGTCATAATGGTCTTAGGTCAGTTAGTAGGATATAAAGGCACTATTTCCCTCCAGGTTACATTTTTGAGCATTATATAATCCTTCCCCTGAGACACATCTTTAAGTATGATAAAAATTTTTCTTTTTTCTCCCAAAATACACATTTATAATTCAATGCTTTTTCAAGCTGAAGATGGGTATGTACTATGGACAACAAGCGGCTTACTATGACAGCAGAAAGAGCAAATGTAGTACTCAGTATTTTTAATTTATTCATTTGGCAGAGTGAAGGATAGAGCTGACAGTTGGTAAGATTTTATTAAAAATGTATCTGGCTCTATTGATCTGTATAAAGAAATTTGCCCAGAGTTAAATTACCTTATCATATAGCAAGTGGAAATTTCACAGTAGGGCAGAAATGCCTTGAATTTACCCGATGAGGAAGCTCTAGTGGGCCTTGTTTCTCTATGGGAAATAATTTTCTTCTAGATTTTGTCTTCAGCTGAAGCAAGTTTTGGGACTATTTTTGTTGTTCTTTGCCATTTTACGTGCCTATGGAAGCAACAACCACATGGTCTGAAGTGCAGTTTGAGCAAGTAATTGATTAATGTGACTGTGCTGCATGGGGTCTATATTCTGTGGAAAGTAGTTGTTTTAATTTTCAGCTTTTAGTCATGTTTCTCTTTTATAAAATTCTGTTTATTTTCTGAGTGACTTCTCTAGCTCTGTTTTATGCAAATATAATATCATTCCACTGGAAAGAAGGCCTAAAAGCTGAAGGCTTTGTGGCCAGGCCCGCCTCTCTTACTCAATGGGACGCCATCTAATTTAAGTTGTTAAGCCCTCAGATATTCCATGAGAACATTTCACTTTATCTTACAAAAACTGTTGTTAAAGGAGATTCTCAGAGTCTCCCAGAGGGTTGTGCCTCTGGTGCTGCATTTTCTCATTCTTTGGAGTTGGTTCCTCTGTTAAGAAGAAGAGACTCTGGGGAAGCTCTTATCATAGGGAATCAGCAAGGGAAGAATTCTCTGAAAGAGTCAGCTAAGTATTTTCACAAAAACATGTGTTGTGTATCTTTCATGTGCTAATCCACAGCTCCATCTGAGATAACCTGCTCAGCACAGCTGTTGCAAAAAGCAGCAGGAGAGGTTTCCATTGGGAATTCTTCTGCAAAGGCCCAGCATCAGGGGTCCTGCCTTGTTCAGCAAGGACGTGATGTCTGGGGAGAAGCTTTTAGTTAATATTCAACTCAATATTCTACTCAGCTAGCTCTTCTAAAAATATTTAATGTATTAACACAGCCTTGTAAATTGTGTTTTAAGAAACATGTATGGAAAAAAAAAAATCTAATCTTTTTTCCTCTTTTCAGCCTGAAATGTTTCAGTATGAAAAATGTAAAAGATTTCCATATGTAGGCTTTAATGCATTAGAGCTTTGAATGTCTTTGTTGGATTTGTTATTCTAGAAAGGAAGGCTATTGAAAATGCAATATCCTACATATTTGCAGTGTCAGTGTGCCTAGAAATTATGCAAAGCTGGTTTTTATATTTATAAATCTCACCTTTGAACTGCTAGATAGTTTTTGTTTTAATGTACATAATTTTCCCTATTATCTATGCATTGCCCTACCATCTTTCTTATCATTTATGTTTTTCCTGCATTGTGATACTGGGGTGGACAGTGGTGGTAAAGGGAATGGCTCTAATTGAGGTAAATTCTGAAGTTTTTGTTTACCTCATCTATGTGGTTAGCAAAGTACCACTTTCAGTTAGAGCTGATCTAAAGTTAGATAACAGCAAACAGTTTATAATTAGTTGCAGCATAAGCATTTTGTTCTCTTAAAGAAAGGAAAGAAATCTTTATACAGCTGTGAAGACTTTAAAAGTTTGTCAGTGAGAATCTCTAAAAATGGAGAGTGAATACAAACTTGTGGGACATAAGCACCAATTCATGTTTTCTTCCTTTTTCCAAACCATTTATATCTTTGCAAAAGATAGCCTTAAATATATATATACTAAAAATCATCTTCCTTCTGATAATGCATTAAAATAAAATTGTGTTGCTGTTATTAGGAAAGGGAATAAAATGGCTACAATTAAATCCCTAAAGTAGCTTAAATTAAGCAATTGAGTTTTTTGAAGGAAATCAGCCTGATTTTTTGTAGATACTAGGAAATTGTGACCATCAAAAGACTTTTAAAAGTCATCTTCTGGACAGTTTCCCTGAAAGAAAGAATGCTTTCATTTTACTGGGTTTTTTATGAGTCTCTGTCTTCCTCAGCAAAAGGGGAAAAAAACCCAAAAATATTTCCCCATGTTTACTTAGTATCTTCTACTACTTTAAATGCAAATCTAGTAGATGCTATTTTTATAACACACTATATTTTATTTATATGACTAGTTGTTAACATCTATTTCCTTCTTTTTATGAGGCCATAGGTGCAATCTTAAAGAGCTGATTCTCACACATTAGAAATGAGTTTGTGCTATGTACATAATTTTTCTCATTCATGGAACTTACATTCAGTACTTTCCAATTTCTGTGATTCATTCAAGGCAGCTCTGCCACGTGAAGTACCAAAATGGGAATAATTAATCCACAAGAGTAAATAAATCTACACATCTCCTATAAAAGCCCAGCTTTTCATCATGTAGCAGAAATAAGTATTTAAAAGGAGTTGTACCAGGAAATATTTGTTTACAATGAGAGCTATAATATAGTTGCAATAATTTTATTTTTTTAAGATGTCCTATTTCAGGAGAAAGCCTTTTAAGTCTCAAAATATCTTTTTGATGTCAGTTGTACCAAAATAATGCTTTTATTCTATGTTACTGCTCCTACTATGAGATCCAAGTGCATTATCAGAAACCAAACAAAATCCTGCACTTAGGTATTTCTCTAGGTCCCTTGTTCTAATTCAAAAGGATGAAAGGCCATGGGTAGGGGAGGCGGGCAGACAGATAAATGTGACTACATGGAAGGATAGTGCTTCAGGTCTGCTCCCAGAAGATAGTACCACTAAGGATCTTTTCTTAAATAAAACTGTCCTACTTTCTTTCTAGTGGAAAATTCCAGCAATAACTCACAGAAAATTCCATGAAGATTAATCTTGTAAATGTTGATGAAATGCCTTAGCACATAAAAAATTGGAATTATGATGAGATTAGAGATATTAACAGAGCTTCAAGCTTTGTCAGGTTCTCAGCTGAAAGTCATTTTAATCACTAATTGAAAATTAGTAAACTTGGAACAGAAAGCATCTACTTAAATATTATTTAACGAATTTTGTCATTTTAAATATGGCAAGACTTTTCTCAGAATCTTGTGATATTGCAAAGGAAAATAACGCAGTAAATTCTCTTCCATGAATTTGCACAACATTTGCATGAATGTGGAAGGGAACAATTTTAAACCCTATTAACTCACTGACAGCTCCATGAAGTCTCATGATGCTTTTTCTTCACTGGTTAAAACGACCCAGTGCTCGAATACTTGAGAGTCTTTTTCTCTCCTCTGTTTCCCATTGTTTTTATGTGGCTGTCAAGTTCTATGCTTCTACAAAACCCATCTACTCCTTGTTTTGGAGAAGCCAAAAAGCATTTCTTCTATAAACATGATTGAGAGCAGAGTCTAAAGTCTCATTGAGATCAAGGGGAAGTCAATATTTCAGTTTGGGTACAGACTTTTAGTATTTTTTTTGGGGTCAGTGCAGCACTCAGGTGGCCAAGGGAGGTGTCAGCTTTGTGACCTTTCATGAGTTTTGGCAACCAGAAAGAAATGTTCTGCTCCTTGGGCCTGAGAGGCCTTTGCCTCATGGCATTGTACTACATGAAAAGCCTGGAAAAGAAAGTAAAAGAATAATTGAATCATTTGAACTTCATCCTCCCCTTTGGGTGTGTCTTTGAGTCTGAAAAGCATTTGCTTCCAAAATTATGTGAAAGTTATACACGATGGTAAATGCATGCAAAACCAGAAGCACTAATTCCTCACTAAGTCAAGTCAAATGGAAACCAAAATCCCACCTAAAGTTTCCTCATTTTCTAGAATCAAATCCAGATAGAGAATCTGGGATAAAAATACCTCTGTATCCAGTTACCTTGTTAGTTATCCTGCAGCCTTTCTTTTTCTGGGCAAGTCACAGATAATAGAACTTCATCTGTCTGTCTCCTATTATTCTGAGGCTCTGGGTAGAATTAATTTTGTATGGCACAGAAATATTTTCTTTATGCTTATGAACCATTACAACAAGGCAGAGATTTACGATGGTTTCTATCGGTGCTAAGGCTTCAAGTAGGGTGAGTATAAAGCACAACTGCAATAACATCTTTATTCCAACTGCTAAATGATTATGGTGTAGAAAGACCTAACAGCCAGTGCTGCCCATGTCTGAATGGAACTGTTGAAATTACAATATAAATAGTTCCATGACTTTTAAGTGCTTATACCTACTCTTACATCTGCTTTATAGGAAAAATTTCACAGTCTGGCAGGTCTCTGGTTCTATATACAGTACTTAAAATTGTAATTGAATCCAGAGAGCAGCACCTTGAAATTTGCTGGATTTAGATTTGGTTTCATAATGGAATACTAGATTTGCAGGCAGTAATAATCAGTTAATAGCTCCTTAATTACATGGGACTTTCATGTATACTTTTACAGGATCAGTATTTATGGTATATTTAATAATATATGGCTTTCTTAAATATTTAAGAAAACACTTGGTCATTCCTGGTGAAAACTGGTCACTTGGTCACTAAAGCTCTTAATATCAATCCACTCATTTATATTAGAGATCTATGAAATAAAAAATTAAATGCAATTGTTCTGCCTTTTAAATTTTTTTAGCTAGAAATCTATTTAGTGAGTTTATTTAGTGATCCACAATCTATTGGCTTCAACTGCTGTATATACAAAATAAATGTCTGAGCTTTGGGTATATGAAAAATCCTCAAACATTTAATTACTGCCATAGGACAGGACAGGAAAGCGCTTTCCTTATCCTCCTTGAGCAAAGAAAGATGAAAACATGGCATGAAAACTAAAGAAATTAATGGGTGCTGTGAGAACAGGCTACAAGAATGGGTGGCTGCATTGTGGCACTGCAGTGGTGGCAAATCATCTTTCTCTTCATGTCTGCCATCCACAGGGTACAAACCTTCCTGCAGAGCCTTCACCAAGTCTGCAGCTTGGGAATGAGGCAAAGTTGGCAACATGGAGCATTCGTACAGCAAATTGAATGTCTCATGTGCAGTCCTGTCTGGATGTTATTAAACTGAGTTTCTTTCTGAAAAGGCTGACGTACTTTGGAGGCAGATGCCATTACTGCTACACAAACCTGGTGCTTTATTACTGCTTATCTCAAGAACAAAAGAAGGTCCAGACACTTTATAGGCCTTTCAAGCTATGATGTAACTTATATTAATTACTTACCTTTTTAGGCACTCCTGTAGTATGACAAAAGATGGAGTATGAGATCAAACAGAAGTTTTTGATTTCAGGATAAAAAGAAACAACTCATCACAGCTAAATTTCTGACCCAAGTGTGATTTCATTTTGAGAAAAGAAGTTTTAAAAATGTTTCATTTTGCCTTATTACTTCTCCTCTTAGAGAGAAAAATAGGTGGGTAGGTTCTCTTTCAGTGAATGGAGGGTTTTTTTGGTCAAAACTACCATAATGATTTCTACAAATTTGTCATTAGTGTTTTTACTTGAATTCTTTTATGTGACACTCAGAGTAGTTAAGACCTCTTTTTCAGTCACTTGTCAATTTAATTTGCCATGAAGAAACTTCCCCTGCAGTGCTCAAATTGAAACAAATGGAGAGATGTTTTTTGTGAAGATAAAGGTAATTAAATATTATCCTCAGGGCATATATGGATTGCCAGAGGAAGGATTACTGCTTCTTATACACAGTCACTTGTTGGCTGGAATCATGGAGGAGCTAATGCTTTCTGAATGTTTGAAGACTTTTAGATGGAATGATAATTTATACCCTTTGAAAATGCATATTCAAAGTGCCCTTACTGTGCTAATATTTGTAATATAATCAGAAATAGATACACAAGTGAATTAGCCATGAGTCATACAGAACACCTTATAAATAAGGGACAGTCTAAATGGAGAATAATCCACAATTTGAAATAGATTATCCAAAGTACTCTTTGGGAACTCATGAGTGTTAGTAATGCAAAAATGATTCCTTTTCCTTGTAAAAAAGAAGATAACTTTTATGTATATGTAGACATAGAGAGATCCAAAATTTGAGATAAAATAGGTGTCCATAAAACGTGCCTTGATGACACCAAGTAATCACTATTTGCCTCTGGCATAAAACTCCTTGTGGCTGAAATGTTTGGCTGGTGTCCCTTATTAACAAGAGAGACCAAAACATAAGAAGTAAATATCATAATAAGAAGCTGATATATAATGGATTCTGTTTACTAAAAAACCCCAACCAACCAAACTTTCTCCTGATAGTTTATGTGCTGTAAGGTCTTAGTTCTTCAAAATTATCATGCCAGAAGCAAGACAGTTAAAGTGGGGATGGTAATTGCAGAAATATGCCTACTTTTTTCTGTGGACTCTGTCTATTCCTGAGGTAATGTTTTTTGTGAAGAATTGTGTCATCTGCTTAAGGAAATGGTGAGATCATTTATTTCTTGAAGTTCTTTAACAGCATAATAAAAACTGTATTTTAGTTTGTGTGGTTTAAACTGAGAAATGCTGCAGTTATCTTAAAAAGCCAGGATTCAGTTTATAGACTGTTTTAAATTCTCTTTAGAATGTATGCATCTTCTTAAACATTACAGACAGAAAAGAGATATTGAAATTTGTCAGAGCTGTTCTATTTTAGAGGAGTACCAACGGTCTCTGTAAAATCTCCAGAATGTTTATTGTTGGTTGTGAGTGACCCACCACCAAAAAGGTGACCACAGCTGCATATATAAAACCCATTATTTGCACTGGACAATAAAGGGATAATACAGTACTCCAAACAATTATTTTGGATTAATATAATTTTAAAAATAAGTATAGTAAAGATAAGATAGTTAAAAAAAAAGTCAAGGTTGTGTTGGATTGAATGTCTTCCTAAATTTCCTGTTTAGCGTTTGCCTTTTAGAAAGAGTTGAAATAATGTGATTTTATATTAAATGTTGCATTACAGCCAAGAGTCATAGTGAAAACTAAGTTGGTGCAAAAGATAAAACTAGAGTTATGTTCACTCATCTCTAGTTCCTCCACTAATAGCCTGAAATTAGGATATAATAGCTCTGCAAACTTGCTCAATAGGTGTTTTCTGATCTGTAGAGCGGAAGTTACAAAGTGAAAATTTTCACTGGCTTTACAGACAGGGAAGAGTGAAAAATTCACATGTATTTTCCAAGTAAGCTTTAAAAAACTGTACTTATGATGTCGTGTTACAACCCTATTTTTTTTCAATGTAAGATTAAGCTTGAGTCAAAACCAGTATTGTGTGGTGGACAAGCACTTTAATAGGATTAGAGAATTTTTGATGACTAAGAGGAATGGCCCCAATTTGATGCCGGAGTAAGAGTAGAGGAGACAGTGCAATTGTGAAGGTTGAACGGGAAAATGGGTTATTGCATCTTCTCCTGACCAACAGGTCAGATTCCTTCCTCTGGTGAGGTACAGCAATTCCAACAGGCTGTAAGCAGCTGCTAAGTACCCTGGAAAACTAAGGACCACTCAAAAAAATAACTGTTTTCAGACATTTTTTTTCTGAGTTCTGAATTATATTTCTAACTTGTTTGTATGATCCATTCTTAGTTGACTCCTGTATCATTTTTCCCTTAATGAAATCTTCATACACTCCTATTTTCTGTAACTCTCACTGTATTAAAATAAGCCATAGTGTGTTGTTTCATTGCACAGGGAAACTTTAACTTCTGTTGGATATTTACATTAAGTTGAGAAGGTTGGTAAATTGCATGTTTAAATATCAAATCTCAGGAGATGTTTGGAAAGGGAGTGTTACAAAGAGAGGAAGTTAAGTGTTTGGTATAGTATTCTCTTGCTGGCATCCCATTACATACAGCAAATGGTATTTCTTGCTCATTTTACTCTGAGAGGCGAAATTCTGCTGGTTTGGAAGTACAACAGACGTTGTTTATATGAAATTATTATTCATATATACCATTTTCCCAGAGTACCTCTGTTATCCTTTGTGGTGTCTGGCTGTGGAACAACCCCTCAATGCATGCACATATATCAAGGCAGTAGGAGAGATTCATTCCATGCAGGGGCTCATGTATGTCTAGTTTAGTATTCATTTCAGTGAAATGCTTACATATGTGAGTTATTACATCCCTGCTAACCAAAGCAATGGATTCAGGCATACATTAAAGCGCTTTACTGAATTAAGAACTAAACAAGTTATCCAAACAATCCCATCTTTAGAACTCTGTTGTGGGTCTGCTGATTCTTTCTGAGTGGTTGAATCTTTAACTTTGTTAGTGGTTAGGCATTTTATAGAACACCCATTTAAAGAGCACTGTTTGTTTATCTCACTGTATTTATACCTACTTTTTCTAAACTGGCATAACAGCATTAACTGCATTCTGAGACTTCTGCAAAACACGGCAGCCTCTGTGGACTTAACTTTTGTGTTCTGTTCCCATGTGCAGACGTCTGCTGCAAAACTGATAAAAACCTATTCTTTTCTATGAGGTTCTAAATTCCATCATACCATGAGCCTCGCTACTATCCTTACCACCATTGTCTCTGTGCAGAATTGGGATTTGCACATCTGAATAAATGTTTTCTTTCTGTGGGATGCCATTTGTGCACTGACTTCTCTTATGATTTCAGTTCAGTCACAGAGGTTTTCCCTTACAAGTTCGTGAGAGATTTTTGCTGGATCTTAACACTGAAGCTGAGCTCAGTGCATTGTTAGAAGACAGAAGTCTTTATTCTGCCACCTTACATCATTAGACATATCTTGAGAAAACATGAAGGATTTTGAATCATACAGGATTTTTTACTGAAGAAGGCTTTAAAATCCATTGTAGTAGTAAAGTGTAAATGCCAATGACTGCTGTTCAGCAAGTTGTTATGAAAATAGAAGCAGCTATAAATATTTATAAAACATTTTGAAACGTGTTACATGGAGGTTCATAAAACAGAACACCTACAGAGCCTGGACAATTCAAGACAGAAGCCACTTAAGGTTTGTTTTCCTGGAAAAATGTTTCCTTCTCAAATTGTACAATCAAGCTCCTTAGCTCTCATGCTTATGTACGATCTGGAAATATTCAGCAACTTCTGGTATCCCTTTCATGTTCACATCAGCTATTTTAAAAATAAGCAGAAACAAGTCATCCCTGTGTGAGGAAAAATGCCACAAACACCCTTAGAAAGATGACTACTCTCTGTTGTCATGATGCATAAAGGAAAATTTAGAAGTCTGCATGAATGGAGACAACAGACAAATATTCTAGGCAAGCTGGACAATCCTCTTGGCAAGAATAAAATATGATGGTGTGTTAAAAAAAAGTAATTTTTTCTTAGAGTTTTAAATCAAATGATTCAGTATTTCAGCCTCTGATGAAGGAGAATTCTTTGGGGTTTTAATAATGTCTAAGGTAGTATTGGATATTGTCTGTTTCTGTGTTTTTAGCTGGTTTAATAATACAAGATAGTAGTACAACCATGAAGATGGTTTCCTAAGAATAAAAAGCAAAAGATAGAACAACACTGGCCTTTCAATGAATCATATTTCAGTCTAAATCTTTAAGTATTGCTAAAAAAAGCAAAATGAAAAAATTCCTAGGCATTTTGTCTATTCTATTAACTTAATCTCCAAGAGTGCAATTAACTGAGCATATATTTTTTGAGTTTGCTCATCTTCTGAAAAAGCAATGGCTGAATTTTTCATAAAATGTGAGTTTTGTCCAAATACTGAAACATGTGTGGTAGGGATGGGTGAAAACTGTAAACATTTGCTTTGGCTAAGTTTGCATCACGTTAGGGGGTGAGTTTTCATAAAATATTCATGCTACCAGGTTTTCTAGGCACAAAAATTCATGGAAAATGAATTTCATCCTGTGTGCAGAAGTGACTCTGGTTAGACTATCTTTCTCTCCATCCATTGAAATGGAAACTTGAAACTGAAAGTCCCTCATGAGTCCCCAGTCACTGTGGCAGCACCACCAGTGAAACCTTTTTGCAGTTGTACAATACTGTGTGTTCAGCTCTCCTGCAAGAACTTCTTTAGAAAATGCCTCTAAGTACAGATCAATAGTGGTTTTCTCTCTGTCTCTCACACAGGGGGCAATATTTGCCAAGACAAAAGATCCTGTTAGCTGCCTTGCGAAATGAGTTTTCTTTGCTGGAGGTAGTTTCTAGCACTGTCCTGTGTGTTATTCAGTACAATCCTGTCAAAATGGGAGTTATGGTCTATTCTGGGGCTATGTCTCTGACTTATCCCTGATTCCATGAAGAGTAGTACCCACAGTATTTATAAAGCCAATGGAACTGTTTAGAATTTTTTTGAAAAGCGTGACAGAACTCAGTCCATAATCAAAACTTACCTTACAAATTATTTAAACAAAAATTTATATCAACATAATTCTGACAACTATGGCAATAACTTGTAAAAAATATTTTGATACATTTAAGCAACCAAACACAAATTTTTAGAAAATATTCAAGTGTGTACACAAGCAGCATGAGAAAGCTGTGAGTACAGAGTTTTTAGCGCCATATCTGATAATACTGAATTTTTGGCTAAAAATTTTACTGGCTAAGTACATTTTGACATATGGCACCCCATTTTGAAACAAACTGTTTTATTTTGGCTGACCTAAATTCTCCTTAAAAGGCCATGTATGGAAACTAGAGATGAGCCAGACATCTGAGGATGCCTTTGCGGTACATCATGTTTGTGCCATTTCAGACAGAAAAATGCGCTTGGCTCTGAATTTGTGTGCAGCAAGCAACAATTAATAAGCCATTGGACCATCAATATAATTGGTGGGTGCTTCCCTATGGTTTTAACAGTCTTATATACAATAATCAGTTGTATGAAAAGGTGAATATCAAAACGAAGTCTTTGCGCTCTGCTTGCATTAGCAATAGGTAATAATAAATACAATTTTCGAAATCACAGTTTGGTTCATTATGAAATCCTCACATACCTTCCCCAAGTGAGGAGACATGGCTAGACTGAGGTCAGGCCGTTTTTGGTCACATAGCAGCAGGGATGTATGGAATGTCTTTTCATCCCCCTGCCCCTCCACAGCCTTCACAAAAGTAGCTCAAAATGGTCTCTTCTCCCAGGCAAGCAGATGACAGTCATTAATCACTGGCAACCAGTCAGAACATACTTCTAGGCTGACAAATATTGAACCTTTAAGGGCATTAAAATTCCTTAATTCCTTTCCTGAATTCTTCCATCAAACTCCTGAATTCACTGAGGGAACTCTGACAAAACTTGTGCCACTGCACCAGAACCACTTTCAGATGTGCTCTTCCAGAGATTCACTTGCATAACTACTGAGAATTATCTTTGAGGATAACTGGTTAGAAGGGATGGGCAGGATCTGTGCACAATGTACACCACAGGGACTCTCAGGAAAAGGAGAAGAATTCAGCACAAAAGTGCTCATGTTGTATAAATTACCACAGCTGCTTTTGCTGAGGAGAGGGAAAACAGTTGAACTTGAGCTCAGCTCTAAGGGTTGCAATGTTGCCATATTGCATGCATTTTGAAAACTTCATAATTCATTAGAAAACTGTCCATCATTTAGTGAGAAATAGATGAGTGAACACCTGGTTTAGTTATGGTTTGTTGTGCTGCTTTTTAAATGTTGGAATATTTAATAGCCATATTAAGGGAATATTAGAGCAAAGAAAGCCACACAGGTATTTTACAAATACCTGTAATGAACTTTTATATTCCTTTATATACATACAAATATTCATATACTTTATTTTTTCTACTAATGTACAGATCTAGCCTTTCCAAAAGATGGTGGCTCAACAAAAGAGGTATATTTTCCCCTTTTCTCCAAAGTGACTTATTAATGGATTGTTGAGTGGCAAAAGAGTCTGGTGTTCACTTCCACACTAATGTTTAATCAAGTTTTAACAGCACTACAGTATCTAACATGATGCAGGGCTGGTCACAGGAGCTGTGCCAGTACAAAGTGTAGCTGCCCTCTGAGTGAGGCTGGACTATGAAATCAGAAGCATGGGCAAGATTATCACGCCAACATAAGCAGATGTTTTCCTCCATTTTTCTCCATTAATTTTGCTGATCTAATAGTAAAAAGTTCTATGTGTGTTTAATTGTCTGTTTAATTGCTCAGACTGTGATGTATTTCCCACTAGAGAAGTTCCTTTTGTGGCACAGGTTCTTGCAAAAAAGTTTTCTGGAACAGCATTCTGAAAAGAGACTTTTGACAATTAGTCTACACTGTGCATATTTGTCTCTAAGTTTTGGAAGAGGTCCATGGAAAATCAGTAAGATTTTAGAGGGAACTTTTGCACAACGGTGTAATTTTATAGCTGGATGCTTTCATTTATTCTCTAATGTGTTGACTGAGTGTAAACATAACGTGTTACATTCTTCATGAATGTGCAGAAGAGTCTTTACCATGGGTGCAGATTTGGACCCAGTTTTAAGTTGTGCCATGTTTTTGTTATTTTTGTTGGTGTTATTTTGGATTTTGTTATTGCTGTTACTGTTTTTTGGTTTTGGCTGTTGTTTGCTCCATTGCTTTAACTATCTGATGAATCTGTAACTGATAGAAACACAGAATCCTAAGGGCTGCACTGTGAGAGCCTCTCCAACTCCTGATCCCACTTTAGAAGCCCTTTGTCAATGGAATAATAAATTATTCCTGTGTTGCTGAAGTGCTCTGTACATGCTCTCAGTGTGGATTAAGTAGCTGATATATTCTGTTCAAATAATGCCTGCACTTCATGGCAGACACAAACAAGCAGTTCTAATGTTTCTTTGACACTTGTTTGTTGTCATAAACAGTTGTAATATTTTAAGAGTGTGGTACTGTGCTAATTATGAAAGTAGGCAAGATCCTATGATATAAATAAAAATGTAAGAGAATCTGGACTGCCTCACAAAATGTAGGGCTTAAGAAACTCTAGAACACCCAGAAGTTGAACAAGGAATTGTCTCCCTTCAAGACAACTTGAGTCTTAAGCTTCCTTATCCTATGATTTATAAGTCTGGATCATAATCTCAGCATTAAATAGAATCTGAGAGATGCTGATATTTTATCACATTTATCAATTCCACTGCATTTCACCTGTCAGCACTGAACAAATCTCGGGAAAAAATGGAAGAGATTCTTTTATGCAAACATGTCATTGGCAAATCTCTTCTATTTTTTCCCCTACCTGCCACAGTCAGAGCTGCCTGTGTGACAGAAGCTGTTAATAAATAAGGCCCCGAGCCTCTTGATGGCAGTGTATTTCCTTCTTGAGTTCTTAGGCTTTACAGAACATTTATGTCTCATTACAGCCAGTACAGCAGTTTATGCCCTAATAAATCAAGGGAGCTTTGCAGAGATGATCTTGACAGTAATGAATCTTTCTGTTGGCATTTCCACTTCACAGACACAAATAATGAAGCAAAACTGCCCCATCTGGCCACTGAGTACGAGTCAAATCACAGTGGGAAGCTGTTTCCTCAAGCATGACAAAGGTCATTGTGTGCAGCAGGAGTGAGGGATAGCAGGTTGTGCCGTGAGTGACAGTGCAGGATGAAGCCATTTGTGAGCTTTTATCATTATAATTACATTTGTTAGCCGTGCTGCCAAGACTCAGCCCGCGCTTCCACCGAGCCTGTGTGCTCTTGCATCAAAAGCTGCCTGAACTGATTCCTGCAGCTTGTCTGGAGAGGGGTTGGTTGGGTATTGCACAGGAATTGATTTCATCAGCTCAATCAGCCACTGAAGTGGTGTTGTTATTGAAATCTCTCTCGGTAATACATATTTTTTTTGAGTTTCTGAAAATGTACTGATTTGAGAGAGGAAAAACTGGCAAAATATGCTGCGTGCTAGTTGTAAATAAACAGATATACCAGGATCACTCTCGGAAGGGGTGTTATCATTAAAGTCTCTCTTGGTAATATTTTCTTTTAAATTTCTGAAAATGTGCTGCCTTGAAAGAGGAAAACCTGGCAGAATATGCTGCATGCTAGTTGTAAATGGACAGATATACCAGGATCACTCTGCTTTAGGAACATATGGAAGAAATGCAGAATATGTCATCTCAGATTGGCTGGTGGGTGCACTGAGCCTCCTGTGTGGCCTTTGGCAGAACGTGAGCAGGTGATCCTTCCACCTGTTCTAAAATCTTGGGTCTGGCATTATTGTTAAACTGTTCATTTGTTAATAAAGTCCTTGCAGCACAGAACTTGGATGTACACCAAGAATCCTTGAAGGCTTTTTCCAGGGTCCTTCACAAAGCATCTTCCCCACTTTGGTTTTCTACAGCTCAACATTAAACAGTATCCCCCAGCATATTTCTCTCATTTTGGTATTTCCCTGCTTGGTAAGATGCTTTTGTCTGATTTCTTCCTTTGGTAAGATAAAATACTTTCTCCTGGCTTAGTTTGTGCTTTTTACATTGCATCAGAATTGAAAATAGAGTTTTCTGTTAGATGGGAGTTTGGAGTTGCTTTAATTTGTTAACTTTTTATTTCCCCCTTCTATTTAATTCCCTCTTCCTTCCTGTTCAGCAGTGTTAGCCCTGCTCATGTGGTGCGTGGCTTGCTGACATCCCAAACAGAGCCACCAGGTGCCACTGAGGAGATGTCACCCAGGTCCCTGCATGGCTCAGTGCTCCTGGTGCTCTGGGTTTGCACACAGAATAATTCAAGTGTCTGTAGGTGCATACAGTCATTGCTGTGCCTTGGATCTTTCTGAGTTCTGAAATGCTGTTGTTTCTGTAGGCATGAATCAGCAAATAATTTGATTTTAATTTGCATGTGGCAGTTCTCCCTTCACTTAGAGCACACATTTGTGCTGTAAAGTACAGGTGCACTTACAGGCTGCATGTTTAGGGATGTCTCATCCTCCTCAGGAACGCAGGTACCCATTCTGTATTAGCAACACGACACAACAAGGATTTTTTATTTGGAAAGACTAAAAGTTATTTTTTCCAGTTGATATTTTACAAGTGTTTTGTTGCACTGTGAGAATGCAATTGCCTGAGTACAAACCTGTTGAGAATACAGACACAGTCACAGGCTTGTGGGAAGCACCAAGTGTTTTTTAATGAACACAGGTCAGTAGGGACTCACTTCTATCTTAAAGAATATTAATAATTAAGTTGAAGAAACAAGTACATTTCAATGAGATTTAGGTGCCAGGTAAATGTCTAAGAATGAGGACGTTAGGTTTATATTAACAGTTCAGACAGGAAATGCCAAATTCCTGTACAGAAGAAACCCAAAAATTTCAAAGAATTTTTTTTTTTTTTCAGTTGAGAGTAAAGGTAGATGTGAATGAATGTTCAACAGCAAGGGCTGTAATCCTCCTTACACCTGGTAAAACTCGTGGTGCAGAGGGTGAAGTCAGAAATCTCTTTTGTGAAAGATCAGCTGTGTTCCAAGGAAACGCTGGAGGTGGCACACTTGGTGTTACAGATGGAGTAAAAGTGGTGCTGGAGATCTCACTCCTTCCCACCTTTGGCTGCAATCTTTGCTTTGCCTTCCTCACCCCTGCCCTGAGCTCAGTCGTTGCCCTTCCATCACCCCAATGCCTGGGATACTTCTCTTCCTGCTGCTTCCTGTTGGAATCTTGTTTCTACCTGGCACAACTGCACATTGATATTTCTCCCTGTCTCTCCTCACACTGTGTCTGTTTGGGGACTCTTTTCCAATTCTGGCCATTAGTATTTTTTCTTTTTTTCTGTTGGTTTGTTGTCTGTTTTTCTTCTCCCCAAAGACCTCCAACAATACCCATATTCATATTTATTCAAATTTATTCCAAAGCCAAGAATTTCTTTTGCAGGACAGAGGAAAATTAAGTGTTGAAGTTCCTTTTTTTTTGGTAGCAGCATACAAATTTACCCAATTGAAACAAGCATTGAAAAGCTTCAGGCAACTTTCTTACACTTTTAGGACAAGAATCAAATGGACAAATCCTAGGCTATTTGTATGCTTTTCCTGTTCCATCCTTTCTGTTTTTTCCTTTTCTTTCCATACATGAAGACTGACAAGTTAAAAGATTATACCTTTCAACTGCAGTCTTGACAGATATTTATCTGTAGCTTTTATTTTGTCTGTCTTGTGATGGAACTCACTATAAAATTTCAATACCTTGCCAGCATCTGTGAAGTGGAGGGAAGGAAAAATACTTCTGCAGTTTTTGTGTCATAACAACAATTTTGATTGCTGGTATCCAAGCTACTTTTTGCAGTACAGCATCACTGGAGTCTGCTTTTTGTTACATCCAGGTGTTTTTATCCACTGAGTGCTACTGTGCTGGCCTGTGGGGAATGTATGGAATTGGTGCTGCTTGTTTCATCAGCTGTGATGGTTATGAAGTCTCTCTGTAAATTCAGTTATCCTTTTTTTTCCAGTTCTTTCAGTTTCAAAATAGAAAAGAAGGCTCAAAGAAAGTTCATAAAATCAATGTTGCATCAGCTCCTTTGGTTTATGTCTTTTCTGGCTTTCTCCAAAGTACTGTCATTTGTTGACTGCAATTCTGAGGGAGAAAAGCATTCCTTTTAAAAAATTATGGGCTGGTGCCTTAGAGAAAGACCATATTTTTAAGTACAGCTTTTAAATTTTACTGTCCCAAAAAGTCTTTCAAATCAAAGCACTTCTCCTTTTTATCCTTTTCTTCATCACACATTTTATAGTCAGCACAGATCTGGCTCAGCTGATCTGTCTCCTAGAATCCCTGCTCTGGCATCAGAGATGAACATGTTCTGCTTTCTCAGGTGTGAAGTAGCAAGAATAAATTTGACTTCTGTAGATTTTACAGCTTTTAACCTACACTTTTTATGTTTAGAGTGTTTTGCCACATGCTTGTGACTCTCAGATAAAATAAAGGTCTCTTTAGCTACCATTCCATTAGCAGCTTAAACCCATCTAAGGGTACGGAGGCATTGTTAGATGTGATACCACACAAAAATGTACAAATAATGCAGAATACTTTGGGAGTCTAAGGTGTAAGGGATGCCTCTTATCTTTAATATGTTTTTACTCATGGCAGTCTATGATTTTGAAAAGAAAAATTGTCTGCTGCTAAATTTAATAATGTTCATGTTTGACTTAAGCAAATGTTACATGTGATTGTTGCATTAAGATGGTTTATGCTGTAAGACCTGAAAGTAAAGATAGAATGCTTGGGGTTTTTTTGTTACCAGGAGATATATTTTCAGCTATATTCAAAGGATTGTTTGACAATTGCCTAGTGAAGTAACTAAGAAATGGTTGAGTAAAATTATCCAAAGCTACAAGTGTTTGCAGGAATACACTAAAGTGGGAGAGAGACTCACTGAATTTGAATTATTTGCTGTTGTGACCAGTTTCCAGTCTCTGATTCTAAACCAGGTATAGTGTGAACCATGTATAGACACTTTTATTCCTTACAACAAATACAGGAGATACAACCTTGAAAACACCCAGGTTCATTCAAGAGCAGCAGTGAGTGTGCAAGCATGGAGCTCTCAGATGTTGGGCTAATGAACACTCAAACCTGAATTTCCTGGGCTGTATCTGTTTGTTACCATGGCTCAAACCAAGCTGAACATTAGTGGTAAATGCTACACTAAATTTACATGCTCACTGGAGTGCATACTGGTTATACAGTCTGTTCAGTTCAAAGATTGTATTTCCATTTAAATTAGTAGGATTTGTACAATGAGACCTTTGGAAAGAGGTTTATACCATGCTAATCTCTGTTATGAAATGTTAGTCTTAATATTTTAGTTGTTTTAAATATGCACTGGTTTAAGTGGGTTTTTATTAGGAGTACTTATTCCAAGTTAGAAAGTGGATGTCTAACAAAACTCTCAGTGTAAGAATGTTTGGAAACGTGTGCAAAGGTTTTCACAACAGCACTGTGCTTTTGTATATCCTATTTAAAGTGCCTGCTGGCAGGAAAACCATTCCACTCATCTTCAGGAGATCAGGAAGTCAGCCTTCCTTCCCTTGTAACACACATTCTGAACATGGTTTGGGGGCATTAGGTTAATCACACCGGATATGGAGAAATTTCTTTGTTCAGAGCTCTTTTAAATATATATTTGTGATGTTCTTCACGTTATGGTGTACTTAAGACATCTGAAAAACCACAGTAGCTTCAATCAATTTTAATTTCCAGCTGGCAGGAAAATTAGTATTAGGAAAAGCAGTAATTGCAATTAAGCTAAGATCAGATTATGACTAATTTGAAATATTGGCAACCTAAAAATATTTCTCCCTTCTCCCTGTTTAAATCCCATGATAACTAAATTATTTGCTCTGCTTACAGTTCAATAATTTGTATTTGCTTGCAAAAAAGCTAAATTTGTTTGCTTCTACTTCTTCTAGGATAGAGAAAATATGACATTTCCTCTCTGTCTCCTAATACATGCTCCCTGATGAAAATATACAGAATCCTTGAGATATGTGTAGGCTGGGCAGCCTTGAAATGCAGAAATGTTCCATTAAATTTGTAAATTGAGTTTGGGTTATGAAATACTTCTAAATCATCAAGTATTAGTACATAATTCTGCTATTATAATTTTTCCTGAAGTAGGATTTCTATTATTTAGGATATTTTTTCTCTTTTTATTGCATTTTTTTAAAATTTCCTTTCTATAATTTGTGAAGTAAAAGAGATGCCTTATGACTTTTAAAAATCCTTTTATCCCAAAAGAAATTTTTGAAAAATGCTGAAAACCTCTCCAAAGTCACAAAACGTTAAATAAATCCCTTGGTATGAGGAGTTAGCGACAACTGAGTAAGATCTTACAGGTAGGAGGCTTTTACTGCCTTTGTGCCAGGTCCCATCTCTCTGTGGGTGTTTTAGGTGTTCTGCTTGCTAACTGGAACAGGTGGGGTACTCTGCTGTTTGGTTTTTCATCCCACCACCCTACTTTAGCAAGCTTCTGAAGCATCCAAGTTCTTTATTTCCCATTTCTGAAACGGCCCTGCTTTCTCTGAGCTGTCACTTGAACATGGCCCCAGAGAGGTGAAGGGTTTTTGGATAAATTTCCTGATCAGTAAAACAATTCTACTGGAATAAAAAGGAAGAGGGTGCATGTCTTGTACTGCGGCATTCTGCTGGAAAAGCTTCCTTGGTGATTACCATTTACATATTCCTGAAAGCAAACTTTCTGCAGAGCTGATGCTCATAATCTCTGGTTCAAAGCAAGAATTAAAATAACATTAATAGAAGTTAATACAGGCAGGCAAATGCACTGCTTGCATATCAGAGGCCTTGCTGCTGCATCTAATTAGAACAGCTTTTTAAAATTTTAATCTATTAATAAATTACTTTGCATGCACATTAAGATGTTAATATTCATATTTGATTTGACTTTCTGTTGTTAACACTCATAAAGATTTTTTTTTTAAATTGATTTAAGGAGATGACTATGTCTGCATCTCACCATTATTTAATTAAATCATTTTTTAATTAATAGAAGTGAAATTGCTCATCAGCTATACAGGGTTACTTTCAGTGTTTTTTTTTTACATCTGTATTCTTGCATGTTTTTTCACACCCAACACTTTTGTTACAGACTTTATTTTTTTTTAATGAGTTTTGTTTACTTTTCATTTATACACCTTCATGATCATCAAGAGGGATGCATGCTAAAGGGAAAAATTAAGCTGGGCAATAAATAAGGCAGTATGCCCATGAGAAGATCATGTTAGTATATAAACTCCTCTAGCCTTTCTTTTATGTGGTCTGCAAGAGGGTGATGCTTCCCTTGCCCCCCAGGTGAAAACACTCAGGGATGCAGTCCAGGCAGGTCTCTCAAAAATGTAAAATTATCTGCAAGAACACATGTGCAGGTTCTGCCATTTGTCCTCCCACATCAGAATAAGCTGGAAACATGATTGGGTGACTTCACATTAACTGCAGGGGGAGATTTGCCATCTCCTTCACCTGTTAGCTCAGGTGAGCACTTGTGAAGTCACTGCACAAGTGACTTCAAGGCTCTAAAGGCATTCTGTTGATACCTCTCTTTTTAAGTGGTACCTTCTCATCTTATTCAAGTTTAGAGAAAGCTTTATGCACAAGAAGTTTTGCACCTTAGTCTGCTTCTGTTATAAATTGATGTGGCTATAATTTCTTTTGGATTACGTCCTTTGCAAGAGACACACTTTCAACACTGGAAGAAACTGCAGTCATAAAACAAAATAAAGGAGGAACTAGTGCCACCTGTGAAATAGCACATTAATATAGCATCCTTCTTATATTAGATCTTTCCACATAAGAGCATTATCTTTTATCTTCCATCTCTGAGGTTTATGAAGAAACACCTAAATTGGGAAGTCCTTGAACCCTTTCTATTTCCCTCAAGTTTTGGACCCAAGGGTGCATACAGAAGTAGTAACACTTATAAATGTCAGCAGGCTGGAGAGTCATTGTGCAGTGTGAGAATCTTAAACTTGGCTTTGAGCACTGCTGTGCAGTACAAGTCCAGTCTGGAAATGAGATGACAGGCTGCTGGTTCTTTGTGTGCAGTCTTATCTTACATTTTGAACTGATTTCTACTGTGCTTGGCTGGCTTTGGAATACAGAGCACAGACTTAAAAGTTGTAGGTGCACAGTTTGGGGTAACTGGGAGTGGGGCTGAGCCTCATCATCCCAAATGGGTACACCTGTGAGCAGCAGGTGAGCAGCATTAAAGGTAACGAGCCAGGGAGTACCCAGGGGCACTGCCCAACCACCAAAGGGAGCAGAGGGCACACAGGTGCAGGGCATCAACACAAGGGGATAAAAGGTTGGGCTAAGAACAAGAAGGGCAGACCCTTGCAGCCTCCTGAAGTGATGGGATGTTACTCTGTATGGGCAGATACCTGAAGCCTTCTGATGAGGTGAGGTGTTACTGTGTGTGGGTTGAAGCTTTCTGAAATTGTATGGGGATACTCTGTGTATCGTGGTCGCCACAACTGCGTCATACACTGTGGCATAAAGTGGGTTCCTAATGTGCAGGGAAGGTCTTAAAAGAAAGTGAGTGATAGAATTTTTTGGTATTGTTTGTTGCATATTCAAAGTTTCACTCCGTGCTGTGTGATATCACTGAAGCATGGTATAGTACAAGGTATCAACAGCTGCACCTCAGTGCTTAAAGGTTTGCTCAGCTTTTTAAAATGGTTTAGGTATCTCTGCTTCTGTTTAAGAAACAAAAGCCAAAAGAACAGGAGTTAATGCTGTGACACAGTGTTGACTTTCCCCTATTCCTGTTTCCTGGAAAACTCACTTCCCTGTGCTGCACCAGAAAGGAGTGAGAGGAGTGCTCCTCACTGACCTGCTGGAAACCTGGGCTAAATCAGCCATTTCCCAGCTGTCCTGTGTGGAACTGCTATGATGGTGTTTAAGAATTATGAATGTTTAATATGTTCACAGTTCTGCAAGTGGCTAATTAGTCCTTTTATGTGCATTTAGTGGCATTTTTAAAAGCTCTCAGGATTTCTACACAGTGCATGCTGCTTTTGAGGGTCACAATGTCACTTATGGCAGTTCCTAATTCAGAGTGGGAAATCTTACTCTGCCATCCTTTTCTTGTAAGTCAAGTGGAAAGGAAACTCTTTCTTTTCATAACATATAATTATGATACTGGTGCATTTTTAACTGCACATTCTGAGTGTCTGTAGCTTCACAATTTCTGTGTCCTTTAGAATTTTTTAGAACATGATGTATTAATTGACAGCGGTGTATTTTCTATTCTTTGGGCAAAAGCATCAAACTATAGAGAGGATCCTGTACCTTACAACATGCTGTTTTAATAATAGACATGTATTTAAATATTCATAACTTCTTTGTCTTTTGGACTGGCTTGATATTTATCTTATTCTACTGTGTAAGAAGCTATATATAAAAAATAAGAGTAAATATATGCATGGCATTAGATGTGCTAGAAATTGGCTGGAGTGCCTCTACAAAGTTGAAAGGGAAGTGTTGAAATGTGAAAAGAGGGAGAGAAGGACCCAAAAAAGGGAATAAGAAAATCATCATGACTATTAGGAAAACATTGAGCATATAGTCATTGCTTTGACAATGAGAGATGCAGGAAGGAATGCTAAACAAGCTGTCCCATCTGTGCAGCATTAAGAAGAGAAAAGGAAAGAAAAAGAAAGGAAAATGCATTAAGAATGGGACTTTTATTTTTACTTAGATGTGTGTGTTTTCTTGGAAAATCAGGGCACTATATGCCCTGGGTGCACGGCCACTGCACTGAGTCCAGAGGGCAAAAATGCTCCTTGAGAACAACTTTTTTTTGTCACTTTCCATGTGAAACAGTGTGAGTGAAAAGAAATGAGAGATTCCATAAAGTTTTGATAGTTTGGTGAGAGAGATGTGATCGGGTACAGCTCCTTTTCATGTTTCTTAATAAACATGAGGTTTGCAACAACAGTATTACTAATGCCAGTGGCTTCAAGGAGCTCTCTTCTCTCTATTCTCCATTCTACTTTGGCCAGGCTTTATTTTATCCTGATGGAGAGAAAGCCATCACTGTCTATATTTTTTCATCTATAAACTAGAGAACTATTTAAACAAAATGGCACTAGCTGGCCATTCTTAAGCTACTGTTTGCAGGAATTTATTAGAAACTGCTAGTTAATAATTGTATTGTGAACAATTAGCTGATACTTTTGAAGAAATTGGAGCAGTTAAAGGATTGATAACATGTAAAGGATTTATTCTGTGGGGCAGCACAAATTTGTAGTTCTTCAGGGAAAATCTATTTGAATGTTTACCTTTGTCTCACAGGTAGCTGGACTGTGTGGCATAGAATGGAAAGAGGTTTTCTTTACAGCTCAGTTCCTCCCTTTGGCAATCGAGGAGGTTACATGTATGTATTTCGTATTTGTAGGTTTTCACATTCTTAACTGCAGTTTTTCTTAGGAACACATTTGAGCTTCAGTGAATAGGTGAAAAAGGTTTTCCTATGTTGGCAAACTATTTCTTCATTTATAAAGTAAGAAAATATTTATGTAATACTACACATGTAACAGCTTAATTTTTCTTAGTACTGCGGCAAAGAAACCAAATTTGGTAACTTATTGGATTGCATTTACTTTGACATTGCCTTGTCTCATTGAGTAATTTCTACAGAAACTGTTACATCTATAATGTATTAACTGTGACTTTGCCATCTACTGAAAATGAGAATTTATTACTCTGTTCATTCTAGTCTTGCTGGAGCCTGGGGTGGGTATAAGCAAAGTAAAAATAAGGTATCAGGAACTCAGCAAATGGAGCTCCAAAGGAATATATGTATTATTTTCAGTGGTTTCTTATATCTATTCAAGAAGGAAGAAGTTACATTTTGACTCACACAGGTTCTGGGGACTTGTGATAGACTAAAGAGTGAGTCAAAACTCCTCTTGCTTTTCAGGATATTGAAGAGAATGGCTCTTACCCAAAAAGAATAGAATGCAACAGTATTTATCTGTTTTCATCATTTTTCTACTCACTTTGTTGCTGTATTTGCTGGTAAAAAGTTTGTTAAGCATCCCCAATCCTTCTAATAATTTTTTGAAGCTTCTACTTGTAATTTTTAAGATACGTAAAAGTTTAAATATATATAAAAATTCAAATACATCAGTATAAAAATTTAGGAAATACAAGCCTTTTCCAGTACTCCACAGTAGGTAAAATTGTTGATGCATTTCTCTAATACTTTTGTGTTTTCTCCAAGACAACGCTTTTAGTTCTTGCTAAAAATTTGATTTTGTTCTAGTTTCATATACAGCAAAGGAATATAATGTTTCAAGTTACCCAAAAGCAGCATGTTCTTGTCAGTACCCTGACTTTGTGTCACAATGGAGCTGATTCCTACATTAGCCTGAATTTGCTCAGTTTCATGAGTGACGTGCTCAGAGTGGGAAGGACAGGCTGCTCATGCAAAATTCCACCGTTCTGTACAACATTTGGGGTGTGCTTGCTTAGGGCTTGCTGGGAACCTGGGCTAGCTCTGAGCACTCTGGTAGCCACGACAGGAGTGGGGAACGGGGCGACTGGGGTTTGCCCACAGCTGAAGAGCTGCAAGCTCTATGGTGCACACTGTTACAGCAAGGACCAGGTGAAAAAGGAAGGAGGAGGCTCTTTTGTCTTGAAGTTCCATAAGAAAGTTTATTCCAGCCCAAGGGAAGAAAAAAAGAGTCCCAAGCACTCCTGTGCACAGGCTTTTATACAGCTGCAAACTGGGGTGGGCACAGAAAATCAACCAATAGGAGGATTTCAAGGGTAGAGCAAGGGGATTACAGCAACTCTGTGGGACTGCCCCAGGATAGGGGGAGGAGAGGGAAAGGCCGCATGGGCCAATGGGGCACCTGGATTGGGGGATTTCCAAGTGGGTGTTGCAGTTGGGGATTGGCCCAGGGGGTGAGTGGCAGGGAACATTCCAGAAAAAGGGGCAGGATTGCCTTGGCAGGCAGGGAAGGAACTAGAAGAAAGGGAGGGGACTAACGTGAGGGATAGCTTTAAGGGAGGGTACCACTTAGGGATAAACCAACTTTGGGAGAACATGGGGGGATAGCAGAATGAACAATTTAACAGCAACTTAACGAAATAGACACGAACCGCAACATGTGTTCACTGTCAATGAAAGAATTTTTCAATTTGTATTTGTTCTTCATTATTTTATAATGTTACAATTATATTATTATATAGGATAAACACATGTTTTATTTGGCTTACCATCATTCTTTCTCATGTTTCTGATTTTGTCTTGTTTGATATATATGCAGTCTTAGAAAGAGAAACATATTTATAAGGATGGTAAAAATCAAATCCTTCAAATATTAATAGGGATGTCAAAATTAAAACTAGAATGAAATGGTTCTGAATGTCACATGGAAAATTATTTTCTTTAAAAGAGCACTGGAATTCATCAATTAAAAATTATATTCTCTGTACAACTGAAGTTTTGTGCATATTATACATTTTTATTAGAAGCATTTTCCTCTGTAGGCTCTTATGATAAACTTAATACAATACATCTTCTAAATATTCTAAAATATCTCCTAAACATTTTGATCACTGTTAAAATTTTTACAGTTGACCAGATCATAGTGACAATAATGAATGACTGTTCAGTTTTATAGAATGTTTGTATCTGAAGTCCTCAAAATACTTTTTTTTTAATTTATTTTTGGGTATGGACAGAGAAAATGCATTGCAGAGAGTTAGAAATTAATGATGTTTAAAATTCATGAAGTGGCAATTTGGTCAGGACCACATTCCATTTGTAATGACTATGCAATAGTAATAGAGGTAGAGGTGCAACACAACTGCAACTTTAATTACAGAGCTGAGAAAACTCTCCAGGAGACAGTGCAGCTGTTAAAGTGCTTTACTCACATGTTCTTCTTGGAACTCCTTGTACTTAAGTGGTTTTGATCTTAAAGTTTGCTGAGCCCTGCAGCCTTATGGACCCTTTTTAACTCTGGCAATATCTCCCTTCAGTCCCAGGGGATCAGGCACTGCCAAAGGTGATTGTCTGGTAGCCACAACTACTGTAGAGAGCAGAGAGAATGTTCAGGAAGGGATAGCACTCCCTTGGGATAGTTGTGGTTTTGGAGGAGCCCTGCTGTCCTACCTGAGCAAGCCAGGTGCTCCTCTGAGCCCTGGGAGAACGTGGCACTGCCTGCTGCAGCTCACACATTTATCTGCTGCTTCCCCGTTTTGGCAATGACACCACTCCAAATCCTTGTGGCATGGCACTTTTGAAGTTTTGGGGAGGACTTGGGGTGCTTTCTGATGGTACAGGCAGTGCAGGGCTGGTTGGAAGCCTGGCAGAGCTGGGAGTGTTGCATCAGGTGTCCAAGGGTTGGTGCAGGTCCTGTGGGGAGCCTGGGGCTCCCTCTCACAGCTGCTCTGCATTTGTGTTTCTGCTACTGCTGTGCTTTGACCTTGCAAGATTAAAAAGTACTGGAGTATTTCTGTTTGTGTGCAGCTCCTTCTACTCTGCCTGAAGCATAAATTTGCTCTGCTCATTTTTTGACTGCTAGATTGAGTTTTGATTGGAGAAGAAGGCAGCTCTAGTGGGGAGATGACAGGGGAATAGGTGACTTTCTGTTGACTTCTCAAAACCCAGCAATGGGTTCTGATTGAGCCCAAAGGCTTTAAGAGAGTATTCCTGTTAGTTTTCAGTATTTTGCATTTTCTGCAAAGCTTCATTTATTTTTATATTTTTAGATTTTGTGGGTTTGTTTATTTTATTAATTTATAGCAGTAATGGGGGAGCCCAGAGCAGACACATCTCTCACTCCTTTGGCATGGAGTGTGGCACTGGGGTTTTCCATACCACAGCCACATGCTGCTGCTCTCTCCAGCTGATTTATCGCCCCTTTCTCTGCCTTGTCTGAGCCCATGTCTGTGAGCAGGGTAAACTCCAGCAAGCCAGGATTGTGAGGAGGCTGCCAGGCATTTGATAAACAACTCAGAGTACCCTGTAATGCTCTCTGTTCAGCACCTTGTGTTCCTTCAGCAGCCTTGAGCAAGTTCAGCTGCCAGGATATTGATTGGGTAGTCTCCACTGGCTGCTGCAAGTGCTGTGATAGTGTAATTTCCAGTTTCTGTTTTTCTGCTGTCATTTAGAAAACTGTGCACAGTCCAGATTGGGATTTTATGGTCTGCTGCCCCCTTGGACAGTTTTTTTTTTTTTCTATTTTGATGGAGAAAACCTTTGAAAATGCCTGTAATCTAGGAAGTATATAGTTGGTGCATGGCAATGATGCTATCACAGTAAGTGAAAAATTGATAGGGGTCATTGCTCCCTTGATAAGGGATGAAAATAATGCAAACTTGCACAGGGCAGAGCAAAAGCAAATAGCCCAAAGTGCATCTAAGAGACCAGAAGTTTCCACTGCTATGTTAATGTGCAGCTCCAGTTTTACACTGCATGCTTGGCATTTTGAAGGAGGAAGGAGCTGCCTGGGTCAGGACTGATCAGTGGTTGATGAGAAGCCTTGTCCTGCAGGAGCTTTGCTAACAAGGAGTGGAGGGAGAACTGCATTTTTCTAGTGGCTCCCTGAAATACATGGGCAGGAGCCCGTTTAAAAGGTTTATGTGATAATGAAATAATAATAGGTGTTTTTTCAAACCTGATGTCCTTGTGATTGGAAGCAAAGAGTTTTGGCTAATTGTTTAAGCTGTAAATTGGTCACGAGGTAAATACTGTCACTGAAACAAGCAGTGTTTTGTCACATTGGGAAGGTGGGATGAGGAGTTGAAGGAGGTTTGCACAGTAATGGGAAGTGTTGTAGGCTGTAAAGGCAGGTAATTTTCAACATTTGTTGGTTTGATTCATGCTGGTATGTACTAAGTCTTTACTCGGCCTTCAAATTATGCTTCCTTTTTTTTCACATACTTAAAACTGTTTCTTCTGTAAAGTTATTAAAAAGGGGGGGGGGAGAAATAGTGCCTCTATCTTTCATGTAACTTTTAAATATTTTGTTTCTAATTTTTTTTATTCATATTACTTACAGATTTTACTTAGATAGTTATTAAATATTTACATATGTTTTTTGTTTAAAAGTCATTATTCAGAAATTAGGAACCTTTTATAGTAGATGTTATTAAAAAAATCATAGCTCACTAATCCAAAATGAGGTGAAGATATATCTTAAAAGATACTGCTACATTGCTGCAGTCAATGGAAGATTACCCAATGTTCACATATTAATGTCCACTGTAAATTCAATTAATTAGCAAGTAATTTGTAGAGAAATGCAATTACTGTTCATTAATTACTCATGATTATGAAGCATACATTAAGTACAAAACCAAGTGCAATTGATTCAGTTTTAACTTTCTTTTTATTTGTCTTTTGACATTGTTTCTCTTTATGTCAGGATGGAGCTGTAATCCTGAAAAGGCTTAAGCATGTGCTTTGCTTTGTGCACTGGGAATATTCTGAGAGCCTTCTGTGAAAAGCATTTTAATTTGTGACCTTGTCTCTTTACTTGTGTTGAGTTTATCACTTCCATAAATAATTCCACTAAGTCCTGACACCTTTTAACCTTGCTGTCCTCGTGAACTGCCTAAATTTTATTTGGGGCTCAGGGTGCCTAGAAATCAAATCTGGCACCACGTATTCATGATGGAAGGATACTGACAGGGGAAACCATTTGAATATTCCACATTGTGTAATTTTTAGAAATAATTTATAGCATTAAGAAACCTTTAGGAAAAGATTGTGTGTCAGGAGACTCAATGTACAATTAGCTCACGTATCACTAGATGTATCCCCTCAGGACGCAGAGATTGCATCAGAAAGTGATGCAGGATCTGAGATCCTTTTCTGCCTCACCAGCTGCCCAGCATATGGAGCATCTGAGCCAGCTTAAGGCCTTTCTCTGCTTGTTCTGTGCAGGGAAAAATAAAATCAGAAAGAACACGTGACATTTTTGTGTAACTTTTTGAGAGTAGGTGAAAAACCAGGTACATAGAAGGCACACAGAGCTCAGTGGCCTTCAAATGTGCCTGAAAAACTTCCTGAATGAACAGACAAGGGAGGACTGGGTGGAGAATTTGGGTTAGTCCAGTGTGTTTGTGAAAAAAAATTCCAGGAGATTAAATGAAATATTTGTCCATATCTCTGCAAAATCTCAGGACCCAGGTTTATGAATTCTGGTATAAAGACCTTGTCCCACTGTCTCTGAAGCAAGCAGGACTGTTGGTCAATATTTGGAATAATTATTTGATATTTGATACATGTAGTTGCCAACTGGATAAGAAGTTTCTACCGTTCAGAAAGCTTCCCTACATTCTTTGTCTTTTAATGAAATGGTTCCTGCAGAAAATTCTGTGGATATCTATCTATTTATTTACCTAAGTTTATTTGGGAACCTGATAACACAGCCTATAGATTTTAAAATAAATTTCTCATTCAAATTCCCCTGTGATACATTGTGCCTTTTAATCTACCTTGTAAAGTCGAATAAAACTTGTCAGGAGAGTTTGTGGTGAGGAAACTTGTTCATGAAAAGCTTCACACCATTCCCTTTATGTGTTCTGCTCCTTGGCTTCACCCAAATGTTGTGTTTTGTGGATTGCAAACACTCTATACGTGAAATCTGCTCCGTGCTTGAAACACAGAGTTTTATTTGAACAAATAAAAGGCATTGAAGATCCTGGCTTAGAAATGAGATCTTCTGAATTCCATTCCTGCCTTGTTTTCAGGGTAACACACTGCTTGAGCCTTTGAGCTTTTGCGTATCTTGGCTTTCTTTTAAATGAAGGGATGAATAAACCCACCAAATTTGCACATTTTTTGCATTTCTGTCCGTATAAGTTAATTTTATTTAACTTATTGGTACCTCAGTTGAATGGGCAACATCTGGGGTGTCTGACCAGTTGCAAATGAAATGTTCATGCAGGCTGTGTCAGTGGAGCCAAGGTTTTGCATATGAGTTTTAATATACTATGGAAATGCATAAATAGTTGGCTGTAGAGTTTAGATTAGTGGCCCATTTGATTCTGAGATCTCTACAGCTAGCAGAGACAAAAATCACCATAAAAAATAACAAAAATAAACCTGATACTGAATGGATAAACCTGAACAAAATGTCTTTGATTGGAGCATTTGGGATGGCTGCCAGGCTGGACTTTGAGATGTTTATAATGGGTTATGTGTTGATTGAGGAGAGGAGTATGAAAGGTGCAGTTTTAGCACCCCCAACCCATGCCAAAGTATGCAAGAAGGTGGGGACTGCTGTTTGGACAGGGGACAGATCAATTAAATCTTTTAGGACAGGATGCTTTAAAATGCATGTTTGTAAGTTAAGACATAACCTAAACATTTTATTCACAGGAGATTCTGAAGTTTTATCCAGCTGCTGAGTTCTTGGTGGGGAATCAGTGTTGAAACAGACTCTCCCAGGTCTTCAGCAATTCATTCATGTTCAACCTTTAGGTTTTGAATTGGTTGAGCATTTAAAATTCTTTCCCCCCTGCTAATTAGTGAGCATAAGGAGAAGTGGTGATGCAGCTTTTCTTTCAGTTTCAGATCAGACACAGTTTAAGTTTGATTTATTCAAACACATTTTGAATCCTTTTAATGAAATAAATAAATCCTGACAAGATGTCATGGTTGAATTGTTATCTTAACTAGAAATACATTTTTAGCATTGTGATTCTCAAACTCCTAAACAAAATCAAAGGTTAAAAAGGGTTTCTTATTTAAAGAAAGAGATAGATATGGGCAAGGGAAAAACCAAGAGTAGATACAGTATTTCCTCTAGCCCTTAGAGTTAAACAATTCACCTGTTTCAGTAGTTTTATCAAACAGTGAAACCTAGACTAAAAATCAACTGTTACCCATTTTGTTTGTATAGTGGCTCTGGAGTTACTAAATTAAAGCACATTGGTTATTAAAATTTTGATTAATGGCTATTTTTATATGGAAATAATCTATGGTTTGCTAGGTGGAAGAAATGGCATGAAATAGCAGTGGTGATGTTAATCCTGAAGGACTAGAGTAAAATTTGACATGAAATATTTGACATGAAATGTACATGAGAAAAATTGCTTGCTTTGCTTTATACTATCAGCATAATTTAAATCTTGGCTTTGGGTTATCTTTTAGAAACTAAATTTCTTCTTTTGAGACTTGTAATTTTGACTGTGAATTTTATTCCTAAGAGACCTTACAACATTTGTATAGTTTTCTATTGTAAGAAATACCATTCTGTTGAGATTTTCCTGTTTAGAGGTTTGGTTTTTTGTGAAATTTCATGTTGTGTCATTCAGGTCAGCAAAGGAAGCAGTTTAGCAGATAAATAATTGTACTGAGTACTCAAGGGCAGAAGTATCATGAGTGTCAACAGAGAGTTGAAAAAAAAGGACTTTAGCAAGGTGAGACAATAGAGCTTGTGCAAAAACAGATGAAGAAAATGTCTGTCCTGATAAATGAAGATCCAAGTACAGCAATTGAAATTTTTGGTTGGTAAAATTAGAGCTAATAATTTTAGAAGAATGGACTGGACAGAAACCAGTTAAAGCAATGAGGAGGATGAGATTGAACAGTCTGCTTTGAGATCCTGGAAATAAACAAGACTAAAGAATGGATGAAAATTCAATTGAATAAGGGATTTCTTTTAAGACTTAGAAAGAAAATGCCACATATTCATACAATCAGATGATAAGCTTAATTCTGCCTTATTAGACAGCTTAAGGGCTAAAGTAGCCTTATAAAATTCAATGCAAATAAAATTTACCAGATAAATTTATATTGCTGAAAACAAATTTCAGTAAGAAAGTAACATGAATCCATGACTGCTTGCTTAGAATAGCTGCCAAAACAATAGTACACACAATAATTTGAATTTTTATAGCAAATTCACATACAGGTTCACTGGTCAGTATGGAGTACCAATATCTAGGCATAGATCAGACTAAAATTCAAACATTGAAGTACTTTTCTCTTTTGATATTTTCATTTGCTTAAATCCTTTCAAGTGGGACTGTATGTTTTATTTGTGCTGTGAAAAATGTTAGCACCTTAATTTTAAAATAATGGTTATTTAAAAAACCCATTAGTTATTATTTTGGTTTTATTTAGCAGGCATGAAAGTGGATCAATGTTTTTGTGAAGTAAGCCAGAAATAGCACCAACTACTTAAAATATTTTTCTCTCTTGTAGTGTCACACTGGTTAATGTTCATACCCACATGCTGCTCTGATAGTCACAAAAATTCCTGGTAGACACAAATTCTGTTTCTTCATACAGTTCTGTGTTTCTGTGATGTTCAGTAATAACTTGTACTCATATAAAAAGGCAGCCCCAAATAGGAGAATTTGTTCTTCATTTACTGAGTCACAGTGAATAGGGTATTAGACAAAACTGTGCAGACACTTTCTGTACTTTACCAGCAGGGAAAACCCCCAGATTTTAGGCCTTAGAATCCCAGATCCCTGCATTATTCTTTATAGTCTGGGTGTCAGCTTTCTGAGTGGTGTAAAATTCAAGCAGTATCTCCTGAGGCAAAATGTCAGCGAATTCACCTATCCAATTATTGAGCCTTCTATAAATTTGTTATTACATTTTTATGATATAGGTAATAGTAAAATGCCTTGGGCATCCTTGCATAAAATAGCTAAACCAATATTAAGTTGCCAGCAGAACAACAAACCCTTTTCCTGTCTCTGTGAGTCTGAGGGACTTGCTTTGCTCAAAGTCTCCATAATAAGATGGCTCTTCTATTATGTTTTTATGAAGGTCATTGGTTCTGGACAATTTCAGGCAGATGGTGCAACAAGAGTTTCTAATGTAAAATGGTCTATTGCAACCCTCTTTTGAATTAAGGTCAGGGTAGCTTCAACACTTTTACTGGTGGAGTAATCCTGATGAGACTAAAATAGACATTGTTCACATTATTGGGGTTGAAAGAATCAACCTTCATTTTGAAGTTGATGTAGGAATTATATTCTGTAATGTCCTGTGGAAATGAGTCAATGCACTTTTCTGTGTGGAATATGTTGCCATAACCTGATTTTGAGTAGAAAGGGTACATGTGAAACAAATGGTTGCAGTTCCCTGGCTAGCTGCCCTTGCAGAAATCTCCTTTGCAGGGCTCAGCTCTGGTTCCAGGGCAGCTCCTGTGTCACTGATGTGTGTGACAAACACAGGAATGCACTGCAGAGAAAGGGAACAGATCCTTCTCAGAGCATAAGCTGACTTCTTCCCTCAAGTGTACTGGCATGATGTGAGTTTTCTCCTGATTGAACATCAGCCAGCAAACTGTCAGCCCTGTCCCAATCTCCCTCTGACAGTGGCCCAGATAATCAATGGCAGAGGCTGGCTGAGGAGAGGGCTGACACCCCTGACTGAGACTAATGGCTCCATATGCACAATCACAACAAATAAAGGAAAGCACTTTGGCAGTCCATGTGCATCTCTCCTGCACTGCTAACCTTTTTGGGATGTTTAGAGACCTCTTGTCTAAGCAATGCATTCAATTTTGTTTTACACTTATATACTTAATTTCTAGTGATTATTTCAGAAGAATGTTACTTGAGGAAATTTGCTGTTATGGGAAATTACAGAATTCTAGGAACATACCTCATCTTAGAAAAGGTCTGACAGTGAACAACTACACTGAAAGATGGTGTTAAGAGTTAGGAACAGGAGCACTGTAGGAGAAGGCACTTGGCAGTAAAAACTCTTCAATAGCTGGTTTTGGAAAGCGCATGCAGATTGGTGTGTGGCTTGTGTTTGCAGTGTGTGTTACCTGAATATGGTGGGTGCTTCATGTCCGTCCTAAACTGCATCTTGGGGCCTTTGGGTTGATCTGAAAATGAAATCAAGAGTGTCAAAGTTGGCAGCTGTAAACTGAGGGATGACAGTGTCTGTGTGCTGTCGCAAATGAATGCACTGTTATTTGAAAGTTGTAATTATTCTTCTGAGAGATTCCTGTACTTGAGTGAGCTTTGTACATGTACTGGTTCAGTGAAACCCTGGGCCTCTATCTCATTTATTGGATTTATTGGCATGGTAGAGCTTAAAAATATATGAAGGAAAGATATGAAGTTTTACTGAAATGGATAATCTTCAAGTAAACTTTTGGGGGTTTTTAGGTTTAATAAATAAAAATTAGCTGTCCAGAAAAATCTGAGAAAACAAAATCTGATTTCAGTGACTGTAATGGTAACATAATTGTGTGCTTCACTTCAGCAGTATGGCTGACATCAGAGTAAATGTTACAAGGACAAAATAATAAAGGGGCTTTTCTATCCATGGCCTCATCTTCATTGCTCCCTCTTCCAGGGAGCATAAGGGTGATTTAAAAGCATATTTAAAAGTTGTATCTTTGTAGCACAGAGAGCACCACAGCCTAATCTTGGCAATATTGAGAAGTGTCTATTAATATGAATTTGGATGAGTTTTTTGGATTTTCACTTGCAGGTATCCTTATCCTCATACCTTCCAAGGAGATTAAACTGATAAGATCAGAATTTTTGCTCTAAATTACGTTGCCACGTATGGGTTTATTCAAGAATAGCTGTTGTTTTCAGTTCAGATATCTTTATTTCAGATCAGTGTGTAAATACAGCAGTCCTTAGAGGCTGTGTGTGCTGTGACAGGGAGCAGTGCAGACACCAAATGTTCTTCCTGTGGAGGGAGAGGCAGTGGCCAACCCAGAGGAATTGTGGAGTTGGACACAAGAGCAGGAAGGGATGATGGACAGATTGGCAAGCAGTTTTTCGTGGAGCTGCTTTTGCTTCCTTGCTCTGGCATCAGCCAGGGTTGCTGGAGTTTCATTGCCCCCAGCTGGCCGTTCCTGCTCCTCTGGTACCCACCTGCATCTCCCGTCTCTCCGGGCCAGGGTGAGGATCCATCCTGGGGCTTCCCCCTCCCTCTGTGCCAGCTGTCCCTGCTGCAGGGCCCCTGGCACTGCTGGACCCCCAGCTTCAGCTGGGCAGAGATTTAATTCCACGTGTTCAGTGTTGTCTGGCTTAATTAACCTAATTCTACCTCTGATTGAATAACCCCTTTTCCTCTTTTGACTGTCTCATTAAAATGTTGAATAAAATCTGTCTTAATTTGTTGCACGCTATTATTCCCTTTCCTGAGGCACACTTTTTAGAGAAAGATTCCATGTCCACATGTTCTATTCTCTCTTCTGTGTTTTTGTGTTAGCTTGTTGCTCTCATTTTATTTGAAGTCCTGTGTGTGTATATATATATATATATGATGTCATATATATAATGTAAAGAATAAGGTATGATTTTAGGCACATATCTTGAATTCCTAACCTTTTCTGTTATTGCATTTTGTTTGTGTCTCTGTTGGGCACTGTGACCCTGTGTTACCTGACATTGCATTAATGATGTTTATTCTTTTCATCACACTAACAGCTCTCAATGTCTCATTTCAAGTGCAGTTTGCAATTTTTACAACCTTGCCCTTTACAGTTTTCAGAAGTAATGTCTTCCTTCTGCAGTAAACTATTTTATTCTTCAATCCTGTCTTTGTCTTATTTCCCAGCTTTCATTCTTTCTCTTCTTGGCTCTGAGGGCATCACACTGCTCTTTTGTCTTTACATCCCTGCTCCAAGAGTCTCTTACTTTTTCTGCAGCATTAAGCAACTACATTAAAAAATTACAGAATTATTAGAGATATTTTAGATATTTAAATGACTCTGTGTGTTACAAATGTTCTAGAGTTTGGAGTTGCTTATTTGATTTTAGAACTTGTAGTAGGCATTGTGATGGAGGCAGTAAAATGTCAGAAAATGGGTTTTTATGAATGGATTCAGTTTTATTCCCCAGAAAATATTGCTTGCAGGAAAAATAAATACAGTGATGTAGTATGATTTTTAAGAAATCAGTTGCTCAGTGTCAGAAATCTCTATTTTTCACCACTAACTTAATTTTCCTGTGTTTCCTAATGTCAAATGCAAGTTCAGTGTAAGTGTGCTGGTGCTCAGTGTCCTCATTTTGGTTCTCAGTTCTCCTTCCTCCCATGTTTCTCTGAAAGAAGGGAGAGGAAGCCTTTTGTTTAGGCTACATGTTTTAAGAATGAAGAGTGTTTATAGAGTACTCATCTGTTTTTTCTTCTCCGTGATACATATGGTGACATCACTGCATACTTTTAGATGGTTTGGACAATGCAAAACCAGCAGTGAAAATGGAGAGAGCAAACAGAGCATGTTTTTATAATTAACTGCAGGACTTGGAGCATAGCTTGTGAGTCATGTTAGAGAAAAAAGCCAACTTAGTTCTGAGCTCAGAGGATGGACCTCTCTAGGTTGTCTTTTGTATTTGATGTCCCCAGTATTTCAGGGTCTTCGTTCTTTGTTCTCTCTAGTATCAGGTTTAAAAAAGCCAAAGTATTTCTTTACAAACACCTCAACTGCTGTTGTTGATGTTTAGCAAGCAAATAGTGAAACACGGATGAATTCAAATTCACAGGTGAAACCCCTCACTCTTTTGTTAATACTCTAAAAGGGTTAACCACAATACCTGGGGTCACCCCTGGTACAGTCCTTAAATAAGTTGTTCTTCAGGGTGCAGTCAGAGAAGAATGATGAAGGAAACCTGTTTTTTTTTTTTTTTTGTTACAATGTCTGTAGCCTTATGTAAAACGCGGTTTAATATTAAATTACATTCTCAGTTATAGTGCTTCTAAAATTACCTAGAATAGGTAATGGTAAGTAAAAAAACCACAGTTCTCGTGTACATGGAGGTTTCCTCCTTATCACAGACCCTTCTAACTGCCTCAGGCCCTGCAGTGCACACCAAGTCCAGCTAAAGCTTTTTCCATTTCTCCTGTACACAGGTAGGGCTGAATAACCACTTCCTTTACCTTGCATTCATGCCAAGTATTTATTGCCATTTCTTTTAGGTACATTCAGCAAGTGTTTGTATTTGCTTTTATTGCTGCAGTTTGCCATTTTTGACCCACAATCAATTTCTTTCAGAAATCTAGATCTATGTCTGGTGTTACACTAAGTTCTTCCTCATCTTTCATCCATGAATTAGAACTTTCCCTCTCAATTATATACTTTTTGACTCATATTTAATCCTGTTAATTTCAGACTGTTTCTGTTGCTCCCAAATATTTTGAATTCTCACAGAATCACTGGGTTGGAAGAGACCTTCAAGATCATAGAGTCCAACCCATGCCCTAACGCTTCAACTAAGCCATGGCACCAAGTGCCACATCCAGGCTTCTTTTAAACACATCCAGGGATGGTGACTCCACCACCTCCCTAGGCAGAACATTCCAGGATTTTATCACTCTTTCTGTGAAAAACTTTTTCCTAATATCCAACCTATATTTCCCTTGGCACAGCTTAAGACTGTGTCCTCTGGTTCTGTCAGTGCTGCCTGGAGAAAGAGACCAACCCCACCTGAGCACAGCCACCTTTCAGGGAGTTGTAGAGAGTGATGAGGTCACCCCTGAGTCTCCTTTTCTCCAGGCTGAGCACCCCCAGCCCCCTCAGTGGTTCCTCACAGGGTTTGTGTTCCCAGCCCCTCTCCAGCCTCGTTGCCTCCTCTGGATGAGCTCAAGTGTCTCAACATCCCAATCTGAGGGGCCAGGGCTGGACACGGCGTTCAAGGCTTAGCATCAGCAGTGCCGAGCACAGGGGCAGAATGACCTCCCTGCTCCTGCTGGCCACACCATTCCTGATCCAGGCCAGGGGCCATTGGCCTTCTAATTCTATATTCCAAGAGGCATGGAATGACCTCCGGCTTCATGTCATTTGACAAATTTTTAAGGCTTCTCTTCATTGAAATGCTCAATCAATTTATTGAGTACTGGCCAGATCTCTCCCTCTTTTCCAAATTCTCTTCCTAACATGACAATAATAAATCCACTTTGAGAGCACATCTGTCTGAGAAGTGCATTCAACTTATGTTCATTTCATTAGGCTTGGAGTCCTTGGAGGGAAACAGCATCACTGAGCATGTAATATGCTGTGCCTTATTTTTGTCAGGCCCAGGTGGAAGCTCTCATGGATGGTATGTTGCCCATGAGTTCAGGATTGGTGAGGATCGCCACAATTTAAAAATATTTAGAGAATTTAATCAGGATATCGTTCTCCTCCTCTTTTTACCTGTGCAGTACAAAAGACACTTGCTATGAAAGAAAATAAGATTGGTTAAGCACAATCACTCTTGGATTCATGTTGGCTGTTTCTTTCCACGTTATTGTGTTGTGTATGATTGTGAATTAATTGTTTAATCACTTTTGCTACAGTCCTTTTGGGTAGTAAAATCTAGGAAGTGATTCTACAAATTTTTTTCCTTGGTTTTGAAAATATTTAAAAATTAGTTTCTCTTTTCTTGTCCTTGGCATGTCCTTTGCTACTCACAGATCTTTAGAAATATTCACTAATATTTTAAAATTATTTGATTAGTTTCTCCAACAATACATGGGAAATTTTATCAGGCTTCATTGATTGAAACACATATTACTTACCTATCTTTTTTTTCCAAATATGACCTCAGCTCCTAATCCCATAGTAAAAAATGCTTGTGTAATAGTAACTGTTCAAATTAAACTGTCTGGTGAAAGCTGAAAGATATAAACCTTTGAAGAATTGAACTTTCTCTACAGTTGGGTTCTGTACAATTCTTGTTAGGATTTGCTTGCATACACTTTTTGTTATAACTTGGGCCTCACACGCACTTGCTGAACAAAGCAAATGTTTTTGACTGTAAAAATTTGAGTTTAGATTAGGGTCCTAGATCCAAGGTGTCCTCTGGCCAAGTATTCCTGATTAGTAAAGAGAAACTTGGCATTGGCCCCTATTATTCCAAGGTATGTATTTAACTGGCACAGTGCTGTTCAGGTCAGCTGGGTTACAGTCATGGTTTATAACATTTAAAAATGTGGCCTTTGAATCACAGCATCCTAGAGTACTTTAGAATACAGTTAACTCTTAGAGAACAGATTTCTTACACTATTTAGTGGTTTAAAGATGACACCTGCTATCCTCAGTTTCATGTGGAAGTGAGTTGGCAGCCTGTGTAGGTTAAGGCAAAAAAAAAAAATAATCTAACAGTCTCTTTTTGATTCCCAAGTTTGTGTGAATTCTCTGCAAGTATCATTTTCTATTCTGCTTCCTCAAAGATCATATTTATTGTCACACTGCACATGTTTGCAGAGCAGGAAATGGAGTTAAACTTTTTGTATTTTTCTCAAGTAGGGTTGTTTTGAAAAATCAGTTGTCTTTTCTGTCATGTGAATTCTGCTCTTTACTGTGATTCCTCTGAATTTACCTATTTTCCAGGAGAAAATCAGAATTTTTGTCCAAGATTAGACAAATTGGAAGAAATAAATCATAAGGTCAAAAGACCATGCACTTGCCTTTAGCCTCTAAATGATGCTGCAAATTTTGGTGACCTGGTTAAATTCAGGGGTTAAACAAAGTGCTGTACACTGTTTCTGTCTTTAGACATTTGTTCTGTATCCATGGACTTATTTTAATGTAAATAGTCACCTCGACAGCTGTGTCCCCTTAAGCACATTTTATTTAGCAGCTGGATTATACACGTCACTTGGCAGCCATGGATTTTCAATTTTTCCCCGTGCCAAGGGGGCAGCTGGAATAATTTGAGTGCTCATTAATTTGGGAGAAATATGAGCTGCAAGTCAGACAACATGAGTCTTCTGTATGGTGTTGAACAAGGATAAGCGGATCAGGGTAGAAGCAATTTGCCCTGTCCCAAGGGGGTCTTCGTTTTTTAATAAGCTGGTTATGAAAATTCTATTTCTTTGCAGTTTAAAGAGTCTAATTAGAGCCTGTAATTTCTCTCCTATAGCTGGAGTGGATGAAGGTTAACATTAGGCCTCCAGAGTCTTTTCACATTCATTTACAGACTTAAATCAGGTAATAGTTTGTAGCTAATTAGAATGGTGTATTAAATATTTAGTTTGACTTCACTTAACTGTTAGAACACATGGATGCTGTAGGGCTACAAAAATTATAAAGAAGTACATTTAATTTTTAATCAAAGATACAGGCATAGCAATTTTAATACTGACTGGTATAGTGTGACAGTCTGAGCAGCAATTGGCTTCAGTTGGTTAAAATGTCAAGATAAAGGAATTTCATGTCTATTTTATGTTCCTGCTGTAGCACTTTGAAGGTTCAAACAATTCATGGGTGTATATATTTAGTGTCTGAAGGATTAAATATTTTTCAGCATAGCAGACAGTTTTTGTGTAAAATCTCATTCATTTTTCTATCCACTAACTCAGCATTTTCAGGAAGATTTTCTTAAAGAGGTTGTAGTGTTTCTGCTCACAGGAAGTCCAACAATAAGCACATTTTCCTACCAGAGTTTGCCAAGCAGTTGGGTGTGCTGTTCCATCAGAGCAGCATCTGTGTTTACAGCTTCTTCTGCTTTGGCTGATTTTGTATTTCAATGAACAAGTAAAGTAACCCTAAAATTCTATGCACAAACTTTTTCCTGTTCTTGTGTTTGGTTTTATTCTCAGGCACGTGGTGTGATTCCTGGGGCTGTCCTGTGCAGGTCCAGGACTTGGGCTCTGATAATCCCTGTGCATCCCTTCCAACTCATTCCATGATTCTGTTACATCTACAATTCACAAAATCCTTTGCATTCTCTGAGTAGACCTCATTCACTTTTCTGTGCTACATTATGAAAATCTGCCAGTTGAAGCTGAATTCTTAGAAGCTGAACCTTTTGCTGCTGAAGTCAGTATAAAACCTGTCATCAAATTCAGCTGTAGAGGACCAAATATAGGCTTACAAAGTGGAGATCAGCACCACATGGACTTTTACCTAAAATGATTGGTTCAAAGCACAGGCCAGGGGGATTTATGGCTCCTTGTAGTGAAGGAAAGCTTGCTCAATTCAAGCCTGCATGAAAAGAGACAGATATCCTGAGCCACGAACCTCACTTCAAAACAATTCTATAAAACTTCTGCAAATAGATCATATTTTATTAAACTGGACATTTTAGAAATGCCTCCTGGTTAGAGCAGGAGTGGCTATGGATTTATTTTAATGATTTTTTTTTGGCGTGAAATTTATTCTACAAAGCAGTTGATTAAACATAGAGCATCCAAGTCTTGCTACACACCTGCATGATACAAAATGACATTGCACAGATGTAGCTGTGATGTACCAGAGAGCCCAGAAGAACCTTCCACCTTCTATAATTATCCTTGTACAGTCTGATGTCTACCAAACAAACATTACATTCTGCTCACTTTTATCTGGTGACATTTTTAATGCCTTTTTACCAATTTGCAGGACCCATATTTATTTCCAGTGGAAGCTGTGTGTGCTAATTCCCTGTTTGCTTCTGTGCTAATGTCATTTTAGTTCAGACTTGACCCTCAATTGCTCATCTTCCCAAGATTTCCCACAGTTTCAGTGAGCTGATTTCTTTGGCAATAAGCTGAGTGCAGCTCCCCCTTGTCTTGTCTCATGGGTCTCTTATATCCGCAGTGACTGGTCTGGATAGCAGTGAAATCCCTTGTTCATTTGTGAACAAAGCTGTGGGTCTAAAAGTGGAGCGCCAAAAGTGATGAAATACTTCAAACTGAAAAGGAAAGAATGCTGATGAAGTGGTGACCAAATAATCGAGACAAAATAAAAAAGAAATATACTGTATATTTGACAGAGGGGAAAAAAGGAAGACAAAAGGTGTCTGTAACCTCAAAACAGTCAAACCTTTCTGACTGTCAGCTTGTTGAGGCCTCAGTTTCTTGGCTCACAATCTGTAGCTTTAATCTCAAGTTTCCTCTCCAGCATTTTTTGGATGCTAGAAACTCCATTACAGATTGGTAGAAAATCAGTGATAAAACTTCTAAATATCACCTTATTTTCTTACAGTGCTTTCCCAGTTGCCAATTTTTATAAAATGGTTTATGACTGCAATAATCCCCTCAGCATCAGCTGTTGTGGGAGATAATAGCCGGTTGTCAGAGCATTAACCACCCTTGACTTCACTTTGGGCCATTATGTAACAAAAGAATGAACTGGTGATAAAGTTGCCAGGTGTATTAAATTATATGATGAATTATAGAGGCTCTGTAGTGGGGATTAGTGTCCAAAAGAGACAGGTGGAGATTGCCAAAGCCATTATCTGATAGGAGTGCAGGCTGGACAGAATCCCAAGGGTGAAAGGGCAGTGCTTTATCCATTATGTCATCCTCTAATCTGTGTCTGCACCATGCGCGGTGAAGTACACTGTAAATGAGTTGCCATTGTTCTGTGCTACATCCTGGAACTGTGTAATAGCAGGAGTGGAGACGTTGGCAGTGTTTGGTTACTTAGAATTTTGTCTGATTTCCATCTTTTCTCATGCATTCCTGCAAAAAAATTAGTTGTTACACAAGGAAGTTGAGTGGAGAAGTAGCAGGAATTGTGTGAGCCTGCTTTTTCCACAGGAGCTTCAGTTAGGTCCAAGAAAGTTGGTTATGTCATGGCTTCTGCTCTAATCCCTTCCCCTTCTCTCCGTCCAGACAAATTAATTTGTTTAGGCTGCTATTTTGCATTTAAGGAAGAAAATGAATGTTCTACATTTCAGCAAGTCCTCCAGGATTTTGAAGAATGTCAATATTAGGTATAGTTGAGTTATGCTTGGGTAGTTCGTTGAGGCTTGACTTGTTAATGATTTGTAATGACTGACCTGGAATCCTGGAAATCAAGAATGGAATTGAAAATTTTCTTTGCTTTTCAGATGATAGCATAGAATTAGTTCCTAGCTCCAATAAATCTATTTAATTTTACTTTGAAATAGTAACGTTGTTATGGTAGAAAACTGATGTCAGGTAACATTTGAAAGCCTAAAAAAAGTGAGTTAAAATTTTCCTCTCCCTCCTATACCCCATGTAATTGAAGTCATTGTACCATGGTTGAATGTACCAGATGAATGATATAAAAAGCAGAATAATAATTTTTTTAAACTCAGGAAAATAATTCTAAGACAGTTCTTCAGTAATAATTTGTAGTACTTGCACAATATTTGAAGGGGCTGTTTAAAGATTTTATTCACACTCTTCATATAGCTGAAATATTTATAACACAACCCCATGGGGCTCAAAGATTTTGTTACAGTTATAGCTCATGCTGAAAATAGAAGTTGCATTAAAGGCAACAAGCTGGTTGGGGATAATCTCAGATTTTTGGATTTTTTTTTGAAGAGTAGTCTTTGGGATGTCAGTTCTTAGACATGGTCTTAGGCAAAGAATTTAATATTATCAAAATCTGTGAGAATTGTGTTTGCTGAATTGACTTGTTAAACTGCTAAGAGGAATTTAGTACATTCAAGCTACACATTGTTGTACCACACTTAGTACATTACTGGCTGCCTGTTTGCCATCATTAACATGTGCTGCACACTAAGCAGGAAAGAGAGCTAGAATGGATTGGATGCTTATCAGACCTATTTTGTCAAAGGTTTTTGTTTTGCTTTTAAATACCATCTCCTAAATGGCTATTTAATAGTATTTAACCTATTTGCTCTGCCACATATTTGCATATTATTTATTGCTAAGCTCCTGCCGTGCTGTTTGTGCCACCTGTGAAGGAGCTGACCTTATTCAGTGCAGTGTGACCAATAATCAAGGGTGTGTAAAATGGCTAAAACTTGTGTCCCATGTAAAAATCCTGGTTTTGGGTTTTTTTTTTTTTTTTTTTTTTTTTTTTTTCACAGCTATGTCAATTATCAAACTCTTTTAGAGAAACAATAAGCCTTGAGCTGGTCACTTTCTCATCACCTCCTCTGTCCTTGCACAGTGTAAAACAGCATAATCCCATCTCTCCCTGCTAGCAGTGTTTCTTATGTATTGGGTGAATTTTCACAGTGGGAAATTATTCTTTGTAAATCCTCATTTTTTCAAAATCATATGAAAATCACAATTTACTGATTTTCTGTAAATCAGCAAAGTATTTCGGCGCATGTTCAGGGCTGGAAGAAATATCCTCCCCTGATGTCTCATGTAAAACACGTGGCTTGTTTGAGTTTTCCAAAAGTAACTCCCAGCAGCCCTAGGCCCAGAGAGCAGATCCAGAAATGCTGCTCACAGGTGAGTGGGACACTGCTGCTGTCCCCTGGCCCCAGGGATTAACTGCAGCACCCTTTTCCTTTTTGCCTGCATGAATTTCTGAGGTAGTTCTATGCTAAGAGCTGTTGGGGGTGTGGATGTTTGGGCAAGCAGGGCTCAGCTTCTTGATGGTCTTGCAGTCTTTGCTTACAACATCTTGTTTTGCAGTGACATAGACATTTCCATTTTTTGGGATTTGTTACTGCTAACTGCCCCATCAGTTTTTAGGGTACAATGTACGGAGTTTCGATGTCACTGTAATACAAAACGTTATTATAAAATTGTCTGGATACAGCGTGCAATTGCAGGAAGAAAAAAACATGAGGAAATGTATAAATGTAAACTTTCCCAGAAGAGGTATTTTGAATACAGCAGGAGGGAAATTAACAACGAAGAACCTTTTACTGAGTAACTTAACATTTCAGGATTCAATTTCATGAGGTAATGTCTTCAATTTCATGGCTTCCTTGCTCTGAGTGCGCTGCAAGTTGAGGCTTTCAGCACCTCACAGGGCAAAGGTCCCCAACAGGACAGGAGATATTGGGGCAGTGCTGTCTTACACTGCATCACAGGGCTTTGAACCCCTCCTCCATAGAATTTGGTGTGCTCATTTAGATCATTGTCTTCCTGGAATTTCCTGTTAACTTCTCAATGCAAATAGTTGTTTGTTTGGTTTTGGGGTTTTTTTTACTACTTCATAAAAAAAAAGTGAACTGAAGTTTAAAAGAACTATGAAAATATGTAGGGATAAATTGAAGGTTCAAGAGTGACTTTATATTTCTATTTTCCCATCCCTGTTCATGGCCTTGTATGTTATGTCCTTTGCAACAACCAGATGCACTGAACACACTTGGAATTTGTGTTTATTTTTGGATTCATTGTGTGTGTATCAGTTAAAGTTGGTACCTATAATACATCTCACACTGATACATTTTACAAGTTCAGCATTTTTCCCTTTTCAGATTGGAAAGGTTTCTTGGGCAAAGACCTGGGGCCTGTTCAGATTTTTTTTTCTTGTGGATCTTAGTGATTATAAGTGAATCCAGTATATCTCTCAAAATCCTTCATGGCTGCATCCAGACCCTTCCTCACAGGAAAATGTGGGGTTGTGCCATCTCCTTAACACAGGGACCAACAGAATCCCCCTTTTCCCACTGGAGTCTTCTGAGATGAAGTGTACAAAAGGATTCTGGGGAGAGAGGACTGGGAGGATGAGACTATGTGGAGAAGAGTGGTATTGCAGACTAATCTGGAGGTGTTGGCAAGCCCAGTGTGATGTTGGGTGGGAAGCATGAGGTGCCTGTGAAAAGCTGTCCTGAGAGCCCCTGTAACAGTTAAATCAGTTCTTTTTTGTGAGGCTGCTTAGGAGTTCAGACAATCACTTGGTCTCACACTGGTCCATTGTTCCCAGTCAGTCCATTTGCTCCTCCATGCAGAGAATAGCTGAGGTGTTCCTGGGCCACCACAGATTATCACTATGGGAACTTGAATTTTGTCCCTATATCCCGCTTAAATTCCATAGCTCTTGCCACAGGATTATTTTTATTTCTTGCTGAGCCAGAAAGGAAAGGCTATTTTGCTGAAGGTGTCCATGAAATAGTTCGCAGCTGCAAACAGAGGTCTGCACTGTCAGCTTCAAGCAGAAGTCCCATTTCCCATCCACGCAGTATTTAAGGTTTCTGGGAATACTGTTTTAGCAGCTGTTTGGCACAAAGATGTGAATTTACAGTTTCATTGTGTAGAATCTTGCAGATTGACTTGTCTTGCTTAAGAGAGATGGGAGAAGGTCCCTATTCTCTTCCCTACACTGCAGGTTTAATGAAGTTTCAGAGGTGAGGACAGTCCAGGGACTGCGGATTAGCCCACACATAATGGATGGAAGTGTTCAGTGGATGTTTCACATGGAGTGCTTAGCACTGAAATAGCTGTCATTGCAGTCATCACTCTTAGCTTTCCTCACTAATGGTTGAGTGTATGCATCTCTGAGATTTTAGATAAACTTTCTAGCTGGAGTTTAAAGGTTCAAGCTTCAGAATATTCCTATTCCCTGGGTGTAAATGCAAGAAATCTGCTAACAATACTCTCTTACTCCCAAAATCTGAGGGGCTGCAACAAAGATTAGAGAGCAACCCCTTATGTTGTCCAAACCATGATCTGTGCCTAGGTAAAGAAACAAGAATGGAAAACCAGAGAGAAAGCCAGATAAAAATACCAATAATTAATGCAGTTATGTGTATCTGCTTTTGATTCAGGTTTTTACTCAGTGCAAGATTAATGTTCAGTTTTGTCTGAACTATTGAGCTTGGAGGTTTGATGCTTTAATATTTGTTAATTCTGCTGTGTAGATGGGAGTAGTTGCCAACACAGCTTGTGACAGCTGCTGGCATGTTGTGCTTCTCACTGGTTTAGTATGGACTGCTGGTGTGGACCAGAGTGCAGAGAAGGTGACCATCAGAAAATGCGCTGTGGAAATTAGTTGGTTGCATAATCTGAATTTGATCCCACAGCTTGGAACCATTTGAGCTTTTGCAGCCATCTTTCAGTGAGAAGAGGAACTGAATGGGGTCTCTTTCCAGTGAGTGACCCTTCCAGGTCAGGAATAAGACATAATAAGAAGGTAACATGTGGGAGGTTTCCACAGCTGCTGTTCTAAATATAATTAAAATACATCAATCTCAAATGGTATTCTTTGCCATTCAACACTTGCTTCAGAAATATATGAAGTGAGAAAGTCACAAGCTCTAATAAAGTTTCTAGTTCCATTGTGCTTTCAATTTCTTTCAGCTCTCACTCCATATTCTGTGAACATTGGCTCAAACAGCAGTCTGCAGCACCTACTGTGCAGAAACAGCAAGTGCAATTGAAAAGGTTAAAGTTTAAAGTTTTTGCACTTGGAGTAAGCTTTGCTTTGTGTTCAGTGAATCTGACATCTACAATTTTCAGTTTTGTAGATAGAATATAGTAATTCAAGACTAGTGCATCTGCCTGAGAATATTTTCTTTCTCCAAACCTCGTAGTTCATGATAACCTTAATATAGTTGATATAATTCTTTGCAGGTCAGGCACAGAAAATATTTTGATTCAGGTATCTCTTTCAAGTATCTTGTAAAGCTTTCGATATTATCCAGGACTGAAGGGCTCTCTTTCTATAATGTTTTTTGCCAGAGAGGCACACCCTCTGAAGCTGATTCTTTCTCTGATGGAAGTTGTCTCTTGATTCAGTCACAGCACTTGGATATTCAAAGGTGTTTTTCTCATTTGTCTTATTCTCAGTTAGCCAGAGCATAGGTAGACTATGTAAATGATGTTACTGGATCTTCTGGGATGTGCCCATAACAACTTTGAATTTACTCAGTCTCCCTTGACTGAACATGCTCTCCATATGGATTCAAAGGAAGTTTTAGCATCCCAACATTCTGCTGTACCATGAGATACCAACATAGGTGCATCAGTGTGTGTCTGCATACTGCACATATCTATTAAAGCTAATAGTTTCTATTTTATTTTTATTTTATTTCTATTTTCTCCAAGGTCCAATAAAAACAGCAGAATGAGACAGACACACCTTATACTTCCTAATCGATTATTAATTACAGAGATTTTAATTGTATGCCTCAGTATACATATTTATACTTACTATGCATATTTACTATAATGCTGTACATATTTATCATCAGAATACACAATATTAGTGCTATATGTGGGTTGTTTGAATAACATAAGCATTTTCTGCAACCATTTTGCGAGCAGGACTGATTTGACACACTTTCCATTCAGTTACCTCACATGTACAAGAAGAAAATTCAGTGGTCAGTATTAACAGCTTTACCTACCAACATATATCTTACCTGGGATCTAAGAACATGGATGGATGTTAAATCTGGTCCTTAATGTCTAATCAATGCACAATGACAATTTCAGTGGTTATTACAATGCTCTGTGTCCTGTTTTGCACCATAAATAGCCCATCACTGCACAGGTCTCATCCATGGACAGCAGTTGAACTAGTTTGAACTTCCCAAATTGATGTAGTATTTCTGTAATACTGACTTAGTTATATTTTTATGTATCTGCAGTAAACAAATCTGTGGCCACAGTAACTGTTTATTGGTGTGATACATCCAGAATTAGCACACAGAACACCTATCCAGAAGACTAAAATTAGCTTAAAAGGTGTGTGGAACCAAGCTTGTTTTGAAAACTGGGATTTAGAATGTAGAAATATTCATGCAAGTTACCAGTTCTAATAATTTATTAGCATGGTCTGTTTCACAAGGTGGTGTTGGGTCATAGGTTGGATTCAATGATCTCAAAGGTCTTTTCCAACCTAGTTAATTCTGTGATTCTGGGATACTGCTGCAGTGTTTAGTTAATGCTTTTCACTGTAAGCTCACAGTGAATTAAGTTTATGCTGGTGGGTTCAACGACCTGATCAAATGAAACTTTTAGAAGTAGAGGAATAATCAGAATTGTTTTCTGTCAATCTTGATCTTGAGGATTTTTCTCACTATTCTGAATGAACAGAATTGTGTTAAACAATATTTGCAATACCTATTGATGTGTCTCTAAGGTCAATGTAGAAGGAAACTTGAAAGTATCAGTGGCTGTAATTTAAACTGAAATACCTTCCTGTGATCCTGTCTTGGCTATTTTCTTACAATACTGCCATGAATTATAGTCATTTTATTAATTCTTGAACAATATAGAAAAGGTATTTTAAAATTATAGTGTGATTTGTATTTCACTGTATAAAAAACTTTTTTCTTCATGCTGTCCATGGTAAACATCACTTGTATAACATGTACCATGGAAAGTGTGAAGAGGAAAGCACACAGTACCTTGGGACATGGAAGGAAACAGCACTACATAAATCTGGATTGCTCACCTTCTAGCTCTCTGTTTCATAGATTCCTTTATTTTTTTCAAGTAATTACAATTAGCAGATTTTTATCATGCTTAAAATATTTTCTAGCAAAATTAAGTAAATTAGATATAGAAAATATAATGAGCAAAAAATCATTGAAATCCTTGCAACAATATCCTAGAGACAGCCCATTCCTCATGGTGATCCATGTTACCAGTTTGTTGAAATTTTATTTTTGTAGGTTATTTTGCTGCCTGTGCCTGTTATCATGCTTACTGCTCATCTGTTTAGATAAGGCTGGTCTCCTTTTATTAGGAACACAGTCTAGTTTGATTCTCTGTAGATTAAAGCAGATCATTAAGTATAAATCTCTCCGAGTATTCAGTCTCATCATAGGCTATTTTCAAGCATCATTTGCAGGAAGATAAAACATGACAGTGATTTATGCTGTATTTTGAGACTATAAATCTCACTGTGCACTTTCATGTGTCTTTGCAGAACAAAGAATTTCTTTATTAATGCCTTCATAGTAATCAACAACGTATAAAAGCGCCATTCTTTTGTTTAATGTTGTGTTCTTTAGAGTTTTAGAGTTGGATTATGCAGACTGTTGGGCTCAAACTTGCAACACTACACCACCAGTGTGCAGACTTTTTAAACCATATAAATCACAATTCCGTTCTGTGCATATTTTATGTTTGAGAGACTGGGGAGAGTTTTGTGATTGGAATCTGGTCTCTAGGCATGCTGATAACACAAAGCGCTGTGTATGCCTAGAAACAGGATGTGGCCATTAAGAAAATGGATACAAGGCTGGTGAGAAAATGGGGTGTCCCAACTGATAGTAAAGGGGGAGACTTTCAAAGTATTTTATAACTACTTCTGTGGGGAGAAAAACTATGGGAACTTAGTATAAAGTTGGTTTATCCTACAAATATTATAATTTGTGAATCGGGAATCATTTGCTAACAGGAAAAATTATAAGTTTTTGTTTAATTTGAAAATGAATTAAATGATATTAAAGTGCTACCTCTGAGTACCTGTCTCTGTGTTGACAATGATATTGTGTCATATGAACCTTGAAAACTGAGGGGAATTATCTTGCCTGGTGTTGCAGATTCTTTATCCACGGAAGTATTTGCTAGTTAAATGCCTCTTTCCCTACATAATAAAAATTTTCTGAATTCATAAGTACAGAACAGATTTGTCTGAAACATACCATTTTTTACTCCAATGATTTTAGTTTATTCTTAACTACATATTAAGCATAGCTGTAGTTAAAGGTCAGATATTAAACACATTCAAAAAGATACCCGTTCTATTACACAGAACAAAAGCCATATTTTGTCAGGAAGACATTGCTGGCAGAAATATATTTTTAAGCTAATGTACTTCTTAACCAGTAATGCTTTCTTATGAAGGGTTTGTCCTGTGAATTACACATCTGTATCTGAAGTTCCACTGGATATGTTTTAAATGCAGTAGTAATTGATTTATCTTTTGCATTTTACTTTCAGGTCCGTATTTTTACCTATCTGATTGGAAGAGAAGCTGCATTTGCTGATAACCTGAAGTGGATGGCCTGTGCTAACAAAGGTTGGTTAACCCTCTTCTGTGCAATCCTTGTTTTCAGAACCCCTGGGCTGAGCCCTCCTGCACATCTGACCCTTCTACAGATATGGTGTCCCTGGCAACTAACCACAGAGGATAGGTTGTTTAATTTTTCCCAGAAAATGAAAATACTTAATTATCTTGTAACATAAAATTTAAAGAGCAAAACCCCCCAGTCTGAAATTTTCTTCCTTAAAATAGGTATGAAGTTTTTGAACTATGTGGTCTTAAGTTTTTGTTCCGAGAACATAATAATTTCAAAGCATTTGTTCTATCTGTTATTACTCAGAGTGAGTTTGGTTTCTGAGAACACTGGGTACAATCCTGCTGAGTTAGGCATGGTGTGTAAAACACCAGACATCCTGTCCCTTGAGAAACTGACAGTGTAATTGAAAAAAACTGGTTTATATCCTTTAAGAAAAAGAGCATTAAAACATTTAAAATGCTGAGATACTGCAGTAAAAGGATTGACTAGGAATGTCAAGTAGGAATGATTCAGGAAAAAAACAGCCCCAAACCCCAATTAATTTTCAGGTTTTCCTTTTTCTTTTCTCTTGGAAAGAAAAAAAGTTCTTTTTTTCCATTGTGCCACATTACATTATGATGAATTGCATCAGGTGCTATCCATTTAGTCATTATTTCTTTAACTACTGTTATGTCCAGCTGATGGAAATTACTCAGTTTGAAGTCTTGTCTTAATCAGCTAATATTACACCATAATTTAGTTTAAATAATAGTATAAGAATCCTTTGAAGCATCTTTTTTTGAAGACAATTTAATCAACAAAATCTTTTAACTTTTTAGCCCAGCTCTGCAAATTCATAAAGATCTAAGTACAGCAAGTCAGAAATTAGGACCAGGCAATGGAGGCAGCCTTAGCAGATCATCTGGTCCACGTCTTCCTTGTTCCCAGAGGGGAAAAGTGGTCACCTTTGTCATTCTTCAGGACCACTTTGTTCTTTTCAGAGCCATGTTGCTTTGAGTCAGAGTCTTACTCATATGAATCAACTAAGCAACTTAATGACTGTTATGCCTATAAATTTATTTCCCTCTCAGTTTAATAGTTACAATACCTGCTCTCTGATAGCTCATAATGTAAAAAATCTTCTACCTCCAATCATTAATTAAATAGATTTTTTTTTTTTTTGCTTTGAAAATCACAATTGGAAACAGCATGTCATGGTCAGACAGTTCAGGTTTAGATTTTTCCTTGCAGTTTTCCCTTACAGCTTGTCCATTTTATTTCAGTGAAATGAGGGATTACAGCACAACAGATGAGGAGTGTAGCAAAGCTGGTCTAAAGACTGGCTGAATAGCAGGACTGCAGTTTACTCCTTATGTGGGCGGGCCAAAATTTGTTGTTGTCACTGAGGGTGAATGACCCTAAAATCAATTTTCCTTGCAGTGATTTTCCCCTTGGAAGCACAGCATAGATGAAGGCTGTTTGCAGGGTTTCCAGCTGACTGGACTGTGTTCAGCAGCCCTTTCCCTCAAAATGGGTCACAGGGGAAATTCACACCACCTTGCAAAACTTCTTCAGCCTCTAAATTCTGATTGTGAAACCTTGAAAAACCCCAAGCATGTTTTTCTGTTACATTTTTCTGTTTAAGTAGGGCGTATCTAGAGGGAGCTTGCTTAATGAAGCAAAACACCCAACCATTTTAAATACATTAAAACATTCAAGATCCCCAAAATCCCTCTAGAGCGGTTTGTGGAATTTGCAGTGATTTACTCTTCTGTATCATAAGCAAGTGCATATTAAGGAAAACAGGATTTACTAAGGTTCTGAAGTGAACAAAGGTGGAAATTTCCTAGTCCTGAGTGTGCATGTGGCAGATGTTAGCAGTACCATCTAGAACTTAGAAATGACAGGACATTTTCCTCAGCATCACTTTCAGCAGAAAGCTGTAGAGAGAAAGCTGAGAGTTAATGCATTACTTGCTTACCAAACAGCTGGGATTAATTTTATTTTTTTCGGTAAAATTCACCATTGCAGTAGCAATTTGACAGGCTCTGTTTTACTTATTTGGTTTTTTAAACATTTTGTCCCAGGTCATCGCTGTGCTTGGCATAGTATAAAATGGACAAAGGGTTGGATTCAGTCAGTGCAAAGGAGCAGGGGCTGAGAGAACAACACAGGGAGAAATGCTTCACGTGTCGGGGAGCTGATGGTGCCTCCAGCTCAGGCAGAGGACAGATGAGCCCCGAGGCAGGTTGTGCCCCAGCTGGAGCAGTTTATGGAGCATTGTGTCAGCAGAGGAGAGCTCTGTGCAGGAAGCCCCCCTGACATCCATTCCCATTATTAGCATGACCCCAGCCCCTCGTGCACGGGGCTCTGGGGTGGCAGGCAGCCAGTCACTGAGCCTGTTCACCTGCTCCAAGGCTCCTAGAGAGAAAGGGGGATCCTCCATGGGGCTTTTACAGCTGCATGAAACAATGAATTCACTCCTTAGACCTTACCCAGAGGATTTTTAAATTCTGCTATTGTATTATATGCAAGAGCATTGCGTCTCTTCTGCACAGTGCCCAGGAAACAAACTGCACTCCGTGTAAAAATCAGCTGGAGGCATTTTGAAAAATTATCAGTCTAATGGTGGACATTTTAGAGAAAAACAAGCCAAACATGCAGGGACTGTGTAATGGGGAAAGGCAGCCCACATGCAGAGCTTAAGTGTCTGTCTTTTACCACATTATTATACATCTCTCATGCTTGTCATTACCAAATCCTACCCATTTCCTTCATGAGATTTTTTCCTGCTGAGGAGGAAAAAAGGTAGTGCTGACTGTGAGGGGGCTCTGAGGTGGCATAATTCACACACCAGGGAACTGAGGAGCAGGTGTTGGAATGCAGAAAATGGAGCATGGGCTTGCTGCTCTTGCTGACATGGCCTCAGCAGCTGTGCACAAGGAGCTCAGAGCAACTCTTTATCTTGACTGTGTATTGACATTTTCACCAAATTAAAAGGACCAAATAAATAAAATGCCTTAGAATATTGAATATTTTAACAGTATGAATAGCATATATGAGTAAGAATGCCATACTAGGAATATTTGAGATCATAGTATAATCAAATTAGTTTAAAAAACCACAAACAATGCATCCCTTCTCCTTTATTATCAAGTTGAAGATATCCATTAGGATACTGCTACAACTTGTTTCATTTTATAGATCTCTACTAAAAAGTCTGTTCTTTCACTGTGCCTTAATTCACACACAGATAAAATTCATGCAGAAACATCCATTTTGTGGCATTTGAATTATGGACTGGTGTATTGATTCAGAAAGGTCTAGATTCAGACAGACCATCTTTACTGTCTTGCCAAAATTGCCCCATGTACAAAAACACAACTCAGAAGTTCTTTGCAGCTGCCATGTTTTCTGCTGAGCTTAATCAAGCTCAATATTGCAGCTCCACAGAAGCTGTGATCTTGTCAAATGATTAAAATTGTAGTGAGGCCTCTTTCATGTTGGTCTGTTCTCATTAACAGAAAGTAAATGAAGGCAAGTGATGCATTTAAATAAGGCCTGATGAAATTTTAGCCTTGCAATTTGTCAGTCCTTCATCACTATTGCATGATGTGGGCTCCAGATGCCAAGGTTGTGATGTGTGAGGATACTCGACATCTCTCACTGAAAGGGAGTGGTGACAGCTCAAATAGCTGAGGCTCTGCTGTTCTCAGTGCTGTCAGGTTGGAAGAGATGCTTTAAAGCATTCACAAGGCTGGGATCCCCTAAGCACACTGTTCTAGTTGTAGCCTACATTTTCTGCGACCTGCCATATTTTTAAATTACATATTGCTTTTTTAATTTCAGTCACACTGTGTAGGGATGAATGTTTCAGAGCACATGCAATGACCATTCTGTTACTGTAGTTCTGCTCCATCATGCTTCTTGAAATGTGAACAAGTGGGTGAGATATAGTTGGGCAAAGATAATACTGGTTCTAAATTTTAAAGCAGACAGCATTAAAAGAAAAAAGCCCAAACCATTAAACAAAAAATGTGATCTTGAAATAAAAGTTTAGTACAGACAGTGCAGTGGTTGATCGCAGTGTTGGGAACCCTGGCCTTGAGGGCTGCCCAAAGGTTTCACAGGCATCTGTTTGCACCAATTATTACTGTTTGAGGCTGCTTCTGATGAAACATTCCTCCTTTGTATCTTCTCTTTGGAAATAAGCAGAAAACACGACAGACATACACCACATCATACTTCTTCTTGAAAACCTGTTTTATTTGTTCTCTCTGGTTTCTCACCTGGAATTGTGTGTTTTCACAGGGTTTTTCACTCAGATCTCTACCCTGGCTGACGTGCAGGAGAACGTTATGGAATATCTCCATGTCCTCAGCCGCCCAAAGGTCATTGACCAGGAGCACGACGTCGTGTGGACTGAAGCATACATTGACAGCACTGTAAGTCTGCATGATAAACCAGAAATATTGTGCTAAAAACTCTCATTATGAATGTGCTTTCTGTCGCTGAAATGTGCAGTGTAAGAATTGGGACCAGATACCTTTACGCCACAAGCAAATAATTCAATATTACTGAGCTTTAGCAGATATTTATACATTAAAATTACATATAAAATACTGAAAAAAAAATAAGTTACAGAATAATTTTGAAGTTTGTAATGTCCAAACCTATATTTCTTTTATTAATCAAAAATGGGCATTGAACAGATATTGATTATATTGAGTAAACATTTTTTTCTATATGTTTTAGAACATGTAAGTGAATATGTGGGTATAAAGATACAGACTGACGAGAATCAATAGTTTTAGTGTAGAGAGGCGAGTCAACATCCAACTGTGATAACTTGGGGAAGAATATTGAGAAGATTCTTCCTTTTGAAATATATTGAATGGGTGATATGTTAAAATAATTGTAATAATTATCCAATTTTAACTTGACACCGCTGTGAAACATTAGAGTTAAGGCACAACTTTCTATTATGCAGTGACTGAGCTCTTGTGGTACTTCTGTAGCATGAGTGGTAAATCATCAGATTTGCAGGTAAAAGTTGTTCAATTTCATGGATTGGTCTGAAATGGAGTTTTATCTATTTTCTTTTGCTTACTATATTTCCTTTGCTCCAATTAAAATATTTTGGTTAGTGTATTATCCATAGAACAAGAGTCTGTACAAATGTCTGCCATTTAGTACAGGAGATGCCAAATATTCAATATAATGGATAGAAGATCACAAATTACTCATGATGCAGATGCTTATTTCTTGCTGTTTTAAATTTTCAGTTGATGGGTAAGGTGGGAGAGTCTCACCAGCTTCATTCTGATATTTGGTGTTTTTTTTTGTTTTGAGTCTGTGTTGCTTCTGGATGGTTCAGTCTTAAATCTGTATAAAACCACCCTGGGAATAGAGCTTTTATTTCATTGTCACAATTTTTTAGGCCTTTTCTAGTCTTCATTTATGACCATGGGTAATGAAAAATAAGTACTTAAACTGCAGTTGTAAAGGAGAAACAAAAAGTTAATTGCTTTAGAAGGAATTAACTTATCTCTGTTTCCTTTTTAAAAAATAACGTATTAATCCATCTTCCCTTTGCTCTCTTCCTTTTATTGAACCATTCGATCAGATGAACCGAAAATATGTTTTATTACTGTGCCTTCAGGGCTTCCCATGAAATGGGGAGATGACCAGGAGAATCTTGTTCTCATTCACTTTATATTTTTTAAACATTTGTAGTAGTCAGTGTGTGAATGTAGAAGGGAGTTCGTGTTTGCTAGACAGAGTAGCAGGAAGACACTCAGGTAAGTGATGTCCTGGTGCAATTCTCTCTCTTTGCCTATGAATCATTCATTAAAAGTATCATAAACAAAATCTTCCTCCTTTCTCCATACCAAGTTATCCCCTCTACCCACCAACAAAGCACAAATTGCTGACTCAGAATTAATTTGACACTTTACTCTTGCTTTTGCCTGTTAATCTGTATTTCCTCGATCTTTGCAGGGAGAAAAATACTCATAAAAATTGGGTAAATTTTTTTTAAAAATTAAATTACTCATAAGAAGTCTTACTTTCAGGGATTCTCCTGTAGGTTATGGAAAAGCTAAGGGAAATTAACAACATAATGTTGTGTGAAACGCTAAGTTGAATACAGCAGAGCTGAGTAAAAGCAAGTGGATTTAAGAACACTAGAGGGAGTGTAGAGATGGAATCTTGAGAAGACCAGAAAATCAGACAATGGAGCTGTTACAATCTTGAGTAACAGAACTGCTTAAATCCAAACAAAATATCTTTTGATGCAGTCAAAACACTTCCAGGTTCTTCTCTTTATCTCCTCTTGTCTTCCTGCTCTCTTGACTAAACTAATCAATGTCACTGTGAACACACTCTCACATACACACATATAAATATATTATGTATATATACACATTCCTGCACTCATATACATACATGCACACATATATTTTAAGTGCATGAAAGTTCCATTCAGGCCCCTAATGGGTTGGATTCTATAAGAAACTATAGAAAAAGTAAATGCCATTATCTGCTTCCTTGCAAACTACCTTTTTCCTCCCTTCTCAGTCATTCTTCCCACAAAAAACCCAAAAAAGCCCCCTAAAAACCAAAAAACCAAAACCACAAAAAAACCAAACAAAACCCCAAACCAACAGGCAAAGAAACAGGATAAATTAGGGTATATAATACAAAATATACAATACAAAACTTGAAAATAGAAATTAAGAGAACCTTTTACCAAACCAGGATTGCTTCTGCCTCAGCTGAGGGCTGCTGCCTGAGTGCTATTTTCAGAGACAGATTCCCTGGCCATCTCTAGTGCTTTGACATTGGAAGTGCTGTTAAAACAATCTTCTCCATCCCATAACTTGTTGATTTTCACAGACAGTTTGTGTGGCTGCTGCTTGGACCTTTCCCCAGTTAAAAATATTAGTGTATTTCCAGACAGCTTAAATGTTCTTATCACCCTGCAGTGTGTGAACAGCCAGGGTTAGATTCCCAGGGCTGCATTTCCATGGTTGCACTCAGTGTCACTGTGCCCTAACAGCATGGAATATCCTTCCCCCAAACAGCAGAGCTAACTGGCCAGCTGTGCTGTTTCTGAGCAAGCAACATTAGGATAGAAAATACTTCCCCTGTCACCTCAGACTGTTCTCATCCAGTATTTGTGCAGGACAAAGGCATCTCTGAAAGCCAGAAATTAGTTCATTTAAGTGTTTGATACCATTTAGGAATATTCCCAGAAGAGCTTTGCTGCTGAAACAAAGCATCTAATTCCTGTGTCTGTTCACCTTTCCTGTAAGAGGATGTCTGCAAAATGTTCATACAGCTGCCTCTTCAGCATGGCTTTGGCATTCCTGAGGAGCTTCACATACTATTAGGAAAAATACAACCTCTATAGAAGTGGAAATCTCTGGCAAGGTGTGATATGCAGAAAGCATGACATGGATTTATGTGGGTCAGGGCTGTGTCCTTTGGCACTGTCAGGATTGCTGCTTGATGTAAAGCAACTGAGACAAGGCCTCTCTGGTGACTCCATGCTTCTCTTTCTCCTGTCCCTGCACTTTTTTCTCTCCCCAGTGTTTCCTGTCTTTCTGAGAGGTAACCAGAGAGCTTCTATGCTCATTTTTAGTTACCCTTCATTGTTGTGTTTATTTCCTTTAAACCCAGGATTTCATGTTGGAAATATGATGCTCACTGTGTAAAGCCTCATTTCTTTTAAAAACCAGGACTTTGACATAGGAGTCATAGAATTTTAACAAGTGTCTCTGGCTCTTGGAGAAACAACAGATTTCTGAAAAAAAATTGAATTTAGGTCTGTGGGGAGCTGAACTGGTTGTACTTGGTTGGTGGTATTTGGTTTTGGTACTCACCTGGGAAGCAGTCTTTAGAGGATTATCTTGGGCTAATTCTAAAGTCAGCTTCAGAATAGTTGGGAATGCTAGTCTTGTAATAGCCCAGTAGCTGAAGTGCAGCCAATACCTTCAGGCTAAAATGTTGGAATTGAAGGGTGTGATAGGTACCAGCCAGACTCCTGTCTTCTGATTCAGAGTCCTCTGATTCCAAATTCCACACCTTTCCCTGGACTTGTTCTCTTTTCTATTTGTTCTTCTCTACTCAGCAGTTTGACACACAGCACAAGTGGGCGAGCTCTGTTGGATCTATGGAGTTCTGGGAGAAAGGGTCTTTGGGCTGTCAAGAGTGAGAGGTCAGGTGGAAGATTCTTGATTGTGGAGTTTATTAGGAGAAGAAATTGTCTTGCTGCCTGTTCCTGTTCAGCTGTACAGCCCAGAGATGCTGTAGCAAATAGCTCCAAAGGCTGCAGATGGGATACATGGGACCTGGACAGTGAGGTCTGGACACCACTCCTACAGAACAGTCACAACACAATTTTTCTGCTCAAAAATGGGTCACAGTTGGATCTGATATCACTCCTTCAGCATTGCTAAGGCCCAAAATCATGTAATGGTTCAGAAAATAAAATAACTTAATGAATGCTTAAAAGAAAAAGGAGATTTCTGAGTGATACCTTTCAAATGTAAGCAGAAAGGAATTCTAAAAGTATCATAGTATTTCAGGGAGGCAAGAGTTTTAAAGTAGTAAATGACTTTTAAGCATGCATCTATAGTGAGTCAATAAAAGTGAATATTTTAGAAGGAAAAGGAATATAGGCTGGGCATCAAAATATTCCAGTGCAGCAATACATAGAGGTCATCAACAAAGGACCTACTTGGACCTTTGTTAACTCTTCTTCGTGGAATTTGTTCCTCATAAGTGTACCTGAATATATCCTCTGGATCTAATGGACCATTGAGTTCATCTTCAGGCTCTTGGTCTCCAGCTGGGAGCAGATTCAGGCAAACATTGCCTCACTGTCTCAGTTTCCAATCAGAGGAGTTCTTTGCTTAAAAAGAGAAAATTATTGTTTCCCTGAATATTTTGGGATGAAAGTCTGATGCTCCAGAATTTAGGCATGCAATTTAAAGCAGCAATGTTCTGAGTCATTACAGGTCATGGTTCATCATAATATGAATGGGGAGTGCTTTTGCTTTTTGTAATTTTCTTCTGTGTCAGAGTACCATGTGCTGATTCTTCACTTGCATTATCCCCACAGACATACATTCTATTATGGCTTTTAGTTCAATTCTAGTTCAAATCTACCGTTGCTATTGTATATATGTGTATTTGTAAATATAAATATATTTTCCCCATTTCTTTATTTTTATGAAAGAGATAATATTTGACAGTATTTTCTGATCAAGAGACTGATGCTTTCCTAGGAAGGCAACCAAGAACCTTATTTCTCTTTATGGGGCAGTAAATGGAGATAGCTCCACTGAAGTAAAGGCTTTAATAGCCATTTCTAAAATGCTTATGATGGGTGTTACAATTACATTATTATGTAGATGGTAAAATAAATTCATCTTCCTCCTTTAAAAAGATGAAGATGATGATGAATTTATTCATCTTCCTCCTCTAAAAAAGGCAAGTACTATGCAGGCATACTTTTTACTCTGATCCAAGTTCTTTGCAGAAATGCAGCAGCAATTATGGGAAGCTCATTCCTCCCAACTGGCACATCAGAATCCAGATATTTTGTGCATGAAAATTTAAATTCGAGGATACAGTTCTGACAAAGGAGAATTATAAACCAGTTCCAGAGAGGCACTATATATACATATATATATATGTTTGTATATATATACATATATATATATGTGTGTGTGTGTATATATATATATATATATATATATATGTATGGACAGAGTTATACAAGAAGGCCCTCCAGACTGAAAGCTGTTACTCTAGACATATTTTTCTACCCAGGACTTTTTGGTGAGACATTAAAATGTTTAGTGCTTCCTCCATTCTCAGTTTTCTTTGTGTTCAATGCACAGAAGAGCTTTCATGAAGTAACAAAAATAAAATAGTACCCCATTTCCACTCACTTCTATTCCCAGAGATATCTTCAAATACTTTTGGTGGCACAAGTTAATTGTGCTATTATAGTAAGAAGGTGTATTTAGCATTTCTATAACAGGAAAGGTTCCCCAGGCCTCAATTTCAAAAAAGTAACTTCTAGACTGCAGTACTGGTAGGCATTAAAATGGATCAGTGTGTTCAGAATGTTCAGGCACGTCTAAAATAAGTAAATATCGGTAATCACTGCAGAACTCAATGTCAGCAAGTGTCATTAATCAGCAGCTGAGATAAGAAAATTTGCTCACAATATATTTTTTTTTTCCAATAGACTAAGAACTAGAAATCTATGTTTCTTTTTTTCCAGGCCCACTTTGGATTTGGTTACATGCTCTAACCTTCCCTTTGTGGCCAGCATCTCTTAATCTCTAAGAATTTACAAGTCTTTATCAGAGAATGTCATCACCACCAAGTGCTTCTGAGGTGCTCATGGGAATTTTCTTTTCTCACTTTGACATTTGAGCTAATTGGTTTAGGGAAGAAAAATCCCATGCATGGATATCAGGCCTTCCACCAGGTAGGATTGTTCATAAAATAAGGTTCTTCAAGCTCTGCTTTGTCTCCTACAGATCTCAGCGATCTTTTGATCAGATCTCAGTCCTGATATAGGAGAAAAGCAGAAAATATTCCAGGAAATGCTTTTAATTCAGCACTTCAGTTTGGATTAATTTTCCTGGGAAAGTACAGCAGTTCTGACCATTTCACCTTGAGGCTTCCATGGGACCACAGCTGCAGCAGTGACATTCTGATGTGTCTGCTCTGGGACAGTGCTTGAGCCATTGGCACTGCTGATCCATGCAGCTGCTTGTGCACTCACTGAAAAACCTGCAAAAACACGTTGTGCACACATTAATAGGGAGGTGCAATATCCCTTTTTGCTGGTGATTGGTGCACTGTTTGTGGAAATCTTCATTGGCAGTCTCATAAAAAAGAAAGCATTTGAGCCAACATTTTTATGAGTTCTGTGGCCCAAATTTTTCAGTTGCTATAATTAAGTACTCTCATTTTCTCCCAAACAGTTCTAATCTGTTTGTTTTACTGCTGGATCTAGAATAAATGAATTATCATGAAACACATGAACTGTTTCAAATTCAGTAAGTTCTGTGTCAACTGTCAAAAAACATAATGAGTTCTGGAGATCGTGAATGAACCTCTAAAACTGAATAGAATTCATGCTCTCCAATTGTTTTTCAGATGCAGCTCAAAACAACAATGGATGTTGTTCTTTTCTGTTAGAAAATGAACATCTGATTTACTCCTGCTCAGCAGCAGGGTGCTCATCAGTGCAGGGAATGTTTTCTGCCATTTATATTTGTGCTTAGCTCCCACATTCACACACCAGGACAGGAGTCTGGGTGTAGTGTGTCCCAACAAAACACATAAATTGAGACCCCTGAAATCAAAACTGGGGCATGCACAGGAAAAGCAAGCCCATAAGGACCTAGTGGGGATATGGATGCTTAAAATAAGAATGATTATTCCATGGAAACAGAGTACATGCAAATAAGGTTTCATCACAGGAAGCACCTATGCACACATTATGGACACAAGATTGTGTATCTTCAGCTTTTTGAAGGAAACTCCTTCTTTTGATAAATTACATGTTTGTTTTCCTCCACTGCTAATGCTGGAACTTTACAGTATTAGGGCAAATTCCAATGATTGCATTAAGCAAAGAATATTACTACAGAGAGCTAATTGCTAGTTGTCGAAGTCACAGAAAAACTGTTGTAAGGAAATAGCAATACTTAATGAATTAACACTTTTCATGTGTATTACTCTACATGGTATTTACAATGTAAAATGCTATAAGTGATATATAAAAAAGAAGTTTAAAACATCAAAACCAAAACTAAAAGTCCTGCACTTAAAGAGGAACATAAAATTTCCTGCTGGGGATGTGGAACATGGAATGCCATCTGTATTACATGGCACTGAGAAAACTGATTATGTTTGGACCTCTATTTCATAGCAGATGGGTTCATTAAATTTAATAGCCTCCAGAGCCTTTAGAAACAGTGTTAAAAACATGTGGAACATGCTGAGACACTTCACTTCTCGCCCCACAGTCATTATAACTCTGGCACAGACTATAAATATTACACTACTTTATTTCCATTGAATCGGATTACTATTATAATTATTTTTCATACGGTACATTTACATGAGAAATGCAGAATGCAATTTGTTCTCTTCAAACTTTGAGATATGCAGTTGATGTCTTTAAATGCATTTTACAGTTCTTTGCACTTGGAGGCTTTTATATAGAATTTATTTTTATCTTCCTGTGACATCAGGAAGCAGCTGTAATGCCACAGCAAAGCTGGGTCTTAAGCAGCTCTGCTCCCAGTGTGGTGCAAATAAGACAAGCATTAGGTTAAACAATTGAAGGGAAATCACAGGAGTGTTACATCTTGGCTTTTAGCTCTAAATTGACAAAAGATTCTCTTTTCTAGTATTTTATTATTTATATGATGAGATAACTTCAGTTTGACCTTGGTCTCTGTTCATCTTTTATCACTGGATGAAAGAGAGATTAAATATATAATTTTGAATCAGATTAGTTCCCACAGAAATATTGCTTCAAACAAAGTAAAGTCTCATCTCTTTTTGAAATATTCTCAGTATTTGATAAAGGATTATTTTACTACTTAGTTTTTTTATTTTAAATAATACTTCCAATGAAAACAAGTAAGTTTTACCACGTTTAAGTGCTTTGACCCCTGTCTAACCTTCTCCCACATTTTCATTTACTACATGTTCTGATGTTTAAACTAAATTACAGTTGAAGAAATTGTCCTCCTTGATCATGATCTTTTTTTTTCAAAACATAACTGTTTCCCAATACCCATATCAGCTTCTTATTGGACAATATAATTATCTTTCCACTTCCTTTCCTGCAGAATCCTGTGACTATCCTGTCTTTTACTGTTTTTCTAAGGTCACTCTTGGTTTTGGGCTGTACTGATAGTTTGAATGTGGGTGTTCACCTTCTTCATATCACTGACTTCAACTCCACTTTTGCCACTGACCACTGCTGATATTGTTATCATGACCTGCCAATTTTAATAAATAACCAAAGTCCTGCCACAGTAGATGATGGATGATTACAGAATTAAATAACGATTCCTTCCTCATATAATTTATACTTAAAGTAATAGGTAAGAATGACCAGTTGCTTTAAAAGGGCAGAGAATGAAAGGACATAGTAAGACAGGGTAGGTCAGTGCAATAATTCATTACTGGTCATTCAAACAGTAGTGCCCCCTTCTACAGATTTCCCACACACGTCTCTAGGTCTCAAGAATCATGGAATTCTTGCTTGTGTTTGGTTAAACTTGATTTGAGGGAATTCCATTAGGCAGAAATGTTTTGTAATATCCACTCTAAACCTTCCCAGGTGCAACTTGAGGCTGCTTCCTCTTGTCCTGTCACTTGTTACACCTGGGAGAAGAGATGACCCCCACCTGGTACAATCTCCTTTCAGAGCCATAAGCTCCCCCTGAGCCTCCTTTTCTCCAGGCTAAACACCCCAGCCAGTCCCAAGGAGGTTTGTGCTCCAGCCCCTTCGCAGCTCCCTTGCCCTTCTCTGGACACACTCCAGCCCCTCAATGTCTTTGTGTAGTGAGGGGCCCAAAACTGATCCCAGGATTTGAGCTGTGGCCTCAGCAGTGCCCAGTACAGGGGGACAATCACTGCCCTGGTCCTGCTGGCCACACTGTCACTGATACTGCCAGGATGCCACTGGCCTTCTTGGCCACCCGGGCTCAGCTTCACCTCCTTTTGACTTACAACCCAGTGTCCTTTTCCACTGAGCAGCTTTCCAGCCACTCTGCCCCCAGGCCTGGAGTGCTGTGTGGGGCTGTTGTAACCCAAAGGCAGGGATCCATCTTTACCTTGTTGAACCTCACACCACTGGCCTTGGCCCATGGATCCAGCCTGCCCAGATCCCTCTGCAGGGCCCTGCTACATTCCAGCAGATCAACACTCCCACCTAACTTGGAGCCATCTGCAAATGCACTGAGTGTGCCCTCCATCCCCTCACCCAGAGCATTGATGAAGACATTAAACAAGAGTGGCCCTAGCTCTGATCCCAGGGGAGCAGCACTAGTGACCAGCTCCAGCTGGATGTAACTCCATTCCCCACCACTCTCTGGGCCCAGTCACCCTCTGGGCCAGTTCTTTACCCAGCAAATGTGCACCTTTCCAAGCCATGAGCAGCCTGCTCCTCCAGGAGAATGCTGTGGGAAACTGTGTCAAAGGCTTTCCCTCCCTGATTCTTGCTCTAGACAGGTGTAATGTTTTGTAACTTGCAGTCAACTGGGTCCTACCTGGTTAGCCAGAACTGCTGATGAATAATTGAAACTGTCTTCTGAGATGAAAGCTGAGTGGATGTGTTTGAAAAAAAATCCATAGAATTACAAATGTCAGTAGGTTTCACCTGCTGGATGTTCTCCCACCAGTTACTGTGTACAAATGACAAAGCATTGCTCTGCTTTTGAATTTGATTAACAGGAGTATTCATGCCAAAAGGGTATTGGTCCCATTTGCAGACACCTGCACATTGGAGATAGAGCAGCTTGGGACCATTTCCAGCTGGGTTCTGCCAATGACTTACAGTGCCTTTGACTAAGAGGATGCTTTGCTTTTCCACCTTATTTCACAAGGAATTTTCTAGTTTTGTTGTGACACAGAAATAAGATCAAAAGTTGATGAGACACTAACTAGAGAAATAATTTTATTCTACATCCCTACATGCCGTGGTGAATCCAGCATTTAGGAGGACAGGTCTATCCTGAGTGGAAATTACTTAAAGGCATTCACAACTGATAACTGCCCATCTTTTGTTTTACTGCCTCTACGCTGAGTGAAATTGAGATAATTAAAAGGAAATTGTAGGTATTTTGTCAGATATATTATCTTTTTCTGGTGTGTTCTTGTCTTTAGTTTTCACATAACATATTTTTAGGGTAAATGATAATGTAGGAAAGCAATGAATTTAGTATAATGTACTAAATCCCATCCTTTGATCTCATATTTATCATTCCTTGACTTTCTGGAAGGAACAGGGCAGTGAAGATGAAATGTAATTTATCTGCACTGCTGGAGTAAAAACCTGTAATAATAAGAAACGCTTATTAAATTATTGGAACTATTTGAGCTTTGCTGCAGTGGCAGAATTCAGTGCAAAAAGGAGAATAGAGAATAAATGGAAATAATCTCTTTTGTCTATTGTTCTGCAGATATAGAAGTCTTTAGTTATTTATAGCTCTTTTTGTATTATGAGGAGTTTTTGCATACAACCCAGTCATATATGCACAATAAGCAGAAACATAGAAGTTTGTGTTTATCACAACCATTATGTGATTATGACTTTCTTAGCAGTTGGTTATTTGCAGAGAAATTATTCAGAAATATACTCCATTCTATAAGGAATAACAGGATATTTCTCACTGATGCTCTTGCTTCTTGACAACCAGGTGTCTGGCCTTAGTCCAGACCAGTGTATTTTGTCAGATCAGCTCTTTCCAAGCAGGAATTCCCATGAAAGATTAGTTTAAAGATGATCTATCCAGTTGTTAAATGACCTTCAGCAACATCAGTGCCATCAGGAGAAAGTTTAGAACCCATCCTGTAATATGAAGAGTCCATAAATACTCCATGGCTGTTTCAATGAAGTGTAGCTGTAAAATCTCAATGTGAAACTAGAATGGTGAGATGCATTAGCTTTGTGCTTCTTAATAGGGTACAAAGGCAGAATCTGGTCCTCAAAGCAGAGCTAGTGACCAGGATGCAGCATTGATGATGCTATTTTATTTATGATGGCAGCATTAACCGTGTCTGTAATAACAACCTCCACACAAGATGATAGAAGAATTTATAGAAAAAAGAATCTATTTATATATTAGGAGCTTTTCCAACCAAGAGATTACACAACATTAAATGATGGAGTTTTCTAAGATTTTTTTTTAATGCTTTGTTTTATCATATAGTTTAAAAACAATGCTTTTAGCAGTTAGAGACTTAAACCTGCCTTCTGATCTTGTATATCTTTGTTAGCTAATAAAATCAGTTGCTTTGCTTAGGCATGTGAACCTGAAACTGCATGGTCCTAATTTGAAACCACATGGTGGTCACCTTGCTATTAGAGCATAGTGTTTTAGCATAATGTTAATTTATTTCCAAAACACACATTGGGCATTTGATTCCCAATTTTTATACAAAACCTGGAAAAAAATTTAATGGAGATTTGTTCCTGGTTTCTGGGAGCATCCCTCTTCCCTGATAAAGCAGAACAGCACATTTTAACATCCACCTGAGCTCATTGCCTGGCTTTCATGTAGTATTTTTATGCAGTTTTTTGCACATTCTTTTCCTTGTTTTTCTTTATGCTTCATCTGAACTTTTTCAGATGTGACTTGAGATGGACTCGTCAGTATTTTGCCCTTTCAGAGGCAAATTGACAAATGAGAAAAAAGATTATTTGAAAGGGAATGAAGCTTTTTGAAAGGTTTGAAGCCTCTCATTTAATTGTTGTGCATAAACTGCATTTCCTGCTGGTTTCTGGTGCCCTTGAATTATTATAATATCTTTGGATTTCTTCTTCTCAGCAAATGAAATGATCCTAATAGTTTTGTGCAGCCCTTCTTCCTTTGAAATTGTCTCCTGTTGAGTTTGTCAGCTGAAATGACCTTATGAGCGTGTGGTTCCATCTTGTTCTGCCCTGCAGCCTCCTGCTCCTCACAGAGCAGTTCTGGGCCATTGCTCACTGACATTGCCTCCAAGGTGTTTTGTGCCAGCTAAACACATAATCTGTGCACCATTTCTGCTCGTTCAGAGGCAATTAATGGGGGAGAGAAAATACCCAATAAAATACAATAATTATTCTGAATGTGTTTGTTAGGCAGCCAAAGCAGTTTGTTCCCTCGAAAAATGATCCAGTGTTTCCATTCTAAAAGATAATTGGTTCCAGCACTTAGAGCCTTGTGTACTGGTTCCAGTCTTTGCATCAAACTTCTAGAATCAAAAAGTTAATTTCAAAACATTTTTGGAAGGACTTGTCTTGAACCAAGAGAAAGAGTAAGTTCCATTAATTACAACCTCCCCTCCTCCAAACACAGCTCCATTTTCCTTTGCTTTGATATTCCTAGAACCTTTTGCAGCACAAATTCATTTCTTACAAGATCAACTTAGTCCTCTAGTTAGCAAAAGCAGATAGATTAATTGTATACACAGCCTTATTGATGATTTTCTTTCTTCTGCTTGATTTTTCTTGTTGTGTAAGCTGAATTTCAGACATTTGAAATCAATCAGTTATTTTTCTACTTTTCTTCATGTGTTGTGTGCTAAACATTTCACAGTAGTTTTGCAGGTGCCTTGTTTTGCACTGGTATTAGCTAAAGCTAATTGTTTTTTCAATTCGAAGTTCATTGATTTCATTACAAAGTAAAAAAAAAAAATCAAAAACTGCCTCAATAAGAAGCTTAAATGAAGATAAAGGAAAGCAAAATCATTTTGAATTAAATTGTGTAAATAAGTCCTGTCAGTCCTCTGATATTAGGGGAGTTTTTTTACAGAATCCATTTTTTTTTTTTATTCTTAACCCTGAATTATGTGTGACACAAAATTATGTGTGAACTTTACAATGGGTCAATTTTGTCTTTGTACCTGTAAATAATGTCCCCTGCAATAAGAAATTGTTTGCTTCTACAGGAAACTGCTTGACATAAGTAACTTCCTATCTGTTTGTTCATTGCACATTTTGTGGTCATAGTCCAAAATGCTGGGAATTTGAAATGATGCCATTTGCATGTAAATGTCAGCAAAAGATTCTTCTTTATTAAATGCAAGATCCACGAGGTAAAACTGTCTGGTATGAATTGTGCTTAATTCCAACTTGGCTTTAAAGTTATAAAAGCCTTTTGTCACTGTAAAAAGCTTCACTCCTGTGAGGCTGTGAACTCCATACAGCAAAGGAGAAATTATCTTGGGTTTCTAAGAGCCCTAAAAGGTCCAGATGATTTGTGACAGTAGGGGAGAAGGACAGAGCAATGGAATGGAAAATGAGCCTGGATGCAGCTTCCACTGCTTCTGGCTGAGCAGTGCTCTGGACACACAAGAAATGGCATTACTTTATGAAAAAAGATGGGGAAAAACCAGTGGTTTGGCATAATTCAACTATACATGTTCTTATAGATATTCCCTTCTTGGGCTGTGCTGGATGATTGCAAAACAGACCACAGAGCATCACATCTCTTCTACAAGTACAATCCCATTTTGTACAATCACAGTGACATGCTAAAAATCACAAACACAATTAGTAAACTTGATTTTTTAGAAGACATTCTGCTTTGCTTTACACATCCATTAGATGAGCACACTTTCATCTATCTTCAGAAAGATGATCTTCTTTCATCTTCAGATGTTGGTCTTACATTGATATGTAGAGCAAGTGAGAATTAATACATTGCAAGATCAAAACCCCACTAAACTCATTGCAGGATCCTCATTGACTCTAATGGTTATTGTGTGAGACTTGCTTGGGTTGCCTTTGATTTTACTGTGAGAGAAAGAGGATGTGTGACTGGCTTCTAAGAGGATTTATGATCAAGGATTGATTTTTTTGTTTCTAGGAGGACTGTCAAAGAACCTGTCTTTTTTTCCAAATGTGGAAGGGCCTTTATGTGAGATGAACAAATGAATATGTGTATTTGCACTCATTTTCTGAGGCTGATTCCTTTTCTCTTCCTTGTCTTCCTCCCTTTCTTTTTTTGTAAGAGATAAAAAGATTAGACAATAGATGTACAAATTTTAATGTAAATTGTATCACTTAGTATCAGTGATGTGTATCTTACAACCACAAGTTTTCTTTGGATTTGTCTATATTAAAAAAATTATTCAAATTCCATGCATCAACGTTTGTACAGTTTTTAATTAGGAAGGATAGATCTTCTACATTGTAGATAGGAGAGTAGTTGTTATCAGTAATTTCTATAGGGAATTATAAATCTAGTAATGTTTATACAGAATATATGTTTGCACATTTAAGCAGAATTAACTGTGGACAAATATTTCATGCTTAGAAGTATTTAGTTATTGGTGTAATAATGAAAATAGGACTCACTCCCTTTACACACAAGCATGAGGCCAAAATTTTGACCATGGTGTGTGGAATGCTTGTGAATTGTCTGATTCATTAATTGTTTCTGATGCTTTGATTTGTTGTCCTGTGGCTTATCTGTACAATTAGCATAATTCTTTAAAAAATATTTTTTAATAAAGTTTTAACCAAACTTTGCATTTAAAGTAATCAATTGGATTAGTGTAAGTATAATCTTTCCTGTAAATATTTTGCATTCATTAAAAAGAGGACATTTAGTTTATACAAGTAATATAATCACAGCCACAGACTCACAGAATATATGAGTATGGATTTTTTTTCTGTTAATTTCGCCATGAAGTTCAGAGAGCAGATGCAGACAGATATAACTTTAATAACTTCTTTAAAAGTTGAGAACATTTAGATCCTTTTTTGTGCTGATTCTCATTTTAAAAACAAGATTCCTAGATTCCTAGACTGCTGTAGGAATTCTTCAGTCATTTGCATTAATAAGGAATTAATGTATTTTAGAAAAGGTATGAAACCTTCAAAGAGTGGAGCCATTTTATTACAAAGTTCTTAAGTCTATGTATTTTTTCTTGCTATTTCTTAATTCCAATTCAATGCCTTTACAGCTCCTCTGTGTTCTCTTTTTCATATTTCACAGAAGCTAAATTCTTTCCTTTCTGTCATCTATAGGAACTCTTTTTAAAGAGAGAACTAGAATTGTAAGTTTTATCTTTGTTTTATGACTCTCTTCTCCATAGCAACATTTAAATTTACTTTGATGAGTGTACTTTGCATGCAGAGCACAATCTATCCTTGACTAAAATGCTGTAGTTACTGAAAAATATGTGGTAGCACAGTTAAACAATTATGTGAGCAATGAAGGATTGGTCTTAAATCCCTTGAAAAATCAAGTACATTTCCTTAGAGATGTTGGCCTAGTAAGCTGCAGGTTAATGTCACTCTTCTAATATTTATACTGAAATTTTAATGTCAGGAACATCCCAGTAGGAGGCTAAATTTTATTTCTTCCTCTGTGTGTGCATATCATTTTGTATGATGCCTGTAGTACTTAGATGGGGGAATAAGTGCATAGATTACAAAAAAATATCAAAATCATAATATTTAAATGCTATATTTAATAGTAGCTGAATAAGTAGATTTTAAAGCAGAAAGTTTACATTTTCTGCTCAAAACTGAGAACTGGAATATTCTTTCTATTCTTCCCCAAGGTTTTGCTATTTATGGGAAGAGCTGAGGAAACCTGCTAGCAATGTATTAAATGCTTTGCTTTTTCTCCATGTCTTTCCTGAAAATCTATTTTTGAAAAGTAAAAGTTCTAAGCCATACATCCCATGTCAAATAAAGAGTCAGCATGTGACACAGATGGGATGAACATGAACATTAGAAATATCATATATTTAGCAATGCATTAAGGTTAAATTTAGTGCAGCTCAGAAGGTATTTATAGAAATCTCTCTTTTATCAAAACCATATCCAGACTTGCTGATTATTTACTGACATGTTTGCAGTTACTTCCTATTGATTTGTATTATATCTGATTTTGGAGCAATCAAGTCAGTGGGGCTGTTTTACTGTGACTGGTGACTTTTAAAAACTTGGCAGGGAGGACTGTGGAAATAAGGTCAGTGAATGTAAAATAAGAGTTTTTACTTATTTTTCAAAGGTTTGAATAGTTTCAGTTGAAATAGTATACTTTTTATAACAACTCCATTAAATCATTAGAAAAAATAGAAATGGAACATTAAAATCATAATGATACATGTTATTTTTATTTCATTGGTAATATAAGCTGTGGGTTTTGATGTAGTAAGAAACTACTGAGTATAATTTACTCAGTAGTAAATTACTCAGAAGATTTTTTGCTCTTCTTCAAACAAACATAAGGCTGAATTCCCATCCCACAGCACAATAATGCTATAATTCTACTGTGTTTTCCTTTAAAACTTCTAAATTTGGTGTCTTGGAAATCTAGGACATGCAGCTACATAATATTTTGAGTAAATTGTTGAAGAAGATCTAAAATATTTTAACCTTTTTCTTTTCAATTATCATGAAATCATTTACAAAATCAGTCTTTATGAACTTCTTTTGATAAGGGTGAAAAGACATACCCTTTTATGAGGTACTTATCAGAACTACTGTCCTATAACTTATTCCTCCTGCTCTAAAGACAGCATTTCAGATTTCTGGGGGTTTTTTTGGATCAGTCATATTGGTCTCACAAGTATCTGATCCATAAAATAGTGCAAAGTCTGTGGTGGTGGATCCCTTGGCCTGTCTTGGGGTTTTTACCACATTATTAGTGTCTAATTATAATTTTTCTGCTAATACCAAACACATTTCCATGAAGGGCTCCAAACAATACTAGATTATTTGCAAATGTGGAAAGCATGACAGTGTGTGCAACATCAGTATTGAGAAACCTCCTGCAATTATTTATTCTGCTCTACATTGTGTGACAGGACCCCAGGTTGACCTGAATTTAGACATGGAATTCTCAACATGTCTTACTGGCATAAAGCAAATTGTCATCCTCAGGGGGCCTCCAGTTTCTGAGAGTAATTTTTTATTTGTAATACAAAATAGCATAAGAAAATGTATTTAGCAAAGAATTTTTTTTTCTGGTTAAAAGGAGTTTGAAAACAAATCCCACTACTTTTTTTACCTGTGTTCTTGCAACGCTCCATGCTTTTGTCTTGCTCTTTAATCTAAGAAATTTTTTTAGGTTGCGGCAAAAATCTGCATATTTCCATCAAGATCCTTAAGTCTGCTCTTTTAAATCAGAAAATTTTCTTAGGTTTCCCCTGGAGCTTACAGGTTTGCAGGCTCCTGTCTCTGCTGTACCTGGCAGCACAGCAAAGGTCTCTTCCTAAGCAGATTTGTGGGGCAAGGTCCAATTTCCTTCAGACAGCTCCTCCTGAGCCACAGCTGGGTGAACCGGGAGCCAGCAAAGGGCCAGGTGTCCTCCCTGCACTCCAGCCACAATAATTTTAGCAAAACTTTCTTTACCCTGGTGTCAAACTAGGTACAAGTAAAACAGATCTATGTTATGTGCATTGTCTGGGGACAAGCGCCTGAGGGAGGGAGAGACACCAATGGAAGACAAACAGGAGCAGGAGGTGCTTTGGTGTGGCTGGAGCTGAATGAAACCATCAAAAGGGCACAGTTTGCCGGGGGGGGGAGGTAGAATAGAAATACCTGCAGTGCTGGAGGGCCAGGGAAAGATCACACAGTTTGCTGCAAAGCTGCCTCTTGGCAGGGAGTGAAGCAAAGCACAGTCAGAGGCACCTGCTGGCTCTTACACACAGACAGGCAGCTCTTACACTGCTCGATAAAGGGTCAGACCAGAGGACTATTGCTATTATTGTTAGGAAAATAATTTGTTTCCTGTGGCCTCCCAGAAGGGTAATGTCAGACAAAACTCCACAGTTTATTTCAAAGGAATACGTAGCAAATATTGAAAAACTGAATAAACTGAATTGCTGACATACAGGACCTTGTAACAGCCTAGTCTCAATTCAGCAATAGGATGAATATTTATATGATGGGAATAAGGACTTTTTTTTTAATTGTCCTTTGGTTTTATATTGAGGAAAGACCTTGAAACCTGGATTTTTAAGCTTAGATGAAATGTGTCAAGAATTCCAGCCCTGGAAAAAGCATGATCTGCTGACTTTATTATTCTTAATCATTGTGACTACTAATATTTCAGAGAATGTTCTTGATTATATAAAAGCTTATAAATGGACTAACTGAATTCAGCAGCAGATAATAAAGAACTCTAGTTTGTAAATGCTTATTAATGTGCTTATGAAAATTATCTGAGTAAAAGCAGTAGGGGTCACTTTGTATTCAGAAGTGTGAGGCATCTAGTTTGTGTGGTAGCTCTTAATAGGAAATCCTCACTTCAATCCATCTGACTGTAACTCTCTCACTTGGCAAAACTTGACCAAACTGCATGTACCTGTCTGTATTTGGCAAATTAAAAAAAAGAGAAAATCATATTGCAAATTTCTCCTCTTGTTTGAATGTAAAAAAGAAAAAGTTTCCACTTGTCAGAGTCAAAGTAATTAACAAGTCAAAAACTAAGAAGTAGTTAAACTTTCAGAAAGCTTTAAACTGCTCTAACCTGTTATACAGGATTTAGGTCGTGTGTTTACGATTCACAGATATCTGCAATTTCTGCAGCAACCCTTTTATAGTGTTCAATATAGTAAGTTATTTTAAAAAAAGGCTTTTTTTTTGAAACACATACAAGTCATACTTTAATATGATCCTGGTTTTTATTTTCATATTGGATCACTGCTGTTTTAGGATTAAAGAATTTTACTTGTAGCAATTCTTCCTGCCATGAATTTTGTTACATTTTATGTTGTGGAAACAGAAATTGTGGCTGTTTGCTCCAGTATTTGGGAATTAGACATCATGTGACAGTTCTCTTTCGTGAGATGTACCATGTGGATATTTGCTTTTAACAGAGGACTGCGTTCAAGTTTGGTGTTTTTCTCTCTATTTGTTTTCATTCAGAGGAAGGGCAAAAGGTCAGTCAGAAGCTCACTAGAGATCTTGAAGGTCTTTTTGCATTTGGCTTCGATTCACCTGCCTGTTTTCTTGTTCAGATGATGCCTTTAAAAACAAAATTTGAGTTGGACAAACAAATTTTCTGAGGAGGTACACTTAGCACAAGGCTAAAGTGCTACATGAGTGAATTTCTCCACAAGTATGGAGTAAGAGGAGAAGAATTCAGAAAAAGGGAAAACTGTATTGTGCCTGTAACAGTTTGGTTTTCTGACTTCCTCTGTTAGAATGGGTTTTCTTTTTTCTGAAGTGAAAACAGAACCCATCTTTCAACTCTTGATAAATAAGGTTTTTAAATGTGATGGAGTCTGCTGCCTGCTCTCAATGCCTTTATCTGTGAGTTGTTGCTTACAGTAAATACTGTGCACACAACCAGGTATGGCTACTCTTGTCTGATAACATCTGTGTGGTACAAATATGCATATATGCATAAACATTTCCATTTGATTTGCATATATGCAGATATAATCATACTTGTGTTTACAGCACAGAAATGTATTGTTCAATGCATATCTTATTGTATATTCTGCATGTATTGGAATCTGTTTGCATAAGCACTTACTAACTTTCTATTCCCATTTTGTTTTTCTTTCCTCTGTCATGGAGGATACAACCTTCTACTTTAATATGATGATCTCCTCTTAATGTCAGTTTCATTTAAAACTAAAACTCTCTATGTTGAATTATATTTGTGTACAGGAAGATGGAATTACTTCACAGTTCAGGTGTGATACCATATCTGATGAGAAAACAATCCTTTTCTTGGTGTGGTAGTATTTAACAAATGTCATGGTGCTTTTGTGATACCTTGTAGAGAAGCTGCCAAATCATAGTCAGTTAATAAGCCCTCAATAAGTTGAATCAATTGGCAATGTAAACCTAGTTCCTCTAGTTTCTTTCCTTTACACTTTGTTTTATACTGTGTTTATGCTTTTATTATTACAGCAGCTAAAGTGCCTGTTCAGATTAATTTAATGTATAATTGCTTGTTCTGTTTTGTTGTTTTCCAGCTCCCTCAGGCACAAAAGGTAAAATATTTTAATCAAATCCTAGTCATTCCAAGTAGTCACCAGTGCTTCACCAGTGTTTCCATGGTGGTGTGGGTGTGGTACAGGCGGTGATCAGTGAAACTCTTCACTGTCACGGGGCTCTGAGCTGGCCCCAGGAGGGTGCCTGGCTTTGAGCCCAGCTGAGGCACCTGCTGAAAGCAGCTCTTCAAACACATCAGCTGTTTAACATGCCAGGCATCCAGCAGCCTTCAACTTGCAAACAACAGGGAGGCTGTTTTATCAGCAATTTGAAATAATAGTAGGGATTAAAAAAAAACCCCAACCCACTCCGTTACTCCATGTGAAACTTTTCTGGGTCTGTTGTAGAGACTGCAGAACCCATGGCACAGCTGGAACCCTTTCACTGCTCCCCACTGTATGTACCAACACACCCCTGAACACATTCAGCATTTGACTTCTCTAGCAGGTTGCATAATTTCCATACAATGTGCTCTTGCCTTTAAACCACTTCTGCATTGATATGGTGTCACCAGAGCCAGGACAGCGCAGCCACTGTGGCAGAGCTAACAATTCCTTGATGCCTGTTGCATCATCCTTGTGCATTTCACAAATATAATCAAGGCTTCCAGAAACTAGAAAATCTAGGTGATCTTTTGTGCTTTTGGTAAAAAAGTATTAAAATGATAAAAAGGAATAGAATATGCTGGGCAATTGCAACACTCACTTGTCCAAGTAATTCTTATTGTTCTTGGTAAAGCACCTTCAATAAGAAATGTCACAGCAATTAGTCAGTTTGACATCACTGTCAGTAACATTCATGGATGATGATGAAAGTTCCGTTTTTAATGAAAGCTATAAGTGAAGTGATCTTTCACTTAATAGCTTCTGAAGAATGGTGAGGGCATCCACAGAACTTAGAACTTCACTAATGTATCTCAGCCACTTTTTAGCTTAAAAACCAAGAAATATGAGGATGGGAGGCTTTATTTTTATGATACTACATGTATTTGAAATTTCCTTGCTCATGTGGCTCGGAAAATTCATTTTCAAGCCTGCAGGTAACATGCTATTTTATGACACTGCACTATGTCCATAGTTTGTTCATGCTTTGATAGTTGCAGAACATGGTACCAAAAGATGTTGGTTTAATTTTGGTTTTTTTTCCTTCTTGAAAAAAAAGTTTCAAGAAATATTTTATGTACAGCTTTCTAGAAGAGTAGAAGGACAAAAAGATTGGCTAGACTAGCTAACTTTGGCTTTTTCATTTTCACCTGCTTAAATGTTTGTGCCAAATGCTTCTCTTAACAGTTTGCAGAAAGAAGAGAGAATCAGACTGTGATGTGGTGGTGCAGAAATTACAACCAGCCAGGCTGTCAGCTTGTGGCACGTGGGGCTGTATTACCTGTTCTGATGGCCACAATTCTGAGCTATTAAACAATATTCTGGTACAAATTACTCAAGTTTGCTGTTAGCAAATACAATTTTCATAAATGGTCAAAACTGCAAGTTTTTAATGTTTTTTTCCCTAGATCAAAAAATTGCAGAACTAAAGCCAGATATTTTTAAATGCACTCACTGCTGACTACAGTCTAATTGACTGTGTATTTTGTGCAGTGAAAAAGGAGAGAGGTGGGATAGGAAGAAATGGGATGGGAAAGGGGGCAGGTACCAGTAATCCTCCAGGGCTTTTGATAACTTCAGGCAAGAAATATGTGTTTTAAATAAGTGTGGCCTGGAAGCTTATGAAGAAACCAAGAGAATCTCTCTTGCTCTCTGCAAGGTGGAGGGAAGCAGCACAGGGCTGGTGCATGCCTCTTTATGAATGACTTAGTCACTGTTTTGCCATATGGTGTCTGAACTTGTACTGTATTTTTGTTGGAATCTGTATATCATCTTGCAAATGTTTTCTCTATAAACATTTCAAACAGTCATGTCTCTCTAAACATGTTCACTTTAATCTTTGAGTGATCTGAAAGAAAAATGTGGCATTTCAAGTTTACCTTTGCTATTTCATATCTATTATAAATAGTTCACCATCTTGATGAAATGTGTTTTCTCTTATATGTGGGACACTTTGGCTTCAGATTTTTCTGAAGTTTTAGTCAGTGTTCTATGGTCATTAGCTATTGATTTTGAAGACCTGTAGGTTTTAAACTGTCTACAGCAGTTAAATAACAATTAAACCTGTTACTCTTATGCTGTCTGCTCTTGGTCAAACTGGTGCAAATTCAGAATTAGAGAGCAGGTGAAATGAATAATGATGACTTTAAGGTGGATATGTCTGTTGCACCATGATATTTGTCTTGAAAAGATCTTTGTGATACACCCTATATTTAAAACAGAAAATACTACAAAACCAAATCAAACCAACGCCCCAGCCAGCCAAAAAACACCAACGAAAATCTCACCAGTTTCAGGCAATAGAGACCTTGATTTAGCATGGGTGTTACTTTCAGAACAAAATATGCGTAGGAAGAGTTAATGTATCTAAAAGGAAGAACTGCTACCAGACAAATGAAACAAATTCATATGAATTTTACTTGTCCTCTATGTTTCTTTTATGCATGTTTTAAAGTAGCTATCCCACAGGGCTGTGAAATATCAGTAAGACAAAATAATAACTTGAATTTACCACTTTTCAAATTTGTTCATTTTGATTTCCAAAATGACCTTTATCTTTGAAACAGTTATGTTAAACAGCTTTTTGTATGCGCTGAAGAGCAAAAGCCGTTTTTCCTTAATAGTTCAAAAAGGTGTTTTGTTTCCTAGTAGGAAAGCTTTACTTGCTTTTTTGAGCAAACACAGCAGGATTCAAAAGCTTTTGCCCTGCTCCTGCTGTGATGTTTTGTTCTACTTAGCTTGAGTGAAAAGGTAGAAGTGAATAAATTAGGCACGCAAATCAGAAGCAGAGAGTTGTGTTTAGGAACATTAAAGAAATTTTTAATGATTCTCTCATGAATGGAACCATATTTCCTCCATACAGAAATGTTTTAATGATATTTATTGCCCAAAAGTTCCTGACAGCTTTCTTCTCTCTTTCTGTGTAACCCTTAACTTCTGTAAGTAGTGCTGTGCCCTCCTCATATCTTGATGCTATCCTCTTTCAGCCTTTTGGGAGGATCATTTATCATCCCCTGCATCGTTTATCTTATACTTTGAAGAGTTGAATTAACTGTCACTGGGAATAGAAAATAGAAAATTTGGAAAGCTCTAGTTTCATTGAACTGCATGACTAGTGATTTTAGCACTTTTGTAAAATTATAGCATTTAAGTGGAATCTAATGGAGTGCAAAATAATCATAAAGTAATCAGCTTGACTTAGCATTCCTTTAGATCTATTTCCTCCTCATGAGATGCTATTGTCTTTGTTTTGTAATGTACATTTGGTTTCTTTTCAGAAAACCACGTTAAAACTTTCACTTTTATGTTAATTGCAATCTTTATATTCCAAAATCTCTCTCACATTCCTCAACAAGCAAACTTACTTTTAATAACATTTTGAATCAGCAATTTACAAACTCCAAGTAACTATTTTACAACATAAGGGGTTTTTTCATTTACTCTGTGTGTCAAACAGAAACTTCTCTTTCTAAGACACTCACACAGGTTCCTGTATTGTCCCAGACCATAACTTGAGTCTATGTCAAAATAATAGCTGTTCCTTATTCTTTTAGTCCATATAAAACAGAAATTTCAATTCTCTGAGGCTTCCAGCCTGCCTCATGACTCTGATCAGCACACAAAAGTGCAGTGGTTACATAAGACAACACATTGTGGAGCAAATCTTTACAGAGCAGGCAAAGGAAGAAGGGCAGGTGTCTCAGCAATGCTGATCAACCCACTGTAACTCTCATTGCCTATACACTCCCAAGGAAAATATTTCAGAGATGTTTCTCAAATTCCTCTTTCTGTACTGGGAACACCTCAGAAAGTGTTTATATTCTTTCCTGTACATGTGTGTCTGGTTTAATTCTGGAGCCTGCCTTACTCTTTGCCTTGAGATGGATGCTAGTGCTGGGTGTGAGGCTAAACTCTTAAGTGGCTTAACTCTAAGAGGATGATTTTTATTTGCTTTTTGGGAAGTTCTGTTGGGGTTGTTCTGAGGGGGGTAACTTGTGTACAGCAAGGAATTAAATGGAAAAATGAAGTAGTTAAATCTATTTCTAAAGGGAATTTTTCCTCCGGTTATAAAATTATTATCACTAGGCATTAGAAATCTGTACCTTTTTCAGAGAGCAAGTTCTGTTTATTTTAAACAGCCAAGAGACAATTAGCCTGGGAAGGTGTTTCTTCCTCAGTCTTGAGATTTATTTTCTTTCAAAGTTTGTTATTTTTTGCTAAGCATTTTATGAAACGGAGTGTCCATAGCCCTTGGGTAGTTGCCCACCTAAAACTGTTACCACCATGTCTTTTCTGCAGAAGAACATTCTGGGGCAAATCACTGATGCTGTCTCCTACATTCATCATTTTAGACTGGGTGGTAACTACATTATGATAAGCAGTGACTCAGTAAAACATTGTAAATACAGGTTGCTTGTCCAGTTATTTGCTGACTCCACTTATGGAAGTGGTCAGCAACCGGTTCATCTGCCAAACAAATAGAAAATCAAACAGGCTGGATTATACAGTGGAATTCTATAGAAATGAGGGCAGCAGCCAGTTCTAGTTGCTACTTGTAGATAACAACATTACAAGACAGTCACTCTTGCCCGCCTCCATAGTCAGTTTTGAGAGTTAATGAGCAGTCCTTTCATAAACTCCCAGGAATTCCAGACTCTGTGGGGGGTTTTTTCTCCAGGTAAAGAATTTCAAACACCTAAAACTCTGCTGGAAGTCCCTTGGCTTTATCCTATCCATTGAATTGTTTTTAGTAATCTGTTGAAAGTGAGCAGACTCCGAAATGAATGCTGTCCAGGTACTTGACAAAAACATGATATCAGAGAAAACCACCCAGGGCAATCATAGAAAATCTTGATGTGCTTCAAAATGTCACCTCATGATCAGCAGAATGCTTTTCCACTTCCTGGGCTGCTGTCCCCACAAATCATATCAGTGTGCTTGACTCTGCTACTCTGGCCAAGGAGTGGAAATTCCTAGATTGGTTTGGCTGCATTTCAGTTTCAAGTGCAACCTTTGAACCCACCAAGTTTTGCCAAGTTTTTGTGTTTTTTTCTTGTTTGTTTAATAACTTACTATTCCTTGATATATCAAAGATTATATTAGGGTAAGGATTACCTCTTCTTGCTAACAAGGGAACAAAAAAAAGGAAATATGATCATAAGTTAGTTCCACCTCATATCCCAGGTGATTCCTTATCAGATGTAAAGCTTCTTGACTCTAAACCCCATTTGTGTTCCTGTCTAATGTCTGCAAGCAGTCCTTCTCACCATGAGACAGTGCCATGCCTCAGGAAATATACTTGTTTAAGAAACTTAAAATCATCCTGAAAAAGACTGGGAGATGCAGGACATGAAATTTTCTAGATTTTGTTTGTCTGATTTGTTAATGTGGAATATGCTTCATAAGGTATTTTTATCATAATGTAGGAATTGTTTTCTGAGAATGTGGGGAGCCAATTGCTATTGCTTCATTATAAGAAAACTTTTGTAAACACAAACAAAGGAAAAAAATAAATTGCAAAAGTTGTAGAAAGAAAAGAAAAAAAAGGATCAGAAGCTTTACTTGAGTGCAGAAAAGATGATAGAGATGTAAGAGTGATAGGAGAATGTCAGAGTCACAATTGGGCATGACTGTCACCTACAGCATTGCTCAGCAAGATCGTCCCTGTTGCTGCACCCAGCTGGCTGAGCACAGGTGCAGCAAAGCAGAATTTGTGTTCTACACAATCTCCACTTGAGGTCATAACTGTCTGTGTGACACTTTCAAATGTTGGATAAACCTCTTCAGCTTTAACATCTGTCCCTGGGGACAGAAAGGGTTGAACAGTGACTCTCCACTCCCTGCCTGAGTTGTGTTTCTCACGCTGCTGGTGAAGATGGACGGGCACAGAGCAGCGCTGGTCTGGAGCACCCCAGGCAGGCTCTGCCTCGGGGCAGAGCTTCGTCTGAACAGGGAGGAGACAATCTGAGCACTCTCACTGTCCTGTGGCCAGTGATAAACACCCTGCAGGTTTCTCTTGAATGGAACCAAGGTCAGGAGATCTGTTTGCTCCCTAAACTGAAAAGCTGCATTGAAACCTGATGTGCAGAATCAGCTAATGCTTCATGGCACCTCTGAAGGCAGCTGGAGCAAAGTGCTCCTGGGGTCCTGACTGGCTGTCATCCTCTGTGCTGCTGTGTGAGCTGGGATCTCAGTCTGGACCAGAACTAAACTCCACACAGCCCAATGGCCCCTTGCCCTGTGCTGGGAGAGAACAGCCCGAGGCAGCTGAGGCAGAGCCGGCAGGGGGAGGGGTGTGGAGCAGAGCTCCAGCTGCTCTGCTGCTGCTCCTGCTGCCTGCACAGCCATCCCAGCCCTTCTCTGTGCCATGCAGGCTGCAGTGGGGGAGAGGATGGGGCTGCTTTCCTGTCTGCGGGGGCTGGGATGGGCAGGGCTGGCTCAGCTCTGGGCTGGCCTGGGCTGGGCTGCACTGACTGCAGGTCCAGCTGCATCACTGCCAGTTGGGTGAACTGCTTTATCTCGTTTTAAATGGAAATAATGACATTGAAAAGTGCAATCACATGTTCGCAATTGTCCCTTAGTTCTCAGAGATAGTGTTTCTTTTTCAAATATAGCTTGCTGATGATCAGGGACTGGTGTTGATGACAACTGTTGCCATGCCAGTATTTAGTAAGCAAAATGAGACTGTAAGTACTCAGATTATTTTTGTCATGTGATAACGGTGTGACTGATGTGAAGTTGCTTTCAGGGATCTAATAAGATTTTAGCCAACTCCTAATTTTTTTTTATTTTCTTATTATTTTGTCTGCAGTTAGAATCCCTTTATTAGCATAAAAATATGGACAAATGATCCTCAGTACCTATGCTCTATAAGCCATGGTAAAATGATGAAACCCTATGTCTGAGGGAAAATCTCAGATGACACCAGGCCTTATGGCTTTCTTACTTCTGTATTACTTTTTTTGTAGTAAATATTCTATATAATTTTCCTCTTTGCTCTAACTCAAAATTTAATTAGTTTTATGTCTATTATATATGTATCTATCTATCTTTAGTAATTCAACAGATTGTTAAAGCAACTTAAGTGTACTTTCCCCCTAATGCTTCATCTTTCTCTTTTGTTTGTCAAATGGTAGGAGAAATTGGGAAAGACAGGAGTAACATATTTTTAACAGTAGTTTTTAATTTTAAACCTATTTGCATGTGAAAGATTTCAGCAGAGGGACTCACCAGCTATCAAAACCTTGCATGCCTTTTCTATATAAATTGTAAATAAGGCAGAAAGGAGCAATATTATTGATTTAATTAGTGATTGATCAGCTGAATTGTACCAGTGTTTGCCTTCCCACTTTTAAAATAATTTATCTGTCATCTATTCAATTTCACAGTGTAGCTGCAAGGTGAAATAAGTGGTGAGAATGTTTATTATTATTGTGGTTCTGAGTGCATCTTTTACTGTTCTTTTCAGAGGTCTAAAGGGATTCTCCTGGGAGTAGTTGGCACAGATGTTCCAGTTAAAGAGCTTTTGAAAACTATTCCAAAATACAAGGTAATACACAAATGGTGTATATATAATTTATATTCAGTATAATGTCTCAAATATAACATAATTAATTTAATTTTTGTTATTGTTTATGCTTGCATAGCTCCATTATTTCACCCATTTTCCTCAGGAATTTTGCCTCTGTAGTGTCTGAGATCAAGTGCCATTTTTAAAACCCAAGTTAAAATATGGCCTGATTTTCACATTTTTGTGAAAAATCAGGTGGTAATATTAAATACTGACCATGTTTTGTGGCCTAGAGGGTCTAGTATTAAATTCTGTCCATATTAAAATCAATATAATTATAAAATCAATGAAGTTATCAAACTATGAAATATAGCCAGAATACAGTTCAAAATAACCAAAAGAATCATGCTGAAAAACTGCATGACTTTTAATGAAAACCTATCCTTATTGTGGCTTTAGGCTTCCTGTTTGTGTGTAATTCTTCCTGTCCTAATTCTGTGTCTCCTGGAATTAAAGAAAGTGGCACATTGCAAGAACTTCAACAAGTTCCTGCTTAACCAGACTAGTTCTTCCTTCTCTCCTACCCAGTATCTGCTAAATATTTTCCTCCACTTAGTTTTCCAAAGTGAATGACAATTCTACAGTTAAAGTCTTAAAATGAATGATCACAAAAATTTTCAAAATCTGAACCACTATATCTCTCGTGAAATTTTGCATTCAGTAAAAGCAGGCTTCAGGCAAACACAAAATGTAATTACTTTTCATTTAAATTTGATGCAGTAAATTAGTATTTCACTACTCCTCCATGTCTGAAATGTTTTACTATAGCATTCTTCTATTCACAAATGAAAATTAAATTAGTATTTTTCCATTAATGGATTTTTTTTTGCATGACTAACAAGCATGTAACAGAGCATTGTAGACAGCCTTTGCTAAAGAGGCCAGCCCCTGGAATAAGTGCATTTTGACAGCACCTGTACTGAGCATAAATTTGTATATCATACAAATTGTCTCTTAATTGTTTGCCATGTTCTCATTTAGTGATTTCTAAGAGGGCGGAGGAAGAAACTGACTTGTGAGTGCCTTCCAATATTCTCACATAAAAATTCCTCCTATCAATTTTAATTGTAATTTTAATACCATTAGGATTTACCAAATGATTTCCTGGATCAATATACAGTAACTGGATGAAAATGATGCATAAAAAGAGTGGCAATATTACTGATAAGATGAATTGGCGTAAATTCCTGTGACCTGGATCCCATTAGGACAGGGCTGTGCAAACCCAGCACAGAAAGGGTCCTGTCCCAGGGCTATGGAAGTGGCAGCAGGTGACTCCACACTGGTATCAGAGCACAGCGACATTTCTGCCCAGAATAAATAATAGGGAACTCAGGGCACAAACCAACAAACTTTGCTAACAGCAATGTTAAAAAAATTTTATATTTCTGTGCATGCAGAAGAACTGAATTAGTAGAAGGCAGAGGAGAAAGGAGCAAAATTTGCACCTTTGCTAAATTTTGAGCAACGGACACAATCTTTGGAGCTGCCTGTAAGGAGCTATAGGGAGAGCAAGTTTTATTTGTAGTGAGAATGGAGAACAATGTTGTGGCACCTGCAGAAATAAAAGCTTGGCTGTGCATGGCTGGATAGGAAAAGCCAAGTAACAGTGATGTTACTCCTAAATAATCTGTGAGATTTGGACATAGTCTGAATATGAGAATCTAGAAAGAGTGGGAGGCCCAAATAATGCTTATTGGAACAGAGTGAGACTGATTCAGGAAAGAAGGTTTTTAAGAACTAGTTTTCTGTGGAAGGTAATATATGATCCTTTTGCTGAATATTAGATTTTTATTTGAAGGTATATTTTATATTGCAGGATGTACTGCAAGAGAGGGTTATTACCAATATCATGCAATGCAGTTGGGTTAGTGAGATCACTTGAGTTATAACTTCCAGTCCCACATGCCCTAAACAAAGACTCTGCAATTGCAAGAGCATAATCACCCCTGGGAGCCATTCCTGCAGAGGCAACACGTGACCAAAAATTCACACAGGGATATAAAATGATGGTTGAGAATAGAAGTCTGCTGGTCTGGAATTCTCTCAGCTTGGATGAGGTGGATTTTATGCTGAGGAAGATGAATAACAGCAATAAGCTGTTTTCAGCAGTTGTTACCTTGACTAAACATCCCCAGATGTCAGTGGCAGTTCCTCCTGAGTGAGCTGGGCTTGGATTTGGTAATACTTGACTTGCATGTGACATTTTACCACAGTTAGAAAAACGTTTCTTTGTTCCTGAATCTGTGATTTAGAGACAGAATTCAAGGTTTAAGATGGTAATGCTGCTGTAAATGGTGGCATCACTCAGATACTGCAGAGACTGCGCAGTTTCACACATTGCACAGAACATGATAAATATGCTGCCCTCAGATCCTGTGTAGGCCTCAAACAGGCAAATGCTTTTTTCCTGTGAAAAATACCACCCACATTTGTTTCCTTACTTGACTTCCATTGCCTGGATGTCATTTTGCAGTTATCAACACAGACAATTACACTTGAGATCTGATATTTAGCCAACAGCTCGTTCCCTTGTCACACCATAATAGTTAAAATATGTCCACTGTTGTTATTTTGGTTATCCCTCCTTTATGAAGAGATGCCAAGAACATATCACCTTCTATTGCTCTCACTGAAGTTTATTGCTATAGGAAAACCACTAATTTATGAAACAATCTTCTGTGTGGCAGATACAGCTGACCATATACAACCATTCACACAGAGACACTGTAAATTAACCTGGAATGTTTTACCTGTGACCTTGCCATAAGATCATAGTCTGGTTTATGTTCCCAGAAAATCACAGAATCCAATAAACTTGATCTCCCTTTTGCCTCTTAGAAAAGATTCTGACTTTCCTTGCTCAAGTTGCTTTGTGTCAGACAAATTGCTGAAGACCCACTCCAGCAAAGCATTTAAGAATGCTCTCAAGTTAAATAACAAGATTTAGTAGTGAGAACTGAATATATCAAAGCAAGATAGTGCTGGACTTTCAAGTTCCTTTTTTTTTTTTTTTTTTTTGGTATTTAATACCTCAGTGTAATTTCAGTGTAATGAGATGCTTAAATAAAAATACACAGGATATTATATTGTCTGAAGAACTGAAAAAAATGGGTAAAGAAGGATATGAAGATACTCTCTGCATGGCAAAAGATACATAGTGAATCTGTAGAAAAAGTCTACATTAGCAGCAAGCTTGTGCTAAGAAGGGATGTTTGAATGACCACATGAAGGATTTAAAGGCAGATTGGCAGATTTGTTGCATTCAGTGGATGCAATCAGCTGTGTAATAAGCATATTGCTAAATAGACCAGTATTTTTATTTAAATAAGTACAATGCTAAGTTTGGGCACTCTTAGCCTCATCAAGCATCTCATTGCTCTCAAGGAATCTCCCACAGTTCCACTCAGTACAAAGATGAAAACTTAGAGGAAATTCTTTAGCAGAAATAGCTGCCTTCTGTGGCTGCAGCTGAACTGGAATTAGCAGAGAGCCTTTGTGATGGGAAGATGTAAATATCACATATGACAGGTCACTGTTGCTCACTGTAGCTTTGCTTTGCTTATCTTTGACAACAAGTGAAGAAAGCTGTGCTCTCCTGGGAATGGGGAATTTATAATATCCCAGTCTCTCTTTGCCCTGGCCCATGTTCTGAATGCCACATGCTATGGCATCTCATATATAGCTACATTTTATATGTTTATATATAATAATTAATTGACTCTATCACACATAGGAGCAAGTGCCCTGGATAGCAGAGCTGTGGGACAGTGTAAAATCCTGCTGTGTGCTGATTTCATCACATGGCAGGTTCTCATTTGCACAAAATGTCAAGGATCTTTGCCTATATTATAGCAAAGGCCTGTGTGGATAAGGGCTGGGAATGCCAGGTGCCCTGGACAGCCAAATTATTGCCTGATTTTTGTTTAAGGGTTTACTGGAGACCATGCTAATCAGTATTTCTTTCTCATTTACTTTTGCAGTTAGGAATTCATGGATATGCTTTTGCAATTACAAACAACGGATACATTTTGACTCACCCAGAACTCAGGCCTTTGGTAAGAATTCTGTTTATTGATCTGTTTTATTTAGCTGCATGTGTTGCATTTGGGTTTTTTTTTCCTAGTATGAATAGCCTTCATTAAAAATTAAATACAATGGAGCAGATACTTTATATTGTTTCATAACCCATCATAGTTCTTGGTAAATTTACCTCTGGAAACAACACTTAGCATAAAAAAACCCTAGGAAAATAAATATACAACTTGCTTCTGCAAAAGATGTAGACCTCCATTACTGCAAAATAGCAGAGCCAAAAATTGCTATAATTATGTTCATTTTACATTGAAATGGAATGTTGGAATGCTCTAGTGCTGTGTAATAACCCCTATTTGTCATGCTAAAGTGTTAAAGTTAATTTAATATATGTGCAGAAATTTCAATAAAGCATATTTTCAAGCAAAATAGGAGCACTAGGGATTTTCTGTACTAAAAGAGAAATAGCGGCAATTTTTACCTTTAGTTCCCCCTTATCATCTTGTTTGCACTAATCACAGCAAGAAAAATAAAGTGACTGTTTTGCAAATGTTTATCAAGTTAACACCCCAGAGGGCTGGTGCATTCCTGGTTGCATCATTGTTTAGGAAGAGCCCTGCCAAGTGTTCCATCACCACTGGCTCCCAGCAAAGCACTGGCATGGATGGTCCCACTGCTGTGGCCACATGGCTGCCACATGTGCTCCTCATGCGGGATCTCCAATGTCCAATCTCAGCAGTATTTCAGTAGAAAACAGAAATATTAACCGGTTGGATAATTTAGTTTGAAAATAAAATTATGGACAAGCATGATTTATTAAGTCGTTAGCATATCTGAGGTCTTCACCAAGCAAAGGAATTTTTCTTTCTAAGATATAGGCTAGGAATTACACACTAAGTTAACATTTATATTTGCACTTAGTTTGGTTTTTAACTGGAACTTAGGAAAAGTACAACAAGGATGTTTCAATGGGTAAATCTGACATCCCAGGTTTGCAAGCCACAGGAACATATTTAAATGAAACTTCTCTCTCTACATCACAAGAGTTTTATAACTCCTATCTTTGCTGTAGTGTCCCTTTCTTTTTGGGCAAATTACTTATTTCAAATTATTAGTACTTATTCAATGTATAATAGATATTTTATATAACAGAAGGTAATGAGGTCCAGGAACTGCGGATAGCTCTAAGGCTGACAGAGGGCCTTACCCACTCCCTAATTTCTGATGTTTTGCTTTAGTGAGGTAAAGGTTGTTTGCTGTAACTATCCCTCACCAAGGGTACATCTTGAAGGCACTTACTTCATTACCTTATACAAAGGAATCTCTTTTTAAAATCAAAATGTTGGGCAGGAGCCCATAAGCTGTCAGCTAGGGGAACTCATTGTGATATATTCATGGTCTGTGCATTTCAGGTTTTTGGAAGAGTCATTTTTACCTCTGGGTTCTGTCAGTGGTGGGTAATGAGAGTCTTCTGTTGACTTCAGTGGAGTTTTTGAGAGTGAAGTGATTGCTGGCCTGGGCCCTTGGTTTAATATTGCAGGCCAAATCCTGATACCATTGTCATATTCCATGGAATTTGTCACAATAATTATGTGAAAATAGGCCACAGATCTGGAATTAGATAATTTACTAAAGATACTCTCAAAAATTATTTCTGTCTTGAATTTACATTCAAGTCTCATTGATTGCTGACTTGATCCACTCTGATTTATCCTGTTGTTATATTTTCCAGCAGGGATGTAAAACTAGAATATTACTGAATTGCTAAGTTCCTAACCCCATATCTGTTAGTTCTGCTTTTTAAGGAACTGTCTTGTGGGACCCAGAGCAGAGAGGCAGGATAGCAAACAGCACAGAATGCTTCCTGCTGCACCAGATTTTTATCTAACACTGAGCAGTGTATGTAATCATTAAGCTGGCTGCATTTTTGTGCTGATTATACTATTGGGTTTATATTTAAAAATGCTTTTCTGGGAGACTTCATCTTTTCATTCTTCTGCTGGTTTTTGAATAAACTTGGCTTTGAGTGAGGCTGACGGGTTGGGTGCTCGTGGTTGGGCTGCAGGAAGGAAGGCACTCCCTGAATCCTGAGCTGGATTCTTCTGCTGGTTTTTAGAATCAACTTGGTTTTTGGCAAGGGTGATGGGTTGGGTGCTCATGGTTGGGTTGTAGGAAGGGAGAGGAAGGTGCTCCCTGAATCCTGAGCTGCTGCTGGATTCTTCTGCTTGTTTTTTTGATGAACTTGGCTTTCAGTGAGGCTGACGGGTTGGGTGCTTGTGGTTGGGCTCCAGGGAAAAGAGGAAGGCACTCCCTGAATCCTGAGCTGCTGCTGGATTCTTCTTTTGGGTTTTTTGAATAAACTTGGCTTTTGGTGTGGCGAACAGGTTGGGTGCTGGTGGTTGGGCAGCAGGAAAGGAAGGAAGGCCCTCCCTAAATCCTGAGCGGCTGCAGCAGAGGCTGCTGGAGCCACCCCAGCGCTGCCTGGGAGCTTCCACCGGCCACCGTCCCACAGAGGGACCAGAAAGAACCTTTTGGCTCGGTTCCTCACAAGACATTAGTGGGGCGATGAGTCGCGCCAAAGGAGCCGATAAAGCGGGGCAGAGGGAGCGCGGCCGCCTCGGGAAGGGCCCCTCAGGAACAGCTCCCTCAGGAACGGCCCCGGACACACGGGCCCGGCCCGCAGGTGCAGTGCGGGGCCGCGGCCGGCAGGTGGCGCCGCAGCTCCGCGCAGGGCGCTGCCCCCGCCGGGGCCGAGCCCGCCCCGGGCAGCGCCCGCCGCCCGCGCTGCCCTTCGTGATCAGCGGGACTGCGCCCGGTTTCCATTTATTCCTATTTTCCTTTTTGTTTTTAAATTTTAATTTTATTTTTCTCATATAGCTGAAGAGCATCCATTGCACATTTCCCTTTTTAAGTCTCCTTTCTAACCAAAAGCACCCCATTGGGAATGCCATAGACTACACCTGATGGGAAAACCCCTTTTTCTAAATACTGCTTTAATACATCAGATTGCTCCTATATGCTGAGTTTAACTAAAAGTTTATATTTTTACAGGGGGGTATTTTATTTTCCACGAGAGAATATTTTCAGTCGTGTGATGTAATTTGTAATTTTATATTCTCTTGAAAACCTCGACCTACTGCTAATTTAAAAAGTAATAAATTGTTTGGGAGTTCAAATCTGAATTTCCATTTTTTTCTTAACTTGGTGCATGAGGCTCCTCACCTGTAGTGAAATGTGCACGTGAGGACACAGTCTTCCTCATTTGTGATCATGGCAGATTTAACCTGCTTTTCAGGAGCCTCTCAACACTTGTGGTGTGTGCCAGGTGTTACACCGTTAGATTTTAAAATTAAAATATGTCATGTTGATGATGCTACAGTTTGCCAAAGAAACGAGTTTAGTGAATGCAAAGGAAAATACTTTTTTTACTGCCTTAAAAACAACCTTAACCTGTCTAAATTGAATTGTGGTTAATTGCCCATTGCTGCCACTGTCACTCTGCAGTCTGTTGAAGGTTGGTGCCAGAGGAAAACTGCTTTCTTAGGGAAGTGTAGTGGGACTGCAGAGAAATCAAGGAATGTCCCTGGAAGATGATTGTCAGCCTCAGTCACAGACCAGCGCCTTGTGAACCTTATCTGGTGTTAGGGGTTTGTGCTGCTGCCTCTCAGCCCTAATGTTTGCGTGGTTTTCAATAAATAATAGCAAGGTTGCTACCAGGTTTTATGAAGTCTGTGGCTTTTTTTGATTCATAGTTAGCAATGGGATTTGTGTTTTTGTTCAGGGAGTGGAACAGGATTTGGTTTTTTTCAGTAATTACTAGGGCAGAATACTCAGAGTTCCTGAATAAGGAGCCTGAGTTTCTTAATTAAAGAAAACATGCATTTAAAGACAAATGCATATGTTCTTGAATAATATTGCATCTTTTATTTACGTTCTACCATTTTAAAAATAAATCAGAGGTTAAAAATGTGTTCCGATTTATGAATTAATCTAATGACATCTCTGCTTACTAAAGATTTTGTAATATATGTATTATATTATTATTATGATTATATGATTATTGTGATATATGTATTATTTAAATCAAAATCCTCTGTCTCTGAGAAGATTGAGACATTTATTCTCACTTTCAAAATAAGCTCTGTAAGACTTGTAATGGGGTTTATGACTGGCTGTTTGTGAATGCTCTTACCAAAGTAAATGAATTTAACTGATGCCCTTCTATACAAGGATGCACATCTTTAACTTGATCAGTCTTGACAGGGAAAGTTACACCTAGAAATCAAAGCTTTTGTGTAATATTTCAGTGCCCTCCCCAAAATATGTTGGTGGTTCAGGTGCCTGAGTGAGTTCCCATTTCATCCTTAGAATGGGAACTGTCACCGTGTGTTGCATTAAGCTGAAGGACCTGCAGTGTTTGAAGATTCTAGATCAGTATTAAGTCTTTTGTAGCTGTAAATTTTGAGAAAATTTGTTTCTCCTAATACAGAAAACCAGAGAAATCCGAGTGTCAGGGGAAACATTAATGCCCCACTTAAGCAGTGTTAGCCTTTCAGAAGCAGCAAATCTCATTTCTCTCTGGGGAGTCCCGCCTGGAACGTGAGATAACCTACACTTACCCTTGCTTTATTCATTGACTCCATAAAACTCTACAGCTGTAGCTGACAGCAGAATATTTAAATGATTTGAGCAGTGTAAATGCCTCACGTTCATTTAAATAACTGAAGAATTCAATCACTTGAATGCCAATGATTATTCCTATTGGAGTTTACATTTCAAAAAAGACAGCCCATCTGAATCCCTGTGAGAGCATTAAATTGCTATCTAATTAGAAGTGCAAAATTACATATATTTAAAAGATAATTAAAGGTTTGAAGGCTGTTGAATAACTGGTTGTACATATAAATGAATCACTGAAAATTTGTTAGCAATATGCGAAGCTTTCTTTTATTCTTTGCTTTCAGCTTTGAAGTTAGGTATAACTGAGCTCATGGGTTTAAGTCTGGTAGTATTAAGATAAAGGCAGATGTTTTTAATTATTTCTACTCGAACCCCAAATAATTATAAGCAGCTGCCAGTTTTACATAATCCCGAATGATAAATCCCGAGAATGCAAATAAAATCCCAAACAGAGGGGTTGTTTTCTGCAGTGGAGTAAATCACATCCATGTTTCTGTGATAATTGTCTGCAATCCACCTGAGAACCTGAGCTCAGCTGATAAACTCCTTGGCCAGGCTCAAGGTGTGGGACTTAAAGCTGGTATTTTGTGTTGACTTTTAATTCACTATATGTATTTCCATGTATTGTTTTATCATTTTAAACATTACTGCACTGTTTGAAAAGCAAACACATATTAGGAGAGTGAGTAGACAGAGTTAGTTAATACATGTTGGTTAATACATGTTAATACGAGTCTTATATTAATAGTTAATACAAAAACTATTTTCTTCTATTGTTTTGCTAGCGAGTTCTCCTGTGTACATGGCACATCTAATAGCTCCTACTTTTTCTCTGCCTGGAAACTTAGAATTAAATTATTCTCTTTTCCCTAGCAAATTACATGGCTCCTATTTTCAGCTTCTCTTTGCAGTATTTGTGCAAATTTTATAGTGCAGCAATTTTTCACTACCATCTGGCATGGAGAATCAATACAAAATCACTGGTTTTTACTACCAACCATAACCTAGGAACTTCTGTATTAACATCTTAAATAATAGGCTGGTCATGAAAATCTGTCTTTGGACAGGGAAGTTGTTTTTTCTATTTTCCTAACAGAATCAATTACCTTTTTTAATATTAAACTAAGGAGGTTTGTGTGTTTGTGAGGTTTGAAACAAACTTTGATTTTTGACTGAACAACTATTAGTGTTCTACAGATTCAATGCTAAGTGCAGATCACTAAGAAATCATTTGAAGTTGCAGACTGGATGGAAACTGTGAAATTAAAGTATCACAAATGACAAACCAGGACCATGTGAGCAGAGGAAAAAGTATTCCACATGAAATAAAGACCTAAAGGGCAAGCAGCAGTGATTTAGATTAAGATGCTGCTTAAGATGTATGCCCAGGCAGAATGTTTAGAGCTTATAGCACAGGGAGAATGAAAGCTCAGTCACTGGGGGTGATGTTGTATTGTCAGGTTACAGGCAGGTGAGGGAGGGAAGGGGATTTTTCACTACCATTGCTGGTTTGTTTGTTTGGGGTTTTTTTTGTTTCATTTGTTTGTTTTTAAATCACACTTTCCCCTTGCGCAGTGGGAGCAGTGGGAGAGAGCAGCAGCTCGTGCTGGGAGGGCTGGTGAAGCTCTTGGATGTTGCACTGACCATGGGATGTCAGGTCTGAGGCAATTTCCACCCCAAAAGTTGCAGCTTTGTGACAGTCAGAGGTACCCCAGACAATAAATTTAGTGTGCAGAGTCTGAGAGAAGGAAGGAGCTGAAAAACTGCCCAGACCAGGGAATTGCAAATAAGACAGTGCTTACAACCTCTGCCTGTTTATTTAAAGCTGCATGGAAAAGTGTGTTATTGTAGTTAATTGTGCTTTTCCTCTGATATTTTTTCATTCAAGATTTCCTATCAGACTTTGTAGATAAGAATACCTTTGTAGGATGGCTTAGTGCAAATTAGTTATAGAAATAATTATATTATGCACAATTGTATTATGTAGAATTCAACCTCAGCAAAGTATATGTGCTTGTCTCCTCTAAACAAAAGAAAAAGGGGTCATTCTCAAAGCCTGATGAGATTAATACATTTTCCACATTTTAAAGTGCTAATTCCAAAAGCTGAAACTTTATTGAATGATGCTATGTTTTAAAATTGGAGGAGTACTTTCAGTACTTTTTCAGTACTTAATTCCTTACTTTTGTACACATTAGTAGTTTGGCAATTGAGAGATATTCCGTGAAATTATTTTACCTCTCTAGGTTTTGCTTGTTTTTTAGTAGGTGCTTCTCTCATGGATGATTTCACATTGTGGCTTAGAAAGTTCATTAAAGTCTGGTGATGCTTCCAAGGCTGCTATCACAGCAACTTCCTCTCTCCACCTCCCCATTATCCAGATGGAGCACGTCTGAGAAATTCCAATCACCTTGGACCCAAGATTGCAGCTGTTAAGATGGAGCTTGCTCTGTCCTTGATCAGATTGCTGCACTCTGACTCTACAAACACGTGGCTGGTCATATTCAAGGCAGATGGTTTGGGACTGCTTGTGTTAATAAAACAAAAAAAAAATAAAGAAAATCAAAGCAAAGAGTTTAATAATGGCACATGTAAATGGTTGTGTACAGGGTGGTGAAAAAGTGGTTGAGTCTTTAGCAACACACATCACACGTTGTTTGAATCATCCAATGCTGTAAGAGTCTGGCCCAGTCTCAAACAAAAGATACTGAGTAAGATATGATAAAGCTCATTGTAATGGAAAAAGCAAATCATTAGTTTTTCTCACAAACAATAAGTTAGAACCATGCTGTAGTTTTGAGCAAACCAAAAGTTTCTTCTTTGACATTCCAGATATTTAACACTTTTCAGTGTCTTTTTTTCCCTCCCTGGGGTTTAACTGCTATATAATATCACCTCATATTTTGTATAAACCAAAGATTAGCAGCACACATTTTAAATCTAGCTCTTTTTCTCCTGTACTTAAATCAGAGTAATGTGGTAGAATTCCTAGTTTCTATCTTTCCCAATGTGTCCCTTAATGATTTTTTTCAATGCTTTATGGTAATCTTGCAGATGGGTTTGGCTTCAGGCTTAAATCAGCATTTTATACTTTACCCAGGAGCCCCAGAGATAAAAGGTTAGATTAGGTTTGCTACCAGAGAAGAAGATCTAGATGAATGCTATTTTTAAAACCTGGGGAATTGCTTCAGTGTCCATGAATAACTTGTACTAAGAAATTAGCTAAGCAATAAAACCAGAAAGAAGCTAGAGGAGAATGGACTTGTCAGCATTACATTTATGAAATATTTTATATCTGATCTGCCTGCATTGGTGTTTGATGCCCTGTTTACATAAGCATAGTGTAAATTTACTGCTGGGAATAAGGTGATATTTTCATGAGGATTATTAGTTCCTGTCCTAAAGGCATTTAAGTGCACTTGCAATTCCTTTGAATGCTTATAGAGCCTGACTCTTGCTTGACCATTGGGATTTTGGCTTTGTGTCTACTTTTATGAATTTTTAAGACATGAATGCTTCTGATTCTTTTCTGAAGAACTTTGGATGTTTTATCCAGATCTTCATTTGTTTGCTTTTGGTTTCTGCTCTCTGAGTGCAATGTGTGGAATCTATATGATTAAAATAAATACAAGCCCCATAATATGATGCTAATGGTTTGCCTTGGGTTTGAAGCCTGCTTCTGCTGTCAGACACACAAGATCCAGTTTTCTTGTCCTAAATATGGATCTGCATTCTCTGTCTGAGAATGCAGTATAACCCAGAAGCTCTCCAACATCTGTGAGGGAGGATGTAATTAAACATTGGAATCAGTACAGGAGCTGTTTGCTCTACTCAGATGATCCCAGCTCATGTCTTTGTAACACTGTTCAGCCCTCAGTATTTCAGAGCTTGACTGTAACCATTTCTATTCTAGAATGACTGGATCAGATCAAAGATTTATTTGGTTAATTGGTGCAGCCACAGAGAATAGATGTAGTTACTCCCTGTGAAGATTAAAGATAATATTGATATAGCTGTAGCCATAATGAAAGACTTGAAAAATCCCAGCTAGAGAAATCAAGCCCTAGTAATGAATGGGATGTTATTCCCTCATATGTTATTCTTGTGAGATTTAATTATATTGGCTGCAAATTTTGTACTTCAGTTTTTGGGTATAGTTATCTCTCTGGCTATCAGGGCTGTTACAGAGCAAAAATTAATTATAGGACTGAGCTGCCTGAATTCAAAATCTGGAGTATGAGCACGTGCTGAAAGCAGAAGTTCTTTGCATCTCTCTACCCACCTGTTGAAGAGTAGTAGAGAAGAAGTAGACAACCTTGTTAAAAGAACAGTGGGTTTTAGCAGAAGGCAAGGAAAGCACTTTTCAATTGCATCTGCATCCCTTCTCAGAACTTACACCAACAGAGTTACTGGGAATTTTTAATGCAAAAGAATGAGAATTCTTGGGATTTTATCCTACAGAATTTCCTAAGAGAACTGTTTGTAAGAAAAACTGGAGTATCCAATTTTTTATGAGCAAAAATTAAGGAAGCTCAGTCAAGGCTATGCTGGGAGAAACTTTACAGTGCTAAATCTCAAAATCCCTTTGTGTTAATATGTTATATTTGATGTTTTTAAAAGTTTTCTGTTCAGGAAGATTTTTGTTGTTCCCATTTTTAAGTATTGTGGTCTACAAAAGCAACTGTGGGATTTAGATGAGAACTTTTAATTCAGAGAGGAGAAAGGATGGGAACAACCTTCTCAAAGCTCAGGGAGCAAGGCTTTCCCTTGGTCTCTGTGTGATCTGCAGAACGTGATTGAAAGTGCCTGCACTGCTGGCTGTGGTGATGAATTGCTTGTCTCAGACACTGACAGGTTTGCTTTATGGTGTAGCTGGTCCTGGCCTGAGGGAGGAGAATCAACCATATATATTGCCTTGCAGGTACAGCTTCAATCCTTCTGTGGTGCTGCTGAGGAGTCACAAAAGCAATTTGGGGATATTTCACACATCACAATGTCTCCTGTCATACCTCATAAAGAGACTTGTGGTTTCTCCTGATAAAAGACCAGATTTCACATTATGCCAATCCTCTCCCATATTTACTCTTTTTTTCAAATGTAGGCTCCTAATTTTACTTATCCAGTCAGATTCTTTATTCTTCCTAAGTACTTCTTTCTTCCCCTGGGCCAGGTTTGTGTGGTTGCACTAAGAGGCTGATTTTGAATGTTCAGCAGAGGGCAGAATTTCCCACGTTATAAACACCTCGGTGTCAAATTAATTTGTCACGAGAATGTTTATTTTAAATGTGCCATTTACAGCGTAGCAGTGAGGAGTGATAAAACCCCTGCATTATCATTATTACTGTGTTACTTTTCCCCATGAAGTTGTAGATAAAATGGAATATCAGCAAATGCTAACACCATACTTCCCAAAGACTTGCCTCTTATCTTGTTTGAAGTGAAATGGGTAAACATTTTGTTGATAAGATTACAGTAAATATAACTTCCTGTACAGCTGAAAGAGCCAGTTGGAGATATTTAACATAAACTTCAACATCCAAGGCCTCGTGCATTTTCCATCTGGGGAGAAGAACATACAACAGCTGAGTTTGATCCCCCTGTGTGTCCATCAAGAAAAGCTCTGCATCATGGCAAGATATGATGCAAATAATCATGAGTTTTAGGTTTTTTCATTCACAGGGAGCATTTATGCAGCAGTATGGTGCACTTTGTGGGAATCAAGCTACCTACTGCTAAATGTATTGCAGACCATCAGCATGCATTTAGAATTTTTTTTAATCTTCTGATGTGAAAATCTTCTGTTGTGCAAATAAAATGGGATGTGCTAATTATTCCACCTTTTTTGGTACCAGTATGAAGAGGGGAAGAAACGAAGAAAGCCCAACTACAGCAGTGTGGATCTTTCTGAGGTGGAGTGGGAAGACAGAGATGATGTGGTAAGTGATGGCTTTTAAAACCCTGTCAGAAGATATTGTTCCATCCCACTACTGTACCTGGAAACTGTGTAAGTAGTCATTAGAGAGGCCACCTGACTGCTCTCTGGCAGGGAAGGACAATAGACCCTTTTATTTAATGCAGAATTTTATAACTGTTTTGCATTGCTTCTTCCTTATGTATGCATACACCACAAACACAGACTCTTTGTATTTTTGGTAAAACTCATCACCCTTGCAGTCTCCACGCATCCCATTGTGTATTTGTGCTGGATAGCGAATATAGCACCAGAAACAGGAATAGAATGTCTCCTCAGGGCTGGCCCAGACAACTGATGAAACTCAGAAATTAGCGTAACTTCTTTCCATGAGATCCTTTTTTCCTTAATGGAAGTAATGGGAGGTTTTTACTTACTGTATGAAGATGAATAAACAAAATTGGATTCTTTGACTTATGTGCAGAGCAGAGTTTCACTCCAAACTCTAATTTCAGACACATGGGTAGCTGCAGGAGCAGGAGTTCTGTGTCTATCACACAATGCTTTCCATTAACCTAATTTTTCAGGGCTCCATCTACTCTGTAGTTTGCTCTTTATCTTATTCTTTCTTACTTTTCAGGCTAGGCCTTTTCTGCAGTACTGTATCAAAAGCTTTCCTTATGTCCATGGCTTAACCTTTGCCTGTTCCTTCTGTCACTTCCTCCATAAATCTGATTTGTTAGGCATGATCCGTTTTGTGTGAATGTGTGCTGACTGTCCCTAATTAAATCGTAACTTTCCAGGTGTTCACCTTTCTGTCCCGTAATTTAGTTTTTCCCAGAAGGTCCCCCCTGCCAAAGTCACGACTGCATGTCTGTATTTTTCATAGATGTCTCCTGGATCCCTTCTCAAATATCAGTGCTGTGCTAGCTCCTCTCAAGTCCCTCCGCTTTTCCAGAGAGGTTTGAATGCATCCACTGAAGGTTCCCATATTTACTGTGTCATGTCCTTCCGAAATCTGGGATGGATCACGTACAGCAGCCCCTGGAGTCTTGTCAGTCTTCAGATGTCCTAATTTCTTGATCTCTGTTCTGACAGAAGTCTGTATTTTCCTTCTCCCTTACAAAATATATATCTTGCATTCCCCGCTCTCTCCACCCCCTTGGTGAATAGTGCAGCAGTTCATCTGTGTTTCAGGCAAGGTCTGTTTCACCAGGTGATAGATTGTCCTCAGCCTCTCCTCAGAGGCCACTCCACTTCCTAAGCTGCAGTTTTGTGTTGGAGTGCACACACAAACTTTTTCAACGTTTTTATGGTTTTGCGTCATTTTCTATGCACACACTATCTAAGGTTTCCTCATAAGATTTTCATATATTGTAGCAGCCTTCTGCAATCTAGCCAATCTCATTGGCCTCACGGTTTATACCCTGCTTTTTCTCTTAACTTTGATCCTTTGTTATTCAATCAGTTTCTCTGCTAATGACCTTTAAAATCTCCTCTGTCCTTTCAAATGTTATTATTGTAGTTACAGATTTTAAACCTTCATGATTTTTCTTGCTGTTATTTTTCCTTGATTTGTTTTCTTTTTTCTTTCATATTTCTTCCATTACTTCCTCTGCTTAATTTTCCATTTTTTAATCGTATCTCAGTAGAAGTTCAGTGATTCAGGTAATGGGACATTGCGCTATTTCTGTGATATTGAAAGTCAATTTTTATTTATAATTGAGATTCTACCTGAGTACACATGAAAGTCCAGATTCAGTTTTCTCTGATTGAGACCCATAAACGCCATCACTTTTTCCGAAAATTTCTTTAAAAATTGAGCTTTGTCCTATCTGAAGGCTGCAGAAATTTTATTTCACATTTTGATGAAAAATATATACATACATTTCATCTGAATGTTTCTTTTACCTATAAAATATGTTTCTTAAAAATGAGTTTTTAACTGTAACACAGAAACAAGGTACACGTGGCTATGCTTCACCCAAGGCCTTGGATTTGATGTTCTTGATTTTTTTTCAAGCTTGAGTAGTAAAGCATTGTTTATTCAACTGCAGAGGCAAAGAATTCATGTATTCATATAGCTGCTTTTAATAACATAAACTACTACTGGTATATTTTTCTCCCATGAAACACTCACGTAGAAGCTGATTAAGACATTTTCTTACTTTTTGCCACATTAATTTCATGGTTACATAGTTTTCCAAGAATATAGAATGATCTCATACTGCAGCAGTGAAACTGAGTTGTTAGGAATTGATTGAAAGATATTTTGCTGAAGGAGCAATAATGCCTATTACTCTGAAAGGTGAAGACATGGGTTTTCTTCAGTGATCCAATGAGGAAAAGGTGGCCAAACTAAGGTTAGAATTTTTTTCACTGTGAAATATTGTTGTCATAAATATATCAGCTCATTTTCCAGTTTAACAGTACCTGCTATCTTGCTGTTAAGGCATTTTATTAGAAACAGAGATTTTAGCATGAGCTTGTTAAGTTAACAGTGTCTTCCAGCAAGGTTTGCAAATATACAGTACCAAAGAGGAGAAGTTTCAATTTAGATAGAAACCTTTTTCTCATTAACTCACCTAAAATTCTTCTGTTATAATTTCTAGCTGAATGAAATAATTTTTTTTCCAAATAAAAAAAAAGACCATGAATGAATGTTTTGAGGCTTGAAGCCAGCTGAGGCAGTGCTTATTTTATGCATTTGAGGAGGGAGATGAAACTGCAGAAGAGCTGAGAAACCAGATTACAAAGCCAAGAAATGCAATCACAGCAAGCAGGGAAAAAAAAAAAAAAAAAAAAAAGAGTAAAACTCTAAATCCCACATGCAGGCTTGATCTTAAACACTACTGAGAGTTTGGAGATCCTTTAAGTAAATCTATGACTTGCCTGAGGCTTGTGGGAGGAATGGGTCTTGGACAACGACAGGCACGAATAGGAGAAAAATGAAAACCATGTTAAAGATAAATGAAACTGTTCTGTAAATGTTAGAAAGTAGATGGTTAATTAAGACCAGCTCTCCAAGTCCAAAACCACAAAACTTAAAATAGGAAACTATTTCCAGAATTGCCTATTATGTATTGTTAAAAAAAATCTACAGTAAAATATATGCTTTATTATATATATGCCTCCAGCTAAAAATTATTCTTTTACACTCAGTGACAGAGGAGTAAGACTGTTAATTCAAAACTAGATGCCCCAGAATTAAATTTAAAGAGCTGCAAAGTTTGCAGTTTTTGATAAGTCGGCCATGCTCAACTTGTTTGTGAGAATAAAAGTAGATATTTCACTGGCAAGTTCGGTGACTTTCTTTCCCCTCCATACTAACTCAGCCTGCAGACCACATTGACGTTTGTCTTCACAATTTCTTTTTAAAACTCAACTGAATTGCTCAATCTGGCATGAGGTACTGTAGAACAGGAGATATTTATTCAGCAGGAACATGATGTCCAAAATTGTGTTTAGAGAGATATGCAATAGAAGAGACAGAAAAATGCTCATTTTGCTAATATTTTCCTGCATTTTAAATGCTAAATTGATTTGTAATAGTGGAATTTTCAAATTGTAATGAAAATTACAGCTGTGAAAGATCTATAGGTGCTTTTTCCCACAAAAAGCAAAATAAATCTTCCATTAGTAAATCTAAGACTGTTCAAATTAAATGTTTCCATTTATACATGCTGTAACTGCTAAACAGCAACTTTTTAATTTCTTCCCTGAACTGAACTGATGAATAGACAGATTCAAAACCTGAAGGCTGAGGATTTCTCAAAACACCTGTCTTGTCTTTCCTCAGTTTCAGCCCAGAGACCCTGTCCTCATCCTTGGGGACACTGATGGTCATTTTGTCTGGGGGATGGCTGTTGGGTTTTTTTAATCTTTTCACCATCATGGCACATTCATTTGTGAGAGAGGTTGTGTGTCCTTTGGGAGGAAGGCAGGGAGCATCAAGGTGTGCTAAGGGCAGAGGTTTTAGGGATGGTGGACCAGGGACTTGGCAGCTCCCAGATTTGTGAGCCTGTAGCTCATGTAGAAAAAGAAAATTACAGGAAAAGTGTATGTGGTTGTGTGGTGATCTAAAAAGTAACATATTGAACTTGCAGAGCAGCAGCTAAATCATTGTGTATAAAGCCTTTTCCATTTGTTTTCTGTTTTCCCTAGCTTCTCTGAATTTTTGGCTTCTAAAGCAATGAAACACATTTTTGAAGGGGATTTAAAATGTCTTTTGGAAGACGTGGAGAGGTCCAGGCCAATTGTTAAATCTGTGACTGGCCTAGGACTCCACTACAGAGCTAAAATTCAATACCTTTCAAGGGGTGCCTGGACACCAATGGACAACCAGAGGGAATTGAGAAGCACTCTGGCTGTGTGTTCCCCCTGGATCATGTTACTGATCCAATGGGCTGCCATTCTGTTTTTCATGGCCTAGTGCTAATTTTTGATGCAGTTAGGATAAAGATTCTGGTGCTAGTTAAGGATGCAGCCCAACATAGATTCTTAAGCAGAATAAATAGTGTAAGATAAGGGGTTTTTACTCTTTTTTATTTTCTTGTTATCTGTGTCAATGTTAATGTATTTAAACACTGGTCTAACCAGTTAAATCCAGCTAGGAATCTAGTCCTTGCCTTGCCATGCAGTAAATACTGAATAGTAGTCACATACTAAATAAAATCCAGATTACTACACAAAAAGGTATTTTACTATGAAGGATGCTGAGAACTCCTGCCTTTTATACTTCAGCTTGAAATAGTATGGCAGGAGCCTTGGCCTATACAGTCACTAATAAAATCTGTAAATGGGTTCTCCAGTGTGTAATAGAATTATTGGAATGAAGAAAATTGAGTGCTACTTAGGCCAGATGAATGTACTGGAGAGTTCAGAGTTTAAAGGATTACAGCAAAAGTAAATAAAGGAGTTGACACACAGTTTCTTCATTTCAGCTTCGAAATGCAATGGTGAATCGGAAAACAGGAAAATTCTCCATGGAAGTGAAGAAGACAGTGGACAAAGGGGTAAAATATCTATAATAGTATTCCAACTAAATATAACACAAGCAGATAATTTTAAAATTATTTTTAAGGTTGGCTTTAAATATGACTCCCTGCAGTATTTTTTTTTTCACTCACTGAATGTAAACTTTGCTTCTAATTATGTCAGTGACTAACCGCTTGATCTTTTATACATTTCTTACAGCAAACTAACTTCTTCCCCTCTCTCCTTCTGACTTTCTTGTTGTGAATCTAGAAGCGGGTCCTGGTGATGACAAATGACTACTATTATACAGACATCAAGGGTACTCCATTCAGGTAGAGCCGGCCATAATAAATGGACGCTTCACCCAACTCATTGAATTTGTGCTTATACAGACCCTGTGAACTCATTAAAAGCTCATCAGCACAGGCTGACAATGAAATATCCCTGGACAATGCTGAAAATAGCAAGGAAAAGGAGCCTACCAGCATTCCTTTCAGCTTTTCCAGGGATGGAAAGTTTGTGCAAGCTCACACAGGCAAAGTCCCAGTGTTTGTCATGGCTTACGTTTCATTGAAAAAATATTCAGTTGAGGTTTACGTTGAACGAAAGGCTTTCGCAAGTACTTGGAGAGCTATAAATACTATAATCCATTTAAGTAACTACATCTTGAGCCCCATTTTATTATTTTTTTCCACAACAAGAATGTAATGTAAAACGAGATAGTATTTCACTTCCAATTTGAGGTTTGGATGTTTTTTTCTCTGAACAACCTTCAGCGGATTTCTATAACTAAAACCAAGTAAGCTGGTAATTTTTGCATGTATTTTAGGAGGGGAAAAAAAAAAGGAAAGGAAAAACAGGTAGTCACTTCAAAAATGCTCACATTTGAACTAGAAATAATCTGCTAACATAAGAGCCCTAACTGTACTTGGCACTTGAGGCAGGAGTTTGGCAGTTGTGATACTCAAATGAAATTTTCTTCAATGGAAGAGTTTCACATAACTTGAGCTACATTACCACACAGAGAAACTATAGGCACATTCCTCTGACCTCTAATGCATGTTAAAATTTACTGATGGGTGATAATACTCAGCGGGTTTTTTGTTTTGTTTTCATGTGGTGCAGTTTTTTTCTGATTGCTGTTTGAATTTCTTTTTTGTTTGTTTTTCTTTGGCACTGGCACTCTTGCACTATTAGGTAAACAGAAATTGAGCTATGTACATGCATGTAGTGTGAGTTATGGTGCTAAGGACAGAAATATAGTTAAGAAAATTCCTTTTTCAACATGGTATGTGTCTCGTTTTGGATTGTTGTGTAGATTTGGGACAACTGCACACTGCAGTGTCAAAGATGTTTAGTGTTCAGCCCTTTCCCAGACTGAGCTGTTGATTGCAGTTTGTGTGCTCTTGGATTTGGTGCCTTTCCATGTACTTCAAGTACTAGCCCATGCATTTGCAGTCTTGCTGATTACTGCAGATTCCTAGCTCAGGATAATCCCCTTCAATGAATGAATGCCAGAAGGTATTCTGTGTTTGTGTTCAATAGCAAGAGGCATGGGATCCCCCAGCCACTTCATTAAACTTGGATGTTTTAAATGGTAGACTGAAAACCAGACCAAAACACAGTGTGTAACTGTTGAGAATTTATGAAGCTGAAGTCAATACAAAAGAGCTATGCTAGCTAAAAATATGAAACACAGAAAAATTAGTCCAGAAGGAGTCATGATGCTGTTGTCACATTTGAAATTCTTTTCCTGTCAGTAGCACCATCAATTCCCACACTTCTGCACTTTCTCAACAGCTTCGTCTGATTTACGAAAAATTGTCTCCCTCATTGTGAGGCCATGGTCATGTTCAAGGCTCAGCTGAAGAAATCTCATGCTAGGTGAACAGCAGTGAGCTTAGAGGGGCTCATTTATTAGTTTGCCAGGGAATAATGGTTTACTGCACCTCTAAGCACACATAAATATAGCCAATTGTTGCAGGCACATCAGAACTGAGACATCATTGAAGCAACTAATTGAACAATAAATATAATTGGTGAGGGTTTGGAAACAAACAGTTTTAAGTTAATCATAGTACATGAGCTGGAAATGTTAAAAATGAAAATAGCTCTGAATGTCTGCTATTGTTTGTCTCACAGATTTCAAGGTCTGCTTTATTTCTCTGCACAGTTTAGGTGTGGCTCTCTCTAGAGGACATGGAAAATACTTCTTCAGAGGGAATGTAACTGTAGAAGAAGGTAAGGTACCTAACTTCTCATGTGGCTTGCACAGTAGTTTTATTGTTAATTTGGTAGTTCCTTGTCTGCAGATTCCATAAGAGTGTTAGCCTTTTTTTTTTTCTTAAAGATCTTTTACTTCACAGGGTTTCAGGCATAGTCAGACTGTTTGTGAATCTTCTTTAGATGTGATCATTTTCCATCCTCTTCTCTCAGTATTTCAGAGAACAACTCATAGCCCAGTGTTAATTACTTGTGGTGTTTTCTGAATGAAGTAACCACTAAGAGCACTGTAATGGCTGTTGGTTTTGTTCACAGACTATACATTGTGAAATCTTTCAGAGCTATAACTGGTATGTGCATTAGCTACAAGGATTTGCATGTTTATGATAGTAGTAGAAGTACCCAGGGAAAAAACTGTTCCTTGGTTTTGCTTTTTGATAAGTCCCCAACTAAATGAGTGGAGGAGTCAACTGTGAATCATAAAGTTGTTTGGCAAGAAGGTATCTGAAGATGAAGGAGAGTGGAGGAATTTCAGAGTGTTGGAGGGAAGGTTGAAAATTTTAGAAGCTGCTGAGCAAAAAGTGTTTTAATAGAGGAACACTTTCAGATTTTATGCTGAAGTCTTTATTTCCAAATATTCTTGTTTATCAGTGTTGTTAAGCAAGACAGCTAATTTCTTCAGGTCTTTGGCTGTATTTTGGGACATATGTTCTTCTCAGGAGAGATGTGAAAGAAGTGCCTTGAAGTTTGAGTATCTGCACAGCAGCTACAAAGGAGACAAACAGGAGACTTGGAGCTACTCCCTCCCCAGACTGTTCCCAGCATCCCTGTCATCAATGTTCTTTAATCCAGTCACACATCTCAGGCAGTCTGAGTCCCAGATGCACCCCCAGAAGTGTTAACAGAACCACAACAGTTCCCACTCTTACCTTCACTGATTCTCTCTCACTTCATCTCACTGCCCTCCCCAGGGACCACAATTTCAGCTCAGGTTTGGCTTCCCTGCCCTCCTTAGTCATGGTTGCTCTGTCCTTGTTCATTGTGTACTCCAGGGGGCTAGACCCAGATGCTGCCTTCTGAACTCTATTTGCTTATTGTCTATTGATAAGTGGTTTAAGACTTTTTAAAATTACCAAAGTACATTTTTATTGTGCTATATAACTAATGATATGGTTCTTATTTACAAGCGTATGTGTGACCTGTTAGTACAAAAAACCTTTTCTGAACAATCCCATAAATTGGTGATTGTGTTCATGGGCTGTGTGCTTAGGTTTTGAGGGAATTGTCCTCAATGAATTTTTTCTTTATAAGAGAGGAGAACAGCTCACATGAAATGAAAAGTGTGTATTTTAGCATAAAGGATTTTACTGGCCAAAGAGAACAAGGGAGTATGAACAGGAGTCTGTTACCATTTTGCATTTGCCTTTGCTCAAATTATCTTCTAAACTTTAAATATATTATGTGAAAAACTCACATAAGTTAAACATATCAGCACAATTTTTTTTTCATACCTTTTCAGTTTTAGATTTGATTTAACTAGTTTTGCCGGTTTGTTAGACCCTGAAGTGCATTTGAACATAGTTTACTGTGATTTATTTCATTATGGTAATAATGCACTTTCCAAGAAGGGTTTATATTATGGAGTGTATGCAAATAACCATCTGTTACACAGACTTCTCCCTAAATAACCCATTATTATTCCCGTTACAGGTTTACATGATTTAGAACACCCTGATGTATCTTTAGCAGACGAATGGTAAGCCTTAAATAAAGCATGAAATTAGTGTCTGTTACCCTCCTTGGTTTCATATTGTTTGTGCTTGCAGAGCACAGTTCTTTATGTTCAAAGACAAAGAAAGATTATGCTTGTACAAATAACTTTTTACTGTTTTGACAACGTGTTCACAGGTCCTACTGCAACACTGACCTGCACCCTGAGCACCGGCAGATGACTCAGTTGGAAGCGATCAAACGCTACCTCACAGGGAAGGAGCCCCTGCTCCAATGCAAGTACTGGGTTAAACGTGGATTTGCAGGCTTTATCCAGCCAGAAACTGTCATAACAAACCTGCCACAAAATGCAAATCTACTTAGTCCAACCAGTGAAGGAGCCCCTGCTCCAATGCAAGTACTTGGTTAAACGTGGATTTGCAGGCTTATCCCAGCCAAAAGCTGTCATACTTAACCTGCCACAAAATGCAAAGCTACTTAGTTGAACCAGTGATAGGATTGCTTAGCTGATGTTGCAATTTCATATGGTTTTGAGCTTTTCTCAGGATATCAATAAAGATATTGTTATTTATTAGAATTAATTATGTATTACTATTATTGGTATTAATTATGATACAATTTTTCAACTTTTACAGTAAGCTATGTGCCTGTACCAAACATTCAAGTTTCTGTTCTGGTGTAGCTGTACTTTGCAAGATTATCACCCCATCTGGTTTATAAATTAAACAGGACAGATGGGAATCAATCCTTGGATCATGCCTCTAAAGAGTATACCTGATATTTCATTAGTACTTTAGGGAGGATGCATATGTAATTAGCATTTCTGAACTGCAAAGCAGAATGAAAAAATCAGATGGTGCATATTCTGTATGTTTGCAGAAATGCAGAGCTTTTGTGACTCTTACTAGGCCTACTTGTTTTAATCTTATGGCACATGCAGACATGAGCATTAGGTAATATAACCATGAATGAGTTACATGAAGTGGAGTGTCATTGAGTTTTGACCTAAAATTGTTACTAATGCAATGAAATTATATGTGAAAAACTGTATTGTGGTAAAACACAGTGTAATATTATGTAGTAAATCCTTTGTAGTGAAAAAGTTGGAAAGCTTATCACAGATAAGGTGAAATGTAAGAAAACCCTATTGTTTAGTCATCTAAGAAAAGTCTTTATATGCACATACATTTACTGATTTTATTGTTCTGTGGTAGGTGATAAAGAATTGATCCAGGAAGTTTTGTTTGATGCTGTTGTGAGTGCACCAATTGAAGCTTATTGGACCAGTCTAGCATTGAATAAATCAGAGTAAGTTATATTTGTGTCCATCATTATTCATCAGTCATGGCTGTATTTTTATTATTTATGTTAATGAACTGGTAGAATGTCTTACAAATCCTGATATCCATGAAAATATTACACTAACTCTTGAATCCTAAATGCCACCAAGTTTGAGTTCAATGTGAAGTGTTTATCTTACAGGGTATGTAATGATGATTAGCTGAAATTTCCACAATAAAACTGGTGAAATTGTACCCTAATTGCAACTTATACTTCTGTGTGTTTTTAACAAAGGGCACTTGGGAAATTTAATGTACAATTTAACAAAATTTTTGATGCCATTGGTACTTTGCCTCAGAATAAATTATATATAGAAAAACTTGCACTGGAAAATAATTTCATTAATCCTTGATATGTTTATTTTCCAGAACTACTTGTGATCTAGGTTCCTGTTAGGAAGAGTCAGGAGATTAGCCAGTCCTTTTCAGAGTTTATATCTTCTACTTTATTTATTTGTGCTATGATGTACTAAGGTGTTAAGTAACAAGGTTTTATCCATATTGGAGTAAACAGGTATTAAGCTTGGCAGTTTGCATGAAATGCAGTGGTTGAAAGGCAATTTGGGAGATTATCCTGATAAGATTTTCCTCAATTTCAACCATTTTCTAGAAGGTGAATGAAAAAATACTTTGCTGTGCAGTATAAATAAAAGCAACATGAATAAATAAAAGCAACCTGATAAGATCTGGTTCATCAAAGAGCTATCCAGCCTTCTCTGGAAAGATAAAGATAAGAAATTGTTGCATGTTAATAAACTGTGGTCATTGAGAGGTGCAAGGTGTCATCCTACACAATGGAATAACAGATCCAAAGCACAAGGACAGCTGTGGAATGATGCCAGGAGGAGACTTTTGAAGCCCTTTCAGATTCTGACTTTTCTTCATTCTGTCTCATTCATGAAACGAGAAAATGCCTCTGGTCCCTGGTTTTGTAGTAATGGGACTGAAGCTCTTGCAGCCATATAAGAATTGGTTTTAAAACAGCTTGGTACTGATAACAGTGCAGCAGAGGAGTTCAGTTTGAGCTGCCTGCCATGACCATGGTTTTTTTCCCAAGTTTTAGAGGCTAAAGCCTGTTCTGATGACAGCTAAGTCTAACTCTCAGCTGCCTGTTTTAAAATGTTTGCTTACCTAAACAATAGTCACAGCTATGACTTGAAGCATAAATATAGCACGGAAATGTTGAGTGGACTGGGAACTCCTGCCCATCTCAGAATCACTGTGTATCACTGATTATTAAATAGTTTGTATGTAGCTATGCCACACCTTTTTATTCTATTATTCTATCCATATAATCCCTTCCTACAAATCCTACAAAATGTATTGTGTTTGGCTTTTTTAATGATTCTTAGTCTAAATAGCAATTCTACACTGCATACCATTCAAAACCCAGATGGCTATAACTTAAAACCAGTATTTAAAAATAAATCAATAAATAAGGGAACTATGCATAGAATAATCTTAAAGACATATACACTTGTGCTTTCTGTGGCAGGGAAGCAGCTCTATCTGTTTACTGTCTCAGCCTTTGGCTCTGCTGTGTTTCAGGAACTCTGACAAGGGGGTGGAAGTTGCCTTCCTTGGGACACGCACTGGGCTCTCTCGGATCAACCTGTTTGTGGGGCCAGAGCAGCTGACCAACCAGTGAGTAACAAACTCTGCCTGGCAGCCAGGGGAGAAAAGAGAGGGAAAAAAATAGTCTGTTTTATTAATCCTTCACACAGAGCAAGTTAGAGAGATATCCTAAGATCCCTTAAATTAGTTCTTTGACTGGAACATTTAGAACAATGAACTATTTTACACCTGCAGCCTATAAATCTGCTTTCCCTGCACACACACCTGCAGCCTCACATCTCTCTTCAGAGAAATTACAAACATGCTACATCTTTTACTACACCACCTGAAAACAAATACCTCTAGGCTTTTTCAGGGATTTTGCATCATTGTTGTGGAAAATATTTTTGGTATTGAAATAAACCCAAGGGACAGAATTGGACTGGGTGAAAGACTAATCAGGAGACCTCATCATACAAGAGTTTCCCATTTTCCTTGGAGAAGATATAATCTAGTGGAGGTATTATGCATATAAAAGTAAATCTGTGTTTGATATTTATTGATAAACTAACTTGACTGAATATAAAGTTCTGTGGGCTTATCTGAGGACAGATATTGTTGTACAAGTAGGTGACATCAACAGCACTACAATTTGTCACTGTAGAACAGAAAACCAGAACAATGGAGTGGACATTATACTTGTTCTTGGCATAAATTTTCTTCTGTCAACAGACAGAATTTGTGGAAATTATTGAGGAATAAAGTACTTGGTTGTCCTCTACCATCCCCTACATTATATTTTGAACATAGGCTGTAAAATTACCTTTTTTTCACTACCTAAGAGTGATCACCAGTGGTAACAGACTAGCAAATCTCCAGTGCCTTTTCCACCTTGTGCAGCTTACAGTTCTTATATTGTGCTGAAAGAAAAAGGCTTTTTAGTTTAAGCATTTTTTATTTACACAAATAATTAAAAACAATTTCAGTGGTACTTAGAGGTACTGGTTTTAGTGTTTTATATGTCTTTCACAATAAAAGTTATTGTGTGTCACAAATAATTATCAGTAACTAAATTTAACTCTTTTGTTGAGCAAGTATTATTAGAAAAATTGTGCTAAACCATTTTCTTTTGTAAAAGACTGCTGCTTTTTTTTTTTTGTTTCTAGCTTTTTTCAAAGCTAGAAACCATTATGTGCTATGCAACAAACAACAATTGTTTTCTTTCTCTATTTTTTTCTCAAGAGACTTCCTGACAGCTGAAGATAAGGAGAACATTTTTAACGCTGATCATTTTCCACTCTGGTACAGAAGAGCTGCTGAACAAATACCTGGGAGCTTTGTCTACTCAATCCCATTCAGCACAGGTCTGTAATTTTGTCATTCCTTGAATCCTGAACCATGCATGATGCTGAAAGGATCCCAAGAGTGTCAGTGCAGAGTGGGCTTTGTAGCTGATCTCAAATATTGATCTGAAATAGGCGTTGAAATTTGCAGCTACTTTGACCCGGGTGTGTTTCGTGGGTCTGCAAGTGAATCCCCAAAGTGTGGTGTGACACTTTTCATTTACCATTTGCACAGGTAGAACTACATTTTAACAAGTATTTTAAGCAGCACAAGTCCAGCAGAGTCAATGTCCATATTTTTGAGAAGCCCTGCCAGTTGTCACCTTCACTGCCCCTTTTAGCAGGGGAGGCAAAATCTGATGGCTCATTTCAGTGTTTTAAGTTTGTTTTTGGCATGCTGGAGAATTTAAAATATCAGTGCCAGTATGTTCTGTGCATATGTGATGTTGCCTGTTTTATTTTCTGAATACTATATCCACATAGACTGCTATCTAAAATCAGGGGGGAAAACCCTAAATTTCCTTGTTTTGCAATGGATTGTTTCAGTTTTCTCCCCCTTAATACACCCCACAGAAACTTCCAACAAGAGCAATGTGGTGACAGCCAGTACTGCTATTCAGCTTCTGGATGACAGGAAATCTCCAGTGGTTGCAGGTAAAATTGTTGTAGTTTATACATGTTGTTAATTTTTAAAAATCAGTTTATGAGTTTCTCACTTTCTCTTTTGGGTTTGGACGTGTAGATATCAAATCTTTTAAGAGAGAGGAAGATGCAGTTGCACCTATAAAATATAATTGGATGGCTAAGTGTGGAGAGCATTTAATGCTTCCTCTCCCCAAGAACTTGATCCTTTATTAATTGACTCTCAAACCTCCCTGTGAGCTCTTGAGTTTGACTTTATGGAAATTATCATTATCTGTAAAGGATTTTTGGTAGACAAAATTTTCTATCATCATAAATCAGATTATTATGATAAGGAAAAGGAAATATAAGAAAGGAGTATCTGATGTGTAAATATTCCACCCAGGCTTCATGTTTGAAAATTCTGTGCTATAACAGGATTGATTTATAACAGAATACAATGTGGTGAGTTTGTCTAGATTATCAGAGATGTGATTTGTTCAGAGCATAGAAATTGAATAACAAATCTCTACCGTCTGTCAGCCAAGAGTATAACAGTACCTAAAGACTAAAAGGTGAAGTGTGGCAGCTACAGAATAGAGATAAAACACACTGATTTCAAAATGAGAGTAAGTAATTTTGAAATTGTTGGATGTTCCTAACTCAAGTACAGATGCTTATCTCACCAGTTTTTTCTACTTCCCAATGGTTACTGACCTTTAATAAGGAATGAATTTTGATAAACCTTATGATTTATTTTGCCAGAATCCAAGGTCTCTTATCTCACAAAATTAGATACTTAGTGCAAAAGCAATAACCATCAATTTTTTGTCTTGTATTTAACCTACTATTTAAAATGCAGTGAATACAATACTGAAAGAACAATAATGTGCCAGAAAAAAGGGAAATTTCAAATACAGAATATTTCCTCAAACACAGAATATTTCCACTAATAAGAAAAGATTTTAGAAGGTCAATAGGAAAACAGCTTTCTGACTCCAATCCACAAGATGCATTCTTCAGAAATTATTGAAGTCCTCTATAACATTTCATGAGATCTCAACTTTCATTTCATACTCCTGTTAAAACATAAAATAGCATTTATAAAGTAATGGCAATGCAGTTACCTACAAAGTGCTGGAGATGTAATTGAGATTTTTCACTGTACAAGGAAGAAGGTTGACGTGTTAGTTCTAGAATTCTCTTGGAGTTAGAAAAAGTTTCATCATTAAGTTTTCCATCATCTCTAAAATGTGTTGGGTTAGTAGATATCCTGATATTTATTCATTTTTCACAATTATTTGCAATTTGGTTTTAACTTTGAGAGGGTATCACATGTTATTATCTCTAATACATCATCAACAAGTTTTGGGATTGTTCATTTTTAGTAATTGTAACAGAGAAAAGCCTGTTTTTCAAGCAAAAGATGTTGCTTCCATTCCCCCAATAATTCTCTTTATTATTGAACATTTAAAATTGCTTGGGGACTATACTTTCTATCTAAAATAAACACAGAGGCTTGAAAGCTTTTTAATGCCAAAGCATGGAGAAGAGTTCCATAGTATCTGTAAAATCATAATGCCATGAAAGACAAGAGCAGAGTACCTTCACTCTGAAGCATATCAGTGGGTTTTTATTTCTAGTTCTGTAAACTTTATGTGCTAGATATTTTGTTTACAACAGGATGCATTTTTAAGAGTTTATTTTGAATAATTTTTCCTTTCCCTCTTGTATTGCATGTTTTCAGGTGATTTTTCTTTTGGGGGGAATTCACTTTGGGTGCATACAAACTTTGTTCTATGAAAGTATCACTGACCCAGCTGCAGCCTCTCAGTCACACTGACAATGTGACTTGTCAGTCCTAGTTTCCCTCAGAAAACTTGCAAACAAGTACCCAGCCTGTAGTTCAATTTTTAGGTTTTTTATAAGACTGACAATATTCTGTGTTAAGCAAAATGGATTTGGAGGCAGAAACTGGAGCAGTGATAAATGGGAGAAGTTTGAAGTTTTTATTAGCTTGACTTGGGAGACTAAAGTAAGATTATGGGTAATGTTTTCAAATGCCTCCATTGGAGTTCAAATTTGGCCAAAACATCTCATTTTAATTTGTGTAAAGTAAGTATTCCTTATCCCCATTTGGTCTGAGTAGATTACAGTAAGCAGCAGGATGGGATACACATTTCATTTAAATCACTCTGTTCCCTAGAGGGATTTGACTGAAAATTAAGCTGTGCCAGAATGTTGTTTATTGCAGATCACTACTAGAATTTAAATCTGGCAGTAAGAAACAAGAACATTGTTATAAAATGGAAAACTGAGTTATTCCTGCCCATGAGAGGGGGAAAAAAGGAACAAAACCAACACTTACTGCAAAATCCATAGACTGGGTTTTGGGGTTTTTGTTTTATTTTGGGGTCATTGAGGTTTTTTGTTGTTGTTCATTTGTAGTGGGATTTTTTTGTTTGTTGTTGTTAGAGCTTTGTGGTTTTTATTTGGAAACCCATCACTTATAACAGATTTCATATAAAAGTCTAAGGCTTAATGCAAATAGCAAAGATTCAACTGCATAAAATAGGCAAAAAAATTCTGAAATCAGTGAGTCTGGCAACTGTTACTACAGAGGAATTGAGTGTTGCTGCTGTTTCACCATCTGTACCTACTAATACCAGTTCCCTGTCAGAATGCCTTTGCTTCTTGTCAAAAAGCCCATGTAATTTTTTTCTAAAACCTCTCCTGCTTCTTTGAGTTGAGATTGTTATTTTGTTGTTTTTTTTTTTTTACTTCAATGAATGCAAATTTCTATAGGAGATGTGTAGATAAATCTTTAATGTAAGTGTAGTAGCATCATATTTATTGCTGTGTTCAGTTTAGTTGCAGGAGGGAGGTGACAGTGGTACTGCAGGCAGGGCTTTCTTTAGATTTGAGCACATTTATGTTCCAAATTTCTTTAGCTGAGTGTTTTCTGTGGCCATGTCTTCTATATCAAGATTGCATTGAAATATTGAGCATCTTCAAACTGCCTCAGTTACAAAGTGAAGAGTAAAATATGGAGGATTTTTTTCTTAACAAGAACTAAAATTAGGAGAATGGCTCCAGACCCCAGTCTTGAAATTTAGTGAGATTCCTGGAACATTAGTGTTCCTCTGGGTGAAAAAGCTGAACTAAAATATGTTTCATATATAATAAGCAATTCTTTCTATCAGGTATAGGAGTGTTACTGAAACTGAGGCAAAGGCAGTCAGTCTTCTTCTGTTCACTGACAGTGGGATTTTAAATGCTCTTACCAAAAATAATCATTATGCAAACAAGAATACTATGTTTTATTCTCCCAAAGAAACTGTTCCAAGTAATGCCATGATCCAGTATTTAATTTTTCCAGTATTTAACTTTTCAAACTTGATCCTTTATTTTTATAACCAGCCCATATACAAATTCAAGGATTTTTTTCTCCAAACCCTGGTTAGAGAGAGATTTTTTTGCAAGTGACCTCATCCATCACTTTCTTTGTTCTCCCTTTTATATAACTTTAAAACCCAACTTTAGTATAGCAATAAATTCAGTTATTCTATGTTAAATATGCCCAGTCAAAATGCTAAAAGGCCTCAGGTATTTTGAATGAATCACCTTGAAGATTTAGCATCTCCTTCTAGGTTCATATCCATAAGCTAAGCTAAGAAATAGTGAGGACTTCATTTAATCACTGATTTGTTAGAAATGGCACACAATTTTGAATTATTCTATTCTGGCCAGAGGAAAGTGACCCTGATGATCCTGCTGTTTGAGATAGTCAAACTGTGCCTTGAAATTAGGAGAGATCCAAAATCTCATATTACTTTTAAAATACAAATCAGTCATACTGAGGCTGGTCACACTTGAGGTGCTCATTCTTTCTGTTTAGATCAGACTCTACAGGACAACGGTTTAAAAAGGAAATTTGTAAACATAGCAATTTTCAGTAACTGAGACTTCTGCTGATCTAGGCTCTAAGTATGGAAGATTCTTTTAAAAATTAATGGGGGAAAATATGCACCTTATTTCTGCAAATATGCACTTTTATGACACAAAAACTCTCTTTTTCACCCCCTTTTCCCTTGTTTTTTTTTTTGTTTTTTTTTGTTTGTTTGTTTGTTTGTTTTTTGGTTTTTTTGTGTGAATATTTTTATCTACGTGACCTCAACACTTCATCTGGGTTTTATTTGAATGAATTTAAACTAGGTTTGCATGCACATCTCTCTTTTAACAAAGTGACTCTCAAGTACTTAATCAAAAGTAATTTGAACTATTGATATTTCTAAAAGTGACAGATGCTGTAAAAGTTCCATAAATACTGAAATCTGCTGATGTTACAGTAGAACATAGAGCAAATGCATCTGCTCTGTTCTTCTTGGACGTCTTTTTCCTATTGCTTTCATATTACTTTTAAGAACATTCAGGCAAATGTCAATGCCATATACAGTTCTTAAAATTTATGATACCATCTATAAAATTGCATTTTAATATGGAGGCCTAGGGGAAAATGAATATGTCATCATAATGACACACCAACCAAATTTTTGAGGCATTCTAAAATAGATGCTTTCCTTGTCAGGCAGGAGAGTGATTTATCTAACTTTTACTCCCCATTATAAGCCACAGAATATAATATTCAGCAGTAGCATTTAGCAAATCCCTCAAAATGTTTTTCATGTTTTGGTGAAAACCACGACTTCATGTTTTTCCAGAGTTTCTTGTTCATTTTGGATATTGTTTTTGCATCCATAAATCTAATATTGGTATACAGACTAATGTTTCCAGCTTTAGGAAAACTGAGCTGTGTATTTGTACAGCCTAACATTAAGCAGCTCACATGTTGGGATAAATTGCTTGGGGAAGAGGGTTTGGAGGAGGAGTGTGGAGAGAGGTGAACTCCTCTGCTGGATGCTTTGGAGCATGTAGTGAAGTCCTGTCCCTTTCCATGGGCTGAACAGGGAAGCTGAAGTTAGTGACATTTCACATTTCAGACATTTACATTTGTTTGCATTTGTTCTCAGTTCGTTTCACCACACAGAATCAGTGTGTGGAATAGTTTAATAGTGCTTCTGCTTTTTTGAGGCAGTTCTCTGCTAGTGTTAATTTGAGAATTTAACCTGTATTTATCTAATTCTTGGGCTTTTCTCAGCAATTGTTCTTAGGGAATCCAACTCTTTGACAGATATATCCCAATTAATATGTACAGTGAATGGCATAGAGCATCTGCTCTTTTCTTCTGCACTTCTGCTTTGCTGTTGGGGTTTGTTGGTCAGCTGGGTTTCAGCTATACATAATTTGTGGAGGAAGAAGATCCTTGTGATCTAACAGCAACCAGACTCTAGGGGCATTTTGCTAAAGAATTCTGCTGCCAGCAAAATAAATCCCTGATTGCAGATCAAACAGAACAAGGACAGATGAGCTGGTGGGTCCTTTGGATAATAACTTCAAATAATGCTGCACAAGGTTGAAGCTGCAATCATAAATATGAATACATTGCTATAATTTTAAGTATTGAGAACTGATTAATTTATTTTCCCTTCAGTGGACTATATTTCCAAACATTAACAGTGGTTTTTCTCATGTGTTTTATCTTGAAATGAGGATTTGCAAAAAAGTTGAGCGCGTAGTGTCCATATCCCTTAAACGTGAAGGGATCCCTTTGCAATCAGTATGAGAGAGCAAAACCACAGCTTCCACTGAGAGAGGAGAGAGGTGTCAAGTTTGTATCTTTGGTTTGTCTATTGTGGGCTTCTGATTCCTACACCTTCTCCCCTGCTGTGGTTTACTGTGCTGCTGTTGCTGCCTTTTTTCCCTGCGATCTGGGGAACATGCAGCCACATTTCAGGACATACCAAAACTGAAGATTGTGGTTGCTAATGCCACTTTTGGCCAAATTAAAAGACCCAAGTTGTAAAAGTAGGCATCCTTCTTGGATGTTTGACTAAAGCCTGTGTGTCCTTGTCTCTTGGGCAGCACGGTTAGATTATTGTAATGGTTGTTATTTTCCTGTTAATTGTTAAGCAGAGATAAGCTATGTGCTACTTTAAGCTATGTGCTACATTAAATGTGCTACTTTGATATTCAAGAAGAGAGATCCAGATTTTCTTTGGACATTGTATTACTAGAGAATAATGAAGCTGAATTTTGATTGACTTTTTGCAAGCTCTCAATGGAAAGACAAATATGGCAAGCAATTATGTTTCAGTTTAAACTTGTGTCTTTCAATATAGATGCTATTGGTCATTTTCTGTAAAGAGCATGGAGGTATTATAATCTTCAATTTTTGTTCTAAAATGAAATTTTAGAACATTTTTCTGTAAACAAAGCAATATAATGAGCCTTTATATAAAAGGCAGGAATGCAACAATATGTGTGTTTTCCCTGCCTTTGCAAATGCCTCGCAGAGTAGCATGTCCTGATATTTTGTTGACTTTGAGGAAAAGTGTTTTTCACAGAGATTAGAAAAAAATACTGTGCTTACTATAATACTCTCATGAGATTGCTGGAAAGACAACAAAGCTTTCTCAGGATCCTTTATCTGAAAAAATAAATCTGTGCAGACAAATAATTTCAGTGGCAGATGTCCACTGCTAAGCTTTATAAATTAAGGGCAGTCCTGTGTGAGGATTCCCTATATTCAGTCTTCCACTTTTGTAGTCAATAATTTTTATCAACAACAAATTGTGGCTTCTATCTCTGTTTATCAGTAGATGAAAATTCTATTTCCTCTACTGAAAAATAAATATTTTACTTTTATTAAATAACTGAATCAGTACTTCTCTCTGTTCATTTTCTGCTATTACCTTATCATTAGAAATTACTGGATTTCTTAATTACAAACACTTTTACCATGGTAACTACAATATACAGGCTTATTAACATTAAATGAAAAATTTCCCTGTGATTTTTTTCCTTTTTGTTTGTTTGTTTGTTTTGAGAGGTGTTTTTTTTTTTGGTTTTTCCTTTGGGAAACAGCATTTTAGAAAGTATGGAATCAGATTTTGCATGGATTGGCTCGCTCTGTTCCCACAGCAGAGGGAACTAATGGAAATACTTAATACTTTGCTTTCTGGCAGAACTCCCTATCAATTTACAGCCTTGTGTGTGCATGAAAATCCCCAAAGCATCTTCAGTGTGACTCAGAATGAGTTTCTTTAAATGTCGTTGTGCCTTTCATTGACTCTCCCGCATTTTCTTTTTTCCTTCTTCTTCTTTTTTCTTTTTTTTAAATATATAAATGATGATACAATGAGGAAAGTGTGAAAGGTTTTTGGTGCTAGATCTGATTTTTTTAAGGACTAGAAAAATGTTCTGGGTTATTCTTGGCTAGGAAATTTCAAGTCAATTCTTGCTTTTCGTTTGCTTGAAAATATCAGAAGTGTGAAGTGATTTGTGATGGAAGCAGCGCTGCTGTGTCTGAGCCTGTTAGAAACACTGAGGGTGAAATCTCTCTGGAGTTGGAAGTTTATTAGCTTTCATCTCAGGATCTACACTTTGAGTACAACTGTGCTCATTTTAGGTTGTCACTGTGGAAAAACAGTGATTTGGCATGGCCCCAAACTCATTTTTGGGCCAATGGGCAATAAGATCCAATCCTGTCTTATTTCTGTCTTCTGTATCTGAAAAACTTTGTTTTGCTTTGCAAATTGCTGTGGCAGTAAATGGATAAAAGAGTAAAAAAATGTGGATTTACATATTTAAATGACTTAGTTCTGAAAGTAGATTAGATTATTCGTTAAGCTTTACCAAATATTTACAAGAAAAAATAGTAAACATCAAGAGATCAGATTAAAGAGCCTTAATACAAATATTATACATATTAGGATATTGTAAAAAATATAAATATTCTAAAAATGTTGTGCTGATGATGCCTCAGCTGAAGCAATGTTCCCAGTCTAGGGTACCACATTTTGAACAAAATGTAAAAGAGCTGACAATGCTCTAGGGAATGCAGGAGGAAAAAAAAGGAGAATGTGATCTTGCAGGAAAAATTTGAAGCGGCTCAGTTTATTTAGTTCAGGACAGAGAAGAATGAACGCAGCCTAATAATGATATGAAGTACTTAGCAGTTAAAAAAAAAAGGAAAGAAATGACAGACAGTAATTGATTGTTTTCAATATCTGCTAGATTTAGATTAAGACCGAGATACTTAATTTTCTCTGGACATGAAAGTAATGCAGATGTAGGAATGAGCTTTAATATTTAGGTTGCAATTATTACAAAGTAGATAAGAGCAAGGGTTACATGACTCCTGCCACAGAGCCCATTACTCAGTCGAGGCTGTTCCTGGGACAGCTACAGAGCTTGGTCTCAGAATCTGTCTGTTGGAAGGAGAGGGCAGATTTCCAAATGCCACAATACAGCTTCCCCTTGCCCTCATTGCAGATTGTTCCATGGCCTTTTTCCTCCATACTATAAAAAATGCTGATTTCTGCATTGGCTACCTGGACAGCTCTTTATCCCTGTCACTGAGGACAGTTAGGGGATGCTTGAGATGTCTGTCACAAATAGCCTAAAATGTATTTTATCCAGTCTTGGAAAAGGTGAATGGAGTTCCTGATCTATCTTGATTGCCTTAAAATAATTTCTGTGAACCATTAAAATAACTACTGCTGCACACACAAAATATTTGTGGAATTCTAAACCTATGATATTCAAATAGTTTTGGCTCTGATTTCCTCTGATGGGAAAAGAGCTCTGCAGAGAGCAAGGATGGAGCCTTGAGTGAATCCAGCTGAATGTTCCCTCTGAGAGGGAGGACGTGTAAACATGCAGCTACATTATCCTCCTGCTGAAGGGCAGCACTGTGGTGGGAGCTGCATCTGCAGCATGGCATTTGCAAAATGGAGCACTTGTGTGAGGATTTGGGAATAAATGGCTTCAGAAAAGTCTGTAACAAGCTTGTAAGCCAGCAGGATATCAGGCAGTGTCTTCAGGTATGCTCTGTCTACTCCTTTTGGGGCTTGTATCCAAAGCACTTTTAGCATTTCTTCCTTCAGCATTTTCCCAGCTCCCTTCTTTCTTCCCTACTAAGTAATTAAAAAATTATATGCAATAGTTAACAAGGTGCTTCCTATTTTCTAAGCTAGGAAATGAATGTAAGGTTTATTTGCTGCTTTCTGGGGCAAACTGGAAAGTTGAAAACATATTTTTGGAAGTGCTTTTAACACATTTCTGTTATCAGTGGCAGTGCACAGAGTAGCAGGTTTGAAAACTGCTTTTCAATTGTATACATCTTGAATTGAATAGTAATTTGTACTCTCTAAGGTAGTAAAAATGTAACTAATTGAACTAAGTTAGATGGCTGTTTTCTGTTTTTCTTTGGAGAACATCACTCCTGTCAGTCACTGACTGTATGTGTATCATAGGTCATGTTTTGGTATAATACTGCATCAAGAGTTAGAAAAGGATGGTGAAATACTTTAATCTCGCTATATCAATATTTTGTGATCTCAAACACTCAGCCCTAAATAGTGACTTTGGAATATACACACAAAAAATAAACACATTCTGTTGTTCTATATGAAGTCTTAGTGGACACTCCAAACAATATATATATTTACAATTTTTAAATGTATGAGAACAAAAAAAAAAGATAGAGAATAACCCCAGTAATTAGTATTAAAACAATGCTATTGAGATTCCATGCTTTTCAGCTGCAGCGAGGCCTTTATTTTCAATAATCCACAGACAGAGGCACCTCAAGCCATGGAGCTCTCAAAGGGCTCTTTCTCCTCAGGTGTCCCGTGCTGCCTGACAGGGCCTAGGTGCTCCTTGTGGTACCGGGCGGTGATGGCGGCGTAGGCACAGCCATAGACGGCGGCTGCCAGCATCATCAGGCACACCACGCCACACACCACGCCCGTGATCACCACGGTGGCGATGGCGTGCCGCAGGCTGACGGGCCTGGGCCGGGCCTTGGGCTCGCAGCCGCCGCGGCCGCCATCGCCCGGCTCGCCGTGAGGGCCGTGCTTGGGCCAGGCCCGCTGCTCCGAGCCGGGCCACTGATGGCTGCTGGCGGGAGGCATGGGGGCTGCCCTCAGAGCACAGGCCCCAAAGAGCTCATAGGGAACCTTGAGGAGATCCTTCCCCTTCCGAACGCCTGGCGCTGAGCAGATGATGCCATCGCTGATTCCTCCTGAAACAACAAACAATGGTCTCGATATTTGACTATTGAATCAGGACCACCCCCTCCTCCCTGCAAAATGGGGAGGATTCCATCTTATCAAAAGGCTAATTAATTACTATATTATACTATATTATTCTATATTACATTACACTATGTTACATTACATCTAAACTGAATCTGCCAAGCACTCAACTCTGCACACAACTGCACAGAATCTTGTGACTGTCGGCCAACAGTCCCAACACACACACACACACACTTGGCCTTGATAGAAAAACAAAACATCAAGGAAACAAAATGCCATCACTTTTTTGGGTAAACAGTCTCCATGTTGCATTCTACTCCTGCAAAAACACAGGCAGAGCAAATGATAAGAATTGTTTTTCACTTTTTCTGAGGTTCAGAGAATGTGAAACCCAGAAAAAATATTCTTGGGAAGAATTGTGCCTTGCTTTTCTCTGTGAAGAGAAATGTGGTTACAGTTGACAGCTGCTGAATCACAATGTAAAATGAACATGAACCAGTGGTAAATTTATTATCAGTTTCAACTTCCTGCTTTTAAAGACTTATAGTATGTTTTAAAGGCTTTTGTTCAATCAGGTCAGTGGTGAGATTATTACACTTCAAAACTCACATAAGAGAGTGTTTTCAAGAAGAGGTCATCAGGAATTAGGTTATCTGTGTTTTTATGGATGTAAGTGTAAAAAACCCCACAGTGATAGAAAAATAAGAACTGTCATAGATAAACAAAGAGGTAACTGCAAATTTGGTTTGTTCAACTTCTGACCACTGCTAATTTTTATGGTGCAAAATGGAAACAAAGCATTTAGAAAATATTTCCTACTTAATTGAAATATTGCATTCAATTGTCATTGTTCTGACATCATGTGTTAACTGTAACAGGGCAAAGAGAAAGTTCACTAAGTTTTATTTACCCATAAGGGATTTTTTGAAGCAAGACTTGTGGTAAGAAAATATACACAGGTATAAAGGAGTTGAGTTTAATCAATCTATTACCCTGCTCAAATGCTAAATTTCATGATTGCTTAGAGCCAGCTTCCCCAAGGACGTTGTTAGTACAATGGGGAGAGAATTAGGAATCCACAGTCCTGGTAAATTATGTGGTTGTTCCTCAGTGTGTAGAGGATAATACACCAAACATAGCCCAGTCAGAGCACAGGGCTTTAGGGTGTGGTGTGTCAAGGAGTCCACAAGGCCAAAATCAATGTTGACATATTTTTTAAAAATTAACTAATCAAATCAACTGAATTTTCTTTCTCTTCTCTAGCCAAAATAATTCACCTTTCAGCTAAAGCCAGGCACAGAAATTTTCATCCTGAAAGTAGTGAATACAGATGGAGCCAAACTGAAGTCTGGAGACTACTCCACAAATAATGTTGATATTCCAGGGCAGATTTGAGCATAGCAGGTCTCTTGGTCTTTAATGGTGAAACCCAAAGCATGGTTCCAGACATCTTCTATGTGTTAGATTGAATATGGATAAAGATTAACCTCCAAATCCTTCAACTCTTATCCTTTCATGGTTTTAAGTAACTAAATATGTGTGCTTGGAATAGAACCCTGGTGTTCCTCCTGAACTGAAGCATTCTCTATAATTTCCTGTGAGTGTACATGAAATGTCAATTGCCCAGGATGGATTTAGCTAAAAAATACTCAAATATTCTGGACTTTGCTTTGTTATGACATACAAGAAATATCTGCAGAGCCCCTGTGAAGTTTCATCCCATGAGTGTCATATAAGTAGTGGGAAATGTTATTGTGTAATGTAACTAATTTTTCTTTATGTGATTCAGACAAATAATTTTAGGGAAATACAAACACAGAAGAGAACATAACACTTGGGCTTCCCTTAAAGCTTGTTGCTAAAATTAATTTGTAAGTTCCATGTCACTTCGTTTAATTAATCTGTACAGTGTTCAGAAAGATGGAAGAACATCACTGAATTTCTAGACAACATTGTTTTCTGAAATAAATGATAGTATTTATACTGCTGGCAGAGTAATTAAGGTAATCTGATGCATTTATCTTGGATCATTTCATTCTTCTGCACATAGAAGTCAATCCCTGCTGAATTTCCAGCATAATAGACTAAAGCCCTGTGATAAAGTAATATTTTATCTATTCAAAATATGCAGATTTTATTGCTGAGAGGAATTTAGCCTTTTGTCTTTTCTAAAAATTACCTCACTGGAAGACCATTGCAGTAGTAATTGTGTCCCTGCAAGGCCAGGATGGGTTTCCAGCTGGCCTGCAGAGCTCTGGTCCCTGCAAAAGGCAATCCCTCAGTGTCAGCCACAGGGGCCACCTCCACATCTCCTGTGCTGCAACAAGCTCCACACCACTCTGGTACAGAGACAGGCAGTCAGAGCTTTGGGTACATGCAAACATCAAAGCCTGATTTAGAAAAAAGAAAATTGCCCTGCTGTTCTGAATTCTCAGTCTGAACATACCTCCTGGGAGAAATAAATTAATTTCTTCTTACACATAATTCCATTATAATTAAATCATGTTATCTTTTTCACAGCATAACTCATGAATCTATTTAAAAGCAGGTGTGACCAAAATACTGTCACTACTATTTATAAACTTCACTTTTCCCTGTGTGATGCCTTGGCACATTTCTGTCAGGAAATTGCCAATGAATTGAGTTCCTCTTCTGGTTAACAACAAATTAGGAAGTGATACTAGGTATTCATAAAATATTAAAGAACCACTAAGTCATAATTGATAGAAAAAGTAGAATCCTGGGTTCTCTAAAGTTTGCTCAGTACTGATATCTGTCTTGATGTTTGCCATCATGCAACAGGTAAAAAGCCTTAAAACAGTAAGTTGTTTTCCAGCAAAAATATTTTGGTAGAATTAAAACAAGTGTATGTGCACAAGTTTACTTGTTTTGTATTTAGAAATGTCTATATCTGAATTGACACACTACAGAACACACCTGTGCCTGCTCTATGGGTATGTGTACATCCTTGCTCTTTCTCTGGGCACTAATACAAATTCCCTCTCTGATTCTAGCTTGCCACCTGTATTTACAAAAGCATTCTGACCTATGCATGAGAATATAGCTTAGAGTGTTTATTTGAGGAAGTGACCTACAGTGTGGGGTAAATTTTTAATTAAATTAAAATTTCGTAGAAGTGAAGATCAGTTAGATTGTGCTCAAATGTTCTCATGTACACTCTATGTAATGAGAAAAATTCCTTACCTCTGTATAGAAAACTCTCCAGCCACAGTTTCATGCCAAAGATATTACAATTGCATTGCCAGGGATTATCTTTGAAGAGAACCACTTTCAGGTTTGGAAGTGACTCCAGCAGAATTCTTTCCATTTTCTGAAGTTTGTTATGCTTCACAGAGAGCAATGTTATATTCCCTGTGCTGTTTCCAAATGTCTCAGGCAATCGAATAATGCTGTTGGATGACAAGTCCAGTTCCTTTAGGTGTGGGAGGAAACTGAAGGTCTTGTTTTCTATATAGTGAATCAAATTTCTGGTTAGGTTTAAAACCTGCAGATACCTCAGTTTTTGGAAAGCACCAAGTGCCACACTTGAGATAGAATTATTAGACAAGTCCAAGATTTTGAGTAACGGCGTTGCAGTGAATGCGTTTTGGTTGATTCTCCAGATACGGTTGTTCTGCAACTGTAGTATCTGAATTTCAGGGGGTAAACGGGCAGGAATTTCAGTAAATCCTCTGTTCTTGCAGTCTGCAGTCTTTGAGGCTTTGTGGCAGAGGCATTTTTCAGGGCAGCTGTGAGCTGTGTGTGCCAACAAGGTGACACTCCAAATCAAAAGCCAGTTACCTGTATCACAAGTGAAAGATGATTTGAAATTAGTTTAGAATGTTTGTCTTTAGGCAATACACAGGTCATAAACACAGCGAGAAGGTATACAGTTCCACAACAAACAGAAATGTAGATAACACAGAGTGCATTTCTTCTACAATACATAAGTAAATTACAGATAGTGTTGAAGTACTTCTGTAATGCAGAATGAAGATAATGCTACCATGATCTTAAAATTAAGTTCTTCCCATAGTTTCTTCTTAAGTGCCAATGGTTTTCAAAAGGATTTGCCATCAGCAGAGCAGTGATGTTTGAAGGGAATGTGACAGTTTCTTCTAAAACTATTAAATTGAAATGTCCCTCTTTCTGTGGTAGTAACAACATTAAGACATCTTTGTCAGAAGAATTACAAGCAGAACTTCTATTTTTCATTGGTTTTACTAATATCACTGCCTGGATGAATTGAGTCGATGAACCATTAAAAGAATTACAAGCTTCAAAGTCATAGCTATAAAAACTATTAGCAGTACTTTTTTAGCAATTCAGATTCTCTAAGTTTCCCCTTTAAAATATCCATTTATTCTTTTTGCTTTATTTCCCTTCTCTGAATGCCCCTGTACTTCCCATTGATACAGGTTTCTACACTGTCACCAGACATTTGTCAATAAGCTTCTGAAAATATAAATTAGTTGAGAGGAATACTTAGCAATATTCATATTTATAATTATCTGCTACTCCCTGATATTCAGGTGATTTTAACTGAAAAAAAAATTCCCTTTTACATCTTGCTAATGATCTTAACTTTGAAAACAGGGTACTTAAAGCTATGCTTGTATGCATATAATGGAACATTAAAAAAACTCAGTGTAGAATAATTAGATTTTCTTTGACTAAGGAAAGTTAGAGTGATGAACCCTTTTCTAACATTGTTTTTGGGATGCTTCAAATAATTTTTACCATTTACTCTTTCAAAGTGAAAACATTTTAGTTAGTTGCTACTTGAAACCTTTTGGAAATAAAGTAATTGCTGATTATTGACTTACAGAGATCAAATGTGAATTACTAACAGGGAATACCATATTGATCAAATAATGTATGATTCTAGTAAGAAATATGGTAAATATATAAATATATATATATAAATAAAAGATGTATTTTGAGCCTATAGTTTAAGGAACAAATTATTCATTAATTTTCTCTCAGAAATGAAATGTTTATATTAAAATTACGCATAATCTTCTCCAATACTGAATTCTGCATCGTGAAATTCAGTTGAAAGAATCCAACATTCCTGCATGCAAGGTAAACAATACTTTCAGTTCATTGCACTGTTCTGCCACAGCTGGCTTCAGAAACACAGCTTCCAAGGTAGAGGTAAACCAAACTCTTGCTTGGCAAGGAAATGCTTTGCAAACAGAAAAATTGCATTATTAATCTGAATGCTTCAGGATCTCACCTTTCATTCTGCTCTGCTTGTTCTTCCCCTGGTGGAAGATTCAGTCCAGGTTTCTGATGCTGAACAGTGACAGACACTGCTCTGATTCCCACTTCAACTCTGTAATGTGCTCATCCAGTTTCCTTCCTTGAGGATGTTTTAGGTGGTGTCTGTGGCTTGTGTAGAAGTGCAACTATTACTACTCAATTACTCTATCAGCCTTTGGTTTTTTCCTTAATCACATTCTCCCCTCTCCCCCCTTTATGACTCTCAGAGACTTATTCTGCCTCTTAATCAGACAACAAGCCATGCAAGCAGTGTCTGTCCAGCTCTGACTGAACAGCTGTAATGTACAAATAATGACCTGATAAGCTCACCTCTTCAATTTGTTTAATCTCCATCTAAAGCAAAGCACAAAAAATAAAGCTGCCTTTTAATATCCAGTATGGATTCTGAATTCTGGTGGGTTATTAGCCAGGCTGTGTCAATTTTTGCAAGATCTGAACATGGATTTTCATTATCCTGGGCTGTGACTGGAGGCAGTGGAGTGTATAATATCACTACAAATAGTCCTGTGGGTTGATGACATGGTTTTGACAGTGCCCTTGTTTGCTCTTTTAAGCTTATTCATCTGACATCCATTAGTTGTGCTGACAGGATTTTATGGCTTGGGAATGCAGGACCAGTGGCTCCTTCCATAAAAATGGCACACATCCTGGTATAGTCACCATGAATATTGAACAAATTAATTTATTTTGAAAGATATTGGAAAGACGTAGCAGATGATACTAAAATTGTACTTTATGAGTGGTGCCTTGGCTTGTTTCTTTGTTATTTCTTCAGTAGAACTCATACTGTGCCATCTACAGCAATAAAAGGATTAATGGCTTGTGACTGTGATGGAACTCAGAGGTGCTGAAAGGCATGAGAGATCTCGTGTATAATTGAGTCTTTCCAGGCCATATGATCACTCCATCTATGAGCTTGTCCTATGGAGAGGGAAGCTGTGCAATCAAAGCGTTTCAGAACTATAATCCAGCTTTCTTGGGTACAAATTCTGCTTTTAGGTGCTTTGAAAAGATCACATAAAGCTCACTTTCCAGGTCAAAATTTATATGATGTAGGCAATTATCTAGAAGGAGTACTAGAAAAATCATAAGGTCCAAACTGGTGTTGAAATCAGGGTCTGTACCAGAAGTTATCCAGGATCCTGTCAAGTTGAGACTTCCGTATTTCCAGTAACAGATTCTATCACTTTTCTAGGCAACCTTCTCCAATGTGTTACTCAGAATCAATAACTTTTTTCTTGCATTCAGTGAGAGTTTGGAGCAGCTTGTGTCCCTCCCTAGTGAAGAGAGTAAACCTATCTTTCCATGGGTGCCTTTTGGTTTCCCAAAGCCTGTGCTGAGCTCTGTGTCCCCCTGGCTCAGGGGCAGGGCTGTCCCTCTCAGTGTCCTGTGCCTTGCTCAGTTGTTTCTGACACCAGCCAAGATACCCAAAGGAGCAGTGGGTACATGGGAACAGTGAAGGAGAATGTAGGAAAATCCTCATTCTGTAAAGTAAACAATGATTGTTCATCTTGAGGATCCCAAGATTCCTGCTGTGAGTAGCAGATATTATTATCCTTGACATTCTTGATGGATGGCACCTTGTCCTGGTGTGGGGTGAAGCCTGGGATTTACTGTGGAGGAGCACTACAAATGCAGATAACCTGTACCACAGTCATCCTGGTTAACCCCAACTTCACAAAAAAGGGAGAGAAGCTTAAAGATCAACTGTACTGTACTTTAGATTAATGTCAGGTTAATGCAAAAAACTTTTTTAAGTTTTTAGCATGATACATTTATTTGCTATTTCTAAGACCAGTCTAAAAAAATACCTGTGAATCATTTTAGTGAAGACACAATTAAATGCAAAAAGGTCTGTTATAAAATAGCATCTTCCTTAGAAGTTGTAGCCATGTTAGCTATAGATACTCTTACAGAGAATTAAGTCAGGTAGTTTTTTCTTGTTTTAGCATCTCATTCTCCATACATTAACTCATCCCTTGTATCAGTGGCAGCTCTTTTCATGACCTTTGATTAACCTTGCAGGAGGTAATAGCTATTATATTATTGGTTTTTTGTGTGATAAGATGCTTTTAAATTCTTTTTGGAATCTATAATTTTATTTAGCTTACGAATTGTAAGGGTTTCTTTTTTAAGTTATTTTTCCATCTTAACTAATATTTGCTGACCAGATGGGTATAAAAGCTCCTACTGCAGTTCATTTCATGTAACAGTGGGCTTAAAGAATGTCTCTTAACTGCTTTCCTATTTTAGGTAAGTCTTTGCAACTATAATTGTATTATTTTTAGTATGCACCATATTACAGAGATGTTCACAGGACAAGGTCATAGAAAGTTAAGCCCTGTGGGAGGTTCAGTTCCAGCAGTAATGCAGAGGTTGCTGTATTTACTTGGAATCATGGTATAAGAAGTTACTACTTTTTAAAAAATCTTCATGCCGGGTTCAGATTTGGAAACATATGATTAAATCTGTCAATTTGCTTTTCATGCAGATGTGGCTATTTTTTCCTTATATTGAGAACTCTGAATGAACATGTTTTGTAAACAGAAGTTTCCCCAACCTATAATCCATGTCCTCTTCCCATTTATTAGGAATAAAACTTTGGTTGTGACAGAGAAGTCTGATGTGGTGAAAATTATAGTCGTGTCACAGGTAGAGATTTGCCAGAAACAGGATAACCATGAAACCTACTCTTACTTCTGGCCTTTTGAACTACCAGCAGGATTCTTTTCAGTTGTCTGATGTGGTACAGCAACTGTTATTGCAGCCTCTTAAATTAGCCTGTGCCTTGTTGCAGCAAGGTATGTTTTCCATTGCAGAGAGCAAGCCCCATGAGCTAATATCTGATCCTGCTGGCTGAGGGGCAGCTCTGTCTCTGCTTTGCCAGCAAACTCTTTGTTGCAGCAATTACTGCCATCTGCTTTAAGGGAGTTCTATGTGTAAGAATCATCTCTTTTACAGAAGAATATTATGTTAATTAAACTCTAGCAGAAAGGAAACAATTTAAATATTTGAGATATTTAAAAGTTACAGGAGTTGGATTCCATTGCATTGTATATTGAGTCCAGGCAGACACAACTATATTAAAAAATGTTCCCAAGACCACAGCAGACAATTCCTATACATGCCCTTTATTAGATTTATTTTCCTTATGCTTTTGAGTGGGAAGGAATTAAAACTGAGATACTTTCAGGGAAATGGCATGTGCTTTCTCTTTACTAATGTGTGTCTCAGATTGGTAAAACAGCTAAGCTCTTGCTCATGACCCTAAAGGAAACTTTGGTAAATGCAAACCCCTCTTCATTTTGGTTCAGGACGAAGAAAAAAAAATGGTATTTTTTGGTGAAACAGCCCATACCTTTATTGTTAAAATTCTTCCCCTTTGACTGGCACTTGAAAAAATACAGTAGTGCATGATGGAGAGAGGTTGTGCCCTTTCCAATGAGTCAGAACAACATGTAAAGGTGACAGGGCAAAAGAGACCTGGCAGTCCCTCATGTCTTTTTTTCTACAAGAGCATTCCTTGTACTCTGAGAGCTCAGGACTCTCTCAAATATTTCCTGGCAGAGTACTTGGTTTTCAAAAGTTGACAAAACTTAGAGGAAGGCCCTGGATACTATTTCTGCTTGCTTTTTACAATAGAAGTATAAGCCAATGGATACAAACTGAATTTGGCTCAAGGAAGATTTATACGTTAAAAATCAGGCCGTATTTAGCAGAGAGGTGGGCTTTTGGGTTTCTTCAGACATCCTTTGTTCTTCAGAATAAGAGGGGAGGAATATCAGCTAGAATTTAATAATATCAAATTATGGTTATGACACAGCACCATGATTTCTTTGTGTCTGAACTGTTATGAGTCTGGTGTTATTTGATTGTGTCCCTTTCAGGTGGGAAGAAATGCTGTGCAGCTCTAGAAACAAGAAACCAGGCAGAGAGTTGTGATTTTGTACAGGGGAAGAGCCAAATTTTTCCTTTCCAGTGGCTTGTTTTGCCTTACTTAGATACATCTGGTACTTGTTTATACAGTGAGTAATTAATCTATGAAATGCATTGTTGAAAGTTATCCTTGGGCCAGAAGATTAGTAGGATTCATATATAATCTTGAGCCATAGTTACCTCATGGGGGAAAAAAAATAATTTAGAAGGGATATAAACTTTCACTCTTGAGGGCTTTAATCAACCACTAATGACACAACTTGTGGAGGAAAACCTTTCCCTGTGGGCAGTTTTTTTCCATAATTATTATTTATAAGAATTTTTACACCTTCCTCTGACACCTCTAGGAGAGGCCAGAGTTTGAGTTTGCAGTAGTGGACGAGATGAACTGGAACATGCTGTGTTCCAGCTGGGGATGGGGTGGCTGGGAGCCTGGCAGGGGCAGGGAGCTGCTGTGTCCTGGGCACCAGGGACAGCCAGGCTGAGCAACTTCTCTGCCTAGGTCAGAACTCTGGTTTTCCCTACATTGCTCTTCTGATCTGGACTGGAAAAATCTTTCAATATTCATATCCAGGTCTTTGTCACCAGGTCTGTTAACAATCTATGAACAACTGCTTGGGTCAGTCCTTTATCTGCAGATTTTTCTTGTTCCTGTCCCTTTCCCCATTCCCTTTCCCCTTCCCTTTTCCCTTCCCCCTTCCCCCTTCCCCCTTTTCCCTTTCCCTTTCCCTTTCCCTTTCCCTTTCCCTTTCCCTTTCCCTGTCCCTGTCCCTTTCCCTTTCCCTGTCCCTTTCCCTTTCCCTTTCCCTTTCCCTTTCCCTTTCCCTTTCCCTTTCCCTTTCCCTTTCCCTGTCCCTTTCCCTTTCCCTTTCCCTTTCCCTTTCCCTTTCCCTTTCCCTTTCCCTTTCCCTTTCCCTTTCCCTTTCCCTTTCCCTGTCCCTGTCCCTTTCCCTTTCCCTTTCCCTTTCCCTTTCCCTTTCCCTGTCCCTTTCCCTTTCCCTTTCCCTTTCCCCTTTCCCCTTTCCCCTCCCCTTCCCCGTCCCCTCCTCTAAATAGTGCAATTCTTGATTTCTTGTGGTTTTATTACTCTAATATCACTCTTTGAGAAATTAATATGGCTTGTACTCTTTTCCCATAACAAAATGAGAATAAATTTATGGAGGTGAGAAGGGCTTAGCTGGAAAATGCTGAAACTCCAGCCTTTAAGTGTGGTTTGGTAGGTAGAAAAATGACCAGGATGATTGCAAGGCCTTCAGAATGAGCTGAAGCACAGGGAATAAAGATGCTGGGCCTCTTTACCTTAATTGCAAGTTAGATGAAGTTGCAGCAAGGGGCAGATTAAGTGTCAGCAGAGTATTTGTTCTATCACAAATAGCAGCAGGGGGTGCAGATTCAATTTTCAATCATTTCCTGACTAATGTCAACCACCTGTTATACATGCTGAGCATCCATAGATAGAATGTATCTCCAGTAAAAGTAAATTAATGAACTCGCTGTGCCATTACTGCAAATAGAAAATAAGATTGCTTGACATCAAGCTAAGAGAAATGCAAGAAATAAAACTGGCTAGAAATAAACACATGCAAAAATAAATACAGGTGTACTTTTTGTTTCATCTTGACATTTTAGACACTTTTTGTCCTCTCTAAAACAATAGCAAGATCACTTGCTATTTTTCTAGATAGCTTATTCTTCATCAAAATTTTTTCAGAACTTTTACTTAGTGATTTTGTTTCCTTTTTATATTTAATGAGAATTTCTGTTCATGGTCACAGCTCACCCTGAACTCAAACTTAAGACCAGGATATAAATCTCCTGTGCATTCTGAGTGGTTGATTTACTAGGGCAGCTCTTCTAAGAATTGGAAGGATTTTTTGAGCAACATCTGTAAAAAGGTTTTGAAATGTTCACAGTGTATGAAGAAATATTTTAAAGTGCAGTAAATGCTTCTTATGCTGCTGCTCACCAATTGTGCTACAAAGGAGAACTCATACTTCATTGATTCCTTTTGTGCTTTTAAGGCAAATTGTAGTTCAGTAAAATTCACTGTTAAATTTGGGAGCTCCTGTGTTTATGGGCTCACAGGACTCTTTTTGCCCTAGTAGTCACTTGAACACAGAATCTTGCAGAAGTGAGGAGGATATTTGCTGCAGTAAAAAGTCAAATAGTTAAACCTCTCTAATTCTTGCAACACTTTGGAAATATCCACAGGAGACTTTTTTTGTTTTTCATTAATTTAGCAATTAACCTGACATTAAAATTATGCAGCTGATAAGCATTAAATACATAATTTTGGTGGATTTAATCATCAGTGACATGTAAGTGTTCCATTGGATCAGGACTGATGTGCTTGGTGGCTTTGGATTCAAGCTGGGATGGAACATTTCCATTGGATGATGTTTTGCTGCAAGGGAAAAGGAAACTGTAATTCTTGAAAGGATTTTACCTTGCAGCAGGTGAAGTGGGGAGGACCAGCTCCTTTAAAGGGTCCCTGTTCCCAGCCTGTCCCTCTGCAGGGTGTAGCAGCTTTGGCCCAGAGCTCTGGGCAGGATCCATGGGCAGCGCCCACACTGTCCCTGTTTGCTGCTCTCACAAGCACAGCAGGGATATTGGGAATTTTCCCCTGTGGCTCCAGTGAGCAGAATGAGGCAGATGCCTTTACCTGCTGCCCCTGCTCCTCATTTCAACAGCAGATAAATGTTACAAGGCAGTGCAGAGATTGCTGCTGTTCCAGTTTCCTTCTTCTCTCTGCACTCTGCTATCCCTACTGCTTGAACTGCTGCAGCTGCAGGCACCAGCAGAGCTCTGAAAACATCCTAGAGATCCCATAGCATGCTGTTGTCCTTTCCTCACCCTCTTCTTTTTAGTCTGTCTGCAGGTTTTAAACTCCAAGGATGTTTTTAAAATACCCTTTTTTCTCCACAGAATGTTTTAAATGAAGTAACAGGGTAAGTGAGGTGTATGGATGGACTTCTCACAGGTCAAGTTTAGTTAGTTCTGCCATTTTCAGACAGGATAAATCCCTGGGAAACTTAGCTGGTATACAGAGTAATGATGGTTCTGTTTAGAATTTGTAAAATAATAGTAAAATAGTCTACTGAGAAGACTTTTGTTTAAAAAATAAAAAGAAAATACTCTTTCAGAGGGCATTTTATTAATGAGAATTACAATACTGGAAAATCTGTTATAGATTAGTGAAGAACAGTAACAGTGTATCCAAATGGAACTGGTTGGATAATTAAATTCATTTAATAGGTACTGAAATTTAAACCTCTTGATCCCTCTGATGTAAACATAACTCTTAAAAGTCATGGAACTTGATTCTAAAAGTGTAATGTGGGAGAGAAACACTGGGACAATGAGATTTCAGATACCCTGGGAGGAAATGTATTCAGGAGTTAAACAACAGGCATTTAAATAAAAAAGAAAAACGAACAAAAAAAAGAACAACCCCCAAAAGTGTAGCTATGAAATATAAAAAGAAACTTTAATAAAACCCTGTATATGTAGGTGTGCAGCTTATATGAGCAGTATTGAAGCAATATGATGGGGATAACCAAGTGACAACTAAGGGATACTTAAGATTGAAATCATTAAGGAACATCATGTTTTCACTATTCTTACACTCTTTACCTGTTCTGTATTGTCATGTCTGTTTTGGCTACATGTCCTGTTTTGGTTTCCTGTTTTCATGCTGAGAATCCCCAAAGATTCTCGTTCTCGTTATGGTTTCTCCGCTCATTAATAGAATTTTTTTTCAATAGTGATTACAATTTATAAAGTATGTCCACTGTAAAATTGTCTCTCCTTGATTTAGTGAAAAGGAAAATTATTTACTGAGTTTTAACACATCTTTTAGGAGGATCATACCAAATGGCTGACAGGCTATCTGCACAGTAGAGGGGAAAATATTTTAGGTTTGGTATAAATTATGAAGTCCTGACAGTCGTAACTGAGCTATGCCTCGTTTTTGTTTGCACTACCTAAAGTTATTGTTAAGCTTTTAACCATGGCTTCTGTTTCACTGTCCCCTAAAGTGCTGAAGGATGAACTTTCTCTCAAGCCCATGAATTAGTTGAGATGATAACAAATTTAAGACAACAGCTGGAACGTCTGTGAGAAAATAAATTGTTTAAAAGTACAGCATAAAAGTATATTATTAGTCCCAAAGTTCAGACAACACTTAAATGTTGATTTCATCTTATTGTCTTCCATGTTTATATCTGACTTCTGTGTCAACACTGGGTGATGCTGAAGTACAGAGATGTAATACATATTGTCATTTAATACAATGCCTTTTAACACAAAAGCACTCCTGTTTTACTATTCTTTAATTTATGGTGGGATCTCAAGAGTACCCAACTTCACTGAGCTTTCTCTCTCTATAAAGCTATAGCTGTCTTAAGCAAAAAGGGTGTGTTTTCATCTTTATTTGCTTTTATTTCTTTCTGCAGTCTGTTATTTTGGAATATAATGGCAGGGCTGATATTGGTTCCTCATATTTTGGCTGAGACTTTTTATCTTTTTCCCTTTTCAAAATGACAGTGTCCATTTCCTCTGTGTCTGTGTTTCAGCAGAGTTAGAGCAGATGAGTTCAAAGAGCAGCACTACTGACTTCTCCCTTCTCAAAGTGCTCTGTGGGAGGAGTGGGCTCACTGCCTTTAGAAGGTGAAGTTATCATCATGTGCCTAACTTTAGTGAAATAATAATTTCCATACCTTGAGATTTTTGGTGTTATTAAGATCTTGAAGGGTTTTCATTAGTTTCTGCTACAAGCTTCTTTGCTATGAACCTGTTAGAAAGAAGAAAGAGCAGAGCAGTCTGTAATTTGTAGTTTGTGGTGATTGGGAGGTGTGATCAAACACAAGCACTTAAGTGAATATTTGTATTTCAAGCAATTGTAGAATAGGCTTTTCCTTGGAAAGTGAACACTCTCTGTTTTTCTATATGCCATCAGCTGGTCATACTTTTACATATTGTTGCTTTCTTAGCTTTGGAGTAAAGAGATACCTTTTTTAGAACTTCTGCAGACTTTGTTACATTGAAAATGCGAAAAAGTTTTGAGAAACAAGTGGAAGTTACCTAATGCTTGATTTTCTGTAATACTTTGTCTAAACAGATCTTGGGTGAAATTCATAATGTAGAACAATGTTTCAGTTTCATCATAGTGCAGATTTAAACTAAAACAGTAAAAACCTCTGTCTGTCTACTGTCCTCTGCATTGTACTGTCACAGGACTCTTGCTAAGGCATCTCTTTAAATATTCTGAACTAGGACTTTGACCTGGTTCTTCTCCTAAAATCTTAGGGAAATGTATCACCCTTCCATCAACACAGGATTTGAACTGAAAGTGTGAATACAGCACATCCTTTCTGATAGTCTATATAAGAATATTATGAAATGGTGAACAAAATATACCAAAGAGTCAAAAATTTTTATGCCTTTTGGACAGATGATGGCACCTGTCAGACTTGGGTTTCTAGAGTTCCTCTTTGGCTAATACTATGGGGGAAAAATTGCACTGAAGAATAGAATGTTTGATTTTAATTCCTATTTATAGGGTATCTTTAGACCAGGAACAGCCCTAAGGCTTCAGTACTTCAGACCCTGGACCTACCTTGTCTCCATGGGCAGATGTGGTCTGATGGAAATGTCACAGAAGTTCAGATTCCATGCAATAATTTTATATATGAATATCATAAATCATGACCAATGCTGTAATTTTTTAAAGAGAGATTATTTTATGTGTAGAAGACCAGTTAACACATTTTAAGCAATGGCAATGCTGGTATTTCCTGGTTTTCAGAGATGGACTGAACAACGGTTTCCCATGGTAGAAGCTTTGCTGTAGATTTTCTTCTGGTAATGTAATTAGGAAGTATTGGCTCCAGTTATTGTAACTTAAAACATGTTGTCCTCAGCAAACTCGTTAAACAGGCATAGCCTTGTCTAAAAGGAAAACAGGGACATATAGTGTTTCCATGGAAACTCAGTTAAAATTCTGATTTGTGGATATGAGCATGATCAGCGCTTCAGAGCCTTCCATCCCTACAGATGCTTTTTATCTGCACTTTGAAACAGAATAAAGCAGGGAAATTTGTGTGAGACCCTTCTCTTTTTGCCTTTTGTGGCCATTTGTGACATTTTGTGACAAGAATCTATATAAGAATATAAATTAAATCTGTTTAAATATTCTTTATTGGAGGTTGTTATAATTTACTTCAACACTAATGTGTGGTTTTGATTTCCTTTTATTTTAAATAAAAGTAAGGAGGGATTTTCCCTTAGTGTCAGGCATATCAGCCCTGTACTGTAAGAGAATGGAGAAGATAATGTTTGCTTCCATTATAGATGTGCTGAGATGATTTAGTAGTTCTAGAAATTATGCTCCAGAACTCTTTTTATAAAACAGCAGAAATATAAAGCATTGATTGAATTTGCCTTAATTAGGAAATTAATTATGTTCTATAAATGTGTTGTAGCAGAACTTCCAGGAGAATCTTTGTCATTTGTAAATGTCTACATTTTGGAAAATGGTATTTCAAAGTTATTTAAATGTATATATATCATATATGGTATATCATGATATATCATATTCCTATATCTAGGAATATGATAGAGACTTCAGAATTACAGCCCAACATTTACTGATTGCAGTGTGAAATAAGTGCTTCTGAAAAGCCCACCAGGATCAGCCTGGTGCTCAACACCTTCCAGGCAAAAGCCCTAGCTGAATTTGCACCCATCAGGCTACTTATTAACAAGAGAAGCTATTTTGTATGATAAATCCTTAGTTTAATGTATAATCAGACATCTCCCTTTCAGAAACCTTCCTGATTTATTTCAAAGCTATTACATTAAAGAGGATTACATTTGGTGCCCATTATATTGATTTCCCTCAAAACTCCCAATTTATGCTTCTAAAATATGCCTTAAGACTGTATTGACAGCTAAATCCTGCTAATCATCAGTATATAAATTATAATAGACTACTTGTTGAAGCATCTGGATAGCAGTTTATGTGAAGTATGGTCCAGTTGTACTTTTATGGTGAAAGTCATGTCAGCACTTAGACTATTTCCAGGAGTTAATAACTCACCCACAGAAGTTCACTTATGATCATGACTTGGCACACAGGTCTTGGGCAATGCTAACATTTTATGAAAAACTTTTAAAGTGTGTCAGTGCCTTCTAATTTTATCAGTCTCAACATTTTTTAAAAGCCTTATTTCTTTGGAGTTTTTTCTTGAATTATCAATTAAAAACATTTTTTAGTTTTGTATTTGGTCATAAGTTGGTCAATATATTGTTCTTTTTATTTTGTGGCTTTAAAGAGGTTGATTTCATCTTTTTCTAATGAAGAAAATAAGCTGTTGGCTAATTTTCAGCAGTGTGAAAACACCTCTTCATACACCAGATCAGCCTGAAGCAACCATCTCTGCTGGCACTTAGGCAGGCTTATGTAGCAATTCTGAAGATGGTGATTTCTTATTTTTCCTGAAATCTGGTATGACAAGTAAATAGAAAGTTTTCATTCCACCCCTGATTGCTTGGCCTCTTGGATGGCATTAACTGTTTCCCCGTTCATGGGCATGAACTTCTACACATTAAATAAAGCAAAAGATAAGTTATTTTCCCCAATACAGGGGGAAATTTATTTCCTCAACACAGGTCATTGCTGAGAGGTATAGGTAACACTTCTTGGCCACGTTTCAAAATTGTGGCAATAAAATTTTCTTATGAAATAAATTTAAGTAAATGTGAAAATGTTCAGATTACAACCAGTGTTAATCCATAATTTTAGAAACTGACTTTCAAGTGAGGTATTTGTAATATACTGAACACATCTTGAAAGATGTTTTTTTTTTTTTTTTTTTTTTAATATAAGACATAAAAAGTAGGAGAATACAAAAGAGAAGAAAATTTATATTTCAGTATACTGGAAAATCTCTGTGTTATTAGTCTGAGATTGCTTTCTATTCGTGATGTGGTTTAAACCTCCAGTTCAGGAGATTCCAAGAATGCCAGTTTACAGCTCTAATGCTGACTCCTGTTTTGCTGAACCAAGATGCAGCTGTGTTCTCTTCTACACAGATATTGAATAAAAATACATTTTTGATCCAAAAATGAAAAAAGAAGGCATGCAAATCTGCTTTTGCAAATACTCTTCATGGAAAAGTTTAAAATATGTGTCTTTTGCTGTTACTGTTTTTTTAAAATTGTTCAGTGAAAGACACAAACTAAATGAGGTTGCAAATCCACCAGTGTTATTTTCTTTGAACTTGCAACTGCAGAACACCATGGTACTACTCAATTTCAAACACATAAGGATATGTGCATTTAGTCTTTTGGACACAGAAATCTTTTTATTCTTTTCTAAAACTGTAGATTGTCGCCACGTGGTTAAACAGCAAAAACATGGTTAAAGTAGTGATCTTAGAAAAATAAAAATATGAGAACTATTCTGGAGCATTACAGTAAACATTTCATTTATGAATCATTTATGAATTCATTTCTCCGGGTGACAACAGATAGAACAAGAGGACACAGTCTCTAGCTGCGTCAAGGGAGAAGCAAGTTAGAATTAAGAAGGAAGTATTTTACAGAAAGAGTGATCAGATACTGGAATCATCTACCCAGTGAGGTGGTGGAGTCATCATCCCTCGAAGAGTTCCAAAAAAACCTGGATGTGGCACTTGCTGCCATGATCTAGTTGAATTGTTAGAACATGGGTTGGACTTGATGATCTTATAGGTCTCTTCCAGCCTTGAATTTCTGTGATTCTGTGATATATGGTGTTGAAAGGCTGGAGATTTTTATTCATTATGGGGTCCTTCTGATGTATTATTTGACTTCAAGTAGCATGACTCATATTTTCAGCAATTCAAAGTAATTTGCTAATCACAGGATAGCACAAACAGTTTGTAGAGATTATCACTATTCTTGTTGTTATGACTCAGTAAATAAGAGATCCAAGACTTATTTCCAAATGGTGTGGTTTGATAAAATGTCAGTGTTTGCTCATTCAGTGTCCCAAGCCTGGTTTGACTAATGAGATTCCATAGATCCATAGACCTTGTAAGGACACAAATCCCCTGGTGACAGCAGCAGACAGGGAGTGGTTGGTGCTCAGTGTGTTCTGTAGGCTGGAAATGTTGGATTGGGTCAGATCCCTCCCCCTGGAGGGGGGGACTGGACAGAGAACTCATGAGTTCACTTTGGTGTGGATGCCATTACATTTATCCTCAGTGTCTCCAAAGTATTCTGTGTCTGGCAGCAGCACAACTTTTACCCATTCTGCTTTGACAGGATTGCAGTTTGGGAGGGGTAAACCACCTTGGAAATTATGATGGAAGCTTTGCCCATGTCTGAGGTCAGCCTTCTCACAAAGCTGAGAAATGTAGAAACAATTTTGTTTTTGTTAACCTGTTGAAGTAGTAGCCAGAATCAAGCCTGCAAATAAAACATGATCAAGGCTTGCATGTGTTGTGTTTTAGTCACAAGTGGAAGCAGAAAGTCTTATATATCCTAAGAGAATCCGGTCACAGGATAGTCAGATAAATATCCCAGTTTCTGGCTCTTTGTCTGGACTTTGAGCCTCTTAGGGTTCCTTAATTGCCAGCTTGAAACCACAGCCTTTTGGCTGAGATGGAAAGGTAGCCTGGCTGTGCTGCTCTGAACTAGGACCTCAGCTGTGAGAAGTAAAGCTTTTTCTGAGAACTTGACAAGTCCTGGATCTTCCCTTAAGATTTGTAAAAGTGCTTATAAATCCATACTGTTCCTATTTTTCCTTTCAGTCATGGGTAGTACTCAAATTGCAAGAAAACCCTATAAAACTAAAAAATGGTTAGGGAGTTATAAAAATACTCTCACTGCTTCATTATTTTAGCATTACTGTGGTCAGATTTCAATCTTCACATGCTTCCTATATCGTTGGAATTCAGAATTATTTGTCAGAGCAGTGGCTGTGCTACGACATGCTGGAAGAAAGTTGAAGGCTCATAGGAGTTCATAAAAGCTCTGCCACCAGCAGAGTTTCCTCTGTGATGATTCCTGCCTTGTTTCTGTAGGCTGCTGAAACTTCCTGAGGCTAAAAGTAGTACTAGTCAGTTTTCTTTTTTCTTTTTCTTTTTTTTTTTGGGCTTCCTTTCTATTTTTCTTTTGCTAATGCAATGAGCCAGGTGCCAGTAGGTGTCAGGTATTTTCTGAAGTCACAGGGAGGATGCTCCAGACACCAGACAGGGCTGAGCTGTGCCCTGCCTCACCCTTTTCTAACTGGGCCACCTAAGCCCCTCCTTTATGCTGTCACTGCACTCCTTGCATTCCTCAGGAACAAGGCACCTCCCTGTCCAGCAAAGTGCACCAAGTGTAAATTTTCATACCCAGGGGTTACCTTCCTCCAGGCTTATGAGAGGTTTGTTTCAGGGTGTTTTGGTTTTTTTAAAAAGTTACAGATGGATTCTCAAGTGCTTCCCTTGAGCTTTGCTCCTGGTGCACAAAGCTGATCCTGGGGTAAGTGAGCAGAATTCTGTGGGAGCCTTTGTCACAGTGTTGGCAGAACATCAGCTGCTCTCCTGTAAAGTTTGGGATACAGGGTGATTGTCTCAATGCTAATTTACAGATAACCTTTTCTCTCCAACATCCCCTGTGAAGATTCCTGAAAAAGCAATGGACTTCCAGTCACCAGTGTCTATATTTTTTTTATGTTTACACTCAATTTATATCCTTTTTGAGTTTCCTCCTTGCTCCTGCTGCTACTTCATTAGTCCTGTAGAAGGAAGATGTGTGTCAGGGAGTCAGAGGGAGTCTGGTTTTTGATGATGTTCCCAGACTGCCCTCCACAGCTCAGTTTGTCAGGGCTTGGCTGCAAACCAAGCCCTTCAGCTTTCCCTGGTGCTTTGAGTTTGGATGAACTTCGGCCTCCCAGCAATCATCATCCTGCTCCCCTTTCAGCTTGGCCTCCCTGCAGCTTCCCAGCATCTCCTCCCCTTCTGCTCCAGCTTGGCCTCCACGAAACACCATTTCCTACCTGCTGCCTTCCTCTGGCTTGGTTGTCTCCATGCACACATCATCTTCCACTAATTCTAAAAATCTTCTGGAAGAAAGCATCAGGCTTGAAGTTTCTGAGTAAAGAGGCAGAAGTTCTCCCATTTAAGGGGAATTCACTCATTTACATCCTGCGTCACAATAGCTCTGATGAAAGAGGTAGTCTTTATGTTGCTAAATCTTATGTGGTCAAAACTGTCTCACATAAAAAACCCCAATAGTTAAATAGGACTTAAAAATATCTCTCAGTCATTCCACTTACTTGATGACAAAAAGATAAAGGTAAGATGCCATAAATAATACAAGATTTTTTTCCCAGCTTATTGTTTAGAATCCAAACCTGGGTGATAGTTGGGCTTTGAGATATTTTTTGACACTATATCAGGCTCTGTAGCTCAAACTGAGATGGAAAAAGTAGGTGCACATTTACATGGATTTCAAAGGATTTAATAATAAAATATTTTTAAAGTATTAAAATAATTTTAGAGTACTTACATATGCAATAGACATATTGTGGAATGGACAAGAAGGTTCCACATCGAGAAACAACAAAGTTAGTTGTAAAAACATTAGAAATTGTCCCGGAGTTAAATAATAAAATATTATAAAACCACAACACAAGAAAACAACTCACAGCAAAGGACAGTTTCTGAAAAACAATAACATCTTATCCAAATGAATAATAGATACCTTATTTTTGCTGAGGTAGGAACCATGCTTTATTTTAAGAAAAACAGAAGAAGTTTGCTAAATAGTTCAGTCCATTTTTGGTCAATTTGGCTCTTTTATTACAGGCTACCCATAACATCTCACTATGAGGATGGCTGGTGTAACCACCCAGGACTGAGACTGCCTGATGCTTTCAGACATAAGTTGTATTTTCAGTATATTAAAAAATAGCCAGACTTAAAACTGTTAGGCTGGTTTTTGTTATTGTTGTTGGGGTGTTTACATCAGAGTCAGTCATTCCAGGTAATAAAACATACATTTTTCATATTATGATATAATTCTGAAGATCTTCTCTTTGAAGAGAGGAACTGAAAACAATGAGCAGGGGTGAGAAGAGAAAAGTGTAGATAAAAGGGGAAAGATCACTGAGAGGGAAGCTAAGTGAAGTGTGGAGTTTGGAAAGGTGAGACTGCATTTTACTGTGCAAGGGAAACTGAACCTGGGAGCAGAAGCAGTCTGAGAAGTGCCCAATTCACAAGTGCTTGTTCACATTTTTATATATCCTGCATATGACAAGGAATGATTGCCACTGAGAGTACAGCTATGTTGGGTGATACTGGAGCATAACTATTTCCTTATTACATAACTATATTATTGTCTATAATAATATCTACATAACTATGTTATAGAGAGGTCTTGTTGGAATACCTCTAATTTGTTAGCTAAGACTTCCTGGAATTGAGGGGAGAAAAATATCTAGATGTTATTTTTAACTATTCTAAATAAAAACCCTATGTCTTACAACATTTTTTATCATCTTTAGTGGTAGGTGGGAGTCTTCTATTAACCTGTATTGGCTGTTCTTGGCAATTATGGTGTTTATTTCTCAGGATTGTGCATTGGGCTGTAGAGTCAGTTTCTCCTTCTTTGCCTGAGCTAAATGCTGAAGATGGGTTTTTAACTGAAACATATTTAGAGTATAAATAGAAGGGAAATGAACTTTTTAAAAAGTATTTAAGTGTGTTCTGGAATATTTCACGTGTAGTTATTGGATATTTTAAAAGATTATAATCAGAGCTAATACTACAATAGAGAAAGAAGATAATTTTAAATAGTTTCAGCTCAATACACAAAGGTGATACAGATTGAAAAATAATCCTGCTACTAGTCTGTGTCCAACATTTCTCATTTTGAAGCCAAGTTAAACCTCTTTTAAGATAATTCCATTGGAAATAGGAGGCCAAAATGTTCTTATGATTTTAGGCATCTTTTATGTATGAGAGAGAGTCTTAATCTCTACTGTATTCTGTGGGAAAAGGAATGGAGACCTTAAAATATTTTTGTAACCTTGCTGATCTAGTGCTTATATACAGTGTTATAGTGTATAGCTATTTCAGAGAATGGAAATCCCTTTAGCTTTTGCTACTTTTTCCTATAATCATGTATTTGGAATCCATTTGTCAGGTTTGTAGGGAGACTCAGCTCCTCTCTTGCCTGAAATAAATCAGTCTAATCTATTTTCCTCTCGTATTTTAAGTAGGAAATTATTCTTTTTACTCAGAACCTAAGAAGGCTTCTAATTCTTTGCACAGAAGTAATTTGCTAAGGAAGGATTTCCTTATCTTCCTGTCTATTTGCTTAACCACAGAGATTGAAAGGAACACAAGCAATCCTGATCTATTCTCAGCAGTTATTTGTTTTGCTTCATGTTTGCCTTGATTCTAAGCAGCCCTGAGCCATGCAGCATTTGAGCACTTCCCAGTAGTTCCATCTGAAAGCAACCCACTGAGAGAGTGAAATATTACCTTCAGCCATGGAATCGATGCACAAGGAAATTACTTATTTAACAATAATTATCAGTGAGCCAGGAATTTAACTTTGTCCTTCTCAACCATCTGTTATTTCATAGGGTCTGCACTGCAAAAATAGCAGCCACTTTATTAAACAGAGAGAAGGAATCTCATGGAGTTAAATAACTGTTTTCTGTAGGCAGAATTAAAGGTTTTTTATTTCCATCACCTAAGTAAATTTGCTAATGTGACTAAAACAAAAGATTGGATTTGCAATATTTGTTTGAAATTATACATTTTGTGTTACAAAACACAAACTACCCCTCTCTCAGCTCCCATCAGTTGTTCTCCTGCCTGCCCTCAGCTCCAGCCCACCCTGCTCTGTGACTCTGGAGAAAAGGCAGCAGTGGACACAAAACTCCTTTTTTCCTGGCTGAACAGTTTTTATCCTTTGGCCATTTTGGTTGAACCAAGCCTGCAAATGTGGAAGAATATTTCATACTTTGAAGTGTACATTCCACAGAAAAGTCAGTTAGAGTTTTTGTTATTTGTGGCAGTTTCTGGGTACCTTTCTGAACAAGATTTAGAAAAATCTCAGTGCAATTTCAGCTTTTTAATCTAAATCTCTGTGGTAGCTGTTACACCCAGAAGGCTAAACTAGGAATTAGAGACATGGGAGATATAATTTGAAGTTTTCCTGTTTCCTTTTCCCCTCTCATGTAGGCAATTTGTAAAACACAGATTTAATGGTGGTTTGGAGCACAGATATTTTGTTCAGAAGTTGTCAAGTGCTGAAGGATTAGGGATTGCTCAGGAGAATATAATGGCTCAAAAACCTTTTGAAGTATATTTGAATAGCTCTTACGGCATTAAATGGCCAATCAAAAAAAATGTTGTGTTCTAGTCACAAAGTTCTTGAAAAGCTCAGGAGGAAAAAACCTGCAGAAGTGCTTTAGTATCACATGAGGGGTTGAAAAGAAAGTAATTTCCTATACTTAACACTGTTAATTCTTTCAAATCTGGAGGCATTCAAATAATTTTTGGCTGAGTTTTAGTAACTATTAGTAATTTTCATTTATTATATATTATGTAGGATATAGAACATTTAGAAGCTGTGACAGGGAAGATCCTATGTGGAATTGTGCAGGGAACGATGTGTAAATAAGACAAAACTCTGAGATTAAAATCTCATACTAAAATAGACCTCTCAAAAAAACTGCCTAATGCTGCTTTCACTGTGCCATTTTTGTGAGATGTGTTCTCTCCTCCTACCCTGCAAGCACAGGTAGAGATCACAGAATCATTAAATGGGAAAAGACCCTTTGGATCATCAAGCCCAACTGTAAATCAAGTCCAGCCATCATGTACTTGACATCATGTTCATTATTTAATACCAAGTGTAAGGATTTCAAAACTAATTGAGGAATTACTTCACAAGAGGAATATCTTAAAATGTTGCTGTTGTAATGTTGCATTACCTTGACCAGAGTAGATGGTTTCTGTTTTACCCTCTTTAATGCCATCGTACCTCAGAGATTAGTGATACAACTCTTTTTTGAAGGTTGGTAGAGAAATTAACTGATTTCTTCTTTTAAGGCAGGCAGTAGCTAAATTGATAATGCCTATACCTTCAGTTTCTGCAGAAGTTACCCTACTGCTGAAACTGTGAAATCTACTCAAGTGAGAGCAACCCCAATATTTCTCACTATCTTTTATTTTCCCTCACAGTCTGTCCAAGAAAGCATCAAAATCTTTGAGCTGCTGCTATGAAACCAAACCTGCAGCTGGCCCTTCTCATCCTCATGGAGAGGGAGGCTCTGCATTTCACAGAAATTAATCCCAGCATTTCAATTGTTGTTCTGCTGCAGCGTTCCGTTGTGACTCAGTGGAACGTGCTCGTGGAACCTTTCACAGACGAGCTTTGCTGTAATTCTCCTGTCACTGTTTCAGATTCTGTTGTGTGGTAGGTTTTGTACAGGACACAGAAAATTCCCTGTGCATACTGACTCTCTTTGTAAGGAAGGTTCTAAGATGTACAGTGATCACTTTTCTACAAAACTTTTACCTTTAAATCAGAATCATAAGATAATTTAGAGTTGGAGGGATCTCCTGTGCTCATTGAGTCCAAAATCCTGCTCAAATTTGTATATACATATAATTTCCTTAGGGGAGAATAAGAGTTTTGCCTCTTTAATTAATGTTTATTTTACTTCCATTACCTTTCATTAACACTTTTCAAGAGCAGCAGTTTTCTGGTTGCTGGTATCTCTAACAGTGTGAACTCCAAAGGGCTAAGCTTATCAGGACCTTAAATGAGCAATATCTGAGTACAGTGCACACAGCTCTGTACAAGAACATGAGATTGACGCTTCCCATGCTGACACAGCATCCAGAAGTGACGGGATTTCCTTGGGGAAAGTTCCTGAAAGTTCCTGTGTGTGTGGTTTTTTGCCTGCATTTCAGAAAGAAAAAAGGTAGGATGTGCCAGCAGTTAACCCAAAGGCAAGCAGTAGATGAAGCAAATGAGCTGCTTGGCTGTCAGACAGCATCTTCTCATGGACCATAATATTAATTCATAGATAATGAAATGTAGCTAGAGAGTCTCCTCTGGTGTTTATTCGAAAGGAGAACTGGATTCCTCTCCTTGCTCTCTGAAGCCAAACCATCCATGAGTTACAGATAGCAGAAAAATTCCTTATGTAATTTCACATCCCATTGTCTCAGTCCATTACAGATTTCATTTCACATACTTTTCCCTACCTGCTAACACAAAATCAAATATGTGCATGACATCAGTGTGTGTGCATTTGCAAAAGCAAGTACCAATAATCTAAACGTAAATATGTTTTTAAACTATTCCTGCTGTTGGCCCTAGAGGAGGAATGAATACATGAAATTTCATTCAGTTTTCCAAAACAACTTTTTTTTGAGGCTTTATTTTTTAAAAAAAAACATTAATATCTAGGAGTTAGATCTTCAGACTTTTAAAACTTTTTTGAATTATTTCAGTTTGGGCAAGTGAAACAAGAAGAACCAACTGCTTTTGGAGCTTCTGCAAACCTGAGTGCTTTATATTGCTTTTCCATAGAAACAGTGATAGGAACATCAGACCAGGCTGGAAGAAAGGTTCATTGATATTTGGCAAAACATAATCCCACCTGAGATTATGAGAAACATATAACTTAAACCAGTAGTGTCTTGAAGAATGATTTTTTTAAATTACAATTCATTACGGTTAATATAATTTTAAAAAAATTTTATGGCCAGTAAGATTTGTCAGATACTTCCCTTTTACAGAATTACACGTAATACTCTGAACTTCCATTTTTTCAAACACATTTTTAATGCTTTTTGTGTTCCACTGATAATTTATGTATTAAATGACCTCAAAACAAATCATCACTTGAAGTGTCAACCAGCATCTTCATGTTGTTTCAAAAAACCTTCACGAGTTTCAGTAGAAAACACATTGTGTGGGTTCCCTACAGCTATGTTGATATCAGTGAAATATAAATGAAATTGGTGTGAACATAAATATGTTCAGCTTGTGGTTCTTTGATATTAACTATGGAGACATGCAATTTGAATTTTTTTTTCTTGTTTGCCATGTGTATTCTTCACATTATACAAGCATCTTTCTGTTTAAATGGTTTAAAATAAGACTCTGCGGTCTCTTCAATTTAGTTAATTGGGGTTTTCTATTTTAGGTTTAACTTTATCTTTTCATAATGAAACCTTTTCTTCCTTACTAATTTTAAAGAATAATTTTGAAGGAATTAAGCATGCTGTGTTTATTTATTTATTTTTCTCTTTCCTAGCTGTAGGTATCCAGATGAAACTTGAATTTTTCCAGCGAAAATTTTGGACTGCAAGCAGACAGGTACATTTTAAATTGAAAGTTTTTTTGTCATTGAATCCACAACAGTTTTTTAACTGTGGAAGTGGTGATCTTGTCAGAAGCAAAATATTGTAAAGAAGCAATGTATTTGAAGACTTGTTCTGGTTTTATATTTGGATACAGAAAAGGAGAATTCAGTGATGAAGAGCAGTTTCTTGATTTTTGGAAGCAAGTTGAAAGTTTATTAATTTTTGGCCCCAATACATAAGGAATTATTTTGTTGGTACATGGTTTTTCTCCCTCAGAGAAAGTCTAAAGAGTAAACAGAAATGTGGAATTTGTTTCTAATGATAGCAGAATCATGACTTCTCACCTAGGTTTTCTCTCTAACACTAAGTAATCAGGTTAATTAACAAAACTACATTACTGAATCATGGTTGGCACTCACACTGCTCAATAAAATGTACCTAAACCGTTCAGGGATTATAGAATTTGTACTCACTGAAGAGGATAATCAGGTACTTTCTGAGGATTAGGAGAAGCCATCCCTGGTTTGAGAATCGACTGTAGTTGTGCTGTTACAGAAAATAAACCCTGTCCCACCCCTGCTGGAGAATCTTCTCTCATCTATGAATGGCCCCAAAGATTTAGAGTATGGAGGAGATCCTGGTGTTTAAAGCAGCTGAAATTGTCACAGTGTGAATGAACCCTTTCTCTGCAGAGAGAAACAGAACACATTTGGTGAACAATTCGAAAGTTTGCTAGTCATTTTTAAAATTAATTTATATAAAGATGTAATCAATATAATCTCCTTTAAAATTTTGCTCATATGAATTTATATAAAGTTTTATTTTTTAATCATCAAAGACAGAATTGAAAATATTGATTTTATTTTTTTTATCCTCTGTAGTGTGCATCTCTTGATGGCAGATGTGCTATAAGTTGTGATGATGAAGTAAGTATTTAACAGATTTTTTCCATTTTATATCTCTACTCCAGTAGAAGATACAGTTAATGAATTTAATTTGAACATCTCATTGTACCTTATGGTCTTTACCACCTTGTAAATATTACACTGTTTGGATAGTGAGACTTTTTTATGCCTGTTACAGGTACCCACTGAATTACAAGGCTGACTCCAGTACCTCAAATATGTGCTGCAATAATTTCTGCTTTGTGAATCCACTTTGGGAAATAATTTGAAGCAGTGCTAAGGCATCCACTTTATTGTTAATGAAAAAAAAAAAGCCACTAGCAGTTTAAAGTCTTCAGCTGGACACCAGCAGGAACCATACATGTAGAAATGTAGTAATAGTGTGGACATTGCTGATTTAGAGATTCCAGACTTTTCCTTAATGGCAAAACACACTGTTGATAGGACTCAAACAAATATCACAGCTCCTCTGGTGAGTCTGTTGACTTTCACAGCTTCTCTCAATGGCAAGAAAATATCTGCTGAACTTTTACAGTATAAATTAAAGCATTTAAAAGTAAACATGATGACATTAATGCAAATTGAATGGCACAATAGTCAATAAATATTAATGACTATTAATAATAACATGATAATTGTAAGTATAATTAAAAATAAAGGGAGTCAAGTGATGAGTGTGTGATACCTTTGATCCTAATATAGAGACACCCCATTAATTAAAAATACCTTTTTTCTTTTCTTGAGAACTTTGAATTTGCTCATTTATTCTTGTTTTCCTGATGCCTCATGTTTTATTTGCATGTTCTGTTTTCTTTCTATTTCATTTTTGGTTTCTTAATACACATTACATTCCATTACTGTTATTGTACACTGGAGCTGTGAAAAATACATAGAGGACTTGAACTGCATCAAAGTTTCTGTAGTTCAGATGTGTTCTCAGACCTCAGTTAACATTCTTGCTGTGTTTATTCTGGACTTCATGCCTGCAGTTTTACAAGCTCAGGGACTCTACGCCTATGGAACGTTCCCTTGAAATCTGAAATTCACTGAACTTGAACCTTTGGGCAAACCTGAGCATAGTTCCCTTCCAATACCTGTGAAACATTGTGAATTAGAGCTCTTTCATACAGCTGTAGTCTATGCAAATGCTGTTATCCCATGCATAAAACTTGTATCAGAAATCTGAGATTTTCTAGTAATGAGTAAATGCATTCTGCTGCCCTTTGTCCATGCTAAAGTTAAATTACAAGCTACTTCTTTCACACAGTAGTAATAGTGGAAGTTATTTATCTTGCTGGCAAGTGGTGAATGAATGGTTCTGAATGAATTTTTTTTTCCTAGTTAATATTTCTAAAATGGATTGAAATAGAAACCCTCTTATCTTCACATTCCACAAAAAATATATAGATTCCATTTATTGCATTATGCCTGTTTCCAATAACAGTGCTAAAAAATTAATTTCTTTTATAGTGATACAAATGTGCTAGTGAGTAACCAAATCTTACAGATTTGAGACATGGCCACTAATTCTTGAGTTGAGCCAGTCTTTTCCCAACAGCACATAAGCCATAAACTATGAAAACAAGCCTACACTTTTTCTTGTCCAGCATGACCTCTTTTATTTATTTTCTATACTATGGAGAAATATTGTTTCTAAAGCAGTATCTTTATAATAATCTTTCATGCATGAGGACTGCAAATACGTATCCTCAGAAGATCTCAGTGTTGACTCAGCTCCTCTCCTGTGCAGTCAGTGGGAGGTTTCAGGCTGGCTTTGGGGAGAGCAGAGCTGTGCAGTTGGAGCCTGAATCTGAAATTCCATCCTTCACACCCCGCTGGGATGGAGGAGCTGCCTCTCTGAATGCATCAGCTCTGCTCCGTTCCTGGCCTGCACCAGCAGCTTTTCACATTGCATCTGCCAGCTTTGGGCTTTCTAGCAGACCAAAGGTGCAAAATGAGTTGTTTCCACTTCCTTTCTGACAGGTTTTCTGCCACTGGGCTTGCCTGTACCTTGGGTTGTCCTTTTAGAATGAATATCCTGCATTTGCATTAGGGAATGATGTTCATTCTCAACTTTTGCCAGATTGCAGCTTCAGGGTTTTTTTTTTAAAACCTTCACTTCGAGCTAGCATTTCTGCAAGTTTCTCCTCTTTGGCCCCACAGAACAGTGCTAATATGTGGCCAGAATGAGAATCAGGCACATCTGAGCATCTCTGGAAACATCAGACTGCATTTTCCCAACTTGCACAGCTACAGCTGCATGGGGCTGCTTTCCTCCCTAAAACAGCACAGTGATCTTGCTGGATGTGCAGAGCACAGCAGAAAGCATAATTTGTCATATTTCTGTAAAAATCTCCCCATTTGCTGCAGGCAAGGTTTTGAATCAAAAACAAAGCCAGGAGGATTCCTGTATTGAAAGCCATTTTTGGCTTATTTTTTCCCTTTTATACGAATGTCATGGAAAATTCAATAAGCAAAGATAAAAATGTTGCTGATTTAGACCAACAATAGAAGTACAATAAAGATTTAACACTGAGATAGTTATTTGGCAAACCTGAGGAGAAAGTGGGTTATATCAAGGTTTCAGGGTTTGAGTTAAACCTCATGTTGAAACTCTGAAGTGCAGTAATTAAAACTTTGCCTGTAGCAAGTAATTCTGTGAGGTTAAAATGGTGCATGTGTGTGTGGAGGGAAGCTCTGATTTGGCTTTACCTTGTTTTATACAGTTCAGACGTCTGACCTACCAAAAGCTAACAGTCCTGCCTCTAAACCCAGTTCCCAATTAAAAATACAATTTGAAAAGCTTTAGGAGACCTGTGGGGCCTCTTTTACAGAAGTTTCTGGTCCCATCCCCCAGTGAACAAATTAAAAAATACTGCCTGGTCCCCTGTTGGTTCTGCAGGCTGACACTGTGTTTTCATTAGTGCATCGTTAGGGTAATGACATTGTGCTGATGTTTTTCTCCAAATACAGAAGAGGCCATCAGGAGCACAGAAGTTCTCTGCCTTTGCAAACTTTGCTATAAGGGAAACTTCTAAGAAGGGATTATGAAACCACAAAATTTTGGTTTTTATGTTTGTTTGTAATTATATTATATCCTCCAATTCTGTAGACATCTTTGTTTAGTTTTGCATGAAAAAAGCGTACAAATTAAATTGGATGATATCCCATAACCAAGACTACACTTATTTTGAGTTTATGTAAAACCTTATAAAAACCTGAATGTTTTAGCCATTTATAATTGACTTAGAAGTAAATATATAATTAACTTATTTCTGTGTCCTAAAATCAAAAATTAAAATAGTGTTTTATTATTTTTCAGACAATCAACTGTTACCTAATAGATAACAATGGATTTATTTTAGTGTCTGAAGACTATCAACAGGTAAGTGTAAGATTTTTGTTGAGACTTCTCATGTAATATATTAATCTAAAATTACTTTTTTTTTAAAATAGGCCACCATCTGAAAATGGTAAGGAATTAGCAACATAAAAAAAATTCCCTCTACAAAGAATATAAGCTTTATTCTCACTGGAGCTCAGTTTCTTTCTCCCATTGGAGCAGGGTCTGTTCTTAAACTCATAAATGTTCTCTTTAAAGACCTTTCTTGCTGCAGAAGTGTCTGTCTTCGGTAAGAGGCTTTTACTCCAAAAAAAAAAAAAAATCCCTGTGCCATTTTTGTCACATGGAAAGGTTGGGAAGGGAGAGGGGGAGGACACAGAGCTTTTACATTCAAACTTAAGATAATGAGATTTTACATAGCTGTTGGCTGAGGAGTTTGTTTTCTGAAGGGGATTACAGTCATTGAAGGATTAAAATTAAGCACTCAGCATCACAATGGAGAGGACCAGAAATATGATTATGACAGAATCATAGAATGTTTTGCTCAATCCTGCAAACCTTATAAAGGAACCATCACCATTCTCGTTAACTTTTGCCTGAAAACTGATGGGATGGTCCCCCAGTCAGGCCAGGATTGTTTGAAGTTGAATTGTTTTATGTGTTGGGACTGTGAATACGAATAGCCACACTCCTATTTTGCCCTCAGCTGAATTTTGTTATGATGAGCATGACCTAAGAAATACACTCATTATGGAATAATCTTGATACACTGAAAACCTGTTTGCCCATTTCCCCTTTAGTTGTTGGTGCTATTTACAGATGCAGAGCTGTGACTTGTGCCAGTGATTGGCCAGCTCATAGCTGGCTATGGCCAGTGATGATTAGGAAGAGATGTTTCTTTTGGTACTCACCTGATAAAAGCCATTACTATTCCTTTGAATAGTTTGGACAACTGTTGCACCAGAAGTAGGCTGGAAATGTATTCTGACCTGTTTTATTAGTTAAATGTATCCAAGTCAAAGAGGGGCAGCAGGGAAGTCTCTGTGTTTATGTAAATTTATAATAAGATTACATTTGTGTGTGTCTATTTTATATATAGTATAATGTATATTTTATATATAGTATAGTGTACATATATTTTATATATGTATAGTGAGTAAACAGATTGTTGTGGGTAGAGAAGGAATAGAGAAATGGGATGATGCCTTACCAATTCCTGACCTGTCTGGGGTTGCTTCAGCACTGTTTTTCTATCTATCAGCTTTCCAAACATGACCTGAACTGCTCCAAGAATCAGGTTTTGGGGCAGAGTAATTCTGCGTTGCAACTAAATCCTGATGTATTAAAAAAATGCTAACCTGAGTGTAACTGCCTGGGGGAGAGCTGGCATTTACAAAGGGAGCTTTTGTGGAGAGAACTGTCACTGAAATGTCTTCATCAGACTGGTGCACAAGCTGACAAATCAGGTTTATTGCTATCTAAGGTTATGTGGGGCATTTATGGTTTGGAGTTTCTTGACGTTGCCCGCCTCTCCAATCGTTAGGGTAATCTTTCTTCATCAGTCAGCCAGGGCTATTGAAGCTGGTATTTTTAGTCATGTTCCTTGTGTTTCTAGGAGACTTTACATACCCATATGTTTTGGAAAATGTTCCAAGGTTCCCCTGAGGAAAAGAAGGGGGAAAAAAAGGCAATACTTGCCTTTTAGGTGGAGGAATGCCTTTTTTTAGCTGGGGCTGTAACTTTTCTGCCTGCCAACTCCCAGGTGCATACTTGAGGTCAGCTAAGTTCCTTGTAATGGAATTGGGGTTTAGTTCATACAAAACCTATGGAATCCATGCAATTTGAGAGTGTAGTGCCCTTTCCCCCTCATAAATTGTGGGATCTCTCCCTTTAAACAATGAAGAGAAATATCCAATCCTCCTGGGAGCTGAGGCTCTAAAATAAAACAGGTCTTCCCAAGGTAGAAAAGTGCTGTACTTGCAAGATTTTCCACTGTCACAGGAATGGCTGCAGATGATGGAGTCACTTCCATCTTGCTGACCAAATTTATAACAGCAATGTTTGTTTTCTCAACAGAGATTTATTTTTATTAGTCCACAAGTACTGAATAGGGACAAAATGAGTAATTCATCAAGCTGAGTGGTTTTAAGTATGAAATGACTCTGAATGGAGTTAAAATTTATAGGATTGATGAAATGTACTGTTCCAGCTCCTTAAACAGGTCATACAGGAATTATAAACAATGTTTTTTAATGACTGTTTATGAAATCCTCTCACAACCTGTTTATATCTTTTTTGAGTAACATTTTAATCACAAGAGTTTGTCATCAGATTAGTGTGTTTTCCTTACAAGCTTTAGGTTTGGAAGGCTTTTATTTTTGATATTGGATGTTATATAATGTACCTCAATATATTGTTTAAGCTCTCACATCTGCTCAGGGGCAATAATATAATCCCAACAATTTGCCCTGACTGGGAAGTTCTCTTCAGGTTTTATGTAGCAGCACTCCTGAAAACCTGTGTGTGTAGCTGTCAAAGCCACTCTTGCCAGATCCTGAATATGCCAGTTTAAACTGCATCCAGTGTTGTTTTGCATTTATCCACACTTTCGGTAATTCCTTGCATTTTCCCCTTACAGACTGGTTACTTTTTTGGGGAGGTTGAAGGGGCTGTGATGAACAAGTTACTATCAATGGGCTCTTTTAAGAGGTAAGAATTAACATTTTATCTCTTAAAAAATTTTCTAACAAAAAAATCAAAGTCATGTATAAAGAAGCCAAGAGTGGCAGTGTGGCTGGATTCTCATCTGTACCTCTGTATCTTTTCTGTACAACCTGAGTGTAATTTGATTTCATACACATCAAATATTGAGAGTATTGGAGTCAGCCTAGAGTGAGTTTCTAATTAAACAATGGTTTATTTGACAGCAATGCTAAAACTGTGTCCTTTTCCTCTTCCCACTGGGTTCAGGTGGAAAGGGGATTGGGCCATATCCACTACTGAGCAGTTTTAAACAGCTTTAAAGCAGAACATTTACGTCACATTATCATTTTGACCTGTAAAAAGTTGGAGATTGCTTGAGCTAGACAGTGCAAAATGTCCTGCTATTGAAGGGAAAATGTGTTCTCCCAGTAATCCATCTCCATTCACATGCTGACTTACCTTTGAACGTGGTTGTGATTATTGACCTGGTCTCACTATCATGGTGACATTCAAAACTAACAGTGATTTTGTGTTGTCCTTTGAAATAAGTTGTGCACTCTGAGGAATTAAGAATAAAATTTGCCTTTAACCTGTAACTCACCACTGGAGTCTTCCTGGCTTTCACAAGGTCTAAGAATTGTTCATGTGGTCAAAGAGCTGTTCTGTACCCCTTTGTCCTCTTCAGCACAAGAAAACTCCTTTTATACTTTTCCTTTTTATTTTCCTGTGCATTTCTAGTATGAATAAAAAGAGACATCACTGCTGCCATCCATCACTGAGTTTAGTTACAACCTGTGAGGGTTGTGCAGAGCCTCTCTGAATCTCTCTCTGGTTTGTGGGCTTGCTTGGTAAATCAGCTCCCCTAAGCTGTGTCTGTGCCTGGCAGCTGATACCACTGCCAGTGAATGACTGACCTGAAATGTGAGCATCTAGCACTCATGGAATCATCCCCAATCCTAGTTTCCTGAGGGTGGGGACTTTTTTGCATTTAGCACTACATATTTAACATATGCTGTAGAAGGAAGTGAAGTAATACCACTGTTTATAAACTGGATTTGGCAATGAAAGGATCTATTTGGACAAGAGATGAAGCATTTTATTTAATGCAAAGAACAAAATACAGTCAAAACCAAGGGAAAATGCTTTAGCTTGTCCCAATTTGTTTAGTCCTGCCCCACAAGGCATTTCAAACAAAACAGCTACTCAGTGATTGACAGTGGTGGGTACCAACATTGAGAAAACAGGCATAGCTTGAGAGCTGTGGGTGGATCTTTGGACTAGACCATTGGTTAGGATTTTGCTGGTCTTGTACTTAATTATTTAGAGATAATGAAGGCATAAGGTCGGTGTAACTGAGCTGCATACTAAAGAAAATGTAAGCACAATGAGCCAATTATTCAACCATGATAAACTGACCATTGCAAATCAGTTAAAGACGGGACAGAATCAAAGTGGAGTAATTGCAAGTGAGCAACTTCCCCTACAGCAGATAGCAGCAGCAAAAAAACTCCCAGAAACTTTCTTTGAGCTGTGTTAGATGAGGCCTTTAAATAAATTATTCCAACAATATGAAGAAGAAATCTTTGCTGGTTCTCAATAAAAATACATGCATTTACAATATTTGTAAGATTATTAATTTGTCTGGGTGGGGATTGTGTTTTGCTTTTTCAACATTTATTTATATGAGATAAGAGGAAAATAAAAAGGATGCTTGGTTCAGTGGCAAGATCTGTCAGCAGAGGGATTCCCTGAGAGCAGCAGGTGGGCCTTGCCCACATTATATTGTCATTGCTGCTCTTACCTTGGGGGCAGAGCAGAGACAGAGCTCTGTCATTGCATTTCCTTCTGATAATGCCCAGAGCATCCTTCCCTGCAATTTGCTTCTTACAAGGCATGTACACAGTCCAGCAGGTGAATTTTGTAACCCTGCCCTCTGGAGCTGGTTGTGCTCCCTCTGGGGTGACTTTGGAAGGTTCTGTGGAGCCTGATGTGCCCTGCAGGAGATTTGCTGTCAGCCCCAGCAGCCGTGGGACTGGGGGTCCCCTCTCCCTCCAGTGCAGGGATCCAGGGTGTGCTCCCACCTTGTGATTCCTGCCAGCTTCCAGCCTCTGCACCCACAAAGGGAATGAAATAACTCTTTGTCTGCTCTCCCATCTACTGCAGACTTGGAGTGATATAGAAGTGCTTTGTAGGATTGAGATGGAAGTGCTAAACAAAAGGGGGTTGTTTGCTGCTGACTGTATTTCTTTTCAACCTGCAGCAGGATGAAATTCAATTTTCATGTTTGCTGTTTATTTTTTAAAGTGAACTTAAATACCTCCTTCCCTCCTCAATTTCTTTAAACTCAGTACTTCTTTTGAATAATGTGTGCATATGTATGTATGTATATTTTCTTAGTTTATGGGGTTTATAATTAGGGAGAAAAACTATATCAGTGCCTGCACAGCAACGTGACATGCTCTATGATTTCATTTAGCAAAATTATGTTTATCTTATACCTTAAGTATTGCACACAGTTAAATAATTTAAATATGATTTAAATGTATTATTAAATAAATTAGGATGTGCTTATGGAAAAGTATCTACTTCACATAACTTAGAAAAGTTTCTTTATGTTTTTCTCAGCACTTTGTTTATATAAAAACAGTGAAAAAAAAATTCAACAGCTTGAACCATGAAAATCTAAAAACCAACACTAACATCAGGAAAATTAAGGGCTATCAAAGCAATGAGATCCCTAAAGAAATAAGCATAATAAATCTCTAAGAGAAAATGAAACATCTCTTGACTTCCAAACACTTTCACCCTTTCCAGTAGGAGGAAAACTGAGCAATTCTATATGAAAAATATGGAAGCAGCATCATTTCCTCTTACAGTTCTCTTTCCAGCAGGCATCCTCTTACACAGAAGAGTCTATGCATTGGTATTTGGCATTTTGTAATTTTGGTATTTGTCAATATTGTCATTTGACCAGGTTGTCAGGATGTAGGACTGAGGTGGCACACCCCTGAAATGCAGCTTTCCCAGGAGCTGAGGCTCAGTCTATCAACTTCTTGCTGCTCTGAGAGCTTCTGTTGTTTCCCAGTTTTTCTTGTAGTGCAGATCCTTCACCTGTGCTCTCCTCATGCACCAAAAGGCAGATTTTCATCTGTCTGCCTTGATTTGCTTTATAAGCAAAACTTAACAAGTGTTTTTTTCCCCAGGTTATGAGAATAAAATAAATTCAGAAGTTTGTTCTCTTCCTAGAAAGTAGTTTAGTAAATTCTTAAATCCAAATCATGAGAATAGTAACTGGTTGCTTAACAAATGAAGGATATTTTGGCCATTATTTCATATTGAAGCATTTTATTAAGATATTCTTAATTTTTTTTTTGTGCTAAATTGACACATTTAAAATTTGTGGTTTTTTCATGTGTATTTTTACAGTCGTAGATTTAGCTGCCTATTAATTGGGCAAATCGTACATGTATGCTTTGCAGAAGATCAGACATAGACTGCAGGAACATTCCAAATTGCAGGTTTTGGACTTGGCATTGGACAAATTGTCATTACCAACAAGGTTTACTTTTTACTCCAGCATTTACTAAATGTGCATCTGGTACCTGCACACTGAAACTCCCACATTGCTGTGGGGTATGTTTTCTGCTAATATTTTCATCCTGTGATATCTAAAATTAATGTCTTTAATCTGAGTTTTAGGCATTGTTTGACTTTGTCTCTGTAAATATTACTTTTAAGGCAGTGTATTCATATACAGAATCAGTTTATACACTTAAGGAGAAACACAGGCATATTTGTTACATAAAGAAATTTTCATTCCATATTCTGTAAATACAGGCTGAGTTGCAGTTTTTATACATGTTATTCCTTGAGAACATTGGCAATTGGGAATAGCTGAGCACAAAATGCAAAGATACGTGATGACGAGTTTGTTTTGTCAAAATGCCGTAATTTAGTTTTATTCTTTCCATTGATTTTGGTGAAAGGTATTACCCTGGCAGCTTGTGGACACTAAGAATCTGTCAGTGCAGATGTGAGAGCAAGAGCAGCAACAGTCAGGGGTTTCCTGCAGTGTCCTGCTGTCTCCCCACAGGAGCCTCTCTAGGCTTAGGAACTGCTTTGCTCTCCACAGCATTCAGCACTGTCCCTCTTTCCCTTCCTTGTGACAATGCCAGACAGGCTGCACACCTCAGGTCTGAGTTATGAACATCTTCCCACCACAATTTAGCTATAGTCATCACTGATTTTTCCACAGACTCCTGAATAAAGCACAGGGTCAATAATTAGGATTTCTGTATTACTGGCTTGCTTTGTTCAACTCTTTAAAGCATTTTTTCTTTTCCTGTAGACTGGATGTTCACTTCCATGGTAAAAAGCTTATTTTTCCTACACATTATTTGAAATCTTGAACTGCTGACAAAACATTTGAAATTTTATTCATTGAAGACCTTTCAGCTGCTACAATTGTCATTTGTGGTATTTATACTACCTAGTAGAAATCCATGGGTGTGATGAAAACCTGGCTGAAAGCAATAGAAATTGCATCTGCCAAAGTATCCTGTGCTGCTGGTAGGTCTTGGAAGTTTAATTTTCTTGAACCAGGTTCATACTCAATTGTAAGTGCTCAAAAGTAGGAGAGTGGCATTTACTGTATCAGGAAATTGACAATAAAAGGGTTTTCAGTAAGATGTGTTTGGCTGCTGAAGTTACATGAACTGACAGTGCACATTTTGGTTGTGCTAAATAGCTGATGCTGAACACAGTTGCTCTCTGGAATTCAGGTGTGGAGGGGGACAGTGTGGTGGTCTCAGAAAGTCTCAGGAATGTCCTCTGCAGCAAGAGCAGAGTTCCCTGGGAGGTGCTGTGGTACAGAGCATGGATTTGGGCACACAGGTGGGCTCAGGAAGTTGTGTTCCCTCACTATCATCAGCTGGACGCAGCATGGTCAGCTGCAAACAGTTACTTAAAGCTGAAATACAATCACTTCAGAGAGGGTGCTCTGGAAGCCTTTCTTCTGCAACACTGGGTTAAGTCTTTCTGAGTGAGAAGAAAGTCTATTTTCTAAAATCTCAGGAAGACTTTAGCAGTATAAGAACACCCTGGAAATGACACCTGAGCACAGGAGCACCAAAGCATCTTAGGCAACTGCTTTGAGTGCAAATGCTCTCCTACCTTTTATAAGGAATAGGGCTGGAAGGCTTTTGCTTCCCTATTATAAGAATAAAGCCAAAACAACAGGATTTGAAATAGTGAATGCCTTGGAACCCATATGATACCATTCCTAGCTGGAGCTGGTTCAGTATGTTGCAGTGTTCAGATTTCAACGTGGTTTTCAGCTTCATGCACTAATCTTTGAAGTGTGTTACAAAATTCTTATTTGTTTCCAGGTTTTTAAGGACATTTTGCAGTAATGCTTTCACTGCTATATTTTGCACATCCTGTGCTATAATTGTCTGAATCATCCTTAGAAACTTTGAGCTAGGTGTTGAACAGCCCACTTTGAAAGTTACTGAGACAGCAATGCAATGTTTTGAACCCAAAACATTCCAGATTTTATTCAGAAAGCTATGTATTTTTGTAAGCATTTGCTCCTTTTCTTTCTTTTTGTTTTTCCTTTTTTAAAACCTGGATATATTAGCTGACTTCTCATTTTTCCTGAATCAGAACCTTCACGCTGGAAGGTTCAAATATATCTGCTCAAACTAAACTCATCTAACTAAAACCAGTATCATCCACAGATGATATCAAGCCTTTCCAAGTTCTGTAGTGATCCACATGATTTTGAGGTTATTCATTAAAACTCTTTCCTTCTGCCATCACTCTAAAATTTATTAATTTTTCCCCTGTTAAATGAAGAGTGTTCTAAGTAAAATTATTCATTTGTTTTCTTTCCCTTAATCATAGTGCAATCTTAGATTGCTGAATACTCCCTGCAATAACATAAGACAATCTACAATAAATATCACCTAGCATGTTGGGGTTCAGTATTAATTATATTTCTGGTTATTTGTGGGAGTACAGATTTCAGTCTTTTAGTACATTTTTATCTTTGAGCATTTAAAGAAACTATTGACTTTATCAGAATGCAATAATTACATGAGAAATATAATCCAAATTCAAATACTGAGGGGGGAAAGGCTTTTATCAATATCCAAAATTAGGTTCAAATTATTATGGATCTTTCACATGACATTATAGTAGTATATTTATTCTATTTATAGTATTGAATGGTGTAACAGTGTATATATATATATATATATATATATATATACTAGGATATATATAATAGTATTATAATAGTAGTTGATTAACACTGCTTAGCAGAATATTGAAGTCCACTGGTTGACCATGAAGTTCTGCTGTATGAAACTGAAAGTTAAGACATTGATTACACTTTCAAACATGGAACAGTCACCAAAATTAATACATTGAAAAAACATTTAAAATTAATAGAGACAAAACAATGTATTCTGCTTCTAAGACTAGGTGTTAAATGAAGCAAGATGGGACTCTTTCATCCATATGTAAATCCATACGGAATTTCTTGATACTCTGCACAAAGCACATGAACACTTGTAAACTGCCCTTTTCTATGCATTTATCTCTTGCCTCCATCACTGGGTGATCCAGGTGCACACACGACACCACCGTGCTTGGATCCCAAGGAATAAAATTATGGATAAGGCTGGAAAGGCTGAGCTCTAGAAATTCCTTTCCAGGGGCTGGATCCTGAGCATGGCTAAAGGATGAGGAAGAAGGAAGGGCAAAGCTAGGGGAAGTGGTGTATTTCTGCATGCCCCAGAGGCAGCACAGCTTACACGGTGTACTGCTCTGTTTGTCTTGGCAGATCTGGGGCGCGGATCTGGCCGTGGGCGGGATGCTGCCAAGGATGGTCAGTGTGCGACTCACACCATGTTTAGGTCTCTAGTTATGTTTTGTCTCCCGTGTGCCTCTCTCTGCCAGTCCACACAACAATGCCTTCCTGGGCATTGCTATTCTCAGCAAAAGAGAAAAACAATGATGTAAGCAGTACGACCATGTGCTAAATGTTCGGTTGAAGCTGCGACATCCAATATGTTAGAGATTTTGTCTGTAAGCCAGAAAGAAAATATAGACATAATAAAGAAGCTTTTAGTGATGATTGCTGTCACAAAATTAGATCAGAAAAAAAAAATATATAGTCTCTACCACAATGGAATGTAGCATTTTATTGGTACAGCTTGCAAGGTTTCATGGCATGCAGTGCAGGATGCCTCGTGGTGATGCTGAGTGCATTTCATGACCTGATTTTGGCAGCTTCTGGGACATCCTCTATGTAGCTGAATTTGTGTGCTTTTCTTTCCTCTCCACTTAGAAGCAAGGCACATATTGCAAAACATTTTAGTCCCATCTCATACCTCTATTAACCATCTCTGTCCAGTTGTGTTCCCTTGTCTCTCTGATGATGCACAAGTCAAATGGAAATGTTTCAAATAACAATTGTGAGTTCTATATATTTACACTTGTTACAAATTATCAGTTAAAGATCCTTTACATCTGCTACAGATTTTAAATGTTTTCTTTATGTGGATGGAAAAAGTTTATTGATTGTTCTATGGACAGATTTAGAGAAATAATCACAATAATTCCATGTACTAGGTCTGAGTTCTGGATTTTACATTTAGATCTCTGAAGTATTTCAATGATGAGTAAGATTGCAAGCATAAGTAAATTTCCCTGTTTACTATGCATCTGAGGAGGCTTCTAGCATTAGTTGATTACAGCAACTATCTGGAATATTTTGCCTTCCTGAAAATAAGCAAAGCAAAACCATCCTGCTTCAAGTATCTGTACTGTCAATGCACTGAAATTCCACCTCTGTCTCCTTCAGAAGCAATGCCATGTTCAAAGCAGTTGTGCACTGAGATGCTGGGACTGTAGAAGAGTGTTTCTGCTTTTACTGAACTTTGAGTGTTCTGTTGTGAGAAGCCTCTCAAATGCATAGGCTCTTCACTTTCTGGGGCTCAATGTGCTGATCTCAGTCCAGAACCAATTGTTTAAGCATTGTGTTGGATGTGTATTCTCCTCCTCCCCACATTTTTTATGCCATTGTATGTTACACTCTCTGCATATCTTCCCTGGTTCCTCCCAGTTATGCTTTTGCTTTGTTCTGTAGTCTGCTGAAATCCTTACAAAATTTTCACAGCATTTCTTACACTCTTCCATGTAACCTGTATTTTAACGATCCCATTCCCTCTTTCCCCCACCAGCTGTTCCAATTTTTATTTTCCTGTCCACTTTGTGAGCAGAATGTTCCATACCATCATTTTTATTCCACTGCGTTTTCTTCTTTTAGTCAAGCAGTTTTCTGTTCTTCCCTGTAGAATTACCCTTTATGACTACCAGGCCATGTGTAGGACAAACAAAGAGAGTAGCGACAGTGCCCATAGCTTACTGGACGTAAGTACAGCACCTCTCTTGAGCATCTTTCCATGCCATCATCCAAGAAAATTGCTGCAAATATCTCAGGGCCATTGTAAAATTGTTATTTTGATTTGGAATGCTTACAGCTCTCTGTGTTTATCCCAGAGCATACAAAGGGTGTTCCATTATAAACGAACACAAAGTGTTCTGGTTTTTTCGAATTGAATCATTTTAATGCTGGGCCACCATTTGTGAGGTTCTGTCAGAAAGTTTTTTGCACTGTATGAATTTGCCTTCTTAGGGATTTGTAAATTTGGCAATAGATTGTGTTTTGTCTGGGGGACTGGAATCACATATTCCTTTTCTCTACATAAATATGTAATTAAAATTTGATAATTTTTTTTATACAAAAGAAATGGTTCATTGACAAGGCATGCAAGTCAGTGATTTTAAAAATTCCTTTTCCCTAGTATTTAAACATGTCTTTTATAGCAGGATTTTGATGCATTTAAACCCTTGTGTTGCAATTTGAGTACAAACCCTGTCTCTCTGCCAGGCTGGATTAGAGACAACCTGGGTCTTGCCAAGGCAACGCTTCCTTATTGCTAAATCCTCTATCAGGGTAATACCTCCAAGGATGCTTTGTGACCATGCATCCATTTTACTGATTCCTGTAATAATCTACCAGAACTGATCAGGTGTTAGATAGAGGTTTTGCATATTAAAAAGGAACTATTTTCACAAATAGATGACAGTAATAGCATGAAAAAATTCTTCAGTAAAGAGAACAGCAGCAAAACACTGGCAATTTTGCCAGTCTGGAAAAGTTACCTGATATAATTTATTTTTAAATGCACTAACTAGAAAAATATAGGTCTAACTAAGAAAAAAAAAAAAAAAAACCAAAAAAAAAAAAAAAAAACAAAAAAACCCACTCTTTAATAATTTTGTACATTTGGGGATGTTTTCATTTACATGATTCTGTTTTTCATATGCCTGGACTTATGGCATTTATCAGTTTGTTATCCACTAAAGTCTGAACCCTGAAAAAGACCATCTTCCCATCATAAATACTAGACTGCAATGAGACCTAAACTATTAGTGAAATAGAACAGGCTGCTGTGAAACACATTTGCATGAAATATCTTAAAATATATTACAGCTCTTAACAAAAACCTTCTATCCAAAGACTTGGGACTTCAGTTTGCCTAAGCACTCAGCATGTAGAGCTGAGGCATTATCCCTTACAAAGTGGGATCTAATCCAAAAGGTGTCTTTTTATTATTCCAAATTTTGTCCAAGATATCCAGAAAAAAAGCCCTTGCATCTGTTATGGGATACACTGAGACATGTCAAGGATTTTTTTTTATTTAGAGATAGTCAAGCTTTTTAAACCTCAAGAGAATTTTGGTGAGCCTCAGTATGAAACATGAACAGAGTTTTAGGTTATTATTTTCCTGTTGATTCAGTCACTTCTATCAACCATGACTATTGAGAAAATATAAAGAGAAATTGCATTAAAGACCCATAGGGCTGATTCCTCATTTTCTTGGGTTTTTTGCCCAGTTTTTTACATGTCAGGTTATTAGACAGTATCCAATATAATTTCTGCTTAAGCAAAAGGTTTGCTTACATACGTTTATCCTTCCTGTTGAGAATTATGGTTTCATAAATAGAGGAATAGGGACAGGGACAAGACGGAAACTCCCTAAAAAGTTCCTATTTTAAACAGCATAGAGAAGAGGTATCAGAGATTCTATCCCAGCCTTTTAGGCTGTGGGAGTGAGGTGATAAATTAGGGATGGACTGGACTTATAGAGCACCTGGTCCATTCCTTTATCAGAACAGTATTGCTTCTTAACAGCTCTCCAGATAAATACTTTGTTATTTAGCACTTCTTTTGTTTTAATTGCTCCAAGACCTACGTGATTCTCCATAGAACCACTTTGTTGCAAATGTAGCAGCACCATGGAGCCACAGAAAAAAAATTATTTTGGCTCTCTATGGTGGTTTGAATATGTAGAGAGAATAAAACTCCTGCAGTTTTTGTTGCAGTTTTCAAAGGAACTATCTGTGAGTGGAAAAGGCTCCTGAGTCAAATCACATTTCATGAGAATGCATTTATATCAATGTAATTACATGGGTTTGCCACTGGAATTTCAAAACAAAAATATTTTTTCATTTTTTGTAGACATTAAAGATTTTTTTCAGATACATTGGGGTTAGAAATTTGATTAATTTTTAGGATTAAAATAGTTACTAAAACACATGGTATATTTCACACCAAATAAGTATTCTTCATAAGTAATAATGAATACATTGTTTTACATTAAATTTGGCTTTATGATAACAAAAGTATACAGCAAATTTTATTACTTGGACATGAAATTTCAGGATTTTTGATTTGGAATGAAAATAAATAAGATGTCCCACAGGGCTGACATTTTCTTTTTCATCTCCAGAAAAGTCTTGTAGTTCTTTATCATTTCCTATAAGATGGGGCTTCACAGGTGAAAATCTTTCCTGTCTCAGACATTTTGCATTCTGCTGGGTTGGGGTCTCAACTTTTCATGGCACTGCCTGAGTCCTTTGGGTCTGAATCCTCAGCCCTGCACAGAAACTTTCTCTGTGGCCCCTGAAAATGTTACTTTTGAAAATGTCCTGTTGCTGCAGCACTATCAGCACTGCTGCAGTGAGTGCTGCTTTGGGCTGGTTAGGCATGATTTTAGATATCTGAGGAGTTCTATCATTATGATTTCTGTTTCTCAAAATGCTTTGTTTGCATCTAACAGAGTCGGCAGAATTTTATGCAACTAGGACATCCTAACAAAGATGAGGGAGAAATTCCAAATTTCTGGAAGCTGACTTTTCTGCCTAGCTTTTTTCATGAAAGATTAATCCTATTAATAGTCTTTTCAAAAATGAAATATTCAGAATGTATTAGAAGTACTGTCAACAGAGGATTTTCAAAGGATTTGCTCTATTTGTCATGATCCAGAAAAACAGAGGGAGGGGGGAAAAAACTTCTTAAAGTACTTACAACCGGACTGTCAAATGACACAGATAAACATTTAGGTAAATTCAGACTTTTCTGAGCCTAATGAGGCTGAGGTAATGAATAGAGATTTGCATTATAGAGAGGCAAGCCTGTGAATTGCAGCCCAAGAAAAGCTCATTTTATCTGCCTGAGCTGTTCCTCCAGCAATAGCCTGGGAAATAGGAACCCCTAGAGGTTAAAGATTTAAGAATCATTTCCCAAAACTTTCCTTTTTCCACTGATAATCTGTGCAGATGACCAAGTATTATAAAAAGAAAATTTCATTACTTATGCATTTTAATAATCAGTATAATAATATTTCTTGATCCCTAAAAAAGGAGGGTTTTATGCTCCATATGCATTTGAATATCTAAAGGATGGTTTTTACATGAAGAATTCAGTTAAGCTATAAATGCTGCATGTTTTGACTTTTTATTAAATGAGTTTCTTCTCTCCAGCCTTATAATGCCTTCTTTGCTGCAGTAAAGTGGATTATGACTGAACTTGTCTTGTAAGTAGATTTCATCAAGAATGTAACAAATATTTCTATGAATTACTAAATTTTTGTAGTTTTGAATATTTATATTTTTACCTTTTGCATTGTGCTGCTTTTCTTGGATGATTTTAAATATGTTAATATTTGTCTTTTTTTTCCAATTTTGCATTTTGAAATCTGAGAGAATTTTGGCTGCACTTTCACTTTTATCACACTTGTGGTCTTCACTAATATCTGCATGTCTTTGTTTAGCAGATCACAATGCACAACCCAAATTTCTGTCTGTGGTTACTGTTAAATTTTAGATTCATGTCTGGCTGTTTGTGATACTGCTTGGGTGGGCTGCTGTCAGAGGAGAAACTTGTTACCCTGACTCACTGTATGGTTTTTCACTTCATAAAATTCTGTAAGAAGCACCCATTGCAGTGCCAGATAAGGTGTACATGGATGCTGCTGAATTTTTCTATCTCCATTAATTCTTCTAAAATTCCCAGTTAATTCATAACGATCATTATCTTCAAGAGAAGGTGCCTAAGAAATAGCAATATCACATGGAGAAGAGCAAGCCTTAAAATGTGTAGTGGTATTAAGTTATATGATTTATTATTATTCTTATCTGAAAGCAGAGCTGCAGATATGAGTGAATTTTATCTTTACTGACATAAAATTGATTTTTTCTTGCAATCATTTTGTTTAATTGTAAATTGTATGAGCTTTTTTCAAAGTTCAGAATAAGAGTTAAGGAGAATTAAATGAATGGCTGCTGCCAAGGGCAGAGATTGATCTGAAATGCAGCTTTCTAAGTTAATTTGAGGGAAATAAATTGTGTTAAAATGAGACTGATGCTACATTTCACAGCTTTGCAAGTGCTAAGAAACCTTCTGTATTTATAAGTATTGTAGATTCACGGGCATATGATGAACTGAATATTTGTTTCACATTCTCTACTTTACAACAACTGATTGGCTGACACTTTTCAGTCCATTCTTCCAAGTAAATCATGGTTTATTTTAGTGTTCTTTGCAATTTAGTTAGAGTTGATTAGGCAATGGTTAATTTTTTCTGCTCTTCAAAACAAAACAGCATTTATTATTTCAATTTGAGAATTAATAAAATAAATTATTTTATGTGTGCTCCTGTGTGGTAGCCAGGACAGTTATAATCCCATGGCATTTTGCTAGAGTTAAAATACCCACATGATGGACAAATAATGTTCAACAGCAAAAATAGAGTGTGCTGCCATGCTTTGAGAGTTTTAATGAACACTCCAAATATAATCAATATTTTAAATTAAAAATGGGTAAATCTATGATATATTGGTGGGGTTAATTTCAGAATAAGTTTTCAGAGGTAAAAAAATAACCCAGTAAAAATATGAGAATAGGAGTAGGTGCTAATCCCAGAGTTATGCCAGTAACTTGAATTTCAGTTCTGTGTTAGCTTTTATTTAAAATAGGATTAACGTTATCAAGCTACTGCCAGTTTAGTACTTGGAAAACATTCTGTGGGGTAATGTGAAAACTCTAATAATTTCTCCAGGTTCCTTGTGGAATTTAATCTATGCAGTTGGTGGCACTCTGATCTAACAGCTAAAGGTAAATGTGATTTTTTTTTTCCTGGAATAATGGCAGAAATGTCTAGAGTAATTAGGACTTTTGAAATTCAGATGTGTGTACACTGTTTTAGATTAAATAATAAACATCTGATAATAGTTTTCCTCCCATGCCAGCATTCTCTTCTTTGTTAATGTTTCCTAAAACACAAGAGAATTAAGATCTTCTGTGAATAACCAGTAAGTGCTTATGTGCACTCTGGGAACACAGTACACTACTAAAGCAGAAAAGATAAAATAGTAGATAATGATTAAATATGTTTTTTTAAAAACATTTCCCTTCATTCCAAAACAATCTTTGTGAATAAAGCAATTGCACTGTTTTAGTTATACAATTTTTTTTTTTTTTTTTTTTGCTAGGGCTGCCATAAAATGTAGTGGAGTTATTGTGCTGGAAAATGCCATTTCAAAAAAAAGTGTACAGAAATATGACCATCTCTATTATTTCATACAAAAATAATTTTTAAAGCTTAAGATAGTAGATTTTATGCTAAAAAAGACTGATCTGTATTTTGTTTTGTTATTCCATTTAAAAATAGACATTAAAATGTAGTAAAATTCAATTTATTCAAAATATTTTTTTTTCAATGCAGAAGCTTCATTTGAAATAATGGAAAGTTTTAATAGTTTCACTAAGAATGGGAAGTTTTCAGTGTAAGCTGTCTTTCTATGTTTTAACAGACTTTTTATGGCATTTTTAGAAGTGTTTCTCAAAAGTAAAGGGCCACTTTACAAGAGCAGTGCTCTTCAAGTGACAATTTAATAGGCAAATTGTGCTGTATGTCACTGACTGGTGCAAGAATTCAAACTGAATTCTTCAGCTTCATATTTGCATACTTCTTAGCAAAGCAGGGGATAAAATTGCTGCTTTAGGCTTCATTTAATATTTGCACTGCCTGGATGCTAGGCTGTCTTTATGCCAAAATAATATCCTGTCTGAAGATAAAATATCAGTCAGGCCCCTAAAACCAAGACCAACTGTTCAGTGATTTCCCTAAGCATGAAGAGAACCATCCCTGACACTGAGGCTGTGAAGGACAGCCAGGTTTGCTGTGCTGGACCCAGAAAATGCAAATCTGTTCCCTGAGGAGTGGCAGCTGTGCCTGTCCCAGTCCTTGGTGCTTGCAGAGCAGCCAAAGCAGCCAGTGTAGGAAATATATATTTTTTCCAAGTGTACTGCACAAATATGTGTTAATATAGCCTGACATGAAACATCCAGTGGAACTTGCATTGTATGCTAGAGAAAATGTCTCTCAAACACAACATCCCTCTACAGCTCATAAAAATGAATGTCTGAGCTGTGTTTTGAGAGTGCACTCGTTACAGAAGAGACAATAATAACTTGCAAACTTTCTTTTATTTAAAACAAAACTATCAGTGCAGCACTTTGATGGACCAGTATTATTGAGAAATTTCCATTCATGGTTTAGTTGACAGTTTAAATGTCACAAGTCACTTTCTCCACTTTGATGAGTTAAGAATATTGGAAATACCCCCTCAAGATGCTCATTGAGATCTCAGTATTTTCAGAGTAGTGCTTGCCCAGCTCATATCTGCTTAGGTAGCAAGGGATGGTTGTTTGGAAGCAGCATATTTTAGGAAGAAAAAGTAGAATACATTTCACAAGAGAGCAGAAGAGAAAAGCATGTGCTTAGGTATTGTCTTATGTAACGCTATGTTACCACTAAGAGTTGTCATATTTATGACTGCACTTTATGAAATTAAAATTAATAAACTTGCACATTTATTTTTTACTTAAGAACATTTACCAAAGCTCAAGGGAAAAAAAAAAAAACAAACAACAACAACAAAAAAAAAAAAAAAATCAATTCCTTGAGTGGAGAAACTTCTTCCCACTGAAATTGTGATGTTAATAGAATGTGATGTACTGTGAAGATGCTGGAGGGTCCACACACACCTGCTCCTTTGCCAAACCCTGCTATGGAAAATACTTCTGCACAAGATCTTGTAATTGCAATCACATTTGTAAATGAGAGAGAAGAACCCCTAAACCTTGGACAACGCCATCATCTTCTGGACTCTAGTGAGGTGCAGGAAGTGTGAGACCAGTGAATCTTTTCAGCCTCTTTGTTACACAAGCCATATGTTGATACAAGTGAGGGTAGATTCAAAACACAGGTGATAAACTCCAGTTATTCCTGACAACAGATAAGGAGAACAGAAGAGAAAGGGAAGATGTCAGTAGAGCTAGTAAGACAATTTTCTAAAAAATACTGAACTTTTAAACATCTCACAACCACAGTGACAACATCAGAGATAACAAAACTTTTCTGAGCAGCTTTAGTACCTCCTTTGAGATCTGTGTATTTGATGGAATAATTTTTGGATTTTTATCACATACAAGAAGTGTGAAGAGTTCAGAAATGCCTGCCCTGGTGTGATTGGAAATGCAGATGTGGTGGCTCTCCTGGCACTGCTCAGTGGATGCACCACTCACTCTGAAACAGATCATCTCCAGGGAAGGTCTGTCAAGCCCAAGAGCCTGTTCTGTGTAATCTATTTTTGTCATACCTCATCTTGTTTTCCCACTTGGCAATTAGTTTAAGATAGGGCTAACATTTGCGCTGATGTGCAAAGTGTATCTCTGTGTTAAGGAACAATGAAGGAGTGGGGAGGAAAAAGAAAGGGAATGAGGGAGAAACATTTTGTGACAGATACTTCAGAGTGAGAGCCAGAAGAGTATCTGTCCTGTAGTTTGACCTTGAACCAGCCCCTCTGCTTCCTGGTAACTCAGTTTCCCAATCTTTAGGATGGAAATAGTGACACTTTTTCCTTGCATTGCAAAGACTTCAGATTAAAGGTGCTATGGAGTCCTAATTATTACTATTTTGGGAAGCAGATAACAAACATTGCTGTTGGGTAAAGTAACTCTTCTGCCTCTCCCACCCACAGAGTTATTTTAACTGATGAAACCCTACAAAGATTCCCAAGCTGTAATATAAAATAGATGCTTTGGCTTCAGTAAAATATACCACAATTTACGTACCAAATAAATGTAAACTCCCATGAATAAAGGTTAGTGATGCACAGCACCACTGAGATAAAAGTGACAGTAAATCCATCTTGGATCTAAACAGAAAGAATAAAAACTCATGCATAAATGTAAAGTAGGTTGGCAATGGCTAAACTATTAATAACTACTTTAACAGCAATATCTTGCAAAATTACATTCTCTGGATAAACTTTTTTTTTTTTTAATTTAATTGAAAAAATAGCGTTATGCACTGCCTAGGAAATCTCACAGGGTGGCAGAAGCTGAGTAACATTTCCGTTCTCTGCGAGCTCCGTAACACAGCATCTCATGTTGTTCACAATTTTGTGTGCTGTTCCTCTCATGTTAACATCAAGATGTTTTTTGCTGTGCCTATAGCTCAGAGGTTGAAGCAGACCCTGGAGCCCTGTGACACAGAGTACCCAGCCTTTGTTTCCGAGCGCACCATAAAGGAGACCACGGGGAACATTGCTTGCGATGACTGTTTCAAGTAAGCCCTTTCCATTTTTTAAAAAAAAATTTTTTAATACAACTGTTTGTGACAAAGCAATAAAACTGAATTATTCGAGGCTGTGTTGAAGAATGTACGAGTCTGTTGTGTTTTATCCTAGGTACTGACCTCTGTCAAGGTTGCATTTCTCCTCTTACAGGGGTCACTTAAAACTTTGATGCTCTTAAATTAAAGCTGTGGCTATTACTTTCTACCAGAAAAAATGTCCAAGTGGTAGAGGTTTATGTTAATTTCAAATACTGAATGTTTTAATTCTTTTCCTAAACTCAGGCAGCATTCTAAGGGCATAGGCTGTAAGATTTAGATTTGAAAGGTAAGTGCTGTTCAGTCTCCTGTCCAGGAGTGAAACCCTGCTGGATACGTTAGGAATTCCCTTGTGGTACAGTGAGATCTGGCTGTTTTACTGGAATGCCAAACAGAGTTTCCTTCTTAGAGCTGTTAGTCTGAAAGAGTGGGAGATGATTAAATCTATTCTCCAAATTTCCAGTGCTGGGAAGCTGAGTTAATAATAACAAATCTCACATGACAGTGCTGTCATGTCATTTCGACCAGTGCTCCTGTAAACTTGTCCTTTATAGAGCTAAAAGAGGAAGATTTCAGTCTAGCTTTCCTCCTTCACACTGAAAATGTATTTTCTCTGCATTTGCTGCCCATGTGCTGTGACATTTTGATTGTAGTACTGGTACATTTTAATTGTGAAATTGCATAGGTATTGATTATGCAAATTTCTGTGCTTTGATAAGTCTCTTAATTGGATTTCCTTTATGCTGAGAGGTTGTCATCGTCAGGGAGATTAGTATTTACAGCAATAATTTGTCTATCAATATAAATGTCAGGAAGAATTTAAAAGTTAAACAAAAATTGTTGCAGCTCTTCCTTTCCAGGTTAAATCAATATGCAATTAGCAAATAAAGGTGAAAACTTCACTTTGAAGTCAGTAGGTGTGCTTCTGAACTTAGTCCTAAATTTTCTCCTTGATATTTTCATTACTTTAAAACAGGAAACAGGAGTAAGTACACTGCAGATAAATTTTAAGTGCTAATATTCACTTTTCAGTTGCTACTGACCAACTTTTAAGTAGAAGGAAATTGTTAATGTCTAGTATGAATAATTGGTTTTATATGGCTTTGTGGAATGGAAGTATGAGAGTGCTTTGTAAATTGATGCTCTGGAACCCTTTAAGTGCAACAATGGGTCCCACTGCCTGAAAAGTACAAACTCAACAAAATCAAGCCGTGATTTTTCCACTTGACATACCAAATACAATGAAGGTTACACTGCTGGGAGTGCTTTGTGCCAGCATTGTAGAATTTAAGCAGCCTTATTTTGTGATAATTTAACAGAAAGTTAATGAGAAGGTCTGCAAATTATCAAGCAGTCCTGGAGATGTTCCAGGCCAGGTTGGATGGGGTTTTCAGCACCCTGGTCTAGTGCAAGATGTCCCTGCCATGGCAGGGGGGCTGGAACCAGGTGGTTTTTAAGGTCCCTTCAAACCATTGAATGATTCTGTTTAAATATTGCAAACAGACATGATTCCATGCGAAGAAGATTAATTTAACAGGACTAGGTTTTCTCAAAGGAATGCAGATTTCAGTCTGTTCCTAGGTAACTTCAGGTCAAAGGAAATAAGTTTCAAAAATAATACAATTCTGCAATACTTGGAACGCACCAAGCTGGAAACTGAGTTTAGTGAAAATTATAGTATTTCAAAAATAATGCACTAAGATCTTTTTCATAGAAAAACATTTTGTGTTCCACAGTGGAAAAAAAAATAAAAGAAAACCCTGTAAGTTGCAAACTGATCTCAAGGCACCCATTATTTTTCTCCACAAGCAATGGCAAAACCTAAAGAAATAATCCAGAAGAACTATTAGATTCTCATGGGAAAGTTGTTCGTTATCCCGTTTACCCTCTGTGATTAACAATCTACAAATTGCATCTAAGATTGCAGACTTCACTGGATTCCAAATATTTTTGTTATAACCCAGGACACTTTCCCGCAGAACAGCTCAGGAATTTGACCCAAAGTCCTTTGTAGACCTACATCTTCTGACCCAGTTTTCTGTTTCATAGCCTCAGTACCAATAAATATTTTTACAAGCAAGTGTATTGCTTAATATTTGTAATTTAAGAATGATGGGCTCAATCAGTCAGAATTCAGATTCAATCTTTGATGCAGCAAGTCTGGATCTGACACTGTGCTGGTGCTTAACCTGTGCAGCATCACCTTGAGCCAGTGAGATTCTTTTCTGTGTCCTCCTTGGATCATGTTATAGGTTAATCTGTGACACATAATTGCAAATATTTATTGCAAATAGAGGAAGATAATTGTAAATATTTACCTGATTATGCACCCTGTGGAATACTGAAAACCTACATGAGAGTCAGTATATTGTGAAGAGGTTTGCAGACAAAAGTTGTGCAAATACTCTGCTTTAAGCAAGTTTGTGTCAACGGATACCCCAGTCCCTGGCTTTTGTTCCTGCAGTGCCAGGCACTACTATAGAGCCCTTGTCTGAAAAAGGAGACTAAAAACAGTCTCTTAGTAGAAGTAAAAATGATGACTGAAGTTAATTGAAACCATATAATGTTACTCAGATAAGGCATTTTGGGCACAAATACTGTGTTTTTGCTAACAAAGTCACAGTCATGGCCAGCAAGGTCACAGGGTGAGGGGCAGAGGCTCAGTTTTGTTCTGTTGTGGGTGTGCTGTTACTGATCTTGTAGAAATACTCTGCCCATGCACAGAGGGACAATTACCAACTGCAGTAATGAAAATTCATAAACATTTCCAATCACAAATTTAATCATTAGTACTTGGATTTAAATTGCAATATGCTAAAATAAATCACAGAGTAGAAAGAACTACCTGCTAATTACTTTTTTAGCAGCTGGCTCACATTTACAGCCATCTCTGGGAACTCATTCAGTGGAAGGACACCTATACACCTAAGCAGGCTTTGAGTCAAGCAATAAATATATACACACATATAAAATATACTCCCTATATGTAAACTTATCTCTTATAAGCAAACTACTCTGGGATAAATTGCAATGTTTAAAAACGATTTTCAAAAATATAGGTTTTATTAAGAAAGCAGGAGCCTAAAAGAAAATAAGAATTAGCATAAGAATGTCATTAGGGTCAGGGTTTGGCTGTCCCACCCCATAATTTGTTGTTATTCAATATCCCAAAATTATTAAATTAATCTGTTATTTAAACAGCAATCAAAAACAAGTCAACCCACATTTTCTAAGCACTGTCAACAAGAGAGAAAAACTGGGATTTTTTTGAAAAATCTGAATTGGTTTCATATTTTCCAGTAAGCTATTCCTTTTTATAGCAAAAACCTAAAAAAAAACCAAACCCCATTACTTCTGAAACTTATGTCATAGACTGTTCTATCACAGCCTCAACGTTGACAGTAATTAATTGCTAAAGAGAAATGTTTCTTCTTTATCAGTCTCAACTGGCACTCGTTCTGTGAGTCGGAGCTACACTAATGACAGATGTACTTGGTATGGACTTAAAGGTGTTGTGCTGCTCAAAGATGAGTTTCTGATTAGAAATCAAGCTTGAATTTTAGACTTTATATGTCTCAGAGCTGCCTGTAGTTTTATGAAGTATTGTCCCAATATTCTAGCCAATTTTAAATATAAGTGTGCAAACCAATGTCCTTCAGCAATGCTCACTGGGTACCTCACCAGTTTTTGCCTTCTGGGAATATCATCATAACAAATTTTAGTTGCAGTAAAAGTGTCTAATAAAAGAATCCTTAGAATGTCAAAGTCGTTATAAAATAGAATTGATGATGGCTGTTAAGACATTTGATTAGAAAACATTTGCCAGTCTTTTTAGTATATCCTCCATGTTTTTGTCTAATTGCAAATCTCATTTATGCATGAAAATTCAAATGTTTTCATTTAGGAAAATACCATTAATTTCAGCTATAACTGCTATGAAGGTGAGTATAGCTCTTTAGTCACCTGACTATTTATACTTTAAGTATATTTGTTAACATTTCAAAGTTGCAAGGAGCCAGTTGAGTGCATAGTTGCCAAATTTGTGTGTTCACTGTAGAAACTGTGGGTATACACATTAGGCAGCAGTTGCACAGTCAAATGCTTAAAAATTTGCCCTTTTAACCTCTCCTGTTCATGTGTGATGACATATTGGACTTGGATGAAGATCAAAAATCTGACCTTACTTCCAAAAAAATCCCCCTTCACTTTTAATTGCAGCACTCATGGGTCTACAAGGTCAACACCAAAACCCCAAAGAAACTGTTTTGTTTCCAGTTGATCCTTTGTTCACAATCTTAAGACAAAGAGGAAAGTAAATATAAGAAAGCCATATTGTCACTAGGGAAGCAAGGAAGCATTTAGGTGCAATCATCCTAACCCTGGGAAAGATTTATGCATATTTTACTTATGCCAGATATGAAAGATGAATGCATTTACTTTATCTTGTTGGGCATGACATGTAAATTACCTGTTAAAATGTATAGGAACTACTTATTTGAATAAACACTGTCTCATGTATCATCAATTTGTCCCAATAGAATGTTAGTAAGCAGACATTAAGTTAACAAGGAAAACCATCAAGAAATTAAATAGTTTCTCTTGTTTTCTCATAGACTGGGCATTGAATGCCATTTATTGTCAATAAAAGAGGTAAATGGCAATTGAAGTGTAGTTCAGGATGACACTGAACCCTTCATGTGGATTTATAATGGCAAATTTCAGGCTTGTCCACTAAATGCAGAGATTTGGCAGTAACAGATAAATAACAACACAAATTAGATGCAGACTGCTCAGGGCATGAGTATATTAGTGTCAGGAGCAGTGCAATCTGCAGACATTAAAATGGAAATGGTTTTTAAAACCCACTTAATCTCGAGACATACAACCATTTGCTAAAATATTTCCGCATTTCTTTCTCAGTAGAAGCTTGCCAAACTGCTGTACTTGATCATGTTTAAAATGTGAAAATAAATACACAGTTCAATTTCCCATGAAATAAATAATTGTTTGCCTTTTCAGATGTAGTTAGTTTACTTCTAAACAAACCAGCTTGCCACATAAACCAGCCAAAGCATCCAGGGCTGATTTCTTCTCTTTCGGAGCTCTATCGATGTGTTCTGAACGTCCCTGTGTCTGTCCTTGGGCATTGAATTACAGATTCTAGATTCTAAATTATAAATATTCTAGAAGATATTTTGGATTTTTTTTTTTCTTGTATTGACCTTTTATGATCCTGAGGGAAATGCTGTCTGTATTTCCCCACCTTGGGTGTTTTTGCACTGTTCTTTTGCCATGCCCGGTACCCACGGGACTATGGAACATGGGTGGTTTTTGACCTGTGCCCATGCTGGGTCACAGGTGTGCTGCAGCCAAACTGTTTAGGACTGCTCTTCACAATGCTGAACAGACCTAATTTCTTTCATTCCATGCTCATTTCTTAAATGTGCATGGAGCTGAAGGAATATCTTCAAGGGAAACTCCGTGTTTTGCATGCCTCAGTGGTTCATTGTTGAAGTCTCAAGGATCACAATCTAAGAATATGGAATTATCTTGCACTTCTCTTTTGAAAAGTAGATCTTCCAGACTTGAAGAATCCTTATGGCTGTTAAAATGTCTTTAAACTTGAGGCAACAGCAGTATTTCTAGAAACTTATTTTTGCCAAAACCCCAAAAGTCTAGAAGATCCAAAAATATTTTTTCCTTGTTCTTTCCTTGTAAAAAGTATCAAATTATGCAATTTAAACTGCTAGAATTGTTTATTAAAGGTCTTTATACTTAACTTAAAATGTTATATTGTGTGTTACCCACACTTCTCCACTTGCAGCCTGAGTAACTTTCTCTTCACTTCAAAGGCACCAGTGATTATAATGTTTTTCATGCAGGTGTAATTTAAAGTCACTGTATGGGCAATTTAATTCTACCCTTTGATAATGTATATTTTGAATGACCAGTTCAGGAAACACTGTAAATTACTATTTTCATTTAAGAAAAAAGGTATATAAAATAATAGGGCAAGACATATCACAGTTACCAGGCAGGTCTGTGCCTGCCAGTCATCAGTTTAACAATCCCTTGGACGGTTTTCAAGGCTGGAGAATTTCTGTTTGCTTGGGGATTTTGGTTTTTTTTTTCTTTTTTTTTGTTTCAGAACACCTTTAGTATGCTTGCTGAATTCTGGAGCATTTTAGTTGTTCGTACACAGATTGCCACCCTATGTCTCCCTCTGTAAGCACCCTAAAATCTTGGAATTTTAGTGAAAATGAAGTTTAGCTACAGGCTTTCTCTCTCACCAGTAGGACAAGATATGCATTACTCCTCTTAACTCCCCATTTCCAACAAAACCTCTGCAGGGGAATGTGTTGATCTGCACCCATTCACTCTTCATAGGTAAAGTCAGTACTCCATTAAAATATAAATCATAATCTACTTAAAAGTTAGCTTAATTTTACATTTTGAACAAGCATTTAATAAATATTAATGAAATGATAGATAGTAGCTGATGCAATGAAAGGATGCTTTGTAATGACAAGGGATTTAAAAAGTTGTATGTATGCCATAATGTATAGAGCTCAGTAGTAATATATATTATTTTTATGAACAGTGGCTTGAGATAGGAAAAAGATGATTGAAATTGAGAAATGTTGCAATGAATTTTTAAACTCAGGCACACATGAAGAATTGCTAATAACGGAACATTAATTTTAGTTTGTAATATATTCATACTATAGGCAGATGTAAAACAATGCAAACATGGCTTAGACATCTTTACATAGAGCAGTTTCCTTTTTAAAAGGTTTGGAATAGCTTAATAAATATTTTAAAGCCTTTAGCTTAGAAAAACAGCTTGAATCTTAAGATTTGAGAACCATGCAAGGAACATTTCTATATTATATAAAACACTACAGAGTTTTAGCTGGCTGTGGAAAAGATGGCATGTTGTGTGCTTAAGACTTTCAAATATGTCCTTCTCAATCGTTGCTAAAGTTCATGTTAAGAGAAATAAATTAACAACATCCTTGCAAAACACACTGTGGACACATCCAATGAGCACTTTAGCTCCAGGATTTACTGCTCTTTTAATGTGAATCTCCTCATCATTTCTGCTTTTTATATTTCAGTTTCTGTTGTGCAGTTCCTTGGTAGAGTCATATTGTTGATGAGACTTGACCTAAAGTTGTGGAAAAGAGTAGTTACCAATTCTTGCAATTAAATGTTACTTTTACTTTGTCATATGATATTTGTGAGCTTTCCTAAAACAGAATTTATCAACTTGCTTTTTAATCTTAAAGTTATATTTAGAACCTAGCTTAGAAATCATATAGCATTTTAAAAAACACAATCTGAGATGTCTCTCAATACAAACCACAACTACTTGTGTAGAGAGCTAAAGAACTTTGCTAAAAACACATATTTGCTAACATGCTGCAGTGGAGCTGCGTTTTTCAGCCTGGGTTTCTTCCCTGACCTCTCTGTTGTGGTCTTGTTAACCAGGTGTCATTGTCAAAAGGAAAATTCTTTAGGAGACCTCTGATATGATTTTCTTTGTACCAGTCACTGTGTGATTTCTTGGTCACTGTGAGCCCAGAACCAGGGACCACGCATCACACTCACCTTTGGTTTGTTCAGGGGTATGAATGCAGGCAAATATTTAAAGTTTATGGGATTTCTGGTCTTGATTTCTCTGATAAAAAAAAAACTGCCAGTACATTTTAAAGCTGGAGGTCTGAAACTTTCCATTATCCTACACCTCGTATGGGAAGGTGGCTGCACTAGAAAGGTCACAAACAGTCCAATGCCTCGCTACACCGAGGATCTTCTGTCATCCTAAAGGCCGTGCACTCTTAAGTTTTTATATGTTTGCAGTTGGTCAAGTACTCTTGTCTGAGCATCAGTTGCTTGAGAAAGAATCCCCTCCTGGTGGGGAGTGAGTGAGGATGGGCACTTTTGGAGGTCCTGGCTGAAGCTGAGGTGTTTCCAGCCATGGCCCAGCTCTGTGGGGCTCTGAGCATCCAGCAGCACAGGAATGGTGAGGATGACACTGCTCACCTAAATCCTCAGTGCTGAACTTTGCTACAAGTATGTTTGCACTGATACCAAATTGTACTGCAGTCAGGCTGTATGTGGCGACAATATTTTGCTAGCATGAGGTCAGGATCCAATTTCAAGCCTGAGGCTGGAAGTTTATCTGCCTCTTTTCATGAGAGAGAACCATTAGCTGATGCTTTATATACAGCTCCAGCTCTCAGAAATGTTGTTATTGGCATATACGTTATTTTTACGAAGTGCATTAGATATTTCTTTCTCTATCATAATTTATTTGGGAAAAAAAAAAACAAACAAAAAAAACCAAAAAACAAGTAGCACAACTTGACTGTGATATAAACATTTCATTCATTCATTGCAAAAATGTGATAAGCGAGAGAGATGTGGGTTGGAAATGTGTCCAGCAGCTTGGAAAGCACATGATAGGAGTTGGGAAACAGCAGAGTGGATATCTGCACTCCCGTTGAATTCTTAAAGTTTGTTCCAGACCATTAGGGTTGAACTTTTGCAACCAACAGTTATGTGAGTAACACATATTTGAGTGCAGCCTGCACAATGTTTTCCATTTACTCTGCCCTCATGCTGGTATATTTTTTTTTCTGTAAAAAATAGGAAAGATCACATTTGTCAGATGTGAAATGTAATCCCAAAGTTACAACTCATCTTAATCCAAAATACTCCAAGTTCATTAATGGAGGTTTGCAGGCAAAAATTACACTGAAACACCCAGGGGGGAAAGGCTGAGTTTACAATGATGCTCAAGAGTCAGAGTGGCCACTGAGGGTTATCTAAGTTGAGTTCCATGGAAATTTAGGCACTTCCTCACATCTTTGTTTAGGTTGCCAATTTGAAAATCTTGCCCTATATTTATTTCAGTTCAAATTACTCACAGTGAAATTCTTCCATGCTTTGTGGGATTTGTGTGCCTGAGCAAACAAGTGGTATTTAAAGGATCTTTTCTATTTTCACGTGAAAATGATTGATATGATTATGTATGTGCAGGAGGGACATATGCTGGCACAATACTCTGATTTTCTACTCATAATTTGATTTTAAGTCCCACAGTCATCACTGTGACATTAAATGATAGTAATAGTGTTCCAGTGATCATTAAGGAAAAAAATTGAAAATACATACATGGATTTTTTTGCCCTTAAGTCAGGCTGCTAAGCCTCCTGAGCATGGAATTAAAAGTGAATCCGAACAGTGATTTAAATATTTATATTACTAAAATCCTGCCTAAGCCATGTGTTCGTTATGACCACATATTCTTCTGCAGAGTGTATAACAGCAGTGTATTTTTGTAAAATTAAAAGAGATTACTAATTGTAAAATACAGTGCATAGATCAGCAGTTATTACTCAGGAACGAAGTTTTTTTAAAGCAAAGTGCAATGATGAAATATTTCTGTATGAAAAAAGAATTAATTTTTAACAGGAAGCGCTTAGCATTGTTTTTAAACAAGCTGAATTGCTTTTAGTGTTGTTGCTGTATTCAAATCCTCCCCAAATTACAAAGAAATATCTTCCATTCTTCAGTATAATGAGAAGATATTCTCTCTAAGTTTTCTGGTCCCACAAGCATAGTTTTATCCTGTGCCTTCCGAGTTCCATGCTGCTTGACATTAGCTCTGTTCCCTCTAACACTTTTCAGCCTTTGCAGCTGTTTGAAGAAAACAGGGAGCCATGGATCTGAAAATCAGAGAATTCTGAATGCTCCCAGGAGGTTCCCTGCCATTCTTTGTTGCTGAAACAAGCCTTGTGTCAGCGTCAGTAGCCGCCACAGCTAATGGCACCAGGGCTGCAGGCCAGGAAAAGGAAAATAGTTCAGTGCAAATGACCAAGAAATGGTGGTGTTTGGGATCCTCAGTCTGCACAAGCCATTATCATCACTGTGTCCTCTCTTACAGCTGCCTGGCCCACCCTCAGGCCCATACAAAAATGCTGTGTTGAAGCAGTTTCTCCAAAATTCACTGTGCTGGGGCTGTGGAAGTGGCTGCTCATTAGCAGGGAAACCTCACGTCTGTGTTCAGTTTATATCCTGTCCAAAGTTTAACACCAGTGGACAAGGAAATGGATTACCTCTGCTGCATGGAAATACAGAGACTAAGCTGCTCAGCTGTAATATTGATTTCCTTTAAGAGCAGATGCTGTAGTCAAATAGTGGGGAGTAAACAGCTTAAAGGTTAGGTTTGCTTAGCTGGATGAGACACATCTCTGGTGTGTCTGAAATAGAATTCTCTCAGCTTTGCCTGTTATTGATCCAGCCATGCTAGGAAAGGAAAGGGGAAGCCAACTGCACTTCAGAGACAAGGTGTTAAGCCACCACATACAGATTTTGCACCACGTGATTGAGGTATTTGTAGTGAAGCAATGGCCTGCATTAAGAAGGGAAATCAGTGACTGACAGAAGAGCGTGATCTGCAGGTTGGCCAGTGAGCTGGGCTTGGTCTGTCAGGAGATACAGCAACCAGGAGGGAGAAAGGGACCCGCTTCCATCAGCATGGGAAATGCTCCAGAATCTCTAAGGAGACACTGCAGAGCCCTGCAAACCTGCTTCCCTAGAGCCTCTCCCACAGGGCACTGTCTCTGCTGGTCCTGCTGTCCCTGTCCTTTTCCTGCATCTTGGAGCATCTTCCTCCTTCTCCAGAGAGGTTTGTCCCTCTCCCAGTTCCCTCACAAACATTTTGCCACCCAGGAATTCAGAGACATAAAGATGACAGGAAAAGTGTGGAGAGAAGGCGGTGCTGCAAGGGTAGTGTCAGCTCAGTCCCTACTTCTGTACTGTATATATTCTAATTATTTCTCCTTACAGAAGAAAGCAATTCTTATAATAAGAATTTTGGGAATTAGGTTGGGGGATTTGATTTGTTCATTTGTTGATTTGTTTGTCGGGGTTTTTTTAAAACATAGTCTGGGGAAGAAATTATTATAACGATATTATAACTCCTTAAAGACTTTTACATATACAAATAAAAGGGAGAGATTCCAATTTAAATTTAAACAAAAAAAAACCCCAAAAAACAAAAAAACAAACCCAAAAATACCCAACAAACCAGATTTGAATGTAATGTGCTGGCTCCCTAAGAACAGGTGTTGTAGCCCACACTCAGCTTTGAGTGTCATGTTTCACCCCGTTCAGGATGCATTTCTCTGCAGGATCACTGTCCATCCATTAGAGAGAAGGACCCTCCTGCCGAGGATGACTCGGATCCCCAAAGCCAAGCTCCTGCCCCAAATTATCCATGAATAATCTGTGTCTGCATGGCCAGAGCTGGAGGTGCTCCCCCTTCTCCTGCAGGAGCCTGAGTTATGTGCCCACGGGCAGCAGGTGTGATTGCACCCCGGCATTTGCACTGCAGGGCTCTTGTGGTGCTTTCCAAGTTACAGGCTGCCTAAAGGAGTGAGAAAGAACTGATTATCTGTGGGAAGAGTCATTTAGCCACCAGACACACATTAAAAGTGTGCTTTCTTATCCTGCCTTCAGAAGCATGACTACCAAATATAATTATGAACACAGCAGTACCTGCAGTCCAAGTCAGTTTTTTTATAATTGTACAATGAAAAATTAATTTTCAAGGAACAGATTAATAAGTATTGCTTTTTGAGCAAATATTTTCTACATCAAATTAAAACATGAGGCTGGGGTTTTTTCCCCAAATCTGTTTGCATTCTATTTGTGCTCATGTTTTCATATGGACCAAAACCAAAACAGGTTAAAAAGAAACAGATACTGTGTGTGCAACGTGACAAAATTGTCATGTAACACTCTGACTCAAAATACAGAGTTCCTTGCAGACTTACTCTCTGTTGTTATTTTTGCTTCATTAACAAAATAGTTTGGCATAACTAGATTTTCTTCCTCCCTCTCTGTCTACCCCTTTCAAGTATTAAATTTCTTCCTTCCTCACCTTCCCCACAAAGTCAAGAAACAGTTTGTTTTCAGGTCTGTTTTAAGCCTCTGAACCTGTACATCAAATAAACCAAGCTAGTTCCTCAGTGGATGAAAGATGGAGGAGAAATTATTAAAAAGCTTCTTATTGACTCAATGTAGCTTCAACAGGAACCCCAACAGTTTAGTCTGTTTTATATTTGGAGATATTTGCAAGCCTATTCCTGTGCTGCCCCATTGAATGGTGGTGATGATACTGCATTAGAGGAAAAGGATTCAAATCAAAAGGTTTATATTACTAAAAACAAGAAGAGCTTTATCCTTTAAATGTGACACATTCTGTATAAAAATAAAGCACTTACACATAGACTTTCTTTTGATTGTTAAAGCAGCAATAAAGCTCAGCCAAACCCCTTACTCAGTCCTTGAGAGTTGGTTTCCATATTAGCAGGGACACAAATGCCAGCTTAAGCCAGCAGGTGTTCAGGAATGGTTATTGTGAGGGAACCTTTAGAGCCTCACAGTGGATCTCACAAAAAGATAATGCCATTTTCCCTACTTTGTCAGCGACTTCATTTCTCCCTGCAGCCATGGAAGCTGTTTGCTGGAGGTTTTTCTGCCGTGGCTTACACAGTGGAGTATTTTGGTGGAATGCCTCAGTCCCTGAAAGGCTTTGGTCTGACTGTGTTTGTGCACCTTTTGTTTTCCATGAATGTTCGGTTCCTGAGACTTAGCGGCATGAACGTTCAAAATGAATTTCAAAGATGCATATGCATGTCACCATGGGAACTGAGGGCTGGGCTCAAAGGGCAGAGCTGCTGCTGGGATGATTGTGTGCTTTATCCACTCTGGGCATGGAAGCAGCGCCATGTGAATCGTCTGAATAGTCACACAGCAACCGTGGTGGCTACAACTGGCATAAACCTCTTTGCCACTGATCTGGTGAGGGTAGGAATATCTCATGGCTCTGAAATGATCTTAAATTACAATGGCTGAAGGAGGGATATTTTGTTTGTGCAAACTATTAATAGAAAAGAAAGCTAAAATGGACATTTTTTGCCCTCATTTATTTGCTTGGCTTAGTCTAGGTCTTGAATCCTCTGTCTTCACTTGTTGGTATGTTGGCTTTACAACTTCATTTGCAGATTATGTTTGAGAATGGTGTAAGGGGAAACATCTATTTACTGCTTGATGGAAGAAACATTTTCTTTTAAAATGTTAAAAAACTTCTAGTGGAAGGATGAGAAGCCAGTTGTTTCACTTTTCAAGATATTAGTGAAGTTGTTATTTTGCACTAAGGGAAAAAAATGCTACAGAGAGCCAAAATTTTCAATCTTTTATGTTTCTTTATAGCTCTGTGGCAGCTACCATAAGCTTAGACACTTAACAAACTTCTGTGCTAGTTAAACAGCCTGTAGGTCTGTAAGAATATTCACTGTTTGGTGAACAGAGTCAAGTTTAGTTGATACCTATGATATAATTCCTAAGGTAGCAAAGAGGGGTTTTTACTTAACTAGTATATTGCTCTTTGAACGGCCTTTAATTCATTATTTCTGTCAGTCAATGCAGGTACTGCATTCCCCAAATTGATGAAATCAGAAATGATGAAGGCTTTCAGTAATAAAGCAATACAGAAAATTTTGCTAGACTTCACAGTTTAGCTGTGTAGTAATTTATTCAGCATCACCTGTGTAGTTGAAACACTCTTCTGGATAAAGTGCTTTCATCCCAGCTAGGTGAAGTGATGGGAATTTTTCTTCTCCCCTCTTAAGTTTGAGGAAGGAATAGCCTCATACTGCACAGCCCTTGTGGCACCTCAGAGTGGGTAGAAGAAGAATCAGAAGGGGAAATTGCCCAGCTATCATGAGCTGGCATCTTAATTTAAACCTGGCTGTGGGCTACATGCTTTCCACAGGTTCACGTGGGAGGTGACAAAAAGGGGTAAAAAAAAGGGCTTGGATTTGGGCACACCACAGGTAAAACAGAAGAGTAATTACTCCCTTCTCAGCAAAAAGAAATTTATCCCTTACCATCCAATTAATTGTTAAAGCATCTTATGCCCATCAGGTTCTTTTCTGAGTTAGTTTTAAAGATACAATGAATATAAGTTTCAGACTGCATAAAATGCAAATAGTGCCAATTTCTGGCAATAAAAGTAATGTTTTTTCTATCCTTTACTGTTTGATTTATTCATAGCTGTTTTGAGAAATTCATGCAGTACAATTTTGGTGCTATTGCCTGCTAAAGATTTTTCCTCCTTTCCTTTTATTGGCCCCATTTCTCCCACACACAAATCCACAAAGCCACAGATGCTCCATTACAATGATGTCAGTCTTGCTACATGCTCCAGCTGTTTGGTAGGTACATTTATAAAGTTCAGCCTTTTACATTATGCCATAAATGTATATTTCATGTATAAACATAAAGTTAACATATTGCAGATCACTCTAAGTGTAATTTTAATGGAGGTTCAGTAAGTTTAAAAAATACTGAAAAGCATTTAATCTTTCCGTTGGCAACATTTTTATAGTAAGTTTTCCAAATTTTTTTCCTTAGGCTAGGTCTAAATATTCCCTGCCCTCTCTGCTATTTCATCTTCTGTGATCTTTGGAAAAAGCAGGGAGTTATTATAGTAAGACAATATGTATTTTAAAGAAAGATGTCTGAGGAAAAATATGTTTCTCTCCACATCTTCTTGGTGCTCAAACCCTCACTTAGCATTCTGTACATTTACAGCAAACCACACTGCAAAACACCTAATTCTTGGAGTTGCCAGATTTCAGTGATATTTGACATGGCTGACATGCTGCTGATAGGATGTACAAATTCTAACAGATTGCTTCAAAATTTCGTGTAGAATTGGGTCTGAGCTTAAAGCCATTTTTTTGTATTGTGTCCTGAGTTTCAAAGGAAAGGTAAATAGTGTCTACCTGGCTCTGCCTTTTGCCCCTTCTCTCTTTGGTATGTGCTTAAGGGTTCAGCTCACTGAAACTCTGTGCATCACTGACTGGTGCCCACAGGATCCTTCCCTGGGTGATCTCCTTCTTACAAAAAATACCTTTATTTTTTTGCTCTCCCTTTGCGTTGCCTACTTTGTCTTCATTTGAATGTGGTGCTGAGTTATCACCATATTTATACCAGATAGTCATTATTCTAAAATAAATCACTTTGGAAAATGTTGAGGGCTGATCTATGTTTTGATGGCTCAGTAATAAAATGGCTCTCCAGAGGGCAGATGAAAGCTGAGATCAGGAATTGCTGTTGTTCAAGCAAGACCCAGAGTGCACAAAGGCCCTGATACAACTGTAGGGACTCAAACTTGGGGCTGTGAGCTGTCAGTGTGTGGCTGCAGAGGAGCCTTCATTAGTGTGGTGGATGTGTTCCATTCCAGGCTGTAAAAACATAAAAGTCTGATAAACTCCTAACATGAACCAGTGGCTCAGAAATGCTGATAATGTCACCATTATTTGTTTTCTTTTTAATTTCCAGGTCTTTTGTTATCCAGCAGATCCCAAGTAGCAACCTCTTCATGGTGGTAGTAGATAATGAATGCTTCTGTGATTCTATCCCACCAATTACCATGGCACCTATAGAAATAAGATATATCCTTTTATTATTACAAACTGGTCAGAAAGAGAGTCAAGATGCAAATATTGAAAAACTTTTTATCATGTAAAACTTGCATCATCACCTGTTATATGTGCTGTTTGAAATTAGGCCATCTAGGAATATGTTCTCACATTTTTTCAATGTGCATTCACTTTTTTTTTTTTTTTTTCTGTTTTGTATAGCCAGTATGAACTAAAGCAACCACACTTATATGGATTTTATTTTATGTAGCATAAGGTCATGGTCATCTTTAGACAGGTGAACTTCTTTCAAATTAGGCACTAAGTATGTAAATTTCTTATAAGGATGGACCTCATTATATTGGAACTTACGGAACTCCCTCTAACACAGAGGGAGTGTTTATTTAAGGTTTGACTGGGGCATTGAAAATGTTTCAGAATCCTGCTTTCCAAATCTACAAAAAATTTAGCAAAGTAAATACATCACTTGATTTTTTGGTTGCCCCACTTCCTGTTTTTTGCTGTTCTGTAGTTAGGCAGTTCTGGATTAGTTTTTTCCCATAAGTTGGAATTTTTCAGAAGCAGTCTGTAGTCTGCTTTTATTACAGAATTATGGAAAGGCAGGCCAGCAGTGTAAGTGCACACTTGCTGTTGAAAACACAGATCACAGAGAAGAAAGCACTAGAATCACTTCCTTTTCCTTGTGGTGACCACACATATCACCTTGGGGCTTTAATGGGGAGGAAGGAAGGAGCTGAAATTCACTGCATTCATTTCAAAACACTCCCATGAGAATGCAATGTTCAGAGCATCTCTCCTTAACTGCCTTGCACATAATGAATCCCTTAAATGTGAACGGTTGAAATCTCAGAAGATAAGAAGACGCCCAGAATCTTGTCATGGATTTCATCCTGAAGTAAGTTTCTATCTGCTTTTCCTTTTTTTTTTAGCTCTGGTAATTTTTTTATTTCTTTAAAAATGATTAATAGGAAAACTGTCTTCCAAGATGAAATGCTGGGAAATATTCAGAAGACTCAGTATCAGGGAAGTGAGGGATATTGGAAGTGCTACAAGGCTTTTCTGTACTCATGTAGACAATGCCTTGAGTTGCTGCTTTTGCAGACTGGTTTGTGTCATGCCAGAGAACGTGGCAGGGTGTGAGCACTGGCAGCCCGGAATATCTGAGAACTTACTCTGGCCCAAGCAGTGACCCCAGGATTCCTTAGAGATGGCTGGGAGTGTTCTGCAGTTAATGTTTGCTGCAGTAATTAGCTTCAGTATCATCCCTGTCATGCTATAGTCATTGTGCTCACTCATAATATTGCCTGGGAGGGAGGGAGGGATAGTGACCCCTCCACACCGTGTATTTACTGCTCTGTGTTCTGCATGATGCTCTCACACAGTGCCAAGGAGAGCTGGTAGAGACCAGGATGTGATTCCAGTGGCCTCTACAGGATAGGTTCATTGTCATCCTTTTTACTCTGGAGTAACTTTAATTTCTGCCTCTGCTGATGTAATGCAATGTAGAACAAGACCTAAAGCAGAAAGTGGAGGGGATGGTGTAGTGCTTGTTGTTTCAGTCTACAACCTAAACTTGTTCAGCTCAAAATGTGTACTTGTATTACTTCCTGATTGTATTTAATTTATGGGCTTTGTTCTTTGCATCAGTGCTCTAATGCCTATGTTTGCTAAAAAAGCATGTGTCATGATTGACTGTAGTGGCTTGTATTTATTTTCCTTTTGTTTTATTTCTGTAGGAAAATGCAAGAGAATGTGGCGGTGTCTCAGGCCTTAGTGCTAAACCTTCTCTTGTTCTTCTTCCTCTGCTATTGATGATTTTCTCCAGGTGACATTGACTGATGTGTTCAACTGGCATGCTAAAACATGGATAAACTGTGAACTGGGAAATGGTGCAACATAGAGGACATGAAATATAGTCAGAGCATCAGCATTTCATGATATTAAACTGTTGGTGATATAAATTCTTAAAGATATGTTGAAAAAAGATTTATCTTTTTACTTTGCAAGTTGTGCAGATGTGAATTTGGCATATGGCAGTCATGATTCATCAAAAAAGGACTTGGTAGATAGAGGTGACCATTGCTTTGTCCCACTGAATACAATTTAAACTGTGTACTTTTTTCAATAAAGTATATTAAAATCACAGTTTCAGAGTGTATTTTAAGTATGCTAATATATTTGTTCAAATAATGAATGATGGGAAGAAAATAAAATAAATGGATAATATTTTATTATGCTTTTAGCCTCTTTCTGGAAACCTTCAGAGAAGAAAATGGGGACTTGGCTTTTACAATAAGGCAGAATAGCTTTTATTAACAAGTTAAGGAAACACCTGTATGTGTATGAAGCTGGGCAGGTTATGCATGGTGCTGAACTGAATGTGAAGGTTGGGTTTCTAGAAATAGACATAAGATATCTTACCTGCATTTAGAAAGTGAGTCAAAGTCTTATTAAAGCCTTCTAACTTAGGCAAGCTTTGGGTCAAATTGGTTGATTTGGCTGCAGGTGGCATAAATCAAATATTTTTCATCTAAAGGAATGGGAAGATATGTAGAACAGCTCAGAAAGGGTGACACTGTTCTGCTGGTGTTCTGAGCTCATGTCAGACAGGAGAAGCTCGTTATGAGCAAAGTGATAAGCAGAGAAAGTCTGACTTGCAGCACATCTGTGCCAGCAGAAAATTGGTTTTCATTGAGTGTCCCTGTTGGTAGGCAAAGTTTTAGACCAGGATGTTTTTATTCCAGGCCTTACATTCCTCTTTGTAAGGGAAATGAGGTAATAAAGATGAGCATATTCCTTTTGCAACTGGCAGCAAAGTCCCTGGTGAGGAACTATTTGCTGAAGATCTTGATCTTTGAACTATGATAGCCTCAGTTTGTCTTTGGAGTTTTATAGAATGCTATCAAAGGATAACCTGTCCTTCTAACAATATAATACATTAAATGCAAAATAAAATGCCACTGCTCTAAATCTGGTGCTTGCAGACTGCAGTTTCCTGGTTGGGTGTAAGTTTGCTTTCAGCCTTGGCTAAATGCTGAGCAGATTTGCTGTGTGTCTTGGGGGGAACAGGGAGCAGGGTCACTGAGAGGGGCTTTGTTTTAAGGAATACTACTCAGTAAGGGGAAGAACTAGTAAAACAAATTTCCACTCCAATGCTTTAATGGGTTCAAATGCACTGGTGCTCCCTCTGATTCTGAAACCATTCAGGTCTTTGCACTCATAAATTTCTTTTCCTCCTGCCTTTTTTTTTTTTTTTTTTTTTTTTTTTTACTGTTTTCCTACAGACTTCTTATTGATCTCAAAATCTTTCTCTGTGGAATAATTTTCCAGCTGACATTCAGTCAAATTGTTGTCCTAGTGACATTCTTTGTCTACTAAGCAAATTGGGAACTCAAGGCATTTTCTCCACTGTGGCTGACATGGATATCCTGCTCTTCTTTGTTTGGTTTTTCTCTGAGCTCCATTCCCCCTTACCCTCCATCATCCTCTCAAAAAATTAATATCAATACTTTATAAATGAAGGATTTAATTTTTGATTCTCCTTCTGAGTTTCCAGGATTCACAACATTGCAGCCTCATAGCTTTTGTATATCTGATTACATTCTTCTGTAATGGTATTTAATGGTTATAGCCAATACAATACAGGTGGTTTTCCTTGTTAGTAGAATGTGGAAAAAAGTATCTTTCTCATTAGAACTATTGAAAAGCTCTGCATACAACTGTCTGATGTGTTAATCATCTTTGCTTACAAAGAAAGGAAATACATTAATGGAGAAAGTGTATTTCTACAAAAGCTAGGTGAAAATCTGTAATAGTAATTCATTGTTCATTTTGGGAAGAGAAGGGTGGTTTTTTAATTGCAAAGGAGACAGGAAGATTAAAGTATGACAGTCTAAATTAATATTGAGAAAGAGATTTAAATATGGGCATGTAAATGAATATTGCTCAGAGAAATGTGACAGTTCATTTTCACACACCAAGGCAAAGTTGTGAAGGCAGAATGCATTGGTGTACCCAAACAAATCACTGTGTGGAACAGAGTAATCCAAGTCAATTGCTAAGTGCAAAAACAGTTTTATGAGTTGCCATTTCTCTTATTGAAGTTGTATTGTTAATTCTGTATCTATTCCTTAGCAGTTTCTGGTGCAGTGTGAATCCAGGCTGATAAAGCCAGCCAGGAAGGGTGGACACGAGGGCAGGGAGTGAAGGATGTGTGCGTGCACAGCCAGTCCCTTCTCCAGAGGGAATGGCTGCAGCAGGAGCAGCCCGGGCTGAGCACAGCAGTGATGGTTATGGGTTTCATGGGACAGAGCTCTCCAACAGGGGAAACAGATTGAATCTGTTGAAACAGATTTCCAGAAGAGCTGGAAATGCTGATGTTGTTCCTGCCTGTGTTTGAGTTTGCTGGTCTCTGTGTCATTAGCTCTGAAGCTGTGAAGATCTCATGCCATGAAGTGGGTCTGTGCTGTCATTCCATAGCCTATGGCAGGTCATAGAGGGTTATGGAATTTAATTCCATTACCTCACTAATCTGAGATGCTATTTTTCTTAAATGCTGAAATTATTATGCAAGGTCTGATGCAAAGTCAATTGCACTAAATAGCAAAAGAAATATGTGTGCATGTGTATACATACAGCTGCATATGTGTGAGTTACATATATTTTAATAAAGAGGAAATTCAGACATTTTCTGTATCTTTTATCTCCCTGAATCTGAGGACAAATCCAAGGAGAACTGGGACAACTGTACAGTAATTTTCTGCACAGCAAGAGGCAGAGCTAAAAGCTTTAGCTTTTGCAGGGCTTGGATCTTTTTTCTTCTTTACTCTCTTCGCTAATGGCATTGATTTGCAACTTATTAGCCCCAGCTGCCTCCTCTTCCTTTAATCTTGATAAAGTAAAAGCTGTCTGGGGGCTCAGGGCTGGCCATGGACACACCATTTTCTAATAGTTCTGTGTGGGAAAACTGTCCATAACTGTCAGTGCTGCAAACACTCCTTTAAAACCATGCAAGCCAAAGAGCCTGAGGCAGGTTTCCACAGCTGTGCTATCTCCTCTCATTGTTTTTGTGACACTGAGACTGCCTGACCCACTGTGTTTGGCTGCCAGGGCCAGCCCTGCAATATGTGTGTTCGGCGACACAGGTGGCTGCCCAGGGCAAGAAGATATTAAAAGCAGCAGTAATTGTTTCATTGCCTAAATGGCTTCAAGAGACTGCTTCAGTTTTCCTCTGATAGCAGGAGCCCCAGAACAAGGCACTGGCCTGTTTAGCCCTTTGAGCTCATGAGGCAAAATAGAAGTTTGGCGCAGAAGGTTTGTGGCTGGAAGCCTCCAGTTATTTCCATGTGTTTCCTGAGCCCTTTATGGCCTCCAAGGACTTTTATATCTTGGGACTTTGTGTGCCTCAGAAATTCCAGATTTAATGTAAATAGGCACTCACAACTGGAAAGTTTTCTGCAGGAGAGTGCATCAAAACCTTTCACCCGTGGAAAATATTTATATTTGATTTTCCTATTTGATTATTCTTTTCCCTGAACTGCCCCAGATACTCCTAATAATATGCAGCTTTTTTTCTACTTGTTCAAATCCTTCCCTGTTTATTTGACTGCCTTGTTATTTATCTGGTGTACAACAACATATTCCCTGTGACAGGTCCAGCTCCCATGTATCCACTGAGAGAGAAATTGTTCCCATGTACAGAGCCCAGAAGGTCTCAGTGGAGTTTTTCACAAGATAATTTTCTTCTCCCTTGTCTTTAGCCTTTGGCCCTTAAGCTCAGATCATATTTCTTCCAATATAATAATATTCTTGTAGCTCCTTGGGAGCATTTATGTCCTCTTCCAGATTCTGTCCTAAGTTTCTTCCCAAGAACAGTTGTTGGAACTGGATGCTACAACCTGGATATACCAACTCAGAGTCCCTTCTTGTGGTGCTCTGAGTGGAAGGATGTGCCTCCAACTCTTCCAGGCTTTTTCCCTTCTTCCCATGGTAAGTGTGGGTAACTCAGCAAATGTTATTTTATTGTTTGCACTTCAATATGAATTATTTTTGAAGTCCACAGTTCTGCCTATCAGATGCTTTGAAGAATTTCAAAGGACAGGGTTAATTTAGGAAGAACTCATTGACTCTTCTTGCATTAGATGTTTTTGACTATTTTCTCCCAAGTCTCATGGTGTCTTAATTAAGACTAGGCAGTGAAACTGTGGATTGATCCAGCCACCCAAGTGATGAGAGGCTAAAACCTTAAGACAATTTCCTTTTCAACAGTTTTAGCAGCTGTGATTGCTCATCACTGTGGCAGAAATAACCAGGTAATTGTGTTTGTGTCACACTACCCTCTAACACCTCACCAGGTGTCAAAAGCTCAGTTTCTGCTCTGCTCTGCTGCTAACAGTTTCTGGCAGCAAACGGAGTGTGTTGACTACGTACAAATGTTCAGGCAATTCACACAAGATTGACAAAATAGTATGGAAAAAAAATCAATGCAATATCACAATAAGTGGCCTGAAAGCAACTGTGTTCCCTGTGATATTTTCGTTATTAATTGCAAGTCACTTGTTATCTTTAAATGGGACTGAGGTTAAATTTCCAGCCTGCCATGTCACAGTGCTGTGAAATCCAAGATGCTTTTGAAGAGTTGAGCTCTAGTTCATTCAAGTAGTGCAGAATTTGGTTATCTCCTACTTGAATTCTTTTATCAAGAGGTTGTAAGGAGTTGACAGCTAGTAGGGCCTCTGTAAGATCAAGCTGGAAACCTGATTTTTTCATTCCAGATGTGGTCTTGAACTGCACTTATATGTGTTTAAAGCAGCCTTGTACGAAAGGGTTACACTTGACAATTCTGAGTCAGATTTGAACCTTAACACCAGAAGTTCAAGTGGTTAATGCTGGGTTTGTTTGACTATGTTAGGATTTAGTTTGCAGCTTTAACATGCTGGGTATTTCACTTGCAGGAGAAAGGGAAGATCAGATTTCAGTTCATGGTGAGAAGTGTTTTGAATCAGCTATTTAAATGTCTTAGGCAGAGTGCTAAATGTTTAATAGAGGAAGCTGGTGGGGACTAGCTGGGATGGCTGAGCTGACTGAGAGTGCTCGGGGCACACATGCAAATGTGCAGAGGAATCCTGAAAGGGGAAACTCAGAATCCTTTTGGTCCGTTTCTTTGTTATTCATTTGGCATTGGTCAGTCTGGTTCAGCTGGAAAGATGAAATATTATTTTTCATTTTCCCATGTTGTTTGGGGGGGTGCATATGGGTGGGGAATTAATTTAGAAGCAGTCAGCTGCATTCCTGGATCTTCTAATGCTTCCTCTGAGACATTACTGTGATATGTGCAATAGTTAAGAGAGAATCCCAAGTTTCTGACAATATTTTTTTTATCTGTTAGAGTTAATGAAGCTGTTTAGGTACATCTGTTTAATGTCTACAGATGTGAGTGAAATAATTAGTGAAAAAAGTAATCCATTATATTGCTGGTTTCTAAGCATCAAAAACAAACCAGAGCAACAATTAATTTGTAATTCCATTATCTCTGGCAGACTTTGAAAAGCAGGACATGAAACGTGGTCATAAAGACTCTAATGGAGACTTGTGATTTCCCATCATCAGATCTTTGTGGGTTTCAGAAAGCCATTTTCCTTTAAAGTAGACATTCCTCCTGCGCTTTCTTCTTCAGTCTTACAAAGTCTAAACCCAGAGAATTTCAAGAACTCCCAGGAAGTCTTTCCTCTGGACAAACAGTAAACAAAGGGTATTTTGAATTCTGCTTAAAACTTGGAGTTAGTGTGACACACTTGAATCCATACAAATATGGACTCAATAAGGGATATCTAGTTAATATCATTTAGGTCCACTAGTAATGATATAAACAGAGATCTCTGTAGGAAGGTAAATATTTTGCAAGATATAGAAAGGTCAGGAATTTTTATTTTCCACTGATAAAAGTTTCCTTGGCAGAAAACCTCCAGATTTTATTTAAAAGAAAAAGCTTTAAAAACTTGGGTTTATGAGAACTCAGAGGGGCATTGTTTAAGTCCGGTTTTTAACCATGAAATCCTTCTGACATATGGCAGTCATTATGGATTTGCATCTGTCTATCTTGGAGGATTTTTTCTAATAGAAGATACTTAAAAGTTTCACATTTAACAAATTTTTCAATAAACACTTGAGAACTTCTTAACAGTAAACAATGATCTTAAACTGCCTTGCCAAGCATGTAAATGATCTACAACTTCTAATACACCAAGATTGTTGCATATTTTCAGCCCTCCATTTGGGACCTCTAGGCAATGCTGTTTCAGATTAGGATAAACCATGAATTTCTTAACTGTTTCACTTGAGAGAAGAAGGCTTTATCGTTCTGATATTCATGGCAGAAAACCTGGAAATTTGTCCTGCCCATTCCTTTCCAAATACAGCAACCTTATCTTCATTAGCATCTGAAAGATTTAAGATTAGTGGAGGATACCCTAATTCAAAAAAATGAAAAAATGAATATGCTCTGAGTAAAATAAACAGGAAATTCTATGTTTTATACTGCTTTCCCTGCTTTTCCCTGAGCTTTTGCCTCAGTCCTACACAAGAAGAAAAATCCCTTATAGCATGGCAGGCATAAAGGAAAGATTATGGCCTCTTGAAAGGGAAGACTGACACATTTTCCCCCTGTCCTGTTGTAGCTATCAATTGAAATATTCATGCCACATTCTTGGAAATATTCTTTTCATGAAGTCCTACAGGTAAAGCTGGCTATAAACAGGGAGGGCATACAAGAGTCAGCTTTTCTGTGTTTTGGAGAGTGAAATGAAATTTTTTGGGACAGCATTTTCATGGCTTCAGTACACAGCAGAAAAAAAGACAACATATATCATTGTGCCTCAGAGGTGACTTTCAGCAAAGGCAGCTTGGTGCACACTTGTGTTGTGTGCAGGATCTGCTGTTTAATTGTGAGCACAAGCAAGGAGAGCACAGACTGAAAGCAGCAGCTGATGAAGACAAGGGAACAGCGAGGGAAGTTGCTTCCAAATAAATTCTGCAAAATGGGAAAACAAAAAGACAAGTTACCCACTGAGCTTGGTTTGGTCTAGGTTCAACAGAGATTTCCTCTGGAATTCTTCTACCGTATTGTCCTCTTTTTACAGTTTGGGAGAGGAAAATGCAGAGAGCTCAGGATGTGAATCCTCTGAGATTGTGCATTTGTGTTTCACTCAGGAAGTAGGAGTAGTCTGGTGCTTGACCTGACTGGGCTGTAAATACTTTACCCCAGAACTGCTACATTGATCAAATCAGGAAATAAAACTGAGGAGCTCAGGTTTCAGTCAGCTGTGTGCAAACAATGTGGAGATATGGCTCCAAAGAATTTCACCTATCAGCTGCATGTTCAGCCTATTAAACTGCAGTGTCCTGAGAGAAGATCTTCTAAATCAATGCAGAATAAGAAATCAAGTGTAAAATCACCTATATCTCACAAGTGCTGGTAGAGGCTTATCCATTTTTTAATGGAAATAACAGCATTATGGGTGCAGGTATCTTTTCCATATCTTTAGTGAAGTCTAGCTGGAGTGTATAAAGTCTTTCATCTAAAGTATCTGTTATTTTAAAGTCAGTGCTATAAGTAAATAAGCTATTTTGAAAAATAGCTCTTAAAGTATGTGCATTTATCATGCTTATCAGAAGTCACATTTTCTCCCAAAGAGAGAAATCTTGAATGGTGCCTGTAAGCCCTGAAGTGCAATATCCTAAAAAGCCTGCTTTCTGGAAGAAGAGAGTATTAAACTAATCTTAAAGCCTTAACATAAGTAAGTAACTGTGAAACATTGCAAAATACTCCCAAAAAGCCTCTTGGCCCATTTGTTACTGATCTTCTAGAATCATAAATTTCTATTACCAGCACTGTCTTCTGGAAGACATTTGAGACTCATATAAATGAAAAAACAGGCGCTTATCAAACAGACAATGCTTTAAGATATCAGTAGATCAGGTTTGGGGGTTTTTTAATGGCTGAATAATCACTGAAGAAGCACAATCACAGCATTCATGAAGAAGGAAAGAGAAAGCAAATGGATATAAAATTGATCTATCATTCTTTGTTTCAGTCTTTAGAGACTACTGGACTCCACATCTGTTTCTTCTCCATGGTTTTATCATGATGGATCTTTTCTGCTTATAGGGCTCTAGGTCCTTTTAAATCCTTCCATTTTGTGTTTCTATTCCTACTCACTTTTTTCCATGAGTTTTAAAAAACAGTCCTAAAACACCCAACAAACCACCAAACTCTACTATCATACAGAAGAAGAAAAAGAGCTCAGTGAATCTTTTTGGAGTTTTCACACAGTCTGCTGCCATTAGAAGCAGAAATATCAGTTTAGCACAGCTATAGGGGGTGTGTGTATATATATATTTGTATATGTTACAGCTCTGGGAAGTAGTTAAGCTGTAAGGAGCATTATTTTCCTCATGCAGGTATTGATAAGCACCATGTCATCCAAGCACATCCCTACTTTCTGGTTCTGATTACACCCTCTTAACCCAGCCTATACCTCTGCACTGGAGGGCCATAACTCACGGAATATGAAGTTCAGGCTGGCTTCTCAGGTGACAGCATAACTCTTTGGAGTCTCCTGGTCCAGTCCTCACCAGAGAATGTAAATCCTTGGCTCCTGATGAGTCTGAAGAGTGTGAGAGCATTCCCTCTGTCCATGCTCTGCTCCCTACTCTCCATTCCATCTATGCTCCCTACTGCCCCTGAAGTGTCTAATGGATGGGCTGGGGGGCAGAATTAATAAAGAAAATCTATTGAGAAACCTCAAATGGCAGCAATTTTTTTTTCAGTTCTCTTTACTTTCATTTCGTGTTTTTCAAGGATTTGTTGGGGAGAATTAGCTTCAGTTCCTATTTATGCATTAAATAATGTGCTGTTTAGCACTTGTGCCCTACTTAGAGTGTCTTGGCAGGACCAATCAAAAGTAATTGAATTCCATGGCGCACTTTTAAATTATCTTCTTGAATACAATATAGAGCATAGTACTTTATCTGTCAATTCATCTTTCTTTCAGTTTCTGGGAAAGAAAAGACATTGGTTTTATCTTGAGCCTTGACTTTAACAAAATGTTATTTTTCCTTCTGTTTCTCTGGAGTTTGCTGGAAGCTGGATTGGAAAGGACCAGTGACACCTACTCAGAGCAATCTGAGAAGGAAATAAAAGTACATCTGGGTCTGATTCTGTGATCCACTGCAAGCATTGTGTGTTTGAAGTGGCCACTGGTGACTGGAACCTCAGCTTTTCTGGGCTTCTGCAACTTCGAGTTTGGGGGTTTTTAGCAGGGTTTTAAATCACATTTTACCCTCTTGGCTGTTCTTAAGCCCTTCAGTCCTGTGCTAACTTCTTCAGCTGCAGTGAATTTAACCTCTTGGTTAACCCAATGGCAAGAAGAAAAGCTGTGTGTATCTGTGTGTGTATCTGTGCTGCTGCTGTGTTTTCACCCTTTTTCACCTATGCTGTTCTCAGAAACTGACAGTTCTTAAAAGGAATGGCGACCATCATTATTCTTCTTTTTTTATTCAGTTGTCTCAGGTTAATAAATGACCTTTTACCTTTACTGAGGAATTTCCCCATATGTCTGCTCAAAGAATTTCCTTGGATGATTCTCTGTGGATTTCATTCCATGTTTTGTAGAAGTGAATTATGATTGGATTAGAAAGGCGTAAATCTTCCTGAGTTTTCAGGAGATTATTTCCTGGATTTCCAAAGTTAGCAGTATGTCATCCTATCTTCACCCATGCCACGGGCCCTGTATCCCTGCTCCGGGTGGAATTGGTTTCTGTCTGGTTGAAATTAATTTGCTTTAAGTTGGAGTTCTAAATTTTAGCAATCAAGAGCAACTGAGATGATGCAAATATAAGCAAACTTTTAAAGAGATTCAGAAAGCTCACTGCTGATAAAACACAGTCTGGCTAATTTTCTGTCTGTAGAAGGCAGCTCTCCATCAGGTGAGATCTGATTGATCCAGTGGAATACAGTGAAACCTCCAGAATTTAAGCTGTTTGACAGCAAATCATATTTTGTTTTCTTTATTGTGAAAGCTTCTAAGGTATTGCATGTTGCTTGTTTTGTCATTTTGTTATAAAAAGAAATGTGTATTCTTCAAAATTCTCTTGAAAGCATAGCAATTATTTCTGATAATTTTTCTGTTCAGAAAAATAATAGATATTTTCCAGTGAAATGTTAACTTAAACATGTTTCTTTAAAATTTGTAATTAGTAGTCTTGTAAGTTTTTCAGTATTCAGTGAAATCAAAAGGATTCCAGTTTCTGTGCTCCTCTGCTGAAATGAAAGCAGCACTAATGTTGAAAGCGAAGGGAGACAACCCATCCTTGTTGATCAGCATCGAACTCCAGATTTATTGATCCAAAAGGCACGTTTTTATAACCGTGTTAATTAAGATCATACATATTGCAAAACTCGAGCCCACGATAGGCTACAGAGCAAACACTAACCCCTCCTTTTGTTTTCTATACCTGTGGTTTGTTATTGAAACCAAGATTTGTGTTCTCACCCTGTTATGAAAGTTCTCAAGGCCTCCATGTTATTGAAGACAGGCTTGAGAAGTTAGCTGTTTACAGAAACAGGCTGTGAGACTTTGCTCCTCACAGCTGCCTTTTAAGCCATTTCTGAGCAAAATTCTCCAACACACTAATTGCACCTGGAGGGTCCTGTCAGGACATAAGGATCTGAAACATCAGGAAATTATTAGTGAAAGAAACAAATATTGGAGAGGCCAGGTTCACACTGCAGATGCTTCCTAATTTGAGGAAGTCAAATATCAGAGCTGCTTCCTAAACAAACCCTGCAAGCTCCTATTTTCACATGAGTGTCCCCAGGGAGCTCTGGGCAGCTGGCACGTTCCTGTGCCCTGAGCCAGGGCTGGGCAGCTGCTCCAGTGCTGCTCCTTCATGAGGGCTGAGCAGAGCTCGTGGTCAGTTCTCATTGAAAGCTGGCACTTGGCACAAGTATTTTGGCAACTCAAAACCTTTGTAGCTGGTGCTAGCTGTATCACCCATTGTAATTTTAAATATCACCTCCATTCTTAGTCATCATTCCCTGCAGCACAATCTCAGTAAGTCTGAAGGGCATTTCCTCAGCAAATCAACGTTCAGGTGGGACTCCAGGAGCTTCTTCTGCTTTCCTATCCTGTTAACCTGTGCCTGAGTCTGCTGGGAAGGGCTGGAACACTCCTTGGCTTGGTTGCACTGGTATAATTACATCAGTTGTTGTGGCTAGAACAATTGTCTGTAAGCTTTAGCAATATGCTATTGGCTAGAAAGCTTTTAAAACATCCTTAACAAAGAAATCTCTGTCTGCTGCTGGCTGTACATGAGCTTTTGCCATCTTCCTATTGTCTCAGCCATGCAATGAGGCTGAAGCTGCAGTAAAAGCTCAAGGAATGTACCCCAACAGTCCCATCCTGTTTGGGAAAACAAACTGCCAAACACAGTTGTAATTACACCAGCCTGGCCAGTATAGCTCCCCTTTTGGATATATTTAATATAAAGATATTTTTTCTCCTCACACAACTTTCATAGTGACATAAACTAAACCAGAGATAAGCACTCATAGTCCTTATATGAATGTACAAATGGAGACTTGTATTTATACCCCAATTATAACAGTTATAATTAAGCCATTTTAGCCATGCTGGTGAATTTCCCAGTGCAGTGAAGCCCTGAATTGGGAAGCAGAGTCTGAAAGGTCTGAAATTGGCTGATGCCACCCACTCTAAAGCAGCCCCATGCCCAGCTCTAAAGCAGCACTCTGTGCCCAGTTCAGTGTGGGGCAAGTCTGAGGCCAGAGGGGCACCTTTCCTAATCTAAATGAAAATACAGCTCTAGATTGAAGCAGGGGAAGTGGAGACTTGCAGGGGAAAGAGATTATCTTGCCAACCTGGCATTCCCCCACCTTTTTAAAAAAGGCTTAGTCAGGAATTTTTGGGGGGTCAGATATGTGCCCAGCAAAGAGCTGAATTGTTTCTGATGTGCACCAGGAGCCTTTGCCTCTTCCAGATAAGGTGGCTGCAGAGCAGCTTTGATTAGGCCAGAGCTCAGCAGAACAGACTGATAAAGAAGGATGTCTCCTGGTTAATAGAGGCTGCTGCAATACAGCACAAGGTCCTGCTGCTTTGTAATCTACTGCTATTAACTCCAGACTGAATTTAAAAGGACGCTAGGTTTGATTTAGAAAGATCCAAACAGCTTTGGACTATCCTGTGTGCTAGAATGGCTTTGCAGTGTCATCCTTTTGTAGTTAAAATGAGCAAAAGCATCCCCTTTCACTCTAAAGAGAAGAGACAGGTGTCTATAACCCCTTTCTTAATGTCATCCCTTCCTAGAAAAGCCTCAGGGTGCTGAGTGATCTTCAGGGCATTTTGCAAAATACATAATTTTTTATTAATTTTAGAGGTTATGTGTTATGATGGTAATTGGAGCTCTGTGATGGTTGGAAGGTGGGGGAATTTACCACAGGCCTAATCCCTGGTTGTTAAGGAAGGATGTGAATATTTAAATCATGTCTGGGTAGTTTAGAAGGTACAGAAAGATTCTGGGTAAGTTCTTATTCTTTGTGACAATTTCTATAAATATTTAAAGGCATACTGTCAGATGCACTGATAACCTTTGCCCTCAGAATTGTTTATATTTTAATTGTACATAGAATAGTTTAATAAACTGTGTATATAAATTATATACACTTAGAGAGCTAGCTGTTATGGGAAACACCCTTTGATTTTTTTCATAGTAACAAATTAATCTCTCTTCAGGAACAAACATTGTGCTAAGCATGGAAAAATTGCTGGAGGGCTTGGATATTTTTGGAACTCCAATCCTGATTTTCTAACATTAGATTTTGGTCACTGGAAGTAGCATAAAATATCCATAGAGCTTTGCTCTCTGTAGAGAGACCAAAAAAAGGGAATAAATCTTCTAAATTACTGAATAAATTCAGAAGAGAAGGATTTCCAGTCACATTTTAGCTGGTGCTGCAGACAGCAAGTACTGAATTGGGGAAATCAGGGGGAAACTGAATCAGATAGAAACTGAATCTGATAGAAACTGAATTGGATAGAAACTGAATCTGATAGAATCTGAATCAGATGGAAACTGAATCAGATGGAAACTGGATAGGATAGAAACTGAATTGGATAGAAACTGAATCTGATGGGAACTGAATCAGATGGAAACTGAATCACATATAAACTGAATCAGACGGAAACTGAATCAGATAGAATCTGAATCAGACGCAAACTGAATCAGATGGAAACTGAATCACGTATAAACTGAATCAGATAGAATCTGACTCAGACAGAAACCTTGTGCTGATTCTGAGAGAAGTGTGTCACTGATGAGTTCCTGAGGTTGGTGCAGAGGCTTTGGTGAGCTCTCTCTTGCACTCTCAGCCCCTGAGGTGAGCAGTGCCTGCCCTGGGCACTCCTGGCAGTGCTGTGTGTGCCCTGTGCTGTTCTTCATCGACAATTTGCTCAGTTTCCCTCTCCAGCCACCAGCTCAGCTCCTCTCCCAAACTCCCATCTTTGCTCACTAAAATCAGGTCCCA